>NC_059139.1:43715810-48715810 GCF_020740605.2 Lemur catta
GTGGTTGGTTACATAGCCAGGGTTAAGTGTTTGTATTTCAAGTTACTATTTTTACTCAAAAGTTTTCCTATAATTACAGCCTAAAGGAAACCACAGCACAAATTTTAACCAGAAATTTACTCACTGTAATGGATAATTACCAAAGAATAAATATAGTGTTTAGGAATAAGAAAGAAAGAAGAGTGACATTGTAAAAGTTGTCAACTTTGCAGAGCCAAACCTCTTTCCCCAGCTCTCCTCCTCCCTCCTAAGCCAGGAGAGCTCAACAACCTTCTACACTTCCCTTCTGTTCCTTTCTATCCAAACCTGCTCCCTGGAAAAGATCTGAAAGTCATTTCCGTCATGGTATGAATGATTGATCACTTAAGTCTTACATGTTTTCAGATTATCCATTTGTTTTAACAGACTGGATAATGCTTGCATCTAAAGAAAGAAGCTCTAACAGGAATTTTAGCAGCCAGACCATAGGTAAGGGATGGTTTTTGTTAGCAAGGATGGTGGTACTGAGGGTATGTCTTCCCAACCCAAGTGAGATTGTAATAGCATAGAAGTTTTGAAGCTATTAATGAAAATATATTGATAAACATGTGATAAAATATGTTTGACAAGTATATTGTTTCTAAAAAGCTGAAGTATTCTAGTACTCTCAGTGGCCTTACCAAATGAAGTCAATATGAAATATAAGATTTGGATATTTGGGAAAATGAGCAAGAATGAACATTGGGGACATAAACACATACATGCTTTTAAAGAGTTTACTATATATAGTCTTAACATTAAGGGGATAGAAGCAGATGGGGCAGAGAAAGACCCTGAGGTTCTTGGAGGACCTTAGAGTTAGAGCTATGGTCCCCTACCCCTGGGCTGTGGACTGGTACTGGTCCGTGGCCTGTTAGGGACTGGGATGCACAGCTCCACTCCTCCCTCCCCCAATGGAAAAATTGCCTTCCATGAAACCAGTTCCTAGTGCCAAAAAGGTTGGGGACTGCTGCCTTAGGTAACCTGGGAACTATGGGACCATGGGACCCAAGGCCATTGTTTTCAGGTGCTCCAGACATTTGGGGAGGAAGGAACCTGGGGAAAGGCTGACATGATAGGTAAATAGCAGGTCACAGAGTGACCTTTTGTGAACATAATTGTAGAAGCTGTTGTTCTCATGATAAAAAACAAACATCTCAAGGTTGTAAATAATCAGCCCCTGCCTACCTCTCATCTCTCTCCACTACCTCCCACCCTCTAGCCCTTTGTGCTCCAGCCAAGGGTCTTTGCACTTGAATCTCCCAATGTGAAACACTCTTACATGTCCCTCACCTCCTTTAGTTAACTCTTGCTAATCCTTCAGATCTCAGTACAACAGTTACATCCTCTGAGAAGCCACTCTGACTCCTCAGACTAGAAAAGCTTCCTTGCTCTCACAGATCCTGTACTCTGATCCTAGTTTGTAATCATGTGTTCATATGACAGTTGACATATGTCTGTCTCTCCCACTGCTCTGTACACACCACGAAGACAGGACCAAATCTCTTTGGTAAATGTTGTATGCCCAGTGCCAAGCACATGATAGGTGCTCAATAAATGTTAATTGTGTAAATTAATTAATAATTTTTTCCTCAAGGCAGCTCAGGAGAATCAACAACCTCTTTAGCCTTGAGCAAGTGGCTTAATCTCTCTAAACCTCAGTTTCCTTATCTCAAGTATGGCAGCAATAATAGCACCTATGTCTAAGATTGTTTTGGGGATTAAATGAAATAATGTATGCAATCATTGAGTACAAATATAGTACATAAGACACAATAAATGTTTATTATTATTATTGTCACTACTTACCTCTTTGCACCAGCTTTCTCATCTATAAATGGATGGGTTTGAAGGTTTCTTCAGGCTTTAAACATGCTATGACTCCTACCTATTCCTAAAAGAAAAGGTCTTTGTTCTCTGGATTTGTCAATCTGGCAACTTTAACAATCAATATATTAACTTTTTGTCCAGTAAAAAAATGCTACAGAAACCAGCAATGATTCATCAACTTGTAATAATATGCATGAATTTAAGAGACGGCCATAATTATTTTATGAACTTGCATGTAATGTACCAAAGTCATCCTTCTTCTCAGGAGATTCTGAGAAGGGGGAAGAGAGGGTCCTTTGGAATGATCAAGCTCCTTTTTCATCTGCATTCCTAAAGAGGGTGTGTTTTCTCCTTTAGATGATCTAAAAGCAGGGTAGCTATATATGCCTTTACTTAAAAAAGACAAAACTAGAAAACCAAAAGTAAGATATTTATATTGCACAAGCCAAAATATTAAACAGAGACCTGTGTTCCACTCTGTAACTTTATAACACTATTATATATCTTTCTGGATGTCAAACCACATGAAAGAAGTAATATTTATTACCTGGTACTTGGATAAACTAGGTATGACCTTTCACTTTGAATAAAAAATATTATCTTCTGTGATCTTATAACATGTACTTAAGGGTTTTATGTCCATTTTATGCATGAGAAAGTTGAGGCATCAGGAAGGAAAATACCTAAAAATCACCCAGCTAGCCAGGGTTGAAACCAATGCCAAGTAGGCACCAAGGTTTGCACCTCGTGATCAGACACCCCACTTCCCTCTGCTACCTGCCAAGTCCCGTAAATGTGAGCTATGCTTCATGTTTGCTTCCCATAAATACATCCTTATTGATAATGTCAATAAAGTAAATTTCATCACTCACTTGGAATGGCTCCCTCTTCATCCTGGCAGTGTTTTGCCTTCCAGAAGAACAGAACAATGCACCATAGTTTCCAAGCGCCTTTCATTTGCCACTGGGACTTTTGCTGTTTGGGTCATACTTCCGCCCTCCCAGACCTTAGCAAATAAAATATCTTGGTCCAGATAATTGTCTCTGTAATGGAGGGAGTTGCAATGGTAAGCACCTTTTACCCAAATTCCTGTGTTTTTTCAGTACTATATTTTAGGTGTGACCCATACTGTCTAAAAATGTTTCATTGACATTTGAAGCTAGTGGGGGGGACAAGGTGTCAAGAAAAAACAATTATTAAAACCTATGACCCATGTTTATGTAAAGTAAAAAAAATTATATACAGTTTTCCAAGTTTTAATGCTAGAAATTTATTGGACTTTCAGCATCTCAGTGAGATAACGTAGGCAGGTCTCATTATTCCCATTTTGCAGATGAGGAAAACGAGGCCTTCTGAGATTTTTATTTAAAATCCTATGCTAGAATTATAATACCACAAGGATCCTGAGGACTTTGTTTATTATTGTTATTATTACACTTACCATTCAAAACCAGAAGGGCATTTGCCTAAACTTCCATTCATATGAGCAATCAAAGAAATCAGAATTGGAATCATCTGCCAAAACTTGCTTAAAATAAATTTACTTCTTATTATTTTCCAGACATATTTTGGAAACATTATTTTAAACACAATTGTATATCAGTAAAAGTCCACAGGAACAATGAACACTCCATGGGCTTCTAACTGAGAAAGTGAATTCAGAACAGACCTTGTTATGGTGTCAAAATGAAACAATGCCTGGGCAAGTTCCATTACTGTTCCACAAACAAAACTAAGGAAATGGGAGAAGAAAGAAGAAAAGTAAAGTATATTTATGTGCTGCAGGGCTAGAGCTCTGGCAGGAAATTCCAAGTGAGAGCTCTCAGCTGTGCCCTAGCACTTGACCCTGAGGTCATGGAGCCTCTGCATGATCATCCCCAGCCAGGCCTGCGATTGGCCACATCCCCACAATGCAGAGGTTCAAAGGGCCTGGGCCTCACTCAGCTTTCCCATCCATGTGCCCCCAAATCTGGCCGCTCCATTTGCAGGGCAACCTCCCTTCTTGCTCCCACAAGTCTTGTGGACTGCCAGTTTAAAGCAGGAAGAGCTGCTTCTCTCTCCTCACCCTTTACATCACCCCTATACAAATCATTCACTGATCCCTGCCTTAGTGAGTGTTTAAATAAGTGTTTGTTGCCCATTGACTGGGAATAGACAACTTGAAGAGCCATGCTATGTGCCTGACACACAGCAGATGTTCCCAAACTTTATTACATAAGAATCACTTGGGATGCTTATTTACAATGCAGATTTCTGGATCCTATCTCTGGAGATCTATCTAGTAAGTAGATTTGGGATGGGTCTCAAGATCTGGATTTTATTTTACTTTATCTTTAGAGACAGGGTCTCACTCTGTCATCTGCACTGGAGTGCAATAGCATGATCATAGCTCACTGCAGCCTCAAATTCCTGAGCTCAAGTGATCCTCCTGCCTCAGCCTCCTGAATAGCTGGGACTACAGGTATGTGCCACCACACCTGGCTAATTTTAAACATTTTTTGTAGACACAGGGTCTCACTATGTTGCCCAGGCTAGTCTCAAACTCCTGGAATCAAGTGACCTCCCACTTGGCCTCCTAAAGTGCTGGGATTACATGTGATCCACCATGCCTGGCCAAGGTATGGATTTCAATCAAATACTCCTGGTGATTTTGATGTTGAGGATCCAGGCTTATACTTTGAAAAATACCATAGTGAATGCTAAATAATTAAAAGAATGAATGAACAAGAGTATCATGAATGAGTGTCGATAGTTAAATAGTGTTGCCCAAAGTTGCCTTATCATAAGAATCTTTGGGACCCTTATTAAAATGCTGATTCCTAGGCCTGCCCCAGACCTAGTAATCATAATCTCCAGGGAAGGCACCTGGGGATCTAAATTATTAAACACACGGCCCCAAGTGAGTTTTCTGATGAGGCCCGTTTGGGGAATACCACTTATACTGTGGTCTCTGTAGTTCCCTCAATACTCACTTCCTATTCTTTGAAACAGTAACTTGGGGGACTGCACCTAGGCAGGTACCCAAAATTCCTATTGTCTCAGTAAAACATCTTTGCTGTAGTACCATTTTAGAGAAAATTTGACCTCTCAGCAATAACCTAAATGATATTTCTGGTAAGTAGCCTGTAACTTTGGATCCAAATTGGTTTCCATATAATCAGGTGAGACTTCAAAATATTTGATAATTGATACTGCATAGGTACCAACCAAAGTGGATAAGCAGTATGTTGTAAACAATAGCATTTGCTGTCTATATATCATCCCCTAGCATATTTTAAATGATAGTTTTTCAATAAGCCTAATCGAGCTTGTGAATACTGATGTATTTCCAAGATTCCCTTCTACCTTCTCTCTCCCTCCCTCATTATAAGAGCTCGAGATTGGTAAATATCTACAAGGTAATTCTTCATAATTTTGCCTGAGTTTGGTTAATATATTTTCCCCGTTTAATTTGTTGCATGTTCCGTGCCCTGACATCTTATTTCTTACCAGACCAGAAGTTTTCAAATGTGCAAGCCTATTGTGCCTGGGGAAAAATGTTGAACTTTTGCCTTTGTAATAAGATATGCTCCAATTACCAACTTTAGCAATTTAATATAGTTGAATAATAACTGAATGGGACACTTTGTCACTCAGTCATTATTCAAGCTCCTACAGGGGGTGGAATGAGGAGTTGCTGGAGGTCAGCCTATTCCTGGGGGAGCTCAGCCTCACAAATCAACACTCCGAGAATTTTTTTAAGCACGACGTTACAAAAAATAAATTCCAGGAAATATAAGTCAAACTATAGATTTACAAAATGCTATAGGAGCTCAAGTTCAATTTTAAAATATAGTACAGTGTATAGTGTTAAGGAAATTTTATCCGTGGAAAAAGTGTGGTGGAGAGATAACAATCACCTGGACAGTTCAATTCTAAGAAGTGCTTTCTGGGTGGAGATGATCCAGAGAGATGAGCTCATTTTCATATGGGCCAGAGATATTAAAAATTTCCCTTCACCTGACATTGCATATAACCTCATATTCAGAAGATATCCCAGTATCCATTATAAGCTTTAAGCACCTAAATCTTGCTTTGATGTATATAAGACATTTCTGTGGAGAATTGCAAATTCTCTTGTTTATATGCAAAGCTTGAAGAAGCCAAGGGTTTTTGTTTGTTTATTTGTTTTAGTCTCAGCTTTGTTTTTTTCACTTGCACTATAGGCCAAATCTTTCTGTATCTGAGACCAATGCACATACATCAGTTGAGAGACTATTACAGGAGACTTTTAATTCATGTACTTAGCATATGTAACGTGTCCTAGAATCTCATGAAAGTCAGTGAAGGAAAAACCCAGGTAGCCTGGCAGCCTCCAAGAACTAGTGTGTGGTCATTCGGGAAGGCTGCCTCTCCCTCTGGAATGACACTTGGTTGGGATGAGGTTGAGCCACAGAGTGTCAGGCCAGTGATGGCCACATCAGTGTCAGGAGAGAAGGCAGCTCTCAGAAAGGACGTGGCACTCATGCAGGACATCCAAGCCCTGACTCCTTTGAGCCCACATCCTCCTTTTACTCTCTGTGTGGATATCTCTACCAAAGAGGTCATAGAAGCTTCCTGACCTCATCTCTCTCCAGCAGGGGAAGGACCTTACCAGCAGCCTAGACCAGGATGGTCCTTCCCAGGGATGCTTCAAGGACTCAGAAGAGTTGCAGAAGCTCTGAAGAGTTCTAGAAGGTGTCAGAGGTCCTGACAGACACATACTCCTTCAGCAGAGGGCTGAAGGTCTCATGAGAGTGCCTCCTCATCATTTGCCCACTCGCTGCCCCTCCCCCACTGTATGCCAACCCCGGGGGGTTTGTAAGCAGTAAACCAGGTTGAGGGACCAACCACAGGTCAAGAAAAGATACAGGTGTGGAACCTGGTAAGTTGAGTAAGGGACCTCAAGGGGGTTTTATAATTGCTGATCCACTCTGCAACAGTGATACCCACTTCTTATTGATAGAGCTTTTCATCCCTTCTGGAGCACTATGGGTACAAGTGCCTATAAACAGGGTGAGTGTTCAGTATAGTAGACGTGTTTCTTAGATAGTAGCACAAGTCCTAAAAGTCACCAGAGATATCTCTCTCACATGGATACAGATGTACATTGAAGAACATTTTTCCTACATTACTGATTTCCTCATATCGACATTCTAGTTAGATGTCCCATGGCAGGAATTTTTCTGCAAGCCCTGTGAATGGACAGAAATACAGATTTGCCTTGGATTTCAGCTCAGGAGACTGCACTGCTTACCCAGACCCAGTGGTCCTGATGCAAAGAATATTCCGCTTTTGTTCCAGTGGAACCAGTATCCTCCTTTCATCCTTGTCCCGACACACCATGAACTAGGTGTTACAGAAAGCAGATGGACTGGCTGCCCCATGGTAGAGCTACTAAGAGAAACTCTAAGCCACACTTTGGTAAATGGAAGCCTCCAGCACATGTCCTTTGGAAGCATCTGGAAAGATCTTAGTCACTGTTTTAGCTGTGTCCAAGCTATGACTTTACCTGATTCCTCAACTTCTCTCAAGCTGAGCCCAGGCTTGTGGCCACACCCCACCTCTGTAGTCTGCACCAACCTCTGACCCATGCCATCTCACCATTCCTAGGGCACTCTCAGCCTTTGTTCCTGATTTTCCACACCCAACCAAGCCTCCCTCTAGCCCACCCTAGCTGACTGTTCAGGCTGAACACATATCTGCTAGCCCACCACAGGCCCATGCCCATCCTATCCTAAGCCATCACGCTGGCTCTGGGCCGCTGACATCTGTTGCACAATTGGGCACCACGGGGAACACATGACTGGCATCCACAAAGACAAAGATGGAAAATATGAGCCATCCATTTGGCAATAATGTTGGCATCCTCCTCCCTTCATGCTGCCAAGCCCTGACCAGAAAGATCTTGGCCTGCTTACTGCCCAATGCAGTCAGTCCAGACTCAGGGTGGCTCAGGTCATGGCGGGTAGAGCCAGCTTTAATGAGATTTATACATGAAGAAAAAGGACAGAGAAAGGGATCCAGACTCCATATCAGCTTGTGCCCACCACACCCAAGCTAGGGGGAAAGCCAGAAAACCCTCATGAACTTAAACAGGGAAGTTGTTTTTTTTTAACTTAAACATTGATCAAAAATAAACATTATATTCTGCCTTTCCTTTTATTTTGATTTGGTTTTCACGGGAAAAACTGAATGTGTTTTCTGTACATGTAAAGCATATACACTCTTTTTCCCAGAAATAAGAACAGCAGGAAAATAGGTGAAGAATATCAAGCAACTGGAGTAGGGTGTATGTTATAATGTGGGGAACAGCTGTGTCATTGCTGCCCACAAAGTAGTATTTCTGTGGCCTAAACAATTTCAAATCCATTTAAAGAAGCCAGAAAGAAAATTATGCACTTGTGTATACATTTGTCTCATATTATCTTCCCCCCAAATCTCTCAAGTTAAATATTATTTCTCCCACTTTTCATGTGAAGAAACTGAGGCAGCATCAGGCTAAAGGATTTCCCAAGGGCACAAAACTAACGAGTAATTGAGTTAGGAGTTGATCCCAGTGCACCAGACACCAAAGATTGCAACTGTCAAGGATTGTCATTAACTGAGACAACTGTCTTCTCCCCGAAGTAGACCAAAAGAAGTTTACCAACATTCCAAGACGATGTCATCAGGCAGAGCATGGTCAAGTTACCGTCGAAGGAGTCCTTCCAGTCCATTTCCCAAAACTGAGAGTTGAAAGGTGACTTTTGTAATTGGTTCACTTTTAATAGATTATTTATTTTAAGCTGCCTGGCCTGATGAGGCAACAAGCAGGGGAATGAGCTTGGTTTGAAGATAGATTTCTGATCTTCTGGGAAGTGTTTCCATTTTAATAAGCCTCAGTTCCCCAAGGCAATTCCTAAAGACGTCCAGTCACGACTCACTGGGCTGCCAGATCCCTGTAATCACACACATGCGTGCGCGCGCGCGCACACACACACACACACACACACACACACACACACACACACACATACACACAGAGGAAGAGATGATTTTGTAGTCGTGGATGCTGCTGACAGGCAGCAGGAGAGACTATTGAGAGGAAAACTTCCTCTTTTAACCTGGGCCCAGTGGTTGGAGGCCCATGAATTAACTGACAACAGACAGATCAAGAAGAAAAAAGACAAGGTTTACTTATGCCTACAGGCAGGAATGCTCAGTAATGAATAAATTACTCATTAGACAAAGATAAAAAAAATATACCAAACTTATCAAAGGGTGGGGGACGGTTAGGGAAGGAAACGAATGTTCTACTGGACTTTTTGATGCTAACGGGCAGTCCACCTCCATGGCAGCTAGATTTGTAGGAAGCTTCCTTAGAAGAGGGTTAACAGCAGCTGTATTTTCTGGAGGCTCTAAATTAATCTGATAAGGGAATATCAGATCAGATTTCTTTATGACTCTTGTTTAGCTCAAACGTTTTCATTCTAAAAATTATCTTTATATCAAGTCTGGGGGTCCAAGTGGGTCCCCACATTTCATCCCATTGAAACTGTTCTAGAAGTTTCACACACACACACACACACACCAGGTTTATTGCTGTGAGGAGAGATTCAGATTAGAAATTATGAGGTAAGAGATCTGCAAAGGGAAAGAAAAACAAAGATTAAAAGCTGGAGCAGCATGGACCCACTTTCTGAGTCCAGAAGGCAGCCAGTCCAGTAGCGAAAATTCTGAATGTTGAGTTTGAAGCCTCTTTAGCGAAGATGGTAGTGGTAACATCACAACAGTGGTTATTTGCTGGAGCAGAGCATGGAAGATGCAGGTGTTCCAGTGAACTCTCTGGGTGCCCCACACTTGAAGTTATATCAAGTTGTCCGGCTTTAGCACCCAGGGCCTTAGGAAAAAAATTTTAGTTCTCAGTGATGGATGCCAAGTCAGGAGAGTGGGAAAAACTTTAAAATGTTAATTGCTGACAAAATGTGCAAGATGGCAGAATCCAGTTGACAAGGAGTTGAAAAATAGCTCAAAGACAATGGACAGAACTAGAATTTGATAATCCACAAGGGTGTATTATAGTTTTCCATTGAAACATAAAATTTCTCTCTATAATCACCTTCATTTTCATTAAACATACACAAAAGAAGATCACTCTTGCTCACAAAATAAGTCTAGTCTCATTAAATTCGGCATGATCATTTACATAAATGTAGCAAGAATGGTAATTGACCACATTGGTCTTTTAAAGTTTGCTTTGCTGGAACTTTTATAAAGAATCTCAGATTGGATTTTTAAAAGCCTTTTGCAGCTAGGAAACAGAGCCAAGAACTTGTCGTCAGACTTCATCTGCAGTATCTATAGATTTGGGTCAAGTCCCCTCCACTCACGGTCCCCCAAATAATCTAAAGTTCCTGGGCCTGGCAGGAGGTGATATTCGTTACTCATCCGTAAGGCTGGGAACCCTGTAAACTAGGTACCAGGCCAGTTCTACCAAGAGGGCTTTGTAAGCACTTACTCCATAAAATCAACCTCAGTTCGTTAAAACTGTCCGATCATGTTGGATTCTGTACACATCATTCTTCAAATATGACATTTCAGTTAAAGCCTTGGTAATATGACTAATTTCCCCAACTATATCCTGTTACAAGGAGAACAGATTGATTCTTACTGAACTTATGCAAAAAACTATATTGCCATGAAAATAAGAATATTCCATATGAGTTTCTGAATTCTGGAGGGATTAGGTACAGAGAAAAAGACAAATGTTTCCTTTTTGTTTACAAGATATAATCTACTAAATTGTTGTGAATGATAGATAGCTTAAGAGAAAAGACAAAGAAGTTCCTTATACTCTCAAAATGGAGTATTATTAATAAACAACCAACAACATTCCAAACAAACATACACACATACAAAAGTTATAATCATTCTTCATCTGTCCATTCTGTCCTATGTAATTAATCCTTGTTCTGCTTCATCTTGGGTTAGCAGTTTTATGAACTCCTCCCACTAGAGTTTTGGAAATCCTTACTTGGTCCAGTGGTGTGATCTCAACATCACTGATGCATTCCCATCAGAAGCCTGTACTCAGATTACCAGTCCTTCCCACAGGTCTCTGAGACACCCCTTTTGTGGGAGATGAAGGATGCTGGCTTGTGGCTGATTGCAGGACCTTTTAGGAAAGCATCAGAATAAAACAGTATCTGTGAAATGACCAAAGACTTAAAATGGTAGTAGTTGAAGATTTGATGAGAGTTAATTAAAAAAATTAAACATTTTAAGATAAAAATAACTGGAATTATGACTACTAACATTATATCAGGACATATCTTGGACCTTAAGGGTACTGACAAATTTGTACGAACTTCATCCACTTTCTGAAATACATTTACCCATACAAATATAACACAGGGAAGGTTAAGTGTCTCTTCTTATTTGATAATGTTTCCCTTTTCCAATGCCCTGATTGAAAGTATCTGCAAGCATCTTGAGATAAATAGGAAAGGCTTTGGGATTGGTAAGATATATGGGTGGGCTTTGGGGTATTCTTGGAGGCATATTACTGTTTTTGTAAAGACTTGATTAGTAAGGAAAGGGCAATATTTTTAATTCTTTAAAGAATTCAAAGTCTATTTTGTGCTGCTATAACAGAATATCTGAAACTGGTTGATTTATAATAAACAGAAATTTATCGGCTCACAGTTCTGAAGACTAGGAAGTCTAGCATCGAGCTGCAGGCATCTGGCAAGGGCCTTCTTGCTGCATTATCCCATGGCTGAGGGTGGAAGGTAGAAGGGCCACAGAGGGTGAGACAGAGAGGACAAGAGGGAACCGAACTTGCCCTTTCCTAAGAGCACCAATCCTACCCATGAGGGTGGAGTCCTTATACCCTAATCACCTCTTAGTACTGTTACAGTGGCAATTAAATTTCAACATGAGTTTTGGAGGGAATGAACATTCAGATCAAAGCAGGCAGCCTCAATAATGACATCAAGAAGCTGGCCTGCTTATCCAACTACATCATTTTAATTTGCTACTTTATATCAAAGAGAAGATTTTCAACAAAGGTAGAAACCAAGAGATTTCTATATTCTGGGGCTTCTGGATTTAGAACCATATGCCTTTGGAATGTTTTTGTAAATCACTGGACAAAGGATTTAAGATGTATTCCTTTCCTGTGAGTGCATTGTTCCACTTTAGCCCAATTAATTTTCAGAGGGAAGGCTTCTTTGATAGTTCCTATCAGGCCCTGAAAATCAGCCTCCAACTGGTCCATTTGCAGGAGGAAGGTGATGAGGGGAGAGTTTATGGTGGGTGTGGATTTTAATTCTTGTTTTAAATCTGGTTTCTTTTCACTAAGAGAGTCTTTTAGGCTAGTTATGATACTTTCTTTTAATGTCTTTCTTTGATTTTCATCCTCCCATATTGGTAACAGGGCATTTGTTTAGGGGAAGAGCCCTGTGAAAATACTTTCAAATATAAAAGTGTTCCAAATCAAGGGATCCGTAGTCTGGCTATTAATGATTTAGCATCTTGAAAGGTATACCTGTTTTAAAATGTGACTGGAAACTAATATGCCTTTTTATGGCTTAACCATGAACATAAGAGACATCCCCCCAAGGGGCACAAAACATGCAGATCCCATGATCCAAGGTCATTCCCAAAGATAGCGAAAGAGAAAGAAAGCAAAGGCCACCATTGCTACAGGCAGTAAGAATGGTGTTTATTAAAATTTCTATCTCTAGTCTCCCACAAAAGTGATATATTTCCAATCATAGATCCACTAATCCTGGACAGGCAGTACTGAGATGGGACTTCCTACCACTAGCAAGGCAGCAAGAAGGAGATAATAAAGGTTCTTATGGGTTGAGACCCATTATTTAGACTTAGAAGACAAACCCTCTGAGAGTTGGCAAAAGCCTGTATGATGCCAGCTGCCAATGGGGTGCCAGGATGCCCACAATTCCACCCAACCTACTAAAAATTCTGAGCCCCCAACTTGACAGTTGGCTGCTTCTGAGCACAGACCAGACAATCTGTGTCCCCCAGCATGTGGAAAGCCAGAGAGTGAACACTTTTCACTGGATCTAAGCCAGGCTCTCAGGACACAACAGCTATCCCTGGGAAGGAAAAGATCTATAACAAGAGTACTCAAACCAAGGCCCAATACATAAAGAATACATTTCTATAGTGTTTTCTCCTGCTAATCTAAACCTTGGGGAAAAAAGACAAAGAGAGACTCTTACCACTCTCATTCGACTGAACTCTGAGCAGAGATGCGGGAATCTGGCTGGTAAGAAATTTGTCTTTGTCGGCATGGTCAGAGACGCTGAGATCTCAGCTGCAGTTTCTGGAGCAGCACGGGGTCCCAATCATCCCCTCCTTGTCACCAAAGCTTTTCTTAGGACAACTTTTCCTCTTCCAACCTGGGTCTAGTGGTCAGGGGCCCATGAATTAACTGAGAACAGATTAACAGAAGAAAAACCGCATGTATTTACATATACATGCAGGAGTTCTCAGGAATGAATAACTCACTCAATAGCGTGAGACGAAAAGGTTTATATACCAAACTTAACAAAGCGGAAAGGGGTTTAGAGCTTCAGTAAGAAGGTATTGAAGGTTCTATAGAGCTTTTGTTACTAATGGGAATGGGCATTCTGTCTCCCTGGTGGCTGAATTCCAGGAAACTCTCTCACGTGGGGAAAAATGGCAGCTGTATTTTCTGGAAGCTCTGCTTAAGTCAGGTAAGTGAAGTTCAGGTAAGATTTCTTCCGTATCTTCTTTAGCTCAAATGTTTTTACTTTAAGAAGACCCAAGACATGTATCATCACAAAAACTTTCAAAAAGGCAAATCTCCTGGTTCCTTCCTGGGGCAGGTTTTGAGATAGGCAGTATTTCTATAACATGCTTGAGAGCTTCAGGAAGGTTCAGTGAAGCTCCTCACTTCCCAATACAAACGCACTGTGGGGTCACGGATTAGGTCCCTGCACAGGCTGACATCACCCTGGACCTCATTCCAGCAACGTAAGCCGTGACTTCTGTGCCCAGCGTGAGGACTGGTGTTTCACTTCAAGTCCCCAAGATCCAAAGCCTCTTCCTTACCTTCAGGAAATCATCGCACAATATGTCAAGAGCTAAGTAATATTAGGTTTCATTTTTCTTTTTGCTTTTGCCTTTTATTCATCACAAACAGGAAAAAAGTGTACTGTTTATATTTTGGAATCACAAATTGATCTTGTAACCCAAAATGCTGATTTCCAAGGAAATTTTGTTATCAGTGGAAATATCTAGAAGAAAAGGTAAAAATAAAAGTGCTAATTTCAAGAGACAGTATTATATATTCTCTATCACGTTATAAATAATCTGAATTACTGATGTTTGTCTGCAAAGAAAACATGCTGCCTGTTCAATAAAGTCATGTCATCTTCACAGCTTCAGGAACTCTGCCTTTGTTAAGGTAGCTAAGAGTGTCTAAAAAAAGCTGTGGTCTCCATTCCATCACTTCAAACAGCTCATACACAATACAAAGTGTAGAAATTAAAGATAACTGAGCCACCAGGTGATCTTTTCTTTGAAGATAGAAAAGCATAAAAAGAAAGGCAGGTAAATGTCTTCAATCCAGACTCTCAGGATAAAATTTCTTAAGAATGAGCATCATGGATTTGGGGCTTACCAACCTACAAGGACACTGGAAACCAAGGACAACAGAGAACACAGATATAGCCAGATGGTTCAGAGTTTGGGAGCACTAATTGAGACATTGCTCATTAGCGGTTCAAATGCTGGTTCCCCCAAAGTGTTATCAAAATAACCTGTTGATATCGGATAGGTCTTTGTTGGGGAGGAGGCTGTCCTGGTGCATTGCAGGGTGTTTAGCAGCATTCCTGACTTCCACCCACTACATGCCAGCAGCTCTCCCCATCATGACAATCAGAAATGTCTCCAGATATTGCCAAATGTCCTCCGGGAGGCGAAATAATCCCCAACTGAGAATCAATGCCTCACAGGTAGTGGAGAACACTACTTTGCAAGAGTCTTAGGAGACTCTCAGAAGGGGGGAGGCAAAGTTGGGAATATTTTCGAGATTTTGAAGTCTGGTTTTCTTCATTGCGTATCTTTTTGTGTGGGAGCCAGATAGGTCTGGTTAGGATTGGGTGCAGATGATAATTTAATAGTTTAGGATTGGAGGACACAGCAAGATAAAGATTTTGAGTTCAGAACTCTGAAATGCTCAAATTTTAAAATTTTCCTTTGATGCTTTGATGAGTTGATGGTTCTTTGGGGGAGTTCCTGGAATAAACAATAAAGTTATTGTTATCTTATCACTGTTACCTTCCTCAGGAAGAGTTTTCTGGAAGAGTAAAATGATGCTGATGAAGACCCTGAAATAGTAAAATCTTGTTATATAGACTATGTGGCTATAAATGATTTTGGATCTCAGTGGAGTCCTTAAATTCCTTGGTTTTTTTGCCCCTGCCATTTTCATCTGCTGTGGACCTTACTGCATTCAGAAAAGCCAGTAAGGTCCTAAAGAGACCAAAGAGGCAGCAGGAAGGAGCAGGTGCTCAGGTATCCCCACAGCAGCCCCATTTAGGCTTCACTATGCCATTAACTCCTGTCTGGCCTGGGCCAGCAACACGCTTGCTCCAAATCTCAGTTTTTCCACTCATATATCGAGGTTAATAATAGTGTCTCTCTCATCAGGCTGTGGTAGAGTTCGAATGAAATAATACACACCTAGTGCCCTAGACATAATATGCTTACAGTGGGTGTAAATCAACTGTGCAAAACTATGAAAAAAAAGTCACTGCATCGGTGCCCATATGCTTAGACCAACATGTTTCTGGGGACTCCCGTCAGTCTCCTTTCTATAAACTCTAATAAAATACTGAGTTTTAAAGGAAGCAGAAATCCGCTCTCTGCAGCCTAGACATGTTGTGGAGGGAGAGGTGACTAACTCTCGTAAGTCCCTCCACCCATATTCTTACTTGAGCATGCTCTTGGATTTCCACCAAAATGTGGGGTGACTCGGGCTGTAGGTTAGTAATGCCACAGCTGATGAAAGGAGAGGAGCAATAAGAGCACCGTGGTACTTAGCTTGGTGTAGGTTAAAAACTGCTTTTCTGAAGCCCATCCACTGAAATGTTTAATCTGTTTTCCATGGGCCGTTTTAAAGACAATGTCTTGCTTTAATAGCCATGACCTGGAATTCATTCCACTGTGGAATTCTACAGGTTACTCTCTTAATTCTGAAAACGGGCCATATTCTTCAAATGGGAGACTCACTTATACTGTGCCAGGCACTGATCTAGACACTTTGTATAAATATTCTCCTTTAATCATCACTCTGTGAGATAAAGACTGTGATGAGAAATCTGATACTCAGGGAGTCAAAGGAATTCAGTGACACACAGACGCAGCTGATACAGGAATGGAGGCAGAAGTTAAGCCTTTGTCTAGTGGCTCTGAGGTTGATTATTCCTCTACCATAGCATGTTGCCACCTACACGTCTGTTTCTCACAACACCAACAAACAGAAAAACCCAAAGATAAAACACATCAATCACATTCTAGTCATGGTTTTACAGAACCTGGGTCCATGTGGGCTGTTTGAACAGATGGACTGTTTTGTGGCATGTTGGCAAGGAAGGGAGAATCTTGTAGTGATAGATCTAATCTGACCATAGGATGACGGAAATAACCAGACACCAACTTCAGGAAACCACATTGCCAGTCCAGTGGTTTGCCTAATCTTAACGAATGAATGAAGTAGATCCAATCCATTGGTTGACACTTAACTGCTATTGATGGGGCTGGGAGTAAAAGAATAAGCCCACCCCCCACACTTGCCATCCTCTTCCCCAATGCAATTTGAGGGCTATGTAAATTTGGCAAAGAAATGTTTAGACAGCAAAGGCTATGAGCAAAATGGTACCAGGCCAGGGGAATTTCACAGAATAACACTGTGGATAGGAATGACATTGGAATTAAATGTCTTCTAGAAAGGTATCTTAAAGAGTAGGTTTTCTGGGATGGTCTTCTTTTTGATGGTGATAGGGATATTATTATTTTCAAGCAGGGTGATTCATTAAATAAACAACTAAATGCAATTAATTCAATTTTTTAGACCTTTGTAAGTTTGTTTCGTTCTCTTTGTTTTAAACATGAATAAGAATTCTTTATTCTGTCTCAGTTCTCTGCAGTGTTACCTGTGTGATTCTGATCAAGCCACCTGATCTCTGTGGGCCTCAGTTTCCTCCTCTGTAAGAAAGAGGGACTTGGCATCTGATCCTTAAGGTCCTTTCCTGCTCTTGAGTCAAACTGATTCAGAGATGTTATTAACGGACTAGTGCCCTCTACAGGCAACTTCCTCCACGGTGTGAGAATCCATAAAGGGGATGTTAGCAAAATTCTCTTGGTATATTTAATGTTGTGACATAGTGGCCAACATGATATTTTGTTATTTAATGAACCATGGTTGTGAAGCAATTAAAATTTTAGATTTTATCTAGACCTCATTTCACAGATAAGGCATATGAGGACCACCCGGGCTGCGAACTTTTCCAGTTCCTTTGGGGTAAGCCTGGAGCTTCAGTACAAGTCTCTTGGTCTTCATCTTAACAGTAGTGAGCCCTTTCCAGTCTTTTACAGTTGTCTTCAAAACACTCTTCCTTATTCCCAGATAGCATTGGAACTCAGCATTTTTAAAATTTTCTGTGTACTCACTATCCTTAGCAGTTGATGAACTGTGGATTTTTCCATTAGGGGGGGAAACGGTTGCTTTGACGTTGCCTGGTAATTGTGTGAGCGCCTTCTTGTAACCTTTTCTGCTACCAATGGGGAGGTCCTGTCCTGACATTGCCAGTGGAAAATGTATGCATGCTCAATATCTGATTGATTCACTTGCAGCTCAAGGACCGATAACATTTTTAATCCTTCATGCTGAGACCTACTCAGAAGTTGGGACACGCTATTCATTTCTGTGGTAGAGGACTTAGAAAAAATGTTCTGGACACCTTTCAGTAAAAATCTGGGTCTGTTTAAGCCTATTTTAAAATTTTTAAAACTTAATTCATGTTTTCATTTTTATGATGCTTGTGTAGCAGCATTTGTGCCCCATAGAAAGTTATATATTCGGATAAGGAAAAATAAGAGGATGATAGCACCATATTCCTACCACCCATAGATTACCACTGTTAACACCTGTGTGTGTATCCTTAAAGCTTTTTCTATGCGTGTATAAATATACATATACATATTTTTACCAAAATGAGATCATGTTGTACATGCTGTTTGTAACCTGCTTTTTTTAGTTAATGATCTCCAGCTTTCCTTGCCAATAAGTTTTCATCTTATCTGAAACCCAGTCTGTATTCAAATTTCCCCTGCTTGTCTCCAAAATGTCCTTTGCAGTTGGTTTATCCAAACCAAACTCAAACCTAGGGCCCCGCATTGCATCTAGTATAATGTCCCTTAAAGCTCTTTCATCTAGCGTGGTTTCTTCCCTCCCGTTATTATTTTTTCCATGAAACTCCTTGTTTAAAAAAACAGGAAAGGTTGAGATTTTGTGTGTTTTTCTTTGTTTTTTCTTTCGGATTTTGTTCTTTACATAAACCAGATTTTTAAAAAAATTGCCCAACTTTCTGCTTTATCTTCACCTGCAAGAGATACTGCCTTAATGGTATAACAGATGGTCAATTGCTGAAATGCAAAACTTTCAGTCTAAAATGAAATCTGTAAACCTGCTCAAAAGCCTGGCAAACATCTCTATTTTTCTTTATGGTTCCCCTCTGCCTGTCCCTTCAGCCCAGAACACAGGAAAATCAGTCAAAATTATGTCAGGCCCTGTGATAAGCTAGGGCAGTAAAACAAAAAAGGCACGCTCCCTGTGCTCATGGAGCTTACAGTTTAGTGGGGCAGTCTGACCTTAAGCTAATCACTAATGTTAAATCCTTTATTAAATGATGACAAAGACAAATGCTGAGAAGGCAAAGTATAGAATACAAGGTGTCTAGGTGTGAGAGGGGGCTGAGGGAAGAAAGGGATTTTGCCTGGTTTATTAAGGAAGCCTTCTTCAGAGGAATGGCATTGAAATTGGAGTTTGTGAAGGGAGAGGGAGGGAGGAGACTGTTTCAGGCAGTGGGAACAGCATTTGCCAAGGGGCTGAGATTTAGGGGTAGTTTCTAGCATGGCTGGAATAAACAGAATAAGGGGGGAAATGGAACGAGAGGAAGCTGGGAAGTAAGGCACAGGCCAGTCATTCAGAGGCTATAGGCCATGTGAACAATTTTGGACTTGATTACGTGGGGGAGGGGGAGTAATGAAGAGCTTTAAATAGAAGAGAAACATGATTAGATTTACATTTTACTAAGATCATGTTGACTGGTGTGTAAAGAGTACTTGGAAGGCACAGGAGTGTGTACAGGGAACCAGTTAGAATACCACTGTGGTTGCCCAGGTGAGAGATGATAGTTTGGCACAAAGTGCTGGTTGGAATGCATTAAAGAGGAGTGATTTTAGAGATATTTAGTTAATTAGGAAGTGGAACCAAAAAGACTTGGGGACTGACTGGACAGGGAGGAGTTAGGAGAGGTGAGGGAAGGAGAGGCACTAAGGATGATACACCTGTTAGGACAGTTTCAGACAAGTGGTTGCAGCCCAGTTCAGACTTGCTTAAGCCTAAATGGAAATTTATTGATTCCAGTTCAGGAAAAGTCCTGGAGGTAGATCGGATACTTCAGATATGGCTGCATCAGGAGTTCAGATGATGTCTTCAGGAGTAGCTCTCTTTCCAACTCTTTATCTGCTATGTTTGTTTCACCCTTTCCAGAGAGCTCTTTCCTTGTGGTGGGAAGATAGCTGTTGGCAGCTCCAGATTCACATCCTCAGAGGTTAGCAACTCTAGCAGGAGGGCACCTCTCAATATTTTCAGGAAATGTCCTAGAATTGAGCCTCATTGGCTAGTCCTGGGTAACATGTTTACCCCTGGAGCTGAAGGGTAGAATCAGTCCCACCTGGAGTAAATACACCTAGAGTAGGGAAGGAAATTTGAGGAGCTATTCCCAGTACCATGGTGAATGGATCTAAGCAGGCAAGAATGGCCTTATTACAGGTAGCTCCCAGGATTTTATGGGCACAACTGAGTGGATGGGGGATCATTCAGTGAGGGAAGAGAGTGTTAGGGAAAAGATCACAAATTCAGGTTTGCACGTGCTCTTTTTGAGGCCTATTAAACTTTTACATGGGTATGTCCAGTAGGCAGATGGATACCTGGGTTTGATGCTCAGTAGAAAGTTCTTGGTGGGGTAGTTCAAGGTTTGGGAGCTATCAGCAAACAGGATCTGGATGAGGCCATCTGAGAAGTATGTCAAATGAGAAGACGAAATTTAATATCTGAGCAGAGGAAAGGTGGAGGCTGCAGAGCAGAGTATAAAAACGGGTCTGGTCAGCTTGTTAGAAGGAAACCTAGTAGGAATGGGACCATCAAAGTCAAGACCCTCTCCTGAGGGTGCGTATGAAATGGCTAACTGCATTCCAGGTCTCCGAGAGATAAAGTCAGATGCAGAAGTGTCCTTTGAACATAGCAACGTGGAGATCCTTGGTGATCTTAGTCAGTGGAACAGGCTAGGTAGAGCAATAGGGAAGGAAGCCAGGTTTGGTAGACAGTTGAAGAATAAATAAGAGTTGACAATATGGCAAGCATTAGAAATTTGCTATTAAGTGGTGGAGATTGACAAAATAATGGCTAAAGCAGGCAATGGGGGTGTGAGGAAGGGTTTTTTGTTTTGTTTTTTGATAGAGAGATTTGAATTTATTGAGAGGAAAGTTGGAAATAGGCAAACTAAAAGATACAAGAACATGAGATCCAGAGCAGAGGTGGGTGGAAAGACCTTAGAATAGAGAAGAACCACCTCCTCCACTGTGACTGGAAGGGAAAGGGGTGAACACTGACGCGGGTAAGTCTTTAGGTCTCAGGGCCAGAAGTTGAAGTTGTTTCCATATAACAGTTTCTGTTACTTCTGTGAAGCAGGAAGTCACATTATCTCCTTAAAGCGAGTGAGGAATCAGAAGTTTGAAGAGAGTAGAGAGACTCGACACAGGGTGCAGGAGAGCAAAGTAGAGGTGGTGCCAGATCGCAGAGCAGTGTCTTGGCTCAGCAGAGACTGAATTGGCCTAAACTGACCAGTTGGTGAGTTCCCCCCACAGCACTCAGCAGCCTGGGTGCTGAACCTGAGAGATGGACAGTCGGCCATCCAGATGTGATGAAGAGCACAGGAAAAAGGAGTTGATGGTAGAGTAAAACCTCACCATAACAGTGTACATTGGGGTATAAAAATTCATTTGCATAGAATGGAGAGCCTTGTTCTAACTAGGTTAGTGAAATGAGCATAGGGACTGGATGGAAGGTGGGAGCCGACCACCAAACACAGCCTGCTGCATTTGCGTGACCACAGGAGGTGTTGTCAAGTGTGCAAGAGAATGATGGAAAGGATGAACCATGGAATCCATGGTGGGTAGAGAGGGAGTGAGGAAAGGAGGGTGCTGAAAACAGGGAGAAGCAGAGAGTTGACAAGAGAATGTTCCAAAGGGGTGGGAGAACAGGCATGGAAAATACAGAGGGCTGGCCAAAAGTGATACAAAGTTAGGCTTGGGAAGCCCTGGAAGCACATTGGAAAACCAAGGTTCTACTCCCAGCTCTACAGTTTACTAACCATATGACCCTGTGGCTGCTTCAGATTCCTCATTTAAGCACTGGGATTAATGACACCTCTCGTGCTCACCTCACCGAACTGTTGTCAGCAACTATCTGAAGTGCGGTGAAAGTGTGAGCTATATTAGAAAATAGACCCAGCAGTCTCTTTGTTTCATTGTGGTGGAGAGGGGGTGTGTGGAAAGGGAGGTGGTTACCCAAGGACTCACCACTGAGTAGTGCAGGCCTCACATGTGTGCTGTGCTTAGGTTGGGAGGAAAAACAGACTTTGCAAACTCTGCCTTTTGCTGTTGCTGTTTACTAACAAGCTGTTCCTCAGCAGTGCTGTGGTGCTATTTTAATTTTTTAATTGTTTGCTTTTATTCTATAACAATCAAACCTCCCTGGATCATTTATACACGTTAAAACATTAGCTCAGGGGCACAGCCTGCGGCACTGACGCTGGAGTGATATTCTAGAGGAGGTCACCCTGTGTCTCCCCAACATGGGTGCTGTATTTTTAACCCTTTATTTCTATTCTTTTCTCTTCATTCTCCTTTTCCTATTATTCCCCTATTCTGGAAAAAAAAAAAATCCTTTTCTTTCTGTGTTTGTCCCTATTTGGTTGATGGCATTACCATCTACCAATTGTTCAAGTCAAAAACTTGAGAGTCATTCTTGATTCCTGCCTTTTCCCCATATACAATCCACTGGCAAATCTGTTTGAACCTATTTCCAAGAGAAAGTCACTGTTCACCATTTTTAGTACGGCAACCATCGTCTCCTCTACAGGCAATTGTTATAACCTCTTACCTGGACTTCTCATGTTTGTTTGCCTGCCAAACCCCATTCTCCCCACAGTCCATTCTCTAGAACATATGTCAGATGTCACTGAGAATCCCTCCACTACTTCAGTCAAGCCGCCTTAGCCCTCCTGCGGGTCCTTGATCTTGCCAGCCTAGTTGAGTCACGGTCCCTTTGCCACAGATGTCTTCTTGCCTTGGAATGTTGTTCTCCCTGCTCCAGGTTCTTTCTGGTTATTCAAATCTCAGATTTAATGCTACCTCCCCAGGGAGTCCTTCCCTGACCACCCAGCCAAAAGTAGGATGGATGATTTCATCTGTCTCCCAGAAACATACACATCCTTCATCCTGTCCTGTCTTGTCTGCCTCTCTTTTCCTTTTTCATCCTTAAAATGTTCTCTGTAACCCATTTCTTAAGTTAGCCTATGATGTATATAGACATCACTTAGAATTCCCTAAGCCCTACCTGTGGGGCTAAATTTGTGGAGCAAACACTGGCTTGGGAGTCAAACATATTCCTTCCTTCCTCTGTCTCTCTCTCGCTCTCCTCCTCCCTTTTCCTCTCCTGCTCTCCCTCCTTGCTTCCATCTTTTTGACATAATTAATTTATAGGCTCCCTTAACTAACAGGGCCATGTTTTAAGACATAAAGGCAGGTATGGTCTAAAGAAGGGAATACTAGATTTGAAGTCCAAAGACTCAAGAGACTCAAGTGAAGTTCTATTTTCCTCCTATAAATTTGTTTCTGAGCCTCAGTTTTCTTATATTTGAAGTGTGATAGAAACTCCTATTTCATAGTTGTTGTTGAGTGAGACAGTATATCAGTTATCTACTGCCACAACAACACTGTGTAACACACCACGTCAAAGCTTAAAGGCTTCAAACAGCCATTTAGTGTTCTCCTTCCTCTATGGGTCAGCCGGGAAGTTTTGCCGATATGGACTGGGCTCACTCATGGATCTGCAATCAGATGACCACTCACCTGAGGCTAGGTGGCATAGGACAGCCTTGAGCTGAGGCCACTCCTCTGTTCCCGGAAGGCTGGTCTGGGCTTGTGTTTCTGGTGGTGGCACATTTCAAGTTTCTGCTTGCATCAAATTTGCTACCATCCCATTGTCCACACAAGTTGCATGACCAAACCCACTGCCAAAGGGCATGAATACAGGGACGTATGCCAAACCCATGTCCAATAACACAAGCAACCCACTACAGTGGGATTGAATAACAATCATGTGGGGTTTCCTCCTCTGGGAAGACTTCCCTGGTCTTTCCCAGCAGATTTGAGTTCTCTTTCTGACATGTTTCAATCACAGAAGTCCCTCAGAAATATTTATTGAATTCCTAACACTCCCTAGACTCTAGGTGCTACAGTACTGCAGATACAGCAGTGAATGTAAAAAGTCCATTCATTTTAGTGATGGGGAACAGAGAGTGAATAAGTAAACACATCAAAACATACACTATTCCACATACTGATATGTGCTCTAAAAATATTGCTTTATATCTCTTTGTGAGCATGCAGTCTTCCCCACTACACTGGGATCTCTTTAGGGCAGAGACCAACCTTCCTCTGTACACCAATCCCCTGCACAGTGTCTGGCTCCACAGGTGCTCAGTAGAGAATGAACCTGCAAGTGGGCAAGAGAGTTCTGCAGAAGGTGTGGTGATGAGGAGTGTGGAGCCACTGACTGTACCCCAGCAGTAGCTATTCATTCTCAGGTGCTCATCCTGTCAGCTCTTTGTCTTCCCACGGGAAGGGACTGCCCTTTCCCCCTGACACTCTTCTCTCTAGATAAGTCTCTGTAGGACCCCTCCTGGCTCAGATGTCTATTGCTCAGCAGTGGTTCTGACCAATGGCTCTGGCAGCATTGCTTCTCTCTTAATCAAAAGAAGCTTTGGCCTCCCCTTCCCAGGCACTCGGATGTCTCATCACAGATGACTGTGGTGGTCAGGTCAGAGATGACAAGGGACATGTAGGTCTGGGTGCTTTCCTCACTTCCATTTGGGACTATTAGGTGGAAATTAATCATTTGAGTAGAAAGACTCCACATGATCCCACCTCTCTCAATGTGAATGAGAGAGAGAATACAATTCATGAGTTTTGCTGTTAATCATTAAAATTTCTTCATCACCTGGCTTGATTCTAGACCCTCTATTTAAGTGTTATTCAAGGCTTCTTTGTATAGATTAGTATGCCTCCTTGAAGATACTGGTTGGTTTAAAAAGTACTGATGTGGATCCTTGTCAGATTTTTAAATTTTTTTTTATTATTTTTATCTTTTTAGAGACAGGGTCTCACTCTGCTGCCAAGGCTGGAATGGAGTGGCATGATTATAGTTCATTGTATCCACCTAGCTCAACCTCCCAAATAGCTGGAACTATAGGTGCACACCACCACTCCTGGCTAGTTTTTCTATATTTTGTAAAGACAGGAGTCTCACTATGTTGCCCAGGCTGGTCTCAAATCCCTGCCCTCAAATGATTCTCCTGCCTTGGCTTCCCAGAGTGCTGGGATTACAGGCGTGAGCCAGTGTGCCCACCCCCCTGTTAGGTTTTTGATTGCTCAGCCACTGAACCTCCTTCCTCCATTTGGGGTACTCCCACAGCATGAGTCTTGGTCCAAGGAAGAACCTGCCTCCCACTCTAGAAACTGAAAAAGCCAGATTCTAGCTTTCCTCCTCCTCACTGGCAGGGTGGTATGTGCATGGGACCAAGCCCAGCCAATCATCTGTTCCTGCCGGGGGCAGTGAAGTGTTCTTCTCTCTGTGCCCAAGGTAGTAGGGGTAACAACACCAGCAGGAAACAATGTCCTCTCACGAGGATGCAGTGGGCTAAGTGTTATGGGTTGAATTTTGTCCTCCTCCCCCTAAATTCTGATGCTGTATACTTAACCCCAAGCATCTCAGAGTGTGGCAGAAGTAATCAATTTAGAGTGAGGTCATTCTGGTGAGCAGAGTCATGCACAGAGGGGCGACAACGAGAAGAGACAGGGAGGATGCCAAGTGCAAGTGAACACAGCCAGCTACAAGCCAAGGAGAGAGGCTGGAGCAGATCCTTCCCTCACAGCCCACTCTGCTGACACCTTGATCTTGGACTTCCAGTCTCCAGAACTGTGAGACAAGAAGTCTCTGCTGTTTAAGCCTCCTAGTCTGTGGCACTTTGCTATGGCAGCTCAAACAGACTAATACACCATCCATATCAGCAAATTCCCATGGTATGGTTTTGGCTTTGGTCCTAGACTATTTAGGTTCCTAGTTCTCCATCTTCCAGGTATTTATGAATCTTTAAATATCTTTTCAAGAAATTGTTGTTTTGAATAAAATTTGGCCAAAGATTGTTGTTTCCAACTAAGAAACCCAACTAATACAAATACCACTTTTTGAAGAGTTTTCCCTCCATAGGAAACTCTGGGTTCTTTTTCCTCCCTCTTTCACTGAAATAGCTCATGATTCCAAGCTCCCTGCCCCAGCCAGGGCTTTGTAGGATTGACATGTCTGCACTTCCACTGTGGTGAATGGGCTTTAATCTAACCTTACCTCTTCCTTCCATTTGATAATTAGAATGCACTTTTCTTATAAGACTCAGCTCAGGGTTGGCTGGTTGTTGACCCTCCTCATTTAAAACACTCAGGATCAGATATTGTTCAAGTCGAACCACAGAGGGAGAAATGTGCCTCCCAGAACTCCATGCACTCTGCAAACATCAACAGGCTGTCCCCAGCCCCAGCACCTCAGAGGTGTTGATGTTAAAAATGTTAAATGTCCAATTTCATTCCTGCTCTAGAATGTGCTTTCCTACTCTGCTGTCTTTACTTTGGATTTGGTCACATTAACACCATAACTTGAACTCTCTTGGTTTGCTAATACATTTTGATATAATATCCAGATTAAGTCTACACTAATAGCGTTCCATTTTTTATAAGTCTATGACAATAAGGATATGTAACCACTGGTTAGGGGAAACTGTCTTACCTGATCATAGGCTTGCACAAGCTCAAAAGGGTAGTGAATTGAAATTTTATCTTGTTGGTTGCTGTGATATCTCACAATTCAAGAGATTAAAAAAGAAAAGAAAAGAAAAACTGCATCAGGAGTGGAAATAATTAAGTCCAGGCCCTCTACTTCAAGTTCAAAGGAGAGAATAGGGAAAGAAGAAAAGGCAAACAGAGAGTATGGTGCCAAGTTTTGCCCCCACTTCTATTTCCACCCCCCAGAAAGAAGTAGAGAATTAACCTTTGTTAGGAAAGAATCATATACCAGGTTTAATGCTGACTACCTCACAAATATTATCCTGTTTAATGCTTGAAATAGCCCTCCAACATAGCTACTCTGATTATCATTCCCATTTTACAGATGAGCAAACATGTTCTCACACTGAGAGTCAGCCAAGTCAGTGTACTGTATTATTCCAGAGGATGCTCTTTCTACTGCACAGGGAAAAAGAGAACATGTTTTTGGTATCACCCAAGAAACCCCAGAAGTAACAGTATTCCTTTAGCTGGAGATAGGACAGGAAAATCAAGTGGCTTCTCAGAGAAGTCAACACGCTGGATTGCATTATCACCTCTCAGGACCCTCCCTCATCTCTCAACTCATCCCTAACAACACAGGTAGAACAGTCACCTTCTGAGGTCCTGCCTATTCAACATCTAGGTTTCATGTATTCTGTCCATTTTGAGTGTGCAAGCATTTTGCTTCTTTTTCCACTCTTTTTTCTCTAGATGCCTATTTTAGAATTCATGGTTGAAGAAGTCTTGGTATATATTCTGTAGCCATTGATAGCTGTGACCCTTGGTCTCTCTGGGGGAAGAGAGAGCATGGATGAGTAGTAATCTTGGGCAAGTCACTTAGCCTCTTGAAACCTTGCAGATCTTATCTCTAGAGTAGAGATGATGGTACCTAGTGTGGCTGATGGCAGGGGCAGACCCAGACCACCTCTTGAGCCTCTACTATTTCTGCACCAAGACCTATGAGTCAAAACAAAAACCTATCTCTCTCATGACATGAAGAATCAATTACCATTCTAAATACATGCCTTAAGGAGTGTCATCTTATAGCGGGAATGCTTATGAATGGCATTTAGGATGGGTAAATAGTACCAATTTGGGGGGAGAGGGAGGATCAGACATCACTGCCCATAGGCTCACTGTGTACTTGCCATTGTCCACATATACTCAAATGCTGTATTTAAATATTTGTTTCTTGTTTTGTCAAAGATCAGATGGCGATATGAGAATGGTTTCATATCTGGATTCTCTGTTCTGACCCATAAGTCTGTGTCTCTGTTTTTGTGCCAGTACATGCTGTTTTGGTTACCATAGCCTATAGTATAGCTTGAAGTCTGGTAAAGGATGCCTCTTAATTTGTTCTTATTACATAAGGTTGCATTGGCTATTTGGGGTCTTTTCTAGTTCCATACAAAATGTAGAATTATTTCTTCTAGATCTGCGAAAAATGACATTGAATTTTAATGGGGATTGCATTGAATCTGTAAATCACTTTGGGTGATTTTAACAATGTTGGTTCTGCCAATCCATGAGCATGATATGTTTTTTCCATCTGTTTATATCCTCTGCAATTTCTTTCCTCAGTGTTTCATAGTTCTCCCTATAGAGGTCCTTCACCTTCTCAGTAAATATATTCCTAGGCATTTTGTTTTCTTTGTTACTATTGTGAAAGGTATTGTGTCTTTGATTTGATTCTCAGCTTGACTGTTGTTGGCATATATCAAAGCTACTAATTTGTGTACATTGATTTTGTAACCTAAGACTTTGCTGAATTATCAATTCCAGTAATCTCTTGGCAGAATCTTTAGGTTTTTCTAGGTATAAAATTATATTGTCAGCAAAGAATGATAGTTTGACCTCTTTATTCCCCATTTGGATGCCCTTGATTTCCTTCTCTTGTCTAATTGCTCTGGGTAGGACTTCCAGCACTATGGGAAGTGGTGATGGTGGGCAGTCTTGTCTGGTTCCAGTTCTAAGCGGGAATGCTTTCAACTTTTCCCCATTCAGTATGATACTGGCTGTGGGTTTGTCATACATGACTTTTACCATTTTGAGCTAAGTCCCATCTATGCCTATTATGTT
Organism: Lemur catta; assembly: GCF_020740605.2. NCBI lineage: Eukaryota > Metazoa > Chordata > Mammalia > Primates > Lemuridae > Lemur > Lemur catta. The sequence continues at coordinate 43,744,242 of NC_059139.1, forward strand.
AAGTGTTATTGTCATAAAAGGGTGCTGGATTTTGTCAAATGCTTTTTCTGCATCTACTGAGAGGGTCATATGGTCTTGGTTTTTGCTTTTATTCGTGCAGTGAATTACATTTATACATTTGCGTATGTTAAACCATTCTTGCATCTCTGGGATGAAGCCCACTTGGTCATGATGAATTACTTTTTTGATGTGCAGCTAAATCCAGTTTGCTAAGATTTTATTGAGAATTTTTGCATGGATATTCATAATAGATATTGGTCTGTAGTTTTCTTTTTTTGTTGTATGTCCTTACCTGGGTTTGGTAACAAGGTGATAAAAAAAAAATACACAGGGGAAAAGAATCCCTAGTCAATAAATAGTACTGGGAAAATTGGATAGCTACGTGTAGAAGACTGAAACAGGATCTGCGCCTCTCACATTCACAAAAATTAATTCACAATGGATAACAGACTTAAACCTAAGGCATGAAACTATAAGAATTCTAGAAGAAAACAATGGAAAAACTCTTATAGATATCAGCCTAGGAAAAGAATTTATGAAGACCCCAAAGTAATCATGGCAACAACAAAAATAAATAAATGGGACCTCAACAAATAAAAAAGCTTCTGCATAGCCAAGGACACTATCATGAGAGCAAACAGACAACCTACAGAATGGGAGAAAATATTTGCATGCTGTACATTGAATAAAGGGCTGATAACCAAAATCTACAAAGTACTCAAGCAAATCAGCAAGAAAAAAATCAAACAACTTTACAAAAAAGTCGGCAAAAACATGAACAGAAGCTTTTCAAAAGAAGATAGACTAATGGCCAATGAACACATGAAAAATGCTCAACTTCTCTAATCGTCAGGGAAATGCAAATCAAAACCACAGGGAGATATCACCTGACTCTAGGAAGAATGGCTTTTATCAAAAAGCCTGAAAACAACAGATGCTGGCATGGATGCGGAGAGAAAGGAACACTTAAACACTATTGGTGGGACTGCAAACTAGTACAACTTCTATGGGAAGTGGTATGGAGATACCACAAAGAACTAAAAGTGAACCTACCACTTAATCTAGCAGCAATCCCACTATTAGGGATTTACCCAAAGGAAAAAAAGACATTTTATAAAAAAAAAACACTGGCACTCAAATGTTTATAGCAGCACAATTCACAATGCAAAGATGTGGAAACAACCCAAGTGCCCATCAATACATGAGTGGATTAATTAAATGTGGTATATGTATGCCATGGAGTAGTACTGAGCCATAAAAAACAATGGTGAACTAATACCTCCTGTATTAACCTGGATGGAACTGGAGACCATTCTTCTAAGTGAAGTATCATAAGAATGGAAAGACAAACACCACATGTACTCAATACTAAATTGAAACTAATTGATTAACATGTACACACGTGGAAGTAAAACTCAATGGAAATCAAGTAGGTGGTGGGGAAGAGAGGATGGGTAAATTCACCTGTAATGGGTACAATGCACACTGTCTCAGTATAGGACACATTTATAACTTTGGAACTGTACAAAAGCAAATTATGTAACTAAAATGTGTATACCTCATAACATTCTGAAATAAAAAATAAAAATCTATTTCTTGAACGTTTTTATTTACAAATTACATAGGGAGAAAGTTTTGCTTATACCACCTTCAACATCAGGGAATGAAGTGCACTCTGACCTGAAAGTGCAGGACAGAGTAATTTAATTAGTGGAGTTTGACCCACACATTAATTCCAAAAGCATCATGGAATATTCTCTAGGAAATATTCATAATTGAAATATTTGAACTCCCTTTTGAATAAGTGAAGCAAGAAGTTATATTTGGCTTCTCTCTTGCCAGAGCACAGTAATAGCCTTCTGACTGGGGGCACTTATTTCAAATGTAGATTTGAGGCTATAAACCTGATCAAGGTGTCTGTTTGGTGTGAGAGGAAGCTTCATCATTGAGAATGTTGTTAGTTACCACCAGAGTATGAGCTGAAGACTCTTATTTCCCTTCTTTCTATGGGAGGCGGAAGATGGAGACAATTGATCGATAAGTACTTCTCTAGGTAGCAAGGGGAACAACCTACTGTTATGGTTGAAACTCTGTTTTATTACACCTCCTTTCCTTGGAAACTTGGGGTTGAGCTCCAGGGCTTGCATGGAGATACTAATCAAAATTTTCAAACCTCCAGCAATGCCAGGTTTCCATTAGTGAGAAACTGTTATTCTTTTTAAAAGAAAGATCAGTTGTGGTATTACTAATGACCACCACCACAATAATAATACTTAACATTAACTAGGTATGTGTTATGTTCCAGAAATCTTTAAATGCTTTATGTATATTAACTTATATAATTCTCACAATAACTATATGAATTAGATGTGATTTATCTAGATAAGCAAATAAGAAATCTGAAACACAGAGAGATAGAGTGTCTTGCCTAAGGTTGCACAATTGGTGAAGTCAGGATTTGAACCCAAGAAGTCTGGTTCTGAAGCCAAAAAGCTTTAACCACCACACTAAAGTCCAGTGGCCCCCACTTCCTCTGAAATATCCCCAGGTCAATCTCTGATCTATGACTTTCTGAGAGTAATTCCTGCTAGGCTTACTGAAATCACTCCTAGTGGTTCTACTCCTTGGACATAGTCCCATTTCAGGTACCGTTTCTCAGCAGGTGGTTCACTGGGGTAGTTTCTGCCTTTGGAAGTGGCTTCCACCTCTTGTCATGGCTGCTGACAATGAATGGTGGGCATCCACTCCTGACAACATTAGTTTTAGTGTCCTCTTAGTTTCTGCTGCTCCTGTACCAATATCCAGGTGTCTCAGTCCTTCTCGGTGCTACCTCTAGAGTACAGCTTAACGAAGCTATTAACACAATGCCTTAGTGCAGTATCTTAAATATGGCAACAAGGAAGTGGGTTTACCTAACCCCTTGTCCCTTCTTTGTTCTTTGAGGCACAACACAGGTCCACTTCACCTATAGGACCCATCGTTATCCATACCTATGTGTATATCACTTCCAAATCTTAAAAGTTCATTTAAAATTCATTAGCCCATCTAATTCTCAAACTAACTCTGCAAGTGAGACTATTATAATCCCCAGTTTAGAGATGAGAAAATTGAGGCTCATAGTTTAAATGATATTCTTAAGATTTTATATTAAAGTCAGAATTGGGAATAAACCTAATCTTAGATTGCCAATTTCACCACCTCATTACTAAGGATATTATCAGTCTTTAAACTGTTTGAATCCATAGGCAAAACAATATTTTCTTTTTTTAATTTATACTACTTTAATTATCCATGAGGCTTGTTTGCAGTTCTTTCTCACTTGTTGTCTATACCTATTTTATTTATTTATTTATTTATTTTGGCAAGGGGCAGTTATCTTATGAGTTGACTAATAAGAGCTCTTGCTATAATGGGGATATTGGTTCCTTATTATATATTTTGCAAATATATTTTCCAGTTAACTTTTTCCAGTTAGCCTTTAACTTTGTTTATAGATTTAGGAAGTATAGAAATATAAAATTTTTATGTTGTTGAGTTTTTCAATCTATTTCTTCATAGTTTCTGCCTTAGAAAAGCCTTCTCAATCCAAAATCGTATACATTTTTTAATCTAGTTTACAGTTTCACTTTGATATTTAATTATTTTTGTCTACCTGGAATGTGTGTAAGTGTATAATGTGAGCTAAGGTTCAGCTTGAAGTTTTTTAAATGCATAAACAGTTATCCCAGTACAGTTTATTAAATAATGCATTTTTCTCCACCAATTTGATATTCGTCATATTTTAAGTACTACAGATATTTGGATTTGATTCCATACTTTCTATTCATTTCCTGTGATATGTTAATGCTGATTCCAGTTACAGCTTCCTCCCATTTGCAGCCCATGACCACCCCAGCTGCTAAAGGATAGAACCCACAACTACCTCAGCATCACTCTCCTGTGGGCTCCCAGGGACTTGGAACAGCACTGAATGCCTTGTCACTTGTGCCCGTCTAGGTAAAAGAGCCATGGATTCTGGGTCCCAAATCAGAATGGATGAGCTGAAAAAAAAAAATGCTTCCTTCAGTTATGAGTGTGTGTTTATGTATGTGTGTGTCTATTTCTATATATCCTGTGATTTCCCCAAACCAGAGAGATATTTTCTACTTGTAACTTGTATTACTGAATAAACAGAGTATCTAGAATCCGAGGCTACCTTCATGACTGTTTCCATTCAGAAAACTCTTCCTTATTCAAGAAAAGTTTTGCTCCATTTGACATGGAGCTTTGTGGAAAAGATTTTGCAACCTTCATTTTCTTTTAAGGTATGCAGGTCATAAGGAAATGTGGAAATACATGAGAATTCAAGACCTAAGCAACAGCAAGTGTAGAAACTGAGCACTTATCTGGGAAGTCAGAGACCAAATTTGCTGTTCTTTTCAATCCCTGTGAAATACCCATTTCTGTGCTATTTGTGGTCTGTTCAAGTGACTTAAAATCACAAAATGTTACATCTGAAATAGACCCTAGAGATCTTCTAGGCCTACCTTCTTCTTTTTACAGATGTGAAAGCTTACATGATCACTCTACAGGTCAGAGCCAAGGTTAACAGAGGGTGTCTCGATGCACTACACTCTGCCCCACCTCCTCACCTAATACAGGAAACTTAATTAAATCAAGCAATTCGACCTATAGTAATTGTATTGAAATTCAAAACTAAAGTCAGGACATATGCTGAAAGTGGAACAGTCTTTCAAATGAATCAATTTAAATACATCTTGGATTGAAAAAAAATCTATACCGTAAATAGTTAGGACCAAACACTCTCCCCACTCTTTCTTTTTCTGTCTTTGTTACACCTTCCTCTACTCTCTGTCACTCCCTTCTTTCTCCCTGTCTTCCCCCTTGCTCTGGAACCTCTCCTGCCAGAAATAAAACTTGCTGTACAGGCATCTTATTGGAGCCCCCACAGCACATTTGGCTGGAATGAATGTGCCTCTCCTGTGTAGGATGCAATCATTCTGCAGCCTCTTCTACCACGCTGTGGCTCGGGGGCCCAGAATTCAGGCAGGAACAGGCAAAGTGAAGAGGGTTAAAGCAAAGTAGGACATGCATGTCCTCATGGACACAAGGACTCCAAGTCTGCAACCGCTCTAACCAGAACCTCAAACAAGCTAGATTCAAAGTCTTGTTCTGTAACCTCTACTGCCTTCCCACACGCTCTAGTCGCCTTTGAAAAGAAAGACAGGGATGACTGTAATTACTCAGGCAGAAAAGGGAACCAGTGGGGCTTCGGGCACACACAATTAATTGGATGAATTATAATCTTTAGTTCATGCACACTCTGTTACTGGTCTTTGGGTCATCTCCTTTCATTTATTTAGTTTGTTCTTTAATCAATTATTTGTAACAAGGAATAAATGCCCAGAGCCATCCACTCAAAATAAAACCTCAGAATCTGATGCTAATCTACATGTAACCCTCCCCTCATCTGTGATAACTATCATCCCTTCAAAAGTCTTGTTATATGGCTTTATTGCATCTATGCATTCATAAATTTTTTTAATTATTATTTCAAAATATTATGGGGCTACAAATGTTTTCGGTTACATGTATCAATTTTGTTATGCTTGAGTCAGGACTGTGAGTGGGCCCAACACCTGGGTAGTATCCATTGTACCAGTTAGGTAGGTTTTTGCCCATCCCCTCCTCCCCCCTCCCCCCTGCTTGATTTCCACTGAGTTTTACTTCCCTCTGTGCACATGTGTGCTCATCGGTTAGTTCCAATTTCATAGCCAGTACATGTGGTGTTTAAAACAAAATATTTTTAAAATTTTTAGCTGTTTTTAATAGTACAAAAATGTTATTATATGGTGTCTGAGATTTTCTTCAAAATAATAAGGGAGGGAGAAGCAGGTCAGGGGTATGCATGGATGAAACCAGATTGGCCAAGACGGAAGTCGAGTGAAGGATACATGGGGGAAATATAGCATTCTATTTTGTATATGTTTAACTTTTCATTAAAAAAATTGTTAAAGGGTATCATGCTGTATGTAATACCTTAGGACTTTTTAACTGAATATTTTATTGCTAAGATTCATCCCTGTTGTGTGTTTTGATCTCTCTATCATATTCCCTATTGTAAACAGGTCACAGTTCATTTGAAATATTTCTTACTACAAGAATTGAAGCAAAAGGAGATTTTTGATTGACCTAAAAATCCAATGTAGCAATATTTTCCTTTTTCCCCACTGACTGCAGTTACTTCGGGTTTTTTCATGCTTCTCCCCAGTTCTGCTCTCTCCTGAATAAATCCATCCTACTCCCCAGGCCGTGAAGCGGATCCAGCTCCAGTTGAGCTCTGGGAAGAAGAAATTTGGCATTTTGACTTTTGTCCCACTGGATTTGGTTCTCAGCCACTACATTCACCTTGGCTTCCCGGAGCTGTTGCTCTCCCGCAGGGAGGCCTTTCTCCCTTTCCTCCCCACACTTCTTGTGGCCTGGGGCAGTAGAAGACCCAGAGAGCTCTAGGAGAGGTGTGTGTGGGGGGGGTTCTTTGTTCCTGTTCTGATCTCTGCAGTTATAGTCTCCCTTTTTGGCCTTTCTGCTGCAGGACAGCCTCACTCTTCTAGGGCTCACCTCCGAGGGCTCCTTTCCTAGTGCCTGGGCCCTCACTGGAGCTAAATTTGCAGTCTTTTATACAAAATCTGCTTTAGAGTCAAATCCAGAGACAACAGAGCATGGCTCTCTCTTTTGCCGTGCTCAGTTATTTTTTTCATTCTTTTGATTTTTCATCCATATAACACAGAATGCCACTTTCAAATGCACTTCTAAGCTGACAGAGATTGATTTGCTCAGAGACTTAGCAAAAGCCCTCTTTCCAGCGCTTGGTGCATGTGACTTAAAATGCTAATCATTTCTTTCTTTCATCAAATATTTATTTCTTGCCTATGATATGCCAGGCACCATGCTAGGCTCTGGATGTACAATGGCAAATAAGATGCAATCTCTGCTCTCAAAGAACTTCCCATTCAGTTGGGAACACAAAGTCCATGAGCAAATATGACAGGGACACTTGCAGTCTGGCCATGTTATGACTTCCATAGGCCTTAATACTTTGCCTCCATTGGCCCCTTCCTCCATCAGAAAAATATTAAAAATTATATTTCACATTTATACACATTGCCTAAAAGCAAAGGTGTTAATATTGTATATTAAAACACTTTATTCCACCTAAAAGTTAATCTTTTCTTCTAATTTTAAAGAAATTAAAACATTTTCATGGGCCCCTAGAAGTATCATGGGCCCTAGACTCTCTGCCTGCTATGCCTGATGGAGAAGTTAGCCTTGCTGGCCAGATATATTTTCTTCCCTAATTTTAGATAAGTTAGCCACACTTGTTTATTCCTTTCATTCCTTTCTGAGAATGAGATCCTCCTATATGCTGATAATTCTGAGCTTGGTTTCCATCATTTGGAACATTTGCTACTCTACAAACAGTAGCAATGAAATCATATTTAAATGAATGTATTTTATCATGACAGCAGCTAGCAATATTTCCGTCAAACAATAGTAATAGCTAAAATGTATTGAGACCTAACTTTGTGAGCAGGACTGTTCCACATTTATTAACTCATTTAAGACAACAGCCCTATGAGGGGGTATTCTTACCATTACCCCCATTTTACAGATGATGAAACTGAAGCATTGAGAGGTTTAACTTGTTCTGGGCTACATGGCTAGTAAGAGGCATAGCCAGGATTTGAGCCTAAAATGTCAGTCTCCAGAGCCTTAATCACTGTGTTAGATGACCTAGGACATACCTGTGTGAGACATAGTATCCAGGCTGTTTCCTGCCCAACTGTGAATCCCCACCCACCCTACGTCCCCAACCCTTTACAAAGCTGCAGCCTGCCAGGGGTCCACAGTCCATGGGTTGGGAACTTAGAGTAAATGTTCTAACTCTTCTTATAGAATTAAGCTGTCACAGGGACTCTTAATACCTGAAAGGTTCCTGTTTCAGGGAGCCTGTTATGGGAACTCAGGGGCTACACTTTCTCCCTCTGGTAGCTGCACGTGGGCCAACTAGTTCCCCTTTCCCCCCAAAATGATTGAAGAGATTTGGGCTCTTCTAGACCCTTGATTGTCCATAGACTTGAGGACTGGACTTTAGCCACTATCTGCCTGGGTTGTGTCCTCACCAACAATGTAGATTCATGGAAAAGGAATTTAGGTGAAAAAGATGATGTCTTAAATTGTAGATCCCCAGTGCCAGAACAATCCTCATTTGCCAAGTAGAAGTTTATGTAATCACAAGACTAAAGATACTTTTTATTTCCAAAATGTTATTGCAACCAGCATAATAATTCCCCCTCAGCAAGTGCCAAAATACTTTTCCCTGTGTCCCTTAAGTGCTTTGAGTTGATAGAAAAATATCCTTTTGAAATTATATAGTTAACTCCAGAGCTATAGCTGTGCAACATGAGAAAGAAAGACCGAGGGGAGAAACATTTAAACTGAAATGGACATCACAGGGGAAGGGGTGATGACACCCTGACCCATATATACAGTTTTCTGTTGCAGAAATAATCATTCGCTCAACAAGAACTTTAGTACAGAATCAAAAGCAATGATAGAAAACTACGACGTTCTTCTGTATGGGAGGGATGAAGCTCCAGAGCTTGACATTTTTTTCATTCATACAGCTTGGGGCCAACAAACATGCTGTGACTAAACAGTATCACGTATAATTAATGGAGGGACACAGATGAGAGCTGACCCAGAATAGTCCCTTAGGCTGTGACATTTAGGTAACCAGTAATGAGCTGACAGATAACACGATCATGTGACTATCTAATACAACATTGCCTCCTTTCTTAAAAGGAACTAAAAAATTATGAGTTTTTAAAAATAAGTTTAAATACCATGAGAGTCTATCCTTAAGTCACTGGAGTAAGTCTGCTCATTAAGCCAGAGTTTCTGGAATGGGATCCCAGGCAGACGCAAATGCTCCCGCCAGGGCATGTGGATAGGAGACAGGTGGTGGATTTTTGCCTTTCAACACATAACCGTAACCTCATGCACCATCTGAGTTTATTTTCAATCCCACACACAGGGCTTATTGTTTATAATAGGCTATCCTCTAAACCCATTTCCAGGAAAGAATTCTCCACGTGTGTCATCCTGCATCACTTCCCAGGCTGCACTGTGGCCACCAGGACTCCAGGACCCAGGGCCAAACGTCAAGAGCCAATAATGGGGGAGAGGGGTGTAAAAGTTTCCAGTCTTTGTTACAATTTATGTTAGTGCCTGGTCCAGTCTCAGATGCTTCTTAGATACATTACTTAGAATTTACAGCTTCCCTTCCACTTTCTCACCTAGAATAAAAACCAGCATACATTTCACCAAGCCATTCCTATTTGTTATAAAAGGAGAGAAGGAAAGAAAATTTTGTCTCACAGGTCAGGTTTTTATCTTAAGGTGGGAAAACTCAGCAATTTATACTCCAAAAGTAAACAAACTACACCCACCCTCAGCCTATGAGATGTGTAAACATTAAGTGGTCAATTCTAATTTTGTTCTTCGTACTGTGTTCATGTTCTGAGTCAGCTCTTGCCTTCTCTTTACTTTGAAGCTAGGGAATGCAGACCCCTGATTTTATCTGAGACCCTGTAGTTCCACTGGGCTTTTCAAGAAGATTGGGGTCAACACAGGGACGTGAATTTGAATGAGCAAAAACTCTAGCTATGTGACCCCCACCTAAATTCTGGGCAAACAGCTCTTAGATCCATGAACATCAATTTACTTCGGGCAGAAGCTGGATAAAAGTTTGAGTTTGATCTCAAAATAGCCTGAACAATTTTAGTTTTCTGACAGCATTTGGTGGCAAGCCTGTTAGAGAACACCATCTTGAAATTTCCCATTTGTGTGCTGTAGATAGCATATCATCTGGGCACACCCAGAGATTCAGAAGCATTAATCACCAAGGTACACCTGGCATGGAACAGAGGTATCAGGAGAGGAAAAGAGAGAAAGAATTTTAGAGGGACCCTATGCTTTATGTTGTCTACATTTTTGCATATTTGATTAGCTGACATCTCACCTCACTGCTAACCCAGGGAGGCACAGGGGTGCAGTGGTTAAGAGCATGGATGCTGGAGTTAACGTCTTGATTTGAATCTCAGCTGTGCCATGTACAGGCTGTGTGACCAGGGTTAAGTTCCTTAACTTCTCCGAGCTTTGGCTATCTAATAAGACAAAGTATGGCAGGACTGAGCACAGTACTCACACGAAAGGGGGCTAAGGGCCCTTCCCCTCCCACCCTTTCCTTCTCCCCCGGTATTAAAAAGAATGGTGCATATGAAAGTACTCAGCATGTATGTGTCCACACTAGCTCATTAGAAATAAATATGGTAGATATTCTTGTGATGGTACCAGGAAGATGACAAGAACAGCGACCTTCATCCTAGCTTTGTTTAATGGAGGCTCAAAGGTACCATCTAAATTGACTGGCCGTACCTCAAATTTACCATGTTTGGTATAACTTTAAATAAATAGCCTGAAGCAGGAAATAAAACCTTTCTCCTTATATGGAGATATTTATAGTAATAGATATTTGTGGAAATTTTATAATCTGACCCATACGGCATTTGCTTCCTGATAATCTCAAAGAAATTCTTAGCATCAACTGACCTTTATTACTTTGTCAGTGGGTAGGGAAGATGCCAAAATACTTGCTTACCAGTTGTGCACCTTAGCTTCCAGCATCAGCTGTGTGAGTGAAACAAAAGGGAAATTGCAAAGCCTGGATATAGACTCCTATCCTTCAATCTACCATTCCCACCAGCAGGCCTTATATCATCCTTACTGAGAGTGGTTGGATGGATGGGGTTTAGGGGAGTGTGTGAAATCATGTGACTTGCTTGGCTTGCATAGAATTTGGCAAATTCTTGCTTTGCATAGAATTTGGCCTGGGATGGGGCTTCACTTCCAAGGGATACCCTCCCTCTGTGGACCTGAGGAGCTACAGCATGATTCAGCTCTAGTCTGCTGGACTTGAATGAGCCCATTGGAAAGGAATATCCAGTGAGACCACAGTGCCTTGAAGACACTGGACACATTCACCTATTAAACAAGGAACAAGTCTCAGGAATGATGCTTCCTGGGTGCCAATCACTCACTAAGTTCTTTAGGTGATTTAGGTTAAATACACAGATCTTCGCAATCCTCCAAACCAAACCCCTCATTTTCTGATGAATGAACCAGCCCAAAGTCACACAGTTAATAAGTGGCAGATCGATGAACAAGACAGTGGTTTCATTATTCCTAATTCTCTTTCTAATATCCCTACCCTTTTTAATGTAAAGACAAATAAGATGTGAATTTGTCCTGAAGAAGTTCACAATAATGGAAGGGAAATGAGACTTTGTGCAAATGAACAATCGATATCCCTGTATGAAATCATGACAGGGAGGGGGCAGAGAATTAAGATTTGCTGAACACTTTCCATTTGCAGAGGGTTTAATTAGACATTTTCTCATTCAATCTTCACATCAAATTTATGAGGGATATATAATCATCCCATTTTATTGATAAGGAAACTGAGTCTCAGAGGTTCTGCAATTCTTCCTTAGCACATGAGTGGAGCTATAGCCCATCTACATATCTGCTGATCTGGAGACTCAGATTCAGTGGACTTCCAAGGAGGCGGGAGGTTGTTCAATCAGAGAAGGCGGCTTGGAAAGGTGAGACTTGAGTTGGTGCATTGCACTTGATTAGGTGCAGAGAAGCCTCAACAGATGGAGAAAACACAGATGGCCTCTCTTTGATTGCATCACCACCCAGAGAAGGTTGGAAGCGGTTACATACTCGCTGCCTTGCAGCCTCAAATATAAATTGCCTGGAAAACTGAGCATGCTGAAGAGAAATTTTGTGTATTAAACCTGCAGTGGCCCCATTAACATATGGTCTATTCTGGACAAAGTATAACACAGTATCTAGTGGGGAGGTGCTGAGAATATAGAAGACCCTGATGCCCCTTCTGTGAGTTTATCATTTCATGACAAACCAGAACAGGCAAGAGTAAGGGGTGGAAAGATGGACAGTTGGACATAGCTGTGCTGAGAGACAGTCTGGCAGAACAGAGTGAAGACAGGTAGGGTGGAATAGTATGTGGCAAGTGTAGTAAGGAGCAATAGCCTGGGAAATGGTTTGAAGAAGCTGGCTTGGCAGAGAATATGGAGAAGCACCTGAGGGGAGGTTTCGAGGAGAGAGAAGGAAAATTGCACTCTTAGTGGGAGGAAAGAACACAAGACAGTATATGACAGCTGGAGATGAGGCAGTCTGGTAAGGAATTATATGTTGGGAAGTTTAGAAACTCATAGATTCAACCACATTACCCTTGATAACCTGTACACAGAACCTCAAAGACCTCCATCCACTTCTAATACCTTTGGATATGACTCTGGCATTGTCATATTCCCTGTATATATGGGGACCCCAAGTCAGAAAGGGAGAGAGATAAAGACCTCATCAGAACTGAGATTTCCTCATCCCCAATCCCTAACCAAAGTAGAGGTTCAAAGCAACAGATCAACTACATTCAAGTACACACTGAATGTGAGCTTTATAAAGGAGCTTCAGGAAGCACACGGACCTTCAACTGAAATGTGCAGGGAAATTAGGTCACTAACTGCCAATGGGCATGAGTTGTTCCTCGAGGAATCTTTATTATACATGAGCCTGATGGGATGCTCCAAACACACTAGGGCCCACATTTTCTGAACTCTTGGTGGCTTCTAGGTGAAAAATTGGAATTTGTGTTTAACTAAATCTCTCATGCAGGAAGAAAGTAAAAACATCCTTCTGGAGGAAGCTCTAGACAAATTACCTAAAGGCAGGTGCTTCAGACTGAGATGATAAATATCCTGTTTGACAATAAAAAAGAGGGTCAGCAGGTTTATTTCTGCAAAAGTAATGTTTGCTGCCTGATTTTATTTATTTATTTATTTATTTATTTATTTATTTATTTCTTCCTTCTTCTTCTGGTGGAGAGAGAGAAGGCTGGAGCCTTGGTCCCTGGAGAATGATCAGGGTGACATAAACAGTGATGCAGGCAGTGCTCTGCACCACAGTGCCCAGCTAACAGGATAATTGAAGGCTAAAATCCAGTTTGCCCCTTTAGAATGTAAGTTCCCTGGAAGGTCAGGGTCTTGAGATCTTGGCGCCTTTCATACCCTCAATGTCTAAAACAGTACTTGACACATAGAAGTTGCTCAGAGAGTGTTTATTAATTGAATGAATAAAGAAAATAAGTGTTCTCAACAATATGGTGTGAGGCGGGAGGATCAGGAAGAAGTTGACCAGGAGGCTACTCCCAGCCATATAGAGGCAAGGCCACCACCAAGGCATTCATACCTGGGATCTAGTTTTAGATTCCTCCTGTCCAGCAATTAGGAGCTGACCAGACATGGCCAGTTTGGAGTGGCTCAAGGCGAGGAGTGGGAAGAGTGGTGGATACCGCTGGGTGCTTATCCTGCCTTTTTCTTACCAAACGTATTCATATTGCATTATAGATAGGAATGTTCCTTGCTGCAATCATTGCTTTCCTAGGCTTCAGGGAAGGCACTTCAGGACATTGAGATGTGGTTAAAATCTCCTAGGGATTTCTGGGAAAGTTTTGCTTTCCTGCTTCAGGTGTTTTCCCTTAGTCCTTCGACCCTTCCTCTTTCTCCTGAGAACAAGGACATGAGCTTGGGAAAAGGGCAGCCATTTTGTGACCATGAGGCAACATGCATGAGGCAAAAACCATGTGTTAAGGATAGAGGAAAAGAAAGGGGTCTGGAACACTGGAGACTTTACAGAGCCCTTGGACTGCTTATCTCCAGTCTCTGAGTATGTGAGAAAAACACCCCTCCTCCTGTTTGGTCAAACCATGACAGTTGAATTTCTGTTACACATAGCAGGACTCAATTCCTAACTGATACAATAAGCAACCACAAAGAAGGTAAGCCATCAGGGAAATGCTTGAGTAGGAGACAGGACTTCTTATATCCAAAATAGAGATTTGAACAAAGATTGATGGACATTCAAGGATATAGTGACTCCTCAGGAGGTTGGAGAACTTGGGTTACAAAATAAAGAGTTTTGTAACAGTGAAGCTTTTGGAGTTATTGGAATGCACTATGAAGGCTGCCCATGGACTCAAAAATATGTGTTTCCCATCTGACAACAGCAGAAATCACCCCCTAGTTGAGCAATGTCTGAAAGAACCATCTATCCAGAACTGCATCACCCTGGGCTGCGAAGATGTGGTGCAAACCAGTTTAAGAACTTCACATGTTCCTTCTATTGCCTAATGCCACTGAGTTGAAATGACCAATTTATTTTGAATGGTGGTGGTTGCTGTAAATGTGATCTCCAAATTACTGGTTGGTAATTTTAGCATCCATGATCTAAAAGTACCCTGTGATTGTAAGGAAGAACAGTTGACATAATCACTGTCATCAAAATAACAACTCACTTCACAAGCTAACACCTTGAGTGTGTTGACATTATTGGTAACTGGGCTACACATCTATTCTGCTTTACACAATACTAGTGTGAATTAGTGTCCTGAAGAACTGTGGGCTCTTTGAAGTATATTTGGAGATTTTTTTTTTCCCTACCCTTAGCATCCGTGCAGCTAGAAACAACAAGGAGGTGTTGATTGGTAGGTATATTTTTAGTCAGATTACTTCAACCCCAAACAGGGAGTGCTTCAGGCAGTAAGCAGTGAGGTACATCTGATTAGGCTCATAAACTTTGTTTAGGACTACACCTATAGCTAAGTAGCTGGCGTGTCTACAGGTGTGTGTATTTTGGTGGATGCCCTTAGCTAACCCACTCTCATATGAAAAAACAATAATATGTATTGTAACAGATTACCACCTTTATCCTGTAGAGTTTCAAAATTTACTTTTAAAGTGTAGCTTTCTCTGTTCACCATGGCTCTGTGAGGTAGTTAGATGTCCTATACAAAATACTACCAACCTCCCTGCCCCTTTACACATGAACAAACTAAAAGTAAGCTTTGATATGCGCCTAGTTCTCAGTTACCTTTGTATCAGGGTCAACAATTTATATATTACATGTAGATGTGCAAAAGCAAATGTGGATTCTTTATTTTCTCCCTCAAACCATATCTTGTTCTTAAGTCCTTCATTTCCAAAGACTGGCAGAGAAAAGTTAACATTTTAATATTCCACTTCAGAGTCCCTGTGTTTCCGATGTTCTTTGGACTATTCCAGGCCTCTCTGGCCGTTGTTTTTTCTGCGTCTATTGAGATGATCATGTGATTTTTATTCTTCATTCTGTTAATGAGGTTAAGGCTTGACTCTTAATGAGTAAAGGGAAGCTTTATGACATACAAGGTGCTTGTACTTTTCAAAAGCTGGATTTAAGGTTATTGTCACACAGTGGGCTCAAAAAGTCAGCATTTTGACTCAGAATGAAATGATAACCTCCATGTTTTTGTATGCTCACCCTCTTTTTTCCCTGTGGCAATTAAGTGTAAAGGCCAAAGGAATCCAGGTAAACAGGACTTTCTAGGGAATATTTGAAGGGAGGAATAAGAGAGACTAATTGAATATTTTGAAAATATTCTTCATTGAGCTTATGGGAGAGCAAGTTGTTATAAGTTAACTGTATGCCAGGCACCATGTTAAAGGCTTGTCATGCTTTTAGATCTTCATTTATGAGGACACCAAGGCTTAGAGAGATTATAGATCTTGCTAAAAATCAGGCATGCAGCTAGGATTTGAGCCCATATATTCAACTTGACCTTGCAAGAGCGAAGACAACTTGTAAGAGTACTGACTTGTGCTATGTTGTCTTCTTATAGAAAATACAGAGGAGTGTGGACAAGGAAATCCATATCATGTCCAAGAATGTGTACCACAAATCTCCTTATACCCTGCTTTTCTCATGTTTTTCACTAAAATCTTTATGCCCCTTGAAACATATCAGGTAAATCCAAGTGTTTCTCACTGAAAGAATGTTCCACAAAGAACTGGCTGAAAGTTTGGCAGGAGGAGGAGGAAAGCATGGAATGTTTACAAAATATCAATTCCTAGGAAACACACCTGCTGGCAAATTCATTAATTTTTCACCCACACTACTTTGAAGAGGATTTTAATGAGCCATTTATTGGAAGGTTGTTAGGGGCCTATATTTTGGGGCTATATTTTTATTGGTTTCCTTTTTATAAAAAGGCAAGACCAAAGTACACAGTGTTCAGATGACTTGCTTAAAATGGGAGGCATCTGAGTCACCAAAGTAAAGTTAAATTCTCCAAGCTTCCGGTCCCATAATATCTTTCTTTAAATATACTTTTTCCTGCAGCTTCACTTTTTCAAGATCACAGGATGATTCTGTAGGAAGAAGAAAATCCATCTGACCTGCCTACACTCTAGTTGAGGCAACCTCCTTGAAACCCATTTCTTTTCATACTCCAAAGAAATCCAAAGGTTTGAAACAACTGAGATGGCAGGATTTTGGAAAAAAGTGAAAGCCCAATGCTCTTTCAAAAATCTAGAAAGCAGTGTTTCTGAAAGTGCAGATCAATAGTGTAAGCTCATATTTTACTGATTGATTGATTGACTGGTGGGGGCTCACTTTGTCACCCAGGCTGGAGTGCAGTGGTGCAATCATAGCTCACTTAACCTGGAACTCCTGGGCTCAAGTGATCCATCTGCTTCAGCCTCCCAAGTAGCTGGGACTACAGGTACATACCATCTCACTCAGCTAAAGCCCATATTTTAATACTGTCACATTTTCCCACTTGTACTACCTATGCTAAGGTATGGATAGTAGGAGGGAAGAAAATAGTCAAGCTTGTCAAAAGAGAAAGGGCAAAAAATTCTAAAATAGCATTGAAAACAATTAAGATCAACAGCCAATGCAAATGAAGACATCTTATTTTACTTAAGAGGGGTTCTTTTATATAATCAAAAGTAAGAAGAGATGCAATTAAGACTCCAAACAGAAACAAACTAGGGAAAGTATAAAAGAAAATGGAAAAGAATGTTATAGAAGAAAACAAGAATAGTTCTAATATGTAAAGAGGAGGAAGATGAAGGCATCAACCAGCCTATTGAGAGAAAACTCAAGTAAATTTTCAAAAAGCAGGAGAAATGACTTAAGAAATGAAATGACTTCTTTGTCTCAATGTATGATGCAGGATCAGTGGGGACAGATGCCAGACACAGGTCCATTTCCCAAGGGAAGAAGAAATAGAAAAGAAAGTTGGTTTCCTGCCAGAACAGGTGGTGTGTTGACATGCACATCTAACAGCCAGGATTCCGAAGCTTTCCAATGGTCTGACCAGGCCAGTCTGAGGTTGTCTGCAAGACTTCAGGGAAAGGCAACACGGGGGAGCCTCGGTGATATGGTTTCAAATGTCTCTGGACGCATGAGACAGAGCAGTGCTGGGTAAGGAAAGTAATGGAGCATCCTGCTGTTGAGTACAAGGTTGAAGTTTGGGCTGAACTCAGTCATAGCTCATGGTTTGATATTCTTAGCCATCCATTATAGGAAGAGAGCCAGATGTCTAGTTAATTCCAGGTGCAGGCAGATATTAACTCACTAAACTCTCTTTGACCTTCTCAAATACTGTGAAAGCTTTTTCAGGCCTTTTTCTTTTCTTTTTCTTCCTTTTTTTCTGGGGGTGTGATAGCAGTGCATAGTAAGTAGGAGGGTGGGTCTGTGATTGGAAAAGAACATGGGAGATGGGGGTAGAAAACTGATGTACAATGTTCCTACAGAGTTTAGAATCTTGTTTCGTTTGAATGAAGCCAGAGCATGGCTTCCATATGCTCTGCAATTGAGACCCTGTAAGTGACACACTTACCCAACCATAAAAGTATAAAAATACCAGTCTTGGGCTAGATCTGGGGTGAAACTGTCAAACCACATCATAGTGATGACTTGAGAATGACATTTCTGACCTTGACTTATAATTGAGGGGCAATGAGTCATGGTTATAAGCATGGGTTTAGGAGTAAGACTACTTGTATTTGAGTCCCTCTCCTACTTATTGATTGTATGACATGGGATATCAAACTGTGTGATCTTGAGCAATGATGCCTTAATTTCCTCAGCTAAAAAGCAGGGCTAATGCTAGTACCTATCTGTGACAGAAACATTGTTATGTGCCTACCATCCTGTTTCTTTTCCTTCCTGGGAACAAAGGAAAACCACATTTCCCATTCTCTTTCTGCACCTATGTGGGGCCACGTGACTAGCTCTGCCCACTGGAATGTGGACAGAAGGGGTTACACCACTACTTGGTTGACCCCCAAAACCTCCCACAAGATCCTCCATGCCCTTTCCCTCCTCTCACTGTCTGCTGGCCAGTTGCAGAAGATTCAGGACAGGGTTTGGGGGCCCGTGAAGCTGTTGCTGCCTCCCTGAAGCATGGTGTGAAAATTTGTCTTCTAATCATCAAATTGAAAGTGATTTAAGCTAGAAACAAATCTTTTATTGTGTGAAGGCTCTATGATTTGGGGGATGTTTGTTACAGATGTTAGCCAACGCTAATACTATTTCAAAGTATTAGTCACTCCTGATGAAAAACTGCATCTTAGGGTTGCAGTGAAGATTAAATGAGTTACTATATAAAGAGAGTATTACAACAGTGTCTGGTATATAATAAGCCCTTGATAAATATTACCTTGAGTATCATATGTGCAGAATTGGCCAGTTGGGTAGATGGGTAGATCCAAGAACCCCACTTGGTCCATTAACTTGAAGAAATACTATTTACATTTTTTTTTTTTTTAGCAAATTTGAGCACCATCTGAGCCACCCATCCCTCAAATTACTACAGGGTTCAATGATAGGCTTCATATAATCACGTTGAGTCAGATGGCAAAGACACTATGTTTGAATGGTTGCAAATCTTCAAGGGCCTCTAAGTATCAGGCATGCCAGCTTTCCACAGGGGCTTAAGGTTCAGATGGACAACAACGTGTCTTCTAGATTCTGGTCAGGAATTTTATAGAAGTCTTCACACGAGCTGAATACTTATGTTGAAAGGCTGGGGGAAGGTTTGTAAATAGTATATATAAAGGGCTTAGCACAGAACCTAGCCCAGTCTTAAGCTCATACTATGAATCTAATAGATAGTAGCTATAATAATGATAATAATAAATGAATACATAAACCATCATCATATTACATTATTTGAATACTTCTTTTTATCTGAGAACTTTAGACTGTGTCTATATCATACTTCCTATGCCGGATGCTGTGGAATGCAATTTCATGTCCTGATGCAGCTGTGGCCTTGCTTGTTGTATAAGGTCACCTCTACCTAACGTTTTGTCTACCTTTCGCCTACTGCCATTACTTCTTATATTTGCTCGACCTAATGAGGCTAATGGGTCCCTGCCCTCTTTATAATAACCTTTACTTATTTACGAACTCTACACTGGTGTATTATTGGATATCATACATTAAATATGCAATATCACACTGAGAGCTCAGCAGTAATTAGGCAGTGAAAGGTGATTTTTTGAAAACAACATTAGTCTCAACTCTGGAATTTCTTTTTCTTTAGTAGGTTCAGGTCAATAGATAAAAACTTTAATGTTTCTTTAATGTGGAGATGAGCAAACCTGGCCACTTTCAGGTTTGGCAAACCATATCTGGCTATTTTCCAAGCATTATATGGTTGGCAGCTCCTCAGATGCGTTCTGCCAAATGCTTTCTCCCCTTAACCTCTAAGTGTGTATGTATTTCAAAGGGAATTTAAGCCACAAATTTCTGATTTATTCACACTTAGCTGATCAAAGTTGTGGCGTTTGTCTTAGTCGACACTTACAGGTTCTAAATTCTGTTTCTTCGACCCAGGAAACCTGGAGATGTGGCAGTTGCCACCCCCTACAGAAGACTCCAAACCGGTTATCTGAGTCTGGGAAGTAGTTGGTTCACATCTTTCCCTTAGAGGGAATTTAAAATGAAATTTTTTTTTTTTTATTTCAGCTCATCATGGGGGTACATAAGTTTAGGTTATATACATTTTCCATGTCCCACCCATCCCCCCGAGTCAGAGTCCCAAGCGCGTCCGTTCTCATTCTCCAGACAGTGCGCCTGGCACTCATCATGTAGTCATACCTCCATCCCCTCCCCCCCCACCTCCCCGGGTCTGCACCTTCAAGCATGACCATTCCCCAGAGGGTGTGCAACGCACTCATCATGTAGGCATACACTCACCCCCTCCCCCCACCCCCCGTCCCAGTCTGATATCCAATTGGTATCCTTCCCTGATGTACATTTAGGTGATGATCAGGGAAACCAGTTTTCTGGTGAGTACATGTGATGCTTGTTTTTCCATTCTTTGGATACTTCACTTAATATAATGGGTTCCAATTCTCTCCAGGAGAACCAAAGAGATGTCGTATCATCGTTATTTCTTATAGCTGAGTAGTACTCCATGGTATACATATACCACAGTTTACTAATCCATTCGTGGATCGATGGGCACTTGGGTTGTTTCCACGTCTTTGCGATTGTAAATTGTGCTGCTATAAACATTCGGGTACAGGTGTCTTTGTTAAAGAATGACTTTTGTTCTTCTGGGTATATGCCCAATAATGGGATTGCTGGATCAAATGGTAGGTCTACTTGAATCTGTTGAAGGTATCTCCATATTGCTTTCCATAGGGGTTGCACTAGTTTGCATTCCCACCAGCAGTGTATGAGTGTTCCTGTCTCTCCGCATCCACGCCAACATGTGTTGTTTTGGGATTTTTTGATAAAGGCCATTCTCACCGGAGTTAAGTGGTATCTCATTGTGGTTTTGATTTGCATTTCCCTGATGATTAGGGATGTTGAGCATTTTTTGATACGTTTTTTGGCCATTCTTATGTCTTCTTTTGAAAAATTTCTATTCATGTCCTTTGCCCATTTTTTGATAGGATTGTTTGATTTTTTCTTGCTGATTTTCCTGAGTTCTAAATAGATTCTTGTTATCAGTCTTTTATCTGATGTGTAGTATGCGAAAATTTTTTCCCATTCTGTAGGCTGTCTGTTTATTTTCATGACTGTTTCTTTGGCTGTACAGAAGCTTTTTAATTTAATCAGGTCCCATTCATTTATTTTTGTTGTTGCTGTGATTGCCTTAGGGGTTTTCTTCATAAATTCTTTGCCTAGACCAATGTCTGTAAGAGTCTTTCCTACATTTTCTTCTAGAATTCTAATTGTTTCCCATTTAAGGTTTAAATCTGTTATCCACCATGATTTGATTTTTGTGAGAGGTGAAATCTGTGGGTCCTGTTTCAGTCTTCTACATGTGGCTATCCAGTTTTCCCAGCACCATTTATTGAATAGGGACTCTTGTCCCCAGAGTATGTTTTTGTCTATTTTGTCAAAGATTAGATGGTTATATGAGGATGGTTTTATATTTGGGTTTTCTGTTCTGTTCCACTGGTCTGTGTCCCTGCCCTTGTGCCAATACCAAGCAGTTTTAAGAACCACAGCTTTGTAGTATAGTTTGAAGTCTGGCAAATCAATACCTCCCATTTTGTTTTTATTGCTTAAGATTGCTTTTGCTATACGGGGTCTTCTCTGATTCCATACAAAGTGAATAATTATTTTTTCTAAATCTGTGAAAAATGATGTTGGTATTTTAATAGGAATTGCATTGAATCTATAGATTACTTTGGGTAGTATAGACATTTTAACGATGTTAATTCTTCCAATCCATGAGCATGGTATGGATTTCCACTTATTTACGTGTTCTGCAATTTCCTTCCTTAGCATTTCATAGTTCTCTTTATAGAGGTCCTTTACCTCTTTAGTTAAATATATTCCTAGATATTTTATTTTCTTTGTTGCTATTTTGAAAGGTATTGAGTCCTTAATTTGGTTCTCCGATTGAATGGTATTGGCATATATGAATGCCTCTGATTTGTGTGTATTGACTTTGTAACCTGAGACATTACTGAATTCGTTAATTAATTCCAGGAGTCTCTTGGTTGAGTCCTTGGGGTTTTCCAGATACAACATCATGTCATCAGCGAAGAGTGAGAATTTGATCTCTTCTGTCCCTATTTGGACACCTTTGATTCTGCTCTCTTGTCTGATAGCTCTCGCAAGGACTTCCAATACTATGTTGAAAAGTAATGGGGACAGTGGGCAGCCTTGTCTGGTTCCAGTTCTGAGTGGGAATGCTTTCAGTTTTTCCCCATTCAGTATGATGTTGGCTGTGGGTTTGTCATATATGGCTTGTATTATTTTTAGGTAGGTCCCATTTATGCCTATGTTGTTAAGTGTCACCTTTGAATTATCAAAGGTGAAGAAAAAGAAGCACTTCCAAATCTCTCTTCACTGAGCTCACCTGAAATGGGAGCAGCCCCAGTATTTTGAACGGGAGAGCCTTGGGGGCAGCCGCCTGGTTGGAAGAGTGTGGATGAAGGTGTCTAGTCCTGGGGCCCTGTTTACACAGCACTTCACATACAACTGAGAACACGTCCCTGTCAAGGCAGGGCCAGTGGCAATGGAGAGTGAAGTGTGGCGGGGGTGGGACATGGTGGTAAGGGGGAACCTTGGCAGCCACCCCTTACGGCTTCTGACTTGACAACACCACACTTTGGAGCTAGTATCTTGAGGACTGAAGTTTCCTGAAGCAGCAGGAACCACTAAAGTACTGGCAAAGAGTGACAAAGAAAGACAAATCTTTGCTAGGAGGGTACGGCCTTCCAGCACGCCAAACTCACAGGCTGGTTAAATGCCCAGGTTATTTTGCTGTGATCCATTTTTCTCCTGGCAATGCTTTATAATATTGGCTTTCTTCCCAAAGATGACAGAGCATCTTGTGTGTGTGTGTTTAGAGGACATCCACGCTGCAAATATTCCAGGGAAGGCTGTCTTCTAGAAAGGCTGGTTGAAACATCCAGTAGATTTATTTTGTCCGCATACGATGGGTTGGAGTGATCTTACCTCAGAAAGATAGGAGGTAGTCTTGGACTGATACAAATTAGTAACTGTGCAGTCATTTATGAGTTTAAAAACCAGCTTCAAACTAATGTTTTAAAAGATGTACCTCCCTCTCTACCTCTAGAAGACACCCATGGAGAACAAAGATTCAATGTATAAAAGAAAAATGTTTGAGACACCTGCTTATCAACAACCACTGAATTTTATTATATTAGTAGACTGTAATTTTCAAAGACATATATCTTTTTTTTTTAATAAAGCCAAGTGTGGCCCCATGACTCCCATGCCCTGGTGTTCACACCCTGGTGTAATCACTTCCCTTGAGTACGGGCAGGACCTATGACCTGCTTCTAACCCAGTAGAATACAGCAAAGGCTGTCACTTCCTCCTTGTCCATGCCGTGTTATTTGAGACTGGCCCACATGGCAAGGGACTGAGGGTGGCCCCCAGTTGACTGCCAGCAGGTAGCTGGGGCCCTCAGTCCTCCAACTGCAAGAAGATGCACAACTCGAGTGATCTTGGAAGAAGATTCTTCCCCAGTAAAGCCTCCAAATGAGAATAGAGCCCAGCAGAGACTGATTGTGACCTTGCGAGACCCTGAGCAGAGGACTCAGCTAGGTGGTACCCGGACTCCTAAATCATAGGACCTCTGAGGTGATAAATGTGTATTATTTTAAGCTGTTACATTTGTGGTAATTTGTTGTGCACCAATAGATAACTAATACACCATGTGTCTATCAAAGCTGTTTCGCCTACTGATAAGTTTCATATTGAAATAGTGAGAAAGCAAGCAGAGTTCTCTAGTCAACTGATGTTATTATTAAGTGGTACAATGAGCCACAACTTCACTAGTGTGGAGTTACCGCCAGGGCAAAACGAGAAACATTTATTCAGGAGTATGTGTGCCTTTTCCCTCTTTCAGCGTAGTCAGAAGAAAAGCCACAGGAGTGATCATCTGTCCCACAGGCATCTAGATACTGCATCCAGGGACATGTTTTGTTAAAACAAGTGGAACCCAATGCACAACACTTTCCCTACCCTAAAGGTCACTATGAGAATTTCTTAGGGCCCCCGTCCAAATGTATGAAATAATTAGGGCAGCCTATATATGTTTGCATTTGCATCAACAATTGACTGTGATTTGCAATTGAGTGACATGTAATATTTGAAATCTCATTCTGCCCACAATGAAATCCATACTTCTTACTGGGACTTACAAGGCCTGCGGACTCTGGCACAGCCTCTGTCTCTGGCCCCCTAATTGGCTCCTTGTTCAGTATGTTTGCCCCACACTGACCTTCTTCCCATTCCCAAGGCACACAAACCAATCTTATGCCTACATCCAGGGTCTCTGTCTGGAACGTTCTCCAGAATTCTCATGGCTGACTTCTCTGATTTCAGCCTCAAACGCTTCCACTCTCAGCAAGGCCTTCCCTCCCCAGCTTGCCTGACAGCCCCTCTCCTTCTCAGTCTGTAACTTCTTTTATTTCCATCAAGATATGTCTAGTATCTGAAGTGACTTGTTTGGGCATTTATTTACGTGATGATTCTATGTCTCTTTCACTAAAATATAAGCAACATGAGAGCAAGGACTGTCTGGCATCTGCAGCAAACTAAACAAGGTTGCCACTCAGGAGGGGCTCAATAAATATTTATTGAATACATAAATGAAATAAAATGGGATTATTATAACAACAAGAGTGCCATTACTTGATTTCTTTTTCCTCTTCACCTCTTGCAACCCTCTCTCAGGTTTGAAATCCCACGGCGCTTTTGCCACTAACTCAGCCAGCATTTTTGGTATATCTGCACTTGCAGCACTATACAGGGTGTTTTAAGGAAAATAGAGCTTGTGGAGCCATAGCTCTGCCCTTTGGGACTAGGCAAATTAACTGGATGGGAAGATGCAGCTGCATAAATGGCTGAAAATCTAACTACAAGGCATTCACCACACCAGTATCTGAACATGAAATTGGTTAGGGAGTAGGAAGGAAGGGAGTAATTAGAAAACTTCTTAGAGGAGCTGATACTTGATGGGTGGGTGTGTCAGTGGGAGATGTGTCATGAGCATTCAGAGCAAGGTGAAAAGAATAAGGGAAGGCCACTAAACTCCCAGAGTTTATGTATCCGTTTGCCAGAGCAATGTATCTCTAATCCAGAGCTTCCCAGTGCTT
The DNA here is from genome assembly GCF_020740605.2 of Lemur catta. Taxonomy (NCBI): domain Eukaryota; kingdom Metazoa; phylum Chordata; class Mammalia; order Primates; family Lemuridae; genus Lemur; species Lemur catta. The sequence continues at coordinate 43,769,372 of NC_059139.1, forward strand.
TAGAATCACTTATTTAAAAGACCAACACTGGCCTCTACCTAACTGAAGAGTTCAGTTTTAGCCTCAACCCCAATTAAATCCAAATCTCTGGGGCTTGGACTTGGGATTAGTGTATTTTACAAGATCCCCAGTGAGTCTGATGAGCATCTAGGGTTGAGATCCCCTGCTAGCCTGAAATGTCATCACAGGGTTAAATCAATGAGAAATGCCCCATAACACCAAGGGGAAGCTGTGACATACACTAGTTAAGGCTCTGGAGTAGAATATCCTAGGTTCAAATCTAGGCCCCTCACATTATCTGCTGGGTGACCTTGGACAAGTGACTTAACCTCTCTGAGCCTCTGTTTACACATCTGTAAATTGGGGATAATTAACCTCTCTGAGCCTTTGTTTACACATCTGTAGATTGGGGATAATTAATGTAGTTACCTCATAAGGTCACTGGAGAATTAAATAAGACAAGGTATACAAAGCACTCGGTACAATGTGTGGCATATGGTCAGAGCTCAATTTTTTTTCATTATCATTATCTATGTCCAAAATTTTCCATTTTTCATAAAGGCATGGGGAAGTCCAATGTGCATTTCTGGAGTCTTTGAATCCATCTGCAAATTATTGTAACTCTGAACCACAGCCTTAACCCGGCACATTGATGAATTCGATCACATTTAGGCAGGGCTCCAAAGAAACAAGACTGAATCTGAGGTGAGTCAACCTGGGAGCAAATAATTATTTTAATAGAAATTAAAATCATGAGTGCTGGGTGCAGCAGCCTCGTCTGACAAGGCAACCAAGAGCTTGCAATATCAGAGCAACTCTTTCTGTAAAACATTACGGGACACTTAAATGAAACAGAGTGAAGCTTTTTCACACCACTTGGACTAACAGTACCATCTTTCTCCATCACTAGTGTGGACCCAGCCCTAGAACAGAAGTTATAACCTGATTCACTCTTCCTGTACCTTGCCCTGATCACTTCACTCCAAAGTTCCCTACTATGTATCCTGTGGAATATTTTTAGAACTAGTCATTTGAATGTTTCCCAAACTTCTCAAAAACTAGCAATGTGCCAAGAATGAGACCATTTAGATCATTCATACTTATCAGAAAAGCAGTTTATTTCCTTGCTTAGGAGTAGAGAATTCACTACATAACTTTGTTTTCCCATTTCTATATTATGATGTTTAAGATGTTTGCCTTGCATATTGCTAAATGCATGAAAAATAAAGTCTAAAAGAATGTCTTCTAATCCTTTGATAGTGGTCATTTCTGGGTAAAATTAACGGTGACATATTTTTGTATTATTCTCTTTATTGCCATTCAAAATTTGGGTAATGAACATTTATTATTTTCATAATAAATTAAACAAAAAAATTTAGGTGAAATAAAATGCACGTTTTACAAAAACATTCTGGCCCTTTTGAAAATAAAAACTAGATTTAGAAAATGCCAAAAATCTCCAACCTAGTAAAGAAAGAGCTGTCACTGAATATTAATTTTAAATATTTAGTGGGTTGGGAAAAGCCTTCTGTACAGGAAAGAGAAGATGAGAAAGACTTCTGGTTGGAAAAGGGGAGCCTTTCTGGCTCTCACTGGGTGGCTTTGAGCATCTCAGCTTCCCTTTCAAAGGCTAACTGATGAGGTGACAGCGAATACTCCATTGCATATGTTTGTGGAGAACAGAGTCCAGACCTCCAAGTCTGGCCTAGAAACACTCTCCCCAGCAAAGACTTAAGTCTCCGTTTCACAAATTGAATCAGTGTTTTTCATGATTCCAAAGGACTACCGTTCAACTTTTTTTTTCCCTTCCATCATTCGACTCGGAAACATTCCTTTCTGTGGATTTTCATGAACTCCTGCCCAACACCAGGTGCAAATTGAAAAAATCCCACTGACCAATTTCAGCATAGGGAGGCCTACTGTTCTTTCAACAGAGCCCCTCTTTCAAGCCAGGAGTTCAGATCTTAGCCCCTGGGCACACAAGTCAGGGGTTTTGCTTTCATCCACAAGCATCACTCATGAAAAACTCCTTCTCTGTGGTATGCCTGCCTCTCCGGACCGCCGGCCTAGAGGCTCAGAGACATTTGCCTGTGTGAACCTGGGGATGTGTGGGAGAGGAAAGCTAGAGAGAGTCCTCACTGATCTTAACCTTTAAATGTACAACGCTCCCTGGCCCAGGCATGTAATTTTCCACACACTGCAGTTTATGTGTGGTCGCCCTTATCACTTGGCAAAAACTGTTGGCCCTCTGTATCTGTGGGTTCTGCAGCCATGGATTCAACTAACCACAGGTGGAAAATAGTCAGAAAAAAAATTACATCTGTACTGAACATGTACAGACTTCTTTGGGTCATTATTATCTAAATGTCTGAATAATACAGTATAACAACATAGCATTTACATTGTATTAGGTATTATAAGTAATCTAGAGATGATTTAAAGTACACGGGAGGATGCGTGTAGGTTATATGAGAGCTGTTCACAAAGTATCCAGCCATGTAAACTGTTCTTATCACGTTAACAATGGCTGGATAAGCCCTCATATGCAAATACTATACTATTTTACATCAGTGACCTGAGCCTCAAGGATTTTGGTATCTGTGGGAGTCCTGGAACCAATCCCCCTTGAATACTGAGAGACGAATATAGTTTACATGGCATTGCTCTCCTTGGTTTGCAACTGAGAGACTACTGGGTAGCCTTCCCCCCTCATGACACCCCACAGACAGATCATGATGTCAGCTCTGCCACCAACATCCAAGGAAGGACATGGTGCCTTCAGAAAACCTGGCTGGTTCAAACAGGAATACAATTCTGGTTTCAAGTCAGTGCCCCACAGTGCTTGTGGCTTGAGCAATCATTCAATTAAATTCCATTTTACAAGCATTTGTTGAGCATCTACTTTGTAATTTGGGTTGCCACAGATAATTAATCCAAACACCTATTATTTCATTGAATTGCTGCCTTCTTACCCTGTGGTGGGACTGGATGATCAGGATTGGTTCTCTATATCTGCCTCACATTTGTCATATAAATGTTTCATCTGCTGTGGAGGGTGGAGTACACGCAGCCACTAAAGGTGTAACATTAGAGTTTTCCTGAACTGAATTGATTAGGTTTGTCTCTATGGATTCGGGTAATGGACATGGCATCCAAATTCCCCGTCTGAGGTACAGTGATGGGGGGGCTTAGAATACAGTTTTCTGGGGTTGTTATCAGGCTTGGTTTACCCACTAGACATCTCAAAGGAGCAGTGCAGATGGCATGTTGGAAGAAAGACACCAAATTATCTGATTATAAATGCTACATAAAGTTCTTGATCTATTCTGCAAACTCAATGTATCAGTCAGAATAGTATAGGATACAGATGGTCCACTCATGTTGGGTAATTCATGAAACAACTTAGAGACTACTGACAAATAAGGGCAGTGAGATACTCCATGCCAGCAGCACCTGAGAACTGCTGCTGAAGCAAGGAGGAGCAAGGATACCAGAACAGGAGCGGGTAGCCACAGGGACAGAGTTTCCTGGAAAGAGATGTAGCTCTCGGTAGGAAGGTCCAGACAAACCAAAGCAACCAGGGAGGGAGGGAGGTGGGAAATAAATACCCCAACTCTCCCTTTTCCTTTCTGATCTGCTGGTGTCTCCCACGAGCCAAACCCCACCAGGAGGTGGAGGACAAGAGAAGCAAAAGTCCATCTGGGTCAGCCTCCTGGGCACAGAGGAGAGTGTATTATAGGAAGTGAAACATGAGCCTGGGGGCAAACAAAGCAATCTAGAATACCGAGTTTTTGTAAGTGCAGTGAGGACTCAACGAAGAGTGCAATGAATGTATTCTTTCTGGAAGCTAAACACAAATGTATAATTAGAGAGTTGATGCTTGAGCTGATTCTGGTGCAGGGAGAAGTCTGATCTAGATGGAAGGAGAAAACACTGTGGGCCCAACATGGTTATGGGAAGGGAGCTTCCGAAAACAGCTGTGTGGCCAGAGCTGGGGGCATAAACAGCTATGGCAAGGCAGAAGCCTGAGAGGCAGAGGGGCTGGGCTGTGGAATCCTCGCATGCCAAGAAAAGGCACTGGAATTTCTCATGGACTTCAAGCAGGGAAATGTCTGCGGACCTAGATTTTAGAAAGTCTGTCAGCTGTATAGAAGTGGGATTAATGATGCTGTGGAGCTTCAAACCCTTTTCTGGAAACAGGTAGGACAAAGAGACTTGGTAATCAAAATACATAAACGAATCCCTCCCGACCATGACAGTCCCAAAGAATTTGGTTTTGGCAATAGCCAAGAAGGAGTCAGTACAATCATCTTCCTTTATAACAGTGATTATGCTTAATTATCTTCTCTACAAGATGGCTTTCCTGTAGGTCCTATGTATTCTTTCACAGAATCTACGGGCATTCTTTGACTGCATCTAGAGCAGGTTGAACACATTGCATGGAAGGGCCAGGTCTTTTTCTGTCTTAAACTTCTAAGGAACCTTCTTTGCCGTGGGAAGTCCTCTCTGGCCGACTCTTTTGCTGAACTCCTACATCACTTTAAATAGCTGCCACATTACTTCACATTCAATTATGTACACACTGTAATTTTCTCTGAGTTTGTTGTTAATTTTGATTAATTAGACTGCAACTTCCTTGAATGCACAGTGCTTAATCCTGCCGTGTGCTCCTCACCACCTCCTCCAGCGCTAAACAGGCTCCGAACACAGACAGGTATTTGTTTTTTTAGAGCAGGTAGCTATTCTCTACCGAGGAAGTGATTTGTGCTTTGGAAGGAGGGTTTTCTTACAACTTACTGGAGTCTCTCTATAAGATAGTTTATGCCTTTAAGTTCTCATGGACCATACTTTCTGAGCCCAGGAAAAGTATTTATTTAATTAGAAAAAAAAGCATTTTGAGCACCTATAGTATCCAGGGACTAGCCCAGATAGTTCATAAATGTAACAATTTGGAACATAAAAATAAGAAAATTTGGACTAATGCATTAGTGATTAAAAATGGCCTACTGTGTTACCCTTTCCAAGTCATATTTACAATTTTGCAGAGACCTATGAAGCCTATTCAAAGATTGAATACTGGAGGAGTTTTAAACACGATAGCAGAGCTCATGAGTGAGATATTTTTGGTTAGGGAGTCCTTTAGCATTTGTCATATTATACCAATTACAATATGTATAGCTGTCAGAAGCTTAGATTGGGAACACAAACTCTTACTCTTCTTTTAAAACCTTGCTGAACTGTGGGAGGCTTTCCGGATGATTCCCCACAGAGTTCCAGGGAGTCATTCCAAACTCAGTATTTCTATAGCTAGTGCTTCCTAAAATGTTGTTCTCAGTTCTGCTCTTCAGAGTAGCCTGAGGGGTCTTGTTAAGGCTGCACCCATCGCAGATCTACTGAGTCAGGATCTTTGGACGTACGGCCCTGAAGTATTCCATTTTTAACCCACTCCTTAGGTGATTCTTACACACACTGATATTTGAGAATTACTGCTATGGCCCTTTGTCCCACTGGTTGGTTTAAATCTTGGTGTTTCATTTGCATGTCTATCATTTCCGTTAGACTGTGAACTTTTTAAAAAACAGGAGCCATATATGAATATCCATGCCCTAAACCTGGTGCAATTCTTGGAACATAGTAGATTCTTATTAAATATGTGATCCATTTCTCACAACTGTAAGAGCTCCCCATGTATCACCATATTCAGATGCCCACACCTTAAACCTATACAGCGTATTCTAGGTATCGATTGCCACATACTTACCACAGAAACTGGTGCAGTGTTACTTCCAATGTAGTCTATTGATCAGGCAGTCATGGAGCATGTCTATATTCATAGACCCTCATCTCTCACTGGAGGAATGTTGAAGAATTTGTAGTCATCTTTAATCTACCACACAGCACTGGCCAAAGTCTATTAAAAACAAACTGCATATAACTCTCTAATCTGGATTTATGGGTCTTTCAAAGAGCCAAATAAACCAATCATAGTGTGTGGCTTAGGAAACGAAAGACATGAGAAAGTGTATAAAATAGAAAAGAAAAATCCAAGGATTTTTCTAGTGCCTATAGCCTTTTATAGCCTACTGTTCAAGTAACTTGGCCACAGGACTTTTAGACTACATTTGATTTCCACTGTGGCCTCCAATAGTTCCCTCCCCAGAAGGTAACTGGACATTTCAATGGTGGTGAGTGGAATCATTGGTATTCCTTATCAGTCTCAGGACAAGGTCAGAGATTGGAGTTACAAAAGGGTTAGAAAATCCTGGGAATAGGCCCAGGGAATTTAGTATTTGGCCCAGGAATCTTCTACTATAGGAATTCTCTTAGTTTGCCTTGTTGGGTTTGCACCTCTAGATGTCTCTTGATTGTAAATTATCTTCTCTTCTCTTCTCTCTCTCTATTCTCTCCAATCTGTCTAAATAACATATCTGGTCTGTTCCTCACCCACCCTATTCTGTGCCTAGACAAAGTGCATGGCCTGGCAAATAGACATGGAATCAACTAAACAGTCAACTATTAGGTAGTCAAAAGTGAAGAACTTTACTTGGTCAACACAGAAACTGAAATAAGCAGTCCTTGTGAAGTTAGGTTAAAATGGCATTTCAGCTAAAAGCCCTTTTGTTGAGCTTGAAAATTCTTGACTAAGGGGTAGGAGTCGTAAGTGCTTTATGAGTCATGAGAAGGTCAAAGATCACCTTTCAACTTTTCAAACTAGCCCTGGCTACTTATGGTAGCTTTTCTTTCTTTCCCTCTTCCCCCTCCCTCTCCACCAGCTTCATCATTTATGTCTACTTCACAGTATATCTATAATGAATTTAGATCCAGTTCAAGGAATACACAGAAGGACTTCAGCTCCCAAAGCAGGCTGCTCTGTAGGAGGGAGAGAGAAAAGAAAACACCCTGGGGCAGTTCTGTATTTCCAAAAGATTAAAAATAATTAAACAATAAGATATTCAACTTGGATTATTGCAGACAGTGATTAATGGCTCTTCTCCCTCTAACGATGCCCTCCCCTAAGCAAATCCTTCCCAGCCTCATTTCAAAGAAAATGTTGGTTAACACTTTATTTGTTTCATTCCATGTACTCTTAAGTAAATCAGGGTTATTATGGTCCTGACATTCTTAACAACCAGCTGCCTCCCTCTCTCCCTTCTCGGAATAATTGAGGGTGAAAGGAAGCAGACATTTCCAAAAGCATCAGTGCTTAACTAAGAATTATCTATCTATCCAAGTCAATAAAGCAAGGACCAACCAGGATGTTGCTGGTGGAAGCTAGAGGTCAAAGCATCTCCCAGCCAATGTGCCTAGCACTGTGTCCACCACAAAATAGGTACTCAAGGAGTGCTGGCTGAATGAATAAATTACAGAAACAATTCCTTTGCTTTTTTGAAGTGGGAAAGTGAATCCCACAGACTAAGGTAAAGCAGAAGCAATGTTGATGCTACTGGATCCCACAGGATTTTTCAGGTTTCATAACGGGTTAGAGTATTCATTCAACAAGCATTTATTGAGCACCTATTCTGTACCAGAGCCTGGATTATATCATGTAGCGTATTAAAACTGGATTTTCTCTAGAGGCAGGGACAGCAAATCGTAAATAAATAATTACTCCATCAGACAGTAGATAGCAGTTTTGTCCCACTTAAATAGTTCCTAGAACATTGAGGTACTCTGGAAATACTAATTGAATGGATAATGATACAGAAAAATGACAGCCACAGATTATTTTGAGCATGATACCTCCAAAGCTCATGTCCTTGAATTTTAATGCAGTAGTCTTGTGGCAGCCTGGTGCATTTCAAAGGAATGGTGGGTATCCTTGGATCATTAAATTTAAACTATAAAAATGTAACAGAAGCATGGATCTTAGCTTTTGTGTTTCTTCTTATTTTAATGTGGCCAGGTGGAGAGCCTTTTGTACTGAGAAACCCAGGAGGGTCCCTTGTGAGACGACAATTTACCAAAACCATATAGAGATTGCTAAGATTATTTAGAAGTGTGACAAGTCAATTTTATAAGTTCATCATAAATTTAATTCAAAACCAAGCTTGATCTTTGACATAATGATGAGGTTAACACTAAATTTAGCAGCATCACTGCATATTTTTGGATATTTCCCTAAAGGAATTTATCAACTTCCAATTTGGATTTCCCAAGCATGAAGAAACTTAGGTTTTATTCTATAGCCCCAGCAGTAGACCTGCAAAAAATAAGGGTTTGTTCTTAATCAAATGTACTTGGTTACATCTTCCTTTATTCACCCAAACTAAAAGTTTCCCACTTGGGTAACAGTGATTCCCCTTTCTAGCATGTAGGAATAGAGAAAGCCCTTATAATGATAGGCTCAAAAAGACTGAATGGGCACAGTGTATGTAAGTTAAAAAAAAAAAAAAAAATTCTATCCTGTTCAGTTGCTGTCAAAAAGCAACTAAATGCAGCCTCTATGTAAGTTGGAGCTGGGCCCCTGAGCATCCCATCCGGAAATGTAACTCCCTGGCTCTCTGACTGAAGTCCCTGTCCCTACATAAGCAAGAAGCTGACCCCACAACCCAAGGAATGCTTTGAGGAGCCACAGAAAGACCTACTCCAACAGGTATGGCAAAGACTCCCATGGGCCGGTCTTCTTAATAACCACAGAAGCACTGGGCCAAGTGTCTTTTGAGAATATTATCAGTACTTTCTTTCATGAATAACACAAACCAGATTTCTTAAAGGACCAAGCTTCTATAAAAACAATCTTTGTATGTATACCCAAGTGCCTAATTTATTGGCTGCCACCAGTGCTCACCCAATTTTTGGAATTCCGAATGTAGATCAATAAGGGAAAATGAACAGCTTCTGTAACAAACAACCCCAAATTGCAGTGGCTTAACATAATCAATGTTTATTTCCCATTCGTGCTATAGTCCATGAGCATTGGATGACCTTCCCGGGTAGTTTTCCTTCATATGATGACTCAGGGATCCAGACTTCTTGTAGCTTATGTCACTGTCATCCCAGCCTGTGTGGACTCCTTATCATGGAAAGAGAAGAAAGAGCAAAGAAAATTGTCTAGAGAAATTTGTCAGGCCTGGAAGTAGCATATGTCACTTTTTGTCCCCATTCCATTGGCCAGTACTCAGCATACATTTCCAACCTAACTGCAAGGGCGGGGAGGAAATTTAGTGTGCAAATTTACAGTATGCCTAGCAAGAGGAAACGAATCAGTAAACCTCTCTCTTGTCTCTGCTATGAAGTTTATGCCTTAATTAACAGCACATGGAATGGGAGAAACAGAAAGATCCTAGCATGTAAAGTGTTGAAGAAAAGATCACCCTACATAATGCTCCCTGTACTGTATGAGCAAAAAAAAAAAAAAAAAAAAAGAGGGAGGGTGGCTTGCTTAGTGGTTAGGAGTGTGTACTAGGTAGTCACCCTGCCCCAGTTCACATCATGGTTCTACCACTCGTTACATATGTGATGTTGTGTAAACTGCTCAATTTCTTTGTATGTCAGAATTATCTGTGAAATGGAGATAATAGTACCTACTTCTTACTTAGAAGGGTTATTGTAAGGATTTCATAAGATAAAGTATTTGAAGTGCCTGTCCACTCTGGAGGCTGAAAGAGAGGGTAGTGGGAGAGTTCTGGAAGAACCCAGCTTCTGAGATGATATGAGGTGGGAGGTGCTAGTAAACACATATGGCAGGAGAAGAGGGTATTAGGAAAGCATCCTTAATTTGGACCAGGAATTCACTGGATTTCCAATGATACAGGACTGTCACATGTCAAATCAGCTTGTTAAATGTGGAATTGCCTTTTACAGAAGCAAGTAGAAGTGTACCCTTACATGAATACAGAAATGTCTCATGGACCTCAAGGAAAGGGAGAAAACTGAATCTCAGAACTGGTGAAGCTGGGGACTGGAGCCCATTAGGGAACCAAAGATCTCTTCTTTCCTTCTCTTATTTTGCTTCTCTCTCCACATTTGCTTCATTTTGTTCTCCTTCCTGCAACTTATCTTTGTTTTGTCATGGCAGAAAATGGTCACTTCCAACATTTATACATACTTTATACAGGAGGAAAACCAAACTGGAATCTTACACCCAATTCCAAGTCCCTAGGGAAGGATCTGAGTGGCCCAGCTTGGTCGAATGCCACCCTTGGTCCATTCAACTTTGGCCAGGTGGGTGGGTTCATGTCATAGGAACATGACTTCTACAGCATTTCTATGTATCAGAATGAGGATTTAATTTTTCTCAAAAAAGAGAGGGGGCTGGTTAGACTCATTCTTCAGGTTTGTGATCACAGATTGTCTTCTGACATCTTTTTTTGAGTTATTTTCTTTATTGTTTACCTTAGTTTTTCATGTGCTTGTATTGTTTATCCTTAATTACGTTATAAGTAACTTAAAGCTAAGAATTATATGCTAATTTTTTTCTATTCCACCTAGTATAGTTCACTACACTTTGTGGAAAAATATTTACTGAATGAATGAATAAATGATTAATCCCAGGGGAGTGACACTTTCCAACTCAATGGCTTTAATAGATCAGTGTGACACCTGTGGTTGTCTAACTTCCTTTAAGAAATTGGTTGAGTCATACATAAAAAGATGATGCAGAAGAGAATCTGATTCTCTCCAGCTGATTTTTGTGGCCCTCCTTGCAAATGACTGTTTTGAGGCTCCAAAAATTAACCTATCAGTGACTACTAATTACTTTTGCTTATCAGTCCTTGGTTGCTGCAGCTTCACTGAATACTTTGACACCTCTTCCTGTCATCATTCACTCTTAAAACGGAACCTCATTATAAACAGTAAAAAGAGTGTTTTTCACCTGAATGCTACCATTATGGCTGCATGTAGTAATTAAACTTAATTCTTACTTAGTGCATTCGTTACTGTAGCACTAAATTCTTAGCTCTTTAATCCTCCTTATTGCTAATTCATTCATTCATTTATTCATTCACGCTAGGTATACAACAGTGGTTAAGACCCAATGCCTCTCTCAAGGAGCTTACAATCAGGAGGAAAAGCAGACAGGTCAGCAGGCAGTTACTGAGGAAGCAATAATAATATCCACCTTTTCCACATTTGTGGTTCTTCAGACATCAGTTGGCAAACGAAGAAACTTACAAAAAAAATTTCCTTCCATAGCATCTAAGTAAAGAGAATCATTTGGAAGGCTACAAGTATGTCATGGTAAAAATGTGTACCTAATTTAACAGATGCAATTTTATGCATTCTCTATTTGTGGTAACCACAGTCTATATTTCTTTCCATCTGTTTTCAAGTTGAAGTGTGACCACTGCGAAAGTGAAGGCCCACTTCTTCTTCTTTTTTTCCTTCCTTTCTAGTCTTTTTCCTTCATTTGATTTATTCTCATTAACCTGGAGTTCAGTTTCCGAAGGGCATAGTAATGAGAGAGCGCTCCCTGTGGGCCTAGGTGAGTATGGCAATGAGAGTTAACAGCCGTCTTAAGAGGTCAGTGAAGGAGGAATAAGTATTTAATTCCACTCCCCTCCCTCATTGCAGTGAACCATCCGAACACCTTTGAGAGATCCATTTCTGGAGGAGAGAATCCAGCCCTTCACCTTAGCTATTTAGAACATATTCCTATAGCAACATCCAGAGAGAAAGAACAGTTAATTCTATCTGTCCTCTTCCCCCAATAATTGACGAGAGATCCCTTTGGAAACTCAGCACAATGCAATTAGATCCAGGTGAAAGACAGAGCTAGGTGTCAACCATTTTCCTACAAATCTATGCAAATACTTCATTACCCCATCCCTCCTTCAAAATGTAACTGTGGAAGACACCACCAACCAACCAACAAAAAAACACCACAATACTCTAAATGCAAATGGAACAAAGACTCCTGGTGTTAGATGAAGAATTCCAATGTGAGAAGTACTCAAGCTTCTCGTGGGAGTTCCAGATCTCCTGGTACATACAAGTACAAGGTTTAGGTTTTCCAGTAACTTGTGGGTCTCAGAAGGCTGCAGAGTTAGCAGCCCTTTTGTGAGACGTTGTTCCGTTATTTAGTCAGCGTAGTCCCTTAGAAGTCCACAGGAGCAGTAAAAGCCAATGTGAACCAGGCCTGCGGGCAGAACTGTTCTTTCTTACGTCTTCTTCAGAGGCCCTTTCTAAAGAAAGCATCACCACATATTTAAAACATGATGGGCTTGGTCTGACTTCACTTTGGGTGGTGCAAAACTTTGCCCGTTTTTTTCAATTTGAGAAAATGTAAGCACTGGCATTGCGGTTAACCCTGGGAGGCGCACTACTTATTCCCCTCCCACATTTATGGATTGTTCCATTGCTACTTAGTCTCCTCTTCCAAAGAAATGTGGATTCATTGTTCCACCATTACACTATTCAGTTTCTGCCAGTTAAGTGGTAACAAATTTCAACTGCTTCAGAGACGGCTTTTCTCTTTTTAATTTCTAGGTCCGTATATCATAATTCTAAGTTGGTCATGGTCGGATCACAGCTGGGACTTGTCTGATCTAGACTTAGGTGCCAAATACATGGAGAATAGAGCTTGGCAGCAGCCAAGGGCCTTCATAACATCTTCGTGTACTCTTAAACTATAGTAATTAGGTGGTAGCCCTGTTAGAAAGAATCTGCATGTGGCTTTGAGAAAAACATTTATTAAGTGTAAAACAACAATATTTATTAAGTTTAAGATGAACATACATGATCTTTTTTCCCCCAGAATCCATAACAAATAAAAAAGCTACCATAGATGACAAGATAAACTTGCGTCCTATATCCAGCAAGACTGAAGTCCATATTGGTTGTGAGAAAAGAATGCAATTTGTGCTTCAATGCCATTTATAAGTTGCTTCTGTCAGAGTTTTAGCCTAACTTGCTAAAGTCTGAAAATTAAATGTTTAAAAGCTGCTCAAGGATTTTATGACATCTGAATTCTAAAAGCAAAAAAGTATGCACTTTTTTCACAGTTATATTTAAATAATCACCTTTAAAAAAAAAAAAAAAGTAAGTGCAGAGTGTCCTTAACATGCCCCAGGTAAGGTAGAAGCCATTTAATGGCTGGGAACACTGACTCACAGGTGTTGGATGATTCTCTCTGCTTTTCTTTGATAGTCTTATTTCTGGCACTGTCCTGGCCTTTCCAGATAGCCCCATCTCTAGAGTCCAGCTTGGGAACCAGTCATACAATTCAGGAATCAGCTTTTTGGCCAGTGAGCACCTAAACCTATTCCATGTACCATCTGGACCTCAGTTGGACAGCATTAGGGAAAGCTTTTTTCTTTTTCTTTTTTCTCTTTTTTTTTTTTTTTTTTTGAGACAGAGTCTCGCTCTGTTGCCCAGGCTAGAGTGCTGTGGTGTCAGCCTAGCTCACAGCAACCTCAAACTCCTGGGCTCAAGCAATCCTTCTGCCTCAGCCTCCCGAGTAGCTGGGACTACAGGCATGTGCCACCATGCCCGGCTAATCTTTTCTATATATATATTTTTAGCTCTCTAGATCATTTCTTTCTATTTTTAGTAGAGACAGGGTCTCATAGTTGCTCAGGCTGGTCTCAAACTCCGGACCTTGAGCGATCCTCCCGCCTTGGCCTCTCAGAGTGCTAGGCTTACAGGCGTGAGCCACCACACCGGGCCTAGGTGAAGCTTTTGAAAATGGGGGCCAAACGTTGCCTTCTCTGTTCCAAGTCAAAGGACTACAGGGGCCGCCTTCAGCAGGCACTAAGAGTCTCCCTGCAGGAATGATGCACCCTGACTCCAGGTGGTGTCTGCTCTTTGATGCTGCCTAGATCTCCTGCCCAAGGTATAAATGGTGATAGAACCATACCCCAACTCACTCTGCAAGTCCCTGAGCTCTCTTTTGAGTAGTTCCTCATACATTCTGACCTGAGTTCTAATTACAACTTTACCACTTACCAGCTGCGTGACCTGAAGCAGGTCACTTCCTTCCCTTGTCTGTAATTGAGGATAATAATAGCAGGTAACTCCTGGAGCTGCTGTGAGGATGAATGAGATGACACATGCCAAGTGCTTCATACAGTGCCTGTCATACAACAAGAGACTCATCATGATAGTCATTAATGTTATAATATGAATCTGGGAAAGAGTCCAGCTGCTTTGCAGGAGAAATTATTCAAGTCATAGATTCCCTCATTTTTGAGACCAAACACCTACCAATGTCAATGGCAGAGTATTTGTCAGGACTAAACTTCTCTTTCTTTGATTATTCTCCAAACTTAGAATCAAACTCTGGGTCTATGTAGAATTGGAATATTGCAGCTACCTGATTCAAAGCACAAGTCTTGAATAGCCAAGGCAGCTAAGAAATCTAGTAGTTCTCTCCCAGGAGAGCCTTTGCCCCATCTCTAACTGCATTTTCCTCTGAAATGGCTCTTGATCTGTCATACCACTCCTCACTGCCTTTGGGGAGGTATGACGCCTCCTTCTGATCTCCTCGACCAACAGCTCTACCTCCTGAGAGTGATTTCAACATGGGGATCCAGACAGCCATGTGGCTCCAGGAGAACTCACAGGTACAAACCAATACTTCCCATACCTGGATCAGCAGAATCACCTGGGAAGTGTGTTGACACAAATATAGACTCCCTCCCTCCCCACTTCTGTCCCTCAGGCTTTAATTCACTAGTTAGGACATGGGGCTAGAAATCTGAATCTTTCACAAAATTCCCCAGGTAGTTTGGATATGGCCATCAGATTCCAGTGGGTGGACTGGGCTTCAGAAACTTTGGGCTGGGTCACCCACCACAGCTCAGTTAATACTCTCTTAACTAATCAGTTCATTGTGTTACAAGGGATGTGGAACCAAGGCAAGGGGAAGGACAGCCAGGGCAGTGGTGAGGCAGCAATCTAAGGCAACAGATCTGTCAGGTGATGGGATATGAGAGGCAGAGAGGAGGACACAGAGGTGAAGGAGAGAGTACACACCTTACCATTGAATTTGGGAAACCTGGGGGGAACGTGGATGTGACATGGATAATGGAGGGAAAGGCAACTCCAGAAATAGGGCTTTGAAGAGAAAGGACAGAGAGGCAGGCAGGAAGTCTGAGGAAGCCATGCAACAATTCAAGAAGGACTGACTGCACCAGAAGTCCAGCCCTGGGGCTTTCCAATGCGCAGAGCAGGAGGGATTTCATGAAGATGGGGTCATGGCTAGGCTGCATGCCTGTTTCAATAAGGGAAGTTGTGGACTGTCACCAAGAGAGGGGGAAGAAGCCAGTGTTGGCCACCTTGGATGTCTCACTCTGAGAGCTCGGAAGTAGTTCAAGTGAATTTGAAGAAGAGCAAAATCACGGAATGTGACTCAGGGAATCATCTATTTAATAGGAAAAATATTTGATGCTGATGAATGTTTGCCATGGTTTCACTAGCTGTTTTTACAAAAGTGGAGGAAAAGATACCAAAGTCACACTGTCTCAGGCCTTCGATTTTGTACAGAGGGCTAGGGGTGAATCCCTAAAGGTACAGGCCAAGCCAGATGGGTGTTCCACAAATGGGGCAAGAATCAAGAACCCAGTGGGCAGAAGTCCCCTGACACAAGGGAGTCATCATGGGGATGAACAAAGATCAGTCCAGGAGGGGAGTTTAAGACTCAGAGGAGTTGGGAATATTCCTAGAGAGAAGAAGACTCTTTTGTGTGAAAATAAGTACTATTCTGAACTCTGCACTGGTACACTGGACCTCTCAGCACCTCTTTGGTCCCTCTTTGGCCTCTTGCCAGAGCACGTGGGACCCTCTGGGAGCCTGTGTGCCCTGCCCAGGCCATGAGGAATTGGGAGCCCTGCAGTAGGCCATCAGCACAACCCTACCAAAGCTCTCGGTCCTAAAATGCACTGCATGTGGCAGTGAGCTGAATGTGAGGCTTCCCTAGAGACATGGAGCCACCCATGGCCAAGCTTCAAGAAGTAGGCCACTAACCCTGATATTCTCCTGTTTGCTTTTACCAAACTGGATGTTTCAACAGCTCCCCCATCCCAACCTCCCTTCAGGGTTTGGTCCTGTAGCAGACACTGGGGTTGCCTGCCTCTTTCTTTCCCTCTAACAGAACCACAATTTTGTTCAGGTATCCTCCCCATTCTTAACACAGCCCAGGTACTCAGGAAAAGCTGGCCTCACTCCCAGCCCCAGGAGTGGTCATAGTTGCTCAGGAGTGGTCATGTGACCTGATTCCAGCCAGAGACACATGAATGGAAATCTCAGCACTTCTGTAGAATCTTTCCTTTCTTCTAACAAAGAGCTGCAGAGAGAGATATTCTCCTTCCTTCCTCTGCAGAGTGCCATGTCTGGATATATCATCCAGAATTGCTGGAACCATCTTACTACCAGCATGAGGATGACACTGACATTAAAGGTGGAAGATTGGAAAGATAGTAAGAGGATGAGCCTTTTAAGACATTGCTGAGCAATAGAATCAACTAACTCTGAAGTCCACTCCCTCCTGCATTTCCAATTACATGAAATAATACACTTTATTGTTTAAATCACTCTGAGTCAAGGTTTCTTCTACTTGTAGCTGAAAGCATTCTAATTGCTAAAGTTCCCAAGAGGAAGGGGAAGCATCTGAACAGGTCTTTTTCATTCTTTTCCCCAAACCCCAAAGGAATGGAGGGTGATTTCCATTTGTTATTCCAGTCTCTTAGGGACTCCCCCCGTCATATTCTCCTCCTTCCTGAATCGCCATTTGTTCCTTTTTTGTAGTCTCTAGGATTTGCACCATGATTAGGATTTCTTTTTAATTGACGTGAATCCAAAAGGAAGAAGTTGTTTGATACAGAGTAATAAAGGGAAGCAGAGGGAAGTAAAGATTATGGGTGAAAAATAGAAACATGATATAAAATGCTCAAAATGGTTCATATACAGAGTGGTTATGGCACACATCACAGTGCAAATCCAAGGCACCTTTCAGGCCCAATGTCCCAATATGTTTTGGGATCCTTTCTGTGGAGCTGTGCTGTCATATACAGTAGCCACTGACAATTAGCCACTTGTCCTAACAACCATTATATGGCTGTTTACATTTTTAAATCAAAAATGAAAGAAAATTAAAAGTGCTGTAGTCACACTAGCAACACTTCAACTTTCAGGAGCCATGTGTGGCTACCAGATTGAATAGGATGGATAGAGAACATGTCTATGGTTGTGTAAAGTTTATTGGACAGCACTGTTATAGAGTCTTCTGTTTATTCGGAGTGAAATGAGAACCAGGAGAGCAAATCTCAGGGTTAGGAAGCATGGAAGAGGAATGGCAGAGTGGCAAGAACACAATTTTGTAGCGAATCCTGGGTTTGAGTTCTGGCTTTTTCACGTATCTAGCCTCTATGAACCTTAGTTTCTTCATAATTAAAGTGGGGAAAATAAACAGTATTTATCTTAGAGAAGTATTCTAAGGATGAGGGTAGATGTATATGAAACACTTAAGGAAGATTCTTATCACATTGTAGATGCTCAGTGATATTAAGTGCTATCCTGGTTTCATTCCTTGGGGGTGAGTTATACAAAATTCTGCTTTGTCCACACAATCTTCTCCACCCTGATACTCAAAGTGTGGTTCAAAGACTAGCAGCTGTAGCATCACTTGAGAGATTGTTAGAAAAGCAGGATCTTGGGCCCCCCTACCCCCGCCAGAGCTAGTAGATTAGAACCTACATTTTGACATCCCCAGGTGATCTGTATGCATATGAAAGGTTGAAAAGCACTGATATATTCAGCATGGCAGGCAAAAATTCAAAATAAGTGAACTATATGACTGGTCAAAACGATTTTGATGGTGAACTATGGAACCCCAACCATAACTGAGGTGCCCCACTTTGAAAAGCCTGTAAGAGTCTATGGATAAGCCTAGCAATGATGGTGCCTGAGAAGGACTATCGGGATGAGAGCCCTTACATCATCCCAGCAAGACAATTCTGCACAGACTCTCCCACCTCCCTGGATGGGGAACTTAGTGGTATCCCCAATCCTCCCAGGAGGTAAGCTCTTGCTGCATAGAAAATTACCCCCAAAACCTAATGGCTTTAAACAATAAGTTCCTATGGGTAAGAAATTCAGGTGGAGCATGGATCTGAGCCCTCAGCTAGAAGACTTGCAGGTTGGGGACTGGAATCATCTGAAGGCTTGCTCAGTCACATTTCTGACCATCTATACTGGCTGTCATTTGGAAGTCTAGTTAGCACTGCCATCTGGAACCCCACCCATGACCTCTCCATGTGGCCCAGCCTTCCTCAGAACAGGCTGGTTGAGCTCCAAGGACAAGCATTGAGAGAGAGAGAGAGAGAGAAGAAAGAAAAAAGAGAGAGAGAGAAGGGGAGAGAAATAGAGGAGGAGGAGCAGGGAAGAAGAAAGGGAGGAAGAGAGGGAAGGAGGGAAGAAGAGAAGGAAGGAAGGAAAGAGGAAGAAAGAGATAGAGAGAGATAGAGACAAAAAGAGAGAGAATGGACCAAACTGCAAGCACACTGCATTCTGTGACCTAGCTTTGGCTGTCATGCAGCATCATTTCTGCCACATTCTATTGGTCAAGTTCTGCCCAGATTGAGAGGAAGGAAAGATAGACCCAACCGCTCAATAGAGATGTGTCAAGGTCACATTGTAAGAACATCATATGGGAAGGGATATTTTTGTGATGGTCATATGACTGTGGCCATCTTTAGAAAATCAAATCTACCATACGAATATTCTTTTTGGTTCAAGTTATTTCAGATCTCAAACTGCTCCTCCAACCACCATCACCATTAACAAGTTTTTATTTAGTGTCTTTCATGTGTAGGGCACCATATTCTGATTCATATTTATTTTACAGCAAGAGCTACAGGGCATTCTTCTCCTTTTGGTGTACTGTGATCTTGGGAATTCTTACATTATTTTTTTCCAGGAAAAATAGCTTCAAAGCTAGTTTCACTTTCCATTCTATCTTGTTCTTTTGCATTACTTCATTACAGTCAAACTCTTTGAATGTGACATCAAAGGACTTTGAAAAATAAAGTAAGAATCAGTGGAATAGGTAAAGATAATGGTTCATTCATTGGTACTAAGTCCCCCAATAGGTTTTTGGTTACTCTGCAGCTTGAGATTCATTGCTAATGTCAAATAAAATGATTATAGAAAAATGTGCCTATGCATTAAAATTTTGATTTCTGCTTTTGGTATATATCTAACTACCTTATATTTTCAGATTAAAACATTCCTCTGTGCATTTTCATCTTCATAGTAAAACTTTCTTGGCAAGATTGATCTCAATCTGTTTGATGGTTCTTATATTAGAGCAGAATCAAGAAAGGGGGAAGAAGAGATATAGTTTTCTACATATGATAAAATAAAAAATACTAGTGTTTGTTTCTCATTAAAAAAAAATGTCAGAGGCAAAAACTACAATTGGATCTGGCCTATAGCCATTCATGCTAAATAATGAAGGAAGGGAAGCATAAGGCAACCGGATATAGACTTGGCACAGATTTTTAGGTTGCTAATTTTGTACAATCTTCTGTGTTCCCTTTCACCAGAAAGTCACATTCTAGCTCTGTGTGGTGAAATGGTTTGGACCTTGTGATGGTCCTTTCTCCCTACCCTCCTCCTAACTGCTGTTGACATCTCAGTGTTCTTATTACTTCCTTCTCTCAACATCTCCACACACACACAAACACACACACACACATACAATCATTCACTGCACACACATATCTGCACATTCACTCACATACAAACACATACACACAAACGCAGGGTCATTCACGTGCACACACACAGTCACTCACAGTCACTTCCAAGCGCACACACACACACACACACACACACACACACACACAGTAGCCTAGCACACCCACTCCCTGACTTTGGTCACCTATGCAACTACTTGGCTACAAATCTTTGGCCTTTTCTTCCCTCCCTAGAACATCATAGCTTCATTCCTAACCAGGAGAGAAACCATTCATTTGGGGGGAATCTACATGACAGTAGTGACATTCACATTCAAGACACTCCCAGAGCTCACTCAGGGTCCAGAACTTTTCTAGTGCCAACAATTCAAGACTCCTCCCCATTCTCTTCTGCTAATCCAGATTATCAAAAAGCAATTGAAAGTGAGTGAAATGTGCATAGGGTTAACCTTGAATATGTTTTATTTTTAATTTCACAAAATTCTGTAAGTGTAATGGATTGAATTGTGTACCTATGAATGTGCCCTTACTTGGAAATAGGGTCTTTGCAGATGGAATTAAGTTAAAATGAAGTCATTAGAGTGGGGCCTAATCCAATACAACTGGTGTCCTCATATGAAGAGAAGAGACACAGAGACCTGCAGAGAGAACATCACGTGATCACAGAGGCAGAGACTGAAGGGAGGCAGCTACAAGCCAAGGAACACCAAAGGCTGCCAGCCAGCACCAGAAGGTAAGCAGAAGCCACGCAGGATTCTACTCAGTCTCTCAGAGGGAGCAAAGCCCTGCTGACACCTTGATTTTAGATTTCAAGACCCCAGAACTGTGAGAGAATAAATTTCTATTGTTTGAAGCCACCCAGTCTATTGCAATTTTTAAGGCAGCCCTAGAAAAGAACTACAGTAAATATTAAAATATATTACTGCTAGTGAGCCTCATGACTGATGAGACGATACTTTAGACACCATATTTGTTCCAGTTCTTCCAGAAAATTTAAGGTTCAGGCATGACGATTCATTGCTTATAAAAATATAAATGCTTATCCCTCTGTTAATTTGCATTTATATTTACTGAAGTCTTAGATATAGCTGTGCATGTTCTTTCTGCATGTTTCTGGCTGAGCACCAGTCCACAGAGTGTTTTCCTGGCTATAGTGAAGTTCCTGCTTTTGAGATCAGCATGGCAATTGCTATAGTTGGTGGTGTACCTTGGGTATGCTGGGGCTCCCCCTTTATGTGAATTGATTGGAAAGGATCCAAACCAGGAAGAAAAAAGACTTGTTGGGAAGCTGGAAGTATAGACATAGAGAGCAGAGGAGCAGCTTCCAGATGAGAAAGGATAATGTATATTAAAAGAGGAAGAAACAGAAGAAAGTTCTTATTTATTGTATCTATCAACTGCACCATATCCCAAGTATTTCACGTATGTGTTGCTATCTAATCCTAATGACATCTTTAGGTCGTGGTGTCATGCCCATTGTAAGGGTAATAAAATTGACCCTCAGAGAGCTTAATCAATCTGCTTAGTCACATAGCTAGTGAATGGAAGAGCTAGGATTTCAATCTAGTTACGCCTGACTCTTATTCCAATTTGTAGTGGGAACTCAATAAATATTAGATCACTCCGGAGAGATATTCAGATTTATCAGAATCACGGAAGGAAGCTGGATTCTTTGATTACCAACCTGAAATTACAAGTAGTCACATCTTTTTACATTGCGTACAATAACAGTCTTGCTTTTATTCTCAAGAAGTCTACACCAGTATGCACTGTTGACACAATGATTTACTGAAAACTGGGATTTAAGAAGTTATAATGGCAATTTTCTCGCCTTCTTTCATAGTAATAGAACCCTGATTTTTAGCTGGGCTCATGGCCATGTTTCTTGGTTTTACTTGCAGCTAGATGTGGCCATGTCACTAATTTCTGATCAATGGGAAATAGATGGACATGTTTTGCAGGTTTAGTAACCTTCCTTAAAGAAAACTGGAACATACCTACTGTCCCTTTCCTCTTCATGCCTTTTTCCATTTCCTCTATTATGTTGCTGGGAACTCAGACATGATGGCTTGAGCTCTAATCACCATCTTGAACCACGAATACAGAAGTCTCACTCTAGAGATGGCAGAGCACTGAGTGAAGAGCCCATGTCTCTGAGGACTTTGTGAAGCAGAGTTGCTATTTCAGTCCTGGACTGCCCACCTTCTACTTGTACACAGGAGAGAAACAAACTATCTCGTCTGAGCTACTGTAACTGGGGTCTTTGTTACTTTCAGGCCAATGCTAATCCTGACAGTTTCATCATAGAGGCACTCAGCTAACAGCAGAAGATAGAATAGGGATTGCTATGCACCAGCAGCTTCCCATGTCATGGAAGCTTGCGTCCTTTTTTATTTTTAAAGGATGCCTCCTGCTCTACATTCCTTGTTGTGTCTTCATAGACTCCCACCAAAAAAGAGCCTAAAGCCCTCAAGTCAATTGCCATCTATTGACAATACAGTCAATAATATTTGTTTAAGTTTTATGTTTTTCTCCATTCCTTTTCTTTTTCTCAGTCCCTGCTACTTTTACCTGCACATGCTCTATGATTTGGTTTGTCAAACTCTTCTCTCTGCTTTTCAAAGCCCTCATTATGGCCCACATGTTGAAAGACCATGTAATGCAATACCCTGCTACTCACTGTTACCTGCTCCCCGTTCTTAGCGATGTAAGGCTGACAGAGCAGAAGAACAGACACAAGGGCAAAGGGGAAATGAAAAGAAATGCTATTAGAAACCCAGTGGGAAAGTTTGTTTAACTCTGCCTGGAGTATCTCTGTGTTATAGCTCTTCTTTCTCTCATTTTTGATAAGAATATAAATCCATTGACCAGGAACCCTCCCTTCATTTCCCTCATGCTGCCAACACCTCATGAATGTTTAGGAAGCAATTAAATAGTCACAACAAAAGGAGGGAAACCCAAATTCTAAAACTCTAATCTTCGTTTGTGATATTTCATAATTCCTCTAAAAACTATTCCTTAATTCACTGGACAAGGGCTGAAGGAAGCTTGTTACGTCAGCAGGAGGTGGCCCAATGGGGAGGGCTAGAGAGATGCTGGGGTATGAATGACGGTGTAGGATGCATTGCACACCCTTCAGGCCACCGGGACTACCACCTTGGACTCACACATGATCCACTTTCTATCGAGGCCCAAACACCACACAAACCTCACCCAGTACTTTTGTTTGGGCTTCTTGCCTCTGTGAGTCCCATGACAGTGTGGATGGCTGCACTCGCAGCACTGGAGAAGTGCTGAGAAGGCAAGGAGAAGAAGAGACATTCCTCGGAATTCTACCCCGAGAGGACACCACTTCTAAAAGACAGGCTCCAGAACAACAAAGAGAGAGAGAGAGAAAGAGAGAAAGAGAGAGAGAGAGAGAGAGAGGGAAAGAGAAAGAGAGAGAGATTGATTTAGACTTTCTAAAGCCAACTCTTCAGGCAATGGACAGGGAGGGCAAGTATTCCCCTAGAACTGTACCATTTCCAAGTTCGGTTGAGTCAGTTTTCCACAGCTTCACTGCATGGCCAGGGGGTGCACAGCAGTGTCTATTCCCTGAGGCTGCAATTTCTGGCATGAACCCCATGCACTTTCCTCACTGAGGAAGTGGTAGAGCTAAGTGAGCCCACGGGCTGCCTGCTCTCCCTGGTCCTAGCTCCAATCTGCCTACCGCAGATGGCCTTGAGGGGACTGTTGCAGGACCCCAGGTCCAGCAAACACATTTTCTCTGTGCCATCAAGGCTTGTCTAGAAGATGAACCAAATAAACCCTTGATGAAATCTGCCAACCAGCTAATAGGCTTTGACTGAGAAAAATATTAGACTAGAATAAACCAACTACTACTAACAAAAGATTGCATGATGGAAACTGAAGCAATATGAACTAGCAATAATCAACTAATAGTAATAGCTAACATTTAGTGAACACTAACTGGGTCCAACGTTATGTTATGTGCTTTATATTTTTAGATAACAGTCCTTTATCAGATATATCTTTTGCAAATATTTTCTCCCAGTTTGTGGCTTGTCTTCTCATTCTCTTGATGGTTTTTGTAGAGATCTTTTAATTTTAATGAAATTTAGCCTATTAATTATTTCTTTCATGGGTCGTGCCTTTAGTACTGTATCTAAAAAGTCATTGCCAAACCTAAGGTTGTCTAGATTTTCTCCTATATTATATCCTAGGGTTTTTATAGGATGTAAGGTCTCTGTCTACATTCTTTTTCTTTTTCTTTTATTTTTCTTTTCATTTTTTTGCACATGTCTGTTCCATCATCATCTGTTTAAAAATCTGTCTTTTCCATTGCATTGTTTTTTCTTCTTTGTCAAAGATCAGTTGACTATATTTATATGGGTCTATTTCTGGGCTCTCTGTTTCATTGATCTATTTGTTCTTTCACCAATACTACTCTGTTTTGATTCCTGTAGATTTTATAGTAAGGCTTGAAGTTGGGTAGTGTCAGTACTATGATTTTATTCTTCTCCTTCGTATTATGTTGGCTATGCTGGGTCTTTTGTCCATATAAACTTTAGAACCAGTTTGCCAATATCCAGAAAATGAATAACTTGCTGGGATATAGATTGAGGTCACACTGAATCTATAGATCTGAGTTGTGAAAAACTGACATCTTAACAATATTGAGTTTTCCTATCCATGAACACTGGATATTTCTCCATTTATTTAGTCATTTTTTATTTCTATAATCAGAGTTTTATAGTTTTCCTCATATAGATCTTGTACAGTGAAATGTCTACTGATTTTCAAACACTGTTTTCGTGTTGAATTTATAGCTACCAGCTGTGCAAACATAAGATGACAGGAATGGAAGTCACAAACGAAACATGCCTCACAGAATATATACTAAATTTAACATTTTATAACTTAATTCCCCATAAATTTGCTGACATTCATTTTTACAGCATTGTTTGTTAAATTTATACCTATTTTAGGTGGTGCTAATGTAAATGGTATAATGCTTTTAATTTCAAATTTCACTTATTCCTTGCTGATATATGGGAAAGTGATTGACTTTTGTATATTAATCTTATATCCTGCAACCTTGCTATAATCACTTATTAATAGTTCCAGGAGGGTTTTTTTTGTGGATTATTTTAGATTTTCTACATAGAAACTCATATCATCTGAGAACAAAAACAGTTTTGTATCTTCTTTCCCTATCCATATACCTTTTGTTTCCTTTTCTTGTCTTATTGCATTAGCTAGAACTTTCAGTATGCTGTTGAAAAGGAGTGGTGAGAGGAGATCTCCTTCTGTCTGCTCCTGATCTTAGCGGGAAACCTCATGCCATATGTTTTATATGCATATCTCAGGGTATCCTTACAAAGGCCCTGTGAGATAAGAACTATTGTAATTCTTATTGTTCATGTGAGGATACTGAAACCCAGAGAGGTCATGCTCAAGGTTGCATGGCTTGTAGTGGTAGAGGTGAAATTCTGCCAGCAGATCCTGGCTTCTTGTTCACAGGTTCCAAAGATTAGGACCTAATGTCTTTGGGGGCTATTACTCATCCTATTACAAGGACATAAGCCAGATCAAGGGGCCTACAGGGGAATAGTATCCTGGCCAGGTCTCTAGAAACTTGTGGTATCATTCTAGGGAGAGAGAGTACTGCTAAACAATGGCTTGAATTAGAGTGTAAAACTGCTATTTAAATGCAATTTATTAAGGTCATTTATAATATATATTTGCTCATCATTCAGCTACTTTGCATCATGTAGTCACGATTTATTTTTTGCCTGGAGCAAATTATTTGCCTGGAACATAATTTCAATTTAATTAATGCTGTAACAGTGAATGTGGGCATATTTATGGGGAATTAAGTTATAAAATGTTAAATCTAGTATACGTTTTCTGAGGCGCGGTTCATTCATGACTTCCATTCCTATCATCTTATGTTTGCACAGCTGGTAACTGTAAATTTAGCATGAAAACAGTGTTTGAAAACCAGCAGCCAATTTACTGAGCTTGGGGGTGAATTTTCCATTGCTGAATTCTGTAATGATATATACTCTTAGTATGTTGACTTCAGGGTGGAGGGCGGTGCAATAATGGCTATGATATCACTCACATAGGTGTCTGATGTTGGCCCAGTCTGTTATAGTATGAGATATTTGAACCATGTCCAGAAATTTTTTTCTAGTCTAGCCACAGATAGGAACACTGAGCCATACCACTTGCTTAAGGAATGGGTATAGTCCTGGCATTGGGGAAGGGCCCTCTGAGAGCTTATGGTTCAGCTACAGCTATGATTAACCTCAAGCTCAGAGATGTGGGGGGATGGGAAGGCAAAAGCTATTGCAGAAAGCATTAGATCAAACCCTCTTTCTAACAACCATTCTAGTGTCAAAGAAAGCTCCAGTGCCTGGCCCTGTCACCCCATTTTAGCAGTTGGTGCCTGGCACATTCTTTTCCAATGGTCCAGACAAGTGACCTCAGCTGTAAGAGTGGTCATGCACACTTGGAAAAAACCTTACATAAGAAAGCCTGACTGAGTGCCTCCTCTTCGATTGCTGAGAGGCTCAGAATGGCTTGCAATGGAAAATCGATCTACAGCGGCTGCCCACAAGGTTACCAACAACAGCAACGACCGCTCTCTGCCAGCCCTTGCCAACCCCACAAAAAGCACATATTCCCCTTCACAAAGATCCACCAGGCCGCCATTCAATGGTGACAGAAATGGAAAATCGATTCCAGATTCATCTCTGCTGGGAATTAAGTATATTCCTTAGAAATAATGAGTTATGAGGTCATTGAGGGCTTGTTCTTTTCCTGCTTGCAGAGACATTTTAATTTTAGAAGAAAGAGTGACTAATGAACAGGACATTCTAATTCCAGTGATGTGCTTTTTCCCATTTTAATGTCAGCTGAACCGCAAAAATGTTAATTTTTCTCTCTTCATTACTCCTCGGTTCAGGAAGAACATTGTCGCCAAAGGGAAAAAAACTGGATAACTCCTGATCCTTCCACCCAGCTTCCAAAAAACAAAATAAGGTGCAGCTCTGGTCTCAGGCAGTCTGTGTTTTCATTGTTCTTGGTGGAGCCATGCTACTCACCAGCAGGGTACCCACAAAATATTTCCCACACTTCTTTAATAGTAGTGGGACACAAGGAAAACAATGTCGTTCAGAACTCAGAATCTTCAACAAGGTGGAGAGAGGCTTGAAATGCAAAAAACAAGAACTTCCCTTAGCAAGCCTCCTTACAAGCAAATTCACAACTCATTTCCTTTCCCAAGTTTATAGGTACCATCTATTTAATGCCAGCTATGACTCTGATGCTATTAAAACCCTGTTTACAGGCATTCTCTCATTGAATCATTACAGCAGTGCTAAGATGTCCCATAATTAGTAAATTGCAGAACTGGAATTAGAACCCAGGTAAATAGTCTGCATTCTTAAACCCTGTGCTCTAATTTAGTGATTCTCAAACTTAAGCATGCATCAGAATCACCAGAGGGCTTTTCAAAACCCATTGCTGGGCCCCACCCCAGAATTTCTGATTCAGTAGGTCAGGGGGTTCACACTTTGAGAACCACTGCTATAATGCCTTACTGTGATCATCCACAATCACAGCCTACAAAGGCCATTCCAGGAAGAACTTCAAATACAGAACACAATGCTGACCCCTGCACCCTTCCCTACTTCCTGAAAGAGAATCTAAGAACAACAGCTGACATGCCCAAGGCCAGGTAGAGAAATACAAAAAAGTAAGGAGTTAGAGACACCTATTTCTCCTGTAATGATTTCTCAGTTCAAATAAAACTCTCTATGGGCCTAGGACACCCATAATACACATCTTTAGGATTGTGGGCTACCCACTTTGAAGTGAATACCGCTTTCACATAGGCAGGAATTAATCCTACTATGATGACTCTCTCCCCATCACAGTTCTAGGGTTAGTTACCATAATTTAGAATACTTTGCATTTCTGTGTCTCCTGAGAAACCCTGACCCTACCATTTGACCCTACAGTGAACTTAGCTACCAAAACAGCTACAACCTCAACTACCACTTTCTCTGTTAGAGTTTATTTTTCTCTGTGAGGATGTGTCTCTGTCTCATTCTTTCATGTTTTAGCTCACAATTTTCTCATGGATTAGCTAACCATTGATTGATTTAATAGTGAATTTGATGAAGTGCAATAAAAAGAAATACAAGCATGCATCACTTAACTGGGGGATACATTCTAAGAAATGTGTCACTAGGTGATTTCCTCATTATGAGAATATCATAGAGTGTAATTACACAAACCAAGATGGTATGTGGCCTATTACACACCCAGGCTCTTGGTATGGTCTATTGATTGTAGACTACAAACCTGTACAGCATGTTACTATATACTGAATAATAGGCAACTGTAACACAATGGTAAGTGTTAGTATACTTAAACATACCTAAAGATATAAAAGGTAATGCTTTGTGCTACAACATTACAGTGGCTATGATGTCCCTAGACAATAGGACTTTTTCAGCCCCATTATAATCTTATGGGGCCATCTTGTATATGCATAGCACATGACTGTATCTGAAATAGACACAGCCAAGCACTTTTATTACAAGGGCAAGGATCTAATGTGACTTCTCTTCCTCACTCTTCTTCCGCTAACAACATTCATGTCCTGGACCTTAGATGGCCATTCCACTCCTCTCTCTCATTCACCCGGGACAGTAAGGACTTTCAGAGTGGGGTACGATTACATAATTATACCTAGTGTTGAGCAAATTTCTGTGATTTGCCTGAGTCTCTATAAAACAAGGGTTTTCATGCATCCATAGCCCTCATGGAGCTATTGAGGAAGTTCAGCATTACCAAAGCCTACTTTACTTACAAAGTTTTGTGTTTTTTTTGATGTTTTAATACCAAAAAGTCATAACAATAATGAGAGATAAGGCTTCAAGTTCTACTTGTCTGTATCAACAGACTTGTAGAAACTTATTGCCTTACTAGGAATTTATAAAATGGATAGGGTTTGTTTGCCTTAAATGACAAAAAGAACCTAGTATTTGTAGTTCAATATACCTGCAATATACCGAGCACTGAGTTAGGCGTTCCAACTATACTATTCAACTTCATCATCATAATATTTACAGCACTGAGAGCTTGGCTTTATAACTCCCATTTCATAGTTGAGGAAGCCGGGACTAAGAAGTTACTTTGTCTGCCCCAGATCAAACTGAGCCAAGGCTGGAACCTAGACTTATCTTTCTTCGATATTATGTTACCTTCTTGGAAAGGCATATGGTATGGCAAAGTGGAAAACAATAAGAAACTTAGAAACGAAAATCAAAAAAGGGTGTATGATGGAAAAATAACAAAGGCATTTACGTGGATTTATAGAGGCAGGACATTTAAAAACCATTAACAACGCGGAAAATTTTTATTAATAAATGAAGACAGATTTGAGAAGTAATGAGAGACACTAATGGAAAGTTTCAGGGTAGATTAGAGTAAAAACTGAGAGAAGGGTAGAAAAGGATAATGAGCAGCAAATGCTTATCCATGAAAACACTACAACAAAGAATGTCAGGGACATGTGACCAAGATCATAGGAAATATGGATGTGAGCAAATACAACTAGAATAAAGCATTATTTTAGTCTTGTTAAAAAGGAATAGGAAAAGGAAGTACAAATAAGCAAGAGATTATATAAATGGTAAAAACCTTAGAAATGTGTAAAAGAATTAGAAAAATAAATTGCCAAAAGTAGAGAGACAGAAAGAGAGAGAGAAAGAGGAGGAGGAGGAGGAAAGGGAGGGGAGGGGAGGGGGAAAGAAGAGAGGGGAGGGAAGGGGAGGGGAGAGCAAAGCAACACGATACAGGAGGAGGGACAAGAATGTTTTAAATGTTTCCAGGAAACAGGCATGCAATTATTCCTATATCTGCAGAAACACTGATTTTAAGTTAATAAGGGAATATACAAATATGAAATACCTATAAAAATTTAAATAGAACTACAGAGATAAGTAAAAGTGACAATACTGGCAAAGGGTTCATCAGAGAAAGGAGCTGTCTGAATTGGAAAGTGGGGCTCAACTCTTGCCTGCAAGGTACCCGCAAGAACTCTGGTGGATTTGTTAGCCTCCCTTTCTTTGCTTTTCTCTGGCTCATTACTGAGGTGAAAGCCAGCAAAACGCTGTCACAATGCCCAGGCAATAAAGGGTCGGTTGGGAAGGCACACCTGCTACTCTTTCTTTTATTCTTGGGAGCAAACAATGCCAGTTAGGATTTATAGCATGTCTGAAAATGCCCCAAAATGTCACTCTCTGTTGGGTAACTATGTGGAGAGCCCAGACCCAGATGCAAGTCCCTCACAGACCCTATCCCATGCAGCTGTTTTTATGGACTATGGGATAGTAATTGAGGTTAATTGCCGCTGAAAGACACACACCATATGATCTTTTTATGTCCATTTAGTGAGATGGTTCCAGCATAGAAAGATTTTCCCAGGGGCACCACAGCGATTTGCTCTCACGGTTTATGTGCTCCTTACATTTATGGGTTATGCACAAGCTAATGGGGCTAATTGTTACTGCTCCAGTGGAATCCCCTTTAACATTTACCCCTGCCTCCTGCCTAAATGTCAAATCCATTGTCTTCCTGTGCTTTGGTTTGTCTACATTTTGTAGTCCACATTTTTTTAAAAAAACTGCCGTTTAAAAAAAAAAAGTTACCGCAAGTGGAGGTTGGCAGCCTTGACTGTTGCTCTCTGCTCAAGAGGGATTTTGTTTTTTGAGTCATAGAATAAAATGATTTAAGCAAAAGAATCCTCCGTGTTCAGGCTGTGCCTTCTAGCTTCAAAGCCTTTTACAAGCTGCAATTCATTAAGTGCAATAATCATTTGAGGCCAGTGGACCGACCTCTGCAGGGAGAGAGAGGCCAAGCCCTCCCACCCCACCCTCCTTCTCTTTGTGTTCCCAGCCACAGTGAGCAGGAGAGGGGTGGAATCACGGTGCCCCCGCACCCCAGGCGGGCCACCCATGGCCCCCGGCCCTGGCTGCTTTTTTCTCTCCTCCTTGCCAGGGCTCCACGCTCCACTTAGCCATTGGGTACAGGCTCTTCTCTCCACTGGGCTGCGTTTGCCTGCCTTTCACAAATAGACAAGCTGCCCACATTTTATTTCCTTTAGATAAATGAAGAATTTCCTAGCCACAGGGCCCAACCAAGCCTGACATATGCCCCATGGGACAGATCCCTCCCTGTTTGGCTTTTCAAGAGCCAAGAGACATAATATAGTACCCCTTTGTCACCAAGAGTTAGAGCCAGGGTGCCCACCCCCAGCATGCAGGGCCCCTTATCCCAACATGTGCCCTGGCCATCCCAGCCAGCCCGGGTCGGGTAATCCCCTGGTAATTCCCCATGTGCCACTGCCTAGTGGTGGTCTCTCTGAGAGGGGCTGGGTGTGGCTGACTGTGGATCTGTGGTGTTGGGGTCACTGGAATGAGAGGCATGTGGTGCACTGAGCTCCCATGGGTCATTTCACCATTTGGAGTCCCTGTTTCTTTTGCCCTCTGTTCTACATGGACCGTACCCAGACCTTTTCTCAGAGAGAGGGAAAAAATAATAAAGCACCCACAAAGCCCAAACATGGTATATTAAATTTCATAAGGCAATGCTGAATTAATTTTTATAGTTCTTCTTTCTTTCAAACTGCTTTGCTCTCCTCTAGTCTGCCCACTAGTTGAAGAAGAAACAAGCACAGTATCCCCTTAAAACACTAATTCATAATTCTGCTGTAGGAAGGGAGATTTGGCCCTCCTGTTAACAGCTGCTAATTGTTTCCTCTGATCCTAAAAGCTTCAGGAGTTTCATCCACAGAGCAACCATATAAGCAAAAACTAGGGCCAGGATCGTCACGGGCCAGAGTGCACGTGGGTGAAAGATGTGGGGTTACCCCTAGCCAGGCCTGACCACCTTTCCCTTCCTACCTGTCTCCACCTCTCGCCCCACCTCTCTGCCTTTTCTCCAGTTCTGCCTCCAAGGCACCTGGTTCCTCCAGTGCTCTCTCCTCCTCTCCAGAGATTTACATCCCGCTCCACATTCAAGGCCCAACACAATTCCTAGCAACTCCATGAAGGATTATCCATCAGCTCAAGCCCAAATGGATCTCTCTTTTCTTTGGATTCTTAAAACATTCATACTCAGTGCTGTTCAAAATTATCATTTTAGACCTACAAGGAACCTGAGATACCAACCCTTCATTAACAGAACAGGAAATCAAGTCAATGTGAGCTTAAGTGACTTTCTCTGTGTCACACAGCTAGTTTGCAGATGAGATAAGACAAGAATCCAACTCTCTTGGCAATGACTTGCCTTTTGATCTCCTCCCAAAAGTGACAGCAGGAGACAGGGATGTCCATAGTTCACTGAAGGGCATCATTCATTGCACATTTGGTTTCCTGCCCCCAAAGAACAACAATAAAGGCAAAGGGGCAACTGATTTCAGCAGAATTCATATTATTCCACTGTGGAACCAGAATCCTGCCTTCAACTGCACCCTGATGGCACTCAATACTTTCTCACTCTGAGTGTTTCCAGGAATTTCTGTTACAAGCCCTTGCTGTCCCCTGCTTCTCAAGTCTGCAGCTCACTGTTCCAGTTACTAGCTGGGCCCCTCTGGACACAGAACTCTAGGATATATTTACTAACACATTCAAAGTTAAACACTATCACTTTAGAGTGAGGCTAATTGGTACCAAGGACCATAAAGACAAACTGTGTAACAGGATTTGGTTATAAGAAGGAGGTTCAGATGACTCAGAATATATTTATGTTAAACTAATATTTTTCTTCTTAAACAATTTCAAACTTATAGAAAAGCTTCAAAAGTACAAAGAGCTTTTCTTCCTGAATCTTCTGAGACTAAGTTGCTGACATGATATACCATGACCGCCAAATACTTAAGTTTGTAATTCCTACAAAAAAGGACATTTCCCTACATAACCACAATACCAAAATCAGCAGTGAGATATGCACATTGATGCATTACTACCATCTAATCCACACACCCATTCCAGCTTTGCCAACTATCCCAAGGTGTTCTTTATGGCAAAAGGATCCAATTCAGGATCATGTGTTAGACTGAGTTGTCAGGTCCTTTTATCCCCATTAAACTGGCACAGTTCATCAGTCTTGACCTTCATGACTTTAAGACTTTTGATTTTAAAATTATAAGCCAATTACTTTGTAGACTATCCCTCAATGTGGGTTCATCTGGTTTTTCCTCACAGTTATATCAGATTATATATTTTGGCAGAAATATCATAGAATTGATGCTCTCATTGCATCCTATCAGTTGGTACATCAATTTGTCCTATCACTGGTGATAGTTTCCTTAGATACAGCAGCATCTCATTAACAGAATAACACAGCATCAATATATAAAGCAAAAACCTAGTACATATGAAACAATTCACAGAAGAACAATAATAGGGAAAAACTTTCACAAATTGTCTTCAATTTTGACAGTTCCAGGGGCAAAAAAGCAAATAACGAGAAAGAGAATTAGATAAATATAATTTGTATGGCTCATTTTATATATTTTGACTTTTCAACCCCATGAACAGATAATTGACATGATCTAGATCACAAAGAAAACAGCAATAAGTTTTCCAAACAATATATTTTATATTGTATTTTAATAATAAAAGTGCAGAAAATTTAAACCACTACTTGATTATTCAAAAATGCCTTTAAAAATACCACTTGGGACAAAGAAAAAGTCAAAACTATAATTAACAAATACTTAGGAAATAATAAGAAGAAGAACATTAGATTCTACAGTATGGAAACACTGTTGTAATCAGAAGCATATTTATAACGTTAAATGAATTTTTCAATAAAGCCTGGGGGGAGGGTGCTACGAATTCACCAAAGACATTATAAAGAAAGCCAAAATACCAAAATAAAGATGAAAAGGATTCATTAGAGCAATAGTTCCTAACCTTTTTGGCACCAGGGACCAGTTTCGTGGAAGACTATTTTTCAACAGACAAGTGAGGGTGGGGGGAATGGTTTTGGCATGATTCAAGTGCATTAAATTTATTGTGCATTTTATTTCTATTATTATTACATTGTAATATATAATGAAATAATTATAAAACTCACCATAATGCAGAATCAGTGGGAGCCCTGAGCTTGTTTTCCTGCAACTAGATGGTCCCATCTGGGAGTGATGGGAGACAGGGTCACCTGAAGTGTGTTGCATAAGTCCAGTCTACTCCGTAATCTCATTTTGGTGGCTGTCACTGCAGAAAACCCTGCTTTACAAAGCTAGGAGGTTGGAAATAGAAGCAGACTTTTCTGTGCTCTTGTGGCAATCTCAGGATATTCTGCCTTCACTTTAATCCAGAACTTATGGAGATTTGAAGTTGTCTCAAACATACTTTTAAGGCCACCATCATTTGCGATCTCAAGCAGTTGATCCTCTTCTAGCACAAAGTCAATTCCCCTGGCTTATTAACAAATGGGTTGCAGATCCATTCCTTCGCAGTTTGGAGGTCTTTTGTGGTTGGGAAGTAAGCTCAAACTCTTTTGAAAGCTGAAATAGGTAATCATGTACCAGCTGGGAGAAAGAAGGTCCTGACTCAGTCTCTTTCAAAACCTCTGCTAATGTTTGAAACACGTCAAAAATCCCAATGTTCACTCATTGCTCCCATAACTCTAGTTTGGCTTTGAATGCAGCCACTTTATCTGCCAACCTGAATGCAGTTGTCATTCTCCCCTAAAGTGACAGATTGAGTTTGTTGAGCAGGTTGAATATGTCACACAAGTAAGCAAATTTTGTGACCCATTCTGTGTCACTGAAATGTGCTGCCAGTGGTGACTTTTTCTAAAAGAAATCTCTGGAGTGGCTCTTGTAACTCAATAACTCTGGCCAGTGATCTGCCTTTAGAAAACCATCTCACTTCTGCGTATAAGAGATGTGTGTGCTCTGCGTCCATCTACTCACAGAGCTGCGCAAACAGACGTGAGTTAAGGGCATGTACTTTAATATGGTTGATAATTCTAATCACATCCTACAAAACATTCCTTAGTGCACATTTTCCAGTTAGCCAGCATTTCTCTATGGATGACACACTGCATAGACTCACATTCAGAAGTGATTTCCTTGATCCAAGTAGTAAAACCAGAAAGCCGTCCAACCACGGCAGCCATTTCGTCCATGCATACACTGACACAAGATGACCAATTCAGTTTTCCCGACAGATAATCACCGAAAGACTTGAACAGTCTGCAGCTGTGGTGTTGGTTGGCAACAAGAGTGCACATAACATATCCTCATGCACATCCTCCTGAAAAATATATCGCACAAAAACAGACATTGTCGCTTTGTTGTCAACACCAGTATACTCATCAACCTGGATTGCGTACCACAGTGACTCATTAATCCTCTCTAACATTTGTGCCTCAATATCTTCTGCTATTTCATCAATTTGTCTAGTTATGGTGCTATCCAAAAGAGGAACACGTGCCACCTTTGGAACTGCAGCCTCTCCTAAAAGTTCACAGCAAATGTCCTTAGCAGAAACACGATCAACTCTTCAAGCTGGATGTAAGCAATGGGGAGCGGCTGTAAATACAGATGAAGCTTTGCTGGCTCACTGCTCACCACCTGCTGTGTGGCCCAGTTCCTGGCAGGCCACACACCGGTACCTGTCCAAGGCCCAGAGGTTGGGAACCAGAGCACTAGAGGAGAAGCAAAAACTAATAAACTAAAATTGGAAGAAAAAAATGGATAAATAAATATAAGGCTAGGATAAATATCTAATCACTAAAGTAGTGTGGTATTGCTTCAGAATTTTACAGATAGATCAAAGAAATTATATGTGTCCAGAAAAGTGTTTATGTATAAGTATTTCATATATCAACAATGTAACATTTTATGTCAATGAAGGATGACCATTATTCAGTAAATGATACTAGGAAAACAGGTTAACCTGTTGGGGTGGGGGGACAAACTTAGATTTCCTATTTTGTACCATGTACCTTCAAAGTACAAACGGATTAAAGAGTTAATTATAAAATTAAAATATTATTTCAAATTATTAGGAAAAAATATGAATATTATATTCTATGGTAGAAATAATCTTCTAAATACCATGAAGTATAGACAATCTAAAGTAAAAAGATTAATACATTTGATTATATGATGTTTAAATAATTATAAACCAAAATTAAAAGGAAACGACAAATTAGAAAAATATTTGCATTACATAAAACAGAGAGAAGAGATTTCAATATATAAGTACCTTTTATAGAACAATTAAAAATAGGAAGCCCTCATTTGTTGATGATATACATATTTAATCAATCAGTAAATGAAAAAATACCAAATCATACTAATAAGAAAAAGGATTCAAATTAAAATAATGAGATAGAACTTGGTGTTTCTTACTGTGACAAAGATTAACAAAGATAGTCTATCAAGTGTGTTAGATTGCAAGGAGAAAGATACATTTCATATACTGCTGGTGGAATATAATTTAGAATAATCTTTCTGGAAGGAAATATGACAGTATGTATAAAAAATTTAATGTGCATATTCTACTCTAGAAATGTATTCTAAGGATATAATTATGAAGGTGAGCAAAGACTTATGTGCAAAATGTATAATTAGGAAAAATTAGATACAACCTAAATGTCCAGTAATAGAGTCTGATTGAGTAAATTATGGTACATGAAAAAGACAGAATAATATTCAGTGATTAAAATCATTTTGCAGAAAAATATATAATTTTAAGTGAAAAAGGCAGGATATAATACAATACAATTCTTCCTTCAGTTAAAAATATATACACACATATAATATATAAATAATTTCTATATGTATAAGAAACAAAGACCAGAAGAATTTACACCAAAATATTACACATTAACCACAGTTATCCCTGTCTGATGATTTTTGTTTTTCCATTGGTGATTTTTGTATTTTCTATGTTTGCTACAGCAAGCATGGCTGTTTTTATAAGTTGGGGTGGGGGGAACCACTATTTTAAAAAATGATTTGAATCCTTTAATGAGACTAACTAATTTTTCAAAAATTCAAAATTTGCTCACAAGCCAAAGCCAGGTGTGCTCAGGCTTCCTTCTCCTCCCCCCACCCTTCCCATTCACCCCACCGTGCCTGCATGGTCAGAGTGCTCCTCTGTACACAAATAGCTCTCCCTTTGAGCACTTTGCTGGATTACTGGAAAAAGGAATGGTCTGGAAACCCTATCAGGACTTGGGGTTTGACAGCAGCTCCAATCCTCCTCCTTAGACCCTTCAGGCAGCCTGCGCTCTGGCAGGGCTCTCACCCTGCACACTCTCCTGAGCCCCAGCCAGCCTGAACACAGTGGAACTTTGCAGCTTCCATGAAACGGAGGCAAGCTGAGAGCCCAGCATGGTTAGAAAAAAGTGTCAGAGGCTCAGGGCAGAGGTCAGCCTGTGGCAACGGTTGTCATTATTTGTGTGTCCAGGGC
Organism: Lemur catta; assembly: GCF_020740605.2. NCBI lineage: Eukaryota > Metazoa > Chordata > Mammalia > Primates > Lemuridae > Lemur > Lemur catta. The sequence goes on from NC_059139.1 coordinate 43,806,528, forward strand.
TGATAACAAAGCCTGTGGAATGGCAGTGACTAACCAGAGCATCTGAGGCCAGCCTGGGATGATTTTTTCACAACCAGACAAGAGTCTCATTGCAATAACTGCAGTTAATTGTGCGGAACGAGGCTAAGATGACATCACCATTGTTCCCCTATGCACATGCCCTAGACCAGCCCAACTTCTCCGGACTTCTACAAGGAGAGAGGGAGAAGACACAGAAAGTAGGTGGAGTGGGTTCTAGGCCACAAAGCAGTGTGATTTTTGAAAGCCTCTGTTGGCCTCTAAGTCCTTTTCCAACTCGCTTCTGTCAATTAAAATCATTTCTAGAAGCCTTAACACAGTTAGTCCATAGCAGCCCATGGAGTAGATTTCTGCCTTCTCCTTGGAGGGACTGCTAGAAACAGAATGGTGGGCAGGTTCATTTTGAGTATGGAGTAGCAAAGATGAAAGTGTTTTCTGAGTGAACGGATCTAGGAGGAGACCCTGAGTGAACAAGGGGTCACTGCAGGGCTCTGGGTGCAGTAAGGATGAGGGAAAAACAAAAAGAGGGAGGGTCTCAAGCAGGTGAACGGGTTCAAAGACACAGTTTCCCCCATTTTTTGTCCTGTGCCAGACCTGAGCTTAGGGTTTCTGCCTGTTTTCTTTATCTGCCTTGGTGATACTATGTATGTGGCTTCTTGTTTGATTGGCATGTGAGCCATGTTCAGGACAGCAGTACTCAGTTGAGATCCACCAAATTCCTGTTCTGTACTCAGGGTAATAGTTGGTATAATTTGATATTTGGAAGGAAATTTAATATAAACTCCATATGGATTAACATTCTGAAGAGTTGACTCATTTTCACATGTTTAAATCTGAAGCTTTTGCTTGAATGGCATGCACTCAACTGTGCCTTGTGTCTCCTTTGGTATTCATCAAAACTTACCTGTCAAATTTCCTAGCCCCACTGAAAGCCTCCTTCCTCAGGGAGTGGAGGATGGAGAGTGATTGACATGACAGAGAAGCCAAAATCGTTGAACATCACCAGGTGCCAATGTGTTAGCACACACTCATTGTATGTTCCTGATTCTAAAGGTCATATTATTATTACTTAACCTAGTGGATTGAGGAAGGGACTTGGACCATTGTGTTTGGCAAAGCAGAAATCACTTCTGTTACAGATAAAGAAGGCCCTCACATTAATCAGAACATATCCCTATCCTCTAAGAAGACTCAGGGATTCCAAGCTACTCTAGGCAAGGTACATAAGAAGATATGGCCACATCTTCTCAACAGAACTCCATAAAAAGCCCCTTTATTCTGTACAGTGAGCTTCAGTGAGCTTCTTCTTTTATCAGTCTATGAGAAGCTAAGAAAACAGAGCTCCCTTTGAGGAAGTAATCTCAATACTCACGTTTTACACATTAAATTTAGTAAAGGGGACTTCTCAGGAAATATCTCTTATCTATGGACTTCAGGAATATCCAAATGTCTTCCTTGTCCCTCTCATGTTATGTTAAATCATAAATCATAAACCAAGCTTGCTATATTGTTGTCATTTTAAATAGCAATTTTGTTGTTGATGATATATTCATTTGAAAAAGGATCATAGAGGCTGGTTCTGTCTGTGTCTAGAGTAATGACAAACCCCTGACATATTATAAATTAGAATAAGAATTAAAAGAGTAAGAAGAAAGGAGAGAGAGAAGCCAAAGACTCCTTTACCAAAGCAGCTTTATTTTTGTCTTTTTTTCCTAAGAAAACAAAGAGTTTTTTGTAAATCATAGTCTTTTGGAGACTTCTCCATTAAAAAAATAAATGAAGGTTCTTACTAAATTAATTCCAAGTTTACTTTCTTTGATGAGTTTGAGCAGGCAGGAGAGATAAATATTCTCCCTAACTGACCACCTGGCTTAGTTCTGCCATCCTCTGGCCCCTTTCCCTGAAAGCTCCCTTATTTAATTCAAGTTTTCCATTTTCTCTGGGTTTTCACTTGATATAGTGGGGCTTCACCACACGAAAGCCATTATGGCCCCACAAACAGCCCTGATTCTGGGTTCTCCTTTCAGGCAAATAATTTCTTAGATTACCTCATTTCTCCCATTGCTGTTTGTGGGAAGGAGTTATTTTTTTAAAAAATAGAGTTCAATGTCTTGTGCTCATTTGCACTGATTCTCTTTAGATAATCAGAATATCAGAATAATCAAAATCAGTAGTAGCCACTGGCATAGTAATAAAGATGGAATCAAATTGAGAGAAATAACAACCTAAAATTTATGATCAATTGGTTTTTGACAACACCACCAAGGAAATCCAATGGGGCAAAGAATAGATTTTTTTAACAAACAATGCTGAGAAAATTGTATATTCACATGTGAAAAAGTATAGTCAGACCTCACACTATACAAAAAATTTACTTAAAATGGATAAGAGACCTAAATGTAAAAGCTAAAATATAATACTTTTACAATAAAAGAGGAGAAAACCTTCAAGAACTTGGGTTAAGGAAAGATTTCCTAAATATAACACCAAAGGCATGATCCACAAAAAGAAAGGAACTAATAAATTGTTCTTCATCAAAATTCAAAACTTCGCACTTCAAAACACATCGTTAAGAAAATGAAAAGGCAAGCCACAGATTGGAAGAAAATATTTGCAAATTACATATCTGATAAAGGACCTGTACCCTGAATATACAAAAATTTTTTACAATTGAATAATAAGATGACCCAATTAAAAATAGATCAAAGACAAATAAACATTTTACCAAAGAAGATATACGAGTGGCTAAAAAGCATACAAAAAGACGGTCCACATCATTACTCATTAAGGAAATGCAAATCAAAACCATAAGGAGATATTACATCATACCCACTAGAATGGCTATAATCAAAAAGACAGACAATAGCAACTGTTGTTCAGGATACTGAGAGATAGGAACCTTCACACAGTGCTGCTGGGAATGTAAAGTGATGTAGATGCTTTAGAAAAAAGTTTGACAGTTTCTTAAATGTTAGACATAAATTTATCATCTGAGCAAGAAAAATGACAACATATGTCCACACAAAGATTGTCACACAAATGTTCCTAGCAGTGTTATTCCTAATAGACTAAAAGCGAACATAATCCAAGTGTTCATAAACTGGTGAATAGATAAAATATAGTATATAGATACAACAGAATACTCTTAGCAATAAAAATCAGTGAATTAAGGATACATGCTACAACATTAATGAAATTCAAAATGTTATTTTAAGTGAAAAAAAGTATTAATATCACAAAAGATTAAATATTGAATGATTCCATTTATAGGAAATGTCCACAAAAGGCAAATCTACAGAAACAGAAAGTGGATTAGTGGTTGCCTAGGGCTGCAGGTATCAACAGGGATTAACTGTAAAAGGATAGGGTATGAGAGATCTTATTGGAGTGATGAAATATTTTAAAACTGGGCTATTGTGATGTTGCACAACTCAGTAAACTTAAGAAAAAAATCATTGAATTATACACTTGAATTTCATTATATAAATTATACCTCAATAAATTTGTTAAAAGTCAGTAGCTACCAAAGAAAACTTAATGATAAAAGATTATCAAGCTAAATTCTCAACTTCAAAATGTTTTCTATTCTTTATTAACCCTAAGAGGAAAAAAGGAGAGTTTTTTTAACTGTAAAGAAAATAGTAAAGAATATCTTTTTTGTAAGCATAAAATGCTCTATCATTTGAAAGCAAGTAAGTTCAAACTAAGGTAACCATACCTGTTAAATAAAAGGAAAAGTAGATTTCTTTGACACATTTTCTTTATAGAAAGTATCCCATCTGAATAAAAATTGTTCCTGTCTCAGAAAGAATTGGTCCTGAATCAGACATTTTGAAGTGAGATGTTGAGACAGTCATCCATGATGTTTTCCCAGATCTTTTCCAAACATAAGAAAAAGAAAGAAGGAAACAAAGGAGGAAGAGGTGAGGTAGGGGAGAGGAGAAGGAGGAAGAAAGCAAGCAAAAAACGGAAGAGAAAGAACAAAGCATTTGAGATTTGAAGACCCTTAAGCCATTTTCCAAGGTTGGAAAAATTTCACAGAGTTGGTGTACTGAATTCCCGCAGCACCCAACTCTTAGGGCCAATTTTCAGGGAGAAGAACCCACTGCTACTCCCCTCCATTAGCATACCTGCTTCCTCATGCTATCCCTGAATAAATATGAAACACACAAGTTATACTTCAGGGCTCTAAACAACAGTTAGCTACCCCTAGTGTTGATTAATTCTAGGAGCCACCTAAGCGACCACGTGTCTTATCCTCTGAGAGTCAGGGAAATAAGTAAACTACCACCTAGTTATGGAAAGTCCAGTCCTAAGCAGACAGCAGCCTGTCGTTTGCCTTCTGCACCTGGCCCCATGCAGATTATTCTTCACAAGGTGATGTGATCTCTTTAATATTTCCTGTTTCATTTTTTCCCCTTAGGCTGAGTGGTTGCTGATCCTTAGACAGTCAAGTTCTTCTAAGGACAACATGTGAATTGTGAGATTCCAGAACATACATCTGCAAAACCAAAATCTATAGCTGCTTCTGTCCAGGATTAGCTCAGAAATGATAAGTAAGGTATGTGTGTGTTTAACAGAGTGTCACATTCTGTGACAGGATACTAATCAATGCTACTTTCTTTCACATTTGGTTAAAAGAAGAATTCAAGCCAGGATTCCTTGTAGAGGAATGATATTGGGGAGATGATTTGGGTTTAGTTCTCTTTTAAGACCTGAGATCTTTTCTTTGGCAGACTGGAGAAAGGGTATGAGAAATGAACCTCCTGCTGACACAAAAAAAGGGGGTTCTGGTAACTGTTCATTTTACCCACAAAAGCTCTGAATGTCTATCAGACAAAAGGTGGCTTGTTCCTTTGCAGACTCAGTGATTCTATGAAATTGGCTGAGGTGGTTCCAAAGGTGTTTGGCCCTTGCAAATGTATGAGCTTGGAGAAGGGCTTGCCAAAACCTGTTAAGGTTTATAGAAGTCAAGAAGCCATGGAATTGCAGCTCTGGTCATATTTCTCAAGTTCAGTTTAAGTTCTGTGCTTGCAGTTGACTGGCTTTTTTGTATTTTGATTTTCATTAACACAGAAGGCTTGCTGTTGGCAATAATGCCTTGGAACGTCCTTGCCGGAGCTTAACATTTCAGCACATTTTGCCTTGCCTAATGATGAGGTTGTGGCTTGCCAGGAAGGGACTTTTAATGCTTTCTTCCTAGAACTAGGTAGAACTATCTACCCCATCTAGTTCAAACAAAGCTTCTGTAATAGCAAAGGGAGAGAAAAGCTGCTATAAATACTTTTATAGGCTGCATAGGTGATTTACAACCCGCTTTATTAATCCTATAAAAAGGCACAGCCGAACGCCTTTAAGTCACATGCATACAGATGACTAATTAAATACACAGTTAAAAGTCTTGACCCAGCACAATTCTGACCCTTAAAGAAATAAGTCTTGAATTTCCTTCTAGGCAAAAGTTTTTGGATGAATTTGTGAGTGAAGAGGTGGGAGTGTTGTGGAGGCGGAAGGTAGACATCGATGATGGTGGCAGGTAGAGAGCAGAGGAGGGATTAGATTCTGCTGGCTCATGTTTCCCCATCCTCACTGCACATATTAACGACAATCCAGCAGCCACATGAATGCCGCACATGCCACAGGCGGCTTCCTCTGACAATGACAAGGCCGTGGTTAGGACAAGTGGGGATGAATTAAAGTGCTTTTAGGTAGAGAAAGAATAGCCTTCAAGCTGGGAGGGTTCTTAGCAGCCTTGCTCACCAGTCCACCCCATGCCACCCCGGCCCCTGCCCTGGGTTTGCACTCTCAGAAACAGACTCAGGAAGGAGAGGTGATTTTTTTCAGTCACAGAACTAACTAAGGGCAAAACTAGGACGAGGACCCAGAAGCGACCTTTAGAACATTAACCTTTCAGAGACACCATTCATTCCTCAGGCTGTGTTGCTAGGAGACACAACATATTTAGGTGGGGGGAGAGGGAAGAGGGGATTAGTGGAAGACAAGTCAGGTAGGGTATGATTCCAAAACTCAAAATGTTTGCCAAACCATTTATCAGAAACATAAAAGGCCCTTTCAGTTTTCAGGTTCTTGGAAGGGTTTGGAAAGGAGGGAGTGGCCCTTCCCATCAGGGGACAAGCCCCAACAATCCTTCCACCAGCTCAGTGGAGTTTTCTCTGTTGGTTGGCCCCCTCACAAAGTCTGGCTCTGTACAAAACATTTTTAGAAGCTCCCAGATCAGACTGTGAAAGTGTGGTGTGAGAGCACTGGGTCAGGATGATTGGGTAGCATGCCTGGGGGGCTGCTTTAGACAGCCAATATTATTCCTCCTGCACTGAGCTCCTGAGCTGACCCACAATGTCAAGGTCGCCTCCACACCTATAGGCTGCCCAAACAGAGATTGCTGCGGAGAATTTTTTTTTTTCCACTTGAACAGCTCTGTCTGCTTTGCTTGGTTCCCTTACGAGTCTGGGGCCATTTCCTCAGCTCCAAAGTGGAAGGCAAGTTTTCTTCCGTCTTTACATGTGAGGCTCACAGCCTGGCTGTTTGTTGCCTCTGCTTAGAAACACTGCAATCACAGTCTTTCATGGATTTCCCACCCCTTTCACCAGCTAATTCCAATTCGTTATTCCAGTTTCAGCTCTGATGTCACTTCCAACGAAGGAAGTATTTCCAGATCCCAAACATAGGTTCAGGGCCCTCTCATCTGCTCCCACAGGAGGCTATGCACACCCTTGTCACAGAAAGCACTCATCACACTCTCTTAAAATTGTCTGGTTTCCGGTTGCTTTTTTCTGCCAGACCATAGGCTCCATGAAGGCAGGAACCACGTTGTTTTATTTACCATTGTATCTCTGGCACTACCATGGCGCCTGACATATAGAGGGATGCCTGCACAATGCAAATACTTGTTAAATGCTCAAATGTCTCCATCTCTCCATCACTTTCTATATCTGAAAACAATTTCATAGGTAGGATATAATTTTTTTTTTCATTTAGAATTTAAAAATTATTTCACTCTAGGCATAGAGACATGGAAGAAAATTACTGAATATTGGGATTAGATTAGCTTGCTAGGGCTGTCACAGAATAGGTGGCTTAAACAGTTGTCTCACAGTTCTGGAGGTTGGAAGACCAGAATCAAAGCATCAGCAGGGCTGGTTCCTTCTGCAGGCTGTGAGGAAAGGGTCTGTTCCAGGCCTCTCTCCTTGGCTTGTAGATGGCTGTCTTCATGTTTACATGGAGTTCTCCCTGTATTCCTGTTTGTCTTCAAATTTCCCCCTTTTTATAAAGACACTAGTCACACTGGATCAGGGCCTTCTCTAATAACCCCATTTTACCTTATAGGCTCTGCAAAGACCTTATTTCCAAATACGGTCACATTCTGAGGTATCAGGAGCTCGAACTTAAATGTAGTATATCTGGGGGGACAAAACTCAACCCATAACAAGAATAATAGAAGTTATTGCAACTCCAGATGGCCACTTGAAAGGTTAAAATCACAACAAAATAAAAATTTCTCACCTTTTCTGGATATGATCACTTTTCACAGGGCTTGGAAAGCCAGGCTAGGTAGCGTATTCTAGGGTTATAATCTTCTCCAAATTCAAGACCTAGGATTTTCAAGACCCTCCAGCAGAGTGTTCTATCAGAACACAGGTGTTCTAGAAACACCTAGTTTACAGACACCCCCTGAAGACCTGCCATGGTAAGGAACTATATGCCCCTGCCCACCAGTCATTCCCGTCACCATGACAAGAAGCAAAGGGAAACTGAGTTTCCCAAGTAAGTGACGGCAGTTTCCATTGCTTGCTCTAAACTCACACTATTATTGTCAGAATAACGGTGGAATTGGAATGTGAGCCGCACACTTGTCAGTTAAGATCACTTGGAGCTGAACTGGGCCTCTCTTTGCTGACTCAGTCTTTCTTCTCCACGTGCCTTTCCCCTCCTAGCAAGGCCAGGAACAGGCAGACCTCAAAAGCAGCCTCTCCTGCTTCCTGCTGTTTCAATCTGCATTTGTTTAATTGCGAGTGACGTTGAGCATCTTTCTGTAAGTTTACAAAGCAGTTGTGTTTCCTCTTTTGAAAGTGCTCTTTATGTATGAAGAAAGGTTGCTCTTAATGTGGCCTATTTTTTTTCAAGTTTCAATTTTGCTTATGAATTTTTCCCTGCCAAAATTTTAAATCATTACATAGTCAAGTAATGAGTCTTTTCATTTTATCTTTTACTTTTCATCTTTTATTTTGCTTACATGTTCTCCTCTCAGGAGCCTCACTGACTCCCTATTGGCATCTTCTGTCCTCTGCCTCCTACACCAAGACTTGTTTATATATGATTCATTTAGAAGTCTTAAGGAACTGCACAGGCTCCTTAGCAATAGGTTTTATTTTCTCAGGGAGTGAATTTGCAATATCCTACATAAGACCCATTTAATACTATAAAATAACACTTCAATCATAGTGTTTATCACATTTTATATGATTGTCTGGGGGGATATCTGTGTCTCCCACCAGTCTGACCTGCAAGGAAGGCATGGATTGTGTCTTATTCTCTGCTGTAACTCTGGAGGCTAGCACAGTGACTGGCAAACAACTGGTGTTCAATAAATGTTCTCTTGAATACCATCCCTAGGGCCTCTCTTCTTTGGTTGCCTTTATCCTTTAAGCATCCATGTCCTGCGTGTCAAGTTCTCTCAGGTCATTCAGAGCTTAGCATCTGATACATTATCGGCCCACTGGTCACATGGTATGAAAATGGTCAGGTTGTGACCCCACTCCAAACACATTTTTGCCATCAAAAAGGTGCTAAGAACTGAATTCTTTGGAATTACTTAAATTTCATTTCTAGTCCTATTCTGTCTACTTATGAGGCTGAACAAGATTAAGTGACTTTTTCACCCAAAACCTTCACTATTTCTTTAGTTAACCTTTGTCTTTCATTTCTTTTCAGAGTCACACATTCAGTAAAAGCCTCATGTTCAGTGGCTTCCATTTTGCTGTTACTGTTCATAAAGGGGCAAAGCTTGATTTCTTTTGAGAAAGCAATGCTATAAAAAAGATTTTAGACACCTTTTCAAGTGGCCAGTAAATGGAATAATAATGGAACCTTTTTTTTTTTCATGGTACCCACGTGGCAACCACTACTCTCACCCACTTTTTTCCTCTCCAATTACCTTTGCTGAGAAAAAGAAGACAAATGCTTATTGAACTACTCTAAACCTAGGAAACCAGATGTAATGATTTTGTCCAAGATAAAGAACGCCACTCTGTGTTTATCAGTCCCACCTTGGCAACCCTGGTCTGTTGCTCAGGTGCTGGGCAGGCATATGAAGAGAGAGAATGGGAAGAATGAAGTGGGATGCATCTGTCAAATCCAGCACAAGTTTGCTTTTGGATTTGCTATGAAAGTGACTCATTTCATAAACAACACAGCTGTTGGAGGAGGCAGCCCTGTCAGATTTGATGGATGGCTGTGTATCTCTGGATCCTCTGCAGTTGTTGGGCAGACGGGATTCAGGGCCAAGCAACCATATCAAATCTATCTTGAGTCAATAAGAAATATGAGAGCTTTTCCTACCAATGGTAAAAATAAAGCAAAGTTCTCTGAATTCTGGGACTCTAGATCCACTCTCCACGCTGACCCAGCCTGCCTTTTGACCACAGCTTCACATCTGACCTATCTGAGTGCCCTGCTTTGCAAGGGGAATTCTGGGGCATTACTCTCCCTTGCATAGAACAAGGTCAATCACCGTTAGTCCCCAGCTGGGGGAGGCTGGATGGGAGAATGAATAAGTGATGGTTGTTTTGGGAAAAGGATGGATTTCTGACAAATGTGAGTCTGAGAGTACAAATCAGTGGGTTGTATAATGGCCCTTCCACTTGCTTCACATGGCTTTATCCCCTTGCCCCATTTCTATCAGAAACACTGCCAACAGAACAGCTCCTGGGGGTCTGGAGCAAAGAAAGCCCAGAATTTCCACCCATGGGCTATTTGCAGATAAGAAGTGATGGCCACTGGTGAGATTATCTCCACCTCTACCTCCCCTCAGGCTTAAGGGACACTAGGTTTTGCTCTGCTCTGACCTCCCAACTCCTAGAAAGCCTGAGTCCTGGTCAGGAAAAACACTAATTTTGATAGAGGGAATGTGATTGGAAGAACTCTGGAAAAGTCTTGTCAGATACATCTATATATCCCTTCCCCCTCTCACGGTCTCTGAAACTTCCACCATAAGACACAACACATTGAAGGCATCTGTGAAAATACAGTCATAAAGGATGAACATTAAGCCATTATCCCCCATGCACACCTTAGTTCTAAATAGTTTATCACACTAGCCAGGTATTTTTCATTGCCTCAAGGCTAGGAAAGCAGAAAAGGTAAGTGTTGACACAGCTGTTGGAGTAGAAATCTGGAAAAAGAGTGCATAGCCCAATAGGGTGGCTCCTAACTGGGCCAATATTAATGCGTGATCCTGGGTAGACAGAAAATGGCATAAAGGAATGACTCAGCATGACAATAGAAATAAATGGAGACTTGAACCTAACAGAATTAATACTCTCCAAAGCAGCCATGAGCAGAAAGCTGTCTCAGAAGATCTGCCCATCAGTCCAAGTTAACTTTTCACTTCTACAATTTAGGAATTCATTCATTCATACATCCACTCAACAATCGTTTTCAGAGTACCTGTTATAAGGCCTAAGGAAGTGTATGGGGCCGGGCACAGGGTGCTTCTTGCCTCTATAGAGGCGCCTTCACGCTCCAGCCTTTCCCAGTGCCTACTTGCTCTGATCCTCCTCCCAGCCCAGCCTGCTCCTGCCTGCACACACAGCCCCTCAGAATGCACTCCTTTCTACTGTCATAGGAAGGCAAGCTCTTTGCTGTTGAGGAAAGCTACAAGGTCCATTTCACATGGCTCCTAAATGAGTCGAGGGCTGAAGAATCACGAAGTCCTGTTAAGGGCCCCACCTCCAGTTTCTAACACACTGTGTCAAATCCCAGGACCCTCCTCCGGGCTTTAGAGTTTAGAGTCACAAACTTCTCTTCCTTCTTTTCCCAGGCTTAAGCCCAGCTCTCTCTTGCAGCCTTACCTTCCCATAGCATTAGGAATCTTTATTTCCTGTCTGGATTCCAGGTCCTTTCCCGCTCTTGGCCTCCTGTCAGAGCTCTTCCATGGCCATTGCTTGCTCGCTGATCTGGCCTGGGCCTCCTCACAGAAAGTTTCCAGAGGAACTTCTCCCAGCTCAGTTGCCCTGAGGAAAGCGCCCACCTCCAGAGCTCCGTGAGTCCTTTGCCATCTTCTGCCTCTGTCCTCCCGTCCACTTTTCTGTCTCATACTCTCTTCTGTGACAGGCCTGACTCTCATTAATAAGATTTCGGCTAGGTTAGACCCTCCTGATGCAATTCTCGGCCCAGCAGGACTGGGCTCACCTAGAAGCTTTATAGAAATAGATTCTTGGGCCCTACTGGAGACTTGTTCAATCAGAAGGTACATTTTAACAGGTGACTAATATGCATGTGAAAGTTTTAGAAGTCCAGATTTAGACCTCTTTTCCCAGAGACCCCACTCATGAATGTTCATCCTGTGTCCCCTAAGCTTAAACCTCCCTCTGCCCCCAGGAGTTCTGGGCCCATCTGACTCGCCTGGCAGTGCGGTCAGCTTTCAGGCTCCAGATGGTTTCTCTCAGCGATTCATATATTCACTCACCCCTCAACATGTGAGAGGCAGCCTTTATCTCGCCCTTAGAGGTACTTTCATAAAGACGTATCAAAGTACCATTGAAACCATCCGTATATCTTGTCTCACCTCTATTCCAGTCATAATTAAGGGAGGAGGTATTTATTTATGTCCTTGGGCACTGACAGGGAAGAGGAATACTCACACCCTCATGCTTCATCAATGGTTTGGGGGCTGGCAAGACCCCTCAGCCTGAGCTCCCCGCCCCGACCGAGGATTTGTACCAACTGTTCTTTTAAAGAGACTTCACTTTTAAAAAACCAACATGGTATATTCTTTACAAAATCCCTTTTACAATGTCAATATGCCAGGGAGAGAGGACATCTTAAAAGCTTGTTCTATGTTTTTGAAAACTTTTTATTTTAAGGAAATTGTAGATTCCCATGAAGCGTAAGAAATAGTACAGGGAGATCATCTATACCCATCATCCAGTTTACACCAATGGTGACAACTTGCATAACTATAGTTCAATATCACAACCAGGTTATTGACATTGATACACTACATCACTCAACCATATTCAGATTTCAACAGTTTTACATGCACTCATTTATAAATGTCTTTCTATGTGATTTTATTACCCATGCAGACCCATGTGCCCACCACCACCACCACCACAATATAGAACAGTTTCATCACAAGGATACCTTGTGCCACCACCTATTTATAGCCACAACCACTTTCCTCCCCACCCCCACCACTACCCCAAGCAATCTGCTCTCTGTCTCTAAAGTTTGTTATTTCAGGAATTTTATTTCTGTGTATATATGTACAGTTGACCCTTGAACGACATGGGAGCTAGGGCAGCTGACCATTTGTGCAGCAGAACATCCACAAATAACTTTTGACTCCCCAAAACTTAACTACTAATAGCCTACTGTTCACCAAAGCTTTACCTATAACCTAAACAGTTGATTAACACATATTTTGTACATGCATTATACACTGTATTCTAGTATAGAATATAGAGAAAAATGTGGTTAACAAAATCATATAGAAGAGATAATACATTTACTATTCATTAAGAGGACCTGGATCATCATAAAGGTCTTCATCCTTTCCTTCATGCTGAGTAGGCTGAGAAAGAGGTGGAAGAGGAGGGGTGTATCTTGCTGTCTCAGGGGTGGCAAATGCGGTAAAAACTCCATGTATAAGTGGATCTATGTAGTTCAAACCAGTGTCGTTCAAGGATCAACTGCAAACATACACACAGACAGACAGATAGACAGACCCCCCACACACACACACACACAGAGGTATTGCAGGTTTGGTTGCAGACCACCACAATAAAGTGAATATCGCAGTAAAGCAAGTCACAGGAACTTCTTGGTTTCCCAGTGCATATAAAAGTTATGTTTGTGTATACTGTAGTCTATTAAGTGTATAACACTAGGTCTAAAAAAATAATGTGCATGACTTAATTTAAAAATACTTCATTGCTAAAGAAATGTTAGTAATCATCTGAGCCATCAGCAAGTTGTCATCTTTTTGCTAGTGAAGGATCTTGCCTCAATGCTGATGGCTGCTGACTGATCAGGGTGGTGGTTGCTGAAGGTTGGGGTGTCTGTGGCAATTTCTTGAAATAAGACAACAATATTGACTTCCCCATTGATTGACCTTTCCTGTCACAAAATATTGCTCTGTGGCATGTGATGCTGTTTGATAGCATTTTATCCACAGTAGAACTTCTTTCAAAATTGGAGTCAATCCTCTCAAACCCTGCCACTGCTTTATCAACTAAGTTTATATAATTTCCAAATTATTTGTTGTTGTTTCAACAATGTTCACAGCACCTTCACCAGGAGTAGATTCCATTTCAAGTAACCACTTTCTTTGCTCATCCATAAGAAGCAACTCCTCATCCATTAAAGTTTGATCATGAAGTCAAACTTCATGTCACATCTTTAAGTCACATCTTCAGGCTCCACTTCTAATTCGAGTTCTCTTGCTAATTACACCACATCTGCAGTTACTTCACCTCCTGAAATCTTGAACCCCTCAAAGTCACCCTTGAAGGTTGCAATACACTTCTTCCAACATCCTGTTAATGCTGGTATTTTGATCTCCTCTCCTGAATCATAAATGTTCTTAAGGACATTTAAAATGGTAAATACTTTCCAGAAGGTTTTCAATTTACTTTGCCCAGATCTATCAGAGAAATCACTATCAATGGCAGCTATGGCCTACAAAACATATTTCTTAAATAAGACTTGAGAGTCAAAATTACCCCTTAATCCATGGACTGCAGAATGGATGTTGTGTTAGCAGCATGAAAACATCAATCTTCTCATACATCTCCACCAGCACTTTTGAGTGACTAGGTGCATTGTCTATAAGTAGTAATATTTTGAAAGGACTCTTTTTTTCTGAGCAATAGGTCTCAACATTGGGCTTAAAATTGATAGTAAAATATGCTATTAAACACATGTGCTGTCTTCCAGGCGTTGTTGTTCCATTTACAGAGTAGGGAAGAGTAGATTTAGCATAATTCTTAAGGGTCTTAAGATTTTCAGAATGGTAAATGAGCATTATATGCAATTTATATGTATTTTCATATATATATATACATACACTATACAAATATAATCCATATGTAATAAACATATATGTATATAATTACATATATGTATATAAAATAAATATATAATGTGTGTGTGTATATATATATATATAAAATCATAAAATATGTAAGCTTTTGACATTGACTCAGTATAGTTCTCTGGAGATTCATCTATGTTGTTGCATGTACCAGTAGTTCATTCTTTTATATTGCTAAGTAGTATTCCATGGTATGGATATACCACAGTTTATTTAGCCATTTACCTGTTGAAGGACATTTGAGTTCTTTCTATAATAGTTTTTAGCTATCATAAATAAAGCTGCTATGAGTATTCCTGTACAGATTTTTATGTGAACATAAGTTTTCATTACTCTGGGATAAATGCCCAAGAGTGCAGTTTTCTGGGTCTTACGGTAGTTGCACATTTAGTTTTATAAGAAATTGCCATACTCTTTTCCAGAGTGGCTGTATCATTTTATATTCCTACCAGCAATGTATGAGTGATCCCTTGCTCTACATTTTAAGTGTTTTTATTTGACTAAATCTCAAGATACAACTTCTTTCAATAGTTTCCTTTAAGCATCCAAAGAAACAACAACAGAAAAGGAAGTCCTTGCCCTCTTTGAGTTACGTGATTTATGCGCCTGTCTCCTAAAAGGCTCTCTCTGCCCACGCTCACTTTGATTCGGCAGTCTGCCTTCATGTTTTTCTCTCCTTTGGGTGCCTTCCAAATCGCTTATCATCATTGGCTGCAATTCCTTTGTGTCTTGTTCTGATTATAATCTGCTAATCTTCCCCAGATGCCACGCCAAGCCCCAGCGGTGCAGTCAGGTCTGCAACCACTGCTCATGACTCAGCACCCTGGACAGAAGAGCTGCGTCTCTGGCCCCAGGTGCCCATGCCAGCAGTGCTAGCCGCTCATTCTTTCCAGGCCCAGGGTACAATTCTATCTCCATTCCTATTTTGCCAGGAGCAAAACAGAACTGTGGGAAGGGCAGAGAGTTCAGGCCGGAATTAGACAAGACTGGGACAGGAACCTGCTGACAGGGATGTCCAAGCAGGAGATGGACACAGCCTTAGCCCTGGGGACTTTACCATCTGGGCCAGGCCTTTCCTCAGTTCTGAGCATGGTAATTATAAGCGTAACAATGCTAGTTATCATTTATTGAGCATTTGATATGAGTTTTTTTGATATGAGCATTTGATAAGAGTTCACAGGTCCTGTGTTCTGTGCCTCCTAATTCATCCCCAAATTATTTGCATGCCAGGAAGGAAAGCCCATGTGGGGGTGGAGAAGCATGTTGCAGGCAACAGCTTGTACAGCCTGTTAATAAATTTTTGGTTCTTGTCTTAAGAATCCGCGTGACAGTGCCCGGTTCGTACAAGCCAATGTATTCTGGCAATTAACAAACTCTGTGATAAACGAAGACAACCAAAACGTTTCTGCCCAACCAAAAATGTTCAAAGAGATATGGTATGTAGTAAGCTTCAGGCAAGGGATGAAGACAAGCATGTCTCTCGACCACATGCTCAAGACCCTACAGCATACCACAAACTAGCAAGGACACAGTGCAGCTTCATGGAATGCCACAGCGCCAAATGCATATTTGTCACATACCATTCACTCTGGCAACATGCATTCCACATGCCCCAGAATTCTGCAACTCGTGTTGTTTTGCCTTCTGATGAGACAGCCTGCTGACAATAAACACTTCTTGATAGGGGACTTCTGCTCTCAAGCTGAATGTTATTGACCTATGTGTTAAATTCTTTTCCCCCTCACTGTTAAGCCACATCTCTGTACTCTTCACACACCCCAGCTTGCATAGCCTGCTAAATATTCTGTCTTGTCCCAAAGAAGATTGCCTTCCAGATGATTTCCTGTCCCTTAACCCAACCTTGTCATGGGACCTCCTGACACTTACAGCTGCCAAGAACAACTTGCAAGTCTTGCAATAAACATACTCCATGCTTTCCCTGGCCTTCGCTGACACTCGGGGAGCTCCACCTTTCCTGGGCACATCCCATTGCTACTCATCCCACCCACTATTTTTTAATTCCCTCATTGGGTGGTGCCACTCAAGCTTGCAAGCTGCTCTTTTCACTGAGGCAAGATATTTGGGCTTGACAGTGTTATCTACTCTATATGGTCTAGAACAGAAAGTTAGGATTTAAGAATCCAAAAGTTGTGGCTTCCAGTCCTGTCATTCCAGGTACCGGTAATGTTCAAAATCACCACATTACCAACAATCCATGTGGGCCATAAAAATCCTTGGCCTTATCTTCATTACTAGGAACATCCCTCAATGTCGGCTTTACCTCCCAATGCCTTATTTCACTGCCCCCCAAAAATAGATGTCTTATTTTTATTTAATGACTCCTTCTTTGCTTTATTTTCTTCTTTCATCTCTTTTTATATGTGCTGTTTTGTATGTTCCACATATCTTTATAATCTGCTTTTAATCCTTTCTGATTATAAATGGTGGAAGGAAGAAAGGAAGAAAGTAAAGAAGAAAGGGAAAAAGGAAAGAAGAACAGAAGGAGGGAAAAGGAACAAAGGAGGGAGGGAAGATAGGGAGATAGGAAGGGAGGAAGGAGGGAGGGAGGAAAAGAGGGAAAATGATGCAAAAAAAATTAAGAAATCTTAGACAGAACTCTGTCTATATCAAATAAGCTCAGAATGCCTTAACAAATTTATGTTCTTCGTCTAAGTGAAGCAAGGGTTGACCAAGGGGAACGAAGCATCTGATAGTCACAGGTAAGGGACTGAATGGCTCAGATTTCTTGCATTTCGTGCACACCTTCATAGCTGAGTTAAACTTCCTTATTCTTCCTCCATTTTAAAATAAAGTGGGAATTATGGAACTAGACCACAATAACTAAACTAGGACAGTCTCTTACAAAATACCAGTGTCACAAATAAAAAGTAACATTATTAGGATAAATTATAATAAAAACTCTGTTCTAAGCAGTATGCTAATTATAGGAACAAAAGAATCATTTGTCACTACTATGCAGAATCACAAATGCTAATTCCAATTTAGAAAGTGTGCTTTTTAGTTCTGATTTAAAAAAATACTTGATAATTATGGTAGTGAGTACAAATAGCCCAAAGTACTCCAGAAGCTTTCCTCACCTATGCCCTGCTCAGTTCCCCTCAGAAAGCACTGAACCTATTTCACATTTCAGGGCTTGCTCTACTTGGCCTCTTTACCTCTCTGCCTTTCGTACTACTGAATCCTCTTGAAACTCTCCCCTTTCGTTGACTTCTATAACACTACTCTTTGCCTGTTTTCCCAGAATCTTCTTGCTTTCTGTTGCTGGGTCCTCTTTCTCTGTCCTAAATGTGGCCTCTTCTCTGCTTATTCTACACCTTCTCCCCTTCTCCCCTGTTTCAGTGTTTCCCAACAGGGACACTACTGGCATTAGGAATAGGACAATTCCTTGTGTGAGATGGTCCCTTATATTTCAAAACATGAACCGTGCTTAGTCTACACTCACACATGCCAGCAGTGCCACCCCCAATCATTGTCACTGGGGATGTCACCAAAAACAACCTTACACATTTCAAAATGCCCCTTGGTGAAAAATTCTGTGCCATTTTACCATACCCAGCTCAAATATCTCCCCTATGCTTTAGTGCACTGTCAACTAGATATTTTCAGCTGGATGACACAAAGAAAATTCAAATTTCTGTCCTGAGGCAGACAGAAATCACCTCCCTAAATCTGATTTTCCTCCTGAATGCCTATCTCTGTTGGCTATGAATAATCATCAAAGCCAGAAACCTAGGTATCAACTTTCACTCCTCCCTATTCTTCAAATCCCATATCAACTAATCTCCAAATCTTTTCAGTTTTACCTCTTGAATACTTTTGTATACTTTACTTCTCCTCAATCTCCATATAATAACTATCGCTTTCCTAATCCACTAATTCTCAGCATAGGATCCTCAGCTGGCTGGTTGGCCAAGAATGACCTCCCAATAAGCTACAAAATGATCAAATAAGTTTAGCAGGAACTCTTGGATACTTCTAGGCTCATATTATTCTCTTATTGAGTAAAAATATGGTTCTAATTAGAGTCTTTATTCTTTAAATTCCTTTATTACTAGAGAGTGAAATCTCTGGAGTAGCTATGTTGAGATATCTTTTGTCCCATATACATGAGCTAGGGTCAAAAAAGTTTATGCACCACTCTCCTAAACAATAAGCTCCTAAATGTGCTAACTCTAATCTTATTTTTCTCCCCTTTGCCTTCTCCTCTCCAAGTCCATTCTCCTCTGTATTCTCAGAATTACCTTTCTAAAATATTTACTTGGCATTGTCACTCCTTTGCTTACATTTGTTCAATGGCTTTTTATCACCTAAAACATACATCTCAGACAATCATATGTGAAGTTTCAGAGTGTGTCCCCTTTCTATCTCTCCAAACTCTCTATTCCTCAGTCCTCAAACCTCACACAAAGCTCCACCAACACCAAACTCTTACAGTTTCCCAGCTACAACTCGCAGTTCTGTATTGCACTGCTTTTGCACATGTGGCTCTCTTGGCCTAGAATTGCCCTCCACTGATTTGATTTGATTTATATTTTAAAGGTTATAATTCTAGTACAGTGTAGAGGACAGACTTTAAGGGAACAGGGTAGAAGCAGGGAGACCAAAGCTGATGATGACTTGACCCATGATATAATAGCAGTGAAGGTGGAGAATAATGCTTGATTCTTAATATATTTCTAAGTGTCCATTTTATATATTTCATTTAGAAGTATACTTGGTTAGTGGAAAAAAGACACAGACTCAAAGTGCTTTTTCCTGTTCTCTTACTCAACACAATAACAACATTTAATACAGACAGACTTCTGTGACCAAACGTGAGAGGGAGGGTGTTCTCCCTACCACCAAGCGAGCAATAAATTCTATAGCAAACACCAGCAGAGTATCCTCCAATTCAGTTCTGACACCATCTACCTGGAGATAGCATCAGATCCCACAGGTGGAAAGCTCAGTCCTACAAGACTGCCCTCTACTTCAGGTGCCAACGGAAAGCCTCAGGTTGGCCAAAGCCAGTGCTTTGGCTGTAAGATGGGATTCCCATGACCTCCTTCTGGGTTCAATTAATTTGCTACAGTGGATCACAAAACTCAGGAAAACACTTACTTGTGTTTAGTGGTTTACTATAAAGGATTTACAAAGGACACAGATGAAGAGATGCATAGGGTGAGGTATGTGGGAAGGGGCACTAAACTTTCATGCCCCCGCTCCCGGTTGCAACCCTCCAGGAACCTGCAGGTGTTCAGCTGTCTGGAAGCTCTCCAAATCCAGTCCTTTTGGTCTTTTATGGAGGTTTCATTATGTAGGCAAGATTGACTAAACCATTGGCCATTGGTGATCAACTTAATCTCAGCCCCCTCGCCTCCAGGGAGGTTAGGGGGCGAAACTGAAAGTCCCAACCCTCTGATCCTGCCTTGGTCTTTCCTGCAACCAGCCCCATTCTGAACTTGCCTAGGGGCTGCCTGGCACATGTCAATTGTTAGCATACAAGAAGACATCACTTTGGAGAGTGTAAGGATTTTATAGAAGTTTTATGTCAGGAAACAGGGATAGAGACCAAATATGTATTTCACAATATCGTACCTACCAAAACCTTTGTACTACTTGACTGGTAGAAAAACTGAACCATGGAGTCATCCTTAGTCTGTTCAGGCTGCTATAATAAAACATCATAAACTGGGTAGCTTATAAACAACAGAAATTTATTCCTCACAGTTCTGGAGGCTAGGAAGTCCAAGATCAAGTTGCTGGCAGATTCAGTGTCTGGTGAGGGCCTGCTTCCTAGACAGCCATCTTTTCACTGTAACTTCATATGGTGGAAGAAATAAGGAATCTCTTGGAGCCTCTTTATTGAGGGCACTAATCCCAGTCATAAGGGCTCTACCCTCATGACCTAATTACCTCCCAAAGGCCCAACTTCCAATAATAATTATAATTAGGATCTCAACATATGAGCTTGGGGGGAAGGGTATAAACATTTAGTCCATAGCAATCATCTACCATTTTCTCAGTATTATACCTGAAAGAAACTCCCAGAATTAATTTTCTCACTTAGAGAATATTTTCTGTCAAAAAAACCTCTTTGTAAACTGAGCAGGAGTATAATTTCTGTCTCTCTTGAGGATCTTAAAAGATAAGTGCATATCTTAATTATCTTGAAAATAATCCTCATTTCCCAGTTTGAGGTTGTTATTGTTGTTGCTGCGTTGTTTTATTTTCAGCAATGCTGGTAATAAGAAAAGCCACGAAATTAATAAAGTTTCTCTCTTGTCCTTTCTCCTTTTTAGCCCTCTTCTCTTAATCTTACCATTTCCCCATGCCTCATAAGGTTCTTTATCCTAATAACTGTATTGGTAATAATAATAGTAGTAGTAACAGTTAGTAGTGGTAGTAGTAATAATAGTAATAATACATGCATTAACTCATGTTCATAGAACCTTGCCATGCTAAGGGTTTATGTCAATTATTTCCTTTAATTCTTTTAGGAACCATAAGAGGTAAATAGTTATTTTATACCCATTTTTCAGGTAAAGCAATAGAGGTTCCAAGAAGTTATAAAACTTGATTCAAGGTCATTCACCTAGCAAATTATAGACTGGAATTTAAGTCTAGATTTCACGGCCTGTACTCACCCCCACTTTGCTATGTTGGCTCTATTGCAACCATTTGTCTGGACTTCAATTATCAGGTAACTGTGAACTAATCTAATGAAGCATTTAAAAATAATATTTTAAAATTTAAAAAGTAATTTTGTATTTATTGTACAAAGTTTAGAAAACCTACAAAAGCACAAAGAGGAAAATATTTCTATAATCATATCATGTAGGGCTATTGTTAATATTTTTGTATTCTCTACATCATACTTACAATAGATTAATATCATTATGATTATACCAAACAAACATTTTTGTAATCTAATTTTTTAAACTTGATAAAATTTTTAAAACTTTTCTCATATCAAGTCATAGTTACACAAGATCATTTTTTGTAGTCATATAGCATGTTACTATGTTGTTGCACAAATAAATTTACTTCATCAATTCTATACTGTCGGATATTTTGGTTAAAATTTTTTCTTATTTTAGGTTAAAAATTCCCTTACTGTAATTTATTCTTTAATAACAACTTTTATATATGTCTGATTATTTCTTCTGGATAAATCCCTAAAAGAAGAATTTCCAGTTCAAAAGTAAAAAAATGTTTAAGCTTTTTATTCTTTTTTTGCCAAAATACCCTCCTGAAAGATTGCTCTAATTTAAACTCCAACCAGTAGTTTTTTAATGTGGCCTGCTTTTATACACTCAATATTAACTGTTACTGTTTTTATTATTTGAAGTTGTTTTCTTTTCCTTTTAATAGATCTTCTCATTCACTTTATTTTAAAATCAAAAGGAGAAGGACTTTTGCTTCCTCCCATGAAGGAGTAGTAACTATATGGTATTTGCACCCCACCCCTATAATGCATAAACAACTAGAAAACTGGACAAAATATATAAAATGCCTGTCTTCCGGCATTAGACAAGAGGCAATGCAGATCTATGATCCCTGAAAGCGTAACTTGCAGCCTGGAAGCAATTTCCTAACCTCAGGGCAGCAAGGGGGGCAGACATGTAGACCTTGGCAGCCTCTCTAAATGGAGGAGAGATAGGAGCTCAGAAAGGCTAAGGCAGCTGGAAATTACAGGGCAGCATTCCAGAGAGGGAGGAGCTACACAAAGGAAGAACTCCAGAAATCTGCATGGGAGTCCCACTGAGTCTTTCTTTGGCTGAATCCAAAACTGCACATGTGTAAGTGAACTTCACAAATCCAGGCAAAGAACAACTGCAGAAGCTTTCTATCTGAATAATTCTCTGAGTAAATACAAGGCTGAAAGACATTTAAGTTGTTATGCCTTGTAGTGGAAAGATCTTATTTGAATACCTAGACATTCAGTAAAAAACCATAGAAAAGCCAAGACTTAGTACTAGGAATAAACTAGCCCTACGATAAGGCTACCCTAGACCTATGCTAATAAGACTCAACAACAAGCCTCAAAGGGATCAAACTGATGTGCAGCTAAAATATTAATAACTACCAAAACAAATATCAGCACTCTAGAGGAAGACAACAAAATCTGAACCTTAATATTATAACATTTCTAATAGCCAACATTCAATAAAAATTTCTACATATGCCAAGAAGTAGCAAAATGTGACCCTTAATGATGAGAAAAATCAGTGGCTGGAAATAGGCACAGAAGTGGCTAAAATGTAGACTTAGCAGACAAGGACTTTAAAAGAGCTATTATGAAAGCTCAACAATTTAAGGGAAAGCAGGGACACAAATAAAGAAGTTGAAAATATGAAAAAGAGCCACATAAATATTCTGGAGCCCAAAAACAACATATATGAAGTGAAAAAAAATCACTTAATGGACTTAACTGCAGATTAGGCATTGAAGAAGAAAAAGTCAGTGAACTTGAAGATAGAGTAATAGAAACAATCCTAAATCAAGCACGAAAAACAAAGAGACTGAGAAAAAAATGAATGGAAACTCAGTAACATGTCAGACAAGCAATCTAACATACATGTAATTGGAGTCTCAGAGTGAGAGATAAAAGAGGAAAAGACAGAAAAAAATATTTAAAGAAATAATTATTGAAAAATCCCAAAATCGAAAATGATAAACCAACACTTTCAAAAACATGACAAATTTCCAGAAGGATAAACACAAAAAATAGCACACCAAGTATGGTAACCAATCTCCAAGATGACTCCGAGTGATCCTCCTCTGCTGGTGTTCATGCCCTGTGTATTCCTCTCCCATACGAAGAGGGATCAACTGGATATTGGGAGGCAACGGCATGTGACTTATAAGTCTAGACTGTAAGACGCACTATACCTTCTGCCTTGTTCTCTTCTGAATCACTTGCTCTGAGGGAAGCCAGTTACCATGTCATGAAGAGACTCAAGCAGTTCTGTGAAGAGGCCCATATGGAAAGAAACTGAGGCCTCCTATTCAAGTCAGCATCACCTTGCCAGCCACATGAGTGAGCCATCTTGGAAGCAGAGCCTCAAGCCCCAGTTGAGCCATCAGATGATTGTGGGCCCACCAAAATTTTGACTGAAACCTCATGGGAGACCCATAGCAGAACCACTTAGGTAAGCTACACCTGAACTTCCAACCCACAGAAATGATGAGAGATAAATGTTCATTGTTGTCTTAAGCCACTTGATTTTGGGGTATAATATTTTACACAGCAGTAATTAATTGTGTTTCTATTAGTTAGCTAAAAAAACAAAAGTGGAAAATAAAATCTAAAGAAAACCCACCTTCACTATAGCAATGAAACAGCATCTCTGAAAACTAGAGAGCATTGCTAAGAGAAATTAAATTTGATCTAAATAAATGGAGATATCTACCATGTCTATAGGTTAGAAGACACAACATTGCTAAAACATTTATTACTAAATTAATCTACAGGTTTTGCAATCTTTCTGTAGAAACTGACAAGCTAATTCTAAAATTTATATGGAAATGCAAAGAACCTAGAATAGTAAAATAAATCTTGAAGTAAGAAAAACATAGCTGGGGCCTTATATTACCTTATTCTTAAAATTATTTTAAAACTACTGAATTCAAGACAATGTGGTATTAGCATAAAAATATAGATTAACGGAAGACAACACCCCACATAGGTGATCAATTGGTTTTAGCAAAGGTACAAAGACATTTCAGTGATAAAGGAAAAATCTTTCAACATATGATAATACATGGATAATACATTGATAACACATGGATATCCATGGGGGGAAATGAACATCAACTTTTATCACACACCATACTCAAAAGTTAGCATGAATCAGTCATAGAACTAAATGTAAAAGCTAAAACTATAACATTTTTAGACAAAGTTTTCACGAAGAAATAGAAAATCTTTTGTGACCTTGAGACAGGCAAAGATTTCTTTCATAATGGACCAAAATTACAAATTATTAAGGAAAAAATTGATAGATTAGACATCTTCAAAATCTGAAATTACTGCTCTTCAAAAAATCACTATGAAAAAAACAAAATGGCAAGTCACAAAACTGAAAACATATTTGTAATACATGTATGGAAAAGTACTTGTATTCAGAATATATAAAGAGCTTATAACTCAGTAATAAAAAGTCAAACAACCAACTTAAAAATGGGCAAAGGTTTTGAAGAATTACTTCATAAAAGAAAGTGTATAAATGACCAGTAAGCACATGACAAAGGATTCAACTTAGAGTATTTAGTTGTAAGCTTTAAATGGGTGAACTGAATGATATGTGAATTATATCTCAATAACACTGTTATTTAACAAATGAAACAGATCAGGGATTGCCTGAAGCCAAGAGTGGAGGAAGCAGTGGATTGTGAAGGAGCATGAGGAATCTTTTGGTGGTGATGAAAATGTTCAGTATCTTGAGTACTGCAGTAGTTTCATGGGTGTATGCAAGTGTGAAAATTCATCAAACTGTATACTTTAAATGAATTCAGCTTATTGTATGTGGTGAATCAGGTTGATTTTATAAAATGTGTAAATTGAAACATCTCCCTTCTACCTCTAGCATTCATTTCCCATCCCCCAATGCAATTCATATTATGAATTACTTATATATTATTCTGGACATTTTATGCATATGTAAGTACATTCTTACACATATTATTTTCCCTTTTTAAAAAAAATGGTGGCATACTATACATACTGTTACATATCATGTGGTTTTTTTCCACTAAATATTATTTTGAAGATCATTCTCTATCAAAATATAAAGAATTTCATTATCCTTTTTTTACATCTGCTTAGAATTGGGTGGTATGGATGTAATTTGATTAATCAGTACTCTATTAATTCATGCTTATGATATTTCTACTCTTTTGATAATACATACAGTGCCAAAGTGAATAAACTTGTACCTATGTGATTTCACACAAGTGTGTATCTATCGAAAGATAGAACAAGTATAGACTTCTGTAATTTTGATAAATATAGCAAATTTCCCTTCACATATATTGTATAAATTTATCCTACCATCAGCAGTTATCAGGTTTTTTAACCTTTGACAATATTATAGGTGAAAAACAATATCTCGTTTACTTGAATCTGTGTTTCTCTAATTGTAAGATTAAGTACCTGCTCATAGTTCCCGGGATCATTTGTATTTCCTTTTCTGTGAACCAGTGTTTTTACCCTGACTACATTTTTCTATTATATTCTTAAACATGTACTTATCTATTTGTAGAAACTCTTTCTGCATAAGCAAATTATTCTTTACCTCTGTTGTGAGTTGCAAATATTTCTTTCAGTTTTTTATATTTTGACTTTGACTATAATGAGTTTTATCAAAAATGTTTTATTTTATGTAGTTTAATTTATCACACATTTCTTTCATGACTTCTGGGTTTTGTGTTAGGCTTCAATCTCTCCCATTCTATGATTATAAAAAATAATTCTCCGGAGTTTTCTAAGGTACTTTCATGGTTTCATATTTTATGCTCAAACCTTTAATCAATTGAGAATAACGTTTTGGTGTAGCATGCAAAGTACTCAAATTTTTTCCAGATGGCTACTCAATTGTTCCAATACCATTTACTGAATAATCCATCTTTCTACATTGACTTGAAATGCCATCTTTATCATACATTATATTCCCACATGTATTTTAATCTCTTTCTACACTTTCTGGTCTGTTCTACTGATTTGCCTATCTATTCATGTAACTATACCAGATTGTTCTAATTATTATAGCTTTATAAAAAGAATCAATAGCTAGTAGGGCTAGTTTCTCCTTCCTTTAATCTTCTTTATCAGAATTTTCCCCTACCTATCCTTGTTTGTTTATTTTTCCATTTGAACTTCAGAACCACAGAAGTTTGTATAGTTTCACAGAAAAGTCCATTTTATATTTTTATTGGGATCCTTTAAATTTTATAGATTATAGAAAATTGACATGTTTCTGACTGTGATTCTTCTGATCCAAAATAAATTACAATATGCCTTTTCATTTATGAAGGTTTTATTTTACTCATCTTCAATGCTAGCCTTTTACTAGCATTTAAATTTCTTTCTTTATATAAATCTTGCATATTAACTTTTCAGTTGTTTTAATCTAATTGCATTGGCTATAATGTCTTAGAACTTGCTAAATATGAACAGTGATAGAGGGCATCTTTGTCTTGTTCTTAACTTTAATGGAAATGTTTCTAACATTTTCCTGTTAAGAATCATGCTGTTTTTGTGATCTATCTATTGAGAGATTTTAAAAATCACAAATGAAAACTGACTTTATTACATGTCTTTAAGCCTCTATGGAAACTATAATATTATTTTTTATTTTACCTATTTAATGTAGTAAATTTTAGTAATATATATTTGTAACATTAAATACTTCTTGCATTCCTGAAATAAACTTTATCATGCTGTATTAATTTTTTAATATGCTACTGGATTATTTGCTAGCTTTTTATTTGTGATTTTACACCACATTTATATAAGTAAAACTGATAGCGTGAGCTTTTTGTTCAATTGTTGCTAGACTTTGAAATCAATGCTATACTTTAATTATAAAATATTTTGAAAGCTTACCTTTTTGTGTATGTGTGGTCAAGAACAGTTTAAATTGCACTGCATTTCTTTAGCCCTTAAAGGTTTGGTAGACTTCTCCTGTGAATCCCTCAAGCCCAGTACTTCTTAGGAGAGAAAATATCTTGAATAGTTTTCTCCATTTATTTTTCCTATGACCTGGAGAGATAAAATGACAGTTCTGGTCATTTATATTTTTCTATACATTTATACATTGAGTCTGGATTCTCAAATTTATTTCTATAAATGTGAACACAGAAAGTCTTATGAATTCTTTATTTTTTTTCTGTATATGTGGCTATTTTACCCATGTAATTTCTTATTTTCTATTTGTGGCTAACCTAACTAAATTATCTTTTTTTTCCCCATAGAACCAGCTATTGAATTTGTTATATATACATTATCCACTTTTAAATTTATTAATTTTTGTTTTATTCTCACTTTTCTTCTTTCTGCTTTCCTTAGCTTTATTTTGCTTTTATGCTTTTTTTAATTTTTTTTTATTTCAGCATATTACGGAGGTACAAATGTTTAGGTTATGTGTATTTCCCTTGCCCAATCCGAGTCAGAGCTTCAAGTGTGTCCATCCCTCAGATGGTGCACACCGCACCCATTAGGTGTGTATATACCCTGCTTTTATATTTTTAATCTATTATAATCTTTACTCAGCCATTTTTATCCTTTGCTGTTTATTACTATAAAATTTTCTCTAAATACTATATAAAAAGATCCTGATGAATTTCTCATGTTTTATAAATAACATTATCTATATTTTCATTATTTTCTAGATAATTGGCACTTTCAATTTTGATTCCCTCTTTAGCTTAAAAAGTTGTTTAAGAAAGGATTTTTTTTTAATTTTCCAATTGGTATTTTGTTTGGTTTTAAGGCTTCAATTTCTGAACAGTGATTAGAATATGTTTGTTAAAACTATTTCTACTTTTTGAAATGTATTCAGGTGTACCTTATAACATGAAATTTGGTCAATTTTTAGAACTGTTCCATGGATGCAAAAGGATAAGTAATCCCCAATTTTCATAATGCAGAAGTTATGTATATATCAATAATTTTATATAGGTTTTGTTTCCTCACTTATTTTTGATCACTTGATCTTTCAAAAATAATTAAACATCCTTTTTCTCCACTGAATTTTGTGAATAATTTTCCTATGTTTCTTAATGTTTGCCTTTATACCTTTATGACTATATTTATATTATTTGAGTTATTAGCTTATTAAATGATCCTTACTTTTTAAAAAATGAGAAAATTGGCCATAACTTTACTATCTGCAGCTGTTTATCTTCTTCCCCCCTAATTTTTATTATGCACATTATTTTTACATTTTTGAGTTTTATAATATTTATATTCTATCAATTATCTCCATTTCTTTTTCTTTTTATTTCTTCATTCACCTGCTGGTTAGCTGAAATCCTGCCAAATATCTTCAGAAAGAGCTCATATGAAGAAAATGCTCTCATTATTTTTTCATGCTAAGAATATTTTGTTGTTGCTGCTCTTGTTATTTTTATTTTTATATGTAAATGAAAAGGTATCTGGATATAGTATTCTCAACTCACACATTCTTTCCTTCAGTGTTTTAAAGGTATTACTCCACCCTCTTCCCAACACCAAATGTGCTGCGAAGAAGTCTGGAGCTAGCACTATTATTTTTTCTGTTATGGGTGACTTCACCTTTTTGCTTAGTGCCCCAAAGATTCCCTAGCTTGAAGTCTAGAAGCTTTATAAGATTTTGGTGTGACTGTTCTATGCCAATTTTTTCCTGGGAAGTGATATGCCCTTATAATTTCTGGAATTCAGTCCTAAAAATTTTCATGAATTATATTTTTATCAGATTCTATGCTTTAGAGGTACCAATTGTACATATTTTGGATCTCTTTTGCCTGTCTTCCATGTCTATCATTTTTCCTCTATTCTACAGCAATATGCTGAATCACAATTTTTGTCTGTACTGTAACAATAATTTAATGACGAGTATTTTCCCCATCCAACATTACTTTTTCTCATTTCTTTCCAAGTGTTTTCCTTGTGGTGTTTCCATATAGATCCTCTGGTGATTCCTCTATTATTGCTGTGATTCATCTTTAAATGAGATATGTAATTTCCTGGATCAGCTATGTGTAGTCAGTTTGTTCTAAGGAATGGTCTACAACTTTGTTCCAAGGTAAAATAATTCTCACACGACAAGGTAGTGTATATAAATGTGATTGTTTAATCTTTTCTTCTTCTCAGCTAACAAAAATCATACTGCATTGCTCATTAAGTAAGCCAGGAATGGCTTCTCTCCAGTCTCAATAACAGACCACTTCTGGCAGAAATGGCTTATCTGTTTGATTCCTTTTCAGTCCTAACATTTCAACCTTTCACAATCTCATTCCACATGGAATCAGGGAAACTCTATCTGCCAGCCTGCTCACCCCATCTCCACTGTTACAAATAAAAGAGGTTTAGGTTATACCTCAGGTTGTACCACTTATTTTAGAGATGTGTGCTTTGCTAGCTTTTTGTGAAATGTGTAGCTCAAAGTATCCTCTCTCTGTGTCTTCCTGCACTCCTATTTGACCTTCACTATTTTTGGCAGTGCTTCTTCTTATTTTATGGTTTTGGGTTTCAGATGTCTTCTGATTTAATGATAATGGAGATTTTGTTTCTGTTTCTCATTATCTTTGTTGCTTTTGGATAATTCCAAGAAAAGAAAAGGAAGTCCTGATTTTATCCCATACTTAATAAAAAAGAAATATAGGTGATAAGATTTAAAAGTATCAATCACACCCTCTACTGGGAAGTGTTTAATTTATTTCAGACTCTTAAAAAACCAACATAGTTTATCCTATATCTACGTCCCTTTGAGCTGACTGTAAGATTACAAACAGGTAAGCACAGTACCAACATGTGTGGTAATCTTTTTGTTGTTCTCACACACTGCCTATTTCTCCTCATACACTGAAGAGCAACCACTTGATGATAATAGCAAAAGTACCAGACAGGGGAAACAGGCTCACTGTACCCTGAAAATAACTAAGTAAGTCTCCACCAACTTCTTTCTACTTTTAATAATAGTATCATTCTATGTTTATCACAATTGTATGAAAGAGAATATTCTTTTCAGTTCAATTGCATATCAAAAACTGAGCACACACATGAAACCACTTTGATAAAAGTTTTTGAACACAGAAACTGTCAATTCATAGACTGCATAGGAAACAAGGATTTCAGTCAATTCAATAATCCTTGGAGGCCCCAACTCCATTAGAAAGCTTCTATAGAACAGGTAAAAGTATCTTTGTTCTTAGATATTATTAATTTCCAGTTTTATTGAATTATGATCAGAAAGTATTAACTGTAATATTTCTAATTGGAGAATTTATTGAGATCAATATCTAATTAGTGTGAGATTTGCAACATCATAACAGCAAATTTACCCAAGAATAGTTATGACAGGTTAAATAACAAATAGTATATCCACTCAAAGAAATACTATGAAGTTTTAAAAAGTGAGGAAGCTATGTATTGATATGAAAATATCTCCAATAAATACTAAGTAAAAAAAAAGACAGAAAACAGTATGTAAATATCATAACTTGGAGTAAGAACAGGAGAATATGAATCTGAATATATATTCATATTTACTTAAAGATACACTGGAAGGACACACTAAAAATGAATAATAGGGGTTATATTGGTGGGAGAGGGTTATCTGAATTAGACATAGAGTGAAAGCAATATTTTATTGTTAACTTTTTATATTTAAAAAATTTTGGAACTAAATGAATTTATTACCAACTAAAAAGAATACATTTAAGAATTCTTTCTCTTTTTATTGGAATGAATAGAATTTATAGATTAATTTAGGAGAAAATTATCTTTAATATGTCTTTTATGCATGACGTAGGTATCGTTTTCCATACTATTCAAGTTTTCTTTCATATCTATCTTTAGGTTTTTAAATTTTTCTTTGCATTGATCTTAAACATTTCTTATTACATTTATTACTAAATATTTTATTATTTTTGGTTGTATTATAAAGTCCACTTTTTTCCATTATAGCTTCCAAAGTATTATTTTTTACATATAGAAAGACTATTGAGTTTATTGTGCTAATTTTATACTTAGACATTTTTCTGAATTCTGTTATTCTTTATAATAATTTTTCAGTTGAACTTTTTGTATTTCTTTCTCTTGTTCAGTTGCATCAATGTGTACCTCTGGAACAGTGAGCATTAAATTATTAAAATGATACTGGACTTCTTTACTATGTTTGTAACTTTAATGTGAAATGTTACTTATATTTCACCCAGAAAAATGTTATTTTAATGAGTTTTTAAAACAAAGAAAGACGCCACTTTGGAGATATATGGCCAGGATATGACAGATCAGGTATTGAAAAACTACATTCATCCATAGGCCAAATCCAGCTTGCTGTCTGTTATTATAAATAAAGTTTTATTGGAACACAGCCATACTCATTTGTTTATGTACTGTCCATGGCTGCTTTCACTGAAAATATTAATATTTACTATCTGGTTCTTTACAGAAAAATTTTGTCATCCCCAGTGCTAGACAACAATTCCAAAATATTAGTTGCTTAAACAACAGAAGTTTATTTCTTGGTTAAGCTAACATATGCTGCCAGGGGCATATGTTCCAATAGTCACTCAGGGAACCTAGGTTGATGAGCTCTCACCATCTTGTAGCTCTAACATCTGAAAAACATACTCTTCTAGTGACACAAATCACCTCCATCTGTGTCCCATTGGCCAGAACTTGTCATATAGTATCATACTTGGAGATATAAGGATTGGAAAAATAAAAGAAGCTACTACCTTTACTCTTGGAAGTTTACAGTCTAATAAGGAGGAAATGAGGGAAATGACAAATATTTAGCTAAATCTAGTGGCTTCCATCAAGAGGAATAAAGGTTCATGAGAAGGCAAAAGCAGGAAGGGAGATGTTTTAAAATGGAAATTTATCAGACTTACTACTAAATCCTAAAGGACAATACATGAATACAAAACAAATAAATATGTTAAAACAACACACAGTAAAAAAAAATTTTGTAACATATATAATATACAAAGGGTTAATTTTTTTAAAGTGAAAAGCTTAAACAAATTATTAAGAGATATTAGGATTTCTCAATGGACAAAGGAAGGACTACTCATGATAGGAAAAAAAACTAGAAAAAAATCTAGAAAGATGGTCAATCTTACTAGTAACAAAATGCAAATTAAAAATAAATTAAGATACCACTTTACTGGTAAAATTATCAAAACAAAAATTAAATAGTATCCAGTGCTAGAGAAGATATAGTAATAGATGCACTTTCTCTATAGCTACTATGATGGTAATTGGTGCAGCTCTTGAGGAAAGCAATCTGGCAATATATATTAAGAAGCACTTTTTATTTTAACTATATTTTTTTGTAGTTAGGTTTTGATTCAGTTATTTCACTTCTGGGAACCTATCCTAAGAAAACAACTCAAAATATGGAAAATTTACATTCATCACATTCATCACAACATTATTTGTAATTACAAAAATAAAAATAAAATTGGCTAAATGTCCAATAAGGGAATAGTTGAGTAAATTACAATGCATCATTTGAGGGATTTTATGTGGCCATTAAAATTATAGTTGAAAAGAAGCTAAATGGAAAAACACTTATTTTGTAATTATAAGAACTATTCAAAATGTCATATATATTAAGATAGCAACTAACAAGAGTTGTCATG
Organism: Lemur catta; assembly: GCF_020740605.2. Taxonomy (NCBI): domain Eukaryota; kingdom Metazoa; phylum Chordata; class Mammalia; order Primates; family Lemuridae; genus Lemur; species Lemur catta. The sequence continues at coordinate 43,839,235 of NC_059139.1, forward strand.
AAAATGGTAAAATTAGGACGTTTTAAAATATCCCCCACCCCTGTTAGAAATATGATTGGTCATGGCAGTTACCCACCATAAATATACAAGTGATCAATTCCTTTCTTAGTGTAGACATAGCAGAGAACTTCAGTTTACATGACATTGTGTCTGTCACTCTTGGGCTGTTTTAAAGCACAATCTACCCTGTCCATTGAGGCTGAAATTCATCTTCTCCACTGTTATACAAGCCATTCTTTTACTTCTGTGCTTTAGATTCATGTGAAGAAAACTCAGATCCTCACCTGGCCACAGTAAGGTGGTGGAGAGGCAACTGGCTTAGGATAAGAAAGGAAATGGAGGTCTTTCACTACTATGATGAGCTTCTCATTAATACCACTACTGCAGAGGGAAGAAGATGTATGTCTGCTCCCAGATCATCCTAAGGACAAAGAATGTATCTGAAACATGGCACCTGTGTTGTCAACAATGCATTACACTGTAGAAAGACTAAGGTAGGGTTGACAGTCCTTGGCCTTCCCTAAAAGCACACTCTAGTGTCTATGTGTGCTTCTACTGTTGTACAGTCATCTTTAAAATGAACTAGAAGGCCATGTAGGGTGGCTCATGTGTATAATTGTAGCACTGTGGGAGGCTGAGGTGGGAGGATCGCTTGAGCCCAGGAGTCCCAAATTGCATTAACCTATATAGCTTCACTGTACTACAGCCTGGGTGACAGAGCAACACCCTGTCTCTAAAAAAGAGATAAATAGCCACCATTCTATTCACTACTTCCTTGATATCAATTTTTTTAGGTGCCATATATGGATGTGAAAATGAAATATTTGTCTTTCTGTGCCTGGTTTATTTCACTTAAAATAATGTCCTCCAGATCTATCCATGTTTCTGCAAATGACAAAATTTCCTTCTTTTTCATGGCTAAATAATATTCCTTTGTGTTTTGGAAGAATCCTTGGGGTTTTCTAGACATAAGATCATATCATCAGCAAAGAGTGATAGTTTGATCTCTTCTTTCCCCATTTGGAAATCCTTGATTTCCTTCTCTTGTCTGATTGCTCTGGTTAGGACTTCCAGCACCATGTTTAATAGAAGTAGTGACAGTTGCCCACCAGTTGTCTGGCTCCAGTTCTAAGCAGGAAGACTTTCAATTTTTCCCCATTCAGTATGATGTTGGCTGTGGGTTTGTCATATATGACTTTTATCATTTTAAGGTATATCCCATTTATGCCTATTTTGTTAAGTGTTATTACCATAAAAGTGTGCTGAATTTTGTCAAATGCTTTGTCTGCATGTATTGAGAGGATCTTATGATCTTTGTTTTTGCTTCTATTTATATGGTGAATTACATTTATAGAGTTGCATATGTTAAACCATCCTTGCATCTCTGGGATAAAGACCACTTGGTCGTGGTGATTTTTTTTATGTGCAGCTAAATTCGGTTTGCCAAGATTTTATTGAGAACTTTTGAATCTATATTCATAAAGGATATTGGTCTGTAGTTTTCTTTTTTTGTTGTGTCCTTTCCTGGCTTTAGTATCAAGGTGACATTATCTTCGTAGAATGAGTTGGGGAGGATTCCTTCCTTCTCAATGTTACGGAATAATTTCTGCAGTATAGGTACCAGTTCTTCTTTGTAGGTTTAGTAAAATTTGTCTGTGAAACCATCTGGTCTGGGACTTTTTTCTATTGGAAGATATTTTTATTGCTGCTTCAATTTCAGTGCTTGATATTGGTCTGTTCAGTTCTATTTCTTCCTGATTGAGCCTAAGGAGATTGTGTGTTTCCAAGAATTTGTCCATTTCTCCCACATTTTCAAGTTTATAAGCATAGAGATTTTTATAGTATTCAGAGATGATTTGTATTTCCATGATATCAGTTGTGATTACTCCTCTTTCATTTCTGATTGGGCTTATTAGAGTCCTTTATTTTCTGTTTCTGGTTAATCTAGCAAGAGGCCTGTCAATTTTGTTTATCTTTTCAAAGAACTAACTTTTTGTTTCATTAATCTTCTGTATAATTCTTTTATTCTTGATTTCATTTAGTTCCACTCTGATCTTAGTTATTTCTTTTCTTCTGCTGGGTTTGGGATTAGTTTGCTCTTCCTTTTCCAGTTCCTTGAGACAATTCATTAGATTGTTGATTTGTGATCTTTCTGTCTTTTGAATGTGGGCATTTAAAGCTATGAGTTTTCCTCTCAGTACTACTTTTGCTGTATCCTATAGATTTTGATAACTTGTGTCCCCATTATCATTTAGTTCAAAGAATCTTTTGATTTCTATCTTTATCTCCTCCTTGATCCAACTAACATTCAGCAATAGATTGTTTAGTTTCCATGACTTTGTGTAGAGATGAATGTTTCTCCACAGCCTGTATTCTTAACCACTGTTTTACAAATGCCTCTGATAATCTAGTTCCTACTACTTAATTCATTTTGATGCCCATTTACTAGGCTTCTAATCACTAATCACTTCTAATCCTAATCACTGACCAGTGAAGAAAACTGAAGAAATATATGAATTTCACCTGTATCCTCTCATTGTAAAAGGTGTCTGTTATACATTGAACTGTGTCCCCCCAAAATTCATATATTGAAGTCCTAATTCCCAGTATTTGGGACGTGTCTTTATTTGGAGGTCAGATCTGTACAGACATAATCAAGTTAAAATGAGTTTATTAGGCTGGGTCCTAACCCAATACAACTGTTGTGCTTACAAAAAGGGAAAATTTGGTGACAGACACACACATAAGGAGGATGCCATGTGAAGATCAAGGCAGAGATCAGGGTGATGCTTCTACAAGACAAGGAACACCAAAGATTGACAGTAAACCATGAGAAACTAGGTGAGAGGCATGTAATGGATTCTCTCTCATAGCCCTCAGAAGGAATAAACTCTGCTGATGCCTTAATCTTGGACTTCCAGTTTGTGGTTTGGAGAGCCCTAGAAAACTAATACAGTGTCTTTTCCTCTTCCTGTTATCATTGTCTATCTACATAATGAAAAATTATTTTGTTCAGTCAAACAGCTGAAACTAAAATAGATGTGGAAATCAAGTAAAGAGAAGAAATCTAAGATGGAATAGTTTAGGGCTGTGGTTTTAAAACTACATTTCATGAACCCTTAAGATTCTATATAGTTACCTAAGAAGCTTCCATAGTTTCAAAGAAGGTACAGACCACAAGGTTTTGGAACCCCATCCCCTCCACACATGCCCCATCTTTAATGAGAGCAATTCCACTTTTCTCTGTTGCACAATCTGTTCAAACTAAGATTTTTGTTTGAAGAAAATTTTCCATTGCATTTTTGAAGATCAGAAATACTGATTTAAAAGCTGGACTTGCTTCATTTCTTTACTTGGTATAATTTTATTGAACCATTACTATATATCAGGCAATGTTTTATCTGCCATGGACCAACTTCATTGTTCCCAAGTACCCTACATTTTGAAATGTTTGGTCAACAACAAAAAAACGAAATTAGGTAATAGTTGACTGATTAGGTCATTTCTATTAATTGAAACATGTAGTATCCAATCAAAATGTATTTACCCACAAAGCTATAAACATCCCCATAATGATTCCATTGTCCAAAGGTGACATTGTCAAAGGTGACTTTTGGAATTGCCTTCAGCATCTGCAACTTTTTTTTAACATCCTCAAAGGTAGTAAATCACTTGGGGCAAGTTATTTAACTTCTTTATGCCTAAGTTTCCTCATAGTAAAATGATGATTATAATACTGTCTACCTCACTGGGTTTTTGTGAGGGTTCAATGAGTAAAATCTATAAATAGTTTTTATCACAGTGTTTAGCATCTAGCAAGTGTTCAGCAAATGCTATGAGTATTATTAGTATTAACAGTATAATTACAATTGCCATGGTTCTTAAAGGATGTGTGATTTTACTGGAGTGGTGAAAAGCTTTTAAAATAAGTCTTAAATCAGATGGGTGATACAACTGGGTAATAAAGCTTTACATCAGCAGCCAGAGGAGACTACAGAGCGAGAGATATATTGTATTTTTGTAGTCTATAACCGGAAATTTTTTTAAAAGTAGTCTCAAACTTATGCAAAATAATGTCTGCATACTTAAAATAAGCACTATCTTCCTAATGTGACTACTTTGAAAGAAAAAAAATAGGCTTCTTGCAGTGGAAGCTTCATGGAAATGAGTGGTTTCATCATCAGCCATTGTTTTCAGAGTCATGCCTGGTTCAATCTCATGGGAGTTGACAAACACAAAGATGGCGTGTGCAAATTGAAATAATACAAACAAGCACCTGTGCATTCATGCTCTGTAAGTCTCTCTAATTTTATCTCCTCCATGTGTTGTTTGTCTTTCTCTGAGCCTTTAGGAGAAGTAAAAGGGGATTTTTCATAGAAGGTTCATGTGTCTGTGTTATTCCTATTTGTGTCATTACACTTTCAAAGCGAGGAGTCTACACTGTTAGTGTGACATAGAACGTGGATAGGATTTCTTTTTCCTACTCTTCAGCTTGCTACTAATGGCACAAGTTTCAACTCTTCTGTTCTACTTTAATTCTACAAGCATTTATGGACTGTCTGTTGTGTGGGGGGCACTTCCTTGCAAACACAATTCATATGCTCAAGAAGCTTCCTATCTAACAGAACAGACAAGAGTTTAAACCCATGTGAAACAAATTTTGATACACGCTATTTGTGGTTGAGACTAAAATCTCAGAAACAAATATGTGTTCTAGGATATCAGAGGAAGACTGATCCGAGAAATGGTCTGGAAAAATATTATGAAAATATTCGAGGCTGTAGTGAGCTATGATTGTTCCACTGCATTCCAGCCTCAGTGACAGAGTAAGACCCTGTCTCAAAAAACAATAAATTAATTAAAGATACTAATATTTGGTGAAACAAAACTATGGATAAGCCTAAAAAAATCAACATTTGGCATATATACAGTACATTTATAAGCAACAAGTGCTTGATACCCTTTTAGATTTTATCATTGAAAACCAATGCTACAGGAGAAAACATTTCTTTGCTTTTTTTTTTTTTTAATTACCAAAATTTGGGAGGGAGTTATATGACATAGACTGACAAAGGTGCAGTTGGACTAACGTGCTTAGATACCAAATGATTGAGGAGCCAGAGACAGTTTTGTTCCACGAATAAAAGATGTTGTACCGGAATATAAGTCCACATACTGGTGTATTGAGAGCAGTTAATGGTCAGCAATGTGCCTCTGGCTCTTGACTCAATGTTGGGGGACCAAGAGAAAATTATTAATACAATCAAATCATGACTTGAGGTATGAAATGGGCAGAAAGTTCAAGATTCTGTTTTCCCACTCGAAATGTTCTATTCTGTGAAAGAAAGGGTTGTTCAAGGTATTTTTTAGGTGAAGTGAAAACATTTCTGTATGACACTGACCTTGAGTGGTGTGTGTCAGCAATATGTGCAGCATCTTAATAGGTTGAACCCATTACTTCAGGGTCAACTTTTCAGTTTTAAATGCTGTGTATAAAATATTAACATTTCTGATTCAAATGACTTAATCTCTGAGTTTGACTCTTTCTAGCATCTCATGATTTTCTTCACCCAGCAAAGAAAGAAATCTATGAGCCTATCCTCAAGCATATTTTTCAAAAATCTCATCCAAATTCCACCATAGTATGTGGAAAAATACAGAAACAGGTACTACCAAAGAGTGAATTCAGAATCCATTCACTACCATTCCCCAAGTTAAATCCTTCAACTTTCCACTGTCCTACTTTTGGGTATTGACTCGATATATGATAGAAAACTCAAAGTAATCTTCAGTGAGAAATTGTTCCATAATTTCTCAATCTAATACCAAAAACTATCTTGCTGCTGTTTGCAAGGACCTGTACTTTTGCATTAGGATTTTTTAATTAAGTAGAAAGGAAAAGGAAAAGATAAGTCAGGTGGAAATGGAATCTGGCCTAAAACTCAAGCAATCTGATGTTAACCTAAAGCTATTCTTATTAACTTTAAAATACATTTTATTTTTAAAACATCAAGATGGATTTTTTTTTCTTTGACATCAGTAATCTATCTCTTAAGTAGTTTCCAGATGTCAAACTTTTTAAAATCTGTGCCTTATAGAATGCTGTCTTACCAACGCATATTTCTCTGCTTCAAATTATACCATATCTACACTTTCCGTTCATAACTTCAAAATTGCTTTGTAAGTGGTTTGCTCAGCATTACCCAGGCCTGAGTGAGAAGTGAGAACTCTTTCCTGAGTAAATGCTCTTTACTCTTTCCTGAGTAAATGCTGCCAAGCAATGGTAATATCACTACAACACTAAAATCAATAATCCTGAAACATTAGAGATTTTCTTTACTTAAAAATCATGTCTCTTCTAGTTATTATATCTTTTCCCTTGGAAGCAAGAGTATATTAGAAATTCCTTATCTATAGTGAAACAAAAAATAAGAGGGGCGGGTGCAATGAGAAAGAGCAGTGAGGGCCCGTATGAGAAACCAGAGTGTGTGGATGTAGGCTTGCCTTTGGTGCTCCCTACCGTAGTAACAGAGCCACCTGAGGATATGCAGATTCTCAGCCTCCACTTTTGGTTTTCTAAGGGCCAGTGATTGTCTTTGGTGGTAGCAAGTTTAAGAGACTCTTTTAGTAACTCTAAGAATGAGACTTTGGTGGGTACAAAGGAAAACAATAGTCTGTATCCTGGCTTGGTGAGTGTATCATAAGGAAGATTCTGAGAGGTTGTGAAATAGCCATTGGGCACTGAATGCATTTTCTTTGCAACTTATTTCCCAAGTGAGTTAAATCACAAGCTAGAAGAATCTTAGAGCAGTAAGAGACTTAGGGATCTTCTTTATCATACAGATGAGGAAACTGAGGCCAAAATAGAGTACGCCATTAACTCGGAGTCAAGCTAGAGTTTATTTCTGGGTTCAAGTAAGGACAGGACTCTCCTAACTTGAAGACCACTACATTTTCTCCAGCTGTTGTTTTTTACTTCTCTGTTTCTCTACGAGGCAGAATCATCTCACTACCCATACACCCCAACTCTCAAAGCCTCATAATCAGCTTCATTAGGGAATTGTCTTACATTAGAGGGATACAGAACACTTAGCAAGGAGTTTGTGGGTCTCTCTCTAGAGAATTTGAAGAAAGAGAAGGAGCTTTCTATTAAGGGAATATTTTAAGTGCAGTGCTTATTGGAGGCAAAGGCACAGAGTGCCAGTCTTCTGAAGTTCCTTTCATGTCCCAAGATCCTTCTGTTCTGCTCTCTCTCTGAGAAAAATAAAGCATTGAGAAGCCTCCTAGTAAGCCGACATCAAAATGAGAATTACATCTTAGGTACGATGCAGAACTAATCTTTGATTTAATCCTACTAAGCCATGTGCCCAGTTTCTTTGACTTGGTTTGAGTCCAGTGTAGACAGAGGTTAAACAAATTAGAGCACACATTGAGGGTAGAAGCAGGGTTTTCAGAGTTATGTGAAGATTATGTCTACCTTGCCAGCTCAGGCTTGCAGCAAGTAAGTAAACTTAGATTAACCCTAGATTAATCTATAGACAAAAGAACCTTCAGCCAAGGGACTAAGATAGGGCTGAGGGGGAGGGGGTAGAAAAATATGCTTTGTCCTAATCACTAGGAAAGAACAGGCTGTTCAAGCCAATTCTGCTCTGATCTATAATGAGATCAATTGCATCTGGAGCTCTTTGGGCACTGACAGCAGGCACAGGGACAGCAGTGCAGCACTGAGGAAGGATTACCTCATTGAAGGGAGCCGCCAAGGCTACCGCCTTCCTTCTCAGACCCTCCCTTTCTGAGCCCATCCTCCCTCCCTTCAGCTACCCCCGGATTGCCAGTTGCCCGCTGAAGTGTAGCTTGTCTGCAGAGTAAAGATAGCAAGATAGTACACCTAAGTCTCCTTTCTAATCAGCCAGCTGTTTTCCTGTTCAAATCCATCTTAAACTTTAAGTGAACAGAAAGCTGCTTTCAAAGGTTTGTTCTTTTTTTCCCCAATGACTCCATCTCTATAGATGATATTTAGGGAAAGTTAACCACCTCTCTTCTCCCACCTCAACATGGAATGCATTCACATATATGTGGGAATACAGGCCTTCATTCAACCATTCCATGGCCACAGAAACTTCAGCTGTTCTGGCTTAAGTCACTAGGCTCCTTCCCAAAGGAAAAGCTAGACTATCTTTCTTTGTCCTTTTCCTACCTTTCACTTCTTTTCTTCGGGTAGCACAGGAAAACAAAACAGATAATGTCTTTACAAGCCACTTCAATAAGTGATCACACCAGAGTGGAACCGGTGCAGAATAGGAGTCAGAGAAAGAATACAGATAAGGTTTGAGTCAGATAGGGACTGGAAAAACAGAACTCACCTATTAGCAAGGAAAAAAAAATGTTGGGGGAGAAAGGCTTATGCTGGCTTATTAAAAAAAGAAAAAAGGCATAGAAGGCCTCTTGGACTTCAGATAACTCTTACAAAATATTTTGATGGATTAAGTACAAAAAGTGAATCAAACATATGGATTAAATTTTTATTAAAATACAAATGGGGTATTTTAGCTATTAAATTAAGTAAAATGTTTCGCAAAGTGGATTTCATTTTGGCCAATCCCAGGACATTTGAAAAATAGTTTTGAGATATTCAGTGAACTGAACAGAAAGCCAGGTTGACCTATCCCTAGAGTTTGGAAAAATGAAATTTGGCTCATCAAGGTTTGATTCTATGTCAAATATATTTGTGGGGAAATAAGTTTCTGAAATACCAAAATTGCCTACATGCCTTGGAAGTGCAGCCAAAATGCTCACTAGTTACTGAGTAACTCAGTCTGCCCAGCACCATAAAAGGCAGCAATCCATTGACCTGAGAAAAAGGTGAGCAGCCCCTCCCCACCCCCATCAAGATATTAAGAACTGAACCAAAGCCAGTGTTATCCTGTGCCTGCAACTATTCTGTCTAGCCCAGAAAATTAACACAAAGCAGCAAATGAATAGGAAATGTTCACTGGAGAGAAAGGTGATCAGCACAGTTGGATGGCTGACAAGGGATTTTATTATCTGCATTGCCCAGAAGAATTTAAAAAAGCAAAGGACAATAAGAGTATTGATGAAAGGTGAGGTTATAATGTTTGGAAATTTTTTCCAGGTATTAATAACTTCATTTTACTTATTTGAAAAAAAATCCTACAGGAATGCATGGAAATTGTTGACACTCTAATGCCAGTCTATTTGAGTATCTTTCTATCAATCCATGGGTTAGTGGAATTTTTTTTAAATTCATTTATCAGCACTCCATCCGAACATGACTATACATGAAATTTCAGGTTTAGCAATCCCTTGTTCCTGAACATGGCCATTATGAAACTCCATTCTACCCATGGTAAAACTTCATCTTTCTGCCAATGTTTTGGGGGAGTTGGTCATCTGAAGAGCCAAGATTTCTAGGTAATGAAAGGATAAGTATCAAGCCACCAGCATCATACCACACTAGAGGGTTACATTTAAACCACTTTGAGTAAAAACATTTGTAAATCTATTATCCACTTTTCTGTATTCTCAAATAAAGGACCATATTGTATTGCAACAACACTCTGAAGGTAGTTGAGATGAATAGGGTTCTTTGCCCCTAAACTGTATGGTCTTAGCTTGTAATACTTTTTCAACACTTGTATTTTCTCTATAATGTGTAAATCAGGAAAACAGAGCCACTCTAGGTAGTTAAAGCAAGAAGGGATTTAATATAGGGATTTAGCAGCTTATACAATCATTGGAAAGCCTGGGTGGTATGAAGATCATGAATACCACTGCTAGCATTCAATAATTCAGGAAATACAGGCTTCACAGAAAACTGCTATCCATGACCTCAGCTGACTGTAGTACAAACATAGGTGATTTTCAAGGGGTTACCTGGAAGTCCTTGGTAAAACCTCTGCATGCTGTCTGAAGATTGTCCATTTGTCGGCCCACAGCTGCAGCCAGAAGATACACATTCTTTTCCACATTCCACATCTTATGTGAGTGTCTCCTCTTGGTAAAATCAAAACTTGAACTCTCCTAGTCCAAGGAAATGTAGTTTCCAGACTTCCAGTCCCTGCACATAGGATAGAGTTTGAAAGGGGAAAAATCATGCTAAGTATCAGACATTATTGGCACATAAGCTTCTCCTGATTTTTTTGTCTGTTGCTGAATACTCTACCATTTGTTTAGTGGTTAGCCTTAACCATTCCGCTCCACTCCTTGTCATCTTTTATTTTTTTGCACTTCATATAATAATAGTAGAAAATCTAACACCTAATTTATTAAGAATAAACAGTCCTGAGTGAGGACCTTGAGACCTCTGAAAAACAGTATAGTTGAGTGGTAGGTGCTGAAAACAAATGTATTAGATCCAGATCTTCCAATTACTAGCTACATCATATTAATATATGTGACCATAGATTTTCTTGTCTATAAAATGGGTGTAACAACAACTGCCATATTTATCTTTCCCAAAGATGTTGGATGTATCAAATGACTTATACACATGAAAATTCTTCGCAAACTGTAGAGTACTATAAAATTTAATTCATTCTCTCACTCATTCATTTAATATATTTATTTAGTGCTTAGTCCAAGGCATAGAATTACATATTTCAGGGGAATAATATAAAGACAAACAATAGTCCCCACGCCTGAGGAATTTATCACTTAGTAGCAGAATAAAATATATAAATAAAAGCCAAAATACATAGTAGAAAGTCATAAGGGCCATAAGTACAAAAGAAGACAATTTTGTCTAGGAAGTAACTATTATGTTCATCCAAAGAAATTAAGGCTTTTTTGACCCAGATCTCTCATCTACTTACCTATTCTTTTATCTGATTTTTAGACTCCTGCTTTTGCTTACTGTACTCACAGTCTTCAGTAGATGTCATTGCCTTAATTCCATCAATCATCCATCTAATTCCTTTTTCTCCATTTCCACTATAATTGTTTTAGTTCAGAATCTTATCACCGTTTGCCTGAACCACTGAAATACCCTCCTCACTAACCTAACTGTCCCCAAGCCTGCCCTTACCATACTGCCCATCTCACCCCACCCAACCCCCAATCCCACACAAAATCAATCTATCCTCTGCACTGCTCTCATCATAATGTAAAACGCAAATCTAGTCCCACAGTAATCTGCTTAAAACCCCTTCAAAAAGCAACCCCTAATTTCAGGATAAAGTTAGCGCACAAGGCCCTCCATGATCTGGCCCCAGTTTCTCTCGCGGACCTAATCTACAAGGATGTGCCTTTGTGCATGAACTTTGTGATACCTATTTATAATACTTAAGACAGCGTTCTTTTTTTTCCTTCCTGGTTTATGATGGTGTTCAGAGTAACATAGCTGAGGTCCTTAAAGTGAAGGAATGGAATTAGAAGATTGGTGGCCTGGGGAACAAAGTTGCTGGCTAGAGAGAATAAAAGAGAGGAAAAGGCAATGAAAGAGAAGGAAGAAAGGTAAAACCTGCAGTTGGTGACCTCTGCCTTCTGCAATACTGAATATGGGAGCCAGGATTCAAATTGACTGTCAGGGAAGAAAGGGAGGGCCACTCAATACTGTGGCCAAGCAGACAAATTTTTTTTATTTCAGTATATTACAGGGGTAGAAACAATTTGGTTACATAAATTGCGTTTGTACCATGCCCATTCCCCAGATAATGTGCACTGTACCTGTTAGGTATGATTTTACCCATCCCCTCCTCTTCCCTCCCACCTGCTTGATTTCTAATAAATGTTATTTCCATTTGTGCACATAGGTGTTGATAGATTAGTTCCAATATAATGGTGAGTACATGTGGTGTTTGTTTTTTCATTCTTGTGATACTTCACTTAGAAGAATGGTCTCCAGCTCCACCCAAGATAATACAAGAGGTTTTGGTTCACCAGTTTTTTTTCTGGCTGGGTAGTACTCCATCTACACATACATATACCACATATTATTAATCCACTCATGTATTGATGGGCACTTGGGTTGTTTACATATCTTTGCAATTGTAAATTTTGCTGCTATAAACATTTGAGTGCAGGTGTCTCTTTTATAGAATGTTTTTTTTTTCCTTTGGGTAAATACCCACTAGTGGGATTGCCGGATCAAATGGTAGTTCTACTATTAGTTCTTTAAGGTATCTCCATACTCACATAGACAAAATTCTTCTTCTCTAGGTAGAGATCAGAAGCCAGGAACTCTCTGAATACTTTCATGGAGGAGGAATCAGTTTAGGGAAGAAGTCATACTAACCAAAGCTTCATTATACATATTGTTCTCCAAATGCTTTCTGGTGGGATGTGGTTGCTGCAATTATTATGATGAGTTTCTAACATTTACATAGCACTTTACAGTTTCCCAAATGTCCCAAATGCTGCCACAAATACCTCATTTGAGGATCAAAATCTGGGCCCTCCAAATTACAGCACAGTTTTTAAAGGGTTTCCAGGCTACTTGCTTGGCTAACTAAAATGGCTACCATATGCCATGTTTTTATGGATCCTTTGAACTATTAATTTGGCAAAACTAATGTGTTTAACCAGGTGTTACTCAAAGTTAATATGGTAACATGGTAGAGTCTTAAAACTACTTAAATGAGTGAATAATCACAAACCTTTGTGCTGAGAACTCAGATCACCTCTTTAAGAAAATTGGCTAGTGGAGGATGCAAGATTAAAGAGAGTAGGTTGGTGTAAGAAGACACCAAGGCAGGTCTTGACTGCTGACTTGCCTCCATCTGTTCTCTTTCGGTGTTCTCCTGCCTCTGAGGGAGCAGGTGGGAACGAGATATGCAGGGAAGGAACAAAAGGTCCTTTTGTTTTATAATTAATGGATTAACTAACCTCTTCTGCACATTTTGCTTGCAGATTTAAAGGCCCACAGTTTAATCTTATGTTACTGAACTAGTGATTGGTTTCCGTCAAAGATAATAAAAATTAACTTTTTCACACATCTTTTCCCCTTCCTGACTCCAACACCAAAGTCTTGTTATATCACCTTGGAGAAATTGACCTAGACAAAATGTGTTTTAGCCCCTAAATTGGAACTTGAAAGCATAAGACATTGTAAACACAAACAATGCCTTTCAATAGCTTCCTAAATCATTGTCCCTTCTTTTTTCCTCCCTTGTGAAGTTCTCTTCTGTAATAACTGGGTCTTTGCATCCTAAAGCTTCTGAAGTTTCTGGTAAGATCCAAAAGACTTGATGCAATTTGATCACAGGACAAATACCCTGCTGTGACAAAGTGAAAGCCAGAGGTGCTTTCACTGAAGACATCTGGTCACCTACTCTTACGACTTCTTTGTAAGACCAGGGTAGTCCCCAAATTTCATATTCTTTTGAAGGACCAAGAAGCCCTCCTCACTTATATCACACCCTTATGGACAAGGAGAGAATATTTCATGGCTTCAGGCTTCTTCATGGAAAACTGGGACTGCTACAGTGGCCTTAACTTAGCGATCTCTTACGCTAGTGATGGCTCTCTAGTTAGGGAAAGAGTGAAAAATAGCATTGTGAAGTCCTCCACAGCTGCTTTATATAGTTTTTTTCCTATGGTTATTGTAACAAATGGCTACAAAGTTTGTGGCTTAAAACAATGTGCATTTACTTATAGTTCTAAGAGGTCAGAAGTCTAGGCCAAAATCAAAGTATCAGCAGGGCCATACTGCCTCCAGCGGCTCTAGAGGAGAATCCATTTCCTTGACTTTTCTACCTTCTAGACCTGCATTTCCTACATTCCTTGGCATGGCCCCTTTTTCCACCTTCAAAGCCAGTCACGTGTCCTCTTTCTTCGGTGGTCACATTGCCTTTTTCTGTGTCAAATTTTTCTCTGCCTCCTTCTTATAAGAACAATTATGATTGTATTGGGTCCACCCAGATAATCCAGGATAATCCTGCTATTTCAAGAACCTTCACTGAATCACAGCTACAAAGTCTCTTTTGCCATATGTAAAAAGAAAATCACAGCCTCAGGTGCCTGTGAAAAGCTAGCCTCACAGATCATTCACTAAGGAAATTTTTTGCTAACCTCCCATAAGCAAGGACATGCAAATTATACATATGTCTAGCACCTAAAACTAAAGCCTATTGGATTCCACACTAAAATGAATTACAAGTTTACCTTATAGGTAACAGAATTGGAGAGGAGACAGAGTAAGGCATTCTTCCACCTACCCAGGGATATCTACATAAATGATGCTTCCTTCATCCCCTTATTTTATGTAAAATGTTGACATCTTGGGCTTCATAAGAATACAGCCCTGCCCCTCCCCCCCCAACAGACACACCTTTTGCCTTCTCTCCACATGCCTTTAAAATGCTGAAGGTCCCAACCTCCTCTTCAGAAAAGAACAGCCACAGCTTGTCTGGGGTTCATCTTTTTTCCCAGGCAAGTCCTCAAAATTTTGACTTAATAAACTTCTATTAATTGAGATTTTTGCCTCAGTCATTTATGTGGGTTGACAAATAGCAACCAAAAACAGGGACCTCTGAGAAGAGTTTGATTTTCTGAACCTATAGCAACTTCTCAATTGATGCTTTTGGTACCAAGCTAAAGCTTCTTACTGCTCTAACCAATTGGGCAATTCACTGCTCTCTCCAGAGATCTTTGATGTCCCAACTCTTCAGTTGAGATCTGACGTTTATCCAGCCATGGAACTCCTTTTTGGAGTTTTGCTCACTTCTGACAAAGAATGTGGGTTTTTCTGCTTCCATAACGATGGGGAGCAGGCTCAGCTTGGGCCCCGTCTCCAGGTAAGAAGCTGGTGTGGGATTTCGTTTTAGGGTTTGATAGCTGAGGGTTAAGGTTTATTGTCAGTTAGCTCTAACTTCTCCTTGGCTTAGAGATTTCAATAATATATTAATTGTGTGATGCTTTTTTTTTTCTGTTTTTGGTTCTAGTCTTATCTTACATTAGATTTGACCAACTAAATTATGAAAAATGAGGCCTCTGAAATTGACTAAAACCCCCACAGCTGCAATACACCAACCAGTCAAAAAAGAATTTTTTTTTTAACCAAGCAGGGGTCCTGGCCTCTCTCTCTACATAATCTATTTGAACGGACAGACAGTAAAAACCACTGTTTTTCTGTTTTGATTGATGAGAGAAAAAGGACTTGTATGACTAGTCTTACTTAATACAGAGACTTTTAGTACTTTGTGATATAAATTCATATGTTTTTTTTTCTTTGATCCTTTTTTTTCCTCCTCCCAGAGATAGGGTTTTCCCTTATTGCTCTGTCTTTCTGTGTTGTTTGTCATAAAAAGTCCCATTCATAAGGGGCTTTTGTTGTCTCTGTCTTAGCCTATTTCTGGAAGAATGAGGGGATCTTTGGAGCTCTTTCTTCTCTTAAGAAACTGTGATTAATAGATTAAGTCATTTTAGAGAAAGTACATCATTGAAAATTAATGGATGGATCCTTTAAATTGAAAGATGGATTTTAGAGATCTCTTAATCTAAATAATCGCGTTTTTTGTATTAGTAAAGGAATTGGATTAAAAGAAGGACACATAATTGTGTTGTAGGTAGCCTTAAAAAGTCTCTTAACAAAATTAAAAAGCAAAATTTGACCCAAAAGATAAAAATCCTTTGTATAATTCCCCTTTGGTAGTGACAACAGAAGTCAATTTACCTTGTAGCTTAATGGTTAAAATTCTGTGCTTTTACCCTAACAGCCTGGGTTCAGTTTCCTACCAGGGAATAAGTCTGGTTTGATTTTATGTAACTTTTGCCATTTATTCCATGGGCAACCTTTAATTTCCTGCTTTTTTCCACCTGTGAGAGGTACATGAGGCTTTTGGACCTTTGTATGTAAATGGTCAGCTGAGAAACTGAGACCCTAAAAAAATGGCCAGACAAATATGTGCATTACACCTGGTTTATGGTTAGCAAGACTTTACTTTCTTTGAGCTGTTTTTGTAACTTTTCTAGATCTTGTAAAAACTGTTTTCTACCTCTTTAGAGACACCTCTTGCTTCCTTGATTAACTTAGTAATCTTAGTTAAAGCTTATTGGTTTCACTTAGAAGGGTATCTTTAGTCAAAAAGTTCAAAGCAAAAATGTCAACTGTTTGTCCCAACTACAATCTGCTCTTTTAATGGCTCAGAACCCTTAAGGAACTCAGAGAAAAAAGGTGCCACTCACCCCTCTTTTGGGGATCTTCTGTTTTCTTTATGGATGTAAAAGGTCATAAACAGATTCCTCTCAGATATGAAACTACTCTCTTTTGTATCTTGTTACCTGATTTCTTTGGCTTTTGGGGTTACCAAAAATTACTTTGTATTGCAAGAAAATTTTTGACCTTGGTGTGTGTCATAGCTCGACAAAAGTGGTAATGCTGGAGGCAGCCAATTATCACTACAAGAGGCTTCTTTCTTTCACCCTTAGATAAGAAAGGGTGTGGTTTAAATATTTTTAAAAAAATCTTTGTAAGAAGTATATTATAAAGATATTACATGGCTCGGTCCCATGGCATCTCTCTGTCTTTTTTTTTTTTTTTTTTTTTTTCAGCTCTTCATGGGGGTACAAAAGCTCAGGTTATATACATTGTCTGTGTCCCGCCCATCCCCCTGAGTCAGAGCCTCAAACGTGTCCATTCTCCAGACAGTGCGCCTGGCACTCACCATGTAGTCATACCCTCCCCCCACCCCCCCCACCTCCCCGGGTCAGCACCTTCAAGCATGACCATTCCCCAGATGGTGCGCAATGCACTCATCATGTAGGCATACACCCCACCCCCCACCCCCCATCTCAGTCTGATATCCAATTAGTATCCTTCCCCGATGTGCATTTAGGTGATGATCAGGGAAACCAATTTTCTGGTGAGTATATGTGATGCTTGTTTTTCCATTCTTTGGATACTTCACTTAATATAATGGGTTCCAACTCTCTCACTGTCTTTTTGAGGTATTGAGATTCAATACTACCTATCTAAATGAAGCTGGTCTCCTTATAAAGTCCTATGGTAAACTCCTAAGATTTTATGTCGCCTTGGCATTCAGTATTGTCTTCTTACACTACCCAAACTCTTTCTTGAAAGGGCTTAGATTTTCTCTCTGTGTGTTTTAAAATATTAATTAATGCCCTGTTTCTTCTGGAACTCAATGAGGGTTTAGGCCATATGTGAGACAAAAGAAATTTCACTTCTTCCATTCTGAATGGCATGGTTTAAATCCAACTATCCTTTTGAACTGATGAGTTTTGCCAGTCTTTTTGTTTTGTTTTGTTTGAGACAAAGTCTCACTCTGTTGCCCGGGCTAGAGTGCTGTGGTGTCAGCCTAGCTCACAGCAACCTCAAACTCCTGGGCTCAAGCAATCCTTCTGCCTCAGCCTCCCGAGTAGCTGGGATTACAGGCACGCACCACCATGCCCGAGTTTTGCCAGTCTTACAGCTAGAGTTTTAAAATCAAGGCTGTAGGATCTTTGTATACATGTGTATGTGTCATAAATTAAGTAAATAAGCCCAAATTCTTTTCAAGTACACATGACTTTAGTAATCTTTAATGAATAAAGAGAGTTTTAAAAATCATTGGTAAAATAAAATAAAAACATCTTCAAAATTTAATTTAGACATTTTCACTTGAACCTGTTAGATTAAAACCTGTCTATCCCTGCTAGATGTTTTAAGGTAATAAAACTGCTGCTTCTGTAATATTTTTAATATTTGGCTAGATTTGACTGTGAACTTATAGATGAGACTTGTATTGTAATTTCAAAATTCTTTTCAGTAATTTAAAATCTTAAAAGTCATATTATGTTAAATTAAAGAAGATAATCATAAAATATCTGAGTTATTTATAAATAAGTTAAAATATTAAAACATTAATTATTAAACATAAGTTTAAATTTATATACTTTACATCTTAGTTTTATATGATATAAAAAAACTAAAGATATTTAAATATGCTAATAAAAATTAGGAACTGATAGCACAAAGTTACTTTTAACTTCTTAGATTTTTGATCAAAAATAAGGGTTACTAAGAGTTCACATTATAATTAATATATGTAATTAAAATTACTGGATATAAAAGAAATAATTCAACATACAAAATATTAAAAAATTGGATATGGGTTTTTTCAAAAAAAGAAGAAGAAAATTTCTAAATTGTCTTTTTGACCTGAAATTAGCTTTTTAAATGTTAGGGCCACTAAAAATCTAAGAGAAACACATTTGGCTTATTTGGTATGTTAAAACCATATAGGAAGTATTGTCAAATATAAAATGGTGTTTAACTTTCTTTGAGTTATAGTAATATAAACATGTTATTAATATGTGCTCCCAAAATTGTATGAGATTCCTAAAATTCTGATATACTTTAATATATGTTATCAATAATAATTACAGTTATGTTAAATTGCTGTATGCCACAAAAATAACCAAAATTTTCTTTGTCAATTGTCTCTTTAATCATGGCTATTCTATGACTTTGTGCTATCCTCAATTATTATTTTATTTTAATTCTTCTCAAAAAGTGGGTTTCTACTAACTTTAGAGATCATAGACTGATCTCTAAATTCAGGTTTAGACTATATCCTAAATTCTTTCCTAGTACAAGTCTCCAAATAATGTTTTCAATCTCTTCTTCCATTTTTCTGTCTTGGACTCAATGAAATTGCCACCATTTTTTTACTGAGGCCCTACAAGCACACCTTATGACACACAAACTCCGGGATAAACTGTTCCAAATATTAACATTTGTTTTTCTATATGAAAGCTACTTCCACTTTAACGGAAGATGCTTCTAGTTTAACACCCAGACATCTCAACTAGATGCCCTCCGGACTCCAAAGAAACTGGCTTACTTTAATAAAAAAATTGATGCGTCATGAGGATTACTAACTCAACCTCAAGCAAAACAAGTATTAATTACATGAGACTTAACTAATTTTTAACCATTTGTTTAAAACATTGCTAATTTTTCTATGTTTTGTTTTCCAGAAGACAATAAACCTTTTTTACCCTTCTTTTGAGCTATTTATAGCTTACAACAAATTGATAAAGTATATTTTATAAACAATTTGAAACATTTATTTTTCTCTCTAATTGATTTCTCCAAAATTTGGAAACTATTCATAAGTATTCTTATTTTATGGCAATATAATTATTTGCATAAGTTTATTAAGAATCTGTTTTTCTTTTTATAACAGGACAGAATTAGAGATGCTAGTTATTTTACCAAGGCTTTAACTGGAATGGCATATTTTTAAATATGCCCAGACTGCTTTATGGAATTAGGTTGACTTTGTAAGGCCAATAAAAGTCCTCTGGAAAAAAATAAAACTGACTTAATACCTCATCTATAACATTTCCTGATCTGTGGTAAGTAAAGGATGTCACTTTCTGATGGGTTCAGGAACCTCAAGTTACTTTGGGACCTTAAAAAAAAAGAAGTACTTACCTAATTTATACAGGTATCTGCAGGCAGTAAATCCTTGGCTTGGCTAGAGAGACCTTTAAATAATCTGAAATTCCTAAAAAGAAAAGGGTTCTAGCAAAGCCAAATAAAAATTAAAAAAAAAAAAACACCCTACATGGACAATGATTATTCTTACTGCATTTTATGCAAATTATCAGACCAAATATAAGATGAAAATTTATTTTGCAAATAAGTTGGTCTTACTATTTGTCTCTAATAAAAATGAGAAACTAGAGAGAAAAAATTATACACACACACACACACACACACACACACACACACACACACACATATATATACACTAAAGTCATTATTGGATTCTAGTCTTGTCCATTATTTACTTAAAAAAAAATTTTTTTTTTTGAGTCAGGGTCTCACTGTGTCACCCTAGCTAGAGTGCAGTGGTATCATCATAGCTCACTGCAACCTTGAACTCTTGGGCTCAAGCTATCCTCCTGCTTCAGCCTCCCAAGTAGCTGGGACTACAGGCACGTGCCCCTACAACCAGCTAATGTTTCTACTTTTTGTACAGACAGGGTCATGCTCTTGCTCAGGCTGGTCTCAAACTCCTGACCTCAAGCAATCCTCCCACCTTGGCCTCCCAAAGTGCTAAGATTACAGGCATAAGCCACCGCACCAGGCCATACCTAAATTTTTTTTTTTTTTTTGAGACAGAGTCTCACTTTGTTGCCCGGGCTAGAGTGAGTGCCGTGGCATCAGCCTAGCTCAAACTCCTGGGCTTAAGCAATCCTAGTGCCTCGGCCTCCCAAGTAGCTGGGACTACAGGCATGCGCCACCATGCCTGGCTAATTTTTTCTATATATACTTTTAGTCGTCCAGATAATTTATTTCTATTTTTAGTAGAGACGGGGTCTCACTCAGGCTGGTCTCGAACTCCTGACCTCGAGTGATCCACCCGCCTTGGCCTCCCAGAGGGCTAGGATTACAGGCGTGAGCCACCACGCCCAGCCTATACCTAAAATTTTTGACAGCAGTCCTTCTTGACTTAATTTTTTCTCCTCTGACAGACTCTATGTCTATGATCTCCTAAAAATGAACCTTCATAGTAATGTGAGATTTGATTAAAATAATAATAATAATAATAATACAACCATGAACTCAGACGTTCTACAATGCTTTCTCTGAAAGATTTTGAAGAACAAGGGGGAAAGTGTAAAAAGAAAATCACAGCCTCAGGCACCTATGAAGAGCTACCCCCACAGACCATTCATTCATTAAGGAAATTTTTTGCTAACCTCATATAAGCAATGAAAGGACATGCAAATTATACCTATGTCTAGCACCTAAAACTAAAGCCTATTTCATTCCATAATGATAATGAATTACAAGTTTATCTTACAGGTAACAGAACTGGAGACAAGACAGAATCAGACTACCCAGGGATATTTACATAACTGATGCTTCCTTCAGTCCCTTATTTTATGTAAAATGTAGATTTCTTGGGCCTCACAAGAATATAACCACTACCTCATCAGCCTCCCAACCCCCTGCCTTTTCTTTCTCTCTGTATGTCTTTAAAATATTGAAGGTTCCAACCTCCCCTTCAGAAAAAAACAGCCACAGCTGTCTGGGATTCATGTTTTTTCCCCCAGGTGAGTCCTCAAAATCTTGGCTTAATAAACTTCCATTAATTGAGATTTTTGACTCAACTCCATAATATTTTATCTAAACCATTTTTATGATTTTTCTTAATTTCAACTTGTATTACAAGGGCAACCTTTCAGTCTTTTCTATGTAACAGGCACTGTCTTATGTATTTTTATAGGAATCAACTCATTTAACCCTCATTAACAGTGCCTATACTCTAGGTGCTATTATTATTCTCATTTTTTTCATTTTACACATGAGAAAATTGAAGCACACAGCAGTTGAATAACTGTGGTCAATTTCAGGATTCAAGCCCAGGGATCTTTAACCACTAAGAATCACACTATACTACTAACAGTCTAATGCTTTCTATACAGTGTAACCTCCTAGTTTGTAAGTTCTATAAGAGAAGGCTTTATTCTGATTTTCCCTTTTTTCTCATCACTGAGTCTAGTTTATTATACATAACAGGGCTTTAGGTGCTGAACAAATGAGTGAATATTGATTGCCATTGTATTTCTTTTTTTCATATGTTTACTCTCAAATATATTCCTTTAGAGCCTTGCCACTCCAAGTCAAGTCACCAAACCAGTAGCATAGGCATCACCTTGGGCCTTGTGAGAAATGCAGAATTTCAGGCCCCACCCCAGACCTACAGAATTTGCATTTTAATAGGTTTCTCACATGATTTACATGCATATTAAAGTTTGAAAAGCACTCTTTAAAGCACATGGTTAGATTTAACAGACTTAATCCACTATATCTACATGGTTCTCTCACCTATTGACACACTTGAACACCTTGGCTCTAGCCTCTTTAACTTCATTTCAGGTCTAAGGGTTCATGATCTGGCCAGTTCCACAAAAGTCTGTTCCTTTTGTAAACACTTGTTTCTATGTGAAAAGAGCAGTATTATTCAAGGGAAGCATTAATGGCTAGCTAGTACTTTTTAAATTTTTTTTATTTTTTTGCTTCAAAGTCCTCAACAGCAAGCACACAAGAAGCTCCTCTGCCCCGGCACACACATACAGACCCCACTTCAGTAGACTGCACTGCGGGGGAGCTGGGAAGGGGCAGCCCAAGTCAAGAAAGGACTCGCAGCCTCTCCTGGCACAGGGAGGGAAGCTGCTCATCATGGTGACATAAAATAAAGCCTCTAAAGTAGCTCATATGTCTCGACCATCAGGCGAGTTTCATAACAACATATCTCATCTTCCCACTCTCATCTCCAGACCCTGTGGCACCTGGCTGTGAAAACTTGTGAATAAAAGAGGTATTGATATAGAGCTTCCAAGGCAATGCTTTTGAGAGTATCTAAAGGGCAGTTTGTGATCCCAAGATCAGGGCATCACTTTCTAAACTAAGAGCTGATATCATTATAAGAATAATAAAAAGAAAGTACTCACTTAGCATAAAGGAAGATGAGCTCACTGCAGATCTCCACTTCTAGAAATGGTTATCAGCTTGACTCTTAAAGGGGTGTAGGAAAATTGAACTTTAACGAAACCAACAACTTTCAGGGGATCTAACCTACTGCTCCTTCAGAACTCAACAGACCTAGATTAGGGTTTGATTGTATTAAATTTCTTGTTGTAAGATACGATTTTAATCTCCATTTACACAGAAAATATTGGTAGGGGATTGCTTTAATTAACATGGTATCTTTGACTATAAACAGAGGATGTTGATGTTCCACCATTAGTAGGGTGGGTATTTTTAAGCATTTTAAACCTCAAACTTTGGTTTTAAACAGTACCTGACACCAATCACATCTAACTGAGGACTTTTGCTTCTGACCAAGATGGAATAAGAGGGACCAAATTTACCATTCCTCTTGAAACAACCAAAAACTAATTAAAATATATGAAATAATGGTTTTCAAGATGTAGGACATGAGGCAACAAAAGACAGCAATCGCTGAGAAACATAAACAAATGAAGTGAGCCCTACCATCACCAGCTTACTGTCTAGAAAGAGTTTCCTTCCTGGCCTACAGAGGACAGCAAAAAATGATAATAAATAAATAAAAAGGGTTTCCAGGTTGTAGCACAAGGAAAGAGAATCCAGGTAGAGCCTGGCAGTCTCCCAGAGTTGCGGTGACAGAGCTTGGAGTCTGGGGAGGCTTCTCCTCAGGGCAGAGTGCCAGAAAGGAGAGAGCTGCACAGAGAGAGAACTCTGGAGGTCCCCTTTCCAGTATTCACCTGACTATTGGCTAATACAGGCATGGGAGGAAACTATCAGAGGCCAGAAAAAGAACTATCCATAAGGATTAAAGGATTCTGTTTGCTCACACAGAACAGGGAATATTGCCTGTTTCCACTGGCTAGAATGGAAAAATCTCATCATTCATAGGATATTGGGTAGACTACCATAATAGTTTTAGTTTTCTATTGCTGTATAACGATTTACTACAAATTTAGCAGCTTGAAAACAACACATTATTTCATAGTTCTTTAGATCAGTAGTCCAGGCAGGTTTGACTGGGTTCTCTGCTCAAGGTCTCATAAAGCCAAAATCAAAGTGTCAGTTAGGTCAGGCTCTTGTCTGGAGGCTCTGGAGAAGACTTTGTTTCCAAAATTCATTCTAATTATTGGCAGAATTTTGTTTTTGGTGGTTATAAGACTGAAGTCCCCATTTTCTGCTGTCCATTAGCCATGAATTACTCTCACCTGCTAGAGGGCATTCAGGTCCTTTCCATATAATCCCTTCTATCTGTAAATTGACAATGACACATCAAATTTCCCTGTGGTTAGAATGTTTGACCTACTCTTCTGCAGCCATTCAGAGAACACTATCTGCTTTTTGAAAGCTTGTATAGGTTAGTTCCGCCCAGATAATTTCCCTATCTTGAAGTCAACTGATAGGTAGCACTAATTACATGTGCAAAATCTCTTTTTCTGTGTCTCATAACAAACCACTGGTAACAGTAGGGGACAAAACCACAGGGACAATATTAGAATTCTGCAAACTAGAAGTACTCAGAAGTGTCTTGCCTTGGTAGTGGGATAAAAATAGTCCTCCACTAAATGCTGCTCTGAACCAGATTAATTAATAAAGCTTAAAAGCAAAACCCAACAGGATCAAACTGTTTCCAAATAACCACATCCCAGAACAAAACTCTGGAACACCTATATGAACACAAAAATATCTAAAAGCCAAAAAGTTAAAATCCACAATGTCTGGTATTTACTAGAAAGTTATCAGGCATGCAAAGCATTAAGAATAAGTGACCCATAATGAGATAAATCAAATAATAAAAACCAACACAGAACATGACAGCAATGATAGAATTAGTACACAAAGATCTTAACATAGTTATTACATCTATGGTACTGCATATGGTCAAAAAGACTACTGCTGAAAACCACCATTGCTGAAAACCATGCATACCACAGGGGAACCTGAAGACAAGCACGCTCTACCCACCACTGCCCCTGCCAGTTCCTATGCATGTTATCCAGAGCTCTGGGATATATCTGCTCCAACTGCTGCTACAGGCACTCACATACACCACTGGGAGGGCCAAAGGACAAGCCCACCTGACCCACCGTCTGTGGTGCTCATGCATGTTGTCTAGGAGCTTGGTGATCCACCCACTCTGCCTGCCACCACTGGCACTGGTGCCTTCTGGAGGCCTAAAGATGGGGCCATACCACCTGCTGCCATCACCCATGTATACCTCCCGAGGACCTAGGTACTAGCCTGCCCAGGTTTCTGTCACCGCTGCTGCCAGCAACCACCCACATACATCCCCTGGGGGCCCAGGGACTGGCCTGCTTAGCCCACCATTGGCTCTGCTGGCACCTACCTATGACATTCAGGACCCAAGGGTTGACCTGCTGCTACTACTGCCACAACCAATATCACACACCACCGAGGGGCCCCCAAAACCCACTCACCTGAGTGCTTGGTGCAACACTGACACTTCCAGCACCCAAGCAAGCAGTCTAGAGGCCCCAAAACTGGCCTACCTAGACCTACCACCACCAGTGCCTACATACACTGCCTGAGAATCTGCAGACCAGTACGCCTGGCACACCACAACTGGTACCTGACAAGCAGTCCACCTGGCATTCTCATCCCCCACAAGGCCTCGATGCAGCCTCCACTAAAAACTGCAGCTTAAACAGCTGAGAAAAATCACAGATACCACTGACACTGATTACAGTGGAAGAAATCATATGGAGACTACACTAAGGCACCTACCCAGAATTAAAGCCAAAGCATCCTCCTCAGCCAACACTATAGATACATATATTAGAAAAAGTTTATCCCTATGAAAGCCAATATGTAAAACTGGAAGAATCAACTGCTCCACCAGGATGCACAGATATCAATGTAAGGACACAAGAAACGTGAAAAAGAAAAAAAAAAAAAAAAAAAGGCACCTCTGAAGGAGCACAATAATTTGCCAGTAACAGATCACAAAGAAAAGGAAATCTATGAAATCTTAGAAAATAATTCAAAATAATGATATTAAAGAAACGCAGTGAGATACAAGAGAACACAGGTACACAATACAAAGAAATCAGGAAAATAATTCAAGATATAAATGAGACATTCAAAAAAAGATAGATATTTTAAAAGGACCAAATAGAAATCCTGGAACTGAAGAATTCAATGAATGAAATAAAAAATACAATGAAACAACAGAGGAAATCAAGCAGAAGAAAGAATTTCTGAACTTGAAGACAGGTCTTTTGAAGTAACCCAGTCAAACAAACAAAACAAAGGATTAAGAAACCCTATGTGACATATGGGACACCAAAAAGTGACAAAATATTTGAATTTTGGGAGTTCCAGAAGGAAAAAGTATGGGCAAAGGCATAGAAAATCTGTTTAACAAAATAATAGCTGAAAAGTTGCAAGAGATATAGATATCCAGATATAGGAAGCTCGAAGATCCCTAATACATCAACCCAGAAAGGTCTTCTCCAAGATGCATTATATTCAAACTGTCAAAAATGATAGACAAAGAACTCAAAAAACAGCAAGAAAAATGTGTCAAGTCACATATAAGGGAATCTCCATCAGGCTAACAGCAGATTTCTTAGCAGAAACTTTATAAGCTAAAGAGAGAGTAGGATAATATATTCAAAGGGCTGAAAGAAAAAAAAGACCTATCAGCCACAAATACTATACTACCATATGATTTATTTATCAGTGCTAAAAACTAGAAATAACAAAATGTCTATCAACAGATGAATAAATAAACAAATTTTGGTATATTCACTCAATGGAATACTTCTTAAAATAAAAAAGGATACACAAATTTGGCATATTCATTCAATGTAATACTACCTACAATAGAAAGGAATGAACTATTAATATACAAAAAAATATGGATGAATTTCAAAACTATTATGTATGCTAAGGGAAATAAACCAGACAAAAAGGAACACATATGATTCCATTTATATAAACTTTTAGAAAATGCAAATTAATCTAAAGTGACAAATCAGTGGTTGCCTGGGGATGGAGAGTAAAGTGGGAGAGGAGAGAGGGAGGATTTACAAAAGGACCCAAACTTTTAGGGGTGGTGGGTATGTTCACCATCTTGATTATGGGGATAGTTTCATGTTTGTATCAGCATGTCATAATGTATCAAAATTTTATATTTTTAAATATGTTCAGTTATATGTCAACCTCAACAAAGTTGTTAAATATTAATATGAATCAGGACATTCATGAGAACTTGTACAATTTGAGTTGACTTCAAATAAATATCTTGCTAAACTCAGGATCTGAGCATAAGCAACCTCCACCCCACTCAAGAATAAATATGGGAATTTTATCAGAGTTGGAGTCCTTTGTGAAATTCTGATTGAAGGTCTAAAGCTTAAATTGATAACTACCAGCTTCCAAAAGAGTCCAAAAGGGAACAGCCTTAAAGATAAATATAATCCAAAAAAACAACTATCATATCTAACTTTTACGTTTCACATCTTTCAGCCTATTTACTACTTCTTTCTCTGGATCATAATTACCAGCAATGGCATTAAATTCTCCTTTATGCCCTAGGGTCTTTTCAAAAAGTTGTCTTGATCCACTATTAAAATGCTGTGTTACATCATGATTAGTTTTCACTTTTTATTCACTATAAAAAGCCCAGACTGGACAGTTTTATCACTGCTTATCCTATATCTAGGGAAAAATCATCCCCTATTTGGCAGCAAGAACAGCTAGTAACTCATTTTAATGCTGCAACAGGGCTTGCCTGCTAGTGGACACACCCCTGCTTCAGGAGGGCTTTGGATGCATGAGCTTATACAGGGCCATGACTCACTCGAATAAAATAATGAACCAGGCCATGAACACTTACAGGAAAATGTATAATTTTGCAGCCTATCTGCATCTGTTCAATTACGTTAGCATTCATGACCAATGTATTAAATTAAACATCCTAATGATATTTGCCATTCCTGGTTTTGAGTTGATTTCCTTAAAGAATTAGTATTTCATTTTTCTAATTTCAGAGCATATTAAGAACTGTTCTCCACTTAACTAAATCCAGCATTAGGAATGCTTCCTCCTAATAAGGCAGCTCTATGTGCCCCTCCACCCATTCAATAATTCAGTTTTAAGATAATAAATTCTTTTCAGCCTAGTGATGGGGCTCAGTCCTCATGAGCATTTGAGCATTGCAACCCCACCTTTACCACAGGAGGAATCCCTGCTGCCTTCATGCTCTTCAGCTCTTGTTGGATGGCCAAGGAAATACTTGTGGTTAATAGTCACACAATAATCTTTGGCAAGTGATCATTGCCCTTTAGAACCCCAAGTCTCAAAAATGGATTTCCTCTCTTTTGTTTATTGTCACTCCTGGAGCTTCAAACCATGGTGTGCTGTGGTTATTATTATTTTTTAAAGCAACAGGAAGTTGCTATTGTCTGTCTTTGGCTGAGTTTCTTTAGCATGTTCTTTCTATTGCCACATTATTAAAGGCACAGGACAACCCTGTTTGTATTTATCCCCTCCTAAATGTTAGCTTCCCCTGGATGTTGGCTGCTCAAGTAAGTGGAATTTTCCAGCACAAATGTTCCCCAGACTTCTTACCCTTGATTTGGCAGCTAATTGACCTGTCATCGTCATCCTTCACTCTGCATAAGTTATTCGCAATGTCTGGAACATTGCTAAAAAGTAAAATAACAAGGCCTTAAATGAACACTTTTAAAGAGAAATTATAAGTTGTCCTCTTTATCAGAAAGGCAGTATTGAAGTGATGTGATGACACACTGTGTTTCCACTCTTCTTAAGAATCCCTTTGGATGACTGGCTTAGCCATAGGAACTTAGGCATCTTATTCAATATGCTCCTTTAGGTTTTCTTATCAGTATGAAGAGAATCGAACAGATTCCTTGCTCAGCAGTTCATTAGGCATTTGTACAACTCTAATTTGAAATTTGCTTCATAATATATTTGGCCAGTAACATAAGGACTATCAGAACAGGAGATACCACCAGGATTTTCTGAAATCTCTATTTCTTGTTAGGGATTCAGTGACCACATGTAGGGCACAGTCATTTACTGACCTGTGAGATTAGACTGAGATTGTCCCAGATATACGTACAATCAATAACCTCACTGTATATCTGTACCCCTGAAACTTGTGGGAAGTGCAGTTGGCCTTCCCTGAGAACAGGACCAAGCAGAGATTTGCTAAGAGAGGGCTGCTGTAGATGATATTCCCAGAGATTGTAATAACACATCCCAAACTTCCCTTTCCCTTCCAAAACACAAATCAATGGAACTGCCTTAACGTTAATTTATATAAACTTTTCTTAACCATATTTATATTTTCAGTCTGTATGAATTCCTGGGGGAATGGATCTGAGAACTACTGTTTAAAGAGGATTAATTGTGTTGCCTGTAGGAAAATAAAAATGGAGTAAGATGAATCATTCAGGCAGAATCATTGTGCTGCAAGCCAGACCAAAAGGCTCTCTGAGCCTAGCCATGTACTCACGCCCCTCCCTACTACAGAGCATTTTGTCATGCCCAACCTTGGTGAGCCGAAGAAAATGTAACAGCGCTCACCCTGCCATCTGTGTTTTCCATCTTAATTTAAAATTCACACTGACACTAGAGCTAATATGCTCAGCTAGGCTATGGCAAGTCTTTAGCCTTTCTTTTGGTAGAAGCAGCTGTTGACATCTTTCTTGAAAAAATATTTACTACTACCTGTGAAACTGCTTTATACTAGAAGATGTTCAGGGTAAATAAAACAGGTGTGGTTCTTGACCTTTGGGGAACTCAGTGAGTAAAAGAGGCAAACTCAAACAAATAAATAGAAGTTTACAATAGATATAAGAGATGGAGTAATTAGGCAGAAACATTAGTACCTTAAGAAGAGGGGATAAAAACATTTACAGTATATATCAGAGTTACTCTTCCCTGCAAGTGTCGTAGTTGGATAGTCGGATGGATGGATGGATAAATGGATTGAGAGGGGAAGAGAGAGATGCTTTCCACATATGCTCAGAAACTAGGAGAAAATTTAAAGAGGGTCTATGACTTCCTTTTAAATCTGGTAATACTAATGAAAACATTAGCAGTGCTCTTGTAGATGTGCTACAAGAAGAAAGTTCATATTGAGCACCACATTTTTAAGAGTCTGATATGGAGAAATAGGCAAAATAAAATAAAAATAACTGTAATGGAAATAGAGGAGGTGAAGGGAACTGGGATTAAGGCTGTGTGTGTATGGGAGAAGAGAAGACAGGGAAGAAGGATTGGGGGTAACAGAGATTTCTAGTAAAGTTCTTGGGAAATGAGGTACACTTTGGGCATCAGGATTTTTCAAAGCCTTCCAGGCGCTTCAAAATGTGCAGCCAAGTTTGAGAACCACTGATCTATATCATTCTACAAATGGCCACCAGATCTAGCTTTCAATTATTTTCATTTTATTATTTCCTCTACTAAAAGATCTCAGATTAGTTCTTTACCAATTATTGTGTAGGTATCATTTATTTTTTCATTTATCCACTGTAATAGCCATAGATAATTGCTTTACTCCTTTGAGTCGTGGGCTCTGACCCTGTCAGCTGAAAATAATACCTACTTGTGGCTTTGCTTTAAAAATTAAATGAGGCAATGTTTATAAAGCATTTAGCGTAGTACAAGGCGCATAGAAAATACATAGGAATAGTGGCACTTATTGTTTATAACTCCCATCATTCTCTGACAGATGATCTTGCTACAGTCTCCACTCCACCCACTGAAGGCATCAGGCCAACCTCCTCCGTATCTTTGCTTATGCTGCTCTTTTCCCTGGGGATAGGTCTTGTTCCTCTCAGTCTAACACCTGCCTCTCTGAAGCTCTACCTCCTGAAACCTTTTTGGGTACTATCCCCATATACTTTGTCCTAAAAATCCCTCCTCATTTTAGCATTTCTAGCATTCATATTTGTGCTCGATTTTAGTTGATCTTGAATTGTCTCTTCTTTTTACTATGCATGTTAAGCATTGTCTCTGTAGTTATGCTGTAAATTCCTTGGGATCAGGTATTTGGTTGTGTCATCCATGACAGGCCATGCAGATCCTATTTATTGTGTTGAATTGAATAGTCATTCATGCATAAGAGACACTCAGTAGACTGCAAACTCTACAACGGCAGGGACCTTGTGTGTGGGATTCATCTAAATCTCCCCAGGACCTAGAATAGCATAGCATCTATATATTATACATGCTGGTATTAATTTGCTAGGGCTTCCATAAAAAGTACCATAGACTGGGCAGTGTAAACAACAGAAATTTATTTTCTCACAGTTCTAGAGGCTAGAAGTCTGAGATCAAGGTATTGGTAGGGTTGATTTCTTCTGAGATCCTCTCCTTAGCTTGTAGATGGCATTCTTTCCTTGTTTTGGTGTCTTAATCTCCTCTTCTTACAAGGACACAGTAATATTGGATTAGGACTCACCCTAATGGCCACATTTTAACTAATTACCTCTTTAAAAACCCTATCTCCAAATATGAAGTACTAGAAGTTAGGACTTCAACACATAAATTCAGCCCATGACAGTGCTTAATAAATATTTGTTGAATGAACGAATGCCCACCATGTCCTCACTGCTTAATCTAGTATTATTGCTCAGTGTAGCCTGGCATTTATTAAGCAACTATTATGTTACTATCTTAGGTGGTTGTTATGAGTAAGCTACGGTTTCTACCTAAAGGCACATACATTTTAATGGGAGAAACCACTGTACACAATTTCAACAAATGGAAAATAAACTAAGTTAAAAGTATGCACTGGAGGATATGTGAGACAGAGGAGAGCCATTTAGGCACATGGGGTTCAAGGAAGGATTCCTTAAGGAGATAATTTCTCAAGTGAGTTTTAAAAGATGAATGGGTATTCTATAGGAAAAAAAGGCAAGAGGGAATTGATTTTAGTATCAGGTGATTACACCATCTGTAGAGTAGTAGACGGATTTAAGGCAAGGGCAGTATTAGAGGCATGGTAAAAAGTAAAGACAAAATTATAATAGTTCAGGTGACAGATGAAGTGATTTGGCCAATGGTAGTTGGTGCAAAGAAGTCAGTAGGTGTGAGAAACATTTAGAGGATAAAATCTATGGGCCTCATTGGTTAACTGAATAGGGCAGTGATGGAGAAGCAGAGGCATAAGAATAGGATTAGCTCTAAGGGATGGAGTGTTGAAGAGTTTGTGGCCATGTTTTAAAACCACCACAATTGGCAGCACATGGAAACTTGTGAGAAATGCAAATTCTTGGAGTTGACCTGGACCCACCAAATCAGAATCTCTAGGGGTGAAGCCCAGCAACCTGTGTGTTAATAACCCTTTCAGGTGATTCTGACACTGCTGAGAGGCCCTGCTCTAAGAATGAGAAACTTTCTGTTTATATTCAGAAAAAGACATTTTCTCACTTTTGTTTCTTTCTAATAAGTCTCATTGAATTATTCACACCCCAGTTCTTGTTAAATGTCTCAAAACCAATTAGTTGAGGGAAGGGAGACATTCTGGGTTACGGGGGTGGTTGGTGGGGGGGTGTGTGTGTGTGTGTGTGTGTGTGTGTGTGTGTGTGTGTGTGTGTGTGTGTGTGTGTGTGTTGGGAAACAGTGTGAGGGGAAATACCCAAATACAAATGATCTCTATGCATAAAAGATTTTCTGAAATCTGGATTTTATCATTTATCTACTTAAATTTAATATGTGACAAGGCTTTGGGAAAATATTTTTTATGAAGTTGCAATTCAAAGAAAATGTAAGGACATCATAGAAAAAGGTTCCACTTTGAGGGGCAGGATTTGGAATGCACAAATTTATTTACTTATTGTCACCCAATGTGTTGGCCATTTCTACTAAAGAGGGGATGCATTAAAATAACTAGCTAGTCAATATCCCCATAGATGTTTAAGTGGAACCCCATAGTGGAATCAATAATGGTGACCTCAATGCAATGACCTTTGGAGCTCTGACCTCTTCTGTCTCACAGGTTATTTCCAATTGAATTAATAGAAAATGTTCAGGTGCAAAACCAAATGGTTCAATTCCTGGAAAATCATTAGTAGTTAAGTAATTAAACAATCACTCACTTATTAACTTTTTCATGTACTTTGGTCACGCTTGACAATACCAAGATTGCCTGGTAATTATATAAATTATTCCTATTCCCTATGTAGTACTTACCCAAAAAACATATTTTCATAAAAAATATATAACAGAGAGGGGCATAACCTTCAAAGCAAGGAGGGCAGAAATGGGATGATAAATTCTCCTGAGGAAGACTGCTAGTTCAGAAAACATGTATGGAGCAAGCAGCATGGAGTGGTGGAAACAGTAATGATTTGTTTCCTGTATTGTTTGAAACTGCAATAAGCATTTCATAACTAGAAATAATAAAGTTATCGTCATTTAAAAATTAAAATAAAAAAGAAAGAAAAGACCCGGCTGAAGAAAAAAGCACAGGGGTTAAGTCAGAATGTCCTGGTTCAATTCCTGATTCTATAACTTATTAGCTGCATGACCTTGGGCATGCTACTTAGTTGCACAGGGCTTCAGCATTCTCATCTTTAAAATAGAAATGCTTACCTCAAATGGTTGGTGTAATATTAAAAGAGCTAATATATATAAAGCACTCAGCACAATACCTGTCAGGGTGAGTGCTCAACAATAGTGGCTTTTTGCTGCTATTAGTAGCTCTGGGCTCAGCTCAGATTGGAATTCAAATACCAGTTCTTCTACTTACCAGCTACATGTCCTTAGGCCAATCATTACACCTCCGTAAGTATTGTTTGTTGGTTGGTTCTTGAGATATGTAAAATATGACAAGATTATCGATCATTCATGGCTTTAGAGGAGACACTTAAGAAATGATGTCTACTCCATGTTAGCTCTTCAGAATGGCTTGTATCTTTTACGTCAATTTGCCTCAGTCTTGCCTGCTACTTGGGTTTAGTTCTGTCCTTAGTACTGCCCTGTCCACACTAGGACTGGCAAGGGACCCTGTTCCTAAAGAAGAGATAGTTGTCTTCATTTTGTGTGTTTGTGGAAAGGCCTCTTATCTGTGCCTGCCCTCAGCCTGTCCTGGAACCACAGCATGGGGACTCTACAAACCATGGGGAAAAAGACAAAAGTCCTGCTTTTGATTAAGAGAACAGAGATCATCTCAGACATATTCTGTAAATGTTTTCACATTTTTACCAACACAGTCCCTGTCTTATTAGAATGTATTCTTAGCCGTCTGGCTTCCATCCAAGCCTAACATTCAGTGAGGCACAAGCAATGAGGCAATATTATAATGAATGAAACCAAAATATTTCAGCCCAAACTACACTTCTTTGACTATCTCAAGATGACTCTTCAAAGGGCCTGCAAACAGAAGTAGCCATGCCAAGTTGTCTCTTGTGGGAAGATTTGCGTCTGTAGAGAAAATCTGCGTTGATCCAGCCAGGCTTTCTCTGAGGGCCTTCCCTTGTCCAGGTCTAGGAAAGATTATGAGTCTGACACCTTTAAAGGTCTGAGAAAAACATTTCTGTCTATTCTTTCTGAGGGCTGTTCCCTGTGAGGTTTCGTCCATATAACAAGACCACCTTTGCTAGCCAGGCCTCATCTTCCCTCCCTCGAGTAACCTATTTTGCCACAATCCAAACCCCCATTCTTCTGTAACCTCAAGATGGTATAAAAGCATCAATCATCTGGGCATTTCTTTGATTTTTTATATTTTATATGACTCTTGGGTACATTAATAAGTTTGTGTGTCTTTTCTCCTATTAATCTGCCTTTGTCCATTGATTTTCGGTGAACCTTCAAAGGACAAAGGGAAAATTTTCCCTTGGCCTCTATAATAAGAACTGGATGAAGAGAATGACATAAAAACCATAAAAGAAAAAGTAATTAGATGTGACTATATTAATTTTTTGTTTGTTTTCACATCTCTATGGCAAGAAAAACCACATAAAAATAAAATGTCAGATGATACGTGGAAAAATATTTTCAATATCTATGGCAGTCAAAGTGTTAAAATCCTTAATACTGTATATAAAAACATTTGCAAATCATTAATATGAAAAATACCAGTATCCCAATAGAAAAAAAATGGGCAAAGAATATAAACAAGATAGTCACAAAAGAAGACATACAAAGGATTAATAAACAAATGAAAAATGATCAACCTAACTGGTAAACAGAAATAAATTAAAGCAATAAAATTTCATCAGGTATTCAAAAATTTTATAAACTGAGGATTCCTAGTGTTGATGAGGGCATGGGAAAATGGTACTTTGAATATTGTTGATAAACCTTTCAGAAGGGCAGTGTGTGTTTGGCAACATGTTTCAAAAATTTAATGTGCATATCATTTGATCTAGTAATCCACTTTTAGGAATTCATCCTAAGTGGTCAAAATGTATATAAAAGGATGTTTGCTACAGAACTGTTTATAATAGAAAAAATTAAAACAAGCTAAAAATTTGTGATTGGTTGAAAACAATCATGAATCAATACCTTACCCATACAGGAGAAAATATACTTCCCTTAAATATAGATACTGTAGAACTACATATATTGACATGGAAATCGGTCCCTAGTATGGGGGAATGTGTACCTATCCAGTCGGAAAAACCGGCTTGTACAAAGGCCCTATAATGGGAAGGGCTCCTACTCCACATGTGGTTTTGTAATCAGTTTTACCTCTGTTGGAGTCTGCCCTAAGTGAAGACTGAGAGTGAAACTTCACTAGGCAGGGACTCTATCTTTCTTGTTTACTGTTATATGCCAAATGCCTTGTACAGCCCTGGCACAATAAATGCCTATTAAATTGAACTTAATGCCATTTCTATAAAAGTGTTTCTGTGTGGACATATAGGAGGATATTTGGAAGTATGCTTGCCAAATGTTAACAGTGGTAACCTCTAGGTTGAAGGATTTGGAGGGATGTTTATTTTCATGCATTGTTTGAAATTTTAATGATAAGCATGAGTTGGTTTCATAATTAGAAATAATTGGGTTATTGTCATTTGAAAAGTTTATGAAGAAGGAAAAGATCTGAATGAAGAAAAAAGGACTACTAGCCATTGGACTCCACATTTATGGTTTGTTTCTTGAAAGTAACCTCTTACTCTCCTGTTAAAAGTAAACAAGGCAGCCACACCTGACTGTCAGCAGTTAAAAAGGCAGCTGACACACAGTCTGGGGATTGGCAAAAGTGTTTGTCCAGTATTCAGAGAGAAGCCTCTCCCAACACCAGCCTTGCAGTTTTGACTGCCCCTTGGTGGAGGGAATGTTCTTCCTTTCCTTCAACTACCTGGCAGCAACATACCACTCATACTTTGACACTCAACTCAACCTCACCTCTTCCAGAAGCTTCCCAATCCTGACACTTCCCCCCGTGTCCCCACAACACTCTATGTTTCTTGTGTCACCATCTCTCGGATTCTACATGATCCATTTACTTGCCTGTCTTATCCATTTGCATGAGCTCCTTGAAAGCAGGAAGCATGTTTTACTCAGCTACTACTTCCAGGCCCAGCCTATCAACTGATACATAGCAGAGGTTCAATAAATGCTTGCAAATAAACAAGCAGACAGTAGCAAATTTATCCTGCAGGTGTTACTATGCCCTAAGAAAGCTTCCCACACCCCAAGTTCTCTTGAAACTGGCTTGGTCTATCCCCTCAACCTGGGTCAGGCACTCTGCAGGTTCCCAATTCACATGACTGCTTTCAGGTCTGAGGGATGGAGATGGTTTAGCTCCCAAAAATTGTGGCGTGGTGTGGTGTAAAGAGGTGTTAAGAGGACCTTTCTGTGTCCTCTGACTGCCTCAAACTCTCTGTGTTCAAACAAAAACAAGATGGGACACCAGTATAAAGTCAGATCAAAGCTTCTGAGGTTTATCATGTGTCCAAACACCAAAGCTTCCTGAAGGAAGAGGCAGTATTTGTACAATCCACATTTTACCAGTGGATGTAGAATACACGCTGATCCTCACCACTGTGCAAGCAGAATTTTCTCACACAGGAAAGGGCTCTTGGCAACCCAACAGTTACATAGTCTTACTCTGAACACCTCAGCCCATGGGCTTCCAGGTGAGTTTATGCCAAGCAAGTCCTGGGCAGCCCAAGGTATACAAATGTTACCTGAACAAAGAATAAGAACAAAAACTGGGAAGTTATGTGTGCTGACAGACTGGCAATGTTTTTATCTGATTCAGTGAGTTTTTCTCTGAGGTTCAGCAGGAAAGCAAACGCTCAGTTCCACCTGAGCTGAGCTTTTAAAGTGCTGCTGCATTAGAATCAGAACTGTGGGAAATGATAATGTTTCCATTAACGAGAAGAAACAGTGCTAAAACAGTATCTTTCTAAAACTTCAAATGGGTAACAGAGTCCAGAGTGAGACTCTCGGTAAACACATGGGCAACATTCAGCTTCCAGTTCATTCTCTCCTTGCCCCTCTCCATGCGCAACAGTGAATTCACTTCTGGAAATATATTTTATGGAAAAATCCAAAATATAGGGGGCAGGGAGGTCTTGCATTATTTATATTAAGAAGAAAAGAAGGAAGGAAGGTAGAAAGGGAGGAAGGAGAGAGGGAAGAAAGGAAGGGCCTAAAAGCCTACCACTGAGGGACACTTAAGTAATTTTTTGTAATTCTACTGAATACATTATTGTGACTCCATTAAAATGATTTTGAAGAATATTCAACAACATGGAAAATGCTAACTATATGATTATAGGAGAAAATACAGAATAGTAATACATTATAACTACACAACTTTGGAAAAGACAGAAAAATATTAATATAAAGACAAAAGTAAAACAAAAATTAATAAGCTAATCACTCATAAAAATATTAACATGAATGTTTTCTTCCAGTCACTTTTTGGATCATGTATGTATATGTCTATATAAATATATATATACAAACATGTTTTTTATTTTATTTTTTATCTTCCCAGTTTAGTACTTCATATGAACATGTATTTTAATAAAATAAAATTGAATTCTCATGCTATATATTTACTTTTATAGCTTACCTTTTTAATAAAACATTTTATTCACGAGAATTATATATTCTTTAAAAATATGATTTTTGATACCTGCATAGAAGTTTGTCATGTGAACATCCCACAAATGATTAGCATATAAAAATGCTGCTTTGTAGGTCAGTATTTGCCAACTATCAGTAATTCCATATGGTTCAACTTAATAGTTATCTAATTCCCATTTGGAACACTTGGGTTATGTTAATTACTCATAATGAAATCATTATAAATAAATATTTAGTGCCTCTGTACGTATTTTACTTGGATAAAATTTCTAGAAGGAGAATTTGTCAATAAACACATTTTTTAAGACCTTCAAATATTTTTTCATTTTGCCCTTCAGAAAACTTAAACTGATCTACGTTCCCATAGCAGTGCCTGCCATATTGTTTTTACTGTGCTCCAAATGCAGGAAACTCCTTATATTTTCTATTTAACGTATAATATTCTAGAACAAATTACCATTTTTTCCTTTCTTGCTATTTAAGATAACAGTCTCCCCAGAATTGTTGTGAACAATTCATCCCATCAAAGCTTACTGGTGTCAAGGGAAAAGAATTCCTGTTAAAGCCTTCTAACTGGACACATTAAATTAGGAATCAATTCTGAAGTCTGGAGTAAGAATCAAAAGGGATAGGTTCTGGGGCAAAGTAAATACCGCAATGGGAAAAAAAAAAAAAAACCGGGAATTTGAAATTCCAGAGTTAAGTTTAGAATTCACAAACTTAGAGTCTAGAAACGTGTTGGAAGCCACTAGTTCAGGCTGGGACAGGGTAAAGCACAAGAGTATGATCACCAATAAAAGAAAGTTCTTGGCTGTCTTTTGTGTTTGGCTGTGGCCAGTGAAGTCTTCATTTCTGTCAGAGTATCCCCTGCATTCACTTCCTTCCAGATGCCTGACACCTGCTGTCTCAAAATCATATGGTGAAACAGTGCCAGGTGATGGGAAAAGTCTGGGGGTATCAAAGATTATAAAAAAGATGGGAGGCCGATAATTTAGAGGATGTCCTCCTAGGGTGGTTTCGACTAGATCCTTTTAATGTGAGCAACAAATCTTACTCACTAGCTCAGTTAAATATCCTTGCAAGGATAGTAAGTAAATCCTTAGCCATCCTGACCATCTCCCCCCAAAAGAGAGAGGAGAATACAGGGAGGGTTACAGAGGCTTCAAGGGCCCTACACAGCCAGGGGGCTGCCTGGGACCTCTGTAAAGAGAACTGAAAGTGTGACTTTGTTCTCCAGAAAACAACCTAAAGAAAAGGCAGAAACTCTCTACCTAAATAAATGACCCCAGGCCAACTAAAACATCAAGCTGAATAAAAATTTGGAGGCCTTTCAAAGGGAGGCTCTATAATGAGCAGTCGCAAAGGCTTATTTGAGCCATGGCAAGTCCCTGGTTCCCAATAAAATTCTAGACCCTCCAAGTTTGCTTGGCTGGGGACTCCTCTAGGAGCTGAACACAGAGGTCTCCTAGAGTGTTTCAAAAACATTTTCACAGATTGCTACATCCCAGTTGTACAGCAGCAAGTACACCATCAGCAGAGTTGCTTAAACCAGCAAACCAGGTTGGTCTAGCTCACGAATGCACCCAGATCTAATTTTCCTTCTCCTGGCTCATTGGCTGTAAAGACATTCAAGCTGCAATAATTTAGTTTCACACAGCACCAGCAATGAAGTTTCATACTTGTCAAAGACTAATGAATTTCATTTGAGCTATGGATCAAAGTCTGGAACTGACCCTCACCCCTCTGCAATTTTCCTTTCTTTCAGCCTCTCAGATTCTGTCCCATCATGGGGCAACCAGTCATAAAAACAGATAGGAGACAGAAAATGGGCTCTGAAGTGTCTATATTTCAGAAAAGACCAAGAAACTCAGTTTTCATTTCTCTTAAAAATGTTCCTCTTCCTACGTCTGAGTCAGAAAGCATGCATGCAGAACGAACCCCACACAGAACTTCTTAATTATATATAATAACTTTTCCTTTTATAGTTTCTCTTCATATAGAATTTTACACCAGTGGTTCTTATATTCCTTCTATAAATACTTCTTTGGGCATCTGACATATCTCCACAGATAGCCATTTCCCACTGCCCACATTGGATTCACGTACATTAGTGTTACTTTCTCTCTTCCCAGTCTATAAACAGTATTAGCAAACTTCATCTGAAATGAGCTTTTGGGGTTTAGAGTTTCTGGAAGACTCTGGAAGACTCACTTAGAGTCTTAGAGAACATCTCTGGGGCAGAAACTCTCTAGGTAAATGACCACAGGCCAACTAAAACATCAAGCTGAATAAAAATTTGGAGGCCTTTCAAAGGGAGCTTCCATAATGAGCACAAAATAGTACCTATTTTCAGGAGCCTTAGACAAATCTTCTCTCTTCTATTCTTAAAGATTACATCACAGAATTCAGATGTTTCTAATGAGTTTGAAGCAGAATTATGTCTGAAATGGTTTTTTTCTTTCCAACAGCTTTATTGAGATATAATTTATGTACCATAAAATTTACCATTTTACAGTTGACAATTCAGTGGTCCTATTGGATTTTTTTTCATTTTCTTGAAATTTCAGAATATTACAGGGGTACAAATCTCTTGGTTACATGGAAATTGCTTTTATACTGCTTGAGTCAAAGTTATTAGTGTGCCAATCACCCAGATAGTGTACATTTTACCCGTTAGGTATGATTTCACCCATCCCCTCCTACCCCCTCCCACCTGCATGATTTCTGTTGAGTTTTACTCCCATCTGTGCACATGAGTGTTGATCAGTTAATCAACACTTAATTTCCAGTTTAACAGTGAGTACATGTGGTGTTTCTTTTTCCATTCTTGTGATATTTCACTTTGGAGGATGGTCTCCAATTCCAACCAGATTGTGACAAAAGGTATTAATTCATTTTTTATGGCTGAATAGTACTCCATGGTGTACATATACCACATATTATTAATCCTTTCATGAATTGATGGGCACTTGGGTTGATTCCACATGTTTATGATTGTGAATTGTGCTGCAATAAACATTCTAGTGCAAGTGTCTTTTTGATAAAATCATTTTTTTTCTTTGGGTAAATACCCAGTAGTGGTATTGCTGGATCAAATGAAGAAGCAAGGGTCCTTTATATTTTATGTCTAGTCCATTTACTTAGTAGATTTTACAAGTGAAACCCATGGTGGAGTTAAGCTGAGCTTAACTATGCCTATATTTTTTCCAAAGATACTCTTAGCCCTAAATTACAGAACTCCCATGGGAAATGATCAGATTGTACTTTCCCCATTTCAGAGGAAAATAAACTGATTATATTTTAAATTACTTTTCCACTTCCAGTATAACCAAGAAAACTGCTACAGATCCTAGCCTCCAACATATAACAACTACAAAGTATGGACAAATTATACAAGTAAAAATCAAATATCCAAATATACTAGAGAGCGAATGCAAGCAGGGTAAATCCGGAATGGAGTTGAAATTTAATAGTAGAGATTGGTTCAGGGTGAGTTAATAATTTTTATGTCTTCTGTCTCAAGGCGGATCAAAGTCAGTGCCACAATGGGTAATGAAAACTCTAATAGAAAAACCAAATCTTTCTGGATTAAAAAACCAAAGGTCAGATTTGGAACAACCATAGCTACTGGAAAGTGAGCAGGAAACCCCCCCCCCCCAAAAGGTTAGCCAGTGAGTGGTAACACCAAATTTTGTATATAAACTTTTCCCAAGTGTCTGGATGACCTTTAACTCACATACGCATTCAGTAGTCTCAAAGCACCTCAGCAAAGAAGGAACAAACAACCAAAAATTTAAAAAAAAAAACTAAACTGAGGGTTGAACTACCACACAAGAGACAGAGTATGCAGTTTGACTTACCAAGGTAACTGCCTACTGAAATAAAACATCAACCATCTTCAGAGAAATGTAATTGAATTCAGAGCATCTACAGCCAATCATTCACAAGGTCAAGAGTATAATATGAAATTTCTTATTATATGAAGAAACTATCCTCAAAGAAATCAAGAAAAATATTCTCACAATGAATTTAAAGATAGGAAATCTCTGATAAGAAATGGAAACTATAAAAAAAAGAATTAAATTGAAATTTTTTTTAACTGAGAAATACCATATCTAAAATTTAAAATTCACTAACTGTGCTTAATAGCAGAATGGAAAATACAGAAGTGTCAGGAAACTTGAATACAGATTTGAAAATGACCCAGTCTGAAAGACAGAGGAAAAAATGATTGGTGAAAATGGAATAGATCCTCATGAGCCCATGGACTTACAGAACAATAACAAAAAGTCTATCACATGTGTTATTGGAATATCATGAGGACAGGAGAGTTGAGAGTGAGCATTAAAAAATATTTAAAGGTATAATGGCTGAAATGTTTCCAAATTTGATAAAAGACTTAAATTTACAGATCTAAGAAGCTTAGTGAATGCCAAACAAGAAAATCATGTGCAGTTTGATCGTAGTTAAACTGCTGAAAACCAAAGATATAGAAAAAGCTTGAAAGCATTTGGGTAAAACAACACACTACACACAGGAAAACAATGATTCAAATATTCTGACTTCTCGTACAAAATTGTGGACGCCAGAAGAGAGTAGAACAACATCTTTTATTTATTTATTATTTTTTTTTTATTTATTTTTTTTTTTTGAGACAGAGTCTCATTTTGTTGCCCAGGCTAGAGTGAGTGCCATGGCGTCAGCCTAGCTCACAGCAACCTCACACTCCTGGGTTTAAGCGATCCTACTGCCTCAGCCTCCCGAGTAGCTGGGACTACAGGCATGTGCCACCATGCCCGGCTAATTTTTTTTGCTATATATATTTTTTTAGTTGACCAGATAATTTCTTTCTATTTTTAGTAGAGACGGGGTCTCACTCAGGCTGGTCTCGAACTCCTGACCTCGAGCGATCCACCCGCCTCGGCCTCCCAGAGTGCTAGGATTACAGGCGTGAGCCACCGCGCCCGGCCTTAGAACAACATCTTTTAAAGAACTGAAAAACAAAATAAAACAAAACAAAAAACCTATTAACCTTGAATTCAATAGCCAGTGAAAATATCTTTCAAGGATAAAGCAAAATAAAGACATTTTCATATGAGATAAAACTAAGAGAATTTACTGTTAGTTGATCTGCACTATAAGAAAAGCTAAAGGAAACTCTATAGGCTGAAAGGAAATAATACCAAATGGAAATTCAAATTTATAGAATAGGATATAAAACATAAAAAGGGCAAACATCTGGGAAAATATAAAAGACTTTTTACCTTTATTTCTGTAAAATTCAAGACTGTTTACAAAAAAGAATATATCATCGTCTCATGGAGTTCATAATGTATGTTAACGTCATACATGTGATAACTATAGTTCAAAGGACAAGAAGGAAGAATGGACTCATAATTGTAAGGTTTCTACATTTTACAAAAAGTAGTACAACATTAACTCTAAGTAGTAGACTGTGAAAAGTTAAAGATGCATATTGTAATCCCTAGAATAATTACTGAAAATAATACAGAAAGGTATACCTGAAAATACAATCGACATTTTTAAAAACAATTTGAATGCTCCAAAGAAGAGATAAAAAGAAAAAACAGAAAAACAACAAAAATAATAAAATGGTAGACCTAAATCCAACCATATCAATAATTTCATTAATCATTCATGAACTAAACAGAAATTGTCAGAATGAATAAAAAAGAAAATAATATCCAGTTACAGGTGATGCACTTTAAATCTCATAAGGAAGCCAAGAAACAAAAAAAAAAAAAGAGAATCCGTTCAAACCATAAAAAAAAAAAAAAAAAAAAATGTGGATTTATGAGGAAAATCTGAAAAATCTCCACAAAAGCCTATGTTTGAGAAATAGCCTCTGTGAACTTTTCAAACTTTATGCTTCAGAACCAAGTATGCAATTCACTGATTTTAGTCAGTCATCAAGATAATTGTCTACATTCAACCTTATCTCATTAACATGTTCCACATGTTAAGTGGGACATCATCAGTCTTACTCCCTTCCTTCTATCTCCTCTTTGACCAAGCATGATCACGTTCTTTCCCTTCCTAAACCCAATTACCAGGCAAGGTATGTGTACCCATGTTTTCTTTATAAACATTCTCAAAAATTCTTGACTTCAGCACAGATTCTTTATTTGAACATTACAATCCTAGTTGCATTTTGAGAGGGGATAGGAACTGTGAGTTCTGGTTAAGTTTTGGTCAGGTATTCTGTAGAATGTCTCTCAACTTGGGTTTGTTTGGTGTTTATCCCATGATTACATTGGAGTTATAGATTTGAAGGAAGAATACCACAGAGAAGTGTCCTTTTCATCTCATTACATCAGTGGATACATACTATTAACATGACTTATCTCTGGTGATATTAACTTAATTTTGACCAGTTGGTTAAGGCAATATCTACAAGCTTTCTCCATTGTAAAGTTAGTGTTTTTCCCTTTCCATACTCCATTTTTTGGAAGAAGGTCATTAACTCCACCCACACTCAAGGTGAAGGGAATTAAGCTTAAACTTCTGGAGAGGGTAGCATCTACATAGATTATTTGTAATTCTTCTAAAGAGGAAA
Organism: Lemur catta; assembly: GCF_020740605.2. NCBI lineage: Eukaryota > Metazoa > Chordata > Mammalia > Primates > Lemuridae > Lemur > Lemur catta. The sequence goes on from NC_059139.1 coordinate 43,883,346, forward strand.
ATATTTCTCTCTCTTTCTTTCTTCACTTATTCATTTATTCAATTATTTATTTATATCAGTATGGACTCACATATTTATTTTGTACTTTGAGTTATACTGTGATATTATGCGGATGCTTTTTAACATAAATGAAATAATTTTCTGTGCACAGAAACTTTTTTTAAGAGACTTTATTTTTCCAAGCAGTTTCAGGTTCACAGCAAAATTTAGTAGAAGGTACAGAGATTCCTACATATCCCTGTCCCCACACATACATAGCCTCTCCCGTTATCAACATCCCTCACCAGAGCACATTTGTTATATTTGATGAACTTACACTGACACATTATTATACCCAGAGTCCATAGTTTACATTAGAATTCACTCTTGGTATTGTACATTCTATGGGTTTGGATAAATGTATAATTTGTCCATGAATCCATCATTATGGTATTTATATCTTACAGTTCCACTGCCCTAAAAATTCACTACGCTCTTCCTATTCAACTCTCTCTCCTCCCTAATTCGAGGAAACCATTGATCTTTTTGCTATCTCTAGTTTTGGTTTTTCCAGAACGTCATATAGTTGAAATCATAGTACATAGCCTTTTAAGATTGGCTTCTTTAACTTAGTAATATGCATTTAAGTTTCATTCATGTTATTTTGTGGCTTGATATCTCATTTCTTCTTAACATTGTATAATATTCCATTGTCTGGATGAACCACAGTTTATCCACTCACCTATTGAAGGACATTTTAGCTGCTACCAAGTTTTGGCAATTATGAATAAACCTACTATAAACATTTGTGCTCAGGTTTTTGTATGTGGACATAAGTTTGCAACTCCTTTGAGTAAATACAAAGGAGCATAGCTGATGTATTGTACAGTAAAAGTATGTTTAGCTTTGTAAGAAATTGTCAAACTGTCTTCCAAAGAGGCTTTACCATTTTTCATTCCCCCAGCAATGAATGAGAGTTCCTGTTGCTCTACATCCTCTCCAGCATTTAGTGATGTCATTGTTCTAGATTTTAACCATTCTAATAGACCTGTAGTAGTATCTCATTGTCATTTTAATTGGTATTTCCCTGATGACATATGCTGTGGAGCATTTTTTTTTTCACATGCTTATTTTTCATCTGTGTATCTTCATTGGTGCAGTGAATATTAAGGTCTTTGGCCCGTTTTCTAAATCAGATTGTTTGTTTTCTTATTGTTGATTTTTAAGGGCTCTTTGTACATTTTGGGTAACAGATTTTTTATCAGATGATGTCTTTTGCAAATATTTTCTCCCAGTCTGTGGCTCAGTCTTTTTTTTTTTTTTTTTTTTTTTTTTTTGCGACAGAGTCTCACTGTCACCCTGAGTAGAGTGCAGTGGCACCAGTCTAGCTCACATCAACCTCAAACTCCTCAGCCCAAGCAATCCTCCTGCCTCAGCCTCCCAAGTAGCTAAGACTACAGGTGCACACCCCAACATCCAGCTAATTTTTCTATTTTTAGTAGAGGTGGGGTCTCATTTTCACTCAGGCTGGTCTCGAACTCCTGAGCTCAAGCAATCCTCCTGAAGTTCTGCTTATTATTCCATCCTTTCATGAATTGTGTCTTTGGTGTTGCAACTAAAAAGTTATTGCCAAACCCAGGGTTGTCTAGATTTTCTCCTATGCTATCTTTTAGGAGTTTTATAGTTTTGTGTTTAGGTCTGTAATCCACTTTGAGTTAATTTTTGTGAAGGGCATAAGGTTTGTGTCTAGATTCATTTTTTTTCTTTTTCCATGTGGGTGCCCAGTTGTTTCATATCAGTTTGTCAATACCCACAAAATAACTTTCGAGATTTTGACAGAGATTGTATTGAATCTATAGATTAAGTTGGAAAGAACTGATATCTTGATAATATTGAGTCCTATTATTCAGGAACATAGACTATCTTTTCATTTATTTAGTTCTTCTTTGATTTCTTTCATCAGAGCTTTGTAGTTTCCCTCATATAGATCTTGTACATATTTTATGAGATTTATATCTAAGTATGTCAGTTTTAGGGATGCTAATGTAAATGGTATCATGGTTTGAATTTCAAATTCCACTTGTTCATCTCTTGTATGTAGAAAAGTAATTGATTTTTATGTATTAACCTTGTATCCTACAACCCTACTAAAATCATTTATTAGTTCCAGAAGGTTTTTTTGTCAATTCTTTCAGATTTTCTACATAAACAATCATGTCATCTGAGAAAAAACATAGTTTTTTATCCTCCTCCCCTATTTTTACACCTATTTCATTGGTTTTGTCTTATTGGATTAGTCAGGACTTTCAGTACAAGGTTGAAAAGTAGTGGTGAGAGAGGACATCCTTGTCCTGTTCCTGATCTTAGTGGGAAAGCTTTGATTTTCCCACTTTAAAAAACTTGATGTGTGATATTAGCTGTAGGTTTTCTGTAGGTATTTTTTATCAAGTTGAGAAAGTATCCCTCTATTCTTAATTTACTGAGAGTTTTTATCATAAATAGGTGCTGGATTTTGTCAAATGCTTTTTCTATATATATTGATATGATGTGATTTTTCTTCATGTTGAACCAGCATGCCTGGAATAAATTCTGCTTGGTTGTGGTATATAATTCTTCTTATACATTGTTGGATTCAAGTTGCTGACATTTAGCTGAGGATTTTTGCATCTATATTTGTGAGGGATATTGGTTTGTAGTTTTCTTTTCTTGTAATGTCTTCATTTGGTTTTAGTATTAGGGTAATGTTGGCCTCATAAAATGAGTTAGAAAGTATTCCCTCTGCTCCTATCTTCTGAAAAAAATTGTGGAGAGTTGGTATAATTTCTTCATTAAATGTTTGGTAGAATTCACTAATGAACTCATCTGGGCCTGGTGCTTTCTGTTTTGGGATGTTATTATATATTGATTCAATTTCTTCAATAAATATAGGTCTATTCAGAGTATCTATTTCTCTTACGTGAGTTTTGGCAGATGGGGTTTTCCAAGGAAATGATCCATTTCATCTAGGTTATTAAATTTGTGGGCATAGAGTTGTTCATAGTGTTCCTTTATCATCCTTTTGATGTCCATGGGATCTTTAGTGAAGTCCCAGCTTTTATTTCTGATATTAATAATTTGTGTTCTCACTCTTTTTTTCTTAGCCTGGCAAGTGACTTATCAATTTTATTGACATTTTGAAAGAATCAGCTATTGGTTTCACTGATTTCCTCTATTGATTTCCCACTTTTAATTTCATTGATTTCTACTCTAATTTTTATTATTCCTTTTTTTTTTTTTTACTTACTTTGGATTTAATTTGGTCTTCTTTTTCTAATTTCTGAAGGCAAAAGCTTAGGTGGTTGGTTTTATCTCTTTCTTCTTTTATAATATATGCATTCAATGCTATAAATTTCCCTCTAAGCATGACTTTTTCTGCATCCCACAAATTTTGGTAAGTGTGCTTTTCATTTTCATTGTGAAACTTTTTGATTTACCATATTCCATACTGTATGTTTCCATATCCACCTAAGTAGATCTATTTCATTTTATTTTATTTATTTGTTTTATTTATTTATTTTTAGAGACAAGGTCTCACTCTGTTACCAAGGCTGGAGTACAATGGCATAATCATAACTCAAGGTAGCCTCAAACTCCTGGGCTCAAAAGATCCTCCTGCCTCAGCCTCCTGAGTAGCTGGGACTACAGGCACATGCCACCACAATCAGCTAATTTTTAAAAAAAATTTTTGTAGAGACAGGGTCTCACTATGTTGTTCAGGCTGATCTCAAACTCCTGGCTTCAAGTGATCTTATCACCTTGGTCTCCCAAAGCACTGGGATTACAGACGTGAGCCACTGTACCTGGTTGATTTTTAACTACTATATAATATTACATTGTATGGATGTTTTATATTTTACTTATTCAGTACTATTTTATAAGATATTTAAGTTGTTTTAATTTTTATTTTTATTCAAACAATGCTCAATGAAATTCCTGTGTATATCTTTGTATATTTCAAGTTTATATCAGTAAGTTAAATTCCTAACAATAGAAGTGCTGAATCAAAAGATAGATATGTTTATTTTCCAGTGTGCTAGATATTGTCTAGTTGTTTTCCAAAAACATTGCACAAGTTGACACTCATGATGGACTTTCAATAGGTCACTGCATTTGTAGGAGGGGACTCACTTTCTTTTTGTAATTTTGATGCATAGTCACCTTTCCTAATTACAGCAGGATGTTATATGCTTTGATATAGACACAGCAACCTAGAGAAGTGGGACCTAAATGTTAGGGTTGATGTGTTCTAATGAGTAAAAGACTGACAGACAGAAGACAGAGAAATAATTGGAGAAATAACTTGAGGCTTGCTGCAACACAGGGGCAGAAAATTAAAAACAAAATAAAAATGATTAGGAGGGGAAAAAAGACAAAAGATAAAAATAAACAAAAATAAGGAGGGTATGGAGAAGTGAAGACATCAAAGAGATTGCAGTTAATCAGCAGCAGGACTTGACAAATTGGAGAACTGATCAAGGTGTGTTCTTAAGAAAGAGATTGTTATAAGAGCTTTCTGATACAAAATTCTAAGAAAAATGGAATAATCAGCGCTGGGTGTAGGCTTACACCTAGAAGTCAGTCATTCCTAATGTTTACACTCATGATTAAAAGGGAGGAGATAAAAAGGGGGAAATTAACATCAAAAGCCTGGCTTATTTTATGCAAGACATAGCTTAATTCTAAAATTTTTGTTTTGTTTTGTTTTTACCACCTAATGAGCCTACCCTTAGGTTTTCTTTTACCTTGAATCCTTTTGCAGACGGAATCCCTTGTCTGCTGTGGCACACGCTGCTTCTAATAGAGTCTTGAAGTGACCTCTATATCACACTTGAGAGAGGAGACTCTTCTTTTTATTTCTTAGGGCATGCTATTGAATCAAGACTGTAGTGGTCCTCTTAAAACCTATGCCTAGAGGTTCTCCTGTCATTTTGCTACAAGCAGAGTCCCTACACCCACCCACATGCCCCCCAACCCCTCCATAGCACAATAAATATTAACTCATGTATACCAGAGGAGCTTCCTCTTTCCCATTCACAGTTCTGCTGACTTGTTTGGAGTTGGTTTGGGTTGAGCTACTAAGAAGTGTATTAGGGTAGGGCTCTTGTCTTTTTAATAAAGATATAGAATCCCCATGCCTCTCAAATAGACATCAGGTTTGGGGGCTGTTCATTTCATTACCCTCTCTCCATGGAAAAACTGAGAACATCATTTACTTATTTAAAACAACAATAAGCTGAATCGCTGTTGCTATTTAACATCTTATTTATTTGAAAATGTTCATTCTTTGTTGTGCCCAAAAGAATGCTGCAAAGGAAATGATTATTTTAAAAATAGAACAAATAAATTAAATAATACCAACTTGCAAACAAATTTAAAATCAAAACAATCCCCTACACGTTCTTTTTGGACATCGGACAGCTCTGCCTCGTCCTAAGAGATCAGTAGATAAATGACATCCTATTTTCTTTGCCCAGCATGAATCACAAAGGAGATGATTGGGTTGGGGGATTAGAGGTAGTGGGGTGGGAGTGAAACAATTATCCTTGCACCAAATAACTTGATCTCTCCAGTTTGTACCCAATATATAATGAGTTTGTGATCCATGGATCTTACAGGCTACTTCTTTGTAACTTAAGGAACTACAGTGACAATTCCAAAGGCTACGTTAATTCCTTTTTAAAATAAAATAGGGAAGGTCTTCTGAGAGTGGGTGTTGGGAACTGAGCTATTTCCACTATCCTGTTTTAAGTAAACCACTAGCTAGATGGCCCAGGTACCAGCTACTACTAACCCTAACTTCAGAAATTCATTTGCAATGAGTTTTCCATACCTATTTGTATAGGCAATGTACTATTGTTTATCTTCTCAGTGAGGCTACAAGAAACATGCTTCAAAGATTCCCAAAGGACATATAATCATTCTTTCAAAATAGCAATTTGGCTGTAGCAGCCTTCTTCCCATTCAGCTAAGCAAGTCTGTGAATGGTAATGGAGATAGCTAATGCTTTTTGGTTTTTCTGTGGGCAGGGGAAACTTACCACCATATGTAATTAGTAAGAAATAGCAGAAAAAGACAATTGATATAGAAGCCAAACAGAAAATACACTACCAAATAGTCTAATTGACAGTCATTGAGTCCCTTTGGGGGTGGTGAAAGGCGATGATTTTCTGATGTTATGAATGTCCTAAGACTGCCAAGATAGTACATGAGCAGCAGGACTTTACAAGGGCCTCCAGAAAGAGATGGGCAATTCCACAAGAAAATGACAGATGCTGTTTCATTCCCATGATCCTTTTTTACCTGCTATCTCTTTCTTCTCAGCTAATATATCTGGTGTCCCCACTTATCCCAACAATAATAACAATAAAAAAATGGCTGATATTAGTTATTGGCTTACCTACTGTGGACCAGGAGGTCCTCACCTGCTAAACTGGTGGCAAAGTGATTGTGTGAAGGTTTCCAAAGCTTATAGCACAGCTCTCCTCCTGCTGGGCTGTGGATGTGGAGAAGGACCCCAGTGCCAGCAAGGGCCATCAGAAGAGGAGATGGTCTCTTTGCCTCTGGCCAAAATCTGGTTGCATCTCATCTCCCACGCTCCCTATACTGGTCCCCTCCCTGATGTTCTCCTGGAAGCTCACTCTCATCGCTGCCACCATACCTTTGCTCTCTTGTTTGTCTGGGACTGCCTGGTTTCCCTTCTTCTAACCCCATCCTAGTCTAATTTGAACTCATTTTTCAAGGACCCACCTCGTCCTCATTTATAGGGTACATAGGTCTTCTTCTCCTCTCATTCTGGCTAACACCAAGCTCTCCCTTCTCTAAATTCTTGTAGCACTTATAATCTCTATAGTAAGAATATTAATAGTACCATGTTTTATTTATTTATCAAGTATTCACTACATGTCAGGTCCCATGTAAAGCAGTTCACATATTATCTTTTTTTTAATTTCAGAATATATTATGGGGGTACAAACATTTTGGTTACATGTCTTTGTCTCACCCAAGCCAGGGCTACAAGTGTGCCCTTCCCCCATACAGTGTACTCTGCCTCCATTAGTTGTGAGTTTACCCCCACCACCACCCCACCTGACCAGCATCCAATGAATATTACTACCATCTGAACACCTTAGTTTTGATCAGTTAGTATCAATTTGATGGTGAGTACATGTGGTGCATGTTTTTCCATTCTTGTGATACATCACTTTGAAGGATGGGCTCAAGCTCTATCCAGGATAATATAAGAGGTGCTAGTTCACAATTGTTTTTTTGTAGTTGAGTAGTATTCCATGGTATACATATACCATATTTTATTAATCCACTCATGTATTGATGGACATTTGGGTTGTTTCAACATCTTTGCAATTGTGAATTGTGCTGCCATAAACATTCAAGTGCGGATGTCTTTATTATAGAATGTCTTTTTTACCTTTGGGCAGATGCCTAGTAGTGGGATTCCTGGATCAAATGGTATTTCTATTTTTAGCTCTTTGAAGTATCTCCAAATTACTTTCCACAGGGGTTGTACTAATTTGCAGTCCCACCAGCAGTGTAAGAGTGTTCCTATCTCTCTACATCCATGCCAACATTTTTTGTTTTGGGAATTTTTGATAAGGGCCATTCTCACTGGAGTTAAGTGATATCTCATTGTGGTTTTGATTTGTATTTCCCTAATGATTAGAGATGTTGAGCATTTTTTTTATGTTTGCAGGCCATTATTCTGTCTTCTTTTGAAAAGTTTCTGTTCATGTCCTTTGCCCATTTATTGATGGAGTTGTTTGATTTTTTTCTTGTTGATTTTCTTAAGTTCTATAGAGATTTTTGTTATCAGCCCTTTATCAGATGTGTAGAAAGCAAATATATTTTCTCCCATTTGGTAGGTTGTCTATTCACTGTAATGATAGTTTCCTTGGCTGTGCAGAAGCTTTTTAATTTGATCAGGTCCCATTTATTTATTTTTGTTGCTGCTGTGATTGCTTCATAAATTCTTTACCTAGGCTGATGTCTATAATAGTTTTCCCAATATTTTCTTCCAGAGTTTTTAAGGTTTCAAGCCTTAAGTTTAAGTCTGTTATCCATTGTGAGTTGATTTTTGTGAGAGGTGAGAGGTGGGTATCCAGTTTCATTCTTCTGCATATGGTTATCCAGTTTTCCCAGCACCATTTATTGAATAGAGATTCTTTTCTCCAATGTATATTTTTGTCTGCTTTGTTGAAGATTAGATGACAATATGAGGATGGTTTTATATCTGGGTTCTCAGTCCTGTTCCAAAGGTCTACATCTCTGATCTTGTGCCAGTACCATGCTGTTTTGCTTACTATAGCCTTGTAGTAAAACTTGAAGTCTGGTAGACTGATGCCTCCCAATTTGCTCTTTTTGCTTAAGATTGCTTTGGCTATTCAAGATCTTCTCTGGTTCCATACAAAGTATAGAATTATTTTTTTCTAGATCTGTAAAGGATGATGATGGTATTTTGATAGGGATTGCATTAATTTTGTAGATCACTTTAGGTAGTATGGACATTTTAACAATATTGATTCTGCCAATCCATGAGCCTGGTAGAGTTTTCCATCTGTATACATCTTCTACAATTTCTTTTCTCGGTGTTTCATAGTTCTCCCTATATATGTCTCTCACCTCCTTCATTAAATATATTCCTAAATGTTTAATTTTCTTTGATACTACTGTGAAATGTGTTGCATCTTTGATATGAGTTTCAGCCTGTTATTGGCGTATGTGAATGCCACTGATTTGTGTGTATTAATTTTGTATCCTGAGACTTTGCTGAATTCATTTATCAATTCCAGGAGTCTCTTGGTTCAATCCTTGGGATTTTCTAGATATAATATCATATCATCAGCAAAGAGTGAGAGTTTGACCTCTTCTGCCTCCATTTGGACACCCTTAATTCCCCTCTCTTGTCTGATTGCTCTGGCAAGGACTTCCAGCACTATGTTGGATAGAAGTAGAGATAGTGGGCAACCTTGTCTGGTTCTAGTTCTAAGCAGGAATGCTTTCAATTTTCCCCCATTCAGTATGATATTGGCTGTGTGTTTATCATACATGGCCTTAATAATTTTAAGGTATGTCCCATCTATGCCTATTTTGTTAAGAGTTTTTATCATAAAAGTGTGCCAAATTTTGTTAACATATTATCTTAATATTTAATCTTCACAGCTCTCCCAACCTAGTTTCCATTTGAGGAAACTGTGATTACATAGCTAGTAAGTGGCAGCGATGGGATTTGAACCCAGGTAAAGCCCACATTCTCCCCCACATCCCATATTCCATTCTTTGGGGTATCCAACAATATGCTTGCATTTCACCCTTTTATATCATTTTATATCTCATTCTATGTGCTCATGCCTCACCTTCACAATGTAATTTATGACTCTGGTGCATGGAGTTACTTATTATATGTGTATATACTGCCCATTTTGTCTAGCACAGGGCTAACCACTTAGTAGGTGCCTAGTATTTGTGAATGGGTATAGAATGAATAGATATTTATCTTTCTTCTAAGCTCTCAAAGAGACTTATAAGAACAATCCCACTGGACCATGGTGCATGGAGAGGGGAGAGCAGGGTCATGATGGTGTGTGGAAAGGGCCCCTGAATAGCCAATACATCACCTTTCTTGAGTTCACTATGAGTCTCTTAATCCCTCAGTAATAGGCAAGGCCATATGAAGCCTGGTGCAGATGCAGTACTAGAAAAAGCCCTAAGAGATATAGCATCCCTGCCACAAAAGCAGTATGGCTGTAACAATCATTATTCCTGAAGCTACTCTGAGGAGCCAAGATCCCTTCAGCCAATCAGCTCCAGAATAGAAAGAACTTCAATGTTTCACTGGGCTCCCTCTCTAAGCTTGAAATAGCTTAGAATAACACGTGCCAAATGGAAGTCTTTCTGATTTACCTGCTATTAGGAGGCCACTGCATTAGAAACCTTCAAAGTTTCAGTCATAAAATAATTTCAAATGCAGTGTCAAGAGTTCCAAATGTAATAAATAAAATTTAAAGATGCATAAAAATTAAAGGGTGAGTCAACTAGTTCAAATGTCATACAAATTTAATTGTTGGTGTCACAATCTAAAGGGAAAAAGCATGTCAGGATCAAAGGAGGTTCGTATCAATTCTAGCATTACTCTTCCTATAATCTGAGCCCCGTTACTTCACCAGCTGTGCCTCAGTCTCCTCAACTGTATGATGAAGGCTGAAAACTCCGATTCTCTAATTACCTTCTAGATATCATCTGAGATTCATATGACAGCCTGAGATTCCTTTCCCAAGTTTCATGTAGATATATACCATATGTTTCTAAAAACATCTCTGTATACACACCTCTATTACAGAAGTATATCACTCAGAAGGTCCTGCCAAGGTAACAAGCCCCATTTTAAAGAAAAAAGAATGAGAGGGAAGAATTATTTTCAGGGTCAGAGAAAACAAAGCCAGGAGCAGTACAGAAATGAGTTCCAGATATGCAATCTGCTACTTATCCATTGAGCCATGTTACTTTCCTTTAAGAAAAGAGTACTGGCCGGGTGCGGTGGCTCACACCTGTAATCTTAGCACTTTGGGAGGCCGAGGCGGGTGGATCGCTCGAGGTCAGGAGTTCGAGACCAGCCTGAGCAAGAGCGAGACCCCATCTCTACTAAAAATAGAAAGAAATCATCTGGCCAACTAAAATATATATAGAAAAAAATAGCCGGGCGTGGTGGCGCATGCCTGTAGTCCCAGCTACTCGGGAGGCTGAGGCAGTAGGATCACTTGAGCCCAGGAGTTTGAGGTTGCTGTGAGCGAGGCTGATGCTATGGCACTCATTCTAGCCCGGGCAACAAAGTGAGACTCTGTCTCAAAAAAAAAAAGAGTACTTAAAAGAATAAGATTCTACCTCTGTTCTCATCAAGGAGAGCAACAACTTTATAATAACGTACCAAGTGACTTGAGAAAATACTTTCTTATGACAAATTACCATAATTTTCATGTCAATTCAAAATTAGAAAAATACCTAACACATTTTTAATTGGACAAAATGCCAAGGGAGCAGAATCCAAGACTTACTGTAGAGAGAAAAAACCCCAAGGTTCTCACAGAACTCCATCCCTAGCCCAAGTAGCCAGAGCTTCTTACTTTTTAAATTCTTGTATCTCTACTTCTTGTGGGTCTCCTCTTTCTCTTTCCTATTTGCCACACTGTCTGCTATGTCATGTCTCCTGGCCACCTCTAGCCAACACCTTCATCCCTTCACCTTTCTTTGCTTGTTGTATCTAACATGCTAGAGGCTGACAAACAAAATGCTCAAACCTGTTAAAATAAGGAATAAAGTTATAGGACTGGAGGAGACCTGAGCTTCCCCTTGAGAAAAGCATGCAAGCTATGACACCTGCTAGTTGTTAAATTCTTGGCTGTCACAGATGGTGGCAGAGGTCTCTCTTTCAAACTAAAGAAGCTTTGCTGGATTTAGAAGATAACACCATTTGGGGTTTTATCTTGACTTTAGGAGAAGGAACCTTTCTGATATGGCACACTAGTTAACTCTTATTCCATGGATACTATAGCCATGGCATAGTTAAAGCACTATGCTGGGAACAAGTAATGAATAGGGTCACTTTCCTGAGTGGCATCTCCAGTGAGATCCTTCAACATATCAGACATTTGTGATCCAGCCAAGCAGCAATGATCAGGTCAGTCCTATATATAGAAATAATAGGAGGTAGGGATGGGCATTTGAGCTTGACAAAGTTGTAATCTAATTTTTTGGGCTTTGATTATAAATGGAACAAAGCCCTACGGAGACCACACTGGGTGTTAAGGAATAAAATGGCACCTTCCTCAAAGGAACAGCTAAAAAGGAAGGATCCCAGGCTATATCCTGAAATGCTATATCCTTCCAGACTAAGTCATAGTTATCAAAAAATCTTATCTTGGAAATAAATTGTGCAATGTAATTATTATAAAAGGACTCTCATTTGTATCTGTTCCTCAATCTCACCCATGAGTTACCCCCTTCAGGAAGCCTTCCATAAACTCCTCCCCACCTTGTGGGGAGATGCCTTTCCTCTGCTCCACAATACCCTAGCACAGTCCTGGCAAACTTGCTTACATACACTGGACTATGATTGTGCACTCCTCTTTATCTGTAGGCTCTAGGTCCATTAGGACAAGGCTTGCATCTTTTGGGTCATAGCTGTGGCACCTGGAATTGTGCCTTGCACATGGTACGTGTTCACTATATGTTTGAATGAATGAGTGAATGAATGAATCTTTGTATCTTCTGTAATATATTTCCTCCTTCCACCAAAGAGCTAATCTTGGTGCATTCTCATAGTGCTGTGGAGGGTAGGGCATTGTGACATCACTCTAAGACAAAACAAAAGCACAGGAAGAGGTTGTGCTCAGCAGGGGCAAAAGGAGCTGTCCTCAGCAGGGAGTCACAGAGGCACCTCCTTCTCTTCAGAATGAGTGAAGTAGCCCACAGCCACCTGGATATTTTCTCAGCTTCCCATTGGGGCAGGCTGACCCTGGCCAGGCAGATGATGCATGACCTTAGAAACATATTATTTCATTGTGGCTGGGGACTAAAAGATACAGAGTTGGGTCTTGTCGCAGGTCTCGCCTCCAAAGCCTGTAAGGATAAGATTGAAGCTCCGTGCTGTGGCCCAAAGGACTATGTGAGTTGTTCTTGAGCACATAGTGAGATGTTAGCCCCATGGAGACCCACACAGGAATTCAAGCTCTGCACTGTGAAACTATTTCATACCTTTCAGAAGCAACTAATTCAATTTTCAGTAGGAAAAAGAAAAAACAAAAAGAACAGCTGGCATTTTCCATCGACGGCTCTGAATAAAACTGGAAATACACTGTGCTTCTGGGGTTGAGGGTTGGGGTAAGATGAGCTGCCGAGCTCTGACATTCTTAAACAAGCAGGCTATGCAGCCACAAGAAACACCATCTAGGAAGGTATATTTTTATTAGTCCTTCTTTTAAAGACTTACAAGATTTTAAAGAACCACATGAATTCTGTTTTTAACTTAGATAAAAGCCTGCAGTTAATTTTTAAGAGTGGATTTCAAATCCCTAAAAAACAGGTTTGGTAAAATCTCTGACAGGACTTGAATTGCAGCATTTAGGAAGACCTCAGGAAAAAAAAAATAGGCATTTTTATTTCCTTTGTACATTTTCCCTGAAAAGCTGGGTCACATTTTCATTAACAATATTTAAAGGACAGCAAATCTTGCTTAACAATCCTCCCATGGAAAAAGCCAACAATGAATGACTTTCTGCTGACTTTTAACGGTTAGGTGCAAACCACCAAAGCCAAGGCTAATGACTTTAAGAAAATAAGAGTTTTTTGGTTTCTGATAAGTGATGTTGAAAGAATATTCCATAAACCACATCACCAACTTCCACCCTCCCTCCCATTCCTAAAATGCCTCATCCAATCAGAGTTTCTGTTTACATTCTTCAAACTGGCAGGAGGCAGGAGGTAGCAGACTGGACTCCCTCATGCATCTGCCTAGCCCTGACTTATCATGTGTCTACACATGTAAGTCAATTAAAACAAACACATTAAAAAAGTTTTTTTCTAATTCAGCCATATAATGGATTAGTATCCTTAGAGTCAATGAGTTGCTTAACTAATCCTAATTTTCCTCCAATAATCTATGATTTATTGAAATTACTGGGGTAGATCAAGTGATACTCCTGACAGGTTAGTACCTACATAAACACCATTTAAAGGTACGAGTCCCAGAAACTGAATGCAGATGATTTTTTTCTCTCACTTTTTCTTTAGCCTGAACTCAAAAAGAGTAGATCAAACTGTGACAGTGTCCTGGCTACTTTTGAAGAGCCAGCCCTGCATATACAATATTTCTGCATGCCCTCCACACTACCAAGATAAACAGTCAGGAGCTCAGGACCAGCAGAGAGTTGTGTTCAAGAGATGCAAACAAGAGCTCAGAGCCAGTGCACTATGTCCATGTCATGGCACTGGACCACAACAACAGGTACTCAGAAAATAGCCAGGGCTTGGTTCTGGCCAAAAGGTGAGGCTCAGACTCCCTCTAGACCCTTCCATCCACTAGCCACTTCTTCCTACCTTTGCCCACCACCACCACCCTGGAAGCCAAGCCTCAAAACAGACTATATCTGGAAACCGCTTACCTTGCGGCCAGGATGTGAAATATTTTAAACATCCTAACCCTACAACAACAGTGATCAGTGGTTTCATTTTATGTCAACATCGAAGTGTGAGGACGAAATGTAAATAACTTTTTAATCATAACATTATTCCCAGAATGGTAGGAGAACTTATTTTAGGATTTGGGAAGAAGGAGCAACTGTTAAGCATCTCAGAAGAATCAAGGTTGAGTGTAGGAAGTGAAGACTGATCCAAATTAAAGATTGTGCTAGCTTATGCTTGACCAACCAGGTATGCTGCAGACAAGAGTGTTTGGGTGAGTAGATAGCTTCCTCCAAAGCAGCATTAAATAGCTTAGGGAGAGAGCACTAAGCCTGACTGGAAAAAGTGACCATGCAGAACATACCATATATGTACACAATCTCCATTGCAAGCATTTATAAAATCCTATTTACACATTTTCCAAGTTTGTCCCTCTTGACAACTGACTCCATTAAAATCCTGGAATTTTAAAATATCTGATGTAATCTCCTCTAATTTATTCATTTGACAGATGAAAGCCCAAGGTCCAGAGAGAGAAAATGACTTCCCCCTAATTATTAGAGTTTTCTGTTCCTCTAAGGATGTAGTAGGACAAAAAGCAATAATCTATGTGACTTGGGGCAGGGAGGCCAGTGTAATGCAGTGTGTTTGGATCTTAGCCAATGGTGTGGGGTTTTTTTATTTCAATAGATTTAGGGGGTACAAATGGGCTTTTGTTACATGGATTATATTGCATAGTGGTGAAGTCTGGGCTTTTGGTGTACCCATCACCTGAATCGTGTACATTGTATCCTATAAGTAATTTTTTATCCTTCACCCCCCTCCCACCTGTTGAGTTTCCAGTATCCATTATACCACTCGATACAGCCATGCATACCTATAGCTTGGCTCTCACTTATAAGTCAGAACAGGCAGTATTTGGTTTTCCATTTCTGAGTTACTTCACTTAGGATAATGGTCTCTAGTCAACCATGTAATCTTAACCAATTTCATTCATTTCCCTGTGCCTCAGTTTCTTCATTTCTAACAACTGATATAATTATAGCACTTAATTCATAGGTTTTGTGAGAATTAAATGAAAGAACATATTTAAAGCATTGAGCACAGTGCCTGGTAACTAGAAGGTATCAACATAAGGTATCAATAATACTTGTTGTTGTTATTGACTCTGCTAATAGTGTAATGGTCCATGCAATTGTGAAGTCAGGAGTCAAAATAACTTAAATAATAATGAAGATAATCACAATTATTATAACAATAACATGACTAGTATTTCTTGAGTATGTGCACGGGTGGGTACTCTACTAATTGCTTCAACTACATTATCTCACTCAATTCTCACAGTTCTACAGATAAGGAAATTGTCCCTTAGAGGAGCTTAAAAATTTGCTTAACAGCTGATAAACAATGCTCCTAGGATAAAAATGCAGGTCTCACAGACTCCAGAATTCCCACTGTTGTATGAATTAAGACTAACCATCTATACATTAAGGAAAAATAAAGAAAAGGAAACTGTGTGATTTCATGAGCGAGGTCCTTTACTCTTTTCCTGGCTAAAAAAGATGAAACACTGTATTTTAGAGCAGGATGGGCCAGTATCAATCACTTCACTTAACCACATCAGACTTTTATAATAAATGTTATGGCTGAGTGTGAGGTCACTCAATGTCAGTTCAATACCCCCTTAACAGGGAGCTATAAGTCAATCCTGCTATCTTAAGATTTATCTCTGTTGCACACTAAAATTGGTTCGTTTTCTATTGATTGAGCATTTGAGATACAAAAGCTTGAGCATTGGCTGCTATTTATTTGATGTGTTCCTTCCTGTATCCATCAAACTTGCAGGAGTGTTATCTGCCATTTTAATGTGGCTTGAAGCTTCCCAAATTTGGCTTCCATGGTTGTTTGGAAAATATCATTTTTTTTTTTTTAATGGTGGTAAATTGTGGGCCTCTCTTTTCCGATTTGCATATATTCGGAGATTTTATTTATGCAAGCTGTTAAACAGGTTAATTTAACTCTCCACCGTATCCCCATTTCTGGGGTTAAGGTAGGAGTTGGAGTGCGGGTGAGGCATACTTTTTAAGGGTGCTCAAAACCTCTCAAAAAGTTATATCTTTAGTAAAAGGCCCACATGTTGCAAAATGTTGAAAGGAGGGTGCCTTAAATTGTGAAATCTTCTGTGAGGGATCTCATTTTTCTGGAGCTCCCTGACATCTGAGCCCTCAAGATGCTGGAAGGATTCCAAGAGCACCATAAAATTAGGGCTGGTCCCGTCTGAACTGAATCCAGATCATTTCAAAGTGACTCAAGGCAGGGAAATAAATATTGAACCTAGTTAAATGTTGCTTGAGATTATGCTTGGCACTGGGTGTCCAGTCACTGATTTACTCTTAGGTTACATGGGTTATTTTGAACCCAAATGGATATGCCAGGGCGGATTCATTCAATGGTAGCAATTATTTGCAAGCACAGTTGCATTTCTGACACATTTAGCGGAATGTAATGTAAGGATTTATGGGATGGTGTTGGATGGGTGGAACAGACATTAAAGTCCTCAGTTTCAGGCTACTTTATTCAATCCTGGATCACATTTAGCTTTTTTCCCCACTCCTTGACTCCTTTTCCTTGTCTTGCTTGAATAAACTAACTTTTTTCCCTTCTTTTGTTCTTTCTTTCTTTTTCTTTTTTGTCTTTCTTCTGTTTCCTTTTTTTTTAGACAATAAGTTATGAATGAACAGTAAGAAATCAGAATCAAAGAGGTTAAAAGGAAGAGTTATTATATAAATGATCTATAGCTCACCCAACTCTACTTTAAACTGCCCCCCCAAAAAGGTGAAGGTAGCTATTTGGAAAAGAAATGTTTTAAATGGCTAGTTACGAGTTTAATGAAAAGATTTTTGAAGCGAGGTATCCCATGGTACACATGTACTCTGTACAGCCATACAATCTAAGCCCTGCAGAATATTTAGTTGAGGATTCATGTTGGTCTGGTATATCAGTGCCATAAGACAGAAGTCCCACGGAGTCCCAGTCCTCTGTGTCTCTTCCCTTCAGCAAGAGGAGGACACTCCCAGGGCCAAGTTTGAGGGTGCGGTTTGATCTGAGGTTCTGGCTGCAGTCAAGTCCCAACCCAGTCAGATATCAGAGCAGCCTTTGGAGTCAGACAGATCCACATAGGACTCCCAACCTGCAGTCTATTAACTGTTAACCTTGGGAAATCAACCTAAAACTCCCTGCACCCAGTTTCCTTATCTGTAAAATGGGGATGTTTGTAGCTTCTATTTCACAGGGCTGCTGTGAAGATTTAATGGGGAAATGCACATCAAGTGCTTAGGTCAGCACCTGGCATACAGTAAGCACTTAATAAATGGTAGAAATTACAATAATTCCTCCAATGTCAAACCACCTCTCTTTCCGAAAGGCCTGATGACCCTGTGACCACAGCCTCAAGCCTCTGCAGACCTGGGCATGGAGATACAGGTGGCTCAAAATCCTGGCCGGGGTAGAAAATGGACCAGGTCGGGGGTCCATCATGGCAATCAAGCAGTAACTGCCATAGCAGGACACACCCCTGTTTCCTGGGGTTCACTGACCAGTGCTCTGGCTCTGACCAGTTTCTACATTGGCATGGCAAGGTGTGGGGCCCTGCCTAACACAATGTAAAGCACAGGCCTTTTTAGCTCACCCATGTCTCAAGCAATTCTGAACAGAATAAGAGTATCAATTAAATCCTGCTATGAGAAAAATCAATTTAAAAGATCTGTTTAACAAAGCTCCAGACTCAGACTGCCTTCCTTCAAGAACTATTTGATCCATTTAGTGTATGTAAGATTTTATAGCTCCCAATGCACTTCCCCATACCTGAATCTTATTTGAACCCTCCCCAAACCTTTCAAGGTAGGTATTATAATCTCCACTTTATAGATAAGAAGCTGATGCTCAGAAAATATTAAGTCAAGTCCAAGGTCACTCAGCTAATACTTGGTTGAGTTATTCCTTGATCTCAGATCTTCTGACCCCAATATTCCCTGTACTACACTGTTCACCTTTCTCCACCCACTGAGGACTGGTCACCATAGTCTCTACCACACTCACCACCTGGCACTCACCAATCAATCAAATCTGGTTCTGATTAGAAACCTGCTCAATATATGGGCTCTGAAGAGAAGCACAAGTTAAATGAGGCATGAAAAACCTCTGCTTTTAAAATCTAGTCATGAATATGCACCATATACACAAGAACTTAATGCAAAGAAACCAAGTCCAAGAATTGCTGAGGAAATCTTCACTCTTCCAGCTTTAGAAAGCAAACTGGACTTGAAGGGTGACTTATTTTGTGAGCCAGTTTAATATAAATACCATAGTAATTTTAGTGACAATATTTCCCATAGACCTGAGGCAGAAAATAATACTCTCACCAAAGGTACAAACAAGTGGGGATTTTACAAGCAGAGGCAGATCAGTTCCTCTACACAAACTCTGTGCTCCCAGCCACGATGAATTATTTCTTCCAACACAACATTTTCTGACAGTCTCCACTGGCCCTTTCTTTGCTAGGTGGGGAAGAAAGACCTGAGCTGGTGGAAAGAGCAATGCTCCTGTGGAAAGGCACAACAGATCCAGTGATGTTTCTTTCACCCTCCCCATTTCCCTCCACCTGGAAAATGAGGACTGACAACGATTAATGACTCCTAGTAACCATGTATGGATTATTCATCAGAGAAAACATGATTTAAACCATAGCTAGAAATGATTATTTCAAAATGTCCCACATAGCCCTTTCCCAACCAGACCTGAGGCTGTGGGGGTGGAGAGAGGACATTCAGAATGAACCAGAGCCACCACCTGAAGCCTGCGAAATACCTCAACTCCTTCACCATGGAGAGCACTGGGAGAACTCCTTGACTGGCTGTGAGCTACACTAGACAACATAGGAGACTATCTATTTTTTAGGACATGTTCCAAAATGCTTTTTTTCTCCTCATTTTTAGCCCAGACTGAAGTAGGGTGTTTCCTATGCAGAAAGCATAACCTTCCCCCATCCCTCACCATGGTGAGAGAACACTCAACACAACACACTCATTGAGCTAACTGGACTGATGGAGCTCTCCGTAAGCAGTCACTGGACTACAACTGAGGTCAACTGGAGCATGCCCAGTGACGTCTGTAGATCCCAAGATATGATTTCATTAATCTCTGTGGATAAATCAGTAGGGCATTTGCTGGCAGTGTTTAAACTGCTGTGGTGGGTCAGATTAGGAAGCTGCTGGTGATACAAGTCCAAAGGCAACCCAGGGAGGGTTCTTGGCTTCTGCCAAGGGTAAGATCCCATGGCTGCTTGAGTTGACTCCACCAGAACACCAAGCCTCTGCTGGCAAGTCCATCAGTCCCTCTAGACAGGGTGTGGCTTCCTGCCGCCACTACGACACATATCTGTAACACAACCAGAGATGACTAAAGTGCCCTGGGCTGGAGGCAGGGCTGGGGTGACTGCAATATCAGGACCTCTTTCCCAAGAAACTTGATGAATTTCTCCCCCGTGGATGCTTCTTCTCTCTGCGTAGTAGTGTGATGGTGAAGGAAAAGTGTGCTGAAAATAAGACTACCAGCTCTGCCCACCAAACACGTGATCATGAGCAAGTCACTTAACCTCTCCAAACCTCAGGTTCTTCTTCTGCAAAAGGGGATAATAAATGCTCCCAGACAGTCCCATAAGGTTGTTGTGAGGATTAAATGACATGATTGGTATGAAGAGTTAAAACAGTGCCTGACTCTGAGTCAACATGAAGTCATGTTAGATACTATTTCCTCTTTGGAGTCTGCCATTTTCCCCTCTCCCCTGAGACTCTGTCCCATCTACCCTGCTGGGACAGTGCCTTGTGCCCTGAGTTGCTCCTCTCTTTACTATGAAAAATGAGCCCCAGTTACAAATCCACAGAAAGCTTAATGTGTTGCCCCCAGGAATATTTATATGTAATAGGAGGGTGGGACTTTAGCTATAAGGAATTATCTTATATTATTATTGATCTGCAGGTGGGAAAGGTTTGTTTGCATCATGCAGGAGAGTAGTGAAGAGTAGGGGAGGAAGTAGGCCAGGGCCTCATAACTTGGACATTGATTTTAGGATAAGAAGTACACATGTGAGACGTTTTATAAGTAGTCAAGAAGAAGAACAGGAGAGATGACCCCACAAAGTTTTTCAGAAAAAAACAGAGTTGAAGGGGACCCTGTGTAGCCAGATAGAAGCCAAGAGGCCAAGATACTGCTTGGAGCACTCACTATGCATAGCCACCTTGCCCTGGGATGGGTCTACAGCCTCTGCAGTCCTTGGTAAGGGATGGCTGAGCTGAGTTGGCTTTCACTTCCCTGTGCTTTTCATATATCCATGAGTATAGGCAACTGGAAGATGCCTTGATCTTTACAATTTTCTGGGATCAACACAGCCACATCTATTATCTCTTTGTCCTTCCTCACCTCCTTTGCATCTCTTTGTACACATTCATACACACATGTCCCCCTTTCCAGGTTTGAAAAAAATGGAATAGACAAAACATAAGCTCTAGGGACCACAGGCATACAGGTGAAGCAAGCCAGGTGCAATCATGTGTGCCCTTGGGTAATGGTAAGATTCACCATCAAAGTTCCCACCTTTTTTGCTCTCTGAAAACAATCAGCGTTCTTGCAGGTACATGGTGAAAATACCACTCCTTTCTACCTCATACTCAGGCCACGTTGAGCCTGTGGCTGGCCATGCAGCCTTGAAAAAGACAAATGACTCGATGGGACTGAAGTAGAATGAGGGAAGCCAGGCACTCCAGAGCTGTCACATTACCCTCTGACAATTGTGATGGCTTCCCTGCAGTGAGGGAATGCCCCCTACCCACCAAGGATGTAGCCCATGGAGGGCTCAAGTTCCTGGATGAAGGGCCTTGGACTCTTTCAACTAACTTTATGCAGCACAAAGCTCAGCCCATTTCTGTGTAGCTCTGGGCATTTAACAAATGCTTTTAATGATGATGATGCAACCCTTTCAGCTTAGATCTGTCAGGGTCCCCTGAGAAACATATATTATCTGAAGCTCTCCTTTTTGCTTAATTACATTGTACTAATGTTCTTTTTCCACTAGATTTCTCCTCCCCCAATTCTCCCACCCAAACCCGGCTTCACTGTGGGTTGGATTTACATAAAAGACCAGCACATTATAATTGTGATGATTGATCACTGAAGTTTCCTTGGGTTCAGATTGTTTCCTAATGTGGGTCATTTTTCATCATAAAGAGTAGGCTGATAATGATGTCATTTCCATTGCTTGAATTTTGAGGCAGTGGCCACATATCACAGAGTTTAAATGACTGTCTATAGGGCAGCGAAATCATGTCGTTATCAGTTTAAAGCAGTTGCTGCTTTACTCCTGGGGACAAAACAAGAATTGGAGGCTCTAAAACTCATCAAACAAGAGCAGGATGCCAGGAATACAAATCTGTACCTGGGTCTGGGAAAGGGAGAGAGGCAAGAAGGGAGGTGGTGAAGCAAACCTGTTTTTGTGTGAGGCTGTGTGGTGAATATCAGATAAAAATGACAAAGTCATACTTGATAGAAAATAAGTTGTATTGCTGATCACTGGATACCTTAGATATGCTCTCCCACAATTCTTTAACTGTGATCCCACGGCAAGATTAACGAGCAAGAACTGAAATCACTTATGAAGCAGAGCTTTGGACTAAAACCCATCTGCCAGATAAGCCAATAAATGTGCCTCTCTTTGAGTATTGGCACTGGGATGGAGCTGGAATATGACCCTAATTTTTTGTGTGTGAAGTATGGATATGAAATGAAATGATGTTACATGGAGGGCGGGGAAAAAGGGGTTAAAACAAATAGCTGTGTTGTGAAAATCCCAAGGATTGAATGTCCTAAATCACTGCAAGTGATTTGCTGCCTGAGACATTCTGTTTTCTGCCATTTGCCTCTAGCCCCTTGCCCATGGGCACGTCTTTCTGAAACCCTATAGGATGTCCTAGGAATGTTAAAAGTTTATAGCTCAGCCCCAATCCTGTTTCTACAGCCTTTCTCATTCAGCACATGCCCCCACAACTTCTTATTGAAAATTTTCTAACTTAGAGAAAAATTTCAGGAAAAGTAGCATGAACACCCTTATGCTACTCACCTGTATACACTAATTGTTCATATTGTCCCAAATTTGATTTATCTCTCTATATACATATGCACATGTATTTTTTATTTAATCATTTGAGAATTATTTGCTTTAGCTTTACCTGCTTCATGACACTTCACACCTACATACTTAAGTGAGTATCTCAAAAGAACAAAAAGATTCTCCTCATTTCCACAATATAATTATCATGGTCAAGAAATTTAACATTGATACAATACCATTCTCTAGTATACAGCCTTTTTTAAAGTTCTTCAATTGCCCCTACACAATCTCATGTAGCTGACTAAATACACACACATACACACACACACACACACACACACACACCACTCCAGGGTTTAATCAAAAATCTCACATTGCATTTAGTTGACATGTCTGCTTTGTTGTTTGTTTTTTGTTTTGTCTCATGGTATTGAATTGGTCTTAGCAGTATCAGTATAAACTAATTTTTTTTCAAAAATTTATTTCTTAGTATGATGGAGATATGTCAAGAGGACACAGGACTGGGACCCAGCTTGAAGAGCTTCCCACTGGCAAAACTGTGACAATTTGAGCACCAAAATGACAAATGACAGAAATGGTTATAATACATTCATGGTAAAAAGGAATATATTCTGATATTTAAAAAAATGAAAGTGGGAAGAAGAAGAGAAAGCTCTTCTTTACAGAAGAATAGAAACTAATAGATGAGGAAGAAATTTAGAAATAGAAAATTGCCATTTGTAGTCATCATAGTGACAATTAACTCAGGCAAGAATCATCATCTCCTAGTTCACATTTGCACCTTTTCTGTCCTTCAGTGAGAACCTAGGTTCCCAAAAAATCTCAATACTGTCACTCATTTGCTCAGTCCTATGGTACACACCAACTTATTAAGTAAAATTCAAGATTTCTTTACTAATTTTTTTTCTTAGAAAATATTATGTTGCGGAATACAGTCAGAATACTCTGTTCAATAGTAACAGAGTAATTTTTCTAATGTGTGATTTTTATCTATTTGATATAAATTTAGTTTCTTTTTTCTGTTTTGAATTCAATTTTCATCTCTTTTACATCCTTGCTGATTTAATCTTACTTTTTAGAAATGTAAACCCTTACCATGATTTAAAGATCAAAACCAAATCAAAAGGTAACTCAGAGAAGTCCAATCTTCTTACCTACCCCATGTACTTGGTTCCCATAGACCTCTGTAGATAACAACGTTCATTATTTTCTGGCTTACTTTTCCTGTGTTTCCTTTTGCAAAAATAAGCAAATTCACTGACAATTTTTTAAGCCATTATTTGTGTCCCTTTTGTAATAATTGCTTTGCAATTTTGGAAAAATATATGAGAAAATTCCAAAAGATGAATTCAACCCAAGAACATTCCTTCCTACTTCCTGCTTTGAGTTAGAGGAAGAATCTTTGTTGCCCTTGCAAACATCAGAAAAAGGGAACAGTAGGGAACAGGGAGGATGATGAAGGCCAAACCCAGTCATATGACTTAGGGGGCTAAGCACCATCAATTCCCTCAAAATATGTATTTTTTGTCTCAGTAACAAATGAGAAAGCAACTAACTTGCACCACTTCTGATTCTCTTGGTTGATATGATAAAATTAATCAGCCCAGCCATAGTGCTTCTAAGACTCAGAATGAATCTAGTCAAATTGCTCTGTAGCCCTTGGGATAAATCCCAAACTTGCAAAGCCCTCAGTAGGCTGTCCTCCCCAGCCTCACTTGGCGCACAAGTATGAGACACGCAAACACACGTACACGCACACACACACACACACTACTGAGTCCCACGTACTGGGTTCTTTTCTCACCCTGTGCTGTTTGCTTTGCTTACACTGACCCCAACATTTGAAATGCTCTTCCCACCATGGACTAGGAAGTCTGCTGTATGGGTTTCACCTTGATCAACCCCTGAGGGAAGATTGTTTTCTGAGCTCCAGGGAAGCTTCTTATTTTTCAGTTTCCCATGTCTGAAACTTGGGTGTTGGGTTTGTAACAGACCTTCTGTGATTGTAACTTCTTGGAAAGACATGACAGGAAACTGGGTTTTCGAGTTTTACTTTCCAGCCAAGGAGGTAGAGGAAAGCTTATTGCTGTTACAGAACTTAGGACCCAGTGGCTTCTTTGGCCCCAGCCTATGGGTCCTGCATGGTGGTGTATCCCTGACACACACCCCCACCCATGGAGGACTACTGCCCCCCACCCAGTGCCTTTCCTGCCTCAGGCCACCCACGTTTCCAACTCTGCAATCTGATGGCTCTGCTTCACTTCTCCTTCCATTTTTTGTATTTTCAACCAGGCTAGTAAATTACCAATCTCCTAAGGGATCTGTTCACTTGACTGCTCTTCTTGCATTTCTATTTCCTAGACCCTACATCAGATCCTACATGGCACTATAATAACGCCATAAATCCTGATATTTAATCTTGGTCTTGTTCCTTCTATTTTCCTCAACTCCATCCTTCCACTTGAAGAGAAGCTATAATAATACAGCAGTGATTTTCAGGTTTTATTGTGAAAAAGAATCACCTGAGAGAATCCTGACTCAGTAGGTCATGGATGGAGCACTAAAATTTGCATTTCAAGCATGTAACTCAGGTACGTCCAGGACCACTTTAAGAAATGCAATTAAGTAGGCAGTCTGGGTACTTTCTATCACCCTTCATCCTAATTGGACCCTGTGAGTGCTAGAGATACTCTTTCTCCTAATTATCCAAAATGATCATCCACGAGACATCAGGAGTAATTCCCAAGAAAAACTGCCCTCATCTGTTTCCCACAGGAACTACAGCCCTAAGACACTTCTGTTAAATTTATCTTTGAACTGTGAATAATAATTGCTTTATTTTCCACTCAAATAATGGACATTATTATGCTGCTTACTCATACTATGTTTATTCCCATCAATGTAATTTTTATTAGAATAAAATAATAATGCTTATCTGTATATTTCATTTGTAAAGGTATTTAGATAGTATACATACTTAGAATTCTCTTTCCATCACCCGACTTGTAGAAAACAATTCCACTAACACCTGGGTAATCACATAATACTTTCCTCAAAACATAATAAAATTAAATAGGGTTTGACATCTATGAAGCTGGACAAATTAGTGAGAATTACTACTCCCTGGCAGATGAATGGCTCATAGGAGCGGTAGAAGGTGTCATGTCCATTCATACACAGAGTGCAGATGGAGGAGGCTACACAGAGCCAAGTCCCATTATGGCACATGATGGCTGGGCTGGGGTGGGGTGGGGCTGTGGGACTGTTTTCCTCTGGCGCTTGGGACATGGGCATGCTTGTCTTCCCTTCTGAGGGTGTCAGTGGCTAGTTTGGCCAAAAATGCATGTAGGCTTACCTGTAAATGTTTTTTTAATGAGTCCTAAATCAGAAGAGATTCTAAAGAGGAAGCTAAGGAATGCCAGATCACCCTGAGCATTTGGAAAGAGAAAGGAGAGTGCGTGGCACAAACAGGGATGAGACCTTTCCACCCTGGCCTGGCCCATCTCCCTAATAGTAGTGGCTGTGTGCGAGGCTCTGAGGGATTTTTGCTGGATTCCTCCTCCTGCTCTGCCACTGACCAGTCGTGATTTGGGACAACATACGTAGTCTCTGCAAGCCTTTCCTGTCTACTTCAAGAGAGATACTTTCAACTCATATGACTGCAGTAATGACTGACTGAGCTAATAAAATATACATTTGATAAACATTACCTTTTTTTTAATTGTAGTAAAATATATAAAACAAAATTTACCATTTTAGCCACTTTTAAGGGTATAGTTAAATGGCACTAAATACATTCCCATTGTTGTGTAACCATCATTACTATCCATCTCCAGAATGTATTCATCATCCCAAATTGAAACTCTATTGTTTTTTTAATCCATTAACTGGTTTTGGTCATATTTATAAACTTCTTAGTATGGTAACTAACACGTTAACCCTGAGTGTAACATCAGCGATCATGGACCCCATTTTAGCTTTTAAATTTCATTTTTTAGCAGTTTTATTTGTAGAAATTGATATTTTATTACTTTGACTCTTTTTTAGAAGTCTTAGAAATCCAAAGAAAAAAGAGAAAATTTACTTTTTAAAAAATAGAATAAAAGAGAATATAACTCATTCTATCTTGTAATTTCTATAAATCTAAGATATGAGATCTTACTGATTTTATTCTTCCTATATTTAAACATTTTGCTAGTCATTTTAGGCATTATTTGATTATTCCTTGCCAACTATTGCCAACTATACTTAAAAATTCTAAAATAATGTGAAATGGAAAAATGATAGAGTTTCCTAGAAGGTTGAAATAAAGCATAACTCTTGTGTCATCTTTCAGTTTTCCTATTGTCCCCAAGTGTTGTAACATCATTCAAGAAGGTTTAAAAGAAGACTGGAGACACCATCTTTGTGGTTTCTTTTCATCTTTCGGTGAACACAGTTGAGCAATCATAATTTTTGTTTTCCACCAATAATAAGGAAACATAAGGAAATTTATAGAAGATGTTTCAAAATTATTAGACAAATCATAAGATTAATACAAAGAGACCTCATATAAGGAAAATCTCAGACTATGAGTTTTCAGGTGACAATATCCTAGATGAACTTTCTAAGTCTAGAATCAATGAGTGAACTCTATATTTCTAAGAACAAAAATAAAATATGTTGCATTCAATGAGTTAGTCACTCAGTGGGATGGACTGTATCATGCAATGTTTTGTGATCAGAACCTGATCTATCCTGTCTTGCCAAAAAGACATGTGACAATATTGTCATGTGGTTGTGTACAAAATTTGCTTGATATGAGTCATAAGTAGACAAGGCAGGTGTATACAGAAAGGTGGATGAAAGAAAATAGATGATGTGGAAACCAAAAAATCGAATTAATCATTCTAATTGATGTTTATAAATCTAAACATGAAAACGTTTTGCAATTATAGAACAAAGAAGATATATGTCTTCTTTTAAACAAATTATGAGCTATCAAAGTTTTTAAAAGTGTTATGTTTTGATGATGTAACTGCAAGAAGATAAAATCAGAAGTAATGATAAGTTAAACCTTTTAGAGACATATTTGAAATCTGGAATCAGTACTGTACTTATAAGATGGATATGTTCCAGAATCACACATAACAGTTGATGACCAGTTAGTGGCACTCAAAGGAAATTGCCCATTTTAGGTATCTATGCCTTCTAAACCAGCAAAATATGAAGTAAAAAACTGTAGTTTTCTATACTTAAATTTTAATTAAAAATTCTCATAAAGTTGTTTTTCACAATATCTCTGGTTTTATTTCTATAAATTATTCATAAAATGACTCAGAAGTATAAAAACATAAAAAAGGGTCCATTGGACACAAATGGTAAATGCTGAGAACTATTCTTGGCATACCAAGGATTAAGTACTCAATAAAATTGTGTCATTATTATCACTAACACCCTCATCAGAGTCCACAAAGTTTTATCAGGTCCTAGATTTATTCTAACAAAGAAACCACATCCTGTGTTCCATGCAACAATAAGGACTCTTAAGCACCAGTAGGTTTGAGGTATCCTGTTACCACCCCCAGAAAAGAAAGGAGCCCAGCAAGCCTTCCCACTGCAGCATGCAAAAGGCAGATGTATGGGCCTGATGTGGTCAGTCACAAGGTGAGCCTTCTTCCTGGAGTGCGTTAGAGACACAGGGCACAGTCTGCCACATGTATCACTGACCACTCTCCCTGCCCACAACCCACTTCCTCTGATCCACATGGGGCTGGGCAGCCATTAAAAGACTGGGTAATACACCCTCCATATCTTTAAAAAGCTCAACTGCTTAAAAAGAGAAAAAGAAAAATTTGTAGCCCACATGGTTCCTTTATCCCTTCTGATGAAAGGCTTTGATTTTGAAAGACGAAAGAGACTATAGGAAGTGACCATCTGACTGAAGGAAGGAATGCCCATAAAAAAATCCTACAATTGAATACAAAATTAACTTCTAGGGGGTCAAATACAGAAAAATAGTAAAATAGATATTTTGCTACTAACTCTGAAGAAGAAGACCTAAGAAAGTGGTAAAGAAGAAAACTGAGAGCTTCAGATTTCTATGTATCAATTAAAAAATACATTTGATTTTTTAAATTAGTAAATGTTACCTCCTGGGTTTGTCCAATCCAAGAGAGAACTGCCCAGCCACAAGAGTGATCCTCCAATGGAGAGAAAAATGGCCACAAGACAGTAGTTGGTCCCCATGTAGGCAGATATTCAAGTAGTGGCCAAACAACCACCTGAAAAGTATGCTGCAAATGCTATTTCTAAGCTGTGAGAGAGAAAAACTATATTTCCTTAAGGTCTCTTACGTCTCTACTCAAGATAACATAATAGTTAAAACAAAAGGTCTTGGAATCAGAGTGTCTCGGTTCAAATCCTAGCCCAGTCTTCACCAAGGGAGACTAACCTGACTAAACCTAACTTTGGTCATTTGTAAAACAGTGGGCGGGTGAGGGCCCATGATGGCAGTGGTACCCTACTGAGTAGGATATCTTCTGTTTGCCCAACAGATGCCCTTACACCCTTCACTGTTCTTTCTGC
Source organism: Lemur catta (assembly GCF_020740605.2). Classification (NCBI taxonomy): domain Eukaryota; kingdom Metazoa; phylum Chordata; class Mammalia; order Primates; family Lemuridae; genus Lemur; species Lemur catta. The sequence continues at coordinate 43,912,300 of NC_059139.1, forward strand.
CCCGGGAAACACCTGAATGAAATTCCTCAGCAGGCTCCCTTGTTGAGTCCAACAGCCTCCTGCCCCAGTGAGAGTTTAGAGGAAGAGAGAGTTGAGGACAGGCTATTGATGCCCTGTGGATTCTATCTGACTGGCTGTGTCCTTCAGCTGAAGGTCACTGCAGCACTCTCTCCTTCTGCATTCTGGAAACTCCTCTCTTCCCTCAACCTTTCAGGCCTGGAGGTGGTAACTGCTCCTTTGTTGCTAGCCTCAGGACTCTGCACTATCTCTTATGAATCTTTACCACTGCTCTAGCTCTATGAACAGTCCATTTACTAAACCCTCTCCCAATTATCTCAGTTGCAGTATGCATCTGTCCTTTGCTGGGACCCTGACTCTACCTCAGGGATTGTTGAGAGGATTAAACATGGTATTGCACATAAAGTACCTGGCACTGAGTAAGCCGTCATTACAGTGATATTTTTATCCTGCTTTCTCTAGTCTCTCACATTCCTCTTTTCCACCCATGGTCAACCCTTCTAGTCAGGTCCTCATCTGATTCTTTAACACAGGAATCAGCAACTTTTTCTTTAAAGGACGAGACAGTAAATATTTTAGGCTTTGTGGGCTACGTAGTCTCTGTTGCAACACGTAAATGAATGAGCATGGCTATGTTCCAATAACATTTTCTTTATGAACACTGAAGTTTGAATTTCATATCATTTTCATGAGTCATGAAATATTATTCTTTTTTTGATTATTTTTCAACCATTTGAAAATGTAAAAACCATTCTTAGCTCACAAGTCATACAGAATCAGATGATGGGCAGAACTTGGCCTACAGGCCATAGTTTACCAACCCCTGCTTTCACAGAGTTCTAAGATTTAGCATTTCTGCTGTGCCAGAGAGCTTTTATGCCCCAAATTATGATTCTATGTTTTTTCTATTTTCCTTTTCCGTTTTTAATAAGACTCTATGAATGTATTATTGGAAGCCAAAGCTCGCTTGCTCTTTCCCATAATCTTTGCCAATTGGCTTTCAAAATCCTTTGCCATAGCACATTCAAACCACTCCCCTCCACAGCACCTTCCAGGGGCAATGTCCTTGAAGCTGTTCCCACACTAGAAACCCATTCTAGCACTTTTCATCTAGGAAAAGGCACATCCAGGACTAGCCCAGTGTGATTCATTCCATGGAAATAATATTAGAACCCTGGTATACTTGGGCAAAGCCTGGCCTGGGCAATGTTGGGAAAAAGATGAGGTTTGTCTTTGCAAGACTGCATCTGATCATGTCTGCTCTGGACTTTATACATCCAGGGCATTTACCAGCCTTGTGATTACTCCCTCCTTCCTCCCTTTCTCAGAATATCAAACTGAACAATCTGTGCAGAAGTGCTGGTAAATGCTAAGGTGTTTTACCTATTCCAACAGACAAACCATGACATATACAGCCAAAGAGAGTCTCGAACTTTAAGAAGCCTTTGCAAAATTATTACCTACCTAAAGGAGTTGTCCTCAATCCTGGCTACATGTTAGAATCATCTTTTCCAGCACTTTAAAATGCTGATGAGCAGAACCCACCCTACAAAGATTAAAGTTTTACCTGCAGTTTTTAAAAACTACCCAGGTGATTTGAGGTCAGAGTTAGGGTTGAGAGTCATGGATTTAGAGGAATGGCAAAGGAGATATTTTCAGACAGTTGAAGAAAGTCAGGGTGCATCCATTCAAATCATGATTCCTTACAATTTTCTTACTCTCCCATGCAATGCTTCAGAAAAGAAGGCAATTGGGAAAATATGATGAAAATGAACATTATTATATATCTAGTTTGTGTTTGGATTTAACTGATTATTTTTCAGTTATTTCTTTATTCATCCAGCATCATTTATTAAGCTCCCACTTTGTGCCAGGCACTCTGCTAAACACTGCAGATACAAAGATGAAGATAGGCATGATCTCCGCGTTCATGGAGCTTACATTCTTATGGGTAGAAAGAGCAGGGGAATTGAATGACTAATTATACAATTATTATTTAATGACAATTGTGGGAAGTCTTACAAAGTTCAAAATGCACCTTCCAGGGGGATCTCATGTAACTGAAGGAGATCCATGAAGGCTTCCTTGAGGGAGTGATGCTCTGCCTGAGCTCTGAAGCATGAATAAGAATTAACTAGACAAAGAACGGGGAAGTCAGTGGAACTACATGTGCCAAGGCCCTGCATTGAGTGCATAGGAGCTTGAAGCTTTTGAAGAACTGAAAGAAGGCAGTGTGGGTGAAATTCAGAGAACCAGGGGAGAATGGTAGGATGAGTGAGGATCAGGTCAGGCAGGGCCTTGGACACCCTATTAAGATATAATATCTTATCTCATCTGTTCTTCATTAATATCCTCATTTTACAGACTCTGCACAATTTGATATACTCAAGGTTCCATCTGTAATCCTAGCACTCTGGGAGGCCGAGGTGGGCGGATTGTTTGAGCTCAGGAGTTCGAGACCAGCCTGAGCAAGAGTGAGACCCCTCTCTACTAAAAATAGAAAGAAATTATGTGGATAGCTAAAAAAATATATACAGAAAAATTAGCCAGGCATGGTGGCACATGCCTGTAGTCCTAGCTACTCGGGAGGCTGAGGCAGGAGGATTGCTTGAGCCCAGGAGTTTGAGCTAGGCTGACACCACGGCACTCTAGCCCATGCAACAGAGTGACACTCTATCTCACAAAAAAAAGAGGGGGGGTTCCATCACTGGAAAGAAGTAAGGCCAACACTCAAATCTACTTCTGTGTAACTCCATAGTCCGTGTCCTTTTTGTGGCCCTGTTTGTCTCTTTTTGTAGTTCCCATCAGCTTCAGGGGTGAGATGTTTTACCAGAAACAGAAATTTGATCATCAACCAAATTTGGGTTTCTACATAGAATCTCTCTGCACAGAAATAGCATATCTATGGTTATATATTTATAGGGAAGAACAAAAGAAACAAACTATAAAGGATCAAAAATACTAACTTTAGGGAAACTGACCTTCCTGTATGAAGGAGAAGGTTTGCCTGCACCTCTTACCCAGTCCCTTGAATAATTCAAAAGGGCTCCTATGGCTGGACCCTAGTATAGGTCAATCAGATAAAGTCATTCATTATTTATTTATCTGGTATGTATTGAGCAGTTTACATGCCAAGCACTAAAGACATAGATGAAAATACAAGATCCTGACACTCAGGGAACTTAGTCTTTTCTAGAAGAGAGTAGAGAAGCAATTTCTTTAGCCAAATTCAAAATAAGAAATTCCTAAAGATTAATAGGAGATTAGAGAAAAGAGTAGTAATATTTTATACCTAATATTTATATCTATCAGAGTTAACCTCTTTCTGTTCCACTCTGTCATCCCAATGTTTTTCAAAAATAACCACTTAAAAATAGCAAGATCAATAAAAATCTCTAGTTTTAGGTAGCTAGGGAATACCACATTATGAATAAAATTTAAGCAGTGGGCTAGGACATTCTGGAACATGATCAATGAGGGAAAATTGTATAAATCTTCAAAAAAATTTTTCTGATCTTGTTCCAAAATCAACAATGTACAAGAGATTGATCCAATCCTATTCCAGATGGTTTGAGGAAATCTGAGCTGAGTCCTTGAAGTAATGGTTAGTATAAGAGATATAAAATGAGCAAACAGAAAAATTCATTTAAATCCTAAAACTGAAAAATCTTCAGCAGATGGTATGGATCATAGATAGTTAAATGTCTGACAAAGGCAGTAATGATTAATTTTTATCAGCAACAGAGAGAGAGACAAGGAGATCAAATTATAGGAAATACAGTATTGATTTTTAAAAATAGAAGTAAGATTGATTCTGGCCAGTACCTCAAGTAAACTTTGATCCCTGTTAAAACATCCAGTTTGACTCTGACAATCCAGGAAACACCTCAGCAGACATTCCCAAGACCCTGAGGAGGTGGCAGGAAAAGAAGTGTCCATCTTCCCATTGTTCTCCAGAAATGCCCAAGGGGCAGTCAACAGTGTGCTCAGAGCACTCCCACCCCAACACCCTGGAGAACCAGGACACCAGCCCCTCAGTGAAATTTTCAACTTTCTCTCAGCTCCAACTCATGGTAGGAGAGACAGCTGAGTGGGAAGCCTCTGCTAAGCTCCACACATCAATATTGTGGCCACCAACAGCACACTGCAGTTGTGTGTGTGTGTGTGAGAGAGAGAGATCATCAGCTATCCTAATTTCTATCTTAGGAATGATTTCCTCTGCCCTTCATTCCAGCTAGAACTTGGCAAAAGAAAATAAGAAACTCTAATCATCACAGCACAGGACAGGCATCTTCCAATATGTTCCCCAAACTAAGATCCAGAATTCCTGCCTTGTCCTCTTTGGAGACCACTGAGTCAGAGCTGAGCCTAAGATCAGCTTTCTCTTTCTCCCTTTCAAGAACCCTCAAAAGCCATCATGCCTCACATTTCTTGCAGTCACCCTTCCCTCAAGTAAGATATTAAAATGGCAAGAGACCATAAGAACTTTGTTTTAAAGGAAAACAAATCCTTACCATATAACACTTTGTGCCAGCCCTGCCCCCACCAATTTATCTTACTAATATGACATCATATAAATCCCTTCCTCATCTTCCAACATTAGGAAGTTTAATTTGATCTGCCAATTGTGTCAGTTCCCTAGATTTGAGCATATTGTAACCATCTATTCATCATGTCTACTGTGATGAATGTACTGGCTGAGTTAGCTGCCTTTGAGGTGTAATTCTGTGTTCTAGACCCACTGCTCAAAATTTGGTGCCTGGATTAACAACAGCATCACCTGGGAGTTTGTTGGAGAAGCAGAATCCTGGGACCCCCTCCAGACCTGCTGAATCAAAACCTGCATTTTAATAGTATTCCCCAGGTGGTACTAACATACATTAAAGGGTGTTCTGTCTAAACGTAAGGCACTTATCACATCCCTGGAAACAGGTTGGCAGTAAGTTATTAAATGTTAACTATGTCACTAGAATGGGATCTTATAAAGAGACAGAGGGAAACTATAAGGATAGTGATTGTTACTGAACTTAACAGAATTTATGTTCCTTATATGAAGCACTTAGAGATGCAACAAGAGCACGTATATAAGTATTGTAAGTGCCAGAGGAGTTCAAAGAAAGGAGAGCTTGATGTGGGATTGCCAGGTAGTGGGGAGTATCACGGAGAAAGCTGGAACTGAACTGAGGATAAGTGGGTAGGAGCTTGTGAAAATATGACTACAAGGGAAAATTTCCAAATCTAAAACAGATGGTTGAGTTTTCAGGTAGCACTTACCAACCATATGAACTTTAATAAATCACTTATTTTGTGTGAGCATTAATAAAACCAGGAAGGTGATGTGGTAGAGTGGAAACAACAAGGTTTGGTGTCAGATGGGCCCGGCTCCAATTCAGCCAGACTATGTCACCTTGGAACAGTTATTTTCCCTTGCTAAGCCTCATTATCCTACCAAAAAAAATGAGAATAATACCTGACGATTAAATAAGAGAGGGATACAAAGTTCCTAGTATAGTGTCTGTAGTGTAACAGATGGTCACCCAATATTAGTTTTCCTTTCTCTTCCCTTCCCTCTGGCAAAGAGTTGTGCCTAGACAAATGTTAACTAACTCTGGATCTGTGTTGGCAAGAGCAATCCATATTAGGAAAGACCTTGACCGGGCGCGGTGGCTCACACCTGTAATCCTAGCACTCTGGGAGGCCAAGGCAGGTGGATCTTCTGAGCTCAGGAGTTTGAGACCAGCCTCAGCAAGAGCGAGACCCCGTCTCTACTAAAAATAGAAAGAAATTATCTGGCCAACTAAAAATATATATAGAAAAAATTAGCCGGGCATGGTGGCACATGCCTGTAGTCCCAGCTACTCGGGAGGCTGAGGCAGTAGGATCGCTTAAGCCCAGGAGTTTGAGGTTGCTGTGAGCTAGGCTAATGCCACGGCACTCACTCTAGCCTGGGCAACACAGCGAGATTCTGTCTCAAAAAAAAAAAAAGAAAAAAAAGACAGACTTGAGGAGTCCAGGTTTGATGTGGCAGGAAGTAGGTCACCATGCAAAGGTCAAAATGGTATTTTAGGAAGACCAGCCTAGCAGTGGTGTTCAGAATGGACTAAGAGGCAGGTGATGGCTAGTGGTAAACTGGCATGCTCACTGAAAAGAGGACTGCATAAAGGACTCTGGTAGGCTTTTGCGGCACACTTGACCACATCTGTGTTAGTCGTTTGTCCCTTTGTTCTCAGCTCTGCTCTCTGTACTTCTCCTGCTCTAACCAGTGTATCTGGGAACTGGAGTTCTTGCCAAGTGGCTCCCAGGTAGGATTAGCCAATGGGAGGCTAGCAGGCTTGATGGTGGGAGGAGGGGAGAAGCTAAGATTTTTATCCTGTCCTCTCCCTGCCTAGGTGGCATCTTACGCAGTGCTATTTCTTCTGGAAGCCTCCAACTCCAACAGACAACCCATTCCTCTGTGCTCCCAGCTCCCAGCTCTGCCCAGTTAGCCCCAGCTCTAGGCTCTGACAATACCTCCTCTTCCTGTGCTCCGTCCATCCTAGGGGTTGGAGCAACTTCTAGCCATTGCCAACCTCTGGGGCACTTCACTCATCTCTTCTTTGGCTTCTCAGTTTCCTGTAACCAGTTTCCTGTATTGTATTTCCTCTATTGAAAGACCAAAACTGGTATATATTTCCTGACTAGACCTTAACTGACATGGCATTTAACTCAAAATACATCTCAGATTATTTTTGTATGATTACAGGGGTTTCTCAATCTTGGAAGATTACAAATAAAAGCTACACAGTGATTGATCTCCCACTGAAGAGTAGGAGAGGAATTGGGCTCAGAATTCTCCCATCAAAAAAATCACAGGTCCAGATTATTCTAATGCAGAATAATTATTAATCTGTGAATATAGTGGTGTCTATGAGCATGTCATTTAATTGAGTATTATCTGCATGGGTAATCTGAAAATGTGAATAACAAATGCAGAAATTAATTCCATAGACATTATTGGGAGGTATTACAAATACCCAAGTGGATAAGGAAATAATTTAAAAAAAAAAAAAAACTGGCAGTTATAGAAATATGGGCAGAATATGGTTGTGAAACTCATAAAATGCATAGCTAGATCAAACAGCAAAATTAGATATTTATTGCCTGAAAAATGTATGGTTGTATAGGTAGGAGGTCATCAGAAACACAGATACTCCATGGGTAGGAAAGAAAACAAAAAATGAACATAGTGAAGAAGAACCAAGAAGTAACAGTGCAAACTTAGATGTAATTTTAAAATATGATGGAAGAAAAGAGTCTGGTTATTTTGAGCTTTAAGTATAGATACCCTATGTTGTCGTCGTTTTAAATGATGTTTTCTCTCTCCAACCTCCAATCATTTCCCCCAATTTACACAGTATTAATTAAACTATACTTACAATGCCTTACCCAATTTTGCATACCTCAATAACAAAAATATTAAGATTTGCAAGAACTCAGGGAAATTAAATCTGAAAGATAATGAGCTGGAGAACATGACTGATAAAGGAAGTTAAAAGAGCCAGATTGGCTAAGCAATCATACTTCTAGCACAGACCCAAAGAAAATCATGCATATTATGTGGGACAAACAAATTCTAATTAAATAATAGATTTCAGTGTTGACCTAATTAACTAATGTCCAGCTAGCTCTCATTTTTATGGGATAAATCCAGGCAAGTAAAATAAATTCTTGGAGATGAAACTATTCTTTCTAATAAGAAAAGTTACTTCCTTTTTCTCTGTGAAGCCCCAGACGGTCAGAAAACAAAATCCTAGTATATTATTTTTTGTTCAGTTTGAACCTTAAATATCACTTCTATAAGGATAATGTTGACTTCTAGGAGTTCACTGTATTTCTATGTGGTAAGGGTTTCCTTTTAGAAAAATAGGAGTTCAAAAGGACAAGAACTCTCAACTCTGAAGGATATAGCTACCAGTAAAATTACTCACTCCCAGGTAAATTATTAGGTGAAAGAAGAGTAAAGGATTAAAGTGAAATACTCAGAGCTCCTTGATAAACAGGGCTGTTAGAATCTAAGAATTCATGAGAAACCATTTTCAAATTTAGAAGGGGGTGGGAGAGAAGCAACTATAGTCAACTGTAATATAGTAAGGATCAGTCACATGATCTAATTACAGAAATGAAAGCAACCCAGGAATTATGTGGTCTATTCAAGCCTGCAAGGAGTACGAACAAAGAATATAATTATACATCAAGTCTGTTGATTAAACAATTACTATTTAAAGCAGATATAGATTTAAAATTAATTTGCTTCTGCATTCTGAGGATTTGGGGACTGAGATAAACAGTGTTTGAAGTTTAATTATCCATGTGTAAGATGAAGGGGTTCATTTCAATTTGGTTAGCTCTGCAGAGCGCTCTGGATGGTGTAAAAGGAAGACTCCAACTCCGCGGCAAGTCTCGGCACTGCTAACGTGGGTGATTAAACTGAGCAAGAAGGCTCGCTCAGCCTCATTCCCACAGACTGTGGTAATATCAGAGGAGGGATTTCGCAATTGCAAATTAATATTTAAATTAACACTAGTTTGAAGTTTACCTGGAGGGGGGACACACTATCTCCAAAAGAACAGAAGAAGGCCAACCAAACAGTCCCAGGCTCCAGAACAGTGAAATCTGGGGAGTGGAGACCTTCACGCATGTCTGAGCAAATAGGACACTTACCTGCCAGCTACCCTGAATGGAGTGATTCTTATCAGAGGCCACGTGTACAGTGTCCCAGGGCAGAACTGCAGGCCTGAGGGGTGGGCAGGGTGAAAGGGTGAATTGGAGTTGGAGTGAAAGACAATAAACAGAGACTACAAAATTCCAAAGTTAAAGTGTGATTGTTGAGATGCGTGGGACAGTGTCTGTGTTCACACACAGAGATCAAAACGCACAGGGACAGAATTCCCAGACCTCAAACCCAACTCACCAGCTCCCCTGACAGGGAGGTGTGCTCACGGCCTGGCTGTGCTCGGATGTCCTGGGAACAGGAGGGTGCCGCAAAGTGTCCTGGTTAAGAGAATGGACTTTAGAATGGGGAAAACTTGAGTTTAAATCCCGGCTCAAACACTTTTCGGCTTTGTGACCTGAGCAAAACATTTAGCTCTCTGAGTGCTCCCTATTTCCTCAGTGAAAAAACTTCCATTCCTTCCTCACTGGGTAGTTGTAAATATTAATTACAGTAATGAGGGCAAACCTAAGAGTGTCCTTTCCCTACTTAAAACCCCTCAGTGGCTCATCATTGCTTCGACCTGACCTGCGAGGCTGTGCAATGATGTGACACCCCCCCCACCCCCAGCATTGTCTCCACTCCAGCCTCACTGACCTTTGTTCAGTCCTCCATGCTCTCTCCTGCTTCACGGCCTCTCCCTGTGCTATTCCCTCTGCCTTGGAACACTTTTCCCTCCCCTCTTCACCCAGTTGACATCTCTTCATTCTTCAGGTCTCACTTCAAGTTGTCTTGGGTGGTAGTTTAAAAGCTCAGGCTCTGAAGACAGCATGTTGGGTTCAAAACCCAAACTCTACCACTTACTATATGTATTACTTTTGCCCAACTAAGATTCAGCTTCCTTCTCTGCAAAATGAGGATAAGTCCTAGTTCTCACATCATGGTGTTGCCATAAGGGTCACATGAGTTAATACAGGCAGTGGCCTCAGAACAGAGCCCAGTTCGTAGGAGCACTAGAAAACTGCTCTTATATTCCACAAAAGACCTCCCCTCCCATATCACTCATCACACTTGCAATTTTATGTTTGTGTGATTATTTTAACGTGCTTATCTCTCCACTAGAATAAAAGCTCCATGGGGGCAGGAGGGTGCCAGTGTTTGGTATACATGGTAGATTCTGTTCCTGGCAGAATAGACACTCAAATATTCGCTGAGAAGTAAATGAGTGAAAATGCTGAGCATAGTATCTGGAACATAGTGGGTCCTCAATAAATACTAGCTTTTAAATAACAACCTACTGATAATGCCAACTGATAAGTGAGAAAAATATTCTGATCACTATTATTATTTACTTTTCCTAGTGGTTCTCAACTGGGAGTGATTCTGTTCCCAGGCACTGTCTGGGGCGGGGAGAGTGCTGCTGGCATCCAGTGGATAGAGGCCAGGGAGGCTCTAACATTCTACGATGAATAGCACAGCCCACAAGAAATCATCTGGCAAAAATGTACCAAGATTGAGAAGCCCTGAATTTTGCCTTTTGTAATTTTTCCCCGATACCTTAACTTACCAGTTAAGTCACAACAGCGAATCCAGCTGCCTTTTAGCCTGTCCAGTCCTGTGAGTGCTAGGTTATACCTGCCTCTCCCTCTCTCCCCCCAAACTCTGCTGGCCTATCTTTTGCATTCCTCCTCATCCTTCTACCAGGTGTGACACAGAATGTGGGAATGTGGGTGAGGCTGAAGGAAAGAGCACACTACAAGACAACCCTTCACCATTCACTCACTCTTCTCTGCCACACGTGGGTTCCTATTTTCCACAGAGCTTGCAACAGAAACAAAATGTGAGCACCACTACTTGGCTTTCTAGATAGTGCTCTATTCCAATATAATGCTTCAAAAAACAAAAAAAGTTTATGTAGCCAAAAAAATAGGACAGGGGCCAACATGTACAATCTCTCATGTATAATACAGAAATCACTCTAGGACAAAAGAAAATTCACTCTAACAATAAATGCTATGCTCAAAAATTATCAAACTGTAAAGTCACAGGGATGAATTAGAGTATCTGAGAAAAAGTGAAATAATGGAACAAAATTATTCTGAAGTGGCAACTCGTATAATGTCAAATGCTCCAGAACACACAAATGTTAGAGGTTAATATAAAATTTAAAACCTAATATTTAATGGATTGTACAAAATGATGTGCACAACAGTTAAAAGTATGTCAAATAGAAATTACAAGTGTTGGTGACAATGTGGAGAAATTGGAACCCTCATATATTGTTGGCATGCAAAATGGTTCAGCCACTGTGAAAAACATTTTAATGATTTCTCAAAAAGTTAAACATAGAATCCCCACATAATCCAGCAATTCAACTCCTAGGTATATACCCAAAAGATCTGAAAACAGGTACTCAAACAAGAACATGTATATGCATATTCATAGCAACACTATTCACAATAGTCAAAATGTGGAAATAGCCCAAATGTCCATTGACAGATAGATGGATAAACAAATGTGGTATATCCACACAATGGAATATTATTCAGCCATAAAAAGGAACAAAGTACTGATACATGGACAGCCTGGATGAACCTTCAATAATAGTATGCCAAGTGAAATAAGGTCACATATTATATGATCTCATTTATATGAAATATGTAGAATAAATAAATCTATAAAGACAATACAGATTGATAATTCATAGGTACTGGGGAAGAGGGATATGCAGAGAAACTGCTTAATGGATATTTACTTTGGAGTGATGAAAACACTTTGGAACTAGATAGAGGTAGTGATTGCAAAACACTGTGAATGTACTAAATGCCACTGAATTGTTCACTTTAAAATGGTTAGTTTTGTTTTATGTAAATTTCACCTCAATAATTATTTTTAAAAAGTATGTCAAAACCATGCATGCAAAATTGACAAACACTGAAAGAGAGGATACCTCAAAATGGAAGAAGATGTGGTAGTCCAGGGAAATTATAGGTGACTTATTTTTACAGTTCTAATCTGACTTTATTTTTTAAAGTAATGTATATTGGTTATAAACATTTTAGAAAATACATGAAAGCACTAAAAAGGTTGTAGAAGTCACTATTAATAATGTTTGTAGTTTTCCAAAATATTTTTTGGAGGGGGCACCCATCTGGTGCCAAAAGCCAAAATATTTTTTAATGTTGATGTTAAATTACCTTTGCAATTAAACAATAATAACAAAGCCAAGACCCTATGCACTAAGCAGGATAAATCCACATAGTTGAACACTTATTTCTGCCAAGGTTTTTGCTATAGGCTTTTTTCTCTCTGTGGGCAGAAGCAAGTATGGGAGACCAAGGGTTGTGGGGGCAGAAGGTAAATCTGTGACTTTTTGGCTAAGGCCTCACTTCTACCCTTCCATCCATCCCAGGCCAGTGTGTCTTGTTTCTCATCAAGCTGGCAAAGCCTGGTCTCTGTGGGACAGAGTTTGAGAGAGTCTCCTTCTCCACGTCTGTGCCATCAGCCCTCCATAAAAGGGACTAGAATGCCCATTCTTCTTGCATGCACAGCCTCTTCCCTGCACACAACAAGAGGTCTCCTCTAATTATTATACTATCAAGCTTTAGGAATGCGGAGATAGGGGGAGATGGGAGACCTTGACTTCTTGAAAAAGATCATTATTTCCAAAAGATTTGCAAATGATAGCATAACTGTATGTCTCTCTTCCTGTTCTTCTAAGACTTTTTGAGCGGAATATGACTAAAATAAGAAGAAACAGAAATTTGGGGCATGGATCAGTATAGAGCAGATACGTTACCAGTGACTCAGCAACAAACCATCAAGATCCCATGATGTAACTAGTTATAGACTGAATGTCTGTGCTCCCCACCTCCGGAAACTTAATCCCCAATGTGATGGTATTGGAGGTGGCGCCTTTGTGAGGTGGTTGGGTCAAAAGGATGGAGCCCTCATGAATGGGATTAGTGCCCCTACAAAAGAGAGCTCTTGCCCCTTCTGCCATATAAAAACACACAAGACGACAGCCATCTATGAACCAGGAAATTGGCCCTCGCCAGACACCGAATCTACAGCATCTGGATCTTGGACTTCTCAGCTTCCAAAACCAGAAGAAATAAATTTCTATTGTTTATAATTCACCCAGTCTATGGTATTTTGTTATAGCAGCCCGAACAGACTAAGACACTAGCTGGGGGGTTTGCGGGGGGCCGGGGCGGGGAGGTGGTATTATGTCTAAGAAAAGACTCAAGAACACCATCTTGATTCACAGATTCAGAGCTTTTGGGTTTAAATGTTCACTCTCTGCCTTAAGCTATCAATAGCCCCTTTCTCAATTCAATTTTATCACCAAAACTTCAGTTGCAGTATCCCTCCTCTTCTTTCAGTAGTGGCCCCTCCTTTTCTTGCAGCATGACGGCCCTAATTTAGGCACCTCTTCCTTATTAAAAAGAAGATCAGAAGATGTTAAAGATATGTAAGTACCCTAAAAAGACTCCCTCCCTAGAGAAACTAGTAGAATCAAAAGAGCACTCCAACATAAAATTTCTTTTTAAAAAGGTAAAGCAATCAACTTTCATAATTATCAACGTTGACAACAAAGTCTAGATTTTCTAGATATGTAGTTTCCTATAGCTGATCTCCCTGGTGTGGGAAGACTATCCCAGCTGATGGAAAGAACTGATTCCTTTCCATTTGTCCAGGGAACTTAGCATTAATGTCTCCCCAAAGAACAGCTGCTTGAGGAAACATGACCACAAGCAATTACCTACAAGATGCCTGGCTAGCTGACCTGGCCTCAACTTCTTGCTTGCATGATATGAAGACACACAAAATGCCCCAGCAGGGTGCAACAAAGGGACCCAACAGCAGGGTCCCAACAATCTAGTGAAGGGAGAGGGGAGGAGAAGGGAGAAAAACATTTAGTCAAATGCTCAATATGCTCTTGTTCATGTCACCAGGAATATACAGATGTGAGATATCAATAGAAACCTAAAAAAAGAAGTGAATTCTGCTCATCTTATAACAGGCAAAACACTTCAGGTTCTATTTTTCTTGAGATTTTATGGTTTCTGTCTCAACTTAAAGCCTGCCCTGGTCAAGAATTTGGGGTTTATGGGACCTAATTTTACTCGGGAGTGTACAGAGCTGTCTGTGGGGTCCAAGTGGAGACTCTGCAGAGGTGGAATTTCATGTCTTCAAAGAGGTACATTTCCATATAAACTAAAGCAAGTGGCTACCAGCTGCAAAGAAAGAGCCCAAGCCCTGAGAAAACAGAAACATCAAGATGCCCTCATGAAAAATTTGGTATCATTGAACCAGGACACTCTGTCCTGTTGTAAATATTACCAAAGCCAATACTAGGTGGCTTCTGGAACAAGGCAAGCGGGTCAGGATTTATTCAGGTCAACATCTGGAAGCATGCATGTTCCACACAATTATCTCTGTAAACAAAAGGGAAGTTATATCCTGGGACTGTCCCCCACCCACCTCTCCTCCACTGGCCAAAAATCTTTCACAGACAATACGTCTATAAGATGCCTTAAGATAGCATCACAAAATTGGACAATGGCTGGCAGCAATTGTCTCCCAAACCTGCCAGACTTGGGTATTTTTTTAGGAAGGAAAGCATCTAATGGCCATGAATACTTCATTTAGTGGGTTTTTTTTTTTCCTAATGCATTGCAAGAAGTTCACCCTTCAGCACTGGACTCTGCCAAGTATCCCATATCAACATCCCATTGAACTTCTAGAGAAACTTCATCCAAATCTTTTACTAAGCCCTTCTCAAATGTTCAGTTTGCAAAGTACTTTGCAATAATTTAGTAGCCTTCCCCCAAATCACCACCCAAAGAAAGGAGATTGCCCTCTCACTATTAACCCTTACTTTGCAAAGAAAGATCCTCAAGGCTCTAGGGAGGTTTATAGCTAGTTGCCAAGATCTTTTTGAAGTCAGAAATGAAGTGCACGCAGGTCTAGACTTTCAGACCTCCAACCCAGAGCTCATCTCACACAGACACAGAAGGAACAGCTGACTCTACTGTTAAGGTAAGCAGTGACTGTAATATCTTCCCTTTTGGTCTGTGATAGTAGTTGATTTTCCCATTAGAGTTACTCCCTGGGAGTCTTTCTCATATAGACAAAGCCTATATTGAAATGTTTTAAGGGGTTGCTTAATAGAAAGATGTGACATATAATTCACCTAACATATTGATAAGTTTTTCTTTATCTGGACAACCTGGTATCACCCACAAAGAGAACAGGTCCTGAAAGAATGAGACTTGGGACAGGTAAGTTTGGATAAGTAGGCTAAGAAGGAAGAGGAAAATGATCCAAAGTATATAGTCCTCATTGTCTAGGGGCTGGCAATGGGGCTGGGAGTAAGGGAATTAGAGTAGTAGACACTTGGCTGTCTTTGAAATGGAGCAAGAGGAACACAGGAAATGAAAACTAGACATGGCTGAATTTACAAACCTGCCTGAGGTCAGCACTGCTTCCCAGGAGAGGAGAGACAGTGGAAGTGGGAAATGACTGATTTTAGGGTAATGTCTTGAGGGAAGGGGGATATGACTATTTTTAGGGTAATGTCTTTGATACCCTAACCTCACTGTCCCCACTCCTAAGGGAATGATAAGCTCTCAAAAAGTTATGAGATTGAGAGTGTGAGGAGCAAAGCAGGAGCAGGAGAAAGATGTAGGTAGGGTGAGAAGTTCTCCAGGCTGGGCAGAGTGCAGTGGGTCAGAGGCCTTGGAATTCCCCATTGGGTGGCCATGCCCAGGCCCGTCCGCTGGGGAGACAGAGGTGCCCAGCACAGTTCAAGTTGTGGCTGAGCATCTGTGCCTCTCCAAGTCCATCCGGGGTCTCTGATTTCCTAGGTAAAGAGCATGTGAGGAAGAGCTAGCAACATCAGATGGCCCTGTCCTGACTCTGGCATGAGAAATGTGTTCATCAACTTCATCATCCCCTTCCCATTTCTCAGCTCTCTCCCAGCACCTCCTCCTTGCTTCCTCTAGGACTGCCACGGCAAAATTGTTAAGAGGATATGGCTTACTTCTTTGATAAAATATAATTATTTGATGATGTATTAATAAAACTTGCCTAAAAGTTTTTTTTTAATTAAATACACAAAGTTGTCTATGAGTTCCCCTCTACATTTAAACACTTCTCACATTTTAGCTTCACAACTTTCCTTGGTCTCATCCTTACTTTCTGGGCTGCCCAAACCTCCATGCTGATCTCTGGCTGTCTTAGATTCTATCAGGATGCACCCCCAAAGGACAGGGGTGGATACTCCTTCCCTTTTCTGACTACCTCTTCTTATCACCAACACTTACTTGTCCTCTGCTCCATTCCCTGAGGGCTTTGCTCAGTGCTATCTGTTCTCATAAACTAACTCATGCCAAGAGGAAACAGCTGCTTAGAGTTTGTAGCGAGAATCAAATGAGAGAAATCAATATATACAGGTGAAGTCTTAGTATTATTTTTCTCAGTACATTAGCCCTCACAGGCAACAAACTGCTATTTTAGTAGGGCCTCTCAGATGTTAATCTAAATGAGTGGCTGTGTTCTGGGGAATTTCAGGCACCAGGATAAGTTGGAGAAGGAGAGGGGTAGACAGGAGAGAGACTGCAGCCATGGGCTCTTCTCCACTCGCATTTTGTAAGCCAGCTGCCCACTCATCCTGGAGTTGCTGCCCACCAATGGCCAGGCCACATTTTGCTTCATCCAATTGAATCTATAGAAAAACCTAGTTTGATCTATAGTTAACAAAAGAAACTGTCTGGAGGATGTAAGAGCAATAATGAACAGTTAGTTCCCAATTATGGAAAATAGCATTCCTTAGGGCCAAGTAGCCCGTAAAATTTTCGGCAGCTAGCAAAGAACCATTATTTAGGGGCTCATTCTCTTAGGGGCAAATTGCTTTCATATTGGGGAGTCTTCACTGTCATTGTCCAGCTTTGTGACATGGGACAAGTTGTTTAGTGTTTCTGAGCCTCAGGTGCTTTATTGACAAAATGAGGACAAATACAACTATCTAATCAGGTTGTGAAGATTCAATTTAATTACTATGTAATATGTGCATACCATGTAACTCAAGGCTTGTTATATAGTAAACAAGTGAAAATAGTAGCAGCCACAGCAGCTACTCCCAGGCATTTTGAGAGTGGAAATATTTGGCCTTTGGAAGATACTCAAAGGTAACTGTGTGATATACATATTATTAAAAAGACTTGGAAATCGTTTGGGTTTCAGAATTTCACATTGCCCTCTGAGACAGCTGGAAAAACCTTGAAATGTCTCAACCTCAGGGACAGGAATTTCTGCCCTAGAGGCAGACATTACCTGTTTCTGGCAGCTCCTGGAGCCAGAATGGAGGAGGGTCTGGCCACCCCAACAGGGGACCTCTCCCTCTCACCAAGCCAAGGGCATCCTAGCGCCTGTCCTTTCCCTCACCTTACCATTTTCCACCCACCCACTCCCCACTCCTCTCCTGGCTGTGAGAGCCTGCAAGAGCCTGCCTAACCTGAACTCAGGGAGTGCTCTTGTGCCTTTAAAATGCCTTGCCCAGCTTAATCAGTAACCAGCGGTCCTCCACTGCCAGTTAGTCTCCTGCCCTGACATGAGCTTCCTCTCCTGCCAGCCAGCAGATGTGACTTATTTAGGAAGATTCAATTCCTAGCCTTCGCCCTTCCTGCCAATGAAAGCCTCCCTCTTTGAAGGTTACCTGTCACCAGCATTCTTGCACATGAATGCAAAGTAAAGTGGGTGCTTGTCCTGACCTTGAAGAAGCACATCGTTCTGCATATGAGTTCTGAAAAAGAGCGTTTGACATTTGCTGTCTTATGTGTATCAGGACTAAGGAAAGGAAGCCCCACATGGCAGGATACCCTCTTAGGTCCAGGGATGTGGCTTGTGAATGGCACTTGTCAACTAAACCTTGCAATGATATTCAGCAGGCATGATGTGGAGGAAATGTTAATGAAATCCTGCCTAACTGAAGGAACACATTTGAATAGAATCAAAGTCATATGTGGGATTTTTTCCTCATATACTAAGTCTTCTCTGCATATATTAACCTTTCGCCAGCTTAAAAAAATAAAAAGGCACAAAACTAGGATGATTCACTCATTCAATCATTCTTCAAACACTTATTTAGCAGTCATTACATACCAGACCCTGGTACTAGGAATAAAGAATTAAATGAAGCATAGATAATTTTAGGCAAATAATCTATTATTCAACATTTTATGGTGAGAACCCAACTTCTCAGTTTGTTAAAAACAAAGTAAAAAGACTACATGCATTTCTAGACCCTTTGCTTCATTTAGAAATAGGCAAAGGGAAAGGTGGGGCTTGTAAAAAGAACAAAAAAGTGTTAAATTAGCTAGGGCATGCTGTAGACTTGTGAAAATTTTGCAAAATAAAAACATATGTTGTGCTATAAAGAAAGAGACATGCAAGCAACCAGAATGGATGGGATGGTCTTAGGCAGACTTTCAGGAGAATGCCCAGACTTGCCCTTGTTTGTAAAGTGGCCTTTCCAGCAAGAAGCTGCGTTGGCCCTCCCTTGTCCAGTGTCTGACCCACTGCCTGACACCACTGATAAAGAAATTCAGCTGAGCATCACTCTGCTGATAGTGGTGCGAGGCACTCCATTTAGCAGACGCTTCCTGATGCAGAGCTTTTAGAGAATTCAAGGACTTGCTCTGTCATCATCATCAGAAGTACATGTTTCCATTGCTGAGTCAGAAGAATGAAATTGGAGCTGGACCAGATGCAAATGGGTGAGTCAAATGGAAGACTGTTGCTGTAGAGCAAATCCCGCTGCTGCTAAGATTGCTGGGTGTGGTATGTATGCCTCAGTAAAAGTCCAGGGCCCATTCATTCATGCAACAAATGGTGATGGGACACCTTCTATGTTTCAAGAACTGTCCTAGGTGCTAGGGACAGAGCAGTGAACCAAACAACACTACACCCTCACGAAGCTTATATTGTAGTGGAGAATGACAATATATGAACAGTAAAATTTAAATTACTATAAGGGTGAAGAAATTAAAAGATAGCTAAAGAGTAACTTTTGAAAAGCACTTACATTGGTCCTGAATTTATTGCAGACAACAGAATCCACTCTAGCTAGTTTAAGCAGAAAGGGATTCTGTATAGGGAATTCAGTGATTATAAAATTATTGAAAGGGCTTGAGGAGCAGGTTCTAGGCTGAGCTCTCAAGAACAATCCCCAGCCTATGCACAATCTAAGAAGCTGTTGTATTAGGGAAGATGCTATACCCCTGGTGAATGCAGAATACTTCTAGCCCGCAGTGCAATCAAAATAGCTGATACTACTGTTGCAGAAGCCACTGTTTCAGGAAGCTGCCTCTTCCTGCTATAAGTCACAGCCACAGCTACAACTCCTTGCTCCAGACTCATACCACTTCTGCCACAACCCGTGCCAGCATGATGCTGCTCAGTCCCCTCAAAGTGGAGATCCTGTGAACCACAAAATGGATGCCTTGCATTTTGTTGGTGGAAACTAAATCATTTCTAGAATCCAAGCTCCAAGAGAATCTGGGAAATGTGGGTTTTAGCTTTGCAATCTTGGCATAGGAAAAGGGAGTTTGAATGGATGTTAAACTATCCAATCCATAATAGCTACCACATCACTCTGGGAAGGATACTAAAGGAATGCCTCTGATGGAGGTGACATTTAAGCTAAGATCATATGAAGAACTGAGGAAGAAACTTTCCAGGCAAAGAGATAAACAACAGAAACAACTCTGGGCTTAGTGAGTGGGGGCAATAGAGAATGTAGAGAAATTAGCAGAAGCTAAATCAAGCAAATCTTAGAAGATCATAATTAGGAGTTGGATTTTATTCAGAGTTCTGGGAAACTATAGAAAGTTTTAGGAAGGGTATTGGCACAATCTGATTTGTATTTTAAAAGAAAATTCTGTCTTCACAGTGGAGAGTAGGTTATCAAGGGGGAAAGGACTGAACCAACAGGACAAGACAGAAAATTCTTGAGGATTAGAGATGATGGTGTCTTGGGCTAGGATGTTGGCTTCAGAGATAAAGTTGACACATTCTCTGTATATTCTAGGAAGAACTACAGGGTTTCAGGATGAATTAGGTGTGAGGAGTTATAGAAATGAAAGAATTAAGGCTTGCTCCCGTGTTTCTAATCTAAATAATGGGTGGATGATATTCCATTTACTAGATTGAGAAACAATAGGGAGAACATATCTACAATTGACCAAAACACACAGTTCTTGATGTTAAAAAGAAATCTGTCACATAAACAGGTTGAAAGTAGACTCAACCAGAAAGCCTCATGTTTTGCTCTTCCAACTGGCCACGAATTTCATTCTTCAGAGTATTCTTGAGATTCTGGAGAAGTGGGTCTCCAAGTCTATGTATGGAAGATTCTGCTACAGAATCCATACTTAAAGAGGCTAGGATAAAGGTTTACATAGTAAAAGACGTGGGGCAGTGTGGAATAGTTTTTGGCGGAGGGCTAATGTTTACTCTCCATGAGAAACAAAGTCATAAAATAAAGAGTCATTTGGAGGTAAAAAGCTGAGCTCTGAAAAGCCATATGAATTTAGGACTGTGGCAAGTCAAAGCTTCATGTTGCCATTTGGACACAGCAAAATAATCCTCAGGTCACCTACTCCCCACGTCCTTCCCCTTCCTACCTCTTTCTATTCACTTCCACCACCAAAATGTTTGCTAGAAGTAGTAGCAGAAGTAGTTTGCTAGAAGTAGTAGGATGATTACTGGATTTTGTGAAATAATGATGAAATGATGTCAAAAGGAAAAATGTAAATTAGTGTCTCTTTATAAACACTTATGGTATCATAAGTGATCAGCCTGGGAGTTACCTAGAAGAGCAAACTTAAAAAAACCACAGCTCTAGACTATGCTATAATCTCATCAACAAGCAAATAAACCAACAAATTAAAAAGTCTCAGCAAGAGACAGAAGAGGAAGCCATACCTGTGCCCTGCCTCTCTTAAGCAATCAGAACTCTTAGAATAGCTCTGTTGCTGGGCAGAAGCAAATAATCTTTTGCTCTCCCTAAACATTAAATCTTCCACATGTCTTTAGCACACTCCATGAATACACTGGTGCCAAAACAGAAAAAGATTTAATTTCATGTTGCTAGGTTTTCACTCTTCTGTAGTTAATAAAGAGGCAGGTACAGTCAGCTGGGCTGTTAGAAAAGAAAAAAGAGGTTAAAATTATTTATTTGAACTACTTCAACTCTTTCTAAATACAGAATATTTAGAAAGAGAATGAAACAACTCATAACTTGTTCCCTGATCCCATACCTCAATCACTTTCAAGGGAAGTGCTTCTGAAGGTATTTCACACTTACAAATGAAAATATTTTGCCAATATAGGGCACTCTTAACTTTGCATATAAGAATTTTTGAGCCGAGCCCTTCTCCTACCCTTCCAAAAAAAAAAAAATATGTAAGTATATAGTATAGTAAGCTCAAGAGCAAAGTTGTTAGCTGTCAAGCTGATGATTTGTGCATGGTAGGGAGGTATACCCAGTGCTCTCAAGAGTTAAAGATTAGGCTGGGCACGGTGGCTCACGCCTGTAATCCTAGCACTTTGGGAGGCCGAGGCAGGAGGATTGCTTGAGGCCAGGAGTTTAAGACCAGCTTGAGCAACATAGTGAGACCCCCCCATCTCTAAAAAAAATACAAAAATAAGCTGTGTGGGGTGGCAGGTGCCCATATTCCCAGCTACTCAGGAGGCTAAGGCAGGAAGATTGCTTGAGGCCAGGCATTCGAAGCTACAGTGAGCTATGGTGACACCACTGCGCTATACCCTGGGTAATAGAGTGAGACCCTGTCTCAAAAAAAAAAAAAAAGAGTTAAAGTTTAGATTAGTGTAATCAATCACATGATAAAGTAGAATTGTTCTATGTTAAAAAAAAAAGGCTGATTTTTTTTTGAAGGTTGTATTTAATAAAATAATTGGTTAGTAACTAAATGGCTGACTGAATTTGGCCAGTTTCTTTGTCTTGGAGTCATCAATTTGGGCTTAATTTCCATCTTTAATCCTACCTCTGTGTTGGGGTTTTTGTTAAGTGCTTACACCAAAGAGTGAGGTTTTTGTTAAGTGCTTATACCAAAGAGTGGGGAGAGGAAGGCAGAAGGTGCATGAGCCAGAATTTGTTATTTTTGTCACCTAATAGGAAAATGGATTCAACTGTAACTTTGCTTTAGAATCTCTTGGTTCTGAGCAGATGGCAGAAATTTAATACATGTCTCTTGAATGTGTCAATGAATCATAGTATCCATCTGGTACAGGAAAATTCTACACTGGGCATTGTGGTTGCCTCTGTAATACATATTCTACTTCTCTCTTACTGAAAAAAAGCAGTGGTGTCTGAGGGAAAGACATCAGTTAAAGAGATGGGATTGACAGACTATTGGTCTAAGAAATGGTCATGTGATCCTTGATTCTGGCCAGGTAGACAGGAAGAGAGGCTTCTGGGAATGTTCTTGGTTCTTAAAACAGAGCAACAAGAAGCTGATTTTCTCTTCTTCACTGTGTGTGGATATGGAGGTTCGTAGCCCCAAATGCCAATTTTGTGAACACAAGGAAATCAACCTTAGAATGAAGCTGAAGTTTAAGACAGCAGAATGAAGACCTTGAGAGCACATTTTCGTAACATTTTTGAGTCATCAAATCAATGAAACATAAAGATCACTCTACTTCTGAATTGCCTGTTATAAGACCTAATAACTATCTTTGCTGTTCAGGCCAGTTTGAATGTGATATTTCATTTCTTGCAAATGAATTTACATGATGTGAAGATTGCACCATTTTCAAAAAGAGGTTCTGTAAGGTATCTAATTATTTCAAATATCCAGTTTACCTTTCTTTGAAATGGATAGTCAGCAATCAACTTTATATTATTAAAATGTCTTGGCCGGGCGCAGTGGCTCACGCCTGTAATCCTAGCACTCTGGGAGGCCGAGGCAGGTGGATCGCTCGAGGTCAGGAGTTCGAGACCAGCCTCAGCAAGAGCAAGACCCCATCTCTACTAAAAATAGAAAGAAATTATCTGGCCAACTAAAATATATATAGACAGAAAAAATTAGCCGGGCATGGTGGCACATGCCTGTAGTCCCAGCTACTCGGGAGGCTGAGGCAATAGGATCGCTTAAGCCCAGGAGTTTGAGGTTGCTGTGAGCTAGGCTGATGCCACGGCACTCACTCTAGCCTGGGCAACACAGCGAGACTCTTTCTCAAAAAAAAAAAAAAAATGTCTTTAACAGTCCCGTCTCACTATAAAGCTGATTTTAAGAATTAAAAGTCTACAGAAGCAAGAGAACATCAGGTCTTACAGCATATAGCTCCCCCAGAAATTATACTCTCATTTATGTCTTTGAAAGCAAATCTTGCATTTCAAGTGCAGTTTTTTGGTTCATGTCATTTTGTTATATTTATGAGTCTTTTTCTTTTGCATGTTATTCATGCCTGGAAATTTCTAATCAAAACCTATACAGAAGTAACTTAAGATAGGTTGTAAAATAAAGAAGAAAGCCCTCCCCAGTCATGCCCACCTGCTCTATAATTAATTACACTTTCTTCCACATATCCCCTAAAACACCCATTCTCTAACTGGGTATTAGTTGGGTACGAGATTGCCCATTGCAAAACAGCAGATCAGAGCATGGACTCAAAACTAGACTCTGCCATTTAATAGCTGTGTACCTTTGGGTGAAATACATAACCTCTGTCAACCTCCATTTATCCTTTTGTAAATGAAATAGTAGTTGTATTTACCTCATACCATTATTATGCGGATTCTATAAGATAATGGGTGTGAAACACTTAGCATAGTGCCTGGCATGTAGAAAGTGCTCAAGAAATGTGATTAATATTCACTTTGTGGTGCAAGTGATCAATAGGTTTTACCCGAAGGGAAGATGTTGGCATTTTAAAAGTGCAGCTTGATAAACTGAATTATTCTCTAAATGACTAAGGTTTAGGAGAGAGTGGTCGGGGGCAGAGCAAGCAGAGTGGGCTGGTCCTCTCCCTGCCCCTTCTCAAGGCTCATCTCCTGTCTCCTTTACTTGGAATTAGTGTGCATGCCTCTTCCCTCCTCCACCATCACAACACTTAGGAATTAACTCTGATTCCTTCACACGGAGCTCAGTGAAATAAAAACTTGTAACAGAGCATGATGATAATATCAGTGAGAATGACCTTTACCAAAAAGTCCCAAAACAATAAATGTTGGCATGGATGTGGACAGACAGGAAGACTCATACACTGTTGGACTGCAAACTAGTGCAACCTCTATGGAAAGCAATATGGAGATACCTCAAAGAGATACAAGTAGACCTACCATTTGATCCAGCAATCCCATTACTGGGCATCTACCCAAAAGAACAAAAGACATTCTATAAAAAAGACATCTGCACTACAATGTTTATAGCAGCACAATTCACAATTGCAAAAATGTGGAAACAACCCAAGTGTCCATCAATACATGAGTGGATTAATAAAATGTGGTATATGTACACCATGGAGTTCTACTCAACCACCAAAACCAATGGTGATCTAGCACCTCTTGTATTATCCTGGATACAGCTGGAGCCCATTCTGCTAAGTGAAGTATCACAAGAATGGAAAAACAAGCACCACATGTACTCACCACCAAATTGGTATCAACTGATCCACACTTAAGTGCACACAGAGTAGTAACATTCATCGGGTGCCGGGCAGATGGGAGGGGGAGGAGGCGATGGGTATATTCACACCTAATGGGTGTGGTGCACACCGTCTGGGGGATGGACACGCTTGAAGCTCTGACTTGGGTGGGCAAAGGCAATATATATGCCCTAAACATTTGTACCCCCATAATATGCTGAAATTCAAAAAAATAAAAAAGATAATATCATGGCTTGATATAGAAACAAAATTGTCTTTTTTAGATTCTAAAATATAAAGAATGACTAAATAAACAAAGCAAAAGAAAAAAAAACAATACAGCCTGCTTATGTTGGCTCAATTCTAACATATTCAAGGAGCCGGCTGCGGGGTGTGGTGGACCGAGCAACCGCGGGGTGAAGGGCTCTACCCGCACCAGCTGAACGCGACCTCGCGCGGGGCACAGCGTCCCCCCGCCGTCCGGAGCCCCGGGTGTCAGAGGAAGGGCCTGCTTGTCGCCAGGGGCCTCCCGGCCGCCTCAGGAGCTGTCGGGCTGGGGCAGGGCACTAAGAACTGGTCCTTGGGGTCCCCTCATTGGCTTTCACCAGAGCAGTTTCACAGTCACCTGTTTCACCTACTGCTTTTCAATAAAAAGTTTGAACAGACTCACAAGAAAGCTTAACTCGATGGTGTGGCAGGTCGCTTCCAACTCCGAAGATTGTCCTCCCAGAGCTCGCGCCCCAACCTTCCCGCCCTCTCCGCGGACCCGGACGCCCAAACGTCGTGGCTGTGCGAGCAAGGAAACCTGGAGCAGGTGTCAGCGGGGCCCACAGAGACCCTGCGGGTGGGGGCGGTAAATAATAAACAACAGGAGAAAAACCTGAGAGCAGAAGCAGAGGTACTTAGAGTTGGTGCTGCACGAGTGCTTGAATCTCCCCTGAGGTTCCTGAACTGAGCTTTTTCCTGAACCAACATTCTTTTCCCCAACCTACCCCCAAAGTCCCCAGAGAAGAGAGACTAAAGATATCATATCTGACCACTCCCAGTACATTTGATTTATGTGTGTTCACCTACCTATCCCCTTTCCCGGCCCTTACAGAGTCTGAGAGGGAGCTTACTGGCTAAATGCCATGGTCTATGTAAAACTGGGCTTTGTTGGTCAGAAACAAGACTTTGTGACTGTCACTTTCATCAAATCACAATAATAGATTTTTCTTTAGACAGCCTGTTTATGTACATTTCTTTTTTCTTTGATTAAATTCTGAAACAGTCCAAGCATACCAAAAAGTGTATAAAGTTAAGACAACAAACATTCATGTACTCACCACTCAGCTTTGTCAAGCCTAAAGTTTTGCCTTGTGTCTTTAGAGCTTCCAGGTTTTTTAAGAGGAAAAAAATTACAGATATGATGAAACCCCTGTGTATCACTCCCCAATGCCATTCTTGTGTTTCCCATACTCCTCTCTGTAGACAGAATTACTATCTTTAGTGTTTTTCATTTCTACTTATATTTTCATAATCTTCCTACAGTATGTATGTACTCGTAAACAAAATATAGTATTATTCTGCAACTTATTTTTTTTTCAAGATTTTGCTTCTAAGATCCATTCATGTTGAGACATATAGCTCTAGATCATATTCAGTAGAATATGCACTTGTGAGAAGATACTTCAACTTACCTATTCTCTAGTGAATAGAAATTAAAGCTGTTTCCAATTTCTATCCATTACAAATGATGCTACATTGAATACATCTACACATGTGAAAGCTTTTCTCTAGAGTAGTGGAGAATTGCTAGAGTGAAAATTAAGCTCATTTTAAATTTCATTTAATATTACCAAATTGATTTCCAAAGTGGTTGTTCCACTTTACACTCCCACCAGCAAAGTATGAATATTTCCTTGTCCCAAATCCTCACCAACACTTTAAATTAGCAGACGTCTCCATTTTTACACAGCTGATGGATATAAAAAATTATTTCGTTGTGGTTTTAATTAACTTTTCCCTGATCACTGAAGAGGTTGTATAACTTTTCAAGAGTGTATTAGCTACTGTGTTTCATCTTCTGTGCATTATCTGTTCCTATCTTTTCCCTATTTTTATTGTCTTTTTCTTATTGTTTTCTGGGTGTTCCACATATTATTCCTCTGTCAGTTACATATATTGCAAAAATCTTCTCTCATACTATGACTTGTCATTGTATTTTTTATTTGCCTTTGTCATACAAAACTTTTAATGGAGTCAAAGTTATCAGTATTTTTTTAATGATATGTGGTTCTCAGACCTAATTTAAGAAATCTTTCCCTACCTCAAATATATACAGATATTTCTGCATATATTTTTGTAAATGTTTTAAAGTTTTACAATTTATACATATCAAGTCTCCTTGAAATTGAATTTTTGCACATAGGATGAGGCATAGATATAATTTTATCTTTTTCCATGGAAATAATTGTCTCAGTACCATTTATTTTTTTAAAAAAAATCTATCACTTTCCTACTAATTCACAATGCTACTACTGCTCTCATATATTAAATATTTATTCACACAAGGTCAAATCCTGGGATCTCTATTTGATTGCTCTAGTCCTGTGGTCCCCAACCCCCAAGCCACAGACCAGTCCATGGCCTGTTAGGAACTGGACCACACAGCAAGAGATGAGAGAGCAAAGCTTCATCTGCATTTACAGCTGCTCCTCATCACTCACATCACTGCATAAGCTCTGCTTCCTGTCAGATCAGCAGTGGCATTAGATTCTCATAGGAATCCAAGCCCTACTGTGATCTGTGCATGTGAGGGATCTAGGTTGCATGCTCCTTATGAGAATCTAATGCCTGATGATCTGAGGTGGAGCTGAGGCAGTGATGTTAGCACTGGGGAGCAGCTGCAAATACAGATTATCATTAGCAGAGAGGTTTGACTACAGAATACATGTAATGCACTTGAATCATCCTGAAACCATCATGACCCTCCCACCCCAAGTCTGTCGAAAAATTGTCTTCTGTGAAACCAGTCCCTGGTGCCAAAAAGGTTGGGGTCTGATGCTCTAGTCTATTTATATATTTCTATGATATTACTCTTCTGTTTTGATTATTTTAGCTTTTAATAAATTTTGATATCCAGGAGGGCAAGTCTGCCTACCTTGTTCTACTTTTAAAATCATTTTGGCTATTCTCAGTCCTTTGTTTTTCCATATAAATTTAGGATGAAATTGTCAAATTCAAAAAAATTATTGAAATTTTTATTTAATGTTAATTTACACAGCATTAACATATTTAATATGTTGTACCTTGCCATCCCTAAACATTCTATGTCTATTTATTTAGCTCTACTTTAACATCTTTCAATAAAGTTTTATAATTTTTTTCTCAAAATGTCTTGAACATTTGTCAGATTTATTTTCAGACATCTTAGAAGTTTTGTTAGGTTTGTTAAATGTATTGTTACTTAAATCATATTTTCTGACTTTGAGGATTTTATAACTTTGTGACCGGTGAATCTTAGTAATGAATGCTGTGATGTACCACCTAGATATCCCTTTAGGACTGAAGGACTAATTTGCCTAGCAGTGGGATATGTTCTGGGCAGGCAGACCACAGTTGTTGGCCCTCTTTAGGAAGTGCCCAACCTAAGGTCACATTCCTTTCCTGGAGAATCCTACATGCAAAGACTGATTGACAGAGAATAAAGACTCAGCCCCCTCACACCAACTTGGGACAACTCTGAAGGGTCATCCCAGTACCAGAGCTCCCCTATTGAGGTCTTCATTGAAATTACATCTCAGTCTATCTCCTCCCATATTCAGTCCTGTGCTTTCCTGTCCACAAATATCAACCTCAAGAACATGCTCTAATAAACTTCCAACACATTAATCTCTATCTCAGAGTTTGCTCCTTGGAGAACCCAACCTGAGACAGTTTATGAAAGCAGATACTAAGATGAGATCTTAAAGTTGAGTCATTCTCTGCCTGACTGGCCATGAGGACCCATGACTGGCACAAGGAAGTGGTGAAATTGTTAAAACTTTCATCAGTGCAGTATTAAATTGAGAAGGTATTCTGGTGAAAGACAATCCACAAGAGAATGTGATTTATTAGCATTTGAGAACTACGGGACAAAAAACTAGAGATACAGTGAAATTGGGTGGCTATAGCTAAGATTTATTTATTCTTTGGAAGAGATATCAAAAGGCTAATAGAAATTAATTGGCAATTAACAATTATTTAATAAATTCAAACCAAAGAATATTCATGGTATCTCATCAAATGGCTCTCAGATCTTGCACCCTGAGAAAGGAGTGAAGAAGTAGTGCTGGAGACCAGGCCCATGATTTAACCATAAGAGTAGCTGAACTTCAAAGATTAAGCTTTCAGCTCATACAGGTCACCTGTGTAAGTTCAGAGCCCTTGTTGGGAAAGAATGAATCCTGTAACAAGGATACAGACAGCTGAGTTAATGCGCGTGAAACTCTTAAATTCCCCATGCCCCTGAGTCCTCTGATCTTGCAGCAATATCTCCCACCACCACCCCACCCCCTATCCCTTAAGATCTGCTTCTCTCCATCTTACTTGCATATATGGAAGAGGCTTCTCCCACTATAGAACAACATGCTTTCCCCCTTGGGAACTGCCTCTACTTCCTCTCCTGGCAACTAGGACAATAACTAAGTCACAAAATACCACAGCCAGGGACATGCTAAACCTGATAAAGAAGGAAAGACAAAATGCCAAAACAGAGCTGTAGGACATAGCAAACATGTCCCAGCAAGAGCCAGGAGAATATGCATTGGACTGGATTCTGAGGATGCTGGCTCAAGGCAGGCAGAATATAAAGTTGAAGATGGAAGAGTTTATTGATTTAGGGCCACTCTGGCAGGACACAGGATTTAACACAGGCCCTGTTAAGGACCCTGGGAGATTGTGCAAATATTCTGCTAGGATGGCTCCCAGAGTATGAAAAAATGATGGCCCAGGAATTCACAACCTACAGTCCACTAGCCAAATCTGGTCTGTGGCTTATTTTTGTACAGCTTTCAAGCTAAGAATGCTCTTAACATTTTTAAAGCATTGTGAAAAATAAATAAGATAGATAAACATGGCTTTTTGTGGCCCATAAAGCCTAAAATATTTACTACCTAGCCCTTTATAGAAAAAATTTCATTGGCCCTAGCCCACCCCAAGTGAAGGCAAAAATGACTGATTTTCCAAGGCAGAAAGTAGAAGAAATTATTAAAATACTCACAGATGTGGGCATACAAGGGTGGGCATACCATGTAAGCCTGAAAAATCCACAGGTTGACTGTGCTCCATAGGAAGGCCAGAAGCAATCAAGACTGTGCTGGTGAGAGCGGCACTGCCCCTCTGCAGGCCAGGAATGATACTAGGAGAGGCCAAAACAGAACTTGGCTCATTGATAGCAATGGGGACACCAGGACCCTGAAATAATAGATGGTGGCACTTAACTATTAAAAAGCAAGGGCATGCAATTATCATAATGAGTAGCAAGTTTGGAGTGGCAGGGGTATTGAGGCTGATTATCAGGAGAAGATAGAGTTACTGTTACTCAGTATAGGCAGGGAAGAACATATTTAGCATCCTAATGATGAACTCGGGTGCCTCCTGGTAATTTCTTGCCCAATTTTGATAGTAAATGGACAATTGTACCAACCCTGGCCTGTAAAAGGGACAAGTGACCAAGGTCTTAAACATTTCAGTAATGAGGGTCTGGGTCACCCACTAGGTAGGCCACTAAGACTAGCAGAAGTGCTAGCTAAAGGGAAGGAGGATTTAGAATGCATGGTAGTGCAGGGATCAGTGAGTACCAATGGAGTATTAGTGAGTATCTTTTGTGGCCCCAAGACTAGCTACAATAATGGGAGCTACTGTCCATCCTACTAACCTTCATCTTGTAAGTTTCCCCCAAGACTCCCACTGGAATTCTAAAGAAATGGATACCAAAATAAGTAGATCCCAGTGTCTCCCAGATCCTCCTTCAGGACTGAAAAACTTACTCCCAGCCCCACATGCAGGAAGTAATGCCAGCAGTTAGACCTCATCTGTCAGTCCTCTTAAAGCAGTATCTTGGCAGAAGAGAGCTGCCAGGCCCAAAGTCACATCCCTTCCCAGGACATCCTACACCCAGTGACTGGTCAACATGGGCATCTAAAGGCCTGGTCTCCTCACCCCAACTCAGGACAATTCTGAAGGGATGTTCCAGCTTTAGATCTTCCCATGGGGTTTTCTAGGGGCTTCTTTAGGACTCCACCACAGCTGAACTTCTCCCTGTGCCCAATACTACTTTATCTCCTTTCTTTTCACAGTGTTGATATCAAGAACGCTACCTAATAAACTCTACTGCACACTAATCTCCATTTCAGAGTCTGCTTCCCAGGGAACCCAACCTACAACAATCTTTTATCCAGCAACTGTATCACTTGAATTATTTGACAGTTTCTCTTCAATATATAAATAAATACATTGTCTGAAAAATAATAAAAAGGATTTCTTCCTTTTCCAATCCTTATATATTTCATTTATTTTTCTTGTCTAACACAATTGTCTAGTACCTCTAGTACATTGATGAATAGATGCTGTGATGACAGGCATTCTTGTCTTCTTCCTCTTTGAAGGCAATATCACAGAGCATGTTTGTTCTTAAATTTCGATAGCTATCCTTTATCAAATATTCCCTTTTGTTCCATTTTGCTAAAAATTTTTATCATGAAAATATGTTAGTGCTTATTCTGCTTTCATTGAAGTGATTATATATTATTTCTTCTTTAGTTAATATGCTAAATTACATTAAAAGAAGTTCTACTGTTAAATCCTCTTCATATTACTTAGAAAGCCCTACTTGGTTTACACAACACACACACATAAATATACATATGTAAAACTCATAAATATCTTCTGACTTGCAAATATTCTACTTATAATTTTTAGCCCTATGTTCATTAGTGAAAATTTTTCTTTTTCATGTTAACTTTTTCTGTTTCTGTTATCAAGCTTATCCAATTTTCTCTCAAAGTTATACTAGTTTCATAAATTGAATTGGAGAACATTCACTCTTTTTATTATTTGGAACATTTGTATAAGATTAAATGTTTTATAGAACTCACCTGTAAATTAGGGGCTTGAAGTGTGTGTGTGTTTATACATGCACATGCATTTATGTAGATTTTTACAAAGATTGAATATTGTTAATGATTATAATTATCTGTTTCTTCTTGAGTCAGTTCTGGTAAATTTTTATTTTTCTATGAGGTTGTCTACTTCATCAAAGCTTTAAGTTTACTGGCATTTGGTTAGTCAAAGTATGTTCTTTTTATTTTTTAATACCTACTATATCTTACCAATGTTTCCTTATTCATTCCTGAAAAGATTTATTTGTGCTTTCTCTCTTTTCTGCCCAGGTTATAAACAAATTGAGAACACAAATAAAGGAGTGTCTTTATTATTGATAAAGGCTAGGTTGTAGGTTGTAGCTTAATATGAAAGCCAGAATTAAACTGACTTACTGAGTACACACAATTCCCCAAAAGGGCTGCCCACGTAATTCTATGGCATGGAGGGCAAAGGAAACTGTTCTGACTCCCGACAGGTTTGCTCTGGAAGAAGAAAAAGGGCAGTGCTAAGCTGAGTAAGCTCAGCTTATTCTTCTCAGATTTACCCATTAGATAAGTCATCGTACCTTCCTAGGAACAGAATGCATAAAGGAGCACAAGAAGGCCAATGCTAGGGTTTTGGTGAACCTTCCTATTTTTTTAGCTTTTTGTTTTCTCAGTTTATGTTCTCAGCCTCATAATTTCCTTCCTTTTAATTCCTTTGGGTTACTAAGTTGTTTTCCTAGATAATTAATTCATTAATTTCTAATTTTCTTCATTTCTAATGGAAACATTTATGGCTATCAACTATACTTTAGCACTTTTGTTGGATTATATAATTTTATGTGTGATACTTTCATTACTATTTAATTATAAATACTTGTTTCCATTGTTATTTATTATTTGACTTATGATTTATTTATAAGGGTATTTTTAATGTATAAATATATATATTAATCTTTTACTTACTGGTTTCTCATTTAATACCATTGTAGTCAGAGAACTTGATGTATAAATGCTTTTTTGATATTTACTATATTTACTAAACTAGCTCTGTGATAGTGCCTCATTTCTGGTTTTTGTTTTATTTTTATTTTCAATCCAATATAATAATCTTGATCTTTTAACTGGACAGTTTAGTCCATTTTCATTTATTCTGATGCTGACATATTTGAATTTATTACCATCATTTCATTTTGTGTTTCCTATTTACCCTAAAATTTACTTATTTCCTATTGTGGCTTCTACTGAATTAACTGAGTTTTCTTCATTCTTTTCCCCTTCTCCACTGGTTTGGAAACTACACATTTAATTTCTATTCTTTTAGTGGTTATCCTTAAAGTTTTAATATGCATACTTACCTTAAGAAAGTCTAAAGTATCAATACCTATATTTTCCTCCAAAACAATACAAGCATTTACAACATTTTAAATCCTGTTTTGCATATTACTTTCACATAGCTTTTAATTTTTCTTTGTCTTTTTACCTCTAAATCATGCCAGTGTTGAAATTGTTATTTTATAGAATCAACTCTAACTTAGATTTATCCCATACTTACTAATTTATTTGTAATGTAACAGTTTATTTGTTCATCATTCTTTCTTGCATCTCACTCCTAATTTCTGGATTTAATATGTCAGTGAAAAACTCTTTGTTCAACCAAATTATCATTCAAGAGTGAAGATGTAACAAACAAGTTTCTATCTCAGCACTTTGAAAATATTCTTCTTCTTTTTGGTATTGAAAAGTCTGTTTTCAATTCTTTTTTTTTTTTTTTTTTGAGACATAGTCTCGCTCTGTTGCCCAGGCTAGAGTGAGTGCCGTGGCGTCAGCCTAGCTCACAGCAACCTCAAACTCCTGGGCTTAAGCGATCCTACTGCCTCAGCCTCCCGAGTAGCTGGGACTACAGGCATGCGCCACCATGCCTGGCTAATTTTTTCTATATATATTTTTAGTTGTCCAGATAATTTGTTTCTATTTTTAGTAGAGACGGGGTCTCACTCTTGCTCAGGCTGGTCTCCAACTCCTGACCTCGAGCGATCCTCCCGCCTCGGCCTCCCAGAGTGCTAGGATTACAGGCGTGAGCCACCGTGCCCGGCCTGTTTTCAATTCTTATAAACAATATACTGTTTCTTTTTTGTCATTTGTGCAATTTCTTCTTTGTCTTTTGAGTTCTGAAACTTCCTTTCAGTAAGTCTATTGTATTTCTTTTTATTTAATCTGCTTGCGATTTGCTGTGTTTCCCAAATATGAGGAGCTAGGTCTACCCTTAGTTCTGAAAAATTCTCAATCATATTTCTTCAAGTATTGCCTTTCCCCTATTCCCTTTATTCTTTCCTTCAGCAACTATGTATTTACATATATATATATATGTATGTATGTATATATAAATATATATATATACACACACACACACACAACCTTTCAATTGTGTTCTAAAAGTATTTCTACCTGACTTACATATTTTCCTCCATTTTGTCTCTCAATGCTAGGTTCTGCATAATTTTGTTAGATTTACTTTCTAGTTAACTAATTCTCACCTCAAGTGCATTCAATTATATTCCATTCTAGAATGTTCTATTTAGTTCTTTTCAAATCTGCCTTTTATTATTTTTTATAATAGCTTATTCTTTTCTTATATTTTAAATTCCCTATTATATATCTTTAATAATTTAAAACATTGTATTGTATTGTAATAGCTTGGGCCCACTGGCTCTAATATCTTAAGTTATTGGCAATTATCTAATTTCAGTGTGTTTTTTCTGTCTGCTAAAGCACCTTCATGATAGATTGTTTTCCTGTGTATTTGAAAATACATGTATCATGAGCTCATGTTCAGCAGGTATTTACCTATAAAAATCCTGTGAGACCCAAATTAAGAGTTCATCCCACCCTATAAGTTTTATGTTAGCTAATGCTATGGGCCCAGGGAATAGCTCTTTTTATAAGGATTTCTCATCTTGGGGGGTTCCAAATAATATAGGCAGAATAAAACCAAATGTCAAACAGTCACAGGTCCATGGCAGATTTTTTTCCTTGCCTGTCAAGTAATATCTTGCTAATGTTCAGGACACCACAGAAAACAAGTGTATTGTAGGAATCTAGTTCCATTTTTACTCACAGTGGATAAACTGTCCTCTTTCTTAACCCTTTCCCAATCCTCATGTACACCCAAAATGATTCCCTAAATAATGGGTTGGGGTTTTTTTCCTCTAGTAATCTTCAGAATGTTTCCTCCAAAGGGAACTAATTGGCTAAAGCAGAGTTCCCCAAAAGAGCAGACCCATGACGCTCTTTGGAAGCAGTTAGAATTTTATCAGCTTCCATTGCATATTAATGAGGAAGGTCACCAGGGAAAGAGGGGAGGGAAATAGAGGGAATAAGAGAATTGATATTTGTTGTCCACTGACATTACATCAATCCTCAAAGCCACTCTTTGTGGCAGATGCTCCCCTGAATTTGCAGATGAGGCCCAAAGCTACACAGTCAAGACAAGGGTCTAACCCATGTCTTCCTGGCTCCCTTCTTCCCTTCCTCATGGTAAACATCAGAAATATAGCCTTAAGTGAAAAGGAAAGCTTAAGGCAGGTAAAAGTCCTAGTTCTAAGTGGACCTCGGGGGCTGATCTTTTTGTAAACTCTGTTTTGTCAGTCAGTTCCCTCAGGACATACTGGAAAAATGAAAAGTTTTTTATTTTTCATCCTCTCTACCACATCTTCTCCAACCCCCAAGTTTCCAACGGCAATTGTGCTGATTCTGTAGGCTGGAAGGCTAAGACCACAAGCAAGGAGGGAGGAACTGTTGGAAGAAAGGCTTTTCCAAACCTCCCAATGTCAGAACGTCTGTGACATTCCCTCTGGAGAAGCCTCTCTTTCTTTGAAGGCCAGATATACCTGTGACATAATAAGACTGCAAGGTAATGTGATTCTATAATAGAATTCAGGCCTTCTGATGCTCCAGGACATTTTTTTAAAAATCACATAGTCATCAAAAAGCTTCCCTCCCAGCTGTGTGGAAAGTGACTCTGCAGCTCTCACTTAATTTTGGTCGCATTACCTCATTCTATACATCATTCATGACAAGCAAGGAACCACAGGGCTCCCTTTGCTAAATCTTCGTGTCCTTGACCCAGCTCTAATTCATTTGGCCATTTACCTCATAAATGTGGTAAATCCTGCAGCTAAAAGAGGTTCTGCAGAACTTTTAATGCAGTGGGTTCTCTTCCTGGTTGTCACAACAAGCAAAAGATGCCAAGGTAAATAGGAATCCTG
The DNA here is from genome assembly GCF_020740605.2 of Lemur catta. Taxonomy (NCBI): domain Eukaryota; kingdom Metazoa; phylum Chordata; class Mammalia; order Primates; family Lemuridae; genus Lemur; species Lemur catta. The sequence continues at coordinate 43,948,056 of NC_059139.1, forward strand.
ACCTACTGCCATTTTCTTGTCCTTCCCATGGGATTCACATTGCCATCACTCTGGCAACTAGGATGGAAAGGGTGAGAGAGAGGAGATTTTTTAAAAATTGCCTTTGGATGGGCTATTTATGTCTTCCAACCTGGTACTTTTCCTTGAACTCAAAGAGAGCACCAAGACAGACTGCAGCGTGACTCCTCCACCCCACATAAGTGAATATATTTACACTTCATCAGCTGTTTGTGTTGGGAAGAAACTAGGAGTCTCCATGTGCTTCATGGGCTCATATAGGTTTCTTGCATGTTAAGGCAGAAACTTAGGAGCATGTGGCTGGCCTTAGGCTTGAAAGTGAGGCAGCACCCAGCCGTGCCCAAGGGGAGTAGTTCCGTGAAGATGTTATCTTATTTATAGACACAACTCTTCCACCAGTCTTTGTTACTAGGGCTTTATACCTCTCTTAAGAGAAGATAACATGAAAGCAAAGGATTCATTCTGGACCTGCTCGAAGAGTAGCAGGAGCTACTCTTTGGGGCTGGAATCTGTAGATACTTAGAACTGAAGCAGGAAATCCAGTCTATCCCAGAATTTAAACACAATTATATAAAAGAGACTTCTCAGCTATGGCTTAGACCCATTCCAATCTTCTGCACCCCCTATCCCTACAATAAAACATTGTTAGAAATGAGGGGCTGCAAGATGCTGAGTCATCAAAGCAAGATTAGATCATGACCATGTACTGTGCATAGACATAAAAGCAAAGGTGGATATTTTAGAAAGAATTTCAATATCAAGAGTCAAGGCAGAGGGGCTTTATATTCAACTAGGAGTTAAGCATAAATTCTATTTCTCCAGAATTCCAATAATGAAACTCTTAATAATGAAATATTTGGGGACACTGTACAGTCTTTGTTTAAAATCTGCCACAGTAAGATAAATAAGCAAGACACAAAAGCACCAAAATTGACTGGAATTTCTCCCAAAATATGCAATGCACTTTGAAAAAAAACAAAAGAAGAGACTAGCAAAAAGATACATATTACTCTATTTTAAAAACACCATTTTTATATTTAAGAAAAAGGGAGCCAGAAGAGAAGTTCGCCCAACCAGATCATCCCTTGGGTCCTCTTCACACAGAGGCCAGCTAATCTGGTAAATCAGAATCACTTTCCATCTACCCGTGGGTCCTGCTGAGCTCCTTAATTCTTGTATCATGGAGATCTTAAAACCAATCGCTATAAGAATGTATCAGTCTCAAAGTCAGCTTAAGGTTAATTTCCTTCAAGAAATGCCTGGCTTTTCTTCTTTTGGTGCCGCCCTGTCCCCACTTTTTAATTGCTTCTGTCTTCCTCCAGCCTAACCTCAACTCGATCTTTCTTACCAAGGTTTTCCCCAGGACTGGCAGAGCAGACAGGAAAGCTCTTTAAGAATATAGAGTTTACTATTAATAGCAGTGACACAGGCCATTGAGAGCCAAGGCAGCCAAGCAAGGAAATCTGTCAGCCTGGATTAGCTTTCCAGCACCTGGGAAGTAGGACTTATTTATAAATAAAAATAGACAGCAAAAATGTCTGGCCCCTCTTAGGCCCCTGATGTCTGAGAAGGCCTTGCATGGATTCAAGTCCAAAGGCTTTTCCCAGCTGGCCTCCAAACCTAGCAGCAAACATTTTTTGAAACTGGAGTTAACAAAAGAAAGGCTTGTTTCAGTCTGAATCAAAATCAATGTTCATATGGGCAGTGTACCTTTTTCCATGGATTTCCAACCATTTAACCAGATCCCCAATAACCTACAAGAGGAGCCAGATATGTCACAGCATCCTCTGGGACTCACTTATCAAAGTTACTGATAACTTCTTTACTGGAGTATAGGCCTTGCCTTCTGCTTCAGTCTCTGGCCCTCGATGCTTCCACCATGGAAGGACTGTGCTTCCTCTATGTGAGGGCTAAGCCTCTTCTCAGCCCTGGTAAAATCTCTTTTCTCATCACAGAATGGACTGCAAGAATTGAGTCAAAACCTTTTGAAAGAAGTTTGCATTTTAGAGGAGCATTTTGAAGCTAATTTACTTAGCCTCTGGGTTCTATAAGCCAGAATATAAGCTACATGTAGATAGATACTTGTTGCCAAGTTTAGAGGTTAGGTGACCACAGATATAATTCACTTTGATCAAGCAATAAAATTATAAAATATTCACATAGGCCCTATTCTTGGGGTTTATAGATTAGGTCACCTTGTGCTGCAATAGTCTCTGGTCCGGAGAAGCTTATAGTACCACGGTACTGAAAATCGTCTTTCAAATATCTCAAGTAATTATATGCACACAAACACAGAGATATCAGTGGCAGTCCTGTTGTGTAAGCTAAAACAATTGGCCAGAGCATTTTCTTGTGCTATCCAGCCTTTCAACTCCCATCTCTCATCTTCTAATTATATCACCTCCTATTATAAATAAGTCTGGCCTTCTAGGGTGTCAGGAACTAGTAGACTATTACCATCCCCCTCTTAGCCCCCATATTTAGCTCCTTTAATCTTTCCTCTTATTAAATTCCCTGAGTCCTCCTCACCTCCAGCTACTCCTTCTCCTTGACCTTCTCCAAATTCCCTAAGGTTCTGTGCCCCTTAACTGAGCTTTACAAAATCAAAGTGATATTCCAGATGCTTGCTCACTGAGGAGCCAAGAGACCAGCTGTCACCTCTGCTCTCTGTTACTCTGTGACTCAGGGGTTGGTCCCAAAATAGGTCTGGCCTTTCACGCTGTCTTCTCTCCTTGCAGTCTGGCTCCTTGCTAGGTGTCCACCATCACCCCAGCTCCTCTCTGGTGTTCCTGCTTTCCAGGTTTCTCTTTGCCATGACGTGCACATGTTTCAGATGATTTTCCTTCAAATTTGAGTAGGCCGCTGGTCAGGACTCCAAGAAAGAATGTGTCTTATTATCATCCTGGTTAGGAAATAGCCTGAAAGTCTTCATGAACATTTATACCCAAAGAGCTCTTCTAAGGCCTTCCACTCTGGAAGGAGAAAGCAAGAAAGAAAATTATTTATGAATTTAGACTCTATCAGTACTTCCAACAATTTTTCAGTGAAAGAAACATAGCATTCCAGGCAGGATCTGCCTCAGAAAGGATTTAATGGGCTTAAGAAGGGTGACTATGTGCCACGCTGGAGCTGCAGAGAGGAAATTTTCCCTATGAAAGTAAATTCCCCTGGGCTTACGTGGAGCTGCCATGGTCCTCTCCACTTTGTTGCTTGGGAACCCTGCTTTCTTCTCTCCTTCTCCCCCAGGATCTGTCCTACTCTCCTTTCTGGGAGCTCAACTACGGCAGGTGGCAGGAAGGGTGTCCATGAGAACTGAGCCCCACCACCACCTCCAGGAAAGTGCAGGGGCCCACGCTGCACCCTAGGGAAGTCCGACAGGCACTCATTTCAGGAACTCCCAGGCCCACAGCACTAACCCCCACAGTTTCAAGGGGAAAGAACATTCCTATTTTAAGAGGTCCTGGGTAACGCCCTGCTCGCCCAGGTCTGACTCACTGCTCCTCTAAGTTTGTGAAAGAAACCCAATTCTCAGCTGTTGGCTGTGCATGCTTTATTTTCTTCTGCCTCAATGATCAACTGGTTTGCCACAAAATGTAAAGCAAGCTAGTGCAGCAGTGGTAACCAAGGAAGCTATGGTGTCTGGAATTGCAATAACAGACAGAGGCCAAGCTAAGAGTCAGAGAGGATCTAAAAATAAGTCAGTAACCATATCCCACTTCCTATAACATACGTACACAGGTACCTAGAAGAGAAAACCACCCACAGTTCAAAAGAATTCACAAAGAACACCACAATTAACCACAGCCCACCCTGGCCCAAGGAAGTATCTCTACACCCTTAGTTAATCATCTTGTAAGCATTCAGGACATTTCATTGCAAGGTAATTAATCACTATTATACTTGAGAATATAAAACCACCAGGGGTCTCCATATCAGCCACTGCAGTAATGAGAAAAGAATATCACATCACATCCATAGCATTTGGTAACCACTGTGAAACCATTGCAAGGTGAGTGTGAGTTCTTCTACAGAGTTTACCTGCAAAAAACACATATTTCTTCCTTATCAGCAAGCTACTGCTTAAACAATTCAATGTTTTAACATTACTATCAAAAATAACAGCTAATATTTATTGTACATTTCTACAATAACCCATTATTAACTCATTTAATCATTATATAATAACAACCACATGAACCATCCCTTTTCTATAAATGAGAAACAGAGGCTTAAAAGAGATAAGTAACTTGACCGAACCATACCATCAATAAGTGTTAATGTTTAGGTTCAAATTCAGATCTTCCTAGTTACTCACCTCAAGAGACTAATCACATTTCTGTACTATTACTTACAATCCAAATTTTGAATGCTGTGAGTTTCACACCATATTTTAATGGCAAATTCTCTTTCCGCCAGCTAGTCAAGCTGATTTTTCACATATGTACGTAACTTCAGTTAAAACTCAGTTTGGATCCTTTTCTCAGACTTCTGTATTTAACATCAGATTTTGGGTGTGGCTCACCAAGGAGTGAAAGTAACCACTTCTGGGAAAAAATGCCCAAGTTCCCCTTCATTCTTTTTCATCTGGGAAATATAAACTAGAACTAAATGGAATGACCCAAACCCCAAATTATAAGCCTTTAATTCTTTGGGACTACCTTGGTACCTGTATTCATTTGCTAAAACTGCCATTAATAAAGTACCACACACTGGGCAACTTAAACAACAAAAATTTACTTTCTCACTTCTGGAGGCTAGAAGTCCAGCACTGTTGCTTTTTCCTGAGGCCTCTGTCTTTGGATCGTAGATGCTGTCTTCTCCCTGTGGCTTCATGTGGTCTTCCCTCTATATGTGTCTGTGTCTTAATTTCCCTTTCTTTTAAGGACAACAGTCATATTGGATTAGGGCCCACCCATATGCCCGCATTTTACCTCACTTACCTCTTTAAAGACCCTACCTCCAAACACAGGCACATTCTGAGATACTGGGAGTTAGGACTTCAACATGTGAATTTTGGAAGGACATCATTCAGCCCATAGCAGTATCCTAATGACTTCCTTTTGCAAGATTGTCTGTGTTGCATAATTTAAATGCCTTTGACCCTGAAAATCAGTAGTTTAAATCACTGCTTTTTCTAAATGCCTTTGTGTTATCCCCCATGATGATACAGATGAGTTTTTCTGTGACCAAACCATAGTTCTCATTCAAACACTGTTACCAGCAACATCAATTGTATTATAGTTTTCATTGATCAGGAGTCATCAACATCATTGATCTCATTTGTAAAAAAAAAAAATACATATAGAAGACATTTTTACCAATAATGAACTATCAATTGCTAATTAATAAAAACAAATTCTTGATTCTTAAATTTATTGATACCAATAGACTCTTAAACTCTTATTGTTACACATCTGGCACTTAAAACTGCATAATCTCTAATCATGATAATGCCCAGAATAACTTACCCTGGACCCTCAGCATATGTCTCAGTTCTTGATCACTCCATGTGAAAATTCCAAATGACCCAATATGAGGCAATTCAGATGTTTATGTTAACATCAGTCTAAAAGCTATCATTTATGGGGTGCCTACTGCTTTCACATATTGTGCTAAGTATATTATACACATAAAATCATTTATCCCCTCAAAATCCCTGCAAGAGAGATTAATATTGTGTCTGCTTTACTGGTGAGTAAGCAGAACATTAAAGAGATTAAGGAAATTGGCCAAGGTCACACAGTTGGTCAGGATAGGCCTTAGATGTAAACCTAGTTCCATCTGACTCCAGAAATTTTGTTTTTTTACCACCACATGTTGCTTCTTTGACTTCTTCAGACATGTAACAGTGTACTTTACGTGGCTCAGTGACTTGTGACTCAGAACTTTTCCTAGGTCATAAAAATATCCAATCTAGTTCCATCAACTGTTAGTTTGGGTAAGTAAAAATAACAACAGTATCTCTGTTTCTATGTTTTAGCTGCAAAATAAATCATGGAGTATTCGCCATCAGAAATAAAATCTATATCTGTCCTTGAGTGGCGATGAATATAAGGTTATACAAAACAACAATGGATGCATTTATTTTTCTAGAAAAAGTTAATTATCTTGAGTAAAGCCAATTAGTAATCACAAGCTGCTATGTAACATCTCCAAGCCTGTGGCCTTGCATTCCTACAAAACACTTATTTCATTGTTTAATTCTGTCTGTTTTGTGCCCTGGCATCCCAGTCAAAATGTGTTGAAGGCTGGAGCCTATCCTGCTCCATACTGTCTTGGCCTGCGGAGCACTGTGCCTTGCACAGAGCAAGTGCTCACTGATATTTCCTGATCAGCTTTAAAGGCTTTACAAAATGACCACCAAGAGAAGCTCATGGAGGACTTGGTGAGGAACCCCACAATTGTATAACAAGGTGTCTACAAAATCCCTAGAACCACTCCCCCAGACCTTTGATTTCTAAATCTTAAATGCCTGAGGGATGGCTGATGGCACTGGGGAGGAGTGGTATTGTAATAATTATGCGATTCTATTAATTCATATAAAGTAGGAGGTGTAAGAAATCTTAACAGGTCCTAATTGGGGCCCTAAAGGCAGTCCTAACTAAAGCAGGATTCTGTTTGGGGCCCTCATCAACATACCTGAGAGAGCTCAATTGAAGCACTGAGTTAGTCCAAGTCAACCAATATAACAAGAAATGCCTTCCTCCTTCCCCCTATTGGTCAGTTGTCTTTTTTCCTTAGCAGGACCCCAATCTCTTGGCCAAAAAGTAGATTATTAAAGTTATACCAACAGGCAAAAGCAGGGTAGTTATATCCAGAGCTTTACTCTAAGAACTATGTGCCTAGCACATCATCCTTCTTTACCTAGAAGTAAAAGTTAACAATAACTGAAACTGTAAGTACACTTAGTACTTAAGACTGAGCCACAGGGCCCCTGGGCAAATATAATGGAAACCCTGATGCCAAAGATGAAGAGGTCTTTGTGAAAGAAAAGCATTGTCCTCAAAAGATAGAACTAATAGTGAGAACATGATTGGATGGCTTCCGATGGATCTAATCCCCAGGGAAAAGAGCATTCTTCAGGAAGCCTGCTACGATAAACAGACCATTTCTTTGGTCTGGTATCTGCTTTCAGCTCAGGATATCTGTCTACAAGTCAGCCCAAGAACCTTATATTTGTCTTAGAGTTACTCTGGGCACCTCTTCTCAAATTTATATCTCAGAGAACTAAGAAAACTACAAAATTATTCAGCCTATGGAGAACAGGCTTTGAGAATAGCTAATAAATTGGTATGAGCTTATGAATTTACTGATCCTTTAAGGAGGCAAAGGTACTTAGATGTGGAGTTTGAGGTAGTTTGAAAACCAAACAAAATGCAGGAATTTAGGTGGCTTCCTCTGAGATCTTCAGCAGCTTGGGCCATCTCGAGTCTGGTCTGAAGCTCTTACCCCTTTGCCTAGGAAGCCTTTAGCTGCCTTATATAGGTTAGAAATGCACTGACATCTAAAATCAGGAACAGAGTAAGAGGGCAATTAGCTACCATCCCCCAGGAAATAAATAGGTCTCTCTACTAAACTCCTCTGAATCTGAGTTATCTTCCCTCAGAAGACACAAGTGAGCAGAAGACACTGACTTAGATTAGAGAAGAAGGCCATGAGTTTGGTTAAGCAAAATAAGCATAACTAAGTACAAGAAAATGATATCAGAGGCACAAAGTATGGTAGAGAGGGTCGGGCATGGTGTCTCATGCTTGTAATCCTAGCACTCTGGAAGGCCGAGGCGGGAGGATCGCTTGAGCTCAGGAGTTCAAGATCAGCCTAAAACAAGAGTAAAACCCCATCTCTAAAAAAATAAAAAAAAATTAAAGTATCGTAGATAAAAGAACCTGGGCTATCTAAGCCACCCACCGCCAGTAATAGTTGTAAATGCATTATGTTAGTGTGGATTCAGCATACAGCCTCGCACAGAGAATTCCTCCAAAACACCAATTCTGGAAAGTGAAAGTGAACACTAGGGCTCCAGAAGTGAGTCACATTGAAGCCATCAGTACATAGCTAACCCACTCCTTTCATCAAGGCAGAAATGATTCCATATTAGCCACAGCTTCCATGATCTCATTAGCAAAGATATTAAGAATCTGCCATTCCTCTAGGAGGGAAGATTGAAACTGTGCCACAGATTATTTCACCCAGAACATTGCAGTCTGATTGGATGAATAGGGATGGTGAGAAAAACAGTCTATCTCTCCGTGGTAGTTTTCCTTAATCCTATTGGAAGGATACTTGTATTATGGGAACTGAGATGCATCCTGATGTCTAGTCCAGGGAAAGGCCCAAACTTAGACATTCTGAAGATTAGGAGAATGGTTGAGACACTTTCATTGCAAGTAAGCAGCTTGACCAAAAGGCAATTATGGGCTTACACAAAGTAAAAGTTTAGGAGTGGAGCCAGGTTAGTGCACAGATGGATTTAGGACTCAAATAATGATCAGGTCGTGGCTTTTTTTTTTTTTTTCCAATTAATCCTGCTTTCCCCAGTCTCAAATACCACATGGCTGCATGATGACAGTGACACCACAGACCTCTCAGACTCTCAGAGGACAGGCCCCACACACAGACACAAGAGTGCTATTCCCAGGGAAAGTCTCAGAGCATCTGATTGGGTCACATGTTCACCCCCAAATCCAGACTGTGGCCTGGGTCATGTAGAGTTAGGGGATGGAGCTCAGTATATACTGAAGCTGCGTGGACTGAGTTAGAAAAGGGGAAATCAGGCTATGATTAGCATAAGAAGAAAGAGTGACTACTGAGTGCCAGAAACAGCAAATGCTCATCTCATTAGTGAGTGGCCTGGAAGCTGCTGCTGTAGAAACCTTTTGTCTTGGCTTGGGTTTCCCCCAGAAAACAGAGCCTGAGATAAAGGTTTGGATGTGGGTCATTTATTTACAGAAATGAATCAGGATACAGTTGGTTGGAAGCTAGAAAGAGTGAGACAGCAAAGAAAGGAAAGCCAATGTGAGGTACACTGCAGAAAGGGGGATCCAGGAGGGGAGCTTTTACTGAACAGCTACCACCCTGCATTGGCCAAGGGTTGCCGTGGACGCTAGCTGTCACTTCCAGATTTATACCTGCATGAGAACAGCCTGATGGGTTTCTATGGGTGTCCCACACTGCAAAGTCAGAAAGTCTTGGAGAAAGAAAGAGGGAGCTAGATGGTGTAGCTGGTTTCCATGACAATGGTTAGGGTGAAAGATAGGGCAAGAGGGTGTGAGGTGGGCAGAGGTGGTTCATACCAGACTCCTGTGAGAGAAACACTAAAACACTCAGGTCTCTTTTGGTTCCCAAACTAGCTCAACCTCTACATCAAATAACATCAGACAATACAGCTAGAGCCAAGTGCCTGAAAGCAACTTGATTGCAAATCAATTTCTGCAGGTGTTTTGGAAAATGTCTAATGTCCCTCTTTGAGCTATCCTTATCCAACCCCAAAAGGTAAATTTCATGGATGTCACACAGCCTATATTTCAAGTCAGAGCATCTAAATGTACTCTCTGAATGTGATGAAAATCCATCCAGTTGTTGCTCCATCATGTACTAATAGGCAAACAGAATTTTTTATCAATGGGAAAGAAACCAACAGGTAGGTCACCCCTATAAAAATTTCTCAGCTCAAATTTTAGGAAAAGAGATGAGGCTTTAAGATAAGGAACAAATTCTGATGCATGAGGGAGGAGGAAGGTGGCCTTCAAACAAGTCACAGGCCTGAGGACAGGTGGAGACTGGAGCAGACTGCAGAGTACATGTCTCTAGAAAAGAGCAGCAGCTTCTCGGTCCCTGCTGCTTATGGCCACACGTGTATGCTGGCCCAGGTGTATATCTACAATGGCAAGCATATTTAATCTGAGTCTGGTAGTTCAAATTCTTGACAGGGAAAAGATCACTAATGAGCCCAGCATAGGTACTGGTCCTCCTGGGTGCAGATATGTACTCCTGGTCCAATCAGCTGTGGCCAGGGGACCAGAGGAGCACCAGATCACATGACCCACTGCGTATATTGGAGGAACATGGGGAGAAAGCTGATTTATGAGAAGGTTTCTGTGGAAAGGACTGGTACAGCAAAGCCTGCCTTTACAGACCTAAAGAGCACAGTGTAGTCTTAGGTCATGCAGTGATTTCTACTGGGGAAGAGAATCTTTCCCACAGTTCCCTGATGCACAGACAAGTGCTATATTTATCTTTCTGATCCTGTGCTGCTTATTTGTGCCATAGTGGGGGTGAGAAATAAATAATAAGTTTTCACTCCTTGCTTCTCTACACTGTTATTAAGGCTGAGCACACTTGGCCAAGGAGGAAGTTGCCTCCTTGAAGGTATGATTGAAGATGGCTCCAAAATATGCCTGTCACCGAAACATTGTTGCCACATTTAGAATATGATGTTTGCATCAGAAGTAATGTATTCATTTGAAATATGGCAACACATATCCAAGAGTGTCTTGCTGCAAAAAGAACAAGAATAATGTCCTCAAGAAAATAATGAGGCTATGAACACCTAACCTATGGCAGCATAGGAAGCTGAGGTGGGTAAACTTTGATCCAGAGAAGGCTGGAGAAATCTTCGGCATATGCCTCCCAGAGCTAGGATAATCAGGATCTCACTTCGCAGATGAAGAAACTGAAGCCCAGAGGGGTTTAGAGTTTAGTGTCTTCAAACAAAACATGGGCCTTATTTCCAGTCTAGAGCTCTTCAAATGTTTGTAGCAGGCTCTGGGTTTGAGGTGGAAGAACCAGAGAGAATATGACACTTAGCTCTAAAAGCCACATCTTTCTGTAGTAGATTTCCAAACTAAAGGCATTTGTCACTTGTTAAAAGTAGACAGTCAGTTCCTTGAAATACTATGATTGAAGGGTAAATGCTCCTTGATGTGACAGAGTCAGTTTATAATTACAACGTTAGTATAGACACATTTGAATTAAAAATTGTGAAAATGGCCTTTGCTGTACTGTGAAACCTACATTAAAACTCTGGCAGAGGAGCCACTTTCTGGCCAAGCTGCTATTTTCAGATACCTGCCCTTTATTAAAGGATTTCCTTTAGTCTAAAATTTCTTAGACTTATTCTTTAACTATGGGTAACTTTTTGGCAATATCCAAAAAAGAAGAAGCCAAAAGTACATCACTCAGATCTGAAGAGATAACCCTATTCTATCCCTAGTCCAATCAGCTGTGGTTGAGGGGCAGAGAGGTCAAGTCCCATGACCTACTGTCCACCTTACAGGAACGTGGGGGGGGGAAACTGCAAGTGTCCCAAACACCCTGAGGCCCAGCTCTCTTGTTTTAGGCTCAGAGAAGACAAGTGACTACCCAGGGCCACTACCCAATGGTGGGACAGCTGGAACATACCGGTATCCAGTCTAGATGACCACTGTTCAGGAAGCTTAGCTGCTTAGTCAACTGAAAAAGAAATAATTTGGAAATGCCAAATACCATCACCTATTACTTCCTACACTGTACTCTCCAAAACACCAGTCCTCTAGATACTTGGTTTAATAAATTAAAAAAACAGAGAAAGGAAGGAAGGAAGGAAATCCATCCAGAGCCAATAAACATGGGAAATGTTACATATTGTATTCCCTTCTTGAAGATTCACATCACACACTAGGGAATCTGAGAAAGAAACTCAGCAGTAAAGAAATCTGTTTAACTCAAAATTCTTCTTCCAAGTCACATCTATTAACATCCTACAGACCTGGTGTTCTAGGAAACATACATTGGGACATGCTGGCTTCGTGAGAAAAGAAATGAATTTCAAAATAATTGGGCTGGAAAGTAAAGAAATTGAAACAGTCTGGCTCATGTCAAGCAAGAGTTCAGAAATGCCACCATGTCATCTTTATTTTCTTCCCCTGGGTCTTTTATCTTGGGAACTTGGAAAGAAATGTAGGATAAGGGTGTCCTTGAATAGCAAAGATAAAGAGAATAAACTTTGATCTTTAGTTTACCATTAAAGGTTTGTGTAAAGGAGTAAATACACAGACCCTGACTTTGCCACTCCTCTCCATGGGTATTTAAATCCCTACCAGAAATATAATGCTTAGAATAGTATTCCCGCATATTTATAACTTCTTTACGATGAACTACCATGATTTTTACCATCAAAGCTGGTAAAGTTACATTCCTACCTCAAAAACTGTGAGGAAATCAAATTTGGCCTTTAAATAAACTAATTTGAAAGGTTTAAAAAAATATTAGAGGCTTTAAAAAAAGGAATAGGGGACTTGAATATCCCAAAGTGTGAAAATGCCACATTTTTATACTCAAATGATTCAAAATAGATGAACAGAATGCTTCCAAACTTTCTAAAAATATGCACCTTCAGGCAATAAAAAAAAATCAATCTAAAGGGTCATTTATTTCAAGAGTCTAAAAGCCCAATTTAGCACCCCAACGAGTCCCCACAGCTGACTGGATATGGGAGACCAGGGCTGAAGAAAGGTCATTCACACTCCTCCCTAGCTTCTTAATGATATGTTTAGCCAGGCTAATTTTAGACTTGTCGGAAGCTTTTGATTCAGTTAACCATAAGGTGTTGGTAGCAAGACTGTGGTCAACGGCAGGCGTGGGCTGAGCTCCTTTTGAAGTCAGTTGGTGAGTTCATTCCTGGAAGGAGGGTGTCAGTAGGTCGCCACAGGGACGGCTCATGATCCACATATATCTCCTGGGAGGTCTTTTCTCCCCTCCCTGTTTACCAAACGTGGGCAGGAGACACTGAAAACCATCAGTGGAAGCAACAACTCCTTCTTGAAGATACATATCCATCTCATCATCATCTTTTCTACTGAACCATTCAAAACTATCTTATCCTTTGACTTGGCTCATGGTTATTTTGGTTTCGGCAGGAAGTAGCTGGCTTCATGGCAACTTGTACAGGCTGAGGTTGTGATCTTCAGTCAGAGGAAATGCTTTAAGGATGTCAGAGGTGGATTTGCATCAGCTATTCACGGATGGAGGTTCACTGGCTGGTCTTTTAACAGGTGCTTGAGTGTGGACAAGAAAAGTCTTCTTTTTTCTTGGATTAAGAGATGCATGTACCTATATCAACTTCCAAAAAAGGTTACCCTTCCAGTTCATATGTTTCACCTAGTATTAATTATAACCACCCTTTTCTCTACTTTGTTAGATTTACAGGGGGATTTTATTACCCTGATTTCTTTAGCCCTGTGAGTTTTTGTACCAATCAGTTTATATCCTTTTCACCCTCCCGAGGCTTACCATGAATGGATTTTATTTGGTGCAATGTGTAGTCTGGTTCTATACATGATCTGTAAAGCTATCTGAAGCAAAGAAAATGTCAGTGTTCTACTCAACAACTCACCAGCCCAAACAAGAGGAAAAAAATCCCTTTAGTGCTGTCTCTTACTAGATTTCAACAAACTCCGATGCTATAAAGGAACACAGGGTTAATCCATTATCATCCTTTCATATTATAGAATGAGAAAGCAAGACTTACATTCCCTTAATTCACATAATAATTCAGCAGAACCAAAAAATTTCCATGGAGCAAGGAATCTAGTACTATCTTTCAAATTTTATCAGTCACTCATGGTCCTTGTCATAGATCAAAAGTGTGAGAAGAGGAGGAAGGCAAGGAGGTGAGAAAGAAACAAGTAAAGGGTGAAAAACTTAGGTGAGAATAAGAAAGTCAATTAGTGACTAACTTCCTGTCATCTCCTCATAATCATACTTCCTGAATATTTTTTATGTTTTCTTTGCCCTCCTCAGGTAAACTAGATACCAGCTACTCTCACTGGATGTCCTTGTTCACCCATATCCAAGGGGCACAAAGAGGCAGATATGAGTATATCCAAATGAGCCCCATTTTCCAGCTTTGGGATTTTAGATACTTCAATGGTTAATATTGCAACTGTGGATTTTAAGTGCTCATTTCACTGATTTTTCAGTCATCTACTGAACATCTGCCATGTGCTAAGAACTCTGCTGCACACTCTAAGGGACATAAATCTGAAGGAGACATAGTCTTGCCTCTAGAAATTTACAGTTTAATTAGAGAGAAAAAAAAATATTCCACCTGACTGCAAAATTCTAAGACTGTGACATTGCACACCTACAATTGTAACACAAGGAAGAGTCAGGTGCCTTAAGAGAAGCTCAACCCGAGTATACAATGTGGGTCCAGAGAAGGAATTTGTCACTTGCAGTTGGAAGAATCCAATAAATTTTTATCAAAGAGGTGATTTCTTGAGCTGGTGCTTGAAAGATAGAAATGACTTAAACACAGAAAGAGAACATTGAAGAGTAAGCTTTCTGGAAAAAGGAAATGACACAAAGACACAAAAATAAAAGGTCTGCTTGGAAAATAGCAAGTGGACTAGTTTGGCTAATATGAAAGATAGATAAGTGAAGGGAGACAGCTGGAAAAGTGTGTTGAAAGTCAAATTGCAGAGTATCAAGAAGAACAAGCCAGAAATCTTGGTCTAAATTTTTTAGGGGATGGGTAGCCCCTGAAAATTCTTCAGAAGGCCCATCTTTGGGAAGATTAGTTGGGTCTCAGTGAATTAGAGACTAGAGATAAGAGACATTAGAGGAAAGAATCAGTTTCTTGTGATGATCCATGTGAGAGAAAAAGAGCATTACAGTGAGAATGGAAAGGAGGGAGAGTCACTAGGCCTCACAGATATGGAAAGAGCAGGAATAATTTTGTTGAAGGCTGAGGAGCATCTCCTAGAGTGCTTGTGATGAAAATGCAATTCCACCATGTCAAATGGACACTTGAAAGTGTGAGATTTTGAACTTACCGCCAAGATGGTTTCACTGTTGCTCAATATTATTGTTTGATTGAATGATTTTGTTTGTTGTAGGTTGGGGATGTTTCATTTGCTGTGAGATTTTTTTTTATTATATTGTCTCTTCAGAGTATAGAAGGACTAGAATAAGCAACTAAGCATTAGATATCACAGATATCTCACACTAAAGAAGAACAGAGGAGGTCTCATAGCCTCTTTTCTGGTGTGTAAATACAAGGAGTCTTCAAAAGTTTCACAGAAAATGGATATTATGAAAGAATTATGCAAGGGTTCCAAATTTTTTTGCACCAAAATAAACTCATACTAACTTGTTATAAAATGTCTGAAGAGGATCTAATTTGAGCCACTAAGAAGAATAAGACATCAGTTTGAAAAGAGCCCCTATCAGAGCAACATGAATTCTGTTAAAATTGAAGGAGAACAAACATCAAATTTATGGTGAAGCTTGGGTGGAAAAATGGTGAAATCACTGATTCTTTATGAAAAGTTTATGGGAACAATGTCCCAAGGAAATCAGCAGTTTACAAATGGATAACTTGTTTTAAGAAGAGACAAGAACAAGACGATGTTAAAGATGAAGAATGAAGCCTACATAAGGGCAGACCATCTACATCAATTTGTGAGGAAAAAATTAATCTTGTTTGTGCCCTAATTGAAGAGAACTTATGAGTAACAACACAAACAATAGCCAATACTATAGACATCTCAGTTGGTTCAACTTACACAATTATGACTGGAAAAATAAAGTTGAGGAAACTTTCTCCCCAGTGGGTACCAAAACTGTTGTGCCCAGATTGGCTACAGAAAAGAACAGAGCTTTCAATGGAAGTTTTAAACAAGTGGGATCAGCATTCTGAAGAATTTCTTTGAAGAACTGTAACAGGAGATAAAACATGGCTTTAAGTCAAGCTGAGAATGAAATCAAAGCCTCAATATCTTTCACAATAGCAACAAAGAAAATAAAAGATTGAGGAATATTTTTAACTAAGGAGGTGAAAGACCTCTACAGGCGGAACTATGAAACACTGAGGAAGGAAATTGCAGAGGATGTAAACAGATAAAAAAACATATCATGCTCATGGATCAGCAGAATCAACACTGTTAAAATGTTTATATTACCCAAAGTGATCTACAGGTTCAATGCAATACCCATTAAAATACCAATGTCATTTTTTGCAGATCTAAGAAAAATAATTCTACATTTCACATGGAACCAGAAAAGACCCTGAATAGCCAAAGCAATCTTAAGCAATGAGAACAAATCCTGAGGCATCATTTGACCGGACTTCAAGCTATACTACAAGGCTATAGTAACCAAAACAGTATGGTACTGGCACAAGAACAGAGACATAGACCTCTGGATCAGAACACAGAACCCAGATATGAAAACATCTTCATATTGCCATCTGATCTTTGACAAAGCAGAAGAAAACACACACTGGGGAAAAGAATGCCTATTCAATAAATGGTGCTGGGAAAATTGGATACTCACATGTGGAAGACTCAAACAGGATCCACGCCTCTCACCACTCGCAAAAATTAATTCACAATGGACAACAGACTTAAACCTAAAACATTAAACTCTAAAAATTCTAGAATAAAATGTTGGAAAAATTCTTCTAGATATTGGTCTAGGCAAAGAATTTATGAAAAGACCCCAAAGGCAAGCACAGCAACAATAAAAATTAAGAAATGAGACTTGATTAAACTAAAAAGCTTCTGTACAGCCAAGGAAACAATCAAGTGAATAGACAACCTACAGAATGGGAAAAAATATTTGCATGCTATACATCTTATAAAGAGTTCATAACCAGAATCTATACAGAACTCAAACAAATCAGCAAGAAAAAAAATCAAACAACCCCATTAAAAAGTGGGCAAAAGACATGAACAGAACCTTTTCAAAAGAAGATAGACTAATGGCCAATAAACATATGAAAAAATGCTAACATCTTTAACCATCAGGGAAATGCAAATCAAAACCACAATGAGATATCACCTAACTCCAGTGAGAATGGCTTTTATCAAAAAGTTCCAAAACAACAGATGCTGGCACGGATGTGGAGAAAAGGGAACACTTATACACTGTTGGTGGGACTGCAAACTAGTACAACCTCTATGGAAAGTAGTATGGACATACCTCAAAGAACTAAAAGTAGACCTACTATTTGATCCAGCAATCCCTCTATTGGGTATTTACTCAAAGGAAAATAAGTCATTTTATCAAAAAGACACCTGCACTTGAACATTTATAGCAGCACAATTCACAATTGCAAAGATATGGTAACAACCCAAGTGCCTATCAGTACATGAGTGGACTAATAAAATGTGGTATATGTATACCATGAAGTACTATGCAGCCATAAAAAATGGTGAACTAATACCTTTTGTAACAACTTGAATGGAACTAGAGATCATTCTTCTAAGCAAAATATTGCGAGAATGGAAAAACAAACACCACATGTACTCACTATTAAATGGGAACTAATCGATCAACATCCATGTGCACATATGGCAGTAAAACTCAATGGAAACCAAGTAGGTGGGGGGGAAAGGGGGGACAGGTAAATTTACACCTGATAGGTACAATGCATGCTACCTTGGTGATAGGAAAACTTATAACTTTGACTCAAAATGTACAAAAGCATATAATGTAATCAAAACATTTGTACCCCCATAGTATTCTGAAGAAATAAATAAATCATGGCTTTACCAGTACTATCCTGCAGACAAAGCATAATGAAAGCAATGGCTACCAAGAGGTGGAAGTGCAGTCAAAGCAAAGGCAAACTGATCAAGAGCAAAGGTCATGGCAATAGTTTTTGGGCATGCACGAGGTGTTTTGCTTGTTGATTTTCTGAAGAGCCAAAGAATGATAACATCTGTTGATTATGAGAGTGTTTTGAGAAAGCCAAAGCTTTAGCAGAAAAATTCCAGGACAACTTCACCAGAGCACCCTTCTCTACCACAACAAGCTCCTACTCTTACCTCCCATCAAACAAGGGCAATTTTGCAAGAGTTTCCATGAAAAATCACTAGGCATCCACCTTGCAGTCCTAATTTGGCTCCTTCTGACTTCTGTTTCTCAATCTAAAAAAAAAACTTTCAAAAGGCACCTATTTTTCTTCTATTAATAACATAAAAAAGACTGCATTGACATGGTTAAATTTTCAGGACCCTCAGTTCTTTATGGATAGACTAAATGGCTGGTATCATCACCTACAAAAGTGCCTTCAATTTGATGGACTAAATTATGTTGGGAAGTAAAATTTATATTTTTTATTTTTAATCTTTTAATTCCATTTTCCACTAACTCTTGAAGACCCCCCATATAGCAATAACTATATAGTGCTGGACCCATGGCTGTCAAATATAAAGGAGATAATCTATTACAAACTATCCAAACCAATTATTCTGCTATACCATGTCCTTTCTATGTGTCAAATACGTGCTCCTGTCCCCATCCATTTTTATATCAGAGATTCCTTTTAAAAATTGACTTTATTGAATTGGTAAGAACTAGCCTATGAAGGGTCCCTATTAATAAAAAATTCAATCTGCACATGACATTTCTTTACCACATATTCACTGAGTTATCTCAATCACCCAGTCAGATGCTAAAGAATTTGGGGACAAACAATAATGGCTCTTTCATCACATTTAGCTACTAATGCAGACATATCATTGACCATCTTCCTCAGGCAGTCTTCTCTGATAAACCAGCAGCAACCTGACTTTCTGTCATTCTCACCAAGCTCTCCATTTAATTTGGATTTTATTTCTTTGTGCACTTGTTCCCTGCCTCCTCCTTTCTCAACACTTAGCAAACACTTAGTGAGCATTTGGTATATGCCCAGCAAGGTCCCAGTGATGAAAATACAAAGATAAAAGGTAACAATCTTTTGTTTTGTACAAATATTAACGTGAGGAATTCATTTGCCCTGTGATTCAAATATCTCCCTTAATGACAGGGACCCTCTCTACCTAAACCTGGTGGCATCTGAATGCTAGGGCTCCAAGGTGGCCATGTATGTGGACTTCAGAGTCCTAAAGCAGGAATGCCAGTGCCAGCTGGGCCACATACTAGCTGTGCAAACCTAGCAAGTTATTTAAACCTTTTGAACCTCAGTTTTCCTCCTCTGTAAAATGGAGATGATCTCAGAGAGTTCTGGTAAGAATTAAATGAGACAATTAATGCAAAGATTTTAGTTCAGTACCAGCTGTATACCATTATAAAAAGCACTAGATAAAAAATTATTATTATTAACAGTATTAATATCTGACCTATGATCAAGTCTGCAAATGACCACCAGTGGCTGAGACAGTGACTATCCTTTTAGCAGGTAAGAATAAAAGACTTGCTAACACTTCATAGAAAGGTCTAGAAAGCAGTGCCCATTTTAGTTTGCATGTCACAGAAGCAATTCTTCTTCAGCCTATATGTCATGTTTTCTGTTTTATTTCTCTCATTTTCTTATACCAGAAAATTTTCATCTGCTCCCGATGTTTATTCCCTATTTAAAGACACAGTATGCAGTGTGTGAAGCCAGCAGTTCTCTTCCAATGCTGTCACCTCCCCAAGTCTGTGGCACTGAAGGCCTGATCTTCAGCAAGCAGTGATCGAAAACCACTACTGTTCTATCCAGAGGGAGATGCTGCTATGCAGGGCAGGTTACAGGATCAAGCCCCAGGTGGAGAATATAACAGAAGTGACAGAAGACAAGTAAAATAGAAATGTGTTCCTTGTGCAAACACTCAGAGCAATTAAAAATAAAATGAAAGAAAGCATGAACTAAAATAGAAAATTGTAGTGGGAATGGGATGGAATGCATTTTTAAATCAAAGACCGTGCTTCTTTTCTTATTCTCTGAGACTCTAGATCATTGCTTAGATGAATTTATGGCTGTTTTCAACATTTCTATTAAACATGACAAAGAGGAGCTGGACTCTGGTTGCTGGTTGCCAGGCAGGTTACACCCCGGGAGGTTGGAATGCATAAATAATCAAGGAGAGGCTACAGGAGACTGGTTATGTGGGAGCTTCAGGTTCCCCATGCACACGCTTTTGCAAGCCAGAGTAGGTTGTACCTAATAAAGTTTTCAAGGTGATTCTGACTTTCTTCAATGATCCTCACCCCTAGCTTCCTCCTAGGCATTTCCAGCCTAGTTACCCCAACATTTCAGGAAAGGCACGGTCTCCTTCAAACATTACACGCTTTTCTCAAACATTATCTGCAGAAACAAATTTAGCATTATAAATTACGTCACCACTTTGTTGCAGATTACCGCCCCAGACAACAATCTCCCACATGAGCCACGGTGATCCAGACGGCCTGAAGCACCATTCTGTCCAAACTGGAAAGGGGCAAAGCCTCTTGCTGAGCAGATGCTCTTGAGCCCAGCAGATCTAGGAATTCTATTTTATGTTATTTTTTGCCTTTAAAAATGCAGATAGGAATATCAGACCTAGAAGTTTTCCGTGCTGCACAATTTATGCTAGCTCATTACCTCCTGCTAGACTCCAAGGCTTTGTAACGGAAATTGGCTCTGATTTCTGAGATGGGCATTACATCATAGTCTTCTTTTAGCACATTATGTCATCCCTGCTGAGACGTATTAACTAGGGTTGGCTCAGCAGTAGCGATTTTTGTGGGCCGACTGCAGCGTTCCCAAAGAACTGCTGGGAACCACAGATTGAAATCTGAAACATTTATCTTCTAAAAGGCTGAAAAAGGGGAAAGATGTTCACATTGGACCCCATTTATTTTCCTTAACCCTCTCCTGTCTTAGCTCTTTTTGAATAACATTGCAGCACATGCCAATGAACAATGTGCCGAGTCTGTGCAGGAATTATTGTTTTGAGATAATCACCCTTAAGGGTGCCTGAAATATTGCTCCCCATCAAGGGCTGATAAACCTGACACTTGCCATGATTATCTCTCAGGGGAGGTTACAAAATATTTAAAAGGAATCACCTGGTACTTACACTGGTAACACAGAGCAGCCTGCGTAATTCTTGGGTTATTTAAGGAAAGAATTTCTTCTCCTGAACTGTTCCGTAAATATATACAAATGAGAACTATATGCACACACATATACATGCTTATTCTCCTGACCATGTTGCAGTCACAAAGGTAACCTTCCAGAAGATTTGTATTAGGAATAATTTTTATGCAGGGAACTGAGCTGATATTATCTCTTCTCACTTCAACCATGAAATTAGAAGCCCATTTTGTATCTCTCCATCCTAGGCAGCATTAGAAACCATTGCACAGAGGAAATAGACAGGTGCTTTTAGGATAAAGCAAAGATAGTCCCAAACCCCAGAGAATCCCAATACCTGTTTTGTCACAAAAGCATAATTGTAAAAAAAAAAAAAAGTCTCTAAATACCAAAAGGAAATAGGGTACGTTCAACCATGACTAAATTACAATTCACCCCTTATACACCAACTAATGAGATTCATCGGTGGGGAATAGGTACTGGGGGAGGAGCCAGAAGAAAGGGCATGATAGTCCTTTCTCCCACCCAGCTGTGTGCATTTTTAAATAGTGAATACTTTTATGCTCTCATTTACTTCTTGTGGCTCTCAAATGCTAGCTATATCCAAGCAAACAACCTCATAATTAAATTGGAGGTAAGTAAAGCTATCATTTGGCCCAGCCCAAGAGCCTTGTTCCAATTTCTATTCTCAATGAGTAGAAATGTTCTATTCTAGTCCCCCACCTCCCATGGTCATAAAGCAAGATGGCAGGCCTTATTCTTTGCCTCAGTTGAGTAGTCCTAGCATTGTAACAGGAGTTGGGACCCCCTGGTGCAAAAGCTACCTGGGGGACATTTGGCAACCAACTGATATCCCCATCTTTAGCACATCCTCTTTCATATTTCATATCTGTTGCCAGTTGCCTTCATCTCCTATAAGGGGACAGTGTGAGGACTGATGGGCCCCCTCAGAGGGCTCCAAGGCTTTCAGATGGATGATGCTCTATAAAACGGTGTTATTTAACAGCTAAGGGCACTTGCAAGAATCCTCTTACCCTTCTCCTTCCTTTCCTTTGTCCCTTCATCTTCACTGCCTCCCCCCAGCTCTAGGAATTTTATGATCTGAAGGCCAAAATGCTTTAAATCTTAATAACTACACGTGCCACTCGGGATACTAAAAGGAAACTATATAGACTCTTTACTTGACTTGTTCAAAGCTTTTACTGCAGCCAAAGTAATTGCTGCACCATTTAAAAATTCCACTGAAAAAGCAAGTAGCCTTCAACACGTTAAGCTGATTTTCATGTAAGTTATAAAATATTAAATGACCAAACCTTCTATCCAATACTGAAATTACCTGGCCTAATCACCCCTTTTCCCCTTGCAGAAAGAAGGAAGGTGGATTCGTAAGCCCTGAAGGATGTACACCTGCCCGTAGATGTTGGCTGGTTGGCCACCAGCTTCTGAAGCCACATCGGGGGAGGGGCTGAGTACTGCTTCTCCCTCTTCCTCCAGCAACCTCTGGTTCCCAATAGGTCATGCCCAATCCTACAAAAAAGGCTTTCAGGGTGCTCAGAAGCCCTCAGGCCACTCCCCAAGCAGGCCAACTGTGGAGCCGAACTGCTGTGCTATTGGCCCTATAACAGGACAACGACTGGCCATGACAGCCTACAGGAGGACCTCTTCCTGCCACCCTCTTACAGGGAAGAGGAAGCCAAGCCCAGTATCTGTACATAGTTCCTAAGAGTAAGTAGGTAATGAGTGGACCAGGATGCACGGTGAAAAACCAACTATTCCCTAATGCATGTCCTAAAATAAAGGTGGAGAGCAGGGGCAGCCAGGTCAGAATGGGGAGATCACACGCCCAGCTCACTGGCTCCTGAGATTACAGTAAAATCAAGTCTGCAGTGAGGAGGGAAGTGGAAGTGTGGCCCTGGCTTCCTCCTTCACCAGCTGCCTAGGCACCAGTCATTACACTTAGGAGATTGGCAGGAGGGAAACAAAATAGTATGAACCTTTCAGGCTCTCCTGGGCAGAAGGCATGGAGAGAATTGGCATAGCCTCCCTTGTCCCCACTTGCCTACCCATGTCACTACCAGTATCACCTAATGCATAGAAAGCCAAACATTTGTTCTATCATTGAAGGTCTTGATCCTGCTGTCTACCAGCAATGCCAGAATACCAGCTGTCCTCACCATTTGCTTCTCTGGGTGCCACCCCAGAGTCCCATTGCCAATCTCCTGGGGGCCTGTGGCATTTCCTAGGCTGCAGAGCCTTCCCTGCTTCTCACAGTAAGCCCTCAACAGTGCACTTGCAGGCCTGTCTGCTCAAGAGTAACAGAAAACTTCTTTTCTGTAAATGCAAGCATGTCATAAAGATATAGACCACAAAAACATCAAGGATTATAGTTCAGACCGATAAAGGTTATAAAGAGGTCAGCTTTATCCAGTTTGGGGGGGGGAATCACACAGATTCTCTTACAATGCAAATCCAGACTATTTCAGCCCAGGATCCCCTTAACTTCTAGGAAATTTGCACCCTCTTCACCTCTATTCCTAGTCCAGGCTGAGCACCTGCCCGTCCCCTAGAAAGGTTTTTGCTTCTCAGACACCAGGCTTCCAGTCTTTTTCTCCTCCATGATCTGATGAGGTGGCTCTTGTTTGCCCCTTAACAAAAGCACTAGATCCTCATTAAGCCTCAACAATAGAACTAGGTAGGGTTCATTCATTTATTCACTAAATATTTATTGAACAGCAGCTACTATGTGCCAGTTATTGTAAAAAATGCTAGGAGGATGGAGCAAACATAGATTCAGCCCTTCAGAAACAGAAGGCATCTCAAAAAAGCTATACAGCAGGACCTCCATATCCACAGGTTCTGCGTCCATGGATTCAAATAACCATGGATCAAAAATATTCAGGAAAAAAATTACATCTATACTGAATACGCACAGACTTTTTTCTCTTGTCATTATTCCCTAAACAATACATTATAACAACTATTTACATAGCATTTACATTGTATTAGGTATTATAAGTAATCTAGAGATGATTGGAAGTATATGGAAGGATGTGCATAGCTTATATGCAAATACTACACCATTTTATATCAGAGACTTGAGCATCCATGGATTTTGGTATCTGCCGGAGGTCCTGGAACAAATCCCCCTTGGATACAGAGGGATGACTGTATTAATAAATATGTGGCAGAAACACATATTTTATCCACATTCCTCCTCTTATTCCTGGGTACAGAGCTAGACATACTTCCCAACTTCCTCTCCAGTTAGGTGTGGCCAATTGCCTGAGTCCCAACCAATAAAAAGTGGATGGAAATGACACACACCACTTCCAGGCCCAGCCTATGAGATCCCACATGCTCTTTCTCCCTTCTGACTGGTTGGGACAGGCATGCACACCAGCATTTGGAAGCCACTTGTTGACGATAGCAGAGCCTTAGATGGCCTGAATCACTGAATCCTCACTTGTAGAAAAGTGGCCTTTTGGCCTATTCATGTTCAGGACTGGCACAAGAGCAAGAAATAAACTTCCACTGTGTGGATTCATCACAGATTGGGTCTATTTATAACAGCAGTCAGGTTACTCTAATTAACATAAACTATAAGACAAGTTACCTCAAATTGTTGAAATTATTATTTATTGAAATGGAAAGATATTCACAGTGTAGAGTAGAATATATTGGAAAACTATTATAATAAAATTTCATTTTTAAAAATGATATTATGCATATGTACATACACACACAAAAAGAAAGTTCTAGAAGAATGCACAACAAAGTATAGGTGTTTATCTCTGGATGGTGGTAGCATAGTTAGGGCATATCTACATTTCCTGATATATCAACCATGAATATGTTCTGATTTTATAATGAAAAAGTAAAAGCGGTGTTTAACATTTAAAAGAAAGGATATCTTGACATGTATACACAAAGGCATAGTATCTATACACAAAGGCATAGCATCTCACAGTACGTAAAGATTTCCTGAAAGTAATTAGAAAAGGTTTCTCAAACTAAGCATCTATTAATGACCCTTCCAACACTGAAAATCTATAAATTAGCTACAGCCTGAGAAATAGATCAGTTCAATTATACAACACATCTGGTTCCCACCTTTTACATATTGAGTCATCATCAATGAAGATCAATTAGCTAGAAAAAAATAGAAAAGATATATTTTTTTACTTTTAAAAAGAAAGTGCCAAGAAACTATTATAGTTCCAGTGGGTGTTTGAGGTGGGGGATAGGGATGGAGAGAAAGGGAGGTATTGAGGGGTTGGGGGCAGGAAAAAGAGCACACTTACACCCTTTTTTACCTTTTGAACATTTTTCTGTATGCATTTATTACCTATTCAAAATAATTCTAAATTCTAAAATCTTTTGTAACTATTAAGTCAGGGATTCTCTTTGAATTGGTTAAGAGCAGAGACAGATGTTGAGCAAATAAATCTATTCATAATTTCCAAGTAGAATCCCACAAAACCATACATCCAACTGGCCATTGCAGCAATGGTGTAGTCAGTGAAGATTCATGCCCACTCTCCACCACACAATCTTCAAAAATGCCTGGAGAAGGACTTTGTTGTAAAATAAGAATCAGGAACTTTGCAAAATACAGAGTGTCAAAATCCCAATCCCCATTCCTCAGCCACGAAGCCTTGGAGAAATGTGGTTGACCTAGGAGAGGAGGCGCAGGCCACCAGCTTTCTGGACTGAGGAAGGGTGTTACAGGTTGAGGTCCCTGAAGAATGGACTCCGAGATGGTGATTTGGTTGTAGGAGGATTACTGAGAAGGGCTCTCGGGGACATCACCAAGAGGGAGTAAAGGAAGTAGAATTAGGCAAAAGAAGGAGTTGAGCTGTGATGCAGTCAAAGCAAAGATATCAGGGGATCCCACAGGCGTGCCAGAACTGGGGTGGCCCCTGAGAGTTGTCCCAAGTTGGGGCAAGGGCACCGGGCCTTCATATGCCCTTATAGTCCTGGACCAGCAGCTCTTTTCAGCCAATTTTCTAAGAGGGGCTTATTTGTGAGACATTAGCAAGCAATACTCCCAGATCTGGAAGGACAAGTGCCTAGGACCGGGGCTATACTATAATATCCACTACAGAGCCGCAGGAGGCTATCAGCTCTTCTCCTTATCAGTCTATATCCAGTTGTCAAAGAGATCATCCCAAAATCTGCTCCTGACATTCCTCTTGGGAATTCCTCAGCAGCTTCCCATTACCCCTGGGAGCAAATAAATCCTCCTAAGCAAGCTCATAGGGCTCTTCTCAGGCCAAGAGGCCAAGCCCCATGTGACAATCTTCCCCATGGGACCTAACCTGCAGCTGCATGGGGCTACTCACCAGTCCCAGAAATTATTATTCTCTTTTATGGCTCTGAGCCTTCATACTTGCTGTTCCCTCTGCTGGAATGCCCTCTCCCTCTTATCCTCCTAGAAAAATCCCTAATCATCCCTCAACCCCCAGGGTAATTTCCACTGAGAAACTTCCCTGGCTCACCTGGGCAACTCAGACTCACTTTCCTTCACATTCCCACCACTTTGTATGCATCTACACTACCACTCATACCAGCAAGATACACCAATTCTGCATGTCTAATCCTCACTAGACTGGAGGTTTCTTGCAAACAGAGCCAGGACTTTCATCTTTGTACCCCTGATACATAGGAACTATTGGATTAAACTATTGGATGTGTGTTGAATGAATAAATAATTCAATGTGAGAGACAAGGCACTGACAATGTTAGCTCTAGCAAGGAAAAAATTTAGATGAATTCTGATAAATTTGTGGGGGAAAGGACAAGAACTAGGAGAAGCAAGGTGTTTGTAACCAGCAACATGCCAGAAAAATGTGGCCTTTATGCCATCTTTGGTTCTTGACATCTATCATCCAGCTTCAGCTTAACGGAACAGACAGTATATTAGGGGCTTTTATGTGGACATTAAAATTGCTTTTAGGGTGCAAACACCAGAAACTCGCCCAGAGGTCACTGTAAGAAAGGTGAATTGGGCTGCATAGATCCTGGGCCAAGGCTATTCATTAAATGAGATAGTGGGACTGAGCAAACATCCCCTCTCTCCATGTATTCTCCTGTAGAATCTCTGCCAAGAACAAGAGGAGCCACTACACAGGAATAACTTACTGTCTTCATAGTTTTTCTGTGTGATGCTGATCAACTATGGTGTTAATGAGGGAAGCAATGGGACTGTCTGAACCAAGAGTGTTTAGGCCAAAGGAAACAGACCGAAGGTCCTAGGTAACAGATAGAAGGAAAGGAGGAATTTGGGCCGTCCTGGGGCTCCCTTGTAGGGGAAAGTAGAAACTCAGGCTCCCATCTTTCACTTTCGTCTCATACCCATCCTTATTTCATATTTCTATTCTCAGAAGGAATGGAGCTAGCCCAAACTATGATGAAAAGTGATCATATCTCAGTCATATCTTGAGCAAGTAACATTTTTTAGTAACCCCTACTAGTATCATGATGTAAACATAATATTCTGAGTAATGAAGCAAAATTATTCAAGGTCATTGTAAGCAGGCATCAAACCAACTTTGGTTTCAATCGAAATGAATTTTAGATCTTTCTTTCTTTATTTTCAAATCTTACTGTCTCCTTACAGGACCATGGAACTGTCTGGGAGAGAAGAAAAAATATTCCATTTCCTCAGCAAATGCCAAGGGGCCACAAGTCTTAATCTGCTCCAGCCAGACTGGAGGCTGGGGGCTTATCCGAGCACACAAAGTATACCTTCTTGCGTTTCCTTCTGTTGACAAACCAAAAATTGCACCCGACCAAAGTTCAGAAGTAGCTGTTCCTGGTATCCAAAAGGAAGATTGCCTGGCCAAGCAACTGCTCCACCCACCTGAAAGCCTGATTATGATTCCATTGAACGTAGGAGTCGATCTCTAAATATAGCCCTGAGAGCAGCCTCCGCCATCATCCCTGTGCTATAGCTTCTCTCCTTCCAAAATAATAAAGTGGGGTGGGTGGTCCCTAGGCTCTTTCCCTGGGAGGGCAGCTTGGGGTAATGAGACAAAGGAGAGCACCCTTCTGCCTAGGGTCAGGGTGGAGAACAGCAGCCTTCCATCCCATCCCACTTTCTCACTAGGTACCTCTTAAAGTAGATGGGCCCTGAGGTCAGTCAGTTGTCCCAGAGCATTGATTAACTCCGAGAAATCCTCAGAAGTGTGCCTTCTCCCCCTCCCAACCCAGGGCTCTGAATGTAAAACTCTGAGTCTCACTGGGTTGGGTGCTCCTCCTCCATACTTCAACACTCTCTCTTCCTAACTGTGATAACCCCTATTTCACTGGATGGTATCCTAATAACCAACCACTTTCTGTTCAGTTGTCTGTCTTTCTCACTCACTCTGAGATCCCTGACAACAGTACTGTATCTTTGCTTATCCATGGACCTGTGGCCCCCACCACGGTGCCAGGCACATAGTAGATGCCCAATACATGCTGAATGAATGAGGAATTGCCTCAGCATGCTCTTGGTAGATAGAAAAACAGATTATGGGAAATACTTGACTGTAGCTCCACGCTGCGACTCGGGGTATGATCCTGAAACCCTACCCATGGTGCCCTGACACCTGCACTCGGAGTCACCCTGCTCAAAACTAAATCCAGCTGGGGTGGAGCTGGGCCCCCCAAAGCAGGCCAAGGAGGGAATCCAACTGGGATCGCCTGTGGAATATAATGACACCCACTAACAAAACCCAAGGCGGGCTCCGCTTTTCTCTGTGTGCTGCTCCCCTCTGGCAGAGCATGGGGTGGAGACACAGTCCTCTTCCAGCCCCCAGTCTGGAGAGGGAGGCTGGGCAGGAGCCTGTCAGGGCAGCCCCCACTGCACCACTGCCTGCTTGTCCCAGATGTGGCTGAGGAGGGCCTGCTGCTGGCACAGCTGTAGGTTTGTGCGGGACACAAATGTTTCCTTGTGAGCAGATGGGCTGTTATCTCCCTGAGCAAAGCCTAAGGGGCCACAGGCCTTTGAGTGGAAGGTAGTTGGTTTTGTGGAAATGCCATGTTGCTGGCTCTGCCTTATTTTCCAGCTAAGGAGGGTCTCATTATCAACAGAGACTGCCGAGCTCCTGGAGCGTTGCAAGTCCTGTAGGTCTCCTCCAGGGACCTTGGCCCAGAGGGGTGAAATTAAGCAAAGAAAAAAATCAGGCTGGTGTCAGATAATACTTACTCACAGCCAGAGACCCACCTTCCTCTCTGTCCACCCTGGACCGGCCTCTCCACCGAGCCCTTTCTGGCCCTTCCTGGCCGGTCAGGATCTAACTGGCCCCGCCCACCTAATAGAGAGCATCTCAGGCCTCTGGGATCTTTCACGTGGCGTCTCCTTGGTGCAACTAACAGTTAAAAACCACATAGGGACCAAAGAAACCGCCCTTTATGAAGGCCGAGGCCTGTGGCTTCCTGGCAACACCAGCCACTCTGTTTTGCTTTAGTGACTAATTTTGATTAAACCCAAAGCCAGAGGTTTTAGTCCCTTTGTTATTTAGTCTTTTAACTGACAATGAGATATAGAAGTGCATTTCTGCCATCATTTTATGGACAACTGTCCCAGTTACAAAAGTGGAGCCTAAGTGAACAGTGTTTCCACAACAGCTGAGGTAAAGAAGAGCGGACACTCATCATTTTTTAAGTAAACCCTAGGTGCTCACCATAAACTGGCTCATTTTGTTTAATTTCACCCACCTTCAGGACAGGCCCGTGAGGTAAGTATTACTTTCTTCAGTTTATGAAGAACTCAAAGTTCAGAGAAGTTGATTGACGGCCCACAGAAGACACGTGGAGAATCTGTCCCTTTCTGCTCCTCCTATGGTTTTCCCCGCTGGCAGCAGAGTGGAATCACCTAGAGAGCTTTAGCAACTACAGGTGCCCACTTCCCTTCCCCAGTGAGTCTGATTTAATTGGTCAGGAATGGGTCCCAAACGTTGGTGAGGAGATCACTGGGCTACACCATGCTGAAATGGAGGGCACGCAGGTCATGGAAAAAATGCCCTCTAGTCTTCATCTCAGCTCTGGGAAGTCAAGCCTTGTGACCATCACTTAGCGCTGTAAGTGATTCCAGTAAGTCTCAGCTAGGGTGGAAAACTCAGGCTGACAGCTGAACATTTTTGTAGCTCACGAATGCTTTTAGCCTATCTACAAAGTTATACCAAGTCTCCAAGGTAACTGAGACTATTTTCATTAAATTAGGAAATATTGAGCAAGGTTGATGGCAACACTTGCATTGAGATTTTCATATCCTGTAACTTTTACGGCAACTAATTTGGAGGGGAGGGGTTTGGAGGTAACTTTCCTCTCTGTGATTCAGCACATCTCCCCTGTCACCAAAGAAGGAGAAAGGGAGAGAGCACTGAGCTGTCTGACAGGGAAAATTTGGAGGCATGAATAAATTATTCCATGTTTATGAAGTGTTTTGTGCTCCTTGAGTAATAGCAGAGCATCAGGGCCTGGTGTTACTAGTTTTCACACAAGTCCCAAGATTAATTGCTCCTTTCAGCCTCACTCCCCAACTCATGAGTTACACTCTGGGCCCATCTAAGTAGCTTCCCCGGTGCCCTGGCAGAGAGCAGAGGCAGGGCCTGAGCACGCCAGCGGCCCAGAGAGGAGGCGTGCGTTCTATCAGCAACTTTTCTCCCCAAGGCAGACTCCTTTGAGCTGGAATTCACCTGCTGCTATTTCCTTGGCATTTGTTTAGCACAGGTCAAGGAACCACATCAAAAATGATGCTACAGTCAGCTACAAGCTGTTTATAACTGTGCAGATTCCTTTTATGAAGCACAAATAATTTTCAAAGAATTAGGCAATGGAGGCCTCCAGCTAACAGGGAGGAAGGGTTTTCACTTTATAACTGCACCCCCAGCCCCTCAGTGTCATTTTCCCCTTGCTCTTCTATTTCAGCACCAAATCAGCACAAAGCCAGTTGCTTTTCATAAGTGAAGTCATTCCTTTCTTGAAGTGCCACTTCCTGAACAAAGAATATAATAATATTCTGCTTCTCAAAACCAAGCGAGAGTCTTGGAATATGCCTGGCCTTATTGCAAGCTGCTTTTTTGTTGTGGAAACCATTGTTGAATGTGTTTGGCTTTGACAATATATAGTTTTAAGTTCAAATTCAGACGATTTATGTATTTGCCCTTGCTTCAATTACAGAATCTAAGAATGGGAAGGTGAGAGGGCAGCTTAGAGATCTAATCCATGTCCCTCATTTTAAGAGAAAACTGAAATTCAGAAAAATGAAGAGACCAGCCCAAGGTCAGTCAGAGCGTCCAGACTTCTGCCTTTGCCCCTCCTCTTTCCTTTATCCCCCTTTCTCTCTCTGGAAGGCTCATCCAGTCCTGAATCTAAATGCCAGTCACATACTGCTGGTGCTCAGCCCAGACGTCCCCACGAAACTGCTGATTTTCTACCCCACCCTCCCCCGTCCTACGCCCCAGCCCCAAGCCTTGCTCGTCCCAGTACACGGCACCACTATCCCACAGCTGCCCAGCTCCAAATCCTTGCTTCATCCTTTAGTTTTCCATTTCTCATACACCCCATATCTAAGTTGGCATTTGTCCTAATTCATTTAGTATGACCTCTACTCACCAAAATAAATCACAAATTCAGTCTTTTTCCTTAATCTCCACCACTACGACCCTAGTGTACACTATAGTCAGCTCCTGCCTATTTTATTTCAATAGCTCTGAACTGGCCTCCCTCCTTGCACTCTTTCTCTTTGCAGTAGATCTACCATGTCCTAACCGGAGGTAGTCTTTCTAAAGCACAAACCCATCATCTCACACCCCTACTCAAAACCCTTTACACTTAAAATGCAGCCTAAACTCCTTATGGTGCCTTCACTACCCTACCTGGTCTGACCCCACCCCCCCCCCCCCCCCACTGCTCCCTTTTCACCTCAGTGCAGCCACACTGGCCACCTTCATTCCTTGAACAGACCATTCTCATGCCTGGTTCTGTCTCTTCATGGCAGCCCCTTTTGCTCAGAATGCTCTCTCCACAGATCCTGGCCTGGCTCTCACCGTCTCTTTACTCAGGCCTCAGCTCAGAGAGCCAGTCACCAGCTAAAGCAACCCCCAAGCCACTATTTCACATTCCCATCTTCTTCATAGCCCCTATCTGTGGTTAAAATTATTTTATGTCTTTGTGCGCTTCTTGTCTATGCCTCCTACAGAATGTAAACACCTGGAAAGCAGACCCTTCCCCATGTCCCTCACTCCTGAGAAACACCAGACTCAGAACAAGCACTCAGTAAACACTTGCTGACTGACTGATGCTGAGTGCAAGCAACAGAGACAGATGCATAATCTATACTTTTCAGCTCCCTTTCCAATGCTCATCCAATCTTGCTCTTTGGTTTACTAGAACAGAGATGCACTCAAGCTAATTCAAATAAAGGGAATTCTTGTGAGGATACATGTGGACTGACCACGGTACAATGTCTCTGAAATCTGAGAACATCACCACAGTGGGGCTCAGCTGGAGGGGGCTTTGGACTCAAATGGCCCCAGCGAGCTTCCTCTAAGGGGCCTTCCTTCTGGTCCACCACTAATACCATTAGCACAGACTCTGTGTGTCTGCTTCTTCCCATCCTGGTCCAACCA
The DNA here is from genome assembly GCF_020740605.2 of Lemur catta. Lineage (NCBI taxonomy): Eukaryota > Metazoa > Chordata > Mammalia > Primates > Lemuridae > Lemur > Lemur catta. The sequence goes on from NC_059139.1 coordinate 43,980,516, forward strand.
GTATTTATTCATTCCCTCAGCAAATGTCTTTTGAGAGCCAACTTGTGCTAAACCATGCTTATTCTGCTTGTCATTTCTGCTTCTCCTTTATTTCATCTTACACATGGCTTTGGTTTTCCACGTCCTTATCAGTCTTTCCCGTGATGTTTTTGCTTCAATTCCTTCTACTAGCTGAACAATTTTTCCTAGTACTTTAGTTGATATTCCCAAGATAAAAATCTAATTGGTCCAGGTACCAAGATGTTTTTTTTAAAAAAAACAAAAAATAAATAAAATCTAATTGGTCCAGTTCATGTTGTAGAGCTGAGTCAAACACGGTAGGTCACTAAGCTTATGAATTGGCAGCGCTAGGGTCAGGGGCCCTGCTGTGGTCCAACCAGCTGTGCATATGTGTGCTGCTCAGCAAGGGCTGTGGGTGCAGCAGCTTCTGTCAAAAGGAGAGATGGCAGGATAAGGGTTATCCTATCCTTAGGATAAACTTTAATCTAGTGAGGGTACACATAGGTAATGGGAAGAGACGCATTTGGACATTTTGGTTAGAATATTATTGCATAATATTTGCTTAAGTCAATGAGAGTTTGGTGTCATTGAAAGTTTCAGAGCAGAAAAGTGATATGATCAGCATTTTGCTTTGGCAAAATTAATTTTTAAGAAATATTAGGATAGAGTGTAAATGGAAGAGACAGGAGATGAGAAGAAAAATTAGGAGTTAGCTGCAATGCATCACAGCCTTGAATCAGTGCATGAACAGTGCCAAGGGAAGGTGCCATAGCTGGGAGAGACCCTAACTGGCAGGAATTGAAATGTGGCATCAAGTCCACAAGATCTGAGTGCCTACTATATACAAGGTCCTTTACTGAGACCCTTCTGTGTGTCAAGCACTGTGCTAAAGGTATTACAGACATTCTCACATTTAAGTCTTGAAAATGCCTATAATAAGATGTACATAATTTTATATACAGTATTTAGATGAGAAAACTTCAGGCCAGATAACTAAATCACTTTCTTAAGATCATATAATCAGAAATTGCCAAGCCAGGTTTCCAGTTCAGATCTTAAAGTCTCCGAGCCTCCCATAACTCTAGGTCCCGGGAGGACAGTGAAATCAGTGAGCCTTTCAGAAACTTACACTAAAGTTAGTAAGATAGATAGAGATGTGTTCATTCACAGGAAGAAGGAAATCAGTAGGGAAGCTGGTTCTGAGGATGAGGTGCTGAGTTCAGCCTAGAGCATGTTGGGTTTGAGATGAGGATGGAGGGTCTGGGCAGAGATATCTATGAAATGGAGAGAAATATGAAAGTGGAGGTCAAGAGAGTTCAGAACTGGGGCTGCTGAGATATGGAGATGGGAACTGGTGCCTGGAGGTGATTATAAAACCTTAACGACAGGGCATGGTGGGGAGATGCGTAAAACAGCCAACCATGCCTAGGGCTGTTCCAGTTTTAGCACTGGGAGTTCCATGTCCCAGGAAACACCTCATTTCCTGGCAAACTGGGACATCTGGTCACGTTAGAATAGAGTTGAAAGAGAAAGCATAAGGGCGAAGTAAGGAAACTGGAGAACATTGGTGCTTAAGGGAAAAACGGAGAGGGACTTGCTAAAGAGAGAGTGCTGTCAGAAAGGTATCGGCAACCAACGCTCCTGGCTCTGAGCTCGGGTTGTGAGGGAAGTGGAAGCATCAGGCAAAATCTGGATTTCCAGTGGGGCCAGCCAGGGCAAGGAACTTTGTGGAAAGATGGAAGGATCCCCAGGACAATTGGAAGACGCCAGTAGTCATACCCACAAGATCGCTGGGGACTGGAGAGGGGCTGGGCGGACCAGGGAGGAGAACGCGGAAGAGTTCGCAGGACAGCTCGAGTTCCTAACTGGAGTGAACGGTGGTCACAATGCCTAGAGGAAGGAGCCGGGCTCTCAGCTGCTGGCCTTGAATCTTGTTCCCATCATGCAATAGCTGCATAATCTTGAACAAATACCTTCCCCTCTCTGAGACTCAATATCTTCTCCTGTAAAATAGGGATAATATAATAATATCCATGACCTTGCAGGTCTAGGTAGGAAGTAGTGATAATGTATCTGAAGTTGCCTACACAAAGCAGGCTGTTAATATAAGGCCTTATTGTTGGGTTATCAGTTTTATTACCAACATTGAGACATTCGTCAGGGGCAACACATAAACATCAGAAGAGATTAAACAGGAAGAATCTGTTGTTGATGGGGTTTCAGTCCCCATGTTTCTGCTAGGATGACATGGAATTGTTAGGCCTTGGGCTGACCATTTCTTGGAAGCTTGGTCTGAGGGGTGGTGGTAAGACAGGTCTAACTTTCATTGTCAAATGATCTCATCATTAGAGTTAAACAGTCTGGATAGGTGTGGGAAGGTTAGCTCTGCTTCCTGTGCTCCTCACACCCTGGAGCTAAGTGCCTAGAGCTGGAAGTGCCTCCAGCAAAGTGAAGCATGCTCTCGAGGGGATACACTTGGCAGAAAGGACGCTCCTCGGTAGCAGGTGGTGAAAACTCCATGAAGTTAGTGAGAACATCTGAGAGCCCAGAATCCAGGCTTTAAATATTAATTTAACTTCAGTAAGAAAGAGCTAGTTTTTACCCATTAGCTGAAAAACCTTCAGCTCCTACTTCTTATTTTTAAGCAATGTTTTTGTTTTTGTTTTTAAAGAGCCCAGTTCTGCTCCTCATAAGGGAGAGGACTAGCTTGAGCAAACCCAAGTGGTCTTTGTCTCTTCAGAGTGTGGGAACACAGAAGGCTTCAGCTATCCTTCCCCTGGGCCTTCCCCAGGCCACCAGGCCTGAGGCCAGGTTAAGGATGAGATTAGCCCCAGTTCAGGATCAAACTCTTTCCACAATGCATGCTGGAAAAGTCCCATGAGCCAAACCACTGGGCAGAGATTTATGAAACAGCAATTTATTGCTAATTTCTTTTTATACCAGAAACATACAAAATATAGAGGCTACCCATTCCCCAATATGTTCTAACACTGTCACACTGGCTGATGCCATCCTACCCTACACGTGCGATGCCAGGATGAGGGCAACAGGGTAGGTTGGTGCCTGTCTTAGTCCATTCAGGCTGCTATAACAAAAATACCATAGAATGGGTGGCTTATAAACAACAGAGATTATTTCTTACAGTTCTGGAGGCTGGAAAGTCCAAGATTAGGGTGCTGGCAGATTTGGTGTCTGGTGACAGCCTGCTTCCAAGTTCATCATAGACGGCTGTCTTCTCACTATTTCCTCACGTGGCAGTAAGTGTGAGGGACTTCTCTCAGGCCTCTTTTATAAGGGCACTAATTCTATTCATGGGAGCTCTACCCTAATGACCTAATCACCTCTCAAAGTCTCCACCTCCAAATACGCTCACATTGGGGGTTAGGTTTCAACATATGGTTTGAAAGGGACACAAACATTCAGTCTATAGCAGTGCCCCAATTCTGAATTTTTTTCCTCTCACTTTCAGAGCAGAACCTATCTGAGTAAAATGATTACCTTTTAAACTAGATGTTAGTTTCATTCTAATCAAGGCTTTGGAAGAGGATCAGGGAAAGAGTATTCTCAGAAAAGGAGTCTGAAGAAAGAAGTTGGTAGAATTCCAGCAAACACAGGCGTTCAAAAAAAAATCTAACACTGTGAATCTGTTCACTAACAGGAAAGAAAATATATTATATTTTCAAGGCAGGGTAAAATGTTACATAACCTAGGGTGGAGGATTACCATTCACTTCATGGTCTATGTGAATGGTGCCCCCTGGAGTCGTGCAGTGCACAGCCTGTGCAACGAAAGTTGGACAGCCCTGGTTCAGGATATCTAAGTCAGAAAAGCACCTACAATAATTTCCACACAGGTGTAAAATCTTAAGACTATGGAAAAATTTAAGTTGTGATGAACTATTCTGTGGAAAATTCTTGACGTTCACAGTGAAACCCAAACTTTGAGTTCATTATCCAAAAGCAGGACAAAAAGCATCTAAGTTATAACTACAGGGGAGGACTTGGAGGTCACCTAGATCATCCTCTCACTTTTCCAATGAGGTAACTGAAGGCCAGAGACGTATGTCTTGCCCAAGGTCAATAAGCCTACTCTAAAAAAGTGAAACAGACTCCCCTTGCTTCCCACAGATGGCCAAAATAGGCCACTTTCCTGTGAATGGCATTTGGTTCACCTAGACCCCAAATTCAGTCTTAATCATCATTATCATCATTTAACATTTATTGAGTACCTTCTAAATGTTAAGCCTTGAGAATACAAAGAGTCCCTCCAAAGGTCCCAGCCAATGAGGCAACAGCAGGGTGGAGCTTCCTATCAATTACACACAACCTTTGGTCCAGGAAATGAAGACACTGCTAGAAACATTTCCAGGCACAAAAGTAGCATACGCCTTCTGGAGACATGAATGGTTATGGTCTATTGAACAAATCCTTATTTAGGCATTTTTTTAAAAGAATGTGTTATGTCCCCATTGGAGTTGACTCACTTCTCTGAAGCTTCCTTGGTTTATTGGTTAAATATTTACTCATTAATATGTTTAAAAGCTATATTATTTGCACAATAGATTTGGAACCATTCTGGACTATTGGGTAATTATTGCCTATTTAAAAATCAGGCTATCCAAAGCAAGAAAACTGATGGCCATTTATGGGGAGAATGAGAAATTTACAGGTTACTGAGGTTGGCCTTTAATTTAAATTTTATTTTTAAGCCAATCATTCTACTCTTTCTAATGGGATTTTTATGTGTATTTGAATGTGTGTGGTGAGAGTGAGGTGGGAGGAGAGAGAAGCTCTTTTACCAAAAACCAGTGCAATTAAACTGCTTTATGGACAAGCTCTGCCAAATTCCTTGTTGAAATCAAAGACACCTTTGAGTTCGTTATCCAAGAGCAGGGCAAAAAGCACCTGCAGTCACGTCTGTTTCTCATTTTTGTACTCATGTAACCCAGATGCCCTGTGGATTAAGTGAAATCTGCTCCTGAGTTGAAATCGTGTATACCACGTGTCAGCTCAGCTTGAATTTGGAAACAGGAGCTCAGAAGGTGCCACTCAAACATGTGGCTCTGGTATTCCCCCGAGTGTAACTTGAACAAGGGAATCGAGTTATGGGGCCAGTGTCCCCAGCTTCACTGTAACTAAGAGATACAGCAGGACTGAGTTTCCATTTAATGGTACTGCCCCCACCCCTCACTCCCGTATCAGTTCCCATTTAGGCTTTCACGAGGACAAGTCATGGCATGGAACACGAAGAGCTATGAATGTGCACGTTGACAGTTCATGACCTGTGCATGAATTTACAACCATGTCCTGAAACAGAGGAAAGAAGCCAACCAGAGTGCATGACCAAATGTCCCTACGTGGCCAACACAGGCCACTTCTCTGTGCAGATACTGTTTGTGGCCTACTTAAATGTAAAAAGGAGTCCATGGGTTTAGGGAAAATGCATTAGTGTAAAATAAGCACTCAGCTCCTATGTTAAGACCCCAAAACAAATTCTTTCTGGTTTTAACCCACAGAAGCCTCTTTTACACTACACTGATAAGGAACTCTGGATCTTGTCTCTTTCATCCCATTTTAGAATATTAGCTTCTCACCTGCCTCTTCATTCACTCCATTGATTAAACAAATATTGAAAGAGTACCTGCTATGTGCTCTTGAGCGTGAGCAGTTCATAAGACAGCAAGGACTTTGCTTTCATGGAGTTTCCTTTCTAGCTGGGGAGGGGAGGTATTGGCTTTGAACTAGCTTGGTGAATGCGTGTTCCAGTTAAAGTCAAGTCTCCATGTGGCATTCCAGATTTACACAGGATAAATTGGGATATGATAATTTGCTTCAAAAAAAGATTCAATATTTTACTAAAAAAAAATCACAGAAGGATTCCCTTTAAATCTAAAACTCCTATAGACTCTCCCCAACCAAGTCATTTTATTTATTCTGCGTTTTTGAGGACTCTATTTATTATTAAATGGAGTGTCCTACTCTGTTATGGAGTATATCTCCTAGTCACCACTCTAGGTAGACCTTCACATCCCCTGGGAGGATTAGACTGCATAAAAGAAGTGCCTTAAGAAGACACCACTTATTCCAAAATAAAACCCAACTACTCTAACAGACTGCTCAACAGGAGGCTACAGGCAGGCCCAGAAAGAAAAAGTCTTAAGGACTTCATTCTTGGTGGCTTCACTAGACCGCTATGTACCCTCTTTATTTAAGAACTGAGTCAAGGACAAAAAAAAATCTGGAGTCAAGGAGGGGGGGTTTCTTTTAAGTTTTTCTGTATTTTTCTCATTGACATAAATGAGGGGGAGAGGGAGAGAAACAAGCTTTAATTCATTTTAAAAAACGAACCTGGTGAGGTGAAGATGTCACTTTTCTCTCCTGACACTTCTAACCACTTAGATACTTAGTCATCAGTCATCAGAATCTCTCCTTGTAAGCACCAGCAATTTGGCCCATTAGCAGTTACTGAGAACAGTTACTCCACTAAGCTTTTGTGTGGAAAATAAATAGAGAGCTGCCACACACAAACACACAGCCCTAGAAGAAATGAGACAGAAACTGAAAAGAACATTCAGCCCTCCTGTTATTTCCCCCACATTGGGGTTTCATTGATCACTGACCACGTTTCTCCTCAGGACCGTCACACTGCCAGGAAACTTCCTGGTCCAGCTGCACAGTGGTTAGTTGGCATTCAAACAAAAAAAAAAAAAGATCCCTACCATACCCTGTCTAGAAAAGTTAATGCCATGTCATAAATCTCAGCTCTATGAATCGGAAGGCTATCCCACTTAAATAAGGGAAGGAAAGGAAGTCAACCTTGGGTGTTTCCACAGGCTATACATCTGCCCACGAAGGATTCATACTAAATGGCACCATAGTAATTAGATAAGTTTAGCAGATACAGGTATGAAAGGGTATTCAGAAGTCAAATGAGCCATTCTTCAATTTAAAAGCTTTGCTTTAGAATAAAGAATCAGGTTTAGTGCAGGCACTGTCGCTTAAATTAGCCCAGGAGATGTCTTCTTAAGGAAGAGAGAGATATATGCACAAATAAAATGAGATCAATGGAGGAAGAGATGGAGTGTTTTTTCTGCTTCAATGTTAGATCAGTCCAAACAGACTATAGCAAAAGCCAAGTCTCCATACATGTGCTACAACTCTCCCTCTTCAAGGTCTCTCCTGGCCTCAGTGTTGGTCTTCACGGTGCCCGAGGCCAGATCCAGCACCCACTCTGTGCTGCTTTTCCAGATAAAGATTTTCTAACTGCCATCTGACACATCGTAGAATTACACTTGACCTTCAGAGGAGAACCAGGTTCTTTTTGCTGCTACTCAGACACATCATTCAGAGTTCATCTTCGGCTGGGACTTGAGCTAAACAGCAACTCCGCAGCTTCCTTGGCAGAACGTGAGGTGCAGCATCAGTGTTTGGGTCAAGCAGAGAACTCAGTTCACCCTTGTCCATAACAGGTCCCCCTCCCGGTGAGCAGCACTGAGCAGAGGTATGCCTGAGGGCCCACATTTGCCAAAGCTTCTCATTACCAGTCACCTGTCCGCACACATTCTTCATTGATGCTGCCATTTTCCCCAACTAATTTATTTAAATGAAAATAACTGACAGATATTTTCATGGAAAAAAGTTTCCTCAGGCATACCCTAGTTACTGGCAACTCCCAACATGACAGTCAAGCCTTAAACTCTTGGTACTCTGGCTACAGATCATATGGAAGCAGATAAAAAAGCTTTGAAAAATCACTCACAAGAGTCATAGAAGTCTGAAAGCCCAAACATTAAAATGCAATTCCCTTCTTAGGAGTTAGCCTAACACAACAGACATTAACCCAATGGAGTTTATGGTAACACAATGGTATTCAGTGCTGCCACAGTGGCTGGTGTGATACCAGCACTGTGATACAAAACCCTGTATTCCATGTGACCACTTAGGTCTTAGGGTAAAATAAGATCTCAAAACAGACATACAGAAAGGGAAAAAGTAAGGCCGGGCGCGGTGGCTCACGCCTGTAATCCTAGCACTCTGGGAGGCCGAGGCGAGAGGATCGCTCGAGGTCAGGAGTTCAAGACCAGCCTCAGCAAGAGCGAGACTCCGTCTCTACTAAAAATAGAAAGAAATTATCTGGCCAACTAAAAATATATATATAGAAAAAATTAGCCGGGCATGGTGGTGCATGCCTGTAGTCCCAGCTACTCGGGAGGCCGAGGCAGTAGGATCGCTTAAACCCAGGAGTTTGAGGTTGCTGTGAGCTAGGCTGACGCCACGGCATTCACTCTAGCCCGGGCAACACAGCGAGACTCTGTCTCAAAAGTAGACATTTGACTTCAGCTTGACATTTTGATTCCTAATGAGACGTAGCAAATGAATGGTGTGGAGGAGCACAGAAAGGCCAACTCCACTCATGGTAAAGATAATTTGGAATTCATAACAAGAGCAGGTACAAAAAGATAATGAGAAGATTGGGGTTTAGAGTAGAATACACAGGTATGTGCTTCAGAAATGTGGCTCATCCATCTAGTTTTCCTGTGTCTCAGTTTCTTCTGTATGGACTAGTGGAAGTTGACGATTTAAATCACTTTCCTGAGTCTTCCCTGGAAGTCATTTTTAGAGGATCTTGGGCTTATGTCCCTATTCATCGTACCATGTTCCCCTGTTGTTTCAGCACAGTTTTTCAGTTCCTGCTTTTTCAAGACATCAGAATCAATTAATTTGCTCTAAAATTCAAAGGTTATTGAAGAGAAAGGGTTTGTTCTGTAAAAAAGGGGTGCCAGGGCTTTTTCATTATATGAGCCATTCCAGTGTGGTATAACTATAGAACATTGTTCCGAAAATTGTTGGAGGTTTAAGATATACTGCTCAGAGATCTTGAGAATGAAATTCTGCCATCTAATTGATCTTAATTACCAAAAAATTTGTGAAAGTCTATCACATATCCATATTTACACTAATGCAAGTCTAAGGTATTTCCTAGCTCTAAAATTCCATGATTCTATAATTCTGGTCATCAGTTTTCCCTGCCTTCCATCCTTTTAAGGGGGACATTTCAGTGAGGGGCTTCATTCATTACCTCCATCTCTAATTCCTTCTCTTCAGTCCTCTGTATACCCTTTAGAAATAAGGACCAACACAATCTTATTTATGGCTATTTTCACTTTCATGTAAAACTCCATTTGCAGAAAATTTCATTTTCACAGTGAACATTATTTTTAAGAACTGTGAAGCAGTTGTCATCAGTATACAGCTGACCACCTCATTAAAGAGCTACTGCTTCAAAAGCAGGGCCATCAGAAGGGTGCTCCTGGCCTACCCTAAAGACAGCCTTAGGAAACTGTTACCCGCCTGCTCTACAAATGTCCTGCTGTTAAGATTATTAATGCCTACTTCACAACTTTATCAGTATTAGTGTCAATAATTTCAGACCTACTTCACATGTTTGCTACTGTTGCTTAAAAGATTTTGGTAGATTATAAAGATAGCATTAATTCTGAGGTATACCTGCTTGATAATTTTGCTCCTTTTGTCCTAGAATTCTGGGTATGATATGATTTTTCATGAACAATTCTGAAAAATTTAAACCTGCTGAAATTCCACACACAGTGCTAAAAGGCGCACAACAGTCTTAGATTCAATTTAGCCAAATCACAATCAGATTCGACACTCAGGGCAGACCAAACAACCAACAGACCAACTAACCAACATTCAGACCTCTTTCTTTATCATACTTCATTAATGATACTAGGAGGGTTTTCTTTGTCTCAATCATGCAAACATTTGAAGATTTTAATTTATGCAGAGAATCAGACTGAGTAATCCAGGAGGTCTCAAAGGTAGCGTGTGTTAGTTTATATTTGTTGGCTTCTGTGAGGCAAATGACCACTTTCATGGGGTGACTGCAGCCTGAGAAGCACAATGGTTAGGTTCTGGGGGTCTCCTAGCCCTAGGTCCCTGGGTCAGCCTTCCCACCTGCAATCTACACAGCCTTGCTAAGGAAGATCCCACATATCATTACCCTAAACATCAGTTCACTTATTTGGTCAATAACAATGAAAATATCAACTGTTATTTGTTCCACAACTCTGGCAATTTGTTTTATTTAAACAATGATCATTGCTTTGTGTCAGGTCCTGTGCTAGGCATTGGGATACTCCTTGTTCTTAACTAACTCTAAGGCAGTGAATGAGAATAAGATAAAGAAGAGAGGAGGGGGACAGTTAGTGTGTTGCGTGGGCTGAAAATATAATTAGCCAGTTTGAGATTTCCACTGCACCATAATGCAAATGCAACCCACCAGATTCTGTCAATCTCCAGTTACACCCTTATTTAGAGAGAAAAAAAAAAGATCTAGTTGAATAGGGAAAAAATGCTGATTTATCTCATCGATTTGTAAGTATAAAAATGACAGTCATAGCAATGAAAACTATATACACTTATATACAGATAGTGAAGCAAATATATTTCCCAAAAAGTATCCAATTTCATAGAGAGACAAGAGCTTTTATACACAGTTTTAGAAGAAGCAACAGCTGCTCCAGATGAGAAGGAATCAGCAAAAGAACTCCGGAAGTATGAAGAATCAGAGTGAAAGGTCACTCCCCCACAAAAGGGAATACCAGCTCTCTAGCAATGGACACCAGCCAAAATCAGAACATTGAAATGACAGATAAAGAATTCCAAATGTGGATTATAAGTAAGCTCAATGAAATATAAGAGAAAATATACACACTTTTATACTTTCCTGCCCATCATTTCTCTCAAAGTTCTTTTAAGCCTAAATCCCCTCATCCTCTAATGCAACCAATGTCTACAATGCAACTAAGAGAGTTTAACAGTAATAATGCATCCAACACCAAAATTCAACTTAGTAGGCATTTGTGGCATAACCTTATATGCCAATATCCTTACCTAACTTTAATAGCTTCAATTTTAGAAGGCAGTTTAACTTAGAAGGATTTTATTAGTTTATATGAAGTTTTAGGGATTTTTCCTTCCTTACTGGTAAAGTGCATGAAAACATTTATTTTTGAGAGTCTTCCATTTTTACACTAAATAAAAAAGACCATTTAAAAAAGGAAGCAATATTACTTATGACAAAACTGTCAATATTTAATTATCCTAAAGCCAAAAAGCTTAAAGTTAAGGAAAAATGTATTCAATAAATTCTTAAATAAAAATTTTTCATCCCCAAAGAACATCATTTTGGATTTCTTCATCTCACTAAATGTAAGCCAAATAGTCCCTGATTAAACTCCTACTATGTGAAAGATGCACAATTACTGAAAGGAAAAAAAATGATTTCTCTTTTACAGAATAACATTCCAACAACCAATTTAACCAGCTGAACTTTCAAGCAGAGTACTAGTCATGCTTTTGATAAATGAATCAATATCATCATAAGAATGAAGCAAAAAATGTTTGATTTAGCTACTTTCCAATGAAACAGAGACTTGTATCATAAACTAACTACAAAGTCAAACATAAATTCCAGGAAACCTATTTCCTACATGATAGATCAGCCTGTATGTGGAAAGATGCATTCAAAATGGAACTTTTACTTCAATTGCATTGATCTCCATCTAACGAAAGGTCTTAGAGGGAATATGATTAAACTTTCATTTTCATAAACAGATATCTATAATGATAGAACAAATCAAAAATAAAAATAATTACAGAGTAAGTAAATGATTGAGCTCATTAAAGTTATTACTAAAGAAGTTAAGTTACTGAGGAGCAAATTAAACAAAATCAAGTCTAAACCACAAAACTATATCATGAAATGGTGTATCATTTTGCTTTTGCATCTTCAAGTTTGAAGAGAATGATGTCCATTCAAAGGACATCTCAAGTGACTAATATCAGATATACAAAGAAAGAGGGGAAACGAAAAAGAGGTTTCAATAACTCTCATTTCCAAAATAATAGTATACAACTTGTTTCTTTTAAGAAATATTTAATGAAGTTTTCCAGTGGTGATTTCAATAAAATTGGAATTTTTCCAACTCAGACTGATATTATCCAATGCTTAAGTATATCTGATATTTGCTCAATATTATTAAGCTATGTTATACATGCTGTAAATAAGTATTAATAGTTTAGTATGCTGAAAATCAAATATATAATATGCTCTAAACTACATTTGAAAATGCTGTCAAGTGAAAAAAAAATCTCTATAAAAAATGCTCTGACAGTTAAACTAATAGAACATTCAGCATGAAAGAAAAATTCGACAGGTTTACATTACATTTTATGTTTTTAAGTTACTTAACTAGAATTATGTACACTGTTCCTATGTTTTGAATCCATTAAGATAGTTCAAATCCCATCATAGCCAAGTCCACAAGATTGCTCTAGTTCTTTTGTTAGACTGACAATTTTCATGTCAAATACAACTTAAAATAAATGAGCCATTATACCAACCTTGGAATTAACTTTGTTATAAAGAGATAATTATAATGATTCTTATAATTATGTAACTGATTTTGCTGTTTTAATGTGAAGGAATCAGAGGAAGCTTTTAACTATTTAGACATCTAAGAAAGGTCCAGAAAAAGTGTATGTTTAGTTTAACACCATAGTCAGATCCAAGCCAATATATGTTTTGATGATTAACCAATAACTATTTCACTCACCTAGAGAGGACTAGTGTACAGTAACCACATCAAAGAATAACTGGCCCGCAGTGCAGCTATAGAGCTGGAAAAGGAGTGCTAGCTTTTAGAGTCCTACTTCTTTCAATATGTGACTATGATCAAAGGCTCAAAAATAATCCAAAATGGCCAAAAAACCTCCTGACTCTCTGAGTGACTCTCTTACAAATAACAACTATAAATTCTGGACAAAATCCAAAAGTAAAAACAAAAAAAAAAAACCCAAATACTTAAAGACACAGAAGAACAACCAAGAGCAGGCAGATTCTGGAGGGGAGCTGGCACTTGAGAGAAGGAAACAACAGTGGGCAGAGTTCCTGTTTTCATGACTTCTAAAATGAGGCCAGAATCTCAAGATGTAGAGAGCCAGAAATGGGGAGCTCTAAATTCTGTGTACAAACCCTTCCCACATCCCTGGCTGACCACCGAACCACAAGTGCGGTCAGGCTCCAAGCAGCCCCAACAAGAGTTAGACAACCCAGCTGAGGTTGGAGCTAATGCCCAAGAGACAGCAGTTGCAGTTTCTGCCCAGTTAATTGTCTGCTATAACAAAAGAAATCAACTCTATTCAAAGAAATACACAATATCCAGAGTTTCCACAAGATATCGTAATTCATAATCTTCAGGATATAATCCAAAACTACTCAGCAAACAGAAAATGTAACCCATTCTCAGGAGACAATCTTGACGGGCCAACCACAAGATGGCCCAGATGATGGAAGTATAAAAAGAGGACTTTAAAGCACCTATTATAACTGTGCTCAATGACATAAAGAAAAATATGTTTTTAATAGATGCAAAGATAGGAAATGTCAACAGATAACCAGCAACTATTAAAAAGAACCAAATGGGAATTTTAGAATGGAAAAATAAAATATCTGAAAAACGTTCACTGGACAGATTTAACAACGGAATGCAGGTGACAGAGAGAGCAAAGAGTCAATGAACTTGAAGACATAAACAGAATTTTTCTAATCTAAAAAAGAGAGAGAAAACAGATTGAAAAAATGAACAGGGACCTATGAGACAATAACAAAAGACTAAACATATAGATAACTGGAGTTTGGAGAGGATAGAAAACAGAACAGAAAAAAATATTTGCAAAATTAAAAGCCAAAAATTTCATAAATTCAGTGAAAAACATGAATTCACAAGTTCAAGAAACTTGGTGAGCCCCAAACAGAATTAATACAAATATAATCTGGCTAAACACATCATAGGTAAACTACTAAAAACCAAAGTTTAAGAAAAAATCTTGAAAAAGCGTTACATACAGGGAAACAAGGATTCAAATGATAATTGACTTCTCATCACAAACAAATCAGAAAATATTAGAACAACATTTAAAATTCAGAAAAAAAGATTGTAAACAGAATTCTATATTCAGTGAAAATATCCCTCAAGAATGCAGGCTAAATAAAGACATTTTCAGATAACCAAAACAAAGAGAATTTGTCACAGTATACCTGTACTATGAGAAATACTAAGGTAGTCCTTCAGGCTGACAGAAACATGGATCTTCAGGAAGGAATGAAGAACATCAGAAATGCTCTGATATTTTTCATGATAAAATGATGGACAAAACAATAACTAAAATGCGTAAGTCACTGAACTTTATGAATCTCAATATTCTAGTCTAAAAGTAGAAATATTAAAGCTATGAGAATTAAATCAAAAGATAAATGAACACATCTTGTAAAAAGTTATCATAAAAATGTATGGTATACTTATAAACATGCCCAGAATCAGGGAAAAGTCACAGATATTAGTATTCAGCTTGGCATTTATGCAACCAGCATTTATTGAATGGACATTTTTGCAACAGCACATGCTACATGAGTCAGATTTTTTGCTTGGAAAAAAAAGTAAGTGGTTTTAATTTCCAAACTAATTTGATAAATATTATTGGCCAACTAGGATTTTTAGGGGATTTAAGAACAAAATGTAAAATAGCCAAAAAATGTTGAATAATTAATTTTCACCTTTATTCTAAAAGCTTCCACCAAAACGCCTAGTTTTGGAGAATGAACAGGTGTTTGTATATTACCTGTCTTAAGTTTTTACTTAGTTTGTCCTTCAAAAACAGCACAAAAGATGTCCAGTCAACAAATTACCCTTTTGCCAATCTGGTTTCCCTTTAAGCTACTGAAAGTATACAGGACTGAGTATAACCTACGTTACGCAGAAAGTAAAACCAAGGAAATCAAAGTGTTTTATTTCTCACACCTAGAAATTTGCATTGACTGCAAACCCATGGAAAGGCAAAAGGCTACCACCTATCCTTGTGACATTACAAATTAAATAGAAGATTTATGCACACAAATATAGTGTACAGAAAAACTAAAGATAAGCATAAAGTTCTAAGCTCTTCAGAAATAATGATTCTCGGGAAAACTTCAAACTTCATGTTCCTTAAGTAGTTCTAAAAGTCCCTAACTTTTCTCATTCTCTTTTCCCTTCCCATTCACTGTCATAAGCTGTTTCTACTCTTGCTTGACTCCATACTCTGACAGATTGGGGTCAGAAATTACAAATATTCCATACAGAGATTTCTTTATCACACGTCACTGAAATGTCAGTTAAAGAAAAATCATGAAAGAATGTCAAATATAAGAGTTTTATCCTAAATTCCTCTTTTGCTTCCTCATATTTCTGTTTTCCATTCTGTCTCTGCTCCTTCCTCCAAGCCACTTTCTGAGACAAACACAACTTTTCACCTCATATTTGCAGAGACATCTTCCTGTCCTGGTTGAAAGAGGAATTAGGGATAAATTTAGTGTGCATGGTGATCTACTTAACCAGCTATTCTCTCTCCACTTGACTTTCTGCTGTGTAGAATGAGATGCCATTTTTATTTGTAGTTGGTAGTTCATATAAGAGGAAGCAAAAAGAGAATTCAGTATTAACACATGTAGCCCTGTCAAGACTAAATTGTCTGCCTCGCTTGTTCATGTCCTTGGTAAGTACAAAAAGATATTTATGGGACATGTGGTCTTTGAGTGTACTAATTTTGCAAAGCAATGACTAGGACCCATTCAAGACAGGACAAACTATCTGCTTTAAGATTTTATTTTGCCTACAAGTCCAGTGACAATCTGACCCTCCCAAATCTTTTGTGCCTTTTATATAAATGAGTTTCAGACAGTACTATTCCATCAATGCATTCTACTTTCCCAAGCAACCTCCTTTGAATTTCCTAACTTTAGAAAATTAAATCTTTCTATAATATTATTTCATCTTTGCATTTGAAAGACCCAGTAAAGCTGACTGATCATTATCCAAGAGAAATAGACACAGGCAGTCCACTTTGCTTGCTGTTACACTCAACTAGAAGTATATCAGTGGTGGTAATTGCCCAATGGATTGGGACCGAAAGAATGGATTGCAGTGGGGAGCCTGCTTAACAAACATTGCAACTAACACCAACTAAATGTTTGAGGGTGAGCAAGGTAATAAACAAAAGAGTAAATTAATATGCATGTTCATTCCCCAAAGATAGCCAGATGGCTGGCTGCAACATCAGATGTTTCCTCTTTGCCTTTGCAGAGAGAATCACTCCTTTGTGCAGTGAGTGGTACAGTTGACATTTTGTGTGAGCATGGGCATTTGATGGAGGATGACAGGAGCCATGAAGCAGCCTAGCTGGGGTACCCTGAGGACCTTGAGCTCAAAAGCATGCCAGGTGTCCCCAGGGGCCAGGAGGCACAAGGAACAGCAGTCATAAATTGAATAAAGAGAAAATTTCACAAGCACAGTGCTGACCATATCACTACAGACTCACACTGCCCAGGGGAAAAAAGGAAGGAATAGACGAGTTGCAGAACTAGAAACGTTTATTTTCTCTCTTCCTTGGGAGCTGAAAGTGTCCAAGGTTTCCCATTCTGTGGGTCAGGCTGTGACTAGAGCCACATACGTAAAGCCCCTCTGTTCCCACTCCACTGTTAGAAAACAAAGGGGCCCTTATTTCTCTCTAATGTAAGCAGCCATATCCACAGCTTTTGTCAAATGCCAAAACTAAAAGTCAGTCATCTAAACTAAGCCCTGGGCACAGGGGGACATCTCGGTGCTGAAGACTGGGCCCTCTGAACACACGTACACCAAAAAAGCCTTTCTAACAGCCCCCTCGTTATTTTTTTCTGCTGCTGATTTTGTCCTTCTGTCTCCCCATTTAACTGCTCCATTTATGTTTTACCAAGATTTCTCCAATGAACAAATAGCTAAGCAACCCAAAACACAAAGCCCAGAGAACAGAACATAGTGCCAGGACAGAAGGCAATGTCTCTGCTGCTGTCCACCCCTCCCCAAGGTTTGGAAGACAAATAAAGAGCACACTGTCTCACTGACCACCTAGGCTACCCAGACCTCAGTTCCACGCCTTGTACTTGATGCCTTTCTGTGGACTTGGGAGGAATGCTCTCCTCATTTTGCAGAATTCATCAAGAGGTCTTCTTAGGCAACGGAGGCAAAACACACTAGTGGCCTAAAGAACTAAAACATCGTAGGCGTTTTTAGTTTACTCAGTAAGCATGGTCCTTTCCAGTTTTGAATAAATCTTGATATTGTAAGTCAAATTCGATCTTATAGCCCTAGAAGAGCTCATAACTTAGAGCAACACTGTGGTATATTACTTTGCTAACCCTGTTCTCTAAAGGTGTTCTTAACTGGAATCTATGACTCCCAAGGCATCTGTGGGTGGGCTTCACAGAATAAATGAGTTTGGATGGGAAAACATTCATCTTTATTTTCAATAATCACTCAAATTTTGTACTTTCTTTGATTATGAATGCAGGCACCAAATCATAGTATTAACAGTACCAATAATTTTTTCACCAGTCGAAATCCCAGATATTTTCATACTACATTATAGTTGTTGCAGATATTCCAAAATATCACCTAAGCTCATCAACTTAGAAAGTCCAGTCATTATTAGATTGCTGCTAGACCTCATTATTTATTGCAATACTAACAAAATATATATATTATTATATCATCAATTTGTTTATTTTATTGATGACATTATTTCAGTACAATTGCTTTCCTTTGTAATCCTATTATTTTGACTTAAGCATCTAAAATATCATTCTAAGGATTCCATAGGCTTCACCAACTGTCAAACAGGTCCTCGGCACAGCAAAAGGTTCAGAATCCCTGCTGTCAACTAAATGGACCTCTCACTCCTTCTCCAAGCACATTCTACACTTTGGGCCAAAGCAATTGCTACTTTAAGAACATCTTGTTCCCTTCCTTCATTATCACAAATCAAATCTATACCTGCCTCTCAGTGTGTAATGTCACCTCCTTTATAAAGCTTCTCCTGACTCCTACAACTGATCACAATGGGATTTTCAATCCCTCTTTTCCCATTATCACATTCTGCCTAACTATTTGTATACACTTTTTATTTCATTTGACTAGATTAAAATCTCCTGGTGGGCAGGTACCAGGTACTCTTAATCAATGAGTGGCCCACAGCAGTAGCCTTTGGACAGGTCTGCTGACCTTGCTGCCCCCATTTCTCCACATTTCTACACCACAGAAGTGCTGTTCATGTCACTCCTCTTTTTTCTATGGAATAAAACCCAATTCCTAGGTCTGGCATTCAAAGCCATTCCCAAACTGGTCTCCACCTGCAGTTTAGGTCTTCATCTCTTCAGTCTCTGAGCTCTCTGTTCTAGTCATTCCCTAAACAACCATGCTGTTTCATACTTCCATGCTTTCATTTCTGATAATCCCTCTTCCTTGAATATTCTATGTCCTTTTTCATGGAGAAAGGAAAAAGACAGCCCCATTTCCAAAATAGCATTTATTTTCAAGGAGTTCCTGCCTAAATGCACACAGACATGCAAAGCTGGCTGCAGCAAGGACACTCCATTACCTGAGTTTTATCACTGAAAAATTTTGTCACAAAATTCCATTCTAAAATGCCATATTTGTGTTTTATTACTTTTTGACAGAGTCCTGAATATTCCAGAACCACAAGACAGGTTGAAAGTACTCATCCCCCTCATGTGTCACCACCTGAAATTCAAAGCCATTGCCAAATCCTCACCCTGTTTTCTCTGGGCCTCCTACCCAATGGCCTACCCCCCAAAGTGGGCCTATGTCCCAATTCTTTCCACTTATCCCTATAGGATCTCCTTGGCAAACAAATGCCTCCATTACCATGGAATCACATCATCGATATTAACCATGGATCCTTTACAGCCATGTCCAGGAGATAACTGTGAAGGCAGATAGTAATGCAGGCATTCTCCTAACCTACTATGGATCTTCCCTGCCTTTGAGGAGACCCCCTCTGTCTCAGAAGCTCAAGCCATTTAGCTTTACCACCTTCTACCTTTTCTTTACCTCATCCCCCATCCACCTCCAGTGGACATCCAGCAATGTCTGGTGAGGATGAAGGCACCCATTTCACAGTCTCCAGCACAACTCATGCCATCTTTATTCCCTAGTCTCACAGTTCCTAAACCTTCTGGACTTCATTGCTCCATTGCTCATCAGCAACCATGTCCGTGGTTCACACAGGACCTTATGACCACCTCTTAATAATTAAGCCTGAGGATCCATTCTCACAACACCATCTGGCCTCCCAGTATTAACACTTAGTCATTCCATCTCAACATTCTCTTCTATCTCATAGAATCAATCCTCTTTGCCCTTTATATATTTACCTACTTTGAATATAGAAAACAAATAAATAAGAAAACACTTCCTTAAGACTCATCCTTCCCTACAGAATATGATTTTGTGTTCCCTTTCCTCCCCTGAATTCCACCTAAACCCTAAGACTCCTTGACCCCTAGACTGCTCACTCCTCAAGGAAGACTAACGTGGGCCTTTGAAAGACAGGGCCCAGGGCAGGAAACCCGATGCCTGGGACTAGGCGGGGATGCTGCCACTGAGTGGAGCAGAGTCACTGTACCCTTGCCTACCTTCCCACTAATTTGTCAGCTCCCAGAGGCTTGGGAGTTTTCTCTCCTACTTCCTAGAAAGTGAGAAAGAGGTAGCTGTTATCAGGCTTCTAACCCCATGAAAAGTATTGACTTCACCCATGAGAGCTTGCTCATAAGAGATGCTGAATAAATAGTTGTTCAGTGAATGAATTAACGAAGATTCCTTTTCTACTTTGAACAATTAACAGTTCTATCATTTGGGGTATTTATTGTTAACTCTTACAGTGTTACTCAACCTTATCCTTCCTGCCTTGTCTCCTCTAAAAGATTTTAAGTTCTGAACAGGTTTTACCTCCCATAAAAATCTCAGTGTCCTAAACATAATCTGCTCTCAACAAATATTTGTTAGATTTTCTTTACTAGTCATCCTCATTAACATATTGAGGTTTTCATTTTTTCCCCATCATCTCAGTAGTTGCATTGTGAGTCATCACGGCCCAAATGGTAACAGTGACTATTATGACAGAAAGCTTCTGAGAGTAATTTTAACTGGTTGTTAGTAATAAATTATTTTTAATTTTTAAAATAAACTGTAGCTGTAACTATTTTACTAGTAAAACACAATAGCTATTGTTAGTAGTGCTCAGGCAACTGTAAACTAACAATTGAACCCGTGTTAATGAGTCAGAGAAAAAAGTGAATAAAAAGAAAGAAAGGTTTAGAAGACAGTATTTGAGAAATTGAATTTGTTGGAAAAAAAAGTCTGACTGAAGAAAGAATTAATGATAAACCCCAGAGCCAGGACTTCTCACAACTCTAAGAGCAATTTGGCAACCCCATCAAAATTAAGCAGCCTTTGATTAATAAAGGAGACTTTTGAGGAGATTATTTTAAGGAAACAGGGAGATTTATGTGAGCCTCTTGAATGTGACACTCTACAGTCACAGAAAAATGAACTCCTTGGGAGCATCCAATCCATTGTCTTGCAAGATTCCTTGAACGTCAGTAAATCAGAGGAATCTGACCATTCCTTTTGCCCAGAAAGGCATAAGTGTGCACAAATCCCTTCTGTTCATTAATGGAGTTATTTTTATAACAGCTTTATTGTGATATAATTCATACACCATACAATCCATCCACTTAACGTGTACAATTCAGTGGGTTTTAGTAGGTCCACTGGGTTCAGCAACCATCCCCACAGTAATTTTAGAACATTTTGTCCCTGCAAAAGAAACCCCATACCGATTTGTAGTCACTCCTCAATCCCCCTAGACCTTCAACCTCAGCCCTAAAGCAACCACTAATCTACTTTCTGTCTCTATGGATTTGTCTATTCTGTACATTTCAGATAAATATAATCATACAACATATGGTCTTTTGTGACTGGCTTCTTTCACTTGGCATAGTATTTTCAAGGTTCAACTATGTTGTAGCATATATCAGTACTGCATTCCTGTTTGTTGCCAAATAGCATTTCATTACATGGATATACCATATTGAAATCATATTTTGAAAATAACAATCCTGTGTCTATCGGTACTTTTACCTAAACCCCCTCTTAAGATCTTCAGTTTCTAGGTAGGTGGACAGGTGATGGAATAAGTTCTGTCACTGTGTGAACTTGACAGGTTACTTCTCTAAGCTTCAATTTCCTTACTTGTGAGGTAGAAATAAAACTAGTACCTACTTACAGGGTTGTTAGGATTTTTATAATTTATTAAAGTCTAGTGCAGTGATTTCCTACAGGAATAACAATAATTATTAGGTGTCGTGAGGACATAAAAATGTTAACATCTTTCCTTTAAATTTGATTGGATTTTTAATTATAAGGAGATATATGTCTATTGTAACCAATAAAAAACAGAGTTGAGTTTTTAAATTCACAATCTTTCTCTCAGCTCTCTATCCATCCTCAGACATCGCCAATGTAAAGTGTAGTGTGTATCGTTTCACATCCTTCTCTGTGATCATATAAATTCATAAAACCAAAATGCACATGCAGAGATGTTTCCCCCTTTCTTTTACTCTAATGTATACTGCACACATTACTTTTCAATTTACCTTTTTTAAAACTAAAAAACATCTGGTCATTTTTCCAAGCCAATATGTGTCTACCTTTTTCTCTTTAATAGCCATGCTATATTCTACAGTATAAATGTACCCCCAATATATTTAACTCTTCCACTATTGCTGCACAGATTATTTTCAGCTGCCATTATAAAAATGCTGTGATAAACCTTCTCTTAATGAAATAATAAATAATCATAACCATAATCTTATCATTGTCATATCCATTTCTTTGCATTCCCAAGTCCAGTCTGGGCCCCTCCCCTACCTGATGAATACTGAGGAACAGGACTTTTCTGAGCCAAGGATGGAGAATCAGATGATCTATAAAAAGGAATTTCAAGCAGAAGAAATTTGAGGAGGAAAAAAACCCAAATTCAGCAAATGGACAACTCCAGGGACCTAGACCCTCAGGGAAGTTACTACAGAGAAGAAAGAGAACTGAAGAGAAAACAGAAGAGAGGATGATCAGACCAGAAGAGTCAGGAACACTAAGCATCCTAAGAAAACTGCTTTACTGCCCTGGGCAAAGGGTGAATTTTTGGCCTTCTAGCCAACCTAGTTATTTTCTTTAATGTTAGAGATAGCATCTTCTTTTCGAATACTGCTTTCTGGAAACAATTTTTAAAACTTTAATTGAAACTGAAACTTTAGCAATTAAGCCATACTACTCTATTCCATATTAAATAAATAAAAACATAATCCAAATGTATTCAAAATTGGGCAATGGAAGGGTATGGTAAAGCTATGCAATATGCTAAATGAATTTTAATATACCTGGAACTTGACTTTATGCAATGCTTTTATCCATTTCATGGGAGACCCTGCCATTGAGCATATATAAAAGCCTCTTGATAAACTCCCTTCAGTGGGTTTTAGTCGCCAAAGTACTAAAACAATATCTGAAAATGATTGAATTGTAAGGTATTTCACCCGTGGCTTTCTCATGACACAGACTCTGCGATACCTTACAGCTGGTTTCAGCGCCTCATGAATGAATTTACTATAAACCTCACATATGGTACCCTCCTTCCCAAGAGCCAAACCAATTTAGAGGGAACACAGGGAAAATGATCCTTTTCTTTATTTCTGGAAATACATGCTATATGGAAAAAGTTTTTATCCAGAGGGAAAACTTCTGGATTTACTGGCTCACTAAAATTAAACCATTTAGTGGCTTTTTTTAAACCTAAGATTAAGCTTTCTTTCGTCTATTTGCACATGTCAACCAAAAATAGCAGAGTATATATAAGAAAAAAATGTGTTTGTATTAAAAAGAAAATTTATACCCCTAAAGCCGTGGTCTCCTTTTGCTGAAGTTTTGTTTCATGATTTTTTTTTATTCAGGTGGTTTATCAAATTTCTATAATAACATGAAAGAGAATAGTGATTGCCCATCAACCCTAAAAATTCTCACCAAACTTGCAAGGGGCTCACTAAAGATAAGTGAATGCTGACAGCTCAGGACTAGCAACTGCACAGAAACCCAGTCAGCTAAACAAATGTATTCACTGAGATTTAATATTTCGTTACAGGATAGCAAAATTAATAACCCTTTTAATTGACAGATTTTTTTATTTCCTTTTACCAAAGTATAGATGGCCCCCCAAATAACCTCTAGATGTAGTAAATCTTGCCAGCATACAGCTGTTTCCTCTGTGGTCTTCAGGATTCTGTCACCCTTCATCTTCTACAAAGCAGCACATTTAAATCTTTCAAGAGTCCTTTTATAACTGGGCCACCCTGTTTCTCTTCAGAGGAGACACTGAAAGCGTATTTGTCAGGAGCAATGAGGGACTTATCCAGGCCTGCTGACAGACCAAGAGGAGGAGGCCCACCTGCTCAACTCCTAACCGGAGGATCATGAGTAGTTTCTGTTGGTTGGGGTCTTTCCAACAATTTTGGAATCAATACGGTTCATATCTTATCCTAGCTTATCTATTTCAGCAACAAGTAAATAACCATTTAGCAGCAAGAAGCTGTCAACTTGACACAAATTCGCAACATTTCATAAATGATATCTAGCAGAGCCTCTGTCATTAATTCAATACTATTGCATCAGAGTCGGGAGGTGGAGGCACGGTGTCCTTTGCATCAATCTAGCTCTGTGGGTTCCTTAGACTTGAAGGAGTATGTTCTCTCCACCCCATCTCCTCCTGCTCCTTCATTCCCTCCCGGCCTGCCCTGCCCATCCAGGCTCCCTTCCTGACTTCAGTATTCTTCTTACATCCCCACCTATAAACCTGCTGTTTCCCTCACTGATTAAGATTTCCCAGAATGAGTCTGCACAACCTCCCATGCTGGGTCGTTTTCCCTAAATAAAGGCTCTTGAATACCTTTTTACCATAGGTCGTGAACTCTTTGATAGCATGAACTGGATCTAACTCATCTCTGTTTCTCTAGGGCCTAGCACTAGAATATAGTAAGTGCTCAACAAAACCTTGTTAACAATAGTAATAATAAAGATAGAAGAGCAAACATTTCTTGGGCACTTGTTTTGCACCAAGAATTCTGTTGAACATCTTATTTGCATCATCTCATTTAAGAAACTGAGGTTTGGGTAAGTACCTTGCTTAAATCACACACATAATATGTGGGAGAAAAGATGTTGAAATTCAGGTTTATCTGACCCCAGAGCTCAAACTCTTTAGCCCATCCCCTATTGCATTTCTTTAATTATTCATCTAATTATTAGCCCTTAGATGCTGTTAGGATTCCTGCAGACAGAAAGAAAGTCAAGTTCTTGGGCATTTTTTTGTCTATTAAGATTTTTAAGATTTTTCTTTATCACTGATAATTTGTGGTATCAGCAAACTATGCTGTCAGCAGATAATGTTGTTTATGAGATCAGCACTTATCTATTTTGGGGCCATGTACCAAACAGTGCACATGTAATTTTACACTCTGTTCTTCTTATGGTGGGCTCCAATTCAACCAATGCTTGACAGAGAAGAACTGAACAGAACCCAGGCAAGGAACACGAAGTTGCATCTTGGTTCATTCATTCCATAATCATGATGCCTTTCACATGGTGTTTATTCTGCTCCCACTTACCTCTCTTGCATAATCACCATCAATTTCATTTCCAGCAGTTCTGCATGCTGAGCAGGTGATGAACAACTTCCAGGCACTAACTTCAACCTGCAAATGGCCCCATCATCACTTCCCCACACATAGTCTCTTATGTTCCCAGGTGTTATGTAAAGTTCAGTTACTAAGCTTTCTGGGATATGAGCTGCCTGTCTTCCTGAACTATGTAAGCAGGAGGAGAAAACTATAAACCATTAGCTTGCTTCTAAGATTTGGAGACATGGGGCTTAACTGAGGTTTACTGGCAATTAGGTTTGTCTTTATTCCAGATCCTTCCAGCTCTGGCCCCTGCTAAGTTTCTTTGAGTACACCCTCTTTTTTCCCATTACCCAATCCTCTAAAGCTTCTTTTCTGGGACTGAATCATAAATTACAAGGTGTAATATAAAGGAAAACATTTATTTTGGAGTCTCATTAACAACTGAGAGGAAAGTGATAGTATTTATTCCCAGCATGATGGAGTGGACTCCTGCAGACGTGAAAAAGGGCAAGCCCTCTTCCTAATCCTCAGACACACACATGCACACACACTGGGTAAAATACTTACGATGGTGAAAGTACCACAGATAGGCAGGGTAAGAAACACTTCACCAGACACAGTCTTTTGCTACTGTGTTCAAACATCAAGTTTGAAGCTCTTTTTAGTTAGTGATTTACTGACTACTACAAACTGTACATAATTAATCACCCCATGTGCCAGTCTTTGAGATATTGTCTCTCTGCCCCAAAACCCAGTCCTATATACTCTGTGATTCTATGGCTGAGGCTTGCTCTGCAAAACACATTTGTCCTTTGCCAGGTGGCTTTATATTTGACTCTGCCAACAGGGGATACAATAAGGAAACTGCAAGGTAGAAGGCAAAAGAAGCAGTGTTCTTCTTCCTGCTTGCTTCTTACTCCTGTAAGCATCTCTCCAACAATGGTCCTTCATTCTGAAAGTGACTGTTGGTTCCAGTCTACTGCTTCTTTCTGCTCACTGGGCACCAGCCTCATCACACCCCATCCACTGGCCTCTCCCCCAAGCTGCTGAAGTGTCAGTACCAGCTCTGGGAGGCCCTGCTCTGAGTTTCTAGGTTCTGATCAACCAAACATCTTCCCTGTGTTCCCCAGCCATGCAGTTGGTAGCTGCTCCCGGTAATTATTACCCTCTGTGTTACCTCAGTGTGCCCTTTTTGCTTTTTCTAAAATGTATTTAACTAATTCCCTGTATTCAATTTCCTCTGTTGAAAGACTTACTGTGGTTTCTATTTTTCTGACTAGCACCAATGAGTACTCCCTGCTTTAACCATACACTGTTCCCTGCCTGACCCTCTAATCCTCATCATTTTACTGTGGTAAAACCTGTCTTCTAACTACCATATCTTCTGGTTCTCACATTCTAATGCCTGGGTGGTAACAGATATTAGTGGATGGGGTGGAGGAGAGGGCAAGGCAATAAGAATCCTATACCCCAAGAACTAGAGGCAGTGTCAGGGCACAAACTCTTAGCTAGCTAACTTATAGGATAGAGCTCACGGTAGTCAAATTAGAGCCTGTCTACCTGCTCTAAAGTGGAAGCAGTACAAATTTCTTCTTAAAATACTTGGAAATTAGCTGGCCTTAGTGGCATGCACCTGTAGTCCCAGCTACTTGAGAGGCTGAGGCGGAAAGATCACTTGAGCCCAGGAGTTTGTGGTCGCAGTGAGCTATGATTGTACCACTGTGCTCCAGCTTGGGTGACATAACAATAGAGCAAGACACTACTTCAAAAAAAATAGTAATATTTTTATTAAAATATATCTCCTAAAGACATAGATGGGGCAATTTTTAAAAGTTAGTTCACTTATATTTAGATAAATAAAATACCCAATGTTAAAATGTGACTGGGTTTGGTGGAGATTACTAACAGCAAAAAGAAAAGGTATTGGTTAACTTGGAAATGCAGGGCTTAAAAAGTATATTAATATTGTTGTCAAAGGCATTATTTACAGTAGTCTTAATGATATATTTAAGTAAAGCTAATCTATATTTCTTAAATATTTGGTAGGAAAGAATAAATGACCAGAGAATTTGTTGAAGAGTTGACGAGTAAAAGCTTTTAGCCAGGGGAAAAAAATGAACCTGTATTTGCAATACCCAAATCTTTATCAAAACTTAATGAAAGAATTTTATGACGTACAAATTTACCTCTATAATGATGTTAAAAAAAAAAATACTTAGAAAAGAGTCCCAGCAATTAATGAGCAACACTCACATTTGACTAATTCCAGGAATTGGGAATGACACAATAAACAGGCAAGTGCCAGGTACCACCACTGAGTGATTAAAAGAGTACCCAGAGGAAACCACTGCTCAGTGTCACCTCCACCCACCCATTCTTTCCCATAGTTGATGAAATCCCACTTTGTGAGACTCACTTTCTTGGTTTGCCTCTCTTAGCCTTCTCCAGGGTCCTCGTCTACATCAGAATTGCAGGGAGGGGAGCGACTGAGCAGATTTGCAGTCTTCACCACTCTACTGAGAATTGGCCTATCAGCCCCCTTTCACTCAGGATTACCAGCTGAGATAAGAGCTTTGAGAAAATGGGAACAATTCATGAAAAGAAATGAAGAAAGATAATTTTGGAGCACTCAGTATGGCAAACGCATGCAATACATGTTTCATCAGACTCTCCTGAGAACAAATCCTGGATTTACTACTTTCTAGCCTGAGACTAGGTCAAGTAACTCAACTCCTCTGAGCCTCAGTTTTTTCAGCTGCAAAAAGAGAGTAATGACCTTGTAGGACATGCATAAAGATAAGATCTAATATATGAGATGCCCTTGGCATAATGTTCTGGTGGAGAGCCAGTGGAAGTTTTAGATTAAGCCTGGCTTGAGGGGGTCACATGTTGTCTTGGAGTATAACAAGCCCCCAACTTTTTTCAGTCTTTGAAGCAGGCCCAGCATTGGCTTTGCATTTCCTCTCAAAGGCCTCCAGTGCTCACCCATTTCCTGGGGTTTCCCCTGCTTCTCCAAGATCAATTGTAGAGGAAAGATCTCTTGCTTTCTTGTATCCCCCAAAATGATCATGTAGGATTTTTCTTTTAGAGGTTTACTGCTAAGCACTGCAGAGAGACAGAGATGAAAAGAAATAAAATGAACAAGATGGAGAAGGCTCAAAAACCACAGAATCTTTACTGAGATGGCCTATACTTTCTGATTTATGTGGAAGGGCGAGCTTGGGCTTCCATCCCTCTAACCTGTCCGTGGGTAAAGAATGGGATGACCGATGCTTCTTCTCCTGGTACTCCTCCTCTCAGGAAGAGGAAGCACAACATACATCCCCCTTTGGTCTCTAGAAGGCAACTGGCCTCTCCATGGCCCCACCCAGGACAATAGAAAATCCACTCTCCAGGCTTCTGTCGTGCCCAGGTTGGAACCCCTAGGGCCATTAGCTCATTGGTGGTGCCATATATGTGGCTCTGGGTAACCTCAAGGAGAGGAATTTGGATTTGGAGGAAGAGAATAAAAGTGTGGCAAACAAAGGAGAGAGAGACCCTCAAAAGATATACTTGGGTTACTTCCCAGTTCTGCTCCAGGCAGCCACCTGCAAAGGGTCTGATCCCACCCTCTTCTCCCTGCCATCTCACCACTTATGACTCTAGTTTTAACAACCACAACACTAAGAGCACAGTAAGTCCAACACTTACTGCGTTCCAGGCATGGTTCTCAATGCTTACATGCATTAATTCTCACAACAACCCATAAAGTAGTTAATATTACCCATTTCACAGATGAAGGACTTTAGGCCACAGTAATGCAAATAACTTGTCTGTGATCCCACCCTAGGTAAGAGGCAGAGCTGGGATTTGGAACTGAGGCTTGTCTGACTCCAAAGTCCAAATTCCTTTTTATTATATTATGCTTTTCCAATAAATCCCTCCCCACCCCATTCCCAGGAAGGCCAGTTCTAATCCTTTGCGGGTTCTCCTAATCCTTGGCAGGATATCTCCTAGAATTTTTGCTATTCAGTGAGAAAAGAATGAGCACTCCCAAACCAATTCGCCAGATTTCTTCTTTTCACTCTAGCTGGAGCATTATTTCAATAGATATGCTAAATTTTGAATGTAGCATTTGGATCTCAATAATGAAATATGATCCGTAAAGACCCATGTACTTTGGAGCAGAAACCACAACCGGCCTAGGGAGACGCAAGCCAAGGGTGAGAGAGTTGACTCACGTGCTCTCAGCCCTTTATTTGATGGCTGGTGGGCTCAGACCTCGGCACTAATCTCCCTTCTGCTCTAAGCTGAGGGCTTTGTGGGAATCTGTGCATGTCCTTAGAAAGAGAAATGGTAGCAGAAAGTTGGGACAAAAGGGACTAAAAAGTTTTTTGCCTTTTTTTTTTCCTCCCTTTGGCCACACACATTTTTATTAGTTTGTTGTCTTTGAGGTCTTGATATTTTTAGTGGACAAAAATGTTATTTGGTTTTAATTACCTTCGAAATTGGGTCACCTCTGAACAAATGGATCAGAGACTTCTTAAACTTGCAATCTGTAACCTCAGGAAAGAAAAGGGTTTTTCTGTGTTCACCAGTGTGTTGTCCTCTCTCTGCCATAATCCATGCCAAAATAACACTGGGGAGAAGAATGTATAAAGAGGCTGGGCCACAGTGAGCCTGGCTGCCAGGCTTTTGCCTGCCAGCTTGGTTTTAACCTGCCTCTGTTTTTCCCTTCTACCTGCACCCAGGCAGGGACAGGCCACAAGCTGCAGCTGGGAGGGAAACTCTTGCCAGCCACTCCCATGGAAATAAGTGCCCTGCTGAGACCATTTTGGCACCACAGCCAGGTCAAAAACAATGCTCTACTTCTGGCCTCATCTTGCCTACTGTCTTTCCTCTCCCAGATGGCTGCTTGGGCAGGTCACCTCTCAGCTGACTGTTTACCCAACTTCACTTCAAAAAGAAAATACCCATTCCTTTTGGTCTAATAAAATTTTATCTGCTTTTCCAGGCCTCAAGATAGAAGGAACATTGGTAAAATTTGCCCAATAGCACTAATCCAATGCTAAAGAAAAAAATTTAAGATTCTGAATTTTTTTCAGACTTTTCCCAACCTATTCAATTAATACTAACACTGCTTTTCTCTACTTGATTCCAGAAATATTTATTGAGCAACTACTACAAATTGGGGACCATGCTAAGCATGGAGAGGGCACAAACCCTTCCCTTAGTGAAGAAATCAACTCAAAGTGGGGCGGGGGGAATCCATGGCTCAACAATCTTCACCATCTATAGCTTGCCTGTCATCAGTAATAGTCACCAGACTATTACTCACTAAAACACTAAAATATTCCTATCATAAGCTGTTATTCTCATCTCATAGGCCATATTCAGTCAGCCCTGATCTTGGCTGTTGATTTCCTTGCGTACCCAGAATCAGAGCAGAGCTGATAATCATGCCTATTAAGATATAACATGGCAAAGTGTCTCTTCCTCCTAGCACGCAAGTATGGAAGAGTTTCCATATTCCACTGCACACACTGACAGTTTTTCTGATCCAAAGCAGCTGTGGCCCTGAGAAGACTGGGCCTAGCCTCTGTGATACCAGCGTTGGCACCTTCTTCTGTGTCCCTCATTGGCACCTTCTCACATGCCCCTTTTCTGTTTATGTACATCCTCCTGACAACAGAAGGGGCTGAAGCAAAAATCAAATCCACATGGTCTGGGGAAGCAAATACTAGCTTAGAGGCTCTCCAGTCCCTGGGCTTCCCTAAAGTGAGTGTCGCACAGTGGCTTCAATCCTTCACTTCCTTTGTGCACAGATAATTAATGGAACGCTGTAGCCCCAGCCCCTTGAGGAACTTAGGATGGGCATACATGAATACATTCAAACTAAGTGAGAGAAAGAGGAAATTATGTTTTGAGGAGATGAAAGGAAAATTGTACTTTAGGAATAATGACAACTTACGAACCCCCACCTAATAAGGTAAATGCACAGCAGTACCTACAAATTACTTTGGAAATGATAGAGTAGAATTTGAGAAAATGAACATTGTATAGATCTTTACCACATGCCCTCACTTGCATTAATTTAGTTAATTCTCCTAGCTGCCATGCTCAGTAGGCCCTTTTATCATCCCCACTGTTACAGAAGAGAAAACTGAGAGTCAGAAAAAGGAAGTAATTTGCCTGAGGAGCCATGATGACCAAGGGCAGCTTTGGGCCTGACCCGCAGGGCCTTCTGCTGGGTCAGACTGCCCCTGGGGAGTGCAGGCTTCAGGACACTGAAGAACAGGATCTTGTGCCCTGAGGGTCACATGGAAGACCCCAGTGAGATAGCCAATGACACAGAAAACAGAATGGCAGAGGGAGGATTTGCTCGACCCAGATGGAACAGGGCAAGGGAAAGGGCAAATAAAGAATGTGGCGAGGCCAGGCACGGTGGCTCACGCCTGTGATCCTAGCACTCTGGGAGGCCGAGGCGGGCGGATCGCTCGAGGTCAGGAGTTCGAGACCAGCCTGAGCCAGAC
This sequence comes from Lemur catta, assembly GCF_020740605.2. Taxonomy (NCBI): domain Eukaryota; kingdom Metazoa; phylum Chordata; class Mammalia; order Primates; family Lemuridae; genus Lemur; species Lemur catta. The sequence goes on from NC_059139.1 coordinate 44,011,712, forward strand.
CCCGTCTCTACTAAAAATAGAAATAAATTATCTGGACAACTAAAAGTATATATAGAAAAAATTAGCAGGGCATGGTGGCACATGCCTGTAGTCCCAGTTACTTGGGAGGCTGAGGCAGTAGGATCGCTTGGGCCCAGGAGTTTGAGGTTGCTGTGAGCTAGGCTGACACCACAGCACTCACTCTAGCCCGGGCAACAAAGTGAGACTCTGTCCCAAAAAAAAAAAAAAAAAAAGAATGTGGAGAAAAGACAGCCAAGGGGTGATGAAAGAACATCTGGTTTTATTTAGGACTTGGTTGCACTTGTGACTGAGATACTCACCTTTGCCCTCATGTCCTCATCCTCTCTCCCTCCTTTCTCTCTCTCTCCTTTCTCTCTCTCTTTGTTTTTCCCTCTCTCTCCCTCCTCCCCCTCTCTCCCTCTTTCCTCTCTCACTCTCTTCCTCTCTTCTAGAGAACTACCCTTGACCTCTCCAGCACCACAGACTCACATAGCAGGGCATTTAAGTGTAGCCAGATTTAAATGCAACCTTTCCTCTCTTCCTATTGTCTCAGACTTTTGGCAGAGGGCCCCAAAGAAATAAAACCATCCTTGCAAGACTTACAAGGAAGGAGAGATGCAGATAGAGCTCTAAAGCCACCTCTAGTCCATAAAAGAAGCTCAAGTTGGGAGGTGAGGAGAGTGGATTTTGTTGGTGAGAGTTACTAGTGCACTGTGTATTTCCCACACCTACCCAACCACTATGGAGGAGGCTTGAAGCAGATCATCTGAGAGCTTGGCCTGTAAGCTCTAGAGTTCAAAGGGCATAGAGACTGGTCTATGACTCAAACCTCCCCTGTTAGAATATATCCTATGCACATATTAAATGTCCAATAAATATTTGTTGAATGATGGAATGATGAAAGAATGACTGAGTAAATGAATGAATACCTCAGAAGTATAAAAGTGAGAGGCTGCAACTAGAACAAAAGAGATAGGTACACTAGCTACGTAATGTGACAGAGTTTACTTGCACAAAAGTTTATGGAATGAATGAATGAATACAGTGAGGAAACCAAGGCTATGTTGACTAAATATATCTTTTATCATATTAGAAATTTTGGATAGCAGAAAAACCCACCATGGCCCTGGACTTCTCCATATCTTTCTTAAAGAATCTGGCCTCAAGTTGATCCCTAAGAAGAGGATCAGAAAATATACAGGCAATATTTTATATGGGAAAAAAAGTCTCTATAGTTAGAAGTCATTTGGGTTCTAAATCTGGTTGATAGGAGATTCTGGACCCTGTGTCTTTATTTATTTGCCTCTGTCATTCATGACATTCTTTCTCCTACTCCCAATTGTTCCCCCATAACCTTAGTCCAATCCTTGCTAGAAAACAACAATTGACAATAGAAGCCAAAGGAAATATTGTCTCATTCACCTCTCTAATCAGCACACCGAGAACATTCTGTGGCATTTCCACCCAGGGGCCCAGGTAAAGTGTACCCACTGCTGTTTCAGCAATAAGCATCATTTGTCTGTACACATCAGCTCTTAAAGCATGGTGAAAATCTTCCACTTAATTAAGTAGTTAAACTGCATTTATAATCTATCCTAATGCTCCAGCACAAGTTTCAGCATTTCAAACCCTATATCTGTGCTCCATCCACAATTCCCCACAAAAAACAGCATGCATCCATAAACACACTTAACACAGCCCCAGCGATAAGAGAGAAGTGGTGATATTCATGCAAACACATACATTTGAAAGACTAAATCCAAACAAGAATCATCATAGTGGACTTTGAACGCCCTTCACCAGAACGGATTCCCTAGGCCTCCTGATGTGCCCATGAAGGAGGAAGATCAAACTAGGTTCTGAGCAGTGACCAAAACCAAATCCTGCCAAACTTCCAATATCCAAGCTATCAAATGAAAGCAGCCAGGGTAAACAAGCATGGAAATGTGATTTTCCAGACCTATTTATCCTGTCCTATGTGGAATAAGGAGGGATTCCAAGGCAATGAAACTCCAGAAGGCCCCATGCGAGGAGCCAAGCCTTTGATATAAATTTCTGTGCTCCTTGCTTTCCCGTGCAAATCTCTCATTACTCCATCCAAATAACTTTCAAAACCACAGCTTCCTCCGTGTCTTGCAATAAGAAAATCTGTGCACTTGTACTGGGATCAGCAGTGTACTCAGTACCTGCTCTCACCCCCCAGCCCCATCATTTGGAGAGGAGGCTTGGGTTCATCAAAGGCTCGGTTCAGCTCCTGAATGGGGAGGGGAGGATCAAAGGGCCAGAAATATTCATTTAGAAGGGAAAAGTAAAAGAATTAAATATGTAGAACTTGGCCAAATGATGCCTGAAGGCGGATATAAATACCCACAGCATTTAAAGGGTGTAACTAAATACCAGAAAAGGGGCTTTTTTGTAAAAGATGGTTCAAGTGGCCGTAACCAGGAGAGACTGAAGGAAAGCAAAGGAAAAGCTGAACCAGCTACTTAGAAAATTCTGCTTTCAGCAAGGGCTACCATACATACAGAGGGAGCTGGTGTCAACACAGCACTTAGCCTGACACTCCTATTCTCTAGAATTTGTGTAATGTTCCCTTTTCTAACCCTTTTCTCAGATGCATTTGTTTGGACCTAGAAATACTCATATATGTGTAAGTTGTCCCTTGTGTCTATATTTCCTATGTACTTTGCTGCCTCTTGTGTCTTTCTTTTCTGTGTACTTTTTGGCATGTACTCTCTGTGGCATAATTTGGAAATGGCCTGGTCTTGTGGTACCATAGAGCAGCAGGTGTGCATCATTTGTTGGATCAAACAAATAAGCTTAGTAATGGTGATTTTTAGGAATAAAATACCAAACAAAGAATCCCTCCATTTCAGTGACTTCGACACCTAAAACAGATCTGAAGTTCTGGAACAGGCCTAAGTGCTTCTCGGTCTTCTGCAAGTTCTCTGGAGGGAAGATGGATAAAGTCAGCTGAATATAGTCAGAAAATATATCTTGACAGTTTTCTCCTGAGATATACTATATGGCAAGTCCTTCTGGAATTTCTAGATGGAAAGAAATATGTACGGTGAGAACAGCTTTTCTGAGAGTCTTTCGACACATTTATTCCCAGATGGGTTCAGTGCAAAAGTGAAAATTATTTTTTTAAGGAGTGAAGAAATTTCAACAAAGGTTCGGTTTGAATTTAAACTAGAGATTTAGGCCTCTCCATCCATGAGTGGGTTATGAGGGGCTCTAAGTTTCAGTTACAAGCTCTGACCGGGTTCATGTACTACAGGAGCAGGAGGACTGAACCAGAAGTCAGTAGAATTCAGATCCCTCCTTTATCATTTAAATATCTGGATGACCTTGAATGATCAACTTTCTATTCTGGACCAGCTTCCTTACATATAAAAGAGGGAATTGGACTAAACTGTAAACTGGTGGGGTTTTGTTTTCGTTTTTTTTTTTTTTAACATTTTTTTATTAGGCATGAAAGTCCTTTTCTAAATACAATATTTCACAGAAGTTCAATAATATAAGCTAGATAAAAATATAACCTTTCTGACTAAAGCAAAACTGAGTGTCCCAGAGCCTTGACCACCCACATCCCCATGGTACATCCTGACCCTAGGCCCTCTCAGGGACCACTGAGACACCTCCATGGGACGGCACCCCCCTCCAAGGAGAATATTTGGGAAGGCATTGGATTCCACGCTCCCTCAGATCTTTGCCAACTCTAGTTCATTATGAGTTTGAATGACAGCAAGCAAAGAAACAGCCTGGGCAGCAGTGCTGTGGCTGATCCCAAAGACCCTGGTGGTGAGCAACAGATTAAAACCCTGAGGAGCTGGTGGGTCATAATCTCCTTTAAGGTTAAAAATCCAAGAAAACAAACCCAGAAGAGAAGTGTGCGAACAGAAACAAGAAAGCTGGCATTCTCTCTCTTTCCTCCTCTCCCTTCCTCCCTGCCCTCATCCTCCTGTCCCCTTTCCATCTTCCTCTCCAGACCAAGATATAGCGAGGGTCCAAAGGCCCAAATTAGTGTCTAGTGGGAGAGAACCGAAGACAACACATACTCGGCAACTGGAGCCAAGCAAGCCAAGAAGGCTCTAAACAGAGCACAGAATACAAACCAGGAAGGAGTTGGGGTGCTCTCTGGACTTTTGGTGCATAGAGCCTCAGGTATAAATGTGCTGGGAAGACAGGATGCCCAGGGCAATACAGAGCAGAGAAGTCTGGAGGGTTCCCCCAAAAGCCCCACCCCCATCAATTAGACTGGCTTCATAGGAAAAGGCACCACTCACCAATTTGTCACCTAGTTGAAGATGATAACTCTTACACAGCCATCAGGCATGTCCAACCCATCAGAAGACAATTTGGTAGTATCTATCAACATTTAAAATCTGCATACTATTTGATACTGCAAGGATATCTTACAGGTAGACTGCACGTATTCATAAAAATATCTCCGCAAAGATGTTCACTATAGCATGTTTGCAATCATAAAAGACTGGAAACTGCCTAAATATTGATTGATTGGAATGGGATAAATATATTTAGATTAGCTCATATAATGAAATACTCTGTAGCCATTAAAAAGAATGAGTCAACTTTATACTGATGGCAAGGAAAGAGTCTTAATATCTAATGTTAAGGGGAAAAAGCAAGATGCAAATATTGTGCACAATGTGGTATTTTGTGTCTTATGTAAAAAGAATATGCACATATATGCTTGTATATTCACAGAATATTTCTAGAAGGATACATAAAAAGTGTTAACAATGGTTACCTCTAGGGAGAAAAATCAAGGTTGGGGTGAGGGAGATATCTCTGGGAGGAAAAAGGCTTCCTTTAAAGGTCCGTTCATATGCGATTCAATTTCTTTATAATATACACATACACATTTAAAAGAAAGCAAAAACAAAAACACGTGCTAGAACAAAACCTGTCAAATTGATTTAGCTGTCAAAAAGCCATTGTACACTTTAAGAGTCCAAAAATCAGCCAACTGTGATCTTCATCAGAAACTAGAGGCAAATGGTGAAACTGGCTTGGATATTAAGATCTTTACTGACAGTCTGACAATGGTTTGCAGTGGGAAAGGACTAGACTCAAGAACAGGAGACTTGGTTTCTGGTGGTGTCCTCACCACCTTGAGCAAGTCACATATGCTCTCTTGGCACCTTTCTTCATCCATAAAATGACTACATGGACTAGGTCGTCTTGAAGCTTCCTTTCCTCCTGTAAGATGTGAAGTATCTGGCTTGACATGGTCAAAAATTTAAGCTTTGGAGTTCTAATCCCAGCTCTGCCCACATGTACTTGTGTGACCTTGGACAATGTATTCAATCTTTCTTATTTGAAAAACACAGATACTAATTCTATCTGCTTCATAGGGTTCTGTGGGAATTGAACTGAGACTGCCCTAAAGCACTTAGCACAGGGACACCCTCTATCTGGCATGCTTATCCCAGACATTTTCAGCCTTAGTTTGTAGCTCAAATGTCACCTTCCCCGGCTACTCTCTATCACATCATCTTATTTTATTCCTTGCAGCATGAGTCATAATTTATAATTATCTTGAATGTTAGTTTGTTTATTATCTATCACATCCCAACTAGAATGTAAGCCCCATGAGGTTAAGGATTTTATTTTTTGTGCTCACCACTTTGTCTCCAGTCCCTAGCACAGAGGCTAACTCATAAAAATGTGTTGAATGAATAAGTTAGTAAAAGTGTGTGAGCTACTAGTTGCTGTTGATCCTCACAACTCCGTGCCAAAGAAGAATAATGATATCTCCCCCACAGGGTAGTTGTGAGAATTGCTAGTCCCACTTTACAGAAGCTCAGAGCAATTAAGTACTCAAAGTTATCTAGTTAGTAAGTGGCAGAGCCAAGATAGGAACCCATCCCTTTTTGACTTGAAACTGTTCCCTTACACACCAGACTATTCTAGGACAGAGAATTCCCTTGACGGCAGTTAGATACTTACAACTCCTGCCTGGATCCTAATTACATGCCTCAAACAAAAATCATGTTCAACCTTTCAATTCTATGTTGCCTGAAACACCACTAATGGGAAATCCTGTAATGAATGGGAAATCTCTCTAATCTAAGCCACAGCACATTTCTCCTCTGCAGTCCCCTCCTGCCAACACTTTAAAGCTCTTTGCTGGAGGCAGAAAACAAGATATTCTTGAGCCATTCAACAGCACTTTGAAACATCCCAGTTGAAGCTCAGAATTATTCACAATTACCAAAAAGCAAGTGACTAGTTGTCATTTGCATATCACCCAAGTCATAAGAAGTGGTCATATGGAAGGTCTTATTACTTTTGGAGAAGGAAACAGAAGTAATTGTAAAAGAAACTTTGAAATCTAGAGACTGATTAATGGCTCATTATGTTGTCATTTTTGAGGTTATGTAAAGTTTATGAGCAATGCATGCCTTAATGCTGTTATTGTTATCGAGCTATTCAGCATTTGTAAAGTTCCTGGCTATAAGGGCCACAAAAGTACAAGTAGCTGTAAATAACTCCTTTGTTTTTAGATGTAAGTTCTACCACTGGCAAGCAGGAACAACCTTTTAGACACAGAGCTTTGGAGAGAAACAAAGATGTAAACACTGCCTTGGGCAGGGCACTAGTAACAGGTAGCATTACCCTTACAAGAGCAAATCAGAATAAGTGAGCACCTGTTATTGATTAACCAATCACAGTCATGTTCTCAGGAAGACAGCTTTGAAGCCTAGGTTGAAAACATTCAGCTAGAAAAAGCTACCATATTTCTGTTTTGCTATTTTACAATGGAATGGAAAGACAATAGTTAGTTTGAGCTCAAAACCCAAGCAGCAAATTTGGTTGCCTTAAAAAAAAAATTTTGGTTCTTTCAGTGCACAAGAGCTATAGCTTTGTCTTTGGAAGTCAGTTCACTAAAAATCTTTACTTAATTCCATCTCCAAAAAAGTCAAACTGGACATACTATAGAAAAACAAACACAGCTCAATGGAATGCTATTTTGTACACATATAAATATCATCACCAGTAGGATTGACACATATAAATCATACAGATTCAACCCACAAAATACACTGGTATCTAATTAAGTGGGTTTTTCAAGGACAAAGATCCTTCACAACTAAAGAAAATGTCAAACAGCAACTGGTAGCTCCAATATACTACAATAGTGTTTTTCAAAATGTGGTCTGTGAGACACTTTTATCACAAATAACTGGGAAGCATCTAAAATACAAATTTCTAAGCTCCATCCTAGCCCTAGAATTTTGTGGATAGGATCCATTATTGTGCAAAAACAAACAAAAAATATTTTACATTCTAAAGTTTAAGAACTACGGGATTATAAAAATGAGGACACCTGCTCAAGCCAAGGAGACTCGGCTTCTCACACCATAGTGTAGAGCAGGATGTAGACAGCAGCAAAGAGAGGGATTATTTCCACTTTGGTGAAAGTGAAAAGGGAAATATCTATGGACAATAATCAGCACTATAGCTTATAGATATCTCATTTCACCTTGTCCTCTTCTTTTTCAATAAAATAGAGGCGGACTTTCTCAAGCACAGAAAGCCTCACTCCTTATGCTATAAGAAATACATGGTCACTTCATGTACATAAAAACCCCTAGTAAACAGGAAGAAAAGAAGATTTGGAGATATAGAGAAATGAAAGATTAAGTTCTGGGCATTGATTTATAAAAGAATTATTTACTGAGCATCATTTTCAGTTTGAGCAGTGTAGGGTCATCCAAGTGGAGTTTTCCTGTAGGCAGCTAGATACTCTGGTCTAAGGCTCAAGGAGAGGTCTGGGGTCAACATGTAAGTGATACTAACAGCCTTGAATACAGAAGATGTATATAGCAGAAACTTTGGAAACATTAGAAAGAAAATTCCTCAGAGTAGAGTAATGGAGGAGGATGATCTAGGAAGAACAGGAGAGCTGAAAGAGTGACATGATGGAAACCAAAGAAAAAATATCAAGAAAAAGAAAGGGTCAGCAGGATCAAATGCTAAAGATGTAATATCATCCAAAAAGTACCTGCTGACTTTGATGATTGGGTTACTATTAATCTTCCTAAGAGATGCTTTTGTCTAGTACTGTAGTAGGAAGCCAGATTGCAGAGGATTAAGGAGCAACAAAGAGATAAAAAAGTCAAGACAGCTGAAAGGGACAATACTTTGAAGAAATTTGGCTAGGAAGGAAGATGTTGCAGTAGTAGAGAGGGATTTTTAAGAAGAAATATAAACGTACTTATTTATGTACTAAGGGAAAGAATTAGTGGAGAGGGAAAGAATAAAGATAGAGAATGGAAAGGGAATAATTTGTGGACAAGCACACAGGGAAAAGAGGAGTGTATTAGTCAGCTTGGGCTACTATAACAAAAATCCATAGACTGGGTGGTTTAAACGGCAAACATTTCTCACAGTTCTGGAGGCTGGGAAGTCCAAGATCAAGGTACTGGCTGATTCAGTTCCTGCTAAAAGCTCTATTTCTGGCTTACAAGCGGCTGTCTTCTTGCTGTATCCCCACATGAAAAAGACAAAGAGGGCACTGATCTTCTCCTGTTCTTAAAAGGCACTAATCCCCACTACCCAAAGTGATCTACAAATTCAATGCAATCTCTATCAAATAACAACAATATTCTTCACAGAAATAGACAAAAAAAATCCTAAGATTCATATGGAAAAAGAAATTCATACGGAAACACAAAAGACCCCAAATAGACAAAGCAATCCTGAGCAAAAAGGACAAATCTAGAAGCATCACACTACCTGACTTCCAAATAAACTACAAAGCTATTGTGACCAAAACAGCATAGTATTTGCATAAAAACAGGCTCATAGACCAATGGGACAAAATAGAGACCCCAAAAATAAATCCATGCATTTGTAGCCAACTGATTTTCAACAAAGGTGCCAAGAATATACATTGGAGAAAGTACAGTCTCTTCAATAAATGGTGCTGAGGAAACTGGATATCTATATGCAGAAGAATAAAACTAGATCTTTATCTTTCACCATATATAAAAATTAACTCAAAATGGACAAAACACTTACATATCATACTCAAAACTATAAAACTACTGGAAGAAAACATAGGGAAAATGCTTCAGAACATTGATCTAGGTAAAGATTTTTTTATAATATCCCAAAAGCATAGATAACAAAAGGAAAAATAGACAAATGGAATTATATGAAGTGAAAAACCTTCTGCACACCAAAGAAAACAATCAACAGAGTGAAGAGACAACATACAGAATGGGAGAAGAGATTTACAAACTATCCATCCAACAAGGAATTAATATCCAGAATATATAAGGAACTCAAAACAACTCAACAGCAAAAGAACAAATAACCTGATTAAAAACTGGGCAAAAGACCTGAATAGATATTTCTCAAAAGAAGACATACAAATGGCCAACAGGTATATGAAAAAAAAGTTCAACATCACCAATCATCAAGGAAGTGCAAATCAAAACCACAATGAGCTATCATCTCACCTCAGTTAAAATAGCTATTATGAAAAAAACAAAAAGTAACAAATGCTGGCAGGGATGCAGAGAAAAAAGAACTCTCATACCTACCATATGATCCAATAATCCTACCACTAAATATATATCCAAAAGAAAGGAAATCAGCATGTTGAAGAAATATCTGCACTCCCATGTTTATTGCAGCACTATTTACAATAGCCAAGATACAGAATCAACCTAAGTATCCATTAACAAAGGAATGGATAAAGAAAATGTACCATATATACATGATGGAATATTATTCAGCCATAAAAAAGAATGAAATCCTGTCATTTGCTATACCACGGATGAACCTAGAGGATGTTATGTTAAGTAAAATAAGCCAGGCACAAAAAGACAAATACCACATGTTCTCACTCATATGTGGGAGCTCAAAAAGTTGATCTCATCAAATTAGAGAGTAGAATAGGGGTTTACCAGAGGCTGGGAAGGATAGGGAGAAAGGGGGAATGTTGGTTAATGGGAACAAAATTTCAGTTAGATAGGAGAAGTAAGTTCTAGTGTTCTATGGCACAGTAGCATCACTATATTCAACAGTAATTTGTTATATATTTCAAAATAGCTAGAAGAGAGGATTTTGAATGGTCCTAATACAAAAAAATGATAAATATTTGACATGATAGATATCCCAATTACCCAAATTTGATCATTACACCTTGTATGCACGCATCAAAATATCATGTACACCACATAAATATGCATAATTTTTATTTACCAATTAAAATTTTTTTAATAGAAAGAATTTTTAAAGGACACTAATCTCATGATGAGTACCCCACCCTCATGACCTCATCTAAACCTAATCACCTCACAAAGGTCCCATCTTCAAATACTATCACATTGAGAATAAGGGCTTCAATATATGAATTTTGGAGGGATACAAACATTTGTCCACAACAAGGAAGATGTGTGATATAAAGCACAGAGTGAAGAATTATCTTTAAACAAGAAAGACAAACTTTACTTGGATAGCAGAGTGAAGGATATAGGAAAGTCAGATACAGTTAAGTTTGCAGGTAAGGAGGGAAGGAGAAAAATGAGTAAGGCCACACCTAATGACCTCAGTTTCCCCTGTGAAATAGAAAGAAAGGGTATCTATTTAGACAGAAGGTCGTGGGATTAGGCTGGACAGTTTGAGAGGATCAGAGGACTTAGGATGGCTATCATAGGACACGGAAAAGAAAACTGACTGGGGGGAGTGAAAGGACTTATTAGCCGACTTGAGGCCTAGTTAAGGTCTGGAATCATAAACTATTAGTGGGATCAAGGAACAAGAGTGTGCGATTTTCCCCAGCAGCACTTAGGATTCTGGTAATAGAAGCAAGAAGATCATGACAGTGGGCACCTTAAGCAGGATGGAGGTGAAAGTCATAGGAGACAAAGATGCTAAATAATTTTAAGTGGAAATTGACTCTAGGAATTGGAGTCAAAAATAACCTATAAGCCGGGTTCCAAAGTTCTCATAAATGTTGACTACAAAGCCCTCATAACGGGGCCGGGCGCGGTGGCTCACGCCTGTAATCCTAGCACTCTGGGAGGCCGAGGCGGGCGGATCGCTCGAGGTCAGGAGTTCAAGACCACCCTGAGCAGGAGCAAGACCCTGTCTCTACTAAAAATAGAAACAAATTATCTGGCCAATTAACAATATATATAGGAAAAAAAATTAGCCGGGCATGCTGGCGCATGCTTGTAGTCCCAGCTACTCGGGAGGCTGAGGCAGTAGGATCGATTAAACCCAGGAGTTTGAGGTTGCTGTGAGCTAGGCTAATACCACGGCACTCACTCTAACCCGGGCAACAGAACGAGACTCTGTCTCAAAAAAAAAAAAAAAAAAAAGCCCTCATAACTGTTGGATAAGCCAACATCTGCAAGAGGGAAGGGGGAAAGTGAAATAGCTAGGTTGCATGAAACCCAGTGGAAAAGAGACTTTCGCATGGGGATCCAAGAGAAATGGTTTGGTGCGACATGAGGAAATACAACCCCTCCTGAGCCCAGTGCTGCACGGTATGTGAAGGAATGGCCTTCCTCTCCTCAAAGGGCCACTGAGCAAGCAGTTTCCAGGGAGGAATAAATTTCAGTTAGAGCAAGGGGTGAAGAGAATGTTCCATAAGAGCTTAGGATATAGGAAAGTTCATTTAAATGAAAATGAGCTTCAGAGGGTCTTAGTCCCCACTCCATTTGATTCTGGTCAACCTTTAAGCCTGTGGTGTGCTTCTCCCATATCCAGCTTTACGCCTACCATTGCCCCTTCAACATGACTGACCCTGGCTTCCTAGCCTAGATGGAAAGGCCTTTTTTCCTACATGTTTCCGGCTACTTCATAGTATAGACCCATCCCAGCCTTAGCCCATCAGGGTACTCTTTCTAACAGTCTCAGGATCTAACTACTGTTCTTTGTCCACCATTTTTCCTTGAAGCCCCAAACTTCATCTCTGTCCTCCTCCCTGGAATATGATCCTAGTCCCTGATTGAATTTTTCTGGAACATGATACCATGTCCAACCCAACAGAGGCCTGGCTCGGCCTGGCTTCCCACAAATGCATCCTTAGGACTCTTTGAACAACCCCACACACATTCAAAGGACCACAAATTATGCCCTTTCCTGCACCTTGCTGAGCTGTGGCTCATTGCCCTACATCTAACCCCCTTCAAGCATTTTTCCCTTCCTCAGTCTTTATTCAGTCTTCTGGCACCACCAGGGCAAAGACATCAACCCCACGCTAATGACACTATTGAAGGAGTGAGGGTAAGTCACTCTGATATGATCAATCAGGTGTTGGAGGCAAAAAGAAACTCAAGGGAACTAGCCAGGACATTTAATTGTGTGATTGTCAGGAAGAAAATTGCTGGGAATAGTCAGATATATACTGTAGGCTTTAGGAAGGCAGATTTCCAAATCCTCAGATAAGACATCAGCATGATCACATTGTCTGAGACTCTTGATAAAGAAGAGGGAGCAAGAGGATTAGGAAATGTCTGAAAAACTAAATTCCAACAAATGCTTGTTGGAATTTAGTGCACAAACAAGTAATTTATGACAGAGAAATACAAATAGCCATAAACATGAAAAATGTTCAGTCTTATTAGTAATCAAAGGAATGAAAATTATAACAATAAAACACTACTTTTTACCTAGGCAATTGGCAGAAAATTTTAAATCATTGTCTTGATAAAAATGCAGGAAAATCTGCAGTGGTGCTCTTAAATACTAATGGTAAGAGTGTGCATTGTCATCTCCTTTGTGGAAAGCAAATTACCAAAATGTATCAAAAGCTTTAAAATCATTTATAGTCATTAAGAATAATGTTTTGAAAGAATAAACAACATGAGAAAAATTCATGAAATATTCACAGGTGAAAAAGTTTACAAAATGTCATGTATGTGATGATCCCAATTTTGTAACGGTAAGTATATACTTGACATACATCCACGCACACACATATAATGTTTGTATAGATATGCCTAGAAAAATGACTGGAAAGACATCAAGCAAAGTTGTTAATAATAATTATCTCTGGGTCATGGAATTATGGTAATTTTTCTTCTTGATGATTTTACTTTCAAATTTTCTAGAATGTCAACTTAATACTTTTTTATTCAGTGGAAAGCATTTTTAAAGCTGATTCTTTAACAAAGACGTAACAAGAAAGGCAAGTGTGCAGCCTAAGGGAAAAAAGGCAGATGGGAGAGAAAAGACACCTCCAAGGGACAATATGATTGCAAAGAGACCTTGCTAATACCCTGAGGCCCTTAAAAATAATCCAAAAGAGGGAGAGAAGAGGACTTACTGAGAGATGCATATAAAAGGCTGAAACACAGGGTTAGGAAGTAGAAGCCCAAAGTGAGCTGAGGCTTGCACTGAATGGAAGGACAACAAAAAGGACCATTTAATTTATATTTAGACTGAGAATAGAAGAGCAGTATAAGCACTGTTTGGTGCAAATGAGGTAAAACTAGCATAACCTTGCATATCGATGCAAACATGGGAATAACAATTGGATAATAATAATAGACACAAAATAATATTCTTCTGGCTTAAACCCCACCGATTTTGCAGGACTTCTAACATACACAGAGACACACACACACACTTACCCTTCACAAAGTTCCTTTCACATGGCTTTTGGAATCCCCAAGGGTAAATAAAGATTATACCAAATCATCCAAGTTTTCTTGCTGTAATTGCCATTTTTCTTCTTTGCTATTCTAACTTTCTGTGTAGAATTCTCAAGTTATGGTCACCACCACAGGTGGCAGCTACTGCTATTGCTAAAAGAGCCACCATCACCATTGACCTCTACTACCAACACCAGCACGCTCATGATTTATGCTCTCAAAGGCCCACAAACTCCAAGAAATAGCTCTTTCAGCATTTGCATGCTTCTGTAACAGCTCCCTCACCCCTGGGTGCTGGTGTGATTTCTTGGGACAATTGTAGTGACACAAGTTAGGTTGTGCTCAGAGTCACCGCTCCTTCTGATAACTGGCCTATTCTCCTTGGACAAACTTCTTGGCCTCTGCTCTCATTTCCTTCTGTTCTTTCTGGTAATTCTATCCCTGCAAAGTCTCTGGCCTTCAAGTAAAGAGGCGCTGTCAGGCTGACTCCGCAATACTCTGGGCATGCGGTGTCGTCGCTAACTTGGTGACTGCTCGTTAGGCTACAGCTGAGATTCTTGCTACACTAATGAAGGACAGTCAGAAACCACGACTCTTCAGTTCCTGTGTTGCTTCCAGCTTCTTTGTCCAAAAACAAACAAACAAAAAAAGAGCTTCTGGAATTGGTGGGGTAAATCTAAGAGGGCATTATAATCCAAGGTAAGTGAAAAGATCATGCATGAGATCCGAACTAATTGTTCGGAATCACTTATGCACCCTGACTCCAAAACATTACATACTTCTTTCATGAAAATACGCAGATGCAATGGCTGAACGAAAATCTGCAAATGAAGTGATTGTGGTCAGTAACCAACGAGGACCCTCAGAGAACCACAGGAGAGGTGCTATAGACAATCAGTCCCATTTCTAACCAGGGGAAAGAGATTCCACAGATGAGAAAATGGTGAATTTAAACACCACATTGGCAATAGTCTAGATTTTTTCCTTTATGTAGTAGCTATTCTTCTCAGCTCACAAACTAAAGAGCACAAGAAATAGAACTTTCTTGATTTTTTTTTATAACAACTTAATTTCTCAGTCAGAGCCCTTATCTCTGGGCTAATGGAAAAACTTAACCTCAGTCCTTCCCAAGATTGCTCCAAGATCCCTGGGTCTTCCTCAGAGCCAAGATGTAAGAGAGAAAGTAAAGCACAGACATGGGGTGGGAAACCAGCTCCTCTTGTTGCCTCTGAGATGTCCATTGTCCCTGTCCTGTGGCCTCTTTGGATCCAAAAACACTAATTTCTCAAGAGGCAAAAAAATCAAAAAAAAAAAAAAAACCACCAATCACTGATAATTAATCCTGCAATATCAGATTTATTGCATGTTTTTAAATAAGATTATGATCATGTTATCTCCAGCAAACCAAGATTTCAATAGAATAATTAAAAAGGTTTTTTGATATTTTTTGATAAAATGGATAAATGAGGTCTGGGTGCCAGCATACTCAATATATTCACAACCCAGCTAACCATGGTAGAAGATGAGACGCAGTCTAGTGCAGTTGCTAAGAGCACAGATTCTAAGGCCTAACTGTCTAGGTTCAAACCTCATCTATTTCACTACCTGATGTGCCCAAGGAAAAGTCCTTAAACTTTCTCCACCTCAGTTTTCCCATCTATAAAAATGGGGATGATAATGATTTTAATACAGTGACAGGGACTATTAGTGTTCACTAATTATTGAATGCCCTGCTTTATTTATCAGCACTTGTGCATCTAGGTGAGGTCATGTGACTAATACAGGCCAATGAGATGTGGGTGGAGTGATGTGAGCCAGTTCCCTTTTTGGTCCTTAAAAACATCCACAGGGTTGGTTCTTTCTTTTTCTCTCTCTCTCTCCCCCTCCCTCTCTCTCTTCCCTCTCTCTATCTGCTTTCTCTCTCTCCCTTTCCTTCTGTCTGCCCTCTCTTATTTCTCTTTCCTGCCCCCCCCCCCATACATACATACACACACATTTTGCAATGGCACCTTGGAGGTCACATGTTCCAGATAGTCTACTTACAAGATGGAAGCAGCCTGGATTCCCAAGTCACTGCTTGGAGGAAAGAGCTACCCTGGAGAGTCACTCAACTCACACTGGAAAATAATGTGAATGACACAAACTTTTATTGCATTAAGCCATTGAGATTTTGACTTTTATCTACTTAAACAGCTGGAGCTAATTATCCTGCCCAATAGGAGAGTAAAGAACTCACCACAGGACCCGAGATGCTGTGTGTGCTCAATATATGTAAGTAATATTTGTCATCATCATCATCATCATCATTAGTGAAAAGAACATTTAGGCTTCAGAATATTTGGGATTCATTTCTAACTTGCCACTTACCAGTGACAGATAACAAGACACTTCATCTCTCAGGATCTCATTTGATAGAGAAAACAACCTTTGTCTCTCAAGGTTTTTGTGGGAATTAACAGAGAAAGATATGGAAACACTTTGGGAACCAATACACAAATGTTAAATATTTTTACCAGATGATTGTTGGATTATTTCTAATTACTCAGTGCCACTCATTGCCATGTGAGTTCTAGACCATCCTCACCCCATTGATGTTGGGATCAGTCATGTGACTTGCTTTGGTCACAGTGGACAAGGGGATGTGACACCTGTACATTTGAGCAGAAGCTTTAAGAACCTTTGTGCATGGATTAGCAATGTCTCTCATTCTCTTTTTGACATGAGAAAAGCTGAGACTTCTTCCCAGTCCTTCAATTAAGAGAAATGGAGCAGAGTTGACAGCTGAACGACAGGCAGTGCAAATTGTAAATAAAAATAAACCCTTGTTGGAGGCCACTAAGATTTGGCAATTGTTAGTTACTACAGCATAATGTAACTAAGCTTTAGCTAAGTTATATAGTAACCAAAGAAAATTCACTAATAGAAGAATGTTAATGTAGACAAAGCTGCCTGGCAATTTGCTGTGGTTTTCCTTTCTTAACATTTTTCTGAATAACTTTTATTTTAATTGATGATTTGAAGAGGAAATAGCACTTAAGTGTGCATATGACATGTCTTGAGGTTAATAGCTAATAGTTTGCATGACAGAATCAAGATACAAAAAGAGAGAAACAAGCTGGAACAATGGGCTAGGTCTAGCAAAATTCCATTTCACTGGGAGAAATATAAGGTCCTCCACACAATGGCAGGATAAGGAAGACAGTAGGTCTCACAAAAATAATATAAAGTTTTATTTTATAGTCAGCAGAATGTAAGGCTGGAGTGTGAAGTTGTTGCCAAAAAATAATTGAGCCTCAGGCTATAGTCGTAGAAATGTGGTACCCTAAATAGTTATAGTTTTAAGTACCTTCACAACTTCACCACTATGGTCACTTTAATTTATTAAATTCCCTCTTAAGTTAGAACCTAAACTGAAAAGAATTGGATTTGGTTCAACTCCAAAAAGACAACTACTAAGTTGTATAAGGCATGTGTAAATCGTGTAGGAGAAGAAAGTACAGACACTTAAGGGAAGAGAGGAAAGGAAAAACAGGAGGCTACCATGGTAGGAGAGTTTAAATATTTGAATTTAAATATTTGAAAGCCTGTGTTTTGGAATGGGCATTAGAATTATTCTGCATGACTTTGAAGTACAAAACAAAAGCGTGGGCAGTGGGGGTGGGGAAGAGAGGGATTTTCAACAAATACATCCCCCCCTCAAACTGAGTGGGCTGCTTGGGGTGGAGATCTATGTATGATACGTATAAGAATTGGTCTCAATGATGGCAAAAGTCTCTTCTAAATGTGAAGGATCAAAACTAATTTACAGAGGGCAAGACTGGATCAGGCCAGTGGAATACCTTGAGGGAGCTATTAATAATTCACAATTTGCAGTTCGTGTTGGAAAATGAATTTCACTTACCAAGGAGAAGTGCAAAATTGGTATTATTGAAGTTGATCCTACTTTTACAAAGGGGGGAACCACCCTGGCTACCCCACAGCCAGGACAGCCAACATGCATTTAGATTTAGAAACGGGCTGGTCTGTCACAAGTGGGCTTTCTTTCTCATGTCAGCAAAAGAAAGACACATCTTTGGCAAACCCTCTGTTTTAAACCTGGCATTTCCATTTTTTATTTCTCTAAAACAGAGAAGAGCGAAAATGGCTATGGGAATACAACTAGTCTCAACTGGTAAAAGAAAGGCAAGTGGCCAACGTAAATATTGTAGCATAACGCTGAACCAGAGGAGAAATGGGAAGAGAAGATCAGCCCCTCCAAAAAGGTTCTCTCAAAATAAAAGGCCGTGCCAATGAAAGCCACAGAGGCAACAACCACAAGCCCAAGGAGAGCTTTAATCAGGAAAACCTGGCCTGAGGCACGCGCACGCAGCTTCCTACCCACCTTTCTGCGTGCCATTTTCTGAAAATTAGGAGACAGGAGGTTCATTCATGGCCAGATGAAAAAGCAATACACACTGTAAATGGCAGTCCTGGTAGGATTCACATTTCCACACGTTTTTCCCTCTTCTTTCCATAAATCTCACTCTATATATTCTCCCAGGGCCATCTCACCTGATTGTATGGTTTCAACCATCATCTTCAGACTGACCACCCCTAAATCTAAATCTGCTGATCAGATCTACCAAAGGAACTAAAGACCTTTATGTCCTATTGCTTATTAAATAACTCCTCCTTGGATCTCCTACTGACACCTCAAATTCAAAAGGCCCCAAACTCCCACATTTATCCTCCTACTCTATTCCTATCTCAGGGAGTGACTGATTCCCAGGTCAGAAACCGGAAGTCATATTCCTTATTTTTCTCTCTCTCTCATCATTCCCCTTTCATATTCCACCTCTCCCCTCCCATTGCCATGCAGATGCTGTGAATTACATCTCCCAAGCACTTCCTCATCCTGGCTAGCTCTGCCTTAGTTCAGCCACCATCACCTCTCACCTGGATTACTGTGACAATCTCCTAACTGGTTTTCATGATTCTACTCTTACCATACTCTAACCTATTTTTCACATAGCATCCAGAATAATCTTCCTAAAAATGCAAATATGATATTACTCCCCTTCTTAAAGACTCCCTTTTGCAATCAGGATCAAGTTCAAATTTGCCCGTAAAAAACCCTTGTATTTCGGTCCATACCCCTTCCCTAACCTCTCTCTAGCTATTCTCCTTTTTGCCCTCTCTTCCTCACAAACACCCAAACAAGCTTCATCGTAAGCCATTGAATTTATCATACTCTTTTTATCTCTGAAATCTTTGTACCTTCTGCTCCTTCTGTCTGGAAAGCCTTACCTCTTTTGAGGCCACTTGCGACTAGTTAACTGTTATCAAACTTCAGGTCCGTTGGAAAGCCCTGCAGACATACATGGTCAGTGCTCCCACCCCCACATCCTCCTGAGCCTTCTGCAGACGGTCCCCATACGCACCCACAGTTCCCTACATCTCACTGCCTAAAGGAACATTCTGGCCAGGATGTGGTGCTCCGCCCACTTATCAGGGCGTTAACACCTCAGGAGTGACCCTCGACCAGTGAGAGTAGGAGGTGCTGGGTAACTTTCTCACCCCTCCATAGGCCAGTTCTGAGATGTGCTCTATACATTTTCTTAGAGGGTCCTCAGTGGGACCAGTCCTGTTTACCCACAGCAGAAACCTGCTGATTAACTCACCTAGTATCTAGTATCGGTCTCTATCCCTTCCCTCTCTCACTTTCCCTCTCACACACCACGGGGGATGGGGAACCTGCAGCCTTCTGATTTCAAGACCCTTCATTTTTAAGCACCGAAGGAGGCAAAAAAAGCTTCCTCTTTCTCTGCTGCACCCCTTTTAATAAAAGGATTTGTTCTGTAAAATTTGGATTCAGTCAAAAGGCCACACTTAGGGACCTAGAAGGCCACAGGTTCCCCACCCCTTCAGAAAAGTCTATAGCAACTCCCTGTACTATCTTTGTAACTCTCCTATTAGTCTACAATTATTTTAATATCAAAAATAAAACAAAAGCAAAACCAAAAATGAAGTCGCCTTTTTCCTATAAATACCAGAATTGTGGTAGCATGTACTTCTGAAGGTTTTATTGTCAAAAATCAGGTCCCCGAAAAATGTTCCTTGGCTCTTTCCAAGAGTTCCTCCAGTTTTCTCTCACATGTACTCAGCATTGCTGCTGCCTCTACTGCAAAATGATTCCTATTTGATCTCCACTTCACCGGACACGGCTACACTCCACCATTACCCATTGCTGCCACAGATTTTCTCTTAATTTACCTTAGCAAATTAGAGAGTAAGCTCTAAGTTTTAATGGGATTACTGGGGTGTTAATGAGATAGAACAGAATAGAAATTTTAAAAATAGGCCCATACATATAGGGTCAATTGATTTCTGACCAGGATGTCTCATCAACCCATTAGGGAAAGTAAAAGTCTTTTAAACAAACGTTGCAGGGAATACTGGATATCCATATTGGTGAAAAATAAAACTCAAATTCTTTCTCACTTCATACATAAAAAATAACTTTTTTGACAGGTCATAGGCCTAAATGTAAAACCCAGAACCATAACTCTTCTAGAAGAAAACATAATGGAATATCTTTGTGACCCTTGCATAGGCAAAGCTTCTTGGACAGGATGCAAAAAGCCATAAAAGAAAAAACTGATATGTTGGGCTTCATCAAAATTGAAAATTTCTGCTAATCAAAATATGCCATTAAAAAAATGAATAGATAGGTCACAGACCAAGAAAAAATATTTGCAACACACATATATGACAAAGGCCTTGTATACAGAATACATTAAAAATATCCTGCAAAGCACCAATAAAATGTACCATCCAATAAAAAAAAGGCAAAAGATATGAACAGACATTTCATAAAAGCAGATATATGGATGATCAATAAGCACATGAAAAGGTGCTCAAGACATCATGAGTTACCAGATAAATGCAAATTAATATGCACAGGATACCATTTCAACCCCACTAGAATGCCTTAGCTAAAAAAAACCTGAAAACATTAAATGTTGATAAGGAGGTAGAGCAACTGGAACAAAAGGCCATGTACTGTACAATTCCATTTATATTAAGTCCAAGAAAAGGTAAAACTAATCTAGAGAGATGGAAATCAGAAAGTGGTTCCTGTGGGGTGATTTGAAAGGGCACAGCACAACTCCTTTTTGTGATTGAAATGTCCTGTCTTGCCTGGGGGTAATTACATGGATGAAGGCAGTTGTCAAAACTCATCAGACTGAATACTTACTTTCAGTGCATTTAATTGTTTTTGATTATTTCACAATTTTTTTTAAAAAGTCACCTTAAATATAGATTCCTGCACCCTATACCTGGAATTCATTTCAATTGGTTTGGATCCAGGAAATACTGATGAACAGCCAAGTTTGAGAATCACTGGCCAAAAGAATCATAAAATTATGGGCAATTATTGCTGTAATGTACCCTAGTGTTCCTTTAGAAAAATCACCTAATTCATATTGAGCCTAAGAAATTGAAGGGAGTCTAAACTATTTAGTCAAGATAACACATTGATGGTAATACAGATGAAATCAGAACACAGTTTTTCTGACTCCACCAACAGTTCTTTTTCTTCATGTATCACTTTGGAGACTTGAATAATAAGGAATAAAAAATTATGAGGCCAGATGGGTGCTACTTCTCACTTCACTAAGTGATAAATATTTATTGTATAACACTAACAGGTCACACACTAACTAATTTGGGTGCTGGGAAAACAGAGATAAAAAGGTATGTGTGACTTCAAGACATTTTCTGTTTAAAGAGAGATACAGAAAAGCAAATAAGCATTAAGATTTGGCCGGGTGCGGTGGCTCATGCCTGTAATCCTAGCACTCTGGCAGGCCGAGGCGGGTGGATGGCTCAAGGTCAGGAGTTTGAGACCAGCCTCAGCAAGAGCGAGACCCCGTCTCTACTAAAAAAAATAGAAAGAAATTATCTGGCCAACTGAAATATATATATAGAAAAAATTAGCCAGGCATGGTGGCGCATGCCTGTAGTCCCAGCTACTGGGGAGGCTGAGGCAGTAGGATCGCTTAAGCCCAGGAGTTTGAGGTTGCTGTGAGCTAGGCTGATGCCACAGCACTCACTCTAGCCCGGGCAACACAGCGAGATTCTGTCTCAAAAAAAAAAAAAGAAAAGAAAAAAGATTGTATTGGACAACTTACATAACCATGATACAGTTATGAAAACTAAGAAATTACATTGGTATGAAACTATTAACTAAACTACAGACCTTATTCGGATTTCACCAGTTTTTCTTCTAAGTCCCTTTTCCTCTCCCAGGATCAAATCCAGGATACCACATTGCATTTAGTCATTAGGTCTCCTTGTTCTCCGATCTGTGACAGCTCCTTTCTTGTCTTTCACAACCTTGAGAATTTTGAAGAGTATTTCCAGGTGCTTTGTAGAATGTTCCTTAATTTGGGTTTGTCTAATGTTTTCCTGTGAATAATTTGAGGTTACAGATTTGGGGAAAGAACACTACAGAGGTAATGTGCCCTTCTCAGCACATCATATGAGGAGGTACATGACATCAGTATGTCTGATGATGTCACCTTATTCACTTGTATAAGGTGATATCTGAAAATCTGCTCCACTGTGAAGTTAATATTTGTCCCTTTCCATACTTTATTCATTAAAAGCCAGTCACTAAATCCAGGCCGCACTCAAAGGGAGAAGAATTAAGCTTTACCTCCTGGTTGGAGAAATAATGAAGATTTTGTGGACATGTGTTAAAATCACCACAGTTATTAAACATTTGCAGGGAGATCACTGATACTATGCACATCTTATGTTTCTTTTAAAGTTTTGCCCACTAATTTTAACATTCATCAATAGATCCTTCCAGCAGTGATTATTACTGTGGTGTCCTAATGGTGATTTTTCTATTTCCTTCATCCCTTCTACATTGATTAATTGGAATTCTTCTGCATAGAAAGGTTATCATTTTCCCATATGTCTTTATTTATTCAATCATTTACTTATATCCTCATGAAATCAAGGATACTTATTTTATTCTTTGATGTCCTATCTAAAACCTCTTTGCTAAATCCAAAGTCACACAGATTTTCTCCTGTGTTTTCTTCTGTAAGTTTAGTTTTAGGCTTTACATTTTTATAGAATTTGTTTTGTTTTGTTTTGTTTTGCATATGGACATCCAATTATTCCTGTACCATTTATTGAAAAGACTATCCTTTCTTCAATGAATTGCCATTCCACCTTTGTCAAAAATCAATCAATATTTGTGTGGATCTCTATTCTGTTCCATCGTTCTATATGTCTATCCTCTCACTAATTCCACACTGTTTTGATCACTGTAACTGTGAAATATGATTTGAACTCAAATAGTGTAAGTCCTACAATCTGTTCTTTCTCAGAATTCTTTTGCTTGTTCTAATTTGTTCACTTTTTATACAAATTTTAGAACCAGCTTGTCAGTACCAATAAGAAAATCTCATTATGATTTTTATTAGTATTTTGTTGAATATATACATCAAATTGGGGAGAATTTATATCTTAAGTCTTCCAATTTCATGAACACGGCCTATCGCTCAACTTCTTGAGGTCTTGGGGGTTTTTTTTATTTCTTTCATCATTGTTTTGTAGTTTTCAAAATACAGACTCTGCACATATTTTGTTCAATGTATACCTAAATATTTTGATGCTATTGAAAATGGTGTCTTTTTTAATTTTCAAATTCCAAATGTTCATGGTTAATATATAGGATACAATCAGCTTTTGATTATTGATCTTGTATCCCATGACATTACTAAACTCACTTAGTTCTAGAATCCTTTTTGTATGCCTTTTTTTTTTTTTTTTTTTAGCCTGATTTCACTGGCTAGAACTTTTGGTACCATGTTGAATATGAATGGTGAGAAAAGACATTTTTTTCTTCCTCCTGATTTTGGGGTGAAGGGTGAACATTCAATTTCAAATGTGACTTTATTTTATAGCCATACCCTATTGGGACCAAATTATTTTATTAATTAAAGGATAAGTTCAAAAATAATAACTACAGTGGGAAACTTTAACACATCTCCATTTGGCTTTAATAGGTGAAGCTGGCAACATAAAACAAATTTAAAGAATCTAAGTAAAATAATCTAAATAATTACATCTATCTATCCACATACAGATATACATATATAAATCATATAACTATATAGAAATATAATATTAACCTTAGGGAATCTTGTTTCTGAAGGACTCTCTCTGGTAAGGGGCCTGAACTGTGCTCTCCAAAATACTTTCTTGCACATCACTGGTTTCTTAGGTTCTGCTGGACGATGCCAACAAGCTCAGCGCTTGGACTTTCTTCAAGCCCTCTCTTGCCAATAGAAAGACACACTCAGCCTTTGGAAGGAAAGGCTGGCACATGGAAAGGAAGATTGAGTGGCGCTACGCTCAATCTTCCATCAAAAAATTGCCCATAGAAATTTCACTTGTAGGTATATTTAACAGAAACACATACATATGTTCGCCATGAGACATGTACAGGAATGTTCATAGCAATACTATTCACAATTGCCAAAAATTGTATATAACTCACATGTCCATCTATAGTCAACAGGGCTAGGACTACAGGGAGGTGGGTGAGACACTCCTCAGGAGAAAAACTGAAGAGAGTACAAAAAAACTCATAATCAAGATAAATAATATTTTAATGTAACATTTTTTAAATCAAAATTAATGCAAAAAACCATGATGAGCAAAATATCAAATTTATAAATAAGGGCAGAGTCAATATTACTGATTTTTCCTTTTGCCACGGGCTTCAACATGGCTCAGCATGTAACTGATGGTAGAATAGACAAATAAATTGTGATATACAGTGGAATGGTACACAGGAATGAGAATGAATGAACTACAACTACACACAATAACATGGATGAATCTCACAGACACGATATTAAGTAAAAGGAGTCATACTCAAAAGTGTAGGCACTCATGATTCTGTGTACATTAAGTTTAAAAACCGGCAAAACTTATCTAGGATATTAGAACTCAAAATAGTGTCTCCTTGGAAGGCTGCATGAGGAGGTTTCTGAGACTCTAGGAATATTCTATTTCTTGATCTGTGTGTTCCATGCATTTTACACGTTTAGAGAATTTATCAACCTGTTCTTTATGATTTGTGTACTTTTTACATGTGCTGTGCTTCAATTAAACAATTTTTTTAAAGAGTTGTCTTGCTCAGAAGCTAAAATATATATATATAACTTAAGATTAAGCTGGCACCCCTGGAGAAAGAGGAAGAAAAGCCATCAGAGCTGTGGGACGCGGCTTTTAGGGCACTACTTTATTTCTGGGCTTCTATCCTTGACTAACCCCAAGGCCAAAATAAGTAAAGTGAATTCTTCATTAACAAGCATGGCTAGCACCCAACTGACACCATGTGTTCCACCCATTCAGAACATTGGGCTGGCAGGAGTTAACCCTCCAATGGTCATCACTCACCAAGTATTAATTACAGTTGCTGCCTGCTCAGATTTTTCTGGGGATAGGACAGGACAACCCAGATTTCATCCAAATCCCAGAGGAAGCTTTCCTCTAGAAACCAGACCCTGCCATATCAGACACGACACGGCTTCCAAGCAGCAGACAAGGCAACCATCCAGGAGACCAGCAGTCACTGGCCAGCTCTGCCAACACCCACGCAGCCGTCAGCATGACCAGCACAGAAGGCAGCAGCCCTTCTACAGCCCACCACAGAGGCCACGCATTGTGTGGTGGGCAGGAGCCCCTGGAAGCAAGAGAGGGCTATTTCAAACTGTGAATTGGGAGCAAACATGGTAAATTGTGGTTTAGTTCCTAAGCAGGAGCAGAGTCTTTCCTGGCTACCAGCAGTGCCGAGCCTCCTTGCCAAGCCTGCAGAGGCTTTTCGGGGGGGAAGAGCCTCCTGCTTTGGGTTTTAATGGCCCCTGAGAAGGGGAAGGCAATGGGCAAAGAGAAGGGTCAGCAGGTTTTTTCTTGGTTGCCCAGGGAACACTAACAATACAATCACCAGTCCCCTTGAAAGGGAAATGACCACCCAGGCACCCTTCCTGAACTCAGGCCTGAGGCCTGAGGCCTGCTGGCCAGTGGGCAAACTGCTCAGTGTGCTGCTTCCAAAGCAGTTTCCAAAAGCAGCTAAAGGCTACAGCATGGATGACCCTGGAGGACATTATGCTAAGTGAAATATGCTAGTCACAAAAGGACAAATACTGTGTGATTCCAACTATGTGAGGTACCTAGGGTAACCAAATTCATAAAGACAAAAAGTAGAATCGTGGTTTCCAGTGTCTAGGGGTAGAGGTGGAGGGGGATGGGGAGTTATAGTTTAACGCTTGTGAAGTTTTAGTTCGAGAAGATGAAAAAAAAATCCCAGAAATGGATGCTGGTGATGGTTGCACAACAATGTGAATATACTTAATGTCACTGAACTGTACACGTAAAAATGGCTTAAAGGGTAAATTTTATGTTATGTACATTTTACCACAATTTTTTTTCAAAAAGTAGCTGAGGAAAATGATATTCCCAACCATGTTCTCCATGTTGTGAAGTCATCTAATCCTTCACCATTTCTGTTTCTTGGGCTGTGTCCCTACCCAGGCCTACCAGTAAACTCGGCTCTACTTTTTCCAGAATGTGCATTTGTATTAATACAGGCTTTTCTTCCTCATCCTTCCTCCAACATACCCCCCTCACCATACACCTATCAAAGAGGTGAACTGGCCAATGGAATTGTACTAACTGATTGAACCAAAATACAAAAGAAATAGTTCAGAGACATGATCCTAAACAAAATGCCCGGAAGAGGGAGAGAATGGGTCAGCCCCAGGTGGTATATCTAATAACATTTTCTGTGGAAACCCTCATTCTATTACTGCCTGTCTTCAGCCTTTGCCTCACCAGATGTTTCTTCCCCAAACCTGGCCTCAGGTCTCCTGCTCAAGAAAAAAAAATAATCCTTTTTTTAGGAAAGAAACCAAAACTCATTCCCATGGAGATAAAAAGTAAAAGTTTTAACTTGTTAACGCTACCAGGGGTTTCAGCTCACAGAGTTTATCTGTGAACATGGCCTTAGCAGATATCCAGCTGTGGGATTTTATGGAGTAAATAAGAAGGTGGTAGAACAGGTGCTCCAAGAAGGTCCTCAGAAGTTCTACTGCTCATCAATTACAGGCAGCCTTGAGCTTTCCCTCTGCAAAGACTTATTTCTATTAGGGCACACTCACAGATTCCTGAGCACCAGGAAAAACAAAGAGCCAAGAATCCTGGAAAAATAAATACGGTAGCTACTTTTTTAGCATTTACTATATAAAATACATTATCCCATTTAATCCTTACAGCTGTCTTATACGGGAGAATATTATTATTCATATTTGACAAATATGGAAACTAAGACTTTGAAAGAGAAAACAATCGCCTATTTTTAATGTCTGTATAAACAAACGGATAGTCTTGGAGTTGTTGATTTTCATGTTTGCTTGTTTCACATTTTTACATTTCCTCTTCTCTCCATTTACAAATCCTTCTCTTGGACCAACAATACCAGCACCCCCAGGCAGGAGAATATAGAAGTCAAGGGTACAGTTTGAAATAAGAGAGCCCCGTGTTTGAATTCACTACTTACTAGTTGAATAACGTGTGCGCACGCATGTGTTTGCAACATCAAATCATGTGTCTGAGAGAGTACACACGTCTGTAAATCAACCTTAAGAACCAGCCCTTACGTAACAAAACTAATCATCCTTAGAATAAAAATCTTTAAAAAGATGTCTGAAAATATAAATCAGAACTAAGCACTATGAGCACATTCTGTCTGGTTAGGTCTGCTTCAGAGAAAATGTTTTTGCAATCCAGATTGTATATTGTGATTCAGTAAATATTCATTCAGCAACAAATATATGTTAGGCACTGCAGTGGGACAGGGTATACAAAAATTAATAAGATTCCGCCTTCATCCTCAAGTAGTTCACAGTCCAGTAAAGAACGTAGACCAGGAGACAAGGAAATGAGTAGCATGATGAGCTGTAATGCAGAGATGGACACTGTGCAATGACATCACAGAGAAGGCGGTGCCTCCATATGAGTAGCAACACACCAAGGGACAAAAAGGAGAAAAACATTCCCAGCAGGAAGACAGATTATATGCAATGATACAGAAGCCTGAATAAATATGTCACTCCCAGGGAACTGCAAGTGGTTCACAGCTGGAAAACAGGTGAGGGCAGTGGCAGGAGGCAGGATGGCTTTGGTAGGCCATAGCAGCTGGGAGAGCCTTGTCAGTCTGCAAGGAGTTTGGATTTCACCCTGTGGGCAACAGGAAGCCACTAAAGGTTTTTAACCCAGCAATAACGTGATGTGATGTTCATGTCACAAAGATAACTTAGGTCATTGTAGTGTGGAAAATGGGCTGGAAGGAAGTGGGAACAAGGAGACCCATTAAAGCTCCTGCAGTTATTAAAGTGGGAGAAAACTGGGGCTTGAACAGCAGATTCAAGAGACTTTTTCAGGGACATCGGACAGAATTTGGTGAAGAGTGGGATACAAAAAAGGAAAGTATTTTAAATCATTCAAATATTTTAGGCTCATACATTAGCCAACTCCACAGCAAAGGAAGGGATGCATTTTCTCCAGTGAGCATAAGGGCACATGACGGAAACATGTGAATAATCTAAATCCCCACGAGTGCTCACGTAAGGTTAGGGCGCCACATGAAAGCGACCCTTCATCCCTGTAATCTGCTCCCTCTCGTTGCTTCATCCCCCATCCTGCTCATGAGGGTTCGTTATATAGAAAGCCCTTCTGGAAAGACAGGCCTTCTGCACACCCTGCTGTCCATGCTAATCCTCAAGGCACAAACACAGGCTGTGCCCAATTCATTTATGCGTGCTTATGTAGAATTCTTTACTTCGTGTTGCTAAAATATAATTTCAAATACCTTGTCATCATGGAAAAGCACACCTTTATTTTTAAAAACCACAATGAGCATAGCTGGGCCTCTAAAGACTTCTGAAACCCATACATGTCCTTAATTGATCCAGAGGTCAAGTGCTGCCAGGCAGTCCATCCACGTGGGTCAGCTGAAACACATCCACACGTGGCTTGCCTGCCCCAGCCTAACCCATGCAGTCAGCCAAGTCTGTCAGCGACGCCCTCTGGGCTCAAGTGTCTTTGGGACTAATTGCCTGCAGGTCACAACCAGAGAGAGCACATTCATTCCCCCTACCTGGGGGAATATTTAGTTTTATGAATTTTCCATTACAGCCTTTATCTCTAATAAAGATGTGCACAAATATTAGCTAGAAAAATGTTCATCAGATCATTATTTGTAATAGGAAAAAGTTGGAACTCATCTGAATTTCCAACAATAGGATACAATTAAACTAAAATCTGTCTATATCGTGGAATAGTATGTGACTCCTAAAAATGCTGTTCCATAAAATGATCTATTGCTATGAAAAGATGCTCACTACAGAATGCTTACTAGAGCACAGGCTCCATGAAGGCAAGGGCTCTGTTGTGTTCATCAGGTAGTGCCAGTGCCCAGCACAGGGCCAGGCATGTAGTAGGCATTCATTAAATATCTATCGACTGAATTAATATAAATGGGAAAAGCAGATGACAAAAGAGTATGGTTCCATTTCTGTAAAAAACACACACACACACACAGAGATAAAGAGAGAGAAAAGGAGCTAGAAGGATATACATCAAAATGTTATCAGCAGTTTTCCCTAGGTAGATGGGCTTTTTATACTCTTCTTTGTTTTGTCTCTTTCTTTTTTCCTGTGAGCTGCGTAAGGGGCTATTATAACAGAGGCCAAAACACAAAAGAAATCATTTGACATGGGAGGGATGGGTCCCATTACAAACTTACAAGCTTGCTAGCTTCCCAAGGTCACCTATGAACTCACTCTTTTGTGTGCCAGAATAACATTACATTACCCATCCACAATCCCACATGTAACCCAAAGAACTAATCTGCGCTAGCTCGGAACCAAGTCCCTCTAGCCTCCATCTGGACTGATCCCCTGGCTTTAACCTCATTACAAGCCTGGTTCCACCCACTGTCCCCAGGACCCACATCACTCTCCATAGAGCCCCATCCTAGCCCCTCATTAGATGCAAAAGCATCGAATTCCTCTCAAACAGGAAAAGGACATTTCACTACTTTCTTCATATAAACAGATTGCCCATGTTTGCAGTTGGACTCCTTTCCTTACTACACCAAGCATGAGAGTGTGAACACTTCTCACCCAGTTTCTCCACGGGCAATTAAAAAAGTACCGAAAGACGTCACCTGCTGAAGCCTAGCCCCAGTTAAACTGTGACTGCCCTGGAGGAAAACAGGGCAAGCAAAAACACTGAAACTTTGTAAAATCAGCCTGCATAAATTGCCTGGTACCAGCACTGATGCACATAATCCGCTCCTGGCTGAGCTAATTGGCTTAGCTCACAGATGATTTTATAGCACCAGAAGCTGTTCTCTGATTGCAAGAATGAAAGTTGCCAAATGATCCTAAACCACAGCCCAGACGGCCCAGCGCCACCAGAAGAATATCTGGGAAAAGAGCTATTTTAAACG
Source organism: Lemur catta (assembly GCF_020740605.2). Taxonomy (NCBI): domain Eukaryota; kingdom Metazoa; phylum Chordata; class Mammalia; order Primates; family Lemuridae; genus Lemur; species Lemur catta. Next base: position 44,041,940 of record NC_059139.1, read on the forward strand.
AATGCTCCTGTGGGTATAAGGATCCTTTTCTGTCTAGACTCCTGGTAACACCTGTTGCTCACTCATCCTGCCCCAGTTCACTTCCCCCTCAACAGCAATGCAGCCAAGACGTGGCCACCCGACAGGGCCCGAGATGCGGCCACGTGAACAGCACATCCAGGCAGCCCGGGTACCACATGCTCTGGCGCAGCCTGTTGGGCCCTGACTGCTCTGCTGCCAGGTGTCAGGGAGCCACTTGCAGGCGGAGAGCAGAACTGGCAAGGCAACATTTTAAACTTTCAGTAGGGCCAGGGAAAGGAGACTCCTTACAGAGTGTCTCGTGGTTTTGGTTCTGCCATGCAAATTATCATCAAGCAAGTAAAAGGAGAGGATGGCAGCATTCTGGTCCAACCAAACCCTTCATACCTAAGTCCCCTTTACCACATCCCCAGTAGGTGGTTGCCTAGACTCGCCTTGAATCCTTCTGGTGACCAAGAAGCTCACTACCTCATGAAAAAGCTCAAATTACTTGGGGGCAGTCTTACTTAAAGCTCAAATTACTTGAGGGCACTGAACCCCTTCCTGTGGCCTTTGCTCCCCTTGTTATACTTCAAAAAGTTATACAGAATGAATCGCATATATCTCTCATACAATTCAACTCAACCTATGTTTCTGTGCTAGGTACATAAAACAGCTCAGATTCATAGGAGTAAGTGAAAGCCAGAACCCTGGTGGAATTTGTCAATTCCTGGAACCTTAGAGCCTGGGGACAAGAGGCTAAGCCTCGGCTTGAGCAGGGTTGGAGGTCATATCTGAGATCGCTGTATAAAGCCAAGATTCCAAAAGGGCAGTCCTCGAGGAAAGAAAAAAGAAAACAGTTTTGTACCAAAAGTCAGTAAAAATACTCTTTAATTCAACCTAGACTCTGGATGAAATGGGAAAAAAATATATATTTCCCCCAAAACTTCCTAAACACAAGTTCACATTCTTTGAAGCTAGTATTCACACTACATATGTAGCCTGAAAAACTCAAGTGGAAATCTTCATTTAAAATGATCCTGAGTTAGTCATGCAAAAGCAAAGCAAATCCTCTCTGAAGGAACACACTTTAAACTCAAGCCTCAAAGATAAAATTTCAAATAGCATCAACGCAAAATCAAAAATCACCAAATAGGTGATTTTTGCATGGTGGTTCACATCTGTAATCCCAGCTCCTTGGGAAGCCAAGGTGGGAGGATCGCTTGAATCCAACCTAGGCAACATAGCAAGACCCCGGCTCTACAAAAAATTGTGGTGGCTCATGCCTGTAGTCCCAGCTATTCAGGAGACTGAGGCTGGAGGATCTCTTGAGCCCAGGAGTTTGAGGTTACAGTGAACTATTATCATATGACTACACCCTAACCTGGGCAACAGACAGAGACCCTGTCTCTAAAACAAATAAAAATAAAAAATAAAGTCACCAAACATATAAGGAAACAATCTCCCATGATCAAGAGTTTGAAGGAAGAAAAAACTGTAGAATCAGAACCATGTGGATTTCAGATATTATAATTATCAGAAACAGAAAATACGTGTGTTTAATGTATTTTTAAAAGCTTTTAAAAGTTTTGAGAATATGGCAAAGGAAAAAACTTATCAAAATTAATAATTCAGACTGGAAAAATTAAAAATAGAACTTCTATAAATTAAACAAAGCTAAGAATCTAAATTATAAACTCAGTTGATGAGTTAGACTATAAAAATGGATAGAGAATGAGTAAATGGGAAGATAGTTTTGAAAAATACACAAAATTAAGCACAGATACAGAGATGAAAAAATTTCAAAAGGTTTTAAGAGACGTGGATAGAATGAGAAGGTCCAACATATGTCCAATCTGAGATCTATAAAGAAATAACAGAACTGTTGAGGTAGAAGCAATATGACTGATAATTTTTCTGAGGAGAAATCCACAAATTAAGTAATCCCAATAAACACCAAGGAAGATAAGAAAGCAGAAAAAAAAAATCTCAACCCATTACAGTGCAACTGCAGAACATCAAAAGCAATGAGATCTTTAAAACAACCAAAGAGGAAAAAAAACAGATTACCTATAAATAATTTACACTATGCTGACAGCTGATTTCTCAGTAACAATAATGTAAGCCAGAAACTCATAAAATGATAAGCTTAAAGTACTGTGAGAAAAATAAATGTCAACTTAGTACTGTGCTCTCTATCAAATGAAATTTACTTTAAAGAATAAGGGTGAAATAAAGGTATTTTCAAATAAATCAAAATTAAGAGCATATGCTACAGCAGAAACTCACTAAAGAATCTTTTAAAGGAGGTACTTAACAAAGAAAATGATCCTAGAAAGTAGGGTTTGCAATAAGAAATGGTGAACAAAGAAAATTCACATGACCAAAACAAACTACAGTCTTCCCTTGGACTTACATTATGGTGACATTTCCAGAAAATTCAGTGTAAGTTAAAAACATGCAAAAAATACTTAGTGTTTATACATAAAAAAGGAGATCAAGTCTGGCTTTAGATGATTTTAAATGGTTTTCTACCTTACAGAAGTACAGAGACACTGTAGAAAGTCGTGCAGGATGTGAGACAATTCTTCCCTGTATGAGGCTGTTCTACACATTGCAGGCTGGCTTGCCCACTAAACATTGCCTACATGTTTATCGCCTACACATTTACTGCTGGCTTGCCCACTAAAGGCCAGCTGCATGTCCCCTGGTTATTGTGACAAAATCAAAAACACCCCCTACCTGATAGCTTCACCCCAGTTCAGAACCACTGGGTGCCAATGGCAGAGGCCATTAAGAGGCTGTTTTGTATTTACAGATAAACATCAAGAACCTGAATAATAACACGCCATGGGCTCTTAGGCCTTTTGGTACATACTGTTTTCCTACAAGTAACTGGCCTCCCCTCAGTCTCCAGAGTAAGTGAGACAGTGTCTGCAGGCTTGGATTTATCATATCTCAATCTCAGAAGGCATTTCTGAAAATTACTGTTTTAAAATAATAATAAACTGTTTATCTTAGAACAGTTTTAGATTGACAGAAAAACATTGTAAAGGTAGTGTGGAAAGTTCCCATACGCACCACACCCAGTTTTCCCTATTATTAACATCTTATATTAGTATGGTACATGTCTTACAACTAATGAACCAATATTGGTACATTATTATTAACTGAAGTCCATAACATCTAGATTTCCTTAGTTTTACCTAATGTCCTTTTTCTTTCTCAGGATGCCACATTACTATCTCCTTAGGCTCCTCTTGGCTATGAGTTTCTCACACTTGCCTTGTTTTCAATGACCTTAACAGTTTTGCAGCCCCAGTCAAGTATTTTGTACCAAATCCCTCAATTGGGATTTGTCTGATGATCAGACTGGAGTTACAGGTCCTTGGAAGAAGACTGCAGAGGTAAAGTGCCACTGTCATTGCATCACATCAAGAGTACATACTATCAACATGACTTATCACTGTTGATGTCAATTTTGATCACCTGGCTGAGGTAGTATTTATCAGGTTTCTCCACTGTAAAGTTACCATTTTTTTTTTATTTTTTATTTTTTGTAAAGTTACTATTTATTCACTTTTTCCATACTGTGCTTTTTTCCCTACTCTCCCCTATTTATTTACTTACCCAATTATTTATTTATATAAGTATGGACTCATATTCATGGATATTCATTTTATATTGTGGATTATAATACAATAACATTAATACTTTATTTATCTTGTTTTTAAAATTGCTCCAGATTTCACCATTGGGAGCTCCTTCAATTGACTCTTGTGTCCCTTTGACATACTCCCATCATTGTGGGTTGGTTTGGGTTTTGTTGTTGTTGTTATTGTTGTTTGGCTTTTATTTGGTTGGTTGGGTTTTGGTTTTTATTTGTTTGTTTTTTAGCATTTCCTTACTTTCTGGCACTACAAGATGCTCCAGGATCACCTTGTACATATCCTGCCCCAGTCCTAGAATCAGCTATTTCTTTGTTTCTTTTATTGGAGAATGGTGTTAGGAGCCAAGATCAGGGTGCTAGGTGTGCTTGCTGCTACAGGGGTATTGTTACTTCCAGGCCCTCTTGACTAACAGAGCAAGGAAATATATGCAAAATATATAACCCACGTATATAAGCATATCTATAAATATTTCTATGTGTATTTATCTGCATCTATATTAGGCTAAACATGAGTTCATACTGATATCCTCAACTCTAATCTGTAACTACAAAGGATCATTCTAGCTTCTTGCCCTTGCTTATCTATAAATTCTCACTCCAACAGGGAGAAACCTGGCTCCTACCATCCATCATCCATTAACTTAATTATTCCATTTCAGTATACATGTGGTTTCATAATTGTTAATCCATACTCCCATGGGAAACAACTTTATTAACTAGAGTGCAATGTCTATGTACACTTCCATTTGCCTTTAGTTTTAAAGACTCCGTTTATTTCCAGAGTTACTTAGGTCAGCACCTTTTTTCTCCACCCCATCCAGTGAGATTGTTTCATACATTTGTAATGCAGCTAGATTGTTTTGCCACATTCTGCATTCCATCTGGGATCCCTTGACTTCCTAAATGATTTTTTAATTTGAATACATTAAGGTTCACTCCTTGCACTCTAAAGTTCTATGGGTTTTGACAAATGCATATTGTCATGTATTCACTATTACATCATTACAGAATCTTAAGGCATAGTTTGACCACTTAAAAAATATCCTCTTGTGCTTCACAGATTCAACCTCCCCTTCCAATCCTTCCCCCCTCAGCAAACATTGATCTTTTATCACCTTTATAGTTTTACCTTTTCCAGAATGTCATATAATAGAAATCATATAGTAGGTAGATTTTAGGACTGGCTTCTTTCATTTAGTAATATATTTAAGATTCATGCATGACATTTTGTGATTTGATAGCTCATTTCTTTTTATCATTGAATAATATTCCATTGTATGGATATACCATAGTCTGTTTATCCATTCACTTACTGAAGGACATCTTGTTTATTTCCAGTTTGGGGTGATTATGAATAAAGCTTTTATAAACATTCACATGCAGGATTTTGTGTGGGCATAAGTTTTCAGGTCAGTTGTAAATACCTAGAAGCATGCTTATTGGATCAAATGGCAACATTATGATGATGAGCTTAATAAGAAATTATCATTCTATCTTCCAAAGTGGCTGTATCATTTTGTGCCATTTATCTTTCCAAAGTGGCTGTATCAAGTGGGATAAGAGTTTCTCTTGTTCTGCATCCTTATCAGTAAATAATATTGTTAGATTTTTGAATTTTGTCCATTCTAATAGGTGGGGAGTAGTATCTCATTATTGTTTTTTTTTTTTTTTTTTGAGACAGAGTCTCACTTTGTTGCCCGGGCTAGAGTGAGTGCCGTGGCATCAGCCTAGCTCACAGCAACCTCAGACTCCTGGGCTTAAGCGATCCTACTGCCTCAGCCTCCCGAGTAGCTGGGACTACAGGCATGAGCCACCATGCCCGGCTAATTTTTTTGTTTTTTTATATATTTTTAGTTGGCCAGATAATTTCTTTCTATTTTTTTAGTAGAGACGGGGTCTCACTCTTGCTCAGGCTGGTCTCGAACTCCTGACCTCGAGCGATCCACCCGCCTCGGCCTCCCAGAGCTAGGATTACAGGCGTGAGCCACCGCGCCCGGCCTCATTATTGTTTTAATTTGCAATTCCCTAATGACAAATGATGTTTGCCATCTCTTTTCATATGCTTATTTGCCATCTGTACATCTTTTTTGGTGGGGTGTCTGTTCAGATCTTTTTTTCATTTTTAATTGGGTTGTTTCGTATTGTTGAGTTTTAACAGGTTTTTCATATATTTTGGATACAAGTCCTTTATCTGATCTGTGTTTTATAAGATGTGTTGTATCAGATATGTATCCTGTCAGTCTGTGGCTTGTCTTTTCATTCTCTTAACAGTCTTTTTCACAGAGCAAAATTATTGATTTATAAAAAGTTCATGTCTTAGTCCATATTCTGCTGCCATAACAGAATACCACAGACTGCGTAATTTATATGGAAAAGATATTTATTTGACTCATGGTTCTGGAGGCTAGGAAGTCCAAGATCAAAGAGCCACATCTTGTGAGAGCCTTCTTGCTGGATCATAACATGGCAAAAGTCAGAAGGGCATGGAAGCATTCAAGATAGAAATAATTCATTTCCCAAAGCCCCCTTTTTAAAGGCATTAAACCCATGAGCACAAAGCCCTCAGGGCCTGATCACCTCTTAAAGGGTCCACCTCTTAATACTGTTACAAGGGCAATAAACTTTCAACACAAGTTTTGGAGGGGATATTCAAACCATAGCAGTTCAATTTATCAATTTTTTCTTTCACAGATCATGCTTTTGGTGTTGTATCCAAAAACTCACAGCCAAACACAAGGTCATCTAGATTATTCTCCCATTTTTATTCTGGAAGTTTTATAGTTTTGCACTTTAAGCTTAGGTACATGACCCATTTTGAGTTAATTTTTGTGAAAGCTGTAAGGTGTGTGACTAGATTCATGTTTTTGCATATGGATATACAGTTGTTCCAGCACCATCTGTTGAAAAGATTATCCTTCCTCCATTAAATTGCCTTTCCTTCTTTGTCAAAGATCAGTTGGCTATATTTGCGTTGTTCTATTTCTGGGCTCTAATTTACTTTTTTTTTTATTTCAGCTCTTCATGGGGGTACAAATGTTCAGGTTATATACATTGTCCGTGTCCCACCCATCCCCCTGAGTCAGAGCCTCAAACATGTCCATTCTCCAGACAGTGGGCTCTAATTTATTGATCTCTATGTTTATTCTGCAATATCATGTTGGCTATTCCATATAAACTTTAGAATCAGTTCGTCAATATCTACAGAATAGCTTGCTGGAGTTTTGGCTGAGACTGCTTTGAGTCTATAGATCAAGTTGGAAAATACTGATGTCTAAACAATATTGAATCTTCCAATCTATGAACACAGACTATCTCTCCATTTATTTAGATCTTCTTTGCTATTTTAATCAGTTTTGTAGTTTTTTTAATATAATTCTTGTATATGTTTTGTTAGATTACGCCTAAGTATTTATTTTTGTGCTATCATAAGTGGTATTTTTTAATTTCAAATTCAAATTTTTCCTATGTATATATTAATAGGAGCACAGGTACCTTAGAGTATTTCCAATTTCTCCCTCTTCCCTTATGACATTGCTGTCATTCATATTATTCATCCATGCTATAATCACCCAATACATTGTTGCTTCTAATACTTTAAAGAAGTGAATATTTTTTCAAATTGATTAAGAATAAGAAAAATAATAGAAATTATATTTATTTCTTTTCCAACACTCTTTCTTTCTTTATATAGATCTGAGTTTATAACCTATATCACTTTTATTCTGCCTGAAGAAGTTCTTTTAACATTTCTTGCAAAGAGGACTGGTGGTCATAAATTTCCTGAATTTTTGTTTATCAGATAATGACTATTTCTTCCTCACTTTTAAAGGATAATTTCAATGTATATAGAATTCTAGGTTAGTGGATTTCTTTTCTTTCAGCAATTGGAGATATTTCATTCCACTCTTTTCTTGCTTGCATTGTTTCTGATGAGAAGTACATAGTAATTCTTATCCTTATTCCTCTATAGGTAAGGTCTTTATCCCTCTGTCTTCTTTTAAGATTTTATCTTTGTCTTTTGTATTTTGCAGTTTAAATATAATATGCAAGGCAGTTATTTATCCTGTTTTGTGTTTTCTGAGCTTCCTGGGTCTGTTCTTTGGTGTCTGTCATTAATTTTGAATAGTTCTTGGCCATTATCACTTCAAATATTTCTTCTGCTCTGTTCTCTCTTTCTTCTCCTCTTGATATTCCAACTATACATATGTTACACCTTTTGAAATTTTACCTACAGGTCTTGGGTGATCCATTCTGGGCTGTGGGGGTTGGAGAGTTTCCCTCTGCATTTCAGTTGGATAAGTTTCTATCAACCTATCTTCAAACTCAGTGATTCTTTCCTTGGCCATGTCCAGTCTACTGATGAGCGCATCAAAGGCACTCTTTATCTCTGTTATAGAATTTTTAGTTTCTAACATTTCCTTTGATTCTTTCTTAGAATTTCAATTTCTCTTCTTACATTACCCATATGTTCATGCATGCTATATACTTTTTCCATTAGAGTCTGTACCTTATAAATCAGTTATTCTTCAGACTATTTTATTCTTGTCTTTGGCAAGCCTTGTAACTTTTTGTTTAAAGCTGAGCATGTATCAGGTAATAGGAACTGAGGATTTATGTTAATATGGCTAGGAGTTGAGTTGTGTTTAATGTTTGATATAGCCGTAGCAGCCAGAGGCTTCAAATTCCTCTAGTGTCCTTGTTTGTTTTTGTCTCTGCCCTAGATTTGGGTCTTCTCCATGTATTCTTCTTCACAGAGTATGTGAATCTTGAAGTTATTTCAGCTGTAGTCCATTGTTATTATACTGGAGTCCTCTTGGTGCAGTGGCAAGGTATGGGAGAAAGAATGGTAATCATATGATTAAATCTCAGCATTTTTGTTGGCCTGTCTTTGGGCTGTGACCTTCCCAAGTGCTTCTCTAGTGGCATAGTTGCCCCCTCCTTTCAGTTGAGAAAGAAAGGGTGCAAGATGCTACAGAGGGAGGAATGCCCTTTCCCTGGTATGATAAGGTTCTGGTAAAGTATTTTCCCTGGCGAGTAGGCCTTTGTTAGGGAGAATGCTCTTGGCATATATCACAATGATTACTCTTTCCCTCCTCCTGCCAAGGCCACAGGGGATCTTTCTTGGATCCTCACTATGAGAACCTGGTGGCATTTCTGAACCTGGAGGTAAAACCCACAAAAGTATGAGGTTCCCTCTAAGACTGCATGAGACTGCAAGCGTTTCTCACTCTCAGCTAGCCCACACTCCACCTCCAGTGATTCATCAAAATTATTATTTAACTAACAAAATTACTGGTGTCTTCTACCTTGGGTAAGCATATCTCATTTGTGGCTCTTTGGATTCATCTGTCTTTCCAGATTTCAAGGTGGTGATTTGCCCTGCAACTTCATTTCTCTGATAGATCTGAGAGAAGTCATTGATTTCAGTTTTTTCTGTTTTTTTTCTTGTAAGAATGGGAGTAATGACTGCCAATCTAAAGAGTTTTCAGAGCTAAAACTGAAAATCCAAAAATTATCTTTTTTAATTTAAAAATTTTTTAAACAAGATTAGTAAAATGTGGTAATTGTTAAAGCTGGGTAATATATTCATAGGGGTTCTTTATAAAGTCTCTAATTTGGGGGTATATTTAAAATTTTCTATAAGAAAAAAGTTCGTTTTAATAAAAATTATTGTTAGGGATCTGAAACAGTGTAGCTTTAAATAATAGGGACAGCAGAGGAAAAAATAGTCAACAATATTTGAGTATCCACAGACCGGAGACTGTGTCAAGATAATTTGGATGTAAGAATGAAGACTACTATCTCCTGCCCTCATGGAGCTGTCTGCTTTAGAAGAAGGACTGGCATTAAATAAATAATTATGACAATTAATATGCTAAGAAATACAAAGTAGACAAAAGATGACCTGATGGAAACAGATAACAGAATAGAGAATCTAAGCTACTCTGGAGGGTTGGGGGAGGTCACCTCTAAGACTACCAGCAGGGAGGAAACACAGGGCATGCTGTGCCTATTTCCAAGGTACCCAGTGACCTGGATCGGTGACTTAGACTGGACCCAGGGGCTGGCTTCCAAAGATCGCAAATAATAACAATGAAGTTAAAGGTAAGAAGAGTGACAATATTTTGGAAGAAATCAAGTTTTCCATAGGTAGGGATCCCCACCTATGGGGATCTCTGGAACCCCTGGATCCCCTAACCACCTGAATTTAGCTGGGACAATCAAGCGGAATTTTCACAATTCATTCTTATTTTCTATAATATTGACCTTGTTCATGAATCCTTCTTCCCTACCTATTCAATCCTCTTTTGATACCAGTAAACTCTGAATTAACTTGTAGTTTTGTTCCTGGAGTGATACCATAGGAGAAATATTGCAACTTCACATTGGATAGAGCTAAAGAAACAGGAGCCAGGCAGTGGGGGAAAAAAATGAAATTTTGGAGTTCTGCACTCAGATATGCCGTGATTTAACATATAAATTAATGCAAATGGCATGATTCTTGTGTGTAACACTTTTCCCATCAGGAAAACAGAAATTATGCCACTTACCAACTCTAGTACAGACTGTCATTAAGCAAGTTGAACAATTATGTCTATATAAATGTTTACTATTGATTTATTACACAGCTAATGAAAATTAATGATGATAATTATTAAAATATAGATTGATATTAACAACATCTAAACTTCCCAAAGTATTACCAATTTGTAATTTTAAAAATAACAGCAATTAATTATTATTTTTGCTATGGTTAAATGATAACAATTTGTAATATAGTATCATATGTTTTCTCCAAATAAGAGAAGCACTAATCTATTATGGTGAAGATAATAACACTGATAATGAAAGAGTAATGATTGCTATTAATAATCACTTCCTATTATTGGTATTAAAATGTCCAAATCACTCCAAATTATCAAAGATCTGGTGAAATAAGACCTAGTAAAGGCATATGATGAAATATGCGACCTATATTCACCAGGTCTGTCAAATCAGGATTCTGGGCCAGTAGATTCACAGCGCTGGCTGCCCATTAGAAAAGACTGGAACCTTTAAAAAAATGCCAAGGCCCAACCCCCGACGCAGAGAATCTGGTTTAATTGGTCTGAGATGTGGCCAATTTTGTGGAAGTTCTCTGAGTCAAATGTGCAGCCAGAATTGAGAGCCACTGCTTCAGATGTTTGATTTTTATGCCTGAGAATAAAAGACATGTTTGGTCCTAGGGGCAAAACTGAATTCAGAAACCCACTTGCCCAGCCTCTGTCAATCAGTGCTGTGTGCACCAGAGGAATGAGTTGTTAGTTTTTGTTGTCAGGGAATTTTCTTCGTGGAAAAGAAGTACATTAAAATACCAAATTGCAGTATTTACATATTTCATGTTTTTTTTCCAACTGCGTTCCCATAGCAACTAAATCCATTTGCCCTCTACTTTCTTCTGAGTTATTTTCCATCATGAGCCATGCTTTATTAGTGAGGCAAACAGTTTGCCCTCTGAAATGACGGTTTTGCTGTTTACTATTTCTTTGCCAGGGAATTCAACTCTAGTTGCATCTTTCTTACTCCTGTGCTACCCAAATTTGATAAAGTTAGCTTTGCTAGTTTGAGCAGAGATAGCATCCCTGACCACTTTCCTTAATCTCAAGCAGTCCCTGGGTTTTTTCCGATAAACTGACCAGGAAAAGGCAAATGGAAAGGAAGACTTCCCTCAGGGAATCTGTGACTGGGAAAAGATACAAGGAAGGGAAGTAAGTGATTAGATCCCAAACACTGACCAATTTGCCTAAATCAACAGCAGACAAAGGATAACCCAGCTCCCTAGGAGCTAACTAGGCTAGATCAGGTAGGGTCCCTGGTTAAAAGAATGTCCCAGCTTTGGAGATGGTCACCCACTAGCAAGCAGGAAGAAAGTGCATTTTGCTGCAGCCTCTCTGAATCCCAGAGAGGAGGCCCAAAAGAGGCATAGGACACTGAGATTTCTTTGTGATTTCACCCAGACGACTTGGCAGACTTCAGGGCTTGTTTGTTTGTTTGAAACTATGACATTTCACTTGCTAATGAGGTTCTGCTTCCCAAGGGGACAGAGTTGCCAAAGAAGACTGCAGGAGGGAGGCACCAGGCCCAAAGCTTCAGGGCAGCTCTCCTTGCTGCCGCCTGACGCCAGGATGGACCTGAGCCGTCTATGCCAGAGGAGAGACAAGTGGCACCAGAGACAGGGCGATGCTTCAAAATCATCTGTTCTCAGTTGCTGACTCAGAAGCCTCCTTCAGTGCCAGCAGCACTAATGAAGAGGATTTGCTTCCTCCTCTCTCACAGGCAGCAAATAAAAGCCAGAGCTATGGTGCAACAGCCCCCAGGCCAGGGGGCCGGTGACTCCACACAGCAGCTCAAAACACAGCAACAGAAATCACACGCAGCGAGAATTCCCCTCCCACCTGCAAGATCCGGATGCAACTTACCTATATGCATCAGTTGCATTGCTTACTGCCAGGTTCTGGGGGTCATGGGTAAAGTCCTTCAGGACTCTTCTACCAACATCATTTATTCAAGAATAACTTCTTCTATCAGTTAGGGTTCTGGCAGGAAATAGATGGCATCTCAAATTGGGTAAGATGAGGCAAGTTTAATTAAGGGACTATTTACAAAGTTATGGGCAGAATATAGGGAAAACCACAAGGGATGGTGTCTCACCTCAGAACTAGTAATAGCAGGGCACTTCTCCCACCCCAGACCTAACCAGCAGAATCCAGAGACAAAACTGAGTGGAGCTGACAGGAGCTGAGGCCTTCAACTGGAGGAGACAACCAGCACACCGTGCCTACACAGGGAGAGAGACAAGGAAATAAGTACCTGGGCCTCATTCTCCTTCTTTCCTTCCATTTGCTGTCAGTGCTCTCCATTGCCAAACTCAGCCAGAAGCTGAGGGCATGGTAGCCCTCATCAATGCAGTCTGTACAGGTCAGCCTCCTGGGGCACAAAACAGGTCGGAGAAGTGAGGACCTAGTAGGGCAAATAAAGGCATCAATCACCGTCTCTTACACATCAGAGCACCTGAGATACCACATGACCAGGGAAATGTTTGTTCTGCCATTGCCAGAGCCCTCCTAAATGCCAGCAATTTCCAAGACAACAGTGTTCAGGGGTTGGAAGGATACATTGAGAGCCTGCAATATGTTCAGCCACAGAGAAGGCAAGTGGAAGCCTGACTTACCCAGGGGTATAGAGGTGACACTGAGAACAGAAGCATAAGCCTCCTAGTCCTGATCGTATGGTACTTCCCAGCCATGAATCACACTGCCTGCGGCTTTCCTGCTCAAAACGAAACAATGAGCACCATGGTATGCTCACTTTGCATAGAACATTTCGCCTAGTTCTCTATTTGCAAAGGCAAGTAGAAAAGGGTGACCCTATTATTCTGCAGTTTGGCATCATCTGTGCTGAGAATACGCACCATTAGAAACAGACACGCTGTGAGAGTCTGACAAGACGATACTTGGTTATTGAAAGTCCAGTGTCTGACGAAAATTAGCAGGATTAGTTCCCATTCGGGTAGAGCTAGGAGAAGAGCAGATATTCTAAATGGATTTACAGAAGGATAGGAGAGAGACTAGCAAGATGCTCTTCTGCTACCTTTGTGTGGTGGTGGAAGTGGTGTAATAATTATAACACCTATGCTACCTGATTTAGGAGACTGTCACGATTCTGTATTTTGGCTTCTGCTTGTATTATAAGGAACCCAAAGAGGAAGTGCTATGTACAACTCAGAAAAAGAGGGTCTGACCATTTATGGTGATGGTAGGAAAATCACAGCTTTTTCTTTTTTTTAATTCAAGCTCACCTGCAAACTTGAGGGGTCATTCTCTACTGCAATTTATTCATTAAAATTCAAAATTTCATATTCTGGATTCTTTTTTTCTTGTTGGCAAGAATACACCTATGTTAATTTACAATTTATGTCTCAAGACATGTGCCAAATATATTACTGGTGTTTCTGAAGAAAGGGCCCCTGGGCTGCATAGACTGATTTGAAGTCTACATATTTAGTGCTTAGAGACCAAACATGGAAGGCAAATTGTTTACATGTCAGCATATGCATACTTAAGGAATCTATGTGAATAGAGAAATGCCTCCTTTAGTATTTGCAAAGTGTTAAACTGACAAGGTAACAATTGCTGAGATCAGACATTCAACTTGTCGTACACCTCAAATTCAGAAAAATAGAGTTAAGTCAATTTGGGCAAATATACAAGTTCTGTTTCTGTTATCATGTTGTCATTCCTGTTTAATACTCACTTTGTGTTTGAAACAAATAGGTGATACTGAATTTTATACTCTATTTTTTTTTACTTTTTCATTAAAATATTGGCATCTTAATGATATAGAAATTTAAGATATAAAATTAAATATAAAAAAATTTTTTTAGAAACCATGTAAAACCATCCCAAAGATCTATGCTTAATCAGTTCAACTCTAGAATTGTCTCACTGTAAGGTTATTAAAAAGAGGACAAAATTTACCAAACTGCTCAAAAGAAGAGAACTTTGGGTAGTAGCATTAATTTAGTATCTCCATGCTTTGCATTGCCTTTATTCAGTATATTAAATTTTTCCTGTTTGCTTAATAAGGCACCCTATGCACTGGTCATCTAAGATTTAATATTCTTCTTTGTAGTCCATAGCTACGGCGATCATATAAATATTTTCCCAAATAAATACCAAATATTTTCCCAAGTAAATATTAAAATGTATCACCTTGACCCATACTAGCCTGGAAAACATATGGTCACCATGGTTATAATACACACAGAGGCACACCAGGGGAAAGAGCATCCACAATAATAACCAAAAATAGTCTCTCGAAAGCTTTTCTTTTACCCATGAACCTGTTCTTCAGGAAACTTGATTCTTGTGATTAGAGAGGTTCAGAGTAAGTTCAGACAAATGGAGGCATTTGTCACTTCCCTTGCACTTTCACCCTTTGCCTCCCTGTGTCCAACAACCACCCCTCTCCCACCTCAAAACAACATAATAAACGTGCTGAACACAAAACAGTGTACTCCACTCTGTTCTCAAACTGTGGAATTTCTCCACTGTGGGCATTGTACACAAACAACGGTGTTATTTTCAGAGCAGTAAAACACTTTGCCCAGACAGCTGAGACCACAATTGTTCAGAAAGGCCCTTTAGTTTTCAATCTTTCATCTGTTCTCCATTACAATTGATGTGCAGGTCTTCAGAGCTGCAGTCTCTTTGTAAGACCCAAGTTAGTAACAGGAGGCCCTTGGAGAGCCACCTCTTGTCTTGTGTGGTTGTAGAGTAGATTTCAGGGAGGAGAAATGACTGGGCCTGATTGAGAGAGGGAGAATCAATCATCCTCCATCCACTGGGTTCATGGTGGGATGCAAGGCCAAGGATTTTTTAACCTTTCCTGTAGGAAATGGGGCCCTATCCCAGGTTTGTAAGCAGAGATGTGAATTAATCAAAGATAACTCTGCTGGCAATGTGAAGGATGAAATGAGAGAGGTAGAGAGATAAAACTGCAGTTAGGAACACAGAATTGGAGTTTAGTTCAGGCCCACCTAAAGCAGGGAGAAGTGGAGAAGACAAAAATAGAGAATGTCTACTTTGGTTCTCCTGGAGAGAGCTGGAACCCATTATATTAAGTGAAGTATCCAAAAAATGGGAAAACAAGCATCACATGTACTCACCAGAAAATTGGTTTCCCTGATCATCACCTAAATGCACATCGGGGAAGGATACCAATTGGATATCAGACTGAGATGGGGGGTGGGGGGAGGGGATGGGTGTATGCCTACATGACCAGCGCATTGCGCACCGTCTGGGGAATGGTCATGCTTGAAGATGCTGACTCGGGGAGGTGGGGTGGGGGGAGGGGATGGAGGTATGACTACACGGTGAGGGCCAGGTGCACTGTCTGGAGAATGGACATGCTTGAGGCTCTGACTCAGGGGGATGGGCGGGACATGGACAATGTATATAACCTGAGCTTTTGTACCCCCATGAAGAGCTGAAATAAAAAAAAAAAAACAAAAGAAAAGAAAAAAAAATAGAGAATGTCTAAAAAGAAAGCCTTTCAATATAATCAAATGCTGTGAAGACGTTAACAAGAATAAGGATTAAAAAGGGTTCTTTGAATTTGGCTGTTTGTCTTTGTGGTTGATATTATGAAAGCTCCAAGGATATAACTCCTTTTCTTAGAAAACTTTCAATTGAATTGATGGGCCCAAAAGTTAAAGTATCTAGAGCACAGTTTATGCCCATGAAATATTTGCTAAATGAATAAGAAGATCTTCTTCCATCCTTTTTATTTTCTCCCTTGCCACCTCTTCTTATTTCCTTTCTTTACCTCCTAAGGACCTGCTTTTTCCCAGATGGCAAAGGTGACCAAAAAATCAATGCTTTAGTTTATGAGTTTCCCTAACTTAAAGTTATTTTTCTTTCTTTGGGTTAGTTTGGACACCACTTACCATGTTAAGTGGTGGGTTTTATTGCATGCATTTTGTTTGAAGAAGACCATTCCACTGAAGAAAAGAGGATGGAATGAAAGCAAAAGGATAAGCAGAGAGATTCTTGTAGACTGTTTCTGGTCATTTGAGAATACATTCATCTTCCAAGTGCCAAAGGATGAATATTTACTTCTTACAAGGCAAGTTCTGACAAAAACACAAATATGCAGCTACAAACCCCAAAGCTTTGCCCCAAAACACTAGGCTTAGCAGTTGGCTTAATTCTTAGAAGGACAAAGTTCCTCAAAGGTGATCCCAAGTCCGCTCCAGGAAGAGAGGACAAGGCTTGACACACACTGTGGCTTCAATTATGTGCAGTTAAGCTCACGACTCAGAGCTATGCAAGGTGTAAAGACATTAAACCATGAGATTGAATCTTCAAAACACACAGGAACCCCAAAAGAAAAACAAATCTGTTTTTATATCATGAAACAACTACCCAGTCTCACAAAATCCTCTCATAGTCTTCTGTTTTCTACCATGAGCTTCATTTCCCCGAACCACTTTGTAGGACCGTTTTACATGTCAACAAAGGAACAAACAGTAACTAGGGTAGACAAAGAGAAATTTATCTCAGACTTACAGGTCTATATATAGAGTGGCCAGACATTCTTTTCTTTATTTTGCCCTTTGCACTTGCATTCCCAAGATCGTGTGTCTAATTGCTAGGTTGTATGCTCAAGTGCCTGTGAATACAATATATCACTTTCTGTTGAAACCCACATTGTTCTCCCCCTGGTTTTTTGGTAGTCTTCCCACCTTCTATTACTAGTGTAGGTTTTGCTTTTCATTTCAATCAGCTACATACCCTAAATTCCATCCAAAGCACTTACTGGCCCGGCTGTTTTGGCGTCTCACCTTGTGCGTCTGCATTCCTGTAAGGGTAACATCTTCATCCCTTTCCATTTCCCCTCTTTTCCATTTCCTACAGTTTTCTCTGTTTCTGTTCTTTGGCCAACCTCCCTGCAGCTACATGTGTTTTTGAATCTTCCCCGTATTTTTAAATTATCTTGGTATTCTTAGCCTTTGGGCTTTCAGGACTTACTCAAACTCTCTCATCTTTCGTCTGCCGCCTTTCCAATTATTTCTGGGTCTCATTTTATGTGGCTTACCCATAGCTCCTTTTAAAGTAAAATTTACTTTGTAAACAGTGAAATGTTTTACCAAGGTATATGGTTTCTGAAACCTCTCCTTGCAGCACAAATTCAGTCTTTGAGATGAGTGATCCACTCACCCATTTGCTTCCAGTCTCACTTGTTCAGAGTTCTAGTTTCTCCTTCTGCCATTAGTGATATAGACCACATTCCCCTATTAGAAAAGGTCCCAGGCTTGAGAAACTTATGCTGAGTTAGACGGTGCCCAGGGCAAGTGACTTGCATCTTCTCTCCTAGCATTCTACGTTGCTTGCCTTCCCCATAATCTCATCATCTTTCCCCCAAAGGACTTTCTGAACCTTGCACCAGGCACATATACACACCACACACATTTATATTAGAAGCCTGTTGATGAAAATTAGCCAGTAATTATTCTATAATCCCCATGGTCCTCATTGTCTTCCTTTTGGACTTGCTGATCATTAGTCAGATATGTGAGTTCAGCTATTTAGAATTCATCTGCCTCCGCCCCTTTGTGGGCTGACACATCTTGATGAAGGCCCTCATTTAGAAGGAACAGTCTTTACATCTCTATTAGTACAGTATAAGATCACATTTAGCTCCTATTTAGTTTTAGTTCAAAACACAATTTTTAAATGCCACAAAAAGCAGATGTATGGGTCATTCTGCCTAATGCTCTGCTTATGATAATGAACTATGGGCATGTTCTAAGATATTCCTACCTCAAAAAAGGACTATAAGAACATTCCTTGTAAGATGCCAATTTGAACCTGTGCATTAAATTCCCTTTCCTCCCACATTTCCACTGAAATGGCCAAAGAATATTGAAATGAAGTAGAAAACATCTATATCATCTTGTGGAAAACGGGAATTTATAACAAATAGTTCAAAAACAGAAAGGAAGTTTTTCAAGAAATAGCACAGGTAAACTGGATTTAAATGGTAGTATGTAATTATGGTTAATATTCTGGGTGGATGATAGTATTATGATTATGTAGGAGAATGTCTTATACTTAGGAGATATATGCTGAAGTGTTTAGGGGTGAAGTGGCATGATATCATCAATGAACTCTCAAATAGCTCAGAGTGAAAGAACATGTATGTAGAGAGAGACAAAGCAAGTATGGCAAAATGTTGATTTTTTAAACTTAGGTTAAGTATATAGATATTTAATATACTCCTCATGCTAGTTTTCTATATATTTGAAATTTTAATAAGTAAATATTGGAAAAAAATTCAGGGAAGTACTGATACTTCTGTGACTTAATGCAAAAGAAAAGCTACTCTGGCAATACATAGACATGATCTGCCATAAAAACTATCACCCTCTCTCCCTAAATAAATTAAAGAAACACACTCAGGGAGTCTGGAAATTTGGGGGGGAAATGTAGGGCAAGGAATAGGTAACATACAAAAAGAAAAAAAATCAGTTTCTCATCCAACTTCTACATACACATTAAATATAAAAGACAATGAAGCAATGTCTATAGGATTTTGAGGATAATTTAAATGTTGAAACCAAAAAATTACATAAACAGTTAATCAAATATACAAGGACAAGAAGGAAATTAACAACATGCCCTCCTTGAAAAAATTATTTGGAAAAGAATATTCCAGCATGCTGAGCAATAAATTCATAAACAGAACTCAAATACAAGTATGTTCCAGTATAAAAATTATAACAATGGACAATAAAAACCAATTTACATTAATCTACCATTAATGTATACATAATCAATTTGCAAAAGATTTTGAAGCAATATAAATGTCAAAAATAATTCTTTTAGAAGTATTTACTAATGTCGAAAAGAAGTTAATAAAAATAAGATAGATCTAAAGAGTTAGTGGGGTGAAAACAAGAAGAAATGAAGGTGTGATGAATCACTCCTCTTACATAGGGAATGTCATTGAGATTATTTTATTTTTGGTAGATGAATTCGAGTTTAAATTCTTTAAGTCAGTGGTCCCCAACCTTTTTGGCACCAGAGACCGGCAGAGACCAGTTCCACGGAAGACAATTTTTCCATGGACTGCGGAGGAGAGTGGCATGGTTTCAGGATGTTTCAAGTCATTACATTATTGTGCACTTTATTTCTATTATTATTACACTGTAATATATAATTAAATAATTTTACAATTCACCATAACGCAGAATCAGTGGGAGCCCTGAGCTTGTTTTTATGCAACTAGATGGTCCCATCTGGGGGTGATGGGAGACAGTGACACTTCACAGTATGTCCAGTCTACTCTGTAATCTCATTTTGGTGGCTGTCACTACAGAAAATCCTGCTTCACAAAGATAGGGTGTTGGAAATGGAAGCAGGCTTTTCAGTGCCTTTGTGGCAATCTCAGGATATTCTGCCTTGACTTTAATTCAGAACATATGGAGATTTGAAGTTGTCTCAAACATACTTTTAAGGGCACCGTCATTTGCGATCTCGAGCAATTGATCCTCTTCTAGCATGGACAAAGTCGGTTCACCAGGCTTAGTCACAAATGGCTCGCGGATCTATTCCTTCCCAGTTCGGGGGTCTTTTGTGGTTAGGAAATAATGCCCAAACTCTTCTGAAAACTGAGATAGGTGATTATGCACCAGCTGGGAAAAAGAAGGCCCTGGGTCAGTCTCTTTCAAAATCTCTATTAATGTTTGAAACATGTCAAAAATCCCAATGTTCACTCATTGCCCCTATAATTCCAGTGTGGCTTCAAATGCAGCCCCTTTATCTGCCGACTTGAAGACAGTTGTCCTTCTCCCCTGAACTAACAGATTGAGTTCATTGAGAAGGTTTAATATGTCACACAAGTTAGGAAGTTTTGCGACCCATTCTGTGTCACTGAAATGTGCTGCCAGTGGTGACTGTTCTTCTAAAAAAAATCTCTGGAGTGGCTTTTGTAACTCAAAAACACAGGACAGTGATCAACCTTTAGAAAGCCATCTCACTTCTGTGTCTAAGAGAAGACGTGTGTGCTCTGCGTCCATCTCCTCACAGAGCTGTGTGAACAGACGTGAGTTAAAGGCATGTACTTTAATGTGATTGATAATTTTAATCACATCCTACAAAACATTATTTAGTGCAGGTGACATTTTTTTGGCTAGCCAGCATTTCTCTATGGATTTCACAGTGCGTAGACTCACATTCAGAAGTGACCTCCTTGACCCAAGTAGTGAAACCAGAAAGCCGTCCAGTCGTGGCAGCTGCTCCGTCCATGCATATACTGACACAAAATGACCAATTCAGCTTTCCTGATATGTACTCATTCAAAGACTTGAATAGTTCTGTACCTATGGTATTGGTTGGAAGTGCACATACATATCCTCGTGCACATCCTCCTGAAAAAAAACCACACAAAAACTAGCATTGTTGCCTTGTTGTCACATTGGTAGACTCATCAACCTGAATTGCGTACCACAGTGACTCATTAACCCTCTCTAACAGTTGGGCCTCAATACCCTCTGCTATTTCATCAATTCATCTAGTTATGATGATAGCTGAAAGAGGAACACGTGCCACCTTTTGAACTGCAGCCTCTCCTAAAAGTTCACAGCAAATGTCCTTAGCAGCAGGCAGGATCAACTCTTCACCAACAGCAAAGGGCTTCTTAGTGTTAGCAATGCAGTTAGCCCTTAAGAATGATGCTCTCACGGCAGACACATTGGATGAAGTGGTGGCCTTCAGTAATTGCTTCTGTTCTTCGTGTTCATGTTTCTTCTTTTGAAAAACTCTAAAGTCTTGTATTTTAATACAGGGTGCTTGGTCTCCATGTGGCAAAGCAGTTTTCAAGGTTTCATGGCTTCATTTGATAGCTGGTGGCCACACAGTATGCAAAATGGGCTTGGAGAATGTGAATCACCTGTTGCAATAAACCCATAATTCAAGTAGGACTCTTGGTATTTTCTTTTAAATGCAGCTCTCATTTTGTTAGCAGTCTTGGAGTCTTCTGCTCTCTCATCATTGGGTCTGTCTCCCTTTTCAAAGAAGCTCTCCAGTGATGTTTGTTCTTAACTCATTTTAGCTAGGGTTAGCTTGTGGGCTTACCAAAACTGTGACTGAAACAAGTGCACGGTGCAGGAGAGTGGCAGAGACAGAAGTGGTAAATAAAATAATGGGCTGGCCACGTGCAGACTAAAATAAGTGTCAGATTCTGATAAAGCCTCCCACCAGATGCAGCTGTACAATTGAAGTAAGATGCTCACTTGCCACTATAAAGCCTGCCACCAGATGCAGCTTAATTGTCACTTGCCACTTACTGATAGGGTTTTGATATAAGTCTGCAAGCAACTGATTTATTATGGTCTCTGTGCAGTCAAACCTCTCTGCTAATGATAATCTATATTTGCAGGTGCTCCCCAGAGCTAGCATCACCACCTCAGCTCCACTTCAGATCATCAGGCATTAGAGTCTCATAAGGAGCACACAACCTAGATCACTCACATGCTCATTTTACAGTAGGGTTCATGCTCCTATGAGAATCCAATGCCATCGCTAATCTGACAGGAGGCGGAGCTTATGCAGTGATGTGAGCAAGCGATGGGGAGTGGCTGTAAACACAGGTGAAGCTTCACTTGCTCACCACTCACCTCCTGCTGTGCGGCTGCTTCTTAACATGCCACAGACTGGTAGCAGTCTGTGGCCCAGGGGGTTGGGATCTGCAGCTTTAAATACTTGAGTAGAATTCCTAGGAGACTAGAAATAGGTAACTTTCAGACATTCATACAGGGCGAAAAAGACAGGGTTAAGTAGAATAGTGTTGGAGAGAAAGAAAGAGAAAGGGGGAAAGAAAAAAGTTGAAAAAATATAGAAAATAAAATGGCAGAAATGAGAGCAATATATGTAAATGGGATAAAATTCACTAATATAAGATTAATAACCCACTGAATCAATAAATAAAATTCAACTACATACTGTTTATAAGGCACACATTTGTAACAAAATGATATAGAAAAGTTGAAAAAGAGAGAGAGAGAAATGGGCAAGGATATGCCAGGGAGAATGCAAACAAAAAGGGAACAGAGAAATAGTATTAATGGACAAAACAGCATTAAAGCTAAGAAAAATTATTAAGTTAAACAAATCTGTCAGAAAAAAAGTAAAATCCACAATGAATATATAAAAGCTAAGTATAACACTGAAATGATATTTTTAAAACTATTAAAAATGCAAGAAGAAATTTGCAAAATTATTATCATAGTAGAAGATTTCACATTCCATTGGAAGATCAAATAGTCAAAAATAAATAAGAATATTTTTCAATTAAATGATACCATTGTAATACCAGAAATTAAAAACAAAATAATAAACAAAAACTCAAAATACTTAGAAACTAAAAAGTACTCTTCTAAACTCTTTGGTCAAAGCAAAATAGCACAGATTCTAAAGAAAATAGTATTAGCACCACAGAATATCTATAATGACATGTGATGTTTGGCCAAAGGTACTATCCCCATTAGAATGAGCAACAGGGCAAGCATACACCTACTATTTAAATCATCCTAGTGTGCATGGCATTTAAAATGTACAAAAAACAAAAGTGTCAACATTGAGAAAGAAGCAAAATTATCATTATTTGTTGGTGATTTGATTGGTTAAACTGGAAAACCTAAGAGAAAAAACTGAAAAAACAGCTGAAACTATTAAGAAAGTTTGACAGAGTCCACTTGAAAGACTAAAATATTTTAAAAGCAATCATTTTCTTACATACCCTAAAGAGACACCTAGAATAATGGGAGAAAACCATTCACAATAGGAGTAAAAGGTAATAGTAATGATGTGGACCTAAGAATTAAGTTAATAAGAAATATGAAGGACAAGTAGGAATAAAATAATAAAAGTTTAAGAAGAAAAATAAAAGACAACTTCAATAAATGAAAATATATACTGTTTCCAGAAGAAGTTACTGAATATTATAAAGATTTCGTCCAAATTAATCTGTAAACTTAATACAATTGCATTTAAAATCCAGTGACATATTTTTAAATTAACAAAAATATCATAAACATAGAAAATAAACATTCAAGAAAACCCAGAATACTTCTTCTAGCAATATGAAATTGGTTAAGGAAATTACAGTACATCAATACAAAGCAACATGTTGCACTCATTTGAAATGTTTGTGGAGCTCTAAATTGACATGGAAAGGTGATCACAAAATATTAAGTTGAAAAAGCAAATTATAAAACAATATGTTTAGTTTGAGCCCCTTTGGGTAAATATACAAAAATACAAAGTGTCGAAGCTATACACCAAAATATCAATAGTTATCAACTCTAAGAAATTACAGGCTTTTTAAAATTTTTAATTTTGCGTATATCACTTTTCTAATTTTTCTACAATGAACATATATTTGTGATGAAATTAAAATATTTTACCCTTTGGGTAAAATGTAGTTTGGGTAAAAGGTATTTTTTGACATATTTTTAAATGTCTATCAGAGTCAACAAAATGACGGAGCCCTAAAAAGCTATCTTTTGTGGGAGAAATTTACATCTGTAGAAAATCTGCATTGTGCAGCCAGGCCTTCCTTTGTCCAAATTAAAGAAAATTAACGGAGAATCTGACACCTTAAAGACCTGAAAAAAAAAACCATTTCCCATCTATTCTCTCTGAGGGCTGCTACTTGTAAGGTTTCATCTACTTTACGAGACCACCTTTGCCAGCTAAGCTTCCTCTTCTCTCCCTCCCATAACCTGTCTTACTACTGCAAGTTGACTTACTACTGTCACTCTTTTGGGCCCTGCTCCAAGTCCCCATTCTTTCTGTGACCTCAAGATAGTATAGAAGCTTCTGCACCCCATTGAGGGTTGGATAATCACCCTTTGATGCTTCCCGTAGACATGTTAATAATAAATTTATATGAGTTTTCTCCAACTAATCTGCCTTTTGTGAGTTAATTTTTCAGTGAACCTTCTGAAGACAAAGAGAAAGCTTTTGTTTGCCCCTACTATGATTTAAAAACAAAAAGTATGAGCGTGTTTCTTAAACCTACCCACTGTAGTTCTTACACCTTTCAGTTTATCTAAGCCCTACTTAAAATCCCATCATATTTTGACCTATCTCTTGGAATAATGGGTTTCATGACTTTACTGTAAATGTGTGAAGCCATGCTTTCTTTTATTTGTCTTCAAACTAGCTTCAGTATGTATTTTTTGCTCTTATTTTTCTGAGTTTTACTCATCTGATTCCTTCCTTTCACGGCACCGTAAATTTTTTTATCGCATCCCGCTCCACCTTCATCTTTCCAGATTGAGAGCATTAAGTAGTCAGCCCATCCTCATAAAGCAGCACTCATTTGCTCCATCTCTGTTTTTACTGCATCATTAAAATGACCACATGGCCAGAATTGAGCAGTATATTTCCAATTTATTTTTCTCTAACTTCCACTGTATAAGAGTTATCCTCCCAAATGTAAAATATTATCTTCAATATTATTTATAAGAATATTTATTGAGCCAAATATGTTTATGGATTACTTCTGTACTGTCCGCTGGGAAAGCAGAATCTCACTTTAGGTCAATTTCAGTGACAACATCTATAATACTATAGTTTCTTACCTCCCAAATAGACATAGATTGGTCTAGAAGACTGCACAGATGGATCTGTATCCAAATTCACAAGGAAGGCCTTTTGTGAATCAATAAGTGCTATCCTGGTGTCATTTTTCTTGCTGTCAAAATGCCACAGTAAAGGAAAAAAAGGTCCCAACTCAGCCTGTGTAAATCGTTAGTATTTGGCTCTTTCCAAATTACTGTGTGTGTGTGTGTGCACGTGTGTGCACTCACAGAATGTCTGAAATGGTCTGATCAGATGTGCAGCATTACCAGGAAGAAATGGAAAATCTACTGTTTAAATTTGGATAAAAGAGTCTAGGAGTGGAAAGGGAGAAGGGTAAGACCAGGTGGTGGGCAAACGTGGAGAGCTGAGAGAAGGAGTGGAAGACACGACTCACCTCCTCACCCAGTAGTCCCATGTAACAGCTCCTGTGTGGAAAAGGCCAGTTGCACAGCTGTGAGCCACTTTAATTGTCATCATGAGATGGTTCACACAGACCATTTATGTGCACGCTCTTTTGCATACACCATTTAATGTCACGCAGAAAGGAATATTGATATCTCACTTCCCCTTCATTTCTTCTCACCCAAACTGTCACAACCCCCCAGTGCAGTTCCATTCCTCTCCACTTCATCTTACATATTGGTGTCAGAGTTATATGTTTAAAGAAAGTTCTTATGTTGTCACTTTTCTGGTTTAAAGAAAAAAAAAGCCATCTCTTGGTCCCTATTGCTTCCTCTGCAAATCTTTCAAAATAGAGCCAAAATCTGATCACTCAGCATATGAGGTCCTTCCAAACCAAGCCCAGCCTCCCCTCCAAGACTCATATCCAGCGACCAAACTCTTTCCTCTTCACTGAAGCCCTCCACTTGCCTTTGCTCACCATCCCTTCTGTATGGAGTCTTTGGCTTCCCACCCCCACCTGTCCAAATAGCACCCATGTTTTAGACTCTCCACAATTGTTCCAACTGGAGACAAAATCATTAACTTCTTCCTCTTTTCCTTCCTATTCTCCAGGGATTTTGGTGAACCTCAGTAAATCCCTTAGCACAATAATAAAACAACAAGCACTTACAGAGAACTCCCTAAATGTTCAGTAGGGTGCTAAGTACTTGTCTTAATTGGAGATCCTTTGGTTGTGGGAGTTAGAAACTTGCTAGAAACAAGTAAAAGGCGTTTGATTATTACAACTCAAGGAACCCAGGGTAAGATATATAATCAGGAAATCAGGAAAGGGCCCTCTCTCTCTATTTCTTTTCCCTCTCCCTCTCTGTCTCCCTCTACCACCCTCT
Organism: Lemur catta; assembly: GCF_020740605.2. Taxonomy (NCBI): domain Eukaryota; kingdom Metazoa; phylum Chordata; class Mammalia; order Primates; family Lemuridae; genus Lemur; species Lemur catta. The sequence goes on from NC_059139.1 coordinate 44,068,087, forward strand.
TTGAGCAGTGCCCCTTCCTGGGTGTGGATAGCACAATGGAGACAGTTGTAGAGGCTCTCTCTCCCGCCCTCCCTCCACCAGCCACTACAAAACCATACTATTTAGGAGTATTGAGTGAATATTGTTTGTATGTGCAGATTATTATGGATAAAAATGATTATTGGCAAAACAGCAAAAGTAGATTATTTGTATTAGGTAAATATACCCTATTTAATCAAGTCTAAGCCTCCATTGATTGTGAGACACCCCTCTATTTTATGTGGCATCAAGAAAGAAAAACAATGCTACTCTTTTATAATTGCTAAGAAGCTGTCAATTATAAGATATATTCTTTTTAGAGATGTTAAAATGTAAAACAATGTGATTTTTTTTAACATTTTCCAATTATTTAACCATATTCTACAGATCTTACCAATTTTCCCATGCCCCAAGCATGCAGACAACCCATCATTCTCCAGTTTCTGTTAGTCTGTAGCTGTTTTGTCTTGTTCAACTAACTGTGGTTTATTTCCTTTCTTTTTTTAATTGATATATATAATAGTTGTATATATTTTGGGGGTACATGTGATATTTTTATACAGTGTGTAATGATCAAATTAGAGTAATTAGGATATTCATCACCTCAAATATTTATCTTTTCTTCGTGCTGGGAACAGTACCCCCTTGCCTGCCCACTGCCTCTACCTCCTCCACCTGAACAACCTGACCAGAGTCCACTCTAACCAATTCTACTTAATGACTGGGGCCACCACTGAGGGGCAGGGCGAGTCCCACCATGATTTCTCCATATCATTTTGATTATAGGCCAGAGTGATTATTCCAACTGCAACTTTCTATACAAATACTAATTCAATTTTAAGTCTTAAGTCACTTTTTTAATATATATGATCTTCTGCTCTTCCCACTTCCTCCACTTTCTACTGCTCTCCCACTTTTCCTTTGCTGGTCGTAGCCACATGCTCCTGTTCCCCGCACCCTTGTAATATGGGGGCAGGGGGTGGAGCAGTTACCCTTCCTTTCCCTCTTGCTGAATAGCAGACTCAGCAAGAACATCCACATCCTCATCTAGTTTGGTCTTGGTTTTGGGCAGTGGGCAGGTCTTGGGCTGGGGAAGAGACAGGCAGCTCTTTCCTCAGCTGGCCGTCACCAGGCTGCTACCCCCTCCCTGCCCCTGACTCCCAGCTGGGAGAGAAACGACAGTATTACCACAGCATTATTGTGATACCCACAAACCCATTGCCTACAACCCCTCCACCCTCAGTCACCCTAATCTCTGGCTCTGAGCCCTGTTCTGACCAAATCACTATGATGAGCATTTGTGGAGGAGATAACAGGGGGAGTGGGAGGGGATGAAAACAACTTTTTCTGTATTTTGCATTGTATATTGTCTTCAACATGTAACCAATCACTATCTTGTCAACAGAGTCAGCTGATCAAACAAAAAAAACTAGCTCTTTTATAGCTATTATGAAATATTTAATAAATTATTATTAACTAAAATTTCCCTACTATACTATCAAATACTAGAGCTTCTAACTATATTTTGTACCCCTTAACCAGCTTCTCTTCTCCCCCCCAGTAATGTGATTCTTGATGAAACATTGTATTTAACACATAGAAAATAGATTCTACTTGCCTTTGTATAGCACCTAAGATCTCAAAAGGAGAGGTTGTTTAAACCACCTTCCAAGGAAAAGCCCCAAATGAGCAGTTTAGTATAGCATAGACCCCAAATGGACTCAGCAGCTAGGGCTCATACCAGAAGCTATGAGAAACTATATTAACTCATCTCAAAGATGACATCAGTGACAGCAAATCAATAATTAAAACCCTTTTGGGTCAGGCCATATAGACTACCAGATAAGAAATGGAAAGAGCTTTTCATAGGTTTCCAGATCCCAAGCAGAAGAAAGATTTCCAACCCCTGAACCAACTCAGCTCAGGAGCCCAGACATTCAGGCAAAGGGTGACTCAGCCTCATCACCCATCATGAAAAAATGGGCATTTCCACTCTACACTGCTCTCCCTCCCCTGCGGTGATGAATGTGGTGGATCTTCAACATGATTTCTACTGCCCATCTCAGCCTCAGCTCCCTGCTTGTACCATGGCCTAAAAATGGGCTGTCGTCAGGACCAGTTATTGGGCTAAGGACTAAGAGGACAGCATATAGAACTCTCCACAGAACCCAGCTGTCCCTTCTAATAGTTTTATTCCCATTCAATATTGCTTCTTAGATCCATTTGCATTGTTGCGGGTACCTATGGCTCACCCATATTCACTCCTGCATAGTTTTGCCATGTGAATGCACCACAATTTACTCACCTATCTTCCCATCAATGACATATGGCTTATTTCCTTTTTGCTCTCTCTTTGCAAAGAGAGGCTCTGTAAGTCTGCTGGAATATATGTGCAAATGTTTCTCCAAAATGTATACCTAGAAGTGGAATTGCAGGGTCTCAGACTACATTCATATTCAGCCTCACAAGACAATGCCAGATTATTTATCCAAACTGGTTGTTCTAATGTACATTTCTATAGGAGATATATGAATTCCCACTACTTCAAACTTTGTCAACATGAGATTATGAGAATTCTTAATTTTTGCCCATCTAGGGGGATAAAGGAGACAATATACAGTATATTATTTATAACATTCAAAAAACAATACTAAACAATAAATTATTTAGAAGTACCTATACCTGTAATAAAAGTATATGTAAAGAAAGAGAATGATAAACACAAAATTCAGAATAGTAACCACTTCTAAAGGAAGGCAAGAGAATGAGATTATTATGTTACCATACGTACGTATATATATATTGATTTTATGATTTCATATAATAAATACATAATAAAGTAATATTTTAATTGCTTTATTCCATGTTCCCACAACACTGAGACAATGCCTGCAATAACGCTTGAAATTACATTCTTAAAGCTTCATCATCAAAAAGAAAAAAAAGTTCCTCCCTTCTAGCTCCAGACAGAAAAAATTCTCAGGGAAGGAATTTGATTGGCCCAGATCTTGTGTTCATTCCTGAACCAATCACTGTGGCCAGAGGTAATAAGCACTATTGTTGGTCTTTCTTGGGTTCACCTCAGTGGCCAGAGGGATAGAATCTGTTACCATAAAATATGAGGTGGCACAGAGGGGCATGAAAGGGCAAAGCATGACAGAAACCTTAAGAAGTATTAATGTTATCATTTTCTAAAGACCATACAAATGAGAGGGGCAGGGTTAGACTCAAACCCAGATCTGCATGACTCCAAAGCCTGGGCACTAATCACTTCAATTCCAGCTCCTGCTAGATGAAAATATTACAACTTTTCTTTAGTGTTATGCCAGGATTTCCTTAAAGGCTGGGACCTTGTCTTATTTATCTGTGTCCTTCCAGCTCCTAGAAATATTACCTGGCACTTTTTAGGTGTTTGTAGAATTAATTAAATCTCAAAACTACAGATTGCTTATTTGAACATATTCTTATATCAATATGGATGTGACCATGTCTAAGACCAGCTGTGTGGGTCTTGTGCTCACAAGAGAACAGATGGGGATTTGAAGAGTGGGAAGGGGTGGAACATTTTAATTTCAAGAACATTTTAGCATCACAAAATTCAAAAGGGAGCTAGCAATACTAGAAATTTTATATTTAAAGCAAAGTTGCTTGATGGTCAAAAGTGAGCATAAAAAGAGTATTAAAACATAGCCAGCATATATTTTTCTTATTGAGAAAATTATGACTATCCAGATTTATTATTTCTATTACATTTTTTGAGAAACTCCTTAAACAGGAAAGTGGGATTGGGTGGAGCCAAAGAGGGACCTTTCCTTTGACTACGTCATTTCAATTGTTATAAAAAATATATTTATGAGATACTTGCAAAATTAAAAATAAAGAAATAATCACTGCCTAACCACATATTTTAAGTCTCTGGGCAATAATTACCAGTTTTCTGTCTCTTTCCACTTTCCCCAACCATTATGTAAAGGTATTGTTCAAGAAATGATTTTTATCTTCATTTGTTTTCATTTGGGTCATGTTAGTTTTCATCCTTTTTCTTCCACAGAATTACATCTTTTTCTGGTACTTGTCTTTTACGTTCCTTTGTGAAGCCTGAAATAAAACAAACAAACAGAAAACCATTTCTTTGTTAAGTACAATCTTCTCATTTCTCACTGTTTGTTTTGTCTTCCTTTGCAATGCTTCTAGTCTCCTTAGGACATTGGAGGTACATATTTAAACTTTTTATCTTCATTTTAGTTTTTCAACCCTTTTGTTCTCCTTTCTTTTCTTTGTTTCACAAAAAAATAATGCTTCATTTTAAATGACTCACCATTGTATTGCTTCCCTGGCTTGCACAGCGATTAAGTTGAAGATACACTATTAATTTAGAATTGTGTGCTGTGTTGGTTCAGCCTGCTTCTAATTTTGCTAAAGGATCTGTATGTGGCTGCACTTAATTTATTTTTAAACATTTTCTTTCTTTCCTTCTGTCCTCTTGCCTGTATTATCCAATCTGATATACACCAGAGCATTATACACTGATCCAAATTTTGCCCCATTCCAAATTTCAAATTTTTCTTTTTCCCCTCCTATTAGATTCATTTTGTTTCTCATTACAATCCAGCTACCCACAGGCTTATTTCACCAGAGGCCATAACACTAATGTTTATTCAAGTGATTTTTGAAGTGAGTTTTATCCTGCATTTACAAGGAAAAAGGAGATGGGAGGGGAGTAGAGAAATTGAAAATAATAATTGTTTCAATCTTGAAATTAAATATTCCCTATTGGCTACGTACACTGCTGAGATTCTCTGAGCCCTGATTTAATCCTACCTTTGTTTTGCCTCTATTGACTTGTACCTATAGCAGACTCAACCAGGCAAAGGCGGCCAAGAACCCTGACTTAAGACTTCTGTCTCTTGCCCTAATCCTTTTCCCTTACCTCTCATTTAGCAAACATTAGGTCCAAATCTACCTTTGTTCTTTGGGAAAAGAAAGAAGCTTCCTTTTACCTTCTTCTCCAGTCTGGCAGATATAGACAAAGAGAGTATGGCGTAGCTGGGCCCTGGATATTTTTTGACATGGCATCACTGTCATGTCATAGGGACAAGATCTTAGCATACTTAACTCATGGAAAGACATGGTGTGGGGAGCAGAAGATAGTTGTTTTGTGGAATTAATTAAATCCCCAAACTGCAGACTGCTTATTTGAACACATTCTTATAACAACATGGATGCAACCAGGTCTGACACCAGCTATGCGTGTCTTGTGCTCACATGAGAACAGATGGAGTTGAGAGCCCATGCCCTGGAATATCAGAGAGGACAGGTCCTTCGGTAGAGCCACCTCTCAGGGCTACCTGCCAGATGTAAGAGTCGTGTGACTACAGCCATGGGCAAAATGACCCTGCCTCCCAAAATGAGACCTGTGTCCTCAGTTGTAGAGAACTGAGGCATTATACCCCTACCCTAGTTATGAATCCAACACAATGCATTCTCTGCTTCAGGTATCAGACTAGTAGGCAAATTTGGGATTAAAATCTCTAGCAACCTTTCACTTTATGTCTTGTGAAGACATATGAAGGCCTGTGGAAAAACAGAAACTTGACATCAGAGAGAAGTTGGGTCTGAGGAAGGAGCTCTGGCCATGTCGGCCTGGTACACTGGGAGAGCCGTAATTGTGAAACACTTCTGCCTGTCTCAGCGGGCATCAGACACCAGTGGAGGCTGGATTAAGTGGACATACACAAAGTCTGTCTCTTAGTCACAAGAGTTTCCACCATCATTCCTACCATGATTCACTGACCCAAGTCTGGAAATCCCAGGTACAAGAACAAATCTCACAGAAAACCATGAATATATCCCTAAGTCTTTTCCAGGCAAAGCTAGCACTTCCTGTCAGTTAGAGCAGATGCCAGTGAGGCCAAGACTTGAGCAATGTATGAGACAGTTTCTCACAGGGGAAAATTCTACTCCATAGTCAGAGACTAAACCTGTAAACCTAGTCAGACATTTTGCAACCATGAACATAATGAAGTCAGTTAATTTTCTGCTCCATTTTCTACTGTGTTAGAAGGGATATTATCACTTTAAATTCTGTATCAGAAGCAGTCTCTAAACAAGTTGGTTGCTGGAACAAAGTAGCCAGGGGCTATAGATGAAGAACAAGATAGAAAAAGATTCCTTCTGAGAAAGCAGAAAAATTAAAAATAACAAAATCAGAAAAGCTTCCTATGATGTAGCAAGCCAGATACAGGCGTATCCGAGTCTCTGTTCTATAGATGCACAGGAAAATGTATATGCTTCTTGGTAGCCTCTAAATTCAGAAGTGAGAAACTGAATTAAAGAAATACCAAAAATGATTGCTAGAGGTAGCACTAAAGATGGTAAGAGAAGCTATACCTCATCTCCTCTCACTGAAAACCACCTCCCTCGCAACAAACTCAGGACACACAGATAAAGTAGAATACATGAGAGAAACTACCAGTGAGTTAGAACTAAAATAAGGAGGGGGAATTAATAAAATAAAATGATCTCCTTCGCTGCTGATGGAGTGCAAATTGGTACATTTCTGGAAAGCAGTTTGGCAACATACTTATTAAACCCCTTCAAAATATGTATTGCCTTTGACTTAGTATTCCTACTCCCAGGCATCTACCCTAAGAAATAATAAGAAAGGTAGAGAAATATGCATGTCACAGAATTATTTATAATGGTGAATAGTTGGACATCTAAATATACAATAGGAGAATCCATACCATAGAATATTATGCAGTTATTTAGATTGTCACCTTTTAGTCAGAAATATGAGGACATGCTCATCATATGTTAAACAATAGATGCAAAATTACACAAGTAGAATTATCATAGGTTTTTTCATACATATTTTTGAAAGGAAATACAGTATTAACAGTGGTTATCTCTTGGTAGTAGAATCAGAGTTCATATTACCAAATCTTCTACATTAAACCAGTATTACTTTTATAATCATCAAAAAGGTTTTTTTAAGAAAATTTTAAAGTTTATGCTATAAACTTTTAGAGGAAAAAGGGAATGCAGAATACAAAATTCTATAGAAAAGCAAAGGCCTGCAAGGAAATACTTAAAATATTAATGTTTGTTATTTCAGGATTATAGGTCATTGTATAACTTTTTGCTTTCTACTTTTTGGCATTTTCACATTTGTCTTTAAAGAAAATATATCTCTTTTATACTGAAAGAAGTGTTTTTAAAGTAAAAAAGAATAAAAGAGATAAGAGCATGTTAACGATGTTCATTAAGAAGAACCAAACCACCTAAGAAGTATATAAGGAACTTCTATTTGTTCTTTTATAGAAAGATGAGAGGAACTTTTCATGTTGCTCCCAAAATTAGCTACCAAACCCAAAGCCAGAGATAAAGAACTATAATCATACTACATTTTAAAGAAAGCCAAAAATGGAGGGACAGACAGCCTCTTATGAGGGAGACTGGACTGGCTCAGCTACCCCACCAAGCCCCATGACCTCTCTCCAGTTTACAGACAACTGTGAGACATAGGGGTTTTAAGGAGAATCTTTGTAATCCAGAGTCGTTGGTCTAGCCTAAGGGAGGAGCACTACAGTTTGCAGTTACTGTAGCCATGAAAATGTGCCTCTGAGCTCTCCTACTGCAGGGAGCATCACCAACAGCCCAGCTGCTGCTCACTGAAATCCCCCGCCGCACTGGAGCCAAGATCATGCTTTCCTTTAGCTGCCTCCAGACCAAAGTCCCTGAGTATAGCAGGGACACTAAGGCAGGCTTGTCCCTGAGAATCTTGATGGAACTTTCTTAGAACTTCACTGTCATCTAAGATTTTCCTTCTTTTCTCTAAGACTGCCTCCTTCACGGGCGTCAGACTAGCTTCACAGTCTGGTAGCTCTCTCACCCTCCTCTAGCTCCTGTGCCTTTTCCTTTACAAACATGTCCCCTGATAAATCCCTTGCACATCTAATTTCATTCTGGCATCTGCATCTCTGAGGATCTGGACTAATATAATAATATAGAAGCACTGTACTCACCTATCTATAGAACTATTCAACCATTCACAGAGATTGGGGGGTGCTAGTGAAAAATAGTGCATTGGCATCTCATTCCCCAACTGTAAATCTGCTTATGCAGTAAACTTACTGATTGAGGGTTTCAAAACCTATTTTAGCAGCAGGAGAAGAGATATGCAAAGAGATGAGAGACCAGAAAAAAATGAGGAGTGATGGAATAGTCTACGCTTTTACTGGTTGGTATGAGTTTCCCATGGGCCAGCAGATACTGCAGCAAATAGATGGATTTGAATGGTGTCACTTGTACCTACCTGGTAGGTGCACACCACTGGTGGAACTTCTCAAGCTGCTGTGGTATGGGGTGGAGTACCTGAGGTAGGAGCCAAGGCAGGGTTGGGAGAGGCCAAGCCAGAGCAGATGTCACAAATCGAGGAACTCTGCATGGTGGGATTCTAAACTCCACATGTACCCCATAAGAAAGCCTGCATGCAAACACCTGCCACACAGGTGTTAGCCAGAGAGTCAGCTTAGCCAAGGAGCTATACAGCCACATCAAAAGAAGAAAAAAAGGATTTTGTCCCCTTTATCTAAAACTTTTTCCCTAAATCCCCAAGAGTCTAGAGGAAAAAGATACCCAGAAAATGGGAAAAATGAAACAAGAGATTTTTCTGCCTCCTCCTCTCCCTGCAGGTCAATCAGGCCATGGGTCAAGGCTGAATACGAGACTACAGGTCAATCTCATCTAAAATATAACAGACTTGTTAATACCTGAAAGTAACCAGAGAAGCTATGGGATCCCCCTGAGATGTCACAAGAAACATGAAAGGAAGTGTGGTAGGGAGAATTCTAAGGATAACCCCAGTGATTCATCTCCTTCCCTTGAGCATGGATGGAATCTATGGATGATGACATATCATACCCTTGAATGTTACATTACCTGACAAAAGAGACTTTGCAGGTGTAACTAAGATTACTATCAGTTGGCCTTAAAATAACAAGATTATCCTAGACTATTAGGTGAGCCTGATCTAACCACATGAGCCTTTAAAGCACAGAGTTTTCTCTGTCTGGCAACAGAAGAGGAAGTCAGACTTTGAGCCTTCTGGAAATTCAAACTAAGGGATGTTGTGAACAGTCCTGTGGACAGCCTGGCAAGGGACTTTGAGAAGCCTCTGGGAGATGACAGCAGCTCCCACTGACAACCAGGAAAGTAGACTCTTCCAAGATCCTTCAAGCAAGTGCCCAGTTAGCTGACTCCTTCAGTGTAAGACCCTTAGCAGAGAACCCAGTTGAGCCATGCCAGACTTCTGACCTACAGAAACTGTGGCATAATAAATGGGTGTTGTTTTAAGCCAATAAATTTGTGGTAATTTGCAATGCAGCAATAGAAAATTCAACAGCATATACTTGATAGCAGTAATTAGAAAAAAAGTAAATCATTTTTTGTGCCTCTACCAAGTTCAGAATACTTAATAAACTAATTATGAAGTTTTATTATCAAGCTTGCTTTGTATTGTTAAATGAATATATTCAAGTGACTAATAAACAAATTGTATAAATTATTGTATAATCCAATGGCTTAAAAATTCATAGTAATCTCTTTCCTCAGATTATAACCGTTTAGAACCAACCTGATTATTCCTATGGTGTTCTGTGTAAACTACTGCATACCTAAATTAATGGCACAATATTGAAAGTAATCAACAATCTCCATAGTACTGAATCTGAAATCTGCTCAATATCACAACGTGGCTTGAGATATTACATGGTATTGCTCATTCAAGGCATACCCATACTCATGAATGGGAAAACAGGGTGAGAAGCTTCATTGTGATATATAAGGAACTGAAAAACATTATTGTCTTAGCGCAGATTTCCTAGAAAACAGAGCCTCTGAAGTAAAGCTTGTGTGTGAATACTTTGTTAAGGAGTGCAGTCTCAGGACAGCAAGAGCAAGGGACAAAGTAAAGAGAGGCAGGGAAGGAAGGAGAGCAAGGGCGGTACACTACTGAGCTGGCCCCAGCATCATAAGAAAACACAGCTGGCTTCCGCTTTATGCAGGACATCTCCAGAGAGGCCACATGAAACACCTGTATCTCAGAAGAGCCCACTGCTGGGGGGGGGAAGGGGAGCAAAATTTATCTGCCAGGTCCTTTCTGTCTCCTGTTTCTCACTGGTCAAAGGACACCCTCACATTTCTAGGTGTGTTAATTTCCCTACACTGCTGGGTGTGTTAATGTTACCTCACCTCTCCAGTCAGCCACTGGGGAAGTCAGATTCCATGCCACTGACCAACACTTCTGAGCCTGGGTGTAGTAGAAAGAACAAGGAGTGAGGTTGCTGCCCTTCCTGCCCAGTGAGCATAGCGGAGCCATGCAAGAGCAGGGTCTCCCCTGGGGGAGGCTGGGACAGCTGACAGGGCTAAGAGATGAGGGAAAGTTGGTGGCCAAGGGTTCTCCACTGAGCACGTGGCCATGCCCCAGAGGAGATGGAGCCAAGCAAATCTGGAGAAGTGCATCTCTTGGATCTCATCGTCCCAAATCTGATCGTGTTTGTGCTGTACCACCCCTCCTCCCCTACTACTATCCTGACAACTAGGTATCAGAACTGACCCATCCCCCGACTGCTTCTAAGAAACAGCTACTTCTTTCCTTTCATCATCGTACTTAATTTTGGGTTCCTCCATCTGGTTTACATTTCTTCCCAGAAGGCTCTTGGTGCCCTTATTTCCAAACTCTTTTCTGTACATGAAGCTATTTCTTTCCCACCAATTTTTGTAATCCATTCTGGAAAACACACCCAAAGCCCCTGGGCTTCTGCTCATTCTGCTTTTCATTACTGCAATTGTAGTGTGGTTAGACCAGTACTGTCAAAACCATGTGTGTGTGTTTGCAGTGCAGTCTGTTCCAAAGTTTGATAAGAGTAGGCTTAGACACACACAGGCACACACAGACACACACTTCTCTCCTGGGTAGTGCAGTATTTGGACAGAGATATGATTACATCTCTTGGAAAGGAAGAAAAGTCTTGATTTGAGGTGTAAGCCTTCTAATTTCAAAATGGGAAATATTTCAAAACTGGTTGCTCGACTAAACCCTTATGTACAGGGGACCAAAACCTTATGAGGAGCATGAAAAATGTTTAAATAGGGCATTAATAAATAAAAGCATTTTTCCCACAGATTAATTGGGCTTTCAGTTCTTTACCCAAGGCCTTCTTTTGATATTTCCGGGATTCTTGCATTTATATTCAAACTCATCAAAAATTGTCCCCAAGTGACCACACAATCACTTGTTGCGGTTTTTCTTCCTTCCTCTTGATTAGTTTTTTCTCTTCAGACCTTTGGCTGGCTGTTTTGCTACTGTTACCAGGGCTGAAGTTCTACCAGGGTTAAAAGAAAGAACCGTGAGTACCAATGCTATATTCTCACATTTTTTTCATCCAGAGCAGGAAAGGACCATTTTTGGATTGATCTCCTCGTCAGAGAACCATGTCACCCAATTTCCCTGCACTGCAACTTGCCACAAGATTGATGGTAAATATAATATATATGAAAATGAAGGAGGAAAATGTATGCAAAGCTTCAGTGGTGGTGCAGGGGGCTGGAAACGATGTTGTACAGTACATCATTTCATCAGAATTTCTCATTTTCAGGACATTGGCTTTAACATTACTGCAGTCGTAGTGTTTAATGTTCCTGTATTGGGATTCCAGGGTTTAAAAAAAATGATTTGAAACCAGAAAAGCAAGGCTGACTTATTTGGACCCATGTTATAGTGTGACAAAAAAATTGCAAAGAAATAAAAAATGCTATAAACGCACACACACAGAGCTGGGGAAAGGGGAGACAGGGAGACACAGTGAGCTTGCTACTCTATCCAATAGAACACCAAGCAGGCTGCCAGTAAAAGAGGAAACACAGCATAATAATAAACTAATGAAGTTTAAGTTTCACGGCCCTGAGAAAGGACCTAGCAATGACCTTGCAACATCCTCAGAGGTTTTTGTGAAATTTGTAAAAATATGCTATTTTAACCCAAATGCTTAAGATTGCTCTGTACTCCGATTTCCCTTCTGTATTAAGTGGCATTAGGCCATGAGCATTTGGAGGATCTAGCTAAGAGAAAGTTGAGTTGAGGATATGTCATTTGGGTTTAGTAGAAAAGTAGAATATATTTAGGTGGTTCTCAGTCACTTGTGTGTTAGTTACATGCTTGCTAGTGTCCTGGTAGAGCAATGGCTTCTAGAAGTACCCCTATGGCTCCTGGGCAGCACAAAGGTGCAGGGCAAGAGATCATATCTCAGCGGGATCATGAACTTCAGTGCCCAGCACCAGGAGTATGTTGGGTAGTAGAGGAGAAACTAGGCTTAAAATATACAGAGCCAGAAGCTAATCTATGGGAAATTCTTCTAATCATCTGATCTACTAATATACTGATACAGAGTAAATCGGACAATTAGAAATATATATTCAGATTTCATTGATGCATCAACAAAACGGAAGTTTTCTCCTTGATAGAGGTTCTTCCATACTTGATATCAATCCTAAAAATTTATACAATATTAATCTAACAAGCTGTGACACTGAAAAAAAACTTTTCTTAACTATCAATAGCTTTTTAAAAAATCTTCAATCAATCATGCTAGAACAACTGAGTTATCTTCCTATGCTCTCTATGAAAAGCATATTACAAAATTGTTATCATATGAAGGGGCAATCAAAGATTATGAAGCTAATGTTTTTCCTTCTAAGAATGTGGCATGTCCTTCTATTTGTTCAGATTCATTTCATATTTCTTCATATGGGTTCTCAACTTTTCTTGCTAAATTTATTTCTAAATATTTTGTAATTCTAAGAAATATTTTATAACTTTATGTCATTATTTTGAATGAAATATTTTTCCACTCCCATTTCTAGGTTTCATTATTAGTATAGAAGAAAATATTTTTATTTTTTAAATTATTATTGATCCAGCCATCTTTCAAAAATTGTATTTATTCTTATACATTTTTAGTGTTTCCTGGGTTTTCTGAGTATACTATCACATCATCAGCAAAAAAGAGATAGTGTAATTCACCTCAATTTCTAGCACTGAGCACAGTGTCTAATATTTTTCAGGCACACCATAAATGTTTTAAGAATGAATGAACAAATGAATTAATGAATGAACAAAGAAGTGGGTCAGAGATTATTCACATGGACCATCAAGGTTCTCACTTTGCATCACTCCAAGGAATTCCTGATCTTCTTTTTGAATGCCATCGCCATTTCTTTGATCTAAACTACATAAGTTTCAAATCTAGTAAATTAGAAGATGAGTAAGTCTGATGGCCAAAGGGAACATGTTCCTGATTAGTGAAAGATCTTCCCGAGTGAATTGTAGTGTATGCTGTTTGAGTTCCCCCTTTTCGTTTGAGCTCAGAAACAGTATATGGCGAGGCTTTTTGAATCTGACCAGGAAAGAAGGAACAAGTTGTCACTGTACTTTTGAATGAATTAGAAGGCTTAAGGAGGCAACCTAATGCTTTTATTGGATAAGAACAGGCGGCTAGTCAGAGGTTCACTGGCAGGAGCATTTCAGTGAAGGGTCCAGAAGCACAGATTAAAAAAAAAAAAAATCAAAGCAGCCTGGGAAGCTCTCTAAATCTAGGAAAAGAGTACAAGAAAAGTCTGCAGGTGGTAACTGAGAGAAAACCAGAGATACCAATGTACACATAGGTGTTCATTTTAGTCTTGGTCCATTTATTACAGCCATACTTAAGCCTCACAAATACTGCATAATTGAATTGAAAGCATGTGCTCACCTATCTAATGTCACTAAGTCTACCATATTCAGGAAAAGCCAAGTCACTGGACCTAAAATCTAAACCACAGCCATTCATCTTATGTCAGCTATTAGAGTTTGTAGGCCTAATTTATTACTGAGGGAACTGGCCATTATCTGTGCAGCATACTTGAAATTCCAACTCAACTGTCAATCTGAGCCATAACAAATATTAAACAATAAATAGACCCCAGATGCTAGAAGCTTCTGACTTGGTGTCATAAGAGTATCACTTAATCCAACAAACCACAATAGCTCCCCATTGTTTCACAAAATTAAAAATACACATACACAAATTTATGAATGCACATGAAGAATTTTCCACTGCAAGAGACACCTTTGTTTTCAAAAACAGAAATAATGACCACCATGCTGGAGAGCATGATCCAAAGTGCTCCTCATAAAGTACCCGCAAGAACACCAAGTACTAAGACAACAAAGAGAAAAGGGTATTTTCAAGTAGTGGAAATAAATCCTAACTCTGGCACAGATTACAAAAGATGGTTACCCAAAGGATAACCAAACTGTTGTTCTAGGAAAAACAAAATGTTTCTATTAGAGAGTCGAAAGGAAAATCCCTCGGGAGGCAGATAGAGTACCAGTGTAGTAATTGGCTAGATAATCCCAAATCCTGCGCCTGAGCTGACAGCACAAAGCCAAATGAGGAGCAGCAGCTTCCACGCACACACCAGGCTACCAAGGAGGGCTGATGCTTTGAAGCATCTCTTCATGTTTTTAGTTGATGAAAGGCTTATAAAGAAAATTTATCCCTCTAAATAAGCCTAGACCAGCAAACACACGAGTGCATTGGTGATGCGGTTTAGGTCTTTAATTTGCTTTGTGTAGCATCTGGCACCCTGATGTTTGGTCTTTGCTCACAAGGCTAGTGCTGATTGAAGTGCTCTTGCCCTTCCTCTCTGAGGATCGGCAGCTTTCTCACCTATTGTGGGTCTGCCAGACTTAGAATCACTCTCTTCCCTGGGCCAGATCATATTTCAATTCTTTTGATCACAATGAGATAGAATTTGAAGACACTAAGAGACAGACCTCTCAAAGAGTTTCATATGACCTTAATTCCCTATCAAAGGCAATGCTAGGAAAAGCCTGGGTATGATCCATGTGGATAATGGCCTCTGCTCATCAGTAAGAATCTTCCAAATGGTCCTGAGCCTTGGAGCTGGCCTACTTCACTCCATGATTGAGATAGAAAATAACAAGGTTTTTCCCTACAGCCCAAAATAGGACCCCTAAAGTTGACCAAGAGGGTAGACCAAGCAAACAGAAGGAGTGCTGTTTATTTTCTCTCAAGCAGAATTATGAATTCAGATTGATGAAAAACAACTATAGCATCCCTTTTCTGTATCCACAGAATGACCACTAAGTCACATTTGCCTCCAACAATGCTGGTTTACATCTATTGTCCCTGAATCATTACATATAGTGTACTCTTGCACTCTCAAAGTGTTCCACTTTAGAAAGTAAATTATATTATCAACATACTTATTTAGGATACCAAGGGCAAATTCCTCCTCGATCCATGCAAGGTAACATACGTATCATCAGGGACAAGCAAGCAGGATTCCAAAGTTGAGTGACTATAAGCAGAAGGTTGGGGATTTAAAATGTTACTCATTCTCCTTTGGTGCAGATATCAAGTTTATCTTTCTGTAAAGGGTATGACCACTTGTATATCTTATTAGATATACATATAAAATAGTCATAATCTGTAGGTGTTATTTGTTCCCATTAAAAGAAAAATTTGTTATATGACCATATTAGTCAGGATCCCAACAGGGAACAGATGACTCACCTGAACTAGGATAATGCAAAGGTCCTTCCTTACAATAGTGTGGGTATGGGGGCCATAAGGAATAGTACAGAAACTGATGCTTAGTTCCAACCACGCTGTTATCACCACAGGCCAAAGGAAGGAGGGGAGGGAAAGCATCTTGTGAACTGGCTTCTGGACAGGACGAGAGACTCCTCCATGATACAACTCAAGTCCCCCTTCTTTTATGAACCAAACCCCACAAACAATCTCAGCCCCTAGGAATCACACCCTGAAGCTCTAGCACAAGCTTCATAATGCATCTGGCACTCACACATACAAACTTGTATTCTTATACACCTTTTCACAGTACAGGTTGAATATCCTTTATCCAAAATTCTTGGGGCAAGAAATGTTTTGGATTTAAGATTTTTTCATATTTTGGAATATTTGCATTATACTTACAGGTTGAGCTTCCCAAATCCAAAAATCTGAAATCCAAAATGCTCCAATGAGCAATTCCTTTGAGCATCATGTCAGCACTCAAAAAGTTTCGGATTTTGGAGCATTTCAGACTTCAGATTTTCTGATTTTGGATGCTCAATCTGTACTGTCTTTTAATCTAGACCATAAACCCTATGAAGGCAGAGACCACATTTCTTACCTCTATATCTCTACCATCACAACACCAGTGGCTCTAAATCATTTGTTTTCTCTCCACAACACATGAAACCAGTGACATTCACATGTAAGACATTCCCCAAAGGCATTCACTGGGTTATGCATAATTCCTACCATGTTCCTTCATTTCTCTCCCACTCAAGAAAACACAGCAAAATACAGAGAGAGGTCAGGTTATTTTATAGATAATCTTGAATCCACTCCAACTTTTTAATGTAAATTGTGTACAAACATTATATTCTGTTACTATGCACTAGTGTCTGGCAACACATCTCACAATCACTCTTGTGTACTGTGTGTCATTATGGCATGAGCACATAAAGTTCTTGATGATGAGAAGGAAGAAGGATTCACAAAGTGGATAGGGGGTATGGAATAAAAGGCTCACTGTAGACACAGGTGTAGGGCTGTAGAAGACCCCAAGCCCCAATCTTCTGATATTTCAAATTTACCATCCCAGAAAAACACAGTCCATTTGCCTTACACACTACCTAGTCCAACTCTGAATTTTACACAGGAAGAAATTGGGATATGTGATTTGCCCATAATCACACAAGATACTAATCAAGGCGGTATTGTAACCCATAACTAAATCAAAGGAATTCAAGGACAAACAACAACAACAAAACTTTTTTCTTGCCTAGAAACTAGTGAATTTATTCATGTTTACTGAGTTCAGATACTTTCTGAGTGGTACCTTGTGCCAGGTGATGACACTGTCCTGGGTAATGAGGATACACAGTTAACAAAAACAAAGGAGGGCCTGCTCTCACATGGGGGTACTCTTCTATCTGGGTCAGGGAAGGCTTTCTGATGAGGTGACTTTTGAACAGAGAGGTAAAAGGAGGAAGGGAGTCATGTGGGTCTTTAGGGTACGATGCATACACCAGAGTAGCATGTACTTGGCGTGTTCCAGGTGAGGAGGCCATTGTGGCCGAATTGGAGAAGGAAGAAGCACAGAGTGGCTGGAGGTGTGATTAGAGATTTTGAAGGGGGTCCAGATCCTAGGGTCTTGGATTTTATACCAAGTGAGATGTGAAATCATCAAAGGATTTTCATCAGAGGAGGACCATGACAATATGTTTTTAAAATATCACCCTGGCTGGGATTTGGAGATGAGACTGCGAGAGCAAGGACACAAGCAAGAAGGAAGCTCTTGCAACAATGTAGGAAAGACAGGCAGTTAGGCATCAGGTACCAGGTGTGAGGTGAAGAGTGGTCAGATTCTGAGCACACTGTGAAGGAATTGCTGACAGGATTTAAGGACTGATCAGATGCAAGCTGTGAGAGGAAGAAGGGAGTGACAGACAAGGCCCAGGTTTTTGGCCTGAGTAACTGACAGATTGAAGTGGACATTTACCAGGAAAGAAGGGAATGAGAGAAGAGCAGGTTTGGAAAGGAAGGTCAAGGTCTGCTTTTTTTGCTAAGTTAGATCTGCCTTTATAAATCTAAGTGGGATGTCCAGCAAGCAACAGCACACAGCGTGTGGAGTTCAGAAGAGAGGCTGGGGAGTCATCTGCACAGGGGTGGTATTTGAGTTATAGGACAAGATGTGAGGTTAGACAGAGAAGAGAGCCCAGGACTGAGCTCAAGTTCAAGTACAAATACTGTGTTGCCCCTCCCAAATATCACACTTACACTTTAATTAGACTTTCTGTAGATAGTGCCTCTTAGTCTCCTTCAACATCAGCAGAAGGACAATTTACTGCTAGAATGTCAATGAGCCTCACCTTCCCTTTCAGGGAAGCAGCACTTCCCTTTTGGGCTGTTTACTCTTAGTGAAAGCCAGAGGCCTTTGAAAGAAGCCACACCAGCAGAAGGAAGGGTGAAAGAGCCACAGAATCCACACCAGATGCAAGGGTGCTGGGAATGCAGGGAGAGAACAGGAATGCTGCCACCATCAGAGTGGCAGTCAAAGAGAAAGGTGACATGGGCCCCTCCCAGACATTGCTCCCGAAGCCATCCCAAAATATCGTGGGCAACGAGAGAAGCAGAGGCCAACCAAGTCAACAGTTGAACAAACTTTTGATAAGGGGCACGTTTTGATGCAGGAGGGAGTCTGACCACAGCCCTGAGCCATGGTGATTCCGTCCTTCACACTATAGAGAACAATGAGAGGCTATAAGTAGAATGCAGGGCTGATTGTTACAGACACTGCAGGGTTGAATCATTTTTATGGCCAAAGACAGAGTGATGACAGCTGGTCCTACCATTCAGCTGAGGCTGGAGCTGGAGCTGGGCATTGGGAAATCCCTTACAGATTATTTGACTTCTCCGAGACTTGGCTTTCCCTCCACTATGAATTGGAAGTGGTGAAATAGACCACCCTCAAAGGGAAAGTTTTTCAGAAATAACTTAAGGAGAATTATTTTCCAAGTTGCAATAGCAAGCACCACCACATTAAGTTTTAGATAGTTAAAAATAGGTAAACTCCCATTGTATTGAACTCAAAGAACTTGCCAATTATTTTGAAGGAAAATGGTGCTAAAATTAACACATTGCTAGAAACCAGGTTCCAGGATGAGGGATCTGGAGAAGAAATAATACCAACATCCAACTCCTGCTTAATAATTCCATGAGCAAAGGGAACTAAACCCAGCAGGAGGAACGAAGTGTCATGAACACACAAACACATATATTCCCCCCTTGTTCTCCATAGATGTTGGACTTTTATTATATGTGGGGTTTTTTTAATTAATTATTTGGAACATGAGCTGACACCAAATTAGATGACTAGTTCTTCTAGGTGAAGAATAAGAGTTACTGAAAAAAAAAATCACTTCTACTGGAAAAACAAACCTACTAGGAAGAGCTCAGCTGTCTTATCTTACCCACAATGCAGGAAGCATACAATCAATTCCTTTTATTATTAGAGTAACTGTAATATGGACAATCTATCAGATTATTATTGCACATAATTGACTGAAACCAGACCACTGAAGCCCTGTTTGCAGAATATAACACAATGGCATGAGCAATAATCTTGGAATCAGACAGAGATACGGGTCCATATCCCATGTCTACAAATTTCCAGCTGTATGACCTTGGGCAGGTTACTTTGCCTCTCCATGTCTCAGTTTCCTCTTCTGCAAAATGGAAATATAGCAGCTATCTCATGGAGTTCTGAGGACTGAATGTGATGATAAATGTACATCACATAGCACATACCTAAAGGTTGCTATTAACTATTCATATTCATATAATGGATGTCTAAAACATGGATTTCATTTTACTGTCTAGAAAGCTTTCTTATAATGATATTTATTGTGATGGGCTTTAAATGAGAAGACAAGCAAGAGAAATCTAAAAAGCCAATGCAGCTACCCAGGGGGTTCTCTGATAAATTCAGTTCTCTAATAGGCATTTATAAAAGGAAAGAAGGATATGCAACCAGAGCAAGCTGATTTTAATAGCATTAACCTGCTGCTTGGTAAGATGACATGAACTGAGCTTTGCAAAAGAAAATTGACAAAGATAACAAAAATAATTTTTAAAATTATCTCTCTGAGAGATAGAAGTATATGGTATTGATGAAGTACTCCAAGACACTATTGATATTCTGATTAAAGCTTGCAGCTTGAAATTTCAAAGATGAAGTGATAGTAAAGAACAAAAGCAAGAATTGGAACTTTTTGACAAAAGCCATTCTCACTGGAGTTAGGTAATACCTCTGTGGTTTTGATTTGCATTTCCCAATGATCAGAGATGTTGAGAACTTCTTTATAGGTTTGCTGGTCATTATTCTGTCTTCTTTTGAAAACTCTCTGTTCATGTCCTTTGCCCATCTATTGATGGGGTTGTTGGGCGAGGCAAAGGCATTACATGTAACCAAAATATTTGTACCCCCATAATATTCTGAAATAAAAAAATAAACAAAATAAAAGAAGAAATAAAAAAAAGAATTGGAAAATTGATTCAATGGCTGAAGCTGAATTAATTTGTCCTCAATGTTCTGGGGGACAATGAGGCCCTTCTGGCCTAAAAAGGCCCTGACAGTGTCTGTCCTTTAACCCTTTAACAGTCCTTAACAGTGTCTGTCCTTTAACAGTCTAGCGAGGAAGGACTGCTAACTGCTAGGAATAGAGGTGCATGGCAGGCACAAGGATTAATGTACTGTGATTCTTGTAGCCAAGATATGAGGATTTTTGGTCAATGTTTAGTAAAATCATTATATTAGAGAATCCATTCACTATTTTGTTATGAATTATGCATTGATGAGGGTTGCCAGACTTAGCAAATAAAAAATAGGACATCCAGTTAAATTTAAATTTCAGATAAGCAGCAAATAATTTTTAGTTTAAGTATGTCCCATGCAATATTTGGCAACCCTAACTTTGGGCTGTCAGTAATTTGTCATGTTAGCAAGACCTGAATCTAGGAAGGAAATGACTCCCTTCAATTCTGGCAGA
Source organism: Lemur catta (assembly GCF_020740605.2). Taxonomy (NCBI): domain Eukaryota; kingdom Metazoa; phylum Chordata; class Mammalia; order Primates; family Lemuridae; genus Lemur; species Lemur catta. Next base: position 44,088,794 of record NC_059139.1, read on the forward strand.
GAGCATGGGTTCTATTTGACAATTTTGCCCTTTGTTTTGAGAAAAGCATTCATCACTGATCATGCTTATTGATCAAGTCCAGTGGTTTCCAAACATACATGTACACACGCACACACACAAGTTATTCAGAAAACAAATTCAGAGGTGGAATCCTAATACAATGGACCCTTGAACAACACGGGTTTAAATTGCATGGGCCCACTTATATGAGAGTGTTTTTCACTAAGTAGACTGGAAAATTTTTTGGAAATTTGAGACAATTTGAAAAAACTTGAATGAACGACGTAGCCTAGAAACATTGAAAAAAATTAAGAAAAACTTAGGTATGTCATGAAAATAAAATATATGTATATACTAGTCTATTTTATCATTTTCTACCATAAAATATACACAAATCTATTATAAAAAGTTAAAATTTATCAAAATTCACAAACACAGAAAGTACATGGTATCATTTCCAGTGGAGACAAATGTGAACAAACATAAAGATGCAGTATTAAATCCTAAGTGCATAAAATTAACTGCAGTACATACTGTGCTACTGTAATACTTTTGTAGCAAGCTCCTATTGCTTTGTGGTGAGCTCAAGTGTTGCAAGTGTCTACTTAAAACATCGTGCTTAACAGTTTGTCTCTTCAGTAAATTGCATATCACAGTAAAAAGTGATCTCTCGTGGTTCTCATACATTTTTCATCATGTTTAATACAATGCCATAAACCTTAAGTAACACCATGGGTCACATAAAAAGTTCTACTAGTGATGCTGGAAGTACTTCCAAGAAGCAGAGAAAAGTCATGACATTACAAGAAAATGTTAAATTGCTTGATGTGTACCATAGATTGAGGTCCACAGCTATGGTTGGTCACCATGTCAAGATAAATGAATCCAGCATAAGGACCATTGTAATAAAAGAAAAGGAAATTCATGAAGCTGTCCCTGCAGCTATGCCAGCATGCACAAAAACCTTGCACTTGTTGCAAAGTACTTTTTTATCTCTTATTGAAAATGCAGCTTTTATATGGGTGAAGGATTGCTATAAGAAAGGCATACTTATAGAATCTAATAATGATTGGAGAAAAAGCTAAGTCATTATATGACAACTTCAAGCAAAAGGGAATTGAAGGCTCTAAAGCTGAAGAACATAATGCCAGCAAAAGATGGTTTGATATCTATAGAAAAAGGTTTAGTTTTTAAAATGTCAAGATAATAGGAGAAGCAACTTCTGCCAACCAAGAAGCAATAGGTGAGCTCCCAGACACCATTAAGAAAATCACTGAGAAGAAAAGATATGTGGCTGTACAGCTTTTTAATGAAGATGAAGACAGCCTATTCTGGGGCAGGGGGTAGGGTGCGGAAATGCCACAAAGGACATTTATTAGTAAGGAAGAGAAGCAAGCACAAGGAAAAAAGGCAGGAAGGGATAGGCTAACTCTAATGCAAATTCGGTCACATTTATAATCAGGACTGCCCTTATCTATAAAGCCGCTAACCTCCAAGCCCTCTGAAGGGAAAAGACCAGTCTTTTGGTTGCACAAAAAGGCCTGGACAACAAGATCCCTTTTTCTGAACTGGTTCCACTGATGCTTTATCCCTGAAGTCAGGAAGTACCTTGCCAGTAGGAGATTTCCTTTTAAATTTTTTTTAATATTAGACAATGCCCCTGACCACCCAGAACCCTATGAGTTCAACATCAAAGGCATCAAAGAGGTCTACTTGTGGGATCATAGAGACCTTTAGGCTTTTTACTCATAGTACTCAATGAAAAGGATCGCCAACACTATGGAAGAAAACCCTAATAGAGAGAACATCCATGAAAGTCTGAAAAGATTACACATTGAAGATGTGATTATTGTTACAGAAAAAGCTATGGAAGACATCAAGCCTGAAACAATAAATTTCTGCTGGAGAAAACCGTGTCCAGATGTTATGCATGACTTCACAGGATTTATGATAGAGCCAATGAAGGAAATCATGAAAGAGACTGTGGATACGGTAAAAATATATGGGAATGAAGGGTTTCAAGATTTGGATCTTGGAGGAATTCAAGAGCTAATAGACACCACACCAGAGGAATTAATAGAAGATGACGATGGAGATGAGTTCTTCCGAACCAGTGCCAGATGATGAGGAAGATGATGCAGAAGCAGCAGTGCCAGGAAGCAAATTGACATTAGACAATCTGGCAGAAACGTTCCAGCTATTCAAGACCACTTTTGACTCCTTTTATGACATGGACCCTATATGGGCACTGAAACTAAAGCAAACAGTGAAACAAGAATTGGTACCATATAGAAACATTTTTAGAGAAATGAAAAGGTAAAAACCTCAGACTGAAATTATGATGTATTTCCATAAAGTTACACCAATGTGCCTGACTCTCCTGCCTCCCCTTCCACCTCCTTCACCTCTTCTGCCTCTGCCACCCCTGAGGCAGCAAGGCCAACCCCTCCTCTTCCTCCTCCTCCTCAGCCTGCTCAATGTGAAAGACAAGGATGAAGACTTTTATGATGATCCACTTCTACTTAATGAAAAGTAAATATATTTTCTTTTCCTCACAATTTTCTTAATAACATTTTTCTCTAGCTTACTTTATTGTAAGAAAACAGTATATGATACATATAATATTTAAAACTTATAAATGGATTTTTGACTGAGTAGTGGCCAGTGCCCCTAATCCCCACACTGTTCGAGGGTCAACTGTATATAACACAGGTATACAAGGCCTGTCCAGAAAGTATCCACCCATGTAATATGAAGAATATAGACATTTATTGAAGAAGATACAAGATACAAGAAACATTGTACATTGGACAATGATGCCTCATTCCCCTTCCAAGTAAGTACCTTGGGACCTCACACAGTTCTTCTAGCATCTCTTAACTGAACCCATACACATTCAACATTTTCAGGTGCTCTGCTTGTTATAAGCCTTCCAGAACATGGATCATTTTCAACAGATTCGTGACCATCTTTGAAGTATTTGTGCCACACTTTTATTCGTGCTGCACTCATTGCCTCATCCCCGAAAGCCTTCTGAATCATCTAAATAGTTTCCACGCAGGAATGTTTAACCTTACAGCAAAATTAGATGCAAAATTTGATGCAGATTCATTTCTCTACTCATGCAGTCATTTTGAATGTGATGACCACCCAGTGCACATACTCACTCGATGGCGTCTAGCACCCCACTGACTAGTAGTACAGTGAAGTCGTCCTTGTTCATACATGCACATTACAGTCTACTCTCCTTGGCTGCCAGGTTACATGAATGTTGCTCAAAACATTCTCATTATATTAACAATGGCTGTATACTTTCTGGACAGCCCTTGTACTTCAGAGATGTTGCAGTTCAGTTCCAGACCACTACAATAAAGTGAGTATCATAATAAAATGAGTCACACTAATTTTCAGTTTTCCAGTGCTTATAAAAATTATAACTACACTATATTTTATTAAGTGTGAAATAGCATTGTGTCTAAAAAATGTAAATAACTTAATTTAAAAATTCTTTATTGCCAAAAAATGCTAACAATCATCTTAGCCCTCAGTGAGTCATAGTCTTTTTGCTGGTGAAAGGTCTTGATGTTGATTGCTGCTGACTGATCAGGGTGGTGGTTGCTGAGGGTTGGGGTAGCTGTGGCAATTTCTTAAAATAAGATAACAATGAAGTTTGCCATGTCTAGTGACAATACAAAAGTTTTCTCTGTAGCATGCAATGTTGTTTGACAACATTTTACCCACAGAACTTCTTTCAAAATTGAAGTCAGTCCTCTCAAATCCTGCCGCTGCTTTATCAACTAACTTTATGTAATATTCAAAATTCTTTGTTGTCATTTCAATAATGGTCACGGTATCTTTACCAGAAATAGATTCCATCTCAAGAAACCACTTTCTTTGCTTATCCATAAGAAGTAACTCCTAATCCATTCAAGTTTTATCATGAGATTGCAGCAACTCAGTCCCATCCTCAGGTTTCACCGCTAATTCTAATTCTCTTGCTATTTCTACCACATTTGCAGTTATTTCCTCCACTGAAGTCTTGAACCCCCAAAGTCATCCATGAGGGTTGGAATCAACTTCTTCCAAACTTCTGTTAATGTTGATATTTTTACCACCTCCTATGAATCACAAATGTTCTTAATGGCATCCAGAATAGTGAATCCTTTCCAGAAGGCTTTCAATTTACTTTGCCCAGATTCATCAGAGGAATCACTATCTATGGCAGCTATAACCTTATGAAATGTATTTATTAAGTAATAAAACCTGAAAGTCAAAATTACTCCATCATCCATGGGCTGCAGAATGGATGTCATGTTAGGGGCATGAAAACAACTTTATCTCCCTGTACATCTCCATCAGAGCTCTTGGGCCACCAGGTGCATTGTCAATGGGCAGTATTTTGAGGGAACCTTTTTTTCTGAGTAGTAGGTCTCAACAGTGGGCTTAAAATATTCAGTAAACCATGCTATAAACAAAACACATGTGCTGTCGTCCAGGCTTTGTTGTTACATTTATAGAGCACAGGCAGAGTAGATTTAGCATAGTTCTTAAGGGCCCTTGGATTTTTGGAATGAGAAATGAACATTGGCTTCAACTTAAAGTCACCAGCTGCATTAGCCCCTAACAAGACAGTAAGCCTGTTCTTTGAAGCTTTGAAGCCAGGCTCCTTTCCAGCTATAAAATTCATAGATGGCATCTTCTTCCAAGAGATGGCTGTTCCATCTACACTGAAAATCTTCTGTTTAGTGTAGTCACCTTCAACAGTGATCTTAGCTGGATCTTCTGGATAACTTACTGTAGTTTCCACATCAGCACTTGCTTTCTCCCTTGCACTTTTATGTTATGGAGACCGCTTCTTTCCTTAAACCTCATGAACCAACCTCTGCTAGCTTCCAACTTTTCCTCTGCAGCTTCTTCATCTCTCTCAGTCTTCACAGAATTGAACAGAGATAGGACCTTGCTCTGGATTAGGCTTTGGTTTAAGAGAAGGTTGTGGTTGGTTTGCTCTTCTGTCTAGACCACTAAAACTTTTTCCACATGAGAAATAAGTCTGTTTCAATTTCTTATCATTCATGTGTTCATGGGAACAGCTGTTTTAATTTCCTTTAAGAACTTTTCCTTTGCATTCACAACTTGGCTAATTCTTTGGCACAAGAGCCCTAGCTTTCTAGGCTTTTAACATGCCTTCCTCACTAGTCTTAATCATTTCTAGCTTTGGATTTAAAATGAGAGATGGGCAACTCTTCCTTTCACTTGAAAATTTAGGCCAGGCATGGTGGCTCACACCTGTAATCCTAGCACTCTGGGAGGCCGAGGCGGGTGGATGGTTTGAGCTCAGGAGTTTGAAACCAGCCTGAGCAAGAGTGAGACCCCGTCTCTACTAAAAATAGAAAGAAATTAGCTGGACAACTAAAAATATATAGGAAAAATTAGCCAGGCATGGTGGTGCGTGCTTGTAGTCCCAGCTACTCGGGAGGCTGAGGCAGAAAGATTGCTTGAGCCCAGGAGTTTGAGGTTGCTGTGAGCTAGGCTGATGCCATGGCACTCTAGCCCGGGTAACAAAGTGAGACTCTATCTCAAAAAAAAAAAAAAGAAAAAAAGAAATGAAAATTAAGAGGCCACTGTAGGGTTATTAATTGGCCAAATTTCAATATTGTTGTGTCTCAGAAAATAGGGAGGCCTGAAGAGAAGGAAGATCTTATTATGGACATGGTTCATAGTGCCCCAAAACAATTACAATAGTAACGTCAAAGATCACTGGTCACAGACCACCATAATAGATGTAATATAATGAAAAAGTTTGAAAAATTGCAAGTATTACCAAAATGTGACACAGAAACATGAAGTGAGCACATGCTGTTGGGAAAATTGTGCTGCTAGACTTTGTCAACACAGGGTTGCCATAAACTTTCAATTTGTAAAAAACACGGTATCTGTGAAGAACAATAAAGCGAAGTACAGTGAAACAAGGTATCTCTGTACAATTTTTTTTCTTTCAAAGAAGAGAAAGCTTCTCTGGTTGAATGGAGAAGTTAGGGGTAAGATGGAGGAAGATGGAGAGTCTAGATCTCTGCCCACTGGCTTATGCATCACCTTTGCCCTCAATGGTGCCCTGAAAGATCACCTTGGAAAAAAAGGACTCCAAAGAACAGACATGAAACATCAATCATTTGGCCAGTCCCACCAAATCTTGCCTAAAACTGAATGTCCTGATTAACTTAATGCAGCTTTTTCCGTACATCTCTTTGCCACCCATGCTAGGTTTTTTCTCACTGCAGACAATATCATCAAATTCCCATTAAAGAAACACTGGAGTTCTATTTGACTCCTTTCAATCCTTCTTTTGCTATAACCAATCTGTTGCCACAACTTACTGTTTTTTATTTTGCAACTGTGCTTCTATGATATGAAATAAGCAGCTACAAACAGACAAGTCACCCCAACAACTCATCTTATCTATACAACAACATAACCCAGGAATTGAAAGAAACTTCCAGATGCTTTGGCTAAAATTTTTTTTTGACATGTTTGTTTTTTTGGTTGTCTTTTTTTTTATTTCAGCATATTACAAGGGCACAAATGTTTAGGTTACATATATTGCCTTTGTCCCACCCAAGTCAGAGCTTCAAGTGTGTCTATCCCCCAGATGGTGCACACCACACCCATTAGGTGTGAATATATCCATTCCCTCCCGCGCTTCCCACCTGCCCAACACCCGATAAATGTTATTACTGTATGTGCACACAAGTGTTGATCAGTTAATACCAATTTGATGGTGAGTACATGTGGTGCTTGCTTTTCCATTCTTGGGGTACTTCATTTAGTAGAATGGGTTCCAGCTCTATCCAGGATAATACAGGAGGTGCTAGATCACCATTGCTTTTTATGGCTGAGTAGAACTCCATGGTATACATATACCACATTTTATTAATCCACTCATGTGTTAATGGGTACTTGGGTTGTCTCCACATCTTTGCAATTGTGAATTGTGCTACTATAAACATTCTAATGCAGATGTCTTTTTTATAGAATGTCTTTTGATCTTTTGGGTAGATGCCCAGGAATGGGATTGCTGGATCAAATGGTAGGTCTACTTGTATCTCTTTGAGGTATCTCCATATTGCTTTCCATAGAGGTTGCACTAGTTTTTGGCTAAATTTTCTACTTATCATCTAGATTTTCAGTATCACATAAACACAGCCAACACTCTTCCCACTTCAGCCCTTCCTCTAGGGGTTGTTTCAGAAGGATGCTGTAACCTTCTCAAGGACACGAGCCACTGCTGTGACACTTAAGTCTTCTCCCTTACCCTCTTGCTATGACGGTCTGCAAGGGTGCACGGCATCTCCCGTAGCCATACCTCCATCTGGTATGTGAGAAGTGTCCTTGGACATACTTTTCAAGTTAATTCAAATTTTCATTATTTTTTACCACCATAGGATATCTTTAATACACTCATTGGTTCCTATCTGGGAGTAATGACTCAGTATGATTCTGCCCCAATCCATTCTCCATGAAAAACCTTCTATTTTGGAAAACACACCAAAGAGCCATTGTGAGAGCACATGGAGGACATCCTTGACCAGCTTAAAAAACTAACTTCAGACCAATGCTGGAGAAGGCTATCTTTCACCCATGAACATGTGTCTGACAAGTTTTCTCATTAAAAGTTATTCATCTGCATTGGCTAGCACTTTTGTTGATTTAAAAAAAAAAAACTTATTCACCTGCAAAAATGCTATTAAAACTAATAAATGAGTTTAGCAAGGCCACAGGCTTCAATATAAAATCAATATACAAAAATCAACTATATTTCTATATACTAGCAACAAAGGATTACAAATTGAAAAATGGTATCATTCGCAATATCATTCAAAAAACTGAAATATTTAAGGATAACTCTGGCAAAAGACTGTGCAAGATCTCAACTAAAAATGATAAAACATTGCTGAGACCAATTTTAAAAGATCTAAATAAAAAACATATTTATGAATTGGAATACTCAATAATGTTAGGATGCTAATTCTCTCCAAAATGATCTAGAGAGTCCATGCAATTCCAATCAAAATCCCAGAAATTAGCAAACTAATTCTAAAATTCACATGAAAATGCAAGGAACAGAACAGCCAAAACAATCTGACAAAAAAAGAACAAGGTTGGAGGACTAACAGAACCTATTTTCAAGACTTATTCTAAAACTACAATAATTAAGACACTATCATATTAGAAACAAGATAGACAAACAGGCCAGGTATGGTGGCTCGTGCCTATAATCTCAGTACTTTGGGAGGCTGAGGTATGAGAATCACCTGGGGCCAGATGTTCATGACCAGCCTGGGCAACATAGCGAGACCTCATCTCTACAAAAGAAAATTTTTAAAAATTAGTCAGGCCAGGTGGCATATGCCTGTAGTCCTAGTTACTTAGGATGCTGAGGTGAGGAGATTGCTGGAGCCCAAGAACTGGAGGATATAGTGAGTTAGATTACACCACTGCACTCCAGCATTTGTGACAGAAAGAAACCCTGTCTCTGAAAGAAGAAAAGATAAATAGATCAATGGAACAGAATAAAGAATTCAGAAATGGACCCATAAATATATGGATTTTTGTAAACATGCAAAGGCAATTTAGTGGAGAAAAGAATAGTCTTTTCAACAAATGGCACTACAACAATTAAATAACCATATGCAAGAAAAAGATGAGGAGCATGGGAAGAAGGAGAAATGGAACGAAAGTGATTCATAGGCCTAACACTATATATGAAAATAAACTTAAAACTTAAAAAACTTATGGAAGAAAACATCCAATAATTCTTTGTAATCTTGGGTTAGACAAAGATTTCTTAGATATGATACCACAGGCACAATCCACAAAAGAAAAAAAAATCAATAAATTACACTTCATAAAAATTTAAAACATTTGAAAGACACTGTTAAGATAATTAAAAGCAAACCACAGACTGGAAGAAAATATTTACAAATCTGTTAAAGCAGCAGTCCCCAACCTTTTTGGCACCAGGGACTATTTTCATGGAAGAGAATTTTTCCATAGACCAGAGCAGGGGATGGTTTCAGGATGATTCAAGTGTATTAAATTTATTGTGTACTTTATTTCTATTATTATTACATTGTAATATATAATGAAATAATTATGCAACTCACCATAGGTTGGGGACCCCTGTGTTAAAGGACTTGTATCTAGAATATGTAAATAACTCTTAAAGTCAATAATAAAAATACAAGCAACTCAATAAAAGGGGGGCAAAAGATTTGAACAGACACTTCACCAAAAAAAACATATGGATGGCAAATAAGCATATATTCAACATCATTAGTCATTAGGGAAATAACAATTAAAACCACAATGAGATACCATTGCATACGTATCCAAATGGCTAAAATTAAAAAAACTAAGCATACTAAGTGTTAACGAGGATGTGGAACAAATGAAACATTCATACACTTCAGGTGAAAATGTAAAATGGTACAATCACTTTGGAAAACAGGTTGGGGGTTTCTTAAATAAAGATATACCTACCATATGATCCAGGCATGACATTCCTAAGTACTCACCCAACAGATCTAAAAGTATATGTCCATACAAACATATGAACATGAATGTTCATAGCAGCTTTATTGTGATAGCTATAAACTGGAAACAACTCAAATACCACTCAACAGATGAATAAACACTCAGTGGTATACCAATACAATGGAATACTACTCAGCAGTAAAAAGGGATAAACTATTGACATACCAAAAAAATGAATACATTTCAAAATAATTACGCAGAGGAAAAAAAGCCAGATTCTTCCCAAAAAAAAGAATATATACTGTATGATTCTATTTACATAAAATTCTAGAAAATGCTAAATAATCTATAGCAACAGAAATCAGATCAATTGTTGCCTGGGGACAGTGAAACAAAGGGATTAAAAAGATTTGAGAAAACCTTCAGGAGTGCTGGATCTGCTTACCATCTTGATTATGATAATGTTTTGCAGGTGCCTGCATGTCAAAGTGCATCCAACTGTATGCTCTATGTGTACTTTATTGTGTGTCAAGTATACTTTGATAATGCTCAAATAAATCTAAAAAACTTTTTAAAGACATGTTTAGGAAGGAGAATTAATCCTATCTGGTCTAGTCTGTGCACCATGTCATATGTAAACAGCTGTTCCACGATAGCCAAGAATTAAATGACAACAGTCTGACTCTTTACTGAGGCTGCTGAAAAACATCAAATGGAACCCAATTCAAAACCTATAGCAAAACACCTTTAAGTCACCATCTCTCCATCTTATTTATCTTTCACAGATGCCTGGAGCTGCCCCCAAGACTCCTTCCTTCTCTCTCTGAACTCCAAAATCTTCTCTTTCCTAGCCCTGCCCAAGACTCTGACTGTGGTCATTTCCCCATCTTTCCCCTCCTTCCTGGAGGTATCCTCCAAGTCATTCTGCCACACACCCCCAGGATTGTTATTCTCAATTCTGATCTCCTAGTCCTTCTAGCTCAGCATTTTTCTATCCATTATCCTAAGCAGCATAATAAAACCCCAGAAGCCAAAAAGTAAAAATAATCTTCCTTAGAAGCAGGATGAGTAGGGCATAGGGAATAACATTCATACATTAATAATTTTTTAATTCTAACAGCTGGGTAGTGGAGGGGAATATCTCATTTTTAAAAGAAAAGATTGGTCCCAAGCTCTTGGTCCCCTCTCCGCTCATGTCCCTCCTCATTCCTTCTCCTAGGCAGAGACTGCATTTCGCTCCATTCTGTCTTCCCATTCCCACTGCAAATTGCATCTCTGTGCCTGAAACACATTCTCCCTTTCTAATTCCCCCTTCCCATTCCCTTTCAACAGCTGTTGCTATTTGCCTCTTCTCTGAGCCTCTCTCCCAAGCCACTAGAAGAGAAATGACCCATTGCATCCTTTTAAACAGCTTTCACATGAATCTTTTGGCTTATAGATAATGCAAATTCTTTATGAATTTAAATTTAAATTTAAAGCCTCTATTTGTTAAACGTTTGTCCATTTGTCTGCATATAATTAATGTAATTAGCCTGTCTGCCTGCAGCACTGCTCTCTGTAGAAGCCCATAAGTCCATTCAATCACTTCTTCCAGGCTTCTTATCACGGTGGCTGCAGCGTTTGCCTGTCTGAGCACACTGGTCTTTCCTCGCTCCCCTCCTCTTGCTTCATGCTCCAACATTATCAAATCACTCATAGTCCCCAATCTCACATTCCCAGCACACCACCACCCTCTTTCACACTCCTGGGCATTACCCTCTGCCTAAAGCAGAGGTCAGCAAACTTTTTCTCCAAAGGACCAGATAACAAATATTATATTTCAGGCTTCGTGGGCCATGCAATCTCTGTCCCAACTATACAATTCTGCCACTATGGCACAGATGCAGCTATAGACAATACATAAATGAATGAGTGTAGCTGTGTTGCAATAAATCTTTATTTCCAAAAACAGGCAGCAGGCCAGATTTGGCCTTTGGGCTGGAGTTTGCCTAACTCCCATCCAAAGCACCCTGTCATCCCAACCTCCACTTGGCTACCTCCTCGTTCAACAAATATGTTTTGTTTCACTTTAGGCTTTTTCAATCCAAGGTCATCAAGCTGCCTCATTATGAAAAAAATCTCAGAAACTTCTCTTCCCTCCAGCAAAGGAGCTTCATACACTTTCATCCTGAAGATTTCAAAATTGATTCTCTGTGTCGCTAGCATTCTCCACATCCCACAGAGTTGTATGCTAAAATCCAGAGCAATGAACACACCTATGAAAAATGATGCTTTCGAACCTGCCTCATGGTGCAGTAAATTTAAAAGTACTCTTAATAATAATAATAAGGATCAACATTGACTTTAATGGTCCTCAAACCCATCACGTAATTTCATTAGCCACCCAGCACAGATGCAAGCAGAGGTGATGTCATACTTTTTCCCCTTGCTCTGAAACCTGAGTCAGGCGCCAGAGATGGAAACCAGTTTTACAGACTCTAATCAGATTAAAGCTTCTGGCAGTCTCTGATCAATAGGTGGTTGCTGGAGGAATCCCAAAATGTGCAAAGCCCTCTCTGGCCTCCTCACCGGCATGGCCTCACTCAAGTGGAAATCAGGTTCAGGTGGTCACTTTCTGCAGGTGGGGAAAGTCAAGATGGTATCTCCTGAGGCTCTGTGTTATTTGCAGTTTTCCCCAGCACTCATGTGGGAGAGAGGGGTTGTCACTTACGCAGCAGCCTCAAATCTTCCTCTCCATCTTACCCGAAGGAAACTTTTAACTACTCACACAACCGTCATATAGTAAACCAGCAGTTAAGATCACTGGCTTTGGAGTCAGGCACAGCTTGATCTAAAACCTAGCTCTTCCACTGACTAGTTAACCTGGAGCAAGCTACCCTACCTCTCTGAGACTCAGTTTCCTCATCTATAAAGCGGGGGTAGTAACACCTACCTCATTTACATGAAGTAAGGATAAAGAGAGTCATGTGTATAAAAGGCTCATGATAGTCATTGGCTTGTGTACTTACATGCTCAATAAATGATAGCTATTAATAAAAAGAAATATAAGCTATGATTAATAGTGACCAATTATCATTATAATTCTTAAAACTCTGAAACTCTCCCTCACAGCCAGAGAGGAAAATTCTTTTTTCCTTTATCATTTTGCTTCCCTCAACTTTCCCATCTCTCAAACTTAGCACAAAGCAAGAAGCCAGTGCCTAGAAGTGCTTATAACCTCCAGGTTGCTTTAACAAGAACTTCAATAACATGGCAAAATACAATGACCTCATCATCCCAACGTTGCAGCAGTAAAAATCAATGCTACTTAAAAAGCCTGACAATCAATCAAGGTCTAGCCAGATATCTGTGGAAGTCAAACAGGCCCATATAAAAAACTGATTCACCTAGGGATCTCATTAAAGTGCTGCAGCAGTATTTCCCTGATGTAAGCTGGGAGTTTTCATTTGGGTTGAATTTTTTTTTTTTTTAAACATGGAATCCCAGTGAGATCAGGGCTATACGTCTCCCCAGCAGCTGGCTCAGAAGCGCGTTTATTGGTGAGATGTCCTCACTGGCATTACTAATGCAGATGGTCATTCATACGTCAATGTCATCCCACCCTCCCATGGTGACACAGACCTTCTCCTACTGAAAGCACATGCTGCTTTAGTCCAAAGTAAGCTCTTGAAAGAGTAATAAACACACTTTATTTTCATTGCATTTTACATAGTACTGTAGGGGTTAGAGAAACCATAATTTTAAGATAATGCATTTCTAGTCTATGGGCCTTTTTCTAAAACTTCATAATTCAAATGTTAGTGGAAGACAAATTTCCTGTGAGTTCAAGTCATTTTGAGAAATAGCATCTGCTATGGGCCACACATTCTTCAAGGCACTGGCGATACAAAGATGGATAAAGCATGAGCCTTCCCTTCTCCAGCATTCTATAAGACCAGCAAGCACAGATCCCCCTAACTCCAGACCCAGTCCCTGAAAAAAAAAAAACTACCAACAGGATTAAATATAGGATGTGGCACACACCACTGAATTAAAACTCTTTTTTAACTCTAGCAGTAAAAAAAAAAAAAAAAAAAAAAAAAAAACATACTAGATTCTGGATTATCCACTCCAGAACAATCAACTTAGAGTAGAAACTTAAACTACTATGAAAAAATGGGTGAAATGAAATCAGAAGGCCTGCTATTCCCAATAGCACTGGCACCCTATTCATTTAGAAACTCAGTAAAAGTCAATTCAGGAGCCCAATTCTTAACTTACTCCATATCCCATGCAGACATGGTGGGGAAGAGAATGAGTTTACACATTACAAACTGTGTCTTCTTCAATTCCTCAGGAGCACTCCCTAATTTCTTTAATTAGTCTCCTGATCTATAACTATACCTCCTAGGGTGGTTGTGAGGGTTAAATGAAGCAATATATTTTTAAAATGTCTAGAAAAGTATGTGATTTATATTAGGTACTCACTGAATGACAGCTATAAGAAAACTCAGTGCCAGGATTCCAAAGGGAGTGTGACCACAGACACCCCCCTAGCTTTCTTCTGGTTTTTCTTACTTTGAAGCAGCAGAAGCAGACTTTTTCTTGGCCACACCAGCCTAGAAAGATCTAACCTCAGTTACTAGCATGGGAAGATCACTGGGACAATTCAACCTTGACATAAGTTCTAGAAATATATCCAACAGAAGACATAAAGATGACAGGAATATCAGTAATCTCAACAATTGTAAATAGGTTAAGTTCCCCTATTAAAAAATAAGAATTCTCATTCTGATTTTTTTAAAGGCAAGCTCCAGCTATATGTTGTATACAAGGGATAAGTCTAATACAAAATAATACAGAAAGGTTGAAAACATGCAGATGCCCAAAGATAGACCAACTGCTAGTCTCAATGTTTGTGTCCGCCCAAAATTTATATGTTGAAATCCTAACCTCCAAGGTATTAGGAGATGGGGCCTTTGGGAGGTGATTAGATCACGTGAGAGAAGCCCCTGTCAATGGGATTTGTGCTCTTATAAAAGCGACCCTTGCCCCTTCCACTATGTGAAGACACTGTGAGAAAGGGCTCTCTATGAACCGGGAAACGGGCTCTCCACAGACACTGAATCTGCCACCACCTTGAATCCCAGCCTCCACATTTGTTAGAAATAAATTTCTGTTGTTTATAAGCCACCCAGTTTATGGTATTTTGTTACAGGAGCCTGAATAGACTAAGACAACAGGCAAATGCAAACAAAAAGAAAGCAATATAACAATATAACATTATAACAATATTATAATAGATTATATAGAATTTAAGGCAAAAAGCTTCATATGGGACAAAGAAAATTGTTTTATATGGATAAACAGTAGATGCATCAAAATATATAGCAACCATGAACCTTTTCACTCTGAATATCATTGCAGCAGATACGTAAAGAATAATACAGCACTCATAATATGTCAAGCACAGTTCTAAGCTCTTTATATATAATCAGTTCCAAGCTCATATAATCTCCCAAGAACCCATAAAGTAGATGATGTGATTTTACAGTTGAGGAAATGTGTCCAAGGTCCATCAGCTCATGAGGGTGGAGCTGGTACTCAAGCCAGACAGCCTGGGACCAGCATCAGTGCTTTTAGCTTCTCTGCTGTATTCTCTCCAAAAAGTAGAAAGAAGTGTTAGAAATAGAAAAAAAAATATTGCCAAACCCACAGGTATAGTGGGAAGGTTAATAAGCCATTCCCAAAATTTGTTATGTCAAGATGACAAAAAATAAATATAATATATAAAAGATGTGAATAATACATATTTTAAACTTGACTTCATAGCAAATAATGATCTCTCTAAAAAGTGGAGGGGACACATTCTTTTTAAATGTCCGTGGAATATTCATTTAAAATATATAAAAAGAAATCATCTAATAGGCCACAAAAAATGTCTCAGTAAGTTTCTAAAAGTACAGTTCTTATCGGATCCACTCACTAATTAAAATGGAATTAAATCTAAAATCTTAATCTTCTAAATAACTCATGTCAAAGAATAAATAGGAACTTAATTTATAAATTATCTGAAAATTAAATATATTTAAACACTAAATGGAAAATTCTATGAGAGGTAGCCAAAGTTTACTCAGGAAAAAAACCATATCCTTAAATAGGTTTTTTTCCTAAAACAAGAAATGTCTAAAATAAATATTTTTGGAACATTAGCCTCAGAAGCTAGAAAAAGAAAACAAAAGAAACTAAAGAAACCAATGAATTAGAAAGTTTAAAACAACTAGAATTGTTGAATAAAACAAAGAACTAGTTCTTTGAAAAAACAATTAAGATGTTTGACAAATCTGATATAAGGGGGGAAAGTTTGAGAACACATACACAACATCAGCAATAAAAAATAAATATGATTACAGATAAGGAAGAGCCTACTTTTAATAAAATAATACTACTTGTAACGTGATGCCAATGTGAAATCCAAAAAACTAAATAATTTTCTAAGAAACTTAGAAAAAAATTTTAAAAAGAATAGAAATTGAAAGGATTAGTGAAATCAACTCCTTCCAAAATTTCCAGATGTTGGCTTTATTTAAAAAATCCTATAAAGCTTTCAAGAACTCAATTCACAAGGTTAGCACACCCTGATAGCAAAAACTGATCCAGATAGTGAACAAAAGTAACCTTAACTCAAATTCTGTCATGAATATATATATGCAAACACTCTAAACATAATATTTACAAATAGAACCAACAGCACATTAAAAGACCTATATAGCACGTTGAACTAGGATTTATTTCAGGAATTCAAAGAGGGATCAACATTAGGAAAAAAATTAATGTAATTCACTAGATTAATAGATTAAAATAAAAAACCAAATGATCATTTCTATAAATGCAGAAAATGCAGCTGATAAAATTCTAAATACATTCTTGGTTAAACTCATGCGTAAACTAGGAATAGAAGGAAACTTCTGTAACATGACATAGAATATTTATTTAAAAATCAATAATAGTCTCTTTAAAAAGTCAATATTATCTGGGGAAAAAAATTGAGGGATTGTTCTTTATTAAAAAGAAAATTCAGAAACCTAACCACCAAATAAAATTGGTGAATCTTTATTGGATCCTTAGTTTTTAAAAAATAAATAAAAGCAGCAATAAAATATATTTTGAGGAGAAAATATGTACCATAAACAGTAGTAAAAAGGTTAGTATCTCTATTTTATGAACAGTTCTTATAAATTAATATTTTAAAAAGGCAAGTAACGTCCCCTTGCCCTATTTATTTTACTAAAATAAATAAAGAATCATGAACAGGGCAATTTCAAAAAAGAAATACAAATTGCCAAAAAACATATGAAAAGGTATAATATTAGGCCTGATTAGTAACCAAAGAAATGTAAATTAGAATAACAAATAACATTTTCCACTTTCAGATTAGCAAAGATTCAAAAGAATAATAGTATTCAAAGTGAGTGAAGGTGTAAACACTCTACTAGTGAAGTGCAAATTAGTTCAACTTTTCGGAAGTAATGAATTAGCAAATATATACCAAACTTTTAAAATTTTATATAAATATTCCTTTTAACCTAGATATTAAGCTTCTATAATCTGCCCTAAAGAAATAATTAATCAAGTGGGCAAAAGTTAATGTATATGATCTTCTTATTGCAGCATTCTTTATCAAATTTTTTAAATTGAATCTAAATATCAATAAATTATGCCAGAGCCATATAATCACATACTCTTAAGCCTTTGTAAAGAACAAATACTGTAACTCTATATATATTAGCATAGAAAGATGTCTGTGAAATACTTTAATGTAAAACATCTTATAGAAGAGTAAGTATAATATGATTTTATTCATCTAAAAGGTATATATATGCTGACACATGTTTATAGAGGCATAGAAACACTTCTGGAAAAGTATACAACAAATTATAACAATGGTTATACCTGTGGGGTAGAATTAAGGGAACTTTCAGTTTCTACTTTATGTATGTCTTAAATTTTTAGTATTTTATAATCAGCATATATGATGTTTATATTCAGAAAAATAATACTACTACTAGTGCATTGTAGTCAGAGAAAGAGGGAGCCTGCGTTCGTTCTCCTCCTCCCTAATGAAGGCAAAGTCCATGTTCCATCTCTATGTGTCCTCCAGAGGCACCCAGGCAAAGCCACTAGGCTTTGGCAAAAACTCAATCAGCACTATGGAAATAAATCTTGCTTTGTAAAGCTCTGCACACGTGAGCCTTGAGTCACGTCAGAGATTGGCCCCTCTTTAAGGTCATCCTTATTGCTGCTGAAATAGCTACTCCACATCTGGGAGCAGTAGTGCATTTCCCCCAAGGAAGCCCCTGTTTCCAAATCTCCACCCTGGTTTACCATCAGTTGAGGCTCTTGGCCTCTGATGGACCATCTGCTCAGCAGATCTCTGATCCAGTTAACAGCCCTCTTTATTTTTAAACTGTCTCTAAGCACAGATGTAGAGGCAAGGGCAGCAAGAATGTCCCCTAAATCTCCGGAAAAAATCAGACCCTGTAATCTGCTTCCCACGACCCCTCTGTGAACATGAGCATGATTGGGGGTGTCATACTCAACATAACATCTTTGCCCTGAGCATCAGTACATAAAAGCAGGCACTTAGCATGGGGAGTCTGCCAAGTCAATCCAAGCCAGAGGCCAAGGGAGGCTTTGCCAAAATGATTCCGAGTGGCACAGAGCTGTGTCTAGGGGCTTCAGCACCCCAGGGTGAATCAGGAACCAGGTCTAAGATGCTGCACTATGAGGAAAGACAGACTCTGGGTAATTACATTCATAGCTTGAATACTGCATGTGCGTAATTAATAATCTATAAATGTCCCAAATGAGTGCACATATTGAGTTATTCCATCATTAAAAACAGTGGCAGTGTTAATGTTGTTCCTCTATAGGGTTCATTAACTGGACAGAGTGTCAAGTCAGGGTGGATTTATCTTTTCATTTCTTCCATTTACTCCTTATTTTGTTCCCTTTCATTGTTCATAAATAGAAGTGGCAATTATGGGGGGTGGGAGAGAAGCATTTCTCAATTCTTTTGCTGGGTATTATAGGAAAAGGTGGGAATTATTTACCTACAATCATCTTGCCAAGTCTGCAAAAGAACTAAGTGTAAGTAAGCAATTAGCTGGGAGATTTTGGAATTTAAAGTACTTTGTAAAGCCTAAGTTCTAAATATCAGTAAGCTGTTGTTTTTCATCTTGCACTATGTATATCTGACCTCAAGGTTTTCTTCAGGCTCGAGAAATCGCTGTGCTGGGCAATTTAACATATACAAAACTCCCAGCTTGCCATGGAGGGCTGCAAGTATCTTGAGAAAAGTTCTCCATACCTTAGCCCCACCTCAGAATACCACATGCTTCCCCAGCGTCTCTGAGGATATGTAGTCAGAAGGACCAAGGAAAGGAGGTTAGGTTCTGGGAAAAAGGAAATGTTAGATGAGTAGACAGGTGGAAAGATGGAAGGGTGAAGAGATGGATGGATAAGTAGGCAGGTGGAAAGACACAGACAAATGGATGGATAGGTAGGTAGGTGGTTTCCCTCCTCCCTCCCTCAACACCTGTACATCCGAGCAAGAACTAGGGCATGTCTCCTACCTCAGAGAAGGAGGCAGCTGTACTTCCTCCCAGGACCAGCTCTTCTCATGTCCCCTTGAGCCCACTTCCTCCTGTTCCTTCCCAAATTTTCTCCATCATCTACCCCCTTTTTCTTGAATCTTCACTCTCTCTCCACTAGACGTCCAGCCTGCAAACATCTTCAGTTCTCCCGTATGCTGATATATATACTCATGTTCATATATTCCCCAACTGGCTTCTTCTCAGGCTAAATTCCATTTCATTCTCTCACAAGCCTTCTTGACAGAGTTCTCCAAATCTCACCATCTCTACTCACTCATCCCCATCCACAGCAACTTATGTCCCACCCTCCACTTCACTGCTCTTCCCAGGTCCCCAACCCCCTGCCCCACACCAAATCCCATAGTGTCCTCTTCCTGTGCTACCTGATCACTTCACTTTGCCTTGAAACTTTCTCCTCCCCTATTTTCTATAATAGTTTATTCCTCCATTTCTTTTTTCCATCTCTCCAACAATCTTTCCCTATTCATTATTCTTTAATTTATTCAATAAATATTTACTGAGAACTTATTTTGTACCAGACACTGAGCTGGACATTCAGAGAACACAAAATGACCAATTCCTAGACCTTACTCTCAAGAACCTAAAGAAAGATATAGCTATCTATGTACACTGGTCAATTACAATAACACATGAAAAATGTGATCATTCATTGATTCAAAAAGATTATTAAGCACTTACTATGTGCCAAGCATAGTCCTAAGTGCTAGGGACACAACAAAACTGATAAGAACCCTTCCTTTTTTAAGTATATACTAAAGAAGGGGAAAAAAACATTATGAGCAAAGCATAGACTAGGTCAAAAAATAAAAGTGTTAGAGAGAAAAATAAAGTGTGGAAGGCAAATAGGGGGAGGCCTGGGGAAGGAGGGTTTGCAGTTTTTGATGGATTGATCTGGGAAAAGCTTACTAAGAAAGAGACATTTGGGTAAAGACTCAGAGAAGGTGAAGGAGGAAGCCCTGTGGATGTCTGAGGAAAAGCATTCCAGTAGAGGGAACGGCACATGTGAAGGCCCTGAGGCAGAGGCCTGTCCACAGTGCTCTGGAAAAGTGAGGTGATTAGGGAGAGGTCAGAAATGAAGGGTGGGTGAAGATAAAGCATAGGGCCTGCAGTACCTCAGAGGACTGAGTTCTACTCTACACGAGACAGGAAACCACCAGGCCCCTTGAACAAAGGAATCACGTGATCTGAACTACATGCTGAGTCTTGTGTAAAACAGACTCCAGGGAACATGGGCAGAAGCAAGGAAACCTGTTATGGGGAGGCCATCGCAGTCATCTAGGTGAGAGTTGGGGGTGGCTCAGAGCATGGGGATCAGTGGCAGAGATACGAAATGGTTAGATTTGGGGTATTTTTTGAAGGCAGAACTAACATTTAGTGACAGATTGTAAATGAGAGCTCCCCCGAGCTGGGAGTACCCAGAGAACCCACAAAAGTGCACCACAAGAGAGTTGGCTTCAAACACCTGCAGGGCCCGGGTTCAGCTGCCTTCTGATGATGGCACAAGTGGACTGAGGCCTTTCCTGGCTCAATTCCTCTCTCCCGAGCCCCTCCCACTTCTACCTTGGAGATGATCTGAAATGGTGGCCTCATTGTGGGATGAGGGAGGAGGGATAAGCACACTGGGGAAAAGGCCAACCAAGTCTCCTTTTGCCCAATGCCGACCACCAGCCTTTAGTTGGCCTGAGCTAGGGAAAGAGGAAAAGCACTAACCTTTAATGAAATATACTGAGTGTGTCAGTACACTGGCCTGGACAATGCTAACAGGATGACCTGGTTAACTAAAAGTGGTCAGAAAGGTACTATGATTTGCCCTCAATTTTATCTTTCATTCAGGGGCAGGAAAGAACTTGGGCCATAGAATAGATATCAAGGGACAGTGGAAGAAAAAATTAAAGTTATTTTATTATAATAAAGTCATGCTTGCTCAATGAAATATTTACTTGAGGAAATTAAGACTAAAATGGTCAGCAAATGCTCTTTATGGAAAGGCTGGTTAAAGAAGCAATCATATGTCTAATCAATGATATATACTGCCAGCCCTAAGCAGAGCTTGCGGGAGCCCTTCTTTTAGGGTTAAATCTACAATGAAAGACACAGTCCACTGAAAAAGCCTGTCTCTTAGACCTAAAACCACTAGAAGCTGATAGGAAAACAAAAGGTTTTGTTGTTTTTGTTGTTGTTGCTGCTGCTGCTATGGTGCTGCTGTTGTTCAGTACAAGCCCTTAGGTCTTGGGAAGAAGAAATCCCATACTGAATTTATGATTTGTATAGATACTTCAAGAGTAAAGATAATCCTTCATTTGACATTTCTTCACTTAGTTGTTTTTTCCATATTGTTTATATCGAGCCTTGCCATTTGATTTATTCTTACCATAATGCACTTGTACATTTGCTGCTTTGATTATTATCTCGTACTTAAAGCTGAGTTGGCACTTTCTTCTTGGGTCCTCATTTCCAATAGCTTATAAATTTTATGAACAAATTACTTTGTATTTATCAACCCCTTGCTCTG
Source organism: Lemur catta (assembly GCF_020740605.2). NCBI lineage: Eukaryota > Metazoa > Chordata > Mammalia > Primates > Lemuridae > Lemur > Lemur catta. The sequence goes on from NC_059139.1 coordinate 44,110,493, forward strand.
CCCAGCAGTGAATTTTTTAGAAGGTTGGCAGAGAATGCACAAATACTACTTTTTAAATGAGACATCCTAATGAAGAAACCTATGGTCTTTTGGGGGGCAGGGGAATAAGCCAAGATAGTGCTTTTTTTAAAATTATTGCACTATTTCAAAATAAAGAAATAAATACAATTTAGGAAATATAAAGCAAAATATATATACTAGTCCTCCGAAAATAGAATTAATTCCTTGGAGGAGGTACTTTGCCAGAATCTCATTTGTTATGGTATATAGCTTCTATGCTGGAATGTTTCCAAAACAGTTATAATTCCCTAACCCCATCATGTTATGCAGAAAAAAGTTGATAAGTTCATTATGACTTCAAGAGTGACATTTGACTTATATAGGAGTGAGAGGCTGTTAAACTCTGGATTGACAGCATCCTCCACCAGGAACACTGTAAAAGGATATTAAAGCTACCACAAGGGGGATAGGGTTGGTGCACATGAATAAATGCCATAAAAGAATGGATCCAACATTTACTGAGTACTTTCTATATAACTGCAATTCACATATTTATCTCATTTACTCCTCAGGAGCTACACAAAACAAGCATTATCACCCCCACTTTACAGAGAAAGACATTAAAGTTCAGAGAGGTTGAATACCTGCCTCATTCACACAGTGTTAAAACCTGAATCTAAACCAAATCTCTCTCTCTCTCTAAAATATAGCATTGTAATTTTAGATAATATTTTTGAACCTTCTCATCCTTCCCACCAAAATCTACTACACATGCTCCTAAAAATCATAAAAACAGCCAATTTGGAGAGGTGCAATAAATACTGAAAAGGTGAGAAGTCAAGAACTTAGGTGGTTTGATTGCTGGATGATGGGTTTGGAGGTAAGAAGCCTGGCACAGCCCAGGTGTCAGGAAATTCTGGGTTCCTCCTCCATTCCGCCTCTCCCCTCTGTCCATTATCTCAGCCAGTCTCCCAACACCCAGCAGTCTGACCCAAGAAGGATCATTGCCATTCATAAAAAAGGAAACCAAGAAACAGCCATTGCCCAGATTTATACAGTAAATGCTATTCCAACTTCTTTTTTTTTTTTTTTTTTTTTTTTTTGAGACAGAGTCTCGCTTTGTTGCCCAGGCTAGAGTGAGTGCCATGGCATCAGCCTAGCTCACAGCAACCTCAGACTCCTCGGCTTATGCGATCCTACTGCCTCAGCCTCCCGAGTAGCTGGGACTACAGGTATGCGCCACTATGCCCGGCTAATTTTTTCTATATAGATTTTTAGTTGGCCAGATAATTTCTTTCTATTTTTAGTAGAGACGGGGGTCTCGCTCTTGCTCAGGCTTGTCTCGAACTCCTGACCTCGAGCGATCCACCGGCCTCGGCCTCCCAGAGTGCTAGGATTACAGGCGTGAGCCACCGCGCCTGGCCCCCAACTTCTTAATAACTAGACAACACCAAACCTGAATTAACCCATCTCCAGAGTTCTAAATCTCACAATTATCTGGCACTAAAGAAATCCAGAAGAAGACAGAATGCCCAATTATGTAAGCAGCTTTGGGTAAAAACCCTAGAATTCTACCAGATAACAAAAACAAAAAAGAAATCCCAAGAAGCTAAAACAAGTAGCTCTGAGTGCTAAAATAAGAAAATATTTTTAACAATGCCAAGAAGCCAAATTTCAATGATAAGAATATTGAAGAATTTTACTGAGGGTAAGAAAACACCCTAGGAGATTTCAAGTTTGATTCAATATCACTTCTGCAAAAAGGAAACTGCATTATGCTGCTAGCAATCACACAGGCTGCACTCCACTTTTGTGAGAAAGAAATGAGGAATTGGGCTCACATAACGATATATGCAAGAAAGTAAGTGTCAAAATTTGTCCTGGGATATTACATATTTAACCTAAAGTGGACATCTAACATTCACCTTAGCTTCCCAAAAGGAACTGCTTTCTTTGGGGAATTTCATACTGTTTGACTTTTAGTAGGGGGAAAAGATGGGCATTCTCCCCCTACAGGAGCTTCTGAAAATGTTAGAAATTCTCTAGTCAAATGGGCACATCCATGAAGCAAAGGCTCAGCTGATCAGAGAACCACACCAAAATTGGTACAGAAAGCTCCCTCATTCTGAGTGACCTCAATTTTTCATTTTCTTTCTTTCCTTCTTTTTCTTCCTATTTTTCTGTCTGTCTGTCTCTCCTCATTTCTCTCCCTCTCTTCATGCTAGTGGCAGCAGCAGCAGTAACTGCAAGGCAAAGCTCCTGGCACAGAACCTACACTTAAAACTGTACTCCCTACAAAAAACAAAACAAAACAAAACAAAACTGTACTCCCCAGGAGAAAATATTTGCAAACCATACATCTGGTAAGGGATTAATATCAAAAATATATTAGGAATCCAAACAACTCAATAGTGAGAAAACAAATAAGCCAATTTAAAAATGGGCAAAGAACCTGAATAGACATTTCTCAAAAGAAGACAGCCAAATGGCCAACAGGTATATGAAAAATTGTTCAACATCATGAATCATCAGGGAAATGCAAATTCAAACCACAAGAAGATATTCCCTCACACCTGTTAGAATGGCCATTATCAAAAAGATGAAAGATAAGTGTTGGCAAGCATACAGAGAAAAAGGAACCCTTGTACACAGTTGGTGGGAATGTAAATTAGTACTGCCATTATGGAAAACAGTGGTTCCTCAAAAACTGAAAATACCCAGCAATCTACTTTCTGAGTATATATTCAAAGGAAATGAAATTAGCATGTCAAAGAGATGTCTGCACTCCCATGTTCATAGCAGCATTATTCACAATAGCCAAGATATGAAATCAACCTAAGTGTCCATCGACAGACAAATAAAGAAAATGTGATATATACACACAATTAAATACTATTCGGCCTTAAAAAGGAAAAAAATCCTGTCACGTGACAACATGGATGAACCTGGAGGATGTTATGCTAAGTAAATTAAGTGAGGCACAGAAAGACAAACACTACATAATCTCACTTATATGTGGAATTTTAAAAGGTTGAATTCATAGAGGCAGAAAATAGAATGGTGGTTGCCAGGTGCTGGGAGGGCATTATTGGGGGAATATGAGGCAAAGTTGCCCAGAGGGTACAAAGTTTTAGTCAGACAGGATGAATAAGTTCTGGAGATCTATTGTACAGCATGGTAATTATAATTAGTAATAACGTATTGTATACTTGAAAATTGCTAAGACAGTAGATCTTAAATGTTCTCACCACAAAAAAAAAAAACAAGTATGTGAGGTGATATATGTTAATTAGCTTGCTTTAATTATTTCACAATGTATACATCTACCAAAGCATCATGTTGTATACTGTAAATATATATAATTTTTATTTGTCAATTATATTTTAATATAGCTGAGAAAGAATTTAAAATTTTTAAAAATAAAACTGTACTACCCAGTACTCAGTAGCTGCAGTAGTAGTACTTTTCTTACAGGACCAGACCTGTGTTTGGGCATTTTTTTCTGGAAACTCAGCCTCAAGACTGGGTGTCTCCAAACCTCTATATAATTCTGTGAGCACCCTCTATACTTAACGAGACAAAGTTCATTTCTGTTGCTTGCAACCAAGAATTCTGACAGAATCAAAACCCAGCTCTGAAAGTACTTGTCTATACATTGTTTAATGGATGACCTACACCATTAAGAAAAGGTTCAATTATACTTTATACATTCCAATTACTAGGATATAGAGTTTACACTACAATTTAGGAAATGTCCATTTATAAAAGAAAGTTAGAAAAAAAATCTTTGTTACTTAAATTATCCAAAACTAAATGCTATTGACTGAATGTCCGTGTCCCCCTAAAATTTACATGTTAAAACCTAATCACCAATGTGGTAGTACCATAAGGTAGGGCCTTAGGGAGGTGATTAGGCATGAGGGTAGAGCTATCATAGATAGAATTAGTGCCCTTATAAACCCCAGAGAGACCCCAGAGAGCTAGCTCACCCTTTCCACCATGTGAGGACACAATGAGAAGGCACCATCTATGGATCTTACCAGACAATGAATCTGCTGGCAACTTGATCTTCGACTTCCCAGCCTCCAGAACAGCAAGAAATAAATTTCTGTTGTCTATAAGCCACCCATTCTATGGTATTTTGTTAGAGCAGCCCAAACAGACTAAGACAAACAGTCATCCAAACACCTCATGACCAACCATACCAAGCTCCTAAGATTTTACTGTGATATGATGCAGGATACAATGCAGAACACTTACTCCATATTAAAGAAATGCTTGGAAATGCCAAGAAAGCATTTGCAGGGCATGTGTTTTGTGTGTGTATCTGGAGGACTGGGGGTGTAAGAAGAAGAAGCAGGAAGTGGTTATGAACACCACCACCATTGATTTGAGTTCATCTGAAGGATTTTCAATATTTATAAATTTAGAACTCCGAAGTGATACTGCATTGTGACTTGTAATTACTAATAACTAGTTTAAGGGCTAAAGTGAGATGAGATTTGAGGAAAAGCTTATGGAATATCTCTTTTTACAATTCATACTCAGTTTTCAAAAAGGAGAAAAATAAAAAAGTTTATGAACAGTAAATTATGTAAGACTAACTGGACCATCAACTTTAACTTGATTATATCAAAATAACTGAAGTTCAAAGGTATAAAATAATTTTTATGAACTTATATTTATATAGCATATATAAATACATGCACACTTTTTTTTCATTTCACCACATTCAGTTCTACTAGGCAGAGGACTAGAAACAAGAAAACCCTTGCTATCCCTTCAAGCCATAAGAATCTATAATGTAATGTAGGGCGTATAAACTGCTACATTAGTAAAGAAAAGGCCATACCTCAAAGGAGCTCTAAGATCAGTTTCATACAAAGGAAAAGGGAAAGAATTGAATAAAAAGAAAAATGAAGGAAGGGTGAGAGAAAATTTAAACTTCTTTAAGACAAAATGCCAGGCAGGTCACCACTGATGGCTGTTAAAACTGTTTTGACCGAATTCATTAATCAAATCGATCAAACAGTTCAATGTCATCAAAAAAAAAGATTTAATGTTTTTGATGGAACTGACCAGATAATTAATTAAATGGACATGCAAAATAGTCCAAGCAGGTGTGTACAGATGCAGCAAGAGGTCTTAAAGGTCCTAGAAGTAGCACAAAATGAAATGAATTCAGGCTGGAGAAAACAATGCAGAGGAAAAGGAAGATAGCAAGTGATGGAGCAATCGCTCCTCAAAGGCTGTAAATTGTATCAGGCAAATGAAGACTTCTGATTAGCTCCTGGCTGTGTTGCTAATAAGGTAGAATTCTGCAGATTACCTATGATTGCAGCAATTTTCAAAGCATTAGAATGTACAAGAGACAAGTGAATGATGGGTTCAAGGGAGTGAATGAAGAAAAAGAGTTTATAATATATTTTTAATGAAAAATGAAGGTGGAAGTCAGCCATGGAATAATGTCACTAGATAAAAAATGGGGTGGCAGAAGGGGCACCCTGCAGCCCAAAAAGGAAACACTTCCAGGCAGCAATAAATAGACTGGTTCATAAAGAAACGCTCTCCTCCACTCTTTTCCAACTATGTTTGAGAACAAACATTTTAAAATAGTTAACTCAATTTTTTTTAATGAAATGTCACACAAAGATATTTTCTGAAGGCAATGTCTAATTATGTGAGATTGAGAGATTGTGGTAAGGCTGATATTCCTTTTCCCTAACTTTCTTTTGCTGTGTCCTCAATAGGTCACAAGATCCCCTATGTAGATCCACACAAAATTTACCAGTCAGCAATCAGTTGACACATGTGTATTGACCACCTACTATGTGGCAGGCACTCTTCCAGGTGCTGGGATTACTGCAGAAAACAAAACAAAAATCCCTCTTCTTACGGAGTTAATATTCTAGTTGAGAGGGCAAATAAATAAATAATACATGCAGGAGGTCAGATCGCTGTGAACGCTGTGGAGAATGATAAAGCAGGACTAGGATTGCTGGAGTGAGGAGCTGCCACATAGTCATACTCACAAACGGGGATGAGTGACTAGGGGCTGAAAGGGGACCTTGGTTCCTGGGCTTTTTTTACTTATTTTCTCAATGGTGGTAAAACACATATAACATAAAAGTTACCGTCTTAAGCATTTTTAACTGTACAGGTCGGTAGTGGTAAGTATATTCAAATTGCTGTGTAACCAATCTCCAGAATTCTTTTCATCTTGCAAAACTGAAACTCTACCCCCATTAAGCAACTCTGCATTCCCTCCTCCCCACCCAGCCCCTGGTGACCACCATTTGAGTTTCTGTCCCTATGAATTTGACTACTCTAGGGACCTCACAGAAATGGAATCAGACAGAATTTATCAAGTTCTTGGCTTCTTGGGGTTACTGGAAACTGCAATCAAGTGCATAATTAGATTAGTCCTGAAGGTCTCAAGAAGTAGTGAGGCTCTGCATGTCAGGGGGGAGAACAGACTGGGGGCTTTTCCAGGAGCACACAGAATTCTAGGACCCTTCCTCACTCCTCTGTGGTATTACCTGGCAAACTTCCAGCTCTTGGGCTCTCACTTGGCTCCTGCAGACTGAGGTGTCGAAACCCAAGGGAATACCTTCTTACTTGAAGCAGGTGGGATTCCTGGGCTTGCTCTTGACTACCTAGAAATCCAGCTTTTGCAGGGTAGGCAGAACACTCCCATAGTGCCCAGCATATGACATGCACCCTCCAGAACGTCCTACAGCAGGCTTAGCTTGGTGTGCTGGAAAATAATGCCGCACTAGAAGGCAGATGGATTCCTGTGTGTCCTTGGGCACACCCCTTCACTTCTCAAGGCCTAATTTTCCTCTTCTTTAAAATGAGTTATGCAGAACCCTCTCCTGCAAGCCCAAGAAGGCATAAGAAAATTGCTTTAGTAGGAGAGGAGAGAAAAAAAAAAGAGTAATCTTCCCTCCAAAAGGAAGCTCAGGTTTAGTTTCATAAGAGCGTCACTCAGCTCAACTGCTGAGGGGTAGATTTCCTTATATTTGCTCCTTGGAAAACACACTGTGGCCTCTCCCATGAAGAGCACTGGCCAATGCACTGTGGCCACATGCCCACCTCCAGGACCCTGCTGTCTGGGCTCAGCTCTGTTCCTTCTTGCTGTCAGACCACAGTCATTGCAGCTATAGGCTTGCCAGTGCCTTAAAGCAGGGCAGGGCCTCCCACCCTCCCCAATACACACACACAAACACACACACTCTCACACACACACTCTCACATGGGACTGTGGGCAGGCACTCCCCTAGACTCCTGAGCCATGCGTCAGCCTACCATTAGTGGCTCTAGAGCCACTAATATTAGTAAGTTTCTTACTAATGGAGGACAAGGGCAGGAAAATTGAGATAAATTTCAGAAAAGATGCCTCCCTCCATTAATCCCTTTAGTTGGTTTGTTTTTGTATTTTTAATAATTCTATATCATATGGTCTATTTTTATTTCCTAAATAATACATATTTGTTATAGTAAAATTAGAAAATACAAGTACACAGAAAGAAAAAAGAATCACACCATTCAGAGATAATTCTTGTGAATTTTTTGATATTTAGCCTTCTAGACTCTAACCTATATTAATTATATAAACTGCTATAATAAAAATAGGTTCAGCCAGGCCCCATGGTTTACACCTATAATCTTAGCACTTTGGGAGCAAAGGTGAGAGGATCTGTTGAGCCTAGGAGTTTGAGACCAGCCTGGGTGACATAGCAAGACCCCATCTCTATAAAAAATAGAAAAATTAGCCAGGCATGTTGGTGTACCCCTATAGTCCCAGCTATTCTGGAGGCTGAAGCAGAAGGATAGCTTGAGCCCAGGAGTTTGAGATAGCAGTTAGTTTTGATGATGCTCCTGCACTCTAGCCCAGGCAACAGAGCAAGAGCCTATCTAAAAAAACAAAAACAAAAAAAAGGTTTGATTTGTGTTTTTCATCATTTATTGTGACTACCTTTATATATTCAATTGTAATTTTACAATATCCTCTTTAATAGCTATATTGTATTCCATCAAATGAATACAACACAATTTATTAGCAACTCCCTATTGTTGATCTTTCGTGTCACTTCTAGCACTATATTAAATATTGCAGTGAAAACAGTTTCCCAAAGGTCTAGCTTTAGGGATGGCTTAATACCAACATTTAATGATATCATCAGGAATCAGCCTGTCTCCAAATTCTCTGGTTTCCAGTGGGTACACTTTATTCTTGGTCAGGATCTCCCCACGGGGCACCAGCAACTCCAGCCCTGAAGTATCATGGCCAAACAAGTCTCAGGAGAGATATCCATTGAACTGATTTGAGCGACACACCCATGCCTCACCCAATCTGTGTGGTCAGAGAAATATAACACCCAGATTGGCTAGCCCTCAATCACAACCCATCCCTGCATTCTGGGGCGGGGTAGGTCCCATCCAAACCACATGGACAGAGCACTGGGGAGAAAGGGGCAATGCAAGCTGAAGAGGCAAAGCAGCAGATATCCATCACAGCCAGCTACACCACAAGCACTCTCCTCTCCGTCCATGACTGAGCCACATCCTTCCCCTGGGTCTCTGAGTGCTCAAGACCCAAGCTTTACCACCCTCACGGGCCCCTCTCCCACCTCCCAGAACCACACTGGGGTGGTAAACTGCCCAACTCCTCTGCCCTCTGAAGCACTATTCACACCTCATGTACCATAGTCCAGTCCCCCTGCAGACAGAGCCTGGCCAGACCTCCAATGGACTGTGATTTTCTCTTCCTCTGTACCAGTAGAGTCCATCATCTTTATTATTAATATTTAGCAATTAATTATGTAACACTCTGTTCCATGTCCTATATTTTTATTTAACTTTCTACATATGAATCTTATCTTCCCAATTAGTATATAATGTTTTTTTTTGTTTGTTTTGTTTTGTTTTTTTTTTTTTTTATTTCAGCTCATCATGGGGGTACATAAGTTCAGGTCATATACATTGTCCCTGTCCTGCCCATCCCCCCGAGTCAGAGTCCCAAGCGCGTCCGCTCCCACTCTCCAGACAGTGCGCCTGGCACTCACCATGTATTCATACCTCGATCCCCTCCCCCCCCCCACCTCCCCGGGTCTGCACCCTCAAGCATGACCATTCCCCAGAGGGTGCGCAACGCACTCATCATGTAGGCATACACCCATCCCCTCCCCCCACCCCCCCATCCCAGTCTGATATCCAATTGGTATCCTTCCCTGATGTACATTTAGGTGATGATCAGGGAAACCAGTTTTCTGGTGAGTACATGTGATGCTTGTTTTTCCATTCTTTGGATACTTCACTTAGTATAATGGGTTCCAGCTCTCTCCAGGAGAACCAAAGAGATGTCGTATCATCGTTATTTCTTATAGCTGAGTAGTACTCCATGGTATACATATACCACAGTTTACTAATCCATTCGTGGATTGATGGGCACTTGGGTTGTTTCCACATCTTTGCGATTCTGAATTGTGCTGCTATAAACATTCGGGTACAGGTGTCTTTGTTAAAGAATGACTTTTGTTCTTCTGGGTATATGCCCAATAATGGAATTGCTGGATCAAATGGTAGGTCTACTTGAATCTGTTGAAGGTATCTCCATATTGCTTTCCATAGGGGTTGCACTAGTTTGCATTCCCACCAGCAGTGTATGAGTGTTCCTGTCTCTCCGCATCCACGCCAACACGTGTTGTTTTGGGATTTTTTGATAAAGGCCATTCTCACCGGAGTTAAGTGGTATCTCATTGTGGTTTTGATTTGCATTTCCCTGATGATTAGGGATGTTGAGCATTTTTTGATACGTTTTTTGGCCATTCTTATGTCTTCTTTTGAAAAATTTCTATTCATGTCCTTTGCCCATTTTTTGATAGGATTGTTTGATTTTTTCTTGCTGATTTTCCTGAGTTCTAAATAGATTCTTGTTATCAGTCTTTTATCTGATGTGTAGTATGCGAAAATTTTTTCCCATTCTGTAGGCTGTCTGTTTATTTTTGTGACTGTTTCTTTGGCTGTGCAGAAGCTTTTTAATTTAATCAGGTCCCATTCGTTTATTTTTGTTGTTGCTGCAATTGCCTTAGGGGTTTTCTTCATAAATTCTTTGCCTAGACCAATGTCTGTAAGAGTCTTTCCTACATTTTCTTCTAGAATTCTAATCGTTTCCCATTTAAGGTTTAAATCTGTTATCCACCGTGATTTGATTTTTGTGAGAGGTGAAATCTGTGGGTCCTGTTTCAGTCTTCTACATGTGGCTATCCAGTTTTCCCAGCACCATTTATTGAATAGGGACTCTTGTCCCCAGAGTATGTTTTTGTCTATTTTGTCAAAGATTAGATGATTATATGAGGATGGTTTTATATTTGGGTTTTCTGTTCTGTTCCACTGGTCTGTGTCCCTGCCCTTGTGCCAATACCAAGCAGTTTTAAGCACCACAGCTTTGTAGTATAGTTTGAAGTCTGGCAAATCAATACCTCCCATTTTGTTTTTATTGCTTAAGATTGCTTTTGCTATACGGGGTCTTCTCTGTTTCCATACAAAGTGTATAATTATTTTTTCTAAATCTGTGAAAAATGATGTTGGTAATTTAATAGGAATTGCATTGAATCTATAGATTACTTTGGGTAGTATAGACATTTTAACGATGTTAATTCTTCCAATCCATGAGCATGGTATGGATTTCCACTTATTTACGTGTTCTGCAATTTCCTTCCTTAGCGTTTCATAGTTCTCTTTATAGAGGTCCTTTACCTCTTTAGTTAAATATATTCCTAGATATTTTATTTTCTTTGTTGCTATTTTGAAAGGTATTGAGTCCTTAATTTGGTTCTCCGATTGAATGGTATTGGCATATATGAATGCCTCTGATTTGTGTGTATTGACTTTGTAACCTGAGACATTACTGAATTCGTTAATTAATTCCAGGAGTCTCTTGGTTGAGTCCTTGGGGTTTTCCAGATACAACATCATATCATCAGCGAAGAGTGAGAGTTTGATCTCTTCTGTCCCTATTTGGACACCTTTGATTCTGCTCTCTTGTCTGATAGCTCTCGCAAGGACTTCCAATACAATGTTGAAAAGTAATGGGGACAGTGGGCAGCCTTGTCTGGTTCCAGTTCTGAGTGGGAATGCTTTCAATTTTTCCCCATTCAGTATGATGTTGGCTGTGGGTTTGTCATATATGGCTTGTATTATTTTTAGGTAGGTCCCATTTATGCCTATGTTGTTAAGTGTTTTTATCATAAAAGGGTGTTGAATTTTGTCAAATGCTTTTTCTGCATCTATTGAGAGGATCATATGGTCTTTATTTTTGCTTCTATTTATGTGGTTAATTACATTTATAGATTTTCGTATGTTGAACCACCCCTGCATCTCTGGGATGAAGCCTACTTGGTCGTGATGAATTATTTTTTTAATCAGCACTTGGATACGATTTGCTAGGATTTTATTGAGAATTTTTGCATCTACGTTCATGAGAGAAATTGGTCTGTAGTTTTCTTTTTTTCTTGCATCCTTTCCTGGTTTTGGTATCAATGTTATATTGGCTTGGTAGAATGTGTTGGGGAGAATTCCATCCTTCTCAATATTGAAGAATAGTTTATGTAGGATGGGCACCAGTTCATCTTTGTATGTATGGTAAAATTCAGGTGTGAACCCATCTGGACCAGGGCTTTTCTTTTTGGGAAGGTTTTTTATTGCTGTTTCAATTTCAGTTCTTGATATTGGTCTATTCAGGAATTCTATTTCTTCCTGATTGAGCTTGGGAAGGCTGTGTGTTTCTAAAAATTTGTCCATTTCCTCCTCATTTTCCAATTTGTGTGCATAAAGATTTTTGTAATATTCATGGATAATGTCATGGATCTCTGTGGCTTCGGTTGTGATTTCTCCTTTTATGTTCCTGATGGAAGTTATTAAAGATTTTTCTTTTCTGCTCTTGGTTAGTCTAGCCAGTGGTGTGTCTATTTTATTTATCTTTTCAAAGAACCAACTTTTTGTTTTATTAATTTCCCTTATAGTATTTTTGTTGTCTTTTTCATTTAATTCTGATTTGATCTTAACAATTTCTCGCCTTCTGCTGGGTTTGGGGTCAGTCTGTTCTTCTTTCTCCAGCTCTTTGAGTCTATTCATTAAGTTGTCTATTTGTAAGTTGTCTGTCTTTTTGAAATAGGCATTTATGGAAATGAATTTTCCTCTCAGGACTGCTTTAGCTGCATCCCATAGATTTTGATAAGTTGTGTCACCTTTGTCATTTAATTCAAAGAATGTTTTGATTTCTGACTTAATTTCTTCCTTTACAAAATTGTTATTCAGAAGAAGGTTGTTTAGCTTCCATGACCTTGAGTAGGAATGAGAGTTCCTGTTAGGGTTCATTATTACTTTTATTCCGTTGTGATCTGAGAAGATGCAGGGTATGATTTCTATTTTTTTAATTTTTTTAAGACTTGCTTTATGGCCTAGGATATGGTCAATCTTAGAGAATGTTCCGTGAGCCGATGAGAAGAATGTATATTCAGTGGATTTAGGGTAGAATGTCCTGTAGATGTCAGTCAGGCCCATTTGTTCTAGCCTTCTGTTTAAGTCTACTATGTCTTTGCTTATTTTCTGCTTGGAGGATCTGTCCTGTGCTGTCAGTGGGGTGTTAAAGTCTCCAACTATTAAAGTGTTGTTGTCTATCATTTGGTTTAGATCGAGTAGGATTTGCTTTATGAATCTGGGTGCACCTAGATTGGGTGTATATATATTAAGTATGGTTATGTCTTCTTGTTGAATTGTGCCTACATATGAATCTTATCTTCCCAATTAGTATATAATGTTAAAAGTAAAAAAAAAAAAAAAAAATCACACAATTTTTAAGGGCCCACTACAAACCAGGCATGTTGCCTAATACTTAATCTTCACGGGCCTCCAGTCTGTCTCTTTTTTCCTTCAGTTCCTTCCAGTAGAGTGAGCTGCATTTGGCTCATACCAGCTCACAAGAGCTGATTGCCACCACTTTCAGGAATTTTGCAAGCAGATGTTGAATCATTGGTAGTTTGAAATCTGCCATGGTGGGAGTATTTACACCACAGAGATTGGCAAATACTACAAATGTGGGATTGTTTTTCAGAGAGCTGGTTGTTAAACATTTACCAGCACAACACTAGCCCCTTCTAATGGTTACCTTGCATCAAATGATGTTTCAGATTTTGCAAAGCTCCACATATTACTCCCATCAGCTCCTAGGTGTTATGAAACATATGAGCTGAATCAGATTATAGCCAAAAAGGAGCCAAAGCTTAGAGCAACAAGTGTCTGCACACACATATATGAGCCACATCCTTAGGCAATCTGTGAAAGAAGCCAGAGACCTAGATTTCTCAATAAGAGCAGGTCTCCATGTTCCAATGTCCAGGAAAGGTCTTTGATGGTTTGATATGCTAGGCCTCCAAAGCTGCAGGAGCAAGTCCTGCCTTAACATTTAGCTTTTATTCTGAAGCAGTCTTCTGTAACCTATCATTCCTGTTATTATTAATACTTATGTGTCGTTTGATCTATCAAGAGCTAGTCTTTGTTCCCAAGATGCACATGTGGAATATGACTGTTTGGTGACTCCAAGTCAGCCTGGATATCTTTACACTGCCTTCATTTTGAGTACAAATCTGTCTCTTTGGTATACATATGCCCCTTTCCAAGATGTTTTCTTAGTCATCCAAGTCTTTAACATGTTCCCAGACCCTCATCTTTCACCTTAACATTTATTCATCCAGAGTCACATCACATTCCTGTGAAATCTGAAAGGAAACCCGTTTTACAGATGGGGAAATTGACACCAACAGATTTATTCAGATTCACATAACTAATTAATGGCAGAGCTGGGACTAGAATTCAGGACTCCAGATGCCTTCAACTCATTCATTAATCTACTCATCGATTTATTCATTCAGTAATATTTAATGATGCTGTTACAATGGCCGTTACTCCTCAGTTGGGCTAGTAAGATGTTTGGCTCTATTATTATGGTCTGACTTCCACTGAGAACTGTATCAAAAATACAATCAGTTCCTATGCCCTGTATAAGAATTTTCCCTGCTCATGAAGCTGACCTTTACACCCCTGAGTGTTTCACATCCCAAAAAAATCTACACTGGAATCTGCACCCTAACTGAAAAAGCCTCAGGCAATAATGCCATGGCTATACCATTCTCTCCCTAAATCCTGATCCCCCGTAAATCTCCGAAGTATCACTCTTAGAGCAGCTTGGCTGCAAGCAACAGAAAGCAACTCTGGCATCTTCAGTAAAAATGGACTTGATTGGGAGGACGTGGGGTAGCTTACAGAATCAAAGAAAACTAGAAACCCAGGCCTCTGAAGGAACCCAAATCAGGGCAGGTCCAGAGATATAGACAGCAGCTACCCTCACCACCATAACTGGACCCTAACGATTTTCAGTTGTATTCTCAGAAAACCCAGTGTTCAAATCCCAGAGCAGTCAGTTTGCATACCTTCCTGAGGGGAAGGACGCTCTGTATGTAGTCTAGAGCAAAATTGGGATGCTATCAACAGGAAGAAGGATAGAATCCAACATAGCTAGCAACCACAGCAGTGAACATTTGTATAGTTTATTAGAGCCTACAAAATACTTTCCCAAACAATATATTTTATAAGGACTCTGAAATAGACTCCACAAGTGGTGTTTTCCCAATTTTATAAGATAAGAAAGTTTCAAGGAGATTAAGTGACTTTGCCAAATCAATTCTTTTCCTGTTCTCTTTCTCCAAAGACTTCAATCCAATAAGTATTCACCAGGCCACAAAAATATACAAGTATTTACTAAGTCCTCATCTCTCACCAGGACCAGTGAGATAAGCTCCTGGTTGGCCTCCCTGCTGTCACCTTTTCTCCACACAGCAGCCAGAGTGATCCTTTTAAAATATAAGTCAAACTACATCACTCTGGAGCTCAAAACCTCCTAATGGCTTCTCCCTGTCACAGAATAAAACTCAACATTTTATGTGGCCTACAATGCCTTGTATGATCTGACTCGGGGGTATCTCTACCACCTTCTCCCACACTCACTGTACTCCAGTCACACTAGACTCCTTTCTGGACTTCAGCAGGTGGCAGACATTGTCATTTGGAGAATGACTCCTGCCTCAGGACCTTTGCACATGCTGTTTCTGCTGCCTGGAACATATTTCTCCCAGACATCTAAATGTCACTGTCCCTACATAACAGAGGCCTTCCAGACTACACTATTGAAACTGCATGTACTAAAGATCTCTGGTATCTTACCTTAATGAGATAATTAATTTCTAAAACCAAACACTTTTGAGAAAAAAAATTACCTAGTTCACTTAAATGAATTTATTTCTCTTCATGGCATTTATCAATATCTCTAATTATATTGTATTTCCATTTGTTCATTATCCATCTTCTCCACTAAAATACAAGTTCCTGGACATCAGGGCCTTGTTGATTGCTCTATCTCAGAACCTAGAATAGTACCTCAGAATAGTACCTAATAGGCACTCAGTAAATATTTGTTGAATGAATTAATGAACAAATGACCCTTATTTTCTTATTAATAATGTGCTAAGTGCTGTGGTAACAATATCTAGACATCTGAAACATTATAAAATAATGCAATTCAAAACTTGATGGTACTGGCCGCAGGTCTTATTTATGACTATCCTGGGTTTCTATTATTGGTAAACAATTGGTAATTTAGATAAGGGAGAGAGAAACATGACTATTTCATAAAGATGACATTACAGAAAGATGAGATTTGAGCTGGGCTTTAATGGGCAGATAGGTTTTAGGTAAGAAAGAAAAGAAAGAAAATCCTCTCAGGCTGTTAAAAGTATAAAAAAACATAGCATGAACAAATGACCATTAGAAGCCGTCCCCAAAGGTCTTCTTTTATCTCTCTACATTCCCTTCCCAGGAGTTGGATTTGGGATATGTTGGGTTTGAGGTGCCTGCAGGAGACATCTAGCTTGCATTTGGAAATCTGAGTTTGGAGCTTGGCCTAGAGATTCTAGAATTGGAAGTCATCCACATAAAGGTAATAACTTCCATGGATGCCATCCAAGAAATCACAGCTCTCCTTAAAACTTATCCTAATACCCTACAGCTTTGGATCGTTTGAACAGAAGATGGTATTCATGTTGAGAAACAATCCACACATTCAATCTCAAATCCAGCCAAGTAGCCATATTGCACAAGCAAGCAGATCCAGACTGCTCTTCAGCTTGTGCCTGCCCGGTCTTACTCAAACACAGACCAGTCCGGATCAGAGGCAGGGAAGCAAGATGACCTTACACCTCAGTTTTCCCAGGACAGTTCTAGCTTATAGCTATTTTCCCAGCATAATTATTAATAGCACCCATTTCACTCTCAAAACTATCCCAGTTTAGATGATAAATTATATGGTCAATCTACTAATTCTACAAGTGAAAATTTGCTCAAATAACCAATATCTTCAATGACCCATTCCCTAAATGACCAATTTGCCTAATGTAATCAAGTCTTTTAACTCTCTAGTTTAGTTGATTGGTTTTCATTTTGCTTTCATAACACCACTTTAAGAGATGCTTTGACTACCTCTGCCCCAGCTCCCTAACACTTCAGCTGGAAACAAAAGCTTCTTGATCTTCCCCTTTATCTTGCCTCAGTTTCCCCCTCTGTGCCTCTTATTCTGTCTCTCAGTCTCCAGCAGCAACAGTAGGGAGCCAGAGCAGAGAAAAACTGAATGTATTCTCCTTATGAATATATTCTTCTCATGAATATATTGTTTTATGAATATATTCAATGAAAATATTCTTTTTATGAATATATTCTTTATAAATAGTGCCTTCTTGCATATATTCTTAAAAGTGAAGAGTTCATATGAATGTATTATCCTTATGAATAATAATAACTTAATGAAAAATATATTTATAACAATTCTCCCTATTCAAGAACATATCCTTATGAATACATTTTATCGCAGTCCTCAGGGCCCTCTCTCTGCCACTCAGTTTCCTCTGCTTTCTGTCCCTCAGGCTCCTGAGCCTGAGGAGGGAAAACACTGTTGAAAAGTCCTTAAAATGCTATTAGAAAATCGAAATGAAAACCAAAACTAAATAGTACAGACAACATAAATAAGCTTGGTGAATTAGTCCTTGGATGAATTGGGCCATGCAACAAATTAGCTTTCAGCAAATTGGCTTTCAATTAATTGGCTTTTAGCAACCTGACCTATCACCTTCCTGACCAACCCATCTAAAATAGGTCTGCCATTACCCCATCCATGACCTGAATCCCACCAAAATGCTCTACCAGAGAATTTATTTCCTTCATAGTTTTATCAAAACCAAAAATACCTGCATTTGCTTATGATTTTCTATTATCCCCACTTAGAATATCCTCGTGAGGACCAGGGCCTTTTTGGTTCTGTTCACCAGTGATTCCACAGCCCAATCATAATCTCTGCCACATAAGTAGATGTTCAATAAATATTTATTGAATAAATCAACAATGAATCAATGAATAAATGAATGCACAAGGAATTTCAAAAGAATCTCTAGAGTCATGATAGACAGAAGGAGAAGGATGAACCATACACTAATCCCTACCTCACTGCTGCACACTGTCCTCCCAGCCACCTTCCTTGTCCACTGAAAAATAAACAGAAGGTATTAAGCAAAACTTTTTTAATTGGGCATGAAAGGTGGAGGGCAGGGAGTGATTCAAAAGATGAGCAAGCTTTAAACCATTTTTTAATCAGAGTGAACCTGCTTGACCATCTCAAATCAGAATATGCTGAAGAAAATTTCTACCCCAGATGTTACCACGATGCCCATTTAGTACAGTGCTACTTGAGAGCAGATGGCGATGAGTCAGGAGTTAACAAAGACCTTAATGGCTCTCCTGCCAGCCCTTGGGCCATCATTTGCATAGGAAGCAGATTTGGCTCTGCTGTGCACAGTGATCGCCTCTTACCCACTTGGACATGACCTCATTTTCATGTCTCCATTTTCCATCTCTGCCATATGCAGTCATAACCTTCTGGGAAATACTGTTCCACAAAATATAAAATAAAAGCAAATCCTGATCATTTGAAGCACAATTTTAATTATGATTTTGCTGACATACCTCCTTATTAGAAATACATTTTTAACTGGTCTAACACATTTGAGTCAGTGTGACGTGGTTTTCCTTTCACCGATTTAATATCTCAAGTCAAAAGTTTGTAGCATTGCATCAGTGCAATTATATGAAGGGAGGCCAGTTTTAAAGGTGCATATAATTTTATTGTGGATTCACACTGTTTATGAATTAGGTTTATAGGCCTCACCTTGTCTCTAGAAGCACTTAACAATCATCGGAAAGAGGGAAAAAAAGATTTCACAAATGAAAGCATTAACCTCTTTCTCATTTGGAAACAAATCACCCAATCTTAACAAACACAAAGGCATTTATTTACACTTAAGACAATTTACCTGGGGGTTGGGGGGAGTGGGGAACAAGATCTTCATTTATCTGCCGTTCCAATTCACTGAGGTCCAGCCAACAATGTATTTCCTCAGGAAAAGACAGGAGACAGAGGGACTGCAGAGTTATATTATTCATTGTAGTCTCTCAGAGTAGAAGTTCAAGGGACAAGGCAGGAATCTTGGAAAGTCTCACTTTCTTCCTCTCCTCTCAAGTCCCTCAGAATTCCCCGACCCAAAGTTCCAATAACTAAGTCCCTTCATTTTCCAGCTTTCAAATACTCAGTATCTCAAGCCAAGCCCTTAAGCTTTAACCTATCTCCTCCTTTGATTCTAGAAGTCTTAAATAGTTAATTAATTTACCAAGGTGGAAGGGACAAGTTATATTATAAACATTTGAACAAAGTCCCGTATTTTGAAGTTTTGCTACTAAGAGGAACCCTGACTGCTGTACAAAAGACCGTAAGACACTGTTTTTGAAAGAGTAATTCAAACCCCAGCAGAGGATGGCCAATTATATATTTTTAATAAAATAGAATAGTATGAAATAGAAAATATTAGCATGTATTACACATAATAAATTTTTGTTTTGGATATTGTATGTGTGGAAGTACATATGTACTGAGTCAAGTGTAAAAATATTATTGGCAAACACTCATATAACACTTAGTATGTGCTAGGGACTGTGCCAAACGCATTTCCATGCATTAACTCATTGAATCTTCAAGATCATCCCATGAGATAGAACTATTTTTACCCTACACTTTTATAGTTGAATGAACTGAGGCATAGAGAATTTAAGTCATATACCCAAGATTGTCCAGCTAGCAAGTAGCAGAGACAGGATTTGGACCCAAGTAATCCAGTGCTAGTGTCTATTCTCTTAAGCAATGCACCAGCTTGCCTCTCCTAAATATGTCTCTTGCTGTGGCTTTTAGTTTTAGAAAAAAGTTTGATAAATGCTGATTTAAGGGGATTAGATATAATATATGTCCTAGGTTAGTTTCAATTTCAAATATTCTATGCAATTCTTCCTATACGGTCAGGCCATATGAGGTAATGTTTTGCTCATGAACTGTGGTTCCTGTGTTACATATTCTAGTCATGAATGACACCACCCTTGCCACCAATCATAAACCAGAGATCTTCTGCCTTAATCACCTCTCCCTGGGATAGTGCCAGTTCTTATGTTCAACTGTCCCAAACCCCATGGTGCCAGAGTTAATAAAAAGCACAGCTGTTTATATTCTGGCAAAACTATTACACCATCAGCAGTGAAAGCTAAGTTTTTGAGAGAATACTTAGCCTTTGGAGGTTGGGGGGGCTATAGAATCAAGTCATAAAATAACCACAGTGAATTTATTTTCCTTATCCTCATTGACAAAGAACTGTGCTAACTACAAGGAGCTCACATAATCCAACAAAAACATCCTAAAACTTCCAGTCACAAAACCTGACCTCTACGCTGCCAAAGTATGTAAGTTAAGCAAATCACTTATTGACAACAGCTTACATTAAGTCAGAATTTTATACCTTCCAGAGCATGCTCATATTCGTGGTTTTTAGGCCCTAACAACCACTCTCTGAGGAACGTAGAGATGGCAATTGGAGAGGGTGGTGTCTCTATCCTCCTTCTCAGGCTTCTACCCTCTGCCTACCTCCCTTCCTTCCTAACATCCACAGAGCCCCCTCCTCCAAGAGGATAAATTATCACACAGGTCAGACAGCACACTCACTGGTGACAGGCCACAGGAGGCACACGCTTTCTTCACACTTCCCAGCCCTGTGCAGCAACTCCATCCTCGCCATCCAGATCCCTGGGGGCCCCCATATCAGCTCTGCACACCACCCTCCAGCACCTCCGTGCTGCTTTGCTCCTAGGGTTGAGTCTGCCACCATCTCCATAGGATTAGTCTGGAGCCACCTCACCAAATGTACTTAGAGCCATGGTTGCCCAAGGGTTGATGACCCACCCCACCACCCCTGCCTGGGGTGTCCCGTAACTGCAATTGAATGTGCAGGAGTGTAAAAGTCCAGCTCCGTCACCTCAGATGAAACCAATTCTGAGATGCCAGCCATGCCCCAGAGCTCCCACATCAGCCTGAGTCTGGGAGTTTTCCTGGAACTGTACCCCTGCTTGGCTTCTGCACATTCCGTATTCCCTGGGGGGGCATCCTTAATAAATCCTCTGCACCTGTTTCCTAGCCCCAGGGTGAGCTTCTGGAAACCTGACCTAAACTCTCTCCCTGTTGCAGACAGATTCTCTGTATCGCTTTCTGTCTGGCCTGCTCTTCACCTGCACCCAGATTAGGGCAGGGCCTGCTCCACAGAATGGCAGCCATCTGAGATTCAAGAAGGAAGGAATAGAAGCCTCATGTGAGTCCTCAGGCCTTAGCTGGATTCTCCAGCTGAGCTTCTAACAGAGCCATGCCGTGGAGGTTAGTGTTCACTGGTCAGCTATTAACATAGAGGGCTTGGATATCCATATGGTACTGTTCTTAAACAGCTCCTTCAGCTAGAAAACTTAGGGCAGAAGTGCTGAGTAGACTTAGGTATTCCTGTTCCCCTGGTCCTAAACTATCATAATAGCAACAGAAACCTCACCTCTAACTTCCTACAACTAGGTTGCAGCTTTTTAGACAGTAAAACTCATCCCATATAACTTAAGAGTTGAAAGAGACCTTTGAGATGTACTCCTTAGTATACAGATGAAGGAACTGAAGCTAAAACCAGACATTTTCATAAGGTTACATTATAGACAGGAAAGCTCTTCACCAAATCTGAGTCTCTGGACGTAGAGTAGGGTCATGGGTGCCGGCTCCTGAGCCAGGCTGCAGAAGGAGAGTAGGTGAGTTGACTGCTGTCCTCCCAAATCCTGCCCCCTGAAAGCATTTCTGGCTATCTGTAAACACATTCACGGTAATCAATTGGTTTGAACTGCTTGATCTTTCACCCATTAAGATAAACAGCATGAAATGTAGAGTAACTCTCATCATCCGCCTTGAAGAGAACTTAATCAATATACACTCATCCCTCAGAATCAAGGGGGGATTGGTTCCAGGACCCTCGTGGATAACAAAGCCAAGAATGCTCAAGTCTCTTACATAAAATGACGCAGCATTTGCACATAACCTAAACACCTTCTCCTGTATTCTTTACATCATCTCTAGATCACTTATAATGCCTAATGCTATAAATGATATGTAAATAGTTCTACTTTTTTGTATTTTTTATTGTTATATTCTTATTTTTATTGGGGTTTTTTTTTTTTCAAATATTTTTTAATCCTCAGTTGGTTGGATCTGAGGATGCAGAACCCAAGGATATGGAGGACTCCCTGCAGTCAGTTTAGTAAGGAGATTCAGACTGTAAGGAATTACTCCAAATTCACCACAAGTATCATTATCCCCATTTGACAGACAAAATTGAGGCTTACAAAAGTTAAATACCTTGAGTACATTTCAAAGCCATCAAATGAGAGAACTAGCAAACAAAGCAATGAGTAAGATCATTTTAGATGGTAATAAGCACCATGGAGAAAAATGTTAAAGGGCAGAGAAATATCCTTTTATAAGAGACCTGGGGTGTGGAGAGTAGCCGTTTAGAGAGAATGATCCGAGAAGGCCTCTCTGAGAAGGGGACCTTTGGTCAGAGGGACAAATCACCACTCCCTTTTGAGATCTAAGATTGGTTATTCAGCAAAGCTGATTGTGCCTGGTTCATGCTGCCTTCCTAAAGAATTCCTTCCCCAAAGAATCCTTAATCCTCACACACACAGTCTTTTGGCAGGCCTGCCCTACCAAGTCAACAGACAAGCCCAGACATGTGCAGATTCCCCTTAGACAAAAGCTGGCTCTCTTTGCATCAGCAGCGGCATCGATACTGTTGCTGCAGGACTGCACATCTACTTCCCAACCGCAGCAAAGGCAGAAAAGAAACAGAAACCAGGAAAGAACAGGTAGGCAAGGGCTTGCTAAGACAAAGTAAATAAAAGCAGCTTTGGTCAAGTAATAATTCGAAGTCAGCAAGAAGATACCTACTTTTTTTAAGGACCAAGATCTATGCTAGCAAATGATCTGACTCTTCAGATAGATCCAATGAGAAAATTAATTCTCACAGTGTGAAATCTGGTTTGTTTTTTTGCTGTTGATGCTTTCTTTTTTTGCTATCTAGAGGCAATATAAAAGAAGAAAGAAGAAATTAAAAAGGTAAGCTTCCCCCTCAAGTCAAGACCACCCATCATCCTTCCTCTCCCTCTCTCTCCCCAGGTCTTGGAGCTTGCACTCTCCCCTACCCAGAAAAAGAAAGGCTGGCAAGAGACTAGCTGGGACTCACGCCCTGTGATAAAGCAATGAGGATGTTTGAGGCATAACAGAAGGGAGGACAAAAAGAGATAGTGATTTCTGGAAGCAAATGTTAATGGGAAAAAACCCAAACTCTGTAAAATAATTTAAAGTGGTTTATTCTGAATTTAGTGTGTACACCCATGGCCCAGGGGGCCACACCCAAGAAGTCTTGAGCAAGTGATCCTGCAGTGATTGGGTTATAGTTTGGTTTTTTTTTTTTTTTTTACATGTTAAAGACACAGGAATTGCAGGTAAAATTATAAATCAATACACAGAATGTGTGCATTGGCTTGACCTAAAAAGGCAGGACATCTCAAAGTGGGGGCTTATAGGTTTATGCAGGTTCAAAGATTCTTTGATTTGGAATTGGTTAAAGAAATGAAGCTTTATCTAAGAGTGTGGAATGTTTTAAGAAAAAAAAGTCTGTTAATCAGAGACAAGCCACACTATAGACACTCAAGTGGTCTGTTAAGCAAATTGATGGCCTGCAGGTGATTTAACACTTGCTCTGCACAGCCTTAGGTCCTGTCAGTAGTCTAGTATCCTATTGTCAGAGGCCTATCTCACCTCCCTTCCCTTTATGGCCAGGAACTAAATTTTAAGGTTTTTCTGGGGTCCTCTTGGACAAGAGGGGGGCCATTCAGTTGATGGGGGGTTAAGGGTCTGGGCTGAACACTATCAACTAAGACAGTACCCATATGGGAACATCCCAAAGACCTGGTAGGAAAAGCCCTTCTTATATGTAGAGCACAAAGATGATTTAACCAAAATAATAAGGCTGCAACCCCTTACATTTCATCCTCAACTGCACTATACCCTTTCTTTATACTTCTGTATATTCTATTATCATGAACTTGGAGTAAGGAATGAAAGAAATTTCTTTGGGGTTTTATGTGCTTATATTAACTCACCAGAGAGAGGGAAGTAGACCAATTCCCACTGTGCCCCACAGTCCCCAATCTCAGGAACACCTGAGACATCTTCAGTAGCAAAGACGAGAACCCTTCAGAGCCATCACATGACCACAGTAAAGGTGATTTTCACAACCCTTTTCTCTCACCCCACAGACTACCACCCCTCCCAGCCCAAAATAGACTAGTGACAGGTAACATCTTTATTGCTATAATCATTGGCATCATCATCTCTTTTTTTCCCCCATTTTCTTCCCAGTTTACAGATTCACAGTGAATAGGAGATTTTCGCAAGTTCACAGCGCTGGCAATTAGCTGAGCTGAAACACAAACTCCAATCCTCTAAATTCAAATGCTATTCATCTTTCCACTACCCCACTAGGGCACGCCTAGCACCAGGGCAGGAACTTGGAGGTGATGCCGAAGAAACCATGGCCCATGTCATGTCATCGCTCATGCCAACATCTCGCCAAATAGCTGAGCAAAAATATTCCTGCTTTCCAACATTCTCCACTTTACAGCTGAGACCTTAAAAGTGGTTCAAAGCCAGTTCTCTTTCAATATGAAATCACAAATCGTGAGACTTAAAAGAAGGGCTTGCTCCCCACCCACGCCAATCCCTCTGCCAACCTAAACTTTGTTCCTCCTTCAACCTCCCACTCTTGCCATCCCTGTTTTTTATCATGCCAGCCTTGGTATGGTTTCTAAATGTACCCAGATGAGTTATTCCAATGCTGGCTGGAATCAAGTAAAGAAAACTTATACTAGTTCCTGCCTAGAAAAAAGTCAAACTATGTGGCGCAGCCAGGGTTGATCCTGGCTCCTGGAAATGCCGACTCCACATCCTCGAGTTCTGCAGCCTTTGAGGGCTGCATGGCAGCCTAGGGTGTCACAGACAGACACAGCAGGAATGAACACATAAAACTCCTGCTAGGAGGGCACCACTGGGCTGTGAGTGGGTACCACAGCCCTTCCCACTTTAATCTCAACAGATGCCCTCAGGATGCCAAAGCTGCCTGCAAGTTTTACATTGTATTTCTGAAATCCCACTAAGGCCCCAACCTCCAACAATTAACAACCCAATTTAAAATGATAACATGAACCTCAAACGCATTAAGACTGGCCTGATGGTATCTGTAACAGATGTTTGTTCACTTAGAGACTCATTGTATTTGCTTCTTTATTGCCCCCAAGCTAGCCTTTAAATTTGTAGACTTAATTTTACTCTTAAAAATATTCTCTCTTCCCATCTCTCTCTTCTCCCTGTCTCCTCTCTCTGTCTCATCATGGACACATCCTGAACAAAAGTATCCACCTTCCAATTGGCTTTTAAAAAAACAGATATATATAATCCAAAGACAGCCTGTAGACCACATGGGGTTCTTCTTAGGAGATCTGCCACAGTTTGGTGGTTCTTTCTCACTGAAGAGAACTCAAAGGTCCTCTCACCTGACAAGTTTGGAAGGCAAGAGACCACATGTACAGACAGGGCCAAGGCAAGGCTGCTCAACCAATACTGTTAGCTGCACGATTACATCTGGTTCTGGCTTCTCACCTGTTGCTGGCCTGGACAGGACTCAAACACTGCCCACCTCGCTGGGACAGCGTTTAAAGGCAGCACATGCCACTACCTGAGTTCTGATGGAGAACCTGCTTTCTCAGGGTGAAAGTTACAGTGTTGTAGGCCAGAGAATGTCTCCCCTGTGGCTGAGGTGATACTATCATGCTGCACTAGCACCCTTAGTGGAAGATGAGGTTTTGGAAGGACAGGTTGAGCATCCCTAATCTAAAAGTCCAAAATCTGAAATGCTCCAAAATCTGAAATTTTTTGAGTGCCGACATGACGCCACAAGTGGAAAATTTCACACCTGACCTCATGTGACAGGTCACAGTCAAAACACAGTCATAACTTTGTTTTACACATAAAGTTAATTAAAATATTATATAAAATTACCTTCAGACTATGTGTATAAGGTGTATACGAAACACAAGTGAATTCGTGTTTCGACTTGGGTCCCATCCCCAAGATATCTCAGTGTATATATATATATATATATGCAAATACTCCAAAACCCAAAAAAATTTAAAATCTGAAACCCTTCTGGTCCCTGGCATTTCAGATAAAGGGTACTCAACCTGCACTCCCTCAGCGGGGTGCTCCACCTTTACCCTGTCTCCCTCCTTCTCCACCGACAGAGGGGCTGCTATTCTCTGCCTCCATCTCTGCTTCCCTTCCCAATCATCACAGGGGCAGCATGAAGGAACGTTTGTTTCTGGCCCTTTCTTTAGGATAAAGTCCTAAAAAACTTGGAGATAGGCACATTTTATTTTTTGTTGTTTTGGGTTTTTGGTTGTTTTGGGGGTTTTTTGTTTTTCGTTTTGTTTTGTTTGGCTTTGTTTTTGAAACAGGGCCTCACTCTGTTGCCCAAGCTGGAGTGCAGTAGTGCCATCATAGCTCACTGCAACCTCAAACTCCTGGGCTTAAGCGATCCTCCTGCCTCAGCCTCCCAAGTAGCTGGGACTACAGGCATGTGCCACCATGCCCAGCTAATTTTTCTATGTTTTGTAGAGATGGAGTCTTGCTTTTGCTCAGGCTGGTCTTGAACTCCTGGGCTCAAATGATCTTCCTACCTCGGCCTCCCAAAGTGCTAGGATTATAGGTATGAGCCACCGCACCCAGCTCAGATATACACATTTTGAAGATTTGGGGCACATATTGCCAAGTTTCCTTTGGTGTGAACACACATTTGTCTTCCCAGCTTCCCTGCCTTTATGGAACCCATTCCCATTCCATAGTAATCCTGCCCAGAACATGTGGCTCAGGTGTGGCCTCAGAGCTGAGATGCTGACCTGGCCTAGCCAGTAAGAGGACTCAGCCCTTTGAGCAAGTAATTGGTTCAGGGGTAGACACATAACCTAAGCCAGGCTAACTAGAGTCTCCCCATAATTTTTGCTGGAAATGCTATGAAAGATGCTCATTTGCAGACAAATCTATAGAGACTAGTAGTGTTTGCCTAGGGCTGAGGTGTTGGGGGAAAACAAGGAGTACTGCTAATTGGTATGAGGTTTCCTTCTGGAGTGATGAAAATGTTCTAAACTTAATTGCGGTGATGATTGCACAACTCTGTGAATATACAAAAAACTATTTAATTGCATGCTTTAAGTGGGCAAATTAGATGGTATGCAAATTATATCTAAATAAAACTGTTATTAAAAAAAAAAAGATGCTTGCTCTCACTCTCTCTCTTTCTCTGGGACAGCAAGAGGCAAGGACAGGCCAGGCGCGGTGGCTCACACCTGTAATCCTAGCACTCTGGGAGGCCGAGGCTGGTGGATCTTCTGAGCTCAGGAGTTCGAGACCAGCCCGAGCAAGAGCGAGACCCCGTCTCCACTAAAAAATAGAAAGAAATTATCTGGCCAACTAAATTATATATAGAAAAAATTAGCCGGGCATGGTGGCACATGCCTGTAGTCCCAGCTACCCGGGAGGCTGAGGCAGTAGGATCACTTAAGCCCAGGACTTTGAAGTTGCTGTGAGCTAGGCTGATGCCACGGCACTCACTCTAGCCCGGGTAACAAAGCGAGACTCTGTCTCAAAAAAAAAAAAGAGGTAAGGACAATGTAAGCTTGGGTCTGCCAGCAGCTATCTCTTCACCATGTAGAGAAAGCTACCCATAACAAAGCCAAGAAAGGCAAGCAAACAAGAGAGACAGAGACAGAGATAGAGACAGAGAATGAATCCAGAGAATGGATCCAACTTTGCATAAAGCCACTTCCATTCCTTGAATTTCTTGGTTGCATAAGCCCCCCAAAAATCCCTTTTTTGCTTAAACTAGTTTAAGCTTTGTTTCTATCACAAAGTCCTGCTATACCTTTCCAGAAAAGCTATTCAAACGTGTTCCTCCATCAGCTATGACTGAGGGTGCCCATCTTCCTGAACCCTCAACCACACTAAGAATTTAATAACTTTGTTCATAGATAGGCAAAAATAATTTTCAAATTTTAGATTTCCAGCAAGAACATTAGTATTAACCTTTGTTTTTTCCCTTCTTTAAATTGTCTATTTTTGCATGAACTAGTTATATGATAAGGTTAATAAAACTTTTTGTCTACGAATATTTTTTGCAGTTTATCACTTGCCTTTTGGTTTTTATGATCTTTTTGACATACAAAAGTATTTTTATGCATGAAACCTATCAAATGTCTCTTTGTAATCCTATTGTTTTTATATTTAGAAAGTCCTTCCCCATCCTGAGATTAGACAAATATTCTTGTTTCTTTTTCTATAAGTTTTTATGAGTTCATTTTTTAGTTGAACACCTTGATCTACCTGGTATTTTAGATTACCATAAGAGTTTAGTATGTATTTTTACACAAAACAGTTTACTAATTGTCATAATATTTATTCAATAATTCTTCTTTTCCCAACTTATTTATGATGGCTATTTATATCAAAGGTTAAATTCATTAACATATTAATCATATTAATAGTAGTCTCTTTCTTGACTATGTGGTTATGTTGAACTGAGCATCAGTCTTGAAAAAGTACTCTGCTACTTTATATACTGTAATATAATTTTTTGGTATTTTTTATTGTGGTAAAACATGCCTACCATCATAAAATTTACCATTCTAACTATTAATATTTGTAAGTGTACAGTTCAGTGGCATTAAGTGTATTCACACTGTTACACAATCATCAACACCATTCATCTCTATAATCTTTTCATCTTCCCAAACTGAAACTCTGTGCTCATTAAATAATAATTCCCACTCTTCAGTCCCCCCAGAATGAATAGAATTGAATTTGACTGTTCTATGTACCTCATATCAGTGGAATCATACAATATTTGTCCTTTTGTGTCT
The DNA here is from genome assembly GCF_020740605.2 of Lemur catta. NCBI lineage: Eukaryota > Metazoa > Chordata > Mammalia > Primates > Lemuridae > Lemur > Lemur catta. The sequence continues at coordinate 44,139,080 of NC_059139.1, forward strand.
GGCTTATTTCACTTAGCATGATGTCTTCCAGGTTCATCCATGTTGTAGTATGTGTCAGAACGTCCTTGTTTAAAGCTGGATAATATTCCATTGCATTTACCACATTTTGTTTATCCATTCATCTATCAGTGGGCATTTAGGTTCCTTCCATCTTTCAGCTATTGTAAATAACGCTGCTATGAACATGGGTGTACAAATATCTGTTCAAGTCCCTGCTTTCAATTCTTTTGTGTATATACCCAGAAATGGAATTACTGGGTCAAATGGTAATTCTCTGTTTAATTTTTTAAGAGAGGAAGAAAATCTCTGGCAAAATATTTTTCTGTTTGAGCACAACACTATTATTAGTCATTCTGACCCTCAATTTTCCACTGTGAAAATTGGGAGGGACAATATTTACTTTATATTGTAAATTTAGAGCAAATAATATATGTAAAGCAAAAAAAAAAAATTTTTTTAAAGAACCGCCATACTGTTTTCCACTACACCATTTGATAATCCCACCAGCAATGCACATTCTAATTCTTCCACATTCTCACCAAAGTTTGGTTTTTGTTTCTTGATAACAGTTATTCTAATGTGTGTGAAGTGGTATAATACATTTTAATACATGATAGTACAAGTGCTCCCTCATTATTATTTGTCAAAAAAAATTTTGGCCATTCTCTATTTTTTTCTCCTAGAACAATTTTGGTATTATTTTTAAGTTCCCAAAATATCTTATAGAAATAATAATTAGAATCTTATTAAGCCCATTTTGAAAAGAATTAACATAATTCGTATTTTTAAGACATTTAGCAACCCCCCTCCCCCTGCAAGGAAGATAAAGTCTTCTCTTGTTTCCCTTAGTAAAGTTTTACAATTTTCTTCATACTGGACCTAAACATTTCTTGTTAAGATTATCCTTAAGTATTTCATATTTATGTGCTATTGTGAATGGGATAATCAGCCTCATTTTAGAAAATAATTTTTGGAGGAAGAAGTTCCATAATCAAAAATAACACTCATTTATGAAACACCTGCTATTTTAAGATCAGTGATAAAGGTCAACAGTGCCTGTCTTCTACATGGAAATTTACTGTAAGAGAAAAAGAAAATATTGGTTAAAATCTCAATGGACTGCCTCTTTTAAAGGGCAAGAACATTTAAATCATTCCTAAGGAGGCAAGAGAAATTGTGGGTAATTTAATGTTTAATCAATATTTGTTATAGCTATCATTAATTTTGGGTCAAATTCATGATACATGGTTTCCTACATGTACCTTACACAATATTGGCCTCTCCTTATGGATTTATATCCATTTTACTACTTTATTAATTTAACAACTAAATTATTACTGAAGTCTACACCTGTATCTCTCCTTTATAATATATTGATAATACCTATGACTTATTTACTGTCAGTTCTTCAATCAGAAAAAACAATCTTTAATTTTACTATAGCTCCTAGGAGAAAATGTGAGTCACTTTACAACCATTTACTTTAAGATATTCCGCTTTACTATGCAGGGTTTTTTTATTTTTGTTCATTTGTTTGTTTATTTGTTTTGCCTCATTTATATAGAAAAGCTTCTATTAATAAAATTCCTCCCTTGTCGGCGGAAAAGAATTGTCAGCTCTGTTTTAGGCGCTGAGTGCAGAGTGGCTATGTACTAATACACAACAAAAATATAGAGTTTATAACCTTGAATATACATAGGCTTAGGAAATGTATGGAAATATTTCTGTCCCCTTCCAAAAATGGCCTAAGAATATCAAAAAAGAACAAAAGTATCACCTAATACATACATCTTCTTCCCTGACATTCTTCCCTTGACAAGGGAAGAACTTCGTCAATGGAAGCAAACAGTCTACAGCATTTGGGTCCTGATGAGGTTACACACCAACCCTATCTGCCCCCCGCTCCCCTTACCACCACCACTTAAGGGTCCATGAAAAGCACATGGACTGTGGCTCCTCTGGTTTTCAAGATTCATACTTTGGTCAAGAAAGAGAAACAAAGGATATTTTTGTACTGTAGAAACAAAAAAGGAAACAGAAGCCCATCCAGGTGAACAGTGGACCTCAGTCAACTCATAAATCTTCTGGTTCATGACACCTATTTTAATATACATGTTCTCCTCCTCCACAAGTAACTCCATTTTCTTTCCAAGCCTTCATTTATGCACACAAACAGGTCAGGTAACAATAATATAAACTCCTCAAAGTTGGACAGAAAAATGACATACTACTGTGGGTGATTCATAGCATTTTTCCATGCAGCTACTGGGTTTCTTCTGACTATTAAATTCTCTGTCTTCAGAAGCAGACCCATTACATTTGGAATATACATTCTAATTTTGCTTTGGAATATAATAACATTTTGTTTATAAGATGTAATAGTACCATTCTTTATTGCTCTGAGGAAACAGATAGTATCACTACTGATAAAGGAAAGGAAAAAATATCCAAGTCAGCCAGTAACTTGCCATTAGTGCTCAATCCTTTCTAAAAATTGCTACCAAAATTTTATCTATTGGGATTGGAAGGGCAATCTCAAACTAATGACAACTCAATGGAATAAACCAGGGAAGAAAGTCATCTAAAAGATCAAAACCCATCTTCTCAATTTCCAACAATTCTAGTTAACAGAAAAATCTTTTGTCTCCACTAAATTATGTTTCCATGGTCTGTTCTTGCAACCCAAATCTAATCAGAGAGTATTCCCATGAACTGATTTTGGCTCTATGTAATTTGATTTGTCTAAAAGCATAAACTAAATAGTAAAAAGAACCTTAACTTAGGTCAAAAAAGAGAATGGTTGTTATATAAAGACAAGTAAACAGTATAAATGTAGTTTAAGGCTTAGGATCACCCTTCAGCTGTAATCATTTTTAAAAGTCAACATCAAAAAAAAAACTTTTTTTAAAAAGCCAACATCTCTTTGGTACACATTTTATCCAGCCAAGACCTCTGTCCAAGTATGCTGCACCATCTTTGTATCAATCAGCGTAAGCTAAGCTCTGCTGTGGTAACAAATAATCCCAAAATCTCAGTGGCTGACAAAAACATCACTACTTTCTTGCTCATTTGGTAAGCCCATCATGAGCAGCTGCAGTGCCATGCCAACACTTCTTCACTCTAGGATGAACATTGATGGAGCAGCCTCATTTGAACCACTGTTTGTTGTGCAGGAAGAAAGTATCACAAAGAGCAAAAAGAGAGTATCATGAAGCAGGAACTGCCCTTTAAAGCTTCCGCCCCACATTTCATTGGTTCACATTTCATTGGCCAAAGCAAGCCACATAACATCACCTGAGTTCAAGAGGGCAAGAATACGTAACTGTCCTCTCACAGCCTCTTAGCTAGTCTTACCTCCAGTCTATTTGCTGTCAAAGCCATCACCTGCCCCCATGCCTCCTTGTGGTCCCTCTTCAAATCTGACCATATTCCTCCTCTGCCCAGAAATTTCCACTGCTGGGCTTCTCCTGTTGATATACATCTCACCACTAGAATGCATGGCAATGGGCCAGGAGAGTTCCAGAATAAACATGGTGACTTTTACAGAATGCTGGTTTTACTTGAAAATATGGAAATATATATACTTTTTTAACAAAATAAACTTGAAGATATTATTGGACAAAATAAAAACTTTTTTCTCCAAAAAAAGTTGGTGTGAATTGGGTCTCATTGAGCTCCCCTACATCTCCTGATGCCATGTAAGCTCATCTACTGCCAAGGGTACCTTAATGGAAGAGGTTGGGAAGCACTGGGGCTATCTTCTCTGGTACGTCCTACCTTCTAGAGCAGTACTGCCCAGTATGTAACCAATAACCACATGTGGCTATTGAGCACTTGAATTGTGGCTAATGTGACTGAGAGATTGAATGTTTAATTTTATTTACTTTAATTGGTTTAAATTTAAATACCCACATGTGGCTAGTGGCTACTATGTTAGACAGCACAGATATAGAACATTTCTATCTGTGGTAGGCAGAATAACAGCCTTCCAAAGATACTCATGTCCTAATCCCCAGAACATGTGAATGTTATATTACATGGAAAGAGGAATTAAGGTAGCAGACAGAATTAAGTTTGTTAATCAACTGACCTTAAAATAGGGAGATTGTCCCGGATTATTAGCATGGGCCCAATGTAATCATAAATGTCCTTAAATGTGGGTGAGGGAGACAGAATGGTCAGTGTCAGAGTGACAACATGAGAAAGACTTAGCCAGCCATTGCTGGCTTTGAAGGTGGAGAAACCGAAGAACTCGGGTAGCCTCTTGAAACTTGGAAAAGGCAAGAAAATTGATTTTCCTCCAGACTCTCCAGAGAGAAATGCAGCCCTGATGGCACCTTTATTTGAGCCCTGTGAGACCCATTTTGGACTTCTGACCTCCAAAATTGTGAGATGATAAATTTGCACTATTTTAAGTCACTAATTTTGTGGTCATTTGTTATGGCAAAAGAAAACAAATATACCATTATTACAGAAACTTTTATTGGGCAATGCCATTCTAGAATCATCTTTCTACACCTTCAATACAGTTAATTACACTGCAGTAACTCCAAATTATCAGGTGTCCTCCACACACACCATGCAACCTCATGCTATTCCATCTGCCTAGAGCTCCTTTCCCCAAGCCCCTTTCCATGGGTAACCCCTATTCAGCATTTAAGATTTAACTCAGGTGCCAGCACTTTAAGGAACTCTTCTTTTACACCTCGACCCAGGTTGAGTATGTCTTTTCTGTACTCTTAAAACCCATGTATAGCTCCATAATAGGTATGAATTTCAAACAAAATCAGGTATACAAAAAAAATCAACATCTTCATTTTGTGTATATGAAACCTAACCCTGAGTACGCATCCTAATGGGCTGGCAGAAAACTCAGCCTCAGTTCTAGCCAGGATTTGCCCTCAAGTGTTAGCAAAGCATCAAGAGATCCCTCTCACCATCTACACTCTGCCCCATATGGGTGGGTGACTGGTAAGATGCCACTTTTCCACTCTTCATGGCACCTCTTCCATGCCATGTTTGGGGTCCTGAAATCTGCAGCCAGACTGGATGGACACCTTGGTGTAACACCAGTTTCATGAGGCAAGTATTATTATCCCTATTCTACAGATGAGAAAATTGAGGTGCTCGAAGTTTCGGTGATTTTGCCCAATGTCACACAGTTATAAAGTGACAGCATAGGGCTTCAAATCCAGATCAAAAATCTGGTACTGCCTGGCCCCCAAATCTCCAGCAGGCAAGGGCTCCCGCTGTGGTTCTTCCCTGGGTCCAAGTTCAGGACCAACACCTTTTCCTTGTTTCCCTTAGCACAGCTGAGTCAAGCAGTTGGGTTCAAGCGGCATTTACTAAAAAAGCAAGATGCTGGGGAAAATGAGTAAAGAAAACACAAATGGGGTCAGACAGAGACACAAAGAAACCTGATCCCAAGAATCTCAGTGAAAGCATGAGAGCTGTTTACTGAGCTCCAAACCTCCTCCCCTCCAGTAAGTGCTCTTGAACCACAGAAGGCTTGGTGTAATATGCACCATATTATTTAGGGTTCTTCTCTCTAACTTCCCTGCCCCTGGGTCAAAATTGCAGCTTATTGTTATTTCTCAAAATGTGAGGCTTATCTATTGAAGTACTCTATCTGAGGATACCATCTTCTAAATTACAATCAGAGGAACAAACCAATTCGAGTTTCTCCCCCAGGATATAGGGGCTCTCCAAGGAATGATCTCACAAAAGCTGGGGGGATATTACCTCCACATATCCACCCACTGGCTCTGTGACTCATCCTGCAGGTCCTCACCCTTCACCCTTTCCCCTACCCCCACATGGCCTGTCTTTCAGGGAAGTGGTCTTTCATAATTAGAGTTTTAATATTTAAAATTAGCTTATGCATACGGTGACCATAACACAAATAGAGTGCGGCAGGTTATTCTCTCACAAGGCCTTTACTGAGTATTTATACAAGTCTTCCCAACATAACAGCCTGTTTTAACAAGGGTGGACTAAATATGTTTTAACTCTTTAGGACCTGAAAGTGTCGAATATATACTCTTACCCATTATCTACAGAGGTACCCATCTGGCATTACTGCAAATGAAAATTTAAAAAAAAAAAAAAACAACTCTTTAGCAAAAGCCAATAGCAAAATATCATTAAGCACTATTCTTATTTTCACATATAAAAACATGTTTATTTAGCTTTTTTTGCATCCCAAATTGACTAATTTTCCTCCATAATGAAAACCATCAGACTATTAGATCATACTGATTGGACATTACTGGGTTTAGAAAACAATATAATTTTTTAAACGAGCTGGTAATATATACTAACCCTTAATGTCAAAGCCAAAGATTGAAATTCCATATGAATGCATGAATCCATTAAGTGGGAGTCATTTTCAATTATTAAGAAGCAAAGATCTGTATTCTTTATAGAAATTAGAAATGGCAGAAAATAACATAAACATTCATAACTGCTACAATTAGGACCAATAAAATTTTTAAATCAAATTAAAATAGGAGTGATGATAATAAGAGTAATGAAATTTATGTACAACCATGTGGCTCTATTTCCTCAGAGAAACCCATGAGTCTGTTATTTTACAGGGATAAAGGAATCAGTAGTCACTGCTTGTTTTTTCCAGGACACTAAACTAAGGATTTACCTACACCAATAGAGAAATGGACTGAATGTCATCACATGCCTGTGGCTACTGCCTCTCCAGCTCCCCCATAGCACCCAGCCCCCAGCCCCCTTGGCTTCACCGAGAGCCAGGGAAGATTGAGCCTAGGAAATGCCCACCTTCCTATGGTTCTGTGTATCCCTTGCATTCATTTGGCTCTGGTGGGTTCCTATTCTGGGTAACCTGACACCCAAGGGAACAAGAGTCAGAAGAGGCTTTAGAACTGAGGAGTCAGATTTCTATAGTTTAGCACATGTATGATGACTACAAATATTTGTTTTTAAAGGCCTATCCTGAAGATCCCACCCTATCCACATAATGTACATTTTTCATAATCCTAAAATCCAAAATTAGGAGTAGTTATTAACCTATTTAAGGCCAAAAATCACACTGAGGATCTGATAGATGTCTCTACCCAAAAAAATGTATACGAAATTCACTCAAGTTTTTTCATTCAATTTCAGCAGGTTCCCAAACCTATTAAAAGCCCAGCCAGACCCTTAGAAGGCCTATGAATTAATCCCAACCTAAGAAACCTGCTTTAGGGTCTTTTTGCTTTTCCCTGATACTCAGAATTAAAATTAACTGGCTTAATTTTAGGCCAGAAATTAAAGTACCAAATTAATATAGGGTATTGCTTATTAATGCTCTTGTGCATTTTGGGCTCTGTCAAGACAGCTGGACATCTGGCCTCTAGTCTGGAATCACTCTTGGACAAATATGAGCTTGAAGAGAAACAAAATAGCTTAAGAACTAAAAATAAAATCCTAAGCCCCCCAACCAACTGAACAGATGCCTCCCCTTGGCCAAGGGGACCCCAGAGAAACCTTAAAAACTGAGCTCCTGGCCATGATGAGAGGTTGGACATGCCTCATTATACCTGCTCCCTCACTATCTGCCATTAGCCTTTCTTTCCTAAGGGCTAAACAGAGACCAGCTCAACCAGACTCCCCTCCCTTTTCCTGATAAGAGAACACTGGCCATGTCCTGGTTCTGGCCGGTTTGCAGAGGCTGTGCACAGACAATATGCCTCTGTATCCTCTGCCTCACCTTTTGACATATAGAGCCTCATTTTAGTGCATTAAATGTTAGTCTCCACCCCAAAGTGAATATGGGACATATGTAACTTGCGTATTTGCTTACAACATACAGGCATATCCCCCTTTGTGAATATTCGTAGCTCCTCCTATAACCTGTTGAACATGTATACTTAGACAACCCATTCAGCATAAATTCCTGTCTCACCCTTCATCTTTCGAAGCACCAGCTTTTGGCCTCTGCCAGAGGTTATGCTTCCCAGCCTGAGGGCTGGCCAGCCTGCAGACTGCAATCCTTTATAAGAAATAAAGCTCTCCTCTCCAAATTTATGGATCAAGTGATTTTAAGTTGACAAGCTCTAGGGAATTGTCCATGGACTGGGCATCTAAGTTTTATTCCAATAAACTAGGATGAACTGTACTGACACGTTTTCCTGACACTGATACAACTAGTCTTAGGCAAACCTGGCAGGGAGAAGAGGAAACATATACAGAGAGTATGTGTTCCAGGATGTCCTCTCACCCAAGAATATGGAGCATGACAACAGTACCTGCTGAAGGACACCATAGGCTCTTAAAGAATAAACATAATAAGCTATATCTAATTTGATTTTTAAAATATAAAGGAATATGCTTTTTTTAATTGTACGTAAGCGTCATGGAGCCAATTCATACCCATTACACAAGTTCAGGACTTCTCACCTGGAGCCTCTTTCGGAAGTAAGAAACCATGGAAACCCATGAACTAATCTCCCTTCTTGGTGGACCTCAGTCCACTTCAGTTCTCTTCCTCTTGTCCTGACATGTATTTAAGTCACTGATGAAGAAGGCATGAGTATGGGATCACAAAGGAGATAGAGTGTAAAGATAAGACTATGGTTCCCATTCTCTATAGCAATTTCTTAGCCCAGGCTAAAACTATGAAAAGAGAAGAATGAGAAGTTTCTCAGGAAAAGCTATCAAGAAAAGCATAGCTATCACCAAGATTCCTTAAAATTACACCCATGTGAAGGTCTCCCATTTTAACTGTCAGATCTCTCTAAATGACACTGGTTATTTACATTACATTTTTGTGGCATTTCAAGCTATTTGCAAGGAAACATTAAATATATAGGTGAAGGAGCCCAAAGAATTTCATCACAAAATATGGCACCCTGGTATGCTGATATTTTAAATTAAAGGCCCTTAAAAGTCATCAAACACTGAAATAGGCTCCACTCTGATATCCCCTTATCTATCTTAAGACTGGACCCACCAAAGAGAACACAATTACCCTCCATCCCCTCCCTAAAATCTCATTACCTATTGCAGAAAAGAAGACTGAGAAAAAAAAAAAAGAAGACTGAGGAATGCAACCATACCTGGACAGACTTTTTCGCAAGAAAATGTCTGCATCTTGGGCACACTCAAATTCCAAAAAGAATCATTTACAAGTTAATTTCTACCTCCCTGGTCCATTCAGTCCCCCTAAAAATTATTTACTACCCCTCAAAAGAATTGCCTACGTTCCCCAACTTTTCCTTCTCCTATGAAGAAGGGCATATAAGCATCTATACCCCACTGGGTTATTGAGTAATCATTCTCATGCAATTCCCCTGTGCTTAAGTATGTTAAATAAATCTATATGCCTCTTCTCCTATTAATCTATCTATCGTCAGTTCATTTTCAGCAAACCTTCGTAGGACAGAGGAGAAGCTTTCCCTTGGCCCTTACGTAGGCAAGAAATAAGATCTAAGCATAGAATAAGAGAAAAAAAAAACCAAGCAGAGAGCTCAAAGGGAGAAAGTCGATGAGACCAACAGGTGTGTTGGCAGTGCCTGCTCCCCTTAGGTTCATAAGGTATTAAGAAAGCCCCACTGTGAACATTGCTTTGAGGGTTGAATTTAAAAGGAAGCCATTTGTGAAGAAATAAGACTTAGGCTCATATAAATGATGAGTCCCTGCCCAGATTAATGACCCTTACATATGGCTCACATTAAATTTCACCCCAAATTCTCAAAACTAAATTCATTTTATTTAATTCCAACTTTAAGAATAAACTTAAAAGTTTTACATATTTTTAGTTAGATGGTGTCATTTAAAAAATGAACAAAAAAGAGTGTTTTCACACCAAAAGAGTCTAGAATTCCTGGTCTAGAAAGCCCCTTTAAGAGTAGCAGTTCTCAACCTTGGCTACACATTGGAATCTCCTGCCATCCACCCCTAGAAATTTTTATTTAACTTTAATATCTGATACAATACACAGGCATTTGTATTATTAAGGTTGAAAAACAGTTCTAGAAACTTTTTATAACAAATATGTACTTTTTTTTTTAATGTCCCAAGAACTGGTCCCACATTCCTTATGCTCTTGACTTCTCACCGGTTTCTACATCCTAAAGCAATCAGAATGAGAGAAAAATTGAGAAGCACAGCCTTTCCAGATTGGTGAGCCAGGAGATGACCTGGTCAGCAGAGAATGAGATGCACGATTTGGTCCCTCTCCCACCCACATTCCTGCTCACACCTGCCCACAGTCTCAAAAAAAGGATGAGATGACCAAAACTCATTTACACCCCCATTATTCCTGCATTATTACTGTTTATAAATGCCATTTTTCTTTAATTACCCCTGCCTAAAACAGAAATGAAGGCAAAAGAAGACAAAAAGGCTAATGCAACATTCCAGTATAATCACAAAAGCACGGCACGGGACTGCCTTATTAACTTCATTGTGGTAATGTGTTATAAAATGCAAATTGCAGAAGGGGGCAGTAATTTGTTAATAAATATGTTAATTAGGCAGAGTAAATGCCACACTGCATGGAGAGGGGGAAAAAAAATCACTGATTGTAAACTCCATGCACAGCAGATTTCAGAGGACAAGATGTAGTTAATAAAACTACCTTTATGTTTTATATTTCTGCTCTTTAGCATAAATAGCTAATAACCAATTTACATTAATGGTGTGGGCACAAATGTAAATTAGCCCCTTTTTGGTTTATATTACTGCAATGCAATCCTAATGCTAAAGTGTTGCATTTGGCAATTTCATTAAGGGAAAGATCTGAAAACCCAATATAGTCCTAGGGTCTGCTTCAAGGAATTTTAATATGAAACCAAAATTACACTGCACATTCTTGTTCACCACGTGGGAATTTCCAGAAAGGGCTCTGCTATCAAATATTTTCCCTGTCCATGGCTATGTCCACAACCCTGAGCTCCTGTGGGTGTTCAAAATATCCTGCTCGCCAAAAATGCCTCACCACCCCAAGGCTGCAACAATACGGTCTTGTGCAACTGCAGCCTGGACTTCTACTCGACTCTCTTTGCTTGCCGACTGGTAGCGGTCCTGACTTGACCACAAACAAAGAGACCCTTGTATCAGAGGGACTTTCACAGGTCCAGGTGGCTGGAGGAAGGAAGAGAGGAGGACCTGCAGGGCCTTCTGAGTCTGTGTTCCTACTAGCCACAAAGATCGAATGCAAATGCTAGCAAATCCCAACAACACGCATTTGTGCTGCTTGAACCCATGGAAGTTTTCCATTTCTGGCCTCATTTATCTGTGACCTCTCCTACTCACAGGGTCTTTCTTTACTCATGCTGTGCAAGCAGCTACTGTATATACCAAAAGTTAATTTTACTATACACTTCAGTGTGTCCCCAGAGGTGCAATAAATCATGAACCAATTTCCAATTTTGTTATGCCCTACTTGATAAGGACATGAAGCATTCTCTCCCCTGATATACATGTTTTTAAACAGGAGGATCAGAAGCAGGAACATGTCTCTTGATGCACAGTGAAATTTAACCTTCCTTTTCAAGAGAAGTTGACCCCTGCAGGTCCTATTAGAATGAAACATCAATTTATGCTTTATTTAGTTAGATTCTTGGGTTCAGAGGCTGCCTACAGGCCTTTATGCTGCAGAACACCTCTTAAGAGAAGTTTTTTCTTTTTGCAACTTCAGCAAATAAATTCCTCCAGATGAAGTATAAGTTGTTAGGGCAGTTTTATTCTGAATTGGGATGCATTTTTTTAAAGTACAGAATAAGATTCAAATGTACTTAATAGTTCATAGAATCAGGTTGGGCGCGGTGGCTCACGCCTGTAATCCTAGCACTCTGGGAGGCCGAGGCCGGTGGATTGCTCGAGGTCAGGAGCTCGAGACCAGCCTGAGCAAGAGCGAGACCCCGTCTCTACTAAAAATAGAAAGAAATTATCTGGCCAACTAAAAATATATATAGAAAAAATTAGCTGGGCATGGTGGCACATGCCTGTAGTCCCAGCTACTCAGGAGGCTGAGGCAGTAGGATCACTTAAGCCCAGGAGTTTGAGGTTGCTGTGAGCTAGGCTGACGCCACGGCACTCACTCTAGCCGGGCAACAGAGTGAGACTCTGTCTCAAAAAAAAAAAAAAAAAAAGTTCATAGAATCATATTCTTGGAGATGCATAAAGAAACTTTAGGATCCCTTCTACAACTTTTACTCTTTTTTAACTGACAAGTAAAAATTGCATATGTAGCTATGGTGTACAACATGATGTTTTGATATATATACACATTGAACAATGGCTAAATCAAGCTATTTAACAGATGAGAACATATAGACAATAACTAGCCCTTCATATTCATTAATTCCCTTGCTGCTTTGTCTATACTCACAATGATAATAAAACATATTCTTGAGGTTATTTGAGGTTTAAATAAGCTTATACATCACTAATTGATAACCACCACAATAACAGCTGTGTTAGGCAGTAATTATTAGTGGATGCTAAGACTAGTAGGTGAAAGTTGGATGAGATATAGGGTATTACATAGTCTCAAAAACTGTCCCTACAAGAACCTAGCAATATATCCACCAAAAAGTTGCTGTATAGTCTAATGAGCAAAATGAGACTTGGGTGGGAAGGGTTAAATGGGGGACATGTATTACTTGGGTCTCAAAAAAAATTGAAGTTAAGGTTTAGAAGGAGGAGCAGAAGAAATACTTCATTATCATGCAGGAGAAAAGAAATGACATTTCTCACCTATCATTAGGTTCATGGGTAAGCCTCTGTAACAAAAGATAGATTAACAAGAAAAAAGGCATTCAAATTTATTTAAGTTTTATGTGACATGGGAGCCCTCATAAGAAAATGAAGACCTGAAGAAATGGGTAAACCTATGTATTTTTTATGCTAGGTTTGATGAAGAAGTGGACAGTGGTAGAGAAATATAACTGAACAAAAGGGTATGATCTAATGGTAATAAATGGGAAAATTTAAAAAGCCTAGTTGTTCAGATTGTTTGGTGTCCCTATGTCTTTGGGAATAAGGATGTTCCCTTCCTCTGGGCATAGAAAGGGCACCTCTCACATGAGGGCCTCAGGGGAAGCTCAGAGAATCCTTCTTAGGTTTTATGACCTGCTTCAGGAGAGAAGAGGAAGGGAAGGAGAGAATGAACTTCCTGCTTCTGCTGTTTTCTCAAATGCCAAGGTGCCATATTTTGGGGTATCGTGTCCTGAAACCCATCACCAGTGGAGACCAAAGGAAGCAAAGGATTAGGGTCTCCTCTACAATCACATAAAGTACAATCCAAGCTACAAAGGAATTCATATTTTCATTTAGGCTGAAATTTCACATGCAAGGAGGTAGGATGCCTTCAGGTAGAGGAGACAGAATTGAAGCAAAAGAAAGTACACAGGGTTTGAAGTTGAAATCCTAGGTTCAAATCCCAGCCCCACCTCTTGCCAGAATCACACCTTTTGAAAGAAATATACATTGATAAGTAAAGCAATAAAATTCCAAAACCTGACTGATTGCCTATGACACATGTGTATCACTCTAGGTCAAGTTCTCTTTATTATTTAAAAAATAAATTTTATAAGATGTATACAATCACTTTGGAGAACAATCTGGCAATACCTAGAAAAGTTTAAAATATGAATATCCCCCTGAATGAGAAATTTCATTCCTAGGTATATACCTTAGAGAAACTCTCACATTTACATCAGGAGGCACATACAAGATTGCTCATTACAGTATTGTCTGTGGTAGCAAAAAGTGAAAACAACCTAATTGTCCATCAAAGAGAATTAATGTAGGGCAGGTGCAGTGGCTCATGCCTATAATCATGGCACTTTGGGAGGCCAAGGCTGGAGGATCATTTAAGGCCAGGAGTTCAAGACAAGCCTGGGCAACATAGAATAAAAAAGAATCAAATTTAGCCGGGCATCATGGTGCATGCCTGTAGTCCCAGCTACTCAGGAGGCTGAGGCAGGAGGATCATTTGAGCCAGGATTTGAGGTTACAATGAGCTATGATGATGCCACTGCACTCTGGCCAGGGCAACAGAGCAAGACTCTGTCTCCAAAAAAAAAAAGAAAGAAAGAATTAATGTATACATTGTGATATATTTACATAGTAGAATACTATATAGTTGTGAAAATGAGTAAAGCTGTACACATCTACCTGGATTACTCTTAAAATGCTGAGTGGAAAAATCATGTGGCAAAACAATATGCACAATATGATTTCATAAATATTAATACATTGTTTAAAAACATTACAGTTATGTGCCACACAACATTTCAGTCAATGACACACTACATATATCATGGTGGTAGCATAAGATTATAATAGAGCTGAAAAATTTCTATCACTTAGCAATGTCTTGATGATCCTGACCCTATGTAGGCCTAGGCTAATGTGTGTGTTTGTCTCTTACTTTTTTTTTTTTGTAAAGACAAGGTTTCACTATGTTATCCAGGCTAGTCTCGAACTCCTGACCTCAAATGATCCTCCCACCTCAGCCTCCCAAAGTGCTAGGATTATAAGAGTGAGCCACTGTGAGCAATCAGTGTCTCATTTTTTAACAAAAAATTTTAAAAATAAATAAAAATTTTTTAAATAGAAAAAAGCTTATAGAATAGTGATATTAAAAAATATTTTTGTACAACTGTGCAACGTGTTTGGGTTTTAAACTAAGTGTTAATATAAAAGAGCAAAAAAGTTAACAATTTAAAAGTTCATAAAGTAAAAGTTACAGTAAGCTAAGGTTAATTTATTATTGAAAAAAGAAAAATACTTTTTCATAAATTTATTGTTGCCTAAGTGTACAGTCTATATAGCATCCACAGTAGTATATAGTAATGTTCTAGGTCTTCACATTCACTAACTATTCATGCACTGCCTCGCCCAGAGCAACTTCCAGTCCTGCAAGCTCCATTCATGGTAAGTGCCCCATACAGGTGTGCCACTTTTTATCTTTTATGCTGTCTTTTTACTGTGCCTTTTCTATGTTTAGATATCTATAGATACACAAATACTGACCATTGTGTTACAATTTCCTACAGAATTCAGTACCATCACATGCTGCACAGGTTTGTAGCCTGAGAGCAATAGGCTGTACCCTGTATCCTAGGTGTGCGTAGGCTCAGTAGGCTATGCTATCCAGGTTTGTGTAAGTACACTCTATGATGTTCGCACAAGCACAAAATCGCTTAACGATGCATTTCTCAGAATATATCCCCATAGTCAGGCAATGCATGACTGTACTACACATTGCTTAGGATACATAAATATAGTATAAAAAGTATGAGGAGCAAGCCTGGGACCCAAATTCAGAAGAGCAATTACCTCTGGAGGGAAATGGAATCAGGAGGAGGCATTAAAAGGCTTCGACCACTGGCTTTATTTATTAAATCAGAGGGTGGGAATACATATGTTTGTGGCATTATTCCTCATAGTTTTTGTATGTCTTAAATATTACCTAATTACTAATTACTTAATTTTCAAACTATATATATATGAATACATGCATAGAAGATTTCTGGACGGGATCAAAAGGAAACTACAATCTTGCCCTTGGAGAGTGAATAAGGGGCCCTGCGGTGAACGGAAGAGTCACCTTTCACTATCATACTACACGGTTTGTCTTGTACTGTTTGAATTTACACCATGTAAAATGTAATTTTCAAAACAATAATAACTTTTCGAATAATTTAGCAAACACAGGTTACTTGATACTACCAACACATGGCTTTTGCATTAATGGTGGTCTAGCTCATTACCTTGTGTATTTAAGCAGTTAATGAGCTCAACTCCCCTTCTCAAGAAGTGAAATGTTATCTTTGTAGAGTGATATGGGCCAGAGATGTCAAGAACTCAAGGCACATCAATACAGCATTTCACTCTACGTGTAATATTTTTGCCTTCACAAAATCCCATACATGTGATCTTAGAAAGCTTCAAAATAATGGAAGAAATAGTCTCAGTGTATAGTTATATATCACTTAACAATGGGGATACATTCTGAGAAATCGGTCGTTAAATAATTTCATCCTTGTGCAAACACCATAGAGTGTACTTACACAAATTTCGATGGTATAGCCAATTCATACCTAGGCCATATAATATAGCCTATTGCCCCAAGCACCATGGCATATGTAGTTCATTGTTGAGGAGACATCATTAATGCACTGCATGACTGCATTATTTTATAATAGTGACCATTAATAGTTTGGGCCACGAAATGGAGCCTACTGTCATTTCAAATTCAATTCAATAAATTTTTATTGAATCCCTACTATGTTAGAGTCTAAGGTAGAAACATGAAGAAGACAAGTTCCTGACCTCCAGGACAGAAGCTTGTGTATTAACGAAGTACAATTGCCCTTACTTTATCTTCCAAACTAATAATCTGAATTTATTTGGTTTGGAAGCAGATATAATGATCATTTCTTACCTTTCTCCCATTAATGAATAGCAAGTGACTTCCAATATTACCTCCATTATTTTCAAGGTGCGAGAAAATGCCCATACTATGTGAACAACTCACAAAGAAGACTAAGCAGATGTGCACAATGATTAGTATTGCAATCAAATAAATCTTACAACCAAGTTGATCTGGCACACATTTGATGATATGCATAATTGTGATCATGTAGCCTGGTAATCAAGGATAATTGGTAAATAATTCATGTAAATTACTGTAATTGATACAGCTCTGCAGTTAAGCCAAGCATTTTCTAGGGTCAGCTGAGTGTAGTAAGAAGAAGTTAGGTGGCCCAACCAAAAACCCCCTGGATCAGCTAACACAGAGGAACCCAAGCCTTTCCTTGCCCTGTTGAGGCCTCCCACTGTCTGCTGCTTCCCAGAATCCCTGAGCTGACAGCCGAATCCAACCCCAGGGTCTCCCAGCTCTGATGCTTCCAAGGTTTACAGCTGAGCTTAGTTTCCTTTCGGGAGTAGAGTTTTTTCCCATTTATGGAGGAAGAAAGGTCGACAAGATTAGCTCAGACCTCAGTCTTTGAACTGGAAGCTTAGAAAGAAGGCAGAGGAAGAGGTCTAACTCCTCCCTCTAGCACTGAAGGGGCCAGACGTGGTTTTCTATGGTCTGTGGCTGCAACTTCCTTTTACCACTCCCTTCTTAAGGCCAGACCCACACTGAGGAAAACCATCAAGGAACATGACTCCAAAAAAAGCCTCTTGTCTAAAGTTACTCCTCTGAAATTCTCTATTACTGTGTATGTGTTCCAGTGCATATATTCTTTTCAAGGGGCTTGTGTGTTTTAATTCCTCTTCTACCTTTTGGGCTCTTTGCTTCTTTGTGGCTAAGGCACCCAGTGACCACTTTGCCCTGACCTGAGTCCCCTTCTCTGCCACAGTTCTTAGCTCAAGAATGACTTTCCAAGTACATGGGCAGGGTTCTAGGAATATACTTCAAGTGCTTAGTGGCTCTGGGTTCATGTCATTGATAATGCCAAGGAATGGCCCGTGTTCTTGATGCCTAATGGAAGAACTGCAGTGACCTAGAAGCCCATGGAAAGCCCTAAGGAAAGGATGACCTTTCTAGGAATGTTAGAAAGCACAGTCTTAGAACATTGGAAAGGTTCAGGCAGTGAGGTTGAGGGCAAAGGAGGGTTCAGATGAGTTAAACTCTACCAGACAAAAACAACCATTTTCCCTCTGTGAGAAGACACCAGAATTTCTTCTTAAGATCTTCTCAGGCATGGACAGTAATGGAGCTACTAAAGATTTCCTAAAGAGCATTCTCAAGAACACTAGCTCTACGGGATAGGTTCAGTGAGCAAACAAATTAGGAGCCTCTGGTTTAAATAAATTCAAACACATTTTCATATTACAGAACTTCTCAGAGTCTTTGATATGTTAAAATACGTATACTGTGGAAATCCAAGAAAGGAACAGATTAGGCTGTGTTTCCCAAACTCATATAAGATAATTTTGTGAAATAGTAGTACATATTTTCTCCCTGTCCTTTTCATCATCTCTTTCCCCATTCAAGGAAAGAGTAGGCTCTACTCTTTCTTGCTTCAAGGGAGAGGAAGAGCAGGGCTTCTGGACTTTTATTTCCAAATCAAACAGGGTAAGAGGAAAGACAGGGTTGGGGTCCCAAGAGCAGGAACACATGTGCTCCCTATTCCCTAGTTTTTCCCAGAGCTATGATGACACCACTGCACTGTAGCTCAGGCAACAGAGTGAGATCCTGTCCCAAAAGAAGAGAGAGAGAGAGAAGAAGAAGAGGAAGAAGAGGAAGAGGAAGGAGGAAGAAGGAGGAGGAGGAGGAGGAGGAGGAGGAGGAAGGAGGAAGAAGGAGGAAGAAGGAGAAGAAGAAGAAGAAAGAAGAAGGAGAAGGAGAAGGAAGAAGAAGAAGAAAGAAGAAGAAGAAAAGAAGAAGAAGAAGAAGGAAGAAGGAAGAAGAAGAAGAAGAAGAAGAAGAAAGAAGAAGAAGAAGAAGAAGAAAGAAGAAGAAGGAGAAGAAGAGGAGGAGGAGGAGAAGAGGAGGAGGAGGAGAAGAGGAGGAGGAGGAGGAGGAGGAGGAGGAGGAGGAGGAGGAGGAGAAGGAAGAAGGAAGAAGAAGAAGAAGAAGAAGAAGAAGAAGAAGAAGAAGAAGAAGAAGAAGAAGAAGAAGAAGAAGAAGAAAGAAGAAGAAGGAGAAGAAGAGGAGGAGGA
The DNA here is from genome assembly GCF_020740605.2 of Lemur catta. Lineage (NCBI taxonomy): Eukaryota > Metazoa > Chordata > Mammalia > Primates > Lemuridae > Lemur > Lemur catta. The sequence goes on from NC_059139.1 coordinate 44,157,722, forward strand.
GGAGAAGAGGAGGAGGAGGAGAAGAGGAGGAGGAGGAGGAGGAGGAGGAGGAGGAGGAGGAGAAGGAAGAAGGAAGAAGGAAGAAGAAGAAGAAGAAGAAGAAGAAGAAGAAGAAGAAGAAGAAGAAGAAGAAGAAGAAGAAGAAGAAAAGAACTAATGCTGGATAGCATCAAGATGGCCAACTAGACACGAATAGTATGTGCCTCCTCTACAGTAAGTAGATTCTTACATTTCAAACAGATTGTCTAGGAAAGAACACTGGGATTCACCAGGGAAGTGACTAAAAGTGGGTAAAGAGAAGGTTCAGGGCAACTTGCCTGGCTGGGGACTGCCTAAGAGCCAAGAGAAGCTCCTAAGACAGGGGAAATAATACGAAAGAAGCCCTCAGGGCTCCACTCTCCAAGACCAGCTTTTATGATCTTGGCTACAAGAGAACCCCACAACCCATGCAACTCCACAACTCTCAAACCTAACATAGGAAGGTGCTTGGAGATTGCAGAGACATTTCTCCAGAAAGGGAACTCACATGGAATCCTGCAGGCATCCAAGCCTAGAGAAGCTTGAGCTGGGTGCCATTCTGAGAGCCTAGATACCAGGGCACTACAGGTGCACCTGCAGCCACTGTATGGCTCCAAGGAGGGATAGAGGAGCTCAGGCACTCCTGGGAAGGCCCTGGGAAGGCCCCAACCACCCTGCTTGGGCTATATTGAGACTGAGATGTGAGCAGACAGTGTTTTTCACAGTTTCTCGCCCATGCTGTTTGCCTTGGCGGGGTCCCAGCCTTTCTGGATGCAGGTCCAAGGTGCCATATTGAGAGTTCGACAGTGGGCTGCACACTGCCCTAGGGCTGAGTTTCAGCTGATGCAGCTGCAGCACCCTCCTGACTGGGGAGGGGCATGGAAACTAAGCTTTTCAGAATACATCTGGGATAGAGTACACCATCCTACAGGCAGCTGCTGTGGGAAAAAGTCTTGAGCAATCTACACTCCCCACTGTTTCCTGCCAGTGTAGCCTGCCTGAGAAGGGCCCCACCCTCACTATTCATATGCCCAAGTTGCCATTTTGGAAGTTTAAAGCCGGGCAATACTCCACCATTGGGCTGAGATGAGGCTGACACAGCTGCAGCTGCCACCCAGCTGAGAAGAGACAGGGAAGCCCAAGCCCTCCCATGTGCACCTAGGACAATTCCCACTGCCCTGCTACAGGCTGCTGTGAGATTGAGATATGAGAGGACAGCACTCTCCCCAGCATTTTGCCAATGCTGTTTGCCTAGATGGGCCCTACCCTCTCTGGTCACAGGCCCAAGGTGCCAGTTTGAGACTTTAAAGCTAGGCAGTACCCCACCCTCAGGCTGAGTTTGGGCTGATGCAGCTGCAGCCCTGCCCAGCTGATGAGGGAGAGGAAAGCCCAAGTTCTCCTGCATATACCTAGGAAAATTCTCACTGCCCTGCTATGGACTCCTGTGAGACTGAGACACAAACAGACCACACTCCCCACAGTTTCTTGCCCAAGCCACTTGTCTGAAAGAGCCCTTCCCTCTTTGATTGCAAACCAAAGTCAGTGCCATTTTGAGAGTTGAATGTTGGGCCATGTCCCACCTCTGGACAAGTATAAGGTGACATGACTACAGCTGCCACCTGGACAGAAGGGGACAGGAGAGACCAAGCTCTCCTAAATACACTTAGGACAATACCTACCACCCTGTTACAGGCAGCTGTGGGACAGGGACTAGCCTGTCCAATCCATTGCAGCTACCAGTAACACTAACACTAATACCACTTGAGTCCTAGTGGATAAATCCACCATTGCTACTACCACCTGCCTCATGACACCAGCTGCTCAGAGGCCTGAGAACCTGCCCACACACCCAAGCTTTTGCTTCAACGACTACCTTCTGAGTAAGCCACCTGAAGGCCCAAGAATTGGCCCTCCAGGACACACTAGCCTGCCAAAGTAACCTGCTCTGGGACTTAAAATCAGGCTTACTCAGCCCACTGCTTCCACCACTGGGGCCCAAACAGTGCCTCAGCTGGCATTGAAGTCCCAGAAATATTTCACCACAGCTCCAACTAATAACTGTTCCCTAAGCCACTAAGGAAATCACAGATACCACTGACCCTGTGTACTGCCTAAGAAATCATACAAAGATAACACTACTCCAGGCATCCACACTCAAAGCCAAAGTGTCTTACTCAACGAACAACATGTGTACATCTTCAGGAAAAAATTCTCCTCTTCAAAAGCAATTTCAAAAAAATCAACACAAGCAACTGTTACATCAGATGTGCAAATATCAACGGAAGGACACAGGAAACATTTAAAAATCAAGGAAATATGAAATCATCAAAGGACCACAATTGTGCAGCAATGGATCCCAATCAAAAAGAATTCCTTGTAATGCCAGATAAAGAATCCCAAATATTGATTTTAAAGAAGCTCAAAGAGATGGAAGAGAAATCTGAAAACCAATACAAAGATAACAGAAACTCAACTGAGGCTATGAATGACAAATTTATCAAGGTGATAAATATCATTTTAAAAAACCAAATAAAAATTCTGAAGCTGAAAAATTCATTGAAGGAAACACAATCAGAGATGAAAAAGGAGACATTACAACTGATACCACAGAAATACAAAAGATCATCAGAGACCGTTATGAAGAATTAAACATTCACAAACTAGAACACCTAGAGGAAATGGATGAATTCCTGAAAATATACAACCTTCTGATATTGAACCAGAAAGAAATAGAACGCCTGAATAGACCAATAGTGAGTATTGATATTGAATAAATAATTTAAAAAGTCTCCCAAAAGAAAAAGTTCAGTACCACAAGGGTTCACAGTCAAATTCTACCAGACATACAAAGAAGAGCTGGTGCCAATCCTGCTGAAACTGTTTCAAAAGATCAAAAACGAGGGATTCTCCCCAACTCATTCTACAAAGCCAGTATCACCCTGATATCAAAGCCAGGAAAGGATGTAACAAAAAAAGAAAACTGGACCAATATCTCTGATGAACACAGATGCAAAAATCCTCAATAAAATACTAGCAAACCAAATCCAACAGCACCTCAAAAGGATAATTAACCATGATCAAGAGGGTTTCATCAAAGGGTTGCAAGGATGGTTCAACATATGCAAGTTAGTATATGTGATTCACCACATAAACAGAATTAACAACAAAAACCATATGATCATCTCAATAGATGCAGGAAAAATGCATTTGAAAAAATCCAGCACCCCTTCATAATAAAAACCCTTAACAAACTAGGCATAGAAAGAACATACCTCAAATTAATAAAAGCCATATATTACAAGCCCACAGCCAACATCATATTCAGTGGAGAAAAGTTGAAAGCATTCTCCCTGAGAAATGGAATAAGACAAGGATGCCCACTTTCACCACTTCTACTCAGTTTGTACTGGAAGTCCCAGAGCAATCAGTCAAAAGAAAGAAATAAAGGGCATCCAAATTAGAAAAGAGGAAGTCAAATTATCTCTGTTTGCTAATGATATGATCTTTTTTTTCTTTGAGACAGTCTCACTCTGTTGCCTGGGCTACAGTGCCATGGTGTCAGCCTAGCTCACAGCAACCTCAAACTCCTGGGCTCCAGTGATCCTTCTGCCTCAGCCTCCCAAGTAGCTGGGACTACAGGTGTGCGTATGCTACCATGCTCAGTTAATTTTTTCAGTTGTCTAGCTAATTTCTTTCCATTTTTAGTAAGGACAGGGTCTAGCTCTTGCTGAGGCTACTCTGGAACTCCTGGGCTCAAGTGATCCTCCCACCTTGGCCTCCCAGAGTGCTAGGATTACAGGCATGAGCCACCATGCCTGGCCCAATGATATGATCTTATACCCAGAAAACCCTAAGGACTCCTCCAAAACACCCCTAGATTTGATAAAGTAATTTAGCAAAGTCTCAGGTTATAAAACAAACCTATAAAAATCAATCACATTTCACAAAAAAAGAATGAAATCCTACCATTTGCAACAACATGAATAGAACTGGAAAACATTAAGTCAAGTGAAATAAGCCAAGCACAGAAAGACAAATCTCACAAGTTCTCACTCATATGGGAGAGCTAAATGTTAAAAACAATTTATCTCATGGAGACAGAAAGTAGAATGACCATTACCAGAGGCTAGGAAGGGTAGCAAGGAACAGAGGATAAAGTTGGTATGGTTAATGGATGCAAAAATATAGTTAGATAATTAGATAGAGTGAACAATATTTGAGAGCACAACAAAGTGACTATAAACAACAATAACTTATGGTATACTTCAAAATAACTAAAAGAGTAGAATTGGAATGTTCCTAACACAAAGAAATGTTAAATGCCTGAGGTGATGGATACCCCAATTATCCTGATTTTATTAATTCACATTGTATGCCTGTATCAAAACATCACATGTACCCTATAAAGATATACAACTACTATGTACCCATAATAATTAAAAATAGATATATATTTTTTAAATCAATGACATTTCTATACATCAATAACAATCAAGCTGAGAACCAAATGAAGAACTCAATCCCATTTACAATAGCTACAAAAAAACATAAAATACCTAGGAATACATTTAATCAAGGAGGTGAAAGGTCTCTACCAAGAGAACTACAAGTCACAGATGAAAGAAACAAATGGAAAACATCCCGTGCTCATAAATTGGAAGAATCAATATCATGAAAATGACCATACTTCCCAAAGGAATATACAGATTCAATGTAATTTCCACCAAAATACCAATATCATTTTCCACAGAATTAGAAAAAAAAATTCTAAAATTTATATGGAACCAAAAAAGAGCCTGAATAGCCAAAGCAATCCTAAGCAAAAAGAACAAATCTGAAGGTATCACATTACCTGACTTTAAATTATACTACAAGGTTATAGTAACGAAAAGAGCATGGTACTGGCATCAAAGTAGACACATAGATCAATGGAACAGAATAAAGAACCCAGAGATAAAACCATATATCTATAACCAACTGATCTTCAACAAAGAAAACAAAAACATACACTGGGAAAAGAACACACTACTCAATAAATGGTGCTGGGAAAATTCGATAGCCATATGCAGAAAACTGGATCTGTATCTTTTACCATATACAAAAATTAACTCAAGATGGATTAAGGCTGAAATGGAAGACTTGAAACCACAAAAATCCTGGAAGAAAACTTAGGAAAAACTCTTCTGGATTAGGTAAAGAATTTATGACTAAGACCCCAAAAGCAAATGCAATAAAAATAATAATAGACAAATGGAGTTTAATTAAACTAAAAAGTTTCTGCACAGCAAAAGAAATAATCAAAAGAGTACAGAATGAGAGAAAATATTTGCAAACTATGTGTCCAACAAAGGACTAATATCCAAAATCTACAAGGATCTCAAATAACTCAGCAAGAAAAAAAAAAGCCCATTAAAAAGTGGGCAAATGAAATGAACAGGCATTGTTCAAGAGAAGGTATACAAATGGCAAAAAAAAATATGAAAAAATGCTCAACATCACTAATCATCAGAGAAATGCAAATTAAAACCACAATAAGATACCATCTTAGTCCAATTAGAACAGTCATTGTTAAAAAGTCAAAAAACAATAGATGTTGGTGTGGATGCAGTGAAAAGGAAACACGTATACACTGCTGGTAGGAATGTAAATTAGTACAACCTCTATAGAGATCAGTATGGAGATTTCTCAACTAAAAGTAGATCTACCATTTGATCATGCGATACCACTACTGGGTATCTACCCAAAGGAAAAGAAATCATTATATCCAAAAGATACCTGCACTCATATGTTTATTACAGTACAATTCGCAATGGCAAAGATATGGAATCAACCTAAGGGCCCATCAACTGATAAATGGATTAACAAAATGTGGTATATATATTATACATACTATGGAGTACTACTCAGTGATAAGAGACAATGAAATAATGTCTTTTGCAGCAACTTGGATGGAACTGTGGGCCATTATCCTAAGTGAAGTATCTCTGAAACAGAAAAATAAATGCTGCATGTTCTCACTTATAAGTGAGAGCTAAACTATGGCTCCCCAAGGGCACACAGAGTGGTATAATGGACATTGGAGATTCACAATGTCCATTATATGGGGGAGAGGAAAGTGGGATCAAAATAAAAAATTACCTATGGGGTATAATATATACTACTTGAGTGATGGGTACACCAAAAGCACAGATTCCACCACTATGCAATATAAACATGTAATAGAATTCAACCTGTATTCCCTAAATACATTAAATTTTTTTAAAAAGAACTTTGCCTCTACAGAAAAGGTGTGATCTCCAAGTACACTAGGCTTAGAATATCCAGAATCCCTTCTCTTAATACCCAGATTGCCCAGAGAAGAGCTAGAAACCCTTTAAGAAAAGCTGTTTATGGAAATGGTGATGTTTGAAACCCCATTCTTTGAAAAAATAATTCTGAATGCCTAGTGAAGCCAACATTTTTGACAAAAATCCTAGGAAACACCAAAAAGATGCAAGCTGAAAGGAAACCTTAAAGCCCAAATGTGGCTCTTCCTAACAGCCCACTGAGCCAGCTCCCCTCTAGCCAATGAGCCCCACATGAGAAACAGAGCCCGCTCTCTACATGCACTGGAACTGGGGCTTCAGCTGCTCTCCCACCCATGATTGTGTGAAGATTAAATGTGGATGATCTTGAACAAGGATTATCCTTCCATATATTTGTTCATTGCAGCATTATTCACAATAGCCAAGATACAGAATCAACCTAAGTGTCCAATGACAGATGAATGGATAAAGAAAATGTGGTATATATAAACAACAGAATGCTATTCAGCCTTACAAAGGAAGAAAATCCTGCCATTTTTGGCAACATGGATGAACCTGGAAGAGATTATGCTAAGTGAAAGAAGCCAGGCACAGAGACACAAATACTGCAAAGCGAATACTTGTATGTGGAATCTGAAAATGTTGAATTCACAGATGCAGAGAGTAGGGGCTAAGGGAGATGGGGAGATGTTGGCCAAAAGGTACAAAGCTTCGGTGAGACAGCAGGAATAAGTTTTTGACATCTATTGCACAGCATGGCGACTATAGTTAATAATAATGTATTGTATATTTCAAAACTGCTCACAGAATAGATTTTATATATTCTCATCACAAAAAATAAGTATGTGAGGTGATGGATATATTGTTTAGTTTGATTTAATCATTCCACATTGAATGCCTGTATCAAAACATCACATTGTATCCCATAAATATATATGATTATGATTTATCAATTAAAAATACAAAATAAATTTTTTATAAATGTGATGATACTTTTAAAGCATTTAGCAGAGTATGTGGCCTGTGGCAAACATCTGTGCTGGTAATGGTGGTAATGGTAATAGTGGAACTACATGTAAGCAAAAGATAGATGGATTTTCTCTTATAAGCAGACTCTCTGGGGGTACCAGTTATAGTTTAGATGTGTTGAAGTTGTATTGTTATTATGGTTATAGGAAGAGAGGCAAGGGATATCTGGGCTGGCAGCCCACCTGCCCAATTCAGGCTCTGACTACAGAAGGAAGAGCATCTAATTAAATTTCTCTCTTCCAAGAAGCATTTCAGAGTGTTAGACTATCATTACTAATGACTTCAGATATTATCACTCATTTGTCAGAAATGAATCTTTCTTTGAGCACATAGAAACCACAAATGGAGAAGAGATTCTAATAGGATGAATTCCTATATTTTTGGATGACATCTCAAACCTGCATGAGCTGTGACAGCATAAACATTTCTGACCCAATGGCTAAACAGCTGATATTTTGTTCTATTAATTTCTTGCTCTTTGGAATTTCACAAAAGTCCAACAATGTCTTGCCCTTTTCCAGATTCAAATGACTCTGAGACATCCTTGAAGGTGCTGACTCGGGGAGGTGGTGGGGGGAGGGGATGGAGGTATGACTACATGGTGAGTGCCAGGCGCACTGTCTGGAGAATGGACATGCTTGAGGCTCTGACTCAGGGGGATGGGTGGGACATGGACAATGTATATAACCTGAACTTATGTACCTCCATGATGAGCTGAAATAAAAAATAAAAAATAAAAAAAAATGACTCTGAGAAAATAGCCCTTCTATGACTACAGAGCCACTAAGTATTAATATTATCTTTTAATGGGCATGTTCCCCATTTTCCTTCACTTACTACCCACACAGTTTTTCTTGCTGTAACAAGCCACCATTACCTATTCACTTCCATACAGGGCAGCCATCTGGAATGGAGTGGTGAAGAAAGATATTGCTCTTTCAGAAATCTCCCTCCCACGTGAGATATATGAAATGTGGAATTGGTATTTTTAGCTTTTAAATCTCTTTATCAGGAGTCTCTCATTATCTAAGTCATCTGTTCTGAAAAACATGCAGCCACATCAATAATTTTATGGCTTCCTTTGGAACTCAAAATAAGTTTAAAACCCATAAATTTTCTTCTGTGAACACCTCTCCTCAAAACTGACAGCCTCAGGGTAATGTATGGATTGTCTAAAAGGCAGTTCAGCTAGTAGCTCTTTTTTTGTGTGCAGAATTTCAGAATCTTACCTATTACTTGTTCCCTTGAACAATAGCTACTTTGTTGAAAATCAGACATGTAAGATGGTATTAGATGATTATTTTACAAGAGACAATAGAGCATAGTGGTCAAGAGATTGAACCAGGCTGTCACATCCCAGCCCTGCCCCCTACGAACTGGAAGACCTGGGCAAGTTACCCAACCTCCTTGTCCTTCACTTTCCTCATCTACAAAATGGGGATATGAAAGGACCCACTTCAAAGAATTGCTGTGGGGATTACACATGTGTTAAGTAAAGCACTGAGAACAGTGCCAGGCACATAGTAGCACTCAAATTTTATCTTTACTAATATTAATGTTATTATAGCTATAAAAATATTAATAATAATATTATTCCTGAATGTGTATAACCACCAAAGTTATTCTGTGATTGTTTGTGTAAATTACTGTGTTCTTTATATAGTTACTAATTTTCATTACATAGATTATTGTTGTACCACTGAATTGATTCTGCCTGAGAAATGCCAATACTTCAAATCTCCCCACCTTTACCTATTCACCTCTTGGTTTCAAATTTAACAAGAACTTGCACGTCAGAATGGTAAATGCCAAAAGCATTAGCTTAGTAATGAGAATGCATCTTTACAATCATTCAGCACAGGTCACAAAGAGAAAAGTCTACCTTCATTCATTGACTTTGGGACCTGTTTCCTGAGAATGCATCTCCACTCATAGCAGGGTTACCTGTGTTCATGATTGACGAAGTATAGTCATCCATGCAATGTATGCATCTCTACAACATTCTTTCATGCAGAGGCTGTCTAGTAGACGGCACAGCACAAAGGAGACAAAGCTTTGTAAAGTTGATCTACTTACTAATCCTGCTCCTGAGAATAAAAAAATAATTCAAAATAAGGGGAGAAATTATATGTGTATATATACAGTTACATATACATATATATTTTTGTATATATAGTTATAAATACATACATATAAATAAATATATTTTTTATATATAGTTATAAATACATACATATAAATAAATACATATATATTTTGGTATATATATAAAAATATGTATAAACATTTGCTGCCTGTGCAACCAGCAGTAGGGATATGATTAAATAAATGATGATACATCAATTTTATAGACCATTATGTTACAATTTTAAAATAGTTATGACTGTGTAACAACATGGAGTTAATCAAAAAACAGCACAACACAATTTTATCTAGTTCATTACTGTATTGTTTACGAAAGAAAAAAAGGGGTACCTTTTTCTTTCAATAGGGAAATAGTTGCACATATTATGATGCATGCATGCTAGCAAAATTATGCAGTACCATTAAAAAGAATGAGGAAGACATATATGTACTGACATGAGAAGGTCTCCAAGACATATTATTAAGTGAAAAATGCAAGTCCCAGGTCAATATGCAAAATAAGATCCCATTAAATCCAACTGGCGGGTGTATATGCGCATGTGTAAGTATATCTGCATGTACAGAGTCAAAAGTCTGAAAGGTTACATACCAGTTGCTAATAGGGATTATATCTGGGGAAATGAAAAGCATGATATGGCTAAGGAAGACCAATATCGACTCTATATCCTTCTATATTGTTGGAATTTTTCATAATGAGCATTATTCCTTTTGCATTTTTAATAATTTTAAAACTTTATTTTATTATTATACCTAGGTTTTAAAAACGGACACATACACATTGGGGAAAAAACAATGTATATGTTGGAGTGGGAGACTGCTAACAATTTTTTTCTGTATTCTGATTTATTTCCTTTAAGTTAGTATATTATTGGGTGGGCAATAAATCAAAACATAATAATGGTTGCTAACTGTTAATTGCTTACTAGTGGGTGCTGTTGGAGCCCAGTTCAGATCTTCTTTATCAACCAGTACACCTGTCCCCCAGTTGCTGTTAGTATCAGCAGAGAACTCACAACTGCCCCCTTCTCCAGGGAGCTGCCTCACTGTTCGCGCTGCATATTAGGAGCAGCCTTCAGTCATGAATTGACTGACTCAGGGATATTAGGGCTGGCTCCTGGCCTCAAGGCGGAACCAAGTCTGTGGTGTAATTTATGCTCTAGAGCTTCCATGAGATCAGGCTGAAGCTGATGTCTCCTAAGACCATATTTGTGCTTAGGTTTTTCTCTTGCTATATTAGTCAGGATTCTCAAAAGCAACAGAACCAACAGGGGCAAGAGAGAGAGAGAAATTATAAGAAATTGACTCACAGGATTATGGAGGCTGAGAAGTCCCAACATCTGCAGTCAGCAAACTGGAGACCCAGGAAAGGTGATAGTATAGTTCCAGTGTGAGTCTGAAGGAAATCAAATGATGTAAGTTCCAGTTCAAATCCAAGTTCAAGTCCAAAGGCAGAAAAAAGCTGACATCCAGATCAAAGACAGTCAGGCAGAGAGAGTAAATTATCTCTTACTCTGCCTTATTGTTCTATTCATGCATTCAATGGATTGGATGAGGCCCACCCACCTTGGAGAAGGCAATCTGCTTTATTCAGTCTACTGATTCAAATGTCAATCTCATCCAGAAACACCATCATAGACTCACCCAGACTAGTGCTTAACCAAATATTTGGGCAGCCCACAGCCCAGCCAAGTCAACATGTAAAATCAACCATCACACCTGTCCTATTCTTTTTTCTCTCATATGCCTTCTCCTGAGAGCTCTTCCCTAATAAATCCCTTGAATATGACTCTGTTTCTAGGGAACATAACTCAAATCACCTACTATGTTTCAAGAAGTCTAAGCATCAATATTCATTATTCACTCCTTGTGGCATAAAGCAGCACAGCATGGTGGGAAGCAATCTATTCTAACAATTAAAGGAATGGGCTTTGAAATGAGACATACCTCACCTCAAGGTCTGATTTCAAAATATATATTAATATATTGGCTGGGTGACCTTAGGCCAGGTATATAACCTCTCTCAAGCTCAGTTTCCTCATCTATAAAATGGGGCTAATTGTGGTACTCTAATACTTTTAAGGATTAAACTTTCCCCTCACTAAGTATTTATTGAGTGAATGGAAGGAGAAAATGCATACAATGTTCATAGATCAGCATCTGGTGCAGAGTAAAAGCTCATTAAATATGATCTAATGATATTCACAGGTCAGTTAGAGCCTGCCCCCTTGAGAACTAATCAGCTTGTATAGAACCACCAAGACCTATGAAAATCTGAGTCTTCACCAGCCTTCTGCAAATTCCCAGGGGCTTCCATTCTTTTGATCTCTGTCACCTGGCACCTGTATCACTTCACCAATCCAGACATACAACTCCACCCCCTTCCACTTATATAACACACACACACATACACACACACACACACACACACACACACACACACACACACACCCTTTCACGATACATTAGTAAGCTTGAATGACTTTACCAAACGTTGGACCAGGAGCAGGGGAAGACAAGTAGACTGGCTGAGGACATGAAAAATAAAGAAGGGTTGACATCACAGTGACACATATAATTTTAGTAAGTCAGGAATAAATCCCAGATCCCATGGTTCTTAAAATGTCCTCTGGCCCACTACCACCAGCTTTCTGATTCAGTGGCCTCATTGCCTTCTTGCCTCACCCCTTTTCTCTGGCTCCTCTTGTCTCTCTCCTCTTCACCCCACCCTTCATCCTCTTCTAAAAGCAATGGAGCTCCCCAAGTACGCAACTACCCCTCAACTCCTGCCCTTAGACTTTCACAGCCAAACTCAAGGCATTAAACAGAAAAGTAATCTTCCCTTTAACCAGACTCATCCTCCTTAAAAAGGAGCTTTCATTAAAACAATGAAATTTTTGTTTCCGTATTATATATATATATATATAAAATACACACATATATATATAATACACACATATATATATATATATCCCAATGAGGATAGTTTTTTACCTTCATTTTATAAAAGAGTAAATCAAGACTAAAAGAGGTTAGATCTCTTGCCCATGTCAAAGAATAGAGCCAGAATTTGAACCTAGGTCTGCTTAATTCCATAACCAGCACTCTCAAATACTGCACTACCAAAAAAAAAAAAAAAAAATCCCCAAGAGGCCATTTGGCAATATTCAAGTCTGTGGCAACAGTCTGTCCCATAACCTCAGCCAGATGTCCTTCAGAGATATGCCAGCACTTTCAAGGGGCTTGGGCAAAATAACATGAATTATTCAGCACAAACTATCAGTCCTATTACAGAAACGATGCAACAAACAAAATCCGCCATCTTCTATGAAGGTTGTTGTTCGTATTCATTTGAATTCCATATTCTTTTGATTTTAATTCTTCAGACAAGTTGTTTGTGCATACAAGCTCTTAGAATCTTTCCTACTTGAAATTATAGAATGTTAATAACTCAGTGCTAATGAAATTTGTGTTCAATGAGAATGTGATGATTAACTAAATTAATGACAATGTTTCCGTAGTGTGCAGATGTGGGTAGTAGGAGGTGTAGAGGCCACAGAATGTGTAGATATCTATTGTTGAAGGGATTTTAATCCCAGTTTCACTTGATCCCAGAGAAGGTGAATTCACTCTTTATTACATAATAATGATCCCACAAATCCAAACTCATATTAATTTTACCATTCTTCTGTAAGGATTAACTTATTCCAAAAGACAAAGTGTTTGTTTTCATTTTGTCTTTTTTTTTCAAAGAAATTCCTTAGTCATTGAGTTATTTCAGGCTGTAAGAAAAAAAAGGAAGGAATGTTCAAATGACGGTGAGCTGAACTCTTCAATAACATTGATCTAAGGCCACTGGCTCTGAAACCAGCAAGAACAAAGCATTCCTACCTTGAATAAAATCCTGGGGTCAACATTAGTTCTTACCACATATCAGTATTGAGCTCCATGTTTAGAAGTAATCACCACAATTCTGGAAACATTTGCAAAGGGAGAAACATTCAGTGGCAAAACTTTAAATTTTGAGACCCCCAAAGTAAAAATTTATAAAGGGACCTCCTTTTAGGGCCACTGCTCCTAAAATTTCTTCATCAGACCCCACCTTTGGTGAATTTCCCAATGTCTTCATCAAAGCCTCCCCCCAACCCTGTCCTTCAGTAAATTTCCTAAGAATTACAAGAACCTTTTAGACAGTCAGTGGTTTAAAAGAATTTCCCCATGTCATTAAGCCTGTTTTCATCCCAAATGCGTCACAAATCAGCAATGTGGCTTTGAATAAGCTATTAAGTGGCTGTAAGCCTCAGTCTTCTCCTGGATAAAATGAGAGATTGGCACTCATGCTCTCTAGAGCTCTGTCTTAGTCCACTCAGGCTGTTACAACAAAAAATCATAAACTGGTAGCCCATAAACAACAGAAATTCATTTCCAACAGTTCCAGAGGCTGGGAAGTCCAAAATCAAGGCACCAGCAGATTTGGTATGTGGCAAGGGTCTGTTCCCTGGTTCATAGATGGTACCTTCTTGCTCTATCCCCGTATAGTAGAAGGGGCAAATGAGCTCCCGTAAGCCTATTTTATAAGGGCACTAATCCCATTCATGAGGGCTCTGCCCTCCTAACCTAATCACCTTCTAAGGCCCCCAACTCTTAATACTATTGCATTGGAGATTACGTTTCAACCTACAACTTTTAGGGGGACACAAACATTTAGATCATACCAAGCTTCTAGTGCTGGTATTAATATTTCATGATCCAATCAAGCTTGAAGGGGAAAAAATGGCAAACTAGAATACTTAGGATTGGCATTAGGTCTAAAAGCCCATTTCTCAGAAGTTAGAACTGTTGGTGGTGCAGCCACCAAATCTCCATCTCTACACTCAGGTTCCCTCCTAAATTGGACAAGCTGGTCCTGCATGGGAAGAAGAGCAGGGGCCTCCATCTGGGCCTTGCACATGTACAAGCAGGCAGCCTCCACCCAGAGGGGCAGCCTCTTATTAATCCACTCAAAAAACGTTTCTGGGATCCTTTAAAAAGAAAAACAACAGTTAAATAAAAATGTACCTTTGGGTACTAGCCTATTTGGCAAGAGAATGGAAAGCACAGATACAAGAGGGTCTATAATTTCTTCTTCATTTCTCTTACTTGAAGAACAACAACAAGAAAATGACTTTAAACAAATAAAATAACCCCTTACAAAGATTCATGAGAGAAATCAGTATAGGATTTTTAAGGACATTTCTTCAGTGGGCCTCAGAAGATACTGAGAATTGGATTCACAGGATACGTCCTTAACTTCAAAGGTTTATCTGATGTATGTCAGACCTTCTAAATACCCAGCCTCCACTGCTCTCCTATCAGCCATGCTGTCACTTTTTCCTCCTACTTTAAGCTTCATGCTTAACTCAGATGCCTCAGATCAACCCAGGAGCTCTCAAGAGAAGTCCAAGTGGCACAGGGAATGGGCCCAGTCTGACCCAGCTTAGGCTGGGGATGTGGAAAAGACAGGAGATCAAAGAGGGAGGCAGGAGGTGGCCATGGCTCCACCACACACATGACTCTGCTTGGGGCCAAAGCAAGGAGAGCCCAATAGCCCACTCCAGGACTATGTGTTCTTTTCCAGGATATCGGGGAAGGCCTCTTGAGGAGGTAACATTTAAGTTGAAGCCAAACTGATAAGGAGCTGGGCCTGGGAGATACAGGAACAACACATTTCGGTTAAAAGGAACTGCACAATGTACCAAGAATCCTAGAATGTTTAGAAGCGTAAAGAGCAATGTGGCTGGAAAGCAGTTTGTGGGGTGTAACAGCTCTAGGTGAGGTTGGAGAGGTGGGCAGAGGCCAGCCCAAACATGACCTTTGGCTTATGTTAGGTTCCCCTGAATCAGACCATGAGCAAGGATGTGAATGCAAGTGGTTTATTTTGGAGGAAATACAAGAAAGGAGCAGGAAAGTGAGACAGGGAGAGAAGGAAGGCAATACAAGATATGTTAGCAAGCAGTTTATCACTGTGGGCAACTGAAGCTCACTCCCAGGGGCACCTCTGGAGTCTGCACTGAGCACACCTCAGAGTTCTACCACCTGAGGGGCAAGACAGTTAGGGTATTTATCCACCAACTCTTGCCCATCACCGGTTGAGACCTGCTCCTGGGGCATTAACCACCAGGGACTTTCTGCCCACCCTGCTAACAGCCAGAAAACCTCAGATGAAGAGTTTCAGGTGATTGCTGTAGAAAGCTGTCCAAGTATTCAGGTACAAGTCTCAAGGGAATATGGGTGGGAAATGACAGCACTTGTGACAGCCTTGTAGACAAAGGCAAGGACTTTGAATTTTATCCCAAGTGCAATAGGAAGCCACTGTCAAGCCAGGCATCAACTCTTTCCAATGCACATCTCAAGATGATTATTCTTGCTGCTGTGGAGAGAATGGTTGGAGGGAGGGTAGCAGCAGCACGAGAGTGGAGGTGTCTTTCATTTCAAAATCCCAAGTAGTTCAAGTCTAAGACTGCTCTCGTACAGGCCTACTCCAAGCATCTCCTGACCTCATCCAACCTTCCAGCTATCTTAAATCCTCCCTCCCCTTTTCTTTCAGACAGTCTGGGTTCAAATCCTGACTCTCCTACTTAATTCCTATGTGACCTGTGACAAATTACTTAACATTGCCAAGGCTATAAAATGGGGATAAAATTCCATCCATGGAGAGTTTTGTGCAATAAGTGAGATATTAAAGGCATAGCACAAGGACCTAGCACATAATAAGTGGTCAATGTATAGGTGTGCATTGCAATTATGATTATTAATGTTCAGTGAATATTCAAGAATGCCCTCACCACAGAATAGTCCCTTATGGAGTCAGAAAGAAAATAAAGCTGAAACACACACACACATGCACCCAATTTTTTTATTCTGATGATCTGTCTGGTTTGAAGTAACCCAAGCCAAGGTTTTCTCCCATTATCCTGAAAAATTGAATACTGGCTGTATGCACTGTTCCCTGAACATCTAAGAAATCATTTGACTTATTGTCTGGGCACTTCAGAATGTCAGCATGAAAAATGTCAAGCAAAATGTAAGGAATATTAAGCAACCACCTGATACCCCTAGTGCCAAAGTCAAAGAGGAGCATTTTGTTTCTATGTTATAATGAGAAAATTGTGATTTTTCTGGAAATTCAAATGTTATGAGCAAAAAACATTAATATGATATCAAGGATTAGGTCCCACCCACTCTTCTCCATTTAAGTGAACAGCATGACTTTAGCAGCAATTAAAAGCTAATGATTTGCCAATAATGAGCTCCTCATCAAAAAGATAGATTAAAGGCTATTTGGGACTTGTTTGGTTTTGACTTACACCCATTCCCTAGTGTATACAATTATAAATGGGCCAAACACCACATTCCTCATTT
Organism: Lemur catta; assembly: GCF_020740605.2. Classification (NCBI taxonomy): domain Eukaryota; kingdom Metazoa; phylum Chordata; class Mammalia; order Primates; family Lemuridae; genus Lemur; species Lemur catta. The sequence continues at coordinate 44,174,617 of NC_059139.1, forward strand.
ATTTAAACAAAAGTGGAAAATTACAATACTGATTCATATATAGATTGACCTTTTTAACAGGTATTATATCTGAAAAACTAGGGTGGAGAACGATTCTTATTCCATGACTCCCCTTTTCCCTGCCACACCCATGATTACTAAGCATGCAGACTGTGTGGAGACACTTTCATTAAATAATTTAAAGAACATCGTACTTGGAATCAGAAGACTCCAACTCTGGACCTCAACTTTGTCATCGGTAAAATGAGAGTGTTGAATTACAGAGTGATAAGAAATCTTTGGACTTAAATATTCTATGCTGTCAGGTGCTGCCAAGGCAACTAAAGCAATGTTTACCCCTGGGGAAAAAAGGGTGGGGGCTTCTAAACTTTTCCAGAGAGGAACAACAAAGGTGGAAAAAGAGTAGAGGCAGGGCATGAAGGAAGTAGGAAACATAGCCTTCCTTGCAAAGAGGATCTCCGAAAGCCCCTGTGGAGAAGCTACATGGTAGAAATGAGGAATCAGTCATGTGACACAACCTTCTACCCTCCTCGGAAAGATGAAAAGTTTATCTTCTCTATAATTCTAAAAGATCCAAACTTTATACCACATATTTAACTTTCGAAGTAGTTTCAACATCATTTCAATACTTGTCACACTCTAAGCATCCTTCTGAATATCTAATAAATTTTGCATCTCTCCCAGAGTTCATATGTCTGAGCACATACCTCCCTTAGTGTTTTATTTCAAGATCTGTTCTGTCTCTGCACACCCCAACATTATAAGGACTGTGGTCCTTTTAGACTGTATTTGACAGTTTCTTCTATCAGCTCCATCCTCATGTAGAACCTCAATGTTCTTTTGCCAATTCCATCCCCTGTGGGAGGAAAAGCAGGGTGTCTTAAAAGTTCAGGGGGATGGTCAGCTTTAGCAAATTCCTTCTTCTGTTCTCTGAACAAATACACAAAGACAGGAGAGATACAGGAGTCCCACCAATATATGCCTAAGCCCAAACTGTCAGAGTTGAAGATGGAGCAGCATCATTGTAACAATGATTATGCCCGAAGTTGCCATAGGTGTTTTGTTCCTGCTATTTTGAAATTAATATAGGACAATGATTCTCAAACTTGAAAGTGGATCAGAATTACCTGGAGGACTTGTTGAAACATAAATTGCTACCCTCCCCCACCCACGAAGAGGTTCTGATTCAGTAAGTCTAGGATGGGGCCTGAGAATTTGCATCTGTCACAGGTTCCCAGGTGCCCCATATGCTGATGGGCCAGCAGACATACTTTGAGATTCACAGGTATGGGGAAATCTGTGAGCAGCCAATAAGTTGGAGCCTGCTCCTTCCTGAGATCAAAAGAAGTCAGAGAAAGAAATCTGGGCTCATTTTATTTCTTCATTAAATTCAAATCCAATTAACATTTACTGAGTTATGCAAGGCACTAGGTTAAATGCTTTCCAACACTTTTAATTCTTATAATGACCTATGCTATGGCTATTGTCATCCTCATTTTAAAGAGGAGCAAATTGAGGCTGCAGAGAGATTAAATAGCTTCCTGGAGACTACAGAGCTAGTAAGTAGAAGAGCCAGAGTTCAAGTTCAAGTCTTCAGACCCAAGTTTGTCAGGTGACCTCAATAATGCTGTAAATTCTCACTCTGCGAGGCAGCCAGAGGGCTGGGAGTAGAAGTTGTGAATGGCATTGATGGAGGATGGGGTGTAACTGCTGAGGGGCATTAAAGGAATTCTCTTCACTTGCACATCTGGCTAAGTGGGCTAAGACAGACCAATTCCTTTCCCTGTACCTCAGCTCTGCCAACTGTGAAACAGAAGACCAAAATAGTTGCCACCTACCCCCCAGCTTGTTCCCAAGAATGAGATAAGAGCTCTCAGCTGTTATATAAGAAGCACTTTTCTTTCCAAACTCAGCTTGCTGAGAAGTCTGAAAGCATCCAAGTCTTCTAAGGGATAGGGTTCACCCTTCCCCTCTTGAGCCTCCCGCAGTGGTTACCCTGTTCTCCCATCCTCTGACCTCTTCCCTTCCCCTCTGGCCCTATTATTGACAGGCTGGGAACTCAAAGTTCAATACAAGTTGCCAAGATGATGTGTGTATTTCAGAACCTCCATTTGTTCCTGCAGAGTGACTGGGGGGGAATTTTTCTGACAGCTCAGTTGGACACATTTTTAGGTGTTCTCCAGATTCTGCCCTCAATCTGTACCACGCAGGCCCCTGAGGTATACGCTGGAGGCTCTGCCTGCTGAGTGACTGGCAGGAGGCATGTCACACCTATTTTGTAAGCTCAGAAGGGCTCATGTCATGAGCCTCATCCTCTCAGAATTAAGATCGTTTGTGGCACTTAGTTGGTCTCATCTAATGAACTGAGAGAAACTCTCAGGTTCCGCTTTAGTCAACAGCTGAACCATCCAGAGAATACATAAGTGTTCTGGAGTCAAAGTGAGCAAATAAAAGATTGATTTCTTTTTGTTTCCTTTTCTTGGCTTTGTATCTTGAAGGGATGGCCAGCCTCCCTTTTCCCCAAGCTCTCCTTGTGGGTGTTTGTTTATTAATGTACTGGAGCAAGACCCTGAAAGCCATGCCCTTGCTCTGAAGTTCTGATTGTAATGGAAACAGTCGCCAGGGGGTGAAGTGTCACTGTGGTTATCTAGTGATCAAGGACAGCATGCCTGAGAGAGAGAGCAGCCAGAGTCTCTGGCTGTCACTACATGCTGCAATCCGCCTCCACTCTCCCTGCCCTGCCAGTGGCTAATTGATTTGTGAAAACACTTGGAGGTAGTCTAAGTGAGAAAGACACTTTATATATGCTTACAACAAATCCTCAGAGGAACAAAAAATCCATTTCATGCACAAATTCCCCTGCTTGACTTTTTCCTCCATTCAATTTCCAATTAGCTAAATCTTCAGCAGCCAAAGAACTAAGTAGATGAAAAATTTTCTGATGGCCAGTTTCTGCCAAACAAAGAGATTGGCACTTGAAGAAAAGAAACTAGAATCAATGGTAAAAGTAAGGAACAGGAAAGCAGGCAGTAGGAAAGGAAAATGGCTCTGTGGCCTTTAAGCCATGATTTAAGCAAATAACTAGATTCAAAAGTCCACAGGTTCTAATAGTGACCAGTAATGAGGATAACTCACAGAAAGTTAGAACTCTATAGTGCAGCCTCCTGGCAACTTCATTTAACACAAGTAAATTCTGGTAGACTGAATTTTTTATCTCTAGTAATCAGTCTAGTGTTTCTACACATAGAAGGGCTGTCAGCCTTTTATAAATCCATCCCCCAAAATGGACCAAAGAGTTGATTTGGGATTTATTGCTGTCCTGCTGTGGAAGGGACTTGCATTCTGACCTTCCAGTTCAGCTTCTGCCTACACCGCATTTGCTTTTCAAAAAGAGTTTGTCAGGGCACCTGAAAAAGTTTAAGGAATATTGATAACAGAACTGAGCTTTTCCCAAAAGCTGCTTCTTGTAGGTGAACTTGGCACAAACTCAAGAGTTCTTCCCTTGTTGCTGATTGATCTCAGGGTACCCTTGGGTAAAAGCCAGTAAAGTCATGCCTGGGCCTTTCTTACATGCAAATGTTAAATTTTTTTAAGCAGCTGTGATAAGGAGGCTAAATTCATTCATTTATTTGCTCAGTATTTATAAAGTACCAGGAATGTGCCAGACTCATAAGTAAAACTTATGTTTAATCACTAATTGTAATGTCTATTCTGTAGAAATAACCAGTGCATTGCTTTAGAGAAGTATGCCATGAGATAGTAGACGGGGAGAGAAAATGAAGGAATCTACTTTTTTTTCTTCTTCACAGCCTCAAAGTTTCGTGGAGCAAGGATAGTAGAGAGAGTTCTGGAGCATTGAGCTATTTTAAAACTGCTAACTACATTGAATTGCTTTAGCAAGTCCTATTCCAATGGCTTAAATCTGGTACAACACAGAACAACATATAGTTTTCCAGAACCATTTATATCCAGAATCCATTAAGTGCAACCTCACTTAGGACATTTTATAAAATATCCCTCATGCAGCTGAGAATTTTTTAAATGAATTTTAAAGACACTTGGAGGTTATTTTCCCACCCATTTCTGGGCTCTCTCAATCCCCACAGTTGTCCAGGCAAGCCCAACATCAGAAACCAGTCAAAAAAAAAATGGCTTATCTTTTTAACCTTTGCAAGTTCAGTCTGATTGCCACCCTTCTTGTTTTATAAAATAGATACATCAAGTATTTCTTGTCCAGCTTCACAAGATTCAAATCTATCCTTTGTTGCCATATAGACAAAGTAATATAATCATAATAAAAAGAAGTTGTATTTATACAGTCCTTACTGGTTTATAAAACATTTTACAGTTTATGAAAGCATTTTCTCATTTAATTAAAAGAACTTTCGATACTCATTCAACAACAACTTATTGACACACACCCCCCAATAAGTGTCCCTGGTGCCTAGCGTGGTACTTGGCTGATAAGGAATAAGACACAGTCTCTACCCTCAGGAAGTCCAGAGTCCAGTGGGTGTGGAAGCAAGTCAACAATAATTACAATCTGATATAAGTGCAACTGAGAAATATAAAGGTAGAGGTAGACAGAAGAAGGAAAATAGATATACCAAGAATTCAAACTTTAAATGGTATTGGGGGAGGATCCAATTTAGGGATTGGACCCAGGGATGTCTAAGTATATGTGCATAGATAGAAACATCATAAAATGTTTTTAATGGTGGTGACAAGGCTGAGGATGGCCACTATTATGGTGGAAGAGCTGCTGGTGGTGATGATGATGGGGTTCAGAAGCCTTGAATATTTATTGGTTGACTGGAATTGGTGTCCTTTCCTGTTCCAGTACCAATTCCCAGCCATCCCTGAGATCTCTCTCGTCACTGCCTGACATTCCAGTGGCTCACCATAGAGCCAACATACACCGAGCAACAGCAACAAGCACCAGAAAACGTTAGCAGCAACTGCCTCTTTGGTAACAAAACTTGTGTTGAAGAACTGACAGCCTGTGGCCACTTAGAGATGCATCCAAATGCCAAGAAATCAGAAAGGAAGCCCTCTGCTCAAACCTGCCTTAGATTAATTAGTTGAGCTCCATTTGCATGAACAGGAGAAGCAACAATAACTTTGAGGAGGGTGAGAAAGCCAGGAAGGGGAGGAAGAAACTAAACATGAATTGAAAGCAGATGACACATGCCCCTGGCTCATGTAGTCCCACAAGAAAGAGCAGGAAAAAAGTTTCTTGCAGAAGGATGACTATCAGAAAGAAAAAAGAGATGGTCGTAATAAATCCTAACAAAAGCCAACAAAAGAAAATGTTGGACAATTTGTTGGATAAATATTCAGTAAGGCTGATCCACCTCACTGAGTTGCTGTAAAGAACAGCTAATAAACAAAGATTGTCAAGGACACTGCAAACATAGAACTAACCAATAATAAGAACATTAATAATAAAGGAGGGCCTAGAAATGAAACCAATTCAATCAAGACCAAAGATGTTGAGCAACCAGCACAGAAATAAAGAAAACAGATATGACTGCCTGGAGGTGGTCCAAACAAACAAGAACCCAAATACTTTTTTGCTCTTAATTTTTATAAAGAAGACAAGTTTACAGGGTGTAAGACTATAAATAAATATTGGCAAATGGGCTCTTGCTTTTCCCTGGAGACAGCTCCCTTTGAAATGACTTCCTGGACTGAGGCGGGAGGGAGCCGAAGGCTCCTGCCCTCCTCCCTCAGAGCTCGTGGTCTGTGACAGGAAGTCTTCCCTCCCTAGTCTGATGATTTGGGATTGGAAAAAACGCTGGAAGGAATCCAAAGCTGTAGTTCATTTCATTCCTTCATTCTCTGCCTTTGCCAAATGCTGACAATTACAAACAAATGTTTTCCTCACAAATACTTTCTTATAGATGAACATTCTGCTCATTTGGGTTGCTTATGTGTATGTGACTTGAGAAACACTTTCTAAATCCCCAAGGTGACAGGATTTCCACGTAATGATAATAATGATTATTTAATGTCATCATCACAATGGGCTGCCTGGGCAAATGAAATGCTTGCTGGGTTTAAAGCATTCGCTCAAGTGAGGTAAATTAACGCTTTCCAGGGTACCAGATTTCCCGTTGGGGCCCTAAAGAAGGTAATTCATTACCCAGGCATTCTCCACCCCCAACATTGCTGTCTACCAGCAAGTTCTTCAGTTGCTTAAACTGTCAGGCTCCTCAGCCAGTGTGGGGAAGTCCAAGAGAGATAAGAATATGCTGAGAAAGTCCAGGCTGGGTGGATATTTTTAGTCATCTGAAGACAGTCCAGGGGTGATAATCATCATCATAATAACCCACATGATGCAGCCCATCTTACTTTTCAAAGCACTTTCATCACCTAAATCATCCCCTTTGATCCTCACAATAATCCCTGAGGTATGAAAAGCAGGTATTATTATAGTCAGCACCTGGCTATGGCAGCAAGAAGGGCATAGACAAATGGCATGGAGGAAAGCCTAGAAGACACAGGAAGCAAGAGAGGATGAGGCAGGAAGAGAGGGCAGGCCCCAAAACCAGTAGCATCAAAAGCATTGAGGGTCTGGGTACTCAGGGACCAGGAGCCGTGTAGAATGAGGACACATATTGGTACATGGAGGCAGAAATGTGAAGAAAATCCAGAGTCTCACTAGGTAGATTAGGTTGAAAAGATTATCTATGATTATTTACTGTTTAAAAAATTACTTTTCTAAGGCCAAAATCAAGAAAAATGGGACCAGGCACGGTGGCTCAAGCCTATAATCCTAGCACTCTGGGAGGCATAGGCAGAAGGACTGCTTGAGCTCAGGAGTTCAAGACCAGCCTGAGCAAGAGTAAGACCCCCCCTCATCTCTACTAAAAATAGAAAAAATTAGCTGGGTGTGATGGCACATGCCTATAGTCCCAGATACTCAGGGAGCTGAGGCAGGAGGATCGCTTGAGCCCAGGAGTTTGAAGTTGCAGTGAGCTATGATGAAGCCACTGCATTCTACCTGGATCAACAGAATGAGACTCTATCTCAAAAAAAAAAAGAAAAGAAAGAAAAGAAAATTGAAAACTGAAATGGACTAAGGGCCTACTACTTGTCATGTGTTTTTCTATGAAATATTAACTGATTTAATCTTCACAACTAATCTATGCAAAACAGATATTACCAACCCATTTTTTTACAGATGAGAAAACTGAGGCTCAAAGAAGTTATGTTTATTTATTTGCCCAAGGTCACATACCTGCTAAATGATGAAGATGAGACTTGGGAACTAGGAGAGAAAGAGAAAGCAACAGAAGGTTGGAGGTACTAGCCAGGAATGATTGAGCCATAACTTTGGGCAACAACAATAAGAACATCCAGAAAAGAAATTGAGAATAAGAAATGAAGCCTTCTTGAGTGCTGGGCTCCCTGTGTAGTTCCTGCCCAGAGCTTTGTCCACTCTCAAAGTGTATCAGAGGGTGGGCTCATAGTGCCTGGTGAGAAGGCACATCTGACTGAGGTGGGAGAGAAGGGGGAACAAGTGAGGTGATTCCTGGCAATTATCCTCCTTTCACAGATAGAGAAACTAAGTCCCAGAGAGGAAAGTTCACAAAACAACAGTTGGGGAGAAGTTGCTTTCTCCTGCAGCAGCAAGGGGAAGGTACAAAATCTGAAAACACAGAAGTCTGGGAAGATCATGGTAGCTATCAAGAGGTTTGCCTAAAGGATTAGGTTAATGCTGGTGAGATCGAGAGATGGCAGAAAGAAGTAGAGCAGTCAGAGACATAGGGACATAAGAGGAGGCAGAGGGCAGTAGAAAGGAATCTTCTACTACTTTGCTAGGATACCTAGAACAAGACAGTTCTGAACATCTGCAAAATGGAGTCAATAAAATCCACCTCATAGTGACTCTGTAAGGATTAAATACTTATTATAATAATAATTATATACAAAAAGAGTCTGAATGCCCATTGTTATTCTTAAGCATTTGAAAAAAGTTTTGATGTTGAGATAGATGGTCTCTGGGGAGGGTAATGTAACAGGCAAGAAGGATTTGGACTTGCAGTTGATAAAATATTTCTGTGGAAAAACTATGTTCACCAATCCTCATAAATTCAACATGTCATCAGAAAGACTTGGTTCTAAGAAGCACATAGGAATCCATTTCAGTGACCTTTTCCTTCTTCAAGATTTATAAACATGTTTCTTCTGACAAACCATGAGCCATTTTGCTTTAAATAAAGAAGATTCCCCCTGGAGGGAGAATTAATCAAGGGCAATAATATTCTGCCTGACCTTCTTAGCATGTAAGGGTCATATCCAGTAACAGTGCATGAAGACTTCAACCAAATTGCCTTCCCTCTCTAAAAGATTTGCCCAAGAGAGCCCATGCATGCTCATTTCTGCAGTAACTACAGGACCCAGAGAGCCATTGCCAAGGAGGTATGGCAATTGTAAGCAATGTCATTTATAGAATTGCAAAGGTTCTTAGGGTTCATCTTACAAGCCTGGAATAATTCAGAGACTTTTAGAGGAGCAAGAACCTTGCAGACTGCTGGGTCTAACCCCCAGCTCTAACCCCCACTGTTCAGTGTCCTTCCGGAGATAACATGGGGCTTCTTTGTATAGACCTGGGTTTGGGGAAGTTTATTCTAGGACTCTTGGATCTAATTACAATAGTACCAGAGATCCTGCCATTTCCAACAACATGAATGAACCAAGAGGACATTAGGCTAAATGAAACAAGGCAGACACAGAAAGGAAAATACTTCATGATCTCAGTCTTAGTGTGAAAACTTTAAAAAAAAATCAAATATGTAGAAATAAAGAGCAGAACAGTGGTTACCAGGGGCAGGGGAAATGGGGAGATGTAGGACAAAGAGTACTAAGTTGTAGTTAGACAGGATGAATAAGTCTAGAGAGCCAATGTACAGCAGGAGGACTATAGTTAATAGTATTATATTGTATATTGAAAATTTGCTAAGAGAGTAGATTTAAGGTACTCTTACCATGAAACAAAAAGGTAACTATGTGAGATAATGGACATGTTAATTTGCTTAACTGTAGTAATCCTTTCACTATGTATACGTATATCAAAGCATTATGCTGTAGACCTTAAAGTTACATAATAAAAAAAGATCAATCAATAAATACAATAGTACCAGAAGCCATTAAATGACTCACTCAAAATCTCAATTTCTCTAATTCTCTTATTGTAGTAGTATTTTTGAATATCCACATTTTACATTAATATAGTCTTATGCACACAGGCTTGCAGTGTTTAGCCCTGTGAATAGTCCCAGCATACCCTCTTTCCCATCTCCCCCTCCACTGGGTCCCCTCACAGGCCACAGCATGGGCTCACCCTCCAAATGGAGACCCAGTGTGAGCTGAGGACACTGGCCGTGCAATGAGCCACCCTCTACGCCCTCCTGTTTTCCAGGTGAGGACAAGATAGGGTTGAAGTCTAAAACCAGGTCAGCTAGACCCCACCTCAGCCCTGTCCCTGTCCCTTGTCATCTGGCAGCATTATTCCATCACAGGGCGGTGCAGGGGGGCGTTAGTTTACTTGAGACTCAAAGTGTAAGGCCAACTGGCCGCCAAGAGCAGGTGAAGGAATGAGGACCCCCCTGCAGGTTATAACCAGGCTGCAGCAATGCCTGTGGACCTGAAAGGGGCGACAAAAGGAACTTCTGGTTTCTCACGTTACAGTGCGATGTGGGATGCTGGGTGCTTCTGTCGTGGAGTTAGACAAACGTTATGTGATGCTGTTAAAGTAGGAAGCAAGCCTCGTGCTCTAATCCATCTGATAGGTTAGCCAGGAAAATGTCACCAAAAAAGTTCTGTGGAATTTGTTTTAAGATTCTCAGTCAGCACAAGCTATTAAAAGGAAACAAAGTCATAGCTCGCTCTTCAGTAAGTCTTATCTTTCTGTCCTCTCAGGATTCCCAGTGATATTAGCATAACGCTTATGTAATGTTTGCTCCAGGTGACTTAGTCATCATTAGAGGTGGCAAAGGGGGAAACTCAATGGGTTATCTCAGCCTAAATGCCCCAAAGCAGCCACCGCTTGGCCAGGCTTAACCCTAACAACCAGAATGGTGTTTTCTTCCTTTTAGGATGAGTGCCTCTCCAAACTAGAAATGGGGAGGGGGCCTCGAGAGGAGATGGTATGACTGAGGCTACTGAAACTCTGCAGCCAAAACCACCCTCCTCTGTTTCAACACAAAAGAGAAGCAGTTTTTAGAGCACAACCTTAGAATAAACCACGTAAGAACTAAAGGTTGCAGGGAACTGGAAAGCCTCGCCAGAAGTGTCCCGGGCAGCATGGGCAGCAGCTACAGAGGTAACTAGCAGGTCTCTCCTGCCCCCCAGTGCCTTGCCTGTCCAGGGTCCTCCCTGAGCCTGAGACTCCAGATCTTTCCTTTCCTCCAAGTCAGCTTCTTCTGTGTCCTATTCCCTCAGGACGAAGCACTGTATTTTCCAAGGTAACACCTAGCTAATCTAATACAATCTAATCTGAAAGAGTTAGTGAATATTATTGGATTAATGCTCTATTACTCTTAGAAAATACAATTTGCATTCTAGAGACACACTGGTTTAAACCGGAGGAGTGGGAATTTCCATTTCCCTGGAAGTCTAGGAAGGGAGGCGACTTTGCAAGGGGTGGGAATTTCAAGACCAGATTTTAAAACTTTAAACAGCCTTGCCCATTCCTACAGCTGGAAACATTTTGAGTTTCATTTTTTAAAAGTTACAAAGCCATGCTTCTATGTAATCTTTCTCACCTCCTCAGTATTGATGTTTTCAAAGGCTCTGTGCTTTCTTTTGACCTGGGTAATAATAATGGCTGGTAATGCCAGCACTGTACTTCATTTGTGGGGATTTTTTTTTTTTAATTTTAAAAATAACAATACTGCCTCCCCAATTATTTAAAGTAACCATGCCTTATATTTCATTCTTTTTATTTTGTTCTATATTTTGGTAAGCCTCATAAGCTACTTCAAAGATATGTGAGAACTTTTAGAAAGAAGAGCTATCATTTATTATGTATATACTATTCATGTATGTCATATAGCATACCATATATGCTAAACCAATCATACACATTGTCTCCCTTACTGCTCACAACCCTATGAACTAGAAGCTACTATTCCCATTCTTCAGGTGAGATAACTTAGATGCTCAGTAGTTTAATAAATTTAGCCAAGATCACATGGCTGAAAGTGTTGGAGGAAGAATTCAAACACAATTCTACCTACGTCCAGAGCCTGTGCCCTGTTAATCACTACCTTTCCCTACCAGCTAAGGGGAGAGGGGACACGGGAGAAACAACACTATTTCTGCTATCTTGAGCTTTTAGCCTTACAGTAACTAAGTCAATAATTCTCCAAGTACGGTCCCTAGACCAACAGGAGCAGCTTCCCCCAGAAAATGTGTTAAAAATTACACCTGGAGCCCCACCTCAGCCTTGAAGAATCAGAAATTCTGGAGATGGGGCCCAGCAATCTGTGTTTTAACAAGACCTGCAGATGATTCTGATGCACAGTTAAGTGCAAGAACCAACAAACTAAGCCTTCAATATGAATTCTTAAAGCTTTAAGAATGAGTCAACTGCAACTCCGGTTTAACATCCATTCCTTGAATAATGCCTTTTCAGTTAGAAACTTGCACATAATTTTATCGTAACTCCAGAGAGACTTGAACAAACAAACATTATTGGCACATGCTTGACAGATGTGTAACATTGTGAATGGAAATGAGGTAATCAATGCAAAACAGTTTCTCAAAATCCTGTAAGGTAACCTAATAAGACTGACTTTAAAAGCAGTATAACGGGTGTTCCTGAGTTTCAAAAGAAGGAAAAGGGTTATTTATCTAAATTGGTTATACCTAATCAGTTCCCAGTAGTCTGCTCCCTATTCCTGCAAAACTATTTGGAACACTGTTATAAGCACCTATAAGGCTCATTTGATGAGCATCTAAACAGCTTGCCTCATCCTTTCTCTTCATCCTGTGCTGCTTTTTCATTAAATCAAAGTAAGACGGAGTGGCCAGCTTTGGTCTGGATAACACCCACCAGTCTGAGGCCTCCCACTCCCTCTAGCTGGAGAACCTCTGGCTGGAGGGCACCAACAACCCAGCGAACAGGTGCTCCATGCACCTGCCCTAATGACTCAGAGCTGGGAATAGGCCATTTTCCAGGAAGCAGGTTCTACATTCAATTTTGAAACCGCCCTTTACAAATCAACAAAGGGGTGCAAGTTGAGAACTGTGTAGGGACCTAAAACTCTGCAAAGGCACAGGCATAGCTGAAAATAATGATAAGGAGCACCCACTGTCCCCTTGTTTGCTTCTCTATAATTGCTACTCTGGAGTCACATGGCTGATGGTGATAAAGATTCTTAACTTTCTCCATAGATAACATCACCTTTTCCAAACCTAAAGATAGTTTCTGAGTTATCTTCCAGGCCCACAGTCCAGTGCATTGGCTGACCCACCCAGACCAGTGGCCCATACCAAGAAACTGACTCAACTGGAATTGTGACCCCAATCCAGGAACTGACTCAACACAAGAAGATGACTTCTATACTCCTATAATTTTGCCCCGAATCTAACCCAATTGCCTAATCCTTTGCCCACCAAACTATCTTTAAAAACCCCATCTCCCAAATTCTCAGGTGGGTGGATTTGAGAAATTCCTCCCATTTCCCTGCTTAGTGCTCTACAGAATTAAACCCTTTCTCCATTGCAATCCTGACTGCCTCAGTGTATTGGCTCTTCTCTGTGCAGTGGGCAATACAACCTTGTTGGGTGGCAATAGTTTCTCAAACCCTTGGTGTCTTCCATTTCCTTGGAGCTTATTCAATATTAGCCTAGTTGTGCCCTGAATAAAGGAAAATAGAAATTCATGTACATCGTTCTATCTTTATCTAAAAAAAAAAAAAAAAGTTTGAGTTGGTTTTCAGACAGGGCCAGACATCAGAAGTAGAGGGACAACTGCCTTGCTGGGATGAGTTAGTGACTTCAACCTTCTCAGACCAGGTTTGCACCGTGCACAGGCTGCTGGGAGGGAGTTGTTCTAATTCAAAACAGTTTGGATTCTGTAGTCACATTGGCCAGTGGTGCAATTCCTGCTTGGGAATGCATTAGCTCCAAAGTAGTAGTTCCTCCCTGTGTGACTTAGAGCAATATACTTCACCTCAAGCCTTGGTTTCCTGCACTGCATTGTTTGGGAAGGGAAGGGCAGGAATAATATCAACCAGACGAGAAAGAAGAGAAATAGAACATAGTGGCCTAACCTCAACAGACTACCTCAGAAAATGCCAAGTTAATATCAGCTCTTTTCCTCTTCCCCTTTAAAGTGGTGAGATATATTTTCACCTGACTTTTGGAAGCATTAGCCTAAAACCTCAGTCACCAGGGGTTATAAAGACAGCAGGCCCGTTTCTGGTGCCCTGTAAACAGGTCTCAGAAGCATATCCCAGGCAACCTGCGATATGCATGTGTGGTTTCTAACCTTGAAACACAAAACAAAGCCAGGATGCCTCATAGCCAAAAGGGAAAACTATAATCCCCTAGTATGGATCAGATCACAGGCTTTCCCCTATAACCTCTGGGCATACTGGACTCTTTCTCCCCACAACTCCCCACACATAAGCACACCCAAAAAAGAGACAAATACAGTAGTCAGCTAATCCCTAAATATTCAGGGGAATGACACACCAATCAACTACAGAGACTAGAAACACCACGCTCAGTGTCTGGGGATGACATTCAAAACCTTTCCCAGAGACAATTGTATTTTTCCCAAAAGGAGAGAGCCCTCTACTGGCAAGTCAACACTGCTGGGAAAGGATCTGATTCTGGATTGTCCACATTAGTCAATCCTTACGGGCTGTTTTCTTCTTCTCAGGCAGCAAATGTGTAAGTTATTACCAATTGGCTAAGTTTTCATCCATGGTAGGAACAGATGCCAGTATGATTTAATGAATGTTGATGGTATAAAACCCAAATCCCATAAAAACTTCTTGGCTGGCCTGATTAGAGTTTACTACAGCAAAAGAGAAGATACAAAAACCTTCTCCCCTTCCTTCATAATGCATGGATAATCTTCTAGGAATGTTTCATGCTGAGGGCTTTGCCCAGTATTTGGGCTGTAAAGACATCATGTCAGACAGTTTGGAAGAGATTGCAAACAACCTAAATGTCCATCAAGAGAAAATGAGTAGATAAGTTATGGTGCATCCAAACAATAGAATACTATACAGCTTTTAAAAAATAGAGAGAAAGCTCATATTCCATACCTATATGGAAAGGTCTCCATATCTTTAAGTTTACAAAGAAAAATAAAAGTATATAATATATATAATATGCTATCATTTGTGTAAAAAGGAAGAGATGTATTTGCTTCTACATGCATCAAGTAAAATATTTCTAAAAGTTTGCACAAGGAACTAGTAACAGTGGTTATATGTTTATAGGGGTGTGAGAACTTCAAGAACGAGGGAAAGGAGAGAGAAGAAACTTTTCACTTTACTATATATTCTGACCTTTGATGTGAATGTGAATGTGAAGATCAAATGGATAGTTTTTGAAATGACAGCCAAAGTGGACATGAACTTTGCTTTTACTCAATACTTGGATAACAGTTAACTCTTATTTAGCACTTACTATGTGCCAGGCAATGTGTTAAATGCCTTATATGTATTAACTCGTTTATTTAACCCTCCCAACCACCCTATAAGGTAGGAACTATTCTTGTCACCCATATTCTAGAGACAAGGAAACTTGTCCCAGAGGTTTTAGGGGAAATCAGTCCAGCCAAGAAAGTTTTATAGGACAGAGGGGTTAAGTTATTTCCCCAGGTTTACAAAGAAGAGGCCTTTGGGCAGGCTGATTCCAAACTTACTACTCTTAACACTGTTCTATGCAACTGCCCCAGAGAAGGTTTCCCCGGCACAATAAAGCTGGTATCAGAGAATATTGTAAGTTAAAAATCCAGAAACCCTGGTTAAAAGTTTGGAGAACACCTTTACTAGTAGTCTCAAACATGAGATTTCCTTTGACTGGACAAACACATACACCATTACTCACAAACATACACTCATACATTCTCACATTCACACCTTTTCTCGCAGACACACACTCACACATTCTCACACACATACATCCTCTCATACCCACTCACACACCCACTTTCCCACACATACACACACACACAAAAAAAAAATGATGGCCTTCTCTGTTTCCAGCCTAACCTCTCCTCTGTGCTGCCCGGCACAGCCCCAGACATTGGTCCTGGGACACTACAGCCTGAGGATTCCTGGGCCTCTCTCAGGCCCACTCTCCTTTGCCTCCTCTCAGGCTCTTTCTATGCATAAACTTTTCCTGACTTAAATATGGACATGCATATTTTTTTCCCTCTCAACCCACTCAACCCTCCTAAACATGCTCCATGCTCCATGCTCCATGCTATCCAATTCAATCTTTATTCCCCCTGACAACAAAGATTTTCTCATTCTCAGGACTTAAGAAGGAAAGATTGTTTTTCCATTCTACTTATGCTTCCAGCTTCTGTGCTTGCACAGTGAATGAAGAATTTCATGCAATTTGATTTTTGACAAGAAAAAGGCACTGCCCTCCATCTATCTAGGAGAGCACTCATCCTCTCAGGACAAGCTGAAGCGCATATCCTCCCCAGCCCTGGAAGACACACAACCACTGTGAGACCAACATTTTGTTCTGCCAACAAGCCATTTAGTGTCCCTGAAGCACTGACCTGCAAATATGCTAGATGCAAAACCATTTAAAAGGGAGAATGAGATACAGCATTTGACATGTGCACTTTTAATTTCTTTTTGGGTTCACTCCCACTTTAGAACCTAACAGTTCTGGAACATTTTACTGCTGCCTCAAAACTCTTGTTGCTCTGCTATTTCAAATACTGGAGGCCAAAGATACTTTCTGTCTATGTGGTACATTGTTTTATTATACAGTAAAAGGATATCAAAATGCCAGGCACCCATCTAGAATTGTTCCATTTATAATAATTATTAACATTAGAAAGTCCTTCACATTCACCATCCCATTTAATGTCCCTCTGTGACACTGATATGATTATTATTCCCATTCTACAGATAAGAAAGCTGGGGTCACAAGAGGGAAAGTGACTGGCCCAAATTCATATTGATAGAGCAGAGCTAGAAGCGAAAGCAAGATCTGTTTTATTATAAATCCACACCACATTTTGGACCATACTTTGTGGCCCTACTCAAGTTCTACATCATCAGTGGCCCAAACTCTCAGCTCTTGCAAATCAAAACAAACCAATCAATAATTTTTTAGTATCAAGTCTCTGCACAACACGTCATTATGTGCTGCTGTCCAATCCATGTCTTTGGGACTTATTACTGCCTTATATTATTATCCTTCTTGTATACTTTTCCTATGTATGTATTAACCAAATTGTTAGCTCTTTAGTCAGAGAGTATGTCTTTTCTATCTTTGCACCCCCATGTTTAGGAGAGTCTTTTGCATGCTTAGGTTATTTCTAAATCACCGTGTCAATGATGGTGGCTTTCTGCCTCTCAAGAATTCTCAGAAAATCTCTGCACAAATCAGGCCTCTTTGTCTATAGTGATGTGCTGTAAACATGATTCTCACAGGATTCTTTACAAGAGCAAATAGGAAGCAGCTCAAATACCCTCCAAGAGAAGAATGGTTAAATAAACTGTGGGGACATCTGCATAAGGGAATGTTAAACTATTAAAAATCATGTTTTCAGAAACTATTGAATAACATAGGAAAATGTTTACCAAATATTATAATATATTTTGCATGGAAAGGAAAGGAAGAAAGGAAAGGAAAAAAGGAAAAAAGCTTAGAGAAAAATACAACAAAATGTCAACTTTTGTTATCTCTGGGAGGGGAGGGGAAAGTTTTATCCTCTCTTTCAAACTGTGAACTCCCCTTCTGGTAACCCTTGGGGCCACTCATTCCAATACTGTGAGCTTCATTTCTCCTCAGCTATAAAAATTGGAGCAATATTGGTTTCCTCACAAGGCTGTTATAAATAGTGAAAACTTTTACAATAAGAATTGGTTTATAAATGAAAAACAATGGTATTAAATTATACAATAAAATGACAGTAGGATCTTTATGCAGTTTTCATAACAAAGACCTTAAAGGGGAAAATGTCCTGTCAACTAACAGTGGAAATTTCAGTGGACTTTTTCTTTTAAAATTCTACAAATGTACCCTTTCTTTTTAAAAACTAAGACTGTGCCTGTCTTATATTCAGTGAATTATTATGAAATGATTCTCCATAAATAATCCAAGGAAAAAGAAACCTACCTACACCGATAACCTAAATAGTTCAGCTCATTTTTTTTTAAGAGTTGGGGGCTAGATTTTTCAACATAATAACCCAGGGCTCCTCTTGCTTTTCTAGTCACATGTGTGAGCCAGATAGCCCAGGCATGACAAGGAACTCCTCAGCAACCTGCTGAGGCACCACTGCAGACCCGACACAGAGCAGGGGCAGGCCACACGGCACGGCGACAGGGTCAGCCAGCCTTCTCACCTGGTGGGAGCAGCTCTGGGACGGAAATGCCACACCGACAGCAGAGGCTACCACCAGCAGGTTCCATTCTATGAGACTTTGACTTAGAGCCTCACACTGTCCTGGCTGCCCAGTCAGAGTTTCCCTCCTCTCCCTCAGCCACCCTCCATCACATTCAGCTCTGGATGCAACAGCCAGAGCACTGGGCGAGACAGAGCCAGTCTTGAAAGCAGTTCCCTTCCATTCTACACACATGCATTCAGCATCCCCTCTGTGCCCAGCACCAGGTACCTCTGCACTTGTCTTGAAATGTGAGTCATTTTTTCAACTGCTTTCCCTGCCCTCTATTTTGTTCTCTTTCCACACAACCCAGTCATAGATATGACTTCTTTGGTAAGTGACCAACATCCCCACATCTCAGCAAATGTTTAGTGGTTTCAGCTCTATAAACCAGAAGAAGAACCAACCTCGATCACCTGGTAACACCTCAGCCACCCAGAATCCTTTGGGAAAAGCCATGCTTTCTAGATGATCCCAGCTTCTACTCTTTTAAGCATCAAAATTTTTATACATTCATAGCTTTGAATGAAAACTTTTCTCCACTATAGTCTGTGCTCTCTGTTTTCTTAAACATATTACACTGAACTTACCATATCCTTGATGACCCATCCTCCAGCACATCAGTGCCTATCTCTGAGGAGGCTGTCGCACTGGGTAGGACTCTCTGCCCTTAGCTCATAGCCCCACACTGCTCTCTTCTGAGGTTTGAGTTTCTCTGTTCCTTTCCTTTTGGGGGCTCACTGTTTCTGCTTCCCTCTACCCTTCCCAGCTCCCTTTTCTAATCTATTGCTAATCTGCTGGGTATTTGGAGGCTGCTGATCAAATATGTTGTTTTTCGGTGCATACTGAGAGTATGCTCTGAGGGTCTTTCCCGTGAGTGAAATGCCCATGCCACAGTTCATCTACTTGATGCTAACTGTTTTGGTTGCCCTGAGTCTTGTCAGCCCACTTCCTGGTTCTTGCTGTGTTCTGGGTAGCTGATTCAAGAGATGTTTCAGAAAGTCTCAGTTGAAGCTTTCACTGCATTTCAGTTCATACCTGGAAACTATACTTAAAATAATAACTTTCCAATGACCCCTTGAGGAATGAGTGGGTGACTTGAAAGGAACACACCACTGTAGCAAAGAAACAAAATTTTTAAGAAGAAAAAAGAAACCAGCGAATAAGAGGAAGGTTTTTATATTTTCTTTTCTTTCCCAGCTGACTGGCTGCTCCAAATTTTCAAATATTTATCTCCTCACTTTAACCCTGTTCCATAGCCTCAGTAAGAGGGTAAAGAAGACCAACAGAGTACAGGATGGAAAATTGGAAAAGTTCATTTGGAGCTAATGTAATAGGAAAGATAAAGATGATTCCAGACATAATACTGGGCATAATATATTCTCATTCATTCAATCACTTTGACCTAAAAGAATTTTTTTTATTTTGTTTCAGTGACTAAACTGAATAAAAGGGCAAGACTTGTTGCTATGAAACATACTGCCAGGTTTTCAGGATTTCACAAAAATCGTTCTTAAGGTCCACAAAGTTGTGTTTCCAAGTTGTCTCCTCAGAGTCTTCAGAGCTATTTTTTCTATCCATCTTACCCAAACTCCTCATGCTAACTTTGACCCTTTGTTCACTTAACAGCATTTACCCAGGTCCTGCTACATGCCTGGCACTTCGCAGGGCATGGCGAATAGCCCTTCCCTCAGCCTTCTATTTCCTCTCTGATTAGAGACAATCAAAGGCCTCTAGAACTGCATTTTAGAATTATTCCTAACAAACGAACAAAAACATGCACAATCGCTTTCACTGCACCATTGTTTAAAATAGAACATTGGAAAGAATCTAAATGCTCTAAAACGTGATTGATATAATGGAACATGATATGGATCTATAGTTATTAACCCAGGAATTTATTCACCTTATATTCATAAGTGAGAAAAAATATATTTTACAGACTAATAACTACAATATAATCACTTTTATAGAAGTCTATATTATTTATAAACATATAGGTGTATTTTTGAGCAAGAAGAGTATACACCAAAATAGGTGATAGAATTATTAATAATTATCCTTTCCTTTTTGCCTGTCTGTATTTTCTGGTGTTTTTCTAAGTGATTATGGATTAAATGCAAAATCAACTAAAAATTTTGTAAAATAATTTTCTGTGATCAAGAGAAACAATCCCATTGTCTTGTCAGTTACTGCAAACCTTACTAAAGAATGAGAAAGCCTCTTCCTAAAACCAAGCACATTAAATCCAAGAGACAGAAACAGAGGTGCTAATAAGCTGCATCAGGAAAATCCCACAGTTGTGGCACAGAACTACTGGAAGTGGTATGCAGAGAGAATGTAGGCATAAATATGAGAAGGAGAGAGACAATACCATCAAAGCGAATCAGAGGGCCAGGGGTGGTAGCTCACGCCTGTAATCCTCGTACCTTGGGAGACTGAGATGACCGTCTCTACAAAAAATGGAAAAAATTAGCCGGGTGTGGTGGCATGCCTATAGCCCTAGTTTCTTGGGAGGCTGAGGCAGAAGGATCCCTTAAGCCCAGGAGTTTGAGCTATAATGATGCCACTGCACTCTAGCTGTTGTGACAGAGTGAGACCCTGTCCCCAAAGGAAAAAAAAAGCAAATTAGAGAAGCTCGGGCCCCAGGTGCAGCAGTGGGCAGGGATGAGACAGGAAGCAGAAAAGAACACAGGGAGGATAAGTTGGAAGTTTATGTAAGAGCAGTTCATCTGCCTCCTCCTGCCCACACTCAGAACTCCCTTAGCCAGGTAACTACCTCAGGCAGCTGGAGACTCAAGGTTTACTCTCCAGAGAAATTAGAAAGAGAAACTCAGAACATGAGGACACAAGACTCTGTGGATACTGACCTTTGCCCAGCCTCGCCATGGGGACACGCACATCTCACAGCCTGCCTCTTCCCACAGAACTGGTTTCTAGCCTCAGCCCTTGAGTAAGAGATGTTACTGCTGCTGCTGCTGCTACCCCTTAGCTGGGCTGTGGAAGTCAAAAGGCCCCAGGGCGTCTTCCTCACGAACCATCACTTCTATTATACAAGTCCAAGCCTTTCACTTGCTTGGACAGTTCGGCCACCATCCCTTTGGATCAGGTCAACAGTGCTTTCTGTGACTGCAAGAATGGCTCAGCCGAGCCAGGCACGGCTGCCTGTCCTAACGGCAGCTTCCCTGGCACCAACACTGGCTACGAGGCCCTGTATATCCCCTCCAGCCGGGTCAAGGACTGCATTTGTGACTGCTGCGATGGGACAGGCGAATACAAGAGCGTCACCGTCAGTGAGAACACCTGCAAAGGTAAGGAGAGAGAGTCTCTGCAGCAGATGACAGAGGTCACCTCGCGAGGTTCCGCCTGAAGAAGATCCTTATTGAGGAAAGGAAGAAGGCACGGGAGGAGAAGCAGAAAAAAAGCTCCCTGAGCTCCAGGTTGGAAAGAAGTCTCTGGAAGACCAGGTGGAGATGCTGCGGCAGTGAAGGAGGAGGCCGAGAAGCCAGAGAAGGAGGCCAAAGAACCGCACCAGAAGATGTAGGAAGAGGAGCTGGCAGCCCCCAAAGCCCAGCAGGAGCAGGAGCTGGCGGCAATGCTGGACGACGTGGATGGCGCGGCGTCAGGGGCTGAGCTGCAGACCCAGCCGGAGCTGGACACGGATGGGGACAGGGCGCTCTCCGAAGCGGAAGCCCAGGCCCTCCGTGGGGAGACGCGCAGATGGACGCGTCTGGGCTGTCGTCAGGGACAAGTCCCAGGCACCGCCCGCCGACCTGCCAGCACCGCTGCCCCAGCCTTGGCGGAGTCCAGGGCGGAGCAGCCGCCAGTGCCCTCACGGCCCACGGAGGAGAACTGGCGGGGAGGGGAGGAGAAGAGAGAGGAGGAGGAGGAAGATGATTCTGAGGGGCAGGGGGAGCAGCCCACGGAGGCCCCGCGCCCCCAGCGGGCCAGCCCCACAGAGGAGGGGAAGCCGCCCTGGGCCCAGCAGGCTCAGGCCTCCATTGACGCCAACCAAGAGGCCCGCAACGAGTTCGAGGAGGCTGAGCGGTCCTGGAAGGACACGGAGGACTCCGTCAGGAACCTAGGGCAGATTTCCTCTGACTTTGGCCCCAGTGTGGAGTTCGCCTACCCGTACAGCCAGTGCTATGAGCTCACCACCAATGAATACGCCTGCTGGCTCTGCCCCTTTAAGCTTGTCTCACAGCAACCCAACTCAGTGGCTGCCCCACCAACCCCGGCACCTGCGGCTCGTGCGGCCCGAATCGCTCCCCAGCCGTGCGCCTCCAGTGCGGGGAGGACCCCATGGTGACCGGCACCACGGAGCCCAGTCACTGTGAGTACCTCATAAAGCTGATGACACCAGCCATCTGCCTGAAGCCACTACCCGAAGCACCTGCCTGCAGCAACCGCGACGAATTCTAGCTGGCCAGGCGCAGAGAACCTCGAGAAGGCATGAAACCAGCCCTCAGCAGTGACGCCCAACAGCCCCTCTGTCTGCGGACCGTAGGCTGCCTCTGGATCTCCTTGCCCTCCCCCATGGGGGAAGGACCCACGTGGGCTTCGTGTCCTGCTCTCAGGGCCCAGATGGGGCTGAGCCACGTTCCCAGGCCCCAGTGGCCTCCAAAGATGGGACAAAGGAGCTTGCCCTCCCTGGGCCCCCTACCCTGCTGGCCACACCCCCGTCCCACCCCTGCCCCCTGCCCGCCTCTTCCCATCCTGGTGGGGACAAGTGAGTGACTTGATCTGTGACCTCAAATCAATAAATGTGATTCCCCCCACCCAGGAAAAAAAAAAAAAAGAAAAAACCTCTGTATAGTGCAGGTCAAGGCTCAGGGCTGAACGCACAGAAACTAATTGAAAGTATACAGAGAAAATGGTTCAACTTCAAATCTTTCTTCTGGACTCCTTAGAACACCTGCAACCAAGTCGCTACCCGCCTCCGAGTCAGGAGATCAGAAGAATCTTCTCTGAAATATCTGTGAAAAGAATTCATCTTCCTGATATGAGATCTCCTATCAAACTGGTCTCCTGGTCCAATGATCCAAAAGTGAGCCTATCATTCCACAAGATTTACCCAAGCCTGTATGGCTTCCAATATGCTTTTTAGTGCCTCATGGTATATGAACGAACAAGCTAGGACCACCAGATCTCTGAGAAAGCACCTAAAATGAAAGGGAAGCACTAAAATAAATGAAACAAAAAGCAACTCAGAAAAAAAAAAAACAAAGTCATGCACGGGGGGAACAGTTTTTGTAAAATGCCCGTTAATACCCTCAAAGAGACTTCATAAAGATGCTGTGTAATAAAATAAGAACAGGAAGCTATGAAAAAGGAAGAGTAAAAAATTAAGAAAAAGCTCCCAGAAGTTAAAAATAAGATAGTCTAAATAAACAAATAAATAAGTAAAATAGCCAAAAGTAAAATTTTCAATAAAAAGTTTGGAAGATAAAGTCAAGGAACTCACATAGAAATAAAAGCTTAAAGACAAAAGGAAAAATATGACAGAAAATACAATAGTTGATGCTTATTGAGTGCTTATCATACGTCAGTTCTAAATGTTTTACATGTGTTAATATATTTAATCCTTCATACAGTTTTAATGAGGTAGGAGCTATTCTTATTATAATCAACCCATTTCACATATGAGGAAACTGAGGCATGGAGAGATTAAATAACTTGCCCAAGGTCAGACAGCTAGTAAATGAATGACACAGCTAGGATCTGTACCCACAGCAGTCTGTCCCCTTAACCACTATGCTATACTGCCAGATGAATCATGAATGGTTGCAGTGTCATGCTATACAGATGGAAACAATGGAAGAAGGACTCTTGGAGTGTAATTGCAAATGTTGTCAAAGAATAGATTATGAATGCATTGAATGATACCCTAGAGAAATTCAGCCATAAATTTCCAGCTGCAGAACAATGAGACATCAAAAGCCAGAACCTCCCATTGAAGATGGCACCACTAAAAAGGATCTACATTATTCAGCAACCTCAAAAATGCAAAGCTAGAAACTCAAGCACAGATAACTAACTGAATGTAATTAGCATCTAACAGCTGGATATTCCTGTATTATAAGTCTTAAGAGTTAAAAGAAAAAAACTTATAAAGGCATTAGGGTAGTAGTTAGTAAATAATAAATATTGATTTCCAGTCAAGATAGTGCAATGAGTTCATGCTTTGATTGCCTCCTTTATGATCCAAATATATGGTAATATGTGATAAAAATATATATCTATAAAGATAAAAAAAATGTCAGATTCAAAAACAAGATAAACATCTCCACAGAACAGAAATGCAAAAACTGAGAGCCAGATTGAAGCTGTGGCTGTGGTGGTCAGGAGCTCAGCTCTTCAGGAGTCAGAGTTTTAAAAATGTCATGGATGGTGGGGAACCAGGCTCATTGCTTAAGAAGGTGGACTGAACAAAACATAGCTGACTTCTGCCTAGAGCCATAGCAGCTTCTCATTTTTTTTTCATTATTATCCCCCTAAAAAGAAAAATGTAACTTAAATGTTCCCTAACAAGAGAAATTAAATGCTAAGGAATACAATTTTTAGGAGACAGGGTTGTGCTTTGAAGGGCCACAAACCATGTAACATCTAAGATTTTTCAGCCTCCAAGAATCATTTTTTTATCTTATTGGGGGCAACTATGCCCCTGTTGAGAATCCATAGCTAGAGCTTTAAATCCCACAGCCTTGCCAATAAGAACCAAGCCAAACTGTTCACTGGCCATGTGACTGGTTCTTGGGTACTCCACCATCACCATAGGGGCAGGGGCTCCAACCAGCAATTTAAAGCCTAGCTACAGATTAGGGTTCTCAAGGAGAGTGTAGGGGGAACTGCAGAAATGTTGGACAGAGAGGCAGATGGGGAGAGATGGGAGAAAGAGAGACAAATGAAAGATAAAAAAGTCTTATCCAAAATTACTGGTAAACTAAAATTCCAAAAAACAAAAATCAGTTGCTATGAAAGAAAGCCAATAAAATTAACAATCATGCATTCACTCTGGAAAATTAACTTTTATAGAACAGCTGAACACAGACCTTAAACTATAAACACTGAACATTTGCAAAAAAAAAAAAAAATTACAAAATTTTTCAACAAAAGCAGATTTTTAAAAATGCCACAAGAATAGGTAGACATTTAAAAGAGGCAATTAGAAATTTAGGAAGTGAAATATATTGATTGAATTTAAAAGTACAATAAAAAGGACTGGACTGTTCTCCCTTTTAGATATAGATAGATAGATAGATAGATAGATAGACAGACAGATAGATAGACAGATAGACAGATAGATTTGTTTAAGTAGCAGTTGTGAAACATGGAAGATAGATTGAGAACTTCCAATACTCTCATGCATAGGAGTTTCAAAAGGAGACACTGAAATACTGAAACAAATGACAGAAAAGAAATTGTTGCTGATAATTTTCCAGAATTAAAGAAAGAAAATCTAATGAATCATCATATCAGTACAGCCCAAATAATAAGCAGAATAAATACAAATAAAACCAAACTTGGACCACTGAAGTGAAAAGTAGAAGTTAAGGGTAAAGAGAAAGTCTTAAAATTGATCAGACAGAAAAGACAAATAACCTAAATCAGTGTGACAGTGGTACTGACAGCAGATTCCTTGTTAGCAAAAGTAGATATCAGAAGTTAAAGAAATAATATCTTAAAAGTACAGAGAGGTAGTCATCTAGGATGTTAACATAAGAGCAAATGGCTGGGTGCAGTGGCTCACGCCTGTAATCCTAGCACTCTGGGAGGCCAAGGTGGGAGGATCGCTCGAGGTCAGGAGTTCAAGACCAGCCTGAGCAAGAGCAAGACTCCATCTCTACTAAAAAATAGAAGGAAATGATTTGGACAGCTAAAAATATATATAGAAAAAATTAGCCGGGCATGGTGGTGCATACCTGTAGTCCCAGCTACTCGGGAGGCTGAGGCAGGAGGATTGCTTGAGCCCAGGAATTTGAGGTTGCTGTGAGCTGAGCTGACACCACAGGCACTCTAGCCTGGGCAACAGAGCGAGACTCTGTCTCCAAAAAAAAAAAAAAAAAAACATAAGGGCAAATATGGGTGAGGAATACACAAAAACTCTGTATTATCTTTGCTACTTTTCTGTAAATCTAAAATAATTCCCCCAAAACAAGTTTATTTTTTAATGCAGTAAAAAGGGGGGAAAAAAAACCTGTTAAGCTAGAATTTTATAGCCAGCTAATCCATCTGCCAAAGACATGAAAATAATTATAAGAGGATATACATAAGCAAGAAGTGCATCAAACACAGTAAATTTGTAAGATTACAAAAATTCATGAGCCTAAAAATTGATGAATTTCTTTCCATCCTTCCTTCCTTCCTTCCCTTCATCCTTCATGAATAATTCAGTCCTAAATCCATTAGATGAGGCCAAGCCAGGTAAGTGTCTAGGGGCTGTGGGGACAGAACTAACAGCACCATCTCAGCATGGGGTATCAAAGCTTGAGCAAACTAAGATCATCTGTGAAGCCCAGTATGGACTGTCCAAGCTAAATCAAAGGAAGAGGATGTCTACTCAGGAGAGAGGGTGTTATAGCCCAAAGTGTCAAAACCCAAGTAGAGTGAGGAGATCATCTGTGCAGGCGGAACAGTGGTGATGGAGAGAGATAAGTAATACAGGGTAACCATCCCAAATCCGAAAATCCAAAATCTAAAATGTTCCAAAATCCAAAACTTTTTGAGCACCAACATGATTCTCAAAGGAAAGGTTCATTGGAACATTTTAGATTTTGTATTTTCAAATTCAGGGTGCTCAACCAGTAAGGATAATGCAAATATTCCAAAAATCAAAAAAAAATCTGAAATTCAAAACACTCTGGTCCCAAGCATTTCAGATAAGAGACACTCAACCTGCAATAGATAAATGCATTGAGAATAATAGAGGCCAGGTTTTTCTCTTCAAAGAAAAGAGTTATAAATAAAAGGATAAAACTAGAAGAAATTCTATGATGTTGGTTTGGAATTAGAAATATGGATGTGAACTCATGGTTTTCAATATGCATGTGCAGGTGTATTGTGTATATAGCTTTGTCAACTGAAAGGGCCTAAGAGGATCAACACCTAAAAGGTTTGAGCACACCTAGTGTCCAAATCTTGGTTTCTGAATACCATTCTTTGCTAAAAGGAATCAGGGCTCTTTGGAGAAATGCCTGTTTTCAGGGCTGGGGAGGGAAAGCTCAGAATACTGGGTTAGTCTAAATTAAAGAAGAGCTCAAAAAACAATGAAGAGGGCAGGCTAACAGTGTCTTTAACAAATGGAGCTGAGAGAACTGGATATCCACTTGCAAAAGAATGAAATTGACTCTTATCTCACACCATATACAACAAATTAACTCAAAATAGATCAAAGATTAGAATGTACGAGATAAAACTATAAAACTCCTAGAAGAAAACATAGGGGTAAATTTTCGGACTTTGGATTTGTCAACAGTTTCTTAAGTATGACACCAAAACCACAGCAACAAAAGAAAAAAATAGATAAAATGGACTTCATCAAAATTAAAAATGTTTTGTGCATAAAAGCAAGTATCTATCAAGAGTGAAAATATACGCCAGCTTTGGTGGCTCATGCCTGTGATCCCAGCTACTTGGGAGGCTGAGGTAGGAAGATCACTTGAATCCAGGAGTTCAAGGCTGCAGTGAGCTATAATCATGCCACTGTACTACAGCAGCCTGGGTGACAGAGCAAGACCCCATCACTAAAAAAAAAGAAAAAAAAAGAGTGACAATACAATACAAACTGCAGACCTGCAGAATGGTACAAAATATTTGTTTATAAACCATCTATTAATAGTTGGTAAGGATTTAGTATACAGAATTTATAAAGAACTCCTACAAGTCAATGACAAAAAGATAAACAACCCAATTTAAAATGAATTGAATATTCATTTCTCAGAAAAAGATACATAAATGGCAAAAAAAAACACATGAAAAGATGCTCAACATTTTTAGTTATTAGGGAAATGCAAATCAAAACCACAATGAGATGCCACTTCACACTCACTAAGATAGCTAAAATAAAAAAAAAAGAGGGGGAGAGATAAGTGTTGATGAGGATGTGAAGACATTGAAACCCTCATATACTGCTGCTGGTGGGAATGTAAAATGGTCCAGCCACTGTGGAAAACAGTTTGGAGGTTCCTTAACATGTTAAACATAGAATTACCATATGATCCAGAAATCCCACTCCTAGGTAAATACCAAAATAATTGGAAAAAGTGTTCAAACAAAAACTTGTATGTGAATTTTCATAACAGCACTATTCACAATAGCCAAAAGGTGAAAACAACCCAAGTGTCCATCAATAGATGAAGGGATAAACAAAATGTGGTGTATCAAAAAAAATGTGATATATCCACACAATGAAATATCATTAAACTATAAAAAGAAATGGAGTACTGATACATACTACAACATGGATGAACCTTGAAGACATCATGCTAAGTGAAAGAAGACACAAAAGACCACATATTATAGGATTTCATTTATATGAATTATCCAGAATAGGCAAATCCATTGAGACAGAAAGCAGGTTTATGGTTGCCAGGAGGGTGGAAATGGGGAGAGAACATTTAATGAGTATGGGTTTCCATCTGAGGTGATGATAAAACTTTCTGGAGCTAGATAGTAGTGATGGTTGTACAATATCATGAATATACATAATGCCACTGAATTGTACACTTTAAAATGGTTAATAGGTAGCCAGGCGTCATGGAGCATACCTGTAGTCCCAGCTACACAGAAGACTGAGCGGGGAGGATGGCTTAAGCCCAGGAGTTTGAGGCAGCAGTGAACTATGATCACATCACTGCACTGCACCCTGCAGGACAGAGGAAGACCTTGTCTCTTAAAAATAGAAATAATTAATGAATAAATAAAAGTGTTCAAATAGTTAATTTTATGTTATATATATTTTGCCACAATGAAAAAAAATAAATGAGTAAAAAAAAATTATGGAGACATGTCAAAGGACATAGGAACCAGCTTGAAGCACTTCCCACTGGCCTATCTGGGACAATGTAAACATCAAAATAAGTAGTAATAAAAATAGTTTATAACCCATTGAATAAAACAGAAATCCATGCATCCAAACTAATATGAGTCCAAATGAGGAAAGAGAAAACGTTTCCTTATAGTAAAATTCAAACTAATCTTTGTAGAAGGAATGATTGTATTAGAAAATCACCATTTGGTAAACAACACAGTCAAAATTAATTCAACCAAGACACATCAACGGACAATAGTCAATAAAAATGTGATGAGGAAAGAAATATATACATTGTCTCAAAGGGCCTCCCACAAAATGCTTAATAATTACAAAAGGGAAAAGAATAACTTTATAGTGGAAAAACCTGACAGACAGCACCTTAATCAAGTGATCAAAGTTAATATCACCAGTAATGTAAAAAAATCATGTACCATCTGACAGGACACAGTGAGAACACTGCATCTCTGTCATAGATTAGGCATATGAAGTGGGCCAAGTAATTCACCTCTTTAGACCTCTGTTCCTTCATCTGAAAAAGGAAGGAAGTAGAATAGATAATATCTAATTTCCTCTCCAGCTCTAAATTTCTACTATTCTAATGATTATTAAATTCATCTTAATACATGTCATCATGTTCAGAACTTGGCAGGGGGAAGTAGAAGCCTTTCTCTCAGTAAGTGGCTGATGTTCTTATATAAGCAAATTAGGTGTAAAGTGCACAAAATGACATATATAGTAAAACTTTCAAACTTGCACTAATTTCCTAAAAGTCAAAAATTGATAGGTTTTGAAGCAATAATAATCATTCCTTTCAAGGAAATACCTGAGTTCAAACTAGGGTAGGAAAATGATTATATGGAAATGAGTGCTTATATAAATAAGTGCTTGAAACATTTTTTTTTCCTTAAGAAAGTTGAACATGGCTCCCCTACCTAGTGAACACAACTCAGAAGCTTAGCAAAGTCTCTGGGGCATGGAAAAAGCTCCAGGTCTTTCAGGCAAGGCACTCACACATTCCAATCACTAAGAGCATCTTCAGTACAGGGAAGATATCTCTACTTGGCTGAAAGTCACTGCTTTCAGAAGGGTACGATTAATGTCATTTAGTTAAGCAGGAGAGAATGGTTCAGTAAAATAACTCAAGCCCTCACAGGGCAATTCAAATGAGCAGCAATCTCATAAATAAATACAGTCATATCAATATTCAACTGGCAAACCATCAAAAAGTGAAGCCCAAACTGATCTTATTATACCATTTGGCTTCTGCTATCAGCTTTTATGCAAACAGAAACACATTAATTGGTTAATTAGTAATCTTTTAAGGTGGGAAGAGCCAATTCACTATAATTATTTTTACTAAATTTTTATTATACCTTCAGAACAAAGTATATAAATTCAAACTATTAAAGTTACCAATGGTTCTGGCAAAGAATGAGTTACTAACTCACGTTTGGGTTTTTTTAATTATTCTTCCTTCATGCACTAAACACATAAAATAATTATAGTGCCTCGAATCATTCCAGCCTCCTTCCTCTCCTTCATCACCTACATCCAGTCAGTCACAAACTCCTGTCAATTCTTGCTTTTAAAGCATCTCTTGAATCCAGTGCTTCACTCCCACAGCCATCCTTGTAAGCCAGGCCCTTGTCACACCATACTTGGTTTCTACACAGAGTATCTACTATGGCTTGCCAGGTCTTTTAAAATCTACTAATCAATCTGATATGAGAACTATTTCTCCATCTTTGTGTCACTGCAAATGCAATCAAATTCTTTCTACTCAAAAGGTTTTGATCAGGTCCCTGGGACAAGAATGAGACTTGAGGTACTCGTCCACAGATCTTCAAGTTCCCACTAATCCATTCTTTGACACTACTTTGGT
Source organism: Lemur catta (assembly GCF_020740605.2). NCBI lineage: Eukaryota > Metazoa > Chordata > Mammalia > Primates > Lemuridae > Lemur > Lemur catta. The sequence continues at coordinate 44,205,139 of NC_059139.1, forward strand.
ACACACAGTCCTAATCCACCTACCTGTCCTACTATCCAGCCCACATTATTCTATATTCCATTCTTCCATTATAAATGATTCTATCAAATTGCTTGCTAAAACCCCAATAACCCATATCTTCAGAATATTCCCCACTGATAACTCCTGTGTCTCATTTGCTGGCTCCCCTCCTCTGCTAGCCTTCTAACAGATGGAATACTCTAGACTCGGGCCTCAGCACTCCTTTCTATTTTCGTTCTATCCCTAGATGATTTCATCTAGTACCATAAATATCTTTATACTGACAACTCCCAAATTTATATCTCCAGTCTTGCTCTCTTTCCTGAGCTGTAGACTCAAACATTCAGCTCTACACTAAGGATTTTTCCTGGGCATATCAAACACAGCAAAAACTTCCCCATCTCAGTAAATGATATCACCATCCATCTAATTACTGAAGTCAGAAAGTTTGGATTCATCCTTTACCCTTCCATTTATTTATCTCCCAACATCCAATTCAATAATGTATCCCCCTTTCTCTCTGAAATACATCCCAAATACAACCTCTGGAACCATCTTTATTACTACCACCATAGTCCAAGTCATTAACATTTGTCTCCTGGATTATTACAACAGACGCCCAGCTGGTGATGCAATCATGTCATTCATTCAGACGTTCGTTCAGAATGATAGAACCCCATCAAAAAGCAAGTTAGCTTGGCATGACATACATTTAATGAAATTTTATTGCCGTTGGAAATGACCATCTTATTTCTTCTTTTCCTCATTCTCTCTCTGTACTTTCCTCTCTTTCTACCTCTCTCATTCTCTTCCTAACTCCTTTTCTCTCTCCCTCTTCTCAGTTTCCTTTCTCTCTTCCTCCCCAAGCTTTCTTACTGACCAACGAGGTACATCATATAGTAGGAAAATGCTAGGAGTTAGACTTGGAAGTAAAGGGTTTATTCCTGTGGGCTGTCATGGTCAAGCAGGGTAATTATGGCAAAGTCAGTTTATATTTCTGGCCCTCAGCTGTCTCATCTATTAAATTAAAGAAATTATACTGGATGGTCTCTGAGGTCCCTTAAAGTTCTAGAAATCTATTCAAGGTATTTATTGAGTAAAGTGCTATGTTTCTTGTTCTTAAAAGTAGGTAAATTCAATACTTTATATTTCCCTGAGGGAGAAAAGCAAATTAGTCTTTTTTTTACAAGGCCTTTAATTGATCCTTTTCTATCAGGGGTCAGTGACTCTCAATAGAAAAAATGCACCTCCCTGTGGCATAGTCTGAATGTTCAATACTTTTGTAGTTATTCCTGTCTTTGGGCCCTTCTTGGGACAAGCAGGCTCCAAGAAGAGGTCAATAGGCCACTTAATACGAAGGCTATCTTTTATTGGACACTTTTTGTGTTTTAGGCTCCATGATAAGGCTTTTTTTTTTCAATTTAAACCTAAGATAACTCTACATAAGGTAGGTATTATATTATTATCACTTGTATATTACAGAAAAGGAAACTAAGGTACAAAAAGTTTAAGAAATTTGCCTAAGGGCACACAGCTAATGGATGGTAGAGCCAAAATTTGGACCCAGATCTGACTTAAAAGCCCATAGTCTGAAATATTACACTATACTACCTTCCTCCTTAAATGCTACACTCCTGCAAGTCTATCTTGCAGGTCTCTTTCACCTCTTGGACTGATAAAACATGTGACCTCTGGTGTCCTGGAGACCATACCCTAGCCTCTGCCTGACCCAACAGGGTCAACTACACCACAAAGGTTTTGAGACAGAGACTCATAATTTCTTGCGGCATCTGGTACCAGCTATGCAGGCCCTCAGTAAATGCTCTTGACTGAGGAAAGCCATAATGAAATCAACTTATATAGTTAGGACCATCTGACATAAACTCTGGTGATGCAAAGTAAAAGGTCAGGATGGGGGAGAGATTATGATAGGACTAGTGATACGGTCAGGCATCCCATAAAGTCTAATTTCCACAATCTCATTACCATTTGCAGAAAATAGAGCTATTGATACACTTAGAGAAGCTTTAGAAAATGGCTGGAAAAAAAAAAAAGAAAATGGCTGAAGATTGGTTTAATTAAGACTCAAGGTATTTAAGTGAAATATCAGCTCAGCACATTTATGGAAGAATTTCCCTTTTTAAAATGCTCCTAAAGGTCTTCAGAAGTGGGATTTAATTTGCATCACCATTTCCTGAGCAACATCAGAGCAGAATCAGTTCTCAGAGAGTCTTTGTACCTGAGGTATTTATGAGTTCCCTGGCCAAGGGGACCAACTGGCAAAGTCTCTAAAACTCTGCCCCCAATCTCTTACAGAAGTGTCTTTAGGTAGATAAAAAACCCTCATTGAAGTATGAGACTATCGAAGCACCCAATGTCCTCTATAAGACAGTGGTTTGGTGCTAATAAAAGGGGGAAATTTTGTAGCACTGTTCAGTACCATTTAAATGTTCTCAATCCAGTCCTGGGATTGGTTGTTGAAAGCTCCTTAGAACAGTTTTAGGAGACAAAGATCCAGACTTCCCTTTGGGCTGCTCTTTACTTAGAGAACAGCAATACCAGTGAGGAAACAGAGTGCAAGGGCTCAGTACACAGGCACTGAGAGGTCATCAAGGTAAGAGGCATGAACTCCCAGTGAGGCCACCAATCCCCAAAGCAAAGAGCAGCACTGGCAGTAGCAGAACAGATGTTGGATAGGCTGGGAGTCTTCAGTGAACATGTGCATCAGTCAGGACTAGGCCAAAAGAAAACCTTGGAAGGTGGAAGAGAAAGGGAAGGACTGAGGTCCAGTGATTCTGCCTGGTAAGTGCTCACTCAAGGTCAAAACTATTTGTGACCTTCACCCTCATCTTGGTTTCCCAAGCCTGTCCCCTCAGAGTGATGTGACCTGGAAAAAGAGAGTTAGAAACATTGTCAAGTAACAATATCATATCTACAGATAAAAATGTTGATTATGAATATTTCTTTGTTTTGTTTTGTTTTGAGACAGAGTCTCACTCTGTTGCCTGGGTGAGTGCCGTGGCGTCGACCTAGCTCACAGCAATCTCAAACTCTTGGGCTCAAGCAATCCTCCTGACTCAGCCTCCCCAGTAGCTGGGACTACAGGCATGCGCCACCATGCCCAACTAATTTTTTCTATTTTTAGTAGAGATGGGATCTCGCTCCTGCTCAGGCTGGTCTATAACACCTGAGCTCAACCTATCCTCCCACCTCGGCCTCCCAGGGTGCTAGGAGTACAGGTGTGAGCCACCACACCCAGCCTGATTATGGATATTTCTTCCTTTTCTCATACTTTCTTGGTAAGAACATTTTTTTCCCAACCTATCTAAGAGATGGCACCAACTGAGTCTGCTTCTGTTTTTGTTTTTGTTTATTTGTTTGTTTGTTTTTGAGACAGGGTCCTGCTCTGTCACCCAGGCTAGAGGGCGGTGGCATCATCATAGCTCACTGTAACCTCAAACTCCTGGACTCAAGTTATCCTCCTGCCTCAGCCTCCCAAGTACCTGGAACTACAGGCATGTGCCACCATGCCCGGCTAATTTTTTTGTTTTTTGTAGAGACAGGGTCTTACTCTTGCACAGGTTCTGATTTATTTTATATAGTCAACTGCAGCACACAACTAAAATAAAAGAATTTGACCAAAAAAATAACAATGACAACAGACATTAAACTTAGGTAAACAAACATAGTTTTTCTTTCTCTTCACCCAAGAAAGGTAATATTATTGATTCTACCCACGAAAAGAACATTAAGCACTTTATCCATCCCACGGAACTCTCATTTTTGTCTTCCTTCTTTTCAAAATGAACTTTTAAATTCCAATTTTCTTGAAAGTATGTTGAGACATGACATTCTAAGCAATCACGGAGAAGTGTAAAGAAAAGTATAATAGCCGTAATTAACTCTGTTTATATACCAGACAGACTTACATTTCACTATAAATATTCCACACAAAAATCTTTGAAAGAGGGCCAATTATGCTGAGAGGTTTATCTATACAGCATTTGTCAAAAGGAAAAAAATATGCTGCAGTTTCTATTCGAAAAAATTATTTCCTGGAATAATACGAGATTGTATACTTATCAAAGGAAAAAAATGAGTAGTCATCTTGAGTTAAAATGATAAAGCACATCTACTTTTTAAAGCTGTAAGCCTCGGCCCCTGCACGCCACACAATCATAAAAACACAGAGCGCACACAAGAGGCTGCAAGCTCATATCATCTTAAATCCTGACCCTAGCACTCGTCACTGGAAGAACATCAGGAAACAGAAATCTCACTTTCACATGTGCTCTGCTAGAGAAAAAGTCCATTTTGCTCCTAACATTTTGCTCATTACAGCTCAAAATGAAATTACCATTTGAAACTGAAATTTTTCTTGCCCGTATAATTCTTACTGAGAATGTGTTACATTTATTTTGTTCTTCCTCAGCAGCTTATCACATAACTGTTAATCTTAGTTTTTAGGGGGAGAAAAACAAAATTTTTCAGTGTTCCTATTTGCTTTTCTGGTTTGTTCTTATTTGTTTGTTTTGTTTGGCCTCCAAGGCTTTCGATTACAAATGTGGCCTTCAATCTAATTTAGGAGAAGGGTTTGCATACATTTTTGCAATGCTAGTTACAACTTCTGTGATCTGGTCCTTTGGGGACCCTAGAAACCCTACTAATACAATCCAGAAAGTCAGTCCTTTGATCAAAGTATTTCTGAGAAAGACATCCATCTACACAAACCTGGATAACTACTCAGAAATAAGAGCAGAGACGATGCTTGTTGGTACAACCATACCAGTTGTTTATAGCCAGCACCTGTTCTGAAAAGTTATAGCTTTTTTCTGACTGGTCAGTGCCCAAGCCATCTCAGTTGTGAAATATTTTTAATACCCTGAATCTCAGTCAAAGAAAATCTTTATCGAGTTTGGCTATCAAGTCCCTCAAGAATAAAGCTTACCTACCAGATAACTGAATTCGTTAGCTCTGGGGTTAACTTCATGCAGCTTCATGAATAGCCCTACAACATGACTCCTCTACATAAGAAATGAATGGCAGTTTTTCCGTACACCTGTCTAGCTACTAACAAACCCTCACAGTGAAGCTTTGGGCAAAATTTGTCTGCATGTGCTGTCTTTACCACCCCACCTTTCATTCTCTCTTCCAATGCCATCCCCCCACCACACCTCATCTCCTACTTCTTTTCTCAGGAACCCCTCAGAAAGTGCTCTCGGGAGGCTCCAATGATCTCCAGACTGCCCTAGCAGCGGGCCCTTTCTGTCTTTATCTCAAATGGTTAATCTGCAGCATTTCACCCTGTTGACCACTTCGTCCTTCTTGAAACTTTCTCCTCCCTGTCTTCTGTGATGTTGTTCCTTGATTTTCCTTGTCTCTCTCTTTCTCAACCTAGTAACCTTCCCCTTTCTCCATGAACCTCTAAAACATTGATATTCCCAGATCTTTGCTCTGTCTATACCCCCACTTAGGGTGATCACATCCACTCCTGTCTCTATATCAATATACAATGCTGCAAATTTGCAAAACTCAACAACTTTTCTTTTAGATCTTGCACTCAGTCTGTTTCCTGTTTCAGCAATGACTCCACCAACCAACCAGTCACCCAAGCCAGAAACCTAGCAATTATTCCTGACTTCTAATTCCCCAGTAATCTCCATATTTAATAGCTCAACAAATAATTCCAGTCCCAAATCTCTCACACCCATTCCCTCTCCACTGACACAGCTTCAGTTCAATCCCTAATATTTCTCTCCTGTTTCTCCACCAGCTTCCTAACTGGTCCCTTTGTTTTCTCTTTAATCTCCATGCTGGTGCCAGAACGATCTTTCTTAAATGACTGCGCACTCACACACACACACACACAATCTAGACTTGCTTTCTCTTATAAATGTTCACAGCCCTCTGCACACACCATTATCGTAACACAATGGTATTTTAACATGTTGGGTTACGTGTCTCCCCAACTAGACAATCAGCCAGTTGAGAGCAGCTTCCAGGTCTTAGTGAGCTTTGTTGATACCATACCTGATGTAATAGGTACTCACTTAACATCTGTTGAATGGATTAATTAGAAAACACTACTGATATTAAATGAGAAGAATTAAAGAAATCAGTGGAGGAGTTTGGAAAGGGATGTGGAAGCAAAGCTGTTCTCTGGTACTTTCCAGTGGAAGGTGGGAGAGAGAATGTCACACAGGTCTTCCTAACCTTTCCTGTGGCAAAACCCACAGGAAAAAATGCAGCTAAACATATCACACAAAATTCTGCATGCAATTTCAAGAAGTTCTCTTACAGACGTCCTAAGGATCCATAATTCCAAGGTGTCACAGAGAAACATATGGGATGTATCAGAGGTGGGTGTGTCTGAAAAATGAGAATTTGTTCTAGAAAAAAAAGAAAAGTTTCACTATCTCACACATTACACAAAACTACATATCAAATTCATTAAAATATTAAATAATTTTTTTACCTACAAAATATTAACATTAGGGAAAATATTTTATAATATTTGAGTGGATATAAAATCATTAAGCCATAAAGGACTGATAGATGTGACTACATAAACCTCCTTACAATATAAGACACCAAGGTTGAGGAAAAATAACAAATGTCAAAGTGTGTAAAATATGTGAAATATATAAAATCCAAGTAATTTATATCCAGAAAATACATAAAGAGTGACTCTAAGTCAATAAAATAAAAAACAATAGAAAAAATATACAATGAACAAGAATAGACATTTCACAAAAGAACAAATGCCATGGTCAACTAGTACAGGAAAATATGCTCAACATTCACTAATCAAGGAAATATAAAACAACTAAGTTATTCTCCTGTACCCCCCACATTGGCAAAAATCAACAAGATTGATAATATCCAGAGTTGTCAAGGATATAGGAAAAATAGGTGCTCTCATACACTGATGGTGGGAATAAAAATGAGTATTCTTTCAGATGCTGAAATTTGGCGGTATCTGTCAATATTGTAAATATACATACAGTTCTACCCAGAAATTCCACTAGTAAGCCCCTATTCTAGAGTAATGCTTACACCTGTGCACAAAGAAGGATAAGCAAGGATATTCACTGCAGTATTGTCTATGCTAGAGAAAGTTAAATGTCCACCTGAAGAAGAACAATACTACAGTTTTAAAAGAATGCAATTGACCTATTTGTACTAAGACATACTGCTAAATGACAAGACAATGTGTGCAGTATCATCCCATTTGCTTTTTTTTAGAAACCTACACACTTGAATATGTACATATATTTGGGTGTGAAAGGTCTAGGTACAAAGAAAACACCAAATAGTGGTTACCTCTGGGGAGGGGAGTAAAATTCAAGAGAGATGAGATGTTAGATGTTTACTTTTTATCCTATATTCTTTTATGTTTGAACATTCTGCAACCACACTAAATAGCGGTGGGGCAGATTCTTAAGGAGAACATTCCACCATATTGCTCAATTCCCTTATTCATTCTGACCTCTGGAATTTCTCGCAATTTTGCCTAATGTCTACTGTTCACTGACATTTCAGTGAACAGTAGAATCCACAAATTGCATGCTGTCTCTTGGTTTACACCGGAGCCTGTGGGCTCATGTGGGCGGCCATCGCCAGCCTTGCCTCTGGGGGTGGGAGCCGCATCACTTGCCAACTGCAGCGTCCTGGTGGCCTCATAAAGAGGCAGGAGACTTCCATGGCACCCGAGAAAAGTCTATGTCCTGTTTATGCCATTTATTCTGTTCTCTTTGAGGATTTTTTAGAAGAACCTATGATTCTGTATAAATGGGTAATGTTCAATGACAGGTCTATATTTGGTTGTATATTAAATGACATTGCTTCAGTGCTTAGCATGTGGGCTGTGAAATATGTAAGTTTATGAGAATGTTCTCATAACCAAATGGGAAATAGAAATGATGAAATTTAAACCAAATTGCTTCTACTAGAGAGCACTGTGGTAATCTGCCATTAATCCCTCTGCATCCTAGGAATTAGCCATTAATGTTACCTCTGGATTTCCTCAGGATAATCAGGCTCTGATGACGGGAGTTTTTCCCCCCCTCACACCTCCTATTGCAAGGTGGTGTTTGTGACTCTTAGGATATAGTTCACCGACAATGCTTTAAATGCCTAAATAAATGACATTCTCCTGCTCTACCCACCGCGCGCGTGCACACACACACACATACACACAATTCTGTTAATACTGTGCCCTCCTAATAAATTTAAATACATATATTTAAATATATATATATCCATCCCAGTTTGTTCCTGTGATCAGACTTTGATAAGTGTTTCTGATCTACTTTTCAACCACCCATACATCCCCAAATATTAGTGCTTCTACTAAAAAAAAAATCAAGTTTCAATTTTTATTATTTTCAAAAACCTAGATACCTTTCATTTAAACAAAAAGTATTACAATAACGTATGTGGGGGGTTATGTCTCAGCATTTAGGGTAATGTCAATGTTAACATTTCCATTTTATGAAGAGAAAACAGACATGGAAAGGATTTGGTTCTTGGAATTCCCAGCAAAATAAACCTGTCAAATGTGCAAAAAGACACATGTTTTCTCGGTGTCCATCTTTTTCTTTCTGCTGGACTACGCTAATGGATCCCTGGAGTCTGCAGCAGGCTCAAGCCAGTCCCTGCACCCATGCACAGGTGCTCACCAAGATATCTGTTGGGTGTTGGGAAAGAACAGCTGGTGCCCCAGACTAGGAAAAAGATAGAACTCTAGGCCTTTCACCCTTGTTTCCTTCCCAGACCTGGGCCCTTTTAGGGCAGAACATTGAAGGCAGTGCATTAATGTAAAGGCAGACAGAAATGTCCCTTTTTCCATGTTTAATGCCAACTGAGCAATTTGTTTTCCTAGTTTACCCCCAAAGCACAGCTAAACTGTGCCCCAAGAGGCACCTGTGAGGAAGATGAGCACTGTGACTCCTATCTCAGGTTTATCCAAGGTACTCAGGCTACAGTGATTCATATGAATTGAGATGCATTTTGCATGGTGCAGTTTAAAGCATGCCTCATTTAAATAGGCTACTCTGTGCAGTATATGTTATTATAAGTAATGAGCCCACACACCACAGGTTTTAATGCATCCTAGAAAGCAAATTACTGTCAATGATAAGTTATATGGCATTCCTGACCAAATTAGTTGGTTATTCATCTGAAGACCAACAAACTCAGCCTCTACTGAACCATGAAGGAAAGAGAAAAGCATCAAACGATTATATAGATATTCTATAATTAGGGCTTGGGAAGTGACTATATTGAAATTCTTTCCTTAGCATGGCTAAACTGCAAAAGGGCTGGAGAGGTCAGTCCAGCTCCTGCCTCAGCCTGCTGCAGACTCCAGGGATCCATTAGCATAGTCCAGCAGAAAGAAAAAGATAGATACCGAGAAAACATGTGTCTTTTTGCACATTTGACAGCTATATTTTTCCTAGGGCTACTCCACTGGAAGTAGAACAAGACGTCAAGAATAACTTAGAAGAAGTTTTTAAAAAACAGTCCTAGGGATATGTAAGAAAGTTGGCTAAGACATAAATAAATGAAGCAGGAAAAAGTCAGAAGGGCACCACTCAACCAGCTCAGATCACCCCTCACTTGGCCAACACAGGCTGCTCTGCCAGCTGATTCTGATGCAGTAGCTGGCAGATGAGGGATAAAATAGGGTTTGGGAGCTATTTTTCTATTTCCATACTTTTAATTATTCTTAATCCACATTCCCTAGATGGCTTAATCGCTAACAGGCTGAAGCTATGATCTAGCATAACACTGGAGTAATTATGCTCTTTGGGTTGCAAAGGACAGAAATGAATTCATTCAGGCTACCTCAGGTAATGAGGGTTCACTGTTCAGTTACACATGGCAATATGTGTGGCTTCTTCTTTCTCTACCTATGCACCCCCACTGTCACCAACTCCTAACCCCAAACCCAGCCAGCTGATCCTCTCCATTTTCTCAGCTCAAATGAGAGAGAGCAAGAGAGTCTGTTTATCAAAATAATTACTTAACTTACTTAATTACTCAGCTCCCATTGGTCAGAGCTTTTCCTGCCAGACCACCATACAAGCCAGTTGCCAGCCTATGAAATGGTTGCCCTTGGGTCAGGTGGTTGACTCTGGCCCAATCAGTGGGTGCCCATCACACAAGGTACAGTTTAGGGCAGCTTCCTTGTGCTAAAGAGGGTGTGGACCAAGACGGCTTTTCTTAGAAAGGATGGTGGGCATCTCAACCACATGCCTGTGTCAAACTGCCACCAAATACTTAAGTAGAAACAAACCATTGATTTGGAGGCAAGAGTCATTATGGGAGCAGGGCCAGCTTCATGGACTTACCACCTGTACAGTTGCACAGGGTCCCTGTATTTATTACAGAAGGGCCCACACTTGGTTTAATGCTCTGCTGTGGCCATCTTTAAATTCTTAATAACTTTTGAACAGGGGGCCTACATTTTCATTTTGTACAGGGACTTGCAAATCATGTAACTGTTCCTCCATAGGACTTTTTATTACATTATAAAAAGTGAAAGGAGTTTCATAGAATCAAATAATTTTGGATCCAAGAATTATTCTAAGATAATCTACTCTAAATACTTATTTGACAAATAAGAAAATTGAGGTCAAAGAAAGGATATTTAGCTTAATCAAGGTCCAGCAATAAGTACTGGCAATGTCAGACTAGAAACAAATTCTTACCACTCCACATCTAGACTTATTGCTCCAAGTCACAGGCTTCGTCTTAGTGAGTACTGCCTTCTACTGGTCTATTTTGCCAGAATATTTGGGAAACTACTTAGAAATCTCATAATATGAAGGCTGATATAAAAACACAAATGAAAGTCTTTTCTTGTTCAATCTCATAGCTTGTTTCCTCACCTTTGACCTTCTTATAACAAATTCCATGGATAATCCCCAGGATCTAAAACAGAAGCTGAGTAGCAGAATGTAAACTGTTATAATAAAATCTCTATGGAGGATGATTTGGTAATAGATACCAAAATTACAGTGTTCATACTCCTCAACCCCACAATTCCATTCTAGATATAATCACACATATGCACAAATACGCACACCCAAGACTATTCATTTTATGTTATTTATAATAGCAAAAGATTAGAGACAACCTAAATATCCATCACCAGGAAACTGGTTTCAAAAAAAAAAGGAAGGTTGATTCTATGTTCATGCAAAACAATACTATGTAGCTCTTGGGAAAAAAGAAGTTAATCTATATTTACTGGTATGGAACAATTTCCAATATATTGTTTCATAAAAAAGCAAGGTGCAAAACAGTATACAGTATGCTTCTATTTGTGAGGGGAAATGATACATAATTATATATGTTATAATTATACATGCACACACACACAGAGTGGGTGTTTGTATAGGTATAGGATTTGTCTGGAAGGATATACAAAAAAGAATGACTGCCTCTGAGCAAGGGACAGGGGGAACTCCGGAACAGGAATGTGGGAGATTTTTTTATTCTATGCCCTATTGTTCCCTTAAAATTTGTACTATGTGCACATATTATCTTTTCAAAAATTAGTTACATTAAATGAATGCCTGAAAGAGGATCCCATGACACTGCCAGTATAGTATCACATCTACAATAATGAGTCACATACTATTGCTATCATTTTTACTAAAGCTTTTGCTGGGATCTCATATATTACATCAAACATAGAAACAAAGGAAATTAAATGTAGTTAAATAAGACCGAAAAAAAAAAAAAAAACCGATTCTGTCCCTGCCCAACTCTGCTCTACACAAAAGAAAAACCTGAAAAGTTTTCAAAACCTGCATAATCCATTGCTTGTTTAGTCATTGGCACAGCTGTGTGATACAGTGGAGAAAATGAGAAATGTTCCCAATTCTTCCTTTGGAAACTTGCCAATATCATCTCCAAAGTACCCTTCAGACATTACCCACTTATATGTTTCCAGTGCACCTACCATCAGTGTTCCTAAGCACTTTAACAAGAGTTTTATTGTGAACCAAAAGCATGAAGGAGAACACAAACCTCAGTGTTGCCCTGGTATGGCAGAACATTTTCCTCGGATGACAGCAGAAAAGGAAGCTCAGTCCTTCTGACAAACCTGCCTCCCTCAGGAAAACTGTGATTCCTAGCTAGGAAGCAAAGACAGGGAACATCTTCCCCCCACTTGTCCCTTTTGTTGCTCCAGTTCCACACATTCTGTATTTATGTAGCCCCCATGTGGTGGGTCAAAGATGGCCACAGATTCTTTGACATTCCTGTCCTTGGGAGGAGGGATCTGTTTCCATTATTCCTGATTCTAGGCTGCCCTGTGACTGCTTTGAACCATGAAGTATGACAGACTTGGTGCTATGCCAATTTCAAGCCTAGTCTCTGCCTGGTGCAGTGGCTCACACCTGTAATCCTAGCATTTTGGGAGGCCAAGGCGGGAGAGTCACTTGAGGCCAGGAGTTCAAGACCAGCTTGGGCAACATAGCAAGACCTCTGTCTCTACAAAAAGTAAAAAAAATTAGTCAGGTGTGGTGATGCACTCCTGTAGTCCCAGCTTCTCAGGGGGCTGAGGAAGGAGGATCCCTTGAGCCCAAGAATTCGAGGTTACAGTGAGCTATGATCAGGCCACTGTACTCCAGGCTGAGTGACAGAGTGAGACCCAGCCTCTAAAAATAATTTATTTACCTATTTATTTTTTAAAGAAATAAATGAATATATGAAGAAAGAAACCCTATCTGGGTGGAGGTCATGAAATCGTCTTAGCTGAAGATGGGATTAATTGAAACCTTTAAAAGCTCTGTACTTCAGCTCAGAAGCAGGACATTGGTACTTTGAGAAGGGAGTCTGCCAACCTCCTCATTTACTGGCAAATTAATAAACTTCTATTTCCTTCCCCCACCCCCACTCAAAAAAAATAAAGAAAGAAACACTTTAAAAAAAAAAAAAAAGCCTACTTGGACTCTAAGAGAACTGGCAGAGTCCTAAGCCAGCTACTATGTAAAAATCCAACTTCCTTTCTAAAAAGAATATATAGAGATGCCCTAAGACTTCACGGAGAGGGAAGGGGCCCTGCCAGCCATTCCTGTCAAGAAACCAGGCGTGTGAGGCCATCTTGGACCCTTCAGCCCACAACAGACCACTAAGAGATTCGGGTTGATGCTATGTGAAACGGAAACACAACCCAGCCAAGCACTGCCCAAATTCCTGACCCACAAACTTGTAAGATAATGAAAATGTTGTTATTTTCAGACACAAAGTTTTGGGGTAATGTGCTATGCAGCAATACATAACCAGGATACCACACTACCACATATTAAACACTGGCATCTTTAAACCTTTCATACTCAAAATTCAGTCTTTCCTAAATTACCTCAGAATAATGATCAAGCTATCTTGTGCCAGGCAGCCATGCCTACTGGGAGAAGGGGCCAGGTCCAAGCTAAGACAACAAAAGAATTTCTCCAGCACCTCCTTCCCACAGTGGCAGAGATGAGTCTATGTTGGCCAAGCTGCAGGATCATCCCCTGCCAGCCAGGACTCCAGAATTGTGGACAGGGATCCTGGAATTTGCTAGCTCACACAGGACAAGCATTCCTGAGGGTGTACTTTGACCAGCCCCAATAACTCCAATACTCCATCCATGTCCATCCATTAAGCCCATGTCCACCAATCCCATGTCCACCACCTCATGAGGGTCAGATGTGGTTATTCTCGGAGGTAGGGTAAGAACCAGACCCTCTACTCCAGCCCTTGCCCTTTCAGGCTGGGCTGAGTGAGAGAAGGAGAGCTACATCTCGGAAGGAGAGATTCCTGGATTAACTTCCCCAGCCCACAACGACTGGCAGTTGCCACCTACTCCAGCCATGTGCCTGTTCTCACCCACCCACAAGGTTGCCAAGGCCTGAGGGAGGTGGCACTGGTAGAAACCATAATTAGGGATTTCATCATATACTTTAGTTAAAATTGAGAACAAATTCTTCCTTACAACATGCAAATCTATTGTTCAACTTTCAAATATCCAACTAACTTTCAAACACATTGTTGGGAACCCATTAGATACAAAAGTAAAATACTACCTCTTCTGAACTGTAGACGTGGCCTTGAAATTCAGAAAAGAGTATTTCCAGGGTTTACATAGAATGGAAGATTTTTAAAAACACACGATGAAAGAGAACAATGAGGTCAGCAAACATGGTTCAGCAAGGTCCAGGTTGCACCAAGGCAAGCATGGACAGAGAAGCTATGAGGAAGGGAAAAGGGGAGACGGAAAGAGGGTCTTCTCCCCTCCTGGATCCCTGGCTTCAAAGGAATGAATTCCCACTCAATTGCATAGACCTTTCACCATTGCCTATATAGACCAATTAAAGTGGTGAGTTGACCATCTGAATAATCTATTGTAATAGATCAATAAGTCTGGATATTATTGGGGAGAGAGGTATTGTTTTGAGCTTTGAGCTTTTTTTTTTCAAAGGCTAATGGAAGAAATTTTAAGATTCGCCTAAATTATCTCAATAATTATTTCAACTCTTCACTTCATACAAAATATTTCAGGAACAGCTATTTCCATAGTATTCTTGGGTCATGTCTATACAGCCAGAGCCAAGGGAGGGGCAGAGGAGGGAAGAAGGAAGGGTAGAGTCACCCAGATTACCTGTCTGGTTGCTTAGACTGGTCCAATTTCACTAAGAATCACACAAACCTCTTCATTCCTTCTGCTTTGTTCACCTGACCTTTTTCAATTTCTTTTTCCTTTCTCCATTACCCTAAGGGAGTAATCTAGCCACTCTGGCTTTCTTTGCATGCAAAATGTAACAGTTCCTTTCTTTCTTCTTTCAGATAAAGGCAGTCTTGGGGAGGGGAAGAGAAAAGCGCCTGGCTTCTTCAAATTAGCTCTGAAATAAAAGTCACTGCCAGATGTTATATAAAAGGTGACGTAATCCTAAAGTGCTTCATTACATATGCAGCTCTGCTCTTCAGCCCAGGAGGAGTTTATTACATTTTGTCGATCCCATTTTCTATACCCACATCATTTTTACATAATTTTTCCTGCCTGACAGACATCTTCACATTTTCACAGCAACCCATCAAGATAGCGTTACAACAGCACAGGGAACCAGGTTAGCAGTTTACAAATAACAGTGCTAATAAGTCAGATTTGTCCCTGAGATACAAATCAGGAGTAATGGTCTATCCATGCATGTGAGAAGCACATCTATTTTAGAATAATAGGGAAGAAAGCAGAGCACCATTTCAGCTGACACCCTGTTCTCTCAGAACATGTTCCAAATCTATTCTACAAGTAGGAAAATGGGGAAATGCCAATCTAAACTTATTCCCGCAATTCTCTTCATTTTTCTAATAAATTCTTGGCTCATAATGAAATAGATAGCCATGGCAAATGCATTAAGATCAAACTTCCTGCCTTTGGGGATTGGCACAAAATTTAGAAGAAAAGACACCATTTGTACCAATGAAATATCTAGCTACTGAGATGCTTTAAGTGCAAACACTTCGAGACACTTCCTCCCACTCGCCAGGTGCTAAGCATCTTCCCCCCTCCTTCCTGGGCACTGATGGCCCCACTGCCCCCTGATGGTAAAAAGCGGCAGTGCAGGCTGGACCCTTCCTCCTCAAGGAGGATTAAGGACAGACTGGAGTGAATGGATGAGAGGCATCTGCCTTAAGGTCACCGAGTTCTTAGTTACCAGTCAGAAATAAACTTATCTGACTCAGAATTCCAGTAAGATAAGAAAGTGCCTGTGACTCCCACCCCAAGGAAACATAAATAGAAAGAAATTTCATCTTTAGAATTCCCTTTCAGTTTTAAGGAAAAATCCCTGCTAAAATGAACTTTATGTTTTAAACACTAATTACGCACTTAGGGTAATGGAGGCTTTTATTCTTTTACAAATGCAGGATTTGAATATAGGGCAAAGGGAGATGTGAAGGCTTTATGGAGGAACTTTGACCCTCCCCTCCATCCCTCTCCCCCACTGCCCAGGAACTAGAGACACTAGCAACTAGCCCCCAAAATAAATGTATCCAATTGCATGTTTTGTCCAAAGTCAGCACATTCCTTAGTTCTACAAGTAATTTACTTTGTCGATTCAAATTTTGTTCTCCTTTGTAAAAGCAGTTTTCTGCTACATCAAAGTTACTCATGCACATAGTGTAAAGAGTCAAATAGTTCTGCAGCAATCCAAATAGTCCCCAGCTCTTGTTTCCTGCTCCCAGGAGGCAGCCACCTTCTGCTCTTTTAACTGAACCATTTACTACTTACCTTTGTATCTCTAAATACACATTCATGTTGCTACCTCTTGATTTTTCAGTTTAAGGATCATTTTTGATGCTTTGCACTATGGAAGATGACTTCATAGCCACGTGCATACACACACGTGCAACCTCACCACACATATATACTTCCCAGTATGTTATAATTTTGGTAAGAGCAGTAATCAATATTTATAGCACTATGACTATTAAATTCTTGACAATGAAGTCATGTGGTATACTATGTTCACCTTTCCTTTCCTGAACAAATGAACTCCTTTCCTTGGAGTTTAAAAAAAGTCTTTTTTTTCACATGCTAAGTTTTCTATGTACTTATCATATTCATTTTCTAAGACTCCCATAGTCTAGTACCACAAACTGGATGGCTTTAAACAACAGAAATTTATTGTCTCACAGTTCTCTAGTCTAAAAGTCTGAAATTAAGGTACCAGCAAGGCCATGCTCTCTCTGAAGGCTCTTCCTTGCCCCTTCCTAGCTTTCAGTGTTTGCCAGCAATCCTTGGCATTCCTCAGCTTGCAGAAGCATCACTCCATCCTCTGCCTTCATTGTCAAATGGCCTTTTTCCCTGTGTGTATCTGCGTCTTCACATGGCATTATCTTCTCTCTGTGTATCTTCTCTTATTATGAGGACACCAGTCCTCTTGGATTAAGGGCCTACTCTGCTCCTGAATGACCTCATTTTTAACTTACTTCTTAATTACGTCTGCAACGACCCTACTTCCAGTAAGGTCAGAGTCTCAGGTACCATGAGTTGGGAGGGAGGTGGCACAGTTCAACCCACAACATTTATCTTCACTAATTTATCTCCAACTCTGCCTTATTGTCTAAATCTCCTCTGAGTATATTCAAACATTTTCTGTTTTCTATCAGGTTTCATCTTTTGTATCAATTTACTCTTAAATAGGCTTTCTCTTTATGACTGGCTACAATTATAGCCCATATCCTTTCAGGTTCAAGTGGAAAATCAGGACATGATTCTCTCTCAGTAGTCTCATGGGCTTTGTAGGATCACAAGCCAACCATTAGAGGCAGGAGAAGACTACATGCACATTGACTTAAGTTTGGGTCATATGCTCTGCCCCTAAAGTTGGGTGTGGGGCCAGCTTTATTTCACTAAATGGCCTGAGAGAATGGAGAAGCGGTGATTCCAGAAAGGGCAGATGGATGCTGGGCACCAAAAATAAATCAATGTCCACTAGAGCGGCCTGTGAGAAAGCACCTGAACAGGGGCCATTTTTCCCCCAAGCTTAGAACACAGATTTTGTCCCTCTAGAGAATTTCATGCTCACTCCAGGAAGGTTAAGAAAACAAAAGGACATTGAACAAAAATACATTCAGATCTATATTTTATCCTTTCTCTGCTTTTGTAGGGATTGGTTTGGTAATATCTGAGGGAAAAATACATGTCCCTTTAATACATTTTCACATCCTAAAATATGGGGGGAGAAAATATGTATTATCCCATATACAAAATGTCATACACATGGAAGGAAATATCTTCTTGTCAAATCCCCATAATTTCAAATAGAATGATGCAGAAAATAAAAAATTCCAGCCAGGCAAGCAATAACCATCCTGTTGACAAAATGTTCTCCTGCTGCGATGCCACAAGAAGTTTTCTTCAAATGAGTTTTCACACTACAGTCTAGTTGTCCAACATCATCCCTTCCCATCTGTGAAGAGTTTGGGGAGCGATGGCCTCATTCCACCCTCCACCTGGCAGCATCTGCCTCTGTGAAGGAGTTCAGAGATGTTAAACCTTTGGTTTCCTTTTTATCAATTTTCCTATCTTTTTCTCCTTTGACCTAATTTTTTATATTTTTGCACGACAGATCACAAGCCTTAACAGTCACCTTATTCACTGGGACAGATCATTTGAGTCTAAGAAGAGTTAACCATCTTTTCCAGTCAGAGCACCTCAGTGGAGGCAAAACGAGGAAGACTTCAGATGACAAAATCAAAAAGAAAAATAGGGGGAAACAGGAGAAGATAGAGTCAGAAAGAAGCCTGGCAAAGAAGGAAAGGAGGAAGAGAAAGCCAGGGAAGCAAAGCAATGAAAAAAGTGGAGAGAATAAAATAAGACGGGAGAAACCCTACCCCAGGCACGAGGACCTACGCGATGGGCCAGCTGCCTCTCCCCAACCCTGTGCACCTCGAAGTTACCTCTCTGGGCCTTGATCTCCCCCACTGAGCGAAGTGACCCATCACATCTCTTGAGTCTCTCCTTCCTAATGTGCTGTGACCCTGATTTCTCCCAGGGCCATGGAATGTGTAGGTGACACCCACTCAGCTAACATTCACATGATGGGTGCCTACCTGGGCGGCCGTCACCTGTGTGGGGATGACAGTCAAGCAGCTTATTGTAGGGGCTGGTGTTTGGTGCTGCTTTTGCCAATAAAGCTGCCTTCAGCACTCTGAGATCGGAGGGAAGATCCCAGTGGGATGGATCGCTAAGTGCTGGATGTAAAGCTGCCAAACCATTGGGCCCAAGGGAGGTGCTCTAAGAAGAGTATTTCCTAAAAATGCAGCATTGAAAACGACACATCTTGGCATCCCATTCCCAGAACCCATCACCTCACCTCCTATGGGGTTTTAATGGTTTCAGAAACAATGAGCTCCCTATTCCAGGTGATGTTAGCAAAAGGCCCAATTCCCAGACCAGTGCCCTCAACCAAACACATCAGAGCAGAGATATAAGCTCTTTTATGTCTTATTCACTCTTCTATTTGCTGTTGCCCTACATATAAGCTCCTGAGATTTTATAGTATGATTAGTATAATAAAATTTGGGCTAGCAGTGATTTTTCAACACTGAGACATTCAACTCACTAGAGAGTTGTTGTTGTTGTTGTTGTTGTTGTTGTTGTTGTTGTTGTTGTTGTTGTTGTTTTAATATGGATGTCTAGGCCCCTTCCCTAAAAAGGTTTATTTAATTGGACTGATAGGGGGCCCAGGCATCATTCTTGTTTGACCACCCCCCAGGTGATTCTAATAGGAGGCCAGTGTAGGACCCACTGGACAGAGGGATTTCAGTGTTTCCCGGGGGGTCCAAGCAGCAGGGAGAGCCTCAGACACACCTGCTTTACATTTCCCATTTTTTAAGCTAAGAATTCTTAGCAGAAGGGAAGTTCCACCCACAGTAGCAGTAGAGGCTGTGTATTTTGGTCTGGCTTCTCTCTCCAACCTGCAATTGATACAGACAGTCCCCCAAGCAAGCAAGGGTCCTATCAAGGGTAAGAAAACCACCAAATTTTTGCTAAGTCAATGCCCTTTTAAATTTGAGGCTGAGCTAGCCATTTTAGAACTTATACTAATAATCTATGTACCCCCATGTAAGGGAATGTATTCCAATGCCAAGCTCTTCTGGTTCTATAACATATTCATCAGCAAAGCTACATCTTAGGGTGCGGAGAAAGGAGAGTCAATGCCCATATGTTCCTGAATATTAAACTTTCTCCAGAATTCCTTAAAGTCTGCCTCTCTACGGAATTTAAAAGAGCTATCTCCATTTCTCCTGAGCACTATCTCACAGTTTGTTGTGGATTTTTAAAGTAAATTATCTATCTTCTGTGGCCATTGATTTTCACTTTTTGAAATTTGGCAATAATAATCCTCACTATAACCCACCACATATTTGGCCCCTACAGTGTATCAAGAACCATATTAGGCACTAAAATCTCTAGTATCTAGAGATGGGACAATCCTACAAAACAAGCACATTTTCTCAAGTTTATGGATGAGAGTTACTAGCCTCATATGCTAATAACTGTTAGAGCTGGGATTCAAATTCAGGTTTGTCTGGCTCCAAAAACAACAATCTTTTCACAACGTTCTACTGCCCACAGAAAATCTGTGGAAGGTCAGTGACTAACAAAACAATAAAAGTAAATATTTGTATAGCAAATAACAGAATCATCCCAATGTTCTTTCCTACCCTGAGCCAAAGAAAGGCATTGTTAAGTTCCAGCTTTCACATTCTCAACCACATGAAAGAAAACTCTTTAAAGCATCCAAGTCCTTTGAGAATGGAAATACTTCATGATTAATTTGTGGGGTGTGTTATAGGTCACATCTAAACCATTGCACAATCAGGTCCTATAGACATTGAATCATTATGGCCAGTAGAGTATGAACCAGAAGGTCCAAGGGACAGGTAGACATCTTTTGCAGATAGGAAAAACATTTTGAACAAGGCCATGCAAGTTTTTGTGCAGGTCAGGCCCCTTCAGAGAGAAAGGAGATTTTGGACAGATGCCAGAAATATTTATTAAACCACATTCAAAGGACAGGCACATTCAGTCCCTGCCCTCACCAAGGTTTCAGTCTGATGGTGGGGAGACCAGTATTAACCAAATAATCTCACAAACATGATTATATGAAAAGTGAAGAAAAACACAGTGTTCTTTGACAGCATATAACAGGGCACCTGATCTGATTGAAGGCAGGGAGAAGTCACATACAGTGAAGAAAGCCTTCCTGAGGAATTTTTTTTTCCCCAGTAAGATTATTTTTCCCAAGTTAGCTGATGATATGTTCTGGGTTATGTAACAATGATGGCTAGATATGATCTACTCTCCAACCTGTGTCTTCAAAGCCACCAACCAAGCCCATAAGATAATGGATATGAGCCATGGAAGTTGTTGGCACCTCCTGATTCTCCTGGCTTCCTGTCTTCCAAGGTTTGAATTTCTAGGTTTTAGTGCTAATGGCATGGATCCAGTCCCCTCCTTTTCCTGCTCCCACTGTTCTCCTCCTCTCCGCTCTTTACACACAGCCTAACAACCACATATCCATGAGCTAATAATAATTCTCCCATATCTTCAAAGACAAAGATATTAGGATTCTTGGCAGCCTTTTGGGAACAAAGAAAGTTTCCTGCAGCTCACCATAAACCAAGTGAATTGACTACGTGCCTGTAATGTTTGGTCAGCTACATTTACCCAGGGTTGTCTTACATAAACCAGGAAATGCAGCAGCACAATGTGCAAGCCCCTGCCTCACTCCGTAGGCCATGCAAAAGTTGGAGGGATATTATAGCTTGAATATTTAGAGCCCAGCAGAGTTGGCCCTTCTCACAGAGACAACCCAGACTTAAAGAAGGACTGTCCCTCTCTTCTCAGCTATTAGTAGGCAACGGCCGCCTCACCATCCCTTCCAGACTCAGGAAAGGCTATTATCTACCTCATGGATTTAGTGAAGCAAATAGAAGTTTGATTTCTTTTCAGATAAAAGAGATGATGCAAATGATAATTTTATCTTGCATGGAGGAGTGACAAAGTAGGAGAATGAATCCTACTTGATTACAATCTTCCATCATTCTGATTTTATAATTACTGAATGGAATCAATCAGCTTTCAATTGTTACCTTGGTGAAAGATTAAAACATCATTACTTGCCCTACATATTTCACACTTTAGCAAATTTTAATAAACTGAATGCATGAGAAATGGTTATATTATCTTTCATCATATTGGGATGCTAATGACATTTCTATTGATTTTAATTCACATTTGTTGGTCAAAATGAGTCAGATTCCAGCGAGGCATGGCATCCTATAATCAGCACTAGCAAATGAAGACCACTGAACACTGAAATGGCCCAAATGAAATCATTAATCAGAAATATCATAAAATTATTGCCAAAAAACTAGGGAGGTCTTATCTTCCTAATGAACATCTTTTATGGTATATTGGTTCATTTGTAACTTTTGCACATTGGTGATTTCTCTATTAAAATATTTTTTCTTTTTATTTTTTTCTTTCTTTTTCTTTGTTCTCTTCACTCTGAGAAACTATAAAATATTTTTAAATAAATATATAAAAAGCACTTCAAAAAGGCAAAATTGGGAGCATATCAATTTATCAATGGAGATCATAGGTATCTTCCTATAAAAGGTGAAAACAACTCCCAAAGATCATAGAATATAAACAACTCTTCCTTAAAACCATTCAAGTCTGAAAAATTCTTAGCCCAGTATCAGGAAAGACCACAGAGAGTTATCAGATAATGTAATACTAGAGAATAAGAGTTGAGGTACAGGTCTTATAGTTAGACATCAGGGCTTCAAATAACTTTGGCTACTCTGCTTCTTTGTGCCTTAGTCCTCTCATCTGCAAAATGGGGATATGATAATAATACTCACTTCAGAATGCTGTTCATGTGATGAAATCAGATCAGGTTGCCTCATCATCCAGTCAAACTGCATTTCCATGGTTACAAGCAGCATTAAATTTCATATGTGTGAAGATTTTATTTTGATTTTCCCAAATTCTCTGTTTAAATTTTTTCCAATACTTATTCTTCTGTCTAGCTAGTAAATTGGACCACACTTCCTAGGGGGCTAATCAAGTCTGGGAGGGTCTGGTATCCTGAGTTCGGACTTGCAGGAGCTAAAGAGTGAGGGGCAAGAGAAGATAAGAGAGAGCAGACTATTAAAAACTCTGCAGTGTGAACCTTTTCCCCCACAGCCCCAGACTTTAGTAGACCTATAAAAATCATGATAGATGTCCTCTGTGAGATTCAATTTCTTGTAAAAAGTGAAAAGGCAGTGTTTTGCTCCAAGAGGATAAAATATAGATGGCCCTGGAAAGACATGAGAATGGAGACTAGAACCCCAGCTTTAGGAGAGCAAGATATGAAAAGAGTGGCAGGAAGGGTGCTGGGCTGAGTTTGCTTGACTCTCCAAGACATAGGAGGTGGAGGGATAGAAATGAGGGTCCCAGGTGACACCACTTGGGATTTCCATACAAAATCAACCCCTCAAAAGACTCATTTTCTCAAGTCAACATTCACTGGGCTTCCTTTCCATCTCGGTCTTGGGAGAAACTTGCCACACTGACTCAACATACCATTCTTCAAGTTCCAGTTAAATTTATTCTACCACCCTTTTAAATCAGCTTTCTATGATCCTATACCTTCTTTAAGATCATTTGAAATTATAAAACAATATAGTATTGAGATTTTTCCTAATCAAAGTGCACCTCTTGTATCTGATTTGGAAAAACATTATATAAGCCATTCATGCCTTGACCACAATGATGACAACAATGGCAGTTATTGTTTACAGAGCACTCACTACGAACCAGGCATCACACTAATTGCTTTACTTGCATTAATGTATTTAACCTTCACAACAGTCAGCCAAAGCAGATGCTGTTATTAAAGATGAGGGAACCAAAGTCAAGAATTAATTTGTCCAAGGTCATATTGGGAAACCAGGATTAGTTTATTCGCTCAGCAACTATACACTAGGGGTATAATGTATCAAATGAGCCACATTTTTTTTAAATCTAGATTAAAGAAAATAGAGATGTAGTTATTATTTTTTTAAGTACCTCTATTCACAAGAGCAATGAAAGCAAACTGAGAGCAATCACAAACAAATAGAGGGCTTCCCTTCAAAAACTTCAAGGAACCTGGAGCAGGTTTTATTTTTCAAAACTAGCCGCAACCATACTCCCCAACCTATGTGCCCTCAATGTAATTTTAACTATACTCACATCAAGATATTATGGTCTAGTTTCCCTCCCTTGAATCTAGGAGGGCTTATGACTCGGGTGGAAGTGATACCATGGTCTTCCAAGACTAGTTCATAAAAGGTTCACAGCTTCTACTAGAGTCTCTTGGGATGCTGCTCTTGGAACCCAGCTACCATACCATGGGGAAGCCCAACTGTCAAGAAGCCAGCTCTAAATATTCCAGCTGACATCGCCAGCTGAGGTCTTAGCCAAGGTCTCAGCCAATAGTGAGCATCCACTTGTAGACATATGAGTGAAAGAGCCTTTGAATGGTTTCAGACCCCAGTAATCAAGACCCTTAATCTTCAAGTCTTCCCAACTAAGACTCCAGACATCATGGAGCAGAGACAAGCTGTACTCATTGTGCTGACTATACCCTTTCTGAATTCCTGGCCCACAGCATCAATGAGCCTAATAAAATGGTTGCTGTTTTACAAGTTTTTGTGATACAACAGTAGTAGCTGGAATAGCATTCAACAAACATCATTGGTTTTTGCTAACTAAGCACCAAAACATAGAAACATAAAATTGCCAGTAACCTGGAAAGTCATGTTCACTTTTTCCTCAACTTTGGCCAGGGTTACTCTTAACTTCTTCCAAAAAGAAAAGCCTCTAAAGCTTAATGGAGAATTTCTGAAATATTGATTAAAATGGTCATAGTGGATGCTGTATTAAGATAAGAAAAAATGCTTCTTGTATGATATTTAGTTTTTAAAAAAAGGAGAATACCAATTTTCATACATGCTATGATTACTCTAGGTAAAGATCATGTATGCACATGGGAAAAAGTCTAGAAGGCAATATGGAAATGTTAAAATAATCTGGTATTGTGGCAAAATCTCACAAATTTTTTCCTCACAATTGATATACAATGTCTGTATTATAGATGAAAATACATTAAAATTATCAGAGAAAGAAATTGGGCAAATTTCCATTTCCTCCAAAGAACTCATTCACATGACTAGAAACACTTCCTTAGTTACATATCTCTGTGCCTCACTTTTCTTTCCTATAAAATGGTAGTGATAATAATAATCACATTCATTTCATAGAGTTGTGAGAAGTGAATGAATGAGTTAATTTAGTAAAGCTTTAAAAGGTGTCTGACATATACAGATTATTAAACATTAGCTATTTTTATTATCTAATTCAACTTCTAATAGTGCAGATTGAGATCATCTCTGTTAATTCTGCCTTTAATCCCCAAAGCCTGCCACTAACAAGCACAAGGGGACTGGACTAGGAATCGAGAAACCTTTGTCCTAGTGTCAGCTGAGGAAAGAAGCTGTGTGATCTGAGTTAAGTCTCATGGCCTCTGTTTCCTCTTCTGTAAAATGAAGTTTATGCCGCCTTTCTGAGTTCTTATGAAAGTCAACTGATATAAATGCATAAGAAAAGATGTGGTCAAAGTCCAAAACAAATGCCATTTGTCCATCTTCTTATTTTACCAGTCATATTAGTTTGCTAGGGCTGTATAACAAAGTACCACAAACTCAGGGTTTAGACACAGAAATTTATCACCTCACGGTTCTGGAGGCTAGATGTCCAAAATCAAGGTATCCGCAGAATTGGTACCTTCTGAAGGCTGTAAGGAAGAATCTGTTGTATGCCTTTCTTTTCTCCTAGTGGTGTACGACCACCTTTGGCATTCTTTGGCTAGTAGACACAGCACTCCGATCTCTACCTTAATGTTTACATGCCATTCTCCCTGTGCGCATATCTATGTCCAAATTTCCCATTATTATAAGGACACCAGTCATGTTAGATTCGGGCCTACTCTAATGATCTCATTTTAACTTGATTATCTCGGTAAAGACTCTACCACACATAAGGTCACATTCTGAGGTACTGGGGGTTAGGATTTCAACAAATGAATTTGGAAGGGACACAACTGAACCCATAACATCAATAAAGACCTGATGATCCAAAATGGGTAGTGAGGTCATTTAGGGAGAGCAGGACATAAATCCAACAGATGATGACAACTTGCTTGATATGTAGAGAGAAATGTTTGAAACACTTCTTTTGAAATTCCAGACTAAGTGACTGGCTTTATGAACCTCAAATTCAGCCCAGATTCATAAATCGTTGAAGAAAATCCAAGCCAATTTTGGAGTTTCTGACAAGCTCCAGAGGCTGAATGGATCAGACAGAATTTCACTTGGTATTTAGGATTGTTGAGTCTAACCTGAAACTTAATGCAAATTCATGGAACACAAACTCCTTACAAATTGAATAGAAGCAAAGACAAAGGGCTCCTGAGCCATCTGGAATGCACATGCCAAATGCGGAGGTTTTCCCATCTCCATAACATGGGGGGCAGGAAGAGCCAGGCTGGCAAGGTCTCACCATCACCTAGAACACTGTACATTTGCATCTCATGTGAATTTGAATTATTTTAAATAGTGTGATACACAAACTAATAATAATAAAGTGTCACTTTATGAGCAAAATTTAATGAATTTCCTTAAATGTAAAAATTTGTCAAAACTTTCGGCTGGGCATGGTGGCCCACGCCTGTAATCCTAGCACTCTGGGATGCCAAGGCGGGAGGATCGTTTGAGCTCAGGAGTTTGAGACCGGCCTGAGCAAGAGCGAGACCCCGTTTCTACTAAAAATAGAAAGAAATTAGCTGGACAACTAAAAATATATAGAAAAAATTAGTTGGGCATGGTGGCACATGCCTGTAGTCCCAGCTACTCGGGAGGCTAAGGCAGAAGGATTGCTTGAGCCCAGGAGTTTGAGGTTGCTGTAAGCTAGGTTGACACCACGGCACTCTAGCTCGGGCAACAAAGTGAGATTCTGTCTCAAAAAAAAAAAAAAAACTTGCAAAATTTCAAAGAGGACAGGCTGAGAGGCTTGTAAACTATGTTTTTGTTAATGCATTGGAAGGTATCACTTTACCTGATTAACAAAAATACCTGCTGTCTCTAATTAGCAGGCACTGTTATGTGTATGCATCCAAATTTTGGCCAGGGGTCTTAGTAGCCATTGTGCTCTCATTTTAAATTTGACAGTTGTTAAGAATTAAAATCTTGGCTGGGCACGGTGGCTCACACCTGTGATCCTAGCACTCTGGGAGGTTCAGGCAGTATGATCACCTGAGGTTAGAAGTTCAAGACCAGCCTAAGCAAGAGTGAGACCCCCCATCTCTACCAAAAAAAAAAAAATAGAAAAATTAGCCAGGTACAGTGGTGTGCACTTGTAGTCCCAGCTAGTTAGGAGGTTGAGGCAGGAGGATCACTTTGAGCCCAGAAGTTTCAGGTTGCAGTGAGCTATGATGATGCCACCACACTCTAGCCAGGGCAAGAGAGTGAGACTCTGTCTCAAAAAAATAAAAAAGAATTAAAATCTTTTGAATGGTCTATAACAGTGTCATCCAGATGTTCACGTAAGCGATAGCCCTACTGCCGGAAAACAAGCTGGAAAATCAATAGCTTTGGACTGGAAGTTGGATGTGATAAAAAGTTATGAGGAAGGCTGGATATCAGCCTTGATATGCGCTATTGCTAAATTAGGAGAGAACACTGTGTAAAAGATGTGAGGCTGAGAAAAAAAAAGGCAGTTAAAGCAAAAATAGACCACAACAGGTGTGGGGTTTTGCACTTAGAGAATACATCCCCTCTCCTGTGCACTTATTACTATGGGAAAATTAACTTGAAATTGCGCAAGGTTTGGATTATGCAAGGTCTTCAGGAACATGTCTTTTGAATTAAAGTCCACCATGCTGTATTTCTTAACAGCTTTATTGAAATGTAATTTACATACCATATGATTCACTCCTTCTAAGTGTACAATTCAATGATTTTTAATAAATTTACTGAATTGTGTAACCATACACAGCATCTAGTTTTAGAGCATTTTTATCACCCCAGTAAGATCACTCATTCCCATGTACAAATAATCCCCATTCTTACTCCAACTCCAGGCCACCACCAATCAACTTTTTGTCTCCTTAGATTTGCCCTTTCTGGATGTTTCATACAAATAGAATCACACAATAAATATGTGTTCTTTTGTGTCTGGCTTCTTTCACTTAGCATGATGTTTTAGGGGTTCATTCATACTATAGTCCATATCAATGTTTCATTCCTTTCTTTATATTAAAGACAGCTGGATTTGAACTCCTGGGCTCAAGCAATCCTCCCACCTCAGCCTCCCAAGTAGCTAGGACTACAAATGTGAGCTGTTTTCCTTTTTATTACTGAATAGCATTCCGTTGTATGGATCCTGTGGTTGGTTTCAAGCTTAAGTGTAGACATCCCAAAGGTATAGCCACTTCTTACTGTGCGTGCCAGATGTGACTATGAATATGTGTGGTAGATAGTACCCAAATATGGTCACCAACAATTCCTTGCTTTACTGTACACACTCCTTATATTGAGAGGTGGAGTTTGTTTCTCCTCCCCTAGAATCTGGGCTGGCACTGTCACTCATCTTGTCCAACAGAATGTAGAGGCGGTGACATTCTGGGACTTCTAAACTTTGACCTTAAGAGAACTGGCAGCTTCGGCTTCTTCCTCTTGGAAGCAGCTGTCATGCTGTGAAGAAGCTGGGGTAGACTACTGGATGATGAGACGTCACAGGCGGAAAGTGCTAGACATTGTGACGCCATCTTGGATGTTCCAGCTCCCGCCAAGCTCCCAGCCAACTGCAGCTGCAAGAGTGACCACAGCTCCACCACATGGAGCTGAGAAACCCCTCAGCTTCACCTAGCAAACCCACATAAACATGAGAAATAATACATGATTGTTGTTTTGAGTCACTTAGTTTTGGACTGATTTATTTTGTAGCAATAGATAACACAAACATCATGATTTAACCAAAGTCTTTCTCTTCCCTTTTAATGCTTGTTGATTTTGCTCTTTTTGAGTTTTGGTAGTTGTACTCTATTCTACAGAGATTTGTAATGTACCCTGACTTTAACGTCACTTTCGTGGTTGTTTGTGGTACACTGAAGAGTTCTATGTCAGTCAACCTGTTTCCTGATATGCATATGCTGAAATCTTGAGACATTTTTTAAATAGTCTGGAGAGAATTACCTGGAAAGCTTTATAAAAATGGATTCTCCATCCTTCCCTCCACTCCCTCACCATGATGGATGAAAAATTGGTATCCAGCTGCTCCCACAACAGTGTACAAGTTAATTTGATAATCTCACCAGGAAAGCCATTTCAATAACTCAATTAAGTGTTTCCTGAATTTTGATTAAAGGAAAATCAGCATGCTAAACTCAGTGCATAAGGATACAAAAACTATCGAAATATAATCCTTACCCTCAAAAAGTTTTAAATTAGTTACAAAAAAAGAAAAGCATGGCAATATCAGATTAGCATTCAATCAGCCTGCCCTTCAAGTTGCACAACTCTAGGGGGCACAAGTCACAAAGAAAACCATGTGAACCATGCCTCCTGGATCTGTTTAACAAATTACATTCAATAGTAAAGATAACAAGGGCTATGAATAGTGTATCCTACAGGAGTTGAAACCTTGTCATTCATCTTTGTCAAACCACATTCTCTTGCCCGGCACCTGTCACAACACAGGTACTCAATAAGGCTAAGTCAGTGACCATTACCTAGATGACAAAATTGCTGTGGGCTTTGGTGGTGAAACAAGGCTTCATCAAGGAGAGGAGACCGAGGTCAGACCTTGGGGAAAGAGGTTCAGTGAAAGAAGCATCATAGGAGCTAAATAGGCCTAATCAAGCATCTTCTTTCAATTAAGAAGAAATCCTCATTGCAGAGCTAGATGAATATGTAGGTCAGCACATACCACTGGGTTCATGCTTGCAGCCCATGAGCCTTAAAAACTGCTTTACTCAATTCCTATCATTTGCATGCACCTAAGATAAGATATAACAAAGAAGTTGTTTGTCCTGCTTTGACAGACTTGGTTATCTAGAATCACAGAGCAAAAGAGCCCAAGGACTCTATATACAGCTCTTTAAATTGGAGTCTGCCAGCTCAGTGTCTCATGCCTGTAATCCCAGCACTTTAGGAAGCTAAGGCAGGAGGATCTCTTGAGGCTAAGAGTTTGAAACCAGCCTGGGCAATATAGTAAGATCCTGTCTCTACAAAAAACATTTTTTTAAAATTACCCAGGAGTGGTGGTGCATGCCTGTAGTCTTAGCTACTTGGGAGGCTGAGGCAGGAGTATCTCTTGAGCCCAGGAGTTCAAGGTTACAGTGAGCTATGATTGTGCCACTGCACTCTAGCCAGAGAGACAAAGTAAGACCCTATCTCTAAAAATAAATAAATAAATAAATTGAAGTGACAAGAACTACAGAGCCCCAATACTGACTTGTGTCTCCATCAACTTGTACTTCTGCTATATTTGAAGGGGCGATTCCCCAAAATCAGATTAATCCTTATTTCTCATCTTCTGATAGAGTCTGTAAAGGGCTTCAGGGGACTAAGCAGCCAAGTGAGGTTTGATGAAGACATGTGTTTAAAGCAGGAGGCACTCGAAGATGGTCACACAGCTTTAATTGGAACCCCCAACACTTGACAGCAAAACGTAATGCATTCACATAGGTTTGAGAGGCTTCTCAGGCACAGGTCAGGAGAAATGCATGCTTCAGGAAAATACACTAAATAAAATATAAGACATATCCCACCATGTCAGCCCTCTACATCAACAGGCTGATATAGACTTTTATCAAGTCATATCAGTGGATAGGCTGTTAAGTAGAGGAAGACTTAAAGCAAGGGGATCCTACTGACTCATGATGTAGAGAACCTTCCTACAAAACCAACAAGTTCCTGTGAAAGAAAAATGAGTACAACTTTCTATTGGTCTAAGATACAGTACAATTCAGCCATGTATGACATTTCATGCCAATGCCACGGGCCAATTTCTACAGTGTTAATAAGAATATTTATTGTGGGTGGGAAAAGGCAGGCCCTCTAGATACTTCACAAATGTAGGGATGACCCTGCCTACTGTCCAGACAGATGAGGCCAGGCCTACAGTATTACAAATAAATATTTTAGAGAAAGCTTAATTGATCAAATTGGCCAAATAGACATGGGTAGCATGTGCCTCCTCTGCGGAGAAGAACCAGAATAGTAAGCAGATGCTCACATTTTGAACAGATCATCTAGGAGAGAACACTAGGATTCACCAGGGAAGTGATGGGAAGCACCAAAAGTGGGTAAGGAGAGGGTTCAGGAAAACTTGCCCAGCCAAAGACTGACTAAGACCTGAGAGAAGTTCCTGGACTCATGGAAATAGTAACAGAGAAGACCCCAGGGCTCCACATTCCAAGACAAGCCTTTACAACCTTGGCTATAAGAGAACTTCCAGACCCACGCAGGTCTCGGGCCTAACATAGGGAGCTGCTTAGAGATTACACAGAAACATTCCTCCAGAAAGAGAAGCCATGCAGAATCCCACAGGCATTTGATCCTACAGCAGCGTAAGATGAGCACCATTCTGACAGCCTAGATACAGAGAACTGAGGATGTGCCTGAAGCTACTGCTCGTCTCCAAGGAGGGATAGAGGAGCCCAGGCACTCCCACGCAACCCTGGGAAGGTCCCCACCACCCTGCTGCGGGATGCTGTTGAGACTGGGACATGAGCAGACAGCATTTCCCACAGTTTCTTGCCCATACTACATCCTAGGTAGGGCCCCAGCCTGTCCAGTCACAAGCCCAAGATGCCATTTTGAGAGTTTAACACTGGGCTGTGCCCTGCCCTTGGGCCAAGTTCAGGCTGATGAAGCTGCAGCCCCTACCAAGCTGGGGAGGGACAAGGAAACCAGGCTTTCCACCACATATCTAGGACAATACCCACCACCCTGCAACAGGCTGCTGAGAGAACAAGTCTCAAAAGAACTGCACTCCCCTGTTTCCTGCCAATGCAGCCTGCCTGGGAAGGGCCCCACCTTCTCTGATCACAAACCCAAGGTGCCATTTGGGGAGTATAAAGCTGGACTGCACCTCACCCTTGGGCTGAGTCCAGGCTGACAGAGCTTCAGCCACTGCCCAGGTGAGGCAGGACAGGAGAGCCCAAGCTCTCCTATGTAAATGTAGAAAAATTCCCACTGTACTGCTATGGGCTATTGTGAGATCGAGACATGAGCAGACAGCCCTCCACCAGCATCTTGCCCATGCTGTTTGTGTAGAAGGGACCCCATCTTCTCTTGTCACAGGTCCAGGGTGCCATTTTGGGAGTGTAAAGCTGGACAGTGCCCCACTCTCAGGCTGAGTTTGAGCTGATGCAGCTGCAACGCCACTCAGCTGAGGAGGGATAGAGGAGCCAGAGCTCTCATATGTACACCTATGACAATTCCCTCTGCCCTGATGTCGGCTGCTGTAAGACTAAGACCTGAGAAAACAGCACTCCCCTACCTGAAATGGTCCTATCTGGGGAGTTTAATGCTGGGCTGCACCCTGCCCTCAGGTCAGTTCAAGGTGACACAGTTGCAGTAGCCACGCAGCGAGTAAGGGACAGGAAAGACTAAGCTCTCCTAAGCACACTTAGGACAATACCCACTGCCCTGTTTTGGGTACCTGTGGTACAGGAGACTAGCCTGCTCAATCCATTGCAGCTACCTCCATCAACAACACAGACCACTTGGGTCCTAGTGGGTGGCTCCACCACTACTGACACCTCCCACATCACACCAACTGCTCAGGGGCCTGAGAACATGCCCACACACCTAGCCATCTGCTCCAAGTACTAGCTTCTGAGCAAACCACCTAAAGGCCCAAGAATCGGCCGTCCAGAACACACTAACACTATTGCCAGTGTAAGCTACTCTGGGGCCTAAAGTCAGGCACAATCAGCCCACTGCTGCCACTAATGGGGCCCAAAGACTGGCTCAGCTGCCATTCAAGTCCCCAGCAAAACTTCACCACAGCCTCAACTAATAACTGTTCCCTAAGCCACTAAGGAAATCACAGATACCACTGACCCTAGGTACTGCCTAAGAAATCATACAAAGACCACACTACTACAGACACCCAAAATTAAAGTCAAAGTGTGCTACTCAACCAAGAATATGTGTGCATCTTCAGGAAAATATTCTTCCCTTTGAAAGCAATTTCAAAAAATTGGAACAAGCAACTGCTATATCAGATGGACATATATCAATGGAAGGATGAAGAAAACATGAAAAAGCAAGGAAATGACACCACCAAAGGACAATTACCTAGCAATTACTCTCAATCAAAAAGAACTCCTCATAACGTCAAATAAATAATTCCAAATATTGGTTCTAAGAAACTCAGTGAAGCCAGGTGTGGTGGCTCACACCTGTAATCCTAGCATTTTGGGAGGCCAAGACAAGTGAAAAGAACTACATGAAATATAGACCAAAAAAAAAAAAAATACAAAGGATCAATGAAACAAAAACTTGGTTCATTGAATAGATAAACAAAATTGATAAACCACCATCCAGACTAACCAAAGAAAGAATGGAGAAGATCCAAATAAACATAATTTAAAATGAAAAAGGAGACTTTACAACTGATAACACAGAAATATGATATATCATCTGAGACTATTATGAACAACTATACACTCACAAACTAGAAAATCTAGAGGAAATAGATGAAATCCTGAAAACAGATAACCTTTAGAGATTGAACCAAGAAGAAACAGAACCACTAAACAGACCAAAAATGAGTAGCAAGATTGAATCAGTAATAAAAAAAATTCTCCCAACCAAAACAAAAAAGCTCAAGACCACATGGATTCACAGCCTAATTCTACCAGAAGTACAAAGAGTAGGTGCCAATCTTACTGAAACTGTTTTAAAAGATCAAGGAGGGAATACTCCCTATCTCATTCTATTAAGCCAGTATCACCCTAAAACCAAAGCCAGGAAAAGACACAACAAAAAAAAGAAAACAGGTGACTTCTCGGGCCCCTCTCTCGGGACCCGTGAACCTCGCCCAGGCCCCTCTCTTGGGACCCATTAAAAAAAAAAAGAAAAAAAAAAGAAAACTATAGACCAATATGTCTGATGAGCATAGACTCAAAATCCTCAAGAAAATACTAGTAAACCAAATCCAACAACACATCAAAAGGATAATTCACCACAATTAAGTTGGTTTCATCCCCGGGATATAAGGATGGTTCAACATACGCAAGTCAATATATGTGATTCACCACATAAATATAATTAAAAACAAAAACCTTATGATAATCTCAATAGATGTGGAAAAAGCATTCAATAAAATACAGCACCTCTTTATGATAAAAACTCTCAAAAAACTCAGCATAGAAAAAACATACCTCAAAATAATAAAAGGTATATGTGACAAACCTACAGCCAATATAATACTGAATGAGGAAAAGTTGAAAACATTCCCCCTAAGAACTGGAACAAGACACGGATTCCCACTTTCACCACTTTTATTCAACATAGTACTGGAAGATCTAGCCAGAGCAATCAGGAAGAGAAAAAAATAAACGGCATCCAGATTGGAAAAGAGGAAATCAAATGATCCCTGTTTGCTGATGATATGATCTTATACCTAGAAATCACTAAGGACTCCTCCAAAACACTCCTAGATTTGATAAATGAATTCAACAAAGTCTTGGGTTATAAAATCAACATATAAAATCAATAGTATTTTTATACACCAATAACAACCAAGCTGAGAACCAAATCAAGAACTCAATCCCATTTATAATAACTTCAAAAAAACATAAAATACCTAGGAATACATTTAACCAACGAGGTGAAAGATCTCTACCTGGAAAACTACAAACCACTGATGAAAGAACTTGTAGACAATACAAACAAATGAAAAAACATCCCATGCTCATGGATCAGAAGAATCAATATTGTGAAAATATCATACTTCCCAAAGCAGTCTACAGATTCAATGCAATTCCTATCAACATACCAACATCATTTTTCACAAAATTAGAAAAGGCTGGGTGTAGTGGCTCACATGTGTAATCTCACACCTGTAACACTCTGGGAAGCCAAGGTGGGAGAATCACTTGAGCTCAGGAGTTCAAGACCAACCTGGGCAAGAGTGAGACCCCATCTCTACTAAAAAATTGAAATAATTAGCTGGGAATTACTAAAAATAGAAAAAATTGGCCGGGTGCAATGGTGTTCACCTGTACTCCCAGCTACTCAGAGGGCTGAGGCAGGAGGATTGCTTGAGTCCAGGAGTTTGAAGTTGCTGTGAGTTAGGCTAATACCACAGCATTCTACCCCAGGCAACAGAGCAAGACTCTATCTCAAAAAAAGAAAAAAAAAAATTAGAAAAAACAATTCTAAAATTCATATGGAACCAAAAAAGAGCCTGAATAGCCAAAGCAATCCTAAGCAAAAAGAATAAAACTGGAGGCATCACATTACTTGATTTCAAATTATACTACAAAGCTATAGTAACCAAAACAGCACCGTACTGGCATAAATGTAGACACATAGATCAACAGAACAGAATAGAGAACCCAGAAATAAAACCATATACCTAGAACCAACTGATCTTCAACAAAGCAGACAAAAATATACACTGAGGAAAGGACACACTACTCAACAAATGGTGTTGGAAAAATTGGATAGTCATATGCAGAAGAATGAAACTGGATCCCTATCTCTCACCATGTGTAAAAATTAACTCAAGATGGATTAAAGATTTAAATGTAAGGCCTGAAACCATAAAAATCCTAGGAAAAAACTCTTCTGGCCATTGGCCTAGGCAAGGAATTTATAACTAAGACACCAAAAGCAAATGCAACAAAAATAAAAATAGACAAATGAGACTTAATTAAACTAAAAGCTTCTGTACACCAAAGGAAATAATCAAAAGAGTAAATAGACAACCTAGAGAATCGGAGAAAATATTTCCAAACTGTGTCCAACAAAGGACCAATATCCAGATTCTACAAGGAGCTCAAACAACTCAGCAAGAAAAAAAACAACCCCATTAAAAAGTGGGCAAGGTTAGGGCATGGTGGTTCACACCTGTAATCCTAGCACTTTGGAAGTCTGAGGCAGGAAGATCGCTTGAGCCCAGGACTTTGAGGTTGCAATGAGCTATGAAGACAAAACTGCACACTAGCATGGGCAACAGAGCAAGAACCTGTCTCAAAGAAAAAAAAAAGTAGGCAAATTATATGAACAGGCATTTTTCAAAAGAACATACACAAATGGCAAACAAACATGAAAAAATGCTCAATGTTTTTTCATTAGTGATGCTCAACATCACTAATCTTCAGAGAAATGCAAATTAAAACCACAATGAAATACCATCTTACTCCAATTAGAACGGCTACTAATAAAAAGTCAAAAAACAATAAATGTTGGCACAGATGCATTGAAAGGGGAACACTTACACGCTGTTGATGGAAATGTAAATTAGCATAACCTCTATATAGATCAGCATGGTGATTTCTCAAAGAACTAAAAGTAGATCTACCATCTGATCCTGCAATCCCACTACTGAGTATCTACCCAAAGGAAATCATTATATCAAAAAGATACCTGCATTCATATGCTCATCACAGCACAATTCACAGTGGCAAACATGGAATCAACCTAAGCGACCATCAACTGATGAGTAGATAAAGAAAATGTGGTGTGCACACACACACACACACACACACACACACACACACACACACACATATATATACACACCATGGAATACTACTCAGCCATAAAAAAGAATGAAGCAATTTGGATGAAAAAGGAGGCCATTATCCTAAGTGAAGTAACTCAAGAACAGAAAAATCAATCACATATGTTCTCACTTACAAGTGTGAGGTAAACTATGGCTATACAAAGACACACAGAGTGATATAATGGACACTGGAGATTAAAAAAGGGGGAGGGGGCAGGGGATGAGGGATGAAAAATTACCTATGGGGTACAATGTACACTATTAGGATGATAGGTACAAAAGCCCAGACTTTACCACTATACAATATATACATGTAACAGAATTCAACTTGTAACCCCTAATTCTAGTAAAATTTTTTAAAAACAAAAAAGACTTAGAAAATATGGTTAAGCAAAAAGAAGAAAATTTAAATATCTAGTAAAATTTTTTTTAATTAAAACTGTCATGTGTGAGTCAGTCAGGGATTGTGACAAGGATAGCCATGGGAAGAAATGAAATGGGAAGAGAGAACCAAGTGTGTGTGGCTGAGCCTCTCCCGGAACTGGACCTTCTCTTAGAGTGATGCTTTCTCAGGAAGTATGCATTCTCTTCCACCCACAGTAAGGTGCCACCCTGCTGTGCTGACCCAGATCTGCCCATGACTCCTTGGGTAAGTGTAAGTTTCATTCTCCAGCTCTATTAGCTCTATTAGAAACGAAGCTGTTATTTTAATCTTCATCAATCTGATTCCATGTTTTATCATCCAGGAAAGAGAGGTGCCGCATATGCTCTTTCCAAAACCCCCAGAATGGCCTTCTCACTCTCTCCTGCCTTCTGAGGCAGAATCTGTCTTTGCTCTGTCTAGCTTCAGGAAATTGTTCTAATGATCTCAGTGTTGGGTAAAACAGAAAGCTGGAAAAGCTCACAAGAGGTCAAGTTAATTTACATGAGAAAGGGCATGGACCTCATCTTGAAAGAATGTAATAGATCTGGAAGGCCAGAGGAGAAATCAAAGAGCTGGAGTTTGCAGAAAAGAGGCTGCAGAGAGACATTGAGAAGCAGCTAGGGTGCTAGGGGGACGTTGGGAAGAGAGATCTATAAAGATCCTGCTAGGTGGTGTAGTTACCCTTTTGCTCCCTCTTCAAGAAGCATCTATCTTGACTGGCATACCTGCTTTACAAGGTGGGTGATTTTTTTTTTTTTTTTTTGCCAGACTTGGGTCTCTTATTGGATGTAACAGTATGCTGAGACTGACCTATAGGCAATTTCATTCAGGTTATAATATATTGAAACTGGCAAAATAGAGCAAGAAAAGGGAAACAAAATTTCCCAAAGTGGCAGAACACTAGTACCCACCTGGAAATTTACAATGGATGTTAATATTCTAGTCAAGGTTCTGGAAAAATGCTCAGCAACAGAGAGCCTAAATGACTTTAATCCAGCATTTCCCAAATTTACTATACCACAGAGCTCTCATTTTCCTGTAAGACAGTTCGAGAACCCTGGAACAAAGGACAAAACAGTAAGACCCAAAGTCATTGCTTGTTTTTATGTGGGGGGGGGACATTATATATTAATACCAGAAAATATTATGGCATTCATATCTCTGCCTATGATGAAACTTATTTTAACTTCAGCTTCAGTAAAAAGTTAGCTGTTTTAACTTTAACTTCAACCAGGAAGAACTCCTATTATGAAAGAAATTGGAGGGAGGAATAATGAACATAGTGGGGAGAGAGGAAGTGAGAAGAAATAATGTTCCATGGCTACAGAGAGCAGAATGCTGATCTTACAGAAAAAGCAACAAAGAACCAAAAACACAGGATTCTTGCCTGTTGGAGAGACAAGAAGCTTTGCACAGCCAGGCCAGTAGTTGCCACATTAGAGGGAAGCCTCCCATGAAATTAATAGAGGAAACACAATACTTACAGACTGCATAAGCAAAGATTACAATTTACTAGTAAGGCTCTGGAAGCAAGAAAAGGCTGAGACAAGAACAAAGTAATGCCTACAGAAGGGGATCCAGACCAAGCCAGACCTGGTCACACAAGTTAAATGTTATCCCCAGTTCCTTAGTGAACTGGCACTGGAAAATGATATGAATAGCAAGGCTGACCTTAGTACATACTGTGTCTCATTATATTTTATTGTGTATTAATTGTTATGGTGAAAATGTGAAAAACCTGTATATTCTTCTCATAACAAAGTGCTTTTCTCAACTTCAAAAAGTCCTGAGTTAAATAAACCCACTAGTTGAAAATGTTTTTAACCATAAAATAAATTGAAAATGTAATCAAAGATATATTTTCAAAAATGGCAACTGGCCTAGAGAGTTTTATTCAGTGAGTTCTGCCAAAACTTTATAAAAACAGATGATGTTTGTATTTTCTTTTCTTTCCCCAAGATAGTCCAAAAATGCAGGTAATCTGAGGGCCACCTTTGGAGGGTCACTGTCTTTGTAGAATGCTGCCTTAATGAAGCTTATTTTTATCTGTGGTGTTTTCTAGCTATTACAAATTGAGAGGCCCAGCACAGTGGCTCATGCCTGTAATCCTTGCACTCTGGGAGGCCGAGGCGGGTGTATCATTTAAGCTCAGGAGTTCGAGACCAGCCTGAGCAAGAGTGAGACCCTGTCTCTACTAAAAATAGAAATAAATTATATGGACAACTAAAAATATATAGAGAAAAAATTAGCTGGGCATGGTGGCGCATGTCTGTAGTCCCAGCTACTCGGGAGGCTGAGGCAAGAGGATCGCTTGAGCCCGGGAGTTTGAGGTTGCTGTGAGCTAGGCTGACACCACGACACTCTGGCCTGGGCAACAGAGTGAGACTCTGCCTCACAAAAAAAAAAGAAATTGAAAATTAGAACTCTAAACAAGGAAGATAGGTAGGTCAGCAGCACAGAAAAAAATGACATTAGGATCTTCTTGTCAAAGTGGCCTGGCAAATAGGACATAATGAGATGCAACAAAATTAGGCAGACCAGTCTTTCTCAAGATCCAGTCAAAACTGATGAAGATAATTTGAAGTTGGGCCTGGGTAAGATCCAGAAGCTACGATTTCTCCCAGAATACCAGTAATATAGAGAATTGTCATCACATACATATGATGCATATGATATATACATATGGCAAAAAAAGGAGGGGGCTCAGGTCTGACCCTTAGGGATTCCTTCAGCAAAGACTTGCTAGTGTCAAGTCTTGTTCAAAGTAAAGCCTCCTTTCTAAATCCACCTACCTCTGTTAACTGGTTTCTTGTCATTCTTCTCAACTATGCTCCTACAGAAACATCAGCTCCTGGGATAACCCTTATCTTATTTCCCAGTTTTATTCCCTACCCACATTTGGCTGGGATTCAGAGAAGCTGGGTTCTATCCTTGACTTAAATCTTTTTAATTGTGTCATCTTGTTAACATCTTGTTGGTCATCTGCTGTTTATACCTGTCCAATATCCATTCCTCATACTCAGATAAAAAATGTCCTCGCTTCACCTGTGGAAGACCACCCCTCTCCCTCTTCATGCATTCAATTCAGGAGTTATTCTCTCCAGCCTGGCTAAAGACATATGGCCTACTATATAGTAGGAAACGAGAACTGGGAGATGTCAAGAGAAACTGGACCCCAGTGGTCTCAATTGAACATCTCTTTCAAGGCACACCAAAAGCTAGTTCTAGTCCTGAACTTTTCAATTCTGTGAGCCAAAACACAGAGATGGACATGAAGGCAGACAGATTCATACCTTTTATCACATAAGCCAATTTGGGTTTCTGTCCTTTGTAACACATCTTTCTTGGAAGCATGTTTTATATCAGTAAAATGAAGATACTTGCTCCCAAGCTTCAGTGGGATCTGAGTAGTTTGGAAAGTCTAAATCCTATTCAAATACAAAATATTGTTCCCAGTTCCTCTTTTCTGCTTCTGCCTGAGCTCCTTGCATATTAATATTTTTAAAGCATAAAACATAATACTGTAACAAAAGAACATTTTCATTACCTGTTATTTCTGTTCTGTGTTCAGAGACTTTTGATCCCATCTGTTTTACAGAATTTCTCATATAATAGAATTCTTTGAAACCAGATCAGCAAAGTTCTGTTTCAATGAAACATTTGTTCCCTAGGCCATGAAAATTGCTTCTGCAAATAAATCCTATATTTAAAATGGTGTTTATGAAAACATCATTTGTCCAGTGATATATGCAAACATGCTTTGGAAATGAATTTGCTTTGTAAATTTGTTGTTCATGTTTAATAAATTTTCATTACTATTAATCAGTTAAAGTCTTAGTTCCTCTGATTTCTTGATCTTCAGACTTGCTGCTCAAAAGAGTCACCACCTTTGGGGAGCCAACAATGAAATCTCTTTGGTCTTTATTCAAATAGCAGAAGATTTTCTTTTCAATAATCTGCTCATTTTACTTCTGTAATTCTTTTTTATTCATTTCTGCTTCTGTCTCCTTTCCATGACTCTTTGATTCTGCTTTGAAATTTGATTCCTTGATTTAATTCATCTTCAATATTTATTCCTCATAGCCA
Source organism: Lemur catta (assembly GCF_020740605.2). Lineage (NCBI taxonomy): Eukaryota > Metazoa > Chordata > Mammalia > Primates > Lemuridae > Lemur > Lemur catta. The sequence goes on from NC_059139.1 coordinate 44,246,061, forward strand.
TTATCAATGCCTTTGCAGAAATTCATCTAATGAGGACATTAGAAGACAAGGAGACATTGGGGGTTTGGGTTGCACTCTAAAAAATTAGTGAGAGGAAGCAATATTTTGGTATGTGAATTCTATCTCAATAAAGCTGTTACTTAAAAAGAAAAAAACAATGAGTTAATACTGATCCAACCCTACAACAATTGCTACAGAGTCACAAACTGATCCTTCCCAGAAATAAGCCATTTTTCAGGGTTCATCAGCATGAAGGATGATGGTATTTTTCTCAGTACCCAAATAAAACCCAGCAAACCCTCCTTCAAGTGTTACCAATAAGGCATGTGGAATCAAAGTGAGTGGATTTAACTGATAAAGGCATCTTATTTGCCAGAATTTAAATGTGCCCTTTAAAGATTAAAATCAATTCCAACATCCCTATTTATACTCTGGTGGTACACATGTGTATATATAGCAAATCAGCCATTAGGAAGGAAGCTTTGTATCTTTCCACATAATCCAAAATAATAGCAAGTTATGATGTGGTAATTAAATCAAGACCTTACATAAGAAAAGATATATTATGAACTGGATCTAATCAAAGCTACCTTCTTTTTAAATTTTACTTTCTATTTTTTATGTTTTATTCCACCTTGCCAATGTACTCTTCTTATAATTCATTCTCTAGCTCAGTTGGACTTATTGCTACTTAGGAAGGCAAATACAACTGCAAAAAGATGATGTCACCCTTTAGCCAAATTGCACTATTATTCCAGAACTGCATGTACTCTCATTCATTTATCTCTGCTGACATCGCTCCACAGGCAGGTTTTCCAGGGCAGATGTGTGCTCCCTTCGCAACAAAAGTGGTGGAGAGTGCACTCTATTTTAAAATCCTGAAAGGTAGAATTTCATAAATCCTATCTTTTTAAAAATGAATTGTGAATAAAAAAGATATCAAATGTTATCCTCAATCCTATTCTGATTTAAAACCTCAAAGAATCTTGAGGGTAAAATAAACCCCCAAATTGTCATTATAAAAATATTTTCTTCATTTAAAGCCATGCTTTTGACCTACAAAAGTATTATGCAGATTATAATGTTCTGTTTTGCGAGTATATATGTTATGCTAGGAAATGACTTTACACTTTAGTGATCATTTGATAAGGAGTCAGGGCAAAAATTATTAAAAGATTATTATGCAGTATTTCATTCAATTGTGCTAAAACAGCTTCAAAACCAAATGCAGGCATTAGAGAGACAGGAAGGGACTTTTTGAAGAGGAAAGCAAGCAATCGGAAAAATGGCATAAAACAAAAAAAGCAACCCAGGAAGTGAGAGTGAAGGGAAAAATGAGGTTCATCTGAAGGATACTTTCCCCCATATTTGCTTTTATTCCCTGGTTCTTTGAAGCAGTAGGTAGTTTTTTTTTTAATATATTTTTTTATCTTTTTAGAATGTAATCCATGCACATAGCAAAAATTCTAGTAGTACAAAAGGATATATAATGAATAAGAAATCTCTTTCCCACTCCTGACCCCAGTCCCCTAGAATCTACCTCCAACCAGCCCTCAGGAGGGCTGGTTACCACTTTCTTGTTCTCCTTATTTTTGTGTGTGTGCCATGGACCTCTTAGCTGTCTGGTGAAGCCTATGGATCCCCTTCTCAGAATAATGTTTGAAAATGTATAAACTAAAATACAGAGCATTACAAAGGAAATCAATTATACTGTAATATGGTTCTACCGATGAATCCCTCGGGACCCGTGGACTCCAGGATAAGAGCTTCTGCTCTTAGAGCTCCCGTGCACATGCAAGCATAATATGTACACGTACATCCTTCCCCACAAATGGCAGCATTCCTTCTGCTGTGGGTGCTGCTGCAGCTCTGCCTAGGTCCCTGTAGCAGCCAATGCACCCATCTCTCAGCTGCTGTGAGAGTTGGTGACTACCAGTTTCCAGTACCCTCTTTTACAGAGAATTCTCCACCTTGTGGCACACTGCACCCAGCACAGGGATATAAAAGGCTGGGCAACTCTGTGGTGCAATTCACATTCCAGAGCTCCCTGTGGGATCAGAGACCACCTCCTTGCTTAGCTTTTTCCCATACTCTGTCCTGTTCCCTCCCCTTCTCCTGGAAGCAACTCTTCCTAAAAACACAAGAATCTCTGTCTTGGTCTTTGCTTCCAGAGACTTCTAAGATACTTACTCACTGTCCCTTACCTTGTTTCTTCCATTTATTAATTTCTTGGAAAGGATTCCATAACTGTACATAGGGGTCTACTGCATACTTTGAACAGCCATATACTACTCCATTAAATGGATTTAGTATAATTAATTTAGCACATCTCCAGCACAGTCGTGCCCAATAGTTCCTCTCTAAAAACTTAGAAATCTAATTTTTACATATTTCAGTGCAATTACCTGTACTGCCTTTTCACATTTTAAGTATCTAGCTAGTCACTGGGGAGCCTTTATTCAACCTCATGAACTATAAAACTTTAGTACCTTGTTTTCTCTTTGGAATAAAGCCTTATTCTCAAAACAATTTATATTTGACAAACTATGAAGTTTCAGCTGGCTCCTAGACCCTGCATCTCTCGATCCCCCAAGCCCCTGCCTCAGGGCATCAGATCAAGGACCAATCCCCATTCTAAACAAGAAAAACAAGGACCTGCAAATGCTTAACTTGGACCCTCAAATCACTGAGCCCCATTGCTTGTCTCCCTTCTGGTGAGAGGAGTAGATGGGCCTCTTGAGTCTGGTAGGAAACTGCTAGTTCTCTTGCTCTGTCACTTACCACTCCTAATGACAAACATTCATTCCCAAGGACAGCACAGTGTAAATCTCTAAAGGGAAGAGAAACAGTTTCCTATCTGCCCATATATTGAAAAGCAGTTTCACCCCATGGTATGGTACTTGTTGTAGGCACTTATTTGAGGCTGCCCTGAACCTTCAGAAGAGCCTTCCCATGTTTAGAAGTTTCCCACAGTTTGAGTTCCACTTCCCCAATACTGAAATCAATATTCACTTTCCCTGCCTGTAGCTGGCTCACCCTTTGCATGATTATAAATCAAGAGTAGAGTACCATGAGGAGGCAGGTGCTGCTTGAAATCCATTTTCTGGCCAGAATGGAAGAGCACAACCAAGAGAGCTGGAGCTTTCCAGGCTGACAGTGTGACAGCAGGGTCTCCACTGGATTCGTCTGGTGATTGTTAAGTTCTGTTACTGGCATCAAAGAATTCAGACTGATAACTCACTTCACATTCGTTTCTCTTTCCCTTGTAGGCCCCAACCTCCTCCAACCACAAAAAGATACTCAACTTCATTCAAAATCAGAGAAATACAAAATAAATCAAGAGAAGTATCTTTTTCTACCCATTAGATTGGCAAATGACAGTGAATGACAGTGGTGAGAACATGGGAAAACATACTGCTGTGAGAGAATAAACCAGTACAACTTCTACAAAGAGAATTTGGCCATAACTACCAAGTGTGAAATGCAAAACCCTTGACCCACAGTTCCACTAATAAGAATTTAGCCTATAGATCAGAGGCAAGAAAACTATTTTTAAAGGATCAAATAGTAAATATTTTGGGCTTCCAGACTATGTATCACTATTCCAACTACTCAACTCTGCTATGGTAGCATGAAAGCAGCCATAGACAATAGACAAACTAATGAGCACAGCTGTATTTCAATAAAACTTGGCTTACATAAAAAGGCAGGTTGAATTTGGCCCACAGGCTGTAGTTTGCCAACCCCCTACTAGCTATCCTAGCACACATAAACAAAAATGTATATACTGTATTCATCACAGCAGCAGCCTAAAAACAGCAACCATCTTGATGCTCATTGAGAGGGAAGTAGGTAAGTAAATGATGGCACCTTCACTCACTGGAATACTTATAGCCACTAAAAAGGTGTCAGCTCTATGTGCACTGATTAGGGTTGATATCCAAAATATATCAAATTTTTTAAAAAGCAAGGTAGGGGCAGTGGTATGTGCCTGTAGTCCCAGCTACTTGGGAGGCTGAGGTGGGAGGATCATTTGAGCCCAGGAGCTGCAGACCAGCCTGGGTAACATAGCAAGATCCTGTCTCTAAAAAAAAAAAAAAAAGGCAAGATGGGGTAGAATAAATTTATACATATGCATATGAATGTATTTGCTTATCTAAGCATGGCATATGTCTGAAGGGCACATAAGAGATTGGGAAGGGGATGGAGGACAGGAACATGAAGGAGACTTGTTTTTTCACTGTATGTTCTTTTGTGCCCTTTGAATTTATACCAAGTGGTTTACCAATGAATAACAAATAAATACAACTTAATGTTTTAAATGCATATGCTCCTGCAGTAATGTTTTAAATCACCAAGTATAGATATAAAAATAAAGTGGGGCTTTGGACAGCAAACTAGCTACCAAAGTCCCTTGTCATGCCCATAGGTGGTGGGGTAACCATTAAAGAGCATCATAGTGGCAATGAGGAGAACTGGTTTCAAGCCCAGGCTCTGTTCCCCACTCTGTGCTGCCCTGAGGTAGTCACCTCATCTCTCTGATCATCCCTTTCTTCCTCTGTAAAATGGAGGCAATAGTACTTTTGAGCCATATTGTATAAAATAATATCACTATTATTGGGGAAATCTCTTAATATCTCTGAGCCTCATTCTTGGTCTACAAAATCAGAAAGTTGGACAAAATGAGCCTTTCAACTCTAAAATGCATGATTCTGCTAATAAACAAGAACTCAGGCAGAATCATGAAATTGGTAAGCAAATGAGGGTCTCTTTTTGCTTATCACAAAAGAATGATCTCCAAGTCCAAAAAGGAAATAAGAGACATGTTTGCACTGAGAGATCTAGTCCAACCTGGAGGTGGAAAAAGGCTGCCTTCCTCCAAGGACACCACCTCTTCTTTCCTTGGCCCAGCTAACCCCGTAGTTGTCAACTAGGCAACATTTTTTTTACTACCACTGGAGATAGAACACACTCTGTAGCAAAAAAGTTTAGGAAATGTCACTCATAAAGAAGGGCACACTAATAGAGGCAAATAATAGACTCATGAGGGCTGGTGGACAAAGAAATGAAGGGAGTGGGTCACAGGGACCTTGAGGGAGGGCCCCCGTCCTGTCCTGACTTCTGGCCTCTGCTAAGGGCCATCATTTGTATTGTTTCAGGAACTCCAGGGAGATGACAGGATAGTGGCAAGGAAGAGCAGCATTGCACTACCCTCCTATTTCTGAGAATTAAGAACAGGAATCTGTTATTGTTAAACAAAAGTTTGGAGGAGTTAGTTAAACTGACAGGAAATAACGCACATGTTGAGTTATAAGGTGGCAAATATTGTGAAATCTGTTTTCAGAGAAAGCCAACTAGATGAGAGTGTGCCGATGTGACAAGGAGCAGAGCTGTCGGCACTGTCTCTGCTGATGGAAGACTCTCCTTTCCTTCCTCATTTCCATGGGCTTGGGTGTAACTTCCCAGACACTTTGAAAAGAATCTTGCAAAGACTCTTTGTATTCCTGGCTTTAATGAACTTTTCACTCCTGAATAAACCATTTTTGCTGCCCTCTCAGTCTTAGAACCAAGGCAACCAGTCAAATCTAAGAGATTTTAACAATTCATAGACTACCCCTGGCAATGCAGAGAGCATGGCAGGGGTGCACTCCCCAAAATGATGGCATGGGGTAAGGAACAGGGAATGTGGTACCCTAAGTCAGCAGCAGAAGAAGAGGGTGGGATTTCAAGTGTGAAGTAAAGAATACAATTTCTCTTTGAGAGGTGGGAGATAAATTTTTATTTTATTTTATTTTATTTTATTTTATTTTATTTTATTTTATTTTATTTTTTAGAGACAGGGTCTCACTCTGTCACCCAGCCTGGAGTGCAATGGTGTCAGCATAGCTCACTGCAACCTCAAACTCCTGGGCTCCAAAAATCCACAAGCCACCACACACGGCTAATTTTTTATTTTTTGTAGAGACAAGGTCTTGCTATGTTGCCCAGTCTGGCCTCAAGCAATCCTCCCACTTTGGCCTCCCAAAGCACTAGGATCACAGGCGTGAGACACCACACACAGTCTATGGGAGATAAATATTTATTAAAAACAAGACATAGGACATCAGGGTTTGGTAACAGTTTTGGTAGATTATGGGAGCAAGTTGAAATAGGATAGAAAAGAGAAAAGGAAAAGGAAAATAGAAAAAGAAAGAGTGAATTCAATATGACAAAAATTTGCTACATGCCCACTCTTTTAGACTGCTTTATCAGGAGAAAGTTCCTGATGGGGAACCTGGTGCTGGAGAAGAACGGGCAAGCCCTGATGAGCCAGGGCCTGAGAGAGAATGTTCCAAGGACCAGCACCCAAGAGTGTGAGAAGCGGACCCAGCAGTATGGCCCTTTGTTCCCTTACCAGTCTCAGTCCCCCAACCAGGCTCCCCAGGGGGAACTACTATCATGAATAAGTCTGAGTCTTTCAGTCTGTGTTTTGATACTTACATACACATCTGCAAACAAAAGGTACTCTTGTTTGTGTGTTTTTTACCCATAACTGGAAAAAATGCTAGCATCTTTCTACAACTTGCTTTTAAAAAAAAAAACTCATTGTTTCCTGATGTATATTGATTTACTTCATTCATTTATTTTAACCACATCGTATCATTGCTATTTATGCCTTTCCCTTTTGATGGACAATTAGCTTATTTCCAATTTCCCTATTTTGCAAACAATACTGCAATGTACATCCGTGTACATGTCTCCTGGTGTACATATGCAAAAGTTTCCATAGACCAATGAATACCTAGAAATAGAATTGTTGGATCCTATAGTATGCTTACTTTATACTTTACAAAATATTTCTGAATTATTTTCCAAAGTGGTTGTACCAATTTACACATGCACCCACTCCCCGTAGACTATTATATGACTTTTTCAAATCTTTACCATTTTAATGCATATGAAATGCTGTCTTGTTTTAGTTTGCATTTTCCAGTTTACTAATGAGATTGAGCATCTTTTCATATACATTTTTCCATCTGCGACTTATCTATTTATACCTCTTGCCCATTTTTCTGCTTTAACATTGTTATATAGGTGGTCTTATCAGGAAAAAAATCTCACTTAATTTTCTGATCTAAAAAAATTTATAAAATATTTTCTATCTTTGACTCTGATGTACCAAAAATTCTACAAAGGACCAGTTACTAGAGTGTCCAAGAATATTTCATCATATGGTCCAGTAAAACAAGAACTTTCCCTCAGACTTGTGTTAAACTTTCTGCATCAGTTAAGTTCCCCTGCCCCAAAGAACACAAACAGATGGCATACATAAATTAGGAAAATTTGGAGAGGTTTTATTTACAGAGGGACTAATTGCAAAGGAATGAGTGGGTATAGGGACCCATAAGAGATAGTAGCAGTGGAGCTGTCACCATCCCCAAAGGGATAAGGAGAAGGAGAACTTGCCAGAACCCAGAAAGAGAGTGGGCCGCCTAGACAAGAGCAGTGACATTCTGCTGAGGGACACAGCAGCTTGTGGCAACCTCACAGGAAGGAACCAGGGAAACAGATGTTATGACCCCATGTTCCTCTCTCTGTGCCTCCCATCTCCTGCAGAAAACCAGAGGGTCAAGGTGCTTTGGATGTAAGCCATGCAGAACAGCCTCCACAGCAGAGAAGTACATGGAGAAACGTGGAGAACACAGCTAAAGGGGCAAACTAAAGAAATCCAACACCCTAGCCTAGCCAAATTACTTCAGATTCCATCCCACATATATGAAACACAGATAACTTAATGAGGCTATAAAGAACTGTAAAACATTTTTCTTCTTTCCTGAATATGAGTTTAAACTATGAGCTGCTAAGCCAAGAGCTCCACTCTAAGCCCTACAAGGCCTAAACTACAATACTCCAATCTGATAAAAAGCTATTTAATAAAGATCAAAACAGTTGAATAACCCACAATTCCTTGTAAACCCAAGTGCTCTACTATAAACTTTTAAATGTTAACAGTGACTTAAAGAACTTTTTGAAATTATGTAAGAGTAATAAGAACAAAGAAAGTAAAAGATTGATAATAGGGGCAGATACATAGTCCATGGAACACTTCATCTCCTATTTTCTTTCATTTCTGCCAAGGAGAAGATCACTGGACAGAAAATATTACAACAAGCATTCAAATGAGAGACCTAAGAATCCAAACTGGCAGAAAGATTTATAAGAGAGCACCTGAGTTCACTACATCAGTGCAAACCTCCTGGCCCCAACAAACTACATCCCACCCTACTACTAGAAGTCAGTGACAAAATGAGCTGCTGTTCATTACCTCTAAAGAATCTAGAAACTGGAGCAGGAACAAACAGTGCAATTCTCAGGTTATCAAACATCACCTTCAACACAGAGAGAAGAAAGGGGAGCACTTAATTGTGCTTAAGATTCAGGAAGGAGAAGTCATGATTTAATAAATTAACAGCACTTCCCTTTTTATCCAAACTCTGCCAGGCTGGCAAATCAGAGAAAGCTGTTGACACTCAGCTTCAGCATTTGAACTTAGCATTTGACAGAGACTCTCACCTTGGGAACAAGATGGAGGAATGTGGCCCAGGTGATCACAAAGACAGGTGCTAATGATGAATCAATGTCAGCCTAGATAGAGTCTCTAGTGCCACGGAACTCTGTCTTCAGCTTTGTCCTGTTTGTTGAGTAAATAGCTGAGTGCACAACCAGCTTGCTAACGCCCTTCCTTGACTGCTGGGAAAGGTAGCCAATATATCGAATGGCAGAGTGAACATCCAAAGGTTCTAACAATTCAGCCAAACTTAACAACAAAAATTTTAATTGAAGTAAATATATAATACAAGTACCGCGTGCTAACTGCGCCACTGGAGCTCCTAATTGAAGTAAATGTAAAGCCCTACACTTACACAGTTTTTCATGCATAAGAATGGAATCAGAAAAACGTGACTAGGCTTCTAATTAAATATATCAGGGTTTATTTCTTGCTTGTGTTTCTTCTGTTTTCCAAAACCTATCAAAATGACAATAGATGAATTTTTTTTAAAGTATAAATCCACAAGAACAAAGAGAATGATAAAGGAGAAAAAGAAGACAGGCAATGTGAACAATTATATGAAAAACAGAAAGTGCATAGGAATGCATTTGGCAGAGCCCACCTCTGATGTGCCTGCAAAGAGGAATTCCAATGAAAATGAAGCCAACTCACCCTCAAGAACCCTGGAAAGACCTAGGACTAGGGTCCACCCAGTTACTGCAGAAGGGAGTGGTGAAGTGCAGAGTGCAAAGTAGATGTATGTGGAGATATTAATAGAATGAGCTGCTTAGTGAGAGGTGTTTTTATTCACTCACTGTGAAGGCGAAAGCAACTCCATCTTGGATGCTAATCACCGTGTTGATTCTGATTAAACCCAGTTCCAAGAATTCCTTTAAGATTTCTACTTTGTCTACTGTTAAGACCAGTACTTACCATAAATCCCGGCCGTAGGCAAATTTGTGCCTTTTCCTGAGGGGTCAATTTCAATTGTCCTGCCCATTCTTTCCCTGTGGTATATAAGCCGTGGGTCTGGGGGGTAAAGATGTGGGAATCCACCATCTTGTGGCCGCCCAGGACATGGCTTCTGTTCATAAGTTCCTGATAAATGTTTCTTTCTGAGAAACTGGATTTGTCAGGCTTTTTCCTCGGCCTCTCAGCTCCCTTAGCCTTTGGGGATAGGTTTGCATAGACCGACCCACCACGGAACATTTTCTGTGTTCAAGCAGAATTAGACAACCACGAATCAAATATGTTATAAAAGTGATTCAAACATTGGATATAAACTTGACTCTGATGATGTTTAAAGTCCCACCGCCTCTGAAATACTGTGATTCTAGAATTTATACTTACCTTAATATCATTGTGTAGACGGGACTCCAATAGGTTTTGTAACTTCTAGGTGTAATTCCTACAAGAGTTCCATAGGTGGTACTGTAGCGAAAGATAAGAGCAAACTGCTGCAAGTGTTTCTGATTTTAAAAAAAATTAGCAATCTAAACCCATAGATTCAAAACACCTAGGTATAAGAGTTCTAGTGGTATGTGAGCATTTGTGTGCTTTAGTTTGTCATCCTTTTCAGCTCTGGCCTTCTGCCTTATTCATCTTAGCTGGGCCCTTAACTTCCATGTATTTGTCATTCCTGAACAGCAAAATAAGTCAAATGTCAAAGCAACAGCTCCTTCACATCCTGGATGTCCTGCCTCATTACACGGTACAAGGGTATCTCAGGAGTCGGAAAAAGTGGGGCTCTCCAAGTGTTATTCCCCTTGATTTAAAAAATAATAACAAATAAAATGAAAGACTTTTCCAGCACAAGTTTAGACCAATATCTCAAGCATGACTGTCTCTCTGGCTCTTCGCCTTTTTGCACATAGAAAGGAGATTTACGCCTTCCTTCTTAGAAGCTAATTACTTAATATCTAACTCTTCTTGACAAATTTTGCCACTCACCAAAGCTGTAAAACTTGGTTTCTTCATTTCTCTCTGTTTCGGATTTACAGCATCCATGGGAATTTCTGCTCCTCACCAAGGAATCTCTCCATCAACTCCATAGATTCAGATAACTATGCTCCTACATTCAATCTCAAATCCAGGAAGACTTCCCAACATTAGGAATCTATAAAACTGTCAAACCCACTGTCTCAGAATAACTTGAGCCTCTGGGCCTCTCAACCCACGGATTTTTTTTTTTTTCCTTTTATCTAAAGGCCATTGGTTCACCCAAAAACCAAGACAGCCTTTTTAATGCTTCAGTAAGAAATGTTAGTGAATTGAGTGAGAAAAAAATCCCATACAATCCAAAACAAGAACAAATCCCAAACGACAAATAAAAACAGTGTTCTTCCCATGATCAGACTTGGAACAGTCATGGCATCCTTGCACCTTGCCTCAAGTACGTGTCCTAACTGCCATGGCCAGTTACAGGCACAGGCCCCAATATCTGATCGACTCCAGTTGTTTTGTTTGTATTTGTTTGTTTATTTTTCTAAAATGTCCTCTGTGCTAACTGGATCTGGACTTACATTTCCCATCTGCCCTAATTCTTATCCCAACTTTCTAGACTTGATCTTGCCGTCCTTCTCTGAAAAGAACAGAAGTATTTAGAGCAGTTAATAAGTACTTGTGGAAACATCTTTGAGTTGTTTGTTCCACAGAACGAAGGGTAGCACCTGGCTAATTAGTCCTCCAACTAAATCATTTCTATACTTTAAGAAATGTTCTCAGCATTTCCGATGTTACCCCACCCCAAATCACAAAATAGAAAATGTTCAAAGGACTATCATGCATTTGGATATACAGATTCTTGTATGTTTATTTTAAATTTCTTATCATGTTCATAGCACATATTTAATCCCTTAAGTAGCTTATAAAGGCGGGGCTGGAAGTAGTGCTCTAGTGGTCATTATAATCTACTGCTATCTGGCAAATTGCAGACCTTGTTAAAAGAGAAGAATTTAAACTTTGTGGGTTCAAATTCAGCATGCAAGGCCCCATTCAAGCCAAAAGCACTAATGCTGTGGTGAAGCTGTGTGCTGGGAGACCCAAAGGATCTCTAACCAGTGCCTCTGTTTGCAATTCACCCATTTTAAACATACAGTGGCTTACCTCACACCAAGATGAGGGAGAAGCTTCTACAGCTGATGAAAGAGCTACTCAAGAAAGCATAAAAATTTTTGGCTCTGAGGCAAAAATAAATAAATCAATCAACAACTTGAACCTATATTTGCTTCAAGAAAATTTGCAGTGAGATTTCAAACAAACAGCAAACAAAACAGCATAACAGATGCTACAGAGTTAGTTTCTCATTAGAGCACCAAGGGGTGCTAGGGCTCTCCAAAAGTCTACTCAAAGAAGCCTATGAAAATTTCCCCAATTTGTAACTGTTATGGTGTTCATCTTCTGATGTTTCTAGTAAAAATAAGGCTGGAGATATAAAGATAAAAACTTTGACTAGGATTCTACAAGATTATATCATATGAAATATGTGTTAGCTCGGGCTGCCATAACAAAATACCACAGGCTAGGTGGCCTAAACAACAGAAATTTATTTTCTCACCTCTCTGGAGGCTAAAAGTCCAAGATCAAGGTGCCAGCATGGTCAGTTTCTAGTGAGGGCTCTCTTCCTGGCTTGTAGACAGCTACCTTCTTACCGTGTCCTCACATGGCAAGGGGGGGGGGCAAGCTCTCAGGTGTCTCCTCATCAATGAACACTAATCCTATCATGAGAGCCCCACCCCCAGGACCTCATCTAAACCTAATTGTCTCCCAAAGGCCCAATACCAAATACCCCACATTGGGGGTTAAGGCTTCAACATAGGAGTTTTGAAGTTCACAATTCAGTCCATAGCAGAGTGTAAGTTTATATAATATTTTATAGTATTGGCCTACTTGATCAATTTGTAAACACTTTGGAAAGCTTAGTACAAATATAGTTTTTTTGAGTCACTTCTCTAAAAAGAAATCAAGCCACCAAGCAAGAATATCACCCCTGTTTTACTTTTGTTTTTATGAGAAGATTCACCTAGCCTTACTTCTTTTCTTTTCTTTTCTTTTTTTCTTTCTTTCTTTCTCTTTTTTTTTTTTTTTTTTTGAAAGAGGGTCTCACTCACTCTGTCTCTCAATCTGGATTGCAGTGGCATCATCATAGCTCACAGCAACCTCAAACTCCTGGGCTCAAAGGATCCTCCTGCCTCAGCCCTCCTAGTAGCTGGGACTACAGGTGTGCCACCATGCCCAGCTAATTTTTTCTATTTTTAGTAGAGATAGGGTCTCACTCTTGCTCAGGCTGGTCTCGAACTCCTGGCTTCAAGCAATCCTCACACTTCAGCCTCGCAAAGTGCTCAGAATACAGGCATGAGCCACCATACCCATCCTACACCTTATTTCAACTTACAGAAACTTTTCCCAGTTCACATCTAACACAAGAAGGATTTAACTTATTTATTGTACATATAGCAAGGTACAATTATTTGTGTTTCTAACAAATTTCCAGGTGATGCTGATATTTCTGATCTTAAGAGCACACTTTGAAAACCACTGCTCTACAGGGTAATGTCCACCAGCTGTAGGCAGGGAGATAACTTATATGATTGAGAATATGGTCACCTATGAATAGGAACTTCCAAATGCCCATTTCCCTCAGCAAAAGGCTCTGGACATAAAACTTTTCATGTAACCCATGGATAGGCAAACCACACTCTGATATTTTTCCTATCCTGCTTTTTCTTAAGTGAGGTTCACCAAGCATTCATTGAGTGCCTATTATGTGCCAGGCTTTCGTTGTGCTAAGCACTGGAGATACAAAACTAAGCAATTTTAACTTGTAATAACCAAAGACTCAGCTAAATAATTTTCATGACTTGTAAAATTCAAGATGAATGTCTTGGTTTCCTTTTGAATAGAAAGACACATCAAAAGAATACTACAGAAAATCTCAAAAGTTTACACTCAAACCATATTGTGATGGAAACAGAAGTGTGAGAGATGCACAAACAAGAAAAACACATTCAAAAAAAATAATTAAGATAAAAGAATTAGTTAAGAACTACTCAGAATTTTTGGCACTGAGGAAACCAAAGTGTACTGTGTTGAAAACAAACTAGCCTCTGTGCTCTCAAAGTCCAGCTGCATGTGAAGGGATAAAGTAGAGCAAGCAACTCTGAGAGGGAAGAGGTGCTCAGCAGATCTACTAGAGGCAGGAAATAAGCCAAATACATACTGGTTTTTTGGTAAAAGTCAGATATAATCAGCCTCTAAAATTGGTGTTGTGAAGAACAGTGTGCATTATTTTTCCTTGAAAGCTAAACAGCTGAAGAGAAGGCTGAAAACCTGCTTCCTTCCCCAGCCATTCCAGGTTGCAGTGCCCGCCCTTCTCATCTCTGAATTTTGGCAGCATTTGCATTGCCTAAAATCACGGTGGATTGTGCTGTATTATATCGTCCTCTAGTGGTTTCAAAAATTTATTGTCTCCCTTCCCTACAGGCAGTGTTTATCACAGGGTTTATGCACAAACATTTGGTGCATAACGAATGTCTGTTAAACGGACTGAAATGAATGATACGGGTCCTACATCCTACTCAATGACTGAGACTGGATGATACAAACCTATCTCAGTTTCACTAGGAGAATTAGTATTCAAATATTTTAGGCTCAGGGTTACTTATGCCATCACTGATTTTTCCTTTAAAATAGATCATGCAATATAGTTTGTCATTGCCTCTACTATGGACTGAATGATTGTGTCCCTACCCATGTATCATCCTTGATGATTAGTGATGTTGAAGGTTTTTTATACACTTGGTGGCCATTTGTACGTCTTCTTTTGATAAATGTCTATTCAATCCCTTTGCCCGCTTTTTAGTCAGATTATTTGTTTTTCTGTTGTTGAATTGAGTTCCTTATACATTCTGGATATTAGTCCCTTGTTGCATGAATAGTTTTCCAATAATTTCTCCCGTTCTACACGTTGTCTCTTTACTTTGTTCAGTGTTTTCCTTGCTGTGCAGAAGTTTTTCAGTTTAATATAATCCCATTTGCCTATTTCTGCTTTTGTTTCCTGCGCTTTTGAATTTTAAGCCTTAAAATCTTTGCCTAGACCAATGTCCTGAAGAATTTCCTCTATATTTTTTTCTAGTAGTTTTATAGTTTCAGGTCTTAAATTTACGACTTTACCCATTTTTTATATGGTAAGACATAGGGGTCTAGTTTCATTCTTTTATATATGGATATCCAATTTTCCCAGTACCATTTATTGAAGAGGGCATTCTTTCTCCATTTATGTTTTTGGTGCCTTTGTTGAAAATCAGTTGATGTTAGTTATTCTGTAAAAGTTTGGTAGAATTCAGTAGTAAAGCCATCCATTCCTGGGCTTTTCTATATTGGGAGATCTTATTACCCATTATTGGTCTATTCAGGTTTTCTGTTTCTTCCTGATTCAATCTTTGTAGGTTGTATGTGTCCAGGAATTTGTCTATTTCCTCTAGGTTTTTCAATTTGTTAGTGTATAATTGTTCATAATAGTCTCTAATGACACTTTGTATTTCTCCAGTAACAGTTCCAATGTCTCTTTTTTTGTTTCTAATTTTATTTGGGTCTTCTCTATTTTAGTTAGTCTAGCTAGTAGTTTATCGTTTTTGTTTATCTTTTCAAAAAACCAACTTTTCCTTTTGCTGATCCCTTACATTTTTAGTCTCTATTTCATGTAGTTCTACTCTGATCTTTATTATTTCTTTCTTTCTACTAATTTTTGGTTTGGTTTGTCCTTGATTTTCTGGTTCTTTGAAGTATGTGGTTAGGTTGTTTAGACATCTTGTTACTTTTTTGATGTAGGCATTTATTGCTATAAACTTCACTCTTAGCACTGCTTTTGCTGTATCCCATAAGTTTTGATATGTTGTGTTTCCATTCTCATTTGTTTCAAGAAACTTTTTTATTTCCTTCTTAATTTCTTCATTGACCCAATGTTTGCTCAGGAGCATGTTGTTTAATTTCCATGTATGTATACGGTTGCCAAAGTTCCTCTTGTTGAATTCTAGTTTTATTCCATTGTGGTCTGAGAAGGTACTTGATATGGTTTCATTTTTTAAAATTTGTTGAAACTTGTTTTGTGTCCTAACATATGTTCTATCCTGGAGAATGTTCTATGTTCTGATAAATGGGTACTCTGCAGCTGTTGGGTGAAGTGTTCTGTAAATATCTATTAGGTCCATTTCATCTGTACTACAAATTAAATCCAATGTTTCTTTATTTTCTGTCTAGATCAGCAGTCCCCAACATTTTTGGCACCAGGGACCAGTTTCATGGAAGATAATTTTTCCATGGATGGGGGTGGGGAGCTCAGGAGGTGATGCAAGCAATGGGGAGGGGAGTGGCTGTAAATACAGATGAAGCTTCACTTGCTCACCAGCCACTCACTTCCTGCTGTGCGGCCCGGTTCCTAAGTTTCATGGAAGACAGTTTTTTTCATTTTTCCATGGATTGGGGTGGGGCTCAGGCAGTAATGCGTAGCCTGGTTCCTAATAGGCCACAGACTAATACTGGGAAGTGGCCTTGGGGCTGGGGACCACAGGTCTAGATGATCCATCAAATGCTGAAAGTGGGATGTTGAAGTCTGCAGCTATTATTGTATTGGGGGTCTATCTCTCTTTTTAGTTCTAATGTTTGCTTTATATATCTAGATGCTTTGGTCTTGGTTGCTTATATATTTACAATTTGTATATCTTCTTGCTGAATAATCTCTTTATCATTATATAATAACCTTCTTTGTTCCTTTTTATGTTTTTTGACTTAAGGTCTATTTGTCTGATTTAAGTGTAGCTATTCCTATATGTTTTTGGTTTCTGTTTGTGTGGAATGTTTTCTTTTCATCCCTTTTCTCTCAGTCTATGTATGTCTTCACAGGTGAAATGAGTTTCTTACAGGCAGCATATAGTTGAGTCTCGGTTTTTTATTCATCCAGCCACTCTATATCTTTCAATTGGGGAACTCAAACCATTTACATTTGGGGTTGTTATGATAGGTGAGGACTTACTCCTGTCATTTTGTCGATTATGTTCTGATTGTTTTGTGTATCCTTTGTTCCTTTCTTCCTCTTTTATTATTTACCTTTATGATTTGGTGGTTTTGTATATTGATAACATTCAATTTCTTTCTCTTTCTCATTGGTGTATCTGCTCTACCAGTGAGTTTTACACTTTCATGTGTTTTCATGATGTTAGATATCACCCTTACACTTTCAGATATAGGACTCCCTTCAGCATTTCTTCTACGGCCAGTCTAGTGGTGATAAATTCCCTCAGTTTTTGCTTGTCTGGGAAAGACTTTATTTCTCCTTTATTTCTGAAGGATAGCTCTGCTGGGTATAGTATTATTGATTGACAGTTTTTTTCTTTACGCACTTTGACTAAATCATCCCATTCTCTCCTGGCCTGTAATGTTTCTACTGAGAAATCCTCTGTTAATCTAATGAGGATTCCCTTATATGTGACTTAATGCTTTTCTCTTGCATTTTTTAGAAGTCACTCTTTGACTTTTGACAATTTGACTATAATGTGCCTCAGAGAAGACCTTTTTGAATTGAATCTATTCAGGAATCTTTAAGCTTCCTATATCTGTATTTCTATATCTCTTACAAGACTTGGGAAACTTGTAGCTATTATTTTATTAAATAAGTTTTCTATGCCTTTGCCCATTTCTTCTCCTTCTGAAACTCCTAAAATTTGAATATGTGCTTGCTTTATGGTGTACTATATGTCACATGGGCTTTCTTCATTCTTTTTTATTCTTTTTCTGTCTATGTTATTTCAAAAGACCTGTCTCTAGGGTTAGAAATTCTTCTGCTTAATCTAATCTACCATTGAAGTCCTCAGTTGAATTTTCTATTTCATTCATTGAATTCTTCAGTTTCAGGATTTCTGTTTAGTTCTTTTTTATCTCTTTGTTGAATTTCTCATTCAGATTATAAATTGTTTTCCTGATTTCTTTTTATTGTTTATCCATGTTCTCTTGTAACTCACTGAGTTTTTTAAGATAATTATTTGAATTCTTTTTCAGGCATTTCATAGATTTCCTTTCTTTGGGATACGTTACTGGAAAATTATTACATTCCTTTGGAAGCATCATGTCCCCTTGCATTTTCATGCTTCATGTATCCTTATGTTGATATCTGTACATCTGGTGTAACAGTTGCTTCTTCCAATTTTATGGATTGGCTTTTATAGGAAAAAAATTTTGCTTGTAGGTGTATCTATAGTGTTGGTTGGGTGGGGTGCTTCAGCTTTGATTCTGGGTGGATGCAGTAGTATAGAGTCTCTGGATGATTTCTTCAGCTGTAATCAATGTCAGTGGTGTCTATGAGTCCCTCAGTTTCTTAGTCTGCAGCTGTTAGTGGAGGTTATGACAAGGATTTTCTGGGGATGATGACGCCACATAGTCTAGTCCTCGGGTGCCAGTGGTGGCAGTGGTGAGCTGTGCATGCTAGTCCTCAGACTGCCAGGCAGTGTATGCAGGCTCCAGCAGTGGCAACAGGGGACCCAAGCAGACTGATACTTGGACCTCCAGGCAGCATCCTCAGGCACCAGCAGTGGCAGTAGCAGGCCAGGTGGACAGGTTCTTGGCCCCTGGATGTGGTGTGTGTGGCACCAGTGGTGGCAGTAGTGGCAGCAGGCCAACCCTTGAGTTTTCAAGCAGCACACATGGGCCCCAGTGGTTGCCAGCACCAGGCTGAGCAGGCTAGTCTCCAGGCCGCTGGGTATCACACAGAGGCATCTGCTGCCACAGTGAATAGGGCAAGCCTGTGCTCAGGCCCCTGGATGGCATGCAAAGGTACCAGCAACACAGGTGGGGCAGGTCACTCCCCAGGCCCACAGATAGCGCATGTGGACACCACTGGCAGCAGTGGATGGGGTAGGCCTGTCCTTAAGTTCTTGGATGTTGTATGTGGGTGCCAGCAGCAGTGGGCAGGGATAGGCTGGTCCTCAGGCTTCCTGAAGGAGCATGCAGGTACACTGCAGCCCTGCTACTGGAGGAAGTGGGGTTATCATTGGTGGGAGTGGCTCTAGGTAGGCAGTGCCTAGGCTCTAGGGAGCATGTGCTTCAGCTTCTTTTGTCCTGAGGGTACCCTCCTGCTGTGTTATACCACCTGTTCCCTAGGGTATAG
Organism: Lemur catta; assembly: GCF_020740605.2. NCBI lineage: Eukaryota > Metazoa > Chordata > Mammalia > Primates > Lemuridae > Lemur > Lemur catta. The sequence goes on from NC_059139.1 coordinate 44,264,747, forward strand.
AACACTGCATGGGCCTGAGTGCTGGGGACTTGTCTGCACCATGGTGTCTAGCTGATATCACAATGCTGCAGCCCCCTGGGTGGATGTGAGGGGATGCCAGCAGTACTCCAGAGATGTGGAGATGCAAGAGCTGTTAGGCCTCCAAGTGAGATGTAGTCTGGTGGGAGCTAGGCTCTCAAAATGGTGCCATGCTTCAGCCACTTGGATCTCAGGGGGTGAGTAGGACCTATTGTGAATTCCCTCTCTGGAACAATACAGTTGCTTGGACTCCAGGCAGCTTCCTATACTAGGTTAAGGACCTGTGAGGGCTGAGGGGCTCTCCTGTGGCTAGGACTGCAAGCATCTGTGGTGGCAAGTTGGACCACTGGGCATCTCTTGCTTACCTTTTCCTAAGAATGAGGAGTTCCTCCTGGCTCTGAGCTGATCCCTGTGGGCTGGCTACTTCTTCATTTCCCTCTCCTTCCATGCTTCAGAAGTTCCCTGTCACCTCCCTGCTGAATTCCAGCATTCTCTCTTAGACACTCTATTCAACATGTGGTTATCTACTCACTGTTTTGGTCCTTCTTACTGGAGGAGGTAATTGCCAGGCACCTCTGGTCGGCCATTTTCCATAATTGATTTTTGTATACTGATTTTGCATCCTACAATCTTGCTGGACTTTTTTATTCATACTAATAGGGTTTTTTTAGCAGATTCGTTGGGATTTTTTACATGCAAGATTATGTCATCAGCAAATAGAAATAGTTTTGCTTCTCTCTTTCCAATCTGGATGACTTTATTTCATTTTCTTGCCTAATTTCCAAAACTATGTTAAATGCAAGTGACAAGAGCAGACATCTATCTCTTGTTCCTAATCTTCATGGAAAGCATTCAGTCTTTCATCATTAAGTATGATGTTAGCTGTGAGTTTTTCATAAATGCCATTTGCCAGGTTGAGGAAATTTCCTTCTGTTCCCAGTTGGTCGAGAGTTGTTATCATGAAAGATAACATGATAATTTTGGCAAATACTCTTTCTACATCTATTTAAATGATCATGTGACTTTTCTTCTTTATCCTATTGTTATGATATATTATATATCCCTATTTTTTAAAGTTTTTTTAATAAGACCTGAATATGACAAAAGAATGTAAGTGGTACAAAAACACATATAGTGATAATCAAACTGCCTTCATCTTTAACTTTCTCTCACCGTTATTTCTTTCCTTTTCTCCTTCCAGACATGTTCTCTAGATACACATACACAAATAAGTATTTTCTTTTTATACAATTAGAAGTGTAAAACAGCATATTTTTTACTGACTACAAATAGATATGCCTCATTTAAGTGCACAGTATTCCATTGAATTAATATACCATTATTTATTAAGAATAAGCACTCAACAAGTATTCATTGGAAGGAAGGAAGGAGATGCTGAGTTGCCACTCATGACAATGTCCACCAGATTCTCTGATCCAGATTCCTGGAGGTGGCTTATGAAACAGGCCCTCCCCATCTGACTCTCTTACATCATTGGAATCAATTGCCACTCTTGACAATGTCCACCACATTCTCTGATCCAGATTCCTGGAGGTGGCTTATGAAACAGGCCCTCTCCATCTGGCTCTATTACATCACTGGAAGCAGTTGTCACTCACGCAATCAGAAAGAAAGTAGCCAAAAAGCTAACACTGAAGTGCAGTTTGTCCATCTAGTGGGTTGTCTTGCCTAACCAATTATCTTGGACAATATCTTTAACCTCTTTGGGGTAAACTCAAATAATATCAAATTTAAAAGGATCTTCTAAAAAATTAAATGAAGTAAGAGAATTCCTGTAGCCTCTCCAAAAAGTTAGTTCTGTTTCGTGCTCCTTCCAGCTGCCTGCAAGTTAAATTGAGAGAATACTGTTTCATTGCCATATTTGTCACTATGTGCAAATGAGTCAAACCTAGATTGGAAAAAAAAAATAAAACAATAGCTGGACTGGAGAAGAAGTCTCAGCCAGCACAGTTGAGTTGGCAGTGCCAAAGAGGAGGAGATGGCCATATGCTCAGGAGACTGGTTGCATATAAAAGGACTAAGCAAATATGTCAATACATTGAGGATAACGAGAGCCAGGTTTCTCACTCTCAGGGAAGGGAGGTACAAATATAGAAGGGAGAAAGACTAGAATTAGAAACATCTAAGATTGGATTGTAATTGGAACTATCAGTAAAAACTCCTGGTTTCTGACTGATAGATGATAGATAGAAAAACATCTATCTATATATAAACATAGATACATATACAGTCAGGCCTCTGTATCTGTGGGCTCTACATCCATGGATTCAACCAACTATAGATCAAAAATATTTGAGAAAAAAATTGCATCTGTACTGGACATGTACAGACTTTCTTCTCTTGTCATTATTCCCTAAACAATGTAACAACTATTTGCATAGCATTTACATTGCATTAGGTATTATAAGTAATCTAGATATGATTTAAAGTATATAAGAGGATGTGCATATGTTATATGCAAATACTACACCATTTTATATCAGGGACTTGAGCATCCATGGATTTTGGTACCTGTAGGAGGTCCTGGAACCAATCCCCCACTAAGGAACAAAGGACAACTGTATATGTATGTATACATGCACACACATACATACATACACACATAAACACAAAGATGAGTATACCAGCAGCAATAAGCATACCAGACATCCAGACTTTAGGTTTCTAAATATTATTCTCCTCAAAAGGAACCAGAGAAGTGGCTAATTTCAGGGCTCAGGCAGGGAAAGTATTTAGTAAGCCTAGAACATCATGTACCATAAAGTATGGAAATTCCCAAAAGATCATGGAGATATGTCAAAATGATAGTGGAGCCAACCAAGGGGCTCCCACCGGCTAAATCTGAGACAATTTGAGCATCAAAGAAATGATATGAGAGCAATCATTTATAACCCATTGAATAAAATAGGAACCTAAGAGCCCATACTGATATCAATTAATAGATAAATAAATGGGGGGCGGATACAGAGACAGGAAAGCTTTCCCTTACAATAGAAGGTCAACTAATAAATGTAGAAGGATGATGGAAGGGATGATTACCATTTGGTAACCCTTATAATAATTGTTTTGGTCAAGGAGCAAAACTGGATACTAATATAAATGGGTGAAAGTGTGATCAGGAACAGGATTTTTACATAGTCTCAAAATATCTCCAGACAATATTTATTCATTAACTTTCCATTGCAAAGTCTGGCAGACATCATCTTACCAAATGATAAAAGTTAATTTCATCAGCAATGGGACAAATCAACATCATGTGCCTTCTGATAGGATGCATTGAGAAGAACACAGCATCACTTCTGTGGTATTCCTGCCAAAAATGCATGTCCTAAGTACATTGGTGGTATAGTGGTGAGCATAGCTGCCTTTCAAAATGCATGTCCTAAATCCAATCATGAGGAAACATCAGACAAACACAAACTGATAGACATTCTGCAAAATAACTGGCCTGTCCTCTCCAAAATATCAAGGTCATGAAAGGAAGGAGAGACTAGGAACTGTTCCAGATAGAAGGAAACTAATGAGACATGACAGTTAAATGCAACATGTGATCATATATTGGATCCTGGATCTATAAAAGACTTTATTGGAGAAAATCAGTAAAATTTGAATGAGGTTTGTGGATTAGAATGTGCTATGGTATTAATTTTCTGATTTTGATGAACATAATGTGATTCATGTAGAAAAGTGTCTCTATTTTTTAGGAAACAGACACTGAAGTACTGAGGGGTCCTGTGACATAATATCTGTGACTTACTGTCAAATGGTTCAGAAAAAAATGACTTGCATCTATAGAGAGAGAAAGAGAGAATGATAAGGCAGATATGGTAAATTTCTAACAACTGGGAAATCAGGCTGAGGGAACACAGGATATCTTTGTACTATTCTTGAAACTGTTTTGAAGTCTTTAATTATTTCCACTTTAATAGTTTTGAAATATTTTTAATAACCCTGTTGTAACATCCTCTCCAGCAATTTAATTCAAGATCAGTATAAAATAAGAGTATGAAGCTAGTGAGAAATAAGTCATGCACAAAGTAAGAGAATTTATAAAGATAAATAAATAAGAGTTACTAAATATATTAAGACCTATGAATCTTGGATTCTATTTTTTAATTACACACTAAATTTTACTGTTAAAGAGCCATGGGGGGCCAGAAAAGTCCTCAGAGGTCTTTTCTTCATATATTTTTATATTAGGATCAAGAATAAAGTACAATGATCCCAAGAGGATTATGTATCAGAGAGTTCTTCTGGAGTTAACTCATATAAGCTTTTTATTTTATTTCATCATAAAACCAGTCAAGCAAAAAAAGCCTAGCTCTCTTTTCCTGCTATGACAATGAGTCTGGCCATCATCCGTGGCATATGTATCACACTCTGTAAACCTGTATCTTGCTCTTGCCCTATAATCCTATCTTTCTCTCTTCAATAAACCTCATTTTCATGCTTGCCTTACAAAAAAAAAAAAAAGCCTAGGAAATACATTATGTAATATAATGAACACCTACCCAGCCTAAAATAAAACATTTCTAAACACTACAGACTCTCTTCTTCTCCCTACCATGTTCCCAGTACAATATTCTTAATTTAGTATTTGTCATTCCCTTTTAAGTATTTATACTTTTGCTGCACCAGTATATACTTCTTAACAAAATATAATCTTGTTTGGCATGATATTTGACTTTACAGAAATTGTATAACACTATATATGTCCTTCCAAGCTTACTTTTCTCACTCAAGTTTTTTAGATTTAGTTAGCTTGATACACATAATTTTAATTCATTCGTTTTAACTGCTGTGTAGTTTTCCATGGTTTAAATATATCATTTTTTATTCTGTATCATATTGATGAGCATTTAAATTGTTATCCCATCTACCCTATTACAAACAATGCTAAAATGAACACCAAAACTACTCCTTACACTGATTTTCAAGCATTTATCTAGGCCAGTGGTTCTCAAACTTTGGAATGCATCAGAATCACCTGACGGTTTTGTTAAAACATAGATTGTTGGATCCCACCCCCAGAGGTTCTGATTCATTTTCTAAGAAGTTCTTAAGTGATGTTGATGCTGCTGGCCTGAAGACCACACTTTCAGATCCACTGCCCTAGGATGTACATTCTGGAGTAAAATTGCTGGGTCAAATAATTGTGCATCTTCAGCTTTACCAACTTGTGCCAAATTGCTCTGCAAAGGAATTTTAATGATATGCTCTCCCACAACAAGCAAGTTGTCTTTCTCAAATCCACACCACACTTGATGTCACAACACTTTTAAGGTTTTACCAATCCAAAGAATATGGAATTGTGGCCAGGTGCAGTGGCTCACGCCTGTAATCCTAGCACTCTGGGAGGCCAAGGTGGGTGTATCATTTGAGCTCAAGAGTTTGAGACCAGTAGGAGCAAGAGCAAGACCCCATCTCTACTAAAAATGGAAAGAAATTATATGGACAACTAAAAATATATATAGAAAAAATTAGTGGGGCATGGTGGCACATGCCTATAGTCCCAGGTACTCAGGAGGCTGAGCCAGGAGGATTGCTTGAGCCCAGGAGTTTGCGGTTGCTGTGAGCTAGGCTGACACCACGGCACTCTAGCCTGGGCAACAGAGTGAGACTCTGTCTGAAAAAAAAAAAAAGAATATGGATTTGTGGTTTTCATTTGAATTTTCCTAATTACTAATGAGGTTGGGCACCTTATATGTTTGTAGCCATTCAGGCTCGGTTTTCTCTTCTCTGCATTATCTGTTCATTCCTTTGTCTGTTTGTTATTAGGGTGTTTAACTTATGTCAAAAGACAAAATTACAACAAATTTAGCTTAAAGATCCAATTAGCTTTTATTTGTGCTTCTAGAATTGGGCAACACCTCACTCTGTAAAATAGAATGAGTGTTTCAATGAACTGAGCAGAGAAGTTTGGCTTTATAGGCAGAAAAAATGCTGCAGAAAGCAGAAACAACACAAAAAATGGATTGGCCATTTCAAAGTTACTTTCCTTATAGGGTTAAAAAAGAGGGGACTCCTTACTATGCAAGTCAGGTTGGTTGACTGGTATCACCTGCTTTTTGGAAAACTGATCTGTTTCAAAGTTCTGTTTAATTGTGGCACTTAGCACAAGCAAACCCATTCTGGTTTGGTCTGGTCTACTGGGACCTAGTGCAGGAGGCTAGTCCAAAACAGTGGCCTCCCATAAACCTTGTTTAACTCTTATATAGAGTAATAGTTACTAAACTATCATCTTTAGAACATGATGTGAGGACAATGCACCTACAATACATTTTTGGGAAATTCAACATATATATTTATACTAAATTTATTATAATATAGAAATTTCTGTGTTATATCAACCTAAAAGGAAGAAGCTGATGCAAAATTAATATAGAGAGTTTATTTGGGCCAAGGTTGAGGACAGTAGCCTGGGAAACACTTTCAAGTTGCCTTGAGGAGTCTTCCAGAGAGCAAGGAAAAGCTCAATATCTTAAAGAAAAAAGGACAAATCAGGAGACAGGACAATTACAAAAGTTGTTCAGCAGGAATTCTCATTGGTTTACAGATACAACAGTGGTTAGTGATTGGCTATATATACTGTTGAACTATAGGGTGTATGGCATTTTAGGCTACTTGGCGTCAGTTAGTCTAGAGTCTCATAGCAAGTGGCTTCAAGAGGTAATTATTTTGCTCAAGGGAAAGTAAGAGTGACTGCTGTTACATTTTAAATGCCTCTCCTGGCCTGATAGTTTAAAGGTGCTGGAACTCCTCAGATAAAAAGGTTTTTTTTTTCCTTTCTCAGTTATAATAGGAGAAATAAAAATACAAAATTACATATGTACCACAGTATACAAACTAACACCCCAAAACACCATACTTAGAAAAGAGACTAAAAGGAAATATTCTATCATTGTATATTCAAGTTTACAGATAGGTTTTTTTATTTTATGGCTTTAAGTATGTATACTTTCTTCCAATTTTCTATATTTTTCAAAATTTTTAATTAATGTAGTTTCATATTCCATGGAGATTCAGTGCCAAGCTAACACATAAAACAAAAGTCATGTATGTAATATTACCCTGAACATCCCTTAAATTGAGCTGTCTCTCAGAAAGTCCAATAGTGATTAAAGAAACATTCAGGGTCATTTTGCAATACAACCTGTTTTCCGTCTACCATTGGAATTATTGCTGTTTCTTCAGTTGAGTACCAGACGGAGCAACAGAAAACAACTGGGTAACATAAGAAAAATCTACATTGTATCTCTTCTTAGAATCACACTTAATCTAGTGAGATGATAATATCAGACACACCCAAAAACTGGGATCACTGAAGAAAAAGTAGGTTTACACATTTCATCTTATGCTCACCCTACGGTTCATTGAGTGGAATGTTAGGGAAAATAATGCACCATTTAGACTGTTGCTTTCTCCCTCTCTTATTTTTGTGGGGCTAAGCTCATATAGTTGAATTTGCATAAGCTAAATTTATATATGAGGAGACTCCATGGTACATAGTTTGTTTATAATATGGAAAAAAAAAACACCTTTTTCAAAGGAACAGATATTCTGGAATACATACATACCCCCTGTTGTCATCATTTACTCAGTCATTCAACAAATATTGCGTCTGCTGTTTCCAGCACTGGGCTACATAATGGAGGAGATAGAGGAAAAAGTAAAACAATCTCTGTCCCTACCCTCATGGAGCTTAATCAATTAATCAATCAGTCAAATAAAAAATTATCCTGTGATAAAAAAGAGGTACATAGTATCTTGAGAACATATAATAAGGATATTTGACGTACACTGAGTGTTTTAGAAAGGCTCCCTGTGAAAGTGACTACTGAGCTGGATTGGAAGTATGGGATGCTGTGATGTAAGCTGGAGCCAGATGAAACTGCCTCATGAGAGCCAATAGTTTAATTTTCAGAAATTTTGAAACAGGTTTTAAATAGCCATTATTAAACATTAAATTATGTAAACTTTAAATTATATTAAAAACACAGATCACAAATACTCAAAACTCATCACTTCTTAATTATTTTTACTACATTTTACTCTTATCTATGCTCTTGAGGTTATCTACTGTGCATCTTTTCCCATCCTGAGTAGCATAATGAAATCATCCCGTCCAGCACCTCTGCACTGCAGATGCTACTTGCCCATTAGTCACTTAGTAGCCACGTCAGTTATCAGATCGACTGTCACAGTGTCACAGTGCTTATGTTCAAGTAAATCTTATTTTACTTAATAATGGCCCCCAAGCTGAAGAGTAGTGATGCTGGCAACTCAGCTATGCCGAAGAGAAACCACAAAGTGCTTCCTTAAGTGAAAAAGTAAAAGTTCTCAACTTAATAAGGAAAGAAAAAAAAACTAGGCTAAGATTGCTAAGATCTACGGTAAGAACAAATCTTTTATCCATGAAATTGTGAACAGTATATTGTTATAATTGTTCTATTTTATTATTAGTTATCGTTATTAATCTTTTTACTGTGCTTAATTTATAAATTAAACTTTATCATTGGTATGTACGTATAGGAAAAACATAATATAGGGTTTGGTACTATCTAAAGTTTCAGGTCTCCACTGGGGGTCTTGGAACGTATCCCCTGAGGATAAGTGAGAACTACTATATCCATGGAAAAGCTGCTTCAGGGCAGTGACGACGAGTATAGAAGCAAGGCTGGAATGGGTTAAGTGAATAGGAAAAAAGAAAATAGAGGCGCTTTTCCTTCTACTACAAAAGACAATTGTAGGAAATGTACTGGCCTAAAAGAAAAATGTTGTGATTTTAACCAAATCAGAAATATTAACTGAATTCAAGCTCCACTTGGGACAAAAGTTCATCTCAATTTATACATCTAATTTTACCTAGTTCTCTGAGTTCCAGAGGATGAAACTAACTCTGGAAAAACACGATGGTTATAAAACAACAACTCAAAGTAAAAAATAAATAAATATTTTTTTAAAAACCACAACAGTAAGTTGTTACCACTGCCATTCCATTTAGAAAACAGCAATTTTACAAAGAAATTGTTACCAAAAAAATTGCTACAAAAAAGTCAGTTGGAGAAAGTGAAGCAAGAATGTCACTCTGCGGAGCCTTACCTGGCCCACCCCATTCTGAGTCAATGATTATCACCAGATGCAGGCAAAAGACATGGATATTTTTACACAAATTTAGTAAATAAACATAATGCTATGAAAATCCTGAGTTTAAAACCCCAGTACAGCCGATGTATTGTATCTTTGTTTTTATTTGCCTCAAACGGGAGTATATGCATCTTTAGCTTTTAATGGTCACACCTTCCTCTTCCTCTGTGTTTACAGAGGACGCCTTTCTCTCCTCCAATGCCTTTCTCTCTTATCAAAAACCTTATCCAAGTTTCAGGTTGAGTTCTGTCTATCAGTGAGTCTTTTCTGGTTATCACACCTTATTTGGGAAATCTTAGCATTTTAATGTGTAATACTGCCAACTAGGCCTTGCTCGCAAATTGTTAAATATTTTCCACAAGAGATTATAAAGTTCTAGCATGTAGAGACTGTGATACCTCATTCTTTTACATGTTTCCAAGGCTCTCTGTATTCAAATTAAGTAGAGTACTGTAAACTATTAATAATTATAACTTGTACTGCTCAAAGTCCCATTTTCATCCCCAAATCTCCATTCTAAAATTTCTTTGAATAATAATAATAGTTAACATTTATTGAGTGATACTATATAGCATTCACTGTTCAAGATACTTTTCACATATTAACACATATAATCTTCCCAACAACCCTATGATACAGATATTACTATTCCTATTTTACAGATAAGAAAACTGAGGTACAGAAAGGCCAAGTGACTGACCCAAAGTCCCACAATTAGTAAGTGGCAGAGTTGGGATTCAAACTAAGATTGACACAGGAGCTCGCTTTCCTAACCTTTTAGCAACAGAAAAATAACTCTTACAAGTCCTGGTTCTCCCTGGCCTTGTTTTAAGATGTGCCTGGATAAGTAGCGCAGTTTCACAGCCAGAATTTAAAGAAATTTTATTCTTTCCTCTTCAAAAAGAGGATAAAACATAGTGTACAGCAACACTTAACCAAATCCCGTGTTCTGTCCTCACACACTTCAATTCCAAGGCCTTTGTCTAGCGATCACTATCAGTTTTCCAGCCCCCAAACAGAAAACCACAAAAGCATTCTTTCGCTAGATGGCCCCAGGCTCCCTGCTGGCGAGGAGAATCCTTCCCTTAGAAACCGTTTAGGTTCAGTTGTCAGGGTGGGAGACATGGCCAGAAAGATCCCCACAGTCACTCCTGGAAAACTGCCCTGAGGCAATCTGCGGAGAAGGGAAACTGGCCAAACACAAGTTTCTCCTCTCCGAAGTCCATCAAGAGAGTTGTTCAAAAGAAAAGGCTAGCCCACTATTTGCAATAGATTCTCTACACATTCAAACACAGTTACTGCTCTGGGGGTCACGCGCACTTTTAAGACTAGCTTTTTTTGTTGGTTTGTTCTTTGTGACAGAGTCTCGCTCTGTTGCCCGAGTGCCGTGGCGTCAGCCCAGGTCACAGCAACCTCCAACTCCTGGACTCAAGCGATCCTCCTGCCTCGGCCTCCCGAGTAGCTGGGACTACAGGAGTGAGCCCCCACGCCCGGCCAAGACTTTAGCTTTCTTATCAGAAAAATGTTGATTCATACACAAACTTTGAGGAAAAACATACTTTACAGTCCTAAATTAAGAAACCCTGGCCGTGCGTGGCGCTCACGCCTGTAACGCTAGCACGCTAGGCGGAGGCGGGAGGACTGCTTGAGGGCAGCAGTTCCAGACCAGCCTGAGCAACGGCAAGGCCCCGTCTCTACCAAAAATTAGAAAGATTAGCCGGGCGTGGTGGCGCAAGCCTGTAGTCCCAGCTACTCAAGGAGGCTAACGCAGGAGGCTAGGGGCTCGCTTGAGCCCAGGAGTTTGAGGTTGCAGTGAGCTGTGAGGATGCCACACACTACTCTAGCCCAAGGGACAGAGCGAGACTCTATCTCAAAAAAGAAAAAAAAGAGATCCCTAAGGCAGAGGGATTGTGAGCTTTGTTTAATCACATAACTTGTACATTTTTTTTAAGCCCCCCGTCATTGCACTTACGGAACACTGGAACTCGCTGTGCCAGTGGCGGCCCATAGGTGGCGCTGCAGGGACAGCTAAGTGGGCCGCCTGCGTCCACCGCAGAGGCTGATGGGGGGCGGGGATTCGATCCGTCTCCCTGCGATGGGAGGAGCCTCAGAAGGGGCGAGGGAAGGCGAGTGCTATGCTGCGCGCAAGCGCAAGGCCGGGCACTCCCCCGGGAGAGAGGGCTGCTGGGCCGGGTGACGTGGCCTGGCAACGTCCCGCCTGGTGTGCCTCTCGGGAACCCGCCGCCGCCGAACTGCCCGCGGCCTAGTCCCGACGCGCGCGTGTGAGCCGGAGCTGGGGACAGCGACGGCGGTGGCCCGGCTTGCGGGGACCCGACGGGGCCGCTGCCATGGGGGAGTGACCCGCCTGTGCCCGCTGGTCCGCGGTAGCGGCGAGACATGAGGAAACCCCGCGGCGGGGGCAGCGGCGGCGGCTCCTGAGCCCCGGGATGGAGGAGAAATACGGCGGGGACGTACTGGCCGGCCCTGGCGGCGGCGGTGGAGGCGGCCTCGGGCCGGTGGACGTGCCCAGCGCTCGGTAAGGGGCCGATCCAGACTCGCCGCTCGTTCACGCGCGGACTAGGACGGCAGCTGCCAGCCCGCTCGCTCCGGACACACCTTCCCCGGCCTCCCTCCGTCCCCGCTGACAGCACGGAGCTCCCCGGGGTCAGCACGCGCCCCAGAGCCCTCCGTCCCCTCCCTTGGCTTTGCCGCTTGCAGGCTGCCTCTAGGTTCCCTTGGCTTCTCTGGCGCCCGCTGCAGAATGAACGCTTTAAAATCCAGGAAGCTTCTGCAGGAGTTGCAGGGTTTCAGGGCAGACTATCAACCTTAGAACTGCCCGCCAGTTCACGTGAGAGGTTTTTCTCATCTGTGAGAAACATTTCTCTTGGCTGTTTCTCCCTGAAATAGTTTGGTGATTACTTACCCATTCTGACATCTCCCTACGTAAATTAGGGGAAAGTGTCACCACATGAACTCGGATGTTCAGGCTAACCCAGCACATCAGGAATCCAGCCCCGTTTCTTTTTTGGTTTATCATTAGTTAAGAAATGTGTGCTTGTCAAAAAATTCAAACAGTACAGAAATTCCCCTTTACTCAAATCCTCCCACCAACACCAAAAGGTAAGGGACAGAGAGCTTCAGTGACCACTTATGAGTATGTACTTCCTGATCTAAGTTCGGAGGTGGTGTCAAAGATGCATAAAATGTGGCCCACCAATTTGAGTGGAACCTGCTGTTCACTGCCTTCATTTTTTAAAGAGGTTAAGTTTTTTCGTTCTTGAATATTTTCTTTGAGAGTGATAAATTCTTTAGAACTGTAGTAATAACATTACTAACATAACCTTTTTTGTGAAAAGGAAAGGAACACTGCATATGATGCTGGAACAAAACTTTAGCCAATTGCATTTTTGTAGCATAAATTTTTGATTTTCTAATCTATTTTGAATATCTAATTTTGTAATTAACAGCATATCAGACCGGGCACGGTTGCTCACGCCTGTAATCCTAGAACTCTGGGAGGCAGAGGCGGGAGGATCGCTTGAGGTCAGGAGTCCGAGACCAGCCTGAGCAAAAGCGGGACCCCGTCTCTACTAAAAATAGAAAGAAATCATCTGGACAGCTAAGAATATATAGAAAAAATTAGCTGGGCATGGCGGCACATGCCTGTAGTCCCAGCTACTCGGGAGGCTGAGGCAGAAGGATTGCTTGAGTCCAGGAGTTTGAGGTTGCTGTGAGCTAGGCTGACGCCACAGCACTCTAGCCCAGGCAACAGAGCAAGATTCTGCCTCAAAAAAAAAAAACAACAAACAACTAATTGAGAAATCCTTTAATTGTGGATATTTTATGCCTAAATTCATAAAAAATATGTAGTGTTTTAATTAATGGCTTCTATTTTGGCTTAAGTCCTCTTGGCAAAGAAGGGTGGAGGGGGTGATAGGCAACATTTGTTAAGCACCTCCTATGTTCCAAGTGCTTTAGTGCATCATCTCATTTAATTGTTACAGCAGTCCTACAAACTAAGTTGTGGTATCCTTGTTTCACAGATCAGGAAACTGAGTCGAAGAAAAGTTAAGAAATTTGCCCAAGGTCACAAAACTAATGAATGAGTTGGGAGTCCTCATTATTTCAGACTCCATGTATAATGCCTTCTACGTTTAGTAGACACACAAATATTTATTGAATGAATTGAACTTGAATTACACAGTGGTTTTTTATTTTTTTAGCCAAAGAACTGTGAACTGCTGCAGTGGGCAAAGCCCAAGAAGCAGATTTGAGCCCAAATCCAAATATCAGCAATTTCAGGTTTAGAGAACCAAGAACATTCTAAGCGTTCACAGAAAAGACCAGTGATACCTTTAATGAGACTAATTAATGGCAAATAATGATTTATAATTTGGGGAAGTGAATTGGATCCCCTTGTGTTGCCCAGAGGGTAGTGGTTCAGGGATTAAGGCCCTTGTTTAAGAGCCTCCCATTCCTCTCCTCTCCCCAACCTTTATTCCCTAGTAAATGAAGCTGTTAATTATTTCCCTCTTTAACATGAACTAGGAATGTCTGCTCATGAATGTATGGCTTCTTCACCTGGTTTTTCACATAGCAATATCAAAATATGTGTACAATTGTGAATGTGTGAATGTATATAATGTGTATATATACATGGAGATGCAAAGGAAAAAGTTTGGAAGGATGTATCAAATTGGTTACCTATGAAGAGGAAAGTGGGGATGATTTTATTTAAAACTTACAGCAACCAGCTATTCAGAGATTACTTTTGTAATCTCTATGGTTTTTTTTTTTCTTTTAGTTTAAAAGGGAAATAAAATGAGTGTTAGAAAGATTATAATAGTAATATATTATCAAGAAGTATTTTGCATATATGACTAAATCTTGCCATTTAAGTGCCAAATTTTTAGTTTTGTTAATACTTTAGACAGAAGTTATTTAAAAATCTGTATATTACCTTGCCTTTTTTTTTTTTTTGGAAATGCAATTTTTTTTTATTTCAGTATATTACGGGGGTACAAATGTTTAGGTTACATATATTGCCTCTGGCCCACCTGAGTCAGAGCTTCAAGCGTGTTCATCCCCCAGAAGGTGCACAGCACACCCATTAGGTGTGAATATACCCATCCCCTCCTCCCCCCTCCAACCTGCCTGACACCCGATGAATGTTACCATTAAATGTGCCATAAGTGTTGATCAGTTAATACCAATTTGATGGTGAATACATGTAGTGCTTGTTTTTCCATTCTTGTGATACTTCACTTAGTAGAATGGGCTCTAGCTCTATCCTGGATACTACAAGGGGTGCTAGATCACAATTGGTTTTTGTGGCTGAATAGAACTCCATGGTATACATATACCACATTTTATTAATCCACTCATGTATTGATGGGTGCTTGGGTTGTTTCCACATCTTTGCAATTTTGAATTGTGCCATTATAAACATTCTAGGACAGATGTCTTTTTTATAGAATGCCTTTTTTTCCTTTGAGTAGATGCCCAGTAATGGGATTGCTGGATCAAATGTTAGTTCTACTTGTAGCTCTTTGAGGTATGTCCATATTGCTTTCCACAGAGGTTGTACTAGTTTGCAGTCCCACCAACAGTGTATGAGTCTTCTTATTTCTCCACATCCACACCAACATTTTTTATTTTGGGACTTTTGGATAAAAGCCATTCTCGCTGGAGTTAAGTGATATCTCATTGTCGTTTTGATTTACATTTCCCTGATGATTATAGATGTTGACCATTTTTTCATATGTTTGTTGGCCATTAGTCTATCTTCTTTTGAAAAATTTCTGTTCATGCCCTTTGACCACTTTTTGATAGGGTTGTTTGATTTTTTTCTTGCTGATTTTCCTGAGTTCTACATAGATTCTAGTTATCAGCCCTTTATCTGATGTGCAGCATGCAAATATTTTCTCCCATTCTGTAGGTTGTCTGTTTGCTCTCATGATAGTTTCCTTGGCTGTGCAAAAGCTTTTAATTTAATCAGGTCCCATTTCTTTATGTTTGTTGTTGCTGTGATTGCCTTCTTAAGTATAATAAATATAATTTATCTTTTCCTTGATGACTTCTGGTCATTATGAGCATCATCTGGTGAACTGAGTTTAAATAGGAGCTCAAAGGCTCCTTCCTACTACTGGTGTTTTGCATATGCTGCTCCCTGTACTTTGAAATACCCTTTACCTTTCCTTGCTATCTTCATATACATCTCGAACTCTGTGAAGATGTCTTTCACTTCCCTAAAATTAGTTGCTTCCACATCTGTTATTTTAGAATTCTGTTAACTTACCTAGGTCACAGAAATATTTGTTTGTCCAGTAGACTGAGAGCTCCATAAGGGCAGGGTTTCCCGTACACTGTGTCTTAGATATCACCTAGAAATGTATTTAGTTGTAAGTAACAAAACTAACAGGTTTAAACAAATAGAGATTTATCCTTCTCACATAAAAGAAACCAGAGGTTGCTGGTGTTTGTTCAGAACCTTCCGTGATAACATCTGGGACCTGAATTCTTTATGTCTTTCCTCTTTGTCATCATTAGTGTTTTGGCTTTCATATTCAGATTTGTTGTAAAATAGATGTGGCAGCTTTAGATAAAATTTTTCTTAGATAAATTTTAGATAAAAGTCCTCCTTTAAGGCAGGAGAATGGTGGAAGAAGTAATTCCAGGTGCATCTTGCCCTTTTATCAGGAAGAGGAAAGGCTATACCTGAAGCCACCCTGTCAGACTTCCCTTAGATCTCATTGGCCATGTTTGGCATCTGGCACACTGTAAGTGAGCAAAGAATATGTGAAAAAGGGCTAAATAGCCCTACAGTGGATGTGCAAGATTCTTTGCTGACATCAAGAATTTCTGGACTCCTGTGATTTTAATGTAACTCTATTTTTCCTGGTCTTTGTTTTTTCACCTCCCTATCTGTTTACAGTGTGGTTCTTTGTCTTCTTGCTTCTTTCCTGCTGCCTTATTTTTACACCTAGTTAAGAGCTTAAGGAGTATAACTCCTAGGCTCAAGTGATCCTCCCACCTCAGCCTCCCTAGTAGCTGGCATAGGGCATGCCACCACACCTGCCTATACTTAAGTCTTTAGGACTTTTTTCTCTAGCTTAGACAGGCCAAAGTCCAAATTAATCTTAGGTTTTGATATATATTTTGTCTTTTATAGTTAGACATTATTTTACTGTGGGCCATTATGAATATATAATTGGGAACATTTGAGAAGACGGGAACCCTCAAAAGCCTTTTAGGTAAACTTTGATTTTCTATGTGCTATATTAGAAAGGATACACTTAAGAAACGTGGGCTTGACTCTACCTAGCTCTCTGGGCTTCAACTTCCCAATGTACAACATGAGAGGAATTAGGCTAAAGAATGTCTATGAAGTGTTTTTTGCCTTTTAAATGTTAGTGTTCTACTTTTTTTCTAGTACATAGACATTTACTTTCATACCTAGACAATTGCTAGAGATGTGGTAGGTCTCCCAGAAGGGTTCTGCTGGGAGGTTGAAGCCTGGCTGTTGGGATATTGGAGTTAGATGAGAGAAGAGGAGGAAGGATTAAGAAGGGAAACGTCTTTTTCATCTCCACATTTTTAAAAACCCCAGTACCTCATCCTTCGTTTCCTCTTTACCTTCTATCTAGACCTTGCCAGAGGCTAAACCTCATGACTCCTGTACTAGTTGAGAAAGGATAATTGCTTGACTCTTCTGGGCAGGAACCTGGGGATCCTATTACTCGGAAGACTTCCTAAGGCTCCTCCCCTTTTCAGCTTCTCACTCCCCCTCCAAGGTGCTTCCAACTCCTCAGCCTTTTCAGGATTGTGTAGTTCTGGTTACTTGACTTTTCAACCATAACCCTCACTATAGTCACTCTGCAAGGCAGAGGGAGGGGCAAACCAAAGGCATTTACCATTCCTCTGTTTCTTCCTATATTTTGGTCCTCTAGTTTCATCACAGATAGAATTTAGTTTCTGTTTTGTTCTTATTTGAAGAAGTTAAGTTAATTAAGTTAAAAAGTATATTACCAGATTAGCCCACCTCAACCAAGAATGTTTTATTTTTGGTTTGGTGCTTTAACAAAAAATAAACTATATCTACACACAATCATTCACATACATTGAAAAGAAACCAGAAGTATATATGCCAAAATGTTAATAGTAGTTAATGATGTGAATGGTGAATTGTTTGGGAATTTTTTTATTGTTCTCTTTTTTTGTTTATGTGTATTTCTGTGGTTTCTGTAATGACCTCTATTGTAAAAGAAAACAGATTAATGAGTTCCTTGTCATTTCATTGATACTAAAATTTATTTCTGTTTTTATTTTTCAGGTTAACAAAATATATTGTGTTACTATGTTTCACTAAATTTTTTAAAGCTGTGGGACTATTTGAATCATATGATCTCCTAAAAGCAGTTCACATTGTTCAATTCATTTTTATATTAAAACTTGGGTGAGTGTGTATGGAGTTTTGTCCTTAATGTTTTTTATTCTTTGAAAATCCTATTTTAACTGAGTATGTTTAGGAAACTTTACATGGAATTTTTTGTGCAATTTATTCCTCCTGACAAGTATTTGATATAATTTTTTAAATGGAAGAATACTTAAAGGTTAGAGCACAAAGAGACATAAGAAAAGGGACTGTTGTACTCTACTTACCAAAACATAGACTTTAGTTTGTGTTAACGAAATTTTTATAAATTTCTTTTAATAGCTGGCTTAACAGAGGTCAGCTACATTCTCATATCTGCTCTAGCATTCAACCTGTTGCAATATCTTGTATCATCTGATATAAGCCTCTAAAAAACTTTGTTGTACGCTTCTGAGAGACTAAGAGTGAGAGGCAAATAATGTCTTGGTATTTTATGAAAGTGGTTTTGACCTTGCAGACTCCCTGAGATGGCTCAGGGACCCGAGGGATTCCCAGACTATTTCACTGATGTAGCCCAGTCTGCAAGCAGGTGCAAAATGTTACCTGAGGCTTGTCTCAGCACAAATACTCCTTATTTTCTAAGTTAAACCATGCTAGAATGTGTTCACTACATAATCCCTTCATAGGACAGGGTCCTCACATAATATAAACATTACATTCATTATTTTATATATAATAAAACATTTGTTCTCAGTAAAGATGTCTGGGTCTTGAGATTGATAGTGACCACCCTCTGTGTTAATAAAAATCTGTTAGAGACTCTTGGGAGTATAATTTTGGTGATTGGGGGAAAAGATTCCTGACTAGGAAATTTTAAGAACCAGTTGTATACAATTTTTTATAACTATTTTGGCAGTGTGAAAGGTAGGAACATATTAGTATTTTCTTCATTTCTATTATACTATTTTAAAATGTACTATTACTGAATTTTAGAGAAGACAGGAATTATTTTCTTCGATATTTCAAGGTATAAAAAAAATACACTATTTTACTTTTGTGGCCTGTGATCTAGTTCTGAAGACAATTACAAAAGGAGTTCTGGCCAGCTGCAGTGGCTCACACCTGTAATCCCAGCACTTTGGTGGGGGCCAAGGTGAGAGGATTGCTTAAAGCCAGTAGTTTGAGACTAGCCTGGGTAACATACCAAGACCCCGTCTCTACAAAAAATTTAAAAATTAGCCAGCCATCGTCTCACGTGCCTTTAGTCCCAGCTGCTTGGGAGGCTGAGGCAAGAAGATCACTTGAGCCCAGGAATTCAAGGTTACAGTGAACTATGATGAGGCCCCTGCACTCAGCCTGGGCATAGAGCAAGACCCTATCTCTAAAAAAAAATTTAAATAACAAAAGAAGAGTTCCCAAAATGTTGAAATGAGAGCCTTATTAAAATAAATATAGTTCTCCGGTATGATTTCTTGAGGATAACATGCCTTTCAAGTTCTAGTATATTTGTTTAAAACAAGTATCTTTACTTAAAACTGTATCATGTATTTAATATTGATTAATATTAATATATTAATGTTTCAATATTTACAGGACTGCATTTTTTATGGTTTTGTTTCAAAAGCCATTTTCTTCTGGGAAAACTATTACCAAACACCAGGTAAGGTTTTTGCAGAATCCCTTATTCCTAGCAGCTTCCCATTCAGTGGGTGAGGATAACAATGGTTATTTTTTTGATCAGGGGTACTAATGAATGACTTAAGTACACAGCAGAACACTTCTAGGGTTAACTTGCTCTTGACTTGTCTTTTCAGAATAGAGGCTTCAAGAGTAAACTATAAAATGCTAAGATAATAGAATTTTTAAAAATACAGAAAAGTGTAAAAAATATAAAAGCGTTTATATAATTGTCTTCTTTAATACTGGGTTTTTATTCTGAAAGATTTACAAATCAAACATGAAGCCATGCCCAAAATCCTAGTACAAATGTCACTGGGAGGCTGATAAAACACAGGGGTTAAGAGTGAGGCCTCTGGAGTCAGGCAAATTCATGTGCTGTCTATCCTACTTACTGAGCCTTATGTTGGGCAAGTTACTTAATTTCTCTCTACCTTAATTTGCTCACCTGTGAAATGGAGCTATGAGGGATAAACAAATTAATACATATGAAGTTCTTAGAATAATGCCTGGCATATAATGAGTATGCAATACATATTAGGATGCAACATATCACCCTCATTGTCATTGTCATTTTTCCCTTTAGACAGCTGAGGTTCAAACTTCATGCCAGAAATGTCCTACATTTTACATAATTATCCCACATTATCACTTCTTTGGACAGCAGTTATACCCTACCATGTTTGCTTTATGCCACTAGTTAGAAAACTACACTATGATTTTTTTAATTAGAATGGCAAATTTAAGTACTTCTGCTTTAGAAACCAAGAACATTTTTTAAAATGGGATTAATATTTAAACCCCATCTTAACTTTTTTTCTCTTTTTCAAATATTGGAGCACTAAAAATTCCTGATGAAAAATAATTTAAAGACTAAAACTTAAGAGTTCCTAGGAAACTAGTGAGAAATTGAGAATTTGTAGAAAAAGATTTCAAGATCCAACAATAGACAAGCATATAGATAATGGAAAGCAGAACACTGTCTTGCAAATCTAGAATTAGTCAAAAGATCTTAACGTTTTCTATTTCATTTCAAAATATTTAATTATTTCACTTACCTTTAAAATATTTGTTAATTGTTATCTTTCTCTGTGTGTTTTATTTATAATAAGATTGAGATTTTAGCAAAACGTGACTGAAATTTTTAATTTTTTTTTCCATTTATAGTGGATCAAAATATTTAAACATGCAATTGCTGGGTGTATCATTTCACTCTTGTGGTTTTTTGGCCTTACTCTTTGTGGACCACTAAGGTAAATAAAAATGCATATTTTGAATGGTTTGTATTTTTGTTTTTAATATTAACTTTGTTCTGTATTTTATGTCAAATATTTATTTGTATAAATGATTCTATCACTTCTGTAGCATTGGATAGAATTCAACAAATGGGTCCCGGGGAAGAGAATTTGTTTAGTTTGTGGACTAGTTCTTTGGTGGCTACCGTTAATATATTTATCCATGATTTGTCATAAATGTTTTACTAGTTAGAATCCAAAGAGTTTCAGAAAATTTTTAGCATAAGTGGCTTTTTTAAAAAATCATTTTTAGTGACCACTTCTGTACTGATTTAGAAGCTAAAAGATCTAAAATGGTAAATAAAATCAACCAATAAGGCTGGGCACAGTAGCTCATACCTGTAATAGCAGCACTTTGGGAGAGGCTTGCTTTAGGCCAGGAGTTCAAGACCAGCCTGGGCAACATAGTGAGACCTGGCTCTACAAAAAATTTTTAAAAATTAGCCAGGCGTGGTGGTAAGCACCTGTAGTCCCAGCTACTGGAGAGGCTGAGGCAGGAGGAGGATGGCTTGTGCCCAGGAGTTCAAAGCTGCAGTGAGCTACAACCAAGAAAGAAGAGAGCAAAATCTTTAAGAGCACCATAGCCTTATAAACTTGTAAATAAATGTCTTGGGAATAATGTGTCAATCATCAGATTAAAGGTGTGGGTGGGTTAAATAGACTACTCTCATTTCATCTTCCCCTAGATCTATATAATATTTTTATGCAATTGGGCTTGTTTAGGAAGGAAATGTGCAAATGAGCTGCTTAAGGGCCACTTAATAGTGCAACTGTACATAAATATTTTTCTGTCTCAAAAGGGTTTTACTTAGTGGGGAAATGTAAGAAAAAGTACCTTGCCATTGATAAGAGGTGAATATGACAGTGAGAGGTAAGGAGTCGAATGAAGGATGTTCTAAAGGATCTCACTCAGAATAGTGGAAAGTGAAGGATGGGAAATGCTTTGTAGGAAGTCCTTTCCCCTCTCACGGCCAGTAGAATAGCTTCTGGATTGGAGTCCCTTTGGCTTATTTGCCCTATACTTTGTCAGATGCAGAGTATGTGTAATTCCAAACGTCACATCCCTGTCCATGGTAGCAGCAACATCCTGGAGGGGTGGGAAAGCTGGCTGAGTTTCTCAGCTTGGGGAGAGCTTTTTCAGCTTACGCTTGAATATGATTGAGTGGTGCTGTTGCTTATCTGCAATATTTTAAATTTCTTATTCAAGAAATTATGTTTTGGTTCATATATTACTAAATCACTGTCCCTGTGTGTTAGGATAGGGAGGAAAGGGAAAGATACTTAAATTTTACTTGGCTCCTTCCTTTAGTCATCTACTTCCTGTCCTTATAACCCCTTACTGCCATCAACAGTGCCCCTCTCATTCTTTTACTGAGACCATCATGCACTTTCCCAATTGGAGAGACTCCTTTGGTATTTCATAGTCTGTCTTATTTTAGGCTAGCATTTACACTGTTGATATATTTATTTTCTTAAATTATGTTCTCCCAAATAGTAATAGTATTAAAGTTGTCACTGATATGTTCTCATTGCAGATTTTTGGGTAAAGAGGAAAAATGGGCCGGGCGCGGTGGCTCACGCCTGTAATCCTAGCACTCTGGGAGGCCGAGGAGGGTGGATTGCTTGAGGTCAGGAGTTCGAGAGCAGCCTCAGCAAGAGCGAGACCCCGTCTCTACTAAAAATAGAAAGAAATTATCTGGCCAACTAAAATATATATATAGAAAAAAATTAGCCGGGCATGGTGGCACATGCCTGTAGTCCCAGCTACTCGGGAGGCTGAGACAGTAGGATTGCTTGAGCCCAGGAGTTTGAGGTTGCTGTGAGCTAGGCTGACGCCACGGCACTCACTCTAGCCCGGGCAACAGAGTGAGACTCTGTCTCAAAAAAAAAAAAAAAAAAAAGAGGAAAAATGAAAAATTTACAATCACCTGAAAATCTGTTACTATTTAGATTGTATAAGCCTCCTTTTGCATGCCTGTAATCCTAGCATTCTGGGAGGCCGAGGCAAGAGGATTACTTGAGCTCAGGAGTTCAAGAACAGCCTGAGCAAGAGCAAGACCCTGTCTCTACTAAAAATAGAAAAATTAGTTGGGTGTCATGGTACACACCTGTAGTCCCAGCTGCTTGGGAGGCTGAGGCAAGAGGATCACTTAAGCCCAGGAGTCTGAGGTTGCAGTGAGCTACGATAACTCAACTGCACTCTACCCGGGTTGACAGAGCGAGACACTGTCTCAAAAAGCCTCCTTTTGACTGGTAATAGTATTTTTAAATTTTTCTAAAGAAATATTTCATAAATAAAGAGAGTATATATATGTATGTTTAAAGAATATTAAATTAAACATCTATATATCCAACACCCAGTCCCCAAAATAAAACCTTACTAATATCTGTGAACCCTTTGTGCCTCTCCTGATTCTTTCCTCTTCTTTCTCTTTAGATGTAACCAGCATCTTAAGTTTTATTTTTCATTCTCTTGGTTTTCTTTATAATTTTACCACATATGTCATTTTTTAAAGTGTTTGACTTTATATAAATGGAATTACAGTCATGCATTGCTTAACAACATGGATATGTTCTAAGAAATTTATTGTTAGGCAATTTTATGCTTGTGCAGACATCACAGAGTGTACTTACACAAAGCTAGATGGTATACAGCCTACTGCACATGTAGGCAATATGGTATAGCCTATGGATCCCAGGCTACAAACTTACACGGTATGTAACTATGCTAAATACTATAGGCAGCTGTAACACAATGCTAAGTATTTGTGTATCTAAACATATGTAAACATAAAGAAAATATAAAAATACAGCATAAAAGATAAAAATTGGTACACCTGTACAGGGCACTTATGAGTGGAGCTTGTGGGACTGGAGTTGCTCTGGATAAGACAGTAAGTGAATGAGTGGTGAATGAATGTGAAGGCCTAGGACATTACTCTACACTGCTCTAGACTTCATAAACATTGTACACACTTAGGCCACAAAATTTGTAAAAAAAAAAAAAAAATTGTTTTTTTAATCCCTTCCCAGCTATTTTCTTTCTTCAATAATAAATTAACCTTAGCTTGCTGTAACTTTTTTACTTTAAACTTTTTTTTTTTTTTGAGGAGAGGGAAAGAGTTTATTAATTTGCCAGCAAATGAGGAGGTTGGCAGACTCCCATCTTAAAGTACCAATGTCCTCTTTTCTAACTTTTTTACTCTTTTGTAATAATGCTTAGCTTAAAACACAAGCACGTTGTACAGCTGTACAAAATTTTTCTTTATATCCTTATTCTAAAAGTTTTTTTCTATTTTAGAATTTTTAAATTTATTAATTTATTTATTTGTTTTACTTTTTAAACTTTTTTGTTAAAAATGAAGAAAAACACACACATTAACCTAGGCCTACATGGGGTCAGGATCATCAATATCATTGTCTTCCACCTCCACATCTTGTTCCACTGGGAAGTCTTCTGGGAAAATAACATGCAGAAAGCTGTCATCTATGATAATAGATGATATGTTATGATAACACAACAGGCAGGTCTTTCTGGAATACCTTCTGAAGGACCTGCCTGAGGCTATTTTACTGCTAATTTTTTATAAGTAGGAGTACATTCTAAAATAATGATAAAAAGCATAGTAAATGCATAAACCACTAACATAGTCATTTATTATTGTTATCAAGTATTATGTACTGTGCATAGTTATATGTGCTGTACCTTTATACAACTGGCAGCTCAGTAGATTTGTTTATACCAGCATCACCACAAACACATGTGTTGCAATATGATATAACAGCTAGGCAATTGGAATTTTTCAACAGCGTTATAATCTTATGGGACCACCTTCGTACTTGTGGTCTGTCTTTGACTGAGACATCGTTAGGCAGCACATGACTGTACATTGCTTGTATTTTTTGGCCTACTGTAAACAATGCTGGTATAAACCACCTGGTACATATATACAAGAAATCTGTATGATGCAATTCTAGGAGTGGTATTCTTGGGTATTTGTATCTTCAATCTTTCTAAAGTAGATAATGGCAAAATAGTTTCCAAAGCAGTTGTACCGTCTGTGAAATAATATTTTGTGAAGTCAAAGGGAAGTATTTATTTTATTTTCTCTACCTCTAGTTGAATTCCTGCTTCTTGATAAAGATAAGATATATTTCATGAATGATGCTTTGTTTTTATAGGACTTTGCTGCTATTTGAACACAGTGATATTGTTGTCATCTCTCTACTCAGTGTTTTGTTCACCAGTTCCGGAGGAGGACCAGCAAAGGTAGAATTTTCCATTATCAGTTACTTGGAAATAGAAAGTATAAGTGTGAAATATTATTTAAAGCAACAAAATTTTATCTTTACCATTTATAAGAATGCAGGAGGCCAGGCATGGTGGCTCATGCCTATAATCCTAGCGCTTTGGGCAGGAGGGTCACTTGAGACCAGGAGTTTGAGACCAGACTGGACAACATAGCAAGACCCAATCTCTACAAAAAAATTTAAAAAGTAGCCAGGTGTGGTTGCATGTACCTGTAGTCCCAGCTACTTGGGAGGCAGAAACAGGAGGAGCAATTATACTTGAGCCCAGGAGTTCGAGGTTACAGTGAACTGTGATTGGGCCATTGCACTCCAGCCTGGGCAGTGACAGAGTAAAACTCTCTCTCTTAAAAAAAAAAAAAAAAAAGCAGAGGCTTTTTCTGCTAGTTTTTGAAATGATATAGATTCCTAGGAAGTTGCAGAAATAGTACAGAGAGGTCCCTGTACCCTTCACTCAGTTTCCCTCAAACTTCTTACCCAACTTAAATATACTACCAAAACTAGAAAATTGACATTGGTGTAATGCATTAAACTTATTCAGATTTTACCAGTTTTACATACACTCATGTGTTTGTGTGTAAGTTTGTGAAATTTTATCACGTGCATAGATTTGTATAACCACCAGGACTACCACCATAACCAAGATATAGAACTGATACAGTACCACAAAGATCATGTTGTACCTATTCTCCTCCTTACAGCCTCATTCTTAACCCTTGTAAATCATTTTTTGGAGAATACCTAAGAACTTGTTATATTTAAAGTCTGATAAACATTTATGCAACATTTTGCCAACAAGACATCCCTATTCATTTAAGTAATTCAGGTATTATCCATTTTTGGTATATGAGTTACCAATCTGCAATGCCAAACTGTTGGAACTCTGTTTCTGTTTTACCAAATAAAACGCTTCCTATGCATGGTGCATTGTCCTAGACACAGAAGCAAGGAAAAATAAAAACAAATAAGGTGTAATGGTCCCTGTTCTGAAAGGGATTCTCAGGCAAAGTAATGGAGGGAGACAGATAAAATAACAAAATGAATAAAATAACGTGCCAAATATAGCACAGTAAGAGAATATTCAGCCTGTAGGTTTCAATTTGGGTCATCAAGATTAAAGCATAGGCCACTATTTAATCCTTCCCCTTACTAATAAAATACTCCAAGTACATTTCAAATAAATTGAAGAGTTTTTCTTCTTTTAGGAGACAGGGTCTTGCTCTGTTCCCTGGGCTAAAGTACAATGGCATAATCAGAGCTCACTACAGCCTCAAACTCCTGGACTCAAGTGATCTTCCTGCCTCAGCCCCACTACAGGCATGCACCACTGCACCTCGCTAATTTTTTTATTTTTTGTAGTAATTGAGTCTCCCTATGTTGCCCAGGCTGGTCTCAAACTCCTGGCCTCAAGCAGTCCTTCTGCCTTGCCCTCCCAAAGTGCTGGAATTATAGGTGTGAGCCACCATGCCTGGCTTAAATATCTTTTAAAATATAAATCACTTGTTCCAGAAAGTCTAGGGACTGTTTAAAAAAGAAAAAATAATAATGAAATAAAAAATACATATAAATCACTCCACATCAGTTGAGAAAAATGCTTAAGATCCTCAACAGAATTGAGCAGAGAAAGATAACTCACAAAAGAAACACAAATGACTTTAAAACATTAAAGAAATAAAAGTTTGGCTGTACTAATAATCAGAAATGAGACTATACATCCTGCATATCTTCTCATTAGTGTCAGAAATGAATCAGGGCATCTGTCTAGGATTCTGTGGGGTTTTTTTCTTAATTATGACTCTAAACATTATAAAATTCTCAGTTGCCCTCTTTGTTAACAAAAGATTAAATTATATTTTCCATATTTGAGTGTTGTTGATGTTACCAATCCTAACTCAATGAAAACTTAAGAAATTTCTACTTATATTTTTTTATGTATACTATACTGTCTTTTGTCATAATACTCACCACACTAACAGAGAATTGATCCAGTGCAGTGGTAAACATATGTAATGAATACAATAGTATCCTCACTTCATTGTAAACTTTTACTTAGAAGTATTATATTATACTTCCATTATAAGTAAACATTATACACTTATGTAGTAATATATGTTACATATTAAAAGCATATGTATTATACAGAGTTGTATTTATAAATTTTTAACTATAGAATGTAATACTATTTATTTATTTTTCTTCCTTATTCCATATACTTTGTAGTTTAAGTAATGCTATTTAGATTGCCTTTTTTTTTTTTTTTTTTTGAGACAGGGTCTCACTATGTTGCCCAGGCTGGTCTCAACCTCCTGGGTTCAACCAATCTGCCTGCCTCAGTTTCCTAAGTAGCTGGGATTACAGGTGCAAGCCACTGCACCTGGTTTAGATTGCTTTTATACCTAACATTCTGTAATATTTACATAAATTAGGCTATATGTCTTTTCTATAATTTTCTTTTGTCAAATCCTTTCTCTAGAATGAGGACATAATTTTATTTATTTATTTTTAATATTAGGGCTAGGGGTAAGGGTCTGACTGCTAATTTTCTTGATTCTTTTTCCCTAGAGAAGTAGTAACTAGAATATTCTCTAGCCCTTGCATGTTGTAAGGTGAAATAAATTGCTACTAATTATCCTTCAGCTACTTTAGCTTAAGCTTTTCAACCAGAAGTAAAGAAAGATTTAGGAAGGTTAATTCTATAAACAGTAACAGTTTGTTCATAGTAACATGCCTAGCCATGTTAGCAAGGAGATAATTGAAATTGTTGATATTATGTGTCTCAAATGCCCTTAATATATTTTGCAGAATTTGTTAGATCTGTTTACTTTTGTATCTTACTGTATATATAAGGGCTTTAATGTCAGATGTTATTTTTCTTGAAGTATTTATTTGGAAAAAATGCTTTTCTTTAGTATTTGTATAGTTATCATCTTAAAAATCAACCCTTGAAAAAGTCATCCTTATTACTGTTTTCTTTATTTTCAGACAAGGGGGGCTGCTTTTTTCATTATTGCTGTGATCTGTTTATTGCTTTTCGACAATGATGATCTCATGGCTAAAATGGCTGAACACCGTATCCTTTTGCAATAGATGGGGGCATTATTTAAAGTCTTACAGAAAAATAGAAGACTGCCAGAATGGGAAAAGAAGGAGTAAATGAATTAAACTGATCAGTGATGAATAAAACTTTCCTAGATTAATGTAGATGTTCTAAATCGGTATTCAAATAACGAACAAATTCTAAGTTAAAATATTTTATAGCATCTCAATATCTTCTAGAATACCCTAAGTTTTCAGAAATTTAAGAACACTGAAAGAATATTTTAGAGTGATCTGGTGCTTTAAAAAATAGATGATTTGCCACTCAACATAATCTGTATGCTCCCTTATAATTTACAATTTAAATGTTTGTAAATGCAGAACATTTGGCATCTTCTTGCCTGAAAGAAAAAATTCAAATTCTCTTACCTGATATTTATCCTCTTGTTCCAAATTATTTCTACTTCAGCCTCCACTCTTCCCTTGTATAAACCCAACTTTCCAGTCAAATGTGACTACTCATTTTACTCTACAGACAAGCTTTGTTCTTTCTTATTCACACACCTTTACCCACCCTATTCGGCAGAACTCAGAGCACCAGTTTTAATTCTTCTAGGTACTGATACACACTGCCCTAAAACTTATTAGTAAACTAATAATAATTTACTTTCTTACAATGAGAGAGAGGAGCATGATTTTGAAAAAGCTCAGAGTTGCCTGTGATACAACCTTCATTCCCCACTCCCCACCCCTTTCTACTTCCTTTCCTGAGGCTTATGTGGTCAGTGACTTAAAAGACAGATTTAGGACTGATTGTATTTGTCACTAAAGAAGGGCAACCTCACTTTCATTGGACAGGAATGATCCAAAGAGATTCCTTGCTTTTGTCCCTTTGTACTACTTACAGTATGTATGCATATGTCTTTTGGCAGTTAACTACTAAAATGTACCAACTTTATCTTAAGCACTATTACAATTGTTTTAGAGAAAACAACTGAAATACAGGCATTCCAATTTGTAAATCAGGTCCTGGAATTAAATGTTATACTGTTTTGTTTTGCTTTGTTTTTGAGGGAAACATGTTATTGAGAGTAGTCAGGTTTGGGGCCCCCAGACCAGTGTACACTCAACCCAAAATAATGCAGCCAAAATTCCAGGAGAACTTCAGGTTTCAAGGACTTAATTTTTGGAATTTTTACCTTTACGCCAACTCACTTAGCTGAAGGACATCATGACAGTGCTCTAACTCACATGCTTTACACAGCCATTGCATTCTTAGGTGTGGCAGATCACAAGGTATGTTCTTGTCTTTGTTGCTAAGGGAATGAAAAGATTCTGAAAAGTTATAGCAACTATAACTATAAAAGTACATTTGAAGTAAGTCATCAGTAATTTACAATATTGCCTGCCATTTAATAGTTAAGTGAGGATATGAAAAAACATACTAGTTCTGTTTCTTCAAATATCATAGATTTGAGTGTTGCACTGTATGGGTTTCTAATGAGACTTATCTAATTTTACTTACAGGGTGGAGTATTGTTGCTAGTACTGGCTTTGTGTTGTAAAGTTGGTTTTCATACAGCTTCCAGAAAGCTCTCTATAGATGTTGGTGGAGCCAAACGTCTTCAAGCTTTATCCCATCTTGTTTCTGTTCTTCTCTTGTGCCCATGGGTCATTGTTCTTTCTGTGACAACTGAGGTAAGAGCAAGAATATATTGGTAGAACTAAAATGAATTGCTGTTAATTAAAATTTTAGTTTAGTATTTTAGTTTGGTATTGTATTTTATTTTAATTTGAGGTTAAAATGGCTTTTATAAGATCTTGGCTTTTTCTCTGTAGTTTTTAAAACAATATTTTGGAATTAATTTTATTGTTTATAAAACATACAAATCAAATACTATTACATATGCTTCACATCCCAAAGGAATCAGTTGAAGTAACAACAATTAAAAACTACATGTTAGGCTTAAGCATTGTGGGTCACTTAGTATTTATCAAAGTATTAATAATCCTTTTTTGGTTTGGTTTGCTTTTTGAGACAGGGTCTTTTTTTTTTTTTTTTTTTTTGAGACAGAGTCTCACTTTGTTGCCTGGGCTAGAGTGCCGTGGCGTCAGCCTAGCTCACAGCAACCTCAAACTACTGGGCTTAAGCAATCCTCCTGCCTCAGCCTCCCGAGTAGCTGGGACTACAGGCATGCACCACCATGCCCGGCTAATTTTTTTTTTATATATATATATATTTTTTTAGTTGGCCAGATAATTTATTTCTATTTTTAGTAGAGACGGGGTCTCGCTCAGGCTGGTCTCGAACTCCTGACCTCGAGCGATCCACCTGCCTTGGCCTCCCAGAGGGCTAGGATTACAGGCGTGAGCCACCACGCCCGGCTTGAGACAGGGTCTTGCTTTGCTCTGTCATCCAGGCTGGAGTGCACTGAGTGGCACAAGCATAGCTCAGTGAAGCCTCAAACTTCTGGGGTCAAGCGATTCTCCCATCCCAGCCTCCTGAGTAGCTGGGACTACAGGTGTACACCACTGTGCCAGGCTAATTTTTTTTTTTCCAGTTTTTTGTAGAGATGGGGTCTGTGTTGCCCAGGCTGGTCTCAAACTCGTGGCCTCAAGCAATCCTCCCACCTCAGCCTCCCAAAGTGCTGGGATTATAGGTGTGAGCTACCATGCCTGGCCAGTGCTTTTTTTTAATCCTTTGGAGAATACTGGGGAGAAGTGCCAATGTCTTGTAGCTCTTAAGTCTTGGTGTTTTATGAAACATACTGAATCATGAGAATATCTGCCTATATATAAGAAGATTAACAAAAGCATCTTGTAAGGTGTGAACTTTATACACATATAGTCTTGACTTTTTTTTTCTTTTTTTTAATTTCTAGAGTAAAGTCGAGTCTTGGTTTTCTCTCATTATGCCTTTTGCAACGGTTATCTTTTTTGTCATGATCCTGGATTTCTATGTGGATTCCATTTGTTCAGTCAAAATGGAAGTTTCCAAGTGTGCTCGCTATGGATCCTTTCCCATTTTTATTAGTGCTCTCCTTTTTGGAAATTTTTGGACACATCCAATAACAGACCAGCTTCGGGCTATGAACAAAGCAGCACACCAGGAGAGCACTGAACATGTCCTATCTGGAGGAGTGGTAGTGAGCGCAGTATTCTTCATTTTGTGTAAGCATGTTCTTCCTTGTTTTTATTTTAACAAATTTCTCTCTATGGATTCTGATGATCAAATCTTTTATTTAATTTGGGACATTCTGCAGTGTTTGCATTTAGTGCTGACAGTTACCTTTTTGGTTTTTGACAGCTTAAACTTTTAAAGGTTTTGCAATATTCTTTTTTTTTTCCTTTTTGTAGCTGCCAACATCTTATCCTCTCCCTCTAAGAAAGGACAGAAAGGTACTCTTATTGGATATTCTCCTGAAGGAACACCTCTTTATAACTTCATGGGTGATGCTTTCCAGCATAGTTCTCAATCAATCCCTAGGTTTATTAAGGAATCACTAAAACAAATTCTCGAGGAAAGTGACTCCAGGCAGATCTTTTACTTCTTGTGCTTGAATCTGGTAAGATTTTTAAATATTAGTGGCATATCTTAAAAGCTTAATATTTTAATTTTAACAGTTCTGGTGTAATTTTAGTAATTTCCAAATTTATGATAATTAGAAATGGGCTAAAATTTACATTTTCTCTAAGTACTAACAGAATTACAGGATCATATTTGGACTACTTTTGCAAACAGGGTTTGAGACATTTAGAAGTGTTGATTTAGTATGCTCTTTCAAATGAGTAAATACAGTGGTATTTAAGGAGTTTTATCTACTCCATATAGGATTTCACTACAGACCACTGATTGCTAACATTTTATAGCCTTGTTTATTATTTTTTACACATGTAAAAATAAAAAACTCTCTCCTTTTAAATAGTTTATAAAATGAATATATCTGATTTATCTTAGTTTCTTACAAAATTTATATGAAATGAGGTTTCTGGTATAGGTGGCAGTAATACCACTCCATACCTAAAGAGGCAGAGTTATAGCAGATTTTCAATTAAGGTTTGTAGAATTAAAGATTTAAATCCCCTTGATTGAAATCTGATAAATATCTATTGAAACATATTTCCCAACATACTCCTCCTATTTTTTTTTTTTTAACATTTTTAGCTTTTTACCTTTGTGGAATTATTCTATGGTGTGCTGACCAATAGTCTGGGTCTGATCTCAGATGGATTTCACATGCTCTTTGACTGCTCTGCTTTGGTCATGGGACTTTTTGCTGCCCTGATGAGTAGATGGAAAGCCACTCGGATTTTCTCTTATGGGTAGGTATCAAGGTGATAAAACATAATAAAAAAATATGAAGTGCAAATTCCATTTTAGGGAATAAAATTGTATTATTTTTAATACAAATAGTTTTCAGATCTTCATTTTTCCTTAATTTGAAGTAGATAAGGGGATATGAACCAAGGGTTTGATAAGTACTGCATGGCAGTAAATTCAGGATTAATACTCCCTGACAAATCCTCTTTTTAGGCAGGGAGCAAAATTCAGTTAAAATTTTGAGTTCTTTGCTTAACATATTTCTTTGAGGCAATGGAATGTCCATGGTCATTCACATCTTTGCTGTTTGAAAGAGTATTCAAAATTTGAAGTGGCTATACATGAAAATATCCTTCCATTAAGCAAATAATTCATTTCAGCAAATACTAGAATCTCTTTTTGTGAGGCATTTTGATAACATCTACTCTAAATTGATAAATTCAGCTCTTACTCTCAATTGTTTATATTTTGAAAGACGGATGAGCCAAAAATACTAATGATTTTGGTACAAAGCAGAATCTGTGTCCCATGACAGAGATTCGGAGCACATCAACTGTTTAAAGCAGGGAGAAATATTAATATTAATAACTCCTTGCTAGAAAATTAGGAAAGGCTCTGTGTAAGAGGAACACCAAAGAAGGACTTTGATGAATATATCAAGTTTTAACGAGTTATGTGTACAGAAAGACCTTCCAGCATTAATATAATATTTAAAATAATGGTAATTTTCTAATATTATTTAGTAGTTTTAAAATCTGGACTTGTTTCCTCATTATAAAGTAATAATGTTTATATTTCGAAAATATTTGTCATTTTCCTTTTCTAAAAGTATTCTATGTTTTTAGGTATGGCCGAATAGAAATTCTCTCTGGATTTATTAATGGACTTTTTCTGATAGTAATAGCTTTTTTTGTGTTTATGGAGTCAGTGGCTAGATTGATTGATCCTCCAGAATTAGACACACACATGTTAACAGTAAGTCTTTTTATTTTTTTATTTGAATTTCTACTCATAAAGTTTTGTCCATGTCAAAGTTTAACTATTTGTAGTTATTGATAGGGGAAGGTTTTATTTTTTACTTAACACATTAATAACTTCCTATCTTGCTATTTACATATACTGCTGACTCTTAGAAATCAGTCAGTCTGATTGGGCATGGTGGCTCACGCTTGTAATGCTAACACTTTGGGAGGCTGAGGCAGAAGGATCACTTGAGGCCAGGAATTCAAGACAAGCCTGGCAACATAGCAAGACCCTGTCTCTACAAAAAATAAATATTTGGAAGTAGGGTCATTATGAATGTAATTAGTTAAGATGAAGCCAGGCCCAGTGGTATACATCTGTAGTCTCAGCTACTCGGGAGGCTGAGGCAGGAAAATCTCTTGAGCCCAGGAGTTTAAGGCTGTAGTGTGTTATAAACCCACCTGTGAATAGCCACTGCACTCCAGCCTGGGCAACATAAAGAGATCCTGTCTCTAAAAAAGTATCAAAAATAAATGTGCAGGATGTGGTGGCATACACTTGTGATCCCAGCACTTTGAGAGGCCGAGGCAAGAGTTTTAGACCATCCTGGGCAACATAGCAAGACCCTGCCCCTATAAAAAGTTTTTAAAAATCAGCCAGATATAGTGGCATGGCCTGTAGTCCCAACTACTTGGAAGGCTGAGGTGGGAGGATCGCTTGAGCTCAGGTGTCTGAGACTGCAGTGAGCTATGATCTCGACACTGTACTCCAGCCTGGGCAACAGAATGAGACTCTGTTTTTTTGTTTTTTTAAAAAATAAAAAGAAATAAAACAATCCTTTTTCTCTAATATTTTAGTAGTCAAAATATTAGATGACATTGTAAAATATACAGGTTATTAAATGTTTTTGTTTAAAGATGTGTTTTTAAATACTTGAGTAAATTTGCACAATGTTAGAGAGAAAAATCGGAAAAAAGTTATAATTTTAAAGGCTTTACTCTATACATTCTATTACTACTATAAGAACTTTTAATGTGTTCTTTATACCACCAAAATTTACACATGCTATTCCTTGTAGTTGTCATGTCCTTACCTCACTTCTGCCCTTAAGCCTCCTTCAAGA
The DNA here is from genome assembly GCF_020740605.2 of Lemur catta. Lineage (NCBI taxonomy): Eukaryota > Metazoa > Chordata > Mammalia > Primates > Lemuridae > Lemur > Lemur catta. The sequence continues at coordinate 44,299,030 of NC_059139.1, forward strand.
TTTTGCTTATATGTCTCCTCTGGTGGAATATTTTCCCTTAATCCCTCTCTTTCCTCTTCAAAGTTTGTTAGATACCCCTTCTCTATATTCCGATTATATTTTGTGCATTCTTCTTTTAGCAACGCTGAGTTGCAGTTGTTGTTTAATTTGTCATTCTTCCACAATTAAGATATAAGTATCTTCAGGACCTGAATTGTGTATCATTAACTCATAAATTCTAGCACCTGACTTGTAGGCAATCAGCAATTAATTGTTGAATGACTAAAAGCAGTTCTGAGTCTTACTGGTAGGAGCTAGTAAAATCTTTTTGAAGTACAGTTTGGAAATATATCCTAGATTTTTAAATGCTCATATCCTTTGACCTTTAGTATTTATCATATATAAACATTCACACGTGTATATAAGTACATGATTCATCATACTATTGTTTATAAAAGTGGAAAAAATGGAAACAATTCAGTGTCCACCAGTGAAAGAAATAATAAATTTGTTATAATAGAATACCATACAGCTATTAAAAAGAATGAGGTATATCTATATATACAGCTAGAATATATAATAGAATACTATAAAGTGAAAAACAAATTGCAAAATAGTATTAGAACATGATTATATTAGTGGTTTTAAAAGGTGTATATTAATAAGGGTAAGTAACTTTGTTTATCCTTTGGAGTATTATTGTGGTACCATTAAATCAAGATACTTTCATTCACTTTGTTAAGACAAAAATGGGAGATTACTATTATATATTTGCTTTTTCATTGTACATTTCTTACTTTGGAAAATTTTACTATATTTAAGATACAGTAAGACTGTATTTGGAATTCATACATTAATAAATCATAATCATTGCTATACAAACTTCAAATTTACTTAGTAATATAAACAAGATTTAAGGTACAGTGTGTACTTGTCCTAGTAAGCAATACTGTCAAACTCTTTATTTACATAAACAAAACTTTGTATCATTTATTTATACATAAGCCATGAATCAAGTATATATCATTCTTTTTGTTTTGTTTTGTTTTTATTTTGTTTTGAGACAAAGTCTCACTCTGTCACCCTACAGAGTGCAATGGCATCATCATATATATACAGCTAGAATATATAATAGAATACTATACAGCTATTAAAAAGAATGAGGTATATTTGTATATACTGGCATGAAAAATATTTACAAGATGTACTAAGTGAAGAACAAATTGCAAAATAGTATTTTAATACGATTCTATTAGTGGTTTTGCAGCTTACTGCAACCTCAAACTCCTGGTATCCTCTTGCCTCAGCCTCCCAAGTAGCTGGGAGTACAAGGGCACTACCACGCCTGGCTAATTTTTTTTTTTCTATTTTCAGTAGAGACGGGGTCTCGCTCTTGCTCAGGCTGGTTTCAAACTCCTGAGCTCAAGCAGTCCTCCTGCCTCAGCCTCCCAGTATATATCATTCTTAATCACTTGACTGGAGTATGTCCAAATTCCTCTACCCATCAATTTTGTTTGATATTTGAAAGTTAAAATGTTTCTTCTAAAATATTCTGCAGTTCACATTTTTAAAATTTTGAACTTATTGAACTTAGTCAAGTTTTATTGTAAATACTTTCAAAACTGTAAACAGAAAAACATATATAGCTATATAATAACTTTTAAATAAGTTTATTTAAAAATTACAAATTTAAAGGTTTTCTTTTCTCCCTTTTGCTAGCCAGTCTCAGTTGGAGGGCTGATAGTAAACCTTATTGGTATCTGTGCCTTTAGCCATGCTCATAGCCATAACCATGGAGCTTCTCAAGGAAGCTGTCACTCATCTGATCACAGCCATTCACACCATATGCATGGACACAGTGACCATGGGCATGGTCACAGCCATGGATCCATAGGCGGAGGCATGAACGCTAACATGAGGGGTAAGTTCTTGCCAAGTATTATCCTACCTTTCAACTGTGTTCTAAATTGACACTCCGTGTTTATTTGTATTAAATATTGGTCTTCTGGTATGATTTGATTTTTAAAAAGCAATCTGTGGCTAAAAGAAAGGTCTGAAGTCATCTGTTGTAGAAAATACTCATGTTTGTATATATATATAAAACAGAATATTCAGCCATTAAAAAGGAAATTCTGTAATATGTAACAACATAAATTAACCTGAGGACATTATGTTAAGAGAACTAAGCCAGTCACAGAAAGACAAATACTGCTTGATTTCATTTATATGGGATGAAATTCATAGAATCAAAGAGTAGAATAATGGTGCTAGAAGGAGGGAGAAATGGAGCTTATTAAATAATAGGCATAAAGTTTTAATTAAGCAGATGAATAAGTTCCAGAAAGCTGTTGTAAAACATTATACCTATAGTCAGCAACAGTATATATTATACACTTAAAAATTTATTAAGAGTATAGTTCTCATGTTAATCGTTCTTACCACATTAAAATAAAAATTTTTTCTTTTTTTAGTTCTCAGCTCAGTGTTGAAAAAAATTTTTAAATGAAAATACATTTGTTCATAAATGTCAATTGTTAAATTATTGTAATTAGAGTCCTTTTCATTTTTTTAATTTTTTAAATTTTATTTTTAAAATCTTCAAAATCTCAATATAGAGTCCTTTTCATAGTGACTGTTGAATAAATATTAGTTGCAAAGGAAACAATGAAAGTGTATCACTGTGAACCTTCAAGGAAATCTATTCCTTTTTTGGAATTTTTATCACACTATAAAAAATATGGCGGAAGTATTAATCACTTAATATGTTGAATTGTTTATCCTGATTATTTAACATAAGCAATTTGGGTAATGTCAAAACTTGACTCAAGCATGATTAGGAAGCCTTTGCAAAGTGTACCACCATAAAACTCACCACACTGTCGCAGGTGCCCATGTTTTTATCTTTTTACCACTATACTCTGAACTCCTTGAAAGCAGTGACCACGTTTTAGACATTTTGAAGTACTAGCCACAAGCAAAGTGTGTAGTGCATAGTAGGTACTGACAGAATAGATGAAAGAACTAAATTAGATGTGCCTTAATTTTTAATGTTTTTATATATTTTTATTTGTAGGTGTATTTCTGCATGTTTTGGCAGACACACTTGGCAGTATTGGTGTGATTGTATCCACAATTCTTATAGAACAGTTTGGATGGTTCATTGCTGATCCCCTCTGTTCTCTTTTTATTGCTATATTAATATTTCTCAGTGTTGTCCCACTGATTAAAGATGCCTGTCAGGTTCTGCTTCTGAGACTGCCATCAGAATATGAGAAAGAACTACATATTGCTTTAGAAAAGGTACTGTATGTAATCTCTTCAGTATTTTTTTCCTTTTAAAATAGCATTAAAATTGAATAAGTCTCTGGAGCAAGTATTACCAATAAAAAAAAAGAAATTACAGCCTGAGCAAGAGCGAGACCCCATCTCTACTAAAAATAGAAAGAAATGATTTGGACAGCTAAAAATATATATAGAAAAAAATTAGCCAGGCATGGTGGTGCATGCCTGTAGTCCCAGCTACTCGGGAGGCTGAGGCAGTAGGATTGCTTGAGCCCAGGAGTTTGAGGTTGCTGTGAGCTAGGCTGACACCACGGCACTCTAGCCCAGGCAACAGAGTGAGACTCTGTGTCAAAAAAAAAAAAATTAAAATTGAGTAAGGTGACATAACAAGAAATGTATAAGATATGAATGAAAAATATACAGTTTTACTTAAAGGATATAAAACAGGGACTGAATAAATGGAGAGAGACATTTTCTTAGATGAGAGGACTGTATCATAATGATGTTGATTTATTTAAATCTCAGTTAGGCACAGTGGCTCATGCCTGTAATCCTAGCACTTTGGGAGGCCAAGCGGGAGGATTGCTTGAGGTCAGGAGTTCAAAACCAGGCTGAGCAAGAGTGAGACCCCCATCTCTACAAAAAATAGAAAAATTAGCCGGATGTGGCGGTACCCACCTGCAGTTCCAGCTACTCAGGAGGCTGAGGCAGGAGGATCGCTTAATCCCAAGAGTTTGATGTTGCAGTGAGGTATGATGATGCCACTGCACTCTAGCCCAGGTGAAAGAGTGAGACCTTGTCTCAAAAACAAACAAACAAAAAATCTCAATTCATTGGGATTTTGTTTTGTTTTTGTTTTGGGGGGGTCATAGATAATCCAGTATTATTTGGAACTTATTTGGAAAAGTAGTGCTTGAGGAATAAACAAGAAAATATACATAAATTTACAACTTTCATTAATGGGATCCTATTTTGCAATTATAAAGTTACAGAATTAACTTATAAAACTAATAGTTTGGTCCTTGCACAGGAATAAACATATAAATCAATTTATGTTTTAAATAATAGGTTGTCTAGAAACAGACCCAGGAATTTATGGAATTCAGTATATAGCAAAGATGTCAGATCAGTGAGGAGAAATGATTAATTGACCTAATTAACCAACTTTGGGTTAATTATATCACCACTTGGTGTAAAAGAAAAGCTATAATATCTCTATACCATACCATAACATATAAAAATACATTTCCAAAAGCCAGGCACGGTGGCAGATGCTTATAGTCCCAGCCCAGCTACTGAGGAGGCTGAGGAGGGAGGATCACCAGAGCCAAGAGTTCCAGTCTAGCCTGGGCAACATAGCAAGAATCCATCTCTTAAAAAAAAAAAAAATACATTTCCAGTGGATTAAATATATAAATGACAAAAAATCATAAAATACAATAAAAGACTTTCATAATTACAGAGGTAGGGAAAGCCTTTTTAATATACTTGAAGTGGAACCAGAAACCAAAAAGGGAAGAAAAATAATCTACAAATATTACCAATTGAAAATTGCCAGGTGGTAAAAGATTTCAGCAACAAATATAAAATACAAAAGCCAGGAGAAAATATTTATAACACATATAAACAGTGTAAGGCTTACTATCCATAATCTTTTAAATCAAGAAGAAGACAATCTTGGGCCGGGCGCAGTGGCTCACGCCTGTAATCCTAGCAACTCTGGGAGGCCGAGGCAGGCAGATCATTTGAGCTCAGGAGTTCGAGACCAGCCTGAGCAAGGGTGAGACCCTGTCTGCTCTACTAAAAGAACAGAAAGAAATTAGCTGGACAACTAAAAATATATATAGAAAAAATTAGCCAGGCATGGTGACACATGCCTGTAATTCTGGCTCCTCTGGAGGCTGAGCCAGTAGGATTGCTTGAACCCAGGAGTTTGAGGTTGCTGTGAGCTAGGCTGACGCCACGGCACTCTAGCTTGGGCAACAGAGTGAGACTCTGTCTCAAAAAAAAAAAAAAGAAGAAGAAGAAGACAATCTTCTAGAAATACAGAATGAGAATAGAAAAAGGCAATTCCTAGAAAAAACAAGTACAAAATAGAGTATCTTTCACCCTGTAGTTTGCCATATCATATTAAAGTAATTGGGATCTGCTGATAAAAAGTTGACATCTTGAATATTAAAGCAATAGCATCTTACTTAACCCATTGTTTCCATAAATCAAATCAGTAATGTTTTCTCACCTCATAATTAGTAAAAACTACATTCTACTTTTTAAAAAGTGATTTTTATTCCAAAAATAACATATCTGTTATAGAAAACTTCAACATACAGAAAAATACAAAAAAGAAAAAAAAAACATATAATTGTACCACCTGGAAACATTTTCACAAGTTGTTTTCCTATATAAAAATGTTTTGAAAATAAAAGTGGCTAAAAAACACTTTTATACTGTTGTGAGGTTTTTTTGTATTTTTTTTCTAGGCAAATCTTGAATGCAACTTTTGTACTGTTTTACAAGTTTCGCCACTTAATTATGTCACATTGATAAATATTCTAATACATTTTTAATGACAGCATAGTATTACATTGTAGGGGTAGTCAGTAATTTATTTAACCAGTTCTCTCATTGAACATTGAGGGTATCTTTTGAAGGTGTTACCTCTATATAACAAATAATGTTTGTATGTATGTGTCAGTGTAGAGGAAACCACGTACTTCATTGGATATTGGATATGTCCAGATAATGTTTAGAATAGGCAAAGTTGTGTTATATCAGTGAATGTTCACAAAAGCCAAATTTGGGTATAAAGACCCTGTAACTCTCATTTGCCTTCCTATTCAGAGCTACCTTCCTGGCATCACTCATGGGTCAGAATATTTTAGGCACCTTTACTTCAAACTAGTGCCTTCCTTTCCAATCCTTCCTACTTCTGGCCTCTGCTCTTTTTTTTTTTTTTTTTTAATCAGCTAAATAGTTATTCCTGGACCAAGGAATCTGTGTGTTTACTTTCTATCAGAAAGTATTTCCATTAAGTTAAGTAAATTAGACCATTTATATCACCTCTTGTTTTTATTTGTCAGATACAGAAAATTGAAGGATTAATATCATACCGAGACCCTCATTTTTGGCGTCATTCTGCCAGTGTTGTGGCAGGAACAATTCATATACAAGTGACATCTGATGTGTTGGAACAAAGAATAGTACAGCAGGTAATAATCTTTTTGTTTTTAAAGTAATTTCAGCTGAGGTAATTCATGCATAAAATTGCACAGATCATAAGTTATATGGCTCAGTAGTCATATATTATTCAAAAGTATCAATCTTTGAGCTGTCCAAGGGTAATATAACTTATTTTTTACATCTAGATTCGTTTTATATCCTAAAATAAAGTCAGGCTTCCATATTTAGAGGACAAGCTTAAGTTAGTGTAAAAAAATTCATTTATGGTCCATCTTGGTTCCCAGTAAATTTTAAGTTACTATAAATATATCCCTAAATTAATAATAATAATAAAGTTGGCGGTGTATATGCTATGTTTGGAGATAGAAATCAAAACAGTTCCTTTACTTGCAGACAGTGATTTGAGAAAAATGAATGAAATGAGTAAATAAATAAAAACAGTTCTTAAAGCCCTATTCTAGGTGAACCAAATTGGAAACAATAGCTGTTTTCCTTTTCTACTGTGAATGTTGTCAGTAATTTACTGACCTTCTAAAACATTCTAACATTTTGATTAAGTAAATAATAAACATTACTTTGAGGATTTATCGTGGGCTATCTATAACCATAAAAAATATGATACAGGTTCAGTATCCAAAATGCTTGGGACCAGAAGGGTTTTGAATTTCATTTTTTTTTTCAGATTTTGTAATATTTGCATTATACTTACCAGTTGAGTGTCCCTAATCCAGAAATCCAAAATACTCCAATGAGCATTTCCTTTGAGTGTCATGTTGGCACTCAAAAAGTTTCAGATTTTGGAGCATATTAGATTTCAGATTTTCAGATTAGGGATACTCACTCAGCCTGTATCAGTTATTTAAGACATATTAATACAGGTGTACTACATGCATTATTTAAATCCTTTAAAATATCTGGATTTTTATAACAGGTTACAGGAATACTTAAAGATGCTGGAGTAAACAATTTAACAATTCAAGTGGAAAAAGAGGCATACTTTCAACATATGTCTGGACTAAGTACTGGATTTCATGATGTTCTGGCTATGACAAAACAAATGGAGTCTATGAAATATTGCAAAGATGGTACTTACATCATGTGAGATAACTCAAGAATTACCCCTGGGGTACGAACAATGGCGATTAGAGAACTCAGTATTTGTAATACTGCAAGAAGGATGAAAATTGCACATAATTGTACAGGAACTTTTAAAGCTCTCTAGAATCGGATCAAGCAATCTTTCTTAAAGGAAATTTAAATACAGAATGAAGTGTTAATTATATAAGTAAAATAATTATTAGTTTGGATTATGTGTATAAAAGAATCTTAAAATTTGAGTAAACATAAGGTATCACATCATCTTCAAAAATGGAGACATAATGAAGGATTCTAGTGAAGACCAAAATTATTTCTGTTTGTTTACTTTTTATCAGAAAGCATCTTCATTGTAAATATGTATTTACATGTTTATTACAAAGACCCCAACGAGAAATTTTTAGTCGATTTTTTGCATAGCCTAAGGATAAAATAGGAATAAAAGTTCTATATTTATGGATTTTCTGTATATAAACTGGTTTCTAATTATAACTTAAGTCCATTAAGTAAAATCTGTATTGCCACTTTAAATGTAAACTAAATTATTTGGGAGAAACTTCAACCACTGGTATGAGATGAGTGAGAATAGGAAAGTATAACATTACAGTTTTTGATGTATTATGAAAATCAACCACTCTGTAAAATAAATTTTTTTACTTTTGGTAATATTTGCAAGTGAATAATTAATTTATTAGGGTAAAGAACTCATACTAAATTGTGTCCATGTTATTCATTCACTTGTCATCTGCCTCCAAATTAGAATATTCCATTTCTTGTTATACATTTGTCATTCCAAGCTGCTTATCAAGCTGGTATCTAATCAATGCAAGGCTTTTCATCTTTTCATTTAGCTCCATATGTTGTGGAACAGCCAGTTAAGAGAATCATAAACAATTGTGAACTCAGAGTTAAATTCTCTGCCTATGATGTTTTTCCTAATTGCTAGAATATATATAAGAATTATCAAAAAGTAGGTTAACTATATCAAGGTTTAATAAATAAAACTTGTCCATAAACATTTGGGCACCATGAAATCAAAATACCCTATAACTACTTTCTGTAGTAATACATAATGTATATTTTTTCATTTCCAATTTTAACTGGATGTGTAGTCTGAAAAGACTTTATGATAGACAGATATATAATAGTATATGCAGTTTTATGAACACCAAAGAATGTTGTCTAAAAGAAACTTTGAATATCTATCTTTCTATATAAACATCTGAATATTTTCATTCTTATACTAAGAATTTTGATAAGTAGGTTGAATTTAGTATGGGTACTATTTTCTTATCTATACGATAATGGCAAACATGTATTGTAAATCATATTTTTGTCATACCAATTTTAATATGCGAGGGGTTTTAGGAATTTATTGTAAGTTATTTTGATATTTCTTGTCTTTGCACATTTTTTGGTCCAGAATCTTCAATATATATTAAAAATTCTGAGTGGTGGGAAAATAACCGCATATTGATGTTTTAATGCAATTTTTATACAGTAAAATTTGTTTTAAGTAGATAGCAAGGTATAATAAATATTATACCAATATTAAAATTGTCATTTCCCTTAGAAGGTATATAAACAGAAAAAAAATTAATTGTGAGAGAAAGGGAAGGGGCTGAAGGTTAAGGGGGTACAAGTGGAAAGTAGGGAAACTCTAGTATTGAAAACACCAGGGTACTGTGCTTCAGCTCATACAAACCACACAACTTTAGGCAAATCAACCTCTCTGGGTATTTTTTTTTTCTTACACATAAAATCAGCAAAATCTGCTCAAATCAACTTCACAGGGTTGGGGAACAAAAGGAATTATGTTCATACAGATGTGGCAAGGGTAAAAGAGAAAAAAGAAAAAAAAAAGGAATTAGGTATATGAAAATGAATTGAAAGCTGAAACGGGCTAAATAAAGTTGAGGAATTTTTATTATTTTAAGCCTGATTTCAAAGGTAGCTGTTAATTAATTTTTCTCTTTTTTCTAAAAATCAGCATCCCAATAGATTAGATGTTTAGTATATAAATAAGTTTAAAATAATACTCAAAACAGGCCGGCGCGGTGACTCACACCTATAATCCTAGCACTCCAGGAGGCCGAGGCGGGAGGATCGCTCGAAGTCAGGAGTTTGAGACAAGCCTGAGCAAGAATGAGACCCCGCCATCTCTACTAAAAAATAGAAAGAAATTAACTGGACAACTACAAATATATACAAAAAATTAGCCAGGCATGGTGGCATATGCCTGTAGTCCCAGCTACTCGGGAGGCTGAGGCAGGAGGATTGCTTGAGCCCAGGAGTTTGAGGTTGCTGTGAGCTAGGCTGACACCACGGCACTCTAGCCCAGGCAACGCAGAGTGAGACTCTTGTCTCAAAAAAAAAAAATTATAATACTCAAAACAGAAGCCTGTTTAATAGTCTATTTGCGCTATTAGTGGCTGTTTATCGTACCTATTAAGTTCCTTTTCTTCCCTTTCTATTAGTTTCCTTTGTTATCAATTTGAGACTCATGATTTACATTTAAAATAAACTTTGGGAGGCCAAGGTGGGAAGATTGCTTGAGACCAACATGGGCAATAGAGCAAGACCCTGTCTCGAAGGGGGAAACAAATAAACTTTACATCTTTTATAATATTTATTGCTCCTCTAACATAATAACTGATCAAACTTTAAGCTTTTCTGATTTCATCAGAAAACAATGAAGCTACATAATTAGATTATCTCTAATCAAAGGATTCTGGTTTTACTTTAAATTTAGATTATGATTCTCCCCTAAAATGTCTACTTATTAATGCAGAGATGCATATTTTTACTAGTTAATGGTCACACGGTCCAAAGTTCAAAAAAGTCAATGACACTCTAACGCAGATACACAGCTCTCCTCTCTAGAAACTATCATTCTTGTCAGTTTTTAGTATGTTTTCTCAGGTATTTTATGCCTATATAAGCAAATATATGTATTATTTTTCACATAGAAATTATTCCATAACTGAAAAAAAGCATCCTCATTCTTTTTTAGCTACCTAGTAACCCTATTTTTTTCTTTTTTTTAGCAAGGCCCATTGCTTTCAGCATACAGTAACCCTATTGATGAATTTCTTTAAGTTGATTCTAATCTTTTGCTAGTGTAGACAATGCTAACATGAGTAGCCTTGTACAGACATTGCATATCTTCAAATAAATAGGATAAATTCCTAAAAGTGGAATTTCAGAGTCAAAGGGTTTAGAACATTTATAAGTTGAAAAATATTGCTAAATTGTACTCAGTAGAGATTTTAACAGTTTACCCTCCCACCAGCAATGTTAGATATTTTAAAATGGAAATAGGCAAACATTTCTTATGGCCTTAATTTATAGCAAATTAAATATGCAGGGAGATTATACATAGATGCTGAACTGAGCTCCCTTATAAAGTCACTAATGTTCATTTCATTTTAGAGTGATTTTCCAGAAAATCTTCTAGTAAATTATATAATTGAATTAAATTAAAATTTTAAATTATCAAACTTTTCTTTCTTTCTTTTTTTTTTTTTTTTTTGAGACAGAGTCTCACTTTGTTGCCCAGGCTAGAGTGAGTGCCGTGGCATCAGCCTAGCTCACAGCAACCTCAGACTCCTGGGCTTAAGCGATCCTACTGCCTCAGCCTCCCGAGTAGCTGGGACTACAGGCATGAGCCACCATGCCCGGCTAATTTTTTTGTATATATATTTTTAGTTGGCCAGATAATTTCTTTCTATTTTTAGTAGAGACGGGGTCTCACTCTTGCTCAGGCTGGTCTCGAACTCCTGACCTCGAGCGATCCACCCGCCTTGGCCTCCCAGAGCTAGGATTACAGGCGTGAGCCACCGCGCCTGGCCAAAACTTTTCTTTCTTGTTCTTGTGTCCACAACACAATTTCTGATACAGATGCCCAAAGATGGTTACTATATTCTCGACATATAGAAACATACTGTACTGTTACATGTTTTCTGATATTTTTATTGAGGTTGAGATATATTCAAAATACAACACACAGATTTTTTTTTTTTTCCTTTTTTAGAGACAGGGTCTCACTCTGCCCAGGCTGCAATACAGTGGCACAATCATGACTCACTACCGCCTCAAACTCCTAGGCTCAAGTGATGCTCCTGTTCCAGCCTCCCAATTAAGTAGCTAGGATTACAAGCACCAACCACCACACCCAGCTTTTTTTTTTTTTTTTTTGTAGAGGTGGGGTCTTACTATGTTGCCCTGGCTGGAAAATATACAAATCTTAAGTGCTTATGAAGTGAGGATATGAAGCAACTGGAACTCACACGCTGCTAACGTTAAACATACATCCACCCTATGACCCAGCATTTTCACTCCTGAGTGTTTACCCAAGATAAACAGAAGCATGTATTTACAAAAAGACTTGTAAAAGAATGTACTTATTCATAATAGCAAAAAAACTGGAAACAACCCAAATGTCCATCAATAAGAGAATGCTTAAATAAATTGTAGTGTATTCATAATGAAATAACAATAAAAAATAAAATTACTGCTACATACAATACAGATGAACCTCAAAACATTATATTAAATGAAAGAAGACAGACACAAAAGAGTTCATATGGTATGATTTCATTTACATGAAATCTAAGAACAGATAAGACTATAGTGATAGAGCACAGAAAGTGGTTTGTATTTTCTATTGCTGTTGTAACAAATTACCACAAACGTAGCGGCTTAAACAACACAACTTTATTATCTTACGGTTCTGTAGGTCACAAGTCCAGTATGGGTCTCAGTAGGCTAAACTCAGTATCAGCAGAGTTGCATTTCTTCCTGGAGCATCTATAGTATAGTCAACTAAATTCTTTCAGATACATATTGTTCCAATTTATGGCAATTTTTCATTTGAATTTAAAGTCCAAAGAGGTTTCTCCCTGCAACAAAGTATAGTACATAGATTTGTCAATATTAATATTCATACAGTTATGGAAAGCCTGCTTAAGAAAATAATGCAATAGTTTATTTATGGCTTGGAAAACATGAAAAAAAATTCATTTAAGACTATACTTTCAGGGTATGCTGTCTCTAAAATAAAATTTTAAAAAAGACTGTACTTTCAGGGATCATTTCTATAGTTTGTTACTAGAAAGTCCTGCTCCTAATGGGGCCAATATGTTTCAAAAGGATCAGGAGAGGAAATTGAGGGTGGAATATAGAGATCAGTTGGAAGGCTTTTGCTAAAGCCCAGGTGAGAGAGAATGGTGATTTGAACTAGGTAACATATTCACTGGCTCTTATTTGTTAAGTTTGCTGTTTAAGGTAAAAAGGATGTGGTGGCTCAGGCCTGTAATCCTAGCACTCTGGGAGGCAGAGGTGGGAGGATCGCTTGAGGTCAGGAGTTCGAGACCAGCCTCAGCAAAACAAGAGTCTGTCTCTACTAAAACATATAAAGAAATTATCCAGGCAACTGAAAAAAAAATGGGAAAAATTAGCTGGGCATACTGGTGCATGCCTATAGTCCCAGCTACTTGGGAGGCTGAGGCAGGAGGATACCTTGAGCCCAGGAGTTGGAGGTTGCTGTGAGCTAGGCTGATGCCATGGCACTCTAGCCCTGGCAACAGATCAAGACTCTGTCTCAAAAAAAAAAGAATGATGAATCTGACACAAACCTTGTCTTCAATATGCCTATTTTAGTAGGGAAGAGAAGACATGTAAATAGCTATAATTAAAGATTTAGAGAGATTTGGTGCCCTAAGTGGTTAGCAAAGTTCAGAATGTGTAGGTTACTTTTAGCTGAAGGGAAGAGGGCAAGGCTTCACAAAGGAAGTGGCATTGGACAGACCTAAGGGACAGTGAGCTTTGGAAGTATGATGGCAAGGGCATTCATTCCACCTGGAGCGAACTGTGTAAATTCATTGGTGCTTCAGTTTTGCATAATCCTGGCTTGCAGGTATGGGATTATAGTAGCTGTATAGTATGCCTATGATTGAGGAAGACTAGGATCAGGGCTTTGAAGGTATTCAAATACCGGGCTAAATATCTGTTACTCTCCCTCTCTTTAACAGATAGGTACAACTTAACTATAGGTCTGGTAGGTAATCATTCAGATTAATTGTCTAGCCCTGTAAAAAGCTTCCAGTAAGTTATACTGATTTATACCTTACAAATGCCTTACTTCAAGCACGCTTTCCCATTGTTGGTTGCCTCAATTTTCCGTAGCAGCAGGATACGAATGCCTAATATGAAAGATTGCAAACTGGTATAGTGGGATGGGCTAGCCTAGGAATCAGATTCTCCACCATGGTTGTGATCTAAAGGCCAGTTGCTTTTCTTCCAAGTTGAAGAAAAAAAAAAAGGCCAGTTGCTTATGCTCTGATTTTAAATGATAGGGCTTGGATTCAGTGAATATGAGGTAGATCCCTTGCAGTCCTATGAAATCAAGGAAATAGTCCTAAATTAACCTATGGGGACTATTTTGTTAAAAGTACCTATTTAGTCAACATTAAAGCCTAATATGTTTTTTTCTCCTCATTTGCTATAGGAGTCAGGCCAAATATGTTTAAAGCAGTGTATGATACAAAAGAGGTATGTATGATATGGTTTCTGACCTCAAAAGAAAGCACTTGTTTAGTGAGCGTACAACAGTATGTAAAATATAGACTCTCCCTTTCTCTGCCATCTTGGCATGTGTGGTTGACTGTTTCCTGCCATGTCTTCTCACAAGACTTTCAGGAACAAGCAATTCCTGGCCAAGAAACAAAAGTAAAATCATTTCATTCCCTAGTGGATTCAGATGAAAACTAGTAATAAGACCAGGTAAAATTCCAAGAGGAGACATTGGAGAAGAACCAAGCTGGGTCTGTAAGGAATTGCACATGAGATGGCATATATATTTATCCTGTAGCAAGGTCACTATCATCTTACTGTATTAAGCTGAAAATGTCACCACTATCTGGACAGTGGGACACATTTCATTGGTTTTCTCTTTGTTTATGTGCTCTGCACTAGTAAGCTGGTTCAGTAATATATGAGATCTTTTGTTTGAAAAAAATATGTAAAATATAGAGCATGAGAGATGCATGCTGAGAGAAAGGCAAAAGTAATATTGCTCTATATTTAGAAGAGGGCAAGAACCCCTTCTGGAAGATTAGAAAAACCTTTATGGAGAGAACATATATTCATAATAATTAGAAAAATCAGTGGATTTAGCTATGATTATGAAACTCGGCTCATCCATATCCTGGCTAGACTGTTTAAACTCTGAGCTTCAGGTTCCATAGCTATGGGCACCACAGTTTTTAAGTGGTCAATGGCATCATTCATCTATTTCCACTCCTGGCCCCACCACACAGTACACTGAAGCGCAGCTGGGCACCAATGTAACACTGTTAAATTGTATTGCAAGTCTCTGCTCTGATACTATACCCCTTGTACTCAGCCCCAGTCTTAGAACCTCATGCTACTCAGGCTTCTAGAAAGACTATTCACTATGCAAACAGAGTAATTGTTACCAAAAGTTCTGCACTTGTCCTCGAGGCCACATCAGAAGAACAGGGACAAGTATTAATAGTTTGGGGAGAAGGAAATAGTTTATTAATTTGCCAGCAAATGAGGAGGTTGGCAGATTCTTGTCTCAAAGTACCAACATTCTGCTTCTGAGCAGAAGTACAGAGCTTTTAAAGGTTCTGATCAATCCCATCTTCAGCTAAAATAATCTCATGACCTCCACCTGAATTAATCCCATCTTCTGTGGCCCAAAGAATAAAGGACACTCTCTTGCCCTTTTGGACCACTGGCTGGAGGCAGGGATGCAGGTCCTAGTTCTCCAAAAGGACTGGGGGATGTTTTAAAGAAACATAAAATATTTTTGCCTTTTTTCCAAGCCATTTCTTCTGTTACATAACCTCAGATACACTGGGAGTGGGCTGTGGAAGAGAACTCTTACTTGTATTTCCAGGACTAGTGAAGGGCCCTGTTATTCTCCATCACTTTTCTTCTGGGCCTCCTCTTCTTACTTACCCTCTCTCTTCTTCATTTCCTTTTATCTGCCTCCACTTCATGCCATCATTTAACTCACAGGATAGGGAGTAGTGATCTTTAAGTCTTGAGAGTTTGCCTTTCTCCTATGTTCCAATTACTGTTTTGTAGATCCCTTATCTTCCTGGGTTTTTTTCATCCTTATTTTGGTAGATGGCACATTACAATAACTTCCTAAGAAAGGGTATGTGGGAGATAATGTTTTTAAACTTTGCAAATCTGAACATGCCTTTATTATACCTCATAGTTGTGGATGGTTTGGCTCAGTATAGAATTAGATTAAAAGTCAGTTTCCTTCAGGATCTTCCAGTTTTCAACATTGCTGTGAAAACCCAATTTCATTCTGATTCTTTTTTTATTTTTTGAGACAGAGTGTCAGGATTTAGCCTGAATTGTCGGTTCTTAGTGCGCTCGTGGCCGAAGAATGACCAGACATACCAAAGTAAAGCAAGCAGGAAAATGAGGCTTATTGAAGAGAGAAAGATAGAATTATAGGGCAAGAGCAAGACATAGGCTTACAGAGCATGATACATACACCACAGATGATGACCAGACTCATTGTCACAGCAAAGAGAGAGCAAAAGGAAGGGCACAGAAAGGCTTGGTTGTGGTCTGCATCTTATTTTAAGAGTGCCTGATTGGGACCTCCCTAGGGGCTCACATGTCACCATGGAACCACTTTGATTGGACAGTTAGAAGTTGCATTACCACACATGTGGGTTGTTCTAGGTCAATTTCCAGATTCTCTGGTACCTATGCTGCTTGGCCTATGGGCTAGAGAGTCCTCTGCATTCTTTTGCAGCTGGTGCACTAAGTTCTGATTGGCAGATTTGTAGGGTATTCCCTCCTCCTCCAGGTATGGCAGTAGCTCAGGGCAAGATTAGGGTTGGGTGGGACAAAGATGAGAGTAACAGCACCCACTTTCGTCCTTAGGAGACCCGGAATCCCTCGCTATCTACCTAACAAGAGTCTCACTCTGTTGCCCGGGCTAGAATGCCGTGGCATCAGCCTAGCTCACGGCAACCTCAAACTCCTGGGCTCAAGCAATCCTCCTGCCTCAGCCCCCAAGGAGCTGGACTACAGGCATGCACCACAACGACAAGCTAATATTTTCTATTTTTAGTTGCCTGGCTAATTTTTTTTTCTATTTTTTAGTGGGCACGGGGTCTCGTTCTTACTCAGGCTGGTCTCTGAACTCCTGAGTTCAAGCGATCCTCCTTCCTTGGCCTCCCAGAGTGCTAGGATTACAGGTGAGAGCCACCTAGCCCAGCCTCATTCTGATTCTTGATCCTTTATATGCTATCTGATTTTGTTTCCTTTTAGGATCTTCCCTTTATTCTTAATGTTATATGTCAACATGGTGTGCCATGGGATGAGTCTTTTGTTCATTTATTGTACAGGGCACTCAAAACATGGACTTATGAAACTCAGGTCTGGGAAGTTTTCCTTCAGGTCTGGGAAGTTATATCTTTAATAATTTCCTCCCTGCATTTTCTCTGATCTTTTCTTCTGGAACTCCTAGTAGTTGTATATCAGACCTTGGGGAATGATCACCAAATTTTCTTATCTTTCCTGTAATCTAGCTCTGTCTTTTTTTCTTTCATTCTGGGAGGTTTCCTCAACTTAATCTTCCAAATATGCTATTGTAGTTTTCATTTCTCCTATCCCAGAGCTCTTTTAAAAACTTATTTAGGGGTGCATTATTAATTTTTATTTCTCTGATGTAAATGATAACCTTTATTTTTATTTTTTAAATTTTTCTTCTCCTTGAATTGGCTGTTAACTTGGCATTTCTTTTTATGTTGGTTTGTTTGTTTTAGTGTCTTTCGACTTGGAGGATTTCCTCAAATGTCTGGTGCTCCTTAGCTGGCTATTACTAGTTAACAGTAAGACATGGCACTTTAGCCTAGCCAACAGAGTGAGACTCTGTCTCAAAAAAAAAAAAAAAAAAATCAGCCTGGCATGGTGGCACATGCTGATAGTACTAGATGCTCGGGAGGCTGAGGCCAGAGCATCACTTGAGACCAAGAGTTTGAGATTACAATAAGCTATGATTGCACCACTGAATTCCAGCCTGGTCAACAGAGAGAGACCCTGTCTCCAAAAAAAAAAAGCAGCAGCAGCTCTGTGTCGGTGTGCAAGCATGTCAAGCAGTGAGCTTCACTATAAGGGTCACCAAGTGGTAACCTAGTCATTCCACTGGGGATCCTTCCTAATCATCAATATTTTCAGAACTTTTTTCTTGGATTGATCCATTCTCCAGAGAGGCATATTCTTATCTCATTTAGAAAGGTACAAGTCCAGTTGCTACCATTTGGGAGACTAGGTCGGAGAAAGAGACTGGAGATCTCACCGTTTGGTACACAGAATTTCACTTCATCTCCCCCAGCTTGCCTGGTCTCCTAAAATTCAAAATCTCTTTAGTTCAGCCACTCCAGAACATAAACCTCCAGTCATCTGCCAGGAGCAGGGAGAGGCTGCACTCTCACTGCACTCAGTTGTGCTAGACGGAATCAACCAATCCTGATTTCAGCTCCACTTTTACCACCAATTGCATGGGTTCCTGGAGCCTCCAACTCCTGAGACTTGCTTGAGTGCTATAGCATGAATCAACTTGCTTCTTAGCTTTCCACTTCCAGTTTAGATTTCAACTTTCTTTGCTGTTTTGATTACCACCCTTTAAAGTGCTTTTCTGTTTCTAAAATGTTGTCATTATTGTCTCCTCACCCATCCTTGAGAGCTTATGCATTTTATTCAAAAATCCCTTTACTGTTATTTTGGCAGGGCTTGCGGAAGTAACAGAGATACACATGGGTATTCAATCTGCTTGTTAAACCACTGTTCTTCTGTGAAACATTGCTTTCTTTTTTTTGAGACAGAGTCTCACTCTGTTGCCTAGGCTAGAGTGCTGTGGCATCAGCCTAGCTGACAGCAACCTCAAACTCCTGGGCTCAAGCAATCCTCCTGCCTCAGCCTCCCAAGTAGCTAGGACTACAGGCATGTGCCACCAGGCCCAGCTAATTTTTTTTTCTATATATATTTTTAGTTGTCCAGATAATTTATTTCTATTTTTAGTAGAGACGGGGGTCTCACTCTTGCTCAGGCTGGTCTCGAACTCCTGACCTCAAGCGATCCTCCCACCTCGGCCTCCCAGAGTGCTAGGATTACAGGTGTGAGCCACCACACCCGGCAGAAACACTGCTTTCTGTTTTCTGAGACACCATGATCTGGTCTCTTACCTCTCTGGTGTTCTTGCCCAATATCCTTAGCTGTTTTTTCCTCTTCTGCTCTATCTTTAAACATGGACGGCCCCAAGCCTTGCTTCTGGACATCTACTCTTCTGTATGTTTCTTCCCTAGATGATCTTATCTGTGTCAGGCTTTAAATACCATCTACAGCAAAAGGAGACTACAACTCCCACCCTGACCTCTGCCTCCTAGACCTTTCCTCTTGTATACCTCTAAGCATTCCAAATGTAGCAGAATTCTTAATAGCCCATCCAAAAAGTGCTACACCCTAAAAGCTGGTCTTCTCTATTTCAGTTACTCAAACCAAAACCCAGGAGTCATCCTTGATCCTTATTTCTCTCACTCCAAGCATGCAAGCCACTAGACCTAGCAACTTTACTTCCAAAATATATGCTGAGCCCACCACTTTCTGTCCATCTCTACTAGTACCATCCAAGCCAGCATCTTTTGCCTGGCCTCCTACAATAGTCCCATGCCTGCCCCCTTGCTTCTCTTCTCCCACTTCCTCTTCATCCTCCCCACCCCATACATTCTTTCCATAGTGACTAAGGTAATGTTATTGAAAGATTAATCAGATCATGTCACGACCCTGGCTTAAACCCTCCAACCCTCCTTGGCACTTACTATGGCCCAGACTCCTTACCTTGGTTTACAAGGATTTGTATAATCTTACCCTTCCCAACTTCTTCAATCTACTACTCCCTGTCTATCACTCTAGCCACTCTAAGTTTTCTGAATATGACAAACTCATTCCTATCTTTGGGTTTTACACAGACTATTTCCTTTACCAGGAATGTTCTCCTTCTTATTTTTAAGCCTCAGCTTAAACACCACCTCCTTAAAGAGACAATTCCTGACCACCAAGTCTAAAGTAGGTACCAAGTCACTCTATTTGTATCAATTTCTTTTAATTCTCTGCCTACCACTTAGTACTATCTGATTTGTTCATATTACTTATGTACTTGTTTAACTTCTTTTCTACTGTAGTGTAAGCTCTATGAGAGCAGGGATCTCATTTGTATTGTTCAGAGCTGTATCCTTAGCTTGGCATGTAATTGGCACTATTAACTTAGTCAGGAGAGGGAACATTAAGCAGTTCACTAAGAGAAAAGTCAGAAGTTTTTAAGTGTTATAAAAAGAAGAGGTGATCCATAAAGCACTGAAAACTAGCATTCTGAATAAAAATGAGTTTATGTATCAGTATGTACATAATAGGATTTCTCAAGTTTGGTACTATCAGTACTACTAATATTTTGGGTTGGATAATTCTTTGTGTGTATGGTGGGGTGGAATGGAGTTGAGGGGGGTGTCTTGTGCATTTTAAGATGTTTAGCACCATGTCGTCTCTACCCACTAGATGCCAGGAGTATCGTCCAGACCTTGCCAAATGTCCCCTGTGGAACAAAATGTTCCCCAGTTTAAAACTACTTGATTAAAAGAAGTTCCATTGTGCAATAGTCAGGAAGGAGTCTTCAGTTAGGTTTGGTAAAAGCCTGGCATTCTAGGCCCATTCAAAATTCATGGTCTTTTATCAGCTTCAGCTAGTTAGAGCCATGGCAATGAAACAACAGTTTCAATAGTTCCTAAGCAAGTGCTACTGTAAGTGGAAAATCAATTCTTCATAGTCCCTCTTTCTTGTACTCCTTCTTCCTGACACAATAGGATGACCTCACAAAATTACCAGGTTTTGAGATTCTTGTCACTATCTTGGTTTTTTTCAGATCCCATTCTCACAGGATTCCATTTCGTTCATCATAGTCACTTCAATCTCCTTTTGATGTAGAATCACCCCATGCATAAAACAGGATGGTGGCTGCACAACTGGCATTTAAAAACGTGCTAACAATAACTTGACAACAGCAACTGTTAGCAACAACATAACTGTTTGCAGCATGCCCTTAATCAGCATCCTATTTGGATAAGCCCAAGTCCTGCAAAAAGATTCCACGGATTGGTTTTTCCACACCTTGACTTGGTTTGGCTTGTTCTCAGATTTTACACCGAGATATCTTGATTTATCTGGAAGCATTTATCCAAATCCAACAGCTGGTAGTAGTGGGTAATAAGCACCACCCTGTTTAGTCAGTAAATAATATGAAGTGACTCTATTGTCCAGCACCATTGCAACAAACAAGTTAAAGATTTTTGTTATTGTTGAGCAAGTACAACAGACTATTTTACACAATTTTATTTGCTATGATTATCATTACAAAGGGCAGTTTATAATGCAGTATTATAAACTAGGGACTGCCAATCCAAGGTTGAAACTTGTGCATAAAGGAATAGAAACTAGCATCTCTGACTGCTAATTGAAGATTTATTTCAACAGGCACATGGTTAAGAGAACATTAGGTCATGCGAGAGACTACCAATATTATTAAAACCCCAAAATGGCATATAAATCCTTTCTAGAGGGCTGATATCACCTTCTCTCAAGACCTACATTAATAGTAATATTATCTTGGCATAAATGTAAGTCACCAGGAGCACAATCTTTAATTTTGGTAAATTGTATAGATATTCTTTCAAGTGTGTATGAGTCATTGAAACCAAGTATGTACTAAATTACAATAGAAAAACTGTAGTTAATCCAACTAAGTTGAATGTAAACCTATAGCCCCATTTTATAAGAACCAATCTGGACCGGAATATCTTGAATCAAGCAGACTGCTTCCATGAAGTCATCTGCTTCAAGAACCAAACAGTTCCTGGGAATCCTAACTCAATTACCTGAACTCTGACAAGTGTGTATTTGTGGTAACAAGGTTAGCTTATACTGCAAAGCTTGAATGCCTAATTATATTCTCTGTAATATCAACAATCAAGATTACCTAATATGGTCCTTTGAAGCTTTTTGATGTTTCCTCCAGATGACAAGTTTGGATCTGTGGCTTGTAACTGGAGCCTCTAGGCAAATATTATAAGGAGAAAAAAGTCAGAGACCTCTTGTGGTTGATAAAACTGAATGGCTGAAGTTAGTTTATGCACTGTAACGATAATACCAGAATGAAGCAAGGTAGAATCCTCTGTAAAAGTATAATACATATCAACTGACTAAGGATTAGTCAATAATTACCTTGAGTAAGAACATAATATGGACTAATGGTGAGGCTATTGACAAACCTCCAGTTCCTTTAATTTAAACCATAAAGTATATTATATCATTAATTTATAAGGGTATTTTACCATAGAAACAAAATTTTTCTTAAAATCAATTTACAAGCCAGGCATGGTGGCTCATGCCTATAATCCTAGCACTTTAGGAGACTGAGGCAGGAGGATTGCTTGAGGCCAGGAGTTTCAGACCAGCCTGAGCAACATAGTGAGACCCTGCCTGTAAAAAAAATAGAAAAATTAGCTGGGCATGGTGGCATGTGCTTGTAGTCCCAATTATTCAGGAGGCTGAGGTAGGCTTGAGCCCAGGAATTTGAGGTTGCAGTATGCTATGACGACGCCACTGCACTCTAGCCCAGGTGTCAGAGGGAGACTCTGTCTCAAAAAACAAAAAAACAACACAAAATATCAAATGTCCCCCACAAATATGTACAACTATTATGTAAACATAAAAATTAAAAATAAACATCACAAAACTTACCATGATCATTAAGAATATTAGTCCTTGGCCGAGCGCTGTGGTTTACGCCTGTAATCCTGGCATGCTGGGAGGCTGAGGCAGGAGAATCACTTGAGGTCAGGAGTTCAAGACCAGCCTGAGCAAGAGTGAGACCTGGGAGGCTGAGGCACGAGGATTGCTTGAGCCCAGGGGTTTGAGGTTGCTGCGAGCTAGGCAGATCAGATGCCAAGGCACTCTAACTGGGGCAACAGAGCAAGACTCTGTTCCTCGCCCCCCCCCTAAAAAAAAGCAAGCTTGAATCTACATAAGGTATGGATTTGGGGAAAAAATGATGTGCTAATGTAGGTTCACAGATTGTAACCTACCACTGGTGGTAGTGTAAGGTACCACTCCCGTGTCAGACGTTGATAGTGGGGAAGGATGTGCCTATGTGAGGTGAAATTCTCTATACTTTCTGTTCAATTCTGCTGTGAATCTAAAACTGCTCTAAAAAATAAAGTGTGAAGATGATAGTCTTTGAGACGCTGGTCCATGGCCTTCCTCATTTGAAGGCAGACTAATAAACTTCTCTTTCCTTTTCCTCAAAATAAATAAATAAAGTGTATAAACATAAAATAATGAATTTTAAAAATCAGAACACAAGAGAGATAAGTAAATTGCCCATGCTCACTCAGCCATGGAGAGATGGGGCAGGGATTCATCAAACTTAGAATATTTACTGAGGATGGACATTAAACAGAATTAAAGGGTGAATTTGAGTTAGCTGGACAGAACCTGGGGATGAGAGGGCAATAACAGGGGGGACATTCCAAGCAGAGGAGAGCAAAGGCAAAGGCCCCATGGCAGGCACCCAGGTAGGAGGGAAAAACTATGATGATATAACATTGAATAATAATCCATCTAAACTAAATGATTGGACGCTGCCTTCTATGCCCTTCACTTCCAGCACCAGAGGTCTCCATTGGCTCTTATATAGTTGTCCCATGGAATATCAATGTTTTTATCCTTCTGCCTTCCCTCCAATTACTGAGTTTCTTGTGTGTTTTGAGGGGTAGAAAGCAGAAAGGGCCCTCTCGTTTTTCTTTGCATCCAGAGAAAGACTGAGCAAATGACAAAGCCAATGGGGTAAAAATGTTAAGGATAGTCGAATCTGGGTAAAGAGTCTACAGATGTTCCCTGTAGTATTTTTGTTTGCAACTGGTTTAAGTATAACATTATTTCCAAATAAAAAGCTAAAACAAACAATTGGCCTTGGGAAACTGCTTAATCTTGAAGTAATCAAGTAATCAGAAGTAAACCGGCGGGTGACATTCTTAAGGGACAATCAGTGTTGTGGAAAAATCACAGGTCCCCACCCCACCTCCCCGCAAAACCCCTAAATTCAGTCCCCGCGTTGCTAATTTGTGATCCTGGCAAACTCGTCCAAGCCACAGAAAGCTGCTCGAATGACCAAATGAAACAATGTATATCAAGGCCTTTCAAAAACTGTAAGACATTGCTGCTACTGCAGAAGAGGAAAGTGAACAGTAAATTAAACTAGAGCCCAAATTGCTTCTCACATTTATTTCTAAAACTGCCGCCGCCTAACGGTCACTTGTCAGAGGCCACAGGCAGTCTCCTCGACTGGCTCCGGCAGCGCACACGCTAGCGTTTCTCGCACTCACCTCCCGCCTCCTCACGTCTCACGCCTCTCAGGTGGCCGCGGCACCTGCTTGAGAGCGCAGGCGCGGAGCCAGACCACGTGAGGGCATGGCCGGGCGCCGTGAGAGCGCAGCCTCACTCTGGCCCCGCCCCCTCTCGAATGCCTTCGCGGGATTGCCCTGGAAACGCATTCTCCGGGAACTGGCAGCCGCCAATGGGAAGGGAGCGAGTGCCTCGAACAGGCCAATAAGGAGGGAGCGGTGCGGGTTTTAAACCCGAGGCACGGCCGGCTCCTCCTGGCGTGCTGCGGAGGAACGGCTGTTGGTTTGCGGTGGTTCAAGGCCTCCGCTGGTCTGGTCCTCTCGTGTTGTGCTTCTCCCCGCTGAGTTACTGTCTGGTGAAGAGGAAGCCATGGCGCTCCGAGTCACCAGGGTAAGCCGTTGCGGGCCGCGAACAAACGCGGCCTTCCTCGCTGCAAGCCTTCTCACCTGCCCGAACCCCCAGCGAGGGAGAGGGCCGCCGCCGCGATTTCGGGAGGATGTGAGGGAGGGTCACCGAGAGAGCGCCGGGGTGGGCGCCTGGCATGGTGGGGAGTTTGGGGGATGACGGACTGAGGGAGGAGGGGGAGAAAGGGAGCTGGACGTATCTCGGCTAAATGTTTGGCGGGGCGGGGGGAAGTTGACTGGAAACCTTTTTTAAAAGTAGTGGAGGGCCCCGGAGTGAGCCCTCTAGCCTCAGAAAGGACGCGTCTGCAATCGGAGGCATTTTCGGTTTTCTTTAAGATGTAAATTCTCGGTATTTTAGAAATGGCCCTAATTTCACAGGATATCCCTGAATAGGTGGTCCGAGAGGTTCTAAGAGGTAACTGACTTGTCATGGCCTTAGCGTAGGCTCTGGAACCCACGTTTTCCCATGGGACCCATTTTTAGTTGTCTTTCTCTCCGGGAGTCTCTCTTGTGCCCCACCCTAATAAACCCTTGACTTACTCGAGTCTCCCTGGACCAGCTCTCAACGTGGTCTTGCTTCTTTCAGAACATGAAAACTAATGCTGAAAATAAGGCGAAGATCGGTATGGCAGGCGCAAAGCGTGTGCCTGTGGCCACTGCTGCAGCCTCCAAGCCCGGCCTGAGGCCAAGGACAGCTCTTGGAGACATTGGTAACAAAGTCAGTGAACAGCTGCAGGCCAAAATGCCTCTGAAAAAGGTAACTAGTAGCTATGATCTTATACAAATTCTTTGTAAGAGCCCACCTTCAAACTGTGACCCTTGATGCAGAAACATTCCATTCTCTCTGTTTCGTCTACAGGAAGCAAAAACTTTAACTACTGGAAAAGTTATTGCTAAAAAACTACCAAAACCTCTGGAAAAGGTGCCTGAGCCTCAGCCAGAGCCAGAGCCGGAGCGAGAGCCAGAACCTGAGCCTGCTAAAGAAGAAAAACTTTCGCCTGAGCCTATTTTGGTAACCTTATTTTTAGCATTTTAGAGTCTGTTGTTTTCCCTCATTTTACTGATACATGCAACAGCATTTGAATAAATACTTATAATTTGTTTGAGTGCTTAGCATGAGTCAGGCTCCACTTAGCACTTTATATGCACTAACTTGAGTTAGAGAGTAGATTATGTAAGTTAATAATGTATGTACCTCTACTTTTTAGATAATGGCTTTAGAGAAGTTTTAAGTTAGAGTTACACAACTAAGGCCGGGCGCGGTGGCTCACGCCTGTAATCCTAGCTCTGGGAGGCCGAGGCGGGTGGATCGCTCGAGGTCAGGAGTTCGAGACCAGCCTGAGCAAGAGTGAGACCCCGTCTCTACTAAAAATAGAAAGAAATTATCTGGCCAACTAAAATATATACATACAAAAAAATTAGCCGGGCATGGTGGCTCATGCCTGTAGTCCCAGCTACTAGGGAGGCTGAGGCAGTAGGATCGCTTAAGCCCAGGAGTTTGAGGTTGCTGTGAGCTAGGCTGATGCCACGGCACTCACTCTAGCCCGGGCAACAAAGTGACACTCTGTCTCAAAAAAAAAAAAAAAAAAAAAATAGAGTTACACAACTAAGTGGCACATATGGGATTCAAGCCCAGTCTGTCTGGTTTCAGAATCTATGCTTTTAATTGCATTCTTATATTACCTCCTTTGTTAATGGTATTAAGTATTAGCTTCCTGAACCAAAGGTTTTGTTGTCCAAGTACAAGCCATCTCTGCCCAGAATTTATTGACTGAGGCACAGAATGTTCTCTGGAACCTTTAACTCCCTAATGTGGCCACTAAATAAGTGTAACATTGAAATATATAAAGGATGTAGCTTTTCAGATAGAGCTATTTTATTAAACATCAGGTATGTAAATGTATCCCATCTTGTGAATGAAAGACAGGCAGGCCATGTACAAGAGGCTGCTTTGATGAAGTTGCAATAACGCATTCTGAAGCTCTAATTTTTATTTATTTATTTTTATTAAATTTTTTTTTTTTTTTGAGACAGAGTCTCGCTCTGTTGCCCGGGCTAGAGTGCCGTGGCATTAGCCTAGCTCACAACAACCTCAAACTCCTGGGCTCAAGCAATCCTTCTGCCTCAGCCTCCCAAATAGCTGGGACTACAGGCATGTGCCACCATGCCCGGCTAATTTTTTCTATATATATTTTTAGTTGTCCAGATAATTTCTTTCTATTTTTAGTAGAGACGGGGTCTCGCTCTTGCTCAGGCTGGTCTCGAACTCCTGAGCCCAAACGATCCACCCGCCTCAGCCTCCCAGAGTGCTGGGATTACAGGCATGAGCCACTGCCTGCATAATCTTTAATTGGGCATATCAAACTACACGAGGCTTTCTTGAAACGTCCTATACTGATTTTTGCCTTTGCTTTCCCATTAAGAATGCCTTCCCCACCCTTTCATCTAGCTAATACCCTTTTCATCCTCCAAAATAGCTCAAGGATCAACTCCTGAAACTTTCCTTAACTTTTCCTCATTCCTACTCCTGTTCCTGGAATCAATCTCATTACTTTATTTACTTTGACTACTACAATCACAGCCCCTTGTGGATCCTATGAAGTTGGTGCCTAGCATATAGTTTGATCTGAAGAAGGTGCTCGATAAATGTTTGAACAGTAGGGTAAAAAGAGCTTGAAGGAAATGGTTAATGATAATGAAGTCAGTTAATCCTTGGCAGTTCCAACAGAATTTTTATATTCTGAGTAGTGAGAAGCAGTCTATGTTTTGAAATAAACACTAAAGACTGAATTGTCATTCATTTGGATTAATTCACATGTTGCTGATAAACAGATATTACTTATTTCCTTTGGAGGAAAGTCTAGAATGTGAATTTGGTTGCTTCTGTTTTCTGTTTTACGTGTTACCATTTAGGTTTTGCCACTTTAAACTGGCTCCATATAAGTTGGCATTTCACTTTTTGTAATAGTCACTTTTCCTTTAAGGAAATGAATTATATGTTTATTCAGAATGGTTTCTTGAGTTGGTACTAATCTCACCTTCGTTTCCAAACTATAGTGTGTACTCCTCTTTGCTATGGTTTCAAGAAGTCTCTCTGTTTCAAGGTTGATACTCCCTCTTCAAGTCCAATGGAAACATCTGGATGTGCCCCTGCAGAAGAATATCTGTGTCAGGCTTTCTCTGATGTAATTCTTGCAGTGAGTGATGTGGATGCAGAAGATGGAGGTGATCCAAACCTATGTAGTGAATATGTGAAGGATATTTATGCTTATTTGAGACAACTTGAGGTCAGTATTATCATTAAAGTCTGGTTTTTTTTGTAAACTATATCTAACTTTATTAAAGGTTTTCTATCAACAGCTTACAATAATTCAAGCAGGATGTGGGCAGCGTTTAATAGATTGCACTTTCAGATTCTTCATAGAATACCAAAAATGAAAAGTTACTAAGCAAACCAATGAAGTCTGTTTTCCACTGTGAACAGGAAAATTCAAAGGTAGGATGGTTATTGCTGGGCATGGTGGCTCACACCTATAATCTCAGCCCTCTAGAAGGCTGAGACATGAGGATCACTTGAGAATCAAGAGTTCAAAACCAGCCCTGGCAACATACAGCAAGACCTTGTCTCCACGAATAAAAAGAAAAATTAGCTGGTTGTGGTGGCATGTGCCTGTAGTCCCAGCTACTTGGGAGGCTAAGGCAGGAGGCTTGCTTTTGAGGTTGCAGTGAACTGTGATGAGGCCACTGCGCTCCAGCTTGGGTGAGAGTGAGAACCTGTGTCAAAAAAAAAGTTAGGATGGATATTGCTATGCCTCTTGGTAAAGGAAAGTCCATAGATTGCATGATTGGGTGGTGTGTGTGTATGTATGTATATAAATGTATGTATCCCCATCACAGTGTGGAGTGGGTAAGTCCAAACTTTGGGTTTAAGGGGGATAACAAGGCAGGAAGTAGATGGGTATATAAAAGATGCTAAAATACTCTAGCCACCCCTGACAAGGCATTTTTGTCAGTGTGGAGTGGGTAAGTCCAAACTTTGGGTTTAAGGGGGATAACAAGGCAGGAAGTAGATGGGTATATAAAAGATGCTAAAAGACTCTAGCCACCCCTGACAAGGCATTTTTTGTCAGTGTGGCTGATGTGCATGCAGTTGTCAGGGGAATTGTGTCCAAAAAAGGAGTACACTCAAAAAGTAAAGTTTTTTATTTTCTTCAATTTCATTCCACTTCTGAAACTTCCTATTAATGGCGTTTGACATCACCCCTACCCCCAAACAAGGAAGCATTCTATTTAGTAACATAAATTATACAGTTTCCAGATTTATCCAGTTGTTTCTAATGCATTGTGTTAAGTCACCATTGACATCAATCTCTCTCGCTTAGTCCTTTTGGGCCTCTCCATTTTCTACAGGATCCTCAAGAAGACTTTGCCAGGACCAGCTTTTCTCTTTTTTTTTTTTTTGTTTGTTTGGTTAGTTTGTGTGTGTGTGTGTGCACGTGCTTTTTCAAGTTTGTATTCTAACTTGGGAGGATTCAGTTTGGTAAATGTATGTGCTGTTTCTTGATGGCTCGTTTTTCTTAGTTATGTTGGGGTTTATACCCTGGAACAGGCAGGAGTGTGGTAGCATATGGGTTCCAGCTGATCTGGGAGTTACTGATACTTTCTCTACTTTACAAAGCTCAGGTTCTGGATGTAGAATCTTAAGTGAAAAGATCTGAGTTGTTAGTATGATATCTTTATTTGAGAGGAATTGGATACAGGGTGTGGGCCAGCAGCAATTATGGTCAATTGAACATCATAAGATTTGACAATGTGGAAAACCTGTCACACTGTAATGTTCGCTTTCTTTCCTAGTAATGGTGATGTTTATAGTGACCATTTGAATAATTGAATTAAGAACTGTTAAAGATTCTAAATGCCCCAGGGCTATTTTATAATAACTAAGTGATCTTTCTGAACATAATGTCACATGGAGTCTTGCTTCTAAAGATAATTGGCATTCTATTTTGCAGGAAGAGCAAGCAGTTAGACCAAAATACCTACTGGGTCAGGAAGTCACTGGAAATATGAGAGCCATCCTGATTGACTGGCTAGTACAGGTTCAAATGAAATTCAGGTTGCTGCAGGAGACCATGTACATGACTGTTTCCATTATTGATCGGTTCATGCAGGTGCGCATAATTCAGTAATTGAGGGTGCTCTCTTTCAGAGTCCTACCTGAGTCATAAGAAAATGATTTTTTTTTTTTTCCACTAAAGTCTGTCTCAGGGGATAGGGTGCCATTAGTTGAGATTTTACTATGGGAGTGTGTCTTTCCTACCTCTCCTCAATAGCTCTGTGTCTCCTTTTCAAATACATATTACTTATTCAGTTGAAATTCCCATTGTAGAATAATTGTGTGCCCAAGAAGATGCTGCAGCTGGTTGGTGTCACTGCCATGTTTATTGCAAGCAAATATGAAGAAATGTACCCTCCAGAAATTGGTGACTTTGCTTTTGTGACTGACAACACTTACACTAAGCACCAAATCAGACAGATGGAAATGAAGATTCTAAGAGCTTTAAACTTCGGTCTGGGTCGGCCTCTACCCCTGCACTTTCTTCGAAGAGCATCTAAGATTGGAGAGGTATAGGTTTCTTAAGAAACTTTTGGTATGGTATGTTAGGGAACACTGCTGCTGACCAAGCAGGTCTAATTCAACTAGCCTATGTTAAATACCTAACTACATGAGGAAGTGATAAAGATATTCTTTATTATATCCAGTCAGGCTGCATATTAATATTATTAGGGCCTTCCACAGGCAATTGCATTTGAAGTGTTGTAGACAAACATTTGTAGTTACAGATGTGGTATGCAGGCTAGTGCCAATGTAAAATGCTCTGAAGGAAGCTCAGTGTTCTGTGGGTTTTGTTCCAGGTTGATGTTGAACAACATACTTTGGCCAAATACTTGATGGAACTAACTATGTTGGACTATGATATGGTGCACTTTCCTCCTTCTCAAATTGCTGCAGGAGCTTTTTGCTTAGCATTGAAGATTCTGGATAATGGTGAATGGGTAAGCTCTGTCCCACAAAACTACCAAGCTTTTATTTTTTTATTTAAGATAGACAGGGTCTTATTCTGTCACCCAGACTGGAGTGCAGTGGTGGGATGGCTCACTGTAACATCAAACTCCTGGTTTCAAGTGATCAATCCTCCTGCCTCAGCCTGGAATTATAGTCATGAGCCATTGTGCTTGGCCTACCAAGTTTTTAAATTGCAAATGGTGTTTGACTGAATACAGGAATTTTGTCATTAAAGGACAATTCAAATGGTTTCTAAATATGGAATCTACTGAAGGAATGGTCAAAAATGACACCTTTTTTGTGATGTCTGGATAGAATGCTTTCATTTATTTACCCTAATTTCATTTTTACTCCCTTTGAGAGAAGTAGGGAAGCTATTACTCCTTATGGATGGAGAAACTCTTAAGCAGGTCATACGATATACTGGAAGTTCATTCTTATTCATTTATTCAACAAATATTTCTCCTATGTTCTAGGAACTACCCTAGGCCCTAGGAAGAGAACTATGACTGAGAAAATTGACCTCAAGGAACTCTGGAGTCTAGCTTTAGGGTGGACAAGTCAGCAATTAAAATGCTATAATTAGGTTTGAGCACATGTTCCTTCAGAAGCATGAAAGTACCAGGGGAAGGAGGAAGTCTTAAGCTTGACTTAAATTTTAATTAAGTCGTACATTACTTATCTTTCTACCCAACTCTTAAAAAACACCTAGACATTTTATGAAAACCATTTTTAGTTTTTATTTTATTTTTTGAGACATCATAGCTCACTGCAACCTCAAACATCTGGGCTCAAGCAATCCTCCTGCCTTAGCCTCCCAGAGTATTAGGATTACAAGCGTAAGCCACCATACCTGGCCAAAAATTCTTGTTGATGAGCATTTTTATTTTTTTTAATTTCAAAATATTAAGGGGACAATGAGCATTTTTAACATTAATTTTTGTTGTCTTAGACACCAACTCTACAGCATTACCTATCATACACTGAAGAATCCCTTCTTCCTGTTATGCAGCACCTGGCTAAGAATATAGTCATGGTAAATCGAGGGCTTACAAAGCACATGGTGAGTCAATTTGGTTGCATTATAAGATGTTGACAGGTGAAAATAATTCAGACTTCATGCATGCAAATGCATAGTTTATTTTGAAGGAGTTGGATGTTTTAATTGAATATTTGTACCATTGGGTCTTGTGATTTTTGTTGTTGCTTTCCTTTTTAATTGTTATGCTCTTCTCTTCCAGACTATCAAGAATAAGTATGCCACATCTAAGCATGCTAAGATCAGCACTCTAGCACAGCTGAATTCTGCACTAGTACAAGACTTAGCCAAGGCAGTAGCAAAGGTGTAACTTGTAAACTTGGAGTACTTTATCTGCAAATAAAATTGGCACCATGTGCCATCTGTACATAATAATGTTGCATTTACTTTTAATAAAGCTTGTGGCCCTTTTTACTTTTTATAGCTTAACTCATTTGAATGTGGTTACTTCCTACTCCGGGGTAACCTAAAATTGTCTTAAAAGGTATAATGAGGAATATTTTTAAAAACTGCTTTCAGTTTACCTGAGAACCCAATTTATGTATATAATTGTTTCTTATGTTTACACCCTTGGTTCTTGTTTTATGTGCCTGGCTTGTACTTTATTAATAGGAGGTACTAAGGTGTGGTGAAGGTATTTAAAACCTTTTACTTTCATAGGGCCAACTCATCTTGGAGAATATGCTGCCTAGTTCTCTTTTAAAGTAAAAGTCTACCACCTCATTCCAAGTCCCCGTTTTGTTTCTTCTGGTGGTTGCTGCCATAATTCTAAGAGATTTACTTTTACCACTATTTCTTGAGTTAACAGCCTTACCCTGGTATCTTTTCAAATTTTTCACTTGGAAAATGAGAACTTTAATGTATATTCTATGCCCAGTTTTTGTTTTACATTTTTGTGTATTGGTTAAGAAAATAAAACAGGATGCTCAAAACAAATGCAAAGGTATCTTTTAAAAATTAATTTACCCTCTCTCTTACTACTTTTAAATCCCATCTACCTCAGGAACACTGATGGTTTGGGATGTTACCTTTCCATGTTTTATATAAATAGGGGCAAGCATATAAATTGTTCTGGGGATTTTTAAAAAAGGGTTCATTCTGTATACACAGCTATTCCTTTCAACCTGTATAGGCCTACTACCTGTATTTGTGCATCACATTACATAGTACAGACACACATAGTCATCTTTGTGTGACTTTTCTGAAAGTAAAGACTTTCTGGTGAAAGGTGGACTACATATACAACAACCTAGTGGTCCCAAAAGATTAAGATACTGAAGTTTTACTGTATCTTTTCTATATTTAGATACAAAAATGCCATTTTGTTACAATTGCCTACAGTGTTCAGTAGAACAACATACTATACGCATTTGTAGCCTGGGAGCAATAGGCTATACCATATTAGCCTAAGTGTGTAGTAGGCTATACTATGTAGGTTTGTGTATGTACACTCTGTTGGCACAATGATATTCTCTATTGATACATTTCTCATAATGTATCCCCATCGTTAACTGACACGTAACTGTACTGTAATGTGTTCAACCATTCCCCTCTTGATATTCAGGCTGCTTCCCCCCCCTACAGACAATGCAATTTAATTATCATTTTATACCATGCTTTTCTTTATGTGTACTCATTTCCCCAAAGAATATGTGCATTTTAAATTCTGACAGAGCCAGATAACAATGTACAAAAGTGACAGTTTTCTCTGCATTATTAAAACTGAAGGTAATCAGTCATCAATCTCAATGAATCCAGCTGGCAGAAAATATTTTCTCGTTTGCTGTTTTAACTTCTGGCAAGTTGAATAAATATTTTGGTTGGGTTTTTTAAATTTAAATAGGGTATACAAGTAGTTTGTATATGGATGATTTGCAAATTATCTACTTATTAATGTGGAAGGCTTTCCCAATTTTTCATTTGCCCTTTGTCTTTTGCAGAAATATTAAGTTTTCATACTATCAGATCTATTTTTTCTGTAGCTGCTTTTGGATTTTCAGTCTTAAGATCAACTCAATCCCAAAACCATGAATGTTTTCTAAAATTCTATCTTAAATTTTCCTATTTAGATCTATAATCTTTGATTAAGCTTTCTATATGTGGTAGGATTCTTACTTCCCAGAAAGACACTCATTTATGTCAGTACTTTTGGGGGCTCTGGGTAGCCCTGAACTTGGCTATGCTTTCTCCGCTAAGCGAGTAGTATGGACTGCATTGGCTCATATCGAAAGTCAAGTAACTCTCCAATATTTATCTTTACCAGCCCGCTAGGCACACTCATTTTCCAAGGCCACGGACGGGAAGCGGGTGCCAAGGTGGATCAACAAACAGCTGTCCCAGCGGTCCCCTGTCCCCGCGCCTAGGCTGAATGACCATTTAGATCTGGAATTTTCCGGCCCAGGACGCTGTTCCTGGGAGCCGGGGATTGTCCCAAACGTCCACAGCCCAGCCCCTAACTAAGCATTCGGTAACTGACGTTCAATGAAAGTTCTTCAAACTTTTCACTAGTCGTCCGTAACGATTTTAACCCGTAGAGCCAGGACGAAAGAGTAGGGCGGTAACCATGACAACCGAAAGACGAGGCGGAAGGGGTGGGGCCCTGGGCGGAAGGGGTGGGCGCGTTGGCATCTCCCGGGCTTCAGTTTAGCGGCGGGAAAGCAGGCCGCTTCTGAACTGCCTCTGCTTTCCCTGCGTGGTGTAGCCCTTCGCCCTAGCCAGCGATGGAGAAGCAGCCCGAGGAAGAAGGCGCCCCCGAGCCCTCGGACTTCGCAGGGGCAGGCGAGGCAGGCGGGCCGCCCCAGGTCGCCGGCGCCCAGGAGGCGCGCAGCGAGGATCGCATGAGCCTGCTGCTCAGGTAGTTCCCTCTGGCCGCCCCGGCCCGAGCGAGTGGGCATGGCAGCCCTGAGTTCTGCTCTCTGCTCGGACGGGCTAGGGTTGGAGATAGGACTCGATCGCTTACTGGCTCCCTGACTGCATCATTGACTTAAACTCCCTAAGCCCTTTTTTTCATCTGCGAAAAAGGAGAGAAAAATGACACCCTCCTGGCAGAGACGCTGTGCGAGTTAAATGAGGCACTCTAGGAAAATGTTTAGCACAGTGCCAGGGGCCCTTAGGAAGTCCTTGGGAGCGGTAATTTTCCCTCCCGTTCTTTCCCCCTCACGCCCTGGGGTTCTGGTTTTCAGGCGGGAAGAGCAGGGCCTCCAAGTCGGAGCTCCTGCAGGGAGGGTGCCCCGCCCATTTCTGTTACCGCTAGCACCCATTGTAATCCAGAAGCTTGGGTTGTTATACATTCCACTAAGGGGACATTGTTGATGCTTTTCTACTAATCACTTGCTAGGGAAGATTTGATGAGAAGAGAAATCAGTCTTATAAACCAGTGAGCAAACTAAGGCTCTGAACCAAATCTGCCCTACTGCTTATTTTTGTGTGTCCATGAACGCTAAGAATAGATTTGTTTGTTTAAATGGGGCGGGGTGTGGGGCGGAAGAGCATAAGAATATTCCATAACACATGAAAACTATATGAAATTCAAATCTCATTGTCTGCAAAGTTTTATTGGGACACAACTTTCCTGCTACAGGGCGAAGTTGAGTAGTTACATTAACTGCCATGTGAGTTGTATTTAACTCAA
Source organism: Lemur catta (assembly GCF_020740605.2). Taxonomy (NCBI): domain Eukaryota; kingdom Metazoa; phylum Chordata; class Mammalia; order Primates; family Lemuridae; genus Lemur; species Lemur catta. The sequence goes on from NC_059139.1 coordinate 44,334,216, forward strand.
CGCTCGTTTTGAGCCCGGGGCCTCTAGAAGCATATGTAACTCACAGGTCTCTTTACGCTGGGAGCCGTGTGGTGCACAGGCAACTCTCGCTGCCCCTGCTGGTAGCATACATGTTACGTGATGGGTGGCCCCCTGGGCAAAATCGTGCAGTTGGTTCGTGAAAATCTTTCTTCTTGTTGTTATAGTTACAATTAATACTGAAAATTTAATTGCATACAACTCATGCACAGAAAACAATAAAAAATAAATTTTTCGTTAAATTAGAAAGAATTGTTTTGTTTTTGAAATTTTTATTCTATTTTCATAATAAAACACCGTGGCCCCCAGGAAAAATTTTTTTTCTGATGTGGCAGTCAATATGTTAAAACAGAGACCATATGACTCACAAAGCCTAAAAAGTTTCCTCTCTGGTCCTTTGCAGAAAAAAGTTTGCGAACGTCTGTGAGAAATCATCACAAGATTCTTTCTGTGGTTCTTCAGAAAAAAAAAAAAAGGAAAAAAGAAATCATCACAAGAGGATTTTTTTTTTTTTTTTTTAAGACTTGGTACTGTTGGCCTTGGCTAATAATAAACCTCACAACCTCACTTTAAAAATTCCTTTCTGCCTACAATATAAAATATTTAAATAGTAGAGGTATAAGATCTTTTCCATTGCAGCTAAAAAGGAACTATTCTTTCAGCGTGTTTTATAGAATGCTAGCCTACTTAATCTCTAAGAAATTACTGTTTTCATTTGGAATTTTGAAACATAAGGAACTTGCCATGAAGTTTTAGAAATTTGCCTAATGTTTCTTAGCTACTTAAATAGATCCTCAGAGTCACAAGGCAAACAGTTTCAGAATTATAAAACTATCGTGCAAATGTGAAATATTTTGTAAATACAACTTAATGAACAACTAAGAAACTATATGAATTCCTGATCTATCCAAGGATTAGTATCTTTGTTATTTTTCTGTATCTCCTGATACAATCTGTGTTGTGTTTTGTTTTGTTTTGTTTTGTTTTGTTTTGTTTGAGACACAGTCTCACTGTATTACTGGGGCTAGAGTACAGTGGGGTCATCATAGCTCACTGCAACCATGAACTCCTGGGCCCAAACAGTCCTCCTGCCTTAGCCTGCCAAGTAGCTGGAACTGCAGGCAGGTACTACCATACCCAACCACAGTCTGTGTTTGTAACTAATTATAGGGTTTTTGGGTTGAATTGTTTTGGTCTATTTCTTCTTTGTATAGCAGCCCCATTTCAGTCTGGCCTATTAAGAACAAATTTAAAAACCAATTTTTAACTTTTCCTCATAGATGCAGTTTTCCCAGTGTATTTCATCTTGTGTCCCCTCTGAGGCCTCAAAGTTCTTTATGCCCATTTTAAATAAAGTTAGGTGCAACTTGAAGACTTTCATGCTGAGTTTATTAATACTCATTTTGTTGTATCAGCTTCTGAAAAAAATGAGTCGGTTTGTCCATAAATATGGTAATGAGTAAAACCTCAATGGATAAATATATGAGTTTCTATTGTCTTTATCTGTTTTCAGGTTGAGAGCACAGACAAAACAACAACTCTTAGAATATAAATCGATGGTTGATACAAGTGAGTATTTTCATTTTCAGATAAAGTTTTGTGAGTGATGAATAGTGCTTTAGGGAAAAGAAAATCAATTTTACCAAAAAATGTTTATATACATTCTAGTGTAGCAAAATAGGTAAAGAAAGAAACATGCAGATAATTATGAAGTATGGTAAGTGTGATGAAGGAAATAATGGTGTGATAAGAGGGAGGGGCTCCTTTAGATGGGGACAGCTTCTCTGAGAAGATATCTTAGAGTTGAGATCCAAGTGAAAAGAAAGAATTTGCCTTCTCGTACAGACTTTGTTTACCCTGTATAGATAATTCCATTTTTAAGGAATTCTGACATCTGAAAACTTGGGTAGAATACTTTTATAATAGTTCACACTGTAAAATCTCTATACCCAAAGGAGAGGACAGATTTAAAGCAGGCCACAGGGAGTTTAGTTGTACTTTTTGGAAGAAGGTATTTAGCTAAAATTGATTCCTCTACCATTTTTTTAAAAAATATTACTGAGACTTCATTGGTCAGAGGATTTTTTTTAACAATAAAGGTATCTAGGCTGGGCTCGGTGGCTCACGCCTGTAATCCTAGCCCTCTGGGAGGCCAAGGCGGGTGGATCGCTCCAGGTCAGGAGTTCAAGACCAGCCTGAGCGAGACCCCGTCTCTACTAAAAATAGAAATAAAAATTATCTGGACAACTAAAAATATATATAGAAAAAATTAGCCGGGCATGGTGGCTCATGCCTGTAGTCCCAGCTACTCGGGAGGCTGAGGCAGTAGGATCGCTTAAGCCCAGGAGTTTGAGGTTGCTGTGAGCTAGGCTGACGCCACAGCACTCACTCTAGCCCAGGCAACAAAGTGAGACTCTGTCTCAAAAAAAAAAAAACAATAAAGGTATCTATTTTCAGAGTACAATTTGATGAGTTTTATCTGGGCATGGTGGTGCAAGCCTCTAGTCTCAGTTGCTTGGGAGGCTGAAGCAGGAGGATTGCCTTGAGCTTAGGAGTTGGAGACCAGCCTTGACAACAACATAGCAAGACCCTATCTCTAAAAAAGTAAAAAAACAATTTAATGAGTTTTGACAAATGTATACATGAGTGTAACCACTACCACAAAGTATGATGGTATGATTTCCATCATACCAAAATGTTTCTTTGTGCCCCTTCACCATCAGTCCCCACAGTTACCCCAGCAACCACCGATTTGTTTTCTGTTACTAGAGCTTTGTCTTCTAGAGTTGTGTTGTCCAGTAGCATATAGCCACTAGCCACATGTGGCTTTTTAAAGCTAACTAAAATTAAGTAAAACTTAAAATTAAGTTCTTTAGTTACATTAGTCACATATCAAATGCTTAACAGCCACATGGGGTTAGTGGCCACCCTATTGGCAAGCATAAATATGAAACATTTCCATCATCACAGAAAGTTCTGGTCTCTTTTGTATTCCATTAATGTATTTGTCTATCCTTACTCCAGTACCACACAGTCTTGATAACTGTAGTTTTGTAGTAAGTCCTGATATCAGCTGCTAGTGAGTGCCCCAACTATGTTCTCCTTTGTCAAAATTCTTTTGGCTATTTTAGGTCCTTTGCATTTCTACATACACTTGAAAATTGACTTATCGATTTCTACAGGAAAAAAGCTTGATAGAATTATGACTAGGATTTGATTTGGATTCACAGATCAATCAAAACAGTTATATTAGCAGTACTGATTCTCCTAATACATGTACATGGTATATATACTGATTTCAGTATTAAATGGTATTTAATGAAGAGGTCATATACATATTTTGTTAAATTTATCCTTAAGTATTTCATGCTTTTGAATGTCATTGTTCATAATAATTTTTAAAATTTTAATATCCAATTGCTTGTTGCTAATATGTGGACCTACAATTGACTTTTTGACATTATTTTGTTCATTTTTGACTCCATTTTATTTTTATCATTTTAAGACTGTGCTAATCTATATAGTAACCACTAGTTCCACTTGGCTATTGAACACTTGAAATGTGGTTAATCCTTATTGAAATGGGCTGTAAATGTAAAATACTCACAGAAGAAAACAATGTGAAATACTTTATTAGTAGTTTGAAATTGATTATATGTTGAAATAATATGTTGGATCTATTTAGTTAAATAACTATATTAAAATTAATTTCACTTATTTCTGTTCTATAATGTGGAAACAACTTTTTTTTTTGGTGCCATGACTCAGATATGAGCCGAGAAACAATATTTTGAAGTATATATTTTATATTCATGGCTTGTATATATTTCTTTTGGATGGTGCTGTTCTAAAATGTTACTAACTTCAGGCTGGGCATGGTGGCTCACACCTGTAATCCCAGCACTTTGGGAGGCTAAGGTGGGTGAATTGCTCGAGTGAGACTCTGTCTCTACCAAAGTTTTTTTAAAAAAATTAGACTGGCATATTGGCCCGTAGTTCCAGCTACTCGGGAGGCTGAGACAGGAGGATCATTTGAGCCCAGCAGTTGGAGGTTATAGTTAGCTATGATTGGGCCACTGCACTCCAGCCTGGGTGACAGCAAGACCTTGTCTCAAAAAAAAGTTACTAACTTAAAAAAATTATTTATTTGTAGATGAAGAAAAAACTCCAGAACAAATCATGCAAGACAAGCAAATCGAAGCGTATGTCATATTTTTAAATTTTATTTGTGGTCTTTACTAATATTTAATCATTTTCTATGTAACATTGTCTTTTTCCTTTCTATTATTTTTCCCAGTCATTTGTCATGCATGTATTGGGGAAGTCGTTGATTTGGGATGGAGACTTACAGGTACATGAGTGATCCCGCTAGGACTTTCTGGCATCCCCCCTTACAAGATACTGAGCAAAGTAGCTCAGGAGGCATGTTTACCAAGTGTGTAAATATATGTCAGTATGGTTGCAGAATGGGCTGAGAAGAAATGCAGACACTTGTAGAATACTTTTACTTAGATGTGTTTTCACACATCTAAATTATTTTCAAAGGCTTACTTTATACATTTATTTTAATAATGAGTTTTTCTGATATTGCTGAAATTCTTTTGTTCATGCTTCTTTGACAGTAAAATTGAAGACCTGGAAAATGAAATTGAAGAGGTAAAAATTGCTTTAGAAATGAAAAATCTTGCGTTAGACAGGTAATTATTACATTTTAAATATAAGAATTATGAACTAAATGCAAAATGGGTCTGGACAAGGTGGAGAGAATTTTTTTAGGTAGGCTAACTGAATTAGTCAAATGAAATGATGATTAAAGGTCACACAAATTTGGAGCCCTGAGAGAATAGTTATATTATAGATGTTCCTCAACTTATGATGGGAATATGTCCCTATAAACCCATCATAAATTGAAAATATCATAAGTCAAAAACACATTTAATACACCTAACCAGAAACAACATAAACAAGAAAAAAATTGAAAAAATGAAAAAAAAATAAATAGAAAAAAACAAATCAAAAAAATACACCTAACCTACCAAACATCATAGCTTAGCCTAGCCTGACTTAAGGGGGCTCAGAATAGACGTGGCTAGACGCCACGGCATTCTAGCCCCGGGAACAGAGTGAGACTCTGTCTCAAAAAAAAAAAAAAGACAAACATTGTCTCTTAAGGACATGTGATTTGAATAGTTAAAACTGTTTTATTTCCTTCTAGTGGTAAGCTTTTTTCCTTTACTTCATATGCTGACTTATTATTTTGATCATATTTTTTAATTATGCTGACTTCAGAGCTATTAAGATATCTCCTTTTAATGAATCAATTTTTTACACATGGCAGAAAAGAAGAAATAACTATTATTGCTGAGTTAATTATCATTAGCCTACAGTTGGGCAAAATTATCTCACAGAAAGGCTATTTTATAATGAAGCGTTGAGTATCTCATGTAATTTATTGAATACTGTACTGAAAATGAAAAACAAACTGATTGTATGGCTACGCAAAGTATAGTTTCTACTGAATGTGTATCACTTTTGCACAATAGTAAAGTCAAAACATCGTAAGTCGGAGACTATAATCACTAATATATTCTTTTAGAGAAGAAACATAGGACAGAGTTAATAAGGAAACTTTAATCAACACAGTAGAAGTATGAGGTTAAATCCCATTTGGTGTTTGAGAGAATTACATGGACTCATTTATGCCAGTAACCATTAATCTGGTAAAAGAATTGTCATTGGGTTTAAATATATTTTTAATTATAGGTTTCACATTTGTATTTTATAATGCATTCAACAAATATTTGAGTACTTACTGCATTCCAATCCTTGTGCTAAGGGCTAGTTTACAGCTATTAATAAGACAAACAGGCCGGGCGCAGTGGCTCATGCCTGTAATCCTAGCACTCTGGGAGGCCGAGGAGGGCGGATTGTTTGAGCTCAGGAGTTTGAGACCAGCCTGAGCAAGAGCGAGACCCCGTCTCTACTAAAAAATAGAAAGAAATTATATGGATACCTAAAAATATACATAGAAAAATTAGCTGGGCATGGTGGCGCATGCTTGTAGTCCCAGCTGCTCGGGAGGCTGAGGCAGTAGGATCGCTTGAGCCCAGGAGTTTGAGGTTGCTGTGAGCGAGGCTGATGCCACGGCACTCACTCTAGCCCGGGCAACAGAGTGAGATTCTGTCTCAAAAAAAAAAAAAAGACAACCATTGTCTGTTAAGGACATGTGATTTGAATAGTTAAAACTGTTTCATTTGCTTCTAGTGGTAAGCTTTTTCCCTTTACCTCATATGCTGACTCATTATTTTGATCATATTTTTTAATTACGCTGACTTCAGAGCTATTAAGATATTTCCTTTTAATGAATCAAATTTTTTACACATGGCAGAAAGGAAGAAATAACTATTATTGCTGAGTTAATTATCTTTTATTATTACTTATTAGCCATTTGAATTTAAAGTAATTTATATTAGGATATTTTAAAGTTTACAGTCAAGTATGGCTTTGGATTCCCTAAGTCTTTCCATTTCAGGCCATCCTGATCTCTTTAGTGTCTTAATGCTTCCCCCAGCCCTACACCAAGGTGGATGGCTTAGAAAGCTCGCCCAGCTCAGGCTAGGTTTCAGGTCCACTTGGCCTCTCATCCTGGCAGTGTACAACCATGTGCAACAGTCATATCCATCTTGGTGTTGCTTCTTATTTCTATGATTTACTTCTCAAAGTATTTCCCGTACAGTATAGCTTAAAAACCTACTTATGTTATACTTAAAGAAAAATCAATCTTTAACTTGTCATGTTTAAAATTCTTTTTAATGTACCTTCACTGTTACCCATGTTTTATAATGCAAACTTTTCCCTCTCACAGGATGCGGCTTTCAACTGTACTTAAAAAAGACCTGGAGAAAATTAACTTCAAGACTAGGTATGATATTTTTCCCCAGGATTTTGTAAGGATGGGAATAAGAAAGGAGATCTGTATAATGACTTTAGTTTTGTAAAATTTTTTTAAGTTAACTGTTAATGCCAACCACCTTTATCTGGGGAATAAAAAACGGGATGAAATTTTTGTAGGCTGTCCCCAGAGTTATAACAGGCTTTAAAGTCCTGTTGACAGCTTGTTCCATATGGATTATAACTGTAAGAAGCAGGAGGTTTTGTACAGAAGATGAGAAAAGTTTAAAGGAAGATTCTGAAAGTTAACTATTATTAGGTGTTTATTATAAACCAGGAACAATCTTATCTCATTTAATCCAAAAACAACCCAGTGAGATAAGAGATATAGTCTTCATATTTCAGTGGTAGAAACGAGCTTGTTCAGATTAAACAATTTGCCAGGGAATATAAAAGAAAGACTCTGGCAGTCAGGTCCTCTATAACCTGGTCCTAAGTATCTGGCCTCAGGGTCCTTACCAGTGATCTTATCTCCCAGAGCTCTAGAAATCCTATAATAAAATAGGCCCTTCCCATGAGCACCAGAAAAGTTCCAAGATGTATCTGGGTACTTCTATCTGGGTATCTTAGCCCAGACTGATATGCATTCTTCTCACATTCCAGCTAACTCCAGGATTACATAAATGCTAAAATCCAAATATAAGTACTTATAACTACTGTTCCCTCATAAAAGGAGAACTTAAAACATTCCTGAGTTAAAGGGATGGGGTGTAGGACAGATTCATCACATTGATACCCAAGGATAGCAGAAAGGTCAAATAGGCCGAAGTAGTGCCATTAAGCATGTTTTAAAATTTAGAAGTGTTTTTTAAAAATTTAATTGGGACGCTATTAGGCTGAGGTGGCTCCAGTGCCTTGGATTCCTGTGTAAGCCTGATATAAACAGTACAATGAAATTTAAGCTTAACCAATCAGAAACTACCAACTAACCTCTCCCTGGGGGCTTTTCCACTTTAACCAACCAAATATGTTTTCTTTTCCTGCTTCTGTGAACACCTTATTTAAAAAAGTTTCCTCTCTTGCCTCTTGCTGTGAAGCACTGAACTGCTTACAGTCTGTTTTTGCCTGACACGTGGAATCGCTGTCTGTGCAAATAACCTTGTTAAATTTTAGTGTCTAAATTTATCTTCTAACTCAACCAAATATAGCTGTAACTAGTAGAAAAATGAATTCAGCTCTCCCAAGTTTATGCAAAGATTCCCCTTTTGGGTCTTCCCAATAAGTTCTTTCGATGATGTTTTTCACACCTGGTTGATCATCAGAATAATTGGTATTATCACAATGATCACATTGCTGGTCCTATTCCAGTCTTCCGAATTAGAATCTTTGAAGGTGAGGGGCTAGGAATCCATATAACACATTGACTGCCACACTAGAAAAAAAAATTTTTTCCTTGGGGCCACGGTGTTTGATTACGAAAATAGAATAAAAACTTCAAAAACAAAATAATCCTTTCTAATTTAATGAAAAATTTGTTATTTTTTATTGTTTTCTGCATGTGAGTTATATGCAGTTAAATTGTTAATATTAATTGTAACAATAAGAACATCAACAAGTAAGATTTTCCCAAACCAACTGCAGGGTTTTGCCTAGGGGGGCACCCATCACGTAACATGTATGCTACAGCAGGGCAGTGTGAGTTGCCTGCGTACCATGGCTGCCAAGGTAAGGAGACATGTGAGTTACATGTGCTTCATGAGGCCCTGGGCTCAAACCTAACGTGAGTTAAATACAACTCACATGGCACTTAATGTGTTCACAAGCCTCCCAGGTGACTGTGGCACTCTGAAGTATCAGAACCACTGCTTCGTCCAGTCGTATTCCACACCCTTTTGCTCCAGCCATACCAGACTATTTCATCTAGGTCTGTGGTCCCCAACCCTGGGGCTGTGGCCTGGTACTGGTCTGTGGCCTGTTAGGAAACAGGCCCTGCATCACTGCCTGAGCTCCGCCTCCCCCCTCCCTTCACCCCCCACCACCCTGTCTATGGAAAAATTGCCTTCTGTGAAACTTAGGAACCAGGCCACACAGCAGGTAAGTGGTGGGCAAGTCAGTGAACGTTCATCTGTGTTTATGGCTGCTCCTCGTCGCTCACATCACTGCCTGAAGTGTCACCCCCTCACCCCCAGTCCTGTGGAAAAATTGTCTTTCATGAATCTGGTCCCTGGTACCAAAAAGTTGTAGACTGCTGATCTAGGTAATTACTTCACATCCTTTAAGACTCAAGGGTTTTTGGCCAGGCACAGTGGTTCATGCCTGTAATCTTAGCACTTTGGGAGGCCGAGGAGGGAGGACTGCTTGAGGCCAGGAGTTCTAGATAAGCCTGAGAAACATGGTGAGACCCTGTTTCTACAAAAAAAATTAGCCAGGTGTAGTGGCATGCACCTATAGTCCCAGCTGCTCAGGAGGTGGAAGCAGGATGATCTGAGCTCAGGAATTCAAGGCTGGCAGTAAGCTATGATTAGGCACTGCACTCCAGCCTGGGCAGCAGAGTGAGACCCTGTCTCTAAAAAAAAAAAAAAAACAGACTCTATGGTTGTGGATTTACTTTTGTCCTCCCCCAGATTCTTTCCTCTTTGAAAATAAGTATGTACTGTGTTTTATTCTATTTTACATTCCTGGTGGCTGACATAGTTCTTGGCGCAGAGTACTCAGAAATACATGCTGAAGAAAGATTCTATTCTGTTCCATTCTATATGCTACTATAATGTCATTATACATTTGTCCAAACCCATAAAATATACACAACCAAGAATGAACTCTAATGTAAACTATGGACTTTGCGTGGTAATGGGGTGTCAGTATAGGTTCATGGATGTTTAAATAAAAAATCCCCCACTCTACTGGAGGATGTTGATAATGGTGGAGGCTATGCAGGGACATGTAATATGGGAAATCTCTGTGTCTTCTGTTCAATTTTGCTATGAATGTAAAATTGTTCTAAAAAATAAAACTAATTTTTAAAAAAGCAAGCAGCTATCAAGTTAGGTTTTTCTTCCCTAAATATGAAATTTTTTTTTTTAATTTTTTGAGACAGAGTCTCACTCTGTTGCCCCTGCTAAAGTGCCAATGGCATCAGCCTTGCTCACGGCAACATCAAACTCCTGGGCTCCAGTGATCCTTTTTCCTCAGCCTCCTGAGTAGCTGGAACTACAGGTGCACGCCACAATGCCCGGCTATTTTTTCCATTTTTAGTAGAGATGGGGTCTCACTCTTGCTTAGGCTGGTCTTGAACTCCTGACTTCAAGTGATCCTCCCGCCCTGGCCTCCCAAAGTGCTAGGATTATAAGTGTGAGCCACTGTGCCTGGCTAAAATATGAAATTTTTAAAAAATGTTCTTACATTCTTTTTTTTTTTCACATTCTTTAATTTGATATTTTTCATTTTGACCAAAAAATTTTTTAAGGAAATATATCTCTAATTCTAACAAAAATTTAGTTTACATCAAACTTTTCCAGATATAGTTTGTTAAACTATGACTTCATATTGAAGTATACAGTGGATTTAATGAAAGTAAATTTATATTAATTGATCATTTCATTGATGAGTTATTATTTTTAACTGAGGTTACTAAATAACCTTAATCATATTTTTGTTTCCTTTGCAGTGTGCTCATGGATAACATGAAACAAATATTAAATCTGAATAAGTTAATAATGAAATCACAGCAGGTAAACTTGCATATTAGGCTGCATATGTATTCCCATGATTTCAGTAACAACTTCTTGTTGGAAACTGTATTGTATATGATTAAATAGGATTGTCCAAAGGGACTGGTATGATTAGAATTCACTGTCTTAAAGTTTTCTCTTTTTTTCATAACTACATTATTTCTGACTGATTTTGCAAATTATCTACTTATAATTTAAGCTACTGTCTTTTCCCTTTTGTATGGAAATAGAGGAATTGAAAACTGGAGCTTTAGAAAACATGAACTAATAGATGTGATTTCAGTACTGTAGACTTGTTAAGTACAGTATGTGCTTTAATTTTTTTTTTTTTAATCACAGGAATCTTGGGATTTAGAGAAAAAACTGCTTGATGTTAGAAAGAAGAGATTGCGTATGTAGAACACCTTTTTTTTTTTTTTTTTTTGGTAGAACACATTTTCACCTACTTTGGAGACTTGATAAGGCCAGATTTCTTAGCCACTGAGAAATTTCCTAATTTTCAATATTTCTTAAACTTTTGGAAATTGTAATTTAAAAGGTAGGATATAAAATCCATTTTGCCCTATTTTTTCTCATTGTTTTAAAGCATTAAATCACAAAATTAATATATTCTTAGTGGGAGAAAATAAAACGATACAGAAGATTATAATGCAAAAGGCATGCCTTTTTCCTGTTTGGTATACACCAGTTTGGTATATATATCATTCCAGACCTTTTTCCATGACCATATAAACATTTATATGTACATAATTTGAAAATGATCAATTGATACATATGGTTCTCCAGCCTTTTCACTTAATTTATGATGATACGAGATGGCTTTTTGCATTGAAACTATAGAAATGTTTATTTCAAAAGTAATACAGTACAGGCATGGTTTTTATTATTAAACATTACACAAATTTGCCTGTTACAAGTAATCTCAGGGTCAGAAGTCGTTTTGGTCATCTCATTTAATCACCCTTTCGATGTTTCACTTTGTCCATTGCATTCCAACCTACTTTTGATACATTAATGTCAGGGAACAAGCCCCTGAAATGTACTCATTTATAGTTTCAAATAGTTCAATTCTTAGACCATTTCAGGAAATATAAAAAACAGTTTATGTTTATCCCTAGAGAAGGGAATCTTTCTTTCCATTTAAAATCTATCTTGTTTATATGTCATTTTGTAATTAAAGGGGAAAGGTATTTCTTTATATTTACATGTATCTTTTGCTTATGCTTTTGACAACTCAAAAAAGCCCTCTTTTACGTGATGCCACTTCAAACATTTTGTACACAGCTAGCATTGTCATACATAAATACCTTGAATGTTTCACTAAGAGCATTGCTAATAGTATTGCTATTTTGTACCAGGGAAGTCATTTTCAGATCAAAATAAAACTGCAGACTAAAGTTCTGCTTACTAAAAAATTGCTCTTGACTAAAATAACCAGGAAATGTTCTGCTTTGTAATTTTTCAAGATTCTTGTTTACAGAGTTATCATATATGATGTACTGTTTATTTTAACCTAATAGAATTAAAACAAGCTTCAGAAAGTAAGCTTTCAGAAATACAGACTGAAAAGAACAAACAGAAAAATGATTTGGACAATATGGAAAATTCAGACAAGATAAAGACCATACAACAAAACCTACAGAAGGAGATACACATTACTACAGTTATTCAACATGTGTTCCAGGTAACACATATTTAAATTAGGAAGTAAGGTAAAGAACTTCTTTTTAAATGATTGATTCTGTTACGGTATTGGCTTACTTTCAGCTAGTCTTTGATCCTGATAAAATAATTTAATGCTGAATATTGATCTAGTTATATGTATCTGGAATCCATGTATATTTAATGTTTAAGGCCTTAACTTTCTTTATGGTTAGACCTTAGGCATTTATAAATGGAATGATATTTTTTTGCATCTCTGTGGAAGCAAAATGGTGTAAGTTGGGAGGTCAAGGGAGATGTGGATGGGAGTGATGAGAATGTAGGGTTAAGAACCTGACTGCTACTTAATAGTTGCAAGTTGACCTTGAGCAAATCATTTAACTGTTCTAAGCATCAGTTTCCTTGTTTAAAAAAAGGGCCGGGCGCGGTGGCTCACGCCTGTAATCCTAGCACTCTGGGAGGCCGAGGCGGGTGGATCGCTTGAGATCAGGAGTTCGAGACCAGCCTGAGCAAGAGCAAGACCCCATCTCTACTAAAAACAGAAAGAAATTATCTGGCCAACTAAAAAAAAATATAGAAAAAATTAGCCGGGCATGGTGGCGCATGCCTGTAGTCCCAGCTACTGGGGAGGCTGAGGCAGTAGGATCACTTAAGCCCAAGAGTTTGAGGTTGCTGTGAGCTAGGCTGACGCCACGGCACTCACTCTAGCCCGGGCAACACAGTGAGACTCTGTCTCAAAAAAAAAAAAAAAAAGTAATTGTTGGAACTAAAAAAGATAATTCATGTTAATCTGTTCAGCATAGTATCTGGTCCAAGTAACTTCTTAATAATTCTTGGTAGTGACTATCATGTCAATTTTCTAATTACATATTCTGCTGGGCATGGTGGCTTACACCTGTAATCCCAGCACTCTGGGAGTCCAAGGTGGGAGGATCACTTGGGGTTAGGAGTTTGAGACCAGCCTGACCAAGAGCAACAGAAAACTTAGGCGTTTTGGCATGAACCTGTAGTTCCAGTTGCCCGGGAGGCTGAGGCAGGAGGATTACTCGAGCCCAGGAGTTTGAGGTTGCCGTGAGCTATGATAACGCCCCTGCACTCCAGCGAGGGTGACAGAGTGAGACTCTGTCTCAAAAAAAAAAAAAAAAAATTACATATTCCTTTATTCTAGAGGCATTTTATTACTTTTAAATTGTAAGATTCTCTGGGACTGTTGAGATGAAATATTAAAATTACCAGCTTTCAGTTATGTAAGATATACAGTTAAATACTGTCTATTACATATTAAGCAAATGCTGATTTATAAAACATGAGATCTTGCATGCAACCATAAGACATTCTTTTACCTGCTGGTCTTTTACCTGCTTTTTAATAGCAGTGGGTGATTGGATTAGGAATGACCACATCCAGAGGCTAAGTGGAAAATTGAATCATGAGTACAGAATAATTTTACTTCCTTGGCACGTGTTCATGCTGCTTTGAGGCTTCTATTATTCTTCCTTTCTTGATTTTTTCTTTCATAGCTTATAAATTAGCATTAATTTTGATTTAATGAATTCATTGCTTTGCTAAATGGAACATAGCTTTGGCCAACTTTATGGGTGCTCTTTCTTCCTAAGATTGGCCCTTAGGGGTTCAGTCATGTTTGAATGCTTACTTCCACCTGGCTTTGCAAATTTGACTGGATTTATATACACTAGCCCTTCCATTCACTTATGGCACGAATGTGCCTTATATAGGTCAAAGTTCTTAATGTTTTTATACGTAACAATACAACACATTCTAAAATCTGTTTAACATTATTTCAGTCAGTAATTTAGTATCATTGAACCATAGTTTTTCGAAGGATATAACCAGAATTTTTATTAATTATGACTCTAATCATTCCTCCATTATCTACCACAAAAATAATCTTCACCTTTTTCAGGGTCTTAAGACTTTGCAAGGGCTGAGAACTGAGCTATTCTTTTACCTCTTGAAAATAGGGCATGTAACACTTAAATTATTGTTTTTTACCATACAAGTGCAAAATGAACTGAATCACAGCTGCAGTCTTTTTTCTCTAATCTAGGATAGCATTCCAAGTATCCTTCACAAGCAAAACCTATCCATGGGAACTGATGAAGCACATAAAAATTTTTGTAAACATTGTAAATATTCCCTGGCATTATGGCGATCAAGACTGAAGCCTCATTAAAAGTGGAAATGAAGATAGAATTATGTATTACTTTTTTTTGAGACAGAGTCTCACTCAGTCGCCCTGGGTAGAGTGCAGTGGCGTCATCATAGCTCACTGCAAACTCAAACTCCTGAGTTCAAGCGATCATCCTGCCTCGGCCTCCCAAAGTGCTGGGATTACAGGTGTGAGCCACCACGCCTGGCCAAAATGTATTATTTTTTTTCCTCATGATCACAGAGCTATATGCCTAGTAAATGCTAAATATTTGATAAGATCAGTGAAAAAGGATTTTTTAAAATGTACATATAAATTTAATAAAAAAAATTTTTAATTACAGAACCTCATTTTGGGAAGTAAAGTCAATTGGGCAGAGGATTCAGCATTTAAGGAAACTGTTCTGCAGCTTGAGAAGAATCTCACAACGCTCTAATAAGAATTCTATTTTGACATATTTCATTTTTGTCTTCAATATGTAATTTAATAGCAAATTCTAAGTGAAATGTATTTTCAGTGTCTTTGGAACTATTCTAAAACTGCAAATTTTTTTAGCTTTAGTTATCATTCTACTATGGAATATATGGTTTTAAATATGATAATTAAAGTGACTGGCATACTCTAAAAGTATCTGAAAATCTTAGCCTTGAAATGGTCCAGAAAGACATCTGATCTAGCTTTCCATTGAATACAGACATTTCTTCTACATTTCTGGCAGTCTCAGCTTTTAACTGGAATACTTCTGTGCATTTGTTTGTCAACCATAATTTTACAAAAGCATATCCAAAGGGTTATTTGTAGTGGGATTGGGAATGACCTTTTTCTTTTTCTATATTTAGTGTGGATTACTATTTTTTTGCATTAGTTTTATAAGTTAAGAAATAAAAGGAATAAGTGTTACTCTTATTAATTATAAAATAGAACTTGCCACCTTTTGTAGAATGCCATTCTGGTTTTGGAAAACTCTTAATTTGAGCACTTTACTAATTTGGAGCTATTGATCATTTAATAACGATCAGATAATGTAGTGTTTTCAACATTCTTTTTAGAGGGACGTTAAACTTGAGAAGATGCACTGCAGTGGATAACAGCATTTGAAATCTGTTCTTTAGATTTATAACAAAAATATAGAGATTTTCCTAAACCTGAATTTTGAACACTCTTTCTTTGGAATATTTATAGTTTTACTTCATTTGTGTTGAAAAATCATAATTTATGTATAGTTTTATTCTTTTTGCCACAGTGTATTCTTGGAAATTTTCTACATAAATAGTTGTTAAAACAAGTTATATTTTTCTTATGGAAAAACATCATTTTAGAAAATCTGACCCCATAGCATTAAATTAAGTCATAGAGTTAATCCCAACCCAATGGATTATCAGCATCATCTGAAAAACTTTGTATTTTCCTGGGATTTTATGCTGAATAATAACCCCAAGTATCAGTGGCGTATAACAAACATGTATTTCTGTCTTGGGTCTGCAGTTCCATTGATTATTCTAGGACTTAGGCTGAGAGAACAGCCACTACCTGAAATACATTCTCATGGCAGAGGGCAGGTGCTTACAAAGCCATGTCAAATTATACAAGCACAGAGTTTCTGCTTGAAAAAGGTAGACATTGACCAAGCCCAACATCATTGAGGCAGGAAAGTATATTTGTCCCATAGCAGAAGAGTGCTGGTTTTCAGGGAAAGAATACAGTTTACCACAGTCAGCTATCTTGGGCATCAATATTAACTTCCCTTCTGCATGTGAAGGACACTCACCCCTTCCCAAGGAAGATAACAGTGTCACCCAGTTATGACATTATTTCAAAATTCAGGATCTCATGATAGTCTTTCATATCGGGTCCAGATGTGGCTCTTCTTGATCTGGAGACCTATGGTCTGAAAAGACAAGTTACAATACCTCACACATCCAGCATACTGCAGTGGAACAGATCTGTCGCAACTCTTAAATATGACTTGGCAAATGGTAGGAGGTTTCCCTTCCTAGGGCTAGGGAATGCCTCCTGATTAGGCTTTTGTGCTGCTTTCTGGAAGCACTTCTTCATCCACGGTTCTTCACTCTGCCCTTTGGGAGGTTCTCCTTTTTTCGTTATCCACCTTGGCCGTATCTCTGAAGAGGGCATTAGAGAGTATGCCCTTCTGAGCAGATTTCTCAAACTGGGGACCCAAAGATCTTTTTACATCTTGAATAGTTACAGTCTTTTAAGATCTAGGCTAGTGGTGGTTTTGTTAACGTATTTTTCTCAAAAATGTTTTTTGTGGTCAGAGTGGTTTTGGTTGTTTCATCTGTATGGGGTAGGCAAACTGGCTCACTGGCTCTTTTAAATTCTATTGGAACAAAGCCATGTCCTTATGTTTACATATTGTCGGTTTACGTAACTGAATTGAACTGAGTAGTTGCAAGAGAGACCATATGGTCTCCCTCATTTCTCTTACTAGTCATTGACTTGAAGAATCTAGTTACCCTGTTCTCTATCTGATGTTTGATTGCTTCCTAGTAGTGTATGTAGTTTGTTTCATCTCTGTATATTCCTGTAAACTAGAAGTTAGATCTAAATGCTTTATTAAAGGTAGTTCTAAATTTTTTATCAAGAAAATTCACAAGCCGGACTGGGTGCTTTATATTGCATATCAGGAGACCATCGTGCTGAGTTCTGCCTAATAGATATACAGCCAATGTCAGGAACAGGGTGCATGGAACAAGAAGTATGGAAAGGGGTGAAAAACCAGGTAAGATAGGGACATTAAAAGGACACAATATAAGAGGTAGAATCACTGGCGTGCTCCATGTCCATGATAACAGCCAAATAATGGCATTGAGGATGTGGACAGAAGTCAAGAGATCTGAGAGGGGTGAGTAATCAAATGATTTGTTTGATGACAGCCAGGAGGCTGACTGTAGTTGAGGAGCAGGAAATGAAGATAGTTTTGGGATTGAGGCAGTTTGCTTTCTTAGGTTCAGCAACTTTTATCATAGTCATCCTGGAGAGATTCAGATGGGCCTGGATGAGAATTCGGTGGAAGTAGAATGCTGATACGTAGACATAAACCCACAAGCAGAGAAGAGCCAGAGAGCATTTTCTTGGCAGACTCCCCCCCAAAAAATCCATACCAATGTAACCAGAAATTTGCACTGCATTTGATACTCTCTAACTTTATCATTAGGTAATCCCAGGAGACTTCTTGGTGTTACAGGACTTGGAAAGTTTATCTTAAATTCTAAGTCATAGGACTTCTTTGCCCCACTTTCTTCACCTATGTAATAAAGTCATAAAGAAAAGTGAAAAATGTATAGAAAATTAGCCAGGAAAGTCTAATTGTGTCTTTTAAATGACTTTACAATAAAAATCTAATCTTATAAAGAAAAAAAGAAAAAATCTAATCTTATAGATTGATATATTAATAGATTTTCACATAGGAAACTTGCCATTTTTCTGTATGTAAATGAAAGACTGTACTAAGCTGCTGCAGTGTTTGAGCTTTAGAAACACATTAGTCTATCAGGTTTCTGACCCCATCCCAGGTAATATATGGGCACAAATAGTTGCTAGCACAAGGTGGCATGCCAGTTGCTGAAACTTTCACTGGTGATAGCTTAAGAGAATATTGTGGTGGAGAGTGATGTCTTGGTCAGAGTGATTCGGGCATATGAAAAAGGGGGTTGGGTGGCCAATTCATACAAGGCTAATGGAACTGACTGATAAGCAAATAGGCACATGAAATAATGGAACACACACAGAGAGACAGAACACAAACACAGAGACAGAAATAATGGAACACCATAAAATAAACACAAAGATATTCAACTCCATTAGCCATTAGGGAAATGCAAATTCAAATTACAATGAGCTATCACCACACACCTATTAGAATGGCTAAAATAAAATGACAACACAAAATGCTGGTGAGACTGTGGAGAAATTAGACCACTCATACATTGCTAGTGGGAATGTAAAATGGTACAACCACTCTGAAAAAAAGAATTTAGTAGTTTCTTTAAAAACAAAACATGTAACTACCATATGCCCCCAGAATTGTACTCCTGGGCATTTACCCTAGAGAAATAAATACTACTGTTTACACCTCTACATGAATGTTTATGGCAGCTTTATTTGTAACAGCCCATACTTGAAACAACAGAGATGTCCTTCAGTGGTAAATGTTTAAAACTATGCATCTGTATCATACTGCTCAGCAATAAAAAGGAACAAAGTATTGATACATGCTACAGACTGGATAAATCTCCAGGGAATTATGCTGAGTTGAAAAAAGCCAATCCCAAAAGTTACATCATTGTATGGGCCACTTATCTTTGAAATGACAAAATTATTGAAATGGAGAACAGATTAGTGATTGCCAGAGCTAAGAGGGTTGTGGGGGTGGGAGGGAAGTGGGTGTAGCTATAAATGCAACAGAAGGGATCCTTGTGTTGGAAATGTTCTGTATCTTGACTGCATCAAAGCCAATATCCTGGTTGTGACATTGTACTATAGTTTTGCAAGGTGTTACTACTGAGAGAAACTATTATAAGACAGGGAACTGGCAGGCACTGCTTAACACAGAGTCAAAAGCCCCTAACCACCCTGATCAAAAACAGGATGTGATGACAGAACAAGGCCAGTGGAAACCAAGATGGCAAGGAAATTGGCTGCTGCTTGACCTTGCTTGCAGCTCATTATACCCTAGTTATACTATTATAGCATGCTAAAAGAAACTCCCACCAACACCATGACAGTTCCAGGAGGGACCTTATAAATAAAAGGGAGAGTTCCCAGTTCTAGGAAATCACTTCCCCTTTCCAGGAAATACCATGAATATTCCTCCCCTACTTAGCCTATAATTAAACTATTGTTTAAATTTAAAAAGCCACAAGAAGGGTCCGGTGCGGTGGGTCATGCCGATAGTCCTAGCACTCTGGGAGGCTGAGGTGGGAGGATCACTTGAGGTCAGGAGTTCGAGACCAGCCTGAGTAAGATAGAGACCCCATCTCTATTAAAAATAGAAAAAATTAACCAGGTGTGTGCCCCAGCTATTCCGGAGGCTGAGGCAAGAGGATTGCTTGAGCTCAGGAGTTTGAGGTGGTTGTGAGCTAAGCTGATGCCATGGCACTCTAGCTCAGGCAACAGAGCAAGACTGTCTCAAAAAAAAAAAAAAAAAAGAAAGTCAAAAGCAGCAAAGGGGCTGTTCTTAGCAGGGAGAGCTAGCTCTACTGCCTGTGGGTAGATCTCCTACATTCTCTGAATAAAACTTGCTTTTGCTTTACGTTGTCAGCTTACTCTTGAATTCTTTCTCACACGAAGCCAAGGACCTAATTGGACTCCGAGTGGATCCCAGCATTGGGAACCACTTTCCTGTAACAAAACTGGGGGGAAAGACCCAGGAAATTTCTATTCTTTTCTTTCTTTCTTTTTTAAAGAAATAGGGTCTCCATATGTTGCTCAGGCTGGAGTGCTTTAGCTCCAGTGGAATCACAGGTGCAATCCGCTACTGATCAGCACAGGAATTTTGACCTGCTGTTTCCAAGAGGTCACCATATTGATGCTGAACTTAGTGTGGACACCCAATTGGCATAGTGTGCTACAGCCCAGAACTCCTGGGCTCAAGTGATCCTCCCACCTCAGCCTCCCAAGTAGCTGGACTACAGGTGTGTGCCACCATGCCCAGCAATTTCTATTTTTACAATTGCATGTGAATCTACAATTATCTCAAAACAAAAATTTTAATTGAAAAAAACTCATCTCTTACATTTTGGGGTTTAGAAGCAGTCAGCTGATCAAATGTGCAAGTCCCTGAATTTCTGAATGCAATCTATTCCCTTTTATGTCTGCCTGCAAAATGGCCAATTCTTTACTAAATTTATCTCTTTAGTAATGAGTTGGCAAACACAGCCAGCACTCCTAAGTACAACACACTCTACTGATAGAATAATACTCCCCTTTTCATCCTCTTACCCTACACCTGTTGAACTAGTATACACATGATTTTTCTCCCAAATTACCAAAACAGATGGTTTTACCAAATGAAATGATCACCATTTTTCAAGCCTCTGATAATATTAATAGTTTCCTTTCGCCCACTGCCTCACCACAAAACCAATGTGATATATTCTAGGTTTTTGTTGTGGCAGCTTCCCGCCTGCATACTAATTTCTATATTAAGATAATTAACCCTAGCTGCTGCAACACACAACCCCAGAAACCTCAGTTTAGCATAATAAAGGTATGTTTCTTATTTATGCAAAATCATATGTGGATCTGCAAGTCCATTCCATCTTGAAGCTTCACCATCTGGATCCCATAGCCCCCAGATCACGGCAATGGGACAGAGAAGGCCATGGCTCTTAACTTACCTTAGTCTGAAAGTTACATGTGTCACTTTTGCTCAGGATCCATTGGTAAGAACTAGTCGAGTGATCTCACAACCTAACTTCAGTTGAGGTTGGCAATATCTGGTTAGTACTCTATCACACTTGAGTATCCTGGTTCCTTATGCAAATACAATCAAATACAAATAAGCTGCCTTGTTTTTACCACTTTCTTATACAAAAGGTAGCATACTATATACACTATACATACTCCTGCACCTTGCTTTTTTCACTTAACCTATATCCAGGAGAGTTTTCCATTATATAGAGAGAGCTTCCTCATTCTTCCTTTCTTGTTAACAGTTACATAATATCACATTGTGGGGATATACTATAGTTTTTTAGCCAATTCTCTTTATGAACACTTAAAATCTCTGCTAACAAAAAGAATGTTTCGATAGATAATCTTTTATCTTCGCAATTTCCAATGTGTGCAGGTATACCTGTAAGATAAATTCCCAGAAGTATAAATGCTAGGTGAAAAGATAGATCAGTAATTTTGCATTTTAAAATTACCAAATTGCCCTCCATAGAGGTTATACCATCTTTTCCTCCCACTAACAATGAGGTGAGTGCCTCCATTCCCAGTCTCCCCAGAGTGTGTTGTCCAAGTCACATGTTTACCAATTTGATGGATGAAAATAGTGTTTCAGTGTAGTTTAAATTTTTCTTAGAATGAGTAAGGTTGACAAGAGTTCGAGACCAGCCTGAACAAGAGCAAGACCCATCTCTACAAAAAATGGAAAAATTAGCCAGGCTTGGTGGAGCTGCCTGTAGTACCAGCTCCTTGGGAGCCTGAGGTAGGAGGATCCCTTGCCCCCAGGAGTTTGAGGTTGCAGTGAGCTATGGAGCTATGATGACGCCACTGCACTCTAGCCTGGGTGACAAAGACCCTGTTTCAAATTAAAAAAAAAAAGAGTAAAGTTGAATGTTTTTAAATATTTTTAAGGGACATTTCTTTTTCTGTGAACTGCATGTTAATGTCCTTTGACTAATCACTTTATTGGTCTAATTTTAGAATATGTGCTACTAAAACAAGTTTTGAAAGCTTTTTAAAAACACGTTTATGGGCTTGTCTACATACAAACATACAGAATCAGAACAGCCCATATTTGGGCTCAGTAAATACTTCATAAAAGCTCCCCTGATTTAGAAACCACTGACCTATATCATCAAAACAATGGTCACTCTAAATATTTACCATAGCTTAAGGCTGTATTATCTAAAGTTATGTTAAATGGTCACACGTTGTGTATTGAAAATTATAACAACATAGGCCAGACGAGGTGGCTCACGCCTGTAATCCTAGCACTCTGGGAGGCCGAGGCGGGTGGATTGCTTGAGGTCAGGAGTTCGAAAATTATAACAACGTTAAAGCACTGAGGAGTCTCAAGGTAACAAAAAGAAAAGAAAAAATTATAACAACGTAAGCATTAACACTTACCACAGGATTTAATGTAACTTTGGAGCAATGATACGGTAGGCTTACGTTTGAATTTTTTATTTCTCTCAAACTTGAAGCAGAAGCAGTTCAATATCAGGAGTTATGAATGGTGGAGAAAACAGAAACTGAAATCACGCAATGCCAATCAGCAAGGGAATCTGGCGTGACCCTTATTAAACAAGAATTAACTGTTGTTTCTGAGGTTGCTGCTAGCTCCCAAGTTTTAACAGGAGTGTTCATTTTAAGAAGCTACAGGGCATGTATTACTTACTTGGTTTCAGATAAAATTTTGAACTATGCCGAAACTGGCTGTCTGGAAAAGAAATGCCCCTAGATAACACAGTCTGATGAGCAAAACAAATCCAACATCGTAAACCTTCGCAAGCAAAACCGAACAATAGGAAGCACGTGCGTCAGTTCCCCGGCAGGAAGGGGGTTGGGCGAGGCCGACGCAGGGGTGGGGCCAGTCCCGGACGGGGGCGGATCCGGCGCGAGCCCCGCTGGCCCGTCCCCCGTGACGTCCCAGGGAGGTCCCGCCCCCAGCTGCCCACGGCTCCCGCTATCACCGCGGCTCGCCTGCGCCCCGGAAGCTGCCCCTTCTCGGGGGTCATGATGGGCAGCAAGATGGCGTCTGCCAGCAGGGTCGTCCAGGTAAAGAGATTTGGTCGGCTTTCTGCACCTTGGGCGGTAGGGATGGTGCTGTGTCTAGCGACGGCGTTGGGGAGGAAAGGCGGTGGCGGTGACCGCGGCGCTGAGCAGGGCTAGCGGCGGCGCGCAGGGGTGTGTGTGAGAATGGGACCTTGAGCCCTTTGGGTCGGGCAGTGCGATCGGGTCTGGAGCTGTGGGTTCGAGCCTGGCGGCGGCAGTGAAACACCTCGGCAGGTAGGTACTGTACATGCACTGCCTTGGACTCCTTCTCCCCGTCCTCGTTCTTCTGAGTCTCAGGGCTGGCCTGGCCTGGCCTGGCAATGGCCAATCGCCGTCTAGTACTGTTTGAGATGTCCCGGATCAGCCAATCCGAAGGGAGGCGGTAGCGGGGCGTGGAAGGAAGCGAACCCTGGATATGACCCAGTGTCCCTTCAAGGTCTTGAGAATGGCCAGATAACTGGCTCCAAGCGTTATTCGCGGATGGGGGGAATAGAAAAATACATTTAAGGTTAACTCTAGTATATGTTTTAGGGTTTGTTTCCCAAGCCTTTTTATCCTGGGTTTAGACAGCTAGAATAATATTGTTAACTGGGTATCAGCTACTACGACAGCTTTCTCTAACTTACTAATAAATAGGAGAGGTAAAATTGCTATATAAATGGACACAACTTCCACTTTTGTGGTTGGTTTATATAGTCTTTCAACCCTGAAAGGGTATTATATGATTCACTTTTAGCCTTGATATGAGAAGTGCATTTCCCTTTGCACAAGTACATCTTTTAAAAGACCTGAATTTCTTAAATTGTCTGAATTTAATCCTAGATCCCGGTCTTTGGTCTCATTGCAATAAATGATCCTGACTGAGCATTAACTAATTAAAGATTCCGTAGGGACAGAGAGACTATCTCACAAAGGTCTGGTATCCATAATATATAACCATTTATATCAATAATTGTCCAATTTAAAAATGGGTAAAAGATTTGATACTGCCAGGTGTGATGGCTCATACCTGTAATCCCGGCACTTTGGGATACAGAGGCAGGAGGATCACTTGAGGCCAGGAGTTCCAGCCTGGGTAACAGAGAGAAACCCTGTCTTTATGTAAATAAAAAAAAAAAAAAAAAGTTCATAGAAAAAAAAAAGTTAATAGCTTTATTTATAATAGCCCCTAAACCAGAAACAATCTATATGCTCATTATTAGACAAGCAAATTGTAGTGCTTTTAAAAGAGAATAATACACAGTAATAATAAAGAACTCGGTACTGATCTACTGATATATGCAAACAAAGAAACTGTGAGATATACAGTGAGGAATTGTCTGTGCCCTTCTAACAGGGGAACAAAGACCAGTACTTACATATTCAGAATACAAATCAGTGTGTGCTAATATTATGTAATAATTACATATAACATTCGCAAAATTTATTGAATAACTGTGTCAGGCCTATGGTCAGTGCTCTGGGACTACAGTGCCAACAAGACAGACATAGAGCTTAGAATTTCGTTGTTGATCCATATCTTAAAGAAAGAAATCCTAGTACTTTGGGAGGCCGAGGCAGGAGGATTGTTTCAGGTCAGAAGTTTGAGACCAGCTTGAGCAAGAGTGAGACCCTGTCTCTACTAAAAATAGGAAAGTTGGCCAGGCATCGTGGCACCCACCGATAGTCTCAGCTACTTAGGAGGCTGAGGCAGGAGGATTGCTTGCGCCCAGAAGTTTGAGGTTGCAGTGAGCTATGATGATGCCACTGCATTCTACCCAGGGTGACAGCAAGATCCTGTTGCAAAAAAAAAAAATTTTTTGCAATAAAAGGTTAATAGCTATACTTCATAAAGAACCTGTAAGCGTAGAAAAATACACAGAGCTTTGAACATACAGCTCACAGATAAAGACATAAAAATGGCTCTTAACCATCTGAATAGATGGTCAGCCTCATTCATAACAACAGAAATGAAAATTAAAAGTACATGCACTAGCTGGGCATGGTGACACACACCTCTAGTTGCAGCTACTTGGGAGGCTGAGGCTGGAGGATTGCTTTAGTCCAGGAGTTCAAGTCTAGCCTGGGCAACATAGCAAGACCCCATCTCTTAAAAAAAAATAGAAATACATAAAAATTTTTAAATCCCAAATGGAGCTAACATTTTTCACCCATTAGATTTCTAAAAATACCACACAAGTTGGATAACCTGGTCTGTTGACAAGGCTGTGAAGCAAATCTGGCAATATCTCAAAAAATTGTTTTCACCCTTTGACCTAGCAATCCCTAGGAATTTATTCCACAAACACACTGACGAAGAAGAGTACTAGGGTATTCATTTTATGGTATTATTTGTAATAAAAGAAAGACTAGAAACAATCCAAACATCCATTACTAGGGGACTGGTTGAATAAACTCATGGTGTTTATCATGAATTCATACTGACCTCTCTAATTCCAATCTTTTTTATTTTTTTATTTTTTTTTTTAATTTCAGCATATTATGGGGGTACAAAAGTTTAGGTTATGTATATTGCTCATGCCCGGCCCCCCTCCCAAGTCAGAGCTTCAAGCATGTCCATTCCCTAGATGGTGCGCATCACACTCATTATGTAGGTATACACCCATCCCCTTCCCCCTCACCCACATCTGCCCGACACCCAATTGGTGTTATTCCCAAATGTGCACTTAGGTGATGATCAGGGAAACCAATTTGCTGGTGGGTAAATGTGGTGCTTATTTTTCCATTTTGGGGATACTTCACTTAGTAGAATGGGTCTAATTCCAATCTTAACACCACATCATCCTTACTTCTCTATCCCGTATCTGTATTTTCTTTCTTTCTCAGGGAAAAACATCAATACATATACATATATATATATACATATATATATATATATGTATATATATATGTACTCATTTGCTCAACCCTACAATATATACAAAATGGTTTCAGAATAGCTATTGCAACTATCAGCAGCCAACCTGCCAAGTAAAAAAAGTTCAAAATTTCTTTGTAATTTTGCCTTTAGCATGTTGGTATATAGTCCAAGCACTATGTACAAAACTTACTTGAATCAGCTCCTTTTTTTTCTCTTAGTTACATTATCCAACTAATATATGGTTGGAGTTGTTTCTCTTTATTTTTTTATTGTCAGTTTATTTCAACAGTCTCAATTATTGAACCCTCAGAGAAAAAGTTTGGAGTTCTCTACAATCACAAACATCTATGCATGCTGCTGTTCAACAAATCACAGTTATAAATAGTCTATTCCTGACTTTTAAAAATGCTTTGAAAACTAAAAAGAAAAACCCAAGAGTATCTACAGATTTGGAAGTTATCTTACTTTTTTTTTTTAAATAATTATAACCTATAGGTCACATTTAGCAGGCTTCCAAATTAACCACCAGGGAAGGTTTTATGATTCGTGGCTTACATCCTATGCCTAAGTAAAACATCTTGTTATAAGTCCCTCAAATCTTACCTGGCTTCCTTGATTAATATGTAACCTACTGACATTGAAAAGGACATTGAAAATTTCTAAATCATGAAGTTTTGCTGGTTTATTTCTGAATCATTAAGTTTTTCATTTGTTTCTCTTTAAAAAGACAAGTTTGAGACAGGGAAGTTTGAGCGTAAGTTAAATATTAGATGATAGTAAGGAATTATCGTTAACTTTATTGGTGTGGTAAAAGTATTGGGGTTCACCTGAACAAAGACCAGATCAACAGGCTTATTAGAAGGATGTCCACCCTAATTATTTTTGTATTCTGGTGAGTTAATAAAGAGTGATTGTCTTCAAATTGGAAAAAAAAATGATTTAACAAGAATCCTTGTCAATGATACATATGGAAGGTATTAACAGATGAGAGGGGATAAGATATATGGGCGATATATGGGGTTTGTTTAATGGGGAAAGGGGATGATGAAACAAGGTTGCTATATTACTGTTGAAGTTGTCTGATGAGCATATCAGGATTTATTATACTGCTGCAGAAGTGCTTAATTTTCTTACTCTGCCTTTCCAGGAGTTTAGCTCTCTCCTGTAATCATTGGCTCATTTGTCCTCTGAAAAGATTCTTACGAGAGATCTATTCAGGATGCCGTGGGAACACAGAGGAGGAGTTTTTAAATCAGATTTTGGAATCCGGGCAAGGTTCTTAGAGAAGAATGACATTTGCTTTGTTTTGAAGGATAGGCATGGAAATGGAGTGAGATAGAAGAGAGAGTTCTTGGCAGAGGACATGAGCTCTAGATGGAATGAGGACAGAAAAAGCATGGTAAAGTAGGGACATGAAAAGTACTTCAGAATACCTGGAGTAACAGGTATATAAGACAGTGGTGGGAATGAGGCTGGAGAGGGAAGGAGAGGCCAGATGATGATGGGCCTTATAAGTGCCAAGTGAGAGTTTGGAATTTATCCTGAAAGCTGTGGAACATTTTTCAAACTTTTAAATAGTGATGTGACAGTAGGATAGATAGAACATTCTTTTAGGAAGATTGGCTATGAAAGGGAAGAAACAGTTACGAGAGAGACACACACACACACACACATACAGAGGTCTTTTAAACATGTTTTTATGATGAGTGAGAGAAAATATTCCAGCATTTTCTCATGGCAGCAGAATTACAGGGGTGAATTTTCAGGCCAGTCCTAACAAGCCTATTTACTAATGTGCCCATATAAAATGCATTATTTGTAGTACATACATACAAATATATTACAGATAAATACACCTCAGTCTCATTAGTTACATAGCAATTTATAGATTACTTTAGTTGAAAATAATACTTTGTTCATTAGATTCTTAGCATTGTATATTCAGAAGTTCTTGTACTAATAGGTCCATTTAAGGTCCTCTATACCACTGTCTTGAATTTTATGGATAAAAATGTTAATACTTTTCAAATATGTTATATTATGAAAACATTATTCTAAAAACATATTTCTATGAGTATAGGAAAAAGACTAAAAGAGCTACCACAAGTTTTAATCTGTTTTATGTGGGTTTTTTAATTATATTTTCTGTGTGCTTTTCTGCATTTTTCCAAACTTTTTACACAGAACATGTTACTTTTGTAGTCAGAAAACACATTTTTAAATCTTCAGTATGATTGCTTTTTATCCTATTATAAATTGTTAGGTACTAACATAGTAGGGAAACAACACTTGATACAAGTCAGGAAACTTCCAATTGTCTTCTTAACAATCTGTTACAAGTTATGCAACATAAAATCCATGTCATTGTCTTCACTGAGTTGTTTCGAGGTTAGTTGATAGTACAGTAAACGGTCTTGTGATATATCAAGTACAAAGATATGAATAGACAAGTTAATAATTCACAGACCAGCTTTTTGGGTTGGGAAAAGTACAATTTAAAGTTGCTGTCAAATGGTTAACTTATTTTAACAAAAGTATCTATTTATGAAGTTTAGTAGATCATTTCTTTTACAGTTAATGAAGTTATTTTTTTCATGCATTTTATTTTTCCTCTAGGTAGTCAAGCCACACACTCCATTAATAAGATTTCCTGACAGAAGAGACAATCCTAAACCCAATGGTAAATTGTATTTTACTGAGATTTTTTTTTTCAAAAATTATGTACATGTATATTTATAAATGAATATTATATCTTATTATAGGCAATATTTCTCATTTTACAGTCAGACAGACTATTGTAGCTTAGATCAAAATGGTACCCTACATCACATGCAAGTAGAAATTAACTTTTTATTACCCCTAATTTTTTTTTTTTTTTTTTTTTGAGACAGAGTCTCACTTTGTTGCCCGGGCTAGAGTGAGTGCTGTGGCGTCAGCCTAGCTCACAGCAACCTCAAACTCCTGGGCTTAAGCGATCCTACTGCCTGAACCTCCCGAGTAGCTGGGACTACAGGCATGTGCCACCATGCCCAGCTAATTTTTTCTATATATATTTTTAGTTGTCCAGATAATTTCTTTCTATTTTTAGTAGAGACAGGGTCTCACTCAGGCTGGTCTCGAACTCCTGACCTGGAGCGATCCACCCGCCTCAGCCTCCCAGAGGGCTAGGATTACAGGTGTGAGCCACCGCACCCGGCCTATTACCCCTAATTTTAAAGGTAGTGATTCAACAGTAGATGTCTCTGAATTTTTAGTGACATTGAGTCAATATGGGAGAATTTTTATCCTGCCCTTTCTCCTCTCCTGTCCTTTAGAAGATTCCCCCATGCTTACATTTGTAGAGATTGTGAGGAATAATAACCATTCCTATATTTATTTAGCTTGTTTCATAAAATGTAACTCAGTCATTCCTGTATTTTCCTCCCAGCCAACCTTCTTTTCTTTCATTCACTCATTTAGCTATTCATTCAGTCAGTAAATAATATTTGGATTGCCTCAGTCCTTAGCAATTATTCACTGTAAAATACCTGTAAATTAATAGAAGATTCTGAAAGGGTTCTGTTTTTCTCTGATCCTTTCTTTTCTTTTTTTTTTTTTTTTTAACCAGATCATCTGTGCCTCTCTGGATACTTGATCTTTAGTTAAGGGAGAAATTTAACATATTTTATAGGGATATTTTAAACTTTTTTTAACTATTGAAGAATTAAGATTAACAAGTATAAAGGTACATTTACCAACTTTCTTATTCCCCATTGTAAGATACTACCTATAAACTTGACCGTGTGTTGACCTATGTGGGTTTATATGACAAAAACTTATGTAGTGTAGGTTACCCATATGGGTTGAACTCCACTAACTAGAAATTTCATTACTTCACAAACTTATTCATTTTAGTAATTCACTTATTTAAAACTACCTCCTAGTCAGGTGCCTATAGTCTTAGCTACTCAGGAGGCTGAGATGAGATGATCACTTGACTCTAGGAGTTTGAGAAC
Organism: Lemur catta; assembly: GCF_020740605.2. Taxonomy (NCBI): domain Eukaryota; kingdom Metazoa; phylum Chordata; class Mammalia; order Primates; family Lemuridae; genus Lemur; species Lemur catta. Next base: position 44,364,009 of record NC_059139.1, read on the forward strand.
AGCCTGGGCAACAAAGCAAGACCCTGTCTCTAAAAATAAAATAAATCAATAAACTTAAAAAAAACACAAAACCCTACTTCCTTATTTATTTTAAAAACAACTTTATGGGCCAGGTGTGGCGACTCACACCTGTAATCCTAGCACTTTGGGAAGCCCAGGTGGGAGGATCACATGAGCCTAGGAGTTCAAAACCAGCCTGAGCAATATAGTGAGACCCTGTCTCTACAAAAAATACAAAAATTAGCTAGGCGTGGTGGTGTGCCCCAGCTACTGGGGAGGCTGAGGTGGGAGGATTGCTTGAGCCCAGGAGTTTGAGGCTACTGTGAGCTATGATAACACCACTGTACTCCAGCCTGGGCAACAGAGTAAGACCCTATCTCCAGGAAAAAAAAAAAAACTTTATGAAATTATATATAGCCAGCTGAGTTACTCTACAGTATTTACCTCTTAGAATTATAATACTTCAAGAATTATTTGAAGAATTACTTGATTTCAAGAATGACTTGCTTATTCAATAGTAGATAACTCAAAATAGTATTTTAAGACACCTGAACAATTTCTCGAATTAGATTTTTTTCTTTTTAATTTCAGTATCAGAAGCTTTGAGATCAGCAGGGCTACCATCTCACTCTTCTGCAATTTCCCAGCATTCTAAGGGAAGTAAATCACCAGATTTGCTGATGTATCAGGGTCCACCAGACACTGCAGAGATAATAAAAACATTGCCTCAGAAATATAGAAGGAAACTTGTGTCTCAAGAAGAAATTGAATTTATCCAAGTATGTTGTTGTGCTTTATCATAAAACTGTGCAAAACACTATAACATTTTGGCTTTGCAATTTCATTTGCTGATTTACATGTTTTTCCCATTGTCTTGTCAAGTTGTGGTCATAGCTAAGACAGATCATCAGGTAAGCCAGGGCTTTGAGAAACAAACCATAGTCAGAGCCCTCAGTAAATGTGTATGATATATCAATAACAGTAGATATAAATGAAAAACAGCTCTTGGGTCCTCAATAATTTTTCAGAGTGTAAAGAGCTTCAGAGACCAAGAAATTTGAGGACCTCCGATTTAGGTCAACCTTGAGTCCCTTCCAGTCTGAACTATGTTTATAACAATCAATATGAGTACCCAAAAGGTAGGGAAAACCCAAAATTATTTTTAAAAAACTAAAGATTATTTGCTCAAAATTGTGTAAAGTGGCCATGAGAACATTTACTATGTCAACTTAGTATCTAATCATACTGCTTTATTTTTTCCTTTTCAGCGTGGAGGTCCAGAGTAATCACTGTGGCTGGTGTTTGTCATCAGACAAAAGAACTATCTTTACAATAAATGACTTCTAAAGTGAAAAATGAGAAATTGTGTATTAAGCAACTTTAATAAATATTCTGTAAAAAAAAATGAGATATAGAAAATTTAGATGGACACTTGTGTCTCCTAATTTATGTATCTTGGTCAGCTTCTCCACAAGCTTACCTAATTAATTGTATATATACTTTATACTTATTAAAGTATACATTTTTAAATGTTAGCCTATTTACTCTTTTTTGTTTGTTTGTTTTTGTTTTTGTTTTTTTTGAGACAGAGTCTCGCTCTGTTGCCCGGCCAGAGTGAGTGCCGTGGTGTCAGCCTAGCTCACAGCAACCTCAAACTCCTGGGTTTAAGCGATCCTACTGCCTCAGCCTCCCAAGTAACTGGGACTACAGGCATGCGCCACCATGCCCGGCTAATTTTTTCTATATATATTTTTTAGTTGGCCAGATAATTTATTTCTATTTTTTTTAGTAGAGACGGGGTCTCGCTCTTGCTCAGGCTGGTCTCGAACTCCTGACCTCGAGCGATCCACCCGCCTCGGCCTCCCAGAGTGCTAGGATTACAGGCGTGAGCTACCGCGTCCAGCCCTATTTACTCTTGATTATCAAATATTACCAGTGTTGAACTATTAAAAGCACACAATGTCTAGTAAAGTATCATGGGCTTCCCATAAATTCACTTTTCTTGCTGTTTCTGTTTAGACATAGAAAGAATTTATCAGACAGAATTGCTGTTTTAGGGACATGATTTTCCTGACATTGGATAAGGATCAGTGAAATAATGACTCCATTACTTGTTCTTAATTCTCTAACATTTTTTCATTCACAAGTTTACTGGAATATAACTGGCTTAATAAGTATATCCTACTCTAAGTGATAAAAATATAGCCAAGGTAAAACAGGTGACTAAGTTATTAAGACTGAGGAGGCCAGGCACGGTGGTTAACACCTATAATCCTAGCACTTTGGGAGGCTGAGGCATGTGGATCACTTGGCCAGAAGTTTGACACCAGCCTGAGCAACATAGTGAGACCCATCTCTACAAAAAATTTAAAACATTAGATGGCCATGGTAGTGTGCCTATAGTCCCAGCTATCTAGGAGGCTGAGGCAGGAGGATCACTTGAGCCCAGGAGTTTGAGGTTGCAGTGAGCTATGATTGAGTCACTGCATTCTATTATAGGCAAAAGAGCAACTCCCTGTCTCAAAAAAAAAAAAGAAAAAGACTGAGGAAATGACACAAAAGATTATTTGTAACCTATATTCAAAACAGTCAAAGAGTATAAAGTGGGAAATAAGCAATCAAAATGAACATAGCATAGGATTTCTGAAGGGCATTTGTCAGGAAAAAGTGAATATAGCATGGGCATAAATGTTTCACTAGAAATTGCAATTTATTATGTTTTGGGGGTGTTAAGGTTTGTTCTTTGGTTTATTTTACTGTTTTGATTGTGATCATGTATGGAAATTCTGATAACCATTAACTTTCTCAAACTTAATGTCTAAAAGCCTCATAAAATCAAACTAAATATTTACCTTATCAAGCAACTTCTGAAACTTTAATAGGGCTTTCCTGTGCCAAGCATATGTATATTGTGAAAGTAAAGCCTCACAAAGCTAAATAAATTCTCTTTCATACCTTTAATGATTTCTAGAATATGCTTTAAAGAAGTCATCTGTAATAGAAAGGGTAGCTCATGAGCAAGAGACAGTAGAATTATTTTTTGACTGTGTTTCTCTATTTGCCCAGGTACCTATGGGTTAATCTTTACTTTTTTCTACTACTTCAAAGTTGATCTACTTGTCTTGTAAATTCTGTGCTGTGGCCCAGCATAAATATGAGATGAGTTTGGGTTTGATGCTAGCAATAAGCTCTTGTGGTGACTTATGAAGAATAAATGATATTTTTTTATTTAAAAAATTTATTTGGGAAAATTACTTTAAAACTAGCACTATTCTCTTTTTTCCCCCTAATTTCAGCAAAAGGAAACCCATGGCTATTTTGGGGGGGGTTCAGGTAATGAAGAGTGGTTTGAGTAATACTGTGGGACAACAGTTAGAAACCCTAACATTGGAACTGTGGATGTGTATCTGAGGGCAGTCTTTATAACATTACTGTTGCCATGAGAGTCAAAATGAAAAAATATATCACTGTTACAGAATTTGTGAGTTATAGGTATGACAAAAAGGCATGTCAATGGGAACTACTGTCACAGAATGAACTCCCAAGGAGGACAGTGTTGTAGAAAGAATTCTGGCTAGGCTGAGTTGAACAGCCTGTATTTTTATTTAGAGGTTTAGTGGTTAAGCACTTAAATATATGTAATCGTCAGCAAATTGCTGAATTTGTCCAAATATCAGTTTTCCTCTCCCGTACTATACAGTGTGATAGGCAAGATCAAATTAGTGTATTATCTATTACTTTGTAACAAATCACCCCAAAATTAAGTGACTAAAAACACAAATAATCACTAGCTTATGGTTTCTCTGGGTCAGGAATTCAGAAGCAGCTTCACTGGGCAGTTTTGTCTCAGAGTGTCTCAAGAGATTGCAATTAGATACCTGTCTGAGGCTGCAGTCACCTGAGGGCTTGGCTGGGGCTGGTTGATCCACTTCCAAGGTTGCTTACTCACATGGCTGGCAAGTTGATGCTGACTGCTGGCAGGAGGCCTCGGTTTCTCTCCATGTAAGTCTATCCACAGGGCTGTCAGTGAATTCATGACATGGCTGGCTTCCCCCTGAGCAAATGATTCAAGTGTGCAAGTCAGATCAGTATCCTTTTATGATCTACCCTTAGAAATCACACTATTCTATTGGTCACACAGAAGAGCCTGTTTGATTGTGGGAGAAGACTACACATGTGCATTAATACCAGAAAGCAAGGATCATTATGGTCATCGTGGAAGCTGACTAATACAAGATGTGTGGAAGTGCTTTCTAAACTTTTAAAACGCCATGCAAATGCTTAATGGTGTTTTAAATATGCAATGACCTCACTGCCCCAGAATATCATCTAAACACTGCCTTCATTAGCCTATTTTAAATGTCCTCAAATAAGAATTTACTTGTCAGCAGCACAGTGTAGTACACTATTAACAACTTATATTCCACAACACACTTGGGAATCTCAAGTCTCACAGGTATACCATCAAATTTACCTCACTAGCTTATTTCTATGACAAGTGAGATTAAATTACTGTTACTGTGGTATGTCAGAAGATACTTTGACTTAAGTCATGTGACACCATGCATCACTAGGTATGATTTGCCACAATCAAGAAAGGTAAGTGGTAAAGATGGTATGTTTCCTGCAATGTCTGAGAGTTTTGCCTAGACCCAAGTAGTGAAAAGGGGTTGAAAGATTATAAACAATAAGAGTAACTTGGCTGTTACACATAATTCTAAGGGTTTTTCAAGTATGAAGTCGTTTAAACCTTACAGCAATCCTTTGAGTAGGTCTGATTACAGAGGAAGAAACTAGGAACAGAAAGTAATTTACCCAAGTCATATCTAGTGATTGAATAGTGATGGGGTCAATATTCAGACATAGACAGTCTGGTTCCAGAGTCAAAAAAAAAACAAACACCTGACTAAATTATTGGCATTGGTATTCTGCTGCCTTCTTCAACATATCTCTGAAAATTAGGATGTGCAACTCATACAAACATCAAATGCAAAGAAAGGGGGAAACATTTCCATGTTGACAGCTGCTCCAGCTCAGAACCTTGGAATCATCCTTTTTCCCCCACAACTCATATCCAGTCTGTCAGCAAATCTTATTGGCTAGAAATTTAACTGGTACCACTCTAGTAGACCCATTTAGATTATTGTAATAATTCTCTAACAGGCCTTGATTTTCCTCGCCCCTCTAAGTCTAGTTTCTCTCAACAACCAGGGTGAACCTTTTAAAACATCAAGTCAGAGCATATCGCTTGTCTGTTCCAATCCCTCTAGTGGCATTTCAGTGATGTTTCTTCTGCCACCCTATTTAAAACTACAGTGGCCCTCATCCCTCTCCCACGTCCTGTCCCCCTTACCTGTTTTACTATCTGTATGGCATTTATCACTATGTATCATAATATATTTGACTTGTTTTATCTCCTTTCATTGGAAAACAGGGATTTTTGTTTTCTTCCCTGCTGACTTCTCAGAGTATATAACAGTGCTTTGCACATGGAAAACACTCACTATATATTGGTTGAATAAAGGAATTGTTTGTTATGAAAATTTATGATAATCAAGAGTTTGGGTACAGATCACAGCTAATATTTGAATACTTACTATGTCTAAGCTTTCTGCGTGACTCATTTAATCCTCACACCCACCTATGATGTAGTCTATTATTTCCATCTTACAGAGTAGAAAACTGAGGGCCAGAAGTCTCTTCCATAGCACATGTTTCAGTTGAGTTGTATTTTGTTTCCCTGGTTCCGATTCTTCATAAAAGGATTGGACTAAGAATGCTCTTGACCAGTTCTTAAGGACTTGGTACCCGAGACCGCGGGGTTTGTGTCCATAGCAACCGTAGCGACAGGGCGCTCTTGTGCAAGAACCAGAAAGCGAGATCAGGTACAAGGCCAAGCCTTTCACACTCAAACACACCTATCACATTCCGAATTCAAAAACACCATATCCGAACGCTGACCCCTCCCAGCTAGTGTAGAAAATATCCAAAATAAAACGATAACAGGGTGACACAGCAGCCACCGAAAAGACTCCACTTCCGGCACCAACAGGCAGCACATGATAGGTTGGATACTCCAGCAGCTTCCGTTTGGCTGGCTCCGCCCGGGCCCCACTGACCAGCCCCCACGCCCATTCCGGAAATGAGGCGGGGCTACTGAAGCGTCGGAACCCAGTGAACGGAAGTGGCTGTTGGAGACTTTCAGGTGGCTTTAAATTTCTGCTGGCCGGGGAGCGCACCCTTTTTGACTGGAGTCGGGCTTAGCGGCGCTGGATGGCTTTGGACGTGAAGTCTCGGGCAAAGCGTTATGAGAAACTGGACTTCCTCGGGGAGGGACAGGTGAGGTCTGGCGGGATTGGGAGGCCCCGGAGCGGAGGGCACCGCGCCGCCTCAGCCTTTGCAGGTTTTCTGGAGGAGGCCAGAGGACTCGCCTGGCCGCTCGTTCTGCCTGGGACAGACTGCCCAGACGCACCTGCGGCCCCTTTACATCCTGGACGTGAACTCCTGAGCGGCGCTCTCCTTTATGAAGAACAGGCCTATGAAGTAGGACGTGGACTGGCCCACGAAGTTTTAAGCCTCTGCGAGTCCGCTCAAGAACCCTGGGTTCTTTGGTTCCCAAAATGTAAAAACGCAAAAAGGCAAACATCAAAAAACTCCTACAAATTTATGTTATTCCTATTTTTCTTTCTAGTTTGCCACGGTTTACAAGGCCAGAGATAAGAACACCAACCAAATCGTCGCCATTAAGAAAGTGAGTTACCGTTTATGTTTTCTTCAACTTTTCTTGAAGATATCTGTATTATGAATTGATAGCCATTTTACTGCTCTTGACCAGGCTCAGATAATGAGAAGTTACTCGTGTCATTTTCAAAGACAAAAGGATTAAGTTCCATTTGAACCAGTTTTTTGTTCCATTAATTTAAATCGAAATGAAGAGGAAACTATGTTATTTTGACTGCAAACATTCCGATGTTGGCTAAGGGAGCAAGTACTGCCCATGTGTTTAGTCCTCAGAACTATTTGGTATCATGATCTTTCCAGATCGCTGTTTTCTGCCTCACCCGCATCCACTCTGTGTGCTATCTGTATTTTCTATATACAGGTGTACCATGAAAGGCTTTCACTAGCATTAACAACACTGACGTGCATTTTAAGTAGCTTGTTATATGCATTCGGAAGACTTTAGAATGCATATAATTCAGACATTTGAAGACTTGCCTAATTAGCTAACTTTCACTTTCCATCTACAGTTTTTGATTTAACCATCCAAACAGCCTGTGAAGTAGGTAAAGCTAACCCTGTTTTACACTTCAGGTACCTGAGGATATGAGAGATTAGGTGATTTGGCAAAATCACACAGCTAATAATTACTGAATCTAAGACGTTTTTCCACGTAGCCCATGCTGTTCTCCAACGCCTGGCTCCAGTGATCCTCCTGAGAAGGTGGGACAATAGGCACAGACCATCGCACCCAGCTCAAAAGCTAGGATTTACATCGAGGTGTCCTGATCTTTCTTTTGGTCTTTTTGCTACTTTGAATGTGTTTCTTCTCCTTCAAAAACCCTAACTCCTTTGAAGGAGTCATCCAACTTACATTCATTCCTCTTCCCCATTTTTGTCATCTTCCAGCCCCCCAGGTACTCCCTCTCATTCACTTAATACCTGGCTCTCTCTCTTCCTCTCCTCAATTATTCATGCCACCATTATCTTTTTTTTTTTTTTCACTTCCCTCAAGTCCTTGTATTCCAGCTTACATTATATGATCTGCCACTATAGCTACTCCCTTATAAAACCCTTAACTCTCCTGACCCTTTTATTACGCTTTTGTTCTCCTCTGGTTCACCATATCATACCCACACTGACCTTTTTGTCTCTTGGACACATTAAATTCATTATAGTCCCAGGATCATTGCGTTTCCTCTGCCTTCTGATTGATATATTTTCCCTCTAGAACTTGGTATGGCTGATTGTTTATTCAGGTTTCACTCAAATGTCTCCTCATAGAGGCCTTCTCTGTTCATTCTAGCCAAAACAGATGTGCTTCCCTCCTTCCCTATTTTGTCATATTTCTCTATATAGCATTAATAAAGGTCCAAAATCCTGTTATATGTGAGTTTGTCGTCTGTTTAATTCCATTCACATACCTAGCACTGTGGACTATGGCTAGCAGACGTGTACGGACTCATTAAAGATGTATTGAGCTTCACATCACAACTTGATAAGAGAAATTTAAAAAGTGTTTTTTAAATGTATTGACTTGACTGACTGGTATAATCTCTTCATATTGGAATAATGATGAAAGTCCTAGTGGGTTTTTTGTTTGGTTGGTTGTTTTAAAGAGACAAGATCTCACTCTGTAACCCAAACTGGAGTACAGTGACTCAGTCATCACTCATTGTAACCTTGAATTCTTGGGCTCAAGCAATCCTTCTGCTTCAGCCTCCCAAGTACCTCGGACTGTGGGTACATGCAACAACAGGCCTAGATAATTCTAAAATTTTTAGTAGAAACATGGGTCTTGCTGTGTTTCCCAGGCTGATCTCGAACCCCTGGCCTGAAGCAATCCTCCTGCCTCTGTCTTTCAAAGTGCTGGGATCACAGGTGTGAGCCACTTCGCCAGGCCTGTGATTTGTTTTTTTGGTTTTTTTGTTTGTTTGTTTTTTGAGACAGAGTCTCATTCTGTTGCCCAGGCTAGAGTGCCGTGGCATCAGCTTAGCTCACAGCAACCTCAAACTCTTGGGCTCAAGTGATCCTTCTGCCTCAGCCTCCCAGGTAGCTGGGACTACAGGCATGCGCCACCATGCCCGGCTAATTTTTCTATATATATTTTAGTTGTCCATATAATTTCTTTGTATTTTTAGTAGAGACGGGGTCTCGCTCTTGCTCAGGCTGGTCTCGAACTCCTGAGCTCAAACAATCCGCCCGCCTCGGCCTCCCAGAGTGCTAGGATTACAGGCATGAGCCACCGCGCCTGGCCCTGTCATTTGTTTTTAACATAAAATTAGGATTTAGAATCCATCCTATTTCTCTGTGATAGACTTTTCCCCCTTAAAGGTGACTTACAATGGAATCTTTTACATTTAATTTTTATTTTATTCAAATAGTACATTTTTATAGTTTTAAAAGGCAGTTAATAGGCCCAGGTTTTTAACATGCTTAACTCCTCTCTACCACTGGTTTTCACTCCTCAAAACAACCAATGTCAACTCCTTTCACTGTTTTCGCTGCTATTTACCTCCATTTCTTTAAGTAATGTGCATATGTCACTATTTCTTGAGGTGATCGTGCCCCCCCCCCCCGCCCCCGTCCCTGTCCCCCTAGTTTTAGACATAACCTATACTTCCTACTGTGAACATTGAGGATTTGATGCTGTGGACCTTCCCCTTCCAACACTCATAATTTCTACTTCCATTCATTTGCTAATGTGTGTTTAATTTTACAAAAAGGGAATCATTAAATAAGCTACTCTGTATGTACACTTTCATCTATTGTATCTTGGACTTTGTAAATATCATTTATCTGCCTCATCCTTATTAAAAGATTGTATTCAATTTGTGTCCCAATTTAAATAATCTCCTATTGATGGTCTTTTGGATCATTTCTCATTTTTCAGTATTTGTCTCACATGTATGTATCTCAGAACAATATATAGTGCTGCAATCTTTTAAGCTACGTATGTATACAGTATATTTATGTATGTATAGAATGTATATACTTCTGCAAGTTGTTTCTCTGAATCAACATTATTTCTGAAATCCTCCATAATGATACATGTAGTTCTCATTTATTCATGCTCATTGATGATTAGATTCTATTATATGACTATCCTGAAATTTTCTATCCAAATTCTTGTTGATAGACATTTAGGCTTTTTAAAAATATTTTCCTCTAATACAATCCTATGGATAGTCTTCTGTAAGTTGTTTTGTATGCATGTTTGAGTTTCTCTAGAGAATGTATCTATAATTGAGACCAATTATGTATTTTTGCCTCAGAGTATGACAACCATCAACTTTACCAGACATGGTCAAATTGCTTTCCAAAATGGTTGGATGAGTTTACTGGCCCACCACATTCTCAATAGCAATTGTATTGTTAGACTTTGAAACATTTGTCAATTAGATAGATTGAAAATGGTATGTGGTGGTTTCAATTAACTTTAATTACTAGTGAGGTTGATCATCTTTTTGTAGACTTACTGGCTGCTTAGATTTTTCTCCTATCTGTTTTTCTGCTGGGTGGCTTACATTTTTTTCTTCCTGTTGATTTGTTGAAGTTCTTTATATATTCTGGATATTGATCCTTTGTCAAAAATATACATTGCAGATATCATCTCCCAGTGTTTGTCTAGGCTTTTTGTTTATTTATGGTATCTTTTGAGGCACTGAAAGTTAAATTTTAATATGGTTGAATTTGTTAATTTTTTCCCTTTATAGGTTTCCTTTTTCTGTGCTTTCCTATTTCCAGATAATAAAGATATATCCTATACTTTCTTCTAAAAGTTTGATAGTATTGATTTTAACATGTAGGTCTTTATTCCATCTGTAATTAATTTTTTTCTGTGTTGTAAGGTATGAGGATCCAATATTTTTTCCCTAGCTGTCCCAATAGACTACTGTAGACTACCATTGGTAGTCTGTCCTTAATGAGTTGTAATGCCAAATTCCCCATGTACTTGTAATGCCAAGTTCCTATATTTGGGTCCATTTCTGAGCACGTGATCTATTCCAGTGGTTGGGTTTTTTTTTTTCCATCCTTGCTGAAATACTATAGCGTCTTTACTTACTATTGCTTTCTAATAAGTCTTAATCTGTTAAGTCCCACATGTCTTGTTTTTATTCTTCAGAATTGTCTTGGCTACTCTAAGCCAGTTGGGCAATTTGAAACAGGAACATTTGAATAGGCATTAGGTACTACTGTGGCATTATTGTTAATTTTGTTAGGTGTGAAAATAGCATTATGGTTAGGTAAAAATGTCCATGTTGATGCTTACTTAAGTATATAGAGATGAAATGACATGAAGTCTGAGATTTGTTTAAAATATTTTAGCCAACTAAAGAGACAGGATGAATGAATGAAATAAGCATGGCAAAATATTGGTCATCATTGAATCTGGGTGATAAAGTAGAGGGCTTCATGAGATTACTTTTTATTATGTTTGGAAAATGTAAGAGTTTAAACATTCTCTATTCTTAGCTCCTTCCTTTTCCATATAAATTTTAGAATCAATTTGTCAATGTCCATGAAAAAAAGGCTGTTGAGCTTTAGATTTAGTTGCATTGAATTTAAAGAGAATTGATAAGTATGATACTGAGTCTTCCTGTCTGTGAAGATGATACTTGTGTTTATTTTGGTTTCTTGCTATTAAGCATGTTTTAATAAGTTTTATAGTTATCTTGGAGAGCTTTATTCCTAAGTGTCTTATTTTTTGGTGCTGTATTAAGTGGCCTACTTTTAAATAAAAAATTTTGTTTTCATGTATAGGTGGGAGATTTTTTTTAATGTAAAATAGCTGTGCTTTTCCAGAAGTAATCTTTTCTTGATTACTGACAGTTCCTACATAAAGTAGTAAGAGAATGTTCTTTAACCAGGTAATTCATTTCATGTAAGAGTAAACCCATTAATGTAATTTTTTATGTTTCTTCACAGTAACAAAGGTTTAACCATTTTCCACATGTATCATAATTTGTAATTTTGTTCTTTGGAAAAGTGTACCTAAGAGCATATTACCGGAGATACTACCAACTATCCAACATGTTATTTTCTGCTGATATGCCATATCTTTCCTTCCAAGTAAACGAAATTGAAGTGTTTTTCTTTTTTTAATTATGCAGTGTACCCTCAGTATTTTGGTGCACATTTAATTAACCTTGAAAAGATAGAAGAGAATTTTTTTTTAATTCTGTTATTTGAATATGTAGTTCAAAAATGTAAGGGACAAGAGTAGGTACTTGATTCTCTCTTCTATTGTTAATTTGCCTTTCTGGCTCATGATTCCTGCTCCATTTTCACCTAATAGTAGGTACACATGAGTTGCTACATGTTTGTTTTTTTGATGCAGCTAAATCTTTGTTTATATATTATACACTGAGTTTAAATAATTTAACACATTTTTAATATGTTTGGTTTTTTTTCCTCTACCAGATCAAACTTGGACATAGATCAGAAGCTAAAGATGGTACGTATTTCATGTAATCTGACAGGTCAGGAAGGGTTTTTATTCTCACTGAGAAAAAGAGCAAAGTATTAATAAGAGTTAGCAATGGTTCTGGATAGAGTTACCGCAGGATAGAGAAAGGATATTTGGTGATTTCCACCAGTTGGGTGTTTAGAGGAACGTTCCCAGTCAGCTAAGTAAATGGAAGGCAACAAGGTTATTAGTGGCTTATCTTACTGTCTTCATTGCTGTTTTAGGTGTTACAGGCCATTGCTTTTTCTATTTCTGAACTTCTAATTACTTTGAAAATTCGGGATACATTTTCATGGAAGTATACAAAGCTCACTATGGAATAGATAGGTGGGAAGAAGTTTTTTTATGCCTTTCTCCAAATACTTATTTGTTAATAGCCTTACTATTTAGTCATCACAAAGTCACTCTTTTTTTTTTTTTTTCTTTGAGCCAGAGTTTCACTCTGTTGCCCTGGCTAGAGTGCCGTGGTGTCATCGTAGCTGAATGCAACCTCAAACTCCTGGGCTCAAGTGATCCTCCTGCCTCAGCCTCCCAAGTAGCTGGGACTACAGGCACACACCACCATGTGCAGCTAATTTTTCTATTTTTAGTAAAGATGGGGGTCTGGCTCTTGCTCAGGCTGGTCTTAAACTCCTGAGCTCAAATGATACACCTGCCTTGGCCTCCCGGAGTGCTAGGATTGCAGGCGTGAGCCACCGCGCCAAACCACAAAATCACTCTTAGTAAAAAACCCTTCATCTGTGTAAGTGCCAGTACCATATCTTATTTTAGAGTTCTGTCCTTTGTATTGGAAAAGATACTGTCTTATCACTAGTTTACTTTTAGCACAAAGAATCTGCTCCTAATATTTATAGGGGAAGAGAAAGGAAGATAATTACTTATCACTTATAAGCTAGATACTTATGTATGTTTTTAGTCCTGTGGTATTCGGATCTGATGTGCTACAGATAAAGTGAATACTTTCTTCACCATTTTTCATAGTCTGTGTTAAGCTATTTAAAAAATAAAGCAGTATAAAAGAACAACAGATTTTTCCCCCCAAAATTGCCAAAATAGCCCTTATATGTCTGTGGAATAACTAACCTTTCCTAAAAAAAAAAAATTATAAGAAGATTTGAGATTTCAGAATTATTCACGTTTTGCTTGTCTTTTTATATAGGTATAAATAGAACAGCCTTAAGAGAGATAAAATTATTACAGGAGCTAAGTCATCCAAATATAATTGGTGTGAGTATGATCTAAATTGTTTTCTGGGATTTGGGACCCTATCTTTTCTGAATGTAGATGTTGATTGTGAAGGCTCAGCAAGATGAGTTGTTCTAGATGATGCTTGCAAAAGAAGTTTAAAAGTTTATCAGCCTGAAATGTACTTTCCTTTTTCTGTTTTTATTTTAATTTTTTTTTTAGAGAGAGTATTGCTCTGTTACCCGGGCTGGAGTGTAGTAGAGCAATCATAGCTCACTGTAGCCTCAAACTTCTGAGCTCAAGTGATCCTTCTGCCTCTGCCTCCCAAGTAGCTGGAACTATAGGCATTCCACCACTCCTGGCTAATGTTTTAATTTTTTTGTAGAGACAGGGTCTCACTATGTTGCTCAGGCTGGTGTCAAACTCCTGGATTCATTAATCCTCCTGTCTTGGCCTCCCAAAGGACTGGGATTATAGGAGTGAGCTTCCGCACCTGGCCCCAAAATGTGTTTTCTGTCTTTATTGTTCCTATAGATAATGTCTTTAAAACTATACAGCTGATGGAATAAATCAAATATGGATATATGGGCTCATTGTGTCAGGAATTATTTTGAAACCTGGAGGGCCCTAGCATACAATGGCTAAGAGTGACAGCCTACATTCAAAAACCTTCCTGTGTGAGACCTTGAGCATGTTTCCTCACAACTCTCCCGTAGTCCCTACCTCATAGAATTGTTGTGAGACTAGCTAATTGAATACATGTGAAGTATCTGGAATAGTGCCTGCCACAGAAAATCTACTCACTCATTGAATAATAGCTGCTGCTACTTAGAGGATTTTCTTAAGCATTGTACTTGGGTTTTTTTTTTTAATTGGAGACTGGAGTGAAGTTTTCATTAATTTATTTCATTTCCCCCTTTCCCCTCATTAATTTATTTCTTAATTATAATGCCAAAAATTTAGGGGGGGAGGTTAAGTAGTGATTTTTTTTTAAGTTTAATGTTTTTTGTGCTTCAAAATACTAATTCCTTTAGTACTGTCCAAAAAAACCCAAATGTCAAATTTAATAAAATTATTTAACCTTTACAGGGAATTACCAATAGTTTAAATGCTTGTTTAAATTTACTAGAGTTAACTCAGTTGGTATGATATTGTCAAGTGTTAAATAGAGAATGACATTTTAACTTTAAAAAAAATTTACTTTGCAGCTCCTTGATGCTTTTGGACATAAATCTAATATTAGCCTTGTCTTTGATTTTATGGAAACTGATCTAGAGGTAAGATTAAGATTCCTAGAGAATTTTTTTCTCCCAGTTTATCAAAGGAGAATCTAAATGTTTTCTACGTAAGATACTGATACTCCAAAAAATTCTTAATTTTGTTGATATCTAGATGTACTCTGAAGTCAAAAGGATCTCTGAGTTTTTTACTTTTAATTATTTAGCTATATTCCCAGTGTCAAACATTAATACAAAGATTTGGATTTCATTAGCTTTTCTGTCTACCCGGTTCCTATGGCTTATTGACACCATTTTTAGAGAAATGAGCATTAAGCCTCGCAGAATTTAGGTCTTATTTCTATATTATCACAGAGTAATAGCATCCCTTTGAAAGCCACATTTCTTTTTTAAAAATAAAAGATCTCATGCTTTCCATTAATATTAATTGACTCTCAAAAAATTGACAGTTCAAGGTGTGGAACAATTAGAATTCTCAATGGTACAGTCACCTTGGAAACAGATTGGCGATTTCTTATACAATTAAATACACACCAACCAAATCAAAAGAAAAAAAAATTTCATACAGAACGTTATCAAAAGTGAAAGGAACACACTACATGCACAAACTGGTGGTGTGATTCAGTCCTTAGCTTATTGTGATAAGTCCTTCCAGCATCAGTACCACTAATGAGTAATGTTGTGATCTGGCAATACTCACTGCTAGGTATTAATCCAAAAGAAACAAAAACATATGCCAGCATACCAACCAATTGGTACATAGGTGTTTATGTTGATTCATAATCGTCAGTAGGAAACACCCAAATATCCTTCATGTAGTAAATGTATAAACAAACTGTGATACATCCATACAATGGACTACTACTCAGAAATAAAAAGGAACAAACTACTGATAAATGCAACAATATTAATGACTCTCACATGCATTATACTAAGTGAAAAAAGCCAGGCTCAAAAGACTATGTATTGTATGGTTCCATTCATAAGATATTCCGATCATTCTGCCAGGAAGCTGGGCTTCTTACCCATTTAAAGTTTGAGAATAGGTTGAGATCATTTCGGCCCCAAGACCTCTAATCATTCTGCCAGTGCATACAATATTCTGGAATAGGCAGAACTAAAGAACAGAGATCAGTGGTTGCCAGGGGTAAAGGGAAGAATTGAGCCTAGAGGGGCTTCAGAATTTTGGGAGGTTATAGAACTCTGTCATGATTATGGTGGTGGTTACATGACTGAATGTGTTTGTCAAAACTCATGGAACTGTACACTAAAAAGGGTACATTTTCCCTTAAATCTGATTTTTAAAAAAAGAAAATGGGAATTTTTAGTTCATATAACTGATAAGTCTAGAAATAAACTTACTTTAGGCACAGCTCACAAGTGCTGCCATCAGAACTCAATCTTATACTTTAACTCAGCTCTATTTTCTTTGTTGCCTTCATTTATGGGTGCAATTTCTCAATATGGTAGTCCAGGCACATCTAGGCTTATGTGTTTTCAGTTTAATAATCTCTGAGGTAAAAAAAAAAGTGCTTTGTTCCCTTTGATTTTAGCACGAGTATTTGGCTTGGTTGATTGACTTGTCTTGTATCATGTCTCCATCCCTGAACCAGTCACCTGGCCAGGAGTCTGCAGTGTGGTAATGGCCATACCTGGGTCATGTGCCTACCTCTGGAGGCCTCAGGTAGGGTCAGTCCTATTTTAACCATGTGGACTGAGCTGGGAAGAAGTGGTTTCCTAAAGGAATACTGAATTCTATCGTCAGAAGAGGCAAGCAAAAATAAGTGTTTAATTTCATGTCAAAGCAGTAGGAGACAAAGCACTACTTCCTTTTCAAACCAGAGGTGCTCTCCCTAACTACCTAACTCTAGAAATTCTGACAGTACTTCCTAAGGAGAGTTAGGTAACCTCTCTTGAGAGGCTAATTTTATGCTAATTTTAGGTCTACAAATTGTTTTATATGGTAGAGTTCATTGGAATAATAAAGTATATTTGTGTATTGTATACCTGCTTTACAGGTTATAATAAAGGATAATAGTCTTGTGTTGACACCATCACACATCAAAGCCTACATGTTGATGACCCTTCAAGGGTTAGAATATTTACATCAACATTGGATCCTCCATAGGGTAAGGTTTTTAATATTGCTTCTTTATGTTAGCCAAACTTCATGTAGCCAGTTTAGTATAATGGTCTGGATATGTAAATTGTTGAACAAAATAAAGATACAGCTAGAGCATTTTATCCCACCTTCCTATATGTGTTCCCTTCAGTTGTTCCAGCGGGTGATGCTGTGAGAACTCCAAATTATCATGTGAACTGTAGAACTGGAGGAGATCCAATCCTTCATTTTTTTTCATAGATGAAGAGCTAAGTTGCTAAGTAAACTGACCAAGGTTATATTTTTTTCAAGGTCAGCAGCTGATAACCAACAGAGTTTTATAATCTAGTTCTTTTAGCTTTATGTTCAATATTCTTTGTGCTATACTGTTGTTATAGGAAAAAAATAGTGAGAGTCTTGGATTAACATATACAATGCCAAAATACCTTTAGAAAAATAATGTTTCTAGTAGCTCTAAAATTCTATGAAGTCATGAAATAAAATTTATGAAATAGATCATTTTTAGGAATATTCAGCTGTTGGAAGAAGGCTGATAATTTAGCTAGGTAGATGTTCTTAGGTGCTGTATTTAGATAAATAGCTAAATATATATTATTTGTAACTAGTAATTATCATGTCTTAAATTTGGAATCCCTTCTAGCTTATTGCTGATGTCTTTTTAGCATAGATTTTGAAGGATATCTTCCTCATCCTTTTTAAATGCATAATATTTTTATTTACTAATATTTATATATATTATTGTCATTAAATAATTTTGGCAACCATTTATTGGGTGCTTACTATGAGCCAGTCATTATACTGGACTCTACAGAAAATACTAGATTGAATCTTCATAGCAACCTTACGAAGTAAGGTAAATGGAGGCTCAATGAAATTAAATACCTTACCCAGATTCTCACTATATAATATAACGAATCTTATTTTGCTTTTATGGGATTTTATATCAGTGGGAAAAAACTGATGTTTAAATTTTGGGTGTTGGTGTTACTCTGTTTTTGCTAAGTTTAAAGTTAAGCCAACTAACTGTAGCACTATGGTGTTCCCCACCTTGTTTATTTGTTTGTTTAAAACTTTCCTCATATAGGATCTGAAACCAAACAACTTGTTGCTAGATGAAAATGGAGTTCTAAAACTGGCAGATTTTGGCTTGGCCAAATCATTTGGGAGCCCCAATAGAGCTTATACACATCAGGTTGTAACCAGGTAAGAATTCCTTAAGTAACTGAAAGCTTATGTTGTGTAGGCTATTGATCACAAATGAGCATCAACTGGCTTCTTGGCAGAGTTCAGGAATCATTGTTGGTATCTTCTTAAAAAATACAGCACTTTTGGCCGGGCATGGTGGCTCACGCCTGTAATCCTGGCAATCTGGGAAGCTGAGGCAAATGGATCGAATGGATCTTTTGAGCTCAGGAGCTCGAGACCAGCCTGAGCAAGATCAAGATGCCGTCTCTACTAAAAATAGAAAGAAATTAACTGGACAACTAAAAATGTATACAGAAAAAATTAGCTGGGCATGGTGGCGCATGCCTATAGTCATAGCTACTCGGGATGCTGAGGCAGGAGGATTGCTTGAGCCCAGGAGTTTGAGGTTGCTGTGAGCTAGGCTGACACCATGGCACTCTAGCCTGGGCAACAGAGTGAGACTGTCTCAAAAAAAAAAAAATACAGCCCTTTTTATTTTAGGTATATTTTACCACAATGAAAAAAACAGCACTTTTCCAGAGTTGAAGTAACTCAGTTTTCAGACGTTTACCTAGTAACTTTGAGGAGTAATGTAAACTTTCACCTTTTACTTCAATAAGCTGGAACATCAGTGGCTATTCTTTTACCTAATGCCTGACTTATTGGACTCATGTTTATTATATTGATCATTCTGATTCTGTGTCCTTCTTTGTGAGTGAAAATTCTCTAAACAAAGCAGTGTCTTGGTATTTGAGTTTTTCATATTATTAGTAGTAATTATATTTTCTGTTTATACTTTTGGCGTATAAAAACAGAAAATCACATTAAATAGATAAGGACAATAGATATTATATTTCTTGTCAAAATGGCATTTATTAATTTCCAAAACTCTTTTAAGGTTCTGTGAACATTTTTCCAGATTCTCTATTTTAAATTATTTTATTACCTTCTTCCAAATAGATCTCATTAAGTGTCAGTTATCTAGCTGTAAGTAGAAGTAGGGGATTTAAGTAATTATTCATGTGATTGCTGGAATAATTAAGCCCATCATTCAGGAACTCTTAGAAACAGGGACTTATATACAAGAGCATTGTTAAGTGGTGCTTTCTTATGTACCAGTTTCTCATATTAGGTTATTAAGTATAGAATGTCTGATATCCTTAAGTGCAAAGTTTGACAGTTGTTATCTCTGACATTTCACTTTGACACTTCTTGGTTGGTTTTTGTTGTTGTTGTTGTTTTAATCGTGAAGATACGTCCTCAGTCTTTCAAACTCACATTCTGGCATGTGATTATCTTTCAAATTTTTTTTAGAGCAATTTTTGTGAAACCATGGATAAGTCAAAAATTTGTGTTATTTTTTAATGAGTTCCATCATGGTACCAGTGTAGCACAGACAGCTTGAAATATCAATGAAGTGTTTGGGAAGGATGTGGCTAATGAATCCACAGTACGTCAATAGTTTGAGAAGTTCCATTCTGGTGATTTTAATCTTGAAAATGAGCCATGTGGGCAACCTGAGACCAAGATGGATAATGATGAGTTGCAAGCTGTAGTGGAAGCAAATCCATCTCAACCTATGGGTGAATCAGCAGCAAGGCTTGACATTACTATTCCAGCAATATTGTACCTTGTGAAACAAATGGGCAAGGTAAAGAAGCTGGAAAGATGGGTACTGCATGAATTAAATGAGTGTCAGAAGAGAAATTATCTTGAAGTTGCCTTTCTTTGCTGTCACGACATAAAGGCGAACCGTTTCTACACTGTATTGTTTGAAAAATGGAGTCTTTTTGACAATCACAAGCATTGGGCACAGTGGCTGGATAAAGATGAAGTGCCAAAACACAATCCAAAACCGAATATTAATCAGAAAAAGCTAATGCTGTCTGTTTGGTGGTCCAGTGCTGGTATTAGCCACTACAGCTTCATGAAGCCTGGTCAATTATAGCAGATGTCTACTGAGACTAGTTGGACAAAATGATGAGGATGCTTGCTATTAAGCAGCCGAAACTGGTCAATAGACATAGGCCAATTCTCTTGCAAGACCACATGTAACAAAAACAACGCTGCTCAAACTACAGAAGCTGGACTTGGACACTCTTTGTCATCCACCGTATTCGCCAGACCTTGCACCAACTGACTACCACTTCTTCCAGGCTTTGGACCACTTCTTGCGAGGAGAAATATTCAATTCCCAACAAGCTGTGGAAAATGCCATTCACAATTTCATCGCCACTTGCTTTTCAGGCTTCATAATCTCTGGCATAAGCAAAAGATGGCAAAACTGTGTCAACAGTTTAGGCACATACTTTGATTAATTGTACTGCTTCTTGTTTGAGATATAATAAACTTTTGATATGAAATTGGACATTTCATATTTAATGACATAATATTTTTTTTTCTCTACAAATCAAATGCTACTAATAAGTCAAATTAGGATGAGGACTCAGAATTGACAATGTGATTAGCAGCGTGGACCTCACTGATAAGCTTGACAAGAGTAGTTTGGTGGCGTGGTAGGCCTGCTTGAAAAGGGTTTAAGAAAATGAAAAAAGAGGAATTGGACACAGTGAGAATAGATAATTCTTTGAACTAACCAGAGAATGAGGAAGTAGCTATTGAGGGAGGTGGGGTCTAGGGAACTTTAAGGCTGGAGAAATAATAGTATGTTTGTACATTGATGGAAAAGGTCTAGTAGAAAACAAAAGACTGATGA
The DNA here is from genome assembly GCF_020740605.2 of Lemur catta. Taxonomy (NCBI): domain Eukaryota; kingdom Metazoa; phylum Chordata; class Mammalia; order Primates; family Lemuridae; genus Lemur; species Lemur catta. Next base: position 44,384,645 of record NC_059139.1, read on the forward strand.
TGTAGGAGAAAGAGGAAAGAATTGCAGGAGCATTATCCTTAAAACTAGGCAAAAGTATATGGTATCTAGTGCTTAAGGTGAGGGATTAGCTTTAAAAACAGATACGATAGTTCATTTCTAAGAAAAGCTTTAATGATTCCATTCTAAAATGACACTGCTTCTTTTTGTTCTTCAGGTGGTATCGGGCCCCTGAGTTACTATTTGGAGCTAGAATGTATGGTGTGGGTGTAGACATGTGGGCTGTTGGCTGTATATTAGCGGAGTTGCTTCTAAGGGTAAGTCTAAACTAATGTCCACACTTCAATACAGTTATTCTCTTTTTTTTCCTTTTTTAATTTTATTTATTTATTTTTTGAGACAGAGTCTTGCTCTGCACCCAGGCTAGAGTGCCATGGCGTCTGCCTAGCTTACAGCAACCTCAGACTCCTGGGCTTAAGTGATCCTCCTGCATCAGGCTTCCGAGTAGCTGGGACTACAGGGATGTGCCAGCACACCCAGTTAATTTTTCTATTGTTAGTAGAAATGGGGGTCTCACTTTTGCTCAAGCTAGCCTCGAATACCTGGGCTCAAGCTGTCCTCCTGCCTTGGCCTCCCAGAGTGCTAGGATTACAGTCATGAGCCACCATGCCCAGCCAGTTATTCTCATAATTTGTGTAAGAATTATCTTTCTGTCACTGTCCTTATAACAAAAATAACCTACAAATAGATCAATTTTTAAAAAAGCTTCCAGACAGGCACAATGGCTGGTGTCTGTAATCCTAACACTTTGGAAAATCAAGGTGGGAGGATTGTTTGAGGTCAGGAGTTCAAGACTAGCCTGAGCAACATAGCCAGACCTTGCCTCTACAAAAAATAGAAAAATTAGCCAGGCATGGTGGCATGCACCTGTAGTCTGAGCTGCTTGGGAGGCAGAGGCAGGAGAATCACTTGAGCCCAGGAGTTTGAGGTTGCAGTGAGCTATGATCATGCCATTGCCCTCATACCCAGGCAACAAAGTGAGGCCCTGTCCCCAAAATATAATCTTTAAAATAAAAAATGAAAGCTGCCCCCAAATGCAACACTTTTAATTAATGTGAATGTAAAATGAGAAAACCTTCCGTTTAGGACAATATGGATTTAACTGTAGATAGTTATACTTCAGAACATAGAAATTAACTTGTAATATGGCAGTATCTCTATAGTAACTAAATGTATTAGGATGAAATTTTGTTATCCTGGTAGGTTTTTTTGTTTGGGGATGTTTTTACTTTAGGGGGATACATAATACCAACCACCTCAGCTGCTACTCTATATAACTTTAAACCTTGTGTGAGACCCTCAAACAGAGCAGACATAGTGTTACTATAGCATTTCTCTGACCAAGATTATCTGATAATAAAACATCCCCTCCCTACCCTCACGGGAGAGAAAGGTGCTGACTTGGAAACTTCTTTTTAGCTATCCAGTTTAGATCTCCAGAAAGACTAGCCCTCTCTTGTGAATGATGAAGGTAAAGGAATATTGAGGAATCCTTCCAATGCTAGGAGTTTTTTCTCCCCACCTCCCAGTTCCTGTTCTCCCTCTCCTCAAGCCTTATGTGTTTAAAGAATACAAACCCAAGATTGAATAGCTTTTTTATTTCCTTGAACACAGAAAATAACTTCTGCATACCAAAGAGAAAACTTACACTCAACTAAAGATGTTTAAGAATGTAATTTCTGCCAACAACAGTGGCACACACCTGTAGTCCCAGCTACGAAGGAGGCTGAGTCAGGAGGATTACTTGAAGCCATGTGGGCAACATAGCAAGACTCACACTCTCTCTGTCTCTCTCTCTCTGTCTCTCTCTCTCTCTCTCTCTCTCTCTCTCTTTCTCTCTCTCTTTCTCTCTCTCTCTCTCGATTGAGTCTTGCTCTGTTGCCCTGGCTAAAGTGCAGTGGCATCATCATAGCTCACTGCAACCTCAAACTCCTAGGCTCAAGTGATCCTCCTGCCTTAGCTTCCAGAGTAGCTGGGACCACAGGCACATGCCACCAAGCCAGGCTAATTTTCCTATTTTTTGTAGAGACAGAGTCTTGCTTTTTATCAGGCTGGTCTTGAACTCCTGACCTTAAGCAATCCTCCCACCTCAGCCTCCCAAACTACTAAGACTACAGGTGTAAGCCACTGTGCCCGGCCACAACCCTGTCTCTTTTTTAAAAAAGAATGTAAATTCTGTTTATCATTTTGAGATACATAATACCCTATGAGTACCTGTAGAAGAAACCCACACATTCAAACGTAAAGATGATATGGTAATCCCAGTGCTAAAAATGGGTCCTGTGAATCATCTGATATGATAGCTCTGCTACTCACAAGAACAGAGTGTACCAGTAATTCACACTGAGAATCTGTCAACCTCCAAAATTCATTCATGGCCAAGAAAAAAACCAGAATTCCATAACCCCTAATATCATGACTGATCACTTCATTGAGAAAGTAAGTGAAGAGGGTAGACAGGTTAGAGACTGTGGACCTGGTCAAAATCATAGTTGGAATCTTATCAGCCACTGGTATTGTTTCTGGAATCATCAGTAAGGTTATGAGGAAAATGACAGGCAGACCCTAATTAGCTAAAGAATCATGCTGTTGTGTCATATTTTTTTGTCCTACAAAATTTTTTAAGGAAAGGTTTTCTATTTCAAACTGTCTCTGCACCCAATTAAAAAGGTGGTTTATGGAAATGTTGTCCATATGAATGGTTAGCTAGGGATCACCGGATAGTTACTAAGGATCTTCAGATATTTGATGAAAGCTTCCAACATGAAATATAAACTGAAACAAACTAAAAAGGAACTTGGAAAAAATAGAAAGAACCAGAACAGAAGAAAATTCTCCACCACCCCTGTCCAAATTGTCAGAGACTTAAGAGATTATATTACATGTGTAAAACAAGCACACAATGTTGTGTTGTGTTTTGTTTTGTTTTGTTTTGTTTTGTTTTTTGAAGGAACAAAGAATGAGAGATACTTGAAATTTTAAAAATAAGAGATTGGTAAAGGCAAACAAAGACAGTGAAAGGATTTGAAAAGTAAACTGGAGAACTCTTTCATTAAGTAAAATCAAAAGATACAGAGGTGGGTGGGCATGGTGGTGCATCCTTATAGTCCCAGCTACTTGGGAGGCTTGAGGTGGAAGGATAACTTGAGCCCCATGAGTTTGAGACCAGCCTGGGCAACATGGTAAGACCTTGTCTCAAAAAAAAAAAAAAAAAACCATGGACTATAGTAGAGGAAAGATAAGAAAATTAGCATACTGATTCAGGATTGATCCTAGAGTGCATCAAGAGAGAATAAAGAAAATGGAGAGTGGGAAATGTTGAGAAAATAGCCCAGCATTGATAGATGTTACTGTTTAGATTGAAAGTGACATAAAGAGTACAACTATTATGTATCTTTAAAAATTAAAAAACTTTTTTTCAAAAGTACCATAAGAACCCTACATAAATGAAAAAAGACTCATGCCAAGGTGCACCATTGTGAAATTTCAGAGTACCAAGGGGTAAGGAAAAGATTTTATTTCCACAGAGAGGAAAAACAGCTTACATAGGAAAGAAAATAAAGGATTAGGGAAAAGAATGACATCATCCTTCTCAACAGCAGCATTGGAATCTGGGAGACTTCACATTGTGAGGGAAAATGTTTCTTCAACCTAGAATTCTATGTTTATTCATATTTTCAATTAGCTGTGAGAATAAATACAATTATACAAAAAGTTTATATCCAATTCCTTTCCTAGGAAGTAACTGGAAGATGTGCTCTTTTAAGGCATGAGAGTAAACCAAGAAAAAGACATAGGATCCAGGGAACATGAGAGTCAATAGAGGAAAGAGATGACTAGAATTCCCTGTTTAATAGTGAAGGAAAGTTCTGAGAAAACAGGTATGCATCAGGCCTAAAGAGTGCCCAGTGCAGGCTGGAGCAAGTGGGATGAAGGCTTCAGCCCCTATAGGTGGCTTCCAGAAAAAAACAAAAAGGAACTGATAGATTATGATACATTTGATCATATGGAAATTGATATTGATAACTGGAATCTCAGCCTTTGTACAAAGTTGCGGGGGGGTGGGGGGCAGGGGCGGGGGTAGGGGGGTAGAGGGGGAGAATTAGAAGAGGAGGGCTAGGAAATCATTACCTCTAGGAAAGCCAAATTGTATAACCTTAATACAAGAAGGGAAACTAATGTGAACATGGCTCTACACTGAGCAAAAATTACACAGTTATAAATGGGGGGAAGTGATGGGTCAAAGGACCAATTTTTATCATAAGTCTATGGTACTATTCAGTGTCTTAATAAGGTTCGTATATTAATCTAATACAAACAAAACATTAAAAACACAAGGCTTAAGTTCAAGTTCTAAAGCAGCTCTTGCTTTGGGGGAAAAAAGTTTATTCATAGGGATATTTTCAAACAATGACAAAGCAGAGAGAGTAGTAAAATGTGCCTTTATTTACCCAAAAACCAGCTTCAATAGTTTTTAACACATGGCCAATTTTACCAGTACCGTCCCACACTAAATTTTTTGCCACAGATCCCAAACATCATATAATTGTGTCAATATGTTACTTCAGTGTTTTTCTCTAAAGGATAACAATTCTTTATCATAGTCATAATACCACTGTCACCTGAAAAAAATAATTTCTTAATAACATCAAGACTATATTCACATTTCCCCAGTTTTTCTCATAAATGTCCTTTATAGTTACTTAGGTTGTTCAATTTGGGATCTAAAATCCACATGCTAGATAGCTCATTTTAATTTAAAGTTTTTACATGTCTATCCTTAAAATCTGATTAAATTGCGAGCTCGTCCATAATTTGCATTGGTGGTCTACAAAGTGAGGATACTGGTATCCTACAAAAGTAAGATAATCCTTTGGGGTATAAGAAGAAAATGTGAACATGTCCAAAAATAGCTGTAATGTTATTTAATACCCTTTTTAGTTTCTATTTTTTTGAGTACATTTAATATGTATAATAGTATAGTTGTTATATAATCCCTAATAAATAGGGATTATACTAAGTCCATTCAGAAAATAAAAACATTAATTTGATCAGGAAAGTTTAATACAGTATAAAGAATTAGTAACTATACCAGGAGATAACAAATATAAAAATAGCAGATATAAGGATCAGCCACCACTACTGCTAAGGCCAAGACTGATCACCTGGAGAAGAAGGCCCCCCCAGGGATGAGATCTAGACCTTGTTGAAGAGGGCAGTTGTGGCTCACTGGATGGCAGAGAAGTCACTGTGGAACTTTGGTGGTGGAACTTGCTAGAAACCTACTTTCTGGAATATGGCAGTTTGTGCTCTAAGGTGCTAAGGAAAGCTGTTGCAGAACAGATGTCTCTCTGGAAGTCCTCTGCTAGAAAACTGCCTAGGGGCAAGTAGGGAGCCTGGAGCAGCACTGTGGGAACTGCCTCTTCTGCAGGTGCTACAGAAGCCTGGTAACTAGAGAACGTGTGGGTTCTGCAGGAGTCAGCTAAGCAAGATAACTGGGACCAGGAAGCAAAACCTTTTCCTTGTAATGTCTCTCCAGCATCTTCTGTTGACAAAATTTCAGTGCCTGTTGGCAAAGGAAAAATATTTAAAGGGCCCAGATCCATTTTCACAAAGAAAGCAAAAAGGCTGAATTTGGAACTGAAGAGAAGTAAATTGATAACTGGCACTGGGGTTGTTTTCTTTTCTTTCTTTCTTGGTAGTGCACAATAATAAAAATGTTGGAAACTTAGTACTTAATCTCATGTTTTCTCAGTGAATATGTAAACTTTTCAAGGCCCTTTAACAGTGCTGGAGGCCACAGTTATTCACTGAGTATGTCTTCCATATATTTACACAGATGTCTGAGAATGAATTGGAAAATAATATCTGCATAGCAGGGATTTTGATCATTACTTAGCAGCTCAAAAATTTTAAACTCGTAATTATTTATCCTCTTTTAAAGTTTGCTGGTACACCTCTTCAAAGAACAAATTTGCTAAGAAGTTGCTTAAATAGGATTGGTGTGTTGGCTGGATGAAGTGCAGTGGTGTTTACAACGAATTGATCACAACCAGTTACAGGTTCCTTTGTTCTTTCTCCACTCCCACTGCTTCCCTTGACTAGCCTTAAAAAAAAAAAAAAAAAGACTGTTGTCTTCCTCCCAGCCTTTGCACTTGTCCTTTTGCTAAAAGTTTTCTTCTTCTATCTTAGACTCTTACTCAGGCTAACTCCTAGTTGTCCTTTACCTTTCACACCACTTCCTCTAGGAAGCTTTTCCTGACCTGTCTAGAGTGGGTTAGGTGCTGTTCCCGTGTGAACTAGGATCCTGTGCTCTTACTTAACACACTGTATTGTAAATGCCTATTTACATATATCAACAATGTTCACCACCTCCACCCTGGGGAGGCAAGGAATGCCTTATTCCCTTGTTCTAATGCCTACGGCCTAGCACAGTGCCTGTTATATGGTAAGTGTTTACTAAAATTTGGAGTAAATAAAATGGGTAGTGAAGATGCTGTGTACTTGGTTAGCAATGGCATGCTCTAATGCCACATCAACTATATCTTATACTAAATTTTTAATATTAGAGCTTTTAGTTATTTTAATTAAATGTATAGTACTTGTATAACAAGTATCAAAAACCACCTTTAAAAGGGTACCTCTCAATTTCTTTCAGGTTCCTTTTTTGCCAGGAGATTCAGATCTCGATCAGCTAACAAGAATATTTGAAACTTTGGGCACACCAACTGAGGAACAGTGGCCTGTAAGCCTTCGTGCATTTTCTTTGGAATTTAGTTAGGATTCTATGAAGTTATTTAATTGTCATATTCTTTACATAGTGCTGTCACATGAATCTTCAAGAAATTTTATTATCATAATAGTAATATATACTCATTACAAAATTTTATTTTATTGGCCGGGCACACTGGCTCACGCCTGTAATCCTAGCACTCTGGGAGGCCGAGGTGGGTGGATCATTTGAGCTCAGGAGTTCGAGACCAGCCTGAGCAAGAGTGAGATCCCGTCTCTACTAAAAATAGAAAGAAATTAGCTGGACAACTAAAAATATATATAGAAAAAATTAGCTCGGCATGGTGGTGTATGCCTTTAGTCCCAACTACTCAGGAGGCTGAGGCAGGAGGATTGCTTGAGCCCAGGAGTTTGAGGTTGCTGTGAGTGAGGCTGACACCACAGCACTCGCCCAGGCAACAGAGTGAGACTCTTGTCTCAAAAAAAAAAAAAAAAAAAAAAATTTATTTTCAGTCTTTTGTGCTGACTTTAAACAAAATTCTAAATGATAAAATACATAAAGTAAAACATTAAAATTGTGACATACCATCCAACCTCTTATACACATGTAGCTCTTCCCCCACCCCAATAATCTCCATCCCAGAAGTAACCACTATTTATAGTTTCATGTAAAGCTGTGTTATAAGTGTACACACACAATGCATTTTCTTTTCTTTTCTTTTTTTTTGAGACAGAGTCTCACTCTGTGACACAGTCTCTGTCACCCTGGGTAGAGTGCAGCAGCATCATCATAGCTCACTGCAACCTCAAACTCCTGGGCCTAAGTGATCTTCCTACCTCAGCCTCCCAAGTAGCTGGGACTATAGGTGCATGCTACCACACCCAGCTCGTTTTTTCTATTTTTAGTAGAGACCAGGTCTTGCTCTTGCTCAGGCTGGTCTCAAACTCCTGTCCTTAAGCAGTCCTTCCCCCTTGGCCTCCCAGATTGCTAGGATTACAGGTGCAAGCCACCGCACCCAACCCATTTTCTTTCTTCCATTCTTTAACAAAAATGGGATCACACCATTTATTTTTTTTTTTTTGTAACCGACTTACTCCTTTTACTTAATATATATCACTGACTTTTTTTCCTTTTTAACACCTGCATAATACTCCGTTTTATAGATATTTCATATTAGTTTATCAATGTCTTTTTGATGGATTTAGGTATATTTATGGTATTTTCACTAACAAGATGTTTCAGAATTATGATTATTTTACTCCATTACATTGTCTCCAAAAAAGAAATTTTAAATCTGTGGTAAAGTTTTGCGACTTAATTGCTAAATTTTACATATTACAGTTCAGTATGTATTCTTACTTATTCATGCTTACAATAAAATTGTAGATCCTTTGATTTTACTTCATATAATTGCCCCATCCTCTAAAGCATAAATAAATATTAGAAAAGGGAAATTTTAATCAGGTTCTTTACCTTCTGATTAAAACTGTAATGAAATTATCTGGAGCTAAAATTAATATCCAAGGAATTTCTTTTCTGCTATTATTACTTCAACTTCCTAATTGGAAGTTTGCTTTATGTTCTAATTTTAAAACATGCCCTAATAGCTATCATTTATTAAGCACTTAACTATGTGCTATTCATGATGGGCTTTTCATAAGTTATATTTAATAGAGAACTGAGGCTTAGTGAGATTAATTTACCTAGGGCCACACAATAGGTAACAGATCTAGGACTACAGTTTGGGTCTGTCTGACTCCAGAGCTCATGTTTATAATGCACTTTTCCCTTTAACATGATTTTCTAAATTGTAATTGCTTACTGGTGCTTCCCTTAGATTTTTTAAAAATTAAAATTCTTGTTTTGAGATTACTGTAGATTCACATGCAGTTGTAAGAAATAAAACAGAGATATTCCCCCAGTGGTAACATCTTGCAAAACTAGTACATCATCACACTAGGATGTTACAGTCAAGATACAGAATATCACCAAAGAATCCCTCATGGTGTTCTTTTATGCCCACCTACTTTCCTCCTACCCTCTACTTTTTTATGTATGTATGTATGTAGGTAGGTAGGTAGTATTTATTTATTTTTAGACCACCTTTACCTCACCCCTCCCTCCTACCCTCATCTTAATCCCTGATCTGTTCTCCATCTCTGTAAATATTATATAATGGAATGTATATATTCCACTGAACATATATATATTCAATGGAATTGAGTGGGGTTTTTTTCTTTTTTTTATTTGGAGCTAAGGTCTCACTCTGTTGCCCAGGCTAAAGTGCATGGGGGTCGTCATAGTTCAAACTCCAGGCTCAAATGATCCTCCTGGCTCAGCCTCCTGAGTAGCTGGGACTACAGGCACACACCACCACGCCTGGCTACTTTGTAGAGACAGGGTCTCCCCCGTCTCAGGTTGCTCAGGCTGTTTCTTTGTTTTTGTTTCTTTTAGAGACAGGGTCTTACTCTCACCCAGGATGAGGTGCAGTGGCACAATCATAACTCACTGCAGCCCCGAACTCCTGAGCTCAAGTGTTCCTGCTGTCTCAGCCTCACTCTCCCCAGTAGCTGAGACTACAGTCACATGCCATTATATTCAGCTAATTTTTTAATTTTTATTTTTTTATAGAGATGGGGTCTCACTATGTTATTCAGGCTGGTCTCGAACTCCTGGCCTCAAGGAATCCTCCCACCTCAGCCTACCAAAGCACTGGAATTATAGGCATGAGCCACCATGCCCGACCTATGTTTTTAATTTGGATGTCAAAATATTCATTGCTGTTAGATAGAATTATAATTGATTTTTTTAATATTTATCTTAAATCTGTCAGCCTTGCCTTACTACTTCTGGGAGTTTTTTAAATAGCTTTCTTGGGGTTTTCTGTGTAGACTTATCATGTTACCTGCAAATAATAGTTTCTTTCATTTGAGAGCTATGTGCCTTTCAGTCCTTAAATTTGAATTATAAAAATATTTTGACAGGACATGTGCAGTCTTCCAGATTATGTGACATTTAAGAGTTTCCCTGGAATCCCATTGCAACACATCTTCATTGCAGCAGGAGACGACTTGCTAGATCTCATACAAGGCTTATTCTTATTCAATCCATGTACTCGAATTACAGCCACACAGGTATTTTAACATATCTTCTTAATCTTAGGAAATATAAGGATAATTTTGGCTGTAGCATTGATAAAATAAAAATAGAATTTTATAAAACTAACAATATTCTTTAGATGCTGGAAAGATGTGGTTTTGTTTGCTTTGAGGAATAACACACTTTGTATCTCTTCCCCAAGTTACCAACGCTGTTAAATTATATGCACACACAACTATAGGAGAGTTACACTTGCCTAGGAACATATAAATACATACCTATTTCATATAATTCTCTTTTATGCAGTTTCCCTAAAGAGGAAAAGAAAACAAGGCTTTTTATTTATTAAAAATCTGGCATATTTCAGTTGAACTCTTTTTTTGTTTGTTTGACACAGAGTCTCTCTCTGTTGCCCAGGCTGGAGCACAGTGGCATGATCATAGCTCAATACAGCCTTGAATTCCTGGGCTCAAGCAATCCTCCCACCTCATTCTCCCAAGTAGCTGGAACTACAGATGTATGCCACCATGCCTGACTAGTTTTTTAAAATTTTCATAGAGATGGGGTCTTGCCCAGGCTGGTCTCAAATTCCTGGCCTCAAGTGATCCTCCTGCCTCGGCCTCCCAAAGTGCTAGGATTACAGGCATGAGCCACCACACCCGGACTCAGTTGAACTCTTACATATTAATTTAAATCTTTGTGGCAAGCCTAATGCTGAAAGTGATTTGCTTGGTTTATTATTTCTTTTCCTCCCATTAATTGTAATCCAGATAATCCATGCTGGTCATTGTCACATTCAGAAAAGTGGTAATGGGGAGAAAATGATATAGTTGGGTACAATTATACATTTATAAGAAATTGAGATATTCTAAGTAAAACAAAAACTGAAACTGACAGTTGTTTAAGGAAATAATAATTAAACTCAAGAAAGATTTGGAAGACCAAAAATATCTGCTCTAATAAAAGAAGGGAGAAACGTAATCCAACACAAAAATCTTAAGACCTATAGATACGATTTAAAAAGACAACACTTCGCAGACATCTGTATAAAAGATGGAATGGGATATTTTCTCGGATCTCTGCGTAACCCAGAATTAGCTTAATTTACTTGTGGAACTGCTGTGATTTGGAAGTAATACTTTAAATATGCAACTGTTGAAGGAATCTCTAAATCATTACTGCAAATACTAATAATATTGGAGGGGAAATGCTTGAAAAATTTGCATGGACTTATTTTTCTTCCTAAAAGGATTATCCTAAAGGAAGTATCTCAAATCGTGGCTTTTGGACATTACTATGCTACTAACATAAATAGATAAGTATAGCTTGAGAAACTTGTCATTTAGATGAAATTATTTTTATTGGAATTGTGAACCCGAGTCAAGAAAATATAGAACATTGGACTGGTAGTTAATAGAAATAACCTTGGGTAAGTCCTTCCAAGTAAAATTTCTATTCATTTGCAGTGGATTATTGAATTGTATTCTATTCGTTCCAACCTGTGGTATCTTTTTAAAAGCCTTATTTTTAAGAATATTTACATGACTTGGAATTTGAATATATACAGATATTGTGAGCAAGTTTCTCTCATTGCATTTTGAACTACAAAGCTCAATGTGTAGGCCAGGCGCGGTGGCTCACGCCTGTAATCCTAGCACTCCGGGAGGCTGAGGCAGGTGGATCGTTTGAGCTCAGGAGTTCGAGACCAGCCTGAGCAAGAGTGAGACCCCGTCTCTACTAAAAATAGAAAGAAACCGGACAACTAAAAATATATAGAAAAAATTATCCAGGCATGGTGGTGCATGCCTGTAGTCCCAGCTACTTGGGAGGCTGACACAGGAGGATCGCTTGAGCCCAGGAGTTTGAGGTTGCTGTGAGTGAGGCTGACACCACGGCACTCTAGCCTGGGCCACAGAGTAAGACTCTGTCTCAAAAAAAAAAAAAAAAAAGCTCAATGTGTAGAGAACTGAAATGTACAATATCTTACAAAGGATAGTTCATAATTAGTACTAGTTGAGCATCCATAATCCAAAAATCTGAAATCCAAAATGCCTCAAAGTCTGAAACCTTTTGAGTGCCAATGTGACACCCCAAGTGGAAAATTCCACAGATAAGGACTTAACACAAACTTTGTTTCATGCAGAAAATTGTTAAAAATATTGTATAAAATTACCTTCAGCCTATGTGTGTAAGGTATATATAAAACATAAATGAATTTCCTGTTTTGATTTGGGTCCCGTCCCCAAGATATGTCATTATATATATGCAAATGTTTCAAAATCTAAAATACTTCGGGTCCCAAGCATTTTGGATAAGAGATACTCAATCTATATAGGCTATTTAATTGTGGAAAAATTAGAAGGGGGTCTCTTTTTCTTACAGTAATGGAATTATCAGCCTGTGATAATAGGATCCTGTGTGTTTATTTATACTAATTTGCATGTCCAAATACTTGATGTTAATTTTGTTTTGTTTTGGGATTGGAGCTGTTCACATAGTTGTTTTTTTTGTTTTTTTTTTTTTGAGGCAGAGTCCCACTCTGTTACCCTGGCTAGAGTGCCGTGGCGTCAGCCTAGCTCACAGGAACCTCAGACTCCTGGGCTCAAGCGATCCTCTTGCCTCAGCCTCCTGAGTAGCTGGGACTACAGGCATGTGCCACCATGCCCGGCTAATTTTTTCTATATATTTTTAGTTGTCCAGATAATTTCTTTCTATTTTTTTAGTAGAGATGGGCTCTTGCTCTCGCTCAGGCTGGTCTCGAACTCCTGAGCTCAAACAATCCTCCTACCTCGGCCTCCCAAGTGCTAGGATTGCAGGCGTGAGCCACCGCGCCTGGCCACCACATAGTATTTTTAATGCTCCCAGCAACTTTGGAAGTTAGGTTATCCTTCACACATTTCAGATACTCACTTAAAAACCTTTCTTTGGTATCTTTTAAAGGCATTGAAAACTAAGTATTTCAGTAATCGGCCAGGGCCAACACCTGGATGTCAACTGCCAAGACCAAATTGTCCCGTGGAAACCCTAAAGGAGCAGTCACATCCAGCTATGGCAACAAAACGGAAAAGAACAGAGGCCTTGGAACAAGGTAAAATTCCCATTTTTATAAGAAATGAAACAAATTCAGAAAACTGCAGATAGCTCATGTATAGTTAGTGACTGAAGGGCAGCTAAGAAATGTAGCTTGTAAGCTATTTTTACAAATTTAAATTGTATAAAATAGAATATGCTGTTTTAGCTATATTTGCTTTCATTGAGATTACTTCAGGCACATTTAAGTATACATCAGAGTTATGAGAACCATTGATGTGTACATTCTTCCCTTCATAAATTTCTTCTGTACCTTGTATGCTTAGTGTTTAAGTACTATTGGAAAAATCTTAGTCAGTGAAGTAATGTAGTTGGGATGCAGTGACTGGTTAAAAATTGCTGTAAGAATGTGCACGTTGTTAAATGTGAACAACCTTTTTATTTTTTTTGCTTCCTAGGAGGATTGCCCAAAAAGCTAATTTTTTAGTAAAAAAGAACACTGGAAAATATTTTACTACTGAAGGAAATAGTACAAAAGGCAAATAATGGAAAAATAATAAACATTAAGTAAATGCTGTAGAAGGAATTTGTAAATATTCTACACATGTAAAATATGTAAAACTGTGGGTTATTTTTATTAAATGTATTTTAAAATAAAATTTAATTCTGATTTTTCTGATTAGAGTACAAAAAGGAGATAAGTTCAATTCTTTTGAAATGTATAATTGCAAATGCATTAGTGAAACCCTAATAAAAATAATTATTAGTTATTTTGAAGATCTGGTGAATACAACATCACAAATCTGTAGTAGCATGGATGGTTATTTGTTTTGTATTTTTTAAAGAGATAGTGTCTCACTCTGTCATCCAGGCTGGAGTATAGTGGCGTGATCATAGCTCACTACAACCTCCAACTCCCAGGCCCAAGCAATCTTTCTGAAAAGCTTGGACTACAGATGTACATGCCACCATGTCTGGCTAATTTCTTAATTTTTTGCAGAGACAGGACATCTCACTATGTTACCTAGGCTGGTCTCAAATTCCTGGGCTCAAACAATCCTTCTGCCTTGGCCTCCCAAAATGCTGGGATTACAGGTGTGAGCTAAAGCACCCGGCCTTGGTAGTATTTGAGAATAGAAAAATATTAGTAGTCAGCCAGGGCAACATAGTGAGACCCTGTCTCTACAAAAAATAAATAAACAATTAGCCAGGCATGGTGTTGCATGTCTGTAATACCAGATACTTGGGAGGCTGAGGCAGGATTGCTGGAGCCCAGGAGTTTGGGGTTGTAGTGAGCTAAGATGACGCCACTGTACTCTAGCCCAGGCAACAAGACCCTATCTCCAAAAAAAAAAAAAAAAATGAGCAAAGGGCTTGAATAGAGATTTCACCAAAAATGGCCAACAAGCATATGAAAAAGTGCTCAACATCACTAATCATTAGTAGAGAAATGCAAGTCAAAACCACAATGAGAGAACACCTTGTATTCATTAGGGTGCCTACTATCCACAACAAAAAAACAGTGTTGGAAGATGTAGAGAAATTGGAACCCTGTGTACTGTTGGTGGGAATATTAAAATGGTGCAACCACTGTGGCAAACAGTGGCCTCAAAAAATTAAAAATGGAATTGCTATATGATCCAGCAATTCCACTTCTGGATATATACCTAAATGTACTCAAGCAGGATCTCAAGGAGATATTTGTACACACGTTTATAGCACCGTTATGCACAATAGCCAAGAGGTGAAAGAAACCCAAGAGTCCATCAATGAGGGATGAATGGATAAAAATGTGGGAATTCTGACATTATACTACAATATGGATGAACCCTGAGGACATTATGGTAAGTGAAATAAGCCAGACACAAAATGACAAATTATGATTCCACTTGTGAGCTATCTAGATTAGTCAACTCATAGAAAGTAGAATGGTGGTTACTAGGGAATGCTAGGGAGGTAGAAATAGGGTGAGTTGTTTAATGGATAGAGTTTCAGTTTTGCAAGATGAAAAAGTACTACAGATTGCTTGCATGATAATGTGAACATACATAATGTTACTGAGCTGTGTACTTAAAATGGTTATTGTAATTTTATGTTACACTTTTTTACCACAACTATTTAAAACAAGCAGCAGCTACTGTGTCTATGAGAATGACTTGTCCATTCAGCTTTTTGAACCTATTCCCTTATAGCAGCAGTTCTCAAAGTGTGGTCCATGGATCTCCAGAGCCCTAAGACTCTTTGAGGGGGTCCACAAGGTGAAAAATATTTCCCTAAGAGTAATAAGATACTAATTGCCTTTGTAGCTGTGTTAATATATGCATTGAAGGTGCAAAAGTAATTTTAAGTAAAACTGCTAGGACCTCAGCACTACACAGTACTAGTAGTCTGTATTCAACACTGTCATGCCCTCAAGGTTTGTGAAACACCAGTTTTATTTAAGAATGTCCTTAAGCAGTTCAGGACACACGTCATGGATCATGCCTGCAGTCCCAACAGTTTGGGAGGCCAAGTTGGAGGATGGCTTGAGGCCAGGAGTTCGAGGCTGTAGTGAGCCATGATCATGCGACAGCACTCCAGCCGGGGCAATGGAGCTAGACCTCGTCTCTTAAAAAAATCCTTAATAAGTTCCAATTATTGATTTTATTAAATTTCAACTTCTTTAGGAAACATCTTTTTAATACTGTCTCTGAAAACAAGGAAGTAGCACAGAGGTTCTGAATACTGAAGTACAGTAGTTTGTCTCAAAGAAAAACCCTGGTGTAATAGAGTTCAGAGCTGGCCTACCCACTTTTTCATGTAATGCCATTTTTACTTGAAAGAACATCTGACAGAAGGCATGGTTATTCAGATGTGGGTAATCGGCAGAATTTCTCTTGAAAGTACAAAATGAGCGTTCTACTTGAAAACTGACAGTGTTTTTTACTGATAAAATTTGAGCTTTCAGGCTGGGTGTTGGTGGTTCACGCCTGTAATCCTAGCACTTTCAGAGGTTGATAGTCCGAGACCAGCCTAAGCAAGAGCAAGACCCCATCTCCACAAAAAAATAGAAAAATTAGCCAGGCATGGTGGCACATGCCTGTTGTCCCAGCTACTCCGAGGCTGAGGCAGGAGGATCTCTTGAGCCCAGGAGGTCAAGGCTGCAGACAGCTATGATTGCACCACTGCACTCCTGCCTGGGCAACAAAAGGAGACTCTATTTCCAAAAGAAAAAAAAATAGAGTTCATGTGTTCTCTTTCATGCCCCTCTACCCTCCTATTACCCTTCCCATCAGAAACAACCACCTTTATAAGTTTGGTGGATAATCTTACTGACTTTCTTCTGTACAAGTCACATGATGTTATGTATCAACACATGAGTTTCTTCTCTAAATAACAGTGCAGATGCATACTACTCATTTTTCATTTGTGGAGCTCTTCCATAGAGATATGTATAGATATACTTCACTGTTTCCAATAGCTGCACAGATTGGATAGGATGGATGCTGCACATTACTGACCTAATTACTTTCCTATGGACTGCAAACTAGTACCTCTGTGGAAAGTAATATGAAGATACCTCAACGAGATACAAGTAGAACTACCATTTGGTCCGGCAATCCCATTACTAGGCATCTACCCAAAGGAAAAAAAGACATCTGCACTAGAATGTTTACAGCTGCACAATTCACAATTGCAAAGATGTGAAAATAACCCAAGTGCCCATCAATACATGAGTGGATTAACAAAATGTGGTATATGTATACCATGGAGTACTATTCAGCCACAAAAAACAATGGTGATCTAGCACCTATTGTATTATCCTGGATAGAGCCTGAGCCCATTCTACCAATTGAAGTATCCCAAGAATGGAAAAACAAGCACCACAGGTACTCACCATCAAATTGGTATTAATTGATCAACACTTACATGCACATATAGTAGTAACATTCATCAGGTGTCGGGCAGGTGGGAGGCGGGAGGAGGGGGTGGGTATATTCACACCTAATGGGTGCGCTGTGCACCTTCTGGGGGATGAACACACTTGAAGCTCTGACTCAGGTGGGGCAAAGGCAATATATGTAACCTAAACATTTGTACCCCCATAACATGCTGAAATAAAATATTTCCCTATGGGCAGACATTTAGGTTCTTCCCCTTTTTACTTGTACAAACAATACTACAATGAAAAGCCTCATACGGTGGTTTGTGACACTTACATGGTTTTTAAAGGATGAGACTAATAACTAAAATGGAAATGGGTATGGCTTCAGAGCAATATTTTCTACTATTAGTTCAGCAAGACAGTGACAGATGTTCCTGGGGTGGGGAGGAAATACCATAATCCAAAATTTGGGAAACATATAATTTTCCAAACAATAACTCTTTTCCTAATTCTTGTGAAATGGATGCTCAATAGTTATTAAGCAAGAGTGATTATATAATGTAAAATAAGAAATTTATTGAAATATCAAATACTTGTTCTGAATTCAGGGGAACTATATAAAGACACCTCAATTTCTTGATTCCTCCAAATTATATTGTTAGCCATGACCATATGCTACTGCCTCAAAGGTCAGTTACATAAATACATTCACATGATTATTCAATTTCTCTTTGGCCTAATATAAGTAACCAATCACTGCAAATAAGATGATGATGTCAACAAATCCATGAAGGCCTGCAACAAGCAGAACACCTGAGAATGTTGAATCTGTATGGGTTCGGTTAAAAGATGCTGGGAGAACTGTGTGAGGTCCCAAGGTGCCTACTTTGAAAGGGACTGAGGCGTCATTGTCCTATGCACAGTTTCTTGTATGTTCTTCAGTAAATGTCTCTATTTTTAATATTACATGGCTGGATACTTTCCAGATCTCGTATATTTTTTAAAAAATTAACATTCAGTCACTCCTAGGCGTTGTTACTTCTTAGAGCATTAAGATACATTGTTATGTTGCTGATGCAGCCAATCTAAGATCCCTGTAGTCAACCTAAATAGTTAAACAATTTTTTTGCTTTCCTCCAAAATCATTTTGTTGGTTTTTAAGATGTTGGCAAACACAAAAACTTCATAATCTGTAGTAATATTATTTATAAATGTGTCAACACAGAATACTAAATAATTTCTTGTAGAAAATATAGAAAATGTTTGATTTAAGCTGCCTCCTAAAATTTAGAAATGCCTGGAAAACATACAACTTCTCAAAATGTAGCAACATTTACACAACCCTTTTTCAAAATCTCTTGATATAAACAGCTCTCAGTTCTAATTTCAACTGGTTTGTCTTCAAAATATGATACTTGATGGCAAAGAACGAGATCTTTTAAGAGTTCTTGTGTAGTTTGGATCTGTTTGAGGGTGCTGGATTGAACAAATGCAGCCCACAGAATTAAAAGTTTGGACACTTGAACGTACAGGATCATGCAAAACAGAGGATTCTGAAGTTTTATGCCGGGGGTTTTTGAATGGAAAGTTCTCTTTCATAGGATTTTTTTCTTCACTCTCTTTTGAGACAGTGTTTTTGTCTTCCAATGCCTGAGCAAGCATGTAACTAACTTTTCTCTGATGTGCCAAAGCTTCTTCTTTATCATTCAACTGCATGCACAGAAATTAAAAATGTGCCAGTTAGTCAAGAAATCACACAATATATTCAGAGAAAGAAGTACTGCAGTATTTTATCAAATGTTCAACCATAAATCTATCAAGTCAATCAATATGATAAATTAATTAGGTATCACCTGATCCCCAAGCATTATGCTACATGTTATTGAGGATTCTTTTTAAAAAGACCAAAGGACAGCATTCCTTCTACTGAAAGTTTTATAAGTTATCTAGAAAGGAAGAAAAAAATTATATATGGGGGTGTATATGTGTCTATATATATAATATCAACAGGTACTTATTTCTAAAGGAATGTTTGAGTTATAAATTGTTTTTACACATTTATATGCAAATAACTAACACTTTTTAGAGATATATTCATATAATCTGAGTCTCTCAGCGTCTTAGTCATCTGTGGAGAGCAAACAACAGGACTGATTTCAGGGCTGTGGTAATGATTAAAGGACATAATGTGTGAGGACATAACATGTGAGGAAGTGCCTTGAACATTTTATAATGCTGAATAAACAGTCTTGTCACAAACTGTATATATAAATGCAGACGACAGAGCTGGCTGGAGTTAGTTCCAGGAGCTCTCTCTTTTCAGAGGTGAAGCTTTAACCCTGCACAGAACATGAATAGAAGAAAAGAGCATTCGGGGAGTTTAAGGAAGTAAAGATCAAGAATTTGGAGTAGTGTACCCCAACTGGAAAAAGGGCATAAAAGGCAACTACAAGTATAGAGAGATAAAGAGTTGAATTAATAAGAAGCAAACAGATTAGCTTAACCACAACCTGCAACAAAAAGAAAGCAAAGATACTAACCAAATCTATTAACATCTTAAAGACTTCTTGAGGGTTATCCTGGTCTTCTGTCTGCTTCGGACTGTTTTCTGAAGGGAGCATACCCAAGAGTTTCTGCCCTAAGGTCTTCTTACTCCTCTGTGATGGATATCCTAAAATTGAACATGGAATCCAGCTGAGTCAAAAATACCTTCATTAATATACTTCCAGTAAAAGAGGTAACTGTGAACCAAGGCTCATTCCTAAACCAGTCTGAAGGTTGTCCCCTTTGGGAGACCCTTAGCACAAGTGAGGCAGGCAGCATAGCATAGTGGGAAGCACACGGCCTTCCGAGCCAGGACAGCAGTTCAGGTGAGAGAACCGAGAGCACCACCTGCCACAGGCACAGCTGCCCCTCTGCGCCACTGACATGGAAATGCAGCAAAACATGTCTGACCCAGCAAAACATGTCTGCACCCAAAAGGCAGCCTGTGAACCATGCAAACTCTGCTTTAGAGCCAGAAATACTCAGACTGGAATCCTCATTTATCCGTATACTAACTTTACAACCTCGGATGAATGTTCTGAGCTTCATTTTCCTCACCTCTTAAATGAGAATAATATTATCTACTTCTCAGGGAACTGTGCCATTAAACAACATACCACGGGGTTGGGAGGGAAGGAGGAATGGGGAGTTTTGTTGAACGGTGCACAGTCTCTGGCAAGATGATGAAGTTCTGGAGCTGGATGGTGGTGATGGTTACACAACAATGTGAATATATTTGAATGCCACTTAAAAAACTGTAAAAATAGGCAAGGCGCTCCTAAATCCCTTGGAATTTCCTGGGTGATAGGAGCATCTTTCGTTCTAATGAGACTCTTGGTGGACTGCTGCTGACTAGCCTCAGGATGGGACCTGGTTGCTAGAGGAGCCAACATTGTGATTAGAGGGTTGGAACTTTCAGCCCCAACTCCAACCTCTGGGGAGGGAAGAGAGGTTGAAGGTTAAGTTGTTCATGTGGCCAGTGACTTAATCAGTCATGCCAGGGGCAGGTACAGTGGCTCATCCTTATAATCTCAGCACTTTAGGAGGCCAAGGTGGGAGAATCATTTGAGCCCAGGAATTTGAAACCAGCCTGGGCAACATAGTGAGATCCCATCCCTACAAAAATAAATTAGCCAGACATGGTAGCACATGCATCTGTAGTCCAAACTACTCAGGAGGCTGAGACAGGAGGATCACTTGAGCCCTGGAGTTCATTACAATGAGCTATGATTACACCACTGCACTCAAGCCTGGAAAACAGAAAAAGACCCTATCTCAAAAAAAGAAAAAATTTTTTAAAACCTAAAAAAAAAAAAAAAAAAAAAAAAAAAATCAGTCATGCTTACATAACGAAGCTTTCATAAACAGCCAAAAGGACTGGGTTCAGGGAGCTGCCAGGAAGCTGAACATATGGAGGTTCCTGAGGGGTGGTGCACCAAAGAGAGCACCCTTCCCATATACCTTGCCCCAGCCACCTCTTCATCTATATCTTTTGTAATATCCTTTACGATAAACTGGTAAATATTAAGTGTTTCCCTGAATTCTGTGAGTCATTGTAGCAAATTAATTAACTCTGAGGAGGTGGTATAAATGACAATCTACCTTTCAACTGGCATCTAAAGTGGGGGCTATCTTGTGGAACTGAGCCTTTAACCTGTGGGAGCTGACTCCAACTCCACGTAGATAGTGTCAGAATTGAGTTAAATTATTGGACACCCTGCTGGTGTCTGCTGGAGAACTGACTGCTTGGGGTGTGGGGAATCCCCCCTCAATATCTATGTCAGAAGTGTTGTGCTGAATGGTGAGTGGTAAGAGTAGAAAGAACACTTTGGTGCTATCTCTAACACTGAGAAAGGCAAGAATTCTTGAACATAAAGTGAACACATACTCAAATGCTGAAATGAATATGAGTCTACCTCTTAAGACAAATACAGCTTTGTCTACACAGCACTATCCTAATAGCCAAGCTCCATGCAGAGTTGGGGACCTTCCATGCAGGTGACAGAATGTGACAGGCTTTCATAAGATTACTTTGACCCTGCCTTTCCTCTTCTTTTCTTCTTTCTCCCATCACTCTTCTTTCTACTCTCATCAAAACAAATAATTAAAATCTGATTTCCAAAGGGATCAACATGAAACACCAGGGCTGTCCTCCAACAGTATACCTTTGAAAATTTTGCAATCCAGCTCCTATGAAAGACCTAAACTGAGAGAGGAGGTGTCTGAGGACGATCATTTACATATCTGTTGTCCACGGCATAACTAGGTATTCTTACACGGTCCCCGGACCATGGTCCAAATACATGGACCATGTTAGCTTTTTTCCTGGCAAAATCACCTACACTGAGTTGGACATTAAGATTATACCTTCAACTTTTATCAAGGGATTATTATAGAAAACGGTCCCATAAATATTGACTTTGTATTCATTATAAAATATTGTTGAGGACTTAGCCATCATACTTCCTCAATGGACTCTAAAAGTCTCATGTCAGAAAACACTTTTAGAAATTAATTTCAGGACCACGTGAATGTCTTTTTGAGAATGAGTTATGAAACATTATATTTTCCTTTTTTGCCCTGACTTCTACCTAATGAACACTCTAAATATATGGCATTTATGGTCTGCTTTTACCTACTTTCATAATTTTGACTTACTACTTCTGTTTTTATTATCCCTGTAAGCCACTTCTTACCTTTTCAGCAAAGGCGTAAAGTTTAGTTAATGGAACTAAAATTCACAATAGTTGACTTGTATATTATTACTAATACATAATGTTTGAAAAGAAACATTTCAAACAAAATAGGTATCTACTATTAAAGGTTTCATTTTCAATAAGATGTTTATTAGCCCTTTCAAGTTCATCTGAATATAAACTTGAAATTAGGATTATGGATTTGACAGATTAGAAAATATTTCGAAATACAGTCATCTCAGAATTTCTATACTAAAACATTTAAACATTTTATAAGCTTCAGCTTTAATCTTTCTTGACTGACAAATGGTTTCAAATTATAATTTGACATTTTAAATTGAAGCAATATGAATTCTGAATAACATTGATATATTCACTATTTAGAGAAACTAAAATTTCTAAAAAATAACAGCTGCTTTGTTTATATTACAAGATCTATTTCAATTCTCTCATGATACTTCTATATATTTTTGTATGCACTAATACAATAATATTTAAAATTGGCCATGAATTTTTGATGGGTTTATGAGCCAAAACCTAAACCTAAACTTCTATTTCATTGTTTATAAATATATCTTATTAATTTGTCCAATTTTAAGATTTTTTCCCTCTACTCCTCAATTTCTCTTCTAGAAGTACATATGTCAATAAAGTTTAATTAGATAAAGACATTTAATGTAGAGTTTAAATGTCATTTTCAATATTACTTCCTTCTTGGCAGTTTCCCTTTAATCACCTAGCACTTTTGTTATAATTTTTTCTCCACTAAACATGGTCTTATTTAAACAAAATAGAAGAGTACTAGAAAAGAGATGCTGGCTGGGTGTGGTGGCTCATGTCTGTAATCCTAAGCACTTTGGGAAGCCAAGGCAGCAGGATTACTTGAGGCCAGGAGTTCAAGACCAGCCTGAGCAAGGGTGAGACCTCCATCTCTACAAAAAACAGAAAAATTAGCCAGGCATGGTGGTGCACACCTGTAGTCCCAGATACCTGGGAGGCTGAGGCAGGAGGATTGCTTGAGCACAGGAGTTTGAACTTGCAATGAGTTATGATGACACCAGTGCACTACAGCTTGGACAACAGAGTGAGACTCTGCCTCAAAAAAAAAAACAAAAAAGAAAAAATTTAATTTAATTAAAAAATTTTAGGCCGGGCACGGAGGCTCATGCCTGTAACCCTAGCACTCTGGGAGGCCGAGGCGGGCGGATTGTTTGAGCTCAGGAGTTTGAGACCAGCCTGAGCAAGAGCAAGACCCCACCTCTACTAAAAATATAAAGAAATTATATGGACAGCTAAAAATACATATATAGAAAAATTAGCCGGGCATGGTGGCACATGCCTGTAGTCCCAGCTACTCAGGAGGCTCAGGCAGGAGGATTGCTAGAGCCCAGGAGTTTGAGGTTGCTGTGAGCTAGGCTGACGCCACAGCACTCACTCTAGCCTGGGCAACAGAGTGAGACTGTCTCAAAAAAAAAAAAAAAATTTAAAAATTTAAAAAAGATAAAAGAAAAAGAGATGCTCCTGTTATTTTATGGTTTTGTTGATTCAAATAGATCATCGGCACATGTAATATCCAATGACTCTTTTTTTCCATAGTTGCTAAATTTTTAAATAAATCACAACTATATATGATATTTTAATTATATTCACCCACATTGGATTAAACATGTTTCATCAACTTTGATTATAACTGAAAAAACTAAAATTGCACCTGATTATTGCTATTATAATTCATAGTTACCATCCTCTTTAAGGTGTTTCCAATTTATCCGTTTTGTTGCTTTTTTACACATTTTATCCATTTGTGTCAATCTTAGTGCCTGTTCATTTTTCCTCATTAATTGTTGCTCAAATGCAATTCTGAATGCATCCGCCATTATATAAGCTTCTTCTTTACTCTTCTGCAAAAGTTCCAACTGGTTTTGAAAGAAAGTTTGGAAGATGTCAGAAGCAAAACCAGAACAATTCTTGCCTGAATGTGGAATTAAATTAAATATGCAACCTCCCTCCCTAGCACTGGTCTATTGCCTGTGTTTGATCTAGTTTATCTGCTTAAAGTAATTGGTACTTGTCAATTCTCTTCTGCAGCAGGCAGCCCACTCTTGACCTAGATTACCAGCAGTTTCCTAGTTTCCCTTATGGTACCTGTCAGCTCCCTGCTAATCCAACCCTATACACTACCCTATATAGGCCCTGCGTGTGTCTTGTCCAAATCCAGGGAAGGGCCCAGCAAGAAAGAAGAAAGGACACCAAAGGCTGCATTTCACTTCAGACTTGCACCATTCCAGAAAATACCATTGAAAGTAATGATGATTAATATCTTTCCAATTCCTCCTATAGCTGACCTTGACTCTGATCAATGTAGTCTTATGCTTTTCTTATTGCTACCGTTTAGCTGTTTGCTTTCCTATATACTCTAAAACTTTAAATTCCATACCTTCAATGAAAGTAAAACATTTTTAGAATTATGGTCCATATACTGTATTGTTTTGCTTTTTTTTTTGGAGACAAGGTCTCACTCTGTCACCCAGGCTGGAATATAGTGCTGTGATCATAGCTCATTGCACCCTTGAATTCCTGGGCTCAAGTAATCCTCATGCCTCAGCCTCCCAAGTAGTTGGGACTATAGGTGTACCAGCTAATTTTTACATTTTTTGTAGAGATGGGGTCTCGCTATGTTGCCGAGGCTGGTCTCGAACTCATGGGCTCAAATGATCCTCCCACCTCATCCTCCCAAAGTGCTGGGATTATAGGCATGAGCCACCATACCTGGCCTAAAGCCCAATTATAATGACAGCTATCATTTAAATGTCTGGCATGTTCATGGCACAGTGCTAAATATTAAATGTCTATTTCCTCTATTCTCACAACAACGTTCTAAGGTAGTTATTATCCTGCACTTAACATAATAAGAAAACTGAGGCTTTGTCAACACTGCAAGTTTAAAAAAAAAAAAAAAAGAAAAGAAAACTGAGGCTTATTCGGTCCAAAGCCACACAGCTAGTAAATGGTAGAGCAAAGATGCAAACAAGTCTGGCTGGTACAAAGGTTCCTTCCACTGTACCCTGCTGCTCTTCAAATATGTTCCATGGCTGGACGTCGTGGTCCATGCCTGTAATCCTAGCACTCTGGCAGGCTGAGGCAAGAGGATCACCTGAGGTCAGCAGTTTGAGACCAGCCTGAACAAGAATGAAACCCTGTCTCTACCAAAAACAGAAAAAATTAGCCGGGCATAGGGGCACACACCTGCAGTCCCAGCTACTTAGGAGGCTGAGGCAGGAGGATCACTTGAGCCTATGAGTTTGAGGTTGCCATGAGCCATGATCACGCCATTGCACTCTACCCAGGGTGAGAGAGTGAGACTTTGTCTCACACACACACACACACACAAAATATGCTCCATGTGTATCTCCCCATTAATCAGTGTTGCTGATCATAGTGATTTTAAGCATAAATATACTTTTCCCTGCATTATATAGTAATTTTAGGGTCATGTACAGATGAGAAAAATATGAATTTAGAAGTATTAACTGAAGGCTGGGTGAGGTGGCTTAGGCCTGTAATCCTGGCACTCTGAGAGGCCGAGGTGAGAAGATTGCTTAAGGTCAGGAGTTTGAGACCAACCTGAGCAAGAGCTAGATCCTGTCTCTACTAAAAATAGAAGAAATGAGCTGGGCAATTAAAAAATAGAAAAAATGAGCTGGGTGTGTGGTGGTGCATGCCTGTAATCCCAGCTACTTGGGAGGCTGAGGCAGAAGGATTGCCTGAGCTCAGGAGTTTAAGGTTGCTGTGAGCTAGGCTGATGTCATGGCACTCTAGTAGCCTGGGCAACAGAGCAAGGCTCTGTCTTAAAAAAAAAAAAAAAAAAATACCAACTAAAAACTTAGGCAAATTACTTTAATTTTTTTTGTTTTTTTATTTTTTTTTGAGACAGAGTCTCACTCTGTTGCTCAGGCTAGTGTGCTGGGGTATCAGCCTAGCTCACAGCAACCTCAAACTCCTGGGCTCAAGCACTTCTCCTGCTTCAGCCTCCCAAGTAGCTAGGACTACAGGCATGCAGCACCCCACTCAGCTAATTTTTTCTATTTTTAGTTGCCCAGCTCATTTTTTCTATTTTTAGTAGACATGGGGTCTCACTCTTGCTCAGGCTGGACTCAAACTCCTGAGCTCAAACGATCCACCCACCTCAGCCTCCCAGAGTGCTAGGATTACAAGCATGAGCCACCAGGCAAACTACTTTAGGTGGCTTCAAATATCATGCCAAGTACTATCTATTTTGGAACCAGGTAAACAAAATCCAGTTGATAAGTTAATGCTATCATATAAAACTAAGCATAAGTTCCATAGCCAATAACTATTATAATGAAGTTAATTATTATGGATATTTCCATTTATGCTACTATTAGTAGAGAAACAAAACCAGAGCTACTGCTGTTGAGATAATGCGATACCTCTTGTTTGAGCTGAAGAAGCAGTTTCCGAGTGGATGCTGCCATTTTGGCACAAGAACAGGGGCTCCCTCCAGGACCATGACAGAGGCAGGCTCCAAGGACTGCAAGCTTTAAATCCAAAAGCATTACCCCCATTACTAAGGGTCATACTATTTCAGCTGCACACAAACACAGGGGTACCCACAAACATACCCATGCACATTACTATTCAAGCATCTGATCCAAAGAAACCAGAAAGGAAAAAAAAATAGAAGAAAGCTGAGATCAGGATTTTAGGATCCAAGGGGAAATTAACTATACAAATGAGGAAAGATTGGCATTACTCGGAACAAAAACATAAAGGAATTTTACCTTCTTTCATTTTACTCTTAAAACCTATAATCCTGGCATCAGTCCCTATAAATCTGAGTCCTTGTCAGGAGTTTAGCCTAACAAAGTAGTTAACACTAACATCCACAGCATGGGTTTCCTGCGACTGTTTGGCCCTGAAGCCTGAAATTCACTAGTGTCAGTTCCCCCTGAGGAGAGCTGTATGCTCAGAATATGAGTGCATTTTAATATGTCAATGAGGAAAACAATCATCCCTCCACTCCTAAAAAAAATGAATAGTCCATATGGGTCACTCGTGTGTAAAAGAAAATAAAATTTCAAAGCCCTCTAAATTTCTTATGTCAAGGAAGAAGTTAAACCCTGGAGACTGAGTCACTTAGCATGTTTGAAATTCTGCTTCTCAGATTATAGATCAACTCTCTTCTTCATTGTTCTTGTTCTGTAAATGACGAGGAGAGACCAGAGACCAGACCTTCCCTGCTTTCCAATCAGTGATCTTTGTTATAGATTAACTGCTTCCTTTATTGTCGTCTTGGGCCTAACAGAGACCAGATGGTGCCCAAGACCCCGGGAATATTACATCTTCAGTGTGGTACGTTAAATATACCTTTCCCAAAAGAAAAAGACTACCTTAACTAATCAGATTGTTGTAACTATGCATTAAGCCTTACATAAAAAGATGCTGAAATTCTGTTAAACTTCTCTAAACTTTGTCTGTATAGGTGATCCCAAACATCGACACTTTGGAACCCTGACTTCCATTCTTTGGAATCTGTTCTTCCTGGGCAGCCTGTCCTCAAACTTTGTGCTTGAATCATCTTTCTTTAAACTAAATTCTGATCCTTTTGATTATTTTAGGTTGACACCTGGTTGACCACTGTAGTGGCAAGAAAGGTAAGAATTTTATTTTTTTAACCCATTTTTGAAGCTAACGACGAATTACTTTCCCAACATATTCCAATAAGTACCAATTTAACAGGGGCAATATATGCAACATAGTATGTCATGTCTTTTAAAGTTTCATGTGGAACTTACTATAAAATTATTATCTAAGCTTCTTCCTGTTCCTGTAAATTTCACATAGATAGGCTGGCTTAATACATAATCCTGTTTTAGAGACTTTTAGGGAGGAAAATTCCATATCCCCCCTTAGTGTAAAGGCCATTTCAGAAAATTCTTTCTCACATCAAAGAAAACTGTAAAGCACAGAGTTAGCTTTCAGTTGAGACAAATGTACAATGGTAGATATGTGGCAAATAGGTATTTTCCCTTTTCTTTTTCCTGCTCCTAATAATCACTCCTGCCAAAATTGCCAAAAGTAACTAAGACACAGGCAGGACCAACATAAAACATGCCAGGCTTCAGCAAGGACCTCAGACTCCTAATGCTACCTTCCTTCCCTCGGTGCTCCTTCATCTGGAACAAGGTCAGGGCCCTTGTTCCTACCTAACCTGGGTAAGGTTGGCCCCATAGCCTACTCAAGACTATAACAAAGCATCCTTTTCTAGAACTTTCTTCTCAGTTCAGTTTCTTTTATTTTTCCTTTTTGCTATTGGCAGTAGAGCAAATTCCAGATCTACCACCTACTAGCTGTGTGACTTCGGACAAATTACTTAACCTCTCGGTGCCATTTGTAACATGGGGATTATAATCAGGGATTATAATATATCCACTTTATTGGGTATTGTGAGGATTAAATGTGTCAATTTATGTAAAGCACTTAGAACAACATCTGGCACTTGCTAAGGACTAGGAAGGTGTTTGCCATTATTATTAACAATTTTCCTTTTTTGAAATCCCACAGTGAGTGAGTGGCAGCCCCTCTCACTCCACTGTTATGCTTATTTCTTATAAGTCCCAGGACTCTTTTTTTTTTTCTTTTTTGAGACAGGGTCTTGCTCTGTTGCCCAGGCCAGAGTGCAGAGGGAGAATCATAGCTCACTGAAACCTCAAACTCCTAGGCTCAAGCAATCCTCAGCCTCCTGAGTAGCTGAGACTAGAGGTATACACCATCACACCCAGCTACATTTTTTATTTTTTGTAGAGATGGGGTCTTGCTATGTTACCCAGGCTGGTCTTGAACTCCTGGCCTCAAGCGATCCTCCCACCTTGGCCTCCCAAAGTGTTAAGATTACAGACGTGAGCCAACACGCCCAGCCCCAGGACCCTTCTGACCTTAGTAGCCAAACTCCCACATTGCAAGCCATTAGCAATGCATCATTAGATCTTCATTCTTTTTTTTTTTTTTTTTTTTTTTTTTTTTTTTTTGAGACAGAGTCTCACTTTGTTGCCCGGGCTAGAGTGAGTGCCGTGGCGTCAGCCTAGCTCACAGCAACCTCAGACTCCTGGGCTTAAGCGATCCTACTGCCTCAGCCTCCCGAGTAGCTGGGACTACAGGCATGAGCCACCATGCCCGGCTAATTTTTTTGTATATATATTTTTAGTTGGCCAGATAATTTCTTTCTATTTTTAGTAGAGACGGGGTCTCACTCTTGCTCAGGCTGGTCTCGAACTCCTGACCTTGAGCGATCCACCCGCCTCGGCCTCCCAGAGCTAGGATTACAGGCGTGAGCCACCGCGCCCGGCCTAGATCTTCATTCTTAACCTGGCTCTACCATTGACTGACCTTGTCACCTCAGAAAAATAATTGAACTTACCTGAGCCTTAGTTTCCACCTCTCTAAAATGGGGATAATACCTGCTTTGCAGCCCTCGTAAGACTACTATGAAGATAGGGTAGAATAATGTGTGTAAAAAGTACTCTGAAACCGTAAGCCCCAAACCAGATGTGAGATACTACTAACATAGCTTCTGCTAGAACTATAAAAAATAAGAAATAAACAGGGTAGGAAGCGGCCAGGACATTCCCTGGTGTTCAAGAATGTCCTGCATGAAGGGCATGGTATCAGCAAGGCTAGAAGAACCGACCTAGGCAAGCCCACAAGGCCTCTAACTCTCATTCCCAAATTGCTGAAGTATGTGCTATCCTAGAACACGTACCAAAGGGCAAGGAAGAAAAGAAAAGGAAAGGAGAAAACTTCCCTCCTGTTCAACTTCCATATTTGCTTACCCACCTCAAGACTTGAAACCTCTGCACAGCCACTTTTATCATGGCACATGTTTTCCTGAGCCATCTTCTGCTGTTTGATATCAAGCATGGCGAGGACCTCCAAATACTGTTGATTCAAAACTAGAAAGGGCCATATGAGAAAGTGTTAGTTTTGAAGTCTAACTCCAACCTCATTTAATCTGGTTATACCAACATCGAATAGTCATTTCTTATAAGCAATAGATAAACAATAGACATTACCCACAAGATCTGGCTCCATCAAGAAAACCTACCTGATACAAAAGTAGGAAGCATGTGAGATAACATAATACTAGGTGAGATATTGTCATTTTTAATGTGGAAGAATGTTAACTTTGCAATAGAAGTGTACTACTTGTTTGCTCTTGGAAAAATTGCAGGATTTTCAAAAAGGGAATATGTAGAGGCAATTTATTCAAAGACTTTATGGATAGTAAGACAAATGGATGGCGAGATCTCATATACTGTATTAATGCCAAATGTATGAGCTATCCAAACACTAACAGATTTTTCTATTACTTAAGAGTTTTCACAAGAGGCTCCCAAACCAAACATTTAGTACAAGAGGGGTCCTTCTATCTACTGTAGAACAGAAAACCGTGACTTTTCCCCTCCCACTGCAAGGTGAAGTGGTAGGGAGGAAGACGAGAGCTTGTGATCACAAGCAGCTTCTGCCCTGCACAAATCCAACACAGGAGGCATCTTCATCAAGCCAGTCCCTAGTGCCGAGAAGCACCACCTGTGTGTGCAGATCTCAACCAGAGGCATTTACACAGCTCAGTTATGACACAATAGAAAGTGCCACTCTCAGGCCAGTCACGGTGGCTCACACCTGTAATCCTAGCACTCTGGGAGGCTGAGGCAGGAGGATCGCCCGAGGTCAAGAGTTCGAGAACAGCCTGAGCAAGAGCGAGACCCCGTCTCTACTAAAAAATAGAAAGAAAGTAACCGGACAACTAAAAATATATAGAAAAAAATTAGCCGGGCATGGTGGTGCATGCGTGTAGTCCCAGCTACTCGGGAGGCTTGAGGTTGAGACCAGGAGCTTGAGGTTGCTGTGAGCTAGGCTGATGCCACGGTACTCTAGCCTGGGCAACAGAGTGAGACTCTGTCTCAAAAAAAAAAAAAAAAGAAAAGAAAAGAAAGAAAGGGCCACTCTCAGCCTCAGGACCTGATTTAGAACTTGTTTTATCCCCTTCAA
Source organism: Lemur catta (assembly GCF_020740605.2). Taxonomy (NCBI): domain Eukaryota; kingdom Metazoa; phylum Chordata; class Mammalia; order Primates; family Lemuridae; genus Lemur; species Lemur catta. Next base: position 44,415,699 of record NC_059139.1, read on the forward strand.
ACCACTACTTTAAAACAGTTTCTTCTAAGAAGAAAGAATTAACATCTCTTAAAAATTTTTAAAAAGCTAATACCAAATACCTTTATAGCCTTTCATCAACTTTCATCATAAGGTGGTTCATTATATAAGGGATATACAACGCTAAATTATAACACATAATATCTACTTTAGTCCCCCAAACATCAGGTTCTCTACCATTTTGCTTTACACTGAAAACTAAATGAAAAGAGGGGAATAGGGATAGAAATTGCTTAATGGGTATAAGCTTTTACTCTGGAGTGCTGAAACTATTTTGGAATTTCACCTTGATAAGTTGTTTTTAATTTTAAAAACCCCTAAATCATGCATTTCTTCCTTCTATTATCCTTAAAATACATTAATTCAAAATACTAGCACTTCGTCTTTATTGATACTTTTTTTTTTTAAGACAGGGTCTCACCCTGTCACCAGGCTGGAGTACAGTGACATCATCATAGCTCACTGCAGCCTACAACTCTTGGGCTCAAGCAATTCTCCTGCCTCAGCCTCCCGAGTAGCTGGGACTACAGGCACATGCCACCAGGCCCGGCTAATTTTTTAAATTGTTTTTTGTAGAGATGGGGTCTCACTATATTGCTCTGGTTGGTCTTGAACTCCTGGCTTTAAGCTGTCCTCCTGCCTTGGCCTCACAAAGTGCTACGATTACAGGCATGAGCCACCACACTTGGCTGGTACATGTGTCTTTAATACAGGACACTCTTACATAAAACTGATCTTTTAACATAATATTTTAATTTTATTTATTTATTTTTTCTGAGACAGGGTCTTGCTATGTTGCCCAGGCTGGTCACAAACTCCTGGGCCCAAGTGATACTCCTGCCTCAGCCTCCCTAGTAGCTGGGACTGCAGATACATGCCACTGCAACCAGTTTTACACAATATTTTTAAAGAACCATCAAAATACCACTCTTTACTTACCTGCATTTTCAGACTTTAGCATTTTAATTTCTTCTGTTTTCAGTTTCAAATTTTCTTTGAGGATGGCATTTTCACAGCTTAGTCTGGGAAAAAAGTACCCTTCAAATAAGTAGAACATTAACACTTTCTTGCTGAATGAGAATATTTTTATTTCCATAATTAGAACACAAAAAACTAAATATAATTTTTCCTACTTCAGAATAGTCTAGAATTTACATATGTCATGAAAATGAATACAATTTAAAAAAGTGTGGTGAGATTTTTAAACAAGACTCTTAACCTTTTGTAAACTTTGTTGAGAAATAATCAGAACTAGAAATATTTCTAGGCATCCATTTTGCATACTCATTCTCTTTAATTTTAATTCAACTTAGTAACCATTTGAACACCAGCTATGAGCTTAGGCCATCTTAAAAAACATTCATAAAAAGATACACAGGGGCCAGGCATAGTGGCTCATGCCTATAATCCTAGCACTCTGGGAGGCCAAGGCAGGTGGATCGTTTGAGCTCAGGAGTTCAAGACCAGCCTGAGCAAGAGCGAGACCCCGTCTCTACTAAAAATAGAAAGAAATTAACTGGACAACTAAAAATATATAAAGAAAAAATCATCTGGGCATGGTGGCACATGCCTGTAGTCCTAGCTACTGGGGAAGCTGAGGCAGGAGGATTGCTTGAGCCAAGGAGTTTGAGGTTGCTATGAGCTAGGCTGACACCACAGCACTCTAGGCTGGGCAAGAGAGTGAGACTCTGTCTCAAAAAAAAAGAAGAAGAAAGCCTAAGCTACATTTGAAATACATGTTTTAAGGATTTTCAAAGAAAAATTATGAAATAACGATATACAAACCTGTCATATTTTTGAGTCCAAGATTCCTCTATATTTTTAAATCTATTCTGATCAAATTCTATTTCCCACTGTAAGGCATTTATTTCCTATGGAAAGAAAATAACACTTTCATGGCAAATTACCATAACTAAATCATTTCAGGACATTATGAATAACTAAAATAAATCATGTAATCATTTCATAGAAATCGTTTAAAGAGGAAAAATTAGTTATTGCTCAAAAAGAGTCTATGACATTTGTAAACATATAAAATATGCCTCTTTAGCACTCAAAAAAGCATTGCCAAAGCTTACTTAATATAGAAACAATTTTAAATTGCTTATCTTCAAAATCTTCTGGACTGAACCAAGACTTCTCAATGCTCACCCCCGACCCCATGTAGACAAAATTCACTCTTGTAAGTCTTAGCCCAAATGGTGCCATCAAGGGATGGCACAAAAAGCACAGGAAAGGTGACTATTTAGGATGATTCCTAAGTACCTTTATAGTGATGATTAGATGGACAGAAAGAGGCAGGCCCTGCCAGGAGAGCAGAAGAATAAAAAAATAAAAGGAATAAGAAAAATAGGAAGTATTCACACAACTCAACAACAAAAAAACCCAAATAATCCCATTAAAAAGTAAGCAAAGGACATTAATAGATATTTTTCAAAAGAAGACATACAAATGACCAACAAACATAGGAAAAAAATGCTCAACATCACTAATCACCTGAGAAATGCAAATTAAAACCACAATGAAATATTATCCTATACCAGTTCGGAATGGCTATTACTAAAAAGTAAAACATAATAGATGTTGGTGAGGACATGGACAAAAGGGCACTCTTATACACTGTTGGTGGGAACATAAATTAGTACAACCCTTATGGAAAACACTATGGAGATCTCTCAAAGAAATAAAAATTGAACAACCATTCGATCAAGCAATCTCATTACTGGGTATATGTTCCAGGGGAAAAAAATCATTATATCAAAGCAATACCTACACTCATGTTTATTTTAGCACTATTCACAATAGCAAAGATATGAAATCAACCTAAATGCCCATCAATGAATGATTGAATAAAGAAAATGTGAGATACCAGCCTGAGCATGAGAGAGACCCCATCTCTACTAAAAATAGAAAGAAATTAGCTGGACAACTAAAAATATATATAGAAAAAATTAGCCGGACATGGTGGCACATGCCTGTAGTCCCAGCTACTCAGGAGGCTAAGGCAGGAGGATTGCTAGAGCCCAGGAGTTTGAGGTTGCTGTGAGCTAGGCTGATGCCAGGGCGGCACTCTAGCCTGGGCAACAGAGTGAGACTCTGTCTCAAAAAAAAAAAAAGAAAATGCAAGATAGATACACACGCAGGAATACTATTAACCTATAAATAATAATGAAATCATAGTGGAGGCCATTATCTTAAGTGAATTTAACTCAGAAAGTCAAATACTGCTTATAAGTTCCCACTTATAAGTGGGAGCTAAATAAAGCGTACATGTGGACAGAGAGTGGGGAATAACAGACATAATAGACATTGGAGACCCGGAAGGGTGGGAAGGAGGGAGGGGAATGAGGGATGAGAAATTACTTAACGGGTACAATGTACATTAATTATTCTGGTGATGGTTACACTAAAAGCCCAGACTTCACCACTACACACTATATCCATGTAACAAAATTGCATGTGGGCCGGGCGCGGTGGCTCACGCCTGTAATCCTAGCACTCTGGGAGGCCGAGGCGGGTGGATCGCTCGAGGTCAGGAGTTCAAGACCAGCCTGAGCAAGAGTGAGACCCCGTCTCTACTAAAAAAAAATAGAAAGAAATTATCTGGCCAACTAAAATATATATAGAAAAAAAAAATTAGCCGGGCATGGTGGCGCATGCCTGTAGTCCCAGCTACTCGGGAGGCTGAGGCAGTAGGATTGCTTGAGCCCAGGAGTTTGAGGTTGCTGTGAGCTAGGCTGACGCCACGGCACTCACTCTATCCAGGGCAACAAAGTGACACTCTGTCTCAAAAAAAAAAAAAAAAAAAAAAAAAAACAAAATTGCATGTGTACTCCTTAAATTTATACAAATTAAAAATAAATAAATAAGAAGTATCAATTTGGCAGGCCACCTATTACCTTATAATAGGGAAATAATTTCTTAATTCTTTGCCCATGTGACAATTTGTTTTAGATTATAAGCTCCAAAAGGGAGAAACTGAAGCACATCTAACAGAAGGTATGCACAAATGACATATTTATTAGTACAATGAGTTTAAGGAAATTCTATTTAAAGTGTATTGGACTAAACAAGTCTACACTAAAGTGGCAAATACCTTCTCCAAGAATCTCTTTTGTTCCATAGTTTTTTGAAGCACTGCCTGGGTATGACTTGTGGCTTTGCCAAGTATTGCCTAAGAAAATAAAAATAGCATCAACATAAATTAAATTTCTAATCATTCCTATATACATAATGAAGTTCATATTTTCATTTTAAGACAGAAAATTAACTTGAGAATTTCACAGTGACTACCTTTTGTGGAAAGTTTGATAATGCAAAAGTCAGATCTTGGTTTGGCTCTTTTCCAATGAATACGGGAATGAATGAATTTTCCACACAAAGAAAATGTTCATAGCAGTATTATTTATCAGTCAAAAATTGGAAACAACCCAAATGTCCATCAACTGGTGAATGGATAAACAAAATGTGGTATGTCTATACAGCAGAGTATTATATGGTAATAAAAAGACAGTACTGACACATGCTATGACATGCATGAATCTCAAAAACATAACTAAAAGAATCCAGATGCAGGCCGCGAACGGTGGCTCACGCCTGTAATCCTAGCACTCTGGGAGGCCGAGGCGGGCAGATCGTTTGAGCTCAGGAGTTCGAGACCAGCCTGAGCAAGAGCGAGACCCCATCTCTACTAAAAAGTAGAAAAAAATTATCTGGCCAACTAAAATATATATAGAAAAAATTAGCCGGGCATGGTGGCACATGCCTGTAGTCCCAGCTACCCGGGAGGCTGAGGCAGTAGGATTGCTTAAGCCCAGGAGTTTGAGGTTGCTGTGAGCTAGGCTGACGCCACGGCACTCACTCTAGCCCGGGCAACAAAGCGAGACTCTGTCTCAAAAAAAAAAAAAAAAAAAAAAAAAAAGAATCCAGATGCAAAAGAATCTAATCGCATATTGTATGATTCTTTTAATATGAAATAGAAAAGGCAAATCTATAAGACAGAAAGCAGATTAGTGATTGTCTAGGGCTGGGAGTGAGAATGAGGAATGACTGCAAATGGGCACGAGGTTCCTTTATGTGGGTGTTGGAAATGTCCAAAATTTGATTGTAGTGACAGTTGCACAACTCTAAGTTTAGGAAATATAAATCATAGTGTACACTTAAAATAAGTGAAATTCATGCTATGTAAGCCAATTATAAAGCTATTAAAAAAATCTATACCACAACTAAAAACCCCAACTATATTAAAGCACTGCTGCTCTTGTTTTAAAAGCTAAAACCATACTAATTATTATTGGAATGTGTAAGTGACAAAAGTTTAATAACTTTTTACCATGCTTTGAAGAATTTTCAGTGCTTCCTCTTTACTTTCAAGTTGTCGTTGAGATGCCTCAAGTTCAGTTTTTAAAATTTCTACCTCCTGAGGACAGAAATAAAATTAGTCTTCCTATCTGCAAGATATGCAACCCCAAAATTATCACTTTGGCTAGTCTCCATTTACCCTTGGCTCAAAGCACTTACAAATGAGGTTGGAAATTCCTCTATACTTTGTAAGTGAACTGGACATGCTAAAACCGAGAGCTTCATTATCAGGTGCCAGTTGTAACTATAAGCCCAAATCTCTTCCTCTTATTCACTTAGGTCATAGAACTAATAACAAAAAATTAAAACTCTTTTCCTGGCCTCAAGCTATCATCCCACTTTAGCCTCCCAAAGTGCTGGGATTACAGGCGTGAGCCACTATGTGCCTGGCCTCAATTCTATTACATACTAAATTAGATTGCAGTTCCTTATGTCAGGACTCAAGGTAAGGAGGCAGTCTCAGGCCAAATTTAGTTTAACAGATGTAATCAAGTTCAAATGAAATCACAGTGGATTAGGGTGAGCCTAATCCAAAGACTGGTGTCCTTATAAAATGAAAGAAATTTAGACAGAGACTCATGGGGAGAAGGCCATGTGACAGCAGAGTCACAGAATGGATTTACGCAGCTCCCAGCCAAAGAACGCCAAAGATTGCAACAACCATCAGAAGCTAGGAAAAGGCAAAGAAGGATTCTCCTCTAAAGCCTTCAGAGAGAACAGGCTGCTAACACCTTGATTTCAAACTTCTGGCCTCCAGGACTGAGATAGAATAGATTTCTGTTGTTTTAAGCCACCAGCTTGTAATGCTTTGTCACAGCATCCCCTAGGAAACTAATACAGTAGCTTTCATGAGAAGAGTCATAAACACATACTAAGATAGGCTTCCTGTTTCCCAAAGGATAGGGACCCCTCACAGAAACTGCTATTCCCACTGGCTCCTCAGGCCACCTGGGAGAAGCTCTGTCTTCTGACTTCAAGGAGGTTAAATTAAGTCAGGTTATTTCAAGCCATACATAGGGAAGGCAGATGAAAGGCACCCATAATTATTTTCAAGGAGGAGATTAGAGAGGTAGGGTAGAAGGGAGAACTAGTGGGCATGTTTATATAAGTAGGCTTTTTAAGAGATCAGGTGGGTAAGAAACAGAGGCAGCACAGGTAAAAAATTAGGAGCTTCAGACTGTGTTCATCAAGAATATCTGGAAAGCCAATATTTGCCTTCCACACGATTTTAGTAGTATTTAAAGAAAGTATCTATCAACAGACTTTATTTACATAAGAATTTTTATATTAACAAGAGTACTTACCTCTAAAGTTTCATGAAGATATTGCCTTAATTCTTCATTTGACAATTCTGAAGTAGAATCTATTAGAAGGAAAAACAAAAACTTGGATATTTTCTTTAACTAATTAAACAACAGGACATTTGGTTACAAATGATCAAATACAGGTTTTCCCTAAACTGGAAAAAGAAAAGAATTATAATAGACCAAATAATGATCAAAATAGGTAGCTTAAAACATTTCACAAATGAAAAGATACACACTGTACTTTTGAATAAAAAGACTTTAAAAAAAAGGACTCTAAAAATAAAACTGATGTTAATGAATTGGTTAATTATTATATTCGAACATAAAATAGAAAAACATGAATGTTGGTGAGTAAAATAAACAAATTTTGCTGTTTAGCTTAAGCTTGATTGGTATAGTAATATGCTTATCTAAGAAATAAACTATATTTAATTTCTTTCCAAGGAGAATGACTAGAAGTCTTCTGTAACTTCAATTATTTTCTCCTTAATGGAATCAACTGGGAAATTAAACTGAGCTTTCTAAAAGCTTCATTTCACTGGCAATAAAAAAAAATTAAGATAGAAAATTACAAGAGTATAAGAAATAAAAGGAAGAAAAATAATTTTATAAAGATTATTTTGAAAGACATTAAAAATTTCTTGAAGCTGGGCATAGTGGCATGAGCCTGTAATCCCAGCTACTCAGGAGGCTGAGGTAGAAGGATCACTTCACCCCAGGAGTTCAAGTCTAGCCTGGGCAACATAACAAGAGCCTATCTCAAAAAAAAAAAAAAAAAATTTCTTGAGAAGAATGTTTATTCTGGAAAAAGAAAAAACAATTTTTTTCTTTGCTATTCTGAACTTTCATCAACATGACAGTATCCAAGGCAAAACCTAAATCATGTTTTTACTGTGATGAAACAGGATTCCAAGGAAGTATAGAAACACTGGGTTGGCAAACAACATTTCTGTTCTATTAATACTTATTGTAGGCAAAACAATAGCCCCAAAGACATCGATGTGATTAAATTAAGGATTTTGAGATGGAGATTACCCTGGATTATCCAAGTGGGTCCACTGTACTCATAAGAATTCTAATAAACAAAAGAGGCAGGCAAGAGAGTCAGTGTCAGAATGATATGACATGAGAACAACACAACCAGCCATTGTTGGCTTTGAAGACGGAAGAAGGGGCCGTGAGCAAAGGAATGCAGGCAGCCTCTGCAAGCTGCAAGAGGCAAGGGAACAGATCTCCCCTAGAGCTTCCAGAACGAACACAGCCCTGCAGTACTTTGATTTTAGTCCAGTGAAATTTGTTTTGGACTTCTCACCTACAGAACTGTAAAATAATAAATCTGTGTTGTTTTAAGTCACTAAATTTGTGGTATTTTAGAAATTATCTATTATCAATAAGAAACTAATACAATACCCTTACCTAGAATAGGGCCAACCTTGACAAAAAGACAAAAGTCCATAACTCAACAAAACAGGAACTCATACTATAACATTATCATTAAATCATATTTATGTCCCAGCATTTTCCTCATGTTTTTATAAAGGCATCTTAGAATTACGTTCAGTTTTCAACATCTTGCTTACAAAACAGAATCCATCCTCTAAGGAATTGGAAGAAAAATCTATAAATAATCCCATTCTAATTTCAAGAAAGATTTTGAAGGATGGGAATTAAACCCCAAGCTGCAACATGCTTTTTGTAAATCTTTCTGAAACCATGTTTCTCAAATTATTCTCATGTTGCCCTAATATGTGTGTGTTCAACTTTGGTGGGGGAAGTTTCAGAAGGCGAAGTTTTACATCATGGATTACAAAAGATTCAGCCAGAAAAGAGCTGGTGCCATAGTACAGGTATGGACTCGTCCATGAATTCCCAATTATTTTGGAGTTGTAATATTCTATCACAAAGTGATCCTGAATTTTATTCTTCCCCTAATGTAAGGCATAATTTCTTCTTGATTACAATAAATTTAAATTAATATTTTTTTACACTACTTGAGAATTTCGTGACACTCTACAATAACTGGAAGCATCTGTGTTCTGCCCGGAATACTCCTTTCCTAAAAAGCCGCCAAGGCTTGCTCCCCGCTTCATTCAGGTGCTCAGATGTTACCTCCTTAGACAGACCTTCCCTCCCGCAGGCCTGAAACAGTAGTCACTCACTATCCTTTCACTTACCACGGCCTGATGTTACACATCTGTTGATCTGCAGGTATATTTTCTATCTCCTCTACTAGAGTATGACACCCATGACATTAGGGCCTTTGGCTATTTTGTTCACTGACATTATTCCCAGAAACTAGACCTGTGCCTGGCACTTAATGTTACCCAATAAATATTTGCTGACTAAGAAGAAAAAAGCACATAACAACAACAACAAAAAAAGCAAGATCTGTAACCACTTGCTGACACCATTAACAAACATGTATTATTGATGCTTAATAACTACTGTACTTCAAAAGTTGTACAATACTTAGAAATATAAACATCAATTACTTTTGTACTATCAGTGATCCCAAGAGGTGAATAAAAATGAATTTCTAAAATCCACTATAGTTATCTATTTTCCTGTGTTGGAAGGGTCATAACATTGATAAAATTCACAGAATAAAGAAAGAAGGAGAGGAAGTTTGGCATTCTTACCAGTGCTACTTTGTCTTCTGTAACTGGAAATTCTGGACCCTGGAGGGTATGTATCTTGCAAGCTCTTATGTTTGGAATATTGAAAAATACCTCCACTTCTTTCTTCCTCCATTCTTGGAAATGGGGGAGGGCTAAAGTTCTTTCCATTTGATCTTTTTCTAGATGTAAATAATTGTGAAACTTCCACTTCATAAATACCACCAGGTCTTCTTCCAAGGCCATATCCCAAATCACCTTCTGTCATGTCATCCTCTTCTGTTTCCCAGAGCTGCACCTCTGACTCACTTGATGACCTCACCACCTTGCTCATTAGCCAAATGCCGTCTTTATCATAAGGGAAAACAGGTTGTCGTTAAGAAAAATAGTAGTCGAGAAACCATCAGTAGATCCTATTTCTGGGTATGTACCCAAAAGATTTGAAATCAGTATGTTGAAAAGACATCTGCATTCCCATGTTCATTGCATCACTATTCATAATAATTAATGAATCAACCTAAATATCCATCAATAGATGGACAGATAGAGAAAATGTGGTATAACTACACAACAGAATACTGGTCAGCCTTAAAAAAGAAGGCAATCCTGTCACTGGGACAACATGGATGGAATTGCAAAACATTATGCTAAGTTAAATAAGCCAGGCACAGAAAGACAAATACCGTATGTTCTCACTTATATGTAAAATCTAAAAATTTGAACTCAAAGGAACAGAGAGAAAAATGGTGGTTACCAGAAGCTGGGAGGGTGGGAAAATTGGGAAGATGATGATGGTCAAAGGGCAAAAAGCCTTAGTTAGACAGGAGGAATAGGTTTTTTTTTTCCTTTGAGAAATATTGCTCAGTGTAGTGAATACAGAAAATAATAATGTACTGTATATTTCAAAATTGCTAAGCCCGGCACAGTGGTGCACACCTGTAATTTCAGCTACTCAGGAGGCTGAAGCAGAGGATCGCTTGAGCCCAGGAGTTCGAGGCCAGCCTGGGCAACATAGCAAGACCCCATCTCTAAAAAAAAAAAATCACCGAGAGAGTAAAAATTACAAATGTTCTCACCACAAAAAATGATAAGTATTTGGGGTGTTGAATATATTAATCAGCTCCATTTAATTATTCTACACTATATTCATAAATCATAACATCATTTTGTACTCCATAAATACACAAGGGGAGTCTTCAAAAAGTTCACAAAAAACTTGTATTATGAAAAAATTATACAAAGATTTCAAAAATTTTTTTGCCCCCCAAAAAACTCATACTATCTTGTAACATGTCTGAACAGAATCTAGTTGGAGGCAATAAGGATAAGACATCAGTTTGAAAAGAACTCCTATCAAAGCAACATGAATTTTGCTATAACTGAAGCAAGAACAAACATCAAATTTATGGTGAAGCTTGGGTGAAAGAACGGTGAAATCATAGATGCTTTACAAACAGTTTATGGGGATGATCCTCCAAAAAAAATCAGCAGTTTAAAAATGGATAACTCGTTTTAAGAAGGGATAAGATGGCTGGGCGTGGTGACTCACGCCTGTAATCCTAGCACTCTGGGAGGCCAAGGCAGGAGAATTGCTCGAGGTCAGGAGTTCGAGACCAGGCTGAGCAAGAGCAAGACCCCGTCTCTACTAAAAATAGAAAGAAATTATCTGGACAACTAAAAAAAAAAATATATATATAGAAAAAATTAGTCAGGCAAGGTGGTGTATGCCTATAGTCCCAGCTACTCGGGAGGCTGAGGCAGGAGGATTGCTTGAGCCCAGGAATGTGAGGTTGCTGTGAGCTAGGCTGATGCCACGGCACTCTAGCCCAGGCAACAGAGGAAGACTGTCTCAAAAAACAAACCAAAAACAGAAGGGATAAGATGATACTGAAGATGAAGCCTGCAGTGGCAGACCATTCACATCAAATTGCAAGGAAAAACTTCATCTTGCTCATGCCCTAATTGAAGGGGAATGACAATTAACAGCACAAACAATAACCAACACCACAGACATCTCAATCGGTTCAGCTTACACAATTCTGACAAAAAAATTAAAGTTGAGCAAACTTTCCACTTGATGGGTGCCAAAATTGTTGGGACCAAAATAGCTGCAAACAAGAAGAGAGCTTTCAGTGGAAATTTTAAACAAGTGGGATCAAGATCCTGAAGCATGTCTTTGAAGAACTGTAACAGGAGATGAAACATGGCTTTACCCATGAGATCCTGAAGACAAAGGACAAGCAAGGCAATGGCACCAAGTGGTGGAAGTGGTCAGTCAAAGCAAAAGTGGATCAGTCAAGAGCAAAGGTCGTGGCAACAGTTTCTTGGGGTGCTCAGGGCATTTTGCTTGTTGACTTTCTGGAGGGCCAAAGAATGATAACATCTGCTTATTATGAGAGTGTTTTGAGAAAATTAGCCAAACCCTTAGCAGAAAAATACCAAGAATAGCTTCAACAGAGTCCTTCTCCACCATGACAATGCTTCTACTGGTTAATTTCATGAGAATTCTCTGAGGGAGAAAATCATTAGGCATCCACTGTTTAGTCCTGATTTGGTTCTTTCTGACTTCTTTTTGTTTCCTAAGCTTAAAAAAGTCTTTAAAGAGCACCTATTATTCCTCAGTTAATAATGTAAAAAAGACTGCACTGACATGGTTAAATTCCCAGGACCCTTAGTTCTTCAGGGATGGAGTATATGGCTGGTATCATTACTTACAAAAGTATCTTGAAGTTGATGGAAGAGAAATATGAAGAGAATATTTCTTATGTTGAGAAATAAAGTATACATTTTTTTTAATTTTTTTCTTTTAATTCAATTTTTCCACAAACTTGTTTGTTTTTAGAGTCACAGTCTCGCTCTGTCACCCAGGCTAGAGTGCAGCAGTGTAATCATAGCTCACTGCAACCTCAAACTTCTGGGCTCAAGGGATCCTCTCACCTCAGCCTCCAAAAGTGCTGGGATTATAGACATGAGCCCTGGGCTCAGGCATCAGGACTTTTTAGATAAGAAAAAGTCCAACCCCTTATTTCAAAGATTGCTGTGAATTGCAGGGAATCAGGAAAGGCTTTTAATGAACCCAATAATCCTCTGATCAGGATAACGCACCTCTGCCTTTGCCAAGGAAGAGAACACTCTTTTTGATATAAAAGGTTATAAAGGAAATGGTTCCATTTACACGTGCGTAAGTGCAATACAAAATTCAGAAAAGTCTCTGAAAAACAAGAGCATCCCATGTTAGAGTAAGCTTCCCACCTTCTACCTCTGTCCCTTCTCAGCCTTTTATCCACTTTAAGAGTTCAGGACACTTACAGTCTCTCCCACAGCTCCACTTGGCTCATTTTCCATTTCTGTACATACATAATTAGCAGAGGTTTTATATTTGGAACGGTGAATAAAATAGGTGGGAGGGAAGAAGGTGCCCCTCCCTCCTTCTTTTCCTCTGTTTCTCAAATCATATCATCTGTGTTCAAAACCCTCCACTGTTTTGCAAGTCAATCAGAGTAAAAACCAAAGCCCTGTCATTGTCCAAAGGCCCTACACTCATCTCTGACCTCATTCCTATATATACTACATTTTTCCTATATACATGCCTATGATATGGTTTAATTTATAAATTAGGCACAGTAAGAGATTAACAACAACAGCAATGCAGAACAATTATGACAATATACTATCATAAAAGTTATGTCAATGTGGCCCCTCTCTCTCAACATCTCTTGCTGTATGTAATACTTTCGGACTGAGGTTAATCTCAGGTAACTAAAACCTCAGGAAGCAAAAGTGTGGATTAGGGTGGACTATTGGATTTGCACAGCTGGTTCCTCACCCTCTTGGTCTTTACTTCAGTGTCACCTTCTCGGCCAGGCCTTTCCTGCTATGCCATCTAAAATTGTAAAGTCCTCCTCTCTACCCCACGTCTCTGTCTTATTCTTCTAGGGCTCATCACCTTCTAACATACTCCTCCATATTTTACCTATTTTTCAAATTACAACACTAAAATCACGGGCAATAAAAACGGGGAGGGTAATACAAAAGTGGGAGTGTAGCGAAGTGGAAGGTGGCTCAGGCCTGCCTGGGATGCATCCCAACAGGGAGGGCAGCCTGAGCACCGCCCACAGACCCCAGGCCTGGACGGCCTGGGGTAGATTGGGAGCTCCGTGAGGGGAGCAGGTTTTCTGTTTGGTTCACCGCTGTATTCCCAGTGCCTAAAACAGTATCTGAGACATAATCCATGCTCAATAGAGACATCTTTAATAAATGAATAAAGGAAGGAATAAACAAATAAATACAATTGTCCCTCAGTATCCCAGGGGAGCTGATTCCAGGCCCCCTGGGATACCCAATTCTGCAGATGCCCTAGTCCCTTCTATAAAATGACATAGTGTTTGCATATGACCTAGGCACATTTTCCTGTCTATTATAAATCATCTCTAGGTTATTTATAATATCTACTATAATGCCTATACATCACTTTATTTGTGTGGATTCAGTAGAGTACCCAGTGATCAGCAAATTCAAGTTTTGCTTTTTGGAACATTGTGGAATTTTTTTCCAAATATTTTTGATCACGGTTGGTTGAATCAACTGATATGGAACCTACAGGGATCTTATTCGACCTCAAGTCATCCAGAGCACGTTGGGATCTACTCCACTTGCTTCTAGCGCAGAAAAACAAAATAGTCTCCCCAGCAAGGCTCCACACTGGATACTGTGGGGTTACTGGCTGCCCTTCTTCCAGCAGAAAATGCCTCCTGGCAAAAATGCCTTCAGAGAAATCACCATCACTGAGTCCTCCTCATAGGGACACCACCACAGTCACCTACCTAGTGACAGTGAAGCAGCTGGAGAGCAGCTGAAATGCTCAGTCCATCCTTCCAGTACAGAGTTCAGTTAAGAGAGGCTTTTGCCACCAGGCATTTCAAAACAGCTGCTTTGGGTAGCTGTTTCGAAATATTTCATCCTGGCCGGATGTGGTCACTCACGCCTGTAATCCCACCATTCTAGGAGGCCAGGGTGGGAGGATTACTTGAGGTCAGGAGTTCATAGTTCATCCTTTTCTGAAGGCTCATTAAAAAAAAAACCAGGCTGGGAGCAGTGACTTATGCCTGTAATCCTAGCACTCTGGGAAGCTGAGGCAGGAGGATTGCTTGAGCTCAGGAATTCAACGCCAGTCTGAGCAAGAGTGAGACTCTATCTCTACTAAAAATAGGAAATTTGGCAGGGCATGGTAGCACACACCTGTAGTCCCAGCTACTTGGGAGGCTGAGGCAGGCAAACCTATTGAGCCCAGGAGTTTGAGGCTGCAGTGAGCTATGATGTTGCCACTGTACTCTAGCCAGGGCAAAAGAGCTAGACTCAGTCTCAAAAAAAAAAAAAAAGTGTGTGGTCAGGATTAGGCAGGCAGCAGAGAAGAAAACGGAAACATGCCGTAAGAGGAAAGAGTAAGCAATTGCAAGGTTAGCTAAGAGTATTTGTCAACACACCACATATTCGGGCACCATGGGCACATCTTCCTGCTACTCAGGGTTTAACATAATGAATTTTCACATGGTCCAATGCTCTACTGTTTTTCAAAATGTAACTTCAGGGACTGATGGCTGTATACTCTCCCACTTTTTATATGTTAACATTAATATTAATACATGATACAGTACAGATTAAACTTTACTTTTAGAATGCAGTACCTGTAAGAAAGTGAAAATATTTAAAGTTACTAACCTTTAGCTGGGCGCTGTGGTTCACGCCTGTAATCCTAGCACTCTGGGAGGCCAAGGCAGGAGGATCACTTGAGCTCAGGAGTTCGAGACCAGCCTGAGCAAGAGAGAGACTCTGTCTTTATTGAAAAATAAAGAAAAAAAAATAAGATACTAACCTTCTATTCAACTCATTTCATGTATTCAGTATTGATAACCCAGGAGCAACAGGATATGTAACAGAGAAGGCACTGATTCAGGAGCTCTGGGTTCAAACTTCACTCTACCACTTGCCACTCTTTGATTCTGGGCAAGGCATTTAACTTCTCGGAGCCTGTTTTATCTCCAAAAGGGGTTTAAGCATAACTACTCTGTAGCATCATTTTGGGCACCACTGATATAATAATATATTATGAAATCAACTATAGTAGCCAAATCAATGTTTGCTGCATTTGAAATTGAGCATTACTTTCTTCAATTGTCAAATGAAATGAGGAGATTAGATTTGTTTGGTTCTTTAGAGCTCTAAAATTGTTTCTTTTTTTTTTTTGGAGACAGAGTCTTGCTCTGTCGCCTGGGTCAGAGTGCAGTGGCGTCATCACAGCTCACTGCAACCTCAAATACCTGGGCTCAAGCTATTCTCCTGCCTCAGCCTCCAGAGTAGTTGGGACTACTGGCATGTGCCACCACGCCCAGCTAATTTTTCTATTTTTTGTAGAGACGGGGTCTCGATCTTGCTCAGCCCGGTCTCAAACTCCTGGCCTCAAGCAATCCTCCCACCTTGGCCTCCCAGAATGCTAGGACTATAGCCAGCGTGCCAGTCCTTGTACCTTTTTAATAGTCCTTACTTCCTACCTGACCCAGGGTTTTATTGCACAGGCTAGACTGTGCATCCTCTAGTGCAGGCAGTGTGTCTCATTTAATTATGTGTAACAGGTGTCCCAAAGATACGTGATGGATAGAATTGAAAAACAGATTCTTGCCTGGAAAAGTTGAGCTAAAAGAATCTACACCCACTAGCCTGACAACTCTGCCTTAGCAAACAAGTTGGTCAAACAGACACCTAATTCCTGCCAGGCTTAGCAAAGAGGAACTAACTTGAGCACTCCCTGGTGAAGAATGGCCTGTTTCACTTCGCTGTAGGATTTTGCTTTTTAACTTTTCATTTTAAAATAATTTTACATTTATATTAAGTTACAAAGATAGTACTACGAACTCCCAAATTCCTCTAATGTTAACATTTGTGTACATTTATCAAAATCAAGAAATTAACATTGGTACATGCTATTAACTAAACCACAGACTTTATTAGGATTTGCTCAGGTTTTCTACTAACATTCTTTTTCTGTTCCAGAACCCAAACCAGGATACTACATTGCATTTAGTGAGCTGTAGTTTTAAGGCTCAAAAATAATAGGAAAAACAAAACTAAACAGTAAAGTTGGAGGGAAGAGAGAGAGAGAGACAGAGGGTGTCTCTGAAATCTATTTCTTATTTTTTCATTATCAGACGAGGCCATTAAACTGGTATGAGGCGAAAGGGGGACAGTTTGCAAGCTTGTCCAGAACCTGTGGAGTTTCCACGAATCTGCGCACACCCCGCCCGGATCCTCCCGGCTCCCGCTGCCCGCCTGCCAGGTCTGGCCCCAAGTACCCTCCCAGCATCCGTCGCGATGCCTGCAGTCCGGACTCTGGCTCCGGGAACATCCCCTTCGGGCCCCTCGAGCCCCCCAATCCCCGCGCCCCGGGACCCCGTTAGCGCGCTCACCTGACGGAGCCTCCTTTCGCTGCGCGCGCGCCGAGGCCCCGCAGTGGCCGCCGCGTCCTGCGGGCCACGTGACCGCGCGGCAGCCTGGCGCCGGAGAGGCGCGCTGCGCGCTGGCGCTCAGGGGCGCGGCCTCCCTCCGTGCCCTGCGCGGCCCGATGGTACCGCTGCGAAACTCCAGAGCTCACGGGTAACCGACGTACAAATAATAATGTGAGATTTAGAAAACCGGAACAAGACGGGGTATTTGTCAATTCATGTAAAATTAGATGGTTCAAACATTAAGTCTGCACGAGTCCAGTAAGAGGAAGATGGGGTGTGAGCTGAGGTTCAGAGGTCCCGGCGGACCTTGCAAATTGGACTTTCAGAACTGAGAAACGAGAAGGGCACTGTAGGCCAAAGAAACTGCCAGGGCAAAGGCGTGGCAGTGAGAAAGAACAAGAGGGAATGGCCCTGTGGGCCTGGAAAGCTGTTTCTGGGGACGACCTATTCCTGTTGATGTCCCAAGCTGAGCGCTACACCCCTCTAACCCCATCAAAACGTGCTGGATCATGAAACTTCATTACCTTGGTGAAATAATTTTGTATTATTTCCTAAAATCCAGTACCCTTGGGATAACTGAAGGGACTTTGTAGTGGTCAGAAAACTTGGCTGGGTCTAAAAATTACTCTGGTTTAGAAAAAAGAGAACTGATAAACCCTTTCCTCACAGTAACAAATCTCTTTATTCTTTAAGAGTAACATAAAAGATTAATATATTTATAATTTTAAAGTCAGTTTGCCCAATACCTATTATGGTAAGGAAAACACATTAAATAGATTTTGCAAACCAAAAATAATTTTTCTTCACTTAAAACTTTGACTTAACTATTTAAAATGGTAGTATTTACCCTAAAAATATTTCAAGGCTTTCCCCTCCAAAAAAAAAACTTTAAGATAACCCAGGGTTCTTTGTCAGAACTCCTCCAGAAGGCAAAACTTAATGACATGCAAATAGAACTTATTTTTTAAAAAAGACATGTGCAATGCTGCTAAAGTATTGCATAACACATACTAAGTGTCTTTAAAAACTTGTATCTACAATTTGGGTACATTTCAAATCTGATGTGTTTTTTAACAGCTTTACACACGAGATACCCACATACCATAAAATTTAAAGTATGGCTTTTAATATATTCACAGAGCTGTGAAACCATCACAGAACCAAATTTAGAACATTTTCATCCTCCCAAAAAGAAACCCTGTACCCCTTAGCAGTCACAATAATTTCCCTTCAACTGCCTCAGCCTGAGAAAACCATTAATCTACTGTATGTCTCTGTATATTTGCTTCTTTTGGACATTCCATGTAAATGAAATCATACAATATTATGGTCTTTTATGACTAATGATGTTGAGGATCTTTTCATGTACTTATTGGCAATTTGTATTATCTTCTTTGAAGAAATGCGTATTCAAATCCATTGTCCATTTTTCAACTGGGGCTCTTTTTTTAATTGAGTTGTAAGAGTTCTTTGTATGTTCTGGATACTAGACCTTTATCAGATACATGATTTGAAAATACTTTCTACTATTTCCGTAGATTATCCTTTTGTATTGTTGATAGTGTCTTTTGAAGCACAAAAGTTTATTAATTTTGATGAAGTCCAATTTATCTATTTTTTGGGGGGCAGTTACTTGTGCCTTTGATGTCATATCTAAACAGGCTTTGCCTAACCCAAGGTCATGAAGATTTACTCCTATATTTTCTTCTAGGAGTTTTATAGTTTTAGCTCTTACATCACAGATCCTTTAATTTTTGTGTATATGTAAGGAATGATCTTCCTTCTTTTTTATGTAGTTATCCAATAGCTCCAGCACCATTTGTTGAAAGGATTGTTGTTTCTACATTCAATTGTCTTAGCATACCTCCCCTCCGCTCCCGTCCCCCTGCTCAGGCTCCCCAAAATAAATAAATAAATAAATAACCAATTGTCTTAGCAACCTTATAAAAATAAATTGGTCATAAATGTAAGGGTTCATTTTTGGTCTCTCAATTCTATTCCATTAATTGTTATGTCTATTGTTATGCCACTGCCACCTGTCTTGATTACTGTAGTTTTGTAGTAAATTTAGAAGTCAAGAAATGTGAATCCTGTAACTTTGTTTTGGCAGTTCTGAGTACCTTGAATTTCCATATGAATTTTATGACTAGCTTGTCAATTTCTGCAAAGAAGCCAGCTGGGAATTATGATATGGATTATATTAACACTGTAGATCAATTGGCAAGTATTGCTATCTTAGCAATATTAAGTCTTCTGATCCATGAACATGGGCTATCTTTCCATTTACCTAGTTCATCTTTAATTTCTTTCAACAATGTTTTGTAGTTTCCAGAATACGCTTTTTTACTTCTTTTGTTAAATTAATTCCTAAGAATTTTATTCTTTTCAATGCTATTGTAATTGGATTTTTCAAATTTCATTATTATATTTTTCATTTCTATTATATAGAAATACAATTAATTTTTGTATATTGATCTTGGATCTTGCTGAATTTGTTAATTGGTTGTTTTTTTTGTTGTTTTTTTTGTCTTGAGACAGGGTCTTGCTTTGTCACCGAGGATGGAGTGTAGTGGCATGATTATAGCTTACTGCAGCCTCAAACTCCTAGGTTCAAATGATCCTCCAGCCTCAGCCTGCCAAGTGGCTGGGACTACAGAGTATGCCACCATGCCTGGCTAATTTTAAAATTTTTTGTAGAGATGGGGGTCTCCTTATGTTTCCCAGGCTGGTCTCTAAACTCCTGGCCTCAAGTGATCCTCCCACCTTGGTCTCCCAAAGTGCTAGGATTATAGGCATGACCCACCATGCCTAGATGTTAATTAGTTTTAATAGGTTTTGTTGGTAGATTCCCTGGCATTTTCTGTATACAAGAGAGATTAAGTCATGTGCAAATGTAGTTTTACTTTTTCTTTCTCAATCTGGATGTCTTTTATTTCATTTACTTACCTAATTTACCTGTCTAGAAACTCCAGTACAGTGTTTAATAGAAGTGGCAAGGGTGGACATCCTTGTTTTATTCCCAATTTTATGAGAAAAGCATTCAGTTTTTCACCATTAAATATGATGTTAGTTGTGGGTTCTTTGTAAATATCCTTTATCAGGTTGAAGAAGTTCCCTTCTATTTCTTGCTTGTTAAATGTTTTATTATGAAAGGCTGTTGGATTTTGTTAAATGCTTTTTCTATATCAGTTGATACAATTATGTAGGATCATGTAGTTTTTGTACTTTATTCTATTGATATGTCAATTTATATTGCTTTTTACATGTTAAAATATCTTGCATTCCTGGGATAAATCCCACTTGGTCAAGGCATGTAATCTTTTTCACGTGTTGGGAAATATCCCCTCCTCTTCTATTTGTTGGAAGAAATTTTTAAAGCATTGGTATTAGCTCTGTTTTAAACATTTAATAAAATTCACCAGTGAAGCCATCTGGGCCTGGACTTTTCTGTGTGGGAAGTTTTAAAATTACTAATTTAGAGACTGGGTTCTGTGGTGCATGCCTGTAGTCCCAGGTATGCCAGATGCTGAGGTGGGAGGATCCCCTGAGCCCAGGAGTTCAAGGCCAGCTTGGGCAACATAGTGAGACCTCATCTCTAAGAAAATAAAATTACCCGTTTCTTCTCTTTTCTTGTTATAGGTCTATTCATATTTTGTATTTCTTCTTGAGAGTTTGTGAATTTATAGGAATCTGTCCAGTTCATCTAAATTATCTAATTTGTTGGCGTATAGTTGTTTATCATGTTCCTTTGTAATTGATTTCTAGGTTTATCAATTTTGTTGATTTTTCAAATAAAGTTTTTGTTATTGTTTTGAGAATTCGTTATATATTCTGGATACATGTCTGTTACCAGATACTCATTTTTCATTTTCCACAATCTGTGGTTTGTGCTTTCATTTTCTTTCTTTCTTTCAATTTTTGGAGATGGGGTCTTGGTATGTTGCCCAGGCTAGAGCACAGTGGGTGTTGAGCCTAAGAAATATTGATTTATGGAAATGCCCCCTATAATATTAGAGACAGAAATGATTTCAGGAGTTTTGCAAGGCTTTGCCCAGAAGGAATATGTGAACGTCTTAGTGCGCATATCAAAAGCTGCCTCACCTCAGGAGGGCGTCTCAATCGTCCATAGCAGCTGCTTTCCAAGGTGACCCTGCAGTCTCAAGCCTGTGGTTCTCACCTGCTTTGAAGGACAAAGCAGGTTTGCATGGAGCCACAGGATGGGAGCTGATCAACAAAGACATGCCTCCCAAGACAGACACCTATGGCTAAATTAATTAGCATAAGGGATAGCTCTTGCTTGACTTCTGAAGAATCTGTCCCAATACACAATAACCAGAGCCACTCTGTCTGTTTTTGCTAAAGTGATAGTTTTATCTTAAAACTTAGAAGTTTGTCCTAAAGATTTTGTAACTATTTGTTCACATAGAGTTAATTAAGGGATCTATAGAAGCCTTTTGAGAGACTTTGAACCTAAAACGAACTGCCTGTTATTATGTAAATTTGTTACCCCTGGCAACCGATCACTGTACCTATAAATACTGATGTAAAACTTCAGTCTTGCCTCCAAGATTGAGGGGAATATCATGAAGACCTCTGAGCACGCTGCTTTATCTATTTTCATAAATCTATTCTTTATAAACTATATTTTTGCCTCTGTGTATTGTTTTATTTCTATTTCCTACTATTTTTTCATCCTTTGCAATGACCCTTGCGCGAGGGACCTGATTCTTTGCTGGGAGAGTAGCTAACTCCCAAAAGTGGGCATTCACAGGCATGATCAAAGGTCACTATAGTGTTTGCTTCAGCAGCACACATACTAAAATTGGAATGATACAGAGAAGATTAGCATTTTTAAAAATAAAAAAATAAAAAAAATTTTAAAAAGCTCACTATAGCCTCAAACTCTTGAGTGCTAGCAATCCTCCTGTCTCAGACTCCTGAGTATCTGAGACTACAGGAATGTGCCACCTTGCCCTGCTGTTTGTGCTTTCATTTTTTAAGTGTCTTTTGAAGAGAAGAGTTAGAAATTTTGCTGAAGTCCAATTTATCAATTATTTTATGGTTTCTGCTTTTTGTGTCCTATCAGAAACCTTTCCTTAATCCAAAGGCACTAAAATTTTCTCCTGTGTTTTCACAAAGAAGCTTTGTAATTTTAAGTTTTACACTTAGGTCTGTGAAACATTTTGAATTGATTTTTTTTTTTTTTTGTATGGTATAAGGCAAAGTTTGAGGTTCACTTTTTGGATATGGATGTCCATCATTTGTTGAAAGATTAGTCTTCCCCCCATTGATCTGTCTTTGCACCGCTATTAAAAATCTCCCATATATGTGTGGGTTTATTTCTGGACTCTATTCTGTTCCATTTATTTCAGCAATACCACATAGTCTTCCTTTCGTCTTTATAACAAATCTTGAAATCAGATAGTCTTTTAACTGTTCTTTTTCAAAGTTGTTTGGTTATTCTAATTCCAATGCATTTCCATATAAATTTTAGAATCTGTCAATTTTTACTTTTAAAAATTATGCTGGGATTTTTATTGGGATGGAATTTATAGATCAATTTGTTAATACTCAGTCTTGGAACATGATATTTTGGTTTTATTTATTCGAGTTGTCTTTAATTTCTCTCATGAATTTTTAGCACGCAGATCTTGCACATACTTTGTCAGATTTATATATAAATATGTCATGCTTTTTGGTGCTATTGCAAATAGTGCTGTTGTGTTAATTTCAATTTCCAATTGTTCCTCACTAGTATATGGAAATGCAATTGTTTTCTGTGTATTGGTCTTATATCTTGTGAGCTTGCTAAAGTCACTTAGTAGCTCAAATGGCTTTTGTGTGGATTCTTTTTTAAAAACATTTCTATATACACAATCACGCTGACTGAGAATAGTTTCTTCCTTTCAGCTTTGTAGGTCTTTATTTTCTCACTCCCTCTCCATGGAAATAAACCCCTTAAACAATAACCCTCTGGATGGACTTTTCTTGGAAAAATATAAGGACAGCAAAGAAAGTGCCTACGGTAAACAAAATAATAATACATAAAAATGTAAGCAAAATGTACTATAACGAGTTACAGAAACTATTGTGTTCTTTAATTCAAAAAAACAGAACATAAAAACAAACTCATACAAAAAGTTAAGATAGAAGATAGGAGAAATATAAAAAAAGAATATTAAAGGTTAAAACTCACCTAATGTTGCATCAATATCTTGCTTACCAGAAGTGGCATTTTTGAGGCAAAGAAGGTAGGCTAACATTAACTGGAAGATGATGGAGATGGTGCTGGAGAGGATGGAGTGGGTGCTGGAGAATCAGGATTTGATTCTATCACCAGAGTAGGGGCACTTACCACTAAAGCTGGTTTCTTGAAAAAAGTATCTAGGGTTCTTTGGACAGCCTTTTTTTTTTTTTTTTTTTTTTATCATAAATGGCCTTGTAGTGCCTGATGTTCTCACTAACTGCATGGTAAACCTTTGTAAACCACTCCATGTTAGGATCTTGCTGCTCCAGCTTAGCAAACCCTGCTTCAACCAGACAAAAGCCTTCAGCTAATTCTTTTGTAGTAAACTTGCTTGGCTCTCGATCTTCTGATTCTTGTGTTTCCATCAGCAGCTGCTTAATCTATCAGACTAGCTGCTAGTGTAAAGATGCAGTGCCAACAAACTCCTTACACCATGCTGATTTGTTTACATGCGCAAAAGAAACTAGTTCCTGAATTATTAATTATAAATTTGTCCTTTTATTTTTCTTTATTTATTTTTTGAGATGGAGTCTCGCTCTGGCACCTGGGCTAGAGTGCTGTGGTGTCAGCCTAACTCACAGCAACCTTAAACTCCTGGGCTCAAGTGATCCTCCTGCCTCAGCCTCTAAGGAGCTGGGATTACAGGCATGAGCCACTGTGTTTGGCCTATAAATTCATCCTTATGGGGAGCCCTGGGAGCCCATTCCTAAGTATGGTAAACCAGGTCATCCGTAATCTGGGGACTGCCTGTATTTAATCATTACAACAGCACTATGAAGTAATTATCTTCATTTTACAGATGATTTAACTCCAGGTAGTACTGGGTAGCACCTTTGTTTATGATATCAACCCAGTCTGAGTAACTTTTTTTCTTTTCTCGCTATTTTTTTTTAAGGCTAGTCAGGTGAAGCAGTGGGAGTAAAGAAACCAGTCTGAGTAGCTTTTCTTCTCTACCTCCATGCCCGTCATTCAAAACCCTTCACTCTACTTCGTTCACTCTTTTCCAATACTTATGGTAGAAAGCAATTTTTTCCTCTTTTATTTCCCCAATAGAATACTTACCACCATGTACCTTATCTGTCTAAAGTGACCATTTGTGTGTATTTCTGCTTCCTATATTAGGTAAAGACATCTGGAGATCAAGAACTTATCTTTGGGAGGCCTTTCCCATGACAGTGATTTGCATAGAGTCTTACACATATATAATAGGCAATCTTTGTTAATTAAAATGAATCTACTAAAGGATGCTAATACTTTTTAGCTATAATGTAATCTTGAATAAGTAACTAAACCCTTCTGTCCCTTGGTTCCATCACCTGTAATGGAAATAATAATACCTACCTACCAGGGTGGTCATGTGGATTCAGAGTTCACTTTTGAAATGTGTTCAGACGAGTTCCTGGCATAGGAATATATGGGTTACTTTTATCATTCTTACTTACATCATTGTTTGTATAGCAAAAAGCTGGAAAAAACCTAAATGTCCATTAATAGGGAACTGATTAATTCAATCTTGGCATATCATTAATGGAATTCTATACACACATTAAAAGGATCAGGGATCAAAAGATATACAAATGACCAACAGGCACATGAAAAGATGCTCAACATCATTAGTCATTAGAAAAATATAAATCAAAACCAAAATGAGGTATGATGGCTTACTCACTAGTATGGTTATAATAAAAAAGATGGACAGTAACAAGTGTTGGCAAGAATGTGGAGAAACTGGATCCCTAATACATTGATGGTGGGAACATAAAATGCTATAACCACTTTGGAAAACAGTTTGACATTTCCTCAAAAAGTTAAACATAGTTGCCCTATGATCTAGTAATTCCCCTCCTAGGTATATACCCAAGAAGACTGAAAACATACATCTACACAAAAACTTGTACATGAATGTTCATAGTATGCTCTTATGAAGTATGCTATGTCATAGTATCCAAAGTGGATACAGCCCAATTGTGCAACTGATGGAATGCATCAACAAAATGTGATATATCCATATAATGAAATACTATTCAACCACAAAAAAGGAATGAGGTACTAGTATATGCTACAACTTGGATGAACCTTGAAAATATGCTAAGTGAAAGAAACTAGACACAAAAGGCCTCATATTATATCATCCATTTATATGAAATGTCCAGAATATGCAAATCCATAGAGACAGACAATAGATTAATGACTGCAAGGGACTGGAAAGAAGGAAGAATGGGGACTGATTGCTAAAGGGTATTAGATTTCTTTTGGGAAGGCTGATGAAAATGTTCTGGAATTAGTGGTGATGGTTGCATAGCCTTGTTTTCTTTTTCTTTCTTTCTTTCTTCTTTTTTTTTTTAATTAAAAAATAGAGACAGAGTCTCTCTCTTGCTCAGGACTGTCTGGAACTCCTGAGCTCAAGTGATCCTACCGCCTCGGCCTCCCAGAGTGCTAGGATTACAGATGTGAGCCACTGTGCCCAGCCCGTAACCTTGTTAATATGCTAAAAACCAGCGGATTTAAACCAGTACACTTTAAAACAGTGAATTTTATTGTATGAATACCTCAATTAAAAAAAAAGAATAGGGAGGTCTGTATGTTGTTTTTTTTTTTCTTTTAAGAGACAGGATCTCATTTTGTTGCCCAGGCTGGAGTGCAGTAGCCTGATCATATCTCACTATAACCTCAAACTCCTGGGCTCAAGTGATCTTCCTGCCTCAGCCTCCCAAGCAGCTAGGAATACAGGCTTGTGCCACCACACCTGGCTAAATTTAAAATTGTTTTTTAGAAATGGGGTCTATGTTGCCAAGGCTGGTTGAACTGGTGGCCTGAATTGATCCTCCTGCGTGGGCCTCCCAAAGTACTGGGATTACAGGTGTGAGCCACTGCATCCAGCCAAGATCTATATATTCTGAGATGATACAATTTCCAAATATATTAAATGAAAAGGAAGGTTACAGAACTGTGTGCATGGTATGCTACTATATTCTTTTTTCAAAAAGTACACACATATACACACATGCTTTGAAGGCATAAAGTCTCTGAAAAGATATACAGCAAACCAGTAACATTATTTACTAAAGGGGGAGGAACCTGGGGTACCTCGGGACAGGGTGGCTCTTTTGTACCTTTTGAATTTTGTATAGAGTACAAGTATTACCACTTTTTTTTTTTTTTTTTTTGAGACAGAGTCTCGCTCTGTTGCCCGGGCTAGAGTGAGTGTTGTGGCGTCAGCCTAGCTCACAGCAACCTCAAACTCCTGGGCTCAAGCAATCCTACTGCCTCAGCCTCCCGAGTAGCTGGGACTACAGGCATGCACCACCATGCCCAGCTAATTTTTTCTATATATATTTTTAGTTGTCTAGATAATTTATTTTTAGTAGAGATGGGATCTCGCTCGGGCTGGTCTCGAACTCCTGACCTCGAGCTATCCACCCGCCTCGGCCTCCCAGAGTGCTAGGATTACAGACGTGAGCCACCGCGCCTGGCCCCACTTTTTTTTTTTTTTAATTTAAAGAAAAAAAGGGAATACTCTGATGCTTTATCTTTAGTTTTTAGTTTTATTTTAAGAGATCATCTCTATTTTCTTCTGTAATAAACTGAAAAGATACCTACCCATTTGGTCATATTTATTTATTTTTTAGCAATTGAAGCTTTAAAAGATAATAATTTTTACTCTGACTCCCTGATAATGTTATATTCATTACATTTCAGATATTTAGCTTTCTCATAGAGAAAAAGAAACCCAGGCATAAAGCTTTAAACTATCCACCTGCTAGTCCTGTAACACAATTTTAATAGCAATACTGATATATGGACAATTTCTATGATGTTGGCAGAGATATCAGTAAGAGTGATTTTAAAGTGGCTAGTCTTGTCAGTCAAGCGTTATGAACTTTCACCCACTGCTCAATCCATTTCAAGATCTGATTTATATTACTTTCTAGCTCTTCTGGGTTATTGCTGGGCAGCTGATGCACGATTTCTTCCTTATAGGATGCTGCGGCTTCTTCATAAAGAACTTGAAAAATCTCACACTCAATATTGTCTTTTAATTTCTTCTCATTGTAACCCCTAGAAGGCAAAAAGAGGTTAAGCAAACAAAAGCAAACTGAATGGCATTAACTGAAGTTTTAGGAATATACCAGAAATTGGACATTTTTGAATACATAAAAATTTACACAAAAATACTTCTCACAGTCTCTTTACCTAGAGAAAACAGAATGGCACCTAAGAATTTCTTGACATGAAGGCTAAACTAAGGATCCTGAGACCAACATTTAGGTTTGTCTGAATTCCCCCCGCCTACCCCAATTGTCAGCTACTCAATTAATTACCAATCAAATGGCAAACATATTTCTCATTAAGCAGAGATTCAACATTTTAAATGACTGAATCAGCTTTTGATTTCTTCTATTACTCAACAAACTCAAATGAATCATTCTTTTATAGATTAGTTTTCCACTAATTTTCTTTGGAATTAAGAAATTAGCTCTTAGGCTGGGCGTGGTGGCTCACGCTTGTAATCCTAGCACTCTGGGAGGCCGAGGCGGGTGGATCGCTCGAGGTCAGGAGTTTGAGACCAGCCTCAACAAGAGCGAGACCCCGTCTCTACTAAAAATAGAAAGAAATTATCTGGCCAACTAAAATATATATAGAAAAAATTAGCCGGGCATGGTGGCGCATACCTGTAGTCCCAGGTACTCGGGAGGCTGAGGCAGTAGGATCACTTAAGCCCAGGAGTTTGAGGTTGCTGTGAGCTAGGCTGACGCCACAGCACTCACTCTAGCCCAGGCAACAGAGCGAGACTCTGTCTCAAAAAAAAAAAAAGGCAATTTGCTATTTTCCTACCGACTGTTTACATCAAGGAAAAGCATGGCCAAATTGGGTTTCTACATAGTACATTTTACTAAATCAAATTGTCACTTGTGATATTCATTTACTCAGAAAGTCCTGCCTGTATTTTACAACTGTACCTATTTTTCTTAGATTCAGAATGTTAGTAACCACATAGACTTGTTTTATAACAGGAGACCAAATAAAGTGGTCACATTTTCAAACAGAACCTTTTATCAAGATAGTACTGGCTAATTTCAGGAATCTGAATAAAAGTTTCTATTATGCTTTAAGTATTCAATGTTTCTCCTTTCTTACCTTGTTTCAAGTCTTTTGTACAATTCATTGGTATTTGTTCGCAGCACAAAAACAGCATGAAACCAGCGTTCAGGGAAGAAATCACAACCATGGTAGTCAACAATAACGCCACCTTCTGTCATTTGGTTATCTAACTCATCAACTACCTGTAAGAAATGTTTAAAAAAAAAAAATGCTCATTAAGAAAACTAAGGTCAACTTTCCTATGAAATTCAACAAATGCATACTTTATGGAAAACTCATACTTACTCTATCTTCATCTAACATGGGACAATCATACTCTTCATCATAGCCATCATACAACTGCCCTAAAAGAGATTTAGATTAGCTTGTTAAATAGTATTTTCTAAGTAACTTTCAGTAATTTTCAGTTAATTCTGGACTTTAGGAAAGAAAATGTATCATCAGTTATTCTTCTCGATACAAGGGAGGGCACTAACACAATAAACGTCACATGGACGCCAAATATGAAGAGCAATACTAACTGGTAAATTAGAATTTTGTCTAGAGGGAAAACCTTGGATAGCAATATATCTGAAACTGTTTTAAACATCAAAGTTGAAACCAACTAAAAAGAATAAATAGCCAACTTCAGAATCTGTGGGGCTATTTGTAGATGACTATATTATTTTTGCTGAACTATAGATTGGTGGGAAGAGGGCACACATAGACAGATAAAAACACACACAAAGAACAGATTAAGGCCAGGCTCGGTGGCTCATGCCTGTAATACTAGCACTTTGAGAGGCCAAAACAGGAGGCTAGAGGTTTTGAGGCTGCAGTGACCTATGATGATGTCACTGCACTCTAATCCATGCAATAGAGACCTTGTCTCAAACAAGCAAACAAACAAAAAATCCAGATGTATTGGGCCAACAACATGAAATTTATCAAAAGCAACAGGTCGATTCCAGAAATTAACCCTCTGTCACTGAGCACACATCTTCATGGGGATTGGGGAAGAGGTGTCAGTACCCTGATGCTCCTGAACAGTTATCTTTACTTCCAGATTGCCAGCATGCCCAAAAGCCATTCCTCACAAGAGTTAAATAGTCTTATTTCAGAAGACAAAACAAAAATCATGACAAAGGTATAAAGCAGGCAAATTTAAATTTAACATAAGAACTTTCCAGCAAACCACGGCTGGCAGGCTGTGGTGGCTCACGTGTGTAATCCCAGCACTTTGGGAGGTTGAAGAGGGAGGACTCCTTGAGGCTAGGAGTTTGAGACCAACCACAGCTGGCTTTCAAAGTAAGTTTTATTTCAGGATGTAAAACATACATCTCACCTTAAATTCCTAGGAAGTATATAATTTAAGGCAGGCTTACATCATCCTTTAGACATCTCTGAAAGCATGTTATACGGTAATCTTTCCACCTCTTTTCCCTTAATATTTTGGTACAGGCCAAACTTAGATTAAAATGAACATGAGTTCTGAAGGGACAAAAGGGTAGTCTGAGGGAAAGTGGAAAGCACAAAGCCAGTTGTAACTCTTTGCCTTGCCTGGAGGGTCTGTGGACTGATTCTGGGCACACAACCACCTCTCTAGCACCCTTGTGTGGCCTCTGCTTCCTGGGGCTATTGCTCACTTCCCAGAAACTCTATCAGCCTAAACAATTAACCTGTCTTGGTGTGGGGAAAACTGGCTCACAATTTAGAAAACAGTCTAAATCCTTTCTTTGTAATACAAACTCAAGATGGATTAAAGAGCTAATTTCTAATTCCAAAGAAAATTAGTAAAAAACTAATCTATAAAAGAATGATTTATTTGAGTTTGTTGAGTGATACTATAAAAAGACTCAATCATTTAAAATGTTGAATATCTATTCAATGAAAAATAATAAGACTTTAAAGAAAAACACTAGACTGGGAGAAATATTTATAGTATGACAAAGGACTAAAATGTAGACTATATAAAGACCTTAAAAATCAAAGTAACAATAAAATCAATAAACAAGAATTCACACAGGATGGGAAAGTGGAAAAGACAGTAAAGACACATGAAAAAAATGTTGGACTTTCCTAGCTATTAAAGAGATACAAATTAAAATGAGCCTTTTTATGCTTGTTATATGTCATACCTATTTATTTAAACATTTCTTCTACCATGTAATTTCCAGTTGGGCATAATTATAAATGACAAAAAACTTCAACAATAAGGAAATAGTTATATCTTAGTTTACCAACTTGATGAAATATTATATAATTAAAATAAATATTATATACCTTAAAAAATACTATCTAGTATAGACTAGACAGCAACATAATAAATGCTCATGCATACAAGTATGAAACATTAAAAGCAAAATTCAAAGTTGTGTGCACAACCGGGTGCTGTGGCATGTGCCTGTAGTGCCAGCTACTTGGGAGGAGGCTGAGGCAAGAGGATGTCTTGAGCCCAGAATTCAAAGCTGTAGTGTGCAATGATTGTGCTCTGTGAATGCCACTGCACTCCAGCCTGGGTATCATAGTAAGACCCTGACTCAAAAAAAAAAAAAAGAAAGTTGTCTGCACTGTGGACAAAGATCATAAGAAAAATAAAAAGTGAAAATAAATTAGTAGGATTTGGAGTATTTTTCCATGTATTATTTTTACAATATTGTTATTTCTTTACAATACCACACAATCTAAGAATACGTACAGCTGACTTTGTACTATGTGCTAATCTTGAGTAATAAACACTGAGATTCCTTCATATTTTAAATCCTTGACTTTTAAAAGACTACTGAAATCCGTAAAAACATATACTATCTAAAACAGACATCTATAGCAATTTAAAAAAATTATTATGGTACAGAATAGTTGTATGTTTATGGGGTACATGTGATGTATTGATGTAGGCATACAATGTGTAATAATCAATATAGCAATACTACCTTTTAGAATTAAAGTCTTTATACTATAATACTGAAATGCAGAATTTCTTACATCATGTTAATATATTTTAATAAAATAGTGTAATCTATACTTTTAAATATTCATTTCAAAAAACATTTAGGTATAATATATATATATCATATATATGAGGATATAATAATGAACAAAGTGAACAAGAAGACAAATAGTCCTTCCCTCAATGAGTTTAAATAAAATGGTAGAGAATAGAAAAGTCATCTGGAAATTTCATGCTATGGTTCATGGTGCTATGGGAGCAACAGGATGGGCACTTAACAAACTTGGGATATTAGGGGAGTCTTCCAGAAGGAAGCGTCTTCTAAGCAAAGACTTGAAGCAGTTAGCTACGGGAAATAAAAAGATAGGGAAGACTATTCTAAACAGAGAAAACAAGACATGTAAACGTAGAGAGACTAGGAAGGGGCAGGCCCTTTCAGGGGAGGGAAAGTCTTTCACACAGTCAGAAAATAGGTGGTAAGGGGTCAGGTAAACTGAGACCAAATTAAAAAGGGCCTTGAAGGCTGCATGAAAGAGTTTAGATTTCATCCTGAGGCAAAGGAAAATCATTAAAGCATTTAAAGAATAAATGGCATGATCAATGTCAAATTATTAAAAAACCATTTTGGTTTATATGTGCAGAATGATTTGGAAGGTACCAAACCCAGAAGCAGGGACACTTCATTGAGGCAACGGCAGATTTTTAGGTGAGTGATGATTATAGATTATAGCCTGTACCAGAGTAGTGATTATGGGGATGGAGAGCAATGAATGGATTTTAAACTTCATTTCAAATTTTAAAAAAAGAGGAAAATCTTATGCTACTTTAGAAAGTTTCAATTGGACACCAAATTGATAGTTGCCTATACACAGGATCTTATTTTTATTTTTATTTTTTTTTTGAGACAGAGTCTCGCTCTGTTGCCCAGGCTAGAGTGAGTGCCGTGGTGTCAGCCTAGCTCACAGCAACCTCAAACTCCTGGGCTTAAGCGATCCTCCTGCCTCGGCCTCCCGAGTAGCTGGGACTACAGGCATGCGCCACCATGCCCGGCTACTTTTTTCTATATATTTTTAGTTGTCCAGATAATTTCTTTCTATTTTTTAGTAGAGATGGGGGGGGGGAAATCTCACTCTTGCTCAGGCTGGTCTCGAACTCCTGACCTCAAGAGATCCACCCTCCTCGGCCTCCCAGAGTGCTAGGATTACAGGCGTGAGACACCACGCCCGGCCAGGATCTTATTTTTTTTAAGAGACAGGGTCTCCCTGTGCTGCCCAGGCTACGGTGCAGTGGCTATTTATTGATCAGCCCAGAAGTTTTGACCTGTTCCATTTTGAGCTGGGCCGGTTTCTCCCTCCTTAGGCAACCTGGTGGTCCTCCGCTTCCTGGAGGTCACCACACTGATGCCAAAGTCAGCGCGGCAAGCCAGCGGCATGGCGCACTACAGCCCGGAAGTCCTGGGGTCAAGCGATCCTTCCGCCTCAGAAGCCGGAGTAGCTGGGACTATAGGCGTGCGCCACAGCGCCTGGCTATATATAGGATCTTAATACAGCGAAGATCAAAAAGCTTCATTTGATAAAATGACAGAAAGATTAGAAAATTAAATCAAGTTCCTGAACAAACTTTTGTGGTTTAAGGAAATTCCAGGTACAGACATATTATCGACAGAAAAAAAATCAACTGTGGGAGTTGGTAGGCTAATTCTTACCTTAAAAAACCTCACCAGCTGTTGTTAGTCAAACTATAAAATCACGATGTTTTAACTGCCATCCTAGAATTTACACACTCCAGTGAAAGCTGTTGTTTAATCATATTGGGATACTATCTTTAATCATATATTGATGTTACTGCCAATACTTAAAACATTTTCAGATTTCTTCTTTTGGAAACTTTTACCACATTAACCTCAATTCAACAAGAAGCTTATAAATGACAAGCAATGAGTACAAGAAGTTAATTGAGTTAGGATGGAGTGCCTTTTATGTAGAGAGAAAACAGCAATAAATTCTGCCCTGAGAATGTAACCCAAGATGTGATAATCTGAGTTGGAGCTTTGAGGAGTTGTTTATAAGGCAGATAAGGGCATTTATAGACGAAGAGTACAGCGTGTATAAAGACAATGTGTAAAATTCCCCGTGTGTTTGAGAATAGTGTACTGTGGGTCACTGAAGGGACATGGGGAGAGAGGGACCAGCTTATAAAGAATCTCCTCTATTTCACTGAGGTGGATGGACTTTGTGAGTAAGAAGTTCAAATCATGTCATTCCCCCTCTTCCTTTAAAGGAAATAACGATAATGTAGAAGAGGGAGGGAAGAGATACTGGAGGTGAAGTAGGAGATTCTAGGCACAGCACCAATGGTCTCAGGGATGGGATAGGGTTATTACAAGGATGTTTCAGAGAAACTATCAAGTTTAAAGGCCAAGTGGATCTGTGTGGAGAGAGTAAACGTGTACTTGTATGTGTGGGAGGTAGGAATCAGGAGTGAGCAAGTAGAGTCGAAAACTTCAGAGCATATGCTTTAAACATGTTAATTTGGAGATGTATGTCTGGGAACTATCCAGATGGTTCTGCCTAGCAGATGTCTAGAAATCTGGCTGTTTCATGAAATCATGGGGGAAACAGGAGAAAGAGGATCAGGGGCAAAGATTAGGAAAGAGCAGTGTCAGAGAGGTCAATAGCAGTTTCAAAGGCTTCCAGTGGTAGCTGGTAAGGGGAGGGAAAACGGGATTCAGAAGAGGTTAAGAGCAGGGATCAACAAATTTTTTTCTGTAAAGGCTAGATAGTAAGTACTTTAGGCTTTGCAAGCTAGTCTTGCATTCTTATAGTCACACCACATTAAGGATGCCTAACAGTTTTATTGAACTTAATTCCTAATTTTTCCTTCCTTGGTTCCAAATGGAGTAAGGATGGTCTTTCTTGACCTTAATACTACTGACATTTTAAACCTGTAATTCTGTTATGAGGGGGGAGAGCAGGGTTGTCCTGTGACTTGTAGGATATTTAGCAGAATCCCTGGCCTCAACCCAGTAATGTCGGTAGCAAACCCTAGCCACCATTCACCCATGTGACACTCAAAAATGTCTTCACACCTTGCCAAATGTCTCCTGAAGGGCAAGTCACCCCAAGTTCAGAACCACTGCCTTAAGAGATGATTGCCTGGTTTCCCTTAAAATATCTGGCATTAAGGGAGGAGGAAAATGAACACTTTCCCTTTAAGGTTTAGAACCCATCTCATGAAATAATCTCAAAAATAAACCACAAAGAGAATAGTTGAGACTATACACAACTGGCTAAAGTGGTGAGTATAGGCAGAAGACCCAGTGAAGAAGATGACAAGTGTCTCACACTGCACTGTCCTTGACCTGGTGTTACACTCAATGTTATTAATAATAGTATTACATGGCAACTTCATTAAGTTTAGAAATGTTAAATTGAGTCTAAGTAAAATACATGACTGAAATTGACCATTATTTGTGACTGAAGTCATTTGTTAAAAATGGTAAAATTCAACAGTATGGAACAAAACCAATTTCACATAGGTATAAAATAGAGAATGACTAGCTATGTACAATAGCAAAAATCTAAGTTTTAGAGAAATTATAACCTAACCACTAGGCTTGAATTAAAATTGAGCATAATACTAGCTTATAGAATCAGGAATATGACAAAGGTGCTGAAATTAACCTGAAAAAAGGAATACTGGAAAAAAAAATTTTTTAAATAGTGGGGAGATACTTGGAGACATCAAGCGTCCTTAAATATAACCAAAGGGATAGAAAAATGGAAGTGAGCAATTAAGGAAAATAAAGCAGATGAAGATTCACTATGAATACAAATCCTGACCAAGTGACCTCTTCAGAGTCATGGTGATACTTCAGATATCTGAGAGAACAGACCATAAGAGTGATATATACACCAGAGATCATACTCGACCTAAACATCTGAAGATGCTACAAGTGACACTCTATTGGTAATGAACAGACTGCAACAACTTCAACTTGTTTCAACTATTAATCCTATTGGTGACAATAAGGAAATTGCTTTTAAAACATAATTGTCAAGTACCAACAAACAGACTGATGGACAACTTTATTTTTTACACTTAAAGGTTGATGAAAAACCATAACTAATCCTTATTAAAGAAAATCCAACATTTCAATTGAAAGTATGGTAACTATATTTACTCATTAAAGTTTTCTAAAACACAACTTGAAAACATCCAGCATGCATGTTTAATTTCAGTACAATGGATTCAAGGCCAAATATACATGTTACATGCATCAAGGCTAGATTACAAATTATCATAGTCATCATCGTCATCGTCATCATCATCATCATCATCTTCACGCTTTCTTTTCAATGCATTTGATGATTCATTGGCAGCATTTTGTGATGACACCATATTAGTAGTAATAAGAATGTTTTTGGACCCAATTAATGATGGATTAA
Organism: Lemur catta; assembly: GCF_020740605.2. Classification (NCBI taxonomy): domain Eukaryota; kingdom Metazoa; phylum Chordata; class Mammalia; order Primates; family Lemuridae; genus Lemur; species Lemur catta. The sequence goes on from NC_059139.1 coordinate 44,451,226, forward strand.
TCAGAACATTCTGAACTGCTGATGTTGCAGGAATTGATGCTTTTACAGCTGGGGACTGTGAGGCAGGCATCTGTACTGTAAACCTTTGCCCTGTGAGGGACATTGGGGTCCCCACTTTAGTTGAAACAGACATGGTTTGTGGGGTTGGTGTGCCTAGGGTGGGAGTACTTGGTCTGCTAGTAACTGAACCAACACTTAACCGAGGCACTGTTATTCTTCCTGCAGAAGTAGATGCCTTTTTCTGTAAAGACTTAAGCCTATAGTTTGGAGCTGTTAAGCAGTACCTATCAGGTGGCAATCTAGGGCCTGAATATGGCTTGATCAATGGCAAAGGGGTCTGATTTCTTTGCCTTGCAATATCTAATAAAAAATCTCTTGGGGGAGGAGAAGTAAAAGACTGGTCAGCGCGACACTGGATTGCCAATCGCACATCATCTGCATCAACAGTAGCTTTCTTAGCATGGCTTGAATAAATTTTTGCATCATCTAGAATTGTGGTCACATATCGGAAGGCAAACTCCAACATCTGATTTATAACTCTTGGCTCATATTCTGTAATCCCCATATCCTTCAGGATTTGTGCCATCATCTGTGCATCTTTCGGCATGCCCTTGGGAGAAGCCATCTTGCCAGACTCCATGATATCCGGTGATCAGACTTTAGATCATTTGAAAAAAATATGTACATTAGATCAATCTGAAATAGTTACTTAAGTAGCAACTGTCAGGAACTTTTAAAAAATGTAAATATACCTTAAATTTTTAAAAATATATTTAAAATTTAAACCATAAATTCAATCTTTTTAATTTTAATGAGGCATAAAGTTCCCTTTACTTAAATTTATTGAGTTCCTACCCTGTACAAATCATTATAGAATATAAAAAAATGAAGACACAGATAAGGAAGTGATAAAAGATTAGGGGAAAACAGGGTAAAATACATAAAAACATCTATGACTTTAGAATATATGCAGTTGCATGCAGGCATGCAATTTCAAACTAATCTGATACCATAGGACACTCATGTCCTACTGCCTGAGTTCAAAGCAATCTGTCCAGTGAGATCAATATATTCACTTTCTTCATATATACGCTTAGCACTACCCAAACCTTTGCGTTTGCCCAATTCAAAAACACTCTCCTTTTTCATCATATTCGAGTTCTATCTATCCTAAATCCCGAATCTCTCCATGGAAGCCTTTCCAATTATTACTATTCACAAGATTTGCTAGCCGTTTTGTGAAAAGGAGGGGGAAATGGTCAAAATAATCAGGACATTGGACACAATAATTTCTATTTCTGTAGGTCCCCAACAGAGCATAAATCTTTAAGGGCAATCTCCTTCTGCTTTCTCTATCTTCTCACAACACCTAGTACTAATACTCCACTGACTTTTTATTTTTAAATAAAAAGAAATCTAACACCAGAGTGTCCCTTACCTTCTTTAGCTAAATCACCCACATTAATGTATTTCAGTCCTGATCTTGAAGCAAGTTCTTTGCCTAGTGTGGTTTTTCCAACCCCAGGTGTACCTGTAAGACAAACCACAGAAAAATTTCAGTTTGTGAAATACTTATTAGACTTCAGTTACCTTCTCTCCTCCTTAAAGTTCTTGACAACTAAAATGAAAATTTTCCTAATTAACAATCATATGAATATTTATTACAACCTAATAAAAATTTCCCAAAGCCAACTGGATATCAGAATCTCATCCAGTGTATCTGATTCTCCGGGATGGGGCTTGGGAGACTCTGATGCCAATTCAGATTGCCTGCCCCCACCATGGAACTGCCCAGTATAAAATTAGTCACCTCGAATCAATTACCATCATTTATTTGTTTTAATTAAATAAGACTATCTCTCTACTACTACTGACATTTATGCCCTTCCCTAGAGGCAACCACTGTAAACCAGTTTCTTATACAGGTATATCTTTCCTAAGAAATTCTTTGCATGTGTTTGTCTATATTCTGTGTGTATACACACATTAACACATTGTGTACATGTACATACGCAAATACAACATACGTTCCCTTTTACATAAACAGCCATTGTTTTTTACCTTCCCTTCTTTATAACTATTATATTTAGAGATAACGAAATGCATAATTTTCAGCTATTTAGGTTTAATGTCACTCTGATTATTAAGTTTGAGCATAATTAAAGATAACACGGATAAATCAAGTCTCACTATGCGGATGAATAACATTCAACCTCAATTCCTCTATAACACACGCCAAGTCTGAACCCTGGACTCAACATGTTTTCCAGAAAATGTTCACTCTAGAGTTTTGATAGTATGACTTACTATTAAAAAATCAAGACACTATGTCTGACCCATGCAAATAAGATGTTCTAAAACCTTCCCCTTAAGGAATCTCAAAGGCTACATAACTTATTTGCTAGGTGGTTAATCTGCTGCTCTCAGAAACAGAATTTGCGCGCTGCCAACAACTTTAAGTCTTGTTAAATAATAGAACTTTATTATGTTGTTTCCACAAAGAGCGTCTTAATTTTTCTAAATGTTGCAACAGCATCCACACCTATTAGATTTTTCCACGGATGACCGATAATGCTTTAATTGCTACAATTTAATAAATATTTCCAAGGCTAAATGGCCAGCAAAAATATTCTTTGGAGTCGTTATGCAGCACTTTAGTTCCTTCCACTGATAACACGCACCCTGAAGTAGGGCTCCAAAGACCCAGAAGTACCCCCACGTTCCGCCGGGAACTTTACAGCATTCCTACACGAGAAACCACCAAAACCGCACACTGGACGCATTCTTTAAAAAAAGGAACAAAAAAAACTCTGATGCTAACTCAACAAACGTACACAATAAATTAGTTACATCTGAACTCATTTACCAAGGTTTGATCTGGAAGGCGTCTCTCACATGCAAAGGAAAAATAAAAGAGAGCCCAAGAAGGCCTAGATCTACTAAGGGCCAGACGCTGCTTTACAATACTTCGCTAAAAACCCAAAGCCAGTCTTCCCAAAGAACCCACAGCCCTCATAAACCAAAAAAGCCAGATTCTGAGAGACTAAGCAGACTTCCCGAAAGCGGAGCCGGACTCGTCTACCTCTCCCCGCCTCACCGAGGAGCTTCTGGCCAACGGAATTAACGTTCGGCGCCCCTCCCCCCACCTCTCGCGACGTTCCCGCGGGCCGGCTTCCGGGGCCCTGACAATCGTGCCGCCACGCAGCCCCCCGCTAGCCTCCAAACAGAACCCTGAGCTGGCCCCCGCTGGGGCGCCCGAGGCCCCAGAGCACTCGGCGTCCCTTGCCTGACCCGCCAACCAGCCCCCCTCGCCCGCGCGCCCTGACCCGTGAGCAGGATGTTCGGAAGCAACATGGTCCTCGCCGCGATGGGCTCCGAGCGCCTCGGCTCCAGCGTTCTACGCACCTCAGGGAGGAGCCGGAAGGGGCGGGCAGCGACAAGCGCCAGCGGCCCGGATATCTTCCGGGCCCTGCACCGCGCTCCCGACCCACCTCCGCAGCCCGGTCGCCGTCTGTAGGTTCCCTGGCTTTCTATGACGCGCTTCCAGCGAAAGGTCGGAAGGAGGGGTACTACTCGGGTCCGTACTTTCGATCAGGCAGTGCGCTGGATGCCTAAGCCACTCACTCCTTTGACGGCCCCCGCCCTTCTGGTTGCGTCGCGGAAGCGCCGATCAGTCTGGAAGGTCCCGGGTAGCGGGACCCGCCCCTCGCCCCCCCTCTCCCCCCCAAGAGGCTCGGCTTTGATCCTGGATAGGGCCAGGCGTTGCGTTTCCACCGGGAGCAGAGCCTGGGCCCCTTCGCTCCTCTCATCTCACGAGAGGGTGCAGCTTTAGGAAAGTAAGGTAGGCGCGGCTGCGCCTATGTTGTATATATGTCCTAGAGACGCGATCTCTGGCTTCATGCTTTCCTGTGCTCTCGTCGCTCCTCCTCCGGACCCGCCCATCCTATCTGGGAATGAGAAGGGTGAGGGTGCAGAGCTCTGGCCTGGAGCTGGGCTGCAGAAGCTCAGCCCGGCTCTCCGCTGATTACAGGATTACGTTGGACGAATGTCTGAGCCTAGTATCCCCTGTGCAGTGTGTGGGGTGGCGGTGGGTCTGCTAAGAATAGCTTGGAAGCTGTCTTCTACTTTTGACATCTCATTTCAGGAACCTGGCATCATCAGGGACAGTTACCTGCTTTTCAACAGAGGTAATTGTCAGTCTTGTTTTCAGAGAGCGACTAGAGTCCTGACCATAACAACAATCTGCAGCCTGTATTTCGACCTACCAACTATGTTTACTCAAATAGGTGTTTTTTCCTCTTGTGTAACTTTTGGAACTTCAAGTTCTGTCTGTCTGTGAACTGTTTTTTTTTTTCGGGGGCAGGGGTAAATTATTTTTTTTCTAGTGTATGGGAGTGTCTTACTTTATAGGCCATGTATGCCTTCAAACTATAAAATAGTCCAATACACCTTCAATATATAGGTTTGTAAGCCTTAGAATTTTACTCTAGCTAACTTAGAAGTGTTGAATCCGCTAACTTGCATAAGCATTTAAGGCTTTGAAAACACAGTTGAAAAACACAGTGTTAGCAAGAAATTTTCTAATATGCTCTAATAAGGAAAGCAGTTTTAGAAAAATTTACAGTGAGATTTAAGTTTTTTGTCCAAAGCAAGTGAACTCATTGTATTTTGCTTTCTTTTTTTTCTGAAATTTTGGAAATGAACTGCAGCCGTAATTTGAACTAAGAACTTCAATTTTCAGCATAAAAACTGCTCAAATAAAATTGTCTAATTTTTCTTAGTGACAAAAGGTAAGTACACAATGCATAGTTTTTCTGTTTTTCTCTAATACAATGAGCTAATATGAAAAGCTTTTTATAATACCACAGGTAGATTATTTGACACAGTAATGGCCATTAAAAATAAAATTTATTTTAGCATTTTGATTTCTTTAATCACCTATGTTATCTGTTCTCTTTCTCTAGTTCTTCAGCCTTAACTTCATTGTGTTGTTGATTATGTCAGTACCTATTGATTACTGTAATTCTGTATTTACAGTTTTTCTTGACTCCAAGTGTTTTTTTCTTTCTTTTTTTCTCCTAGGTGAATCATATTTTGATACACTGCAGGTTGTATACTACGGATGGGAACGATTAAAATTTATAATGTCAAAAACTTTTCTTAGACCAAAGGTATCTTCCACAAAGGTATGATACACTAAAATGTAATAATTGCCTAAAAAGAATTATAAATTTTTATGTATGTTTTAAATAACTTACTACTGGTATCAAAGTAATGGAGCCCAGTATCTGTTGTAGTTAGTGATCTAAACAAGTCTGGTAATAAGTTGTGAAACGACTGTACGCTAAAAGCACAACCATAATTTTGAAAAAGAGTTTACAATCCCAGTCATAAAGGAAAAGACTGAAAACTCCTGAAGTGAAGAACATAGAAGAGAGAAATATATGAGTGATTGTTGGTATACCCTAACCACACGCCCTACCTCTTAGAAGTCTTGTGGTTCAGTGTGTCACTTTTCAGCAAGATAAGGGTTCGGGTGTGATGGGGGTTAGACAGTATCATATTCGTACAAGGTAGCTATTTCCCTAGTCATGGCTCTAATTTTTCTTTGATCTTAAGTAAATTATTTAACTTTGCTGTTTTTCTTTCTCTTTTTTTTGGTGGATGGGAGTCCACATTTATGTAAGAAATAAAACTATAAAATGTATAAATAATATGCAAGTCAGAATTACTAGCAACAGTCTTATTATAACAGAAGATACTTGTATGTATTCTAAAATGTAGGGGAGGCCGGATGCGGTGGCTCACGCCTGTAAATCCTAGCACTCTGGGAGGCCGAGGCAGGTGGATCGCTCGAGGTCAGGAGTTCGAGACCAGCCTGAGCAAGAGCGAGACCCTATCTCAACTAAAAATAGAAGGAAATTATCTGACCAACTAAATATATATGTAGAAAAAAAATTAGCCGGGCATGGTGGCGCATGCCTGTAGTCCCAGCTACTGAGGAGGCTGAGGCAGTAGGATCGCTTAAGCCCAGGAGTTTGAGGTTGCTGTGAGCTAGGCTGACGCCACGGCACTCACTGTAGCCCGGGCAACACAGTGAGACTCTGTCTCAAAAAAAAAAAAGATAAATAAAATGTAGGGGAAAGGGGCCAAAGGTATAGTGTCAGTGACAGTCTTAATTGGTGAGGAGGAAATGGGTAGCTATGACTGAAATAGCTAGTCTGTTGTGGTCTTCCTTTCTTTATTCATTGCTGATCGTATTCCTAAACTTTTGTCCTAAAAGAAGAGTGAAGTGTGACTTAGCATTCATAAAGTACATATAACCCCCCAACTTTTTTTTTCCTCTTTGTCTCATGAACTCCAGTGAGATTCAGTTCTAACTTCTGGTTCTTTTTCTCCACCAGAGGACCATTGTACAATAAATAGCTCACAACTATGGCTGAGTATTCTTGAAGGGTAATATTTAATATAATCTTGTTTTTTTTTTGTTAGCCAGGGAGGAAATTCAAAAGCCAGGTGCTGAGCTAGATTTCTGTAGATTTATACCATTAGAGTGTTAAGAAAATCCATTTCATAATTTCTAATTATGAGAAAAACCTTTTTCATACTCCTAATTTTTTCTTTTTTTTTTTCTGACAGAGTCTCACTTTGTTGCCCAGGCTAGAGTGCCATGGTGTCAGCCTAGCTGATAGCAACCTCAAATTCCTGGGCTTAAGCAATCCTCCTGCCTCAGCCTCCCAAGTAGCTGGGACTACACACGTGCACCACCATGCCCAGCTAATTTTTTCTGTTTTTAGTAGTGACAGGATCTGGCTCTTGCTCAGACTGGTTTTGAACTCCTGAACTCAAGCGATACTCTCACCTCGGCCTCCCAGAGTGCTAGGATTACAGGCATGAGCCACTATGCCTGGCCATACTCCTAAATATTTTTAGGTTAAAATTGCTCAATTCAGCATCGTCTATATGCATTTACAAAGGATTTTAAAGAAAAGGAAATGATGGAGGGAAATGTAGAGAGGTCAACAGTTTCTATAGACCATGAGAACATGAGGTAGAACCCACTGATTTTCTCTTCTGTTGCCCCAGTACTCTTCTTCTTAGGCATTTCTAAGTGACCAATCTCATCCTCCCTGAAAAGCATGCCTCTCTTATAATAAAAATATTAGTTGCTTTATCCAGCCTGGGTAACAGCCAGACCCCGTTTCTCCAAAAAATTAAAAAATTAGCTGTGTGTGGTGGTGTGTGCACCTGTAGTCCCAGCTACTCAGGAGGCTGAAGCGGGAGGATCGCTTGAGCCTGGGAGTTTGAGGTTGTGGTAAGCTATGATGACACTACTGTACTCTAGCCTGAGCAACAGAGTGAGACCCTATCTCAAAAAAAAAAAAGAAAACCTAATTTGTGAGATTTTTATTTTAAATGTTATAAATTTATCAACGTTTTTGTTTCCAGAGTAGTTTAGTTATATAGAGAATACATGCAAAAAAAATGTAATTATATTTACATGGATTCATTTTTTTCAGGTAACAGACTGGGTAGACCCATCATTTGATGATTTTTCAGAGACTGCAGGCATCTCTACTATTACTGCCACATCATTGGGTGTGAATAACTCAAGTCATAAAAGAAAAAATGTTCCATTCACATTAGAAAGTAGCAGATTTCCAGCTGGAAAAAGAGGAAAGCTATCTTCCGTAGAACAGATTTACAGTTTAGAAAATTCAAAACAATATCTGTCTGAAAATGAACCATGGGTGGATAAATATAAACCAGAAACTCAGGTATTAATTGCATGGAAACGTGTCTACATAATTTAATTTTAGGGTGAATGTGGGTGAATGGGAGGGAGAAGCATAGACATTTTCAGATTTTTAGTCATAGAATCTTTCTGTCTAAATGTTAGAAAAAAACAATAATTTATATTTTAATGTTCCAAGGCTCAGATTTTTCTCAGCAGTCAATCTGAAGTTGTACCATTAGTTCTTTGTCTTAGATTTAATTTAACCCCAACCTAGAATTGATCTCCTTATAATACCTCTCCCTACTGCCTTCTCAAAATGTGTTCCTGGATTTTAAAATATTTTTTAATTGCAAACTTGCTAAAATTATCATACAGTGGTATCAGCTTAAGAATAGAATTTTTCCATAGTTATAAAAAAGTTCAAGTGTAATCAAAAGGACCATTTTTATTACAATATAACATGTTACTGGTTTGCTACTTTTTTTAATTAAATATGTTTAGGTTAATATGTGGTGGTGTACCAAAAACCCTTGAGTTAAAGTGTTTTATTTTAAACTTGAAATTTTTATCTCAGCATGAACTCGCTGTGCATAAAAAGAAAATTGAAGAAGTTGAAACCTGGTTAAAAGCTCAAGTCTTAGAAAGGCAACCAAAACAGGTAATTAAATAGTAAATGTTTTAAAATATTTAACATCAAATGTTTTTCTGATTTGTAGCGTGCTGTTAGAAGGTAAACTTTTATAATGACTTTGGTCAAAGAAGTGCAGATCACCTCTAATAGAAAGCTGCCTGACTTTTACTACTTCTAACCTCACTAAAAGACTTGGAGACTTTGAGTTTTCCCCTTTATTTGTATGTCTTTTTCCTTATATCTTATCGTCAACATAAGGCATAGTAAACCAATTAGGGTAGTAGTATATTTAGCACATTAAATTATCTTATATTGAGGCAAGCAAGCAAATTGCATGTTTCTGTATTAAATATAGCCTAAAACAGTCATTATTTTAGGTTGGTGTTTTTTGTTTCACTTCCTAATTCTACAGCTACCCTCAGTCCTCCAATGGAGAATGGTCTCTCTTTCTCTCAGTTTTTTTAAATATTTTGAGACTCTTCAAACATAAAGGAAAATAGAATAGTAAAAGTACTCCTCTCCATAATATACTCATCATTTCCCCCTTAAGTGTTTTTAAATAAATTATAAGCATTACAACATTTCAGGCAGACTTTTCGATATTTCAGTATGTCTATTATTTCTTTTAAATCATTTTCCTAAGTATGTATACCATTATTCTAAGAAAATTAACTTTAATGCCCTAATGTTATCTAATGGTCAGTTCATATTCACATTTCTCTAGTTGTCCCCAGAATGTCCTAATGTCTTTTGCAGCTGGTTTGTCATTTTTTTCCCCCAGCAGCTGTCACCTTGACACTTTTGCAGGTTGTTTGTTTCAAGCAGAATGTAACCAAGGACCAAACTTTGCATTTGATCTTGTTATATCTCTTAGGTCTTTGTGGTTTTTTATTGTTTGTGTTTTTAGAGACAGGATCTCCATATGTTGCCCAAGCTGGGGTTTTTTTGATCTAGTAATAGTCCCCTCCACCTTTCTTTTTCTCCAAGACATTGACTTATTTTTTGTATTTAGTAGAGATGGAGGGTGTCACTCTTGTTCAGGCTGATCTCGAACTCCTGAGCTCAAGCAATCCTCCTGCCTCTACCTCCCAGAGTGCCAGGATTATAGGCTTGAGCTACCTCGCCTGGCCAAGACATTGACTTATTAAAAAGACCCAGGCCAGTTGACTTGCAGAAGTCTCATTTTCAATTTGTCAGATTGTTTCTTCCTGATGATGATTAACTTGTTCTTCTATCCTGCATTTCCTGTAACCTGGAATTTTGAATCAAGGGCCTGATTAGATCCAAGTTGAACATTTTTGCAAGAATGCTTTAAAAGTTACGGTATATATTTTATAAAGTGTTAAATTGGAAAGTATGGGTGGTTCTCCTCCTGTCTTTGATATTAAGTTTGGTCACTAGATTTAATGAGGTGATAGTCAAAAATCTTCATTGTAGAATAACTTTCCCTTGTAACTGGCACATAATCTATGGGGCGACACTTTGGTGGCATGCGAGTGCCCAGTTCCCCAGCAGTCTTTCACCTAAGTGCCTTAATATCAATTTTCAATCCTTGCCTGAATCACTTATTAGAGTTGTGAAGTGGTGATTTTCAACTAATTCTATTCCTACAATTTTTAGCAGATATATTTCTATTAAAAAAAAGTTTGCCATCACTAGTTGGGGCTATTTAGTTACCATGAAATGCAATTCCAACTGGAAAGGCAGGATAAGTTTCCATTCTTTTCCTTTATTTTCATTTTTAAATAAACTTTATTTTTTAGAGCGGTTTTAGGTTCGCAACAAAATTGGGCAGATGGTGCAGAGATTTCCCATTTATTTTCTGCCTCCCAAACAAGCATAGTTCTCCCCATTATCAACATTCCCCCACCAGAGTGGTATGTTTGTTAAAATTGATGGACTTACATTGACGTATCACTTAACACCCAAAGTTCATTGTTTATATTAGGGCTTTTCTTTAGTTTTCAACTTTGAAATGAAGGAATTGGTATGTTAGTTGCTTTCATGGTAACATCCTTCTCTCTTGAATCAAGCCTAGTCTCTGCCCTGTGGATCTAACCCTTTGGTTTAGGGTTAAGATAATGTATTCAAGATGGATTTTCATTGTCAGCGTTGGTATTCTGATGGCTCATAAAAATTTCTCTCATCTCTCTTCTCTGAGTACAGATTAGACCTAATTGGACAGTTTCTCTGAAACATCTTGTACATCCAGGCTTTTCCTCATTGATTTGTTTTTGGTTAGCCGAGCTAATAGTTTATATTTTTCAGTCTCTACTATGTTCTTTCACTTAGAAGTACTCTTAGTATAAACATTATCATGTTATCAACCTTCATGGGTGTTACTATTGTTATTTTACCAGTTGGATAAACTTAGGACTGTATGTACTATGTACATACATAGGTATTGGGGAAAATATTTTCTCTATAAATTAAAAAGCTTTCCCCCCTGAAGAGTTGGACTCTAACAAACCATATATAAAAGTTTCAATGATGGCAGTAATTACAAGGTATTTCTCTTCAAAAAAAATGATAGCTTCTAGATTTATCAGTGGGAAAACTAAATTTACTCTAAAAAATTTATTCTACAGTACCCCAAATGTTTGCTGAGTTTAATTTTTCAGGGCAATTTCTTTCCTTTAAAATATAGTAAAACTCTACTACAGTATGATAATGAGGGGATTTTTGAAAATCTTCATGTTGTAGTGTTCTGGTAAGAGACTACCTCCCAGTTCTCCAACTGGAAGCAAAACTTTTGCTATGTGACTCTACTCGCTGTGTCAGAAAACAGACGCTTAGGTATATTACATACGAAAAATACATAGCTCCCATGCTATGTATATTTCTTTTCTGAAAAGTGATCTGTATGTTAGTTCTCATTATTTGAGGCAGTTATGTTCTGTACAGTTGTTGAATTAGCAACTACTGAAACATTTTTCTTAGGAAAAATACGGAATTAAGTCTGCATATGGTGGCTCACGCCTGTAATCCTAGCACTCTGGAAGGCCAAGGCAGGTGGATTACTTGAGGCCAGGAGTTAGAGAACAGCCTGAGCAAGAGTGAGACCCTATCTCTACAAAACAGAAAAATTAGCTGGGCGTAGTGGCAGGTACCTGTAGTCCCACATACTTGGGAGGCTGAAGCAGGAGGATCATTTGAGGTTGCAGTGAGTATGATCACGCCACTGCACTCTAGTCCAGGAGACCAAGCAAGACCCTGTCTCAAAAAAAAAAAAAAAAAAAGAAGAAAAATATGGGATTAAGATTAAGTTTAAGTTTCTAAAAGCCTCTGGTCACAACATTTTTTGTCAACCCATCAATACATAACTATATTTTATGTGTGTTTGTATTTAAAGATACCTTATTTAATATGTATTCATGTGTCGATTAACAACAGGGATGCATTCTGAGAAATGTGTCATTAGGTGATTTCATCATTGTGCAGACATCACAAAGTATACTTACACAAATCTATGGTGTGGCCTATACACACCTAGCCTATATGGAATAGTCTATTGCTCCTAAGCTACAAATAATGTACAGCATGTTACTATACCGAATACTATTGGCATTTGTAACACAATGGGAATTATTTGGGTATCCAAACATAGAAAAAGTATAGTAAAAATATAGTAACAAAAGATTTTGAAAAGAGTACACTTTTGTAGGGCACTTACCATGAATGGCGCTTGCAGGACTGGAAGTTGCTTTGGGTTAGTCAGTGATTGAGTGGTGAGTGAATGTGAAGGCCTAGGATGTTACTGGATGCTACTATAGGCTCTATAAACATCATACACTTAAGCTATACTAAATTTATGAAAAAACATTTTTTTTCCTTGGGACAGAGTCTCACTCTGTTGCCCAGGCTAGAGTGCTGTGGCGTCAGCCTAGCTCACAGTAGCCTCAAACTCCTGGACTCAAGCAATCCTTCTGCCTCAGCCTCCCGAGTAGCTGGGACTACAGGCATGCATCATCATGCCCGGCTAATTTTTTCTATATATTTTTAGTTGTCCAGCTAATTTCTTTCTATTTTTTTAGTAGAGACGGGGCCTCGCTCTTGCTCAGGGTGGTCTCAAACTTCTGAGCTCAAACGATCCACCTGCCTCGGCCTCCCAGAGTGCTAGGATTACAGCTATGAAACACCACACCCAGCCTTTTTCTTTTTTAAATAATAAATTAAGCTTAGCTTACTATAGCTTTTTTACTTTATAAAATTTTTTTAACTTTTTGATTCTTTTATGGTAACATTTAGCTTAAAACATAAACACATGTACAGCTGTAAAAAATTTTCTTTATAGCCCTATTCTAAAAGCTTTTTTCTGTTTTTAAATTTTTTAATTTATTTTTTTACTTTTTGACCTTTTTTTTAAAAATGAAGACACAAGCACATTAGCCTATGCCTACACAGACTCAGGATCATCAACATCACTGTCTTCCACCTCCACATCTTGATCCCACAGGAAAGTCTTTAATGGCAGTAACAGCATGAAGCTGTCATCACCTTTAATAACAATGCCTCCTTCTGGAATACCTCCTAAAGAACTTGCCTGAGGCTGTTTTATAGTTAACTTTTTTTATAAGTAGGAGTACACTCTAAAATTATGATAAAATTATAGTAAATAAACCAGTAACTTAGTTGTTTATTATTATTAGCAAGTAAAGTGTATTATACATAATTATATGTGCTATACTTTTATATGACTGGCAGCACAGTATGTTTGTTTGTTCCTACCAGAATCACCACAAACACGTGAGTAATGCATCATGCTAGAACATTAGTACATCACTAGGCAATAGGAATTTTTCAGCTCCATTATAATCTATGGGACTACCATTGTATATGCAGTCTGTCATTGACCAAAAAGCAGTTATTGACACATAACTATATATTGTTGATTCATTAACATTGAACTCAAGCCAATAGCACTATAAATCATTCACTGCCCTTTTAAAAAGTGGAACTGGCTCTTCTGGGTCCATTTACACAGACCCTTACTTACACTAGTTAATAAAGGTAAACGAAGGAGGATTACACTCCACCATTTTATGCAGGAAATCTTGACATAATTTTTTTTACCTATAAATTTTACCAAATTTACTGTAGGAGGGAATGATACTGGGACCCACAACCTCTAGTCTCTAGTCTCTCATTAGAGTCCTATCTCTGGTAAATAAGTTTCTTTTTTTTTTTTAAACATCTCACTGGTAGACAAATAAGTTTCTTAATATGCATTTCTTAAAGAAGGTAATAACCAAACTTAGGCCTTCCCATAAGAATATTATACTTGTATAATATATTATCCAATGAGCAGTCTGTATTAAGATTGAATTTTATGAATTCAGATAACCTCTAAAAATCTTTATTTCAGATATCTTCCTCAATTTAGCCAAAGTTTAGTTGTTTTAATTTGGCTACTAAGTAGTCCTTGGGAGGAATATACTCCAAGAATTGAGAAATTATCAGAAGAGAGGTTTAAATTTAGGAAATAAAATTCTCCCATTTTTATCTAAAGCTGGTTTATTCCAGCAAGCATCATTGTGAAATTTAGTCTGTTTATACTAGACATTCAATAAATATTTGTAGAAGTCATATATAATATTTAGAAAGAAAACACAAAACTAATATTTTAGAATTTTAATTATTTGGTTTTTTAATTAACATTTGTATTTGGTTTTAGGGTGGATCTATTTTATTAATAACAGGTCCTCCTGGATGTGGAAAGACAACTACTATAAAAATACTATCTAAGGAGTATGGTATTCAAGTACAAGAGTGGATTAATCCAGTTTTACCAGACTTCCAAAAAAATGATTTCAAGGAGATGCTTAATTCTGGTAAGGTTTGCTGTGAAGATAGTAGAAATAGTAGAGAAAACTTGTGCTTAATGAGCTTTCAGATGAATCTATGTGAGTACATTTTTCTACCCTACTTGCCAATTTCACAGAGAAGTAATTTCAGGAGAAGGAAGGGAAGCATGCCTCCAGTATTGGAGAATGGAATTTTGAGGATTAAGTCTTAACTGTTTTCTTAGATAACAAGCTATTTTGTTTACATTATTTATGTACTTGTTTCCAGGCTCTGGCTGGGAGGTTAGACAATGTTAAATAAGATCTTTCTATTTCTTTTTTTTTTTTTCCCTTTTTCTAATTTTTGTAGAGATGGGGGTGGTCTCACTCTTGCTCAGGGAGGTTTCGAACTCCTGACCTCAATCAATCCTCCGGCCACAGCCTCCTAGAGTGCTAAGATTACAGGCATGAGCCACCTCACCCTGCCATCTTTTTATTTGTAAAATGTAAATCAACCTTTAAGATGTGTTAAAGGAACTTGCCTCCGATAGATAGATAACTTAGATCAGTAAATACCTGTTAGAATAAGATCAATCCAAAGCAAAGCAAAAGGCAAAGACTGTCTTTGAAATTTGGAAGGAGGGCTTAAGATAACCATTCAAAATATTATAATAGTACCAGTTGAAAGATATATTACATTGTAACTTCACAAATATGCCTATATATTTTATTATTTTTATCTTTTGTATTTTTTCTTATTAATTCTATAGACGGTTAAACTAGGGGTAGCCAAATCTCCTAGACTGCTTTGGAGGGAAAGAGGTTTAAAAAAGGACAATTTTATTGTAATGTAGAATATTCCTCAAAATCCCTTCTCTGGGCTCTTCTTTAATATGCTCTGTATATGCCACATCTTTGGTATACACAGCCTTATGCTACTAATATACCATGCTCCTGGAATTTTTACTGCTTTCTAGATAGTAACATTACTTTTGACAGTCTGATCAATCTTTATTTAAACAATCTTCTATATGAAATATGCCTTCAGAGAAACTTCCCTCATCCTCAGGTTCACTAATCAGTTATTCTTTTTTGTTGCTAAATCTTTATTACTGAAGATAATTCATTTATAGTCTCATACTTATTTGGAGAGTCTTCATTGTGTAGGCCAAAGTCATAATTATTTTTATCAGTTGTATGAATGTTATGCTGACAGCTCTGTTCCAAATTCAGTTAATTCCATGTTACATTCATTGATACAGAAAAATTACTGGCCAGGTGCGGTGGCTCACACCTGTAATCCTACTACTCTGGGAGGCCGAGGCGGGCGCATCATTTGAGCTCAGGAGTTAGAAACCAGCCTGAGCAAGAGCGAGACCCCATCTCTACTAAAAATAGAAAGAAATTAGCCAAACAACTAAAAATAGAAAAAATTAGCTGGGCATGGTGGCACATGCCTAAAGTCCCAGCTACCTGGGAGGCTGAGGCAGGAGGATCGCTTGAGCTCAGGAGTTTGAGGCTACTGTGAGCTAGGCTGATGCCACAGCACTCTGGCCCAGGCAAGAGAGTGAGACTCTGTCTCAAAAAAAAAAAAAAGAAAGAAAAAAATTACTGTTGTCCATATTGACTCTTGTCTTTTGAAATAAATATCCTATTTTAAATTTGAATAATTTTTCCTAATTAGAAAACAGTCTACAATATTGTGAGCTGCATCATGGATATGTAGATATATTTATTTGTGTGTTTGTGTATTATATGTTATGTATAATATTGATACATGTAATTTTTTGAAAGTAAAAGTGGCAAATGTGTTTCCTTTCAGAATCAAACTTCCACATATTTCCCTATCAGTCTCAGATAGCAGTTTTCAAAGAGTTTCTACTAAGAGCAACAAAGTATAACAAGTTACAAATGCTTGGAGATGATCTGAGAACTGATAAGAAGATAATTCTGGTTGAAGTAAGGACAACTTTTAAAATTCTGCTGTAGCTATTGAATAAACAATTGTGAGATGTATCTTATGTGATAATATTAACTCTCTCCATGGTACTAATAGTGGTAAAATATAACACAAAGGCTTTGTGATAGCAGAAACCTAAAGTATTTTTCAGTAAACTTGAATAGAGTTAAAACTGTAGGTTAACGAACTTTAAGAATGTAATGGTTTAAACACAGAAAACAAAAAGAAATATTTGGAAATTACTTCTCAAGAAAAATACTTTACTTCATAAAGCAACCCTAAGAAATTTGATCTTAAAATTGAGGTTCCCATTGATGCATGTTACTATTTAGGATACCAGTCTATTTCTTTAATTTCTTTAATTTCTATGAAAGGTCTGGTTAAAATATTTTGAACAGATAAAATTTTTTTCTCTCTTGATAAATATAAATCTGAAAATAAATTTGCAGTGGAATAAATCTACAAATATTTATCCTTTATTTTTAATAGGATTTACCTAACCAGTTTTATCGAGAGCCTCATATTTTACATGAAGTTCTAAGGTAAGTTTCAGTGAGGTATTCTAGAACTCCAATTAAATGACAAGTGTCTTAAATTTCAACATTGCCATATTTTGTTATTTTAGGAAGTATGTGCAGATTGGCCGATGTCCTCTTATATTTATAATCTCTGACAGTCTCAGCGGAGATAATAATCAAAGGTTATTGTTTCCCAAAGAAATTCAAGAAGAGTGCTCTATCTCAAACATTAGGTAAGAATGAAATTTCTGCTTGTAAAGGTCACCTACATGCTATATTTTTAAGTTAATCATTTAACCACCATCTTTCTTTATAAAACTTTTACAGTTTCAACCCTGTGGCACCAACAATTATGATGAAATTTCTTAATCGAATAGTGACTATAGAAGCTAACAAGGTAAATCTCTGATTAATTGAATCTTACACTGAAAATGTAGAAAGCCCAACTTAAATAATATTGTGTAAACTGCAGGAGTTGGTGATGTCTATTATTTTGATTTTTAGAATTAAAATATTTTATTACACTCAATAATGCTATTAATATGTAGAAAATCCTAGAATAGAGATTTTCATGTAAATTTCGTAGATTTGTCAGATTTTTTTGTGTATTTAATTTTTTATCACATTATATTATGTTTTGAGGTCTGTGTGTATGTATAGTTATATATTTATATGTATGTGTATATATATAATGAAAAAGAGAGTAAGAACTTCAAAATATAACCTGGTCAAAGTAAAACAATACAGTATTTAATGCTCTTGAAATTTTACCTTAAATTATGATAAGTTATTGACAATTGTAACCTTCATAGGCAGACTGGTGTTTTAACATGGAGGCTTTTTAGTATTCATGTTTTAAAGAATCCAATTCACTTCCACTAAGTTTAGAAAATTGGTTGGATGTTTTTGTTGTTATTATTTTTAAGAAAATACTTTTTTAAATTTACATTTATCATTTTAGAATGGAGGAAAAATCAGTGTACCTGACAAAACTTCTCTAGAGTTGCTCTGTCAAGGATGTTCTGGTGATATAAGAAGTGCAATAAATAGCCTCCAGTTTTCTTCTTCAAAAGGTAACTGTGGAAGATACATTTATGTGACATTATATAAGTAGTTAACTTTCTCTTAATTCTTCATGAAATGAAATCAGACTAAACATATTTTAACTTTTAAGTGGTATATAACTATCTATACTTAATTTTTCTTATTGAGAAAGGGACTTAAAATTATATATGTACACCCCCCTGTGAATATGTCATAGTAAATACTCTTATATCTGTTTGAGCCAAAACTTGATTCATCTATATGGGTTGTTACTTTACCTTTCAAAGTTAATTCAGAATGAGACTTCTGGGTGAAAATCCTGGCTGTACCACTTACCAGTTGTATGGGCCTGTGCAAGTCCCTTTATCTTTTTGTGCCTCCATTTTCTCACCTTTTATAACAATTTATCTCACAGGGTTGTATGAAGAATAAGGGAGGAAATACTTGTAGAGTACTTCTTAGAGTACTCAAAAAGTGGTCAGCCATGAATAGGTTTAATAGTATTGTGCTGAGATAGGTTTTCTTTTCAACTTACCTCATAATAATTTATATGATATATCTAATGAATTCATTTCCTATTATTAATATGTTAAACATGTAAATAGCCATGAAATAGTAAAAAGATAGCTCCATTAAAGGCAATGAGTTACATTTTTGCTTTAGAGATCATAGTTTACTACACAGTCCTCATCAGAAAACATATAGCAGACTATTTACTTGATCCTTAACATCAAGGAATTTACTGTAAAGGAATGAAAGCCATCTGTGGAGCTCTCAAAATCCACCCGAAATCCTAGTGTTCCAGCCCAGAAGTTTAACCTGTTCTTTTGGTTTGCATCTTTGTTTTTCAAAATGATTGTGGGGGGATAGGCAGCCTAACACAACTAAAACCAGAATTCTGCTTATTCCTGGGAAACAAATATATAAAGGATGCTTAGTTAGGTTCAGTACTGGAATTATGGGTTAGGAAGACTGAAGTGGGCCAGTTTGGAATCCTAACTACCATTTATGACATTATTGCTCTGGGCTCAGAAATTGTAAAGGCAAGAAAATAATTTTTGAGTGGGCCAAGAACTATATTACCATTACCTGTTTTTTCATTTAATTCTCAGATCAGCCTAATGAGATAGACAATACTATGATTTAAATACAGATCCCATGTTCTTTCTGCTGGTTTTTTTGTTTCTTTGTTTTTTTGAGACAGGGTCTCACTCTGTTGCCTGGGCTAGAGTGCCATGGCATCAGCCTAGCTCACAGCAACCTCAAACTCCTGGGCTCAAGTGATCTTCCTGCCTCAGCCTCTCGAGCAGCTGGGACTACAGGCGCTCGCCACCATGCCTGACTAATTTTTTGTTTCTATTTTTACTTGCCTGGCTAATTTTTTTTTCTATTTTTTAGTAGAAATGGGGTCTTCCTCTTGCTGAGGCTGGTCTCGAACTCCTGACCTCAAGTGATCCTCCCACCTCGGCCTCCCAAAGTGCTAGGATTATAGGCATGAGCCACTGCGCCCAGCCTTCTTTCTGCTGTTTGAGAATGTTTTTAAGTCACGTATTCTGAGTTTTAAATAGACTTACAAGTGAAATTTGAACACAGGCATATTTACAAACTGGGGACTGTCAAAGTCAATAGAGAGGTAATACAGCATAGTTGTTAAGCATAGATTGTAGAACCAGACTGCCTGGATTCAAATCACTTGCTTTCTAACCTTGAGCCAGTTACTTAACCTCTTTATATCTCATTTCTTTAACTGCATAATAATTATTCTCCCCTCACAGGGTTGTTAGGAGGATTAAATTAATTAATATGTATTAGGCACTAAGAATAGTACCTTTCACATAGCACTGTGAGAAACCAAGGTGATATGACTGTACAGATTGTGTGTCCTTTACCTGAATTGCTTAGGAACAGAAGTGTTTCAGGTTTTCCCAGATTTTAGAATATTTGCATCATACCGGTTCAACATTCCTAGTCTAAAAATCCAAAATCTGAAGTGCTCCAATGAGCATTTCCTTTGAGCACCATGTTGGTGATCAGAAAGTTTCAGATTTTGGAGCATTTTGGATTTTGGATTCTTGGATTAGGAATGTCAGCCTATAATAGTGTGTCATTGTGTATGTGAATGTTTGAAATCTATGTCCTGAGAAACTTTTCAGTAACATTTTATTCCATTTTACTAGTATTAGTAACCCAAAGAGGACTGTGAATCTGTTCACGTATTTTATAATGGTTTGTTAGAACAATATATTTAATTAGAATATTCAGTATAAAAATATCTGAACTGTTCTTTTAATTTTTGTATTCTAATTTTAAATATTGTCACTTGGGTGTATATTATTTAGGAGAGAACAATTTATGGCCAAGTAAAAAAGGAGTATCATTAAAATCAGAGGCTACGCTGTCAAAATCAAAACGAAGAAAAAAACCTGATAGGGTTTTAGAACATCAAGAAGTCCAAGCTATTGGTGGCAAAGATGTTTCTCTGTTTCTCTTCAGAGCTTTGGGAAAAATTCTGTATTCTAAAAGTAAGAAACTATACGTTTTTAAAATTTGTTGGATATTACATAGTCTTACAATGGAAATAAAATACCACATTTTTTTTAAGTGTCATGTATATGGTTCTGTTATAAGAAAAGGCTAGGGCTAGGTCAGATATTGTTTGCCATGGCCTAAGATGTTACAGGAAAATGTATTTAGATAGAGTATTTTCTGATTATGAGCAAGATAAGAAGTAAAAATAAACTATAGGCCATATCCATGTCTATCAATCTTTAAAATTATAGTTTGCTGAAATTAAGCCATCAGTCCAACTTTACTGGCAAGCTGGTAGCCCAAAGCCCTTTTAGCACTGGGCTCAAGCCAACAGGACCCTAGACAAATTGTCAAGTACCTTAAGGTCTTTTTTAATCCTCTTGTATTATACTGTACTCCACTAGCTTGCTGCTTTCTCAGCCGGAGATGTTCATTGCCCCCTGCTGTCTTCTTTGATGCGTGCTCCCCATTAGCTTCTCTGCCCCCATTGCCCATCTCCCAGATTGTCCCTGCTTTCAATAGGAAATACCTGTTTTCAGTCTTATGATGATGAAGAAAGGAAATTGGGCCCTCTGAATGGGAACCTTCCTACCACCTGAGGAAAATGAAATGGGCATCACTTAGATGGCAAGGAAGACACACCTCTGTCCCTGGATCCTCTGAACCTAAGTGGCTATTCCACCTACTTCTTTTCTTTCCACCTTTTCTTTTCCTCTCCAACATTCATTTATACTTTCTTGCATTAGGGAATGGGGTTCCCATGCTCTCATGTAAAGAGCAGCATCTTTCTACATAGTAAATAAAAGACTAAAGACCTCTGTATTGAGATGAGAATCAAAGGAAGAAAGCAACCCAAACCTGGAAAAGGTGATACGGGAGTGCTTTGAAAAATAGAGGGTTTTTTTGTTTTGGGGGGTTTTTTGGTTTGTTTTTGTTTTGGGATAGGGTCTCACTCTGTTGCCCTGGCTAGAGTACAATGACATCATCACAGCTCACTGCAGCCTCAAATTCCAAGGCTCAAGCAATCCTCCGGCCTCAGCCTCCCAAGTCCCTGGGACTACAGTTACATACTACCACACCTGGCTAATTTTTTGTACTTTTTATAGAGACAAGATCTTGTTATGTTGTCCGGGCTGGTTTCAAACTCCTAGCCTCAAGTGATCCTCCTACCTCGGCTTCTCAAGGCGTGAGCTACCTTGCCCAGCTGAGAAATGTATTTTTAAGTCTAGAAAAGCCATAATCCAGGCATCAGGATTCTAAATTTAGTTCTTGCTAATATTGATAAAATAGATGAGTCACATAAGCTTCCAGTTATTTTGTTTTTGTTTGTTTTTGAGGCAGGATCTTTGCTCTGCTGCTCAGGCTAGAGTACAGTGGCATCAACATAGCTCACCACACCCTCAAACTCCTGGGCTCAAGCAGTCCTCCTGCCTCAGCCTCCCGAGTAGCTGGAGCTACAGGTTCCACCACCACGCTGGGCTAATTGTCATATTTTTTGTGAATATGAGGTCTCACCCTTGCTCAGGCTTTTTATGATTGTTATTATTATTAACAGCTTGTTTAGTATTTTGGCATAAAGTGTCTAAAGTGTTGAAAATCTTCAAATGAGAGGTGCTATATAATTATAAAGATGGTATTATCTTTAATAATTCCAAAAATTTTTTATAGGAGCATCTTTAACAGAATTAGACTCACCTCAGTTGCCTTCTCATTTATCAGAGTATGAACGGGATACTTTACTTGTTCAACCTGAGGTAAGGCCTTTCACCACACTTAGTACTAGTTACAATGGATATATTATTTGTGTACATGTATATCTGACCACTGCATTTTTACAAAATTTATGTACATATGCTTCTTTTTGTAGGAAGTAGTAGAAATGTCTCACGTGCCAGGAGAATTATTTAATTCATATCTTCACCAAAACTACGTAGATTTCTTCATGGACATAGATGATCTTGTGAGAGCCAGTGAATTTCTAAGTTTTGCAGATATCCTCAGTGGTGACTGGAATGTAAGACCATTTCATTTAAATGCTTTTGTTTATGAGTATTTCTTCAGAATTAAATAAAGAAAGTTTACTTTTGGCATGGTGGCTCACGCCTATAATCCTAGCACTCTGGGAGGCCAAGGCGGGTGGATCGCTCGAGGTCAGGAGTTCGAGACCAGCCTGAGCGAGACCCCGTCTCTACTAAAAATAGAAAGAAATTAGCTGGACAACTAAAAATATTAGCTGGGCATGGTGGCGCATGCCTGTAGTCCCAGCTACAAGGGAGGCTGAGGCAGAAGGATTGCTTGAGCCCAGGAGTCTGAGGTTGCTGTGAGCAAGGCTGACACCATAGCACTCTAGCCCGGGCAAGAGAGTGAGACTCTGTCTCAAAAAAAAAAAAAAAAGTTTTATCCCTAATCATTTGACATCATTTTATGTGACTATTCTTCGTAACTATCCTAAAGTTAATCTGTCCAACCCAGTATTTATAATAAAGCTTCAGTAGCTAATCTGATTTTTGTGTTGATAATGTAGCGCTAATTTTTTCCAAAGCTATTTTCTGATTTTAAAATTTATATATCCTCAGAAAATTTGAGAACCATTGAAAACTAGGTAGAAGCAAATGAACTGTATATCTTGCTATACTTTGATAGTTTTTAAAATGTATCTCTTTTTTTACATATTTGAAATTATTTACTATAAAATTTTTCTTTTCTTTTTTTTTTTTTTTTTTTCTTGAGGCAGAGTCCCACTCTGTCACCCTGGCTAGAGTGCCGTTTCGTCAGCCTAGCTCACAGCAACCTCAAGCTCCTGGGCTCAAGCAATCCTTCTGCCTCAGCCTCCCTAGTAGCTGGGACTACAGGCATTTGCCACCATGCCCGGCTAATTTTTTCTATATATTTTTAATTTTCCAGCTAATTTCTTTCTATTTTTAGTAGAGATGGGGTCTCACTCTTGCTCAGGCTGGTTTCTAGCTCCTGAGCTCAAATGATCCGCCCGCCTCGGCCTCCCAGAGTGCTAGAATTACAGGCGTGAGCCACCTCGCCCGGCCAAAATTTTTATTTTTTCTTGCATACATCTTAATTCTGCCCTGACGAGTATAGGAGCCACTAACCACCTGTGGCTAATTAAATCTAAATTAATTTAAATTAAATTAGAAATTCAGTTCCTCAGTCACACTAGCCACATCTCTAGGACCTTTTTAACATGTGGCTGATAGCTACCTTTTTAACAGCCCAGATAAAAAACATTTCCATCATTGCAGGAAGTTCTGTTGGACAACACTGTTTTTTTTGGTTTTTTTTTTGAGACAGAGTCTCGCTTTGTTGCCCAGGCTAGAGTGAGTGCCGTGGCGTCAGCCTAGCTCACAGCAACCTCAGACTCCTCGGCTTAAGCGATCCTACTGCCTCAGCCTCCCGAGTAGCTGGGACTACAGGCATGTGCCACCATGCCCGGCTAATTTTTTCTATATAGATTTTTAGTTGGCCATATAATTTCTTTCTATTTTTTTAGTAGAGACGGGGTCTCGCTCTTGCTCAGGCTGGTCTCGAACTCCTGACCTCGAGCAATCCACCCTCCTCGGCCTCCCAGAGTGCTAGGATTACAGGCGTGAGCCACCGCGCCCGGCCGACGACAACACTGTTTTGATATGTTAGTATTTGTCTATGTTATATTAAAATAACAGTAATAACTAAAATTAGAAAAGATATAAAGAAAACCATTTATGATACAGTTTCTTTACTCAGCAATTGCATTTGCTTAATTTTTGAAATGATTGTTTCTGTTTTGAAATTCTCCTGCCTTTAGATAAGTTAAAAGAATAATACAGTGCCCACTTGTATATCTTAATTTTTGTTCCCCCATTTTTCACATTTTGCCACATATGCTTAATCTCTCTATGTATTTACACACCTGTTTTTGGCTGAATTTGCAGCCAAAATAATTGGAAAAATTATTTGCAATTCCAAAATAATTTGGAAAATAATTGCAAATATCATGACACCTAATACTTAAGCATGCATAAGGACATTGTTATATTATAACCACCATAGCATTATCATATCTAAGAAAGTTAACATTAATTTGGTAACATATTATCCCCATTGAGATTTCCACATTTGCCTCAAAACTATATTTTAAATTATGCCCCCCTCAATGCATATTGAAAATCGAATTAGGGTTTATGCATTGCATTTGATTGTTATGTCTCAATTGAATGTGCTTTAGATAACTTTGTACCACTATTACTTATAGGGCTGTGGTGATGTTGAAAAAACTAAGCACATAGAAACTGAGTATGGTTAGTCTTCTTTTGTATGTCAGTACCAATAATAATATTTTATAAATCTCTTATTTATTTTACATCTTGTCTCTCATTTGCTAGACACGCTCTTTACTCAGGGAATATAGTACATCTATAGCTACAAGAGGTGTGATACATTCCAACAAAGCCCGAGGATTTGCTCATTGCCAAGTAAGAGGATCAAGTTTTCGACCCTTGCACAAACCCCAGTGGTTTCTAATAAATAAAAAGGTAAAAAAGGAATGGGGGAGTGGGCAAGGGTAATATACGTAACCTAAACTTTTGTACCCCCATAATATGCTAAAATAAAAAAAAAAGAATTGTACTCTTTCAATAAGTGAACTTTATGGTATGTCAATTATATCTCAAAGCTGTTATTTGTTAAAAAGTAAAAAAAATAGAAAAATGTTTTATTTGTAATAAGATAATTGCTAAGGCCCACAATTTTCTGAGAATTATGATAAAACATAAAAAGGACACTCTAAAATGTGTTCTTTTTTTAATGAAAAAACCTAAAGATTTGAAAGCACATGCCTATTTTATTACTTGACTTTTATTAGAATTAAAGTATACTTATATTTTAGTTCTAATCAATAATGACCCTAGTTCAACCTGGGAAAGCTGATTTAAAAAAACCCTAGGATGTAAAATTTCAGTTAGGGAGGAATAAGTTCTGGAGATCTATTGTACGTACAACATGGTGACTATAGTTAATAAGAAGGTACTATATACTTGATAATCACTAGGGGAGTAGATTTTAAGTGTTCTCACCACAACAAAAAGGATATGTATGTGAGGTAATACATATGTTAATTGGCTTGATTTAGCCATTCCACCTTGTAAACGTGTTTCAAAGCATTACATTCTTTACCACAAATATATACGATGTTTGTTAATTTTAATTAACTAATTAATTTTTAAAAAAACAAAAAATAAATCCTAGCTTTGACTCTAACCTTCTGAGTAAGTTATTTTACCTAATGTGCTTAGTGTCCACAGCTATAAATGTAAAGGAATTATTTAAAGGCTAAAAATGAGAGGCCTACAAGTTGAGTGCAACATATACAACAGATTTTTTAAATTAATTACCAGTCTTTAAAAATTAGTATAATAATTAAGACTCAGATTTGCATTTCTAGCTTCAGATTTCTGAAATTTCCTGGAAAAAAATGGAAAGTGAGATAACACTGCCTCATATTTCTACATGGCAGCAATCAGCTGAAGCCAAGTAGCATCTTTCCCTTTGAGAAGAGAGTAGTAGGTACCACTGTCCCCAGCTAGTCCATTCACTTATTATATTGCCTGCCTGATTTCTGTAATATCTGAATTTGTCACCCCTGAACTGGTTCATCTCTCTCAGATGCCTTGCAGATCTAAAATCATATGGCTAAATGTGAGCCTATAGTTTATTACCTAAGAATTTTTTTCCAGTTGATTTCTTGGAGAATTTCATGATTTTTAAGCAATTTATTTAATATATACTTTATTGACTTGCTTTGCCCTTTATAGCATATGTATTAACTTTACATTATAGCTATATATATGAGTCCTCTTTCTAAGACTGTAACTGCCTTGAAGGCAGGGATCGTGCTTTTCTCCTCATCAGCCTAACATTGTGTTGACTTAAGAAACTAAATTATTTAATTGAGGAATAATATTTTTACAGTCTTTCATGTATTTGTGATGTGTATGCTCCTAAACTGAATTCTTTTGAGTTTTGAGATTATCTTATACATTAAGTCTCTTTTTAAAAAATTTTTGTTATGTCAAATGTGAAATAATTGTGTAGGTAAAATGCTTTATTAGGTAATAGTAGAAAAATTATAAAGAACTAATTGCATAAACTCTTAAGAGTATATTTGTGGTATATAAACCCACATACTTTGTGATACAATAAACTTAGTTTGTCTAGGAATGTATAACCACATTTTAAATTTTGTTTTTCCTTTCATCTTTTTGTTTTCTATACAGTATCGGGAAAATTGCTTGACAGCAAAAGCACTTTTTTCTGACTTCTGCCTGCCAGCTTTATGCCTTCAAACTCAGCTATTGCCATACCTTGCTATGCTAACCATTCCAATGAGAAACCAAGGTAATAACAAGTTTTTCTTTTTGCAAAGAAGTAGTATTTTATATCAGTATCTTTTTGTGGGCTAACTTACTGCTGTATAAATTGATCTGTATGTTTTCCTTTTTTATTTTTTGATCCAGAATTAATAGACGCTTTTTGTTTTAAAAAAGCATCAGACAGGCCGGGCGAGATGGCTCATGCCTGTAATCAGCACTGTGGGAGGCCAAGGCAGGAGGATTGCTTGAGCCCAAGAGTGTGAGATTGTAGTAAGCTATGATGACTTTACTGCACTGAAGTGACAGAGTGAGACTCTTGTCTCAAAAAAAGAAAAAGAAAACATGTATCAGACAATACAGAGGTATATATAGTAAAAATTGAAAGTGCCTCCCTATAATCACGATTTGCTTTGAACAAATTAATGTAAATTCTTCCAGACTTTCTTCTGTGCATTTAGAAACATGTAGAATGAGATAAGGTTTAATTTACTTATATCACTTACCATGGATAGCCTTTCCTATTTTATAAGTTAAGGTCAAAAAAGCAGTGGTAAAGTATATTCAAATCTAACTCTCTTTTTTTCAAAATTTACAATTTCACTTAACCGTATTAATAGACATATTGGTTGATTTAAATAGTAGAAAAATGTCCATTAATAATGTATTTACATTTTATTTTCAAGTTTTGAAATTATAAATAATTCCACAAACATTAGTATACCTATAGCAGTGCACACTTGCACAAGTTACATGTCTTCTGAGATTTGCCTTTTTATGAACTTTACGAATTTTACCCTCAGTTTCTCTTTTAATGGTCATATATCTGTAGTGCTGTTCTTCAAGATAGAATAGAGAATTTGTGTAATATTAAAAATATTAAGGCTAGATGTGCTGGCTTACTCCTGTAATCCTAGCACTTAGGGAGAGCCAAGGCAGGAGGATCACTTGAGCCTGGGAGTTTGAGGTTGCAGTGATCTATGGTGACGCCACTGCACTCTAGCCCAGGCAACAGAGTGAGACCCTATCTCAAAAAAAAAAAAAAAAAGGCAAGTATCCAAGAGCTCTCATAGTATTAGATTTGCAAACTTAAAAAGTTTTATTAAATTTAGTCAAAAGTAGGATATTTTGGCTTTTTTTCATTATCAATTTTTATCTCATTTCTTCCACTTTTATTTACTATGTCATTTTCAAAATTTTTTATCTTTTCTGCTCCTTTCTTTCTATCCTTCTGTCCTTCATCAGGGTATGTTGGTATGTTTAAAGGTGTCCCACATTTTTCTGAGACTTTATTCATATTTCTTTATTCTGTTTCCTCTTTATTTTTGATTGCATTATGTCTGTATAATTTCTTTCTCATGTTGATATTCTTTTTTTTTTTTTTTTAATTGAGACAGGATCTTACTCTGTTGCCCAGTCTAGAGTGTAGTGGTGCTAATGTAGCTCACTGCAGCCTCAACCTCCTGGGCTCAAGTGATCCTCCTGCCTAAGTCTCCCAAATAGCTGGAAGTACAAGTGCGTGCCACCATGTCTGGCCAATTTTTTTTTTAATTTTTTTGTAGAGACAGGGTCTTACCATGTTGCCCAGGATGGTCTCAAACTCCTGGCCTCAACCAGTCATCCCTTCTCGTCCTCCCAAAGTGCTGGGATTACAGGCATAAGCCACTGGGCCTGGCAGATGTTCTCTTTTTGATGAGACATTGTCATTGTAGCTTTCTTTACTGCTTTAAGCATGATTTCCTTTTGTACTTTGAAAATATTTACAATGGCTCCTTTGAATTCTTCTTCCATTACGTTTAATGTTTGGGCCCTCTCAAAACCAGTTTCTTTTAGCCACCTTTTTCCTGTGTGTGGGTTACACTTTCTGTTTCTTCACATGTCTCATAATTTTTTGTTGAAAATTAGACATTTTAGGGAATATGTATTATAGGAACTCTGGTTATTAATTTTCCTCCTCTGGGACTTGTTTTAACTGTTTGCTTGTTTATTTGTTTAGTGACTTGGCTAAACTATTTTGATGAAGTCTGTCTTCTCCTGCAGTATGAAGCCTTTGTCCCTCTTCAGAAAAACTCAGCCTTGGGTGTGCCCATTATGTTGGGAGGATGATGATTTTAGCAGGGCTCTCTTTGTCTCTTTCTCTGATCTCTCTCTATAGCTCTCTGCTTCATTCATACCACACTCACCTAATTAGGCTCCACTAATTGCTGGCTGACTGCTCTATTTCCAACAGTGCCCTGGAACAAAAATTTCTCCACAGTCTGCTCCAGTTACATTTGGGCAGATATAGGCATTGAGGCCAGTCTTTGAAGTTTGTTCTGAACCCAAGAGGGCTCTTCTTATTTGTCTCTTTGCCTGGTTCTTTCTTATGAACTAGTTGGCTTACTTTTACCTTATTGTTCTTAATTAAGAGGAGCTTGTTTCAGGGGTGCCCTTTGGCTTGAACTTCCCCACTTCATGTTTCAAATAAAGTCAGTTCCCTTGGGGAAACCTTTAGAGCTCTCTTTTCCTATGGACTTCCTCTCCCTGGGCAAAATCTTTGAGCCACATCCTGGGTGGGTGCCCAGCTGTGGAGGTAACTGCTGTTCGTTTTGGCTTGCTTTCCCATTGTGGACCCTCTGCTACACTGATGAACTGGGGTGAGGGAGATTGTACTTGGAAGAGAATTCAGTGCCCCTGGGATAGAACCTCTGTCCTATGAGCCTGGGCTTGGTGGAGAAAGGGAGCCCAGGAACATTCTGCCACACTCATGTGGGAGGGAGCCCTTTGTTCTTGGCTGCCCCCACCTGGAATGAAGTTTCCATCAAGTTGAGCTAGGGGTGTGGAAGGGAGGGAGGAGATAGTGGCTCAAATGCCTTAGATGTTCTTGAATAAATGTTTCCTCATTTGCTGTATGCCCTTAGGACAATTTCCAGAGACCTTAAACAATTCATGTTTTTTATAGTTTTCAGCAGTTTTGATTATCTCACGAGGGAGTGGGTATCCAAGACCTCATGCTATCATCCTTTAAGTCTATTATGTCATTCTTTTTCTTTTTGAAGTTTGAATTGTGGTAAGTTTAATTTGTTATCTTAATGATTTTTAAGTCTATAGTGCAGTTGTTTTTAAGTATATTCACCTTGTTCTGCAACCAGTTTCCACAATTTTTTCATATTGCAAAACTGAAACTCTGTAACCATTAAACATTAACTCCCTACATCCCCCTCCTCCACCATTCTACTTTCTGTCTCTATAAATTTGACTACTCTAGGTACTTCATCTAAGTGAAATGATACAATATTTGTTCTTTTGTGAGTGGTTTATTTCATTTTGCATAATGTCATCAAGGTTCATCTGTGTTGTAGCATGTGTCAGAATTACCTTCCTTTTTTAAGCTAAATAATATTCCATTGTATATATGTACCACATTTTAGTTATCCATTCATCTCTTGATTAACACTTAGATTGCTTCTACCTTTTCACTATTATGAATAATGCTGCGATGAACATGGTAATATCTTTGAGACCCTGCTTTCAGTTCTTTTGGGTATATACCCTGAAGAGGAATTGTTGGAGCATATGATAATTTTTTTTTTCAGATGGGGTCTCACTATGTTGCCCAGGCTTGTCACAGACTCCTGGACTCAAGCGATTCTCCCGCTTCTGCCTCCCAAGTAGCTGGGAATACAGGTGTGAGCCACCACTCCCAGCTAATACTACTACTTTTAATTTCTTGAAGACCTACCATACTATTTTCCACAATGGCTACAATGCTTTATATTCCCATCAGCAATGCAAAAGGTTCCAATTTCGCCACATCTTTGCCACACTTGTTTTCTGTTTGTTGATAATAGTTATCCTAACAGGTGTGAAGTGTATATCTCACTGTAGCTTAGCTTTACATTTCCTTAAAGATTAGTGATGTGAAGATTAGTGAAGCATCTTTTCATGTGCTTACTGGCCATTTGGAGATTTTCTTTAGAAAATTATTTAAAATTTTTTTAAAATGTGTTTTCAGCTCAGATTTCTTTTATCCAAGATATTGGAAGGCTTCCACTGAAGCGACACTTTGGAAGGTAAGCTGATCATCTTAATTTCCAAAGAGCTGTCACTGAAATGTCAACTGAATATGTTTAATATAAATTAATGAATGTTATTTGTAAAATCCAAGAAATATGTATTATACATAGTGATTAAAACCCATATAATTGTATTATAGACTCTTCATTTTATTAAATATAACAGCATATTTTCACTTACTCCCAATGGAATATACCAGACTCAAGAATCATGGAATCACACAGGTAGAGGAATCTTTAAAATCCTCTAGTTCAACAAATCTTGCATATCTATAAACACCTTTTCAGCTTTCCTACCAAGAGGTGTTCTTAGCGTATGCTTGAAGACCTGCAGTAACCAGGAACTGCCGTAAAAGTAGCAGTGTTCTTTATATTTTCTCATTTTAGAAAATTCAGACCAAAAAAAAATAGAGATATCTGTGTCTATACTGTTCATTTTATTGGAAAATAGCTTCTGGGCCAATATCAGTGATTAATACAAAGCCTATACTTCAGTTTAACTTAGCTCATTTGTGAGATTGAGTTAAGCACTCAGGCATTTTTTAAAGGTTATAAAAAGGCTTGCTTACTGGATGCATGGACAAAAGTAAATGATAGAAATGGCACCTATTACCCCTCCTACCTTTTCTCCTATTCCTAGTCCCAAATGGAAAACTCGTGTGTTCTGGCCTTTTCCCCCTCTGTCCTCATAGATTCAATAAGACCTTTGTAGTGTTAGTGTTTTCTTTCTGGGTCATGGCTTAGCTATGTGGAGCTGTCTTTCCTAGCACAGAAAGTCTATGATGGATGGACCGTGAAGCAGCATCCCACTGGGCTGTGATCTGTAGACCTTTTATAAACTTTACTTTTCCGCTCACATCTCTCTGAATCAAAGCAAGACTAGCTATCTTTGCTAGCTCCTTTCCCTTCCAAGATTATTACATCAAAATAAAGAAAGGACAATTATCTTCTCTTGTCTTTTTCCTCCTAAGATATAATTAAATGAATGGGAGTCTTCACTGTTTTATTATTGGTTCAACTACTTGACCTGACTTGGGAAGCATATTTATCAGTGCTATATATTACAATGACTAGTACTGTTATCTTTGATTAATGTTGACTGTTGAGCATATTTGACATGTTTGTTGTTGTTTTGAGACAGGGTCTCACTCTGTTGCCCAACCTGGAGTGCAGTGGCATCATCATAGCTCTCTGCAACCTCAAACTCCTGGACTTAATTAGTCCTCTTGCCTCAGCCTCCTCAGTAATGGGGACTACAGGCATATGGCAGCATGCCCTGGCTGATTTTTAAAGAGATGGGGTCTCAATATGTTACTCAGGCTGCTGTCAAACCTGGGGCCTCAAGGGATCCTCCCACCTTGGCCTCCCAAGTGCTAGGATTACAGTCGTAAGCCACTGCGCCTGGCCATATTTAACATGATCTTTGGATCATGTTGATAATATTTAGTATTTATTAAATATTTATTTTTAACTTAATATTTAATGGCTGCATGGTTACCTGTAATTCAACCTATACCTTATTTTTGTACATTTAGCTTCTTTTCAGCTTTTACTATTCCAGCCTTGTAGCACATCAAATACTATTTACTTAGGATGAATTCCTAGAAATGAAATTGCAAGATCAATAGGCATATACTTTTTGAGGCTTTTCCTCTTTATTGCAGGAATATTTTGCCAGTTTTATATCCATTTACAATGTATCAGTATATTCTTTTCTCCTAACCCTTGCTAACACTGAGTTTTACCATTTTAAAAGTATCTTTGCCAGTTTGGAAAATGACAGCAGTAGCTTATTATTTTAATTTCCATTTTTAAAATTACAAGTGAGGTTGAAGAATTTATTTAGTTACCGTTCATATTTCTTTTGTAAGTCCTTGTTTTGTGCCCAGTTTTTTTTTTTTTTTTTGAGACACAGTGTCACTTCGTTGCCCTGGCTAGAGTGAGTGC
The DNA here is from genome assembly GCF_020740605.2 of Lemur catta. Classification (NCBI taxonomy): domain Eukaryota; kingdom Metazoa; phylum Chordata; class Mammalia; order Primates; family Lemuridae; genus Lemur; species Lemur catta. The sequence continues at coordinate 44,483,787 of NC_059139.1, forward strand.
CATGGCGTCAGCCTAGCTCACAGCAACCTCAAACTCCTGGGCTTAAGCGATCCTATTGCCTCAGCCTCCCCAGTAGCTGGGACTACAGGCATGCGCCACCATGCCCAGCTAATTTTTTCTATATATGTTTTAGTTGGCCAGATAATTTCTTTCTATTTTTAGTAGAGATGGGGTCTCGCTCTTGCTCAGGCTGGTCTCGAACTCCTGACCTTGAGCGATCCACCCGCCTCAGCCTCCCAGAGTGCTAGGATTACAGGCGTGAGCCACCGCACCCAGCCTCGTGGTGTAGTTTAAAGGGATCCCCTCCTTTGGTTGTTACTAATCTCTGTACTGTGAATCTTTTTTTTTAATTAAAAATTCTTTTATTTTTCTTTCTATTTTATCTAACCTTCTTGAATCAAATGTACTGTGAATCGGCCAGATTGAAAATGGAAGCCCTGACTGACAGGGAACATGGAATGTTAGGCACTGACAGTGGAGATGAAGCCCAGCTTGATGGAGGACTGCCTGCAGAGGAAGCTCTGGGTAAACCCACTCAAACCTCTGAACCCGAAACCTGGTCTCTTTCTTTGAGTCAGAATAGTGGGAGTGAACTGCCTGCCAGCCAGCCTCAGCCCTTTTCATCCCAAGGAGACACAGAAGAAGAAGACATAATAATAGAAGACTATGAGAGTGATGGGACATAACCAGCCTGTTAATCAGATTGCTACTTCACAGATTCATTTTAGTTTTATTCAGTAGTACTTGAACAGAGTTAATACACTTTTTTGAATTACAAACAATTTGTGAATTCTTCACTCGTGTAGTATATCATCACAAGGAACTGACTCTTAACTTGAAGTAAATAGAAGATCAAGCCTTCAAGTAATCTAATTTTTTTCTACAGTATTTATTTATCTTGTGAGTGGTTTAAGGAGAGATCAGTGTATGAAGTGTGTTTGAACATTATACCAAATATCAGAAAATGTGAAGGACTAATCCAAAATACAAAAACTTTATGGGGGGTTGTAAATATGAATTATCAAACAGTTTAGGATGCAATTATGAGTGTAAATAAACTTGGTGCCTTATTTACAGTTTATCGTCTCTAGCTTCTCAGATACCATTTTTATATGTTGTACAGTGGCATATCTTAGATACTTTTTGGAAAGTATTTACATAATTTATATCAAAATTAAAATGTTGAATTTCTTTCTGTTTCTCCTTTTACCATTGCCTCATATGCACTGTTTGCCATGTGTTGTTAGGCACAGTGCACGAATCTCCCTCATCCAGTGACAGTTTTCAAAAGATAGGGAAGGAAGTGGATGGCAGCCTTGCTATGAGAACCTTACCAAAGGAGCCCAGGGTGTAAGCATTGCTGCGAGGTGCCTGTTGGGGGGGCTCCGAGCAGCCCCGGCGCCGAGCGGGAGTCGGGCCGGACAAAGCCGGGCGGGGCAGAGCTCGGCTCGGCCCGCCCCGGCCCCGCCCCGGGAGCCCGATCCCGGCTTCAGAGCCCCGGGCGGTGTGCGCGCTCTTCCCGGCGGCCGCGCAGGTGAGTGGGGCCGCAGGGGTGGGGCCAGGGGACGAGACGCGGGCGGGAGGGCCCGGCGGCCCCCGGCCCAGGTGTGCGCAGGTGCCCAGGGCGGGGAGGGGGCGCTCCCTCGGCCGCTCGCGGGTCCCGTGGGCTCCGTGGAGCTCCCCGGCCGGCCAGTGCCCGCCGCGCCGCCCGCCAGGACCCGCGGCGGGGGCCGGAGCCACGCAGGCCTGCGGGGAGCTGCGCGCCAAGCGTGGGGCGCGGGGAGGGCCCTCGCCCCGAAGGGTCCCATTCAGCGGACGCAGCTGCGGCCAAGCCGCCGTCCTTCCGGGCGCGGGGCGGGGGCGCGCCCTTGCGGCCATCCAGGTTCTCACCTGGGAGGCCCCTACAACTTAGTTCCGGAAGACGGAGTGGAGTTTCGGTGAGAAACGGGAAGACGGAACGCTCCCCGGAGTGGGCAGAGCAGGGCACAGCCCGAGAGTTCGTGGCACTGGGCGTCCAGAGGCTGACGCGGGGGAGACCCCAGCGAAGATGCTCGGTGTCCCCGGGCAGTCGTGTGTGAAATCCCACGGCGGCTTTCCCGACCCCTCGGAAGACCAGAAGTATTTGAAATCTATCTCTTTCTTGGGGCCGGCAAAACTTTAAAGGCAGCTAAAGCGGAGATTCTGTTTGTGTAAAGGTGACCAGACGTGATTCCTGTGACACTTGTCTGGGAGGAACCATTTCTGCCACCGCTATGGCTTTGCGAGATAAGTGTTCCGACAGAATGGAGCCAGGGTCCAAGGCTTGAACAAAGCCGAGAGCCGCTCTGCGTCAGCGTGCTGGACCTGAGTGGACTCTCGGTGACATCTTGAAAGACATTTAGGGGTATCCAGATATTTAAGATGTGATACAATACAGCTGACTATTCCCTTCTAAAATTACATATTTTGCTATTCCACAATTCTTCAAATTTATAATTTCGTTTTATTTAAAGATTGATCAAGTGGTCTCATTCAAATAAACCACTTTTCACAGGTGAGGATGACTTAAATTTATTACAGTGAATCACACTTTTACCAGTGAGTTAAAGTAAGAGTGGAGTATCCTGTAAATGCATATATATCATAGATATTGAAAGATATGTAAAACTTGCTGAAGTTATTCTTTGTGCTTTTGCTTCTACATTTCTTAGGAATGTATTTCAGAAACCATGGTAGTACTATGCATTTCTAGAACTTAAACTTTAGAAAAAGATAAAGGTACAAAAATAACTGATTGCTGTAATGTATCCAGCTCCTGCTTTGCATTGGGCACCGTGCTGGGCTATCACAAGAATAGCCATAAATTGATAATTGTAGAAGCTGGCTGATCAGTACACAAGGTTATGTAATACTGTTCTACCCACTTTTTATGTTTGAAAATTTCTATAACACAAAATTTAAATACTCTCTATCTAGAATTTGACCTCTCCTCAAGATCTCCATGGTCCTTTGGATTATTTCAGTGGCCTCCTAGCCAGTCTCCTTGGATCCATTCTGGAGTGTACTCTCAGCACAGCATCCATCCTGCTAAAATAAGTCAAATCATGTCACTCCTCTGCTCAGAATCCTCCAATGGCTTCTCATCTCCCAGTAAAAGCCAAAGTCCTATCCAGTGGTTTTTAAGGCCCTGCATGATTCAGATGACCTCAGTTCTACTACTCACCTTATCACTCACTTTGCTGCTGCCACAGTAGCCTCCATACCTTAATATTTCTTGGATATGCCAGGTACTCTTACCTCAGGGCTTTTGCACTCGCTGTTCAGTCTGCCAGGAACACTCTTCTCCCTAATAACTGCCTGCCTTCCTCCTTCACCTTCAGTTTTCTATTCAGATGTCACGTTCTCTATGGGGACTTCCCTGGCCACGCTACTTAGAACTGTAGCATGGTGCCCACAATGCACTCTACCCACTTTCTTAACTTTGTTCCTTAGCTTATTACACATTTCGCTTATCTATCATCTGTGACCCCCACCCCAACTAGAATCAAAGCCCCATGAAGCCAAGGATTTCAGTATGCTTTGTTCACCAGTATACCTTTCAGCATGCCTGGTGCAAGGCAGATGCTTGGGAAATATTTGTTGAATGATAGGTCTTCATTTTCCAAAGGTAAAACAAAACAAAGCCTTAGGAATTTCCAAATTGTTCGGCACCATAAAGATGGGGTATCCATTTTAATTTTGAGAACTTCATAGTGTCAAGTACAATGCCATGTGCCCAGTTTAACTTTTCAGTAAACACTCACCTACAAACAATTTGAGGGAGACATTCAGTGTACCTTAAATATGTGTCCGGGTCATTGATTTCATAAAAGGAATCAACAGGCATAGTGGAAGTGCTTTTTTTTGTTTGTTTGTTTTGAGATATGTCTTGCTATGTTGCTCAAGCTGACCTCAAATTCCTGGGCTCAAGGGATGCTCCCATTTAAGCCTCCTGAGTAGCTGGGACTGCAGGTGTGTACCACCATGCCTGGCTTATTTTTGAGGTGGATTGAATGCCTTGTAAGATACTTTTGTCTCTCCAAGGCGACAGTAAATCACTTTTAGATAATCGCTCTGGAAGGAATGATATGGTCATTGCTGCAATTCGGTGTTGTCCCTCGGGGAAACCTTAGCCTTCAGTGATTTTTATCTCTCGGAATTTAGTTTTTTAAATCCAGTATCAATTGTTAATATTTTAGAGTGGAAGAAGCAAGTCCTCTAAATTGACTTTGTTGTTTTAGGAAGAGAAAGGGCCCTCTATTCCCTGTATTTTAACTGACTGCTTCTCCTAGGCCATTCCAAAGCAGATGTGAGTTAATAAAAAGAGTATTTGCTGACCCATCAAATTTTGGTATACTCATACTCTTAAATATTTTGACTTAGATGTTTGAGGAAAGGACTCTACTTGGAAGTATGTTAGCATTGTTTTGTTTTGTCATTTTTGTTTTCTACATTTTGTCGTTTAGAGGTCTCACAGATAAAGTAGACTTATAAATGTTTTCATATGTAAAATTTATAACTAAGATTTAAAATTTTTGTTGCACTTAAAATAACATGTAATGTTATGGTATTGGTTTACTTTTTTTTTTTCTTTTCACCCCTCCACTCCAATCCCCATGGGATTAGTTTAAAAATTTTTTTAAATAAAAAATAAAATGTCATAGAATGATGACTATATCCCTGGGTAATTGTTTAAAATATACAAAATCAATATGTTTATACATATTTATTTATCTTTCCCATTCCTTTTCATTTAGAATCAGAATAAAATATTTCAAATATCTAAAAAATATACATATATACACATTTATGTTATTTTGTATATCATAATAATTAGACGTGATCATATTGGTCTGAATGCTTTTTGCTACTAAGTAAATAAAATCATCATCATTGAAAAGATAAAAGCATAAGTGATAACTTTAAACTTGGCCACAGGTTCAAAAATCACAAATGTCTTCAAATGATGGAAGATCCAGGAATCGGGACAGGCACTACGATGAGGTTCCAGGCGAATTGCCCTATCAAGATGGCACCATAAGAAGTCTCCAGACTCTTCACGACAGTGAGCTGGCCCTGAGCTCTGATCCTTTACCACCACCCCCTCTCCCATTACAGCCACCATTCGGCCCAGACTTCTACTCAAGTGACACGGAGGAACCAGCCATAGCGCCGGATCTCAAACCAGTAAGGCGCTTTGTCCCTGATTCCTGGAAGAACTTCTTCAGGGGAAAGAAAAAGGACCCAGAATGGGATAAGCCAGTGTCTGATATCAAATACATCTCCAATGGAGTGGAGTGTTCACCTCCAGCCTCACCAGCAAAACCAAACCACCGTTCGCCCCCCAACTCCTGCAAAGATCCCTACGGAGGAGGATCAGAAGGAACATTTAATTCCCAGAAAGAGACCGATGCAATGTTTCCCCACGACTCCTGTGGATCTCTAGGCCGACACACACAAACAGCTCGAACGTACAGTGAGAAGGTGGAGGAGTATAACCTGAGATATTCCTACATGAAGTCCTGGGCAGGCCTGCTGAGAATTCTGGGCGTGGTAGAGCTGCTTTTGGGGGCTGGTGTCTTCGCTTGTGTCACGGCTTACATTCACAAGGACAGCGAGTGGTATAACTTGTTTGGATATTCACAGCCCTATGGCATAGGAGGTGTTGGTAGCCTGGGCAGTACATATGGGGGTTATTACTACAGTGGCCCCAAGACCCCATTTGTACTCGTGGTTGCTGGTTTAGCTTGGATCACCACCATTATTATTCTGGTTCTTGGCATGTCCATGTATTACCGGACTATTCTTTTGGACTCTAATTGGTGGCCCCTAACTGAATTTGGAATTAATGTTGCCTTGTTTATTTTGTATATGGCTGCAGCCATAGTCTATGTGAATGATACCAACCGAGGTGGGCTCTGCTACTATCCATTATTTAATACGCCAATAAATGCAGTGTTCTGCAGGGTAGAAGGAGGACAGATAGCTGCAATGATCTTCCTGTTTGTCACCATGATAGTTTATCTCATTAGTGCTTTGGTTTGCCTAAAGTTATGGAGGCACGAGGCAGCTCGGAGACAGAGAGAATATATGGAACAACAGGAGGTAAGTGATTTCACAACCCTTCATTTGTTTTTTTTTTTTCTGCTGTTTGCTCCGTTGTTGAAAATGTATAGTCCTCGAAACAGAAAACTTTCGTGGAAGTATTTAAGTTTCTTAATGATCTGAGGTTCAAAAGTTCTAGCTCACTGAACCAGAACTGAGATAACCCACTCTGGTGTTTCATTGTTATATTATTATACCTTGCCAGTAGACAACAGATGTGTAATATAAAGTTTGTTGGCTGCACTCTTGCCTGTCTGATGCTTAAGAAAAAAACATAGCTACTGAATTTCTGTAAAGAAGAAAATACTCAGTAAAATAAGTGTTTTGTCATTAAGTTAAATTTGAAAATCTTGATTCTTTAATATGGTAAAACAATAAAAATCCATAATTTTTCAGTTACAGGAGGAAAATGCTCATTTAAATGTTATGATTTACTTTTTTCCAGTGAGTTACCTGAAACCAAATAAGAATATGGTGAACTGTTTGATTTTTTTTTTTAAGTATTGAGTATGTATTGTAATGAACATACTCTGTGAAAATTTGCCCAATGGTTTTGTTATTTTGTCCTTATTTTAGAGAGGTGTATGTTCCAAAGTTAGAATGGAAGCCCTGTACTTTTTTTTATATTTCTAGGATTTAACTAATTAAATATTATAATAAGAATAAATAAGGAGAATAAAGTGATAATAATAATAATACTTGAAAGATAGGATTATGTAAAAAGCCCTATTTAAAATTATTTTCATCAAACAGTAGCAAAAGGTCAAGGTATGTTCTGCTAGCTTCATTATATCCTAAACTAAATTAATGTTTTACTTTTTTCTTCTAAGAAGATGTATATAACAGAATCTCTTAATACCACTGAAAATGTCAGTATTTATCTTCAATGTTTTCTTAATTTGAAATTAGCCATATTATGAATTTTTCCTTTCCCATTTTTCCAGGACTTATTAGATGCTATACAAAGTGCATCTTGTAGATATTGGGCAAAACTATAAATAAAAATTGAATTCTATCCTTAGAATAGCACACTGATATATATATATATATATTTTACTTTTAATCTTTTGCATGAATCTGATGCATAATAACAGCAAGTAATTTTATAAGTACCTATGTGTTATACAAAGAACCTCAACATGTTTCAATGTAATCTATACTCTATTGTCACAAAATACATTTATCTTACTAGAACTCTACATACATTCAAGCTATGTCTAAAATTTTTCTTAGGATTTTGAGCATATTTCTTAAATTTACATCTATGTGTGTATAAAGTAAAGAATTTTAAATTCTAATCAATATGAAATGCAGATAGTGAAACTCAAGACTTCCTCATAATTTTATGCTAGTTTTATAACAGTTATTAAATCTTAACATTTCAAAATTCTACATGAATGTGATTAAAATTATCAACATAACACTTTTATCTCTTTTTCGTTTCTCAACAAAAACTTGTTTCTATAAGACTTTTCATAATGTTTGATTGGACTTGAGTCATTTCTTTTTTTTTTTTGAGACAGAGTCTCACTCTGTTGCCCAGGCTAGAGTGAGTGCCGTGGCGTCAGCCTAGCTCACAGCAACCTCAAACTCCTGGGCTCAAGCAATCCTCCTGCCTCAGCCTCCCGAGTAGCTGGGACTACAGGCATGTGCCACCAAACCCAGCTAATTTTTTTCTATATATATTTTAGTTGGCCAGATAATTTCTTTCTATTTTTAGTAGAGACGGGGTCTCGCTCTTGCTGGTCTCGAACTCCTGACCTCGAGCGATCCACCCGCCTCAGCCTCCCAGAGTGCTAGGATTACACGCGTGAGCCACCATGCCCGGCCGAGTCATTTCTGATATTGGAGGTTGTCCCTATGTGTGTGTTGCTATAACTTCGTAAAGGTTAGAAGAGGTAACGGCCTATGGCTTTTTTCCATTAATTTTATAGGGTAACTGTCCTCACTCTTCAATCATATATAAGGTAATGGAAGCCAGGAATAAATAAAATTTCTAGGTAATTCAAAGTACCTTACCTAATAGTCTCCACCGTCCCTGTATTTCCAACTTCTCTTTATGCTCCTGATTGGTAGGGAATTAGTTAATCACTACCCCTCTGGTTCAGCACTGGCCCATCAAAACCTAGGCAAAAAGTAGTAGGAACATCCGTCAAGTAGAGGATCAACCTTTGTAAAATTGAGATTGATCTGTGAATGCAAATGGATGAAAATATTTGCAAAGTAACTTCATATGCCTTTGAAAAATTGTTTTAACTCTTTTTTTTCCAGATAAATGAGGCATCTTTGTCATCAAAAAGGAAAATGGTAAGAATAAAGTTTACTTGACATTATACTTTAGCTCTAGATTTGCTAAATACTTTTCTCTTATGTCTATTTATCTACATGGTAGAAATACCCATCAGTGAAAGTGTAGCTATTACATTGAGTTCATATGAGGGTTTTCAGCTTTTTTCTAATACTAAAAGGACTGATTAATCCTATCTATAACTCCTTTTAATTTTGTTAGATGGAAGTTTATGCAAACTTTCTTCATTTCTCTTTAAAGTTCTTTGCTATTCTTTTTTATCCTTCTCACCATGCTTTCAGATGCCAAATTTTGTAGTGTCAGGGAATTCCTATTCCACAATTTGCTAGCTGTGTCCCAGTAGCTAATTTGTGCTAATTTGTGGCAGTAGCCAAGTTATTTAATCTTTCCATACCTTCATTTCTTCATCTGTAAAACTGCAATAATAATAATTCCTACCTCATAAGTTGCTGAGAGGATTCAGTGGGATGCTGTTATAATTATTTACATATATGTAATAATTTAATATATTTTAATAATCATAATTTTACCTTCATTGAAAATTTCTTTTTTAAGGTAGTAGACATTATTTCTAAGTGAGAAGCTGAAAATCAAACCTTTGGATTTGTTTGTTTCTTTGAATATGGAGTATATTCACTTGGCTCAAAATTCAAAAAGGTCTCTAATAGAAAATCTTCTCACTTCTATACCCCAGCTTCCCAGTTCCCCTGCCTGGAGGGACCAATGTTATCAGTATCTTCTGTTTTCTTTCATAAATGTATATTTTACATATATATATATAACACATGTATACACACACATATATATTTGCTCTCTTCCCCTTTTTTTTTTGAGACAGAGTCTCATTGTCACCTGGGCTGGAGTGCAGTAGAATCATCATAGCTCACTGCAGCCTCAAACTCCTGGGTTCAAATGATCCTCCTGCCTCAGCCTCCCAAGTACCTGGGACTACAGGCACATGCCACCATGCCTGGCTAATTTTTTGTAGAGACAGGGTCTCACTACATTGCTGAGGCTGGTCTCACACTCCTGGGCTCAAGCAATCCTTCTGCCTCAGCCTCCCAAAGTGCTGGGATTATAGGCATGAGCCACCATGCTCAGCCAGCTGACACTCTTGTTCACAGATGATATCAAAATCTGATATCAGGGTTAGTCAGGCAGAACACTAACATTAGAAAGTGTATTTCAAATATCCTCAGGGGCAGAAGAGAAGAATCTGTTGCTTTGAGGGGCTAAAGCTGTACACTTTGCAGATGTTGATTGCTCAGCACTAGGCTGGACAGCGCTGCCTCACTGGGCTATAATGCGTCAATGATGTGACAATGCGGGTCATTTCTGGCCGCTGTAGAATATATGGGCTTCCTGGTTGGGCCCTCTGAGGTGGTGGGATTTACCAATGAGATTAAGTACAGAGTAGAATCAACCTGAAAGGCTAGGATAAATTGGAGGAAACTGCCCCAAATGACAGGGTGGTCATTGTCATTGTTTGTAAGAATGTACTTGAAACAGGCTCCACAGGTGGGACAGGATTAAGACGATCTGCCAGTCTAGAACTTCAGACAACCCTAGAAGGTTGGTGCCTAGAATGTCCAGGGTGTGTTGCAGAGTCCCAGATCCTGAGAGCTCCTGGAATAGTCAGGAATAACCTAAGCGGATGTGGGAACTCCCATTGCTAGGACTCTTATGGATATCATGTCAGTCCAGTTAACGTCTAGTTTTTCAAGATATGGAAGCTGAAACCAAAGAGTATCCTTTTAAAGCCCTCTTTTCCCAGACATGAATCACTGTGGATCAACATATTTAGGTATATCCTGGAGGCAGACCTCTCTATAAAAGGGAATCCCATGATTTAATTAGGGAATCTCTACTGGATTTACCAATGAGAAACCTGATAGAAAAGGTTGGGATCTCCAGCTTTTCACTGGGTATGATACGTACCTGCTTCCTTCCTAGTTCATAGTGGGGAAGAACTGGCAGACTAGCACAGGAAAGGCAACACAGTGTGGGAGGAGGACTTTAGAATCACACACATCTGAATTTGAGTACTAAGTCAGCTACTTACTAGCTCTGTGACGCTGGGGAAAGTATTTCCTGCTCTCAACTTCAGTTTCCTATTCCTTGTTTGGTCTGTATATTAGGCTGTCTCTCCTTGTTTCATATTTTAATGAATACAATTTTTAAGAAGCAAATAAAATCATTTTAAAAATAAGGAATATACAGACATAAGTTCACATAGAGACAGAAACAAATTCTGATAAAACCCTAAGTGCTGAGCAGTTTCTTTTTCAAGTTAGAAAAGCCAGACTCTCATCCAACATCGAAGGTGATGGTCTGAGTTTGGGGTCAGGGGCGAGTGCGTCATTACGTTATGCACTCAAAGGGAGAGAGGATCAAGAATTGGACAGATGCACGCTGAAATAAATCTAGCTCTCCCTATTTCTACTTTGACAGGATATTCATTTAGCCCATTTTTAATTTGCAAAGTTTAACAGTTATAGCCATAACATTACTTATCCTGGCCAGGCACGATGGCTCACACTCTGGAAAGCCAAGGCAGGGGCATTGCTTGAGGTCAAGAGTTTGAGACCAGCCTGAGCAAGAGCAAGACCCTGTCTCTACTAAAAATAGAAAAAATTAGCTGGGTGTGGTGGTGGATGCCTGTAGTCTCAGCTACTTGGGAGGCTGAGGCAGAAGGATCGCTTGAGCCCAGGAGTTTGAGGTTGCTGTGAGCTAGGCTGACACGGCACTTCTAGCCCAGGCAACAGGTTGAGACTCTGTCTCAAAAAAAAAAAAAAATTACTTATCCCATTGCTTAATTACTTTCTTTTGTGTCACAGCAAACTATTTCTGGTATTTACTGACAAAACTAGTTTTTGCCGGAACCAAAGAAAGGTCATATTAAATCTGCAGATTTGGGCCCTATCCCTCCCCCTCCTCTGATGTGTTTATAATCAAGAGCACTGCTTAAGAGTGGCCTGTCCCAGGGCTGGAGCCTAATGCATCCTTCCCACAAAAGCCTGAAGAGGTTTTAATTCTTTGTCTCATGTCTAGTTTTAGATTTCTTCCCAATAGAGTTTTCCAGACTGATAATCAGGGAAGTTTATCCAAAAAAAAGTGCATGAAAATATTAAGACCATAAAAATAAAAAAAAAAATTGAAAACAAATGAAATAGTCTGTATGGAAATGCTCTGATTTCTTAAAACTCCCTTTTTATATTAAAAGGTAAATTTTAGAATTAGGGATGGGCAAGTAAGGAAAGTGAATAGTTCTTGCTTGAAAAAATTTTACCTAGAAAAAAATTAATTGTGGACTCTCTTGCCCGAAGTGACTACCTGGGCAGAATTCATGACTTTGGCCAGGAAATCTGAGAGCGATGCCTGGTGCTGCTACTGAGATCTGGAGGATCAACAAGCTGCATAGCAGCTTCCTCAGCCAGCCACGTGAGAACCAGATTGTTAAATATTTAGAAGCGAAAGAGAGAGGCCATGAAATAGAAATCCATTTATTCAAGCCAAAAAAGTTTCCCCTAATGTTTAATACCATTATCCATTTTCAAGATTAACCATATAGGAATTAATTCATCAGGATGAAAAAATGACATCTTAACCAACAGAGAACAGAGCAGGATGAATACTAACCTTAAAATGCGTTCCTAGCCAGCTGCAGTGGCTCACGCCTGTAATCCCAGCACTTTGGGAGGCTGAGACAGGAGGATGGCTTGGGCGGTTCGAGACCAGTCTCAGCAACATAGAAAGACTCTGTCTCTATAAAAAAAATTAAAAATTAGCCGGGTGTGGTGGCGCATGCACGGAGCAAGACCCTGTTTCTAAATAAATGAATGAATGAATGCATGAATGAATGAATGAATGAATGCATTCCCTAAAATATCATTGCTTAATCTCATTTCCTCAGGGTATCCTGTCCCCTAATTGCATTTTTTCTACTTTGGGGCCAGAGTAGTGGTGAGGCATGCTTTCTACGTCTTGGTGATCTGGTTTCTCTTCCACCTAGAGCCATGGCTGGAGAGCTTTTCCTTTTTATAACCTTCCCCTAGAGCGGGTTAGCAGCCTCCATGTCTAATCCAATCTGAGGGGTGTGCCGTTGGGTTAAGAGCTAGTGGTTTTTAGAATGAGCTAATGTTAAAACAAACCTCAAAGCCAGTCTCAGAGAAGGGAAATCAGGAAACAAAAGAATTGTAAAAGCTGCCTGGCAAAATAAAGAATAAGGTTTTAAAATCCCGTTTTGCCTTTTGTTGGCAGTGAAGTAGGGGCCCTCCCAAGCCACTCTCAATTTAGTTCAGTAAGCACTTCTTGAAGGCGTAAGGGGTCAGGAGAGGGGAGGGAGGTTACTGCTCCAAAGAGGAATCGTGTTCCCAAGCATGATCTTACTTTCCCCTAGCAGTATGGCATCGCCTGTCCTCTCCATCGCAAACTCATTTCTAGTGTGCCACTAGAACTTCAGGGAACTTTAGGATATGAACAGGGTACATTTAAATAAGTAGATTTCCTCATGTGATTCATTTAAGTATCAATGAACCAAATAGTTCTGGGTTCTAATCATGGTTTTTCCACTAAATAGCTATGTGACCTTGGAGAATTTACTTGATTTCTCCGAACCTCATTTCTTTATAAAATGGAAATCTTCTGTCATCCACCAACTTCACCAAGTTCTGGGCACTGTCCAATGGGGTCCCTGAATAGTCTTTCCCCAGCCCCAAAGCTGAACATCCATCTTTGCCTGCCTATTCTAGAGTGGATTCTACTGGATCTTCCCTTCTGTCTGCTATTTTCTTCTTTTTTTTTTTTTTTCCTGAGATAGAGCCTTGCTCTGTTGCCCAGGCTACAGTGCAGTGGCATCATCACAGCTCACTGCAACCCCCATTCCTGGGCTCAAGCGATCCTCCTGCCTCAGCCTCCTGAGTAGCTGGGACTACAGGCCCACGCCACTATGCTGGCCTAACTTTTTCTATTTTTAGTAGAGATGGGGGCCTTGCTTTTGCTTAGGCTGGTCTCAAACTCATGACCTCAAGCAATCCTTCTGCCTCAGCCTCCCAGAATACTAGGATTGCAGGCATGAGGCACCTCACCTGGCCCTATTTTAGCTCTTAAAGCCTGTCACCTGCTACTTCCTCTCTAGACCATTCATTTCATCTGGTTCTCTCTTTTTTTTTTTTAAAGACAAGGTCTTGAGTCTTGCTCTGTCACCCAGACTGAAGTGCAGTGATGCCAACACAGTCTACTGCAACCTCCAACTCCCAGATTCAAGCAATCCTCCTGCCTCAGCCTCCCAAAGTTCTGGGATTACGGGTGTGAGCCACTGCAGCAGGCAGGCCTCTTCCCTCTTTTGAACACATAATTTTTTACTGAAAAGGCCTCTAAGAACTCTGCAGTTTAGGAACCAGGGTGACTTAAACCACTGTCTGCATCTAGGATTCTCATAGCCCTTTTCAGGGAATCACAGGTTAAGAACATCTGGGCCAACTGAAGACATCCACTGCCTTTCCTCTGCTGTTGCAGCAACATCCTCCTTACATTTAAAAATACTATAAAAATACTGATGATCAGGAAGGTTTTCTCTCTGAAAATGAATTTGCTTGCTTCCCTTTTCTTTATGACCTACGACAGTGGCTGCTTATAATTGATTCATCTCAAGTTGCCAGTATCATTTTTTTCTCTTTCTATGTAAATAGACTTGTTCCATTTTTATCCCTGAATTTCTTGTTTTGAATTACATTTTTTATTCTTTTATAGTTAGTCAGGGTATAAATTCTAACTAAGTACTTAAGACCCTGTGTCTGACATTGCATCATCCACCCTTGACACATCCACGGTTGGGTTGACGTGTGTTTCACCTATGATGTATTCCCATGTCTCAAATGTGATTCCCTTTAGCTACTACAAAAACATTCATAACAACATTGTGACCATAAAACATATAATTCTGAAGGGAAATGTTAATTACTATTTCCACTTTTCTTCTTCCTGTCTCCCTCCCCATTTTCTTCTAAGAATAAATTCAGGGTTTTTTTTTTTCCTACCTCTATTTTTAAATAAATCCTCTTCTTCTCCCTAACTGCAGTGTGAAATGGCCACCAGTGGTGACAGACAAAGGGACCCAGAAATTAATTTCAAAGAATTGAGAACAACAAAAATGAAACCCGAACTCCTGAGTGGACACATCCCCCCTGGCCACATCCCTAAACCTATCGTGATGCCTGACTATGTGGCGTGAGTACCAGTGTGAAATCTTCTCCAGCGTAGAAGTTGAGAGGTCCCATTTAGGCCTTTCAGTTTCCTGTTTGTCTCCAAGTGAATACTCTCTGTTTAAAATCATGACGTGAACAGTTGTTTGTTATCCGAGATGTGGAATTGAAGGTACAATGTGGTCAGTGAGGAATAAGCTAAGCTGATTTCCCATTCAGCTTCTTTTAGTGAAAAGGTTGTAACTTTGGTTTATGTTGTTCCCTTAGAAAATACCCTGTGATTCACACCGATGATGAACGAGAACGCTATAAAGCTGTGTTCCAAGACCAGTTTTCGGAGTACAAGGAGCTGTCTGCAGAAGTTCAGGCTGTCTTGAGGAAGCTTGACGAGCTGGATGCGGTGATGAGCAGGTTGCCTCATCATTCGGAAACCCGCCAGGTCGGTGTCTGCAGCTGCCGAGGAGGAGCACTGATAGAGGAGTGATAACTCTGACCTTGTTTGAAATTCATAACCATCTACATCTGTCTATGTCTAGGAAAGCATTTGAGATCTTTGAGGGAACTAGGCAAAATTATAATTCAAATCACATAACTTAATCTCTTTTGCCTTCAATTATTAAACCGTATTTTATTTCCTTATTTAAGTAAAGTATAATTTTGCCTAAGACACATACTGAGTCAGTCAGGGCCCCAAAGGAGATAGCTGGCACACTCAATCTAGGATAATTCTCTTTTTTTTTTTTTTTTTTTTTTGAGACAGAGTCTCACTCTGTTGCCTGGGCTAGAGTGCCGTGGCATCAGTCTAGCTCACAGCAACCTCACACTCCTGGGCTCAAGCAATCCTCCTGCCTCAGCCTCCCAAGCAGCTGGGACTACAGGCATGTGCCACCACGCCCGGCTAATTTTTTGTATATATTTTTAGTTGTCCATCTAATTTCTTTCTATTTTTAGTAGAGACGGGGTCTCGCTGTTGCTCAGGCTGGTCTCGACCTCCTGAGCTCAAATAATCCTCCCACCTCGGCCTCCCAGAGTGCTAGGATTACAGGTGTGAGCCACTTTGCCTGACCTTGACCACAGACTTTTAAGTGTACATTTAAATCACTTATAATTATGAGCTATCTAGTGACATTTTCCTAATCCTGGAGCCATGAAATGGTATTGGCTAAGAGAAACCAGTACCAGGAAACAGAAGAAATCTAGCAAATACTGAAGGTCAAGTGTCAGGTCATACCATTTGGAAAACAAGCAAGGTTTACAAGTCCAGGAATAGTGACCAAAGTTAGAGGCCCTCAAAGGAGTGCAGGGAGGAACAAGCAACCCCGACAAATCTGGATCAGCACAGGTTGGGAAGTACAGACTCACTGAGAGCAATGATGCTGAAAATCCCGACTATGACGTGTGGTCTTTTGGCCTAGACTCAGCAGTCTCTGGTTCGGATGCTTTGTGTGAGTGGGCAAGGGCTGCAGCATATGGGTCTGCAACTGGGGGATCAAGAGGGTCTTGATTACAGTACGGTCTGAGAGATTGAGTCTTCCCATGATGTTTTCACACAATGTCAACAACAGTCATTACCTCTAATTATTAACATGACATGACAAGTAAGTAACCAAAATGTCAGGTGTCTCCCGCAGTCCTTATCTAAAGTAGAGCTATTAATTTCTCATAGCCACAGGCTGCACTTTGCCCTGGGCAGGAGCCTGCGGTAGGCTCTTCATTTTCCCACCATGCCCCCAGGGAAGCATGTCCAGCATTGCAAAGCCCAGTGGGCCTGTTTGGAGGCACAGGTTCTCTAACAAACCTGCTTGTACACCCTTGAAAAATATGATCTCATGATCATATTTTATGGGCTTTTCTAGCCCATAAAATAGGAATATTGGCCCAAATAATTCCTCTGGCCCTTACCATCCCATAAATTCAGTTTCTGTGACAGACTCTAAAATGGGATTAAAGCTCTTTTCTCTGCCTGTGTCTCCAGCACAGCACCCCTAGCCCCAGAAGCTAGTTTATTCCTGGTCCAGGACCTGTAATTATAGATTACTACTGAATTACCAGGTGCGTCTTCCCTGCTGGTAAGCAGTCAAAACACAGAGGATACTTATGATCTTAGTATGTCAGAGATATTGAAGAATTAAAATTTACTGGGAAAAGGATATGGGTAAATGATGGAAAATGTTCTTTGGAAAAGCTTTTAGAATTATAAATTATTATATTTTATTTTTTATTTATTAGGTTTACACTGTTTGGCAATCTCTAGGCATAGATTTACATGGATAAATGAGGGCATTGCTCTAGTAATCTGTTCTCCCTTTGGATAGATTGTTCAACTCTTTACAAAGTTCATATTTATTATAAAACTTAAAGTTAGAAGGAACCTTATATTAGCTATTTCAAAAGTTGAATAGTCTCAACCACTTAATCCCAACACCTAATAACTAGAAAAAGAACTTCCCTGGCTGGGCGCCGTGGCTCACGCCTGTAATCCTAGCACTCTGGGAGGCTGAGGTGGGCGGATCGTTGGAGCTCAGGAGTTCCAGATGAGCCTGAGCAAGAGCCAGACCCCATCTCTACTAAAAAAAAAAAAAAAAAAAAGCTGGAAAGAAATTAGCTGGACAACTAAAAATATATATATAAAAAATTAGCCGGGCATGGTGGCGCATGCCTGTAGTCTCAGCTACTCGGGTGCTGTGGCAGGAGGATTGCTTGAGCCCAGGAGTTTGAGGTTGCTGTGAGCTAGGCTGATGCCACAGCACTCTAGCCCGGGCAATAGAGTGAGACTCTGTCTCAAAAAAGAAAAAAAAAAAAAAAGAGCTTTCCAAAGGGGATGAAAATAATAATAATGATAGCTAATGTTGTAGTTATAATGCGCCAAGCACTTTATAACATCATTTCAAATAAGGGAACCTTCTCACAACACTGTGAAGTCATTATGGTTATTACTCCCATTTTACCAAGAAGGAGCAACTCTTTAAGGTTGTTATGGTTGTTATTTTCATTTTACCAATAAGAAAACTGAGCCTTAGAGAGAATAGCTTTCCCAGGGTCACACAACTGGCAAGCCATGACATTGGGACTTGGGTCTGATTTTTTTTGTGGGCAGGGACCTTTCTCTCTTGTTCACTCCTAGGTCCCAGTGCCTGCTAGATAGCAAGCCCTCAAAAATTTGTCTAATGAATCGAATTTTTTGTCATAGATAAAAATTGTTTTCATCCTAATTCCCAGTGTTCTTTGAGAGATGGTTTGACTAAATGCAAGTGTTTTAACTTAAGTATACAATATACTATTTTTAGGAACATGAGAGAATTTCAAGAATCCATGAAGAGTTTAAGAAAAAAAAGAATGTGAGTAAAACAATTTTCTTTTTCCAAGTATATTCTTATCCAGGTAAATGGATGATAATTGACAAACTTTTGATTCTCTTAGGTAAAGTTTTTTGAGTTTTCTTTATTTCATAAGATGCTACTTTTAAAGGAAAATGAGTGACTTCTGATACCATTTCTTGTCATCTCTGTCCTAAAACATTCTGCTATGTCTGGATTTAGTAACCTAGGGAAATAAGCATTGATCTGGAACTCTTTCCCCACATTTCCTTCAAAAAGATTAACTTATTTTACATCTTTCTAACTCCTTTCTTAGTCTCAAAATAAAGCCAGGCATGGTGGTGCGCCCCTGTATTACAAGCTACTTGGGAGACTGAGACAGGAGGAGCCCAGGAGTTTGAGACCAGCCTGGGCAATATAGTGAGACCCCCATCTCTAAAAAAAAAAAAAAAATCAATAGAGGCTGGAGAGACCTTTTATTAATCTTTTCTATACTTATTATTTACTTTTTCTGTATCCTTTTTCTTTTTTTTTTTTTTTTTTTTTTTTTTTTTTTTTGAGACAGAGTGTCACTTTGTTGCCCGGGCTAGAGTGAGTGCCGTGGCATCAGCCTAGCTCACAGCAACCTCAGACTCCTGGGCTTAAGCGATCCTACTGCCTCAGCCTCCCTAGTAGCTGGGACTACAGGCATGAGCCACCATGCCCGGCTAATTTTTTTGTATATATATTTTTAGTTGGCCAGATAATTTCTTTCTATTTTTAGTAGAGACGGGGTCTCACTCTTGCTCAGGCTGGTCTCAAACTCCTGACCTCGAGCGATCCACCCGCCTCGGCCTCCCAGAGCTAGGATTACAGGCGTGAGCCACCGCGCCCGGCCTTCCTTTTTCTTTTTTTAAGAGGTGGGGTCTTACTCTGTCACACAGGCTAGGGTGCAGTGGTACAATCATAACCTCTAATTCCCGGGCTCAATCAATCCTCCTGGCTCAGTCTCCCAAGTAACTGGGACTACAGGTGCATGCCACCATGCCTGGTTAATTATTTTTAAAATTTTTTGTAGAGATGGAGTCTTGCTATATTGCCCAGGCTTGTCTCAAACTCCTGCCCTCAAGTGATCCTCCCACCTCAGCCCCGCAAAGTGCTAGGATTACAGGTGTAAGCCACCAGGTCTGGCCATTATTACTTTTTTATGTAGTTCAGATATTAAAGTTAAAAGTGTCTCAGTTGTTTGTACTTCTCACTCAATTTTGCTATGAACCTAAAACTGTTCTGAAAAATTAAGTCCATTAAAAAAAAAATGTAAGGAGCTTAACTGTTATTCTGATTAGGCAGATTTTGAAATCTGTAGATAATTCTGTGTGTGGTCATTTTCTGGGTGATAATATATGTTTCTGTGTTCTTCACTGCAGAAGCCAGAAGCTGAAATAATACTTATGTTTCTTTTATAGGATCCTACATTTCTGGAAAAAAAAGAACGCTGTGATTATCTCAAGAATAAACTTTCTCACATAAAGCAAAGAATTCAAGAATATGACAAAGTAATGAATTGGGATGTACAAGGTTATTCTTAAACCTATTTGAAACCATTTTTTATCGCAAACTGACTATTTACTGCCTTTTTTATGCTAGTCTCTGTGGTAGAAAAGCAAGTACTTCCTGAATCAGCATCTAGTTGGTCTAACCAGTACGCAATGTTAAAAAGTATGATTTTTTTCCTTAGCTCAATGGTTTTTCAAAAAAAAAAAAAAAAAGTGCTCGCTTCGGCAGCACATATACTAAAATTGGAACGATACAGAGAAGATTAGCATGGCCCCTGTGCAAGGATGACATGCAAATTCGTGAAGTGTTCTATATAAAAAAAAATTATTAAAAAAATATGATTTTACTCAAACATTTCAAAACAAATTCAGATTTACCAAGAATGGAAGAAATCCTTTATTTGTGTACAATATCATATTTGTCTATCTCATTAAAATGTGTCGTCATTTTAGAGATCATCTTCTTGTAGTGTGATGAGCAAGTAGACTATCAGTTCTGGTGCTGCTTTGTCCTTTTTTTTTTTTGGAGACAGAGTCTTGCTTTGTCACCCTGGCTAGAATGCAGTGCAGTGGTGTCATCATAACTCACTGCAACCTCCAACTCCTGGGCTCAAGCAATCCTCCTGCCTCAGCTTCCCAAGTAGCTGGGAGTATAGGTGCATGCCACCCCACCTTGCTAATTTTTCTATTTTTTGTAGATATAGGGTCTCACTCTTGCTAAGGTTGGTCTAAAACTCCCCAATTAATCCTTCCGCCTTGGCCTCCCAAAGTGCTAGGATTACAGGTGTGAGCCACAACATCTGGCCTTGCTTTTTCCTTTTTCACTCAGGCAGGTTCCTAGGATTTTTCTAGGGCAAATTTCTAAAGGGTTTCCTAAAGGATTCTTCCTAAGGGAAAATGGGTGACACCTTTTCAAAGGTATCATTTCTTCCCTTGAAAGGGTTTCAAAGCCCAGACCAACATTTTCAAGCTCTGTGATTGTGGGCAAGTGGCTTAATCCCTCTGTGCCTGTTTCCTCTTCTGTAAAATGGGGCTAATAATAGTACCTACCTCATAGGGTTGTTATGAGGATTAAATGAGTTAATATTTGTAAAGCACCTAGAACAGAGCCTGGCATATTATAAGAACTATATTAATGTCTGTGAAATCTGTAGAACTGTTTGTGAAATTAATAAACTGCAAAGATTGACTCTCAAGAAAAGGTCCTTTATGAGCAACTCAGTTAACCAAAAGACCGTGTGGCTCGTGCCTTTCTTTTTTGTTTTTAACTCTTCCTACACGTAGCATTAGGCAGATGCTTCCCTGTGGTTCTGTGGCCCACTGGGGTCCACATAGCCTCCATATCTTTATTTATTTATTTATTTATTTTTTGGAGGCAGAATCTCACTCTGTTGCCCGGGCTAGAGTGCCGTGGCATCAGCCTCGCTCACAGCAACCTCAAACTCCTGGGCTCACGCAATCCTTCTGCCTCAGCCTCCCTAGTAGCTGGGACTACAGGCATGTGCCACCATGCCCGGCTAATTTTTTCTATATATTTTTAGTTTGCCTGCTAATTTCTTTCTATTTTTTAGTAGAGATGGGGTCCCGCTCTTGCTCAGGCTGGTCTCGAACTCCTGACCTCGAGTGATCCACCCGCCTCGGCCTCCCGGAGTGATAGGATTACAGGCATGAACCACCGCACCCGGCCTCATATCTTTAATTAGTGCACTGTGCACATCTCTCCATCAGCCCAGCCTGTCCTGCATACATTGAATAGCAGGATTGTGTGAATGTAGTTGCTGCCTTTTCCATCCCCTTTGGACATCCATCCTAAGATACCATCATGTAACATTTCCTTGGAATCTCCCTTTGAATTATTGGGATGCTTCATCTTTCCAAAAATTATCTTGGTTTTAAGGCATTATTCACAAGAAGTGTTTTATTTTTGTTAGTATGTACAATAGATGGCCTACAAAATCATCGCTGTTGGATTTTGATTCAGAAGCATCTATCTTGTAGATAATTTCCCAGGCATAGAACTACAGTTTCTGCCTGTTATAGCCACCATTCAATGTTCGAAGAGTTTTCTAAAGCAATGAAACCAAAAAGAAAAGCAATATGGAAAAGCTGAAGCTTAGAAAGTGTTGGTCACTGAATGAACTTCCTAGTTTTTCTTTGTCAGTGAGACCTTTATTAGTGTGTATTAATATTTCAATTCCATGGTTCTCAGACTGTGCTCAGGACTGCACTGTGTCTGAAAAGGTAGCATCTGCAGAAGTGTGAGGCCCTTTATGGGAGCTTCCCTCAACTGGCAACTTCACTTTCTATTGTATATACTGGGCCCCATGTTAACATTTCACCTAAGAAGAGCACCAATTCTTTAAAAAAAAAAAAGTAAGATATTAAGATTTTTGGTAGACTATAAAGAGTTAGATTAATATTGAACTGAAGTATTAAGGGAACTTTATGAAACTTTATTTTACTACAGTTGTATATGTTAATCTATGAAAACCAATGCTGTACACTGATTTTTAAAAATTTTTATGTCAATACCTAGTTGTATTAAAATTTCAATTGCCTGTTGTTTTGTGTGTGGCCTTTACTATTTGCTTTCCTGGCATTCCTGTGCTCACTAGGCATGTTCTTAAAAATATTTTCGCTTATCAGAAAATAAACTGGAAAGTCACTGAAATCCTGTAGGTCATGATGTTCAGGTGACTCCCTGTTTCCCCTTCCCCCATTATTTGCAAGAGTTCAAAGTCAAGGCCAGTGTTTTGGTTTCCTAGGACTGCCATAACAAAACAACCACAAAGTGAATGGCATAAAACAACAGAAACTCGTTATCTCACAGATCTGCAGGCTAAAAGTCTGAAATCAAGGTATCAGCAGGACCATGCTCCGGCTAAAGCCTGCAGGGGAATCCTTCCTTACCTCCTCTAGCTTCTGGTGGTTTGCTGGCAATCGATGACATTCCTTGGCTTGTAGATCCATCTATCCAATCCTCCATCTGCACATGGCCTTCTCCCTGTGTCTTCTTGGTCACCTTCTTACAAAGACACCAGTCAGATTGGATTTGAGGCCAACCCCCTCCAATATTCTTCATCTTAACTAATTATATTTGCAGGGACCCTATTTCCAAATAAGGTCACATTCTGAGATACCGGAGGTTAGGACTTCAAAATCTCTCTCTCTCTCTTTTTTTTTTTTTTTGAAACAGGGTCTTACTCTGTTGCCTGGGCTACACTAGAGTGGCATCATCATAGCTCACTGCAACCTCAAACTCCTGGGCTCAAGTGATCCTCCTGCCTCAGCCTCCCTAGTAGCTAGGATTACAGGTGTGCACCACAATGCCCGGCTAATTTTCCAATTTTTTTGTAGAGATGGGGTCCCATTATGTTGCCCAGGCTGGTCTTGAACTCCTGGGCTCAAGTGATACTCCCACCTCAGCCTCCCAAAGTGCTAGGTTTACAGGCACGAGCCACCATGCCTGGTGTTCTGTGTTTTCATTAAGGATTAATAAAACTAAATTTGTATTATTCTGCTTTCATTCTGCTTGGCTAAAACTAGATCACATAGGTTTTCTGAATTTAGAGTTTTTGTTTTCTACTTATTTTAATGCAATTCCATAGTATTATTGTTTTAGTTGATGTTCATATTATATGATGGAAATAGCAAGGGAGTTAAGTCTAGGGTCAAGCTGTTTGACCTCAGGCAAGTCACTTAACTCCTCTGAGCAAGGGGATCAATTGAGATAAAAGTACTTGAAATCATATTGTAAACCATAAAGCTCTATTAAAATC
This sequence comes from Lemur catta, assembly GCF_020740605.2. Classification (NCBI taxonomy): domain Eukaryota; kingdom Metazoa; phylum Chordata; class Mammalia; order Primates; family Lemuridae; genus Lemur; species Lemur catta. The sequence continues at coordinate 44,507,052 of NC_059139.1, forward strand.
CTTACATTTATTTTACATTTTTGGTCTGATAATGTTGCTGATAAATTTTCATTAGCAGAAGTACGATTAATTACTAATAACTCGGGAGGCTGAGGCAGTAGGATCGCTTAAGCCCAGCAGTTTGAGGTTGCTGTGAGCTAGGTTGATGCCATGGCACTCACTCTAGCCTGGGCAACAAAGTGAGACTCTGTCTCAAAAAAAAAAAAAAAAAAATTACTAATAACTGATAGCATGAGTATATTTATCACATCATCAAGGCTTCTTTGGAGGTCTGTACATACTGGTACCATGTACTGGCTCCATAATAGCATTCACACATTCCAATAACATTCCCATTTCAACTGATTCCCTTGACCGAAGTCACAACTTCATGTGCCAGTGTGAAAGGAGAAAAGAGGAGAAGGCTGGGGGAGAGGGGAGGCATTTTCCAATTATTAGGATAAAGATTTGGCACCTTACTTTCTTCTTTATAAAAAAGGCAAAAAGGCCCTGAGACGTAAGTAGCTTATCAAGGACTCCACCTCCAGGAATGTATTTAAAGACTTAATTCTATTTACCCTGTAAAGTAATTTGTTTAATAGATAACCTACCACTTAAATGCTTTGGAGGAACTGAAGCTACACCCATAATGGGATTTACCAAGACAGTTTGAATTGTAAGTGGTATAAGAGGTTGCTGTTTTTACACAAAGCACTCTTTTATGCTACCCATGAAAACAATAAATATCTGTAATCATCAGTTATGGGGGAATGCTGGTGGGAGGATTTATCAGTCAAGTTTCTTAGTTCTAAGCCACAGAAACCAAAGCTGGCTGATTTAAGAAGAGGAATTTATTAACATATATAGTTTACAGGATTGCTAGGAGGGCTAGAGATCTGAGTTGGAGATCACCCAGCAGGAACAATGTCCAAAATCTCAACTAAAAGCTCATTTGGTGATGACAGTTCTCCTGAGACCCAGTGTGCTAAATGCTCTACCAACTCTCCAGTCCTCGGATGCCAGAAGCCCTCAGGACCCAGACTCGGAGTGAGTTAGCGTGAGCCATGGGTTGACAAGACCGAGGTCACTGCCACGCTCTGGTTTGCAAGAAAGGCCCTTGTAGCGTCAGTCGGGGGCTGGGCCTCCCACGGAGATGCATCAGTGAGGAAATCCCCAAAAGTACCAAGGGATCTGGATGCTGACAGCCAAAAGAATAACAAATGTCACCTGCAGAATACTAGTTGTACTAATTGTTCGTGCAGTCAGGAATTATCTTATTCATTTATGAATGGACCAGATACAAAAATGACAGCCATTGCCAGAACATCCTTAACCTCAAAGTTTCCAGGGCTCAGAGGAAAGGCAGGGAGGGTCCCCACTGATGTCACAGATACCGGAGATGTGTTCCTGGCTTCCAGGTTTGAGATTCAGAAAACATTTATCACCCAAAAAGCATCTCCATACAATAATTTCCCAGCCTCTCCAGATTAAATCAAACCCTCCTATTATATGCACTTATACACCTGTACCCTTCATTGAAATGAGCACACGTTTGCCAAGAGACATGTACAAGAATGTTCATGGGAGCTATACTCATGATTACCTTAAACTGGCAATAACCCAAATGTCCATCAACAGTAGAGTAGCAGACATGAAAAACAAATTGTGGTAAAACCATATAATGACTACTACAGAGCAATAAAAAGTATGGACTGCTGTTACATGCAAAATATGGCATCATATTTTGTCTGAACAAAAGTCAGACAAGAGTGCATTCTGCACAGTCCCATTCATAAAAAGCCACAAAGCAGGCAAAATTGAGCGATAGTGATTTACGTCAAAGCAAGTAAGAAGAGCTATAGAAGAGCAAGCATTAACTGGGAAGAGGCATGAGGGAAGTTTCCGGGGTATGAAAGTGTCCTGTATACTACTCTGGATGGTAGTTTCCTGGGTGCATACATATTGAAAAATTTATTGAATTCTATTAATAGCCTGGGCTAGGTGGCTCACGCCTGTAATCCTAGCACTTTAGAAGGCTGAGGCAGGAGGATCTCTTGAGGCCAGAAGTTTGAGACCAGCCTGGGCAATATAGCAAGACCCTATCTCTAAAAAAAAAAAAAAATAGTTGGGTGTAGTGGCACATGCCTATAGCCCAGTTACTCAGGAGGCTGGGGCAAGAGGATCGTGTAAGCCCAGGAGTGTGAGGTTGCAGTGAGCTGTGATGACACCACTGTGCTCTAGCTTGGGTGACATAGCAAGACTTTGTTTCTTAAAAAAAAATAAAAAAGAAACACTTCTTGAATTCTACCCTTAAGATGCATGTACTTTACGCACTTACATGTCTGTTATGTATGTTATTTATCAATAAAAATGGTGTTTAAAAAATACAGTCAGCCAGGCACAGTGGTTCACACCTATTATCCTAGCATTTTGGGAGGCCAAGGTGGGAGGATCTCTTGAGGCCAGCCTGAGCAAGAATGAGGGATGTCTCTACAAATAACACACAAAAAAATTAGCCAGGCATGGTGGCTAGTCCCAGCTACTCAGGAGGCTGAGGCAGGAGGATCACTTGAGCCCAGGAGTTTGAGGCTGCAGTGAGCTATGATGATGACACTGCCCTCTAGCCGGGGTGACAGAGCAAGACTCTGTCTTCGGAAAAAAAAAAAGAAACAAACAAAGAAATCCAGTCTATGGTGATAGAATTCAGTGTGGTGACCTCTGAGTGATAGTTATCTGGGAAGGGGTATGAGGGAGCTTCTTGTTACTATACCTTGATCTGGTTTGTCGTTTACCAGGATATATACATATTTAAAAATTCATCAAGCTGAACACTTACATTAGTCCTTTTTTAACTGTGCATATGTTATTCTTCAATTTTTAACAATTGTACTCTACATATGTTTGAAGAAAATTATATTCCTGGTTTTTAAAAGATCAAAGTAAATTTAGGAATATAATCCTTTCCTAAATTGGGAACTGCCTACAGTGCCCTAATGATCTTTGGAGAACTTTTACAAAGTTATAGCTGAGGCAACACAACAATCTTACAATTGTTGGTTTCCTGAATCATAATTGAAACCCAAGATTCTGTGTGTGTATGTGTGTGTGTGTGTGTGTGTGTGCGCGTGTGTGTTGTGTGACTTTGAATCAAACCCCACATCTGAGATGGTAGATTATATACATTTATACATTTTCTTCCCTTTTCCCCCATGAGCAGTCCTAAAACAGAAAGTCTGCAAATGAATGGACCTGAAGATTATTTATACCTGTTTAAATGCTTTTATTCTAACATCATTGCAATCTTGCCTACTAATCCCCTTTTTTTGTGTACAGGGTGGGAGGCTGAAGGGATTCATGACAGGTGAGGAAATGCTGTTTGTTACTAAGTGTGAAAATGGCAGTCCTTCCCTATTTAAATCTTGTTTGTGATCAGTAAGCCTGCCAGCGTCGTTAATATTCAAGGGTACTCTGGGGATTTTTATTGCCCAAGGGCAAACCCTAGTTAAACCGTGGGACAAAGCTATTCAGGACTAGCATCCCAAGTATTTGGAAGGTGCCTGCCATGTGATACAGCCGCCCGGATACACCCATGTGGTGGAATCGGTCTGCTGCTGTTCATATAAGCAATATCCAGATTTTCTTAGAAACCCTCAGGACTAAGCTTTGAAATTAGGAAATATGGAGAGATTATATACCGCAAAAACGTTATTGTAGGCATTTGGTGTCAACAGGTCGTGTGTCTGCTGTAATTCAGGAGTCACTTTCATAGTGTCACTGTTTCCCTGTAGGTTGTTCCTTGATTTCTGCCTGTTCTCATGATGAAGAATTGGTACTGAATGTATTGTAGAAATTCCTTTTTCTCTTTGTGACATTGCCACCAGCAATGCTGGAGGTTTCCAATTTCTCCACATCCTTGCCCACACTTGTTATTTTCTTTCTCTCTCTCTCTCTCTCTTTTAATAATAACCATCCTCATAGGTGTGAAGTGGTTTCTCATTGTGGTTTCGATTTGCATTTTCCTACTAATTAGTAATGTTGAACATCTTTTCGTGTGCTTATTGGCCATGTGTACATCTTCTTTGAAGAAATGTCTATTTAAATCCATTGCCTACTTTAAAATTGAGTTGTTTGTCTTTTTATGTTTAGTTGTAGGAGTTTGTTTGTTTTTTGTGTTTTTTCTTTTTAAGGGAAGTAGTCAGGAGGGTGTTCAGTTTCCTGTTTTTTGTTTTTTGTTTTTTTTGAGACAGAGTCTCACTCTGTCGCCCTGGGTGGAGTTGCTAGTGGTGTCATGATAGTTCACTGCAACCTCAAACTCCAGGGCTCAGGTGATCCTCTTGCCTCAGTCTCCAGAGTAGCTGGGACTACAGGTGTGCAACACAATGCTGGCTGAGTTTTCTATTTTTGTTAGTAGTAACAGAGTCTCACTCTTGCTCGGGCTGGTCTGGAACTCCTGAGCTCAAGCAATCCTCCCACCTCGAGTGCTAGGATTATAGGCATGAACCACCTTGCCTGGCCAGGAGTTCATTATATATTTTGGATTTGATTTAGTTTTGAACTTGGCTAAATCCATGTCTGTTCATGAGAAAACTTGCAAAAATAAACTCTAGAAAAAAATCTCAGCTAGATTATCTTCAGATGCAAAAATAATATAATCTGATAGAGGGTTTAATGGTGGTGGAGTTTGCCTAGGTCAACAGATGTTACTGTTGAACTACTGGACTGCTAATTGGGTTGGCCAGATTAGTTAAGTACAGTAGATCACAAATAAAATAAATAAAATAAAATAATGTATTGGCCAGGTGCAGTAGTGCACACCTGTAATCCTAGCACTCTGGGAGGCTGAGCTAGGTGGATCACTTGAGCCCAGGAGTTTGAGACCAGCCTGAGCAAGAGCAAGACCCCATCTCTACAAAAATAGAAAAATTAGCCAGGTGTGGTGGCTCACCCAGTTACTTGGGAGGCTGAGGCAGGAGGATTGCTTCAGCCCAGAAGTGTGAGATTGCAGTGAGCTATGATGATGCCACTGCACTCTAACATTGGCAACAGCATGAAACTTTGTCTCCAGAAAAAAAAAAAAAATGTCAAGCAGAAAGGCCAGATTCCTTTCAGACCTGCAGCTGTGTTTTCTGAGTACCAGGCACCCAAGCCTCTCTCTTTACTCCAAGCCTGCATGTCCATAAACTGGATGGAAAAAGGAAGGGACAAGTTTCACAGGTGTTTCTGGCTTGCAGCGGGGGAGAGAGTGCTCCAGTGAATCATTCACAGATCCTCTAGGAAGAAAAGGGAGTACGTACTAGATGAAAATATTAGGAGACATGGGAACGAAATTAGGAGTATATTAGGAGAGAGCACTCTCAGAGGTTTGAGAGAATGGGAATTCAGATATAAATATTAAGTAAGAGAATATGAAGGTAATTATCAGGAGTAAATATTCGGGGCTAAGGTATTAAAATTAACAACCCAATTACACTTTTCATCTCCAGAGCTGATTTCAGTAACACTATTTTATGGGACTGTTGCATCTGGCAGTTATTTTAAGAGGTAACCTAAATATTTACCTTCATGCTGTAACCTTTGCCTTGTTTGTAGTCTAGTTTAACTGAGCCTTTAAACTGAAGACAGGATACAAGCATGTGAGTTCTGAGATAATTACATAAATATTACAAATAACTGAAGCATCACACTAGCAAAAATGGACATTTTCAAAACAGCAACACAAAGATAGGTTATATCTAATTTTATAAAAAAAACTATTTTTATCTAATTATTTGCTTATGTAATTATTCAACATATATTCCATAGAAGAGGAAGGAAAGCTACCTAAAATTCTACCAAAATCAGTTAATAAGCCCTTTATTTTTTTTTTCTTGTTTTTTTTAGGCATTTCAGCTCCAGAGTAAGCCCTATAATATGAACAAATAAATAACTTTTAAATTTTTAGATTTTATCAATCTATAAAATAGCTTTTTTAAAAAAAGGATTTAAATCATATCAAACATTTTAAAAATCATACATATGCATGTATGTGTGTATATGTATTTATATGATTTTTACCTAATTAAATTTAATTGAGAAAAATTGATTTTTTTCCTTATCCCAAAATGGGAGAGGACAGAAGTTACATATTTCTTTGTTAAATCTTTGCCTGGAGAGGCTGAGAAGTGGGAAAAAAATTATAAATGTTTGGGATTTTTTCCATTTTAAAAAGCAAACTTTGTAGCTGGGTGTGGTGCTGCCTGTAGTTCCAGCTACTCTGGAAGCTGAGGCAGGAGGATTGCTTGAGCCCAGGAGTTTGAGGTTGCAGTGAGCTATGATGACTCCACTGTACTCTAGCCCAGGCAACAGAGCAAAAACCTGTCTCAAAAAAAAAAAAAAAAAAAAGAACACCAAACTTATTTTTCTAACCTTGAAAGAAATCTGTCCTTTCTTTTCTAAGGGGCTGGGGTGGTGTACATTTCAGGGATGACCCACCAGTTCAAAACACCCAGACCAGAGGAGTGTTACTTCCTTTCTTTACAAGTTTTAAAAACTGTGGACAGCTAAGACCAGTCCCCAAGGATAAGGGCAGGATGTGGTGTCACCACTCTTAGTAACTTTGGGGCAGGACCACAGAAATTGGAAGTGCCAGATTAAGTTTATTATGTTTGATCCGGGAAGGGGGAAGAGTCTGTGGCTCTGATTTATGACAGCATGTCTAGGGACACGACCTACCAACCCAGCCACGGTCCTCTGCCTTCCCTTAGTTTTATTTTCAGCTGACTGATGGTAGCTGACTGCCTTCGCTCTTCCTGGCCCACTCTGAGATTCCCCATTCCAGGAATGACTCTATCTTAATCCCATCCAAATACCAAAAGAGGAGGGTGCAGAGGTCTCAGAGGAGCTAGTTTTTCCCTTAAACTAAAAAAACTGAGATGGAGTTGGAGCTATTGTTCTTTCTGAAGCTTGTTTCTACACTTTGGAATTGTCCTCCCTGGTAAAAGCTTTTAAATTATGAAAGCCGGGTCAGGGGAGCCCCACCCACGTGAATAAAACATTCATGCAGAAACACAGTCTTCTGTTTTCCTCTCAGTCAGAAACCTATGCGTATACTTTACTTTCCCCAACATCTAATCCATTACCAGCTTTTTACTTCCTACATAGCTCTCAAAACCCTTGCCTCCAGGAGGACTTCCATTCATTTTTTCAACAAATGCATTGACTACCTACTATGTGTCAGGCACTGTGCTGGCTACTGGGGATACAGCAACAAACCAAACCTAGTGGAAACCCCAGTGGAATTTATAGTCTGGTTGACCCCTCCCCAATCAAACCAAACCAAACCACCTGGGCCAGACTCCCACAGCACCCCTCACTTTCCCTGCTAACTCTCAGTATATACACCTCTCCCCATTTTATAGATGAAGACACTGAGGGCCTGAACAATTACATAACATGCCCAAGAACACAGAATTGATGATGGGGTAGAATTCTGTAAGAGTTTTATTCATTCATCATCCAAAAAGTATTCATTGCCTACCATCTGTCAGGCATGTCCTCAGGATACCATGGTGAACAGAAAAGAGAAGGTTGCTGCTGTCATGCAGGTCACAGTCTAGGAAAGGGGACAAATAATAGATAAGAAAATATCAGATAGTAATTATGATTGCGAAGAATGTAGCTGGATGTCTACCTAAAACTAGGTGGTGACAGCCAGGTATAGTGGCTCACGCCTGTAATCTCAGTGACTTGAAGGCTGAGGCAGGAGGATGACTTGAAGCCCGGAGTTTAAGACCAGCCTGGGCAACATAGCGAGACCCTAGCTCCAAAAAAATGAAAAAAATCAGCCAGGCGTGGTTGCAGGCACCTGTAGTCCCTATTCTGGAGGCTGAGGTGGAAGGATCGCTTGAGCCTCAGTGAGCTATGATGGTGCCACTGCACTTCAGCCTGGGCAACAGAGCAAGAACCATTCTCTAAGGGAAAAAAAGAGATGATTTTCCTTGTTAGTACAGTGGTGAATATTAAAAAAAAAAAAAAAAGAATTTTAGTAAAAATTAATTTTAGAAAGAAAAGAAAAATAGAAAATAAAAAACTATGTGGTCAGGGAAGGCTGCTTTTTAAGTCTCTGCAACCCCTGTAAATCCACCTTATATTGTATACCTCTGTCCATTTTCCTAGAGTGAATAAAACCTTTAGGAGGGCCAGACTAGTTTTCAGGAGAACAGAGAAAAGAGGAAGTTGAGTGTAATTCCCTTAAAAAGTACCACAAACTGGATGGCCTAAAACAACAAATTTTTTTTTTAATAGATAAGCTCTCTCTTTGTCACTCACGTTGGAGTGCAGTGGCACTATCCCAGCTCACTGCAGTCTCAAACTCTGAGGCTCAAGTGATCCTCCCACGTCAGCCTCCTGAGTAGCTAAGGTTACTGGCACATGCCACTACGCCTGGCTAATTAAAAAAATAAATTACTTAATGGCATACCATGCAGCTAAAAAAGGAATAAAGCAGCTCTCTCTATACTGATCTGGAACTATTCCTAGTATGTGTAAGTATTAAATAACATAAAGCAAGAGGCAGAACAGCATGTGTGAATGCCATCGTTTTGTTTTGTTTTGTTTGAGACAGAGTTTCACTCTGCTGCCAGGGCTGTGGCATCATCATAGCTCACACCAAATTCAAACTCCTGGGCTCAAGAAATTCTCCTGCCTCAGCCTCCTGAGTAGCTGGGACTACACCCAGATCCAACATCATTTGTTGAAAAGACTGTCCTTTCTCCATTGAATGGTCTTGGCCCCCTTGTTGAAAATATCTATTTATCTATCTATCTATATATATATATATATTTTTTTTTTTTTTGAGACAGAGTCTCACTCTGTTGCCTGGGCTAGAGTGCCGTGGCGTCAGTCTACCTCACAGCAACATCAAAGGAGCATCAAACGATCCTCCTGCCTTAGCCTCCCAAGTAGCTGGGACTACAGGCATGCGCCACCATGCCTGACTAATTTTTTCTATATATTTTAAGTTGTCCAGCTAATTTCTTTCTATTTTTTTAGTAGAGATGGCGTCTTGCTCTTGCTCAGGCTGGTCTCAAACTCCTGACCTCAAGTGATCCTTCCGCCTCGGCCTCCCAGAGTGCTAGGATTACAGATGTGAGCCACCGCGCCTGGCCAAAAATATCAATATATTTTTAACAAAATAAAAAACACGTTGTCCATATCATACCACAATACAATACCACAATGTAAACTAGGGATATAATTAATATGCTTATCCTCATAAACAAATTGAGGTAAATATGTTGTGGATATATTGTACAATCACTTGGTATTTATTTGATAAGAGAAGACTATGAGCTTGACCACATGGTTTTATGCTTTTAATTTTATTTATTTATTTTTTTTGAGACAGAGTCTTTCTCTATTGCCCTGACTGGAGTGCAGTTGCATCATCTTAGTTCACTACAACCTCCAACTCCTGCGCTCAAGCTATCCTCCTGCCTCAGCCTCCTGAGTAGCTGGGACTACAGGCGCTCGCCACCATGTCTGGCTAAGTTTTCTATTTTTAGTAGATATGCAGTCTCCCTCTTGCTCAGGCTGGCCTTGGACTCCTGCCCTCAAGGGATCCTTCCAACTTGGCCTCCCAGAGTGGTAGGATTACAGGTGTGAGCCACCCCCACCCCCCGCCCCCACATGGTTTTATATTGTAAAAAAAGCCTTATAAATTTAAAAACAACACAGTCATTTCATTACACTTAACTGGATTCCATATCATAAGTAATATAAATAGCACAAATTCATGAGAAGCAGACAACCAATGACGTGTCATACTGCAAGCATTTTTTTAATACAGACATCTGATTTAGCAACAGGGATATAGAGGAGTCCTATTAGAATATCAAACTATTCTTAAGGTCTAGTTCCTTGAAAATTATGGTCTAAAAATCCTACCAATGCAGATAAGCATCACAAAAACCGTATTGTTGGCTAAGCAAAATTGATCATAATGAAACTGAACTAATAATTGACATTTTAAATTTTAAAGGAAAGATTAAGCCAACCTAATATCTAAAGAACAACCTGAGTCAACATTGATAATGCACCAATAACAAAGCCTTCTATTAATAGCTGGAAAATTGAGGAATCCCAACTATCTGGGTATTTGCATAGTGGGAGCTTTGCAGAGTTGCTAGCAACTCCACTTTTCAGGATAATGCTGAATCAATAACTATGTAAACATGAGTCAAGTGCCAATAATCTAGTTTTGAGGTAGCAAAGAAAACTTCTCTTAATAACAAAAGAGAAAGAAACTTATTAGTAATCCTTACTGGCATATAAAAATTTACTCCTTAAAAATAAAAAGTAGAAAACTCCTGCATTTGTCCATAGGAACTAAGGAGAGGATTTTGAATATGGGATCAGTGGTCAGCCCCTTTAGAGGTGCACTTAGAGAACATAAAGCTAACCCAGAGAAGGATGAGGGAGGCCCTTCCTCTGAGATTTTGAGATCTGAGTGTCTGATGTTTGGGGAGGGAAGGGAGTAGAGGATGAAAGAGCAAGGTTGATGCCAGAGATCCTTTAAGAAACATGAAAGTGGCCTGCATTTTCCCAGTAAAAGCAGAGCTACCTTCAGCCAAGCTTGAAAGAATGTGAGGACTAGGGCAGGGTCTGAGAATTATAAAATGTTCTCTAGAATTCAAAGAAGCCTGAAAAGTATTTTTGGCCCTTCGGGAATTTTCTGTTGAGTTGGAGATGGGGAATACTTACGTTTAAATAACAATTCAAGAGGAGGTATGACTACATGGTGAGTGCCAGGCGCACTGTCTGGAGAACGAGAACGGACGCGCTTGGGACTCTGACTCGGGGGGATGGGCGGGACATGGACAATGTATATGACCTGAACTTATGTACCCCCATGATGACCTGAAATAAAAAAAAAAAAGAGAGATAGTACAGTTTTACATGTATACAGTCTCTATGCTTTCTTAACCATTTTTACATAGCTTATCTCAGGATTGATAGACCTCAATAGTGCCATAAATTCTGGGCAGGGAGAGTTCTGGGGATTTTTTGTTTGTTTGTTTGTTTGTTTGTTTGTTTCTTTAACACCAAGTCACACCTGTGGCAGCAAGGAGAGTTCTAAAGAGGCTACCATAGGATGAAATTGTCAGAACATTTTTGAATAAAGAGGTAAGAGGAGTCTAGCCCTGAGCTGGGTTTATAAAACAAAACACTTAGTAGTATGTCACTTCTAAATAGATTAGATTGATTGGATTGGAGGTAAATCCCCAAGACAGCAGAAACCCAGATTAAATAGGACATACAGGCCAGGCACAGTGGCTCATGCCTGTAATCCTAGCACTTTGGGAGGCTGAGACTGGAGGATTCCCTGGGGCCAACAGTTTGAGACCACTCTGGGCAACATAGAAAGACTCCATTTCTACAAAACAAAATGTTTTTTTTAATTAGCCAGCTGTAGTCCCAGCTACAGGTGTGTGCTGAGGTAAGCCTGAGGCAGGAGGATGGCTTGAGCCCAGGTGTTTGAGGTTGCAGTGAGCTATGATGATGCCACTGTACTCCAGCCTGAGTGACAGAGTGAGACCCCGTCTCCAAATAAATAAATAAATATAAAAATAAAGAGGACATGGCAAGCTAAGCTTTAGTTTACTCAGAACTCATAACCCTTGAGAGTTTTGGTGGTCAAGAAAGTGCTGGGTTTTACAAAGCTTCTTATCCCAGTGATTTGGGAGACCAAGGCAGGAGGATTGCTTGAGGCCATGAGTTTGAGACCAGTCTGAGCAACGTAACAACAAAACAGCAATGACAAGACTCCATCTCCTCCAATCTATTCTTTCTGTAGTCACCAGGGGTCATTTGTCTTTACACAGCTTTGTTTGTGTAACTTCCTTCAAAAGCTCCCTCTCCATGCCTACATTATGAAATCTAAAATTCCAATATATACATCTCAGCGGGGTAAGTGTCGTGCGGCATGAGAGGCCGTCCAATTCTAAGGCAGGCAATAAGGAGGTGCATTTCCTCTGGAAAACTTAGTACATAAATAAAGCTGATTCAAACCTGCCTGCCTTTTATCATCATCATGCACCTGCATCTCCAAACAAGATCAGTGATACAGTATCCTCCTCTGGATTTGTTGGTCTAAGTTCTACATAATTGGCATAGTTATTGAGGAATTTTAGTAATCTGAAATATTTAAAATGAACACATTTTAATTACTTATCCTTACAAAGTCTTGCATGTTACATGGAAGTTAATTCAGAGAACTCAATTATAGAGTTGACCTCAGCCTGATGCATGTGGCCTCAGCTATTCCCCTTCTTTTGGAGAATAATCTTGCAAAGGAAGTTGAGCTTCCTGGAGCATAGATATTCCTGCATTTAAATATTTAAATAGTAGATTCCAAATAAACAAGTATGGTACTGTGATCATAAAGACAGAGACACAAGTGACTTCAATTTGGTCATTTTGTGGGACCATTGGAATTTTTTATTTGTGAGTAAACTTTAAAATACCAAAACAGTGGAAACTGTGAGATGTAATATTTTGCTTTGTAAATATAAAATGCAAATTTTAATTGATACATAAGATATTTTAATGAATTTGAATAATCTTTAAAATACAAATTTATTCCTTTTTGATTTTTTCAAAACTAAAAAATAAATCAAGAAATAATTATCACCATCGATTACTACATAATTATTACAGAAAATAATTTTGTCATATAGAAGAGAGTTTGTTAAAAAATGATGTATTCTGGCTATAAATAACCCTAGGTGTGCTGCTGTGTTCTAATTCAGTGACAGGAAGCAAAGGAGCCATCCCAATTGCTTGACATGCATAAACAAGTCATGATTTTCCAGTCTTGTGCTTTTGTATATGCTGTTCCTTGTTTTGAATGTCCCTTCTACCTAAGCTAGATTCCTTTAAATATTCTAATGCATGCACCTCTTAGGTACCAGGTGTTCCGGCCAACCATGGAAATACAAAGATGTATAAAATACCAACATTATATGACTTATAGGCAAAATGGTATTAAAAATAAAGGTTAAACAAATATTTCATATTAAGTGTACTCTGTTATCTAATCATTTAGTAAATCTTATCTTGAAGTTTTGTTGTCTTGAAATTTTTACACAGGGCGGGCATGGTGACTCATGCCTGTAATCCCAGCCCTTTGGGAGGCTGAGACAGGGGGATCACTTGAGGGCAGGAGTTCAAGACCAGCATGAGCAACATCACAGATCCCCATCTCTACAAAAAATAAAAAAAATTAGCTGGGCATGGTGATGTGTACTTGTAGTCCCAGCTACCTGGGAGGCTGAGATGCGAGGAGTTTGAGGTTGCAGTGAGCTATGATGGCACCACTGCACTCTAGCATGGGAGTCATATCTGAAATTCATAAGATATGAATTATTTGAGGACTGAGACTGTATTAGTCAGAACTCCTTTGGTTGCTAATGACAGAACCTCATCTCAAGCCAGTTTACGCATAAAGGAGTACCTATTGACTTAGAGAACTGCAAAGTCCAGGAGCTGACTTAGCTTTAAGGCTCCTTCTCAGGCATCTCTCCTGTCTTCTCTGCTTCTCACAGCAGATTAGTCTCATGCTCTCATATTTAGGCTTCCTCTGTGTACAGAAGAAGAAGGCTGTCGCCAGCTCCAGTACACAACATAGTTATATCTAGGGATTACAGGAAAGAAACTCTCTTCCATCAACTCACTATCACATCTGTGGGAAGCCTCTGTTAGGCCTTGTTTGATTACGTGCCCATCTTTGAAACAATCACCTCATCAGATTAGCCATCCTAGATCTCCTTCCCACAATTGTGGGGGCAGAGCATTGTGACTGACAATCCCATCAGGACCTTATGAAGTGGGGGAGGGATAAGCTTTTAAAGGAAAAGCTGTATATATGCTCTTAATAGAAGCTAGACATGTAAAAGCAACAGATGCCCACAGCATAGATCATGCCTTAATTATTCTTGTATTCCCCTCTAAGACCAAGCACATAGAAGCAGCTTGGTCTTAAATATTGAATGACTCAACTACTAATAGTACTTTATACTTCCAAAGCATTTTCAGGAGCCAGGTGTGGTGGTACCCACCTGTAGTCCCAGTTACTCAAGAGGCTGAGATGGGAGGATCCCTTGAGGCCAAGAATTCCAAGGTCTCAGTGCACTATGATTGTGCCTGTGAATAGCCATTGCACTCCAGGCTGGACAATACAGTGAGACTCTGTCTCTTAAAAAATTATTTAAAAATTCCCATTTCATAGACATTATTTTATTGTCAATGGTAAAGACAGATGAATGATTTGCCTAAAGTTACACAGCTGGTTTTTGATACAGCTGAGTTCATAATTACATCTCCTGGCTTCTAGTCCAATTTCCTGTAGGATGTCTTCCTCTTTTCTTCTCTCTTGCTGCCAGAAATGTTATTGAAGGGGAAGGAGGAAGGGAGAAATATTTAGATTATGTCTTTCACGGCTTCTTTGAAGGTTTGATATGATGTTTTCCACAGAAGCCCATGATGATGATAGATGATTAGTAGAGTGCCTCTAACTTTTAGCCTAGTTATAAATATATATAATCGATGGCTGTTTGGACTATTGATTTGAGTTGTGGAATCTACTAAACGAAGCCTCAAATATCATTTTGTTTCTAAGGTTAATATTTGCTCATGTGTTTGACAATACTTTGATGTGCTAAGACTGTCATGAAGACAGTTCCCTAAAGGCAGTGTGGTATACTGCAGTACTATGGGATACATAGTCAAACTGTGTTTGACTCCCAGATCCATTACTTATAAACTTGGACAAGTCAGGTAACCTCCATGAGCCTCGGTCTCCTTCTATAAAACAGCGTGATATCAACCTCTATCTACTACACTTACTTCACAGGATTGTGGTGAAGATAAAAATGAGATAATTGTATGGGCCAAGGGAAAGCTTCACCTTTGTCCTCTGAAGGTTTATTGAAAAATCAACTCACAAAGGAGATGAATTGGAGAGAAGACATATAAAACTATTAATATGCACATGGGAAAGTACTATAAAGTGATTACCACCAATCTCAATGGGGTACAGAAGTTTATATATCATCTTGAGAAGAATAGGGGCTTGGATTGTGGCAAAACAGTCTATAGGAGCAGGGAAAAGAGGCGGCCTGGCTAGCAAAGGTGGTCTTGTTATGTACATAAACCTCACAGGTAGCAGCCTTCAGAGAGAATAGATGGGAAAGGTTTCTTTAGACCTTTAAAGGTGTCAGACTCTTAGGTAATTTTTTTTTTCTTTTTAGGTCAGACAAATGAAGGCCCTAAGAGAAAGCCTGATTATATTAATGTAGATTTTTTTTAATAGATGTAAATCTCTCCCCTAAAAGACAGTTTTTCAGCTATTCTTATATTTCTAGCCCTTTTGAATAGCCATCTTGAACTATATCTAGGAAATATATTTTAGGGTGAAATAGTTTGGTTTTCTTCATGTTTGTAAAAATACAAAATGTTTATAAAGTGTTTTGAAGGCCTACATGAACTTTTCAAACTACAAGTTTTACATAACTATGACTTATTTTAAGAACAAACATTAATTCAGGGATAATGTATTATCTGTACGGCCAATTGTGTGGTCATTACTGCTGTTCACAGATGAGATATCCGGTTTTCTTCCCCTTGCAGACACATGGAAGACTGTGGCTGGGTGGACCACATGTTTAGTTCTGACAACATGTTGTGAATGGAAGTGACCTGCACCACTTCCAAGTTAAAGTGTTTAATTTCCAGTGTGAGACCCTCCAGAGCTTTCTCCTCCTTTATATATATATATGGGGAGGGGAGCAGAGAAAGAGAGAGAGAGAGATTGAAAAACATTGGAAATGTTTTGTTTGACAACCTGGGTCCTACTGTAAGAAAATTATGAACCAGAATCCTAGCCAACTCTCTTTGGACATGGGCATGAGTTAGAAATAAAACTATGTTGTTCTAAGACATAAGATTTTGTAGGGTTTTTGTTACTTCAGCATAACCTAGCCTATCCTAACCAAATCACCATGATTGGCTTGGCCGTTATGGACATGGATGTTTTGGTCCATGTCAGTGAAGGTTTATGGAAATTCTGTTTGGTAAAAGAGGCAAAAGAAATTAATCTTGCCATGTAATGGTTTTATGACTTCGTGTGTGTTCCCCCTTAAGCAAAAGAGTGTCACAGAGTAAGCACTTTCATCCCTTTATTAGTATGGTAGGTGAAGGAGCCATGGAGTCAAAACATCCTAACTTGGATTCCCAAATTCAGTATTTACCAACTCTGTTACCTTAAGCAAATCACTTAACCTTCTGAGGCCTCATTTCCTTATCTATAAAATGGAGGTGATGATAATACCCACAGTGCAAATGTTGTATGTAAAATGAGTGGCCTTATTCCTGCCACAAAATACATATCATTCAATGGACATTTACTAAATGCCTATGCTTCCTTCCTCACCCCTCTTCTTTTCTTGAGATAAATGATGCCTATACTATCTATAACAGTATAATTTCAGCTCAATGCAAAAAAAACTGAGTTTAAAGTATCTTAAGGCCGGGTGCCAAGGTTCACACCTGTAATCCTAGCACTCTGGAAGGCTGAGGTGGAAGAAATGCTTGAGCTCAGGAGTTTGAGACCGGCCTGAGCAAGAGTGAGACCCTGTCTCTACAAAAAACAGAGAAATCTACAGGGCACAGCAGCCCACACCTGTAGTCCCAGGAACGCGGGAGGCTGAGGCAGGAGGATCACGTGAGCCCAGGAGTTTGAGGCTGCTGTGAGCTATGATGATGCCACTGCACTCTAGCATGGGCGACAGAGCAAAACCCTGTGTCAAACAAACAAACAAACAAACAAAAAGTTTCTTAAATAATAAGGCAACGTATCATCCCACATAACTGGTAGTACAGAGTGGTCTCTTCAGTTCTCTTGACTCTGCCTCCTCTGCACATGGATTTGATCCTCAGGGTAGTTCCCCTTCTGGTTGGAAGATGGCTGCCAGCAGCGTGGGAACATGTCCAGCTACCTGGTGATTGGTTGGGGTGTGAGTTCCTGAACCAATCAAGGGCTGGGGCACTAGGATTATCTTTAGCCAATAAACTCCACTCCTGAAGCGTCTAGTTGTATGGGGAAGGTGAATATAAGCATAAAATTGGGATTTGGTAGAGAAAGAATAAAGGGGTAATGGAACCTGGGAGGTATTCAATTGCATTCAATATTTATGCGACAAGCATTAGCCTAGGTGATGTGAACATAAGGACCTCACAGTTTGGTGTAGGAAGCAGTACCTAAATAAGAACAGTCCTATGATAGCATGGGTTTGGGATCAGAAAGACATGGATTTTTGTTGTTCTTGTTGTTGTTTTTAGAGACAGGGTCTCACTCTATCACCCAGGCTGGAGTGCAGTGGCCCAGTCATAGCTCATTGCAACCTTAAACACCTGGGCTCAAGCGATCCTCCTACCTCAGCCTCCTGAATAGCTAGGACTACAGGTGCACGCCACCACAGCAGGCTAATTTTTTATTTTATTTTTTGTAGAGACATATTCTTGCTAAATTGCTTAGGCTGGTCTTGAACTCCTGGCCTCAAGCAATCCTCCCACCTTGGCCTCCCAAAATGCTGGGATTACAGGCATGAGCTGCTGCACCTGGCCAGATAGGGGTTTTTGAATCCCAACTCTATCCCTTTCTAGCTGTGTAATTTGGGACATGTTTTTATTTTATTTTACTTTATTTATTTATTTTTGAGACAGAGTCTCACTCTGTTGCCCTGAGTAGAGTGCCGTGGCATCAGCCTAGCTCACAGCAAGCTCAAATTCCTGGGCTCAAGTGATCCTCCTGCCTCAGCCTCCCAAATAGCTGGGACTACAGGTGTACACCACCAATCCTGGCTAATTTCTATATTTTTCGTAGAGATGGGGGTCTCGCTCTTGCTCAGGCTGGTCTGGAACCCCTGAGCTCAAGCAATCCTTCTGACTCAGTCTCCCAGAGTGCTAGGATTACAGGTTTGGGTCACCGTGCCGGGCATGGGGCACGTTTTGAATATCTATGAGACTCAGTTTCCTTGTCTACAAAATGGAGATAATATTTCACTTGAGATGTTCTAGTAACAACTGTATGAAACATCTGTGTTTGCTACATACAGAAGGTACTCAATAAATAGTGTCTTCTATTTATTTTCTTAGAATGTACAATACCTATGGGAGCATGATAAGGAAGCAACTTATCTGTCTGCAGCATCAGACCAAGTTCCTGGATCATAAGTGGTTTTTTTTGATGGGGAGGAGGGGAAATCACAAGTTTGAAAGTAGCTTCTAGATGATAATTGTGGGTATTTGGTATACTATCTACTTATTTCTGTTAAAAGGCTATATTTTAACTCCATTTCAATAAAAGGAGCCAGATTGCTATACTGGGCATTCTTAAAGCTCAAAGCAACTTTGATGTGCTACTATGATGACCTAATTTTGTGCCTAATTCATCTTGTATGGAAAGGAACAAATATTTGATATTCATCTTCATTGTTTTCTGTGGGTTGGTTTCCTGTTATTTTTTTTCCCTCTGTCTGGGGGAAGGGAGTAAAGGAAACTTCCTTGTTAAACTACTACTGTAAGAAACACATTTGAAAAAATAAACATAGAGGGGAAGAGCAGAGTTTCTCGTTAATATTATTACCATCATAATTCAACTCCAAGGTACTTGGAAATAGTATTGAAGCATTGAATACTGTTCATTTACTTAATTAAAGTAACAGAAGTGCAAAGTACCAGAGGGAGTGGCAGATGAACCAGACAAAGAATGCACCCTCATAAAATATATACTCTAGGAGGACGGACACACACATATGCAGGTAATCCAAGTTAGAAAGTGATTTCACTTCAGGCAGTGAGATGATTTTTTTTTTTTTTTTTTGAGACAGAGTCTTGTTCTGTTGCCAGGGCTAGAGTGCCGTGGCATCAGCCCAGCTCACAGCAACGTCAAACTCCTGGGCTCAAGCAATCCTCCTGCCTCGGCCTCCCAGAGTGCTAGGATTACAGGTGTGAGCCACCGCGCCCGGTCCAGTCAAATGACTTAAATTGTTTTTGGAGTATGTGCAGAATTGGGAGAAGACACTTCTTAGAGAAAAGAGAAATTAAAGAAGTTTTTTTAATGGTATGGTTGTTATGCAGAAGAATGTCTTGGTTCTTAAGAAATACATGCTGAAGTATTTAGGGTAAAGTATCATCATATCTAAAAAACACTTTTAAAAGGTTGAACAAAAGAAGTATAAATATCAGAGTACAAATTATTGAGCAACAAAAGTGTACTATGTATACATTTCACATACGTGTGTGTGTGTGTGTGTGTGTGTGTGAGAGAAAGAAAGAAATGTGGGCAACATTAACAATTGGTGACTTTAGGTGAGGGATATAGTTCATTGTACTATTTCCTTTTTTTAAAATTTCAGAATATTATGGGGGTACAAACGCTTTGGTTACATAAATTGTCTTTGCACCACCTGAGTCGCAGCTACAAGTGTGCCCATTCCCTGGACAGAGCTCAGCGAACCCGTTAGGTGTGAATTTACCCATCCCCTTCTCCCCCTCCCACCTGCCCAACACCCAGTGAAAGTTGTTGTACTATTTTCTTAACTTTTGTATAGGTTTGAAATTTTCAACACAGTAAATTGGGTAAAAAAATTAAAAGTTCATTTTTCCTAATTGTCAGAAATAATACACACCTATTCATTGGGAAATTTTAGAAAATGTAGAAAAACATAAAAATAAAATAGTCCCATGATTATGGCAGAGTTTCTCCTACCATCTTCCTTTCTAGTCCCTCCTGCATGTCACTGGACCTCTCAGGCACACAGGCCAATCTTTGTAATTAAGAGTCACATAGGAAGATGAATAGGAGTCGTTTACATTTCTCTAGATTTTATCAATTGGGTTTCAGATCACCCAGGCTCTCTTTCTCAAGTTTAATCCTTTCTATTCAAAAACTACAAACTTTAAAGACAAAATGCTCAAGTGTTGCAAAAAATTATTTTAAAAACAGGAAAATACTTAGGTTGACACTCAAAATTTCCTAAAATTCAGAACATAATTCATCACTATGAAATGCTTACAACCCTTCAAAGCCTTCCTGTTGCAGTTAGAAGGCACAGCTCCAAGATCTGACCTCTGCCTCCTGGCACTTCACTCCCCACACTCTCCCCTCCTTCTTGCCTCCTATACTTTGAATCTCCAAAGCCGACCTAGATGCAGCCTTAGGGTGGGTGTTCCTGGCCTGGATCTTTGGATGGCTGGCTCCTCATCATTAAAAGTCTCAGCTCAAATGTCATCTCTTCAGAGCAGCCACCTGTGACCATCCTACCCAGGGAAGTAGCTAGCTGCTCCCCTACCTGCCTCCTAGCCCTGTTTATCTTCTTAGCTGGTGTTGTTTTTTTAAGTCACTTAATGCTCTCTGAAATTATCTTGTTCATTTTCAGTTTAATCATCTTGTATGGCTTTTCCTAACTAGAGTATAAACTTCCATAAGGCACCCTGTGTGTCTTGAGTCCACTGTATCTCCAGGGTTTAGAACAGGGTTCTATACACAGCAGGTACTGAGTAAATATTTTTGACTGAATAAATATTCCTTTTCATACAATTTCCATATATGCCACTTACCCCGCACCCTATGTCAGCCAGCGTCAACATTTCAGGAGCTGTCATGAGTTTCCCTGTGTAGGCTCCTCAAGTTTCTCCTAAAGAAACGCCATATAAAATCAGAAAAGCCGCCACGTGGAAGCACCTGTAACGAGTAAAAGAAGAACCGTACCTAATAACAAGAGAAATTTGTGATCTGCTTAAAGTGTATCAGCTTCACATCCACCCAGTTCAGGTGATTTTTATAGGGTTAGGACTCCTTGTGCTAAGTTACAAGATTGTTACTACCTTTTTAAGTGTGGGGACACAGGAGGTAAAGAACCCCATAAAGTTAAAATTAGATATGAGAACACAGTATTTGCAGTATTTGGTTAATGTTTACTTTTTCCTCTTTCCTTTTTTGAGCTTAAAAGATTCAGAAAGGCCAGTTCCTGAAAAAGCCTACATAGGCCAATTTTCTGTTTTTCTTTTTTCTTTTTTGAAAATGTACTAAAATTTAATCATCCATAAAAGCTGTGATTTAATCTGACAGTAAAACACAAGAAGCAATATTAGAATGGGTTACTATATTATATATTTTAGCTTTGAAAGCCATAGAAATTAGTTATCCCAGTTTTTCTACAAAGACCCATTTTTTCCCAAAGCATTACACACAATTTTAATTAGAATATGACAGATGATATTTCATAATTTTAAAATATGAAATGAAGTCAATGACTCAAAAAAACATTATCTGCTGCAATGAGTTTGAGGGGAAATTTCATAAGCTATATCATTACAGATATAAAGTGTAATGGTTTAACTTTTTAGTGCTTGACAGGGAGGAATCATGATAAACAGGTCAATATGAAATCATTTGATTGTAGTAGCAATATCTAACATTTGAAATCAAAGGCCAATTTTCTAAACAACAGATGATCACACAGATGACTGATGTAATTAAAAAAAAAATCAGCCCCAAATCGCTTTCTCTTCATTATCCATATAATTGTGATGGTCTCAACTTACTCTGATCCTATGAAGTTATTTTCTGTCAGTATTTGAGGAATGTTATTCACAAATGAAAACACATGGATATAGGTGTCCAACCATCTTCTAAGACTGTCTCTACACTATTCTTTAAAAAATTTTTATTGTAAAATATAGAATTTCTACAAAAAGTGCATAAAACATATATGTACAGTTTAATAAATTGTTGTAAGGGTAACAGTGGTGTAACCTGCACCCAGGAGAAAAAACAGACTATTGCCTATAGACAAAAAGTAGTCCTAAAATATAGTAAAATTGTTGAGAACATTAGTTCAGGAATCAGATGTCCTGTATTTGAATCCTGACTCTACAACTTAGATAACTTGAGTAAATGATCAAACCTTTCTGAGCTTTAGTTTTCCAAAGCATAAAATGGAGATACATATTGATAATCAGTATGGAAAACAAAAAGATAAAAGAGGGAAAATAATAGTACATGATAAGGTTGTTGTAAAGACAAAAAATTTAAACAGCCCATAAAACACTTAGCACAGTGCCTGGCGTGTGTTTTTCCCTGAGCAGATGATGGCTACTATCATTATTCCACTCGCTGAAGTTCCTGTTCAGGTGCTAACTCTCTTGGTTTAAGCTTAGATTCCCCAAGGGGAGGATCCTGCTTAATACATAGCAACTCAGGAGATAGATGTTTCCTCACGCAGTGTAATTATCCTCTTAGACATTGCCTTCCTGGTGACTTCCCCATAAATTCTTCCATAAATCTGTCCAGGGAAACTCCTCTGTGGACTAGGAACCTCCTTCCTCATTATTGGGTGGGGAAACTTAGAGGCCTTTCAGGCCCTCAGCAACTCCAAGCTGAGTTGCCCTTGAACAAATACCAGTCGTTGAATTCGTTCACTAAGCAGGTGAGGTGGAGTGGAAACATTTTAATCTCCCTTCTTTTCTCCTCTAAACCCTCGTACAAGAGATGTAAGCCTTGAAATGCTGTTAAGGAATGTGGAGGTTTCACAGTGGCAGGAGGCTATCTAAGAGATGGACAAGATTCTACATGCATGTTGGACTTGGGAATCAGGGTTAGAGTCATTTACTCATTCAGCAAATAGTTAGGGAATACCCGTGTGACAGGGACTATTTCATGCATATGGGATATAGCCATGACTTGCTAAATTTATTGAAACTTGTTTTACAGCCCAGCATATAGTCAGTCTAACTTGGTTAATGTTCCTTGTGCCTCCCAACAACCTTATGAAGAGAGTTCTATTAATATTTACTATCGTCCCAAATTTACAATGGAGAAAAATGAGGCTTATGTAGTTTAATTTCCCTTAGTCCTATCCAGCTACCAAGGGGCAATGCTGGAATTTGAACTCAAATTTCTCACACCATAATCTGAGCTCTCAACTTTCTCCTTTACATATAAAAAGGAAGAAAAAATTGTTTTTTCATCTTATCATTCATTTGACTGCAAGTAAAATCAATAAATTTCTTATCACAGGGTCCTCTGAAAAGAATATTTACTTTGTTTCTGAGTCATGAAGATTTTCATCAAATAATATTCAAT
This sequence comes from Lemur catta, assembly GCF_020740605.2. Lineage (NCBI taxonomy): Eukaryota > Metazoa > Chordata > Mammalia > Primates > Lemuridae > Lemur > Lemur catta. The sequence goes on from NC_059139.1 coordinate 44,530,216, forward strand.
AGTGGATAATAATACTACTGTGAGTTGCCAAGAAGGAATATTTGGTAAAAATGTAGTAATTAAATTTTGCTACAATTTATGATTATGTAACATGACAAAATTAGACATGGCATCATTTGTCACCAACAGATTTTGTTTTGCTATTGAAGAATGATGTATTTAAGTTTTAAGGCTGGATTTTCTTTCTAGACACTTTCATCTACTACCTAATATGCACAATATTAGGCAATAGTTAACACATTTCTTCCAAAGTTGTGAGTGTTCTTTGGAAAATTAACCTGAACTGAATAAAAATGGTATATAATATTTCAACAGTAATTTAGCTTAATATTAAGTTGAACCATATGAAGTTGCAATTTTTGCAATTAAAAATGATCAACTATTGCCAATTTTGTATAGTTCAACTTAATAAATTCTATTATTCTATATGGATGAATTCTGCAGTAACTAGAAAGTAAGTTTCACTAAGACAAGGATTTTTGGGTTTTGTTCACCACTGTACACAGAGCAGACACTCAGAAAAACAGTTGTTGAAACACTGGGCACAGTGACTTTCCCTTGTAATCCCAGCTACTTGGGAGGCTGAGGTGGGAGGGTCAAATGAGACCAGGAGTTCCAGACCAGCAGGGCAACATAGGGAGACCCCCTCTCAAAAACCAAAAAAACCCAAGTTGTTGAAGGAATGAATTAGGAAAGCAAATAAAATATGAAAACTAACCTTCCACCCAACATAACATGCCTTTGGGTTTAGGTTTAGGGTAAGAATTAGAAAAATAACATGATATAGATGGTAAAAAAAGTTTAATTATAAAACCTAATTTACCCAAGAGAATTGATAACATTTGTCCACACAAAGACTTGTACATGAATGTACACAGTACCATTATGCATAATAGCCAAAAAGGAAAAAAACCACAAATGTCTATCACCTGATGAATAAACCAAGTGTGATATATTCATATAATGGAATATTCAGCCATAAAAAGGAATGAAGTACTGGTACGTGCTACATCATGGATGAACTTTGAAAACCTTATGCTAAGTGCAAGACAGGCACAAAGGCCCCATATTGTATTATCCATTCATATAAAATGTCCACAATAAGCAAAATGATAGAGGCAGATAGTACATTAGTGGTTGCCAGGGGCTGAGGGGGAGGGACAATGGAGAGTGATTACTAATGGCTATGGGGTTTCTTTTTGGGGTGATGAAAATGTTCTGGAATTATTATTATTATTATTATTATTATTTTTTGAGACAGAGTCTTGCTCTGTTGCCCGGGCTAGAGTGAGTGCCGTGGCGTCAGCCTAGCTCACAGCAACCTCAAACTCCTGGGCTTAAGCAATCCTACTGCCTCAGCCTCCTGAGTAGCTGGGACTACAGGCATGTGCCACCATGCCCGGCTAATTTTTTCTATGTATATTTTCAGTTGTCCAGATAATTTCTTTCTATTTTTAGTAGAGACAGGGTCTTGCTCTTGCTCAGGCCGGTCTCGAACTCCTGAGCTCGAGCGATCCACCTGCCTCGGCCTCCCAGAGTGCTAGGATTACAGGCGTGAGCCACTGCGCCCGGCGTTGTTCTGGAATTATATGGTGGTGATAGTGTACAAACTTGTGAATATACTAAAAATCACTGAATGGTATGTACACTTTAAAAGGGTGAATTTTATGGTATGTGAACTCTATTTCTCTTATAAAGCGGAAAAAAAAACCTCTTAAGATCTCCTCTTCAGAACATGTCAAATACGTTATAACATAATAGACGTGTGTTTACAAATCTGAGAGTATTAGGAAATGTTCCCTAGTTTAATTATAAACCGAGTGGAATGTTTGCAGATTTCAGTAATCTGACAGCGAACATTAAGAGGATTAACCTGACTTCCCCAGTGTTAACAATACCAATTTAAACTACATCATTCAAAAACTACATGGTCATATTAAAGTAATTGTAGCAATGACTTCCATGAAAAATACCAATTAAATTAATTACCTATTAAAGCTGTCATCATTTAAAATACCTCCTATTTATATAATGCTTTTACTTCCTTAATTATGAATTGTGCCTTAAGAGCTAAGGTATGGGAGAGTCACGTCTCTAACCACTTAATTAAAAGGTGGCTGGGTTGGACAGAAATTTATTAGCAATGCTGAAATTCCAGATTGGAATACAAAGGGAAGCAGGATTTAAGAAATCTAAATTTTAGCCTTCAGTGCAGATAGTTAAATTCCAACTAAAATTGTCACATCCTGGAGTACAATTTGAAAAAAAAAATTGAGATACAACACACACACATAAAAGTGTACACTTTGCTAAGTGTAGACTATGCATTGTACAAAGTGGACACTCCTGTGGAACCAGCATCCAGATCGAGAAATACAACGTTGCAACCAGAACAAAGGTATTTTTTTTTTGAGAGAATATTAAAGTAGTTTAAATCCTCCCCAAGAGCAGCCTCTCAATCCTACCACAATTACATTTGGGGCGGGGGTGGGAAGGAGAGAACCCTCAAGTGGTGATGTGTATCATGCACTTTAGCTTGCTTGATGGCGAACTGACTGACACCAGTATCTACAGCAGATTATCTTCATTTGAACCTAATTGTCTTTCTGAATCCAGAGCTTCAGAAATAGCTCCCAAACTTACGCATGACTTGAAATTTTTCCAGAAGTCGTTCATTGGAGCAACACATTTGGATATTTTGCAATAAAAGTTTGATCAAACTTTGGGAGCAGGCCCGTGTCCTGTGCTGAGCACCCTTGGACCCTCTTTCAGGAGGAAAACAGTCCCCCCTAGACCTTACCCCGCCTCTCCCAGCCCAACACTCCACGGTTCTACCCGAAGCAGGCGGAGCTCGGGGCACGTCTCCAGGTGGTGCGGGACCACCTCCTGCCCCGGGATAGCCCGAGTCCCTCGTCTGCGTCCCCCCTACGCTGCCTCCCCACGGGCCAGAACGCCGCGCTGTTCCTTTAACACCGCGCTGGAAGGGTGTAGGGAGAAGGGCCGAGTCCTCCCGCCTCCTCCTCCACCGCTCTCTTCCTCCCCCTCCCTCCCATCCGAGTTTCAGGTGAATGGGTCACTGAGGAAGGAGGCCGGCCACACCACACCTTCGCGCCAGCGCCCACTTTCCCCTCCCTGCTTCCCCTGGCGCCGGCGGCGGGACTCCCGGGAGAGCGAGCCGGAGAGCCGAGGAGCCAGTCCCGGGAGCAGCAGGTGGGACGCGCCAGCGCGCGGCCGCGGGCCTCCGGCGCCCCTCCACCGGGCCTGGAGTTGGTGCGCATGCCCGGGGGCAGGGCGGCCCGGGTGGGGAGAAGGAGGGCAGGAGGAGGGCTGGGTCCCCAGCCCCGTCCCTGGCTGTAGCTAGCCGTCCGCGCGGCGTCTGGCGCGCCGGCCAGGTGAGAGCGCTCCTCGGCTCCTGCGGCCCCAGCTGGGTCGGGCCCAGCGGCGGTGAGTGGGTGAGAGTCGGGCGCGGTGCCAGGGGAGCACGGGAGCCCCAGAGTCCCCGCGGGGGGACTGCGGCGCCTGTGGCTGGTGGGGGAGGCGCGGGCGGAGGACGCTCGGCGCCGGTTTCGGTGGCGGTTTCGCCTGTGGGCTGGGGCTCGCGGGAACCCGAGAGGCGCGGGTCCGTGGAGAGCGGCGCCGAGAGACGTGGGAGGCTGCCTCCCGGGTCGAGGGGAGACTTGGAACCGCCGATGTGCTCTATTCGGGGGAAAGGCTTAAAGCTACCAGTGCCCAGGCGTCGCGGGCAACTTTTCACTTTTATGGGAGCGGGGAGATCAGTGAGCAGCGAGAATCTTGCCGTCAGCTCCGGGGTCTTCGAGGAGGGGATTGCCGCGCCCGGCTGCTGGGGGGTCCTGAGCCCGAGGGCTGGAGCACGGGAACCCATCGCTGGCCGGGGAGGCTTAGATCCCGGGGGAACTTCATCATTTCCCCGCCCCCCTACACCCCTTTGTGTATCCTGGCGAGAGGGGGTGGCAACGTTTAATCTGTGAAATATTCCTGGAGTCACGGTGTAGGCCACACTGGTTATTTTGAATCCACTTAGTGGGAACTGTGTAAACCCGCGTCGATTTAAGCTGGGGGGCGGGGAGTGAATTTCGAGTGAGCCTGGACTTCGAGGGAAGCTGCTGGCGCTTCGCATTCTCATCCGTGACCAAAAGGGCTGCCTGCAGGTGGGCGGACCTGCCTGCGGGCGGTGCCTGCTCGGCCGGCCCGGGCGCGCCCTGCCGCGGCTGCTCCTGGGCGGCGCGGGGCGCACGGACGCCCGGACCCGCACCCCGCCGGCCGCGGGGTTTTAGACCTCCAGCGCCGGCCAGCCCCGCGCGCAGCCCGCCGACACGTCGCCTGCGCCGGGGAGAGTGTGCGCGGGGCGGGGGGTTGAGGGGCAAAATGGCCTGTGCACCTTGGAGCTGGGAGCGACTCCGAGCCCCTCGCGTCCCCAGGGGAGCGACTGAGTCCGAGGAGAAGCCGCGGCATCCTCAGGCGGGACCCGAGGCTCGCCGGGCAAACTGCCCACGTGGGAGGTTACCCAGGGTGGGGAGGAGGCGGCGTTCCAGGCAGGTTAGTGTGTGGCCCTGACGCACAACAGGTGTATTATTGGGATCCCTGGAAAACAGACACGCTTCCCATTGAGGCAGTTCCGATGATTCCTGCTGTGGTTGAAAACTAGTTCGTTCCAGATGAAGGCAGATTCTCAAAATACGCATCCCCAAGTGTAACAGGAGTTCTTTTGCACTGTGCATACGAATCTTTATTTTCTTAGTGGTGCTTTAAAATAGATATTTTAAATGATGGGGCCTCAGGAATAGATTTCACCTCGGACAAAGCAACCTTTTTTTTTTCTTTTGTAGTTTTGCATTTATTAATTAGATACCTCGTTTGTTAGGAGATGGAGAGGAGGATAGGAAGTTAGGTAAAACATTCTCTACCTTTCTGCAGCTTCCAGGCTATTTAGAGAAATAATGGGCAGTCCCTCCTATATATGAGGCACTGTGCTAAAAGCATTTTGTATGTTTTATCATTTAATCATACCAACAATGCTAAAAAGCAGATCTTATTAGAACTCCATTTTAAAAATCAGTGAACGCTTACGGGGGAAACATGTTGCAGATGGGCCAGCTTGCAAACTGCTTCAGCTAATCAGGGAAATTATATCAGAAACAGTAGTCCTTGATATTCCAGCACCATAACCAGATTTGGGGAATTTTTGTGGATTTCTCTATCGTGGACCAGTCCCCATGGGCTGGTAATAAATTTTTCTGCATCTTGCTTGATGCAGTAAAATTCCTGTTTTCTTCTAAAGACAATGTTGGGATTACTGCATTTTCACAATGATAAAAGGTTACTTTTAATCACACAAATTAACCGTGTAATATCTTTCGCCATCTTGGGAACCTCACAGAGGGAAATTTTCTTTTCTTTCTTTACTTTTTTCTCTCTCTGTCACCCAAGCTAGAGTGCAGTGGTGTGATCATAGCTCACTGCAGCCTCAAACTCCTGGGCTCAAGTGATCCTCCTGCCTCAGCCTCCCGAGTACCTGGAACTACAGGCAGGCGCTACCATGCCCGGCTGATTTTTTCTATTTTTAGTAGAGGCAGGGTCTCACTATTGCTCAGAGTGGTCTCGAACTCCTGAGCTCAAACCATCCTCCCACCTTGGCCTCCCAGAGTGCTAGGATTACAGGCGTGAGCCACCATGCCCGGCCTGGACTGTTTTATTAATATTAATCAAGTGCTGATTGAACATCACTTTGTTCCAGGGACCAGGGATAGGTCGTGGTCAAGACAGACATCTGAGTGCTTGTGAAGCTGGCATTTCAGATGGGGTGGAGATGGTAGCACTGAAGAAGAAAGAAAAAATAATAACTTTAGGTATGAGGGGGAAATTTGCTCTGAAAATAAAACAAATTTGCTGTGATGTTGAGGGGGGCAGGGGAGCAGGCAGGGATTTTGATGCTTCCTGGGTTTTCAGGTTGCAAAATCCCTGTCTGCTCCCCTGCCCTGCTCCAAAAATTAAAAAACAAAAACAAAAACAAAAAAAACTTGCTGTGATGGAATGAGCAATTGTGAGGGCATCTCTGAAGAGGTAACATTTGATCTGAGACCTGAACAGCGGGTGCCTGCTGTATAAAGATCTGGGCTTTCTAGACTCCTGCAAGATCAGTGCGCTTCTTGGATTGATACCTTCGTTGTAAACAGTGATTCTCGAATATGTGGTGTGCTTAAAAATCATCTGAGAGCTTATTGAAAATGCAATTTTTGGCGAGGCATGGTGTCTCACACCAGTAATCCTAGTATTTTGGGAGGATGAGATGGGAGGATTGCTTGAGTCCAAGAGTTTAAGACCAGCCTGAGCAACATAATGAGTCCCCTGTTTCTACAAAAAATAGAAAAATTAGCTGGGCATGGTGGCACGCAGCTGTAGCCCCAGCTACTCAGGAGGCTGAGGCAGGAGGATAGCTTGAGCCTGGGAGTTTGAGGTTGCGGTGAGTTATAATGACGCCACTGCACTCTAGCTAGCCCAAGCAACAGAGGGAGACCCTGTCTCAAAAATAATAATAATAATAATAATAATAATGATAATAATTTCTGATACAGAGCTAGGCTATTACAAGATCTTCCTAATTTCAAAATTTGAGGCAATTTACTAATGATATGCCTATAATCTAAATAGAATCATTCAGTATCATGTACAACTTAAACTTTTTAAAGGCAAATGGACAATTGCTGCCTGTGATCTAAAAGGAACAGATTCCCTTCAAATATAATAAAGTTTATTTTTTACTTATTGATAGTTTTCTTTAAAGAATAATTTGAGGGCAAAGCATTTTTATACTTTTTTTTCATCTTAGCTTGGTTTTCTATTAAGACAGCTTTTGTTCATTAGACATTTTCAAGGGGGGACCATTTTTTATATTTTAACATGTTGGTTTTCAGCTTAACATATTCAGCAAGGATCTGCTGCTTCTCTTTTGCCCCTGACTCTGAACTTAGCTGTCTGACTTCTTTCCCTGTCACTCTTGTTGGCACCGGTTTGTGAAGGTGAACAATGGATCTCTTAGGCCAAATCTAGTGGCCTCTTCACTCATTTTATTTTTTTATTCAGTCAACACATATTTATTGACCAGATTTTGTTAATGTTGCTGTGCTGAGCACTGGTCCTCTTTCTCCTTTGGCTAACTGGCCTTAAAGCACAGTCACAGACTCTGCCCTGAAAGAGAACTTAGAAGTCCTCCAGTCCAGTCTCCCAAAAAATATTAAATAACTTAAGCTTTGCACAAATGGCATGAGCTCAAATTGTTGTTTGTTATTTTTGGAGAGGGTGTGGGGTCTGGGTGAGGGAGAGACTTCCTAACATTGAGATGAAATCCGACCCTGTGGATTTTGGTGTGTGTTGTTTTTTTTTTAACCATTTCTAGGACAACAAAGACAGCTCTTCAGATACTTCAAGGCTGCCAGAGTGGTCCTTCTAATGTTCAGTTCTCCAGGTCACACATTTCATGTTCTTCCAATTGTTTGTCTTACAACATAGTTTTTCCAGATCCTTAACGGTTTTAGTTACCCTCCTGGAGAGGTACCTAGTTTAGAATGTGATCTACAAATTTCAGGTTTTGTTCCCGTTTAATAACTGTATCCATCCTAGATCTGAGTACTATTTCTGTGAATACTGCCTAAGTTTGGGATAGCTTGTTAGCTTTTGTTGAAATTCTTGCTAAGGAGGTGTATTTTTTACACTGAGCAGCTATTATCTGAGCATGCTCAAGTCCCTGATGTAAAATGGCATAGTATTTGCTGTAATCTATATCCTCTCATATACTTTTAAGTCATCTTTAGATTACTTATAATACTGAATGTAAATGCTATATAAATAGTTATACTATAGTTTTAAAAATTGTATTGTTTTTATTGTTATATCATCTTTTCTTGTTTTTTTCCCCTCAAATATTTTCTGAGATTGGTTGAGTATGCGGATGCAGAACCCTCAGATAGGGCGGGCCAACTCTATTTGAAAATGGATATAATATACCTACAGGTGTCTAAACACTGAAATTTCTCACCTTCAATATAACCACCTTACTGTGAATGCATTTGCTTATTTTCTTTAAGACATTATCTTAATTTAGCCCAGCCCAGAGGTCTGGATTATCTTCCCTTTGACAGAGGAGGGCACCGAGGCTCAGAGATGAGGAACCTGTCTCAGGTTGTGAGCTAGTAAGTGGGGCTGTTAAATCCACTGGGTTGTTTTTAACCTGCCATTCTGACCTTACAGAGATCTTGATTAGTGTTGGTGGACTTCTAGCCAGTGTGTTACTTATCCTTTCCATTATTTGGTTAGCTGAAAATCTGGATAAGCTTGTCTTTTCCACCTTGCTTGTGGTCACCCCTGGAGACCTCCCACTGGGTGGACATAAATGGTCCATTCTTTTGTGCTAATTAGGTGCCATTGTTCAGCTCCTTGGGAATCTGCTCAACCTTGCTAGGAGGAGGTACTCCAGATTCCCGGGATTCTTTCCCTCTATGTTCCCGTCATCCACCAGTCTGGTAACCTTCTCAAAAAAGGAAATGAAGTTGGTGCGACCTGACTTGTTCTTAATGAGCTTTCTAAAATTGTTTGCTTCACGGTATAAAATCTCTGCTATTGGGGAGACTTGACAACTCTGAATCCAGGAAATAGCACTTTGAAAAGAGATTTTGTTTGAACTTTTGACAACTTCAGCCCGTCTGAATTAATTTAGAGTTTTCAGAAACTGATACTGAGCCTGGATTACTGGGGATAGTCTTGAATGAATGAGTCATGGGTACAGAGGGGATAAAATTCCTCTGAGTTGAGTATTTGTCACTATTTGACATTCAGCTTCAGAAATGCGGTTCCACATTTAATAGTGTTTAAATTCAGTTTTTCTTAATGTTCTTTTTTTTTTTTTTTTTTTTTTTTTGGGACAGAGTCTCGCTGTGTTGCCCGGGCTAGAGTGAGTGCCGTGACGTTAGCCTAGCTCATAGCAACCTCAAACTCCTGGGCTTAAGCGATCCTACTGCTTCAGCCCCCCAGTAACTGGGACTACAGGCATGCGCCACCATGCCTGGCTAATTTTTTCTATATATATTTTTTTTAGTTGGCCAGGTAATTTCTTTCTATTTTTAGTAGAGACAGGGTCTCGCTCTTGCTCAGGCTGGTCTCGAACTCCTGAGCTCGAGCAATCCACCTGCCTCGGCCTCCCAGAGTGCTAGGATTACAGGCTTGAGCTACCGCGCCCAGCCAAGTTTTTCTTAATGTTCTTTTTTTGAACATCAGTTAGGAAGACAATCTTAATTTTTACACTTTCATAGCACTATAACATCTTGGCCTAAATTTATGTGTATATTTCACCATTTGAATATACAGACTTGGGAGCTAATTACAGGGCTGTGTACACTTATATTTTTGTACTCTTCTGTATGTTATTTTTTTTTAATTTTTTTTATTTCAGCATATTACTGGGGTACAAATGTTTAGGTTTACAGATATTGCCTTTGCTCCACCCGAGTCAGAGCTTCAAGTGTGTCCATCCCCCATGGTGCACACCACACCCATTAGGTGTGAATGTACCCATCACCTCTTCAACCCCTCCCACCTGCCTGACACTCGATAAATGTTATTACTATATGTGCACTTAAGTGCTGATAAATTAATACCAATTTGAGGGTGAGTACATGTGGTGCTTGTTTTTCCATTCTTGTGATACTTAGTAGAACTAGACTCCAGCTCTATCCAGGAGAGTACAGGCGGTGCTAGATCACCATTGTTTTTTGTGGCTGAGTAGAACTCCATGGTATACATATACTACATTTTATTAATCCACTCATGTATTGATGGGCACTTGGGTTGTTTCCACATCTTTGCAATTGTGCATTGTGCTGCTATAAACATTCTAGGGCAGATGTCTTTTTTATAGAATGTCTTGTTCTTTTGGGTAGTTGCCCAGTAATGGGATTGCTGGATCAAATGATAGTTCTACTTGTATCTCTTTGAGGTATCTCCATATTGCTTTCCACAGAGGTTGTACTAATTTGCAGTCCCACTTTTCTGTGTGTTGTACTTCAATAAAGTGGTTTTTAAAAAATAATGTAGAGAAGTTGTCTTCCCTCATTGTTTGGAAAATTTTGCCAATTTTGTTGGTGTTACTAACATTCAGTATATTTTCACCTTTAAGGTTTTAATTCTGAGAGATTGGGAATTGACCTTAAGGATGTGGAGGAGAGTTGTCATTAATTTTAAAGAATAAAGTTTACAGAGTTTGAATTGATTTGCTGTTCCTAACATAGTAATGATTGCACAGGCCTCATTAGAAAAGGAAAAAACTAGTAGACACTTTAATGTACTCAGATTATAGATGTTGCTCAAGTGTCATTCAGGGGTAATACCTGATACACTACTGTTACCTTCAAACTGAAAGCATAAGAGATTTTGCAGGCAAAATATCCATGGTTCCATCTGATTAACGTTAACATTCAATAAATATTTGTGCGTGTACCATGTGCCAAGCCTCGTTTTTAATCAGTGAACAAAACAGGCAGAAATTCCTGCTTATGTGGAATTTACCATCTAGTGGATCTCAAAGTTCCCTTTTTTACTAATCACTGGTGTAACCTGGAAAGAATTTATTGCTGGTTCTGTCAGGTTTCAGTCTGAAGTGTTGGTTCTTAGTGCGTTCATGGCCAAAGAGTGACCAGATATACCAAAGTAAGGCAAGCAGGAAAATGAGGTTTATTGAGCAGAGAAAGATAGAATTAATTATATGGCAAGAGCAAGATGCAGGTTTACAGAACATGATACGTACACCACAGATGACAACCGGACCCATTGTCACAGCAAAGGGAGAGCAAAAGGAAGGGGCAAAAAGGGGGTGATTATGGTCTGTGTCTTGTTTTACAGTGCCCAGATTGGGACCTCCCTCGTAGTTCAGAGGTCACCATGGAACCACTTTGATTGGACAGTTGAGGATTGCATGACCTGAGTCTTAACTACGCATGCAGGTTGTTCTAGTTCAATTTCCAGACACTATGGTACCTATACTGCTTGGCCTGTGAGCTGGAGAGTCCTGTGTATCCTTTTGCAGCTGGTGTGCTAAATTCTGATTGGCAGATCCTCTTCTAGGTGTGACAGTAGCTCAGGGCAGGATTAAGGAGGGGCAGGACCAAGTTGGGGGTCTGGGGCTCATCCTTATCCTTCTTTCCAGGTGGGGCAATTGCACAAGGCAACAGCTCCCACTTTTGTCCCTAGGAGACCCAGAATCCCTTGCTAACTACCTAACATTTCAACATAGCTTACAGGAGAGGCATGAAGTGCTATAGTTAATGTGATGAAGTACCTTGCCAATGTCTCCAACACTGGATTTTCTAAGATAAACCTTTTTAGTTTTGGAATTGTATGTTTACCACATCTAGCTATCTTTTTCCTGGAGAGCTCTCAGTGCCCGTGGATCCACCTGTGGACCTAGGGACAGATGACTTCTGGCTCACTCCCTCATGGACGTTCACACCAGATGTCCGCTCCATACAAAAGCTGGTGTATCCCAAGTGGAACTCATTTTTTAAAGCTGTGATAATGGAAAGGACATGAGGTCTTTTGGGTTGAAGATATGTCTCAGTGACACACTGGCCTCCATCTGACCTTGAGCATATCACTTCACATCTCTTTGTGACCCTCTTGCATCTGTAAAGTGGCTAATCAACCACAGAGGTTTGTTTTGAGGATGAAATGAGAATTTTATGTAAAGCACCTGGCACATGGATAGGTATGTGATGAATGTTAGTTTCCTTCCCTTTCCTGGCCCCTGAGCTAGTCCTCTGTGGTCACCTCACACCAGGGTGTGCTGTTGCTGGCCCCGGGTGCTCTTTTTTACTCTGTTCACTTTGAGCTTCAAATCTGGTCAAACTTACTTATTTTTTCCTTTCTGAGAACCTCTAACTGGCTTCCTGTTTCCACCTGAATGAGATGAGAAGCTCCCACTAGACTCAGAGCCCTCTACGTTCTAACCGTAGCCTTATTTTAGGAGATTACAGCATTCCAACACGTTCCTCTCTGGTCTCCTTATTGTCCCATAAGCCAGCCGCATGCGTATCAGCACCAGACCAGCCTGGATGCTCTTCTTTCCTTCTGGGACCCCAGCTTCTGGCTGTTCCTCTTTAAGTCTTCCCCAGTTATACCATTGGGACTCTTCATCATGTAGTTCAGCCCTAAATGATGCCTGAAGTTGATGTTTTCTTTGTGTGTGACCTTCCCGAGAACTGTGTCCAGTGGGGAACCTGTGGCCTTCTAGGTCCTTAAGTGCGGCTTTTTACTGAATCGAAATTTTACAGAACAAATCCTTTTATTAAAAGGGGTGCAGCAGAGAAAGATGAAGCTTTTCTTGCCTCCTTTGGGGCTTAAAAAAGAACAATTTTGAAATCAGAAGGCCTCAGGTTCCCCACCTGTCGTTGTTTCTCAGATGTTTAGGGACTTCTGCAATGAGGAATTTTGCAACAAAATCACTCTGCTTTTCTCTTAGGAAAGAACTCATTAATACAATGTATGTTCAGGTTTTTCCCCTTTTGTAAAAAGTATGCTCAATTTTGAAGGCTTGGAAAAGGGGACAAAGGGAAGATATCTACAATCCTACCATTCATGGATACATTTGGAATCACTTTTTTTTCTTTTTTTTTTTTTCCTCTTGCATCTCAGACTTGAAAGGAATGGAATCATTTTTAATGATAAAGGCATACTTTTTCACCAGATTGTGTTAGTTAACATCGAGGGGTCTGATATATGGTAGAACTAGACACTACTGTGTATGCATTTTAATATGCATTCTCATTTTACATAAAACTTTCAGAAGTAATGTGAAATAATGAATATATTTTCTTTACATGTCTTTGTTCTTTGAAGTGACTTTAAAAATACATTTATACCTATGCTGTAAAATGACAATTGGTGAAATTATCATTGCTATAACTTAGAATTTCAAAGCTAAATAATATCATTACTATAACTTAGAATTTCAAGTCTAAGTAATACTTCTCTGCCAGGGATGGACAGGACATGAGCTAGGTGCTATGAGGAATACCAGGCTGAAGAATTCTTTTTCTATTTTTTTTTTTTTTTTGAGCAGAGTCTCACTCTGTTACCTGGGCTAGAGTGCTGTGGCATCAGTCTAGCTCACAGCAACCTCAAACTCCTGGGCTCAAGTAATTCTCCTGCCTTACTTTCCCAAGGAGCTGGGACTACAGGCATGTGCCACCATGCCTGGCTAATTTTTTCTATATATATGTTTTTAGTTGTCCAGCTAATTTCTTTCTATTTTTTTTAGTAAAGACGGGGTCTTGCTCTTGCCCAGACTGGTCTTGAACTCCTGACCTCAAGGGATCTTCCCGCCTTGGCCTCCCAGAGTGCTAGGATTGCAGGCATAGCACTGATTGCAGCACCACTGAGCCTGGCCCAGGCTGAATAATTCTTATGCTTAGTGATTTCCTATGCTCAAGGAATTAATAGTCCAACATGTAAAAATAACGATGGAAAGGATAAGGGAAGTACCTATGGATCGAGTGGTTACTTGGAGATTGGTATCATTAGTTTTCTTTGTGATGCAAGGAAACTCTGAGCCCAGCAGTAATGCTATTACCCTACCTTTGTTGCTTAGATTGGCTTATCTTGGGAGCTGCTGGGTATTGCTCATCCTGAACATCAGGTGACCTTCAACATCAGCCATGTCATCAAGGCCTTTTGAAAGTCCACCTCCTTATAGACCTGATGAATTGTAAGTAAATAATTCTTCAGTTATTTTCTTTTTTTAAAGTCTGTCGCATATAAAAAATATGTATGGTAGAAACTTTCATCTATTAAATGTTTATTTGCTTTTAAAAGTAAAACTATATGTGTACTTGCAAATTTAAATTGTGCTAAAGGGTATGCAGTGAAAAGTGAATTTCCCTCTTACTCTTAACCTCCAGGATGACAGTTTTCTCTTCAGAGGCAACTGCTGTCCCACACTTCTGTTGTTCGCTTCAGGAGGTTGTCTGGGTTTATGTTTGTGTGTATATTTACTCGTTTTTGCTCTTCACAAATGGTATGAAGCTTCCATATAAATGCCTTGTTTAGATGGCCATTAACAACATTATCAATTTAAAAAAAATAACAGCATTTTCATCACCATCCAAAGAAACCTACCCATCAGCAGAAAATGCTCTGATATTAACTGTGGTGATGGTTGTACAAATCTGTGAACATACTAAAAACCACTGAACTGTCCATTCTAAATGGATAAATTGTATGGTGTATGAATGATATCTAAATAAAGTTTTTTTTTTAAATTGACAATATGTTGCTAATGGACATCTAAACAAGGCATTTACTGATTCCTAAACATGGTAGGGACACAGTTGTTATGACAACATATTTTTTAAAATACACTGGAGAATATAGTAATTGAGGAGTGTTCCATTAACTTGATACTTACTAACAAAGTACCTTGTGTTTAAAACAAAACAAACAAAAAAACTTGATACTTATTTTGTATTGCTTTTGTAAATAATGATGAACTCTAACATACCTATAGAAAATGGCACATAACATATGTAGGAGATGATGAATAAAGACAAGGCAAACATCCGTATAGTCATCATGCTGGTCAAGAAACAGAATACCTCAAACTCCTTCCCTGTTTCCTCTCCTTTTCCCTAGAAACCACTGTACTCATGTAGTTATTAGTTGCTTTTCTTTATTATTTTACCACCTTATGCATCCTAAACAATTCAGTTTAGTTTTACTTGTTTTTAAACTTTATGTGAATATAATAATGCTTTATGTATTCTTTTCTTTTTTGTTTCCTTCAGCATTACCTCTAAGGTTTATCATGTAACTGAATGTATTAATAGTTCATCATTTTTTGTTTCATAACAGCACTATAGAAATATAACTTGAGCCATATTTTTAATTTTACGTTTTCTTGTAACCATATTAAAATATAGGAGAAACTAATTTTAATAATATATTTCACTTAATCCAATATATCTAAAATATTATTTCAACATGTGATTGATATAAAAAATGATTCATGAGGTACTTTACATTCTTTTTTTGTACTATGTCTTTGAAATCCACCGTATTTTACACATTTAATAGCACATCTCAGTTCGGACTCAAGGCATTTCAAGTGCTCAGCAGACCCCTGTGGCTAGTGGCTGCCATATTGGACAGCACAACTCTGTAGTATTCCATTGTATGGATATATCATAGTTACCTGTTCCACTGTAGGTGGACATTTGGACTGCATCCAGTTTTGGGTTATCATAAGCAATGCTGCTGTGGACTTTTACACTGTTGATGGTAATATAACTGGTACAGTCACTTTAGAAAACAGTTTGACACTGTCTAGTAGCGTTGCAGATACAAAAATCTATGACCTAGAAATTCCATTCCTGGGTATATACTGTAGAAAAATAAGTGCTTTTCTGTACCAGAACACACATTCAAGGATGTTTAGAGTTACACTGTCTGCAATACCCACAAAAAGAGACAACCCAAATGTCTGAGTAGAATGGGTTGTGTAATTTTCATGCTTAACATTTGCAAAGACCAATTTATTAGTGTTCTCTCTAGTTTCTCCATTTCCTTTTTGTTTTGATACTCATATACTAAGATAATTTCTATGAATTCTTATAGTCAGCAGCAGCCAGTAGTAAGATGCCTCTGTTGGGAATGAGGAAGGTTGTCTGTGGAAATGATGGCAAAAATAAAAGGGGCTGGGGTCAATTTTGCCTCCCTAGGGAAAAGGCTAGTTCTTTTTTTTTTTTTTTTTTTTTTTTTTTGTGAGACAGAGTCTTTTTTTTTGTTTTTTTTTTTTAAATAATTTTTATTTCTATTTTTAGTAGAGACGAGGTCTCGCTCAGGCTGGTCTCGAACTTCTGACCTTGAGCAATCCACCCGCCTTGGCCTCCCAGAGGGCTAGGATTACAGGCGTGAGCCACCATGCCCGGCCGAGACAGAGTCTTACTCTGTTGCCTGGGCTAGAGTGCTGTGGCATTAGCTTAGCTCAGAGCAACCTCAAACTCCTGGGCTCAAGGGATCCTTCTGCCTCAGCCTCCCCAGTAGCTGGGACTATAGGCATACACCACCATGCCCAGCTAATTTTTTCTATATATATTTTTAGTTGTCCAGATAATTTATTTCTATTTTTTTTAGTAGAGACGGGGTCTCGCTTTTGCTCAGGCTGGTCTTGAACTCCTGACCACGAGCGATCCTCCCGCCTCAGCCTCCCAGAGTGCTAGGATTACAGGTGTGAGCCACCGCGCCAGGCCAAGGCTAGTGCTTAGATACATCAGTGTATCTGTCACAAGCAGTCTGTTTATGATTTAATTACTGGGATTTGCAAAGCATTTTTTTTCTTTTTATTTTATTATTTTATTTTATTTATTTTTTATTTTTTTGAGGCAGAGTCCTGCTCTGTCATCCTGGCTAGAGTGCCGTGGCGTCAGCCTAGTTCACAGCAACCTCAGACTCCGGGGTTCAAGCAATCCTCCTGCCCCAGCCTCCCAAGTAGCTGGGACTACAGGCATTCGCCACCATGCCCGGCTAATTTTTTCTATATATTTTTAGTTGTCCAGCTAATTTCTTTCTATTTTTTAGTAGAGACGGGGTCTCACTCTTGCTCAGGCTGGTCTCGAACTCCTGAGCTCAAATGATCCTCCTGCCTCGGCCTCCCAAGTGCTAGGATTACAGGAGTGAGCCACAGGGCCAGGCCCATTTTTTTTTTTTGGGGGGGACAGAGTCTTGCTTTGTTGCCTGGTAGAGTGAAGTGGCATCATCATAGCTCACTGCAACCTCAAACTCCTGGGCTCAAGCAATCCTCCTGCCTCAGTCTCCCGAATAGCTGGGACTACAGGTGTGTGCCACCATGCCCGGCTAATTTTTTCTATTTTTAGTAGAGACAGGGGTCTCCCTCTTGCTCAGGCTGGTCTTGAACTCTTGACCCCAAGCGATCCTCCTGCCTCAGCTTCTCAGAGTGCTAGGATTACAGGCGTGGGCCAGTGTGCTCAGCCCAGGAACAGTCATTCTTAGTATATGTTTTCTAGACCGGCAGCATCAGCATCACCTGGAAACTTGTCCTACCCTAGACCTGCAGAGTCAACAGCTCTGGGGCTGGTGGCCAATAAACTGTTTTAACAAGCCCTCTGGGTGATTCCTATACACAGATACCTTTACTTTCAGTGGGGCAGTAATAATAGTTTCATTCACCAATAGTTTGTTTAAATTATTGCAGGTACTTTATATGTTCTCTGCATGTCACCAAAAAGTGCTAACTTGTTTTCATGTGCATTTCAGCAAACCGAATCATTATGCACCAAGCAATGACATGTATGGTGGAGAGATGCATGTTCGACCAATGCTTTCTCAGCCAGCATATTCTTTTTACCCAGAAGATGAAATTCTTCACTACTACAAATGGACCTCTCCTCCAGGAGTGATTCGGATTCTGTCTATGCTCATTATCGTGATGTGCATTGCCATCTTTGCCTGCGTCGCCTCCACACTTGCCTGGGACAGAAGCTATGGAACTGCCTTACTAGGAGGTAGTATAGGCTACCCTTATGGAAGTAGCTTTGGTGGCTACAGTTATGGCTATGGCTACGGTTATGGCTATACGGATCCAAGAGCGGCAAAGGGCTTCCTGTTGGCCATGGCTGCCTTTTGCTTCATTGCTATGTTGGTGATATTTGTTACCAGTGTTATAAGATCTGAAATGTCCAGAACAAGAAAATACTACTTGATTGTGATAATAGTGAGTGCTGTCCTGGGCATCATGATGTTTATTTCCACAATTGTCTATATAATGGGAGTCAACCCAACTGCCCAGGCTTCTGGGTCTGTGTATGCTTCACAGATATATGCCCTCTGCAACCAGTTTTATACGACTGTGACTACTGGAGTCTACATGGATCAGTATTTGTATCACTACTGTGTGGTGGATCCCCAGGAGGTATGAGTGCTGTTTTGGTTTTCTTCCCCCTCTCCTTAGGTCAGAGGCTCTCACCTTGGGATATGTAATAGAATCACTCTGGGAAGTTTTTAAAAATATTGATGCTAAGTCTCCACTTCTAATTAAATCGGAATCTGGGGGAGGGGCTGAGTGTCATTTTTAAGATATAATAAGAGCAGTTTAGTGGTTTTTAGTATATTCACAGAATTGTGCACCTATCACCATAATCATTTTTAGAACATTTTCACTATTCCAAAAAGGAACCTGTACCCATTAGCAGTCAGTCCCCATTTCCCTTACTCTCCCTAGCCCTAGGGAACCACTAATCCTAACTCTATATATTTGCCTATTCTCTGGATACTTCCTATAAATGGAATCACACGTGGTCTTTTATGTGATTCACACATGGTCTTTCGTGATTGGCTTCTTTCACTTAGCATAATGGTTTTAAGGGTTATCCATGTAATGGTCCTCCATGCCTGTTAATTGCTAACTAATATTCCAATGTATGGATATACCACATGCTATTTATCCATCAGTTGATGGATATTTGGGCTGTTTCCACATTGGCTTTTATGAATAGTGCTATGAACATTTGTGTACAAGTTTATATGTGAACCTGTGTTTTAGTACCTCTTGAATTGGGTTTATACATAGGGGTAGAATTGCTGGGTCATATGGTGACTCTGTTTAACCTTTTGAGGAACTGCTAGACTTTTCCAAAGTTTGCACCATTTTACATGCCCACCAGAAATGTAGGAGGATTCCGATTTCTTCGCATCTTCACCTCACAAGACAGTAACTCTTATTATTGTCCATTTGATTCCAGCCGTGCTAATTGATGTAGTACTTCATTGTGGTTTTGATTTGCATTTCCTTGGTAACTAATGATATTGAGCATCTTTTCATGTACTTATTGGCCATTTCTTTATCATCTTTGGAGAAATGGCTCTTCAGAATCTTAGCCTATTTTTAAATTGGGCTTTTTTCTTATTGAGTTGTAAGAATTCTTTATATATCTAGATATAAGTCCCTTATCAAATATATGATTTACAAATATTTTTTCTTGTTTTCTCATTCTCTTTTTGCTTTCTAGATAGGGTCCTTTGCATAAAAATTTTTAGTTTTGATATCCAATTTATTTAATTTTTCTTTTGTTGCTTGTGCTTTTGGTGTCATATCTAAGAATGCTTTGCCTAATTCAAAGTCACAAAGATTTACTCCTATGTTTTCTAAGAGTTTTATAATATTAGCTCTCATAGTTAGGTCCATGGTCCATTTTGAGTTAATTTTGGGTGTGGTGTAAGGAAGGGGTCCAAAAGTTTTTGCATGTGGATATGCAATTGTCTTAGTATTATTTGGTGAAGGACTATTTCTCCATTAAATTTTCTTCATGCCTTTGTCAAAAACGAATTGACCATAAATGTGAACATCTGAACTCTCAATTCAATTCCATTAATCTATATTTCTCTTCTTATGCTAGTATCATACTATCATGATTACTGTAGTCTTGTAGTAAGGTTTGAAGTAGTAGAGTGAGAGTTCTCCAACTTTGTTCTTCAAAATTATTTTGGCTAGAATCTGGGTTCCTTGCATTTCCACATGAATTTTAGGATCAGCTTATCAATTTCTGCAAAAAAGCCAGTTAGGACTTTAAAGGGTTGTATTGAATTTGTAGGTCAATTTGGGGTATATTGTCATCTTTATAATTAAAGTCTTCTAACCGATGAGTAGGATGTCTCTCAATTTATGTAGGTCTTTAACTTCTTCCAAAGGTGTTTTGTAGTTTTTGAAGTGTTAAGTCAGTGTTTTTAAAAGCTATGCAGGAGATTCACATGTGTAGGTGGGGCTGAGAAACCTACCTTTAGTAACCATGAGTCATCCTAATTATATTAACAACTGAAACATTTCTGAGTTACTAATCTTTTTTCCCTTGTTTTTCGTCTTACATTGACTCAGGAATTCTCATTCTTTTACCTGAATGAGTCACTTGTTGGGGCTTAGACCTCTAGTAACTGTCTCCCATTTTTCTGAAGACTGAAGGTTTTCCCTGGAGATGCAGGTTTTCAGAATTCTTGTTACCATTCCGACCATTCACCCCATGGTAAATAGGGACTGAGGGTTGGTGTGCTTATTGTACGGCACCCTGCATCCCTCTTAATCCTCTGATTACTTGAAACCTGTATTTGAAAAAGGATGTCACTGTCAGACAGCAGGAAGGAGAGCTTCCTTTTACCCATTAGCAGACATCCAGGGCAGGGCGGAGGCTTGATACCTGCCTCAAGTTCCAGTGTCTCCCAGGCCAATGTACCACTTACTATACCTATCAGACGCTGGGAGAACTGTCAAGAGTAGGAAGTTTCCTTGTCATAGGGCCCTTCCTAGTAAGTACAGAAGACTCCTAAAACAAAGAAACCTGCCAGACCAGATGAATCATTAGTCCGTTTGCTCCAATTTATAGCTTGGTTAGATCCATGTCTTCATCATTTATGGTAAGAGATATCTATGGACTAAAATTTACATTCAGTGTAAAAAGATTTGCTAAGCATCTGTTATGAACAAGATTATAAAGCATGATTTTCTATTTTAAAGCTACTTTTGAGAATAGACTTTTTCAAGCACTTTAGAAATATACCAATGATTAAGTTAATTTATTGGCCATTCTCGTCTGTTTATCATAATATGGCACAGGCCATAGTTTTTAAAGTATACAAGCTTTGGAACTAGTTTTCTACAGCTCTAAAATGGAGTGATGGTGGTACCTAACTTTAAGCATGTTCTGAGGATCGAGTCAAGTATTATGTTACATGTGCATCTGTTTTGCTGGCCTTAGCCCAGTTGGGGTGGGTTAGGCTTTATGATATGTCTAAACTCTGTTTGTTTCAGTTTTATGTGGATTAAATGACAGATACTTAGTAGGGCCGTAAGTAGATAAGCGTTTTAATAATTTGTAGAGGGTGGGTGGTGATTAGGTAAGCAACTAAAATCTAATTATGCCAATATGTCTAATCCCTTTTTAGGCCATTGCCATTGTACTGGGGTTCTTGATTATTGTGGCTTTTGCTTTAATAATTTTCTTTGCTGTGAAAACTCGAAGAAAGATGGACCGGTATGACAAGTCCAATATTCTGTGGGACAAGGAACGCATTTATGATGAGCAGCCCCCCAATGTCGAAGAGTGGGTAAGTATTAAAAAAAACCCTTTCAATCTTTCATTACAGTCCCAAGTTTCTGTCTCTAAATTTTTAGTGCTTTGTTAAACTTTCTTCTTAGAATTATTGTCTGTGTCTGCCAGAAGGATGGCCATGGGGGGAGAAAAACAGTTATTGTCTGTATGTGTTGCAAACATGGTTGCTTTGGTTTGTCCTCAGAATTTTAAGAGGGTAGGATAAGTGGGAACTGTTTTACTACAAGGTAAAAATCAGATTTCCATTTTTAAGGAGTGGATCTAGGTTCTGAAAAGAAATGACATCTCAGATAAATCATGCAAAAAAGAACTTGGCCTTGGCAAAGAAACCAGCTCCTTCCCTCTAGCCTCTTTGATTTTTCTGCTTATCATTTTGGAGGAAACACTATTGCCCAGGGTGCTGTCTGGGGTTGAGATTGGCAAGGGTATTTTTGGAATGGTACCAGGTGGCAGGCCTTTTAAACTTCCTACATAGATAACAGCATGGTGAACCACAGTGACTAATTCTGCGATAACATTTACCCATGAAATACTTTAGTGAGGCAAAGAGAGATTAGAAATTTCCTTTTTTTCCATATAATATTAATAGTACTGGCTTCCTATATGATGTGATTTGCTGAAAGCCCAGAACATCCTTGTCCCCCAAAATACCTCCCAAATGAGTGTTGCTAAACTGCCTGCGGTAATGTTTAGAGTGAGACTTTGTTTCTCAGAAATCCTCTGTTAGGATGCTGTTGGAAGCCACCTCAGAAACTGCCATCACAAGTTTCCTTTCACCAGATTGATTTCTCTGCTCATTGTGAAGGTTAGTTGAGAACTGCCCCTCGGTTCAGGGGAGGTTCGTTTCGGCCTGTGGAAGTGGGGTTAAGGGCTAAGGGTGAGTGCAGTCCGTTGGGGCTGAGATAAAGACACTGATATCTTGAAGGCTCCTTTAGCTGTAGCTATACGACTGATTTTTAAGGAAATCTAGAATCATAGATGAAATTTTTTCTAGTTACTTAAGGAGCAAAATTAAAGCAGTCTTAGGAAAGCCAGAAAGAGCGCAGCATGCGTTTGCTCCTGAGATGACAGGTCTTAGTCCTTGCCCTCCACTTGAAGCCCTGGGTCTGTTCTATTCTTCCCTGTATAGAATGTGAAGGTGTTAGGGAGTGTTTTCTTTCGACCTTTACCTCCAGGCACAGCCACCTGTAGATGGAATGGGACAGTCTGTTGTGAGCTATGAAGTAAATGTTTTGCTGAGAGTTTCTGGGTGTGTCAGTTTTCACTGGCTGTTGGATGTGTTTACCTAAGGTTTCGAGAGGCTTTAAAAAAAAACAAGCCCGACTCAAGGGAGACCAGTGCCAGTAAGATTGGAGTCCCAGTGAACTTTGTCCTCTCATCTGATTTTACTGTCATGAAGGTTTCATCAGTTCTAGTTGCTTTTGATAATTTGGGAAAAGATAGCCATAGAAATTTATGGAGGTGGTGATGATGATTAAGCTGAAAGGACAACCTGCTTTTTAAAAAGATATTATTTTTATAAAACTTCCTTGCTGAATCTCTGGAAATTTGACAGCCTATGGGTTGTTTCGTGTGAACTTGATTGTTTCTCTCTAGTTATAAATTGTCATTGTATGAAACATAAAGAATCATCTATTAAATAGCAGATGTATGATTTTGCCCCAACCAATGTCTTATGTGATACTTAACCACATGCAAATCCCTCATTTCTTCTCCCCTTCTCTTCAGTTTCCCCAGCTGAAATGCCCGAGAAAGGCTCTTTGAAATAAGTTATTTGGAGGTAGTTTTAGCTACAGGTATTTTGCTTTTCCTTCTGTTCGCCCCTCACCTGCCCAAGTTCATGTTGCTGAACTCAATGCCACGTTTTCATTCTTTCCTCAATTGGCTGCAACAACCAGATGCAGCCTATTATTACTCTTGTTTCTCTGCTCTTGTGCACCTCGACTTTCTGCTTGATTGCTTTCACCCTGATAACGTGGCTGCAGCGGTGGAATTATGTGGCCCTGCTTCTAAACTGCTTGACGGTGGAGTGGATTATCAATTTTCCTTCCTTTTGGTCATTAGAAATTAATACCATCAAAATAATCTCCACTTAAAATAATGGAGAGAATCTAGAATTAACTATTTGTGCTAAATGAGGATTAAAATTTGGGTTGTACTGATTGGAGAGCTAAGACAAGATACTCCCCCTATAGCTAATAATTGTTGGTTGGGGGAAAGAAAAACTTAGCAACAATTTTTTTTTTTTTTTTTTTGAGACAAGGTGTTGCTCTGTCACTCTGGCTAAAGTATGGTGGCATCATCATAACTCACTGCAACCTCAAACTCCTGGGTGCAAGCAATCCTCAGGCCTCAGCCTCCGCAGGAGCTGGGACTATAGGCGCATGCCATGACACCCGGCTAATTCTTATATTTTGAGTAGAGACAGGGTCTCACTGTTGCTCAGGCTGGTCTCAAACTCCCAGGCAGCTCAAGCACTCTTGCCGCCTCCGCCTCCCAGAGTGCTAGGATTACAGGCTTGAGCCACTGCTGAAAGCCACAATTAGTTAGCTATTCAATATTAGTTTATTCCCTCCCTACAAATTGGAGTAGGTCTAGAAATTTATTACCATATTAAATCTTACCGTCTTTTTTGGATTTTTAACATCTTTAGGATTATATCCCTTTAGAGTGGAGGCGGGTCAAAGGCTGAGCCTTCAGAGTTTTAAACAGGTTTTAGCCTGATTATATTATCTATAAGAAAATTTACAGTTTTCTAATTTCCTGTTTCTCCAACACTGTGGTTTTTCTGCCTTCCTAGGGATTTTTAGGGTTTTTTTTCTGCCTCCCTTTTCTGGATATCTTGTTCTCTGCAAAATAAACAGGCCATGTTTACACATGGTTTTGTGTTGTTAACCTTGTCCTGTATAGTCTCTCAATTAGGTGTGTACCCGTTGCTGTATTTTAAATGTTTTAGGGTTCTTTTAATTAAATTTGCATATCTTTGTTTTATTATGCTCTCAAACTGCAGATCTCATTGTTGTTTTTTCTGAATTATTAATAAATATTTTATGTTTGTAAGTATAGATAATTTTTAAAATACAGTGAAGACCAGGGCACAGTGTCTCATGCCTGTAATCCCAGCACTTTGGGAGGCTGAGGTGGAAGGATCACTTAAGCCCAGGAGTTTGAGACCAGCCTGGGCAACATAGTGAGACCCTTGTCTCTATAAAAAATAAAAAAATTTAGGTGGGCATGATGATGCACGCCTGTAGTCCTAGCTGTTCTGGAAGGTGAGGCAGGAAGATTGCTTGAACCCAGGAGTTTGAGGTTGCAGTGACCTATGATCATGCCATTACAACCCAGCCTGGGCAACAGAGTGAGACCCTGTTTCAAACAACAGACAAATACAGTGAAGTATAATAATTCTTTGGCGTATGTGGAGGATTGGTTCTAGGACTGTCTGTGTACACCCAAATCCATGCATGTGCAAGTCCTGTAGTTGGCCCTGTAGAACCTGCAGCATCTGAAAAGTTGGCCCTTTGTATACCAGGGTTTCATATCCCTTGCATACTATATTTTCGATCCATATTTAGTTGAAAAAAATCTGCATATAAGTGGATCCTTGAATTTCAAATGCGTATTGTTCAAGGGTCGGCTGTATAAAGAAAATTCTGTTACCTTCAGTTACTATTTTAGTGTATTTTCTTTGATCTTTTTCCCCTTTTCCTTTTCTACTTCTTATTGTAAATCAGAAAGAAGTATGCTCATCTTCTCTAGTATAAAATGTTTCCTTCTGTTTATTTATTTTTTTAATTTAGGAGACAGGATCTTACTCTGTCTCGCAGGCTAGAGTGTAGTGGCCAATCACAGATCACTGTAATCTCGAATTCTTGGGCTCAAGAGATCCGCCTGCCTCACCATGCCCAGCTATTTTTTTTTTTTAATTTTAAAATATTGAGGTACAAAAGTTTTTGTTACATGGCCCGAGTCAGGGTTATAAATGTGCCCATCACCTGAATAGTGTTCATTGTACCTGTTAGGTGAGTTTTTCCCCCTCCTCTAACCACTACCCCCCCCCCCGCACCCCCCCTCGTTTTGCTTTTTTTTTTTTTTTTTAAAGTGGGGACAGAGTCTTGCTTTGCTGCCCAGGCTGGTCTCAAACTCCTGGCCTCAAGCAATACTCCCTCCTCCAACTCCCAAAGTGCTGAGGTAACAGGTATGAGCCACCACTACCAGCCCCTAACCTTTTTGACTTAATATTCTATTATAGTCATTTTATCATGTTATTAAATGTTCCTCACAGACATTTTTGATACTATTAAAAACTTGTTGAAGTATAATATATATATCTGTACATGCACAGGGAGTAAAGTACATCAAGTGCACTAATTTAACTGTAAGGCTTGGGAATTTTTACACTTATTTCTTCATATAACCAATACCCAGATCAAGACAAAGAACATTCCAGTATCTGAGGATTCCTTATGCCTCATGTCAGTATCTCCAGAGGGTGATACCTACTCTTATTTCTATCAGATCAATTAGTTTTGCCTGTTCTTAAACAGGAATTACGTACCGTGTGTTTTTGTGTCCACTCAATATAGTGTCTACAGGATTTGTTCATATTGTTACTTTTATTGGTATCATTTTGTGTTTTTATTTTTTAATTTATTTTTTTTCCTGTAGACCTCATCTGACTGGAGATTGTGTTTTTTTTTTTTTTTTTTTTTTTTGAGACAGAGTCTCGCTCTGTTGCCTGGGCTAGAGTGAGTGCCGTGCCATCAGCCTAGCTCACAGCAACCTCAAACTCCTGGGCTTAAGCGATCCTACTGCCTCAGCCTCCCGAGTAGCTGGGACTACAGGCATGCGCCACCATGCCCGGCTAATTTTTTCTATATATATTTTTTTAGTTGGCCAGATAATTTCTTTCTATTTTTAGTAGAGACGGGGTCTCACTCTTGCTCAGGCTGGTCTCGAACTCCTGACCTCGAGCGATCCACCCGCCTCGGCCTCCCAGAGTGCTAGGATTACAGGCGTGAGCCACCACGCCCGGCCTAGATTGTGTTTTTATTTATGTATTTTTTTTGCAAGATAAAAGCTTTGCCAATTATCGCTTTTTTAAATGTCCATGGTCTGAATTAAAACAGATTTTTAGGGAGACGGCTCCTTGTGTCATTGTGTCCCGTTTGCCCATTTCTGGGTGTCTTTCCCTAGCCTCTCCCTCTCTCATATATGCTCTAGTTTATTGTGATTCTATCCTTGTTTTATTTTCTGAAAATAGACTTCCCTTTTTTTGTTGTTTATCACGAAAGTTAGCTCACTGATCACACCATTCTGTGTGCACCTTACCCTTTTGGCTTTACAGTTTATCTTGGTGCCTGGTGTATGGATGTTCAATGGTTTATGTAACTAAGCTCTCATTGCTGGATATATTTGCTGTTTAATATCACAGTGATATGATTTGGGGAAAAAGAACTTTATATGCTCTGTATATATGTTTATGCATGTAGACTTTTGTAGAATAGATTCTCCAGAGTGGTATTATTGGGTCCCAGGGATAGACCCAGTAATTTTGATAGATACTGAGAAATTGCCCTTCATAGGAATTGTGCCAATTTATACAACCATCAGTGATGTATGAAATTCTATTTGGACACATCTTTGCTAATAGCATTCCATTGTACAAATGTATTTGACAAACCTGTAGGTTTTTTTCAATTTTTGCCTATTTTAAAAATGAATTTTGTTTGTGGTGGTTTACAGTAATTTCCTGATATAAAAGTAATGCAAGTTTTATCAAAATAAAATGCAAATAGTATAGAAAAAATAGGGAATAAAAAAAATGGAAGTGTCCCCCTCTCCCTTTTTCCTCAGTTTCCCATTGTGGCCACTTAATAACACTTTAACAGGTCTATATCCTTCTAGGGTTTAAAAAATTCTTGTGCAATTAATGACTTAATACGTTCTAAGACATACTCCTGTATTCCCCTCAATCTAATTTTTCTGAAAATAGTACTTATTGATGTACTGTGGATGATCCCCCACCCGGCCTCTCTTGGACTCTGCGTGTGTGTACAGTCACAGCCACAAAGTTGGTACCGTCTAGCAGAGTGGGTATCGATTGGAGCCAAACTGCTATTATACTCCAGCCTGGTTAACATTTGAAAAATACTTAGAATAACGCCCTGTACATGGTAAATAATGTGATATTACTTTTAATAATTTGGTGTTTTTAAACTTTATAAAAAATGTCCCTGCATATGGTATCTTGGCACATGCCTTTCTTACTCAGCATTAGGTAATAAGATTCATCCATGTTGTGGTATGTAGCTGGAGACCATTGATGTCACCATTGTCTGATCTCTATTTTATAACATTTCATAACAGTTTATACAGTTTCCTGTTGATGGGCTTTTGGATTATTAAGAGAACATTAAAAATGCTATGAATATTCTTTTTTTTTTTTTTTTTTTTTTTTTTTTGAGACAGAGTCTCACTTTGTTGCCCGGGCTAGAGTGAGTGCCGTGGCGTCAGCCTAGCTCACAGCAACTTCACACTCCTGGGCTTAAGCGATCCTACTGCCTCAGCCTCCCGAGTAGCTGGGACTACAGGCATGAGCCACCATGCCCGGCTAATTTTTTCTATATATATTTTTAGTTGGCCAGATAATTTTATTTCTATTTTTAGTAGAGACGGGGTCTCGCTCAGGCTGGTCTCGAACTCCTGACCTGGAGCGATCCACCCGCCTCGGCCTCCCAGAGGGCTAGGATTACAGGCGTGAGCCACCACGCCCGGCCTAAAAATGCTATGAATATTCTTGAATCACCTACACTTGTACAAGTTTCTCTTGGGTATGTACCTTAGTGGAACTCCTGGGGTACAGAGTTGGTGAATATACATCTCTATAAAATAATGCCAGATTACTTTCCAAAGTTTACCCATTTATTATATAATCTCACCAGCAACTCTTGGTGGTGTTAGACTTCATACTGTTTGCCAATCATACATGTGTAAAAGTATATCACTGTTGTTTTTGTTTGTATCTTTTCTGAAAATGTTATCATGTTACTGGCCTAATGTTTTCTTTTACCTTTTGGCAATTGTTGAGGTGGCAAAACTCTACTGGTTTCTCTGATACTCTTGGTTCTTACAAGGTTTGATGGGGTAAAGGTCAACTTTTATGAGCCATAGTTCTAAGGTAGTATAATCTATTGCATGATCATTAGTGTACTTTTCACAAATGACTAACCCATGATAGATATGACAAGCCAAGTGCCTTCCCCTCTTCAATTTGAAAAGATATGTTCCTTCCCTTTTCCGTTGTTTTGATTGTATGACAGAGGTGTTTTTCATTGCTGAGAATCAACTCATGGTTCCATTGTGATAAGAGTAGATAACAACCTTAAATGCTCTTCTCATGTTAAGTGAACCTCCTTCCCACTGTTGCTCTAGGTTGGTCTACTACACACCAGTCAGAAACCAGATACTGCTGGGTTTGTGCATCACTATAGGCAAAGGAGACCCTTCACTTTTGGTCTTTACCAGGCACAGTTGTCAGCAACATGGAGGAGAATTGTGTCTACATCAGTGGTTCTCAAATGTTTGCAAATATCAGAATCATCTGGAGGGCTTGTGAAAACCCCTGGAATTTCTGATTCAGTAGGTCTGGGCAGGGCCTTAGCAGGTTATGTTGATGTAGCTCATCTGGGGACCATCCCTTAAGAACCACCGTTCCATAGATTCAAGTGACAGCTGTTACAGTGCAAGCCCAGTTATCATTTGAGTTAATGTATGCAGAAAGCCTTTTCTCCATCTTGGTATACATAGAAAACAGTAGCGTAGTACAACATCCTGGAGTAAACGGAAAGGGATTTGGAACTGTGATGGTGACTAGCTCACAGGTCTGAGGACTAAGACATTTCATGCCTTCTGGCACACCTGTTGAGGAACTCTGGCATGAGAGACATGTGTATTAAACTAACACAGAGTCTTCATCAGAATTTCCGTTTCTAGAACAAGGGCCTTGAAGGAAATAATTGATAAGGCTCACTCACTGAGTACAAGGTTTCTCTACCTCATCCCCTCCCATAGTCATAATAATTCATTGACTTCTAGGGAGGTCCAGAATTCACCTTTGCTGGTATATATTACTGTTTCTTGGGGCAACTTGCAGATGGGTAGAGGACAGCATGCTTGCCGAATCCTCAGTGCTATCTGAGCAATGTAAATTTATCAGACTTGCTCAAACCTGGCCTATGATCTCTTCATTTGTGGGACTAATAGATGTGGGAGCATCTGCCTTCAAGTGACCAAAGGTGGAGAAAAGTCTAAGAGAACTTTCCAGAGGCAATTTTGAAGCTTTTGTTGGGGGAGCATCTGCAGGTGTAAAATATCAGAAAACGGGAAAAACGAGTCGGACCACTTGCTCCTGAGAACTTGTAGTACAGGGCTTGTGGCCGGTGAAGGCAGGTTGTAACCCTGGAGATGATCCTTGAGATTAAGATGCTCCTCCCTCCCATGCCTGAGGTATTTCTCCACTTTAATTACCAAACAGGAAAAGTCCTTCTGTTTCCCTTTTGAGTGAAAGGTGTTCCTATACTCTAACCTACACAAAAGCATCTGGTGACTGAAGCACACATTCACAATAATTTTGTGTCAAAAGCTGCTCTTAACAAAGTTAAACTAATAGGCAAATAAAACTCTTCACAATGGTTTCACATCCTGTCTCATTAGGGTGTGGTGAGGAGTTTAAGGCAATGATAATAGTTTCCTTTGTTATAGAGAATAGTCAGAATACCCAGCCAAGATGGGTACCTCAAGCTGTGTTTGAATCACTGAGGTGGCAGTGTGTTATGTCAGAAAGAGGAGCTAGGTGGACTAGGATTCAAGCTCTCCTCTGCTACTTCTCCTCCTGTGCTACCTTGAACGACTTAATTTAACCTTAGAGTTTCAATTGCCTCATCTGAAAGTAGACATAATCATATCTCTTTGGGTGGTGAGGAGGAAATGAACAAGGTCAGGTTTTTGCCTGGCATGTGATAGATACTCAAAAGGTAAATTTTCGTTTTCTCCTTAGAGTTAGATCATTTTTGTCTCATTGCTAGACCAGCTGGATGTAGGTCTATTCTGATACTCCTACGAGTGAACTAGGAATGTGAAGGCAGGGTGAGGAGAGAAATGGAGAATGACTAGCATTGCAGCTTTTTCCTTTTACTAATTCCAAATGAAATATGAAATTGATTTATATGGAGATATAGTGTTTTCCCCAAACTTTGTTTTAGGGGAGAGAAGATTTTCTTTCAAAGTGACCTAAAACATTCTTGGCCTGTTTATTCCCTGTCTGACTTCAGGGACTCAGGGAGGGAAAGGTGGGACCAACGAGATGGAGTGGACCCTTCTTGGTCCCAGGTGAGGAAGGCAGAATAATGACAGGTATTTGGAGGAGAGCACCCGAGCTGCTCTAAAGGTGTCTGCCCTCTGTGTTCTCCTTTTGCCTCCCACAGGGGTTTAGGATATTTTCATTAACTCTCCAAGGAGGGTTAGATGTTATTTGTTTCAAAGATTTTTTTCCACAAGTGACATAATGAGAACACTTCTAATGAGTACAATTAAACTTTGAATAAAAATTTGTCCTCACCTTAATTACCTTTTGTGAAGATATTTTGAAATCATTTATTTCATTTTCATATTTCAGCAACGCTTAAGTTCTTTTTTTTTTTTTTTTTTTTTTTGAGACAGAGTCTCGCTCTGTTGCCTGGCTAGAGTGAGTGCCGTGGCATCAGCCTAGCTCACAGCAACCTCAAACTCCTGGGCTTAAGCGATCCTCCTGCCTCAGCCTCCCGAGTAGCTGGGACAACAGGCATGCGCCACCATGCCCGGCTAATTTTTTCTATATATATTTTTAGTTGGCCAGATAATTTCTTTCTGTTTTTAGTAGAGACGGGGTCTCGCTCTTGCTCAGGCTGGTCTCGAACTTCTGACCTCGAGCGGTCCACCTGCCTCGGCCTCCCAGAGGGCTAGGATTACAGACGTGAGCCATCTCGCCCGGCCAAGTTCTTTCTTGATAGTAATATTAATCTCACTAAAACTTCCCTGTGTATCCCATATATTAATGATTAATATTCCTTAAACATGGTCTGGGTGAGTGCTTGTCCTTTTTGAATTTAATCTCAAGAGTGAGTCTGAGTCACTCGTAGCTTGGTTAGGTGTATTTTCTCCCCCAGAGCCTCAGCATGTCTCTTTTTCCTTCTGCTGTATTGTGTCTTTCCCTTTACGAAGTCTAAATGGCAGGAGGGGACACTAGGACCAGGGACTCCTTAGGCAGATCTCTGCTGTGTGGGTTTCCACTTGCGGGGCGCCCCCCCCCCCCACTTGAGTCCCTTCCACGCTCTTGACCTTGGGGTAGGAGCTCTTGACCCTGGGGTAGGAACGCTGAATCAGCCCTCCAGGCCTGAGGCTGCTCTCTGCTGCAGAGCAGCAGCTCCAGCATTTGATTTGGGGAATGATCGACTCTCAAATTTTTCTTTTCCCTGAGGGCTTAGTTTAAGACAAATCTTTTTTAATTTGTGTTTTCATCCTGCTTTGTTCTGCGCCTAGTTTCTTAGAGCTATTCTCAAGTTACTTAAGGGAAAATTGTTCACTTCTTGCTCTTTAGAATTATGCCCAGTTGTTTTTCTCTGTTTCTAAATTTTTAAAAGCTGGGTGTGGTGGTGTAGGCCTATAGTCCTCAGCTACTGGGAGGATTGTTTAAGCCCAGGAATTTGAGTCCAGCCTGAGCAACAGCCTCATCTCTTTAAAAAAAAAAAAATTTACTGTGATAATATTAAAATGATCTGTCTGCCTTTTTAAAGGAAATACAGGTTGAGGACTCCTTGTGTCCTAGTAAGTAGGATTACTAATACCTAGTCATTCCTCATTGCCCTCCCCTTCTACTGCCCTATTGACCAGAAGCAGCAGGTACTGGGTTCATGCTCACTTTGCATTGGTACCAGGAAGTGGGTTAGAGAAAAAGTACTATTTTAGCTTTTTGGGGGGATAAAATGAAGGATAAAGAAGAAAAAAATGACCATCCACCGTGTTTTACAAATATTTTGCCCGTGCCTCTAGATTCTTAATCTCTTTTTGAGGACAAAGCCTGCTGCTCATTCATCTCTGAGTCTGGCAACCCAGCTGGCTAGGGATTTTTTTTTTAAAATATGTGGCACTTTGTGAATTTGGGTACCATCCTTGTACAGGGGCCGTGCTAATCTTCTCTGTATTGTTCCAGTTTTAGCGTATTTGCTGCCAAAGTGAGCACTGCCTTGGCATTTTTTATGCATATGTATAGTGTCAATGGAAAAAAAGCCAAACTTTGTAAAATAATTTTAAAGAGATTTACTCTGAGCCAAATTTGAAGACCATGACCTGGAGCCACACCCAAGAAGCCTTGAGCAAGTGGACTCGCTGTAGTTGGGTTACAGTTTGGTTTTATACATTTCAGGGAGACAGGGTTTACAGGTAAAGTCATAAATCAATAGGTGGGAGGCATATATTGGTTTGGTCCAAAAAGGTGAGCCATCTCGAAGTGGGGGTAGGGGGGGACTTACATGTTATAGGTGGGTTTAAAAATTCTTTGACTTGGAATTGGTTAAAGACATGAAGCCTTGTCTAGAGGCTTGGAATGTTTTAAGATAAGAAGCTCTTAATCAGAGCTAAACCACCAGGCATATATTTGTTGGGTAAATTGAGGACCTGCAGGTTTGCCTTGAATACCCTTAGGCCTGCTAATGGGTTACAAAGGATGTCCCCAAAGGGGGCAGGGCATGATAAGACATGTCTGACCTCCTTCCTCCTGGCAGGCAATTTAGTTTTAGGATATTCCTTTGGCCTTGAGGGGGTCCATTCAGTCAACCGGTGGGGGGTGAGCCTTAAAATTTTATTTTAGCTCACTGTAGAAAAGGTTTAAGTAATCAAAGATCTGTGCTGGAGGGTGGACTTGGTGGTCAAGCTAGTCCAGTTCTGCTGACACTAAGCGATAAAGGTCAGCTTAGGGTGGCTCATTGATTAGATACTTGTGTCTACACAGCCTGGGCACTGAACAGTAATCAGTGATGTTTTATGCAGCAGACTCCTCTTGCCTTCTGATTCGTGCCAGGCACCGTGCAGGGCTTTGGAGACTCAAAGAGGGAAGTAGGAGGCTGGCCACTTTACCATTAACTAGGTCTAGGTCCTTGGGACAGTTGTTTAACTTCCTGAGTCACAGCTTCCTTATTTCTAAAAAAAGAATAATATTTACCGGTAAAGTTGTGCCTTCTAAATGATCTGTCAGTTCAGTATTTGGCTCATTGTAAGTGGCCAGACAGTGGTGGCTTAAGACCAGTCCACTGTCTACTGAAGTTCGAGATGGGTGAGCAAGCCGTTGTACTGTGAGTAAGCAATTGTTTGGCAATGCCTAAGTGCTCTGGTAGGAGGTTTGTACGCACTGGTGTGGGGAGGTAGGAGGACAGGGTGGTACGTTACCCAGGAATGATTTGTATGAAAGACTTCTAGGAGGTGGTGGCACTTGAGCCAAGATTTGAAGCCCAATGGAGAATTGGCTGGAGGGGAAGGGCATGCTCAGCTGTAAGAAGTCTCTAAAATGGCTCCCAGGCTCTGCTAAAGTTTATGCTGGGGGTGGGGATGACCTGGAGAAGTGTAAAATGGGTTTTTATAATAAGAAAAGGAAGTCTTTTCAAATTCTGTTGATCTCTGGAATAAGAATAGGCCTTTGGTTTGGTGGAACATTTGCCGGTTGCTCTGTGAAGCCTGGCAACTTATGTTGTAAGCTTTTGTTGTAGGAATTCTGTGGGAACCAGGAATGGTTCCCACCCAGTACCCCCTGTGGTGGGATCTAAGCACACTCCGTGGCAACCCACCCACTGGTTTCCCAGTTGCTGCCAAATTCCACTTTCTGAGGGAAATGATTCCATTCCTTTCTGACTCTGAACATTAAACAATCAAGAATACCTCAGTGTACTTTGAGAGGCAGGTAAATATTTTTTGGTTATGTAATACTGCAGTGTGACAGTCAAGAGTGTGCATCATATTTTAATGCTACCAAGAACGGAAAACTGAAGATGTAAAGTGTGTGTATTGCAGGGAGATAGACTGTGTGGTGCAAAACCCAATTGCAAGGCTTTATAATAGAAAAATAATCCAATTAAAAGTCTCCTGTCACCTGCAAATTCTTTTAAACATTTTTGGATTAGATCCAGTGACCTTAATTCCAGAATCCAGCATCTTCTGAGATTTTACTGTGTTTAAAAGGCACTATGATCCCAGGAGTTCGAGGCTGCAGTGAGCTATGATTCTATGATGGTCCCACTGCACTTCAGTCTGGGCCACAGAGCAAGACTCTTGTCTTAAAAAAAAAAAAAAAAAGGCACTATGGTAAATGTGATACCTTGTCATCTAATTTAATCTCAGAACAACTTTCTGAAGTAGGTAGTTTTCTCCATTTTTTGCAGATCAGGAGACTAAGGCTTTATAGAACTTACCATTAGCAGATGGTAAGCCCAGGCAATCTGATGCCATCCATCCTTCTGCTCACCAAGCTAAAGCAGTCCCACCCTCCCTACTTTTGAAAAGTTGCTCTTTTTCACAGAAATAACTTGTAGAATTATTTTTATTTTTCCACACCTTATTTCTATTCCTTTGTGTTAAAATAGCTAAATGATTTATCTGGTGTGAGCACTTATTTGGGGTCTTTGGTTTTTTTTTTCAATTTTTTTTTTATCAATTTGCAGAGTAATATATAATAATTTCAATAATTTTAGGTGAAATTTAGAGAGCATTGGAGCTGTTATGTAAAATCTAACAATATTGGGAATCTAATTGGCTATGCCTTTTATATTTAAAGCTTTTTTTCTCCCAAAGGTTCTGTGGTAAACCTTCCATATTAATGTCCACCTGATGTCAGAATGAGATCCTGTCTCAAAAAAAAAATAAAAAGGAAGAAACAAAATTAACACGGAGAGGTTTTTTTGGGTCAAGTTTGCAGAGAGCTTCCCAGGATACATTTCCAGGTTTCCTTGGGGAGTGCTCCATTCCGCCTTTGTTACAAGCAAATTTTTATAGGCAAAAATGTGGGAGTAGGCAGTGGGCTGACACAGAGTTGTCACGAATTGTCATTGGTTTGCAGAAATTACATTGATTGGTGATTGGCTATACGTTGTTGAGCCATGGGGCGTGGGTTATGGTGTCCATTGTGCAGCATTTTTAGGTTAAGCAGTTTTAAGAGATGATTACGTAGCTCAGGAGGGGAAATAGGACGTGATTGCTGTCTCATTTTAATGCCTTTCTGGGCTTGGTAATTTAAAAGGGCTTGGATTCCTCAGATAAGTATTTGTATATAAATATTTTTTATTAACAAGACATAATTGCTAAAGCATACTCCTGTAGGGTGAATTCACTTACACATAAGAATGGAATGGGAGGAGAGTAAAAGGGAAGGTAGTGATGTTGTGACATACTGTGTAGACTGTTAATAATAGAGCCACTGAGAATGTACATTAAGGGAGAATAAACAAATCTCTCATGAAAAGAGCTATGGGGGAAATCAGTTTGAGCTTCTGAATTTCTTCTGTGGTTTTAACATTCTGTGTTTAGGGGTGAATGGATTAAGAAGAACCAGTATGCTTTGTCCTAGATTAGTGGTTTTCCAAGGGTAATACCCAGACAGCAGCTTTAGCATTACCTGAGAGCTTATTAGAAATGAAAATTATGGAATCAGACCTAGCCTAGATTAAATGAGACTGGTCCTCCTAATGTGGGGGTGGGGTGGGACAATCACCATAGATAACTATTCCACCTAAAAACATTATGGTAATTTTCAGGTAATCTGATTTTTCCTTCTTGGTAATACATTCCGGCTCTTATTTTTCTTTCTTTTTCTTTTTTTTTTTGTGAGACACAGTGTCGCTTTGTTGCCCTGGCTAGAGTGCCGTGGCATCAGTCTAGCTCACAGCAACCTCAAACTCCTGGGCTTAAACGATCCTACTGCCTCAGCCTCCCGAGTAGCTGGGACTACAGGCATGTGCCACCATGCCCGGCTAATTTTTTCTATATATATTTTTTAGTTGTCCAGATAATTTCTTTCTATTTTTAGTAGAGATGGGGGTCTCGCTCTTGCTGAGGCTGGTCTCGAACTCCTGACCTCGAGTGATCCACCCGCCTCGGCCTCCCAGAGTGCTAGGATTACAGGCATGAGCCACCGCGCCCGGCCCATTCCGGCTCTTATTAAACTAGCAGTAACACTGTTCGTGTGTTTGTAGAAATAATGATTTGACTGTTAACCTGGAATGATTACCTTTTTATTAGTGTTAATAGTATTTAATGAGCTAAATAAATATTAGATAATTTATATAATTTTTAAAAGTTTCTTCCCTCTGTAAATTGCAGGATAAATAGTAACTGTGTCTCTTGGGGTTTTTTTTTTGTAGGTTAAAAATGTGTCTGCAGGCACACAAGACATGCCCCCACCCCTCTCTGACTATGCAGAGAGAGTTGACGGCTCCCTGGCGTACTCTTCCAATGGCAAAGTGAACGACAAGCGGTCTTATCCAGAGTCTTCCTATAAATCCACACCGTAAGTAGCATCTCTTAGTTTGGTAGACTGAGTCGGAGAATGAATATTTGCACATATTTAAAGCCAGTTGTTTTGTGCCATTTTTCTTTAAAAAAAAATCCAACAGTGCCCACAAAAGCTGGAGACTGATCTTTGTGTTATGAAGGCCTAGGGCTACTTGGAAGACCAGGATGAGGAGGGTGGGGTCCTCTTTCCCTTCTAAGTTGAAAATACTTCTTTCACTGCTTACTTGAAAGGCTGGGTTGGGTTCTATCCCTCTAGGAAATGTGGTTCTGCAGGCTCCTTTCCTGCTTGTGGTTTTGAAGTTTAGGTGAGGATGAAAGGAAGTTACTGAGCAGAGGTCAGTGCTGCGCTCAATCTCTCCTTTTGCTATTATTATTCGATCTCATGAATAGAAGGGAGAGATTGCACTTCGATCAACCATATCCACATACATTTCTACTAAACTAGAAGACTTCATTTGAATTCAGGAATTGTAGTATCTCATTTGCTGTGCTAGGTCCTCCATATCATGGAGATGTGAAACCTCAATGAGTGTTTGGCCTAGGGTAGGTGAGTTACTGAAATGGTATCACTATGGTGGAAACATTTACCCTAAGGCCCAATTCTAATTCAACCTAATGACTAGTGGTGAGAGAAGGATGTTAGAGATATTGTTATGGACTTTGATGTAATTTTTGCCTAAGGATGATAAATTAGTGTTCCTGTGTATACAGTCGTGTGTCGCTTAATGATGGGGATATATTCTGAGAAACGAGTCATTAGGCAATTTCATCCTTGTGTGAACATCATAGATGGTCCTTACACAAACCCAGATGGTGTAGCCTACTATACACCTAGGCTGTATGATACAGCCTATTGCTCCTGGGCTATAAACTTGTACAGCATGTGATGGTATTGAATACTATAGGCAGTTGTTACACAGTGGTATTTGTGTATCTAAACATATCTAAACATAGAAAAGGTACAGTAAAAATATGGTATAAAAGATAAGAAATGGTAGTACACCTGTGCAGGGCACTGACCTCAAATAGAGCTTGCAGAACTAGAAGTTGCTTTGGATGAGTCAGTGAGTGAGTGGTGAGTGGATGTGAAGGCCTAGACGTTACCGGATACTACTCTAGATGCTATATACACTGTACACTAGATTACACTAAATTTGTAAAAAATTTCTTTTGTTCTTCAGCAATACATTAACCTTTGCTGTGACTTTAACTTTTTAACTCTTGCAATAACACTTAGCTTAAAACACAAACACATTGTGTAATTGTACAGAAATATTTTCTTTTTTTTTTTTTTTTGGAGATAGGGTCTCGCTCTGTTGCCTGGGCTAGATAGAGTGCAGTGGCGTCATCCTAGCTCACTGCAACCTCAAACTCCTGGGCTCAAGCGATCCTCCTGCCTCAGCCTCTTGAGTAGCTGGACCTGGCTCAGAAATATTTTCTTTATATTATTATTCTGTAAGTTTTTCTCTATTTTTGACATTTAATTTTTTCTTTTTATTTCTCAAACTGTTTTGTTAAAAATGAAGATATAAACACACACATTTGCCTAGGCCTCCATAGGGTCAGGATTATTAATATTTGCCTTCTACCTCCACATCTTGTTCTACTGGAAGGTCTTCAGGGCCAGTAATACACATGGAGTTGTCATCTCCTGTGATAACAATGCCTTCTGGAATACCACCTGAAGAACCTGCCTCAGGCTGTTTTACAGTTAACTTTTTTTTTTTTTTTAAAGACTAGTCAAGTGCAGTAGTGAGGAGGGAGCAAAGTAGTAGAACAAAGAGTTCAATGTGTAATGGACTGTGAACAATCAAGTGAGGTAACTCACTACCTTCGGAAACTTTTTATTTAAATAAGTGGAGTACACTCTCAAATAATGATAAAAAGTATAGTATAGTAAATAAACCAGTAACATAGTTGTATATCATCACTATCAAGTATTATGCACTGTACATAATTGCATGTGCTATACTTTTATTGGTCCATAGTTGAATGAAATGTGACTACATGATGGCAATTCTAGAACTTCAGATTCCTTTGGAGACCAAAAAACCCCCATAAAACCTCCTTTCAGCTAGTTTGAGTGTTTTAAGTTAAAGGTGTATCTACTGGAAAGGTTTTTTTGTTATTTCAAAGTTTTATCCCCAACCCTTGACTCCCATTTAGTGGGTCAGGTTATGTAGAGATCCACTGCAAGTGCACAGTAGTTTGGGCCTGGAAACCCCACAGTATGACACCGGCAGCTGACTTACTTATGGAATTAGTTTGAAGACAATAGGTTTTATTCTTACCCTGGAATGGAATTTGGAGAAAGACTGGTGGTCTGCCTTACCCCCTTTGCCCCGCCAAATACATTTGTGCTGGTCTTCAGAATCAACCTTGCTGTTGATTTCAGATGTGAATGATTTGCGGAAAGTGCATTTTCTCTTTTGTCCTTTCTTCTCTTTGGATTTTGACAAAAACCAAAGCACTTGAGGCTGTTAGGGACAAAAGCTGTTAGGACCAAGGAGACATACAATCTTTCTAAAAGTTTTAAGCTATGATTATTTGCACGACTTTCACACATACAAAATAAATATCCATGCTGCATCTTGTGACCAGCTGTGCCTCTGAATTGTAAGGCCTGCGTGATTGCTCAGCATTCCCAGGTGTTGTCCCTTTTCATGAAAACCAAAATAGTTTGACAAATTCATTTGGAACGATTTAAAAATCTTACTTATTCTTAAGTAATAATCTTATTCTCAAAACCAGTGCATTCATATAGTGTAAAATTTAAAAAAGGACAAAATGTACCAGCTACCTAGTTCCTCTACCCAGAAGCAGCTAATGTCACCAGTTTCTTTTCTGTCCCTCCAGAGATTACAAAAAATAAATATGCTGGCCAAATGTGTATATTGGTTTTTTTCCCCTTAAAATATTAGCATTCTAAATGCAATTGTTAGCAATATATCTTGGAGATTGTCCATATCTGTACACAAAGAGTTTACTGGTTCTGTTTTATAGCTGCATAATATTCTTTTTTTTTTGAGACAGAGTGTCACTTTGTTGCCCGGGCTAGAGTGAGTGCCGTGGCATCAGCCTAGCTCACAGCAACCTCAAACTCCTGGGCTTAAGCGATCCTACTGCCTCAGCCTCCCTAGTAGCTGGGACTACAGGCATGAGCCACCATGCCCGGCTAATTTTTTTGTATATATATTTTTAGTTGGCCAGATAATTTCTTTCTATTTTTAGTAGAGACGGGGTCTCACTCTTGCTCAGGCTGGTCTCGAACTCCTGAGCTCAAGCGATCCACCCGCCTCGGCCTCCCAGAGCTAGGATTACAGGCGTGAGCCACCGCGCCCGGCCTAGCTGCATAATATTCTATCATATGGATATACTATAATTTGTTGTATCAATCCCATATTGATGTACACTTTCCCCCAATGTTTTGTTCTCACAAACTGCTCGAGGGAATAACCTTACACATTTATCGCTTTGCACATATGTGAATGTATCTGGAAGATAAATACTATTAGCAGAATTGCTGGGCTAAAGAAAATGTGCATTTTTTAATTTTGATAATTGTATTCCATAAAAATTGTACCAGTTTATACTCCCAACCTATACCCAGAGCTTTTTTTGAAGGTCTCTAGAAAAGGCAAATATAATGCTTGATTTTAGAACCCAGATGAAGAAGAGGATGGGAACGGTACTAAGAGATATGAATGTAACAATATCTGCCACAGAGCCTCGTAATGATAGAAGGATTTTACAGCCTCTGGGGAGTAATATAAATTGTCAAGTGTTGTTCACAGCAAATATACTGAATGCTATGGAGGGTTTAGAGGACATCCCCTTGGATGCGAATAAGAACACACAAGTCATAACCTAAGTCTTTCCTAAGGCTTTCTTGAAGGCGCTTAGTAACCCATGAGCACCTCTCTTTCTTGCCATTGTATTGGGTAGAGTAGGAATTAGATGGAGAACAATGTGTCTTAAAGTGTATGTTAAGGATGGGATAACTCAACATTGAGATTTTTTTATCCCAAAACATAACATACATTCAGTAAAAAGAGCTCTAATATTTAACATACAGCTTGATGCGTTTTCATGTATATGAACACTTATGAACCCCCCACCACACCAAGATATAAATGTTTCAAGCACACCAAAAGGTTCCCATGTGCCCTTTCTCCACCATCCCCACCCATCCCCACCCTGAGGTAAGCCCTATCTTGATGTCTACCACCACCTATTAGTTTAGCCTGTTACTGGACTTTATAGAAAATGGAATCATATGCATGTCTGGCTCCTTTTGCTTATCATAATGTCCTATACCTTAGAATTTTAAGCAGTCTGCTAATTAGAATTAATCCTGCATCAGGGGACACCAGAATTTAGCTGAAGATTGTTGCCTCTCCACCCTTACTAAGTGAGTTTGGAAGAGCCCTATTAGGTACACTCCCTACTATCTTGTGCATACTCAGGGTGAATTAACCTTTATAAATCAAGGAAGTTGAATGTTGCCACAATGCAGAGCTTTCAAGGCAGGCTGACTCCTTACAGTACCAAATGAGACCATTGTTTGGTAGCAGTTGGCTGGTAGGATGATGTGTTAGGACTTTTATGCAAGTTATAGCAATCATAGAAACCCAGTTTAAACTAGCTTAAGCAAAAAGAGGAATTCACCAGTTCACATAAGGCCCCAGACTGCATCTAGCTTTAGGCATGGCAGGATCCAGGGACTAAGAAGATAGCAGAGCTCTTGCATGCTCTGTCTTATCTGTTGGTATGTTGGCTTTATTCTTGGTATAGCTTCTCTTGTGGCAAGATGGCCATCCACATTCTCCAAGTAGCATTAATCTTTCCCACCCAGGATTCAGAAAATGAGGTTTCCTTTCCCAAAGCTTACATATCAAAAAGATTCTGATTGGCCCTTTTTGGGCCATCGTCATCCCTGAGGCCAGGAGGATGGCAAGGTTTAGTTATGTCTCTCAATAATGGCAGCAGCTCTAAAATACAATATGTGTAACGAATGCCATTCTGTCAGTCATGGCACTGATGTTGATCATGAATTGTTTCTCTTCCTTCACTGATACTATGTGTCATCAGAAAGGAAGGATTCTTGTGAATGTGTTTTCAATTCAGTAATTGTCTTTAACACCTGCCACTTATACAATACTGGGCCAGGTGCTCCTGGGAATAACAAGTCATGTTCTCATGGAGGTTGCAAAACAGGGAAGGAAGAAAGTACACAACAACTGCACTGACAGCCAGGTCAAGATAGGAGCAACAAAAGCAACGTGAAGGAGTGTGTGTGAGAATAAAATTAACGACTAAAGAATAAAAAGAATGAATTCAAAAGCTACAAAAAAATGAACGTCTGGACCTGGGAGACTAAGTGAGGTTGAGAATGCCTGTCTGTGAGTGAAGAAGAAGTGTAGGGCTGATTACCTCTTATGGGTTGTATGTATTTTGACCTAGTAGGACTTGTCTTTAAAAGTAGGTTTGATGGTTATTGGGACTATCCTTAACTCTTCATTTATACGTACTTTCTTGCTAAGCATTCTGTTTTTAGTTTTCATGCTAGATCAAGTATGTTACTGTGTGTTTTAAAGGTTCTAGGAAGAGGCGAGGTGGAAAACTTCCGAGGTAAAAATTTATAATATCAATATCTGTTATCATAAAATTATGGCAGGAGGCCGGCTGCAAGGTTTATTTATATTTTACTAATTTTTAAAATTTCTTTTGCCCATTAGCTTCCTCATTCTCAGGCCTCTACTCCTCCAATAGCCCCACTGCATTCTAAAGGTTTTGTTTTGCTACCTCAAAGCAAGAAGCATAGTACCCACCAGTTTTGGCAGAGTATCTAGGAACTTGTTAATCATTGACTCATGGCCAAAGTCACATTTTCCCTCCATTACCAGTAGTGTTAACATAGCACACAAAGCCATATTACCGGAATACATTTTGAAAGTAGAAATAAATACCACCAGTACCCCAACTACACACATACTTTAGGGGGTGTACAAGAAATGTAGTGTAATCAGAAATCTAAGACTCTGACCTCAGAATCAAGTGGCTCTGAGTCACCTAGACAACAGAGTAAACCTGGTAGATAAAGTTCAAGATTATAGTTTCTGTAAATTGGCAACAATTAGAAAAAAAGGCTTCAGACATTTTTAACAGTGGATTTGAATAGCACGGCTGATACTTAGAAAGTCTCAGGCTCTTTCTCTGGTCTTTTCATTTCTGTTCTTGCCCTTTTACTACAGAGGAAAGTGAAACTTTGTATTTCTGTTACTCAGAAGTATAATAGTTTATACTTGCCACTGCTCTTGGTATTTTATTACTGTGTTAGGCTTTGTTTTCATACTTGTGGCAGGAACATTACATGCAATTTAAAATCAGATGCAATGTTAAAGAATCACATTAGAAAAAATTAGTACAGTGGTAATTCTTGTGTTCATTCTACTGGTTTCAAGATGAACAGCAATTTAAAAAAGTATCCTTAACTCTTTAATTCATTACAATATAAAGCTTTTTAACTTTTTAGTTGAGATTTTAGTTTTTCAAGATTTTATCTTGAAAAGAGAATTGCTATATGGCAGTATAAAAGTAATATTACAAAGAGCTTATCTCTGAGAGTCAGCTTCCAAAAGTAGATCTGTATGATCATTCTTCCCCACACGGCATTCCTTGGAACTGGAAGAACCTGTAGAAAAGAATCATGATCATTATTTCCTGACTGCCTTTTGTAGAGTAAGTCCCTGGCACAGGTCAGGTAAACACCTCTTAGTTAGATCAGCCTGAACTTCCTAAAGTGAAATCTGAGATCCATTTTACTTAGAAGGTTTAAATATGGGTCCCCCTTAAATCAGAACCTGAAGCTACTCATGTTTCAGGATTCTGAGCTGCTGCCAAATTGAATGCGGAAAACTAGGCATCTGCTCAGTGTTGAGCATATAAAGTCCTCGAGTGAGTGCGCCTGTGTGTGAATGTCTCTTGGCATTTAGTATTGCTGCTGTTTGTGGTTACGCTGTACTGGCAAGGGGTTGTAGTATACCCAGTGGCCACTGAACAATGACACCTGTTTTTATTAGGGTGCCCGAGGTGGTTCGGGAGCTTCCAGTGACTTCACCCCTGGATGACTTCAGGCAGCCTCGGTACAGCAGCAGTGGTAACTTTGAGACATCTTCAAAAAGGGCTCCCACGAAGGGAAGAGCAGGAAAGTCAAGGAGGACGGAGCAGGACCACTATGAAACGGACTACACGACTGGCGGCGAGTCCTGTGATGAGCTGGAGGACGACTGGGTCAGGTACCCGGTCGGCTCTCCTCTTCGTGGAGCCACTTTCACCCTCTGATTATCAAGCGGGGGCCAACCAGGTTTTGGAGCTGTTGCCTCCTAAACTGGGGTCAATGGTATAATTTCATTCTTTGTCAACCAGGACTGGAGACCGTTTTTTGTGCTGTGTTGGTTTTTTCCTTACTGCCCTTTCATAATACAGATTGAAGTGGTGGGAATATGTTTGGCAGTAACCAGCTCTGTCAGCTTTGCACAACGTGGCCAATGAACTTCACCATGTTCTTACATTCACCCAAGAAAGACTTTTCAAATAAATAAAAGTCTAGAGGAACTTTGTTTTACTGATTGTAAAATTCCCAGACCAGTGCTATGGCTTTCCTTTGGCGATAACTTTTAAGTTAAGCTTTCATAAGACCAGAGTTTCTTTTAAAGTTTAATGCAAAAAACTTTGGCAAACAGTTTTGTAAACAATTGAAGTAACAATTTCAGGTGTTCAGGCTAAAGCTGTGTTGGTGGTTTTGTTCTTGTCCACCGTCACCAAATTTACTTGAATGTGATATGTAGCTGTTTTTAGCCCAAGTATTCTGAGAACTAGGACACATATCAGAAACATTTGTGGTGTGAATGTTGTTTAATCAAAACATTGCTTCTCAGGGTGTTAGGAGGGATGGGTGGGGCATGGATAGGTTGAAATCCCCTATTCACTGATAAATCTGATA
Source organism: Lemur catta (assembly GCF_020740605.2). Classification (NCBI taxonomy): domain Eukaryota; kingdom Metazoa; phylum Chordata; class Mammalia; order Primates; family Lemuridae; genus Lemur; species Lemur catta. The sequence goes on from NC_059139.1 coordinate 44,574,985, forward strand.
CTTCATCTTCCTCTCTGCCCCCACGGGTTTTTGGTTCATCTGCATATCTACAAAATAGTTGCCTAACTTGTATCATGGAAGATTTAACTGAACACTTTCAGAAATCCTGAATTCTTATAGCCCTTTTGATCAAATCACTTTAATTTCTGTCCTCTATAAATTGAAGATAGATATAAAATTTGACATTTCATATTACTATGGAGCTCCTTAGTGTTGTGAAAGAGTTCAGAGTATTTTCTCAGTGGACTTACAGGTTAATAGCATCATCTCCTATGTAAGGAATAGGAATTAAGAGACACAAGTGATACAGAATTTCAGTTTTTCTTCTTCATACTTTGATGAATTGCCAGATTATTTTTGCAATGAGTTCATGTTTTTATACGTGTACATTTTTAATGGCTGCTTTTATAATGCAAGAACAAAATAAGCTATTTCCACTCAGGAAAAACAAGACCAAAAAATAAATAAATAAGCCAATTTGAAAAGTATGGGTGTTAGCAGGAAACAGCCACTTCCAGTCAGCTGCTCGGCCGCTGTAGTGATCAAAACAGGCTTTGTGTTCCAGAATTCCAGTTTTAAGACTTTAAACATAAGGAGTCCAATATCATGTGGTATGGTGTATTGAGAATAAATGAGTTCCTATGACTCGAACCTTAAGTTTCAGGAATGATTTTCAACTTCATTTCTAAAAATTATATAGGCATAGTTTTTTTTTTAAATGAGTGGTAGTATATATAATATATATAATCATTCTTAATAGAACTTATTCGTATCCCACCTCCCTCTGCCCATAAGATACAAAAAGAAATCAGGTGAATGTCATTCTCCACACCCCACCAGTTTTATTATCTTTGAGGAAGAAATGCTGGATTTTATGTCAGTGTTGATGTAGTCATTTTCCCTCTCAATTTTAGGGACTATCCACCTATCACTTCAGATCTAGAAAGACAACTCTACAAGAGAGATTTTGACACTGGCCTGCAGGAATACAAGAGCTTACAAGCAGAACTCGATGATGTCAATAAAGAACTCTCTCGACTGGATAAAGAATTGGATGACTATAGAGAAGAAAGTGAAGAGTATATGGTAAATTCAAACCTGCTATTTGTTTATTATGTAGAATTTGATGCTAATCTATGGAGATACAACATCCTTTATACTGTACTATTATACTATTGATAAAAATTTAGCTAGTAATTATCAAACTAATTTCTTTCTTTTTTTTTTTTTTTTGAGACAGTCTCACTCTCTTGCCTGGGCCAGAGTGCCGTGGCATCAGCCTATCTCACAGCAACCTCACACTCCTGGGCTCAAGCAATCCTCCTGCCTCAGCGTCCCAAGTAGCTGGGACTACAGGCATGCGCCACCATGCTCGGCTAATTTTTTCTATGTATCTTTTTAGTTGTCCATATAATTTCTTTCTGTTTTTGGTAGAGACGGGGTCTCGCTCTTGCTCAGGCTGGTCTCGAACTCCTGAGCTCAAATGATCCTCCTGCCTCGGCCTCCCAGAGTGCTAGGATTACAGGCGTGAGCCACTGGCGCCTGGCCTATCAAACTAATTTCATCGAAGAATAGTTGAAATTTGTTTTTTTTTTTTTAATTTAACAAATAGAGACGGGGTCTCGCTCTTGCTCTGGCTGGTCTCGAACTCCTGAGCTCAAACAATCCACCCGCCTCAGCCTCCCAGTGTTTTTTTGTTTTTTTGAGACAAACTTACTGTGTCACCTAGGCTAGAGTTTAGTGATGTGATCATAGCTCACTGCAACCTCCAACTTCTGGGCTGAAGCGATCCTCCTGTTTCATTCTCTAGGATAGCAAGCACTGCAGGCACATGCCGTCACACCTGGCTAAATTTTCTAAATTTTTTGTAAAGACAGAGTCTCCCTATGTTGTCCAGGCTGGTCTTGAACTGCTGGCCTCAAGTGATCCTCCCACTTCAGCCTTCCCAGAGTGCTGAGATGACAGGCATGAACCACTGTGCCCCACTGAAATTGGGTTTTGGATGAAAGTCTTTCCAAATTGAAGAGTGTACAAATGTACTGAAGTATTTATTACAAAGCAATACTCTATGTATATCTATCCCTTCCTATTTAAAAGAAAACAGCTATATTACTTTTTCTATTCCAATTCATCGTTTCTGCAAAAAAACTCAAACAATACAGAATTGTATACAGAAAAATGAATCACTTTAAATTCTACCACCAAAAAAATCCTTGTCACCAAAATATTAGTTGTTAAAACATCTTTCTATACAGCAGTATACATACCTAGGCACACACAATCTTCAGTAAAGAATCTTCTTATATGTTTTACTTATATCCTTCCTGGTTTTTAGATCAAGAGCAATTTATGATTATCTTTCTTTTTGAGGGGTTGGGGTTTGTTATTTTTGAGACAGAGTTTTGCTCTGTTGCCTGGGCTAGAGTTCTGTGGCGTTAGCCTAGCTCACAGCAATGTCCAATTCCTGGGCTCAAGCAAACCTCCTGCCTCAGCCTCTAGAGTAGCTGGGACTACAGGCATATGTCACCACACCTGGCTAATTTTTTCTATTTTTAGTTGCCCAGCTAATTTCTTTCTATTTTCAGTAGAGATGGGGTCTTTCTCTTGCTCAGGCTGGTCTCGAACTCCTGACCTTGGGCAATCCTTCTGCCTCGGCCTCCCAGAGTGTTAGGATTACAGGAGTGAGCCGCTGTGCCTGGCCTTATGATTATCTTTCTTTTTCTCTTGATCTCCTGGCTGAGGTAGAGTTTGTCCATGTAAAATTACTCTTTTTTGTAATTTCTTTCTTCTCATACTGTATTTTGTATATGTACTGAAATTTTTATAGTTACACCACCATTTACAATGAGATTAGTCCCTTCTTCCCATTTTCTTGTTTCTTCATTTATTTTATCAATCATTTGTGTAAGCAGAAACTCATAGATATCTGTTTTATACTGTGAGTTATAGTCCAATACTATTTCAGTTAGTGGCTCTAACTGTTCTAGCTTTGATGATTGGTAACTCTTTCAGTTGCTTCCTATGTCCCTTTGACATACCCTCCCTTGTCATGGTGGGGGTTTTTCTTTGTCTTTGTTTTTTTTTTTTTAATACTTTCTGGCACTGCTTCTTTCTGACTTTTTTTACTCAACAATGATTTATAGTTATTGTTTCATATCAGTAATAAAGATCTACCTAAATATTTAATATGTAAAACTAGCTACACAATTTTCAGTTTTATGGTTGTATCATAATTTACTTAAGGGTCACCGTCTGTGGATACACATTTAAGTATGTCTCCCCCCAACTCCAGTAGTACCTGTAATACACTAGTGAGCCTTTCCATTTTTTGGCACTCTTGTCTGCTTATTAGCTGAACAAATTCCAGAATGTGACATTGCTGGGTCATAGGGTATGTACATTTAAACTTTTGTTGCAGAATTGCCCTCCAGAAAGATTATACCAACTGCATTCCCGCTGGCAATGTACTAGAGGTCTCCTTTGACCCAAATCTACTCATACCTGAAAAATTACTGCCTCATGTCTTAGATATTAGTAATTCAACTTTTCATGACTTCATATGTTTATTGGAACTTCATATTAATTTTATTTAATATGCTGCCATTTTTCAATTGAGATGATCTGCTTTTCAGTTTTACAAAAGATTTTTAAATATATTTAATTCATGATTTGTGATTACACTTTAGTTGATTAAATTGATAGATGTTCAGAAATATTAAAACTTACTTACTGATAGGGGCATGAAGCAGTTGTGCTTCTGCAAGCTGACACTTTTAGCCAACTGGGAGGGTTGTGGATGGGATCACATCAGGGGTGGGGGTTAGAGGAGGAGCTGGCTGGGCTGAGCTTTGGAGGGTCAGGGTGGTAAGGTGGTCCCAGTGCAGCAGAGAACATGGGAGAAGTCTCCTGAGGCCTGTGCTAGATCGCTGGCCTGGGGTGGGGGTCTCAGCCCATGGCCCCTCATGTCTGAGTGGTCGGCCCCCAGGTTGGATTTCAGGGAACTGATGGGCCAGAACGAGGACCTCTGGGACTTCCATGGGAGTCCCTTAGAGTCAGTGCTCTCACCTCCACCTCCACCGTGGCAGCACCAGGCCCAAACTGCGGGGTTGTCCCCCAGCCTCCTTTCTCTCACCTGCCACACCCAGTTCCTGAGCGGTCCCTGGTGGTCCCAAGGCCAACATCACCCTAAATGCAGTCCCTTGTCACCACCCTCCTGGCGCCCAGTGTCCTCATCCCAGATCCTGCTCACACATCCCTGCTGCCCTCCTGGGTGGTCAGGAGGATTCCTGCTAAGACCAGGGTCCCGTCCTCTGTCAATGTTTATGGGTGTGTCTGGGACCATGACAAGTACAGGGAAGTAAGTGGGGACCAAAATAGCTAGTGTTTTACCTGGGGAGGGGGAATCCCAGGCACTGAGCCTCCTGACTACAGCCCAGATCTGTAGTGTTTGCAGGTTTCTCTGTTGTAAATACTTGTCCAGGGTTGACTTCAGTGAAGCCAAATTCCTGAATGTTATCAATGCTGGATCCTCTGCTGCACAGCAGTGCAAGTGCAAGGGTGTGGGGTGGCAGAGCTCCAGGTGGAGGGAGTGGCCAATGCAAAGTTCCTAAGGCTGGACCCTGGCTGACCCTGGACCTGACCTCCTGCAGGCTAGCTCAGAGCTCCTAGAAGTCCCTGAGGAGAAAGACCGGGAGCCACCCACCCAGCAGGGCTGATGTCCTCCCAGCCCTTTCAGTTTTAAAGTATTTGCATCTTTACATAATTTGGTTTATGTATTGTTTTCTTTTATGGTTTCTTTCTGGTGTTATCGTAAACCTTTATGAATTTAGTAAACATTTATTGATCACTCATTGTTCCTTGTTGATGTGGAAGTATTGGGGTTAGAAAGAAAAATAAAATCCTTTCCCCACCCTCAAAGAGCTCATATTCCAAGAGAGAAATTGACATCTAAACAACTTAGGCAATTTTTATCATTAATGGCAGAAAAACAATAAACAACTTAGACAACATGATTCATGCTGTATTCACATTATGTGTAGAAAACACTAACTGTTAGGGTGGGAATTTGTACATGGATGGAGAAAGAATTCTCAACACAAAGATTAAGATAGAAGTACAAAGTTTATTTTACTTTCTCAGAGAGAGAGGAGGGGAGGGTATGTGAAGGAGATAGAAAGAAAGAGAGAAGGGAAAGAGAAAAACAGAAAGAGGAGGGAGAGGGCATGGCACATGAAAGAAAGAAAAGGGGAAGTGCCCCCTCACCTCCCAGAACAAGCAGGCCAGGATTTTTATGGGGACAAAGAGAAAGGAAACCTGTTTTTTGTTTGTTTTGTTTTTTTTTTCCTGTGAGGCCATAGCTGGAGCCGGAGCTCTCACCCCTGTTGTCAGCTTAGGGCTCTTCAAGGCTGTGAAAAGGAACTCTTAGAGGTAATGAGTTGATCTTTGAGACAATGAGTTGAGCCCCCAGATGGCTAATCAAACAAAATGAAGGGGGCACTTGTGCTGTGAGTTTTCTCTTGGAAGGGGCAATTATGTGCTGTGAGTTTTTTCTTTCTGTTACATAGTTTATCAGCAAGGCCATCTTTCAGTACTGCTCGGAGAAGGAATAGTCTGCCTTAGGCCTGAAGAGTTGAAGGGAAGCATCACTGAGGTGTAACCAGACACAAGGGTGGGGGAGGTATGTGACTACAGCCATGAGGAAAACATGATAGAAATCTTGAAGCAGTCCCCTGCCTGATTTTTTAAAGGAATTGCTAATGGGAAGCACTGAGACGGGAGAGGCAGGAAACTAGATGAGTAGAGAAATTAAAGCGGAGCTTAGACCAGTCTTGCAGTGGGATATAACCTGATCAGAGCTGTGCTGTACAGAGGTATTTCTGGGGTCAGTGTGGCCCAGGGACTGGCACGGGGCAGAGATGGGAAGCATCTGAACAGCTCCTGCCTCTGTGGACAGAATGTGAGAGAGACAGTATCATAAATGTCTCTTCACTGGATTCCTTCAGGCCTCCTGCAGACCGGAAGAGTTTTAAGAGCTTTAAGGCTTCATTATTTTAATTGCTTATGTTTTTTTCAAAGCTGTTACTTTTAGCTCCAAAGTATAACATCAGGAATGTTCGTCTTAGAAGAGAGAAGGCCCCAGTAAACATATTCCCTTGTGTTTCTCATTCATAGGCGGCTGCTGATGAATACAACAGACTGAAGCAAGTTAAGGGAGTAAGTATCTGGGATTGAAAGATTCTTTTGCTAAGAACTTTTATGTGTTTTTCATTTAACCTTAAGAATAACTATGAATACCTTTTCACACATGCACTGATAATAGACCTTTAACTTTGAGATGAAAACTAACAAAAGTAAGAACCTTAATTTCTGTTGTTTGTAGCTACAGTGGATACTGACTTTTTAAAGCTCTCTCTCTCTTTTTTTTTTTTTTTTTGGGTAATCCAAAATGTGTTGTTTGTGGATTGGGATGGTTTCCCGTTCATCTTGGCTCAGGTGCTTTTAGTGCTGCTTCCTCCTGGAGGAGCATCCTTCCCTGAGCGGTGCTTTTCCTTCTTGGGGCTGCCTGAGGGCATGTGCGTGGCTGAGTCGTAGCCGCCTGGGGGTTTCACATCCATGAAGCAGGAACTGGGGCTCCGCACCATGAGTACCTTCTTGCGTTTCCTCTTCTCTTCTGGAGAGAGATGAAGGAGACTCTTTGTGAGAGGCATGATCTTGTGGAGAGGTTATCACTGCCAGACTGATTTTTTTAAATGTTTTTTAAAAGTTAAAGTATATTTACAAAAAAGTGCAGAAATCAAAGTGTATAAGTTGGTAAATTTTCACAAAGTAACTACACACCTGTGTACCCAACACCCAGATCAAGAAATACATTACCTAGTACCCCTGGTACACCTCCCACTTCCAATTTTTACACTCTCTCCAGATCATAACCACCATCTTGACTTCATAGATTACTTTTGCCTATCTCGAACTTTATAAAAATGGAATCATACAGTATGTGTTTCGTGTGTGATTTCTTTTGCTCAGTATTGTGTTTGTAAGATCTATTCATGTTTTGGCATGTAGTTGTGGTTCATTAATTTTTATTGCTGTGTGGTATTGTTTTATGAATAAAACATAGCTTATTTATCCATTTTATTGTTAATGAACATTTAGGTTGTTCCCAAGTTTGGGCTTTTACAAATAATGCAGCTTCAAACTTTTTTGTAAATGTGCGCACGTTTGTTAGGTATACACTTAGGAGTGACATCACAGGGCCATTGTGCATGTGTGTATCCAGCCTTGGTAGATACTGTCAAACAGCTTTCCAAAGTTTGCCAGTTTTCATTCCCACCAAGCATTATAGACTCCTGCTGCCCCATATCCTTGACAATGCCAAGCATTCAGTCATTATTGACTTAAAACACTTTTTAAAAAAAGATTTTATATTAAGAATTTTATAAGTTATGATTTACACCATGATTTTATTTTATTTTTTTAGAGACAGGGTCTCACCCACGCAGGCTGAAGCGCAATGGCGCAATCACAATTCTCTGCAGCCTTGAACCTCCTGGGTTCAAGCAATCCTCCAGCCTCAACCTCTGGAGTAGCTAGGACTATGGGCGTGCGCCACCATGCCTGGCTAAATTGTTTTATTTTTTGCTATGTTGCCTAGGCTGGTCTCAGACTCCTGGCCTCGAGCGATCCTCCCACTTGGCCTCCCAAAGTGCTAGGATTATAGGCATGAGCCACTGTGCCCAGCCCATGATTTTAAGTAAGAGTTTAAAAGTGTGTATAGTAAAAGTTTCCCCACTCTCTTGTCCCCCACTCAAACAGTTTCCTTTTCCTCAGTCAACTGATATTACCAGTTTCTTGTTTTACTGATTTTTTTTCAGATGATATGTTAGGAAAAAGGCCTACAAGTCTTCTTGGTCATTTTACAAATTTTTAGAAATGCGGATATCCTTTGTAAAATCCCAGGTTAGAAGATAGGATTAAGGGAATGAGATGCCAATGTGGTTATTAATACTGTCAGGTGCCTTAAGTATATTACTACATTTAACTCTCTCGACAATTCTCTCTTACTAATATTCCCCCTTTTTTGTTTGCTTCTGCCTCCCCAGTATACCTGTTTTTATTTTGTTGGCTTTATATGATTCACTTTTCCCCTTTTTAGTCTGCAGATTACAAAAATAAGAGGAATTATTCCAAGCAGTTGAAGAGCAAATTGTCACACATCAAGAAGATGGTTGGAGACTATGACAGACGGAAGACATAGAAGGTGGATGCCACATTGTTTGAGAAATTAAGAAGTATCTGCCTGATGTCTCTGAAGTGTTCTCAGAAGGCAAATGACTTGGATCATAACCCAGGAAGCCAAACTTTTGTGATCATTACAAAGTTTTGGTAGCTTTAATATCATCAGTATTGAAGCATTTTATAAATAGTTTTTGATAATGAACTTGGCTGAACACTCCAGTTAAGGATTTTATGCTTTAAACATTGGTTCTTGCCTTAAGAATGAAATACTATTTGAGGTTTTTAAACCTTAAAGGAAGTCCTGGTGTGAACTGTGTGGTGAACTTTCACACACCAGACAACGATGTCTTAATGTTTGTGTACATGCATTCACTCACACAGGTGATCTCATTTAATCCTCCCAGGAACCCTGCAGGTAACTATTATTTATAATCACTTCTTTTCAGATAAGGAAAGTAGGTCTCCACAATGAAGTCTCTGAAGTGAACCTTGCTTGTTTCCTAGCACACAGTTTTGGTTAAGTCTGTTTTATGACTCTACTAGTAATAAAGTCCCCAGCCTTTCATACTTTAGCTACTATGTGTACTATGTTCTACCAGCCTCTCTGTTGATTTTTTCTGTTGTATAAATGGTTAAAAGAGGTTTTTCTTGTTTTATGTTATCCTCATAATACAGATCATGTACAAGAAACAAATGTATGAAATTTAAAGATTGTAAATATATACTTACTTTTTAAAATCAAAGTTTAAACCTACTGGTTAGAATTTTATGTATTTTTAAATACTTTTATCTTTTAAGGTTTACGTGCATTTTTAAAACCAACTAGATCTTTTCATTGTATCAGAGTATCTGATTACATTTATAATTCAATTGTGACTTGAATTATATCTTACAGAAATGTTCGAGTTCTGTACATATTTTATAAGGTATTAAACCTGGTGTTTTCTTTCTATAATATACCTGTTTGACGTCATTAGTGCAGTTAATATTAAGCTGTGGAAAACTACACTCAGGAGTTGTTATCTGTTGTTATTTTGGGTGCTTTGCTGGTTGGTAGTTTCCCAGTTCTTTTAGCTTTAAGAACAGAATGCTGATGTATCTGGAAATAGAATGCTATCCCATAAAATACCAAATTATTTCAAATGGTGCCCTTAAATCTCACATTTTTAGAAATTCAGATTTTTATTAAAGTAAAATTAACTGGTAACATGCATTAACCAAATTTATTGTGATTATCATTCCAGTTTAGACTGTTTTTCTGAAAATGTTTTTTTAGAATAATCTATAAAACTGGTCTTTAGTATGCAATTCAGACATTTAAGTATATAATTTTCTATATACCATTCTGAATTATTTTTCAAAAACAAACTTTTAAATAATGTTTCCATTATAATTCTAATTCATTTCTTCAGATTGAAGAAATTCTTAGTTTTCTATGTTCTGCACATAGTACAAAAAGTATTTTCATGGTTTTTGAATTTACACCAAATGAAAAGGACTCTCTTGAGCACCTGAACTATTTTGTGTGTTAAATTTTCAACAACTTGTTCTTGGAAGTCAATGTATTTAGTTTATGAAAGCAAGTTTGCCAGTGTTCTCACCGAACAAAACTATTCAGCTGAATGCAGAAAATGAAACAGCAAGAGTTTGCATTGTAAAATTGTGCCATAAAATTGGACTTAAACAAAATGAAAAAATAATTTTTCAGATGTGGTGTTTATGCTAAAGACCACTTCAGGAAGCTAGGGTCAGAGTATTTCTGTTGGTGTTGACATTAATTAGCTGGATGTAACTTTGAAAAATCACTCAGGTGGTTTTCCTAATCTGGAAAACAAAAGTTTTCGATTTACTTTCAGACAGCTTTTCCATTTCTACCCTTCTGTGGTGGTTGTGTCGGCAATTCTGCTTTCTGGTGTAAACCATTTTTCAAAGTAGTTTGCTGTGAAAGTATGTGGTCCATCTCATAGATTCCCAGCATAAAGTGATGCCCTAAATGTATGATTTTGTATTAAAAGTAGGATGAATATTTTAATTTTTATTTTGAAAAATTTAAAGAAATGCAGAAATATAGAAAATACATGTACCTAACATCCAGAAATAACAGGTGTAGTGTTTTGTCATATGTGCTTTGTATTTTTTGAAATATGATGAAGTCTACTAGTATTTATACTAAATGATAATAATATTGGATACACATATATAAATGAAATTTCATTTAATTCTCACAACAATCTTTTGACGTAACCAATTCTCACTTTCATTTTATAGATAAGGAGACTAATGATTTGCTAGATTAACTGGCCCATTGTCACACACTAGCAAGTGGTAAAACTAAGTAAGGATTGGGATCTTGGCTTGTTGGACTATTAGAATGTATACTTCCGTCCTAGGTTGACTTTGTTACTTTGTTTAATGATTTGGATAATGTGAGATTACTCTGCTGTTAATAAAGCACACTATTTTAGTTTTGCATGCATTTTAAGTACTTTTAACTAACCTAAAATGCTTCACATGAAATATCTAAAGACCTGAGTACGTATGTATGTGTAAAGAAGGGTCAGGACAGAAGAGTGCTTTAATCATGGCTCCAGGGACCTTAGCTTCGGTGGGGATTGTGGGAGTTCCTTACACAAAGACTTTCTCCCTTCTTTGTGGACCTGTTTCTCACCTGGGCTTTTTAAAAGGCTCAGCTGGGGAAATCAGAACTCATAATTTCCTGGCAGCTCATGATTCTGCTATGCTACACCATGCCCTCCCTGTGTGAAAGGACAAATTAGATGGGGGACATCATCCCTCATGTGTTCCATATTTTAATATTTCTTCTAATGGGAAGAAGTGAGTAACAATGCATAAATAATCTGAGTAGTTTTTAGAAAACATTGTTAGTAAATTAAAATAATGCTTTGGAGTCAGAAAAAGAACATGGATACATAACTAGGATTTGTGTGTGTGTGTGTGTGTGTGTGTGTGTGTGTGTGTGCGTGCGCGCGCGCACGTGTGACTGAAACAAAATGTGGAAGGGTGTCCCCCCAAAATTTCCATTTGCTGCCAAGGGACCTGCTTGCTGTTGCCTGCAGGTGTTGTCCTATTCCTGCTGTGGGACCTTGGACAAATTACCTGTACCTCAGTTTTTCGTATCTGTAAAAGATATTTGTAATCTCACAGTTAAGAGGGTAGTTAATGTGTGACTTAGTTGTTGTCCAAAAGTAAATATGTCTACATACCCCTATCTCCCAAAGCCAGAAAGTGAAACTTTAACACATTTTTAAAAAGCAAATTGTTTTTAAAAGTGTACGTGTCATTCAATCCCATATGCTTGGTCTGTGCTGGGTGCAGCTTTAAGGTGTAAATTCTTTTGAATTTTAGGCAGATAATGCGTTAGGGTTGGCATTCCAACTATCTGTAGATAGTGAACAAATGCTTTTTAGGATAGAACAAATAGTGATTACATATCAAAATCACGATCATTAGATACTGTTGTAGTCAGTTCTGGAGATTTTAAATGAGTCTCTCTGGAATGATTTGGTTTCTCTGTATAAAGGTATTGGAATCGACCCTGTGCAGTGTCTCAAGCCTGCAGTCCCAGCACTATCGCAGGCCAAGGCAGGAGGATCCCTTGATGCCAGGAGTTTGAGAACAGTCTGTGAAACACAGCCAGACCCCATCTCTACCTAAAAAATAGAAAAATTAGCCAAGTGTGGTGGTGTGTGCCTATAGTCTCAGCTACTCAGGATTGTGCCACTGCACTCGAGCCTGGGCAACAGAGTGAGACTCCATCTATAAATGTACGAATGAATGAATGTATTGGAATAGACAGGTTCACCCCTTCCAGTCTTTCAGGTTGCATGCGTTTTGTATTTCAGTTTGATTCTGCTGGCTGAGCTGTTCATGAGTTTTCTAACTTCATAGATTGTATCTAGCCACCCATGGGCAAAGAATAGATTGTTCCATTTTTTATAATTACCACTTTGTTTTAAAAGTTGAAAAAACATTTGACTAGGTAGATAGTTTATCCTACCATTTTGTACATGATTAGAATATTAGTCATAATTATGCCAAGAGATTACCATGGGTTTATGCATATTTTGCTTTGGTATCATCCTAGTTGAGTCTTAAGATCCATGTCTAAAATCTATACAGAGCAGGATCTCGCTCTGTTCTAGAGTGCAAGTGGCATCATCGTGGCTCACTGCAACCTCAAACTCCTGGGCTCAAGTGATCCTCTTGCCTCAGCCTTCCAAGTATATGGGACTACAGGCGTGCACCAGCACACCCAATACAGAGCAAATATTACTATTGGAAAAAGTCTAAATGTTTCAGGCTCCTCTCTTCACAAATACATTTTAATTTAAATTTATTGAGGAGTCCTCTGTCCTCTTCCTGGTTTTCCTTTAAAAAAAAAAAGTCTTCCCAGACTGATGGATAAAAAACATAAGGGAGAACTTGGGGCTGGGATTGTGGCTGTTTGACCTATAGGAATGTATCACATCCTGGAATAGGATGGCCAATTAGAATGGAAGGAAAGGAAAAAGTGTGGAGCTTGTGTGTGAGTCCTATGCAGGGGCAAGGATGAAAGCCTCCTGGCACTGGGAAACAATCAGCAAAGCTAATTTCTCTTCCTCTCTCTTTTAAAATTTTGTTCATGCAAAGGCAACACATCTTGTTTTCTGGGAGGAAATGATGGTGATTGTGGAGTTGCCACTAAGCTCCATAAGGTAGATGGAGATATCCCCATTTTACAGATCAGTTCACAGACATGTGTTGTGACTTGCTTGAGGTCACCCAGCTAGTGTAGCAGAGCCTGATTTTAAATCCAGGTCTGTTTTTTCCACTGCTATGCAGGATACCTTTATGTTTTTGATGAAGTCAGAACAGAGATAGGAAGAATTTGATACTAACAGTATAGGCAATGGATGGGATGAATATGCTGACGGGAAAGGGAAGAGGCCCCAGCCTGTGCAGTTCCTTTCTGCTATTCCCCTCCTGGTCCTAACCCTTTTCTGATCCTCTAAGAGTGCCTTGCTTCTCCACTTCTGAAGTGTGGGAAATGCTAGTGATTCCACTTATATTAATAGGAATCTCAAATAACTTGTCCAAAACTGAATTGATCTTACCCACTCCCCAACCTCTCAGTAATTGTAACTCCAAACTTTTGGTGGTTCAGCTAAAAACTTTGAAGTCATCATTGATTTTATTTTTCATAACACACATCCAGTTTAGCAGCAAGATTTAGAATCCAATCGCTTCTCACCTGCTACACTGCCATACTACACTGGTCCAATCCATCATGATTTCTCCCCCTCCAAAATTCTTACAATACTCACAGCTGCTCACCTCCACCTTACCCTTCTGATCTCAGCTCCCACCATTCATCCCCTGGTTTGAGGACCATTCAGTCCCTCAAACACACCAATGTGCTTCTACGTCAAGGCCTTTGCACTTGCAATTCCCTTGGAGAACTCTTCCCCCAGGTATCAACTCCCTCCCTCATTCCGGTCGGGGCTCAACTGTCTTAGGGAGGACTCCCCTGAGCACCCTCTGTTAAACTGCAATTCCTTCCCCTTCAACGCTTGATTTTTCTCTATGGCACTCTCGTCATTTGATATAGTATGTTTTTCTTTATAGCTGTCTCCCCTAGTAGAAGGAAAACTCTACAAGGGCAAGGATTTCTGTTAGTTTTTTAGTGTTATTTCCTCAGTGCTTAGAACTGTACCAGGCCCAAAGTTGGTGCTCAGTATTTGTTGAATAAATAGCAAGAGCGACAGAGGAGTCGCGGAATGCCGTTGCACAGCAAGGTCCGGCCTTACTTCTGTGGTTAGAGTCCTCATCCCAACTTTTTAAAACAAAATCAAGTTCCTTGGAGCCCAGGTCGACGGTTGCTGAGCACCTGACCAACCAAGAGCGAACGGCGACCACTCTTGCTAGTTCTTTGTGAAGATCAGCTGGAAAGCGCGGAGGCGGTCCCTTCCTGCACCCCAAGTCAGCTCTAGGTACGCCCTGCTCTCACGCGCCCCGCTCTGGCGGCCGCCGTCCGCGGTAGCCGGAACGTTTCTGCGCGACTGCAGCGTGCGGCGGAAGGACTTCTGCGGTGTCCCTAGAGGGGCTGGGCCTTCCGGCACAGTCTCGTCCTGGCAGTACCGGTGAGTGTGCGGTTGGAGGTCTGCGCCGCGTTGAGGCGGGGTAGGGCGCCTGGGTATCTAGGCGGCTAGGAGGGGCCTGGGAGGCCGGGACGGAGCAGAAGTACCCCAGCCGGCCTCCTAAGGAAGGAGGGTGTGAGGGAGCGTGTGAAAGGGGAGGAGGGCAGCTTTCTTCTGGGGAGCCGCAGAGAAGCACTGGGGGCTGCAGTCTGGGGCATAGCTCTCCCTCCCTAAGTCAGAGAGCGACTTTTGGGAATTGTGGTTTAGCGTTCGAGTTTGTGACCTGCCGCCAGCTCTGTGGCCTCGAGCGAGTTAACATCTGAGCCTAGAGTTCCACACCTGAAAAACAGGGACAGTAATCACCCTTGCCTGTCTCACAGTGATAGCATTTTGAGCTCATGAAACAGGAATCATACCAATGGGCTTATGCTGGGGAATGTGGCTTTTCTGGGGTTGTACTCCAGGAAACGATCAGCGATATTTTAAGAAGATAGACTATTGGGAAGTCATAGGCCATTGGAGATTTTTCCACCTCCTGTCATGTCTCTGTGATTGATTTCCCATTGCAGGCAGCTCTAATTAAGAAGTCTGTGTATACATTGGGCCCAAAGTCTAGCTTCCAGTTTCTACTCATTGGTTCTCACTTTGTTTCTGAACCTCAGAGAATAAATACTAATACACTAAATACAATTTAATTATTGATGTGATGGATGGGAATAGCCACATTTTTAAGAATTTGAGTTTAAAAACATGGAGAACATTATGCAAGGTTTTCCTTTTTTTTCTTAATTTTTTTATTAGAGACAGTCTCGCTCAGTCGCCCAGGTTTGAGTGCAGTGGCCAGATCATAGCTCACTGTAACCTCAACTCCTGGGCTCAATGGATCCTCCTGTTTCTGCCTGCCACATAGCTGGGATTACAGGCCTGTGCCACCATGCCTGGGTTAATTTGAAAATTTTTTTTATAGAGACAGGATCCTGCTGTGTTGCCTAGGTTGGTCTTGAATTCCTGTGCTCAAGAGATTCTCCTGGCCAGGCGCGGTGGCTCACGCCTGTAATCCTAGCCCTCTGGGAGGCCGAGGCGGGTGGATCGCTGGAGGTCAGCAGTTCGAGACCAGCCTGAGTGAGACCCCGTCTCTACTAAAAATAGAAATAAAAATTATCTGGACAACTAAAAATATATATAGAAAAAATTAGCCGGGCATGGTGGCGTATGCCTGTAGTCCCAGCTACTCGGGAGACTGAGGCAGGAGGATCGCTTAAGCCCAGGAGTCTGAGGTTGCTGTGAGCTAGGCTGACGCCACGGCACTCACTCTAGCCAGGGCAACAAAGTGAGACAATGTCTCAAAAAAAAAAAAGAGAGAGAGAGAGAGATTCTCCTGCCTCAGCCTCTCAAAATGCTGGGATTACAGGCATGAGCCACCGTGCCAGCCAGTTTTATTTGTGAAATTCACAATAAATACAGAAAGTACAGTGAGTATCAAAATGTTTAATTTACTGCCTGTATACTAGGATGCTACACTCATCATCAAATGTACAAGGTACCTACATATTCAGGGTGTTGACATAGCAAAGATGTTCAAATTATTGTTGCTTCTAATTACTTCAGAATATTAAAGTGGATCATCAGATTGCCTGAAACAAATGAATCTCTTGCAAAACCAGGGATGGATTTATTAATTCAATGGTGAATATACAGAATTTTACCTAATGACATCTGATCATAGCAGGTGCCACAGAAAGCAGGGATGCCTTAGAAGCAGTCTCCAACTTGTCAGTAGGTTTTAGCTCCAGAAGTCCATTTGTAGGTAATTTCTTTAGATTTTTAACTATGTTTTTCTATAGAAGCAATGATATAAATGGAGAGTAAAGTCTTAGTTATGGTCCTCTTCACAAAAATTAATCTTTGCCCCTGCCAATGACAGGGAATATGCTTTTGTTCTTAATGTCTTACCACTTAAAATTCCTTTGATCTCAAATTTATGGAAAAAGGAAACTAAGAGGTGGGTTGGGAAGGGAGATTACATTGGGGAGGATGGAAGTGTGGGATTTTATTACTCGGTTATGATTAATGGGTTCCCCCCACACCCACCAATATCATTCCTAATTATTAAAGAAGTACATTAAAGCGTGAAGAATTGTGGCTGGGTGTCGTGGCTCCTGTCTGTAATCCCAGCATTTTGGGAGTTTGAGGCAGAAGGATTGCTTGAGGCCAGGAGTTCAAGACCAGCCTGGGCAATGATAGTGAGACCTGGTCTCTACAAAAGATAAAAAAATTAGCCGGGCATGGTGGATCACTTGAGCCCAGGAATTTGAGGCTGGAGTGAGCTATGATTGCTCTACTGAACTCCAGCCTGGGCAACAGAGTGAGACCCTATCTCTAAAATTAAAAGAAAAGGAAAAAAATAAAGAAGCAAAAATTCAATCATCCTTAATCCTATCATCCAGACAAAACTCTTTGTCCTATTTGTCAAATGACTGAATAAATATTTCCTTTGTCTTTTTCTTATAATAATTGAGGTCATACTGTGTGTTCAATTTTGTGACATTTTTTGGAATTATGAGGCATAAACATTTACCGACTTATAAATAATAAATGTCATTAGAAACTTTTGATTGTGAGAAAATTCAGATATACACAAAAGTGGAGAGATAGGACAATGAATCATAATGTATCTATCACTGTTATAATCATCAATTGTGGCTAATCTTGTTTCAGTTAATTGCATACCCACTTCCCATAATTCTGTGGTCTTTCCTGTAATACATCTCTGAAGCAACTTTGTTTTTTTACCAGTTTGTAGAAAGATGCTTGTTTCTATTGGTGCCAAGTTTTTACATTCTTTCTTGGAAATGGGAAAAAGAATACCATGAGGATTTTGTATTTTTTTCCAACAATTACTGAATAAACTACAGAGCATAAAATGACCTGGTGTTCTTATTTTTTACCTTTATATGTTTACTCTCTCTCTAATTTTCAAATTTAATTGGATATATTTTGTAACAAACATCTTTAGAAAATTTGTGATCGAATTTTTTTTGCAGATTATTGAATAATAAAATACTTTTTAAAAAAATGGATGAAGAACCTGAAAGAACTAAACGGTGGGAAGGAGGCTATGAAAGAACATGGTAAGTGGGGCATTATTATCTTCTCTTTTCTTTTAGAAATTGTCTTTTTTTTCTTTCAACTTTCTGGAAGTACATTTTACATATGCTAAAATTCACCCATTTCCAGTGTACAATTCAATGATTTTTTTAGAAAATTTACTGAGTTGTACAACCATCACCATAAACCCGTTTTGGAACATTTTAATCATTCCAATGAGATCCTTTGTGCCCATTTACAATTCATTTCAGTCTCACCTCCACCCCTAGGCAACCACTAATCTACTTTCTGTCTCTATATAGATTTGCCCTTTCTGGACATTTCACATAAATATAATCATATACAGTCATGTGCTATTTCATTTAATGGTGGATCATATATATGAGGATGGTCCCATAAGATTATAATACTGTATTTTTACTCTCCCTTTTCTATGTTTACATACACAGGTAACTGACCATTTTGTTACAGTTGCCTACAGTATTCAGTACAGTAACATGCAGTACAGGTTTCTAGCTAGGAGCAATAGATGTGTAGTAGGCTATACCATTTATGTTTGTGTAAATACACTGTGATGTCTATACAATGACGAAATTGCCTAATGACACTTCTCAGATCATATCCCTGTTGTTAAGTGACACATGACTCTAATCTGTGGTTTGTTGTGTCTGGCTTTCACTTAACATTAGTGTTTTCAAGGCTCACCCATGCTGTAGAGTGTATTAATAATTTACTTTTTTATTGCTGAATAATATTCCATTATATGGTTACATGACATTTATCTGTTCACCAGTTGTTGGACATTTAGATTGTTTATAATTTTTGACTATTATTAATAATGCTACTGTGTAATTCACATGCAAATCTTTGGGCATATGTTTTCATTTCTCTTGGGTTAATAATCATTTTAGCTTAGCTTTTTAAACAAATAATTATTGCTTATAGGGAGATCCTTAAAGAAGATGAGTCTGGATCACTTAAAGCTACAATAGAAGACATTCTATTCAAGGCAAAGAGGAAAAGGTATGTAACCTCTTTCTAACTGTGTTACAAAAGGTAAAATACATTCCCTTAAACCTTTCTGTTCATCTGTAAACACTCCTCACTACTTCATCTCAGCTGTGTTTCTGGGAAACTGACCTGTAGCCTTCTGAATAGAGGGAAAGAACTAGCCACCTAGCCTTGCCTCAGCAGGGAAATGGTCTTCAGGGACTATCCACAATGCCTATAATTATGTGTATTCCTTAAGTTAATAATTAACTTCACTAAAAAATGCAGGTTAGTTGGAAAGTTGTATTGATTTTTTTGGGTAGCATGTGGTATTCCATTAAAATGTTCGTATAATTTTAACAGAGTATTTGAGCACCATGGACAAGTTCGACTTGGAATGGTATGTAATTATTTTTTCTTTTACTGGTACAGAACTACTTTGGATTAGAGAAACAGTCTGGCTTGATAGAATAAATAATAGTAAGACAACAAACTTTTAAAAATAATATATTAAAATATATGCATAGAATACGTGACTATTAAATACCATGTTTACTTCTCAGTCCAAAATGTACTTGAAAATTGTCTTTTTTTTTTCCTGGTAGATGCGCCACCTTTATGTGGTAGTAGATGGGTCAAGAACAATGGAAGACCAAGATTTAAAGCCCAATAGACTGACATGTACTTTAAAGGTATCATTTAAATTGATACTAAATCATTTAAATTTATACTAACATCACTTAAATTTTTACTAAATGTGGGAAAGAACACTGAATTCTAAAAAACATTTTTAAAGAACACAGTAGTTTTTTGTTTTATGTTTTTGGTTAATACAAAGTAAAGCTGTGTAGAAGTACTGCCAGATCATTTAGGGAAATGGTAAGCCAATATAGCTAATTATTTATGTTTTTTATTTCTACTCCCCTACCCCAAGTCAGGATCTTGCTTTATCAGTTATCCCTTTTCTTTTCTTTTCTCTTCTCTTTTCAATGGTGTCTCTGGCTGTTGCCCAGCCTAGAGCACATCATAGCTCACTGCATCCTTAAACTCCTGGGTTCAAGTGATCCTCCTGCTTCAGCCTCCTGAGTAGCTGGGACTACAGGTGTCCACCATGCCTGGCTAATTTTTAAAAATATTTTTAGAGACAGGGTTTCACTATGTAGCTCTGGCTAGTTTCGAACTCCTGGTCTCGAGTGATCTTCCTGCCTCAGCTTCCTGAGTAGCTGGGGTTACAGATATAAGCCACCACACCCAGCCCTTTTCTTTATTTGAATCTTCATTCTCCTTTGACTTACTTGACTCTTAACTCCTCATCTTACAAATACATTCGTATCCTAATTTATCAAAACCCATCCTCAATTCTGCTCATTCTCCCATCTCTGTCTTCATTGGATCTTTTCCTGTTTAGATTTTTTCTGACATGTCCAAATGGTTTCATCTTCTTTTAAAACCTAGCTCAAACAACCTATCTCATCACTCACCATTTCAAATTAAGGTTTTTACTATTTAGTATTTTTACTACTGAATATTTTTTAAAAATCGACAAGCTTAAAAGTCATGAGAAGGGATGCTTGATAAGTAGGTTTCATAAAACATTAATCAGACATGTTCTATGTGGTTGTTATTTTGCCCTTATCTAGTATTTACTTTTTGTTTTTTTTAAACAGTTGTTGGAATACTTCGTAGAGGAATATTTTGATCAAAATCCTATTAGTCAGGTATGTAGATAAGTGAATTCAGAATTAGATTCCTATCTTGCTGCCAAATATATTTTTAAAATATAGGGCATATATATGTGAGTTATTAATTAAGTGACCCAGATTGTATACCAGTTTCTGGTACATTTATCAATGAAATGCATAATAACTATAAAAGTTAGACAACGTACAGTGAACTCATAGGTAAATTTATTTGCCAAAAACACCATGAGAAAAAGTTTCTCACATGTTGCTTCTTTTGTGCTTATTAATTTATTTTAGTTATATAATTCTTATCAAGAGGAAATAGTTTGTTATATTAATAATCATTTTTGTTTTTATTTTGAGATTGGAATAATTGTAACTAAGAGTAAAAGAGCTGAAAAACTGACTGAACTCTCAGGTATGCATATAATTACCTTTACATGACTCAAGGACTTTGCTTTATTTACTCAACCTTGTAATCCTGTTTATATGGCTGCTTAATAAGTAAAGTGAAACCTTCCTGTATGCTCTCTAGGTAAAACCACTTAATAATATCTCCCTCACCATTAAACTCTTGGAATCTAAGGTTAACTGGTCTAAATTGAGTTCTGCATAGTGATCAATAGTATTTATTTAAGATCTATACATGCTTATTCTGAAAATACTAAGATAAAATTAATATAACCATTCATAAGATCCAGTTAATTTTAAAATTAAATTTTTAAAAAGTTAATCATCTGATTTAAAGAACAGAATGTGTGAAAATTGAATTGTAGTTATTATTATTATTATTGTTTTTTTTTGAGACAGAGTCTCGCTTTGTTGCCCAGGCTAGAGTGAGTGCCGTAGCGTCAGCTTAGCTGACAGCAACCTCAAAGTCCTGGGCTCAAGTGATCCTCCTGCCTCAGCCTCCCGAGTAGCTAGGACTACAGGCATGTGCCACCATGCCCGGCTAATATTTATATATATTTTTAGTTGTCCAGCTAATTTATTTCTATTTTTATTAGAGACGGAGTCTCGCTCTTGCTCAGGCTATTCTCGAACTCCTGACCTTGAGCGATCCTCCCGCCTCAGCCTCCCAGAGTGCTAGGATTACAGGTGTGAGCTTCCGCGCCCGACCCTGTAGTTATTCTTAATGAATCAATTTTGCTTATATGACATACCTAACTGAATTTTAGTCTCAAAAGATAGTAATAGCTGTTTTTATTTGCTTTGGTATATGTGCTGTTACAAATTTACATCACTGATTCTGTTTTATTTTCTTTGTAATACACTATCCCTTAAATCTGGTTCTTAACCTTTTATTCTCACCAACACACATAAGGGAAATGACATACTTTCTTCATTAATGGTTTTTTACTATGGTAGTAAAGTGTGAAATGTACCTTAGAGTGATCCATGAAACTCAGTTTTGAGTAACCAAAAAAAGAATCTCAAACTAGCTTAAAAGCAAAAGGGAAATTATTGGCTTATGTTCAAAGGTGGCCTGATTTCATATATAGTTGTTTTCAGGGATCTTGGCTTTGTCTGTCTTCATTTCTCTGGTAGATTTTCTGGGAGATGAAAAGATTTCTTTTGATAGCCTCAAGTGTACATGGCTCTCATAGTTTATAGCATCAGCACAAATCTAGGGAGGACAGCTATTGGCCCTAATTATGATCTGCCCATCCATGAGCAAAGTGGCCGGGAGAATGAAGTATTTTGTTGGTAGTCTTGGATTACATGCCTGTACCCAGAGCAGAATAAAAGCAGGGTCAGTACCACATGGGCTAAGCAGGATCATCATATGGTGGGGGAAGGAGAGTTCCCCCAAGGAAGGGGTGTAGGATCAACCTCATTCCTCTTGCCATCCCCCACTCTAATAGCAGTCTTCTATAGACGCTAGTGAAGTCACATGTATAAAGATGAAAATCTGGAGATTCTGACAGGCTTCCTGAAGGCACCCTTTCTCCCTCTACTTAGACCATTGCCATAAACTACACTGACACTAATGTAGTATGCTTTTCTCCTATACTCACAACACCACGAGAGATTTAAAAAACATTTTGTATGATATGGTAGAAAGAGGAGTGGGTAGAGAACCAAGAGATCTAAGTTTGATTGCTGCTGGTCCTGCAATTAGTTAATGACATATCTTTGAGCAAATCATTTTACTTGTTTAAATTTGTTTTCTCATTTATGAAATGATGGATTTGGACTTAGGTAATTTTCATCTCTAAAATTTTATGAATCTCTAATACTTGCAGTAAATATTCAATATTTTGAATGGTTAGTATTTTAAACTTATTCAGATAAATATGAACTCTAGGAAGCTGCAAGTAGGTGAACAGACAAAGAAGACATTTCATACCAGAAAAAAACCCAGAAACTAAACTATTTTTTAAAAAAATAGTAAAAAAAAAAAAATAGATAAAAAAAAACAAACCCAATTCAATAACATTTTATTATTTTATATATTGTTAATGAGCAAAATGAAGTTTCAAAAGCAATATATTGCTTGCTGAACCACTGAGAAACAATACGGTGCTAATAGTCTTGTAAATTAATTAAAATTTTTTTTGAAAAGCATTAAAATGGTTATTCCCTGAAATTGGGAATGTTATGAAAGAAGAAAAATGTTCACTCTACAAAGATACACTTTGTAACATTAGGTGTAATAGTGACAGATTGAGAATTAACTCACATGTTCAATAGTATAGAGATACTTTGATGAATTGTATGGTACAATCAACTTAATGATATTTTGATTATTATTTATATTTATTTTGATTATTATTAATAGGAAGACAGTGCTGAAATAGAAAATGTTTAGAGAATACCATATTTCATTGAATCTCAGATTCCGTCTATTATGCCTTTATTTTATAAGCCATCAAGAAGGAAAAACCCTAACAGTTGAACTTTGACACAATATCAAATGATATGTGAATTGGTTACACTAGCTTCTTGGAAATTTGACTTATCTGTCACTTATTCCAAAGGACAATAAGCAGCAGTTTCTCCTTCCTTCCTTAATATTGCTAGGCAATCTTTTCAGATGTTATATCAGTAACAGACGATAACACAGCTTTGTCTATTTGTGGGAATCCTCCTTTCTTAGGTCTTGTAAAGAAAGCTTCTGCTTTCTTCCCCCAAGAAATTGCATATAATCTTCCATTAATGAATATTTGCTTCACTAATAATAAATTTAAACCTCGTTGCTGTGTTCCATGCCTTTATACATAAAATATAGCCTTTTTTATTAATAACCTTTCTAAAAACATTTTATTGTATTTTGTTTTTTTCTTTCTTTTTTTTTCTTCTTTTGAGACAAGGTCTTGCTCTGTTGCCCTGGCTAGAGTGCAGTGCCATCATCATAGCTCACTGCAACCTCAAACTGCTGAGCTCAAATGATCCTCCCTCCTCCCGAGTAGCGGGACTACAGGCGTGTGCCACCACGCCTGGCTAATTTTTCTATTTTTTGTAGAGACAGGGTCTTGCTCTTGCTCAGGCTAGTCTCAAACTTGAGCTCAAGCTATCCTCCTGCCTCAGTCTCCCTGAGTGCTAGGATTACAAAGCTTGACCACCGTGCCCGGCCCTAAAAATTACATTTTAAATGGCAATTAAATTTACCATGAATAGTACAATGTACATAATGCGATTGAAGCAACAACATATGAAGAGCTATTCGTAGGTTTTCACATGAGCAGACAGTGGCAACTGTCACAGATGCTGCCTAGCTGCCAGTGATTGTAAAACACATGCTGGTTTCAGAGATGTTAAAATGTGAAAATACGTGGGTCTTAAAAATGATGAAATAAATATTAAAAGTAAGAAGATTGCACTCTAGGTTAATATTATTTTAAAATATGTGTGCTAGTGGATAAAAAGAGATTATTTGTATTCTGTTTTTGAGTATGAAGTGAGACTACTAAATATTTCTGATAAAAGTGCAACTTGCTAGAAATATAAATTGAAGGGATTCTGTTATTTAACATCATAGGTTTGTAAATTTTGAGGGAAACATAAATTTTTACAATGTATATGTAGGATTTTATTGAAAGTGTATTACTTTATTTCTATTTTAGGAAACCCAAGGAAACACATAGCATCCCTGAAGAAAGCTGTAGATATGACCTGCCATGGAGAACCATCTCTTTATAATTCCTTAAACATAGCTATGCAAACTCTAAAGTTAGTATTTTACATTTATTATTTATAATTGATTTAGAAGTTCTTTGTATGAATTAAGTTAAAATGATAATATGTTAACATGGGTCTTCACAAACCCAACTATAACAAAATCATTAACTAGGAAAAATAACATATTGTCATTTATGATGTTTAGTATGATGTTTGTCAGCAATTTTTATTTCACATTTTAGTAGGTGAGGTATATCTGTAATGGTTTTAGAAAAATATTATTACAACTGTAGGCACTATCAATAATACAAAGAAATACGTTGATGGAAAAAATATTTTATTGAAATGGATTATATGTGGAATTTAATGTGGTATAATACTTGTGAGTTGGTTGTACCGTTATTAACATTTATTAATTTATTTTGTAATGTGTCTGTAAATTAATAGCACACTTTTCTAACAAGTTCAGATATGTGGAGTATAGCTAAGACCCCAAAGGATATATTCAAAATCGTTAAAGCTCATATATTTTATCTCTGGATAGTCTGCCTTGGCTCAGACTTTATACCTTTATATAACAGGTGTTTTTTTAGTTTTGAAGTAGAGGAGAAGGAGGTAACACATGTAATGAAGGTAAGCACAATAGCAGGGTCTACAAGTGGAAGCTCGGAGTGTAATGATGAAAATATAAGCAGGAAAGCTGTAACTAACTGATAAAATTGCTCCAGAAAGCATAGAAATCTCTAGCGTAGGTGAAAACAGCTCAGCATATCTTAAAATCCCACAAGCCATCATTTAATTATATGGCATACAAGATTAGTTTCTGATTATTATGACTATAAATCAATATGAGGATAAATGATAGCAGTGCCCCCTTTATCTGCAGTTTTGCTTTCCACAGTTCAGTTGTGCGTGGCACTAAAATATTACATAGAAAACTCCAGAAATAAACAATAAATTTTAAATTGCATGCCATTCTGAATAGCATGATGAAATCTTGCACCTTCCTCTTCTGTCCTGCCTGGAATGTGAATCACCCCTTTGTTTTGTGTATCCATACTGTATAGGCTACCCGTTCATTAGTCACTCAGCCTCCTTGGTTATCGGATGGACTGTCCAGGTACTGCAGTGCTTGTGTTCAAGTAACCCTTATTTGACTTAATACTGGCCCCAAAGCACAAGAGTAGTGATGCTGGGATATTATTATAATTGTTCTATTATTATTGTTGTTGTTAATCTCTTGCTGTGCCTAATTTATAAATTACACTTTATTATAGATATGTATATACAGGTATACTCATTTTACTGTGCTTTGCTTTTTTTGTTTTTTTTGTTGTTGGGTTTTTTTGTTTTGTTTTTTTTGAGACACAGTCTCACTCTGTTGCCCAGGCTGGAGTGCAGTGGCCTCATCACAGCTCACTGCAACCTGGGCTCAAACGATCCTCCTGCCTCAGCCTCCCAAGGAGCTGGGACTACAGGCAGATGCCACCACGGCCAGCTAATTTTTCTGTTTTTTGTAGAGATAGAATCTCACTCTTGCTCAGCTGGTCTCGAACTCCTTGGGCTCAAGTGATCTTCCTGCCTCGGCCTCCCAGAGTGCTAGGAGCCACTGAGCCCAGCTTGTGCTTTGCTTTATTGGGCTCTGTAGATACTGCATTTTTTAAAAAATTGAAAGTTTGTGACAACCCTGCATCAAGCAAGTCTCTTAGCACCATTTTTCCAACAGCATGTGCTCACTTTGTATCTCCATGTCACATTTTGGTAATTTTCACAGTATGTCAAAATTTTTCATTATCATATGTGTTATGGTGATCTATGATTGTGACATTTGATATTACTGTTGTAATTTGAAGGACACCACAAACTATACCCATAAAAGACGGTGAACTTAATACGTATCACCTGTATTCTGACTGCACCACCAACTGTACGTTCCATCTTCCTCTCTCCTCGGGCCTCCCTATTCCCTGAGACATAATATTGAAATTAGACCAATTATAATAATAACCCTCCAGTGGCCTCTAAGTATTGAAGTGAAAGGAAGAGTCTCAGTGTCTGTCACTTTAAATTAAAAGCTAGAAATGATTAAGCTTAGTGAGGAAGGCATGCCAAAAGTCAAGATAGGCTGAAAGCTAGGCCTCTTGTGCCAGTTAGCCAATTTGTGGATGCAAAGGAAAAGTTCTTGAGGGAAATTAAGTGGTGAAAGTGATAAAAATTATTTTAAATATTACTAAGGTGTCATAGGTTGATTTTAAAAATTGAACATCCCGAAGTGCAACCTGACCATAGTCTGTCTTTCTAGTTGATAAGCTGTATATTTTCCAGCCAGATCAGCCATGATCTGATGGTGTTTTATGTAGTAACCAGTAACAGACGTCACATCTAGGCTTCTCTCATATTTAACTTTTAGCTAATGAATAAACTATGAGAATTCTGAGGGGAAAAAAAGTGTTATTCCAGTGAACACACAAATGATAAGAAAGTGAAACAGCCTTATTGCTGATAGGGAGAAAGTTTTAGTGGACTGAATAGATCAAACCAGCCACAACATTCCCTTAAGCCAAAGCCTAATCCAGAGCAAGGCCCTAATTCCCTTCAATTCTATGAAGGCTGAGAGAGGTAAGGAGTCTGCAGAAGAAAAGTTTGAAGGTAGCAGAGGTTGGTTCATGAGGTTTAAGAAGCTGTCTCCATAACATAAAAGTGCAAGGTGAAGCAGCAAGGGCTGATGTAGAAGCTGCAGCAAGTTATCCAGAAGATCTAGCTAAGATCATCGATGAAAGGGGCTACACTAACAACAGATTTTCAATGTAGATAAAACAGCCTTTTACTGGAAAAAGATGCCATCTAGAACTTTCATAGCTAGAGAGAAGTCATTGCCTGGCTTCAACGCTTCAAAGGACAGGTTGACTCTTGTATTAGGGACTAATGCAGCTGGTGACTTAAAGTTGAAGGCAGTGTTCATTACTGTTCTAAAAATCCAAGGGCCCTTAAGAATTATGCTAAATCTACTCTACCTGTGCTCTATAAATGGACCAAGAAAGCCTGGATGACAGCACATCTGTTTACAGAATTGTTTACTGAATACTGAGATTTATTAATATCTACTACTCAAAAAAAAATTCTTTTCAAAATATTTTTCATCAACAATGCATCTAGTAGTCACATAGAACTTTGATGGAGATGTACAAGGAAACTAATGTTGTTTTCATGCCTGTTAATACAATATCCCTTCTGCAAACCACGGATCAAGGAATAATTTTGACTTTCAAGTCTTATTAATTAAGAATTACATTTTATAAGGCTTAGCTGCCATAGGTAGGGATTCTTCTGATGGATCTCGGCAAAGTCAGTTGAAAATCTTCTGGAAAGGATTCACTGTTCTAGATGCTCTTAACCTTTGTAATTCATGGGAGGAGATCAAAATATCAACATTAACAGGAGTTTGGAAGAAGTTTATTTCATGGATGATTTTGAGGGGCTCAAGACTTACGTAGAAGAAGGAACTGTAGCTGTGGTAGAAATAGCAAGAGAACTAGAATTAGAAGTGGAGCCTGAAGATGTGATTGAATGGCTACAATCTCATGCTTAAACTTTATGGATGAGCAAAGAAAGCAGCTTCTTGAGATGGAGTCTGCTTCTGGTGAAGATGCTGTGAACATTGTTGAAATGGCAACAAAGGATTCAGACTATGCCATAAACTTAGTTGATAAAGCAGTGGCAGGATTTGAGAGAACTGACTCTCATTTTGGAAGAAGTTCCATTGTGGGTAAAATGCTATCAAACAGCATCACATGCTACAGAGAAAGCTTTCATGAAAGGAAGAGTCGATGGATGTTGCAAACTTCATTGGTTGTCTTATTTTAAGAAATTGCCACAACTACCACAACCTTCAGCAGCTACTACCCTGGTAGGTCAGCAGCTATCAACTTCAAGGCAAGACAGCAAAAAAGATTATGACTCAGGTGATTGTTAGCATTTTTAGCAATAAAAGTATTTTAAAAATTAAGGTATTACATGTTTTTTTCAGACGTAATGCTATTGCACACTTAATAGGCTGCACTATAGTGTAAATATAACATTTATGTGCACTGGGAAACCAAAAAATTATGTGACTTGCTTTATTGTGATATTTATTGTGGTGGTCTGGAACCACACCTGAGGTATCTCCAAGATATTCCTGTATGGAAAAACATATAATACAATTAGCCCTCTGTATCAACGGGTTCTGCTTCTGTGGATTCAGCCAACTACAGATTATAAATATTCGGAAAAAAAAATGGTGCTGCGCTGAACAGGTACACACTTTTTTCTTGTCGTTACAGGATAGCAATGCAGGATAACAACTATTTAAATAGTATACATTGTATCAGGTATTATAAGTAATCTAGAGATGACTTAAAGCATATGGGAGGATGTACATAGGTTATATGGAAGTACTACTCATTTTATATAAGAGACTTGGACATCTTTGGATTTTGTTATCCTCAGGAGGTCCTGGAACCAACTCCCACCGACCCCCCCAACCAAGGATACCAAGGGACAAGTAGATATATAGGGTTCATACCATGGTTTCAGGCATCTACTGAGGGTCTTGTAATGTATGCCCTGTAGATAAGGAAGGACTACTGCATAGTCTTTAAGAAAGAAGTGTGTTACTATTGTTAATCCACACCTATACACTTTAAAGTTGATCCATATGATATTGTCATATTTCTCAGTGCACATTTTAGACTTTTTATAAAACAAACCTACTAGAATGTAAGCTTTGTGACGTCAGGAATCTTGCTGGTCTTCTTTATCAGTCTATCCCCAGAACATAAGAGAGTACTCAATAAATAATCATTAAATGAATCAATAATTTTTTTGTGTGTAGCTGATTTTTGAAAATTTACATAAAAATGTTTCAAATATACTCACAGTTTTTCCTTGCAGTGTTGAAACAAATGAGGTATTTTGTAGTCTAAATGTGTAAACCTATATGTACTATTCTTGGTAAATTTTTTGCTAGTGTAATTTGTTACACCTGATTGGAGTATATTTTATCTTTTTTTAGACACATGCCTGGACATACAAGTAGAGAAGTCCTAATCATCTTCAGCAGCCTTACAACTTGTGATCCATCTAATATTTATGATCTAATCAAGGTAGACCCAATAAATCAAGACCAAAGTTATAACTCTGTTGTTTTTTTTTTGTTTTATTTTATTATGCAATAGTTCTGTCACCTTGCAAAGTTACAACTCTAAAGAGAATTCTGTAGTGAATTCATCACTAGTTTTCAGGGCATTCTTTACTTTTCAAATATATTAATTCTTAAATGTTTTTCTCCTTTCCCTAAAACTTGGACTTTACGAAGACCCTAAAGGCAGCAAAAATTAGAGTGTCTGTTATTGGATTGTCTGCGGAGGTTCGAGTTTGCACTGTACTTGCTCGTGAAACTGGTGGTATATATCTAGTATCTTCAATATTTATTCATAATAACTGTATAAGAAATAATTTATTCATTAGGATGTTTTAATCTGTTTTAAGCTACTTAAATCAGTTCATATCTGGTAGTCCAAAATATGGACAATCATCTTAAATATATCATTGATTCTATAAAAAATTATCTCAGAATACAAGGAATTTTCAGTAGGTATGTTAGTGTTTTAGTTTTTTTCTTCTCTCACCCATGATGCTCCAGTGTTTAGAGGAAGTTTTATAACACCTGGAAAGCTAGACATTTCATTATATGTAATGCTTTGTGAAGGTTTCATAACTTGTCTTTAATGAAATTATAATAACAGTTCTTTCTAAAGTTGATTTAGAGATATTATTTAAATAAGGTTTTTTGAAAAAGATAATTTAGCTAAAATTGTTATTTTTAAAATGTACATTTTCAGATGATAAAACTTTTATAGAATTACATTGAAGTTATACTTCATTCTTAGGTCTGCAAGTCTGTTTTTTTTTAACTTTTCATCTTGCTAGGCACATACCATGTTATTTTAGATGAAAGCCATTACAAAGAGTTGCTAACACATCATGTTAGTCCTCCACCTGCCAGCTCAAGTTCTGAATGCTCACTTATTCGTATGGGTAAGTGTTTATTTTATGGCTTTTGAAAATATATATTTTGGTTCAATGTACACTTTGTGTTTTCATTTGCACAAGCTATCATTTTAACATTTAAGAATTTTTTTAACTTAAATGTTTTATGATTAGGAAAAATATGCTTATTGAAGTAATTTTGAAAAATATAGAGAAGTAAAAAGAAAATTAAAGCTTTCTGTAGTCTTGTCCATTAGAGAGCACTACTGGCTTTATTTGTTTTTAAGGCTAGGAAGGTATAAAGACACTGTGTTTATAGAGAAATACTTGTGTTAAGAAATTTTTTAAGGCTGGACTCAGTGGCTCATGCCTGTAATCCTCACACTCTGGAAGGCTAAGGCAGGAGGATTGCTTGAGCCCAGGACTTTGAGACCAGCCTGAGCAAGAGTGAGACCCAAAAATAGAAAAATTAGCCAGGCATGGAGGATGTACACCTGTAGTCCCAGCTACTCTGGAGGCTGAGGCAGGAGGATCGCTTGAGCCAAGGAGTTGGAGGTTGCTGTGAGCTATGATAATGCCACAGCACTCTAGTTGGGGTGACAGAGCAAGACCCTGTCTCAAAGAAAAAGAAAAAATTTTTTAAAAAATCCTCTCTACTGTATGTTCAAAGCAGCTATGTAATACAAACTGTGCAAAAACTAGAGGGAAAAACACCAAATTGCTCAAAGTGATTTTTTTTTTAAGTGAGGGAGAATAATTGGTTTTGGATCATTTTTAAATTTTTTAATTTACTTTTTACTAATTTTTTTTAATTTTTAAAATTTTTTTGTGGAGATGGAGTCTTGCTGTGTTACTCAGGCTCGTCTCCTACTCTTGGCCTCAAGTGATCCTCCTGCCTCAGCCTCCCAAAGTGCTAGGATTACAGGCATGAAGCCACCATGCCCAGCCTGGATCTTTTTTTTTTTTTTTAAATTTGTTTTCCTCTATTTTCCAAAAATTTTAAAATGAACACTTATTACATTTATATTGGAAAAAGGAATTGCTTTTTAAATGTAAAAAGAATCTCCTTGTTTAATATGCTTGTTTTTAAAATGCCAGTGAGATGGAATCCTTTTCTAAGTTGTTTTTGGCCATTTATATTACTGGTCAACCTCTCTTTCTTCTGTTTTTTCATCTGTAAAATGATATCAGTATCTGCCTCCTTGTGTATTGCAAGGATTGAGTTAATACAGATGAAGCATTTAGAATAATGTATGGGCTGGGCGCTGTAGCTCACGCCTGTACTCCTAGCACTCTGGGAGGCTGAGGTGGGCGGATTGCTCAAGAGTGAAACCCCATCTCTACTGAAAATAGAAAGAAATTAGCTAGACAACTA
The DNA here is from genome assembly GCF_020740605.2 of Lemur catta. Classification (NCBI taxonomy): domain Eukaryota; kingdom Metazoa; phylum Chordata; class Mammalia; order Primates; family Lemuridae; genus Lemur; species Lemur catta. The sequence goes on from NC_059139.1 coordinate 44,606,667, forward strand.
AAAATATATATTAAAAAAAAATTAACTGGGCATGGCGGCGCATGCCTGTAGTCCCAGCTACTTGGGAGGCTGAGGCAGAAGGATCGCTTGAGCCCAGGAGTTTGAGGTTGCTGTGAGCTAAGCTGATGCCACAGCACTGTAGCCCAGGGAACAGAGTGAGACTCTGTCTCAGAAAAAAAAAAAGAAGAATGTGTGATGGAAATACTCAGTATATTTTAGGTATTATGTAGGCTAATCTTTTTTGATTTACTGATATATTTCCTTAGCCCATTTTAAAGTAATTATTTAAATTTATAATTTATTCTTCAAATTGATTTGTTGGAGTCCTTTAGGAATATCAACCGTGTCTTAATTACCTGATACAAATATTTTTCTAGTTGGTTATTTACCTTTACTTTTATATATTTGTTTTGATATACAGATTTAAAATTTTTATGTGATGAAATCTCTTTTTAAAATTGTTTCTGATTTTCCTGGACATGTTTTCAAAATTTAAAATTATATATGGAAAACAAATTACATGAAAGGTTTGGCATTCCAAAATTTTAAATGCAGAAGTATATGCTTAAAGTGAAGGTGAACTATGTAATATTAGCTTCAGTTGTATCAGAAACCATGTAAAAACTATAAACTTTTTCTTTTTAAAAAGGAGTGTAAATCATCATTAACTTACAGAATATAGATATGAACTTCAAATTCTGAGGTCATGTGTAAAGACAGTTCTTTTCCCAATTTCCTCTACTTTTTCTTGTAGCTTGGAATTATGGTCAGTTTCGTCATGCTATATATAATAAGCACATCTAAGAAGCAGGAAAGAGATCTTTTATACAACTTTGTTGGCTTTTTGATAGGAACATTTTTAGGTTCCTAGTTCTGTAATTCTGTTCTTTTCTTGGAAAAAGAAAGTAATACATTTTTCTTCTATGAAGGATTTCCTCAGCACACTATTGCTTCTTTGTCTGATCAAGATGCAAAACCCTCTTTCAGCATGGCGTAAGTAAAGACCTTGAAAGCGTCAGTGATAATGATTTTACATTTTTAATTCCTTCCTCTAAGTTATAAACTAAAAAGATGGGCTTGAAATGTCATGGCTTTTATAAAAGATTACCTTCTATGTAGCTGTAAAAAGGAATGAAGACTCTATATTTCTATGGCATAATCTTCAGAATATATTACTAAGTAAAACAGTAAGATAGAAGTTTGTAGTCTCTAAGAAGAGGGTGGAGATGTGAGTCGATACACATACTTGTTTATGTTAATAAAAACGATAGTAATGGACATAGAAAGTAAAAACTAAAACTAAAAGCTTGCTGTGGTATTTGTATATAGAAAGGCAAAGGCATAGACACTAGACTTTTCTGAATATGTAGTCATGAGTCACTTAACAATGGGGATACATTCTGAGAAATCCATCATTAGAGGATATCATCATTGTGCAAACATCACAGGGTGTACTTATACTTACAGTGGTTGTTATAGCCTAGGCTCAATGGTATAGCCTATTGCTCTCAGGCTACAAACCTGTACAGCATGTTACTGTACTGAATACTGTAGACAATTGTAACAAAATGATCAGTATTTGTGTATCTAAACAAATCTAAACGTTGAAAAGCTACAATAAAAATACAGTATTATAATCTTATGGGACCACTATTGTATATGTGGTTTATTGTTGACTGAAACATTATGTGGCACATGATTGTACTTCGTTTTAACATTAAAGCTTTATGTTTTACATAATTAATATAAGCTAAAACTAAATTTAAGAAAGTAATTCTTGGGCCGGGTGTGGTGACTCACGCTTGTAATCCTAGGATTGCTTGAGCTCAGGAGTTGAAGACCATCCTGAGCAAGAGTGAGACTCCGTCTCTACCACAAACAGAAAAAATTAGCTGGGCATGGTGGTGCATGCCTGTAGTCCCAGCTACTCAGGAGGCTGAGGCAGGAGGATTGCTTAAGCCCAGGAGTTTGAGGTTGCTGTTAGCAAGGCTGCCACCACGGCACTCTAGCCCGAGCAACAGAGCAAGACTCTGTCTCAAAAAATAAATAAATAAATAAATAAATAAATAAATAAATAAGAACATAGTGTAAGTAAGCTATAAGATGTACTAACAGATTTCTAAATAGACTTTTAACTAGGTTTTAAAATAGACTCAAGATTTTAAGATCAAGATAGCATACTTTCTTTAGCTCTAACTTTTTATATCTTTATATATCACCTTTTTAAAGTAATTTTTTCCCCCACAGGCATTTGGATAGCAATACTGAGCCAGGGCTTACATTAGGAGGCTATTTCTGTCCACAGTGTCGGGCAAAGTACTGTGAGCTACCTGTTGAATGTAAAATTTGTGGTAAGAAACCAACTATTCATTATTCAGTAAATTAATCTTGAATAACTTCTTATCTATATTGTTGCCAAAATAAATGTAAATACAGAGTTTTGCTTGTTTTTCAATTTAATCCGTGCAAAGAGAAATAGATTACTTTTTACATTGAATACCTAGTACTCCACTTCCAAGAATAAACATGGCATTCTAGAAGTTTCCCGATCCTCTTTCTGAAAAAAGTATATGCTTTAAAGGTAATGCAATTAGATCTAATAGATATCTTTCCAGCTTTTTACCTTTATAAAAAAAATATATATGTAGAATGAGGAACTAAAGTAATAGAATTGTAGAATTTTATTTCTTTTATAAGTAAGCAAATAGCCCAAGACAGGCCACACACTTAGTGACAGAACTAAGGCTCTATCTTTGAATCTCCTTTTATGGCCCCGGGTAAACTGAAGAAATGAATACCTGCCATCCTAAAAGAACTTGAAAATATTTAGCCTAAGTTTTATCTTATGGCTTTTCAGCCATTGCCTTTATGTGGATTGGGCTATGAAACATGTCTCCCTGCTTTATGTGTTAGGTCTTACTTTGGTGTCAGCTCCGCATTTGGCACGGTCTTACCATCATTTATTTCCTTTGGATGCTTTTCAAGAAACTTCCCTAGAAGAATATAATGGAGAAAGGTATGTGAGTTTTGATTAACTTATATCTGTTATATGTGGTAAGCTAATGTTTGAATAGATTGTTACTACCTTAAAAAAGATAGTCATATTAACTTGGACAAAAATACTTCTAATATAGAAAATGAATTGAAGAATGCCTTGGTTATGACTGAAATGACTCATTATGAAACAGATCTGGATCTCCAGAAATCTGTTAATTTCCCTAAGCCCACCTATCGATAATAAGACCGATGGTGTACTGATAAATTAGCTCTCTGAAAAGTTTAAAGGAAAAAAAAAGCCTCATTGGTAGTATTTGCTGATTTCCATGGTATAAATACTCCCACCATGGCCAATTTGTAGCTACCAACTAACAACCAGCCCTCAAAATTCCTAAAAACATATTTAATAGTTGAGCCAGTACAATCCAACTCTAGCATACCACTGAAAATAAGAGGCTGGCATTACATAATTAATCTAAACCCGTAAGTACTTTAATTGGTGCTATTCATGTGAAATCTCACTAATAAAGTCTGAAGTCGAACTGGTCAATCTTTTGTAGAATAGTTTTTGGGAGATAAAGATTGGCTACTTTTAAGAACACCCAGGATTTAGGAACCATGTTAAAGGCTTACTGGCTAGCAGACAATTATGTATCCATCTCCTTGCTTTTCACACTTAAAAAATCATTTAGAAGTCATTTCATATCAGCATACCTAGATCAATCTTGTTTTTGAAATTGTTGCATATATTATGGATGTATCATGGTTTATATAACCAATTTCCTCCTATTGGATAGTTAAGATTATTTCTTTTGCTATTAACAAATAATGCTTATGTCTGTATCTTTGAACATTAATGCAAGTACAAATGCATGGTAAATTCTTAGAGGCAGAATTGCTGAGTCAAAAGTTATGTATGTTTTGTGAACTTCGATAGATATTATAAAATTGTCCTTCCAAGAGGTTTCATTTACTGTTTTCCCTCAGTTGGCCAACATTAGGTATTATGAGAAACTTTAGCCAGAACTGACAAGTAAAAAAAAATCTCATTGTTTTAGCTTGTATTTATTTACTTAGGGATGAGGTTTAGTATAGTAGAAATGAAAAACCCCATACTGTAGAAGGTTTGGAAGATAGAGTTGAAGAAATATCCTAGAAACTAGAGTAAAAGGTATAAAATAAAGAGGTGCAAAATAGGAGAGTAAATATAAGAAAACTGGTGGATTTATCCAGAAAGTCCAGTATCAGAATAACATGAGAAAAAAGAAAAGATAAAATGCAGAGTAGAAAATCGTCAAAGAAATAGGTCAAGGAAATTTTCTACTATTGAAGGGCAGAACTTTCTAGATGGAAAGGGACTGTCAAGTGCCTAACATACTGAAGGAAAGCAGACCCACACTGAAGTACATAACTGTAAAATTTCAGAGTAGGCAGCAAAATACCCTAAACATTTCCAGAGAGGAAAATTAAGTCACATGCAAAGGATCTGGAATTACAATAGTTTGGCTTCTTATCAGCAATACTGGATGCCAGTAGAGAGCAGCCACCTTCAAAATTTAGGGTGAAAATTATTACCAACTTAAATTATATACCCAGCCAAGCTGTCAATTAAGTGTGGGTAGAATAAAGACATTTTCAGACTTGTAAGCTCTCAAAAAGAGATTTTCTGGAGAAGCTCTGGAAGACCTCCCAGGTGATTCAAATGAACTGAGAAAGAGAGAGAATATAGGATTTAAGAATATGTATCTAATTCAAAACAGGCTAAAGAAAGCCCTAGGATGATAGTAAGAAAAGATCCCAGAAAGAACTGTGTGTCAGATATGGAGAACAGTCAGTCCAGTTTGGAGTAGGTCAGAATGCTCCAGGAGGAGATGTCACCAAGAGAATGAAAACTGTAGAATTCCTGATGTATGTTAACATACTGAGAGGATATTTAGATTGTTCAGGGAAAGGTCGGGACTGAATTAGTGTTAATTAGATAGGAAACTAAGCCTGGGAATAGCAATACAGTTATTAACTCTAGGAAAAAAGTGTTTTAAAGAGAGGAGAAGTTACATTACATGGCTCAGCTGAGGATGTTTATATAGGCATAATAAACTAGACATTGACTACTATTCGATCCAAAATGATGATGTAATGATATAGAAAGAATTGAGAATGACATTACATGTATAATATACGTGTATATACTATTGGTTCAAGAGGATGAAAGAGAATTCTCATCTTTTGTAGTTGGAAGTTGATAGCCAATACCTATGAAAAACCATGAGGAAGCACTTATTGGCAGAAGTAACAATCAAATAGTTAAAAGTTTTGAAAGTGCTTCTGAGAAGCTGGAAATGAAGTAGGGGAGGGTATACAGGGAACTGACAATTTTTGTCATAAGTTTTGAGAACTTCTAACTCTTTAAACCACTCCTTGAAAATTAAGCCATTAGACATCCATTATATACAATAAATTAACTTCTGTCCATCTAGAATTGTATCGGCTGTCCACCATCTTTAGAAGAATTGAAAGATAGTAACTCAAATCATTTTCTGCAGGGCTTAATTCTCTTACAGAATCTCAGTTGAGAAAGCATGCTCATATTTAGCCTTAATAAAAATAAAAACTAAATTTTGGGCTGTCAGATGACCTTGGTATATACTGTGGAATTTTTAAAACTTATTGATATTTTTAACTCTCCCAAAAGAGTTTAATTGTAAAACAATTACTTATTCATTAAAGGATTCTAGTTATTGAGATTCTACTGAACTATTTGAATGAGTGAATTTAAAAAATTACTCTTAAACTGTCTTTTTCAGATTTTGTTATGGATGCCAGGGGGAATTGAAAGACCAACACGTAAGTTCATTGGCTCTCTAAGTTTTCAATAGGTTGTTAAAGACCAGGCTCATATCAGGTTATTCCTCCTAAAGATAATTACAGTAGGTAGCAATAAAATGGGAACAAAATAGTTTAAATAGTTTTGTTATTCTGATTCTAATTCTGCTATGAAGATATTTTAGTACTTTGTCTTCAGTTTTCAAGCTAAACTGCATTTAGTTTGGAAGTATTTAAGATTTTTTCTGCATGTTACACTTTAGGATTAAGTCATCATTTAAGGTGGCCACATATTAAAGGTGATTCCTCCATTGTGCCAATGGGAAAATATTTTTTAAATTTTGAAGAGGGCCAATTTGAATATAAACTTGTATAGATGCAAATAATATAGATGACTATCTATTTTTAACTTTTTTATTAATTTAGTTACAGATCCATATTTAAACTGTACTTTATAAACTCTGTAAAATATTAATTACAAGTATTGCTTATTTATTCCACTCTCACATTTCATAAAACAGTTTTATTAAATTTTATATATCTCTGACATCAGTAGCTTCATCTTTACTAGAACCACGTTTTGAATCATTTGACAGTTTTTAAATAACACCTCATCTTTACTTTTGTGTTGAGTTTTAGTGATTTTTGAACTTGAGTTGTGATGCTGCCCTGGAAAGTTTATCCCAAGGCATAAATACCTGTATTTATAATGCTGAAAGTACAATGGGTTGTTTTCCTTTTTATTTGTCTTATGTTTGTCATTTAAAGGTTTAATTAAAAGGGAATTATAACTTTTGAGATTGTGAGGCCATTCCCTAAGAATAACTAAACTGTTAAATTTTTATGCTTCTGTTTTTAATTAAGTCAAGTGACCTCTCTAAGCATTCAGAACTATTTTTTTTTTTTTTTTTTTTTTTTTTGAGACAGAGTCTCACTTTGTTGCCCGGGCTAGAGTGAGTGCCGTGGCGTCAGCCTAGCTCACAGCAACCTCAGACTCCTGGGCTTAAGCGATCCTACTGCCTCAGCCTCCCGAGTAGCTGGGACTACAGGCATGTGCCACCATGCCCGGCTAATTTTTTTGTATATATATTTTTAGTTGGCCAGCTAATTTCTTTCTATTTTTGGTAGAGACGGGGTCTCACTCTTGCTCAGGCTGGTCTCGAACTCCTGACCTCGAGCGATCCACCCGCCTCGGCCTCCCAGAGCTAGGATTACAGGCGTGAGCCACCGCGCCCGGCCAGAACTATTTTTTTTTTTTTTAGAGACAGAGTCTCGCTCTGTTTCCTGGGCTAGAGTGAGTGCCGTGGCGTCAGCCTAGCTCACAGCAACCTCAAACTCCTGGGCTTAAGCGATCCTCCTGCCTCAGTCTCCTGGGTAGCTGGGACTACAGGCATGTGCCCACCATGCCCAGCTAATTTTTTCTATATATATTTTTAGCTGTCCAGATAATTTCTATGTTTAGTAGAGACAGGGTCTCGCTCTTGCTCAGGCTGGTCTTGAACTCCTGAGCTCAAGCGATCCACCCGCCTCGGCCTCCCAGAGTGCTAGGATTACAGGTGTGAGCCACTGCGCCCAGCCAGCATTCAGAACTATTAGGTCATTAAATATGAAATGTCCGATTTTGAATCCAAAGTTTAGTTTATTATATCTCAAACAAGAAGTGATACAATTAATCAAAGTATGTGCCTAAACTATCGACACAGTTTTACCATCTTAATGGTAGCTTGCTTATGCCAGAAGCAAAAAAGCAAGTAGCAATGAAATGATGAAAGGCATTTTCCACAGCTTGTTGAGAATTGAATAACTTTCCTTGGAAGAAGTGGTCCAAAGCCTGGAAGAAGTGGTAGTCAGTTGGGTGCAAGGTCTGGCGAATACGGTGGATGACAGAGTTTCCAAGTCCAGCTTCTATAGTTTGAGCAGTGTGTTTGTGTGACATGTCGACATGTGTTTGTGTGAACATTGTCTTGCAAGAGGACTGGCCTGTCTCTATTGACCAATCTTGGCTGCTTAAGCCCAAGCATCCTCATCATTTCATCCAACTGGTTGCAGTAGATATCTGCTGTAATCGATTGACCAGGTTTCATGAAGCTGCAGTGGCTAATACCAACGCTGGACCCCCAAATAGACACCATTAGCTTTTTTTGATGAATATTCAGCTTTGGACTGTGTTTCAGCACTTCATCTTTACCCAACCAGTGTGCCAAATGCTTGAGATTGTCAAAAAGAATCCATTTTTCTTTCATCACACGTCACAATGTGGTGTAGAAATGGTTCACCTTTATGTCGTGACAGCAAAGAAAGGCAAGCTTTGAGACAGTTTCTCTTCTGATGCTCATTTAATTCATGCAGTACCCATCTTTCCAGCCTCTTTACCTTGCCCATTTGTTTCAAATGGTCTAATATTGTTGGAATAGTAATGTCATACCTTGCTGCTAATTCACACGTAGGTTGAGTTGGATTCGCTTCCACTACTGCTTTCAGCTCATCATTATCCACCTTGTTCTCAGGTCACCCAAATGGCTCATTTTCAAGATTAAAATCACCAGAATGGAACTTCTCAAACTATCAACATACTGTGCCTTCATTAGCTACATCCTTCCCAAACACTTACTGAAATACTTTAGGTGTCTGCGCTGCATTGGTTCCATGATGGAACTCATATTCAAAAATAGCATGAATTTTTTACTTATCCATGATTTCACAAAAATTGCTCTAAAAAATTTGAAAGATAATCACAAGCTGAAACGTGCATTGGAAAGAACGAGGATGTACCTTCATAATACAAAAAAAAAAAACCAAACAAGAAATGTCAGAGATAACAATTGTCGAATATAGTACTTAAGGAAATCAGACATTCCGTACTTAATAACCTAATCGCACTGGTTTCAAGCTCATCTGTCTTCCCCCAAATAGTTCCTTAAAATGAAGTAATTGAGGCCAGGAGCAGTGGCTCATGCTTTTAATCTCAACACTTTGGGAGGCTAAAGTGGGAGATCACATAAGGGCAAGATTTTGAGACCAGCCTGGGCAACATAGAGAAACCCTGTCTCTACCGGGGGGTGGGGAAACCACCACAGGAAAAAAAAATGAAGTAATTGAGAGTGTACTATAATAGAATAGACTTTAAAGACTCAAAGACAGCTGGGCGTGGTGGCTCACACCTATAATCCTAGCACTCTGGGAGGCTGAGGCGGGCGGATCATTTGAGCTCAGGAGTTTGAGACCAGCCTGAGCAAGAGCGAGACGCCGTCTCTACTAAAAATAGAAAGAAATTAGATGGACAACTAAAAATATATAGAAAAAATTATCTGGGCATGGTGGGACATGCCTGTAGTCCCAGCTACTTGGGAGGCTGAGGCAGGAGGATCGCTTGAGCCCAGGAGTTTGAGGTTGCTGTGAGCTACGCCGATGCCATGGCACTCTAGCCCGGCAACAGAGTGAGACTCTGTCGCAAAAAAAAAAAAAAAAAAAAAAGACTCAAAGACAAAGTCATTCCCTCATTTCTAAGGGGTAATTTTGGGGAAAATCACCTTAGATTTGAGAATATATAGTACATTGGATGTAATAAAGTAGATAGGTAGGTGGGGAAAAATTGATAGGGATATAAAAGAGCAAAGCAATTTGAATGTTTTCTAGTTATGCTATACTTGACTTTTGGAAACTACTTTTATTTATTCGCTTTTCCTCTTTTCACTGTAGGTCTATATTTGCACTGTGTGCCAAAATGTTTTCTGTGTGGACTGTGATGTTTTTGTTCATGATTCTCTACACTGTTGTCCTGGCTGTATTCATAAGATTCCAAGTCATTCAGGTATTTGATTCCAGCATGTAGTAGATATTGTATGTGTTAAAAGGAAAGTTGCAACTGTAAATAAAATGATTCTTTAGAAGAATCTTCTTTTAAAACATGAGTAACAATTTAAGAAACTTTTTGCTAAGAAAATACAGTATTTTTTTAAGTGTTTTATTTGTATCTTGTCACAGAAATGCCTGGAATTCAATAGTACTTGATTCAATTTTGTTTTTTATTATTTTGAGTTACGTTTTCAAAGTTATTATGCATTATTATGTATAAATTATTATAATAATTAAATTGATGTGATAATTTTATTTTATAATTAAAATACAAAATCTTTACGATTTATATTTTAATTCACTTAGCGTAACAAGAAAATTGAGTATAAGTGTAAATTCAGTAAAAGATGAAATTTAATCAATTATTAGGAAATTAATACATATACGTATGAAAATTAATTATTAGGAAATTAATACATATGAAATGATATACTGGTATATCCACCACACAGGTCTTTTTAGGTTTAAACATTGGAATATAATGATACAATAAATACATCCGAAATTATTTGTGGCTGAGAGGGTCCTTTTAGGTTAAACATTCAAACCCACAAGACTGCCATGGCCGCTCTTGGCCACAGTTTACTCAAAAGGCTATTAAACAGGAACAACCGCCTGCCAGCAGGGCAGCATCAAGCAGTCCTCGTTAGCAGAAGTCCTTGTAGCAGTCCACCAAATACAGTTTAGGTGCAAGAAAATAAGATCTTCCACAGGCATCAAGGAGCCAGTCTCTCTCCTTTTTAAAAATTTATTTTATTTTATTTTTTTTAGAGATGGGGTCTCACTCTTTTGCCCAGGCTGGAGTGGAGTGGTGTGATGATCATAGCTCACTGCAACCTCAAAACTCCTGGGCTCAAGCGATGCTCTCACCTTAAACTCCTGAGTAGCTAGGTCTATGCTGATGCCACTGCACTCTAACCAAGGCAACAGAGTGAGACCCTGTCTCAAAAAAAAAAAAACCAACCCAACAGACACAAAGAAAAAGAAAACTCCTTAATACTTAAAATTTATTATGAAAACTAGATTTATTTTAAATACTTCTAAATGTATACATTTTTACTTCATATTCTTTTTTATTCTATTTGATATCTGTGTTTTAACTAAAGCATTTAGTTCACTTATATTTAATGTGCAGATTAAATTTATATTTAATAAATATAAATATGCTTTTATATAAAAATATTTATTACCACCAGTGTATTTGGGTTTAAATCTACCATCTTTGTACTATTGGTTTTAACTATTTCATCTTTCCTTTTCTCTTCTTTTTTGCCTTCTTTTGGATTATTTTCCACCATTCTGTGTTTTTCCTCACTAGTTTGAAAATTGTATACTCTTGTTTTTATTCCTTTAGTGGTTACCCGAGAAATTACAACAGACAAAATTTCTTAACTTAAGTCTTCTAGAAAATAGAGCCCTAGACAAAGATGAAAGTGTTGTTCCTGTATTTGGGAGGTGCAGGTCTGGGGTGGTGAGGGTGAGGAAGAAAAGGGAGAACAAGGCAAGGAGAAACGTGATGCAGTGTGTTAACACAGTGGCTGGACTGTATGACAAGCTGTGAAGAGATATAGGAGTTTCCCAGAAAATGTCTTCACTTAGAGTATGGGACTTCTTTGGAAGCTTTATAAGGAGAACCTGCCCCTCTGAGCAGTCCCTTGAAGGGAGGAAGGAAAGGTATTTATTTTCCTAACTTCTTCCATTTCCCATTGGTCCTAGTTTGCCCTCAGGGTTCTGTCATCCAGTTCTTTGGTAAGCATTACGGAAGCCAGATCTCATGCTCAGTGATATGGCATTGCACCCAACTCTGGAAGGTGTAGGGGCAACTCAAGTCAGGTAGGCTTGGTGCACTTCAGTTTGGACTCCAGCCAGCTCAGGAAGGTGAACAAATGCAGCAGCAGTGCAAAGTAAAAGGGAGGCAACACCTTTGGAAAGAAGGAAGCAGCCAAGGGAATCTCAGGAGGCATTAGAAGTTTGTGTCCAGTACTCATTCATGACTTATCAAACCTAAAGATGATACGTGTACCTTTACCTCCCCAGACAGCACAAGAACAAAAAGTACCCTAATTTCATTTACCTCCTTTCTCACATACACATTATTATTATTGTGTGTTTAATTCTTTTTTTCTATTTCATAAATATTAATATTTGTTTTAACCAGTCAATGTTTAAGATTTAATCACATATTTACCACTTTCTTGGCTCTTCATTTCTTCTTGCATCTCTTATCTATTTAGGATCATTTTCCTTTTACCTTAAGTACATCCTTCAGAATATGGGGTATGTGGTGTGCTGCCTATTGTGTTAAGAAATAGTTAGGGGTCACCAGGGCTTCACCTGCTCAGAGTGGCAGTAGGAAAGAACCGTAAGGATTTTGTAAATTTCTCAATATTTTGTAACTTCCTCATATTTGGGATCATGTCTGTGTCCCTAATGGTTGGCAAATTCATAACATGAAATGGTTTCATGAGTGGTGAGAAAGGCTACAACCAGCCCTTGGAAAGTGGGTTGGTGGAATCCCAATCTTGAGGCCTTTAGTGCAGTGGTCTCTAACCTTTTTGGCACGAGGGACCGATTTCATGGAAGACAATTTTTCCAAGGACCGGAGGGGTGGGAGTGGAGGGCGGGGTGAGGCAAGGCCTGTTTCCTAACAGGCCATGGACTGCTATTGGACTGTGGCCCAGGGGTTGGGGACCAAAGCTTTAGTGGGTGGTTGAGTTTAGAAGAATGAACAAGAAGTTTGAGTTCTTGGGGCCTATAGTAAGGAAGAAAGGGGCACAGGTGGTTGTCACACTTCTGGGAAGTAGTCTTTGGAATCCACTAATACTCCTTTTGGGTCCCATTCTATAAGGTCAGAGGATTCATTATTTCCAAGTTATCTAATTCTGTTCTGGGAGAGGTATTGCAAGATGGACTGGGGACTCCACTGGGGTCATTATGGGATTTAAATTCTTGGTTTCACCTGAATTGAGTCCTACCCCAGGCCAGGATCCTAGAAACAATACACAATTTGTCCATTCATTAATTAATTCACTCAGCAAACCTTGTATTTCTGCTATAAGTCTGACAGGATCCTGGGCATTAGGGCTATGGATACTAAAAGGAGGATATAAACCCTAGCCTCATGGATCTGTGAACCTCCCAGTCTAAAAAGACACAGACCTGCAAAGAAGTCTATGTGAAAGTGCTAACAATATGCCAAGTGCCATGGGAATGCAAAGGAGGCACTGTGCAGTGAGTTTGGAGGCAATCAAATGTCTGAAGGGGCCATACCGATAATGCTCATAAATGGAAGGGGCCCAGGGTAATGCAGAGCGGTAGCATATGGAAAGCACTTGTCCCACCTAAGGGAGGCAGCTTCTGAGGTGCTGGGGGGTCAGGGATAGAAGGGAGATGTTTTCATTGTACATCCTTTTGTACCTTTGAATTTTATACATAGGCATTTGTTACTTAGTCCAAAAAACCAAAAAAAAAATAAATAAATAAATAAAGTGCTTTAAGTGAGATAACAATTATTTAGCCCCAGCCTATTTTTCCCTTCTGAGAATAGAGATCCTCTGGTGCCATATATTTTGATATTTATTTATTCTTTTTTTAGCTCCTATTTTGATATTTAAAAAGAAACTAAAGGACTGGATTTTTAAAGTGATTTCTCTCAAGTTTTTTTTTTTTTTTTTAATTTTATTTAAGAGACAGGGTCTCACCATGTTGGCCAGGCTGGTCTCAATCTGGCCTCAAGTGATCCTCCTGCCTTGGCATCCCAAAGTGCTGGGATTACAGGTGTGAGCCACTGTGCCTGGCCACTCACAAGTTTTAAATGTTGGCATTTAATTAAAATAAAAAACACAGGCTAAATAAAACTTACCTTCCAGCCACCAGTTTACAAACTTTGGCCTGACCTGTTTCTTTTCTGCCTCCTATCTTCAGGGCAGAGACTCTTTTAATTTTCAGGTGTTAACACTTTCCTGGGCTATACCCCTCTTAAGGGATAATTTAGTTCAGTTTTTAGGCATTAAGAATTGACTCTTTGGAGGAAGAAGGATCTTTTAAGGATCTCCATACTCAGTGATTCTAAATGGTTGCTTGGGCCAGTAGCATCAGCATCACCTGAGAACTCATTAGAAATGCAAATTCTAGGCCACTTCACAGACCTTCTGAATTAGGAACGCTGAGGGTGCACCAGGTAATCTTTGCTTTAACAAATCCTTCAGGTGGTTATCGTAAGTGCTAACAGATGAGAACTGCTTTTAATCAAATTACAGAGAAACTTAGGTAACTTAAAAATAGGGCTTGATAATAGAATTCTACCGAACTTTTAAAAAAAAATTAACTCAGGTAATTTTACAGAAGACAAATCCCAGACATAGAATTGCTTTTTCATTTCTCTGGATTCTCTGTAAACATTGGTGTCTTTGTATAATACTTTGAATTTTAAAAAGTCAATTTTATTGAGTTATAATTAACATACAATAAAATGCTCCCATTTTAAGTAATTCCATGCCTTTGTGTATACCCATGCAATGACACCACAATCAAGAAAGAGAACATTTTCATCACTCTAGTGTTCCTTTGTAGTCAGTATTGCTCAGGGTTTCCAGCACCTGTTAACATTGATGTGTTTTCTATCACTGTAGATTAATTTTTCCCGTTATATACAATTCTTATAAATTAAATCATATTTTCTGTCTGGCTTCTTTGGCTGCTTAGCATAATGTTTTTGAGATCTATTCATGTTGTTGCATATATCAATAGTTTGTTCCTTTTTACTGCCTGTATTCCATTGTATGAATATTTTGTTTATCCATTTGTTTACCCCCAATGGACATTGGGTGGTTTCTGATTTTTTGGTTATTATGAATAAAGTTGCTATGAACATTCCTGTATAAATGTTTGTGTGTTCATTTTTCTTGAGTAAATACATAGGAATGGAATGGTTAGATTGATCACTAAGTATATATTTAGCTTATCCCGACACTACTGAACTGTTTTTCCAAAGAAATTGTACTATTTTACATTCCCACAAGCAACACATGAGAGTTCTAACATCTCCTCAACCAACAGCTGGTATTTATTGTACAACACAACTGTTAATTTTTAGAACATCTTTACAACTTTAGGCAATGCTTTCTTAGCACTCAGAAAACACCAATCAAAAGAAAAATTGAAATTAGATTTCATCAAAATTAAAAACTTCTGTTCTTCAAAAGACACGATTAAGAAAATGAAAAGATAAGTCATAGACTGAGAGAATATATTTACAATGTAAATATCTAACAAAGGACTGGTATCCAAAAATATATAAATTCTTAATAGGCCAGGCATGGTGACTCACCCCTGTAATCCTAGCACTCTGGAAGGCCGAGGCTGGCAGATTGAGCTCAGGAGTTCGAGACCAGCCTGAGCAAGAGCGAGACCCCATCTCTACTAAAAAATAGAAAGAAATTATATGGACAGCTAAAAATATATATAGAAAAATTAGCTGGGCATGGTGGCGCATGCCTGTAGTCCCAGCTACTCGGGAGGCTGAGGCGGAAGGATTGCTCGAGCCCAGGAATTTGAGGTTGCTGTGAGCTAGGCTGATGCCACGGCACTCACTCTAGCCTGGGCAACAGAGCGAGACTCTGTCTCAAAAAAAAAAAAAAAAGAATTCTTAATAAGGTAAATAACCCATTTTAAAAATGGGTAAAAGATTTAATTACTTTACCAAAGAAGATATATGAATGACCAATAAACCATTAAATTAAAACCACAGTGAGATACATACATATACCCTAAAATGGCTAACATTTAAAGTACTGCCCCATGTGTATATACTTGGCCAAAAAAGTAACTGAAAACAATATTACTTTAAAACTCAAAACACCAAATCCTCTCTTCAGTGTTTGTTTGCTTGCTTGTTTTTGGCTCCCAGTATTTTAATTCCTTTCCCTTGGGGATTTTTTCTCTTCCTGCTATATAGATTTGGTACTTGGATATTTCCGATTAAGGCTTATGAAGACGTTTTCTTTTCTTTCTTTCGTTTTTAGAGACAGGGTCTTGCTCTGTAGCCCAGGCTGGATTGCAGTGGCACGATCATAGCTCACTGGCAGCCTCAAACTCCTGGGCTCAAGCTATCCTCCTGCCTCAGCCTCCCAAGTAGCTAGGACTATTAGGTGTGTGCCACCCATGCCTGGCTAGGAAGAAGTTTTCAGTGTCACTAGAAGTAAAAGGGAAGTTCCTTCAACTGATTAAGGGTATCCACTAAAAATCTACAATAAATGTCATATTTAATGGTCAAACTTTAGAAAAATTTATACCAAGGTCAAGAATAAGACCTCTATTATCACTCTTATTAAGCAGCATATTAGATGATATAATCAATACAACAAGACAAAATGAAATAATGTAAAAGACAAAATTGTCATAATAGCAGACAATACAAATATCTACTTAGAAAATTCAAGGGGATTTACAATCCTAGATTAAAAATAGACCAGAAGGAGTCCTATATACATCATCAGTGAACATTTAGAAAATAGAATAGTAAAAAAAAAAATACTGTTTAGACCAGGGGGCAGCCTATACCAGCTTGTTTCTCTTTCTGAGCTGGCTGTGTGTCCTAGTTTTGGCTAGCTGAGCAGAGGAGCACGAAAGATCCCTCCTCAGATAAAGTTATGGTTTCCCTGAAGCTGAGGCATCTCACATGTCTCTAAGTTGTTCATTACCTAAAGATGAAGCACATCCTCTGTGACTGAAAAAGGACCATAGGAACCAGGCTTGGTGTTACTGTGCCTTTTTTGTTTTTGTTTTATTTTTTGTGTGTGTCTTATCCTTTACCTTTATAAAGGTGTTATGTAATTATACCACATGGAGTCCTGTGAATTTTTTCCGTTATCCAAAACTGTGTAATTGATGAAGATGGTACTGTAACTAGGATAATTGAAACAATTTTTTACTTTAAAATCTCAATGATAGCTAAGGCTTTCTTTGGGAGAAAGAAAGATGATAAGTGGGAAAAGATTTAGAACCACTGGTGCCAGGCTGATTGCCGAGGCATCACTGTTTGAATTTGGTCAAGCACTAGAACTCTTGACAGGAGGCTTTCCTCTGCCCCAGCTTTCCAAGAGTGCAAGGGAGAGGATGGATGCTCCATTTCTAATTTCATCCATTGGCAGAGCCAAATACTAATTTCTTCCTAAGAAATATAGTCTCACAAGGAGATTTGATCCTACTTTTTAACATGCTAAGTTGGCTCCTGGATGCAGAGGATATTGCATTGCTTAATATCATGAAAGAAAGGTATCCTCAATCTAAACACTTAACTATTTTCTGGAAATGGGTGCTGCCATTTTCCCCAATCATTCAGAAATAAAAGATTCAGCTAAAAACTGCTGAATCAAGAAATTTTGGTCAACAATTCTAAATGGACTAGGGAGAGCCCTAGGTACATGGACAACAATCTTTAGACTCACCTGAAACAATAATCAAATGGAGATGGTAGATGGAACTGTGAAAGGCCTTGATGTAGAGACAATGGGTGGGGCAACTGAGTTAGGCAGTGTGTATGATTCGGATACAGAGGAAGTCAGAAGAGAAAGAGGGAGAAGTAGAAAAACAGACAGACAGACAGACAAGGGAAAGTACAGAGAGGAGAATGACATGACTTCTAAGAAACATAACATGGCTTTGGTTCCTGACTGGATAGACCCAGTCCTTGCCTTTGTTTCCTAACCTTGGATTATCAGTAAGGCTGTTTATAATTTTTTCTGTCTTTACCCAGATAAGCCTGAGCAGTTTATTTCTACATCTTTAGACAGACTGAACCCTATCCTATGTATTCCAAGGAAAAAATTCAACTTTTAAGGTTTCAAAAAATTTTTTCCTTTATTTTAAAGGCATTAATAAAAAACTTAACATACTAAGAAAGTTACAATATACAAATGTGCTCAATTGCAATTTTGACAGACTGACTTTTCTGTACCATATGTCACCTTGAGTTTCTTTTAACCACCCATATTTCCATTGTTCAGTTACTTAAACTGATTATTCCCTAAAAACCCTTTACTGGTTATTTAAGCATGGAACACATGCAATAAGGGAAGAAGTACAGATGATTGTGCCACCCAGTCAAGTGTCCAACAAGGAAACATCAAAATACCATTCTCCTTGGGAGAAAACTGCACCTGAATTTGAAAGGAAAAAAGTCTAAATTATAAAATATAAAAACCTATTTTCTTATAAAATCATAAAGAAAGAACAGAGAAAATATTAGCAATATACTGATTGTGGTAAATACACTACAACACAAATATAAAAACATGTAATATTTTTGTATAGAGCACAAAGAACATAAAAATGCTAATATAAAGACTTATGCTAATTCCAAAAAAATTTTTAAGAAGTACTGGTATTTGGTCTGTCCTACTAGGATTTAAAACATATTATAAAACGATTATCAAAATCATGTTAAAAAATTTTAAACACATTAGTGATTACAACAGTACAAATAACATTCTCCAACTACAATATAATAACATTAGAAGTTAAACCTAACTACCTAGAAATTAAAGCATTAAACATTTCTAGAGTTGAAAACAAAACTCAAAAACTTGGAATTTCTAGAAAACAATAAGAATTCTACATAAGACAACCTCCAGAATATAACATTACTCAGAAGAAAATTTATGGTCCTAAAATATTCATTTTAATAAACAATAAGAAGAAATTTTAAAAAAATTATTAGGAAAGCAGAAACATGAAAATTAACACCCAATAGACCATCAAGGTCTATTGAACCCAATTTTAGTTTCTAAGTTTTTTTTTTTTGAACAGTTCTAACTATTTGTAAGGATTCATTACATTGTTTCTTAGAGGTCTGCCAAGGAACAAAGAGAAAAAATTTACTTATTAAAAAAAACAAACAGGCCGGCGCGGTGGCTCACGCCTGTAATCCTAGCACTCTGGGAGGCCGAGGCAGGTGGATCGCTCAAGGTCAGGAGTTCGAGACCAGCCTGAGCAAGAGCGAGACCCCGTCTCTACTAAAAATAGAAAGAAATTATCTGGCCAACTAAAAATATATACAGAAAAAAATTAGCCGGGCATGATGGCTCATGCCTGTAGTCCCAGCTACTCGGGAGACTGAGACAGTAGGATCGCTTGAGCCCAGGAGTTTGAGGTTGCTGTGAGCTAGGCTGATGTCATGGCACTCACTCTAGCCCGGGCAACAGAGCAAGACTCTGTCTCAAAAAAAAAAAAACAAAAAAAAAAAAAACACCACCTATTGCGATTACAGTGTGACTCTACTGAACCCTTTTATAAACCTAAAAGATAGCATTTTAATGATTTTATTACCCCTTATCTTGAAACATTTTGTTATTCATCATCCCAGGATTCATTTTATTATAACTCATTGTGATAGCCAGCCTCCAAAATTTCTCCCCAATGATCTCTGCCTCTGGATATTCACACCCTTGTGTCTTCCCCTCCAATTGACTGTGGGCTGCACTTAGAAACTTGTATCTAAAGAATAGAAAAAGGTGGAAGTAACGGTGTGTGATTCAGAGACTAAGTTATAAAGGTAAGTGTGGCCTTGCTCTCACTTTCTTGAGTTACTTATTCTGGGGGAAGCCAGTTTAGATTCTCAGGTTGCCTACAGGGAGCCTCAAGTGGCAAGGAACTGAGGCCCCTGCCAACAACCACGTGAGTGAGCTTGGATCTTCCAGACCCAGTAGAGTCTTGAGATGACTGCAGCCTCATAAGAAACACCCAGAACCATCCAGCTAAGCTGCTCCAGGATTCCTGACCCACAGAAACTATGAGGTAAAAGTGTTTGCTGCTTTAAGTTGCTAAATTTTAGGGTAATTTGTTAGGCATCAATAGATAATACACTCTCCTATTATCTCCAACTATGCTTTAAGGAAAGGCTAAAATAATAAGAACATGGAAGGATGGAATCACCTAAAAGGATGATGAGGTAAATCATCATTGTTTACATGATCCTTCAGTTTTCTTATTCTATTGCCTAGTATTACATGATCTTTCAAAAAGTTTTAATGGAAGTCTGGAGACACAATCCTTGTAGTCTTTTTTTTTTTTTTAAAAAAAAAAAAAAAACACCTTTCCTTGAAAACAGTTGAGAATTCAGATCTTTTCATTTTCTCTCCATCACAGCAAAGAGAAGAAAATTGACAGAAAAAGTTATTTCGTAATTATTAAACCAATTAGAAGATGAATATAAAGAAAGACATAGATACCAACATTGACTCCAGTGGCTGGAAAACTATGACCTAAAATATTTACTGCCTAACTCCTTGTTAATCCCTGCTCTAGACTAAAAATGGTGGTGAAATAAATTGTCATATGAAAACTATGAGTCTTCAGGTGAGATACACTACTTAGATAAATTCTCCCAAATTCAAGAACTGATATATTTCTAAGGACAAAAAAGGAAATATGGTGGTCTCATCTGGTTAGTAATTTAACAGAAAGGACTACATTATATAATATTTTATGATAAAAATCTGAAACACTCCATTTTG
The DNA here is from genome assembly GCF_020740605.2 of Lemur catta. NCBI lineage: Eukaryota > Metazoa > Chordata > Mammalia > Primates > Lemuridae > Lemur > Lemur catta. The sequence continues at coordinate 44,626,856 of NC_059139.1, forward strand.
CTAAAAGAACAGGTAAAAATATTCCTTCATCTTGTACATATATGCACCAGAATTTACTTGAAATAGTTTTAAGTGGACAAAAGAGGAAGACAGATGTGTATGCAAAGTAACTGAAAGGTAAAAGACCACGTTGGTGAGAATGTAAACTAACACAACCTCTACTGAGAGCAATCTGGCAAAAAATTATTAAAATTATAAGTGCATATCCTCTTCAACCTAGTAGTTCTAATTCTACATATTTAATCCTAAATATACTGACTGTATATTAAATAGCAAAAACAAACTCTCACCCATAAAATATCAATTAAATAAGTATGGTGCACATCTCTGTATAAAAGAACGAGACAGCTTAAATATTGTATAGAATGCTCCCCAAGATATAGTGAGGAAAAAAGCACTTACCTATTAAAGAACACTGTATGAATTACCTATAAAAATAAAAAGTTCAAAAAGTTTAAAGGGGTAATGATAATACATCATAACTAGACTTATTTTAGTACATGCTATTTTTTTTTGTTTGCAATACATGTACACAGGACAAAAATTTTAAAACCACAAAAGGGGGTGTATTTTAGTTCCTCTTCAGAGGTAACTTGAGTATTGCCCTGAGATGATAATGTACATACATACGTATATATACATATAGATTTACACAAATGGCAGGTAGCATAATATACATAGTTCTGGATTTTACTTTATTCATTTAAATGTTTATCTTCCTATCAGATCACTATACATATAACAAAGCAACAATGTTGTTTTTTAAAAAACAAATAGATAGGTACAGTGGCACACACTTGTATTCCCAACTACTCAAGTAGCTGTGGTGGGAGGAGTGCCTGAGGCCACAAATTCAAGGCTCTACTGCTCTATGATTACACCTATGAATAGCTGCTGCACTCAACAGCCTGGGCAACAGTGAGATCCCATCTCCAAAAAGTTAAAATAATAAAAATGAATAAATAACAAAAAAGAATTAAAAGAGTAAATTGAATAATGGACAAAAATAGATTCAAACTATTTTAGAACTTTTATTTTATAAATAACAACAACAGAAAAGAAATAATTCTTTTTTTTTTTTTTTTTTTTGAGACAGAGTGTTGCTCTGTTGTCTCAAACTCCTGGGCTTAAGCAATCCTTCTGCCTCAGCCTCCCGAGTAGCTGGGACTATAGGCATGCGCCACCATGCCCGGCTAATTTTTTTTTTCTATATATATAATTTTAGCTGTCTAGATCATTTCTATTTTTAGTAGAGACGGGGTCTCACTCTTGCTCAGAGCTGGTCTCGAACTCCTGACCTCAAGTGATCCTCCCACCTCGGCCTCCCAGAGTGCTAGGATTACAGGCGTAAGCCACTATGCCTGGCCAAGAAATAATAATTCTTAAACAAAATCTAACAAGGGGGCTGGGCACAGTGGCAAATGCCTGTAATCCTAGCACTTTGGGAGGCTGAGGAGGGAGGATCACTTGAGGCCAGGAGTTTGAGACCAGCCTGGCCAACATAGCAAGATCCCATCTCTACCAAAAGAAAAAAAAATTAGCCAGGCGTGGTGGCGCATGCCTGTAGTCCTAGCTACTCGGGAGGCTGAGGCAGTAGGATTGCTTGAGCCCAGGAGTTTGAAGTTGCTGTGAGCTAAGCTGACTCCACGGCACTCTAGCCCAGGCAACAGAGTGAGACTCTGTCTCAAAAAAAGAAAAAAAAATACATTTTGTTTTAACCATCAGATTAATTTTTCAGAAAACATGCAACAACTAAAAATTAATTGTTCCAAAATGGGAAAGGTGATGCAATGTATTGTGCTATCCAGCCAAGTATTCATGGAGAAAATGCTGAAACATTTGTTAAAACCAACTAGTCTTTAAAAAAAGGGGGAATAACTGGTAGTGGACTTGTTTTCCTGCCATAGACTATAAAACTGTGCACAATATATGTTACAACACTTTTCAGACACTGGGCAACAGATGGTACACGGCTGAGATCCTCAAGAAAGGGAAACCCATAAGGTAAACTTTGCATTCACCCTTTCTGGCTGGATATGATTTCCAAACTGCAGACTGGAAGGGGGATACTTCCTGAGATTACTGGTCTCCCTGAGTGGAAGAAACAGAGATTGGAGTTCAGGCCTTGGAAGAAGGCAGCTCCAAAGAGGCAGGGTCTAGAGAGGAGGGATTTGAAGAGAAGAAGCTTCAGAAATTTGTATAGGATTTCCACATAGGTCTTTGTCCAAATCCTAAATTGCACTTATGTAAGACAAGACTCCACAGGGCCTGGCAAAAGCAGTTACTGAGGAGCTGACAGCTGGAGAGTGCAGAGGTTGTACAGAATTCTACCATTTACTACGTGGCCCAAGACAAGTCATTTTACCTGTGAGTCTGCTTTCTCATCTGTAAAATGGGGATATTATCTAAATGGATTGGTGTTATAAAGATTAAACAAAATAACTATGCCTCGTATACAATAATCACTAAGTCTAGCTAATATTATTATTAGTACTTATAATGGGAAGAAAAATTTCATGTGGCAGTTCCTGGTTTCCTTTACAATAAAAAGCTAAATCAAGGCCGGGCGCGGTGGCTCACGCCTGTAATTCTAGCCCTCTGGGAGGCCGAGGCAGGTGGATCGCTCGAGGTCAGGAGTTCGAGACCAGCCTGAGCAAGAGTAAGACCCCGTCTCTACTAAAAATAGAAATAAACTATCTGGACAACTAAAAATATATATAGAAAAAATTAGCCGGGCATGGTGGCACATGCCTGTAGTCCCAGCTACTCGGGAGGCTGAGGCAGTAGGATCGCTTAAGCCCAGGAGTTTGAGGTTGCTGTGAGCGAGGCTGATGCCACGGCACTCACTCTAGCCTGGGCAACAAAGTGACACTCTGTCTCAAAAAAAAAAAAAAAAAAAAAAAAAAGCTAAATCTACTAACACATAGTTAACAGTCTATTAAAACCAAGATTTTATAATATGGGGTTTTATTTATTATTAACCAGAAGTCCTTAATAATTAATGGTTCACACAAAGGCTCATTAATGCTCAGGTATACTGCTTCACATTTGCCTTCCTCTACCTAGTAACCGAGAACTGGTTTTACTTAAAGTGAATATAGGTTAACCATAAATTACATGCCACTTTCACATATAAAGGTCAATTTATGTGTCACAACAACTAGTTATCAAAGAATCAGAACTTCAAAGCTCAGAAACTAGTTTTTCCAAAAGCTTCTCCAACCATATTGCTATCTTCAAAATATGCTACATATATCATCCCAAGACAGTAGCTGAACTCATAAGTAACTATACCTAAAAAATGATGCTATGCAAAAGAATATGGTCTAATTCTATTATAAGAAGTTCTAAAATAGGTAAAAGTAATCTGCCCATAGAAGTTAGAACAGTGGTTGCCAGGGTGGGCAAATGCGGTGAATGGCGAGAGAGGGACACAAAGGGACTTCCTGGTTGAGGGAAACGTTCTCTATGTTGATTGAGGTGTAACAAGTATTTGTCAATACTGACCAAACTTTGCAATTTAAATCTGTGCATTTTATTGTATATAAATTATACCTCAAAAAAGCTATTAAAAAAAAGAAGTCCTATGCACAAATGTTTAATTCTCTTGAAAGGCCATGATTCGTACATAAAAACACCCAAGTACTTAGTGAGATAACTAAATATCAAATGCCTTCTACTGATCGCTGTATGTAAAACATGGATGTAATGCGAAATCAGGAGCTGCCCTTCTTCACTTTCAGAATTTGATTTCTGAACTGAATCCATTGTTTTTGCAATCACCAAGAGCTTTAAACTCCATTAAGACTTAAGTTCAGCCTGAGCAAGAGCGAGACCTTGTCTCTACTAAAAATAGAAAGAAATTATATGGACAGCTAAAACTATATATAGAAAAAATTAGCTGGGCATGGTGGTGCATGCCTGTAGTTCCAGCTCCTCGGGAGGCTGAGGCAGGAGGATTGCTTAAGCCCAGGAGTTTGAGGGTGCTGTGAGCTAAGCTGACGCCACAGCACTCTAGCCTGGGCAACGGAGTGAGACTCTGTCTTAAAAAAAAAAAAAAAAAAGGATTAAGTTCATGAAAGTTAAAAATTAAAAGACATTAGCCCTGTAGTTTACTTCTGTTAATGGCAACCCTGCAGAAAAGCTAAACTTATATCTCAGACAGAGCAATCTCTGGTTGATCCCTTACTGAAGGCTCTTTTCAAATATAGCACCTTATGTTTTTCTGTCTTCTGCATGTAGGTACTGCTGTGGCTGTGGAACAGACCATGGAATTTCCCATCTGGGATCCCTTATAACCACAGCGACAATTACTGTAGTGATGGCCAGAGAACCACCTCTGTTTTGACCTTATTGCTAGGAATAGTGTGGTGGCTTTACATTTCCTGTCTGTACCTAAGGGGGAAGCAGCTTCATTATTCAATATTTAAGGTAAATAATGTCTAAAAATAACCCTAAGTCAAACACCATTATGATTAACTCAACATTTAAAACCATTTAACCTAATGCAGCGTTTGTTAAAAGTCTTTTTCAAAACTAGCAAGAAATAAAACTAATGCTTAAATCCCTTCATTATAAATGAAAGACGGATCTGAAAACAACTCTGAAATTTCTTTCCATTTACCATTTTCTCTCTTCTTTGACAGTCCCTCCACCCTATGCTCTAAGTTTATCCTCAGCTTCAAAAAACTGCCAGATACTGTAGAAACAGTGAAGAACAAGATGTAGTACCTTTCCTCTAATGACAGAGGAAAGACAGATATATAAACAATAAAGATAATATAATGTAAAAAGCTATGTAATAGAAATAAGCAGAGAGTGTATTCAAGGAGGGGAAATTACATGAATAGGGGGTGGTGGATAAGAAGGTTGGGTGGCATTAGGAATAATGATGTGACATCTGAGCTACCTTATGCCTCTAAACACACATCCCCTAACGCTTCTGGCTTTGAGCATTCTCTGCCTGGAACAGACTAACTCATTCCATCCTCTGCCTCATTTTTCTATTTATCCTTTTAGACTTGGCTGAATATGCCAGGTAAATACCTTCAACTGAATGAAGATGACTAATCAGGCCGGGCATGGTAGCTCACGCCTGTAATCCTAGAACTCTGGGAGGCCAAGGCGGGTGGATCGCTCGAGGTCAGGAGTTCGAGATCAGCCTGAGCAAGAGCGAGACCCCATCTCTACTAAAAATAGAAAGAAATGACCTGGACAGCTAAAAATCTATATAGAAAAAAATTAGCCGGGCATGGTGGCACATGCCTGTAGTCCCAGCTACTCGGGAGGCTGAGGCAGGATTGCTTAAAGCCCAGGAGTTTGAGGTTGCTGTGAGCTAGGCTGACGCTACGGCACTCTAGCCCGGGGAACAGAGCGAGACTCTATCTCAAAAAAAAAAAAAAAAAAAAAAAGATGACTAACCAAAGAATGAAATATGAGTAGTTACACTTTGTGATAATTTATATAATTTAGAAAATACCCCTCCCAGGACTACAACTCCCATTCTGCAAACAGAAAAGAAAATGTGATTTTTAAAAATTTGCTTTTCAAGGAAACATCTACCAAGAATTATAACGTTCATAATCTTGTATCAAAGTCATAATCCAGAAATTTTTCCTGAAAATATAACAGAATAAAATTAATACATATACAAAGGCATTTACTATAATGTTATCCAGAATGGCAAAAACTACTCCACAAAAGGTACAGTGACATACATTAGGCGAATACTGACAGAAAAAGTATGTAAAGACATAAAAAATGTGACATTAAGTGGGGACACACACACACAAACACACACACACAAAATGCTATGATGGCATTCATATCAAAATATAGATGAATATGGGTGAAAAATATAAAGTAATGAGCAAAAAAGGAATACAATGACAGACACATAGCTAATTTTAAAAACAATTAAATATTTTTATTATATACTTTTAAACATACAGGAAATAAAAAAAAATAGTACAATGAACATCCATATACACACCAGTTAGTCACTGACATTTTGCCATTTATGCTTCACACACATACATTTTGCTAAACCATTTTAAAATATTTTAGAGACACTCTAACAGTTCATTCCAAAAATATTTCAGTATGCAAATTAAAACATTCTTCTATAAACTACAATGCCCTTCTCACAGCCCATACAATTAGCAATAATTATCTAATATTTAAAATCTAGTCATATTCAAATTTTCTCAATCATCCCCACCCCAAGTCAAATGGTTTTACAAACCAGGGTCCAATCAAAGATTCCACACTGCATTTGGTTATTATGTCTCTTAAGTAACTTTTAATCTAGAATAGTTAACTATTCCACCTTGCTTTTTCTTTTCCAACACTGATATTTTGAAGAAATGAGGCCAGTTATCTTCTACGGCATTCCACATTCTGGACCTGTGTGATCGTTTCTTTAGTGGTGTCATTTAACTTGTTGCTCTATCCCCAGTTTATTTCCTGCAAATGGGAAATTAGATCTAAAGGCTTGACTAAATTCTAGTTAAGCTTTTTTGATGAGAATGCTTCATAGGTAATACAGTGTACTTCAATACAGCATCACAAATAAAAAAAAATGCCTGGTTATCTGACTACCAGTGATGCAAAAGGTAATCAGATCCTACGGATCTTTTTATTGTAAAAGTATGTTTTTTCCATAAAACCAACCAGCAAGAATTTGGTGAGATGACACTTCGACACCAGGAGAATTTTAGGGGGGATGCAGATCTCAATCTTGTATCTAATCTTTGGCATCAAAATGTCTTTAATGTTGTTTTACATTAACTTTTCAACTATGTAACATTTCAAAATTTTAAAATGTTACATAGTTGTTTTCCACAAAATTTATACAAAAATAAGATTAACTTTCATAATGATGGCAGACTTACTCCTTAATTGGAATGTGAGCACCTTCCTTCTTTTTGATTTTGTCTGAAACCCTATAAGGAAAATAAAGGAGAGGAAGTTAAAAGAATAACATACATATTATAAACAAATGTTGATAAACATTTCCTTTCACATAAGACATTTTACTAACTTTATTTAACAAAATATGTTCAAAATATAAGTTTACAGCCTTCCAGTATGCTTTTAAAATGATCCCCAAATCAACAGTTATTAGGGTGCAATTAAGAAGTTTTTCTTAGGCTGGGCGTGGTGGCTCACACCTGTAATCCTAGCACTCTGGGAGGCCGAGGCGAGTGGATCATTTGAGCTCAGGAGTTCAAGACCAGCCTGAGCAAAAGTGAGACCCCGTTTCTACTAAAAAATAGAAAGAAATTATCTGGACAACTAAAAATATATATAGAAAAAATTAGCCAGGCATGGTGGCGCATGCCTGTAGTCCCAGCGACTCGGGAGGCTGAGGCAGAAGGATCACTTGAGCCCAGGAGTTTGAGGTTGCTGTGAGCTAGGCTGATGCCACGGCACTCTAGCCAGGGTAAAAAGAGCAAAACTCTGTCTCAAAAAAAAAAAAGTTTTTCTTCCTTTACTAAGTCCAGTGATGTTCCTAAGCCCACTTATACCTTATTTTCATCAAATAAAATATATGACATAAAATTACTTGTGTCATACTCATTCATTAAAATAAAACCACTAAAGACCAGGAGCTGGCTGGGTGCGGTGGCTCATGTCTGTAACCCTAACACTTTGGGTGGCTGAGGCAGGAGGACTGCTTGAGGATGTATAGAAATAAGGAGGTTCCTAAACTATTGGTGGGAATGTAAAATGGTATAGCCACTTTGGAAAACAGTTTGACAGTTTCTCAAAAAGCTAAACAGATTTTACCATAACAGCCAATAATTACACTCCTAGGTATATACCCAAGAGAACTGAAAACATGTCCATAACAAAATTTTGCACAGAAGTGTTTGTAACAGCATTATTCATGAAAGCCCCAAAGAGGAAACAACCTAAATGCCCATCTGAATAAACAAAATGTAGTATATCCATATGATGAAATATCACTCAGCAATTAAAGATATAAAGTGCTGATATGTGGTTCAACATGAATGTACCCTGAGAAACTTATGCTAAGTAAAAGAATCCAGGCACAAATGGCCACATAGTGTATGATTCCATTTATATGAAATATCCAGAACAGGCAAATCCATATAAAGTAAATTAGGGGTTGTCAGGGGCTGGGAGGAGAGGGTCTAAGGGAGTGATTGCTAATGGGTATGGGTTTTCTTTGTGGGTAATGAAAATGTTCTGGAATCAGATAGTGGTGGTGGCTGTACAATATGGTGAATATAATAAAAGCCACCAACTGCACACTTTAAAAGTGTTAATTATAAAGCATGTGAATTATATCTCAAATTTTTAAAAAGAGAAATGATGTTGTCTTGAATGAAGTAGTAGCAGAAGAGAGAAAGCTAAGTACACTGATTCAGTATCAATATGGAAAAAGCCAACAAGACTTTCTTATAGACTGGATATAGCAAGTGAGGGAAAGAGAGGAATCAAGGCTAACTCTGCTTAAACAACTTGTGCTGCTAGTACACATGATATTGCTAACTGAGATGTAAGAGGCTATGGGAATATGGGTGCACGGAGTGACACCAAGAGTTTTGTTCTGGGTGCATTTGGTTTGAGATGTCATTAAAGTGGGAAATTCATCATATATACAAATATACCACAGTTACACAACAGCTGAAGAGATTTTAATTATTAATGGGGGCATGCACAGATGATACACTTAAAAAATTACACCTTAAAGTCAGTTGTTTCTTTTCTTCTATATTAATTAACTAAAATTTCAAGTGCCTATAATATCACATCATAATTTCAGCATGGCACAATGGCTTCCTTTTAAAAATAATTTTAAAATTTTGCACTAAAATATAATAGAACATGTCTATAGTAGACTAAAGTATAAAACGACAAGTTTGAAGCCTCAGTCACCGAGGTCTAATTTGGTACATATTACCTCAGACATTTTTCTATGCACAGAAAGAATTTCATCTTTCTTTTGCAAAAGATTATCCCTTTGTCCATCCCCTACAATTCATTTTATTTCACTTCAAAGCAGAAAACTGCTAAGATTAAAAATAATTTAGAAAGAATATTATTTACATTAAAAAATGTACAACCAAATAATCTAATTTCCTTTATCTACTTGGGGCACAAAAAAAATTTAATAACAGCATGAAAGATTTTTAAAAATGAACTACAATTACACTTAGGGATAATGCAAGAGTAATTTAAGCCTTAGATAGTTGTATTTTTTAAACTTATATACAAAGTCACATAATCACAAAGAAATTGTCAGGAAAATATGCTGAGTGATTACTCACCATATAATAGCCAGTATGATAGCCACTCATGTACCAAGAGATTAACATACTTCCCAAAGCATCGGTATCATCAAGAGAACCTGGACATATGGGAGGTGGTGGGGGAATTATCTGAAAATGGAAAAAATTATGTTGCATCCAACAAGTAACAATGTGGGGGCAGGGGTAGGTAGGGGAGCTAAGGAAAAAAAAAAAAAGAAAAAAAAAACACCCCCCCCCCCAAAAAAAAGTGAATTCTGGAGATTCACTATTACATACAGAATGCTAGATATCAATTATATCTTTTCTTATATCCCATGTCATCTCATATTTAAATTTTTTAAAAAATCTGACATCTGGAGAAAGCCAATCAATAACAAGACCAATAAAATTCAACAAGGATTAAAAGACAATAGGTGACTTAAAATATTTATACATTTTTATTTAATTAGACTACATTACTGTTCCATTATGAAGGTATGAATGAAAGATCAAGTATACTTTCATGTTTTCTCCCAACACACACACACATGGAGCATTCATTTCAAGGGCTATATTAATAAAGGTCTTGGGTAGAACATCTGCCTTAACCCCACCCCAATATACATAGTCTGCCAAAAAGTGTCTTTGTATCTGTTGTTAATGCCTAAAAATATACCATGAGAAATCCACTTTACATGATCAGAAGCTGACATCCAAGTATATATGGCAGGGCAAAACATTAATAAATTCTTTAGAATGAGAATTACCTCCCTATAGATACATGGCAATTTCTGCCAAGAAAGAATCAGGCAATATAGAGCTTAGAGTTGGGGCTATAAGAGTACTGTGTCCGAGTAATAAAAGGGCGTTAAAAACAAAAAACCCAGAGATTAAATTCAAATTTTTACTCATTAGAATCTGGCCCTAGGGATGGTCTAAATTGACATTGTACAATTCCCTATATTCTGCTAAATCCTATATATGAAAGCAAAGTTTAATCTGAATTCTTTTGTACTTACTGGTGGTCCAGAAGGAAGTGGCGGCAGCCAGCATGACAGGAAGTGGGGAGGTGGTGGTGGTGGTGGCGGCGGGCCATTGAATTTTAAACCTGGCTATAAAGAATATTTCAAAGGAAAATTAATTTACCGATATCCATATGAAAGGAAGAAAAAGGATTCAATACCAAAAAGGTAAAAACAATTACCCAGAATATGTGTATTATACATATCAAAAAGATTAAATGGAATTCCATGTACCAAATCCTGAAGTCAAATGATGACCTCTAGATTTTTCTTATTTTCTCTCATAGACATTATGGAAGTAAAACAAAAGTAAGGAAGATTTGTGATTACTTAATGAATCAGAGACAGCGTATTCAGCAAGACATTTTAATCACAGAAGACTATATTCCCAATTTCATTAACTAAATCGTGTAATTTTTTAATGGAAGCCCTTTTAGCTAACTTAATTATACATTTCGAAAACTAGCAGACCTCTCACCTAATAAAAATCAGCTCCCTGAGACCAATGAAGCAGGATATACATTAACTAAGAGGTTTAATCATTTTAGAGTTAAGAAACTTTACACAATAAGCCTCAATAAGAAAGTGATCACAGAAAATCTTAAGAAAAACTTCTGATGAGTCATGCTTGATTTTTAAAAATTACTGCCTAAATACCATACTCTTCAGGGAAATCACTGCTTTACACAAAAGAACTAAAAAGGGACATACCCTTGTGTACCATGACATAACTTAATGTATGATAAAAATCTATTCTAAGTTGATTTGTTACTTATAACCGAAAGAACCATAAATGAAAACAACGCTTATATTTTAACTCTACAAAACAATCTAGGAGATCCTCAGGATTCTGTCTGTATTAGATAGATATAAATACTGTATTCTTTCTTTTTTCTTTTCTTTTTTTTACATATTTTATATAGGTGACACGGGGAACTACAGCATATCATAATACTTTCTGGCCAGATGTGGTGGCTCATGCCTGTAATCCTAACACTTTGGGAGGCCAAGACAGGACAGCTTGAGGCTAGGAGTTCAAAACCAGCCTGGGCAATAGTGAGACCCTGCCTCTACAAAAAATAAAAAAATTAGCCAGGTGTGGCAGCATGCTGCTGCAGTCAAAGTTACTAGGGAGGCTGAGGCAGGAGGATCACTTGAGCCCAGGAGTTGGAGGACGCAGTGACCTATGATGATGCCCCTGCACCCCAGCCCGGGCAAAAGTGAAACCCTGTCTCAAAAAACTAACTTATTTAACTTCACTAAATTATTACTCTAATACCCAATACTCCACAAAAGTAATTGGCTAAGTCTTTCACTATAAATCATTTTGCACTGTTATCTTATTTCCTTGTCAAAGAATTCTCAAGAGTATATTTGTAACACCTAAAAAGAACTACAAACGTTTCATGGGAAAGCTACAAACCACTTAATGGAGGGGTTAAAAGTCCCAATATAAACTATTTCCTGGGAAACCTTTTCTGAGTAGGAGGTTTACCTTTCCTAATCCCAGGCCTGACCCAGGCATGGGGGGAGGTGGAGGGAGAAAAGAGTTCCATGGAGTAGCTTTTGCCTTGATGTTATTTGGCTTATTTCCAGGAGACCTGGAACTCTCACTTTCATCTGTTGAAACTTGACTTTCATTTTCATTCTTTAAAAAGAAAAAATGTAAATATTTTTGTTAAAAAGTATCATTAAGAAAAATGTAATGCCTCAGTGAATCAAACTGACAACTAGGTATACTGCTTAGTTTCTCATCTAGTCTGCTTCCAGGAATTGAATCTTTTTATATCCTTACCTCTTGAGCATTCTGTTCTATGTTATTAGCTACTTCAGAGGTTGGGGAAAGAAGATCAGACAGATTTTGCTCCTCTCTATTTCCATATCCGGTGTAAACCACAATGCAGGTTTCTCTCTTATAATCAACTGAAGCAATGGTAGCTGGGTAAATGCAACCATCTTCTGACCAAATCGCAGAACATTTGTCACCAACTTTCCACTACAAAAGAAATCAAAGATACAAACATGTACACAAATTTCTTTTAAAGGGGCAAACTATAATCTTGTATGGAGAAGGGGTGGAGAGTGGAGGGTTGAGGGAACAGTTAACTGATTTAGAAGGCTACATGATACAGTGAAAAAGGCTTGGGGCCCAAAATGCATACATCTGAATTCCAAGTCTCCCATTTATATAATCATAGACAAATTTCTTAATCTCTTTGAGTCTTATTTTCCCTGTTAAATGACTACAATAAAAATCTACCTCCCATATCTGTTGTGAAGAATAAGAAGGAGGCAAAGTGCATAAAGTGTCCAGCCCTCTGGTCTGGCACGGAGCAAGTGTTCATTAACTGTTAGCTCTCTTACCCCTTGGTATGGATGACACTAAAGTTGACTTCTAAAGACATCAAAATGCTTAACTTCCAGGTCTCCTGTTTTTAACTAGCAGAAGTGATTCTACCTAGACTTTTGGGTTCCCTGGAATGAATAGTTTTAGGGTTTTTGAAGAAAAGGAAAAAAAAAAGACACCCATCTTTCAACTTAAGAAGTAAAACACTAAATTTGATTGGCTTTTAAAAAAAAGAAAAAAAAAAAAGTAGTAAAACACAGTCAATTCAATTTAAGGCCCTCAAGGTATTCCTCCCAAACAGCACCACCTTCTTCCCCAACCCACAAAGTAAACACTGTCCTGATGTTGGCATTCATCTTTCCCATCTAATTCCTTTTACATGCATGATCTCAAACAATAGAAAGTTTAATAGTTGTTTTAGAAGTTTTATGTCCTTTTAAAACCAAGGGACACCAAAAAAAAAAAAAACCACTTTATGATTACACATCAATAGAAAATACTCTACTAATCACTGAAGTTAAAGATAGTTTACACTATTTAATAAGGACAGTAACAAGTAATCCTTTGAAGTTAAATCTCCATATTCTAAAATACCCTGTTTCAGGGCTGGGTGCTATCGCTCAACGCCTATAATCCTAGCACTTCAGGAGGCCGAGGAGGGAGGATTGCTTGAGGCCAGGAGTTTGAGACCAGTGAGCAACACAGTGAGACTCTTTCTCTACAAAAAATACAAAATTTAGCCAAGCGTAGTGGTGCACGCCTGTAGTTCCAGCTACTTAGGAGGCTGAGGCAGGAGATCACTTGAGTGCAGGAGTCTGAGGTTGCAGCAAGCTATGATTGTGCCACTGTAATATAGTCCAGGCAACAGAGAGAGACTTTGTCTCAAAAAAATAAAATAAAATAACCTGTTTCAAGGGTGTTGCGGTATTCTTTTTTTGGCTTTTATTCTTCTTAGCAGGTTTTCTTTTAGGTGTGCATTTTGGTTTATCTGAAGTTTCACAAATGTCACCATTCTTTAGAGCATGCTATGAAAACAAGAATAGAAATGTACATGTTACAGAGTGATACATTAAAAAAAGTTACAAGGTAACTCAGTTAACATTATAAGCTGGTGTTAAGGCCCCATCGCCTCAGAAAATCTCTACTTCCTCTTTTCACCATCCCACACACTACAGAAACTGCTCTTGAAGTCATTATACATCTGATTATCAGCTCTGAAGATCCTTTTAATTAAGTCTTCTTGCTTTCAACCTCTCTGTAACATTAGATCCTGTTAATCACCTCTTTATTCTGGTACTTACGACATAGCAATGTAGGGCCCCAGTGTTTTTATTACTTCTCTGGATTAAGTCTTTTTTTTTTTTTCCGTAGAGATAGTGTCTCACTGTTACCCAGGCTGGTCACAAACTCCTGGCCTCAAGTGATCCTCCCGCCTCAGCCTCTTAAAGTCCTAGGATTACAGGAATGAACCACTGTGCTCAGCCTCAGGTCAAGTCTTAAATTTAGGCATTCCCAACAAGAACTAGCCATCCTTCTTCAGCTGCCTAAGGCCATCTATTCTTATTAGTTCAATTACAACAGTCTGCAATCAGCCTTCCAAAGCTATTATCCAGCTCTGACTTTTCTCCTTGGTTCAGCCCAACATTTCCAATTACCAATTGCACAGGCTCACACATACCTGAAACTCAACAAGACTAAAACTAAACTATCTCTTTCCCAAATCATGTCTTTCCCTCCCTTATTCAGACTATTTCTCCCTGCAATATCACCAACTCTATCCCACACTGAGCCCCATTTCAATCTGTATTTTACAGAACTCTCTTGGTAACTCTTTCTTAGTCCACTTCTAGTTTCAGTGTATACTGAAAAGCATATGAAAATATCTAGAATTTAGCTGCAAAGATAAAATAGAGGCCTGATCCTTACCTCATGTTGCAAGTGTCAGTATGAAAAGGAAGTGGACTCCACATACTTCGTGCTCTTTATGCTCTGAGTGTATGCTGTGTGTGCTCAACCTAGCCTGGACTAAGGCTGACTCAACATACAGGGTCAGATGAATACAGTATTGATGACTCTGTATACTTGGTGCTCAATAAGACCTCAGATAGGGGGGAAGGTGATGATGCCAGACAACTGTATAAATGTCTTGTTTGGGCCACAGAACCAGACTACACTGGAAATATACAGTTCTAAAAGAACTGTATATTCCTACCATGAAGAACACTTGACTCAATATCCAATTTATAGGATTTGGGAGGACTGAATTAATTTACTATATGTACAGCACTAAGAACAGTACTTAGAATATTGTCAATACTCTACAAGTATTAATTGCTGCACTACTGGTATTTGTCTTTATCACTATTATTTCACTAAAAGCTTATTGTTTAAAATTATAATTCAGATTGTCCTTTTCCTACCAATCTGAATTAGAGGACTTCTACAGTTTGATACAATATAAAAATATTAAACGGAATAAATGCTTAAAAGTTTGTTTATATTTATTGCCTCTTCAAAAGGGATGACATAGATAGGCTATCAACTTTTAAAGGAAGATATGTGATGTAATTAACCATATTAGCATTTAGCTTCAAAATGAAAACTGAGTAACATGTACTTTAACACTTAAGTATGTTAGCAATTAATTTTCTTCCAAATGAATAACATGGGAAAATAAGAGAAAGAATAAGTAAATATTTCATACCTTAAATGAAGCCACAGCTTTATCATAAGCTTTTATCAATGCTGTATCATCCCAAATGTCAGAATCATCACTCTGGAGAGGGCAAGGAATAAAAACAATGTTCAGATAGGTTTCATCAAAAACATCATATGTTAGTTTGAGACCAGCTTGAGCAAGACCTTCACCTCTACTAAAAATAGAGAAATTAGCCAGGCATTGTGGCATTGCCTATAGTCCCAGCTACTTGGGAGGCTGAGGCAGGAGGATCATTTGAGTCTGGGAGTTTGAGGTTGCAGTGAGCTGTGATGATGCCACCGCATTCTATCTGGGACGACGGAGCAAGACTCCGTTGTCTCAGGAAAAAAACCAAAAAAACCCCATATGTTAGGTAGTGCCATGAGCCGTCTTAACCCAGATATAACCAAATTACACTGAATTTAAAATATTTAGGTACTACAAACCCTAAATAAAGTTACAGGAAGCCTATCCACCTAGAGGTTATATGACTTTACCCTCAAAACTGGACAAATGTAAATGTTCTAAGAGGTATGTCATAAAGTGAATGCCTCCACAATTTAATTCCTGTCCATCAACTATGAGTAGATTTGTTCAAGGCTAGCTACATTTCAACTAAGATAAGGTTTAGTTTGGCAGGGTGGGAAAACATCCGGCCATCAACTTGACTTTATCTAGACTATGGTAATGCCATTCTAACCACAGACACTGTGGTCCAAAGAATATTTTTTCTCTTGACATTATAATGTGTGTAGATTGTAAGGATACAAACTGTTAAAAATGATTAATCAATTAATTTTCATTTTAAATGGGAGTGATATTGAGTAATCTGAAAAAGAGCTAAAAATCATTATTTCTATTTTTCTATAAATTTAATTTAAAAAGAAATATTTTTGAACACCCACTATCTACTAAGCACTGTGCAAATCATTAAGAGGTATATGAAAATATGCTACCTGCTCTCAAGAGATATCTAACTAGGGATTTCAGACATATTGTCACACAAAAGAAAAAAATTATAAAACACTAAAATGTGAAATACAAACATGTTTTAATTAAAAAGATTAAAAAAAATTTTTAAAGAAATTAACGTATACTGAATGATCATATGGAAGAAACAGGCCTAGGAAATAAAAATCAACAGGATTTGAACAGGTAGAGAAAAAAATATAAAGTACTCTGGGGAAAAGCATGAGCCCAAGGAAAAAAAAAAGCACGGAAGCAAAAATAAACACATTGACTACAAGATTTCACTTATATGAGGTATCTAAAGTAGTGTAATTCACAGAAATAGAAAGAATGTGCCAGGCATGGTGGCTCACGCCTGTAATTCTAGCACTCTGGGAGGCTGAGGCAGGAGGATCGCTTGAAGTCAGGAGTTTGAGACCAGCTTGAGACCAGACTGAGTAACAGCAAGACACCATCTCTACTAAAAATAGAAAAAAATCAGCTGGGCATGGTGGTTTGCACCTGTAATTCCAGCTACTAGGGAGGCTGAGGCAAGAGGATTGCTTGAGCCCAGGAGTCTGAGGTAGCTATGAGCTAGACTGATGCCACGGTACTTTAGCCCAGGCAACAGAGCAAGACTTGTCTCAAAAATAATAACAATAATAAAAAAGAAAGAATAGTGATTACCAGGGGAAATGGGGAGTTGTTTAATGGGTAGAGTTTCAGTTTGCAAGACAAAAAAGTTCTGGAAATCTGCTGCACAACAATATGAACATGCTACTGAACTATATACTTAAAAATGGCTAGGATGATACATTTGGTTATGTGATTTTCTTTAATTAAAAATTAAAAATAAAACACATTGTATTTCAGGGATCAGTGAGACAAGTCCAACTAGAATCAAATTCTTACTATAGAGCAATTGGAGATAGTCTGGATACATCATGTGGGTGATGAGAAGACAGGTTATAAAACACCCTCAGCCAGAATCTTGAATTTAGTATAGTAGTAGTAAATCAATGAATTCCACAAAAGTTTGCCATAAAATTCATTTAGTTGTAACACTACTGTTTGTCATTCTCTTCTTAATCTCCATTATATATAGAGAAGTATGTTCCAATGTAAAATTTTCAATCTCTCTATATGATAAAAAGTCTTACAATCAGTAAGTTGTTTTGCAGATAAAGTAATCACAAAGAGGTTAAGTGACTTGTTAAAGGTTACACCGCTACTTGCAAGGGGAGCTGTTCCTTGGCTATTTGGCAAAAGGAAGGAGAGTAAACACTAGAAATTAAGCATCCTGAAGAAATAAGGAAATCACAAAATCAGAAGACATTAATTCTCCTGCAACTGCAAATGTCACTACTGATATAGGAAACTGTACTCCACCATATCAACAGAAGAGGGCACTCTTACACTGAGATACCTAGACATACAGCAACCCAAACTCTTCATATCTCAACTGTTATTGCCAGACTGGGAAATGAGACCCAGCACTTTTGGAGACCAAGGTGGGAGGATCACTTGAGACCAGGTGTTCCAGACCAGCCTGGGCAACCCTCTCCTACAACAAATAGCCAGGTGTGGTGGCACATGACTGTAGTCCTAACTACTCTGGAGGCTGAGGTGGAAGATCATTTATTTGAGCCAGGAGTTTAAGGTTATAGTGAGCTATGATGGCGCCATTGCATTCCAGCCTGGGTGACAGAGGGAGACCCTGTCTTTAAAGAAAAAAGAAAAACTAAAGTTTTAAAAAATCCACGTAGATGATCCTTCTAATAACCTGTATTTGTAGGTCTTTAAACTCCTCTTTACCAACAGTCTTGTACATCTCCCAATCTCAGCCACTCACTTCTATGGTTTTTATAACCAATTACTACAACCTCTCCGTAAATACAGTTTAAAGGATCCTACTCTGTAATCAGCCACCACCTTTTAGGCTCTGCAAGTTATTTTTTCTAGTAGTTTGATGATGACAATCATTCCACTTCACTGGGACTGAAAAAATGTTGATCCTCCCACTTTTTTTCTTTTTTTTGAGACAGAGTCTCACTCTGTTGCCTGGGCTAGAGTGCAGTGGCATCAGCCTAGCTCACAGCAACCTCAAACTCCTGGGCTCAAGCAATCCTACTACCTCAGCCTCCCGAGTAGCTGGGACTACAGGCATGCACCATCATGCCTGGCTAATTTTATATATACATATATAAATATATATATTATTTTTAGTTGTCCAACTAATTTCTTTCTATTTTTTAAGTAGAGACAGGGTCTCACTCTTGCTCAGGCTGGTCTCCAACTCCTGACCTGGAGGGATCCTCCCGCCTCGGCCTCCCAGAGTGCTAGGATTACAGGCGTGAGCCACGCCTGGCCCATCCTCCCACTTTTTAAACTGTCCCTCAGGTCTTAATGTACTTAATTCCTTTCTAACAAGCTTAAATTCCATGGTCAGTCATTAAGATAATTCATTTGTGCCTCTCCCCCTCACTTCTTCACATCCACCTGGTAAAACTACAACCCTATTACTTTCAACTCTCCGTTAACTACGTGCATGCCCCCCCCCATCTTGCTGTCTGGTCCCCTTAAACCCATGACCACAAATCTCAAGCAGGCCTTTCATGCTGCCTATCAACAGTTCCACTAAATTTCCCTAGTTCAACACTAAACGCACTTTCCTAGAGGACTACTCCCTACCTTCTCTCTCCTCAAACCTCCAACACCTTCCCCTCTATGCTAGCTCCTAGCTGATGACCTTGCTTCCTTCACTAACAGTAACAATCAGAATCTTCACAACCTCCTGCCATCGAATCTGCCCATTCACACATATCTGTACCCACCTCACTACACGAACTTCCAGTGTTTCTAACAAAGGCCAAACCCATCTTCTTACCCACTATAAAACGTTGCTCCTGTAATTCTCTTCTTTTCTGCATCATCAGTTTCCCCACCCTTACTGAATCTTCCCCATCAGCCCACAAACATGCTGAAACGTCGCTCTCATCATAAAACAAAAAACAAAAAAAACTAAAAACAAACAAAAAACACAACTAAAAACTCTCTTTACCTCACTTCCCCCTCCATCTATTGCCCAATTTTTTTACCTTCTACTTATGTTAGCAATAAAACTCCTTGAATACTTGCTTACAAATGTTGCCTTGAATTTCTCCCACTCTCGAACCTACTTCAATCAGCTTTCATCCCCACGATGCCATCTTTTGATATTCCCCTTATAAACCCGCTCTATTTCAATCTTCCCTATTCCCCATCCTAATACATCTTAGTAAAAAGCAATTTCATCTTTTCAACTGTTCAGGACAACGAGTTATCCTTAACCTTCCTCTCTCAAACCTCCATAATCAACTCCATATGCAAGACCTGTTGCCTCTGATTTCAAAATACATTCGGAATCCAAATACTTTAACTCCTACTAACACCTTGATTTAAGTTTGGGTAATTTCAAGGTTCCCAACCGATTTCCTTATTTCCCCCTGGTTCTGCCCAAAGTCAGAGAAGGGTGGACAAACTAAGGTATCGTCAAGTTGCGGTAAGGCCTCGGGCCGAAGCCATCAGGGCGTCCAAGTTGCGCGAGGAAGGAGCCTAGGTATAGGAATCGCAGGAAGAGGAGGGGGAAAAGATGTAGAAAAACCGGGACCACGACTCTACGGTGAACAGACGGCTCAAGTCCCGCACTGCGGCTGGAGAAGGAGTGCGGGGGCCGGGAGGAGGGTGCTGCGAAAGTCTCACCTGGCCTGTACCACGCCGGAACAGCACCGAGTCCTCCTCCGGGACGACGCCGCCGCCGCCGCCGCCGCCGGCCATTGCCATGGCGAGCCCAGTGGGAACTGCGCGGCGTGGGCCTCTTGTCTCCGCTTAGTGACGACTTCCGCCACCTGGGGCTTCTGGGAGCGGAAGAGTACAGGGGCCCGGAGGGCGGCCTGGAGGAACTCCGTAGGCTTTCTGTAAATGGTTACTTCCCTCACAACTTGGTCGCCTTTTCTTTTTAATATATTTTTTAATTCTTTTTTCCCCCATAATCCAAGCAGGGACACACCCGGGTTTTTCTTTTCTCTGCCTCAGTCTTCTGATTTCACTGTGTTGCGTTTTCGTGGAGTGATTCTACCAGGGTGTTTTTTTTTTTTTTTGAGATAGAGTCTCACTCTGCTGCCCGGGCTAGAGTGAGTGCCGTGGCGTCAGCCTAGCTCACAGCAACCTCAGACTCCTGGGCTCAAGCGATCCTACTGCCTCAGCCTCCTGAGTAGCTGGGACTACAGGCATGTACCACCATGCCCGGCTAATTTTTTCTATATATATATGTTTTTAGCTGTCCGTATAATTTCTTTTCTGTTTTTAGTAGAGACGGGTTCTCGCTCTTGCTCAGGTTGGTCTCGAACTCCTGACCTCGAGCGATCCACCTGCCTCGGCCTCCCAGAGTGCTAGGATTACAGGCGTGAGCCACCGCGCCCGGCCTCTAGTACATTTTTGAACATAAAAAAATGGGATAAAACGTCGTATAATGTTTAAGGCTCTGCATTCCGCCCCCTCCCCAATGTATGTCTTTCCATGTTTGTCTTTCCATAAATCAAGCAGGTGTTAAGTTCCTGGTAGGACCTTACTATTTACTTGTCCAGTTTTCTTTATTTAGTATCGAGGGTTCCCAAATGGTTTCCATGTACATACTATAATTTTTTTTTTTTTTAAAGTTCACCAAAGGAAGTCTGAGGGCTTCCCCGTAAATATTTTTGGCTTGTATTCAGTATGAAAGAAATTTAGGCCGGGCGGGTGGCTCACGCCCATAATCCTAGCACTCTAGGAGGCTGAGGCCAGAACATCCCTTGAGCTCAGGAGTTCCAGACCATCCTGAGCAAAAGTGAGACCCCGTCTCTACAAAAAGTAGAAAACAGCCAGGCCTAGTGGTGCTTGCCTGTAGTCCCAGCTACCCAGGAGGCTGAGGCAGGAGGATGGCTCCAGCTCAGGAGTTTGAGGTTGTGGTTAGCTACGATGACACCACTGCACTCCAGCTGGGCAACAAAGCCAGACTCCGTCTCAAATTTAAAAAATAAAAATAAATAAATAAATATATACCTAAATTACAAAATAAAAGAAATCTATGTGGAGGAAAGGGAAAAGATGTTGGTCAAGGGTACAAAAACGGTAATTACATTGAGGTACTAGATATTATTTACCTGGAATGTGGAGTGGTGCATATCAAAACATCTAGTTGTACTCTGTGTGAGAAATTTATGGTTTTTTTTTTTTTTTGATACAGAGTCTCACTTTGTTGCCCGGGCTAGAGTGAGTGCCGTGGCATCAGCCTAGCTCACAGCAACCTCAGACTCCTGGGCTTAAGCGATCCTCCTGCCTCAGCCTCCCGAGTAGCTGGGACTACAGGCATGCGCCACCATGCCCGGCTAATTTTTTTGTATATATATTTTTAGTTGGCCAGATAATTTCTTTCTATTTTTAGTAGAGACAGGGTCTCACTCTTGCTCAGGCTGGTCTCGAACTCCTGACGTCGAGCAATCCACCCGCCTCGGCCTCCCAGAGCTAGGATTACAGGCGTGAGCCACCGCGCCCGGCCGAGAAATTTATGTTTTTAAAAAAACTCCTCAACTTGTGTACCTTAATTATATACAGCTTTATGTGTCAGAAAGTTAAATTGTCACAAGATAATTTAAAAGACAAAATATTTTTTAAAAACTCAGATTTTTCTCACTCATAAAAATTCTCACAAAGTATTTGATGTAGAAATTTAAACAAAATATGGAATCAGGTCTTTTTGTTTTTATTTATTTTTTAAGATATAATTGACATACAATAAAATTCACCATTTTAAGGCGTACAATTCAGTGGTTTTCAGTATATTCACAAGATTGTGCAACCATCACTACTAATTCCAGAACATTTTCATTGCTCCCACAAAAACCCTGTTTAGCAGTCACTCCCCATTCTCTCTGCTGCCCCCGCCCCTGGAAACCCCTAATCTACTTTCTGTCTCTATACATTTACTTATTCTGGACATTTCATTTAAATAGAATCATGCAATATGTGGCCTTTTGTGTCTGGCCCCTTTTCCTTAGCATAATGCTTTCAAGTTGGAACTAGTTTTAATGAATTTTAAATGGCACATTCTTTGTCGAACAAAATATTTCTACTTATCAGGACTTGTTTCCTCAACAAAAATGAACCTGAGGCAATTATGTTCTCAAAGAAAATATGGATGGACTTTTTTTTGTGATGGTGACATCCAGATTTGAGTTACTATATTTATAAAAGTGATTTCATATGATAGACAAAGCATTCAAAACAAAATGTGGTGAATTTCCAAAGGAAACCATTTCACCAGATTTCAAGGCACTTACATAAATGTGAAATTTAACTGGCTGGGTGCAGTGGCTTATGCCTGGAATGCTAGCACTTTGGGAGGCTGAGGTGGGAGGATCACTTGAGGCCAGGAGTTTAGGACAAGCCTGAGCAACATAGTGAGACCTGTCTCTACAAAAATTAGAAAAATTAACTGGGCATGATGGCACGTTTCTATAGTCGCAGGTACTCTGGAGACTGAGGCAAGAGTATCACTTGAGCCCAGGAGTTTGAGGTTGCAGTGATCTATGATGATACCACTGCACTCTAGCCCAGGCAACGGAGTGAGACCCTGTCTCAAAAACAAAAACAACCAACTTAAAATAGAGAGAAAAACTGGACAGTTCACAAAAAAGAAAATCCAAAAGTCCAATAAAGATTTTAAAAGATCCCCAACTTCTAGAGCCAAAGAATTCCAAATTAAAAACTAAGATAATCATTTTTCACTCAGGTTGGCAAAATTATCAGAGATCAATAACATCTGATGTAAGCATGGGCATGGAGAAATGAAGTGCTATCCTCTGGTTGAAAATATCTGTTTAAAATTAAAAACATGTATACTTGTGAAAGCTGATTATACAAATCAACTAGTTTTGTCATTCACCAATCAGAGCTCACCTGCCCCTAAAACTTCTCTAGTGCTAATGAGCTTTCTTTGAAAATAATACTTCATATTTGTCTTTCTAAAAAAACTCTCAACTGTCCCTTTATTCTTCCAACATACCAAAGACCACCCTGGTTTGTGTATATGCCCTGAATTGCAATTCTTGCTTCCCAAAGAAAACGTTTTAAATTTTTAGCAGAAGTTGCAAACATCCTAATTGTCTACAAGTAAGGAAATGTTTGGACAAATTACTGTACATCCATACAACCATATTTAAGTTAAATATGTATGTGCTGATCTATAGGCATGACTATTTGAAAAACAAAAGTACCAAGTTACATCTAGATTTCCTATATTTGTTTAAAAAACTTCCTGTAGTTGGTTGTATGGTGGGCCCCAAAATGATATGTCCACCTGATATCTGTGAATGTGACATTATTTGGGGAAAGGGTTTTTGTAGATGTAATTAAGGATCTGGAGATGAGATCATCCTAGGTGACGGGACCTAATGGGACCTAAATCTAATATCAAATGTCCAAATAAGAGAAGGGAAGAAGATAGAGAAAAGAAGGCCATGAAGAAGAAGGCAGAGACAGGAGTTACACTGCCACAAACCACATAATGCCTGCAGCCACCAGAAGCTGGAAGACATAAGCAAGGACTCTCCCCTAGTCTTCAGTGGGAGTGTGGACTTGCTGACACCTTGTTTTCAGACTTCTAGCCTCCAAAACTGTGAGAAAACATATTTCTGTTGTTTTAAGCCACAAGTTTCTGGTAATTTGTTATGGAAGCTCTAGAAATCAAATATATTCCCCACATCCCTTATTTATGTGTATGTGTGTTTACACATATTTGCATGAGCACTGAGAGAATACAACCATTAACGTTGGTTAGCTCAGGGGGAGAGATTTTATATGATTTCACTTATATAAAAATTCAAAAATAGACAAAACTAACCTACGTCGATAATCAGATGGGAGGCATTATCTAAGAGGTTGCTGAAAACATCCTACATCTTGATCTAAGCAGAGTATTTACATGCATAAGTCAGTTGAAATTTACATTTCAGATATATACTTTGTATTATCATTTCACTGGGATAAATGCCCAGGGAGTATGGAGTGCAATTACTGGGTCAAATAGTAAATATACAGTATTTTTAGTTTTCTAAGAAACTATTATTTAGAATTTATTGAAATTCAGAATTTATTGCTAGAATTTTTTAGCCCTTTTGCTGCATTTTCCCAAATTTTCTATAATGAGCAAACATTGTAGTTTGAGGAGTTGAAAGGTTGGGAGACACACGAACAGTATAAACTACGTCATTGTTTCTTATGTTTCAGATATTTACTGTCTTCATAATTTGCTATACCGTGTATTTGTATTTGTTAAATTTAGTCTTGGCCTTGTAATAAGAGGAATGAACATCTATTGTTTTAGTCTGCCCAGCATCCACTCTGCCTTTTGGCAAAGAATCCCAAATTTGTTTACTGGAAATACTCTTGGTTTTTCCATCAACTTAGGCAACCTGCCCTCCTTTTGCTGAAGGATAGGCACATAACCCAAATAAGTCCAATTGGAGGAACTCTGAGTGACATAAGACTGAAAATAGTTGTTAGAATTTCCACCTGACGACAGCACTCAGCACTGTGGAAAAAACTGTATCATAGTACCTACTCTTAAGATAACTGGAGCTGTTCCAATTCTTGACCTTTCCAAAGCTTTGAGCCAACTTTTGCTTGACTCTAGAGTCTCTCATTCTTTCAAATAATTTATTATTAATAAATTAATCTGATTCTGTTGCTTGCAAACAAAAATTCTAACATACCAGGAAATCAGAGGTTTGATATGGTTATATGTCTTCAAGCATATATTAAATACATAACTCCATAGTCAAGTATCCATTTATAAGCTACACTAACAGTCATCTTGAGTGGCAGAAGGCCAAATAAGCCTTTGCCCCCCCAAAAAAGGTCTTCGACTAAAGCCTTTGTCATGTATGTTTATAAAGGGAAAGTATTCAATAGAATTGTGTGAATTATAGCCAATTGGTACTGGCTATAATTGGTAGCCAAATTTCTTGTAAACACAGAAGTACAGACAGAGGCTTAACCAACTATGTTGCAAAGAAATGTTCCTGCACTGGTGTACCAGAGTAAACATCCAACTGGTAAAGTAGCAAGAGTTGTGTGTGGCATGGAAAATATTTCTACATCCCATTCCAAGGTACACTGGAGGAAAAAACAAAACAAAAAAATATTTCTACAGAAGTTATATTATAATCTTATAACTGGTGTAGAAGAAATAAAAAAATTTAGAAGTAAAAAAAAGTTATAATCAAATTTAAAAATCTTGATTTTTCCAGGCAAATGATCCAATAGCAGGCTACTTATAAACTTTAATATGCATTAGATAATTAGTGCTATGTAAAACCTTTTTTTGTTTTGAAGAAGCGAAGGTATAAGAAAAAATCTTTATAGTAAGTTTTAAATTATACTGGAATTTATAGGGAAGTGCATTTGAGCATACTTATTGTCATTCTTTTCTTAGTAACTGTTTTATGACTTGGCCATCTCAAAAGACAATATATTCCATCACGTAATTACTATACAGCAAGTACATCAACAGATAAAGTTGGAGGAGGCAGTGTAACAAATGTTTTTACTCAGTTTTGATCTAATAGATAACTATAATTGACAATTTCATAAAAATAACAGACCAAATATTTTTAAACTGAATTTCATATTTTTAAATGTTACTCATACTCAATTTCATGTTTTTTTTTTAAATAGGTCCTCATTACCAACAGTAATCAGGAATTTACCTAAAGAAGTTAACATGCTCCTTGCTTAGTTTATATCACTGCTAGAAAACCTTGACACAGATGGTAAAACATACAAATCTCATTATCTGTGAAAGTCAATTTTTTATTAGGATTTTACTTCATGATTTTTTTTTTTTTTAAGAGATGGGGTCTTGCTCTGTCGACTGGGATGGAGTGCAGTTGCACAATTATAGCTTACTGCACACTTGGGCACCTGGGTTCAAGTGATCTTCCCATCTCAGCTGGGACTACAGATGTATGCCACCATGTCCAGTTATGCTTTCAAACAGATCCTAAACTCAAAGCTAAAGGTAGTAATATGATGCCTGCCTCAAATAGAAAAGCTCCTTTCTGTAGTTGTCTTTGCTAAGAAAAAAAAAATAGAAAAACAGTTTACAAGATGGAATCTGAAAAGAATTTTAGAGAAAAAGATTGAGGGAGCAAACTCTTCCCATCTATATAAACATGGGGGGGCACGGAATGACAAAATATATATTTTTTTAAGTCAGGAAATAACATTTTTTTTAAAGTTCAGTTAGGCCAGCTGCAGTGGCTCATGCCTATAATTCCAGCACTTTGACAGGACAAGGCAGGAGGATTGCTTGAGGCCAGGAGTTCAAGACCAGCCTGGGCAACATAGCGAGACCCTTCCTGTCTCTACCAAAAAAAAAAAATTAGCCTAGAGTAGTGGCACACACCTGTAAGTCCTAGCTACTTGGGAGGCTGAGGCAAGAGAATCACTTGAGTCTAGGAGTTGGAGGCTGTAGTGAGCTATGATGTGACCACTGCACTACAGCCAGGGCAGCAGGGCAAGACCCTGTCTCCAAACAAAAAATTTCAGAAATTAAAAAAATAAATAAAAGTTAGGAAAATAATGTCAGTAATCAATGCTTCCTTTTAGCCTCATTTTTCAAAAATAGGCTGGCATTTAATAACTGGATCACAATTTCTTACACAAACCACTAATAAAAAAATTCAAAAAGATCAACTGATAAAACTAACCTTAGTATATCTTGAGCAGTAGCAGCTGCTACCTCTTATTTTCAGCAGGACTTAGTGAAAATTCCTACTGATAATTCACTACCTCCTCTCAAAGATGATGCAAGATAGTCCTTTTAGGCTGGGCGCAGTGGCTCACGCTTGTAATCCTAGCACTCTGGGAGGCCGAGGCTGGTGGATCACTCGAGGTCAGGAGTTTGAGACCAGCCTGAGCAAGACCGAGACCCCGTCTCTACTAAAAAAAAAATAGAAATTATCTGGCCAATTAAAATATATATAGAAAAAATTAGCCGGGCATGGTGGCGCATGCCTGTAGTCCCAGCTACTCGGGAGGCTGAGGCAGTAGGATCGCTGAAGCCCAAGAGTTTGAGGTTGCTGTGAGCTAGGCTGACGCCAGGGCACTCACTCTAGCCTGGGCAACAAAGCGAGACTCTGTCTCAAAAAAAAAAAAAAAAATAGTCCTTTTAATGTTTACAAGGGTGCTCCATGGAGTTTGGTATTTTCTGTATTACATTCTAAAGTTGGTACTACTTCACCTAAATAATTTTATTTTGCTTTAGCAACAAAAGAACTACCCAAACTAAATAAAGTTAGTACATGAATTAATTCTACTGATTAAAATTATTCACCTGTATTTTCCCTTATAATTGACCAGTTTCCCTTTTTAGTAGTTTAGCTATTTTTAGTTTACCTTGCTCATACTATGTAATAGGTATCAATATACCTATTACACTGCAACAATTACACTTAATTTTCTTCCTCTCAGATAATTTTTCCATCTACGTTTAAAAAATGATCACATTGAAATTAAAAACCTCTTAACAATGAATTTACTTGTCATAAAAATTGATCAAGAACAATGTTTGGAATTTAAGCCTTAATGACTAATTATAGTCTAGAGATCTTCCTTTGCTTTGGGCAAGAAGCTCTTAAAAAAAAAAAAAAAGAAAAATAGAGATTTCCTTACTCTATAATAATAACCATTTTTTTTTGAAATTGTAGCTTTCCTTGGATTTATAAGAATTAATTTTTATTTATTTTTTATCTTTTTTTTTTTTTTTTTAGAGACAGTCTCACTCTCTTACCTGGGCTAGAGTGCCGTGGCATCAGCCTAGCACACAGCAACCTCAAACTCCTGGGCTCATGCGATCCTCCTGCCTCAGCCTCCTGAGTAGCTGGGACTATAGGCACACGCCACCATGCCCGGCAATTTTTTTCTATTTTTAGTTGTTTGGCTAATTTCTTTCTACATTTAGTAGAGATGGGGTCTCGCTCTTGCTCAGGCTGGTCTCTAACTCCTGAGCTCAAGCAATCCTCCCGCCTCGGCCTCCCAGAGTGCTAGGATTATAGGCGTGAGCCACTGCACCCGGCCAGGAATTAATTTTTGAAATGTCTACACTAGGCTGTGTGCAGTGGCTCACATCTGTAATCCCACCACTCTGGGAGGCCAAGGCAGGAGCATCGCTTGAGGCCAGGAATTCAAAACTAGCCTGGGCAGCATAGCAAGACCCTGTCTCTACAAAAAATAAGAAAAACCATCTGGGTGTGGTGCCATGCACGTGTAGTTCTGCTACTTGGGAGGCTGAGGCAGGAGGATTGCTTGAACCCAGGAGTTCAAGGTTGTAGTAAGCTCTGATCACTCCACTGCGCTTTAGCCTGGATGTTAGAGTGAGATGCTATCTCTATTAAAAAAAAAAAGAGAGAGAGAGAGAGAGAGAATCTGAACAACTTCTACTCTGCAGGATATTTTAAAGTATGGAAATTTATTTACTTTTTTTTAAAAAAGCAAATTAAAGATAGAGCTAAAAGCATAAAAAGATTTTTGTACTCATGGCTTACTACTCTGTAAAAATTCTGGATATAAAATTATAGAAATTAGAGCCACAAAGAATCTTTGTGGCATAATCAGACTTCATTATTCCTTTTTTTCAATTATAACCAACTTCAATAGCACATTATCCCTTGTATTAGAATGTAACTTAAGCTGCAGTAATCTTTCTGCCCTTGTGATACCATCATAGAAAATTTTGAAGACTGAAATTAACTCAAGAAACAGAACAATGTTATATTTTAATGAAAAATCTGGGGCTGGATGCAGCAGCTCATGCCTATAATCCTGCACTTTGGGAGGCCAAGGTGGGAGGATCACTTGAGGCCAGGAGTTTGAGACAAGGCCTGGCAACACAGCAAGACTCCGTCTCTACCGGAAAAAAATAGAAAACATTAGCCAGGCATGGTGGTGCATGCCTGCATTCCCAGCTACTAGGGAGGCTGGGGCAGGTGTATCACTTGAGCCCAGGAGTTTGAGATTGCAGTGAGCTAGCCTCGGCAAGAGAGACCCTGTGTCAAAAAAAAAAAAAAAAAGTCTGGGCTAATATGAAAATTAAAAACTCAGGCTAGGCCAGGCGGCTCATACCTGTAATCTCAGCACCTTAGAAGGCGAGGAGAGAAGATTGCTTGAGGCCAGGAGTTGAAGACCAGGTTGGGCAGCATATCGAGATTCCATCTCTATAAAAAATAAGAAAAGCTAGCCAGGTGTGTGGTGGTCCTTGTCTGTAGTCCCAACTACTTAGGAAGGTGAGGCAAGAGGATCCCTTGAGTCCAGACATTGGAGGTTGCAGTGAACTATGATGATCACACCACTGCACTCCAGCCTGGGTGACAGTGCAAGACCCTCTCTCTTAGAAAAGAAAAGAAAAGAAAAGAAAAGAAAAGAAAAGAAAAGAAAAGAAAAGAAAAGAAAAGAAAAGAGAAAAATAACTCAGGCTAAAAACTTCACGGGTGTCTCATTCAACCATGAGATATTAGAGAGACACTTAGGATTCCATCCTATTTATGGGTGGTAGGTAACATTGGTAAGACACCTATCATAAGATTTTAAGGTAGTAGGCGAACTTGTAAAGATCTGTCTATTCAGACAGTGGCTGACATATTGGGTGATCAGTAAAAATTTGTTGGATCACATTATATGAAAAATCCAGTATTTGAAGAATACTTAAAAGTTATCTTATTTACTACTTCAATGGCATTTTTATTCTCTTTACATAATTATGCATATTTACTTTGGAATACAACAAGGCCTCAAATCTTCATTTCTCTAGGTTGTGTTTCCTAAATTTATTTTATTTTTGTGTGTTTCCTAATTTATAACCACCATAAGTCACATGTTTATGAAGAGGCTCAGACAGGCTAAAATATAGCACTCATTCCAAAAAATTTTAAAGCTGTGAGTAGAACTCTGAGACCTCATTTAGTTGCTATTTCAGTCATTTGTATGATCTGTTGTCTTCAAGCAAACTTCGTAAGTTGATTTCAAAGCAAAATTATACACTGGATCTTAAATTCTATTATATAATAAAATTTAACTTAAAGATCTACTTTAACAAAGTTGATGACAAAGATTGTAGATTTATATAAGAGATCTTATTATCTGATCACATTACCTATGTAAGAAATTATATAACTGTTCATTGCTGATAAAAAATGATGTTCACCAATATGTCACATGCACAGTGTTTTATTTTTTGAAGAATGGTTCTAAAACATCACACTAGATCAAGCTGAAAGGTAAAGTTTAAAATAGACAGTTTTATAAGGATAAGTTATAACATATTTAATGACTGTTCACTCTACAAAATCTTGATCTTAGAGCTTATGATACACCCAGTTGGCAGTAGCACCCAGGTTTTCCAAATAGCCAGTCATTTTTCTTTTGTCTGCATAGATTTCTTCTCATTAGCTGCCTTCTGCTTTTGTTGCATGATCTCAGAGTCCCTATAATGGGGGAAAAGTCATTACAGAAAAACTGATTTTATGTTCTCACTTGTTTTCTACACATAACCCATTTAGTACATTAGAAGACAATTTAAAAGAAGATATAAACATTGTTGTCTTTCCATTTTCTTTTTCTCTTTTTTTTTTTTTTTAATTTTAGAGACAGGGTCTTGCTCTGTTGCCCAGGCTGGAGTGGAGTGGCACGATCTTAGCACACTGCAACCTTGAACTCCTGGTCTCGAGCATTCCTCCTGCCTCAGCCTCCTAAGTAGCTGAGACTACAGGTGCACAATACCACACCTGGCTTTCTAGTTTTATGGATTGAGACAGAATGGAAAGGCAAACACTAGAAAGTCTTTGAAGTCATATCTTTTCTTTTTTTGTTATTTTTAATTTTTATTTCATGTACTATACATATTTTATAGTATCTAATTATTTTGAATGCCACTTCTACCATTATCATGACCTTGGGCAAATAACCTCTAAGCCCTTTCAAAACTGGAGCAATATGTATCAATGTTGTCCTGAGGAGTAGCTATGAATATATATATATATATTAAAAAGTGTCTGCCAAGTAGGCAGCTATAGGCAGAAATAATGGCAATTACTCTTGGTTGTTAAAAAGTTAATTCACTCTAATTTTTTTCCTCAAAGAAGACGCCTAGATAAGAAGTCTCCTAGATATCTTAACTGGCATCTGGGATTAGGACATAGATGTTAAGAAGCAATTCAGTTTCTCACAATGAAAAAAGCCCAATAGCTAGTGATTAAAATTGGATTACCCTACAGAAAAGCAGGATATTCAGGGCACTTTCTTAAGCCTTTGAGTCTCTGGCTGAACCTCCAAATGTCATATTAACTATTAACTACAACCACACTATCTGGGTTAGGTGATTTATGAGTCCATGGGAACCCATATTTTTAAAGTATACTAACTGGCTATATATTCAATACCTACTATGTGCCAAGCACTATAGGTACTGGCTAAAGTCTCCCAACTCTGAGTTATCCTCACATTTCATATTTTTTTTTAAAGGGCTCAGCACTAAACAATTTGCCGCAAATCACATAATAACCAAGTCCTGCCAAATTTCAAAGCCCAGGCTCTTTCCTACATTGTTACTGCATAGATTTAACATTAGACCTTAATTCTGGATTGAATAGCTCTGCCCATGACAGTAAGACATTAATAATTCTGCAAAGACAACAGCAAAAACAAGGAATAGAAGGAAGGTAAACCACCACAGCTACAAAAAAATCAAATGTAGTGGAAAAGAACAGTGATAGTTACTTTTCTATTTGAAACAAAGCTGTGATTGCTGTATAACCTTAGTAATATTATTAAAATTCAAAGCCTGTTTCCTATTCTACACATTGGCGCTAATATCACTTTTCAGGGCTGTAATGAATACAGATAATACATACAGAGCATCTAGCACAGAGTTTTATATGGAGTGGGTAATTCAGTAAACAATGATTGTTTCTGAACCAAGTTATACCAGGTTCTCCAATAAAAACGCTATTTGAGAGTCACTGATTCGTACCATGTTCACTTGTACTTCAATGTGAGTAAACAGAAATTTAAAGCAAAGCTGATCACTTTAATAATAAATGTTATTGAAAATGAGAAGTGGCCAGGCTTGGTGGCTCACACCTGTAATCCTAGCACTCTGGAAGGCTGGGGTGGGAGGATTTTGCTTGAGCTCAGGAGTTCCAGACAGGCCTGAGCAAGAGTGAGACCCCGTCTCTACTAAAAATAGAAAGAAATTAGCCAAACAACTAATAATAGAAAAAAATCAGCTGGGCATGGTGGCGTGTGCCTATAGTCCCAGCTACTCGGGAGGCTGAGGCAGAAGGATCACTTGAGCCCAGGAGTTTGAGGTTGCTGTAAGCTAGGATGATGCCACGGCACTCTAGCCCAGGCAAGAGAGTGAGGTTCTGTCTTAAAAAAAAAAAAAAAAAAAGTGTGAAGTGATAGTTAATGGCTTCAACCTCCTTAACCCATGATTCTTAAGAGTGTCTGTACATAAGAATCACCTGGTGAGCTGTTTTTAAGTCAGGTTTAAGGTGTAACCTAAATACAATAAAATTTACCTAGGGTGCTTTTTAAATGCCCAATTCCAGACCAATTAAATCAGAGCTGGGTGAAAGGTAAATGTTTAAGGTGATGGATATCAAAATTACCCTGATTTGATCATTGCACATTGTATACAGATATAAAAACATCACACACACCCATAAAATATGTACAAATATTATATATCAATTTTAAAAAAATAAAAAAAAATCCAAAAGGCAAACAAAAATATAAGAACTGGGTGTAGGGTACAGGCTTGAGTATCTGTTAAGGTTTTCCAGATAATTCTAATGTGCAGCCAGGATTGAGAACCCCTGAGAAGCCACACTGAAGCATGTGCAATCAGTTATTCTCCTATTAAAACTTCCAAGCTTCATGTGGACAAAATATAATTTCAGAATAAAATTAATCTTTGAAATGTGAATGCCATATTTTTTTACTAAAGCTGCAGTCTCATTAAAGTGTTTCTGTAGCGCTTTTATATTGTCACATACAGTCATATGTTAAGGCTGTGCATTCTCCCCAACGCAATGAAGCGTCTATCTTCTTCAGAACTATTATTACTATAACTCAGTCACCTGTCATCCAGACTATTGGGTATGGTGTCTGCTCTGAAAATGTTGTATCTCTAGCACCTAACAGTGCCCTGTGTGTGGAGGATGTTCAATTATTTTGAATAAAGTTCTTATGGTTGTGGAGGAACTGCATGAGATTCTCTGCAAAACAAATAGCTTCAGAACCTTAACTTCCTCATGCATAAGTTGGGATAATGACACCCCATATAGTTTTAGTATGCCTGGCACAAAACAGATATTCATTACTTTTACGTCTTTCTGCAGGTTAGGCCCAGTTCTTCAAAGGGTTTTAAAAAAAAATGCTTTTCATTTTCCAAAATGTGGCTTCAATCACGTTAGCGACTTGAGAGTTCTATTAGTACCATTTATACCATTTACCTCTGCTTTCTCTGAGAGGTAGTCAAGCTATCCTCTTTTCTTTTTCCCTTGCTAATTTCCTGGGTTTTCTTCATATTTTTTTGGCGGGCAAGTTCTCGTTGATTTCCACCTACAAAGACAAACAATCATGCTCTTTTCCCATCTCCAAAATTATTAATAAGTTCATTAAAGGACTCTTATTTAAATGCATCTGAAATTTGATTCTATTTTTATTTTTATTTATTTTTTTCTCAGAGAAACTCAGAGGAATGAAGTTTGATTTTTAACAGACAAGGCAGCAGAGTACTGCATTGATGGTGTTTACAGATCTGACAAGGAGGAAGCTTAGAGGTAAACACTTAAGGATTTAAGAGTATTATCATACCAATCTAAGTGTTTACTAGCTATAAATACCAGATATTTTAAAACAGGTATTCCAATCGTCTATAAGGGCCAGTATCCCAAAACAAGTTCTGGCTTTTGAGGAGCGTGGGTGGAGCAAAGAAGAAATTCACACAGATCACAAGTTCAGCCCATCACAATTCCACTATTACCTGCAAGGGCCAAACAAAAGAGCTAGGAAGGAGTTCCCGGTCCTCATTAGGCCTTTAGACTTTAGGTACCAGCTATAAACCATCTCCAAACGAGGCTCCCTCCCGGGGCTGCCGTCTTCACAGACCTCCGGGGGTGTGTTATTTATCGTGCAAACTCGCACCTGAGAGGCAGGCACCTGTCCAGCCTGCGAGGCCAGACCGGAGTCGACTGTGACCTCTCTCTGCTGACGGAAGCCGGGGTCCCCGCCCCGCAGGACCCAGGGGGATTCTCGGGCCAGCCCCCGCCTCCCCCTGCAGCCGCGCCTCCGAGCGAGGCTCGGCGCTCGACTCCCTCGCCGGACGCTCCCCGCCGCTTGCCCCACTCGTCCGCACACTCACGGGCCATTCCGACCGCCAGACGGATCCTGGAAGAGAGCGACTGAAAAAGCAACGGCTTCCTCACACGCTCAGCTGCGGTCGCCACTCGTCGCTCGCGAAGGCTGAGCCGGCGTGGGCCCTCTGCCGGGCGACGCCCCCGCTCCGTCCGCGGCCCCGCCCACCGAGGCCCGGCCGCAGCCGCCGGCGTGGCGGGCCAGTCACTGCGCGTGCGCGCCCGCGGCGCCGAGGCCTTGCTGCCACGCGCGTTTGGGAGACGTGGGGCAGCAGGTCCTGTATGTGGGAGAGAGGGGTAGGAGTGTGTGGGTTTTCCCCAGTGTGCGCCAGACACAGGGGCTTAAGTAGCCCCCTTTTTTGATAACAAACGACGATAAACACTACAATAGCTTACTTTTCGACAAAGAACGCTAGCTTTCATTCATGCCCTTGCAGAGGCGGGAAGGGGAGGAAGGGGACTGAACAGATTGAGGGTTAACTCTGCGAAAGGCAGTATCGGCCCTGTATCTATTTTCCTTCCTTATTCGAGCAACTACACTGCAAGGTACGCTTCATTGTTCTCTAATTTTACAGAAGAGAATGACCTAACAGAAGTTGGTTAAAAAGAGAGTCAAATTTAAGACGGACTCCAAAGCGTGCTCATTTCCTATTTTATCCCAGTGCTCTTGTCACAATCAGCAGTGTTTTAGGAGTTACCGGCTTCGTGGTTGGGTTGTGTGGTGGGGAGAGGATGACAAGGAGTGCAGTCTTACTACAGAGTCAGAATAGCCTAGAATGACCTCGGAACCTACGTAAAAGCTGTAGACCATCTGCCATTGCTAGAAACGTGTAAACATGCTCATGTGGTTCATTTGGCTGGTACTTATTTTCTTCACCTATTTCATTAATTGTTACAAAGTGAGACGGTTGGGACACGATAAAATTGCCCTATATTTTTAAAGCTTTTATTTTGGAAGATCTCAAATTTATACAGTACAAAAGTATAGAAAATACTATAGTGGACGCCCAAGTACCTATGGCCAAACTTTAAAAATTACTACCTCATCAAATTACCTACTTTAGAGAGGGTGGGAGATAGTGATGAAGACTGAGGACTCTGGAGTTAGAATGTCTAGGTTGAAAGCCCAGATCTACGGATTAGTAGCCGTGTCAGCTTGGACATATTATTTCATTGTGTTAAAATTTTTCTTACCTGTAAAACGGGGAGGTACGCATTATACCTTCATCATTAATTGAATTAATATATGTCAAGTATTAAGTGCCCAACATACCGTAGCACTCAGTATGTTAGCTCTTATTGTCATTATTCTTTAAACCTCAGAGAGCCTTGCATACTTACCACCCTCCCCACACTCCACCTCTCCTCCTCAATGCTGCTAACAGGTCAGGGGGCTGTTTCCACTTAGGGAACTCTAAGATTGACTTTCTGGCACAGCTCTTGAGATCATCTGAAGAGGGAAGGGAGGAGAAGAATTTGGGATCTGGGAGGTAAATATTAGAGTTGTTATTTTTGTATGTGCTCTCAATTTACAGTCTAATTGACCTTTTTTCTTTTCTTTTCTTTTCTTTTTTTTTTTGAGACAGAGTCTCACTCTGTTGCCCAGGCTAGAGTGCCGTGGCGTCAAGCTCACAGCAACCTCAAACTCCTGGGCTCAAGCGATCCTTCTGCCTCAGCCTCCCGGGTAGCTGGGACTACAGGCATCCGCCACCATGCCCGGCTAATTTTTTCTATATATATTTTAGTTGGCCAGATCATTTCTTTCTATTTTTAGTAGAGACAGGGGTCTCACTCTTGCTCAGGTTGGTCTCGAACTCCTGACCTCGAGCGATCCCTCCTGCCTCGGCCCCCCAGAGTGCTAGGATTACAGGCGTGAGCCACCACGCCCAGCCTAATTGAGATTTTTCTTTGCAGCTGAAAATATAATTTTAGAGTGGTAGGGGTACATGTACATACCCAAGATATGTCGGGTGTGTCTGTCAGAGAAAACTGGAGATTTTTAAAATTACTATGATGCCAGTAAGAATTTACTCCACAAACTTGGTGTGTAACAAATGTCTTAGGATTTTATATTTAATAATAAAATTTAATCTGATTCTGTTCCCATCCCTTTACTAGTGGGAAATTAAAGTTTAGTCATTATTGACTTCCTTACCTACAAAGTTGTAAGAATGCCCTGGCTCCTAAGGTGGAACAGAACACTTGGGAAAAGGCCTTGTATCTTCAGTTTATATCAGAATATGCTGTCCAAAGCTATGTTTCTGGCAGTGGCTGCAAGATTCCCCAGACATCTTCAGCAGGGGGTTCTTTTTTGAGTTCTTGTGCTTCTTTAGATACAGCTGAGATCCTGTTCCTTTTTTTTTTGAGACAGAGTCTCACTCTATTGCCCAGGCTAGAGTGCATGGTGTCAGCCTAGCTCACAGCAACCTTAAACTCCTGGGCTCAAGCCACACTTCTGCCTCAGCCTCCCAAGTAGCTGGGACTACAGGCATGTGCCACCATGCCCGGCTAATTTTTTTCTATATATATAGAGAGAAGTAATCTCGCTCTTGCTCAGGCTGGCCTCGGCCTCCCAGAGTGCTAGGATTACAAGTATGAGCCACCACTCCCAGCCACCTGGCTAATTTTTAAATTTTTTTGTAGAGACAGGGTCTCTCTATGTTGCCCAGTTTGTCTTGAACTCCTGGCCTCAAGAGATCTCCTGCCATGGCCTCCCAAAGTACTGGACTTATAGGTGTGAGCCACAGTGCTTGGCCTAGAATCTTCTTTTCCTTCTAAGAAGGAAGCTGGGCCTTTGTGTTTCCATGAACCAGGAATTTTTTATTCCTTCCAAATCCTCCTTTGAATACGAGTCAGGAGATTGTATCACTGGTTCAAACACTGGCCCACACCTTCAGGGCTATCCTCATCTCTGGCTATTTTCCCTCTCGTCATATAGTACTTTCCTAACCATCCTACTGGTAGCCTCCTGTTACTCTCCATCATATTACCCTGTACATTGGTTGGGGGGAGGGTGTGGGAGGGTATCACTATGTTGCCCAGGCTGGTCTCAAACTCCTGGACTCAAGTGATCCTCCCACCTCAGCCTCTGGAGTAGTTGGGACTACAGGCACGATCCTGTACCTGGCTTTCACCCTTTAAATTTCTTTCATGGCATATAATACATTCTTAAATTATCTTGTTCATTTGTTTGTTGTATTTTCTCCTCCCAAACCTAGAACATCTTGTTTACTGCTACCTCTTTAAGTAGGTTGAGAATACTCACGATAATTTATAAAGTTTCAACTATAATAATTTTTGGATGTGTAATACATTCACATTTAAAAGTACATAGGATTCTAAGAACAAAAGTATAGAGAAAAAAATTTTTTTAAAAAGTACACAAGGGTATAGAGTGAATGGTCTTCCAAGCACGACGTGTTTTCCAGAAACCCAGTTCCCTCTTAGGAGGTAACCATTATCAATTTCATGCTGTAATTTTTTTTTTTTTTAAGAGACAGGGTCTTGCTATGTTGCCCAGGCTGGTCTGGAACTCCTGGCCTTCAGCAATCCTCCCGCCTCAGCCTCTCAAAGTGCTGGGATCACAGGTGGAGCAACTGTGCCTGGCCATTTCAGAATATTCTAATCTATGTTCTACTCAATTTAGAATTTCTAAGCCCTGGGATACGCTGGTGAGCAAGATGAGGCACTGCTCTCATCTTGTTTAACTCCTCTTCAGGACTTTCTAAAAAACAAATCGACCAGCA
Organism: Lemur catta; assembly: GCF_020740605.2. Classification (NCBI taxonomy): domain Eukaryota; kingdom Metazoa; phylum Chordata; class Mammalia; order Primates; family Lemuridae; genus Lemur; species Lemur catta. The sequence continues at coordinate 44,665,368 of NC_059139.1, forward strand.
AACTTAATGGTTCCCATAAAGGTTTGAGCTGAGGAGCTCACTACCTCTTGTCCTTCTTTTCAACTACTCCTAAAGGCATTTAGAGGAACAGCACAAAAAAAAAATAAAAATAAAAATAAAAATAATCTTCGCATCTTAAGTTCCGGTTCAAAGGTAACGAAGGCTCCGTAGCTTGGTAGTTACCGTGGCTCCTCGGCACCGTGCGTCTGACGTTATTTCGCGGCACCGGGTGATGACGCAAAGCAGTTCCGGCGCCCTCTGAGGGCGGGGTTGCGGGAAGGAGGTAGAAATTTAGCTATTAGTGAGTGTGGCAGGGTCATGAAAAAGCGGCGGCGGCGGGAGAGCGGCGGAAGAGGCGGCGGGGGTGTGAAACTGCGGTAGCTGCCGGCTGGGCTGGTGGTGTGCTTGTGGGGAAGGCGTAGTTCCTAACCCCCTTTCCGGGCAGCAGCCGGGGCTCGGGGCTGAGAGCGGCCGTGGGGCCGCCTCCCCGGGCCCCCTGGCTCCGCCATGTTCCGCAGGGCACGCCTTAGCGTGAAGCCGAATGTCAGGCCTGGTGCAGGCGCCAGGGGCTCCACCGCCCCCACCGCCCCCAGTCTCCAGCGTGGACAGGAGTCTCCCAGGCCTCCGGAGCCTGCGGCTGACTCTGCTTCGAAGCTAGCAGAGCCTATAGATGTACCCGTGGTGGATGTCGGGCGAGCGGAGCCCCAAGAAAAGGCTCCTAGGAGCAGGTAAGAGCTTGCGTAGAGCAGTATTTTCATCTGCCCTCATCCCGGGTCTGTCACCTGGAAGCTGAGCAAATGAACTTTACCATAAGATAGTCTCTGGCTTGCAGTAAGCCTTTCAGTTGAGTCTCCAAACTGCAGTGTGTCCCTGTGACCCGAAGGGTGTGGCATGTGTAGATTTTGTCATGATCTGTAGACTCTCGGAGAGAAGACGGTGTCTTCAAGTGGTGACGGGAGAATCCAGGTATAACAGGTCTAAAGTGAATATCCACACTATTCATTTGAAAATTTAGATTACCATTGTTTTCGTACTTGGCAGAGAAAGTAGCTTTGTCTTTTGAAATATTTATTTTTAAAAGGAGATCAGTATTGCTTTTGTTCTGCTGATTTATGTCAATGGGAAGGAGTTCTGGTTACTTGATTGTGGGTGTGCCTCTTTAACTATGGTGACGGTGTTTCCCGAATGGAGAAGCCTGGCGTTAGTATCACTTACCACGTTTGGATTTAGGACTCTTCTACTTTTCTTTTTTTCTTAAGACACAGAATTTCATTCTGTCGCCCAGGCTCGTGTGTGGTGGCAAGATCATAGCTCACTGTTACATCGAACTCCTGGGCTCAAGGGATCCTACCGCCTCAGCCTCCGGAGTAGCTGAGAATACAGGCCCTAGAGAAAGGTCGCTATGTTTGCCCAAACTGGTCTTGAACTCCTGGCCTCAATCTATCCTCCTGCCTGAGTCTTCTAGAGCGCTGGGGTTACCGGCCTGAGCCACAGTGCTTGGCCACAACTTTTTACTTAATTTAACAATTTAAGTAGACTTTCCAGGCAGAATTTATTCATCTGTAAAATGGGGATAATTTGTTTGGGAGTTCAAGGCCTGGGTAACAAAGCCAGACCCTGCTTCTAAAAAAAAAAAAAAAAAATTACCTGCTTGGAGCATGATTGTGGAGATTAGAGATAATGCATATAAACTATATTGCACAGGACATGACTTTTGCCCACCAAAAGTTATTCATTTTTTAAAAAGGTGATAGGAAACGCCTTTAAGACAAGTCAGGTTAAGAGGGTCTCTGTTTCTATATTATACATATGAAGAAACCAGTAAACAGCCTTGCTAAGTATAGTAAAATGATACATTCTATTTATGCTGTGACAGAAAGGTGAAAAATTTCTATCTTTTTGGCACATTTTCCTCTATTGGCCTGAATTGGCGCTGGCTACAGGGTATTATTATGATAGCTCAGAGTGATGCTTAGTGATTTCCAAGTTTCTTTTTTTTTTTCTTGAGACAGAGTCTCACTTTGTTGCCCGGGCTAGAGTGAGTGCTGCGGCGTCAGCCTAGCTCACAGCAACCTCAAACTCCTTGGCTTAAGCGATCCTCCTGCCTCAGCCTCCCGAGTAGCTGGAACTACAGGCGTGTGCCACCATGCCTGGCTAATTTTTTCTATTTATATTTTTAGTTGTCCAGATAATTTATTTCTATTTTTTTTTTAGTAGAGACGGGGTCTCGCTCAGGCTGTTCTCGAACTCCTGACCTTGAGCGATCCACCCGCCTCGGCCTCCCAGAGTGCTAGGATTACAGGCGCTAGCCACCGCGCCCGGCCCAAGTTTCTTAAATGAAGGTTTCAAAATTTCTACACAAAGTGGAGATACCAGTGCCAGCAGCTCTTAAATTAATAAAAATTTTACAGATTTTGTTAACTATTTAGGAGTATATGATAATTGATCATGTAATAAATTACCCAGAGATTGTAGTCTTGACATTTAAGCTCAAGGATATTTAATTGGGCTGGGCGCAGTGGCTCACACCTGTAATGGTAGCACTCTGGGAGGCCGAGGTGGAAGGATTGCTTAAGCTCAGGAGTTAGAGACCAGCCTGAGCAAGAGCAGGACCCCATCTCTACTAAAAATGGAAAAATTAGCCTGGCGTTGTGGTGTGCGCCTGTAGTCCCAGCTACTCAGGAGGCTGAGGCAGGAGGATATTTAATTGTTTTCTTTTTCTTTTTTTTTTTTTTTTTTCAATTTGACACAGAGTCTTAATCTGTCGCCCATGCTAGAGTGCCATGGCACCAGCCTAGCTCACAGCAACCTCAAACTCCTGACCTCAAGCGTCTTCCTGCCTCAGCCTTCCAAGTAGCCGGGACTAACAGGCGAGCACCACCACACCTGGCTAATTTTTACTATTTTTAGTAGAGAGGGGGTCTCCCTCTTGCTCAGACTGGTCTGGAACTCCTGAGCTCAGGGGATCCTCCCACCCCTGCCTCCCAGAGTGCTAGGATTACAGGCTTATTGTTTTCTTAGTCTTGGTAATTCAGGTAGTATACTTTGTTACTTTGTTTTTTAATCATGTTTTCTTTTTTGTGTGTTGGTCTTTCCTAGTTATGAAGATCTCTAAGGTATATGTTCTTTTGTATGCATTTGGCATAATTGGGTAAAATGCAAATGGTACATGTATCACATTGTTATAAGGGCTGAGATAATTTAAATTGGAGACTTCCTGGAAAGGTTTTTCTATAGGTTAAGGCATTTTCAATTTTTATATAAAATCAGTTGTAAAATATGAAAAAAGTTTTTAATTCTTAACTTATATCACCTCTTTTCTTGATGTAATTTGCTTTAATGCCGTTCCTGAAATATTTACATCTAAGCTGTACCATATCTAATATGTAATTTGGAGTGACTGAGTACTTTTTGTTTTTTTTGGTCTGGTTTTGACTTTGTATTGATTACTTTTTTTGACTGAAGAGTTTATTCTGATGACTGTGTAAGTAGAGTTACACCTGATAAAAGATAAATGATTTCTGCCTCAAACAGAATTTGGTTTGGCCTATGTAGCTAAATGTATATCTTCAAATACTACAATACAAATATTTCAGAGGGTTGAAGTTTTGTGTATTGGATTTGACTGATCTCAGGTTGATAAGTAAAGTAAAATGCCAGTAGTTTAGCCCAGTTTAAGGAGATTTCACTGTGAATTTTAAATTTTATATACAATTCATAAATTTGATTATAAATTATTTTAAAAAAGCAACTCTTGGTTATCTAGTAATTCAAATTAGGCTAATTAAGTTTTGTTCTGTAACAGTTTTTTGTTTGTTTTGAGGGAGCTAAGCATATAATTAATTATATGCTCTAATGTGCTTAGGGACTTGAAGTTTGAAAAAGAGTAATGGTCTTTATTAGGATTTACATATGTTAAAAAGATTTACTAAATGAAATTTTTTTTTGTAATTTCTGTCATAAGTAGCATAAATCTCAAGTGATGGATTTTTTTTTTTAAATAGACTTTACTATTTTGGATGTTTCACCAGGCTACATTTTGAAGCTAGTATGTACAAAAGAAGATTCATGGTACCTTTTTTTTCTTTTAAATTTCAGCAGTGATGGAAAGGCTGGTGATGAGAAAGATGTTGAAGAATCCAGTAAATGTTCCTTTACTGTTTCCCAGAGAAGAAAGCGACTATCAAGTACTTCTAGTCTGGCTAAACCTAGTGTTAGTGTTACTACAGAATCTCATCCCTCATCCACAGTTAACCAAGAAACTCCGCAGCCAAACCCCATTCCAACAAGAGAGAAACAGCCCTGCTCAGATAGATACCGAATATATAAAGCCCAGAAACTGAGGGAAATGTTAAAGGAAGAATTGAGAAAAGAGAAGGTAAGGGAGGAAAATCAGAATTTTGACATTGCCTGCTAGATTTCTGTTTTTATGTTAGTAAGGCATCATTTGGAAGAAAAATAAACATCTGTAGCATTTTTATGGGAGAACAAAACCATATAACATCCCTTATATTAACAGAATATCCCCCTTTGTTAATAGAATGTTTGAGCAACACCATGAACTTAAACTACTTTTTTCATTGATGATAATTTTTACATATTTTATTCATTTATATTTTTCATATTTTTGGTGAAGGCCACAAAGTTTTAAACATGTACACACAGATACACACCCAGACATATTTATAAAATAAATCTTCAATCAGATTTTTCATAAGAAGAAGTCCATGTGATGTGGTATATTTATTTCAATTAAGACAAATGTAGTTGAGCAAAATGAATTGGTATTATTTTCTAAATTGGCAATAAGGAAAATTACAAGTGGGAAAAATTTGTGGTATGCATGTAATAGAGTCCATGTGTTTTTTTAATCTTGAAGAACTATTTTTTTTTTTTCTTTAAGAGCAGTGTAACAGTAGTGAAGCTTGCTGGCCCTGGAGTTAGATAGTTAAAGTTTGAATCTTAACTTTATCCCTTACTAGCTATGTGACCTTGGACAATTTAATTAATCTATGTCTATTCCTCATCTGTAAAATAGGACAAGTAACAGTACAAGTTGAGCATCCCTAATCTGAAAATCTGAAATGCTCCAAAATCTGAAACTTTTTGAATGCTGGTATCATGCTCAAAGAAAATGCTCATTGGAGCATTTTGGATTTTGGACTTTCAGATTAGGGATGTTCGACTCGTATGTATTCTGCAAATATTTCAAAGTCCAAAGAAATCTCAAATCTGAAACACTTCCTGTTCCAAACATTTGAGATAAGGAATACTCAGCCTGTATCTACCTCATTGGAGGGTTGTGAAGATTAAATGAGTTAATATATGTAAAAGGCTTTTAAACTGGTGTCTTGAAATAGTGCCCAGGCAGTATTTATTTAATAACTGATGTTATACATTATAGAATACCTTTTTTTTTAATTAAAAGGAAGGCATTTTGCTTGGTGCTTTATGTTTGTTATTTAATTCTTTCAACTATGCGAGGTAAATATGACTGTTTTACACAGGAGTAAACAAGCTCAAATATATTATTTGCTTTGTGTCAAATTTAAGTTCAGGATATGGGATTTCAATTCATATCCTCTAAAATCTATGCCTCTAAAAATGTAAACTCCTAAAATGTTCTGTGTTTTATAGAATCTGCTTAATTAGATTTATTTTGGGGAATTAACATTTGCTTCAAGAATTCTATACAATACACAGAATCTTAGTTCACTACACGGTAAACAAAAGCTATGTACATATAATTCTCAGTAAGCTATTTAGGATTTAGTTAGAAGGCATCTTAAGCATGATTTTATACATTGAGGTTTTATCTAGTCCTAGACACCTTAATTTTTAAAAACTAAAAACTATTAAGGGTAATGTACTACACTTTAATATTCAGTTTATAAAATTATATAATTGGGGTAAGAATAATATTAAAGCACTTGCAACAAATGTAACAGAGGATTGTATATTTGAATATAGTACATCTGAAATTCTTCTATATAAAATAAAAGTGGATCTGTGTGTTTGTGTATATAGAAACAATGGAAAAACAAATATGCTATAAATGAAAGTCAGAGGCCACCAGATCGTTCAAAAATGACTATGAGAGACTTCATATATTATCTGCCAGATAACAATCCAATGAGGTAAGTAAAATTTGTTTTACTTTCTTTGGGTATGTGGTGATTTAACTCTCACTTTTAGAGTACTAGTTCATGTTTTCTGAAAGTTTGTTGACAAAATTTGTAACACGTGATGTCCTTTTAGATAGAATTTTTTTTTTCCTGTGAAGATCCCAAAAGTATAGATAGAATTTTCTTTTTTTTAATTTAAATTAAAATTTTTTAAATTTTTATTTCAGGATATTGTGAGGGTACAAACATTTTGGTTACGTTTTATGTCTTTGCCTCACCCAGGCAAGGGTTAGAGGCATGCCCTTCCCCTCTACAGTGCTCACCGCATCCATTAGTTGTGAGTTTACTCCCCGCCCCCCCCCCCCCCAACTTCCTAATCCCTGGAGAATATTACTACCATGTGAGCACCTTGGTGTTGATCAGTAAGTGCCAATTTGATGCTGAGTCCATGTGGAGCCTATTCTTCTGATCTTGTGATACCTCACTTCGGATAATGGGCTCAAGCTCTATCCAGGAAAATACAAGAGGCGCTAGGTCACTGTTTTCTTATTATTGAGTAATACTCCATTGTATACATAATACCAAATTTTAATAATCCACTCATGAATTGACGGGCACTTGGGTTGTTTCCACGTCTTTGCAATAGTGAATTGTGCTGCCATAAGCATTCCGGTGCAGATGTCTTTATTATAGAATGTCTTTTGCTCTTTTGGGTAGATGCCTAATAGTGTTATCGCTGGATCAAATGGTATTTCTATCTTTAGCTCTTTAAGGTATCTCCAAATTCTTTTCCACAGAGATTGCACTAATTTGCAGTCCCATAGATAGAATTTTCTAACAAAAATTAGTGGTATTTCAAGTAACTACTTACTGGGGATGGTAAATGATGCCCTTTATCTCTGAGATTAAAAACAAATTTCCTGGTTGGGCATGATGGCTCATGCCTGTAATCCCAGCACTTTGGGAGGCTTAGGTGGGAGGATTGCTTGAGGCCAGGAGTTCCAGACCAGCATGGGCAACATAACGAGACCCTGTTCTACAAAAAAATTTTAAAATTTAGCCAGATGTGGTGGCGTGTACCTATAGTTCCAGCTGCTGGGAGGCTGATTGAGGAGGATCACTTGAGCCCAGGAGTTTGAGGTTGCAGTGAGCTGTGATTGTGCCCCTGCATTCCAGCCTGGGTGACATAGTGAGATCCTGCCTTTTGAAATAAAGTAAATGAATAAATAAAAAGTTTCCTTTGTTATATTAATTACAAAGATAAAACCAGCTAAGCAACTTTTCTTTAATTAATATGGTAATTTCTATCTCTTATATACTGTAACCTGATCTAAAAGAATGATCTAATTTTTATGCCCTATCTCTTGATTAAATATAGTGGCAGTTTAACAAATCCGTCAAGAATAAAGCTTTTTTAATCAAAGTTAGTCTGGGGTCGGGGAGGCAGAAGGTTTGTAATAAATCTTGTTGTGTGGTTGATGATTTAGTAGGTGGTGGTAGGAATTGTGAGTTGTGGCATGTTCTTCAGTGTAGTCCTTTCTCAGGTTTACCAGGACTTTAGCCTGGTTGAAGGAAGGGCCAGAAACCTAGATTTTGAGTTGTTTGACATCTAGGAGTTGGAGACATGCTACCTAGGTTGCTTCATTGCTTGGGACTAGTAGTCTCCCTTCACTGAGGACTTAGGGAGTAAGAGCATTCTCTACTTAGGGCCTACCACGTTATTTTTACTTGATGACAAGTTTTTGACTGAAAATTGATTGTTGGGCTGCACCATCATTAATGAAGTGCTATGGTATATTATTAAAAAAAAAACCACAGTAGTTAGAATGATTTCCTTCTTGCCTACAGGTAGAATCGACAAGATGTAAATTAATAATTCATATTATAAGTATTCTGTTATTTATGTTTAATAGTTCTTCACTGGAACAAGAAAAGAAAACAGAAAAATTATTGACTGCAGTCCAGACAAGAGAGTAAGCATCTTATTTTTTAAAAATATATTCTGTTATGGCTACATTAAAAAAAAATGAAATCAAGCTGAGCACAGTGGCTCACACGTGTAATCTCAGCCCTTTGGGAGGCTGAGGTGGGAGGATCACTTGAGGCCAGGAGTTGATGACCAGCCTGGGCAACGCAGCAAGACCCTATCTCTAAAAAAAAAAAAATTAAAAAGAAAAATTAGCCAAGTGTGGTGGTGTGTGCCTATATAATCCCAGCAACTCAGGAGGCTGAGGTGAGAGTATCACTTGAGCTCAGGAATTTGATGCTGCAATGAGCTACAATCACCCCACTTCATTCCCTCCTGAGCAACAGAATGAGACCCTGTCTCAAAAAAAAAAAAAAAGGAGAGAGAGATACAAATGGTGCTCCCTGTTATAGTCAAATTACATTTAATTGAATTTTTAAAATATTCTCACTTAACAAGAATAAAAGTTACTGCCCTATTTAAATCAGTATAAAAACCCTACACTATTTGTGTATTATGTATATATAACTGACCAGTATTATGATTTTAAATTAAAGCTTTTAGAATTAAGAATGCTTTGTTTTGTCTTAGAATAATGATATATTCACATGGTACAAAATTTGAGAGGACCAAAAGTGAATACTGAGAAGTATTCTGATTCATTTTCTGCCATCTACTTCCCCTCTCTGGAGTGAACAAATATTACCAATGTTTTAATGTATCATTCCAGTTCTAGTCTATGCATATCCAACCAAACGTGTATATCTTTTTTCTTTTCCTTTTTTTTTAAGCAAGAAGTTAGCATGCTTTATACATTGTCTTGCAACACCTTTAGCTTTGATGCCACTAGATGTAGTCTATTTTTTGTACAAGCTCCATTTTGTCTGCCATGTTTATAACTGTCATATGTTAGCTTACTCCCAAGAAATCTCACCAGGAGACCTTTTATAATAGCAAGTTATTTTAGCTTTGTAATTCAAAGTGGGAGACTGTGGAAAATGATCAGAAATGTTGGGAGTTCTCTAGTTGTCACTTCAAGGGTTCATTAATGTTCACTGTTTGCCTAAGGTCTATATTGCTTTAAAGCAGAGTGCTGAAGCTTTAAAAATAATAGGTTATGTTTTACAGGCTTATAGGTTATGTTTGCTTCAATAAAACCTTAAGGAGGCCAGGTGCGATGGCTCATGGAGGCTGAGGGGCGGATTGCTTGAGTCTAGGAGTTCGAGACCAGCCTGGGCAACACAGTGAGACCCAATCTCTAAAAAAAAAAAAATTTAAAAGTAAAAATTAGCTAAGTGTGGTGGTGTGTGCCCGTAGTCCCAGTTACTTGGGAGGCTGAGGCAGGAGGACTACTTGAGCCTGAGTTTGAGGTTGCAGTATGCCATGATTGTGCCACTGTATTCTATCCTGGGCAACAGAGCAAAACACTGTTTCAACAAAAAACAAAAAAACCCTAAGGAGACAGTGTAGTAGAATGGAAAGCGGATGAGATCTGGAGTCAGTATTTGAAAGACTGTGTTTGACTTTTTGCCCTTACTGTTGTATAATCTAGAGTAAAAGTTATTTATCTTCTCTAAGACTCAAACGGGTATGAAAATATTAACCCTGAAGGGTTGTTTTGAAGAGTAAATAAAATTATCTGGATACCAGTGCTGTACAACTGTAAGGATTATTATTGTTAATTCCATAATAATTGGATGGATATACTCTGAAATTATCTTGAGATAGAAGAGATGAGCATTTATTTCTCTTTATTTTAAAAGAATAAAGGCTTTTAATTAAATGCTTCAAGATAAAACTTGAGAAAATCCTATAATCATGTCCTTAACACATAGTATTTTCAGTTAGGTTATGGGGGAATTTGGAAATAGCTAGAATGTTGAATTTGTACTAATTTATTTTGAAGTTTATGGGATTCAGGAAACACTTCTCATGACTACATGAATTAACGTATCTTTACATTTGGTAGGCAAGAAGGTAAGAGTACTCCTGATGCTGAAGATAATGAAGCATTGGAAGAAGAGACAGATGATGGGCCATTGCTGGTTCCTCGAGTAAAAGTGGCAGAAGATGGTTCCATTATTTTGGATGAAGAAAGGTAGGGTAAGAAAAAGAGAGATTGTGGTTTCATGAGAAGAAATATACTTGTCTAGTGAGAGAGATCCTGTGTCTGCATTTGTCATTGTCACTCAGTAGATGCTGATGTTTATATTTGCTTAATGAACATTGTAAATAGAAAAGTAGGTTAGATTAATATATAATTTTTAACAGTTTTTATAATACTGTGTTTTGTATGAGAAGATGGTACTGCTTGCCCTGTCATCCATTAACCTAACACCATTGTTTTACTAACTTTACTAGTAATTGGGTTGAGCTTAACTGAACTAACTACATGCTGTCTTCCACTGAAGATAGGTTTCTAAGATCGACTCAGTCTTGAAGTCAATGTTCAAGTTTTCATATTATCAACTAATACCATATCTTGGTGTGTGTTCATAACTAATGGATATGCAATGAAACATAGGTTTAACATATTTTATGATCCTTACCATGGTGAGGTTTGATTCACCTGGTTAAATTTCTCACATCTGGCATTGTGGAATTTAATTGTCTTAAGTGTATTTTTCTCAAAGAGGATGTATTAGTAAGTACATAAGAAAGAGGAATGGAAAATCTTTTGACAGTTTAATGAACATTTTTATAGCATTTACATTCTATGTCAATTAAACATAAGTGTAATACTGCTAAGGTAAAACTAGTTGTTTTTGCAAGCTGTTTTCCATTAATTTGTGATGATTTTACTGGTCATTAAGTAGTTAAAAGCATATTTAACTGCTTTGTCTGCAGGAATATAAAATATAAATATAAAATGCTTATATTTCTCATTATTTCCTTTGGGCCTAGTACGGTAATATATATTGAATAGAGGAGGCATGCAAAGTCAATAAAACAAATATTTTTTTAGGTGGCCCAAAGATGTTTTTTGTAAATTTATATTGCTGTTACGGATTTTGAAAATAAGTTGGCATTTATTTCTATTCCCTGGGAATCAATATTTTAAGTAAAAATTAACAGATGGCTTAGGAAATACCCATATTTCAAATGTATATTATTATACTTTTGATATGACTGCCATCCTAAATTTCAAAATGCAACTATTTAAATCTCATTTATGACAGGGTTTGGTGGCTGACACCTGTAAGCCTAGCACTTTGGGAGGCTGAGGCAGGAGAATGGCTTGAGGCCAGGAGTTTGAGACCAGCCTGGGCAACATATGGAGACCCTGTCTAAAAAAACAAACAAAAAAAGGCAGGAGGATCACTTGAGGTGAGAAGTTCTAGACCAGCCTGAGCAAGAGCAAGAGCAAGAGCAAGACCCCATCTCTACCAAAAACAGAAAACTTAGCTGGCAGTAGTGGCAAGTGGTGTCATGTGCCTGTAGTCCCAGCTACTCAGGAGGGTGAGGCAGGTGGATCACTTGAGCCCAGCAGTTTGAGGTTGCAGTGAGCTATGATGATGCTACTGCAGTCTAACCCAGGCAACAGAGTAAGATCTAACCTCAAAAAAAAGACCACAAAAAACTCATTTACTGTTTGTTTCATTACTTCTTTTTAGTGTGGATCTATTTGAAAATGTGTTTCTTTCAGTTTAACCGTAGAAGTTTTAAGGACAAAAGGCCCCTGTGTTGTTGAAGAAAATGACCCCATATTTGAGCGTGGTTCTACAACTACATATTCCAGCTTTAGGAAAAACTATTACTCTAAACCATGGTCAAATAAAGGTAACTAATTTTCATTTAAAAGTCTGTAAGTTATTTATTTGAAATGAAGTGAACTTCTGTTTCTGAATTAGATCAGGTCTCCCCTACGTAAATAAAATGCAAACTATCATGTTTTCTCTCCAGCTAATTTTATTGACACCTCTTTCCTGCTTCCTCCATGGAATTGTATTTCTAAGCTTATCTTAGAAATCTTTTTAAGAATTAGCTTTATGGTCATTTTGGCTGGAATCTTTCTCTTTGTAAAATCCGTGTACAAAAAATACCATTTAAGTGAAAATGAATAATATAGTAGTATATTAATAATGATCTACTTCAGATAGGATTGTGTAATGAAGTTTCTAAAGGTTAAAATTAGGCTGTTAAACAAAGTACACAATAGCTATTGCCTACTGGTGCTTATTTACTTTTTATTTTAAAAATAATAATCTGTTTTGGGAAAAAGTTCAAACACAGCTAAAGAATATAGAGTGAAAAGAAAGATTCTATACGTCCCTTCTCGACTTCCCCAATCCTATATATCCTACTGAGGTAACTTCTGTTAATGGTTTCTTGAGTATTTTTCTAGCTACTTTCTTTATGTACTAAGTGCATCTTAGTTGCTCACATAGTGTAATCTTAGACTGGCTATGACTGACGGTTTTCTTTAGGGCACTTTGAATGAGACCAAATAGGCAGAATGTCTTTTTAAAAAATTCCCGCTGCTTTGGTATTAGCGTGAAAAGTTCTCATACTATGTTTTTTTAAAAGAATGTTTAAATAAGGTGGTGTTTTTAGATATTCCATGAGAAATCTTTCTAATAAAATTAAGTACTATCAAATTTATTTTTAAATCTGAATATATACTGATGTAAGATTTCTTTTCTCTGAAATATTGAGAGGTTTAATTTTTGTCATTCTAAATCTTTTATTTTTACAGAAACAGATATGTTTTTTTTAGCCATCAGCATGGTTGGAACTGACTTTTCCATGATTGGACAGCTTTTTCCTCACAGAGCAAGGATAGAAATTAAGGTAAAGTAAACCCATCATATTTGCTGAATGAAGGGAGACCAAAATTACAAATGTTACTTTTTTTTTTAACCTTTGGTTTAAATCTCAGTCCATCTTTTTTTACTGTTATGTTTTTGTTACATTTGTCCCTCTTTAATGCTTGAAAAGTAATGTGTAATATTTCTCAGTTCTGATATGAGTATGATCTCCTTAATGTTAGTATCATATTTTCTTTATAAATATCTTGTCTACTTCTAAAATGAATTTGAGGTTAGTACCAATAAAGGCACTGAAACTAAGAGAAAAGAAAAGTTAGATAATGAAGAGGGAAGATAAATGTATCTGAATATTTAGGTGTTAAGGATAGCCTTTTTTTTTTTTTTCCCCAGTGTTGTGACTCAAATACTGTAAAGGTAGCTTTTTGAACACAAAATATATTTCTGAATTTCCTAAGGAGGCATAAAGAGAATAATTCTGAGTTACATAGTTCTCATTATCTGATCTAACCATTGCTTTCGTAGACCACCTTAACTCTGGAAACAACCAGTGGCACTATGAAGAAAACTGATACCACTTGCAGCTGTGATATACCTTGAAAGGATGAGCTTTCTCTGTTTTTTAGTTTCTTTGCTGAGGAACTTTGTACAAGTTTCCTGGGTTGGAATGCATTTGAATGCAATAAAACCATGTTGCCATACTGAATTCTGAATTCATAGTGAGATCTTTACTCCACTGTGGGCTTTTTCCTTCATTTCCCATCCCAATCATGTTCATTATGTTAGTAAAGGGAATGATTAGGAAAGGTGGGTATTTTTCCCCTAGAACTGGAGGACTAGGCATGGATTGCCTGGGAACGTTGCATAAGGGGCATTGTACAGTGTAATGCAATAAATCCTACTCACAGTTCTGCAAGAGATGAGGAACAATTTGTTTATATTCTTTATATTCATTTTCTAATGTTGATCTTTGTTAAAAGGAGAATAAAATCTTAAAGTTTTCTGAAGGCTAGAAGGTGATTGTCTGGGGTTGGAGCTCTCTGATGATCTGAGTAATTAATGATAAGTTTGTCACTAGATTTATTTCTGTCAAAAATCACTTAGACTTTTCTCCTAAAAGTTTAGTGTGGTTCTAGCAGGTCTTTGGGCAGAGTGCCATTTCTGGTGCTTTTTATTCCTTCCTGTAGATCTGAACAACAGGTCTGCCACTGAAAAATTTTCTCAGCTTTCATTTATCTGAATGTCCTTATTTCAGCCTTGTTTTTGAAGGATATATTTTGCTGAATGTAGGTCTCTGGTTTGACATTTTTTTTCCTTTTGGTCTTTTAAAGATGTCATTCCATTGTCTCTTGGCCTCCAGTGTTTCCAATGAAAAGTGGGCAGCCATCATTCATATCATTCTTTCCCCTGTGTATGATGAATTGTTTTTCTCTGGCTATTTTCAGGATATTTTTTTCTTCTTTTTTATTTTTTATTTTATTTTTAATTTTTTTTTTTGAGACCGAGTCTCACTGTGTTGCCCAGGCTAGACTGCTGTGGTGTCAGCCTAGTTCACAGCAACCTGAAACTCCTGGGCTCAAGCAATCCTCCTGCCTCAGCCTCCTGAGTAGCTGGGACTACAGGCATGTGCCACCATGCCCGGCTAATTTTTTCTATATATATTTTTAGTTGGCCAGATAATTTTTTTCTATTTTAGTAGAGACGGGGTCTTGCTCTTGCTCAGGCTGGTCTCAAACTCCTGAGCTCAAAAGATCCACCCGCCTCGGCCTCCCAGAGTGTTAGGATTCCAGGCGTGAGCCACGATGCCCGGCCTAGTTTTTTCTTTAACTTTCGCATTTAGCAGTATGATGATGGTGGTATACCTAGCTTTAGTTTTCTTTGGGTTTGCAGAGCTTCTTAGCTCTTTCGATTATTTTTCACTATATCTGGGAAACTTGAAATCTTTTAAAATTTTTTCTGCTTTATTCTCTCCTTCTGGGACTCCACTTACATGGTTTACCCTAAGTGACATTGTACTACAGGTTACTAAAGCTCTGCCCACGGTTTTCTAATCTTTTTCCTCTGTTTCAGTTTGGATAGTTTCTATTACCATGTCTTCAAGTTCACTGACCCTGTCTTTTATCTTCAATCTGCAGTTAAGCCCCAGTCAGTGAATATTTCATTTGATATTATTTTTTAATTTCTATAATTTCCACTTGGTTGTTTTTTTAGTTTCTATTCTTTTACTGTGATTTCCCCATCTGTTCACTCCATATTTTCCTTTAAATCCATGAATGTATTTATAACGAATGGGTGCTTTAACTTTTTTTTTTTTTTTTTTGAGACAGTCTTAATCTGTTGCCCCTGGTGGAGTGCAGTGGCATCATGATAGCCCACTGCAACCTCCAACTCCTGGGTGCAGGCAGTCCTCTTGCCTCAGCCTCCCGGTAGCTGGGACTGTAGGCACAGACCACAATGCCCAGCTCCTTTTTCTATGTTTAGTAGAGTCTCATTCTTGCTCAGGCTGGTCTCAAACTCCTGAGCTGAAGCAATCCTCCCGCCTTGGCCTCTTAGAGTGCTAGGATTATAGGCATAAGCCACTGTGCCCAGACTAACTTTTTTGTTTATTAATTTTAATATCTAGGTTATATTGGGATCTATTTCTATTGACTGTTTTTTTTCCTTTCCTTGACTGTGCATCATATTTTCTTATCTTTTCTCATGTTTTTTTTAATTCATGTCAGATATTTTGGATGGTATGTCGTACAATGTCTGGATTATGTTTTTCTTTCCCTTGAAGAGTGTCAAGTTTTGTGTTGGAAGGCAGTTAACTTACTACTACCATCTCTTCTGGTTCTTGTCAAGGCCAGGTTTAAGCCTTGTAAGGCAGATCTAGACTGGTCCTTAATCTATTCTTTTGCAATAAAAAGTTTTATTTTTCTGTTTTTAGTAAAAGCTTGTAGATCACTGATCTGAGAAAGGGAGAAATTGGCTGATTGTTCCCTCTCTCCTAAGATGTATATGCATAATGAGACATTCTCAGACACAAACTTATGCCCTCCAACTTCCTAATGACCCTACGATAGATTGAGCTTGAAAATTTAAATAAAACCTCTTCATCTTCTTAATGGAGGTAATCTGGAGTGGAACTGAGAATGAAGATCTTTGGTACTGAGGAAAATGTGAAGAAATGTGCCTTAATATATAGAAGTTTCTAAAGATAAACTTGGCCTGCTTCAAAGTTTTGCTTAGTTGTTTCTCTAGTTGTTTTTGCTTAGTCTCCCCTCCATGCCACTTGACACCTGTTAGAACAATGTGAGAGGCTCAACCAGATATTTAATTTAAAAAAATTATTAGTTAGCTTAATTGATTGTAAGTTTCATCTGTTTCCATGTTAGTTGACTTTATTTTTTCTGTCCTTTGTAAATCCACCTTCCATTGCTGTTTCATGCTATTTATAATGAGGATCAGGAAGCTCAGTAAAAATCTTTTATTCTTATTTTTAAAGAGCTAGAGGTTTAAGTAACTTGCCTATTAGCATAAGTATATTTAGTAGAAAATAGTATGTTATTCATGAGTTTCATTTGTAATGCTTTTAAAAACTCGTTTAAGGAGAGAAAATTACTATAGGGTTTTTTTTGTTGTTGTTGACAGAATAAATTTAAACGTGAAGAGAAAACAAATGGATGGAGAATAGACAAAGCATTCCGTAAGTATAAAGACCTCTTTTACAAAGTATCACTTGGAGAGCCTTAAAAATGACCAATCCTTTGTCTTTGGCTCCAGTGTGGTTTTTTTTTTTTTTTTGAGACAGAGTCTCGCCCTGTTGCCTGGGCTAGAGTGCCATGGCATCAGCCTAGCTCACAGCAACCTCAAATTCCTGGGCTTAAGCGATCCTATTGCCTCAGCCTCTCAAGTAGCTGGGACTACAGGCATGTGCTACCATGCCCAGCTAATTTTTTCTATTTATATTTTTAATTGTCCATATAATTTCTTTCTATTTTTAGTAGACACAGGGTCTTGCTCTTGCTCAGGCTGGTCTCGAACTCCTGACCTCGAACGATCCTCCTGCCTCGGCCTCCCAGAGTGCTAGGATTACAGGCATGGGGCACCGTGCTCAGCCTCCAGTGTGTTTTAGATTTGACTTCCATACTGAATTCATTCCTAGTTTGTTCACTGATTGTTCTTTCTGATATAGTGCTGTCGATGGGTATTTAGTGGGAGTGCTTCTGATTAATATTCATTTATTTCCACTTTGCTGATACTAGGAAGAGTAAATGGGAAATGATTATGATACAGATAGAACATGTGGTGGTGGTAGGCATTTTGAGAACTTCTTAGTCATCTTTGTCATTTTTAAAAATTGATTTATCGGGGGGATGGGCAGGACATGGACAATGTATATGACCTGAACTTATGTACCCCCATGATGAGCTGAAATAAAAAAAAAAAAAGAAAAAAAAAAAGAAAAATTGATTTATATTTATACATAGTTCAAAGTATAGTTTGAATTTTGACAAAGAATATACTTGTGTAACCTCTACCCCCAAACAATATATGGAACATTTCATCACTTCAGAACATCTCTTATTTCCCTTGTTAGTCCAGCAAATGCTGTCCTCTTAGCTCAAGGCAACCTCTGTTTTCATTTGAATCACCATAGATTAGTTTAGCATGTTCTAGACTATCTGATTCTTGGAATACAGTATGTACTTTTTTATATCTGGTTTCTTTCACTCACTATGTTTTTGAGATTCACCGATATTATTGCTTGTATCAGTAGTTTTTTTTAAAACTAGTTTAGTCCTTTTATTGCTGAGTGGTGTTCTGTTGCGTACTTACTTATCCATTCTGCTGATAGATAAGGCCGTTTGTTTTTAATGTTATGATACTTTAAAAAAATAAAAACTAGAAAGTTTTTTTAAGAATAAAAACTTGAAAGTTCTTTTCCTTTTTTTTAAACAGAAGAAAAGCGTCCTTTTGACTTCGATTTTTTTGCTCATTTGCTTCAGAAAGTTCTTGCTGAAGAAGAGAAAAGAAAACAAAAGTCTGTTAAAAATCGCAGTTTAAAGGAGAAGAAAGCCTCCAAACCACGGAAAAATGTAAAAGGTATTGATTTTAAAAGAAAGTGTGCTATTTTACTTAGTAGTAACAGACTTGCAATATTGTCTCGCAGATCTTTGAGAGCTCATGTGTATGTATTAATAGTTCAGGTGGTTACGATCATCAGGGTATCCAAAGGAAAGAAATTGATTTTTCTTCATTCTACCAGTTATCTGGGCGAAAACAGGAATTTGCTTTTAACTTTTTTTAAAAAAATTTTTATTTCAAAATACTAGGAGGGTACAAGTCTTCTTGTTACATGGATGAATTGTATAATGCTGAAGTCAGAGTTTTTAGTGTGCCTGTCACCAGAATAGTGTTCATTGTACCCTATAGGTAAGTTTTTATCCCTCGCCCTCTATTAAATTTTTAAATTGGCATGGTTGGACTATTTGACATCTTTCTAGTCTCTAGATCATAGTTGTCACTAATCAAAGAGCATCAGAATTTTGAAATGTCATGTTTTATGTTTGGTTATTTATTATCATTTTCCTCTGTAAAACAAATCTGGTATAAAATTCTAATATTTAATAAATGGAAACCTAATATTTTGGGGTTGTGACTAGATTGTATTGTTTGAGCCCAACTTATTTCTGAAGGATAATGTTGACTTGTAATAGGTAGAAAATTGTTAATATGAAGGTATTTTTATTTTTAGGCTTCTATTTTTTCTTTCTTTTCTCTGTTCTTTTTTGTTTTTTTTTTCTTTTTTCTTTTTTGACAGAGTCTCACTTTGTTGCCTGGGCTAGAGTGAGTGCTGTGGCGTCAGTCTAGCTCACAGCAACCTCAAACTCCTGGGCTTAAGCAATCCTACTGCCTCAGCCTCCTGAGTAGCTGGGACTACAGGCATGCGCCACCATGCCCACCTGATTTTTTCTATATATGTTTTTAGTTGTCCAGCTAATTTCTTTCTATTTTTAGTAGAGACAGGGTCTTACTCTTGCTCAGGCTGGTGTTGAACTCCTGACCTCAAGCAATCCTCCGGCCTCGGCCTCCCAGAGTGTTAGGATTACAGGTGTGAGCCACCATGCCCGGCCTATATTTTCTTAACTATTTGAACTCTGTCCTATGAAGACAATGCACAACTATGGTCACATAATTTAAAGAATATTGGAACTCCAGGGAACGTTATATGTTAGCTAGCCAATGTGCTATCCCCCCCTCCTTTTTTTTTTTTCTGAGACAGAGTCTCACTCTGTTGTCCAGGCTAGAGTGCCGTGGCGTCAGCCTAGCTCACAGCAACCTCAAACTCCTGGGCTCAAGCGATCCTCCTGCCTCAGCCTCCCGGGTAGCTGGGACTACAGGCATGCACTGCCATGCCTGGCTAATTTTTTCCATTTTTAGTTGTTTGGATAATTTCTTTCTATTTTTAGTAGAAATGGGGTCTCACTCTTGCTTAGACTGGTCTCGAACTCCTGAGCTCAAACGATCCACTGGCCTCGGCCTCCCAGAGTGCTAGGACACAGGTGTGAGCCAGTGCACCCGGCCTCCCCTTTCCATTTGTTTTGATCACTAAGAACTAGCCCCAGAAATCCTAAGACACTTTCCCCCAAGGTCTTAACACTGTTAGAAGTGGCAGAATTAGCACTGAAACCTAGGCCTGTGAGATCCTGTGTTAGGCGTCCCCACGACCACCCCCAGGTTCCATTATATGCTAAGAGAGCTCACAGAATTTAGCACCCTATTCCTGCCATGTACCAAAATTCCAGACTTCCCAAGGAAAACAGTTAAGCATAAACCACGTTATCTGTGTAAACAGTTTAGACATAGGGAGCCACTATTATCACTTAGGGTAGTAGAAACCCTCCATCAAACCAAATTCTCAGACATGGCCCAAGGGCCAACCTTATAAGCAAGCTTTTTAAAGGATAGTATTCAAACCTGTTGTATTAACTGTTTTCTGTACCAAGCCAATCTAGAATTTCTTCTTCTGAAGCATGGTGCCTATGTCTTTTAAAAAGTAGTATTGATAACTGCAAACTACTTTTATTATTATTTTTTTTTTCGAGACAATGTCTCAGTTTGTCATCCAGGTTGGAGTGCAGTTGTGCGATCATAGCTCACTGCAGCCTCAAACTCTTGGGCTCAAGTGATCATCTTTCCTCAGCCTCCTGAGTCGCTAGGATTACAGGTGTTCACCACCACGCCCAACTAATTTTTCTTTTCATTTTTCTGTTGAAATAAGGTCTCACTATGTTGCCCAGGCTGGTCTTGAACTCCTGGCTTCAAGCGATCCTCATGCTTTGGCCTCCCAAAGTGCTGGGATTATAGGCGTGAGCACCTGGTCCAACTTTTATTCTTAATAGTTTTTTTTTTTTTTTTTTTTACTTTACATTATCCTGGAAGATTAAACTAGATATATGAATTTTTCTTGTGATTATCATGTTGGCAGGTGATAGCCTGAGTAATTCACTGTATTTTATTTAACGTAGAAACTTTTCAAATACATTATTATAAGTCTCAGAGTTAAAAAAATTTCTGATTATTTTGACAGAATAAATGTTATTTTCTCACTTTTAAAATCTTTTGACTTTTTTAAAAACAAAAGTAAATGACATTGTATTTTATTATTCTTTGAGATTAGATATTTTTAGAGAAGATGTCTGATCAGTCATGGTTATAAAGTTAAGCTTGCTTTGATTTGGATGCTGTCTTAGTTTGTTTCATGCTCCTGTAACAGAATACTTGAGACTAGGTAATTTTTAGAGAACCGAAATTTATTTCTAACAGTTTTGGAGGCTGGGAAATCTAAGATCAAAGCATTGTAATGTGGCAAGGGCCACATTACATGTCTTGCTGTGTCATCACATGACAGAAGTGCAGTGAGACAGAGCAAGAGGGGGCCAAACCTGTCCTTTTATAACAGCATTAATTCCACTGTGAGACTAGAGCCCTTATGTCCTAATGACCTCTTAAGGGTCACACCTCTTTTTTTTTTTTTTTGAGGCAGAGTCTTACTTTGTTACTTGGGCAAGAGTGCCATGGAGTCAGCCTAGCTCACAGCAACCTCAGACTCCTGGGCTCAGGGTATCCTCCTGCCTCAGCCTCCCGAGTAGCTGGGACTACAGGCATGCACCACCATGCCCAGCTAATTTTTTGTATATATTTTTAGTTGTCCAGCTAATTTCTTTCTATTTTTAGTAGAGACGGGGTCTCGCTCTTGCTCAGGCTGGTCTCGAACTCCTGAGCTCAATCTATCCACCCGCCTCGGCCTCTCAGAGTGCTAGGATTACAGGCGTGAGCCACTGTGCCCAGCCCACACCTCTTAATATTATTACAATGGCAATTAAATTTCAGCATGAGTTTTGGAGGGGACAGATAATTCAAACCATAGCAGATACTGTTTCCATGGTGATCTCTAAATTTTTTTTGTTTTATTATTTAATTCATGTTTTCATCTTTTAATATAGTTGGCTATTAGTATGCCTTAATAGGAAGGGTACTAGAAACTATTTTAAAATATTTGTTAAAAAGATTGTTCATTGAATAAAATAATACAGAAGATAAAACTCTGTCTCCTGCCTGTCTCTCAAAGCAAATTCTTCAGGTTTTCCTGAGATAATTATATCTAAACCCTTTTCTGTGCATATATATATGTGCGGGTGTACCTTTAGAGTACAGACAGTGTCCGACTTACCATGGTTCAACTCGTTATTTTTCAACTTCATAATAGTGCAAAAATGATACACACTCAGTGGAAACCATACTTTGATTACTCATATAGCCATTCTGTTTTTCACTTTCAGTACTGTATTCAGTAATTACATGAGATATTCAACACTTTATTATAAAATAGGCTTTGTGTTAGATGATTTTATGCAACTGTAGGCTGATGTGTTCTGAGCACATTTAAAGTAGGCTAGGCAGCTCACACCTGTAATCCTAGCTTCTCTGGAGGCTGAGGCAGGAGGATAGCTTTGACCTCCGGAGTTTGAGGCTATAGTGAGCTACGATCCTGCCACTGTACTTCAGGTTAGGTAAAGAGTGAGACTCTGTCACTAAAAAACAACAAAAAAAGGAGACTAAGCTATGATGTTCAGTAGGTTAGGTAAATTAAATGTATTTCGACTTACAATATCCTCAGCATACAATAGGTTTATTGGGATGTAACCCCATTGTAAGTGTAGGAGCATCAGCATATGTTAATGCTTTTAATAAAAATAAGATCATATATACTATTCTACCACTTGATTTTTCAATGCAAGAATATGTTTTGAAATTTTTCTTATTGCTACATATAAATGTACCTCATTGTTATTGGCTGCATGGATTTTTATAGCATGAATGTACTATAACTTATTTGGTCACTTTCTCGTGGACATTGTAGGTTGCTTTCAATTTTTTTGCTTTTACAAATAACACTACAGAGGACATCCTTGAGTATTAATATTTATCTTTTCCATCTTTATAAGTTTTTCTGTAGGTTGTTTACATATTTATAACCACTTCTCTTGCTTTCAGTGAAAAAAGTTGCCTGTGAAGAAGTGAATAATGATCCAGATGCATCTGTGAGTACTAAAATTTCAGACACAGAAAGATCTCCAAAGGATGTTCAGACAGTTGAAGAAGAAAATTCTTTGACTTTATCAGGGCAAGATTCGGTACAGGTTGATTTAGAACAAGATCTAAATCAAAAGGAAAGGAGAAGGAAGAATCAAGACGCAGCTAATGAACCAGAAGTAAACAGTCTTGTAGGGAATGCCACTGTTCAGTCAAGCCCTTCTAAAGGAGAAAAACATAAGAGTAAGTTTTACACATATTTTAACAGCCTCTGTGTTGCTTAAGAGGATGTGTGCAGTAATATGGTATATAAGTAAAATACTTTCCTTCTAGATAGCAGCAATTAAGCAATTAATAATGCTTATTAATTAGTTCTGTAGTCACGGTACTGGGTTAAATCCTTTTATTGTTAATTAAAAGAAAAAAATTTATTGTAAAAAAAACATTAAAAAAACAAAGTAAAGCAAGGAAAATTTTCTCTAAATTTCGTTTCTAAGATGTATCACCTCGTATGTATTCCTGTTAACAATGAAATCACATGTATGTAGTTAAAAATATGTTGCTTAGGTCAATAAATGACAGGTTTTCATGTTGTACCTCTATATAGCACCTCTGTGAACCCACAGTGTGTTGTTTAATTTCTGTGAAAGAGCTAGTGGAATAAGTATTCCTCCTATTTTTCTTTTTTACTCTTAGAATGCAAGCATATTGACACATAGGAGTTACTAGTGCCTGAGGGCTAAGAATTTGGGGGGGGCTTGGTACCTTAAGAGTTCATATATAGATTATTTAAAGCAGATAATCAAGTAAAGAGAGGAGGAAAAGGGAGGAGCAGACCAGAACAACCTTTTATAAGATTTATAATCTTTGTGTGTCAGCTTTACCAATATGATTTTAATAAATGAATCCTGATAATTAATGTAGTATGATTTATAGGCATTACAATATTATGCTCTCTTGTGGCTTTCTGTAAGAGTCATTTCATATAAAGGAGAATAGCTTAATGATACAGAAATGAGATTTGAGAAATCAAACAGATCTTGCTTTAAATTCCGGGTCTTTTATTTGCTAAATGTTACATTGAGCAAGTCACTTACGATCTCTGAATTTATGTTCTTCTGTGTATGATGGAGTGAATATTAATACCTTTAAATAGGGTTGTTTTGAGTATGAAGTGAGATTATACATCTGACGGACTTAAGAGTTCTTGCCACTTAGTACTCAATAAATTATTATACTTCTGAAGGAACAAAAGAATAGCCAAATCTACTTTTAGTTTCTTGACTAGACATATAAAATAAGTCAATTTAACCACTTAAAATCTAATCCAGATAAAAGGAAAATGCTGCAAGTTGTCCAGGAATTTTGGGCTGATCCTCAAAACATAAGTAGTTATAAGTTGATTAAATTTTCTTTATGCTCTAAAAATAAGATGTATGCCTTGTAAATGGGAACTTGAATGTTGAATGGATTAATGTTTTGTAGGAAAAGACGTTATGTAAATTACCTTGTGTTTTAAAAAAATAGGTGGTTTTGCTGTTATATTTTACAATAACATACATTTTGTAATTTTAGATAAATGTCAGTCTTTAAGGCCTGAGGTAAATGAAGATGAATGCAATAAGGAACAGCTTTCATGTGTAGAAAACATAGATGACATCGTGGGTTTAGCCTCCAGTGAAAAAGTTGAGAAAATAACTGACCCCATCCTTTCATCAAGGTATCTTCTGCATTTTTTTCTGCTTTATCTATGTCTATTGATTAGCGAGAGAGGTGTGTTGAAGTTTCTAACTGTGACTGTGTATTTGTCTGTTTCTTTTTTCAGTTCTATTTGTTTT
Source organism: Lemur catta (assembly GCF_020740605.2). Classification (NCBI taxonomy): domain Eukaryota; kingdom Metazoa; phylum Chordata; class Mammalia; order Primates; family Lemuridae; genus Lemur; species Lemur catta. Next base: position 44,689,645 of record NC_059139.1, read on the forward strand.
TGCTTGAGACATAGAAAGCACAGACTTTAAAAGATAAGATTGATAAATCTGACTGCAGTAAAATTAAATATTTCTGTTAACAAAGGCTCCATAAAGAAAATAAAAGGCGGCCAGGCGAAGTGGCTAATGCCTGTGATCCTAGCCAAGGCAGGAGGATTGCTTAAGGCCAGGAGTTTCAGACCAGCCTGACAAAGAGCAAGAACCCATCTCTACAAAAAATAGAAATGTTAGCTGGGAGTGGTAGCATGTGCCTGTAGTCCTATCTACTGGAGAGGCTGAGGCAGAAGGATCACTTGAGCCCAGGAATTTGAGGTTGCAGCGAGCCATGATGATGCCACTACACTCTAGCCAGGGCAACTGAGCAAAACTCTGTCTCAAGAAAAAAAAGATAATGTTTAAAAAAAAAAAAAAAAGTAAAAGACAAGTTATCAATTGGGAAGTTTTATGGGTAACATCTAGTCAGTAAAAATATATAAAGGGAGGCCAGGTGCGGTGGCTCATGCCTGTAATCCCAGCACTATGCAAAGCTGAGGCAAGAGGATCATTGGAGCCCAGGAAGTCAAGGCTACAGTGAGCTATGATCAACCCACGCATTCCAGTCTGGATAACAGAGTGAGACCCTGTCTCAAAAAACAAAAACAAATATACACAGAACTCGAGTGAGATAGAGCGTGAGTGAGAGTGTGATTGAGAGAAAGAGAGAACCCTGATAAGTCAGGAAAAGACAAACACTCAGAAGAAAAAATGAGGAAAAGAAAGTATGGCTAAATGTGAGTAGTGCTGGTCAGTACATGGATATAAATTATATTATTGTTGAAGTCTTTCATAATACAGTACTTCTTGGTTGGCATAGGGCAGTGTTAACTGCAATTTGAGCTTATTAGAACTGTGTCCTCACTTCATATGGCTTTTGGTTAACAACCATGCAAACAAAGCAAGGACTGCCTATATCAAATTTTAACGATACCCAATTCCTAAATATTACTGCGATTTTACACTTGTATTTGGTGAACCCCATTTAATCAATAATATTTCATTTTGAAACTTCCTGAACACTTTCATAAGCCTGTTAAATTGTAGCCGTTGCTTTCTTTAAGGGTATAGTTCTTTCTAACTTGATACAAGAAGGATCATAGAGAAGCCAACTTAACAGTTTTGATTATTCTGTAATATGAAATATCATCTTCCAAAGTGGTGTTTTGTATATTTAGAAAATCTCTTAAATAATTAGTATAAAAATATGTATTACTAGGAATTCTTTTCCTCGTGTATTTTCATTTCCTTAGTAGTCAACAAGATGGCACGTTAGTAGCCACTGAGTCTTCAGAATCAGGCACTTCAGATTTGCTTTCATTAGAAGTTGGAATTAGAACATTGTGTGAAGTAAATAATGCTGACAGTAGTTGTACAGAAGAAAGAAATGTTGACCTAAAGAATAAATCACTGTAAGTATTTTACATGGTAGGATTTGTTTATTTCCAAAATTTTGACAACATTCTTAAATGATAATGTTGCTTTATTTAGGGATTAGAAGAGATTAACATGTGGACCATTTAATGTGTAATTATAATATGTTGTGGTCCCTTAAGACTGAGATGTCAATGTAAGGCTGGGTGCAGTGGCTCATTCCTGTAATCTTAGCACTTTGGGAGGCCCAGGTGGGAGGATTGCTTGGGGCCAGGAGTTTAAGACCAGCCTGGGCAAACATAGCAAGACCCCACCTCTAAAAAAATAAAAAAATTAAGGCAGGGCATGGTGGCTCATACCTGTAATCCTAGCACTCTGGGAGGCCGAGGTAAGAGGATTGCTTGAGCTCAGAAGTTTGAGACCAGCCTCAGCAAGAGTGAGACCCTGGCTCTACTATTAATAAACATAGAGAAATCAGCCAGGCATTTTGATGTGCACCTGTAGTTCCTGCTACTTGGGAGGCTAAGGAAGGAGGATCGCTTGAGCCCAGGAGGTGGTAGTGAGCTACGATGACACCACTGTACTCTACCTGGGGCAACAAAGTGAGACTCTGTCAAATAAATAAAGTAAAATAAGTAAACAAACATACAAACAAAAAAATTAGCCAGGTGTGGTGGCAAACACCTGTATTCCCGGCTACTTGGGAGGCTGAGGTGGGAGGATCACTTGAACCCAGGAGTTCAGGATTACAGTAAGCTAGGATTGGGCCACTGCACTCCAGCCTGGGTGATAGAGTGAGACCGTTTCTATATAAAAAGAATATGCCATCAAGGTTTTTCACTTTATATTTCATTGGAGAATGATTCTCTTTCATATCTGATGTTTAATAGTGATATGAATTTTAGGAAGGTGGTTGGTAATTTATGATGAAATTCTAAAATAATTTGGAATCCTAAGTACTTTCTGTGAGATTTTACTTGGTTCAAGTTATTTTTTACGCCTCTTGTCAAAGTAGTAGATTTTGATATTGATGACTTTAAAGAGGTAAGTATGTCTTCCGGTATGCAGATAGTTAAATTATCTTTACTAGAAACAAGATTAAAAGCAGCATAAGGCAGGGCATGATGGCTCACATCTGTAATCCTAGCACATTGGGAGGTTGAGGCGGGAGGATTGCTTGAGGCTAGGAGTTGGAGACCAGCTTGAACAGCATAGGGAGACCCTGTCTCTAAAAAAATGCAAGTTAGCCAGCATGGTGGTATATGCCTGTAGTCTCAGCTGCTCGGAAGGCTGAGGATTCCTTGAGCCCAAGAGTCCCAGGCTGCAGTGAGCTGTGATCAACAGTGTAAGGCCCTGTCTCTTACACACATACAAAAGAATCTCCGTTTGAAGAGATATGTAAAGATTTCATATTTGCTTTTTTTCTTCCTCGTAACTCTTCACCTCATATGGGCTTAAAAGTTACTCCGTTTATGAATTATTTTTCAGTTAAGCATAGTAATAATGGGAATCAAACTTTTTAAAACAATTAAAATATAAAGATTAGTCTTTGAAATAAACAATACATTCCATATGGTTCAAACATCAGAAGTATAATAAAGTATAGAGCAGGTGCAGTGGCTCACACCTGTAATTCTAGCACTGCTAGAGGCTAAGGCAGGAGGATCTCTTGAGGCTAGGAGTTCGAGACCAGCCTAGGCAACATAGCAAGATCCTGTCTCTACAAAAAAGAAAAAACAGAAAACATTAGTCAGTGTGGTGGTGCATGCATGTAGTCCCTAAGCTACTCAGGAGGCTTAGGTGGGAGGATCACTTGAACCCAGGAGTTTGGTTACCTTGACCCACTGTACTCTAGCCTGGGCAACAGAGTGAGAACCTTTCTCTAAAAAAATAGAAAAGGATAGAGCAAAGTCTCCCTCAGCCTGCCCTCTTTCACTCAAACAAGTAACCTATTTTATTTCTTACATTCCTTCAGAAATTTAAAAAAATACACATTTAAGCTAATACAAATTTGTATTTCTTGCTGTTTTTAAAAACCTAACAGTAGCATGCTATGTATAACATTTTACAATTTTTTTCTTCTGTCTTTCGTATTCTTACATAAAAATCTTTCTTGTTCTTTTTATAGTTCTGTGTATGAATACATCATAGTTTGTATTATCAGTGCCATATTGATCTCTATATAGGTTTTTAAAACAATGATTATAATCTAGTACTGCTATTTTTTTCGCCTAAATGCAAGTGTATTTGTAGAGTAAGTTCCTAATGATGGAATTGCTTGCTCAAAGGATGTGTGTGTGCACACACATTTAAACATACTTGATTTTGATGGATATTACCAAAACGCTCTCTGTAGGAGTTGTACTGGTTTATATTCCCATCGACAATATAAAAGAATATCTATCTCCCTTAACCACAAAGTATTATCAAACTTAATTTTTATCGTCTTGATAGATTAAAAAATGATATCTGAGCATAATGTGCTGGCTGGGCGCAGTGGCTCGAGTCTATAATCCCAGCACTTTGGAAGGTCGAGATGGGAGGATCTCCTGAGGCCAGGAGTTAGAGATCAGCCTGCACAACCTAGTGAGACCCTGTCTGTACAGAAAATAAAAATACAAAAAATAGACAAATTGTGGTGGCATGAGATTATAGTCTCAGCTCCTGGGGAGGCTAAGGTAGATCGCTTGAGCATAGGAGCTCAAGGTTATAGTGAGCTATGATTGGGCCACTGCACTCCACTCCAGTCTGGGTGACAGAAGGAGACCCTGTCTCTTTAAAAAATAAAAAATAGGGTAGGTATCCCTACCCTATCCCTCTTTTTTGGGGCAGGAAGGGGTATGTAATTCCTTTTTTTTCTTCCTCTAGTTTGTTTGTTTATTTATTTTTAAGAGATGATGGAGTTGTTATGTTTCTTAGGCTGAACTTCAACTCTGGGGCTCAAGAGATGTTCTCACCTCAACTTCCTGATTATCTGAGATTGCAGGCTCTCGCCACTGTGCCTGGCTTACCTCAGTTTCTTATTTTAAAATTTTTTACCCTAAAGAAAAGTTGAAGCAATAGGATAGTGAGCATTTGTATATTATTTCTCTTAGATTCCTTGGTTTTTAATATCTTGTCAAATTTGTGTGTTCTTTTTCTTTTTCTCAGTGTGGTTTTAATTTGTACTTATTGGGAGTGAAATTGAATATTTCTTAATATTTAAAACCCATTTTTATTTATTTATTTATTTTTTTTGTGAATTGTCCCTTTTTTTTGCATAGTTTTTCCAGTGAGTTACTGATGATGCTGTTTTGTAGGCGCTCCTTATATTTTAGGGAGATTAGCCTCATTATATAAGTTATTTATTTGTGGTTTGGCTTCTAACTTAGGTTTTGATGTCTTCATCATGTAAAAGTTTTGATTTTATGTCATCAGATCTCTCAGTTTCTTTCCTTTGTGTCTTCTATCATATTTTAGAAAGACTTACCACACTTCATAGTTATCAAATAACACATCCGTGTTTTCTCTGCAATTTTATTTAAATGTTTGATCCACTTGGAATATATTGTCAGTGAACTACAAGACATGGAGCCAATTTTATTTTTTCCCCCACTGTTATCCAGTTTTCCCATCACTATTTATTTAATCTTACTTAATGTTTATTAAATCGTATCTGTACTGTACTGTATTGTATTTCATCTTATCCTTCCTATTTTGAGATGCGACCTTTATTGTATCCTAAAATCATGTGTATTTTATAGGCATTCTCTGAAGTTTCTATTTTATTTATCTGTTCTTTAATATATTAGTACCACAGTGTTTTAAGTACTGATGATGAGTAGTATATATTTTTTGCTTGTAATTATGTATTTGTTTTTAGAGATGAGGTCTCGCTCTTTAGCCCAGGCTGGAGTGCATTGGTGTGATCACAGCTCAGTGTAGCCCCGAACTCCTAGGCTTAGGTGATCCTCTGGCCTCACTCAGCCTTCAAAGTAGCTAGGACTACAGACACATGCCACCACACCTAGCTAATTTTTTTATATTTCATAAAGATGGGGTCTTGCTGTGTTGCCCCAGTTGGTTTTGAACTTCTGGCCTTAAGCAATACTCCTGCCTTGGTCTCCCAAAGTAGTAGTATTCTTTTTGTTTTTTGGAGGAGACAGAGTCTTGCTCTGCTACCTGGGCTAGAGTGCCATGGCGTCAGCCTAGCTCACAGCAACTTCAAATTCCTGGGCCCAAGCAATCCTGAGTAGCTGGGGCTACACGTGCACACCATCAAGCCTGGCTAATTTTTTTCGTATTTTTAGTAGAGATGGGGTCTGGCTCTTGCTCAGGTTGATCTCGAACTCCTGAGCTCAAGTGATCCTCCTGCCTTTGCCTTCCATAGTACTAGGATTATAGGCATGAACCACTGTGCCCGGCCTGAATAGTGTATTTTTAACATCTGACAGGCCAAGTTAGTCTCTTCTTTTTCAGTTTTCTTTTCTATTCCTACTGTAAATAAGCTTTTAAAGGAGTTCTTTCTGTTTCTGAGTGGGTTATTTTAGAATTTTTTAGAATTTCATTTGGACATGACTGCATGTTGGATGCAATTTAAATAATGTTTATTTTTTAGGGAAACTGATCAAATGGAAAATGTTAAGCCAGTGTTGAGAGGTCGACTCCAGAGACCTAAACCAAATTTATCAAGGGCAGTTGGGAAGAAATCAGTTCTTTCACAAGGCAAAACAGATGCAGAGAGCAAGAATTCACATTCTGAAACTTCAGTTGATAAGGTATGGAGTAAAAATTTCCCCTAAATAGTCAGGAATAAAAATTTTTACCTTGTAATGACAAAGTATTGTTCCTGATGTTAAAATAGATATAAAAACTTACACATGGACACTAGGTTTTTACCTATCAGTCTCTGTTTATGCATTTTCTTTAGAACCTGAGACATACCATTTTAAACATCCTTAGTGGTGATACATCTGTCTTTTGTTTACTTATATAAAATTTACATTCAAAATATTTCTTAAACCAGTTGTACATTAATTTATACTCATAACCCTTTTATCTAAACCTGGACAGTCACATTCCTGTTTGTCCTTTATGAACTTTCTTTATATCTATGTATATAAACATTTTTATAGCTTTTAACTATAATGTGTGTAATATTTAAAACCTTTTTCTTTGGGACTATTCATTTATACTTTCTTGGTCTTTTTAATAAGTATATTGGGTTAACATATTATTCGTTTACCTAACTGTTCCTCTAATGGTGGATGTTTAGGTTGTTTCCTTTTTTTAGTCTTGTAAATAAAAGCAAACATTTTAAAAAAAATTACTTGTCACCTGAGAAAGCAAACAATTTTTTAAATAGGGCTTACTTTTTTTGGTGGGGTGACGTTTCCAGTGAAAACTTGAAAACCTGCTTTGTATAGTACAATTATATTATTTTAATCTTAAAAGATGTTTATTGAATTATGGAAGACATAGATTCATGTAAAAGTTAGAACAAAAATTACTTGTAATTTCTTTATCCAGATGTGACCAATCTTTTTCACATATATCCTTTCAGATTTTCTTTTATAACATTGAGTAGTGGTATCAATTCAGCTTTGTATCCTTCTTTGATATTTAACATTTTATAAATATTTTCCATGTCATTTGACAGCTTTTGAAAGCATGGTGTTTAGTGAGTTCATAATAGTCTTATCAGTGAGGTGTAACTGAATTTATTCAACCCATTATTATTCATTATTGGACATTTTGTCTGTTTACAATGTTTGCTATTTTACATGTTCCAGTGAACATTCTAGTAGTTAAATCTTTTTTCGAATAATTCTCTTAAAATAGAGTCTTTAGAATGATAATACTGGGTCAAATAATATGAACATTTTTAAGACTCTTGATTCATATTGGCAAAAGGCCTTCTAGTAATGTATGAGATTATCTATTTTATAATATGGTCATCTATATTTAGGATTTTTAGAAAATCTCTTCTATTTAGAAGTACAAAAAAATGAAATTCCATTGTTTTAATTTACATTCATTTATTACAAAGTCTGAACTTTTTTATGGTAGTTAGATTAACTGTAAAAAATTAAATTTACAGAATCCCATGGAAAAGGATAAAATGAATACACTTGACATTTCTGGAATGGAGAATACAGAGAGAGAGAACCCAGAAGCTAAGACTGTATCTAAGTAAGTATTTAAGTAGTAGTATGAAAATAGTAACTCTTAGGAATGATTGTAATAACTTGTTTTCTACTTGATAAGGTCTGAATTTTATTTTCAACTAGTGTACTTTAAGTCCATTTTCAACTATAGGTGGTGTTGAAACATTTTAATAATGTTCTCTGTGCCTGATAGTATAGATATAAATTATGGATGAGTCCATTAAGTTAGCAATTACATTTCTCCCTCAACTTACTAATAAGACATCTTGTTAAATAAATGAATGGTTAAGATATATGTCCTGGATAATTTTATTTATATCAATGATTTCAAAAGGGAAAATTTAACTTGAAATGGAGATCTAGAACAGGCCTCACTCTAATGTGAATCTGACCATTGGATTTTGGGTTGTTCTGGGGATACCGTTTACACCATAATTTGGGACTAATACCCTGGAGTTTTACGTTATACAATAGTATCTTTTAATAAGGAATAGTATCACATGCTTTTGTCGGATGTAGATTTTTCCAATGTTGTAATGAAATTTAATTTAAAAGTACTTTTTATAGTCAGGCTTCCAGGATTATGTCTCTTCAGGATATTTGTGAATTATTTTATATTCCATATTGTTTACGTAGCCATACCAGGGAGAATGGAATACTCAAAAACCAGTGAGTTTGTGACTTCAGAATAAGTATTGATTTTATTTTTTTGTTGTCGTTCTAGTCTGAGTGAAAAAAAACGTCTACAGGAAGATGATCAAGCAAAGGCTCTCAGATCTGCGCGAGTAATGCGGGGCCGATTGCAAAGGCCAAAGCCAAATGTAGGTAAAGCTGCTGAAAGAAAAGAAATTTTTTCATCACTGGAAAAAATTGGGGCCAACGTAGAAAAGAATGAAAATGAATCCTGTGTTGATAGAGATGTAAGTAGTCTGATTTCTCCCCATAGTTTTGTTAAAATACATAAACCTTAACATAAGCATCTCTTCACTCCCTTATTAAAACAGCAATGCTGCATGATTTGTGTGCATCATTTATTAAATTTATGGTCTAAATCTCATAGCCAGCAGCCTTGCTAATTGTAATGTTTTAGAATTTGAGCATTTACAGTATAGATAATCAGCTGTTATCTTACCTCATATTTGGACTTGCTTTTCCCTGTCACTTAGCAGATACTTGAATTAACCTTCCCTTTTGAAGAGATAGCTACATAAATGAATTTTAATATTGGCTTAAATAGAATAAAATGTTAAAAGCTCCCTACTAGAAATTCTAAGAACCAAGATCATGAATTTTAGATTATTTACATAGTTTTCATGATAAGGGTAAAAGTTGGCATGATTTGAGATTTGCATTTGCTGTAAATCCCATGGTCTATAATGTAATTGTAGTACTCAGAAGAATTCAGAAAGATAGACTCCATGGGGTAATTCTAACAGATGAGACTGAAGCAATTACTTGCTTTCTGATTGGGAGAAAAAGAATAAGGGCTTTGAGATATGGTGAAGGCGTGGCTTATGAAATTTTCTAAGATGGCTAAAGAAAACAATAAAAACATCCTTTGAATATCATTTTATAATTTTGACATTTTTTTACCATTTTCCTTATACTTGAATTGGACAAAATTTTCAATGAAATCTGTTATAATTTTGTGTTCTCTTGTTATCAAGACTCCCCAACAAGTGGAAGATCAGTCGTGTAAAAATTTTGAATGTGAAGACATCACAACACAACCTGCGAAAAAAGATTCTTTTCAAGATGTGCAGCCAGATGAGCCCAAGGATCTTAACGAATGTCTAAGGTAAGCATCATTTTGTTAATTATATAATCTTTGAATTTTGGAGTAAGTTTTAGAACTCATAAATCAACTTTTTAAAGTAAAAGCAAATTAGATGGATTTGTTATCCGTATATCAAGCTATATAATGTTTAAAACCATAACTTCAGCTGGGTGCAGTGGCTCACACCTGTAATCCTAGCACTCTGGGAGGCCAAGGCAGGAGGATCACGTGAGGCCGGGAGTTTGAGACCAGCCTGAGCAAGAGCAAGACCGTGTCTCTACTAAAAATAGAAAATAAAACCCTGTCGCATGCCTGTAGTCCCAGCTACTGGGGAGGCTGAGATGGGAGGATCGCTTGAGCCTGGGAGTTTGAGGTTGCAGTGAGCCATGATGATGTCACTGCACTCTAGCCAGGGTGACAGATCAAGACTGTCTCAAAACACAAAATAAAAAGCTTTAACTTTACTTTTTAAGGTAGTTTATGTCACAGCCTTTATGTTGATTTCTCAGTTATGGGTGGTTTGAGAAAAGCTACTTACCATAAATTAAAACTTGAGTTAAATATGAATAGTGTTATCACTTACTATGCATATTAAATTATATATTGATGTTCAAATGTGAAAATGCTACTTACTTTTTCAATGTTTGTTTCCTTGGAATTAGATTGATCACATATTGCCTTTATTTAAGATTCCTGTTTTATTTAAAACACACATATACGAACCCATACTTCTCATAGCCACAGCCTTTTATATTTTATTTTTTCTTCAGAAGGTACCACACCAGATTGATGGAATTATTAATATTTTTAAAAATTTCATTTTGGGAATATTAAATGTGCACAAAAGTATAGTAATGGACTCCCACATACCTATAATCCAGTTTCAACAATTAATATTTTACCAGTCTTTACATTTAAAGGTTGGCATATTCTATTCCTACAACTTTGTAGCCTGTTTAAATAGTATCTGACCTGAGAGTGAAAGCTTGGTTTCTTGAACTACTTTATTGGTCTTTATTAAATTCCTTTATTCCTTGTTTTCTACACTGTTCCTTTTTTTCTTATTCCTCCGCCCAGTCCGAACTATTTTAATACTGGGCCACAGAAACTCTGGGTAGAAGCCCAGCTACATTACTTCTTAAACATCTCTGTTTAAAAAACCAACAAATTGGTTTTTTTATTTATATTTTTTCAGTTTAAGCCAGATTATGTTTATTACTTAATGTGGCTCAGAAGAAAATTGTTTTCCCTTAGTGGCCTCTGAGTTTTATAACAATGGTGGATGTTGTTTATAACTAATATTCAGTCTCATCTCAACTTTGCTTTCCAAGGGCAGTGTCCTTTTTGCCTTATCATGTGACCTTTCTGGTCTTTGAATCTCCAGGATCCTTAAAAACAATTCTAAGATTCTGTGTTTTATCAAATCTACATCTGTCTATATCTAATGGGCAGTTTTCTCCCGCCCCTATTCCAAACCCTTTGGCCTGTTTAAGATGCTATGTAAAAAAAAAGAGATAATAGGGAAGGATTGTTTCTCCAATGAAGAATGCATTAAAAATTCTATTTTATTAGACAAATTAGTGAATATTTCTTTGAAACTTAATTGTCTAGGCTAATTTTGCATCCCATCCACTTGATACAAATATTTTGAGATTTGTGTCATGATTTGTGATTTATCTTATGGAGGTTTATAAGTATCTTGTAAATTCTTTTTTTTTTTTTTTGAAACAGTGTGTCTCTTTGTTGCCCTGGCTAGAGTGAGTGCCTTGGCGTCAGCCTAGCTCACAGCAACCTCAAACTCCTGGGCTTAAGCGATCCTACTGCCTCAGCCTCCCGAGTAGCTGGGACTACAGGCATGCGCCACCATGCCCGGCTAATTTTTTCTATATATATTTTAGTTGGCCAGATAGTTTGTTTCTATTTTTAGTAGAGACGGGATCTCGCTCTTGCTCAGGCTGGTCTCGAACTCCTGACCTCGAGCGATCTGCCCGCCTCGCCTCCCAGAGTGCTAGGATTACAGGCGTGAGCCACCGCGCCTGGCCGTATCTTGCAAATTCTTAAATTCTATTTTAGAGAAACACATTTGTAGACCTTGGAGCAGATCTTTGGTTTTATGCCCATTCCTTCTCTTATTTTCTCCAGTTTTGAGCATCTTTCTTTCATTGCTTTTTTCTTTAAATTTTATGATCTGAGGACAGAATTTGTGGCTCCACTATATGTTCTAAGTTGAAGAATAATCTGTTTCAACTACATATCTGATTTCCAATCTCAGATACTGCCCTTCAGTTAATTATGCACCTGATTTAAGCTGTATGAGACAAAGTCTATCTTGTTCACCATTGTATCCTCAGTTCTTAGCACTTGCCTTCTTGGCTTATAATAGGTGCTTAGAAATATTTGGTGTCTTATTGTTCATGAACTCTAGGAGGTGTGATGTTTGTTTATTTTTATCCATAAAAAAAGCTTATTCAAGTCCTTTTGTTACTTAGAAACAATTTAAGCCCATAGAACATAACATTGTATATTTGTATCTTATAACCTGAACTGATGTTGAAATGATTAAATTATTAGTAAAGCCTTTGGCTAAAGCATCTACATGTGTAGAGAATATGCCAGTTTTCAAAATATGGCTTTATAGCTTATCTTTTCTTGTGATACCCAAGTCAAGATTGCTAGCACAGCAACCTTGCTAAACGCTAGATGTTTCTGGGTGAAGATGAAAAGTATCATAAAAGAAAGAATGGAATGAAATCCATGCAGGACAAATCAAATTAAATTTCCTTTATTGATGGCTATTAATTTTGCATTTAATGTTATCAGTTATTAAAGTTAATGATAAATATAAACAAATGCAATTTGAAAAGCGGTCTTGTTCCTAAGGACCTGCCTTATGTTATCAAAAATTGCATTATAAAAAATAGTTATTTCAGCTGGATGTGGTAGCTCACACCTATAATCCTAGCACTTTAGGAGGCCAAGGTGGAGGATTGCTTGAGGCCCAGAGTTCAAGATGAGCCTGACCAAGAGGAAGACCCCATCTCTATAAAAATATAGGAAAATTAGCTGGTTGTGGTGGCGTGTGCCTGTAGTCCTCACTACTCGGGAGGCTGAGGCAGGAGAATCACTTGATCCTAGGAGTTCAAGGCTGCAGTGAGCTCTGGTGATGCCACTGCACTTCAGCCTGGGTGACAGAGCGAGACCCTTTCTCTAAAAAAAAAAAAGTTATTTCAGTGACAAAAGATAGGCTAAGACCTAGAGAAGTTCAAACAAACAATAGCATACTTTCTAGTAAATACTTCTGTAAAGCTATTAATTATATAATTATATACTTGTTCAGCCAGACTTGGCTGAATAAATCTAGTGTTTCATTTGATGTAGCTCTCGCCCAAAATTAATAACCTTTGCTAATCAGTCACTAAGAGCTCCTTTATTCATTTATATATTTTTATTGGTTTTACCATCTATTATGATAAACAGAATGTAAAACAAAGAGGGCTGCTGCTTTTCTGAAGAGCCAAATGCTTATTCTGGATAGTGATTTTATGCCCAATAGCATTAAGCAAAATGTTGTATATTTAATCTGTCCTTTTATTCCCAATTAGTATTATGAAAGTCACAAACAGAGAAATGTCTGTACAGCAAATGTCATTTTTAATTGTTTTTAAAAAGTGGGAAGGGCAGACCTAGTTCTTAGTCATAAGACTTCATCATATTCAGGTCATACTTTTATCCAGCTCTTTGAGATGGTCAGGTCTGTTATGGTAAATTGTGTGTCTGGATAAAAGATAATAGCAGCAAAGAGGTAGAAATAGCAGAAACACCTCGATGTACCTCCAGTATAGAGGACTGAAGAGTGTTTCCCAGCCAGTATTTGCTGACTATGGCGTGGACAATTGAAAAGGGACTATTTAGGGCCAAATAGTTTCTACACTGATTGACCTTATTAAAGATATTTCTACATATGTCTATACAGAAGTAGATATATTTAATTTTTAAATTTTTTTACTATAATTTCAAAAACTGGTTTTTTTTTCTTTCTCTTAATTTTAAAATTTTACTCAGTGATTCCTAAGGCTTCCTTAATGTTTTTTAATTTGAGAGTTTCTGGTGTTTCTCTTATAATTTTCAACCATCATCTCCAGCTGGCAGTCTGGTTTAAAACTTGATCATGTGTCTTTTTTTACAGCATTCAAGAGGATAAGAAAGCACCCATACTCAAACAAGTCCCAATTCTAAGGCCTCGATTTCAGAAACCAAAGCCAAACATAGGAAGAGGAACTAGAAGAAGAGAAATTTCCTCAAAGGAGGAGGTACCAGAGGAGATTCTTGTCTCTGGAGAAATGACAGCAGCTTTGAGAGAAACTGTAAGACTACATACCTCACCAAGGGAAATGGGACTAGTGGAGATTAATATTGCTAAGGAAATGGAGTCAGATTTAAAGGAAACTGGAAGAAGAGATGTTTCTTCCAGGGAGAAGTTACCAGAAGTGATTGATGTCATCATGGAAATGGAGACAGGTTTGAAAGTAACTGGAAGAGAGATTTCCGCAAGGGAGAAGATACCGGACGTGATTCATGCCACTGAGGAAATAGACACAGATTTGGAAGAAACTGGAAGAAGACAAATATTCCCACAAGAAAATGGCCCCAAGGAGGCCAAACCTGTATGTGAAATGGAGACAGGTTTGAAAGAAACTGGAAGAGAGATTTCCCCAAGGGAGAAGATACCAGAGATGATTGATGTCATTGAAGAAAGAGAGGCAGATTTGGAAGAAACTGAAAGAAGAGAAATAACTGCATGGGTAAAGGCCCCAGAGGAGGTCAAAACTGTAGGTGAAATGGAAGCAGATTTGAAAGAAATTGGAGGAGAAATTTCCCAAAGGGAAAAGGTAATAGTGGAGGTCAGTGCCATAGGGGAAAGGGAGATTGATTTGAAGGAGACTGGAAAAAGAGACGTTTCTATGATGGAGATGCCATCAGGAAGGATGACTGCCATTGAAGAAATGGAGGCAGATTTGGAAGAAACTGGAAGAGAAATTTCCTTGAGGGAGAAGGGATCTGAAGAGATCTGTGTTAATAAGGAAGTGGTGGCAGATTTGAAAAAAACTAGAAAAATAGACATTTCTCCAAGAGAAGATCAACGAGAAGAAACTGGTATCTCAAGACAAACTGAGACAAATTTAATGCAGAACAAGAGTGGTGACTGCAGTCCTACACCTTCACTAGATATAAAAGTAAGTATTTTTCTGTCATGTAAAAAATTTTTTGAATATGTTTTTCAGAGAAAAGTTACTCAAGTAATTCCATATTATTGCCCTTGAGTCCAAAAACACTTAAAAATCTCTAAAAGTCCGAAGTTTTTTGTAGCCCTAAATTTCTATGTTTCAGGGCCTTGAAGAAACTATTTATTTATTTATATTTTTATTTATTTATTTTTTTGGAGACAGAGTCTCACTCTGTTTCCCAGGCTAGAGTGCCCCGTAGTGTCAGCCTAGCTCACAGCAACCTCAAACTCCTGATCTCAAGCAATTCTTCTGCCTCAGCCTCCCGAGTAGCTGGGACTACAGGCATGCGCCACCATGCCCGGCTAATTTTTTGTATATATTTTTAGTTTTCCAGCTAATTTCTTTCTACTTTTAGTAGAGACAGGGTCTTGCTCCTGCTCAGGCTGGTCTCAAACTCCTGACCTCACTCAATCCTCCTGCCTCGGCCTCCTAGTGTGCTAGGATTACAGATGTGAGCCACTGTGCCCGGCCTATTTTTTTTTTTTTTTTTAAACTTTTAAAAATTTCCAATCGTGGAAAAAATTCTTTTGCTTTTCTCCTTTTCCAAGTCTGATGGATAATGTGCCAACATTGTACCAAGGTTTGAGGGAGGTACATCTCACACATGAGTGTAAAAACCCAGTCATCAGACTTATGAACTATAAAAGGTTCTGAAGTTACTAGTTTTCTTTTTTGAGACAGGGTCTCTGTCACCCCAGCTACAGTGTAGTGGCATTATCATAGCTCACTGCAACCTCATGCTTGTGGGCTCAAGCGATCCTCTTGCCTCAGTCTCCCCAGTAGCTGAGACTACAGGCACGTAACCACCACACCTGTCTAATTTTTCTGTTTTTTTTTGTAGAGACAGGGTCTCTCTTGCTCAGGCTGGTCTCAAACTCCTAACCTTAAATAGTCCTCCCGCCTCAGCCTCCCAAAGTGGTAGGATTACAGGTGTGAGCCACTGTGCCTGGTCTGAGAAGTTATTCTTAATGTCAGTTTGAAGTAACTCTTTTAGGTAAAAGGGTTTAGGAAATTGGACTGAATTTGTACTAACCTTAGTATGAACAGGCATTGGAATTATTTCTTTTGGCCGTATCTGTATCTGTTTCTCTTTTTATTTCCTGCCCCACTCCACTTCTGAAAGTTCTTTGTTAAACATTTCCAGTTATTTGAAGTTCATGCTCTTGTAACATTTTCAAGAACTTTTTTTCTAATAGGAAATGGCATTTGTAGTTTGGGAAAGTCATAATATGCAATATAAAAGAAAGAGTTTCCAGGATTCTAGATTTTAACATTTGTAAGTAATTTTATTTAAAAATTGAAAATGGATTTCTACTTTTTTAAAGGAAAGTGTTTAGAATATAGGCTTTTATTTTGTTTGAAATGTATGAAATATTTAAGGAGTCTTCATATGTACTGGTTCACTGTGACTATTCCTCCAGAATATTAGCAGTGAAGTACTATCAGTGGTGCATACATCTGTAGAAGACAAAAGAAATTCTGAAAAGGAAGTACCAAGTCACTTCAAGACCTCTTCGGAGACTTCTGAATTTGGTAAAACAGAAGACCTGGGGATGCTACTTCCAGATGTTCGAGAGCAGTTTTCAGATGTTGATTTAAGGTACAGTGTGCTTTTAAAGAAAAAGCATGTAAAGTTATATTTGCAGATTATTTTAAACTAAGTAAGGTTTCAAGGAGTAATATACAGATAGGGATTTTAAGACAGTTTTGGGAAGACTGGGAGAGAGGATTGAGGTCATTCTGACAGTTGATTGTGAAAATTACTAACATATACAAAATTGTATGTAATACTCTTAAATTAGCATGTTTGAAAGACTCATGTTTTCTTCATGCAAAGGTGATACAGTTCCTTGCACTACTCATGCTTTTCACGATTTACCAAGTAGTTAATTTTGTTTTCTTGTTAAGTATTAGAATTAAGGCTGGGCGCCTGGCTCACGTCTGTAATACTAGCACTCTGGGAGGCCAGGTGGGAGGATTGCTTGAGGCTAGGAGTTTGAGACCAGCCTGAGCAAGAGCAAGACCCCATCTCTTCTGAAAATACAAAAAATTAGCTGGGTGTGGTGGCGCGCGCCTGTAGTCCCAGTTACTTGGAAGCCTGAGGCAGGAGGATCACTGGAGCCCAGGAGTTCGAGGTTTCGGTGAGCTCTGATGATGCCACTGCATTCAAACCTGGGCAACAGAGTGAGATCCTGTCTCAAAAAAAAAAAATAAATACTCTAAGCTTGTGCTAATAAGACTCCGTCGTTCTCACTGCACCTCCAGTTCATTCTAAAGTTTGATAATCCTTATTCCAAAAGCAAATCTCTTCCTCAAGAACAGAAGCCACTTGAAGTTAAACCAGCACCTTTTATGAGAAGTCGATTCAAAAGACCAAGACCAAACTTAGCAAGAGCAGCTTTAAAGAAAGAGACTACCGAAGCAGAAAAATATGTATCTGGGAAGAATTCTGAAACTGATATAATGGAGACTATAGTGATACAACAGAACAGTGAACAAGCTGATACTCTCCCTTCTCAACATGTGAGTGATATGTAAGATGTAGGTTTTGTATGTGCAGTTTTTCTTTTTCATTGTCATGATTACTAAAAATAAAACGTCTGGATTTAAAATTTTACAAATATTTTCTTTATGTAACTTTTACCATGTCTTGATTTGGTTCCTGTGCTTAATGTGCCTCATTGTTCCATGTAGTTTGTGTAATATTCTCAGATATCTGATGATAGACAAGTGTGTCACGGGAAAGCATTTAGGAGGTCTGGGCTCTAGTTCAAGTTCTGGCTATGTGACGGTAGCCAAATGATGTAACAAGTGCCTTCATAAGAAAAATGGCAATAATAGCCATTTATTTCAATCTGTTGTGAAGGTGAAGTGAAAACTTAAAAGCTTGATATGAGTTAAAGGAGATATTTTATTTATTTCATCAACTCGGTTCATAATAGATTAAAATTGTATATGACATCGAAAACTTTGTGAAATCCTAATACTCATAAATTACGTGTTTTCCACATAAAAGTACTTTCTGGAGTTAAAATTCTTATTTGACATCTTAAAATAGCATAGTTCTTTTACTGTGGATCAACATTTGTACTTCTAACCTTATATTTATAAAAGATAAGTCACTATTATATTTTCTGATTATAAAAATTTCAATTTGGAAAAATATATCCTTGAAATTGAAAGCTCTTTATAATGTTCCATCCCTCCTTCCCAAATTAAATCATATAGCAATTCTGAATATATCCATGTAGACTTTTTTTGGTGTGGATACTTATTTATAAAATCATAAAATACAAGTTTTTTTATTATTTTCCAAAAATGGCATCATTACTTGCCTTCTGATTTTTCCGTTTAACACAGTGTTCTGATTTTTCCACTTAACATAGTATTGTGAACATCTTTTTTGGATCATTACAAAGAAATTTATGTTCCTTTAAATGGCTATATACTATTGCTTTGTAAATAAATTAAAATTTATATATTCAGTCCCCCACTGCTTTGTCTTATTTCTAACTTTTTGTTTATTTTTTCTTTCCTTTTTTTCAGAGGTAGAAGCTCTTAAATTGCTACAATAAATATCTTTGTATATGCCTTTCTAGATATTTGTTTGAGTACCTTTATAAGATAAATTTCTAGAACTGGAATTGGTGGAAATTTCAAATTTTGATAGATACTACCCTATTTGTCCTCTACAAAGACTGTGGCTATTTATTCTTTTAATAGTATATGAAAGTTCTTATTTCCCTATACTTTTTACCAACCCTGAATGAAATTATTTTTTTCTGCTTTCTAGGATGAGCCTTCCCTAATGACATCAAGAGAAAAAGACAAACCAGGTCACAAGGAGGAGGAGGAGGTTGTGATTTTATCATGTACCCAGACAGAAAAGGACCTTCCACCTTCAAATCCTTGTGAACCTAAAGAGGAGTCTGAGTCAACACAAGCCAAGGAAAATGATTCAGTTGTTTCTATGGGGTAAACAGTGATATTTCTTTGAAAATCTAAAATAAGAGAGAGACTTCTTTCAAACAATTTTTCATTTTTTAAATTAAGATGTATTAATGTATTTTAAAACCGAGTATAAAGAATACTTGGTTTAATTTTATTGATATGACAGACTGCCTGGAATAGATAATCAGATTGAATCCAATAACTTTTAATGCTTGCCTCTGTTTATCTTGTTAGCTGCTTAAGATACTATAAAGAGCAATGTGTTAAAAAAATACAGGTTGAGCATCCCTAATCTGAACATCTAATATTCCAAAAGTCAAAACTTTTTGAGAGCTGGCATGACGCACAAAGGAAATGTTCATTGGAACATTTCAGATTTTCAAATTAGAGATGCTCAACCAGTAAGTATAAATGCAGATATTCCAAAATTTGAAAAAAATCCAAAATTGGAAACACTTCTGGTCCTAAGCATTATGGGTAAGGGATACTTAACCTGTATGTATGTAAGCTATATATTCATTACCTTTTTAAAAATTGACAAAATACATACATGAAATTTATGATTTTAACCCTTTTAAGGTACAGTCCAGTAGCATTAAATACATTTACATCGTAGTGCAAGCACCACTACTGTCCATCTCCAGAGGTTTTTTATCTTCTCAAACTGAAACTCTGTACCCATTAAATGTTAATTCTCCATCCCCCTCTTCTTCCAGTTCCTGGCAACCACCATTCTACTTTCTGTCTATAGATTTGGCTACTCTAGGTATATAATAAAAGTTTATTACCTTTTGAGAATTGAAATAACTAATTTCTTTTATAAAATAAAATATGTTTATGACCAGAATGTAATTTTCCTTTAATGGTACAAACATATTCTTATAGAGAGTTTATTAGAGATTCAAATTTTATATTTTTTCAACTTTTTACAGTCAAGCTCCCTCTCTTTCTCCCTGTTCCCTTTTCTAGGATTCATAATATAAGCACTTTCCAACAAGACATGAAGGAAAGTATTATCCAAAGTGCTCAACCAATGAGGGGCCGACTTCAGAGACCCAGACCAAACATAAGAAAGGCTGGACAGAGGCAAATGGTAGGAAAAGGTGAAACGAAAGGTGTAATTAAGGAAGAAAGAACAATAGTACAGAAAGATGAAATTAAAAACAAAGTCCTGACTATGGTGAGTTCTCATTATGTCATTAAGTGGAGCCTTTTTAATACATATTAAAATATCAGATGATACAGCTCAGACTTGGATCAGAATATAGGCATTTGACACTCTATGCAATGAATACAGTATCCAGTTTTGTTTCAGATTTACTATTCTGGATATTTTTTAAAAAGTGAAAATAGATTTTTTTTAAACTAATAAAACTATTAATTGTGAAATATTCAATTACTACAAAGTGATATAATAAATACCCCAAATCTCTCTGCCCTGAGATAACCACTGGAAACCTTTGACCTGTCTTACTGGATCTATTTCCATGCACATATATGGGCACACGTATGTACATTTAAACAAAATCATTGTATACATACTGTTTTATACCTTTCTGTTATTCACTTAAATACTTTGGGAAGTGGCTTTCTGTATCAGGAAATATGAAGGCACATCATTTGCTGCATAACATTATACTGTTTTGAATGACCATTTAACCAGTCTTTTTTATTTTTTGAGACAAGAGTCTCGCTCTGTTGCCCGGGCTAGAGTGCTGTGGCGTTAGCCTAGCTCACAGCAACCTCAAACTCCTAGGCTTAAGCAATCCTTCTGCCTCAGCCTCCTCAGTAGCTGGGACTACAGGCATGTGCCACCATGCCCGGCTAATTTTTTTCTATATATATTTTTAGCTGTCCAAATAATTTCTTTTTTTTTTTTGAGACAGTCTCGCTCTGTTGCTCGGGCTAGAGTGCCATGGTGTCAAGCTCACAGCAATCTCAAACTCTTGGGCTTAAGCAATCCTTCTGCCTCAGCCTCTCGAGTAGCTGGGACTACAGGCATGTGCCACCATGCCCGGCTAATTTTTTTCTATATATATAATTTTAGCTGTCCAAATCATTTCTTTCTACTTTTTTAGTAGAGACGGGGTCTTGCTCTTGCTCAGGATGGTCTTGAACTCCTGACCTCGAGCGATCCTCCCACCTCGGCCTCCCAGAGTGCTAGAATTACAGGCGTGAGCCACAGTGCCCGGCCTAACCAGTCTTTTATTGATGGATCTTTTGATACTAGAAAAAAAGTCTTAGTAGTATAATGCCTAAAAATGTCTATTTTAGGTAGTTCTTATTTTTCTGTCCTTTTTTCGGTCTACGAAGACAAAATTTAGATTTAAAGTGATTGTAATCCTTGTTTCAACCAAAAAGTTCTTTTAAAAAAAAAAACAAAAAAAAATTAAACTTACTATTATTATTACTGTTATGATTATTATTATCATCATTATTTTAGAGGCATTGTCTCACCTAAGCTGGAGTGCAGTGGTTCGATCATTTTTCTTTCTTTTTTTTTTTTTTTTAAGAGTTGGAGGTCTCACTGTTTTGCCCAGTCTTGTCTCAAACACCACCTCGGCCTCCCAAGTTGCTGGGGTTGCAGGCATGAGCCACCAGGCCCAGCTATTTTTTATTTTTTAATTCACAGCAGATGGCCGTTGTAGCTTTTAAAACATTTTATAAACATATTACTGCAATAATCTTTGAAACGTTCTCTCTGAGCTAGGCATTCTTGTTTTGGCAGCAGAACATGAATATTATATACCCAGTCTGAATCTTTTTTTTTTTTTTTGAGACAGAGTCTTGCTATGTTACCCAGGCTGGAGTGCAGTGGCATCATCATAGCTCACTGCAACCTCAAACTCCTGGGCTAGAGCGTTCTTCCTGCTTCAGTCCCATACCTCCCGTAGTAGCCAGCACTACAGGCACAAGCCACTACGCCCAACTAATTTTTTCTACTTTTGGTGGAGATGGGGTCTCACTGTTTCTCAGGCTGGTCTTGAACTCCTCACCTCAAGTGATCCTCCTGCCTCAGCCTCTGAGAGTGATAGGATTGCAGGCGTGAGCCTCTGCGCCAGCCCCAATCTGAATCTTTTTTGTTTTTTGTTTTTTTTTTGAGACAGAGTCTCGCTCTGTTGCCCGGGCTAGAATGAGTGCCGTGGCATAAGCCTAGCTCACAGCAACCTCAAACTCCTGGGCTTAAGCGATCCTACTGCCTCAGCCTCCTGAGTAGATGGGACTACAGGCATGCGCCACCATGCCCGGCTAATTTTTTCTATATATATTTTTAGTTGGCCAGATAATTTCTTTCTATTTTTTTTTTAGTAGAAACGGGGTCTCGGTCTTGCTCAGGCTGGTCTCGAACTCCTGAGCTCCAGCGATCCGCCCGCCTTGGCCTCCCAGAGTGCTAGGATTACAGGCGTGAGCCACTGCGCCCGGCCTGAATCTTAATTTTAAAAACAAAATATATTTCTTAGTGATTAAAATATTTTAGGAGCTATGTTCTGCTATTAAGAAAGAAAAACTACACTCATGTGATTTTTTATCTTTTCAGCCAAATTCTCAAATTGGAACTGAAGTTGAAGTTATCTCTTCCAAAGTTTCAAAGTGTGGAATGTATGAAAATCAAAGTCATGTGGTTCTTGTAGAAAACCTTCATGATAACAAAACAAATGTTTTAGATGAAAAGATGAGGTGAGTTTGCTATTAATGAAAAAGCATAAAACTTTACAAAGATAGAGGTTGAATTTTTGCATAATTGATTTTATGTAATTTTGCATGCTGAAAATTTTATGAAAGGATAAAGTAATAATTACTTATGCAACTAGAGTATTTTAAATCTTGCTTCTGAAATACTAAAAGAATTGCATAGCTGATGTCCTCATAATTTGTAATTTCTCTGAAAAGTTTGGAAAACATCCTCATTTTTGGTATTAAAACTAAACTTTTATAGTATACAAAAATTCTTTGTATCTTTTTTAGAAATTGATTACTACTGACTAAAACTCATAAATAGGAAATGATATGAAGTACTTAGTATATACTGTTTTTAGAGGTAATACATCCACGCCACATGGTAAGAGTGATATCTTTTAAATGAGATGAACCAGTAGGGTGAAGAAATTTTAGCATTACCACTTTTATTACTTGAAATCTGCTTTATTATTTTTATTATCTACCACTGAGATGTATGATGCTTTATTATTATTGATGTTAAAGCAGAATGTGTTTCTTTAGTTAAAAACACCTTTCCTTTCTGTATATAATTCATGGTCCATCTAATCTCCTGTCTTTGTAAGTAGAACATGTTTTAGTGAAGTATTTATTACTTTTCCTTTAGAATGTCTTCACTTACGAATATTCCAGCTTCTTTTAAGAATGACATTAGCTTTTTGAGGAAATGCCAAAAATATTATAGTATCCTTTTTTTGCTCTCTCTGGTTAAGTGAAGCCATAGAAATAGAATTTGGGCTGTTACATCATCTGTCTGAACATGTGATGCTATGGATTTTAGATGGCTTTAAATAATTTGCTTTCATTTAGACAGGTTTCTAAAGTGAAGCTTTTTTTTTTTTTTTTTTTAGTATGGATTTCTTTTGTTTCCTTTGTTTTGGTCTTGAACAGCCTTTTAAACATTTTTTAATTGATATATAATAGTTGTACATATTTTTTGGCTACATGTGATATTTTGATACATTCTTGCAATATGTAATGATCAAATCAGGCTAATTGGGATATCTATCACCTCAAACATTTTTCTTTTTGTTGGGAACATTAGAACTCTTCTAGCTATTTTGAAATATACAATAAATTATTGTCAATTATAATTTCCATAGTGTACTATTGAATATTAGAACTTATTCCTTCTATCTAACTGCATTTTTGTACCCATTAACCAGCTTCTCATGATACTCCCTCACACCCCTTTCCTTCCCAGCCTTTGATAAGCACGATTCTACTCTGTAGATGAGATCCATTGTTTTAGCTTCCACATATGAATGAGAACACATCATATTTGTCTTTCTATGCCTGGCTTATTTCACTTAACATAATGACCTCCAGCTCCATCCATGTTGCTGTGAATGACAGGATTTCATTCTTTTGTATGGCTGAATAATATTTTATTATATATATATATATATATATATATACACACACACACACACACACACACACACCACATTTTCTCTATTTGTCTGTTGATGGACACTTGGGTTGATTCCGTATCTTTCTGTTGTGAATAGTGCTACAATAAACATGGGAGTGCAGATATCTTTTTCAGAGGTCCCCAACCTTTTTGGCACTAGGGACCAGCTTCATGGAAGACAGTTTTTCCCCAGACAGTGGGGTGGGGGTGGGTGGAGTGGATGGCTACAGTGGCCCAGTCCCTAACATGCTGCTGACTTGTACCAGTGCAAGGCCCGGGAGCTGGGGACTACAGTCTTGGAAATACTGATTTCCTTTCTTTTGGATATATACCTAATATTGGGGATTGTTTGATCCTATGGTAGTTCTATTTTTAGTTTTTTGAGGAACCTTTATACTGTTTTTCATGATGACTGTACTACTTACTTTACATGCCCACCAACAGTGTATAAGCATTCCCTTCTGTCCACATCCTTGGCAATATTTATTGCTTTTCTTTTTTGTAGAGACGAGGTCTTGCTGTGTTGCCCAGGCTGGTGTGGAATGCTTGGCCTCAAGCGATCCTATGCCTCAGCCTCCAAAGTGCTGGGATTACAGGCATGAGCCACTCTACCCTTCCCAGTATTTGTTATTTTTTGTCCTTTTGATAATAGCCATTTTAACTGGGTTGAGATGGTATCTCAGTGTGGTTTTGATTTGCATTTCCCTGATGATTAATGATGTTGAGCATGTTTTTATATATCTGTTGACTATTTGTATGCCTTCATTTGAGAAATGTCTATTCAAGTCTTTTGCCCATTTTTTAATTGGAATTTTTTTTTGCTATTGTTTGAGTTCCTTATATATTCTCATTATTAATCCTTTGTCAGATGGATAGTTTGCAAATACTTTCTTTCATTATATAGGTTGTCTTTTTACTTTATTGTTTCCTTTGCTCTGCATTGAAAAGCCTTTTTTTTTTTTTTGAGACAGAGTCTCTGTTGCCCAGGCTAGAGTGCTGTAGCGTCAGCCTAGTTCACAGCAACCTCAAACTCCTGGGCTCAAGCGATCTTCCTTCCTGAGCCTCCCGAGTAGCTGGGACTACAGGCATGTGCCACCGTGCCTGGCTGATTTTTCTATATATATATATTTTTAGCTGTCCAGATAATTTCTTTCTATTTTTAGTAGAGACGGCGTCTCACTCTTGCTCAGGCTGGTCTCAAACTCCTGAGCTCAAATAATCCACCCACCTCAGCCTCCCAGAGTGCTAGGATTACAGGCGTGAGCTACCGCACTCGGCCGAAAAGCCTTTTTATATTGCTTTCATTTCTAGATTAAGGCCAATTTTTAGTTTACGTTAATTTCAAGTTCCCTTACCAAGCTATTTCTTTGTTTTCTAAAACTGAACGTTTAAGTGACATGATTGGTATTGAGTATCATGATTGGGGATTCAATTTTTAATTAGCAGTGACCAGAGAATACTTCATTCAGAGGGTACCATTGGAGAAAAGACCTGAAAGAAGGGAAGGAGCATGTCAAGCCAGATGTCCAGGAAGAGGGAACAATAATTAAAAAACACCAAGGCAAGAGTATGCCTGGCTTGCTTGAGGAACAGTAAAGAGGCCAATGTGGGACAGAGAGGAAGAATGGTAGATGTATGAGAGGTAAAGGCTGAGGATGAAGAAGGATAGGTTATGTAGGACTACTGTAAGGATTTTGATTTTTACCCTAAGTAAGCCTTTAAAATACTAGTGACCTTCTGAGGTCAGCCGGTTCCAATGCTCTCATTTATAATTGACTAAATTGACCTAGAGGATTTAAATGACTTACTTGAAGTAACATTGGCAGTTTAGTTTTTAGGATTTATGACTAGCAAATTCTTGCATTTATATAGGCAGTGTTTCTTGAAAGAAATTTTTATTAATATATTTCAAATTGTTTTATGCTTAGCTTTTGGACTTCTTAATGAGAAAGATCTAATTTTACATTTCTTGGGTGGAAATCCATCACCTCCCACTTTTTTTAACCTTTTTTAATTCTTGACATTTATTACAGCTGTTAGCTGTGCTGTAACTAAGACTATCTATCTCTGTATAGTTTTTAAATTAGCTTATTCTTATGTCCAGACTTCTGTATCCATTGGGACCTCAGCACATTGGGCTTATGTATATTTTATTCTTAAATAGCTTTGCATAATCACACTTGATTGTAAATAGCTTATACTTAAGTATGTTTTCCCAAATACATTAGCTGACACTGACACATATTAGCCAGCATCATGACCTTCTTAGAAATTCCTTCAAACTTCCTTGATGTTTCACTGCCAGAGCTTAGTAAGGTTGGTACATTTGGAAATGTGTGAACTACTTTCTCTTCTAGCTAATTTATTTAGAAATATTACTTAAGATTAGTTTTTAATATAGATCTTTCAGAGGACTCATTATAGATACTTACATACCCCATCATTCTTTATAAAAATCCAGGTTTATGTTAGTTTTTAAACTTCCTAATTCAGATCATTGTTAGTTACTATTTTCCAGGAAACCTTAAGATAGCTATTTCGGTTGCCTTGGGAGCTGTGGCTGCTCTGTTGACTGTTAAAACCTTGTCTTTGTCTGATTATCAGGTACAAATGGGTTATATTGAAAACTTTATGACATTGGCTGTCAATAAACTCTTTTCAATGATCTTTCAGGCATGTAGTGGGAGAATAGATTCTAGCTCTTAAGCCTGATCTTGATCCAGAAGGACCAAGGTGGTTATGACTTATATATTTGTTCACACTTTGGGGATCAGTGAAGGCATTTCTTTAAAGTGCCATTATGAGATCCATCTTCAGCTACTGACATTTTTTTAGTATTTAGTTATTTCTCTGAATATTACTTTTGAAGTAGCATAAAATTACATACTAGAATCAATGAATGAAAAAAAGACTAATATTGTAAAATTCTTCAAGCCATACAGAAAATGGAAGCTTTAAAGCTTTTATGTTTTTCCTTTCTTATCAGCAATGTGTAGTTTTGTTTTACATGCTTGGTTTTATAGCCTTTTGAACACAGAATTGGTTTCTATCCAAAATTGTTTGATTTAACAGCTGTTACATCAACAAGAAATTCTGGTTTTGTTCTTCAATATGATTTGTACTTCATTCTAGACATGAAAATAAACCATATGTTCCCAGTCCAGCACAAATGATAAGAAGGAAATTCCAGAAGGCTGAGCCAAATTTGGGAAGAGCACACGGTAAGAAAGAGGATCCAGATATAGAGAAAGGCACAGCAGATCAGAGTGCAGCAAGCAAGCTAGAAGATAATTTATTGCAGCAAGGAGATTCTGACACCCAGTTCCTTCTAAAAGTAAGTTTGGAAAAAAAATTTTTTTTTAATTTTATACTGTAACTATTTTCATGAAAAGTGAATGACTTTCCAGTATTATAAAAATTTAGCAACTCAGAGGTTGGGCGTGGTGGCTCAGGCCTGTAATCCTAGCACTCTGGGAGGCCAAGGTGGGAGGATCGCCTGAGTCAGGAAGGAGTTCGAGACCAGCCTGAGCAAGAGCGAGACCCTGTCTCTACTAAAAAATAGAAAAATTATATAGACAACTAAAAATACATATAAAAAATTAGCCGGGCATGGTGGTGCATGCCTGTAGTCCCAGCTACTCGGGAGGCTGAGGCAGAAGGATCGCTTAAGCCCAGGAGTTTGAGGTTGCTGTGAGCTAGGCTGATGCCATGGCACTCTAGCCCGGGCAACAGAGCGAGACTTTGTCTCCAAAAAAAAAAAGAAAAATTTAGCAACTCATCACTTGTGTGTAGGTGTAAGCTTAGAGGTTTAGGTCAAACCACAAAATGAAATTAACATAAAGATTGTTTCTGGAGTAATATTAGCTAATTTCTTCTTAAATTTAAGGAAAAGGCTGAATTTCTGACATCTCTGGAAGTTTCAGCAAGAAAAGATTATATAGGTTCCAAAGAGTCTGATTTGGCCCAGAAACATGCTGAATTAGAAGTTGGACCGTCTGGAAGCGTTGGAGAAGAAGTTGTAGGAGAGAATTCTATATCTTCAGTCGTTGAAGAGCAGTATCTCAGTAAAATAACAAGGTAACATTTTATTTAACAAATACTTTCAGAATAGGAAATAAAAATCACTTACTGTTCATAAATGTCCTACCTTAACTTACTGACAGAACAAAAAGGTGGCTTGTTAATAGAAATAGAGGCTGTTTTTATTGACAGGTCTGTTTTTTCCCCATGTTTGATTGTTATTTACTACAATTTACTTTTTTATGATCTTCTTAGGAAGATTTTTCTTTCTCAAGTTTAAAATTTCTTGATGTTGAGTCTATTAGACATGAATAGAAGGCTGACCAAAGATGTAGTGTGTATCACCTAAGTAATTAGGGTGCTAATTTAAATGGGGTCACAGACACAAATGAAGAGTACCCTACTTATGTAGTTTTCAAAGAAAGTAGAAGGGAACTTAAGTCCTAAAAAACAGCATTGCTTTGATGGATTTCTGCCTCCTCCCTTTTGACCTAATCTGTTTACCCAGGAGGATAAATCAGTATCACTTTTCGATCCCCTATTCTGTATTGGTTGTGTGTCTTTTATCCCTTTTTCTTCTAACAAGTTTTAGTGTTGTATTTATTTCATCTCTACGTTCATATTACGGTTAAAAACAGCCCAGAATTGAAAACTTACTATGAAAAATTTAGATTTAGATAACTAAGAATTGACTTTGAATGAGAAACTAAGTAGCAGTTAATTCCTTTCTTATTTTCACAGCATAAGGTTTTAAAAGAACAGATGGTGGTAGTTCTCATTTTAATGACTGGAACTGGGGTTTCACTCCTATTTGGTTTTTATTAAAATTATCCTTGTGTACATAGGACCAAAATTCTTATTTTGCTTAAACATCCAGGTGTCCACAACTGTTAAAAGAATCAAATTCCTCCAAAATTGCTCCTGATCGAAGAACTATCTCTTCTGCATCTGAGTGTGAGATAGATCATAGTGAAAGGAGAATGCATAGAAAGATTAAACCGAATGTCACCAAAGGGCGTGGATCAAAACGAATTCGGGGTAAGACCTCTAAGAAGGAACCTAGGGCTTCCAAGGCCATGCTGGTGACTCTTCGGGCTTCCCAGGAAGAAGACGATGATGCTGAGGATTTTGAGTCTGACTATGAAGAAGAAAGCTATCATCTTGCTCCAGAAGAAGTAAACAAAGCTCCAGTGTTTGTACCTGTTGGTCTCAGATCTCCTGAACCTGTTTCTGCTCAGATTGAGGAAACAATGGAAGAGGTAGTTTGTTTTTTTGAATCCTTGGCATTTTATCTTGCTTGGTTCTTTCCTCCTTTTTCTTTTAATGGATCATTATTTATTCTTTTAGTGATCATTGGGATTTAAAGAGTTCATTCTCTAAATAACTTCTACCAAATATAATTTGTTTGGGGCCTAGTGAATAGCGTAAGGAATCAATAGAAGTAGGTTTGTGTGACCTCTTGTGATTATTCAGCTCCTGTGGCCCAGATCCAGTAAGGGAATCAGTATAACAATAATGATAGAAATCTGCTTGCACTTGTATTTGGGAACTGCTTAATCTACTTTCTGATTAATTTTTGGCAGGTTTTTTCTATTAACTCTTTGTAATAAGCTCAGGCTAGTTCTGGTTGGTAGAGAAGGTAGAAGGGACATTTTTTTCATTCTTTTTTTTAAAATTGTGGTAAAATACATATATAATTTACCATCTTAACTATTTTTAAGTGTACAGTTCAGTGGCATTAAGTACATTCATATGTACATGTTGTACTACCATCACCAACATGCATCCACAGAACTATTTTCATCTTGTAAAACAAATTCTGTACCCATTAAACCCTCCCACCTCACCCCTGCCCCCAGCCTTTGGTAACTATCATTCTACTTTTTGTCTCTATGAATTTGACTACTCTAGGAACCTCATATAATCATACAGTAATTGTTTTTATTTGGGGTTGTAGAATAGGATAGTTGTCACAGGAGGACGGGATAATAAATCTTTTTAAGTGCTTTCAACTCATCTCTATTATAGCATTTATGACAATGTATAGTTAGTTGATTACATGTCTGATCTCTTAGATTGTGAGTTCATTGAGAGCAGGAACCAAACTTGTCTTATTTGACCTTGTATCCCTCTAGTGTTTAGGAAGTACTCCATAGATATTAACAGACTGATGATAGAAATTAGGGGAAAGTTAGGGCAAAGTGGGGAAAATGGTAAATGAAATGCCAGGGACTAAGAAGATTAGCCTTAGAAATTTTGCTTACTGGTTATATTAGTCACAGACTCCCTGAAAAAAAAAAAAACCTTAAATGTTTTACTTCTGTCAATTTGCTGTCAATTAGTTTAAGAATTACTGCATTTCAGGCTGGGCAAAGTGGCTCCTGCCTGTAATCCCAGCACTTTGGGAGACCAAAGCAGGAGTATCACTTGAGCTCAGGACTTAGAGGCCAGCCTGGCCAACACAGCAGGACCCCATCTCTAAAATAAAAAAAATTAAAAATTAGCTGGACGTGGTGACGTGCACCTGTAGTCCCTAGCTACTCAGGAGGCTTGAGTCAGGAGACTCTCATGAGCCCAGGAATTTGAGGTAGCAGTGACCTGTCATCATGACACTGTACTCCAGCCTGGGCAACAGAATGAGACTGTGTGTGTCTGTAAATAAAAAAGAATTACTATGTTTCAGTTTCATCTCTTTCTTTTTTTTTTTTTCCTTTTTTTCTTTTTTTTTGAGACAAGTTTTCTCTCTGTTGTCTGGGCTAGAGTGCAGTGGCATCATCGTAGCTCACTGCAACCACAAACTCCTAGGCTCAAGCAAGCCTCCTGCCTCAGCCCCCGGAGTAGATGGGACTACAGGCACATACCACCACACCTGACTAATTTTTCTATTTTTTGTAGAGACGAAGTCTCGCTGTGTTGCCCAGGCTGGTCTTGAACTCCTGGCCTCAAGTGATCTCCCCACCTGGGTCTCCCCAAGTGCTGGGATTGTAGGCATGAGCCAGGCCCATTTTAGTTTCTTAATTGTGTATGAATATGGATTCTTTCTTCATTTTAACATTTCATTTTACTTATGTGGAAAATGAGGTTTTGTTTTGCTGTTTATAGTATGCCAAAATGAAATAATAAAACTTTATTTTGACAGCTTGAAATAACTGTAAATGTCCCAGATATAGGATGCATAGCTGTTGTTCAGCATCAGCTCTCAAACACAGATGTGACTACTCAGGAAATGAAACAAGAAGAAAATTTGAATGCGTCGTCATTTGTAAGCATCTATTTTAATGTTTTGGCCTTGTATTCTTCATTTACTTTCAAAAACTGGAGGTTTATTTTTAACCTTTAGGTTTATAAATAGTTCTTAGCTAATTTCTCTTATGTAGGGAGCTGTGAATTTGACCAGTAAAAACTAGTGAATAATCCACAGATTTTATATTTGACTTGGAAAGCACTGATTTTTTTTTTCTTTTTGTATGTAGGTAAAGCTTTTAATATCCTTATAGAATTTTTTTTTTTTTTTTTTGTGAGACAGGATCTTGCTCTGCCGCCCAGGCAGGAGTATAGTGGCTGGTTCGTAGCTCACTATAGCCTCAAACTCTGGGCTGAAGTGATCCTCTTAACTCAGCATCCCTAGTAGCTAGGACTACAGGTGTGCACCACTACACCCTGCTAATTTTTTAAAAAATGTTTTCTGTAGAGATGGGGTCTTGCTATATTGCCCAGCCTGGTCTCCAACTCCTGGCCTCAGGTGATTTACCACCTCAGCCTCCCAAAATGCTAGGACCACATAGATTTTTACATTAAAATTCTGTTGCATTAAATTTATATTAAATATAAATTACTTAAAATATATTTAGTTGTATTTTGTTTGCATTCTTCCATATTTGGTATTTATTTTGTTTTTGCAAGTGAAGAGCTGGAATTGTAACTTTTTAAAACAGCTTTATTGAGATATAATTCATACACCATACAGTTCATCCATTTAAAGTGCATGATTCAGTTATTTTTCTTATATTCACAGAGTTGTACAAACATAACTGCAGTCAATTTTAGGACATTTTCATCACCTCAAAAAGGACATTTTCATCACCTCATTTTTCATCACCTCAAACCCATTAGCAGTCACTCCTCATTTCTTCCTAACTCTCCCCAGGTGAAGGGAACCAGTAACCCACTTTTTTTTTTCTTTTAAAGGAAGATAATCTAATTTAATAGCATCATAAGTTTCAACCCAAAGAGAACAATTAGTAGCAACACTGATTGAGTTGTATCATCTCCTTTCTCCCCAGCCCAGCACGCCACCATCACTGCCTGAGGATGAAATAGCAGGGACTGGTATTTCACCAATGTGAAGGCCAGCTACATATAACCTGTCCCACAATACCCTACACAGTTACCTATTTTTATCTTAAAAATACTGATATACAAAGTCTCTTTTAGCAGCAAACAGGCCTATGAACACAAGGTCTTCTCTGCTAGAAAAGTATTACTCTTTGAAATGGGGCTATGTTTACAAATTTTATTTTCTATCCCAAAAATACATATAAATGAAAACCTGCTCTTCAAATGCTGGGAGGCCTTTGCCTAACATTGTCATATGAAAATCGGTATCAGCTCTTTAACACATAATTTATATGTGTACATACATACACACTATATGTAAGTAGTCAATACTTTTCTACTTACACATATTCCTCTGGTGGAAAATTAGGAAACTGGGAAATTCCCCAGCTTTCCAGCCTTGGGAAGGTAAATGCCTCTCTGAACAATTTTTTTAAAGATGAAATGTTTAGAAATATGTAAATAAAACAACTTCCTTCAGATATATACACATGCTGTTAGAATAACATAAGGACCCTGCCACATAGTGACAGTGTATTTCTCAAAGGAAAAAAAAAAGGAGATAACATTTGAATAAAAACGCAAAATTGAAAAATAGGTAATATGATCAAAATTGTTATGTACACGCTCCATGAAGAAATCAGGGATTCTCTCATGGAGAACAGATCCACAACCCATT
Source organism: Lemur catta (assembly GCF_020740605.2). Taxonomy (NCBI): domain Eukaryota; kingdom Metazoa; phylum Chordata; class Mammalia; order Primates; family Lemuridae; genus Lemur; species Lemur catta. The sequence continues at coordinate 44,722,376 of NC_059139.1, forward strand.
TCAGTAACCTACTTTTTTTCTCTATAGATATGTGTATTATGGACATTTTGTAGAAATGGAATTATAAAATCTGGTCTTTTGTGTCTGGCTTCTTCTGATGTTTTCAGTATTCATCAGTGTTATAGTATGTATTAGTACTTCATTCCTTTTTGTAGGCAAACAATATTCCATACTGGTTGCACTACATTTTGTTTATTCATTCATTTATGAGCATTTGGGTTGTTTCCATCTTTTGTCTATTATAAAAAATACTGCTATAAACATTCATGTACAAGTGTTTGTGGACATATGTTTTCATTTTTATTGGGTATATTCCTAGAAATGAAACTGCTGGGTCATTTGAGGAATTGCCAAATTGTTTTCCTAAGCAGCTATTTCATTTTACATTCCCACCAATAGTGTGTAAGTTTTCCTATTCTTTCACATCCTTGCCAACATTTGTTATTTGATTTTTGTGATCTAACTATTCTAGTGAGTGTGAAGTGGTATCTCATTGTGGTTTTGATTTGTGTTTCCCTAGTGACTAGTGATTTTTTTTTTTTTTTTGAGACAGAATGTCACTCTATTGCCTGGGCTAGAGTGCCCTGGCATCAGCCTAGCTCACAGCAACCTCAAACTCCTAGGCTCAGGCAGTTCTCTTGCCTTAGCCTCCTCAGTAGCTGGGACTACAGGCATGTGCCACCATGCCTGGCTTAATTTTTTCTATATATTTTTAGTTGTCCGGCCAATTTCTATCTATTTTTAGTAGAGATGGGGTCTTACTCTTGCTCAGGCTGATCTTGAACTCCTGACCTTGAGTGATCCTCCTGCCTCGGCCTCCCAGAGTACTAGGATTACAGGGCTGAGCCACCCACGCCTGGCCCGTGACTGGTGATGTTGAGCATCTTTTCATGTGCTTATTGACCATTTGTATATCTTCTTTGGAAAAATGTCTAAGATCTTTTGTTAATTTTTTTACTGGGCTATTTTTTTTTTTTCTTTTGAGATAGAGCCTCACTCTGTGGCCCCAGCTAGAGTGCAGCAGCATCATCATAGCTCACTGCAATCTCAAATTCCTAGGCTCAAGTGATCCTCCTTCCTCAGCCTCTCAAGTAGCTGGGACTATAGGCGCGTACCACCATGCCCAGCTAATTTTTCTATTTTTTTGTAGAGACAGGGTCTCACTGTTACTCAGGCTGATCTTGAACTCCTGAGCTCAAACAATCCTCCTGCCTTGGCCTCCCAGAGTGCTAGGATTACAGACGTGAGCTACCGTGCCTGGCCTAATTGTCTTTTTAAGGAGTTGTAAGAATTGTTTATATTAATATATTCTGAATACAAGTTCCTTATCAGAAATATGTTTTGCAAATATTTTCTCTCATTCTGTGGGTTGTCCTTTCACTTTCTTGGTGGTTTCCTTTGAAACATAAAAGTTTTAATTTTGATGAAGTCCAATTTATCTATTTTTTCTTTTGTTGCTCATGCTTTTGGTGTTATATCTAAGAATCCTTTGCCAAATCCAAGGTCCTGAAGATTTACACTTATTTTTGTTCTAAGAGTTTTGTGGATTTTGCTTTTGCATTTAAGTCTTTGATACCTTTTGAGTTAATTTTTGTATATAGTATGATAACTTCATTATCCAACTTCATTCTTTTGTGTGTGGCTATCCAGTTGTCCTGTCACCATTTGTTTGAAAAGACTGTTCTTTTCCCAATGAATGGTCTTGGTACCTTTATCAAAAATCAGTTTACCATAGATGTGTAGGTTTGTTTCTGGACTCTCAGTTCTATATGTCTATTCTGGTGCTGGTGATGCTATATTTATTGTTGCTTTACAGTGAGTTTTGGAATTGAGAAATATAAGTTCTACTTCCTTCATTTTCAGAATTGTTTTGGCTATTGTGGGTCTCTTTCGCTTTCATATGAATTTTAAAATCTTGTCAGTTTCTGCAAAGAAGTCATCTGGGATTCTGATTTGGATTGCATTACATCTGCTTATTAGTTTGAGGGATGATATAACTTTAACAATGTTGAGACTCCATCTATGAACATGGGATGTTTTCCCATTTATGTAGATCTTTATTTTCTTTCAACAATGTTTTGTAGTTTTTAGACTATAAGGTTTGTCCTTCATTAAATTTATTTAAAAATACGTTGTCATTTTTGTTGCTATTGTCAATGGAATTGTTTTCTTAATTTCATTTTTGGATTGTTCACTGCAAGTGTATTGGAATACAATTGATTTTTATGTATTAGTCTTGTATCCTGCAATTTTGCTGGACTCTTTTATTCTGATGGTTTTTTAGTGGATTATTTAGGATTTTCCATATGCAAGATCATGTCATCTGTAAATAGAGATAATTTGACTTCTTCCTTTCTGTGTTAGTTTTCTAGGATAGCTATAATAAAGTATAGATGCCCTTCAAGTTATGATGGGGTTACATCCCAGTAAACTCATTGTAAAGTTAAAAACTCCTAAGTTGAGAACTCTCTGGACCACAAACTGGGTGACCTAAAACCACAAAAATTAGGCCAGGTGGGGTGGCTCTTGTCTGTAATCCTAGCAGTCTGGGAGGCCGAGGTGGGAGGATCTCTTGATGTCAGGAGTTTGAGACTAGCCTGAGCAAGAGTGAGATACTGTCTCTACAAAAAATAGAAAAGTTAGGCGGGCGTGGTGGCATGCACCTATAGTCCCAGCTACTTGGGAGGCTGAGGCAGGAGGATTGCTTGAATTCAGGAGTATGAGGTTACAGTGAGCTATGATCATGCCATTGTTACTCTGTCTGTGGTGACAGAGGGAGGCTCTGTCTCACAACAAAAAACCACAAAAATTTATTTTCTCATAGTTCCAGAGTCTAGAAGTCCAAAATCAAGGTGTTAACCAGTACTGATTCCTCGTGGAGGATCTGAGGAAGAACCATCCCGTGCCTTTCCTCCTGCCTTCTGGTGGTTGTCGGCAGTCCTTGTTATTCCTTGGCATGTGGCAGCATAATTCCAACTGCTGCTTCCATTGCTAATGATATTTTTCCTGTGTATATGTCTGTGTCTCCTCCTCCTCTTATAAGGACACCAGTCATACCAGATTAGGGTTAATCCTAATCCTCATCTAAACTTAATTACATCTGTGAAGACTCTGTTTCCAAATAAAGTCACATTCACAGCATTGGGGATTTGGACTATAACACATCTTTCTGGGGGACACAATTCAATCTGTAGCACTTCTGATCTGGATGCCTTATTGTCCCTTTTCTTGCCTAATTGCCCTGCATAGAACCTCCAGTTCAATGTTTAATAGAAGTGGTGAGAGTGAACATTTTTGTTTTATTCCTTAAGTATGTTGTTAGCCATGGGTTTTTAATAGATGCTCTTTATCATGTTGAAGTTGTCATCTATTCCTAGTTTGTTGAGTGTTTTTATCATGAAAGGGTGTTGGAATTTGTCATATGCTGTTTCTGCATCTATTGAGATGTTCATGTGATTTTTTTTTTATTGTACTGATGTTTGGATATTAAACTAAGCTTGAATCCCTGGGGTTAAATCTTACTTGGTCATGATATATAATTTTTATATAATATGTTGTTGGCTTTGGTTTGCTAATATTTTATTGATGTTTTTATTTCCGTGTTTATAGTAGATACTGGTCTGTAGTTTTCTTGTGATGTCAGCAGCTGAAGTCCTGCCCCCATGAGGAAGAATGCTCTCTAGCTGGGACCTGTAGGGAATGGGGGCCCTGTTTTCTTGTCTACAGCAGTCTGAGTCTCTGCCATGCTGAGCTGGGAGAAAGGAAGGAGAAAACAGTCTTGATTCACATAGACTGTGACTGTTGTTAGCAAATTTTCATAGGTTTTCTTGAATAGATGTTTCTTCATTTGCTTTTTGCTCTTAGGACCATTTCCAGAACCTTTAAGTGTTTTATTTTGTTTTCTTAAATCAGTTTCACTGCGAGTGGGATAGTGGAGCTCCTCAAGCTGTCGCTTTCGACATTGATCCTGTAACTTCTTAATTTGTTAAAATTCATTTAAGTTTTCAGCCACCTAGTAGTGTGTATAAAACTTGCAATACCCTTCAGACCTTGGTTTCCATTGGGTAAAAACTTGCAGCAGTTATGACTATAGAGTTGAGAGATTTTGACAGTGAAGAAGTAGAGTACAATGGTAGATGTACATAGCAATATGATCACAGTTAAGATTTGCATATAATAAAACAAAAGTAAAATCAGGGGCAAGAGACAAAGGAATTTGGCTTTTAAGTTATTCCTGTTCTTATGAAATTTTATGAATAATTATAAATTAAGAAAAAAAACCAGTTTCCTCTATTATGACTAAAAGTATAGAAAAACCTATAAAACATAGTGCTTTTTGAGAAAGAACATGTGTTCAGGGAAATAACTTAAGATGTTACTTATCTTTTCTTCTTTTAGGAAATGACCACAGGTGAACATATTCAAGAGGAACCAGGTAACCTAACCAGGAAGCTACTAAAGCTACTTTATTAACACTAGTACAGTGATTTAGTAATGGTGATAGTAAATGAGTCCATTTACTGGAGAGTTGAACAAAAAGTTTCAGCTATTGAATAGTTCATCTCTATTAAAAACTTGGATTGGGCCGGGCGAGGTGGCTCACGCCTGTAATCCTGGCACTCTGGGAGGCCGAGGCGGGTGGATCACTCGAAGTCAGGAGTTCGAGACCAGCCTGAGCAAGAGCGAGACCCTGTCTCTACTAAAAATAGAAAGAAATTATCTGGCGAACTAAAAATATATATAGAAAAAATTTGCGGAGCGTGGTGGCACATGCCTGCAGTCCCAGCTACTCAGGAGTTTGAGGCAGTAGGATCGCTTAAGCCCAGGAGTTTGAGGTTGCTGTGAGCTAGGCTGACGCCACGGCACACACTCTAGCCCGGGCAACAAAGTGAGACTCTGTCTCAAAAAAAGAAAAACTTGAATTCTAGGAATGTTACTTTAGAAGGTGAGTTAAATGTTTGATAAAGAAGTATTTGTTAAGTGTTTCCTCTGGATCTGCACAGATGAGAGCATTTTTGGGAAGGTATTATTTAATGGGAGGTTGGTGTTTAAAGTGAATAAAAATCACTAGTGATTATTTCTTTATTTGTAGTGTATAACCTGAACAAAATACCACCCTAGTAAGGTAATAGTGGTACAGAGGATATTGAAACCTGTTACTGTAAGATAAACCCCTGAATTAAAAATCTTAAGTAAAAAAAATTGCCTGATTCTTCTGTTTTAATGTTGGTATATTTCCTCACAAGGTACGAATGATGGAAGCACTGAAGCTGCCATAACTTTACTTACTATGGGAGATCTAGTATTGCAGTCAGAGATCACTCCTGAACAGGGTGATGGTAAGAATGCAAGATAAGTCCTACCAAACAATAGAAATTTAAAATCTAACTTCTAAGAAATTATACCTACATTTGAAATTTTTTTTTTTTAATAAGCTTTTCATATATGAAGTTGTCATCACTTTGTTTTTTTTTCTAGAAAAGGTAATGTGTTTGTTCAGCCACTATTTTACTTAACCCTTTTAGGTGGAATGACAGCTAATTCAAGATAATACACTTGATTTATTAAGAATAATTTATATTCATGGAATAGTGTATCTAGTGAGTCCTCTATCTTTTTCATCGTAAACATCATTGGTTAACTGAGCTCATTGATCACCGATCATTTTATACGTTTTTCTTAACAAAGGAGTGCTGCTTAGGATGGTCTTTACAGTTAGATGACAAATACAGTATGAAAGGGCAATAATAGTTACTGAGAATTTAAACTATTTTGACAGTTTGGACAGAGCCACAAGATATGTTAACCCAGATTTTTAATATATATTAGGTTGCACTTACAGAGAAGCTATGGTCTTTACTATTTTAGTATCTCTTAACTACATTAAATAGATAATTATGCTAATTATATTACTGGTACTTATTTTGACTGGTGATGAGTGGCTTGCCGTTCATTTTAGGTGTTAGACTTTTAGGCTTTATAACCATAAATTTATCAGAAAAGTCTCTGATTTTGTGTTCCATATAGGGCTTCTCTTTCAATGGCATAGTATTGCAGTGGAGCCTGTCACAAATTTCTAGAACATAAAATATGGGTTTTAATAAATTATAAATGAAGGCAATCCTATTTGCAAGTGGTCTGAGGTTATGTAGTTACTCAAGTAACAAAAGAACTCATTTTTACTACAAAGTTTCAGTCTATAAGAATTGTTAAATTTATCACTAGCATGAAATATGAGATCGTAAATTTAAATTTGGAACCATAGGAGGAAACTTTAACAATAATGTAGAATTTTATAGTTATCGAATGTTGAAGAATTTATTTCATTTGAATATCTATTTATTTTGGGCCAATTTTAATTTTCTGTTTCTTTTCCTGCAGTAGGAGTATGTGTACTTCCTCAGGTTCATTCAAAGGATAAAAGCCATATTCCTTTCAGCCCACATGATGTAAATCACGAAATTGTTCATGAATGTCAGGAGCTTTCTTCACCTGTTGTTAGTATGTTTCCTGCATCATTTGAAGAAAACAAGATTGTACTGGAGGAACAAAGTACTAGAGAAGAAAGTGGTTTAATGGAGAGAGTAAAGGAGAATGCTACATCAACCAGGTTTATTTTAGTATTCAATTAATAAATATAATTAAACCTACCATCAATTTAGTCAATAGCTTTGAGAAATGCATATGTAATTGTAAAGTAGGCAATGCTAATTTCTTACCTTTTAAAGTAAATATTGGCTGATTTTGGTTTTAGTTTAATGGTTTACATGTTTATAACTGTGTATGTTGTATGTCTTTGAAGCTTTAATGAAATAGATTTATGTATTAAATAAATATATTCTCTATTTTACAAACATGGTCTGGATTCTCTTCTAAAGACCTCTAGTAAAGTTACTACTTTATAATTTTAGCATTAAGAAATGAACACTTTTAGTCTGGATATAGTAGCTCATGCCTGTGATCCCAGCCCTGTGGTGGGAGGCAAAGGCGGGAAGATCACTTGAGTCCAGGAATTCGAGACCAGCCTGGGTAACATGGGAAGACCCCATTTCTACAAAAAATAAAAAAATTTAACTGAGTGCGGTGGCATGTACCTGTAGTCCTAGCTATTCAGGAGGCTGAAGTGGTAGGATCACTTGAGCCCAGGAGTTTGAGGCTGCAGTGAGTTATGATGATGCCACTGCACTCTAGCCTGGGCAGAAGAGCAAAATCCCTGTGTCAAAAAAATAAAAAATAGATAAAAAAAAGAAATGAACACTTTTAGACAAAGTGGCACCTGACAGGTGACATGTTAGCTGTATCAGTGCTAGACAGAATGTATCAATGTGAGAGAGCAAGATCTTATATGGTTGATAACTTTCTCTCCCCATCTCTCTATTTCTAGGAGTAAAGCTTCTAAGGTAACCAACAATTTGAGAATGAGGAGTAGATTTGCCAAGCCCAAACCAAATCTTCAGAAGATTTTAGGGACCAACAGGTTTGATGCTCATCAGGAAGTTCCTAGTTTGTGTGCAACCAAAGGGGAAGAAGTGGACTCTCAAAGAGGTAAATTTTATTCTTCTCTTATAAGTTATAAAATTGCTGTGACACAAAAAATTCCATTAGCATTTCAAAGGAATATTCAGTCGTTAAAATTATTTTAACTTACTATAAAAATTTTCAAACATACAAAAAAGTAAAATGAGCTATAAATATTCATAAATCCACCAACTAGTTTAAGTACTAGTACCATTTTGCTGTATTTGATCAAATGGTTTCTCCTTTTTTATGCACATACACATATGTAGTTGACCCTTGAACTAGGGGTGCTGACCCGCTGTGCAGTCAGAAATCTATATATAAGTTTTGATTCCTCCAAAACTTAACTACTGATAGCCTACTGTTAACCAGTAGCCTTACTGATAACATAAATAGTTGATTAACACATATTTTGTATGTTATATGTATTATATACTGTATTTATACAGTAATGTAAGATAGAGAAAAGAAAACGTTACTAAGAAAATCATAAAGAAGAGAAAATACATTTACAAATCTGTACTGTACTGTATTTATTGATACCTAAAGTTTATGTTGTCAGTTTATAAGATGAATAAGATCAATGGTAGGCAACCGCAGCTGCAGACCTCAATCTACAGGACATATCAAGCAATTCTGGTTTTTTTTGTAACGTCATGACTTCTGCTTCTTGGGAGAATTTCCAGCATCATTTGTGGTACTTTCTGTGGGTCCCATGGTGGTATTCAAGGTTTATGGCATTGCAATTAAACACAAAAAATACATGAGAACTGTGAGAGATCACTTTTTTCATAAGCTCTCTCAGTCTGCAGGCTCAGATCTCTTTTATATCAAAGTCTTTTTCGTCTCCCTTTGACATTATTCTTTGCCATACAGCTCCCCTCCCTCTAAGGTGGAACTAGCCAGACCTTGTGTGTACCCACCTCTAAACTTCTTTTCTATGTGGGTTTCTAATTATTAGTGCCATCACCATAATGTGGGGATACAATTGCTATGGCAGACAGGAGTGAAAAATCTGCAGTGGAGGATTTATGAATCATCTGTTTTACTATTCGAAAATATCATTGACCAGGACCACCTTCTGCCATGTGAATAAACTTTATTTTTGGATTAAGAGAAGTTTGGACATGTCACTATCTAATGGTCTATATTTTAAGAGAGAGTATGTTTCTAATATGGACATGTTAGCTGTACTATTTTGGACTATATCTTAAATGTGTTTTTTATTTAAGAAACTGAGAAAAATGCTTCCAAAGCAACAGAATTGGAAGATAAAAGCCTTGGACCAGTTACAGCAGCAGAGAGTAAGGAGCAGAGCAAATTGGCATGTATACATGGTATCAAAGGGACCAGTATTTCTCAAGAAGTAAACCTAACAGAAAGGTAAAAGAGGGAAGAGATTCTGAGATTCAGTTTATATTCTGTTTCGGCTATAGCCATAAGCTGTAGATGTAATAATTTGCTTGAGAAAGGAGTACTGTTGCATTACATATATTTTAAAAGTTCGAAAACTATCAAATTAAATGATCTTTGAAATACCTAGCTCTAAAAACAATTCTATGTTGTTAGCCTGATTTCAAATAACATGCTAAAACTCTTTTTCAGAAGTGAAGATCCAGAAGAAGGATCTGAAGAGGTTCAGATATTGTCAGTTGCTCCAGTTGTTTCCTCTGAGACAGGGCCCCACACACTTGGTTTGGATGTGGTTCTTGCTGAGAGTTCTGTTGAGGAGCCCCTGAGAAAGGACTCTGAAGGAGACAGTGTATTAGAGGTAAAGAATATAAAATATAACAAGGGCCAGCAAGGCATTCTTTCTCCATTTAAAACAATTAAGGTATAATTTACGTAAAATAACCTTCACCCTTTTTAGTGTACAGTTCTACAAGTTTTTACAAATATATACAATTATATAAGCAATACAGTTACATAACCAAATATATACTGTTATATCACCCTGAGATTCCCTGGTTCCCTTTTTTAGTCACCTTCTGTACCTACCCTCAGCCCTGACAACCATGGTTCTGTTTTCTTTCCCTGTAGTTTTCCTTTGCAAGAATATATTGTGATAGAATTTTAACGGAGTATGTTTTCAGTCTCTAGAACATAGAGATAACACAGCTAAAACCCAACTTTGTTGTAAAAGCTTTGAAAAAGGGAGTGTTTTACACACTGAAAATTCACTTCTTAGTCTCTGGATCTGAGGAGTTCATTCACAGAATGTGTTTATGGAGATGTTACTGCAATGTGTCTGACACTGCTAGGTACTGAAGATACAAATTTGTGGGAGACGGATGAGTGAATGAATGGTTAAATTAAATTTGATACGTACTATGATAGAGATTTGCACAAGACTCTGTAGGAGTCAGATCCAATGCAATTAAATGAATCTCTAGGAATGGGGCCTAGGCATTAGCATTTTCTTTAAAAAGTTCCCCAGGTGAGAGAATTCTTGAACTTGAAGAGCAAGTATAAATTGGCAAGTTAAAGGTAGAGAGGAATGTGTGTAAAGAATAGCATGCCATGACTATAAGTAGTTATGAATAAAATACGTTAGAGATGAAGTTAGAAAGGTAGCTTGCAGACAGATTATAAAAGGATTTTTATGACATGCTAAGGAGTTTGGTTATATTTAACGTTATAAGATCCCCACCCCCCTAACTTTTTAACTTTTACTTTTATTTTGAAATAATTTCAAACTTAGAGAAAAGTTACAAGAATCTTTTAAAGAATTCTCCCATACTCTTTACTTGGATTCATTGATTGTTAACACTTTGCCTCATTTGTTTTCTCTGTGTCTCCTCATTTTGCTCTCCATCTCCATAGATAGATAGATACTTTTAAAAACTGAACCATTGGAAAGTAAATTGCAGACCTGAGCCTTCTTTTTCTAAGTACTCCATCATCTTGTATCTAAGATAAGAACAAGTACATTCTCTTACAGAGAAGTGACAATACTATTGTCACAATAAGTGTTACCATATTATTAACATTGTTTCGATAATATTACATAATACACAGTTCCCATTCAAATTTCCACAGTTGGCCCAATCATGTTCGTTAATAGGTTTTTTAAATTCAGGGTCCAGTCAAGCTTCCCAGATTGCATTTAGTTGTCATTTCTCTTTAATCTAGAATATTTCTCTTACCTTTTTTCTTCTTTTGTGAACTTGATATTTTAGATGAGTCTAAGCTGGTCCATAGTCTAGAGTTCTTTTTATTGCTTCCTCATTACTGGATTCATGATTACTACATACGTAATGAGGTGGTCTTCCTTTTACATCTCATCAGGAGATACACATATCAAATTTTCCCATTACTGGTAATGCTGACTGATCACTTGGCCAGAATGGTGCCTGCCGGATTTCTCCATTATAATGGCACTTTGTATTAATAAGTAATTTGTCAAATGAGACCCAGCAACCTGTCACCCAATGGTATTTACAGTATCCGTTGGTGATTCTTGCCTGAATCAATTATTGACATTGACATTTTGGTTGCAAAATGAGTTTTAACTTATTAAGCAGTAAAGAATTACCATCAGGATTGCATTTTAGAAAAAACAGCGTTTGTAGTTTTGTGGAAAATATATTGGAAGGAACCATACTGGAGGCAAGGAAAGCCGTTTGCCTCCATTGAAGTGTCACCTACTAATGGTACAATGGCTAGTGTGATAGTAGAGAGAAGGTTGAGGAGTTGGATCTCCTTATCCTGTCACTTCAAAAATCGTTTCATAGAATACATATATTTAACAATGTAGTGAGAATTCTTTGTATTTATATTTATTTAAATGAATCAAAAGTTTATTGGCATGGCTAAAAGCTTCAAAACACTTGACAATTATATATGGTTAGATAAGTCTATGAGTTTCGAAATAAGATCATTTCCCTGTATTGTGTTGTCAGGAAGACTTTTTAAAATTGAAATTTGGCCAAGCTCACTGTTTCATTTTGATTTTTTTTTATGGCAGTGTACACCAACTAGTATTCTAGAAGTCCAAGAAGAGAATGTAATCAATCCTCAAGACCTAACAGGTATGATAATCTGCTTCAGTGAAGTGTCATAGAACCTGATGTATGATTTTTACCTCCCATTTAACTATGTAAAAACACAAAACAGTTTTTTTAGTCTATAGTGGCCTTAAATTTTAAAAAACCTTTAAATATTTTGTGTACCAGTTTTGGTATTCAGAGTTGTAAATCCTCTCCATGGTATATCATCTTTATCCTTTATGAAATTACTTTTTTGGGTATAATTTATATAATCTTAGTGATAAGTTCTGACACTGTTTAGAAATGAAATAAATCAATGATTTTTTAATTTCATGGTTCACCTTTTCATTACTAATTTTTAAACTAATCTAGTTGCTAATGTACACCAAGAAGGAGAGGATGAACAAGCATTCATTTTAACTCTGGTGGAAATCCCAACCAATGCAGTAGAAGACTTTACAGATGCCGCTGCACAGTTAATGCCAAACCCTTTACTGCCAGCACCCATATTGGTCAAATCAGTGAATACGGAAGAAAGGGGTGACATGAGGTAACGAATGAGTTAAACTTTTTCCTAGGAGGAAAGATGCTTTATAAATCGAGTAGTATTAATAGAATAAGCCATTCACCAACATCAATTGTCATGGAGATCTTATTTGGTATTTATGTGGTAACTTAGAAATGTAATGTGGTTGATTTTTGTATTTGATAAAGGTGCTATTTAAATGGTCAGTATGGCTGGGCATGGTGGCTCACACCTGTAATCCCAGCACTGTGTGAGGCCAAGGCAGGAAGATTGCTTGAAGCCTGGAGTTTGAGACCAGCTGGGTAACACAGTGAGACCCTGTGTCTACAAAAAATTAAAAAAGTTTGCTGGTGTGGTGGCGAGTGCCTGTAGTCCTAGCTATTTGAGAGGCTAGGAGTTTGAGGGTATAGGGAGCTATGATCATGCCACTATACTTCAGCCTGAGTGACAAAGCAAGACCCTGTCTCTTAAAAAAAATGTTTAATATAATACTACTTCTGTATGAAACTTCTTTGATATTTTATTTTTAAAGCTAAAATTATTTAGCAGTCTGGGCCAGGTGTAGTAGCTCATGCCTGTGATCCCAGCACTTTGGGAGGCCAAGGCAGGAAGATTGCTTGAGGCCAGGAGTACTGGACCAGCCTGAGCAAGAGCAAGACCCCCATCTCTACAAAAATTAACTGTGCGTGGTACTGCGGGAGGTGAGGCAGGAAGATCACTGGAGCCCAGGAATTGGAGGTTGCAGTGAGCTGTGATGATGCCACTGCACTCTAGCCCTAGCGACAAAATGAGACCTTGTCTCCAGAAAAAAAAAAATATATTAGCTGAATGTGGTGGCATCTGCCTTGTGGTTCCAGCTATGTAGAAGGATGGCTTGAGTTCAGGAGTTCGAGGCTGCAGTGAGCTATGGTCTGGTCACTGCACTTTAGCCTGGGTGACAACAGAGCAAGACCTTGTCACAGAAAAAAAATTAGCAGTCTGGAAATAAAATGGCATCTGTAAAATGTATGGTTACTTTGTAAATACATATGCATATAAACACACAAAAAAGACTCAACTATATATTCACAGAAAGTTGCAAAAAATAGTACAAAGAGATAACATTTTTATATATTTTTGATACTCTTAATTCTTTATTGTAGAAGGGTTAAGTTGTATTTTAACTTCCATTGCTTAAGGCACTTATTGTCTATAAAGTGGCATTAGAAATTAGGGCCTTTTATATTCGGAAGGGACATTTTAGATTAAAAGCTTAACTTTACAGACAAGGAAAACACTTTATATATCTCAGATTTAATTCAATATTATGGAATTTAAGCTGTGAACCTTTTAAGTATGAATGTAGCTCAAAACTGCAATTTTTATGACCATGTCCATGTATAAGTTAGTTTGGAGTTTTTTTGGTTTTATTGGAATTTTTTTTTTTTTTTGAGACAGAGTCTCGCTTTGTTGCCCGGGCTAGAGTGAGTGCCGTGGCATCCGCCTAGCTCACAGCAACCTCAAACTCCTGGGCTTAAGCGATCCTACTGCCTGAGCCTCCCAGGTAGCTGGGACTACAGGCATGCGCCACCATGCCCGGCTAATTTTTTCTATATATATTTTAGTTGGCCAGATAATTTATTTCTATTTTTAGTAGAGATGGGGTCTTACTCTTGCTCAGGCTGGTCTTGAACTCCTGAGCTCAAACGATCCGTCTGCCTCGGCCTCCCAGAGTGCTAGGATTACAGGTGTGAGCCACCGCACCTGGCCTTGGAATTTTTTTATGGGACTAGTTCACTGATTTAATATGTATTTGCTTTTTATGCAGTATTTGTTTACCAATAACTTCAGTTGGTCAAGATGCCATTTGTTTATCTAATTCTGGAAAAGATGGTTCTGAAAAGCCTCCTGCTAATTTGGGTCTTACATCCAAGAAGAGATTTCATTGCAGTCTTGAAAGTGATGATGTTCCTCCTGCCAAAAAAACTTTGCTCACTTCAAAAGATGATTGTCAAGAATATACCTCTGAGGTAAGATAGGATCATTAAGTAAGTAAGATGGCCATATTGAAACAGACTTGTTCTATTTTTTCCTTTAGATTCTTCCAACTTCTAGATATATATTCAGATAGTTCTGACACATTTCATCATAAGTAATCTAGGTAAAAACAAGTTTTGGATTATCACTTTCAACCAATTCTAGGTGGAAATTGATGGACATTAATCAGGAAACCCAGCTCTGTGACAGTGGCTAAAAATAAGGCCAAAAACATTATACATATCTGGATCTTGCTATACCACCAGTAGCTATGGGACCATGGCTGAGATACTTTACCTCTCTGAACAGGTTTCCTGATGTTTGAAAGATAATAGTAATATTATCATTCTAATGCTTAAAGCTTCCTATTGCTCGTAGGAATAAACCCAGAGCCTCTAAAGCCCTGTATAGTTGGGCCCATTTCTGTGTCTTGTCTCATTTTGTGCTAGTTTCTGCCTTACTTTCTAGCCACATTGGCCATCTTTCAGTTTCTTGAATGCACTATAATCCTTCATGTCCCAGGCATTTCATTTGTTGTCCCTTTTGTGTAAAGCATTTCCTTACAAAACATACAGACTTCTTTAGCTCAAACATCACTACCTCAGGGAAGTCTGACCAGACCATGAAGAATCAGTTACCAGCCACTGTGTTGTAGGTTTCCTAGTACTCTCTTGTTTTGCTTTCTGGTGCTCACCATAATTTGTAACTACATTATCGAAAAGTCAATTTAAAATCTATGTTCTCAAAGGAAAAGTAGTTCTTGGGTGATAGCAGATGCAGAGCAAGTATACTTTTATATATTTGGTAGATAAAAAATAGTATATATAAGAATAGTTTTAATTTCTCTAGTTATGAGTAAGATTAAACATTTTCATATGCTTAAGAGCCATGTATATTTCTTTTTCTGTGAAATGACTTTTTATATTCTTTACCCATTTTTCATTTTGGGTTGATATTTTTCTTGTGATCTGGAAAACTTCAATTATATATATGTCTATGATAATGAGGTATTTTTTTTCCCAGCTTGTCATTTTTTTGTTTGTTTTCTCATGTAGATTTTTTTTGATTAACTTTTTAATATGAAAAATTTCAAACATATTAAAAGGTAGACAGACCAGTATAATGTACTCCCATGTACCAGTCACCCAGTTTTAACAGTTTATCAGCATTCAATGCAGACATTGTCCTCTTTGTTTTAAAAGTATGTTTAAGCTGGGCGTGGGGGTGTATGTTTGTAGTCCCTGGACTTGGGAGGCCGAAGCAGGAGGATTGCTTGAATCTAGGAGTTCGAGGCTGTTGTATTCTGTAATTGCACCTGTGAATAGCCACCGCACACCACCACACTCCAGCCTGGATGATATAGTGAGACCTCATCTCGTTTAAAAAAAAAAAGTATGTTTAATGACATGAAAAAAGACTATGGTACTTTACTAAATACAAAACTAGGTCATCAGATTATAATATGCCATTTAAAAAAAGATAGTTCTACCATGGTGTGAATATGTAAGGAAAGTATAGTGTCCAGTGGACTAATTTGTGATTTTTATTTTCTAAACTTTGTTTTTAGCATTTTAACAATAAAAAAATTGCTTGTGCAGGTTGAGTATTCTTTTTCTGAAAAGCTTGGTGCCAGAAGTGTTTCAGATTTCAGACTTTTTAAAATTTTGGAATATTTGCATTATACCTACTGGTTCAGCATTCCAAATTCAAAAATCCAAAATCTGAAATGTTCCAGGTAGCATTTCCTTTGAGTTTCATGTTGGTATTTAGAAAGTTTTGGATTTTGGAGCATTTCAAGATTTTAGATTTTCAGATTTAGGATCATCAGCCTATACAACGATTGTAGAATGCATACACACTGTAGTCAGATAGACTTCCAAACATTTTTTATTTTTCTGTAATCAGATTTATCAGTAGTTTTATGTGCGGCTTCTGAAGATTATGTTATACATTTAAAGTCCTTTGAGATTAAAACTTTATAGTTAGTATCATTTTCTAGTTAATATTATTTGTCTAGAATATATTTTGGTGAAAAGAATAGGGCCAGTTTTCCTCAGATGCTTTTAACCATTTATTGAAAAATCTATTGTCCACTGATAGGAAATTCTGCTTTTATGAGATACATAATCTTCATGTGTGTTTAGATATATTCCTGAACTTCCCTTTCTTTTACATTGATTCATCTATTTGTTCTGGGGCCAGTATCACAATGTCTTTTTTTGTTTGTTTGTTTTTTTCCTTGAGACAGAGTCTTGCTCTGTTACCCAGGCTACAGTGCTGTGGCATCAGCCTCGCTCACAGCAACCTCAAACTCCTGGACTCAAGCAATCCTCCTGCCTCAGCCTCCTGAGTAGCTGGGACTACAGGCACGTGACACCACTTGCCACTACCCCCCGGCTAAGTTTTCTATTTTTTGTAGAGATGGGGTCTTGCTCTTGCTCAGGCTGGTCTAGAACTTCTCGCCTCAAGTGATCCTCCTGCCTTGACCTCCCAAAGTGCTGGGATTAATAAGTGTGAGCTACCACACCTAGCCATCATCCAGTTCTTTTCTATATAGAGAGTTTACCGTGTTCCCTCATTATGTGCAGTAATTTTTCAGTTAATTCTCTTGGGTTTTGAAGGTAAATAAACATCATCTGCAAGTATAATTCTAATTCTTCTCTTCTACTTTTTATAGTTCTAATTTTTCTTTTTTCTAATTATATTGACTAATATAATTCAAAAACAAGGTTAAAAGTCCCAATAGTGCACATCTTTTTTCTTATTCCTTATTCTAGTGGGAGTACTTCCAGTGTTTATTATGTGGGATGCTGGCTTTTGGATTGCAATAGTTGTATTTTATGATATTAAGAAAATGTCTATTCCATTTTATTAAGTTTTTTAAAGAATGAATATTATTGGATATATTTTTTGCAAATAGAGATGATTTTTCTCCTCAGATTGTTGAATTATATTAAATTTCATAATGTTGAATCATCTTTGCATTCATGAAGTAAGCTCTACTTGATTGTGATATATTCGTCTTTTTATGTGCTTCTTGTAGTATTTCATTTGATATTTTTGCACTCATGTCAAGTGAGACTGATTAGTTGATATCAATATTATACTTGATTTATAAAAGGTGTTTGTCAGCTTTCTCTCTTCTAATGGGCTCTGGAACAGTTTATGTAACAATAGCAATAATGTTTTCCGTAAAGATTTGGTAGAATTCATTGCTATAAGACATGTCTGACCCTAGAGCTTTCTGGGGAGATACATGCTTTCTTTACTTAAAGAAAGGAAAGAAAGAAATTAATTTTAATTTTACTTGATAAATGGATTTCTAAATTGTTTTGTAAATTTTCTTAAAACAGGTGTGTTCAAAGGAATTAATAAATGTATTTGAGGAAACAGGTGAGTGAAATAAATTTTAACACAATTGCATTTTGCTAAGTACCCCTGATTATTTTTGATGCATTTTGTTCAAATATGCAATTGGAGCAGAGTCATGATCACCTTTCTCTAGGAATAATACTTTTATTATCAATAGCTCTTTCCTGCTAAGTCCTTGTATCTGGCACTTTGATAAGTAAAAGCAGTTCCTTTCATCCATTCCCATCAATAGAAAACCACATGGCTTTCAACAACTACATTTTAGGAATAAGAAAGCCAAATATAAAGGCATTTTTAAAAATAAGTTCTTAACTTTACCCTGAAAAAATTAGTTTAGTACTAGAGATCTTTTCAAGCTTAAGTCACTTAAGAGATTCAAAAGATCTTAGAGTCTTCTATTTTTATAAGAATTTAAAATCTTTGTAGGGTATTAAACCATTTAGGGTCTATTTCCCTCATAACTAAGGCATCCAAAGATTTCTTCAATCTATCCTGTTCTCTCCAATGAAAGTATTAAACAAATCACAGCATTATTGAAATATTAGGCGCTATGTTATAGACCAACTTTAATTGTATTATTTCTTTTAGCAGGTATACTTACCGATTTCATTCTACTTCCTGTAACTGTAATACTCTCACTGGGAACAAGGCCTTAGAAACAGGAGTTCTAAGGGAAAATGCGTTTTTTATTTAACAAGCAATTTATTATTTTGTCCCAATTAATTACTATTTGGCTTTTGTGTACTATTTAGTTAAGGAAAGAGAACTCTTTAGCTAAACTTGAATGGTACCCAAGAATTAACCACCTATGTTTTGGGTTGGTTTAGCTTCTACATTTTAACAAGCCTTAGATTTTTAGGAAGTAACAACCCTTTCATTTATAAATTCAGGAATTATTTCTGGAAAAAGATTTTCTAGGTCAAAATATATTGATATGACTATTTTGTATCTGAGTGCAGAAGCTGTTACTGTAGCTTTTAACCAGTTATAATCTTAATAGTTCAAGTAACCCAATAATTATAATTTAGCTTACTGTTACTAGGGTAGGTTTATTATGCAATACCATGGCTTTTTTTTTTTTCGAATATTGTGATTAAATTGAATATATTAATTTTAGTATGTGTGCTTACGATTTGCTCTCTTTTTTGAAGGAGAGTCTTACAAGGGACAAAGCTTTTTTTCTACCTCAGGAAGCACACATACAACTCCAGAACCTCAAAAAGAACAAGTTGAACCAACTTTTCAGAGTATAGGATCAAGATCTCTTGATAAAATAATAGATACACATGCAGAAAAGAATATGCCTCATTTACCTCAGGATGAGATGATTGTGTCTAATAAAGAGGAAAGAACTGATCCTGCGTCTACATCTGAACAAATGGAAATCAGAATATCATCTTCAAAAACCCCACTATCCAGGTATCATGAAAAATCTTTAAAAGATCTCTTTCTTTCTCTCTGTCTCTGGATAAATATAACCTATATGGAACAGATATATAAAGATTAAATCCAGTACTAAGGGTGATGTTTAATAAACATATTCCTCTATCAGTAATGTAAAGGAAAGTTTCAGCAAAGGAAATATAGTAATGTTCAAGATAAATATATATTCTGTACAATGAAAGCTTAACTTTAAGTGTTGAAACTGTGACTATTTTAGTCAAAGTTTGATGTATGTCAAATGTAGGATAGAACATATCATACATTTACTTTTCTAGATTGTTCATGGTTATCTTGATCATTACATATTCTCCTGTATACAGTAGCTACTAATGCACATGTAAATGATATGAGACAGAGGACTGATATCAGAGGTAGTTCTGGAAGTTGTTTTATTGAAGTCCCAAATAATGTGTCATTCTTCTCCCTTATGGCACACCACAGAGGTAAACAAGGCTTTCTCCCTATAAGAGTAAGCGTTGGAATTTAAGCCCAAAGCCAACTTTTCCTACACTGTTTTCCTCATACTCTAGAAGCAAGTCTCATAGGTTATCAATAATTATTGGCTTGTCAGCAAAATTCAAAACATTAACATGGTATTGGTGAGTTTGGTGGGGGCAGGACATGTACTAGCCTCCACTAAGGGAAAGGGAAGGAAAGGATATGTGTAGCTTAAAAAAGGATATTTAATACATTTGTTATTTTTATTATCTAAATTATAGAAAGTAAAGTCTAGCAATATCTTTCCTGGCCTTAGAGATGTGCTGAAAATAGAATGAGAGCCAGACACAGTGGTGTGTACCCATAGTCCCAGCTAAGGCAGGAGGATCACTTGAGCCCAGGAGTTCAAGGCTGTAGTGTGCGATGACTGTGCCTGTGAATAGCCACTGCACTCCAGCCTGGGCAACATAGTGAGACCCTGTCTTCAAAAAAAAGAAAATAGGATGAGGCAAGTGTCATAGGATCATGGGGGGTTAGATTAAAATAGGTTGAGAAGCAGTGTTCTTGAATAGAGATAAGCCAACATTTTTTATAAAAGGGCATATAGTACATATTTTAACCTTTGCAGGCCACATGGTCTCTGTTACAACTATTGAACTCTGCAGTTATAGCACAAATCAACCATAAGCCATATGTAAACAGATGAGCATAGCTGTGTTCCAGTAAAACATATTCACAAAATCAGGTGGTGGACTACATTTGGCCTGTGGACTGTAGTTTGCTGACCCCCTCTCCTGAGCCTCCTGGGACCAGCAGCATGGACATCATTTGAGGACTTATTAGAAATACAGGATTCCGGCCACACCTATTACCAAAATTCAGTCTTCATTTTAATAAGATCCTCAGGTGATTGTATGCACTTTTAAGCTTGGGATGCACCACTTTAGAGTAAGCCTTGACCTTTGTCACAAATAATCGTAGCGTAGTGGTATCAATACTTAGTAGAGTGTGCCATTTTAGCATTAATGGAGAAGTTGGTATTAAGAATGTGTCTTCCTGGATATTCTTGAATGTCTTTACATTTGCATTTCTAGACCTGGCAGAAGACCCTTGGGATTTTTGTCTTTAATTTGTTCAAAGAATAGTTTGGAGTCTGATGAACCTACTCAGGTCCATAATAAGAAGCGCCTAAAACCTCTTATACCTGTGTCAAGACAGAATTTGAAAAGATCCAATCCATTCAGTGAAAGCCAGAAAAAAAATCAAGAGTCCTCTGATCTGCTTCCATCTCCAAGTGTTGTTGTTAATAATCATTCTGAGAATATTGGCTGTTCAACAACGCAGGTATGTGATAACTGAAACAATAAAATGAATTGGATTTCAGACTCAACTAGGGAAAACATGGTAATTGTTATTTGGATGTCAGAAATTATTTTAGAGCATCTCCCATCCGTCTCCTCCCCACATTACCCCTCTATACTGGAAGTAGAAAAGGTACTGAATTAGGAAATTACTACTAATTTAGTACAGAGCTGTTGAACTAGCCATAAATGGACACTTGACTGCCAAAGGCCCTTCTGACTTGTGGAACCAAAACAAAGCAGTGCTTGCATTTTATTGGCCTTAGGAAAAAGGTCTCAGCTTTGTGCAGTGGTGTTATTATAGCCAATGAGATTTATCTGAGGTGTGATTATTGCTGATTGAAAACTTTTCCCAGTGTCTCGCTGTGATGACCTAAAATATAATTGTCATTGTCTGTTTTGACAGTTTCTATGTAGACTGAATGTTAAAAAAAAAGCAAAATTATATAAATTTTTTAAAAAATGAGCAATGTCTTGACACCCACAGGAATTCAAGGAACTGTAAAGCTAGAATATGTTTGCTTACATGTTTAATTTCTATATGTTCTGAAGCTGTCCAGTGGCAAGTACTGGGATGAAAAAAATCTGTAAACCTGTATCAAAGACTTTGTAAAATTACTGAGGTGACAAAATCTCAACAAAGAAAAGGCTGATGATCATCTGTTGGATAGCATGAGCCTCTTTATACTTTTATAAAGAACATATTTAACTTTTTAAAAAATATTTTGTATTATTTCCTAGAATTATTTTCTGAGACCAAGATTTTATGAGCCTTGATTATCATTGCCAAATTATTTTGTAGAACAGTTGTGCTTTACCAGTAGTGTAGCATTGCCAAGTTATTCACATCCTTGCCACAATTAGATACTAACATTTCAAAAGAAATTATTTTTTTCTATTTAATAAAATGGTGGTGGAGGAGAAATGTCATTTCATTGATTTAATTTGCATTTCTTTACAGGTGACTTGTTTTTTTCCCCATATATTTACTAGAATTTCTCATTTGTGTTTAATTTTTTATTTCTATCTTTTGCTGATTTATAACTTAGGAAGTTTTTCTCCAGAGGTATAAAATTTTCAGTAATCAGTCTTTTTTGTTTGTTTTGAGACAGGGGCTCACTCTGTTTCCCAGGCTAGAATGCAGTGGTGCCATCATAGCTCATTGCAGCTTCAAACTTCTGAGGTCAAGTGATCCACCTGCCTCAGCCTTCCAAGTAGCTGGAACTACCGGCGCGTGCCACCATGCCCAGCTAATTTTTTTTCTCTTTTTTGTGGAGATGGGGTCTCACTGTTGCCTAGGCTGGTCTCAAACTCCTGGCCTCAAAGCAGTCCTCCCACCTGGGGCTTCCAAAGTGCTTAGCTTACAAGCTTGAGCCACCCTGTCTGGCCAGTAATCAGTTTTAACTCTATTCCTGGCCGTTGACTTTGGTATACAGTATGAAGCAAGAATCTAAATCAAATTTTATTCTCAAATTTCTGTTTTATTTTTGAATAAGTAATATTTTCTACATGTTTTCAAAATTCATAATCTACAGAAAAAGGATTTGCAGTGAAAAGTTTCCCACATCTGTTCTTTAGCCTCCTTATTCTCCCTTCCCACAGGTATATGGCATTATCAGTTTCTGGTTTAGTTTTCCAGAGATATTTTATATATAAAGAAATACAAACATTTTTTTTCTTCTTTTTAATACAAATAATATACTGTTTTCTACCTTTTTTTAACCTAACAATGTATCTTAGAGATCCTTGCAAAACAGTAAAGAGCTTCCTTATTGTTTCTCTTTTAATTTAAATTAAGCTTTTTATTTTACAATAATTGTAGATTCACATGCAATTATAAGAAATAATACAGAGAAACCCCATCTACCCTTTATGGTGTATCCCTCAGTGGTAACATATTGTGCATGTTGCAGTATCAAAACCAGGATATTGACATTGCTCCAGTCAAGATATAGAATGACGCTTGTTTAGACACACCTACTTCCCTCCCATTCTTACTCCTTGATATCTGGCAACCTGTTTACCATTAAATTTGTCATTTCATTTGACAGCTTGGGTTCTTTTGAAAAATAAAATTGTTATTTCAAGGCTGGGTGCAGTGGCTCACTGGGAGGCCGAGGTGGGAAGATTGTTTAGGCCAGGAGTTTGAGACTAGCCTAGGCAATATATTGAGACCCCTGCCTCTATAAAAAATTTTAAAAACTAGCTGGATGTAGTGGTACATGCCTGTAGTCCCAGTTAATTGGGAGGCTGAGGTGTGAGGATCACTTGAGCCCAGGTGTTCAAGACTTCAGTGAGGTATGATGGCGCCGCTACACTCCAGCCTGGGAGACACAGCAAGACCCTGTCTTTGAAAAAAGAAGCAATTAATTTGTAATTCAAGAGTATTATGTCAGTGGAATCTTACATGCAGTTATAAAAATGAAATCATGCATTTAGGATTGGCTTTTTGACTTAACATAGTTTTCTGGAGATTCATCTAGATGGTTGTATAACAGTAGTTAGTTTCTTTTTATTGCTGAACAGTATTCCATGGTATGGCTGTACCACCGTTTTGTGGGTTTTTTCCTTAATTTTTTTTTTTTTCGTTTTTAAAGACAAGGTCTTACTCTGTTGCCCAGGCTAGAGTGCAGTGGCCCAATCATAGCTGACTAACCTTGAACTCCTGGGCTTGAGCAATCCTCCTGTCTCCGTTTCCCAAGTAGCTAGGACTACAGGTGTACACCACCACACCCAGCTATTTTTAAAATTATTTTTAGAGATGGGGTCTTGCTGTGTTGCCTAGGCTGGTCTCGAGCTCCTGGGCTCAAGTGATATTCCTGCGTCAGCCCCCCAAAGTGTTGGGATTACAGGTGTAAGCCACTGTGCCTGGCCAACAGTTTTATTTATCTGTTCACCTACTGAAGGACATCTGGTTTGTTTTTAGTTTTTGGCTATTATGAATAAAGCTGTTATGAACATTGACGTAAAGATCTTTGTATGAATATAAGTTTTCATTTTTCAGAAATACGTGCCAAAGAGTATCCTCATTGTTTTTAATGAGTACGTGGTATATTTAATTGTACCATAGAGTGATAACTAGTCTCATAGTGGTAGACATTTAGGTTGTTCTTAAAAATTTGCTATTTCACACAATGTGGTAATAGCTAACTTATAAATGAATCATTTTGCACATTTATCCATAGATTTAATTCCTAGAAACAGAACTCTTCTGACTAATTGTTCTGGCTGATTATCCTCCATAGGAATTATGTCAGTTTCTGCTCTTTTTAGCAGTGTATGGGAGGGGCTTCCCCCCAATACTAGTATGTTGTTAATTATTAAATACTTTCACTTACGTCATTTCTTTGTAGATTTGATGAGCATATATATTTATTGAGTGAGGTTGAGCATCTCTTTGTGTGTTTGAGTCATTTATCGTTTATTTTCTGTGAAACATCTGTTGATAGCATTCAACTTTTTTAAAAAGATGGGATATTGATCTTTTTCATATTGATTTTTGTAGAAGTTCTTGTTACATTAAGGAAAAAAAACCCTTTGTGTTAGAGGTTTCAAGTTTTTTTTCCCTCTCTATGTCATTTGTCTTTTGATTTTGTGTATGGTGTTTTTTGCTAAACATTTTTTATTTTTGTGTAGATGAATTTATTAATCTTTCTTTTAAGACTTCTGGCTTTCAGGTAGTTTACAAAGCTTCTCCTCCCCCCAAATCCACAATTATAAAAGTGTTTTTACATGATGTTTTATGGTAGGTTTTTTATTTTTTTTTATTTTTTTTTTTTTTGACACAGAGTCTCGCTCTGTTGCCCGGGCTAGAGTGAGTGCCGTGGCATCAGCCTGGCTCACAGCAACCTCAGACTCCTGGGCTTAAGCGATCCTACTGCCTCAGCCTCCCGAGTAGCTGGGACTACAGGCATGAGCCACCATGCCCGGCTAATTTTTTGTATATATATTTTTAGTTGGCCAGATAATTTCTTTCTATTTTTAGTAGAGATGGGGTCTCACTCTTGCTCAGGCTGGTATGGTAGGTTTTTTAAAAAAATGCTTCTACATTTAAATCTTCTGATCCACCTAGAATTAATTTTGGTGAGGTATAGGTCTGACTTGTTTTTTTTTTTTTTTTTAACCCTGGGATGATTATGTAGCTGTCCAACATCATGTATTGAATAATCTAACTTTTTTCAGTTTTTTTTTTAAATATCATTTTTATCAGATACTAAACTTACATATATTGGGGTTATTTCTAGTTTCTGTTTCATTGATACTGTTCCTGTGCCAATACCATACTGTCTTTGTTTTTTATTGATTTGTAAGTGTGCTAATTTTTGAGAAGGTTATCTTTCATTTGTGATGTTTCCTTTAGGTGCTGTTCTGTTTCATGGGTCTGTCTATTCTTATGCCAGTAATTAAAATATTTTTATTACAGATTTAACAATGTTATTTTTATTATTAAATTTTTTTATGGAAATTAAAGTAATGGATCATAGGTCCATTATAATTTATCTAATTATGTCTAGTGTTATATATTAGGTGTTTCTAACTTTATAACTAATACTGTAAAGGTTATTCTTAAAACTCTTACTATGTTTAGGATTATTTACTGAATATAACAGCATAGAAATAAAATTGTCGGGTCAGTAAGTATGGAATATATGCAAAAGTCAATATTTATTGCCATATTGCTTTTCAAACATTATATCAATTTAGACTACCACTAGCAATATATATATATATATATATATATGCATATATATATATATATGTTGTATAGTGTGTGTTTTTTTTTTTTTTTTTTTTTTTGACCAGCCTTCACTGAAAGAAGGATGTAAAAGTGGCCAAAACCGGGCACCTGAAGAAGAGCCAACCACAGTCTCTGAATATTTCTTCGGTGATATCTTCATTGAAGTGGATGAAACAGAATAAAACAGTCTCTTACTTTTTCTTTTCTTTTTTTGAAGCCTGGGATTTCCAGAGTCAATTACATCAACAAAGCAGTATTTAGAGAAAAGCATCACTGTCTGTTGTTGTTGTTTTTTTTTTCCCCGGGTTGATTTTGAGTATATAATGAGCTTGATTTGAAGCTTTTATAATCAGTGGAAAACATTTCTAAGGTTCCTTTCATTCTGATGATTCAGCATTTTGGAAACACCAAGCAATTAAGACTGCTTTCTCAGAAATAGCAACTCTTGTTTACATTTTGACTCTTCCTGTGCTGAGCACACATGGACATTTTGGAATGTTGTGGATAAATTTCTCTGTATCAATCATAGTGCCGATGTATTTGGAGGTTGATTGTATTGTATTTAACATTTAGGAATTTCCTTTGTGAAGGTGTTTTGTTTTGTTTTGTTTTTTGGGGAGGGGGATGATAAAGACCTTTTCTTTCCTTTTTTCTTTTCTTTTCTTTTTTTTTTCTTTCTTTTACAGCTAAAGAGGCCAAGAGATGAAGACCTTTTCAGTTGCCTCTAAGTACAGTCATGTGCCACATAATGTTTCAGTCAACGACAGACCACATAGATGAAGGTGGTCCCATAAGATTATAATGGAGCTGAAAAATACCTATTGCCCAGTGACATTGAAGCCATTGTAACACAACAAATTTGCCTTTTCTGTGTTTAGATACATACATATTTACTGTGTTACAGTTGCCTGCAGTTCAATACAGTAACATGCTGAACAGGTTTGTAGCTTAGGAGGTATAGGCTATGTCATATAGCCTATGTATGCAGTAGGCTGTACCATCTAGGTTTATGTAAGTACGCTCTGTGATGTTCATACAACAGTAAAATGGCCTAACAACTCATTTCACAGAACATATCGTTAAATGACACACGACTGTATATGAAAACAAATTGTCAAACTCTAGTATGGTAAATGTAAAAAAATTTTTTATCAGCTGATTGGCTGACTGGATAATATTTATTTTTCTAATTCATGGTGATGTTACATTAGCCCTAATTGAAGAACTAGTATTTAACCTTATTATTTATAAAGATGAGACATCAAAGAGCTTATTTATATTTAAAATTTTTATTTAAAAGGATATTCAGTTTTAGTTATTTTCATCCCTCAGATTGTGGGTAAAGAAGGCATTACCAAATTTATGTTTGTCTCCTTTCCCTCTTCAATTTTAAAGATATTTAAAATGATATAACTAAAAATGCTTGGATAGTATATGTTTTGAAAACATTTTTTTTCTCATCATTTTTAGTATATTGACTTTGTACTGTGAATTTTTTTGTTTTTCTTATTTCTTGGATAATCTCAGGATTTTCATGGGGGGAATACTCTTAACTTCATTTATGAGGCAAATTTCCATACAAAACTCAGTCTTCTTTCTGTATATGCACACACATTCCTTTTTAAAAAACTCATTTCTTGATAATTTTTTTTCCCATTAAATTCTGCTTAAGGAACACTTAGTCCTTTAAGCACAGAGCATGATTGTGATGTTCAAAACAAAAAATAAGATTTTATAAAGTCAGTGATTATTAACAACATGAATTTTAAGTTTTGTTTTTAATTTCAAGATTTGATGATTTGCATATATAATTCTGCTACCTACCCAAGCAAAATCTTTTATAGTTCAAATTAAACTTCTCAAAGAGCATATTTATTCTGATTTTATTTGAAAAGCCTCCTGTGTTGATAATATGTTAGTTCAGAGGTTGGTAACTTTCTGCAAGTTTGAGTTTGCAGGCCAGAGAGTCTCTGTGGCAGCTACTCAGCTCTGCCATTTTCGTGTGAAAACAGCCACAGTCAGTACTTGAACAAAGCACCGTGGCTGGATTGGTCCCTACTTTAGACAGCAATTTTCTTAACTTAAGGTGCTGATGTCTGTATGTATGAGTTATTTGTCATTGAAGTTATGAGTTGTGCCTAAAAGTTAAAACTGTGTTTATGGCATTATGTAATGATCAGTATTTCGGATTGAGAAAATATTTTAAAGACTAGATAATTGTGTTTGTATATTGAAAATGGTGGCAAGTTTTTTTTTTTTTTTTGAGACAGAGTCTCACTTTGTTGCCCAGGCTAGAGTGAGTGCCATGGCGTCAGCCTAGCTCACAGCAACCTCAACCTCAAACTCCTGGGCTTAAGCGATCCTACTGCCTCAGCCTCCCGAGTAGCTGGGACTACAGGCATGCGCCACCATGCCCGGCTAATTTTTTTTTTTCTATATATATTTTTAGTTGTCCAGATAATTTTTATTTCTATTTTTAGTAGAGACGAGGTCTCGCTCAGGCTGGTCTCGAACTCCTGACCTTGAGCGATCCACCCGCCTCGGCCTCCCAGAGGGCTAGGATTACAGGCGTGAGCCACCGCGCCCGGCCATGTTTTTAAGTTCCTTAGTAAAAGAGAATATCTCAACAAGTTTAACAGTAATGCTAATTTATTGAAACTACTGCTATTAGAGCACTTATCCATTGCCTTTTAGTGAAATTTACAACTTAACTTTTTTGTCATAAAGGAGGATCTATCTGAAGTACTATCTTGGGTAGATTAAAAATAGAAAAAAATTTTAAAAAAGGAGAATCTGAAATTCTGAGTGGAAATTCTTTGAAGTAGGCATTTATTTATTTTATATGATTAATATATCACAAAAATCATGGTAGTAAATTGCTATTTTAATACCCTGTTTTTGTAAATTTTTAAAATTTTCCTTCTGAAAAGTTTTCTTTCTCTTCATTGGTGTTAGTTTGGGTGTTAGATTGCTATGACTAAACTATTACATATCCCTGTGTAATATTTATTTTTTAACTTTGTTAACATCTGTCTTTTTTTCATCTGTAATAAATTAATTTTATGGAAGATGTAATTTTTTACTGTATAAAGAATACAGGGGCATTCATTATATTAGAGAATCAAGTCAGCTGGTTAAATTATCTTACTGTTATATCCTTAAAACTAATCTTGGAAAAGGAGAAATTTAATCAGTGTATTTACCTTACAAGGTGGAAAGACCTATGTTAAGTCTGATTCATGTAAAGAATATGTTACAAAGGATTTGTTATTTTATAAACCTTAAAGGAGATATGATTAAAGGTTTTTATCTTTTCTTGATTTTTCATCCTGAACACTTACATCTTAGCAAATGATCAACATGATAGTTTAAAGGCCTAATTGTTGGTAAATGATTGAGGCACAGATAAAAATATTAATATCCACTGTTTACCATCATGTTATTTGAAATAGAAGTGACCATGTATACTATCTTGCTTGAAGAAGTCTTTGACAAAAAAAGCAATATCTGTCATTTGTAAATTTTCTTGTTCTAAAGAAAGCAGTTATGTTCTATATATATAAATTATGTAAATAAAAGTTATTTTATACCATTTCTGTTGTCTCCTTTTCAGATGACTAAAGATATTTATGTTCAGTTAACCAAAACTAGTTACTAATTTTTAACTACAGTCTCTACTTACTTTTTTCCTTCTATAAAAATATAGTATAAGTGGAAGAATTAATCTTTATTCTTATATACTTGCCAAGAAGGATGTTATTTTGATCTTGTAAGAATAGAGTTTCCCCCACATTTGGGACATAGGAAGTGTTGCTTACTTTTTTGTTCATTTACTCCTTATATTATGAATTTTAGGATATAAGAACCCAATCTCTTTTACTCTTGTTTTTCTTCCCACTTTTTGTCTGTAGAGAAAGACAAATCGGAGAACTTAGTCTTGGAGATAATTTAAACCTGGACTTTTAAAGTAGATAATGGCAAAATCTTGTTGGCCAAAAAATTTAGCTGAGAGAAATACCCATGGAAACTTTCCTAAAGGGTAGGTAGTCTAGCCTTTTCTTCAGATAAAAAATCTTTTTGTCTTGGGATTTTGTCAGACCATTAAAGAGCTAAATACAAGTGCTACATAGTTCTGTTTGCTTATGTTTAGGGACATTGTGAAATAGTACAGAAGCCTGAAGAAATTATTTTTACTACAATGATGTAGAATTTGTTTACAATAACATCCAATATCCTACATAAGAGAACCTATAGGAGATATTTATCTTTGGCCTCAATACCAGGAATGTGCTTCTGTTCAACTGGTCTGTTTTTTTTTTTTTGTTGTTGTTGTTGTATAGGCTTTGTGTTGTTTTCTTTTGCAATTCAAAGCCAAATTTGGGACCAGCTTATAGCAAGGTAGACTATGTCATGCCATGCATTTTGTGCACTAAACTCACTCTGACTTTATTTATTCATATATGTTCATTTACCCCTGCCTAGATATTTAAAAATCTGCCACTTTTTCAAAATAACAAGCTACCATGTATTATACCAGGCACTGTGCTAACCTCTTCATATGCACTGTTTTATGTTTTTTTTTTTTTTTTTTTGGGAGACAGTCTTGCTCTTTCACCTTGGCTACAGTGCAGTAGCATCATCATAGCTCACTGCAACCTGGAACTCCTGGGCTCCAGCGATCCTCCTGCCTCAGCCTCCTGAGTAGCTGGGACTATGGGCATGCACCACAATGCCCAGCTAATTTTTCTGTTTTTTGTAGAGACAGTCTCATTCTTGCTAAGGCTGGTCTTGAACTCCTGGCCTCAAGCAATCCTCCCACCTCAGCTTCCCCAAGTGCTGAGATTACAGGCGTGAGCCACCACACCTGGCAAGAATTTTGGCTTTCTTACAACTTTTCCCCTCCCTGCTTCCTTCCTGTTTTCTCCAAATATATTAGTCACAATTTGGGATTAGTCCATATTCAGTATTTTCATTGTATTGTGATCATTGCTGCACCACATAATGTACTATGATGACATTTCCTTTCTGGTACAACTTAATGTTTTTCTTGGAGTTAATAATTGCCTCACTTCTTCCATTGTTTTGGGTTTTTTTTTTTATTATTTTTTTATTTTCTTTTCTTCAAAGAAGAGGAGGGTTTTTTTTTTAAACAGTGACTTTTCACACCCTCCAGTAAGTCTATAAAATGTCGCTGCTAATAATTTTCCACTTGATCACACTGTCAGAAAACTGACAGGTTTTCTTTTCTTTCCGGGAAACTTCCTGGAGCTCTTGCTTCTTGATTAAATCTGGATTAGTGGCTTCATAGGTCTTCATGTGTGTTACAGCTATCATCCTGGGACTTCTCGTTGCCATTATCCTGTGAATTTCTCCTTTTTCTGGTTTGAATTCCCTGTTTCTGCAGCCCACGTCATTGTCGTTCATGGTTTTGTTTTGGAGAAGCACATCTTCCACTCATTTTACATGGATGATAAAATTGCTTGAGGCTTTTCATATCTGAAAGTTAATTTACTCTCAGTGGGCTATGAATAGAATTCTTGAATAATTTGAAAATAATTTTCACTTAATTTCTAAGGCATGCATCACTGTCTTCCAGTTTTCAGTGTTTAGAGGTTTAGTGCTATTCTGACTCTGTATCCTTTGTGGCCTGTCATTTATGTATTTTTTGACCCTGGTATTCTGCATTATAATGAGCTTTAGTGTAAACCTGTCCTCTTTCCTGTCCTGGCATTCGTGTGCTGTTGGGCACTTCATGGGCCGTTTCAATATGGAAAGTCATTTCCTTCCTTTCTGGGAAACATTCTTGTATTATTTCTTTGATAATTTCCTTTCTTCCATTTTCACTGTTCTTATATCTGTAATTCCCATTAATTAGATTTTGTACCTCCTTTACTTGTTCTTTATGTTATCTTTTGCCTGCTGTTTTCGATTTCTTCCTGTCTTCCTCTCTTTCCTTTTGTTGGTGTTTATTCCACTTTTTTTGGGGGGGGGGGAGGAGTTTTTCTCAATTTTGACTTTTTAGTTTTTTTTTTGGTAGAGATGGGGTCTCACTATGTTGCCCAACCTTTCTTGAACTCCTGTGCTCAAGCTATCCTCCCGCCTCGGCCTCCCAACGTGCGGAGCCACCGCATGTGCCCTGAGATAAATACTTGGATGAAAAACTGATGGAGTGGTAATTAGTAGTGTTCAATAAATATTTGAACGAAAAAGTTGGAATTTTGTATAGATCGTTTTTAATTTTTATGGGTGCGTTTAGAGTCCTTTATTTAAGATCATAGCACTGATGTCCACAACCTTGTATCAGTACAATAGCGAAAATAATTAGAAGAGTGTTTTCAGATCGCCAGTGAAAGGACTAAAAGCTTGTCATACTGTATGCAATCATGACAGATGAGATTCACTAATGTAATACAGTCACCACCGTGATTGTACCGACTGTTGTGGCAATATAACACCTATACAAACGCGGCGGCGCAGCGGGCTGCCAACGGGGAGTCCGGCGAACCTGGGCTCGCGATAGGACAGGGCCTCGCGGGGCTGCGCCTCTGCCTCTTATTGGCCGAGCTAGGGGGCGTGGTGCCTGCGCCGACCAATCCTGAGCGGCGTGCTCAGGCGCGTGCGGGGTCCGGCCTCTCAATCTGAGAGGCCTGGCCCTAGCAGAGGCGTGGCTCCGGAGAGAGGAGCTGCGGGGAAAGGCACCGGCGCGGGTCCGCTGCGGGCCGCTCTCTCGCTTTCCTCCCTCGCTCTGTGCCGGCCGCCATGTGGGTTGCCCTGAGGTTAGCCCTGCGGTCCAGAGCACGCGCCGCTGTCTCCCGGCTGCGCGCTTATCATGGGGACTCCATGACCTCGCTGGGCACCAAACCGGACTCAAGCTCTGCCATCTACCGGGTAGGCTGGGTGAGCCCCCCGTGGCCTGTCACCAGTGCGGGACCGGGGGGACTAGGCTCTGGCCGCGACTAGGAAGCAAGTGGAGGGTGGGCGCACTTAAACAGCTGTTGTTTTCTCCCGATCACCAGTCACGATTCTGGGACGTACTAGGGTATCGTGCAGTTTGAAAAAGAAAATCATTCCAGATCAAATAAATTTTAGTTCACTTTGAGAGCTGGCACTGTACATTGTGTTTTTGAAATCGGTGGTTCTCAAAACGTGACTTAGCATTGTCACCAGGGGAGTTTGTTTAATATACAGCGGCCCGCGGCTCACTCTGGACCTTCTGGGTCTCGGTCTGAGTCCAGGTGTTTGCATTGTTAATGAAGTCCTTAGGGGCCTGGCGACAGCCAGATTTAGGAACCACTGGCCTACCACAGCCTAAATAGTTGATTATATTAATAAAGAATATTTATTCTCTAGTGTCTTTTCTTGGAATTGGGAGGTGAAAAAAACAGCTCATGGCTTGTGAAATACCAGAGCTATAAAATTTTAATCTGTTCCCATGGTTTTTAAGCCTATACAAGTAACATTTAAATCGTGCAAACAATACGCAATTGTTTGTCTGGAGAGAATGTTTAATTCAGAAACTTTAAGTGGTTACTGTGGTCTCTGTACTATTTTAGGTATTTGGTATAGATGTGTAGGACTGGAACTCTTGATTTTTGTAGGAAAGATGAACAAGATAGCAGGTAACTGCAGTGCAGTGTGATAGAAAGGTGTCTAAAGCTTGAAAAGGTGGTCACAGCTAGGACATAATGAGTGACATGGATCTTCATTTGGTAAGAACTGGCCAGGTTCGTAGTGGATGATGGGAGGTGAGTCTATCAAACCAAAAGAGTTATAAGAACGTAGGTACTGAGTTATGAAAGTGTATCTTTGGTATGATAACTTGGAAGTCATGACTAAAGGCATGGAATTCATGGAATATTGTCTGGAGATGGGATTGATTTTGGGGCCAGATAGAGGAGGACCTTGCATGCAAAAGCCACGTTTAGATCCATTTTGCATGCTGTCCACTAAAATATTTAAGTAGAGAAGTGGCATGGTCCTATGCATATGGCAGAATCTTCAGTGTGGGGGATGGACTAGTGTAGAGGAAGAGTAGAGTTCAGTGATAGTTGGAAGAGTTGAGTCTTGGGATGATGGGGTCAGAGTTACAGTTGTATGTAGGAGGGAGGTATAGATACCGAGGAGCAAAGCAGACTATAGAATTAATAACTGAGTGAAAAGGAGAAAGTGGGTGAGGAGTCATGGGTGACTTTGGAATTTCTAACTGGGCAGGATATTTAGGTGGGTGGTAATGTCATTAATACAAGGAAGGCTATATAGGACCAGTAGTGGGTTTTACAGATCAGAGATAGGATATTTGGTGATGGGTTTTGTATGAATCACCTTTTGCTAGGTTGTGCTTCATAACATTCTAAAAATCTCAGTAGCTCACAAGGGCAGGTACTAACTTCTCACTCATATTATGTGTTGGTGACTTTGAGTCAGCTGCTGTGATTGTTCCATTGCAGGGTGGATTCAGGTCTGCTCCATGTGTCTTCTCATTCCTGGACTGAGGCTGAAGGAGCCACCCTGAGTTAGACATGCTCTTCTCATGGAAGAAAGTGCAGGAGAAAGAAGCTGCACACAAATTGGATTTAAAGTTCTGCTGGGATGTATTGGAATTCCTGTGTGCTCACATTCCATTAGACAAAGCAAGTCATATGGCTAAGTCCAACTTCCATAGTTGTGGGGGGTATAAGGTGAATGACCCAGTGTCCTGTGTTTCTTGATTATAAATAACAACTATAATAAGTAACAATAATAGAAATTACATAGCGTGCCAACCATTTTTCTGAAGTCTTAATATGAATTTACTCATGTATTTATCCTAACAACCCTGTGTGGTAGGCACTATTGTTATCTTTCTTTTATAGATAGGAAAACTATGGTATACATAGAGGTCAAGTAAGTTGTCTAAGATAACACAGCTATTAAGTGGCAGAGCCTGAATTTAAAGCCAGGCAGTCTGGCTCTTAACTATTGACTCTGGGGTCTTAATTGTTGTTTTACAATGCTTCTCACTCAGCCTTACCTAGGTGGGTTCTATGGTTGAAAAGACTGGGTAGTGTTATGGTCTGAGACGTGAGAAATGACCACCTAAAGACCGAATTGAACCAAATTCGGAGTCTTTATTAGCTGGCCAGCGACTATAGTCTGCACCGCCAAAGGTGGTGACACAGAGAGCAGCCTTGAGCCTTTGAAGCAGAAAGCTTTTATTTAATCGTGGGTGAAAAATCGTTTGGGCAGAGCAAGCATGATTACAGAGGCAAAAAGCAGCATTACGTCACTCTCATGTCCTGGTGCAACAGGATCTGGGCAGTTTAGGGCTTGTTCATGCAGAACATGGGTGTTGCATTCCCACACTTGGGGCACTGTCTTTAGCAAGCAGTTTTACAGAAGTGAGATAGCAGGTTAATGTTTTTTCAGCAAAAAACTCACACTGTGATGTTACAGAAATAGCTTTGACAATGTTAAAATTTCAGCTTTTAACTTATATGGCCAAAAGTTATAACAGTCAGTAGTCTTGAAGCTTTTGGCCCTTAACAGGTAGGAACTTGCTAATGCCTCAGCTCAAATTCATCATGACTGTCAGGCACTAAGCCCTGTGGTTGATTAGTTTCACAAGACTCTTACTAGGTAGATACTGTTGTTATTTTGCTGGTGATAAATCTGAGGCCCTGAGAGGTCAAGATTTGCCAAATGCTGGTACCAGTAAGTGGGGAAACAATAAGTTGACCTCAGGTCCATCTGCCTTTCAATCCTGCCCTTTTGCTACTAAACTATACTGCCTCTTGGTTAGAGAGGCTTATCCTGAGACTAGGTTGGTTAACAAGGGACTGCCCTGGAGGTGAATTCTAGCCAGTACTGACTGTCACGTAAATCTGATGGCTTGAGCCTGGCACTGATACTCCCGGGCCTGAGGGGGAGTTCCAGTGGTTCAGTGTTTTTCTTTCCATATATTTGTGAACTTTCCAGTTATTCTTCTGTTACTGATTTCTAGTTTCATTTCATTGTTATTGAAAAAGACACTTTATATGATTTCAGTCTTTTAAAATTTATTAAGATTTGTTATATGTCCTAACATATGGATTATCCTGGAAAATGTTCCCTGTGCACTTGAAAAAGTTAGGTACTTTCTTCTGCTGTTTTGGGGTGACTTGTAGATCTAATGGTGGGGAACCTTGGGACCGTGGGGTCACATGTGGCCTTCTGGATCCTTGAGTGAGGTGTTTTGACTGAATCCAAATGTATTTTAGTAAAGGGATTTGTTCTGTGACGTTTGGATTCTGTCAAGGGGCTGCATTTGGGGATCTGAAGGGCCACATGTGGCCTTGAGGCTGCAGGTTCCCCACTCTGTTAAGTTCAAGACTGCTACCGAAAGTTGGGTACTTGTCCCCGAGGCTGAATCAGTGAGAACAAAGAACGAGGACAAGTGGTTTGTGGAAAAGAAAGAGAAGTTTATTAATTTGCTGGCAAATGAGGAGGGCAGCAGACTAGTGTCTCAGAAGACCACCATCTTCCCTTTAAGCAGAAAAACGGCTTTTTAAAGGGGAGTTTTTGGTGATTGGGCTCAGGTCTATGTGACATGTCCTTGCTTTGGGCTATTGTTAACTAGAATTGATGGTTTCAGTTCACCGAGTTTCTGGTTATGATGATCTTGTGACCATTGTACTGATGATTCTGTTGCATCGTCTCCTGTGGTTTAAGATAATAGAAAACAAACAGCATTTCTCTGCCTGACATTACTGGCCTCAGAATACAGGTTTTAATTCTCAAAAACGGTGGCGAGTTTTAAAAAGACAACTCAAAACGTTTTGTTTCCCTTTTTCAGACCTTTACCTCTGTTACAAGACCTCTATTTCTTTACTGATCTTTTGTTTGGTAGTTCTATCCATTATTGAAAGTGGGGTATTGAAGTCTATTATTCTAGAGCTGGCTGTTTGTCCCTTCCATTCTGTTAATGTTTGCTTCATCTATTTTGGAGCTCTACTGTTTGGTGCATATATGCTTATAATTGTTATATCTTCTTGGTAAGTTGACTCTTTTGTCAATATGTAATGTTTTTCTTTGTCTCTGGAAACAATTTTTGACTTAAAAAGTCTATTTTATCTGATATTAGTATAGCTAATCTTGCTCTCGTTTTGTATTTTCATGAAATATCTTTTTTCATCATTTCACTTTCAACCTCTGTGTGTCCTTAGCTCTAAAGTGAGTCTCTCATACACTGACTTTTGCCCACATTCCAATGGTCAAAGCAAGAATATGGGCAGACTCAAAGACTGTGGGGTGATGAAGTATAGTCTTCTCATAATGAATCTTGGCAAGGAAGGAAGAATTTGGAACAAGTACTTTAATCTACCTCATGGCCTAAGATGGCTGCTTAAACTCCATCATGTCTGAATTCCAAAGTAGGAAGAAGGGCAAGTAGGCCAAGGGGCCCCACCTACCCCACCTGCTTATCTTTTTTTTTTTTTTTTTTTTGAGACAGGGTCTCACTCTATTGCCCATGTTAGAGTGCAGTGGCCCAATCCTAGTTCACTGCAGCCTCAAACTTCTGAGCTCAGTCGATCCTTTTGCCTTTTCCTCCTGAGTAGCTAGGACTATAGGCTCATGCCACCATGCCTGGCTAATTTTTTTTTATATTTTGTAGAGATGGGGTCTCGCTATGTTGCCCAGGCTGTATTTTTAAGGAGGCTTTCTAGATGTCATACCTAACATTTGCCTATATGTCATTGGTTAGAATTTAGTCACATGGCCACACATATCTACAAAAGGATGTTGGGCTATGTTATTTTTTCTAGTGAGGCATGTTGCTACCTTGAATAAAATCAGGGTTACTTCATCAAGAAAGACAGTAAGAATGGGTTTGGATAAGCAGCTAACAGTCTCTCCACAGATAATAAATAGCACAGAGAGAGTGGGTGTGCTCTCCTTAAAATATTAACTGCCATATGAGTTAGTTTTGAGCCTGGGCTTGTGAAGCAAAACCCTGCAGTTGGTTCGTGAAAATCTTAATTGTTGATGTTCTTATTGTTGCAATTAATATTGACAAATTCAAAAATCATGAATTAAATGAATAGAAGTCAATAAATTGCATTTTTCATTAAATTAGAAGGATCGTTTTGTTTTTGAAGTTTCTATCCTATTTTTGTAATAAAACACCATAGCCCCAAGGGAAAAAAATTTTTTTTCTAGTGTAGCAGTCAATGTGTCATGGTGGATGTTAAAAGAACTCACTTAGGTGTACTTTTTTTTTTTTTTTGTGACAGAGTCTCTCTCTGTCACCAGGCTAGAGTGCAGGGGCATCATCCTAGCTCACAGCAACCTCAAACTCCTGGGCTCAAGCAATTCTCCTGCTTCAGCCTCCCAAGTAGGTGGGACTACAGGCATGTGCCACCATGCCCGGCTAATTTTTTCTCTTTTTAGTAGAGACTGGGTCTTACTCTTGCTCAGGCTGGTTTCAAACTCTTGACCTCAAGTGATCCTCCTGCCTTGGCCTCCCAGAGTGCTAGGATTACAGGCATGAGCCACTGGGCCAGCCAAAGAACGCCCAACATGGGGCACGAAAGTACCTTTATCTTCTGGGACTTCCAGCTACAAGCAGTTGACTTTGACGCAGACAATGGGGAACAAAAGGTAAAGCCATGCCATGGATGAGACATGGCTCAGAGAGGTCTATTTCCTGGTGCCCTGGCCACAGTCCAGTTTCTCTCTGCCAGGTTTTCCTAGTCTCTCCTATTAGAACAGTAGTGGGTACTGCCTGCTCTCATTTCACCCACTACTGTGCACCTCAGAAAATCCTGGCAATGAGTGATACTTTCCTTTATTTCTTAACTGGGAGGCTGGTTTTGCTAGAGTAAAGGCTCCTTGTATAATTAGTTTTAGTTTTGATTAATGCTGTTCTAAATTGGGCAATGTCATTGGCTGTAGTGATTGCACCTCAAGGTTTGGATACTCCGATAGAGGGTTACTTGCTTTCTCTGTGCATATGTGAACTGTCTTTCATCAGCTCTGAACTTTGGTGTTAGTGGTTTGCAAAGTTGGTAGGAGACCATGAGGTAGGATGGAGGTGGAGGGGAGGTCAGTAAATCTTGAGATGGGGAGAAAAAAAAAAAAAAACAGGTAAAAGTACACCAGAATCTCATCAGCCTCTAGATCTATGAGGGAAGAAAAACTTGTTAAAGGACACTGTGGGATGCATTTAGTACTGTGTGAAACATTTATAGGACAAACAGAACCTTTCAAGGAAAGAAAGATGGGAAAACTTATATCTTAGAAAAGAGTTAAGAGACACTGGCCAATTGTGGGGGTGTAGACCTTACTATATAGGATCCTATTTAATAAACTATAAAAAACAATCTATCTGACAGTTGGAGAAAGGTCTTCACTAATTGGATATTTTTGATTATTGATATGTGGTAATGGTCCCTATCTTGTGGAGATACAGAAATAGATGAAGTGTTATGTCTAGGATTTCCTTCAAAATGATTCAGGATGAGGGCAACCTTGGCTGTGTATGGTTAATTGTTGAAGTACATTGGGTACATTTGGTTCATTGTACTTGTCTCTTTACTTTTGTATATGTCTGAAAATTTTCATGAAACAAAGTTAACAACGTTAAGGACAAATCATAGGGGAGTTTATATGTTGCTGGAAAAAAACCTTTCCTTGATCTTACCAATTTTGAAAAGAACATAGGAATGTATTTAAGTAAATGCGTTAACTTTTCACACACCTTGCTGTGATAAAAGGTACGCAGATCTTTTTGTTCAGGAGCACTTAATTTCTTTTATCGAACATGGGGAGACATGTTGAACAATAAACTTGGCAAGTCCTGTTGGCTCATCTTTTCCAACAGTGTATTTTCCAGGGTGCCTTTTAATCCTGACTGCTTGAAAGTGAAGAGGCACAAGGGTTGACAGTTTGGATGAGGTTTCTCTCCAGAAACTCCTTAAACTCAAAACAAGCAGATCTTTTGTTAAAAACAACAGGATCAGTGAGCCTATGAGTTGCAGAAATCATTGTACTTAAGAGTGGAGAGAGGTATAGCAGAATTACCGACCCAGGATCGTTTGAGCAGGCTGCCTGCCCTGTTGATGGCCCTGTGCAGTCCACAGGGATTCTTAAGATCAAGGTTTCTGACAATTGTAGACACTTAATTAGGTGGGGTTTTAACCCGGGAGTAAGTGTAGAAATTGACAAGAATAGACCTTAAACACAAAACAAAACCAGAAAATACTAGTTTACCTACATAGTGAAATAGTAATAAATCTGCTTTCCTTTGCACTTAGCAATATGTTAATCAGCTTGTTTTCTCACCACATGTTGAAAGGTGGTGAATAAGAGCAGTGTAGGGGAGAGCCTAGGGGCTGAGGTCAGAGCAGTGCTCCAGACCCGGAGTCCTGGTGGTGTCTGCAGTGTGGCAGCTGCAGCCAAGCATCAAGGTGAGAGCCCCAAAGAGAAGATGTCATTTGGTGACAGATGTTCAGACAGCTGCTGACTCCATCTCCCAGAGCCCTTTTCTGCCACACTGTTTGGCTTATACACGAGGAGGCCTTTCCTTTACAAAGCCTATCCTTCTGCTAGGGCTGTCTCAGGTGACAAAGACGATCTGGTCACACCCCTTGCCTGTGTCGAGTGGTTTCCATCCAAAGCCTGGTCTAAATCCCTCTATACATTTCAGCTGACATATAGGTCATGCTACTGTCACCTCTTGATGACGGCCTGAACAGATACTCTCTGGTACAGAGCTTTGTTTGTCTGAGACAATTCATAAATTGGGAAATTTCTGAATTTGCTGTATGTGAATAAAGGGATCTCATCACCTAGGTTTAATAATAATTGAGCGGCCAGGCGCGGTGGCTCATGCCTGTAATCCTAGCACTCTGGGAGGCCGAGGTGGGAGTATCCCTTGAGCTCAGGAGGTCAAGACCAGCCTGAGCGAGAGTGAGACCCAGTCTCTACTAAAAATAAAAAAAAAATTAGCCGGGCGTGGTGGCACACACCTGTAGTCCCAGCTACTCAGGAGGCTGAGGGATGAGGATTGCTTGAGCCCAGGAGTTTGAGGTTGCAGTAAGCTATGATGATGCCACAGCACTCTATCCAGGGTGACAGAGTGAGACTCTGTCCCAAAAGAAAAAATAATAATAATAATAGAGGAAAGTTGCTGGTTTTCCCCCATCTCATGTTATTATATCCTGATACAAACAGTATGATAATCTGACAAAGTTCCGGTGGTAAGAAGGGGGATTTGCCTCTTACCAAACAAACTCCTTTTTGGTATGTTCCCAGTTTGCCCTGAGTGTAAACTCAGAAATGGAGATTATAGGCAAGTGTCTCTCTGATTTGGTTGCAAGTGCCTAGGCCACACTTATAGCCAATGACATCAGAATCTCTGGGGTAGGACCAGTCTTCAGTGCTTTTTTATGTTTTTGCTTGTTTTTTAAAAGCTCCCCAATGAGTCCAGTGTAATGCCAAGGTCGAGAAACACTATTCTAGGCAGATTCTTGAGCTAATTTCCCAGCAGGTTCTTTTCCCTAGGATGCAGGGCTCCCTGGGATGAGAAGGGAAGTAGCTTACAGGGCTGTCAGATAGATGCTTCAGGGCTTGGGACCTCCCTGCCCCAGGGCACAGGTTTGTTC
Source organism: Lemur catta (assembly GCF_020740605.2). Lineage (NCBI taxonomy): Eukaryota > Metazoa > Chordata > Mammalia > Primates > Lemuridae > Lemur > Lemur catta. The sequence continues at coordinate 44,763,397 of NC_059139.1, forward strand.
CTTCCCTAACACCATGCCACTTCCTTTCTTTTTTATTTTCTGGATGTTGCAGAGCAAGGGAATGTGGCAGAAACCATGATCTCAAGAGCTCTTGGAGCTGTAGAAAATAGGAAATAATGGAGCCATACTGTAAAGACTGTAAATTCATCTAAAGCTTGTATTCCTTAAAATAGGAAAACAAACAGAAATCAGTGGCTGTTTAAGGCAGAAAGATATTAAATTGAGCAGGAGTAGCCAGAAATGGCATTGGAGATGAGATGAAACACGAATTAGGCTTTAAAAGAGGGGTGAGGTTTGGAGAGATGGATGAGCCGGGTGGTGGTAGAGAGGAAGAGCTTGAACAAAGGCAGGCAGGGGTGACTTTGGTCCGTAGGATGGGGCAGCCCAAGTGTGGAGGCCACACAGAGGGGCATGGGCGGATGTTTTCTTGAGCCTTATTTTGGTAAAAAAGTAATTGCTTTCTATAATAATATAATATAATATATCTAAAATAATATTCTTCTCTTCCTCCTTTCTGTTTTAGGAGAATTATGAGCAGATGAAAGCACTAGTAAATCAACTCCATGAACGAATGCAGCACATAAAACTAGGTAAGCCCATCATTTATTCTTCAGTTTATGCTTTTAATGACGATGTCCCTTTAATAGTTAATGGTTTTAGGAAAAACTAGTTGCATTAAGCTTTTGACTCTTAAGACTAATTATGCATTTGTTGGTATGCAGACATTTAATTTGATTTTTTCCTGTTACTTGGCCAGTTTTTCTCATAGAGCACTGCTGTACTTTGGGGGAAAAGTAAAGATTCAGATTTTTCAATTTTTTACTACTTTTGCTTTTCATTCTTTTTTTCTTAACAGATATACATTATGACCTTCAATTTTTAACTATTTTTTCTTAAGGTTTTGTTTTATTCACAGCATCACACTGAAATTTTTGTTCCATCTTAAGCAACTAAAACATTTCTTATTTATTAGTCATATTCACATACTATATACATGCTAAATTTTGCACAATTATACATTTTTTGCTGTGACATATGGCTTAAATAATTTCCACATGGCTTACTGTTAATTAAATAAATGAGATTCCCTAAAAACTTTGCAAATTGTCATTATTTCTTATTTTTAAATTTTGGACATAAATGGCATTCTTTTGCTTGGAAGAAATGGAATCATAGGAACATATTAATAGTATTATTCTGTTTTGCTATTATTGATATATATGACATTTTTACTTTAGAAGTCATGTGATTTGAAACTAAAGGTTATTTTCAAAATAAGATTTTTTTTTTTTTTTTTGAGACAGTGTCTCACTCTGTCACCCAGGCTAGTGTGCAGTGGTGCAATCATAGCTCACCACAACCTCTGACTCCTGGGCTCGTGTGATCCTCCTTGCTTAGCCTCCTGAGCAGCTGGGACTACAGGCATGTGGTCAGCTGATTTTTTTAATTTTCATAGAGAACGGGGTCTCACTATGTTGCCCACATTGTTGCCCAGGCTGGTCTCGAACTCCTGGGTTCAAATGAGCCTCCCAAAGTGCTGGGATTGCAGGCCTGAGCCATCAAGTCTGGCGTAAAATAAGATTCTTTTTTTTTCTTTTTTTGAGACAGAGTCTCACTCTGTTGCCTGGGCTAGAGTGCCATGGCATCAGCCTATCTCACAGCAACCTCAAACTCCTGGGCTCAAGCAATCCTCCTGCCTCAGCCTCCCGAGTAGCTGGGACTACAGGAATGCGCCACCATGCCCGGCTCATTTTTTCTATATATTTTTAGTTGTCCAGATAATTTCTTTCTATTTTTTTAGTAGAGACGAAGTCTTGCTCTTGTTCAGACTGGTCTGAAACTCCTGAGACCAAACGATCCGCTGGCCCTGGCCTCCCAGAGTGCTAGGATTACAGGCGTGAGCCACCGCGCCTGGCCAAGATTCTTAATATATTACAAGCACTTTATTTAGAATGAGCTATATGAATTTTATAACCTCATATAAAAAAATTCTCCCCAGTATCCTCATAGATAGAATCTGTTTTCTCTATTTGTAAATTTGTGGTTTCAGAGTATTATTGCATTGTTAGGTATGATCTTATCACGTCCAGAGGACAGACTCCCAGTAGAAGTAATTAGGGAAATAATTCAGAGAAGTCCTAGTGAATTTCTTTTTAATTTAAATAAAAATATTTATATTACTTTTTTTCTCTGAGGCCTTTAGGGAGGCAAGGAAATCGATTAATGGCAGATGAACAGAGAGACCATCTAAGGTTGACTCTTCATTTGTATAGTGTGTTACAAAAGAAATTAACTCAGTATTTTGGTTCTTTGTAGCATTTTAAGAGTGGTGGGTTGGACTGGTTTGTTATTCTAGTAATTAAATAACTTCGGTCAAGTCATTTAATCCCTCTAGTGAATTTTCAGTGCTTGTGAATTATAGGCGTTATTCACTACAAGCACACATTTCTGTCTTCTTTTGACTTAATAGATTAATTAAAATTAATAGGGAAGAACAAAAAATAGACCTATTTAGAATATCTTAGTCTCTGTCTTATTTTTTTAAAGGATCTTGCTATGTTGCCCATGCTGGAATACAGTGGTTATTCACAGGTATAATCATAGTGCACTACAGCCTTGAACTCCTGGGCTCAAGTGATCCTCCTGCCTCAGCCTCCTGAGGCATATACCACTGCACCTGGCAGTCTCTGTCTTTTTACTATAGCAGTTTTATCAAATTCAGTTAAATTCCCTAAAAGTTGCCAAGACACAAACAGATTAGGAAACTCAGAGTGGGATCAGTTGAAGCAAAGACCTCATTCACATGGCAATAATTACTCTCATTCTATCTGGGGAGAATTAAAAAAAAAAAGGCTGTAAATTTCCTATACCTCTTCCTAACTTAGGTATTTGTAATATATTTAAAATACTATTTTGAAAATGGCCTGCATTCTGTCTCTTTGGTTTCAAGTCACAGAAATCCAAATTCTGTGCTCTTTGAGTCTTCATCAAGGATAATCCACTTTCTGGTTCTTCCTAACAAAACCAGAATTCACCAGCTGCTCCAAATTGTAAGGCCCACCTCTAGGCACACTTACGAAAGAATGATGTTGTCTGAAGTACTTTTTTTTTTTCGGTACATCTTAACCACCTTTTTGTCGCCCCACCCTCTCCTTCTGCCCCCTCTCCTGCCAGCCCGTTAACGGGCACCTATATCACCTGACTCTCCAGAGACCTTCACCCAGGCCTGGATTTCCTGGCAGTGCCTTAGTTCATCTTTTCTTTTGACATGTATTTTTAAATACCTTTACTGAAGCATAACTGACATACAATAAACTGTATTATTTAAAGTATGCAATTTCATGAGTTCTGATATATGTAGACACCATGAAACCATCACCACAATCAAGGTAATGAGTGTATTCATCGTTCCTCTGCCCTCTGTAACCCCTCTGTTTCTTCCTCTCCTACCCCTAAACACAGCTGAGGAGGGACTTGGCTGGAAGGAAAGAGAAAAGCAATTTGACTTAAGTCACACTATCTTGTAACTAAGGCTTTCTTTCCTTCTCAAAATTGTTTTCATTTTAAAAGATTAGATGTGTGATATAATTTTCTTGGCAACCTTAAGGCAGATTTAATCTTATAAATATACGCTATGTGCCTCTTCAGAAAAAAAAAATCCCCGTAGGTACAGCCAAGAGTCTTGAAGGTCATACTTGGAAGCTTGTTTGAAATAGATATGAACTTATTTTCTCACCTAAATAAAGAAATGGCTTTCTTAAATATCTGAACATTTCACTAGACAAAGACTTTATTAGGATGAATTTCTTGGCCACCAATGAAAATAAACTAATGTATTAATTATTTGATACTTCTGTTCCTGCTCCATTACGTTGGCTTGCTGAGAGCAGGTTATAAATATTCATTCCCAAGAATATCAAGAATACCTCAGTGGACTCTTCAATTATTGTAGTTTTCTTTGTCATGATGTGAGCAATATTGGGAAGCACTTAAGACAATCTCTGAGTCAAGATACTATGGAAAGGGGACTTTTTAATTGCTGTTGAAGGTGTTTAACTCTCCCATTTGCAGGCCTAAAAAGTTATGGGTCACTAATGGCACTTTTGGGTAAATTTCACTATGCTTATCATGGAATTAATTTCTAAAATTATGCTTTTACCTGGTGCAAATGAAGATAGAAAATATAGTGCAATGCTAGTTACATATAGTAGGTATTTAATAAATGTGAAGATGAGGCAGTATTTGCAATGCATGAATTATAGAGTGTAATTTCTTTAGGTAATCACTAGTGAATTCAAAATGTGTATGATACACTCTAGGATCAGGGATAGACTGATTTTTTTTTTTAAATGCCAGTTTATTTATTTCAGAAAATTAGCAGCTTGTAAGGTGAGTGAATGATCTGAAAAATCAGCCTTTTGCAAAGGATATGTTGAACTTTTAAAAAGCACCATATTTTGGATTAAGTATTATGTTTTTCTGGCATCAACTTAGAGACCTTATATCATGTCAATCTATTTTAATCTAATGATGCTTTTATCATAGGAGGTGGTGAGAAAGCCCGAGCGCGGCATATATCAAGAGGAAAACTGTTACCCAGAGAAAGAATTGACAATCTTATAGACCCTGGGTTGGTACATGTCTAAGTCCTAGCTCTGAGTGTTCTCTATTCCATGATACTTTATTTTGTAAATAAATTATTTTGAATTCTGGTTCTTATTGTAAGATTCAACAGCATACATTTATTGAGAGCCTACCATGTGTCAGACACTGTTACCGCACTAGCAATACATCATTGAACAAAACAGATAAAGAACTTTGTCTTACTGAAACTGGGAAGATGGAAAATAAACAATAAACATTGTAAATTATGTAGTAAGTTGGAAGGTCATAAATGTCATAGGAAAAAGAAAAGGTAGACAAGGGTAATGGAAAGGAAGATGGGGGCCAAGTTGCAGTTTTAAGTGGGATGGTGAGGGAAGGCGTCATGGAGAAGGTGACGTTTGAGCAAGGCGGGAAGTGAGAGAGCCCTGCAGATATCTGGGGAACGAGTGTTACAGGCAGAGGGAACAGGCAGTGCAAAGACGCTGGGGTGCAAGTGTGCCAGTTATGCTGATATGCTCCAGGAGTAGCCAGGAGGCCATGTGGTTGGAGTTGAGGGGGTGAAGGGGAGAGCAGTAGGAGACAGGTCAGATCCCTTTGGGCCTTTTGGCCCATTATAAAAGTTTTAGTTTTTACCATGGGGAGGTATTATAGGGCTTTGAACAGGAGACCTGTAATCTATCTGACTTACGGCTGCTGTGTCGTGAGTAGACTGTGGGCAGCAGGGGTAGAAGCCCTGAGACCAGTTAGAGGGCGATTGCAGGGATTCAAGGGAGATGTGATGGGGACTCGGACGGTGGTGGTAGTGGAGGTGGCAGGAGTGTCAGGTTCTGGATATGTTGTGAAGATAGAGCCAGCCCAACAGGATTTCCAGAAGAATTGGATATGGAGTGAGAGACGGAGAGAGGAGTAAGTGAAAACTCCAGAAGTATTTTTTTCTTATAATATGTGCACACACATCCAACCTGGAGACAAACACCATTAATACCTGGTGTATATTCTTCTGGACCATTTTTGTGCATATATGTATCAGACACCTACGTTTTTTTAAAAACAAAAAAGAATCATACTAAATGTGTTTTATAGCTCTTTGTTTTCCCATTTAATGTATCTTGAACATGTAAGTGAGAGGTAGACCAGGTTAAGAGCCTGGTCCCTGGGCCCAGATTGCTTATTAAAATCCCAGCTGTGCCACTTACTTAAGTTGTGTGACTTAATCACTGTGTTTTTCAATTTCCTCATCAGTAAATGAGGATCATAATAGAATCCATCTTAGAAGGTAGTTCTAAGGAGTAAATGAATTAGTTGTTCAACAGCACTCAGGAGAGAGCCTGGCACATAAATGTTAGCTGTTATTCTGTTTCTGTATTGATAAACATGTTTGTACATCTTCTAAAATAAGTACCTACTATTCTGTTATATGGATATACCATATAAATCCTTAAAATATTCACACCACATGTTTGTTTTAGATTTTAAATTAGATTTTATATACAAAATGCATATTTGAAACATTGTCCCAGGAAAGAAAAATCTTTTCCTTTTCCATGTGTAACTATTGAAATGCATGTGTATTTTTTAATGATGTTAATTTAAGCAACATTCTTTCTTCCCATCAGGTCTCCATTTCTAGAATTATCTCAATTTGCAGGTTATCAGTTATATGACAATGAGGAGGTCCCTGCAGGTGGCATTATTACAGGCATTGGAAGAGTATCAGGGTGAGTATTCTACCTGTGCTCCATAATGTGGGTCAGGAAGCAAACCTTAATGAGGTGTAGGTATCCAGCACTCACTTTGCATATAGGCAATATAATAAGGTTTATGCTACTTATATTATTTAGGACTGAGGCTTCCTCCCCAGACCTGTATTAGACTTATTTGTGGAGCTTTAGAGACAAAAATTGAAGGGAAAAAAACCTAGCGAAGGTCCTTGGGATCCAGTCCAGACCTCCTTAATCAGAATCTCTAGCCACGGGCTTGGCATGTAAACATTCCAAAGGCGGGTGAAAACCACTGTCTTAGAGGAGTGATTCTCCAGGTGTGGTCCCCAGGTAGCATCAGCATCACCTGGGAACTTGTTAGAAATACAGATTCTCAGGTCTTCCCCAGAAATACTAAATCAGAAATGCAGGGAGGGGGGCGCTGCAGTCTATGTTTTAATAAGCCCTCTAGTTTCTTTGATGCTAAAGTTTGTGAACCACTGTAGACTTAAGAAATGTAGATTGCCAAGATGTTAAATTTATTTGTATATATTTATGTATGATCTCCCATTTACCATGTAGTTACCATGCCAGGCACTGTTGTAAACACCTCCCATTGATTACTTGTCTTTTTCTTTTTGTTGGGGGCTGGTGACTGAGTTTTGCTCTGTTGCCCAGATGGGAGTGCAGTGGCATGACCATAATTCCTTGCAACTTTGAACTCCGGGGCTCAAGCAATCCTGCCTCAGCCTCCCGAGTAGCTGGGAATAGGTGCTTGCCACCACACCTGGCTAATTTTTTTATTTTTTGTATCGATGGGTTGGGTCTTGCTATGTTGCCCAGGCTGGTCTTAAACTCTTGGCCTCAAGTGATCCTCCAGCTTCAGTCTCCCAAAGTGTTAGGATTACCAATGTGAGCCACAGTGCCTGGGCACTTGTCTTCATCCTTATTACAGCTTTGTAAGAATGGGTACTATTATAGTCATCACCATTCTGCAGATAAGGAAACAGCCTTAGAGAGTTGAATACCTTGCCCAAGATCAAGCCACCTGTGAAGCTCAGCTTTGATCTCAGCCTGACTGAGCCTGTCAGGACTGCTTTTGGGTCAGGTGCTGGTTTATGGTGTGCGTTGCTCTGCCTTCTCCCCATGATCTGTGCCTTCCAAGGAGTGCAGATGTGGACATTCACCATTGTTACTTCTTCCTTGATTTATTAATAGCTTCCTTCTCCCCGAGATTTCTCCCATATCTCTTTGCTTAATGTTTACCCAGTGTGGTATCTTATGGGACACTTAAAAATAAACTTTTTAAAATGATGAACTTAATGCCGAATTAAACTAAATCCATGTATCATGGATAAACGTAATTAACTAGAGTAGTTACTCTTAATGGCCATCAATACATTGGAATGTGCTCTTCTACCTTTTTTCCCTATGCAGATAGGGAACTTTTTTTTATTGTTTATGCTGTATATTTTAAATTTTATTTTCTTCATGCCTTGTTCTGTTTATAACATTCTTGACTTGGAAGGAAGTTGAATCATACTTGGGAATTGCACAGTTTCAGGAGACATCAGCCTCAGTTAGAAAAAGATAATAGAGAAGGCTGGGCACGGTGGCTCACGCCTATAATCCTAGTGCTCTGGGAGGCCGAGGTGGGAGGATTGCTTGAGCTCAGGAGTTCAAGACCAGCCTGAGCAAAAACGAGACCCCGTCTCTACTAAAAATAGAAAAATTAGCAGAGCATCTTGGTGCATGCCTGTATCCCAGCAACAGAAGGCTGAGGCAACAGGATCCCTTGATCCCAGGAGTTTGAGGTTGCAGTGAGCGACAGTGACACCACAGCACTATACCCTGGGTGACAGAGCAAGACTGTGTCTCAAAAAAAAAAAAAAAAGGTTGAGAGGTGCTTATTATGAATAACAAAAGACACTCCTGTCACCTCATCACTCAGAAGTTACAAAGATTTTGGGAGCTCTGTCCCAGAAATGGAGTTGAGAACAAGGAACACCAAAATATGTATTTCTTATTATGTCACAGGCTCCATGATACATTCTTTTTCTTTTTCTCTTTCTCTTTTTCTTTTTTGAGAGACAGGGTCTCGCTATGTTGCCCAGGCTGGTCTGAAACTCTTGGGCTCAAGGGATCCTCCCACCTCAGCCTCCCGAGTACCTGGGACCCCCTGTGCTTGGCGACCATGATAACTTCTGAAGTAGACACCAAGCCATTTAATGAGGAAACTTGTATAGAATTTATTTATAAACGAACTTAATGTCAAGGACTACCTGCTTCAAATAGTAACTATTATAGCTGAAGAGTAATTGAGCTGCAGCCCTTCCCTCTGGCAAATTCACTGACTGTGGCTTATGAGGGCCTATAGGATCTGATCCTCACTACTTCTCTCACCTCACTCTTTTACTTATAACACTTTAGCCACTGTGGTCTTCTTGCTGTTTCTTGAACATGCTAAACTCATTTTTGCTTCAGGGCCTATACTTAACTGTGTAGGAAATGTTCTTTGAATGGCTGGTTCCTTTTCATCCTTCAAGTCTCCATTCAAATTTTCCCTAGGTTTAGGGCTTAGAAGCATGCCCTCCAGAGCCAAGCTGCCTAGATTTAAATCCTGGCTATATCACTTGTTAGTTGGTGACCTTGGGCAAATTGCCTAATTTCTCTGTGCCTGTTTCCAGATCTGTAAAACAACCTATATATGTAAAGTCTTACAGCAGTACCTAGTACATAGTAAGGCCATATAAGTATGGGTTGTTGTTATTATTATTCCTTGACTATATATCTTAACATAGCTCCCACCATAATTACCTTGATTTATTATATCTTATTTTATAATAATTAATACTATAATACTTATATATGTTATATTACCTTCTTATATCTTCATAGCACTTACAGTCAGAAATTATTTTGTATATTTGTTAGCTTATTTTTATTTTTATTTTTTTTGGATACAGGATCTCGCTGTGTTGCCTGGGCTGGAGTGTAGTGGCATCACCATAGCTCACTGCAACCTCAAACTCCTGGGCTCAAGTGATCCTCCTGCCTCAGCCTCCCAAGTAGTTAGTACTATAGGCATGCATCACTACACCCAGGTCTTGTTTTTATAAAAATTTTTGTAGAGATCGGTCTTGCTATTTGCTCAGGCTAGTCTCAAACTCCTGGCCTTAGGTGATCCTCCCACCTTGCCTCCCAAAGTGCTAGGATTGTAGGCAGGAGTCACCACACCCAGCAGTATTTGTTAGCTTATTTATTGTTTGCCGCCCCTAACTGATCTCCACTGGAATGGAAGCTCTGTGAAATCAGGAATTTTGCCCTTCTTGTTCACCATTGTGCTGTTAGTACCTAGAATGGGATATGGCATATAGAAGGCATATAAAAAATATTTGTTGAATAAATGAATGAATGACAGGAATTAACTTATAGGCCAAGTTATCTGTGTATCCAGAATGAGATAATGAAATTATGTCATGCTTATGTGAAAATACTGTGTTTTTGTTTTCTTTAGTTGGAAGTGGAATCTTCTTTACTCCATAATGATAGCAAATAACGAATTAGGTACCAGAACACAGCCTTGTTTAAAACTACTGCAGATTTTAAACTATATAATCAAAAATCTTTTCACACATTCTCAAGTTGTTCTCTGTGAACACCACTAACCAGGGGTCTATATTGGGTGAATGTATTTTAGCCCGTCAGTGATTTCTTTCCATGGAGGCAAGGGCTTGATTTTATCTTTTCACTAGAGCTATTTTAATGTTGGATATTATAACTGAGAAAGAATTCACTGTAATCCTAACACTGTGGGAGGCCGAGGCGGGAGGATTGTTTGAGCTCAGGAGTTTGAAACCAGCCTGAGCAAGAGTGAGACCCTGTCTCTACTAAAAATAGAAATTATATGGACAGCTAAAATATATATAGGAAAAATTAGCTGGGCATGGTGGCGCATGCCTGTAGTCCCAGCTACTCCGGAGGCTGAGGCAGGAGGATAGCTTGAGTCCAGGAGTTTGAGGTTGCTGTGAGCTAGGCTGACACCACGACACTCTAGCCCGGGCAACAGAGACTCTGTCTTAAAAAAAAAACAAAAAACAAAACAAAGTGAGATAACAAAAACATCGTCAATATAGAGAAAATTGAATTTCATAAAAAATACATTGTTGTTAGAGCTCCAGTTGTATAGAAAAAAAGAAATAAAAAAAATAAAAACATACTGTTGTTATCTCAAATTTCAAATGAACCTCTGATCTTAAGGTTTCTTGGCAACTCTGTGCTATTTCCCTGATCTTTCCTTGGCCACCTTGCTCTTTGTCACTTTTGAGTCCTCATATACAATAAACTGGTTTTGGTGAGAAAGGGCACTGTTGATGACTCATTATGCCTTTTGTATGTTTTCAGTATACTATTTGTTGTGACTTTAAGCAAGATAAATTTTGTATTTTTTGACTTCTTTTAGGTGTACAGGAAACCATATGGCTATAATGTTGAAGAACTTTTGAAAATACAAAAAATAAACCTCAGTACTCTTGATGGAGAATTTTGAAGGTTTATTATGAGGGAGATCTTTACCCTTGAGACTTGGATTTTTCAAAGGGAGGCAGTATTTTCTTGTTAGGACCCTTTTATTCAAAGAACTATTAAGAAATGTGGCTTAGGCTGTTGGTTTTTCACTACTAATATAGTGCTCGTGAGTCTTTAAAAATCAAATATGAGTTTGTAAACTTGTTAAAAGTGATCATTTTGTATATATAAATGAATATGTGAGCTGTAATTAAAGCTTGCATTTATATCCTAAGATTGTCTACTAATGAGTGTCATCGGTGATAGGTACTAGAAGTTGAAGGTCATATTGACGTGTCTTGTAGTGAGTGTAATTGGTCTTTAATTTTGAAGAAAGATCTCATATTCTCTTTCCAATGAAATTTCTGCCTTTCAGAGTAGAATGTATGATTATTGCCAATGATGCCACTGTCAAAGGAGGCACCTACTACCCAGTGACGGTGAAAAAACATTTACGGGCACAAGAAATTGCAATGCAGAACAGGCTCCCCTGCATCTACTTGGGCAAGTCACAAGAGTTGTAAAATAAACTATTATTTATTAGCTGCTAAAATGCAAGGGTGTTAAGAAGGCTGTATGTATGACATTATTAGTGGGTATTTTAAAAAACTATTGATTTCTCCCATAATTACAAAGAAAATAGTATCACTGAAGAATAACCCCAATAGTATTTTGGTGTATGCCAGTTTTTTTACTACAAGTTTGTGGATTTTTTTCTTCTATATATTTTATTTTTCTGTTAACCATAATGGGTTCAAAGTATGAAAAAAATAATAGCTAATATTTATAGATCTCTTGAGTGCCAGGTATTGTGTTAAATGCTTGAGTATTATATAATTTGAGCAGATATAACTTAAAGTAAATTTAATTTCCAATGAAAGTAAATTTTATACTTGAAATTAAATACATTTAAATCAAAGGATATTTCAGAAAGAACCTAAATGCAAAGCAGTTTAAAATGAGCACTTCCTGAGTATAGAGTTAGCCTGGTAAAACTCTGACATATATTGTTCATTTATGCAGGTATTTGAACAGGTACTGATAAAGAGATCTTCTTTTCCCCCTGCGGGAAAGTGTATTTACCTGCTTGACACACAATGTTAACTGCTTTGCACATATAGAAAATAGCAAATGAGGCCCATCTTCTTGCAGGTGCTGTGCCAAACTTGATAGGGGACACAGTGAAGAGGATTATGTTGTCTGTGTTTTTGTTGAGTCCGTAATGAATTGGAGACAAGACATAATGTGTTAACAATAAAAGACTTCATGGTCGTAGGTGATAATAATGGGTATAGGATTAGGTAATTTTTTTTTAAACATTTATTGTGTGCACTCAGTATGTGCTGAACTAAATGTCATCCAAATAACAATTATCTTCTGTTGTTATGGGATAACTACTATTGTTATCTTCATTTCATGGGTAAGGAAACTGAGGCATAGAAAGGCTAGGAAACACGCCTGTAATTGCTCAGCTAAGAAGTAATAAACTCTTTTTTGAACTCAGCTGACATATGTATCCACCATTCTAATCTGCAGTAAAAACAGTATCAGAAGGCCGTATGTATAAATTGTCACGTGAATTCTGTATTGGTTTTTGTATTGATTTAGAAGAAGGAAAGGTACTTTTTCAGCTTACCTAGTAAAGACTTCATCCTGCTTCTGGGACTTTTGCTGATCCTCAAAGAAGAGAGTGTCCTAAACATTTCAAGGAGAATTGCATAGATGCAGGAAAGCTTAATGGGTCTGGGGAAAACAGTGAGTCCTTTTGGCTACATTGGGGGATTGGAGAAGGAGGATCTAGAATAGTTTAGAAAGATAGGACAAATTTTGTGTAAATGTGATTAAGCACTGATGCTGTCATTGATACAAGTCTCCGGTACATAGCATATTTTGTTGACGGTGATGTGCTTATTTTTCTTATTTTCCTTGTCTTCAGTTGATTCAGGAGGGGCAAATTTACCTCTACAAGCGGATGTATTTCCAGATCGAGATCACTTTGGCCGTATATTCTATAATCAGGCAAATATGTCTTCTAAAAATATTACACAGGTAATTTTTCATTAATAAAGTGTACAGTACTGCTTTTTACTCCAAGTATCTTTGCTAATTAGATACTCTAGGATAGCTTAAAAATAAAACAGAATTTAATCTTTTTCCACAGAAAGTATCTTAAGGTTGTCTCCAATTAGAACCTTTGGAATGATAGGAATACTCCCATAGTATAATAAAGGTTATTTACCTAAGGAAAACAGGTTTTAAAAAGAAAGGGTATCAGTAATTCATTTTCTAGTTGCTATACTCTGGGGAATCAGGCTGGTCTTGAACCCTGGCCTCAACAATCCTCCTGCCCGGCCTCCCAGAGTGTTAGGATTACTGGTGTGAGCCACTGTGCTGGCCCTGACCTTCTCCATTTAGTTTTCCCAACCCAAGAACTTGCCCTTAATGATTTAATAAAATCTCATGATATTACCTGTCATCTCCCTGATCTTTCTCTAGTCCTACTTCTCTACCTCTAAACCTTAGGGGTTCTGCTGTCTCTGTAGATTTCCTGCTAGTACCTTAGTGTGAAATAATAGGAAATATACATATGGTCTCTTTCCCTAGTCCTAAGCACAGAACTCCTAAAACCCTTGTAATTTCCTATGTGGTCGGGGTGCTAGGAGAATCTTTTGTTCCAGTGTTTGGTATCTGTCACAGTTCCTGAGATAGAGTTCCTAAATACCCTTGTAGATAAGATACTAGGAAAATCTTTGTTCTATTATTTGGTCTTTGACTCCAGTTTCTAACACAGAGCTCCTAAATCCCTTGGAATTTCCTGGGTGACAGGAGCATCTTTTGTTCTAACGAGGCAATTCTTGGTGGGCTCCTGTATAGTGCTGGTCACCTGAAAGACCAAGCCACGATCATAAGCTTGGAGCCTGCAGCCTCAGCCCCATTCTCTGGAGAGAGGAGAGGGGCTAGAAATGGAATTAATTGATCTGTTTGTGTGAAGAGGCCTCCATAAAAATCCCTGAACTATGGGGTTCAGAGAGCTTCTGGGGTGGCAGACATACACAAGTGCTGGGAAGGTGGTGCACTCCAACTCCAGGGGGACAGAAGCTTCTATGCTAGGGACCCCTCCAGACCTTAACCTCTATATCTCTTCATCTGGCTTTTCATTGGTATCCTTTATTCTATCCTTTATTAATAAATCAGTAAACCTAAGTAAAGTATTTCCCTGTGTTCTTTGAGCCACTCTGGCAAATTAATTGAACCCAAGGAAGGGGTAATGGCAGCCCTGATTTATAGCCAGCCAGTTATAAGTACAGGTGGCAACCTACTACTTGCAATTGGTGTCTGAAGTGGGGGGCAGTCTTGTGGGACTGAGCCCTCGACCTGTGAGCGCTGATGCTGTCTCCCGGTAGGCAGTGTCAGCACTGAACTGAAATATAGGATACCCAGGTGGTGTTCCCTAGAGAATTGATTGCTTTGTGTTTGGGGGAGAGTCTCCACACATCAAATGTCAGAAGTGTTGAGTGACTGTGTAAGACAGTAGGAAAAACACCTTGTTTTTTCCCTTTATCTTTTCAGACTTGGGCGCAAACTAGACATTGAACACATTAACTTCCCCCACTAATTTTTCCTTCATCTGTTTTTCTGTCTACTGTTGGTACTGCCTTCTTGCTCTTCTCCTAGGATTGAAACTTTGGTGTCATCCATGACTCTTTTCTCTGCATTTCCCTGCTTAATCCTTTTAGGTCAAAAATGCACATCTCCCTTATTTTTATATCCCCAGTAGCTGCTCTGATGCTGGGCACATAATCAACACATCACAAGCCTTTGATGAATACATTGCTGAGTCCTGTTGATTTTTACCTTTGGATTGGTCCTCTCCTCTCCATTCGTACTGCCACCACCATGGGCATTTCAGGCCTTCGGTACCACTCATGCTGTGGCACTAGCCTCATCTGACCAGTGTCCCACACTGCCTAGTCTCTCTTTTTCCATACATTGTATGCATTGCTGCAGGGTTATTCTTCATGTATCTCCCCTGTTACAAACTATATTTTATATAAAACAGACATCATACTTCGTAGCCTGATACTGAAGACCCCATGTGATCGGATTCCAGCCTCTCTGGTCTTACTGCTCATGGACCCTAAACTACAATCAGCCTGAACCACTCACTCTTCTCCATACACACCATGGCCTTTTATGGCCATCTGCTCAGGCCCATGCCAGTCCCTCTCTCCCCGGATCCTTTTGGGGCTAAGTCGCCAGCCCGTTTTCCAAAGCATATCTCAGATGCCAGCCTTTTAAGGGAATCTCAGAAGCCCTTACTGGAAGTAATCTTTTCTCCCTCCCACCTCCTATATGTCTTGTGCTATGTCTAACTAATGGCATTTATCCATTTTGTCTAGATATATCTGGACTAATTTCCCCTATTAGACTGTTAGCTCCTTGAGGTTGGAGACAGTATCAGATTAATTTTTATATTAATATCTTCACACATTTCCCTGAGATGGTGCTTACTTAATATTTATGAATTATAAAATTAATCTCCTTATAACTGGTATCCAACATACTAAGTGGTTCTAGTTCCTAATGTTAATGTTTGTTTTCTTATTTAAGACTTTGGCTTACATGAATTGATTAAAAATAATTTTTTATACTTTATTATATAGATCAACCACTTGTAAGTCCAGTTATGTTTGTATTCATTTTGATAGTGAGCACTAGCTTTCTTACTGAATGCAGTTCCTGTTTTACCTTTACCCAGGCTTGGTTTTTATTTAATGTTATTAGATTTGCCCATTGTAAGTCCTTTCATCCATTTATTTCTAAGAGTATGTCCCTTGGCAATCATATCTCTGTTATTTCCTGTATCTCCACAGCCATAAAAATATGGACAGATTTCTAGAGACCATCCAGGTTTCAACATTTTTTTTTTTTTTTTTTTTTTTGCTCTCAAGGAGAAAAGACAGTTAAACTAGGTATTTACCTTTGTATTCTGGTCCATTTTTTCTTCCTTCATGGTATGTTTCAGGACCCCCTTATTTGTTTTTGGAGTTTAAATACTTGGTATATTGGTGTCTGATGGTCTTTCTTTGAGTCTCATGTTGTGAGGATACCTTTTCTGGGCCTTCTCTATATCCATGGCCTGATGCCGTAATGATCTTCAGAATGTGCTTCTTTTATTTTCCCAGGGCTATGATTTGAATGTGTCCCCCAAAAGTTCATGTGTTGGGAACTTGGTTGCCATTGTGGTGGTGTGAATAGGTGAGGCCTTTGGGAGATGATTGGGTGGAGCCCTCACGAATGGATTAATGCCGTTATCACTGGGGTTGGGCATTCGTTTCCTCTCTATCTCTTATGCTCTTTCCTTCTCTCGCCCTTCCACCTTCTGCTCTTCTGCCATGGGATGACCCTCATCAGATGTTGGTGCCATGTTCTTGGACTTCCCACCTTCCAGAACTGGGAGAAATAAGTTTCTTTTATTTGTAAAGCACCTAGTCTGGGGTATTCTATTACAGCAGCAGCAAACAAAGACATAGGTTTTGGCTTCCATGTTGCTGGCTTTTTAAGTGTGAGACTTATGATCCTCCCCAGAAGTGGGATCTTTGTATTTGTTTTCTTTAGGTCTCACATTGCCATTCATTTTTATAATTTAGTGATAGTCTAGTCATCAGCAACAAGGTGTTTTTGTTTTAGTTAACAGTTTATTTCTTCTGAAATAGGTGTCATTCATCTAGCCATGTTTAGTTGCAGTTCCTTAGGCCTTTCACTGTTTTTTCCTTTGTGTTTCTGCTTATTTGCTCTTTTTGGGGATGCACTTAAAATTATTCTCTGGTGTCCTTCCCTCCCTCTTACCTTACCTTCCTCCTTCTCCCCACTTGGCTTAGCTCCTTTTTTTTTTTTTCTTTTGAGACAGGGTCTTGCTCTGTCACCTAGGCTAGAGTGCAGTGGTGTCATCATAGCTCATCACAGCCTCAAACTCCTGGACTGGGCTCAAGTGATCCTTCTGCCTCAGCCTCCCAAGTAGCTGGAACTACGGGTGTTCACCACCACATCCAGCTGATTTTTCTATTTTTTGTAGTGATAGGGTCTTGCTATATTGCTCAGGTTGATCTCGAACCCCTGGCTTTAAGCTACCCTCCCCCCTCAGCTTCCCAAAGTTCTGGAGTTATAGGCATGAGCCACTGTGTGGTTAAGCTCATTATTATTGAAATGTATCTTTTTGGTTTTCTTTGTTTCGGTCCTTGGTAATTGTTTTGAGGAGCTTAGTTAGGACAGGCACCATATCTTATTGTTTTAAAAATATGTTACAAACTGTTATGGAGATGGATAGGGCCTAGGAGAAATGAAATCACTCTAATTACTTTGAGGCTCTGATAAAAAGATCAATGAATAAACAATGTTCTGGGTAAGGTGACTTTTTGTATTCTGTGTACATTTCAGCCTATCCAGTTGGTGCAGGTAAGCATGACTATTACAGAGTAGTGGATAATGTTCTTAAATTCTGCACAGCTATTGAATTGGGATGTGTATTTTGTGGTTTTTAGTTTTTAATGGTGGCTCTTCAGGTAAAGGCAGGAAAAATGTGATACAGGCAGTATTTGCTTTCCACAATTACTTTGAATTGAAAAAGAAGTAGAGATTAAAAAAATTATTATTACATTTTTAATGGCTTTTCCATCAAGTAATTAGAACTTTTTACCCTCCAAGTTGTATTACATTTATCACAGTATTCCTTTGAACCGGTAGTCTTCTATAATTTTGTAGTGGAAGAATGGAGGTCTAGAGTTCACATAGCTTTTCAGAATTGGGTATCAAACCTCTTGCCTCCCTGTGGACCCCTTCTGTAGGGCAGGCTGCTGACCTATGATACGCAATTTGTTTTTGGTGCAATGAGAACCAGTCTCTGTTTGTTCATCCCAGACCTGGAGGGTAATGATATTTTTTCTAAAGGTTTTCCAGATGATTACCTTTGGTTTATAGCATCTCATTTCCTTTTACTGAGAAATTTTGCTTGTGCCTTCTGTGAAGGTGATGACAGGTATTGTTAGTGTCAGGTGCATGTGATTCTCAGCCTTCTCACTGCTTTATTGCTCTTGGTTCAAGACTTAGAATCGGCTTCACCTGCAAGAGGGATCTCTTGGTTTGTCCCTGTCACCAAGCAGGCCCACCTTCCTGGTGAGAGGATGGATGGTAGCCTGTCAGTGGAGTTCTTTGAAGTTCACCTTTGTCCCGATGTAGATGTAGGTCCTTGTGATGCCTTTCCTAGCACAATGCCTGTGTTGTACCTCCAACACAAGCCAAATCTATCTATACCTCTGAGTCTGGTCAGAAAAGTTTATGGTCACACATCTGATGTCCATATACCATCTCAGTGGAGAATGCAGGAGAATTTTCTTTCTGGGGTTCCAGATCATTTGTCCAGTAAGCTTTGTTCACTGTGGCCTCACGACAGATCTTTGTACTGCAAATGAATGCTTTGGGACATGGAAAATTGTCAGTGTTCTTTGGCCCTGGAATTCTTTTGCTTTTGTTAGAGGAAGAGGCAGACCCAGTAGCAGAACTCTTCTTGGTGTACATTCACTTTGTCTCCTTTTGTGAGTGAGTGAATGACTCAGAAGAAATTGTATGACCATAACTGGTCATTGATTGGTAACTTATCTCTGTTCTTTTATTTAATTTTTATTTCTATTATCAGAACTTGCTTTATCAATATTTTTTGCCTGTTAGATACTTGTTACTAGAATGACCTGTGTTATTGATGAAAACATTGGAGAATTTTGACTCATTTGTATTTAGTCACTCTAGCTCTTGTTTATTTTTTAAATTTTTTTTACTAACAGCTTTGTTGAGATATAACTCACATACCATATAATTTCACCCATTTAATGTGTACAATGCAGTAGTTTTTAGGATATTCACAGAGTTGAATCAGTCTTAGAATATTTTCATCACCCCATTAGCAGTCACTCTCCATTTCTACCTAGTCCTCCCCAGTTCTAGGCAACCACTAATCTACTTTGTATGAATTTGCCTGTTCTGGACATTTCATGTAAGTGGGATCATGTAATAAGCGGTCTTTTGTAACTGATTTCTTTTACTTAACTTAATGGTTTCAAGGTTTGTCCATGTCTTGCTCTTGGTTTTTCATCTCTGGGAAAGTACATAAAGTTCTATTCATGGTCTTTCTCATTTCATCTGTCTGGAATAGATGAACAGTTTCCAGATAGATTCTTTGAAGAGCAACAATAAAAAAGTACTTCCAAAGTCGGTGTCAAGTCTTCAGATATACTTTAATTATAGTCACTAAAGATGGATGGGTTTTGATCTCTGTTAACTATTGCTGCAGAACAAATGATCCCAAAACTTGGCAGTACAGAACAACACACATTTATTATCTCGTAGTTTCCATGGGTTGGGAGTCTAGGCACAGCGTAGCTCTGGGTCTCTCACATGGCTGCAGTCATCCCAGGGCTCCACCAGGAAGGAACCAATCCCTAGCTCACTCACGTGGCTGTTGGCAGGGTTCAGCTCTTTTTAGGCCTCACTCAGTTCCTTATGAGCTGCTGGCCAGCGGCCTTCCTTGGTTCCCTAGCACATGGCCTCTCCCTAGAGCATCTCACAGCATGTCACCTGCCTTCATCAAAGCAAGAGAGAAGACAAGAGAGAGAGCCAGCAAGAGAGGGCCAGCAAGATAGTAAACCTAGTTTAGTTTCTCATGACCTGATCACAGAAGTGACATCTCATCACTTGCCATGATCTCTTCATTATAAGCAAATCACTGGACCCACCACATACTCAAGAGGGAGGATTACACAGGACGTGAATACCAAGAGTCAGGGAGTGTTGGGAGCTATTTTAGAAGTTTGCTTACCAGAATCGCCTATCCCTTTTGGAGAATGTGTATCTGGTGCAGAGAGGTGGATCATTGATTTCCTTGGTTGCAAAGGAACTGTGGAGAAAAGGCATCAAAAGTACTCTCAGCAATGTGGTAAAATTCCCTGAAGTAGATGTGCTAATATTTTTTCAGCTATTCAGTTGTGAGACTTTTCTGCTAAACTGGTAGATTTCCCCTCCATCCTTCTCTCCCCACCTTAATGGTGTCTTAGTTCCAGCTGCTATTCCAAATTGTCATGCACTGGGTGGCTTAAACAACAAACATTCATTTCTCATAGTTCTGGAGGCTGGAAGTCTCCAGAGATAAGGGTGCCAGCATGGTCTGGCTCTTTGTTAGGGCCCTCTTCTTGGTTATATCCTCACATGGAGGACAGACAGATCTTCCTCTTTTTATAGGGACACTAATCCCATCATGGGGTCCCCACTCTCATGGCCTCATCTAAACCCAATTACTTTCCAGAGTCTCCACCTCCACATACCATCACATTGGGGATTAGGGCTTCAACATATCAATTTGGAGGGGACACAAACATTCAGTCCATAGTAGATGGTATGATGGCATTTAGTGTCATTTCTCTCATTTTTGTCTTACTACATTTTGACAAAATAATTCCTCTTTGTCTCCCCTGCCCCCCACCTCCCACCCATCCTTGCTCTTTGCATACTTGCTGACAATTGCTGCTCTTTCCTCTCCTTTTGCTCTCCAGTTGTTTTCGTGGAACTCTGCTATGCCTGTTTAGTTCTTTAGGTCTTATTTTTGTAAAATGTTCTCTTTTAGATTCTAACATCATTGTGATTCTTCTCTAAGTTCCTTGACTTTTTTTATTTTTGGGTACTGAAATAGTTTGAGCTGAACCTGATGTTCTGGTGCAAGAGAACAGGATGATAGGGTGAAGTTGTGTCCTTCCTACAGAAACTTGACCAAAAAAAGCCCATCAAATACTTCAAACATGCAGAAAGTACAGAGAATAATAGTTCAGAACACTTGTGTGCCTACCACCCAGATCTATTAAGTGTTAAAATGCATTTTGTTATTTTTGCCTCAGATTTTTTTTTTTTTTTTGAGACAGAGTCTCGCTCTGGTGCCCAGGCTAGGGTGCAGTGGTGTCATCATAGCTCACTGTAACCTCAAACTCCTAGGCTTAAGGGATCCTCCTGCCTCAGTCTCCTGAGTAACTGGGACTGTACGTATGCGCCACCATGCTTAGCTAATTTTTTTATTTTTTGTAGAGATGGGATCTTGCTATTGCCCAGGCTGGTCTTGAACTACTGGCCTCAAGCAATCCTCCTGCCTTGGCCTCCCAAAGTACTAAGATTACATGTGTGAGCCACTGTGTCTGGCCTGCCTCAGATTTTTAAAGAACTTATTCATTTAAAAATTTATTTATACATTCAAAATGTTGTATTGATGGATATGTTAATTATTTACATATTTTTGCTATTATAAATACTGCTATGTGTTTTCTTCTGCTCGTGGGCAAGAATTTTTATAGCCATTGATATCTGTAAAAGAAATATCTTGGTGATTGATATGTAAAACCATAAGTGATAAACACCTTTATAATATGTTGACAAATAAATATTACAGACACTTTTAATAACATACATAAAAGCTATGGTTAAGGAAAAATGCTTTTTTTGACAGCCCTTTGTATGGAAAAATGTTAACTCATGCTACTTTTCATTTGTGCATTAATACTAGTATGACATGCTGTTTTTCAAAACAGATATTTGTATGCTTATAAGGAAACCTGATGGAATGTTGGAATTAGTAGCAAAAACTGCTTTCAGATAATAATTTAAAAAATATCCATTATATACTTTTCTTATTTTTATTTGGTGATATTATTATTATTATTATTATTTTTTAGACAGAGTCTTACTGTGTTGCCCGGGCTAGAGTGAGTGCCGTGGCATCAGCCTAGCTCACAGCAACCTCAAATTCCTGGGCTTAAGCGATCCTACTGCCTCAGCCTCCCGAGTAGCTGGGACTATAGGCATGCGCCACCATGCCCGGCGAATTTTTTCTATATATATTTTTAGTTGTCCAGATAATTTCTTTCTATTTTTAGTAGAGACGGGGTCTCGCTCAGGCTGTTCTCAAACTCCTGACCTCGAGCGATCCACCCGCCTCGGCCTCCCAGAGGGCTAGGATTACAGGCGTGAGCCACCGCACCCAGCCAGGGTGATATTATTTATTCTTGTTTAGGGATAATCAGCCAAACCCATGTTTACTATTCTTTGTGGCCTGCTGATTTCTGAGCAAGAATTTTTAAAAGCTTTTTATTATGGAACATTTTAAACATACAAGTAGAGAAAATATTACTGTGAACCCCCATGTATACATCACCGAGCTTCAACACAATTGACTTTTTATTTGAGCAAGATTTTTTTTTCTTTTTTTAGACAGGGTCTCACTCACTCTGTCGCCTGTGCTAGAGTGCAGTAGTATCATCATAGCTCAGTACAACTTCAAACTCCTGGACTCAAGCGATCCTCTTGCCTCAGCCTCCCAAGTAGCTGGGACTACAGGTGCGCAACATGACACCCAGCTAATTTTTCTATTTTTTGTAGAGATGGGGTCTTGCTCTTGCTCAGGCTGGTCTCAGATTCCTAAACTCAAGCAATCTTCTCGCCTCATCCTCCCAGAGTGCTAGGATTACAGACATGAGCCACCGTGTCTGGCCTCAGCAAGATTTTTAACTGCATTGTTAAAATTAGTTTTGTTTTTAGATAGTATCGTGTCCAGGGTAACACAAAATATTAATAACACTCATTTGAGAATTATTTCAGTATTTCTGTGAGTCAAGTGGCAAATATGTAGGGAACTTATTAGACTTAAAAGTTATCCTTTTAATACACTTTGCAAAGTTATGGGAGTATTTTGGGTTTCTTCTCTGCATTAGTTGTTCAGGCCAGTAGTCTATCCAGCCAGTCTTCTCTCTAGACAGGGAAATTGTCTATAAATTTTGTAAAAGTGTGACATAAGTCTTCAAAATGTTTTGATATAAGAAGTCAGGAAACGTATATCAAATATTTAGAGGACTCCATTTTAAAATGACGTTCAGGGACCAGCTAGTAATATGCCCTGGTCACTGTAACGTTTATGGGATTGTAAACCAAACACTATACAATTCACTGCTTAAGCTGCATCTCACGTATTTGTCATGTGCTTGGATTTCAGATAGCAGTGGTCATGGGCTCTTGTACAGCAGGAGGTGCTTATGTGCCTGCAATGGCGGATGAAAACATCATTGTGCGCAAGCAGGGTACCATCTTCTTGGGAGGACCCCCCTTGGTAAGAACATAATCTCAATTGGTTGATTGATTTATTGAAGTTAAATATACATAACATAAAATATACCATTTTAACTATTTTTTGATGTTTTTAGAAATATTGTGGTAAAATATACATAACATAAAATTTACCTTTTTAACTGTTTTTACAGATCTGTGGCATTAAGTATATTCATATTATTGTGTTAAATATCACTTCCATCCATCTCTAGAACTTTTTCATCTCAGCTGAAACTCATTAAACACTAACTCCTATTCCTGCCACTTCCCTGCCCCTGGCAACCACCATTCTTCTTTCTGTCTCTAGGAATTTGACTCCTCTAGGTACCTCACATGTAAGTGGAATCATAAAATATCTGTCCTTTTGTGACTGATTTATTTCACTTAGCATAATGTCCTCAGGATTCATCCATGTTGTAGCATGTGTCAGAATGTCCTTCCTTTTTAAGGCTGAATAATATTCTATGGTATATTTTATGGTATACCACATCCATTCCATGTATACCACATTTTGTTTATTCATCCATCAATGGATATTTGGTTTGTTTCCACTTTGGGGTGGTTGTGAATAATGGTGCTGTCATTATGGGTGTACAAATATCTGTTCAAGTCCTTGCTTTTTTGGGGGGGCGGGGAGAAGGTGTATACCTAGAAGTGGAATTGTTGGATCATATGGTAATTCTATGTTTAATTTTTTTTAGGAATCACTTCATTCCTTTTTATGACTGAATAATATTCCATTGTATGGTTATGCTAGGTTTTTTTAATCCATTCATCACTTGGTGAGCATTTGGGTTGCTTCTACTTTTTGGTTGTTAAGAATAATGGTGCTGTGAACATTCATGTACAAGTTTTTATATGGACATGCTTTCATTTCTATTGGGTATATCTACTAGTAGAATTGCTGGGTCATATGGTAACTATGTTTATCATTTTGAAAAACTGCCAAGCTATCCAAAGCAGATTTTATATTCCCACCAGCAGTGTGTGAATGTTCTGATTTCTCTATATCTTTGCCAGTACTGTTTATTGTGTGTCTGTCTGATTATAGCCATCCTAGTGAGTATGAGGTAGTAGTACCTCATTATGGCATGGTTTTCTTTTCCCCAAGCACCAACTCGAACCAAAGCATTGTGGTTTTGATTTGCATTTCCTTGGTGACTAGTGATGGTGAGCGTCTTTTCATGTGCTTATTGGCCATTCGTTTGTCTTCTTTGGAGAGATATCTGACATTCAGATCCTTTGCTGATTTTTTAATTGGGCTATTTGTCTTTTTATTTAGTTGTAAGAATTCTTCATATGTTTTGAATATAAGTCCTTTATCAGATAGTTGATTTGCAAATATTTTCTCTCATTCTATGGGTTGTCTTTTCACTTTCTTGATGATGTTTTCCTTTGAAGCACTATAGTTTTAAAACATTTTTATGATGTCCAGTTTATGTATTTTTTCTTTTGTTTCTTGTGTTTTTGGTGTCATATCCAAGAAGGCTTTGCCTAATCTAAGGTCATGAAGATTTATCACTTTAGGTTGTCTTCTGAGGGTTTTATAATTTTAGCTTTTACACTTAGGTCAATGATCCATTTTGAGTTAGTTTTTGGGTACGGTGTAAGGAAGACTTTGCAAGTGGACGTGTAGTTGTCCCAGCTTCTACCTCAGCTGTACTATTGTTTGACTTAAGGTCAATAACAAGTTGATAAATTGTTAACTAAAAATAACAAGGTGCTTATAGTGTATTAACTTTTGTATAAAATGGAGGGAAATATACATTTGTATGCTTGTACATGCATAAAGAAATTCTGGAAAAGATTCAGTAAATATCATTTAAATGTCAAGGAGAGGAAACAGGGTGGGAGAAAGACCTTTGACTTTTTGAGGCTTTTGAATGCATGGCCTATTCAAAAAGGCTAAGTTTTTAAAAATAAAAAATAAGAGCAAATTAGATAGAATAGCTGTGAGAAGTGCTCCAAATTTCTAATACTAGCAACCTTTATGAAGAACTGGTAGAGTCAGCTACATAAGTTTCAGTGAAAAATGAAAACATGGGACCCCTTGTTCAAAATCCTGTTAAGGGTACTAAGTATAATACATCTTCCTTTCTGCTGTGGTCCCTTTACCTATCATGGTCATTGGATTTTTTTTCTTTTTTAAAGAGACAGGGTCTCGCTGTGTCACCCAGTCTGGCCTCAAATTCCTGGGCTCAAGGGATCCTCCCACTTCAGCCCCCTGAGTAGCTGGGACTACAGGCATATGCCTCTGTGCCCAGCTTATATTTTTTATTTACTTTATAATGTCATCCTCCTTCAGGCATGGAATACTCCACATCCCAGGCATTTCTCCTTCAATGGACCTGCCATCCCAACCTGCAGTGGACACATGACCCCCACAGGTGTGCAACCTTCATGCCAGGATGTGCTGGGTACCTGGATCAAGAATGGGCAAGAGGCTGGCTTCCAGCCCCCACCTTCCTCTGAGGCCCCTGGTAGAAAACACAGCTCAGCACTGCCAGCCTGAGACTATGGTCCTCCCTGCACCCACTCCATGCCACTGGGGGCAGATGTGGCAACTGCTGCTAGGCAGGGCTTGGGAACAGGTGGTAGGGGAGGGCCAGAGCCCAGGCGCCAGTTTGCAGGCAATAAGGGAGCCAAGAACCCACCCCAGGGAGATGGTAGGAGGCAGACCAGGCAAGAGTTGAGGCTCCAAGCCCCAACATACGCTCTCTGTTGTCTCCTCAAATGTCATTTGCACAAACTCAAAACTTAAGAATTTCAGGAGGGCGACCACAGAGCATTAAACTTCAAGCATGAAAGAAGAGCGGGGTCCAGTGCAGCTTCACTGGTCACTTGCCCGAGACGCTGGCACTGATAACTGGATTGTGTTACCCCAGCTCTTGCTCACCTCCCGTTTGATTGACTCCATTCCAGTGATTTCGTAATATGTTCGTCAACCTGCCAGGCTTGTGTCATGGCACCACCTAGACTTCAAAGGAATAAAAACACACTTTACCACACCTTCCAACAAAAGTGCCCATTATATAAGTGAAATCTAAGAATATCAAATAGGTGGAAAGAAGAAAGGGAAATTAGAAAACTATACATACAACAGAATCTTATTCAGCTGTAAAAAAGAATGACGTTCTGACGGGTGTTACAACGTGGATGGACCTTTAAAGCACTATGCCAGGCACAAAAGGACAAATATTTTATGATTCCACTTCTGTGAAGTGTTTAGAATAGGCAGATTCATAGAGACAGAAAGTAGGTTAGTGGCTGCCAGGGACTGGGAGGAGGAGGGAGGGGGAGGGACTGCTGATGAGCACAGGGTTTCTTCTGGAAGTGACTAAACGCTCAGGAATTAGGTAGTGGTGATGGTTGTACAATTCCACGAATATATTGAAAGCCACTGAATTGTATGTTTTAAAATGGTGAATTTTATGATATGTGAATTCTGTTTCAAAAAGTATATTGCTTTAAAAGTTTGTCAAAGAATCATCTATGGTTTTGGAATACTAATACAACTTTATTAAAAAGAGTATGTTAAATAGTGCTTATGCTTTGATGTAAAACAAGTGTATTTCCCAAAAGAGTGTGTTAATTTTTCATAGCTTTTATTGAGGATCAGGTAAGCCTGAAGAGCTGCCATTTCCAATGTGGTAAAAGTCTCAAGGCATTATTCAGAAAGCCTGCAGTATTATTATTATTGTTATTATTATTTAACGTTTATCTTGCTGTATGTGATAGTTGTCATTGATTAATGAGAGGCATATGCATTCAAAATTTACATTTGTATAGTAAAGGGCACAAACTTTCATGAGCAGTTCTTGTTTATGTTTTACCAGAAAATGAGTAAGGATATGACTAAAATTTGAAAACATCTTTTTGTGAATATAGGCAGATCATAATACTGGAATAATGTGAAGTGTTTTAGAGAGAAGATTTTGTCTGAGGGTCAGTAGTTACAATGTGTTGAGCCTAAGAATACTGAGTTATAGAAATGCCCCCTGTATTTTTGGAGACAAGATTTGATTTCAGAAGTCAAATAAGGCTTTGCCTTAAAGAAAAAATAAATGTGTTAGTTCAAAAGCTGCCTCGCCTCAGGAGGGCGTCTCATTGGTCAGTAACAGCTGCATTTCAAAGAGACAGCTGTAAGCTGGGCCTATGGTTCTTACCTGTTTTAAAAGACAAGACAGGCTTCACCTAGGGCCATAGGTTGCCAGAAGCTGATCAAAGGCCACCAGAGATGAGAGCTGATCAAATAGATACGCTAATGCCCAAGCCGGGCCCAGACAGAACCATGCGGTTAAAGTAATTAGCACAAAGCACAGCTTATGTTGACTTCTGAGATCATCTCTGTCTCCAAGAACACAATTACCGGAGCCAAGATGTCTCTGTTTTTTGCTAAAGTAATAGCCTTATCATAAAACTTAGAAGTTTGCCCTAAGAAGATTTTGTAACTCATTGTTCACCTAGATAGAGTTAGTTAAAGGATCTGTAGTAGCCTTTTAGAAGACTTTGACCCTAAACCAAACTGCCTGTTAGTATGTGGCAACAGGAGCCTCTATCTACCCTTATAAGTACCCATGTAAGAAGTTCAGTCTTTGTTATATCTCCGCGGGAAGGGATATATACCATCCGGACACCCTCCCTTTGTCTATCTTCATAAACCTTTAGTTTATAAACTATACCTTTGGCTCTGCGTATTATTATTATTTTTTATTTCTGTTTCCTACTATTTTTTCATCCTTTGTGACTACCCCTGCCTGAGAGACCCGACCAGAAGAAAAACCTCTTTGCGGGGAGCATAGCTAACCCCCCGCAACAATGTCCATTCAGTGGATTCAGATTTAACTTGTATGTTAGAAAGAAGCAACTCAGCAGCCAGAGAAGCCTGAAGTTCTACTAGAGAACTGACCCTCGTTCAGCAGTCCACCTTTTACAAACACCATGTTCAGGAGGAGAGAAAAGCAGCAGCAGCCTCTACCACTTGAGAATTCTAAATTCTGACTCTTGTTTTACTGAAAGTTGAGACAAGGCTTTGGAGGCTTCACACATAGTTTAGGGTTTAGTTGCTATAGTTTCTAGTAGCTTAGAGTGGTTGAAAAAAATGGATTATAAGACAAGTTTTTGAAGGAGCTTTTTGTTCTTTTTTTCTTTTGTTTATCTTCTGAACTTGTTTAGGAGGATGAGCTGTTTTAATTTTCTCCTT
Source organism: Lemur catta (assembly GCF_020740605.2). NCBI lineage: Eukaryota > Metazoa > Chordata > Mammalia > Primates > Lemuridae > Lemur > Lemur catta. Next base: position 44,791,660 of record NC_059139.1, read on the forward strand.
GACTTTTATCATCTCTGCACCTCCACAGTATCAGACGTATTGTGGGTGTTCAGTAAATATTAACTGATGACAAATCCTTATTTTTTCAGTTGATATTAGTCAGATCCCTGAAATAAATGTAGTGTATCTGTTGTTTATTCCTTTTTTACAATTTTAAATGTCCAGACACCTCTTATAATTAGTTATTGTCTGGACTGAATGCTATTTTACACTAAAGTTTTTGGAAAGAAGAGAACTAAGAATTTAGCTCTGGGGGTAGAATAATTGGAGGCGAAAATTTTAATTGCCTCTCTCTGTGGAAAGATATTTTATTTAAGATGGAGCTTTTGATGTGGTGAGTAATAAGTCTTTTTTGTGCTGTATTTTAAATTAATGTTCATTATTCTAATAAAAGCTTTGCCTGTTTGAAGAAAAAGAAACAAATTAACCAACATAATGAAGTAGGAATCAATAAGCAATTTCTAAGGAATTAGATTGGTATTTAGCATTAATGGTTTTTCTTTCTTTCTCCTGGTAGAATTTCTCAGGCTGTAATTAAGTCATTGTTAATTTATTACTTGAGGTTTCTTTCTTTTTGGTCATGTTCTCCTGGATCTTGGATTTAGATAATCTTGAAGATTTTTTCCTACTTTAAAGGTATTACACAGCGTTTGTAATAGTAACTGGCATTTTTCTGCATGGTTATTGAGTATTCAAAGATAAATCACAGTTCCTGCCATCAGGAATTCATAGCATAGAGAAGACAACAGAGATACATGCACATTACTGAAATACCGTCTGGCAAGTGCCATATTGGAGGTGTTAGTGGAAAGCTCTTAGACCACGGATGTGCAAGCATTACTCTTCTAATACCATGGGGTGTCATTAATGACAAGAAGGTCCAAGTGAGTCAGGAAAGCTGCACAGAGCAGGTGACATGAGGTGGGACTAGAAGGGTAAGTGGGAATTCACCAGGTAGGTGAGAAGGGGCGGGGATTCCAGGCAGCGGGAGGAGCACACGCACAGACACAAAGGCTGGACCACGAGGCAGCATGACGTCGGGAAAGAGGATGGGCTTTCAGGTCAGAAATGCCTGGGCTCGAGTCAAGCTCTCTTGCTTGCTCTGGGGCTATAGGAAAGCTCTTTGTGACTCTGGGTTCAAATTTTTCAGTTGTAGAATAGAGATAATATTCTTTAGGTTTTCTAGGTGGGTAGAATGAGAAAATGCAATGCTCTTGAGCTCTATGGAAGAGAGTGTAGGTATAGTCAACTTAGGAGATGTACGTGTTAGGAAAGCAGTTTTATATCTGATGGACCAGTCTCACTGTTGATTTTTATCCTTGTTGTAGGTTAAAGCGGCAACTGGAGAAGAGGTGTCCCCTGAGGATCTTGGAGGTGCTGATCTTCATTGCAGGTGAAACAGAAATGGTTGTTTCTTTCCAGGATTGAGTGTCATTTTGTTTAAAAGAAGTGTTACATTTTTTTCCCTGAGCTAAACTTGCCAGACCAAACCACAGTTTATTTGTTCTCAGTCTGTTGTTTTAACATTCAGTTCTTTGAACTGTAAAGTTGCATATCCAAGCCAGAGCATCACCTTTTTCTTTAGAGCTGAGAAGGACTGGAGAGACAGGTTTCTTACTTATTTAACCAACACTCATTGAGCACCTCTTATGTACTAGGCACTGTTCAGGGTGCTCAAGATAATAAGATAGATGCCGTCTCTGACTTCAAGGAGCTTACGTTCTAGTCAGGGAGGTGGGCAGCAGCAAATAATTGCCACAAATTATGTAAACGTGGCTGATATGTGATAAGGTTTACAAAGGAGGAGAACCAGGAGAGCGTACAGAAGTTGAGTCTAACCCGTGGTGTGCGGGCAAATGTTTAACAGCTGGTTCTCTAGGCAGAAAAGAAAGCCCTGATTTGTGGCATTTGTCAATTTCTGTTGTATAAATTATCCCCACCATGGCTGATTTTAAGTTACTCACGTGATGCCACTTTATGCAGAATCAGGCAGAGACACATGCAGTTGGCTCTTGTGAGTCAGGCGTGAGCTGGCTTCATCACGTCACTAGTCTCAGCATTTCGGGTTAGGCTTCAGGTGTAAGAAGATCATCTACTTCTGTTGTGAGGAGTAAATGAGAGATAATACATGTGTATTGCTTGAAACAATACCTGCTTTAAATAAGTTCCTATAAATGTTAGCTGCCATTATTATTGTTGCTTGTTTATCATCATAATTGCTCAATAATGGTTTTAGAGTCTTTTTTTTTTAAGAGCGGTTTGGAAACCATTGAAGAGTTTTAAGCAGAAATATGCTATTATCAAATGTGTTTTTTAAAAAAATACTTCTGGCTGCTAAATGGAGAATGCCTGGAGGTTGGGCAAGAGTCTAAGTGGAGGGCAGAGGGTGGCTGTATCAATAACATACGCGAGGGAGGCTGGAGGCTTGCATGATCATGGTGGCAGTGAAGGTGGAGGTGAGTGAATAGGTTTGAGCTAGATTTCAGAGGTGGAATTCATATACGGGATAGAGGAAAGTGACGTGACAAAGGTAATATGAAATCGTTTCATTTCCTGGAATTGGGGTGACTGAGGAGGAGCAGATTTGGGGAGGGGGCAGGAGGGTCAAGCATTCATCTCTGACCTAATAAATTAGAGATGCTGTGAGACACACAAGTAGAGATTCTGAGGAGGCAGTTGGCTGTGAGTCTGGAGTCCAGATGAAGGCTGGAGATCTCTATCTGGGAGTCATCAGCATAGAGGTGGAATTTAAAACTGTGGGACTAGACGAGCTCACCTCAGTGTGGATGTAGATAGAGAAGAGGGCCCAGGACCGTGCCCTAAGGAATCCAGACAAAAATGGCAAGTAGATCTAATCACCACCTCGGTGGCCTGGCTGGTGTAGCAAACCTCCCTTTGATCTGCCACACCAGAAACCTGTGAGACAGGTGGCGGTGGGGAGAGTCCAGGACGTGGGGAAGCATGGTAGGTAGCAATACTTCTACTTTCCATCAGAGAACACCGCAAGGCCTTTTGAAGAGCTGGGTAAGGGACCTTTGCCTCAGCTTTTCATTCATTCCTTTCTCATCAAACACTTACTGTGGAGAGATTTATTGTACTAAGCGTTATGAGAAATGTGGAAAAATTCAGGCCTAGTCCCTGCCCTCAAGGATTTATAATTTAATTAGTCAGATAAGAGAAATAAATGAATGAACTAAAAAGAATCACAAAATAAATATGCTAGCATGCTTCCAGTGTTACCACTCAAGGCTAGAGGAGGAATGAGTCAGGGAGTGAGTGGAGTGGAAGTAATTAGAAGAGTCTCCTCCCTGGGGGGCCAGCGGGGGGAACAGTGGAGCGAGGCCTGAGCTGGAACAGAATGCGTTTGTGTAAGTGAGTGCAGCAGTGTGAGCGTAGCTGCTCCGTTACTGCCTATGTGGCCATACTGACTGTTAACGGGGGACTACTAGTAAAGTGATTTGCCCGGCTGGAGTGGACGTTTCCACTTGGAGAGAACGAGGCCACAGGCACAAAAAGGTGAGTTAGGGGCATGGGATGAAGTAGACTTCTGCTGTTTTTAGGTGCTTCACCAGTGGAAGGAGAGGAAGAGAGCATTTGGGAAGCATGAATTTTCAAACAATTTTGACTATTTAAAAAAAGTAGGCCGGGCGTGGTGGCTCACACCTGTAATCCTAGCACTCTGGGAGGCCGAGACGGGTGGATCGTTTGAGCTCAGGAGTTCGAGACCAGCCTGAGCAAGAGTGAGACCCCTGTCTCTACTAAAAATAGAAAGAAATTAGCTGAATAACTAAAAATATATAGAACAAATGAGCCGGGCATGGTGGCACATGCCTGTAGTCCCAGCTACTTGGGAGGCTGAGGCAGTAGGATCGCTTAAGCCCAGGAGTTTGAGGTTGCTGTGAGCTAGGCTGATGCCATGACACTCTAGGCTGGGCAACAGAGTGAGATTCTGTCTCAAAAAAAAAAAAAAAAGTAAAGCTGTAGGCAGTGTTTCAAGTTAGGGATATAGATTCTAGATTTTATCTTCTATTTGCCTCACTTATTATCCTTGTGACTTAGACAGACTACTTTATCTCCCTGAGTCTCATTTCCTTATATGTACGGTGAAGATATGAACAGTACCTACCAGAGAGCATAGTGTCTGGGGCATACTGTGTACTCTGTTACTGCTGTTATTATTCATCGTAACCTGTTTAAAATCATGGGAAAATGATTAGGTGGTGATGGCCCTTTTTTTGAACAGTGCTATAAAACTCACTAGTCACAAATTGCTTCGGTTCTCTCTGTCATAAATACATATTTATATCTCTCTGATTAGTCATCCTAAAGAGTTAATTTGACACAAAGACTTACATATATAGTATCTCATCAAAAGTTTCCCTTTCCTGCTGTTTTGGCAAATGCTAGGCAGTTTTTATAAGCAAACATTTTATTGTAAGTATTTACTGATTTAGAAGCCATTCCTTCTGCTTCTGTTAATATTTATTGACTGAATTGCAATGTAGTTAGAAGTCAGCAATTATAGCTGGAATTATGTGTGAAGCATTCAAAAGATACGGTTAGTCGTAAAATGTTGTATTATATTAAATTAAAGAAACTGAAGAGTCTACCATTTTTGAGGCCTCAGAGGCTATACAGAGGAGTAAACATGGTCTCTGCTCTTATTTAGGAACACCCAATCCAGAGGTAGGAAGTGGCATGAAGTCACTGAGAGCCCAGCTCTAAGAAATGTCTCCCAAGGGTTTGGTGTTTTCTCTAGACAAGACATCAAAATTTAGATTGCAGCATCTTAGTCCTCTCATAAAATGAACCAAATTTTCTATTTCTTTTTCAGGTATGCCTGACTTTATAGATTTATTAGACAGCCATAGGACATCTGCATCTGAAATAACAAGCCATCTAATAGGGACAGAGCAAGCCCATGCTTTGTTCATTGTACTTGAAAATGAACGGGAAATTCCATGGCACTTGCCACAGAACCATTTTATCAATTCCCGTTTTTACACATAATCTGAGGGTCAGTATATTTAAGCCTTTTTGTTTGTTACCTATGACACCCTACTCTTGGATGTAACCATATACTGAGGGGGCTCAGCTGTATCTCAGAAATGAGAAACCACAGTTGGCATCTTCATTAGCAGCTCAGTTAGGTGCAAATGCTTTGTGCTGTTGCCAGCTATATCATGAAAGTGTGCCGTCCGTGGTTGGACTTGCTTATACACAGTTCTGTTTGAGGTGCAGGAGATGGGCACCTAATAGAAGCTCTGTAGTTTAGCAGAAGGTCAAGTTTGGAAGATAGAAAGTGTGAGTTCTTATGGTCCTAGGGCAAGTTGCTTAACTTATATATGCCTCAGTTTTTTCCATTTGTAAAAACAACGATAATAGTGGTTTTCCAGAGCTGTCATAAGGACCAAATAAGATGACATTTATTAAAGTGTTTTGGAAGTAAAAGTACTGTCATCCTTGATTGAGAGAAGAGACTTGGATTTAAGATATTTATTTGTTTTCCTTTCCCTGTTCTGATTGTTGTAGTGTGCTTTACTCTGTAGAAAGTCTGGAGTAGCTGACCACTATGCTTTGGACGATCATCACGCCCTTCACTTAACTAGGAAGATCGCGAAGAGTCTCAATTATCAGAAGAAATTGGATGTGAGTAGGATATGTTCTTATATCTTTTATTTTCCTGGAAAGCATTTGGCTCCTGTCACCTTTAAATCTTAAGGTCTTTAAATTGTTCTTTATTTCTGCAGGTTACCATTGAACCTCCTGAAGATCCTTTATTTCCTGCTGATGAATTGTATGGACTAGTTGGTGCCAACCTTAAGAGGACCTTTGATATTCGAGAGGTATGTAAAAGGAACTGTGAGTTGTAAACTGGCTGCTAGTCTCTTTGTATGTGTATCTGTTTTCAAAGCTAAAATTTGTTAAGGTATGTTCATGCCTAGGGACTGATGTGGATCTCAGTAAGAGGTGACACATACGGGAAAGATACCTTTCTGCAGTGTAGGTAGGTATCCTTGATACACAGTAAATATCAAAGGAGAGGGGGGAAACTTTTTTTTTCTTATCAGAGGGGTAATGTGCTGACGTTGTAACAATGTTTGAGGGAGGCCCATCTCCCACGTGGGTGTGAAAATGCAGTCATCACACTTACGAACAACAGAAGGATCGAAGGGGGAAACTTCTTAATGGTTGGAAAATTTTCATTGCACAATGACAAAGCGTGATTTGTCCATAAATAGGACTCCACAGTCCTGTGCACATTAGTAATGATGTAAGGCAACTTCACAGTTTTCAACTATTTCTTTTCCTTTTTCTTATTTCAGGAAATGGATGAATTGGCAGTAAGTCGTTGAAAGAAAAAACGTACCCTTTTAGATCAATATGACATTAGCAAAGATTAGACCTAATTATAGTTGAAGATGTTGCTATGGTTACATATTGTCGACATAGTCTTCTGCAATCTAGATTGACAGTTTTTAGTGTTTTCATGGAGCACGTAGTCTTTTATTGTGTTCAGTATCCATAGCTGACAGAATAGTTTTTAAATTAGGAAATTGTCTTAATATCAGGTTCTGTGTTAGAAATTTTAATATTTTAAGTTACTTTCCCCCCTTGACTATAAAACTATTATATATTATTTGTGAAAATGTAGAAAATGCAGAAAAGAAAAAAATTATCTGCAATTTCCACCATCCAGAGAAGGCAACTAATATTTTGATGTTTTGGGTTAATGTGTATATATATACATTTTTTATGTGGTTGAGATTGTGTGGGTGTGTGTGTATGCACGTGTAATTGCACTTTTTTTAAAATTCAACTTTTTCCAGTTTAAATTATAAACATTTTCCCATGTCTTTAAAAGTTCTTCATGAAACATTTTTCATGGCTAAGTGTTAATTCTTGTAATAGTGCTTGGCAACATGGTAGGCACTCAATAAATATTTTTTAAATGAACTGATGAATATAATATTCCATTGTATGAATATGTACAATTATGTATTTAGGCAATATCCTGTTGTTGCTAGAATGTCATAAATCCTGGATTTCATAGAGCTTCAACTAAGTACTTTAGCAAGGTGACTTAATTAACTATAAATTTGTGAATTAGGTTTTTAGTTTGACTTTTAAGTACTGTCACAGAAAAAATCGGTGCTTACACTTTGATGTGCTTGAAAAATGAGTTGTTCCAGATTGCTACATTTTCTAGATGGCTGAAAGTTCCTTCTTTTTAGCGTAACCACTTTTTAATTTATTCAATAGTATTTATAGAGTACATGTTCTATGCAGGTATTGTTCCAGGTGGCAGGGACACAGAAGTGAACAAAGCAGATACAAATGCATGCCTTCATGTTGTTTCCATTTCATTTTAATGGAAATCTTTTAAAAAAGATACTCTTGCCTTCTTAAATAGTAACCCGTACTTCTACCTTTTGCTGATTCATGCTCACTATTGTGAATATAATTTATTAAAATTTTCTACAGTAGCAAAGAAGCCATATATGGAAATCTTAATAGTGTGTGCAGCTGTAGGATGATACTGGAATCTGAGTTGGAAAACCTGGGCTCTAGTTCTTATTCTCTCAGTCAGTGGTAACTGGCATTTAACCTCTCTGAGCATTGGTTTCTGCTTCTAGAAATAGGAAGAGTACCATATTATCTGCTTCCTGAGGTTTGGATTTTTTGTGATGATAAGTTAATATATTTTATATAGCTAGGTGGGGTTTATTGTAAAGTAAATACAAGTTGAGTTTTATACTAAATGGCTCTAGATTGCTGTGGCCTTTGAGTGGCTTTATTTTCCCATGGAAGAATGATAGTTATGTGTTGATTGCTTGTTAAAAGGTACAGTTTTAGAGGAACATAGCACCTAAAACAAATAACTGTTATATTCCTTTTATATTATTGCCTCTTTTAGGAAAATTACTAAAAAATAATTCAAAGTACGCTTTTACTTTATGGAGAGAAAGATGTTAGGAAGCATTCACTCATTTTTCAGGCTTTGCATCTTACAAAAGAAGGCTTTGGTTGATATGGTAAACAGAAAAGGAAAAGTGTAAAGTATGTAGAAAAATAAAATATGTGTCATCTAAAATAGCTTTTGATGTTTGGAAAATTCTTCATGTTTAGAATTCTTTGAAATAGTCCTGGTATATAATGATAAGCCCCAAGGATAAACTATTTAGTAACTTCTACTCCTTGTAGATTAACAATGTATATGTGGATGATCCTTCAAGTATATCTGATTCAGAATCAATAAATCTCCATGAAGGGCTTAACAATAATAATAATCATAGCTACCTTTTAATGAGAGCCAGGTAGTATGCTTTAGTTAGCATTTTTTAAGTTTTTTTTTTTTTTTTTAACAGATGAAGAAACTGAGGCTTAGAGGATTTTTGGTAACCAGCCTAAGACTCTAGTTTCTCAGTGGTAGAGCTGGGAGTCAAAACTGGTTCTTCATCTCAGCATTATTTTCTTAGGATCCTTTACTGCTAGTACCTCATATCTTCACAGCTTTGTTTCATCATTCTAGAAGTGAAAACTGAGACTCAGGGGGTTAAATGATTTACTTCAGGATACACAAATCAAATATGATGCCTTAAGTTGGAGCATACGTATTCTGACTCTAAGCCCTGTCTATACGCGGCTTTCCGATTAAATCCTTGCACCTCCACTGATACATTGGAATCGTCCCTGAAGCTGTAAGTCTAGCAACCAGCCCCTGGGGTCTCTTCGGCTTCTCTTGTGTGTAAAATGGTGCTGTTGCTTTTATAGTGAAATACAACATTGGAGCCCAGAATGACTTCAGGGAATTAACTATGCATGTCAAGTGAAATTCTAGTGAGAAGATTTTCTGTGAGAAGGACTTTGACAGTGAAAGAAAAAAAAAAGATTTTCTGTGTCAGATGAAATTTTGTGAAAGTGACAACTTCAATGTGAATTGTTTTCCTTTTAAATAACTTCAAGTAAAAATTTTTTGTAATATAATTTCTTGGCAACATTGTTATGTTTCCTCTTAGGTCATTGCTAGAATCGTGGATGGAAGCAGATTCAATGAATTCAAAGCCTTATATGGAGACACATTAGTTACAGGTATAAAGGTGAAGAATTGAAAATACGAACAATTTCTTCTGCTCTGGAAATAAGTGATCTCTTATGTCAAGGCTTTGGTATGCTTGGCATGAGCTTTGTTATTTAGAGCACTACAAATGTATGAGTCAGTTTTCAAAAGGAGCTGGTTTATAAAGATCAGTTTTTAGCTGAATGTCTTCATGGATCCAGAGTTTAAAATGATAATGGCTAGCTGCTGTGGTGTAGGCCCTTATCTGTGACTTTGTGGCATTACCTATATAAAAAGGTTCTTATGGTAAAATCAGGAGAAAATATTTGTAGTTCTTTCTGTTTCTCTGGGTAACTATAATTATTTTGAAAATTTCAGCACTGTCTCCTTCATTGTTTACTGTCCAATTAAACTAGAAAGTTTTATATAATGTTTAGCTTCCCAGAAGGATGTGGAGTGAGTTAAATCTTCTCACAGCCTTTGTGTAGATCTTAAGCTGATTCATGCAAATACTAGATTGAGAATTCGGGATATTATGCCACGTCTGGAATAACAAAACAAGGATATTTATAAAGGTTAATTCTTTTGTCTAAAGTTTTGTTAAGTCCATAGGCCTTTGAAGAAATGTATTTGAAATATTAATAGATGCTAGACACATAATAGTCTATCTTGGGCAAACGGCAAAACAAATTTTATGAATTTTACTTGGTCATAAAAAGCTTGAAAATATAGTAGTTAATCTGAAGATAACAGAGCAGGAAAAAAACTAGCCATAAAAATCCAAATTGCTCATATACATTGAAGCTTAAGAATAAGTCATAGCACTTTATCCTAGTTTGATTTGTGAGCAAGAGAAGGGTTCACACCGGGAGTGGAATTCATGGTTTCACGTTAGGTGTTTAAGTGATTAAGAGCTTTTTGTTTGATATATAGACAGGATTTGTCACCAAATAGTTCAGGATGTAACCTTCATTGTATAGCAGTTTAAAACAAGTCAAAACTGTTTCTGCTCTAAAGATGAATGTCCTTGTCCTCTGCTTTTATGGATTTGCCCTGTACTTGCTAAAAGACTTGTGGCACTATTGTCCCCTAGAATACCAGGAACACATCTAGTTTCCTTCATCTTTTCTTGACTGTACAGGAATTCAAATAAGGCTCAGGAAAGGAGAGAGAGTGAGAAGGAGAAGAGAGGAATGAGAGGGTGGAGGTGTGGGGGTGTGAGTAAGAGGGGTAGGGAAGGAATTAGAGGGCGGGAGGCATACAGGGTGACAAGGTGAGAGGGGAGAAGAATAGACTTTTCTGAGGCTCAAGTTCTTAAGGGTTTCTTCCTGCCTCAGAACTTGCCCTATATAGTCTCTAAGTAGTTTTTTGAATATTTTGCTTTCCTGTTTGGAACTGAGGTTTGGGATCAGGCAGTTGGTGAAGATCCTCCCTCTGTGGGTGTCCCTAGTAGGGCTGGGTCACGTGCTCTACTCTGCACATCCTGTCTGTGCCTTGAGATCCTCAAGCACGGCTCAGTATGGCTTGAGTGTCTAGTGGTTGACAGGGTCATACACGTGTAGGGGGAGAATCTTACTAGTAAGTGATGTGCTAGAGGCCCGTGTCTTGGTGCACGAGGCAGAACTAAGAGTGGGTTGCTGGACCATTCTGGAAGCTTGCTTGCCCCTCTGAATTGCTTTTATAATTGGCAGTGCCATGTAGGACGTGCAGCATGGGCTTTTGGCTAGGATTTTAGACCTGAAAGACAAAGAGAAATCTAGATGACCATCAAATCAGTTATTTCATTTTATCACACTAAATAAACATGATGATTTTAAAAAGATAATAAGGAAAGGACACAGTAAAGAACAAAACCAAATCTTTCATTCAGTATTCTAGCTTATCAATATGTTGGCGCTTTCTCCTATCTGTTAATTTTTCTTCAACTTTTTTGATATTAAAAAAATTATATATTTTTTCTACTACCCCTAGTGTCTGGTATATACTAGGCACTCAGATACAGTAAATTAAAGAGTGTATAAATATGCCTCTTTATTGTGAATTAAATGTCCTCCCCAAACCATAAATCTTTGAATTTTCTTTTGAGGATTTGCTCGAATATTTGGATACCCAGTAGGTATCATTGGAAACAATGGAGTTCTCTTTTCTGAGTCTGCAAAAAAGGCAAGTACTGCTAAAAATATTTTAAGAAATTCTAAACAAACAAAACAAAAAAGTTTTAAGATTTTCTTTCCAAATATAATGTAATTAACTTTGAAGATCAAATAATGAATTAAAATTTATCACGTGAAAGCTTGAAAATGTTTACTCAGATGCCTTAGCAAACAGAGCACTGCGTGCATGTGTGTTGGTATTTGAAACACTTTTTATGGTGATTTACATTAACATGATGTGATGGACTTTCTGGAGCACTATTAAAAAAATCAAATGTACTCGTTTTAGGAAAATTCTTGTAAGATACTTGAATGATAATTGCTATAGAGGACATGTAAATATTCTGAGAAGATAAGGAATTCTTGTCCTGAAAGTGTTTCATTCTCTAATGCTTCACATACTAGAGAATTCAGAGATCCCCGTTAGGGGTTTCTGACATGATCTGCATGTTCTCTTCTATCCCATCATCGGTCTAACTGTATTGTATTTTTACTTTTTGGAAATGGAAAGATAGTGGGTCTTTTTTGTTGGAGGTGTAGCTTTAAAAAGTTCTTTTTTTTTTTTAATTTCAGCATATTATGGGGGTACAAAAGTTTAGGTTACGTATGTTGCCCTTGCCCCCCCCCCCCGCAAAAATTCTTGAATATCTTTTAGCTTAAAATTTGATTTCATGCGTTGTTTTAGATTTACCTAAACTTGGATAAATGTAACTCATATACTACTTTGATAAAATGTTTTCTTAAGAAAAAAAGATGTTTAGTCTTGGTTTTCCTCTTCAGTTAACAAAGTAAAGAGTGGCTTACTGATGCAGGTAACAGGCAGTTAAGCTCTTTCATACCCTAATTGAGGAAGAATTTGTCTTTGATGAAATGTTTTATCAATAAAATCTGTTTCTATATTCTGCTATTCATTATTGTACCCTCAATTCAATTATAAAATGAAACAAGAAAGTAAAAATAAAGAAAATAAAAATCATACCAGAAATAACTTTTAGTAACATTTTATTATGGTTCCTTAGTTTTTTTCTTTTTCTTTCTTTCTTTCTTTCTTTTTTTTTTGTCTCTACCACAAGGTCTGCAGAGGTGACCTGGCTGGCAGGCAGCTCCCTTAGTTTTTTTTTTTTTTAAAAAAAAACCACACACACACACACACACACACACACACACACACACACACACACACTTGATATTACCATATATAGATAGGTTTTGCTTGTTTTCACTTAATAGTATTTAGTGTTTCGCAAAATATTAAGTATTCCTGAAATAATGACTTTTAATGAATATATAATATACTTATTTCAATAGAGGAAGTATCAGACTGAGGCCAAACTCCACCTGGTTTTGTTTGTCGGCTTGGCACAAATAAACCCCGGAGGAGTTATGTTGGGCTCAGCCTGACATTTCATTTGTTGATCTAAGCCCCAAAGGTCTATGTGATGTTCTCATTCTTGTAAACATAGCCATATTGAGGTTGAGCAATTACTTTGCAATTTTGTACTTGCCACAGCATTTCCAACAGAGGTAAAGAGATCTGCAAATAGAGTAAATCATAAAGAGAATGGTTTATAAGAGTTTTCTTACTCACATAATCTTTAGAATATTGGGAAGGAATAGTTATATTTTTGAATCATTAGATAATTTCCTCAACTCAGGGTTAGAAGTTCTCTAGCACTCATCTAATCTGAAAGTCTCATTTTTTCAGGGAGTGTTAGTAAGAAAGAAATATTTTATTATAATCTTGATGGTCATCAAGATGTAAATGTCATCCTTGACATCCCAGGGCAGTTTATATTCTATCTTTTCTAGAGTGGAGAAGTAGAGAATTATAGCAAAGTTCAACAATTCTCATTGACAGCAGTTCTTTCTTTTCTGTTACTTAAGTTTCACTTGTTTGGGTTGTTAGTGATTGACTTCATCCCTGACACAGCAGTTGACTTGCAGCCACGTGCCAGTGCTTACACAGGTGATTGTGCAAAACGAGTATAGTGCAAACCCAGACAGAGTTACATGTCCTACTGATAATAGGGTAGGACTGTACAGTCATTGTTCTTATTAATATATGGTCACACTAGCTAAACAGAGGGTATTCTTTCTTGTCTTTGACCCAAGCTTTGGTGTTTTGTGGAATGCATGATGATTATAGAGTTGTTAATTCCCTTTAAAAAATGTTTATGTTATTTGCTTATAGGGTGCTCACTTCATACAGTTATGCTGCCAAAGAAATACTCCTCTACTGTTCCTTCAAAACATTACTGGTAAGAAAATAGCTTAATGAGTTTGGTTGCACTTATTCTACAGCTACCCTGTTGAGTGTGGCTCATGTATTTGGACAGTACAGATATAGACCACTCTCTTCAGAGTAGAAAGTTCTATTCGACATGCTTTTTCTAGAGTCTCTTTAAGAGTTAACACTTTTCTTCATGAATGTTAAATGTTCTGAGGAGACTGTCCACATTTTCTAAATGAAGCAATTTCTGCGTAAGGTGCATCATCAGCACATAAATGGCCTCCCTGTATTCCTGCAAGTGTACGCCCAGGCACCCAGAAAGCAGCAAACTGCTCTCTTCCAGGAGCACCACCTGATCACCGCCCAAGAGGGGTATCTTTTCCCCTGGATTCTGTTCCCCCTAAGAATTTCAAGCACATGCTCGAAATCCTTTTCTTTTATTGTGTCTTCCCTTTTCTTTATCTTTTATTGTGCAATTAATTCTACCTGAAGGAACGTCTTTTTAAAATGTATATTTACATCCTGAACCAAAGTCTGGGGCTTTGTGTTTTGATCCCAAAGAATGATATGACCAAAGTGAATTATGTTTCTGGACTTCATGTTCCATAGCTGATCATAACATGGTGGATGAAATGATTTTTAAGATCTCTTTCCTAGAATTCTGTGATTCTCTGATACACTCCTTTATATGATGCTCAGTACTGCCCCCGCCCCCTGCCCAGTCTTCTAAGACATACATGGTTACCTCAGGTTCAGGGGGAGGAGAGGCTCCCAGCAGTTGTCAGGATCAGTCATGTCACCATGAGGAGGAGGAGTTGGGCTCTTCATAGTCAGCAGGGCTTTAAAAAACCACGTAAAAGGGCAGATAAAAGGGGTTCTGAAGTCTAACTAGTCCAGGAACCTTGTTTCTAATAATGATTCCTGGATTGTTAACCACCGGTAAGTTAAACATTGTGCTTGGAAGATACCTACATTTTTGTTTTATTTTTGCTGTGTTGGGGACAGGGAACAGAGGTTGAATTTAGTTACACAGTCTTGCATTAGAGGGACCCGTGAGATGTCCATTTGGAGATAATGTAGACAGTTGAATAAATCTTGAGCACAGGAGAGGTATTTTAGCTGGAGATGAAAATGTAGGCATCATCAAAAAATGGAGATGGTAAAGCTGTGCGAACAGATAAGATTACCCCTGAGAGAAGGGAAGAAGGCTGAGGGACAGTCTCTGAGTAACTCCAATTTCTTCCACAGAGATAAGAGTAAAGGAAGAAAGGGGGCATGATTATGCAATTTTTTAAGGTAGGAAGGAGAAGGATTTGAGAAAGCCAAGTTGGATGGCCTCACTCTTCTTTTTAAAGGCAGGGTCCTCTACAGAGAATAGAGGGTTTTTGAGGGGTAGGAGGTAAATGCTGGGAATGTTACAGGGAGTCATGATGAGGTCGATTGAGGAGTTTCTGAGGATTTTGAGGGCTGGGCTGAAAAGAGAGCTGGGGAAGCAGATAGTGCCCCGTGAAGGCAAGGTCTGTGCTGTCATTCCTGTGGTAGCTGCAGCAAGTCCAGGCACTCCACAGGAATTGGCTGAATTGAATTGAATGACCAGATACTGGAGATTTGCAAAGCAGGAATAGTGACAATCATTTAGGCAAGTGAGTACGGTACACGGATGATAGAAATCCCTTCACTGGAAACCAGACTGGGGAGGGAGACAAATGAAGCCTGATTTGGTGTTTATAAGGTGAAGAGGGAGGAGCCCAAGTCCTCGAGGCACAGTGAAGCTGCAGAGAAGTTTCAGCAGAGCTGGGGGCTTGAAGAAGTAGAAGAATCCTATAATTACAATGAAGCAAAATTTTTTTTTAAACCTTGTTGTTGAGTCACTGGCAGAGACTCTTAGTATCTCTATGAAACATTCATCTTTATTTTATCAAAGTTTTAAAGGATCACTTCAGAAGGAACAGTCTATATTTTTAAACCAGGTCAGTGAATACTGAAGCCCTCACAGTTTGGCTCACCACGGTCCTTTGTCCTTAGCTTGCTATGTCACATTCTTTCAGCATCAAGCTCCTGCTTTGAGATCATCTCTTAAAGGTAGATTGCATTCTTATGTTGTTTGAAGATTTCTTTGTGCATCCATATGAACTGTTTTAAGAAAGTTTAAAAAGTGACCGGAGAAAATTTTATCTTATGTTTTAAAGCAAACTTCTTTGGGATATATTTCACATGTAAGTATTTTGTTAGGGTAAGAGGCTTGTGGTAAAATTAGTTTAAGGCAAGATGTTCTTCTAATACCTTGGCTGTATTTCTGTTCCTTCTCTTAGGATTTATGGTTGGTAGAGACTATGAAGCTGAAGGAATCACCAAAGATGGTGCCAAGATGGTGACTGCTGTGGCCTGTGCCCAAGTGCCTAAGATAACCGTCATCATTGGGGGATCCTATGGGGCTGGAAACTATGGGATGTGTGGCAGAGCATTCAGGTGGGTTGTCATGATTTTCTCTGAAAGAAAGAAACATGCTTCAAGTATAATTATACATGGTCAGTTTATTTTAAGTTTATTTACAGTATAGAATGGCATTCACAAATCTTGATCAATTATACATAATTTATATCATCTGGAGGGATGAAATTAAATTTATGCTAAAGGTACTATTTGGAAGAAGTCTACAGTGGGATTCAGGAAATATTTGAAATGGCTGATAATGAAAATACTACACATTAAGACTCCATGATGCAGCTAAAGTCTTGCTTTGAGAAAGGTTTATAGCCTTAAATGTATATATTGGAAAAGAAGTAAGGCTGAAAATCACCAAGCTGAGCATGTGGCTCAGGAGGTTGGAAGACCAGCATATGAAACCCAAGAAAAATGGAAAGGACATAATAAAGAGCAGACGTAAGATGGAAGAATCAGTAAAGCTCAACATATGCTTGTTTGGAGAGGTTACCAAACTTGATAATCCCCTGCTCAAACTGAAAAATAAAGAAGGCACATATAACCAGTCTCAGGAATGGAAAACAAGATGTGACCACAGATAACAAAAGGATATTATGAACACTTTTAAACCCAGAATCACCTGGAGAACTTAAAAATTACATCTGTGCTTAGCCCTCACTCTGGGGATTGGTCTGGTGGGTTCCAGATATTTATATATTTTTAAAGTTCCCCAGATGATTGTAATGTGCAGCTTAAATCAAGAACCAGTAATTTAAAGGGCACACATGGGCCTTTGAAAATCCATGTTGTATACTGAATTAATTTGTTCTTTCTTTCCTCCAGCCCAAGGTTTCTCTACCTCTGGCCAAATGCACGTATCTCAGTGATGGGCGGAGAGCAGGCAGCCAATGTGTTAGCCACAGTAGTAAAGGAGCAAAAAGCACGAGAAGGAAAACAGGTAAATGCCATTTCTTCTTTATCCTTGGGTTTGCCTTTCACCAATAAACACCCTGGAGCCAAGGCGCAGAGTGCCCGGAATCCCTCCGTGCTCACGGGTAGGGTCCAACACCTGTGCCTGGCTTTATTTAGGAGATGCTGACCTGGAAGTTGTTTCAGCAGTTTGGGCTTACTCACACATTTCCTGTCTCTTATTTTTTAAAAGCCATTTTATTTAGAGTGCTTTCTTTGTGACCATTTAAAAGTTTTTCAGAATTTCCTCTTCAGAAACTGCCTGAGGGATAAAGATGTTTGCTTCTTAGTCATTTGCAGTGAGTGAGATTTAAACAAGTCTGATGTACTTCTTTCATTTTATGACCAAAGGCAGCAGAGTTCTATTTTACTTTTAGATTGTTGTTAAGGATACCTTGAGTGGGAGGGCTCAGTCATCTAATGAGAATTAAGTAACATTATTATACTGTGAAAGTACAAATGAAGAAAACTGGAAGGAGCAGTGGAAACTTGAAAGGCAACCCAGCAAGTAGCTGCTTTTAAAATGGATTCTTTTGTTTGTGTCTCTGTTGGAGATTCTTTTGAAATTTTGCATTAATTTTTATCAGCTATAACTTTTAGCTCTTCTGTGTGAGCACCAAGCCTTAGAATGATGTGTGTTCCTGAAGGTGCCGGGTGTGCTGTAGTGTCAGCATGGGAAGTGTAAAACAGAGGAGGCCCGGCCTTCTCTGTGCAAGCTCATCTAGTTTAACACCTTGTTTGCGGGTGGCCTCATACAAAGCCAGAGGGTGGTTCCTGCTTCCTTGAATGCATCCACCCATGCCTCACATCCCTGGTTATCTTTTCCAAGCAGTGAGAACTCTGCAGACTTCAATTAAGGTTTCAGATGCACTTTAGCACCTGAAAGCAAAGGATAGCTTTGTTTGCCTGTGTGTGTCCAGGTGGGGGTGTTGGGGTGATGGTAGTGGAGGTGGGATGTGAAATTCTGCTTGATATTTTGAAGACAGGTCTTAAACACTGTGAAGCCCAGTGTGGAGATCTCTTATTAAATAGTTGTTCTTTGATTACTTTAATATACAGATATTTGAATTCATTTTTATATATGAAAGGAAAGTACAGTGATTCTCCCTTGAAATCCTTGACCTTTAAAATGATGTTAAAGTATTTACATAAAAGAAGGTAGGATTTATTTGAAGTAAGTCATTTATTTCTGGTGTGGAATTTTTTTTAAGTTGAAAATATGTTTCAGGGTTTTAAAATAAATTCTGAGGATTTTTACATCTGAATTAATTATTATCACTTAATCCTTGTAATACTGATGGGAAGGCCATTAAATTTTTAATTAGGAAGAAGTATCTCTAAGCTATCTGGGATATTGACTAAAGAGATTATTCAAGGTATGGTTGATATTTTATCCCTTTAAGCTTTAAAATTTTTTAAATTTCAGCTATTTTGAATGAAAATCTCATACTTCTACACTTTCTTAATTCGAGGCTGTTAAATGTAATGTAGCCCTTTTGTTACATTGTATAATTCACATCCTCTATTATACTCTGCTGTGATAAGCCATACCCTTGACTTTGACCTTACATTGTACAGCGTCAGGATATTGTCTTGGCTAAGGGGGATGTGATGGTGTACTAAATTGATATGCATATCTTAGGTGAGATCATTTATGTTAATGATCACTTGTAATCTGTACATCACTGTGCAAACGTGATAACATTATTATTCATGAAATCTGTTCTTTTTTTCTTGAGATTATCCAAATGGGTTCAGTTGTTCCATTGAAGCTGACTTAACTCACGGTCCCTTTTCTTTTAGTTCTCCAGTGCTGAAGAAGCAGCTTTAAAAGAGCCCATCATTAAGAGGTTCGAAGAGGAAGGAAACCCTTACTATTCCAGTGCAAGGTGGGAGCCAGAAAATAGCTACCTCCCTGATGGGTGCATCTTGGCAGTCAGGGCAGCAGCTTTACAGAGACCTGAGCAGTTGGGATGGGCCAGCCTTTGTAGGAACCAAAAAATGATGTTTGGACACACTTAATTTTGTACTGTTATCTCTTTATAATGGGAATACCTACTGGTAAAACGAAGCCCCTCCCAGATGTCCCTGTGCTATAGACCTGCCACCATTGGTCTCATTCCACCTGCCTCCCTTCCCTTGTCCCACCCCTAGTTGAGGTGTCTGGGGACTGGAGAGGCCCCGCAGCCAGAGGTATGCCATGCTAGGAGCTGAGAATAAGAGTTATAATCTTGGCTATATTATTTTGGCAGTTAGTTTTAATTTTTGCTTAAATATATGGATTCTTGTCATACCTCCTTCTTTGATTATTTATTTTTTACCCCATTTTAAGCATGAGATTGGTTGAATACGTGTTAGTTTGCTTTTGTGTGTGTGTTCGTTATTGGCACTTGTTAATAAGTATGCTCATGCATTCAGACAGCGATTAGTCACAGCCCTGTGTCAGTGCCAAATAATTACCTCACACACCATTGCAGCTGTTTGCTCTATTTGTTTCTTATACCACTTAATGAGGTAATAAATTATCACTCCTGTCCCAGCTGGAGACCTGCTGGCGCATGCTTTCGACAACTTTAATGTTCTGCATTCTGAAGACTAATCTAAGCTTCTTGTCTTCCTTTCATCCCTTGGGCTGATAGAAAAAAGAGAGTAACTATTTGTGTCTTTAAAAATTAGATTATGCTGTGATTTATGCCATTTACTGGTGACGGCAAACTGGAGAGGAGGGAGAAAAGAAAATCAAAAGTTAGAATCCATTTCAGTCATTTGAATGCATCCTTTGTGGCAGGTACTGCTCTTAGCTTTAGGGGCACAAAGACTAAACATACTGATTTTCAAGAGCGTAATTAGTTTAGGAGATCAAAGAATACCACTTGGGATTTTTAAGTGGTATTAAAATAAATATATACAGATTTATAGGTATATTTTGTTGTGGTGGGTCAATTCATTTAACTAAGAATGAAATATTTTATAGTCTTTGATTTGGGAGATAAACATATTCCTCATCTTACTGTCACACAAATAGTCTTATGTCCTAGCCAGTAGATGCAAAGAAGCAATAAAAATCCATATAAGAGGTTTAAGGTAAACATTAAGTATATATTTAAGCTTATCTACAGTTTTTTCCACATAGGGTTTTTGACTGAAATGCACAGGGACAGTTGAAATATTAAACTTTGAAAAATAGCATATTTTGTATGAGCCATTAATGTGTTTTTCACCTCTGGCTGAGATAAGTCATCTCTTGAAAAAGATTGCATCCTTTATTATTTTCATGCTGAAATTATTATTTTTTTTTAATGGTCTACATTTAAGGCAGGAGAGCAAATGGCCTAGATAGATTTGTCTTTGGAAGTAAATGCTAAAAGACAATAAAGTTTTCTGTGAATTTGTAGATCTTTAACCCTTCTGTTGAAACAGTTGGTGGCACAGAGACAGCAACTTTCTTTCACAGATGAAAGGTTTCCCAAACCCATCGTATGATGCTTTCCTTGGGTTTAGTAAATCTCAGCTTAACAATAAAATTCCCTGGCCCGCTTAGGCTTGAACGTGGCTGGATCTGTTTTTTCAGAGAGCCCTATCACCGTCTGTTACTGGAACTGCCAATGTTTTTCTTAATCCTTACATGGTACATATGTAGCATGTGAATTTGCTTCTGCTCAATTGTTTTTATAATCAAACTTTATCGGGCATTTGGTTAGAACCTTTTACCTGAAGCAGTCTTTTTAATGAACATTATTAACCAGCTCCTTCACCGTGCCTGCCGGGTTACTGTGCTGCAGGCTTCAGAAGGGAGTGTAATGAGTTCTCCTGGTTGCAGATTAGCAAAAGTGGCTTTCTTTTTATTGGCTGTTGATACTTTAGGGTCCCTTTTATGAATGTTTTATGAGCAAAGGTTTGATTCATGTCTGTCAACGTAAGAATGTTTTAATAATTGATGGTATGTCCAGATACTGAGGGCAGTTTGTTTAAAGAAAGCAAATTGCCACCTACTAATAACCTTTAAAAAATAATATTTCTCATTCATTTTTCTTTATATATTTGAGGTTGTCAGTGAAAAGCAAACTAAAATTTCTACTTAAAAATTTCTTCTGCAAGAAGTTTAAAATTATTGCTTGTCTTTCCTATTGTAGCAAAAAATAAAGACCTGCATTTGAAGGTATCTATTTTATTAATAAAATATACTGAAGCCTATTTAGTAGTTTGCTTAGTTTTTTAGGAATTTGGAGGAGCTTTGGGGAATACAATTTTATATAGTAAAGACTCTGATTTGAGATTATTTCCTGAGTTTATGTAGCTCTTCATGTTAATCACAGAAATATACCAACTTGTATACATTTGTGTGGGCAGAAAAGGAACAGGAAAGTTTTTCCTGAAATAAGTAAAAATATTTTTATACCAGGGATTTCCTTGAGATTTCATATAGAAATAGTTCCTTAAGTCTTAAATCTGATATGACAGTCTGTGGTGGCCTGGGACAAGAGTCATATCATTTTCTTCCTCCCCTCCCCTCCTCTGTTATACATGGTTTCTGTTGTATAGATGCTAATTAGTAGATCCATATATTACCTGAAGAAAAACCTCCTTGGCATTTCTGGGCATGGAGTGTATAAATGGTGGTTTCGTGGTATATTCATAACTCTTTTTTCATTCTTTTGTCAGGGTGTGGGATGATGGAATTATTGATCCAGTGGACACCAGACTGGTCCTGGGTCTCAGTATTAGTGTAGCCCTCAACGCACCAATACCGAAGACTGACTTTGGCGTCATGAGGATGTAATGGATTATAAAATGTTTTCCGTTGGACATGTACCAAAAATTAATGTATGTGGTAGCCTTAAAATTTTAAACTTTTTGAACATGTAGCTATTACAGTAAATTTTCTTTAACATAATGCATTGTACTTTTCTACCTTAAAAAAATCAGTGAGGGTATTTATTTAATGAACATTAATTCCTTTTATATTTTTTTTTAGAGAAATTTCTCTGTGGTTCAGTTTTACTACACATAAAATGAAGATAATAATTCACAGTTATCCTTTCTAACCTACAAGCAGTGTGAAAAGTTCTATATTCTATAAATTCCAGATATTACTGAGATTATTAAAATAAAATTGTATTTTCACCAAAGTGATTGTTTTGCCAATCAGGCTTGATGATATTTTAACGCAGTTATTTTTTAAAAAGTGTCTATTACTTTTCCCTTTAGCCACCATCCTGTCTCCTCCCCATAATAGTCAAACTTCTTGTTGTCTACACTCTAGGGTCTATTTTCTAAACCATTCTTTCCTCACCAAACCCCTTTCTGGCTTCTATTGCCAATAGCTCTCTCCAAGGTCACCGTTGATCTTCATGTTGCTAAAACCAGTGGGTTCTTTTCCAACCTTATCCAATTTAACTCTGTAGCTTTCTAATCAGTTGAACACGTCCTCCTTGAAATGCTGTCTTTAGCTTCCCTGACTTAACACTGCAGGTTTTCTACCAACCTCTTTGACCATTCTTTTTTAGTCACCTGTGTAGACTTTTCTCCCTCTATTGATTCTCCCTCACTTTCATTATTTGTCTTGATTTTCATTAGTAATACATGAATACATTCTTATTCTAAAAGATATAAGTAATACAGAAGTATCTCTTTATTCTTTTTTAAAAGATTGTGTTAGGATACACATAACATAAAATTTACCAGTTTAACCTTTTTTTTTTTTTTTTTTGAGATGGGGTCTTGCTCTGTTGCCCAAGCTGGAGTGCAGTGGTGAAGCTCACTGCAGCCTTGAACTCCTGGGCTCTCAGGAGATCCTGCCACTCAGCTTCTCAAGCAGCTGGGATTACAGGCATGTACCACCACACCTGGCTAATTTTTAAAAAAATTTTTAGAGATGGGGTCTCGCTATGTTGCCCAGGCTGGTCCTAAAGTCCTGGCCTCAAGCAATGCTCCTGCATCAGCATCCCATAGTGCTGAGATTACAGGTATGAGCCATTGCATCTGGTCTTTAATCATTTTTAAATGTGCCGTTCAGTGGCATAAAGAACCCTCACATTGTTATACAACCACCATTACCACCATCCCTCTCCAGAACTTGTTCTTCATCCCAAACTGAAACTCTATATCCATTAAACAATAACTCCCATTTCCCTTTCCCCCTAGCCTTGGCATGTCTCCTTATTCTTAAATGTATTAATATGTGTTTGTCCTGGTTTGATTTATTCTTGCTGGACCATTTCAGCCCCTCTTGTGGCTTCAGTTGCCATCTACATGCAGATGATCCCTGCATTGACAGTTCTTAACACAGTTCACTGAGCTCCAGGCCTGCATATCTGGCAGGTCTGCTGGACATCTACACTGATTGTCTTTAGAGGACCCTCAGACTCAGTCAAGTCCTACTGATTTTGCTTCTTAACTATCTCCTGAATTTCCCCACTTATTTTTGTCTTTCACTGCCACAGTCCTACCTGCATCCAGTCTTACCCAGTCCAGTCCATCTGGAGTTAGAGTGGCCATCCTGAAGTGCACATTTGGTCATGTTACTCCCTTACTTAAAATCCTTCAATGGTTTCCTATAGAAGTGGCAGCCTACTAATGCCTGCCATGATGTTGATCATAACTTCTTTAATCTCATCTCCTTGATGTCTCTTTTCACAGGAGAATGGCTCTAGCCATGCCAGACCTCTTCCAGTTCTTTGAACCTTCCCACCTTAGGGTCTACAAGGTTCCCTCTGCCTGAACTGTTCTCTCCTTTCTTCTTCAACACTTCTTCAGCTTAAGCACTTGCTTCTCTCAGTTTAAACTCCACTTCCTTAGGGATGTCTCTGTGACCTCCCTGGACTGGGTTAGCTTCCCTACTATATACACTTATAAAACACCATGTACTTCCTCAATCACACATTATGTTACCACAAACATTTCTTTGTTATTGCTCTCCTGCTAGAGAGCCACATGTGTGCTTATGTGCAGGGCACTCTGCTGGTGCATGCCTGCCCACAGCAGGGCTGGGGACAGGCTATATGTTACCTTTACAGTGGTAAGTCTTAGCAGGTTTCAGAATGACTTCATTAATAAGCCTTTTTTTGTGTGTGAGGCCATGTTCTAAAATGCATTAATATTGGTATGCTAGAGTGTAAGCTCCTCGAGGGCAAGGATCCTCCTGTTTACCCTCTATCTCCAATGCCTGGCACTTGTAGGTGTTCAAATATTTGTTGAATGAATGAAAAAAATCCATATTGTAATTGATTCCTCAGGCCACATGGTTTTAAAATTAGATGATTGATTATATGATCTAGTACAACCATCACATGTTTTCCTAATAAAATTGATATTTCAAACATCTGTGTGTGATGTTCACTTTAAGCTACATTTGTGTATCAGGAAGTTTTTTGGGGGCGTGTAGAGGTAGGTTGCATTTTTGGAAGGAACACATTAAGTGTCTTAAAATAGTAAATTATATTAAATTTTCAATTAATGTTTGCATCCATATAATAAAGCCCAATGATTTTCTTTATCAAGACTAGGCAATATTCCTTTGGTAGGAACCCTCAACAGGTCAAGGGTTCATGGATATCCTATTAGCACTTTTACCTTTCTCTATTAGGAAGATACTGTCATCACTAAAATCACATTTAAATGAATTAGATTATTTTGTATATTTTATCCAATAATAAACATATTTATAATTGTTTTAGCCAAATAGGGTTTTTTTTAACATTTTAATTACTATAAATATGAATTTCATCCAGGATAATATGAGCTATTTAGAATTTGAAGAAATAGTTATCTAGTCTCTAAATTTGCCTTCTTGGTACCTATTAAAGAATGAAAAAGAGAAAAAACTACTTCTTTCAGTTTTCAATAAATGTGTTTTCAAATTAGAATTTGTCTAAATAATAAAACACGTCTATACTGGCAGAAGGCACAGTTGAATGTTCAAGTGACAGTTGATCATTAGCCAAACACATGCGTGCTCACGTGCAGGGCACTCTGCTGGTGCACGCCTGCCCGCAGCAGGCCTGGGACAGGCCATATGTTCCCTTTACAGGGGGAAGTCCTAGCAGGTTTTGGAATAACTTTGTTAATAAGACTTTTTTTGTGAGGCCATGTTCTAAAATGCATTGATGTTGGTATTCTGGAAAGATGATTGCCAGCTGTCTGGTCAAAGCCAGTTCTTAGTGATCTTCTAATGATTGGTTCTAAATTCCATATTTAGAAAAATTGCAAGAAGATGAAGTAGACAATCAGCCTAGTGTCATTTGTAAGATTTCTCTAAAAATGTTACAAATTAAGTACAACTAATATTTAATGAAGCCATAGGTTTGTTTTGACAGAAACCTTTCCTCAAAACAATTAAAAATAGTTTGTTTTTATTTCATGTGCCTCCAATTCTCTTGTATCTGGAATCAGAATCCTAAGGATAAAGTTGTTCTTAGAGCTAAATTACATTTCTATGCCTCTTTTACCTTTCTAGGCAAGTATACATTCCAGATGAGGATACCTGTAATCAAGGTGATTATATAATTTATCATCCACATTGGGACACTTCTGAGGGTGAAAGTGGGTATTAATAATAATTACACTGGGAAACAGGTCTGAACTGGGACTGACCCAGGCAGTTTGGGATGTTTAGTCGCTCTCTACACCTCATCATAGTCACAACTGAGTACTTTGGCTGCATGTCAGTTTTTGATAATTATTACAAGTCATTATTCCAGATGCCTGCTTCATGACCTTTTTTTTCTTTTTTGTTACTGACCAAAATGTCATTATGCAAATAATTTTTAATATAGATTTTGGTATGATACCAATCATACCAATAACATGTATGCATTAGCCTTCTAGGAGTGATTTAATTGGCCCAACTAGAGTGTTTACCGTAGGGCATGGATGATTTTATTTTCTATAGTCCCCAAGAGTTAGTTTTCTGAAATTAGTGATTCAGTATGTCTGGCAGCTGTTTCTTTCACAAAGGTGACCCAAATCACAGGTTTGTGCTACTCCGTATGTTAAAGGGAGAGAAGCGTCTTTGAGGGAGAATGAGGTTTTAAAAGATGATTTTGTAGAGAAGTTACTAAAGGGAAAAATATGCCCAGACTACTTGTTAGAAGTAAGCTGGAGAAAAAAAAAAAATTTGTAAGTGTAATTCAGTAAGTGTTAATTGTAAGAAGTGAACTCAAGAAAAATGAGTAGAATTTTGGAGTACTCAGATTAATATTGACGTTTCTACAAGAAATGTATCCAACCTTTTTTAACCACAGCACTACTGGTCACATTTCTATATCAATTAAAAATAACTAGTTTTAAACTTACTTGTAATTTAAAATCTAACAATGTTCATAGAAAATTTAGGAAAACAAATGAAAATAAAGTGAAAAAAATTCTTCATAATCTCACTACCCAGAGATAACTGCTGCTATTAATATTGTGTACTATTGCACCTTTTTTCTATCTGTAGGAATATTTTTTGGCAGAAATGCTGTAGTATCTGTTATCCTGTAATCTGATTTTCACTTAATGTATTGTAAATATATTGACCTGTTTACATGTATTTTAATATTCTGCAATAATTTTGATGTTGCATGATAATACATTGTATGGACGCTCTGTTTGGTTTCACCACTCTCCTATTGTTGGGCCCTTAGGTTACTTCTGGTTCCCCACTATTACAGATAAGGCTGCAATGAACATCTTGCTAGTTTCTTTACATATCTATGATTATTTTCTTAGGCTTAATTCTTAGAAATGAGATTATTGGGTCAAAGTGTACACAGACTTTTAAGACATGTTGAGTTTTGCTCTGTAAGTGTACTTTTATGGCACAAGTATTGGTGGATATAATGATGAGCCTGGCATTTTTAGATCCTGAAATCTAGTAGAATTAAATTGTTTAGCATAAACCAGCATTTCCTTTCATCATTAAAAGTGAAAGTGGTGTTTAAGTGACTATGTCACATTAGCAACAAGTTGTGGAGGTTCAGCATAAACATGTGGGAGGTCGTGGTTGCAGAGAGCCCGTGGCTGAGAGCCGAGCAGTTCAGCCCCAGTCCTGCTACTGGAAGCTGTGTGAACTTGAAGACAAGAGGGGACCAAATCAGCCTCTGACCTAGCGGTGGTTTCCTTCCCTCATTCTAGATGCCCAGGCCTTTTCTCCACTTTCCCAGATTCCCTTTTTCTCTGCTGGGTGCTGGGGCAAGTGGGCTGGGGGCTGAGGATAGGAGGGAAGGCCAAACAGAGTGGGCTGAGAACGTTCTTCCACAGGGAAGCGTGTACCGAAAAGCGTGGTGGGACTCGGTGGAAACTGTTTGCCTTGATGATCCATTCTCCACTTTATCAGAGCTTATTTTGCTCAAATGAACATACATTTACTGAGAGCTTACTATGTGCCAGGCTTTCGGATGGCACACAGAGAGAAGTAAGGCATGGTCCCAGTCCTGTGCAGCATCTAGTCGGTGACTTCAGAGGGTATTTTCACCTGCTCAGTACCCCTCCATCTTTCGGTAGTGTACTCACCCCTCTCTTGTTCTGTGCGATCCTGGCCAGCGTGTCAAGCCAAGAGCCCTGGCCCCTGGCAGAAAGCTGAACACATGATTGAAGCTCAGCCCAGGCCGAGTGGACTCTCTCAAGCAGTCTGACTCGTGGGCAAGAGGGACAAAGATGGAAGATGAGTGGCCCTGAGTTTGAGTAGGCCCGAAGAGGCTATTCATTCATTCCTGCTCCAGGCCCCCAGCACTACCCTGGTTACTGAGCATCTGTGAGCCTGAGGCATCTTGTATCCTTCCAACAATCCTGCTTACTTACCTACTTATGTCTTTAATTTGCCAGAGTCAGGGTCCAGTGTTTGTGGCATGCCCTGCCAGGCAAGGCTTACAGTAAGTCCTCAATATTCTCAAATTTGGTGAAAGGTTTACTGCCTGTATTTTTAAAACACTTAAGAAATGAAACCACTGGAACATTGAAAACGATCAGGTTGTCTATGGCCATACCACCCTAAACGCGCCTGATCTCGTCTGAAAACGATTGTGTAGACAGAAGAGTAAATGGAGGGTATTTGTCCTCAAATATATGGAACATTGAAAGGAGGTGGGGTGTGACTTCCCACCACCATCACCACTGAGGAGGGGTTGAGTATTTAAATTATCACAAGGGAAACTTGATTTATTGCAATGTTTTGATCACTGAAATATGTCACTAAGCAAGATTTTAGGTTACTTTTAATTGGAAATCTGGCTAAAAAAATCTGAAAGTCTGGGGGATAATTTAAAGACAGCCATACCAACTAAGATACAGAAGGTAGTTGTGACTTCTTAGGTAGTTCTTAAGTAGTCCTTTTTTTTTTTTTTTTTTTTTGAGAGACAGAGTCTTGTTCTGTTGCCCAGGCTAGAGTGCAGTGGCATCGTCATAACTCACGGCAGACTCCTGGGCTCAAGTGATCCTTCTGCCTTAGCCTCCAAAGTAGCTGGGCCTACAGCCACACACCACCATGCTCACCTAATTTTTCTTATTTTTTATAGAGTTAAAGTCTTTTTATTTTTTTATTTTTTTTTATTTTTGAGCCAGAGTCTCACTCTGTTGCCCGGGCTAGAGTGCCATAGTGTCAGCCTGGCTCACAGCAACCTCAAACTCCTGGGCTTAAGCGATCCTCCTGCCTCAGCCTCCTGAGTAGCTGGGACTACAGGCATGCGCCACCATGCCCAGCTAATTATTTCTGTGTATATTTTTAGTTGTCCATATAATTTATTTCTATTTTTTAGTAGAGATGGGGTCTTGCTCTTGCTCAGGCTGGTCTTAAACTCCTGACCTCAAATAATCCTCCCACTGCGGCCTCCCAGGTTGCTGGGGTTACAGGCGTGAGCCACTGTGTCTGGCAATTCTTAGGTAGCCTTAAGGCCACAGTGATGGTTTTATATGTATGGTAAACAGGTTGACCACAATCCTTTTTCAATTGTTAACACTTTGCATTTTCAGTAAGGATGTTTGCAAATATTTGTGAGTCTCCTGGTTTTATTTTGGAACTACTGTATTTTAATTTTTTTTTACTTGATTTTAATGTGGACTGTCTTCTAACCTCTTTCTACCATAAGAGATATAGAAAAGGTAACTACCAAGACCAAGTCCCTAGAACCGAGCACTATTAAGTAAAGGAACAATGGACTTTTCCATGGTGATCATAATTTATTTATGCTAGAATGGATTTCACATCCCTGGGTGGTGGTACTAACTAGCTGTCTAATCTTGGACAAGCCTCTCCTTATTTCTTATTATAGGGGTGGGTCAAGATTAGTGGTCTTAAATTAATAAACTCCTCTTTCTTTCTCCTTGAAAAGAAAAAAAAAAGATTAGTGGTTTTCCACCCCTGGTTTCACATTAAAATCAGCTGAGGAGGTTTAAAAATATGCTCAAAGCAGGATCTTTGGGGCATGGGGGAGTATTTTTTAAAGCTCCCCACAACTCAGCTTGCATCACAATCACCTGGAAGCCTCTTAAAGCAGATCCTTAGACTGTGCCTCAGCGTTTCGGACTTGGGTCTACAGTGGGCTTCAGAAGTGTATTCCTAACAGTCTCCGGCTGACACTGATGCTGCTGATCTGGGGACCACACTTTGAGAACCACTGCTCTAAATTCCTTCCTGGCTCTAAAATTTTAGGATTCTAACAAATTTCTGCTTTGGTGATGTTATCACTCTTGTATATTTTTCATTAGGTAAATATACATTTCTCTTCCTCCCCCATTTTCAGGGCTGGGTGAGTTTGTCTTATCTTCTCAGTAAGTATCGTTTAGATCAGTGATGCACGGCCCCAGATGCACATTGGAATCACTTGAGAAACTTCTAGTAGGAAGAATCCTGCTGCCTTGGCTGGATGCCAGGTGAACTAAATCAGACCTTTTCCGGTTAGGACTCAGGTATCAGTAATTTTTCAAGCTCTCTCACGTGATTCCAATGTGCAGTCAAAGCCAAGAGTGACTTCAGAGGAGAAGGTTGAATCAGTAGATTTCAAAATGGGGCAACTGTTCACGTCAAGACACTTCCATGAATTTAAAATCTTAAGTTTTACATTATATATACATTTTCTAGATATAGTTCATAGCCCAGATAAAAGTTTGCTTTAATTTGGCTTCTCTATATACCTCACTTCAGGCTATCTGCTGAGAGTAAGTAACAGTAGACAAAAGTTTCTAATGAGATTTATACCCCGTGGTGGAAAGAAATAAAATCAGAGCAAACACCAACAAACAAGCAAATGCAGAAGTATTTTACGTCATGGGCCATAACAGCAGCTGACATTTTGCTTCCACAGGCTTGTTTTCTGAGTCATTTCTTTATGTTCTGGTGCCTTTGTGGTAACTTCTCAGTGGATTAAACAGAGGATTTAGGTCTCTGAGGACTCCTGTCAGTTCCTCACTTCCAACCAAGTGTGACTAGACTTTTAAAAAAAGGGAATATTCATCACCAATATGGATGGCTGATCACTTGAGATTATTTTTTTTAGTTTTTTTTATTGTGGTACATTATACAAAACATAAAACTTACCATCGTAACCATTTTTAAGTGTACAGTTCGGTGGCATTTAAGAATATTCACATTGTTGTGCCACCATCACCACTGTCCATGTCCAGAACTTTTTCATAATCCCAAACTGTACCCGTGAATCAATAACTTCCCTTTAGCCCCTGGTAACCACAATTCCACTCTGTCTCTGTGGATTTGCCTGTTGTAGGAACCTCATCTAAGTGGAATCACACAGTACTTGCCCTTTTGTGTCTGGCTTATTGCACTTGGCATAATGTCCTCAAGGTTCATCTAGAGATTATTTTTGATCAAATATATCCATGTCACAATTAAATTAGGCCCATAAAGGTGCCGGTCTCATTTCAGTTAAATGAACACGCAGGTGATGGAGAGAACATCTAATTCCCCAGAGCCGTCAGGAAGTCCCGCGGGGTGGGCTGAGCTGGCTGCGTTTGGTCCTGCTCTTGGCAGCCTCACCCTCCTCATTGCTCAGTCCAGAGACTCCCATGTCATTATGATTCTTCCCTCTCCCTCACCCTGACATCCGATTGCTCAATAAATCTTATTGATGCTAACTCTCAAAAATCTCCCTAAAGCCTCCTTCCTTCTCACTGAACAAGCCTCAATTTCGGCCTTTATTCTCCCTTGGATCAGTATCAGAGCCTCCGAACCCGTCTCCCTGGTTAGTTGCCATCAGTCATTTCATTAATTCATTCACCAAATGTATTGCATGAACATTTCTTGTCTGGCATTGAGCCGACCTCTTAAATTACAAAGTCTTCTGCGTAGCCACTTGAGCCATCTGTCTCAAACAAATCTGATTTTACCGAAGTGTGTCTGACCTCAGCCCCCCACTTTCCCTAGTCCATTCGCTGCCTCCCAATAAGGGTGGAAGAAAGCTTCAAAGCTCTTGGCAGGTTAAGTCAAGGGCTCAAAACAACAAGATGAAATTTAAGAGTAATGCAGAGTCCTACATCTAAATTTAGAAAAATAGCCTACATATAGAACTGGGAAAATCTGGTTTTGCAGTCATGTATATGAAAAAAGAAAAAGACCCTGGAATTTTGTTTATCAACCAAACTTGAGATGGGTTAACGATGTGATGAGACTCATGATAGCTCTCTACATTTTAGACAGTACTAATGAAAAAATATGTCCTGATCACAGGCCACAGTAGTCCCTATTCTTTGGGCTGATCATTGTCCTCAGCTCTATCAGCTGTATTCTATGAAGAATATTAACAAACTAGAGGGCGTGTGGCAGGGGGTTCTGAGGCCTGAGAACTGGCCCTTGGCTGTACTTGGGGAATACGTAAAAAATACAGATTCCTGAGATTCACCTTTGGATGTTCTCAGGTGGTTCTAATGCACATCTCAGGTTGGGCACCTCTCATCTGGAGGACGTGAGCAGCATGGTGGAGAAGATGTTGAAGGAAGTGGGTTTTTAGCTTAGAGAGAAAGGACGATGCTCCCCACAGGACATAGGTGTTTACAGTATCTAAAGGACTGTCATTTGTAAGTAGGGATGGCAGAATGAGGGGAAGGTATGGAGTTCAGGAAACTTACCGATGCTGCTGGTCTGTGGACCGCACTTCAGTAGAAGGCTGTGGTCGGTGGGGGTGCTGGTCCTGGTTGGCCAGATGACTCAGATCATCTCTCAGGTCAGAAAGGGTATTCAGCAAGGTCAATTAATTGAAGATGGAGAAAGCATCTACCAAAACTATACTGAAACCCTCCAGAACTTTAGTGTGAAACCTGCTTTAATTAGTAGAGTTCAATTCTTCCATTTCTCTAGAAACTCAGCATTAGAGATGAGTGATCAAGAGCATGAGCTTTAGAATCAGAAGCCCTTGGGCTTGTGCCTTGCTCTCACCGTTATTAGGCGTGTGAAGCTGTAAGCACCCACGTGAGCCTCATTTCCTCATCTCTGTGGCCCCTCTCTGGGTTTTTACGAGTATTTAATGTGTTGCTGCATGTAAAGTCCCTAGCATAGACATCTGCTGTCCATTATGACTTTTATTAACTTATGCATTTAAACAAGCACCAACTCAGCGTGGTTACCATTCCTACTCCTCTCGTGTTCTTGGAGGATTCTTGAGAGCTCTTTAGCGCCATGGAGCATGACGATGAGTTCTCAGAGGCCAGGCTCGCTCCCCAGATTCCTGTAAGATTACTGGAAATACTTTGTGTGTGTGTGTGTGTCTCATGTCTTGACTATTGGCATTTTCTAAGCTTCACCTTCCCAAATCAGGAGGTAAATATTTTCTCTACTTATTTTGACCCAAATTATCGATTGATATAATTTGATTTCCTGGACTCATAGCCACTTTTTCAATTTAGGTGTTATAATGGAGTGGGTGCCTGCCCAGCATCCCTTCCTCTGTTTCTCTCCTACAGAACTCCAGTTGTTTTTTCTTCAGTTATTTGTACCTACAAATATACCTAAGTGCCCTGGGGAAGCCAGCCAACCCACAGCTCCAGGTGGGCCTGACTAGTTTAAAAGTTTCCCATTCTCTCTCCCAGAGATTGGCTCAGGGATTGGCATGGAGGGAAGTGTGTTGAGGGGTGGTTCTAGAAGTAATTTCCTTGCCCCAGGGAAAAGCCAGAATATTTACCCTTTTTTTCTTTTTCTGAGACAAAGTCTTGCTCTGTTGCCCAGGCTAGAGTGCCGTAGTGTCAGCCTAGCTCACAGCAACCTCAAACTCCTGGGCTCAAGTGATCCAACTGCCTCTACCTCCCGAGTAGCTGGGACTACAGGCATGCGTCACCATGCCCGGCTAATTTTTTCTATTTTTAGTAGAGTCAGGGTATCACTCTTGCTCAGGCTGGTCTCAAACTCCTGACCTCAAGTGATCCTCCTGTCTCAGCCTCCCAGAGTGCTAGGATTACAGGCATGAGCCACCACCCCTGGCCTGAAAATTTACCTCTTTCTTCCTCTGGATCTCACTGTGTGGGGATGTGCCTCTGGGATCTGAGGGGCCTTGCTGCGGCCCATGGGAGGATGGAGCTGACGTTGGGGTGGTAGAACAGGATGAAGGATCTGACTCCTCAATGGTAGCCTCGAGCCACTGCTGTCTTGAAACTGCACCTCTGGACCTCATGCTGTGTGAAATGATACATTTCTTTAAGGTTTAAGCCATTTTTAGTTGTGTTTTCTGTTACTTTTGCTACAAGTACCATTACTAATACTGGTGTCTCTTTGCTTTTAACAGTACATCCTGAAAGCAATGGGAGAATTAGAAAGTATTCTATAACCACAATGAATTGGGGAAGAAATTTTCTCATCCTTTAAGAAGGAATTTCTTCCTAAAATGTTCTTCAAAAGCCATTTTTAGGAACCTAACTCTAAAACCCTTCTTGATATAAGAACTATCCTCATACCTATATTATGCTTAATATGTTTAACATTTGACTGCCAAGAATTATGACCCAAGGATTTGTAATTCCTGTGCATTTGAGAGAGAGGCTTGATATGCTTATTATGCCTTTATTATCTATTATCTATATTTTTTGTGGTTTTTGAGGTGGGGTCTCACTGTATTGTCCAGGCTGGTCTTCTGGGCTCAAATGATCCTCCCTGCCTCAGCCTCCCAAGTAGCTGGGACTACAGGTATGCACAACTGCGCCTGGCCCTATCTATATTTTTTGGAGAGGTGATGAGTAAAGTTATTGATAGTAAGCATAACATAATTGGGGACACACTGATTCACAGAAAACTGATACACTTCAGGATTATTTCAGTCTCTTGGTGAATTCTTCTCTTTTTCCTTTTCTTTTCTGCTACTTTCCTCTCTTCCTTTATCCATACATTCTACATAAACATTTTGGGATAAAATTGGGGAATATTTTAAAATATTTGGAAATTCAGGATCAGTTCCAAGATCGAGTATGTTAATGCTTGAATATCTCCCCCTCCATGTTTTACCCATTCAGGGCAGCAGGGACGTGGGCATGGAAGTACCCGGCATTCTGGAAGGTGCTCACCACTCAGACCCTTATTGTGTCCACAGCTTTATCCTATGGCCAGTAAAGCCCAGGCATCTACCCTAACTCTTTATTTCTCAGTGGAAGATTTTTTTCCCTCTCATCATCCAGGAGAAGTTTAATGCAATCTAGGGCCATATATAAGTCTCTCCCTATCAGTTTCCAAGGCAGTGATGAAAGAAGAAGCTGGGGGTGGGATGAAAAATGACCTATTGGGTACAATGTACACTATTCAGGTGACGGGTACACTAGAAGTTCAGACTCCTCCACTATACAGTTCATCCATGTAACAAAAAACTATTTGTACCCCCCAAATCTATTAAAATTAAAAAAAAAGAAAAAGCCTATATTAGTGTGCGTTCCACTACTTGAGAGCTGTCTGAGGGATTAATTTGTATATTATCACTGCGGAAACTTTAGTGAAGGCAGGAGGTGACCCTCCCACATGTGGGAGTCCCTAACCAAATGGCTCAGGATCTATCTCACAATGCCATTTCAGAAGCAGCTTCACTGAAGTTTCCCTGAATTTCCAAATATTTTAAAATATTCCCCAGCTCTCCGATGCTCTCTTTACATTGCATGCAGACCCTCAACCTTTCTTAAAAATGGTTTTTGATCATGCCACTCTCCTTTGCTTAAAAACTTTCGTTGGCTCCCTGTCACTTAAGAATAAAATTTAAATGTCTTTCCTTGGCATCCCTGAGTGTTTTGTGCCAGCTTAAACTTAAAAAAAAATTTTTAGAAAATCAAATAATACTATAAATGGTTAAAAAAAATAGAATAAAGGGGCTCACAACAGACCCCTGACCCACGTTTCTCATCCATCCCTTATCCACAGAGGCAATTGTTTTTAACCATTTCTATATTTTGTCCTTTTGGAGATTCTCATATCCCTATATAAATGCTTATGTTAATATGTCATTGCTTTTCAACTTTAGGAATTATCTACTTAATTCTTGCTACAATAAATCAAAATAAATGACCCACTAATTTGATGACTGTGTTCATGAGACTTGATGAGCAGGAAGTAGCAAGGGCTTATGGCACCTTAATAAGACATGCATGAACCAGAGGGTGGGAGATAAATGCCATGAAAATGTAGGGGTCTGTTTCATCAGTGAAGTCTCTATGCAGTGCAGACACCTCCTGCAAAGTGAAAGACAGGTTGCCATACATTTCATGGTCTACCAGTAAAAGGAGGCACTTGGTAGGCCTTTTCGGATTTTGGAGAAAACATATTTGCATGTCCAGCCTTTTCCTTCGTAAGCTTGCGGTTTTGGATGGGTAACAGCAGGAGAAGGGTGATCATCTGGCTGCAGGGGGCTGTGGAGAGTGTCGGTTGGTGACTAAATTCAGTTGAGCCCTGTCCCACATTTCTTTGCTGCCCTTCGTACATTCCAGTCACTGAGTGTGGAGCCTATGGTCACAGACGCTGTCATGCCTGGCACCGCATCCCCACAGCGCAACTCTGAGTTTGCCTGCACCATCGTTTCTGTCTATATGGACAGGTTCCCACCTCAGCGACCTGCTCCTCTGTTCGGAGGCTTTCTCCTACGTGATGACAGCGTTGCTCAGCGCACGGGGCAGCCTGCAGCGCCTGGGGAGTTAACGCCTCCAGAGGCGACCCTCAGCCAGAGAGGGAGGGACGTCCTCGCATAAGTATTCCAGCTCCCTGGTCTCCCTGTGGGACAATTCTGAGGAGTGTCGTGCATCCCCCCGTGGACTTGCACGCCAGCTGCCCACAGGCATCTTCATATTAACAGTCTCTTTCTCCCTTTCTTTCCCATCTCACCTTGCCCACTCCCTCATTATGCTTTTTGGGGGGTCATCTACCTGTAGACTACCTGTATACAAGTTTTTGTCTCAAGGTCTGCTTTTGGGACGCTCCAGACTCAGACGCCTGTCGAGAGCTCTGTGTGTGGATTGCGGCTTCCTCTGCTTTGCCTCGAGAGCCAACACCCTCTCCAGGGCTTTCTCCCTTGGCAAATTCTTCTTTACATCTGAGGGGCCCTCCTTCCTAGTCTCTTTGCTGTTGGCTTATTCCTTTTGTGCTCTTTTCTGTCAGTTTATTGGCATGGAAAGAGGGCGAGAAATCACATAGCCTTGCTTATTTGGCCTTCAGTCAAAGCCTGCCTTCCCTCTTTAGCCTAATTTCCTGTTCTTTTGCCCACAACCCCACATCCACGGAACCCTCAGGTCTGTTTCCCTCTTTCAAGCCTCTGCGTGTGCTCTCCCCTTCCCCAAATTTCATTCTCCTTGTCTGACTGACAAACTCCTGCTTTTTCCTCAAAATTCTGCTCAAATGTTAGCTCTTCTATTATACAGATTTCTCCTAATTTCTCTCCCTCTCTTCAAGCAGTTAATAATTATGAATTCAACGTCTACCTGCTTTACTTGCCTGTATGTTCTGCAAGAACAGGTCTCTACCTATTTGTTCTGTTTTTCTTTTTCTAAAAATGTTTATTTTAATAGATTTGGGGGGTACAAGTTGAATATATTAATATATGCATGTATATATTGTACAGAGGTGAAGTCTGGACTTTTAGTGTACCCATCACCCAAACACTGTACCTCATACCCCATAGGTAGCTTTTCATCCCTCACCCATCTCCCCTCTTTTGAGTCTCCTGGGTCCGTTATGTCACTCTGTGTGTCCTTGTGTAGCCATATTTTAGTTCCCACTTATAAGTGAGAATATGTGGCATTTATTTTTCTATCCCTGAGTTACTTCACTTAGGCTAGTGGCCTCCAGTTCAATCCAAGTGGCTGCAAAAGACATTATTTCATTCTCTCTTGTGGCAGAGTAGAACTCCATGCTACAGATGCACCACCTTTTCTTTATCCACTCATCGACTGATGGGCACTTAGGTTGACTCCTCATCTTTGCAATTACAAATTGTGCCGTGTCCACCTATTTGTTTACCACTGTATTTCCAGTCACTGGCACAGTGCCTGCCCTGGCGCATAATAGATGCTCGATACATATTTGTTAAAAGGCCAAATGAATGCATTCCTTAAGGGTGAGCAAGCCAATGTAGATCGACACGTCAGCACCCAGACTGACCGCGCCAGAGGCTTGCAGGGGAGCCATCCATCTCCAGCCAGCCTCAGGGGAAGTGCTCCCAAGACGGATATTTGGAATAGTCAAAGGGAGGCTGTGGTGGCAGTAGGGACATGAGCAAGAAGTCAGGTTACTGTTCTGTCCCAGTTTTTGTCTATTGTCACCTTGAAATTGTTGCTAGAAGTGAGTTGGTTTTGTACCGTCTCAGTCTCCAATCATTTCTACCAGAGGCCATGTGGTGTGCAGGTGGAAGGCTGGAGTGAACCTTGGGTTAGAACTCCTGGCCCTGTCACTTGCTAGTTTTGCAATTTTGGGGCAAGTTACTCAAACTCTCTTTGTCATAGTTTCTTCATCTGTTGTAAGGATGAAGTGAATATATATTATATCATATGTTTTTAGGTATTATTTATTATATATGTGTATTATGTATAATCACCTTGAACCCATGCAGGGCACATACTAAGCCCTATGTGTTAGCTATTATTAATATAGTAATTGCCAGGTGACTAGTGCAAGATTTTAGGAGGTCCTATGGCTTGCCCAGAGCCACTGAGGAAGTCTTGGGTGGGTCTAGCATGATAACCTACATATGCTGAGATTCAAGGACCATTTAAAAAATCTTAGCTGCCCGAGGCATGCAGCAACTGGCTGC
Source organism: Lemur catta (assembly GCF_020740605.2). Classification (NCBI taxonomy): domain Eukaryota; kingdom Metazoa; phylum Chordata; class Mammalia; order Primates; family Lemuridae; genus Lemur; species Lemur catta. The sequence continues at coordinate 44,829,685 of NC_059139.1, forward strand.
ACTTTGCTGAGCAAGAGGACTTGTCACAGACTCAGAGATATGCCTAGATCCAAGCGACAGGCTGAGATGAGTCAGAAAATCTGTTGGGTTTCCTTCACTGGAGTTCTGAGATGTATTTGACATCAACAAGTGGATGTCTTCCAAAGGGCTCACTCAAGCCAAGTATTTTTGTCTCTACAGACACATGGATGCAAAAAGGAAAGAAAAACTGATCCTTTGAAATTGACAATGCTGGCATGTTTCCTTTGGTTATTGATATATCTAACTGTGTTAAAAAGTAGATCTCAAAATATTTCTTCACTGGTGATGACATTGTTTAAATGGAAATAAAGATGATTAATGTCAAAGGACCCAAGCTTCTCTGGTTAGGTCATGGGCTTATGATGAGGATACTTGGATTTCATATAGTTCAAGTCTCTCTCTGGCCCCCTCTGAACTATTTATGTATAGTTTCTTTAGGAGTTTTCTCAGATAGGTTTTGTTGCCTCTGTGTTTTGAGTTGAAGGATGAGACCAGGGAATTAGACCAGAATCAAATTATTAGAGGATAGTTTTATTTCTGGAATCGCAGCAGGCGAAAATATTGGAGAAGTCTGGCTGCATCTGTTAGTGACTCTTTCTTTCTCAAAAAACTAGTTATTGCTGTGATTCATGTATTTATTGTCTTATTATATATTTTTTTGTTTTAATTATTTAGTGGTTGCTGTAGGGTTTACAATGTACACCTTATTACACTCTCCTGCAAATAACATACCACTTTATGAATAACGATTTTCAGGTACTTCTCTTTCTCATGGAGAATAGGAAAAAAATGGAAAAAGCAAACACCACTGCTCCGCAGTTGCTTCTGTTATCAGCCTGCTAAAGCAGAAAAAAAAAGCCATTTTTACCCTTTAAAACACCAGCTATTTTTCTTCAATTTTCACTCCTTTCTCTGTGTGCCGTTGTCATTCCCTCCTTCTCTCTCTCTCTCCTCTTTCTTTCTTTCTCAGAGAAGTAAATAAAGTTTTACTTCTTCATATCCTCATCACTGTCTGAGAATTCCTTGTCATCAGCATGCAGACTTCACACCCTAACAGGACCCAAAGCTCAAATATGTCAAATAACTTGCTCAAGGTCTCATTGCAATATGTAGCAGAGATGAAATTCAAACCTAAGACTTTTTGATTCCAAAGCCTTAACAGTTATACTAGTAGCTGTCATTCACTGACCACAGGATATTACATATCATAGGATATACCAGCAGTGCTCTCTAAAAAATTAAAGTAATTAATGAATTAATTTAAAAAATTAACATATAAAAATTATATACCTTTATGTTGTACAACATAGTATGCTTTGATACATGTAAACATTGTGGAATGGCAAAATCATGCTAGTTAATACATATATTACCTCACATACTTATAATTTTTTTTATGATGAGAACACTTAAGATCTATTCTCTTAGCAATTTTTAAGTCTACAATATATTATTATTAGCTATAGTCACATGCTGTACCATCAGGATTCTTGATTGCAAATGATGAAAGCCAAATTGATCAAGGGTATTGGTTTATTCCTAGAATTGACAATAGCCAAGAGAACCAAGCTTGAAAGATGGGCAGGAACCAAGGGCAGCTGGGTGATAGGAATGGCAGCCAGGGCTCCGCTCCAGGAGTAGCCTGGTCAGGGTGCTGCTGCCACTGCTGTGGCCCAGCGGGCACAGTCCCTTGCACACTGGATGCATGGCTGCTGCCACCAGAGTGAACGCTGAACTGCCCCGCCTCTTTGTAACTCCTGGTCTAGAGTGACGGCCCCAGTTGGCCCAACTTGGGTTATCTGACACAAAGGCCAGGTGTCCCCCGAGATAAGCACCTGGCCTTTGTGGCTTCTGTGGAGGGAGTTGGGGCCCCGCCTTCCACCAAGACTTCTGCAATGATGGATTTCCCAAACCCAGGAAGGGGGTTTAAATGCTGAGTGGCCAAAGGGACCGTAAATGATCACTCCAGGGACCACATAAATACTTGTGGAATGACTGGTCAGTTTGAGGCTAGCTTCTCTTTTAGATATAACAAAAAGAAAGGATTTTTTTTAGATTGACTTTCTTCTTTTCTGATAAAGCCAGACCAGCACATCACCTTTCCTCTTCTTCTTTTCTGTTCTGTTCTGTTCTTTTTTTTTAGAGACAGGGTCTGGTTCTGTCATCCAGGCTGGTGTGCAATGGCCCAATCATAGCTCACTGTAACCTTTAACTGTTGGGTTCAAGCGATCCTTCTGCTTCACCTTCTGGAGTAGCTAGGACTACAGGTTCATGCTACCACACCCAGCTAACTAAAAATTTTTTTTGTAGAGATGGGGTCACACTATGTTGCCCAGGCTGGTCTCTAACTCCTGGCCTCAAGCGATCCTCCCACCTTGGTCTCCCAAAGTGCTGCAATTACAGGTATGAGCCACTGCTCCTGGCCCTTTCCTCTTATTTTTAAAGTACCTCTCACGTTGCAACATTGTAAAAAAGCAATCCCATAAACCCAAAGTCCTCACATTCTTTCAGCCATTTTTGTTCTTACTGTGTTATCATAGGTGAGTTTCTGGCTGACTTGGTCTCAAAAATAGTAGCTACCGTTTCCTTGGCACCAAAGCAAAGCACTTTACACACATGACCTGCTTGGTTTTTGTAATAGCCCTAGGAGGTACAGGTATTAATAATCTTAGCATCTCTCTTTTATAGATTAGGACCCTGAGACTCAGAGATCAGTAGTTTACTCAAGCTCCTAGCAAGTAAAGAGCTCAGCTGGAATCTGTGGCATTTTTCCTTTTGTTTATTTTTTTTTAATTTTGAGGAATTTAAAAAGTTCAGAAAAATCCAAGGAATAATAGAATGAACACTTATCTTTCTATCAACAAGGATTAACTATGTTAGAAATTTATATTTGTTTTCTAGGTTTTCTTTTTAAAGAGATAAAACATTGGACAGTAAGAAGGTGCCATCTATGAATCAGAAAGCGAGACCTCTCGCGACGCTGGATCTGTTGGCACCTTGATCTTGAACTCTCCAGCTTCCAGATCTATAAGAAATAAATTTCTGTTGTTGTTAAGCTAAAAAAAGAGAGAGAGATATAAAACATTAGAAAGATAGTTACAACTCTTTTATTATCTCTCTTCTCCTCTTTCCACAATGGACCACTCTCAGGAGTTAGATGTAGCTTCTTGCAGTCCACTTACAAATACTTTAACATAAAACATTTATATTATATTACACATGGCATTATTATAATATACATGTGTTCTTAAAGTTTCCATAAATGATGTCTTACATAAAATTCTGCATCCTATTTTTTCCACTCACATTTTATTTTGACATCTATCCATGTTGATTTACATAGAGAAATAGACAGCAAAGTGGTTAAAGTCACACTGAATTGAGAACCAGACTGTCTGGAATGAATTCCAGCCATATCATTACTAGTTGTGTGACCTTGGGCAAATTTCCTATCCCCTCTGTGCCTTAATTTCTTTATGTGTAACATGTAGATTTTAATAGTATATATGTTCTTTTTTTGTCAAAAGCAATTTTAGATTTTTTTAAATTTCAGAATATTATGGGGGTTACAAATTTTGGGGGTTGTTGGGAGGATTAATTGAGGTAAAAACATGTAAAGCACTCAAAACAGGAAGTACCCAATAACTGGTATTTTTTTATTTCTGTTATTAAAGATGCCCAGCCACCCATCTGTAAGACAAAGGATGAATGTTTATATCCACTGGTGATGTAGATCTCCACTGAGTCCCTCTTGTGTTCTCAAGCAGGCATCACCAACACTGGAGCAGGAGGGTGAACTTGAATCATTAGCTGTAAACAGAAATTTGTCCAGTTAAGCACTTGATAATGTGAGCTATCATCATTACCTAGGTCACTTCTTTTAACTCTTGCATAATATTCCATCATAGCCTTACTTTTCCTTAAGGGTGAACATTTAGGTTGTTTCCTATGTTTTTCTATTAAAAACAATACTGCAATCTTCATCTACGTTCATGGCTCTTTATGCATATGTGGGAGTGTAGAATTGCTGGGTTGGGAATGAACCCAGGCCTGTTCAATGCCAAAGCATTGTCTTACACTTCTCCCACTTACAAAGTCATATATAGAGACAGACTTAATCAATTTGAGAGTGACGATGATCCACGGCTAATGGAAAAATTCCCCAGAGAGGCACATTGTCCCTTAGAGATAACAGGCATTTAAGAGGGCCTTTGGCAGGGGAAACATTAAAAGTCTCCTCACTGCATAAATAAATCCATACTGAGCATTTAGCTGAATGTGATACATGTGAAGACAAATAGAAAAAAAAAGATTTACAGGAATATTGTCAACATGAACAGATTTTATTGCTCCAATAATTAGGGTTTATTAGAAAAAATTAAAAAAAATTTAAAATGTATTTTATTCTACAGACATTGAATCATAGACTTTTGTTGTAGACAAAAAGAGTGGTGATTTGTGGGAGGAAGAAGTGTTGAAACAGTATTTCTTTTTTGGGCTGACACAGTAAATCTTATTACTGAGCCAAGAACTATTTAATGGTCTGTATATCAAAGAGCTCAAGGAATTATTGGATGGTGTGAGTAAGTTTTAGACAAGTGGAATATTTCAATGTGTCAAATTAGGGAAGAATTGTAGAAGGAGAAAGAAAGGGGACAAAGAGAGAAGAGGATGTCACTGGCGGTGGGTGGCGGTGGGTCAACAGCAGGAAGTCCTGGTGTGATGGAGGCAAGTTCAACACCCGAGAGAGGACTGTCTGTTCTGTCCTATGAGGTCCATCTCCAGGGACAGACTCCACTGTCTCCCTCAAGCAGACCATTCTCAGCTTTCAGCAGCCTAAAAAAAGAAACGTGGAAATTCAGGTTTAGTCGCATTTCTTTTTCTTCAGGTCTCTGAGGACCAAATGGCAGCCCTGAAGGCAGGTCTGGGAGCTTATGTTTTGCTTCCGGAAGCCCCAAGGGTGGCACAGACTGTGAGCCTTTTCCTTGGCCCTCAGTCCTGCTCTGGGCTTCCCCCTTCCCAAGTCCTTGGCCTTCCTACTCCCCAGTTTTCTACCCAGTGCACCAAGACACTTGCAGTGGAGCTGGGGAAGTGTGTCCTTGGAAGTGGGCCCTGGAGCCAGCTTGCCTGGTTTAGTAGTCCCAACCTGAGCTTCCTTTTCCTCATCTGGGAAAGGGTGGGGGTAATAGCAGCCATTCCACAGAGTTGCTGTGTGATTTGGGTAAAGGGCTAAGAAGAGTCGGGCATGTGCTGCCATCACGGGTCCTTGGAAAGCAGGGTGAGCACTGAGTATGATTGCAGAGGAAAATGGGAAGCAGCCCCAGCCGATGGAAATTTAGGGCATTGGTTGGCTCATTCGTGTCCCTAACCTTAACCTTAACCCTAATCTCTGAGGTAGTTTGAGAGAGAGACACAGGCCTTCCCAGTAAATGGGCCCCCCAGTTCTTTGAGTTGGTGGGCCTGGGGCAGCCGGTCCCTCTCTCCAGGCAGGTCAGTTCTGGTCAGGAGCAGCCTGGATCTCTAACCTTATAGTCACTGTTCTTTTCCATGTGTGCCGTGACATTTCTGATGTCATCTTGAATGACCTCAGGATTAGCTAGCCCGCTGAGGCAAAGGGGACGGTATAGAAACTTGCCTCGAAGGTGTGGTTAAAGGCAAAGTAAAGCAAACGGGGCTTTGTAATAAATCATTTTAAGGAAGGAACACAGCTTATAGGCATCTTGTTCTGTCTTCGTGACCCAATTACAATAAGGTCTGACCATTTTCCTCCTCCCTTCCCTCTCTCCCTTGCCTGCTCTGTAGCGGTGACTGTTGCCCTGTCAGTCACTGTCGTGATAGGGACCAAGATCTCTACGACTAACAGTAGACAACAAATTAATAACAATGTCCACAGACATGTTTCCCACAGACTCCTTGGTTTCTGTTGCTATATATTTTAGTTAAAAATAACCATTTAGAAAAAGAGAGGGAAAAAAAAGAATTAGTCTACAATAAACTAAAAAGAAATACTGCCAAACGCAAATTCCAAGCTTATAGCAAACTTCACAGAATTTCACACTAAAAGCAAGGAATTAAATAGATGCTTCTTTTAATGATAACTGCTATGATTTATGAAAAACCCTGGGGATTCAAAATTCATGGAGGATAGAAAATTAATAGATCAAAGAATAGCAGATAAATTATACTTTATGAGTATTAGGTTAATTTATCCCCTCTTGATAAATAGCTGTAAACCTAAATGCAGGGTTTTTTAGGAAAACACAATTGAAATCCCTTCTCATCCATGCTTTCAGAAAGGCAGGGTAGTGAGTAGGAAGTATGTAGTGTTTGGATCAGATCTGCTTCAAATCCGGGCTCCACCACCCAGGTAACTATGTCACAGTGGCCATATTACATATTTTACCCATGTCCTATTTCTTGTGCATGTGGCACACACACATCCACACTAAACTATTTAGGTATGCTGCCCAAGATTCATCTGCATACGGGTTTTAGCTGATCACTCACTCACTGCGTGAACACCCAGTGAATACATTACAAACCACTTCCAGTGATTTATAAATGGTGACAACAAATTACCTTCAGGAAGCTTATAAGTGCTATTAGCATTTCTAAGTATTTACTTAATCTTAAAAATGTAAATCTCTGTAATATGTAACATTAAATACTTACCACTTATTTTGATTTCAACACACTGTGTAAAAGTGTTTCTATAAATTATATGAGATTCTGACTCTGCCACAGGGTTGACTCATGACTGAATCTGCTAATATATATATTTTTTAACAATTGTATTATTGTCATACACTTATCGTTTGCTCTCTCAAGAGTGCAGCCATTGGGATCATTAACCATTTGAAGCAGCAGAGAAGAGTGGTCACAAGCCTGGTCTCTGAAATGGGACTGCTTGAGTTCAGACCTCAGCTCTGGTACCTGCAAGCTATGTGACCTTGGGTAAGTTATTTATCCTCTCTGGGCCTTGGTTTCCTCATATGCAAAAATAACCTAATGATAGTACTGTTAGGAGGACTAAATGAATTAATCTTCACAGTGCGTGGCCCTGTTCTAAACTGTAATTGCTATAAGAGCCTGAAACGATAAAGTTGTTGATTTTATTAATGATTAAAAATGGATAAATAGGCCAGGCATGGTGGCTCATGCCTGTAATCCTAGCACTCTGGGAGGCTGAGGTGGGAGGATCACTTGAGCTCAGGAGCTTGAGACCAGCCTGAGCAAGAGCAAGACTCTGTCTCTACTAAAAATAGAAAAATTAGCCGGATGTCGTGATACAACCCAATAGTCCCGGCTACTGGGGAGGCTGAGGCAGGAGAACGGCTTGAGGCCAGGAGTTTGAGGTTGCAGTGAGCTATGATGATGCCACTGCACTTTAGCCGGGGCGACAGAGCGAGACTCTGTCTCAATTTAAAAAAAAAAAAGGATAAATAAAATACTTAATTATCATATTCATAACTATTAAGACACTAGTAGTAGCTATTAAATTAGTAGCTGTTAATATTAAATATTAGTAGTGTACATTACTCCTGCTACAGCTATTTAAAAGAAATATCTATGTAAAATATCTGACACATAGTGGATATTCAGCAAACAGTGGGCATTTATTATTACTATTATTATTCGGTAAGGAGAGAAACCTATGCTAAATTGTAGTTAAAAGACATCCACTAGATTCAGCTCTGTCTATGGAGCTTTGAATAGGAGTAATTTCTCTTTTAAAAGTACAGTGTTTTCAGGTTCAGGAAAAATGTGATGACTGAAGCCGAGTACTGTTAATGCTTCACAGTCAAGGCCGCAAGTCTCCTGTGTGGTGGGAGACACTGGATGTAGGTGATCGGAGTAGTGTCAGTAGGTAGCAGGGCCTTTGAGGTTTTGTCCTATTTTGGAGTGGCAGCCTTGACAACCATCTGCCCAGGGTGGCTAGTGATGGGGCCACCCAGATAGGGGTGGGGAGAACAACGTGGCAGCGGATGGTGGATTTCAGGCTCTTACCTCCCCTGGCTTTCTCGCTGACCACCTTCCAAAAGCACAGAGACCGTCGCAGGAAGAACTGAGGGGCCATATGGCGAGGTGCTCAGGCTCTACCACATGTAAGCTGTGTGACTGCTTAACCTCTCTGAGCCTTAGTGTCCTCCTTTGAAAATGGGAGAATAATTCCTCCTCCTCGGTTTAAATGAAAAATGCCTGTAAAGTGCTCTGCTCAGTTCCAGACCCAGAGTAAGGGCTCCATTAGTGGTGACTTACTGTTAGCGCGCACGCTGGGGTTCTGCTGTCGCAATAAATTGAGTATCCCTAACAGCACTAATATATCTTTCCTTCGGGGCTGCTGTTCAATAAGAAGCTCTATCCTAAAAACTATTATTATTCCCTGTACCTCTTGGCTATACAACTGTAAAAGGTTTTTTTTTTTTTTAAATTTCTCTAATGCTATATACTTTCGAAGTAAAATTTCCCCAGTGTATGCAGCTATAAAGGAGTAAGCTCTCTGACAGTAAGACCCAGGCTTAGTTCAGGGAAATGGTCCTTGAGTTCCGATCAGTAGGTATTATCAACACCCGTTTCAGTTCAGTCTGTCTGATCCCTGGGAAAAGAGATATCAGCCACTTCCTTTTGGAGGCATCAAATCAGTATTTCCTGGATCTTACAACAAAGCCCTTACTGTGCTACATTGAAAGTCCAGTGCTTGGGTCAAGTGTGATGTCATCCAGTGGCTCACAGCCACTCGCTGCCAACTGTAAGGGGTTCTGAGGGGCTGTAATTAGATTATCAAGGGGGGAAAATGGTTGCATAGGAATTCATGGAGTGCATCCTATATGCCAGGCACTGTATTCATTATATCTATTATTGCAACTCCATAGGGCAGGTATTTTCCTGCCCATTTTATGGATGTGAAGTCTGAGGCTTATGATGGTTTGGTTTGCCCAGTGTCACAGAGTAGGTAAGTGTCTGGCTTCAATGCCTATGTTCTTTCCTGCACACCACACTCTCTGATTGGTGATTTTAACAAAAAATGCTCCACAATGATCTTTTGGGGGTTCAGTTATTCCCCTCCTTATTTTTGTTGGGTTTCCTCTAAAGTTCTGGACCCAGTGACACATCCCTAAGAAGTCCTGGTGAAGCTTCTTAGGGCCAGGGCCACCCACCTTGGTCACGGGGATATTCCTGTGCCCTCCCTGCAACCAAAGTCTTGTCGAACGTCCATTAAAGAAGTGTGTAAGTGAGAAACTACCCCGCTCCCAGACTGATGGGGGTGCACGTGATGCAATCAAGCTCTGCAGACGTGCTCTTTCTTCCCTCTGTCTTGTTAGTTTATCCTGGAGAGAAGGAATATCCAGGTCATCCGAGGACCAGCACAGGAAATGCTGAAAGTGGAATCGAATGCTGTTGCCTTATACATCTTCGAAGAGTTTCATTTTAAATGAACTGTGCGCATTTTTTTAAATTAACTGTGCGCATTTTTTTAAATTGGAAAGTTTCACATGAAAATCCAAATTTCCATCTCCTTTTGAAAAGCTAGAAGTTTTACTGCTCTCTGTTGCCTTGTATCTGGCCCTCTTCATCCCTTACCTTACTTGCTGGCCCTTGGAGATCTCTTAGTTTGTAACCCTTAGGCTAGACCCAGATGCCCAGCTGAGGTCCGTGTGTAGGTACCAGAAGGGCCATATCGACCGTTGAAGGCATGAAATATTTCCAGCTTCCACCTGGGCAGTACTCAGTATCTCTGAGGGTGGGGCCCATACCAGGATTTTTTAAGAAACTCCCAAGGTGGTTCTAATCTGCTGCCAAGGTAAGAGCCTGTCCTCAGGGTTTCCCCACAAATAGCACTCCAGCCTGGGGTCACTTTGTCAGAGAAATGGGCTCCTGAAGTCTTATATGCAAAACGGCCTTTTTACTCAGCTCCCAGCACCTCCTGGGCAGCCCCGGTCACCTGACTTACGTGTACCTGGGTCTCTGTGACTTTTATGTCCATACCTCCAGAGCTAAGATGTGTTTTTACAGAATTCTGGGTGAAGAGAGTAGATTAAAAAGAAACAGAATTATTTTCTTTTCCCCTTGAAATGCTTTGAACATCAAGACTACCGTATGGCAAATCTTAAGAGTTCTAGGAAACAGGTAATGACATTTACAAGTTATTTGCTCTTTTAGGTGCACCCTTGCTTCAGAAGTAAAAGCACATAATAATAATAAAGAAAAAAAAGTGAGAGCTTTCTTTGAAGTCTTTTGCACCCCCTGCGGAGAGATTTCATCAGCAGGCACTGGGAGAGCGTGGTCTCTGTGGCTGTCTGACAGCTGCCGTGGGCGAAGCTGCAGTTAGAGTCCGTTCCACCCCCCACTGCAGGGCGCTGGGCAAAGGCCATATCCACCAGTGATGTCTTCATCCAGGGCTACCCTGGTCAAGAGTGCAAATGGCAGAAAATGACATTTGCATCTGGGCAAAAATCATCATAAACGTTCATAGCTGCGGCTCCTCAGGGTCCGTGCTCATCAGTCAGGCATGCCGGGCTTTGTGTCCACACAGGGTGAGACCTTTGCTCTTCCACCAGCCGAAAGGCTTTGTGGGCCTCTCTTGTCTACTCAGGGGGAAGATCTCTGCTGGGGCACCGAGGCTGGTCTCAGTGCAAAGTTTAAGGTCTTCATCATAAAGTGGCCGGTCTCATTTGTTTTGAAAGTCAACGCTTGCACTTAGAGACTCAACCTGACATTTTTTTCCAGCTTCTAATGGAAAACAACTTGGTTTTTCAAGGAGCAAGGAGGAGTTTGATCATTAGAGAATATCTTTTACAATATTTAAACATTTTTTTAGAATTCAAGTTTTATTTTCTCTTTCTCTTTTGTCCCTTTTCTTTGCCTCCTTTTTTCTTAAACAATAAAGTTGATAATATACAATGGAAGGACAAGGCCAATAAAAAAATCACTAGATATTCAGAGGATCTGTATCCAGCCTCCTTCTCACTTGCCTGGGGACCTGGATCTAATTACTTAAATGATCGGTTATCACCTGCAGAACTGGGAACACAACATCTGCTCAAGGTAAGTATAAATAAGTCTTTCATGAAGACTTGATGACTTACTGTGGGGGGCGGGTGCTTCTCTCTGTATGCCAGGCACTCTTGGAAAGCCCCCTGGGGTGGGTTCATGACCATTTAAGTGAGAGGACAGTGGGAATCTCTGCCGAACTGAGAGTGACTTGGCTACCCACTCATACTGGCTTGGCCATGGAACTGCTCATGTTTTACAAGGGAAGGGTGTTGAAGTCCTGAGAAAACTTGGCCTTGGAGATGTTTGTAGGGCAAAGTGTGCACCCTGACACCTCACTGGATGATGCAGAGACCCCTCGGCAGTGGCCCTCAACCAGGAGGTTATACCAGTCACATTATATCAGAATCACTTGGGGCAATTCTTCACACTGCATGAGCTCGGTTACCCTCCTCCACAGAGATTCTGCCTCAAATTTTGGGAGTGGGGTATAAGCATATGTAGTTTTTGACCCCCAAATTTCCAGTGGATTTGGTACTTCCACCTCAGGTTGGGAGCCACTCCCTAAGTCTCTATCTAGCCTCACGTTTGATGCACACTATGCCAGAGATATGCAGTCTTGGAGAATGCCCCCTGATGGATTTAGATCGAAGAGAGAAGAGTAGTGACACTGACATTCCCATGTGGTGCCTGGTGTGGCCCTAAATAAGTTTTTTCTTGGCCCATCCCTTGCCAAGAACACCTTTCCCTTCTTCCCTGCTCAAACAAACAATTCTACCTTTCAAAGCCTAGCTCATGTCATGACCTACCGTTTTCATTGCCCCAGCCTGAAGAGCTTGCCTTATCTGCACTTTCATTCACTCACTGTCCGGATGATTTATTTAACAACTCAACTAGCAATTGATGTCCTCGCTTCTGTTTCGGTTGAACGCAATTTGTCTTATATTGCTATTTTTCACTCTGTCTAGTGGAAATGGCAGTGAGCTGAATTTCAGTTCTAGCATTTCTTTGAACTGTGTAAGATATGTAACCTTTCTGGGCTTCAGAGCCCCGGTTATAAAATTCCAGAATTCACTTTCTTACCACTCCAGTGTAGTTTCTTACATGATTCTTGTTGATCTTATTTTATTTTGTGGACAGAGTCATTGTGGTAGCCAGTTTCCAACATGGTTTCCGATAATCCCTACCTCCTGCTGTTCACACCCTTGCGTACTCCCTTGTCTTGAGTGTGGGCTGGACCCAGTGAGTAGACTATGGCAAAAGTGATGGGATGTCATGTCTGTGACTAGGTTAGGAGAGACTGTGACTTCTGTTTTGTGAGTATCCTTTCCCAATGTCTTCTCGTATGCTGGTTTCCATGGAGAGGCCACCCGTAAAGGAAGTGAGGGTGGTCCCTGGTCAGGAATCAGCAGGTAAATTAGGCCTCAATTCAACAGCCTGTGAAGAACTGGATTTTACTAACAACCACTGAGTTACTGTGGAAGTGGATCCTGCCCCAACTCAACTTTGATATGGATGACTGCAGCCCTGGTCAGCACCTTATGGATTCCAGTCTTGTGAGAGGCCCTGGGCTGACGCTGTGATTGTAGCCTCATGATAGATTTTAAAGAAGAGAACCCAGCCAAGCCATGCCTGGATTTCTGACCCACAGGCAATGGTGAGATACTAAATGTGTGTTGTTTTAAGCCACTTTTTTTTTTTTTTGAGACAGAGTCTCACTCTGTTACCCAGGCTGGAATGCTGCAGTGCAATCATAGCTCACTGTAACCTTGAACTCCTTGGCTCAAGTGATCCTCCTGCCTCAGCCTCTGAGGAGCTGGGACTATAGGTGTGCACCACCACACCTGGCTAATTCTTAAAATTTTTTGTAGAAATGGGGTCTTGCTTGTTGCCCAGGCTGGTCTCAAACTCCTGGCCTCAAGCAATCCTCCTGCCTCGGCCTCCCAAAGTGCTGGAATTATAGGCACCAGGCACTGCATACAGCTCTAAAGCCACTAAGTTCTGGAATAATTTGTTATGCAACAGTGGATAACTAATATCATCTATGAGAAGGGTTGATGGGCATACAGATGTTTATATTGGTCAGATTAGGCAAAAATTATGCTGCAGTAACACGTAACTACAAAAGCTCAGTGGCTTACATGCGCAAAAGTTTATTTCTTGCTCATATTATATGTCCACCAAAGGTTGGTTGTAGCTGGGCTCAACATTTTCTTCCCTCCAGAATCCTCCAGAACCCAGGATGACAGAGCAGCTGTCATCTCTGTTTATCTGGAACATTGGAGATCATCCTGGAAGAGGAGGAAGAGAGCAGAGAAAAGTATACATTGGCTTTTGAAACTCCCTCATGGGAAGGACTCATCCTATGTCTACTTGTATTTCATTGGCCAAAGCCAGTCACGTGGTCACATATGCGTTCAAGAGAGTCCCAAAGTATAATCCTCCTCCAAGGAGGGGCACTAAATATTTGTGAACAGTGATACAGTGTACCATATACGTGGTACATGGTCAGGAGGAGTGGTAGCCACAGACTGCCATGACATACAGAAAAGAGAAGGAACAGCTCACAGCGTTGGGTATAGAGGCCCCAGAGCTTGTCTAAGAGAGGAGAATATGATTGAAGAGCTATCTTTTCTACAGAATGGTGAAAAATTAAGGGAATATGGGGCAGTAAAAGAAATTGAGGGTTTTTACCATCCCCATAATCTCCATTGTTATCTCCTTAAGATCCCCCCAAAACAGTGAACTCTCTGTGGCCAATGCAGCGTTAAGGCATGTTCCCTGGCACACCTCTTCTGATAGGTTGGATTGCCTTCCCTAAGCTTTCTAAGCTTTTCCTATATAGAAATATAAGCATCTTCCTTGTCTGTTCATAAAGTTAAATTGGGTTTTCAAACAACTGTCTTGCAGCAGTCAATTAATACAGAGAGGAAGCTTGACACACGACTTTGGCCAAGCCTGCCATTCTCCGGGCTTTAGTCTTTTCAAAGTCCCGCTCTAATCTCACTTTCCTGAGTAATAAGCACAGTCTCTGTGGGATTTCTGCAAATGTTGGAGGAGCTTATGGAATGATTGCTAGCCCATCCACCTCACAGGCCTCACCAGGCTTTAGAGAGGCAGCTTGATGGGAAGTGTGGAGCTCTGAATGCCAATACATCTAGCTTGCAGAGCAGGAGAGGCCAGACCCCGACTTAGCTGGTAAGCCAAGCCAGCATGATGGATCTATTGTTAAAACCAGAACCAGATTATACTTCTGCTGATGCATAGCAGATAAATGTCAGGGCCACACATCCCCTAAAAAATAAAGGAAAGACCAGTCGATGATCCTTCTTCCTATAAAATATACTTTTGCCCTCAGGCCCTGCCTCTTTGGATCATGCCAGATGGTATTCTGTTTCTCCTGAGGTTATAGTTTATGTCAAAAGAAATAGACTTCACTTAGATGAGTTTCTAAAGAAGCATGGAAGAGTCCCAGAATTGTGGTTTAAAAAGTGACCTTAAATGCCACTGAAGCCAAACCCCTGCCCGGCGTAAGAATCACTCCTCCAAGTCCATGATCTAAGTCATCAAAACACCCTAGAGATTGGTAATCAGGGACAGGGTTTAAACCAGGATCCATAGGATGCGGTCCTGTCCCAGTTGTCTTTCCATATTGCACCGAAGAGTGTGAGAGGAGAGCAGCACAGTAGAAGTCTGTGGCACTAGTGTGGAGACAATACCAATTCCTGGTCACACTGCAAGTTTTCCATTTGGGAAAAATTTTCTATCTTGCAACTGAAATGCACTTAGTTGTTAGAGGAACTATTGAGAGAGGCCATAGTCTGTACTCCGGAAATCCTACTTATGAAACAGACTAGCTGTCAAACAATTTACCCCTCTCTAGCACTTTCTTCCCCCATAATATGAGGATGAAAATGGCATTTCTAGATAGTAAATTGGCAATGCTTCTAAACTGCCTGGTGAATCTATTTTATGATAGATTATGTACTTTTTTTTTTTTTTTTGAGACAAAGTCTCACTCTGTTGCCCGGGCTAGAGTGAGTGCTGTGGCGTCAGCCTAGCTCACAGCAATCTCAAATTCCTGGGCTTAAGCGATCCTACTGCCTCAGCCTCCCGGTAGTTGGGACTACAGGCATGTGCCACCATGCCCAGCTAATTTTTTCCATATAGAGTTTTAGCTGTCCAAATCATTTCTTTCTATTTTTAGTAGAGACGGGGGTCTCACTCTTGCTCAGGTTGGTCTCGAACTCCTGACCTCGAGCCATCCACCTGCCTCGGCCTCCCAGAGTGCTAGGATTACAGGCGTGAGCCACCGCGCCCGGCCGATTATGTACTTTTTTAATGGTCATATAGTTAGTGTCTGCAGGTTATCTTTTATTTCATAGCAATTAACTTTCTCCTGCATGCTAAATACTGGGAATGCAAGGTTGATTAGATACATTCTCTGTCCTCCAGGATCTCCTTGTATAGCAGGTGAGACAGACATATTAGATATGTTAATAAATGTGTATATAAAGAGCTATAGAAACAAAGGCAAGGCAGACCTGGTAGTGTGACGGAGCAGTGGTTTTGAAGCATGGGTCTTTTAGATGTTCAAACCATAGGACATTCGAGTCATAGGGAAGGGTGTGGATAAAGGCAGAGGCCTGTGGTAGTTATTAATGCTGTTCTATATTTGCATTCTAGGCACTGGGTAACACTGCACTTCTTAGTACCTTTTGGTGGAACTGTGTGATTAATTCAGGCTAATGAGTTGGAAGCAAAAGTAAAGTATCACTTTTGGGCCAAAGCTTTTGATTACTTATTCAAGTAATCAAAGAAATTTTATAAGTAATTTTAATTACTTATTCAAGACTGTCCAGAGTTTGTTTTTCCCTCTGGAACAAAACCAGCAACTTTAGAGATGGTGGCTATTCTGTCAGACTTGGTCCCTGAGTGATTATGATGAACAGAACACTCTATCAACTCCTGATGTACATGTAACATGAGAGCAGAATATATCTGTGGGTGTTCAAAAAGTCACTGAGCTTTTGGGGTTGTTACAGCAGCATAACCTAGTGTATTCCTCTAATTCAGTGCAAAATTAAGACAGAACGATGGCGCACATGCAAAATAAAAGATATCTTGATAGGACTGTCTGGGAGTGGAGGGAAATGAGATTGGAATTACAGCCAGAACAATACCATGAGAAACTTAGATACCATGCTGAGAAACTAACTTAAACCTGTACGTTTGGATTCAGAAAAGTTAGAGGACAAGACGGGGCTGGCTGTGGCATAGGAAGCCCGGGTTAGGCACGCCACTCCTGCTACTGCACTCCAGCAAGGGGTGCTGTGCTGGGATCCAGGGACATGTTTCCTTGTCCTAGGGCAAGTGTCTCCGTCAGCGCTACCTCCCATGTATCTGACAGGGGCCGCTTTTCTTAGGCTAGACTTTAGGTCAAAAGCTTGTTTTTAGCATTAATGTTTGAAAAATGGAATCTTCTGGGTTCACCTATGCTCCTACCTCCTATTCATTGAATCCAAATTTGGAACTATCGTTTGCTGCTCTGGATTTTCTTTTTCTGCTCTACTGTTTCTTTCCAGTCTTGTTTCTCATTCCATTTCCCCATCTCTCACATTCCCACACACCCTACTCTCCAGCAACCCAGAGCACTCAGTGTTTCCCCAGATGTCCTGCCTCTGTGACTTGAGTTGACTGCCCATTTGCCTCCAAGGCCCCAGAGTGGGATATTTGTTATTATTGAAATCCCATCCACCCACTAAGACCCAGTTGCTCATTCCAAGGATGTCATTTTTTCATGACGCTTCCCCTCTCTAGAGATAATTAATCTCTGGGTTCTCTTTTCTTTCTTAGGACTATCACCTCACTGAGTTGTTGGTTTATGGGTATTTGTGGACATGGTCAGACCCAAAGATCCCTGAGGGCAAGAGCTGGTCTCAGCAGTCCTTGTAATACCTAGCAGTGTTGTGAACACATAGGGCACTCAGATTTTTAAAACTGAGTCTTGAAATTGAAAACCTCTTAATTGAAAGCTTAAAAAAATTACTGGAAAGCTTTGTCTAATTTCCCCTGCTTCACTCCTTTTGAGGCAGTCTGTAAAGTATATATCATTTCTTACTACGTCTCCAACACCTCCCAATTTAGCACCAGCTCCAAGTGTCCTTTACTTGCAGATTATTTTCTTTTGGATAGTGATACAGATGTTTAGTTAGAACATAGTGAGTACCCGTTCCTTTGGAAGGCTATGGCTTGGAAGTAAACAGAGGATGCATGTCAATGGGAATTAATCTCTCTTCTGAAAGCAGGGAGGGTGGAGAGCAGACAATGTAGAAATGAAAAGGGTGTCACCTAAGAGATTACAAATGTGTACCAAAGAGAGCAGAGTGATGTTTAACTTGGAGGAAAGAGCAGCTAACACAAATAAGGAGAAACAGTCTTAAACACAAATATTTAGGAAGTCAATGAAACTGAAGAAGTTTTACTATTGAACAAGACTTGGCTAGGGTGGGGAGCGGGAAATAGAGAGAAGGTTAATGGATAAGAAAGTAGTCAGACATTCAAAAAATATGACAACCTAAATGGCCAGTGTTATTCTGGGATAGATAGGAAAAGAAATAATTTAAAATTAAAGGAGGAAAGGAGGGAGAAATACTGGAGCTTGGGAAAAACATCACTTTGGTATCTAATTCTTCCATGACCACCTCATTTAGTTAATAACTTAGGGCTCTAGAGTTCTCATTAAGTAATATTGACAAGCCCCTATATTTTACGCATTTTTTTTTGACCCAAAACAAAGTAGATTGTGTTTTCTTGCCAAGTCACAAATCAATTAACAGGTTATTTTTACAGTGAAAGGTTCCAAACTCCAAGAGTTAGACATGAGTAAGAAGAGGTTTTTCCCAGACTTTTACATTTTCTTCTCAGATAGCTGTATGTTATAAGTAGATCCTACTGGCACTAGTTTCTTGGCTCTCTGCTGATGAGATTTCTCTACTTCAGCTATTTAAAAGAGCAGAGCTGGAGGCCTACTCTATCTTAGAAGGAGTGGTTAAGAGAGGTTTGTTCACAGTAAATCCCCAAAGACACATCCTGGTCATTGCTTCTTTTTTTGTGAGGCAACCTGACTCCCTTTTCTCTATTTGTGATGAGAATTAGTGATTAAATCCAATTATGATTTTTCTTTACTTGCTTGGGGGCATCAAAGGTGGGCTTTTTCCCCCTAATAGAGTTATTACAAAGTAGCAAGAATATATACATTCTCATGACAGAGCATAATGCAAGGACTGTAGAACATCTAATGTTTTTGTGTCTTCTCTAGTTTTAAATTATGTAAGTTGTCTTTGGGAGGAAAATGTCCTACGCTTTACTATACTATGCTTCATAAAGACAATTTATAAAGTCATTCTGCTCAAGATGAAAAAAACATTGTGATATGTAAATGGCCAATATACTCCTTGCTTGCTTCACAGGGTTGTCCAAGAGTCCTTTCCCTAACCCTCAGCTAAAGAGGTACCCTCATTATATGAAGATGATAACACCAACCCAATATCAGCAGGATTTGAACTTTGGAGTTGTTTTTCCCATAGAAGTAGCAAAAAGAGAAAGCTATGGGTTGTGTCTGGGTAGAATAAAATTTGAGAGAAAGTATTGCATTGGGAATATTCATATTCTTGAAGAAGGATAGGCTAGAACCTTATTTGGGTTTATTTTTCTTCTGAAGCTTAGAACACTTTTAAGATCATTGGAGATGGTTTTTGCAATGAGTGCCAATATGTCTCTATAAGGTTTAAACAGTAAAATGAGCTGCCACTAAAGTTCTGTTGTGCAGAATCAAAAGGTATGTGTGAAAAGCAGATCTGGGGGAGGTGTTAGATACATTTTCAAGTTGGATTTACCCCAAAGCAAAATATTTTGATGCTGTTAATATGTGTGCTATTCACCAGAAGAGACATTATTTCTTGAATTGCTTCACAGTGTGCATTTGAGTAACAGTTAAGTACTTGATAATTGGGGTAGCCAGACACATATTATGTGTAAACTATCTTAATGACCCACATCATCTGCTAAGCAGTATAATTGTGGGAGAATAAACTGGTAGATACTTTAGATTGAGTAGTCACAGATATTTAAACTGAGATTTAATTGACAAGAAGCAGTGAGCCATTTGGATGTGCAGGAAGACATTTCCAGGGAAGGTAAGTGCAAAGATATCAAAGTGGGAATGAAATTGGCTTGTTAGAGGACCAAAAAGTCAGTGAGGCTGGAGTGGCTGTGTCTGGGGCAAAGTGGTAGAACATGAGGTGGGGATGGGGTGCAGACCATGCAATACTTTGCAAGTCTGGGTGAGGAATTTAGAATCAATGCTTAGTAAGATGGGGAGCTGTTAGTGTATTTAAGGGGGAAATACTTTTGCTGGCAATGAATTATGGATTAGAGAAAGGCAAGAAAAGATGGGTGGGGATTAAGGGGTAGACATTAAGTAGGCTGAGGCATCTGTCCAGGACTAGGATGGAGAAGAGAGGATGGATTCAGGAGCAGCTGAAGGAAAGAAGGTAGGGTGAAAGAAGTCAGGTGAGCGAGCAGGTGGGATTGGTCTCTAGGTCTAGGTGGGAAAGCATCTGCTTCTTCTACGGATACTTCCATTTGCATTCAGGCTGTAAGGACCCTAACCTTAAAAAACAAAACAAAAACAAACAAACAAACAAACAAAAAACCAACAGTGTTTTCAGACCTGGCTTACTATTGATATCTGATCTCTGGAGATATTTCATAACCAGGGAGCTGCATTTTTCACCCCTTTGCTTTTTTTCTACACTGGCTTCCTGGGTGCCAGGGGTAGGTGGTGGGGGCTGGTTTGCCCTGAGGAAAAGCTGAGATACTGCACGTAATGCCTGGGCAGCCTCAGCGTTCAAAGGGGAGGGACAGGGAGGCATAGTGTTTATTGTGCTAAGGGCCAAGAGTTTTACATACCTAATCTCTCTCATTTCATTGTACTGATAACTTTGTGAGGTACATCTTTTTAATCCCAGTCTTACAAAAAAAAAAAAAGCTGAGGCCGAGAGGTTCTTTATTTTGTTCAAAGTCATATAACTTGTAAGTACTGGAGCCAGGAGTGGAACTGAAGTCCGGTTCTCTGCACTCCCCACACCGCTGCGGAGTCGGGGTTGGCCTGTTTTTCCTCTCTTCTCTTCAGTATCACCACACAGATTCCATCTTAGATCTCATTGTGGGCAAGGCCATGATTTCTCCTTCTTTTGTGTGTTCTGTTTGCCTCCCCGACCCCACAGAGTGCCTAGTAAGGTGCCCCCCAAACGTGACTGTCTGGAGGCGGCACCCCCTTGTTGCTGCCACACTCGGGCTGGGGTGAGAGGCAAGGCAGGGCTGCCGTGCCCGGGAAGCAACTCTGTTGCTAGTGCATTGCCCCGAAGGCATTTTCCATTTCCTAGGCCCCTCCCGCTCCCCATCCCTCACCTTTTGCCCCTCTGGCTCCAGCTCAGCCCCCTCGGGGAGCGTCCCCCGCCTCGGGGCTGACAGCATTTGGGGGCGCAGGGTCCTGTTCTCTGCGCTCTAGCCCATCTGTGCGCAAAGCCTCGTTCCCAGGCGCCTGGAGCCCGGCGGGCATTGACGTCAAGCGCCGGCAGAGCGCTGCCTACAGACGGTTGACCCGGGCCCTCCTCCACACCCCCTTCCTTCCTCGCCCCCTCCCTCTTTCCTGCACGGGGGCTCGGGCTCAGTATAAAAGGCGGGAGCGCGGGGTGCCCCAGCAACCACGAGTTTCAGCACCATGGAGAGCCCCCGCCTGCGGCTGCTGCCCCTCCTGGGCGCCGCCCTGCTGCTGATGCTACCTCTGCTGGGCACCCGCGCCCAGGAGGACGCCGAGCTGCAGCCGCGAGCCCTGGACATCTACTCCGCCGTGGAGGATGCCTCCCACGAGAAGGAGCTGGTCGGTATTCCCCTCGCCCCGGACCCCCCCTTCCTTTGCTTGCCTTCCTCCCCCCCACCCCCACTCCCATTCCCAGGGTCCGGCCGCGGGGAGCTGAGCGCAAAGCCCGGGCACTCGCTGCCACCCGAAGATCGTCTCGAGCCCACAGGCTCCAGGCAGTCATTAGAACGAGTCCTTGGTCCCGGCCCCTCGGAGCAACAGGAGCCTCGGCGGCTCCGGGACCTGCGATCAGTGCCCGGGACAGCGCTCTCTAAGTTCCAGTCCCTCGACCGTCCCCGCAGTCCGGGGAGTCCCGTCGCAGAGGGTGTGGGGGTCCGGGGATCCTTATAACTAGGGCTGGAAGTGCGCACCTGGGCTGGGCTCGCAGCCAAGGCGGCAACTTCGGGCTCCGGGGCGGTGTGTTGCAGATCGAAGCGCTGCAGGAAGTCTTGAAGAAGCTCAAGAGTAAACGTATTCCGATCTATGAGAAGAAGTACGGCCAAGTCCCCATGGTAAGGCTCTGAGGTCACCACCTGCCCACGTTTTTACACGAGAAAACACACCGCCTTGAATCTTATACATGACCTTCTTTTTAGAATGTGGCTAAATAACTCAGGTCATGGGTTTGCAGGATTCTGAGGGCTCCCGTTTGCTTCCACCGCCAGCCCTTGTGCCTTGGTCTCTAAGGGCAAAGGGCAGACCAGCTGTTTTGGGGAGTTGAACAGGTGTGCCAGGAACGAGCTCTAGAATCTCTATGGGAGGGAGCATTTCCTGAAGCTGAGCTCTTAGTTTCATATCAGGAAGAATTCTCTGAGCTGGAAGACCCCTTGCATCAACTCAGTTCTTGCTCCCCCAATTTCTTCCTGCTTCCTTCCGGAGTGTAGCCAGTGTTTTTGATCTAAATTCTTTGATCAAAATTCTTGATTCAGTCGGGGCTGCTCACCTTCCTTGGATGGCTCCCGGTAAAATGCACAGTGCGCGCGCGCACTCACACACACACACACACACACACACACACACACACACACACACACACTCTCTTTAATCTTCCTTCTCGGGATGAGGAAGTGGGAAAGCAGGGAACAGGGGTTGTGAGAAAGTGTAGGTCTGTTGTTTATTTCTTAGAAAAAAGGTCTGGTTGATTTTTTTCCTTTGAATGAGCAAGAAAAGGAGCCAGGAAATGTGCTCCACCCACCAAAGGTGGAAGAAAGTAGGGGGGGACCTATAATTTAAATTTCCTTTAAAAAAATGTCCTCTCACTGAAATTATAAGCACAAAGCTTGCTGTGTTTCAGGCCTAACTAAGGCCTCTGGTAACTGGGATGGAGTCCAGTTGGCCCTCTCAGCAGGCAGAAATTGCGTTGATTGGGAGACTCGCCCTCTGGGAGCCTGGGTTTGCTCTTGCCAGATGACCACACGTTGCGTTGTTTGCAGTGCGACGCCGGGGAGCAGTGCGCGGTGCGCAAAGGCGCGAGGATCGGGAAGCTGTGCGACTGTCCCCGAGGAACTTCCTGCAATTCCTTCCTCCTGAAGTGCTTATGAAGGGGCGTCCACCCTCCTCCATAGGTCCCCAATCCCTCTACTTTCCCCGAGAGGACCACACCTTCATCCCTGGAATTTGGCTTTAGCAACAAAGTTTGCATTTCTCTCTGAGGGGAAGGGGCTCTTTTCCTGCTGTTTCAAAAATAAAAGAACACATTAGATGTTACTGTGTGAAGGATAATGCCTTGTATGGTGTTGATACGTGTGCAAAGTATTCTTTTCTTATTTCATTTGTCTGACAAACTCTTGTGTACCTTTGTGTAAAGAAGGGGAACTTTGCTTTGGAAATTGTATTTTTGTATGTGGCATGGCAGAATGAAAATTAGATCTAGTTCATCTTGGTAGATGACATTACAACCTGAAAAATAAATCACCCTAAGCAACACAAATTGAAGCATGTACAAATTATACATAATAAAGTGTTTTTAATAATTGCTCAAAGTGTATTGTTGTTTCTACATAAGAAATTTAAATGGGAATGGTGAGATTAATCACGCTGTTGTTTTCAAAGAGAAATATTTCAAAAATAGCAGTCTATTGGGAGAGCAGCACCTTAGCTCCAAGGAGTTTTGATCATTAATTAGGGGACTGCCACACAGCTTAGGTACACTCTATGTTTCTTTGATTGCAGTGACGTGGGCTCTGTGCCAGGGTGTGTGTATATGCGTGTGTGTGTGTGTGTGTGTGTGTGTGTGTGTGTGTGTGTGATGAGATGGAGACGGTTGGGGTCGAGGTAATATGATTTTGTTTATGATTTATGTTTAGCCAGACCCTGTCATTTTAACAGTGAGACAAATAAAATATAAATTATTTCAGATTTTAGCTACATTAAAAGCAATTTGAAAAATCAGAGCTTTTGTTTTGGCAGTTCCTTTATTGGAAAATATACATTGATTAAAAAAATGGACTCTGTGGGGGGTTGTTGTTTGCCCAAAGGAAGGGAAATTGCTATATCAGGTGCTCAAAGTGTGTGAGACCCACTCATTCCTACTGAGTCATTCCAATAAATAGTTTTGAGAGGAACAAATGAAAATGGGGGGGGGGAGGACAAATACAACTTAAGAAATACAAAAATATTAAATGTGAAGTTTAGAAGCCTTTAAATGTTTCTGGGTACTTAATCTGAGGTCACATCTTAAAAGGTTTCAACTAGACTAAGTAACATTTAAGAACAGCGTCATGAGAGGAACAAATGCTAACAGCTTTCAAATCCAAACTCAAGAGGCACTTGTATAATAGCAGGATTGAAAAATAAAATCTCTCTACTGATTCATGGGGAGATAGAATATGCTGATAGAAACTATTCTCATGCAGAGTTACCATTTGCAGTGTTCTTATTATTATTAACATAGCTAATCTTGCAAGATAGATATTATTACCATTTTTCAGAGGCCAAAATAGATTATGGAATTTGCTTAAATCATACAACCCTAAATCATGAGTTCAGCTTTAATCTCTTTGACTTCAAAGATTTGTCTTTTTCCTCCATACCACTCTGGGCAATCAACAAGCTGTTTGGACTCACAAGTTCCCCAGAAATCACTTTTTTCTTTAATAGAAATGAGCTCACTGGGAGAGGGGGGGCAATGTTTATTTTTTTGAGTTTCATTTCCATTTGAATTACTCTTTGATATGCCCATGTGTGATTAAAATGTTATATCTTTTAATCTTTAAAAACTATAAATAATTATTTAATAGTTTCACATCCCACTTTTCCAGAAATGATTTCAGTTAAAATCTTCTTCTTGAGCCCCTTAACTGTTCCTATCTATGTCAGCCCTAAATAGATCAGATCAGAAAATTGTTTTAGTCATTGACTACTGAACAGACAGGACTCTCAGGAATAACACTTAGATTTGCTTTCTATTTCATCCTGAAATGTTTCCCCAAAAGCAAGAGATGCTGGAAGAATTTGGAGTTGAAGGAAAGGAATACTAATTGTGCTCTAAATGATTTTTAACCTATCCCCTCCACCCGTACCTCTACTCTATCATCCCTCCTTTCTTGTTTAATAAGAATAAAGGATACAGACAAGTGGTTATGGGAGATTGGTGATAGGTAATGTGTGGGTTGCATATGAAAAAGCTTCTTTTTTCCCTGAAAAAAATTCTGTCTGAGAGCCCAGATTTTAAATTAATGGTGCTACTGATGTTCTACACTAATGATGGTAGCATTTAATCTTAAATGGCTTGTTAGAAGTAACTTTTGCCTCCCCATTTTCAATATTAGAACTCCCCTTCAAATAGAATGCCTCAGTATGTTTAATGATTAAAGGTCCCTGTGATGGGGGACGAGAACGTTAAAGACGAAGAAAGTTTTAATGAGACAAGTAGTCACCTACATGTGAGGCCCAGAGACCATCTGAGATTAGCTGAAAGGTCAGTTCTCTGTGAGCTGACCAGTGGCTACATCTAAAGATCTGAGGAATATTACAAAGTGTAGAAATGATATACCTAGAGCAGTGGTTTCTCATAGGGGTCTGGAGATGATGTATGAAAGTTACCAGATGACTTTTCTCAATTCCTCATGACCGCTCTACTTCCCACTGTAATTGCTGATATTATGCCCTTCACCCTATGCCAGAATCTGGAGGGCTGTGACAGACACTTAGTGTACCTGTGTACCTGTGTCTCCCCCCATCCCAATCCTGATAATGGCACATCCAAACCTGGGTATGGGGAGTGTAGTTAGGGAAGGGGATTTAGGACTGTATAGTATAAATAAGATCCTTGGGTCTGCTAAGCTTCCTCTCCTAAAGCCTCTGCCACACAGAGCTAGTTTTTAATATAGTTCATTCATTCATATTCATTCCACACTTTTCTGAGTGCCTTGCATGTAGTAGGTGCTGAGAATGTAATGATAAACAAGACAGACATAATTTCTGTCCTCATGGAGTTTATAATCCGCAGGGAGAACAGACACTTAATAAGAAACAAACAAATGAAGATTATAAGACATTGTAGGTACAAATGGTGATATCTGTGCTGGGGGTTGAGGGAGGAGCCAGTCATGACCAGGACAGGTTTGGAAAGAGGGAGAAGAACGGTAAAGTGCTTTAGGCAGAGGGTATGGCACGTATGGACGTTCCAAGGCAGGAGAGACTTGACATGCTCGAGGAACTGAAAGAAGGTCATGGACTCTTAGAAAATAAATGCCAGATGAGGAGAGGTCTAACACGGGATTTAGGTCTTCAGGGCCCCTCAGCTGTGCACTGTTGCCTGGTCAGGTGCCAGGTGGGATTAGTAGGTGTTCATAGATCAGGAACATTGCAAGGGATAGCAGGGCTGAGAGTGAGGAGGGTGGTTGTTCTGGTATCAACTTTCAGTGGTATCAACTTTCAGTCTTCTTTGCCCCATTGATGCATAAGTGTCATTCTGTCTTGTCTGGCCAATGTGTGTCTATGATCTATTAATCTCTCCTGTAGTTTCCTGAGCATGCCTGTGCTCTTCAGGGTTTCTGCTCTTGAGGGCCTATCAGTACAACTGTTTTGGCCTAAGAATAGTTTATGTAAATATTTCTAGTTGGTCTTCCCTTATATGCAGGGAAAGGATCAGCAGAAAGGAAGAGATTAAAAATTTAATAGAAAGAGGAAGTAATTGATGAAGGGAGGCTCTTGTCAGGGGTGAGAGGGTGGGATTCAGAGCCAGGAAAAAGATTAATTTGGGAGAGGTGGGGGAGGGCATATGATGTGTGCAGGTGCAGGTGACTTTGTGGGTGGATTGACAGGAAGTTGGGGGTAGTTATTATATGGCTCTGCTTTTCAAGGAAAGTAGGATATAAAATCTGCTGAGAAGGAAGTAAAGCAAATTATCCATTCAATCATCTGCCAGACAGAATTATACTTACGCATCAATGGGACAAAGACGACTGAAAGTTGATACCAGAACAACCACCCTCTCACTCTTGGTCCTGCTATCCCTTGAGATGTTCCAGATCTTTGAACACTATTAATCCCACCTGGCACCTGACCAGGCAACAGTATAAAAATTGATGATGGCCAAGCTTCTACCACAGAGTGAGAGATTCACTGTAATAGGACGTGCTGCCTGAAACACTGGACAGAAGAAAGACAAATTTGGAGGGCACAAGAAGTGAATTATTAAGGCTTGTAGACAAAGTGGTATTTGAGTATTCTTTGAAGTATGCATAGTATATCAAAAGGTGAAGTTTAGGGAAAATTCATTTAAGGTGTGGGCAGTAGGATGAATGAAAATGCACAGGGGAAAGAGAATGCAGTTATAAATAACTTAAGTACTGGTTGAATCCATAGAGTGTAAAATGGTGAAAGGTGAGATAAGGCGGGGGGGGGGGGGGGGGGCAGATTGTGAGAGTGTTGAACGCCAGGGTAAGGGGCCAAGACTTTATTCTTGGGGAGTAGAGCTGTACTCTAAGAAGCTCAACCTAATAGCAAATGAAAGGAGGGACCAGAGAGGGAGACCTGGGATGGAAAGCCCAGGCAGGAGGATATCATAATAGTCTAGAAAAGAAGTGACGAGAACCCGCATGGATAGGGCAGAGAGGACAGATGGGAGGGACACAGGAGACATTGTCGAGGAGGAGTCTAAAGCAGTGATTTCCCCAAACCCTTCTGGTCTGTGTGTTGTTTTCCCTCATCTATGGCAAAATGGCATGGGGGTATAGATATGCACAATTTTAAATGGTTTTAGTTCCAAGTTTAGCACACCTACATTTGAAACTTTTTGTTTTCGATTGGGTTATCTTTTTCTAATGAATTTGTTGACATTCTGTAGTATACAGTTTGAATACTACTTCCTTATTGGTATATGTGTTGCAAATATCTCCTGCTCATCTGTGACTTCTCTTTTTACCACAGTGTCTTTTACTGTGTAAAGTTATAAATCTGAATGTAGCAAACCGTACATTTCATGTTTTATGCCTAGTTTAAGAATAATACTATCTCAAATCATAAAGATACTCCCCTGTATTTTTTCAGGGCTATATGTGCTGCCTGATCATTCATCTTATCTAGTTGACTGTGGTAAATTTTATCGATAGATTTTTCTAATGGTGTTTTTCCATTCATGTAATAAACTCTGTTTAGTTATGACAAATTGTATAACATATTTGGCTTTAATTTGTTAATATATAAACTAGAATTTTTATATCTATGCTTCTAAGAAAAATTGATTTGTAATTTTCTTTTATTGTACTGTCACTGCCTACTTTTGGTATTAGGCCATAACACTCTCAAAAAACGAATTGGAAAGTTTGTTTCCCCTCCCCTTTCCTTGTCTTTTGAAACAGTTTATAAAGAGGGAACGTCAGTGAAGATTTGGTTAAACTCTTTTGTGGGTGGAAGACTTTAATTACTGATTCAATTTTTTAAATGATTTTAAAATGACCTTACAATTATGACTGGAAGCAGATGAGACATGAGAGATTTACACACTTCAATTGAACTTAATTTAAATCTAGTTAGGAAGGATATAAAAAGATCCAAGAATAAAACAGGAAAGAACTAAGTTGTTAAATTTATAACTTTAATAAGTTGAAGGCTAACTTTAAAAACCAAAGAAGCACTTGATTAATTTTTTCTGTAAAAGGCATTCTCAAAGATACAAAAAACAAACCATTTACATAGACAACTACTCGTTAGTTTAAATTTTCTTTTTTTCTTGAGTCCATTTAAAATATTTTGTATCTTTCTACTCTTTTAATCTAAGTTTGGAAATTCATTGGCATTATATTCAAATCTATTCTGTAACTATAACTTTGTCCTACTTTCATTTCTAACATTGCTTAAATGCCTTTTCTCTTTCTTTTTGGGGGGATTTAGATATTGTATTGGTCATTATTTTTTTGGTGTTATCAATCCTCTGTAGTTGCTTTGTTTTCTGTTTTATTGATTTTTTGGTATTATCTTTGTTTCTTTCTATTTTCTTAGGCTTTACTTTCTAGTTCCATGAATTTTAACTTCCAGTATTTCTGGGTTTTAATACATATTTTTAAAATTATAAATTTCAAAGGTACCACTTTTGATGTATATTAGGGTAAGTAACACTAGCCTTTGTGTCTAATAACTCCTGACACTGGTTGGGTGAGTCTCCTGGATGGATCTCCTCCAATAGTGACTGAGGTCTAGTTTCCTTCTCCTGGGATATTAATAAGCAATATCCATGATTGCCATGAAAGGGGAAGAAAGTGCAAACAATTATGATTTTATAATTAAGTCATAAGAGTGTCCACATTCTGTTAGCTAGAACTCAGTCCTCAGTCACGCAGCCCCAACCTGACTGCAAGGGAGGCAGCATTATTATTTTTTTTTTTATGGCTGCCTTTCCTGCTCTTTTCAGGGAGGCAGTATTGACTGCAAGGGAGAAAGTATCAGAGTTATAAAACATATCTATTTCTCTCCCAAGTAGCACAAGAACTTACCACACTTTGTTTGCATTAAATAATCATTCCCTATCTTGTTTATTTATTTTTTTTTAGTTTTAGTTTCACGTTAAATTTTTTTTTCAAATATTTATTTTAAAAAAGTCATTGAGTGATTTCAGGTTTTGATAGTTGATTTTATTGATTACCTTTCTTAGTAGTAGATTTCTTCAAGTATTCTAGAATTTAGGGTTGCCAACTCATTTTAATAAGCAGCGTTCTCTTCCTCCCTTCCCCTCTGTTTAGCAGCTTTGTGGTTGCTCAGCTCCTTGGGCTTCCAGCCCAGAACCAGGCTTTACAGCAGTGGTTTGGGTCTCCTGGCTTGTAGTAATGTCAGGGAGAGTCAGATGGTTGGGTGGCTTTCCTGCCAGGTCTTTTCCAAGCAGTAACTCGGTGACTGAGCCAGTGGACGGCATGTTCAGTTCCTGGTTCCAGGGCCATGAAATTGTCCTCCTTGTTCCCTGGGTTTACCACTTTTTTATAAGCTATAGCCCCAGGTAGTCTTCTACAGCAGTTAAATTTAAGCTTGTTTTCATGATTGGAAGAGACCCACTCCAGCCCCCATTTTGAATAGTTTTAGTCTCTTTACTCCATAGGAGCCAAACTTTTAGCTGCTACTGCCTATTTCTGAACCCAGTGTCCAACAACCCCTTGGCTTCAATCTGTTCATGACATTGAATTTGTGGTGCACTGTTACATTTATCTTCCTTTTTGATGCTGGCTCTATATTTCCAGTTTTCTCTTTTTGTATTTTGTCTGTCCTTGTGATGACATTACTTCATTACATGAGCTAAGGCACCAGCTAGATGGGAAGTATACACCCCATTTACTCTCAGACTCACCACAATTTGACTTCTATCCCTAACACTCCATTAAAACTGCTCTCCCATGCCAGCCCAGGAAAAAGAACGAAAACTGTTCTTGATCATGATCACCACCCAAATTCACATTTATAAATCCAGTAGATGTATTTCTCTTCTAATATTATTTTACTTATCAGATGCATTGACCACTGTTGATAGATCGTGCCCTCTTTCTTGTAACATTTGCTTTTTGCTTTCATTTTATCTCCATTTTTCTCTCCCATGGCAGGTGGGCTATTCCTTCTCCCAACTCCTCATGGCAGCTCTATTTGGATGTGTAGGAAACTTAAACTCAAAACTTCCCTCCATTTTCTTGTCTCTTACTAAGTAATCTGGTATTTCAGATTCATATTTTTAATATTTAAATTTTTACCTATTTTCACTTAAGAGTAATTTGTTAATATTTGTATGAACCTGTGACTACACTTAATACAGCAACACTTTTCTTGACCTAAGTTTCCTAAGTTTTATTGGTTTATTGCTCATCATTGATTCTTTTATAAAATCATCTCAATTCTTGAGTTCTTTATTTCAATTCATTGGAATCTTTGACTTTTTGAAGACTGGTACTTGAATGTTATATTTCTGAATCTTTCCATATTTGAAATTTTGTTTATTTTGCTTTTACGAGGAACATATTTTTAGGCATAGGTGCAGATATCTCTATTAGTCCATTCTTTTCCGGCATTGGGTTAAGGGAAATCTTTCACTGTAATTGTCTTTTTTTTTGCAAGTATCTTGTCTTTCTTTCAGTCTGTGAGTAGATTTTTTTTCCATATTTGAACTTCAGAAATGTCACCCAGGGTATCTTGGTATAGATCTGTCTTTATAACCTTTCCTGAATCTTGTAGAGCCCTTTCAATTGAAAGATTCAAGATTTTCTTTGGTTAAATGAAAGCTATTTCTTTGATTATTGTTTCTCTGTTGTGCACTCTGTTCTCTTTCTGGGATTCCTTTTACATAAATATAGAATCTAGCCAGGTGCTGGCATGCCCCTGTCATCACAGCTATTCGGGAGACTGAGGAGGGAGGATCACTTGAGCCCAGGAGTTGAAGACCAGCCTGGGCAACACAGTGTGGCTCTGTCTCAAAAAACAGTGTGTAAAATAATTAATATAGGAACTCTCATATTTATCTTTATGTGAATTATATATTTTCTTTCTCCTTTTCATCTTGATTTTTGTCCTCTGATTCCTGGGGGAACATCTGAATATTGTTCTCTAATTCATAGATTTGGTTTCATGCAATAAACAACCTTCTGTTCACAGGCCCCACAATCATTTCCATTAAACTCCCTTTTCTTGTGGTTCTGGTGCAAAAAGCAAATACTCCTGAGAGGTACAGACCACTCATTTACTCAGACTTCAGTTAGTGTGGGTTTTCTACAGCCTCTTTTTCCATGACTGCAGAGAAGCTGAGCTCTCAGGGCCCAGTAGGGAGACACTGGGACCAGCTTTGTCTGGTTCACACCTGGCTAAGGCCTGTCTCTGGCTGGAGCTCTCAAAGGCTCAGCAAATGCTCTCAAAGGGAGAAAGAGGACCAAGAGCTCTGAGGTGGCATGTGGGAATGGCACCTCTTGTTCTTTAAATCACAAGTATAAGAACAGTTTTTTTTTTTTTAAACATAGGCAATAATAAAACTTTCTTTTCTTTTTTTTTTTTTTTTTACTTTTTACTTAGTCAGGTGGGGGAGAGAGAGAAGAGAAGAGGAGGAAGAGGAAGAGGAGGAGGAGGAGGGTACAGTAACGGCAAGAGAGTGAGCCTGGGTTCTGTGTTGGGGAAAGATGAAGGTGGAGACAGCTGCAGAAGGAATTTGGGCGAAACATAAATATCTAATGAGCATTTATCCAGTGATTCCCTGTGTGACCTATATGGCAAATCTCTCTTCCTGCTCGCCAATGAATTCTTTAGTAAATACTTTGCTACTCTAAGTAACAACAAGTGGGACCCATAAATGTGGGCGTGTGGAGGAACACAGATTCCTGCTGTGGTATTGAATCCCTCTTCCCTGGGAATTTGTCCAGATCATCACTTCTTTCACCTGTTCCTACATGAAACTCTTCACTTTCATTTTCCCAGGTTGCCTGCGATGGCTTCAGCCTGTGTATCTCGGTTCCTAGTATTTGTTTCCAACCATTTGACTCTGATAACCCATATTGGATACAATCTCCGGCCATGCTTTGGCATAGATCTCCTAACACAGTTCTCAGTTTTACCCTCCAGTCTCCCATCTCTGTGGATGCTCTAAGAGACCACCACCCACCCTCCACTTCCAACAGGTCCCTGGGACCAGTCCTAAATCCCATGCAGCCATTCTACAGGGAGAATCTGATAGTATCCACCACCTGCAAGAAGATCTGCTCCCAGTTTTAATCTATGAACACTCCTGCATGAAAACCGGGCTCATTTGGACAAGAACAGCCAAAACTGTGTATGCAGACTCTGGAAGGCAGAGATCCACACACACAGCTTGCTTCTCTGCCCACCGTCCCTGTTTCCCCCAAGCACTTCCACGCTGTCACCAAGGACAACCCACCCAGGGCTGTCTGCTCTCTGGATGATTGAAACCATTAATAATTTACCCAACTCTGGCTGCTGCTTTTCATTAATTATCACTATGCTAATGATGTCCCTCAGGAAAAGGGAAAAAATAATTCCCTCTCCAACGTAGGCTTTGTGGAGACAGGCCATACTTCATAAATAAATCAGGGGTGGGTGTTCAGCTTTGAATTCCTTTGAACTCTTCCCTTGCAGAGACAGAGGAGGTAGAAGTGGGTGTAATAGGATAAAACAAAGCAGGCAAAGATTCTGTTTGAATATCAGTGTCAATGTGCTGCCAGTGTGGCTGCTGTTTAGCCTGTCTGTTCTCTCAGCTGGGATATGGGGTCACCTTTACTGGCATGTCTTCCTGGTAGAAGCAGAGACTTTCTTAAAAGGTATGCAACAAGGCTGGGTGCAGTGGCACACACCTGTGATCCCAGCACTTTGGGAGGCCAAGGCGGAAGAATGGCTTGAGGTCATGTGTTCAAGATCACCCTGGGAAATATAGCGAGACCCATCTCTACCAAAAAAAAAAAAAAAAAAAAAAAAAAAGGTAGCAGCAAACCAGACTATCTAGGAAAGCCACCGATGCATAAAGTTACCAATACCCTGTTTCTATCTCTGTACTTGCTATCTAAGAAGGTAGGTTTCCCTCCGTTTGATCTGACCTTGTTGACTCGAGGAGGACTAAATGAGTTAACATGTACGAGCAGTACCTGAACACTATAAGTACTCAAAAAGGGTCAGCTATGTCAAAGAATAAAGAAAGTTCTGCAGCATTTTCTGGGCTCTCCATGTTTGTGAATGGCTCTGGTAGGATTTTTTCCATGACATGTCTCTTGCAGACATTGTGGGATACAACAGAGAGGTTTTACTAACATGTCTGAACAACTGTTTGGTTATTTCTGTCCTCCTAGCAAGAAAGAGCAAAGTAGACTCAAACTGGGGTGTCCCTGATCAAGATAGGCAGGGAGCTCGAGGCTAAATGTGCTCAAAGTTCAAGCAGCCTTTTGAATCTAGTGTATGTATGGTTAGCTATTACAGGATCCTAAACTTGTTTGGGAAGTCTGACAATTTTATTGAGTAGTGAGAGGGCAGTGTGCATTCATCCAACCAATATTTGAATAACAAACATGTCCCAGATGCTAAAAATTTTTTTAATTTTTAATTTTTTATTCCTAACTTTATTGCTATTTTTCACAAAAATTGAGCAAAAGGGAAAATAAGAAGAAAATCATCACTCCCATTCATTGTTTAAGACTTTGGGGGCTTTTTCGTTCCTGAGTCTTCCCTATGAGGCTGAATCTTGGTGTTCTCTGTGAGTGATTTTTTTGCCCTTTTTTTATTGTAATAAAATATACAAAACATAATATTTATCATTTAACCATTCATAAGTGTACAATTTCTTGACATTAAATACGTTCATGATGTTGTGTAATCGCCATTGCCTATACCCAAAACTTTTTCATCATCCCTTATAGAAACTCTGTCCCCATTAAACAATATCTCTCCCATACCCTCCTTCCAGGCTCTGGTAACCTCTATTCTACTTTCTGTCTCTATGAATTTGCCTATTCTAGGTACCTTGCACAAGTGGAATCATACAATATTTGTCTTTCTGTGTTTGGCTTATTTCACTAAATATAATGTTTTTGAGGTCCTTTCATGTTGTAGTATATATTAAAGTTTCATTTTTTTTCATGGAAGAATAATATTCCATGGTAAGTATATACCACATTTTGGTTATCCACTCATCTGTCTATAGACACTTGGGTTGTTTCCACCTCTTGGCTGCTGTGCACATGCTGCTAAGAATATTGTTGTAGAAACATCTGTTCGAGTCCTTGTGTGTGCTCCTGCTGGCGCTGCCTCCTTTGGCACACCCCCTTCCTCAGTGCAATGAGACAGGCTGGAGTCTCTGTCCCTGCGGACGCTTTCTCTTCCCTTCTGCCCTAGGAAGACTTCAGCCTAGGTAACTTTAGGCTGATACTGAGGACCTTAGGGGAAAGATTCCCGTTTTCTTTGTTGTGTTTTCCTACAGGTTTATTCTTCCTTTTCTTTTCTTACCATTGGAGAGATCTCAAGGACTAAGAGAGAGTGTGGGCCTAGGGGCAGTGGAACAAGGAATCCACTTAAATGGTTTTTTGACTTGGGCTGCTGAGGCCAATCTAGACCAGCCAAAGCAAGACCTTCTGAAATATGATTCAGTCTACCCAACCATCCAGGGTTCCTCAGAGAAGGTTGGGGCAAAACTCCACCTGGTGGTACTGCTTTGACTTTACCTTCTCTGTTCATTTCTCTCACAGGGACCTTGTGGCTCCTTGGGCCTCAGCAGGCAGGTGCTAGAGAGTTTAGGGGTCTCATTCACTTTTTTTTCTATTTCTTTCCTTCTTAGACATATAACTCACGTCTGGTGTATTCTGTAGACTGAGCTGGGTATATCCTCAGAGGAAAAGTCCTACATAAAGAGTGAGGCTGCTGCCCTGGGAGAGACCCCACAGTGACACCTCAAACAGCACCTGCAGCTGGATGCTGTTGGGCAATGCCCACCACGGAGCTGGTCATATTTGAGTTCAGAGAATAGAAATGGCTTCTGGGTGAGGGCAGGTTTCTTAATGATCTCATATTGCTAATGCAGTCACATTGCCTTATAAGCAAAGGTTTATGTTCTCTTGCACTAGGAGGAATGTGATAGGTGGAACCTGGATCTAAAATCTGGTTTTAATGAAGCCAGGGATACATTTAGGGCCAGAGAAGGCTTATCCAGAACTGCAACCTACAGAGCAGGCATACTTCCTTTGGGCAAGGCCATTGCAAATGGCAAAGGGTTTTGATGACTGCCTGTAGTTAGTGGGATCCAATGCTGGTGCTCATTTCTAGACTACAGTAGGATCCTCTTAAACTAGACTGGGCTTCTCAGTTTGGTGCCAGGCATTTGATCCTGCTTATTTTTTTCTGTTGTTCTGTTTTTCAGCCTGTTTTTAGCAATCCTCTTTCTGGTCTGTCATTCTAGATAAAATAGATGTTTCTCTTAGCTGGGCATGGTGACACATGCCTGTAGTCCCAGCTACTCAGGAGGCTGAGGCAGGAAGATTGCTTGAGCCCAGGAATTTGAGGTTGCAGTGAGCTATGATGATGCCACTGCACTCTAATGCCCCGTGACAGAGCAAGACTCTGTCTAAAAAAAAAAAAAAAGAAATAGGTGTTTCTGCAAAAGAAAAACATATCATATAGGGAATCTATGTGTTCATAGTGTCATAAAGGGGCAATTGAAAAGGTTAACGACAAAATCTGGGCCCTGATAGCCTGGGTTTGAATCTTAGCTCTGTTAACTATTTACACATAGATAACCTTGGGCAAGTTACTTAATCCCTCTGAACTTCATTTTCCTTATATATAAAATGGGGATATAAATAATAACAACCTTTAGGATTGTTGGGGAAACAAAATATTAATGCTTGGTAAGTACTTAAAACAGTGCCTATTTAAGTACTTGTTTTTACTTCTAGTGATGGTTTACTACTTCTTTCCTTCAATAGCTTCGCAAGGACAAGGACAATGTCTAATTTGCTCACCATTGGATCCTCAGAGATAAGCACAATGCCTGAAACATAATAGAAATGTAATAAATATTTGTTGTATGAGAGAATACTTTTAAATGGTTCGAGGCTCTTCAAAGTCAGAGGAATAAAATAGTTGAGGAAGTGCAGGGTTTTGGAGTCAAGCACATGGCCAAGGATGTGTTGTGTTTCTCTGGGTCCCTGAGGGGAAGCTTGTCATGTTCCAGCAGCTGCACCAACGCCTTAGTGTTCTGCTGTATTTGGGAAATAAAGAAACGGAAAAAGCACAGGAAATGGGACTGTGAAGGATGTGTGTTATGAGGGGCTGTGTGCATGGCTCACAAGAGAGTATGAATTATGTTTCCAGGCAGAGTCTAACAATCAGTTCAGGAAATCAAGGTTAAAGGGGAAATGCAAATGACACTGGAGATTTTAAATAAATGAGATGGGCATAAAGGAAGGAAGGGCCTTCAGGAGCGGAGGCATCACCATTGTGCGTTTTTGTTGTGCTGGTTGGGCTGCGCCTCTCACGGAGGAGACTGTCTACGTGGGGAGTGGATCACTCCACCTCCAGGATGTGGGAATGAATCTTAGTGGCACAAACTTCTGTCAGCAATGTCTCCCAAGGAAGCTTTTGATTGTACCTGCTGGACTCCAGAAAACAAATATGGATCAACTGATATCCTGGTAATGATAAAAAGTAATTCTCTCTGAATCCCCACTCAACCCCACCCTCATTGTACTCATCCACACTCTTCCCCTAGACGATGCCAATTCTCTGTTCTGGCACATAATGACAGCAATGTGGGTCTAGACCCTAGGCAGAAGCATTAGCTGGTTGCTAGGGAACATTATGCTGGGAAATGGGTCGTTAGCTTTTAAGCTAAGCAGGGGTTGCACTGGTTCACGAATTACCTTCTTTGCCAAATTCTGTGAGTAACAGGCTGACTCTGGCCATTGCTGGGAACTTTGGAGAAATTAGATACAAAAGAGGCTTAGGTTTAGAGGAACCTAGGTTGGGCAGAGCAGAGTAAGCTACATTTTGGAAGATACCTCAGGCTGTGGCTGCTAAAGAAAGAACCAAGTGCCCATTGACAATGATTGGGATGAATTAGAAGAATATGGATGGGGAGAGATTTTTTTGGTAGCAGTTTAATTTATCTTAGTTTGTATCTTTGTTTGTGCTCCTGTCACAAAATACCTGAGACTGGGTAATTTATAAATAATAGAAATTTATTTCCACAGTTCTGGAGTCTGGGAAGCCCAAGATCAGGGTGCTGGCAAGTTTGGTGTCTGGCGAGGGCCCAGTCTCTGCTTCCAAGATGGTGCCTTGTTGCTGTGTCTTTGGAGGGGACTATATCTGTGTCCTCATGTGACAGAAGGGCAAAAGGATGGAAGCAAAACATTGCCTAGCTAGTGCCCTCCAGCCCTTTTACAAGGTCACTAATCCCATACATAAGCCCTCATGGTTTAATCATCCCTAAAGGCCGTGCTTTTTAATACTATCACATTAGCAATTAAATTTCAACATAGGAATTTTGGGAGACACGTTCCAATCATAACATGATGCAATTCACACATTTAAAGTGCAAAATGGAAATTGAGGATAGTTTCCTTATCTTAAGATCAGCTGATTAGCAATCTAATTCCATCTGTAACCTTAATTCCCCTTTGCCAGGTACCTTAGTATATTTATAGGTTTTAGAAATTAGGACACCTTTGGAGGAAACATTATTCTACCTACTGTAGTCTGTGATCTGTTTTGAGTTAAATTTTATATGAGGTGTGGGGTAGGGATCCAACTTTATTCTTTTATAAATTGATATCTCAGTTGTCCTAGCACCATTTGTTGAAAGACTACTCTTCCCCCCATGGAAAAATCCTGGTACCTTTGTTGAAGATCAATTCACTGTAAATGTGAGTATTTATTTCTAAACTCTTAATTCTATTCAATTGATCTATATGTATATTCCTATGCCAGTGCCACACTGCTTGGATTATTGTAGCTTTGTGGGAAGTTTTGAAATCAGGAAGTATGAGACTTATGTTCTTTTTTTTTTTTTTTAAGCTATTCTGAGTCCTTTGCATTTCCACATGAATTTTTGGTCATTTTGTCAGTTTCTTCAAAAAGGGCAGCTGGGATTTTGATAGGAACTGTACTGAATTTGTAGATAAATTTAGGAGCATTACCATCTAAACAGTATTAAGTCTTTTGATCCATAAATGTAGGTTACTTTTCCCCTTATTTAGATCTTCCTTAATTTAGTTCAATAATGTTTTGTAATTTTGAGTACAAGTTTTGCATTTCTTTACATTTATTCCTATTTCAATAATGTTTTGTAATTTTGAGTACAAGTTTTGCATTTCTTTACATTTATTCCTAAGCACTTTATTATTTTTGGTACTATTGCAAATGGGACAGTTTTCTTAATTTCATATTTGGATTGTTCATTGGTCTTTAGTGATATTTCTCTGAAAAATTTCAGTCCATCTCAACTCTGTCATAGAAAAAGAAGGAAAATTGTATTTTTATTGGGCAAGAATTTTTAAGGGAAGTTGGTGGAGAATGGAGTGTTTATGAGGGTTGAGGGTACCAGCAGAAGAGGAGAGCTCATGGTCAGCCCGTGTGCTGCCATACTGCACAACTCCGTGGGGCATTGTTCTCATTGAATTCTGTATGAGTGCTGCTCTCTGGAGTTGTACAATGTAAGTAGGCCCCATTCAGCTGAACTTTGCAGCTACTATTTATACAGTTCTTATCATGAACTAGGTACCTCATATGCATGGTCATATTTAATCTTCCCAACAATTTGTGGCATAGATTCTATCACTGTATTTACAGATAAGGGAACTGGGGCTAAAGGAGTTGAGTGAGTGTACTTAAAGCCTCACACACCTAGTGAGTGGCAGAAAGGGGATTTGAACCAAAGCAGTCTGATTCCAGAGCCTGTGCCTTTAACTATTAATACTGCTGTCTACTGCTCCTTCCACCTGGAGATTTTCTTTTCTGAGCTCTTTCCTATTAAAATCTTGGCAGGCTCTAGGCTTTACTTAGAGAAGAAACTGCTCCTTCAAACCAACTGTGAGGGCTGTAGGTGATTCACCATTTTAAGTTCTAGATTTTCTTCTAGTGAGAAGGATTGTTTGGGTGTTGGTTTCTCTACCTAGATGAATCCTCTGTCCTCAGATGCTGACCTAGGGTGTGGCTCTGCCCTTCCTGGTGGCTAAACCAAGCCACCAGCTTGGTCTAACACAACTGTCAACAGCCTCCATGGTTACGCTGGGTTTTGTCAGACCTAAATCCTGCTGCTCAAGTTGGCCCAGACAAACACACCCAAGTGTTCTGCCATCATGGATTTGAGATTTGGGTTTTTCTAATAAGGTGCTTACTTCTTTAACGTGAAACTGAATAGACTGTTTTCTTTTTTAAAGTAAAGGAGTTGGAGTCAGAGCTTCCATAGACTTGAAGTTACCACTGAGTAGAATAAGAAAGGTAAAAAGAAGGAAACATGAAGCTCCCAAAGGGCCTGGGTACTGACTTGGGTAAGAGCAGGTGATACATTTGAGGATTTGATTAGGGTAAAATTAGATAAATTGGTTGATGATGACTCAGGCCACTTTTGGGTGAAAAGCAACACCTGTGGACTGAGATGGCCTCAGTATTCCAGCATGACGTTGCTTAAAAAAAAATCAGTAACACCTATTTTCCATTATATTTTGCAACTGAAAGGATTGATTATCTCAGCATCAAAGATGAAATATCTACGCACATGGAAAATGAGGGAAATAGTCAAAGGGTTTTCTCTAGTAGTCAATAGCACAGCTGATGAATTTTTAGCTCTTTTCTTTGAAAGGTGACCAAACTACAAGAGTCCCCTGGGTCTGATGGAGCTGAGTGCTTTTTTGACTCTGACCACTACTGATGTCATTCAGGTTTCTGCTTGTCTAGATTAGACTGAATAAATAGCCGAACACTACTCATTCAGACAGATATTGATTTTGGTCAGGAAGTTCTGTCATCGGCGGTAATTACAATTGCTTGTTTTAATTTATTAGATCAGGAAATCTAATGCATTTTCCATGAGTCCTCTCCCCACTTTTTGTTGGTATATAGAATAATTTTACCAAGTTATTTCTCAGAAAATGTACCACAAAGCAGGACTTAGCTGTGAAATGCAAACTGTTGCTTTCCTCTTCACTGAAATTGTTGATGGGAAACCACCTTCTCAGCTATATGGCCTTAGGCAAGCAACTTAACTGAGCTACTTATGTAAGCATTATACCTCCTTCTCCACATTTGTAAAATGAGAGGAATAATTGTACCTAGCTCTTAGGTATTTTGTAAGAATTGACCAAGTTTATTCACTAAATACTTAGAACATAAGAACACTTAGTAGGCACTCAATAAATGCCAGCTATCATGGTTACTACTATCATTAATAAAAATATAAAATGGCATCAAGACATATGTTTTAGAGAAACGGGTTATTTTTAAGGTTTGTGCTGAGGTAGTGCAGAAATGAACAGAGGGTTTGGGGAATAACTGAGGATAGCAAGTTGAGTTCCATATGTGGTGAAGATAAAAAGAAACAAACTTGTCTAATTATAAAGCACTGCAGTTTATTGTAGAAAACATACAATTATAGCGAAAGAAAAAACATATCCAAACTCTACAACCCAGAAATAACCACTGTTAACATTCTGATATTTTTTCTTCCAGAATTTTTTCTTTCCAACTATAAATGCATGAATTGTTAGCATATTTGTGATTATGTGATAGATAGTATTATTTTAATTTTTTTATATTTCATTTTCTTTACTGTGTTTTACATATATGGCAATCACAGTAATGTAATATGACATGCATATGATTTATAAAGCCATAATAATATAATGAACTTATAATGAACAGCTGTGAATCTGGTTTAACCTTTATGCCTTTCCACTACCCCTCGATATAAGCACTATACCAAATTTTGTTTTTCATTCCTCTGCTTTTTAAAACAAAAAGGTCTTCATTAATTATGTCCAAATAGTATATTGTTTGTTTTTGAATTTTATAAAGAGAGCATCGTACTGTTTGTAGTCTTCTTGGTGTTACTTTATTAAAAACATCAACATTATATTTTTAAGTTTTATGCCTGTTGTTTTATTTGACAATACATCATTTTCAGTTTTGTGTAGTATTCTACTGTGTGTTTATTCCATAATAGATTTACAAAATAGATTTATAAAATCTATTTACAAAAATCCATTCTTCTGTTTATGGATATGTAGGTTGTTTCCAGTTTTTGCTATCACACAGCTGCAATACATTTTTTTCATATATGTCATTTAGGGCAGTGTCAGTATCACTTGGGAAATGGTTAGAAATGCAAATTCTTGAACCTCATATCAGAACTGTTGAATCAGAAATTCTGGGGTGGAATGCAGAAATCTGTCTTACCCAGCTCTCCAGGTATTCTGATGCTTGTAGTTTGAGAACTACTGCTATAGGGAATTGTTTAGGAGTGGAATTATTGGGTCAAAGGGTGTCTTAGTTTGTTTTTGTTGCTATAATAGAATACCCCAGGCTAGATAATTTATAAAGAAAAAAGTTTATTTAGCTCATGGTTCTGGGGGCTGGGAGGTCCAACATGGTGCTGGCATTTGGTGAGAGTCTTCTTGCTGTGTCATAACACAGCAGAGAGACCAACGTGCCTGGCAGCTCAGTCTCTCTTCCTCTTTTTATAAAGCCCTCAGTCCCATCATGGAG
This sequence comes from Lemur catta, assembly GCF_020740605.2. NCBI lineage: Eukaryota > Metazoa > Chordata > Mammalia > Primates > Lemuridae > Lemur > Lemur catta. The sequence continues at coordinate 44,871,278 of NC_059139.1, forward strand.
GTCCCACCTTGATGACCTTATCTAATCCTAATTATCTCCCAGCGGCCCCACATCCAATCAACATGTGAATTTGGGGATTAAGTTTCCAACACATGAAATATGGGGGACACATTCAAACCATAGCAAAGGGTACATAAACGTTCAACTTTATAAGACTATGGCTGTCCAATACTGTAACCACATGAAGATACTAAGCACTTGAAATGCAGCTTTCATGAATGAGAAACTGAATATTTAATTTAATTCTAGTTAATTTTAATTTAAACACTGAAACTCAATGCAGTTATTGGAAAACCTTTATGTTTGGAACAATTTTGGCATGTAAATCACTTTTTCAACTATAAATTTTATGAAATCTTAATAGTGGTCAGGTATTTCTGATGAACATTTACCCTCTAAATTGAAATGTGCTGTATATATAAAATATATCCTGGATATTTTGAATACTTATTATGAAAAAAAAATCTTAAAAATTCTTTTTATATTGATTTCATGTTGAAATGATAATATTTTGGATATAGTAGGTAAAATACAATACATTATTAAAATTAATTTCATTCATTTCTTTTTACTTTTTAATGTGTCTACTAGAAAATTTGTATACTGACTTATAATGCCAAATTGTTTTGCAGAATGGCATCAATTTACATGTCCACCATTGGTGTATGAGAGTTCTCACACACTAATAAACTTTACATTCTTCTCTTAACACTGGAAATTGTCAGGCTTCCTAGTTTTTGCTAGTCTAATAGCTGTAAAATGCTATCTCATTGTGTTTTAATCTGCATTTCTCCAGCTATTAAGTAGCTTGAGCATTTAAAAAATATTTTCAGTTACCATTTAAGTTTTCTCTTTTGTGAAATGCTTATTCATGCTATTTGCCCGTTTTTCTATTGGATTTTTTTGCCTTTTGATCAATTTGAAGAAGTTTGAAAACATGCGTCCTTAATACTAATCCTTGGCTGGCAATATGTATCGAAAATATCTTCTTCCAGTTTACCATGCATCTTTTCACTTTCTTTACATGGGATGGGAGCCTTCAGAAACAAGAAATGAACACCTAAAGAAGTAGATGGCCTGAGACAACAAAGAATGATAAATTGAGGAGTTGTGACAAGAAAAAGGAAAAAGGACTTTTGGTTAGGGATAGTAAATTTGGGGGAAGTGACCAGGAAATATATGGGGGAAACTATGGAAGATAAAGCGTTTTGTTTTAGTAGGTTTGTTTGTACAGATTAATCTTGGTATCAACTCCCCATCTCTGGTGATAAGAATGTCCTCCTCTTTGTATAGGAAAGGCACCTTTCTCGTGGAAAGTTTTATGTCCTGCTTTTACGTAGGAAGGGGGTGGTCAGAGAGCCTTTCCTGCATCTGCTGTTTCTCAAATGACTTCAGCTCAGAATATACCAAATTGGCATATTTTAGAATGACATGGTCTGATGCCCTACAGCATCAAAACTTACAGAATGGAACAAAATGCCCCAGACAACTGTGGCACACTCTTATAGGAAATGTTGTATCCTTCATGGTTTTGATAGCACAGAAAATAATATTACGTAAAAAAATGCAGACACCAACAACTTGGAGTTGAAAAATACTTGAATGATATATGGTCAAAACTGTACCTAAACAAGCCTAAAATAGTTTTTTTTTCTTTCTAATTGGTATATAAAAATGCATAAAATCTATAGTGTCTGAAATTATGTGAAATATATTTTCTTGTTCCTTCAACATGGGTTCACTTTGCTGTTCTCTTCTAATTTGTTCTTTCTTGTTTTTTTTTTTTATTTGAGGCAGAATCTTGCTCTGTCGCCCAGGTTGGAATGCAGTGGCAAAATCAATGCTCACTGCAGCCCTGAACTCTTGAGCTCAAGTGATCTTCCTGTCTCAGCCTCCTGAGTAGCTGAGACTACAGGCACATGCCATCATACTTGGCTGATTTTTAAATTTTTTGTAGAGAAAGGGGTATTACTCTGTTGCCCAGGCTGGTCTTGAACTCTTGGCCTCAAGAGATCCTCCCACCTCAGCCTCCAAAAGTGCTGGGATTACAGGTGTGAGCCACCATGCCCAGCCTCTAATTTCTTATGTTGAATGCTTAGCTCAAACGTTTAGCCATTTTATTTTCTAATATAAACACTAAGGCTATAGTTAAGTCAGAAACTGAAAGTTCTCTCTCTCTCACTCACACACACGAAGACACAAGACCCCTGGTCAGAGATAAATACCATTTATCATTCATGGCAAAAGCAGCAGCCAGAGTAACTTCACAGCGCTGGTTCCCTAAGCCTTATCCCCTGTGGGGTGAAACAAAAAGGGTAGGATGGTGCCTGCAATGTGATGGGGAACAGTTCAGGAGAAGAGTCCTGAAATAGGAAACTCTCAACTTACATAAGACTTCTGAGTACTGCCCGTCCTCCCTGTCAGAGAGAAAGTACTCATTCTGGAATGTAAGCAAATGTCCTTCAGGAAAAGAAGGAGCAGCCTTTATCTTTATTACCTTGGGTCATGTCTGGGCAGAGGGATGTCTCTAAGCTTTATTAACCTGCAACGTCTCCTTATGCAAGCACTGGCCATAAACACCTTCATTCAGAGGACTCAGACTGTGCAGAAACATGAGACATTCATGGATATTTCACAGCTATATGTTTCCATTCAAATACTACTTTCACTACATCACACGAGTTTTTTGTTTCATTTTAAAGATTTACAAATATATTTATCATCTCATTTGTTTAATCTTTCCTTCTTGCATCCTAGTCTGTCTTCGTGGAAAAATGTCATTCTTGTCAAAGTTTATTCTTCAGAATTTTTTTTTAAAGTGAAAATATTTTTGTGGTAAACTTTCTCCATTATGAAACTTTGGGTCTTATTTAAATCCTAAGACGAATGTTGGTTTATTTTAGAAGAGACAATTGGCCTTGTTAGGCCCCAAGTTTTGGCCTACTCTCTGTGAACTGTGGTCCCATGTCAGTCCAGTTTTCGAAGCCTATGCAATGCAATTTGGATCTGTCCTGCGTGTGCACCAGCCAGTCTGGGACCTGGGAAGTGCTCTACCTCATAGTGCAGGTCTCAAAGCTTTTTTGGTCTGTTTATTTGAGACAGGGTCTTGCTCTGTTGCTAGAGCTGCAGTGCAGTGGCGTCATCATAGCTCACTGCAACCTGCAACTCCTGGGCTCAGGTGATCCTCCCGTCTCAGCCTCCCCAGGAGCTAGGACTACAAGTGTGCACCACCACACCCAGCTAATTAAAAAAATTTTTTTTTGTAGCAATGGGGTCTCACTATGTTGTTCAGGCTGATCTCAAACACCTGGCCTCAAGCAATCCTCTCACCTCAGACTCCCAAAGTGCTGAGATTATAGGCATGAGCCACCGCACCCGGCTCTCAAAGCTTTTAACATACTGTTTCTGGCCAGATCTGTGCATGCACAGCTTGAAGTTGAGCCTAGAGTTTTATACACACTTTCATGTTTACTCACTTGAGCTCTCTCTTCTCCAAGTTTCTCCAACACTTCCCAGATGCCTGGGGCCCCCGTTCCTAGTCTTCTGGCCAGAAATCTGGGGTCTTAGTTTCCCCTTTTGCTCTGTACTTCCCCTTACTGCATCTCCGTCCAAGGCCAGGCAACGGGGGAAGGGAGGGAAAGAAACAAGGATTCACCTCATGTTCTTGGGGTCACAATTACTCTGATCAGAGAGAAGGAGTCCTCTCCCTCAGAATTCTGAGTGCCTGCCTGGCCATCGTGGCCACCACCGTTGCTGCTGCTGTGCCTGAGGGCTGGGCTGAGAGAGAATGGAAAGAAGAAAAAAGAACATGTGTGTCCCCACTATGCTCTCTGGCCCTGGCAGGTATAGCAGTTCTCCAAAATGGCAAATCTGATTATGTCTCTCTCCTTAATGCAGATGTCAAGGGTGGTGCTCAAGTAGTCATCTTGGATCATGAGGCAATTAGTCAATGGTAACGCGACGCAGTAGCAAGGTAGGAGTCGAGGTCAGGGAAGGCTGTGGGGCTGACACAGCAACTAAGAAATGCCCACTGTTGGACTTTTGCTTAGGAGAGAAATACACTTCTCTCTTTTTCCCCCAAGTGTCTTCCACTTTCCTTACTTTGCAATACTTAACTGATATGTACAATTTTCTAACTCTTCTCTCTGGGCTTTCACATATACTGTCCCATCTACCTGAAATAATCTCTCCCTGATCAACTCCCTACCCATTGCCAACCTGGAAAAGAATTACTCCTAGTCATCCTCGGTTTGTATCTTTTTCTCACCCTCCCTGCCCTCTTCCCTCCCTTTTCACCACCTCTTCTCAGCCTTGGTGGGCTTTGTCCATCTGTCTGCCTGGCAGGACACCCCTGTTGTTACTTTTGGCTGGACTATTACGTGTTGTTTCTGTTACTCACCCTGCATGTAGCAGAATTAACTTCCTAGCTGGGGTTCATTCCCGCGATGACCTGAAGCTGAGTGCCTGCTCTACCATGTGAGAAGCTCTATTGCCAAGGCCTAGGCCTGTCTTTGGGGCTTCTCCAGCCAATGTCAGCGAACCCTTCCATAGTCACTAAAGAGAGCTCTGTAGTCACCAAAGCTCTGTGGGGTTGTGGAGTGCCTCGCACCATGCCTATTACATGGGAGAAGTGCAGTAAATAAGTAGTGGCTCCCTAGGATGGCTGCACAGACATGGAATGTTCGTCTGGGCTTAATGGTAACAACAGCGATGTTGCCAGTTGTAAGGGAAGAAACACTGCTCCCTCTTCACCCCACCTGAGAGTATCCGCTTCTATTCTCCTCCCCAAGGGCCGAGGACTTGTTAATCTGATGATGGAACAGAGTCCCAGACAGCTATCAGTGGGTGGGCGATGGGCCTTGAAAGGTGCCATCTTTAGCTCCACCACCCTTGTCTCGTTTTTCTCCTCCACTTTATTCTGTAGAATTGCTTAAGCTGTCATGTAGTTTTCTTTCATGTTGAGTCCAAGGAGTTGGATGGTTGAACCCTGGGTGGCTCCGAGAGTCCATCCCTCATTTTATGTCTTTCTGAGATAAAACACCTGAGCTTGTTAGTCCCGAGATTTAAGTTTAGGGGGAAGTAGTAAGTCCTGCTAAGGTCTCAAGTAGAATCTACTTGTTCCAATTTAGCATTTTTAACAGAGCTCTTTTCAGAATGTCAGGCATTCGAGAGCTACTAATAAAAGAATTTCTTATTTTCACCTTGCACATACCTTCCTAGAACACTGCTATAGGGAGCAGGTGTGATTACAGGGCAGAACTGTCATTCCTGGGTCTCTGACCATAGGACCATGAATAGAATACAACCACACCTTTCCTTTTAGTAATCATGGGGAAGTACAGTTGTGGGTCCCAGCACTGAGCAGCTGCCGCTGCTGCTTCTGAAGGAACAGAGGAGGAAAGGAGGAAAGAGATGTGAGCGCTGGAGGTGAGGCCCGTGTCATCAAAATGCGGTCCATTCATTACTAAGTACCTGGTGCGGGTTCCATATGTTACCTCCAGGAATATTTCTTTGTGATCCAAGGATGGTCCGATTTCACCCAAGAGAGCACCAAACGTGACTTGAAGCAAGATGACAAATGGAGAGAAGCAAGTTAAAAGATGAGCCTAAAGCTGAGCTTTCCCTGCCACCTGAGCAGGCAAAAGTCTCCCCCGGCCACTTCCACTGGCCGTGAGCCTCTCTGTCATCCCCTGGATCGAAAACGAAGTCCACATAAAACCTCAGCAGTAGGAACAGAACAAACACAACTGCTTGGTGAGCCGTCAGAAAGGTGATGATGTCTGGCTTTTATTAAGTATTCTAAGTTAATTACTTATTGGTAGAAATAGAAGCGCAAGCTTTGTTTTGTTATAAGCAGTGACAATACAACTTGAGTGGCCTTCAGGCCGTCCGAGGGCCTTGAGGCTGACAGGCCCGTGGGTGTCTGTGTTCTCCGAGCTGCCTGAGCCGAGCTGCTGTTGTCTCTGGGGGAGGCGGAGGACGTGGGCTAACGAGGACGTGCTGTTCCACACAGGGCGGTTATAAAGTGCTGCCAGGTCCCTCATTAGGGACTTCTCGGCCCGGCGCTCCCTGGGTGGCAGCCAGTGTTCTCATCCACAAAGGAACAAGGTGAGGCCGACAGGGAACAGAGTCCCAGAACGACCCTGGGACAAAATCGGGATCTGGACTCGGTGTTCCCACAGCCTCCTGCTGGCCGCTCTGACGCTTGGCAGCTGTCACCTGTGGAGTGGGCGGCCTGTTCTCTGCCATCACTTGAATCATTCTTCCCACTAATGAGACTCTGGGCCGAGAGACGCAGAAAGGTAATTGGCGCGTCTTTGGTCCTGATGCTGAACTTGTTGAGATGGGAAGAATAGATGTTTGTGTTTATAACCTAGTTTAGTAAAGCAGACTACCTGGGCCACGTTGTCTATATTTCTCTATAATATTATATCTCTGACCCACCCAAGCATTATGGGATAGCCCAAGAAAACAGATACAGCAGTAAAAGATCCATACCCAGGATCTGGAGAAGCAGAGACTCTGGGCGTACTTAGCAACATCATTGAGGTCCAGCATCATTTCACATAGAGATGGATATTTGGATATATTGATGGGCTGGGCAGTACTGTCTGTCTCCTGGAATGAAGTGCCTAAGGGCTGGAGGGAGAGGGCTGGGGTGTGAGCAAGGGTGCACATGTGTGTAGAATAGCGTCATTACAGACATACGCTGCAGTTGCTCCAAGCTGCATCCATCTTCAGCCCCATTGGAGAAACTGAGGCAGTTTAGTAGCTTTGCCAGGGCCAAAGATGATCATATCCTTTCTGTATATGCAGGTTATGAGTAGAGGCCATGGTATGGGTTTCATTTCGGCCCTGTTTGTGGGGAAATGGTGACAAGAGACTCAGGGTTCACCTAACTTTTCTTAATGCTGGCTGCAAACAAGGCTGGGATACCAGAATACCATGTGCTGCCTCCCCACATCCACCGAGCTTGGTCCAGGACCCATCAGACCCATGGACTGTTCACAGGCTTAGGTTAATTACACAGGACTATTTCTTTCATCTGAGCCTATCAAAAGATTCTACAAAGCTGAAGGAGTGTGATGTTGTCTTGTGGGCTTTTTGTCTTCTCCAGGTCTTCTTGGAAACCACTTTTAAAAAAAAATTGACACCAAGAAATTGCTCCCCGGGTGATATATGACACACAGCATTTTCCAAGATCCATGATCATTCATCACGGATCATGACACAGGCAGCGTGGGCTTGGCGTGATAGTGGAGACTTGTGTCGAGCTTATTGTTATTCATCGGTGGGGTCGTCAAGGTCTGAGCAGTGACAGGGATGGGGGGTGGTGGGAGGATGTGGTGGGAGGGAGGTGAGAGGAGGTTTGTTATGTCTGCATTCCAGCAATAAGATTATTGTGGCTTGGAGACAGCTCTCATATTTACTCTGTTAAGTGTTTGAATTTTCTCTGTTGACTTGTAATTGAGACAAATGGGTTGATATGTCTGTTCACATCATAAAAAAAAAAGTGATGAAAGGACTCCCATATTGGCAGAGGCATCGAGGCACTCAGAAAGGCCAACTTGGACTGTGCCTCGAAGCAAGCGTGAGTCTCATGTGTTATCAGTGCTGTGGACCCAGTCCCCTGGCATGCCTGGGGGAACCTCAAGGCAGGGGGGAAAGGGACAGGGCACAGACTAAGCTGGCATAGGGCAGTGGTGAGATGGGGAAGGGGCCCAAGAGGGACAAACAGGCTGGCAGCACCAAAGCCCCTTGCTGGTGGCCATGCCCAAGGTAGCCTCAGTCAGGGCTTCCAGGAGATGGCTGTGGGTCTTGGTTGCAGCAAAACGCCCTAGGTACAAAGCAGAGATTTACCGAAGCTAATATGGGGAAGCAGGGAGCAGGCCCAAGGCAGGGAGCTGGCAGGAGATCGCTAGGGGAGTCCAGGCTCTCAGTTCTTCAGGCTGGGGCAGGGAGGTGGGTTCTACACTCAGTGGGTTACATCTATGGACTAGGCACATGAGCAAAAGGCCCACCAAGTCATCTGACTACACATTTTGGAGATGAGGTAAACACTGTTTGCTTTTTCTGTGGGCTCCAGGCACAGGCAGCAGACAGTTCCTGATGGACCAGCTGGGGTAGGAGGAGCTCCTAGTGCACTGTGTAGCCCACAGCCTTAGGGCCCTTGGCGGGATTCATCAGGGCCAGGAGCAGCCCTGGGAGGAGGAGAAGAGAAAGAACACCTCCCCTGCACTCGGTTGCCTGCCTCTCTGCTTCACCTGCAGTTGTTTCTCCGAGGCTGCCAGTGACTTGCTCACTGCAGAAGACTGAAAACATTCTCCTATCCGCAAGCTGTGCCTTGCTCCCCAATTACTCTGCAGAGCACCCCTGCCTTCCTCAAATCTCTTCTCTCTTGGCACATTCCTAGTTTTCTTTCTGTTGCTCTGGTGGCTTGTGTGCATCTTCTCTGCATCTTTCTGCTCTGTCCTGCCCTACATGTAGGGACCCTGAGGTCCAATTCTAGATGCATTTCTCATCTCCTTTTCTGTCTCTCTTTGCATAACCTGGTCTATTCCCATGACTTTTGTATTAGTCAGTTTAGGCTGACATAATAAAATACCACAAGCTGGGTGGCCTAAACAACAGAAATTTATTTTCTCACAGTTCTGGAGGCTGGAAGTCTGAGATCAAGGTTGCAGCACAGTCAATTTCTGGTAACAGCCTTCTTCCTGCCTGCCTTCTGACTGTGTCCTCACATGGTGGGGGTGTGGGGTGTGGGGGAGCCAACAAGCTTTCTGATGTCTCTTTTATAAGGGCACTAATCCCATCATGAAGGCCCCACCCTCATGACCTCATCTAAACCTAAAGCCCCCTATCTCCTAAAGCCCCCATTTCTAAACATGATCACATTGGGAGTTAGGGCTTCAACATAAGAATTTTGTGGGGATACAGTTTCATCTGTAGCAGTTCTTTTTAGTGATTTTCTTAATGCACATCCTCAGCCCAGAGTTCTGTCCTGAGCAAGCCATCTATATGTCTAAATGGAACCACCTGACCTGTAGCTGTCCCACCCATTCATGCCAGGCTCACACAGAACACATCTGTTCAGACCGGCCACTTCCGCCATGTTTCCTAGATTAATTTATGGCACCACAGTTCTTCTAGGCGTAAGACTCTTCCCTTGTGGCGTGGTACTTTGGGGTTTATTTTCCTCTCAGGTCTGACTGTGGGCAGCCCAGAGCAGCTTTCCACCAAGGCTGGGCTCTGGTCATTCTGAGAACATGTTGAAACATGCAAAAGGCCACGGCCACGTTTCTTCCCTCTGGCTGATTTGACTCTTAAACCCTGTGGTTCTCAACCTGGGAAACTAATCTGGGAGGTTTTAAAAAGTACTGATGCCTGGGCTTCTCCCCAGACCAAACGAATCCATATCTCTGGGTGGGGCCCAGGCACTTACCGGTTTCATAGTGAGAGTGGGGAGCCTCTGCTTTAAGCCCCTCAGCCTGAGGACCCACGTAACTGTGTCCTGTGGCTGTTACAAGTTAGGACCCTCCTCTCTGGAACAGCAAGCTCCGAGGGCTCGCCTTGCTTCGCTCCCTCCCTCTTGTTTCTTCCCAGGTCCGTCCATGCCCTGAACCGTAGCTCCTCTCCTGTCTTTGGTCCCGTCCCTCCCACCCTTTGGACTTGTCAACTGATTCTTCCTTGATTGATCATGACACTCCCTAAAGGCTCCAACTTGGACCCCCTTCTCTGATCTTTTTCTCTGGTAAGCTGGTCCGATCTTGCTTGTCACCTGCCCCCCTCAGGAGGGCCTGGAAATTCTTTGCCATTTTCTCAAAGAATCACCATCGTTACGGCGCCCACAGGGAGGTTTAATGCATGCTGTTGCTGTCTGAGCCCAAAACTGATTTTGGCTATTATTGAGTCCTGCTGATAAAACCAGCAGCTATTTTTAATGATCAATTTCCTTCTTGTTTTGCACAGCTTATTTGCAGGAGGAAAGAACAGGCATGTGGCTTTTGCTAGACAAGACAACTAATTTATCATCTGGCAATTTTCCGTGCTTTATTCTAGGTGTACAACACAGACACGGGGCAATATGCTAACCCCGGGACTGGCTTGGACAAGAGTTTAATTTGGATTGTGACACAGATTGTGTTTGCTTTCTGAAAACTGACTGCACTTTAAGACCCCTAAACAAAAGTAAATCTTAAAAATTCAATATTAATAAGACAAGCGACCCAGTAGAAAAATTGGCAAAGGATATACAAGGCAATTCACAGAGTATGAAATAAAAAATGACCAATAAACATGAAAAGATGCTCCTTGTTACTAGTAAGCAGGCAAATACAAATTTAAAGACATCATTTTTCACCGGATTGGTAAACAGTAATATGTTGGCAAGGATATGGGGAAATGGATATATACAAGGCTATACATATACTACTGGTGAGATTGTAATTTGTACTATATCCAGGAGGGCAGTTTATCAATATATATTAAGATTTTTGTAAGTGTGTGTTCAAATTTTTATCAGTTTAAAAATTGATTTAGAACTGTTTTCATAACTTCATTTTCTCCTGAGCAATGTGGGATCAATGACAACTGCTAAGTTGTTCAATACAAGATTCTAAATAACATCCCTTATTAACCCTTACCCAGATATGTTCCAGACAATTTTTGACCAAAACCATGAAATAGATCCACTTGCTTATTTTAAGCATATTACAAAGGGAAATTAATTAGAACATTTTGATTTGCCAACTTTATCTAGAGAGCCCACACAATGTTACACTTTTTAGAATAAAATTAGAATAATTATGAATTAGTGTCCTACAAAAGAGCTCAGCAAACTTTTTCTGTAAAAGACCAGATTCTAGGTATTTTAGGTTTTGTGCACCACACAGTCCCCGTTGCAACTGCTCCACTCTGCTGTTGTAGCATGAAAGCAGCCGCAGATCAGATGTTAGTGAGTGATGTTAGTGAGTAAATAGTAAGTGAAGTGGTGTTCCCATAAAACTGTACAGATGATAAAAATTGAATTTTGTATAATTTTCACATATCTTGGTATATCATTCTTCTTTGGATTTTTTGCCCAAACATTAAGAAACGTAACAACCATTCTTGCTCAGAGGCCATACAAAAACAGGATTTGGCCTGCAGGCCTTAGCTCATCAAGTCCTTTTCTACATTATTACTGGTTTCTTAAAAACTAGAAATTGCTGGAGCACTATTTTTTATAACTTAAAAAACTAACCATTATTCCAAACAAAACATTAAAGAGCCACTTCAGAGCAAGCAAAATCAGTTCCTTTACAAGTAGTTTAAACTTAATATTTTGTTAAGCAAAGGCTAGGGTTTCAAAAATTTCATCTTATGATCCGTCCTTATGCATTCTTTTCTTTGAGTTAGTCCCCAAATCCATCTGTGGTGTCACTCCTCTGGATAATTTATAGGTCAAAATCAAACCAGGGCAGCTGAGGTGGTTACCCGAGGCAGCCCATGAAGAAAGTTCTAGGCATGTCCTAGATCTGAAAGCCAAACAGCTGGCTTGTCAGCATCGTGGTCTCATGTTCCAACCCAGGGCCATACTCCAGGCATCCTGGCTGTATCCGCAGCCAGTGGCATCCTAAAAATAGGCACTTAGGTCTAAGACCGGCAGTCTCATTCCAAGCCACTGGGTCAGTTCTGCAGAGAGAGCCAGACAATTCAACTGAAAGGTGGGTTGTCCTCACTCAGTCGGAACAAAACTGTAGCCTCATGCTGCCACATCCTTATTTTTAGAGTGAAGGAATTCTGTCAAGAGTTACAGCCCTTTCCATTTCCATAGCTTATACAGCTTCATTGTCCTGAGCAAATTCACAGAGAGGTTTCCTTGCTCAATCAAATAAATATTACATTCTTGGTTGTTGTTTTTTTGTTTTTTGTTTTGTTTTCAGAGACAGGGTCTTGCTCTGTTACCCAGGCTGGAGTGCAGTGCTGTGATCATAGCTCACTGTAACCTCGAACTCTTGGGTTCAAGGGATCCTCCCACTTCAGCCTCCCAAGCACTCGCCACCACACCTGGCTAATTTTTCTATTTTTTGTAGAGATGAGGTCTTGCTGTGTTGTCCAGGCTGGTCTCAAACTCCTGATCTCAAGCATTCCTCCCACCTCAACCCCCCAAAGTGCTGGGATTACAAGCTTGAGCCACTGCATTCAGCCATTCTTGGTTGCTATAAGAGGCTTCCTCTGGATTTTTCCTTATAGCAACCCAGAAAGCAAGCTGACGACTCTGGCTAGCAGTGGGCCTCCAGAGATATATAAATATACTGAGGACTTACATTTACAAGAAACTCTGCAGACCACCACCAGGGTACTGAAGATGTCTCACTCCTTTAATCATAAGCTAACTGTTATGAAAAGTAGGAGGATGCAAGCTTTAGGGTTTCACCTGAGGAATCTAAACCAATAGTTCTTCAAACTATTTCTGAACTTTTATCAATCTTGTGGATGGTGTTAATACAACTAAGCAAGAAGGTATGGAAGGTCTTCATGGGACTAGTGTTAAGCTTCTGGGTTTACATGTGGTCCATTCCAACCTTATGTGCAATAATTCAACAATAGGATGTTATGCCAAGTAGACATTAGAGGAACCGAGAGTCGTCTGTGTGTTCTTTCATGCTGGTGACTGTGAGGACAGCCCTGAGCCCACATGTGTGATCTTCATCACATGACCCATGGGCACCAAGAGGCAGAGATGGCCCCGAATCCTCTATACCTTAACTGTGGGCTGTCAGTCATGGTTAAACGACCACACTCACTAGCTGCTTGATCTCTGAGGGGGGCTATGGTTGTGCTTATATGAAACCTTGCCTCTTGTCCAGCAAATCATGTGCCGTTATGTGAACAGTATGCCGTTTCGCAGTTTGTTCAGTTACTGTTTTGTGCTCACCTGTTGTTGTACTTCCCTGGGTACACGCAGCAGCAGTGGTGGAGGGCAGGCCTGTGGCAGAAATAGTCATTGGCGAGCGGAGCCCTTCCCATCCTGGCTCAAAATGTCCACATCTGAGTCATAATCAGGGCCCGAACATCATTCCATTGTCGTGTACATCTGCTTTCTGATGCCTCGTCTTGGTGGTTTAATTAGCTTTACAGTGGCATGTTCTATCACCTACAGTAGTTCAGCCAAACACTGGACCTTGGTTGGAAGAGCTGCAGCAGGCTGTGTGGAGGGGCCATCTGCTCCCAGCTAGAGTCTCAGCCCATGCTTGCTGAGCTTGTGTCATTTCATACTGTCCACCCATCAGCTACTTCTTGGCTGAATGACCCAGAAAGTTCCTGTTCTCTCTTCTGCAGGACGCGGGTGGTGTCCACATCGACGTCCTCGGGACTGCCTGTGGCACTCAGAGAAGGGGCTCTAGCGGTAACCCTGGCATGGATCCCAGCATGGAGGAGAGTTTGTTGCTGCCAGTGACCAGCAGTTCCTTTTCCAATGAACTTCACGGCCATGCCCAATTCTATCAAATCAGCCAGAGTAGCGTTTGTCTACTGAGGGTTTTCAAAAAGCCATGGCGTAGCTCACTTCGGATACCCTCAAGGGCAAGGTTCTGCTTACCATGGCAGTTTGGGTTCTCCCAGACCTGTCGCTGGGGGGCTCCGTGGACCCTTCTCCACTCGGCTGCTCCTTGCTCTTCAGCCCCAAGGGCACGCTGAGAGAGGCTTAAAACCACATCAGAATTTACAACGTGTATGTCTTATGCCCAACAATTTTACTTCTTAGAACACATGATAGCAAAATATTTGAGGCTATATAACTATTCACTGCATTATTATTTACGATAATAAAAAATAGAAACCACCCAAATCCTCATCACCAGGGGAGGGCTTAAATAAAAACAGGACATGCAGGGAATGTTGAACAGCAGGGGCCGAGTGTGAGGTAGAGGTACAGTTCATAACGCTGCAGGAAGAGTGTCTGAAACCCACTGTCGACTCAACGAAAGGAAAGTCACAGATCGGTAGGTGAAGTTACTTTTGCAAAGTAACAGCTAACGACAACAACAAGAGTGCCCTCCCGCTGTGACCCACAGCCGTGTCCAGGGCTGTTCAGGATGCACAGGGCAGCCAGTTCTTGGCCGGAGAGTGAGAAGAGGGTAAGGAGACGCACTGTTTAGCACGGGGGGGCGTGATAGGTGGGAGGGTGATATTCTAAGGAAAGAGACTACAGTGAAAACCTTGTGTGTGTGGAAAGGAATAAAGATGTCACTCTCAGGTGTGAAGAGGATTGTGCTACAGAGAGGAGTCAGGAAAACTTCCTCCCCAGAACCCCCACCCCCTAAGAACCCTCCTGTCCACCACGTCCAGCATTTCCAGCTCAGCAGGGCTCACTTATCTTTATTCCAGCAGCTCTTGTGCTTTAACGTCTGACTCCTATAGGGAGAGCAGAAAAACAGGTGCAGTATTTGGGGTCACAGGCATCTTTAACCTCACCATGAACCTGCTGTGGAAGGAAAAGTCATCACTTTGAACAGTGGCCTTGAAACCGTGGCTGGGTTTGAGAAGTCGTGTTCTGAAGTGCTGAAGTCAGGCACAGAGGAGCCCGGGCCTCCACTGCCCTCTGCTGTGGGACGAGGACACTGCAGCCAGGGACAGACTCTACCCAGGCCACACAGATGTTTCAGCTGGTGATTTATTATTTCTTTAATTGACAAAAATTGTATATGTTTATAATATCATGTGCAATATGATGTCTTGGTATATTTAAACATTGTGGAATTGCTAAATCAAGTTCATTAACATATGCATATGCATTATCTTATATACTTATCATTTTTTTGTGGTGAAAACACTTAAAATTTACTCTCTTAGCAGTTTTCAAATATATAATATATTGTTATTAACTGTAGTCACCAGGATGTACAATAGATCTCTTGAACTTACTCCTTCTATCCAGCTGAAACTTTGTATCCTCTGACTAACATCTAAGTCAGTCTCTGCTCCCCCAACGCCTGGTAACCACCATTCTACTCTCTGTTTTATGAGTTCGTTTTTAGATTACACATATAAGTGAGATCATGCAGTATTTGTCTTTCTGTGCCTGGCTTATTTCACGTAGCATAATGTCTTTTAGGTTAGTCCATATTGTCACAAATGACAGGATTTTCTTCTTTCTTAAAGCTGAACATATTCCATCATGCATATCTACCACATTTTCTTCATCCATTTATCTGTTGATGAACATGTAGGTTGAGTGCCAATATCTTTTTGACATACTGATTTCATGTCCTTTGGATACATACCCAGAAGTGGGATTTCTGGACCATAATGGCAGTTCTATTTTTAGTGTTTTGAGGAATCTCCATACTGTTTTCCATAATGGCTGCACCAGTTTATATTCTCACCAACAGTGTATAAGGGTTCCCTTTTCTCCACATCTTCACCAACACTTATGACCTTTTTTTAAATAACCATTCTAACAGGTGTGAGGTGATATCTCATTGTGGTTTTGATTTGAATTTCCCTGATGATTAATAAAGTTGAACCTTTTTTTTTGAGACAGAGTCTCACTCTGTTGCCCAGGCTAGAGTGCCATGACGTTAGCCTAGCTCGCAGCAGCCTCAAACTCCTGGGCTCAAGTGATCCTCCTGCCTCAGCCTCCCAAGTAGCTGGGACTACAGGTGTATGCCATGATGCCCAGCTAATTTTTTTTTCTATTTTTAGTAGAGACGGGGTCTCACTCTTGCTCAGGTTGGTCTGAAACTCCTGAGCTCAAGAGATCCTCCTACCTCAGCCTTCCAGAGTGCTAGGATTACAGGTGTGAGTCACTGAGCCTGGCCTGCTCATTTTTTTAAATTGGGTTGTTTTCTTACTACTGAGTTGTTTGGTGATTTTTGTTATTAGGAATTTCTTTGCTTTCTCTAGTTCTAATATTCTAATTTCTTTTGTATGTAATGCATGATCGCTGCAATGTACTGAATGTGTCCCTTTCAAATTCATATGTTGAAACCCTAATCCCAATGTGATGGTATTAAGAGGTAGGGCCTTTGGGAGGTAATTAGGTTATGGAGACTTCATGAATTGCATTAGTGCCCTTACCAGAAGAGGGCAGTGAGTGCTCTCATTTTCTTCCCACTGTGAGGATACAAGAGGTCAGCCATTTGCAACCTGGAAGAGAGCCCTCACTAGATCCCGGCCATGCTGGCACCCTGATCTCAGACTTCAAGCCTCCAGTACGGTGAGAAATTAATTTCTGTTGTTTGTAAGCCACCCAGTGGTAATTTGTTAAAGCAGTCAGAACGGATTAAAACAATAACTTCACTAAAGATTCTTGAAGAATCTGTGTTGTTATTTGCTACCTTCTTCAACCATGATTCTTTTCACACAGGAAGACATTTCATGGCCATCTGAGTTCTATGGGTGATACGATGTGTTTTGATGACATGCACTGGTGGTGCTGGTCACCTGGCTTGACGTAGCATAGGGACAAGTGCTGCCTTTCCTATATTTTGATAGCGCTACTGCGGATCAACAGGAGTGATAGTATAAGGAGCTGAGGGGGGAGTGGCAGGGCCCGACACCTGAGTGGCAGCTTGTGTGCAGCAGCGGAATGTCCACTCATTTCATGGTCAACGGCATTGACCGCACTCCTTGTGGAATCATTCCACGCTCTTGGTGGGAGCAGCCAGAGCCTCTTTCTATTTTCTGTGAGGGATGGTGTCGGTCTGTGGAACTCCAGCATTTTATTTCTCAATCCATCCTTATCGATGATGCAGCCTAGGCTTTGGGGAATGGTCTTTTCTTATCATTAGTTACGGAATTATTACCAATACAGTCCTTTCCTTTTTGTTGGATATTTGATGGGAAACTGGAAGGATGGTTATCAATATCAAGCACCGCTCATCTGACATCATGATATAGCTGTATGCCATCACTGTTCTTATTACTACACTATCTTGAAGCATTTACGATCTAAATGCCAATATGTCACTTGAAGGTGCTCAGGTCTAGTGACCAAAGTGTCTTCCCTAAGGTGAAATCTGCTACTCAAGCTCCACTCACACACACAGAGCATCCAGTCTGCCCTCTTATTGGTGGGAAGACGTAACAGGGAAACAGATCTACACAAAATGGTAGGAAAAACCCTTGCTGGTCACTTAGTCTCCATTTTTAAATATCAGTGCATGGCCAAAAATCATGAAATGTGGATGTAATTCATCTTTGAAAACAAGACTGCACTTGATCTTAGCCAAAAAAGCTGAGAAGTGATAACAGTAAGACTAAATAAACAGTTGGCAGGAGCTAGGAGGTAGAATGTTAGACGAGGAGGGGAAGGGTAAGACTGCTAATGTCTTCCCCTTACCTAAGTTGAGAGATACATCCACAGTGTATGAACCAAGGAATAGAGTGAAAATTTGTTTAAAAAACAACCTAACTTATTGGGTTGGGCTAAACTTTAAATTATATTGGACATTTAGTTAATTTGCTTCTGCTAAACAGTGGTAGGAAATTGTGGTAGGAAGACCAGATTAATTATAGACAAAATAAAGAAATTAGATTTCCTCACTAAACCCAAGTTGTAGTATGAATTAACTGCTACCCTGTGGTATGATAAATAGACACAAACAAAACCATGTCAATTTTCCTGGTCATAAACAGAAGATGGAAGTGGTTTCCAGCAGGCATTCTGTAATATTATTAGCCTACAGGCTGTGTTTGCTGAGTGTGGAGCTGTTTTATAAAAATTTTAATATAATCATGTCTGAAAGGGCAAAAAGCAAAGAGAATATCAAATTTGCTGGTGAGAAGAGGCATATGATTATGATGAAAATAAAAATCAAGATAATTTTATGAATTCAAAATGTTGAGAAAATGACAAATTTTACATGTAAATAGGAGATAAATTGTTCAATAATAGAATGCTTCTAATGAACAAAGTGAATCATGCAAAATATGTAAAGTACTATGCTTATGTAGTTGACAATAATGAATAAGAAATGAATAAAAGTAACAAATAAATTAGAAAATTGTATGAGTGGTCATTTTAGAATATTGCCAATATCAAGAGTGATGTATTTCTTTGGAGTAGGACAAAAAAAAAAATGAAGCAACCTGAATGCTGTCAAAAGGGAGTGACTGAATAAACTATGGTATGTCCATATTTCTGGAATATTATGTAGCTGTTAATAAGGAAGTGTTAGATTCATATATATAGACCTTTAGGAAAGGCCAACAACAAAATATGTTGTAGAGAAATGTAAATAGAAGGTCCTTTTGTAAAATTAGAAAAAAACCCTTTTACTGATGTGAATATTTTTATTTGCATGCATTAGTATGAACACAGAAAAAATGTAGACATTAAATTAACATTTATTAATTTTAGGCAGAGAGGGTAAGGGAAGTAAGGGTCACGGGGAAGAGGAATATCAACTGGGTTTGTCTTTGATATGTTTAGGATTCTTTTTGGCTTATAATAAGCAGCAATAAAAGCATGTATTGTTTTTTTCAGTTTGAAAGAAAGAAATCTAATAAAGTAAATAATAATGATAACTCATCCTCAATGACTTCAGTATTTTTTTTAATTTGGAGAGATAAATACATGATCCAGGGACAGAAATGATATCAAATCCCTTTCTACATCATTTTTACATTTTTTATCTATAGATTTGTGAGAGTTCCAGTGTTAACTCTGCTTAAAATTGCTATATATTAAATATTTTCAACTTAATGATTTATAAACCATAAAATCTACCCTTTATAAATCTGCAGTTTGATTTTTACTATATTTGGAGTTGTGCAATCATCACCACTATCTAATTACAGAGCACTTTTATCACCCCAGAAAGAAACCCCATACCCTTTAGCAGTCATTCTTCCTTCTCTCCACCCTCGTCTCCCTTCAGCCCCCTGGCAACTACTAATCAACTTCTGTCTGTATGGATTTGCCTATTCTGGAACTTCATATAAATGATCATACCTTATGTGGCCTTTTGTGTCTAGCTTCTTTGATTTAGCACAGTGTTTTCAAGGTATATTTGTTGTAGTTTGTGTCAATACTTTATTCCTTTTATAGATGAATAATATTCCATTGTATGGGTATACTACGTTTTGTTTACCCATTCATCAGTTGATAGACACTTGAATTATTTCCTCTTTTCGTTCATTTCGAATAAAGCTGTTTTGAACATTTGTGGGCAAGTTTTTGGGTGGACTTATGTTTTCAATTCTTTGTTATATACCTAGGAGTGGAATTGCTGGATCATATGTTAACACCATGTTTAACATTTTTGGAAACCGTCAAATTGATTTCTAAATTAGCTGTACCATTTTGCAATACCACAAGGAAAGTGTAAGGGTTATAATTTCTTCACATCCTTACCAACACTTGTTATTTTCTGTTTTTATTTTGGTTATCCTGGTAGGTATGAAGTGCTTTGATTTGCTTTTTTCTGATGACTTATGATGTTGAGCATCTTTTCCATCCTTTTGGCTATTTGTATTTCTTCTTAGGATAAATGTCTTGTTAAATTCTTTACCCATTTAAAAAAGGTGGGTTATTTGTCTTTTTATTGTTGAGCTGTAAGAGTTCTTTGTATGTTCTAGATAAAAGTCCCTTAGCAGATATATGATTTGCAAATATTTTGTTCCATTCTGTGGGTTGTCTTTTCACTTTCTTGATGGTACCATTTGAAGCACAGAAGTTTTTAATTTTGATGTAATTCTATTTATCTATTTTTTTCTTTTCTCACTTGTGCTTTGTGTTGTATCTAAGAAACTATTGCCTAATCCAAGGTCATGAAATTTAGTTCTACGTTTCTTCTAAGAGTTTTATAGTTTTAACTCCTACATTTAGGTCTATGATCTTGAGTTAATGTTTATATATGGGGTGAGGTAGGGGTCAAACTTTGCTTTTTTGCATGTGGATATCCTGTTGTCACAGCACAATTTGTTAAAAAAAAAAAAAACTATTCTTTCCCATTCAATTATCTTGACAATGTTGTCAAAAATCAGTTGACCATAGGCATATAGGCTTATTTCTGGACTCTCAAATAATTCTATTTATCTATTTGTCTAGCCTTATGCCAGCACCACAGTGTCTTGATTACTGAAGCTCATTAGTAAGTTTTGTAGTTGGAAAGTGTAAATCGTTCAATTTTGTTCTTTTTCAAGGTTGTTTGGCTACTCTTGGTCCCATGCATCTCCACATAGCTTTTGGGATCAGCTGTTAATTTCTGCAAAGAAACCAGGTGGATTTTTATAGAGATTACATTGAATCTGTAGATTAATTTGGGAAGTATTACCATCTTAACAATATAAAATCTTCTAATTCATGAATGTGAGATGTCTTTCTATTTATTTAGGACTTAAATTTGTTTCAATGATTTTTTCTAGTTTTCAGTGTACAAGTCTTGCACTTCTTTTGTTAAGTTTATTCCTAAGTATTTTATTCTTTTTGATGCTATCATGAATAGAATTGTTCTCTTAATTTCATTCTCAGATTTTTCATTGCTAGTGTATAGAAATGTAGCTGCTTTTTGAATATTGATCTTGTATTCTGAATTTTGCTGAACATGTTAATTAGTTCTAATAGGTTTTTTTTTGCATTCCTGAGGATCATCTGTATACACAATCATGTCAACTCTGAACAGAGATGGTTCTCATATTATATATGTCCCTACAGCTGCATGCTATCTATTCCTTTTGCCCAGACAAATTTGCTTCCAGTACAACATTGAATAGAAGTGATAAGAGTGGACATCTATCTTGTTTTTAATTGTAGAGGGAAAACATTCAGTCTTTCACTAGTAAGTATTATGCTAACTATGGAATTTTTTTTAGATACTCTTTATCGGGTTGAGGAAGTTCATTCATATTCCTAGTTTGTTGAGTGTTTTTATCAAGAAAGGGCATTGGATTTCATCAATGTTTTTTCTGTGTCTATTGAAATAATCGTGTGTTTTTTTTTCTTTTTAAAAATTTTTTACATTAAAATTTTTTTCTGAGCTCCTTAAAGATAGAATGGTTTTTGTTCTTTATTCCTTTAATATGGTATGTTATTAATGTATTGATTGATTATCAGATATTAAACCAATTTTGCATTCTTGAGATAAATCCCACTTGGTCATGGTGTAAAATTATTTTTATATGTTGCTAGATTTAGTTTGTTAGTGCTTTTGTTGAGTATTTTTTCACCTATATTGGAGATATTGGTCTTTATTTTTATTTTCTTGTGATGTCTTTGTCTGGCTTTAATATCAGAGTAAGACTGAACTCAAAATGAGTTGAGAAGCATTTCTTCCTTTGCAAATTTTTGTAGGAGTTTTAACAATATTAATGCTAATTATTCATTAAACATTTGGTAGAATTCACTATTAAAGACATCTGGTTCTGGCTTTACTTGTGGGTAGTTTTTAGATTACAAATCCAATTTCTTTCTGTGTATAAGTCTATCAGATTGTCTATTTCTTCTTGATTCAGTTTCAGTGTTTATGTCTTTCTAAGAATTTGTTCATTTTATTTAGGTTGTGTGATTTGTTCCATACAATTATTTGATTGTTCTTTGTATTTCCTTATACTCATTTCATTTTTGTAAGGTTAGTAGTTATGTCCCCTGTTTAATTCCTGCTTTTAGTAACTTGAGCTTTTCTCTTTCTTTTTTCTTCATCATTCTAATTAAATGTTTGTCAATTTTGTTGATCTTTTCAAAGAATTAACTTTTGATTTCATTGATTTTTCTCTATTTTTTATATTCCCTATTTCATTACTTTCTGCTCTAATATTATTTACTTACTTCTTCTTGCTTTAAGTTTAGTTTGCCCTTCTTTTTTAGTTTTTCCAGATGGAAGGTTGGTTAGGTTATTTATTTGAGATTTTTTTTCTTTTGAAATATGAACATTTTACTGCTATCCATTTCCCTGTAAGCACAGCTTAAGCTGTATCTCATGAGTTTTGGTGTGTTATATTTTCATTTTCACTTATCTTACAGTATTTTCTAATTTACTTTGTGGTTATTTGTTCCTTGACCCATTGGTTATTTAAAAATGTGTTATTTAATTTCCATAGCTGTGAATTTCTCAAATTTATCTCTGTCATCAATTTCTAATTTCATTCCATTGTGGTTAGAGAACATACTCTATTTTCAATCTTGTAAATTTAGTGAGATTCATCTTAAGCTTAACATATTCCATTCTGGAGAATGTTCCATTGGAATTTGAGAATATTAGTTGCTGTTGTGTGAATTGTTCTGTTAGATCTAGTTCGTCTATGATGTTGTATAAATGTCAGCTTGCACAATCTTGGATATATTACATAATTGCAATATATAAAAATTCTCAGCAAAATATTGTGAGGAAACTCATGAAGATTTAAATTACTTCTATCTGGTAGGACTATGGATGCCTTTCCCTTCTTATTCAGTTTCTCTGTATTTTTCAAATTTCTTTTGATGAGTATGTATTATTTAATAATTATAAAACAAATTTAAATTAAAAATGAATCAGTCAGGACAGAAGAGTACATCTTGGAAGGCTTCCTGGAGGAGGTGATGAAATTATGGTAAGATGTATTCATATATATTTCTTAGCATATTGAATACTGTGTAAACAGCAGGTCCTCAGTGTCTGTTTGTTGAATTGAAGATGACAGTTTTGTGAGGATGATTTGAATTTCCATCTGCTCTAATATTAAATGTAAATATAAAGAGTTGACTGATTACTTTGGCTTTCACAATGAACTTGTAGACTTTGGGCAACACACAGGTATAGCATATCAGAAAACAAAAACCTAAAGAATGGAATCCTCATTTTTTGGATGAATCTCCTAATATCTGCCAATAGCCTATTTGCTGTTGTCAGTAAAATTGCCTGTTCTTGGATTTGGCAGCTCCATAGTCAATATTTTTATTTTATATTAAAAGAATCTTAATTAAGTAAAGTTTTGCTGCCATATTTTTCTAGCTGTCCATTATATTAGGTCCTTTTAAATTCCCACTCTATGGAATAATTATGCTTAATTGTTTGTGATTAAATCAGAGAACAACAAAGATGTTTATTGGTTTATATCCGCATTTGGTCTAAAAAGATTTGCAATGGCTTGAAGAAGATAGAATTATTTCCTATAACTTTCAAGAATTGCTTTAATGTAAATTTTGTGAAGCTTAAACAGAGTATGGCACTGCTGTAATTTCTAGGAGCTCCATTCTTGCTCATAAGCAGAATATTTTTGGAATGAGCATTTCTTGTAATAGGGTAGGGTTGTAAATTGTGGTGCCATCTGCAAATAAACTAATAACATGTGAAGCAATGCCAGTGTTTATGCCTTATAATTTGTGATGATTCTCATCACAACTGTGAGTGGTCCTCTTGTGAAAGCAAGAGGGACAAGTAGATTACCATCTCATTTCTCTCCAGACTGCAGTCTAGACTGCAAAATTTATTTTAGGGTGCAATTTAGCTTCCTAACACAGAGAAATAATAACCTAAAATATGTCTCTCCCAAATCATATTTTCTTTTTATTTTTAAATAAATATTCCATCAAGGGAGCTTCAAATGCGTGGACATATTTATGCAATTTATGGTAGTGAATTAAATTAAAATTTCCTTTATCAGTATCTGCCAAGTTTCTGTTCCTAATAAATCTGCTGGGTTTGATAGTGACAGGAGTCTGTAAGACTGTTTTTGTCGCATCTCTATTGAGTTAGAACAAGAGCACAAAATAGGAATTTTCCTACTTGCTAAAACACACAGTGATAATTCAAATAAAAACAAAATTCTGCCAGGCGCGGTGGCTTACGCCTGTAATCCTAGCATATTGGGATGCCCAGGTGGGAGGATTGCTTGAGGCCAGGAGTTCAAGACCAGCCTGAACAAGAATGAGACCCCATCTGCATAAAAAATAGAAAAATTAGCAGGGCGTGGTGGCAGGTGCCCCGAAGTTCCAGCTGCTTGGCAGGCTGAGGCAGGAGAATTGTTTGAGCCCAGAAATTTGAGGTTGCAGTGAGCTAAGGTGATGCCACTGCACTTTAGCCCGGGCGACAGGGTGAGACACTGTCTCAAAATAAAATAAAATAAAATAAAATAAAATAAATAAAAAAATCTATGGGGATCCCATCTTCCCCATTCTTTTATTGCTTGTAGGGTTTTCAGTGATTTTTCCTAGTGCTTTTTCTTTGACTAGACATTAAGGTCAGAGTGAGAGTTTTGGATTTAGTGAGTTTCAAACAAATGGTTATATGTGTAAGGAATCTAAAGTGACAAGTTCCTCCCCGCTCCCCAAATTCTCACGGTATCTTTTTTACTTACATTGGAAGATCATGTATGTGTGTGTGTGTGTGTGTGTGTGTGTGTGCATATAAAATTAGAAGGAGATATTGTACATTGTTTAGTTGAAAATATTTGGCCTGGTATTTTGTTATTTGTTTCTGAAAATTTATTATTGAAATTTTTTCAGTTGTTAACTTGGAGCTCCAGGACACCAACAAGGCCATGCCACCTGCAAAAAGCTGATGGTTTTGTCCTCATTAAGCTTTGAGACTAAATGTGTCAATATAGGGATTGGAGGAGACATGGGGGTGCCTTGGGCAGAAGAATGATCCAATACACTCTCAAACCAGTATTCTTGAGCTGTTTGATCAAATTTATTTAGAGGAAATTCTGTCTACTTTGTGGAAGTCAAGGGGGGGCCCTGGTTTGTTTAGATTTGGCCCCAGATTTACAAATTATACTCAGCATAACACAGATCTTGCAATGAACTAGATCAACCTCTTTTGTTTTTTAATGGAAAAAGGAAAGGATTATGTGAAAAACACTTATGTAACCACCATACCAAATTTAAGTCTCCTTCGCCTCCCCCTCCTCCTCCTCATCTTCTTCTGTTTCTTCTTCTCTCTCTTTTTGGAAGAGAAATAAAATATTACTCATAAAGTTGAAGGCCTACATATTCCTCACTCTCTCCAAAAGCAACACTGTTATTAATTTAAGCATCCATAGGTTTATACATTTATGAATCTATTAATAGGGACGATATGCAATAATGTGTCTTTTTGAAATGTACATGAATGACAGCATACTTCACTCAATACTCCATAACTGGCCCTTTTCACTAAACATATTTTCAAACACTATCCATAGATCCACGTGGCTAACTAATTTTAACTGCAATTAATTATTCCATTGTGCAATAACATCACAATTTATTTAACTATTCTCTGATTGATGGATATTAAAGTTTTCCCAATTTTTCACCATTACAAACTATTACTGCATTGCTTTTAATATTTCACTATTTAATATCATAGTTGTTGGAGATTTTTGGTAAATGCCCTTTATCAAATTAAGAAAGTTCCTTTCTATTCCTAGTTTACCATGTCTTTTAAACTGTCTTCTTACAGGCAGTTTTATCTTTCTACTCAGGGGTTCTCCCAATCCAAAAGGCTTATCAAAAATGTTCCTTCAGGTTGGCTATAATTCTCTGTCTGAAACAGAGATTTCAGTTTTGTCAATTTCATCCCATTTCCCTTGATGTTTCAGCTCTCCTGGTTGTTTGGTTCCTGGGAAAACTGCCCAACTAACCCACCCCTGCATCTGCCTCTGTCAATTTGGAAAGTCAACCATTAGAACATTCTTTTAATATCCAGTTTAAAACTAATTTATATGTTAATCAAAGTCTTCCATTTAATTTATATGAATTGTTACATTTTTGGGGGTAGGAGGATTCTACCTAAAATCAGTGCTTAGCTTAAACAAAAAGGGAGGCTCTTATAGATGACAAAAAATTGTCATCACAGATTAAGGTATTTTTGTACCCTACAGCAAAAATGCAAATTTCTTTGGGCAAAATATACATTAGACCTGACTTTTAAAAAGTGGTCTTACTATAACTACAACAAAAGCTAGATATTTAGGAATAAGGTAAAATGACAAAATGAAATTATGTGTTTATATATTTACCATATCTTTAGCATATTTTCTGATGCACAATGCAGCTGGAATTATATAAAGCATTTTGTGTTTGCTATTTATTATAATTGCGGTTAATGTGAGAGAACCGAAAATAGGAATTGCATAGACAGTAAAAATTTTATATTTTCTCTGGCTGGAAGCAGGCGAAGCTTCCTGTGGCTGCCATTTTAACAGTCTCCACTGTGTGGCAGCAGCAGCCTGCTCAACCCGCTAGCACAGGCAGCATCCAACATGGCATCCCTTCCTTTCCTAGTAGCCAGAAAGCCTGTGATCATGTGCAGGATGTGTTGAAAGGAAGGACGGTGTTTAAAGTAACTCCCTCAAAATATTGTTAATATAGCATTGTGTAGTCATAGCGGTATTGATGCATGTATCATGCATGCATGTCTCCTTCTAATTTCCTTTCTTCCCCCCAAATAAACACATTCTCCCATTGCTATGGGCAACCGTGTATTTACAAGCAACCATTTTTATCTTAAAACCATTATAGTATGAGTCAAGATAATGTTAGATATGAAACAAACACAATATGAGAAACATTGCTACTCACAGATGCTGCAAACTACCACTTAGGTAACAGAAGAGTGTCAGTTTCTTTGCAAATGCTCTCATATTCACTGCAACAAAAATCACTTTCTGAGGGCACGTGACACTGAAGGAATTTGCTGAGACTTGTGTGATGCCCGTGGAGCTGCCATCTTGTGCATGTTATTCTCATTTATGCCCGCAGATGTTCAGAGATGGTTAAGATGCAGAATATTTCTAACTTGTATTGGTAACTCAACTCAGCATTGAAATGGCTTCCGCTTTTGTTAAGATAAACAGTTGTGGAATCAGGTCTGGCATTAGGGTCTTTATTTAAGAAGATACCCAGTTTTGCTTTAGGAGCCCTCTGCCTCATATATAACCTCCAATAGTGAGTCATGATCCTTGAAATCCCATATATTAGCACCTACTTATCCTTCTGGAGAGAAAAGTGCTTTAATAGGGTTACGTTTAGTTATCAACTTAATGCTTTTCAAGTTGAGTTTGTCCAGTCCTGGAGATACCATAAAGTGTGCTAGGTGTGTGGCAAAGCATAGGATAAGGTGTGTGGCAAAGCACAGGATAATGTGTGTGGCATATTTTCTTGGCAGGCCTTATTTGCTCATTGAGTAATACAAAACATTGCTTTTAACTTCTTACAAACTTAAAAGATCTAGAGTAGAATGCAACATTCACATGAATCTTAAGATAAAACATGAGTCTTCAATTAAGCTTCCTGCTTGCAATGGACTGCTTCTCACCTTACACCTTCCAGACGTTCTGGGGCCACTATTTTCTCTCTTCTATGTTGTCAGACTTCTAGAAAATTTGGGCAGCACTAACCAATTAGCTTGGATTTACTTAACACTGGCACCCACCTGTTATCTATAGTAGAGATAACAGCGGCAATGAAACACAGGAGAAGTGAGTTTTGAATGGCAGGTTGGTATTTGGGAGGACAGGATCTTGCCTGGCTCTGATAAGGCACCACATTGGTTGTCTTCAAACAGAAAACAGACAGTGCAAGGGCTCTGGCTGCCTAAAGATGATCAAAGGCGCCATATATTAGTATTTCCCAGTTTGCTCAGAAAAGGCCTGAGACTCTCTGTCTCTGAACTTCTACCCCTGAAGTTTTTTTCCCTTTAGTTTGATTATGTCCCTAGTTAAATTACTCCCGAAATGCAAAGGAGCCTGCACCACCTTAAATGTGAGTACTTAGCATTTGTAGCCCTCCATTCTAGATCCTGCTTGGTCAGCATGGCCTTGCTCAAGTCCCAACCCTTAGAGTGGGAGATGGTTTGAGATACTCTTGCACACATTCTTAAGGCTTCAGAGTGTCCCATCTGAATGTACCGTAGCCTGCCGGGTCCTCAGTGATGGGCTCCTGGCTGCTGTTCGTTGCCCGCCACTCCTCAACACTCCTGCTGCCCCAGCCATGCTGGCTGCCCTGCTGTTCCCCAAACATTTTGAACCATTCCTTCCTTCGCCTCATTGTTCCTTCCTTTAGGAAGCCTCTTCCTACAGATATGAGTTCGAGTTGCTCCCTCACTCCACCCGCACCCCCAC
The DNA here is from genome assembly GCF_020740605.2 of Lemur catta. Taxonomy (NCBI): domain Eukaryota; kingdom Metazoa; phylum Chordata; class Mammalia; order Primates; family Lemuridae; genus Lemur; species Lemur catta. The sequence continues at coordinate 44,899,292 of NC_059139.1, forward strand.
CCTTATGTTATTTGTGCATGAGATGCCTCCAACCACCTTCCAACACAGCTCCCTGCCATGCGCTGTCCTCCTACCTTGACTGACTTCTCTCATGCCCTCATCACCACCTGCCATGTAATGTATCTGTCCATTCTTCTGTGTATTGTCTGCCTTCCCCTTCCTCCCCACCATGCAATAAGATCCACGAGGGCAAAATCATCTTCTTGTTTAACCCTGGATCACCAGAACCACAAATAGCACCTGATTTATGGTCAGTGCTCAAAAGGGATTTGTTGAGTGAACCACTGAGTTCTGTCATTTTACAGATCAGGTAACTGAGGTCTGATGAGGTACAGATGGGGTGGGACCAGTGGGCTTCCTCTCCAACTGCTCCCACTGTGCCGATCATTGCCACCTCTGAGCGTGGACGGTCCCTGTTATCCGCACCTCGCCATCTCACACCTGACTGTCTACTGCCTGCCTGTCTTCTTCTTTTAAAAAATTAATTAATTAACTAATTAATGTTTTGTAGAGATAGGGTCTTGCTATGTTGCCCAGGCTGGTCTCAAACTCCCGGCCTCAAGTGATCTTCCTGCCTTAGCCTCCCCGATTGCTGGGATACAGGAAGGAGGCACTGTGCCTGGCCTGGCCTGTCTTATTCTTGAATTGCTTCATGTGTGGCTCATCTCTCCTTAACTAGAAGGCAGATATGGTGACCTCTCTTTGATACCCACAGTGCCCTGCATAGTACTAGGAACCCAACAGATGGTTAACGAATGTTTATTAAATTTCTACATTCTTTTTTTTTAAAAAAAGCAATGTTATCTAGAAAAAATACGAGATCTATATATATTGAGGCTGCATGGATGGTTTCTGGAATCAAGAATCCTCAAAGTTTTCTATGATTCTTAAAAGACTATCTCCCTTCCCCTGACCCAACCAGACCTACTCATTCTATAAATTTTGGAAAGAGCATAAGACAAGGTTGCCACCCTTGGCATTTTAGTATCAAAAGCCATGTTTGCTTTAGCAGGATCTGGCAAACCAAGGGTCCCCAAAGACCACTGAGCAGTTGCCGGCACTGGGTTTTAGAAACGGCTGGCTAGTTTTATTGCCAGTTAATAGCGTTTGTATTTGTGCTTTTGCAAATAACCATGAGAAATCAATCGTCAAGCATGGATGGTGTGAGAAAATTACTGACAAGGTCCTAAAAGACAGGCTGGGGATGAGGGTTATGGTTCAGTAACTGCTTCAAGCATGTACATCCTGGGGAAAGAATTTATATTGGGTAAATGCTGTTCCAGAAGGACTAAAATTAGGGGCCCGATACTAATGCATCTCCTCCTCCTCCACCACACACATCCCAAGGGCTATGAGTGCACCTTCTTTATTTGTGGAGAATTACCCCATTTCATTCATCCTGCAAATATGAGGAGTGGCTGAGTTTTCAGCAGTGCCCATGAAAAGCCTAAGTCCTGGGTCTCTGAAAGACACTTTATTATAGTGGTTAAAAGGAATCAGGATGAATGAATTTGAATCCTGCCTCTACCATGTACTTGCTATAAGATCTTGGGCAAGTTATTTAAGCTCTCTCTGAGCCAGTTTTCTGTCTGTTAAGTGGAAATAAGAATGGTACCAATTGCATTGCATGGGTTGTTCTTGAGATTAAATGAGGGGCTACTGGTAAAGTGCTCATCACGTTACCAGGCAAACAGAAAGGGCTCAACACATTTTAAACAAGTGACTGTATATCCTTGAGTGGAGCAGGGAGGAACCAACCCAGCCAATGACTTCCCTGTCTTCAAAGCTGCCCTGCTTATCTTTCCAGTGGAATAATCCAGAATTCTTTGGGATTTTGGTTCACTCCTTGGTCAAAAACCCTGCAGATTTATTTTTTCTAGTCATTTTCAGGCTCTGTGCCTAATGATGCCAAGTTACTGGGCTTTAAGGTGAGTGTTGAGCTGGCTACAAACAGCTGAAGCTACCCAGGCCAGGCAGCCACTTGCTCCCACCAAAACCCTGGAAAGTGAAAGTGGCCATGATGGCAAGGTGCCGCCTTTTCCTTCTGTAGGGAGAGCAAGACCCCAAACTGATCCTTATCGTGAGAATCTGGGTATTGAGGTAAACTTAGGCTTGTAGCAGTGAGCTGGGAGCCCAACTCCTTGAAGGCAGATTTCATACATGATTTCTTTGTGTAAAGTATCTGGAGAATGTCGAAGTATTTGAGGATGCTAATTTGGGCAGAGGACTATCCTCAGGTAAGACTGGGTGCATTGGTGGGGATGGGGCCAAGCACCAGCCACTGAAGGTATATTTACATCTTATAAATATGCTGCCTCTGATCTCCGGGTACCTCTGCCGAGCGACAAGCACTTACAGAAACAAAGGAAGTGGCGGCATAGCAGGGACAGTCTCTGGTGGGGACTGTAAGTGGCTGCGCCTGCTACCATCTGCTCTTCTTGATTCAAATATTTAACAGGAGGTTGAAAACACAGAAGTTCATACGAAATATCCAATTCCCCTCCCTGAACTTAATTTCTGTCAAGGAGAGGGAGGGGTCCGTTGCGTGAAACGTCTGTTTTTCAGTTTTGGAGATTGCCAGGAGATGGCGCCAGGGCTTGGTTCTTAATGAGATCCTTGTCGCACCAAAGGAAAAAATGCTCAGCGGAGGGGTGGAGGCCTCAGTCTTGGAGGCCTCAGTCTTGGAGTTTCGATGAAACCCCTCTGTCTCAGGAAATCTGCACAGAAATCCTGGCCTTGGTATTTCTTGGGCTAAACGCGCTTCTCCTTTTACCTGGCCAAGAACTGAGTTTCTGGCCATGATGCCCTACATTTCCAGCCATCGATTCTCCATCCGAGGGTCACGCTGCTGATGCTGTCTCCGTCCATATGCTAATGTGAAACAGAAGAGAGCTTGGAGAGGGATTTGGAGGGAATAAGATTAGAACCTTCCAGTGTGTTGCATAAAAAAATAGAAAGTAGGGGTCATGTTATTCGGGAAATAGATGTTTTGGATCATACTTGTTTTTTCTTTTCAGACTTTTTCACTCATCTTCTGTCAGCCCAGAAACCAGCACAGCTGACACCAGAGATTCCAGCACTTTCTGCTAGGAAGTGTTTACACTTCAGGGCTGAATTCCAGCACTATTAATAAAAATAACCACCGCAACATAAGAATTGCCTTTATGTGCTTGCTCGCCGTGTCCCAGCACTGGGCATGTGACACTTATCATCTCATTTAATCCTTGCAGTATTCTGGGATATGTACTTTATGGTCCCATCGTTCAGGCCCGGAAACTGAAGCTTAGGTTCAATAATTTGCCTAAAGTCATTCCACTTGTGAGCAGAACTGTAGGGACTGAAACCCAGACCTCTGACTTCAGGCCCGCATGGTTGACCCCTGTGTCCCACTAGAACAGCAGCTGTGGGGCGCAGCTGGGCACCCTGGAGACAGTGGTCAGTGGTTCCAGGTAGCTTGGTGTGCTGAGAAGCACCCAGTGTGGAGGTATAGGAGTCATTTAGCGTTCACTGGAGACTCAGCACGTCCTGTGGCTTCTTGCACCACAGCGTAGAGAATCCAAACTTCCAGACCTACACGATCTGAGCTCTGTTCCCCTCCCCTCTGCCCCTTGGTTGCTACTCCCCAGGTATTCTTCTGCTTCTGGAACTTGCCAAGCACATTTTTGCCTCAGGGCCTTTGCATCTGTGGACCCTCTGATTGGAGCTCTCTTCCCGCAAATCCTCACTGGGCTGGCCCCTTTTCCTCAGGACTCAGTGTAGACAGCCCTTTCTCTCCACGTGATCTAAGGAGGCTCCTCCGCCTCAGGTCCTCCTGATCCCATTACTCTGTTTCATTTCCTGGGATGCACTCCGTGATGATGTCTAATTCTCTCCTCGGTTGGTTAGTTGGTTCATTTACCTGGGAATCGTCTGTTTCCCCTCATTAGAATGGAAGCTCCATCAGGCAGGATTCTGACAGTCTGGTTCATTGCTGTGTTCCTAGAACCTGGAACACTCCAGAAACAGAGGACGTGCTTAGTAAATATTTATTGAATGAATATGATGGGAAGAACGTGATCAAAGCAGTGGGAGCTGTGGTCCCGCCCTGCAGGAGGATCGCAGCACAGTCGGAGAGCCCAGGCTGACATGAAACCACCGATGATCAACCCATGGCAGAGGTGCAGGCAGCCCAGAACAGTGGTTAAGAAATGGATTCCGGAGCTTACCGCCCTGGGTTTAAATCCTGACTCTGGTACCCACTAGCTGTGTGGCCTTGGCTGAGTTATTTAGCTCTTTTATGCCTCAGTTTCCTCTTCAGTAAGTTGAAGATAATAATAGTAATAATAATACCTACTTCATGGAATTGTTATGAGGATTAAACGAGTTATATGCGGCTATATATAGGGCTCAAGTGACCCTCCTGCCTCAGCCTCCTGAGTAGCTGGGACTACAGATGTGCACCACCACACCCAGCTAATTTTTCTACTTTTTTGTAGAGACGGGGGTCTTGTTACTGCCCAAGCTAGTCTCAAACTTCTGACCCCAAGTAGTCCTCCTGCCTTGGCCTCCCAACGTGCCATTGGGGTACAGGCTCTGGGAAGAATCTCAACTGGCTCTAGGGTGATTCTACTTGGGAGAAGGGCACATTCCTCACTCTCTCTCCTTAGATTCAGCCAACATGCATTGGGCACTGACTTTACACAAGGAAGATATGTGGGTGTAGAAAGGGAAATAAAAATAACATTCTTGACCACATAAGCATCCAGGAGAAATTTAGAATGAATAGTGGCCCAGGGCCTGCAGTGCAGCAGGGACAGCAAAGGGGAAACAAAATGGGAGTTGAGAGAGGGACAGACAGACATAGGCCCAGGACAGTTCGCCACAGAGTAAGCCTGGCTCCCAGTCCTCACAGGCTCTGAGAGAGGGCGGTGCCTAATAACAGCACCAACATTGGAAACACAACAACATGCTCATTATTATGTCAGGGGAGGGGGTGTTTTGGAGAAGGGCTTTGTGAGTTTTCAACAAGGTGGTAGATAAATTGAAAGAAGCCTTCCCTCTGCTGTAAAGACAACAGCAAAGCTTCTGAATTGATCCAAGGGAAATTACAGCGACACGGTGAGAAGAGTTGATGGACTCCCAGCATAGAACTCCAGCTCTGATTTATGCAATCTCACCCCTTCCCAGCACATGGCCTCGGGGCACAGCGGCAAATAATAACATTTAATTAAAACACATAAAACAGTAGCATCCATGACAGCCATGTCAAAATCGATACAATGCTAATTTCTAAAGATTGTGCTGGGATGGGGCCTGGAGGGTCAGCAGCCAGGGAGTCCCCAACAAAGAGCCTTTGTGAAAGGGAGCAGCCTCCCTCTCCGGTGGCTGGGCTGACGGACCTCACGGATGCCCTAGCTCACCTCCCTCGCTGTGCAGAAGACACACTGAGGTCCAGGGAACTGAGAATTTCATAACAGAGTCAGTTAGTTGTAGGAAAATCATCTGAGTTTCAGACTAGTGTTCTTCATTCCCGAGACACCCTCTTTGGGCTCCAGCGTTGTTGGTGGGAATGTCCTCTCTCACTTCAGGTGGAGCACCAGGATACCACAGCCAAGCCAATGATGGAAGAAACTCACCCATCAGTGGGTGTCTAACTCTTCTCACAACACACGACATCTTCCATGCCTGACTGCATCTCAACAAAGGTTTTTAATCGGCAACCTGCAGTGTGACATTTCTAAGTAGAATTGCTTCCTTGGGCCCGCAGGTCCCCTCCCTGTCACTGGGATTTGGGCAGAGTGCTGGCAACCTAAGCCTCACACCCACTCTCTCAGAGGGCAAGGAGGCCTCTCATGGCCCAGCCGAAATGGCAAATAAAACAAATTCTGCTTTAATCCATTTAGAACATAATATAATTCTGCAATAAATAGAATTTCCTTTTTGTTCAGATCACTTGGGTTAAATGTTAGAAACCCGAGTAGGTTGTGTGGGGTTATAGAATTACGTGGGGTTTCCAACAATTTTGAGCTCTTGGTCTGAAATTTTGGCACAGAGTTTTGGAAACCAACTTTTCAAGCAGTTGCTTGGCATTGCTCTCTTTGACTAAAATGGAAAATGGGAGATGCCTCAAGTCTTAATTGCATTAAGGCCTAATTGCATTTGCACATTTTGATTGGTGGATTTTATCACATCACAATAGTAAATAATGTTTGGGGCTGCAGAAATGTGGGCTTGAGGTGGTCATGGAAGTTTAGACTCTAGGGTGGCTGAGTTTTACTTGGTACCAGACTGTCTGATGACGCTAACTATAACTTGCTCACAGATTAGAGAGCTGTGGTGGCAAGGCCTGCGCTCTTCTCGTTGTTTGGTTCCCTACTGACTGCCTTGGGTGGTGGATGCTGGGTGGATGGTGTCTCTGTGCACGCAATCTTACAGCACAAGCCAACAGACATCTCATTGTAAGAGCCGGTGGACTGGCGACTGTGGAAAACCAGGAAATGCTGGCAAAGCCTGTCTAAATCAAGGGTTCTCCCCAGCTTTTTAAATAAAAGGGGCTTGGGGTGCCAATCTGAGTCAAAGGGGGGCAGCCAGGGAACTTGTTCTGCAGCAGAGTTTGCATAATAATTTAAACTGCCATTTAGCGGAAACTCTTATTTTGCAGTGGGTATGATTCATTAATCCTCAAAACAATTCTATGATAGATATTCTGTTATTAACCCTGTTCTGATTTCCAGCTGAGGCACTGTGAGTAACTTGCTCAGGTGGTAAAGAAAGGACTCAAGCCAAAGCAGTCTTACTCCAAGATCTGTGTGCTTGACCACTCTGCCACCCTGCCTTTTGGTTGCAAGCGTGTTGTCTATTACTTACATCGGACGCTTATTTGGGGAGCCTGTTAGAGATTATGGGGGCGGTAAAGATCCTCATCTGAAGATTTTTAGCTATAAAGAAATTTACAAAGAAGAAATTCCTTCATTTATTTTACAAATACTTTTTTTGTATCTACCATGTGCCAGACATGGTTTAGGCACTTGGGATACAGCCGTGAACAAAACAGACAAAAATAGCTGCCTTTAGGCTAGGCGTGGTAGCTCACACTGGTAGTCCCAGCTACTGGGGAGCCTGAGGCAGGAAGAGCGCTTGAGCCCAGGAGTTGGAGGTTGCTGTGAGCTATGATGATGCCACTGCACTCTAGCCAGGGTGACAGAGCGAGACCCTGTCTCAAAAAAAAAAAAAAAAAAAAAAACAAAGCTGCTTGAGGAGCTTGAACCCTAGCACGGGAGGCAGATAGAAGAGGTAATAATTAAGTATAGGGCACAACTAATATGTGAGAGAATGGTAAGTGCTATAAAAAATGGAACAGAGCTTTGCGCAGCGGCAGTATCGTAGCCAATGAGGTTTATCCGAGGCGCGATTATTGCTAATTGAAAACTTTTCCCAGTACCCCGCCATGACGACTTGCAATATAGTCGGCATTGGCAATTTTTGACGGTCCCCACGGGGACTGAATGATAAAAAAAAAAAAAAAAAAAATGGAACAGAACAGGAAGAAAGGAAGTGGGGACAGGGAGGGGGCAGATTTCTAACTTGAAAGGATGGCTGAGACAGGCCTCTTTGAAAAGGTGACAATTGAGCAGAGACTTGAAGGAGGCAGAGAGCCAGGCTTAGGGACACTGACGGGTGATGTTTCAGGCAGGGCAATGGCCAGTGCACCAGTGCTACGGTGACACAAGCCCCCAGTGCCTGAGGAGATGGGGTCAGACAGAAAGTAGACAGCGGTGAGGTCAGAGAGGTAATGAGACCAGGACAGGGGTGAAATGGAGGCCCCTGCAGGGTTTCCATCAGAGGTGTGAGATCACCTGACTTCGAATTCTAAAAGGTTGACTGTAGCAGCAACTGCGTGGAGCAAGAGTTCAAGCAGGGAGACCAATGAGGAGGCTGTGCGGTCGTCCAAGTGAGAGAAAGTGGTGGCTGGACCGGCAGCAGTGGAGACGGTGAGAGATGCTAGGATTCTGGATAATCTTGACATTAGAGCCAACACGATTTCTGAGGGACTAGATGTGGATACAAGAAAAAGGAGGGTCAAAATTTTTGGCTTGAACAACTGGAAGAAACGGTTTTCCTTTAACTGCGATGGGGAAGACTGCAGGTGTAACAGATTTTCGAGAGGACTATCAGTAGTTCAGTTTTGGACATGTTAAGATTGAGACATTCAAAGGACGATGTTGAGCAGGCAGTTGAAGGGATGGATCTGGAGTTCAGGAGTGAAGCTGGGCTGAGTTGTTAGCATTTAGGTAAACATGAGACTTAATGAGATTACCAAAAGATAATGAACAGCACCAAATCCCACCATCTAGAGATAGGGAAGGTTAACAGCATGGCAATTTCTTCTCCAGATTTCTCTGTCTAGTGTATATAATTAAGTAATACAGTATATGTCTTAGTTATTGCTACAGTAATGCTTCATAATGAACTTTCATTGGCCTATAACATATATTTATTTTTCTTGCTCATGGGTCTGTGATCTGGCTGTAGGACCTTCCATTAGACGGTGGGTGGATTTGGCTTGGTTCAAGGTTTGGGTTGGTTTCGTTCTATTTCACTTGTCTTTACATTCCTCTTGGGTCAGTCAGCAGCTTCCCAGGACATATTTTTCTTGTGACAATAGCAGAAATGCAAGTATGTGAGCAGAGACATGTAATGCCTCTTAAGGTTTTGGCTTGAAACTGACACATTGTCACTTTTGCCTACATTCCCTTGGCCCAAACAAATCAAATGGTCAAACCCAAGATTAATGGTGCTGGGAAATGTACTCTTCCCACTCCAGAGCACTTACAAGGTCATGCTGCAAGGAAGAAGTGAAAAATTGAAATAATAATCCAACTTAGCACAATCTATAGTATAGAATTTTATATAACATATAGTTTTACATGAAGTATGGCAAAATATACAGTATTTTGTACATCTTTTCAGTATATAGGCATACTGCAGAGATGATATGGGTTGGTTTCAGACCACTGCAGTTAAGCAAATGTGGCAATAAAGCAAGTCATGTGGAAGTTATGTTTACACTATATTGTAGTCTATTAAGTGTGCAATAGTATCATGTCTATAAAACAATGTACACACTGTAATTAAAAATACTTTATTGTTAAAAATGCTGAAGACTACCTGAGCCTTTAGCAAGTGTTCGTGTTTTTGCTGGTGGAAGGTCTTGCCTCGATGCTGTTGGCTGCTGGCTGATCAGGGTGGTGGTTGCTGAAGGTTGGGGTGGCTGTGGCAATCTCTTGAACTAAGGCAACAATAAAGTTTGCCACATTGATTGACTTTTCCTTTCACAAAATATTTCTCTGTAGCATGTGATGCTGTTTGATAGCATTTTACCCACAGTAGAACTTCTCTCAAAATTGGAGTCAGTCCTCTCAGACCCTGCCACTGCTTTATCAACTAAGTTTATGGACTATTCTAAATTCTTTGTTGTCATTTTAACAATGTTCACAGCATCTTCATCAGGAATATATTCCACCTCAAGAAACCACTTTCTTTGCTCATCCACAAGAAGCAACTCCTCAACCATTTAAGTTTTATCATGAGATTGCATCAATTCAGTCATGTCTTCAGACTCCACTTGTAGTTATCTTGTTATTACCATTATATCTGCAGTTACTTCACTTGACTGAAGTCACGGAACCCTCACAACCATCAACGAGGGGTGGGATCAGCTTCTTCCAAACTTCTGTCAGTGTTGTTTTTTTGGTTTTTGTTTTTTTTAATAGACAGGGTCTTGCTCTGTTGCCCAGGCTGGAGTGCAGTGGCTATTTGTAGGTGCAATCATAGTGCACTACATCTTTGAACTCTTGGGCTCAGGCAATCTTCCTGCCTCAGCCTCCCAAGGAGCTGGAACTACAGGTGCGCACTGCTGTGCCTGGCTTATTAATGTTGATTTTTTACTTTTTCACATAAATCATGAATGTTCTCAATGGCATCTATTAATAGAATGTTGAATCCTTTCCAGGAGGTTTTCAGTTAGCTTTTCTCAGATTCATCAGAGGAATCAGTATCTATGGCAGCTTGTAGCTTCACGAAATGTATTTCTTAAATAAGACTTGATTAGACATGAGGATTTTATGAAAAAAAAAAAAAAAGAAAAAAAAAAGAAAAGGAAAAAAAAAAAGACTTGAAAGCTGAAATTGCTCCTTGATCCGCAGGCTGCAAAATGGATGTTGTGTTAGTCGGCAAGAAAACAATACTGATCTTTTTGTACATCTCCATTAGAGCTCTTGGGTGACCAGGTACAAGGAATCTTTTTTTCTGAGCAGTAGGCCTCAACAGTGGGCTTAAAAACATTCAGTAAACTGTGCTGTAAACAGATGTGCTGTCTTTTGGGCTTTGTTTTTCCATTTCTAGAGCATAGGCAAAGTAGATTTAGCATCATTCTTCAGGGCCCTAGGATTTTTGGAATGGTAAATGAGCATTAGCTTCAACTCAAAGTCACCAGGTACATTAGTCCCTAACAGGAGAGTCAGCCTGTCCTTTGAAGCTTTGAAGCCAGGTATTGACTTTTCCTTTCTTGCTATGAGAGTCTTAGATGGTCTCTTCTTCCACCATAGAGCTGTTTCATCTACATCAACAGCCTGTTGTTTAGTTTAGCCACCTTCACCAACTGATTTTAGCTACCTCTTCTGGATAACTTGCTGTAGCACTTGCTGCTTCACTTTGCACTTTTATGTTACAGAGACAGCCTCTTTTCTTTAACTTCATGAACTAACCTCTACTAGCTTCCAACTTTTCTTCTGCAGCTTCCTCACATCTCTCAGCCTTCATAGCATTGAAGAGAGTTAGAGCCTTGCTCTGGATTAGACTGGCTTAAGGGATAGTTGTGGCTAGTTTGATCTTCTATCTAGAGCATTCAAACTTTCTTCATATCAGCAATAAGGCTTTTTTATCTGCTCAGGTGTTCACTGGAGTAGCACTTTTAATTTCCTTCAAGAACTTTTCCTTGGCGTTCACAACTTGACTAACTGGAGCAAGAGGCCTAGCTTTTGGCCTGTCACAGCTTTCAACATGCCTTCCTCACTGAGCTTAGTCATTCCTAGCTTTTGATTTAAAGTGCGACACATAAGACTTTTCCTTTCACTCGAACACTTAGAGACCACTGTAGAGTTATTAATTGGCTTAATTCCAATATTGTCGTGTCTCTGGGATAGGGAGGCCCAAAGAGAGGGAGAGAGATGGGAGCCAGTTGGTGGAGCAGTCAGAACACACAAATCTTTATCCATTAAGCTCTTCTTTTATGGGTGTGGGTCATGGTACCCCACACAATGACAAACATCAAAGATTACTGATCTCAAATCACTGTAACAGATATGATGATAATGAAAAGTTTGAAATACCGTGAGAATTATCAAAATGTGACTCAGAGACACAAAGTGAGCACGTGCTATGGGAAACATGGCACCTATAATCTTGCTTGACGCAGGGTTGCATAGAACTTAAATTTGTAAAATCGCAATATCTATGAAATGCAGTAAAGAAAAATGAAATAAAATGAGATATGCCTGTATATTTTTCCATGTCAGTAATATTTTTACTGCCTGCAATGTATTCTATTACATAGATGTATAATACATTGTTTAACAAATTTCCTATTTATGGACATTTAGGTTGTTTGTGACTTTTCGTTACTACAAATAATGCTGAACAAGTTTGTAATTATATCTTTGCACAATTTTCTGAGTTTCAATTTAGGATAAATTCCTAAAAGTAAAATACATAAATTAAAGTGTAAATATGCTTAAAATTTTGAACCATTTAAAAAAATTGTTGCCCAGAGATGTTATGCCAGTTTATATTCCCATCCATAGTGCCACAGCAATGTCCATTTTCCAACACATTTCTCAATATAGAGTTATTAGCAATCTTTTCCCTTTTTGCCACTCTTATAAGTGAAAAATATATTGATTATTAGTAAAGTTGAATTTTTAAAATCTGCTTATTAGCCAATTGGTATTTCTTTTGTATATTACCTGTTAGTTTTGTTTATATTTCTATCAAGGGGTTTCCCTTTTTCTAATTGATTTTTAAAAACTATTTATATATTAAGGCTATTAAACTATTGTGATTTTGTTGAAATATTTGTGATAGTCTTTGAAATACAGAATGTGTTAGTTTCCTATTGTTACTATAACAAGTTACCACAAACTTACTAGCTTTAGATAACACCAATTTATTCTCTTATCATTCTGGAGGCCAGAAGCCCCAAACTGGTCTCAGAGGGTTAAAGTCAAGGAGTTGGCAGGGCTGGTTCCTCTGGAGGTTCTGGTGAGGAGTCTGTTTCCCTGCCTTTTCTGGCTACTGAAGGCTGCTATGGCATTTTTTGGCCTGTGAACCCTTCCTCGCATCACTCCACGCTCTGTCTTCACATCTCCTACTTTCTCCTTTGACTTTCTTGCCTCCCTCTTATAAAGATGCTTGTGATTATGTTTAGGGCCCACCTGGATAATTCAGGATATTCTCCCCAACTCAATATTCTTAACTTAAAGGATCTGCAAAGTCCCTTTTCTGTATAAAGTAATATTCACAGGTTCTAGGGATTGGGCATGGACATCTTTGGAAGGCAATCATTCAGCCTGCCACACAGAATGTTTAAGTTTTAGGTTGTCCAACCAATCATATAACCAATATTTTTCCTTATAGTCTCTTGCTTTTGTGTCTTGCTTATAAAAAGCCTTCTTCACTCCAGTTTCACACACAAGTTACCTAAATTTTCTTTTGGGATTGTTATGGTTTTTGTATATTTTCAAATTTGAATAACCTATATTTTTTTTACTGATTTGTAAATGCCATCTTTATTACGTACTCATTCAAGTTTTGAGTCCATTTCTGGAGTCTTTGTGCTTTATGTTCCATTTTTCTGTGTCTCTATATCATTATCACAATATTATAAAAAGTCATATATCATATCTATGAAATCAAGTTACTTTTCATTTTTTCTTTTTTAGCATTTTTGGCTACTTTTACATTTTTTAAAAGTTATGAAATATTGGACACACACATCATATATATAGTGTGTAGATTGTATAAAGAATATGAATAGAACTAACAGCCATGTTTGCACCACCCAACTTAAGAAACAAAACATTGCCAGTACCTTTGAAGCTCCTGGCTCCCCTACCACACCTCCCACGAGGAGGACACCACCATTGAGAAGGTTGAGTTTAGCATTCCCTTACTTTTCTTAGTAGTCCTAACACATGTGAGACCATTTTTAAAACATCCTTCTTTTTCATCACTCTTCTGTCTTGCTCCTGCCAAGTCTCTGACTATCCAACGCAACCATTAGGCACTTGCTGTGATTCAGTGTAGATTCTTACCTAAGGTCATCTCCATGTCCAGGAAATGTAAACAGGAGATGCACTATTTAAAGCTTGGTATCCAGGCCATTTTTAAGGGTTTTATTTTTGGGTGGCCAAAAAATAAATGTCCACAACATTTAAGAATGGGATTGGTAGAAGCTGAAAGTTTACCAACGTCTTTTCCAGCACTGGCCAATGATGTTAAAATGGTTTTCCCATCTTTCATCAATGTTAATGTGGTTGTTTCGATGCAGTTATATCCACCCAGGCATTTTTTTTTTTGAGACAGATTCTCACTCTGTTGCCCTGGCTAGAGTGCTGTGGTGTCAGCCTAGCTCATAGTAACCTCAAACTCCTGGGCTCAAGTGATCCTCCTGCCTCAGTCTCCCAAGTAGCTGGGACTGCAGGTGTGTGCCATGACACCTGGCTAATTTTTTGTTTCTATTTTTAGTTGCCTGGCTAGTTTTTTCTATTTTTAATAGAGATGGGGTCTTGTTCTTGCTCAGGCTAGTCTCAAACCCCTGAGCTCAAGCAATCCTCCTGCATTGGCCTCCCAGAGTGCTAGGATTGCAGGTGTGAGCCACCACACCAGGCCCCTGGCCACATTTTGATGCCCACTAAAAGCAAATAGTTAAGCTGGTAGCTTAAAAAGGACACAGCAATTCCACTTCTGTGAATTCATCCTTCAGATATACTTTTATAGGTACAGAAAGAATTTTGTATAAGCTTATTCCTTGCAGCATTATTTGTAATAACAAAAGATTGGAAGCAACACAAATGTTCATCAATAGAGAACTGGTTAAGCATAGTACAGCCATACAACAAATATTACATAATTATAAAAAAAGAAGGGGCAGAACAGTGCATATAGTATGTTACTTTTTGTTTAAAAAGGTGGAGGGGATAATATATATTCTTGACATATGCATAAAGAAACTCTAGGTATTCACAGGAAAATAATAATAGTAGTTACCTGGATGGTAGAAAACAGTTGGATAGAAGATAGGGATGGGAAGACTTTTCACTGTAGACTTTTTCAATTTTTTAAAAAATATTTGAACCATAAGAATGCATTGCCTATTTAAGTTTTTAAAACAAGTCCATGTAATATATATAAGAGATATCTTCACCCCATCTCAGACTCCCTACCTCATGCCTAACACTACTCCAGCCCACATAGCTACTCTGAACCTCACCCTGTTCTTAAGGGATGTATTTTGCATACAGATTGGTGATTAAAAACACGGTGCAGTTGTTATGAGTATCTAGTTCAAAATGCCACCTCTTTTTTCTTGGACCAGCTCAACAGAGATGTGAAAAATGTTACTAAGTTGCTCCCCAGGTTAAGAACGCTGTGAGAATTTGATGCAAGATTTTATCCATTCACATATTAACTCGATCGATGAGTAGATATTTACTCAGACTCTCTAATGTGCTGGTCCATTTGCTGGATGTGTTTAGCTTTGTATTTAGACAGCTCATGCTGGTCATTGTGAGAAGGATCGGTGGGAGTGTTCTCAGCTTGGTGGCAGGGCACTGGCTTGGAGGTGGCTGCAGATGCAAGTCTGGACAGTGAGTGGACAGGGAGGAGGAGGTAGAGTGCTGGGCTCTCTTGATGCTCCTTTCATAGAGGCAGTTACGACTGTCTGTCCAGCCACTGCTAGCAGGCTCAGAGAGGAAACTTTCATCTGATATTGCATGACTGTTCCCTACTGTCTGAAATAATGGACTTCACCTTCCAAAATGTCAGAAGCAGATAAAGAGCTACAGCAAGGCAAAGCAATAGCAATGACTCTTGTTTTTCCAGAGGGCATAATGCTAATTGCCAATTCTAGTTGCATAGTGAATTACTGGCTAAATTTATTTTATTGTGCTCTACCCTTTTAGCTCAGAAGTATTTTAAGGTGATAAAAATGAAAAGCCCACTTTACTGTTGAATAGTTTGAGCTAATAAATACCAGTGTCGGGGGAATGGAAAGAGTTGCTGAGGACACAGACAGGGCTTTTTTTGTTTTTGTTTTTGTTTTTGTTTTTTTTAGTTTATTTTTGTAGGTCTTCTCAGGGTATCCACAGCTGTACAAAGAGTCTTGGGAATTGCAGAAGTAAAACAATGATGTAATTCCAGCCTCTTGGGGCCTTTGCTACATCAGGGAGAATTTTCTCTGGGATTGATGGATGAAGTTGTCTTATATGTAGGAAGATTAGGCCACGGTTTATTCTAATTTTGGCATACATTATATCTGAAAACTGATGCCTGATATCCCACCATTAGCAAAATCACTCGTTGGAGGTGATATTGCTCCTTATTAAAATACACATGGACATTGATGGAGAGAGCAAATCTTAGTGGTGGAGGTGGGGGTGGGGATTAGGAGGGAGGGTGAGCAAGGTGGGCAGAGGATTCTGAACCAGGGGGTGGCACTGGCACTGAGCGGGGAGAGAAACAGAACATACGGAGACTGTAAAAAGTAAGGGCGTGGGAATGGTTGCTGGAGGGGATCTAAGGCAAATTTCACTCGCTTTCCAGTATTGTCAGGGGCTGAGCTTGCTCAGAATTCGGCATAGGAAAGTCTGCATCAAAGGGGGAGGCAAAAGCTTCAAATATGGTTTCACACTGCTGCCCCTATTGCAAATTCTTCACAGGGTTGTCCCACAGGGACCTTGTTTACTTGGCCAGCATGCATTGTCATTAGAGATCTTTGGATATTGAAGTAATTAAAAACTGCACTTAATATTCTGAGGCACAATGCAATATTAGAGATGCTCACTTCTTAGAGAAGTCATGTGGCGGATTCTGTCACATCTTGGTGCAGCTTGGCTGCTCCATGACTAAGGATTATGCTTGCAGATATTGCCGAAGAACCGAAAACGTAGCCAATTAGTTTTAATGATTTGCTATTACAGCGTTATTCTATGTGTATAATCACCAGGTGTTTGTGTTTGGAGGAAGAGTGATCTTTTCCCTTTAACAAAGGGCTCTTTCATGGCAGTGGTGACAAAGTGGCAAGCAATCAGTAGATGCTGCTGAGGGAGGGGACACTGGCTTTTATCTTTGAAATCATTATTTTCACTTTCACATCAAGATTGTAAAACTGTGCATAACTTTTTTGATTGGTATTACAGTAGCTTTTAAATACGTAGGTCTGCCAGGCAAAACTGTATGTTGCGCAGGGAGCAAATCCATCCACCCGTTCAATGCACCCTCAGAGCCTGTATGAGCCAGGTGCTGTGCTGGGCGTGGCAGGTGCATCGATGAGCAAGAGCAGAGCCAGCCCCAGCCCTGGTACAGTTACAGTGAGTGAAGGAGACCCACGTTAACTGAATAGCCACAAACATAGGTGTAGCGTTTCCAACTACGGCAAGTGCTGTGAGAAATAGGCACATAGTCGTAGGGAAGCACATACTAAGGAAAGGGCTGTTTACATTGAGATCTGAGGCATGAATAGGAGTTAACCAGGTAAAAAGGTGTTGGGGGGGGCGGATGTAGAAGGTGAGGAAGAAAGGTACAAAGAGCATTCCAGACATAAAGGAGCTTGAGAAACCGAAGTACCGGTGTTTCCAGAGAGCAATTCTTTGTATATGACTTTGGCCATGTCATTGAACTTGATGGTGTTTTAGGTTTCTTAGTTGAAAAATGAAGGTTTTGATACTGGCTCCCTATCATTATAAACAGCAACTGTCTTATAATTAATGAAAAATTGAACAGCCCTTTCGAGTTCTAAAATGAAAGGTGGCGTAATGGCATAAACCCTGCCAAAAGCTACATCCAAAGGAAAAAAAAATTAATAACTTGGCACTGAGCTCAGCTTAAGGCATGCAAGTAGATAATAAAAGTCCTCTGATTATGTTTTGCTTTGTGATGGAATCACAATTGAATTTTTCTGCAAATCAGAGCTCAATTCCTCTGAGGTAGAGCTGTGAGCTTCATCTGCTGGGCTTCCAGTTGCTGAGACTGCATGAGTCATCAGGCCCACACTGGTTAAGTGCATTATATTTTAGTGTATGGATGAAGATTTTGTTCTTTAAAAGATAATTGCTCAGGAAACCAAAACAATTCACCCCTATTACCTTGTTTAAAAAGAATCAGCTTTATTTTTAGGCTGAAATTTATCTGACTAGAAGTTTCTGGCCATACGTATTATGTGTACTGAGCTAATTTGATTTTGCCAGGAATCCATTTGGAAGGCAGGTCAGAGTCTGGCCTGTGTGAACCAGGAGGTGAGAGGGGGACTCTCGCCACCCTCTTCTCTGTGAAGTGTAGCCCATTACCAGGTTCGGGCCCGGCTGATTTTGAACCAAGTGAGTATGTAGTGAAAATAAGTCCAGGTGCAAATGTTCATTTAGTGTAGAAACAGGTCCATATTTCACCACGAAGAGGCCTCCACAGTGGAAAGAAAAGAGGCTGAATTCCACCATCAGAGCCTCCTTGCCTTACTGTCTGTGACAGAGGCCGGCCAACGTGGCCAAAGGTGATGCTAATCTCATCCCTGCTGCTGCAGCCGACGGAAACTCAGCTGGAAACTGTTACCCCACATCTGGATTTTATTGCTCTTGTGAAATGAAGCTCTGCAGTCCCTGCCCACTGGAGGGACTGATCCGTCACCGAAGAGTGTGTGCTCGTCCCTGCAGCAGAGATGTGGGCGACAGCTACTTCAATCTCTGGCATCTCAGCCTCCCAGCCAATTAACTCTGGGAGCTGTTGGCCAAGTAAATCAAAGGACAGGAAACAGGCTAAAATTAGACGTGAAGGGGGAGATAAAACCACAGCTCTTTTGAACTCACAAGCATTTGTTAAACCAAGGTAACGGCACCAGGTATATATATATTTTTTGTTTATTTTTTCTGATGCTATTCACAGTTTTTATCAGATAATAGTTCAGTTAATTATAAAGATCTGGGACTTTAAAAATAACTTTCCTTGCCTGCTAGATTGGGAAATGGGAAGCCGTCTTCCTGTGGGTTGTTGTGGCTCAGGCTGGTTTTTGAGCGGTCCAGGTGCTGGATTAGGTTTATGCTAAAAATTAAGCCCAGAGGCTATACCAATAATTGTCACTCAGCATGGGCTCCCAATCACGTGTCTGTGGGCTTCCTGAGACTTATGGAACTGGAAGAACTGATTTTTGCCCTATACTCAGAGAAAACTGTGTAAGAATATCTTGAGGAGGAAATCTTTCCTTCTGTCCACTCTTTGCAGAGTGTCTAGGCGTGTGAGCTCTGCAGTCAGACAGGTGTGGGTTCAAATCTTAGCTTCACCCTGACTGTATGAATTTACACAAGTTTCTTCTCTAACTCTGTTTCCTTATCTGTAAAATGGGGATAATAGCACTCACCTTGTTTTGAGAATTGAATAATATAACAATTGTACTTTTTCTTGGGCTTCGCATGTAATGAACACTCAATGAAGTTATTATTATTATAGTTCAACCAGTATATATTATTAATAAATGGCTGACATGTGTCATGCATTGTAAAAGATACCAAGAAGTATTAACCATAGTTAATACTTTTCATGTTCCTGTAGGAACATGAAAAACAAATATGGATAGAACCTATTAATACCAGTGAGGTCATAGGTAAAACATAACTAGAATTAAATGGACAGGGAAGTTGACGGTTAGGAGTTCAAAGTTCACTGATCCCTGGATTAGTCAGAGAAGGCTTTCTGGAGGAAGTGGGCATTGGACTGGGGATGAGCCAGGGTTTGGGGTTAGGATTCTGCTCTTGCCACCATTCTCAGCCTCATAAATTCCCTGTTTACACAGGCTGGAGAAGAGGTACGCCTGGAGGGTCACAAGAAGATGCCATTCTCAGGTTACTTTTGCTATTGGCCCAACTGTCAGCTACACAGAAGGTACTTCTGTGAAAAAAATATTGTGTGTGGCTGCAAATGCCACAATCTTCCTTATGTTGCAATCTCTTCTGCTGAGAGAAAAACAATTCTCTTTCCTTGGTTCTTCATTCAGATCATGCTTTATTGATTATCTAATATATTAATATATCCCATGTGCTAGGTGCTAGAGACAGATGAAAAGACCAGTCTCCTCTGCTCCCTTTGGACAGCCAAACGTGGAGCCCTTGGATTGCTGATGGAGCCAGTACCAGAAGTCTCCAGTCGGCCCTTTACTACCAAGGCTGCTGCACCACTGGCCAAGGAGAGCAGAGATGTCACATGGCCTCAGTCTGTAGCAACGAGGACTGTTGCATCTCTGAGGTTTGAATAAAAGAAGGAATCTGTTATAACCAAGGGAATCACAAATTAGTATTTTAAAAATCACCCACTTTCATTAGAAGGGAAACCCTTCATTCTCCCTCTCTCTTTCTCTTTCTCTCTGCCTCTTTCTGTTTCTGTGCTTACATATTGATCTCTGACCACAGAGAGGTGGTCTTCTGCCTCCTCTCTTTTCTCAAGAAGTGATGGAGAGAATGCTTCTGAGATCAGCCTTCCTTTAGATGATCCTCCCTAGCTGCCAATCTGATTGGTCAATGTCTAAGACAAGCACCAGGTCATATTTACCTGTGGGCAAGGTCACTGTGCCTTAAGGCGTGGTTCAAATCCTGCATTTACTTTCCCCTCTCTGAGCTCAGGTGCAGGAAGCTCAGCTCCACTCCTGTCCATGTGGATCTGCCACATCCCTGTCTTGTGGAGCCTGGCCGTCCTCCCAGTTTTTTCTGTTGGGCCTTTCTCCAGGGGGCTGAGCCAGGCCTGCTGTCATTGTCCATGCTGCTGAGTTGGTTGGGTCACTCTGTCTCCCTGAACATTTAGGTTCAGGAAGGAAAGATCAGGAAGAAGGAAGCCCATGTCAGCCTCCCACCTCAGGTGTATTCGCTATGCAACCCTTACTGAGTTTTGTGCTGGGGTATTACGGCTTGCCTGGTCATCAATAACTGAATACTCCAGTTTTATCTGCTTAGTGGTCTTTGTGTAGGCACAGACCTACTGCCAGATCCCCACAGGGGAGGAGGGTGAGTGGCACCCTGCATTCTAGTTCAATAGCCACGCATTTAAGAAGTATTCTGCTCAAGGCTCAATTTGGGGTCTGATAATTAGGAATGCTTCTTCCCATCTGGTTGTCTTCACCAGTTGGTAGCTGTGGCAGAGAAAAAGCTGTGTGTTCATCAAATCCATGTTCATGCGCCTTCTTCTGGGCACATGAGGAACTATGCTTCCCAACCCCCGAGAATTATGGAGTGGCCGGCACCCAGTTCTGGCCAATGAGGTGTGACAGGCAGCGAAAAAGTCCTCTCTCAGTCTCCAGCTTCTCTCCCTCTACCTAAGTGACTGTTGAGGCCTCATGTTCTGGAAGATGCAGCAACAAAATGGAACCCCAAGTTGTTCCTTGGAAGGGAGCTGCCCTGGAACCCATAGAAGACTTTTTGTGAGTGAGGAACAAGCCTTGGTTGGGTTAATTCACTGAGATTTTTGCTACTGCAGCATAATCTAGCCTGTTCCAACTGACACAACCATCTGCTTACTTGCTAATATTACTGTCACTGCTTTCCTGGCCCTGTGGATGCCACTCTTTTTCACAACTAGGACTTCTACAGCTGGCAGTTCGGAGACCTCATACTCGCTTCCTGACTGCTCACTGCTGATTCCATTTAACCCTGGATTTTCAGGATCTAAGTAAAGGAGACTAGATCTACTGCCTGGACCTTCCTTTAAAACAACAAACAAAAAGAAAAAAAAAAGGAAGAAGAAGAAGAAAAGAAAACACATTTGTTTCAGACACATCTGCCTAATTCTATATAGAATTTTCTTAACTCCGGCTTGATTTTCTTAACTCCGATGAGTACCTGAAGCTCTCCTGTCAGAAGATTCAGTGTCTTTGGGTCATGGGTAATCTCGTTAAGGAGATTTTAAAGACTGAAGCCACCACAGCGAGCAGTGTAATAGCTAGAAATCCTGGCTGTCTTCCTTCCCTAGTAGCTTAGGAAGTGCCTCATCGCTCTTAAAAAATAAATAGTCTTCAGCCCTTCCACTCCCTTTCATTGCAAGGGAAAGTTGGGGAAAGTATTTATAATTACAGAAAATGGAAATAGAAGGCTTTTGTAATTTTCTCAGCTTGGAACCATATTAGTCTGCTGAAGCTGCCATAACGAAATACCACAGATGGCGACTTAAACAACAGAAATCTATTTTCTCACAGTCCTGGAGGCTGGAAGTCCAAGATCAACATGCCGGCAGAGTTGGTGTCATTCTGAGGCCTCTCTCCTCGGCTTGCAGAGAGCCAGCCGCCTTTTCCCTGTGTCCTCACAAGGGTTTTCCTTGGTGCCTGTGTGGAGTGGGTATCTCTTTTTCTTCTTATAAGGACACCAGTTCTATCAGATTAAGGTCCCACCCTTATGACCTCACTTAACCTTTATTACCACCTTATAGGCCCTGTCTTCAAATACAGTCACCTCGGGGAGTTAGGGCTTCAATGTATGAATTTGGGGGGTACACAACTCACAGAACTACGTTGAGGAATCAGCCTCCAGTAGTTAAGTTGCTTGTCTTCTGCCATTTTAGTGGATTTAGCTGTGGTGCCTATTGTGGGGGGACATTGAGGAGGACGGGAAGATATAGCAGCGGCTGGAAACTTCTAGCACTCATGGGGGGTATAGGGCTCACCTGTGTAAGGGAGGTGTCCGTTCTGAAAAGGGCTCCTAGGATTGCACGTGTGCTCTCTAGGTATGGAGGCAAATGACTGCCCTCTCCCCACATCTGTTGCCCATACTACAGTCAGGTGAAATTCTAAAACGCAGACCTAAGAAATTTACTCCCCAGCCTGAAATCCTTCACTGATTTCCCATTGCTCTCAGGGTAAAACACAAAGTCTTTAATAAATCTTGTCTACCATGATGTCTCCAGCACCTAGCATTGTGTAAGACACAGCACACATACCCACAAATGCTCAGTGAATAAATAAATGATTGAGCCAACACCAGTCTTTGGTATTGGGCCTCTTCTCTTGGCCTTCAGATTAGCAGCTGGCTTGACAACTGTTGTGGGAAGACCCTGAGCCCCAGGTGTTTTGAGTCTGGGCTCATGAGCTAGTCATCTGACAATTTGTGGGTAGGTCTTCTGACGGAAGCCCCGAGTCTTTGACTCCATCCTGAAATGTATAGGCAAGTGGGGCTCCACTCATTGCAAGAGCCTGCCAAACCATCACCAGTGGGTCTCAGTGCAGGTAAGATTTCTAAGCATTAATGGAGGCTTATGTCTACATAGAGTGAGTCCTTCCCTGGCCATAAGATTTCATTAACCTAGGCACCACCATTGACCTGGGGAAAATACCCAGTTACGTGCATGACAATTCAAAGGAAATAACCTAAAAATGATGGCAGATCGTACTATTGCCTGTGACTTTCTCCTCCAGATTTATTTCTGAAAAATAGCATTACAAATGTTTTGAGTTTAAGATAAAGAAGAAAAATCTGTTTGTGAGCTTCTTGCCTGTAATACCCTCTTTGAGATTTACATTAGAGAGCAAGCTTTTCTCTTTTGAAGACATTTTGTATGATCTGTTTTGTCCTTCTAGCTACTTAAATCCCTTTGGACCTATTTTCCCTTATAGGAGGGGTGCGCGGGTGGGGAGAAAGTCTGATCTGTCATTGATGGGCATGACATGTGAAAGTCCTGTGCATAAAGGGAGGAGAAAAGATCCCTCCATGGGGAGTTGGAAACTGGCAGCAAACTCCCCAGGCCCTTTTAACCACTGGCAATCAAACGCACCCTGTCTCCTCTCAGTTTAACTGTGAGGTTGTCTTGAGGTCTCTTCTTAAGATGTTGACAAAGCATTGCTTTTGTACTATCCTGCTCAGACCCCTGGTTCCTAGCAGTACCTCCTCGCTCAGGTAGCTCATCCCAGGGAGTGGGGCACCTGGTTTCCTCCTCTAATCGCAGCCTCTGGGCTGCCTCAGGCTCTGCAGCTGCAGCAGCTCCCTCTGGTTACTGCTTACTCTCACTGTTTACTTCTGTTTTTATAAATTCTCAAGCTTGCTTTTGATGGCTTTTAGTTCGCACCTATTTGCAGGTGCCTCTCTTATTTATTCAGAACTCAAGGAGATCTGTATGAGGTAAGCAATATTGGCCCCACCTTGGTGGAAAAGGAAGAAGGGAGGCCAGGGCACAGAGAGGTTAAATGTGTGATCCATGCAGCACAGCAGGCAATAGCAGATGCAGGTGTGGAGCTCCGGGGCCTATCCCAATTTAGTCCTCACTGCAGCCATCTACATTTTTTTCTCCAAAAATCACTCTGAAGTTTGCAATTTTGGTACATTCCCCACCTCCTTTGAACTCTCCACTTCTAAAGCTAAGTGAGACCTGAGGTCCATGTGGAAATCCCACAGGCCGGTGGAATCAGATGCATTTGGCCTATACTTCTGAAGTGCATGTTTATTCCAGATATCAGATAATTGCTCCTGCTCTTTCGTCTTTTTCCCAGTCCAATTCAAATTTTTCCAAGTCAAGTTTCAGGGTAACTCCCACCTCCCCCAATAAATGAAGTCTTCTCCAGACACTGCAACCTGTAGAGATCTCTTTCTTCTTAAGATCAGGTACTAATTTAGAATTTCATTGTTCATTTCTGATTTCATGGGGACGATGTAATCTCTTCTATTTTCTTGAGGACAGGGACCATGTCTTCCTCTACTTCTGACTTTCCCGTAAAACTAGAACAGTTCTAGGCAAATTAGATGCTCAATGAGTAAGTTGGCCTTTTTTGCCCTGAGGATAATTTTTACAGTGAAAGTGGTTTGTATATAAAAGGATCAGTTGAAAAATGTGATAAAAGCTCCAAAAGCCATAGGGCTGGATTAACCTGTCTCATCCTGACATCTCAGATGCTCTATTTGTATAACTGTGCCCCACTGGTGATGACATTAAATCATGATAATGCTTGGGTCTTCCCACAGTTCTCGGTTTCAACTTTTAGTCTTTTTTTTTAAATTTATGTTTTTTTTCTCTTATTTCATAGACCTTCTCTTAACCCACATCGGAATATTTTAAGATATTTTAAGACAAACTTGGGGCATATTTATTTAAAATTCAGATTCTCAGATCCTGTCCCAGACCATCTGAATAAGAATCTCAGTTTGGGGCTTGAGATTACCTCTCCAGGTAATCTTAATGCTTGTTAAATACTGTTGTATGGGATTTTTGTTGCAGAATAGAAGATACGGTTTCAAAGCATATTCCCAGACAACATTACATGGAGGATTCAGGGGAGTGAGATATCTAGGTGACCCAAATGTTTTATATTGAAATGTGTAATGCATCTTATCACCTGGGCATGGCTCATTTATTTATATGGTCTCATGTTCCTCACTTCCTGGTACCTTTTGGGTGCATCACACTGAGTACGTATTGGAATCTTTAAACTAATATCATCATCCCCACAGTAAGTATTTGCATCACACTGGGAGGCTTTGGAAATGCTAAAATGGGATTTCAGTTTGGCCAGGAGCTCCCTGGATTTTCCAAGGTTCATTCCTTTATGGTTTTTCCCTTCCAGTTTAGGTTACCTTTCTCTCGATTTTCATGACAGATCACAAAGAACTGCCTCTCTCCCACAGCTGTTGGAGACAGCTAATGAGGATTGGTGTGGATGGGTAGCTCATGAGCCCCTGTGGGTTTACTGGCTACAAAGGTCAGGGCAGACTCACCACTAGCACAGGGTCATAGAGTGGATGGCAGCCGGTCAGGAAAGATAAATATGACAAGATAGAGAACAAAGGAAGGTTATTATTACAAGAAGTGTCACTCAGATGATAATGGAATTTAACCAGTGAAAAAAATCACTCAAATCATGACCTGGCCCAAAAGGAAAATAACCCCTAGACTTGCAGAATTTATTGCAGCACTGTGATTGTTTGGCCATTAAAATGTCACTTGCAGAATGAAGTAGTTGGGAATACTGACTATAAAATGAAATTGTTTTTTAATTCTTCTCAAAATATTCCAAGCATTATTGAACGACCAGTTTATTAGGTCTCTGGGGAAATAATTATGACTTCAGGTCTGTTTTCAATGTAGACCTTCCATTCTCTTTTTCTTCTCTCTCTCTCTCTCTTCCTCTCTCTTGGTCTCACTGTATTTCTATCGCTATCTCTGTTTCTTCAAGTTCATCAATAATTTTCCCAGGGATCATTTGAGGAGCCATGAAAATGAGGACTTGAATTTGCAACACTTTACACAACAGGGCTTATTCTTGCTGGCGGTACATCTCTACTATGGCTCGATTTAGAGAGACTGCCTGATTCCAGGGAGAAGGCCTTCATGAACCTTTGGAAGTCCCTCTTCCATTTCATCACTTAACAACTTCATGAGATGGAAGACTGCAGACGTTCAGATCAAAATGTCACACGGCCAGCAGCCTCCCTCATGCAATCTCATTCAACTTTCATTGAAATACCTATGATGGCACAGAAAAGGAAGGCAGAGAAAAATGTGGAAATCGTGCCTTAAAAGGCATACTAATGGACCGTAAGTGCCAGAATCTTGGAGGAATCCCTGCTCACCGTATAAGAGGCAAACGGAACAGCTTATGTCACACCCAGGTTTTAGATCATGCAAGAGTGACACATGTAAAATGCAGGGAGCCAGGACATCTTCTGCTCCCTACTCCCTTAGGCAGAGACCCAGGGCTGTACCCAGCAGAATAGAGTGTAGCTGCCTTATCTTGCAGGTGCTGATCCATTAAGTGGGCAAAGTACTCTCTTCCTGTTACTTCATTCTTCTGCATGCCCAGAATGGAGCAGTCCCAGACAACAGGGGGAAGGGTATGTGCGGATTAGACACTGTCTATATTTTGGTAGGTGTGGAGTCTTATTTCAGCTTGGGTTCTCCCAGCAGCAGACACTGAGACAATAAAGCAAATAATTATTTTTTTCAAAAAAGGATCACAGAAAGTATGATAGAGGAGTAAAGGACCCATGGAGAGAGGGCGGCAAATAAAGGTTCTCATCAGGCAAGTTACCACTGTAGGAACCAGAGTTTAATCCCTCTAGGACACTGCGTGGCTCTAAAACACGGGTCTCAGAGTTATCCCACCTAAGAGGTGAGAAAGCTGAAATATTTATACTCTAGTTCCCATCAGTTATTAGTCAAAGGATGCTCCTGCGGGCATGATGTATTTTCCCTGGCACACCTGGCCTGCTGTGCACAGGAGTAGTGTTGCCCTGTAGGCTGGAGGAAACCCCTTAGGCAAATAAATCTAGTTGCTAGATCCTTCAAGGTTACAAATAAAGAGAAAAAAATGACAACAGGAAGATTGGTGGGCCCGGGTCTCACTATGTCCTGCTGCAGTCTGTCCCAGGATGTTCATCCACCATTTTTCTTCTATTCCACCATTTGTAGATTCTCCTCCTCCTTGGCCAGCATATCTGCTGGTTTAGATTGCTTGCTTGGCCGGTAACCCAGACCTTTGTCTCTAAGAAGTCTAAGTCCCAGATTATGGTGCATTTTTTTCTGCACAATTCTATGACCTGGTGGGTCAGATAATATCCAGCTCATAAAAGGTAGTGCTGGTTGTATCATTACTTGATGTCCCATGCTCAGGTGCCATCACTTTTTGGGGCCAGCAGCCGGCAGGAGCTGCTGTCTGAGTGAAGAGCTCTCTCCTGCAGACGGCATGGACTTGCTCCAGACCTCGAAGGGTCTGCATTGTGATTCTCCCACTGAGGCTTGTCAAATATTCTAGAGAGTCTAGCACCATGGAATCTTCTGGGTCACAGAGCCTAAGCACTAGTGTTGCTTATACCACAACCTGACCAGCTATACAGCTCTCATTTGTTCTGAGTCCACTGTATTAGTTTGTCTGGCTGCCATAACAAAATACCACACACTGGGTAGCTTAAACAACATAAATTTGTCTCATAGTTCTGGAGGCTGGAAGTCTGAGATCAAGGTGTCGGCAGATTTGGTCTCTCCTGAGGCCCCTCTCCTTGCCTTGCCTTCTTGCTGTGTCCTCTCACGGCCTTTCCTCTGTGCATGAGTGTCCCTGGTGTCCCCTAGCGTGTCCAAATGTCCTCTCTTATAAGGACACAGTCGGATTGGATTAGAGCCTGCTCTAATGTCCTCATTTCAACTCATCACCTCTTAAAGGCCCCATCTCCAAATACAGTCACATTCTGAGGTACTAGAAGTTAAGGCTTCAACATATGAATTTTGGGAGGACACATTCAGCCCACTCAAAACTGCAAGGCTTCTGACTCACTACTAAATGAGTTGGAGCAGTATTCACAAGTGTGGTGGACGTAGTCTCCAAGATCTGAAGAAGTCTACAGAGCACCGTGCCGCTTTCTTAGTGGTAGGAGGTACAAAGTACACTAATTTGTTCTCCCCTTGGAGGCGTGGCCCGGCATGTCTCAAACCTCTGGATCCCTTCAGACTTTACTGATCAAGGCAAAGCCCTTGACTTGAGAAGGTTTTCTCTGATCCAGATGTACCTGACCGGTGCATTCAGAGTACTTACCACTTCCTGTCCCCCAGGCGTGGTTAAACGATGTCATCAGTGCAGTGAAACCATGAGACTGTCCACAGAATATTCAGATGATCCAGGTCTGGTTAAACTATGTTGTAACCTAGCCAGAGAGCAGGGCAGTGAATATGTTACATATTTCTGTCTGCTCTAGGTGACAGCAAACTGCTTTAGATCCTCCTTTCTCCTTTCTAGGAGGGGTTGAAAAGAATGCATTTTCCAACTCAGAAGCCTCAACCAAGTGCCAGGGGCAAAGTGGATCTGTTGTGGTGAAAATACTGCATCTGGAGCAGCAGCTGTGGTTGGGGTTAAGACTTGGTTAAGTTTATAGTCGCCCACCCTCAACAGCATGATTCAACTGGCTTTTTCTAGGGGACAGACTGGTGAGCTAAATGGGGATATGGTGGGGACCACCACCCCAGCCCCCTTTAAGTCTTTGAGGGTGGCCCCAACCTCTGCCATTCTTACTACAGTGGGACATTGCTGCTTATTTTCTTAGTTGCAGAGGGGGGCAATTTCAAGTTTCCACCTGGATTTTCCTACAATGTATCAGTCAAGAGACACCGCACATGCTATTTTAACAGAGAGAACTTAATGAAAGACTTAAGTAGTTATTTAAAAACTGGACTTTCTTCTCCAAGAAAACACCCAATGGGTGTAATGCTGGTGTAGCGGGAGGGCCCGGAGGCCCCAGCGGCTTCTGTGGGGGCTTCGGCAGCGGCATTCCGGGCAGGGTCGCGGTCATGGTAGGGCCAGGGCCGAGGCTGCAGAGCTCACCGAGGCAAGGCCGAGGACAAGGAGTGGATGCCCGTCACCACGTTGGGCTTCCTGGTCAAGGACATGAAGATCAAATCCCTGGAGGAGATCTCTGTCTTCTCCCTGCCCATCCAGGAGTCTGAGATCATTGGCTTTTTCCTGGAGGCATCTCTCAAGGATTAGGTTTTGAAGATTATGCAGGTGCAAAAGCAGACCCGCTCTGGCCAGCGGACCATGTTCAAGGCGTCTGTTGCCATCGGGGACCACAATGGCCATGTCCATCTGGGTGTTAAGTGCTCCAAGAAGGTAGCCACTGTCATCCGAGGGGCCATCATCCTGGCCAAGCTCTCCCTTGTCCCCGTGAGGAAAGGGTACTGGAGGAGCAGCAAGCCCCACACTGTTCCTTGCAAGGTGACAGGCCACTGCAGCTCTGTGCTGGTATGTCTCATCCCTTCCCCTAGAGGAACTGGCATCGTCTCAGCCCCTGTGCCCAAGAAGCTGCTGCTGATGGCTGGTATCAATGACTGATACTCCTCAGCCAGGGGCAGAACTGCCACCCTGGGCAACTTCTCCAAGGCCTCTTTTGATGCCGTCTCCAAGACCTATAGCTATCTGACTCCCGACTCCTCACCTCTGGAAAGAGACAGTATTCACCAGGTCTCCGTACCGGGAATTCACTGACCATCTTGTCAAGACCCACACCAGAGTCTCTGTGCAGAGGACCCAGGCTCCAGCTATAACTACAACATAGCATTTTTATACATGAAAATAAAGTGAATTAAGCCTGTTTGAAAAAAAAGATAAAAACTGGAAAGGCAAAGAGAGAATACTAAGTTATCTCGGAGATAGAAACTGCAGATAGCAGCTACCACTTTTACGGCTGGGGGACCCAGGGAAGAAGTTGGAATTATTGATATGTAGAAGCTTGCAGAGGGAGCTGAAACTCAGACTTCTGAAAAAAAAGCCACTACTCAGCTTATGCTCATGACTCGGAGCTGGAAGGAGGGGCTTCCTGGGGCTGTGACCCAGAACTCTGAGGAGGAGGCCCTGGCCAGGTGGTGCTGGCGTTTCTGGGGGCCACTCTGAGGCTGGCCCTGCAAGTGTCAGAACAACTGCAAACTAAATGCGAGCTCTGACTGCAACCAACTGCCAATGCCAGGGTGAGCAATGAGCAGTGAGACTGAGGTGATGCGACAGGAACATGAAGCACAAGTCTTTTTATCCCTCCAGTTTCGCCTATTGGCTGGGTCAAATATAGCACCAGCTGGCAAAGCAGAAATGTGATTTGCAGAGCCCCAGCTCCAGCACCACAAAGCAGAACATAGATGTGCGTGGGGAGGAGGTGGGAGAGGAGGAGATGGGTTGAGACTGAGAGACACTAGCTGAATAACTAGCACAGGTGTCTTATTCCAGAGATCAAGCAACCAATATAAGATTTTACTAGTCCATACTCATGTAGGTTATGCATTCAAGAACTAGGGAAATGATCACAGGGTGAGTCTACAAACACATCGAGTCTATAAGAAGACTTGGGCTTAGACTCCACTTATCACCTGGCCTCCAGTGCCCCTCCAATGCCCCTCAGGAATGCCCTGATAGTGTTTTGGGTCCCAAAGTTGGTGTCAGTGTAGAGCCTGTATCCAATAGCTCTTGAAAAATCATGGGACATTCTTCTTTCTCCAGTGTGCAATTACTCAGGTAAATGGCTCTGTTGTTTTGGGGAGGACGGGTGGAATCACTACTGAGGACACTTGCTGTGGCATCATTGCAGAGTTCTCCACAAGGGCACCCAGCACTCCTTCAATTGGTGGGTTCTACATCTGAGAATTGGCTCAGGTCTGGAAGCTGGGTGAGTCATCATGACTTCTCACTGTGGTAGCTGATGTGGACTTTCTGCTTATCCTCTTTTAGTCTCTTGTGATCATATGTATTAAGGAATACTCTTGTTTGGTGGCTGACCCTTTATGTCATCCTTGGGCATACCATGGCTGCCCCAACTTCCATTGTGACCTTGCTGCCCATTATGGTCATTATGCCCCATCCGTGGCACTGATGGTTGAGTGCTGCTACCTGGCTTGTGTTCTTCTTGAATCTTATCCTCACTAACTCTGGGGATCCCCATGGTGGCTGTTCTCTGTAGGCTGGCGTTGGCAGTATGAGATGCTGGAGGCACTGCGGAGGCCACTAGAACCTCTTCAACCTGTGTCCTATCCCAGTCCATGGCTGGAGAGAGTCATCAGGTCATCGTTACTCTGCTCATCAGAATGCCTGGATTCAAATCTTGGCTCTGCCAGTTACTTGCAGTATAACCTCGGGCAGGTTACTCAATGTCTCTGTGTCTCAGTTTCTCTTCCTGTAAAATGGGAATGTTAATGGTACCCACCTGAAGGAGCTGTTACATGGATTCAATGGACTAATCTCTAAACTGTTTAGAACAGTGCCTCACATATCATAAATTGTTAAAGGATATTAAGTATTATCATTCCTATGAAAGTAAAATCTAACAAGAAAGCTAACAATTGCTGTTCAACCTCATTCTGGAGATGATAAAAAGCAATGAGACATGAAAAAATAAGTGAGGCCAAATATTGGCAAAGAAGAGATGGAATTATTATTATTTATGGATTACATAATCAGCCACCTGGAAAAAAATCCAACAATACCAAAGAAAAACTCTTCACAGTTAAAAAAAAGAATTCAGTAAAGCAGCCAAATCAATAGTTTCCTTAACATTTACAATAGCTATCCAAAATATAAAATAATCAACTGGGTGGAAACCTGAAGACAAAATATAAAATAATTAGGGGAAAAAAACCTTAGAAGAGTCAAAGTACTTTATGTAATGGAAATTGCAGAATTTTAAAAGCAGCTAGACAAATGTGGGACTGTGTTTCTGGATGGTCAGTCTCACTATTGTAGAGATAGCAATTCTCCCCAAGTTAATTTAAAAATGTATACACAGTTCCAACCAAAATCCAAACATTATTTTTTAACTAAAAAATGATTCTCCTGTTTATCTGGGAGAATAAATAATGGGAACAGTGATAACAAATGTTAAAATAAGAATAATGGGGTATCTGTCACCACCAGATGTCAAAACACATTTATAATGTCAACATAGTTTAAATATTTTTACTGGTGGATAAATAGACAAAAAGAAAAAAAGGTAGAAAAGCTTTAAAAGTCCATAAATAGACCTTACATACATATCTAAAAGTTAGTATGTAACAAAGTTTCCACTTCAAATTAAAGAGAAAAGGAAATGACTTTTCAGTGACAGGCTAATCACCTGGGAAACTACTAGGTTAGCTTCCCTACCTCATGACTTAATCCAAAATAAATTTTTAACTGATTAAAAATTAAGGATAGACATATGAAACAATAAGAAAAGGTACAATTAGATAAATATATAAATTTGGGGTGGGGAAGGAGAAAGACTATGTAAGGTAGAAAACAAAGGACAAAAATAGAAGATTTAAATATACAAAAACTAGAAATGTTTGGTGTCATAAAACATCAAGAACAAAACAAATTGGGAAACATATTTATAAAATAAATAATAGACAAAACACTGATTTTTATTTTAAAAGAAGACCTCCTTCAAATCTATGGGAAAGATGTAAACAGGTCAGTATAGAAAAGGCAAATGGAACAAAATAAAAAATACTAAATAGTATATACAATAAAATGTGTTTAAGAACCAAAAAGTACAAGTGAAAAAGCAATGAGACATTATTTCCATTTTTTCTTTTTTGGTATCAAATTGACGTATTATCATTTAGAAATTACAATATCCAGTGATGGTGAAGGTGTTGGCAAAACAGGCACTTTTGTACATATGTCAAAGGAAAAGAACCCAAACTCTCTAAAATAATTTAAAAAGTTTTATTCAGAGCCAAATAGGTGTGACCGTGGCCTGGAGAGCCATGCGCCAAAAGCCTTGAGTAAGTGGTCTTGCTGTGGTTGGGTTACAGTTTGGTTTTATACATTTTAGGGAGATGGGAATTACACGTAAAGCCATACACCAATACAGGGAAGGTGTACATTGGTTTGGCCCGAAAGGCAGGGTATCTTGAAGTGGGGCATTACAAGTTACAGGTGGGTTTTAAGATTCTTTGATTTGTACCTGATTAAACAAATGAAGCTTTGTCTAAAGGCTTGGAATGTTTTAAGTTGAAGAAGTCGGTTAATCAGAGATAAGCCACCAGACATATACACAGACTCAAATGATCTATGAAGTAAATTGCTGACCTACAGGTGTGGGTTAAGGTTTGTCTTCTATAACCTTAGGCCTGTTAATGAGTCAAAGCATGTCTGACCTCTCTTCTCATGGCCAGTAACTCAGCTTTAGGGTATTTCTGGGGTTTCCTTGGTCAAGAGGGGGTCCACTCAGTTGCTGGGGGGGTTAATATTTTATTTTAGTTCACAAAATGTGTATTTGTATATATGGGCAATGAAGAAAGACTAGAAGGACATACAATATTAACAATACTTACCACTGGGTGAAATAGGTAGCTTTTTTCATCATATCTTTTATATTTTTCAAATTTTCTGCATTGACATGTATCAGTTTTGTAATTTGAAAAGGGGAAAAATATGAGGGAGATATGAAGGAAATCTAAGGGCTCCATGCCTTGGCTGACTTCTACTCTCAGGTTTTGGGTCTCAAGTTCACACATAAGTTTAGAGAAAGAGAGTAGCAAGCATGCAGTGTAGCCCCAAATTGTGGCAACACCTGATACTATAACAAAAAAGTATTTAAAGCCCTGTGAGATTCTAGGCCACTCTTTTGAAAAATTGTTTTTCAATATGATACATTCTTGCTATTAAGAAATTCACTTTGGTGTCAATTGGATGACTAGTTACCCACCTAAATTGATATTAGTACAGATTTTTAGATCATGTGGCCAGAAGGAAAAAACTGAGAACAAGTGCTTACTCTTCCCCCACCCAATTCATCTTAGTGTGAGACAAGCCCCAAGAAAGAGTATCTAAGGGCTTGTCATTTTTGACCCTATTAGCTCTCCATCTCCATTCCCTTCTTCATTTTTGGTGACGATCCAAGGCTACCCTAGCAAGCCCATACTTTCTCACCAAATAAAGACACGCTCCTTACTGGGGGCTGGGGCTGGCAGTTGGAGCTGTTTTATCAATAGTCTATTTGAGTCTCTGGAAAACAATTTAAGCTGGCTGCAGTATTTCATCAAAACTGTTCAATATCAGTGACAGGTGGGCCTCAGTGGATGATGCATCCATAATTCATACCACCGTCTAAATTGGAGAGAGGAGACGCTGTAATCTCAGAATCCTTATGAAGGGAGAAGAGGAATTTTAGCACATGCTTAAAACAAGTACAGCTGAAGCCATTGTTGCAGTTGGATTTTATCTTTCCAGGAGATGGAAAAGGCTAAATCAGGGACAGCAGAAGCTAAACCTTTCCTCTACAGTACAAAGGAGAGCAATGCCTGGTTACTACTGACTAATTTATTTTACCCAGTGGAGCAAACCAGAATGACTAATATTGTTTCAATATATGATATCATAGATTAAAACCGGAGATGAGGTGGGATTCCCTTAGCCCACCTCATATACAGTAAGACTCAGGGTATTGATATGTAAAAGCACTTAAACACACCCTGGTAAGGCCCAGGGATCTCCAGAGTTGTTTTGAATTAGAAAGAGCTAGAAATATCCACCACCAAAAGGAGCTACCCAACAGCCAGTACTATAAATAGACTTCAGTGAGCTTGGCTTGATGCTCCGGTTGGCCCGAGTCCTAAGCTCCTCCTTGGGGACTACAACCCAGGAGGAATGAGGCAGAAATGGAATTTGGACATTGTCTTGCTGCTTCCCTGCTCACTGTAACTTTCTTAAGAAAAGCCTATTCGCTGTCTGTAAATATTTCCTCTCCCCTTCCTCCTTCCTAAAAACAAAACATAACACAGAAATAAAATCCCGAAACACAAAAATAAGTAAAGCAAAGCTTTCCTGGTTACTTTCTGGCATTACTAAGCACTGGAGATATAAAAATTACCTATTGGTAAACTTTAAATTTATGTTTTAAGGATCCCTGAATAATGACATGGGTAAAATAATGCTGTGAGGAAACAGTGAGAATGACCCTGTGTTTCCTACAGTTCTGCTTTCTGCTGTGGCTATTTCATTTGCCCTCACAGTGCTCTGTGGAAGGTATTGGGTGCCCATGTGGCAGGTGAGGGAAGAGAAGGTCAAGCCATGCAGAGACTGCCCGGGGTGCACGTTCCCCACCCCACCCGTCGAGTGTCCATTCCACTACACCCGTGCCCTGTCAGTTAGTTATACGCAGTTCAGACCTCCCTCAACTCACACTACCCATAGCCTTCGCTCATGCCATGCACATTCTGAAGAGTTTACTGAGAAGCTGTGCCACATGCCTCTAGAACATGGCAGTTTTCAAGCCTTTCCTCTTCGATATGTGCCCTCTGCTTCCTGTGCTGGTGACTGGGTGGCCCCGTGGGTCAGCGTGCGGTGCTCATGAGGTCCAGGCCATGAATTTCACCAGCAACACATGCTCCTAGTCTTTACATTGAAGGGGATCAAGATGTGTCACCTCAAAATGTGCCTTTTTAGCATACGGACTATTTTGAGCTGAAGGCAGTTAAGAATCAGCACATATGGGAAGAGTGCTCTACCCTCCCATTACCTGCCTAAAAGCAGGATGTGAATTTTGCCTTGTGAGGGTGGGTGGTGCAAATGCCCCCTCCCCGGAGCCCGGGTGAGGAGAGTGACCCTTACCCCTGGGGATGGAGAGCCGGTGCTGAGATGGGTCTGCACAGACAGACCTCGCTAAACTAACCCTCTCCTCCATTAGCTCCCTCATATATTTCCCAGTCACTGCCACACAATTTATCATCCTTGAAGCCCAAGCCCTCTTTCCTTTGTTAAGAAGGATATATAAGCTCCCTAGTCTAACTGCTTCTGTGAACTCTCATGAATATAAAATAAAAAAAATCAATACATTTGTACGCCTTTTCTCATGTTAATCTGTCTCATGTCACTTAAATTCACAAGCGCCCACCACCTCCACTCTTCTTCTAGTTCTTCCCTATTCTTTGCAACAACCTTGCTCATCCCCGTGCCTCCCTTGCCTAAGGTCTCCATTCTGTTCAGGGACTGCCAGTCTAGGGCACCATTGACCAATGGTTCCCAAACTTGGTTGATTATCAAAATTGCTGGAAGAACTTCCAAAAAAAAAAAAAAAAAAAAAAAAAAGCAAACTCCTAGGCTTATAACTTCTAATGCCTTAGCAGCTGTCCAGGTAACACTGATGTTCACCCAGCTTGGGAAGAAATACCATAGTATACAATGGTCATAGTTCTGATTGTGATGGGGGTGAAAAAGCCTTTAAAAACCTGGATGAATATATTTAGTCCATCTGGTTCTCTACAGATAAAAACTCATCTACAGCTCTGTCTCCTGGCTGTAAAGAATAGTTGTGTTTCTGCTTGCATATGTTCTAAAGGGTCAACTTGAGTACCCTGACGCCTGAAAAACATCCTACTGTCTTACATGTGGGTGTTTGAAATGAATGTGTTCTTGGTTTGTGAAGCCTTCCATGATATGTTAGCACTTTGAGGGAGAACTGGAACTGGTAATGGTACTTAGCAAACAACTACTGCTAATAATGCAGAGCTGGTAGAAATCGTACACATTTAATTAGCTAGTCCTCCAGAGGCCTCTATAGCAATAGATAATTAAATGAACAATTTAAATGATTTTGAAAGACCAGAGTCATTTCAGGATGAGTGAGTTCTGGAGATCTATTGTACAGTATGGTGACTATAGTTAATAATAACATACTGTATATTTGAGAGTTTTTTGTACTACAAAAAATAAGTATATGAAGAGATGGATATGTTAATTGGGTCGATTTAATAATTTCACAATGTATGTATATAGAAAAACATCACATTGTATACTATAATATATACAGTTTTTATATGTAAATTAAAAAAATCAGTCATAATGGCAATGTTTTCCCCCTTTAAATGTCTCTAGCTGTAAGAAAAGGAGGTTCAGAAATGCATGATCTGTTTTGAAATAATGCATGTGCTCTCAAAGCCAGATTTGCTGCTGCTTCTGATAAGTTAATTCTGCTGATTCCTGGAAGACTTTTTCAGAGACAAACTATTTCTCTGAGGTTCCTTTAAGTCCTCATTACCCAAAGCTTGGATGTTATGTTAAATTTTTCCACTTTGATCAGTCTGGGCTGTGAATTGTAGGCCACAAAAGTGGAAACTGTTTATTCATAAGACAAGAGTGTTGTTGGCACTTTATGAATCTCAAAAGAGGATTAACTAGGGTGGCGACGGTGGTTTAAATGTCATGCTAAGTCTTCCATTTTGGCTGTGACACGTTAGCAACACAACTGAAACAGTCTGAATTTGTAAAGAAGCTGGAGATTATCTACCAAGGGCAGCTCTCTTTCAAATTATTGATGGAAAAAATCACCTTCCTTTCTGTTGTTAGAAATCTCTCTCTCTGTGTCTCTGTGTCTCTGTCTCTGTCTCTGTCTCTCTCTCTCTCTCTCTCTCTCTCTCTCTCTCTCACACACACACACACACACACACACACACACACACACAGTCAGCAATCGTCAACCATGTAAAAAAAATAGGCAGCATCTGTTCCGCTTTCCCTCAAGACAGAATAGGAGAGAGTGGGCTTACATTTCAATAGGAGGCATTCAAATTAAACTTTAGGAAGAACTTCCTCACAGAAGGATTGGTAAACACCGAGGAGGCATGAGAAAGAGAGTGTGTAGAATCAAAATGGTTTAAAAAAGTGACGAAAAGAATATGCATCTTGTAGATTCAAAATATTTGCTAAATTTTATTGAAAGAAGGATGGCATGGATTCATGTGAAAGAACAAACGTGTAAACAATAGGAGCATCATTCTGTGAGTCACAAGGACCCCCTGAGATAGCAGTAATGCCTGTGTTTAAATCCCCCGTCTGCCACTGATTCGGATGAGTCATTTAACCTCTCTCAACCTTGACTTAACACTTGTATGAATTGGGAATAATAATAATACCTCCTAGAGTAGTTGTGATGCGCATGAAGTAAGGCAGTATGAGGCACTTTTCCTTTAGTTTTATATAGTATATGTATTTACATATACGTGTGTATGTAATTTCCATAGTTGTGGGAACAGATTAGATATGACTACTAACCCAAATGCTTTGCATGCGCTTCTGTCTAGAGACACTTAGAATGAATTGATTAACATCTTGAGATCCTTCTGAGCTCTATAACTCCATAGTCCTGTGAAGGTTCTTTACTTATTAATCAATTTTATGAAAAGGTAAAGCCAGGTTGTCTCCTAGATTGTCCAGAAGGGGGCTGAGATAGGAGACACTTGCACACAGCTACCTAATCATATTAGATCACTTGACATTTTTGGATGAGCAATAAGTTGATAAATGAGGAGGGCTGGTCGCTGTCATGATTATTAATGAGAAAACCTACCATCCTGATGGTAATGAATTTTGATGAGGGAAAAGAAATCACCTCTGGGCAAAACCTGCAAATGTGTAGTCACTGCCTGATTATTGCTTCTGCATTCTCCTAAGCTGGTGTCAAAGAGGAGACTCGGAGACTTAAACCTGGCTAAATGTCATGCAGAGATGAGCCCTGAAGCCATGATAGCTGAAAGTTTGGCTTAGGGTGGAACACCCCAGTGCCATAGAGCTCATTGTTGGGCCGCCTTTTTCTGCCAGTCCTCCAGGGACAGGTAAGAATGGAAAAAACAAACATGTGCTTGGCCTTGTGAGGTTTTAGTAGGAAAATTCTGCAATTAAAAGCCTCACCTCTGATAGGGTTTTGACATGATGTTTCATGTAATTGGAAAAGGTATTAAAAATTTCTACCATGGAATGCCTCTGAGCAGGACTAGCTATGTGACTTAGGAGGTCATCTTAGCAAGCGTGTAAGCTTCTCTGTTGCTAAAGTCAAAGAAGAAATCACTAATATTACTCAACACACACCACGGTTGGGTGGAAAGGAATCCCCGGGGGCCAATAGCTCGAGTCTCCTACCGCTAGGCAAGTCTGCTCTCAGACCAGGCCAACGAAACAATGTTCAATTCTATTTCTTGGTCACCTTCCCTGATAGCCAAATAAAATGGGTGCTCAGTTCAGACTTCTTAAAACTGAGGTTGTGGTTACTCCTTATCTTACGTATTTTGTAATTTCTGAGATTCACTCTATTGGAGAAATACTGCCCAGGGAAATACAGAGAATATGGTTTCTTTGATACCAGCCCAGGAAAATGGATTTCCTTAGGACTAGGGTTTAAAAAACTCACAGTATTTGTAGGTTTGCAGCATCGTCTTCTCTCTTCCCTCCACCCACAGGCCATAGCCCAACAGCCCTTCTTTCTTTCTTTTTTTTCCCCAACATGTTCACTCCCAGGGATTTTCTGTTTAATTCTGGGAAAACTGTCAAAGAAAAGGAAGACCCTTGAAGGAAATAATATGCTGAAATGTCCTGGGTGGGTGCTGTTTGAGGAATGGGCCCAAAGGACTCATAGGTCTACGGCTTGAGGGAAAAATGGGAATAGACACAGGCTCTTTTCTCCTCCCAAAATCATTTTGATCCAAGAACATCATGAACTTGGTAACTAGATATGCTTTTAGAAGACTGTCATCCTATTTTAGAAATGGATTTTCTAGCTGCTTTAAAATCAGCATAGCTGTACACAGAGTAAATCAATGAAAAGTACTTTGTGTGCCAATTTGTGCTGGAGATATATAGCTCCTTCAGCAACAACCAAGGCTACAAAGGTCACCAGCTTTCTATATCTGGTGAAACCAGGATTATCTTTTAGGTATTCATGTCCAGTTTGGGCTATGGCTTTGAGTGACTGTTTTTATCCTGTACCTCCATGCTGATAAAATGGTGCCTTTCTTCTAAGTATAGGGGAACCCCATCCAAAACAGGAGTTGTTCATTCCTCACCCCCAACCTCTGTTCCCAAACATACTCCTATCTGTGATAGTGGCTCACTAGGGCAGTAGGGTCTACATTATATGTGTGTGTGTGGGGGGAGTTGGTGATAGTATATTAGTTTCCTCGGACTACTGTAACAAATTAGCATATGCTGGTGGCTTAAAAAACCAGAAATTTATTGTCTTACAGTTCTGGAAGCTAGAAGTCTGAAATCAAGGTGCCATGTTCCCTGATGGCTCTAGAATGGGATCCTTTCTTGTCTCTCCTAGCTTCTGGTGTTTGCTGGCAATCCTTGGCATTCCGTGGCTTGTCAATGCATCACTTCAACCCCTGCCTGTCTGCATGTGGTGCTCTCCCCTGTGTCTGTGTCTGAATCTCCATCTTCTTATGACACCAATCATTGGATTGGGGTCCACCCTAATTTAGTATGACTTTGTTTTAATTTGATTACATCTTCAAAAACCCTATTTCCAAATAAGGCCACATTCACAGATGCCAGGGGCAGGATTTAAATGTATCTTTTTGGAAGACATAATTCAATCCACAATTATCAGCTGTTACCCTCCAAGACAGGGAGTGACTTCTGGGTCCCTTCCCTGACACATGGGATAGGGATTCAGGAGATGAAGCTGCCCTGGAGGCAGACTCAGGCCCTTTACCCATCTCCTGCATGCCTCCTGTTTGCTATAGCCGCTCCAGTTGTCTTTGGAAACCTGCTAGGTGTTCTCAAGTAGTACACAAGCCCTCTCTCTTCCACCCATCTGAGACTGCCCGCTGTCCCCTGGGGTCTTTTCACAGAGGGGTTCGTTGGTCTGATCCTTGCCTCTCCCTTCCTCTCTTCCTTTCCCTACTCCTCAAAAGTGGCAGATGGGGTGGGCTTTCTCCTTCTTTGAGCCCAGCAGAGACCCCTCTTATGCCACATTCTCCTTCTGCGCTGCTGTTCACGTCCACTTTCCCTGGGGCCATGATGTCAGATAGGATACAAAGAGACAGACTACCAAGGGAAGACCCAAACTCGTATCCCTGCTACACAGGCGTGAGTGTAGCATGTGGTCAAATCAAAGTCTAGGGTCAGAGAGCTGTGGATGACAATTGCAGCTTTTCCATCCATCTCAGCTGCTGTGGCTTTTTCTTCCCCCTACCCCTCAACCCTCCTTCTCCTCCTCTTCCTCGACAATTCTCTAGTTTTCTAATTAATTAATTAATTGCAGCAGAACCCTAAAATGTAAAAGAGATAAAAGTGAAGCTGCTCTAGTTGTGATGAAGATGGAAGCCAGAACCCCACCCCATCCCACAGCTGTAGAGTGTTTCTTCCAAACTTCCCTCTCCTCAGAACACAGCTCGAAAATCATAGCAATAAGATGCACTGCTTCTTGCATCCCATACCTTCAAGTTGTTTCTATAAATAAAACAGGGATGTTACCATGGCAACCTGACCGTCTGTTTAAATTGTCCCTTATAGACCAGATTAGTCAGGATCAATAGTGCTTCCTGAATGCAGAATTACTTTCCTTTTATAACAAAAGTTTGAACAAATTATGGAATAAACCACTTGGGGAAACAAGGTCTGAGTCAATGCAATTAAATTGCTGTCTGCAGCTCCTCTTAAACGCCCACGCGAGGGTGTTCCTTCATGCAGCACTGTCTCCGGCTGCCGTGGTATTCAGGGCTCACTTCCGTGGCCTCTTCTCTGGCAGGCTCTTCCTGCTGCTCTGCATGTGTCATCAGAAAGGACACTTCTGTCTGTAACATCCTGCTCCCCCAGGCTCGGCTGTCATGTGACGAGATGCTGTCTGCCGTGATGGACAGATTTTAAATGACACTCCCCAAGCAGGCCTGCAGAAGCAGACCTCAGAGCAGATGTAGGCCCAGGCCTCACCCCAGCGAGGAGCTTGTTAAGAGGCCCCAGTTAGGCCTGGGGCCAATGATAGTCTGCCATCGTCCCCCAGGACACAAGAGCCAAGAATTCCTTCCCTAAGCAAAACCTGAGGAGGAGCTCAAGGAGGATGGTGATGCTGAGCTTGGCTGCATTTTCAAGTAGGAGAGTGGAATATGGCCTCCTCCCATGATCCAGGAGTTGGGACAGAGCCCTGAGTCCCAGATGATCTTCTCATTGGTCTGCTGCCTGCAATTCTGTGACTTTTACTTAAAATGCAGCTATTCCTGGGAAGGGCAGCAATTTAAACTAATTCCCACCACGGTGTCAGGCTGGAGTCTTGCTGGCAGGATGGGGAGAGAGGGGAGATTAACAGACATCTACAATGTCCTAGGCCTTTTACCAACATCCTTATTTAGTTCTCACAATTTTGTGAGGTGTTGTATGTGGCTCTGTGTTCTCCTTCCATGTCGTCCTTATTATACCCCAATACCTAATGCCTCAGCCTTGATACAGAGGTGACCCAGTGTTCTGGGTTTGGACAAAGATCGTGTTCCAATCCCAGTTCCTTTACCATCTGTGAACTGTGGGACCTTGGATGAGTTATTTGGCCTTTTTGAATCTGTTATTTGATATTTGAACATATCAGTCATTTGATGATGTTTATGAATGTCTCATCAGAAAAATGTATATTATATATTATTTTGCATATGATTTCAAGGGTTCAGGAAATCCCTGTAGTCAGGGACTCCTGGGGTATAGCAGATCTAGGGATCAGAGAGAGGGAATAAATGGATGTGAGTGGGGGAGAAGCAAAGCAAATGGTATCAAAGAATGAAGTGGTGTTCATATCTTTGTAAAATTTCCAAAATTAGTCTTTGAATGATATTTCCTGGTTAGTAAGAGTAACAATAGATTGATTTCAGGTACTATTTAATATTTTAAAAATAATTATTAAATTTCTAATTGTGCGCAAAAAATACATAACATAAAATTTATCATCTTAACCATGTTAAGTGTACAATTCAGTAGTGTTAAGTATATTCACATTACTGTGCATCAGATCTCCAGAATATCTTCATCTATGTCCATTAAATGACAACTGCCCATTTCCCCCACCCCGTCTCCTAGCAACCACTATTCTACTTTCTGTTTCTATGAATTTGAATACTTTAGATACCTTATATAAGTGAAACTATATAGCCTTTTTGTAAATGGCTTATTTTACTTAGCATAATGTCCTCAAGGTTCATCCATGTTGTAGCATGTGTCAGATTTTCCTTCCTTTTTAAGGTTGAATAATGTTCTATTTTATGTATATACCAAATTTTGTTTATCCATTCATCTATGAGTGGATATTAGAGTTGCTTCCTTCTGTTGGTTATTGTGAATAGTGCTGCTATGACATGGATGTCCAAATATTTCATTGAACTTCCATTTTCAATTCTTTTGGATAATATCCAGAACTGAGATTACTGGATCATATGACAATTCTATTTTTAATTTTTTGAGGTATCTCTCTTCTGTTTTTTATGGTGACTTTACATTCCCACAAATAGCACAAGAGGGTTTCAATTTATCCATGGACACGTCAATCCTTGTTCTTTTTCCTTTTTTCAATAGTAGCCATGCTAATGGGTATGAGATGATACTGCATTGTGGTTTTGATTTGCATCTCTCTAATGGACAGTGATGTTGAGCTTCTTTTCATATGTTTGTTGGTCATTTGTGTATCATCTTTGGAGAAATATCTATTCAAATCCTTTGGCCATTTGAATCAGGTTATTTGATTTTTTTGTTGTTGAGTTGTAGGAGTTCTTTATATATTCTAGAATCTAGATATTAATTCCTATTCAGATATGTGATTTGCAAATATTTTTTCCCATTTTATAGGTTGCCTTTTTACTCTGTTGATTGTGTCTTTTGGTGTACCCATTTTAAAAGCACTTATTATACATATAATATCTTACTGGGGCCTTACAAACAGCCCTGTGAGGTGTAGGGCAAGGGAATAGGCTAAGGTTCATTTGGGGCCAGTGATTTGTGACAACTTGCAGATCTTTGGCTTTCTGAGTCTCAGCCTTTATTTCTGCCATGACACACCTATGAAGAAAGGTTGGTGAGATTCTTTGTGAACAAAAAACAGGCTCCTGTGTGTAATGAGAACTTATCATAGGATAGGAGTAGAATTAAGGAAGAATCCAAGCAGTATGGTTAGACTTTACAGAAATCAGGGAAAGCCAAACACCCAGCTTCATAGGTGGAACAGGAGCTATGATACATTCAGACTTCCCTGACGCTGGAAGGTAGAGGCTGGAAGATACAAATGTTTTATGGGTTGACTTGTGTTCCCCCAAAATTCACACATTGAAGGCCTAATCCCCAGAATATGACCTTATTTGGAAATAAGGTCATTGCAGATGTGATTAGTTAGGATGAAGTCATACTGGAGTAGAGTAGACCCCTAATCCAATATGATTTTATAAAAAGGGGAAATTTGGACACACACACCCATTCCAGGAGAACACCACATAAAGATGAAGGCAGAGATCATGGTGATGCTTCTACAAGCCAAGGAACACCAAAGATTGCCAGCAAAGCACCAGAAGCTAGGTGAGAGGCATAAGACAGATCCTTCCCTCACAGCCCTTAGAAGGAACCAACCCTGCTGACACCTTGATCTTGGACTTCTAGCCTGCAGAACTGAGACAATACAGTTTTGCTGTTTAAGCCACCTAGTTAGTGGTACTTTGTTATGGCAGCCCTAGGAAACTAATACAAAAGGCAATCCAAGAAACTGGTAATCTTGTTACTGCAGGATAAGAGGTTCATAGTCCCTACTCCAGAGCTCCATTACTAATAAAGCTCAGGTCTTTTCTCTTCCTCTGCTTCTCTAGGTATCACTTTGTCTCTCTACTTATCATCTATACCCATATTTCAGTTCTGAATTCCTGAGAAAGAGGAGCTGATGGGTAGGCTCTGTATACTGGCTGTCTTTAGGTCAAGTGCCTGTCCTTGGTCTAATTAGCTGGGTCCAGGTGACTAGGTTCTTGTGATACCCAGATGGGGATATAGACACAAAAGGAAACATCTTTAAAAGGACTTAAGCATGACAAGCATTCTGAGACTTGCCCTGCCCTGTACAATAGATGACATTTGCATGCGATATTTCATCATGGGCTTAGTTTGATTTTAACAACCTCACCCTATTTCCTCGATTCTTTAGGAAAAATTAAATAGCCAGTTTAATGCCAGGTTTTACTGTGGTAACAAATTAAGTCTGAAATATCATTGATTGACACAGCAAATGTTTACTTTTCATTCATGGTACATATCCAGCGTGGGTCAGCTGGGTTTCTGCTCCACACAGT
Organism: Lemur catta; assembly: GCF_020740605.2. Classification (NCBI taxonomy): domain Eukaryota; kingdom Metazoa; phylum Chordata; class Mammalia; order Primates; family Lemuridae; genus Lemur; species Lemur catta. The sequence continues at coordinate 44,944,076 of NC_059139.1, forward strand.
CACTTGGGGATTCAGGCTAACACAGGCTCTACTAACTTGTGGCTGCACCATCTGGAACATATGGCCTCCTTGGCTGTGTGTAAGAGAAGCATGAAACCGAAGGATCTGTCTTCATTTCCTCAGGCTAGAAGTGGCTTACATCTCTTCCACTCCCATTTCATTGGCAAGACCTGGTCAGGTGGCCCACTTAATGTCGAATGCTGAACAACATGTTCCTCCTGTGTGCCCAGGACCAGGAAGGGGAGAACCACCTATTTGTAATCACTAGTAATGTTTATTCTTAATGTGTGGTATGTGTGTGCATATGTGTGTGTATTTCATGGAAAGCAGTTTATGATCATTTGATTAATGGTACATTGAAAATTATGAAGAGGAGGCATTAGGGTAGGGGGATTCTTGCTTAACTGACTTAACAAGATTCTTGCTGCAGGCCAGGGTGATCAGGTTTCAAGAGTGTGGGGATTCTTGCTAAACTGACTTTGCAGCATTCTTTCTTTTCTTCCCTTTCCTTCTCTTCCCTCAGTGCTCTGCATCCCTGATTTTTGACACACTCATTAACACCGAGCTGCCTGGAGGCTAAATAAATGAATAAACTATTATTTCTCCAAGTAGTACAAGAAGTATTCAGGTTGAAAAAGATAACCACAAACTTTTTTTTCCCCCTCTCATCATTGCACACAGGGAAATTGCAAATATTTTTCAAGTCTTCTTCCCAGAGTGGTCTTATAGCACTCAGTTTGTAGAGGGGGTGTGGTGCTTTATATATATATATATATATATACACACACACACACATATATATGTATATATATACACACACACATACACATGTGTATATATATATATATATATATATAAAATGTATCGTATGTTATATCATGCTTAGCTCTTCAAAGACTTATCTTCTCTGCTTGGTTATGAACACAAGGGCTAGGATCTTCTCTTTCAGCTGTCAGTGCCTAATCCTAGAGCTTGGATAGTGTTTGGCACATGGCTAGCCACACTGCAAATGATCATTACTGAATTGACTCAAAGAATGGCAATTTTCCATCCAAAGGATTGAATCCATGTGCCTGTGTTGGGGTTCTTGGCTGCCTTGTTAATTAGCGTGAGGCACCAGGAGGACACAAAACAAAGGCACTTGCTGATCCTGGTACACTTTACTCATTTTAAGAAATTCAAAATGAAGTTTATCTTACATTGCCAAAGTGTTCACCAAAGACCCAAAGTCTTTAAAATCTTTTTAAAAGTCTCTAAAAATGCTTATTTAGGGTAGTTTTAGTAGTTTTAACCTCTTCCAATGGAAAGATTTGCTTCATTTCAAATTAAATTAAATTAAATGAGATAGAGACTCCAGAATTTTCCTTTCAGTGACTTGGGCACCCCTTTGGAGAGGTTAACTCAAGGCGTTCTTTTTGCAAACAGTGTTTCATTGAGGGATGATAGAGGGATTCTCAATCAGGAGTCAAGACGTTTGTGTATGTGTCCTAACTCTGCCCTTCGTGAGTTCAGTACCGTGTGGGAGTTGGTGAAGACCTCCAGGCTTGAAGTTCCACAACTGTAATATGAGGGGAATTGACTTGACTTGATAAGCCACCTTTTAGTTGTGACATGAGGGAACCAGTTTAAAGTACCATTGAGTTTTGGGGTTACCGTTTTCCAGATAGCACCTTGATTTCTAGGTTTTTAATTTTTAGTGTTTTCTTACTTTTCACTCTGTCAAGATTTTGACATAACATAATTATAGGATTTTCAGTGTTTCATGTTAAGAAGTGGATGTTAGTGCCATGTTATTTCAGGAATAAGGTTTGCATGACAGAGACAGATAGTTGATAAAGCTATCGTGAGAGGGAGTAATAGTAATGAGGAAGTAGCATCCACAGAGAAAGGAAACAAGCCATGGAGGAGACACAGCTGTTTTGTTGGCATGGCTTCTTGCTTTGCTTAACATGAAAGTAGATGAAAACATGAAGAATCTCTTATTACTGATAATGCTGGTGGCAATAGAAAAAGAAAGGCCAATACTCTTGAGCAAAAGGTAGATATATTCATATGCTGGATTTGCTAGGTGATGTTAGATTGTTGTAACCACATATTTATAGCTATAAATCCTCCCTCTATCAGTGTAAATCCCACAGGAAAATGTCTATTATGAGTTTGAAATTCTCTAGTTTAAAACCTCTTATTTCCAATGAAGAAACTATTTTTATAATACTTGTTTTATTATGTATGATTTCTTAAGAATTATAATTATTGCAATTATTACATTGTGGCAGAATAGACTTCACTTCTTAAGGCCAGTTACGTAATTTGTGGGGCCTAATGTGGAATAAAAATTCAGGGCCCTTTTTTCAAAAGGCAGGAAAAAAGTGTTGTTAAATGTATATACTAAAATATAAAGCTTTTTCCTTTCTTCCACAATCTCTCTCTTGATTTACAGTGTGTGTGCTTTTAAAAAATTTTTCTGTTTAATGTCATTTTAAGTAAAAAAAAAAAAAAGGCTAAAAATTTAAATTGTTAGCATGATTTTTTTTTAGTTCATCTTTATATGGTACAATGCTAGTTTTAAATGCAAACATATGAGCATTTAACTGACATGCAGTCACCGAAATTACACAAATTGTATTTCGTATCTCATACATGCATATGTATTTTGTTCTTACCAGAACAATAGGAATGCTACACAAAACTAACTCAACTATTTTTATTTCACTTCTTGGTATGTGCACATTCTCCCAACACTCTCTACCTCTGACTGACTGGTGAGTAAGGAAGGTCTGAAAGGAAAAGGAACTATGGATTGCCCTATCTTTCTTTTCCTTACATGCAGTCATTTTCAGAGTAAGTGGTTGACTAATACAGGGAAGTAAGGAAGGATGTGAGGAGGTTTCTTAGTGGTTTGTGTTCCTTAGAATGTCATTGCCTTCTTTCTGCATTTGAAAAGAGTTCTGATTTGAAGGGAGAGCATGGCCTCTTGGTGTTGTCAGGACCCCCACTCACTCAGCTGCAGACATAATGTACTTATCTTGTACTCACTTTGGGTCTCACATTATGAGTCCACCAGGATTCTGTGCCAAAAGGGTAAAAGCAATGATACATGTGAATAATGAATGGTGGCAGATGTGCATATCACGTGTATGTCCTCTGCTCATGAGAGCACTCCATCACCCATTGGATTTTACTTACAAAATACAAGTTCAAAGGGAAAATTATTGTGAGTAACAAAATGGCAACAGAAAAGCATTAAACCAAGTGCTGGGCCCCTTCTGAGTTACTGTACAGGTCACATGCTCTGAAACTGGCCCTGAAATCCCTTAAATGACAATGGTAATTGTGCTAATACCAAATATAACAACAGCATTTATTGAATACTCAGTGCTAGGCACTGTGCCAAACACTTTTGCATATGTTATCTCTTATAATGTACACACTATCTGTTTTACACAGGAAGTGAAGTAACTTGTCCCAAATCACAGAGCAAGAAGATAATGCACCTGGGATTTGAACCTGGGCTGTCTTATTACACTACAGTCTGCAGTCTGGTGCTCAAAAGAGGGAGCTGAGGAACATTTAAAAAAAATTCTGATTTGAATTATACAATTGGGATTTGGTAGGGGCCTTGGGGAAAGTTACTTCAGCCTTATTTGTGCCAATTTTTTCATTCACTTGCTTACCATTTTTGAGTACATACTATAAACCCAGGCAGTACAGATTGTTGGCATACTGTCATCTGACATTTATTGTTGTCTCAGGCTATTGGATGTGATGAATGTTGGCAGCAGTTGGGGATGGAGTGGAAAAGGTTGTTGTGGTTATCTGCAGTGTAACAAATCGCCTCAAAACTTAGTGGCTTAAAACAATGACATCATAAATCTACAATTTGGGCAGGGCTTGGTGAGGAAGCTCATTTGTGCTCTACTCAGTGTCAGCTGAGGCAAATAAAGGCAAGGGACTGGTCTTTCTCACTCACACGTGCAGCAGATGATGCTGACTGTTGGCTGGGCCTCAGCTGGGAGTGGCCAGAACATCTACATTTGGTCTTTGAGAGAGAGAGTCACTTTTTCTCTCCAAATCAACTCAGCCCAAACAGGACTTTCCCCCTACTTTTAGGTTGCAAATATCCCCTAATATGGTCACATTAATAAAAAAAATCTTAAAAGTATTAATGTTTGAGCCTTAGACTATCTGCTTTAAATTATTTTGATGATAATATAGCCACTCCAATTTTCTTTTGATTTTGAGCATAGTATATCCATTATATCCTTTTACTTATAATTTATTTGTTTTCCTATTTGAAGTGGATTTCTATATTTAGTTGGATCTTGCTTTTTTTGGTTGAATCTGACAATCTCTGCCTTTAATTAGGGTGTTTAGACCATTTACACCTAATGGAATTATTGATATAGTGAAGTTAAATCTACCATCTTACTTTTTGTTTTTAAATTTGTCTTCTCTGTTCTTTGTCTTTCTTTTTATGCCTTATTTTTTTTAGTGATTGTTTTGGTGTTTACAGTATACATTTTTTCTTACCAGAGATATATCTTCAAATGATATTATACCACTTCATGTGTAGTATAAGAAACTTACAATAACAAACTTCCACATCTCCCTTTCTGATCTTTGGGCCATTGTTGTGATCCACTTATAAACCTCACAATACCTTGTTTCTACTTTACCATTAAATAGTCAATTATCTTTGAAAAAGATTTATATAATAAATAAAAGTAGTCTGGAGGCAGTGGTTCAGACCTGCAATCTCAGCACTTTGAGGCTGAGGCAGGAGGATCACTCAAGGCCAGAAGTTTGAGACAAGGCAACACAGTGAGACCCCATCTCTACAAAAGTAAAAAATCAGCTGGGAATGGTGGCGCATGCCTGTAGTCCCAGCTACTCAGAAGACTGAGGCAGGAGGATCACTTGAGCCCAGGAATTTGAGGTTACAGTGTGCTATAATAAGGCCACTGCACCTTAGCCAGGGTGACAGCGTGACCCTGTCCCTAAAAAATAATAATAATGATAGTAAAAAAAGTTAATAAATAAAAAGTTTTATATTTACCCACATAGTTTTCATTTCTGGTGCTCTTCACTTTGTTACATAGATCCAGATTTACATTTTGCCTGAATTCCTTAACAATTCTTATAGTGCAGGTCTGCTGGTGATAAATTTTTTCAGCTTTTATATATATGGAAAGTCTTTATTTTACCTTTGTTTTAAAAAAAGAATTCTATTTTTTATAGCTTTAATGAGTATAACTCATATACCATATAATTCACCAATTTAAAGTATACACTTCAGTAATTTTTTAGGATAGTCACAGAATTGTGTAACCATCACCATAATCAGCTTAATCAGCTTTAGAACTTTTTTTTAAGAGATGGGGTCTTAATCTGTCCTCCAGGCTGGAGTGCAGTGGCATGATCATAGCTCACTGCAGCCTTGAACTCCTAGGCTCGAGCAATCTTCCCACCTCAGCCTCCCAAGTAGGTGGTCTACAGGTGTACACCACCATGCCCAGCTAATTTTTTTTTCAGAGATGGAGTCGTTGCCCAGGCTGATCTTGAACACCAGGCTTCAAGCAATCCTCCTACCTCAGCCTCCCAAAGTACTGGGATTATAGCCATGACTCACCATACCTGGCCTTAGAACAATTTTGTCACCCCTAAAAGAAACCTCATACCCATTATCAGTCACTTCTTTATTTCCTCAACCTTTTCCAGCCCTAGGAAATTACTACTCTACATTCTGCCTCTATATATTTGCCTATTCTGGAAATTTTATATAAATGGAATAATTCAATATATGGTCTTTATAACTGATCCATAGCTTGTAAACTCTCTTCATGCAGTAAGCTGGTGCAACTGTAGGGCTGATCTTATTTATTTCTCAACTCTCAGGGAGCAGTGTGATGCATTGCCTTATACCTAGTATCTTGTACATGTTGTGTCTGTTTTTTCCATTATTCAAAGCAGTAGGTAAAGCAAGTCCCTGTTACTCCATCTTCCCAGAAGTAGAAGTGTTATACACTTTTTCAGATGATGTATTCCTATATATACCTAATGCATAGACAACTTATGGATATGTACATAAGGAATAATTAATAGTGAGTTATTCTTGGAAGTGGAAATGGTGACTGGGAGAGGGGCCTTTACCTTTCACTTTATACCTTATTTGTTGTTTTTCTTCTTAAAATCCATGATATGTGTTGCTATCATTACAATAAGTTAAACTTGTTTATTAAATGAATTTGGCTTGAAAGGACCAACTGAAACATAGAGTACTGTGGAAGTTCATTCATTTTGCTCTCAGTGTCTTGGATGACAGATAACCAGTTGCACTCATCTTTCATCCTCTCGCTTGGGTCAAAGGTAATGTAGAGTAATAGCATTTGCTTTTTGATCCCATCATCTGGGAAACATGGTGTTTCTGGACTCTTGCTTATTATCTGAGTTTGATGAGGGTCCACACAAATCTATTAGGGCAACATTTAAAATCAGTGCACTGGCTATCCCTCATCTCTGCTGGCGGGATCTAAATACATGCAGCTCTCCTGGAGTCACTTTAACAATATGTATCAGAAGCCTAAAAGTATGTTTATCTTTCAACCCCCAAATTCTACTTTGATGAAATTATCTTAAAGCAATGATAAGTGTGTGAGTGCAAAGATTTATAATCATGGATGTTTATTGTACCATTGTTTGTAAGAGTGAAAAGCTGGAAAGTCAAAAATGTCTAATGTTAAATTAAATTTGGCACATAATTAAGATGGAATATTATGTGATTATTAAAAATTAAAATTGACATATTTATTGACATGCTCTACTAGGGAAAAAATCTATTTATATAAAAGTATGTACAGTATAATTCTAATTTAAAAAACATGACTTAGTGTATTTTTTGGGAAAAGAGTCTAAAAGATATATATTAAAATGTTAACCATGTTTATCTCTCAGTGGTAGGATAATGAATAATTATTATTTTGGCTCATCTATATTACATTTTTTACTGTTATTATTTTACTGTGATATTATTGTTTGTTAACAAAAAATTATAGTTTGAATCACAGTATATAATATCCTGGAAATAAAAGTTCATTTCATTTTCTCTATCTCCCTTTCTTCTGTTCCTTCATTATTTGTAGGAAGGGAACAGAGAATCCCTAAAATCTGTTTGTTTCTCCTAATTGTCAGTGACTGTTTGATCAAGGGTAACTATGCTCCTTCTATAAATTTTACTTGTTTTTCAAAGGATGTTTGTGGTTGTCTCGTCTCATGTCCATTCCTTACGCTTGGTTTTTAATTGCAGACTAATGTACAAACTCTCATTTTCTTCACCCCCACCTCCCTTGCCTTCCCTTTCTACCTCACAACAGTGTCCCTTTGTAAAAAGTGTAGCTCTGCTTTTGCTAAACCACAGTTAGGATCCTGAGCCTTTGAGATATGCCTAAACTCTTACTCCACCCTGATGGGCTCCATGTGTTACTCACTTTTCTTCAGTGCATTTCTGGTTTTGAGATGCGATAGTTGAAAAAGGACTCTGGAGATAAAGTGCAATGTGTGGGCCAGAAAGGTAGTTTCGTAGATTGGATTATTCCCAATTCTTTCTTTGGTTGTCAGTTATGGATTAAAAACTGCAATAACAGCACTATCCTTTAATTGCTGAGGTCACAGCAACGTGGATCTCAATGAAATATAAGTTATTCAATTAGATACAAAATATTTCACCAGAACCCTCATATCTCTTTGAACCGCCTTACTCTCCTAAATGTGGCATTTAGTAGAATCCCAAAACACAAACCGTGATTTAAAAAATGGTTAAAAATGGTAAAAAAAATGCAGCCATCCCTCCCCTCTGCATGATGTCCCAAATGTTATTGAAAATCTAACTTTGGTTTCTCTTACCTCGCCATAATATGGCAATGGAATGTGATGTGACCAGGTTGGTCCTACTTCAATACCACAGCAGAGCCGAGGAGGGAAGAGGATGCAGGACAAAGGAGAGAAGCGACGAGCCCACTTCCAACAAGCAGCTCATGTGGGTGTCCCTGGTCCTCAACTGCATAGCAAGGAGGGGCTGCCAGGGACAGGAGGTCAGGCTCTCTCCTCTCTGCCCTCTACCTTTATTTCCCAAAGCACACTAAGAAAATGTTTTATTGTCCTCTGGGTTAGTCTATACCCAAGAACATTAAGGTAATAAGGTAAGGAGAAGAGCCTTGTGCCTGGGCCCACGCAGCCTCAGTAACTCTTTGATCCAGGTATGGAAGGAATGTATGTGTAAGTTTGTGTGTGTGTTTGTGTGTCAGAGTGCGTTTGCAGAAGACACACATTTCTTTTCTCTTATGGACAGTGTACCATCGCTCTGCATTGTTTCCGTACTGTTTCTATAGGGATGGAGCAGCTCCTTGGATACATTACTGGGCAGCCTTGCAAACACAGTGGTTAAGACTTAGAAGTGTGGACTCTGGAGCCATGCTCTCTGGATTGGAACCCCAGATTTGCCCCTGTGTAGCCCTGTGACCTAGGGCAGGTCACTTAACTTCCCTTGCCTCAGTGTTCTCAACTGTAAGATGGGCGTAATGCTAGAATCTACCTCATAGGCTTGTTGTGAGGATTAAACGAATTAATTTATGGAAAGTGCTTGGAACAGTGCTTGGCACATGATAATGGCTCAGTGTTCGCTACTATTATGTCATTGTTTTTCACAGGGCAGGGACTCAAATGCTAAAAAATATCACTTTGAAGAATGATATGTACATATCATGGGGTTTGGAATAAAGAGAGAAAAAGAAATGAATACTGCCACAGCTTGTGTTTCAGCAGAATAATAGTATTCAACAGACGGCACTGGAGAAATAAAAATGATCAAATCATGGGGACATGCCCTTCCAAATGCTAGGACAGCTTTCTCTCTCAAGTCTCGTGAGGAAAATCACATGACTGTAGAAGGTTGGGGCCCTGGGTCCAGTGGGGCCGGGCAGCAGCAGCTCTGGGATGAGGGTGGGCTCGGTGGATCTTGAAGGGTACACTGAGGCTGAGAGGTTTCCTTCCTGGTGATGGAACTTGCTGCAGCACCTGTTTGGTCTCCTGATTTCTTCTCTTCCTCGTCGCTCTGCTTCTAACCTGGCGCTGGTGTCAGGTACAGGTTGGCAACTTGTTCCTTTTCGAAGCTGACTGTTGTATGAGACAGGGCATCCTTCAGACTGGGCTGTGTTTTGTGCGGCATTTCCAAGGAGGCCGGAGTTGGTGCTGAGGTGGGGCTTGGGCTTGGTGGAGTGAAGTGGGAGGCTCACACACATACGTGTGTGTGCGTGTGTGTGTGCACACATATGATGTGCCTATGGGGTAATGGGGGTGGTCAGATGGACAAATGCACAAAGTGATATTTATCTGGGCAGGAGAGCATCCAGGGAAACAAACCCCCTTTAGCTCCCCAATCCTTATTATGTTACTCTTTCCCCTGTATGAAGTTCATGAACAATTCATCCACTGAAAGTCCAGAGATCACAGGCCAGGACCGTGGGATTGGGATTGCTATTCCCAATCTTTGTGTCTTGACCATTACAATGGAGTACAGGTCCCTGCTGGGTGCTCAGGCAGTTTGGAGAATGAGTTCAGTCGTTATAATTATTTTACCAGATGAGAAAAACTGTTGGACTCACTCAGAGCCTAAAGGATATTGATGAGCACAAAATGTCTTTTCCCATGGTGGATTGTCTGTGGTCAGTCCTGCTCTGCTTCCCCAGCTGTCTGCTCCCCTAGAGCCCAGGCTGGCCAGAGGAGCTTGCTAGGGGGGATCAAAGGTGTGGGGCGAGTGTGAGTGGAGTTGCATGGCTCTCTGTAGGTGTGGGAGGACTTTCAGAGCTGGAGAAAGATGACTTTTGGATGAACTCTTACTTTTTTTTCTTCTTTCCTTTTCCTGTTTATGAGGAATAAAAATTAATGGTATAATCTCACTGCATAAAGTTGAGAGGATATCAGAGAATGGTGAGCTGGAAAGGGCAGGGTTAATTTTCAGTTTTGACTTTGGAACTTGAAAGAGAGGCAAGAGAGGAAGAGGAGGAGGAGAGGGGAGAGAGAGAGAGAGAGAGAAACAGACCATCCATGCCCACACATCCCCCGGCTCAGAACTCCTGGGCAGGCTCTGGGTACAACCTGAGTGTTCTGCCTCCTTGGCTCCATGGGAGGGAGCATTAGAATGGAGCTCAGCCCTACTCCTCTGCCAGCTGAGCCTCCCAGGTGACACTTGGCAGCCAGCTTGGGTCATTTGCATTTTCACAGCCAAAGGGCTGCTCACAAGATGTTCTGTGCAGATATTTAAGTTGCTGGGTTCCAAAGCATCCCCAGGGCACTCCTGGCCCCTCCTCTTCCATATGGCTATGCAGCCAACTTCGCATTTCTTAATTATGAAGGTGGCATTGTTGGGGGTTAGATGCCTGTGGGAGTTATAGTTAATAACAATATTAGGGCCAGTTCTTTTCCTTCCTTCCCTCCTTCCCTCCCTCCCTCCTTTTCTCCTTCTGTCCCTCCTTCCTTCTTCCTTCACTCCTTCCTTCCCTCCATTGTTTCTTCCTTCTGTCAAGCTTTTGAAATATGTCAATTCCTAAAAGCAAGACAGAGCTCAGTAGCCAGGGACAGCACCGATCCCTGGGTCAGGCTTGGCCATTCCACTGCTGGGTGCAGAAGGAGGTATTCTGGAATGACAAGATTTTCGTGTTAAAGTAATGCAATTGTCAGGGACGTCTGTGTATTAGTTTTGTATTGCTGCTGATGTTATGGGTTGGGGCATATATGAACATGATTATGGCCTTTCTGCAGGTTGAGAACAGTCAGTCTTGATGGCCAGCAAGACACACTCCATCTTATTCTTTCAATTTCTACTTGGCAGCCCTGGGTGCCTTGGTGGTCAGATCTGCTTGCTATAACCTCGACACTCCCAGGTTGATGAAAAGACACAGAGCCCATCACACCAACTATTCTGACATCTCTGGCAGAGGAAACTTGCAGTGGAATTCCTCCTCTCTGCTTCCTCCTGTCTGAGAGAAGGCGGTTGTCCGAAGGCCATGGCTCTATTTCAGATCTGCAGGCAGCAAGCATGTTCCATAGGGAGATCAGCTCATTGTTCAGGGTCTTCATTCTGTTGCCAACTCTCCTCACTCTTCTCCTCTTTGTCACAGTCTAGAGACATCTACCTCCTGGCGGTTTACATAAGATAGAGCAAAGTGCTCTCTGGGCTAAGAATATATCCACCCCCTTCCTTGGGCGATGTGCCTGGGAGGTGAGGAAACTGACTCACTGCATCTCTGACTCTATGAAAAGACAAATACGTGGGGAAAAAAAAACTACTGGATTAATGACAGGGGGAAAAAAATCCCAGTATTTTTAGCACATGAGGGCAGAGTTAGCTGCTATGAAGTCCTAGAGGATGGAAGTTTTATTTAATATAGCAGCTGTTTGTCTTGACTGTTTCAGACTTATTTAGCGGTGGGGAGCCTTCAAGTGGTGAGTAAAGCATGGAGAGGGTGGAAGACTCTGAAGCAGGAAAGTGCCCAGTGATAATCTTATCAGCAGCGGTGCAGGCTGGTTGAGGGATTTGTCTGTGAAACCCAGGCATGGCTAGTTTTCTCACAAACCAAAACTCCATTTGATTCCCAGCGTGTGCCTCTGCTGACGCAAGTGAAATGCTGGGTGGATAGTCTCTAGCACCACTTCTGCCTGGGTAGAAAGACACACTGAAACTTGGGCAGCAGTTGAGCTGTGGATGTGTGGCAGCCCATGACAGCACCCTGGAGAAGTCTTCCATGGGGGTCCTTAGGCTCCTGTTGCCATCTTGCCCCTGGGAGGAAGCAGGTCTATTCCCCAGAGCTCCTTGTATTATCCCAATAGCCCTGGTGACTGTTGGTTTGGAAATATCTTAAGGTGGAGCTGCTGCTGCTGTTGCTTCTAAAAAGACCCTAGTCATTGCCCAGGGTTTTCTTTCTCTTGCCTGATGACCTGAGACACAGGTCTAGAGAGAACATTGGGAGGTGTTCATGCACGGCCTGTGTCTATCACTGGTGGGGTCGTGTGTACCCTTGTCAAGGGCTGCAATTTGGGCAATTTGTTCCCCGGGGGAGAAACGCTGCTGGATGTGTTATATATCCAATAGCCATTCTTCCCCTCTCTTTGTTGCTGATAGAATCAACCTCCTGCTATAGATGTTCAAGATTTATTTTCAGGTAACATACTTGATAGTTGGGATCGCTGACTTTTGGAGCCAGATTGCCAAAGTGTGAATCTTAGCTCCACCACTTACTTAATTAGTGACCTTTGGTGATTTATTAAACTCCCCTGTGCCTCAGTTTCCTTATCTGTAAAATGGGTATACTAATACTACCTCCCTAACAGGTGGCTTTGAAGTGTAAATGAATTAATGCATGTAAAGTGCTTATGACAGTACCTGGTACATATGAAGGACTCAATAAATGTTAATGATTATTGTTTTTGCTATTTCATCTCAATCTTTGTTGCAGCTCAGGTCTGAACATGTTAGACATACCTGGCCTCAGAGGAAGACTACAGGGGAGCTTCTGGGCAAGGCACAGGAGGACATGGGCATTGTCCATTCTGGCTGCTCATGGTAGGTCTCTATGTGATGCCTGAAATTGCTAAGACAATTCCAGCCCTGGGACAGTCTGACTTTAGATGTTTTGTTAATTGGATAATAAATTGTCCTCATTGTTCAAGTATCCTACCGCTCACAGTCAACCATCCTAACCGATGTACCTAGTAATGGCACAGAAGGCCTTGCTAACGTTATGGTGCATTGAAGTCATGAGTGGAAGTAAATGTATTTGATAATGTTAGAATGGTTCTTTGCTTTGAATTCTTTTTAAAAATGATTTAAATTATTTAATTGTAATAATTAAAAATTTAATTTTTTAATAATAATACATTCATATAATAAAACATAACTAGTATGAAAAGGCTTATAGTGAAAAATCTCCTTCCTACATTGGTCATTCATGCTCTCAGTTCCCAGGCCTCGATAGCCAGTTAGTCACTGGTTTTAGTGTTTTTTTACCCTTCCAGAGATTTTGGTAATAAATACAGATAACAATACAAAATATATAGTTTTCCTTCATTTGTAACATAAATGTGAGCATGCTATACACATCATTCTGTACCATGCTTTTTTCACTTAATATATCTTGAAAGCTTTCCATATCAATATATAAAGTGCTTTCTTATTTATTTTACAGTTAAAAAACACTCCATTGAATTTATTTAACCAGTCCCCTACTGAGGAATATGCAGGTTCTTTCCAATCTTTCACTGTTGACTGCAATGTTGCAATAAATAAATGGTACACATGCCAATTTGTAGATATGCAAACATATCTGTAGGGTAAATTCCCCAAAGTGTAGTTTAGTTGCTGGATCCATGAGCCCATACATTTGTAATTTTGATAGCTATTGCTAAGTTAATCTCCATATGGGCTGCATAAATTTATACTCCCACCAGCAAGGTATGACGGTGCCTGTTTCCCACAGCCTTGACAACAGAACATGCTATCAAATTTTGAATTTTTGCCAATTTTATGGTGAAAAATGGTATCTTATGGTAGTTTTAATTTGCATGCTTATTATGAGTGAAATAGAGCATTTAAAAATATATTTAAGAATAATTTGCATATCCTTTCAATTGTTTATGACATTTGTCATTTTTCTTTCTTTTTTTAAATTTCAGCTTATTATGGGGGTACAAAAGTTCAGGTTATATATATTGCCCATGCCCCCCCATTCCCCTAAGTCAGAGCTTCAAGTGTGTCCATTCCCCAGACTGTCCATTTTTCTAACGGGTTATTGGCCTTTTTCTTATCCATTTCTGGAGCTTTCCATATATTACAAAGATTTTTCTGTGTCTATGATTTGTTATAATTATGTTTCCCAGTTTGTCATTTATCTTTTTAAAATTTGTTATTATTATAGTAGGGTTTACTTTTGTCATGAAGAGGTTAAAAAATTTTATATAGTTGAATTTATCAATTTTTTTTACGGTTTTGGATTTTGGGATAGTTAAAAAAACCTCCATGCTCTGAGGGTATGAAAAATTATCCCATCTATTCACTTACCTTTATTGATTTCTTTTTTATAAAGATTTGATCCATTTGGAATATATCATGGAACACACAGTGATACATTAGCCCAACATTGATATTTCCCACATAGCTACTTAGTTGGCCCAATACTGTTGAATAGTTTAGTTTTCCCCACTGATTTGCTATTTGTATCCTTTTTCTGTACTTTCCTTTCTATTCTATTGCTTCATCTATTCAAGGACCAGTACTATGTTGCTTTAATTACTGAGCCTTTGTAGAATATTCTTACATCTGGTAATCCCCTTTCTTTGATCTTCTTTATCAGAGAGCTTCCCTTGCAAATCCTGTTTGCTTATTTTTCAATATGAACTTCAGAATTCCTTTGTCTAGCTTAAAAAAAGAGAACAATTTACAAGTTCATTGAAATTATGCTAAATTTAAAATTCAAATTAGGAAGATCCATGTACTCTTAATGCAAGAAAGAAAATGACATCAAGTCATCTTGTCAAAAAATATGGTATGCTTTCCCATTTGTTTATGTGTTCTGTTGTACCCTTTTGAATGTTTTAAAGATTTTCTTAGGTATATGTCTTGTACATTTATTGTTAAATTTATTCCTAAGAAATTTATCTTCTAAATGTAATCTTTCTCTCAATTGTAATCTTTTAGCTTGTAACTATTGACTTCTTTACATGTTTTCTACCCTACAATATTACTGACTTTTCTTATTGTTTTTAGTAGTCGTTTTAAAAAAATTGGTTTCCTTGGGTTTTCTAAGTAAGCAATAATATCATCTGTAAATAAGGTTAGTTTTGTCTCTGCCTCTCCATTTGTATACCTTAAAATTCTTCTTTCATGTGCATTTTGCTGTTAGAGTGCCAGTAAAAACTGGCAAAAATAATAGGAGAACAGGATAAATCTGCAATCATAGTGGGCAATTTTAACACGTCTCTCTCAGTAACTGATAGAGCAAGCACACAACAATTTAGTAAGCAGCATGACTGACAAATTTGACTTAATTGACATGCATAGAAGCTGGAACTTACAACTGCAGAATGCATATTTTTTTCAAGTGCACAGGAAACATTTACCAAAATTGATTATATGCTGGGTGATAAATTAAGTCTCAATAAACTTCAAAGGACTGAAGTAATACAAAGTATGTTCTCTGACTACAGAGAAAGTTAGCTAGAAACCAATAACAAAAAGGTGACTAGAAAATCCCTAAATGTTTGGAGATTAAATAATACACTTCTAAATAACCCAAGGGTCAAAGAAGACATAAGCAATGAAAATAAGAAATTATTTTTACTTGAATGATAACTAAAATATGACATATTGAAACGTGTTGCAGCTAACATCATGAGTAGGGAGAAATTTATAGCATTAAATGTAAATATATATTTGGAAAGAAGAAAGGCTGAAAATCAATCATTTCAGTCCATCTAATAAGTAGGAAAATAATAGCAAATTAAACCCAAGGAATGCAGAAGGAAGGATATAAAAAAGTTAGCATAAATGAATGACAGAAAATAATGTCTGAGAGAAGTTCAACAAAGTCAAAAGTTAGTTCCTTAAAAAGACTGATAAAATTGATAAAACCTTGGCAAGACTAATCACGAAGAGAGAAGGCACAATGTACCAATATCAAGAATAAAAAGGAGGATAAAACAAATATTACAGATACGCAAAAGATAATAAAAGGATATAATGAACTACTTTATGCCAATAAATTTGACAACTTGGTTGAAACTGATAAATTTCTAAGAAAAAAACCACTTACCAAAAGTGACAAAGAAGAAATAAAAAAACCTGAATAGTCCTATAGCTATAAAAGAGATTGAATCCATAAAAAAACTTCTCATAAAGAAAACTTCAGGCCCAGACAGCTTAAAAAAAAATTAACCCCACTCTTACATAAACTTTTCTAGAGAATAGAAAGAAGAAAAACTTTCCAACTCATTTCATGACACCCAAATCTGACAAATTCTTTACAAAAAATGTAATTTTTCAATTATAGATCAATCTCTCTCATAAAAATAAATGCAAATAGCCTAGGATTAAAAATTCTAATATTAGAAAATTAAATACAGTGCTATATTAACACAAAAAGGATAATATTTTATGACTATACTCTATTAATGCTATGTTGATTTTGCATTTGAAAATCAATCAGTATAATTTATGTCATTAACAAAATAAAGGAGAATTAACAAAATAAAGGGGAAAAATTGTACAATTATTTTAAAGGCATAGGAAAATAATCTGATATAATTTAATATTCATTAATAATAATAAATTTCTTAGAACACTAAAAAAGGAAGAGAATATATTTAATCACACAAAGGGTATGTATGAAAACATCACACTTAATGGTGAATGTTTTCCTTCTGGAACTGGAAATGAGACAAGTGTGCCTACTATTACCCCTTCTATCCAACATGGTAGTGAACATTCTAGGCAGTGCAAGTAGGCAATAAAAATTTTTATAAGGGTAAATGGATTGGGACTCTCATTATTACTAATGACATGATTGTGTGGACAGAAAACATAAAATAAAATGCAGATAAACTATTTGTATTAATAAATGAATTCAGCAAGATCACTGGCTACCAAGTCATTATGTACAAATAAATTATATCTTTCTATCCTAGGACCAAAGAATTAGAAAACTAATTTTAAAATACTATGTTATTTACAATAATGTCAAAACATATCAAGTACCTAGTAATCTAACAAAAGTTGTCTAAGACCGCCACAATAAAGACTGCTGAACACTGCTGAGAGAAATTAATTAAAACCTCAAAAATGGAGGGATAGACTATGTTTATGAACCAAATAACTCAATTTAATAAAGATATAAATTCTCTAATAGTTGATCTATAAATTCAAAGTAGTACCATGCAAAATCCCAGCAGTTATTCTGTTGGAAATTGACAAGCTCACTTTTGTATTTATATGAAATTGCAAAGGGCCAACAATAACCAATACAATCTTGAAGATGAAGAATAAAATTGGAGGGTTTGCTTTAGTAGAAACCAAGTCTTATTCTAGTTTCAGGAATTTAAAAAGCAGTGTGTTAGTGCAAGGATAATACCAACAAACAAACAAACAAAAAAGAAACCAACAAAGAAAATGAATAGAATATAGAAATATGTATGTGGATACTTGATTTATGACAAGGGTGGGATTTTGGAACAGTAGGAAAAAGATGATGTTGTGAATAAATGCTGCTGGGCCAGTTAGATATCCATTCAGAAAAGGAGAATCTTGACCCTCTACTTGATATCATAAATAAATTCCAGGTGGATTGTAGATTGAATGTGAAAAATCTTCTGGAAGATTACATTTGAGAGTATCCCCTTGATCTTAGGTAGACAAAGATAAACAGAACACAAAATGCACTAACTACACAACAAAGATTTATAAATTGGACAATCAAATAAAACCAATGGAATCAAGACCTGAAAAGAAACTTCACAAATGAAGATATTCAATATCCATATGAAGAGCTGCTCAAGTCATTTCAGTGGTCAGGGATGTTTAAATTAAAACCACAATAAAATATCCCTACACATCTGTCAGGAAAACTAATGTCAAAAAGGCTGACAATACCAAGTGCAGCTGAGGAACCACTGGAGCTCATACACCCTTGGTGGGAATGCAAATTGATCCTCTTACTTTGGAAAAGTTCAGCAATTTCTAATAAAGTCAACTATACATATGCCCTAGGATCTAGCAACTCACTTCTAGATATATACCCAACAGAAATGCATATGTATGTATACCAAAAGCCATGCAAGAGGATATTCATTGCTGCATTGTTTGTATTAAATAATAGCCCAAAGCTGGAAACAACTCAAAAGTCTTTCAACAGAAGAAAAGGTACATGTATGTATCGTGATAGATGTGTGCAACTGAATACGGGGTAAAAAATGAATCAGCTACAAATCTATGCTTCAACATGGATAATCTCACAAACATATATGCTATACAATTCCATTTAAATAAAGTTCAAAACCAGGCAAATCTAAATTAATATGTTAGAATAAACATTTATTGTCTCCCATGTGTGAGCTGTGATGGCTATAAAACTGAATAAATTATGGCTTTGGAAATTAGAATAGTGTTTACCTCTGGGGAGAAGAAAAGGGCTCTAGGGAGATTTTTGAGTTGTTGACAGTGTTCTATTTCTTGTCCTGAATTGTGGCTGCTGGGATGTCTTTACTTGACATAATTTATAGAGCTTATTAATTGTGTATGATTCTGCAAGTATATCAAGCAGCAATCATTTGTGAAGCACCTAATGAGTGTATGTATGATTGTGTTGAGCACTGTGGTCTCCCTTCTTTTCACCCCCTCTTAACATCACTCATGCTGGAGGGAGCTCATTGTTACTAATTGGCTCACGGGACAGCGCTGTAAACATGTGCAGCGAGGCTCTGCAAGTCCTCTCCAAGAGTGGAAAGTAGAGCCCAGCTGGGCTAAGGCCAGACGTTCTTTCACATTGACTGGCAGAGTCCACTCTTGTACTCCCATTTCATAACATCTTTTCTCTGCCACATTTAAGTTTCCAAAGAGAATTGCACTGCTAATGGCTGGGAAGCCCCTGCTCCAAAGCTTGAGTGACTCTCCTTGGTTCAGGTATGTGACTGCCCTCTGGGAGCAGCAGTTGGTAGGGAACTAGAGGAAGAGCTTGCTGAGACCCCAGCTTGCTTGAGAGGTGGGAGGCAGGGCCAAGTCTGAACTTGTGAACTGTGCTCTGGCCACACACTAACTACATTACTTATTTTCTCAGCCATAAACCTGTAAGAATGATAATACACCTGTTCATATTTGAGGAGGACTTATTTGCATAATTAAATTGTTCATGACATCGGTGTGTGTGTGACAGCCTTGCCCATATCCAGATGGAAGTTTCCATTATAAAGTTAAAGAAATAAAAACATTTTGACTTGCAGAGGTGGTAAAATTGTGAGCAAAATTTCTTTTCTTTTAATGCTATTATAATGTTTTTGTTTATGTAATCTGTGGTAACAATAAACACAAACCAAAGCACTTATCCCCAAAAAGAGAGAACAATTTTCATTTCATGTACACAAAAGGAAAGAAACCACTAAACCAGCATTTTACACAAATTATGTGTAGACATTTCTTAACTAATTTGGAAATTTAACCAGACAATGTGGTTCAATTTGAACGTGACATTTGTGTACTTTCATGTGTCAGTAACAGAAAAATCACCTTCCATTTATAAAAATGAAACTGAATTTAGATCAAGTTTCAGAACTCATCATTTTGACAGTCTTAGATGTGAAAAGCTGGCATTTACGGCTGAAAATATTTCTTCAAGTTTATTTAACACATGGCCTCCAGCTATTGGGAAGATTTGTGTTGCTGTTACATCAAAGGTGGCTTCTGAGTTGATGGATGAATGTTGTAATCACAGTCTGGTTTAAACCTGGCCGCTACACACACCAGAATTTGGTTAATTTCTTTGTGAAGGAGTATACTTACATCAAAGAACTTCAACACCTTTATTTATTTCTAAGAAACTAATGGTTATTGAGCTTTAGTATGGGCACTGCATATGGGAGCCTGCATGCCGGGGGCTGCCAGCTAGGCAAATAGTGGCTTGGAATTGGGAACTCATTTGCTTACAAAAATAACACCATACACAGTGGTAGGTTCCCAGGATAGTCCGAAGAAGGAAATTTAACTCAGTATGTAGCCGAGATCTGTGCTGCGCCAAATCCTGGGCTGATCCTTGTAACTGGGAGTTGCAAGCCCTTAGAGGAGGTGGGCCGGGTAAGGAGGGGCAGAGGAATGGAAAGAAGAGGCAGAGACGAGAAAAGAGGAGAGATTACGGAGAAGGCACAGGAGGGAGAGGATGGGGAAAAAGAGAAGGTCAAGGAGGAAAAAGGAGAAGTAGAAGGAGAAAAATAGCAAGGAGGTGAAGGAGGAAAAAACTGTTCCTGCTGCAGGATGGCTGGCACTCAGAGACTTTTCCCTGGCAGCCTCTCTTATTTCTGCCCCTTCCACTTCCTGATGCCCCGTCACAGCTCCCTGGGCTCCCAGGTGCTCCCAGCTTGCTCTAAGCTCCCCCTGGAGGTGCCATGCCCAGACTTGCTCACCCCCTGGAGGTGTCTTATGCCCCTAAATTATCATCTTCCATTTGTTTGTGAAAGGTCTTGAATTCACTGTTGATCTCAGTTAGGTGTTAGGAGCAAAACCACCTGATCAAACAATCTCTAAGATATGAAGGACTAATAATCTTATATTATTTGAATGTTTGAATTTTTAAAAGAGAGGCAGAGACTCTCTAATTGGTAGAAGGATGAGTACTACAAAAAAAAAAAAAGGTGAAGTGAACATTCTGACCTTTTGGAATTAGTGGTTAAGATTTTTGGTCAGGGCAAAACCCTGTAGACAAACCAGTCTTGCCTGTCTTGAATCTGTCATAAAATCGGCTCAGAATATATTATGGTCAGCTCCTATAACCTGTCCTTGCCCTTCAATTTCTTCTCTTTTTTTTGTCTCTGAACACACAGACTCTCTACAAGCTTTGTGGTAGAAGTGGGCGCCTGCATGCACTTGTCTTCATAAGTTGGCTGTTGGTAACGACCTGTATATGTGCTCTATATTAATGGCCCTAATTTACAGATGCAGACATCAAGGCATGATATAGTCTGAATGGTTATGTCTCCCCAGAATTCACATGTTCAAACCTAATCCCCATTGTGGTGGTATTAAGAGGTGGGGGCTTTGGGAGGTGATTAGGTCATGAGGGCTCCACCTTCATGAATGGGATTAGTGCTCTTATAAAAAAAAAAAGCATGGTTTGCCCCTTCCACCATGTGAAGCCACAGCCAGACGGTGCCATCTCTGAGGAATGGGCTTTCCAGACATCAAATCTGCTGGCATCTTGGACTTCCCAGCCTCCGGAATTGTGAGCAGTAAATTTCTATTGTTTATAAATAACCCAGTCTGAGGTATTTTTGTTAATAGCAGCCTGAGTGGATTAAGACAAGGCACTTAGGGACTAAAACCACATCCTTTTTAGCACAAAGAATACGTGTATGGCATGGGATTTTTATAGTATTTTAGGCCTGCACTGTTCAATACGGCAGCTACTCACCACATGCAGCTATTGAGAACTTGAAGTGGGTTCAGTATGACTGGGGCCAGTTCAGGAACTGAACTTTTAATTTTATTTAATTTTACTTAATTTAAATTTAAAAACTGATATGCAATTTAGTTATTGGGAAACTTTTAAGTATGTTTGGAATAACATGGGTATGAGAATCAGCTTTTTAAATTTTAAGTTTTATGAAATCTAAATATAGATCAAGTATTTCTAGTGAAAATTTAGTGTTTGAGGGTGAGGTGCCCTTTGCCCCAGTTGAAGACAGCTCTGCAAGGCCATCTCAGTGTCAGGCTTCCCACTAGGGTCTCATGTCTTAGTGCCCAGTTTTACAACACGATCCTGAAACTACATATGGTGCCCAGAGAGGGTCAGCCAGGAACCATGTGGCAGGTTGGTTGTTTTGAATTCTTTTTCATTTCCTTTGTTTTTTTAAATTTATCTTTTTTTAATCCTACTTTGTCCTGATTTCAGGGTAACGAAGTAGTTGACCAGGGAAAGTTATTCTTTATTTTTTAAAAATGTATTATTTTTAATTATTATGAGTACATAATAGTTGTATATATTTATAGGGTACATGTGATGTTTTGATAGAGGCATGCAATGTGTATTAATAAAATCAGGGTAATTGGAGTATCCATTACACCAGGCATTTATCATTTCTTTATATTAGGAACATTCCAATTCCACTCTTTTAGTTATTTTAATGTATACCCTAACTTATTGTTGACTATAGTCACTTTGTTGTGCTATCAAATATTGTTCATTCTGTCTAATTATTTAACTGTATTTTGGTACTCATTAACCATCCCCCCTTCATTTCCTCTCCCTGCTACCCTTCCCAGCCTCTAGTAACCATCATTCTACTCTCTGTCTCTATGAGATCAATTGTTTTAATGTTTAGCTCCCACATATGAGAGAGGATATGTGAAATTTGTCTTTCTGTGCTTGGCTTATTTCATTTAACATAATGTTCTCCAGTTCCATCTATGTTGTTGCAAATGACAGGATTTCATTCTTTTTTATGGCTGAATAATATTCCATTGTGTATGTATACCACATTTGCTTTATTCATCTGTTGATGGGTACTTAAGTTGATTCCAAATCTTCACTATTGTGAATAGTGCTGCAATAAACATGAGAGAGTAGATATATTTTTGATATACTGATTTGCTTTCTTTGAGGATATACCTAGCAATGGGATTGCTGGGTCATATAATAGTTCTATTTTTAGTTTTTGAGGAACCTCCATACTGTTCTCCATAGTGGTTGCACTAATTTACATTCTCATCAACAATGCACAAGGGTTCTCCTTTCTTCAAATCCTCCCCAGCATTAATTATTGCCTATCTTTTTGACAAAATTCATTTTAACTGGAGTGAGATGATGTCTCATTGTAGTTTGGATTTGTATTTCTCTGATGACTAATGATGTTGAGCATTTTTTCATATACCTGTTGGCTATTTGTATGTCTTCTTTTGAGAAATATCTATTCAGATCTTTTGCCCATTTTTAATTGCATTATTTGATTTTTTTCCTATTGAGTTGGTTGAGCTCCTTGTATATTTTAGCTTTTAATCCCTTGTCAGATGAGTAATTTGTAAATATTTTCTCCCATTCTGAGGGTTGTCTCTTCATTTTGTTGATTGTTTCCTTTTCTGTGTAGAAGCTTCTTAAGCTTGATGTGATCCTTTTTGTCCAATTTTGCTTTGGCTGCCTGTACTTTGGGTTACCACTCAAGAAATCTTTGCCTAGACCAATGTCATAAAGCATTTCCCCAATGTTTTCTTTTAGTAGTTTCATAATTTCAAGTTTTAGCTTTAAGTCTATAATCCATTTTGATTTGATTTTTGTGTATGGCAAGAGATAAGGGTCTAGTTTCACTTTTCTGTATATATATCTCCAATTTCTCCAGCACCATTTATAGAAGAGACTGTACTTTCCCTAATGTATTAAAATATGTTCTTGGCAACTTTATCAAACATAAATTCACTATAGATGTGTGGATTTATTTCTGGATTCTCTATTCTGTTCCATTGTTCTATGTGTCTGTTTTTATGCCAGTACCATGCTGCTTTGGTTACTACAGCTCTGTAGTATAATTCAAAGTCAGATAATGTGATTCCTCCAGTCTTGTTCTTTTTGATCAGGATGGCTTTGGCTATTCTGGGTCTTTTGTGGTTCCATATAAATTTTAGGATTTTTTTTTTCTATTTCTGTAAAGAATATCATTGGTATTTTGGTGGAGATTGTACTGAATCTGTAGATTGCTTTGGGTAATATGGACATTTTAACAATATTGATTCTTCTAATCTATGACATGGAATATCTTTCTATGTTTTAATGTCCTCTTCAATTTCCAGCCAATGTTTTACAGTTTTCATTGTAGAGATCTTTCACTTCTTTGGTTCAGTTTATTCCTAGGTATTTTATTTTATTTGTAGCTATTGTAAATGAGATTATTTTCTTGATTTCATTTTCCAGATTGTGTGCTGTTGACATATAGAAATGCTACTGATTTTTATATGTTGTTTTTGTATTCTCCAGCTTTACTGAATTTTTCCAGTTCTAACTTTTTTTTTGTGGAGTCTTAAGGTTTCTCTAAATATAAGATCATATGGCCTGCAAACAAGGATAATTTGACTTATTTCTTTCCAATGTGGATGCCCTTTATTTCTTTCTCTTCTTTGATTACTCTAGCTAGAACTTCCAGTACTATGTTGAATGATAATGGTGAAAGTAGGCATCCTGGTCTTGTTCCACATCTTAGAGGAAAGGCTTTCAGTTTTTCCCCATTCAGTATGATACTAGCTGTGGGTCTGTCATATATGGTTTTCATAGTGTTGAGGTATGTTCCTTCTATACCCTGTTTTTTTTTTTTTTTTTTTTTGAGACAGAGTCTCACTTTGTTGCCCGGGCTAGAGTGAGTGCCGTGGCGTCAGCCTAGCTCACAGCAACCTCAGACTCCTGGGCTTAAGCGATCCTACTGCCTCAGCCTCCCGAGTAGCTGGGACTACAGGCATGAGCCACCATGCCCGGCTAATTTTTTTTTTTTTTTGTATATATATTTTTAGTTGGCCAGATAATTTCTTTCTATTTTTAGTAGAGACGGGGTCTCACTCTTGCTCAGGCTGGTCTCGAACTCCTGACCTCGAGCGATCCACCCGCCTCGGCCTCCCAGAGCTAGGATTACAGGCGTGAGCCACCGCGCCCGGCCTATACCCTGTTTTTTGAGAGGTTTTTTTTTTATCATGAAGTGATATTGAATTTTATCAAATGCTTTTCAGCATCAATTGAAATGATGATGTTTTTTGTTCTTTGCTTTGTTGATATAATGTATCACATTGGTGTATTTGTGTATATTGAACCAACTTTGCATCGTTGGGATGAATCCCATTTGACCATGATGAACAATCTTTTTAATGTGTTGTTGAATTTAGTTTCCTAGTACTTTGTTGAGGATTTTTGCATCTGTATTAATCAGAGATATTGGCCTATAGTTTTCTTTTTTGTTGTTGCTGTCTTTGTCTGGTTTTGGTATCAGGCCTCATAGAATGGGTTTGGGAATATTCCCTCCTCAATTTCTTGGAATAGTTGGATTAGTGTTAGTTTTTTGGATATTTTGTAGAATTCAGCAGTGAAGCCATTGGGTCCTGGGCTTTTCTTTAATGGTAGATATACTTTTTATTTATGCTTCTATCTCGTTACTTGTTATTGATTTATTCAGGTTTTGGATTTCTTCCTGGTTCGATATTGGTAGGTTGTATGTGTCTAGGAATATATCCATTTCTTCTAGGTTTTCCAATGTATTGGCATATAATTGCTCATAGTAGTCTCTAATAATCCTTTGCATTTCTGCAGTACCAATTGTAATGTATCCCTTTTCATCTCTGATTTTATTTATTTTGGTCTTCTCTCTCTTTTTTTTTTTTGGTCTGGCTGAAGTTGTGTCAATTTTGTTTATCTTTTCAAAAAACCAACCTTTCATTTCATTGATATTTTATGGGGGAAGTATTGAGTTCAATGGTGGTAGAATGGTGGTGATCTTGGAAGTGGTATGAACTGCTCAGCAATAAAGCCAGCTCTACCATCACCAGGCTTTTCCTGTGGCATGGCCTTGACTCTATTCTTGTTTCTTGGCCTCCTTTTGTTTCTGCCTGTTTTTTGAGTATTTTTCTACAGCTCTAGCTCTTCCACCCATAGATTTTTTTTTTTTTTTTTTGCAACCAAGAACCTCTATTCTCTGGATGCATTTATGATTTTATATTTGTCTTTTGTGTTTTAAAATGTCACAAAGATGTGATTAAACAGAAGGTGTTTTAAAATGTTCTGAACCTTGAGGGAGACCTTTCAACCTGAACACTATATCCTTCTTCAGCTCTGGAAATCATCTTATCTCACTGGTTACCTCCATGCTTTCAAGTCCCCTATTTCTTCTTTCTGGTAATCCTATCAGTGGGATTGCTCTTTAATGCCTCTTCTCTTTCACATTTTTTGGTTTTGTCTCTTTATCTTAATGTTCTATGAATATATTCTGGCATATTTTCAAGAATTTAATCTTTCAACTTTTAAAATTCACTTTAAAAAATTTTTAGCAGTCATAGTCTTACTTCCTAAAAATTTTTCTTTTTCTCTGATGGCCTGTCGTCTACATTTGTAGATATAACATTTTTTCATAACTCTCTGGAAATCCTTATTGGAGTTTTTTTTTCACTTTAATTATTTTCTATTCTTTATTTTTCCTCCAAGGTCATTTTATCTTTTATTTCCCTTGGTCTTTCCATGTCACATTTTGGGATTTTCTCAATAGTCTGGTGATCTTGGATGTTTAAGAATGAGACGACAGAAAGGCTGCCGGGGAGGCCCTATGTTGAGGGGTGAGTCTGGTTGACGGTGGTCGGGGGCTTGGCTTTACAGTGAGTGGAAGGCAGCCACTCGTTCCTTAGAAGGGTCTCCGAATGTTGAGTTGAGAAGGGTTTACTGCGGCAAACTGTAACCCCACACTAGAGGCTCTAATTCTCCTCAGAAAGTCCATTTGCATTTTTTGAGGAGTCAAAATTTCAGCTTTATTTTAAGCTTTTTCCTCCTGTGGGCTTGAATGTAAACAGCTGGCCGCACGATGTTTTGCAAGCAGGGATGCTGGAGGGAAATGTCAGGGGTATTATCCTACACACAGACTTGCAGTGAGTGGCCCTGTCTCCACTCTCATTCTCACGCCCACCCTCCATTTTCTTTACCTCCTTGGCAGCCTCTTCTGCACTTCCTATTTGACATTGCTCCATCTGCTTTGTGTGTTACAGAAAGATTTTGAAATCTTAAATCTCCTGATTCTTTGTAAAGAGAGAGGATAAACCCAAGAGCTGCATCTATCACTTTGAACTAGAAGCCCTATGTCCTTTGGGCTTTAAACAACTCTTTAACGTGCTCAAAGCCATGACACATGGTGACATTCTTTGGACTGGTGGCAGGCCCCACGGTTTATGGTATATATTCTCATTTGGTCCTCACAATCTGGGGTCCCTGGGGAGGCCAGAGTGAATGAGCTGGAGAAGCAGTCTGGAAGGCTTCACCGAGTACGGAACACTTGATCAGAAGGGCAGGAAGGACCTCTGCTGCTTGTCAGAATGCCTAATGGGGAGATATTCCAGGCTGGGATAAGGCTCAGGTTACAGCTTGGGAGAGGGAACGGGTGAGTAGGGTTACAGGAGCAGCAATGTCTACCCAACTGTTGCTAAAGGCCTGCGTTTGTGGTAGGAGGAGATGAGAGATGAGCTAAGTGGGCAGCCGCTGGTGAGGCCTGAAGAGTCCCGAAGGTGATGTAAGCCATCAGTTCTGGAAAAAAATTGGAGCTGAAGTCCTGCTGATGAGGGTAAGTTTGAAGTCAGAAAATACCATCGTCAGCAGTGTCACCGGCATACACAGAGGACAGTGATAGATTGCACAGCCCCCTCTCACATTTCTGGGCTAATGGAAGCCACAGCATGCCCATTAGTTTCAACTTCCTTCCCCAAAGACTTTCCACTGGAACTTGCAAAATGTGCATTTCATCTCTGTCGTTCCCTTCCCAGCCTGCTGGAAGAGACCAGTAGTGCTGAAGAGGCCAGTCCCTGGAGGGAGAGGAAGAGCCAGGAGACCGCCCCCACCCCAGTTGTGTGATGGGCCCCCGCACCCTAGAGACTGGGCTGTTCCACACAGTGCCACTCCCAGTCTAATTTTTATGGGGCACAGGTCGGGGGCAGGCCCCCCATTTGAGAGGTCCCCCTGGGGCGGTGGTGTCTGTGCTGTTCCTCCATCGCCTCCTGTCCAGCACTGTGAATAACACAGCAACAATAAACCAGGTTCTCAGGGAGCGGCCCGGGCCTCGCTGGCCCACAGCCATTCCGAGTGGCTCTTTCTCGCGGCCCCCGCGGCTGGCCTCGTCGGGGCAGACACGGCCTTTGCTCTGCTGAGCAGAGGAATTCCATTTGTTCCATGAGGTTTTTTACACAGTTGCTTTTTCTTTATCTCTTCCGCTCCTCCCCTGAGAAAATTATCGAGAACAGGTGCTTTTTTTTTTCTCCTTGCTGCCTCCTGGCACCAACCAACACCATTCAAAGTCTGTCTCTCGGAATTTCCTAAACATGTTTGTAATACTCTCAACCGCGGTTGAGTTTTTGGCTTCACCAGTGCCTTGTCTCTCTGTCTCTGTCTGTGTCTTAATTTGTGTCTCTCTCTGAGGGTCTGTCTCTGTTCTCTTTTTCTGTCTGTGTCTCTCTTTGTCTTTCTTTCTATCTCTCTCTGTCTCTCTGTCTCCCTGTATGTCTGTCTCTCTCTCCATCTTCTTCTCTGTCGCTGTCTCTCTCTGTCCCTGTCTCTGTCTCTCTGTTTCTGTCTTCCTCTCTGTCTCTCTCTCCCATATGTCTGGTCAGCTACCCTAGGGGTCTCACAACCGTCTGGCGTTAGGCAGGCAGCCTCAGTCCTACTCATCCTGTGCTCAGCGACAGGGTACAATGCTTACTCCCCCAACAAAAGCACAAAAAGCTTCCAAAGCCTCCTGGTCCCCTAAATAAAAATACTCCAGAAATGCTTTCCTCTGACCAGAGGGAGCTGTTTCTTCCTTCAGGGCAAGCCCCTAAGCAGGCGAACCATCATTCATTTATGAAAATGAAAGATTCATAAGAGATGCTGCCAGCAGAGTTTAGGCAGAGTCTGATCCTCCTTTAATTTAATTAAACTGTGTTTATCGAATCAGCCCAGAGATACGTGTCCTCAGGCAGGAATTTGATGACTGCCTCTGAACTGGGTTTTTGTCCGTGGGAGGAGAGGGCTGTGACCTACCTGATATTTTTGAAGGCTCTGGGGCCCAAGAGGCAGGCTGGTGGTCTGGGGTCAGACCAGGCGGTGCGGGGACACTGCATTCAGCAGCTATTCATGTACGTGTGACTGTGTTCTGTGTGAGTGTGTAGTGCCTGTGTGTGCACGCGTGCACGTGTGAGGGAGAGAGAGTGTGTGTGTGTGTGTGTGTGTGTGTGTGTCTGTGTGTGTGTGCGAGGGCAGAGCTCCCATTGCTCAGTGCCCCCGGATCTGGTTCTTGGACAGGACTGTCAGAGAAGTCAGACTTGCCAGCAGTCTCAGCCACCACAGGAGGAAAGCATTAGAGAAACAAGGTCACACTGTGGCTTGAGGACAGTGTTGTTCCAAGTGTGCTCCACAGATCTCTGTGGGTGCCAGTTAAGCATGTCGATGCCCAGGTCCTGGGCCAAGACTTGCTGAATCACACTACAGATAACTGCAGGAGTTTTGCATCTTAAGGGTGGAATTGGGATGGCAGAGGACAATGAGTGAAGCCCATTTAGAGGGAAGCATTATAGTGGTTGTGGCAGCGGATGTCTGAGTCCCACGCCCGGGCCTGGGCAGTGCCCAGCAGAGTCATTTACAGGCAGGGCTGAGCCAGGGCCCAGGCAGGAAAGAGGGACATTCCCAGTTTGTCAGTTTTTGGGGAAGCAGATCAAGAGGGAAACGGTTCCTTGTGCCTGGGGAGCGAGGCCAGTGATCCAGAGCTGGGAAGGGAGCCAGCGAGGATTTTTCAGGGAACATGCTGGAGAAAACCTCGGGCTGGTACCAGGGTGGCCGGAGATGGCAGAGGGGACAGACCCGCCAAGTAGTGAAATTCTGTGACTAATTTGAGGAGCACGGCTGGTCTGCTGCTGCAGCCTGTGTGAGGTGAGGGAGGGATTGGGATCCTAAGGGTCTCCGGACTGTGGCAGGCGACAGGAGAGAACTGATGTTAGAGATCCTTCAAAGGAGGAATGACAGGATTTGGTTACTTTTTAAAGAAAATGGGAATGAAAGGAAAGAGAAGGGGACTTCCAAGTTCTGGGGGGAAAAAAAACATATATATATATATTTGACTCTAGTGATGTAGGAGTTAGTTTTGGAAAGCTGATGATATTTGGAAATATCTAGCCATTCCTTTTCTGAGCTCTCTGATTTCTCTGGTTTTTCAGTGTTGTTCCTCCCTCCTGAAGAGAGCACATCCATTCATACAGTTTGAAAGAACAGAGTCTCTC
Source organism: Lemur catta (assembly GCF_020740605.2). Lineage (NCBI taxonomy): Eukaryota > Metazoa > Chordata > Mammalia > Primates > Lemuridae > Lemur > Lemur catta. The sequence goes on from NC_059139.1 coordinate 44,973,843, forward strand.
CTGTTAATGCTTTTGATTTCAGTTCTTATCTTTCAGTAGGAAGACAGTTCTGTATGTCTCTATGGGCCTCCTGGTCAACTCCACTTTGATAATTCTCCATAGTCCCAAACCTAACGTGCTACCAACCAAATCACATAATCTTCCTGGTGTTGTGGCCTGGGCAAGCTCTGTGGCCCAGGCATCTTCAGTGTCTGAGGCCCATGAGCTGATGGGGGAGGGGAAGGGCTGGGGATGAACACAAACCTAAGGGACAGATGCAGGCAATTTCTAGGGTCCTGGGAAGGACCCTTGAAGAGGTGTGACAGACAGGCCTCTTCTTATCACATAATATCTAAATTCAATATAAGTGATGATACAAATAACCAATAATATGATGGCGTGTGTGTGTGTGTTAGAAACAGACCAGAAACTCTTTTCCAGGATTAATCATGCTTAAAAAAATAAATAAGAGCCCTTATTTCCAACTACCATCAGTTGACAACTGTGGCAGTTGGCCTCCAAGATGGTCCCGCAGAATCCTGGCATTCATACTTTTGTATAGTTCCCTCCCACGCTGAATAGGGCTGAGGATACTGCAGAAATGGTGGTGTGTGACTTCTGAGCCTAGATCATAAAAGACTCCATGGCTTCTGCCTCGCTCTCCTGGACTGCTCATTCTAGGAGAAGCCTGGAGAGGGGAAGTGATGAGAACCGTCAACCCCACTCTATGAAGATGTCCACATGGTGAGAAACTGAGGCCTCCTGCCAACAGTCACATGAGTGAATCATCTTGGAAGTGGATCTTCCAGCTCCTATAAAGCCTTTGGATGACCACAACTCTGGCTGACATTTTGACAGCAGTATTATAAGAAACCTTGAGGCAGAATCCCGCAGCTAAGCCACTCCTATATTCCAAACCTACAGAACCTATGAGGTAATAATAAATGTTTATTGCTTTAAGCTGCCAAGTTTTGGAATAGCTTGTTATGCAGCAATAGATAACTAATATAACAATATTAAAAATAACCTGATATATACCAATGAAATATGGTACCCAAACCAAATCATAAAATGTTCATGTATATGCTACATTGTTATGTTTCTTCATATAACAAAAGTGATTCTCTGTTTTTCTCATCCTTTTCTCCAGTCAGTGCCCAACATCTTCACTCTTCTCCTGAGTACAGTGTGAGGACGGCCCATGTCATGGTCAACACTACTGGGAGGGCAGAGGAGATAGGCCAGATTCACTGTTTATTGGCTTGTAATACAGTGTAGCTAAATGCTTTCATTATGCAGCAGTCCCCAACCTTTTTGGCACCAGGGACTGTTTTCATGGAAGACAATTTTTCCATGGACCAGGAAGGGGGGCATGGTTTCAGGATGATTCAAGTGCATTATATTTATTGTGTACTTTATTTCTATTATTATTACATTGTAATAGATAATGAAATAATTATACAACTCACCATAGGTTGGGAACCCCTGCCAGGGTCCCACAACCAAATTCCTCCTTAGGTCTGAGAAGGAGTCAAAAGAGTTCATCCATTGATCAAGAAGGTGAGTCCTTCTCCTCCTCCTCCTTGCCTTGTTTTGCTGAATAACTCTAATATTAACGGAGAAGAGTAGCAGAGAAACAGTGTGCTAGAACCTACTTTTATTTTTTTACAAAAACCACATTGTCTTATACTTAACACTTTCACTTATATTAGCTCTATAATTCCTCCCCAAAACATTGTGAAGCAGATGTAATTAGCTCCATTTTACAGATGAGAAAACTGAAGGTCAGAGTACCTTGGGGATTGGCCTAGGACATAGCTTGAGCACAGTCTAATTTAATACCTTTCCCTCTAGACCTATGTTGTACAATGTGGTAGTCACTAGCCACATATGGCTAGTAAGCAGACGAACCTACAGCACACTTAAGCACTTGAACTTACATGTGGCTAGTTAGCATTTTGAACTTATATGTAGCTAGTAAGCACTTGAACATATAAACACTCGAAATGTGGTTATTCTGAATCGAAATGTGCTGTAAGCGTAAAATCCACATGGGATTTCAAAGACTTAATAGAGAAAAAGAATGTAAAATATTTTGTTAATTTTTATACTGATTACATACCAAAATATTTTGAATGTAAGTTAAATATATTATTAAAATTAATTCCACTTTTTAAATGAGATATGGTTACTATAAAATTTAAAATTATTATACATATGGCTTGCATTTGTGGCCCACTTTATATTTCTATGGGACAGTGCTGCTCTAAACCAAGGCTAATGTATTCTCAAACTCAGCCTCAAGTTACTCCAAGACAGCCCTCAAGTTACTCCAGGACACCTAGGAGGCAAAGAGAAAAATCTAACAGATTGCAGAGTTGGTAGTTCCCTGTTTTTCATGTTCTGATATTGCATCATGAAGGGGAACAGACTGAGCACCAAGGTGGTAACCCAGGGAGGGAGCAGATGCTAGCCCATATCCCAGGTGGGTTTCTTTGAAGTGTGATCTTGTGTCAAAAGGCCTTTCCAAACTTATTTGGGTGCATAAAGCACTAAGGAAAAGTTAAGACCCCTGAGCTAGAAAACACTTTCTACATTAAGGTCAGGGGCATACGTGGGAAGAGATGCAAGCCCTCCAGTCCTGGCCAGTCTGTTATCACAGGGCAGATGAGCTAAAAGAGAGGGCCAGAAAGGGATGGGAAAGGCAAAAACTGTGCAGAAAGCCAGCCAATGAAAACAAATAACTCTTATAAGCTTATGGTTAAATGAACAAAGAAAAAGAAAAAAAGAATTTCTTAAAATTAAAAAAAAGAAAAGAAATGGCTTATTTATACTTTCATTTATTCATTCATGAAGCAAATATTTATTTATTGTCTAATTATTACTTATTGTCTAATGTGTCCTTATCTACAAGGCACTGTTCCAAGTTCCAGGGATACAGTGGTGGTTAAGAGTAAAGGTTTCTGTTCTCTCAGAATTTGTTTTCTAGAGGCCATAGAGAACAAGGTACAATAAATAAATAAATATGATAATTTCAGATCCTATTGGTTAGATTACAGGTTGGCTGCTATAACAGAGAGACCCAAATAACAATGACTTAAGCAAGAGAGAATTTCATTTCTTTGTGGGAGTGAGCAGTCTGGGGCTGAATTATCACCTTGTGGATGACCGCACTAGTAATAGCTGATCTGCTGCTACTGTTAATAGATCTGTGGTCATCCACAAGGTTAAAGATGGATCATCTCCTGTAGTTTACATTCAGGCAAGTGGGAAGGGGAAAGAGAACGTGGAGGCCACTCCCCTTCCTTTTAAGGAAATGACCTGAAAGTTTCACACATCACTTAATTCACATCCCATTGGCCAGTACTTGGTCATATGTCCATCCTAGAAGCAAAGCAGTCTGGGAAATGTATTCTTTATATTAAACAACATGTGCCTAGCTAAAAAATTTTTTTTTTAAATGAAGGAAGAAGAGAACAAATATTGAGGGGCAACTGTTAATAGTCTCAGCATAATGATAAGTTGCACAACCACTGTACTCAAACGTCAACAGTAGGATTGTGTTACTTGAAAGATCTGGCTCCGACAATGCTTGGATAAATCAAACAGCGTTTATTTATCTAAGGACAGAGAAGGACGTCAGCACTGTCAGGACTCATAGCAGAGAGAGTGGCATCATTTTCTAGGACATAAAAAGGTGAACACTTTCAGAACACAAAATCCTTTCTAAGAGAAAACCCAGTTGCAGATGACAATATCTGAGTTATAGGGGCCACATTAAATTTTCAGGAAGCCTCACTGATACCCTCGAGACCCAGGGCCTGTCCTGCAGAAACAACATAAGGTGATGGGACAGAACAGAGTTGGGGGTGGGGGATTGTCAGACGACTTAGCAAGTGTGTACAAGGAAGGCGTCTCCAGGGAACTGCCATCTGCACAGGAACATAAAGGGTTAGGCAGAGTTCCTCATAGAAAGCCTTCCAGGCATAGGAGACAGCAGACACAGAAACCTTGAACTAAGATTCACCTTCCTGTGTACTAGAAACAATGTTTGCCAGAGTAGCTGGAGTGTCGTGAGCGAGGAGGGTGGAAATGAGAGAAAGAAAAGAAAGGAGAAGATGAGAAAAGGAAGGCAGCTCTCAAGGGGGGACATGTTTGTCAGACAGAGAAAATGGCAGACTCTCTTTCCTTCAGATATTCTCCAGTGGTTGCCTCTGGTGACTTCCATACAAATTGTCCCAAACTGGTGATGAGAAAGAGAACTTGGCATCAGTGTTCCCTGAGCTGGGGGCCTCACCTTGCCTTCCACTCATTTTCCTTATCTGTTTCCCAGGATAAAAAATCCTTTTCCTGCTCTTCTCCCAGGGTTGTCATGAGGGTCAGATGAACGAGGGAGTGTGCAGGTGGCTGTCATGGGAAGTGCTGTGTTCTGGTGGCAGGTACAGCACCTCCCAGCCTGTAGGGACTTAGTACTCTCATTTATATTGTAATGGTTGCCATTGGTGGTTTCCTCAATTTTCAAGCCTTCAGTACAGATCTCAGTATGATTTTGAAAAATCTTTCTTTTTCCAATACACTAATTAGCCATGGGTTTGTTTTTTCTTAGATTTTTTTTTTTTTTCCTAGAAGATTCCCCTTTGTCAAGATTCTGTGTCTTGGTGCACAGTAGCATGAGTTGTATCTGATGGAACATTTAGGTCATTTGTTGGGTGAGAACTCTGCTCTCTGCATCCCAGTAAAATGTATATGTGGGTATGACTTTAAATAAAAGTCAGCATTTTCTGAATTTCTTTTCATGTCAACCTGGACATACTCCTTTTACAAATTGTGACTGGTTATTAAACACTATTTGTTTTGTTTCTCCATCTGTGCCATGTGCTTTTCTCAGATAGCTTGTGGAACCTTGCTTAGCACAGGGCTTTGGAGCCATTTTGCATGTTACACTTTCCATTCCTGAGGATGGGGATTTGGGGAAGGGGTGTGGACAGCCAACTTCCTTGACACCACTTCCATCTCAGTTTTGATCATCCACATATTCATTCATATCCACCATCCATCTACTCCTTCCCACCCATCCTACTACTGAGTATCTTCTATACACCAAGTTTCATATACCGTGGCAGTATGAGGGACAGCAAGCACAAAAATGAGGAACACGTCCACGCCCTTAAGGACCTCAAACTCTAACAATGCAGTCTTATAGCACAGTGTGCTAGGGGCTGCGAGAAAGGAATGCGCGGGGAGCACGGGAGCCCTAGGACATCCCCTAATCTAGGATTGAAGGTTGAGGGAAATCTTCCTGCAGGAGATCACACCTGAACTGAATCTTGGAGGATAAGGGGGTCAGGGAAGGCTCTCCAAGTAGAGGGAACAGCCAGTACAAAGATGTATTGGGTGGAGAATTTGGCATGGTACAGGAACTGCAATCTGTTTCGGTATAGTCAGAGCACAGCACACTGGATGGGGGTGGAGGGTGGAGGGAAAGGAAGCCAGAAAGGTGGGCAGGGGCTGGATCATGGACAGTCCTATAAGCCATGGTAACGAGTGTGAATCAAGGGGAAACCCACTAAGATAATTTAAAGCAGAAGAGTGATGATCAGACCTGCAGTTTTTGAAAGCTTCTTCCAGCCTCAGGGTGGAGGCTGGACTGAAGGAGGAAGAGTCACTAAAGGAAATGGGATCATTTGGTGGCTGTGGAAGGGGCTGTAGGACACAGTGGTGAAGCCATCACTGAGCAGTAGAATTGACAGGGTTTGGTGCTAGGTAAACACGGAGGTGAGCAAGAAGAAGGAAGCTTCTGTGTCTGGGTGACAAAGGTGTCACTGATTCTTGTATATAACACAAGGAAGACAGCTTTGTGGGAGGGAGACTTGAGTTCAGGTTCACAGTCTAAATCTTGGGCGAGAGGTCTGGGCAGAGATTTGAGAGAGGTGAGTGTGAGTGTGGTTGCCCAGGGACAGTGAGGAGAGGAGAATAGAGAGCTTGCTCTGACCCTGGGAAACCCGTGTTTATTGAGGAGCAATGGAACTGAAGAGGAACCAAGGAGGACAGCCTGAGAAGCAGGAGGAAAGCTGGAGTCCTGGCATCCAGGGCAATGGAATTCAAGGAGTCACATGTAGCTGAAAGGACAATTAAGATGAGCACGGAAAGAGGCCTGCTGGGTTTACTGACTGTCTTGTGGGGAGCATTTCTGGCGGGGTGAGGAGTGACTGGCATTAGCAGAAGCTGATGTAGAGAGTGCAGGCAAGTCTAAACGTTTGGGCGAGAAGAGAGGGGTGACTAGAGAGGAAGATGGGAAGGGCAGGTGAGCTGTCCAAGGGCTCACAGTGAGTTCATATATTAATTCATTCATTCATCTAATTATTAGGCATCCGTTATGCAACAGATGTTGTGCTAGGTACAAAGAAATTTAAGACATACTTTCCAATATGCAAAATTTAGTGAGTAAAGCTCCAAAGATGTAGGGCTTAGGGACCCACTGTCCTGTGTTTGCCAAGAAATGATGTAATACAGTAGAAAGTGCACAGATTTTGGAGTTAAAATAGATGTGGGTACAAATCTTGGCTCTGTTCCTTTCTGGCTATATGACCCTGGGCAAGTTATTTAATCTCTCTAAGCCTCAGTTTTCTCATCTGTAAAATGGGAATAATAATATCCACCATGTAGATTCCTTGAGAGGATCTGTGATAAAGCTATTAACCCTGCAAGGGCAGGGGGTTTGTCTATGTTACCCAATGTTGTATCCCCAGCACAAAGCACAGCACAATGCCTGGTCCGTGGCAGGAAGTCAATAGACATTTGCAGAATGAATGGATGACTAAATGTTTGTGGAGATCCTGGCATATCGAGGGTACTCTATAAAGGGTAGCCATTCTTCCTCACTGCTCTGGGTCCTAGAAGATCTGTCACTGGATTTGTGAGAATGTGATAATGATTTACTGGGCAAAATACTAGAGCCTCTGGTTGGCAGTAAGCCACAGGGTGGATGGCCTGTCCTGAACACTCAGCTCACGACAAGTGTGAATGGGTAAGGCAGGGGGGCCAGAGGCAGGCCATGGACAGTCCCATGCAGGTACCAGGTAGGCGAGGAGAGGAAATATTTGTCATGTGCTGACTCACAGGTGACCTCAGGTGAGAGGGACAGGCCGTCCCAGTCATCTCATCTAAGTGAGCATCTTCTAGCTCTCAGGCCTGTGCTCTCCGCGGCCTGGGTCGGCTAACAGCGTCCTGCCTGTCCACAGTTGCCGGCCTTTTCTGCCTACTCTTCCTAGTTCACAATTTAGATTCCCAAGGCAGCAGAAAAGATAACAGCAGGAAGATGAAGCAATTAACCTCCCTGTTAGCTTCTGCCTGAATAAAAATAAAAAATTGTGTGCACTTTCTCTTTGGAAAAGTAATACCTACTCACTATTTAAAAAAAAAACAAACCCCAAGGACAGCACAAAGAAAAAAATCACCACACTTGTGTGGTTTCAGGGTCTTTTTTTTCTTTTTCTGATTTTTAATGTGCTCTCTGCCTAGTTTCTTTTTGTTCTTGGACTTAGAGGAAGGTCAGAGCGGCTTTTCCTGGAATAGTGGTGCTCTGTGACTGGCAAAACCGGTCAGAGAGATACTTTGGCACATTCAGGAGAAGCCAGAGACTTGTTAGTGTCTATTTGCCACCTTGTAAAATGCTCCTGAGGAAGAACATGAGACCGTCACCTCCTGGCATGGGGCTCCCCAGGGCTTCCTAGCTCTGGCTGTGCACAAGGAACGCAGCAGCCTGGGGGGGGGGGTAGCCGTGCGCGGGGCCTGCAGTCCCCAGGGCAGCCTCGTCTTCCCTGGCTCCCCTGAGAGCAGGGCATTCTGGGTGGGAGGATGATTTATTATCTCCTCTCCCGGAGCTCGCCTGGATGCTGTGGGAGACGGCAGGCTGCTCTGCACAAGCGGCAGGAGCCCTGGGCGCCGCTCACACACTGCCAGGGCTGGAGAAGACCTAATGATCACCTTACCAGCTCCCCAAGTCTACAGAGGCAGAAACTGAGGCACAGGGAGGAACTGTGGCCTGATGAAGGTCCACGGTTAGCCCCCGCTGGAGCAGAGTAGCGGTCCATGCATGCCTGATCCAATGCTCCTCCCCCTGCATCTCGCTGATCCATCAGTCTGTTCCACTTTCCTGCAAATCACCTTTCTTAGTCGCGAATTTTCCCATCTGGAAAAACTAGGCTGAAATTTCCTGTCTCTCCCCATCTGGAAGGAATATTCTCAACATGGTATATGAAAGAATACAAGCTTGGGAGTCAGAAGACGCTGGTTTGAGTCATGATCCTATGGGATCCTGGGCAACTTACTTTACCTATCTGAGCCTCAGTTTACCTTCTGTAACATGAGAGGAATAATAACAATAATAATAGTTAGCATTCTTGACCCTTCACTATGGGCCAGACAATGTGCTAAGTGTCAGAGTTGTCTCATTTATTTCTCTTAACAACCTTAAGAGGGAGGTACTATTATTGCCATTTTAAAGATGAAGAAACTGAGTCTTAATTTAATTAGCTTGCCCAAGATATCAAAGCTAGGTGACAGTAGCTATCTCATAGGATTTATGTAAGAATTATATGAGCTGTTTACAGGTGTTTTTCAACTATGAAACACACATACGCAAACATTTATACTTGTCCTTAATTTTCAATGTGAAAATATTTTGAGTTCTTTTGGGAAAAAGTCCTAAATTCCAAGTTGTCAGTATTTGATTTTACTCACCAAATGTTATTGGAATTGCTGCAGAGTGTGAAGAACTGTGTTAAGCGCTGGAGAGGAGGGCCCTGCACAACCCCTGCTCTCATGGGTCTTAGCAGATGAGGCAGCCATCCAGACGGCGGCATTTGTTCACCAGCATCCAAGTGGGATGTGAGCCCGGGGGTGGCGGTAAAAGGATGAGCTTTGTCTGGAACAGTGGTTTCCACCCCTGACCTCTGCTGCAGCCAACCCCAGAGATTCTGATTTGCTGAGGGAGGGATGGTGCCCTGGTATTGTTGTTTTTTTTAAGCCCTCTGAGATTGGAATGGGACATCAGGTTTGAGAATTGCTGATCTAGATGGCTGAAGACACCTCCCCGAGGAGGTAACATTTAAGCTAGGGGATGCTGGAGTTTGAAGATGGTTCATTCTAACTGCGGCTGACAGCTTTGCCAGGTAGACGTTTCCCTCTTCTGACAGGTGAGCTGCACTTCCTGGGGGAAACTTGGCCAGACTGCAAGCCTGCCCACCTTGGCCCTACAAATTCACTGCCCGGCAGGAGTGGGGACCAACTGCTTGTCCCTTGTGCAAAGCAAGAAGATGGAGTTGAACATGCCCATCCATTCCCCCCAAATTGACCGTCCAAGTTTTCACCTCCACAGGTGTGATATGAGCAGAGGAGTGGAGAGAATCCAGAAGTGTCCAGCTGGGGAGGTTTCCTCTATCCCGGATACATCACAAGGAGGGAAGAAGCATTCCAGCTTCCACCCCCAGCCCGCCGCCATCTCGCACATTAAACCCTGGAGTCTCAAAACTACAAGTACTTTAAAGAACTTTAAAGATGAGCTAGACCAACTGACTCATTTCCAGAAGAGACTCAGAGGGGCAAAGCTGAGACCAGAACAGGGTCTCCTGGTTCCTGGACTGCGTCCATTTTATGTCTGGGTTAGAGCTGGAGGGGTGGGTTCCAGACCATGCTTCAGGGACACGAACATCTCCAGCCAGGCCCGTCCCCAGCAGCACTCAGCCTGGCCACTCCTTTCCTTTAGTTACATGTTTCATGGATGAATGAGATGAGATGCATCCAGGCTACATCTGCTCTGTTTAATTATAGCATAGAACTATTAACATTTAATATGCATCTATCAACTAAATATCTATTCTTTTACCTGTGCTTGTCCTTGTGTTTGATGCATAATGGAACCAAACAGAAGAAACAGCCCTATCCTATCGCCTTTCTGCTGGATCTGATATCTTCCCATTCCGATTCTGCCTTTAAAACTCAGCCTTTGCCTTTGACAACATGTCTAGGACAATGCCACTCCCAAATTGGCTCAGCTCACAGCAGTGCTGCTCCCTACCCCACTCTGGCCATGTGGGAGTCTCTCTAATCATACAAAGTCAGAACTAGAAAGGATCTTACAGATTATCTGGTCTAGTGCTTTGTAAGATCCTCATTTCCTTAGTAAAACTCTTTTATAAAATAAAATCTTACGTGGAATTCTAAAGGTGGAACTGCTTGGGATGAAGCCCCAGGGCCAGAGGCTCACCCACTTGGCTTTCCTATTGCCCTGTTCTCCCCTCATCTCTCAGCCTCCTGGGATAGGGGGCCCATTTTACAGATGGGGAAAGTGAGTTTCAGAAAGTAAAGTCACATAGTCAGTGAGCAGACTTCTCAGCCTAGACTCTAGAGTTTGCTAACAAGTTGCTTACAAAAAAATAAGACATGCTTTTCAGTTTTCATTTGTTAAAATTTTTGGCATTTAATGAATGAGTAAAATGAACCTTTTCTTTACTTATAGAGTTAGTCTTTTAATTGGTTTGTCAAACATTTGTTAAGCACATGACCTTACCAGTTGCTTAAAGATTCATGATCTAAATGCAGACACAATAAAAATCAGCCTTTGGTGTTGATGAAAATCAGAGAATGCCTATAATTAAGATTAAATTTCATTGCAAGTAATAGATAACGTAAGTAATTGTGGCTTCAGCAAGATGGAAGTATGTTTCTCTCACATTAAAATCTGGAGGAAGACATTCCAGGGCTAGTATGATGGCTGTTTCGTAGAGTTCTCTGCCATACCTAGGGTATGACCCCTGACTTCTTACACCAAGAGTGTGGCTGGAACTCTAGTCATCTTACCTACCATATAGCAGGTGGAAGAGAGGACAAAGAAAAGAGGTTAAGAACCTAGGCCAACTCAATTGTAATGGATTTTCCCAAACATTGCCAATAAGCTTCTGTTTATGTCCCAGTGGCCTGAAGTAGTCATAGGTCATCCCTAACTATAATGGAGGCTGGGACGTAATTCCAGGCAGCCATGTGCTTTGCTAAAAATCAGGCTTCTATTGTAGTGGAAAAAGGGGACAATGAATGGTGGGGACTGCCACAGAGCGAGTCCCTATGTTTATTCACCTCATCTTTGATTTGCATAAACAGAGTTTGAGGGAGCCTAAAGTTATTGAGTGTGTCGGGGTGCGGGGTGGGGGAAGTACGATGGGCTCAAGAGAGGCAGGGCTGGTAAAGCCATGGAGGCAGCGTGTGGGCCAGGTGAACTGCTAGTGGTTTCAGGATTTGAAGTCTACATCAAGCACTCTCCCCCTGGTGCCCCCAAGAGTTCACATATCTCATCCCCTAGGCAGGGCTGTCCAGGCAAGTTATTTATTGAACAATAATGTTGCTTAGTGCAATAGAACATTATCTGCTCCTAGATCCTGTTTTGGGAGTAGAGGGGTTTATGGCAAAAAGTATTAAGAAAACAAAACAAAACAGGAAAATGTAGGGAAACATCTAATACTAAATAGTCACAGCATACCAAAGACCAAAAATACTTTGCACAAAAGCATGACAAAACTAATGTGGGAAAAAAGAAAGCTAATGTGAGGTGAGGGTGTATAAAACACCATTATTTCTCTTTGGGACTAATGTGGGCAGCTGTGGACAGTCAGGCTGCTTTAGATAACGAATAATGATTATTGAGTTATATTATCAATAATGACAGCATTTCTTTTTAAATTTAAGACCAGGTTATAAAGCACTTGGGTCTTATCTCCATGTACAATGTACGAAGTACGGACAGTTTCCTAGCTACTAGAGCACATCCCATGTCTGAGATAGGAATGCATTTAATAGACTGAATCAGTGCAGCTTTCTTTTGGGAAATTTCAATTTCACTGCAAGCAATTTACATTGAGAGTCGCAGCTTGAATTCATAGCTCATATCTTGGTTGCTTTGGAGATAGCTTCTCTGTTGGAAAGGCAATTACGATCTGCAGGAGAAGCCTGTCTGCCATTAGTCTCCAGTTTTAAACGTTGACAGGTGGAGATGGAGGTGGGGGTGGGGGTGATTAATAAAGGGCTTTGTCTTTCTAGTCCATGCAAGGAGAGGGATTTAAGTGTCATGCTTTCCTGGTCTCCAAAGATTTTTTTTTTTCATAGACATTTCAAGCTTTGGACCCATATGAGTACATGAGTCTTTTGTAATCAGTGAATTTGTTGCATTACATATACAGGGACCATGAATTGACAAAAGGCAGTCAGTTCCTTGAAGCTTCACTAGGCCATGGAAAAGAAAGCTAGTGAGACTACAAAATTCATCTTTAGCCCCTGGATGTGGATAGCTTTGAAATCTATTCAGGGATTTTTGCTGTACTCTTTGTTTCTCTTAGAAAAATGGACCAGGATTGGTTGTTGATGCTCAGTGCCATTGTGCCACAAAGCAGTCCTTAGGATAATGGTCATGAGGTGGCTTTTCCCCTTAACAGCTAATATGGTGAAATTGTGGTTTCTGGAAATTAGATCATGGTTCAGCCAAACAAATGTGTATTTTATGAGTGACTCACTCTCTGCAAAGCCCTGACATAGCCCAGAGGCTTGTGCATTCAAATCAGAGGCCTGAGCAGAGACCTGCCAGCATTTTCATCTAATTGACTTGGGCATGAGGACCCCCGATTCCTTCTCCTTTAATCATCACCTTATATTCGAGGCTAAAAGGCTGTAATTATTTGAAGTAGCTGAAATTTGAGTGACCTAGATAATTATCTCAGCAAGATGGGCTTAAAGTTTATTGACACAAATGCCAGTTTCATTAAAGGTTTGGTACAAAAGGCAAGTCTGGGAGACAGCTGGTTGACCGAAGTGAATTGACAATGAACGGCACCAAAGGCACAGGAATCACTAGGGACTTTGAAGTAATTACCATCATTTCCATAATACAGTTAGCAGAGGATTATGGGAGGCCAGAAAAACCTTTATAGTTATACTTTGCTTTGCCCAAATTGAGGCTAAGCTGCTTAGGATCAGAGGGCTTCTTCCCTCATCTTTGCTCAATGTGAACCCCACAGACCATGACTCAGACTCCACTTAGGCTACAGGTAGTCAAAAAAAGTGATTATGAGTTAACATGAATCAAAACTGTATCCTTCTCTAGATTGTGGGTAACCAAAGCTAATACTATTATAATAATAAAATTTTCACAGGTATATATTTTTAAATCTTACCTTGTATGTCTGTTTAATAGATGACTAAAGATAGCATAACACCTACCTGTTATAAATTTAAAATTATTTTTTTTAACAATTAGCATCTGATTTTGTTTGTTATTTTTATAGAGATGGTGTCTGGCTATGTTGTCCAGGCTGGTCTTGAATTCCTGGGCTCCTCGCCTTAGGCAATCCTCCTGCCTCAGCCTCCTGAGTAGCTGGGATTATAGGTGCAATCCACCGTGCCTAGCTTAGCATACGAATGTAAACACATACAGTTAAGCCCTCAATACTGTATTTTAGGGTTTACTAGTTATCATTTAATAGTAAGAATTCTACATGTAGATTAACCATAAATCACTTTGGGATTAGACATGTTTTTGGTATGATTTGTTAAATGCTACTGCCTACTGTTGGTTAACAAGTAGTAGGTATGTCATGCTTCCCTAAATAGATTGTAAGCTATTAAAGGCAGGTGCCTCTAGTAACAGTATTACCATAAACTCAGTGCCTTAAACAACACGCATATATTACTTCATAGTTTCTGTAGGTCAGGAATCCAGGGTGGTCTAACTGGGGACTGTGTGTCAAGGTCCCTCATGAGGCAGTGATCAATTGTCAGCCAGAGCTGAGGTCTCATCTGAAAGCTTGAATGGGGAAGGATCCACTTCAAGCTCACAAGTCTTATGTGCTTTTTGTCTCCTCCAGTATTTGGCTCTATGCTTTGCACATGTAATAGCACTTGTTAAGAACAAATGGGGATTTTGGCTCCCATATACAGAAATACATTGGTGGGTAAGTAAGCATGAGTGAAGTCACTATCCTGGGCTTGAGCTCTTCTTTGAAGGAATGGATGGGGACAGGAAAGGGAAAATAATTTCCCCATTTGGGTGGACCATAACCCAGTTTGTGAAAGTATGTCTGGACAGAGCACACTTCTGGGTGAAAAAGTGTGATAACAATGATTATAGCTCCTATTTATTGAGCAATTGACATGTGCTGACTGGTGCTGAGCAATTGACTGGTGCTGAGCAGATGAGAAAGCAAAGGCCTAGAGAGGTTAAGCGTCTTGCCCAAGAGTCATTAAAGCTAATAAATGGCAGAGCTGGGAAACTTTATTCTCTTAACGTCAAAGTGCAAGTTCCCAACCACTTTGCTGCCTCTGATAGATGGCGCTTGGGGTAGGGCACAGAGCAGTTTAGCCCTGTGAGGGTGGGCTATACTGCTGCCTCAGTCTCAGGGTTCTTTTGTCCAAGGGAAGGGTTAAGAAGGGATAAAATCTCTCACAGCAAGGTACAGTTTAAATTCCTTTCCTTTTTATGTAGGCCAGTTCTAACAGCAAACAAGCAATAAATCAATGCCTAACCCCTAGCACAGGGTAGCAGCCAGGGCTGGAGAGAGGAGACAGTGATTGTCCACAGTCAGCACCAGCGTCTGGAGGTGGCAGCAAGGCTGGTCTCCTGGGTTGGCCAGTCAGCAGAGCAAGATGCCACAGGGCAGAGCAGGAAGCCGGTGGCACACGTGTAAGCTCAGCCTGTCTTCCTTGTCAGCTGTCCCCTTGGCTTCCAGCCAGGGCAGGATTTTGTCCCCCAAGTCAGGTTATTATGCCCTTGTGTTTTGGGGGCTTCAAGGTCCCAAACCATTAACATAATAATCATATCACTCTGGACAGATTTCCGACCAGTGTCCTCTGTGACTTATTGCAAAAACATACAAGCAATGCTTATCAGTCAGGACAAGTCAGCCAGCAGCCATCTTAACTAGTAAAAATAACTTAATTTGATACTTCTATGTACCACACCCAGACATGCACAGACATCTGCCCTTAAATACAGGCACTAAGGAAGTGACAATTATTATGTGGTGATTTATCAAGGGAGGAAGCCAGGCCATAGTTTTCTCCAAAATTTTCAGACCCAGCATTTACGGTATGTCCTTCTGATGGTGGCTTTTACTCTGTTAGTTACTCTAGAATATTTGATGGTTTTTTGCAACATCTTAAACGGTACCAGGATGTGTCTGTCATTCATGGGCCAAAAAGACTACACCTTGTCCCAGATTTCCAACTCCTCCTTCCCTCCTTAACAGACACTGCCATCCTACACCTCCCCAGCTGGGTACCACTGGGTCAGGGAGCAGGAGACTTACTTGTCCCTTTCTGAGTGTCACCATCTATAGAAACCCTATAAATGTCTGGGATTGTCAATGCTATTTGACTGAAACAGAGTATTAAAGAATACTCTGTGGGAATATACAAGGCAAGAAAGGATAGTGCATACTCAGGCAGGCCAAAGACTCAGTATTGAAGCAAGATGATTTGTAGAAGAGAATCTGAGAATATCATAAAAGTGACACTTGGAAAAGAAGGGAAATATGAAAAAACTGCCTTTGTGGTGGTTCTTAAACTTTGCTGCACATTAGAATCATCTAAATAATTTTGAAAAGTTCTAATATCCAGGCCACAGCTCAGACCAATCAAATCAGAACCTCTGAGGGCAGAACTCAGGCAAAAATATTCTTTTTTTTTTTTTTGAAACAGAGTCTCGCTCTGTTGCCCGGGCTAGAGTGAGTGCCGTGACATCAGCCTAGCTCACAGCAACCTCAAACTCCTGGGCTTAAGCGATCCTACTGCCTCAGCCTCCCGAGTAGCTGGGACTACAGGGATGCGCCACCATGCCCGGCTAATTTTTTCTATATATATTTTTAGTTGGCCAGATAATTTATTTCAATTTTTTTTAGTTAGAGACGGGGTCTCACTCTTGCTCAGGCTGGTCTATGAACTCCTGACCTCGAGCGATCCACCCGCCTCAGCCTCCCAGAGTGCTAAGATTATAGGCGTGAGCCACCTTGCCCGGCCAAAAATATTCTTTAAAACTCCTGAAGTCCCCTCCACTAATGACCTAACAAATGGGAAGTCTTGTTCATTTCTGGATCTAAAAACTATTACTTATCTATCACCATGTAACAATATTACCACAAACTCAGCAGCTTAAACAACATGCATTTATTATGTCACAGTTTCTGTGGGTCGTGAATCCAGGCATGATTTGATTGGGGCTGTGCTGCAGGGTCTCCCATGAAGCTGTAATCGATGTGTCAACCAGAGCTGAGGTCTCATTGGGATTGTCATTGCATATGCAGTCGGTATCTCAAGAGTTGGAGAATTTGCTGTTGGTGTGGAAGAACCCTACACATTTGGTTCCAGAAGTGTTCTATGGGTGGAAACAGATCATAATAATTGGAAAAACAAATAAACAAATAAATAAATAAGCAAAAAGGATGTCGACCCATAACTTGCATCATATAACTTAAAAGGCCACACACTGAAATACAAAATCTAACACTTTAAAAATCCTGGATGAAAATATAGGAGAGGCTCTTTGTGAACTTAGGTGAGGCAAGATTTCTTAGTGAAGACAAAAAGCACAAACCATGAAAGACAAAGTTAATAAAATGAGCTTTATCATGATGACAACTTTAGCTCTTTAAAAGATACTTAATGAAAGACTCTTCTTTCATTAAGAAAATGAAAAGACAAGCCAGAGATTAGGAGGAAAATATTTGAGAAACATTAATCAGCAAAGAACTGGTATCCAGAATATATACAGAATTCTGAAAACTCAATAAAAAAACAAAAACCTCAATTATAAAAAATAGGCAAAAGATATGAATAGATACTTTATCAAAGAAGAAATATGTACAAAAAGAGATGCTTAGCATCATTAGTCATTAGGGAAATGAAAATTAAAATTACAAGATAATATCACTATATATACTGTACCTACAAGAATGGAGGACACTTTTTAAAATCTGAAAGTTCTAAATGTTGGCAAGGATCTGGAACAACTGGAATTGTCATACGTTGCTGGTGAAAATGCCATTTTGCTGGGACAACAACTTTGGAAAGCAATTTGGCAGTTTCTTATAAAGTTAAAATACACCTTTTATGTAACGGCAATCTTAATCATAGGTATTCATCCTAAATAAATTTAGACATACATTCACAAAAATTTTGTGCATGAATACTTATGACAGATTTATTCATAATTGCCCCAAATAAGAAACAACCCAAATGTCTGTAAACTGGTGGGTGGATAAAAAAATATTGTGTTACATCCTTAAAATGGAATATCACTCCATTATAAAAAGCAATGAAGTATTGATTTAGGCAAAATGACAGGGAAACAAAGCAGATCAGTGATTGCCAGGAACAGTGGGTGGGAATGGAAGTAGATTGATTACAGTGGGACATGAGGAAAATTTTGGGCTGATGGAACTATTCTTTATCTTGATTGTGGTTATAGTTGCAAAAAGATCTGTACATCTACAAAGGATAACTTTTACTGTATGTAAATTATACCTCAATACACATGATTTTTTAAAAAGTGACAAAAACATGGAAGCTCAGTTGTGATATCATTCCTTCTAACCAATATTGTGCTAGAGGTCCTGGCCAGTACAGTAAGACAGAAGAAGAAATAAAACTCTTCAAGATTTTCATTATTGACAGACAGCAAAATTTTCCACATAGAAAATACACCAAAAATGGTCAAACAAAAATTATTATAATTAATGAGAGTTTAGCAAGATCACCAGTTGTAAAACCTATATACAAAAGTCAATTCCATTTCTATTTACTGGAATTTTCACTTTTACAAAGATATCATTTATAATTCCACAAAAAAGATCATCTGTGAATAAATCTAATGAAAGACATGAATGATTTTCATGAAGAAAATTTAATACAGGAAAAGGGAAATGTCAATCCAGCTCAGTAACTGAGGTATTACCTTGTCAGATGACTTATGAAATTATTAATAGGAAAATGATGATACCATTGCTAGAACTACATCAGGACAGACTGAGACGTTGAGTTAGGACAGGCAGCTCACCTAGGACAATATAGGGGGAAGGTGTAAAACAGTGTGAAGGAAAGTAAGTGGGCACATATCCAATAGCTGGTGCAGTCAGGGAACTCCAATGTCACTTTATATCTGGTTGTCCCAGGACTGATTGGTGAGTAATAGAGTTGGAAATAGAAAGAAAAAGCTCAATAGAGCTTATTTCCCTTTAATCTTTGATTTATTATGAAATAATAAAACTGTCACAGAATGATCACATAGAAAAATATTGTGATCATCCTTGTACCTACCGCCTGGCTTTATTAACAGTTTGCCATATTGCAGTAATGTTGTCACTTCACTCTATTTCTCTTCAGGAGGACACAGTTACAAGGAAGAAAAGGAAGACAGGGGACAGGGCAAGTTTGCCTTTATCTCTTTTCTTTCCATGGTTATAATGGGAGGCAAATATTCCATTTACAGGGGCAGACATAGAGTGATGCGTGTTAACACAGGTAGCTAGACAGGCAGCACCCGTAAGATCTTCCCAAATGGCCTCCACAGATAAGCAAGATGCTTTACCAGGAGGGCAGATGGCCTTGGATTAGGACCACGGTCATGATGATACGATGAACGTAAACCCAGTGCTGACAGGTAACGAAAGCTGCTAACGGACAGTGGTGAGGAGAATTCACTAACCCAGTTCACCTGGGATTTGTGGTGTGTATCTCTACTACCATCTCCTGATTTTAGCTTGAGTGACTGTTCAGCGTGTTCAATTCGAGGTGGTTAATCCAGATCAAACCACAAAGATTACAGGAGTATTTGCAGAGTTTAAGGGTCTGCATTGTCCTTGTTAGGATTTCAGACAGTGTTGGGCTGGGAACAGGCACTAAGTGAGTCACAGGGCCTTCAGGTCCCAGGCTCAGGGACGACAGACTGGAACAAGTGAGTTTCTGAGGGGATTTCAACCTTGCGGGGGGCCAAGGATTGGGGAGGTATGCCCTCTTAAGGCTTAAATGTTGGGCTCTTATTTTAATTATTCTTGCCCCATGGTGTAGCTGCATTCTTTCTCACTCAGTTAAAAAATTCTCATTTAGGTCCAAAAACCTCATAAGGATGCTTAAACCTGCTTCACTGATCCAGGAAATGGAGCCTGGTAAGAACTAAAAATAAAGCAGAAAGGCTCAGGCTGGGTTTCGATGGCAGAATCCAAGGAGTTCGAAGGATTTCTAAACTTGGCCGAAGGCTTTCCTGCTTTTCTATTTCAAGTTCATTCACTTGAGAATTTTCAAAATCTAGAAGATCATTCCTTCCTTTTCCTGGTGTTGAAAATAGACGAACCCTGGCTTAACTTTGGAGCAGATTGCAATTTATATTTTGGTTCTTCTGTGATGGTGGTGATTGTGTAATGAGGTGGTTAAGGGCATGGACTTTGGAGTCAGAAGGCCTGGGTTCAAATCCCAGCTCTGTTACTGACTGACTGCGAGGCCTGAACCTCTCTCAGCTTCCGTTTCCTTGTCTGAAAGATCAGTTGATATGAGAATTAAATAAGATAACGTGTGTGCTTAACACAAGTACCAGAGCACAGCAAGTGTTCAATAATTGTCACTTTTACCCTACTCTTGTTATTGTAAACATAATCATCTCTGAATTTTCTGTCATCGTCCTGCAAATGAAGCACTAGTACTCCAGGGTGTGTGCGTGTGTGTGCATGTGTGTGCATGAGAGGGTGTGGGGTCAATACATTTATGTAACTCCTGAGTCACAGTCTGCTGGTAGTAAAACCTGATTCCCCATATTCCTGGGCATACAGCTGAGGCCACATCTCTAGCCGCCCTCTTAGTGAGCTGATGCCACGTGACTAAGTTGTAGCCAATGGAGTGTGAACAGAAGTAATATGTGTTATTTCAAGGCCCAGCCCATGGATATCACCCATAAACCTGCCTCCATGCTCTTTCCCCTGGGGATGGAGATGATTATGGTGGCCTTAGAAACCACAGGATGAAGATGACTGAGCCCCTGTCAGCCCAAGTCCTTGAAGGACAGTTGGGGGATTGAGGCAAGACAACCCCCACTGAGAAGGAACATCCACCTTGGACTGAGATAAATAAACTTCTACTGTGTCTGAACCATTATGTATTTTGTTATTTGTTACAAAATCTGATTCCAAATGCCTAGTACCTTCTTGAATGCCTCCTTTCTTAACTAATACTTCTTTCTTGCTTCCCACTTCTTGTTTAAAATTTCTGATTTAAGTAAAAGAGTTAAAATAGAAAGTTTCTTGAGGGGCCAATTAACCAAACTCAATGTCTGGGAGCTCCTATTGATGTTATGGAGATTGTCTGCTTTTTGTTTCCTAAGACTCAGGAATCTTGGGAATTAAGCCTCACCAAGACAGAATTTTGAGGGTGGATGTGGGAAGATTACTTGGATTTTACTCATCTTGACATCAGAGCCTTAACTGGAACATGTGGGGTTCACCCAGGCATGTACCTCCATTTGAACATGCTCAAAAGGGTGCATGAAAATGAAGAAAGGCTTCGTTGAGAATAACTGAAATCATTAATGGAAATTAGATTCAATTTGGAACACACTGTTAACTGCAAGAACTATAGAGAATATCCAGTGGGTTTTGACATCAGTCTTCAGTTCCTGCTCACTACAGAATAGTCAGTTACCCTCAGCAAACAAAGTTGGGGAAAGAGTCTTTGCTCCACAGTGGTCTGTACCCTATTCTGTGAGTTCCCTGTTGCTGCTGTCCCTAGATCATTTTGTGCCAGAATCTTTCTTTCTTCAGTTACTTCTTTATTGTCCCCAGATAGCTCTGCTCTTCTCCACTGTGGCCAAATGTTAGCTGCTTCCTTTACCTACTAATAGAAATGGTTGGCTGTTAATGAAAATGCCCTGCTTACCAGAACCCGCTGGGTGCCCTCTTTCTGCAATTGTGATAAGAAGAAAGTTTTAAGCCTCTACTTTGAAAAAAAACTGTTACTTCTTGCTGGGATTCTGAAAAGAAGTTTCACCCTTGGACAGCACCTTGACACTTCCTGTGTGAGTCACACCATTAACTATGCCTCCAGCAACAGAGGCTGGAAAGTTACACTCCAGCCCTCCTTTCCCACACGGGAGGGCCTGGCAGCACTCTCTGTTCTCAGCTTCTGTTCTAAGGGCTTACCATCTAAGGAGTCTGCAATGAATTGGATGTTTGTGTCCCCTAGCCCTCTGCCCCCCAAATTCATTTGTTGAAACCCCTAATCCTAATGTGATGGTATTTGGGGGAGAGGCCTTTAAGAGGTAGTTAGGTTATGAGAGTGGAGTTCTCATGGATGGGATTAGTGCCATTATGAGAAGAGGCCGGATAGCTAGCTATCCCTTTATTTGTTTGTTTTTTGAGACAGGATCTTGTTCTGTTGCCCCGGCTAGAGTGCAGTGGTATCATCATAGCTCACTACAACCTCAAACTCCTGGGCTCAAGCAATCCTCCTGCCTCAGCCTCCTGAGCAGCTAGGACTACAGAAGTACACCACCACACCTGGCTAATTTTTCTGTTTTTAGTAGAGGTGGGGTCTCACTCTTGCTCAGGCTGGTCTTGAATTCCTGGCCTTAAGCAATCCTCCCACCTGGACCTCCCAGAGTGCTAGGATTACAGGCATGAGCCACCACACCCAGCCTGACCTCTTGCTCTACTATATGAGAATATATGAAGTCAGCTATCTGCCAAGCAGGAAGCTGATACTGGATCTGCTGGCCCCTTGATTTTGGACTTCCCAGCCTCCATAACTGTAAGAAATAAATGTGTCTTATTTAAGCCACTCAGTCTATGATAATTTGTTATAGCAGCCCTAACCGACCAAGACAGTAAATATATCACATAAATATAAAAATGTGACCACACAGAACTCCTTATTGAGTCCCCTAAAGCTCCCTGTGAGAGGTCTAAGAATAGTTCTGGCAATATGAAAACAAGTGTTAAGAGGGGCATTAGGGGTTGCTAGAGCTTGGGGACAGTGACCTATCAATTCAAACTAGATGCTATACAGCTCATAGTTAGATGTGTAGGTGGATAGAGCCCTTGA
This sequence comes from Lemur catta, assembly GCF_020740605.2. Classification (NCBI taxonomy): domain Eukaryota; kingdom Metazoa; phylum Chordata; class Mammalia; order Primates; family Lemuridae; genus Lemur; species Lemur catta. The sequence continues at coordinate 44,995,941 of NC_059139.1, forward strand.
CTGTCAATGTGTCAGTGCTGCTAGTTAAAAAATAGAACTATAATTAAGGCTACAGACTCCCAGGATATCCCATATGTGCTAGTATATAATCCACACTGTAGTTACAAAGATTAAAATATTATTCAAAAGAAAGGAATTTATATACAGAAAAATTCCAAAATCTCATAGCCTTCATATCCTAAAAGTATTTTCTCATGAAGAGAATTCCAGGATACACTGCAAAACAGAAAAGTTTCTAAATTTTAGATCCTTATTAGGAAAGTGCATTCTGAAATTATGACAAAGCAACAATCTATCTGAAAAGGCAATAAATAATTAATTTAAATCAAGCCTTAAATTAGAACTCCACTTAAGACAGAATCAGTCCTTCTTGTCATAGAGCTTTTGGCTGTTTTCAGCAGTTTTGTACTGCACTAAGTTGGATGTGAAGTTTTCCTGAAGAATGTCCATGGAATGGGAAAAATGCTTAGTATCTGGGTATGCATATTTCTTGGGGAAGGAGAGAAAGGAATGTGGGTTGAACAACTAATATGCAGTAGGTACTTTACAGATATTATTTATTCCTTTGATTTTCTCAAATATCAAATTTAGTATTAACATCCCTATTTTGCACATACAGTTAACCAAGGTGAATAAGGTCACTTGGCTATTAAATGGAAGATACAGAACTCCAGTGCCAGCCTGCCAGGCTCCTAAACCTGTGTTTCCACTGTCAGATGTCCTGATATCTATCACAGAGTGTGTGTTATGTACTGAGTTATCTTCCTACTAATTGTGGATGATTTAAGAAGACAAATAATGCAAGAATGACTATTCTAACGTCAACAAGAAATTCTAGTTCTACAAGTGAGTTCTAGAACTTTCTCCCCAAATACTTGTGTTGGGGTCTTTTTTCTTCTGATGGTCAGCTCCCTTCTGACTCAGGCTGAAAGATTCCTTTGGAATTAATAGGCTTCAGTTCATACTGATGCAGAAGTACAGAGAAATGGGTAGGCTTTGATTTTCTAGTCCCTCTCAGCCATCAAAGCTCACACTGCTCTCTTTTCTCTGGCTTCTAGTGAAGTGCTTGTGGAGCTTTGGTATATAGAAAAAAAATCTGATAAAATTATTTTAAAATAAATGTTTTAGCTTCTATCCTAGAGGGTCAGGAGATCTGAGGTGAGGCCAAGAATCTGCATTTTCTGACAACCATCCCAGGTGATCAGAGAAATTTGAGTTTGAAAATTAATTAATTTCAAATTAATTTGAAATTAATTAATTTTCCTTATTACTCTCATTTTCCTTTTTTGCTTTTGTTTTAATCTTACACCTTCTTGTGTTTGGGAATTCTTTTGTAAGCTATGCTCTTTGGTTCTCTGTGCCCGTAGAACTGCTGGGCTATAGTATATGGTCAGCTTTATGAAAGCCCAGGACTAAAGCCAGAAAAGCAGAGTAAGATCTCATAGCCAGAGGCTCTACGAGGGAAGATGCCTCAGTTAGGAGGGATAGAAGAGACTGCTAAATAAAAGATTAATGGTACAATATCATTCTGTTGGAGAAAATATGGGCATACAGTCAAGACAAACACAAAACAGTGACACAAACCTGAAGGAATCGTGCCAGAAAGGTGAAATCTCAGAACAAGCCAAGGCTCATGGAAAATGCTTAGGGCAAAACCAAGGGCTTTTAAGAAGCTCCACAGGAATTAAAAACAATGAAGAAACAAAGGCCAGGAGCAGGTGATGTAATGTTGGCACGTAACCGGACGAGCAGCACTGCTCACTTCCTGTTTTTGTTCCCTACTCCAGCAGGGAGAAGGATCTCCAAGCTGAACATTTGCAGAACAAACATTTCTTAGAGAAAACATCATCCAGAGATGGGAGAGGGGGTGGGAAAGAAGATCTAATTGCACAAAGTGAGTGCAACTTTTAAGACCAGATGAATAACATTACAGAGCACCCAAAATTGGCACTGGAGTTATAAACCTGTGATTGGTTGTCTTTAAAACAGCCTGTGGAGAAAGAGTGTCCGATGACTGGAGACAAGCAAATCTCCCGGTTTTTCCTAAAGTTGGTTCCTAGAAACCACTGATCTTCATCCCCTGGAAAATCCTGGAAAAGACGACAAATCAGACAATTTGGCAGAACTTAGAAAAGAGAGTGGTGATCACCAGGAGCCAGCACGTGCTCTGTGGAGACATGTTATGTCAAAACCTCTGCTTTTTCTTTTCTCCCTAATGTTGCCCTGTAGACAGATTGGGTGAAACTGTAGACAGGGAGCCCAGCAATGTCAGATCCTGTGTCCAGCATCTGCCCCGTAAGGTGATTCAAGAAAGAGGACCCACCCTTAGAAAGAAGCCTGTTCAGGAACCCAGCCATTTAGGTCAGCCTCTGCACTCAACCTGGTGGCTTCTCTTGCTTCCCCTCCCTCTTTCACACCCGCTCAGACTCCCATCATCTTTTCTGTGTATTCCACAGAGCAAGTTGCCATGTCAGCAGCACTCCACCTGGGTCAAGCGCGGAGGCTCATGCCTGTAATCCTAGCACTCTGGGAGGGCAAGGTGGGAGGATCGCTTGAGCTTGGGAGTTCGGGACCAGCCTGGTCAACAGAGTGAGAACCTGTCTCTACAAAAAACAGAAAAATTAGCTGGGTGCGGTGCTGTGCGCCTGTAGTCCCAGCTACTCAGGAGGCTGAGTCAGGAAGATCGCTTGAGCCTAGGAGTTTGAGGTTGTAGTGAGCTAGGATGACACCTCTGCACTCTAGCCCAGGTGATAGAGCAAGACTCTGTCTCAAAAACAAGACAAAACAAAACAAACACAAAGACTTTGCCTGGCTTCAGATCCCAGGTCTGAGGCTTCTGTCCTCTCTCCTTGGTTTTCACAGGGTGTTCAGTTTCCTGCCTCTCTCACTTCAGTTCCCTGCTCTCATTCCACCTTCTCAAACAGCACGCCCTGCCCGCCAGTCTGCACTCTGATGTCTCAGCAGCCCCTTTCTCAGCTCAGTTCATAACAGTAACTCTCCTGATCCTCACTCCGTACTCCAACAAACAGGCTCCCAGCAAAGGTCCCCAGGCTATCCCATATCCAAGACCCAAAACCTGGCTCATTAGTACCATGCTTAGACGGATGCACAGCTGCCTAGACCACCATGCCCAAGATTACTGCTTTATGGACAGATCTCTTCAGTAGACAATTCAAAAATCACTGCCATCCTAGCCGATATTTTTTAACAACTTGACAAAGACATAGAAGGCTGGATTTTCAAATATACTGATCATGCAGAGTTGGGATGAGAACAAATATATTGGAAAACAAAATTGAGGTTCAAAAATAGAAATAGCTAAGAAGGTAACACTGAGTAGAGATGAATGTAAAATCATCTTTAGTTTCAAAAAATCAACTGTACATATGTAGCACCATGACCACTGACCACATGAGCAGGAGTTAATGTGAAAATGATGTTAAAGTTTTTGTTAACTACATGCTCATTGTGGGTCATGGATGTGACGTGGCTACCAGGAAGCTAATGTCATCATCAGCTGTGCTGATAAAAATGTAGAGTCAGTATTAAGGGAAGTAATGGTTTCACTGGTTAAGGACAAGGGGAGCAATCCCAAATGATGACACAACCCTGAAGTAATCGTGTGAGAAGAGCTGCATCACAGAATGAGCTGAGGCTTGCAGAAATATGTTATATCTAGGGTTTTTATTATGCAGGCTGCTGGTATCAATTACAATAGGAGAATGGTAAAAAGTGGATAATGTGTGGATTTAATTCCGAATATATGTCTTTTGGGAGGGACACTGGCAAAAGGAAACATCCGGAGAGGGATGACAAGACTAGTATTGTGTCTACAAATCATATCACAGGACTGGTGTTCAGAGGAACTGGGGTATTTACCCTGTGGGAGAGAAGTATTGAGAGACATGAGCACACAGCAATTGTTCTGATGGACTCTTATGCAGAAGGAGAATTAGTTTCATTCTCACAAGGGTAGGCATGCGGCCCAAGGGCAGAAGCTGCTACAGATTTGGACTCTGCACACCAATACCTCTGACCCATGGTCGTGTTCAGATGCCTTGGGAGGCACCGAGTGCTTGGCAGGGCTCCAGGAGCAGGGGGTAGGGACCTGGGGCTGCTGGGGAGGGGGTTTCTTTCTTGCATTCCCCTCCCACTCTAATGCTTTGTGCATTGGAGGAAAGAAGTCCTGAGGACACCACATGGGAGGGGGCAGCCTTGGTGTCCTATGAATTGCTCCAGGTAAGTCCCCTGAAGTCCTTGGAGTTGACAGCGGGAAAGCTTCTGTGACCAGAGCCTGAGGGGCCGGAGAAAGGAGTGTCTGTAAAGGAGTCAGTCTGTCCACAGGGAGCTCAAGTATCTATGGGAGGCAATGATCCATTTTCAGCTTGGACCCTTGGTGCCAGGCTGCCTGGTGCTGGGAGAGGGGTGGCTGGCTTACCTCAGACTCCGCTCAGGGGAAGGGCCTGCTAGGAAGGCCCCAAGAATGCAAACAATTTCCTGGCAACAGTGGTCTCCTTTGCTCTGCCAGTGTCTGGTGAAAGAGGAAGGTGGAGGGAGGAAGAGAAAGAGAGAAAACAGAGTTGGGGCAGGAGGAGGGAGGGAGAGGCAGGGAGAAAGAGCCTGCCTCCCATGTTTCGAGCTGTCATTTGGCTATTTGCTGGCATCTGAGTACCACCAATTTCTGAGTTGTTGATGAGAGTTCAAACAAAGGAATAGCTCAACAAAAGGGAAAAACGGATTTGCTGCACCATCCAGATCCCTCCTTGATGCTCCTGCTCCCCGCCCGCCACCCAGCTGGTGACGTTGTCAGTAAGAGGACAGGGACTTCTGAGGAAGCAGCTGCTGACCACCTGGACCCCTGTAAGGATTTATCCTTGGCTCGCTGTAGCATTACCTAAGGCAGAGGTTCTCAGAGGGGGAGGAAGAAAGAGGGCAGGGTGTGGAGCAAGATTTCCCCACAGGGACACTGGGCAATGTCTGGAGACATTTTCAGTTGTCACAACTGGGGGGAGGGGATGCTACTGGCATCCAGTGGGTAGAAGCCAAGGTTGCTATTAAAATTTTTATGATACACAGGACAGCCCCCACAACAAAGACTTATCCAGCCCAAAACATCAACAGTGCTGAGGCAGAGAAACCATGCCTTAGGGGGTTTAACACCAGAGGCCTCCTGCTGGTGCCAAGGCCCAAGGCCACCCAGCGGAGTTGCTGGAAGCAAAAGGACCTTAGAAATCATAGTCTTCCCCTTTGGACAGGTGAGGCACTTGAAGCTCAGGGAGGGAAGGGGCTAGGCAGTGCATTGAAGTGGCTAAGAGTTTTGGAGTAAGACAGACCTAGGTTTTTTTTTTTTTTTTTTTTTTGAGACAGAGTCTCGCTTTGTTGCCCGGGCTAGAGTGAGTGCCCTGGCGTCAGCCCAGCTCACAGCAACCTCAAACTCCTGGGCTTAAGCTGATCCTCCTGCCTCAGCCTCCCGAGTAGCTGGGACTACAGGCATGTGCCCGGCTAATTTTTTCTATATAGATTTTTAGCTGTCCAAATCATTTCTTTCTATTTTTAGTAGAGACAGGGTCTCACTCTTGCTCAGGCTGGTCTTGAACTCCTGACCTCGAGCGATCCACCCGTCTCGGCCTCCCAGAGTGCTAGGATTACAGGCGTGAGCCACCGTGCCCGGCCAGACCTAGTTTTAAATCCCAGTTCAGTTACTTGACATCTATGTGACCTGGACAAGTTACTTCACCTCTTGGAGCTTCCATTCCCTGGAACCCCCTGACAGCATCACTTTAAGGAATATGTGAGAGAAGGCATGTAAAGTGCTCGACACAGCACATGGCGTGTAATAAATGGCACCTCTATTAGGATTAGTAAAGCTAGAGCTAAACTTTGGCTCCTAGGCCCAGTTCTGTTCTTCATCAGTTGTTTCACTCTCATAAGTCCCAAATCAGGGCTATCCACCAGTCTAAGAGGCACATGGTTGTGAGTGCTGGCGCGTAGCCCGAGTGGATCTGGATTCAAAGTCCAGCTCAAACGGATAAATTAGTTCATATCCCTCTAAGCCCCAGTTTCCTCATGTGTAAAGTGGGATACCATCTACCTTACAGGCGTGTGGTAAGATTTAAAATGAGAACCTACATTAAACACTTCATCCTAGAGACGAGAACCTAGCAAGGACTCAATATGGATTAGTTACAGCTAGTGTTTGTGGCAGGTTGTATTTCCCCCCAAAATGGCTTCCGCAGCATCTCCCATTCAATATGCTCTTCATACAATATGACTAACTCTCCTCCTATCGAGAGGTGGGGTCTATGTTCTCTTTTTTGGATGTGGATGGACATATGGCTATGAGAGAAGTGATATTCTGTAACTTTTGGGGTGAGATCATGAAAAATGATACAGCTTCTGCGTGCTTGTCTTGGGATGCTCCCACTTGAAACCCAGCCTCCATGCTGTGAGGAAGCCCAAGCCACCCCACAGAGGCCTATTTGAAGAGGAACTGACAGCACTAACTTGCCAGCCATGTGAATGAGCCACCTAGGAGTAGAACTTCCTGTTCCAGACAAGCTGCTGCAGCTGGTCCTGAGCGCAGAGAATTGAGCTGGCCACACTGAAGCCTGTCCAAATTGCAGATTCATGGGCAAAATAAATGATCATTGTCATTTTAAATCACTAAGTTTTAGGATAGCTTGTTATGCAGCAATCATAACAATATTATTTTTATTAATCTTCAGAAAAGAAATTTCCTTCTGCTTGTGTCACCTCCTAAGCCTCATGATCAACACAAAGAAGAAAACCGGACATAGTGGGAATGTTGTGGCTTCTTGCCAAATCTGTGATCTGGAGACGATGATCAAATGCCACCACCAGTTGAGGATGTGAAATATGGAGATTCAGGAACCTCCTGAAGGTTTATCTGGGGACACAATTCAACCAATTTCTTTTGGGGATGGTTTAATTCCAGGGCCTGATAGGCTTTTTTAAGCTTGTAAACAAGGTTCCTGGAGAGCGCATGTCCAGTGTTATTCTTACCCTTTCCTTCTTCCTTGGTTTCTGCCATAGGTATGAGAGACTTCGTGTAGGGAAGAAAAAATAATTTTCTCCTCCCTGATTCATGAGTTCTTAGTGGGGACTCCCTGTCACAAAAGACAGATTAACAAGAGAGACGCAAACAAATGTTCAATAACACGTATAACTCCTGTCAATATGGGGGATAACCCAGAGAAATGATTAAATCTCTAGAATAGATCTCAAAGAGTTGTCTTACACTTCAGACTTAAATACTTAGTTTCCCTGAAACAAAGAAAGGAGGGTATAGGAAAAGGCCCTATTAGGATGAGATGGCCAGGTAAAGCCCCATGAAGCAAGGGTGAGGTTTGTTACACAGATTTAAGTGAATGCCTTCTCCACTGATTAAGTCTCTAGTGATTTAATGATCTTTCTCTTCCTAGTAGAGAGAGGGAGACACCCTTACAAATGGGAATGGCCTTTGTAGATGTAAATTTCTCTTACAGAAGGACAACTTTTCAGAACTGTTACTGTGTCTGCAGTTTCTCAAAATAACAGCTCAAAATAACCCTTATGCCAAAGAGGCATATTTGGGAGTAGCATATTCTGGTCTCCTGCAGTCATATTTTGGGGTAGTATGTCCTGAACCCCATCTCATAAAACACTTTTTTTCCCACTTGAGTTTATTCAATCCTCCATGCCTCATTTATGGTTTCAAAGAATATGAGGTGAGGATAGAGGACAGAGTCTGATGATACATTGAGGAAGATTTTGCCTTTCTTAGGAAAGCAAACCAATTTATTATACCAATAATTATGCATACATGTGTGTCTGTGTGTGTTTCTGTATGTGATGGAGGGGTGTGTGGGAGGGAGAGGAATGTTATTGGGATTAAAAGTTAAAGAACCTCCCCACTCTTCTTCCTGAGAACAGTAGTTGTTCAGAATCCCCTTTATTTAGCCCAGTGGAAGTTACCTGGTATGACCACCCAGAGCCGCATGACTACTAGATCCAGCAAGATACCTTCTTGAGGGGTGGGTAAGTAGGGGGCCAAGTGAGAAAGAACTCTATGCTTTATTCACCAAGGCAAACTAGCTCTTCTTGTGTTTTACCAGGATGAAATAATAATGAGCTACTGGCCCCCTCCCCCTGGGAACTCCATATGGTAGACTGGTGAAAATGACCCCATCTCTCATGGGGAAGGTGTCCAAATATGGGAGCCCAGGCAGACAGGTACTTGCTGGCTTCTGGAAAGGGGACAATATTTTAGAGGTATAACTTTGTCCTGCACCAAGTAGATTTTACAGTTCCGAAAGCCTTGTGTTCCTTGTCCTCTGCCTCCATGACACATGTGCCTTCCTTCTTCCTTGAGAGATCTAAAGGAGAGCTCTGGGTTCTACTCTAGAATGAGCTCAAGAGAAACTAGTGGGAGGTGATTTGTTACCTCCTGGTATTCTCCAGTGACCTTGGCATTGGAGCCCCAGTTTTGGAAATGCTTGGGAGAAAATGTTGCAGAGTAGCTGAAGGATGCTTTTAGTCTTCAACAGAAAGCAACTATGAGTTTCACAGTGCCTCTCCAGGTCTGGTTGGTGTGAAGACTCAGCCTAACACCAGTGCCTCTGCAAAGTGGTATTTGAGCAATTTGTCATCAAGATGCACTTAAGATGGGAGATGTTTTCTGGGCTTCCCTTCTTAGCTCTTCCTGTGCAAAAAAAAAATAATTGGCATGTTTCCCAATGATATTAACTTATTAAGGAATAGTTTCTAGCATGATGCTGGCTGTCACTTACATAAGTTATGAATCTGGCCCATAAAGTCAAGAATCTGGCCCATAAAAACACCCAGCAAGGCTGTTTACTGAAAGTGGTGCAATTCAGTGTTTTAAAAGGTGGCTAAATCGTCTGTGAGATGAATGGGCAGTGTGGTGGGAAGGAAGGGCCTCTCTATTATGTCACTGGGGAGAGGAAGTTGCCAAGGGAGCCCACTGTGGGGGGAGATGACCATGACTCATGCCAGCACGAGTGGGCTTGTTGGCTGACAAGACAGATGCCCCCGTCCCCCGAATGTTTGATGGCTTTCCTGGAGGAGGGAGTAGCAGTGTCTGATCCTCCTTGCTGGGTCATGATGATCTCATTTTTTTTTTTTTTTGGCTCTTTATAGTTGGCTGTGAAAATAGCCTTTCACCTCCAATGAATCACAGTTAAGCCAGACAAAGCGTATGGAGAATACGTGATTAGTCCATCTCCTCTGTAAGTTCAAGGGGCAAGTTTGTGATGCTCCCCCAGCAGCAGCAGCAGCACTGTGCTTTTTGATCCCTGTACACAAGGGGTGGGAAGCAAATGCCTCCGAGGAAGGGGAAAGGGAGGGGGAAGCAAGTCGAGGAGGGCCCCCTTCACCGCAGCAGGCTGCTAACCCCGCGCCCCGGTCAGACCGAGCAGAGCAGGGGACCCGCCCGCTCCTGCTCGCCGAACTCCCTCTCGGCCAGGGCCCGCCACCCTGGCTGCCGCGGAGGCTGCACGGATTTGCCCATGCCTGGGGGCTCCTCGTCTGCCGCCACCAGGAGTCTTGGGGCAACGCTAAACTGCTTGCACTGTGCCATTGGGAACGGCAGTGACTCAGGGGGCAGCAAGCTAGAAGGGAAGAAGAGCTGGCGTCGTCAGCCATTGTTGAGACAGAGCAGAGGCGCCGAGGAGAAAACTCCAGCCAGAGAGCACTGCGGGCCCGCGGGCGTTGCCTAGCAACGCTGCGCCTGCGCCTCGGGGTACCTGCCCGTCAGCCCGCTGGGGCCTCCCACCTGCTGCCCTGCGGTTTCTTCCTTCACAGCTGCCCTCCCCACGACTTTTCAGCAAATTCCACCTGCGTAGAAATGCTCCTGGGGGTGTGGGGTGTGAATCGGGGTAGCCCAGGCCACATTGACTCCGGGCCATGGAATGTGTCAGGTTAGAGAGCGCTGGACTGTTCTTCCTGAGAGGAGGACAGTGGTGGGTGGAACTCAGATGCTAGAGCCAGACCTGGGTTCAAATTCCAGGGCCAACACTTGCTAGATGTTGGGCAAGGTTCTTAACCTCTCAATGCTTTATTTCTCCATCTGTAAAACCGAGAATAATAGTACCTACCTCAATTGGGGCAATCCGAGGGTTTAGTGTGGATGGATGGATAGAAAGATAGAATTACTCAAAATAGTGCCTGGCATGAAGGAAGTCTATGTATGTGCCAGTTACTAACAGTCCTGGAGGAAAGCTGGACCCAAACACTTGCTCCCAGGTAGGGCAGAGGAGTTGGGGAAGGAGATCTGAGCTCCTGTTTCAAGATGCTGTGTGCTGTCGGGAGATCTGGTGACTCGCCACTGCTCTAACAATGGCTTGCTGGGGGGTCTTGAGCAAGGAGCAGTCTTCCCCTTAGTCTCCTCATCGGCAAGATCAGAGGATGGACTGAAAGGGCCTGAATTTCCTCACACTCTTCCTTGGTTTATGGCAACCCAGATGTTATTGAGCTGTGAGTCACCTCTGTCCCCACAGCTATAGGGGGAATTAGAAAATGCAGCAGTGGGCAGGTCCCCCGTTGAGCCCCAAGGGACAGTTTGGGTGAGCCATGGGTGTATAGCCTCAGATGGGGGAGGGGCAGACAGCCCAGCTCATGTCCAGATCTCCTTATATTTATTTATTTCTGTAGTTGCTCTAGGGATTATATATACATACCCAACTTCTTGCATTCTATTTAAATTTAATATTTCATCACTTCAAGTAGAATGTAGAAAGCTTCAGCAATATATGTTCCTTTATCCTCCTCCCTGATTTGTGTTATAATTGCCATATATATTACATCTACATGCATTGAAAGCTTCCCCTTCCAACAACGTTATAATTTTGGCTTTTAACAGTCATACATATTTTTAAATAAAAGAAAATACTTACACAGGTGTTTACCACTTTTGTTGCTCTACCTTCATTCATAAGTTCTAATTTTCCCTCTGGGATCATTTTCCACCAATCTGAAGAACTTCCTCTAACATTTCTTTTCAAACAGGTCTGTTGGCAACGTAATCTCTTAGTTTTCCTCTATCTGGGAATGCCTTCGTTTCTCCTTCATTCCTGAAAGATATTTTCATGGGATATAGAATTCTGGGTTGACAGTTCTTTTCTTTCTGGCTCCCTGGCTGCTGATGAGAAATCTGTAGTCAATCACATTGTTATTCTAAGTGTAGTGTGTCATTTTCTGTGGCTGCTTTTGCTATTTCTTCACTGTCTTTGGTTTTCACAGTTTGCTTCTAATGCTTTTATTTGGATTTATCCTGTTTGAGGTTCCCTGAGCTTGTATCTGTAAATTTATGTCTTTCACTGAATTTGGGAAATTTCTATAATTATTTCTTCAAACATATATATTTTTTCCTGCACCAATTTCTTTCTCCTCTCCTTTAGGGACTCCAATCACATGCATGTTAAACTTTTCATATTATCCCACGGGTCCTGAGTCTCTGTTCATTTTTTCAACCTACTTTCTCTCTGTCCTTCAGATTGCATAAGTTCTAATTTGTCCAAGTTAATAGATTCTTTTTTTCTGTTATCTCTACTTTTTTTGAAGATGGATTCCAACTATTTGAGTTTATCTGGTAACTTTTAAATTTCAGGTATTATATTTCTTATTCTGAAATTCCAATGGTTTCTGTTATGGTTTCTGTTTCTCTTCTGAGAATTTTTTATTCATTTCAAGAATGTTCACTTTCTCCTCATGGAGAATGATCAGAATAGATGTCTTGAGGTCTTTATCTGATAATTCCAATATCTGGGTCATCTTGGAGACATCTGTTGATTGTCCTTTTCCTTGAGAATTGGTCAGACTTTTGTGGTTCTTGGTATGTTGAATAATTTTGGATGATACCCAGGACAATTTGTATATTATGTTATGAGACTCTGGACCCTATTAAATTTTGTTGTGACTCTCTGGGCCCTGAGATTCTCCTCTGGAGGATACAGAGGTTTTGCTTTGCCACACAATTACCCCATTAGGTTTAGACTGCAAGTTCTGTTTCACCTCCTGTGGGTGGTGATACTGATAACGTCCATGCAGCTTTGAAAGCTATGCTTTTGGGGGATGTCACTTGCATATGCCACTCACTCAGGAATAGTCTGGGACTTGAGCAATGGTTTCTGTGGTCTAGTTCTCAGAGCTTTTGCTATGCTTCTTGGTGTGTGTTCCACACATGCACACTTGGCTGTGAGCCCAGGATTTGTGTTGGCTTGCACACACAAGTTGGGAACTTTCTATTCCTGCTCACTTCTCTACATGACTTTTCTCATACTTTCCAGCTCCCAGGGTCTCCTTTTGGGGATCCTTTGGCTAGAAAGATGGGGTTTATTGCTAAATTGTATCAGCTCTGCCCTCTTGGTGGACTGTTGTCCTGGTTCTTCGGTGCCTTGCTTGGAAAATCCACAAGCAGGGCCAGTGTGACAGAGTGACTACAGACAGGAAGAAATTCCACACAAACAGCTTTTATTGCAGAAACGAAGGGAGCTGCACAAAGCAAGAGTACGTTCCAGAGAGGAATGGGTCAGTCTCCACAAGTGGAGAAAGACGTTGAGGACTCCCAGGTAGTTTCCTTTTATTGGCCTGGTTGGGGGAGGGCTTATGGGAGGTGTGGGATGTTACCAGGTCATTGGTATACATGATTGACAGGTGTTGTTATAACGCAGCTGCAGCTCCACAGGTGTGTATGCCTCAAACCCTCAAGTTGCTGCTCTTTACAATGGTTAGCTATGGTTTTTCCTGCAGTCCCCTCTGTCTTCCCCTAGGAACCACCCTCCTGGCCTGTATCTGCCAGCTGCAGATTTGGTCCCTGCCTAACAAATGGTATCCTTTGAAGCAGGAAGATAAATGAGACAGAAATAATAGGAAATCCCCCTGCACTGCACACAGCTGGGGTGCCTTTCCTCAGCTCCTGTATCTAGAGGGATGGATTTTTCTCTTAGAATTGTAGATCCTGCAGCACTGCCACGTTTGGCAATAGTGCTATTATGGAGCAGGAACTGTCCTCCAGACAGGGCCATGAGAGAAAAAAGAGAAGAGAAAAACCCTCTGGGTTCTCCGTACACTCTCCAGCTCACAGGGACCTCTGGCCAGAAAGACAGGCTTTTCTCGGAATTGTGCTCTTCCCTGTGTGGCACATTTTCTTGATTTAGCTTGTCCTTGGGTCTAACCCAGCAGATAAAGGAAGGAAACAAAAACCAGGAAACTGACCACAGCTGTATTAGTAGTTCTTTAAGCTTGGACTTGCCTTCCTATTCCACCTATTATAATTTATTTTTATATTTTAGTGTCTTCAGGTAGGTGCATTCTATATTTTGTTCAGAGTTCTTAGTTGTAATCAGTAGGAGAGACAAAATCACAAAAAACTTATTTCATCTTGCCTAGAAGCCTCTAGTCAGAGCATTTTTAAAAAATTTTTTACTTTGAAATAATTTTAGATTTATAAAATTGTTGCAAAGGTTATGCAGAGAGTTCTTGTATATCATTACCTAGCTTCCATTTATGCTACATCTTACCTAACCATGGCATGTTAATCAAAATTAAGTAATTAATATTGATACATTAACTAAATTACAGACTTTATTCAGATTTCCCCAGTTTTTCCATTACTGTCCTTTTTTTGTCCCAGGACCCAGTCTAGGGTACCACATTACATTTAGTCGTCATTTCTTGTTAGTCTTCTCCAAACAATGACAGTTCCTCAGTCTTTCTTTGACTTCCATGCCCTTGACACTTTTGAAGAGTAGGAGTCAGACATGTTATAGAATGTCCATCAATTTGTGTTTAGCTGGTGTGTTCTCATTCATAGACCAAGTTTATGAATCTGGAGGAAGAATACCAGAGAGGAAGTGCCCTTCTCATCTCATCGTATCAGTGGGTGTGTGATACTGACATGACTTGTCACTGGTGATGTTAACCTTGATCAGTCTGTTAAAGTGATATTTTCCAGATTTCTCCACTGTAAAGTTACTATATTTCTCCTTCCACAACCGATTTGTTAGAACTGATTCTCTATGGTCGGCTCACACACCAGGGCAGGGAAGTTAAGCACCACCTTCTGGAAGACAGGGCATCAAAGAGTTTGTGACCATATGTTAAAACCACTACAATAATTAGTAAATTTGGGGGAGAAATACTTTGAAGCTATGTTTCCCCCTTAAAATTTCATGCACTAATTTGATCATTTATCAAGGGATCCTGTCTGCAGCAATTACCACTGTTGTGTTTTAATGATGATTTTTTATTTTGCTTATTCCTTCTACATTTATTCATTGGAATCCTTCTGCAAGAAAGATTTGTCCCTTCTCTCTCATTTACTTATTCAATCATTTATGTTCAAATAGACCCATGGATATTTATTCTTTAGGTTGTAATCCAATATTATCATTATTTATTTTGTGGCTCAAATCGTTCTAGCTTTGGTTATTGAGAGCTTTTCCAGGTTGGCTCCTACATTCTTATGACATGCCCCCATCCATTTTTTTCCCCTACCCTAGAATCAGCCATTTCTTCGAACAGCCTTGGGTCCTTATACTGGAGAAAGAGATTTAGAAACCAATATCTGGTCACTGGGTAAGCTCGTGGCTGCAAGGCTGACACTGTTTCTAGTCTCTCTCAGAGGGTAGAGCTAGGAAAAACATATATGTATCCTAACCCATGTATGGCTATGGCATTGGCTCAGATCTTGCCTATAGGAGACTTCCTGCAAGACGCCACCATATATCTTGTTTTATGGTCGTTTGTGTACACAGCTTATATTCTCTACCACCCCACAAGCTCTTCAAGAGCAGAGTTCATGCCCGAGGTATTTTTATGTCCACTCTGGTACTTAGCACAAAAGAGGAGCTCAGTGCATGTTCATTGGTTGCGTAAGTGAGTTTGGTCAGAAACCTCACAATCATCTTTCTTTCCCTTTTTTTTTTTTGTGATAAGAGCTATAGGTGTTGACTTGAGAGGTGATATTTAAAGTTATTAAAATAAAAAAGCTTTGCCGTTTGGAGGATGATCCTGCTCATGTAGAACAACTCAGCTCTTTACAAAGCTGGAAGCAGGAAGGTTCCTGTATTGTTATTGAAACAGCTGCTGTTTGGAGAACTCTGATTGGCTGCTTGCAGGGGACAAGCTGTGCTTCTGTTTGAGGTCCCCATATTTAGCTCTCCCACAGATGCCCAAAGCTAGTGCTTGGTCTGCCCTGCCCCCAGCAGCCTGGCCCCACAGCCTCAGGTCCCTGATCAACCAGCCACACTCGAACATATGCAGTAAATATTCTGTGCTTTCACCAGGCCTCTCATCTGTGCTCCTTGAACCCAAGGACTGTGATCATAATTTCACAGCTCAGGAAGCCTGTCTACTTGTCAGCTTGGCTTCTTATGGCAGGCCTAACTGTTCTTAGCTTCCGGTTTTCCCTGGTGCCTTCCAGATGAGAATCTAGATGATCTGTTTCTGGTTGTGATGTCCCTGCTTCTTCTCCTGGGCACCGGCGCCCCACCCGCACTCCCCTACGCTGTTTGAGGTTAGGAGGCAGGCTGCCAATAACCCGATGTTCAGCCAGCGCCCTGGGATGAGTGTGCGTGTGGGCTGGCTTGCTGGGGCTGCCGGTGCCCGGGCTGACAGCTGCAAGAAGGGCAGAAGGGCGCGTGCCCAGCGGCTTTCCCCTCCAGCTGGACTTACCTCCTGCCTGCTAAGAGGCAAAGCAGCATGCAGCTCCCAGGCCCCTGGATTGGGCGCCAGAGCCCACAGGTCCAGAGTCAGCTATTGTTGTGTCTGCTTGAACCTGGCTCAGCAGCCCACAGGGAGCCAGGCAGGCAGAGTGGCTCCATGCGGGTGTCACAGCCACACTGGTTGCTGGGAATCACGACCTGGTATTTGCTCTGGCTGTTTGCTGGAGGGATGCCTGTGAGAAGCTAAAGCCTCTCTCCCCGATCCCCACACACTTATAACAAAGATGTCAGGGGTGGAATCTGATTGGAGGAGAGTAAACTTTCCCGGGAGGAGGAGGGGAATTCAGAGTAACATTGCGCCTGGGGAGACAGGGGTCGGACTCAGCCGGGAGCATCTTCCCAGGACCCTGGGATCAGCAGGAGCTGACAGTCACACCCGGATCAGCGAAGATGTGGCATCATTGTTGCTCATGTTTGCTCTCTTCCTCCCATTTCCCTCCCACTCAGAGGACTGCAATACAGAGTGACAGCAAGTAGCACCCTATTCATACCCTGATTGTCACCAGTGGAAAAAGGAGGGATCCTTGTACTACTACCTGCTCCTCACAGACACACAGCTTAAGTGTCCCTGGGGCACGCGGGACAGCAGCTCTCCTCCTATCCCCACTGCAGGGTTGTTTCCCAGGCACTCTGGCAAGCTCTGGAAAGACCTGGCCGCATTTGCTTCTTGCACACCCCGGGCCTCCTTATCCCTTGGGCCCTGCCCATCTGTCCATCCGAGCGGGTGGGAGGCCAGCATCTGGGAGAGACTTGGGGAGAGGCTGTGTTGCCCCAGGGGCAGGGACACTGCTGTGTGTCTGAGCACTTAACTCACTTTAAATGGCTCCAGCCTGGCCTTCCTCTCCTCTGATTGAAGAGGCCATTCCGCAGTATCCATTTCCTTTGCATAATGTTTCCCTGGGCCTGGCTCTCAGGCTATTATCCAGAGAATACAGACAGGCAGCAGCAGACCTTCACCCAGACTTAGCAAACTCTTCAATGCAGACAGGAGATGATTTTCTAAGGCAAATTAACTTTAGAAGATTCCAAGATGCGGCGTGTCCCAGAAACCACTGGGAAAATGCCTGATTGCCCTGGTGGTAGCCAGGGTGACCCTGCATTCAGGGAAAAGAGAAGGCAGCAATACCTCAGAGAGTATCCAAGTGAACTCTCTGGAAGAGAAAAATGTATTTTATCAAATGTCAAAACTTTAAAAATATTGCTATTTTAGGTGACAGACAGACATATACTTTTGTTTTTCTCAGGTAGTAACCCTTGAACCTAATTTAATACTTTTTTCTTTGGGGGAGACTAATTATCATGGGCTGCTAATGGCCTGGTGTCCTTGGTGGCTCTTGAGATGTGTGGTTCTTCTCACCCCTACCCCGAATCGTCCCAGACTGAGCCCTGCAGCTCTTGTGTCTTTCTTTCCTGCATTTTTTCCTTCTGTTTTCTTTACTGCTAGACGTATATGTTGACTCTTAGGGATACCGTGTACCTGTTTCTTGGGCTCATTTCCTTAATTTGTAGCTTCTAGTCTATTGTGAGTTAGCAAACTGGATTCACAGACTTGTATGACTGTGTTTAAGAATGATTAGATAAAACTCCTAAGGAATATACCCACACCCACACAACCATCAGGAGAATTAATAAACAAGTTCAGCAATGACACAGGATATAAAAATCAACTTTATTTCTATATATGAGCAACAAATACTCCAAAAATAAAGTTAATAAAACAATTCCATTCACAGTGGCATTCAAAAGAATAAAATGATTAGGAATAAATCTAACAAAAGAAGTACACAAGACTTGCACACTGAAAATTATAAAACATTGCTAAGGGAAATTAGGAAAGATCTAAATAAGCAGAGAGACAGTCCATGTTCATGAATTAGGAGACTCAATATTGTTAAGGTGGCAATTCTTCCTAAATCGATGTATAATTCCTGTAAAAATCCAGCCCTTTTATCTTACAGAAAGTGATGAGCTGAATTTATATGGAAAAGCAGAAGACCCAGAATCGCCAAAATAATTTTGAAAAAAATTAACAAAATTAGAGGACTTTCACTTCCCAATTTCAAAACCTACTGTAAAACTACAATGATGAACAGTGAGGTACTCACATGAGGATAGGCATATAGATCAATGAAACAGAAATGAGAGCCCAGAAATAAATCTTTATTCTGTAACAGAGTAGTCACCCCTCCTCCCATAGATATGGAAGGGAAATATTCACAGTGGGGATTATGTAACAGAGGAAATGGCTGAAAAAAAAAGGCAAAAATGTTTTTTGTCTCCCACTCCTTTTGGAGTACTAGAACCTGCGTTTCTAGCTCAGGCCAGCAGTCAGGAGGGGCAGGGGAGTGTCTTTTGTTCTTTGTGCTGTAGGAGATGGCCTGGTCTAGGGAGGAGGTCTGGGGTGGAGGTCACAGGATTGTCTTCAGTGGAGATGGGAGGGAGATGGGGCAATCAGGATCATCAACTGTAGTTGAACAACAATTGCCTGAAACTGAGAACCCACCCTTTAAAACCTCTGTATTTCTGCTTATTATTAGGACAATGACAGTTTTAGACAGTAGTCTCCATCCTCCTCATTTGCCCGCAAATTAATAAACTCCTTTTTCCTTCTCCTTAAACCGCTTGTCCTCGTTCTTCTAATGTGGTCTCGAAGACAAGTGCTGAACTGTCAGTAACAAAGCTTACAGTCTCAGTGAATCTTAATAGAAGAAAGGCAGGAATGAACTAGGGGCCAACCAGCTTGGCAGCTAGGAGGTTAACGGAGGTAACATACTCTTCCTTGGCTCCTGGGGTGTGAGGGCTGGTTAACATAGCTGTGTGTTACTGTTCTCTAGGGTGCACCCATTCCAGCCCTCCTGGCACCCTCCTCTGAACTCCTGGAGGGAAGGTGATTGTTCCACAAAGTCAGTACTTCCTGTAAATTCTTTTATTCTGCTGCTGTTTCATGCAGTGCTTATCAGGAGCACAGAAATCTTTTCCTGTAACCCTTTGTGTACCTCAGAAGGCACAGCAAA
Organism: Lemur catta; assembly: GCF_020740605.2. Lineage (NCBI taxonomy): Eukaryota > Metazoa > Chordata > Mammalia > Primates > Lemuridae > Lemur > Lemur catta. The sequence continues at coordinate 45,014,698 of NC_059139.1, forward strand.
ACCACCTCATGTCCTCTGCAGCTCAGTCATTTGCTTTTAACCCTAATGGTGTCCAGTTACTGGGGAGGCAGATCCTGAGATATGGAGCTTCTGAGGTCAGCACAGGCCAATGGGGCTGAGAGGTACAGCAGCTGATTTGGGGAAGAAAACTGAGCCAGGGTGTCTGCAAAGCTGGGCCTTTGAAGCTAACAGCCAGATACTTCAGTCTCTGCAAACTGCACAGATTGGTTTCTTGTACTTGGTCTAATTTTTTCCCTCCATTATTCATTCCTTCCATTTGGTGAAGATGATAAAATTCCATAATGTGGCAAATGTTCTCTGATCTATAGAAATAAGATGCTGCCCTTTTTATAAACGGGGAGGAGAAAAGACAAAAACAGATTGCATTAAAATAGATGCATTTTTGAAAATCTTTGCCTTTTTATTCTTTCACACCATAGAGACCATCTAGACCCCATGCTTTTGACAGATAAGGAGATGGAAGTCCACAGAGAGAAAACAAAAAGTTCCCAGGTTAACACAGCTTGAAAGTGGCCCTGGGCAAGATGCCAGCTCCGTTCAGTCTCTATAAAGGTCAGCCGGCTCCAACCACCAGAGCCAACACCATGTGGGAAGCACAGGCAGGAAACCAAAGTGGGATAACTATTTCTACACCTGGGTAAAAATAATTCCCCAATTTGCAGACACCTAGAAGATCACAGGCTCGAGGGTAAAAATAAAACTTGCTTTCTGACAGAACGAATCTTGTCAGACTAATCTAATCTTTCCTCGCCCGGGCGTTGAGCTTGGCTGCTGGGAGGGAAACAGCCTGCTCCACCGGGGTTTCTGTTGGCGGGGCAGGGCCTCTCCGTTGGTGCAGAGTCCCTCGCCGTCGCTGGCCCAGGCGGCTCTGGATGGACCTGCTGCCAGGCTCCAAGGAGCTTCCCGTGGCCTCTCCCACCCCCAGGAGGGGAGCCCTGCCCAGGGGGGATAGGCACAGGGAAACGAGAGTTAGAAGATACCAGGAGGCTGAGCCCAACACAGGGCCTTACTTTCTCTCTGTGGCCTTTTGTTTAATGCAGGGTATTTCCCACGTTGCTTCCACCCTCTGCCTAAAGGTAGGATCGTTTAACCCTCCTGGTAGTCTCAAAACCCCAAAGCTGATGTCTCACTTGGCTCACAGAGGCAGTCTACAGAGGGACTGCAACAACTGGTCTGCAAAGGAGCTCTGAGTTTGCAACAATTGACCCTGCAGCCGAGTTCTGAGGGTAGGGAATGTTCCAGACCATTTCATGTTTCACCAAGGGCAGAATTGAAGAGCCATGGTGACATCTACCCTCAGTCATCTTTTACATTATTTGGATGCCAATGGACAAGATTTCCCCTCATCTTTCCCTTAAAAAATGTGTGGGTGGGTGTGTCATATCAAAAGAGCAAGCTCTTGTGATTTCTGGACAAAACGATTGTCAACAAAAGCTTTTCAGTTTTGTCTGTTGGTGCAGATCCTCAGCCCGCCTTGTGGAAGGGCTCCAGATAGCCACAGCATGTTGTTTCTGTCCGCTTTTCAAAGGGAGGAAAGAACCCTCCACTGAAGCCAAGGGCCTCAGGCTTATGGAGTGCAGGGTCCTGAGACGCCCACCACGTGTTTGCTGCCCGGTGCTGGCTAAAGTGAAACCCCGGCGAAGGGAAAGTTGACGAATGATGCAATTGCTCCTTGGAAGGGTTCCTGGTCAATCTGGGGCTTGGGCCATCTTTTGAGGTTTCCTTCCTCATTCCCTGTCCTTTACTCCTCTGTCTCTTTTGCTGAGTTTCAACCCTCACAATGGCATTCGCATTTGCTCTTGTTTTCCAATTTTGTGTCCCAGCCCTTGGGACTTCATCATTGTCGACAGCATCCTTGCTGGCCTCCCTGCCAAGGCTGAGCTCTCTGCCACTGAGCTCATTTCCCGAAATTGCTTCCATTGCAATAGGTCACACTGCCCACCCAACCATTGGTCTTGTGTCCCACAGCGGTCATGGACCCCAGACTCCTCTGCACAGCTTTCAGGCGCTTCCAAGGTCTGGCCCCAGCCTCTCCTACCCAGGTCCTTTTTTATTGCTCCCAAGCCCATGCAGCACCTCAACCAGGCAGGTCTGCTCTGTCCCTCTCGGGGGCCAGGCCTCCCCCACTTTGGCTCCCGCTGTGCCTTCACTGGGGACATCCTCTCTCCTTCTTTTCTCATAACTAACAAAACCTACTCTGGCCTGTAGGCCCGGATGCTCCGCTTGATGGAAACTTCACCAGATAGTTTAGCTCACGCTAGTGATGGGGGCATTCGTGGTCATGGTAGGAACAATGACAGATTATTAAGCACCTGCTGTATCGGCCAGTGTGATGTAGTGGCTAAGACACCTGCTTCTAGCCAGTCTGCCTGGGTTCAAATTCTTCTGTCACTTACTAGCTGCTGACCTTGGGAAAGTTTCTTAACGTGTCAATGACTCAGTTTCCCTCTTTATATATTGGGGAGGATAATAGTAGCTGCCTCATAGTTAATCTACGTAACAGTACCTGGCATATAATAAACACATAGGAATGTTCTCACTATATAGTAATCTATTTGTATTATTTGTAATCTTTAAAACAGTCCAGAAAGCTGAGTCTTCTTACTCATATTTTATAGAAAAGGAAAGCGAGGCTCAGAGAGACTAAGTAACTGCCGAGGTCGTGCGATGACTATGCAGCAGGGCTGGATTTTTAACTCAGGTCTGCCTGCCCCTACTGACCAACACCAACCTGTGATTTCTAGGGCATTTATGGCTAGTTCCATGTAGTTTCATGTTCAAACATCCTCTAATTCTTCCCTGCATGCATGCTTCTTTATCTCCCCAGATTTTAAGCCACTTGAGGGCAGGACTGTCTCTTACACATCATGTAGTTGTAGATTGATTGGTGGAAAGGTATCGAGGACACAGTTGTGTTCCTGTGAGCCAAGGACACAAACGATTACCTATAAGCAGATAGCTGTGAGTAGCTAGAGACCCGGCAGCGTTCTCCCATTGGAAGGGCCAGGTCTCCACCCTCCAGCCCCACAGGCCACTAGATGGAGGGAATGGCAGTGCCAGTTGACAGCGTGTGTGCTGGAAGGGCTTTAATTAGTAATGCCTACATTGTAGCACGTCCTCCAGTCTGTTCAAAATGCATTAATAACATCTCACTATGGCAAATTAAAAATTAACCCTTCGTGAATGTCTCCTGATAAGCTATGAGTCTAAGGAATCACTTTAAGGTGGAGACTAGCATTCCAGTCAGAGGTGTCTCTGCTCTTCAGTGGATCTTGCCCACAGGGATGGGAAAAATAGGAGGGATATTACCTCGAGGACCATCGGAGGAGACGAGTGGGTCGTTAGAGATGAAGCTGAATTAGAAAGAGCCTGGAGTGAGGACCGAGCCAAAGGGATGCGGTAGGCATGTGTTGGTGCATGGCAGAGAAGTAGCCAAGGGGCCAAGCTGTAGGCAGAGCTGTGGGGCTGGCCAGCCCAGGAAATAAGTCCTTGAACTCTGGGTCTGAGGAAGGGCATTCCTTCCCAGCACGGAGCACTGGGGAGGTCATTTCACGAGGGAGTTGCGTGGACTCCAGCTCAACCTGGACTCATAGACTGTCAGCATTGGGCATGACCTTGAGAAGCTTAAGTCCCACTGCCTTGCTGGTAGACAGGGCAACAGAAGCCCAGATAGGGCCGGGCGCGGTGGCTCACGCCTGCAGTCCTAGCACTCTGGGAGGCCGAGGCAGGCGTATCATTTGAGCTCAAGAGTTCGAGACCAGCCTGAGGAAGAGCGAGACCCCATCTCTACTAAAAATAGAAAGAAATTATATGGACAACTAAAAATACATAGAAAAAATTAGCCAGGCATGGTGGCGTATGCCTGTAGTCCCAGCTACTTAGGAGACAGGCAGGTGGATTGCTTGAGCCCAGGTGTTTGAGGTTGCTGTGAGCTAGGCTGATGCCATGGCACTCTAGCCTGGGCAACAGAGTAAGACTCTGTCTCAAAAAAAAAAAAAAAAAAAAGAAAGAAAGAAACCCAGATAGGCTAGTGATTTGTCCCAAAACACACAACTAAGAAGTGAGGGAGCTGGACTTGAGGGCAGTATTTCTGATTTTACATCTGGTTCTCGCTCTATTGCACGAAGCTACTCCATTGTTATTCTGTTGTATATTTTATTCAGGAAATATTTTAGCTCGCGCATCCAATGTATGTTTATTATATGCCAGACATTGTGCTAGGTGTTGGGGATAAATACCAAATATCCCCTCCTGCTTCTTTATCGCCAGCCCCCCCACCCCCGCCTCACCAAAGGAGCTCGCAGTTTTGTAGGTCATGCAGGTGTAAGGAAATAATGCAAGCACTATGATGTGAGCCCCTCCATGGGGGTGAGACGTGGGTGTGTCATGAACACAGAGGAGGAAACCAGGGTTAGGGACAGTTTCCTGAAGGAGGAGCAATCGAACAGAAACTGCACTGTCATACTTATCAAGCTTGAATTTACTCCCCATGATGTTGGCAGTGGCAGTAGCCCAACAGCAGAAGAGTGAGCTAGGAGAAGGCAGGCTGGTGTGCTGGTGCGGGACATGAAGCATGGGCTTTAATTCAGACAGACCAGTCTTCGAACCTTTGCTGCATTGATTCTGGGTGAGCATGGGTAGTGATATTTCCTCCTTGGTGAGGTGGGGCTAACGCCCCATGGAGTTGCTGGGAGGATGAAATGAGAAAATGCAGATCATGGATTTAACACAGGGCCTGACACATGTAAACCCTTGATAACCGCAGGCTTCGTGCGACATAAATTCCAGGTTCTGTGGCTCCAGCTGCCTATTCGGTTGGCTTTGGGAATGATTACTTTGCCCCAGACCTCAGCTTGCACTTTGTTTGAAGTGGTCAGAGGCCTCTGAATTCACAGGAACTGAGAGCATCAGCCAACAGCTTCCCTGAGAAGAGACCGCTGCTGGGAGAACAGCTCCTTCCAAAAATTCCGATGTGCTTTTTCTCTCGCGCTGGGCCTTGCCGTGTTAATTAGGAAGACTGCATGCATGAACACTTGGCTTTTCTTTGCTTTTCTTTTTTAATCTCTAAAATGAAAAAAAAAAAAAAAAAACCAACTTCCTTTGATCAGCACCATGAGTAAATGTGCAAGGTCTCAAGTCTTGCAAAGATGTGTTAAGAATTTGAAGGAGGTGCCGCCTCCTTTGACACCTGCCGCTGCACACCCTGAGATGGAGTTTCAGAGCATTTTGTCCTCTGTTCCCAGCTCCCAGCTGGCCTGGATGACCGTTGCTTGCACTTGAAATGGCTCTTCCACTTTCTGCTCCCACCTGAGCCCAGGCCTAATGAGTGTGTGTAAAATTGGAAAGGACAGGCCTGGCTGCTCTTTGCAGCGTGGAGATCAGCCGCAGCCGGTGAGACCAATGTCACCTGGGTGTGTGGCAGTCTAGGCTCACCTGGTGGATCTGGGGTGTCCCCCCAGGCCTGAGAACTGCCCCAACAATGACCACCTGGGTCACTTCCCTTGGGATAGGAGAGGTGGGGACTGGGGGGCACTGGAGAATGTGACTGACCCAGCCAGGGCTGCTAAGTGGGTACAAAGGAAAGTGGGGTCAGGGCTCAACCTTCCATCCTCTTTCCCCACCCCATCAATTACACCCACCAATGTGGCTAGTTTCCCTCATGCCACCCCCAAAGCAGGATTTAGGATTTTCTTACATCCCTTAAAAAGAAAACTCACTCCACAGGGATTAGTGAGAAATGCAGACTTGACTGATGATTTATAGTTGGCCAGAAAGGGTCTACGTTACACAGCACAAAGAATTTCATGAAAGAAAGATGTGTGTGGAGAGAGTTCAAAGGGAGGGAGGGAAGGAGAGACGAGATTAGGATCTCTTCCCATCAGGGTCTTGCTTGTCCCAAGTCTTGCTCCAGCATTCAGCTACATGGCCTCCCTCTCTCCCCAGCACCTCCCCACAAAGCCTCCCCTCACTCCTGTGTACCACGTAGCACTTTCTGGAGGACCTCTCTCTTTTCTCCCATCTGATCTAGGCACTTCGGTCAGACTCTGGTCCTACAGCTTCCATCTCCTCTCTCACCACTAGCTCCGCAAGCAGCGTACCTCCTGGGCAGCTCCAATGCGGTGGGGATCATACATAACCAGTATTTGCTCTTGTCACCAACAAAACGAGGCTTGTAAGAGTTGCAAGCAGTACAGAAGGCTGTGGCATTGGATGTGAGAGACCCAGCTCATCTCTGCCCTGGGCCTCAGTTCAACACCAGGTTTCTCTGTGGCCCCCCCAGCTCCCTCTTCCACCCCTGTGTCCCTGTCAGGGCTACTTGCAAATAATGCAGGACCCTTCCTTCTTTTCATGGTGCATGAGCATTTCTGTTTGTTTGGTTTTTTTCATTTTTTTATTTAAGTGGATTTAGGGGTATAAGTGGATTATTGTTACATGGATGAATTCCACAGTGGAGACTTCTAGGCTTTTAATTTCTCCATCACTGAATGGTGTATATTGTACCCCGTGGGTAATTTTTTTATCTCACACCCCTTCCCCCTCCCCCTTCTGAGTCTCCAGTGTCCATTAAGACACCTATGTGACCAGTGCACGAGCATTTCTATTTCCCAGGACCCAAAAGATTTTATTCACGGCAGCATTTGTTTTCCTTTTTGTTTTTTAAATAGAAATTTTGGAGAGTCTCATTTTCGCATAGAGAAAATCACCAAATGGGACTCTAACCTGCCTTCCAAATAAATGTAGAGTGACAATCTCACAAATGTAGTGGAACTAATAGCAAACTAGCTTTTCTGGTACAAAACAGACTTTCAAAATATTCTAGAGGCCTTGTGCTGCACAGATTCTTCCTTGAAGTAAAGCAAAGACATGGCTCATCTAGTCTGCTCCTCCTTCCCTGTCTCGGTGCTGGGGCAGCTGTACCCACTAATGGCACCAGGTATTAACTTTGCTGGAAAAGGGACTAATGAGATGGCTGCCCAGTGGGAAAACACTCATGCCTTCTTCCCTCCCAGCACAGCATTGGCGAAGGGGGTCCTCGGGGCCAGCTCCACCTGCCTGTCACCCTCAGGGTTCCAGTTGATGCTGTGATCCATTACCAAGCCCTGTCACAGCTGGGTGGGGAGTTTGGGCAGAGATATGAGGAATGGGGTAAAGTTTGTCAGTGGCAGTAATCCAATACATTCACTCACTGGATATGTCAGCATACAGAGTGCAATAGTTTCCCACCAAGAAAATGAAATGTTTGAATTAGTCCATAAGCATTGAAGTTGAAACAAAAAGGGATGTTCTGAGATTTTCTTCAAGAATTTTCCTTTGTTTTCCTTTGGAGAAAATGGAGATCTAGTTTTTGATCGACATGACAGAGCCCAAGCATGCAAACAACTCATTTCAGGATTTTAGTATACAATACATAAAATAGAGAGAGAGAATATAATATATGTAGAGAGAGTATATAATATATAAAATAATGTGATATATAAATACATACATAAATAGATATAAAACAACATTATATTATAATACAATAACATATGTATTATTGTCTAGATATAAATAAAGATAATTTCAATAATACTTTTCATTAAATATATCATCTCCTTCTCAGCTTTCTATAGATGTCTGAGAGCATGCTCGTTGTTCCTGTCATGGGACAATAATTAGAAAAGCTAGCAGACTAAGGACCAACCCCAGACTGCAGCTGCTTTGGGGTGAAGGACAGAAGTATTGATTTCATGAAGGATTAGCTGATGACAGCTAAGTAGCATTTTTCCAACTTCCCTTTCCCCACTAACAGTCACAACTCTGCAGGGGCTGTGTGTCCACACCCAGTGAAGTGAAACCCCGAGGGCCCAGTGCCAGGGCCAATGCCAGGTCTCTGGGCCCACCCCTCTCTCCTGCACAGGCACGCGCTCCCAGCACTCTCAGCACTCCCATACACCTGGCCCAGCCATCCCAGCAGGTGGCACAGGGCAAGGGCTGGGAGGGCCTCCCTTTGTCTGTGCCACCGCAAAGCAGGGTGGCTCCCCCCACGTGACTCCCCTTCTCTGGCGCTGCTTCTCCTCGTGGGGTTAATTACACCAACCTGAATCTCAGGGAGTGTGAGTTAATTGCCAAACACATTGCAATTATCAGGAGCCCACGAGGTGCTTTACCACCGTAAGGCATTACATCTAATTATTGTTCATAATCATAAAGGTTCAGAAGCACCAAAGGCTCCCATGGCAACCTTAACTCTTTTCCTCTCTCTCTCTCTCTCTCTCTCTCTGTCTCTCTCTCTCACACACACACACATACACACACACACACAGAGTGATGGACTTTTTCACTGCAGTATTAAATGCAGCTCATAAACCTGCCATATTATTGGGAAAATATTTATTTTTATAAGGTAAGTTGGCAGCACTGGGGTAATGATTTCTTTCTGAATGCTCAGACAGGCAGGGTCCTCAGTCTGATGACAAGGCACCCGAGTGTCGGCCAACGCACCTCACTTAATCTGCAGCAGCAACGTCTTTATCAGATAGACATCATGAGGATGTGGTGTGGCTTTATTTTTACGGTTTTTCAGTAAGACTAGCCCAGGATGATTGAGGGTACTTTGTAAATATAGCACAAACATATCCCTAAACAAGCAATATAGGAGAATCTAAACCATCGATCAATTGAAAGGCTGATTTACAAGGAGATGATGGGATGTGTTCCAGAATGAAAACACAAGGCTATGAGACTTGGCAAGTTTATCAGTCTGGCTGAATGAACTGCTGAAATAAAAGTTCAGTGTAAAAGCAGTTTGACTTATACAGTCATCCCTCTGTATCCATGGCGGATTCGTTCCAGGAGCTCCTGTGGATCCCCAAATCCACAGATGCTCAAGTCCCTGAAATAAAATGCATATGACCTACGCACATCCTCCTGTATACTTTAAACCATCTCTAGATTATTTGTAATACCTCATACAATGTAAATGCTATGTAAATAGTTCTTATACTGTAATGTTTATGGAATAAGGACAAGAAAATAAAGTCTGTATGTGTTCAGTACACATGTAACTTTTTTCCCCAAATATTTTCAATCTGCAGTTGGTTGAGTCCATGGATATGGAAGGCTGACTGTGTATATAAATACATACACACATATATGTGTGTGTGCAGCTTCATGCACAGTAATGGCAGCATCAGTGGAAGTATTAATAAATCAAACTCATTCACATGGAAGTACTTGATACTCAGCCATACGTCTGGCCTGGGGTATCTGCCATCTGATTTCCTTAAAGGGAAACTTGGTTTTAGAAGATCTGGAAATCCTGCTGTTGCCAGAGAAGTCTTGTTTAAATGCTCCACTCTTGCCATCTGGTTGGAGCTCTGTAGTCACCGGCAGGAACCAGGGGCGGAACCTGGCTCTCTTCTGTTCTGCATGCCTGGAGCCCAGAGACGACTTCCTCCATGACTCTCCTCCTGGAAGAAGAGTAGCTCTCACTGCTGCACCTGACTGCAGTTCGGAGAGTAGAACGCTAGGCGCCGTCAGTAAAGTCTTTGGCTGTGGGGTGATGGCCAGTGCCCTTGACGAGGCTCCCCGGGCCCCACTGGGTGGAGCTGTGCAGGCAGCAGAGAACAGGCAGTCAAGGCTGACCTTGGGCCAAGGGAGGAAGACTAACAAGGCAAAGGAAAGGGCCACAGTGCTCTAGTGAAGGTGCGCCCCCGAAGAGCTGGCCCTCTTTGACTATGGCAAGTGCCCAGGTCAAGTGACCGAGTCAGTCAAGAGCAGGGAGTGGCAGACTCTGTCTATGCTGTCCAGGGAGGAAAAAGAAACAAAAATAAAATAGTTGACCTGCCTTCCAGTAGCTCACAGACCAGATGTGGTAAACAGGGATGGGGGCTGGGGATCCAAAGGGAAAAAGACCCCAACAGGCTACAGAAAATCAGACAAACAGGAGCAAGTTGCTCAGAGTAGGTTGTTATGGAGCTGCAGGGCCTGCAGCCAGGGCTGAGGTGGGGTTCAGAAAGCTCCCCCAGGGAAGAGGGGAGTGTGGTATAGTGATTTGGCTGCACGAGCTGGGCTGGAATCCTGGCTTGGCTGCTTTAGCAGCCGTGAGACTTTGGGGAACTGACTTCCCCTTGCCAGGCCTCAGTTTTGTCTTCTGCAAAATGAGAGACAATTAGAGTTGTATATCTTCAGAGATAAGAATTAAATGAGATATTGCATGTAAAGTATTTGCCACCTTGCTTGACACACAGTGAGTACTCTATAAATATTAGTGATTACTAATGTTCATTGGTAAGTTTGAGAAGGTGGGAAGAGACAAAGATGGGTAATGAGAGAATAGGTCCACTGGGTGGAGTGCAGTGGCGTCATCATAGATGATTGCAATAATATCTACACATAGGATTGTTATGAGAAGGAAATGAGTTAATACGTACAATACTTGGAATGGTGTCTGGCAAATAGTAAGCGCTGTACAGTAGTGGGTATTATTAATACTATTAGGTTGTTGCTTTGTTTATAACTAGTGAAAGTGTTTCTTAGCACTAAATAAAAACTACTACTAGTTAAACACAAAGTATCCAACCCAAAAGTGTTTGGCTGACAAAGTATTAATATAATAATATGTGAGCCACCCCAAGTCATGACCAAGTGCCTGAGGGACACTCACAGGAATAAAGGATGTCGTTGAAATTAGTAATTCATATATGTCACTATGCTGCCATGAGGACCACTGAAGTGTCCATCACACTTAAATCATGTTCAAAGTAAAATTGTGGCTGTAAAAAGAACCAAAAGAGAGACGCCAATGTCCAGGATGCAATAAAAACTCAGGAACACATGATAGTCGCAGAGCCCAGCACTAAAAGGGGCCAAGTAACAAAGGGTAGGATGTGAAGCTTCTTGGGCTCTGCACTTCACGCCAGCCAAGACAGCACCACCATCCTTGTGCAGTGGCACTGGAGAGGAACAACCGTGGGAGAAAGCTTAGATGGCAGTGCTGGGGTACATGTCTAGAACATGGGGTACATGTCTAGAACATGGGGTACATGTCTAGTAAATGTTGAGTCACTAGCATATGGTTAGCATATCGCTTGCGCACTACCAAGCCCTCACTTTTGTTTTCATTTCATTAGGAATTATAATGCAAAGTTTCCAAGCCCTGGACAAAAGCGACAGGAGGAACTGTGCTTTTTGCAAATGTGAAGACCAAGCCCAGGGTGATAAAGAGGGGATGTGAGCAGTCCAGTAGGCTCTGGCCGCCTCCTCCAAGTAGGTCATATGTAAACAGCACAGAGCTGCTGGCAACCTGGAAGGAGGGTTGAGGAGAGCAGAGTAGATGCTTTGTTTGTTGGTACTTACTTAGGAGATGTGACATTCATCTTTTAATTCACTCATATATGCAACAAACATTTATTGAGCACTTTTTGTGCCAAACTCTGCACCTGGCTCTGGGTTACAACAAAGAACAAGATAGACATGGCCCTTGGGCTGTTGACTGGCCACTATGGTATAGTTAGTACATGTTATGTTTTGGAGGGCTGGGGGCACAGACCATTTTCAAAGAGAGAAGGTATAAGTTTTGAGCTATCTAAGGTGGCCAAAAAGTCAGGCTCCCCGCAGAAAGAAAGAGAAACCATCCAAATTTGGTGTTTGTCTTAAGCAGAATCAATACCTTTTGCTGAAGTCTGACGGAGTTGTTTAAACTACAAGGCTGGTCCCATGATATGCATAGTCCACAATTCAGCATAAGGCAGCTGAAATATACCAACTCCAGGAAAAGCTTCCCCTTCTTTACGTCATAGGCTCCCGGGGCTTGGGTGGGGCAATACAGAGGCAGTTACAGGTACAAACACAGGACAAGACTTGGAGCCAAACAAAGGCTGTACAGTCTGCTCCACTCCACAGATCTCTCCTGGGAACAGACCTCACTGCAGAGTAGAATAAAGACCATTGACATTTAAAAGTAGATTTCAATTTAATACTTCCGAAGAGCCTCAAAGACATACACAAAAGGTTTGAATAAAATCCATGATAAGTGGCTTTCCCCTCTCCATCTCTCACCTCATGCCACAATTCTTTGTCCAATTATCTTCTAGTGAGCATGTGAAGTTTAAAAATGAAGTGGGAACTGGTGCTGTTCACAATGCTGTGATGCCTGGCACGCCATCATTTTTCTTCCAAAAAGAGTAGGGATCATCTTTTGTGCATGCCCTTCACACCCACCTACCAGACTTTGTGGAGAACCACCCCCCACCATGCTACCCTCAGCCTCATCATTTACTATGCCTGAAGAATTTTTTTGGTTGTATATATTAAGTCCAAGTGGCCAATAGCATTTTCTCCATTTTACAGAGAGGGCTCTGTAAAGCCAGAATGTAAATCTCTGTAGCAACTGAGAAAAAAAAGAGAGTAACTAATAGCTCTAAAGGAGAATAGCATTGAAGGAATTGAGATTCATAATTCACACAGATTAAATTACTTGTTAACTGCTTGGTCTGAAGCCCCATGCTATTGCTCCATATTTTAAGCATCTCTTAAATAAAATTAATTTTTAGAATGGCAGGTAATGTCGCTCACAAGGGGAAAATAACTATTTACTTATCAGCCTAGATTACATATTAAAAAGCATTTCATTGCAATTTAATTTGGTGAGTCAGAATCTTCACCCGGAGATCAGTTATCACCACCCTGATGTGATGCTCATTCACTGGGGGAAATGAGGACGATGCAGAGGAAGGGAGGGTGGGACCCAGAGGAGACCCGTGGGCTTCGTGTGGGCCCCTGTCTGGGCTGCAAGAGGGGACTGCACTGGAGATGAGGCAGCCCTTTTACGAGGGGTTTACAGCAGCACTGGAATAAGCAACACTGTCTTTTTATGATTTTGGTTTTTAATTTAAATATTTTTATTTTCTGATTGCAAAATGAATACACGGCTTTCACTGAAAATATTTAGAAGAGTTTTTTAAAGTACAAAGAAATAAATAACAGGCTGGGCGAGGTGGCTCACACCTGTAATCCTAGCACTCTGGGAGGCTGAGGTGGGAGGATCGCTTGAGGTCAGGAGTTGGAGACCAACCTGAGCAAGAGTGAGACCCCGTCTCTACCAAAAATAGAAAAAATTAGCCAGGTGTGGTGGAGCGTGCCTGTAATCCCAGCTACTTGGGAGGCTGAGGCAGGAGGATTGCTTGAGCCCAGGAGTTTGAGGTTGCTGTGAGCTAGGCTGATATCACGGCACTCTAGCCCCAGCAACAGAGCAAGACTCTCTGGAAAAAAAAAATGAAAGAAAGAAAGAAAGTAATAATGACTTCAAAATTCTACCTCTGGAGACATGCATTGTTAACACCTCCCTTTACCTATAACATTTAGAAAGAGGGACAGTGCTTGATGGGAAATGCAAAGGCCCTGGGTGGGAGCATGTTGGTGTCCAAGGAAGAGCAAGGAGGCTGGTGTGGCTGGAGCAAGAGGGAGAATGCTAGGAGAGGCGGGCAGGGGATAAACAGATGCTTGTAGGCCAGAGGAAGGGCTGGGGTTGTACTCTGAGTGAGACAGGAAGCCACTGAAGGATATCCACTGAAGGAGTGATACCACGTTCTAAAAGGATCTGGCTTATTGGGAGCAGGGAGGAGGGTAGCACAAGGAAGCCATTGCAGTAATCCAGGAGAGAGAGGATGATGGCTCTGATGAGGATGGAAGTGGTAGAGGCAGTAAAAAGGGGTTAGATTCTGGATATAACTTGAAGGTAAAGGTGGAAGGATTACTGATAAACTGCCCTCCAGCTCCACTGTCCATGAAGCTTGGTCCCAAGGCACGTGTTGTTCTGCGAAGTTCCTGAGGTGCTCTCTCCATTACTGCTCAATGTGCAATCTCCCAGTTGAGCCCCACCTCTACACAAGCTAACCTAGAAATATTCTGTTTCTTGTGTACTTACCATGCACCTCAGAAAACCCCTCGGCTCCTCCTCCCCGCCACCTCCGACGCTCTGACTGAGAGAGGAAAGGCAGCAGCTGGTTCTTGTTTTGATGACCTTCTGTGGTATTGTAATATACAGCTAAATAAAAAGAGAATCAGTTGAAAGAAAACACCACCGAGTGTGTCCCTTTCGAAGTGAAAGGCAGAGATGTTTTGCAGGCTGTGGATTAGCATGCGCAGCCACAGAACCAAGCTCAAGATTTAGTGCTCATGGCAGACACCTCAGAGAAGGTGCGAGGACACGGTGCCCTGGAAGCCAGAGCTGCAGAGGTGTGGAGGGCAGAGAGGGACATTAGGCTTCAGAGAAATGTTGTCTTCTGCACTAAACTGAATGCACTTTTGCATTCAGAGAAGATTTTCTTATTTCTCCTGAAAGTTTTAAGAACAAATGAGGCTCTTAATGTGCCCCATTTTGAAACTTGTGTTTCATCATTCTTAAAAGTGAAATGAGTCATTTGTTTTTCTCACCATCCTTGAAAAATAAAAAGAGAAGTTTCAGTTCTATTGAAAATCCTTACTCAGCCAGGGAAGGTGGCTCACGTCTGTAATCCCAGCACTTTGGGAGGCTGAGGCAAGACGATCACTTGAGGCCAGGAGTTCAAAACCAGCTTGGGCAACCCAGTGAGACCCTCATCTCTATAAAAAATTAAAAAATTAGCTGGGCACCTGTAGTCCTACCTACTTGGGAGGCTGAGGCAGGAGTATCGCTTGAGCCCAGGAATTCAAGGTCACAGTGAGCTGTTTGGGCCAATTCCATATTCCACATACACACCATGAATGCAGGGGCCCTGTGGAGCACAGGCAAGGATGGAGGCCATGATCAGGACTTGCGGACGTGAGTATGTGGTGTCTCTCTCCCTGGCCCACAGTGGGTAGTGTGTGGGCCTCCTCCATGGCCAGTAAGTCTGGCACCTAGGCCTGGACATTTAAGTCCTGAGGAATTATCACTTCAGTGTTTTCATATGGAACATAAGAATCTATTTATAGTAAGAAAACAAACTGGTTAATTCCCTTATGAAACATAGGTAGATAAATAAGGCAAAGTAGCATAAGTAACACAATTTTCTACATGTTTAAAAGAGGCTTGGATGGATCTCTAGGGCATTATGCTGAGTGAAGAAAAGCCAGTCTCAAAAGATCATATACTGTAAATTCCATTTATGTAACATTATTGAAATAACTAAATTATAGAGATAGAGGACAGATGGGTGATTGCCAGAGGTTACAGATGGTGGGGGATTGGGGAAGGAGGTGAGTGTGCCTGTAAAGGAACAGCATGAGGAGATCCTTGTGGTGATGGGGTAGTTCTGTACCTTGACTGCAGTGGTACGCACGAGATAAAGTGGCGTAGAACCGCACACACGTTGTACCAATGTCAATTTCCTGGACTCGATATTGTGCTATAGTTATGTAACCATTGAGGGAAACTGGGTGACCTCTCTGTACTATCTTTGCAATGTCCTGTGAATCTATAATTATTTCAAAATAAGAAGTGAAAAAAAAAAAAACAAGCATACTGTGATTAGGAGGGTGAAAAGGCAAGCCATGGGCTGGGAAAATACTTTGCAATACATTTGTCTGACAAAGGGTTCATATCCAAATATGTAAAGAATTCCTATAAACTAATAAAAGAAAGACAAATCAATAAAAATGAGCAAAGGAGAATATGCAAATGTCCAATGAGCATTTGAAAATGTGCTCAACATCATTAGTCATCAGGAAAATGCCAATTAAAACCACAATGAGATATTACTGCATACCCATCAGAATGGCTAGAATTAAAGGGTGACGATATCAAGTTTGATGAGGATATAGTGCAATTAGAATTTCTGTCTGTTGCAGATGGGAGTGTAAAGTAGGTCAGCCACTTTGGAAAACTCTGGAGGTTGAATTCTCTATGAAGTATGTTCTGTAATGAAGATTAGAGTGTAGGAAGTTTATTAGGGAGTACTTTGGGGACCAATACTTAGGAAAAGAAAGGAAAAGAAGAGAAGGAAGAAGAATTGGGCAGAGGGAAAAGCTGATCTATGAGGAAGTCTCAGGAAAGAACTCAGCTTCCCTTACAAGGGGTTCTAATGCTAGAATGGCCATTCAGAGTTGTTCTGAGCTGGGGACTTGGTTTTATGCCTCCATGTCGATCAGTCATTGCATGTGGGCTGGGCTGGGAAGGAGATGTGACCTTGGGTGAGGCACCTG
Source organism: Lemur catta (assembly GCF_020740605.2). NCBI lineage: Eukaryota > Metazoa > Chordata > Mammalia > Primates > Lemuridae > Lemur > Lemur catta. The sequence goes on from NC_059139.1 coordinate 45,030,865, forward strand.
TCCTGAGCCAAAGCAATTCCTGTAGAGGGCTGTCTTCCGGCAGCACTCCTAAAAGCTAGGAAAATAGGCTTCAGTCCTGAAGGGAGAAGCGTGTAACACCTCATAGCTCCTTTACAGTCTACCCCTTGTGTTATTAATTGGATTCACTTCATGTATTTTGGTGAGCAGCTCCTCCAAAATCCTGATGGAACTCTCCTTGAACAAACGGTAGTCTCAAATCTCTCAGCTGGGACTATGCTCATCTTCCCCATCCTCTACTATCCAATCTAGATTTCCTACACCCTCAGTTAGGTCCCCTGGGGTATCAGTGGCTTATCTGATGATATGATCTGGACCCTCACTTCCGAGAGAGCCAAGTCCCTGGTTTTCTTGTCCTTCTCCTGCCAGGATTGCTGTACTTGTGCTTTTGTCACCAAAACTGAGCACAGGGGTATTAGGAGGTACCCAAATGGATCACATAGGTGTCAGTTATATTCCTTCCTGCTCTCCTCCTGAGTAATCTGGGTCTATTATTCTTCGCAGTGTAGTGGTTCCTTTCTTGCCAGCTGGTCTCTTACCCATGAAGCAGCCATAGTTCAATGGTACTCTTACTGGGTTCCCTAGTGGAAGGGTTCTCCTTCTAGGAACTAGAAACTTTAAATCTGCAGAGCTCACAGTTGCAGAGATGGGAAGCACAACATCTCTCAATACATCATTGGGAGTCATTTTAGGTGAGACCTTTCCTCCTTCCATCCTCTGGCTTTTAGACCAATATATTCGAATCATAGGACCATATAAAGGTCATTGATTTAGACTGTATACTCAGTCCTTGAAAGGTAGCACTTCCAAATTGACACTTCAGTTGTGCCTTCAATACATCATTCCATCTCTATCACACTGGCTGCTTCTGGGTTGTGTGGTATTTGACAAAACTGGTGGATCCCATAGTCATGTGGATACTTATACTTACACAGCTCCTTTGCTTTAAAGTAGTGACCCACTCTGTAAACTTTCAGGTAATGCAGTTGGCTTAGACTCTGCGGGCAGGAAAGACAAACCCATATCTGAATACATATCTATTATCATCAAAATGAAATGCTGTCCTTCATTTCATTCTTTGGATGGAAGGGGACCAATGTAATCAACTTACCACCAAGTGACTGCTTGACCAACTTGGAGGATGATGCCATATTAGAGACTTATCATTGGCCTCTGTTGCTGGTGGGTTGGACATTCAACAGTGGCTTAGCAACGTCAGCCTTTGTAAGTGGGAAGCATGCTGTTGGTACTATGCATAGTTTCTGTCCTCACCACTATGATTACTCCATCAATGTCCCCATCATGCTGGCTCTGACATGGCCAAGGAAAGGGGCAGGATGATGTCAACTGGTTGAGTAATTTTTGTCTATCTGGATTTTTAATGGTTCTTCCATGGTGGGTGCACTCTGGTAGGGGTTAACACGCAAGAACTTCACACTTCATGCTCTCTCCTCTAGGTCCATTCCTCTCACCAAGATTTCTTTGCTTCTGATCTTCCTATCATCTCCTTTCCAAACCTTTGATCAGCTGACTAAGCCATTTGCCACTGCCCATGGGTCTATGCATATTCTAACCTCTGGCCATTTCTCTTGTCACACAAAGTAGGTGACCAGATTCACTGCCCAAAGCTCTGCTCAGTGAGAGGATTTCCCCTTAGCCCTGTCTTCCAGTTCACCTGTGAGTGTGAACCATCATCCATTTTGGGCTTATGCTCAAATCCAAACAAGCCCATCCACAAACTGAACTTAGAGTTTTTCCTCATCTGCCATCTGGTCATAAGGGATTCCCTGTGTGACCATAGGAATGAGCTGAAGGAGAAGCAATTTCTTCAGTCGAAGCAATTCCCAAAGAGGGCAGACAGCCGGCACCAGTCCCACAGCTAGGAGAACTGCTGTGAAGGGGAATCGAAGCGACATGTTACAGTGTCCATTAAGGGTATCAGCTAAAGCTAAACATACACTCAGTGTATGAGTGGATTGACTCAGACTTTCCACTCTTAGGTATATATGGAAAATAAATGAGTACATTTGTCCACAAAAAACTACATAATAATTTTCATAGAAACTTTATTTATAATAGCCCCAAGCTGGAAACAATGCAAATGTCTATCAATAGGAGAATGGGTAAATTAGACATATAGTCATACAACGGAATATGAAACTGACATCTAAAAGAACAAACTACTGATATACACAATATGTAGATAAATTAACTTACAGATGTTACGCTGAATGAAAAAAAGCCAAAACCAAAAGAGTATATACTCTCTGATTACATTTATATCATTTATCAGGGACAGGCAAAATGAACTTATGGTATTGTAAGAAAGAATAGGCTTTGCTTTTGGTGGGGATCACCTGGGAGCTTTCTGAGATGTTGGAAATGTTTTGTATCTTGATCTGGATGTTGGTTACATTGGCTTAATAAACTTTCACATGTGCATAAATATATGTGTGTGTGTGTGTGTGTATAATTACTGTACTTTACATATTTCACCTTTTTTGTATTTTATACCTCAATTTAAAAAAAGAACAAATAAATAGCAACTGCAACTGAAACAGAAAATTCAAGCATGCAATAAAGAGACATACTATGTAGTTCTTTAATTTGTGATATCTCTGTTTTGACCTTCTTAGCCATTTTGAAAGGGCAAAGCTTTGGGGCATAAACACTATGCAGATTGCACTTGATAAGTTACTTGGAGCACAGTGTCATTAATTTATCTGATCTGATTCTTTTTTGGGTCGAGAGGTTTCTGCTCAGCCCTGTCCTTTGCATCCACAGCAACCTCTTCTCTCTGACCTTCCTGGAATAATTTCCATTTCTAGAGCAAACTGCATTCTACAAAACATAAACATACTCCAGTTCCCTTCCTTCCACCTCTAAATCTCCTGCAGCTGGTGTCCCTCTGCCTTTTATACTGAAAGTATTTGATGTCACTATACCTTAGTTATTTTCAAATACACTGTCACTTCCCTTTCCCCATCCCCCAAGGCTTTCTGTGTGTGAATGATTTAGCAGGACTCAGTAATCAGATATTTAAAGGGACCAGCTCCTTTTAAAGTTAGACACATTTTCTATACAAAATGAACCCCTTTAACAACATGACATGAGCCTTGTTCCCAGGATGAATATACCAGACAATGCTCTGTCCATGTTTGGGGTAGACAGGTGTGATGGGAACATTCTATTCAAGTTATTGGACAATTTTCTTCATCTGTAAAATAGAGAAGTAATAAGGTTACTGTGGGAATTAAATCAGTAGACATAAAACACTGAAACAGTTCCAGACAATGGTGAGTATCTGTAGAATTCTGATCAGAATCATGATATTCACTGAGCATGCACAGAACACATTCATGAAAACCAACAACAGCAGGAAAACGTCTCATGTGCAAATAAATGCACCTCACTTGGGAAGGACAAGTCCCAAATGGGAAATGATCTTCTATTGTTAACATACAAAATAGAGAGAATGATTTAAGTTACATAGGGAGAATTTTTTAAAAGATTGAGCTGAATTAATTATTAAAGACATACGTTATGAGTAGGCAGGATAATATCAAGGAGTTCTAAATTATTTACACTTTATTGTTCTCAGTGTATGGGTGTCTGACATGCCTCATCTACTACGGAATTCTGCAGACCCAGAATATTTTCTGATAATGCGTCTCTCTAAGGTGATCTTGAAACATCTTATTTATTGAATCAGATTCAGAATTTCTCAAATTCCCTATCACAAAGATTCTACTTTTAGGAATGAATATCTTCTTTCAGGTTGCAGAATGTAGCTTCTACTTTAAGAATTGTGAGAGGGAAGAGATGTTTCCAAGGAACATGCTGGTTCTGAATGTACAATCAATGCTACAGCATTTCTGAAAATCGTGATGTAAATGGTGAAAGCAAGATTAGGAAGGTCTTGCCTTTCAGATGCACCTTACTGCTTCTTCTACTTGTGTCTTGGAGTTCCAAAGGATCCCAATATGCCCACGTCCTGGACTATCGTGTTCATTAAGTTAAGCAGCCATCGTATCTCGCCTGCACATCTGCTGGTCCAGTTGCGAGTGAATGGGAAGGAACCAAGTTGCTCCCATGCTACCAAACTGCGCGTGTGTGAAAGCGAGAAGGGGAGGGGGCGAGTATTTCTGAACAACTATGAAGAGAATTTGATAACAGATGAGGGATCACCGATGAATCTGGGACTCTCTCTTATCTTTACCTGTAAGTAGAGATTCAGAGGAAGAAAAGTCCTGTGCCAAATCAGATTTCGTGGGTGTTTCTTGAGCATTCCAGATTCACTGTTGGAGACGCATTCTAGCTCTGCCATGCCTCCGATGACTGTGGGTCTCAGCAAAGGTCAGGTGTCTGGGACAGGTTCTAGAAGAATGCAGTATATCCATTATTTTCTGTATCAGAATGTTCCCAAGTCTGCATAGCCCTAGCTTTAAGAAATAACCTAGTATTTTATAGTACAGTAGGGAAATTATAGTTACCAATAATTTATTGTACATTTCAAAACAGCTAGAAGAGAAGAATTATAATGTTTCCAAAACAACAAAAAGATAATGTTTGAGGTGATGGATATCTCAATTACCTGGATTTGATCAACACACATTATATATACCAAAATATCACATGTACTCCAAAAATATGTACAACTATGATACATCAGTAAAAAATACAAAAAAGAATAAACTGTGAAAAGATCAAGATTCAAAAAAAAGAAAGAGAGAAATAGGCTAAACATAGAATTTGGGGTGGATGCAGGGAGGTGGGAGAAGGTGGGGCAGGAAGCCCGAGGGTCATACTGGGTTTTTCGTTGACCACTATATCCTGATAAAGAGGTTTCTACTCTGAGAATCTCTATGTCAAGATGCTTAGCTTGACTGATATCCTTTGGATAAAAGAGAAACTAGGAATTTGAGGGACATGATAAAAAACTTTAATCAGGGACCATCGATAGTATTTATTTCTTTTTTTCTTATTTATTTTCTTTTTGTAATACTACTAAGATCTTTGGCCAAGTAACTTCTTCCTGACATTTTGACTGGCCACTTTGATTCTAATGGGATCTTCAGATTATTAGAAGACACGTGGGAAGGGGCCAAAAGTTCTTGTTTCTGACTCTCAGGTAAGCCTGATAAACCCTTGCAAATCCATCACCATTTTCCTTCCCATTGGGGGTTTGAACCAGCCAGGTGGTACCTGAGAGTGGCTCTGCTTGGGCAGGTCTTGGCATTGGTCCAGAGGTGATAGCATCCATTCCCCAGAGTGGGCTGAGATGCTCTAAGTTAGTTTTTATATCTCCTCTCCAGTACATGTGTCTTAGTTCATTCAGGCTGCTGTAACAAAATACCATAAACTGGGTGGCTCGTAAACAACAGAAATTTATTTCTCACAGTTCTGGAGGCTGGAAAGTGCAAGATCCAGGGGCCAGCAGACAGTGCCTGGTGAAGGGCCACTTTCTGGTTCACAGATGGCACCTTCTCACTGTGTCCTCACATGGTTGAAGGGGCAGGCAGCTGTCTGGGGCTTCTTTTGCAAGAGCACTAATCTCATTCATGATGGCTTCTCCCTCTTGACCTAATCACCTCCCTGAGGCCCTACCTCCGAACATCATCAGCTTGGAGGTTAAGATTCCAGCATAGGAAATTTGTGGGGGACACAAACATTCAGACCACAGCACTTTAATTTCCAGATTAATTCCCAGACTCTCAGAGAAATCCTTATTCAAATAAATTAATTCGGAGGAAAATCCCAAACTAATTAGCAAGGATTGTTTTTGCTGTTCCTCTAAATCAGAGCGGATGCTCTCTCACTGCCCCGGCCCCTGTTGGGAGAGAACTGGGCCCCGCCGTGTGCCACTCATCCTCCTTGTCCTTACTTCATTCCTGGCTTGCATCCCCAGAACACTTTCCAGATCTGCATTTCCTCTCACGAGATCTCTGCCCATCCCTCATTCTGCATTCCCTACCAGGAAGAGACGCCTTGCCAGGGCACAGGTCCTCGGCCCCTGTTACCCAACAAACTGGCAACTCCTTAACTCAGCTGAAGGCCTGTGCATTCTTCAGCCTCAGTTTCCCTCTCCTCAGAGGCCTCAGGAAGTCTGTCTGTATCTTTGCCTTTGTTCTGTGGTGAGGTGTTAGATCTGTGGAGGTCCTCTTGCCAAATCCCAGCCTTTTCCTTCCCCTCTTTCTAGAAGAACCCTTTTCTTTCAGAAAGAGGCTTTCTGGCTGCTTTCTGTTCCTTCCTTTCTTACCTTAGTTCCTATCCACAGCAGTCTTGAAGCTCGTCTGCTAGTGTGTGTGGCGGGGGCCCAGGGGTCTAAACAGTCACCAATCCTTGCTTGATCAGTGTGGTCCCCAGAGCAAGGCCTGGGGCAGATAAGGAGCCGCAGATTAGAGGCTGCAGAACCCCCTTCCCTGGCTTGTTCTTGTCTTGCCTAAAAAATGTCTCTGCATTGCACTGACACCCGGGGCAGCACTGTCTCCCCAGACACCAACGGTGATAGCTTTCCTTTATTGCTGGCAGCATTTGCTGACTGCTTGTGATGTGCTGAGCTTGGTACAGTACACATTTTGCTTAATCCTTGCTCTGAAGCAGTTCTAAGAGGTGGGTTCTGTTATTCTCCCCATCTTACAGAGGAGAACACTGAGACCCAAGGATAGGCAGAGCCCTGCGAAAAACTCAGCTCTGACTGCAGAGCTGGAATGCTTGCCCTAGCCCCAAGCTGCAAACAGTCACTTCTATTCTGAGACTGCCCTGCCAGCTTCTTCTCAGTTGTCAGACTGTTTGGGAAGCTGCATCAACTCTCCCAAGTCAAGAGGACACTTTGAGTAAATGAGCACTGACAGGCACTGCCAGGACAGCAGTGCATTCTGTCCCCGCCAGACTCATCTCTGATCTTCATGACAAAGCTATGGCCCCCTGTCACTCTGGGCCACATTCTGGTCTGTCTTCGTGTCAGCCCCTAACATTTCTCCTCTTCTCTCACGGTGCCTGTTGCAAGATGGTCATCCTGTGTGTCTATTTATTCCTTGGGGCTTGTTTGGGTTCAGTGTAGAGTGTGTGTTTGTTTTTCCCAGACAGAATCAGATCCAGCCTTTCTGCCCCATCCCTTTTGGGAGGTACTGCTCTTCTCCACTGTGTAAATGATTAAGCAGCTGGGAGCTGAACTTGGTGGAGGCCATCTCTGTTTCCACCTCCCTTCTATGCCCGTCCTCTGTACTTTCAAAGCCCCTTGGGCACACTCTCTTGCCCTACAAGATTGCAGCTGTGTACCTTCTGTTGCCTCTCCTAGACCAGCAGTTTCAGCCTTCTGTTGCCGCCTGGGACACAGCGGACAACTAATAAGTGTTTGTTGAATGAATGAATGAACGAACACAGATTTTAATATGCATAATCATGGCTCTCTGACAGAACTGCCGTTATGATCCCTTTGGAAAGGACCCACGTGCTTAATTTCAGGATAGAAGGATTGTGGCAACAACATTGCACAGACTCTCTCTTTTCTGGTTCACCAGAGCTCCCTGCACCTGCTGAGAAGCTCCCCCCCCCCCACCACACACACACCGGTTAGGTAAAGGGAGGACCCTGCTGAGTATTCAGCTGGCCCTACCCCAGCCCACCATTTCCAGGGAGGGGCTTGGAAGTAAGGTGATCATTGTCCTTTTGTCTTCTTAGAATGTCCTTTGGGCATTTTAGAGTCCGTGTGACAGCCCTCATGTTCTTCCCAAGCTGTTTGCCAAGTGCAGGTCAGAGGGTCCTTGCATCAGGTGCTCTTGTTGGGATATAAAGCTTCAATTCCCAGCTCTACTACTCTGAAGGGGAGAACGAGGCCTTATCAAGATTGCCTGGCAGAATGTGTTATTTATAAACCCACCAGCTTATCACCAAGAAGATTGCCGTCTTCACCGAGAGAGGCTTTTAAAGATTTCTCTGTTAATATTTGCTTCATCATTTTACAAAGTCTGTAGCTAGGCCTGATCAGACAGTTATTTCTGGCTGGGTACAAATTCTGTTTTCAGAATATTGCTTGGCTCTTTGTTCCTTTCCCCTCTACGCTGCCCACCCCCAGCCTGACTCATCTCTTCTAGAACCTTCTCTGTCCTTTCCCAAACCACTGGGAGTGATTTACTAAGTGCATTTGCCAGCTAGCTTCCAGACACTGGCTAGAAAGAACAATTTACAGGAACAAAATGTCCCCAACTTGTAAGTGGATCATAGTCCAAAATTCATTTGAGAATTAGCCATTGGAATCAACAATGTTTTTTTCTCATAGAAACAAAGGTGCGGGTGAGGTCTCAAGATAACCAACCCCCAGAAGCCATAATGTGGCTGAATTGTAACACAATTGAGGGATCTAGGAACAGAATATATGTGGATGCAGAAGAGAGGATTGTGGTGGGGCAGGGGAGGAGAGGACAGGAGGAGAAATTGGAGGAGAGGGTATCTTTCTCCCTCCCTTTATTAACACAGTTCTAGTCCTGGGCCACCGTTCATAATAATCAGATCTTAGGCACACAGCCTCTTGTGGCCTTAGAGTCAGAAATGATTGGAGCTCAGGGTCTGACCCTTGTTAAGCAAACTCACAGCAGCTTGATGTGCCAATCAGAATGGCAGTTACTCACCAACACTACGGCTAGATAAGCCCATTGCTACCAGTGCCTTTCCTTCTTGGAAGCAAGTCTACAAGGGAAGCTGGGGTGCAATCAGAAAGCTGTGCGTGAGCCTCACTTAGATCAGGGCATCTACTGTCGCAAGCCTGGCCAGGACAATTTTAGACCCCACTATTCTCTCCTTTGGGCACTCGGTGCATAATCAAGGCTCAGGACTTGCTTCTTTCACTCTCCCTTTCCTAAGCGTCCTGGCTTTTTGCCAGACACATTCTTGCTCTGACTGTGGTGATATCTTCAATCAGATCAGAGCCAAAATTGGTAGGCCTGGGAGCCATTCTGAATTTTTAAAGTTAATGTAGTAGTGCTCTGTTCTGATCCAACATGTGTGGATTTTACGCTGTAACTAGCAGGAAACAATTTAATTTCTATGTTCTCAGGGGTCATTTTAATCCAATGTTTCTAACCCTCCAACCATATTCCAGCTATATCTTCAGCTGTAGATAATATGGCTACTTTATGTGTGTGTATGAGAGGGAGAGGGGAGAGCAGAATCAGTCCATCTTATTCCACAAAATCCTCAAAATTCAAAAATATTTGCTGCCTCAAATCTTTTTTCGGAAATAGCAGGAATGTAAAGTAGTAGAACAAAATACATGAAGAAACATAAAGTCACTCGTTAACTTTTCATCCTTAATTGAAATGCTGTTTCCCCTACAGCAAATGATATCAGCTAGATGCTAGAAAGAAAAGTGCACAGACTAAATTATACTAATGGGCAAATGACTAGCTAACATTTCTAGTAACACCTGGAGAGTTTTTTTCTTTTTGAAGGCAAGCAGATAGTGATACATATGCATCTTTAACCAGTAGAATTTCAGGCAGAGTTTATGGCTATTTCACAGAGTAGAAAAGCTCCGGAAGTATTGTGGGAAAGATTTCAGTTTTAGGCTGGTCTTTTGTTCTCAGAGTTCAGCTTCTTTCAGAACACCAATCTAGGAGATTTGTAAGACTCCAAGGTTTATCACAAAAATTTCCGTGGCAGAACAACAGCGATCAGAACCTCTCGTTGTTGGAGTGAGAGAGGAGTCAGGCTGCTCAGGGATGAGTGAGGGCAATTGCTGGGATGAGTGACAATAGCAGACCCTCTGCTAGCTTAACTTGACCTTTCGTCCATTTCTATGGGTCACACTTCTCACCTCTTTCCAAATGCCCCATTTCATTTCATTTTTTTGGTGACCATGCACTCTCCAGCCACCCTGGTCCCCTTGCTACTAGTCGGCCAAGCCAGGTGTGCTCTCATCTCAGGCCCTGCCTCTTCTCTCTGCCTAGAAACTCTTCTCCCAGATTGTTACAACAACCCTCTGTCACCTTACTCAGACCTCTACCCAGCGCTGCCTCTTCAGAGAGGTATTCCCTGACCTATCAAAAATAGCAGCTTCCTCCATTTATTATCCTCTCTCCCTGCTCAATTTTTCTTCATAGCACTTATCACTACCTGACATATTATATTATGTATCTGTTGTTTAATTTTTAATCCATTTGTTAATATCTGAATGCTAGCTGCACTTGGGAGGGATTTTGTCCAGCTGGACCAGAGCTACATTCCTAGCACGTAGCCTGTGCTAGGCACAATGTGAGCTCTCACTAAATATTTGTTAGACAAATGAATCTCCATTTTGCAGATGAGAATTTGAAGCTTAGAAAGATTAAATTACTTAGTCCAGGTCACACAAGTAGGAAGTACCAGAGATGGGATTTGAACCCAAGTCATTTGATGCCAAAGCCCATATTCTTAACCATCATCTGTGTGTGTGTGTGTGTGTGTGTGTGTGTGTGTGTGTGTATCTTTCATTCTTCTCCACTAAGCTCTCAGATTCTCCATGATATGGACTATTTGTATTATAGCTTGTAACCTAAATGCTTACAGCGTCTGACATGTGGAGGGGATTCTATAAGTGTCAGATAAAAAATATATAATCTGCTAATGGATGACTGCTTGAACAGAGAGAGAGAAGCACGTTTCGGATGAGGACACAGTGTAGACAAAGGCACAAAGGCCTGAGAAACACAATGTGAGTAGCAGAGTTCAAATATCTCCTTAAGTAGCCAGCTTATCACCAGGGGCAGCTTAGCAGTGTGAAAAATAAAGTCTATTAAATATAATCATTGCACATTCCCCTTTAGCAGCTGGAGTCATTGCCCCACACCTTGCCTCATGGCGCACATACAACTTTAAACCTTGAAATGTTTTGCTAATCTTCCAAAGACTTCATTATGGTGAGATGAGGCCATGGTAAAAATGTGCTTGTCTTTACAAGGACAGATGGTAAATTGATAGCACTATACAATGGCCACAGGACTTAACACTGGTTCTGAATGTCAACCAGACAACAGATGCAATGTTTACATTTGCTGAGAGGGTTCAATCTCACTGATACCAATGAATTTGGAGGTGTCTGAGCAGCAAAAAGATTTATTTGGCTAGTTAAATGCAGAATTCTGGACTCTCCAGGAGGGATAATGGTTTGGTAGAAAGGGGTGGTAGAATAACTGATTGTCCTATTTTTCACAGCCAGCTCCCTTCTTCCTTCTCACATTTTGGTCCCATTGCCACGGCAATCCTGCTGTCCTCAACACAAGGAGACAGGAAGGAGATGGAACCAGAGCCCTCTGGTGGGATTGGCCCCTCTGAGCCAAGACTGTCATATTCTGGCTAGAGCAGTGTCCACAATTGTCTCCTAGCATCAGGGCTGTGCACAGTGACATGCATATCTCCTTTATCTACCATGCCATGCATCCCTTTTGTAGGCTAAGATGACTGGCATCCTTCTCTCCTACCCAATTCACATCCCCTCCTCCCTCATCACTCAGCTTCATCTGCCCTTCTCCCAAACACATTGCTGTTGATTTTTATTAGCTCTGAATCAAAGAAAATGTGCTGCAGAATATTGCATCAGGGAGGCAACATTTCAAAGTTTAATTACTGTCTCTGTAAAGGTGCTTTCTAAATTAAACCAGCCTGTTTCCCAGCCTCTTGAAAACTTTTTCTGACTGTGGAAAAATGGGGTAAATCTGCCACAGGATTGAAGAGAAGGAAGCAGCCATCTTTCTCTCACCTGCTCAGAGCCTCTTCAAAGCCCAGACTGTCTTGCTCGAAGGTCTGCTAAACAGAAAGAGGCAGGAGACGCTGGCCCTGACTGTTGGGCCAGTGCTGAGAAGCAAGCGGAGAAAGGCGTGCCCTGCAGACTCCATCTGAGCCCTGCAAGTCTGCACACCTTGGCTTGGCAGCCCCTGCAGAAATTTGAACATTTAGATTCAGAAGAGTGCCCCTCTGGATTAATAATAAGTAGATTCCTACCTTAGACTGATGTAAAGAACAAGGTTAATCAAATGTGTTGAGAAAGGACATCTCTCACCAGACCAGCAAAACTATTAGAGATATGTTGCCCCTCCCCCCTAAAAATAGAGATGTGTATTTGCTGCTAGCAGGGAGACGGGGGCAAAAGTGACCCTCATTCGTAACTGGTGGAAATGTGAATTGTTACTTTTTTTGGAAGGCAGTCTGGCCACAGGTGTTAAACTGGGAAAGACACCTCCTCAGACAGGCCTTCCCTGACCATCCTATCTACGGCAGCACATCCTAGAGTCCCTATCGTGTGTCCTACTTTATTTCCTTCCTAACATTTCCCACTATCTGAAATTACATATACCATATATTCTACATACCACTTGATTAACATATAATTAGCATACAATAAACTGCACACATTTGAAGTGTCACATGTCACGACTGAATGTATAAGCACACTGGAGAAACTATCACCACAGCCAAGATAATAAACAGTCCTTCTCTCTCGAAAGTTCTCTCGTGCCCCTTGGTAATCCATCCTACCTCTCCCCTGCAGGCAACCACTGAACTGCTGTCACTATAGATTGGCTTCCCTTTTCTTGAATTTTATATAAATGGGATTATACAATATGTACTCTTTTTTATCTGGCTTCCTTCACTCAGTGTCATTGTTTTGAGATTTATCCAGATATGTTATCAGTATCAGTAGTTCACTGCATTTTATTGCTGAGTAGTGTCCCAATGTATGGCTGTGCCACCATTTGTTTATCCATTCACCTGTGGGGGACATGTGGATTGTTTCCAGTTGCTTATTGCAGATAAAGCTGCTTTGAACATGTTTGCAAGTCTTTGTATGGATACGTGCCTTCATTTCTCATGGGTATATACCTAAGAGTAGAGTGGCTGCGTCATGTGGTAGGTTTAACATTGTGTTTAACATTTTAAGAAACTGCCAAATTGTTTTCCCAAATGGACATATGATTTTACATTCCCACCAACAGTGTAGGAAAGCTCCAGTTATCCCATATCGAAAGAATGTATGAGGCAAATATACACAATTTAACAAAAAAATAATTTAAAAATTAAATTGGGATGTACCCACCACTCAGACATAGGAAAGAGAACATTTCCAGGAACTTAGAGGATCCCCTCTCCCTCTATCAACCTCTCCCTTCCCACCAGAGATAACCAGTATCCTGAGTTTTGTGTTAATCATTCCCTTGTTTTCTTTTACCATTTTACTACCTATTATATATATATATATATATTCCTTAAAAATATATATATAAATTTGACATTTATATATTAACATTAATATATGTTAAACATATACTTAAACATTAACTTATTTGGTTTCTCCAGTTTTTGGTTTTTTGAAATGAAATCATTGGTCATTTCCCTAATCCCTGTGTGTATAATTGGTATTGACATACCTGGCATTGACTCCTTGGCCTATGAGATAAGAGCTGTCATAGTGGGGAAGGCCAAGTGGAAACTTCTTCTTTATTTTTTTTTAAAGAGACAGGGTCTCACTCTATTGCTCACACTGGAATGCAGTGGCATGATCATAGCTCATTATAACCTTGAACTCCTGGCCTCAAGTGATTTTCCTGCCTCAGCCTCCAGAGTAGCTGGGACTACAGGCATGCGCCACCATGCCTGACTAATTTATTTTTTTTAGAAACAGGGTCTTGCTTTGTTGCCCAGGCTGGGGGTCTCAAACTCCTGGCCTCAAGTGATCCTCCTGCCTTGGCCTTCCTGAGTGCTAGGATTGCAGATGTCAGCCACTGTGCTTGGCTCAAGTGGCAACTTTTGAAACTGTCTCTCCTAGCCAAAATATTAAATTTAAAAATATATTTCACAAGGAGATGGCAGAGAATAGTGCTACCACTGAAGATTTAGAAGATGCAGAGGTGATAATTATTATATGTCCATTTAATTAACCAGTCTGGCCCCTGCAGAAACTGGATCAGTCTTGGAGAATGACAGTGGACTACTGCAAGCTCAGATAAGTAGGCACCTTAATTGCAGTTGCTGTGCTATACTTGGGTACTCTTGCTAGAGCAGATTGACAAATAAGACCTCAGACATGTGGTATAAGGTTAATGCTTTTGTGAATGTGTTCTTTTCCATTTTGATCAGAAAGAGGATTAGAAAGAGTTCATATTTATGTGGAACAGACAATGAGTATTCATCTACAATTTTGCTCTAACGTTGTTAACTTTCGTGCCCTCTGTTGTAATACATTCCAAAGAGATCCAGACTGTCTGAACATCCTGTAGAACATCACATTAATCCATTACATCATGCTGATCAAGAAAAATGAATAGGAGGAGGTATTATATTGAAGTCCATTTAAGAACAATGAGCTCCAGACTGTGGGAGAAAAACCCTATGAGGATTCATGGACCTGCCACTTCAGTAACGTTTTTAGGGACTTGGTGGTCAGGGACGTGCTAAGATATCTCCACCAAAGTGAAAAAAACAAGATTGCATCTTGAATCTCTTACCACAAAGAAGAAAGCACAGTGCCTGGCAAGTCACTCTTAAGTTCTAGAGACAACATATTCTGCATGTAGGAATATTGTTCTGGCCTGTATACCCAGAGGCACAGAAGGCTGCCAGTCTTGTGTGGTGCCCAGACTAGGAAAGAGCTCTGCAGTAGGCCCAGGCTGTGGTGCAAGCAGCCTTGCTGTCGTAGTCAGTTCAGGCTGCTATAACAAATTACCATAGACTGGGTGGTTTAAGCAATACACATTTATTTCTTGCAGTTCTAGAGTCGGGAAGTCCAAGATCAAGGCAGCAATAGATCTGGTGTCTGGTGAAGGCCTGCTTCCTGGTTTACAGATGGCTATTCTTCTTAGCCTTACATGGCAGAGAGCAGAGAGCAAGAGAAGGCTCTAGTGTCTCTTTTTATAAGGGCATTAATCCTGTTCGAGATGGCACCACTCTCATGATCTAATCACCTCCCAAAGACCCTCCCCTCCTAATATTTATCACATTGGGGGCTAGGATTTCAACATATGAATTCTGGGGGTGAGGGGATACAAATATTCAGTCTGTAACATTTACTGTTCAAGGCCATACAACACCTACCAGGCTCTATGGTGCTGGAGCTATCAGTGGTGGAAAATACGGCATTATGGCAAGCCTCTGTGAGAGAACGACAGCACAGGCCTCCGGGGTTCTGAAGCAAGGTCAGACCATTTGTTGCAGAGAATTATATGCCTCTTGAAAAACAGCTCTTGGCTTGATACTGGGCTCTGGTAGAGACAGAATGCTTGGTAATTTGGAGCACAATGACCCTGCACCTGGAACTATCCATTCTAATCTGGGATCTATCAGACTTATCAAAACACAAAGCTGCACAGGCCCAGCAGTGGTCTGTTGTAAAATGGAAATGTTACAGGATTGAGCCTACACAGGACCAGAGGGCACATGTTGCCCACACTTCCATGTCACTGTCTGTGGTTGCACCAGCACCCACCTCCCAGCTGACACCAGTGGCTGCAGGAGGATCTCGTATGATCAGCTGAGGGAGAAGGAAAAAGCTTGAACTTGGTGTACAGCTGGGTTGAGTCAGTATGAGGAAGCACACTGAAAACAGAGAGTGCTGTATTACATCCACATTCAGGGTGACCTTGAAAGGCAGTGAAAAGGGAAAATGTTCGCAGGAGGTGGAGCTGCAAGTAACACCCTGACCATTCACTTTGAGTGGAAGGAGAAGTAGGCCAAAGTAAGAAAAAATATGTATGTAGATTCCTGGACAGTGTCCAGTGGCCTGGCTAGTGTTTCAGAGGTCTGGAAGGAAAACAACTGGAAGATCAGAGACGAGGCTGTGTGGGATAGAGGCTTGTGGATGGACACATGGGAGTGGGAACAATGTGTGATTTTTCTATTACACTTTAACACCACCAGAAAGCATTCAACAGAAGAACCATTGAATAATAAGGTAAACAAAATGATTCAGTTAGTTGACATTAGCCAGCCTTCGTCACTGTCACCCCAGAACTGGAATTATGGGTGCATAAATACAGTTGCTATGGTAGCAGAGATGGAGGCATCTGTCCAGGGAACCCATTTCACTGCAAACAATTTGTGGGAATAGGCGCTTGACCATGGAATCTGCTAGTTGTATCACATACTATACCACATAGTGTACAGTATACAGTGGCAGGCAGCCTCACAGAACACAGGAAGGGCCTACTGGTAACACAGAGGAAAGCACAGCATGAACTTCTACTTGCCAAGGCCAATCTAACTCCTGCTGCTTCTGAATGTACAAACAGACAGCAGCCATCAATGTTTAGCCTTTGGCATTCCACTATTGTTAGAGGAGACCAACTGGCCACTAGTGGCAGGTTAGACACTTTGGGATCCTTTCATCTTGGAAGAGCAAGCGGTTTCCCTTATAGGGAAACCTACTCTGGTTACGGATTTGCCTTTTCTGCATGCAGAGCTTCAGCTAGCCTCATGATTCAGGGGCTTACAGAATTCCTGACGTGCAAGTATGGAAACCCACACAACATAGCTATCCAGGGGACACACTTCATAGCAAAGGATTTGTAGGAAAGTGTTCTTGACCATGGAATCCACGGATTGTATCACATATTGCACTATACAGTGGCAGGCAGTCTCACAGAACACAGGAAGGACCAGCTGAAAGCAGACTGAAGCACCAGCTTAGAACCAATACCCTGCAAGGATAAATGTCATTCCTTAGGATGCAGTATATATACTAAATCAGAGACCGCTATATGGTGCTATGTTCCCAGCAGGAAGACTATATGAGTGTGGGAACCAAGGAGTGCAAGTAGGAGTGGCTCCACTTGCCATTATACCCAGTGACGTACTGATGAACTCTGTGCTTTCCATCCCCGTAACTCTCACCATTGCAAAGTCACAGGTCCTGGGCTCTAAAGGAGGTGCACTTTTGCCAGGGCACAGATCAAATTTCTTATTGACTATAAGTTATGGCTGTTGTCAGGGCACATTGGTCACCTGATGTCCAAAGTCCGGTAGGGCAAAAAAAGAGGGATTACTATTTTGGAAGGGGTAATTGACTCTCATCAGAAGAAGGAGGTTGGGCTGCTCTTAGCCAATGGGGGCTGAGAAAAATGTGTGTGGAAGTAGCTGATCTACTTTGGTACTTCCTGGTGTTCTCTTGTCCAGTTTTCACTGTGAATGGACATATGTAGTGATCTGGCTTGAGAAGTCTCAAACCCCTCAGTGATGACGGTTTGGGTCACACCAACAGGTAAACTACCAAGACCTGCAAAAAACTTAGCTGAGGATAAGGAAAATTTAGAATAGATAGTGAAGGAGGGAGAAGATACATATCAATTGCAACTTCACAACCAATTGCAGCAACAGGGGCTGTCATTATCTTACTAATATCTCTCTTCTAAGTTTTTTCTGAAAGAAAAGGCCCATAGGAACCGTGAAGGAGTTGCTCCTTGAGCATACTTGGAGAGGAGGATCTATGCAGCCAAAGGATAATCTGCCACAGCCATGGAAGCATGGTGTTCAGATCTCCTTCAAGAGAGCCTGTTGGGAGGAACACAGTTGACTGACAATTTCTAGCTATTGCCCCTTTGTATCCACTATACTTTTCATACTCTTTCCTGGCTTCTGCCAGCCAATGCCTGAGCATCCTGGGGAGGACTATGGGCAATCCATTTTGGCCTAATTTCAGACACATCCAGTCAACAACCTTTGTTAATGAACACCTCTTCAGTCTGATCTAGGCTTTCTTAGAATTCTGTAACAATTTGAGATTCCACTTACTCAATTCTTTCCTTTCTCTCTCCTTTCACAGGTGTCAAACCTGCATTGAAGCCTGAAGGATGCCTCCACCTCCTCCTGCTCCTTCCCCCTTCACCCTTCATAGATTTTCTAATCTAATCTGTTTTTGCTGTCTACTTTTCAGAGAACCCAAGTTAGCAGTGTTATAAGGTCTTTCATTACATACAAAGTGATATAATGTTATTTTAAGATAGACTAAATTATGTGCATTGTATTTCCTAGAGCAACCGCCAACAATATAACAAGGACATAAAATCCTGTAGGCGATATAAAATGAAATATATTAAAAAATTCTCAGTCAATTCAAGACAAGTCAAGGGAAGAAAAACAAAGAAGCCAAGAAAGAAGGGACAAATAGAAAAGATGTAGCAAGCTGATAAATTAAACCTAAGCATATCAACTAAATATAAATGAATATAAATATAAATATAAATGAACTAAGTACTTCACTTAAAAGGAAGAGATTGTCATATTAAATAAAAAGGAAAGATTAACTTGTATGTTGTTTATAAGAGATATACTTTAAATGTAAAGCCACAAAAAGTTTGAAACAGAAGAATTTTAAAAATTGTACTATACAAACACTAATTATAAGAAAGTTGATGTGGCTTTATTAATATCAGACAAAATAAACTCCAAGTCCAAAAGCAATACAGGAATAAAAAGGGATACTTCATAATGTTAAAAAATCAACATAGCTAAATTAAAAACTAAACAAACCCATAATTATGGGTAGTGGTTTTAACACTCAGTAATTGAAAGAATAAGTAGATTAAAAATCAGCACCTTAACATACACCTAGAATTTGAAAACTATAGCCTTCTGAAAACTACAGCCAAATCTAACCATACTATTTGTTTATGGCTGGTTTTGCACTACAGGAGCAGAGTTGAGTAGTTGCTGTAGAGAGTGTATGGCCCTCAAAGCTGAAAATATTAACTTTCTAGTTTTTTTTATAGAAAAAGTTTGCTGACTTTCAAAATAAAAGATTTGAATAACCTAGTCAACTAATATAATCTAATTGATATTTACAAAACACTCACCCAACAATTACAGAGTTTACATTTTTTTCAAGTGTCCATGGAAAAATGTGCTTAGCAATATAAAACAAGTCTCAATACATTTCAAATAATTATATATATGTTCTCTCACCACAACATAATTAAGTTATAAATCAATAACAAAAATATGTCTATGAAAATCCTTCATTATTTGGAAATTGAGCAACATGCTTTCTAAATAACCCCTGGGTCAGAGAAAATAATGAGGGAAATGAGAAAATATTTTGAACTGGATGTAAATGAGAAAACAGCATGTCAAAATTTGTGGGATGGAACTATAGAAATCCTTAGAGAGAAATTTATTAAATGTTTATACTAGAAAACAAGAAAGATATAAAAATCAATTATCTAAACTTTCACCTAAAAAGCTAGGAAATGGAGAGCAAATTAAACCAAAATAAGTAGAACATAAAAACATAATGAAAACAGTGAAAATCAATAAAATAATAAGCATACAAACAATTGGTAAAATCAACAAAGCCAAAGTTTGTTTTGTTGAAAAAGATTAATGAAATTGATGAACTCAACACAAGATGGATCAAGCAAAAAAGAGAGAAAACAAATTAACAGTATCAGGAATGAGAGAGGACATCACTACAGCTCCTACAGACATTGAAATAATAAGAAGAATGTTTTATGAATGAATTTTAATGCCAATAAATTTGGTGATTTAGATGAATAGACAAATTTATTGAGAGATATAACTTTAACACAAGAAGAAATACAAAATCTGAATGGTTGCAAGTCTGTTACAGAACTTGAATTTATAATTTAAAAAAATCTCCACACAAAGAAAACTCCAGACTGCATGGTTTCACTGGTGAGTTATATTCAACATTTGAGCAAGAAATAATATCAATCCTACACAAACTCAGAATGGAGAGCAGAAGGAGATGCTTCCCAACTAATTTTATAGGATCAGCGTAACCAGGATATCAAAAGTTGACAATAACGTAAAAGAAAATTACAGGCTAATATCCCTTATAAACATAGATGCAAAAATTCTTACCAATATTGCAATTTGAATCAAGTAATATATAAAGAGGACAATGCATCAAGGTCAAGTAGAGGGTTGTTTCAGGAAGTCAAGGATGACTCAATATTAGGGAATCAATAAAAGTAAGTCAGATATTAACAGAATCACGGAGAAAATTATGATTGGCTCAAGAGATGCAGAAAAAACATTTGACCAAAATCCATCATTCATTCATGATAAAAGTAAAAGGTCTCCTCCACAACCTAGGCACAAAAGAAAACTTCCTCAACCTGACTAAGGCCATCTACAAAATAACTACAATTAATATGATACAATAAAAGTAAAAGATTGAATACTTTCCCCCTTAGATCAGTAACAAGGCAAGGATGATATATTCAAATATACCACCTATAGTCAACATCATACTGGAGAGCCTAGCCAAGGAAAAAAGGAACGATAAATAAAAGACAGAAGAATTGGGTAAAAAAGAAGTAAAACTATCCTTATTCATAGATGAGATAGTTGTATACAAAAATAATCTGATTTCAAAGGAATCCACCAAAACTATTAAAACTAATAAGTGAATTTAGCAGGGTCACAGGATACAAGGTCTGTACATAAAAATTAATTGTATTTCTATATATTAGGAATAAAAATGTAAAATGCAACATAAAAGTTTACATTTACATTTACAACAGCATTATGAAGCATAAAATACTGAGGAATAAATGTATTAGAAGATATTCAAGACCTCTATACCAAAAACTATTAACATAAACTATAAAACATCACTGAAACAAATGAAGAAGACATAATCAGAGAGATGCATCATATTCATGGATAAGACCCAATATTGTTAGGCTATAATTTCTCCCCAATTTAATCTAGAGATTCAAAGTAATCCTTATTAAAATCCCAGTAGGGGCCGGGCGCGGTGGCTCACGCCTGTAATCCTAGCTCTGGGAGGCCGAGGCGGGTGGATCGCTCGAGGTCAGGAGTTCGAGACCAGCCTGAGCAAGAGTGAGACCGCGTCTCTACTAAAAATAGAAAGAAATTATCTGGCCAACTAAAAATATATATACAAAAAATTAGCTGGGCATGGTGGCTCATGCCTGTAGTCCCAGCTACTCGGGAGGCTGAGGCAGTAGGATCGCTTAAGCCCAGGAGTCTGAGGTTGCTGTGAGCCAGGCTGATGCCACGGCACTCACTCTAGCCCGGGCAACAGAGCGAGACTCTGTCTCAAAAAAAAAAAAAAAAAAAAAAAAAAAAAAAAAAAAATCCCAGTAGGTACATTTTTCTGGTAGAAATTGCCAAGTTGATACTCAAATTTAGATCAAAATAAAAAGTATAGTGAAAACAATCTTGAAAAAAAAAAGTTGGAGAATTTACACACCCTACTTTCAAGAGTAAATATAAAGCTGAGCAGCTGAGACTCAGTAGCTTCATTAAGGTGGAATTGCTGGGGCACAATTAGGGCTTCTGATTCCCAAACTTGCTCTTACTGACTATGCTATGATGCTTTGTTTCTTAATTTCTTTAACTACGTAATAAACAAGAGGCATTTTTCTTGCTTCATTTTATCAATAAGGAAATGGAGGCTCACAGGCGTCAACCAACCTTCTCAAAGTCTTCCAGCTGCCTGGAAGGAGGGCTGAGCCTGCTCTCCAAGGCCCACGCATGTCTCGTTGGTGCACTGCCTGGCCAGGCCCTTTACACTCCTTGTTTGCCTGCCTCACTACAGACTCTGGTTTTCCTTTTGCTCTAGTCTTCAGAGGATTTTATTTATAACTCCCTTGAAACGGGCTTCCCGAAAAATCCATTGTCCCGCACAGCGATGTTTAGAGCTAATTGCCCAGGCAGTCCCTTTCATCAGCCTCTTCCTAGGGAGAATTGAGTTGATTTACTTGCTTTCAATTTCTAAGCCTTCATTTGTTTGCTTCCATAGTCAAACAAATTAGACCTCTAGTCTTTGAAGACAAGCCTGTGAGAGAGGATGTATAATGTGATCAGTTTAAAAATTAAAGTGAAGCCCAAGATCAAGTGTTTAGAAAGATATTTTGGTCAGATTTGATTGCAATAAACCAACCCTTTTATGGGCTTGAATCCAGTTCCTCTTGAACCCAGAGTAAAAAATACCTCCTTGAGTCTCCAAATCCACCTGGTTTGGTCCTAGCATCCCTAGAGAATTTCTGAGCCACAGCTGTTGAGATGGCAGACAGGAAAATCTTGTTCTCCATGCAGAAGCTCAGCTGATAGCAGTAAGAATTCTGACTGGACCAAAAGAAATTAGGAGACACTACTGGTATAGAACTTACTCCCAGAAAAAGTCCCAAGGAAGGCCTCATCTATGGCTTTAGGCTTCCACATAAACAGTGGGAACTCATTCAGTTCTCCAAGTCTCTGCCCCACTGGAGGTTGGCCACTAGGCCAACATTCAGATGTCTGGCTTCCCGCTTCTGTGGGAGATGCATCCACCACGGGGGTGCGCTGCTCAGATATCCTTTTAAAAGAACCTGCTGGGAGTGGCGGCAGCTGGCAGACAACTTCCAGCAGCTGCAAATTTGGATCTCCAGCAGAGTTCACACTGAGGCTGCGTGTGACACTGTGGCCCTGGTCATGACACCAGCCAGGACTGGATGCAGCAGGGATACCAGACTCATGCCATTCTTGTTTGACACAGGACTCCTGTGATGGGCAAGCTTTGCTCTGGGCTCCTCCTCTGCCTCACTGAGACCTTTTCAGCTCTGCTCTTCATCTGGGATTTTCCTACCTTCCCTGCTTTTTTTTTTTTTTTTTTTTTGAGACAGGGTCTCACTCTGTTGCCCAGGCTAGAGTGCCATGGTGTCAGCCTAGCTCACAGCAACCTCAAACTCCTGGGCTCAAGCAATCCTCCTGCCTCAGCCTCCCGAGTAGCTGGGACTACAGGCATGCGCCACCATGCCTGGCTAATTTTTTTCCTATATTTTTTTAGTTGTCCAGATAATTTCTTTCTATTTTTAGTAGAGACAGGGTCTCACTCTTGCTCAGGCTGGTCTCAAACTCCTGACCTTGAGCGATCCTCCTGCCTCGGCCTCCCAGAATGCTAGGATTACAGGCGTGAGGCACCGCACCCGGCCCTTTCCCTGCTTTCTTAGCTGTCTCCTTTGACCTGCATCCTGTTCCGAAGGCAATTCCCACGTACTCCTGCTCATTCTTCCCATCGTAGACATCTACCCCGTAAATCTCTAGCACATCTAGTTCCACCTTGCTGTCACTCTTGGGGGACTCAAACTGAAAATAGCTGGCACACAGAGTGGGTTTGGGGTCTAGCTCACTCACCACACTGCTGGCAAAGAGAATTCCATCCTGAGTAAAACGTGGGACACACACAGTCCCTGGAATAAGGTGGTGTGGCTCCCTTGCTGAAGATTTCATGAGTGGTGACCTGGAAAACATGTCTGGATGGAGGAGAATGGAGAATGCTTTTTGCCAGTGCAATGGTTCAGGCATTTTAAATATATGTGGGAACAATAGCTACGAGGACAGTTATTACCATATTGTATTGATACCCTGTAGAGGAATAATTAGAAACTGAGGGTAATTAACAAACAATTCAGGGCTAAGTGTGAGAACCAGAGGGCCTCTTAACTACTGCAGTGGGAGGATGATTGTAATTAAAGAGGACATTTAAATGCTCAGCCAAGATAGCACTGCTAGGCTAATGTCAGAGGCCTGGTTGGGAAAACCTGGAACCCTGAAAACTGGGATGGCGACCGTGATGAATGCCCCAAGAATTTTAGCTGTGTAGACTCCCCTGCACCTTCAACACTTGCTAAGGTAGCCGACCCGCCCCTATTAGAGGGTACTTCCCCCTTGCGGGAAGACACTCCAGAAGCCCTTGCCTATAGGGCAATAGATGCGCCTTTAGTAACTGCCTACACCCCCTCTCCTCGCTGCCAGGCTGATATTTAGAGTTAAATCCCAGGGTCACTCAACTGGGGACGTGACGGGCCTGATAAAGCAGGAGAGAGATCATACCCAGAAAGAGTTGCAAAAATAAGCTAGCATGTACCAGCACAAGACAGGGAGTACCCTTGGGATTGGATTTTCAGGATGCTTGATTAAGGGGAACAGAATTTAATACTGAATTAATAAGAATTCATTGAGTAGGTGAAATTAGGACACAGGTAAGAACCTTGGAGTATGGGGAAAATTCATGGCTAAGGTGGCTCTTAGGAGCCTAAAGAAAACAATGGCTTACACTGTGCAAGTAGACTTTCCTGAGTTGCCCTGGCAGATGGAAGAGGAAGAAATAAAACAACTCGAGGAGGAAAGAATGTTGGAGTCAATATTTTACGTGGGGTCAGAAGACCTACCTGAGGATTGTATTGCAAAGGAGAGGCCAGAAGACACAGCATTCACTAGGACCATGGAACATGCTGGTGAGGCTTAGTGGTGGCAGGAGAGAGCTGAGCTAGTGGACAGCAATGGGGGCAACAGAGCCCTGAAGTCAGAGAGAGCAGGTGTCACATTAACCACTAGAAGCCAGGGGCCTGCCTTTACCATAATGACTGGCAATGTCAGGGGGCAGCCAAAGGTGCTTGAACACAGGCAATTGTGGAGATGGTTAATGTAATACGGCCAAATAGATGGGAAGTCAAGGGTGCTGCTTAATGCAATCAGAAAAAAAAAGTAAGAATAGAGGAGGAGGAGGGTTAGGGAGGTTGCCTCAATAAAAGGTCATGATCACTTGCTCAGTTACCATCCCTCAGCCAATTTTCTGATCTGGAACCCATCAACTAAAGAGGTGGCCATGTCCCTAGGAGGAAGGGCCCTGCAATGGCATGGAGAGTATACACGACAATGATTCCCTCTGTTCTTACTCAGAGGGACATGTTGCCACTTACTTGGTTGACTGTATACTGGGAAAGAGGGATACCCAGACACTTCAAGAAGTACTGGACACAGGGTCTGAGTTGACATTAACACCTGGAGATCCAGAACGTCCCCATAGCTTACTATAAATGGAGATCTGGCAAGTCTGGCTTGTTGCGGACTCACAGGTCCCAGGGACTCATACTTGGTATTTGAAGTAACACTCACATTGGACCCCTGGCCTGTGCGTAAGAGCTAGCAGAGTGGGGAAGGCAAGTAGAAGCTTCTAAAGGTGACCTTCTGGATGAAACAATAAATAAGAACAATATTTCATTCAAATTTTTTGTGGGGGAGAAGTGTGAATGGTGAAGATTGGTGCCACAGTTTAAGATCTGGAGGATGCAGGGTGGACAGCGGTGCTTATCATATCTCCATCTAATTCATCCTTCTGGCCCCTGCAGACACAGGATGGCTGGTGGAGAAGGGCCATAGACTACCACGAGCTCAGGAAGTAGCAGCCAGATTACAGTCTTGTGTTGAACGTGGTATCTTTGCTATAGCCGTTTAATAAAGTCTTGGATACATGGTACGTGGCTGTTGATTTGGCACTCTTTTCTATTCCAATCAGAAAGAAGGACCAGAGACAGTTTGCATTTACATGGCGCAGACAATATTTATTTAGTTTTGCCCCAGGGCATGTTAACTGTCCCACTCACTGTCAGTCTGGGGAGATCTGAACCATCCAGGAACCAAGGACTGCAAACGCGAGTAACCCCACTTACCGAGAGTCCCAGTGACCTGTGGGGACTCTGTGCTTTCCATCCCCACAATTCTGGGCTTTGCAGGGTTAGAGGTTCTAGTCTCTAAAGAGAGCACATCCTTGTCAGGGCACTGAACTACAGGTTATGGTTGCCACCTGCATACTCTGGTGTCCAAAGACTAGCAGGTGAGAAGTGGAGCCATCATTTTGGCAGGGACAATTGTCCTTGGTCAGCAGGAAGAGGTGAGGTGACTTGACACAACGGGACAGGCAGGAATATGTGTGAGACTCAGTGGAGCCACTTTGGCGTCCTTTAGTATTCTCTGCCCAGTGGTAGTGGGGGTTCAGACCACTTAGGAATGAGAGTTTGGGGTCATACCACTGAGCCAGCCATTAGGACCTATTGAGGTGACCTACAGTGAGGAGAATTTAGAATGGACAGTGGAGGAGGGACACAATGACCCACTGCAGAAAGGGGACAGCAGTTTGCCCACCTAACATCTCCAAGTTTCTCCTCAGAAAGAGAAGCCCACAGGAGCTGGAGGGAAGCTGCTCGCTGGACACACATGGAGAAAAGGATGCGTGTGGCACAAAGAATGGATGAGGGGGTCATGCAGGTAACCCCACTCAGATCTGGCTTCAAGAGAACCTGCTATGAGGAGAATGGTTCCCAGGCAGCCCCCAGCTGTGCACCTCTGGATCTGACGCAACATTCATGCTGAAGCCTTGCTGTCTGGAGTCATTCCTATCCAGTGGCCAGGCATGGCAGGGGTACTACAGTGGGGCCGCATCTGCCCACCTTGCAGTCCTCTGATGGAAAATCTTTGCTCTGGGCTTCCCTCTGAGTCTGGCTGAGGCTTTATCAGCGTTTCACTGTGCTCTAAACCTCCCCTACCCAGTTCTCCTTTGCTCCTTCGCCTTGCACAGCTCTCAGCCCCGCACAGGGCCTGGAGGCTCTCCCTGCCCACGCCTGCTCCCTCTCCCGGACCCTTCACAGACGTTTCCCTTCACTTATTCTGTTCTGATTGGCATCTGCTTCTTAGGTGACACAAAGTGGTCCAGGAAGTCTCAGAAAATGGTAAATAACATTCTTCCTCCCTCCAAAAAAAATTTAAAAAATAAAATTCTTCACAGTAATATGGAGAAGTGAATCGGCAGGGCTTTCAGAGATCTGCTTTCTGGATATTTTCAGAAATGCAAGGAAATAAGAATAACTGTCATGGAAAAAAATCTTTAGTCCAAAGTTATTTTCAGTCTCTGCATAATTCCAAGTTCTATTAACTTGTGTGAAAGCTTTTAGACTTGTCAGATCAAATTCTTGTTTTCCGCCATGATCTGGAAGTTATCCTGGTGAGTGGCAGAGGACAGTAATTGAACTTGTGGTCCTGAATCTTGATTGGCTGAGGACTGGCCCAAAGCAGATCTCTTTCCAGTCTCTCTGGGATCACAAGGACAGCAGTCCCCTTGACTTCCAGAATAAGTCATGAAAGAGCATTAACATGTTGCCCATTCTAGCTTGCCATGATGGGCTGAAGACCACCTCCTCATCCATCTTCTTGCTTCCAGCTGGGCACCCCCCAGATGAAGAGGAGTCTCTGCTAGAAGGAGGTGTTCCTTCTCCCCTATCAAGGGCAAAAAAAATGATACAAACAAGGAGGGGGAATTAACTCCTTTTTGGCTGGTTGAGATGGCCTTTCTTTCATGTCCCCACCAGCCAGTGCTTCAGTAGAGCCAGAAAAGTATAGCACACTCTGGGGAGAAACATTCATTCATTTGTTGCTAGGGGCCACCTGGATTCCCAGATGACACTGCGCTCCCCTCACTGTCTCTATCTATGCCTAAGGGAGCTGAGAGGCTGGAGCAATAGCAGTAGCTTTAACTTGGTCAACTTGTGTGCATATAATATTAGTAAATATTTGTAGTTTACATTTTATATACATTTTAGCATAGTTTGCATAGTGCCTGAAATCCCAATTAAGTTCTTCATGTGAGTTAAGGTATTCTGTTAAAACCTCTCCTGAACCATAGGTATTTGGTGAATGTTTGGTGCATAGAATTGAGTTGATTGTAATTTAGCTGCTTATTTTTATTATTCTCCACTAGTCTGAGTTCCTTGAAGGCAGAGGCTGTATCTTTTACCTCTGTATGTCCAGAGCCTAGTACAGAGCTGCACACATTAGGCAATCAATAATTGTTGAATGAATGAGGAATCCAGAGCCATAATACACTAGCAAGGATGAGTTTACTGGAGTATCTAGGAGGCAACACAGGAAAGAGAGCTGAGACTGTAAGGAATGAGATAGAAGACCATCTTATTTAGTGGGAGGTAAGAGGAGGAGTAAAGGTTGGTCATGTGGGGGGGTTAATAGGAAAATCAGAGTCCATGTGCTGAGGGTACTGGGCCTTGAAGGCTGGCATGGCTGATGGCAGGGGGAACAACATGCAAGGCTTGACCCTAACTGCTATTCTGGGTCTGCATCCATCATGGGGCCAGGTGAGCTGGCATCACCATCAGCATTGCTGAGTGGACCAGGAAGCCTTCCCTAATTCTCACTCTAGTCAAGCTTAGCTGCACACAACCTTAGCAACTGCAGCCTCTTTCAGCCACTGTTCCCCTTGCTCTGAATCCCTAGCCTGACATTTATGTGAAAAGGACTCATTCTAATAACCTGTTGCTCCTCAAAGGTGGCAGTTGTAACTTAAAAATCAGTGGCTGTTGCCCATACTTGGAAAGTTTGTGAAATATTTCTTACCTCCACTCCTCATGTCAGTGCACAATAAAGCAAACCCACAGCGATTCCCTGTGCGGTAGAAGCATTCGTGTGGGTTAGCTCATACCTTGGTGTGGGAACCTGTTGTTCCCTCTGCGCAAGTCAGCAGGAATCATTGCAGAGGATGTGCACCCTGGAGTAGAAGCAAAGGGGAAAGTGCCCATGTTAGGTATCATTGAATTCCACCACAAAAACTACCATAAATTTCTAGTATGCAGTTTCAAACCCTAGAACAGTATTCTGTAAATGAGCAAAAACTTAACAAATGTTCATAGAATTAATTAAAGAATCTGATGAACTGTGAGGCAAAGCAGAGTTTGAGAAAAGCTGCAAATATGTGTTGTTTGGAATGTATGAGAAAAAAAGGGGTTGAATGGGTGGACAAATAAAGAATAAATGCCCTAAAAGGATGACCCTAATCATTAGAGCTCCCACATATGCCATATTCTGCAAGTGTGACCCAGAACAATTTTGGTTAACTGTACAAGCAGTTCGGTGCTGGTAGGAAGAGTTGATCCAGCCTAGGTGTGAATTTGGGAATAACAAGGAACATAAGTTACATACATGCCTCGTGATCTCAACTATGTGAAATGAACAAAGAAAAAACAATACATTGAAAAAGTGCAAGACCTTTATGGATAAACATAAGATGTCATTGAAAGATATTGACAAAGATGTTTAACCATTAAAGGAGACTTAGATTTATGTCTTTAATTTCTAAACAAATGGGGAGATATACCACGTACCTAGATAGGAAGACTCAGTAATGTAAATAAGTAATTCTCCCCAAATTAATCTATGAATTCAATGCAATTTTAATAAAAATTGTGATTCTAGAATTTATCTATAAGATCAAAGAGCCAAGAAAAAACAATGTTGAAAATGAGCAATATTGGGCTGAAGAGGAAGATGACTTTTGCCCATGTGATACAATAACAAAGCTGTTTGCTATGTCACAGCTCTTGCCCCCTGGAATTCAGAGCACATGTCCACTAAGGCTTCATGGGATTTGGTAGTCAGGTATAAAACTATTGAAGTATGTTGGTTATTTCCTGTGATCTTGGTTAAGGTATAGCAGGAAAGACCAATTCCAGTCCATGCTGCTTGACTAAAAGCAGATAGAAAAAAAGCAAGGTCAGAAAATGAGATTCCTAAGGTCCGGAATAAAACATTAATCACATGTCTTACTAAACTACGTAGATCAAATTCTCGGTTTTGCAGTCTTCTTGTGAATAAGGCAGTGCTCTGATGTGGAGAGTTGAGAACTTCAGACTTATAGCAGGGCTATCAGATGTTGGAGCACCTTGATCTCATATATTACCTATATACCTTCAAACCATTTTCCACTAGGCTCCCTGGTTGGACAAACAAGAATGTAGAGGAGCAGGTCCCACATATCAGCTTTTATTAGTCAGGAGCAAAGAGGATATGGCCATCATGACAGGCGGCCAAGCTGATGTGCATTCAGGAAGTAACTAGACATGCAGAGATCTTACTGGTTTAACAAATGAACTCTGTCAAAATGAAATTGAAAATTAGTTAAAACTTTGTGGAATCTAAAGCCCAAAAGCCCAAGCCTAGTGAATAGGATTGAGTTGATCTTAGACTGCTTAGGAAATCCTTGGACTCAAGTACTAACGATGAGGACAAAACTAAGAGGTGTATTACTGAGGTGGTATATCCTTATGAGGGGATCCTTCCCAAGGACCTTCTTTGGGGTAACCCTGAGGGACACTGGACAGACCTTTCCTCTCAAGGATGTTAAACTGCAGCAGGCTGATTGGCTGTTCAAGGTGTTCATCCCAAGGCCTAGAAAGTGATTCAACAAGCAGATGATTTTGCATCTGCTGGCCCTAACCTTTTTCTTGTGTCCATGCCTAGCAGGAACAGTATACACTCTAGACCTGTGGTCAAAACATGTTGTATCCTGGAAGTTTCTTCCCCAATCCCAAGTTACTAAATAGGATTTTTCATTTTGGTTGCCCTTTTTTCCATTTACTATTAAAAACAGAGTTCTAGTCTTGACCTAGCCATTCCACTTCTGGAAATACATGACACATGTGGGTGGTGTCTTGAAGGAAATGGTGGTTGATAGAAAGACACCAATAGACACAGGTAAGCATACAAGTTACACTGCTGGAAGTAAACGACATAAAAACCCAAAGGACAACTATACAAAGCATTCTTCCCTCTCCAAGGGGCAAATCTCCCTGGCCTCCAAGTCCCCATGATGGTGCCCAGGTGCTGATAATACTACCAAGACCTTTAAGACATTTTGTTTTGCTATTTGGTGGGGAGGGGTGGTTTGTCTTCTTGGCCCCCCTTCACAGCTCTGGATATGTGCCCCCAGGAGGTGCAGGTAACTGTAACAACCTCAGCACATCCCTGAGTGCTTTGGTGAGGGCGATCAAAGGTCATTCTCAAGGATCCATCGCACAGGGCATCCTTCCAAGACCACAGGGCTTCAGCCCTGCCCATGTTCTATGCGCATCCTCCTCTGCCTAAGGCTCACCGCTCCTGCAGCAAGGATTCAGCAGATTTAAGTTTGTCATTAGAAAGCGTGTTTTACATTGTAGGCAGAAAAAAAAAGCAAATACCTATGTCTATTACTATGATAACTGGAAGAAATATTTGAACTACCAGGGAGGAGAAAGTCTTATATGAGTTAAATCAAAGTATTTCATGATCTTTTACAATTAGATGATTTGACACTCCTGTCTCATTGTGTGAAACAGGAAGGAAGACAAAGTTGTAAACTGAATTATTTGAAACTAGAGTGGCCAAACTCAAAAGATGACATCCCTTGCCTTTGACGCAAGAGGTATAAACCACATCATATGGGAAATAGTTGAGAAAAAACGGGGCTAAAAATAGGTTCAAAAGAAAGGAGGACTCTGTAGCTCTGTGATTCTAAGAACCATAAAAGAAGCAGCAAGTGCTTTGTCTATTACTGTCTGTTTTTTCATGTCTCTATCTTTTGAATAACTGATTTAAAGGCTACTGAAAATTTTTAACCATGCTCGTTTTTCTTCTCCCAAATCAATAAATGAAAAAAGGAAATATGACTCAGTTAAATCAAATCCTCTGTCAAAACCTGAGTCATTACATGCATGGCGGAAAAGAAGCAGATGGATGAAAATGGCCTTTGTTGCAATAATAATAGCTGCAATTGCTGAGCCTATTCAATATGCCAGAAGCTTTACATAAGCTGCTCTCATCCCCCAAGGACATTAGAAGGTTGGGGTAATTTTCCCCACTGTACAGAGATCACTACGATAGAGATGTCAGGTCACTCTTCCAGGTCACCCAGGTTGGGCAAGGCAGAGACCAGGCAGGTGCACGCGTCTCCACACCGGTCCATTCTCTCACCTTCTCATCGTCAAGTGAGAGAGAGGGAGGAGGGGCAGGGAGAGGCTGGGATAAGATGATATTCAGAGCAGTGGCAGGTACATGTAATGAAAGGAAATCAAACTGTGCACAGTGAGTTTTATTGAATAGTTGAAAAGAATGAGAGCCACACTGATCATCATAGGGACCCTGTAAGATCTGGGGAATGATTGTGGTGATGAGCGTTTAAAGAGCAGTAGGCAATTCTTCCTTCTCTGAACTCCTTTGCACTTCATTTGAGTGCGTCATGTGGATCATGCTAGGGCTCAATAGATGTTTGGAACCAATAAATAAATGTGTGCTTCTGTCAAAATAGCATTGGCTTTTTGCCTTATATGATGGGTATTTCTGTGTGCTTTAAATCTCCCCTCCTCGACAGAAAGTGTCTTAATAACAATTGCCTCTTGCATTTATGCAGCACTTTATGGTCAGTTTTGGTGTGTGTGATTTTACTCAGCAATCCTATGATGTTTGAAAGGCAGGCAATATTTATTCCCATTTTGAAGACCTTGAGACTCAGAGAGGTTAAGTGATTTGCCCAAAGTCATATAATGAGCAGGTGGGAAAGCTTGAACTTGAATTAAGGATTTCTAACTTCACTTCTGTTCTCTTTCCAACATGCAGTGTCCTCTTACAAGAAATTTCCCTTTCTGATTCATCATTGCAGCTTAACACACAGCCAAGCCTGACACCTTGCTCTTAACAACGTTCTATAAATATCTGTTGGATGATGTTTATGAATGAATGACTGAGGGAGGGAAGAAATGAATGAAACACTGTAAACTAGTCTAAGAAGATTTGCATTTGGGCAATTTGACTTTCAGATCTGGATGGAAAGTGTTCTAGAAAACTCTTTTGTCTACTCACATTTCATTTAAATAAATGACCTCTGAAATGTTCTCAAAGGAGATAGTTTGACTGCATTTCCTAGTTGAAGAATGTTTGGTTTTTGGTCCTTTCGGAGGCCATAAATCTCTTTAATTGGTGCCTAATGGTTTTTGGGATGATTCTGAGCAAGTATCCCATTAATTGAAAGAAGAATGTTGTCATCTGCCACAGAGATGTCTCATTATGTTCCATCAAATTCAAAACAGAGCCCCGTTTGGAATTCTTTTATGAACAGTGTAATTACAGCGCATCCTACGGTGTTTGGAAGTAGTGCTCACATTAGCGTCTGTCGTGAATGGGAAGTGATCCGTGCTAAACAGGAGCTGGGCCAGATGGGGCTCGCTAGGACCCTCTCCCACCCCCTGCCTCAGCTCCATTAAATTAAGCTGTCCCTATGTGTGCGCGAAGGACATAAAACAATATTTTACTTTTGTATGTATTAAAGAAATGCATCTGCTTCCATTAATTAAAAGTCAAATACTGCTGTTTATAGTGATCAGAGTACAACAGACGTTTATTCCAAAGGATTCCAGAGAAGCAGATCCTGGTGAGACGCCACAGGCCTCAGGCAGGCTAGGCTGCAAACAGAGCTCAGACACAAACCAGCCTATCATCGTCCTTGTCCTGGAAGGCAAGGGCAGCAAGCCAGCAAGCCCAGGCCTCTATTTCCTCACTGCAAAGTAGCACCATCCGGGGCCACAGCTGATCCCACCCATGGACGTACAGAACATAGGGTCCCGTCCTCATGGTGGGAGTCACAGGCTTGCCAGTCACAAGTAGCAGCCTGTACTTTACCTTGGAGTCTCCAATTTCCTCCTGACTGTAATAGTTGTTTCTGATTTTCCTTTTCACTCCACCTCCCACCTCTCCATCCCTTCCACCACCCCAAACATATTCCTAATCTTTTCAGGTACTCAGTATTCTCCTATTCTTCCCTTCTCCACCTGCAGTTGCTCCTGCGTCATGTATCAATCGTTTACATCTTAGTAAGAAGTGTATAGCCAATGAGACTCTCCATATATATTATATATTGTATATATTATATATGTGTGTACAGTGTAAGTATATATATACTACATGCTCCATATATGTAACGTGTATGTATATGGGGGGGTGGGTATGTATATGTGTATACTGTTAAGCTTAGTTCTTCATTATGGGGAAAGAAAAGGTTTTGTACCTGATTAAAGAATTTTTCAGACTTCCTTCTTATATATCAATGTCCTTTCTCTGTCATAAAATAAATACCATAATAGACCAACTGAGGGAAATTTTTAAAGGAAAAGTAGAGGAATCTCACCTACAATCCTATCCCCCAGAATTGACTGCTATAAATATTTTGGTTTATTTTTTTATTTTTTTATTTTTGGTTTATTTTTCCTTCTCTTTTTCACTTATAAAATTATGAAATATTTTGAGCTTACAAAAAAGATAGCAAATAATAAAATAAGCATTCATATGTATATACCCAGTTCAAGAAAAAACATTAACTATATAATTTCCCTCCTTACTCATCAAAGTCTCCTTAATTTGGTGATTATTGCATTTAGTATTCCCATGTATTTCTCTCTTACTACAAACATACATATCCATAAACAAAATATGATATTGCTTGCATAACTTGAAGGCTCAAATAAGTGGTACTATACTGTAACTTGCTTTTTTAAACCTATAACTTGCAATTTTGCTCAAATTATGTTTTTGAAATATGCCTATGTTGACACATGTAGATCTTTAACTGCTGTATAATATTTTGCTGCATGAATAAACATACCACGATGTATTACCCATTCTTCTAGTGAAGAACATTTAGATTGCTTTCAAGTCTGCTGCTATTACGAACAGCATCATGCCTCCCAACACACAAGAAAGTGTTCTCCAGAGGATTAAGTCTGGTCCCACCAACTGTGGCCCGAGGGCTGGTGGGATGGGGGTCAGGGTGTCGTGGAGAACAAACACGGTTGCTGTGGCCATCCCCGTGGAAGGGAGCAGGCCATGCTCAAGGGCTGTGCAGTGATACCTAAAATTGTCTTCCTGGTGGTCAGAATTCACAGCTCAGGCAGAAGATAAGTCAGAAGTTGATTATAAGGATTTTTAAATAATCTTGCAAAAATCCATGTACTCAGTATAAATTTAGACCAGGCACATAGTTCACTTCACTTACCTGGAGTCCCCTAAATCAACCTTTGGCCCAGGGCAATTCACCCAGAAAAGCCTCAGAGCAGTCAAACAAGTTAGTCTGCACAACCACTCTGTGAGCGTCCATCAGAAGAGGGGTGGTGTGACCCTTATCTGGAAACTACTTACTCCCTTATTTCAGGCATGATTCTAACAAGTTTGGTTTCATTACTTTCCAGTCCATGGGAGATGAGAGACAGTAATTTTATAGCAGGGAGACTGACGGGGAAGACAGCAGGTAGAAAAGAAGTGTGACTTCTCGGCTCTGCCCCCCTACGTTTATCCTCTCGCATGCAGGCTGATGAATGAGAAAAACAAAGCATCAGACAGCAGAACTGGAGGACTTTAGCATAAGGCACATGGCTCTTTATGTACAATGTGAAACTGAGTCATCAGGAAAAAGCTTTAAACTCTTTAGAGAAGGCTGCAAAGTATGTGATACATTTTAGCAGCATTTCCATTGAAATTCAGGTATTTAGAAATTTTAACTTTGGGAAACAATAATGCCTGATGTATGCAGAGTTTACAATCTGGTGAACACTGTCACAAAATTTGTCTTCACAACAAGTCTGTGAGCCAGCTGGGCAAGAATTTTGCTTAGAAACAAGGAAAATAAGAGCCCAGTAGGCTCAAACGTCTTGCCCAGGTTGGCCAACCGTGGTTCCTCTGGTTCCTCACCTTGCATATTTCCTGCCTAACAGTGTCACCCTGCTTTCCTGGAACCCTTCCCTGGACACCTGGGCCAGGGCACTAGGAGGTCACAGCTAAGAACACATCTGCAACATGGGGATAACAGTGCTCTCTATATCCCAGGGTTATTTGAGATAATTACATGAGTCCATTCACATAAAGTATTTAGACAAATATCGAGTATACAGTAAATACTATAATATCTCCCATTCCCCAACCTGTAACAGAATAGACGTGAATTCACAAAGTAGTTAGGAAAAAAGGTTGTGATTTGAGAGTAGGAATTTGAACAGAATAATGCATCTCTGCCTTTCATAGAAGCTTTTAATGCTTCTGTTCTGGTCCTATTTTATTATTGAATAGGTCTTATTCCAATTTAAAATGATTTACTTTTTTTTTAAAAGTTGGGTTTATGGCTCAACAAGGTATTTATGTTTGAGCTCCAGCAAATGGGTACAGTCTGTTCCTGCTTTTAATTCATGGTGTTGTTCAAGTTCCTGTGTTTGCAAAAATTGGGGAATGATGTCAATGACATTTTAGTAAAAGAAGATTTTAATAAACAAATTTTAAGTGCACAAATGAAGGTTATGCTGCACTTCACCCCCTCTCCCAAGCCTGATGAAGTATCCTGCTTTGGGAAGTCAAGTTGTCACATTTTGAAATTTTAAAAAGACGCTTATTTAATGCCACCTGTGCAATGTTTATAGGCAGCCACAGAATGATCCTGTTCTGGCGGCAGCTGGGGTGGTTGGAGTGGCAATTGGGATGCTGTCAAAAATTTACGCTTAGTCTTTAGCAAATAAATTTTTAATGTTATTTTTGCAAAATCCTCCATTTTTCTTACACTATTTTAAATCGCTGGGAAGGTAGGAAGGAAGGGTGAGCTGTTTGGTGGAGCCCTTGAGGGCCCCCTCTTTCCTGGGTTCTGTATTGTTAAAGTGCCCCACAGGAATTGTGCCCTTCCTCCCCTCCCTGTCCTCTTCTCGTCACTTCTATTTATGAACATAATTTTATGTAATTTTAGTTATAACAGGTATACTATTTTGTATTCTTCACTTTTCACTGATCATAAGCAATGAAAAAATATTTCTACAAAGACTTCACTTTTCTCTATTAAAGTTGTACGCTATGTTCTCTTATAAATTCAGCACTAGTTTATTTGAGCCCATCATTGGATATTTTTTACTATTTTCTATAAATATCTTTTACTTTTAAATTATTTATTTGTTTATTTATTGAGACAGAGTCTTGCTGTGTTGCCCAGGCTAGAGTGCTATGGCATCAGCCTGGCTCACAGCAACCTCCAACTCCTGGGCTCAAGTGACCCTGCTGCCAAGCAGCTGGGACTTCAGGCAAGCGCCCATTCTATTTTAAGTCACCTGGCTAATTGTTTCTATTTTTAGTAGAGATGGGGTCTCGCTCTTGCTCAGGCTGGTCTCAAACTCCTGAGTTCAAGTGATCCTCCCTCCTAGGCCTCCCAGAGTGCTAGGATTACAGGTGTGAGCCACCACGCCCTGCCTAAATATCTTTTTACATGTACTTTTCTTCTTCTTTTTCTTCTTTTGAGTTGTTATCCTGAGGTTGTTCCCCAAGGTTGTGATTTAGAAGTCAAACAAGATGAACATTTTTGCTCCATAGTGCTATTAGGACTTCTAAAAAATGTGAACAAACTTATAGTTGTGGAGGTGATTCTTTTTAAGAGAAAATAAAGTACCATTCTACATTTTCAAGAAAAGAGAGGGCAGAGAAATATATAATAGAAAGAGAAGGAAGGAGGTGAGGAAAGAAGAGGTGAGGCCCTTTACAATAGGATATAAAAAGTCCTGAAACCCACGGGGTGAAGTAAGAGGGAACAGGGAAAAGAAGAGAATACCTCTTTACTTTCTACATGGAGATTGCTCACATTTCAGGCTAATCTACAATGGAGCCCATTTCCTCTCCCTTTAACTCGTGGAACATCCAATAGAATAATGTCGTCGTCATTCAGCCCACCGGCCATGAGCACTGCTGCCAGAACTTCCTGGCACTTCGGTCTTCACATAGGTCCATTTGATGTAGAACTTTGGATTGTCAAGCTCTGGGACTTATTTACTGAGCCATGTTGCTTCCTATGTTTCTGGTAAAGAGGAGGGAGATGTCATTTGGGGGAGAGCTGAGCTTTAGTTTCCCAAGAGCAAATTTCATTTAAATAAAAAAGCACTCCATATACGTATTGCTGTGACTAATACTGAGCTCATAGTCTCTTGTTCCAAGTTTCTTAATATGTCAAACCAAAGAGTCAACCCTGCTGCCCAGGGAATGTCTTCTGTTTGTTGATTCTTAAAGATACTTCCCATGACTGATTTTCTTTCTTAAAGCACATTGGGAACACAGGCACGAATTCTTGCCATCTGCAAGAATCCCAAACTCACGGGCATGCTAAATTTCAAAGGCTGCAGGTCAGATGTTTGTAACTTAAAATGTAATTTGCCTTGAGAAAAAAAATTATAATAATGACACCTCACTTTTTGTCATTTTATACCTTATAGATACTGTACAGTTGCTCAAATGTAAATGGATATGTGATTTCATTTGATCCTCACACAGTTTTGAGTAGAAAGCATTATTAATCCACATTACAGACGGTGGGGGAAAAAACTGACAAAGAAGCTAAGTCAAGTCCTTCAATGTCATGGATCCAGCAAGTGGCACGGCCAGATCTCTAACCCACGTCCCAGCGCTCTAACCTCTTCTCTTTCCTCATAAACACACTTGGCCAGGTTCCTGGTGCAACACTTAAAAGGCTGTTTTACCCAGGATCATTAATACTGCAATTTAGGAAAAATATTTGCCTTCCAATTTCAGGATTTGAGGCAGACTATAGGCAACGATGTGAAATAAGCTTATCTGCTGAGATCTCTTTTCCTGTACCTCTGTTGCTCTTTTCACCAGCCCAACTCCAAGGATGCAAAATCAGATTGTCCAGACTTGTGGTTCAAGAATTTGTACTACAAAACAAACAAACCAACAGCAGCAACAACAAAACGCTAACACAAAAGAAGATTTAAACAAATGGAAAGGAAAGCATTTCTTGCTTAAGGAAATGTGAAGGCTTAACAACATGAAGATGTCATTTCCCCCTAAATTAACCTTTATGTTAATACCCATGATACTCAAAGAAAAAAAATTGTGAAGGGAATAGCTGATGCTAAAGTTTTCTCAGAAAAATTAACAAGCATGAGTAGGCTGAAATCTCTGAGAGAGAAGACAGCGGAAGGATTTGCCTTATGGGGTTTGATAGCATGTTATGAGGAAGCCAGCTCCTTCCATCTCGAGCTCTAGCACTTTCCTCACACAGAGGCTTACGGTGATCTAAGGTCACTGTGCTTGTCTTCATCAAGCCAGTGCTGAGTTTTGAGGGGACAAAAGTCTGGCTGTGTGCAGAGCAGAAGGAGCCAGACGTAAGGGGAATGACTTAGGTCTGTAAGAACAGTAGAGGGACTGTGGCTTTTAAGATTGAACAAGAACAAGTGTGGGCATGGCGAAATAGACTCATCTATTGCTGGTGGGTACTTATCTTTCAGATACACACATATGAAATATTATCTCCACAAAGGTCTTCTTGAAAATCTGCTAATCCTTCAAATCTCCTGAATCCATACATTATCCAAAAGCTTCCAATTGCCCAAATTTCTCAATTTTCGGAGCAGTGTGGACTTCAGGGGAGATCAGGGTGCAGGAAGACATTTCTAGCATGCATTGTTTGTAAAGCATGTGTTTATCAGTTATAAGCAGACCAATCAGACATCCTAGTTTGTCCATACGATCCTGGTGCATGACTATTGTCCCAGTATAATTACTAAGAGCTCCTCTCATAGATGTCCTGATTTGGACCATAAACTACATGACCACCTTATTTATAAGGCAAGGACTACGTGTATTTTAGTGTGGCAAGGTAATAGCTTTGCCTGGAAGACAGGCCTGTGACCTTGCATTCTTCCGTAAGATAGGAAGAGGAGCGGTTCCCCACACCTCCAGCTCCCTCAGTGTGAACGTCCCATGGGTTGAAGGGCTTTCAGGGAGGCTGCCTGAGTGAGCCTTGGTCCCTACAAACAACATGGAATTCCTGAGTGTTCTGTCAAATGAGCCTCTTCTAAATCACCATTTATCTCACCAGAACAGCAGAGTGTGTGTGTGTGTGTGTGTGTGTGTATGTGTGTGTGTGTGTGTGTGCGCGCGCACATGCATGTGTATGGGTGTGGTAGCAACATAATTTTTCCATGGGTAAAAAGAAAAGTGGAAATGCAGAGAGAAATGCTCTGTATTGCTGGAATTGCTTCCTCCTTCTGTTTGCAACTCAGAGGGAGGAGAAGGAAGAGGTGGGGGAGGGGAGGGAGGGGGAGAAGAGGGGACTAGAGAGGAGAGGAGCGGGAGGGAAGGGAGGGGAGGTGGGGAGGGAAAGATATTGAAAGCCTCTGCCGACTCCAGGGTCCTCTTGCCCCCCAGTCCCCAGGCACGCACTTCAGTGAGAGGCTCTGATAGGAAACCTGTTCTAGAAGAGGCAGCCTAAGTCTCTGAGGCTGTGGTACAGACCCCTGTGACGTGGCAGTTTCTATAGAGACGAGTCTCTTTCACAGGAGAAAGCAGATGCACAAAACCCTAGCAACCAGATGAAGCCTTTTTTTAAAAAAAAAAAAATATGGGGATTTTCTGTACTTGAATTCAAAAGGCCCCTCCCTGGCAAAGCAGCTTCATGACAGGCAGGAAAGGGCTGGCTAGTTTGTCCAGGAGCTGAGAATTTGGAAATACGATTGGAAAGCTGTTGTGGACTGGGGCGGGGAGAGCAAGGAAGAGCCATTGCTGCTTTCTCTGCCAGGTTGGCTGGTTCCAGCCTAAATTCATCTTCCAGCCTCCTGTGTGGGAGCCCACCACCGCTGCTAATTAATCCTTGAAATGATACCACTAGGGACAAAACCAAACTGCTACTGCTTCAGCAACCTCATCATGTCTTCACTTTCACCTGGAAAATTCCAGGCCTGTTTAGCAGGGAGGGGTCAAGAGCTGAGGGGGTGCAAACCTGAGCGCTGTGTAACAGCAAACCTGCTTACTTGGTGGGAGGTAAATGCTCCATTTAGCTGATGTTTAATTCCTGCCTCTTCCCATCAAATCAGCTCAAACATCACATCTTCAGAGAAGTCTCCTCTCTTACTAAGAGATTGCATTTGGCTGCATGTAAAGAGACCCAACTGAGTAGTTTAATCAACTAGGGGTTTATTTGCCACATAGGAAGAGGTCCAGAAGTGGGCAGTCCAGGAGGCTGCCGGCTCCGCAATCACCCGTCCCCTGGATCCTCCTGCCTCTCTGCCTGGCTGCTGTTGGCATGTTTCATCCTCATGGTCACTTTGTGGTCACAAGATGGCTGTTCCACCCCCAGCTGGCATTCCAGGCAGGAAAAAGAAGGAAAAAATAAGGAGGAAGGGGTGATGCCCACATCAAGAAGCAATACTTTCCCCAGAAGTCTGCAGCAGATTTCCACTTCCATCTCGTTGGCCAGAGCTGGGTTGTGGTTCCAATCCTAAGCTCCAAGGGAAGCTGGGATATGTGGTTTTTAGCTGAGCAAATTGCCCCATGAACAAAACTGTAGCTATGTTTTAAGGGTAAGCTGAGAACCTATGTGGGCAGACAACTAGCAGCATCTGCTGCACCTCCCCTGCTCATCTCTGCGCACCTTCTATCTCTACTTTATGTCACCTCTCCCTGCTATATGGCCTCATGCAGTGGTGCGCTGGAAAGTGTTTAACAACTGGATCTCTGGGACAAAAAGAAAGGCACTGATTTGTAGTCTTTGCTGGTTTCCAAGGCCCACGTTGGCCAATTTCAAGCAGCCAACACACATCATGTAGTTGGAAAGAGACATACAGTAACACATCATCCTATGGTATTTTCACCACGCAGATACAAAAGATTTAAATGACCTCAAAGGCATAGATAATAGTAAACTATAAAATAATTAGGACTGATGAGTTTTAGATGTTTATTATCTTGTCTTTGATATAAGTTATTTAATTATAAGTTTATATAATTTAATTTTTAATAGTGGCTGCATTTGACAAATGGCTCCCAACAC
The DNA here is from genome assembly GCF_020740605.2 of Lemur catta. Lineage (NCBI taxonomy): Eukaryota > Metazoa > Chordata > Mammalia > Primates > Lemuridae > Lemur > Lemur catta. The sequence goes on from NC_059139.1 coordinate 45,072,326, forward strand.
TCCTGGAAACTTAACAATCGGCTTTCACCAGCCATAGCACACCGACTTCCACACACCACTCCTTCATTGCTCTCTGTGCATTTCCTGCGTTGTGCTCATCACACTCTATAATCATTGGGCTATTTGTGTGATTTGGTGTTTAATACCTGTTTCGCCTACTAGACTGTAAGTTCCACTGAGGCAGTGTTAGTATCTGGAGTTTTGCTCACAATGTCTGGAACACAGCAGGTGCTCAATAAATATTTGAATTAATTAGTGAATCAATTCCATTTGAAACAAGGAGGTACATGTATGCGTGTATATATGTATAAATAAGTAAACAAATAAATAAATAGACTGGTGATTTCTGCTGCTTTTGTCCCCTCAACCCCCAAAAGATCTCGCATCTCAGCCTCTGGTTCTGTTTTCTCTTTTCCTCCAGGACTGGGTGTTCTTCTTTTAAGCATCTTAGCTCCTGGACACTATTAAGGTACAAATGGATGATGGAGCTTTGGAAGGTTTTCTTTTGACATCTGTTGCTGGTACTGATTACCTTCACAGAAAGACAGGTCCTGGAGCAGCTGGGTTTTATTTTATGGCTACTCTAAAAGGGACAATTTGTTTTCTCTTATCCCCATGACTGCTGTGGATCTGATTCCTCAAGGAAGCCTCTCTGGAAGTTAGAGACTTTAGGAGCTCCATCAATTGGCAACACACAGCCTGGGGCCAAATGCCCACAGGCTTAGTGACTTCTCCATCCTGAAAGAAACTGGAGGCGAAGTACTACTTGGTTTTCCTCCCAGAAAAAGGGTCTCTATCTCTGCTCTGTAGACATACAGTAGAAAACTGCTACCACAGGCAGAGCTGTCCTGATTCAGGAGCACTCAGCTCCGCCCCACAGACCTCAGCTTCCCATTCAGCGCCTGACCTACAGGTCATCTTCTAGAAGATCGATGTCTGGTTGCTATTCTAACATGAGTCTAGCCTTTGCACAGACTTCACGAGCTCATGCCTCCATCCCCAGAGGTCAGGCAGGAATGAAACTAGTGGAGAAATGGCAGCCCTGCCCCCAAATATCTGGAGATAGGGAAGCACAGAAATGAAGTAAAGAAGAAAAATGAAGAATGGAATAAAAGATCACTGAATTTTCTTAGTTCTCATGACTGGTGCCAAAGCCAGAGAAAGGATAGGCTGGAATATCTCCCGCATGTATCTCCGAGTTGGGATCTAACCTCAAGACTCTGGCCACTCTCAAGATTTTCTGAGTCCTGCATCCAGTCAATTGGCTTGAAAATTGCTCCTCATATTCTGCCACTAACGCCAAACCCCACGAGGAATGGGTTTCAGGGCATATTGTCTGTACCACATTAACAAATGAGACACAAATGTTGCCAAGTACTTAGAGGATGTGGTGACCCTTGATGTTGTATTTTAAGACTAACCACTACAGACTGAGCTATTTTGGATGCGTGCACTCAGGAAAAGCTTAAAGAAAGTCTAGCATATTACTTGCTCACCTAAGATGGAAAAGTCTGACTTTATGAAAACAAAAGCAGGATGGCACCAGCATCCTGATTTTCAGGATGTGAGTAAACTAGATTTATCAAAATGACATTAGTAAGAGTCCATGACTTGATTTATTAAAAACACTTAACTCTTGGACTCCTTAACCACTTTCAGGAAGTGGAAGGTTCTCATGCATATGGAGAGACTTAGTTCCAGGTACCTGATGTGGAGCAAATCAAGTTCATATTTACTGTGAAGGAGCTGTTAGCCAAGCCTGGGGTCCCAGTGTGCATGAAAACCTCTAAGATTGTTAGACATTGGCTGTAAGAGCCAAAGGAAGTGTGGAAGATAGTTGGTTTTTGCAGGCTAATAGACAACCCTGCCCTCTAGTGGTGGATACCTGAATTGCAGGCCCAGTGTCTTGGAGGACCCGATCAGCAAAAGAAAGGAAATATGTCTTATAAATTCAAATATTACCACAACTTACATTTTTATGGGACTTGCCATTTTTAAAAGTTCTTTCACATACACTCTCTCTGGAGTCTCACAATTTCCCTGTGAAAATAGCTGGTATTTCCTTTTACAGATGGAGATACAAAGGATAAGCTATTTACTCTATCCCATGTGGCTATTAATGGACTCAGGCCTCCTAACTTCAAATTTAAGCCTCTTTCCACCACATCATGCTTCTTTCCTCTTCTGGCCATTAAAATTAACTTGTTTTGAGCCAATTCAGGTCTGAGATGGCTACAATGTGAAAATGAATATGATTGTCATTTGTCTAGTCACTGTTTTGTCTCTCTCCCAGGTAACAGTTCTGGAAACAGTGGCTTTGAAAGGCAATGCTTTAACCTTAAGAGATAAATGGTAAAAATTTCAGCTTCTATTGATGGCAGGTAGAGGAGAGGTTTCCAGCTTGAAAAGCCAATGCTTGGAAGCAGCCTCCAATTACTCTCCTGAGTGGGACTAGAGTTGGAAGTAAACTGGAGTTCCAAAGTTCAAAAGATACTCTTGTTCCTGAAATTTCTCTCCTGTATGTGAGCTGATGTATGTTATTCCTTTAAAAGGTAAAATGGCTCTTATTTAGCAATTGGGACTAGGGCTTACAATGCAAATAACACTGGGAGAGATAATACATTGGCTTAAATTTTTGATAGGTTGGAAATGATTGATTTCCTGAGAGCCATTTTGCTGGACTCTGGCAGGGGTGAGGAGAGATGCAGAATGCCACGTAGAGGGCAAGAGTGGAGAACGGTGGTGCAGAAGACCATTTCTGAAGATGCCACCATTTGCCTTGCTTGCAGGACTTTCTCCTGGGACGTATGCCAGCCTCAGCTGTCCCTCCCTCCACCCCCCATCCCCTCTCACCTTGGACCTAGGCTGCCCAGGTAGAGTTTCAGCCACTTAGCTTGCCTGGCCTGACCTCAGGATGAACTCTGCACTCAGCTCTTAGCTCACCAGACTGCTCCAACCTCTTCTCTTTCATGGCTCCTTGGAGGGCCATTGAGGGAGAAGACACAGGAAAGGAGGAAGCTGTTGCAAGTCTCTCTGCATCCTCTGGTGCTCCAGAGAGTATATTTGAGCTTTCTCTCCTGGATCTTAAGGAAAATAGGATATTGAATTAAAGACACTTGGAAGGCCCATTTGATTGGCATACAGCAGAAAGAAGAGTTTTCTTTGCAGGGAAAGTATGAAAGTGGGCATTCATGTATTTGTCAGTATGTGAGAAGAGAGCAAAGAGAATATTTTTGATATATTCCATCACCCTAAAATAAAAGTTACCCATATTACAAGCATTCCCCCTCAGGCACACAAACACACACATGTGCGTACACACACACACCCCTAACGGCTCTTATAACTTATCTCTAGCCAAGTGGGCCAATGGGCTCCTTTCTGAACGGACTGGCATCTCCTGGACTTTGCACCACAGGCCTTGTCTTTCCCATGACCCAGAATAGACGGAGAAGAAAGTGACCAGACAGAGAGCTTGGCCCCCTTCTCCACTGGCTCATATGGTGCCCAGGGTTACAAGGCCAAGGGCCTGCCACTCTCCACAGGGCCCAGGGCACCAGCCGCTGCCCGGCACAGACCAGGCACTGAGAGTGACAAGGCTCAGCCAGCTACCCGGAAGGGAAGTCCTTCCTTACATTTGAATTGCTCTCTCACTTTTAAGTACACAGTAAGCCACTGCCCAGCTTTGGATGGGCAATTGCTCTTTTTCATGTAATTAGATCCTTTTCAACATCCAGCCACCAAGCTACAGACCCCCAGGAAAGACACCAGGCAAAACTGTGCAGCCTGTCCTTAGCCTGGCTCCTGCTTCTGTGGGCAGCTTGACCAGAGGGGAGACGAAAAGAACCTGAAGACCGAGTCACTGGCTGAACGCCCACCCTGCTGATGCCACCGCCCAGGGCTAACTTAGGTGGGTGTTAGTTATACTCTGGTCTGATTTGAACTCCTTTAAACTCTATCACCATCTTACATATCCCAGGACTAGCCCACAAAGTAAGTGCTTTGGCAAAGCAGAAAGGGTGGGGAAAGTTGCTGAACTCTGAAGAGGGGGAGAAGTATGAAAACACTTAGGAGGAAAAGAAAGATGTGGGCAGTGGGTTGAATGGAAAGAGACCAAGGGAAATAAATTGCTCCTCCGATGACAAGGGGCACCAAATAAATGGGCTTGTCCCCTGCTGCAAGGCAGCAAGCAGCTCCTCAAACCATTCTTCATCCAAGACTGCTGCAGTCCAGAATGGAGGAGCTGGGGCATGGTGTTTCACTAGATAAACAGGAGGAAAACTTGCTTGATTCCATCAAATGCTTTTGCTGATTAAAGACTTAGAAGCTGCTAAAGTTCTTTAACTCCTGCCTCTATCAAACAGACATGATACGTGTGACCAAGCAAACACCTATCTACATTTAAAGGGAGTATGAAAGATGTGGTATCACACCCAGCAGATACCCCAGAGCTGGGGCCAGCCACTCTCTTGAAGAGGCTGAGGTCCTGGAATCTGACCAGGAAATGGGGTGCAAGCATGAGTCCCAGGGCAGAAGGCGAGAGACATGGAACCACTGATGGACATTAAAAACAATGTTCTGCTTCAGGTGGACTCACTGTCCACTGTGAGCTGCAAAAGGAAGGCAAATACATCTTCTCTGAAGCCCATACTGATCCAGGGACAGCATCCTGGGTGGGCCTATGAGAAGGGAAGGGAGGAGGAACCGTCAAACAGGCCTCGGGAGAAACGGCCTTCTGGCCTGAATATCAACACCCCAACTCTTGGTCAGGGGCCTGGGCCTGGGCTGATGGCTGAAGCTCCCCTCAGCAAGAGGTGATTCTTTCAGGTGAGAGGCCAGATTGTGGGCAAAAAGAGAGTCTACCACCCAGGTAGCCTCAACACCTACTCCAAGGAAGGTCCAGAATGCAGAGGCCTCCTTGGATCAGGACCAAACCTTGGCTGGATCACGGCAATACCCCAGACTCAGTGAAACAAATTGGAGGGAGCCCTGAAGGTCTCAACTGAGAAAATACAATCCTTTCTTTATGCCCAGATATCCTTTTATTCCAAGGCACAATGTTTCTCTCAAGAAGATAGAACCTGGAAAATTATCTTTCCTAACACCATAAAATCTCAGATCAGAATGCAGCTATGCTCCCCTCAGACCTTCTTCCTCATGCACAGATGAGGGAGTGGAGGTCAAGGCCCCACAGTTAGTGGCAGAGCCAGGATTGGAGCCTAAGTTCCCTCGTCCCATCCAGCCCTCACCCGGTCCTGCAGCATCTGCTCTGTGCTCCTGCAGGAACTCCCAGCCAGCCCACCAGGCACTACGCACAGAGAAGTTGTTTTAATAGACTACTATTTAGCGCAGTTTTTAGATTCATAGCAAAATTGAGAGGAAGGCACAGAGATTTCCCATATATCCCTTGCCCCCACACAGGCATAGCCTCCCCCACCATCAACATCCTCCACCAGAGTGATGCGTTTGCTGCAATGGATGAAGCTACATTGACACATCATTATCATCCAAAGTCCATAGTTTACATTAGGGTTCACTCTTGGTGTTGTTGGGGCAGGTGCATAATGATGTGTATCCACTGTTATAGTATCATACGAAGGAGTTTCACTGCCCCAAAAATCCTCCCACAGTAAATTTTCATGACAATTCCTACAACAAAGAACCAATCACAAAAAAAAAAAAAAAAATCACAAGACTTAGTTGCCATTGGTCTGGGGATGTCTCTGGCACACAGCTGGCTGGGTGCTCTCTGGCTTGAAGACCTCCCTGAATCCTTTGTTACTGGTACCCAGGATGGAAGTGCCTCAGTATATATATTCAGGTCCAGCACTGGGATGTGAGCACCTCAGACTGACGGATAGGGTCAAGGCAAGACCCGGTTGTGATGTGGAGACGATATTGTAGACAAAGTTTGCCTTTGGACTCTCCTGCTTCCACTCCGACTCCCACCTTCCTCCAGCACATCTACTTCCTCTACTTCTTTCTTGTAGCTCAGTGAATGCCTCTCAATCCTTCCTAAGACTCTCAGTGCCCTTGTGCATTATATTCCCTTCTGACTATCAAAAAGTCCTCCCAGGAAGGGACTCTAGGTCAATTATTTGCTATTCAGTGTCAACTGAAACCAGCACATTTCCCTTTCCAGGGGCACTTACACCATGGGCATTAGCTCTCTTTGTATAATGAAAATTTTTGTCTTAACAATTTGGGGTTCCTAAGAGCAGGGGAAAGGAATAAGGCCCTTCCCTGGGTCTTTGAAATCACCCCAAATAGTACCTGCTCCTTCTATTTTGCATAGTTCAGGTCTGATCTCCCCTCAGCCAGAGACAATGGTGAAGAGCCAACACAAGATGTGACTAGAGAGGGGGAGTCAAACTAGAAATGGTCATTTGGAGCAAAAATTAAATTTTTATTTTTCCAGAATATAAAGTGGGTAAGAACTATATCCCTGGCTCTCAATGCTGACATGCAGATGTGCTAGTGTTAAAAGAGCGAGCTCTGGGAAGACCTGGATCCTAGTCCTGGCTCTATGTAAAAGGAGCTGGATGACTTTGCAAGTCATCTAGTTCTCTGAGCCTTGATTTCTTCCTCTTTAAAATGTCCCAGCTCCAATAGTCTATAGTTCAGAGGAGAAACTAAGCAAACTAGATGGATACAGGGTGCCAGGATTCTCATATCCCTTGCTTTCGACAAAGGTGATTAAGGTGGCTTGAAGAAGCTGTTTTCACCAAACCTTGGCCTGCCCTATTTCATGAAGGAGGTGCCAATGCCCAGCAGATTGCAAATGCCACTTTGACAAAGAACCCAGCTCCATTTTAAAAGGAAAGCATATTGATTTTTGGAATAGCCATTTCCTAGTGCATGTGACTTTGAGCCAAACCAAGGAAATTTATGCAAGTTCAGCTTAATCTTATAAAATTTTTAAATCAATAAGAGCTGCCTCAAAGAGCCTGGTTATCACAGTGGCTCAAAAAGACAGATACGAGGATATTTATGCTGGCTTTTAATGCAACAGTTAAAGCAAGTCATATAAAAGAGGAGAGGTCTGAGCTGCTATATATTGTGGAAAGCACCCAGGCCTGGAATTAGAATCAGGTCTCTAAGATACAACTCCTGGCTCTGATGTCAATCATAGGTAAGGATCATCACTAATATCTGGCTTGCTGACTATTGTAACCAATGCCTGGCATATAGCAGGTACTCAATAAATATTTTTTGAATCAATACCTTACAATATCACTTAATCATTAAGCCTCAGCTTTCCTTTCTTACCTACTCTTTCATGTGATCCCTTCCTCAGTCCACCTACCACCATCTCCTTGTCTGGGTCACCACTGTCTTGCCTACATTGTTGCAGTGGGCTCCTAACACCCTCACTGCCTTGGTCTTGCACCCATCTAATCCATTCTTCACACTGCACCCAGAGTAATCTTTCTGAATTGAAAATCTGATCATGTTACTGCATATTTAAAAGTCAGTCTTGTAAACTGTCAAATTTATTAGCATAAAATTGTTCATAATGTATGCTTATTTTCTTTTAATGTCTGTAGGATCTATAGTGATGTCTCTTTATAGCCCAACACATGGTATTATTTAGTAAATGTTCCATATTTTCTTGAAAAGAATATATTCCTGTGGGTGTGAGATAAAAACTTACCTATTGGGTTATAATGAATATAAGAATATATATATAAGAATATATATATATTATATATATATATTCTTATATATATATAAGAATATATTCTGAAGTTGTTTGGTACAGTGTTCAATTAGGTCAAGTTGTCTAATCAGGTTTCTATTATATTATAGTAATAGAAGCTCAAGCTCAAGCTTCTATTACCATAATGATTTTTTTCTGCTTGTTCTATTAGTTACTGAGAAAGTTATATTAAAACCTTCACTTATGATTGTGCATTTTTCTATTTCTCCTTTAGTCCATCAACTTTTGTTTACATACTTTGATGCTGTTATTAATTTCATACCACTTACAATTGTTAAATCTTTCTGTTGAATTTACCCTTTTGTCTTAATGACAATTTATCTTTTCTCTTTTTTTTACTATATTAGTTTAGCTAGAGAGTTATTAACTTTATTAATCTTTTCAGAGATCTATATCTAGTAATATTTCTTGATTAAAGTCTTATCTGAAATTAATATAGTCACACCAGTCTTTGGTTTACATGATTTATCTTTTTCCATCTTTTTACTGTCAATTTTTCTGTCTTCTTATATATAAAGTTTGTCCTTTAAAACACATTTAATAGGGTTTTATTTTCTAAAATTGATTGAAAATCTTTGTCTTTAATTTCAATGTTTAGTCTATTTACAATTACTGTAAGTACTGATATATTTGGTTTTAAGTGCATGTCGTATGATGATAAATTTGACAATTTAAGAAAATGTACAAGTTCCTTGAAAAGCACAACTTCCTAAAATTAACACAAAGATAAGTAGAATATTCCTGTATCTGTTAAATAATTTGAATTTCTAATTAAAAATATTCCTACAAAAAATAAAAACTTCAGGCTTAAATGACTTGTAAATTCTTCTAAATATTTATGGAAAAAATAATGCTAGTTTTACACAAACTCTTCCAGGAAAGAAAGAGAAAAATAATGAATAATTCCCAACTTGTTTTATAAAACCAGCCTGACTTTCATTAGCTGAACACCTCAGAGTGACATTTCAAGGGAAAAAATTGGCAAACCAATCTTATTTACGAACATAGATGGAAAAATCCTAAACAAAACTTTAGTAAATTAAACCCAGTGATACATAAAAATGATAATATATAATGGCTGTATTCCAGTAATGGAAGGTTGATCTAACATTAAAAAATCAATATAGTTCATTATATTAATAGAATAGAAGAGAAAAATCATGTAATTATCTCAATAGTATGGGAAAAGCATTTGACAAAATTCAACATCCATTTTTGATAAAAATTCTCAGCAAACGAGTATTAAAAGGAAATGTTCTACAGCAAACACAAACATTATACTTAAGAGTAAAATATTACATGCTTCTTCCTGAGTTCAACAACAACAAAAAACCCAAAGATGTCCACCGCTACTACTATCATTAATATTGTACTGGAGATCCAATCCAGTCCAACAATAAGCTTAGCAAAAAGGAGGTATAAAGATTGGAAAGGAAGAAATGAAACTAGCATTATTTACAGACTACATGATTGCATACATAAATAATTCAAAAGAATCAATAGAAAAACTTTTAAAATTAATAAATAATAATAGCACTCTACACAAGGCCAATATATAGAAATCACTTGTATATACTAGCAACAAACAATTAGAAAATGAAAAAAAATTTCAAATGCCATTTTACAGTAGCTTAAAAAAAATCAAATGTCTAGGAATAAAACTAACATAAGATGCACCAGATCCATAAAACATATTGAGAGAAATTTTTAAAGCCCTGAGTAGATGGGTAGATATACCAAGTTCATGAATTAGAAGATGTATATATATTTTTTAATATTGTTATTATGATGTTAATTTTTTCTAAATTGATCTACCAATGAAATGCAACTCCCAGTCAAAACCGCAGCAGGCTTTTTTGTAGAAATTACTAAAATTCTAAAATTTACATAAACATGCACAAAATATACAGTAGTCAAAATAATTTTGAAAGAAAAAGGACAAATCTGGAAGACTTACATGATTTCAAGATTTATCATAAAATTACAGCAATCAAGTCAATATGGTATTGTCATAAGGATCAAAAAATAAGCTAATGGAACATATTACAGTCCATAAATAGACCCATACATATATGATGAATTGAATTTTTTACAAAATCTCCAAGATAATTGAATGAGGAATTCTAACAAATTGTGCAGAAACAACATGATATAGACATGGAAAAAAAAAAGCTCAATTCCTCTTGCAAACCATAACAAAAACTTATTTGAGATAGATCATAGATCTAATTTATTTGAGCTAGATCATAGTCTAATGTTTTATGCATTAGACTCAAGCTATAAATTTCACTATGAAGGAGATCTTAAAGTATGGGTCTCACACAAGGATGTTCACTGCTGTCATACTTATAACAGTGAAAATTTGAAAAAAAAACAAGTGTCCATTAACAAGATAATGAACAAATGAAATCTTTTATATGTATACATTGAAACACTACACTGAGTAAAAATAATGAACTAGATCTATGTGTGTCAGCATGGATAAATCTCAAAACGATACTCAAAGAGCAAGCTTTAGAGCTATAAAACTTACTATGCATGTAAATTTTCAAAACACACATAAAAATATATTCTGTAAATGGATTCATGAATAAAAATTGGCTGAAAAAATATGAATCAAATCCAAGTTGAAAGTGGCCTCTGGAGAGAAGAGATTAGTCAAAGAGTCTTCAAGCTTTTTTCTGTAATTTTTATTTTATTAAATGAAGTAAAAACAACATGGGAAGATGAATTCTTGTTCTATTGTTCTTTGTCTTTTTTCTATATTTTGAAAGCTTCTCAAAATGAAGAGAAACAAACAAAAAAGGTACCATTTGGTCCAGCCCTGGTCCTCTGGTTGGCATGTTGTTATTCTTCCTATTGTGTGGTCAAGGAAGAGGGGAGGGCCTGGAGCTACCTGTACAGGGCCTAGGGCAAGGCCTGGGAGTTGTTGCTGATCAAAGTTCACTAATTCATTCAAATCAGCTGGTTTTCTTAGTGATTTTCCTCTTTATCCTGCAAGCGAAGTGAAAGGTGGGGGGAAAAAATCATTCCTGTTGCCTAGTTACAATGAAAGGAGATTACTGTACATTGCTTTTCAACCTCCTATAAAAAGATGCATTCTTTGTACCCTTTTCAGATTGATGCTGTCTCCAGCAAAGGTCTGTATGTGTCTTGCACACTGTGTATAATAATAATAATAACAATAGCTAACAATTTTCAAGAGCTTGCTATGTGTTAGGCACTGCACTAAGCACTTTATATGTGTCTTTGTATCAGCATGGATACTTTCAGCTGCAGATGTCATAAAACCCTGTTCAAAGGGACTAAATGCATTAGACCACATAACTTGGAGTCCAGAGTTCAGTAGCTTTCAGGATTGATTCATGGAGAATCTCAATGATATCAGCCAAGTTCCGAGGGTCCTTCTGTCTTTCTGCCCTATGCCTTGCAGATGCCACTAGAAGAATGCCATAGAGCCAGGACTTCCTGTTTCCATGCTTGTATCCAGTAGAAGACACCCAAACTGGCTCAGGCCTACCCACTCCCAACAATTCACTGTGGAGGAGACGGGGTTACCATTCACTGTTGAGAGCTTTCAACAGCTGGGGCAGAGTGGATGCTGGGAAGAAGACACCATGTCCACCATAAATATGTTGTCATTGATCCTCTCAATGCTTTCGTGAAGTAAATACTATTACCAACTACATTTGACAGATGGAAGAAGGAGACACTGAGAGCTAAGTGGTGTTACCAAGGACACACAGCTACGCTCTCCACCACTACACTATGCCGCCTTCCAAGGGCCCTGTGCTGTGTGTTCACTGCAGCTCGCTAGGTTTCTGGGTGAGGAACTGAGTGTCAACCCCATGGGCCACTTCGCCCCAAGGCGATGGCTAGTTGCTGGCCACCTCTGGGCCTCCCCAGTTCCCTTCCTTCAGCTCCTGAATCCCCTTTCCCTTTCACCACACTGACATCCTCTTTTCTGCCTCTGGGGGCTCCTTTCCCCTCAATCTCAGCTATGAGCGACAGTGGACTGGCCAATTCCCTGATGACCTGTCACCTTTGGGAAGCTGACACCTAAACGTGTGGACTTATACTACTATAGAGTATACAGTTATTATACTACTAATAATCTTTTTTGAAACAAATTATAGGAGTAAACAGAGATAGAAAGAAATAACAACAAACTTGGGAAATTTACAAAGTTACCAGAATCTAACAATTCTCTTAGGCATCGAGCTGAATTTCTTCCCAGCAAGCAGGCTGGAGGGCCTGTACCAGGGGAATGGTGGTGTGTCCCCGTCTTAGGGGTACACCTGAGGGCTCCTCCCCAGGGTCACCCCCTCAAGAGGACACCCTCTGGTAACTGTGTACCCACTTTCTGGGACCCCAAGCCAGGCACATGGCATGAGCGTGCCCCCACCAGCTGGAGTTCTACATGAGCAAGTGAGGATGTGCAGCAAACGTGCAGACGAATCGCCTGCTAGGTGGATCTTGTCAAAATGCAGACTCTAGGTCAGTAGGTCTGAGGTAGAACTCTGGATCCTTCACTTCTAATAAGCCCTCAGGTGATATGGATGCCGCTGGCCCAGGGCCCACCCTGGGAATGGCAGGGGGTAGAGAATGTGAGTGTTGGTTGCAGGTCAGCCACTCCATTGTGGACACCAGTGTGTTGGGGGCTTAGGGTCAAGGAACCAGCATGTCCTCCTGGGAGCCAGAGAGGTGAAAAGGTCATCCATTCTGCTCTGACTTGATGTCTGGTTGTCACAAGCTGCCAGGGATGAGTAATCCCCTCATCTCCTCAAAGCCCTGAGACCAGTCCCAAAGGGTGGTGGCTAGAGGAAGACAGATCTCCTCTCAATGCAAAGGCCAGCTCTAAGAGCAGAGAACTTCCCCCGGCCTGGGTGCGGCCAAGCAGAGCCAGGAAGATGATTGTGGAGGAGGGACAGACTGGGGGAGAGGAGATTGGACTGGGAGTTATTAAGCTTCCCCTGCAGCCCGAGGCTCTATAACCACAATGCAAGGACGGGCTCCCCAGCAGAAAACAAGGATGAGTCAGAAGCTTCTGGCCTTCTGAACAACCTCCCATTCAACGAAATTGTTCAAAGTGATTTGTTTTGATTGTCATTCTAGCCCTGTATTTTTTGCATTTATATTACTCTCCCAAAATAGAGCCCTGCCTCCTACTTCTCTCAAGGGTCACCAGGGGTTAACATTGTCAATACCGGGGCAGAAGACAGAGTGTGGTTTCAATGTGAGAAGGAGAATATTGACAGGTTTGTACAAGAGACATAATTAACTCCATGCTCTGGTGATCTGCCAGCAGTTCTTTCTCTCCTTCCACCCTTCGTGCACTTCCATAAGTCTTAAAAATTCCACTTCCGTCTTGAAAGGCAAAAACAAATACGGTTTGGCTCTAAGAAAATAGCCTAATCAATTTGAATTTGGTATCTCCTTTAAAAGATAGCCCCATATGGACGCGGTGGGTAATAAGCCACTTCGTACTGATGCCAGCCTCACACCATCCATCCCCTCCTTCTGACAGTCCAGCTTTCTCAAATGCTCTCTGTCTCGGCAAAGGTCAGATATTAAAAGTCAGAGAGTGAGAAATACAAATGAACACCACCAAAGCCTCAGCGACAGAGGCAGGAGGGGGGCTCTCCAGGAAGGTGATGCAGACACCAAGAATGCAAGAAAAAGCATGAAACAGCTTCGCCTGCAACCAGGAGCAAGCTCTGCGGCCTGTCTGTTCCTTTAGATGCTTCACAGTATTTTTAATCCACCAGTGACAGAAGAGCTTGGTTAGGAGGGACATCTTTCATCTCTGATCCTCTCCCTGACAACTAAAATAGGGTGAGCACATTTGCATAACAGAAGAAAGGGACAGATTGCCACTCCAGAAGGACCCGCAGGACACCTGTCAGAAATATTAAAAAGCAGGATAATCTCACAAAATGTGAAATGCTTCAATGTGTTGGTCTGGAGAGAGATGGGAAGGCTATCGTGGAAAGAAATAAAATGTGGGCCATGTCCCATCTACGAACTGTCATCTTGTGAATGACTCAGAGACTATTTAGCATCCCAAAGTCCTGTCTCCCTGTCCTTTGTCCCCCATTGAGAATATCTCCGGGCTGCTGGCTCCTCTTACACAGCACAGAGGATGGTTGAGTGACTGGAGCTCAGGAGCAGCTTCCTTGGTTCTCCTTCCTGCAGAACCCCCAGCCCCTACCCGCTTCCCACACACACGCCCCTCTCCCTCCCCTCCTCCCTCCCCTCCTCCCTCACCGCCAGTGGGAGCATCCTTCCCGCCTCTGGGGCTCTGGGAGATGTGCTCCTGTTCTCAAGTCACATTCAGACCACATGAAAACATTATTTTCAGTAGAAGGAACGAGAACAGTACAGTTGGAACAGTACTCCTATTCAGACCCGCTGTGGATGAAACAGACATTCGTGGCTGCTGTGTATTATGTTGTTTCTTAAAAAGTGCAATCCAGGGAAACAAACCAATTTTGGGAGTGTGGCTCCTTGGGTCAATTTCATCACAGAAAGGTAAAGTTGTGTCTCCCCAAAAGACTGGACAATCTAAAGGAAAACAGAGCAGGAAGATGGTGGCATAACAGGGAATTGTTTGGGCATGGCCGAGGGAAGCACAGGCCTAACCCTTTGTTGTGCTGAGTTGGCTGGGGTCCACAGTCCTAGCTGCTGAGCAGGATGACAATGGGTTTGGGATTAAATTTCCTGTGCCCATACTCAGCGAGGGGACTGTTTTGCTATCCCCGAAGATGTTTTGGGCTACAAAGAATTGGAAAGAAAATGGCAGGACTTTGGAGGAGGGGTATGGCCATAGAAGAGGGGTATGGCCATAAAAGGAACACACTAAATGAACAGCAGAACAGCTTCTTCACCCTGCACCCTCAGAAGCTCCAGGCAGCCAGTCAAGGAGTATAAACCTGAGAAGTCTGAGCTTGTGAGGTAGGAGCTGCCCAGAGCTGCCTGCCTATGACTCAGGATGGAATTTTCCTCCCAGTCAATGAAAACAGGTTGAATTTTTTGTTGTTATGGTCATTCATATTGGTCTTCTATTGTTAGATCTCTCTTTCTCTCTCAACACACCCACACATATACACACACACCGAAAAATGCACAGACGCACATTTTTAACCTTATCTTGACTTCACTAAAAGAATATTCAGGCCAGATATGGTGGCTCACACCTGTAACCCTAGCACTTTGGGAGGCTGAGGTGGGAAGATTGCTTGAGCCTGGGAGTTGGAGGCTGCAGTGAGCTATGATGATGCCCCTGCACTCTAGCCTGGGTGACGGAGCAAGATCCTGTCTTAACAAAAAAAAAAAAAAAAGGAATATTCAAGCTCTTTTCTTAATCGCTGTCTTAAGGCCAAAGTCAGATTTTAGGATCATAGAATCAGTAATTTGTGAGGGCATAAGACGGTGATTTTTACTATTCATATTTGAGTCTTACAATAGGGACAGACTGAGGAGAAAGGCCAAATGCACAAACACACACACACATACGTATACATATATGTGTGTATATAATGATTTAGGACACATTAGACTAAGCCTGAAAGAAATAAGGTTGCTGAGCTTAAGACTCTTGCTGAAAGGAGGGCCCTGCTAACCGTAGGCCTGTTGCTGTTTCTCTAGAGCAATTCTCTAACTTCAGGGAGTATAAAAATCACTTGAGGAGCTTGGTAAACCTGTGACTCCCCAGTCCCCTTCCTCAGAGGTTCTGACTCAATGGATAAAACCTGTTTTACGCATCACAGTATTCAGTATCACCTTCTTATAAAATAGACATTTGCCACTGGGTGAAGAGTGCAGGGCCTCTCTAAGCAACAAGGAAAGTAGGGAAAGAATCTAGAAATGCACGGCTCCAGCAGGGATACGTTTCCAGCGCAGATGCTCGGGTACAACCAGCCTTTCTGGTGTAGACATTCACTATGAAGCCACTATGTCAGTAGGAAGGGACACTTCAAGTTGGAGGTCTTGGCATTAGAGCTAAGGAATGCCACTGAGGGGCTTGCAGGGCTTCTATCTCTGGCTGCCTGGGGCCGAGGCCTCTCAAGGGTGTTTACCGGCCAGGTCCAGCCTCTGGTCATTGAGGCTTGGATGGGTCAAACTCAGAGTTTCTGCTCATGAGCAAAGGGCTCATTTCTTTCAGAGAAAGCAGCATGGGAGGCTCTGATGAACAAACGTTTTAAAAATGTATGGCCCTTCATCACTCTTAGGGAGGAATTTCAAATCAGCTTCTCCATCCTTAAAGGAATGAGCCCAGAGGGATTCTTGATTCAAGTATAACCACTTGCACTTGTAACCTCAAATATCTTCTAGACCAGTGCTGTCTAATCAAAATGTAGAATATAATGTATGCTGCATGTGTAGTTTTAAATTTTCTACTAGCCATATTAAAGAAATAAGAATGATATAAAACTAATTTCAGTAATATATTTTATTTAACCCAATATATCCAAAATATTATCATTTCAACATGTAATCAATATTTTTTAATTACCAATAAAATATTTTACTTTTTTTGTACAATACCTTTGAAATCTGGTGCATATTTTATACTTAAAGCACATCTCAGTTCAGGCTAGCCACATCTGGACAGCACCGATCCAGGCCGCAGGCCGACCTGGGACAGAAAGTGCAGAGGGTGGGCTGAGAAGGTGTCTACTCCGCACCCAGCGAGGGGGAGGTCTGCAAGAAGAGAAGCTGATGAGTGTTGATGTGCCCCCCCACAGCCCTGACATAAGGAAATCCTATATTGACTCTCTCTTAGAAAGACATCCAGAATCCTGCCACTTCTCACCACATCCACTGCCGGCTGCCACCTTGGTCCAAGCCACCCTCATCTCTCACCTGCATCATTTCTGTTCCCATCCTTGCCCCCTACAGTCTGTCCTCAATGCAGCAGCCAAATTAATCCTATTAAAGTGTAAGTCAGATCATGTTCCTCCTCTCTTCAAAACCCTTCAATGGATGTCCATTTCACTCAGACCAAAACCAAAGTTCTTACAATGGATCACAAGGCCCTATCTGTTCTGCCTCCCCCTCTCCAAGGTACCTCCTCTTCCACTTACTCTCCCTTTTGTTTCCTCTGCACCAGCTCCACTGGCCTCTTTGCTGTTCGTAAAAGATTCCCGTGTCCCTCCATCTGAGGAGCATACTGCCCGTTCCCTCTGCTGGAATGTTCTTCCCCCAGGTACAAGACATCTTCAGTGCTAAGTCACGTCTTTCGAGTTTCTGATCAAATAACACTGTCCCTTTGACATTTGCCCTGTGTGATAGGGCAGACTGCCTGCATTCCATCCTGCTCCTCTGCTCCGTACTGTGAATCCCCCTTGCCTGGCTCCACTCTATCACATACTCATGCTATGTTTATTACTTACTATCTGCCCCCATGAATGTTTCAAAAAGGCAGGAATCTACATCTGTTCTGTTCATTGTTATATTTGCAATGCCTGGATTAGTGCCTGGCACACAGTAGTTGCTCAATAAATATTTGCTGAACAAATGAATGAAGGGGAGGCATCCTGCACCTCCTTCCCAGTAGCTCAGCCTGCCATCAGTGAAGAGGGCTTTGTACCAACCTCCCCAGCCATCTTCCTTCCCTTCCCAACACATTGCAAAGCCTCAGGAAGGAACAGTCAGAATCAGAGTTAATAATCCTCCCTGAACTAACTCATCCCTTGGAGCAGTGATTCTTCACTGGGTTTCTTTTTGTTTTTTAATCATGGACTCCCTTGTGAGGTTGATGGAGGCTATAAATGTTCTTCCCCAAAGATGCATGCAGACACAATTTTACAACAATTTCAGAAGGTTCGCAGACCTCTGATGCCCACTGGTAAGAGTCCAGGGACCTCACATTAAGAATGCCTGCCCCAGAGGTTCACTCACACGCAGTTTTCCTGTCTGTCTCTGAAATCAAATCTTTCTGCTGCTCCAAAAATAGAAACCATATCCAGAACAAAATTACAGGGCGCTATAGCCAGAAGCAAACCTAAATGGTGAAATGGTTCATCTTCCCACCTGCAGACAGCATTAAACTGTCTACTCTTCCTCGGAAAACTCCACTTCATGGGGGAGGTAGGCCAGTATCTTGCATCCAAAAGCTCTTCCTCATACCTCATCTAAATTGCCCTATTTTAAGATGAACCTGCTTTCTTTAGTCAGATCTCCTGGGAAAACAAAGAATCAAAGGCTTATCTTCAAAACTTATTGGGATGCTCCTGTTCCCTCCTCTGAGTCCCTTCAGGCAAAATAAACAGCGTCTTTGGCTTGTTACCTAAACAAGTTCACTGAAAATGCCTTTGCTCAGAAGAGCTAGAGCCCTGGCCTGAGCCAGCCCAGGGACATGCCAAAGAGACCCAGCAGAAGAAGCACTGAAGGACAAAGGGGGCCCTTGGGACCCCCACAGACCCCTAAGGGAGAGGGTAGCATTGTCCGGCAACTCATCTCCCTCGGCTAGCAATGTGGTGTATGGTGACCAGAAGAGGCACGAAGCAGGGGTTCTTCACACGCCTGTCCCGAGAAGTGGCTGCCAGATGCACGCTGCCTTCCCACAGACTCCAGCTGTAGTTAAAACCCACTCTTAGTCTGGGACACTTCATCAGACGGTGATCTTCAAACAGGCCTTTGGTCAATGACATGAGATAAAAGATAAGTTTACATAATTCTGAATTTCAGCTATTCATTGACTGTAGCCTGAAAGCTTTAAAGACGCATTACAAAACAAATCCACAGAGCTCCTTTTCTGAAGCATGATGAAGTCAGAGACTAGTAAAACTCCCTGGGCCAGAACTGAAACCTCCCCAGAATTCTTGAAATCAAATAAAAGCATGACAGTCTATGTCTTCCCAAAGCAAATCTATTCATTAGGCAATAAAAAGCAGCCTGGAATAAAACACAGAGTTGATGTCAGAGTCTGATCAGAGGGTTTGGACAGAGATTGTTCCATCAATATGTTTTGTTGGGATTGCAGTTTATTTATAAGGGAATTGCCAAGAACCTTTTCATGAATTGCAAAACTTCCTAAAGGAACCAGAATTGTATAATCAGTGAAACAGAGGAAAAGCATATCAAGTTCCCTGAAGAACTTAGAGAGTGAATGGCAAGTGGAATCAACATATTGTTTACATCTGTCGCTCTTTTGCCACCTGAGGCTAACGAGAGGTTCACGGAAGCTGGGGCTTTTACAACCCTTAGACATTAGCTGGCTCCCACTCGGTTCTCCTCTGCTGTGCTTACCGAGTGCGAATCTCTTCCATAACCTCCTCAGGTGGAGGCTGCTTGAGGGTCTTTGATTCCTTCAGTCAACAACACACTACTGATGGGACATTCACTAGCTCCCAAAGACTCTGTCTTAGTTCAGGATGCTATAACAGAATATCATAGACTGGGTGGCTGAACAACAGAAATTTATTTCTCACAGCTCTGGAGTCTGGGAAGTCCAAGATCAGAGTGCCAGCAGTCTGGTGAGGGCCTGCTTCCTGGTTTGCTGATGGCTGTTTTTGTATCCTCACCTTGTGGACCGCCGAGAAAGAGGAAGCAAGCTCTCTCGAATCTCTTCTTATTTGGGCACTAATCCCATCATGAGGGCTTCACTCTCATGATCTATTCACCTCCAAAGTTCCTATCTCCAAATACTATCACATTGGGGATTAGGGTTTCAACATATGAATTTGATGGTGGGGGGACACAAACATTCAGTTCATAGCAGACCCAATTCTACTAAGAGAACAGCTCCAGTGGGTATATAATTCATACTTTTCTGGACCCAAAACTGTTGAAGAATAATACTAATAATTATTTTAAAAAGCCAAATAATCCTTTTAAGGAGGTTGAATAGTTCAGCCAAGCAAAATATTTTCAAATAGTTCATCCTCCCTCTTTATCTGACTTTAATTTCTCATGGCAGGAGAGTTTTGAGTAATTAAAATTGGGCATGCTTTTTTTGTAGTGGCATCCTTTTCTTTTCTTTTGTTGGTGTTTGTATTATCCAATTCATTGCTTTAGAATAACACTATTATTCTAAACGGTGATGTGACAAAGACTAAGATTGTGAAAGACTTGGAAAAACATTAATATTTAACAAAGTATAAATATTTTTAGAAGGCAATTTTCTGACTCCCACATTACAAGGGGCAATAATTTCCACATTTCTTTAAGTTACTCCATAGGACCCCCAATGAGCCACAAATACCAAAACAAGGAGGGTGCGTTCTGTGTAGTTTGGACTGAAATATGGTGGAATGAACTCAGACTTGAGGCAGAAAATTTTAAAGAAGTCTCCACACAGAGATGGGATCCTGTGGAGGGGTTCAGGTCAATATGTGGGTCATTGAAAAAGTCACTGGGGGAGACCTTTTAAAAGACACACAAATTGGACACATCTTTGCACAGATGCGACACTTAGCTTGCGTAACACATGCTGAGAATCCAGGATTGGAGATCACCCTGCGGTTGTAGCTGAGGACGGTTACATTCCTCTAGTAAACTACGCTCAGATCACGGATGGAGGGACAAATCTCTGTGACCACAAAGGGTGGTGAAGGGACAGGATGAGATGGAACAATTAGACTTTGATCTCTTCCTTGGTAATGCTCACAACAATTTCTACCCCCAGAAATGTTGGAAAGGAGAAAGTAACTCTGTTAATAACCAACCTTGTTCCTTGACTGAGCTAATTAAAGAAATAAGGGCTTTGGGGACAACACACTCTGTATGAGGGGATCGACTGGACTCTGGAGAGTTGCTGAAAAACTTACCTTCTGGAACATACACAAGTGACTCTCCTGGAAATGCAAATCTGAAGGGAATAAGGATGACCTGGGAGAAAATGTGTTGGAATCAGACCAAGCTTGGGGCTTGCTCACAGGCTTTTCCTCAACTCTTGGAGCTCTGTCTGCGTGTCTAAACCCTTCTTTTTGCACATAGGTGGGGAACCCTGAAGAATTATCCTCGAGGCTGTAGACTAAAGTGATTGCCTGGTTTGGAGAATGTTAGGGAATCCTTCCTTAAGAAAAACGATCGGTAATTGTGTTCATTTGGAGGAATTTTAATACTTTTTGTGTATGCATATGTGTACAGGCCAAGCCATGTAATAAAAATAGGTTTTCCTTTAGCTACTGAAGTCCAATTTCCTGAAGTGTCACGGTAATGAAGTTTACCAATTAGATACGAACTAGGTCTTTATTAGAATTAAGGAAACTTTGCTTTTCTTTAGAGGAAATACAAGGCTTGAATATGCACCATGAGATCTAAATAAAAGGAGAAAATTTCTGCACTGTTTTTATAGAAGTATTACTCAGTTTTAAATGTATTTTAAGTTTAAATGAGTGATGTTTTTCCTTTTGAAAGCAGAATTCAATCTTTTACTCCCAACCATCAGTTCTGGGTAAATTGAAGTTGTACGTATGGTCAGCTAAAAAGCAAACTCTTAGAGACGCGGTTGGTTTTACCTAACGGCTATCCCTATCTGTAATCTGATATTTGCACCTAAAAATCATTAAGAACCAGGCCCTTATTTTGTGTCTCCATGTCCTCTGCCTCACAAGACAGGGGCAAAGAGACGTAGCTGGAGATATTAGGACAGAATGAAAAGAAGTTGATTAGAATGTTCTGATAGTTGGGACACAGTCTGAAATAAGATACTTTACAGAGGGACGTTGGTGGATCCTATAAGGCCTGTGAAGAACGAATAGGCGGGTTGGTGCCGGATGCTGTTGCAAAAGAACAGGCCAGGGCAGAAGTGAAAGAAAATATGGAGAAGGAAATAGAGTCAAATAGTAGAACTCAGATGGAAGAATCTGGACCTTTATAATAATTTTTTAGCTTATTGGAAAGAAGAGATAGGATAAGATTTTAGATAAACCTTTAGGATTCAAAATAACTGTTATGAATGTTCATAGCAGCATCATTCACAAAATAGGCAAAAAGTGGAAACATCCCATATGTTCATCAACTGATGAATGATAAACAAATTGGTATATCCATATAATGAAATATTATTTGGCAATAAAAAGGAATGAAATACTGATACATGCCACAATGTGGGTGAACCTCAAAAATGTTGTGCTTAGTGAACAAAGTCAGTGCAAAAGAACACATATTCTATGATTCCATTTATCTGAAATGTCCAGAAAAGGCTGACCCATATAGACAGAAAGTAGAGTAAAGGTTGGCTGGGGCTTCAGGTGGGAATGTGGAGTGACTGTAAATGGACACAATATTTCTTTTGAGGACAACAGAAATGATATATAATCAGATTGTAGTGACAGTTGCTCAACAATAAGATTCAAAAACAACAGTAAGATTCTGTACACTTACTGAAAATCATTGAATTGTACATTTAAAATGGGGTGATTTTGTGGTAGGAAAATTATACCTCAATAAAGTTTTGTTAATAAAAAAATAGTATCTGATGGTATTATTGTTATTCTGTATTAAGTGTTCAAGAATTCTGTGCATGAAGTTATATTCATTATGCCTTTAGACAAATTCCTCAATTTTCCTGTAGAAGAGAGGTTTTCTTCATTTTTCTTTTTAGGCAGTCAGAATTGTGCGCACATATTGCTAACAGGGAAGAACAGCTGGACCCTTGGTAACCTGAGAACACTTGGACCAGAGCTCAAGAATCACCTCCCCCATCTCCACACCACCCTTGTGAGACTGCTGCCTCTCCTCCTATAATTGTGAACCCATTTCTACTCCTCAAAGCCGAGATGGGTCGGTAGGATGATGGGTGTTGGGGATTTCTGGGTTTCCAGGATGAAGAACACCTAGCAGTGAAGTAGAAGGAAGAATGACTTCTAAAGTGTGAGAAAATATGAGGGAGTGTTGGGAAATAACTTCGATACTCATGCAGGCCTGATGCTAATGACAAGGAGGGACAATAACTCAAACTGGCTGAAAATTTTCCCATCCCCTCAACTGACATTATTTCTTCAAGGCAGATGGTTTTGAATTGCTGTGAATAGCCTCATATTTGCATAATGGCTTTCCTAGTCCTCTTTTCTATTACCCCCATCTAATTGCTTTAGAACAACATTGTTATTTCCAGCAAACTCCTCCTCCTAGGAAAGGGTGCAAGCATATGTAATATTTATGTTTTTTGTTTCTTCACAGCATAACACTGAGCCTCCTGGTAGTGTTACAGATCTTTGGCTATTAGGGACTGAGACAGGGCCCTAGGCAAAACAGGATCAGATGTTTCCTATCCCTTTTGTTACATGTCACAGTGAGGAAGGAGGTGGGATTATGAGCAGAGTTCAGTTTTGTGTCTTATAAAATCTTCCTGAGGCTGGGTGCAGTGGCTCATACCTGTAATCCTCGAATTCTGGGAGGCCAAGGCAGGATGACCGGCTGAGGCCAGGAGTTCAAGACCAGCCTAAGCAAGAGCAAGACCTCATGTCTACAAAAAAGTATAAAAATTAGCTGGGCATGGTGGTGCGTGCCTGTAGTCCCAGCTACTCAGGAGGCTGAGGCAGGAGGATTGCTTGAGCCCCAGAATTTGAGGCTGCAGTGAGCTACGATGAGGCCACCACACTCCAACCTGGGCCACAGAGCAAGACTCTATCTCAAAATAAAAAATTAAAAAAATGGCTGAAATGTTTCTTCATCTGATATGGGCTAGAGCAAGGATATGAGCTGATTTCTACCAAAGACAGTCATAAAATGCCACCCTAAAATATGGTACTTTGGCATATTGATTATTTTGAGCTGAAGGCAATTTAGAAACAGTAGGCTTAGGAAGGGCTCTCTGACCTCCCCCTTTCTATTTAAACATGGGGCATAAATTTCTTTCAAGAAAAGTACCCTCCCTGTATCAGGCAGAAGAGAACATTCTTATCACTGGATATGGGTAGTCAACACCAAGATGAATCTGAGCAAACAAACCTCCTGAAATAACCCTTGTCTTCTGTTAGTTTCCCCATATATTTCCTAGTCACTTTCCCACAATCTGCTGCCCCAGCCCGAGTCCCTTTTTTCTTTGTCTCATTATATCTTCTGGATTTATCATTATTTGTTAAAGTTGTGTATAGACTTTCAGGCCTACCTGCTTCTTTGGGTCTTCATTTCTTATATATGAAGGCCTCCATATACATGTAAAATTATTAACATCAAATAAAATTTGTATGCTTTTTCTCCTGTTAATTGGTCTTTTGTCAGTTTAATTCTCAGGTCCAGCCACAGAACCTAAGAGGGTAGAGGAACAGTCTTTCCTTCCCTACACTGCCTTAAGTTATTTGAGGATTCTTGAGTACCACATTACTGAAGCAGGTGGCAATAAAAAATAATTTCTGGGCCAGGCGTGGTGGCTCACGCCTGTAATCCTGTCATTCTGGGAGGCCAGGTTGGGAGGATTGCTTGAGGCCAGGAGTTTAAGACCAGCCTGAGCAAGAGTGAGAGCCTGTCTCTACAAAAAATACAAAAATTAGCTGGGTGTGGTGGAGCACACCTGTAGTCCCAGCTACTTGGGAGGCTGAAGCAGGAGGATCATTTGAGCCCAGGAGTTTGAGGTTGCAGCGAGCTATGATGACACCACTGCACTCTAGCCAGTGTGGCAGAGCAAGACTCTGTCTCAAAAACAAAAATTTCTTTTTCTGTAGTCCTTTTACTCATTGTTCCTATTTCCGCCCAGACAGAACAAGTCAACACCCTCTTCAACATGACAGCCCTTTTTATAGTTGAAGATATTATCAAACATATGTACTCTAAGACTTCTTTGGTCCAAGCTAAACTTCTCCCCAGAATGTCAGCCATTCCTCAAAGGCCATGACTTTTCCTTCTTGGTGGGAAGATTTTGCTGTTGTCTCTCTCAAAGCGTCTTGTCCATTTTAAGGTACAATCTGACTAGAGATGTACATGGTATGACTATCACCCTCCTCATTAATGACAATGACAATTATTCATGGGAAATATAAGCAGTGTGAAGAAAGAATTCTGTACAGGCAGGGAGAGAAAGCTATTATTTTTGAGTGTTTACTGTGAGCAGACTCTTAGGTGCTTTATAACCATTAGCCCATTAAGTTCATTAAGCAGGATGGCAAGAGGAGAGAGGGTTTCTGCTCCCCTACTTGGGCCCACTCCAGGAATGAGAATTTTTATTAAAATCATCAATTGGGCCCACCCACTTGAGATACTATCCTGAAGGGGCTCTTTCACTTGAAAATTTACAAAGGCAAAAAAAAAAAAAATCACTAATTGAAAATTACTAACTCCATGTTATGAAATAGGAAGTAAATGTAGTTTGCTCCAAGAGTTGATTGAGAATGACTATGCCTAATAGCAAGTAACAAGTAATTTAGCTCTGATGTTAACATCTAATCCTTCTTCACTGGGGAGTCATAGAAAGCCTTCCCTGGGGTGAATGAGGAAGCAGCTTGTGTCCTGGTCCTTTTGTCACCCTAGGTCTGCATCACCCATCCATTTCCCATCTGGGCCACACAGTTCTGGGCCTGCAGCACCAGTCTGAGGTGTCATGGAGGCTTTAATTAAACCAACTGCGGAGAAATCACAGGCATTCTGTCTGCAATTGCTTCAAGTTTACTCCTCAAGTGCAGCCTTCAGGAATTGTATTCTGTGCATATTGGGTTCCTTTAATGAGCACTCCGCCGAATGCCAGCATCAAGGCTGCTCTCTGTGTGATCTGCATGCTGGCTCAGGCGCTGAGCCGTAGCCATGGGGACGGCTTGAAGAGCTGCTGACTTTAGTGGGGGAGAGAGGCGCTTGTCGGGTCAGCCTTTTTCTATTCAGGAGGCTTAAGACGTTTGCTTGCAGGTGGTTCTTGAAGGAAAAATCACCCCAGAAGTAGAGTTTCTCCTAAAATGTATTTCATGTTGAATGCATATGAAAAACATAAGTGTATTTGGAAGTGGCCTGTCATATCCAAGAATGTGAAGAAATCATCAACACAAGGGCGTGTGGCTTTTCGTCTTGCCGGCACTGGGCATGCAAACTCTGAACTGACATGTGTCACTGGGGTAGCTTGTCTCTCTCAAAGTGTCTTGCCCACTTTAAAGTACAATCTATGTAACATGCATTTGTGACATATAACGGTTAGGAAGGCTTTTAATACCAAGAAATAGAAAATTTGGTTAACAGTGCCTTAAACCATTAAAAGTCTGGTTTTATTCCCTGGTAAGAAGCAGTCAGGAAGTAGACAGAGGTTTGGCTCAGTGGCGTGCTAAGGGTCCAGGCCTCTCTAGTTTTCTGCTCATGTGTCCTCAGCATGTGTCCTCGTGGCCACACACAGAAGTTGCCTCTCCAGGCAACACGTTCACATAGGAAGCAATGAGAAGAGCAACAAGGCATGGCTCCAGGGAGCTTTCCCTCCTGTGTCTGTCCCTTTATCTGAAAATAAAATCTGTCCTAAACTCCCTCTGGCAGACTTCCCCTATATATCTCACTGGCCGAAATGAGACCCCATGGCCACCCTGCTGCAAGGGAGATTGGGAAGTGGGTATCAGGCAAAACAGAACAGAATTATTATCCCTGGTTTAAAGACATGAAGATCCACAAGTAAAGCTCAGCACATTGACTCACTCAAGCAAAAAGACAGCGGGATGGGAGAGCGTCAGTGATGGGGTGCCACAGCCTGCGGTATATTAAGCACATATAGCACAAAGGCTAACTTCCCATGCATCAAGTTCTCAGAAAAGGAAGTCTTCGATGGAAAACCGAGTCTTCTTGTCAAACTCTTTCTGAATCAAAATCAAAATTCTGCAAAGGAAAACTAAATAGCTGTGGACTTGGGTTTCTAAAAGAATTACAAGCTGAGGTGTATAAGACAATTAATGGTTTTTAGAGCAAGCTGTTTTAAGAGTAGCAGATTATCACCAAACATGCAGCTCCAACTTCTCATCCCTTTTCGGCAATGTGTTTTTCAAAATAGAATTTCTCCTGTTATGCTAAAAAAACAAACAAAAGGACAGACTGGATGCTTTACCTGATGAGAACATATGACAATGCTTCCTACATTATACAAATATTTAATTAAAACACACTTTTCATTTTAAAAAGTTGGTGTTTTTAACGGCATTATATATAAGAAGAAAAATTTTACTTCCAAAGGCGGTATTGTTTCTGCGAAGCCAGGCAAACCTGGATTGATACTCTAACCCACCACTTATTAGCCTTGGTCAAGTCTCAGTGTCTTCCCTGCAAAATGAGATAATAACAGCCCTTGCCTCATAGACTGCCGTGAGTCTAAACACTGTATAATGTGCATTAAACACTTTGCCAGGCACATAGGAAGCCCTCAGTATTACCTATCTCAATATGTTTCTCGTTTTTGTTTTGAATACAGTAAAAACATTTAGATTAACTTTTAATTGCTAATCATAACAAATAAATTTTTTGTAAGATCTTTCTTTGTTGTTGTTTACTTTAATCCAGGCACGCATTGTATCTCGTGACCTCTTCCTGTCTGTGTTCTGGCAAGAAAGGATAACTTAAAAAATATTCTGTGGTATGTTTTGATAATCCTCTAATTAGACTATGACTTTAAAAAGTCTGTACTAATGGATCGGACCACACCTAATGGATCCATGGTGTTTCCTAGGTAGCACCAGTCACCCTGGGTCACTGCTCCTGGCTGCAGTAACTCGGATTTGCTGTTAACCCTCCATGCCCTGGACTGCAGGCTCCAGAGGAAGCAGCTCTGACTGTCAGAAAGAAGTGCTGAGTCATGTTGGCGTTTCTTTCCCAGGCTCTACAAATTGCTTCCAAGAAAATTTCTCTTGGCCCACATGTCCTCATTTCTAGCCTTGAATAGTTTATTTTTTGGATGCAAGTATAAAATGGGACTATACTATTCTTCAGACACATTAATCCATTTTGCCTTCAAGAAAATCATGATAGATTTTGTCAAATCCATGTTTATCTTATTTGCCTAGTCTAACAGTCTGGCAAAGGTATTGAAGTTAGATCAGAATGCTTGTTTTTGTTATTGTCTCTCTCTCCCGGTTAGGCAGGAACAGTCAGTATGATAGAAATCATGTCTGTTTTGGTCACAATACTGGAGACAAAATGATCACTTTTTGAGTAACTTACAGGCTGACTGAATCCATCTGACTCTGAGTAGTCATTATTTTTTTTTCTGCATGCTCCCATGGTTTTATTTTTTTTTTCTTTAATAATTATTTTCTAGAAAAATGTCCATGATCAATGGGAAGGTCGCCAACACCGTGTGGAGACCAACTCTGACACCCCCAGCCTCACTCTTCCTTGCTAAGATCACACTTAGCGATCTGGACATTGTGACATGACCTCAGCCGTGCTCATGGAAGACAGCATTCTCTCCCTAAGGCCGTCTAAGCAAGGCTACACCAGACACAAACAAAGTTACCTCAAAAGTGAGAGGGCTGAGTCGTTCACAGGTTGTTTCAGTCTTTTTAATTACAGGTTCTGGCATTTCTGATATGGTCAAAGTGGTATCTGAAAAAAGCTGGATTCATTCCCCCGTGGAAAGTGTTTTTAAAAGAAATTCTTTACCAAACATGAGGCAAGGGGAAGCTGGAGCCTGGGAACCAATGCCACCTGACTGAATGTTACTCTTGGCTTATGCAGTCGTCCAAATATCCTCCTCGCCTAAATACTTTGAAGCAGAGCTGACTTTAAATTTATGACTGGAAAAGACCAGCACAGCCAGTCATAGCATTTGGCATTCCCTTCCCACTCAGGACATCAGGCAGTGTGGTTATAAACAAAGAATAAAATGTTTTGGTTGATTCTGGGAGGCTGAGGTGGGAGGATCGCTTGAGCTCAGAAGTTCGACACCAGCCTGAGCCCTGAGCAAGAGCGAGACCCCTGTCTCTGCTAAAAATAGAAAAAATTAGTCAGTCATGGTGGCCACGCCTTTAGTCCCAGCTACAAGGTAGGCTGAGGCAGAAGGATCGCTTG
Source organism: Lemur catta (assembly GCF_020740605.2). Taxonomy (NCBI): domain Eukaryota; kingdom Metazoa; phylum Chordata; class Mammalia; order Primates; family Lemuridae; genus Lemur; species Lemur catta. Next base: position 45,100,956 of record NC_059139.1, read on the forward strand.
AGCCCAGGAGTTTAAGGTTGCTGTGAGCTATGATGACACCACTGCACTCTAGCCTGGGCAACAGAACAAGACTCTGGTCTCAAAAAAAAAAAAAAATGTTTGGGTTGTCTATGACATTCTGGAAAAGGCGAAACTACAGAGACAGTAAAAAGATCAGTGCTTGCCAGGGGTTAGTGGGGAGGGAGGGATGAATAGGTGGAACATAACGATTTTTAGGGCAGTGAAACTGCTCTGCATAACACTATAGTGGTAGACACACATCAGTATACGTTTGGCCAAGCCCATAGAATGTACAACACTGAAAGTGAACCCCAATGTAAACGGTGGACTTCGGATGACAACGAAGTGTCAATGTCGGTTCACTGACTGCAACAAATGTACCACTCCAGTGGGGGCTGCTGATCCTGGGGGAGGCTGTGCATGTGTGAGGGCAGGGGGCATATGGGAAATCTCTGTACTTCCCACTCAATTTTGCTGTGAACCTACAACTGCTCTAAAAAAATAAGATCTATTTTTAAAAATTGTTCTCGTTGTCTAATCCGAGTGTGAAGAAGAAAGCAGAGTTTGTGCTGCTGCTGAGAGGCATCCCGCGTGATCCAGGGCTGCTGTGGACAGGTCAGGTGGAGGCCGCTTCCCAGAAACAACTAATAGCCTGGGACAGAACGTGCAGCCCTGGGAATGGGAGCTCACAGCAGGCAGGAGACTTCCTCAAGGTTAAAAGAGTGACATATTGTGGAGGCTGTGAAAACGTGCCACTCACATTGCCTGCTATGGGAGCAGAGCTGGCTGACTGCCCAGCTGCCCCGGGCCCACCAGCCCACTCACACCAAGGCCATGCTCTGGAGCTGCTCCCAGCTACCACGGCAAGGGGACCAAGGCAGGCTCATTCCAGTGAGATGCAGGACTCCTCCCAGGGTAACTGTGTCTCAAGGACTCCCCATAGCCCTGCTTGAATCTTTCTTGAAAATTCAGTGTAGTCTGAGATTCTTCTTCCTTCCTTCTCTCCTTCTCTAGGTGTTAGGCCTATATTGCAGTCTGAAAGCTCTCCTTGCCCTTCCTGCTTTTTTCTCCAAGAAATCTCTTACAAATCTAACCCCATCTTGGCATTCGCTTCTTGGCAGACCCAAACTAATGCACGTGACATTGCCTGATCAGCTGAGTGCTGTTGCTGCTTCAAAAACAAAACACATATCACACACGGAGATTGACTGTCTTGTTCAGGGTGAGACAAAGAGATAAAGACCACGTATATTTCTAAAGTCCTAGACAAGCCAGGAGCGAGAGCCTCTTTTTTTCTCTCCCTTCATTGGCTAATCATAATATGTGTGTGTCCTACAACTTATTTATAAGGTAGGGACATACTACTACAGTAGGAGTTGACATACTTGTTAGCCATTTGGGCTGCTGAAAGGGAAAAAAAGGCGTCATCAATGCTGATGTTGGAAATTCCCTAAGTAAAATGTAGTACTTTGCCTTCAACTCTCCAAAGATGCCACAGATATAGACAGGCTGGGAGCTGTCCATAGGGAGGGGTAAATGTGCATAGTTTTCTAGCCTCAGAGGTTTTCTCATCTGCTCTTGTCTCACAGTGCTCACTTATCCATCCGCCAAATGTGAGCTCCACAAGATTAGAGAGGCTGTTTGCGTTTCTCTGCTTCTGTACCATATCTCAATTGCTTTTCAAATGCCTGGCACATGGTAGGTATGCTTGATAAATATTTGCTGAATAAACATAAACCTGTGTGTACCGTCACTCTTTCTTTTGTTCTGGGCAGTGGTTTCTGCTCTGGAAGCTGAGTGGGTGAAGGTAGGGAGCAGAGTGGGGCAAGTATTTTGACCTTGCACTTTCTGTAACTGAGAAGCAAATGACCAGCAGCAGTTTGTCAGTGGGTCTTTCTGGAACTGCCAATACTGGGAAGTGATTCTGCTCATGAATTCAAATGGGGCCAGGACCCTTCTGTTGTATCTTGCCCAAGGCCACTCTCCGGGTTGGAAAATAATTTCCATATAAATCCTGAACACTTTCTTCTACTCCATTCTTCCCCTCTAAGCACACATATATACACGATGACAAGGGAAGAATATGCAATACTGTTATGAAGGATTGAGTGGATATTCCAAAGCCTTACTGTATTAGCTGGGATTTGTTTCAATTCTGAACACCAAAATTCCCCAAATTACAGCAGCTTAAACAAGAAAGGGGTTTATAAAGGTCCAAGTAGGTGGCCTAGGCCTGGCAAGGTGTCATTCCATAGTGTCAGGAACTCAGGCTGCTTCTAATTTTTTGCCCTGTAATGCATGACCTTTCCCAAGTTTACATTATGCAGCAAGATCACTCCAGCTCCAGCTACCACAATTACATTCAGAAAGAAGAAAGGGGGAAAAGGACATTCCTCCTTCTTTTAAGGATACTTTCTAGAGCAGCATCATCACTTTTGCTAATATCCCTTTGGCCAGAGGTTTCTCACATGGCCACAACTAGCTGCCAGGTAGACTGGAAAAAATGTAGTTTGTATTGTGGACAACTCTGTGTCCAGGGAAAAGAACAGATATGGGGACCACTAGTAGTTTCTAGTGCTTTGGCCCTTTGGCTATCCACGCCTTCTCTCCCAGAGGTAAAGCACACTTACTCTCTCCACAGGGAGGAACTGCAGCCTGCACAAACCCCACGGTCACTTGCAGTCCTCTGCATTGGATCCAGATGTGACTCCCTGCAATCTGATGCTATAAAACAAGTATCTGCTATACACACTCCCAATATGTGATGCCAGAATAGGAGTAGGAAAACATAATAAAACTCCTATTTGGAAAAGAGAAAAATAGAGAACAGGAAATGTGAAGAAGTCACTGGTCCATTGCAATTACTGAGTCCCACCAGGAGAATACAGCATACTTGAGGGCTCCCCGTTTTTCACAGAGCCAGGGATTACCGAGTAACATGTTTTGGTAGGCCAGGCATATGATTTCTTTGACAATACAATTCTCTCAAAAATTTAGTAGGCTTCTGATCTACTTTCTTCTGGTTAGTTCTATGCACAAATTGTAATAACCTAAGATCTTATCTACATGCGGTTTTTAACACTAAGCACTCTTTTCTTTTCTTACTGTTCTCTGCATTCTACACACCCCCAGTCCCACCTTAATGGCAGCTACCTTGAGGCTAGGTGAATCAATAAGGTGTTGGCAAAGGTAATAGTCCTAATCTAATCTTACACTCTTAATTTAATCTTTGCTGCTGGACTGGCTCTTGCTGTCTAACAGAGAACTCTTAACAGAAGGTGATTGAAAAAGGCTGGAAGCATGAGCCATATCTCTTCTTAAGGCTGTCACTCAAATTCACAATTTCCAACTCTTTCAATTTAGGGTGCAGAGATAGTTGACATTATCAAACTTGCAAGGACCTAAACCACATTGACTTAATCTCAGGCAACATGCAGAGAGTGTCCCCCCCCCAGCTGATCCCACTGGGAGCGTGTGTGTGTCTGCAGAGGGCCCTGGGTATCCCCCACTGCACAGTTCCCTGATTTGGGGAATCTAGTTGTGGTTCCATATCTTACAGTTATCAACAGTATACCCCAATGCCTCTTGTTGCTGGGGTTCTCTTTGCCCCTAAGTAGGCAGCCCTCTTAGAGGTATACCAGGGAGATGACCAAAACCCAGCCATCCTCCCTAGCACCCACTCAGCCTATGTCCAGGCTGCTCCAGCCACCCCTCCTTCTGCCTGTCCACCTTGATTCTCTTCTCCCTGGGACATCAGCAAGTCCTCTCCTTAGCAGATGCATCAGCTGGGGCAAGGAATACCAGGCTCTCTTTCTGTCTGGTGCCCCCAAACTCACAAGAGAGCCTCTGGAGCCCTTCACCACTTTCACTTGGCTTTGGGGAGGAGACAAAAAGTCCTTCACCAGGAAAACAGCACTCCTGAAGATTCTGGCTGCTCTTTCCTCGTCCTTCCCAGTTCTGTGCTCGTGAAGACTATAAACCCATAGTTAGGTGTGGGGATCTTTGTGGTAGACTTCATTCCGCAAATTCTTAGCTCTGGGAGAGATACCTCTTCAGACTGTGTAGTATTTAGGGCCTCTTTGCCCTTAGTCTTTGGACTTGGTTTGAAAGGCAGGACATGGATATCTGCATGCAAAAGAATGATGTTGGACCCCTACTCCACACTGTATACAAAAGTTAACTCAAAATAGGTCAAAAAACCTAAATTTAAGTGCTAACATTATAAAACTCTTGGAAGAAAACTAGGTGTAAATTTACATGACCGTCAATCAGGTTATGGTTTCTTAGATATAACATATAAAGCACAAGCAGCCAAATAAAATGAGAAAAAAATGTATGGCATTAAAATTAAAAACTTTGTGCTTCAAATGATAGCATCAATAAAGTGAAAAGAAAATCCACAGAGCAGGAGAAAATCTTTGCAATTCATATGTCTGATAAGGGTCTGGTATCCAGAATATATAAAGAACTCTTACAACTCAGAAATAAGAAGACAAATAGCTTTATTAAAATTGAGCAAAGGATTTGAATAGACATTTCTCCAAAGAAGATATTGGCAGCTGGCCAATGAGCACATGAAAAGATGTTCAACATCATTAGTCATTAAGGAAATGTAAATCAAAACCACAGTGAAATTCCACTTCACACCCCTAAGATGGACAAATAACAACAATAAAAGGTGAACAATAACAAGTGTTGACAAAGATATGAAGAAATTGGAACACTTTTACATTGCTGATGAGACTATAAAATGGAGCAGTCACTTTGGAAAACGGTTTGTCAATTCTTCAAAAGTGTAGTTACCACATGACCCAGCAATTCCTAAGCATATACCCAACAGAATTTGAAAACCTTTGTCTACCCAAAACTTTGTACATTGAGCTGGGTGTGGTGGCTCACAACTGTAATCTCAGCACTCTGAGAGGCCAAGGCAGGAAGATTGCTTGAAGCCAGGAGTTTGAGACCAGCCTGAATAAGAGTAAGACCCCTGTCTCTACTAAAAATAGAAAAAATTACCCAGGCATGGTGGCACACAACTGTAGTCCCAGCTACTTAGGAGGCTGAGGCAAGAGGATAACTTGAGCCCAGGAGTTTGAGGTTGCTGTGAGCTAGGCTGGTGCCACGGCACTCTAGCCCAGGCAGCAGAGCGAGACTCTGTCTCAAAAAACAAAACAAAACAAAACAAAAACCTTTGTACATGAATGTTCATAATAGTAAAAATGAAGAAACAGTCCCCACATGGTGGCTAATGCCTGTAATCCTAGCACTTTGGGAGGCTGAGGTGGGAGGATCGCTTCAGGCCTAGGAGTTCAAGACTAGCCCGGGCAATAGCGAGATCTGATTTCTACAAAAAATAAAAAACCAGTCAGGTGTGGTAGCATGCACCTGTAGTTTCAGCTATTCAGGAGGCTGAGGCTGAGGCTTGAGCCCAGTAGTTAGGTGCTGCTGTGAGCTATAAAATATGGTATATCCACACAATGAAATATTGTTCAGCCATAAAAGGGAAGTAAGTATTAATGCATACTACAGCATGGATTAACCTTGAAAACAGTATGCTGTGTGAAGGAAGCCAGACACGAAAGTTCATACATATGAAAAAGTCAGAACAGGTCATGCATTAGAGACAGAAAGTCTGTATGGATTAGTGGTTGACAGGGGATAGGGGAGGGAGGAATGAAAAGTGATTGCGAATGCATATAGGGGTTTTTTTTAAGGGTACTATAAAAATATCATAAAATTAGATAGTGTTAATTATTTCCCTACCTTGTAAATACACTAAAAATCACTGAAGTGCCTTAAAAAGGAGTCTTTTATGATATGTGAATTATATCTAAATTTTTTTAAGTCAGGCAATAGGAAAAGTCCCTTTCAATTGCCCTGTTACAGATAGAAGCAAATTGCTACACGTGGGTCAGGTTGTATCTGGAAAATTGACTATAACTTCCAAACTAGAAGCAGAAGTTTTTAGTATGCATTTTAATGCATTTACTAACTTTTTTCATAAGAGATGCACTTACAATGCATACATTCTGTATAGGCACATGCATTGTGCCATTTAAAATTTGGTGTTCCTCATCTCTAATTGCTTTGAGTGGACAGATGCACATACATTGTTTTTCCTAAGCTACTCACAATCCTAAGGGCTTGCATGCACACATACATACACACTGATCTTCCTATCTCTTCTTTCTCTCACAGTAGGTCCTATAATCCCAAATTAGTCCCTGCACAAAATTGGCCAAAATAGCTGATAAATCCCAGGATATTGCAACCTATTCATGAGTCTCCAAGACGTCCAAAGTTTCCAGATGGAAATCAGAGTTCTGATAGAAGAATGGCTATGTATACTTTTATCAAAAGATTGATTTTAAGATTGAGGCTGGGCACAGTGGCTTTGGGAGGCTGAGGTGGGAGGATCACTTGAGGCCAGGAGTTCAAGACCAGCCTAAGCAAGATCAAGATCGTGTCTCTATAAAAAATAGAAAAACTAGCTGGCATGGTGGTGCAAGCCTGTAATCCCATCTGCTTGGGAGGCTGAGGCAGGAGGATTGCTTGAGCCCAGGAGTTTGAGGTTGCTGTGAGCTAAGCTGACGCCACAGCACTCCAGCCTAGGCAATAGAGCAAGACTCTGTCTCAAAAAAAAAAAAAAAGACAAAAAACGATTAATTTTTGTGTAGCTATTCTTTTTTCTTTTAAACAAATTCTGAAAAATCCTCAATTGTCTTTGAGGAACAGAGGACAATGTTAAAGGTTGCAAAAGAGCTAGTGAAGAAGAACAAAAATAATCTCTTGATGAAATTACTGAATTTTGTAATATTTTTACATCATAAAGACCATAATGTGAAAAATAAAACAAAATCAAAGCCAGCATTTAAAACCAACAGCAACAGCTTATTTCTCTTTTTAAAAATGGAACTGAGTATCTTATTTGAGGCTATTTTTATTTGCATTAGATTGTTACAAATAAACAATCTGAATGATAGAAAAGTTGTAATCATATTGTAATTCATTTTCAGTTTTTGTGTATTAACTCATTAGTCATACCCTTCAGTGAAACACTGTTTACAAAAACATATTCATTTGTTTGTAAGCACATTATGAATAACTAAGAGATGCTTTACTAATTTGATAATTAAGAGCCATTATTTGGCTGGAAAGGACCAATTAAGTAACAAGAATTTAAACAATTTAACTCTCTCTTTCCCTCAAGCTTAGCTAAGCTTGGGAGAGCGTAAAAGAATTAAAGTAATCATACAGTATTAAAACTAGTAGGAGACCTTAATGATGATCTGGTCCAGGACTCTTAACTTGGAGGCCACGGATACCTAGGAAAGCAGTTGAGTTGGCTTCATGGGCAGTCTATGTAACCCTTAAGTTATAAGCAAAACCCTTAAGCAAAAACCCTTAAGCAAAACCCTTAAGCAAAAACCCTATAAGCAAAAACCCTTAAGTTATAAGCGGGCATGTGCGTAAATAGTATTTTTTCTGGAATGAGAACCTGTAAGCCCTAATGATTAAGAAATCAATGCGCTGTAGAGGTGATGGATGAGAACCACTGGGCTGAGGTCTTAGAGACCCTGTCAGAAGGTGATGGAAATATAGAACCAGTCACTGCACTGCCAGAGATGACATGGGCTCAGTGGCTTCCAAAGCCTTTATAGGCAAGAGTGTGGGATGCAGGCAGACCAGAGAAAGGAGAAATGGGTGGTTCCAGACATACTCAGCTATCTATAAGCATTCACATGTCTTCACAGGCCATGGAGATAAGTTATCCCAGGACACAATGGTCCTATCAGCCTGGAAGCCTGGAAGGTCAGGACTACTGAGAGTACATATGCAGGGCAAGGAAGAACAAGAGGTCAAAGATGGGGAGAATTGAAGTGCCATGGACAGGAGCAGAAAAATCAGCAAATGTTGGTTTGGGAGGGTCAGCACGAGTTTGGCTTTTAGCATATGGTATTCAGGGAGTAGACAGAGCATCCAGGTTTAGTTGTTCCAAAAGCAGCTAGAAAGACCAAAGTAAAGCTGGATGCTCCCTGTTACTGTAGCAAAATTCATTCACCAGGGGTTTTTCCCTTCCTCTGTGGTTCTCCTGATTCAAGCCCATGGCCACCATTGCAATCAACCCCAGGAATATGCTGCCTCCTCCTTGCCTTTTTGACCTGCAGTAGTTTGCTAAACTGGTTTATGCCAGTTCATGAGAGCCAACTGTTAGCTTTTCCCAACTGTGCCTTCAGTGACCTCACATTGATAGCTTGCACTTGGCTATGGTGGGAGTATTTGCATCATAAGAAATCGACAAATGCTACAAATTAGGATCCCTCGTCCAAGTGGGTTGTTAAATATTTACCAACATTTACCAATCATTGCCTAAGAGTGAACCAGGAATAGAGAATATAGGGACCTTCCATAGGATGGCCAGGAAGACCTCGCTGTTAGGGTGGCATTTGAGCAGACTAGAAAGAGGTGGGGAAGTGAACCATGTGGATATCTGGGGAGAGTCTTCTTGTTACAGGAAACAGAATTATAAGGCACCTGATGCAGGAGTGTCTTTGGTGTTCAAGGGACAGCAAAGGAGGCCAGTGTGGCTGGAGCAGAGTGAGGGAAGGAGGGAGTGGCAGGGGATAAGGCCAGAGATAGATGAAGGATGGAGGAGCAAGTCATAAAAAACCTTTCAGATGACTATAAGGAATTTGGCTTTTACTTTGAGAAAAATAGGGTAGAGCAGTAAGATGACATGAGTATGACTTAGACTTTAAAAGAATTTCTCCTTTTAATCCTTTGTGTCACCTTTATAGTGAGTGACTAGGACCAGAGGGTTAGTGGTAGAGGGGATAAGAAGAGGTCATATTCTGTATGTGAATAATAATTGTTATTAGCAAGCAGCTTTCAGCAACAATAAAAGAAAGTCCTTCCTACTAAAGTCTTTATAATCTCCAATGAAGTACCAAGCTTCCTGTGCCTGGAAATAATCAGGTAAATGCCTGATAGTCCCTTGCCAGAGATACTATAGAAGAATTTCCTGTGTTGGGAGGAGCTTACACCCACTGACCTCGGATATTTTACAGTGGCCTAGGGGCTTGGCTACACAAGAAAATATTTCTGTCATAACTTGATAACTGAGTTAAGGCTAAGGGAACAAATAGAATTGGATATATCCATTAAAATGGCTTCATTTCTATAATAAGATGTTAGTTGTTTTTCTTGAAGATGCATTTATGACTAGCACGTAGGCATATCAAAGTGTTTGGGGGTAAAGTGGGCGGGGAGCAGTTTAGTGCACGTGTCGCTCTCCGTGGTGCTGAAACACCAATGGTTAAGGGATAATGTTCTCCTAACTCAGTAACTCACCCTTCATGGAGGTGAGGACCCAGGCCTGTGCAGTCACGGGAGGTAGAGGTGGGGTGAGATGGGAGAGGTTAGAGAACAAAGAAAAAATGTCCTAGAATTCAATATTACAGCTAGAAAGGATTTTAGGGAATATCTAGTCCAACTTTTTAATCGTGCAACTGAGAAAACAGAGTGAGCCCATTTTTCCTAAGTAGCAGAGGTCCAGGACCCAGTGAAATCTGGGATGAGATAAAATGAGAGAAGGCTCATCCTCTGGGGTTATTCTTAACATTTTCAGCATATGTTTCCACCAGTTGAGTTCTCCCTCATCGTGTGACCCCACTCACGATCCCAGTGAAAAAGTGTCCTCAGAAATATCTTCTGATTTGTGCGTGACTTTCCCTGAGTTTACCCCCTGGGACCCCAAATCTGAACTTTACATCCTTAGGTATAATGGAACTTCTGGTTGGTGTCACCCAACTTTCCAGCCTCTGCAAATGATCTCTACTTTTTATTAGTGTTGCTGTGCATCTAATTGGTTTGACATAATTTCTGAAAGATTAGAACTTATAGGAGATGAATATTCATTAATGTTCTCATCCTTGTGTGGCTGACTTTATGCTCAGTGAGGCTGTAGACATGCCATGTGGTAGAATACAATTAGTGAGGCTCCAGGATAGGGGAAAGAACAGATGGGTAAAGCACCTAGTGACCAGTCATGCAGAGGTTCAGTGGAGTAAGAACTCACACCCTAATCTGGTTAATTTTTACAAAAGAAAAAAAGAACAAGAGTCTGCTGAGATAGGTAATCACACTGATAAAGCTGGTGGGAATTTTCCTTGCCTGGATTATTTAGGTAAACACAGACATGCCTAAAAGATAAGATTTGTATATGTGAGGAAGCTACCTTTAATCTTCATTTCAAAACTTTCTAATTGTGTGTGTTTTTTAACTGGGCTGAAAGACATTAGGAACTAGTGAATTGCAATTGAATCCAGATCCGTAAATAGAACAAAGCCATCTGTGGGGTAGAAACCAGGGAAGTTCCTGCCTGCCTTCCCAGAAGCTCATTGTAACCTTGGGTCTCAGATGGAGGTGGCTCAGCTGCCCTGAGTACCAACTTCATCTGGCCTCAGGGCCCTAGAGCCAAGAGCAGGTGTGAGCCACATGCCTAGTCTCCCCTGGGGCTAGGAAGAGCTGCCTTGAGACCCAGCTGCAAACAAAAGCTGGGAAAGGGGACTTTCCTAGCTGTTTCAGCCTGTGCCAGAAATGTGAGGCTCTTGAACCAGACAGAGCACGTCAGACCCAGAGATGCTTTTATCAAAGTGCATCTCCAAGTCTGAGCCCCAGAGTTCTCACCATTTCGTCATTTAAGGTCTGCACAAGTGTCTGGAGAACTGTCTGGATGGACACTTCCCCCAGTGTCCTCCTAATTGACTCACTCTACTTTCGCAGAGAGGGTCCTCCTCTAAAGAAACCTCTGCCATTGCTACTCTACCTTTCTCCCATACTTGAAGGCCTCTTATTTTTCTTTTCTCAATTTTCTTTTCTACTCAAGTAAATATATGCTTTCCTTCCTGGTTGAAAGAAAATTCCCTCTTACAAATGTTTTTTAGCAAGTGAAAAAAATGTACTGGCAATGACAGGGGCCTCCATCTCTCATCATTCAATCCAGAGAGAATCCTGTGAGCTGAGATTTGCCCCTGAGAATGCCTGTTTGGATGCAGAGGTTCAGAATGTGGCTAAGGGAGGACCCCATCCACGGTCCTTGGATTTCCCTGGCTCAGGGTGTGTCTGACACCGGGGAGGTTTGAAGGGGGAGAGGGGGTGTCCAGGGACTAAATAAATGGTTGGGGCATAGGGGAGGCTCTGGAAGGACTGAGCCATGTTCCTGTAAGGCTCTCAGGAGGCCATGGCACAGTGCCTGATCCTGTATTGCAGGCTGAAGCCGGCTTAATTGCTGGTAATTAAGGCAGGATCTATAGTTTCTGGGCATGCCTAGTGGGGGAGGGGCTGGGTTTCTGGCCTTGGAGGAGCTGCAGGAAAGCAAGCGGCGGCTCCACTGAGCTTGCAGCTCCAGCACTCCCAGCGGGGCCTGTTGCTGGGCAGTTTTCAGCACTAGGGGTCTTTGCAAACCTGCTCTTCAAGGATGGAGAATTGTCTTTGCAAAGGAAATCAGGGTAGATTAGAAATAGTTAACCTTTATTGAGAGTTTACTATAGGTCAGACACTGTGCTAAGCACATTTAATTCTCCAAACATCTCAATGGGTGAATTTTTAATTGATGATGATGCCAAAAGATTAGATAATTTGCTCAAGGTTCACAGTTCGCACAGAATGCAAATTTAGTTAATTGGATTCCAGAGTTTGTGCTTGCAGGCACCATGCTATTCTGCAGAGATTGCAAGCTGGTAGCCTACGAACCTTGAATGTGCCTGGTCCTCACATTGCTTTAAAATATGAAATTGTCCAATAACATTCAGGGTTTCGGATTTTTTTGAGAAAATGGTGAGATCTGCCAACACTGGCCCAATTGTTGCTTGGCAACAGTGAATTGGGGCTGGTAGCTGTTGCTGCTTCCATTTGTACGGCTCCCTCTTGTCTAACTCCTAGCCCATTTTAATCATTTATGAAAATGACTTGCCTGGCTCTTGGCACTTTGAGATTGTGACATTTCCTCCTTTTAAGCAAAATAGAATAAGACATAAAAGTACAAGCTGGAATGGAGGGATGAGGTGGTAAGGCCCAGTTACATAGCAGCAAGTATCCTTGCATTTAGTTACGCTCTCAAAGAGCACAAGCCCATCACGGAGGCCAGTTTATCCCTAGTCTCATTTCCAAGCTCACAGATAAGCAAGAACAGCTGGCTCAGGGTCGAGGAGGAGATGTACAGAAATCTCAAGAAGCACCGTCGTTTGAGACAAACAACTTTCCTTGTCTACTTTTAAGAGATTGCTTTTCATAAAACTTTGCCATAAGCTCTGCTTTATCATTCCTGCCTGAGCCTCCAGCTGGCCAGAGTCCGAAAGCTAAAAGCCTGAAACTTCCAGAGGAGGACATTTGCCTGCCCTAGGCTGTACAGCTACACCCGCCTGCTTGCTTCTGGGTAATCAGGTGGGAAATTTCATCTGCGTTTAGGGTTTCCTGTGCTATCAGTCTTCTCCGGGTGCCTGCAAAGTTGAGATTCACATACCCACACTGGCAACCCTGTCCTTTAAAAGGCTGTGGTGCCTTTTGAGGAATAGAGTAAGTCAAATGATTTATTGATTTTCTTTAACTAGAAGAATCAGCCACTCTGGTCAAGGCGAGGACCATGATGGGGTAGTGTGATATTGAGGTCCAGTTTTTGAAGTCTTTGGAGTAAGCAGAGAATGATGTCACACTGAGTACCTTCAGAGAAGCAGGGGCCCCTCAAGTCCACTGTGACCTCCAAGCTGAGGCCATGTGTCTCCAGGGGGCTTTGTTTCAGAATATGTCTTCTGTGCATAAGACAGACAATTAAGCTCTGGTTACTGACACTGAGGGTGACTAGGCTTTTCCCTAATGACCCGTGGGGCAGCTGGCATTTTCACACTTTCACTGTCCAGAAGACTCTGGCCCCGCATGTGGGTGCTCTATTCTCTCCCCGAGACAAGTGCTTCCAGGATGATTCTTTACTAAAATGTCTCAATTAAAGCTGCTCTTTGTTAAACCTAAACTTCAGAGTGTCCCTGGAGGGTGACTCGAGTCTTGAGCAGAGACAATGTAGCAGACCCACGGGAGCAGCATGTGGGCCTGTACAGCCCTGGGTTTGTGTCTGGCTCTGCTGCTTGCTGGCTGGGTGAGCCCACTATTCAGTCACTTAACCTCCCTTCCTATGGTTTCCTCATTCAAGAAATGCATAATGACCCTACTTCCCAGGGTTGGAATGAAAACTCCTTAAAATAATGCAGCACAGAAAAGAGCTTACAACACTTGGCATATAGGAAGTGTTTACTAAAAGATCTTCCTTGTCTTTGTCCCCTACCTACCTTTCTAATTTCCTCTTTCCCATCCCCCTCTCATTCTCAGTGCTGTATTTCTTCTGATAAAAAACATTCTTCCCACCCACTCACCCCACACTTGCCTATCTCCTTCCCCACCCTCCAGATCACTGCCTTCCCTGGCCTTCCAGACTGGATCAGGTCCTCAGGCTAAACTCTTTGAAACTATCTTGTACTTTCTATTCATAGCACTCACTGCTGTGAATGAGATAATCCTGTCTGTCTCTCCCTCTACTCTTGGAACTTCATAAGAGCAGGGCTGTTTTGCCCACTGTTGTATCCCAAGTGCCTAGTAAGAACCCGGCACATAGCAGGTCCTCAATAAATATTTGTTTGTTGAATGATTAATAAAAGATATAGCTCACCTTGAACTTTCTTTTGATTATACAATAAGGGGATAGTTAACAGGAATGTGTCAAGGAATCATTTAACCATATATAAAAATTAACTCAAAATAGATCAAATACCTAAATATAGGAGCTAAAACTATAAAACTCTTAGTAGAAAACATGGATTTGGCAATGGAGTCTTACAATATGACAGCAAAAGCACAAACAGCAAAAGAGAAAAATAGATAAGTTGAATTTTATCAAAATTAAAGACTTTTGTGCTTCAAAGGAAACCATCAAGAAAATAAAAAGACAATCCACAGAACAGACGAAATATTTCCAAATCACAAATCTGGTAAGGAACTGGTATATAGAATATATTAAAAATACTTATAACTCAATAATTAGAAAGGTAAATAACCCAATTAAAAAGTAGGCAAAGGAAGTCAGGCACAGTGACACATGCCCGTAACGCCAGCTACTCAGGAGCCTGAAGCAGAAGGATTGCTTGAGTCCAGGAGATCAAGGCTGCAGTGCACTATAATTGCACCTGTGAATAGCTACTGCTCTCCAGCCTGGGAAACATAGCAAGACCCCATCTCCAAGAAAAAAAGAAAATCAGCATTTCTCCAAAGAAGATATAAAATGGCCATTAAGCACATGAAAAAACACTCAACATCATTAGGTATTAGGGAATTATAAATCAAAACCACAATGAGATACCATTTCATACCAGCTAGGATGATTAACATGAAAAAGTCAGGTAATAACACGCATTGGTGAGGATGTGGAAAAATCAGAGATCTCATTCATCCACACCTGGTGGGAATGTAGAATGGTGTAGCCACTTTGAAATAGCCTGGCAGTTCCTCAAAAAGTGAGAGTTAGCATTTGAACAGCAACTTTACTTTTAGATATACCCAAGAGAGGTGAAAAATATGTCCATGCAAAAACTTGTGTATGAATGTTCATAGCAGCATTATTCATAATGGCCAAAAGAGAGGAAACAACCCAAATGTCCATCACCTGATAAATGCATAAATAAAATGTAGTATATCCATGTAATGGAATATTATTCAAACATAAAAAGGAGAAGTACTGGTGCATGCTACAACATGGATGAGCCTTGAAAACATTAAGCTAAGTGAAAGAAGCCAGACACAAAAGGCCACATATTGTATGATTCTATTTATATGAAATGTCCAGAAGAGGCAGACCCATAGAGAAAGAAAGTGTATTAATGTCTCCCTAGGGCAAAGGGGGAGGGGACGAGAGGATGGGGGGCAAAAGCTAAAGGGTACAGTGTTCTTTGGGCATGATGAGAATGTCATGATATTGATTGTAATGTTGGTTTCAGAACTCTGTGGCTGTACTAAAAACTACTGAATTGTGTACTTTAAATGGGTCGATTGTATGATATATGAATTACATTTCAAAGCTGAAAAAAACACCATTGTATATCCATGAATTTTTAGGTATTAAGAGAAGCATGTGACTCCCACCTGCAATGAGTCAACACACCAGTTGGGAAGACAAGCACAGATGAAACAGTACTCAATACCAAATGGGCTGTAACCCAGTACTACATCAGGAAACAAGGGCTGCCATCCTGAGAAGGCACACAATTTAGGGAGATGGCAAATCTTGCATGGGAGATATTTTAAACTCCAAATACAGAAGGGACACCCTGTGACACTTGGTGGTGACATTAGTTATTTTCTAGTACCGTTGTCTGATTTCAGGTGTTGGAGTCCCATCTCCCCAGATGCCAGCCCAGTGCCTGACACTCACTTGGGGTGATGGGGTTCTATAACTGCGGCTGGAGCCGGAGTCGGGATTTAGAGCTTCCTGTCCTAACTAAACTGTCTCTTTTCATCATGCCTGCGTCACCAAGGGATTCCTTTTTGCAAACAGCTTTCCCATGTTTTCGTGCATTAGTTTACCCCACGGCCCAGGACGGCAGAAGAGCATGCTAACGTTACTGTCTGGGGAAGTAACGGAGAATAGGAAGGAGCAGGGAGCCTGGTCTTAATTCGAGGTCACTCAGGGGCAAACACCTGGCTGATCAGGGATTAGCATAGATGTTACTGTCCTGCTAAACCCACAGAGACAGGTTGCTTATCTATTTCAGAGGTAGGTTATTGCCATTTAAGGGAGGAAAAAAGTCAGTCTAAACCAACCTTTATTTTAGGACTAAAATAAGGATGTGTGTGTGTATTGCTGGGGGAGGGGTGGGGGCAGATCATATCTTTAAGAGGAAAAAACAAACAAACAAACAAATGATAAACTTGCCAAAAAAACTATCTGTGGTCCCCAGTTCCCTTAGACCCTCTAACATCTACAGTCCTGAGATGGGGAAGTTACCTTAAGCCAGCCTCAATGTTCCTTTGGTGATTCTGTTCTATTTAATATATTATTTAATGTATTTGTTCATTTAGGCCATGACTCACTGTTTCTCTGAATTCTATTTTTAGCTGTTGTTTCTCAGTTGGATTTTTCCACGTATCAGATGTTCAACTCTGTGTCTAGGGGGACAATGTCTATTTTGGGGCTGAAAAACTGACCATGTAGTTTTATTATTTGTAAATTGTGAAAGGTTGTAGTAAAAATGTCTTCCCCCAAATTTGCTAAGATTGAGAAGTTGCCCTAAAGTGAGTATATGATAAAATGCCAATTATTGTAAGGATAAGGTATAATTCTGAGACGCTTAGTGGAAGACAGTAGCTACCTAGCTCCATGTTACTGTGTACTATTTGAACAGATGACTCTTGACTCCTGTTTCTAGAAAGGAATCTATGGAGGGAGCATGAACAGGGAGAGATCAATCCAATGTGCTGACACAGCTGGGGAGTGAAGCTGCAGAAAGCTAAGAAGACTTAGAGAGAAGCAGTGGCTTTGAAGAAGGATGGAGCCGGAGAACAGGTCCAGAGGTTGTCAGTCAGGCTGGGGAAAGCAGGATGGGAACATGAGAGAGCAAGAAGGGATCTCAGATGGACAGATCAAAATGGAGACTAACCAAGATGGTAGACAGCATAGCTGCCAGGAAATGATCATTTGTTAACCTTTATTTTTTTTCTGTGTTTATAACTGAGTATGCATATATTTATAGGTAAGTGCATAGAAATGTTCAGGAATGATACACACTAAATTGGTAACAAATTCTGGAGAGGATAAATTGAAGAGAGGTTAAGAGAAGTGGAATGGTTACGTTTTACTCTAAATACCTCAGCGTTTTCTGATTGTTTCAAGTAACAAAAAATGAATATATATTTAAAAAATTTATTGTATCATCATTGTGTATTAGAGAAAGCATACATAAGAGACAAAGGGGAGAGGGCCTAAGACTATATGCAATTGTTAAAAAATAAAATTAAAATAGTATAATTAGGAGAAATTAAAAACCATCTGTAATCCTGTACTCAGAGATAATTGCACCAGGAGAGCATTTCTTATCCAAATCCAGAGCAGCAAATTGGTGTCCAGGCAGAAAAGTCTCCATTGGTAGAGAACTGGGCACCACACCAGTAGGACTGGGGACAGGGGCCCAGACTGGGACCTGTGTGAAGGTCTGAGCAGATGACGCCATCGGCTAAGTCGGGAAGAAGCAAGCAGCTGGCCAGGAAGTGGGCTTGGGTCCGAAGTCCCAGGTTGGGGTTAGAGCGAACAGCACCCACAAGAGGGGCCTGGGGTCTCAGACACTGAGTCAGATGTTCATCCTCAGTCCTGTTTTCATTCTGTACCCCAAATGACAGATAGCACTAGCGAGAGGTTAGGAGTTACAGCAGGATCTCGCCCAAGCTGAATGCTGGGGTTACACACAGAAACTTCGCCCCTAGGTCTCTGGGAGACATGGGACTGAAAGGAAGTATCAAAAAGGGGGATTTAGTGGCCTCAGAGGTCAGCCTTAGATAAGGGAAGAGAGGCCTGTGATGGAAGAGTAACTTGGAAAGAGTGCAGGAGCGTCTAGAGGCACCGAGGGTGTGCAGGCCTTGGGACAGCCCTTCACTGTGGGGACTGTCTGTGCTGGCTGGAGGGGGGCTCCCTGGCCATCTCTCACTGAGGGAACAGCTCCACCCCGACCCCTGCCCCCGTCACCACACATCCAGTCATCCCTGTGGCCCCAGAACACATCCTTATTTGACAAGCAGTAGATCCAATGCCCAAGAAATGGACAGTGAGGGGCTATAAGCCCCCAATTCTCTTCTGCTGCCAGAAAGTGGAACTGTGGCTTCGAACTGACTCTGTGTGCCTGGGCCACAGGGAATGAGGTAGACTAAAAGAAAGGGCTTTGAGGGACAAGAGCAGAGCGGAGAGGCAGTGCAGTTGCGGGGAGAAAGGCATTCCCCACTTTAATCCCTGACAGAGAGAGCTAAAAGGACCTGAGCCATGCCGAGAGGCAGGATGCACTTGTGGGGACCTTGGGGAGGGCCCCGTTTCATCCCACCAGTTATAAAACGAGGCATCCACATGGGCCCTTTGGCCTCCAGGACTCGAGCTTTTGGATTTCACACATTTTTTAAAGGAGGATGAAGAAAGCCAGTTGTAGCATCTGCTGTGAACATTTAAAGAAATGTGCTCTTCACCTACCACAGCATTAAACACCTCTTGAGACAGGGCCTGCCACATCAAGACGTGAAATTCCTCAATGTAAGGATCGCTCCATATTTAACCACTCGGATGGGAAGAACACTTTCATATTTACATAGGATATAGATAGCAATCATCCAATAAGCCTTGGTTCTATTTTTAAGTGCACGTCTCTAAGCATCTCAATAACTGGACTACAGCGCAATGCCTGCAGTCTTAAATCAAGAAATCAATCTCTCGTTCTAAGTGGGAAAATGCATTGCATTTCTGGGTTTGTTCATATTCATTTTCACAAGTAAGTTAATTGCTTGGGCATATGCATATATGCATTTTCTCCCTTAATCTTTCCTACACAAAACTGCCCAAGGAGCAGCTGAAAACATTTTTTTTTTAATTTATAAGAGAAAAAAACAGCAAGAATTTAACATGGCAGATTACAAATGCAGGGCCTTGAAAGAAACAATAGATACAGCCATTGGAGAGTGCTAATCTGATTGGAAGGGAGCCCCCATATTCTCCCGCCCCTTTGTAGACAAACAGGCAGATCAGCAAGGGTATCTGAGAAGCTCTTATTTTCTCCATTCTTTGCGCTCCCTGTTGGCCCTGGATGTAGCTAGTCCTATATCACCAGCTCAGACACCCAAGGCAGCAGCGACAGCAGCCATGAACACCCTTTGAGTGGTAAACCTGTGTGGGGCATTATACTAAACACTTCACAGGCATCATCTCATTCAATCACGACAACAGCTTGGTGATGGGGGTGCTATCCATTTTACCGATGAAGAAACTGAGACACCATTCAGGAAGTGTTAGCACAACAACACAACCGAGGTCTCTAGAATGCCCATCTTCCTTTCTCCGAAGCATTCCCGGATTGTTTCTGGCCATGAGACAACAAAGGCAAGACAATCCTATGCCTTGGTGTGGGATCCCACAGCACGTAGAAGGAACCAGAGATAGATGCAGGGCCTGGGTCAGGTTCTGGTACTGTGAGCCCCCCGTGTGGCCCCCAAGGTGGGATCAAGCATTCATTTTTCCAGTACTCTCCCACGGGCAGGCTGGCAGTGCAGTTTTTGTTTTCACTGCTGTTGAGGGTCACATAAGCCCTCCCAAGTGGACGGAAAGAATTGGTCCTCTCTGCCAATTCTTCTTTCCTTTCCTTCCTTCTTTCCTTTGCTTATTCAGCACCTTCTCCCTGATAGCTGGGAGCAGCTGGGGTTAGTAAGCTGGAACCCGAGCAGATCAATACCATGTGCAGGACAGGACATCGTTAGCACAGCACTAATGCTCATCACGGATCCATCCGGTACGTCAGTCATGGTGCAGAGGTTAAGTAGACTCTGTCTAACATCAAGAGATTCATCTCACTGGAACATGGGACATTTTTCTGCCTCAATCACCCAATACAGCTTTAGAGAATGTAAACTACATGTTATTTTTAAATACTTGAAATAATGCTTTGTATGCAGTATTTGCATAGATAATAAAAACGCTGCCTACCAATACATATGTAAAATATATATATATATAACATATATATTTAAATCTTTAGAAAACATGTCTTGCAATCACATTGTGGGCAAAACAGTTTTTAAAAATTACGTACAGAAAAAAATTGCATACAGTTTTCATTGTGCTAGGAAGACATACTATAAGGTACCCAGGTGCCAAATTCTTTTGCAAAATGACGGCTACAGTGGTAATGTTTTGCAACATCAGTTTTTGTGTTTTTGTTTTTATTTTTTGGTCATCTTTTTCTTAAACAAAGGCACAACACTATTGCAATTAATAATGACTAACAACTTAAGCAAACATAAATTCCCCTTCCTGATGTTGCTGCCACTTGCCCATGCAGGGGTGCCCTTCTGTGGTGGCGAGCAGAGGTGGAGATCTGTGCCCACATGCCATCTTCCCCCCAGACAATGCCTCCCTCTCTAAATTGTGTTGGGGGGCATGGTCATTGGCTCAAGCTTAAAATTTTCTGTGGCCCTTTAAGAGCTATGAAAAAAACAAATAAACCAAACAAGAAGACATGGTCATTATAATGGAGGAAGAAGAATTGATACTTTTTTTTTAACTCGTAGAAAATTTCTAGAAATATCTCGCCTCAAAATTAGAGACATTTCATCAAATGTGGCTGAGGCCATTCATGCAAAAATAATAGCTATATTATAGGCCATGGATTTTGTCTCCCCTAAAGGATATTACATTTTCATAAAAACTCCTACATAAATGCAAATGCAGAGACATTTTGTCAGATGTTTACTCACACAGATAAAACTGCCCTGCTTGTCATTTTTCTCACCCACAATCCTAATAGGAAAAGAGGAATCATAAGTTCCCATTACCAAAGCATCCCCAGGCCCTGGGATACAATACCATAAAGAAACGAATTTTTTTCAAAGCCAACAAATAATGATCTATCCCCAGCTATTTGGAGACACAGAACTATCTGGCTACCCCAGGACTAAGCACCTTTTATCCAAAGCCCCTGATAAGCCAGAAGGCTGGTGTTGGGAGATTGTATAAGATATCAGCCCTTAAAAAGAGCCCACAAATCTAAACTCCTTGCTGAGCTATTCAATGAAAAGTGCTGTGTAAAGCCAAAATGCTGAAGCATCCCTGTGCGATGCTGGTATGAGTGGGTAGAACTAAGGCTGGTGTGAGCTGTTTAGTCAGGCAGCTGCTATCTTTCTGGGGTATGGTGGGCCAGAGGCAGGCTAGGATCTGTTTATCTTGTTATATTGGCCTTCTGCTGGATTAATTTAAAGCAGCTTTTAAAATAAACTACGAGGTCCTTTAGACACTTTAAACTGTGGTTGTGCATATAAATATTTAGGGGCAGTAAAAACATAGACTATAATATGCTTCTAAAATCTTTCACAAGTATATGTGAAAGCGCTTGATACACAATGACAGGCTTGTTCAAATAAGATATTATTCTCTATATCACTGCTATTTACAAACAGAAAAGGCATTATTCTCTACATCATTATTTACAAACAAGGTACTCTCTATATCACTGCTATTTATAAAAAGAGATTGTCGCATGCAGGTGATGATTAGGTTTGGCTTCGTTAGAGAGATTGGGGTTGGAAGGAATTCTGGCACACATAGACTAGTCCTATGCGACAGAAAGGCAAAGAAAACCTTCACCTGGATGGTTCCAACCTCATCTGGATTGTTCTAGGTAAGTTACACAATCTGGGGAACATCACCAGCAAGCTAACCCTGTTCGAGCTGGTTTGCCTGTCTTTACAGTCCAGGCAGCCTGGAGCCCTGTCATATTCACCCCAATATTATGTTTCTCTGTGCTCTGTGGGTCTGCACTTGGTGTCTCTGCAGGACATGAATCACATCGGCATTAAGAGAGGTGCGGTGTCCAAAACACAAAGATGTTGTGGGAGAGCAGGTAAACTTAAAATTACTGCTGAGTTGTCTAGAGGGCCTTTAAAAAAAATCTAACAGAGCCTTCTCCCTTGCTGGCCCAGTGCCTTGTTTGAGTATGAGCAAGGACAAGAAGCTGATCCTCCTCCTTGCCATTGCGTTCAATCTTCACTGGCACACCTGACCTTGCCCCAGGGGATGAGAGGCACTCTTCTCAGGGGAAGAATCTTGTAGCCTATAAAACCGATGGCAGCAATCTCCTGCCTTGGAGTGCCTTTAAGAAATTCTTTGTCTGAAATCCATCCATATCCTTATTATATATATTATACAGTTCCCTAAATATTTTCTACGGGCAGCTCTCCCCATTATCATTATGGAAGCCAACAGCAGAGAATCCCTGCCTCGGACAAGGAAAGGCCACAGTGGTGAAGGAAGGAAAGTGAGTCATAAAGGAAAAGAAGCAAGTCATTAAATCCCATAAAAATGTGATGTGTTGTTTGGGTTTATGTGTTTTCCTATAGTCTTTTTTTTTATCAAGATGATTTAATCATATTATTTTCATTGAACATAATAGATTCTTTAGCCCATCTTCACCTTCCTGTGGCCTTGGGTTTTGTGGTATGATAACTGTGTCAATTATAGTCACATTGGATACAAATCAACTCTGGAATAACCTGGCTGACAGTGCATGGCAGGGGACTGCAGATAAACGGGGAAGGCTGCCCTTACTAGACATGGAGGGGTCGGGGGTTCACACAGGAGCTACAGCTTGCATGGTGGGGATACCAGCTACGCCAAGAATGGGCAAGGAGAGATGGGAGTAGCATTATCTTCCTCTTGCTGACTTTTCCACTTGGTTTCCAGGCCTGCACTTGGAAAAACAAAACATGTTCACATCCCTGAGCTAACCTGGGCTTCTCCCAAGGGAAGGCTACTGGAAACATTACACTTTGCTTCTTCCCCAACTTCCACATATTAATAACAAAAATAATAGCTCCCAAATTCTGAGCATTTTCTCTGTGCTGTGCGATATCTATGTGCTTTATTTAATCCTCCCATCATCCCTGTGTGTTGGGTGGTTATTACTACCCTTGTACCAATGAGTCTAGGGTATAGAGATGGGGTGACATGCTCAAGTAGGTGGCTGGATACAAATGGAGGTTTCATGCTTATGTTAAGCGGAATATTAGAGGGTTTCTTTCTTCTTCAGTTTATTTATTTATTTATTTATTTATTTATTTATTTATTGCCACCTCCAAGGCCTTGCCTTGGTCTTCACCAGCCCTGACCTTCAACTTTCTAGGACTGGTGCTTAAATTCTTGCTGAAAGAAATGACAAGCAACCAACCACTGTGAGCTTCAGCTTTGTTTCTGTCAACATCTGGGGTCAGATGTCCTGGCCAGCAGCTGATGCTGGGGTGCCAGGGGAGAGGGAGCAGGGACTTCTTTGTTTACTGCCCAACAGAAGCATCATATTTGTGCTTCTGAACAATGCTGAGATGCACTGAAACAGGGGACACTTAGAAAAGCCTGAGGCCTTAGGGGGCCTCTTTAAAGAGTAACTGCCTCTGAGGAGTTTTCAGATATCAGCCAAAGCATCCATTTCCTCCCACAAGCATAGAACTTTGAGGGCATATTTTATGCTGTGGCTTCTGAGTGCCTATTTTTATCCCTGTCCAGCTATTGATGAACTAAAAATTCTCTTATTTTCCATTGATGCTGTCATCTTTTGCCATTTATTTTAGGTAAATATAATGTTGTGAGGACAAAACTTAACCTCCACATCCATAAAACAGAACAGGAGAAATTATGAAAGTTCTTTGATTTATCCTCAAGGAGTTCTTCTCTTAGGTAATAAAGATGGCTGGAGTCCTGTTTTGAGTTTTTGGGTGGGATTTTTTTGTTTTTTTGTTTTTTGAGGTGGAGTCTCGCTCTGTCACGCCAGGTAGAGTGCAGTGGCATCATGATAGCTCACTGCAACCTCCAACTCCTGGGCTCAAACAATCCTCCAGCCTCAGCCTCCTGAGTAGCTGGAACTACAGGGTCCCCCCCCACCCCGGCTAATTTTTCTATTTTTAGTAGAGATGGGTCTACCTCTTGCCCAGGCTGGTCTCCAACTCCTGAGCTCAAGCAATCCTCTGGCCTCAGCCTGCCAGAGTGCTGGGATTATAGGCGTGAGCCACCACGCCCCGCTGGGACTTTTTAGTATAAAAGATCTTAGGTTTAAAAAAAAAAAAAGAGTTCGTCATTTGTCTCTGTTATGCGGAGCTTTCCACTTTGGAGCCATTTTGCTCAGTGTGGGGACTGCTGCAATTAGGTGTCCTCCTTCCCTGTCTCTTCCAGAAGGCAAGGTTTTCTGCCCCAAAGGGCTGAGGAGCTGCTCTGACAAGCTCGGGCACTGTCACTGCCCAGCCCCGCTGGAGGACGTCCTAGCGCCACTCCTGGCGCGCAGCGCTGCTCTGCCCTCTGCGGTCCAGGGCGAGGCGGGGGTGGGGAGGCTGCAACCAGCCTGCCAATCACTGCCCGGGTCGGAAAGCTGACCTGGGATCCGGCTGCGCTTCCCTCGCTGGTACCTTCCTAGCAGCTTCCTGAGAAGCCTGCCATCACCATCTTGCCCTCTTCCGGGAAAACTAAGGGGATGATCCGGAAAGATCAAGACACTATGCCCCTTAATTTCCCTTCCTGTTAATGTGCTACGAGAGAGAAACTTCCTGAAGACCGTGTTTGCCGGGGGAAATCAAGATGGAACGTTGTCCCACAGTCTGTTTTTCTAAGGGAAGGAACGGAGAGCATGTGAGAGCACCGGACTTTTAAGCCCAGAAATCCGATTCTAATTGTAGTACAGGAAATGTAGGATTTCCTTAGGTGATGATACTTGCATTCTTAATTTAACTTTTGAGTAGGTGATGGTCAAAATTTGTCCCAGTCACATGGGTCAAAATTCAAACAGGCATATAGTGAAAGGTCTCCTGTGCTTCCCTAGGCCACAGCCACTCAGTTTCCCCGCTGCTTGTGTACCGCTCCAGAGATCTTCTGTGCACATACAGACAATTACACATCTGTTCCCCACTTTCTCTGACAAATGGTAGCATGCTATGTTCAGCACCTTGGTTTTTTTTTTTACTTTACAATATATTTTACACATCTTTTCCTACATACATAAAGAGCCTTCTCTTTTTCATGACCACATAGTATTCCACTATGTGACTATACTATTACTTTTTTAGTACTGTCTCCTAATGTTGGGCAATTACTTCCTGTGGTTTGGCTATTGAAATCTGGACTGGTCACTGAGAACAGTTCGGAATCTGTCTACTTGGAGGTATTTAAAAATGAGATAAGTTTTCCTCATATGGTGGTTTGCATAACACTGACCAGGCAGGGTCCTGAGGGTTCCTTTTGAACAATGGTGTCAGCTGAGTGTGGACTCTAGAATCCTCCACACCAGGCCCTGAGGCACTGTGTGGTTACTAAGAAATTCATTCACTTTTATAGCATTTTAAAAAATGAATATAAAAACTTTAATAAATAGTATTTGATAACTTAGAAATATATCCATGTGTGCTTAAATAAGGGCTATCCTAACACTTGCATTTAAAGCACTGTAGTTAACATGTTAAAACAGAAAACATATTTGACATCTGCTCCATGCTGCCATTGCATTTAACTTGGGATAACACTCCCTTTGCCTTATGGTGTGCATTTCAAATGCACTAGAAAAGGATTAATTGCCTTCTAATTCAGAGCTTTAGAGATTCAAACTGAAGCCATAGTGATTTAGCTTTAAACAACATTTGAACTATATTTAATTATAGTCTTCAAATCCATTTTCCCCATTTTTGGAGCTACATTATTTATATCACTGACATAATAACATCTATTTTTGATAGATCTTAGGACTGTGCTCTCTCAGCCATATTGTTAGAACAAAGGCTCTTGGAACATGTGCTATAGGGGGGACAATGGACAATGACAATGTGACTGTAGGGGGTGGTGGCAGGTGGAACAGCGCATCCTCCTGACATCCAGTTTGGAGAGCTTAACTTGAAATAAGTGGCTCAGGAGCAACTGTTGGGTTGGGTTCTCAGTTCCAACATAAAGAGTGGTGCTTCTCCAGGGACTTGCTCTTAATGGCCTATGAGGTAAGCAAGTTGTGCCCGAGCCTTTCGGAGACGCCAGCCAAGAGACCTCTTTGCGTGTGTGCTCCCTGTATGGATGGGAGCTGAGGCCAGGTGCCTCAACTTGCTTTCATTGTAGTCTCAGTGCCAGACACACAGTAGGTGCTCAATGCATGCTTTTGAACGAGCTTTTCTGAGTGTCTTCCCAGTGGAAATGAGAGGGTAAAGAACTTTATGGCTGTTTATCATGTATTGTTAAGTGGGGGGGGGAACCCCAAAAACCAAGGCATAAAGAGAGGGATTTACTGAGAAACTAATGAAGTTTAAATTTTAGGATAAATCACTTGCATGGGCACCTTTCAAGACCCTATACATATGTTTATATTTATAATTTTGAAATATTTTCTTAAGGAAGACCTTCAAATTTTATAAAATTTAGATCCACAAAAATCTATATCTACTCTGAGCACAACATGGCATATGAACACAATTTCATTTTCAAAACTAGAAAAATAAATATACATGCAACACACATGTTAGGCAGGATATATATAAAATGTTAAAACTGGTTTTGTCTGAGGGTGACTATATATTTATTTGCTAATCTCAATTTTTATGATCGAGTGAGTTTGTGCCATATTTTAAAACTTACATTTTTCCCTCTGTAAAGAAATATTCCTTTGAACTCCTTACTCTTTTCCCAAGTCTTACTTCCAGTTGATCATTATCTTATTCCTCCCCATCTAGTGCTGGGAACATAATTATCTTTTCAGCTTCCTTGCAATTATATTTCTTAACTTTGGGAAGTAAAATAATATATGAGTGAAACTGGTTCCCTCTAGGTTAAAATCTTCATATTCATGGAAGGCTGTTCTCTAATATTTGGCATGTTTTTATAGGAAGTTGATAAAACAAGCAAGAGAGCTTCCCTGCTCCAGAGCCTTTGTTCTGTCTCTAAGCCTCGTTAGTCCCACATGGTTGCACTCTGTCTTTAACCCCAGGTACCTTTAGCCATGCTGGCTCGTGTCTGTCACCATCACCTGGCAAGGAGGATGAAATCTAAAAACTCTGGGGCTGCAAAGAGTACAGCTGGCCTTTGGGTCTTTGTTCAAGAAGCGCAGAGCTAGATACACCTGGACAATAACACAGCAGAGGCTGTGTCCCCTGAGTTCGAATCTTCATTAGAGAGTCTCAGAATTATCTTCACCAGCAAGAACTGGTGACAAGTCATGTCAAGCACTGCTCTTTCCCACTCTCCCACACCTTCGTCTCAGAGCCTGGTCCTCTGAGATGTCTAAGTTCCTTTAGGGTATTTTACCTGTCCCACCACACCCTGAGCAATGGGAGGCCAGCTACCAGGCACGATGAGGAGACACTAACATTAACATTGCCCTGGGTTCATTTCTCTTATCCTGCTGTGGTCTCTGTGACCCTCAGAAAAGACCATGGGAGAAAAGGCCACACTGTGAGTGGGTGGCTGTGGTCTTGGTGAGTTTGACTATAAGAAAAAAGAAATAGGTAGAGCCAAGCATTAAGGAACTGACTTGAGGACCACAGCATATCTCTACAGAAATGTCATTAATTTATTCATTCACTGATTCATTTAACAAATATATACCATGTTCTTACTATGTGGTAGGAACAGTTTTAAATGCTGTGGATACAGTCAGAGGCTAACAAAATTGATAGCAATATTGCATTAACATATTCACACTATGGTGAAATCATTTTCTGGTTATTTTTAGTATAGTTTTAATTTTTCTAAAAATAGGCAGACACAGAAACATGCACCCCATAATACAGAAGAGCAGCCTTTTTAATTTCTAATAAATTTCTATTGCAGTTAAGTGTATGCCTCAAAGATATTAAACGTTGGCATGGGCTAGACACCCCATGCTTGCATTTTCAGGTAAGTTATTGGTCACTCCACTGCAATGGGGCCAGCTCCCCATGGAAGATGAGAGAAGACACAATACCACTCCAGAAAATGAAGGTTCTTCTGGAAAACAGTTAATGTATGCCAACACTTAGAACAGTGTCAGGCTCATAGTAAGTACTCTATGTTTCAGCTGTCAGCATCATCACTGTCTTCATCATTATTTTAGGCAAAAGGGGCAGTATATGCAAAGGTTTGGAGATAAGAGAGAGCATGGCATGTTCAAGGAGCTTAAAGGAAGTATGACAGTCACAAAGATGGAGAGATATTGAGTTGAAGAGACAGGGAGGGGACAGACCATGGGGATCCTTTTAAGTCATACCAAGGGATTTCAACGTTGGCCGTGGAAAGCTACTGGTGGGTTCTCAATGTCACCTACCTCCTCACTAAATTGGGCTCTCATCACCATTCCCCTTGACTTCCACTCAAATGGAATATTATTTGGCCTCTCTGTTTCCCATTTTCCCCTCTGCTGTATCCTGGTCATAGCTATCATAGCTTCCCATCATTCCTAAAGTAGGGCTTCCATTTGATCTCTTACTCTAAAACCTTTAGTGGCTGCCCATTGTCCACAGAATGCAGTCAGTTGTCTCAATCTGGATGCAAGCATGATGTGCCAGGGCTGCAGTCTACTTGTCTGGGCTCCCCTTTTTCTCTCCCCTGCATTCCTCTACATCCAGCCATGTAGGGCCACTTATTTCCAAATGCCCCCTACTTTCAACACTATGCCTAAATGCCCCATCTCAATCTTGAAATCTGTGCACCTTTCAAAGCTCTTTCCAATGGCGCCTCCTCTGTGAAGCTTTTTCTTAGACTCCCAATAAGTCGTGCCTTCTCTCATTTCTGAACCTCCATTCTGTATTTCCTCCAAGTTTCCTTTATTACCCTGTGCACATGTCTGTTCTTCAGCACAGAATCATAAACTCTCTGAAGTCAGGGGCTACCTTTACCCATCTTTCTGTTTCCATAATAGCCACCATGAGTTAATGGTGGCTCAATATGGTACTCAAATAATGATAAATTGCACTAAGGTGCAATGAAATAGGAGATGAAAACTGCAATGAAAACTGGGACATCTGGGATCCTTACAACACTTTACCTTTACTATATAAATGGCATCCCCTTCCAGAAGGTTTCCCAGTGTTTATGGGTTGCTAACAGGTGGTCTCCAAAGGGATCAGATAAGTTTTGATTTTTTTTAAACTATGAGACTCTTTACATTTTTCATATACTATTGGTCATTGTGATTCTCCAAAAGGAAATATAACATGCAGTATTCCCTCATGCCTATCCACAAGCACATTATTTTAATCAATAAAAACTTCCTTTCCTGGAGATCTTTTGCGGATGGGTGTTCTGTGGAACACACTTTAGGAAACACAACAGGAAGGAATGAAAACCAGACCCCAGGGTGGGCTTTCCCACATTCTCATCACTCGATGTCCTTTGCTTTCTGACAGCAGGAACCCGCAGGTCTTCTGCAGAGAGTGAGGAAAGGCACGAGTGGCCAGGGCAGGCCAGCGGCTTCCACCACACTCCCATCCACATGACCCAATCATTGAGCCCAAGGAAATGGCCAGCCGGGATGTTTCAATGTCATCAAAACAAATCCAGTTATGAAGGCAATAGATTGGAGATGAGGTAACTCCATGGCAGGAAGCAAATAAAATATTATTCCCCCTCCTTCTCTCTCTGTCTTTTTCATTCATTCTTTGTTTCTTTCCTTCCTTCTCTTCTGACACATCTCCACCAGGTGGTTAAAAATACTTGGCCCAATGCCTCGAAGCTACCTAGATGCTCTGGTTTGTCACATTTCCCTGATTAATTACTGTTATCAACTTTTTAGATTTTGTAAACTCAACATACTGAATAATGAGGTTAATAAAACTGGTGAACTCTTTTGCCATGTACACAGACTATTTCTATTAAAATGTCACATGCATTATTAGCTCGGATTTAATCATCTTTTCTTGCATCTTATAAATTTTTCTTAATGAACCTATTGGCTTTCCAGTAGGGGCATTACTTACTCAGTGTTAGACTTTTAATTCCTCTGGACTTGATTAGAGTCTGTATATTTACAGCTTCTAACATTTCTACACTGAATAATTTCCCCTGGTGAATATGCATCTGAAATTCAACAAATCAGACAAGCCTGAAGCCCCTGGCAGGAGCACTGATTAGCTCTGGTCAGCTACTCACCCTCTGGTCAGCTCTTTTACTTCATCTAAAAGAGCTTTCTGTCCAGTGTTAGTTCACAGGGCAGTCAGAGGACTAAATGATGTGAAGTATTCAAGTATGGGATGTTTTTTATGTAAAAGGACCGGTTTTTAAAATTGCACATATTCATTCAACAAACATTTGAATGAGAACCTCCTATGAGCCCAACTGTACACAAGCACTGGGGATATGAAATGAATCAGCCAGATATTGTTGCTAGAACAGCCCCCAGCCCAACCTCCTAAAGCTTATACACTAATGGGGCAGACAGGCATTTAAACAACTTTTTATCTTGTTTTCAGGCACATAGAAAAATTAGCAATAGATAAGTTTATTTTAGACAGAACAAATAGGCTCAAACAGATGACATTTTAAAAAATCAAGTTCTATTTAGAATGTAAAAAAACAAAACAAAACCCAGAAAACAACCCTAGAGGTAAAAAATACTTTTTGCTTTTCTTTGGGGTGCAAACTGTCCCTGAAGAATAGCAAATACTTTGGATGGAATTCCTGTGTTATTGAAAAGCATGCCAAAAAAGTGAAAACAAACACTGAAGGTCAAAAATGGAGATGTAGAAAAATTGTGTATGGGAAAATCAGGGTTATTTCTGGGAGAAAATCAGCAATGACCACAAGCACTGGGTTTAATGAAGGATCCAAATACAGACATATGAGAAATCTAAGGTAGCTTCAAATTTATCAAATAGGTCAGGCTCTACCGATGTGTGACCAACACAGAAGCCTGGGCATGTGTACTGTGAACACATCATTGGAAAGGAAATTATTCTTTGCTTACTCTTTCTGCAGCTGGCTGGGATAAGCAATCTAGAAATAACTTCCAAGTATGGGTGGGGTGACAGGGAAACTCGAAAGCTGCGCTCACACTTCTGTGATGTCCCCATCATCAAGGCATAGTGGGGACTTAGTCACATCAGACACTAGATCCAGTCCAGGCAAGAATGAAATTAAGAGACACAGCTCCACTGCCCAAGGCTAGCAGAAGGTGCTGACATTGCATCTTAGCATAGTTATCCTCTATTGAGCACCCACTATGTGTCTGACACTGTGCTATGCACTTTAGTTGTTTTTTAATGTCATTTAATACTCATTTGAAATAAATACTGTTCTTACCCCATTTTAGAGATAAGAAAATCAAGGGACGGAGAGGTTAAGCACTTGCCTATGACTAATTCAGCTGTTGAGTCCAAGAATCAGAATGAACCCAGAGCCTCTGTTTGTAACCCCTGAGCTGTAGGGGGTGGTTCCTCCCTTCCAAAGACTACATTTTCCACCCTGGGATGAAAGAGACACTTCTTGCAACATTTGCCCTGCTGTTGGCTTTATCAACGTGAACTTTTCTATGATTAGATTGCCCATGTGTTTGAAAGAGGATATGAAAGAAAATTAATCAATTCTCTCTCCCAAAGAGTTAGAGCTCGGTAAGGGTGATGTCAGGGGAAGTTTTAACAGAAGCCAAATAAAACAAGGATAACAACATGGGCAAAGGAAGAAGCCCTCAGAAAAAGGACTCAGCAATGCAGTCTGAATGCCGGCAAGGCCCATCAGCTTGATTCCTGGTTCCCGAGGCCAAAGGGAGACTCAGAGGGGAGGGTGACACAGACGAGCTTCAGAACAACAGAGTCTCAGGGGGGTGTTGAGAAAGGGGATCATTCCAGAAAATGTGCTCATGGCTCAAGGCTGGGAAGAAAGACATAAGCAAAAGGACTTCAGGAACTCCCTGTGGACACAGGAGGCCCCAGAAGGAGAAAGGGCCGAGCACAACCAGTGCCCAAGAGATGCATAGGTCAGGATTGAGGCAGGCAGCCCAGGATTCCTGGGCGCGGCCACCTGACAGCCTCCCTACGGGGATGGCCCCTCTGCAGACTCCATCACCTGATTCAGGGAGTGTGGAGGCCCTACAGATAGCTAGTGTCCCTGGGAGGAGCTGGGATCTAGGTAAAAGGGCAGAAAACATTATCTTCCATCAAGACTCAAAATTCCTGCAGTAGCCACATCATCTGAAAAACACATGCTCAGGAGTCACCGAATGCTTCATGGTGGTGGAGGAAGGTAAGATGAAGAAAGAGCAAAAACAGGAAACCGAAATCCCAATTTTGAGGAAAGTTGCTTTCTTAAAATAATTTCAATTTACTCAGTGCCTTTAAGAAGATGTTTCCCTTGGCGTAGAGGGAGATAGGGATGCAAGACATATCTAAGAGGTGGTTCTTCTTGCTGTGCTTGCTCATTCTCCTCTAGCATACACGTTCCCTGGGCAGCCGGCCAGGGAGGCCAGGTAGGAGGGCAGGGGGTGTCCTGCTTGCACCTGCTGGTAACCCCATGTGCCTGAGCTCACTGAATGAACAGCTGGGGGGCGGGGGTGCTCCCAGCCTCGGATTAGAGACAACCAGATTTTCAGTGATCTTTTCTCCTGGTTGGAGTTCCAGGTGCTGGGGAGGCCAGACTAACATTGAAGGACCATGTTGAAGGTGAGGGACTAGACACCTGGGCTTCCCCTCAGCCCTTCTGCAGATGAGTCTGCATGGAAATCACTAACCTAGATGTATTTATGTTCTGGATTCTCCATGGAGCAACTGGACTGGCATACAATGTTTGTTTACATATCTATTATATAGTCTATGACTGTTCACGAGCCATATGCTGCCAGGATGGGGTGAGCATGTGTGGACAGTTATCAGCATGAGCTCTGGAGCCAGTGTGTCCTTGATGGCACCTCTCGCACCCTCAGTTTCTTCATCTGGAAGATGGGCCAATGAGAACATGCACCACATGATTTTATCGCAGTCTGCCTATCCGACTCTATTTCACATCATGTTACCCCTCTCCCGTGTTCATCACATGTCAGCAACACTACCCTTCTTTCTGTTTCTCAAACACACCAAGCTCAGCCTCACCTCGGAACTTCATCTGGAAGTCTCTCCCCCACTTCTTCCCATGAGGGTCTCATTCAAATGTTACCCTTCAGAGAGGCCTTCCTTGGCCATACAATCCCTTCTCCCCCAAATCCAAGCCCCCCCTTTATTCTGTTCTATTATTTCATAAAATTTGCTACTCTGAAATTATCTTGTTTGTCGATGTGTTTATTTTGCACTGACTCAGCAAAAATTCCCTTGGCTCACCATCATACCCAAAATTTGTACCCCATATTTCCTCATTCCCTTAGTATTTATTATATAACATATTCTATAACTTACTTATTTCTTTATTTACTGTCTGTCTTCTCCCCACTGGAATGTAGCACTGTGAGGATAGATATTTTTGTTTGGGTCACTGCTATACCACTAGTGGATAGCACAACACAACACATGGTAGGTAGTCAGCAACATCTACTTGATGGAAGAATCCATGTGTCCACTGTCTGTCTCCCTCCACTAGAAGGTAAGTACTACTAGAGTAGAGACCTTATCAGTCCTGTCCACTGCTGACCCCAGCAACAATTATGCAATGGTCCTTAAGAAATATTGTTCAGTGTATGAGTGGAACCCACTTCATAGGGATATTTGAAGATAAAATGAGCTAGTCCTCATAATCTTGGTATAAATGCCATGCATGTTAAGAGTTCAATAAAATTAAGATGTAATTACTGTTAAAAAAATTAAGTTTCTGCTATTGAACCAATAGAAGTTCTTGCACGTCCTTGATTTGGGTTTCAGAGCCCAGGAAACCTCATGTTTGTATACCAGGAGGTCTGGCTGAGGCCTCTTCTCACATCTGCTTCTCATTCACAGGGGTCCAGGTAGGATGGGATCCCTAAAACGTTACCCTGGTCTAGGAAAAACTTTATCTCTTTATTACTCTCTCACTGTAAACAAAATATTTTTGTTGAGTTAACCTGGAAAGCTAAGGCTCAACTATCACATGCTATAATAAATATATTAAAGTCAAGATTTCAAAACAGCTACTACCCTCCCCCCTACCACCACCCCTTAGAACCTGACTGGCTTTTAGTTCAAGATGATCTAGCAGGAATCTTCCCAGGTTAGACATAACCTGGCTCTTCCCATGCCATTTGCCCTCTATTTCTACTCCCAGCTGTTTGGTTTTTAGTGGATGACTGTATTTTCCTATGCCCAGGGAACTCGTGGACACAGAGGATGCATCTGGCAGGGAGGCCACCAGTTTAGAGTAATGTGCAGTTTTCTCAAAAGAGAGGAGCTCAGACCTGGGCCCACTGCACTTAGGGTTACCACCATAAAGAGAATTCCTTGGGGATGGGGGGGGGTCACATTTGGTCCCGTATTTAGGAGACTCTTTTAATACAAGATACAGCCTTCCCCAAAATGGAATTTAACAGTTTTATGACCTGGCAAAACTACTATTTGTGCCCGGAAAGTGGGCATGAAAACCTTTGCAAACTCACCTTACAGCTGATGTTAAGTACTTTGTGCTGCCTTCAAAGAGCACCTTGGGCCCTTAGTGAATTCCTCGCCCCAAACCTCACTGACGGCCTTTGGACGATCCTATTCTCCCAGGTGTAGGCAAAGGGAAACTGGATGAGTTCCCTGTTAGGCTAGTTGGCTGCCTAAAAATAACAGACATGCCATATCTCCAAAGCTTTGGAAATAGGATGGCAAGCAGGATTTTTATTTTTTAATGCTATGTTTCTGCATTCTCAAATGTCTGAAAAACAACAGAATCCACCGGTATACATCTAGAGCCTCTACCCAGTGGACCCCCGAGTTGGCGGATGCAGGTGGCCCAGAGCACTGCACACCCACCCCTAGGTTGCCCAGGTTCATTGCAGACTTAGAAGGGAAGAGCTGAGCCTACGCTACTCACTTCACTCTGGCAGAGACCTCAAGGCTTGAGGAAAATGGAAATCTGTGACCCTTGACAAGCAAGTGGGGAATCCCACCACCAGGAAATGTCTCAGGTTCCTTCAGTGTGTGTAGAAAGGCAAAGGCTAGAGCCCAGGAGCCTCACTTTTTGTTAGACTAATTATTGCTGTCACTCAGGTGTTTTCTCTTCATTCAAACCTGAAACCTGGATAACTCCCTCTTCTCCCGTAGTATCCTGGCGTTCCCCCTGCAAAGAGAGATGGGTGGCAGGGAAGTTTCTTTCTGTATTTCTGGGTAAGTCAGGTAGATGCGAGAAGTGATGGACTCACTAATTGTGAAAATGTAGTTAAATTTATTTCATCTAAAAAGAAAAATGTTTGTTGCTGTTTACCAGCCATACATTTGGAAGCCACAGTCGGTGTTCCATGAACACATTTTTGAGGCCTGATATATCTCAAATAAGAACACCCTTCTTTTTAAAATACTTTTTAAAAACAGAATTAACACAAAACCTTTATTAGCTTTTAAAGTGGTATTTTAAAATGAGTTTAAAGCACCATTACTTTGTAGCCACATTACAAAACAATATGACTAGGTATATACAATATAAACTGAGTTCACAAGTTCTAGGATTAAGTTTTTAAAGATAAAACAGTGAACATCCAAATTCTGTTTAACAGAATCTTCTAACACTCTTGGGGTGGCTCCTCTTTCCCCATTCCGATAATTTGAATTTGTTTTAATTATGACAATTTGAACATTTTTCACAATAAGATCTCTGTAACAACAAACATATGGTTTCATTTGTTAATAATTTGAACTAGCAGTTGGCATATTTTTAGGTATTTTTTTAAATCATACACATAGGAAAACTTCATCTATATAAAACTCAGCTATCCTGAAATTTCCAGGAGGCAGGAGATGGCTCAGGACCAGAAACGAAATAAAAAGAGGCCTCTGGTTAACCAAATAAATCTTGGAACATCCATGCACTAAAGACTCATGCACTTGATTCAAGGAGCAACTCACAATCTGTTTAGGCATATTTGACTTACTATTCTAAACTTAGGGATTAGAAACTACATAAAAAGGAAATTCTAGGTATTTCTTAAGGGTCATAACATTCACAACATCAGTAAGTAACAGCTGATAGACCATCAGCAATGAAGGCAGTAAACAAAAAAGAACCCAAGAAACAAGAAGTAAAATCCCCTGTGTGAAATAAATACATGACAATTTATCACAGGGACAATTTCCCAATATGCCATCACTGTATTTCAGCCAGTGTTCACAATGATGACCCTGAGTGACCAAAGAAAGGGAGGTTAGGTTCAGAACTCTCTCTGAGGGGAGAGAAATGTTTAGTATGCTCTAGATATAATGATTTGAAAATGTTAAAATTACAAAAAATAAAAGAACCAGAAAACAAGGACTCGGCAAAGAGAAAACTGAGTCATTCATTCAGCAAATCTTTATTGAATATTTATATGTGCCAGGTAAGCAGGCCTTGGGGACACCAGGCACTGAGACAGCAGATTCTGTTCTCAAGAAACTTATATTTTAAGTCAGAGGTTTCGAAGTGTGGTCAGGCAACCCCTGAGGGTTCATGAGATCCTTCCAGGGGATCTTCGAGATCAAAGCTATTTTTCTAGTAACACTAAGATGGCATTTACACTCATGGTATAAAAGTAATGGTGGGTAAAACTGCTGGTTCTTTAGCATGAATCAGGGAAGTGGCACCAAACATACTAGTAGTTGTTGTAGAAGGAAAAGCTTTTGCAAAGGTCGGGCGGGAGAAGAGAGAGAGTATGACTCATTTATGAAAATTAAAGTTATTTGATAAAGCTAGAGAACAGTCTGTGATAACTTAGGTTATGTTAACTGTATAATTATTTCAATAAAATAAGCATGTATGTGTAGTGAAGGGTTAAAAATTGACTCTGGCCCCAAGTGTACATAATACTGATCAGGAGAATAAATGAGCTGGAATTGGCTGCTGGTTTACTGTACCTATTTATAGGAAGTTTAAAGGGCCACCTTAATAAGTTGCTACAAATACATAATTAGAAGTTGTAGTCTCTATTCCATGAGATCTAAATGTAAGCCAAAATTTAGATTATCTTTCAAAGTTTTTTTCTCATATTTAAAGGAACTCTAATGAGATGTTTAAAGTCTGATTTGAATTGGAAACAATACAAGTATGAATTTAAGGCCTCATAGTCTTTATAAAGACTCTATTTTTACCCAGGTTAGTGGTAGTTATCTCATGAATTTGAGTCATGTCCAATAGTGATTTTCTCTAAAATTAACATGGATTGCAAGAAGGACTTCTCTATGTCTTGGTGGCCTCTTTGGCATGTCTGTCATATGGCCATAATTTCCTGATTTTACATTTCTGTTCTAAAAGTACCTTTGTCCTATTGCACTAAGGAAAATCTTTAAATCAAATGCCCCCAGCATTGTATTGGCAGAATCCAAGGTAGGCATATGCTCTGAAGGCAAGGCCAGATAACCGGTAACTGCAAGCGGAATGTTATAAGCCCTTGGTTTATACTATGGGTCTTCCTGAGCTGGAACATGGCTTCTGAGGGTGATTTTTCTCTTTTGGGTGGGAATTCAGAAGAAGTAGAAATAAATATTTCTGGCTCAAAGGTTAGGTCTATTATAATTGGTATCTCGGAAGATAACGCCACCCACACTCATGTTGCTGCAACCTTTGGATGAGAGGCTGCTGTTATGTATTATAGAATCAGGATTCACTGTCAGGCAGATGCAGTGGCCAAGGCCAGATGGCGACATTTTACAACGCTATTCTGAGGGGCTCATTTAAGTTATAAATGTTGTTTGTAAGGTACTCAGAGAATGTTTTGCCAAGGATCATGTCTGTTAACTTCTTTGTAAGTCTGCATACATATTGCTTTGCCCATACATCTTTTATATTATCCGTTGATTTTGCTGTTTGTCTATATAGTTTGTGGCTTCTGAGAACTCTGAAAGACAAAAAAAAAAGAAAAAAATACAACCATGGGTGGATAAGAGTGTGACTTTTTTTTAGTCTATTATGATTTATTTTAAGGCATTAGCAAAAACAAAAATAGGGCAGCAAAAATATGTCAAATCAAATAAAGCTAATTTGAAACTAATATCGACTCTGGAACAGTAAACACCACCTATATTCCCCAAAAGATTTAAAAACACACAAAACATTTAAATATGCTGTATCCCTAGTAACTAGCACTGTGTCTGATACCCAGTGGGTATACAATAAATGCTGAATGACTGAACTCTATGACACAGAAATGATAGATACCCACATTTTTCAGATGAGGAAATTGAGATGCAATGAGGTGAGGTAGCCTGTTCAATTGCTAATAAAGGGGACTGGGCTTTAAAGTTGGGTAACCTGACTATAAAAGCTCACTTGATTAACCTCTGCATCATACTATAACATAATGTTAGTTATATTTTGGAGATTATTTGTCTTTAGGTAGTATAACATTTTTCCATCAAATATATTGATCAAATATTTAATAATTGTTTGTTTAGGATGGGAAGAAATCAGATACACAAATATTGGTCTAACTTCCTCACTGTCAATAATGCCTTCCTGGGATAATCTTACTGGTGGCAGTGTGAGGTGGGGTGGATCTAGTTCTCGTAGGAGACCCAGAGGGACTGGAAGACAAGCACAGTGGCGCTCGTGTCCAAAGGACCTCAGTAGCACCCTCTTCCACACTTCCATGCCGTGTGCCACCACGTCATGCTGCCGTCAGGATTAAAGTAAAATACCTTTCCAGATCAAATCCAAAGGCTTCTTTTACAATTACCCGTCGCTTGGGTTTGCTTTTAGTCATGATGATTAACATATTTTGAAATTTCAAATACTGAGAAGGCAGTCGATTTTTATATTTACCACAGGAGG
The DNA here is from genome assembly GCF_020740605.2 of Lemur catta. Lineage (NCBI taxonomy): Eukaryota > Metazoa > Chordata > Mammalia > Primates > Lemuridae > Lemur > Lemur catta. Next base: position 45,139,603 of record NC_059139.1, read on the forward strand.
GCATCCGGTTTAAAAGGTTGAGAAACGACAATTTTGTCATGTTTTCTCAAGGTTGTAATACTCTCTGTTAGTGATAGTCATAACAACCTTCCTGTGCCTATTGTGTATTCTGGAAAACACAAGCATGGGGATTCGGAGACACAGTGTTTCGAAAGCCGACTACACGCTGTGCAGGCAGTACAAATGCCGGGCGCACAGGGACTGCTATGAGTCTGGTCATCGTCCCACGTGGCATTAGTTCTGGCAGATTCTTCACAGTCTTCCTGCCAGTGGAATCTTTCTCATGCCATGTCCAGTAGAGTGGCCAGATTCTTGCTCCCTAGTGTGAATGGAGAGACAGTGGTTCTAGGGCATGCAAGATGCCATCTCATGCCACATGGAATCTGTGCCACCTCACCATTCTTTGAGCTCTATTCTGGCCAGCAGACTTTCCCTAATTCTCGTCTAAAGAATGTTAAGTTCTTACCACAACCACACAAATGATAACTATGTGTGGTGATGGATGTATTGGTTCATTGGATTGTGGTAATCATTTCACAATGTATATGTATTTCAAATCATCACCTTGTATACCTTGAATATATACAATCTTTATTTGTCAGTTATACCTCAATAAACCCAGGGGTGGGGGAAGAGAAAAAAGATATTTAAAAATACCCTTTCTCCACTTTTCTGGTTTCCCATAGCTGTACTTCCTCCCCTCTGGAGAGTGAGCTCTGTGAGGGGAGGGACCAAATCTGTTTTTCTTGTCATTGTACCACCAGGAATTCCAACACTATCTGGTACGTGATAGATGCTAATTAAAGATGTGTTTACTGAATGAATGCATGAATGACCAAATCAATGGCTATCTCTTTGTGCCCCGATATCAAGATTTGGAAACTTTCTTTTCAAGTAGTCATCTGTATGATTTCACTTTTTCTTTTTTTTTTTTTCTGCAGCTCCATGGGTTGGAGATTTCACTTTTTAAAAGTTCACATACACATAGAAAGAATCCATCTCTGATGTAACTAATCCATAAGCAACTATGTAAGTCTAAAAAAACCAAGCTCCTTTCAGAAATGGCAAAACTTGAAATACCATCTGATGGGAAATCAGATACTTACTGACCATGGAATTTGAGAGAAATTGCCCACAGTTTTATAAAGGACAATGTCGATTGTATCACTATTTTAAAACCCAGTGGTTTTCAGATGCTCTTGGCCAGCTCCCACCGATTTCAAGGGAGAACACCTGTGCCCTGGCCATGCTCCATATGAGAAGCACGCAGAGGGGAAATGCCAGGCCAGAGGGCTTCTCAGCAGTCCCAATTCTGAAGTTTGTTTCAGCCCAATCCTGTCTTGCCCCAGCCCATGATGTGGCGTAGGATTGGGGCACAGCTGTCCGGAAGGCCAGGCTATCTCCGGCTTCCCAGTAGGAATGACACAAAGAATTATATCTCTTGAAGTGTCTAATGCACCTGTGTTAGTTTTCTCTGGCTGTCATAACAAATTACCAAAAATCAGTGATTTAAAACAATACCAATTTGCTATTTTACAGTTCAGGAAATCAGAAGTCCTACAATCCCGGTGTCAGCAGGGTTTTGTCCCTTCTGGAACCTCTAGGGGAGAATCCATTTCCTTGTCTTTTCCAGCTCCTAGAGGACACCTCCATTCCTTGGCTCATGGCCCCTTCCTGCATCTTCAAATCTCAGTCTCTCTCTCTTGGCTCTGCTTCATCATCTCCTGTCTCCCTCTCAGAAGGACCCCTGTGATAATATTGGGCCCTCCCACATAATCCAGGGTCATCCCCCCAGCTCAAAAGCCTTAATTTAATCACATCTGTAAAGCCCCTTTCTAGCATGTAAAGTAACATATTCACGCCTTCCAGGGATTAGAGCATGAACATTCTGTGGAGGACATTACTCTGCCTACTACCCCAGCCCATCTGCTTTCCTCCTAATATCCTGAAAAAGTGGCCTTCAGGTCCTCCACCCTTCAAGGCAGAGTGCACTTCATGCTGCTCGTGGCTTCTTGCCACTTCCTTCCTCCTTTGACCTTTCCTGGTTTTCCCAGCTGGATGCAGCTGCTTCTTTCTCCATACTCCTTTGCAAAACCTCAACCTGTTCAGGGCATTCCTTTCTGCTGCCTTATACCATATTTGTATGTGCATATGTTTCTTTCCTGACTAACCTGAGCCCAGAACCAACTCTGTGCCCTCCTTGGGCCTAGAGCCATGTGTGGCAGATTGCAGGTGCTCAGCTATTGCTGTTAGCACTCAGCAGCTACCACACGAGCCGCTTCTCCCTGAGTCTGGTGCGGTCTAGATGTTTCCCCCAGAGTCCCAAGACAGCACCCCTTACCCCAACCCCAGGGCATCCCTCTACCAGTAGTGATATCTTCCCTGACTATGAGCTGGGAGGACTTCACGATGCTGTCCATTTAGAATACATCGTCCCCAGGGGCTGCTGGTAGCCTGGGAAGGGAGCCTGCGTTTACGTCTTCGGCTTCCCACCTTGCGCAAGCCAGTTTGTTATTGCTTTGCTGTTTGCTGCGGCGGTGGCTGCTGTTCCGCGGAGCCAACTGAAGAGCCTGTCTCCAAGCAGGCTTGGCTATTTCCACTGTAATTCTCTGCCCCTCAGGATGCCATCCTCTACATGTGTTGTTGTGACTCACTTGGCACTGGTCCTTAGTCAGAGCCACAGTCTAATGAAAAGGCACTGGTTGTCAACTTCCCAGGGTCATTTTCAGCCACTTCCTGGGTAGGCTTTGCCTTAACTCAACTGGAACCTACCTCCCCAGCAGTGAAGAAATTCGGCAGTAAGGACTATGTGATTGCCAGTGACTAGGCGAAGCTTGGGGCTGGGGTTGACACGTATTAAAGGGCAGAGCAAATAAAAACATGAGATCAAAGTTTCTGCTCACACATTTCAAAGTCAGTTGGGGAGAAAGATAAGTTACTAAGTAATTACAAAATTTGATAAAATTTTCTATCAGCAAAGTGCTGTGAGATATATATATATATATACATATATATCTCATAGTCTACATCTGGATAAATCCAAAATATTAAAAGTGAAGTCCTAAGAGTACTAGAAAAAACCCTGGGAGAATTTTTCTTATATAATCTTAGAATAGTAAAGGCCTAAGTATAATACGGGACCCAGAAGCCGTAACTGAAACAGTAGTTAAATTTAATTACATAAAAAATATTTCCCATGGCAAAATCCATATGTAAAGTCAAAAAACAAACCCCAATCTGAGAAAAAAATTTGTAAATAATATTACAGAATAAAGCTAATTTTCCTAATGTATAAAGAATATATGCAAATCAGACCGTGGCTCACACCTGTAATCCCAGCACTCTGGGAGGCCCCAGGTGGCAGGGAGGATTGCTTGAGGACTGGAGTTCAAGATCAGCCAGAGGAAGAAGAAGAATTAGCCAGGTGTGATGGCTGACACCTATAGTCCCAGCTACTTGGGTGGTTAAGCCAGGAGGATCATTTGAGCCCAGGAGTTTGAGGTTGCAGTGAGGTATGATGACGTCACTGCACTCTACCCAGGGCAACAGAGAAAGACTCCGTCTCAAAAAACAAACAAAAAACAAACCAAAAAAACCATACAAATCAATAAGACAAACACTAATCATCCAATAGAAAAATGGGCAAAGCATATAAGCAGGCAGTGCACAGAAAAAGAAATGCAGATGGCCCTTAAACATGAGAAAAGATGTTTAGTCTCACTTATAAGAAGAGAAATACAACTAAAATATAATTTTTTATTAAATTAAATTGGCAAAAATCAAAAAGTTTGAAAATACTTATATTATGAGGAGTCAGCAGCCCACTTGTGTGTTACTAGTAGAAGTACATGTTGGTTCAACCACCAATTTTCAGCATCTACCAAAATTACAAACATGCATATCCTGTGACTCAGCAATTTGCTAGGAATTTATCCTACAAATAGTCTCTAACCTGGGACAAATGACATATACAGAATTTTATTTACTGTAGCATTGTTTATATTATCAAAAGATTGGAAGTAATTATTAATATAGGAGTGATAAAAAATGGAAAAGTGATAAATTCTGATATTCACACACATTAAAAGTCTGTGCATTGGTCAAAAGCAATCATCCTTATGATGATCATGCAAATATTTCAGAGATCTATTGCAAAGTGATAAAAGCAAGGTACAGAACAGTTTGTTCAGTGTGCTACCATTTGTTTATAAAAGAAAAGAGGAGTAACTACTAGCTATTTTCAAGAATAAGCTCAGGATATTTCTACTGGTTGTTTTTGCTCATGCTGTTCTCTTCATCTAGATGGTCTTTTCTCCATCTCTGCCTGTTGATAAAAAATCATTCTTCGAAACCTATTTCAAATATTTCTTCCTCTATGAACCTTTGTTAGTCTCTCGAATTCAGTATTCTCTCAATTGAACAAATCTGTAAAATTATTGGGAGAATAGTTTAAAGGTTTGGGGTGAGAGATCCTTTAGTAGATCCTTAGAACCTAGGTATGACAGCCCTCAATAATTTGTAAAGGAAGAAGATCAGCTTAACCTTATAAGAAATTTAATATTCTGTATGGTCAAAGACATCATAAATGGACCTAAACACAAAACTTATAACACTGAGAGGAAATATTTGCAACATATATTGATGACAAAGGCTTATTTTCCAGATTATATAAAGAGCCTCTACAAACCAATAAAGATAAAACCAACAGTCCAATAGAAAAAAAGGGCACATTTTAAGAACAAATGTAGCAGTTAAGGGAAAAAAGAAAAGCAATTTAAAAGTGCTCAATTTTAAACAATAAATGTTCATATTTCTTTCCCTTTGATGAGTAAGAACTAAAAAGATTTATGCTATGATGTGAGAAAAGAGGCAATGATGAGGTGGAAGTATAAATTGTTAAATTGTCTTAAGAGGATAATTTTGCAGGAGTCATCAAAAGTTAAAATTATATATCACCTTCAACCCATCTTTTTGACTCCTAGGCATCTGTGCTCAGAGAAGCATATAAGCACACAGAAGCATTTATAAGCATGGTGTTTGCCCCATTATTTATAATAGCAGAAAACAAAGACCTCCTAAAGGACCACCAAGAGGAGGAGTGAATGAACTATGGGCTCCCGCGTAACAGTTTAAAAAATAAGGTAGTTTTTTACATATTTAAAAAGAGCTCCAAAGGGAAAATGCCATTTGATGAACAGTATGTAAAATATTATTTCATTTTGGGGGGAAAAGCTATATGTATACAGTCAGCCCTCTATATCCATGTGTTATGCATCCATGGATTCAACCAACTGCAGACTGAAAATATTCAGGAAAAAAAATGGATGTTTACATCTGTAACGTGTACATACTTTTTTTCTTTTCATCATTCCCTAAACAATACAGTATAACAATGATTTGCACAGCATTTACATTGCATTAGGTATTATAAGTAATCTAGAGATGACTTAAAGTATATGGGAGGATATGTGTAGGTCATATGCAAATACTGCATCGTTTTATGTAAGGGACTTGAGAATCCCTACATTTTGGTATTCACTGGGGGTTGTGAAACCAATCCCCTACATATGCCAAGGAATGACTGTATATATTTGTGTGTATATATATATATATATATATGTGTGTGTGTGTATGTATATATATACACATATGTGTGTACACAGAGTATATATACCTATATGTATATACATGTATACACACATATATACAATATCTATATATATATATGGGGGGGAATAGTTTGGCTGAATAACAGTGGTTTCTCTAGAGAGGGAAGTACAATTACGGTTAGGGAAGGAGGAGCTTTTATTTTGTGCTCTATACATCTACAGGGTTTTGTTTGTTGTGGTTGAAGGGTAGTGACAGGAAGGACCCAGGTGACACATTTAGGAAAAGCGACTTGATCTCAGTCAGTTGGCCTCCCAAGGTGATAATTGTCCACTGTTCCACCCAAAGAAAGTAAGAGGTACTTTCTAAGTGAAGAATGATTAAACAGAAATAAGTATGAGACATTTTCCTCTGGCTGTGAAGGTCACTACTGAATTTTCAGAAACATCCCTCTTTTAACTCACCTAAATAGCCACTATTGAGAGTTGAACCCACTTATTTTATGGGCATAGAGAATGGGTGCAACCATAGAGAACAGGGCACAGAGATTATACTTTTAAAATCTTCTCTAATACTGCATACCTTGTAAATCTTTTCCCTAATTTTTCCCTTGTTTCTTTCCTCAGGCTCTCTGTTGATTTTTCTATAGCTAGCTTAAAATTTGGAAAGAAAGGACTGATCAATGCTGAGTAAACAAAGACTATTTCTTGACCCTTCAGTGACATATTGCCTTGAGTTATATTCTAGAGTCACTGTAATTTAACTAACAACACAATATTGGAGACTCATTGGATGTGAGATTCACTGTGACTCATCAGTCCTTCCCGTTTCTTCTTCTCCTCAACCAACACTTTGCTGTGCCTTGTTTCCTTTGCTTGAAGCATAGAGCACAGAGGAAAAGCATCATACAGGGAGGTCATGGACTCTGAAATCTGACATATCTGAGTCTTTTCACAAGTTTTCAACTTACTGTTTCTGTGATTTAGAGCAATTGCATAACTTTTCTGCATGTCCATTTTTTATCTGTCAAATAGCAATAATAACACACGACCAAAAATGAAATCACAATGAAATTAGAAAATATTATGAAGCAGGTGATAATGAAAATACAACACATCAAAATGTGTAGGGTGCAGCTAAAGCAGGACTTAGAAATGTTAAGCCTTAAATGCATACATCAGAAAAGAAGGAAAACCGAAAGTTAATTTAGCTTCTCAAGGAGCTAAAATAAAAAGTAAAATAAAACCCAAAGAAATTAGGAGTAAAATAGTATAGATAAAAAAACAGATCCCATGAAAACATATATACATGTACATACAATAGAAATCTATCAATTAGGCCAAACATAGTTTTTTTGTAAAGATTAACAAAATCAACAAACCCCTAGCAAGACTGGTCAAGGAAAAAAAGACATAAAATACAAATTATCAAGATCATAAATAAAAGAGACATCAATACAGACTTTAAGCCATCAAAATTATAAAAACAATACCAATTTCTTAGGAAGTTCATGGGAAGTCAAAGCACTTAGCACAGTAACAAGGCTCATGGAAGCCATTCATTTAGACATTGAATGTGATTTTACTGAGCACATGCCTTATATGGGGCACTGGGAATACTAAGGTGAGCTGGTGGGTGTATGGGGAAACAGAGACATGGTCCTTGCTCTTATAAAGGATGAAGTTCAGTGGTGAAGATAGACACAAATTTTTAAAATTGTATATATAAATGCAAAATTACAACAATGAAAAGTGCTATAAATAAGAAGTGGGGCATGAAGCTAAAAGTGCATATAAAAAGGTTAACTGACCTAGTGGGAAGGTCAAAGAGAGCTTCTCTAAGGAGGTGATAGCTGAGATGCCATCTATAAGGAGACATTAACTAGGTGAAGTTAAGTAGTCAGTGTTTGCTATGGTTTGAACGTGTCCCCCAAGGTTCATGGATTGGAAACTTAATCCCCAATGCAACAGTACCAGAGGTGGGACCCAATAAGATGAGATTAGGTCATGAGGGCTCTGCCTTTGTGGATGAATTAATGTCGTTATCTCAGGAGTGGGATAGTTATCAAGAGTATGGCTTTGTTATAAAAGTGAGCTCAGCCCTCTTTTGCTCTCTTGCTCTCGCTCTCTCTTGTACTTCCACCTTCTGCCAAGAGATGATGCAGCAAGAAGGCCTTCGCCAGATGTGAGCCCTTCCACCTCGGACTTCCCAGACTCCAGAACTAGAAGAAATTGATTTCTTTTTTTTTTTTAATAAGTTACTCAGTCTGTGGTATTTTGTTATAGCAACACAAAACAGGCTATGGCAGTGCTCCTGGCAGGGGGAATAGCAAGGGAAAGGCCCTGCATCAGGAGGAAGGGTAGCCTGACACAAGGCCGTTGTGGCTGAAGCTGGGAAGTAAGGGCACATGAGGGTGGGAGTAGATGAAGCTGGGGAGATTAATGGGGGCCAGACTTTGCCATACCTTGCAGGCCATGCTAGGAAGTTTGGTCTTTATCCTAAAAACAATGGGAAACCATTTAAGGGTTTTAACTTGGGTAACATGACCAGATCAGAAAAGATCATTCTTCATGTGGTGGGAAGCATGGATTGCATGAGAGTCAGAGTCATATTGTTGGAAAAAGTGTTGCATTTTTATCTGAAACTACTGTGAGTATAATTTGTATATATATATTGTGAGACAAGGAAAATGAGAAATTATCTGCTCTTCTAATTGTTACCCTTGGTCTTTTTGAGAACTGGAAATCTAGGCATAGGACAAAGGAAATACAGATGTATGATAAAAGGTTGAGCAAAATTCCTACAGAGATGATTCTAAATTGGCAGTATCATTATGAACTCATAATGTATTTCCTCTTAAAAAAAGTATTAGTATTCCATATTTCTGTCCACTGAAAATATCTAGAAACAATGACAAAAATAGTAGCAACTTCTAGTACCCAGGGGCCTCTAAATACCATTACCCACTTAAAGAAACTTGGGTTCCTTACAGAAATGCTAATTCCAGGTTCTAAGTCTACAAGGTGAACTGGGAACACCTTAGAATACCACTGGCCAAAGATGGAAAAATGAAGGCACTAATATTAATAATATTATAACTATAAATTATATTCTTAATGATACAAAAAATTAGTCACCTTTGGAGGATTCTATGGAATGAATGTATTATTTTGAAAATTAGTAAATAAAGAGAATCATGTGTTTATCCTTCTTTTCCTGTACAAACTGTACCTCAGGGTAACCAATTGACAGGGTGATGTTTCTCTTAGCAGAAGTGTTCCAGCTGTCCAATTAATAAAGAATAACAAAATTATAGTATTATCATTTTCTAATCCTTAATGAAATATGGATCTAGGTAATGATCATTAATAGCTGCTAAAATCACAGAACAAGAGTCAGCCAGTTTTTATGTGCCTCCTGATAGAAGAACACAATATCACCTAGGAAATACACTTGCAAAAAATATACCTGCATCTGGTCACACTTTTAGATCTAACTATCAATATACAGAAAGTTCAGGAGATAGAAGAACATGTTGAATAACACAGTAGCGGATGCGATCAGAAAAATTCAGGCTGGTGAAACTCTACAGAACAAATATTCCCACTATTCAATAAAAAATTACAAGAACAAAAAGAGTATGATTACATAGATTAAAGGAGATGTAAGACTGATCAATCCATTGAAATACATGGACTTTATTTTGATCTCAATTTAAACAAGCAAACTACAAAAATCATTTGTTTGGGGATAATGGACACATGGATGTTTCTCAAACTATTCTCTCTACTGTTATATATGTTTGAAATTTTCCATAGTAAATTTGAAATAACAACAAAGACAACTCACTTCTATATATTTATTATAAATACAAGACACTGTTTTAAGCACTTTGCATACTTAAACTGTCCTCCTGTCCATGAGGCAGGAGCTCATCTCTATATACAAATGAGGAAACCGAGGCACAGTGTGGTTAAACACCTTGCTCAAGGTCACACAGGTAATACGTTATGGTATTAGTATTCAAAACCAGGCAGTCTTATTCCAGAAGCCATTTTCTAACCCATATGCTAGTACCTCTCATGATGATGGTGGCTTGGAATAGGGTAGTGATAATGGAGAGAAGTGGATGGATTGAAGAGATACTTAAAAGGCAAAATTGACCAGACTCCATGCTGGATAGCACATGAGGCTAAGGGTCAGGGAAGAGTCCAACATGCCTGTGAAGTTTTGGCTGGCATCATAGAATAGATGGTGATACTGTTCATTGAAGGAGGAAAGGTGAGAGAGGATCAGGTTTGGAGGGAAAAGATGATTTGGTTTTGGAGCATGTCAAGTTTGAGGTGCCTTTGGGACAACTAGGTGATGTCAGTTGGGCACCTGGCAATACTGGCACTCTTATATGTTCGTTTTTCCATTCCTCCTCCTCAGAACTGTATCCTTTTTCTTGGAATGGGGAGTGGGGAACACTTTTCTAATTTTGAAATGTGCCTTAATGTTCTGTTCTTGTTTCAGAGGTGTTAGTAGAGGTGTCACTCGCCCATTTTGTGAGGCTGCTTTTACTCTACTGTTGGGGGAATTGGGAGAAAACAAGTCAATCAACCATACCTTGATTGCTTATTATGTTCCAACCACTGTTTTAGGTACGGACACATGTTATATCCTTTACTCCTCTCTTACACAGTTACTCAAACAATTATGATGATGGTATTCTTCCCATTAAATGAGGAGAATGAAGATCAAAAAGAATAAGTCACTTGCCCAAGGTTACAGAGCTATAAAGCAGCAGTCTGCATCCCTAGTCTGTGTTCTCCCATTGCCCCTCTGATTTTCAAAGTGTGGATGATGACTTAGGTGGTCATGGCATTTAATTGCACAGACTCTTGCAGTAAGAAAGTTTTCTGTTGTAATTTTCATCCAACCTTCTAACATGGAGAACAACTCAGTTAGGCGCTAGTATGTCTTTAACACCTCTCTAACACTTGGCTAATCTGTTTTTAACCAAGAGAGAGAAGCCTCAGGTTCAGAGTCTTAAGCAAATAATAATAGCAATATGTAGTAGGAATTAAATCACATCTTATTTTCATTATGTATATGTTTAGGGATACCTTCTATTTATAAGTGATATTAGTGTTTCCATTGATATAGCAATACCGAATTTCATTTAAAAAGAAATGTAAGTAAAAGAAAAAAATTGGATAAAAGAAAACTATTCCATACATAAAAGTAATAGAGGTTCAAAGAAATGGAAAAAATTTACTAGATGAGGCTGGAACCCAATGGCTGACCTTTGGAAAACAGTGCTCTCTACCTCATCTCCCCCCAGCCCACACCTATTATGGGCTTTGGTGCCGGCCTTAACTCTCTAACAGCAATTGAATACGTATCTTGACTATGTATGTGTGTATGTATCTCACCAGGAAACACTTAGTCTCTGTTTACTGGTGAACGCAGTTCTGTAGTGAGTTTGTTATAGACCCCAAATACTGCAGCAAACCAGACAGTATCTTTATTCCCCATCGGTCAGACTGACATGTAGGAAGGGCCCCACAGCCTTTGGCTGCCCACCAGGCTGTCTCCCATGCCAGGGTCTCAGGAAAGAGATAAGAACAAAGAGTACAGAACCAATAAGTCAGGGCAGTTAACACCTAAGACACTGGGTTCTTTTGGAAATCTTATTAGTATATCCAGGTGATTTTTTCCCCACTAGTATGTACTGTGGCATTAAAGCTATATTGACTACTCTAATTTCCATCCATTCCACTTCACTAAAACTCTAATGCCCCAGTCCTAATGGTACCAAGTTTGCATTTTGTTCCATCTTCACTCTCCTTCCTTTTTCTGAGACATAAATTGTATTCTGTATGTTTGTGAGAAATGACTGTAAATGGGCTGCCTCTAAAAAACATTTTTATGAGTTCTTCTAAACATAAACAAAGGCAATAAAAGTTCCCAGTGCTACATATATTTTAAAAGACATCATTTTCACAGGAAATAATTTTGCTTGTGTGTTCCCCAAGGAACTGAAAAGTACATTATAATCACTGTGATCCTGCTGGGTAGGGACAGCATCTTGTCTTTATTCTTTGTTATGCCTGATACTATCTATTCAGCATATTATTAAGAAAAGAAATCTGTATCTAAGATAATACATCTGTATTCCTCTCACTTCTCATGCGCACCACAAATCCAGTACTTTTTCACCAATTGGCCCTTGCAGAGTACAGTCCAAAAGCCTGAACAATAAATAGTAGGCTTAAGTTTTGCATTTTGACATATTCTTTAAGTGAAGATGGTAAATATTGCTATTGCTAAATATCGGTAAACATGTCTTTCTAAAACCACAAGGTCAAAGAAAATACAGGTTCTGTATTCCGGGGCGGGGTACCCAGAGGACCAGTCCTCCCGCTGAAGCTATCCCAGCTCCTGAGAATCTGGCTTCGTTATAGATGGGACACAAGGCCGAGGCCTGTCTAGTGCACCTAGGACAGGGGAAGGACCCCCAATCTGAAAATGGAAACTCATCCCATTCTCTTGCGCAGGCAGGGTGAGGGTTTGGAGGGGGTGGTGGGTGTGTGGGGCAGAGGATGGGGTGTAGTTTGGAAGTGTCTTCCCCCTTAACGGCGGCAGCAGGAGCCCACTGGGTCCCCCAGCCCCTTGGCTCGCGGCTCTGCTCGGACCATTGTCCGCACACCTCGTCCCTCCAGCTTCCGGGCCGCGGGCGAGATGATTTGCTGCAGATGACATCAGCCCTGGGCCAACGGCTGGAAGAGCGGAGGCAGCCACCGCGTGAGGATGTGCCGGGTGGTCCTTTCCTCCTCCTCTTCCTCCTCCTCCCCGGCTCCCTGCCTAGTCTCCATATAAAAGCGGCACCGCCTCCCCGCCCTCTCTCACTCCCCGCTCCTCTCCGCCGCGCACTCTCCGCCGCGCACGGAGAGGGCGGAGGGGAGGCGGCGCGCGGCGCCAGGAGGAGGGGGGACGCAGAGGGCGGAGCAGAGACAGCACCTTCGGAGATAATCCTTTCTCCTGCCGCAGAGGAGAGGAGCGGCTGGAGCGAGACACTTCGCCGAGGCATAGCTGGCCGGCAGGATGGCGACCGTGGTGGTGGAAGCCACCGAGCCGGAGCCGTCCGGCAGCATCGCCAACCCGGCGGCGTCCACCTCGCCCAGCCTGTCGCACCGCTTCCTCGACAGCAAGTTCTACTTGCTGGTGGTCGTCGGCGAGATCGTGACCGAGGAGCACCTGCGGCGCGCCATCGGCAACATTGAGCTTGGTAAGCGGCCTCGCGCCCCCAGGGACGCGCGCGGTGAGACGCGCAAACACGACCCCACCCAGGGCGCCGACAGCCACCGTTCTCCTCCCTTGCGCCCCGCACCCATGCCTCTCCCCGCCACCTCCCGCACTTGGTCCAGACTCTTTTCTGGGGGTAATTTCGGAGAATAATCTGAATTATTAGATTTGAGACCCAGAGGGAGAGTCTCCAATAACCTTGAGGGATCTGTCACCAAGCTGAGTCCGCAGCCACTGCCAAGTTGGCCACCGCCTCTCCCGCTAAGTGAATTGCAGGTGTCAGAGGAGCAGAGGCCATAATAAAGCCGTACCCGCAGGAGGCAAAAGGGTGGGGGAGACTTGATGCAACCACTCCTTTCAGCCCCGCTCTTGCCTCCGCAAAAGGCTGGGAACCCCCTTACCCGCAGACCTGGGGCTAAGACACCGTGTGCCAGGGCCCGCTTGGGAATCATCCTCACCACGGTCACCTCAGTCCCCGAGAAATGCCTTTTCTGGCTTAAAACCTCCCGATCCTTTCTTTCCTCAGAATGACTAGGCTAGTCCTAGGGCCACGCCCGCTCCCCCCACCCCCCGGGATGCTGGGATGCAGAGCCGCCTGCGCTCCGTTCCCAGACAGAGCCCGCCTCGCCACCGCCCCTGGGGCCTTAGCTGCAGCTCTCAGAAAGGACAATGGGACCCCAAGTTGCGGCGGGGTGGGGCTGCTTCTTTTAAAAGTCTCAGGCTCGGGAGTGATAACTTGAAGGGGGGGGGGGTCGGCGGGGAGGGCCAGCTCCTCGCCCGCTGCGCGCTCCAGTAGCGCGCTCTGCGGAGCCCAAATAGCGGTTCGCTGAAACCCTGGGCGGGGCCGTGAGGGTCCAGCGGGCGCAGCCTCGGGCGCGCAAACCGGCCCGCCCTCCGGCTCCACCCGGGCTGTCGCAGTGCCCCCAGCCGCACCTGCCCCCCCACGCACTGCGGCGCCCCCATCGGGCTCTGCTGGCGGGGCGTGCGCTCCGCTGGGGCCTCGGGGTGGCGGGGCTGCGTGCCCCCACCTCTCTTTCTGCCCGGCTTTGTTGTGCCGGGAGCCCCCGGGTGGGTAGCTCGGGTCTCCGCCTTTCCCTTTCCCCACGGCGTCCCGGCCCTCCCTCGCCCCTGCCAGAGGTCGCCGAGTCCCTCCGCAGCCCCAGCCCGCGCTCCATTCTCTTGGGTGGTGCTGAAGCGTCTCTCCTGGAGACACCGGCGGGTGGGCGTGGTGCAGTCCGCACTGCGGTCTCTACGGCAGCCCGAGGCGGACAAAGGGCGTTCACGCAGCCCTGGTTCCCCGCTCCCCCCGCCCCAATAAAAGACGAAAGAAAAACCTTGTTTTATATGAAAAAAATAAACGCTTGTCATCGGCCTCTGCATTTGGAAACAGCCACTTGTCCCCAGAACAAAAGGCTGCAGGGTGGGGACTGGAGTTGCAGACCTGGTTCTTTTGTTTAACTTTAAAACACAGATTTTTCCCTTTCAGCTTAAAAAAAAAAAATGTGAGCAGAAAGCAGTCATGGTATTTTATTCGAAAAAATTCAAGAATAAGAGAGATTTCAATAGTGAAATGTCTTATTTGAGCATCTCGATAGCCCTTCATTTTCAAACTATAGGCCTTTGATCTGATCTGTTCTAATTTAGTTTACTTGCACATTTTTCTCCTTGAAAAATTTTACATTTACTGACTTTGGGTGTGGCTATTGTAGGAATTAATGACTTTGGATTTTTTTTTTAAAAATCATTTGTCAAGTAGCATTGCCCAGAAATAAGAATATATTAGGAGGTGTTTTTCTGTCTACAAATTTCTCATAACACCCGTGAGGTGGTGCTAGGAGAGAATCATCACCCCCATTTTAGAGATGGGGGCCCAGAGAGGCAGGAAGGGTAAGAGGATTGGCTCAAGGTCACACCACGCATAAGTGACAGAAGTGCTAGTACTGCAGCGTCACTCGTTTTCTGACCCTGTCATGATAGTGCAGGGCAGGTTGACATCCTAAGATCAGAGGGAGATTTCAATACATCAGTTTTCAGAGCTTGCCTTTGTACAGTCATCCACTTGTGGGCAGCGCCCCATGCAGGGAGACGGTTCAGCAATCACCTTCAGACCATAATTATCTTCCTGCTTTGTTACTCAGCTGATCATCCTTTCAGTGCCCCATTCCTCAGGGGGTTTATTCAAGCTACTTCTGTTTACAGAGAAAATAGATGCATGCAAGTACTGCTGTGAAGTGCTCCCTATCTTTACTCTTTTTTACACTATTAGCACGTAGTGATAAAATCAGATTTGTTTTTCTGATTTTTTTTAATTTTTAAAAATTCTGTTGATTTTATAGAGAGGAAAGGGCACAAAGCATAGTTGAGCAGCTCAATGAATTTTCACAAAATGAACACACCTGTGTTACTTAGATCAAGAAACAGATCCCACTGGAATCCCAGAAGCCCTCTGTGTTCCCTTTGCAACACTCACCATGCCCTTCTGATTTTTAATTCCCTAATTTGGTCAGGTTTTTGCATGCAACTCTGAAATGGCTGTATTGATCCCATTAAGAATCAACCAAGTGAGTGAGCAGGGCCATTTCCTTACACACTGGAACAGATGCTGCTTTTCCTCTGGAGATGGCTCTCCTGGATCCTGGGGCCTCAGATGCAGCTCAAGCTGCAGGATTTTCCAGTGCTAAGTGAAAATACTGCTCCCTTGGCTTTTCAAACAGTCTGAGATGACTTAGCAACAGGCCAGGCTAGCCCTGTTTCCCTGCGCATGACAAGCTGCTGCTTTAGCCCTCAGGTCCCCCAGCTGAGCCTCCTCCAGAGGTCACTCTGATGCCACTGCTGTTGTTGCTGGTGCCTGTGGGCTGGGTTGTGTGAAGCAAGATGGAGCTGCTTCAGGGGCCCAGCTCTTGATTGTGTGCTGCAGGCTGGGAAACCAGTTCCTCATCTGTTATTCTTTCTTCTGATTTCTCCTCCCATCTGAAGTGAGGCTCTGTGGGTTTGGAGACTCTGGTGACTTGGATTCTTGCCTTTTGTTTACTGAGGGCTCTCTGGGAAGCCAAGAAAATAATCTGTAAATCTGTAGAGGGAGGGTGGTGATACAGTAAATCAGCAGGCCTGAGACATCCCGGTGTGGATGCTTAGTAAATACTTCTTGAAACCAAGGAAGAGAGATGATCACTTTTGTTTCTCAACTGTATTCAAAAAGCATCATGTAGGGTTTGGACGTTCTTCAGAGTCTAAAACAATAGTATTTCCTGGGACTGGTCTGGCTTTATTTAGTTAGTTATGTAGGACTTTATTCCAGACCATTGTCACTACCACCAGCTACTGCTCTTTGGCACCGCCTTTGCCCCCTCCCTAATTAGCCTTCAATTTGGACTTAGCCAGTCGTCCTCATTTTCAGCAGAGTCCTCACACCTTGGTTTTATTTTAATACATAGACTACATACATCCATGCCTCCAAACTGAATTCTAGAACTTTGTGAAAGGAATTTTCATTGTTTCATTTTATTTTTTTAAAGGAACTAAGACATATAAGGGATACTAAGTGTCTGCTGTTTTTGATTAGTGTTAAAGAGTGTAACTTTTCCTTTAGTGAACATTGGGAATCAGCAAGATTTGCTCATGAAAAGATAGATGTATGTAACATCTACTGGCCTGGAGTTTTAGATGTAAGTTTAGCTGATTACATTGTAACATACTGATGTCACTTTTTGAATGCGGTCAGTCTAAGATGGCAAGAAAATGAAGAACCCAGGAAAAGATTTGGGGTTTACTTTTCATTTGTTTTCACAGGGGAAGAAAAAAACAACAAAAACCAAACTGCAAACCATATGTGGTAGGAGTTCAGTGAAATGTTAGAGCGTGTTAAATTTATTATATTCGTCTTTATACTTTTCAAAGTCGAAAGGCAGATGGATTTCTGCTTGCACTGCTTAATTGGTATTCTCTACTAAGGGCTCTGTGATCCATGCTGAAACACAAGACAGTCCCAGAACTTAAGGTCATTAAATTGATGATTCATTGTTAACCTTCCCTAAGGGCTTACTTTTTTAAATGTTCTAACTTTTTAGACCAATAAATAAATTATTATAAATCACTTCTTGTTTGTTTCTATTGTAAGATGTTATCTCTGACCTAAGTTATTTATTATCAATGCATTGAAACTGTGAACTCTGTATGTAAGATACTGTCTGCAAATAACATATACATATATGTTATGAACATCAAGTTGTTGGCTTTAAAAAAAACAAGGAAAAAAGCAAGTTGAAGATTAGGTTAGGGGAAAAAGTAGGAAATCTTTTTTCTGAGAAATAAAGCCTTTATTTTAATTCTTTCTTTAGTTTATGATTTTAATCTGATTCTAGATCACTTTTTAGCATAGTTTCACAAATGATTATTTAGCTTATGATTATAGGCTAATCATTTAGGTATTTGTGAGAAATACCCATAAACCCATTTCTCAGAGGGAGCAACTAAAGCCCGTAGAGGAAAATCAATTTTTCAAAGGCCCAAATAACTTTATCAGATAAAACCCATGTGCCATCAACATGTAGGTATGGTCATTTCATTCTGCTTTCTTCAATTTATTGTCTATTTTAGGAATATAGATTTTAGCCTTTAAATGGGAGGTTTTTTTTTTTTTTTTGAGGTAGGGGCTCACTCTGTCACCCTGGGCTGGAGTGCAGTGGTATGTGATCATCGCTCACTGTAACTTCCAACTCCTGGGCTTAAGTGATCCTCCTGCCTCATCCTCCTGAGTAGCTGGGACTATAGGGGGATGCCATTGAGCCTGGTTGATTTTTTAAATTTTATTTTATAGAGAGAGGGTTTGGGCTATGTTGCCCAGGCTGGTTGTGAACTCCTGGCCTCAAGTGATCCTCCTGCTTTGGCCTCCCAAAGTGCTGGGATTACAGGCGTGAGCCACTGCATCTGGCCTGGAGGTGGTTTTTTTAATGGTTGGTTTACTTAAACAGTCCTGCAGAATGCTTGCATGATTGATAAACTTGGAATGATCTAGCCTGTATACACCAAGGGTACCTGGCTCTTCCTCATTTTTCACCCTGACTTTTTCTGTGATGCCCCTCCCCATCCCCCACAACCTTTTTTTTTCTCCTTTTTTCATCTGTAAATGTCATGTGCACATTGGCCTCCCCTTTGTGCACCACAACCACCTGGGGACAGAGAACTGACAAGGAAAGATCCTTTGTTACCCACTGGTCACCAATGATAGGCGGAGTAATAGTGCTCACTTTCAGGACTGGGCAGTAGCCCCAGAGCAGGCCTGCATTGTCCTCAGGGATAAAAGATGTCTTTAGGGCCCAAACATTTAAAAAGTGGAGGTTCACTGCCTTCAACTGCCTGGAGTTATCTGGCCCCCACCTGGGTAAGCACATAAAGGGCACAGTCTTCTTAGAGAGCTGGAACAGCAAAACCTCAGGGAAGAGCTTGACTTTGGGATGCCTTGGGGTTGGGGGATAATCAGAAAAAGGGTCAGGAATTTATCATGGCTTCTCTGCTCCCATCAGAGACCAAGATGACCTGCTCTGAAAGCCTCTCCAGAACCTCTTTTGGATTCAGATAGGGTAGAAGGTGGGAAGAGCCAAAGAAGTATTTTTGTAGCCAATGAACCTTAGCAGGCCCACTGTTGGCTCCTGTTAGGCACAAAGGGGAAATACATAAACCTACTAAGTGCAGTATGAACCTTCATTGAGAAATACTCTTTCCCTTTACTAATATTATCCAGCAGAAGGTATTAATACAAAGTAATTACAAAGTATTTTGTTTCTAAAATTAGGATAGAAAGTGGCTAGGTTCCAAAATTTTCTTTTCCAAATAAAATAGATAGTAAGTCCATTGTAACCTTTATTTTATAAGTGTTAGTAGCGATTGTGCATTGTGAAGAAATAATTTGGCTGGAAATTGCACTCTTGAAAAAAAAACCCTAAATTTTTAGTTTCATTGGGAATATAAAAATGAGAAATAATATTTTTATCATCTGTTTGCTAGTGTAATTTAAAAATTGCTAAGTGGATTCCTCATTGTTTACTACTTTTTCTATTGCTAAATTATAAATATATAAAATATACATAAAAATGAAATATATATGTAAATATAAAGCAAACATTTAATTGCTTATGTCATGACAGGTTAATTGAAGACAAGGGAAAAATCGCAAATAACAATGTAAGAGCAAGTCTAGGCTGACCCAAGATGAAGTCATTCAAATACTGTAGCAATTTAGACATTACTTAGAACAAAGACAGAAAAATTGTATGAATTTAATTTAAATGCATATGTCTCATTATTAACTTATTGACCCTGCTTGACAGGCTAGAAGACAAAGTGGAGCTCAGACCTGGAACATGGCGAATTCAGCCAACAATACCAATTAAGCAGCTCAGACAGGAACTCAATGGTTTTTGCACTAGCCTAGTATATAGTGTATATGTTGAAGTGAAAAATTCTAATGAATTCAGACCTCTCAACCTGTCAAGCTCTCTGTGAAACAAAAAGAACCCATTTATCATTTCTGCACTAAAAAGATACTGCAAAATCTCAACCTGCCTTTCTGGTTAAAATTTAAATACTCCATTAGCACAATTGCAAACTGAGGCTATTAATGTTTCCAGGGAGACTTATAAAATTCTCCCTTATAATTTAGCCTCTCTTTAGGAATGTTAACTCTTCCACACCTGAATTCTTCCCATTGATCTTATGAGAAATTTTTGCCTCTATTTAGTGGACATACATCTATTTGAAAATATTCCTCATGGTAGAAAATGTCTCTGGTGTATAATATAAAGATATTTTAGGTGTGCAGTGAACAGAGTTTTCAGAATCTTTTTTTTGTAATTATATACCTACATATATAATTATATATATATACACACACACATACACAATTTATATATATATATATATAATTCTATACTGCAAAGGATATATATATATACACATATATAAACACACACATAGTCTACCTTGATTCTTTGCAGGTTAGGAAGATTGAATGAAACATAAACGGGGGTAGATACAGCTATGCATTAACGATCTAGAGATGTGTTTAAATAACACACTGCCATTTATTCTCCCAAGTCTGTATGCATGACTACTCACCAGCAAAATGATTAAATGACTGTGTGTTTATTTAGAGATAGTTCACCTGCTGTGTTATACCTAGAGGCTCAAGCCCCTGCCCTTAGGAGGTATACAATAAATGTTTATGGTTCCAGAGTTGTTCCTGGCAATTGAGGGTGCTCTATAGAAGTGTACAATCGTGGGTGCTACATACTGGCTCTATGATGAACAATCTATTTGGGGAAAACACACACACACATATATAACCACTATGATGAACAATCTATTTTGGAAAAAAATATATATATATTTAAAAAACTACACACTCCAGAGTTCTGGGGTTACCCAGCTTTCCCAGGCCTCTGGTCTCTGATGCTCTCTGGGTATCCTTCTGGGCCACCCCCTTTGGGAGGGCAGAAAAGAGGGGGCAGCAGGAGGTGGAAGGAAGAGACTAGGAAGGTAGGACATGAGCATGCACTTGTGTTCCTCTCACCGGGGACATTCCTTTTAGCCTACTGAAAGAAAGTCTAAACTTTTGTGAGAATAGCTGGTTCATGGCCCCCAACTCCACAGAAACTTTATAAAGTATAAAAAGTTGCCACCTTTCTTTGCCTCTGGATAAGAAAATTCAGTACAACAAATAACAATTGTGAAAGAGCGAGCTGCCTGCCAAGCTACTCAGGTAAAAGAAATGCCTGGAAGGACGGACAGGCCAAGTCTTGAAGATTAAGATCCAACCTGCTCATCAATGATCACACAAATTTGGGGTTGATATCCAGGGGTTGAAAAACCAAGGTGAAAAATGGGATGGGTAAAGGAATGAGGTCCTTTGTGCACACTACCAGACATCATTTTTAAAACAAAGGCCTGGGCTTGAATGGCAGCCCCCATGGATATCTTCCCCGCTTTCATTCTACATTTTCTTGCCACCTGCAAGGGGACCATGAGAAAACGAGGGATATAGTCTGGTGGCTTCTTAGCTACTAAAGAACTAACCATCTTCTTGCCCTTTCTGTTTTCTCCCTGGAGTAGAGCCTGTCATTTTCCTAATAACTGTTTTCTTTTACTCTTCCAGAAGAACTACATTTACATTTTGTAAGGGGCAGAAGTTTAGTCCACACTTCTAGTTATCCCTCCCTTGTGGCCTGGTGGAGAGACCTCCCTGGCCCTCCCATTCTGTGGGCATCCATTGCTAGCCACCAAGCTCTTCAGAAAAGGAGTTTCCACATCCTCCCTGAAAGCCTGAGAAATGTTACAGTGATGTTTTCCAAACCACTCTGAAATGACTAACTGGAAGTCTGTCAACTGTCTGTTTTTCCCTCTTTAGGAATCAGATCATGGGACACAAACCTGATTGAATGCAACCTGGACCAAGAACTCAAACTTTTTGTATCCCGACACTCTGCAAGATTCTCTCCTGACGTGCCAGGTGAGGCTTCTGTTCCGTATTAGTCAGCCTAGAATTTGAAAGGACAATGGAATAAGCCATTGGCTAGAAAGCTTTGCCTGTAGCATCAGAAAAACTGCCTCTTTATTGCTAAAGGGGCTCTTTGTGTTTGTCATCAACTAGGTTAGCCAGCAGCCACAGTTAAGAAAGTCAACTCTAAGTTATCACTGTGTGGGTTATCTATTTTTTGGATTTTTAATGCAACATTTTTAAGCTCTAGGGTAATTTTGTTTTCTATTTCACTGTTCTCTGAACCGAAGGGATTGCAAACTATTTAAATGTTTATTTTACTCAAATGAAGTTATGAATACATATAGGATGTCCCCTGAATCCCATAACTCATTTCCCTCCAAAGAAAAAGGAAACATCTACTGCATTTCAAAATGAAATATACATCCTCATTTCATCATTACATTGTTACCTGCCATTGTATTACCACTTATCTTTCTGAATGTGGGTAAAACTCGTGTTAAAATAGCCTTTTTTTCAGAGATGAAAAAGAATTACTACAGGATAATTAAAGGTAAGGACACAAAAATTTGTCATATGTGAAGGTGTTCCTGCTAACAAGCCAGGCAATATGCTCTGACCATGTCTCTGGTGCTGGAGATGTGTTCATGCTGACCTATTCTGCCTTACCCTTGTGAGCAGTGACCCCTATTTCTCCCAGCTGGTCACATTTGGGGCTTATGAGACAGAGTTTCTGGCCCATAAAGACACCAAACCTGGGATGTATGTCTTAAAAGCTTTGCTATTAACTCATCATTGACACTGTATTGCATTTTATTTCTTGACTATCACTTGAATTTTATGTAAAATAGAGAAAGCTCTTTTCTGTCTACATGCATAACTACTCATTTTGTTGGCATTGATATAACATCAGGAATGAGGTTCAGCCTTTTTTGACTGATTAGGCCATATTCCATCAGCCTTGTATATATTAAGATCTGAAACCACTTTTATAGAATGTCAGTGCCTTCATGAATCACACTTGGCACAGTAATATGCCCAGGGGACTGTCTTGGTTCTTCTTTTGAGTTTAGTATTAAAATAAAATCCCATACATTTTAGTTATCAAAATGAATTGTAGCTTTCAAGCATGGAATTGAGTAAATACACTAAGAAAAACTTAGCAAAAAATGGTTCATTACAAGTTAAACTTGTTGAACAGCCACGTGAAAAATCAGCTCTTAAGTAACTTTGCACTGAGGAAAAAAAGAGAATGACCCAGATACTATCAGACAGCACATGCTTTGCTGAAGGAAAGGTACAGTATAAGGTTTTTTTCTTGTCATGATTGTATTTTATTTTTATGTCTTGCAGTATCTCCCTAACTTTTACAACCATCTCACAAAAATAAGGGAAGTGCCCTTTTCCAACAAGTGTGTTTATTTCAAGATGGAAAAACCACATTTTTATTCTTTCTGTGTAGGTTGTTCTGGCTTTCTTACTATGACTATTTGTAAGACTACTTTTTTTTTTTTTGGTGCACAAATCATGTGGTTCTCATTATGTTCATTTATATTTGGGTTGCCTTTATAGAATGACAGCTATCTGTTACAAAATGAAAGACAGCAAGAATTGCTGAAGACTTAAGCATTTTGGGGCCAAAGACCTAGTATAACTCTTGTGGACTAGGAAGATCAAGTCTCCCCCATTGCCACATTAGCCTAATGTACCCTATTCTCTTCTCCTTTTTCCTGCTATCCCTGCAGTAAGGATTGGTTACCTACCTAATTTCTATCAGTGCTATGTTTGATGTTATGTTTGGAGTGGCCTCTGCACACACAGCATCTTTACCATTCTTGCCAACTCCAGAAAGGGCTGATATTATGACTTTCCTTCTCAAAACTATGAGTACACTGTACAGGCCCAGGCTCCACTCTGGGAACCAAGCATCCAGAATGGAGCATTACAGTGGGGCCTCTGTATGGGGAGCATGAAGGATTCTAACCAGGACTAGAATAGATGATAAAAACACATGTCAGATTCAGTTTCAGGTAAGTGTGTTTTAGAGAGAAGAGATGTTGGGGACAAGCACACAAAATTGGGGTGCATGGAGATCACAGGGTGATCACTGAATTGGGCCCATGGAAGCCTTTAGTTTTTCCTGAACAAACAGCAAAGGTTTTATGGAAAAATTTGAAGTCTGTTTTGAAGTGGGCTCAAGTCTAGTGGTCTCTTCTCTCACTTGAAATTCTGTAAAAGCTAATTCATGTACCTTTGTTCTCATAAAATGGGATTAGCTGAACCTATGTGTTTAGAGTTTCAAGAATCTTATGTTAACTGAGAGGCAAAGAGCAAGATGAAGGATGGATCCCCTGGAAAAATAAAACTATTCATTCAGCCAGTTAAAAAATACTTAAATAGCATCTACTATGTGCGAGGCACTATGAGGCAGGAGGTGGGTGAGGACACAGTGATGAACAAAACAATCACAGTCACTACCTTTATTTTGCTTATATTCTTATGCGAGGAGAAGGCATTTAACAGTCACGTACATACAGAATAACACAAAATCCAGCACCCTGCATCAAATCCAGGCTTCAAACTATTTTTTTAAATAATATTTTGGGGTTTTTTTTTTGTTTTTGATTTTTTTTTTTAGGCTAGCAGAGTTTTGGAGTAAAATATCCATTGCCTTCCCTGACACAAATAAATTAAGGCTCAGGTTGCTCTTATATCCATTTTACATTTGTGTTGGTTATTATACTTTTTGTTGTTTTTAAGAATTAGAGATCACTTATAAAGACTGATGACAGCCTCAAATTGCAGCTAACAGGTCCTGCAAATGGCACAAGGTTTTTTCCCCTTGTACTTATTCACCCCTTATACTAGTTTTTAAATACGGTTTTGAGATTCAGTTTGACTCCTTCTTCAGGATTACAGGTCTCTTCTGAGACCACTTTGAAAGTTTTAGTCATCTTGAACAAATACCCTTTGAGCAGGAACCTGGAATATGAGTGCTTCCTCTATACAAGGTGGTGGTAGTGTAGTATGAAGGATGAGGTGGTGGATCTCCCAGTTCCCCAGAATGTTAGTCCTGGGATCTTTATGCCCTGTCCAACTCTGGCGTAGTATAATTCTTGGAATGATTGGTCATCCAGGTCTATCTTACTATCTAACCTGTTACAACAAAGCTTTTCCTAAAGGTCACTCATCAAACATTTGCTGTGTGCACAGGATGGGTCTCTGCTGGTTTGCCCTGGTGTAAAGCCATTCCTGGCCACATCTAGGCTGGCTCAAGTAAGAATAGTCATCTTGAGAGAAAAGGTTAGGTGCTTTTTCATGAACACTCTCCAGCCTTTCATGCAAGTGAAAATTCAACAGTTGAGTCTTTTCAAAGTAGAGTAACAGTCTTATATTTCCTTGTATTTATGAATTTGAATGCTGTCATAACATTTTTATTTATATATCATATCATATGTTTTTTTCTACCTTACTCATGTTGGATGAGAATGATTTCTGTAAGTTTCACCATATGAGTAAAGCTAAGCTAACCATGCTGTATAGAATTTATTTCAATTTCCATTCCTATTTGCTGCTTTCCCAAATTTAACTTTAGACCTGTCTAGATATAGTAATAGAGGAGAAAAATCTCCTAGGAGTGATAGGAATTCCCCAGGATTATCTGTGGTAGACGGACACCATTTTGTAACAACAAACAAATAAAAAATGTTCCCTGGTCAGGGGACATCAGAACTGAAAATCAGTTTAAATTTTATTTTTTCCATCATTTTGCCACTATTATGTATTAAAATAACTTTAAAATTTTAATGACCCAACTCTTCATCAGCAACATAGCATAACAATTAACAGTGCAAATTCTGGAGCCAAACAACCTGTTTGATTGTAAGCCTGCCATTTATTTGCTATGTGATCTTGAACAAGTTACTTAACCATTTTCAGTTTTCTCCTTTGTGAACTGGAGATGATCACTTCTATCTCATGGAGTTTTCCTGAAGCTCAAATGAATTAATGTGTGTATAAGTCTTAAAACCGTGCCTGTCACATGGTAAACAATAAATGTAAGCTAGTATTAATATCATCTCCCTTGTTGAAAATCTATTTGACTTGTATATTTGGTGATTATCATTATCTGTGGGAAATACCCTGTTTAGATATTTGGCTGGCTTCCTTTCTGTAGTGAATTTTAATTTGTATTTAGAATGTTTTTCAGAGAAACAATTACCTTCAGCAGTATGAGGAGGCACACAGATGCTGGTTATGTATAGAGGGCAGCAATAGTCTATGACTGAGCTCAGTGCAGTCCTTAGGGTGTGAGAGCAAAAGAAAGCAATGCTTTAAAGTGCTAGCAGGTAGAGCAGAAGCTTTGGCAAGGGTTGGAGACTGTTGGCAAGATGGTCCCGTGGGTGCCCATGCAAGGACTGTCCATCAGGGTGCTGATGTGCAGGGACAGGGCTGGCCTGCCTTCCCACTGTAGAACTCACCCATGGGTAACTCCCTCAACGCAGGCTACTGCTCAGCTTTCTCTTATACTCCCACTGATCAACAGGTGACTGTAGACTTTGCCCGTTTTAAGAAACTTGAGATTTCTTGTGGTTTATTTTCTTAGCTGAATAAATAGTAAGACCCTGGCATATTTACATTTTGTCACTAGTTTTATAGATCCTAGATCACATTCACAAAAATCTTCTTACAATGTGATTGATTTTGTAATGTGTATATGGGTGGTTTTGTTTAAGAACTCATGCCTTTTCCTTAGAAGATAAACAAACCACAGCTGAGCATCTTTAGATTTGTGCAGAGTGACAAAAATATCTTGCCTTGAGATGGGTTTTTGATGGAGAATTAAAATCAGCCCTTTGAATTTCAGTCATGCGAATCCTCTCCTCCCTTTGACATTAATGAGGCACGGTTTTACAACTAATATTTGCCAGTAGCATGATAAGAAAATGCTAAACTGCGCTTTAGAAAAGGGTCTGAGAATATTTTTAGTCGTCTTTCTCTGCCTAGACTTGCATGTTTAGTCTGTGTTGTGTAGAATTATAGCTTAATTGTATGTGCCCAGAATACATCAACTGCTCCGTGACAGGGAGTAATGAATGTGTTTTCAGCCCTGCTCCAACCTTTAAACAATAAAGCACACAAGTGTATGTTCCCGTGGCATTCGAGGGGCTGACTTAACCCTCAAGGAACCTGCTGCATCAGAGGGAAAGCCGACCCGCTAGCCTCACGCTTTGGCTGCCCTGGCGCAGGTCTAGGTGCGCGTCCCCAGCCCACACGGCTCGGACTGCATCGTCGCACCGGATCGCGGGAGGGATTCTGGTACCAGGAGAAAATGACAAATAGAAAACCTTACTTTTGTTGAAGTAACCAGATCTCTAACATCCCTTTAGGTCAATGCCGCCCTCCTGGGAAGGAGACCCCCATTGTAATGCAAATCCCTAGCCTTTCTCCCTCTTGCCCCCTGCCCCGAGCCCTCCCGGCGGTCGCGGTCCTGAGTGACCCGAGGAGGCTGCTGTCGCCCCAGCGCTCCCATCCCGCCCGCCGCCCTTTGAAACGGTGCAAGAGCCAGACCTTCGGAGCAGAAGGTCAGAATTTTGCAGGGTATGCAGCACAGGGCATCATTCCTGTGAGGCTTACGTCTTGCTCAGCTTTGAAAATATATCCAGATCCTCACACACTGGGATTTATTTTTCTTATTTTTTTGGTGCAGGTGCGGTCAACAGAAAGGAATAAAAGCTGTTTCGTTGCCATGTTCAGGCACCTTCACTCCTCAGGGTAGTTTAATGATGGCTCATTCAGACCACCCTAGAAATACGTATTCATCTCACCTTTTTTTTTTTTTTTTTTGCTTTTTAGAGTAGAAAGGATGTTTTACTCTGCTGACGGTAATGGCTCGCAAGGGTTCCTAATGGGCACTGTGGAACCACTCAGTACAGGCAGGCACAGGCAGGAAAGTGGCAGAAAATTGGCTGCCTGGGCCGGGGAGCCATTTTAGGGCATGTCAGTAACCCCTCCATTAAATCCCACTAAGTGCGTTCCAGAACAGCTGCTGACATGCTAACCAAGGATAGCACCTCCTGCTGAATGTCAGCATTTTGTCTTCATTTTCAGAGACCAAAGAGAGCCCAGGGTTTTTGTTAGTAGAGGATCTTTCTTTCTTTCTTTTTTTTTTTTCCAAGTGTGCAACAACATTAAACCATCAAGCAACCGTAGTCCCCTTGCTTTTATTGCCTGCCTTTGGGTTTTCTCTCTGGGGCGTTTTGTTCAGCATCTGTGGTAGCATGCTAGAAATAATGGTGGAAGGTGAGAAATAAAGCATAAACTAATAGATCACTTTAAAAATGACAAGTAGTCTTTTTGAGTGTTTATCAATAAGCAAGGAACTGTAAAAGAATATATGGAAGAATATGGTATCCCCACTGTTTATAATTTAGTTGGGAAAATGTCATTCATAGCTGTAAAAAATACTGTGTTGTTCAACAAAGAAAGAGTGTTTTCTTAGTTTACAAACTGCATGTGTGTGTGAGTGTGTGTGTGTAAAAGAGAGAAAGAGAAAGACAGAGAGAGACTCAAATTCCTAAAGAATTGAAAGTGGAGATTAACACAAGCATCATATTTTGATTGTTCAACCACAGATTTAGTCACAATGACAAAGGTTACCCAGGTACCAGCACCCTACCCCAGCTGCAACCCAGGACTAATTAAACGCTACCCTGGCAACGATCAAGTATCCCCAAACATCATACCCCAGGGCTTACCCCTTTTGTTTTCTCGGCTGCGGTCTAAGCGTAATTTCTATTGCGTGTGAAGGCAGATTTCCTTGGTCCTAGAGAAATGTGAGAAAGTAAGAAGTGCGCCTGGGGAAGCACACTTAAAAATGGACCACAGGGACTGGAGAAATTAACATAAATACAAGACAAAAATAATGTTATCTTAATAAACTCTCCCTGCCTAGGTTAAAAGATTGCCTATAGTGAGCACTGGTGAAATGAATGCCTATAGAAAATGTAACGACAGTCTACCCATGACTTGAAAATAAAACTATGTAATTAAGAATGAACAGTGAAAACCTAGGGTAATGTTTTATTGAATGTGGCTCCTCTCTGCATTTGTACTGCCCCTCATTTCAAAGACTCAAACTGAGGTTGCCTCTAAAAATTGCCACGTTATTTTCCTGAGGGGTTAAAATAAAATATGGACATTCTGAGGACTGTCTTTGTTGTTGTAGAGGAAACTCTTCTACACCTGTACTTTGCTGTTAAGCCAGCCCTTTCTTTCTTAATAAAACAGGTTTTCAATGGAAGCTATGAATAAACAAGCCACTGGTGAGCATTTTGAATCAAATTCAGATTCCTTGTTGGCATCTCATGTGGATAGAGTGAGGCAGGAACAGCTACTCCCCTGAGGAAGCAACACATTTCTAGTGCCCTTGGCCCCAGGGACGTTGCTTCACATAGATGTTGCTTTTTGGTTCCTGAAATCTCAATCAATGAAATGTCACATTTGGAGATGTTAACCTTATTGCAATAAAATTAACATGAAATAAATTCTTCAGCTTAGGTCAAAATACTCTTAATGCCAAGCTCTTTTGCCATTTTGAGCAATTGTCCTCTCTGCCTTTTTATTGATAAACTCTCCCCTGGAAGTTTTGACTTGTGGAAGACCAGCAAAACAGATGTGAAAACTACTCGATGGAATTCCTCCCCTTTTTAATTGCACTCAATATCTGCTTAGAGATGATGTAGCAGCCCCTCTTTTATCTAGAATTCCAAACAGTTTCTGGGTTCAAATACTAAGAGTTTTTGGAGGTGCAATTCAATAGTAAGTGGTATTCTGTGTGAAGTCCCAGGGACCCCACAAGATGTTCAAGTGCCTTGTAATTAGTTTAGTATAATTGTGTGTGTGTGTGTGTGTGTGTGTGTGTGTGTGTGTGTGTGTGCACGCGCATGCATGTGCACACCCAGGTATGCATGCATGCATGCATGTGTGTGTGCATGAGAGAGAAAGAATACCTTATCGTATTCTAATCCATTGGAAAGGGACAATCTTTTCATATTATAGGGTATATCTTTTTAGAAGGTGCCTTATCATCAGCCAATCTGTCATTAAATATTTATGTTCCCGCAGCAAGGCACAGTCCCAGTTCCTGGCTCTGCAGGCCATGAGAAGATGTGTAAGTAAATCCTGGCCTGAGAGTTGTTTACAATTGAGTGTGGAAATAAGATAACTAACAGAACAAGTCAGTCTACCATGTGTGCCAAACGAGAATTCTGCAAGGGGTCCTTTCATAAATTCTGTTTGTTTAGGCTATTTTAAAAAAATATATGTGCATAAAAAATACACACTAAAACCATACCTATGCAAATTGGGGCATAAATACAACAGATCCTAGTGTGCTGGATTCTCTTTGTGAACAGAGAATTTTGAATCCAAACTGAATTAAAGTATTCCCTAGTTTGGAGCTACATTTGAAATTAAGCCCTTTAATTCAATGATGAAAAGATTGAATTGATATTTTAAAGATTCACCTCTCTGAAATCACATGAGAATGAAACTGTAGAACTGGATATACAAGCTTAATTTCAAGATTGTCTTCATCTTTGAGTGCTGGAAAGCTGTCCACGGGCAGACTCTGAAGACAATAGATTGTGAAAGTGAAGGGTTTTAAGGAAATAAATATGAAATAATTGGTTCGCTGCCCTGAGACTAGAAAGGACACTTGGGAGAGCACCTGATTCAGCTGTTCAGTGTCAGGGGGAAGCAGGGAGGTGGCAGCATCAGTTGTGAGCTGCTCCCAGGACCTTTCCTCCTCCAGAAAGTTCTGGAAGCCTGACCTAATGCCACAGCTCTGGGCCACACCTGAGACTATTGTGGCCCATGGAGCTCCCTGAAAAGTTGGCATCAGTCGTTTCCTTTTCTGCAAAATAAATGAATTAGACTAGATCAGGTCATCTTAAACATCTGTTCTGCCAGCTATTAGTTCTGCAAAACATTGAAAGTCAATGGAAAAGGATTTCATGGTGCAATAAGTTTGGGAACTGCAGCATACTCAATTTTATATTTTGAGGAGCCATGAAGTATATCTGCATACACTTGTTTAATTTTTTTTAACCATGCATTTCTTTAACCTATTTGACCAATCACTCCCATCACCACTCTCTCCCTTGGATCTAGATTTCTGTAGAAGACAGTTTGGGAAAGTATGGACCAAATGATCACTGAGTTCTTTCTGGTTTCTATATTCCCTGATTCCATGAATCTTTACTAAATTGCCTTATCATTGAAATGTAGACAGGAATTTGTTCTACTCTGGTTAGCTTAAAATGGTTTTTAATCCAGGTTTTAGAATATCAGTGAAAGAATTGTGTTTAGAAAATATGCCTGTCTCATCTATTAGGATTATTAATTTTAGGGAAAGATGCACAGCTTTATGACACTCAGGTTGATTTCCCAGTTTGGGGATTCTTAGCCTTTGGCTTTTCCCATCTGTCTTTATTTTGCAGATAGACCAAACACGACAAAACTTAATCATGTTTGCACAATGCCAAACACCTGCATGGAAAGTATTTCAGAAGTCAAATTCATGGGTGTTTTATCTACACAATGCCAAATAGGAAATAGCTGCATATTTTTTCCATTAAAATGAGAATTTCCACATTGATGTTTGGTGTTGCATTGAGCCTCAGATTAGCTACTTATTCACAAATCTTTAGAAGGAAGCTGGAGATTGAATCTCATGAGTTCTGGGGATTATCTGTAGGCTGAGTGTGCTAAAAGTGCCAGACACATCGTTTGTTATAGATAATTGAGAATGGCCTGCATTTTAATAAGCATGATCAACTATGCATATCTTGTCATGTGAACCATCAATTAGCACAACATAATTTAACAAGTTTGTACATGCAGATATGAATGCCCTTGGGAAGGAAGGTCATCAAATCAAATTATTACTGACAGTGTACTACTTGCATGCAGGTAATCATTATCAGAAAGTCATGATTATCCAGAAGGAAAAGTGATTATTATGGTAATATGTCTTACAATTGACTGTTGGTATTTGATACCTTTAAGGTAACAGTTCCGATTTGTTTCATACCTAATTTGATCATATTTGCAAAAAATGTTTAATTCACTAATTAAAACCTAGGTGTGATATTATGTGTTTACAGCAAACTTCACAGAGCATTCTAAAATAATAGAAAAAAATGTATGCCTAATAACATTAATGATAATATCTCTATAGATTAGAAGTACAGTGGTCTGATTAATCAAACATTCTAGCTAATAAAGAGTTGCTAATAATTCATTATGGGATTATTATTTTTTGAAGTTTTAGAATCCATTTGTAGATACAGTAATTTCTTTTATACAAACACCTCAAATTTATCTAGAATTAACTTAGAATTCCTACACCAAATGCATACATTAGCCCAAGGTATACTTAAATTATTTACAGAAAAAATGAATTTAGAAGTCTATTATTTCTTCTTCCTCCCAAATGGAATGATATTTTCAAAGAGAGGTTTTTTTAAAAAGAGATATTGTACCCCTTAGGTAAGTATTGGCATTTTATTGAAGCACAGGCGAAGAGAGACCATCCCTCCAAGAGGAGAGCATACTTTGTTTGCTACCTACTTGGAATCCAAACTCAGAACAATCTGATTCAGGAGGAAGGTCTTTTTCCTGTGCCTCAGGGCCCTCATTATGAACGTATTGGTAATTACACTGTAAACATGAAGATGTGCTGATCATTAGCGCATTC
Organism: Lemur catta; assembly: GCF_020740605.2. Taxonomy (NCBI): domain Eukaryota; kingdom Metazoa; phylum Chordata; class Mammalia; order Primates; family Lemuridae; genus Lemur; species Lemur catta. Next base: position 45,171,753 of record NC_059139.1, read on the forward strand.
TTATTGCTGAAACATTAGTAAACAAACCATTTATATTGAGGTTGGCCACATCAATTCTAATATGATTGTGCTTCAGTGTAGAATAGTGCATATCCCTGGATGTTATAGGCTCTGAAAAAATGTCATTGGTTCTAGATATTGCAAAAGAACCCAAAACTGATATAGAGAAAAAAGAAAGTGTGAAAGAAAGAGACCATGGCAATCTTCTAGGTAACTTGAAAAAAAGCTCAGCATTTGCAAAATATGTACCAGCCCCGTGCATTTGCATTGTCCTGGAGTACATAGAACAGGTGCACCCCATTCCTAAGTCCCAACCAGTTTTCCTTTCTACTTCGTATGTCCCTTGCCTATGAAAACATAATTTTTTATTTTTTTATTTTATTTTACTTTTTTTTTGAGACAGAGTCTCACTTTGTTGCCCAGGCTAGAGTGAGTGCCATGGCGTCAGCCTAGCTCACAGCAACCTCAAACTCCTGGGCTTAAGCGATCCTACTGCCTTAGCCTCCCGAGTAGCTGGGACTACAGGCATGTGCCACCATGCCCGGCTAATTTTTTCTATATATATTTTAGTTGGCCAGATAATTTCTTTCTATTTTTTAGTAGAAAAGGGGTCTCGCTCTTGCTCAGGCTGGTCTCGAACTCCTGAGCTCAGAAGATCCACCCGCCTCGGCCTCCCAGAGTGCTAGGATTACAGGCGTGAGCCACCGCGCCCGGCCACGAAAACATAATTTTTTAAATAGATAATTGTCTTCTTGTTTGCACCATCTCCCTCCTAATAAGCTAACAAACACAAAAATCCAACAAAGATGTAAAAGAAATGAGAAGTGAGATATTTTAAAGGCTTAATCACCTGTGCTTTAAGATTGTCCAGAATACCTTTAGAGCCTAGGAATAGACAAGGTTATATGGCTACACTGTGTAGCCATTTACATGTACATAATGTAATTGTTTGTGTGTGGCTTTGCTTTTATATTATTTCAAAAACATCTTTCCCTTTTAAAGAAGCATTAGAAGATCCAAGTATTAATAAATATCTGTTGATTTAAAAGATAACATTTCCTTTGGTTTTACCTTCTTTCTATTGTTTTCTCACCTGTATCACTCATGTATTTTTCCCCCTCTAATGTCAACTATTTTCCTCCTGTTTTTCTTCTCTCCTTCTTCTTTTCATTAGTGTGTTCTTCCCCCCCTCCAATCACAGCCTTCTGTTCTACAAATAGTGCTGGTTTGAGTTAATTTAAAACATTTAACATGAGATCAGAGTTTGCTTTTTAAAGAAGCATTACATTATGTATTAGTTATACATATTATACTGTCATATTTTTGTTTTATTGTTTTATACATAGAACAGAGACTATTTGGAGCCTTTGGAGTAACATTCCAGCATATAAATATAAATGAAATAATTTGGCAAATTAACTCACTCCAGGGGTTATCTAGAAGTATGATTCCATCATCAGATAGAAATTTTTATTGCTGGAGTCCTTTAGCCAGCAAATGGATTTTCTATGCTTGGTAAGCAGACTTATCACAGATTTGAAACTAGTTACCAAAAAAAAAGAAAAAAAGAAAGTTCCAACTCTATAATTTAAAAAGAAGGGAAAAAAAGTCAACCAAATAAACAAAAACGTACTTCAAATGAGAGAAAACGGAGACCAAAGTGCTTAAATTAAGTAATCATACAGGTAGGTTGTTTAATCTTTCAGGATTCTAACTTTTCAGAAATGGCTTTTTCCCAATTGCAACTGAATCATAAGAAAAAGGAATGCAGTTATCTTTTAACCATAGAAATAAGGAGATCTTAGGCTAATGCCCCTTGATAAAGAGCCTTAGAATAGTGCCAGGCGTGTGGGCTCAGTACACAGATGACAATGAATGATGAGGTGTCATGGGCTTGAGAAACTATAATTAGCTGTTAGGTTTGAAAAATAAGGTGCATAAGAAATCTCACAATTTGCAGTGATTGTTTATATTGCAAATGCTTTCTTTGTCACAGATTTCCTTTAAACATTAAGGTATGATGGTAAAGTGTTTATTTACAAACTATCAGTTACTTTCAGAGACTTGGAAACCTAGAAGCTCTGGTAAAGATACAGTCTCTTGACAAAATGAACAGAGCCTTTAAGGGGTGGAGTTGGGGCAGAAAATCTGAGCTCTAATCCTACCTAGTTCTACTGCTAAGTAGATTTGTGCTATTGTGAACAAATTACTTAGCATTTCTGAACTTCAGTTTTATTATCTCTCAGGTCCCATTTATATTTAATATTCTGTGATGTAAGTGAACAAAGTCATTCAAATATTTTTTAAAATAGCTCACATGTAAAGTTGATAAACATAGCCAATATGTAAAGCCAAGATGTGTTGCTTGTATAAAGTTCTTTGGAATTCTTAAGATGCAGTAACTTGCTTGGCTGAAGAGTGAATGAAAACATGTACACTCAGTTTATTCATTCCACAAATACATGTTGTTTGTCTAATGGGATCTGGTATTGTGTCAAATACTGAGGTTAATAATAATAAGCAAAATAAGCAAATGAGACACAGTCTTCCATGGAGCTCTCGGTCAAAGATGAGGAGACAGACATTAATCAAATAGTCACACAAATGTGCATTATTAATACAAATGGTGCTAAGTAGGGGGGAAGAGAATAAGGTGTTAAGTCTGTCAAAGAGGAAACTGACCTGGTAAGGGGGAAAGTGAGAGAACTTTAGAGCTGTGATTCTGAAGAATGTTTTTTATTTTATATTTAGGACATTGGACACTGTATTTATGTTTCCCTTTTAATACAACATTAGCAATTCAGCCTAATTTTACAGGTTCTAGAGTATACGGATTTATCTGAGACTGCATATGGATCAATGTGAAGTTACAATAACCCATTCCCTAGAAAATAGAAACAATTAAATAGAAATTATTTAAAAATACTTCTATGAAGATACTCTTGTAAGGATTCCACTATTCTGCTCTGAGTCAAGAATCAAGTAAAAGAGAACTAAATTGGCTTCTTAAATATATGGGATTAATTATATACACGTTTGGAAGGCTGCAAAAATCTTGATGCTAAATAGAGAAAAGAAGCAACCAACATTTCTGGAGATCAGAATTCTAGGATTTGTGTTGTAACATATTATGGCTCCTGAGTTCCTGTAGAATCATACCTTATGTCTATGGTGCTTAGAGGTTTCCTTCAGTGTCTTCTTCCCAGGATCTTTCCTGTGCTCACTTGTAGAATACTTACCTGGTAATTTTTGAGGCCCTGTTAAGCCAATCCAATTAGTGTTTGCTTTTTTAAGGCCAGCACTATATAGCCTTCTTGTATTATATCTGATTATTTTTCATTCGTCGTTTGTTTCTGGTTCAAATGTCATTTCTTCTCTCCCATGTTGATTGATATCTCTTGGTCCTATTTGGCAGTATCTAAAACCTCAACTTTTACATATGAAAATACTTTTTGTATAACCTGGAGAATATTACTGAAGCAAATAACCTGTGTATTATTTAGAACCAATGTCCCTTACAGGAAAAAAAAAAACTTGATTTCACTGTTAAATCTAACCAAGAACAGATTTTTCTTATTCTATATAGTGTTTTACTTGAAGGTGTTTATAAATCAGTTGCAGAGTAACTTTCTCTGTAGGATTTGCTCAGATCTTGGCTAATCTCCTGAATCTGTGTGAAATTAAAATATGTTGTAAAGAAATGTCCAGATACAAGTATTTTTCATCATCTTTTTTTTCCTGAAATTCTCTGAACCGTTTCAGTCTGTAGACTTTTTTCAGGTAGCAAAGTTCCTTTACATATATCATTGTTTCTCTTCCTGTTGTTCTGATTTCAGTCTTAAGAATATGTATGATTCTTAGCAATGGAACTTGCTCTTATGTCTCATCTTCTGTGTCATTTCCTTTTTGATTTTGTTGTATGGGTTCTAGAAGAACATTTCACTTTTGCCCTGTGTATCACTTAGTATCCTGCAGTCCTGCAGGATTTGTTCTGCTCTTTATTGCCTTGGATGCAGATTTAAATTCTACTATTGCATTTTGTATTTCTTTGAATTCTTTTGTTCCTTCTACTGGTGGCTTCTTTTTAAATCTCTGCCCGTAATTCAGCCCACCCTACTTTTATTTTTCTCTGTCATTTCATAAAGGCAGTGTCTACCATCTTTTGTAGATACCAAGTGTCATTTTCTAAAATTTTATTTTGTTTCCTATAGAAAGTCATTTTTAGAGAGATGTTTTTTCACCAAATCTCAAGGTAATGTTCATTTTTTTCTTGTCCTATGGAATGTTTTCAGGGGACCCATTTTGAGTTTTGTTTATTTTCCCCTTCCTTAAGAAGTCTGTCTAGGCTCAGAATTTGCCAGCTGAGGGTTGTAGGGACTCCTTAGCGAGTCTCACTGCCCACTTGGGTACTAGCAGTTCTACCCTCTTATAACTAGAACCTGGAAGTCAGATTCAGGTGCCTACCCGCCATGCTGAGTCCACAGTCCAGCAGGCATTCATCTGGCATGTGATGCTGACCAGCCTGGGAAGAAGTCTGTCTTCACTGTCAGAGCCTCTGCCTCCTATGGAGAATTAGACAGAACCTGCAGTTCTTCATTGTATAAATATGCTGCAAGTATGAAAGACTGTGCACCAGCATGTGCTCCTTCCCGGGCTCCTCCTGCCTCTGCTTGTACTTACAGGTGCTTTTCCTGAGACAACTGTCCAGCTCAGGTTGTAAGGTAAGGACAGCACTCTCCTCCACCCCTAGCTCTGTTGGGTTCTGAAGGTGAGGAGCTGGAGGAGGGGTGGGGAGCCATGGGAAAGGAGGTATCAGATACCCTGCAGTAAGCCTCTTTTTCCAGGCTTGCATCCTAGAGTGAGGGGCAGATATGTGAAGAGTGAATCAAAACCTTTTCAACCTTCTTTGAGTCCAGCAGAATGATTAAGGGTGGGGGCCCAGGAGCTGGAGTAGCCAGGTTCAAATACAAGCTCCACCTCATGCTTAAGTTCCCTGTGCCTCAGTTTCTTCATCTATGAACTTACCTTATAGAAGATTTATGAAAATTCAGTGGCTATAGGACATGTAAAGTATGGAAATGGTGGCTGGAACATATTAAGTGCTCCATACATGTTACTTTTTGTTAATATATCTACTGTTTTTCTGAGGTGGAGCATGTATTAAAAATGTATATTTTAATTCCCTTTGGTGCAATTTGTCTTCACCCTGACCCTCCCCCACCCCCAACACCTTTCAGCATTTGGTCATCTCTTTACATTAAAGCACCATGGTCAGTTTTTCTGGTTTTGTGTATTTTCATGAATTTTTCAAAAATTTATAAATTTAGATAAGGATATGTCAGGCTCTTCTGGCCTGCCGCCATCCTAGCCTTCTTAATTCTGACTCAAAGTAATTGTTTAATAATATAATCTTCATTTGTGAAAATCTTTAATGCTTATAGAATGTGGCACTATTTTGGTATCTTTGATACACTTCAAAATCATATTTTTAAGACAAGATTACACATCATTTATATGAAAAATTCTCTGGTAAGGTTGATTTGTTTCATGCGCAACAGCATACTATTCTTATTCTAAGTAATGCATGTGTATTTTGTACTATAAAGCAGTAGTTTACCAAGTATAATAATATTTTTTAAACAGGAAGAAAACCTTTTTTAATGATTAATGCTTATAACCTGCTATTCAAGGAAATGAGTAAGAAATCTTAGCAAAGCAGGAAAAGCTGATTCATCTTGACTCAGTGTTCCAATCAGCTATACCATTTGCCACTGTGTAACATCTCTGGTATTATTCAACAATCATTCAGGCTTCTGGTTTCTTTATAGCATTATCAATTCTCTACACTTGAAGTTCCCTAGAGCCAAATAGTTCCATTTTTCTTTATCTAATCTGGACCTTCCATATTTCAAAACTTTGTATAAATCCCTCTGTTCTTTATGGTGTTGTATAAAATTGCTTCCTGCAACCAGGAGAAGTGCCACATTCATTCTTATTGTCACTATATGAACCTTATGAATTACAGATTTCTGTTTTAATTTTAGTTTTTACATGTTTATGAGTGAGAGTTTTGTGTGTGTACCTGTTTTCTTTTGTGACACCACAGTTTGGTTTGAGTGAGTAAGAAAAATGCAATTTTATTTAAATGATCACTTGGGGATATAACGTTTGCCTCAGAAAAGCAAGGCTGACTCCATGGCCAGTGAAGTCCTTTGATTTCTGCTCCTTTTCGTGTTGTCCCAGCAAGACTCCACCGCTGCATTAGTGGGTCTGATTGTATTCCCGAGGAGGGCGCAGTGGGAAGGGCTTGCCTGCACCTCACGGCCACCTCCCTTATCCTGCATCTTAAGCCCTGTAATTAGAGCAGACATTACATTTGTCCCCAGCTTCTGTAGAATGATGTCATTGCATGTCAAACAGGGGATTAGCATGAAGGGAGAAGTCCTGTTGACATTTTCATTAAGAAGAATTTGGTTTTGCTTCATTTTGTTAACAGAAACTGTTGTCTTCATAGGAGAAATTTTTAAAAAGAAAAAAACGAAAGGAAAACTGAAATGTAGAAGTAGACATGTGCAGACTGCATGAATGGAGATATACGCTGTAGCGCCTCTCTCTGTCAGTTAATGAAAGCATCTGGGACACAAAGCCTGCCTGGGAAATCTCCTCCTTTTCTTACAAAAGCAGAATATCATTCTTCTCACAGCCCACAATGGCCTGGGCCCTGCTGCAGAAAATGTCCCTGAAAAAGGAAGGCAAAGACAGGGCCTCCGCTGGGGAGAGAGGGAAGGCAGGCGGCTGTTCTCATCAGACCTCTGAAGTGTTTCACCTTTGCATGATGGCGTTGATCAAGTCTGTCTAAATTCTCATGCCTCACTCCTAAGGGTGAGCTCTTAGTTCCCTTCTGACAACCCAGAATAAGTGACTGAGGCAAAGATTCTAATCAGTGGAGGTTTATTAAAACAAAGTTTGAGGACTTCCCGGGAAAAACGCAAATCACAGGCACATCTGTGGCTGTTTTTCCAAAGCAGGACTTGGGAACTCAGTTTTCGAAGGGGATAGGTTATACAGAAAGAAAATAAGGAGGAGGAGCGTGGGCAGTGAGACCAATGGTTATATTCTTATGAGGCCCAGGAAATCTGTTTTTTACATAAGATAAGGCAAATGTTAGAAGAGAAAAAGGGAATGAAGGAAGCCTCAATTATGTAGATGTCCTTGGGTGGAAGAATGATTAATCTTGTCTGGTCTCTGTTCTGTACCTGGGAAGATAAACTTGTAATCAACATAGACTTTAGTTTTAGGAGCTAGACTTAGCTGGCAATTTGTAAGTCCTTGCTTATGGGAGGCCAGCAATGAATTTCATTATGAATGATCTGTGAGCAGAGCAGGTCTTTTACTGTTCCTGGGGATCTGGCTTAATGCACAGTGTTAGTAACAGCTATTCATCTGGAAGGGGGGACTGCATGACTCAGCCTCCAGGCTTGACCTTCCCTTTTGCATAAGGAATTGAGGGGTGGGGTTCTGAGATTTTTATTTTCCTTTATGCTTCTCATATGAAAAAAATAAAATGCAGAGTGAGGTAGAAGCCTGATGTCACAGATGCTTTGAGCCCAGAGCTGAGTCCGTGGAAGAACATAATTTTTATCAGTCATTTCTAATTTCTCTGACAAAAATAAACATAGGAAGAAAATCACTGTCAGACTTGGGAAAGGGAAAGGGAGAGAGTCCTTTCAAGCAACCTAACAATAGCTCTGAGTCAGAAAAGCTGGGTTCAAACACCAGCTCTGGCTTTCACTTGGTTGTGTGACCTTGGGCAACTTGCTGAATTGCTCTGAGCTGCAGTTGCTCACCCATCCGAGGGAGTTAACTAACAATAGTGCTCATTCCTTACAGGGTTGTGCCTGGTACCTATCGGCTGTTGTTTTTCACCTCTAAAAATTATTTCCTTTCAGAAAACAGACTAATGTTTTGGGGTGACCATATTACTTGAGTGGGTAAAGACGGTAGTTTCCTCTTTTCCTTTTTCTCTCCCATTTCTGTCAGTGTTTTGCAGATACAGGTAAGAGAACTAACTCTTGCCAGTCTGGATTCCTTCCCTGTGGAGTGTAGACCTAGGAGCTATGAGATGTAAACCTATCCTAATTAGATAGGTTTTGAAATTTCAATCTTTTTGAATTTTCCCAAAGCACTGGAAGAAAAAAAAGTCCCCACTGATTTTTCTTGGGAGATTTACAAACTCTTGCAATGTTTCTCAGTTCTCTATATTTGGACACCAGAATTTTCTTAGCATCTAGTTTCCTTGGAACAGAGTTGTCCTGTGAAGAAGGATGGATTCTGTCTAGATCAGGCCCTCTTACTAGGTGATAATTTTCCATCCCGATTGCCTGGGGGCTTTTCATTTTCATTCTTGTTTTGCCTCGAAAGGCAGCTGGTGAGCTGTTTCTTTTTCCTCATCTGACTTTTCAGGTCCAATTACCTAGTTGATTGTCGCCCCTATGAAAATGACATTTTAGAAATAAGATTCTGAATTACACTGGGTTTTGAGATGTAGCACAACTAGATTTGACCAAAAGTCTTCAGTTACAAATCTTCCAGGTCGGTGTATTTGGCTGTCTAGTCAGAAGGAACACCTGGATGTACCAAGTTCTGTTTGAGTGTTCTAGAAAGGACTAGACCATCTGAATTACCCATTCTCTGGCCCTTGTGTGGAATGAGAAGAAGGGTGAAGGCCCTGCCATGTGCTGAGCACCTGGTGACTATGTAAAGTGCCACTTACTGCACCAAACATACCTGTGGACATGTGTCTCTCCTGAGTTTCTCCTGAATTTATGGAATATAGATTGCCATTGTTTCCTTCACTCCCAGCTGCAGCCTCCTTGAATTATCTGAAATATAGGACAGCTCTCTTACCACAAGTTACCTGAGTGTAAATTTAATTCAAAGGAAAGTCATTACACACAGGAAATCAGCAATTGACTTTGGAAGCTAAAATTGCTATCTAGAGATAGCCAAGTGCCCTTTCCCAGGTAGCTGAAGGGGCAGTTGGGTCATTTTTCTCAGCCTCAATTGTGTCCTCTCCAAGCTCTCTGCATGGCATTCTCACCCAAGGCTTGTCCTCATCTGTGGGTTTGGTTCTCTAGGATAATTTAAAATCTGCCTCTTTCTCCCCTAAGACTTCATAGCTTAGATGATAGAAAAAGGGAGAGACATTCTCAGTTGCTTTTCATAATCATTTTATTCCTATCCTCTGTCAGATCTTGCCCCAAATCAGACCTGGCCTAATGTTTTGTTCCCTTTACTCATTTGTTGGCCAACCACTCCCTTCCCCTTCAATTAGGGTATGTCCTTGAGTTGTTTTGCATCCTTCCCTAAATGATGATTACTGAGCCCACCTCAAACTACAGGGTAAACCTTGCCCAGGGATTGCTAAAATGAGTGCTTACATAATATGTGAATTTTTTCTTTGTAAGGACAATACCAAAATTTATTTTTTTTATTAAAAATGTATGAACTTGATTTTGAGTGTTTTACATTTGGTCATTTCTAGTTGTAGAGGGGTTCAGATTTCTGCATGTTATTCCACCCACTGGACAGAGTGCCTTCCACTGTTACCAAAGGCTATGTTTATGGCACACCACATTGGCTAGGTTATTGGGGTGATTTGCATTTTCATTTACATCAGAACTGTCAGAGGCTGAGTAATAATTCATAGTACCAGAAGGTCAGTTTAGTTCATTCATAAGGATGGCTTGTTACAAACCAGCAATTCGATTTTTATCTTCCCAGGGATGTCAGACCATTTGGTGATAGAACCTGTAGCTTTGTTGTTGACCTCCATGTATAGGAGTGAAATCATGACCTATTGGTCTTATTCCTATAGTTAGTTGGTCATCTTGACAGCCTAAGTTTCTGCAGAACCTTTGAGTGTATTTCCTAGATCAGTCTATGAGGGATGATAGCCAATAAACATGTTCTATAACTATTGTTTCATGTAAGCCACAAATTAAATCATATTTTCTAATTGAATTGCATGGAAACCTTATGATCTTTAACTGGTAAGACCCATCTTCATCCAGAATTAAATGGAGGCATATTACCCTAATTTACCTGGCCAAATCAAGCAGATATTGATTTTAAATGGTCTGTGTAGGTCTGAAGCTCTGGCTTGAAGATGTCTCTTTCAAAATGTCTTCTGTGAAAATTTAAAAAAGGGTACTTCTCCCCCATTTATCTGATTGTTAAATTTGGGTTTTAAACTGTTATGATTCCTTAAAACAAGGCATGCATACATATGTTTAAAATTAGCATCAGAAATGGCTTTGAGATGATTCAGAGCTAAAGTTTGCTTTCTCTTAATAATATCTGAGTCAAAGCTTTTTTCCATTTAAGTAGAGAAGTAAAATATTTAAACATAATCAAAGATTCTTAGTTAGAGAATCCATGCTTATGAAATGTCATAAATAGCTCCAATAAACTGTTCATCTTTTGTTTCCAATGTTTTAAAATAATTGGCATGGAAAAAGTATTAATATGCATCCTACCTTGGAAACATGAAGAATTACCAACTATTCTCTTTTTTTACCAGCAGGTGGCATGACTTATTGCTATGCTGGTGACAATGTAAAAACCAGCATATCTTATTACTTTAAATTGTTATATCATTAAAAGTGATTCTGAAAGTATTTGCCCCAAATATAACAGTCAAAAGTTTAATATCCTTATTATATAAATGTCCTTATTATATAAAGAGCTCTTACAAATAAATAAGAAAAACCTTAACATTTCAGTGGAAAAATGGGTGTAGAATACAAACATTCAATTTACGCACGCATGGGAGATGGGTAGAGAAAGAGGGACACACACACACACACACACACACACCGAAATGGCCAATAAACATATGGAAAATGTTCAATTTCTCTACAAATTAAGGAATACAAATGAACACAAGAAGATGTAAATTTTTTCCTATAAGTTGCAAGGCACTAAAGAATGTTACTAATTATTGGCAAAGAAGACAAGATTGGCACCTTCATATTCTGCTATTGGGATATAAGCAACCTTTCTGGAATGGAATTTTTCAATATATCTCAAGAGTCTTAAAAATGCTCGTGTACTTTGACTCAGTAACTCCCTACCAGAAATTTATTTATAGACATAAACAGAGATACCCTATAAATATATTCAACTATTATGTACCCATAATAATTAAACATGTAAAATTTTAAAAAAGAACTAAACAAAGGGATGTACAAATTATGTAAAAACCATGCTTCCTGCTGCATTATTTATCTATGTGAAAAATTGGAAAAAATTGAAGTTCTGAACAGTAATGAATAGTGTAATTGATAATGATTAATCAATAGGATGGTATATTCGGCCTACATTTTAAATCATACATTTGAAGAATATTTTCTGATATGTAATGTTGAGTGAGAAGGGCAGGGTTCCTGAAGATACTTTTCAGTTTGGTAACAATTTAGTACCAACAGAATTTTTGTATTTTCATAGACAGAATGCACCCAAATTTTAATAGGGGTTATCACTGAATAGTAGGTTGACAGGTTATTTTAATTTTCTTCCTTATCTTTTTTCTGTGCTTTTTACATTTTATGCAGTAGGCACATACTATTTTATAGTCAGGAAAAAGTATAAGCATTTTCAAAAATGGTAAGCCTAACATTTGAGACATGAATCACTATCGCTTTTGTATTTCTCAGGGAAATGAGACACAATAGTAAGTTATAAGTCTAAGGAAAATAGAGCTCATTTGAGTCAGGGGTTGGAAAGCTCTTATGAATACTAACCTCAGAAACCTCAAACTAGTATGTAGTGGAATAATGACATGGCACGAGAAGCCACGGATGTCAGTCTGAATTAAGAAGGTCAGAGTGGATATTTAAAACAGTCGTAAGAGTACAAAGTTTACTAATCTATGGTCTCCAGCTCTGGTAACCTCTGGGGTCAGTGCGTGCCTCCGTACGGAATCTGTATCAAAGTGCAGCGTACTGGGGCTGGGGCTTGGAAGCCTGGGTTCTCATTCTGGCAGCTCTGTGAATACATCTTGTACTTAACCTTGGGCAAGTCACCAAACTCTGAATTCGGAGTTTTCTTCCAGCTGGATGGTTCTTCTATTTTGGAGTTTGGCATTCTGATGCAGTTCCTAGACCCATATGGTGAGGTGTGAGTCTCTGGGGGTACCTGGCCAGTGCTGAGGCAGATCGAGGCTCTTTCTGGGTCACACCCTTGGATCAGATAGTCTGCCATCATCCAGGTCCTCAGTCATTTTTGAGTAATAAGTTACCATGACATAAATCCTTGGAAGGGACTGCAGTTGAAGATAAGAAAGGCAGTTTCATTCTCTCTAAGAGGTTACAAAATGAAAGCAGAGATTTATCACAGAATATGAAGAAAACTGATACATACTTTAATAATATATTTTTTCCTTACATAAAAATTCAAGTTTGTAATTATCATCAGGCTGATTTTCATCCTATCAGTTGTAGAGGTGGTTTTATTTTTTTTAGAGGTAGTTTTAAAATTGAGACTTTAGAGGCAGCAGACCTTTATCTTGTATACCTGCTACATAAGAAGGGCCCAGTTTAGGGGATTTTATGTTTTAACATTAAAGACAAACTTATATTCAGAGATATATTGTATAGGAATATTTTATAAACTTCTTTTACCTTAACCACAGTATAGAAAACATATGGTAACCCATAAATGCATATAAAATGATACAAAACTTTAACAAAATAATACCTATCCTTACTATTTCTAACATATTATGACATTTTCTAATCTATTTTATTCTATACCATTAAATTGGTTTGGACCCACTAATTTGGTGTCATGCCACACTAAAGTATTGCAGCCCTCATTCTGAAGAACATTGGTATAGAGCTTTTCGAAGAGGCTCCCAAAATAGACAGAAAAACTACTACTTATCCTGAGAAATATTAAATATCACTTACAAATTTCTTTGTAGAGAAATAGGAAAGGAAAATAGATTCTTTCTCTATTAAGCTCATTGTGACAGAAACAAAGACAAAAATAACATGGGAGGAACATGTTAGAAAAGGAGCTTTACACATATCCAATATTTTCAAGTAAGAAGAATGCAGCTGAAAAGAGGTAAATTTGTGATTGTGGAAGCAATCGTATTATACCTACACAAATGAATGAAATCACCATCAACTTTAGACAACGTGGAAAAAATAAAAGGGCCAAGATCTAAGTGGGCCTGGTTTTGTTTCTGGTGTCTGTCTTGGACTTTTCTCTTTGTCTCAATTCCCATCTCAGCGTATGAGTCCTCTTGAATGAGAGGATGACCACACAGTAAAACAGCTCTAGACACTAACTCTTTTTATGGGGGGTGGAGGTACACTGTCCACTTCTTGCAAGGCTTCTGGACCACTCAGTGTCTGGGGATGCCCTCCAGCCTCCCATATTCAGACAACTTCACGTGCTTTTTCTAGTGTCTTCTGGAGCATCAGCAAGGCCAGTGCAGGATGCAACTCTCTGCACCCAGAGTTTCACTCCCACACCGGACTATTTTACCTCCTCCAAGTCCATTTCTGCCCTCCAGCTTCTTTCCCTGTTTCTTCCCATTTCTCCCTTCTTCCTCTGTCTTCTGCTTTTGCCTTGCAGTGGCATTGGTGCCATGACACACCTCTGAGCATGGCTGGTGAGGCGAAACGGTGGGCACCCAGCACTCCAGGATTTAAGTGACTGGAGATCCTTAGAAGATCCTAAACAGTAACTTTGTAGCTACAAGTCTTTAATTTCTTCAGCAGGTGTTTAATGGCCTCTGATGTCCTGTTAGAAAGGCCTGAACTCAGAGCCTTCACGCTGGGCATACTGTCAGACCAGCCCCATCTCTTGAGATCGTGAAAGCATTGCTCAGGGACCAGTAGCCAGAGAGTGACCTTTCTCATTAATGGTTGGCCTGGGGCTTGGAAAGGCCAAGCCCTGTGCTGTGTGAGCCAGCCTCTTGGTGCCCCTATGGCATGACTCAGAAAGCTGGACAGTGCCCTAGAATGACTTTCTCCATTAAGCCCAAGAAACATAGCATAGAATCAGTCTGTCTGGAAATTCCTTATATGGAGAGGTTCTGAGACTATTTTATGTTTGGTTTGTAAGAGAATCATGGTTTAAAAAAAGAAAGAAAGAGAAAAGAAAGAAAAGCCTAAGGCAATGATATCATGTTACTAAGAGGCTTGGTTAAAAAAGAAAGAGAAAATACTCCTTCAAGCCGTTTCCACCCTAATTCTGGATTACGGTGGGGCGTCGGCAAATCCATCAGTTCCTCTGGTGCTGGCTGACCTTCCCCTGCATCTGGGACCCAGGAACCCTCACTGATGAGACACCGTCTGTCCGTTTCCCCCAGCGCAGCCCTGCAGAGAGGCCTGGAGGCCATAAAGCCCTGCCACGTGTTTCTCCAAATGGGTGGTTTTTATTATTTCTGGAACGCAGCCCCCAGCCCTAAATCCTAGAATGCTGACAGGGCAAAAGCAAGGGAAACCTGTGGAGCCCTACCCAGCAACAGTTTGGTGACGCTCCCCACCTTGGCAGGGTGCCTGGTGTAAGGACTGGGCCGCCCTTCCTGTGCCCACCCTGTGACCCTCAGTCCTCCTTCCTCCCCCAAGGTGGCTGGGGGTGGAGGGAGAACTGGAGCGCTTCCAAAGCCAGAGTGAAAGGGAGTGATTTAAGGTCCCGCTGTGGGCTGGAGGTCTGGGCTGCTGCTTATTGTGCAGACAGGCTTGTGATGCAGGGTCTGCTCCGCCTGCGGGGTGGGCCTGTGTTTCCACGTCCACATCCTTTCATTAGGCAGGGAAGGGAGGCAGGCAGTCTGCAAAACTCCAGCGTGGCATTTAACACAAGGTGGATCTGAAGCTTCCTTGATTGCCAGGAAAGAGGTGGGGAAACTGTACCTAGGCGTTTCTAAGCCCGGAGATTGGAGCTCACTGAGAAATAATTATGTGGAAACAAGTGTAAAGTACAACCTTAAAAAGATAATTTTAAAAGTATTTACATAAAATTGTGCACGTCTCATTTTCAAAAATGACTTGAGGAGACTTCAGACTAAATAAGGAGACATGAAATAAAAGAAAACAGGGGTTTCTCAGGGAAAAAAATGTTCTCCAAGTGGAACAAGAGAAATTCCCTAGCATAAGTTTCAATGAGAAAATACAAGTAAATTGACTTTAGCACATGGTGCAGAGATAAAGAATTGAAGAGTAAAGCAGAACTGCTTTGGGTCATTTTTACGTGGGCTATAGTCTATAGTTAAACATTTTCAACTATGATTTTTATTAATAGATGAGGGGGTTGAGGTCTAGAGTTTTCAAGTGATTTGAAGACAAGATATAATTGTTCTAAGCCCAACTTCATAGTTCATCCTCCAGAAATAAGATTTTCTGATTGTTGTGTGAAATTCATAGTGAAAAGTTTGATTGCCTAGGTGTTGATATGTTCGAGTTCTAGGAAAGGATTCTTCTGTTGTGTTCTTAAATATTTGTGTGTGTGTGTGTGTGTGTGTGTACAGTTGCTATAGAAAGACACAAATCATGACTAACTGTAGAAAAAACTTTACACTTAGTCCTGAGAATTTAGTAACAAAAGAATACACTGGCATGTTGAGATGCCAAATATAAAAAAGCATGTTTAGTTCAATCCATGTGGCAAACAAATACATTTCCTTTTTAGGGCTGTGGGGTTAGGCAGTACAGTGAGGCCTTGTTTGAATACCCTGAACAGAATCCAGCCTTTTAAAACCCAGTTCAAGGTCATCATTATGAACATCGTCCACAGTGTCTTCTTAGAGAGGACCTGTTGGTTTGCCACCAGGCAAAACGGTCCCAGTCCTGGTTTTTTAATTTGTCTGTTTTTTAAAAAAACTTATCTGTCTTGGTCTCCTCCCTTGGTATCACGCTGTCTTAGTTGTTTCTAAACCACCTTCAGTGTACTGATTTCTAAATACCCTTCTGTATTAGTTTCCTAGGGCTGCCCTAACAAAATGTCACAACCTGTCTGGCTTGTTCTCTCACAGTTCTGGAGGCCAGAAGTCCAAAATCAAGGTGTTGGCAAGGCTGGTTTCTTCCGGAGGTTCTGAGGGAGAACCTGTTCCATGCCTTTCTCCAATCTGCTGCTGGTTGCAGGCAATCCTTGGCACTTCTCGGCTTGTAGACGCACCACACCAGTATCTGCCTTTGATGTCCCATGGCATGTTCTCCCTGTGTGTCTCTGTCCATGTTTTCTTGTGAGCATTGTAGTCATTGGATTAAGGCTCACCCTAACCCGATCTGACCTCATTTTAACTAACGACACCTATAAAGACACTGTTTCCAAATTCTGAGATTCCGGGTGGACACAAATTTTGGGGAAACACTATTCAATCCAGTACACCTTCCTTCTATTTTGTTCTTTTGAATCTACTTTATATTGCGAAACCCAGTAACTAATCTTGTTAGACCTCCTATCTAAAGAAGAAAGAGAGAGAGAGGGAGAGAGACTTAATTCCGAGTGATAAGGAGTCCTCCCTGGCACAAAGTCCTTGAGCTTCGGTGCTTTGACTTAGTGGTATCTATTGTGCCTGCTCAGAGGCTCCCGTCTCCCACACTTAGTATTTACTGGATTCTAAGCTGATTTTCTTACAGCTGAGGCTGCTGGATAAAGAAAGAACTTCTGACATATGGAGTGTTACACTCGGGTCTTTCAGGCAGAGATTTTTAGGGTGGGGGGGGGAAATTAGCCAAGTAGTGCTTCTGAGAGGCAGTGTAGGCCATGACTAGGAATGGCCCAGAACAGGCTGCGTGGGAGAGGTACTAGAATAAATATCTTCTTACTACTGAAACACAGATCCCTCTTTTCTCTTGGCCATCTGAGTTGCAGGAGACTGTCGCTGCTTGTGTGCAATTCTAGAGGGCCCCGTCCCTGCCTATCTCTGGTGCTGCCTGTGAATTATACTCTGTTTCGGTGAAAATCACACTTTGTACAGCTGCGAGGGGCACTGTTTGGGACAAACTTCCTTCTCAGTCCAGTTTATTAATGTTTTCTAAGAACTACCTTTGTGCAGATTTGCACCCTGGACTGTCAAAGGGGAGGACACTGGCCTCTAAAGAAAGTGATAGAAACCCCAGTAGGAGATGTTCACCAACACAGTACGAAATTATAGAAAGATCCTCTTCGAATTTGGGATCTCTTGCATCAACCTTTTTATTGCTCTGCTGAAAGAAAATACTAAACCTCAGAAGAACACAAAGAAAGAGAATGATATTAAACACAGAACGATGTTAATCTTTGGCAGCAGCCCACATGCTTTAAAAAAAATTCTGTTTCCATTGTTGTGCACCTGTCATTACTCTGAATGAGTTCTTTTTCTCTCTTGATGGATGGTGGTCTTAAAAGCTTGCTGTTTGTCATTAGCAAAGTGAAATGGGGTGCCAGTGCTAGTGCTTTGTCATTCTGCTGCAGAGTAATGCATGAATCAGTGTAATTATTCAGTGTTTGCGTAATCAGCAAGATTTTGAAGGGGAATGTTGCACAACTCAGAAGAGGCCTAATTTCACCTGACAATATTTCATTCAGGCTCCAAGCATCTCCTCCAAGAACCAGTGAACTGTTGCTGGATTTCCTTAAGGCCCAAGGCAATGATGGTAGTAAATTGAGTTTTCCTGAATCACTAGTTAATTGTGATATGCCCAGTGGTCACTTAGAGGGTCTTGCTCTAGATATCAGATTATAATCATCCCTATTGTTTTAGAAATATCGTTTATTTATTATGCATGAAGCAGGACATATTGTTCCATGCGGATCTAGTAATGAACCACCAGCCAAATCCATTAAATTTAATGGAAGAGTGAAGTAAGACCCAGGAATGTGGGCAATGTGACAGGAGTCCTCACAGGAAGGCTGATGCTGGATAAAGAGAGAGGCCAAATAAGGGACTCATTGGGAAAAAGCTACTTACGTTAAATTTACCCTCTTCTAGAGAGTCTCTTTTACAAGAAAGAAGCTTGCTCAGTTGAGCTGTTTTAGGAACCCTTGCTATACTGGTTGCAGGGAGGAGCACTGAATTTTTCATTAACTGATTTAAATCAATTTATTCCAGCCCAGCATGACACCAGCACCAAAAATCTGAACAATGCCCCAGGGCTGGATCTCACAGTCACCCAGCTCATCTAATTTGGACTAGATTGCTTTTTTCATTAAATCTCAAAATAATTTTGGGCAGGCCACCTTTCTAGGGATTTCTATGGGTGAATCATATTCTAGGGAAGAGGTCTTGTCTTTCTCACACTGAGCTGGTAGCATTTGAGTCTGGGTCAGTTCTCACCTTTCCTCTGCGACACCAGCCTGCCTTGGTCATAATTTTTTTTTTTTAATCTTTTATAGAGACAGGGTCTTGCTATGTTGCCCAAGCTGGCCTCAAACTCCTGGCCTCAAGCAATCCTCCTACCTTGGCCTCTCAAAGTGCTGGGATTACAGGTGTGAGCCACCACACCCAGCTGATCTTCCTTCTTGAAGAGAGCTAACGATAGTAACAGCTAACACTCAATGTTCCCCACATGCCAGGCACTGTTCTAAGCACTTTACATGTATTGACTAATATAATCCCCATAGCTTCCCAAGAGGATGGTCCTATTATTATCTTTGTGTAACCATGAGGAACCTGAGGTACAGATGATAGGTGGCGTGTCCTAAGTCACACAGCCAGTGAGTGGTGGAGATGAGCTCAGGTCCTGGCAGTCTGGCCCCAGAGCCCTCTGCTCAATTCTGAAAACCCTCACACATCACTAGAAGTGCTTTCACTGGAGAACTTCGTTATTCCAAGGCAGAGCTCCTAAAGACCTCGCAGGTCTGGGCAAATGCATTCCAAGTATGGGAAGTACGTGCTTTTGACCTGCAGCATCAGCCCCTCTCTTGGGCAACTAAAACCTTTCTCAAAAGCAGAGCCTAGTTGGCAATGGGGTGGCAGGGGTCCCCAACCTTTTTGGCACCAGGGACTGGTTTCATGGAAGACAATTTTTCCATTGGCAGGGAGGCGGAGCTCAGGCAGTGATGTGAGCGATGGGGAGCGGCTGTAAATACAGATGAAGCTTCGCTCCCTTGCCCACGGCTCATGTCCTGCTGTGAGGTGCTTCCCCCACCACCTTCCTAAGTTTCATGGAAGATAATTTTTCCACAGACAGGATGGGGGCGTGGTGGGCAGGAAGAGTCGGGCAGCAGAGCTCTGTGGGGCCGTCCCTGTCCGAGGCCCTGGGTCTGGGGACCGCAGTGCTAAAGTATATTCTCATTCATGGCTGATAGAACAATACACTTTATCAAAATCTTCTCAAAAAAAAAAAAAAAGCAAAGCCTAGAACAAAACTGCTGGCACCTGTCTTGGTAAAGCTGCATCAGAAAGGCCTGTCTTATAAGGTCACTGAGCCAACGTCTTGGAGATACCTTTGCCTCTCACTTGCCCTGTAGGTATTTACATTCCAGGTAATAGGCATTACTGGATGAATCCTTTTCAGTGATTAAAAAAAAGAAAGGAGGGAGATGACTGGGAAAGAAAGGCAGGGCCCTGGCATAGCTGCTTAGTCCCTGGAAGCCCTCGGGGGAGGGGAGGTGGGGTTGGGGGGGCCTGCAGAGGACACTCCCAGCTGTGCACACCCCGCTGGGTGATCCGGGTGATCGATTGGCCAGTATTCACCTGTCCTCTCTAGGACTGACCATTTTTCCACCGAGGCAGAGAGATTAGTGGTGCCGTGCTGAGGGCCAGCTGGGGGAGGACTTGGGAGACCTGTCAGGGGAGAAAATTGGTGACTATTCCATGGACTGGGGTGGGTGGCTGTTGCCTGGGAAACCTGCCAGCTACAAAATGAACGAGAGGAAGATCCAGTCTGCTGTCTTCACTGATAGATTTATAGACTGGAAAACAAAGCTTTCTTACTAGACCCAGATGAAAAGTTAACATGAGAATTAAAAGGAGTCTATGCAAAGTGGAGTTGGTTTCCAAAACTTCTTTTGGTTACGGAAGAGGGAAAGTCATCCAAATTGGAGGAATAGTGAGTTTCCCTGAATATAAGAACAGTTGGTTGTAAGGCATTACCCAGTGTATAATAAATGATCCATATTAATTAAATATAAATTTTATGATAGTTATAAGAAATATGAGGATTTTAAAAATAGAAATGATTTCATAAAATGCTTATTTCTTAAAACACTTCTTTTGCAATGAGCTTATGGAACCAAGGAATATATCCAGCTTAGTTAAGCCACTTCTGAAGCTTTATTTCGTGGAATTTTCCATTTCACCCTGAGGCTGCACAGGGCTCTTTAATATCCTCTCTCCTTCCTGTCTTCTGAGGATTCAGGGGACAGCCGCTCAGCCTCTCTGTTCATGAAGACCAGTTGAGACCTGCATATACGCAGGGAGGTCATTGCTAATACTACCTAGGCAATCACAGCCACCTGTCCTCAATGTTACCTCACTAGTTTTGAAAATTCTTCTTTTCAAATTAATTACAGAATGGTCAGAATAGCTAACAGGTAATCAGTTGGCAGGACAGGGGGTGCATGTTATAAATATATAATTTCCTGGGTCTCTTCCAGAGTAGGATCCAGAAATCTGCATTTGGAACAAGCCCACCAGATGATTCTTACTCTCATCAGACTTTGAGAGTCAGTGCTCTAGGACGTGGATCCACTTGTCACGCACCCGTGAGATGTTGCCACAGGGAAAAGAAACAGGAGAGGGAAGGAGGTGTGCGTGTAGCAGTGGGGGAAAACACTCCTTGCTCCGTAATGCTCTTCAGAATAGCCCAGGTCATGAGTTTGGACTGTGTGCAGAGGAGCTGCGGAGGAGCAGTGTGTAGTACACACACTGTAGTGTGCTGAGGTGGAAGAGTTAGGAGATGGCAGTCTCTTTGTCCACCTCCAAATTGGAGCATTTAGATCTGTCCAGGCTGGTCTTTCTCCTTGAACTTGCTGAGGTTCTTCCCTCTGGTTTCACTTAGCTAAGAATGACTGCTCATCCTTCAGGACCCAGCCTTCCCTGACGTCTGGGTCAGCATGGGCCACGTGTTATGCATTCCCACAGCATCTTGTGATTATCTGCTCAACACCTCACACCCCATGAGGGCAGAGACTGTCTTACTCACTGCTGTATCTACCAGCACCCAGCACAATAGCTGGCATATAGTAGATACTCATTAAAATTTTCCATTGTTGAATACAGTGCTCTCATGTAAGTCCCAGCACAGATTCTCTTTCTAGACTTCAGAAAGCTACATGGTTGAGAATGTAGTAGACCATCTCTGAGGTCTTAAGCATCACCATCCCTTCAAAGCAACTTGGAAAGAAATTTCCTGTTTCTAACCAAATGATTCATCCCCTCTTGGACAAATGTGTTAATGTGCAAATAAGCCTGTTGAGACGTAGGAAGGGTAGTAAGCAAAATCTCTGATTTCTCTTTTTTCAAAATAGACATTTGTTTCGCTGTGTACTCTCAGCATCTATCAGATGAGCACTGAATTTTACAAGATGTGTTTGGTGATTTGTTGGTTTTGTTGAAAAGAGTATTAGGTCATTAGTAAGACTCTGGTCCAGCTTCTTAAACTTGGAAAAGAGCTTGATTTTCCAAAGGGAATGTTGCACGTCTCCCAGGACACCCTCTGGACGGAGTCTCTGTGCTCAGAGGGGACACGTCTGTTCTCTTCTGTCCCTCCTCTGTGCTCTTGCTCAGAACCATAGGAGGCCGGGGCCAGTGGTTGGAACAGAAAGTGGGATGAGGGTGAGGGCAGGAGGTGGGAGCAAAAGGGAAGGTTTTCTCTTCATTGTATAGTTCCAGATACACTCTATGTCCAGAAGGGAGGCAATGGGACAAATAAAATTGAAATAATTTAAATTTATTCCTCAAAGCTGGCTTCTCTATGTATGTTTGGTTTTTCTTCCTGAATATTGATGTAGCCACTTGAGTGCACCATGGGGAGGAAAATCCTTAGCAGGATGAAGTTTATTTTAGGATTTGGCCGTGTGTGTGTGTGCACGTCGGAGTGGGTATATCATGTGAGGTCTTGTTTTCCAGAATAAGAGCTGGGCCCAGGCCACTTCTGCATCTTTTACATACCTAGGTTTTCATCCATTTTTTAAAAAAATTGGGCTGATATTTTTGCCCACTTAGCTTTTACAAAAATGAATATGCTAACTTGGTGTGTAACATAAGCAGACTGGCTCATTTAAGACAACATCCTAGTGTTCTAGGTCTTGATGTCTGCTATTTTTATTTTATTATATAGTAATTACTGACTCAGAAGTCATTTAATATTTTATATCATTATTACTCAGAGCACTTAATTTGCATTCTTTCTCTGTTGTGTTAAGTTTTTCTCTGGTGGTGACTGGCATTTTATCCTAAGCATAACTGTCTACAAGCTAAAGTGGCTGCAAACATTCTGGAACAACCTGTTCTGCCTAATTTACCAGTGAGGAGCAACTTAATCCCAGAGAGAGCTGGCTACAGAACTGCTTTTTGTCTTGAGCCACCTCGGTGGTATTAACCTAGCAGCTGGAACTTTGATACTTCTTAGCTGTGCAGCTGTTGGGGACTGGTTAAGCTCTATAACTGTGGGGCTGTTGTGCAGTGGACTTAGTGGGAAACTTCCAAGTGTCGTGTTTATAAAGCTTTGGATTAATGTGGGTGTCTTAGTCCATTTTGTGTTGCTGTAAAGGAATACCTGAGGCTGGGTAGTTGATGAAGAAAAGAGGGTTATTTGGCCCACAGATCTGCAGGCTGTACAAGAATCATGGCACCAGCATCTGCTTGGCTTCTGGTGAGGGCTTTTGTGCCATGTCAAAACATGGTGGAGAAGGTCAAAGGGGAAGTGCATGTGCAAAGAGGGACCAAACAGGAGGAGGGACCTTGCTTTATAACAGTCCACTCTCTCCGTCTCAACTCACGGTGAGGACAGCACCAAGCCTTTCATGAGGGATCCGTCCCCTGTGACCCAAACACGTCCCACTAGGCCCCACCTCCCAGCACCACCACAAAGGGGACCAACTTTCCACATGAGCTGTGGTGGGGACAAACAAACCATATCCAAACCATAGCAATGGGGAAATTGTTTATCACAGAGCATTAAGTGAAGAAAACAGAACCAAAAAATTGTGTTTCCACTCTGCCCTCAACTATGTAAAAAATGCCTGCGTGGAGAAAGTGCTGGAAGGAGCCATGATCAGAGACGGACAATAATGGCCATCTCTGGGTAAGGTGATTATACAGCTCTGCTAGCTGCTGCTTCATTTGCAGCATCCAGATTGTCCGCAATGGGCATGTGTTTGTTTTCATAATTTTTAAAAAGGTTTTAAAGAAAAGCCATCTTTGTGAGCCTGAAATAGGTGTGGTTTCAAACTGGTGGTGCTGAGCTGGGCTAACCCAGAGTCCAGCTTCTGTCTCTCTGGTTTTTACAACTCCCTCCCTGATCTTTAGAGAGTAGTAACCGCTGTGTCGTGGCGGTATTTTTATTCACTTTTGGCATTTCAGGGTAATTTTTTAAAATTAAATTTCTGAATAATTTTATATTTACAGAACAGTTGCAAAGACAGTACAGAGAGTTCTTGTGTCCTCTTTACCTGGCTTTCCCCACTGTTAGCAACTTAAATAACCATGAGACTTTTTAGCAAAACTAAGGAATTAACATTAACAGAATGCTATTAACTGAATGGCAGATTTTATTCCAGTCTCTACGGGTTTCCACTAAATGTCCTTTTACTGTTTCAGGATCCAATGCAAGATCCCACCTTGCATTTATTTATGCAGTGGTTCTTTTTAAAGGTGCACAGTGGAGCAGCATTCTAGCAGGGTGTACATATGTAGCCTGTGGATCTGTCTAATATGACACAAAAATTAGATTTTTTTTTTCCCTCCAGGGGTGGAGACAGTGACACAGTGAAGCAATCGGCCTCTCACCTCTTGAAATGGGATTTCTTGTTCTGCAAACCCAGGGTCTAGACTTGTTCACTCCCTTTACCACCTTGAGCATTGTGTTGACCAACAGCAGGTCCGTGAAGGAAAAATTGTAGAATAATGAAAGCATTTGGAAAATCCCATAGTATTTTTATAGCATTTCTTATAAATCAGCTAGGTTTTTAAAGAAACTACAGCTTTTGCTGAAAAGTACAGTTTTGTGTGAGGAGAGAGCACGGTGCTCAGCTGTTGAAGGTGGAGCGGCTGCGGTGTGGACCCAGCTTGCCTGCTCGCGGGCTGGATGTGCTGTCACAGGAGGCAGCAATGTGGTGCCACCAGAGGAGCCACAGGGAAGCCAAGACTGTCTGAAGTCTGAGAAAAAAAGCTTGTCTAGGGTCCCAGGAGTGAATATGAGAAAATTAGGAAATTGCACGATGGATATGTCTGGCGTCTGGTTCTATGAATTCTGACCAGACGATAGCCAAGTTATTTGCTGAGCTATCTCGTATTTGCCTCAGATCTGTGTTTGCTGACTCTTTTCACACGGATTCGTCTCTTCTTTTCTTCCCATTTACAAATATGTAGCGGCACATTAGCTGTGCTCTGTTACACGGCAACAGACTATTGCTCATCGGGGCCAGAGTCCTCCTGTGAGAGCCCAGGAGGGAGTGGGATGTGCCAAACCCATGTCATCTTGCCTGCTGGAAACTCTATTTCACAAATAGGCAGGGACTACATTTGATTGGACAAGAATCACTCACTGAAGTTTAATCATGTACAGGTATGAAGTCTTTTAACTGGCTAAAAGCTACATTTTAATTGGTTCCAACTGGTATCAATTTTCCATTTTAGTCTTACTCAAAGTAAATCAAAGACAAGCAGAATTGAGGCCTAGACTCAATGTTTTGGTTACTTATTAATATAACGACGGGTTGGAATTGAATCCTGGTGGGGCCACACGCAGCTTGTCTTGGCGATGGATAAATAAGGTAGGTGCTTAGGAATAAACCCTTGAGTGTGTCAGATTCAGTTTACATTCCCTTCTTGACCTTCTGGGTTCCCATCTGTTGGTCTTCAGTGAAGGAGAGAGTGGGGATCCCTTTCCCTTTATTTAGAGAGCGTGGGTCGACTTTGAATAACAAATGGGAATGAAAATGACAAAAACATCTCCAGCTCTCAGCTGTGGGAACTTGTAGGCAGTGTGCTGCATGGACTCCCTCCCAGAGCCTTGGGCTGTTACTTTTACATTGTTCATTAAAATCTTCTTTCCATAGGTTGGCAAGATGAATGACTTTCAAAATATAATTTTTGACTGAAATTGGCAGATTGCAACTATAGTTAGGAAGCTGTTCTTAATTTAAATGCCCAGCAAGTCGCTCATATGTTGAACAAAAGCAAAACCAAAACAATATTGGTGTGGAATTATTACTTTTATTAATATTTTGCTTATAATTCCATCGGGGGATTCATTTTCTTTATTATTTGTTTCCTATTCCTAGTTCACTCCCATGTGTCTATCATAGTGGAGATGTACTTGACACCATCAGATTTCTAGAAATAGTGTGGAAGTAAAGTGTTCTCATCACCGGAGTGAGCAGGATTTAGGGCCAACGAATTGGGCTGGACCCGCTCGGTGTCCATGTGTAATACCACACAGACTGAGTGACGTTCCTCCAAGTGTATGTTAGGCTGACATATTTTTGGATCTGTTGAGTGTTTTTGGTCCCCTTCCAGTTTGCTGTTAACAGCTTCATCTATTTGTAAACAGACACAGAGGTAGTGTCTATACAACACGAAGGGAGGTTTGACAACTTTTAGCTAATTTGGCCAATACAGATGGCCATGGGCAGGCGAGAGTCCGTGAGGTTTGTCATTAAGTGGTCCCCTGTGTCCTGCTCAGCTGAGCTCATGACCAGATGGAGAGGTGCTTGTAGAACAAGGCCTCCAGACCTGGCAGTTGTGCCACTCTTTGTGACCAGACTTGGGAAATTGGGAAACTGCTTCTTGTTCACTGAGGCCTCTTCTCCCAGATCCACTAGCTCTGGGGGTTGCAGTAGTCCGACTTGTTTTGCTCCATGCATTCCTCCTTGTGCTGTGAGCAGGCAACCTAACAATTGTTGTTAGTCTCTGCACTTTTTGAGAGTGTCTACTAAACTAGGACTCCTTTATCTGGGGAACTTTTGGCCTGATAAATCCAGGTGCACTGCAAATTTTTGAATGCTATCAGGGTGCTCCGAAGCCTGGATTATTCTGGATTCTAGGTTGAACAATGGATCAGGTGTTTTTCTGAGCAGAGTATATCCTGCTAAGGGAAAGCTGGATGATCTGGTGAATTGGAGCTGCATCCTTACTGTGTCCTTCCATACTGTGTCCCTTCACTAGCTTAGCACTTGATTAGATACTAGTATATATTATTTTCTAAATTTTTTATATGCAAAATCTGGCCTCACCAAGTAAACTGTTGAACCCCTCAAAAGTGGTAATTCCATGTTTTATACATTTTGCTCCTCCCAGAGTACTATATGGCAAAGGGGCTTGAGTTCTAGGCTGAGGAGCTTGGATTTAATTCTGAGAGAGCTGGGGAGCCATTGGTGGTTCTTGAGCTATGGACTGACTTAACAAAAGCAGTGATTGAGAATGTGATTTGGAGAGAATGTGTTGGCACAAAAGTAGAGGTTGTGGTTTTGCATATTCTGGTCCCTGGAAGTTATTCTGGTAGTTACACTAACAACAAAAATGTGTGATGGATTACATGAAAATCTCTCTGTAAATAGGGTGGAATGTTGAAGTCTATACAAAGGTAAAGTCCTTCATGGAGAGATTGTGCAACTGTCCTGTCTGGGCACACATAGTCACATTTGAGGCCTCCCCACACCACATTCCCAGCATCAGCGGAGTCAGGAGAGCAATGATGTTCTGATTGACAGTGGCTGTTTTTGAGACATTTCCTAAAATCACTTCATTTTCTGTCAGTTTCTTTCCCACTTCTGAGTAGCCTTTTGGTAGAAAATATGACAGAGTCCAAGAGTTAGTTGACGGATTTTCATTTTGAATGCACAAGACCCCCCGCTTTGCACCCCACCCTGCCTGCTTCTCACTTCCTCTGCTTCTGAAACACAGATTTGTCTTTGCGGGATCCACCACCACACTTGCTGCTCCAGCCCGGCCTGCGACACCCACCACCCCTGCTCCTCACCCTCACTTCCTTATGTACTGAATTTCTTAAGCCCCTTCTTGGGATAAGTGTTAAACTTAGGAGAGAAAACAGAAATCTGTGTGATTAAATGAAGCATTTTCTTGTGGACCAAGCATACATTAGATGAAGGCAGGAAATTTCAAAATCTCATCCTCTAAATAAGTAAATAAATGCGTGCAACCTGAAAATAAAACATCAAGGCCACGGAGTGAGAGCCATTGTGAGCTAACTGAGCAATAAAAGCATAAAACATGATAGAGATGCCTCAGGACAGTAGAAAGATGAGCTGTCAGTTTCTGATCCCAAATTTCAGGGATGTTAGTGATAACTCAGGTTTGTACAGTGTCTAAATGAGTTACCTCATTTAAATCTCAAAGCAACCTTGTAGATAAGAATTGTCATTGTTCCCATTGCATACCAGGAAACCAGGACTTGGTAAGATTTAGGAACTCAAGCACAGCTCTTCTGGTCCCAGCTGCTGTTGCCAGGCATCTCTGTGCATGATGTGGGAAGCAGAGTTTCCATGTGATGCACACACAGGGACATGGAGCAGAAAGGGACTCAAGAGCAGCCAGTCCCAACTCACTCCCCATAGGCCCCCTCCCATTGTACAGAGGAGGAAACTGAGGCCCGGGGAGACCTTGTAAGTCACAAGTCAGAACTGAGAAGCAGCATATCATGGACTGGAAGACCTTAAGCCTTCTCGGTTCCTAGTCCTTGTAGGTGTATTTGTAGAGAGCAGTGGATTATAAAGCAGATCCCCACACAGCCCAACTGGCCAGTGACCAGCACTTGCTTAGTGCTTGGTGTGTGTTAAGCAGATAACAGATGAATGATTAACTGACTTTAATTGTAACAGTATGCAAATCAGTGCATTTCTCTTATATCTGTCTTGGTCTACTCTTCCTACCTAAGGATGTTGTTTTTCACTCTGTTTGGACTGAGAGGGTGATGTTTGTAAGAATCCCAAGATAATCAGCTGAGAGGCCCTGTATGTGCATATAAAGTACAATTGGTGGTATTATTGAGTTGCTTTTCTGTGGTACTGTGGGTTAATCAAAGGCCTTTGTCGTGTAGTTGTAAACACAAATCTCCAATTTATTATTTAGTTCGTTGCTTTTATTAACTTATTTGAAATGCAAATAGCAAAACACAGGTCAGCAGCTGCAGCTGTGTGCTGCAGACAGTGGGAGCCCAGCGACAAGGTGGAGATGGGATTCCCGGGGACAGTGAGCCATGGGCTTCCACACCCTCCCCGGGACTGATGACAGGGGTTAGGGGGAGTCTCGAGGGCAGGTGGGCAGCAGAACCTAAGGACTGATTGATCTCAGTCCCTAAAGGTGGAGAAAAATGACTACCTTCTTGACAAGATTCATGACATCTCGTGATGGATCCTTGCTGTAAAAGCAAAGCCCAAACCTTCCAGTAATTGCTTCTGGACTATGGGAAATGGTGGTGGTGAAGGAAATAGTAAATGTAAAGCACTTTCCACAATGCCTTGCCCATAGAAAGTGCGTACTGAATGCTGGCTATTATTACTCTTTCTCCCTGATTTTTATGATAGTCCTTGTATTCAGGTGGATTAGTAGGGGATAGTACGAAACGCTAAATGATGCAAACCTAAATGAACCCTAAATCTTGTCCTCATTTCATACAATTATTTAGGCAATTAAAGCAATTGGAGAAAAGAAAGAGGAGAGGTGTTTGGACAATGTGAATAGATTCCCTTAAACCCAGCAGCAATGCATACACAAGGGCTCTGTCCCGTGGCTGAATGGGGTAGGTTTTCAATGGTGTTTGAGTTATAACTTTAGGATGAGTAATTTGGAGAGGTTCACCAGTGTGTTGATTGGCAAAGTGATGACAGCTTGAATTTTTTTTCTTTTTTTTTTTTGAACCTGACATTGTGAACATAGACAACTTGAAATTTTGGTGGTTTCCTAATGAGACCCAAAACCTGCACTCAGTGGAAATGAATAAGGAAGGCAACAGGTAAAGCTAGTGCTGTTTTTGCTCTAGGCCTGTCACGTGGAGAAGCAGTTTGGGAGTAAGCGCTGATGGATGGAAGACATTTGAATGGAGCACCTCTGGAGAAAACCAGGGAATCTTGGAGAGGGAGAGAGGGAATCTGGGTCCAGGGAGGTTTTATATAAATGTATACAATTTGATTTTGAAAGGGTTCATTTATGCAGGAAGTTACGGATTTGGGCAGTATGCCCAAATCTAATCACTATAGTAATTATAGTGACCCCCACTTACTGAGCACCCATGTGCCAGGCTCTTTACAAACAAGATCTCACATAGCCCTGTGGGGTGTGAGTACTGTTATTCCCATTTACAAGTGAGGAAACTGTGAGTCAGAGAGATTAAATCATCTGCCCAAGGTCATAGCTAGCAAGTTGCTGTGCTGGGATTTGAACTCAGGTTCGCCAGTCCCCAAGGCCTCCTACACTGTCTCTAGGAGAAAAGGAGACTTATGCAATCAAGACTGAAAGAAAAAAAAATCAGCCCCTGGTGAAAGATTGTGTAGAAAGATGATCTTTCTTTGAAGAAGAACGTTTAGGCATTAGTCAAAACAATACATTACTCCTCCATTATGCTTCTTAGGACTCCTTTGGGGATTCTTTGGTATCTCTTTGGAGAAACAAAAATGCCCAGTGTCTGGAAGCTACTAAAAGGGCAGATTATGTATGCTAACACAATGAAGAGTGTCCCTAGGTGCCTACAGCCTGAGGACTGGCAAGTAACTAATGCTTGGCCATCTTCTAGCTTGGTTGTCTCTGTATGATTATCTGTTTTAAGTTGACCATCTGGTGTTGTATTGTTGATAAACACGATTATACCGATGATTTAACTTGTGCCCTGGGGGAAGGAGTGCCTTCTATACTCTCTTAATGGTCATGAAAGGTTGGCATTTATGGATTTTAGAGGGAGCCTTCCAGGCATAAAATGATGGAAATAAAGAAAGGGACATTTGTGAAGATTCAACAGGGATTTCAGGGGTCCCCCAGGAACTAAAGTGTTTCATACCAAATTCTCATTTGAATCTGAGTCCACTTTTAAAGGGAACAACTTTCCAAGACTGAGTAGTGTGAGATCCAAGGCCTTATTCATGGTTATTTTAACTTGAGAAGGGGCTGGGGATGGCACAGGCAGCCTCCAGCCTCATGAAATAATACTTCCACCTGGTAGACTCTGCCAGGGAGAGGATCGGCTCCGTCAGAACCCTACCCAGCTAGCCCCTTATCTATTGCCTTATCTTTTTCCAGTGTCTTCTAGAGCTAAAATGTCTTGACTCTGGACAAAGGGAAAACGTGTTTTTGAACAGAACAAGGAAAGAAATATCAGCCATTCCTTTATCTTCTTTCCTTTTTTGTATTTCCATTTTCACTTTGAGCATAAATGAGAACTGGGAATCAGTAGGGAAGGTATTGTTGTGGATCAGGGACAGAGAACAAAAGGCAGTTTTCAGTTGTATGTTGGAAACTAAAAAAGAAATCCTCCCCAAATCAAAAAAACTTCCTATAGTCACTTCCCACTGTTTTTGAAAAGTCTCTGAAAAGTGAATAACATCTTTAATCAAGAGCAATAGTATTAGGTCTTTTACTACAAGTTATACTTTTCTATGAGCCTATATTTACTTTGCCAGGCTAGAAATAGCTACAGTTATTTAAACCACTGTAACTATTGTCTAGGAAATGAGTGTAGGCTGGGAATAGCCTGGCTGATTACACTGTTTAAAAATAAGCCTTATTTTCTGCAATCCCTTTTAGTAGGAAGAGTTCGTAAATGTTCCTGCGATTGATTGTTCCATGGTGCCTTCTGTTTATATCAATTCAGTAGTCTCATGATGTAATCATTTTATTCTACAATATGTCATTTCAAGTCTATTACAGAGTGAGCAGGGCTAGTCCTATTCCTGAGACAGGAATATAGGCAGCATCAAAGAAGACTTGTGAGGAATCTTCTAATCCTCAGACAGTGAAGAATAGGGCAGATAGTAGAACCCACCCTCTCCACCTTGGAGGGCAGAATCCTCAGTGTGACTTGCTAGAGACTGTTGTAGAATCTACGTCTTGGGAGATCTTCAATAGCAAGCTAGACTGACCACGGAAATAAGTGACTGTTCATTGGTTCCGGGCCTCCAGGTGTTACCTGGGTGGATGTGTGCATCTAGCCTTAGGCCCAGAGAGAGTTGGGAGTTGCATAGGCCAGAAAGACCCAGAACACAGGACCATTTGGTTGCTTAGCTCCACAGCACACCATTTACATCCTGTGACTAGCAAATGATGCCCCAGGGCCTGGGCAGAACATGCTGCTTCTCCCTAAGATTTTGGTACATCCACCTTCTAAGATGCCAGGCCAGGGGGCAGAGAAGAGCACAGCCTTGAGCCAGCCAGGGCATTTGACTCAGGGGTACTGAGGGAGCTGACGAGAGAAGATGAACTTGGATGCTAGATATACCTGGGTTTGCATTGCAGCTTTGGCATTTGCTGGCCGTATGGCTTTGGACCAATCACTTAATTTCTCTGCACCCCGATTGCCTCATGTATATGATGAAATCAATCATGCATCTCTTGCTGAGAATTAGAATTAATGTTATCATACTCAAGGAACACTTAATAAACAGTCAATAAATGGTAGCTGTTATGTCTCATATAAATGCTAGTACTGGTGTTACAGTGAAGGGATGAACAAACCAAAAACGCTTCTCCTGTGAGTCTCTTTTCAACTAAAAAGGGATCTTGCTCGCACAGCCAGGCTTCCGGCAGACAGGTGGACAGGGAGCTGCAGTTACTGAGGACTCACGGTGGCACTCCTGACTTCCTCTGGCCTTCTCTCCTACCCGAGGGATTTCTGCTCCCCAGTCCACACTTAGGCTCTGTTGATGGTGTGCTGAAGAAACGGGTGTTGAAAGAACCAGAACTGACAGCCAGTTCAGGGGCCTTGTGACGGGCTAGTACTGAATTATCATTACCAGGGTGTGAAAAGGGCCTTCAAGTCCCAGAGAGCCGCGTAGCACAGCATGCACACAACGCACCCAGGCGGGGCCCTGCACCTGATGCTGCGTAGGATCTGACTTTCAGTGGTCAAGGATGAGACCTGCCACTTAGCAAAGGCCGTGTGACTGACAAGAAGAGTGTCTGAGGTGGGGAGAAAGGGAAGAACCCAAACAGCGGCAGAAGTATTTTTTTCTTGTGAAAGTCATTATCAATATGACAATTTAAAGACCTTTTCACTCCCTCTGAGATAGTTTCAAAGCGACTAACTTGAAAAATCTTTGAAGTAAATAAGGTCCATGGCCTGATTGGGAGGGCATCTTTTTTTTCCTCCCTCTTACTTCTTAGAGGAAAGATGAAAATAAAGTGGTGTTAAGAAAAAGGAAGACATCCTGAAAAACAAAATTAACAACAAACTCAAAAGGAAATAGCTTCTTATAAAGAGCTTATTACCTACTCTGTGGAGTTATGTGCATCACTTTACGGTTGTGCTTAGGAAATAAAAGAAGTATGAGGAGGTTCATGTAATTTTTGCTTCCTTGCTTAGATTCTACCCCTCAGTGGAGCCCAGGGTCTTTGCTGTTTACATGCAATGTGAGGGACCCAACATAGTAGAGACTTAGGAAATATTACACCATCATCATTAAAAAACACTTCCCCTTCCACGTTGGGTCCTATAAGTTTTATGAATGCATGTGGGTAGAATATTGATTACGGCACAGTGAACGTTGCTCAGGAGTGATCGTACCACCCCGCATGAAGCCTTCCAATGGCAGTGTTTGAGGATTTTCATTTCATCCCTCATTTAGAGTTTGCCACGAGGGGTCTCTGAAGACTGTGAAAGCAAAATATAGAGGAGCCTAAGGAGAGGAGACTTGCTGGAAATTCTGTATTAAGCATTCCCTGCCACTCTAAATGGTTTTGTAAATAAAGCAGTTGTGTTTTCTAGTCTATTTCTTTGCCAAAAGAAGGGAGGAGTATGACCAGCTCCAGGCCAACAGTTTTAGCCAAGTGGATGAGATTCCATCTTTTTGCCATCATTGACCCAAAGAGGTAACCTAAGAATTGAACTAAAACTGCTTCTCTTGCAGCCCGTCAGTGGCTTCCAATAAGGAATCTGAGCAATATCTAGATTAAGAATCAAAGATACCTTTTATGCCACTTGAGATGAGATCACTGACTAGAATCTTCCATGTGCTGTGTCACCAAGTGCAGATGGAAGAGGGAGGTGTAGGGATCACAGAGCTGTAAGGCACGAGGTCCTGCAGGAGCAACCTCAGCCTCTGCAGTGATTGCTTTGGGGAGGATGGGCTCCCGGGTACCCACACATTAATCCTGGCTGTGCCATTATCTTGCTGTGTGACTTTAGACAAGTCCCTTAGCCTTTCTGAACTTTAATATCTTTATGTATAAAACAGGGCTTTGAAATTGATCTATCCAAATTCACATTTCTGTATCCCTGAGTTACAGCTATAGGACTTCGAATTGGACTGCATCACTCCATCCTAGAGACCTGTTTCCCATGGCTCATCACTTCCCTGCTGGCTGGCACCTTGCCTCACTTTACCCGCCACCTTTTAGGTCCTATCTAGATGCCACGTGTATAGAAAGCCTTCCAAGCCCTCCACGCACCTCCATGGCTTTCTTCTGTCCTCCCTGCCAAAGCGTGTCTGTGCCAGAAGGCAGGGGCCATCTTGTTCTTTTTGGGAACCTCACCTGCAGTGCTGAGGGTCAGCTCTGTCAGTATTTGGTGGATTGAATTGCACACAATCACTGGGCCTCTCTGCCCAGTCGTTTGTTCTTGTTCCCATATTGGCCTCTGGATCCTTTCCATGGTTCTGTTACTCTTTCCTCTCCTGGCTGGAGGTCTTTTTCTTTCATTCTGGAAAACTATCTTTTTCCCCCCTATTTTTTAACTTGCAAAAGCCCCTTACAATTGTCTCATGTTACAAATCCTAGTGATAACTATGCTGATAGGTAATGTCCTTAATTTGATCCAAACCGTATTGTAGAACTTGATAGGAGGAGGACTTTTTCAAAGGAGTTGCTTCTTATGATGTAATTTCAAATGTGGTTATAAATCACTGAAGCTTAGAATTGAACGGGACCCCTGGAGAAGCCGTTAGGGAGGTCAACCCTCCACCCAGCCTTAGAACAATCTTGAGAATAAGGGTTCTCAAACCTGCCTGATGATCAGAATCATCATCCCGAGCTTTTTAATCACCCTGCCTCTAGCAATGCTGATTCAACTGGCCTAGATCAGACCCAGCAACGTGTAATTTTAACAAGCAGCCCATGTGCCTCTGAGGGTCAGCCAGAACCAGGGACCACCATTCTAGCACTGCTGCCAGTAGACCAGCAGCTCCTGGTTTCCCATCTGTCTCCACAGTGGGGGCTTTGCTGCCTCGTGAGATACCCAGCCCCACTTTTCCTCTAGTCTCTGGAAATGTGCCTTGACTCTAAAACACTTAAATTACCAGTTGATTGGATTTAAAACCCACATTTGTAGGTAAAATATAGTAATTTATTTAATGACTAGATTAAATCAGGTACCTATTTTTAACAACTTATTCTCAAGTATTTATGAATAAGTGGAATCATAGCTTATGTGGGATACAATTATACAACTGTTTAAAAATACACTGGACATTATCAGTTGTGTTTATTCTTTTGTAAAATGTCTTACTACAGAGTTCTTGAAGTTATGAACCAAAACAATCTCTAGTGGCAGAAAAAAGATCAGTTGTTGCTTTGGGGTAGGGCTGGAGGGATGGATTACAAAAAGGCAAGAGGAAATTTGGAGGAGGGTGGAAACGTTTGGTACATTGAATCTGGTGATAGTTCACAGATGTATACATATGTCAGACTGATTCAGTTGGAAATTTAAAAAAATACTATAACTTGTAGTCTGAATCGGTGTCTATTTCAATCTGCCTCATTTGCACAGACTCTTTTCAGCTATCCTACACTCATTTATTTAATCAATGTTACTGTACTCTTTTCAAAACCTCGAACTACAGTTTTGATTAGGAAGGCTTTCCCTCACAGCCATCTCCACTGATGAATAATAAATAAATGCCAAGCACCTCCTGTAAGACAGCACCAGATGCCATGGTGAAAGCTGACTTTGGACATCTGAGTGGGCCTCAGCCCCCAGCAGAGAGACACAGCATGGTGTTCATGACCACAGAGTGAGCACTGGGCTCCCTGTGGGACAGGGCATTCAGGGAAGACCCCCCAGAGAGGGGATGATGTCTCTCCAAGACCCGAAGGACAAGTAGGAAATAGCCAAGTACGCAGGAGGAGAATGAGTATTATCTAGACAAAGAGAACACCACAGGCAGAGACCCAAAAAGGCCGGATAGAACAGAGCATCTTTGGAAAAGTACAAGTGGTTTCCTGTGGTTTCCCATCTCACAGGGGTGAGATGAAGTTTAGAACGGGAAGGTGAACCATGTTAAGGAGCTTAGATCCATTTCGAAGGCACTCGGGACATCAGAAATGGATCTAAGGAGAGAGGCGGCATGATGATGTTGAGGAGCAGGACGAAGACAGTGGTAACGTGGAAACTTACGTCGTGCTAACACTTACCTACCACTGTCCTGTGATGCGCACACTACCTGATAACTCATTTACTCCTCGCAGCAACCCTGTGAGGTAGGCGCTATTATTCTTCTCATTTTACAGAGGAGGAGATGGAGTTGTTGAGAAGTTAAGTAACTTACCTGGAGGTAACATAGCCAGTAAGTGGTGTAGCTGGAATTTGAACCCCTGAAGTCTGGTTTCAGAGTCTGAGCTCTTAACCATATGGAAATTTGTAAATAAAAATTCTTCTGGCTGTAGTTTGTAGATGGATTGGACAAGTGCATGCCTGGAGACCAGGAGACCCAGCAGGAAGTGTTGTTTCACAATTCAGATAAGGAGTGATGATGATCTAGGCTAGGGCTGTGACAAGGGTGACATTGTTTGTGGTCTAAGAGTAACTTTTTTTTGTATCAGCTGTGGGTTAGAATCTTTGGGGCATCTTGAGTTGAAGAACATTGGTTTCTTCCTTGAAGGACACTAATTTGGCCACTCTGTGGGTTTCTTTTTATGGCTTGAAAGGGGCTGATGATGAGCCGGGTGGGAACCACTTCCTGGGTGACTCTGCCACCTCATCTCTTGCTGGGTACCAGCTCTCTTGTCTGAGCCATCGAGCTCATGCCCTGACAATATGGCAGTGAAGGACCATGGAAATCATGTTCAGGGTAGCTATGCCTCAATTCTCCCATCCAGTCAACAAGAGGATAGGGTGTAATGATCGTTAATTCACGTAACCATTTATCAAACAGGACTATATCACTACCCTAGATGAAAAAGCAGTGCCATATAACCGTAAACATGTATATTATATATAAGAATATGCATTGTTGTTAAAATGTTAAAAAGCTTATCAGTGTATCACCCCAATCTTGCATACTGCCAATAGAACACGCACCACATGTTGGGAGATATCATGATAGAACCTGCTGAGTGCCGTGATAGAGGAAGCTGCAAAGCCTGACTGGAGAACTGAGTGGACTGGGAGGGAGAAATCGTAGTAATAGCAAACGTTTCAGTACCTCTCATACCCCATTGTGTTGTACCCTCACATCAACCCTCAGAGGTGGTCATTATTATTATCCCCACTTAATAGGGCAGGGCTCAGAGTCACTTGCCCCAAATCACACAGCTGGCAAGAAGAGCACTTAAACCCAGGTCTTCTGGCTGCCAGTCCCGGGCCCTGAAATTTTAGACTGTAACATCCTAGCTATATGGTTTGGCAAATGTAGGAAAAACTGCATCATTTACAAGATGTATCCCGGCACTTTAAGCCTCAGAGAGTTTTCTCAACATTCATTGTCTCTTAGAGTAATGCTTCTGTGGTTTACACAGAGCCTCTCCAAGGAGCACTGGCTGCTTCGTGATCCACACAGGAGTCCAGGGAGGTAAGGGCAGTGTGTAGACCCCTTTCCAGCCTCAGAGGGGAGAGAGAATTGGCCACTGGAACCTTGGTGGAGAGGAGTGCTGCAGGATCTTACTACATCATGGGCACCTATATAAGAATGCATTTGATTTTGGCCGCCAAAATATTCCATGTTGTCTAGTTCTCCTTCTCCCTGCTGGTCCTTCTCCCTGCTGGACTAAGGCTCCTTGGTAACAGAGCAGTGTTCATTCCCTAGAAAGGTCAAAGCAGTCGCTCATGAGCACTTGGAGGCGTCCCCCTCATCCTCCCCGCCCTCCTGGCTCTGGGAGCTGACTCCCTTTAGCCCTTTTCTCATCTGCAGCCAGCAAGGGCTTGCGATAACGTGGGGCCTAGTGAATCCTCCCGTAGAAATCCAACAGTGGCATGACTTGTCTTTATGACTATTCTCTGATGATATATAAAGGGAAATGCAAGCCCCAGGCAGCAGTAGCTGGCTGGGTTCCAGAGTCAAAACTGAATTAAAAACTCATTAAGTAGTAGTTTGAGCCAGCGAGGCTGACTGGCTGCGCAGCGGCTGGGAAAGCTGACGGTGGAGGGAGGGCAGGGGCGGCATCTCCAGCTGACAGATGGCAGGCTGTGAGCAAGGCAGGGCAGTCCAGGAGTCAAAACGAAACGCGGCCCACTGTCTGTCGTGCAGACATGCTTGTGAGTGCACAAGTTTGGTGAGGCCACACAGTGTATGCTAATTGCTATATTTCCTTTTTTTTTTCCCCATGGGAAATGCTTGGTGTGAAAGCTCCAAAACCAAAGAGGTGACACAGAAATGCCAAAATGTAGACAATGCAGAAAAAAGAAGAAGAACAAAGAGAAACAGGGGATCCAAATTTACAGAATGGTTTAGCATTCTGCTAAATCAGCACCTTTCTGTTCCATGCGAGCCTTATGGGAAATAACTGAGCAGAAGGGTATGATTTCCTGTGTGTGTTGATTTTTACAGCATCTGTCCCACAGTTTGAAATTTGCTAATTGGATTTTTTAAAACCTAGAAGCAAAAATTCCACTCCCAAAGGCTAGAAAGTTAGCAAGTTAAGATTAAATTCCAGAGTAGTTATCATACCGTCTAGAAAATATTAACAAGAAAGTGTGAGCTGGTTCTCTCTCTGCTGCTTTTCTGGACAACACTTCCCAGTTGACCACAAGACTCAGGTATAAACTGGGGAGGGCCCACAATTGAGCCCACTTACATAATTATCCATTAATAAGGAAAGACTCATGCAGAATATATTTTATGTGTCAAGCCATGTACCTCTAGTGTTCCATTAGATACCCTTGGGAGACTGGCATTCTTTAAATCAAATAAAAACAGACCAAGATATTAAAAGAATGATTTGTCTAATGAAGCTATAGAGTACATAGACATTTCATATTGAAAGAAAATGGACCAGAGAAGAGAAAGACATTTTTTCTTTATCATTGGCATCAAGATCCCGAGAGTTGAAGTATTGGTAAGTGGAGTTTGCATCTTGGTACTCATAACCCTTAATTTTTTTTAATTAAAAAAAATAATGAAATTAATTCTTTAGAGCAATTTTGTAGACATGAAATAGGAAATTTTATAATGAATTTGATTAGATATGACAGAAAGGCGATGCAAATATTTTTCAGAACAGTATAAATAACACATTAAAGCAACAGCTTACATCCTTTAAGAATTGTGAGAAAACAGTGACTTCGAATCAGCCATTGGGCAGCTGACCCACAGAAAGCAAGCCAAGCACTGTCCTCTCGGCTCCTGTCCCCTTGGCCCCATGCTGCTCGGCCAAAGCCCAGAGTCAAGGAGGGCTCAGCTCCTGCCTTCTCAACCCTTAATTTTGGATCCTTGCATTTTCCAGATAGCTGAGTTTAAACTGAGCAGTAGTGCCTTCTACAACCTTAGTGTGCTCTGCCTCCCCTTCCAGCTTCTCCAGCGACAGCCTCTGCTCCAAAATAAATGAGGCGCTCAGCCTTGCTTTCTGGATACGAATCAGATGTTCTTTCTTTTGGTTATACTCTGGAGCTCTGGCAGAGCCTGATTTGGCCCATTTTTCTCTAGAGCTGGCTGACTTGTTGGCAGTTTTACAGGGTCAAAATACACTCCCAACTTACCCTATTTTATTTCTGAAAGAGCAAAGAAAATGTGTGGTAAGAATTTTGATTAGCATGCATATGGATAATTGCATATATTCCAATTGTATAAATATATAAAAAATACCTAATAGAGAATAATGCAAGATAGGAATGTAAAAGTGTTTTTATGCACGCTACCTTTCTTATGAGAACCTGGTACTTCTCATGGAAATTCAAATCTATAGATTTTTTTCAAGAGCAAGTTTTCCCAAAGTCCCCAGATGATTTTTCCTCCCTCCCTGAACTCATTCTAAACTGGAATTTCAGTCTTTCTTAAAAGAAGATAGAAGAGGATAGAATATACCTGACTACCTTGTCTGACTTGCTCTGCATCCTAGGTTTCATACCTGTTCCTCAGGAGAGCAACATCTGTTGGTTCAGAATACATTTATCAATGCCTTGAAAATGCCTGTTGGCCAGATTTGACTGCATCATGTCAGAAACAAATCTCTGTTTGTTCAGTAAACATTAATTAAATATATGGCCCAGAACTTAATTCCTTTTATTTCCTACATCACGTTTTCTTAAGTCTGTAGATATGTCCATTCAGCTACAGTCTTCCGCAGGGCAGTGCTATTCATCTTAAAATAAATAAAAACTAAATTGTTAGAATGGGCTCAGTGATTCATGCCTGTAATCCTAGCACTCTGGGAGGCTGAGGCGGGAGGATTGCTTGAGCTCAGGAGTTCAAGACCAGCCTGAGCAAGAGCGAGACCCCATCTCTACAAAAAAAAGAAATATTAGCCAGTGTGGTGGTGCATGCCTGTAATCCCAGCTACTTGGGAGGCTGAGACAGGAGGATCACTTGAGCCCAAGAGTTTGAGGTTGCAGTGAGCCATGATGATGCTACTGCACTCTAGCAAGACTCTGTCCAAAATAATAATAACAATAAAATAAATAAACAAAATTGTTAAAGTAAGAAATAAACCTTCACCAAAAAGTATGGTTTGGGGAAAAGCCATGGCACCCTATTGATAGTGACCTTGTGAAGACCTTATAGTTAAATATAAAATCATAATGAAACCTTTGTAATGTTGCCCAATCTTAGTTTCTTGAGGGATCTTAAGGGGTGGCTGAACAACCAGAGGTAAAACCCGATGCCCTTGTGAGAAAACCAAACAGACACAAACAACTCCTGACACTTCAGGGCATTTTTTGGCCCTAATCCACATGAAAAGAGCTAGGTAGTGTTTCCTTTTTAATTATTTATGTAAGGCATCGGGCTTTCTGCTAATGACGCCCAGGTGTATATTTCTCACATCCTGAAGGTAGATCACCTGATTTGCTCACTTCTAAAGGCTGCATTTCAGTGCACACTATTATGTTAAATCCCACTCCAAGATAGAATGGGTGTTTGTGTGTGTAACTATGGGTATCTACATTTTTAGTTGTCTTGTTTTGCAAAAGATCATCATCACCTGAATGCCTACAGGTGGAAGGCTTGGATCTAGGCTCTATGAGATTTACATCCAAATTGTCACCTTCATAGGACGTTCAAATGAGATACTGTACATAAAAGTATGTGAAAGCATTTTGTTAACTAAGATGAGTTAGTTGGAGGCAATAATTTATAAATATTCAAGTACTTCCTCTAATACCTCTATATCTAGTGATATAGAGACTGTTAGCCACTATCAGAATTAGGGGAAGAGACAATTCTGGGAATTGAGGTGGAGAGAGAGATATTCCCAAAGGAAATAAAACATGAGCTGGACATGTAAGGAATGGATTAGATTTAAGTAGGTATTACGTCTTATTTTATGGCATGGTAAATGGTTATCATCAAGCAACATCCTTTATTTAAAACCATCTGCAAGCAAACTATCCCGCTGGGGGGAAGAAAATTCAGTGACCAATTGGCATGAATGTCTGGTTTACTGAAAAATTTGATTGCTTTTAGTGGAAATTAAATTAACACATCAGCATTATGAATTACCAGTTTACTTTATGTAAGCTTTAATAGTATGGCTCATTTCAATTGAATGCTATTAAGTGAAATGAAAAAACTTGCTGGCTGACTTGAATGCTGAGGGCCTGCATCTTACTCACCAAAGTAAGATTCCTTGCAGGCCTGAATCAGCAGCAAGCTAGGTCCCATATCTCTTTTTCTGCTCTAAAAACAATGATATGCAGCAAGAAGGTCAACTCTGTATGATGTTCCTAAGAGACTATTGCATTAGTTCATGCAATGGTTCCCCTTTATCCTTTTAAGAAATATTTTACTGCCGAAACACAGGGTTTGGATTTGGTTGAGGGAGGAGAGGTTAGTTGGAGAAAGTTCTTCTATTAAATTTTTCCTGCTTCTGCGCTCATGAGAGGAGCTGGAACTAGCCTATGCACAGGAGCTCAATATCCTCTGTGGCAGAACCTCTGAAGATGTGATTAGAGTAGTTAACCTGACAAAACCTTATTGCATGGTCCTGTTTAATGTTTAGTAAATAGGACCGAATATCTACCCAAGGCTTTATGTTCCTGTAGCTTATTAAGTCTTCAAAAATGGTACCCTTCTCCTGCTGCTGTCTACTAGGACAACATGCAGAGACTAGAAGAGGATTAAGTGGAAGTTGGAGGGGAGGACAGGGATACTTCCTTCTTCCCTGCTTAGAATTAAAAAAAGGAGTACAGTTAGGAGGAAAACATGTGAGCAAATGTGATGGTTTTTCTGGGGCTATTTGTGAGCAAAGGATGGAGCCTGCCCATGCCATAGAGATCTTGAAAGACCATCCGTGGGCCAAAGGTCTAAAGAAAATGTATTTAAAAATGGAAGGAGCATGCTTGGGATTCAATGGAAGTCAGCTGAGAGAAGTTGAGAACCAAACTCTCAGTGAGATATCACTTTGGTTTCCCAGACAGGGCGTGTAACTGAGGGCAGAGAGCAGGAAAGAAACGAGGAACCAGGGCTGTGCTGAGAGTTACCCTTCAGCCCTGGGAGAGGGAAGACCCAAGGTCAGTAAGCACTGGGTGTACTTTTCCGGGAAGCCAAGCTTCCAGCCATGAACAATACCTGCACAGTGTAACATGGAAACACACAGGTGCTGATTCACTGAGCGTGTACGAATTAGCCATCTCCACCTCCCTTTGAAATGAGGCAGTGTATAAATAAACACAGTTCCAACAGACAGCAAAAACCACCGGTCTCTTGGGGTGGGCTAAGGCTTTATGTCAAATGCTTTAAAGATGTGACCAGGTTTATTTGTACCGGCTGGAGCCGGGACCTGAGTATCCACCTGTAGGGCACTGTTGCAGATGGTGGCGGCCGAGGCACCACTTCAGCCAGGACCAGATCTCAGGTCTCTTGGGCCTCATCTTTTTAGGTCAGGATCTCAACCTTAAGAAGTCCCTTCCTGGCAGATCACCAAGCTGGTGGCTGTGCCCCAGCTCCTGCCGGCAGTATTGCCCCCTCGGGAATTTACTGGGGAAAAAATCAACTTACATTATTTTTCCCTGGCCCAGGGCTAACAGCTTGCCCAGGGATGGCAATTATTAGACTCTAGGTTTAATACGTGTTATGTCAGCCACTTGCTTTTTTTTTTTTTTTTTTTTTTCTTTTTCTGTTTCCTTTTCAATAGCCAAGAACCAAAAAAAGCTAATTTGGCTTTTGTTTTCAAGGCAGCTGGCTTTGAGGGGGAATAATAGTGTGATGATTTGGTCCCGATAGTAACAGATGAGGGTGAAAGGGCAACTGTTTCCCTGGATTTGATCAATGGCAGGAATTTGATGGCAAATTAAATGTCGAATAAACCTGTCAAATGATTCCAAGAATCAATATTTACTGGAAAAAGTTTTTTGAGCCTTTAATGATCACATTTGCTCCCAAGGGAAATAATTCTAGCTGTATGTTCAGACATTAGGATTGTAATGCATAAAAACAATGTGAGGATGATTTTAAATGAGGTCACTTATTATGTTGTTATTGATAATGGAGTATTCATCATCTATACTGTCTTGTTTCTCAAAGAAGGGACCACAGAGCCATTGGGATCACCTGAGAGATTGCAGACTTGGGGAATCCCAGGCCCCGCCTGCTGCCTCCTGAACCAGAATGTCTGTGGGTGGCCATGCAAATCTGCATTTTATTGCACTCCTCAGGGGACTGTGGGGCAAATACAATTCTGAGAACTGTCAGCCTACAGTCTTTCTCCTCCACCAGGCCTATGTGTCCCAGGCGCCTGACAGAAATAAAGCCATGCCTGGAGGCTGGGTAATGTATCATAACAGTATATATGGAGGTCAATCCAAGATTGTTTTGGATTGAATTTGAAAACCAGGTATGAGTTATTACTGGATTACTTAATGTCTTTGAAATATTCTGCCTCGACTCTGCTCTATGCAGAGGTGATTTTAGGTTTGTCAATCTGAAGAGCACTTCAGAGGGGGAAGGGCAGAGAGAAGGCCGTGGCTCCATTATTACTTCTCTTGTGCTTTTTCTCCATTGCTGTCCCTGACTCTCTCCGGCCTTTGTCCACCCTTTAAATAATGGCATTTCCCAAGACTGATCTCAGAAGGAGGCCCTTCCTGTGTTCTCTGAGAGCATCAACTGAAAATATATGGGTGCCTCCCAGATCTGTGCATCTGGTCCACCCTATCACCCAAGCACCAGATCTACATCCCTGCGTGTTTAGTGGACAGAGCCATCTGGATGCCCCACAGGGACCTCAAACTCAGCATGTCCCAAACCAAACTCACCATCACCTGTCTACCTTCCTCCCTTTAAGATTGCTTATCAGTTTAAGAGCCTGGGCTCTGGAGTCTGACCACTTGGTCTCCATCCCAGCTCCACTACTAACTAATGAGACTGCTGGGCTGTTGCCCACTGCC
The DNA here is from genome assembly GCF_020740605.2 of Lemur catta. NCBI lineage: Eukaryota > Metazoa > Chordata > Mammalia > Primates > Lemuridae > Lemur > Lemur catta. The sequence goes on from NC_059139.1 coordinate 45,215,828, forward strand.
CAAAGCCTCCTTTTCCTCATCTGTGCAATAGGAATAGTGCCTTCCTCATGGGTTAATGTGCAGAGTAAGATAACAGACATAAAGAATTTAGGTCAGTGCGTGACCCAGGGCAGGCATTCAGGATACCTTAGCCATTTTTATTATTCATTCCTTTATCAAATGTCAACTGAGGGCCTGCTCTGTGAGACACTGCTTCTGACCTAATGATTCCTGAATTAGAAACTGTCAAAATGCCAAGTCTCCCCATTAAGCTGTACCCCTTCAGGATAGGAGTAGCATCTCATTCATGTTTTAATCTCAATGCTCAGTTTATGACTGTAGCACTAACTTGCCTGATTTAAACTCTAGAAAACCGTGTCCTCTATAGGTAATTCACATTGCCTTAACACATAAGGAATACAAAGGCAGGAGAAGACCGTTACGATTTTTAAAAACTTCTCTGACACCTACTCTAGTCTCAAGAAAGTGAGGTTTAATTGTTGAACCATGTGAAAGGGACATTTTTGAGATAAAAAATAGCAGATATAGGTAATCTCATGTTTTACCCTAATAACTTGGCAGGGTACTTGTACTTGGCACATGGCAGGCGTTCCTCAAAACAAAAATAATTCCCAAATCAGTCACCCAAATGCTGGGATTAATCTATAACATTCTAAGGAAAATGTGTCTCAGATAAATCTTGTTTTAAAAAAGTAAGGATTTGGGCCTTGTAAACTCTTAAAACAATCTGAGAAGCACTGAGGGGCAGTGAAAAGAGTGAGATCAGCTGGACAAGACAGCTAACTCTTATTAAACCACCTGTCCCCATTAGCTTCAATTTCCTCATCTGTAAAATGGGAAGAGTTACAAGCATTGATCATTGTGATGCGCATAAGAGTTATCATGCAAATAAAAAATTTTATAAACCATGAAGTGCATCACAAAGAAGAGGTAGTGTTAGTATTCTTGCACCCACTCCCAAATAGAACTGGCCACAATATGCACTTGGCCGCCCTACAGATACAACAGTCGGTGGCCAGTGACGGGCCAGTGCTCATCTCTGACGCTCATCTTTCTCTTCTTTAAAATGGGGGGGGGGATGAAATTGTCACCTGCGCTCCTTCGGGTCCTCCCATTCTGTGAGTTGAGTAAATTCTGATTTCTCACACCATGAAAGTGGAAGTGACAGGTCCTCCTAGGCTCATGGGGAGGATCTTTCCTTCTTGGCTTCTGGACTTGTCACATCTTAAAAGCAAAGGAAGGGACTCCTTTCTTGTGCTCGAGGAGCATGAGCATTTTCCTTTGTCTGCAGTAGCTTTTGGTTAGAGAACAGAAGCTCGCAGATCCCACCTCGTCTCAGCCCCGAGGAAGCCGGTCAGAGCCGTGGAAGCTGTCATTAAGGCTTACACGGGTGGACACAGAGGAGAGCGCTCTGTAAATGGTGAAGCAGGAGACAGCTGTTCATTTCTGCTTTTAATGAAACCTGGAGTTGGCTCCCCTGACAGCTTACTGCCTCGCCCTTCACTCAGCCTGCGTGTGTGTGTGTGTGTGTGTGTGTGTGTGTGTGTGTGTAGGGGGGTGTGTGTGTGTGTGTGTGTGTGTAGGGGTGTGTGTGTGTGTGTGTGTGTGTGTGTGTAGGGGTGTGTGTGTGTGTGTGTGTAGGGGTGTGTGTGTGTGTGTGTGTAGGGGTGTGCGTGTGTGTGTGTGTGTGTAGGGGTGTGTGTGTGTGTGTGTGTGTGTAGGTGTGTGTGTGTGTGTGTGTGTGTAGGGGTGTGTGTGTGTGTGTGTGTGTGTGTAGGGGTGTGTGTGTGTGTGTGTGTGTGTGTGTAGGGGTGTGTGTGTGTGTATGTGTGTGTAGGGGTGTGTGTGTGTGTGTAGGGGTGTGTGTGTGTGTGTGTGTGTGTAGGGGTGTGTGTGTGTGTGTGTGTGTGTGTGTGTGTGTGTAGGTGTACCTTCTGTGCGTTGTTGAAGATGTGACCTTCAGGCTATCTCATCAACCTCAGTTTCTGCCAACTTTGGGCATGGCCAGTTCTCCTTAGATGTCTCCAGGGAGCCAGAGTTTCACCAACACCATCTATGATATTTATTTCTCCTTCTTTCAGCCAGAAGATAAGATAAAAAGAAAAAAAAAAAGCAAACTCCTTTCTTCCACTCTCTTTCACTTCTAACCCCTGACAGCCTGGATTCTCATCCCTTTGCCTTGAAGCTTTCAAAAAGGGAGACGAGAAAAAGGAAAAGGAGAACTTAAGAGAATGAGACTGGGCAGGAGAATGTAGAGTATTTAGAAAGCGATTTAGAAAGTGGGTAAAGTGAGAACCCTGCCAAAGGAGTTGGACCTCTTGTCTCCTGGCGTCCTATTCCCCAACAAGCCCTGCATCTAGTGTGTACGTGGGGCTGTCAGATGCACGAGGAGGCTCCCTTTGCCACCAGGAGCAGGGTCTGTGAGCCGGCAACCTGAAGGCTCGGTTTGCAACTGCCTACCATGAACAGTTTAGAACAAGGAAAGAACCTCGGAAGTTTGTGGGGGTTGTTTTTTTTTTTTCTCCAGGCATCTAAAGGTCAGGGAAAGTAAAGCACAAGATGGCAGAGCACCAAGGGAAGGAGGGGGTGGGAGGACAAGCTGACCCATGGAAAACAAACCGAAACCAATGGCAGCAAAAAAGAAAAGGGATTAACAGCAACAGGGTCCAGGAAATGTAGAGAAAATTAGGTTTAGTTTCAAATTATAGAATAACTAAATTCTCTGTAACACAAAAAGATATCCAAGGTAAGGAAAAAAGTGTTGTCTAACTCCCAAGCAATAATCAACTTATTTAAATGTAAAAACATTATTTACAAAGTCTCTTGAACTTGTTCACAATGTAATTTGAGTTTTTTATTCTCTTAAGAAAACCGTTAAAAATTTGGAGAGCCATGGATTTAGGAACATGCATCAGGGATGAAACAGATGCAGAAACAAAAATTCATTTCCAACAGAAAAGAAATGCTGTTTTCGGGAATATCAGGGGAGACGTGGGAGGGAATTTGGCTGATTGCTCAGCAGAAACCAAGAAGGCACCGGCCTTGGGTGCGTGTGGGAGGCCGGCGTGCCCGGCCACGCGCAAGAGCAATTCAGCGGGGACTGGCTGCCCGGCAGCTGACCCAGGCTGCACGCTGGCCTCTTACAAAGCGGGATCTTGGCATCGCAACATGAAAATCTTTATTTTGGATGGGAGCGGATAAGGGAAAGGGGAGAAAGGAATAGTGTCACAGCACTGAGGTCGGCCCTGTGTGGTCTCGTGGAGCATGACAGGGGTCCCAGCTCTGCTCTTCTACAGTCTCCAAGGTCTTGAGCAAGTCAGTAGACCTCAGATCTTTGGTCCATGACGAGAGGAGGATAATATTAGCTCCCACCACTTCACAGGAATGTTGCAAGGCTTAAACAAGGCACTATCTAAAGGACAGAATGCTCTGAAAGCCCGAAAGCACTCTACACATGTAAGGTTTTATTGCTGTGTTCTTTGATGGACTCTCTCATGATCAAAGGATTAAACGCTGTCACTGACCTCTTCTATGTACCAGGTTATTTTCTGATCCAAGCAGGGTGGCACCTAGCACATAGATGTTCCAGCGTGTGCATGACCTTAAAACCAGTGTGCGTGTTGGATTATGCTTTTCTATCTACCCGTGTTCCCCGTTGGCTCCAGGACACCCAACCTAGAAAAAGTTCTTTTCCAAGCCTCAGGCTGAGAGCCGCAAGAGCAGAGAGATGTGACAAGATGAGTGAGTTGACTGGAGGAGTTAATTTGATGTGTGAGGGCCCCTGAGAAATCAAACTCCCTCCAGGGTGAGGAGTTGCACTTCCCAGAGAGGGATTCAGAGCAATTTCCTGGTAACGGTTGGCTTTCCGTTTTCTGTGCCGGAGCTGTTGGTCTTTGGGGATCCGTGGAGTCAGAACCAAGACTACCAGCACTTTGTTTTCTAAGAGCGCCTCAATGGCAGGGGTGGGGGCCTTAGTTGTCTGGCTGTGCCTGGTGATAATGGTGTCCCTGGGGCTGAGGTGATTTCTTGCTCCAGGGGAACAAGAGGGGGGCTGCTGTTAGGCCAGGTTGCCTCAGCCCTTCTCCCGGACCCCTCCCTGGAGCCCCAGCTTCCTCACTTGTGGGGAAGGGAGCTCAGGAGATACCTTCCCGCCAGGCTGGGCTGGGCCCCAGCATTCGCTCAGAGGGGACTACTGTGAGGGAATCTGGAAGAGAAGATTCAGTAGACAACTTTGCCGATTCAAGAGTCTCCCCTCCCTCCACAGCAGCTCGCCCTCTCTTCAGCGTGACCACACGCTGGCTCTGCATGCGATGTGGGGTCCTGCAGAAAGGAGGCCAGAAATGCTTTCAGACAAAAAGCTGCTATTAAAAGCTGCTGGGAAAACTGTTGGTAATGTTTAGTTCCTGTACCAAGTACCTTTCATTTCTTGTTCTTAGCAGGCTGAATTTTAGCTTGGGGAGTGTTTTTTTGCACATGGGGCTAGAGGTTAGAGGTGTCCTTTCAAAAAACCCACTTTGGTGAAGAGGTTGAGTTGAAGAACTCTAATTGCTCTCATTTTCCCTCTTCCTCCCTCCCTCCCTCCCTCTGTCCTTCTTTCCTTCTGATGGAATCAGACCTTAAAATCAAGACATTTTGCGCTGTGGCCTTCTGTTGATCTATCAAATCTTACTTTTAGCTAAATAATCCCTGTCCTTATCTCATGCATTTCCAACTCTAGAATCTTCACACTGGAAGTTTTTGTAGTGTTGAATCACAGTATTAAATATATTTTCTAAGAAGACCTAGGCAAGAGGTTGGAAGAAGTTGGTGGGTGAAAACATGTAGCAGCAAGAGCAGGGGGCAGAGACGGGGTGAGGGGGCTTCTCTCCTGGCTGCAGCCTCTGCCCCAGCCCTAACTCTTGGTCCTGGTTACCAGTGATTTCAGAACTCTCCTCATCTTCTCCTTTTCACACTAAATAGAAACAGGAGGCTTTCTTTTATTCTACAATTACCATTTCTATTTTCTTCTGAAACCAAGGAGAAGCCCATGTGTGTGTGTGTGTGTGTGTGTATGTGTGTGTTTATAGGAATCTAAAATTCTGTGTAGAAGAGACCCCACATGCATCCTAGAATTTATGTAGGTAGAAAATAACATTTTGCTTTAAGAGATTTCAGAATCACCTGGGTTTAGTAAAACATAAACCACTAAAACAGCTCAACTTCATAAAACATATAGATTCAGTTAATCTGTCAGATTTTCAAAACGGAAGAAAGAAATCCCAGCAATAACTGAAACATACGGGCTTCCTTTTGCGTTCGGAACACAGCTTTGGGTGAGCACAAACAAAAGTCTCATTGTCTGCAAGGCCCCTGCTGCTTCCAGGGTCCCCAGACCGTCCTCTTTTGATTCTGAGGTGGAGCAGACCCCTTTTTGTCCCACAACAGTCTTCTCCGCTGCCCCCGGCCCCCACCCGGGTCGGCCTTCGCATTCACCCTGGGCTTTGTGGGGCAGCCCTCAAAGACTGTTTCTTATGGAGGCAAGAGGTGACACAATCATCCATCCAGCCCCCACTCTTGCTTCCCTCCGACCGAAGCTGGGGGAGGTTAACTATTGTTCACGGGCTGCCTCACGGTGTCCCTGTGAGGTGTGGAGGGGAGACTGCAGACCGCAGTGGTGGGGAGAGAGGCTGGGACCGGGTTGCCATTCTTCCCTGGGAACTTCTTTTCTGCAGCAACTGAATGAGACCTTTACAGGCGAGGGTGGTGGCCTCTCCTTCAGAATGGTTGGCCCGTTTCCCAGTGTGAAACATTCCCCAAATATGCAACTGTGCGAGCATCCCAGCAGAGAGCCGCCTGCCTGCCCCCTCGGGGATGCCGGGGCTGAGGCCCGGGCTTGGCCAGATGCTGGGGTGGCCCGGCCCCTGGTTACGTCGTCCGGGGGAAGAATCTGGCCAACAGTCCTGCCGTGACAAGAGTTAGAAGCTCCTCTCTCTCTCTCTCTCTCTCTCTCTCTCTCTCTCTCTCTCTCTCTCGCTTTAAATCCCTTCCTTCATTCAAATCCAATCCTATAAAAAGGCTTTTGTTGAAGGAGCAGCCATGGCATCTTGGTGCGTGTCTGCGCCATTCCTCCCAGCATTTCCAAAGATGGACAAAAAGAACATCGTTAGTTGAGTTCCTGGACAAATTGGTCTGAAAATTGATTTGGGAGGAGTAGAGGTAAACAGCAGCTGTCACATGGCATTTGTTTTGTTTGCAAGTGATAAAGCCAAAGAGGAAAGGAACTCCTGGCGGATGGTAAGAAGCCCCTGCCAGGGAGCGCCTGGGTAGCAGGCCACCTTGCCGTGTCTGGGGCGGGGCAGGACGCGTGGGCAGGGGGTGGGCTGTGCAGGGCTGCTGTTGCCTGGAGGTGCATGTTGAAGGGTGCAGTTGGCAGGGCTGGGGGCATCGTGTAGGAGCACTTAGGAAAGAAAGGGGCTCTGATTTCATTACCATCTCTTGGGGAGGGGGCCACTTCTGTGTACCTTGCTCAACTCTGCGTCTGTGGCTTCCCACAGAATATAGTCAGGATAGTAGCCATACCTGGACGTTGTGCTGCCTGACGCTTTGGGTGCTCACATCAAAAGTATGACCAAGGCAATGACTATTCACTTCTTGGTCTTACGCTTTTGCTTAATTTTGCCTCAACTTAGTGCCTTTGAAGTTCCTGAACTCTTTGTTTCAAGGAGGACACTGATGGAAAGATCTAGAAAGAGGTCCTTATGGTTTTATGTGTTTTGCTGATTTTCATTTTATCATTTGATTTTCTTTTGCTTTAGCTTTAAATGCACATTGTTGTCAAAAACAACCAAAAAGCCAAAAGCAAGCCAGGCGAGGTGGCTCACACCTGTAATCCTAGCACTTTGGGAGGCTGAGGGGGGAGGATTGCTTGAGGCCAGGAGTTCTAGACCAGCCTGAGCAACAATGAGACCCCATCTCTACCAAAAATAGAAAAATTAGCCGGGTGTGGTGGTACACGCCTATAGTCCCAACTACTCAGGAGGCTGAGGCAGGAGGATCGCTTGAGCCCAGGAGTGGGGGTTGCAGTGAGCTATGATGACGCCACTGCACTCTAGTCCAGGAGACAGAGGGATACCCTGTCTCAAAAACAAACAAACCAAAAAACCCAAAACGCAATGTCCAACAAATTAAAATATTTAGCATTTATAACAAAGGAACTTTCTTTCCTGTGGCTTATTTTTCTTAAACCTCAGTTCTTTGCCTGCTTAGACTGTGTGACATTGTTCTGTTTCTTCATTTTTAAGTGTTTGAAATAAGATGTCACACACTTTCTTTTAATTTTACCTTCTTTTTTTGTGGGTATTCTGCTACCCTAGCCTTTTTTTGGCCACTATTCTTCTAATGCTTTCTGGCTTCTTGCTTCTTTAAGCACATTTCTGGTTTTATTCCTTTGGACTTTTCCTTGGCATGTAATGTCTGTGCCTCGTCTATTTTCCCAAATCCTAGTTCCGGTAACTAGCACCCCCCATGGAGCAGTGCAGTGGAGGCTCTAGAGCCGGGCGACCTGGGTCCAAATCCTGGCTCCACCACTTACTAGTCATGTGACCCTGAGCTAATTAATTCTCTTCTATAGACTCATTGTCCCCAGTGGGAAAATCGTAGTACCTGTGTCACAGAGCTCTTCTAGGGATAAAGGAAGTCATGTATGTGAAGTTTTAGAGCAGTGCCTGATACCATAATTAGCCTGGGCTTCTTTTATATGCAATGTGGGGCTTATTGATAAATATGAGCTGTTAGGAAGAGTGAGATGGTGGAGGAGAATGGGCTTGATAATGGCCATGGTGGTAAGTTTCTCAACACGGTGCCGTTTCTGTCGTACTTCTGGTCCTTGATGACAGAAAGGAAAAAAAACCCTAGCTAAGCTGTGTGCTCTGGATTGCTTTCTTTTTTAATTTTCTAACTGCTTTATTGAGATATAATTTGCATATGATACAATTCACTCATTTAAAGTGTACCAGTAAATGTTTTTGATATATTATCTTATTTTTTAAAGTTGTGATTATATATTAATATATATAAAAAACATAACATTTGCCAATTTAACTATTTTTAAATATACAATTCAGTGTCATTAATTGCATTCACAAGGTTGTACAACCATCAACTCTATTTTAAAAACATCATCATCACCCCAAACAGAAACTGTACCCATTAAGCAATAACTCCCCAGTCCCCCTCCTTTACTCCCATAACCTCTAACCCACTCTGAGTCTATGAATTTGCCTATTCTAGATATTTCATATAAGTATAATCATATCATATTTATCCTTTTGTGTCTGACTTATTTCATTCAGCATAATATTTTCCAGGTCCTTCCATTAGGTTGTGGCATTATCAGAGCTTCACTCTGTTTTATGGCTGAGTAATATACCACTGTATGGATATACCACATTTTACCTAATCACACACGGGGGCATTTGGGTTGTCTCGCTTTTTGGCTGTTGTGAATAATGCTGCAGGTAACATTGACATACTAGTATCGGCTCAAGCTCCTGCTTTCAGTTCCACCTAGGAGTGGAATTGCTGGGTCCTACCATCATTCTATTTTAGCTTTTTGAAGAAGTGCCGACCTATTTTCCTGGAAAACAGTTGCTTTTGGTTATTCTCTCTGCACTTGTATTTCTCTCCGTTGGTGTCCGTCTCCCTCAGACTCTGTTTTGTTTCCTCCTGTCGCCTGAGTGTCACTGTACTTCCAAGCGGCAGACATGTTGTGGTTTACCCTTCCAACCACGTGTCTCCCTCCCACTTTTCTGAGGGAACACCCCTCTTCTCTGTCCCTTGGCAGCTGGCAGAGCATGTGTCACCAGCTCTGGCCACACATCTGCCTGATGAATTTCATCTCATTGTCCAGGGAGGGAGAGTCTGGTAGAAGGTGGTCCTAGGCCTCAGTCCAGTTGGGCTGGACTGGCCTGGGATCTGCAAGGTGTGGGAAGTCGGGGCCGTGGCGCCAGGCCCTGCGGGGTCTCAGCCCTCCCCAGACCGGCCCCTCATCCCACACAACACCTTGCTGTGCTCTCCATCTACTGTGCTTGTTTTTAGGGGCAAATTTGGCCACCCCATCCTGCAGGAGGGTTGTTCTCCACTTCATTTCCTCACAGTTTCTCCAGTTTTCAATGAGCAAGCGAATTACTTAATGAATACTCCAGCAGACTGCAGCCTGCCTCAGACAGCCATTCTGGTTGTTGGGCTAATTGTTAGCTGGGGTTTCTGGATGTCATTCACTTCACAATAAGGCTCCTAATTAATCTCAGCACAGTTCTCACCAGAAGAAAGGCTGATACGGAGAAACATCCCCAATTACCATGAGAAAGGAAATGTCAAGAGCCCGGCTGAGTTTTCCTGGCACCCACCCTTGTCTCAGATGAAAACCGCCATTGCGGCGCGGAGGCTGCCGGGAGCCGAGCAGCCCGGCCCACACATACCCAGCTGGGGGGAACCTGGCGGAGTCCGCACCCTCCTGTTCAGTGGCACCAGTTGTGCTTCCCAAGATGGTGTAGAGAATCCCAGTGCCACAGCGTTGGGGGCGGAAATTCTTCTGCGACCCTACAAGCAGGCAGGGCAGATTTCATCTGGAAAAGCTGAAGGTCTCCTCTTTTGTGTGTGTTTTTGTGCCTGCAGGACAAAAGATCCTTCATCACCGAAGTGACGTTTTAGAAACAGTCGTCCTGATCAACCCTTCCGATGAAGCAGTCAGCACTGAGGTGAGCGTTTGGCTCTGCACAGCCTGGGGCAGGGCCTCGCATGCTGGACAGAGACCCAGCTGGTCAGAGGGGCTGGGCAGGCGGGCAGGAGACGGACTCAGGAGACAGAGGTCCTGGGTCCGGGGATCTCCCTTAACTCCCAGTCAGTGGCTGGTTCTCGGCATCGGTACCACCCCAGGCTGCCCCTCCCGGTAAGGACAATGTGGAAGATGCTAGCTGGGACTGTAATGTTTTGTCAAGGTAAGGGGATATAGAATTTGGGGTACATATGGGGCAGTGTTGCTGGGATGGAGTCTGGTGGGGATATAGCAGGGGAAGTAGACTGCAAGCCCTCAGGACAGACACCCAGGACAGACTCAGAGAAGAATGCCATCTCAGATGCGAGCCCCATTCAGAGCTATCCCGCATACCCTTGAAAGGCAGGACAGCATAGTGGTCAGGAGCGTGGACTGACACCAGACTGCGTAGGTCCACAATCCCACGTCTGCCACTTACTAGCTGGTGGCCTCGAGCAAGTTATTCACTGTCTTTGTCTTAGTTTGCACCTCTGTGCAAGTATGAATACCATTATTAATACCATATGAAATTGTTGCTACAGAGAGTAACTATGTATTTCAGAGCCCACTGCGACATAAAAAACTTGGCTGAAGCCGAGAATGCCTGATCACCCAGGCCAGAGGAATTGCTATAGCTCCATTTTACACTTCCTTTATTATAGCTGAGCACTTCTGAGATTGAGTTGCCTCTTGGACTTTAAGTAGCCAAAGTCCCTGGGAGCCTCCATTATCTGTAGCATCTCTTCTACCCCCACTTTGAGCATGTCTGTGCCTGCATCCTGTTTTTGTAAATTGATATATAATTCACATACCATAAAATCCATTAAAGTGTACACTTCAGTGGTTTTTAGTATATTTACAAAATTGTGCAACTATCTAATTCCAGAACATGTTCATTACCCACTAAAAACCCTGAAACCGTTAGCAGTCACTCCCCACTCCTCCTTCTGCCAACCACTAATCTACTTTTCTGTCTGTAGATTTGCTTATTCTGGACATTTCATATAAATGGAATCATACAATATGTGGCCTTTTGTGTCTGGCATATTTTACTTAGCATAATGTTGTCAAGGTTCATCCATGTTGTAGCATGTAACAGTACTGCACTGCTTTTCGTGGCTGGGTAATGCTAGACCACATTTGTGTGTCCATTCCTCACTTGATGACCACTTGTGTTGCTTCCGCTTTTTGGCGTAACCTGTTCTGACCCAGGCCTGCCTGCTTCAGGTCTGCAGGACCTCTTTGGCCATCTGTTAAGGTGCCAGTTGAGGAAAGAGATGGGATGGATAGCAGTCCCTCTGTGACTAACAGAATCAGGAAGTAATTACGACATGAAAAACGCTGGAGAATTAATAAATGTCCAGACAGACTGCCTGGAACAGCTGTGAGAAATGAAAAGGGAAAAATAAGGAAATTTTTTGTAAGGAATCCAGGCTCACCTGTGGATCAGATGGGGCTGAAACAATTCCTTAGTTACCTGTGTTTCTCTGTGATTAGACTGTGGGGTCCTTGGGCAAGGGGTCATGTCCTGTTTACTTCTGTATCCTCCCCTCGGTGCCTAGCACGATGCTTGGCACGTAGTGTGCGCTGAACATTCAGGAATTGGGCTCAGAGCGAATACCTTGGTGCTTAGAGCGGTGTTTCTGCTGAAGGACAGCTGGCTTCCTGCCATTTAAAGTTCACAGAGAATTCTTTAGTGCAAACCATTTGCAATTCTGTTCCAAAGATTGCTGTTCAGGGGTAGCCTTTTCTTTGTGTTGGGTGTCAAGCACCTTGCTGATTCCGTTGGAGACTGCACTTGGAGCTGTGTGCTTGCTGCATGGCTTGGAAGGAAAGGGATCCTGGATGGAGGGGCCCACGGGGGACTCTGTTGGCTCCCTATCCTTCCTGAGGGGCAGTTGGGGACCTGGACTGTCCATGGTGACTCAGCCTGTGAGATATTCGCAAGTCTTTCCTGGTCTCACAGACTACACGCTGCTAGCAGACACTTCTGAACAGCTGTGGAACAAATGATTGCCAGCTGTGAGGACTGCTTTGCGAAAGAGGAGAAAACTAGGGGGAGAAAGTCAACTACTGCTACTGTGTTGGTTGTAGCAAAACTTTGAAAATGACATTCATGGGCGAACTGATAACCACACTTCCTGGTTTTGTGGATGATTTCTACAGCTAGGGCTCTGTCTAATCCTCCCCCTTTCTCCCTGTCCCCAGGGGAAATTAGACCCTAAGGGAATGAATGTCTTTTTTTGGTAATAAACTTCATTGGCTCCAAAGGCTAGTCCTGTCCTGAAGGTGGGGTGGCAGCACTGCCCATGGCTCAGGTACTACGCTCTGTGCTTTGTTTCAGGTGCGATTAATGATCACTGATGCCGCCCGACACAAGCTGCTCGTGCTGACCGGGCAGTGCTTTGAAAATACCGGAGAGCTCATTCTCCAGTCCGGCTCTTTCTCCTTCCAGAACTTCATAGAGATTTTCACCGATCAAGAGGTAGGTTTCTGTCTGGGAATGTCTACGCTTTCAGTTGCTTGGTTATTGTCGCCTTAGGCTGCCCTGCTCTTTGAAAGCACTGGGGGAGATTGAAGAAGGGGAGGAATGTCACGGCTCCTTTGAAATAAGCAAAGCTGCGTGATCCAGAATACTTCAGTTCTGTGGCTCATTGCCAAAGAATTTAGAGCACTCATCTATAATTAATTGGAGTCATTCTTAATGTGCCTAAGAGGTAGATGGGAGGTGTTAGTCTAGTAAACATTTTATAGATGGCAAAAGTGATGGAGAAACTTGAAATGTTAGAGCCCCGATGAAAAACCAGGTTTCCTGTTTTCTGAGAGAATGCTCCAAAGATCTCTTGAGCTTTTGGTAGGATTTAACTGCCTTGATCTCCTTCAGGACTTATACTTTCTTTTCCAGGCCTAATTATTTAGATTTCTCTTACTTTTTAATGCCTGGTCCTGATGCTTGAACTTGGGTTGTTTGAACAGTGAGCTCTAGAAAAGGAAATAGGGCTCATCAATGACCCAAGAAAAAGATGGTTAAATTAACTGGACTGAAGCTGGATCAGTACTATTTCTAATGAATATATCTCATTCAAAGATGACACGTGAAGTATTGAAAACTATATGAAGTTAGTGGTATTTGGTGAAATCAGATGAAAGATTTTAATTTATTTATTTCTGCTTGAAACCTTATCCTGGCTGGGAAACTTTCCAAAATAATGTGCCTTTTTCATCTAGCTTATCTGTTGATGGCAGTGACAGAAACAATGCAGGCCCATCACCAGGGCAGGCTGGGGCATGCCTGTGGCTGATGGCAGATTTCTAAAGGGAGGGGCTGAGGGATGTGCTGAAAAGAAAAGTTACCACGTCTGTTTAAAACTGTCTTCCTGAGATGGCGGCTGCTGTGTCTCACGTGGACCGCAGAGGGCCATGTGTCTCTCTGCATTTAATCTTCCTTAGCCCTGCGGTTCACGGAGAGGTCTCTGTGTACTTTTCATCACTGGCAAGAGCTGTAAGCAGTCCGCCCAACTTCATTTGGCTCACCTGGGGGCATCTGTAAAAACACTGGTCAGATAACATAGTGATTTTCACTCTCCACCCACTGGGGAGGAGGGAATACAAAACTGAAAAGGTGCTCAGAAGGTGTGGTGTCATCTGCATCTTGGAGCACAGAGAACTGGCTCCCACAGGGACAAAGGGACCTCCGGGCAGTCAGTTAGCTCCTTTCTCAGAGGCTTCAGGGCTCTTCATGGTTGGTGCATCTTTACTACATCAAAATGGGAGCTTCAGCCTGTCTTCTTTCAAGACAGCTAGAGTTTAGGTTCCATGTCTGGTTCATCTTGGTATTCATTGCAGCTGCACATTGTAAAGGCGCAGCACATCATTGTTCAATTGCATTGAAATTCTAAAGCTAGAGCTACAATTCTCACTCTGCCTACTGCCCTGAAATTGGCCTGCGATCACTATAACCTGTAATGTCAGGATCTTTTGCACAATTGTGTCCCCATGTGCTTGTTGTACCTGGAGGCAGTGGGCCTTTGTCTAGTAGCTCAGAGGCCACACACACTATTATGTCTTGCCTGGGGGAAGGGAGAGAGCTGCAGAGGCCTGGAAGTGGCCCAGAGACCTGGTGAGTGAGCAGTTACGTGGCCTGCCTCTAGGCTCATTTATGTGCACATGGGTACCTTTCTGCATTCCTGTGCAGTTCTGCAGTTGGTTTCTACTCAAGTCATTGGTTTCTCTTTTTTACTATAAAACCAAACAAAGGATATATGTAAAGAGAAATGTTTGTCACTGCCAAGATTTTAAATACGGAGGTATCACAATTTGTCCATCTGGACCCTAAATAATATCTGCTCCCCCTACTTTTTAAATATTGCTATTTAAGTCATTTTTACTAGACTATAGAAATAAAATTTTAGCACAATGGACTGTGCATGTGTCAGATATTGCCACTAATTATAGAAGAAAAAGAAATAGCCTTAACTGAAGAATTTGAGTTCTGTGAATTCTTTGGCAGGGCAGATTCCCCAGGGTTTGTATTCATGGAGGCCGGTTCTGAAGGACACACATCCTCATTACACTCAGGCAGGTATCGTTAAGGCCAGAGGCTGTGTCATATTCTCTTCTGCCACCTCCACAGCCCCCATGCTGATACTTTGAAGAAAGTAATACTCAATCCATGTTGAAAAGGATTTCTAGGGTTTTTCCTAACAGACTAGATCAGTGGTGTCGGAGTAGTGGGGGGAAGGCCATGGAAGAAGGAGGACATTGGATAGAATTCACTCTCTTCCTCCGGCCCCAACCAAAGCAACTTGGTCTTTATCTCCTTTCCATTGTGGACTTTGAAGAAAGGATGTCACAGCAAAAGTGGATTGCAAATCGCTGGACTAGATCAGGGGTTATCAGCCTTTGGAGCTATGATTGCCCATTGTTGCCTTGAAAAAGGGTTGAGTACAGAGCGACTAGGTAGCAAAAGGACCTTCAGGGCCATTTGGTGTCCCCCTCTGCTCCTTTTATCCAGTCCTTGAAACATACTAGTTAACTCCAGAGAAATCAGAAACACAATTTGAGAAAAAAAATTTTTTTTTTTACAAAAATAGCTAAAAATAAATGGACTGAAAAATAAAACATTCAGTATACTTTGAGCTTCAGGTTTTTGGAGACTTAATTGTTGGAAATATAACCACAAAACCAGAACTTACAGTTAGGACAATTGCCTGGCTAACCCCATCATCCCTCCCTGAAGTCCAGGGATGGTGACATCATCTCCTGGGGGCATTTTTCAGTCTCTCTGTTAGAAAGTTTTTCCTTATTTGTCTCATTGTATCTTTAAGGAAGGAATATGATCCCTTTCCCACCTACAGTGCCTTAGACACTCTTCACCAACACTGCCAATTTTTTTCCCCTCCAGATTAATCATCTTCAGTTTTACCACAGTTCTTCATAAGATATTAAACATTCCTTATAATCCCTAGGTATTGTCCTTCAAACCTGTTCCTCTGTCAAGAAAGGGAGATGGGATGAGTTTTGGGGGAATTCAAACATTCAGTCCTGATCATGTTTTAGAATGTAGGAATTCCCAGACAGTTGGATATATCAGTTCAGAGCTCAGGGAACTCAGAATTGGGCTGGAGATATTAATTTGGAATCCATTAGCATATCAGAGGTATTTAAAGCCCAGAAGATAGGTGAAATGATCGAGACAGAGAAATGTATTAAGAAGAGAAAAGGGCCCAGGTCTAGCATTTAGAGGCCAATACGGCCAAGGTGAAGGGGCCAGCAAGGGAGACTGGTTTCCATAAAGTGTCGTGACTCAAACTGTACACTCTGTTCCAGGAGTCACTGACCAGGTTAGGACTGTGAGAGTCAGTGGCTTCTATAGTTCCCAATATAATCTTTCATTAAAGAAGTCTAAAAGTAGCTTTGACCATGTACAAATACATCACCATGCACAGTTGTCAACAAGAAAGTGATGCAGGCTTTGAGGGGCTCTGCAATTTACATAATTTGGGGGCTCCCTTTAAGAGAAAAACACAATTATTAATGCACAATTAAGTACAGGACTTTGGTAGGGGACCATGCCAGCAAGGGGCCTTGAAGTTTAAGCTTCTTTAGCTTCATGATAAATTCACTGGACTGTCAACTATTAAATAAAATCCTGGTGTCTTTTCCATGGATGTCATTGTTAAGCCACATCTCTCAATCCTTTACTTCACCCTGCTGGTTTACTGAACCTTACATTTATCCCTTTAGAATGCCATACTGTTAGAGTTGACTTAGCCATTATTGTCCCAATATGAAGAGCTTTTCTAAATACCTTAATTCTACCAACCCACATTTTTCTGTGTCTCCCATTTTCATGCCATCCACAGATTTGATAAGCATGTGTTCACCATTTTCATCCAAGAGAATACTTAACAGGACAGAAAATGAGCCTTGAGGCAGCCCACCATAGACCTCCCTCCAGGTTGACACTAAGCAGCACTATTTATGTGGCTGGCCAGAAATCCATCTAATTCTGCTATCACACAATTAAATGTCTTACTAAAGCCCAGAGATACACAGTCTACTGTATTTCCTCATCAGCCAAGCAAGTAACCTAATCAAAAAAGGAAATGTAGTTAGTTGGCCATGGTTTAGAAACTTAAATCTTGTTTCATTAATATCATCTGCAATAATGCCATTTATTTTCTATACCTTCCTTCCTCTTTCAGTATGCCTGCATTTCATTAGAAAAAGTAATTTACAAAAAAGATTATCTTTGCCCTGAAGCAGTGTTTCTCCCAGTCATGTCTGTCATCCATCTTTGTAAGAACCAGGGTGGCACTCAGTGTGTTTGATAAGTATCAGCAGACTTGTGTCACATCCCAAGTGCCCACTCCAGGAAGACAGCATGTGTTGAGTTGGCCAAGTTTAGCACAGTTCAACAAGCATCTGTTGAGACTTATTATGTATTGGGGAAACAAAGATAATTGAGACACAAGTTAAGGTGTGCTTCCTGCTATCCAGAAGCATTTAGTATAGAGAGTAAAACAGTTACCATTTACTATGATGATGAGTTCTCAGTTTGTTTAGAAGAAGCCTCAGCTTCCAAGTCTAAGAACTGGTCACATGTTTCCTTGCCACTGCTAACATTGCTGGGTCTTCCTTATCGTTCTCCTCCACTCATTGAATGAGCATCGATTGTGCACCTCTGTGGGCTGAGTGCTCTTAAGATCCTGTCTTTGCCCTTGAGGCACTGACTGTCTAGTGTGCTTTTTAGCCCACAGGTCTGAAGGAGGCTATGGGGACAATGAGGGCTTCATTCTGTTCTGCAGCCCCAAGGATGCAGGAGTTGTTCTTCTTCCTCCTCCATGCCCCTTTCCATCCATGTCCTTCCTGGCTGGCTCTTTCCAGCCCATCTCTGCATTCTTGTCTTTCCATGCCCCATATGCTGCTGTTTCTCCAGCAGACCGGATTTCCCCTCTCTGGAAAGAAACCTGTCCAGCAGTGCCCTTTCTTTTCTGCTTTGCCTTGGACATCATAGTTCTCCATTCACCAGCCTTTCTTGACCTCTGACTTCCTCAGAATTCTGTGCAGCCTTATTTTGTTTGGGGTTATTTCCTGCAGTGCACAGAAACTGTCTGGGTAGGGGTGAAAAGATGGAAAGTAGGGAGATAGTCCTTAAGTCTTTTTGCCTTCTCCTTGAACTTGGCAATTACACACTTCACATAAAAAGAGCTGGTGATGGAATACCCTTGGCAGCCATGCCTCAGCCCAGGCAGCATTTCAAAAATTAAAATAGACTAAACTTAATTTTGAAATTTTACTGGTAAAGATTCAGCACTTTGAGTTGTGTGGATTTGCCCCCTAAAATGTAATACAAAACATAAGCAGTTTGCATGGTCTCTGTGAAGATTAGAGTGGAGAATAGTGATAGTGATGAGGGTCTATGCTAATTATTGGACAAGAAGTCACATTTGGTGCTCATATTGTCTTTGATCAGCAAATAATTTGAGCAAAAATTTCTCCTAAGGATGATTATCATTTGCTTTTTAAGTTTTCTTAGATTCCAAAATAGGAGTTCATTCTTACATTCTTTTTATAGGACATTGTGAAGCTAAGTTAGAGGTAAACAGCAAAGTTTTGTCATTTTGCTATTTTGTGGACCTTCACATAAAATGTTATGCTTAGGACTAATAGGCTAATAAAATAAAAATGACAATTTTGCTGCAATCTAGTGTAGGAAAATTCAGATTCTATAAATTATCCTTATGTACATATGTAATAGTCACATCAGAATGTTAATATTTGGGAGGTTATATGAGATAAAGAAAACTAATCTAATACTGGAAGGTAGTTCAGCCCTGCTGGTTCAGGGATGCCTGGACCAGATGAAACTGCTTTGTCCTGTCATCTTTTGCCATCCAGGACACAGAGCCCTTGGTAGGCGAAACTCTGAGCTGATTTATGAGTTTTCCTGAGATGGAAAGAAGATTGGAATTTATGGCATGATTCTCCTCACTCTTTGCTAGACTAAGAACATGAAACATATGACATAATATGGAATGAGAAAGAAAGTAATATTTCTGTTAAACCACAGTCTTTGTTTTGGTCCAGATTGGCTTTTCCATATTTCCATCCTTAGAAAGTACTAAACAATGTGTTGAAAACCATTTGAGCCAAATTTGATCTTAGTCACTCATACCCAACGTGCCCTGAAAAGAATGGGAGCAGTAAGAGAGCAGAGTGGTTCCCTTGGATTTAAACATGAGCAAACGGGGAATGAATTTGGCCACCGGCTTGTATAATTACCCAACCACTTTAATCATTACGGCTTCAGAGAACCTGCTGGGTGAACCACTCATGTTTTAAGTAGTGTGCAGTGAGGCCAGAAACCAGTCATTTTTTGTAGTCATGGGCAATCTGTAACTTCTTGTCTCCCATCGGGGAACAAATCCACCAAACTTTTTTCTTTTGTGCCTACCAAATTCTAAAAGGAGGCAACAACAAGTGTACTTTTATCCGAGTTCCTTTTGTATGTCCAATCAGGCCTTTTTTTGCCAAGACCTGTGTATTAAAAGAAAATATTTTATATCAGTGGTGAAATGAATCACACAGCATTCCCCTGTGATAGTTTAATGTTTTTTAAAGGGCATCTTTGTATGGCAAGTCCCCAGGGGTAATATTCAAAATGTTTCATAACTGCTGTGGCAGAAGCTCCTATTGTCCAGATGGTCACTCGTCTTAGAACTGGAACAGAGCTCTGGAGTTCCCCTGCTGGGCAGGAACGGATGGTGATGGGGTCCGGGTTATGGCAGAGGGAGGAATAGGAGGACTCAGGACACAGGCTGCTCACCTCTAGCGTGGAAATAATTTAGCATTTAAACAACCAGCATCACTAAGCAAGTGTGTCTCTGAAACTGGCCCTCTGTGCATCCAGTGGTCCTGTAATGCATAGTAACAGATGGAGATGATGGATCAGTGATGGCAGTCACTTAAACCTTTTCTTTCTTTCTTCCTTTTTTCTTTAAACCCAGATTGGGGAGTTACTGAGTACTACCCACCCTGCCAACAAAGCCAGCTTAACCCTGTTCTGTCCCGAAGAAGGGGACTGGAAAAACTCCAATCTTGACAGACACAATCTCCAAGACTTCATCAATATTAAACTCAATTCAGCTTCTATATTGCCAGAAATGGAAGGACTTTCTGAGTTTACTGAGTATCTCTCAGAATCAGTAGAAGTCCCATCTCCTTTTGACATCCTGGAACCTCCCACATCGGGGGGATTTCTAAAGCTCTCCAAGCCCTGCTGTTACATTTTCCCAGGAGGGAGGGGTGATTCTGCCTTGTTTGCAGTGAACGGATTCAATATGCTCATCAATGGAGGATCAGAGAGAAAATCCTGCTTCTGGAAGCTTATCCGACACTTGGACCGAGTGGACTCCATCCTGCTCACCCACATTGGGGATGACAACTTGCCTGGAATAAATAGCATGCTACAGCGGAAAATTGCAGAGCTCGAGGAAGAACAGTCCCAGGGCTCCACCACAAATAGTGACTGGATGAAAAATCTCATCTCCCCTGACTTAGGAGTTGTATTTCTCAATGTACCTGAAAATCTGAAAAACCCAGAACCAAACATCAAGATGAAGAGAAGCTTAGAAGAAGCTTGCTTCACTCTCCAGTACCTGAGCAAATTGTCCATGAAACCAGAACCTCTGTTTAGAAGCGTAGGCAATACCATCGATCCTGTCATTCTTTTCCAAAAAATGGGAGTGGGTAAACTTGAGATGTACGTACTTAATCCAGTCAAGAGCAGCAAGGAAATGCAGTATTTTATGCAGCAGTGGACTGGCACCAGCAAAGACAAGGCTGAACTAATCCTGCCTAATGGTCAAGAAGTAGATATCCCAATTACCTATTTAACTTCAGTCTCATCTCTGATTGTGTGGCATCCAGCAAACCCTGCAGAGAAGATCATCCGCGTCCTGTTTCCTGGAAACAGCACCCAATATAACATCCTGGAAGGGCTGGAAAAGCTCAAACATTTAGACTTCCTGAAGCAGCCGCTGGCCACCCAAAAGGATCTCACTGGCCAGGTGCCCACTGCTGCCGTGAAACAAGTAAAACTGAAACAGAGGGCTGATAGCCGAGAAAGCCTGAAGCCAGCCACAAAACCGCTTCCCAGCAAATCTGTACGCAAGGAGTCTAAAGAAGAAACCCCTGATGTCACAAAAGCTAATCATGTGGAAAAGCCACCCAAAGTTGAAAGCAAAGAAAAGGTAACAGTGAAAAAAGACAAGCCAGTAAAAACAGAGACCAAACCTCCTGTGACCGAAAAGGAGGCACCCAGCAAAGATGAGCCATCTCCAGTGAAAGCCGAGGTGGCCGAAAAGCAAACCACAGATGTCAAACCCAAAGTCACCAAGGAGAAGATAGTGAAAAAGGAAACAAAGGCAAAATCTGAAGAAAAGAAAGAGGAGAAGGAAAAGCCAAAGAAAGAAGTGGCTAAAAAGGAGGATAAAACACCTATCAAGAAGGAGGAAAAACCAAAAAAGGAAGAGGTGAAAAAGGAGGTCAAAAAAGAAATCAAGAAAGAAGAGAAAAAAGAAATCAAGAAAGAGGTTAAGAAAGAAACACCACTGAAGGAAGTTAAGAAGGAAGTTAAGAAGGAAGAAAAGAAGGAAATTAAAAAGGAAGAAAAGGAACCCAAAAAAGAAATTAAGAAACTCCCCAAAGACTCAAAGAAATCATCTACTCCTCTATCTGAAGCAAAAAAACCAGCTGCACTAAAACCAAAAGTAGCCAAGAAGGAAGAGTCTGTCAAGAAAGATTCTGTTGCTGCTGGAAAGCCAAAGGAGAAGGGAAAAATTAAAGTCATTAAGAAGGAAGGCAAGACCACAGAGGCTGCAGCTGCAGCTGTCAGCACTGTTGCCGCTGCAGCTGCCACAGCGGCAGCAGCTGGAATAGCAGCCGCTGGCCCTGCCAAAGAACTCGAAGCTGAGAGGTCACTTATGTCATCTCCTGAGGATCTAACCAAGGACTTTGAAGAGTTAAAGGCTGAAGAGGTTGATGTGACAAAGGACATCAAGCCTCAGCTGGAGCTAATCGAAGACCAAGAGAAACTGAAGGAAACTGAGCCAGTCGAAGCCTACGTTATCAAGGGTCCTGCCGAGTCCCCAGATGAGGGAATCACCACCACTGAAGGGGAGGGCGAGTGCGAACAGACACCTGAGGAGTTGGAGCCAGTCGAGAAGCAGGGGGTGGAAGACACTGAAAAATTTGAAGATGAAGGAGCTGGTTTTGAAGAATCCTCCGAGACCGGAGACTATGAAGAGAAGGCGGAAACTGAGGAGGCTGAGGAACCAGAAGAGGACGGCGAAGAAAATGTGTGTGTGAGCACCTCCAAGCACAGCCTCATCGAGGACGAGGAGAGTGCAAAGGCTGAGGCGGACGTGCACATCCGGGAGAAGAGGGAGTCTGTGGCCAGTGGGGACGACCGAGCAGAAGAAGACATGGATGAGGCAGTTGAGAAGGGAGAAGCCGAACAATCTGAGGATGAAGGTGAGGAGGACAAAGCAGAGGATGCCAGAGAGGAAGAATACGAACCCGAAAAAATAGAAGCTGAAGATTATGTGATGGCTGTTGTAGACAAGGCCGCAGAGGCTAGTGGTGCCGAGGATCAGTATGGATTCCTCACCACACCAGCCAAGCAAGCGGGAGCCCAGTCTCCTGGCCGAGAACCTGCATCTTCAATTCATGATGAGACTTTACCTGGAGGCTCGGAGAGTGAGGCCACTGCTTCCGATGAGGAAAACCGAGAAGACCAGCCTGAGGAGTTCACAGCCACGTCTGGCTACACTCAGTCTACAATTGAGATATCTAGTGAGCCCACCCCAATGGATGAGATGTCTACTCCTCGAGACGTGATGAGTGATGAGACCAACAATGAAGAGACAGAGTCCCCATCTCAGGAATTCGTAAACATCACCCAATACGAGTCTTCATTGTATTCTCAGGAATACGCCAAACCTGCTGTTACAACACTCAACGGATTCTCTGAAGGGTCAAAAACAGATGCTACTGATGGCAAGGATTACAATGCTTCAGCCTCCACCATCTCTCCACCCTCATCCATGGAGGAAGACAAATTCAGCAGATCTGCTCTACGTGACGCTTACTACACTGAAGCGAAAGAGGTGAAAGCCAGTGCCATGCTGGAGATCAAAGATACCATCTCAACAGTCTCAGATGAAAAACTTAGCCCATCCAAGAGCCCATCCCTGAGTCCGTCTCCACCATCGCCTGTAGAGAAGACCCCCCTGGGTGAACGCAGTGTGAACTTCTCTCTGATGCCCAATGAGATCAAGGTCTCCACAGAGGCAGAAGTAGTCTCGGTGTCCCCTGAGGTGACCCAAGAAGTAGTTGAAGAACACTGTGCTAGTCCTGAGGATAAGACTCTGGAAGTGGTATCACCATCTCAGTCTGTGACTGGCAGTGCTGGCCACACACCTTACTACCAATCTCCCACCGATGAGAAATCCAGTCACCTCCCTACAGAAGTCATTGAAAAACCACCAGCACTTCCAGTGAGTTTTGAATTCAGTGATACCAAAGATGAGAGTGAAAGGGCTTCAATAAGCCCCATGGATGAACCTGTGCCTGACTCAGAGTCTCCTATTGAGAAAGTTTTATCTCCTTTACGCAGCCCACCCCTAATTGGATCTGAGTCCGCATATGAAAGTTTTCTAAGTGCTGATGGCAAAGCTTCTGGCAGATGTACTGAAAGCCCCTTTGAAGAAAAGAATGGAAAACAAGGCTCTCCAGACCAAATAAGTCCAGTTTCTGAAATGACTTCCACTGGTCTTTACCAAGACAAACAGGAAGGGAAAAGCACAGACTTTATACCAATAAAGGAAGACTTTGGTCAAGAAAAGAAAACTGATGATGCTGAAGCCATAAGTTCTCAACCAGCACTGGCTTTGGATGAAAGGAAATTAGGAGGCGATGTTTCTCCAACACAAATAGATGTCAGTCAGTTTGGATCTTTTAAAGAAGACACCAAGATGTCCATTTCTGAAGGCACTGTCTCAGACAAGTCAGCTACTCCTGTTGATGAGGGTGTAGCAGAAGACACATACTCTCACATGGAGGGTGTGGCCTCAGTCTCCACAGCCTCAGTGGCTACAAGCTCATTTCCAGAGCCAACAACAGATGATGTGTCTCCGTCTCTCCATGCTGAAGTTGGCTCCCCACATTCCACAGAAGTAGATGACTCCCTTTCAGTGTCTGTTGTGCAAACACCTACTACATTCCAGGAAACAGAAATGTCTCCATCTAAAGAAGAATGCCCAAGACCAATGTCAATTTCTCCACCAGACTTCTCCCCTAAAACTGCCAAGTCCAGGACACCAGTTCAAGAGCACAGATCTGAACAGTCCTCAATGTCTATTGAATTTGGCCAAGAATCTCCTGAGCACTCCCTTGCTATGGATTTCAGTCGACAGTCTCCAGATCACCCTGCAGTGGGTGCAGGCATGCTTCACATCACTGAAAATGGGCCAACTGAAGTGGACTACAGTCCTTCTGACATGCAGGACTCCAGTTTATCACACAAGATACCACCTATGGAGGAGCCGTCCTATACCCAAGATAATGATCTTTCTGAGCTCATCTCAGTCTCTCAGGTAGAGGCCTCCCCATCCACCTCTTCTGCTCATACCCCTTCTCAGATAGCTTCTCCTCTCCAAGAAGATACTCTATCCGATGTTGCTCCTCCCAGAGATATATCCTTATATGCCTCACTCACCTCTGAAAAAGTACAAAGTCTAGAAGGAGAAAAGCTCTCTCCAAAATCTGATATCTCTCCACTCACCCCACGAGAGTCCTCTCCTTTATATTCACCTAGTTTTTCAGATTCTACCTCTGCAGTCAAAGAGGACATAGCAGCTTGTCATCCTTCCTCTTCTCCTCCAATAGATGCAGCCTCTGCAGAGTCCTATGGCTTCCGTGCCTCAATGTTATTCGATACAATGCAGCACCACTTAGCCTTGAATAGAGATTTGACCACATCTGGCATGGAGAAGGACAGTGGAGGGAAGACACCTGGTGACTTTAGTTATGCTTATCAGACACAAGAGAAAACAACCAGGTCCCCAGATGAAGAGGATTACGACTATGAGTCTTATGAGAAAACCACCCGGCCCCCAGATGTGGGTGGCTATTACTATGAGAAGACAGAGAGAACCACAAAATCCCCAGGTGACAGTGACTACTCCTATGAGACCATTGTGAAAACCACCAAGACCCCTGAACATGGTGGTTACGCCTATGAAATTACTGAGAAGACCACACGGAGCCCTGAAGAGGGTGGGTACTCATATGAAATAAGCGAGAAGACCACAAGGACCCCTGAAGTGAGTGGTTACAGCTACGAAAAGACTGAGAGGTCTAGAAGGCTCCTGGATGACATCAGCAATGGCTATGATGACTCCGAGGATGGAGGCCACACACTTGGAGACTCCAGCTACTCTTATGAGACCACTGAGAAAATTACCAGTTTCCCTGAGTCTGATAGTTACTCCTATGAGACACCTACAAAAACCACACGAAGCCCTGATACTTCCACATACTGTTACGAGACTACAGAGAAAATCACTAGAACGCCCCAGGCATCTACGTATTCCTATGAGACGTCAGACCGATCCTATGCTGCAGAAAAGAAGTCCCCCTCAGAAGCCCGCCAGGATGTTGATCTATGCCTTGTGTCCTCCTGTGAATACAAGCATCCCAAGACAGAGCTCTCCCCCTCCTTCATTAATCCCAATCCTCTTGAGTGGTTTGCCAGTGAAGAGGCCACTGAAGAATCTGAAAAGCCCCTCACTCAATCAGGGGGAGCCCCACCGCCTCCAGGAGGAAAGCAACAGGGACGACAGTGTGATGAAACCCCTCCCACCTCAGTCAGCGAGTCGGCTCCATCCCAGACGGACTCTGATGTTCCCCCGGAGACTGAAGAGTGCCCCTCCATCACAGCCGATGCCAACATTGACTCCGAAGATGAGTCAGAAACCATCCCCACGGACAAAACTGTCACATACAAACACATGGACCCACCTCCGGCCCCCATGCAAGACCGCAGCCCTTCTCCACGCCACCCTGATGTGTCCATGGTGGACCCAGAGGCCTTGGCCATTGAGCAGAACCTGGGCAAAGCTCTGAAGAAAGACCTGAAAGAGAAGACCAAAACCAAAAAGCCGGGTACAAAGACCAAGTCATCTTCACCTGTCAAAAAGAGTGATGGGAAGTCCAAGCCCTTGGCAGCTTCACCAAAACCAGCAGGCTTGAAAGAATCCTCAGATAAGGTGTCCAGAGTGGCTTCTCCGAAGAAGAAAGAATCTGTGGAAAAAGCAACGAAAACCACCACCACTCCTGAGGTCAAAGCTGCACGTGGGGAAGAGAAAGACAAGGAGACCAAGAATGCCGCCAATGCCTCCACATCCAAGTCGGTAAAGACGGCAACTGCAGGTAGGCTCAGCAAGCTGGGCCCCCAGATGTAGGCCACAATTCTACTTTTACTTTGAGCCTTTATATTTCCCGTTTGAGTTTATGCTGGAAAGCTGAGAGAGCATGAACTGATGCTTTACCTTCCCTTTGCTATTCTCCTCTGCCCAAAGGTATATATCTCAGCCCAGTGTGGCCCCAAGGCTTGGGGATAGCTCAGGGTGTGGCTCAGGGCAGCAGCAGGAATTCATCACCCGGGTTTGCACCATTCTGAAGCATGGCGACTGCAGCCCTGTTCTGAATTTTTAGAACCAAGGATGTGTGTTTCCAGCTCCTTTGGAAGACTGGCTTTAGCCATGCTGGCCCCAGAACCAAGCTGAGGTGACATGGGCCAGGAGCTTCCATGGGCCCAAGGAGAACCACAGGTTCTTGGAATGACTAGTCTTGGCCCAAGACTGAAAGTCCTTTTTTTTTTTTTTAAATAAAAGTTTTAAAAATAAAATTTTAAAATTTTAAAATTAAAAATTATAATATTTTTATTAAAAAATCACCAGGTTGGAGACACATCTCCATTAAAGGCAGTGTTCTGTTTTCTTGTCAGCCAACCAATACCATAATTTCAGTTGACCAGTGAGTAGCCAGTACAAATGGAGAGAAAAACATTGAGGGCACTTTTCTTATCCCCCTCTCACCCCATGACCTTATTCATAGACCCAGAATGCTATTTCAGATAGAAATTCCACTTGGCAGGAGCAGATATCCCTGCCTTCTGATCATTCCTGTTTTGGTCCCCATTCCTAGATTTATCAAGCTCCCAGAAGTGACCTGGGTTTTGGATGGAACTGGTGTCTGGCTGCATAGCTTCATTTTGTTGCTTCAAATCAATCACAAGGATTTGCATTAATATATCTTTGCTTTATGTAATCATGCAGGGATTTTAGATCACAGTTCACAAAGTAACTATAAATTGACCCAAACATGTAAAGCAAAAAATAAGTAACATTTCCCTGATTTATTAGGGAAAATCTGGTAGATGAATCTTTGGGGCTCTCAAATTCAGTACATTTTAGGATATAATAGTTACAGTTGCAAAGTTTTACTTTAAACAATATGGAGCATCAATTTTAAGACTCAGTTCTGATCAGATTTGATCTTTTTACTTGCACATAGAAAACAAACTGAATTTTTACACGTTTAGAATGAATGGAAAACCACCAATTAACCCCTTGGTCCAGAAGAGTTGACAGCTGACCAGCACTTAGGGGAAAACATGAGATAAAAACCAACTGAAATTTGCTACTAAATTTGCCAGAACATATATACCCTAGCCCACATACTAATTTAAAAAAAAAAACTTTTTGGACACTTCAAGAGATAATTTAAAGGCAAAGTAAGAAATAAAGATGAATTAATTTTCATTTACTTTGAAAATGCTTTTAGATTTCTAGAATGGCAAAATTGTGCTCCTAATTGATTTTTAAAACAAACCTGGGTAGACTTTTGGCAATTGTTTCAGTTTGTGCTTCTAAGAGCAATATTCATTTGGTGGTGGTGGTGGTGATTAAGTGTAGAAGGGAAAATTGCAGACATGTTTAATTATTAGAAGAAGTGTAACTCACCAACTTCTACTACCAATCAGAATTCTTCAGGTGGCCCCCAAATGGATATTTTGAGGGCTTTCAGCTCAGATTCATTAAAATGACCTATTAATAATCTGTTCATAGGATGAATTTATTCAAATATCAGTTTGGCCAATTCTCACCACTCCCCTCTACCTCTAAAAGTAAAACTGGACAGTTGATAGAATTCACTGGTGTTTTGACTCTAGGATGACAGTCTTTAAACATCCTGTGGAAAAAGGAAAGAGGATTAAGCATATAGAATCTAGATGGTGTTTTTAATGGCTTTACAGCGGTGATCTCAAACCAGCTTAGACTCACCTGGGGTGACTTAAAAGCTAGTGGTCCCCAGACCCCAGCCCTAGCCCAACTGAGTCAGACTCTGGAGGATGAGGCCTGGGCATCAGTATTAAACATCCAAGGTGATTCTAATTATGCACAAAGGGTGAGGAACCACTGCCTTAGAACGCTAATCCTATTAATGTTTCAAAAACTTTAAATCTTCTAACCAGAACAAGCTCACCAGACAAGGTGCCGGAAAACTTTTAGGTTAATCTGAATCTTTACTTCTCCCAGGCTTTTCTGACTTGGCTAGGAATTTTGGCTGTAGGATGGCCTTTCCCCAGTCTGCTGTGTCCTGGTTGGTTAGAGAGAGTCTAGTCTTTCTGAACATTCCTTTGCCAAAGTTTGGTATCCAGCCTTGTCTAAAGAGAGCTAAGGAGAGAAGACAATGTTTCATCAATTGATGAATGAGGTTGAGGTGCTGAGGGTTTTGAAAATCATGGGGTTAACATCAAAAGTATTTACTAGGTCGAATATTAGGGTATAATATTCAATGGTGGACAAAATTGCTGTCAAATGAAACCCTGAAGTGGATTTCTAATACCACTTAGCTATGGTTTGCCAAATGCAGATGCTTCCTTTTGACTTTTAAAATCTGTTTCTTAGATGACTTATCAAATTAAGATTCACATTAGTATCCCCTTTAGGAGGGGTATTACATCTAGTTCCATCTTTTGGAAAGACCTCGAAATTCATCTTCCTTGCTAATGGGTTGTCCACAACGGGAAACTGTCCACGATTCAGTTCTTTTATTGAGATGGTAAATAGCCATGTTCTATTCTCTCACATTGCTAGTGTTAAACGCCCTCTGCAAATTAGCAGAAAGATGGAACTGTTGTCACCTCTTTGGGTGTCCCAGAAGACCTGCTTGTGGATGACTAGTTTAGGTGTACTGGTTGTATGGGTCCCTGTACCTTGCTGTGACCCTTGCTGTGTCTTTGTTTGTTTACCATAGGACCAGGAACCACCAAGACCGTCAAGTCTTCAGCTGTGCCTCCAGGCCTCCCTGTGTATCTGGACCTGTGCTATATTCCTAACCACAGCAATAGTAAGAATGTCGATGTTGAATTCTTCAAGAGAGTGAGGTCGTCCTACTACGTGGTGAGTGGGAATGACCCAGCTGCTGAGGAGCCCAGCCGGGCTGTCCTGGATGCCTTGTTGGAAGGGAAGGCTCAGTGGGGCAGCAACATGCAGGTAAGAGCCGCAGGGCAGTGTCTACACTACAGATTGAGCTGTGTCCAGAGGCAAAGGGAAGGAACCATGTTGGAAGATGCACCTTTATGATCATGGATCCACAGGAGGTGCCTCATGAGTCTGTTACACAGGAAATATCCTGAGGACAAAGTTGGTTGAACACACAGAAGATAGTCTAAAGTAGAATTCTTGGCACCACTGACAACCGCGGCCTTGGAGGAAAGCCACTCTACCTAAGGCATACGTCATATATCTGCAAAATGGGCCCAAGATTCATTGCCCTTCCCCTCAGTGTGCCAAGAATATAGTGTGTGTGAGTCAAAGTGGTCATATTTCCATGTGAGAGCTGCTAAAAAATTGCCTTTACTCCTTTGTGTTTTATGAGTAGACCAAAGCTAGGAATATAGCCTTTTAGAAAATCAGCTATTCATGTGAAATTCCACAGTAGGACTATTGCTGAAAACATTCCCAACTCCCAAACATCATGTTCGGCCATGAACCACCCCTTATTAATTCAGCTGTGATCTTTGCTTACCTAAGTTTTATTTGTGGTTCTGTACAGAATAAACTGTCCTTGTATAATATTGTTATTTAATCATATAAAATCTAATGAGAAGCACCCAGTGGCCTCTTAACAAATACTGGATGGGATTTTTACTATTCAGGCCATTACCTATCTACCCCACTCCTCTGTCCCCAACCACACACAGGAATTAAAGATACAAATCTTTGCTGTCAGGACAAAATGTTAGTTACACACAATGAGTGGGCTTCTAAAGGCTTTGAGGGACAGTAATAACTAAAACTCCTTGGATTGAATATGCAATATCTTTTATGCAAAACTTAACAGTTGTGTTACCAAAAAAAATAAGAAATTGCACCTTAACTGAAGCACTTCTTAGCACTAAAAAATTGAAAAACTGAAAGTGACTATAGAGGAACTAATTGACAGGTCATTAGTTGGCTTTTGGTTCTAGTCTTCAACTTCCCTAAGGGAAAAAAGCGCTCTTTTGTAGCTTTATTCTGGTTCCTGGAAAATACAAGTTGAAAAATCCTTTGCATTTCTTGAGGAAAACAAAAAATTTTCCTTTCATTTCCCTTCTTCTTCTAAGGGTCTAACTCATACCTTGTTATTGTTCTACTTTTTCCTCTGGTTTCTGCTGTCTCTGCCCTTAAACAGCTATGTTCTCTCTCGCTGCAGGTGACACTGATCCCAACTCATGACTCAGAAGTGATGAGAGAGTGGTACCAGGAGACCCATGAGAAACAGCAAGACCTCAACATCATGGTTTTAGCAAGCAGCAGCACAGTGGTTATGCAAGATGAATCCTTCCCTGCATGTAAGATCGAACTGTAAAAACAGGCCAGCCACACCACAGGATTTGAACTTTGTTTCCAGAAATTCTTCAATTTGAAACCACCTTTTCTAAAACGTCAATTCATCTAATTAAGTCGCTGAACAATTACCTGCCAAATGCTATACTGTGTCATGGTGATGCAAAGTCACTAATATTTCTCAGTTTTTGCTGATTGCTAAGGGAAGTAACAGTATTCCCACAATAGGGTTCAAGTTACTGCAAAATTACCTACCCCAGTTCATCTCTGCTGAACATTTGGAAACCATGCACTAGCAAACCCAACTGACTTCCGCTAGGTAGAGGCATTTGTCTTAGAGAGAGCAAAAGAGCGAGAGAGAGTGAGAGAGTGAGAGAGAGCCAGAGCACAAAGAGAACGTAGGAGGGAAAGAGAGAGAAAGAATGAGAAAGAAAAAGAACGCAAGAGAAGGAGATGTAATGATAGAGAGTTCTGGTGAGATACCCAGAGAGAGAGAGAGAGAGTAGGGTGGGGTAAGGAGGAGAAAATAACCAACAATTAAGTCTGTATTTTCTCAGGCAATAGGCATTCTGTAGTCTACATAGGCAAAGTTTTCCATTTTTGTCAGTCTGAGGGTCTTAATTTTCTAAAGCAAGTTGGGTGGAAGAGAACATAAAAGAACAAAACTTGTTATGAGGGCGTGTGAGATTTTCACATGTGAATTACTCTCCTTCAGTTTGAAGGCTGCACACTGACAAAATGTAGTGAGTGTAGACTGGACATGCAAGTGGTTTGAGCCCCATTCAAAACTCTCAGACTCTAAACACACAAGTAGATTGATCTAAGGCATGCTCCCGGCATTTGTCCACCCACTTAGTCCACTCTGAGTCAATGAACCTGCATGCGGCAACACCCAAGTCCACCCCAATTTAACTGAAGCAAATACCAAAGCAGTTGGGAGTACATATGGTAGACAATTTGCCTTAGGAAGTGACTTGAATGTACAAAGATACTTGATGCACTTATTTTTTAACGTGAGACAGCAAGTTTATAAAACATCCATATATGATTATAGATACTTAAAGGAGCACGTCTGTGCATGTGTAGGGGTACTAGAAGCTGATCTGATTGGTCCAGCAGTTTGATGTGGAGTCATGTGTGCTGAATCCCATTTCAGTGTACCTGTGGCCCCTCAGCCAAACAAGTTGCGCCTTTCATAGCTTCTTTACTACTGCAAGTTCAAGATTGAAATGGCTTCTATGATCAGAACTGGGAAAATAGTGAATCTTATGGTGGAAGAGGTTCTCAGCAAGTGTACAGTATTTACCTTCCTTTGTCTTACATTGGCTTTTTAAATTTTCCATTAATTTCAACGTAATTATGGGAACAAGTGTACAGAAGAATTTTTTTTTTTAGATATGTGAGAACTTTTCATAGATGAACTTTTTAACAAATGTTTTCATTTACAGGAAATTGCAAAGAAAATTTTCAAGTGATAGTCTTTTTTTTTTTTAAGTGTTTCGTAAGACAAAAATTGAATAATGTTTTTTGAAGTTCTGGCAAGATTGAAGTCTGATATTGCAGTAATAATATTTATTAAAAACCCATAACTACCAGGAATAATGATACCTCCCACCCCTTGATTCCCATAACATAAAAATCTGAGTATGTGCTATTGAGAGTGGGGGAGAATGGCATGGAAGGCTACTTTTCAGGGCATTTACAAGTACATCACCCAGTGGTATCCTACATACTTCTTTCAAGATCTTCAACCATGAGGTTAAAGAACCAAGTTCAAAGAACCCTAGCACAAATTTGCTTTGGAATTTTCTTTTCTAGAAAAAAAATAAAGGAAGTAACACATTGAAAACAAATGAATTCCCAACTCTTACGGTTCATCATGTAGAGTTCAGAGATAATTTCCATTATCATCATCATTGAACTATGAACCTGGGAAACCAGATCGTGATTAAAACTGATGTCAAGTTTCAAGTTGCAGATTGATGCACCCAGTGTTCAGATGTGGCAAACTTCTCAGTGACAACTGTGCCGTGCTCTGTCATGTTACGTTTCTTGCAGACTCTGAGATCTACGGAGTAGAGAACAATGACCTCATTTTATTTTCTATGTTAGTTATTTATTTCAAAATTAACATTTTAGTTTATTTTTGTCTGATAAGTGTACGTTTTGCACTGCTAACTGCTATGAGGGTTTAAACAATGCTTCTTCTGGGTCCCTTCACTGAGGACCTATGCAGTCTACTTAATGCTGTGAATTACATTTTTCAAATGTTTAATTTTTTAAAGAAAATTAATATTCTATTTTTGTTAGGCTTCTCTAGAAATACAGCTTTTATTTATTACCCTACTGCTTTTAAGTCCTTAAAAATAACACATTAAGGGTACAAAAAATTAATGCATGATTGAAGTCATTGTGATGAAAATGGATTTCATTGAGTATAAACTCACCTACTTCAAACTTACTTTACGAGACAACCTAAGATACTCAAGATAATTATTTAATGGTTAGCTGTTAAGTTGACACTTGGTCTACACAATGCATGGGAAGAAAAACAGATTTCTAGCCTTCTTGCCAAAATCCACACCTCTGGTTGATTTTTCTTTGACAGAAGATGGAGTTATTTTCCAATTTCCCAAATTAAATTTATTTAACATGTACATTATTTTGCTTTAAAAAATACAAATGTTTTAGGAAAATTATAGCTAGTCTTCAGTTATAACCACTCTACCCCACTCCCTTTTTTTTTTCTTTTCTCTTTTCTTTTTTTTCCTGCTATGGGATTTAATGGGAAAAGTATATTTAAAAAAACTGTCACTGTTCAGCTGGCACTTTTTCCTATGAAACCTATCAGTACCTTTCTCCATCCATTGTTCTCAATGATGACCACAGAACCTGAGTATACCAGGAAAACCAATATTTGCATTACAGGTTGCTCTTGTCCTTCCAGACACCTTTCCTACCTGTGTGACTAACCTAATTTTGCTAGTTCCATAAATACACAATTAGTTTAGTAACAGCCATCACAATGTACCATGTACATTCATGGTGAGAGCTGAAGATCGACACAGACTTCTAGGAACTTTGTTCATACTGATTACTTAATCCAATTGTATAGATTGAATATTGGAGTGGAAGGAATTTACACTCTGGTTAAATGATGGGATTCCATCGAGATAGCACTCAT
Organism: Lemur catta; assembly: GCF_020740605.2. Lineage (NCBI taxonomy): Eukaryota > Metazoa > Chordata > Mammalia > Primates > Lemuridae > Lemur > Lemur catta. Next base: position 45,249,270 of record NC_059139.1, read on the forward strand.
GATCGTGACTTTTTTGGTAGTATTCTTAAACAAAATTCTGCAGAGACTAAATGTTAGAGATGATCCTCCATTTTCAATTTAACCAATTCTATCCCCTTTCTCCCAACCCCTGTGCATGCTTTCTCAGTCTTGTAGTGGGACTGGATACAATGACTGACTCCCCACCTTAAACACCATTTTCCATGGAGTTCAAAAGAAATTTTTTTTTCTTAAGGTTACATACATATCATAGTGAATGGTTTCCCCAGTGTATATGAATGTTTTAAGTGTCTCCAATAGCATACGAAGTCTAGGAGCTTTCCAATACTCATTTGATAAGATTTAATCATTTGCTAATGGAAATTTTACCACCTTCCATTTTCCCTCTTTTACCAAATTTCAGCTCTCAGGAGCTGCTCTACAAACAATTCTGAAATTGCTTTTCTTGCCTCTCTTTAGTCACTTGTCACAGGAGGTTCCTGCTCAGTAATGATATTGTGAGTTAGGATAATGACTTTTTTTTTTTGTGCTTCAGATTTAGAAGAAAAGATCCTGTTTCCATTTGAAAGAAACTGTAAGCTTTTATCTTTTCACCAACTGAACAACACACCAAAAGCAGCCTAGGGATGAGCTTTTCTTTGAAAGCAATTAGGTTATTCACCTGGTATTAAAAGTACTATTTTAAAAAAAATCTGTGACTTTATGAAGTTCATGTAAAAAGCAGCATCAAAAACTGAAAAGGAAGGGAAAAAAGTAAACAGCTTCTCCGCACTTGTTTGAAGCTCCCCAAAGCAGGAGCCACGGAGAGGCATCAAGACCAGGCTGCCCTTTCTGCGATCACCCTGTGGCAGTTCAGAGTCACGCTTTCCCACGCTGCACGCAGCCCTCCTTTCCAGCCCTGGAAAGAAGTGGTCTTGAGCCCTGCCGAGAAGCACTTCACACTCCTCTCTCTTGTTCTGAATGGTGTTTGTGTCAGTCTGCAGCTGTGTATGGTATTATGTCTTATAATCCTGCATCACTCTATCCTATCCAGTCATATCTAATGTAGGAAATTAGTTTCCAGTGAAAGTAATATGTAGTGCTTTTATGATATTTGTGTGCAATATCCCCTCTTCCATTGAGGATATTTGATGTAAAGGAAAAAAAAAACTCAGTTCCACAATAAAATACAAAAGTGGCAAAAGTTCATGTGTGTGCTGTGCTGTCTTTGGCTTCATGTTTCCAAGTTGGGCCCATCAGGCGTTAGGCTTTGCCGTGCCATGCAGACCACGGGGAGGCTGAGGCATTTGTGGCAGGGGAGGTTGTGTTCTTTTCAGGGTGGGCTCCCTGGCTTTTGGCAAACAGCCCTGGGGGCCCTGCTATTGATTTTTGCGACTGCTACCTCGTCATCTTCTGTAGCCAAGCCCTAGAGGATGTTAGAGTCTAAGGACAGAAACTGGGAGGTGAAGGAAAGGAACAATTAAAAGGAATATAAAATTCCTTAAAAAGAAAAGGTAAATACGCCAGTGTGGTTGAAGGAGGATATTGGGAGGGATCCTGGCTCTGCCACACCCAGCTGAGTGACCTCAGTCACTTAACCTGTCTGGAATTCCTTTTTCTAACTGACAAGGAAGAGGGTGTGATAAGATGGTCAAATTCGATGGTCCCTTCCAAGGCTGACATTCTGGTGCTCTGTGAAGCCATCATACTCAGTGGTTATGCTCAATATCTTGCCTCCCTCTTTGTTTCTTCCTCTTACTATAAAATACGCTCTATCCATCTAACATAATATGCTATGGATTTCACTCACACCCAGGAACCAAAAGTTGTTTAGAAAAAATGATTATTAAGATATATATAACAAAAAATACCTAAAATAGGAGAATTTCCTTTCTGTCATTCAAATGATTTCTATAGCTTTACTCTGTACCTGGTAGTGGGTTGTACTGTGAGATTCAAAAGTGAACAAACATGTAACTGCTGCCCTAACTGACTAGGGAAGACAGACCAGCAAAGAAGCAATCACACTACATTGTGACAAGGGCTCCTGAAATTGCAAAGTGAATTAAGGTGACCATAGGAAAAGCACCAGAAGCGATGTCTACACTGAGCCCTGGAGTGTGTGTGGGGATGTGTGTCAGACAGAAAGCAAATCCCAGGCAGAGGCAACAGCTCACACAGAGGCTCAGCAGACAGCAGGATTAGTACACACTGGGGAGCACAGAATTCTCAGAATGGCACCAAGGGGCAGGCCCTGGCACCCCGGCTTCCCCCCATGTGGCCACAGAAAACATGCCCACAGGGTGCTCAGTGGAGACCTCAGCACCTGCCTGTCTGCAGAGGTGGTCCTTTGGCCTCAAAAGGCCACTGCAGCCTGTCTTAAGTTGTTATGATGTTCCTTTGTCTGTCACATACACTCCTTTTGATCTTACATTGTGTCTCCAAACCATGGGGCTACATTGACCAACCCTATAAGAAATCACTATTTGCTAAGATGGATTCTGAAATCCCTCCAGAAATTAAAGGGTTAAGTATATGAGAACTTGGGATGGAAAATGACCACTACTGGATTTTAATTGCATGTATGAGACTAAAATTAAATAGTTAAATAAGTTGTTTTCTATTCCACTGCCAAATTGTTCAGTTCAATGGCCAAACTGTCTTGGTTTGTCTGCCCTGATTTCAGCACTGAAACCCCTCAGTCCTTGGGAGCCACTACCTGCCCCCTGCCCTGTTGCTTACGTCCCATTCCCTCCTGACCTACACACAGCTGATGGGAGAGAGTTGGAAATAGCTTTTCTTCAGTTTCTTTTTTCCTGTATTCCAAGCAAATCAACAGAGGTCTCTTGAGGTCCTATGACCATATTTCTCCCTCTTTCTAATTGTATTGATCATTCTGGATGCTTTTCTGTATCCCTACAATGCTCTTTTAACACACTCCTCACTCATGAATTCTTGGTCTCTTGCATAATCCCAGATCACCATTTCCTCCTTGATCTTCTATCGTATGTCTTAGAAATTCACCGGAGCCATATATGCAGTGTGGGTCACACCCAGTTCCTTTAGTAAGAGGAGTTCCTCTGAGTGATTCTCTGTGGGTTACTGGCAATGTTTTCACAGATGATGGAGCAGTGCTCCTGAGGCCTGACTCACAAGGAGATCTCTCTGTACACCAGAAGACAGAGCCCTAGCTCATGGCTCCAACTATCCCCACTAAAGGCAGAAATGCATGCCACTTTAATGCAGTCTCAGGGACTTAAATGCTGTGTATAAACTGATGCTGATGACTTTTACAGTTGTATCTGCAGCCTGTACCTCTGACCTCCAAACTCATATATCCAGGTGTCCATTGAGATCTCCATTTGGATGTCCAGTAGGGGTCTTTAAAATACCCCAAATCAAATCTAACATGTCCCCAAACAGCCCCCTGATTTCCCTTTCCAAACTGTTTATTCCGCCAGGCTTTTCTACCTCAGTAAATGGCAAATAATTCCTGCTGCTCATGTCAAAAATCTCGGCCCATCAGCAAGTCTGCTGGCTAGCAAAGCCCGCTGGCTTGACCTTCAAAATACATCATCTGACTTCTCCCCACGTTCACTGTTCCGACTCTGTCCAAGTCAATCCTTTCTCTCCTGAATTATTACAGTGGCCTCCTAACCGAACTTGCTGTTTCCTATCTTTGCCCTCCTAGTTTTTTCTCCTTGTAGCAGCTACAGTCAAATGATCCTTTAAAAATGCTAAGTCAGATCATGCCACGCACGCTCAAAAGCTTCAAATAGGTTCTCATCTCAGAGAAAAAGCCAACGTCCTTCCTAATGGGTTAGGAGTCCTCACACAATCCATGCCCTCCTCTACCCCTCCTCTCTCCAACTCTATTGCCCCCTCTCTGCCTCACACACTCTACTCCAGCCACATCGGCTCCTTGCTGCTCCGCAGACACTCATGCTTTCGCCTCGGGGCCTTGCTGCGCTTTCCTTTGTCCAATATGCTTTTTCTCCAGGTAACTCCATGGTTCTCAACCACACCTGTGCGGGTCTTTGTTCAAATGTCATTTTCTCTGGAAGGCCTTCCCCAACCACCCTATTTTGAGTTGCAACCTCCACCACTTAATCAGCCCTCTGTTTTCCTCTTCCTTGCCTCATCTCCTTTATGGCATATTATATGCTTATTAACTGTCTCCCTCCACAGAATGTAAATGCCACCAGGGAAGGGATCTATGTCTATTTTGTACCTCACTGTATCCTCAGTGACTATTTTAACAGTTCCTGACACATAGTAGGTGTTCAGTAAAAATCTGTTGGTGAATGAATGAATGTACTTAGTCTCAGGTTGGCACAGTGGTTATGTGATTTAGTAGCTGGAAAGTGGGTTTGGAGTCAGACGAACATGGTTTCAAACACTGTCCTTGCCACTTTCTAATTGTGTGGGCCGTGGGAATGTCACCTAGGTCTCAGTTTTCTCCTATGCAAAATGCAGATATAATCCCTGCCCTGCAGGATTGCTGCAAGAATTAGAGAGGATGCACTTGATGAGGCAGGGTAAGGGGCATTCCACACGGAGCGCATGCCTGCCGGTGAGCCAACAGCGGCCCCGCATACTGTCAACGGAGGGAACTTGCAATAGGCATTCTCGGGCTATTCCACATACCATCGTAGGCATATTAACTTCTGAGGGTGTCTTAAGGATTAAAACTTCAAACTCTGCAGAGATGAAGCATCATGGGAACTGAAAAAGCAAACATAATTCTCCTACCTACCCCTGGGTAGGTCAGAGGGTATAATGCTCCTTTTATAAATCCTTTATAATTCTTCCCCATAGTCCCTGATCCAGCATTTAAAGCCCATAATGGCATTTATTTTCAGATGCTTTTTGGAAGAATAAACTCCTTGTTTTCTGGACACGTCCAGCTCAGCTCTGGAATCTTTAACATTCATACATAATAAACACACAGCCTAAGTAACTATTTTGTTTTAAACAAAGAGCCCAGTGGTTACTGCCATAATCTCAGGGGCATTGCCACCATCTTTTGTTTGGACTTCCTTGTCACCACACAGGTAATAACATACTCACAGCAGTGCACAATGTCAGCAAAAAGACCACCCCAATGGGGAAAGAAAAGGTTATTTTCAAGGTGAGAAACTGTTATTTAGAATAAAAGACAATTTTCCCAACATAATTATGTTGAAAAGCACTATTTCCCCCATTTTCTAAAGCAGAATTTTAAAAATTTATCATTTTCAGAGTTTAAAAAATTCATGAAAATACAATCACACCACATTTTCTGCTCTTATGAACCACTAAAATGAAAGCTTTCTGAGCCCATTTTGTACTTCGTCCCTTTCTCGCCCACACCAGGGAGGTTACCGGGTGCCAATGGAATCACCTCCTGCTGACTCACGCAGGTCACATCACATTCATTTTGGAAGTCAAGACTCCTGCTCCAGTTACACCCACATGACAAAGTTATATAAATCATTGTTTACCCTTTTCCCAAATGGACCTTGTTTAGGAAGAATAATTGCCCACTCGGCATCACTGCACATTTTATACTCATATTCAGAGTTGGACAAGAAACAACTAATATTAATTACTCTTCTAGTCTGAGAAATATAATTTGTAAATCAACTATTTGCCATGAATGTCATTCTTGGGTCTCACCCACATCACTGCAGACGTCCTGTGGGTGCCCCACTCATACACCCTAGGGCAGAGTTTCTAACCTTGGCACTATCACTATTTCGGACCAGGCAGTTTTTTGTTATGAGGGCTGTTCTGTGCATTGTAAGATGTTTACCAGCATCCCGGCCTCTACTCACGAGATGCCAATAGCAGCCTTTTGGTTGTGATAATCAAGAATACTTCCGGGCATTGCCAAATGTCCCCTGGAGGTAAAACCACTGTCCCGGGCTTACTCCTGAGGTCACCCGCAGACAGTTCACCCCTGGATGGACGGATGGCTTCCTGGTCTCTGCCCAGGGGTGCTTTCTGGTCATGGGAGTATCCTGGTGTTGCACTAGGAGCAGGCCAGAGTGCTCCCAGCCAATGAAGGAGTGGAGTTAATGGGCAAATACCCCTCTCTACACACTCTCTCAGTGGGTCCCCAGCAGGAGTGAGCCTGCACCCACAATCCTCTCAATTACGCACCCTTTATTGGTTTTCCTTCCTTCCCTGTATCAATTTCTCCCCCCCTCACCTGCCTTCTTGGGATCACCTCCAAGTAATGCACTTGCTCTCAAATTCCTGTCGCCTGTCCTGCTTTAGGAGGAACCTAAACTGAGACAGTGATCCTCCAAGTTTGAGAGTGCAGCCCTAGGGGTCAGATCTGGGTTTGACCCTGGCTCTCTGATTCGATTCATGGAGGGTGACTGGCATTCAACCACTTCTCTAAACCTTTTTCTTATGTATAAAATGGAGCTATGATAGTAGTCACATTCTTGTGGATTAAATAAAATAATGCATATAAAGCATTTAATATGGCACTTGGCTATAAGTGATCAATAAATATGAGCTTTTATTATTAGTCTAGGGATGATAAGATTTGTGTCATGGCTTCATCACTTCTGTAACCCAGCAGAGGATTATACTCACGGAGGGCCAGGAGTCACACCATTCATCAAGGCCATCTGTGCTGGTGAGAGTCACTCATGCCACTAAGTTTAGCAGGAGGCCAGCGCCCACGGTAGCAAAGGCCATCACGCTCTTGCCTTGTTGATGTTGGCAATGGGGATGGCGGCCTCGAAAGTCCTTCCTGTCCCAAGCAGCAGAGGCCAGGTCCGCCCTGCTTTCCTTTCGCAGAAGTAGGACCTCCATCTGAAGGCTCTCCTCACCCCATCCTACTTCTGCCTCCTTTTATGTGTCACAGGCATTATCCCCCCACAAACTGCTTTCACTCCTACCTCTGACTCAGCATCTGCTTCCTGGAGAAACTAACACAATGCATTCCTAAACATGTTTTTCATACCCAATTCTAAGTTCTTTGTTCCACCACAGCAGCTATTTTTCCTCTCTGCGGTGGTTAAAATAAGAGGGGTTCCCAACGCTCATCACAGAGCTGCTGCAAAAAGAAAAAACAGAATGCTGTGTTATATTTCCAGGGAGGATATCCAAAGTGAAAGACAACAAATAATGTCAAAGCTAGCTGTTTTCTTTCAGAGCAAAAAAAAAAAAAAAGAAAGAAAAAAAAGCTTTAATCAACTTATTTTCAAGGCCTTTGACTACTTCTTGTAAAATCATTACAATCACCTTCCCAAACACATATCTGATTGCCATGGCCAACTAGAAGGCAGGAAAACACACACATGGTTTGCTGCCAAGGCAACATAGCCCTGAGGGGAGAGGGTGATATTTGTACCTCATCATTGTTCTTTCTTCTTCTTTCCACCACCCTGCCTTTCTTTTCCTGCCAAGGTCAGTACATATGGGGTGTGGACTAAAACAGGTTCAGTGTGAATTGTTCATTTTAGCTCAATTTAAAATACTTTCTTGTGAACACACTCTGCACGAGATTCCATGGAGAAGAGGGCCGTCTCTACTCCAGGGCAGCTGGAGGCAGAGTATGACACTAATGAATGCACAAAGCAGGTGATGATTTCCCTTCCTTAGAGTTTGCCCCATCTCCTGGCTTGAAGAGCTCTTCCTGTGACCTCCCACCTCACTTTATCTGTCTCTCATGACGCTTTTCAGCTGTGTGTTGACAGGTGCAGATGTGCCAGCCTCTTCCCCCTCATTAGAATTTAAGTTACTTGAGGGTAGAATCTATGGTTTACTCATCTTTGTAAACGCCGTAGCGCTTAGTATGGTGCCTTGCACACAGAGCGATGCCACACAAATGCTCGTGAGCACGTGCAACCAGTGCCACATGGAGACTGCGTGTCTGCTGCAGTCACCAAGCTTATAAGGAATGGTCAGTGGTATCAAATGGAGCAGAGCGTTTAAGAGGAAAAAAGGATTGCTGCGGTTGATGTCTACGTTGTGCAGCACAGTGGTAAAGCTGAAGGCCAAATTCTTGGGCCTAATGAAAGCAACGAGCCAGGAAGATACTCTTTCAAGAAGTTTGGAGACACAAGGAAGAAGAGTGAGAGGATAGCAGCTTGACTGACAGCAGGACTTTTTTTTTTTTTTTTTTTAAACCAAGACTGTAGACTTGGAAGAAGAAATCAGAAGAGATGATGCAAAATGGAAATGAATGTTTGATGGTTCTGGAACAGGCAGGCAGGTATGAAGTCAAGGTCAAAAATGAAGAGTCTAACCTTGGAAGGAAAGAGGGGATGCCCATCACTTGGAAGGAGGGATGATGGAGAGAAATAGTAAGGGTAGAGAATTGTTAAGGGAGATGGGAGGGAAACTGAGGCTGTGTCATGCGGCTTAAATTTTCTTGATACATTAGGAGGCAGGAACATCTGCTCAGTGTTCTGAGGGCAATGGACCCGGGTATACACAGAGCAGAAAAGCCATTGAAGTAAAAATGAGAGTCAAAGACAAATGTAAGGATTACTGAGTTGAATAGGATAGCTGCAATTTTGTAGAGGAATCTAACCAGCCTAATATTACAACTTTGTAAACCGACACTTAGTAGGTCAGAAGCAAACAGAAAACAAACGGTGGTGTATCAGTTTCCTAGGGCTGCTGGAACAAAGTCCCCAAAACTGGGTGGCTTAAAAGAACAGAACAGTTCTGGAGCCTAGAAGCCGGAAATCAAGGCGTCCAAAGGGCCATGCTCTGACAGCTCTAGGGGAGGATGGTCCTTGCCACTTCTGGCTTCTGATGTCTGCTGGCAAGCCTCAGCACTCCTCGGCTTGTGGATGCACCATTCCAGTCACACGCTCATCCTCTCTGTGAATTTGTTCCCCCTTTTAAAGAACACCAGTCACATTGGATTAGGGCCAACCCTAATGATCTCATTCTAATTTGATTGCCTCAGTAAAAGACCATACTTCCAATTGAGGTCAGATTCTAAGGTACTGGGGGTTAGGGCTTCAACATCTTTTTTTACGGGACATAATTCAACCCTTTACAAATGGGTGTAAAGATGTAGGTCCAAGGCTGGCAAGTGGGCCTGGATAAAGGAGTGCGAGGGAATTAGGATGCTAGTGGGAACGTCAGGGGCCCGTGCTGGGAGGGCGGCGAGTAGGTTCTGAGTTCTGGAGATGAGGGGTGGAGTGGGGGGTAAGGCAGAGGGCTTGCGAGTGGGAAGTAACAGGGACAAGCCGGTTCAGCAGGAGCCACGTATGAGAGAAAACTGGGAGAATGAGACTTCAGGGTCTAAGTCTTTGGATTAGTGATGAGGCTGGAGGTTTGGCTGTGACTATGGCAGGTCAGCTAGAGGGAAGGTAATTTGTTACAGCTGAGGTCATCCCCAGAGGCCAGGGTACCAGGAGCAGTTTCCCCACCCACATGCAAGAAAGGTGACAGCAGGGAAAGGGACTGAGAACTGTAGTCGTAGTTGTTAAGGAAGGTGGGGGAACATCCTAAAGCTCAGGACATGAGAGTGTGGAGAAAGGGCAGTGTATTTGGAGGGGAAAGACTCCAAGAGTTCCTGAGGGAGATGGGGGTACAACATGCAACAGTCCTGAGGTGCAGCGAACATGGGAACTCCTGCTGGGCCCGCAGCACCGTGGCAGAAGCAGCCTCTTTCGCTGAGGACTGGAAGTAAAGTGCAAGAGGGATGGAAGGAGAGGAAAAATGAAGGCAAAATGATGAGCCCACGTATTAACCAGATGCTTTGTGCCACGCTAGTCATTAACTTGCTGAGCAAAAGATGCCTTTTATCTTGTACCTTCCTCTTAATGTAATAAGAGAGTGGCTGAAAAAGCCCTGCCCTTGATAAATCAAAATGTCCCAGCTGACTTTTGGTCACGGCCCTCTACCTAAGTGACAGTCAGCTTTGCTAGGCCACAGGGCCCTGGGTTGGATCCCGACTGCAGTTATACACGGAGCCACAGGCAGGGAGAGGAGAGGCGGGGCAGGAGCTTGGCTTCATTTCCTCGTTCCTAAATGGGGATAACAGGACATCCCTCATAGGGCTGCTCGAGGTTTTGGCACACAGTAAGTCCTTAATAAACGTTACTGATGTTGTTATTACCATATACACCATAGTCTAATGAACAAGGGCTTAAAATATGTTGCTCAAAATCATAGTAATAATAATGATGGTACAATTCCGTTTCTCTCCCTTCCTCAAAACATAAAGAATACACCAAATAATCCCAGAACATTTATTTCCATAGGTTTTTGAAAAAAGAGCACAATCTCGAATAAAAATACACCACTGTACTTAAAGACAACATTATATAACAAGCAAAAGCTGCCCCGACCCCTTTCCCAGAAGAGAAATTCCAGAAAGGAATCTCCCACCTCCTGACGATTTTACAATATTCATAACCCCATCCCATCTCCCATTTTCTCCAATTTAACTGAAATGTGTGTTCACAAGTTGTGCGTGTGAGTGCATGCGTGTGCATGTACACAAAAGGCTCATTTTACCTACTTGATAAAGGAGCTGAGACAGTGCTTAGGGAAAAAAGTCATCCCAATATGATGCAGCCAGGCCAAGAAGGCTTCCTAGCTAGGGCTTGCTTTCTCCTCAGAAGTCCTTACATTCTAAAATGTCACTGTGGGTGCCTAAAATATGAAATCCAGTGGGTTCACGGCCTTGAGTTCACTTCTGTCCTTAACTTCTCGCAGTGCAGGTCTGGAAGGGCGAGACAGGGTGGAAAGAAGAGAGTGGGACTGTATGCATAGCCCACAGCCTGCTCACAGTGTAGCTCGCGCTCAGGACACACAGTTTACCTTGGCCCAGTCTGCCCGGGCTGGGGAGAGCAGACGATTCAAAAGCCCGTGCTTGAGACCTGACTTCAGCGATAGCTTCTCGCACCACCTTCCCAATGCTCAAAACTCATCCCTGTGCCCCAGGCACTCTACCATAAGCCCCAGGAGCCCATTTTAAGGTACTGAGCTGGTGGCTTCAGTCTGGCCACTTGCCATTTTCACAGTTCCACAGCCCTTCTTGGCATCGGGATGGGCAGTCATGGTGCCTTGATATGTAGACCACGTGGCCTGCTTTAAGAAGAGAAGATGGACAGAGGAAGCTGAGGCTGCTGTTCCAGCCACTTCTGAATCCTCGGACGGGCTTCAGTGAAGTTCTTGTGGGAGGGCCGGGGAGCGGGGCCTGTCAGGCAGATGCCTTTGCTGCTTTCCGAGCCAGGTACTCCTGTTTGGCTCTCTCCCTGTATTCCCGCTCCCTCTCAATCAACCCCACCCGGTCCGCATGCCACTGCTGCAGTTTCTGCTCGTAGGTGGCGATGTCCTCTGCTTCATAGGTGGGGAGCTTTTCCTTGATAAGCTCGGTGGTCAGAGTCAAAAGGCTTTCTGACTCAACTTTGCCCAGAGCCTGAAGCTTAGAATGTAAGTCCTGCGGAGATACAAAGGGGGAAAAAATAGATAAAGGAGGAGAAAGGTGGAGCAGGTAGGAGAATGCAAAGAGGAATAAAGAAGAGATTAAGTCAGTTGCAAAGCACATTTTGCTTGTAGGAAAGAAACACTTTGCTGGGGAGTTGTCATGCTGCCTTTCATCCAGGCACTGTTAGTTTTTGCCATTTTTTTCAGCTCAGCAATTTTGCTAAGATGTGCCACATGTGATTTCTCCCCTTTCACTCACAAACAGTAAATGGAACTCCATATGCTGTGTCTCCCTGTGTAATTTCTTGTCTTAAACAGAAAACAGCACAGCTATAACAAATCTATGTTTCTACCTTACCTATAGCAAACCAAGCAGCAAACTCCAAGAACAAGGATTCTAAAATGCAAACAAAATGGCAGATGCATCTGATGAACTGGAGCAAGCCCATCCGTATCTGCTCCTTCAGAATAACTGAAATACACGTTTGCATTATTGGTGTTCCTTTCAACAGATGGAAATCATTTCCAGGATGTCTCACTAATGGCATGCTAAACAGCTCCCACGAGTGCTGGCTCTATTATAAGCTTCTACCTGCTGTGCTCTGCGGCAGGTCAGCCTTTGCGTACTGACTGCTTACAGCTCCATCTGAAATGGTAGCTTGGTTTGGTTGGTATTGCATTTCTGGAGAAGTATTAAAAGCATTAATCTATTTAAGTACTTCAAGATGCGATCATCAGAGAAAGCCACTTATGGCCCCAGCTGTAGCTTATGGCACACATCCCCATGTTCTACCAACAAATGCAATTATTCGTAGGTAGGTGATGAGGCCTGCTCCAAGAAAGGGGTGGAAGTCGGGCAGGGTACACGGGCTCCAAGGAGGGGCCAGGGGCCTACTGTGATGGTGGTGTGACCCATAAAAATTACCTCAGACCAATAAAAATTAGGCAATAGGAAGAAAAGGAAATGCAAAACGAAAATGATTTCTTTCTGATATCATTCTCCACGTGGTTTAAGGCCAAGGTGACAGCTGAGGACACCAGAACGAGGGTTCAACTGAGAGTCAGCAATCTTTTGTTCAAATCTAAAGCCAGCCTCTTATGGGCTAGTTTCCCTTGGCCCTGCTGTCACGTAACTTGGGAAGAGCAGTCTCTACCACCCAGAGCTTTTGTGAGGATAAACATAATGCACTGGTGCCCAACACACAGCTAGCAATCAATAAATATTCATCCTTTTTCTTTCTTTGATTTTCATAAAAATGCATTTGTAGAAGAATGAGGGCTGAGAACTTAATGCCGGCACAAGTTTCTATTCTCTGAGACAAAATATATAAGAAATAGGAGAAAGAAGTTGTAATTTTTAGGAGTGGTGTGGCAACCTTGGTCAATGTGAATCTGGTGAATAACAAATGGGGCTAAGTATGTTTTTTCCTTAGCCTTTCTAAATCTACAAAGTTAGGCAAAGTTAAGAGGAAAGGATAGTTATCTACTGCCAATTCTCTGTGTACCTGGAATATCGATTAACCTTTCTTTCCCAGTTTCAAATTATAAAAGAGAGGCCAGTGCAGTGGCTCACGCCTGTAATCCTAGCACTCTGGGAGGCCGAAGCAGGAGGATCGCTTGAAGTCAGGACTTTAAGACCAGCCTCAGCAAGAGCGAGACCCCATCTCTACTAAACAATAGAAAAACTTAGCTGAGCGTGAGTCCCAGCTGCTTGGGAGGCTTAGGCATGAGGATCGCTAGAGCCCAGGAGTTTGAGGTTGCAGTGAGCTATGAGGACAGCACTGCACTCTAGTCTGGGCAACAGAGCGAGACCTTATCTCGGCAGTGGGGAGGGGGAACCAAACCAAACCGAAACAAAAAAACTCACAGCAGAATCCCCTTTATAACATGGGTAAATAGGTTTAGTATAATAGTTGGTTCAATATAATTATTGAAAAGATTTAAATGTAGTAATCTAGCAAAGTTTACATCTATGAGTCCCAAAATGACACAACAGGTCAGCTGGCATGGATAGGAAAGCTTTTTGCTCTATACACAGAATTCTCACTTAGGCAGCTCTTTTTTCTCTTTGCAATAAATAGACGAGAAACAAAGCAAGGAAGATGCCAAATGTTTAAACACTGAACATGGTTCTATTTCCTTGATACTGATCACAGAGCATTTTTGGATGTAGAGAGTTAGAAGCTACCAAAAGCAGCTTGAGTGCTCAGGGCTGTCTGGAAAGAAACATTGGAAACTTTTACATCTTCCAGATAGTACCTGAGAGTATTTCTAATGACCCTAGTGAACAACACAAAGCTGCCAAGGATGAGCAGCAAACGACGTCTGCATCTTACCTCTACATACTCAAATGTGGCATTGTAATGTCTAACTGGGTTTCTAGGTTACCAAGCACACTTAGTGCAAGATGGAGAAACGGCAGATACTTTCCACTTGGAGTGGAAGTCAGGTTATTGCTATGAGGAGGCAAGCTATTATCCACCCATCAGACACATATCAGGGATGAGTGGGTAATGACACGCTGCCTTAGTGAACAAAACTGTGACTGATTAGCTCAAGTACAAAAAGGAGCATAAAAATTCCATTGGTTTAAGACCACTTCCTGTGTGAAGCAATACAAATGTAATTTTTGATCAGTTCTTAAGGCCTTTGTGCATGATATTGATGCATGAAAAGATTACTTGTCCATCACCACAGCAGTGTAGCATGTTTTATGCACAGCTGAGAGACACGCAATTCTGCTACGATTCACCTGAAATCGTTCCAGGTATTGGGAAAGCTTGGACTCTTCTGTTTCCTCTAAGTCCAACTGCTCCATCACTTTTTCTGACTCCTGGTTGTCTTCACCTTCTTGGGACTGTTCCTCTGAAGCCCCGTTGGCTGGAGAAGTCAGAGCCTTCAGCACTACGTCCAGCACATCGAGCTGCAGAGCAGAAACAGGGTCAGTGACTAGAAATCTTATGGTCCTAAAAGAACACTGCAAAGGGAGGCTAGAGAAGCACAAGAAAGGAATATGAGACCTTATGAAACTGTAGAAAATATAAATGGTTGCATATTTTCACATTAGAAACACCCTACCTGGTAGGCATGGAAAATGTAGTAGAAAATAAATGGTACAAATAAGCAAGCTAAGAATTATTTGTGTAAGTGAATCAGCACAATGGTATTTAAGTACGCTTTTGGTTAGCAGGGTAGGAACTCAAGCATTATGCTTGATGGGCACAAAACTAATACCTGCCCCTACCATGTTTTTCTTCCTCAATCAGTTCGGAACTGGAACAAAGGAAAAGAAAGACCACTACTGGCTATAACCAACGCAAGCCCATTTTGAATGCATGCTGTGGATATAGGCGGGGGCCTCCCTCAGAGAAAGATTTCAGTTCACAGGGCGTCTGTAAATTAAGGCTCACTCTAATCCACATAAGATGCTGGGAAAGACCAGAGATGCATACATGAAATTCATTTTAATGAGGTGAATTCTATAACTAAGTAAATTAAAAACAGAGGGCTTCTTTTTGTTTTAACCCCTCTCCCTTTCCTGTTTCACTTTGAGGGATACCTCCCTTGGCCCACAGAGAACCTAATCAGCAGAGATGGGGCAGGAACAGCAGCAAGACCAGCATAAGCACCTGCTTGGATCCCGATTAATCCTGTCCATGCCACACCACAACAGAAGTCCAGAAAACAGTCCAAGGCCTTTGAATACTGCTAATCTAGTACACCCAAACTGGACACATATCATGTTCCTGCTCACATCCAAACCACATTTATATTAACTTACAATACAAAGAATGCAAATCTGGCTCAGATTGGAAAGAATATCTCCCCAGCAAAGGGGATTTATGTATAATTTTGTGTTTTCAACCACTAGCACTGACTATAGCAGGGTTAAAATAACTATACTTAGAAATGTGTATCCTTTATTATAAATGTCTGGCAAAGAACAAAATGATTCATGGTACATGAGGATAAGGTGCCAGTATGGGTACCAGACCCGCACATCTCAGGACTGAAATAAAAGCCAGGGGGTGAGCCCTGGCAATTACCATCAAAACAGGTAAGTGGCTCCAAGGCAACCCTTACACCCTGGAAATAAGACAACCAACATCCTTCAAGGCCTCACTCTGGCTATAAAAGCTGCCTGGGCAGGAGCGGACACTGTGGCTGCCTGAGGGTGTAAGGCTCACCATGTCTCCCTGAATCTCAGCTAAGTCTAGTAACTTTACTGTGTCAAGGGCCCTCGGTGACTAAGAGGGACGAGCTCTGGGGCTGGTGGGAAGACAGTTTCTAGACACACAAAGCGAACGCCTTAGAGCTTTGAAAGGAGCACCTGATCCAGATCTCCACAGAATGGTTTAATGGAAGGAAAGTAAGATTACTCCATCTCCGGTCCCCAAATTCCTTTCTTGAAGGCTTTTATGGGATAAAAAATGCTATGTAGTCTCTCAGGACCACATGAGGGTACAGAAATGCCAAAAATATTTAAAATGAAATTTTACCCTTTCTTGAGTTCCCACTGAGAATTTTTTTGGGGGGTGGTGGTTTACAGGCATAGACAGTGAAATAGGGGGTATTTTATTGAACTCAGCTTGAATTTCAGGGGAGAAGAACAGTTTTCCTCCTAGACAATGAGCTATAAATCACTATTAATCTTATTTTTTTGTCAGTAGCATTGAAAATGTTTGTGTTTTTCATTCCTTTTCAACTAGATAAGTACATATTCTATAGAAACATAGAAAACAGGGGTGGGGGAAAACAGTAAAAACAAATTCAAAGCTCAGCTTATCATGAGGAAGAGAAGATGGCTAAATCTCACTGAATTAGGGCTGAGGAACACACCGCTTCTCTGCACAGCTTTACGTCTTCTGGGGAGGAGGCCACTTTCTCCATCACTTGAAGGGCTCTGTCAAGATAGCCTGGTTTCCATATCAGAGGCATGTTGTGGTACACGGCCCGTAGCCCTCGCTGCAATTCCACCTTCCCTGAAGCCAAAAAGAATAACAAAGAATGCTCAGCTGTGTCCTCCCCCATGTCTGGGGCTGTAGACTTGAAGGCACAAGTGAATATTTGCCTCGCAGCTCTAGAAACAGAGAAGGAACATTTCAGATGGATGATGAAGAATGTGGCAAAATTCACTGCACACATTTTTCAATAAAAAATTGTGTGAACTTTTCTTTTTCTTCATTTGGGCTGGTGGAGATTATCATGAGAATGTATGAATCAGTGGGCTGAAGGAAATTTAGAGAGGTTGATATATCTGCCTCTAAGTAGGGCTACCCTTAACAAACAAGTCAACCTAAGTCCTAGCTACTCAGGAGGCTGAGGCAGGAGGATCACTAAGCCCAGGAGTTTGAGGCTGCAGGGAGCTATGATCATGCCACTGCACTCCAGCCTGAGCAACAGAGAGCTCCCATTTCTTTAAAAAAAAAAAAAAAATCAACTGAAATACTGTTTTTGTTTTAAGAACAAAATCTTCTCAACAAAAAGAAATTCCACAACTTTCCTGCTATAAAAATCTTGTCAACATCTGACAACCCTCCCTGCTAGGAAATGTTTGAAATTTTTTGAAATGCTCCAAAACACCCAAATCTACTGTCTTTATGAAAAAATAAATCTCATTTCTCCCTTCTTTCCTTTATTTGAGCTTCATCAATTCTTAAATCATAGAGTCCCTGTGATCCTTTGGACCTCTAGACATGAATGTCTCTCTTGGTACCTCAAACCACCACGACTGGAGCTGAACACGCGGACGCCAGACAGCAGGGTCCTCTGGTGGGGAGAGGGGCTATCTGGATTCCTGTGGAACAGAAACCCTCTCTGCACTAATGACCAAAGTCACCTTGAGCTGCTACGTCGTAAATCCACCTTCACTTATCTTTCCTGGAAAGGAGGATTTGGGAAAGCTATAGCAGGCCATAAACAGACAAAGCTTATCAGGCGCCAGCTAATTTTAGGCCTTTAAGGTGCTTGGGGCTAGACTGCAGTCATATTCTGGGCAGCTGCTTCCATCAGGGTTGAGTGAGGCTGCACAGCACATGACACCATGAAAGCAAAGAGCTTCTGACCCAATGGCTGCCAGTCACAAAGGACCAGGGCCTCTGCTCACAAACAACAAAGTACATTTTCTTAGCCCTGCCAACTTCCTGAACAATCCATTCAGTATAACAGTCTTGAATGCTAATCTGAAAGTAAAGGAAAACACATGTAAATCATTATCAAAAATAGTGGCAAATAAGGAAAAATGGTTTCTAAAAAGAGTAGTCAACTCTTTTGTTAGTCTGATAACCAGCCGACAGTCTCTAAAATTTTTCTGAGTTATTGACACAGAACTGGCATCCAAGAATGCCACACTACGTTGTGCTGGCAAAGATCAACTGCAAAAGCAATCAAACTTCTATAACTTTGATGACTGTCAGAAAACAAAGGTAAGCAGGAGCAATGTGTGATCAAGAGAGGGTGCTCTTCCAGATGCCTAACTGCGTAAGAGAGAATGGAAATAACGTGCATTTAATAAACATCTGTAGATCAGGACAATATTTTATGTACACTTAGGTTGTATGTTATTTGCCCAGATCCCACATAACTGAGGTGTTGAGGTCACTTCTCAGAAAGCTTTTGTCTTCTTGACCTTCCTGATTTTCAATGCAATTAGGGCACAAAAGTAAAGCTACTATCTCACCGTGTGGTACAATCACACTGTACACCATGAGCCACTCACTCTACTTGTCCCTGAAGTGCTACTCCTTGTGCTGAGTTTCTCTTCTCTCACCTGAAAACAGTACCAAAGATACAAATTCAACTATAACCCTTAATTTCTTACTTTCCGGACTTTAGGTCTAAAGAGACAGAAAGATTTTTATTAATACTGGAAAACATTCTACTGGGTGGTTTTCCCTAAAGAGAGCCAGAACTTTCCTTTCTTCATCCCTTGTTCACATTGATGTCCCCTACATATTACCTAGGGCCACCAAAACTGGCTCTGAGTTTGCCAGTGGTGACAGGTTTTTAGAACCTTCTTTACTCTCTTATGGAGTAACTGTAAGGCCATCGAGGTCTATTTTTATATCTGAAAATGAAGGCTGTTATTGGATTTCCCTGGTAAATTTAAACCAAATTATAATTTTATTAAGAAGTATAAGCATGAATCAATTCTATCCACGAAGAACAGTAATTGTAAGATCACTTAGCTTACCAAGAAGTGCATAGCCATATAACTGGGAACTCAAACCCAGTGAGTTCTTTTGTTTCAGGCCTGGAATTAATAAGGATGCACCGAAGTTCCTCTCCTCTTCCCACTGCAACAGAATATACCAGATCATGGGCCATCTGAATACTTTATGAAAAAATGTGATTATTAATGACATGGAGGAAAAGAACATGTTACCTAGTAAAAAAAGCAAAATAACAAAGCTATATATACATTGTACTCCTAACTTTGTTAGGAAAAGGTATTTATGTCTAAAGAAAAATATAGAAATGTCCTCTATGTTAACAGATTTGTGAGTAGTGAAATTATGAACAATACTGATTTTCTTCTTTGCACTTTTTTGCTCTTTTCCAAAATTTTGGCAATGAATAGGAGTTCCTTTTATAATCAGCAAAGCAAAACAAAACAAAACAAAAACAAAGCGTACCCTCTGGACCAACAATGACTTGATACAATCAATAAAGATTCAACATGCTGTTGGCCCTGTATTCACTCACATTGTTATGGCCTGATGGAGCAAGCTTTTGAATTTTAAACAATTCAGCAACGATAAGACTTCTCCTTCAGTGTTAGAATAAATAGCACTATTAAGTAGCTTTTAGATAGATTTGTGCCTCTCAAAAACAAATTAGGCAATCAGAAACACTTAGCGATCATTTCTTTCAACCCAGGGGGCAAAATTACACTTTAATAAAATTGAAGCCTTTTGAGACACGGGGGGAAAAGGGCAAGAACACAAGCATTGCTAAGCCTGCTATGGACTAGTAATAACTGTGACTGGAGGACTTGCTGGATACACAGGGTTCAGAGCAGCAACTCCCCAGACAACAGGAGCTATGATCTTGGTGCTATATGAGCACACCTCGGTGGACTCCTCCCTCTGGCTTCAAAACATACCACATTAAGCTCAGGTTGCCCTGCAGCAGTCTCTGCACCTGGGTGGGGCAGGAAGCAGAGAATGAACTTGGTCTGCAGGCTGCAATTGCAGCCAGGTGTGAGTGAGGCACCCCAGGTATTAATAGGCACCCAAACTTCTTTACTGTGAATAGCCTTTGCGCAATACAAGTGTTATTTCTTGAGGTTTTCCTAAATTTTTGAAAACAACAAAGACCTTGAAAGAAAAACAAAATCTCCCTGGGTATTCTGCAGCACAGATAAATTATTAAGGACCAAGTCATTTTACTTTCAAAAGCAAACGATTCTATGTCTAGGGAAATTTGATTTTCCCATATAAACTGCATGAAAAGTAGGCCCAGTGAATAATAAAAAAGGAGGCTTAAAAACATTTTTTTTTTTTATCTTGTAGAGAAAAACATGAGCTACAGTATCAGGATGTAATAGGGTCTTAAAAGCCAAATGAGCAGTAAAATTTTGGAGCAGTAGCTCTCCTTGATGAGCCAGGAATCGAGCAGAGGTGGTGGTGGTGACAGGGATGGTGATACTTTGAAAAGATTTTTTAAAAGGTGAATGAAAACATCAAACAGATGAATGTCTTGGAAATTTTAGGTTGGGTGTGGTGGCTCATGCCTATAATCCTAGCACTTTGGGAGACTGAGGCAGGAGGATTGCTTGAGGCCAGGAGTTTGAGACCAGCCTGAGCAAGACCTTGTCTCTACAAAAAATAGAAAAATTAGCCAGGCGTGGTGGCGCACACCTGTAGTCTCAGCTCCTCTGGAAGCTAAGGCAGGAGGATCATCTGAGCCCAGGAGTTTGAGGTTGCAGTGAGCTATGATGACAACACTGCACTCCAGCCTGGACAACAGAGCAAGACCCTGTCTCAAAAAAAAAAAAAAATGATGATGATTATCTATTGTAGATACTATTACTCCTGTCTCCTTTCTGCACCTAAATCACTCCATAATCCACTTCAATTTGGTTTCCTGCTCCATTACTCTATGGAAACAAAAGTTACAAAGTAGTACCTCCATGCCACTAAATTCAGTGAGCTTTTTTCACGCCTCACTCATCTTTCCCTACCCTTTCGGAAGCATTCTATTATACCTTGTAGACCATTCCCTTCCCACAGATTCAGTGGTCCAACATATTGCTGATTTTCCTTCTTTTTGTTGTCTGGCTCACTTGCAGACATTTACACATGGATGTATAAATTAATCTCCAAAATTATTATCTCCAGTCCAGATCTTTCCATTAAGCATCCAATTTCCTTAGTGAAATATCTGTTTTTTTTTTTTAAACTCATCAATGCTTTTAATCAAGGTCACATGCAGATAGCCACCAACTGCAACAGATGCTGTGAAGGAAAAGCATAAGGCACAGTGATGGAGTGTGACAAGGACACCCCAAGAAAGTGACTGCAGTCACCCAGGGCAAAGCTTGCCTTGGTGAAATCTCTTGACTGTCTCAAGAGCACTTCAAAATGTAACACATTCAGAGTCAGATTAATGATTTTCCTCATAAAATCTGGTCTTTTTCTAGATTTCCCTTTGCAAACACATGGCATCCCTGCATCCAGATATTCGAGTCAGAAACTGAGGAGAGAATATTTGACCCCTGCGTCCCTGCCTCCACCTCTAGTTCCTCATCTTGTTGTAGCCCACAGGCTACTCTAACCCCACCATATCCTGGTCCCTACCCTGCCATCAACTCCTGCTCGGACTACAGAACAGCCTGACCATGGCCATCCTTGCCCTGCTCTGATTGCCTGTCCACAGTACAGCCAGAGGATCTTTTCAAAAAACAAATTTGAACATGTTACCCTCTCTGCTTAAGCCTTTTCAAGGGCTTCTCACCATTTTTAGGATAAACACAAAACAACTTAGTATGGCCACATACTCCAGCCTTACTTCATCCATGTCCTCCCACCATTCTCCCTGTCGTAGCTACACTGACTGTCTTCTTCATCCCCCTTTCCGCTCACCATGTTCTTTCTGCCACAGGGCATTTGCACATATTATTTCCTTTCCTTGGACTCTTCTTCCCCTTTTCAGCCAGTTAATTACTCATCATTCTTCAAACACTAAAGAAATATTTCCTTAAGGAAGTCCCTCCTAACAATTTAAGTTTAAAATACAAAAAACGACAACAAAAAAACGCCTCCCTACAGTACAGGCTGTTCACTCCTTTGAAGTGCTCATGATGATCATATTTTACACTTGTATGTTTGCTTTGTTTTAAACATCTGTGTTCTTCCCAGATTGTAAGCAGGTAGTGTTTGTTCACCACTGTATAACTAGCACTTGGCAAAATATGGAACGAGTAGGTGTTCAATATAGAATGAATTAATAATGAACATGGGGTATGTCACAGGCTATGACACTCATCTTAGAAAGGCATAACATACCATCAGTTCTTTAGAATGTGGGCTGCACTAGATGACCTTTTTGGTTCCTACCAAAACTGGGATTTTTTGATGTTACAGTTCAGGTTAAGGGCAAACTGCAGAACCAGACTTCCCGGCTTCACCAGGTGGCTTTATTACCTACTAACTGGGTGGCTATTCTGTAACATCTCTATGCCCTAGTCTCCTTATCTGCATAGATTTGTGAGGATTGAATACAGTAATAAATTTAAAACATCAAGAACAGCCTAGTGTCAAATAAGTGCTACTTAAATATCAGCTATTGTTATTACTGTTGTTGTTCTTGGGACAGCAATACGCGATGACTAAATACCCGAACCTCAGAGCTGAAACCAAAAACTTGGTAT
Organism: Lemur catta; assembly: GCF_020740605.2. Classification (NCBI taxonomy): domain Eukaryota; kingdom Metazoa; phylum Chordata; class Mammalia; order Primates; family Lemuridae; genus Lemur; species Lemur catta. The sequence goes on from NC_059139.1 coordinate 45,271,498, forward strand.
TTTGGACCTCCTAGAACAAAATTGACCTGGAGCAACCTCAAGAAAATACTGATACAAATTAAATAATCAGTACTTAATACCCCAGGTCATGGTCAAAGTTAGTTGCCTCAGTGCTTCTTTGACATGTCATGTCCAGTTCTCAGTGACTATCAATGATCCATTTCTGAATGTTTGAGTACACTCAGCCTAGCTCAAGTTTCAAAATGTGAACAAGGACTTTCATCTGAGTTTCTCTCAAATGGAGAAACATCCAGTTTCATTTTGCTAGAAACCAGTAACTAAAATATACAGAATGAGCACTCATTCCTGCCTGCACATGGCCACAGAGCTGCACATCAGATACCTTCTTCCAGATTCTGAGAGCGAGGTTTCCTCTCTGGCCACCTCATACCTAAGTAAAGCTCATAGTACTGTTTTTGGGCAGATCACTTACACTGAAGTCTGTCTTCTTTGCCAGGCAATGATATAAAACATAGAGGGAGAGAAGTTGGGTGGAAGGAGCTTCAAAGGCTTCTTGCATCATGATCTCAAAAACCACTGATAAAGCACCTAGCAAGAAGATGAAAGTAAAAATTAGAAGAAATTAGTTGTAGGTAACATTACCAAATCTCTAACTATAAACACTCATAAAAAGTAGGGCATAGTTAAAAAAACAAAAACAAAACCCAAGAATAATCAAGAAGGGAAAAATGTGGGCTCTGGTCCTAGTTCTTCCACAAATTAGGTCTTTCGCAAGCCTTTGGCTTCTACTGTACATACTGTAACACACTAAATCAAGTGCTACTGTACCAGTGTCCACAAGGACACTGAATAAAACCATTTCTCTTGGCTCCCAGTATCATCTTCCTAATAATAAAAGACTATTTGCCTCATTTACTTCAAAAGAATTTTGGACAGTCCAACAAGATGATACATATGAAAATGCTTCATCAACTGTGAAGGAAATATAAGGCACCATGTCCGTCTGCTAGAGGAGCTAAGGCATAAAGAAAGGAAGAGGCAAATACATTTTTCAAGGTCACCCTGACAAACAGGGCAGAGAGGCTGGGCTGGCTGCCCCATTCTCAGCTCTGAAGCCTTCGCATTGATAAGGCAGAAGAGGAAAACTGCTAAAGGAAATCCTAAATCCCAGGTATTATTTTAAAGAAAGAAAAGTGATGACTATAAAAAAGAAAAAGATGGCTCAGTTTAAAAGACTTGAAAGAAGGGAAAGGAAAATGTCACTTATAAATATAAGCCCCTAAACAGGGGCATGGTGGCTCATGCCTGTAATCCTAGCACTCTGCGAGGCTGAGGCGGGAGGATTGCTTGAGCTCAGGAGTTCGAGACCAGCCTGAGCGAGACCCCGTATCTACTAAAAATAGAAAAAATTAGCTGGGTGCAGTGGCACATGCCTGTAGTCCTAGCTACTTGGGAGGCTGAGGCCGGAGGATCCCTTGAGCCTAGGAGTGTGAGGCTGCTGTGAGCTAGCCTGATGGCACGGCACTCTAGCCCAGGCAACAGAGCAAGACTTTGTCCAAAAGAAAAAAAAAATACGCCCCTGAGTATAACATACAACGTAAGATATTTGTTTCCATGTGATACTAGTCATAGGAGAGCAGGCCTTGAACAACTTTTATTTTCCCTTGATATTCTATAACATAAATGGAATCCCAGAAAATCAAGTTCAAATAATTTCCTTCCCTTAGTTATTTGTTGGTAAAGTAGAGAATGTTAATATTAGTTTAAAATATAGTGCCTGCACATATCACAAGCACAACAACAAAAACAAATGTTTTTGTCTGAGTTATTCTGTTAACCAAGTTGTGCATATATTCATAATTATAAGAGTCAGCACTGACTTGCAGCTGTTCCTAGCCAGCTGGTTTCGCACACGTTGTCATAGTACTGAATGAGACCATGGGCCTGAATTTCTATGTTCTTTTTGCAATCGGGGAAACTGAGACAGACAGGCAGACCAGGATAGTCATCTAGTAAATCAGTAGCAAAATAGGGACCTATTTCTTTAAATAAAGAAACCTATAATATTTTAAAAGAACACAAAGCTAAAACCCAGTTTAAAAAAATCTCAGTTCTCTCAACTGTTCATTACTGAATCTAAAATTATACATGAAAAATAAATTTACTTTATCCTTTAATTATATTCTGCATTTCAGTCAGCTTGGAAAGTGAAATTAGATTGGCCTGTATAATTAATTTACTTTTCTCTTCCTCTATAATCATTTATGTACTTTGATATTTTCTATCCTAACAATAAAAAAGGGTATTTTTAAAAATTTTACATAAATGATAATGATCTTCATCAAAACTTTTTTGACTGAAAGAGCAATGTAAGGAGAAGTCATTAAGAAATAAAAAAGGGGGAAGTGCCTGCATTTATACTTTTCCCTTTGGGAGCTCGAAGCCCCATAATAACTGAATCTGGGTTTGGTTGCTTACCATTGTAATTTTCTTTCTTTATGAAAGAATCCATCAGCAAATTGAATGTAAAGTTGTCTGGAAAAATTCCATATTGAACCTGTAATAAAAATGGAAATAAGAGGAAAAAAAGAGAAAAATATCTACTTTAATTCAGTCTCTTATATATGCCTATGTATTATTCAGGATAAAACTTGCCACCATTAGCTTTAAAATATTTGACTATCATTTTACAGCATCTGTGACAGTGAAATTGAAGCTGTGACTCATGGGGTTTGGTAATTGGAACTGTTGGTTAGGGTGAAAGTTGTGAGTGGGTGTCTGATACAAGACAATTGATATGTGAAAAATAAAGCTCAGTTCTAACACCTTGTCATAGCTTAAAAAAAAAAAAAAAGGAAAAAGAAAAAAACCAAACAAAAACTCATACACATCCCCAACTGGCTCAGTGACTTTTTTTTATAAGGTATGAATAACAATGCAAAAATAAACTCTCAAGAGAAACCATGCATTATGCAGTATTTTCTGGTCCTTAGCCTGGCTTTTAAAGACCCAAGAAAAATGCCAATGAATATTTATTACTAACCAAGCTAGGAATGCTGAATATTTGAGAATTCAGCTTTCTTAAAATGTGGACCCTTTAGCATTTGCCTCAGAATTTTCTAGGAGTGCTTTTAATAATATAGATTCCTAAACCTCCAACCTACCTACAGCATCAGAATCTCTGGGAATTGGGCACAGAAACCTGAAGCTTTAGTGAGCTTCTCATGTGGTTTTCATGCACACTCAGGTGTGACTACCAAGGATGTAGCTTGTGGCTGCACTTTTATTTGTTTCAAATTTTTACTCCAGTAGAGGTAACCACTATCCCCCACACTGCTCCATTCTTCCCTCACCAACCACCAGAAACACCTGGAGAATTTTTTAAACTATACCCATCCCCTTGGGAGAGTCTGACACAATCCTAACCCCCAATTGTGAATCACTGCTGAACTATTACTACGAGGCATGTGTGGGATGCCTCAGGTGTGCAGAAATGGAAAAATGTTTAAAAGCCACTGTTTTAAAGGTTGTAGCTTGTGGGCAGTGTCTGTATCTCTCTAATTAGTCATCCAAATCAGTACTAATTCCTAGAGATAGGGTAAAAAAATATTTTAGGATGATAAATCATTAAAACTGGGAGGGACTTCAGAAATCAGCTGGTCAGTGATTCTCAGACCAGGCTGTAAATCAGAATCAACTGGTAGCTTAAAATATCAAAGAGGTAAGAATAGACAGAGCACAGAGGATTTTTATGGCAAAATATCCTGTATGATACTATAATAGTGGATACATGCCATTATACATTTGTTCAAACCTACAGAACGTAGAACATCAAGAGTGAACCATGGCCCGGTGCGGTAGCTCACACCTGTAATCCCAGTACTTTGGGAGGCAGAGGTGAGAGGACTGCTTGAGGCCAGGCGTTCAAGACCAGCCTGGGTAACACAGGAAGACCCTGTCACTACAAAATATAAAACAATTAGCTGGCTGTGGTAGTGTATGTCTGTAGTCCCAGCTACTCAGGAGGCTGAGGTGCAGGGATTGCTTGAGCCCAGGAGTTTGAGATTACAGTGAGCTATGACAGCACTACTGCACTGTAGCCTAGGTGACAGACTTCTGTCACCCTGTCTCTAAAAAACAAAACAAAGAATGAGCCTTAATGTAAACTATGAACTTTGGGCAATAACCATATGTCAACATAGGTTCATTGATTGTAACAAATGTACCATCTGGGGGCAGGACGGTGATTATGGGAGAAGCTATGCAAGCGTGGGGGCAGGAAGCATATCGGAAATCTCTGTACTTTCCACTCAATTTTGCCGTGAACCTAAAAACTGATCAAAAAATAAAACTTATTTTAAAATAAACATTAAAAAATACCAATGCCTGGGCCCCAGACAGATCAATTAAATTAGAATCTTGTGGGTAGAGACAAGAATCTAAAAGAAAAATTTTTTTTTTCCATACAGTATCTTTTTCTGTCACCCGGGCTAGAGTGCCAGTGGCATCATCATAGCTCACTGCAACCTCAAACTCCTGGGCTCAAGCCATCCTCCTGTCTCAGCCTCCCTAGTAGCTGGGAATACAGGTGCTTGCCACCATACCTGGCTAATTTTTCTATTTTTTTGTAGAGGTGGGGTCTTGCTCTTGCTCAGGCTAGTCTCAAACTCCTGGCCTCAAGCAATTCTCCCACCTCAGACTCCTGAAGAAAGAATCTATGATTTTTAAAGAGTTATTATTTCGATGACTGTAGTGAGGGTTGGAAATCACTGATTGACTATAACCCATTTGACTTAGAGTCGGAAAAACTAAGACCTAGAAGGATAAAACTATTTGCCTAAAGTTATGGGCAACTGGCGGAACCTGTGGTATTACAGCCTGTGTCTTCTGATTGCTAGTCCAGTGTTCTTTCCACTACAAGACTCTAAGAACAGCAAAAATAACATGGACTTTGTTCTGCTGTTCTAGATCCTTCTTGTTTTGTTTTCATAGGAATATTCTGACTGTAATCTGTGTCATTATACTCTGGACTGAAGAATAGGATTTAATCTACTCCTTCCCCTGGGAAGTTCCATTTCCTCCTCTTGAGATTCAAGGCCATCACCTCGATCGTCCTTATCCAGGGACCAAGCTCAGTCTCTTACTACCACCCTTACTCTGTCCCACCTCTCAACATTCCTTATACTGTAGGCAGAGGGGAAATGTATTATTGCTCAAACTAAGCTTTTGTTTTCACCCAAATATACCTCTGCTAATACCATTCCTGTCAGCCCATCTCTATGTGCAAGCATGCATCTTTTAGTGACCAGCTTAAATGATACCTCCAGTCTCTTTTAATCCTTTCCTTCCAATTGGATTCCTTCATATTAATTCTCTAATTTTTTTTACTGATTTCCTGTTTAGCACTTACATTTGCCTAATATTAGACTTATCAGTGAACCTGCTTATCTCCTTATTAAATTATAAGCTTCCTGAGGGAAAGGATAGGATACTGCTCATTTTTGTATCCACTACCATATCCAATCTAATGTCTCACACACAAACTGTGCTCAACGTACGTTAAGTTGGACTGGGCCCAAGCCATGGAAAGAAAAACTATTCTGCACAGAGGGGACGCAAAACTAAAATCAGTATTCCTTTTATGTTCTAACTTTCAAGGACCAGTGACATTATAGAAATAATGCATTCATACAAATACTGTTAAAATATTTTAATGGTTCAAACTAGTGTTGAGCTTGAGACTCCCAGTGATGACATTCTAAACATTTGCTTTATTTTGTATATATTTCATATGATGAAGGTAAGGAAGACTCAACTCTCGGGTGGAGTGTAATGTTCAGAAAGATTCTAATCATAGGAGGCTCTCAGGCTTGAGAGGAGGAGTCAGAGAACTCGAAAGGCACAGGATGAACAACCTAGGAATACTGTCTCTTTAAAGATGTGTAACATAGTCTGAATACTCTGGAGACCACACTACAGCAAAAATGGTCATGTTTTTTTCCTAAGCTTCACCAGGGGGAACCAGACAAGAAATCCAAGGCTTAGCAATCAAGAAAGAAATGACCACCAGTGCAGAGGTCTTCTGATAAGACTACCTTTGCTTTTACCTGTCCTTTTCTGAGTCACTATGCTCAGAAAAGCAGCACGTACAGGAATTATTTTTAATTTATTAATTTATGACCAACTCCATTCTAAAAAGGGTATCTGAGGGCAAATAATTTTAAAAAGTTATTTCTAGACCATTCTTTCCTGTACTATAATAGGTACAAACACCACATCATCTAAACTCAGAAAAACGGGCTGCAGATCCTACGAAACCACTCACCTTATTTACAAGAGTATACAAGGCTTTGTCTTGTGCACCATATTTCAGACACTGCCTAATCCAGGTATGGATAGTCCATTCTCTCAGGTACCAGGTGTTGGGGCTATGTCGAAATCTAAATAAAGCACAAAAAGAGAGAAAACTAGTGTTAGCTCTTTTTTTTTTAAACCGGATTATGTCTCTTTTATTGAATGTTTACATTCCCAGCAGCTAGTAGAGTGTCTTGTACATAATGGGTATTAAAAAAATGCCTGTTGATTAAATAATTGAATACATGAATGAATGAATGAATGAATGAAGAATGAATGAGTAGAGTCTGTATAGGGTATGACAGAGTCACCAAGGATGGAGTGGCCATTTTTACCTGGGGTCAAGGGATGGTATCAGGAGATGAGAGATGAGAAGAGACTGTTGGATAGACTATTTTGTTACGTGCTGCTTACACATGTGTTAACTCTTAAAAGTCTTCCATCTGCAGGTCCTTCTCTTAGATATTTAGAGTATAGTCAGTGTGACCAAAAGTCATAAAAGTCAATAGCTGATAAAAACTTCAGAATGGCCAACTAAACATATATATATAGAAAAAAATTAGCGGGGAAGGGTGGCGCATGCCTGTAGTCCCAGCTACTCGGGAGGCTGAGGCAGTAGGATCAGCTTAAGCCCAGGAGTTTGAGGTTGCTGTGAGCTAGGCTGACACCATGGCATTCACTCTAGCCTGGGCAACAGAGTAAGACTCTGTCTCAAAAAAAAACAGAAAACAAAAAACAAAAAACAAAAAACTTGAGAATGAAGCTCATTAACTCACAAAGTTTCAAATGGGAAAGAGAAGGCAAAATAATAAATAACAAAAAGATTATAAAAATTTTATTCCTTACACTCCCTGCTTCAACATCTTGTTTTAATATAAGATTTATGGTAAATGATTTGGGAAAAGTACTCTCCTAACCATGGTATTATATAAACACATATTTGATTAGAAGAGACAATGAAGGTGATGCTGATACTGTGGAAGTTTAAAATAAAACAGATAAAGAAAAAATGAAAAACAGAATAGCACAGCAAATCTATAGAGGGAAATCAGCTTTGAGTAACAGTGATGTTTCTTGTGGCACTTAGGAGAGATTGGGACATTCTTCACTGAATCAAAAGAAGACAAAAATAGAAGTCGAGGAAAACTGAACATTCACATCCTCTAGGACCCACAATCCCCCTGCCTTCTTCACAGCTCCATTCTAGCCCATCTGCTTATCTCCTCTTACTTCCTGTAGTTCCCCACAGGGTTGTAAGAATCCTAAGCAGCTCAGGATGAGGCATATACAGTAATATTAATAGCATTCTCACAGAGGAATGGTACTTGGGAAGGAATTCTGAATGCTGCTCCCGCCTTGAGTTCACATTGCTAACACCTGGGGTGGAGGCTACTTTTCCTTGTTCCTCGGGGTCCATGACAAAAGACTCAGGGTTGTGAACAGGGTATATAAAGAGCTTTACTGGCCCTCTTTTTGTTTATGTGTTTTGATCAGGACAGACCCTCATTTATCATACCATGTCAGCTGAAGTCCTCATGTTTTCCTTAACCATTTGGGAAGCAAGCCAATCTCTGCCCCTCCCCAACTCAAAATCAAACTCTTTTCTCAAAAATAAAAATATAACACAAAAAACTTGGTGCTAAAGGATTTTGTGCCATATTTGAGAGTCGAGGATACACACTAATGCTAGTGGTTTATTCAATCTGTCCCCAGCTATTTCCTGACATCTGCTATTCGGATAGTTTCCTTCTGAATAGGTTCTCTGCCAAGGTAATAGCTGAGAAAAGGAGAGGAAGTAAGAAACAGTATTTAATTTAGGCTGTCTATTAGTGTCAATAGTTGACAAAAACTTGAAAATGAAACTCATTAATTCATAAAGTCTGAAGGACTGAGAGTAAGATTTGGCAAAAATAAGATCTGGAGATGTTTTATGGATTTAGGGTCATCTAGGCCTCCTCATTCTTTTTAATATCTTAGGTTTTACTGGAAAATGTCTCTTTCACTCTATTTTTCTCTATAGAATTAGCTCCTTTAACATCAGAAAGATAGAAATATATCACATTAAGTTCAGGATGAGAGTGACCTGCCTAGAGAAAGGCACCTAGATCTAGTGAGATCCTCTGAAACAAAATATACCTTTTAGTAGCTCACGCTTTCCCTCATATTTTCAAATAGTTGAGCTACTTGAGTGTCTCTCCTTGTTACTCTGAAAAATCTGAGATTTAAAATGTAATGACCAATTAAAAATTAATTTTATTTTTTTAACCAAAAAAGTCAAGTGAAATACTAGGCGTACCACCCAAGACGTGATGCTTGTGAGCTCCCTGGGTGAGCAGGGCAGCGACTGACTCACTCAGCACTGATTCTTCAGTGCCTGACACAATTCCTGGCCCACAGTAGGTTTTCAGCAAATTAAAAAAAGAGTTTCAATCAACACATGTATTAAATGCTATAACATATTGATCATTTTAATGTCATGGTATACACGAAGAACTGTAAATTCCCCGTGTGGGGCATTTATAATCTCATGACAAAGAACGCATACACAGTTTAACACTAATTCAAGGTGAGGTATGGTAAGTGCTAAAGACAAAGGGGACTCCTATAAGCTAAAGGGTTTTTGGTAGTAGTGGTTGTCAGGTTTAGTCCATTTCCCCTTTAAAAACAAACAAAACACAAAATACCAATTACCTTCTTTGCTCAAGATTATTTTAAACCTAATCCTCATTTTAAATCTAATCTTCTGCCTTAGGATGTCTCCAATGACCACTAAAGTTATAAATTTGTTTGGTGATGGACTTATTTAAAATAAGAGCACGATGACCGCCATACCCAGCCAAACACCTTTTCTCTTATCATCAGCAGACCATTTTTAGGCTTTGAAGGATAATATAGATTGATAGTGAGAACCTATCTTTAGACCTTCAAAGCTCAAATTAAAATTTATTAAAAGCCATTTGCTAACCTTTAAGGCTAACTTCAACACATGGGAGATCAGAAAAGCCTTTTCTTCTCAGAAGTCTTTCCTTCTCACACTGTGTTTCTTAGAAGCCTAAAGGGAAAGTTACTCAACACACGTAATATATTCATCTCTGCACAGCAGCCCTGGGAGAGACTTGTCAAGAGACTCACAAAGGTCTTTAGTAAGTCCTCTACCATTCTCATCCTGGGAAAGGGCTACTTGGTATGATCTCTGCTAAGACCTAACAATCCAGACACACAACCATGTCTAGGACATTGTCAACGAACTCTCAAATGAAATCAATTTAGGAATAACAGTGAAACACTAACACATATATTATGAAACATGCTGCCCAAAGCGCAATTCCTGCATTTCCCCGTCAGGCACCAAAAGAGCGCCTTTATAAGTCCTTACTCGTATTAAAAAGAGAAATGAGTACGTACTTATGTGAGTAGATATCTGGAATATAAACAAGTCAAAACACTGGGCCAGTAGGATCCAACTTTGATGCCGAGTTTGAGAAGAATTCCTTTGTCAATGACTTTTCAAGCAGTTCAGACAAACTTGGCCCTTTTCAGAACTCCCAGTAGTAATATGACAGGCAGGCAAGACTCTGGAATGGGTACTTGCCTGGAATGACTCTGTGGTCTGCTGGGTGAGCATTTTCCTTTTCAGCCAGGAAAAAGGCAAAGAGAAAAGAACACAACTAACATAATGATTTTCCAACTTGCCTGCAAACAGACAGGCTTTTGTTCTCGCCTGCTCTGACCACCAGCCTGGCAGATTACAGACGGCCACTGTAGGAGTCCCCTCCGTGTCCCTATGCCATCAGCTGTTTGCTCACCTCGACAGAAGCTTCATTATTATTACCTAGGCCAGCAGGCTGCCAAGATAGGCAAACTGTGTTAGTATGGAAAAGATAAACAAATGCAACCCAAATAACTCCAAAAATGTCGTGCTCATAAAGGCAAGAGACACTCTAACCTTCCAGCTTATGAAATATGAGTAAACTTACAACAATTCCAATGACATGTGTATTTCTTGGAGGAGGGAGGAGCACAAGAAGGGGGCAATGAAGAAGTGTGCTCTAAGCCTCTAGCATTAGCTCTAAAAGTCAGTATCCCATGGATGAAGAGATTTTTGTCCCTATAATAAGTGGGGTTTCCAGGTGAAGACAGAGCTTGCCTAGAAAGCCAAATCATGACCAATATACTGGCAGGAACTGAGAAGCTTCCCTCCTCAAAAAACAGGCCACACTCAGAACTCTTTAGGGTCTTTGCCTACACTGTCGCTCATTTGAGATTGCTGTCACCAGGAAAGAAGGGCAGAATCACAGGCCACAAAACTCTTAAGTCTTGGATATCTTAGAGATTTCTTAGAAGGGAAGTGAGGTTATACAAAAGAGATCAAGAGTGAAAAGAAAACACCAGAGATGTAATGTGATTATACAGAAGGTACTGTTACTGTGTGTAAAAATCACGTGAGATTTCCTATTTGTGACTAATTTTGTCATTTAATTAAAAAAAAAAAGTGGGATATAGTCTTTCTTCCATGGGGTTCAAATAAAGGTTTTGTTATCACTGAATGGCAAAAGCAGCAGTCAGCATTCATTGGCTCTTTCAGTATCACAAATAAAAATGCTCCAGGCTGAGCAGGCCTACTGTACAGATGCCAGAGCCTGGAGCCCAGGGGCTCACGGCTCCACCATTTAGCTGCAACACTGGCTCTTCCACACGAATGAGCAAGCTTTCCACAATATTTATCTGATTATAAGAACCACCAACCTTAAACACACACATGCAGCTTTCCCTCTGCTCCAGTGAATTCTGTATCCTGTGGCAACAGGCCTTACTACAGATGGGAACCTCAGCCACAGAGCTAGGTAGACACAGAGAAGGGAGCGGGGCCAGGGTAAAGGGAGGAAAGAAAGAATGCCAAGATGAGAATATGGCCCTGATGCCTGCAGTGTGGATGGGAATCTTATTAATGAAGCAGAGTTTGCAATTATCAAAAGGGTTGAGCACATCCTTGAACTAGAACCAAAGAGCAAGAGAGTGTCATGTGACTATTTAAACCAGAATCTGATTCAGTCACTGTTACTCATCTTCTCGTTCTAAAAAGACAATTATTTTCTTTTTCATCCTGCTGAAAATTCTTTCAGAATTGTTAGTTTCAGAACTAACAATTATTAGCTGCCTCCACTACCAAAAATAAAATCAAATTTTGATGAGGTAATTTTCTCATAACATTATATTTTTGTCAAGTCCTTAAAAAACAGAGCAGAGTCTAACACAGGAACTGATAATAAAAACATTAGTATTACAGGTTAAAATCTCTTTCCTGCTTGGGATCCCAGCTTCTTACTCTTAAAGAATTTCAGTTAATTTCAACCTTCAACAAACATATACTGAGCCTGCACTAAGTAAAAGCACCAAGTGCAAGAGTCCCTCCAAAACCCTTTCCCCACTGCCACCAAAGGTCAACCAGTTTGGGCTTGAATATTTCCAATGAATTCACTATCTACCTCACAATACAGATAAAAATGTCTTTCTTTAAAAGTTTTTTTAAAAGAAAAGACTTTTTTATTTTTTTAAATATTTTAAAACATTTTTACTTTTTTAAAAGTCAAATTTATAAACATTAGAATTCATACTTTTCAGTTTATAATTTTATGAGTTTTGACAAATGCATCCAGTTGTATAACCACCGTCACAATCAAGATACAAGAACAGTTCTATCACCCTAAAAATTCCCTAATGCCGCCTTTGTAGTCAACCTCTCCAGGGTTTGCTGGTCAATTTAGACAAATTTTATATGGATAACCTCCTGAGGTCCTTTTCTAGACCCAAAGTCAATAATTTTATAAGAGGAAAAGCAAATAAGGTAATAAAACCACAATTTCTGTTGGTTGGTTTATAATTTATATTCTGACAATTTCCAAAAAGAATTTGAAAAAGTTAAAACCCAGTTTACAAGTAGTTTTCTTTGAGTCCTATATGCAATCATTAGAACTTCTGGCATCCCTGTCTGTCATTCTAAAAAAAGGGTGATAAGTTAGTAAATTTTTGGTAGAGAATAAAACAGGCACAGAAATTTGCAAATGTGAAGTGCTAAATAAATGCAGTATAATAACACATTTTTTAAAATGATGATGGATAACAGAGCGACTTGTTCAATACCAAAGTCAAAGTCTGAATTTGTCAGACCTGGGGCTTAAAAATAAGGCCATTAGCATTTCACCTGGAAACACACTGCTATAAATATGACATACTTTTTATTATTGACGTCCTCTCATGAAACAGAAAGCAATCACAAGTAGGGTGTATGTCACCAAATTATTCTCTCTCTCCCTTCTCTCTGATCTGGCTGTTGTTCTGTCAGATCTAACTCTCTCAATCTGGAAGACATATTTCTGATTCATGAAATGAGTATTTGCTGAGTAGCTACCCTGCGCTAGCACGGAAATCCACATTCTATACTCATTGGTCTATAAATTTCCTCTAACTCCAATCTTAAAGATGACATCTCTCCCCTTCTGATTGATACAGGAAAAAACATCTATACACCTACTCTATAGAATTACCATGCTCTGCTGCTGTCTCTCTTTCTTTTAGGAGATGGAATCTCACTCTGTTGCCCAGGCTAGGGTGCAGTGTCATCATCATAGCTCACCGCAGCCTCTATCTCCTGGGCTTAAGCAACCCTCCTGCCTCAACCTCCTGAATAGCTGGGACAACAGGCAGGCACCACTATACCCCACTAATTTTTCTATATTTTGTAGAGACATTGTCTTGCTATGTTGCCTAGGCTGGTCCCAAACTCCTGGCCTCCAGTGATTCTTCCGTTTCGGCCTCCCAAGTCACTGGGCTTACAGGTGTGAGCCACTGCACTCAACTTCTCTCTGACTTTCATCGAATATAAAGAAGCCAGTCAGAATGAAGCCAGTTGTTATTTGTCTAAAAACTGGCACTATTTTATCAGTTTCCAAAGTGCAATGTATGCAGATAACCAGGGAGGATTATTTGTGGGGAGAATGGGAGAAGAAAAAAGTATTTACATTCATCACTGAGGTGCTCTTCTTGTGATGGTCCTAAAAGCAGTAAATGACTGTCTTTGTGGCCACCACCTGACCAGGCAGTGAAACTGTACCCAGAAGCACCTGGTAGGACTTTTCCAGCCACAATTAAGCTGTATACACACTGGCTCACAGGTTAGCTTCACAACTGAGAGGCAGTCACTGAAGGCCAAGGTTAGGCTAAAGAGGGCCTAGTGAGGTACAGCAGAAAGTTGAGAAAAACAGATCTTGGAACTTAGTCCTATTTATAAAAGCACATAAAGTTGTGGAAACTGGCTTGGTTTGGGCACAGATAAGGGAAATATGTTTGGTTTTGAGTAGGAAACCTATGAGCAATGAATGAGCCAGTTTCAAAAAGATGCAACATTTCCTGATGTCTTCTAAAGCTTTGGCTAAAAACTCCAGACAAAACTTCTGCAAAATCATGAATAATAATAACTAAGACAGGACAATCACATATACTAATTAATCACTGTTACATCTGAATAATTCTGAGGAAGGTAAAGACAGGAAAGAAAAAAAGAAGAAAAACAAAGGAATAGAATAGACGTGAAAATCAGAATTTCTGGAGTATTCTAGGCTTAGTGAAGTTGTCAGGATTAAGTCAGCCACAAAAGAAATGACCAGGCAAAGAGTCTGGCCCAGGAGATGAAGCACTCCAGTGTAAAAGCAGTGAAGAATTAAGCCCGTGTTGAGCAGATTTATATGTGTCTGTGTGTGAGATTATGGATTTCTTTAGGGGTATTTCCAAGGGGAGAGAAGCTCAGCATTAATCTGGATTTCTTAAGAATCAGTTTTTTTTTTAAATAAAGAAGAAAAGCATCTCAGTGTTTTAAACATTCTGATTCTCTAATACAAGAAAAAGTTGAATCCCTAAGCATTCTTTGTTCATAGCAAAAGTAAGATTGGATTTACTTCCAGTCATACAAGTTCTATTTCTGCAACTCCACTGACTCTCCTATTAAACATTTAAGCTGTTAAAAGGCAGGGGACAAGTTATCTATCATTTTGTGTCCTACAACTGTAGGTGCCTGATGATCTGGCAACAGTGACTAGACCTGCTCTGATTATATAAATACCAACAATGCATGTTGAAATTCATGAGGATTACTTATATTTGAAATAGTAATCCACATCCAGTTTTGAAGTATCATCCTGCTTATAAATAAAGATGAAGCCATTCTGCCTTTTTTGTACAAGGCGGGAGCAGTTCAGAGATGGCAGAGGAAGTAGAATAACATGAGGCCACATGCAAAGCCGCCTATTCCTCACTTCTTCTCCCTACTGTCTCCTTCCCACAATACACAAAAGGATGACACATGGATTCTGTCATGCAGTAAGTTCAGCAAACAGACAAGCCAATACGAGAGTGAAAACATTAAGACGAAGACAAAAGACAGGGTACATGGGTTCAAAGAATTCCCCTAACAAGAACGCAATAAATAAATCTTAGATTCCTTTCAATATTGGAAGAGACTTCGAAAGCAAACTAGGCCAAGTGAATTGGGGACAGGGGAGAGAAAAGTTTACATAGAATTACAGAACCTTTAGTTTAGTGCTAGTTGAGTCCTTCAATATCCATTGTATATTGAACTATATATTGAGAACTTACTATGCACCAAGCCCTGTACTTACTGGGTGATATGAAATTGCTTAGTCTAATTACTCTACTTTATAGATGAGGAACCTTGAAGTCTAGTGAGATGGCATGATCTACCCAAGATAAGCACAGTTAGCAATAGAGCCTAAGCTAGACCCTTTACTCTCACTCTTCCATCATTGCCTCTCAATGTGTTTATTTGTAGGACCTTTAAAAAGCATTTCTGCATTTCACAATGGTCCTTAACAGTGAAAAGTAAATAATATCTCTTTTAAATTTAGAAGCAGAATCCAGAGAAAAACACTCAGAGCGTAAAACAGTTCTGGAATTGCCCTGAACTAGCTGTTTAACTTTAGAAAGTCACTTGATCCTTCAGGGTTTCAGTTCCTTCAACTGTAAAATGAAGAGGCAGGATTATCTGGACCACAAACTCTAACGTCTACAGGGGCCAGTTAATACAAATGCATGCATCATGTAAGGCAATAGGTACAAAGCTGCTTATATTACAACCAAACAGAGCAACTTAGTTATACGGTTTATAAAAACATACTATATGAGCCAAACAAAATACACCTGAATTCTGGACTAGATCAGACCCCTGAAACTCCTCCCAGCACTTAAGTTTAATGACTCTAAAGAATAAGCCTATATCCACTCATTAAAACATGAGTCACTTACAAGTTTCTATTAAACCAGAAAATTGGCAGTGACAGCACTAAGTGAATAATGACTCAAAGACAAACAAGCTATCATTCAGCCCACAGCTGATTGTACTTTATTCTACTGGCCTCCACTCCCCCACCAGGTGGTGCCCACTCTGGGCAGCCAACAGAGATTACTATGGGAATGGTGGACCCTGCAAGTTGGCATCTAAAACTTCAAGATGAAATGATACAATCACTAATGTTAAACTCAAGGTCCCTAAAATATATTATACTTAAAGATCAAGTTTTGCAGGAAATTAAATTTTTAGCAATTGATCCCTCCATTAGTAAAGCATCTTCTACTCGAATACTTCATTGCTATTCAATTTATATCTAAGAGTCAGCCATCTAAAGTAATGTTTCTATACAATACAAATTATTATTTTGCATACTGTTACTAATACCTTCTTTTACCCCTTAAATAAGTTCCTGATAAGCAGTCATAATCACCCAAAGAAGTCACCACCATAAGTTATTTTTGGTATCAAACCCCTGTTTTCTGACAATTCCTATAGCAGAAATTGCTGAACCCTTTAAAAAAAGGGGGGGGAGTAGGAAGGGGTGGGCAACGGGGATATTTTGGGATATTAAAAAATATCCCTGATAGTTTTAGAAACCATAAAAGGTCAAAATATTTTTAGTTTTTAAAAAGGCAACACATTTTAAAGTTGAGATTTATATTTGTCAGACCAACTGGTTTTCAGGAAGCTTCAATTTATCACTTACAAAAAAAAATCTTACTTACATTAAATATATGAAGATAGTAAAATAATGGTGACCTTTCTTTTCTCAGTGCCAAATGGTAGACATCAGGATGACTACATTGAATAGATACCTCCCCTATTTAGCTCAAGCTAGCTCCTCAATACCAAAACCAAACTTTTAAAAAACTATTTGAAATTGTACAAACAATGTGCCAAGAAAACTCTTAATGACCAAATACAAACTTCATGGCATAGGAATGGTAAGGGCCAGAGACAATTCCTTTTAATAAGATAACAATCATAAGAAAGGATGGTAAAATTTTGAATATGAAAGAGCTATTTCTTAAGCAATAAACCAAGTACAAAGGTCTGGGTTCATCTGTTCTGGCTGACAAATTTTTCATAAAAATGCCATGCTTCAGCTAAACAAAAACTCTTAGGCTGGCCCACAAGGAAGGAATGAACAATTTGAAAAACATTTTTTTATTGCCTGAGAAAATTTTTAAAAAGTCTGTAAGTGCCAGGAGAGCTGCCTCGATGTGACTGTCAGCTTTCCAAAGTCCCTTTGCTTTTCTTAGTATGAGTCATAGGGAAAGGAGAGAGCTCCTTGGCAAACATACAGTCTTTCCTCTCTGGTTCTGCCCCCACCCCACCCATTAAAAAAAAAAAGTCTTTGATGTATAATAGTTAAATAGATTCCAGACAGGCTTAACTGAAGTTTGAATACCAGGGAGACAAAATAGCATTGCTGAAGTCTCTATTGTTTGCCATTGTGAGCCACAGACACAGGGAGCATCTTCTGCATCCTAAAAAGGGCTGGGCCCATTGACCATGTGTCAGATGATGGCTGCACTTTGTGAGAGAGGAGGGAGAAACAAGCTATGAAAATACCTTTGTCTCTCTAGCTCCTAAGCATCACTGGTTCATATACTAGACATTACACTGAACTGGAAGGGTCAGGAGCTTATCCTTTATGAGTATACATTAAGTGGAATTTCAAGTGTGGTAGCACGTAGGCTGTCCACATATACATGGCTACTACTATGAATGCAGCCTTCAGTTAACAGGTATGATTTTTCCTTCATTAATTTTAGACAAAAGAGTAAGGGAGCTAGGGTTTCCTTCCTTTCTTCCTCTCTCCCTTAGTCTCTCTCTCTCTCTTTCTTTTTTCAGGCAGGGTCTGGCTCTGTTGCCCAGGCTAGAGTGCAGTAGTATCACTGTAGCTCACTGCAACTTCAACTGCTGGGGTTAAGTGATCCTCCTACCTTAGCCTCCCCAGTAGCTAGGACTACAGGCGCAAGCCACTACACCTGGCTAATGTTTTTAAATTTTTTTTGTAGAGAAAGGGTCTTGCTATGTTGCTCTGGCTGGTGTTGAACTCCTGGACTCAAGCAATCGTCCTGCCTTGGCCCCCGCAAAGTGCTTTAATTACAGGGGTCAGTCATTGCGTGCTGCCTTTTATTTTTTCATCCATAGAATGACAGTAAGGAAAAGCTGAATGTTAAACTAGAGAGAGAATAGTTCTACTTATTTACCTACATGGAATTACTTATTATAACAGAAAACAGAATTTGGTGAGGGCATCTCCTGCATCTGATCATTTATCAAACTACTATGAATCAGGACACAATGCTGGGCACTAAATGACAAAAATAAATAAACATACTCTTTGCCTTCCATGAGGTTAGATTGGGATTATCAAAAAACAAGCCATATGACAGCAAAGGGACACTGAGTTAGAAGAAGAATATCTATGAAAAACAAATATACAATAGTTTTTCTCATGTTTAAAAAAATATGGATACAAATAACCACAAATAATGGTGTTTCAGGATCCTATATTAAAACAGGCTCAAAAAAAAAAAATCAAAGACAGGGTGAGCTGTTGCTATAGTGACCACAGAATTTGATCTCTAGGATTTTCCACATGCCCATGCAACCATAGAAAAGTCTAATTTATTAGCAATTCTTGTACTAAGTATTAATATATTTCTGGGAATGAATGAATAATACTTACAAAAAAATGCAGCATACTGAAGAACTTGCTTTTTTCTGAGCATTTAGCTCTTTAAAAAGAAATCATACTGAAGGAAGGCTTCTTTTGCCCTCATCAGTTTGTACAAAATCTTTAACTGTGACTGAGAATGATGATGAAGACGATGATAAATAATATTAACTAAAATACATTGAGTACTTCCTACGTGCCAGGCATTATCCTTAGTAATTTACATACACGTTTTCCTTTTTACAGAGCAGGAAAGTGAAATCAAAGGGGATAAAAACCTAGCCTAAGAGCCCGCAATGAATCCAACACATGTGGTTTTCCTTACAGTGTTCGAAATAGACTGCTGGTTGCTGTTAAGCACCAGAAGTAGTTAGCTTACATCTATTATTTTTTTAAATTAATTAACTTTTTTGAGATAGGGTCTCACTCTATAGCCCAGGCTGGAGTGCAGTGATGTGATCACAGCTCACTGCAACCTTGAACTCCTGGGCTCAAGTGATCCTCCTGCCTTAGCCTCCTGAGTAGATGGGACTACAGGTGCATGCCACAATGCCTGGCTAATTTCTTCTATTTTTTTTGTAGAGACAGGGTCTCACTACGTTGCTCTAGCTGGTTTTGAACTCCTGGTCTCAAGTGATCCTCCTGCCTTGGCCTCCCAAAGTGCTGGGATTATAAGCATGAACTACTGTGTCCTTCCATTAGCCTGAATTTAGACAGCCTGCTTTATAAAAAACGTGCCACTCTGAACACTAGAATTGCATTGGCACAGCAGGATGTTCATACTATGAGAGGAATGTAGAAATGAAGACAACAGATTCTTATCTTTCACCTCATGCCTTTGCCAGGGTAGCCTGGCAGTGCTATTTTGTTGGGAGACCCCTCCCTCAAAAAAAAAAAAAAACACACACAAAAAAAACCCAAAACAAACCACAGGTCTTTTCCCTTGGGCTTGCCAGTTTCCCCAGAGAGAACTCCTCTAATTTCCTTGCTGAGAGGTATAATGAGCCTTGTGTCCCCAAGCCCAGAGTCCTTTTGGCTCACTCTCTCCAGAAAGAAAACCACCAGTCTTTTGCTAGGGTTATAGAGAAACAATCTGGGTATTTCACTAACTTTTTGAATATTTCCAATCAATTCTCCTGTTTCAGTTCTGCTCCGAGCTCCACTTTGGGAATCATGCTGCCTCTTATCTATGTGCCTTTCTGGAGGCCTATCATACTGCCTTGCTTTAGGACTTCCTCTCCTGCCAGCTCAGGCAGTAAGTGCTAAGTCAGTCCATGACTTCTTGTCCAACTGCCTTCTAGCTTCCAAGCTGTGCTGTTGTTTCCTCTCCTGTCCTCAGATTTTTGCCTTTTCTACTCTTTATTGTCAAATGTGTAGAGGTTTCCGTAAGGAATAGAGATAAGCACATGTGTCCCATCAGAAGACTTCCTCAGGCTGTTTGATCTATGAACTAGTCAACAGACTATATGATAACCTAAAAGTACTGATGACAAAGAAAATAAAACATCTGAATATATTTTAGCAGTAATAACCCTCTGTTTTAAAAGGAAGGAGAAAATTTCCTGAGCAAGACACGATTCACCTGGATTTCAAATTCAATAAATTATAAAACAAAAGGCTAGAACAAATCTTTAATAATCCTTTCACCTCTAACATCCTTTAATGAAGGGCAAAAATAAATCACTGTACTATATTTTGAATTTTGTTCAATCTAAAATATTTTATTATTATATAATATGTATTATACTATATTATATAGGGGCAGAAATTAAATACAGGATAACCCGAAGTTATTTTAAACCACAAAATGTACATATTAAGATCCCAGTATATGGATGGCATGCTCAGAGTCAACAAGAAATATTGTCAACGTACACTCTCTAAACTATAATATTACATCTTTTTTTTTCTGGAAAAATCACACATAATAATACAATTCAGGATTACCCTGAGCAATGAAAGACAGTTAAATCCAGCTTGGGAAATTCTCTCTTTTAAAAAACTTCCCAGTAGCTGGGATTATAGGTGTGCATAACCATAGCTGACTCAATTTATCTTAAAGAATGACACACTTCAGCCATATTCATATGACTTTTTCTGTTCTGACATTTTTTAAAAAGTGAATTATTTTAATTAATACTTGAAGAGTCAAGAAGCTTAGAGGAATGGCTCCCACAAGATTATGAGACCAACACAACAGCAATATCTACCCTAGTTTGAAGCATAGCAGAGCACCAACGCACTCACAGGGCAACTTTCAATAGCAGGTTCACACAAAACCTGGGAAATTGGGGAGCATACATCCTGCCATAGCCTAGCTTCCTGGTGCGTGCGTGTGTGTGTGTGTGTGTGTGTGCGCGCGCGTGTATACTGAAGGGAGGGAAGGAAGAGACTAAGGGAGAAAAAAAAAACAGGGGAAAGGAAAATATAATAACCACTCCAATTTATTATCCTTGAGATTGACACCAAGCTAAATGCCATTTCCCCTCCTGGAATTATATACTTGGACTCCTTTGCTTTATATGAAGAGGACAGTCACAGCCTAGAGATAGAAAAATGGTAGAATTTAGTGAATTCAATGCCACATTAGAACAGGGAACAAGGATCTCTTCCTTTTTCCTATAGCAATATAGCACACAATAGCACCTGGTTCCTCTCTAGCACTGCGGTCCCCACCCACTGGTGGTGGAGGGGCACACAGCAGGAGGTGAGCGGCAGGCAAGTGAGGGAAGTTTCACCTGTATTTAGAGGAGCTCCCCCACCACTGAACTCTGCCTCCCCCACCCTACCCCCCACCCCTCCTGTCCGTGGAAAAATTGTCTTCCATGAAACCGGTCCCTGGTGCCAAAAAGGTAGGGCAAGGTTGGGGACCACTGCTCTAGCAAATATGATTGAACTTTTCATTCCTTGCAAATGCTACATGGGATGTAATATTACATACAAGCCATGTCATTAGGTACATTTTGTTTTGTACCAACTCAAGGGATAAAACACTCAAAAGATTGAGTTTAAAATTCTACTTTAGAGAATTTAGGTCATCCAAAAATCAGGACTGTTGTTTGAAATGTTTAATGGTCTTTTGCTTTCTGGTTACCGCTGTTCTTTTCTTCAGAGAAGTGCCTGTTGCCAAGAAATATGAATGTCATTTTTATTCACTGAATCAAAGTAAAATGCTGGATTAGTACCTCTCAACAGCCAGAGTTTACCTGTCACATCTAAAATGTATTACATTTCTTGATATACATTCAACATGCACAAATACATCTGAAATAAGGATAGGAGAGGCGGACAAAGGGATAAGAGCCTATTAGGTCAGCACAAGTCAGCATCAACTTCCCCTGGTGGAAACACTCATCAAGGAATGAGACTTTACCACTGCTCGATGCCCAAGCCTCACACAATTCTTTTCTCTTGAGGCAGTCAAGTTGACAACACATAGGTGATATATTCAATGACCAAGTCAGTGCCTCTTCACTTTTTGGGACTCTTATATGATTCCAGTCACTGTACTAACTGCTTTTAAAGACTTTAAATCACTCATCAAAACGACCCTATCTATATAAGGTAAATATATCATCCCCATTTAACAGATAAGAAACCTGAATGTCAAAAGGTTAAATAACTTTCCCAAGGTCACAGTTAATATTAAACAAGGCCAGGATTCAAACCCAGACAGCCCAACTCCAGAGCTCTTGACCACTAAGCTATACTGGCTGATACTACAATTAGGTGATTTGGGGGGCATAGTCTCCATAAACTGTGTACCAACAACTGGACCTTCTTAATGCCCCAATCCAGATATCAACAATAAACCAGGAGGTGCTATTGCAATTAAGATTATCCTCTGGAAGAAGGGATGTTTGGCTACGAAACTCTGTCATTTCAGAAGTTAAAGATAAAATCTTCAATTTCAATCATACTGAATGAATGCCATTATCTTGTTTCACTCTTGGTCCTGAAATGCAATATTATGAGTAGATTTAGTAAGCCACCTCAGCCCTAGCATTTCCACTATTATTCACTAATGACAATCAAATGTCACCATTTTCTATCACATCCTTTCAATGACTATATGCATCTAAGGATATCACAGATGTGCATATCTGTGTATATTTGACATATTCCATGTATTGGAATTGTGTTTTGTTCCTCTACAGGTTTATGCATATATTCACATATAAGAAACTGCTATCAAATGGAATAACATGCACCTTATATTTAAGAAGCACAGCTATAGCCATTTCAAAAATTTAAATACCTACTGGCATTAATAAAATAAGTAAAATAAAATTTAAGGGGAGGGGTAGGTTGGAGAAATGACCTGTGCTGAGTCAGTGGCAAGACATTCTATCACTGAATATTATAGAGCTGGAAAGGGACTCTCTCCAAATTATTCATTCATCCCCTTCATTTGCTTCGTTTATAAAAAACAAGTGAGCTTGGAACAATTATGCAGTTGGCCAAGAACTCCTGGACAATTTCATTCCATAAATTATTAAGTGACCCTTAATATATCACCCTCTTTCTTTTCATGTGGCTATCCAAAGTCATTTAACACTGCAGTGGGTGGAACTGTAGAAGTATATTGGTGACAGACAGGATGGAGTTCAGAAAGAAGACTCACTGAGGTCAGGGAATTATTCCCTGTGATCTGATTTAGGCATCTGCCTAAGTGATCCTCAAAACAATGGGTCTATTATTTTCTTATTTTCTCAGAGCCTCTATGCTGACTCACACTATGTTACCAGATCTCCAGAATAAGATGAAAACATGATGAGACTCTTTATAGCCTTATGCATTTATCTATGGATTATCAGATGATTATCATTATTCTTATAAGATACTGTGGTGTCATCCTATACAGAACAACTAGACATACCATTCTTTGTAAGCACTGGATTTAAGGCAGTCCTTAAGATGCTTTCCTACAGAAATATAAGAATGAGTTCAGTAGCAATCATATGTCACTTATATACCATTGACAGGAAGGAGAAGCACATATAAGGTATCCAGGTTCCCAAAACCTCAGCTCTGATTCCCAACTCTCCACCCAATTTTATTTATAATTGTAATGATTTTTGGTGGAATTTTCATAACTGTACACATGCCAGCCCTATTACAAACAGCTATGTACCTTTGGGAAAATCTTTTATTCCTTCTCTGTTATAATGTTCAGCTCTGTAAAATGAGGGGGTTCAATTAGATGATCTTAAACAGCTTGACAGAATGAAGAATCTATAATATTAATATAATCCTGCCTTTGGAGGTCCACAGTGCTGATGATTTTTTTCTCCCTATAAGAAAATGACTGTAAACTCCCCCCAACCCCCACGCCCCAGCTAGTAAGTAGTCTGTCTCTTCTCTGAGGGCTGCTAGTGAGAAACTGACCACAATGGCTGCTACATTCACCCACAATCCTGAATCAATTGAGTCTGGCCTGGTGGTGGCTCCATTGCTCCCATGGAGATTCATGTAAATGGGTTTTATGAAAATTGTTTCAGAAGACCAAAATTTCATATTCTGGGTTGTGGTGGGAAGAAAGAATAAGAATAGGCTTTTTATAACACTCCAAATATACAGTAGTATTTTACCATCATTATTATTTATTCAGGGTGGATTGAAGTGATGGTGGTACAGAGAATAGGATTTTAAAGGTGGCTGTCTCAGTTGAGGTGGGATTGTGTGAACAGACCAGCAGAATGCACTGCTTATCTACCCAAGGACGTGGTCTACAAGAAGATAAAAGACTTGGAGAGTAACTGCGAAGCTTACAGAGTCCTTGGCACCAAAGCATCTTCAGAGATAAAGACTTCAAGACAAAGAGACATGACATCAAACAACTGTCCAGAGAAGCTGCTGGGAAAGCCCACACATTTAAGAAAATGGACTTGCTGTTCCAATAGGCACTCATGTCTAATGTGTGATATAAAGAAGCCTATTATTTTCTGATTTTTGTATTTAGAGGCTTATCAAACAAAAGGAGACAACAAATTTTGTGCTAAAATCTGGGCTGAGTATGAGCTATCTCGTTTCCATTATTCCAATGACCACAAACCTTGTAGGTGCTATGGTTTGAATGTTTTTGTCCCCTCCAAAACTCATGTTGAAACTTAATCCCCAATGCAACAGTATTAGGAGGTGCTGCCTGATGGTATATGTTTAGGTCATGAGGGCAGTGCCCTCATGAATAGACTAATGCTGCTATAAAAAGGGCTCATAGGAGTGGGTTTACTCTTTCTTCTGCTATGTGAGGAACAGTGTTCCTCCCCTCAGGAGGATGTGGTGTTCAAGGTGCCATCTTGGAAGCAGAGCCTGGGCCCTTACCAGACACCAAAACTATGGGTGCTTTGATCTTGGACTTCCTAGCCTCCAGAACTGTGAGAAATAAATTTCTGTTCTTTATAAATTACTCACTCTCAGGTATTCTGTCATAGTAGCACAAAGTAGACTAAGTAGGTAATAAAATAGCTTTGCTGCAGATGACTATTAAATCTACATCTCAACCATCTCTCCCATACAGTCTATCATCTCCTGGACATCTCCATTTGGACCTCACTTAGGCTCTTCAAACACACCATAGTTAGAACTGAACATATTATATCTACTTTACCTCCCTCCCTCTTCCAATCATAGTTCTTCATTCTGTATACTTGATCTCCATTGGTCTAAGATCACTAAGATCATCCAATCCAGAAAACTCCACGGTCTGAATTCTACTACCAGACCTCCTAAACACCTGTTAGCCTATGTTCCACCCAGTCTAAATATCTAATTCCCCTCAGTGGCTTCTTCACAAGCTTCCATTTGAAACATTTTTAAATTGCAAGAAGCCATCTTTTCTGATAAAAAATGTAGTAATTTTTATATAAATTTAATCATTATAAAAAATACAGAGAAGTAAAAATCACTTGGGATTTTCACCATCCAGAGCTGGTATGCCATTGTTTATTTAACCAATCCCCTAATGATGGACATTTAAGATGCTTCTATTTTTTCACTATTACAAAACTACAGTTAATTTTCTTGATTTATGTACAAATTTGTCCTTAGAATAAATTCCTTCAAAGCATACCAATTTAAGTTCCTACTATTGTTTACTGAGAATGTTTCCATGAGAATAGGTATTGTTAAATTTTAAATTTTTACCAATAACGCAGGCAAAAACATTTCATTATGTTATTTATTTGCATTATTTTATTTAGTGGCAAGGCTGGACATCTTTCATATGCTCATTGGTTATTTGCCTCTCCTCTTTCTAGAACTGCCTTTTCTGTTCTTTTTTTTTCTTTTGTAATGTTTGTATTTCTATTATTAATGGTTTAGAACTCATTGTTTATTAAGGTCATTAGTAAACAACTAATGTTTATTACAACATTTCTCATAAACTACTTCTAATTTTTCATATCATTTTACTTAGATTAAGGCATTTTGCTGTATCTGACTTTCTAGATTTTTATACAGACAAATCTATTTGCTTTTAGTAATATGCTTTTTTGACATTTATGTCATGCTTAAAAAGGTCTCCATGCTTTGAGATTATAAAAACATTTCCATATTGTATTTTCACGTACTTAGATGATTTCACTCTTTGGCCCACCTGGAAATTTATTCTGGTATAAGGAAACCAGACAGCCTTAAAAATCCCTTCCCGTTATATATTTCTTAAGTTATATTTCCTGTCTTCCTGGCATTGATCTTTATTTTCCCTACTATTTTATTTCTCATTTCTACCTACGGACTCATAATTTCAAGATAATCACGTTTACTTTTTGGCTGCTGTGATCTGAGTCAAACAAGGCTACACTTACAACATATATCATGGAGAGAAAAGTTTATCATAATATAATCAGAAAAGGAAGAGGGCATCACCTGTTCCTTTTTATCTGTTTTTCTTTTTGTGCTAAAAATAGTACACAGAGAAATGAATATCCATTGAAGAGAGAAGGTAAAATCACTACATAATAAAATATGTATGAGGTACAAAAGAATCTAGTCTAATGGTGAAATAGTCAAACTGTTGTTGCAAGTAATTAGGTGGTTCAAAATATACATGGAATGCAAAGCTGTTTCCAAGGCAACAACATGCTAAGTTTTATATTGCTTTCTCCAATAATTAACTAAATCACTTATATTTAAGTGGCACCTTCCATATACTTACGAAAATTGCTACAATGATGTGATTATAATGCTTATCAGGATACTGATTAGAAAAAAACATGGCTGCTATAGACTCATAGGAAACAAAAACTATTAGCACACTCAGATGCTATATTTCATTTTTGTACTAGATTATGAGAGTAGAGTAAGAACAGGAGTAGAAAAACTGAAATACTTTTCAGCAGCAATGGCTTTGATATTCACACAGTATTTATGAATATTGAGATACTGGCTGATGTAATGATAATGTCTGTACCACACAATGCAATGTCTGTACCATGAAGAAGAACGAAGATTAGTCCATTAACCATAACTTCTTTCCTATCAATTGCCCATTATCCCATACTCAGCCATAGCCTTAAGACAAGTACAACACAGAGATATCATTTGTAGGCCACTTCCAGTCCTTTGGTAGTGGCTGCCATATTGCTGTATTGAGCAGAACTCTGAGGCTGAGTCATAACTGCTAAAATGAGTCCCAGGACCAAAGAGTGATATCTACCAAGAGTAGATATCAACTGTGGCAGCACAAATGCAAGTTACGTGCCATATCTATAAAAACACCAATCCCCTCTGCCTCTAAACCCTCTCTAGTCAGCAAATTCAAACACATGTAACCATGCATGCCACATTCCCTAATCTCTATTTGGGAAAAGTGGTATGGCATAATGGCTAGAAATTTGGCCTTTGACTCTCTGGCCAGCTATTTCCTAGCTAAGTTGTGAGTGTTTTTAGGCAAGCTATTAATACTAATTTTTTTGATCTTGGTTTTCTTATCTATAAAATGAGAACAAGTGTATCCACTAAAAAGGCTATGTGATGTCTCAGTTGGTAACATACAATCATATGGTCAGTGCTCACTGAAGGTTGCTGCTGCTGCTGCGATTATTATTCTTATGATGAGTTTTTTTGTGAGGCCTGTTTTCTTGCAGCATCCTCTCCCCCCACAAAGCTCCATAAACAAACCTGGATACAGCCTACTAACAATAAACAAATAGTAACAGTTCAGCAAATAATAAAATACTCAGTATATAGTAGGCACTGTTGAATGCTAGAGATACAAAGGTATATATGACAGGGCCACTTCTAGACTGCTGTCGGACAGCCTATTAGAGGATAACTAATGATAATATGAAAACATCTACACTAAAATCAACAGTAGTAACCAATTTTCCATAATGAATGGGGGTGATGAAAGCAAGTGGATAGAAAAAAAGGAAGAAAGAGCTCCACTTTGTAGATGGAAAGAATACACACTTTGTAAGAATTCTCCCTGGAACAAACAATGAGAGGACTTTATGGCTGCCTTTGATATCCTGCAAGTACTGAATGGAACCCCCATTTGGTTCAATCATTTTCATGACTGGGTTCCCCATATATCCAGAAAAAAAAACAAAAAAACAAACAAACATAAAGGTTTTCTTTCTTGGTCACAAGGCACCAGATATCATGGTTATGGAAGGTAGACTCTGGTTTCTAATTCCTAGAAAAACAAACATTTTCTCTTGATTATTTCCTAGGGTTTTCCTTTATTAGTAACAAAGTGAATTAAAGAATATTAGACCATGAAGTCTTTAAGGGTAGGCACTTTTCAGTATTTGTGCACAGTACCCAGTATTGTGCACAGTAGTAACATGAACTCAAAATGGATCAATGACCTAAATATAACACTTAAAGCCATAAAACTCTCTAAGAAGAAAACATGGGCTAAATCTTCATGGCACTGGATTTATCAATGGATTCTTAGGCATGACACTAAAAGCATGAACAACAAAAGAAAAAAAATAGATAATTGGAATTCACCAAAATTAAAAACTTCTGTGCATT
The DNA here is from genome assembly GCF_020740605.2 of Lemur catta. Taxonomy (NCBI): domain Eukaryota; kingdom Metazoa; phylum Chordata; class Mammalia; order Primates; family Lemuridae; genus Lemur; species Lemur catta. The sequence continues at coordinate 45,299,847 of NC_059139.1, forward strand.
TAAAGATATCATCAAAATAGCAAAAAGACAACCTATAGAGTGGGGGAAAATATTTGTGAATCACATATCTGGTAAGAGTCTAGTATGCAGAATATATAAAGAACTCTCACAACTCAACAAGACAAATAATCCAATTAAAACATGGCACAGCAGTTTAATAGACATTTCTTCAAAGATGATATACAAATGGCCAATAAACACCTGAAAAGATGTTCAACAGTATTAGTCATTAAGAAAATGCAAAGAAAAACCAAATGAGATACCACTTCATACTAACTAGGATGGCTATTATCAAAAAAATGGAAAAGTGTTGGTGAGGATGTGGAAAAATTGGAACAGTTGTATACCGCTGGTGTAAGAGTAAAATGGTACAACTGGCTGCTATGAAAAATAGTTTGGCAGTTCCTAAACAGCTAAATATAGAATTACCATATGACCAAGCAGTTCAATTCCTAGGTATATACCCAAAACAAATAAAAACAGGTTCTCAAATATATATATATATACACACACACACATGTTCGTAGCAGCACTATTCACAATAGCAAAAAGGTGGGAACAAGCCAATGTCCATCAACAGATGGATAAACAAAATGTAGTATATACATACAATGGAATACTATTCAGTCATAAAAAGAAATGAAGTACTAATGCATGCTACAACATGAATGAAAATATTACGCTAAGTGAATGAAGCTGACACAAAAGGTCACATATTGTATGATTCCATTTATATGAAATATCCAGAATAGGGAAATCCATAGAAATAAAAAGTAGACTATGGGACCAGCAGCGGGAGGAGAGAGTAATGAAGAATAATTACTTAATGAGTACAGGCTTTCCTTTTGGGGTAATGAACAAAAAAAATCTGTTTCTACTGGAAGCAGATAGAGGCAGTTATTGTACAAGATTGTGAATGTACTCAATGCCATCGAACTGTTCATTTTAAAATGGTTAATTTTACATTATGTGAATATCATTAAAAAAAAAAAGGTTACAGGTTGAATTGTGTCCTCCAAAAAGATATGCTGAAGCTCTGATCTCCAGAAACTGTGAATATGACCTTATTTGAAAATAGGGTCTTTTGCAGATATAATCAAGTTAAGATGAGGTCATTAGGGGACCAATACAACTGGTGTCCTTAGAAGAAGAGACACACACACACATACACACACACACAGAGGGAGAGTGCCACGCCATGACAGAGGCAGACTGGAGTGACATGTCTACAAGCCAAGGAACGCCAAGGATTGCTGGCAACACCCAAAGCTAAGAGGAAGGCATGGAACTGATTCTCCCCTGGAGCCTTCAGAGAAAGGATGGCCCTACTGAAATCTCTGATTTCAGACTTCTAGCCAGAACTGTGAGAGAATAAACTACTGTTGTTTTATACCACCCAGTTTGCGGTACTTCACGGCAGCCCCAGGAAACTAAAACACTGTGGAGAAAACAACGTAGGGAGCGGATTTAGACAAGAAAATAAATATGAGAGGTATGTGAAACAACTAGACTGTGAGGAGAGCTCAGACATGAAATTCAGAGCACCTCTGGGGAAGAACTAGAGGGGATTATTCTAACCTTGCAACTTAAGACCGCAACAATATTTCCTGAAAGAAAAAAAGTTGCAGATATTCACTTATTTATTTAATAGGCAATTAATAAGTATTGCCTATAGGTTTTTTTTTTTAAGGACTTTTGCTAATTATGAGGTTTTATTAGACAAGGTTTCCTCAAAATACTGATAAGTTCACAATTTGATAGTATAGCAAAGCTAGGTCACATGTGACCAAGGAAACCTGAGTGACGAAAACTAATTGCTACCAGTGTGCAGGTCAGGGGGTTATTGCTGGCCACAGTGGTCTGAAATGGCATCATGGAGTCTGGGCACTTAAGATTTGGCAGACTTTTAAAAGGAATGAATCCCCACAACAGGAGCAGTGCCCAGTTTACAGAGGAAATACAATTAATATTTGTTGAGCAATACTGAATGAGTCAGGAAAGAAAATTCCATAAATGTAGTTTTTATGTTAGGGATTACTGATATCTTGCTGGAAAAGTAGGTTGGAATCAAATTATATAAATAGTCTGGGCTATCTTTGAAATATGTGACATCAAGAACAGGAGAGAGCCTTGGGAAGTGGGGAGGCTGGATAATCACTTTATTCTTCTTCTAACTTCTCATCTAGTAAATGATAGTGGATTTACTGAAGACTGTCATAACATATGAGTCACACAGCTTTATCACCTCAATAAAGAAAGTTTACTTCCACAGATGTCTCACAGAGTTATAAAATAAGTGGATGATGATGTTCACATCTTTGTTTTACAATCGGGAACTGCAAATCCAAGAAGCCATTAATATAACTTGTAAAACACATCCAATCTCAAGTGTCTTAATTGAAAAAGGTGCCTGGTTCTGTTAAGAAAACCAAGAATATTACTTCAAGTAGACCTATGCCATTAATGACTTTAACCAAGGTAATACCTTATTTTCAACTAATGATTAGTCTCTGAAATGGAAGAAAGATTTTGATTAGAAATTTGTCAATGATTTTTTCTCTTCTTTGAAGGTGCTATAAACAAAATTTGAATATAGATGCTGGAAACAAAAATAGAAAATAGGTTAGAGCTTGACCTAGGATAATATCCCATAGAATAGAGAAGGGGAAGATAGGAATACATGGAAGGAGAAACAGTAGGTTTTGGTGGAATAGATAAAAATGAACCAAAGATGGTGGGATATTATGTTAATCATGAAGAACAATAGAAAGGGATGACAACTGGAGAAAGTACATGCAGCCATCCCTTTATTTTCATAGAATGAATAAGACATTGGGTCTAAAAAGCCAGATATCCACATTGCTTCCTCTTCCTTCTAAGACCCACACCTTCTTGGTCTGACCCATTCCTAACTTGGTGAGGAAGTGGGTATCTGTATCGGCTTCCTACAAGGATCACTAGATACAGTATACACACGACTGCCCTAAGTCCTAAGTTTAGGTAAAGAAGTTAAACAGCAATGTTCCTGAGACCTGGATTTGAATGTAAATGCAGGTCCCCAAAGTGGCACTGTGTGTTTTTTCATGATCTGTGTATGTATCTGGTGCTGGCTCAGTTCCTACCTCCAGGCAGAGAAATAACAAGGAAAATGTTAGTGAACTACAGGAGAAGCAGCAATACAGATGGAGCCAGAAATGTGGTATGTGTTACCACTAGGTTCATGACTCTTTTCTCACAGTAGAAAATACGCTGAATTTATGGCTAAAAGGTCCCCAAACCTTCCCAAAGTGAAGCTCAGGGCTCCAGAGACAATTACCAAGAAAGCAGGGTCCCTTTGCATGTATAGAGTTGTTATAACTTTGTTCCAGAACACTTCTACATGTATGAGGTGAGTGATTCCTACACAACTTTATATATGTATTTTAAAGACGAGGAAACTGAGGTCAGCAGGCTATGTAACCTGACAAGGATCAAACTATAATCATTTTGGCAGAACCACATGGAGTGTTCCAATTCCAGTCCAGTGCTTACTGCTAACCACACTACTTCCCCGGACTGATATTCTATGTTCCGCTATGTAATTTATTTGAAACTGCCTATAAATTTATTCTTATTTGCTCATTAAATGGGTTCAAACAATGTATGAATAGAGAAAGATAATATATACACAGTCAGGATTTTAAATGGTACTAATTTCCTTACACATTTCATTCCATCATTTATTCAACAAATATTTATTGAGGCTCAGCTATATTCTAGGCACAGTCAGGTGCGGGGAATACAAAATCAAATCAAATATAATCACTATTCTCAAAGTGTACCATAGCAGTTCTCCAAAAATACATTTTGTCCAAAGTAAAAAATGGCTGCAGTCAAAATCAAATTTATGGCTGCCAAAGATGCCGAGATCAAAACAAATTAAAAAGAAACTGTACTGTCTTACAGTAATAAGATATTAAGATCCTAAAAAAAAAAAAATATGCTCAGATGCTGCCTTCCAAATAAATGTTTAGGGAACTATGTGAATTACTACAAAATACTTGGCCAAAAAGATCTGGGAGTAGAGCCCAAACAATTACTATTTGCAAAGAAAGGTAATACTTAGACATGAAAAAGAAGAGAGAGAAAAAAATTTTAGAGGCATTAAAAATTGCTCTCACAGTGACTCTCAGCCTCAATGAACAGATACACCAAGATCAGCCTCAACAATTTCCCTACTTGTCCATATATTCTGTCCAAAGAGTTGAAAACTAACTTTCTTTCTATGATGGGTAAAGAGATTCTTAAAACTAAAAGTCAACTCCTTAAAATATAACAAAATCTGGGAACGGTAAATATGACAAACTTAATTTATCAGAGCACTATACCAGAATACAACCTTACTCTCAAAATCATTGTCTTTCTTACAATCTTCTAAAATCCCAGAGGCTTATAAAGACCTCTACTAACAAGTCAAAACAAATGCTAGACAACTTTTGCCTCTGTTCTTGAAAACATATTATTACTCTCTTTGCACCATGAGTATATCTGAATAGGAAGTAGAGTGTTTTCACACCACTAGTGAAGGTGATATGAACATGCCAGAAATATCAGAGTATGCTTTCAGGAGGATGAAATATACAAGCATAATTTCATGAGGATTTAATTTAACCTGACTGGCTGTCTGTGGAGCTTCCAATGTTTTTATGAGACTGGGTGATATGGGAAATAAGTGCTCCTTCAGGCTTAGAAGAAGCACCTTGAATTTAAAAAGATCGGGGATGAAATCCTCCTGTTACTCACTAGCTGCCTGATCTCAGAAAGGTTTCTTCTCTGGTTTACTTTCTTCATCTATTAAAAAGGAGCAAAAATATCATCTGCCGTTGGGATTTTGCAGGCTTTTATATGAGGATCATAAAAACGAGATGGCAACGTACTTGTTGCATAGAAATACGTAATTATCATTATTCGACCTTTATGTTTTTTTGTTTGTTTGTTTGTTTTTGAGACAGAGTCTTGCTCTGTTGCTTGGGCTAGAGTGAGTGCCGTGGCATCAGCCTAGCTCACAGCAACCTCAAACTCCTGGGCTTAAGCAATCCTACTGCCTCAGCCTCCCGAGTAGCTGGGACTACAGACATGTGCCACCATGCCCGGCTAATTTTTTTTTTTCTATATATATATATATTTTAGTTGGCCAGATAATTTCTTTCTATTTTTAGTAGAGACAGGGTCTTGCTCTTGCTCAGGCTGGTCTTGAACTCCTGACCTTGAGCGATCCACCCGCCTCGGCCTCCCAGAGTGCTAGGATTACAGGTGTGAGCCAAGGCACCCAGCCTCGACCTTTATCTTGATGATCTACCATGACACCCTAGTTGATGGGCGGCTAACTGGACTTTAGAGAGGTTTATTTACTCATACCTCAATCTGACTGAGCATCCCAGAAAGCATGGCGTTATCATGAACAGCCAGCCACCTGTACTTCCACTTAAGGACTCAGCTTTGGGGCTAGTAGCTCAGATGGGAAAGAGGCGGCAAGGGATGGAATATGCATCTGGCTTTCCTGGTAATTTGTTCTCTGCTTACATTGTTTGTGTGGTGCAGTACAGTTCAGGATTGTTGCATACAGGTTTTCCTTATAAAGTGGTCAATTTTGAGAACTGCCCAAAGGTGTGAGTAGAAACTAAAATTGGCCCCAGCAGCTGTATTACTCAGGTACAAGGCTGCATGTTTCAGAAAAAGGTACTTTCCCCCTAATTATCTGTCTAGAAGGGGCAGTCTTTTCCTTATTTGCACAAAGATGTCCTGAAGGCTATTTGAGGTTTTGGTCAAATATCTGAGACTTTCAGCCATCATCTAAGCCTCCCCATTAGGGAGAGGGAAGATGAAATGTATATTCAAATAAGGTATTTGGAAAATATTAACAGTTAATGAGGTTATTAAACAGTTTGAGAAAGGAGGATAATGGAGGCTGAGCAAAGAGGTAGACAAAACTGTGGTCTTTCTTAGATATTAGAACATACTAGCAAGCTATAATGATTAAAACAGGTGTGATGTTATTGAATGAAAGGCAGATCAGTGGAACAGCAGAAAAAATTCAGAGACAGACCCAAACACAAATAAGAAATTAGAATATAATAAAAGTAGCACATTATATCAGCAGGCAAAAGATAGATTATTCAATAAAGAATAACTGAGAGGGCATTAGGATAACTGGGAAGTCATCTGTATTATACATATATGGGGGTATGTATGGGTATGGATTTGTACCTCATGCAATTAAATCAAAATAAACTCCAGATGAATCATATTAAAAACAAAAGCATACATTCGCTGGAGAAAAATATGAAAAAATTTCTTGGGATGGAGAATGTCTTCCTTAGTCTTATACAAAAGTCATAAAAGAAAAGATTGATAAATTCCATTATATGAAAAATAAAAATGTCTACATAGCAAAAACTACCATAAAGCAAAGTAATTTAAGAAACTAGAAAAACGTTAATTAAAGGCTATTCACTAAACATTAAGACAGTTCCTACAAATTAGTAAGAAAAAGACCAATAACCCAGGAAAAAGACAGGATAAAAGTAAGTTCATGGAAATATAAATGACTCTTAAGCATATAAGAACATGCCAACCTCACTAATAATAAACAACAGAAAATAAAAGTACATTGAGAAGCCATATATCTGCTTAAAAAATACTAATATGTAATTTAAAATCCTAAGAAAACTCCAGGCCTAGATGATTTCTCTGGTGAATGCTATCAAACATCGAAGAAATAATATAAATCTTACACAAACTTTCAGAAAATCAAGGAGGGAACATTTCCCAACACATTTTATGACATTATATAATCCTGATGTCAAAATCATACAAGGACATTATGAGCAAAGAAACTTAGAGACCAGTGTTACCAACAACATAGTCACAAGTATCTATAAAAAATATGAACAAACTAACAATATATTCTTGGGAGTTCAGCGTAAGATTAACATTTGAAAACTGATCAAAGTAATTCACTATACTAACAGAATAAAAAAGAAATCCCATAAAATTGTCCATATTTGTAGAAAAGCATTTAACAAAATTTAGCACCCATGCTTGATAAAAACTCTTAGCAAACCAGGAATGAAAGGGAACTTCTTCAATCTGGGAAGAGTTTATGAAAAACCTTAAGCTAACATAATTCTTAATGGTGAAATATTAAACACTTTTTCCCTAAGATTGGAAATAAATCAAAGATATGGCCACTCCCACTACTTCTATTCAACACTGTATTGGAGGTCTTAGCTAGTGCAATAAAGAAAAACAAAAGACCTAAAATTTGGAAAGAAAGAGTAAATGTATTTCTAGTCACAAATAACCTGATTGCATATGTAGAGAACATTATGAACAACTACTAGCACTAATAAATGAATTTATCAAGGTTTCAGGATACAGGGTCAAGATATAAAAATCAATTGTATTTCTGGCAGCAAACAATTGGAAAATGGAATTTAAAAAATAACTTAATAAAAACATAAAATACCCAGAAATAAATTTAACAAAAGACCTGCAAGATGCCCATGCTGAAATTTATAAAACAATGCTGAAAGTAAAGACCTTAAAAAGAAAAAAAAGAGTGTGGGATCCTGGTCTGGCTCTTGGACTAGGGGGAAAAAATCCATAAAGAGCATTAAGGAGACAATTGACAAAATTTGAATGTGAATATGGACGGTGTATTATAGTACTGTATTACTGTTAAATATTTTGATTTTAATCATTGTATAGTAGTTATGTAGTAAAATGCTAAAAAGTCAAATAATCAGTATTAATAATTAACACCCACACAAGTTGGATTTCTCTCAGTTAACAAGGTCATCTTTCCGCTTCTGGAAACTGTAAAAAAGCAGCACATGCCAGCCATATGCTGTTATCCAGCATTTGTTGCAGGGCAGATGACAATTACATATAGGCTCACACTGGGATACAAAATAGCCATCCAACTAATTATTCCTTCTCAAGCTCCAAGGTGAAAAATCAAATAGCTTCAGGAGTTAGTATAAGCTTTAGTTTTTACTCCTTCCCTCCCCCCGCTAAAAAACAAAACAATAGAGTAAGGATGGATGAAATGATACATTGGGATTCCTATATCCCTCCCCTGCCCACATTTTAAAGACAGGGAAGTAGGAGAGAGTATATAGATCAAGAGTTGGCAAACCAGGGCCTATGGGACACATTAGGCCTGCAGTGTGTCTCTGTACAGCCTGTGAGGGAAGAATCATTTTTACATTTTTAAAAGGTAATATATAAAAAAGAGCCACATCAGGCCTGAGACTGTTATCCTTAGAAAGGCCTACTTGCAAGGTTGGCCCTTGACTGGTGTCTGAAAACTTGGATTTCGGAGGAATTCCCACCATTCCCTAAAACTGATTAAGAGTAGCTCATTTGCATAAACTATACAAATAAAGTGGTTTATGCTGAACACTTCTTTCCCTCTGGGAGTTGGAATTTTGGTATGTGCTAGACAGAGCATGCCTATGTGACCAGCTCCCAATAAAAACCTTGGACACTGAGTCTCTAATGAGCTTCCCTGGCAGACATTTCAAACGTGTTGTCAGAATTCGATTCTGGAGGAATTAAGCACATGTCCCGTGTGACTCCACTGTAAGAAGATTCTTGCAAGTTTTTGCTGGGTTTCCTCCATTTTGTCCCATGCACCTTTTCCTTTTGTTGATTTTGCTTTGGAAGTTGCTATGGGTGAGACAGTGAGTGAGTAGTGAATGAATGTGAAGATCTAGGGCATTACTTTATGCTATTGTAGACTTTATAAAATAAACACTGTATACTTAGGCTACACTGAATTTAGAAAAAAAATAGTTCTCTTCACTAATAAATTAACCTTAACTTCCTATAACTTTCTTTATAAACCTTTTTTAACTTTTTGACTTTTCTATTTAACACTTAGCTTTTCTTTATATCCTTATTCTATTAGCTATTTTTGAAATTTTTAATTTTTCTTCTACTTTTTAAACTTTTTTTAAAATCATATGTGCTGTACTTTTTTATACAATTGGCAGCGCAGGAGGTTTGTTTACACCAGCATCACCACAAACACATGAGTAATACATTGCACGATGACATCAATAGGCAACAGGAACTTTTCCACTCCACTGTACATATGGGACCACAGTTCTATAAGCGGTCTCTCATTGATTGAAACATTGTTATGCAGTGCATGACTGCATTTTAAAAATTCAGAAAGTAAGCAGAACATGTACACATCCATGTACCTAACTACCCACCTTCATCAAATTCTGAAATTTGTCACACTTGTTTCATATTTTTTTCTTTCTAAATAGGTAAAGCATTATAGATACAGTTGAGGCCCTCCACCTCTAGATATCCTAATCTTACCCAATCCTCCTTCTTCACAGGTAAATAATATCCTGAATCTGTTATCAGTCTTGGGCATGTTTTTATACCCTTCATTTTATACATGTATCCATATAAACTACAATGTCGCTTTGTGTGTTTTCAAACTACATAAACAATATCATATTTTATGTATGGTACTTTACCACACTTTTTTCACTCGTGTTTTTTGAGATAACCATGCTGATATATATATATGCACGTGTGTGTATATATATGTATATACAGCTTTAGTTCATTCTTTCTCACTACTGTATGGTATTTTATTGTATGAGTCTATTATATTTTCCTCTTTTTCTGTTGAAGAACATTAAAGAGTTGTTTCCAGTTTTTCACTATTATGAACAATGCTAAAATGAACATTCTTATAAAATAATCCTTATATCTCCTTTAAGGTATGCGTCTAGGAGTACAATGCCGAGTAGAAGACCACACCCATCCTCACGTTTAACTTCATATTGCCAAATACTTTTCAAGGTTGTTATACAATTTTAAACTCCCACTAGTAGTGAATCAGAGTTCCTATTGTTCCTCTTTGCCACAATTATTACTGTCAAGTCTTTTATTTTTGTATCTGATAAATGTGAGAATATGTATCATTTCAATCTGTAACTTATCTGATTATTGAGAGTGAGCATCTTTTTGTATGTTTACTGCTGTTTTGGCTTTTTATTCTGTAACTTGCTGGTTCATATCCTCTATCCATTTTTCTATTGGATTATCTTACTGATCTATAGATGTATTCTGGATAGTAATCTTTGTCAGTTACATGCATTGCAAATCTTTTCCCTGTCTTTTAATTTTGTTAATGGAGTCTTTTGTGGTATAGAACTTAAAAATCTTAATGCATTAAAATTTATCAATCTTTTATCAGTTGCATTTTTGTGTCTTACTCAAAAAAATCCTTCAGTGTTCCCAATATCATACTACTATTAGCATTCTCCTATATTTCCATATAAAAGTTTAAGTTTTATTTTTTCCATTTAGGTTTTTAGTCTACCTGAAATAAATGTGTGTGGATGCATATGTTTTGAGGTAGGATGAACAATTATTATTATATAATCAATTGTCCCAGCAGCATTTATTAAATAATCAATTCTTTCCTCCTTGATGTATAAAATATTTCAAGTTTCCAGATATGTATAGACCTATTTCTGGTTTCTCTCTAATCTGTTCCACTGGTCTGTTTGTCTAAGTCTAAGCCAACATCTCATTTTTATTTACTGTAGTTTTATAGCAAGTCTTGCTATCTATCTGGTAGACCAATCATTTTATCTTAGTCTTCTTAAAACTATCTTAGTTATTCTTGGCCCTTTACTCTTTCATTTGAATTTTAGGATCATGTTCTCAGGTTCCACAAAAAATTATGCTGTGATTTTGGTTGGAATTGCATTGAATTTACAGATGAAATTTGAGTTACTGTCAAATAGAGCTTAAAACAAATAAAATGGAAAGATACAGGAAAAAGTCTGCCAGGAAACACACTAAAAAGCAAGTTATTTTTCCTCTGTATGTTTTGTTAAAAACAGAATAAGTATATAGTTACTAGTATCATAAGAAATGATTTTAAAAATATGGAAAAATTTATATATTTGATTCTAACCTGTAAGGCCACAGCAGCCCAGATTTCCATATAACAATGTGCTACACAAATAGAAAGTTTTAGTTCTACAGCTAGAAAAAAAATCAGTAAAAATAAAATAGTGAAGAAGGCTGACAACTTTAAACAGCTTTAGCCATTCTGGGGTTGCTCTTGTTCACTGCAGATATCAGAGCTAAAATCACTGGAAGTAGTCCCTCAATTTCTACTGTTTACACACTCTCAGCCCTCAGAATAAACCTCTCTTTTTGTGTCCATTCTGCATTTTGATTATTGAGTCAATAACATTTTAGCAGAGATCAGTTTTGGTGTAATTTTTCCTAACTGGGAATCACTTTCTTGAGGCTTCTGTTTCTCTCCAGACAGCAAACAGATGACTTTCTGCTGCCCCCTTCTGGTTTGTGGCTGCTGTACGCCTAGCAATATGGATATACATACGAGAGCTTTGATTACTTGTCTTTGAGGGTCAGGAAGCTTCCCCCAAAATGTGATATCCTTTCTATCTGGGTGTTGAACTGCTAGTGTTCATAAGCATCTGTTTCTCACCACTCCCGAGCCCTGAAGACACTTGTACCTTGATGCCTTTGGGGTGGGGGTGGTGAAGATGGTTGGGAAATAATGGTCTTAGAAACCTAAACTGGAATTCAAAATACATTTTCCTTAAAGTGAGAAGTATGGAGATAGTAGTCCTTGCTCTTTAAGATGCTACAATCTAGTTTAGTCAACATTAAAGTTAAAATTTATTGAGCACTGACCTTCTTTGTCCCAAGACTGTTCTAAGACCATTACAAGGTATTAATTTCTTGGAGTCTCATAACTACCCTAAGGTACAGGCACTACTTTATTTATTTATTATTAGTATTTATTTTCACAGGCACTATTTTAACACTCATTTTATGAGCAAGGAAACAGGGTCAGAGACTGTAAGTAACAAAATCATACAGCTAACAGATGGCACATGTGACATTCAAATCCAGGCACTATGGCTCCAGAGTCCATGCTCTTACTATACTATACAGCTGTTCTAGTAAGAAAAAGAAACATATATTTTTGATTAGTCAAAAGACAAAACTAAGTAAGCACCCCTAAACAGCTACAATGAAAATTTACAGATGGATCAGAGAGATCATGTTCTAAATGGTGAAAATCAGGATAAATTTGTGGATGTAGCAGAATTTGGGACAGGCCTTAAAACACAGGTTGTAGTCTAACAGAAGGAGACCAGGGAAGGGAAGAGCAGAGACAAACAAAGATAAGAAAGTAGAGGGCACATTCAGAGAACAGCAGTCCATTCTGGCTGGAGTCTGAAAGCACTGTGTAAGTAAGTGTGCCACACCCTATTAAGTGCTATTACCTGCCATTAACTCAGCAAATGGAGGACTGTAATAATCTATATGTATGACATACGCAAAGTTCTCATTTTAACAAATAATTTCAGTGTTATTCCTATCAAAACTCTGCCAGGGCTTTTACCAATGAAGGCTATTAACCGATCTGAGTTTCACCTCTTAGTAGTATCTATCACTGAGCTATGTTAACAGCCAGTGCATAATAAACACAATGTTCATGTGCTGTAATGGTCTGGAGTTGGAAGACCTGGTTTTAAGTCCCAGCCCTGCCTATTACTAGCTATGAAATGGTGATATCATTTGTCTTAAAATCAGCATTGCTATTAAAAAGAACAGAATAGACCTCAAAATACAAAATCTGCCTGGTCAAAACAAACATAACTGGAAATCTACCACGAAAATGAAAGCAGCCATGCCAGGCATGGTGGCTCACACCTGTAATCCTGGCACTCTGGGAGGCCAAGGTGGGAGGATCACTTGAGCTCAGGAGTTCAAGACCAGCCTGAGCAAGAGCGAGATCCCATCTCTACTAAAAACAGAAAAATTGGCTGGGTGTCATGGCATGTGCCTGTAGTCCCAGCTACTCGGGAGGCTGAGGCAGGAGGATTGCTTGAGCCCAGGAGTTTGAGATTGCTGTGAGCGAGGCTGAGTGAGTCTCTGTCTCAAAGAAAAAAAGAAAAGAAAAGAAAAGAAAATCGGCCAAGACAACTAAAGAGAATGCACATCAAATAGTTCTAGCTCCTCAGATGTCCTCTTGCCCAGACACACGGCATCTGGAAATACTCAGGAATTTATTTGTCTTTGGCCTCAAACGTCATGATGCAATCAACTGAAACTTCTGTTCCCATAAATCTCTCCTTGAAGCTTCTGTTTATCTACTCAGCTCTGCCTTAAATATTGTACCAGTTCCTGAAAAGATTTCTTAATTATCTTCAAATTGTCTTACATGTAAAACCCTACTGAAGTGGGGTTTACATAATAAATATAAGACTATATTTTAGTTATACCTTTCTCTCTACCCTATAGCTGTAATAGCTGGTACCCTGATTATGACTTCACAATTACAAAAATTACCAGTAGAAGGATTTTTTCAATCAAAGGACTTTATACTGTGGAAAAAAGAACCTGGGTTAGATATTATTATGTGAAATTTTAGGAGTTTTTAAAGGTTTAATCCACAAAGGATTCTGGAGCTATTAGAAAAGATTTACTTTAGCCTTCTCTTTTTAAATCCCATGTATATGCAAGGCATCAAAAACATGTGCTTTGTGGGCCTTTCAGGAAAATGTCAAATACAAATGACACAAAAATTAGTTCCCTGGAAAATAGAAGTGAATATTCAACTTCTTATACCCTGAAATTTACTAAAGCTATTTACAAATAAGACAGTAAATAAAGTCCAACACCTGAGTCAAGAGATCTCCTACCCTTTCTGTTGTTAATGTTACATCTATTAGTTTTTCTTTGATATTCATGGTTAAGGTGGCTGCAACTTCAATTCCACCTTTAAGTGAATAAAGCTCCCAGGGAGAAACTAAACAAAAACCAGAACCTCATGCTTTCAGTCTGAGGCTTCTGGTGATAAAATCTAGCTTCTCTTATCAGTGAGACTGAGAAACACAGAATTTTAGATATGGAAAGTGCCCTAGGGGGCATCCAAGATCATTTGCTCATTTAGGACACTGATGTCCAGAGAGTTCACTAACTGGTCCAAAGTCACAGATCAAAGTGGGGACTAAACTGGTCCTAAAATCCAGACCACCTCTTTCCTCCTGTCCTGACTCCTTCAGAGTCTTCTCAGCACTCCCCCCACCCCCCACCAAGATAATGCATCTTTATCCTTGAGTCTCTTTATGTTAGGTTTTCTCTGGGTTTAATTAATTCTATGTCACTTTGTTATGAGGTATTTACGTATTCACTGAGTCTTATCTTCTGGTTTATTATCAAGACTACCCTAGGAAAAAGAACTGGCACAAAGAGATACACTGGTCTAGCTGATGAGCCTCTGAACTTGAAATCATGCCTTCCCCCACAGCTGGAGCTTAGACTTGTCACAGGGCTTTAAGGAAAAAAATCGTTTAGTCTATCCAGGCCTCAATTTCCCAGATCCTGAAAGTTGGCAAGACTTCAGAGGTCACCTAGTCTAAAATTTCTAGCTGGTGCCAGGACACCAAGAAGATCTAACAGGTATGTTTTGGGAGTTGTTCTTTCTCCAAAGGTCTGTGGCCAGTTTCTCTCAAACAGTCCAAATATGGTCTGTAGGCAAAGATATGATGCAGCAAACTTAGAAATATGTACGTGTGTAATGAGAAGCCAAAAGAAAAACTCACCCTCTGGCTGCCTTTGAAATATGCTTCCAATTCAATACTTCTATCCATGTACAAGCCATTTCCCCATTAACTGAGGTTCAATTTTCAGTTCATTTTTGACCCTCCTTGTTTTCTATCTTTACATTCAACCTGTCATTAATCCTGTTGACTGTTTGTTTCCCCCTTTCTCTCTTCAATTCCACTGTCAACTACCATAAAACAGGCCTTTTATCATTATATGCATAGACAATTTCCTTTCCAACATTTACCTTTTAATAAAAAATTTTTCTTGTTATTAATCTTCCTGAAATACTTTTATTATAATATATATTTTTAAAGAATCTACTGATGACTATCTTAAGGATCTTTAAAAAATATTTTTTGAATAAATAATATACATCCATGATATAAAATTCAAAAGGTACAAGAGAGAATTCAGTGAAAAGTCACAAGGTTTCTGCTCCAAAAAAACCCGAACATTACCAGTTTTTGGTGTATGTCATTCCAGAGACATCCTATGCACATACATACATATAGACACATTTTACATATATATACATGCATCAAAGCACATGTATATATATATCACACACACACAAACCAGTGGTTATATAACAAAGTTCTATACTTTTTTTTTTACTTAAATACATTTAATAGCTTATTCCACATGAAATACAAATACAAATAAAGCTGCCTCATTTCTTTCAATCACTGCACAGTACTCCACTGTATGGCTACAGAATAATTAATTTAACCAAGCCTCTAATGATGGACATAATCTTTTACCTTTTGCAATGGATATTTTTTGCATGTATGCAAGTGTATCAGGAGGTTAAATTCCTAGAGGTGAAATCATTGGGTCAGAGGGTATAAGTGTTTGTAATTTTTATAGATATTGTCAAAGTTCTCTCTATAGAAGTTGTACCAATTTATATATCTACTAGCAATATGTGATAATGTCAGATTTAAAAATCTTCCTTCTCTCTTGCCAGCATTCTATCCCTCTATAATCTGCCTACCTTATTTCTCACTACTCCCCACCAGCCGTAGTCTCTCTGGTTAGGGCAGTCTCCATAAAGCCAGTCTCACCCCATCCTTCTAACTCCACCTCTACTGCTTGTTCCATCTTGAACACTTGCCCCTGTTTCCTCTACTCACCCAATGTTCACGGCCATCTCAAGTTCTGTTTCTTTTATAAATGTTTGTAGAGAATGACAATCAATCCTTCTTCCTGCTCAAAGCATGTTTTCTCTAAAATTTATATTTTGTTACATAGTCGATGTACCTATTTATTATATCCTGGATTTGTATTGATTTTGCATTGTTTAACATATCTAATTATCCCCAACCAATTTATAATCTTTTTGATTTTAGAGATTATATCATAACCTTCCTTTGAATACACCAGTTTTAGTGAATTAAAAAATACTCTTGGTTGTACACAGTGGCTCATGACCAAAAAATCCCAGCACTTTGGGAGGCTGATGCGGGAGGATCACTTGAAGCCAGGAGTTCAAGACCAGCTTCAACAACATCGTGACATTTCGTCTCTACAAAAAATAGAAAAATTATAATAGTTGGGTGTGGTAGCATGTGCCTATAGTCCCAGCTACGTGGGAGGCTGAGGCAAGAAGATTGCTTGAACCCAGGAGTTTGAGGTTGTAGTGAGCAATTATAATGCCACCGCATTCCAACAGAACAAGAGCCTGTCTCAAAAAAAAGAAAATACTGTTAAATCTTCTATTGCCTTTAGAATTTCCCTTATAAACTTACACAGAGCTGAGAATCATCTGTCTTATAGACATGAAATCTGGCCTAATATATTTCCATCTCAAATTCTGTCAAGGGAGTTTTAATTTGCCTTCAATGCAAAAATGACTACTGGCTTTTACAAAATCAATCTTGCCTTTCATGTTCCTTATAATCACCCCCTTTTCCCTTATAGTTTCTAAACATATACTAGACATTCAATACATATTTCTTAAATTGATATTGTTCCTGATTTCTTTATATTAATAATACATACGAGTATGTGTGTGTATATATATATATAAGTATATATGTTTGTATATAAACACATACACTAACACAGGGAATCTAAAATTGATATGGAATGGAAAGGACCTAAACTAGTCAAAACAACTTTGAAAAAGAACATGCACAAGTTGGAAGACTTACACTACCTAATTTTAAGACCTATTTAAAAGCTACACTCATCAAGATAGTGTAGTATTGGCATCAAGATAGCCAACAGAACAGAGATCAATGGAACAAAATAGTCCAGAAATAGACTCACACATATATAAACAACTGATTACAGACAAAAATGCAAAGGACATTTCAAAATAGACTTTTCAACAGTGGTGCTAATACAATTAGGCATTCTTAAGCCAAAAAATTAACTTTGATTCTTATCTCATAGCATATACAAAAAATAATTCAAAAGGGATCCTATACCTAATTATAAAACCTAAAACTACAAAACTTCTAAAACAAAATATAGGTGAAAAATCTCTGTAGTGTTGGCTTAGGTGAAGATTTCTTAGATGACGCCAAAAGCACAAGCCATAAAAGAAAAGGTTACTAAATTGGACTTCCATCAAAAATAAAAATTGCTCTTTAAAAAAAACACTGTCAAGGGAATGAAAAGACAAGGCTATAAAAAAAGAATTCTCAAAACCCAATAATAAGCATACAAACAACTCAATTTTAAAAATGGGCAGAAGATTTGAACACTTTACTGAAGGAAATATCAAATTAAAACTACAGTGAGATATTACTAAACACACGCTGGTATAGTTAAACGCGTTAGCAAAACATGGAGGATCTGGAACTGCTGCTGGGACAGTAAAATTGTAAAGCCACATTAAAAAGACCAGTGGGAAAAGAAGCAGAGTCTGAAGCAGTAGAGACTCAGAGTTTTAACTCTTACCACAAAGTTCCCATGGATCTTTGTCAAGGCATAAACTATGCCCCGGACATCTGCTATTCTCCAATATAGATCCATTAACAAGAATGAACTATCCCCCCAATAAGAACTAAATAAAACACTTAACAATATTAAAGTATGGAAGTGTTACTAAAAAATGCTCTAAGAGTCATTTTTCTCCCCTTGGGTTCTTACTCTTTTCTTAATAATGTTCAAGCATAATGAGAACTGGCAATGTGCTAACAGAAAAATCTAAGATTACCTTTTATTGCTATGAAACACAATCTCAAAGCCCTCAAGGGAAAATTACTACTGTGTAAATTCAAGTATACTGTTCCCTCCTGATAAACTTCCCTTCTCCTTACAGGCAGAAACGCATTCTTACAACATAGGCCCAGGGTGGTGCTCTCGCCTTCCAAGGAACCGTAGGGGGGTTTTGCTTCGTGAAAAATGAAGCTATTTTGGTCCTTCCTTTTTAGGCTGGCTGCCAAGCCAGGACCTGGAGACATGCAGGCTGCCATCTGCCTCGCCCCAGCTGTTCCTGACCTGCCATCCATCTCCAACCAGGGACGCCTGGTATCTGCCAGGTCAGCTTAGCAACTGATGAAAGATGCTTGAGGCCCAGGTACAGCATGGATAAATGTGTTGGTGGCACACAGCCTGCCACGCAACCTTAACTTCCTCTCATTACTGGGTGGCATGCAATTCTCCATGACAACAGAGAGAACTGTACTCTGAGAAAACAGACCTTCCATGGAAGGTCTCTGCAACAATCTTTTCTTATTGTATGACAGTTAATTCACAATTTCCCACATGTTTCTTAAAAACCAAAAGGCTACTTTAAAAAATGATATATTCTTGATATAGAGAGAATATGTTATATATGTTGGAAATTTCTATCGCTTATCCTTCAGGAATGACTGTTATGTTGCAGATTAAATGATCAGTTCTGATTACTGACACTCTGATAGTAAAAGGAGCAAGTTTAATTTCATGCATCTCTAAACCACCATGGTCCCAAAATGATTCAAAAGCCTAAATAAGCCTTTAAAAATGCAATTTGCAAACATTCTCAGTGAAGAGGAGGACACCAAGTGGAAAGAAGGAATTTTTATGTCTTGTGCTTGCATTTCATTAATGTAGTAATCAAATATGAATACAGGAGTTGTTAAAGCTTATTACAGACATGAAAATAATAGCTTTTACTGATGGCACAATTTTACCAATAACATACAGTTTATCTCCCGAAAATGGAGACACAGAGCCTGCCTCAAGTCTCACTTGTCTGCATCTGGGCAGTGTACACAGCCTTAGGGTGGGGGGGGTGTCAAGTTCAGAACCACAGACTAGGTGGCCCAGGAAAGATACTCTCCACAAAATGGTAAAGAAAAAAGTTCCCATTATATAAAACTCTACATAAGCTCACCATAAAATAACACTGATCCCAGGCAGGGAGATCCCAAAAGAGGATCTCTTGTAGAAAAGAAGCTGAGATTATGGTTCTTAAAAAACATTAAGAATAACCAACAGACTGGAGAAATATAAGAGATTTTCTTTTATCTTATAATTCTAATTTCCTCCGGGTTCATACTCTAGTATCTCTGGCATCTCTTCTGCCTTAGTTTCCTTTAAAGAAATTGTAGCCTCATCTGGGATCCTTAATGATAAAATCTTGCACTCGGAAAACACTGCCCCACCACTCATACTTGATCCTTCTGGTTTCCCTTCCCTGCTCAGGACAGGCAGTAGCTTACACTCACGCAGCCTCCATGTTGAGTGTACTCACTCAATCTCCACGTCTTAATCTCTCCATCAGTAAAATAAATATGCAAATCTAATTCATAGGAATGCTATAAATTTATAGTAAAGCAAAGGTAGGAAGACTTTTCTTTCAAATGCCAATGAGAGGGCATGTGGATAGGAAGTAGAAATTAATCCTCTGCCCAGAAAAATATTTTGCTCAACAGTTTTTAAAATTAACATGGGATATTAAAAACTCTCTTAAGCAAATTTAAAAAATAAATGCAGTCCCCTTCTTATGCCCACCATTCACATGATGACTGAATAGCCCTTTCCAGTCAGCTAATATCTCTAATCATTCTCTTTCCTGTTTCACAGAACTCCTCTACTGCTACTGCAGGGAAATAGTGTGGCTTCTCCCCTCATCAAGCCCTAGGTGACGTAATACCAAAACAAAGCAGAAACGTTCCTGCCCAGCCCCATCCCAGCACTGGTCTCCTACTGAGACAGCATCTCAGGGCCTGTCTGAATTCTTTCACTTTCCTCCACATCTTCTTCCTGTTCCTGCAGGGAAACATGGGAGACTGGCTGTATCTAAGTTCTCATTTGGAAGACAGAACACCTAGCAACCATATGCTTGTCTTACTCTGTAACTAAAATAAGAAAAGAAAGTCTTCTTTATAAGAAGACAAAACAAAGACCTAGAATACTTCAAAAAGCCAGGGGAAAGAAATAGGAATAAGCCTAAGCTAAAGAACCTATCTTTCAAACAAGATCTCACAGTAGGGTTCTTAACAATTTTTTGTGTTTTAAACTCTCTGGAAGTCTGATAAAGGCATCTCAGAATTTTCAGAATTGGTTTCTCATAATAGAAACCAATTATATTGAAGTACAATTATCAAGATATTAAGAAACCCTTAAACTATGATAATATATGTGCTGCTTTACTAATGTATGAAATAGCACTAGCTAGGTTTAATTACTAATATAATTTCTAAGCAGTGATAAGCATGATTTTTCAAGATATGTGTAATAAATATCATGTGATATGAAAAATCAATGATTTTTATTGGTGAGAAAGACACAGATGCTGTTAATATTATAGTCATCTGTTGCCTACATTTATAATTGAAGGAAATGCTAAATATTACTGAGAGGCTGTGAAAATAGACATACAATTTTCTTCTTATTCAAGTTTGCAGACCTCTTTGAATTTTATCTGCAGACCTCAATAAAGCAGCAGCGGGAGGCATAGCTTTTCTGGCAGAAACAGAAGCAGAAGCAAATGGCCTGTGGCAGCATGGCTTATCCTCTCCCTCCTAACTTATTCTTCCTCCAACCCATGCCCCTGAGGCCTTTGTGGGAAACCAGCTCCAGGGCTTCTCAGAAGATAGCTTGAAAACCAGTCATAAAAAGGTTGCTCATTTAGCCTGCTAAGAGTATCCATGTAAGAGCACACTTATGCCTATTATCCCAACCTCCCGGCCTAAACTACACATATTGAATGAAGTTTCCAGCTCAAGTCCTTCTTACTTCATTTTACTGTATTTATTATTTTATTTTAGTTAAGTGTTCTTCATTTGTTACAGCCCCAAGGATCTCTTGTTTTCTTGTTTCTTAGCATGCACATTTTAATCTACTTTGTTTTAACCTTTTTACTATTTTGATCACCTTTACTCTTGGCTTACTTGCACTTTAGATGTGTAGAGTATTATTAAGTGGGTTCTTTTTATTTTGGACAACTTATATTATTTCTGGTATTAACTGTCTTAGTTCTCTTCAGTTCACATTTGGCTTAGAACTTCATTTCCCTTTCCTTGGTGTTTTCATTTTTCATTTACAAATAGTAGGGTAAAAGAGAATAACCCGCAGCTCAAATAAGTGTTTGGATATTTGTTCTCTCTCCTGCTGTCTGAATAGCAGCCTTCCCATCTCTCTTTAAAAGATTCCTGGTGCCCTTTAATGTTGAAGACCCTAAACATTTAAACGGTGTACTTCAGGAGATTCAGAGGTTCAAAATGTCTCTTGGAATGATAGGATGGTAAGCTGGGATCTGCCAGCAACACCCTGAACTGCTGGAACTTGGAACTGCTTCCTTGTGCACCTGACGCAGTGGCAGAAGCTCAGCCAGCTCTCCACTGATCATTCAAGGTTTCCAAACTTCCTTACATAATCAGTGAGGAAATTTGATCATTAGAAGAGGGGAAAATGTGGCAGCCGTGGCAGGGCAACAGTTGAACCATGCAAAAGTCCTGCCATGGACTTTACTCTACCTGGGGAATGAGAAATCCTAAAGTCAGGCCTGAAAGAAGCTGAGTTGTCTAGAATTCACAGTTCCTTCGACATTTCCTCACCCTAGCCCTGTGATTCTAAGTTTACTCTGAGATGTCTAAAGTCAACTCATGTGGAGATGTTTGGCATCAACCACAACCACTGAAGACCTAACGAGTGGAAATACCACAGAGCAGTAGGCCCCTGGTGTCTTCAGGATTAACATCCCCAATTTCAACATGAGAGAAATCTCAAGAGTTCATAACTTGTAACTTTTAATTTTGCTGATTCATGTTTCGTATAGTCTCTAAGGCTGAAAAGCAGGAGTGAGACACTTAGTGAGCCTACGCAACCTCCACTATTTAGATGCAGCTTTGTAGAGTTCTACCTAGTCTCACACATACACAATAATCTCATGAAGTCATAAAAACATTTATCTATTTAAAAAAATAAGCTGAGAAAAAGAAAGCAAATTTTCTTGGTAATGGAAGGGAGGAGAAAGAATAGAACTAAAAAAGTTAAAATCATAGCTAGAACATTAGTTTTTATTAAAGCAAAGGATGGAATGTCAAATCAAACAGTGGCTCAGATTCATGATGGCCAAGAGTCCTCTATATCATCTATACGCAAACAGGACATAGCAATTTTATAAAACATCCAGTTATACTCCAGGCCACACAAATCTGAACATCACGTGAAGAATTAATCATGGAAGGTCTTGGAGCTAGGACTTCAATTTTTCAGTTTTACTTTAACGTATGAGTTCAGGGACAGTGCCCAGTTTATTCATCACTATATGCCCAGCACCTTGGACACGGCCTAGGCACATAATAGATTACTCAGTAAATATTTGCTGAATCACTGAAATCAATTATATGCTAGAGAAGTACTTGTACATTTGGGACATAATTCTTCTGAGACTTATGGCACTGTGTCTCATAAGATGAAAGCCTATGAACTATTTTCTGCATTTTGCTATAAACAAAGCAAAAGAATGTGAACAGGCCAGAAGCCACATATACCCTTCATTATGGACAAAAATTTACTACCAAAGCAGCCATAGTCCCAAAGAGCCACCAAAGGAGAACAGGACTAGCTCTCATCAAGGGATCCATTTATGTTTATCTTCATGAAGTATATAAGAAGGCACCTGCAATTATGATTTCAGGACCTAGAATTTAAACTTGGGACACTATTAAAGGCAATTTTAAAGTAAATGTTTTTTAAGGTGTGGAATCTAGCCTACTTGAGGTTTACATTTAAATAGAAAACACCAAAAAGATGGTAGCATCTAGCCAATTCAGAAATAAAGAAGCCTCATTACTACTTAGCAAAATCAAATAAAAGAAAATTGAATAAATTTTCACTAAAATAGAGTAAGCTTTTAAAAATGCACCTAGATAGAAATAACTAAAAATTCTCTTGATCAAAACAAAGCAAGTTCAAATGGAAAACTCTAATACAATGCTTACTGGAAACATTTTAAACTTCAATTGTAGTCTATTTTTAGAACTCAGGAATTGCAACAAATCATAAATCAGATTTTTAAAACAGGAGTCACCATAAAAATGTAATTGTAAGGTACGACTCTAACAGATATTTGATAGGTGAAAAATCAACTAAAAGGATTAATCATAATTTATCTGATCAGTCCTTTATTTAACATGCATTAGGTTATTCCAGTATTTTGCTACTATAGATAATGCTGTACTGAACATACTTCTTTGTACATATGAATGAGTTTTGTGAGTTGTTCACAATGGAATTGTTCCCAGCTGAGAGAAAGAATAAAGTAAATGTGGTAATGCAGAAAACATTTTAAAACACAGCGTTAACTGAAAATAGATGTCTAATAGTTCATATAGAGTATATTTCCATCTGTATAAGAGAGAAAAAATATAAACATATATATTATACACATAGGTTGAGTATCCCTAATCCAAAAAAAGCTCTAAAATCCCAAACTTTTGAGCACTGACATTATGCTCAAAGCAAATGCTCACTGAGCATTTCAGTTTTCCAGTTGGGGATGCTCAAACTGTAAGTATAACGCAAATATTCCAAAACCTAAAAAAATCCAAAATTCAAAACATTTCTGGACCCAAGCATTTCATATACAGGACACTCAACCTGTGTGTGTGTGTGTGTGTGTGTGTGTGTGTGTGTGTGTGTGTGTGTGTGTGTGTGTGTGTGTGTGTTTGTGTGTGTCGGTGTGTATAAATAAATCTTCACCAGATTGGCAAAAAAATTCAAATATGTGAAAATATTCAACTGTTAGGCAAGCTCTAAAATTAGACCTCTCTCATACATTGCTGGTGGGAATGAAAACTGGTAAAACCTCATTAGAAAGAAATTTGTCAACAGCTATTAAAACTACAAATGCAGATACTCCTGAGAAGTATGTGCAAAATTATGTATGTACAAGGTTATTAACTATAGCATTATATATAATACAAAAAAGGAGAACAATCTAAAGGTCCTTCAATAGGGAACTGGTTTAAATAATATATTCATAGTATGGAATATGATGCAGTTGTAAAAAATGAGGAAGCTGTCTACCTACTTATATGGAAAGATCTCTAAAACATAAACTAAAAAAGCAGGGTGTCGAACACTCTATTTAACATATACCACTTTTTCATGTTAAAAAGGAGTGTGACATTTAGGAATAACATTAATCGGGTGTTGGGCAGATGTGGGGGAGGGAGGCAATGGGTGTATACACACATAATGAGTGCGATGTGCACTATCTAGGGGATGGACATGCTTGAAGCTCTGATTCGGGGTGGGGAGCGCAAGGGCAATACACGTAACCTAAACTTTTATACCCCCATAATATGCTGAAATAAAAAAAAAATGGAGTGTGAAATCACAGAGTACACAGCCTAATCAAATGGAAAACTTACTTGTAAAGGTAATACTCTGCATGGTCTACTTCTTCTCGAGATGAAATATTATCCACAAACTAAAAGACAGAAAAAGAAACCTTTGGTTGCATATAAATTATGTCATATATTTGGCCTAGGGCCTAGGCCACACATCAACCTTGAAAAAGACAGGACACCCATTTTATTGGAACAATGGTCACATGCTATGGCTTCATCCTTGAAACCCCTTTATGTAAATGCAAAGAATATACAATGACTTCTCTTTTTCTACATGTAGAATGACCTTGATCAGAAAAACTGAAAGCCAAACATGAATCTTGCTCAGAACCAAGAATGAGCCCTATTGACTGTATTTATAACTAGTCATCTATTATTCCCTTTATCTTTAAACCCTGATATTTTCTCTATGTTCCAAACTCCAAGTACAGGAGAACACACAGCTGAAAGGATGAAGACTCTGATGGCTGAACAAATATTGCCCAGAACATAAAAATTTTCATTTAGAGAACTCTGTCTTATAACCATTTTTCCTACTCTGATTTAAGTTTTGCTATGGACTAATCAACCTATGATTCCTCTACTAACAAAATCTCCCTTCAAACTATAAAATCTGAGTACGCTCCTCAACTACAGCCCAAATAATCAAACAAGAGGGATTATTCCAAGGATAAATTCTAGCCTTAAGTTGAGACTCAGAGGTGGGAAAAAAAAAAAAAAAAAAGAAGAAGAAAAAAGAGGAGACAATGCAGGTTGTGAATATAATTAAAACCTCATGAAGAGGGAGAAGAGAGTAAAAATGGGCCGACTTTCTAAAAATGTCTGGGACTTATGGATTAGATTTAGAGATCCATTAAGGAGCAGACAAAATGTCTTTCAAACACAGGACTTGAGCTTAAAAACCAGCTCTGACTGTTTACTGTATGGCACAAGCAGATGGCATAGCCCCTCTGGGACTTCATTGCTCCATCTGCATAAATAGGATAAAGGCACCTGCCCTGAAATAATATGAGGCACTGACGAGAAAATGTATGTGAAAGCTATTTAAACCTTGGAGAACTACCTAAACAAATACCACGTATTACGGCATACAGAGGCTTTACCCATCGTGCAAGGGACGAACCAATGACTCTTCAGTTCTCCAATATGCCACTTATGAGTCTATGACATTTATGTTATGACCAGTTAAATTGTTTCCTGACTAAAAGGAGAATATCAAGAGGCAGAAAGAAGGGCTAGGACTAAATAGGAATGTAATTTCCTGTCCCTCCTCTAGATTTAATAATACCTTAGATTTTATGGTGCCTTAATTTCTACAAAAAGCTTTCACAACTAAAATCTCACTTTAGCATCACATCATCCCTGCAAGGAAGATAATATTGTACCCATACTGGAAATGAGGAAATTGAGTGGGGCCCCATTGCCCAATATCATAAAGCAAATTCATGATAAAGACAAGACTAGATATATTTGAGGAAGGCAACAGAAGAGAAAAATGTCATAGATATCTGGATTTGAATTCCAAGTTTTCAGCCTGGCACGGTGGCTCACGCCTGTAATCCTAGCACTCTGGGAGGCCAAGGGGGGGTGGGGTGGGGTGAGGAGGATCGTTTGAGCTCAGCAGTTCAAGACGAGCCTGAGCAAGAGCCCAGTCTGAGCAAGAGCAAGACCCCGTCTCTAGTAAAAATAGAAAGAAATTAGCTGGACAACTAAAATTATATAGAAAAAGTTAGCCGGGCATGGTGGTGCATGCCTGTAGTCCCAGCTACTCAGGAGCCTGAGGCAGTAGGATTGCTTGAGCCCAAGAGTTTGAGGTTGCTGTGAGCTAGGCTGACACCACGGCACTCTAGCCCGGGCAACAGAGTGAAACCCCAAGGTACTAAACCATTCTATGTCTTATGTGTAAAATGGAGATAATGTTTATCTCATATGGCTGCTGTGAAAATTAACAAAAATGATTTAAGTTCAGAAACTAATACCAGCATAGAGGGTGTTCAGTAATGGTTACTAGCAATTACTATTCCTAATTCCTAGCCTAACATTATTCTTCTGTCCATTGCTTTGCAGTAGGTTAACACTAACATTAATATCCATTCTTTTATAGACTTTCTCAGCTGTCAAAAACACTTCCAATACTAACAATATTATTACTTTGAAGGATGTATCAACTTTATCATACAGCATAAGGTCATATCCTGGAAAAATTAAAATAAATAAGATACATAATAATGATTACTAATATTAGAGTCTGGTAAATTTATTACCTTTTATTTCAGCTAAAGAAATTTACTACTATTCATAAAATAAATATTAGTAACTATAAAAACATAACATACCATGGAAAATTATTTCCTATGAAGAGTATTCTTTATTTACACAGCCTCATTTATATAAAGAGCCTTTCTGACTTTCTTTCTTCTTTGAAAATATATACGTTTAAATTTTCTTACCCGTCCTATTGTTAAGGAACTAACAGGCAACTTTCTCTCATATGTTTTATCCATTAAAGATGCGAGATCAGCTGTGAAGACAAAGAAGGAAAAAGAACCTTGTTAAATCTACAAATTTCTTAAGAAAAATCTAACAGATACAATTCCTGCCACATGGGTGCCAATATTATCAGTATTAAACCAGATGCTCTTTCTTGCTCTTTTTAAAAAATTGTTGTTATATAATTAAAAGATAAAGGAAGATTAGTAACATTTTAAAATGATTTTATTAGAGTAAGGATTATAAAAAATTCTCAGCATATATTTAGCTTTTAAAAAATGGATCAACAAAATATCTCTAGAAGGAGACACAAGAAAGTGTTATTTCTGACAACTCCAGGAAAAGAGATTAGATGATGGGAGGTCAAGGGAAGAAAATTCTTCATTACTTACACATTTATTCCTTTTGAATTCTGAAATATATTAGCTACATATTAGGTAAATATTCTATATTAGCTATTCAAAAAATTTAAAAATTAAAATTTATCAAGTGACTTTTATACATTCCCTGAACAAATCACTCTGGCTATCCTTAATGGTTTTGGGGCTGAACTACTCCTATTTTGGTCCCTTTCAGCAGAACAGCCATAGGAATACTTAGTATTCCTGAGATTACACTTTTATCTTAGAGTCTAAAAAGATCTGAAATGCTAGGCAACATACTCTCCAAAACGTTTATCTCACATCTTGTCATTACTTCTCAAATTTACAATATCCTCTTTCCCCTTATCCCTTCACCCTCACTCTCAGCTCATAATTTTGTGTCTCATTTCATCAAAATAGAAGCAATTAAAAGAGAACTTCATCTTCCTAGCACAAATCTACCAGGCTACTAGCATCTGTGCCCATATACTCTGCCTTCTATTCTGTTATAAAGGATGAATGTCATTAAACAAAAAAGCCCTCCCTTGCTCACTCATCTCCTACAGCTACTTCTTTTCTCTGTTCCTCTTAGCAGCAAGACGGCTCCAAAGAGTCATCTCTGATAACACCATTACTATTTTCTGAGCTCCCACTCTTCAACCCACTCCACTAACACCAGTAACCACCTCCATACTGTTAAATCCAGTGGGAAATTCTCTGTCCTCATCTTACTTGACCTCTCACTAGCAATTAATATAACTGACCATGCTACCCTTCATGAAATATCCTTTTTTCTTTCTTTCTTGTGTTCCTTTGCAGGATTGCTTCTTCTGGACTTCTAGATGTTGGAATGTCCTATGTCACAGTAGTAGACTCTTCCCTTCACCATCTATGTTTGGTCCCCAGGTGATCTCACTCTCTCTCACAGCTTTAACCATCACCTAGAGATTGTTGACTCCACACGTACATGTCTACCCTGACCTCTGCCTTTAAATCCAGACTTGTATGTCCAATCACATGGGTGATATCTCCATTTGAGTGTCTAATACGCATCTAAATATTACCTGTCCTTTTATTTCCTCATCTTTCCACTCTAAACCTGCTTTTCCCTTCTCAGTAAATGGCCACTACATCGGCTGGCTTCCTCAGGCCAAAAACATAGATGTCATCCTTGACCCCATTCTTTTCACACTCTATAACCAGTTTGTCAGCAAATCCAACAGACTTTAGATTAGAAATATAAATACAAGTACATATTTTTCATCACCACCACTAAGCCACCAATCTTTCTCATCTGCTGACCTTGCCTTAACAATTGCCCCCACCCTTACAATCTAATCTCCACCAGCCCTTTAAAAGATAAATCAGATCCTATTCTCTTTTCTCAACCAGACAATAACTTCCTATCACACTTAGGATAAAATCCAAAATATTTTCTAGGACCTACAGATGCCTACATATGCTAGTATGTTTTTGTTTGCTTGTTTGTTTTTGTCTCTTATACTAAAAGTAAAATCCATGAAGGTAAGGACTGAATTCGCTGTAATACATTTTCTCAGTCCCTAGAATAGTCCCATAAAAGGCACCTGGTAAATAGCTAAAGAAATGAATCAAAGAAAGGAAAGGAAGAAGGAAAAAGAAGTGATTGGATTTTCAAGGCTTTTTTTTTTTTACTCTCTGGTGGAAGAAATTAATATCAAGTAATAAGGAGATACTCAGAGATAACGAATTAACAAGTATCAGTTGAAAACCTACTGCTATGCATTTAACCATTTTTTCCTTTCTTCTTTCCCTGGGGTAATGATCTCAATGACTCAGTAGCTACTTGGGGAAAACAACCTTGTAAAGCCCCTAAAACCTGATATGATGTAAAAGTAATTAGCTTTTCCTATGATTATTTTAAAGGGATTGAAACGGGTGATTTAAGAATATTAAAAAAAAATCCTTAAAATTCCTTTACATTAAGGCAAATTAATATCATTATATCTACTTGTTCATAGAATAGATGTTAAACAGCTCTCATGTCAAATCTTTATGTTCACTTCATAATGAAGGCTCTTGTGTTGAGATCATAGGCAATATAAAGAACCACCTATACTCAAAATTTATAATTTTTTTTTAAAAAAAGGCAGGATCAGTATCTCCTGGCCTAATTAAAATGGCCCACAGGCCCCTGTTTTTCTGTGGGTTTCACATACTGCACAATGTACAACCAAACATTGGAGTGAGTTGGATTTACTGATCATCTTTGTAGTGTGGTAACTCAAGATCCCATCTGAATCTCAAACACCAAGGCATCTTCAGTCAAGTGAAATCAGCTGGGGGGGGGTGGTGCTCAGAAAGGCAACAGCTGCAGAGCTGGCATCTGATGAATAACATTTGCATATTGCAAGTCAGAGAAAGGTCTGCTGCTAGATATACTATGGGACCAATCCCCTGACATCATAGCATTGCAGTGATGAATGAGGCAGAAAGCTGCATAGAGCAGGGATGGCTAGGAAAGCTGGGACAGCTGTGGCCTGCAGAGGGCCAGCGCCACAGGCTTCTGGACTTTGGGCTTCCACACTCAAAATCACACTTCATATTCCAGTGAGAGGCCAACAGATGCCCAGGTTTTGTTCAAAGGGATGTGCCAAAGAATATGTTTTTTTGCTTGTTACTTTGCTCCTCAGGCATATACAATGCAGCTGATGGTTGTGGACAACAAAGACTATAAGGAAAATGGATCTGAAACTTGAATTCTTCATTTGACAAAACTTAAAGCTGTACAGACAATGTGGAAGTATGTCTGGAAAATAAAATGCATACTAGTATAAAAATCCCTTCTGGTTTGAAGACAATACTATTCATGATCTAAGACCATAAAAGATCTTATTGAGGACCCTGCACTATTCCAAGTATGGGGAATATAATGGCACACAAACCTGGTTGAGGATTTGCATCACTCAAGGGGCTTTAAAACTTCAGTTCCTAGGCCTCTCACCCAGAGGGAGATTCTAATTCCTAGATTTGAGGTAGGGCCAGGTATATCCAAACTTTTAAACAATAGCCCCAGGAGATTGTAAGCAGTCAAGCACTAGAGTCAACCACACTTGAGAACTACCACAGAGGCAACACAAAATAAGCCTTGGCTGTTGCTCCTAAGCTCAAAGACAACACTAAACAGGAATTCTATTGCTGGAATAAGATGGATTAAATATCCTTTGAAATAAATTCCTCCTACTATAAAAATAAAACACTTAAATATTAATTTTTGTTCCCAAATATATGAATGAGCTTTCAAGAAGGCAGATATAATTGTCAGAGGTTAAAGGCAAGATAGGAGTACAAACTTTAAAGGAGGAAAGAGGGTAGCAGTCACCCTAAGAGCATCTGTGGATCTGCAGGGATGCAGAGCTTGATTTTAATGACTTACTTGGGGGGGGGGGGAAGAGGATAAAACCTCTTTTGTAAGATGAGAAGCTGGTTCAGAGATCCTCATGTAAAGCCAGGACCACCTATGGCTACACCAGTAGTGAAAAGGTAAACCTAGAAAATACTGCATCCTACAAAGTAAATGGTGAAGACTGTTGCCCCCTGAGGATTCTAGACTACCAAGTCAGCTCTCATGTCTCTTGGGGACTTAAATCCACTCTTTCCTTGTGATTCAAAATATACCAAACTAAGAATTTTGTTTAAGGAGTTTATTTCACTACATGAAATTCTAAGAAATATAAATGAATCTATAGTGACAAAAAACGTATCAGTGGTTACCTGGGAATTTGGGTTCTGGGGCAGGAAGAGGAAGAAGAAAAAGATTACAAAGGAATAGAAGAAAACTTTGGAGGGTGACAGATAAGCTCATTATCTTAATGGTGATGATTTCATGGACATATATGCCTTTACATTATGTTAAAACAAATCAAATTGTACATTTAAATATGCACAGTTTATTTAATGTGAAGAATACTTCAAGAAAGCTGTAAAAAAAGAAACTATGAATAAGTTAAAAAAGCAAGTTAGACACAGGTGAGAATTAGTGAATAGAAAGGTAGATCTAAAAGAAATTATGCAGAATGCAGCAAAGACAAAATGAGAAGTATTTAAGAAGAGTTATGAGGTATAGAAAATAGAAGGCCTAAAATACATTTAATTGAATTTCCAAAAGAAGTTAATAAAGAGAATGGCAAGAGGTAATACATGATGAGATAATGGCTGAACATTTTTTAGAACTGACAAAAGATATAGGTTTTCAGATTCAGGAAGTACATAAAAAGTCAAGTCAAATAAGTAAAATTAAAACCAACCATGATACATTACTGTGAAAATGAAGAATGACAGGATTTCAAAAGTGGCCAGAAGGAAAAGAGAAATTACTTACAAAGGAAAAACAACTACACACCAACAAGTGTTTTCTCAATAAGAATGATGGATGACAGAAAAGAGAATAAGATGTTCAAAATATTGGGAGTAAATACTATCAACCTAAAACGGCATATTTAGCAAAACTATCTTTTAAGAAAAAGGCCAAAATATTAACCATGCTAACTAACCATAAAATACAGAAATAAATCCAGTTGTATCAGTAATCATCAAATGCAATGTAAACAGACTAAACTTTCTAGTTAAAAGATAATGATTGTCAAATTGGTTATAAAACCACAGAAGCTAGCTATATAACCCATGTAAACAGAGAAGTGTTAAAAATAAATGCATAAAAAATATACTAGGTAAACAGTAGCCAAAAGAAACCTGGTACAGTTGTATTAGTATCAGACACAAAAGACTTAAAGGAAAACCCTTAAAGGTAATGTATTTTCACAGATTAGGTGGGTTATCAACTAATAATTCATTTTGCCAGGAAGATAAATTTAACCTGGTGTGTACAAAATTAACACAGCTTCATAGTACACAAAATTCTCTGAAAAGAAAATGGCAATCTCCTTAACAGTCACAAAATCTGTAGTAGAGATGTGCTGGAAAATAAGCCTCTTATACGAAGAAGGTGGTCTCTAGAGCAAAGTTGTGAGAAGGAAGGTCACAGAAGAAAAGAATTCTATTGAATCCCAGTAGCTTTAGGTGAGAAATGGTTTCAGTTTTCCATTTCCATGTAGCTGTACATTACTGTTACCCATTCAGGCAACACTAAACTCTTTCTAGGCTTAGGGCCATTTGTGTACCTTATCTAATTTATGTAATACAGAAACAGATATAGGTTATTACTGTCCTTCTAGAAAAAGTGCTCTTGAAAACACCGGTTGAAACTGTGTTTTTGTTTCCCACATTTTAGAATAAAAACAGGACAAATGACATATTGAAGTAACAGAAAGAAGTACAGAAAATTAACCTAGGAACCAACTTGGATATGGAGTTTTAGATTTCCTTCTATTTGTCTGTCACCAGGAGATTTAAAACAAATAGATCCAATAAAGGAAAAATATGAAAGCAAGCTTTGTATACACATATACTAAGAAAATGAGGATAAAGGAGGATGACATGTACAAGTCAGACCCATCTTTAGAACTGCCAGAGATGGTAAATATGAAAATTAGGAAATGAATAGATGTCACAGAGATGCAAATACGGGATTGGCAACATTAGGAAAGCAGACTTCAGAAAATCTCCCTCAGGCCTCAAGAGCGGAATTTAAAATATTGGTACAAGTCAAAGGCCTCCATAGCCAAAATGACACAGCAAAACTAAGCCTCAGATAAAATGGGAGAAGTGTCTGTAAAAGACAGACCTGAATTCAAATGTGTCAATGGTATATAATACTCTTTGGATTCAAAGAGGAAGCTAACAAAAAAACAGACAAAGCAAAACACCAAAACCAAAAGATGTCCCTTACTTTGTGATTACTCAAACTGAAAAATTAGAAAAAAAAATTTAATTCAGGAAGCCTCATGAATCCAATTCAGCTTAAGTCACCTGGGCCCTTAGTGCCTAGCAGAGTGACTCAAGTGAACTTCCTCTCATGGAGCCAAGGGAGCCATCAGGCCTCCCTCCTACCAGTACCCTACCCAGTTCCCCAGTAGTTTTCTCCTATTCACTGTGGGTCCCATTTTGCAATTCAACAGCTGCTAACTGGTTAATGCTAACTTTCATCTTGTACCTCTTCAACACATCTGTAAGTTACTGGAGGACTTTTGGAGACAATGCTTTAATTCAGTGTTTATTTTAGCCAAAGGGAAGCACAGTAAAGAAACATTCAAAAACTGAAATCTTCTGACTGAAGTAGGAAAGCCCAAGAACTCCTATGGCTCTACAGAGCACAGTTGGAGAACTATGGCCCTATCAATAAAAATATCAACTGCAATGGATTAAAATGTCTCAACTATTTAAATCCATGTCTTCATTAATGACATTAATAAATGAGAAAGAACAATAGAATTGAAATAGCAATAGTTTGCTGCTCTTAATGAAATAATGGATCTAAGCAATGATCATGAATGGCCTTTAACATGGCAGAGGAACAACTAAATGCTATGTGCTTCCTGACAACAGTAAACACTTCCTATGAAGTATTCATGCCAAAAGAAAAAGAAAAAAAAGAACGAAAAACAAGCCCTGAATCTGATCAAGCCTTTTTCACCAACTACCAGTTTTATAGGACATATGGAAGGTAGAGGAACACATTAAACACCACTGTAAGGATGAAATCAGCAAATCTAGAATATGGGAAACTCTACAAGAGACCTGTTTTCTTCAACAAATAAATTGCAAGAAAGAGAGAATGAAACCTATAGATTAAAAGACACAAGAGATATCTCAACACATTGCAATGTATGGACCTTATTTGGCTCCCACTTTAACAAACTGTAAATTTAAAAAAGAAATTTGTAAGACATTTGGAAAATGTGAATACTGATAAAATATTTAATGATGTTATGGAATTACTAATTTTAGGAGAATGGTATTATAGTTATGTTTTAAAAAATCCTTATCTTTTAGAGGTATGTATCAAAACACATAAAATGATCTGATAATTGGGACTTGTTAAAAAGTAATCTGGTGAGGGGGTTGGGGTTGATGAAAAAACATTGGCAGGGAATTGATAACTGTTAAAGCTGAGTGACAGTACATGGAGGTTTATACTACTTTCTCTCTAGTTTTGTATATGCTTCTATGAAAAAGATTTAAATAGAAGAAAGAGAAGGGGGATACTTATCAACCAATTGTAATTTACAGGCATTATTTGGATCCTGATTCAACCAAACCATTAATTAAAAAAAAATTTAGGAGAGTATCAGGGATATTTGAACACTAGACAGTTCATGATATTTAAATGATTGCCAATATTTTAGGTGTGATAATGGCATTTAAAATCATCTTTATCTTTTAGAGATATGTATCAAAATATTTACAGATGAAATGATTTGCTGCCCGGGATTTGCCTCAAAATAATCCGAAGGATCGGGATGGGTAAGCAGCAGAAGTAGAGATAAAATAAAGACTGGCTATAAGCTGGTAATTGCTGAAACCAGGTGATGGATAAAGGAAATTTCTTATACTGTTCTCTCTGCTTTTACACATGTTAAAGCATTTTAAAAAATTAATCTGTAGTGTCAGAAGTCAGGATAATGGTTACCTTTGAAGAGAAAGGTGGGGGCCACAAGAAGAGCTTCTGGAGTGGTAGAAATGCTCTATTTCCTACACTGGCTTGTTCACTTTATGATAATTCATCGACATAAATATTATGATTTGTACATTTTAGTATGTATATTACACTGCAAAAAAAAGTATTTTTAAAAAGGAAGAATTCTACTACTTTAATGCAAAGGGAAGACCCCATGGCACTCAGGTACTATTACACTGCAATCACTGAGAAAGCTTTTTTTGAGCGGAAGGCAACAGAACACCGTATAACCTCAAGCTAATGTTAGACTCTAGCCTCAGTTTCCTCCACTCTGAAGTGGAATAATAGCTGCTTAGCCAGCTGCTGTGAGTATTAAACAGGACGGTGCGTGAGAAACGCTTAGCACAGAGGATGGCACACAGCTGGCACCGAACGAGGGCTGCATTCTGGCTGTCAAGTCCGAGGGCCTGCCTAATTGCTGCGTCGGTACACCGCACCAAGGAGCAGTACTGCATCCTTCAAGCTGTCAGCGCTAATAAACTTCCCTTATACTGGGGGCCGGGCAGATGCCCAGTAGCCTGCCCCGAAAGGCACTAACAGAAAACTACTAATGAGACTGAAGACAGGAGGCCCCAGAACCGAACGCTTCTGCCGAGGTATTCCCTGGCTGGAGGCGAAATCCTCCAGGACACGGAAGCCCACCCCCACACCCTGGCACCTCCCCTCGCGGCCACGCTATCCAATGGGGGCCGGAGGAATGAATGCCTCATATCTGCCCTCCTCACTCCCCCAATCAGCGAGCCCGCTCCGGGCACCTCACGGCCCTGCAGCTCGCGGCGTCCAATCGCCGCGCTCCACATGCTGGGCCGCCCTATGCGCACGCGCACGCTCCCCAAATGCCTGCGCTCTGTGCCCGGCTCCCTGGCTGGGCGGCGGCTTCTCACAGAGGCTATACTGCCCTCTGCTGCCAGATCTTTAGGCAGCCAGCGACAGGCGCCCTCCCGGACCACCCCGCGCGGCCTCACTGCCAGTGCCAGCAGTAGTCGAATCCAAACACTCAAACATTAGGGAAAGCAAGTAGTAATGTCATGTAGAAAAGAATAGTCTGTTTGAATGAGATCCTGTAACAATTATATTCTATTACACGGTAGGAAAAATATCCTCTCAAAAGGCCACTTTTTATTCCAAGCAACTTGAGTTCCAAAACCTTATTTCACCTCACACATTTTATATTTTATATAGGAGTAAAATCAGGGGGCCTAGGCACTCACTCATTCATTCCAGATATTTCTAGAGCACCTACTATCTGCCAGGCACTGAGGCAGGCATCATCATCATCTCTAACTTATAGGTACAAAAACCCAGGGTAGTGACAGGCGAAAGCCACAGAACTGAGATTCAGACCCAGATGTCTGTCTCCCGAGTGCAGACTTTTCACATCACACTACATAAGGAAAGCTCAAAGTGCTGCAAGAATATAAGGCAGGAAAAATCAATTCTGACTACATAGAGATTCAGGATGTACGGAGGGTATTCTAGGCAGAGAGGACGACAGCCACAGTGGCAGGAAAGAATTCAGTAATTGGTAGCTAGGACTGCTTTTATAAGTAAACTAGTCTTAACAGAGAAGGAGACAATTACTTCCATGTGATATTTATGCATTACAGATGATTATGCTCATTTTTTGGCAAATACCTTCTGCTCACTCAGGTATCCGTGACAATGTTCTCCTGGATTTGTGTGACTAGACCCAACACCAAGACACCAAACATAGTGGCCTCATCTAATCTTTCCTTCATACCTCAGAAAGTGTTAATAAGTTTTCTTGGAATTCATCATTCCCTTATCTGTACTTCAAGAGCATTTTGCTTATAATTCATATATGGCACATCAGAACAAGCCTTGCTGTATAATTACTTGAGTCCATGTTGGTCTTATTACTAGAACAGTGGTTCCCAAAAGGAGCAGTATTGGCAACACAGGGCATTTTAGAGTACGTGGGGGTATTTTTTGACTGTCACAATGACTGGAAGGCTTTGCTGGCATTTAATGAGCAGAAGACAGGAAAATTAGATGACCTGCAATGCTGAAATAGTCCCATACATCAAAACATTGTCCCTGTGGGGAGCCAGGGCTCTCGGTACAGACAATCATGTGGGAATGAACTTGAATTGGAGGTATTGGTATGAATTCATTATTTCTAAAATATGTACGTATGTGTATATGCTGTGAAATTTTTCCCAGCTCCATCTACTGAATGGGCCAAGAAGCAAAAATTCCATGGTAGCAAAAGGACAATTGGCACCTGTATCTTGGTTTCTAAGGCCATTCCTCACCAGAAGGAACCAGAGCTCCGCAGAGAAATGGTTGATTCCAGGACTAGGTCAGAAAAGATAAAAGATGAGCCCAGAACAACTTGTTATATGAGAAAGTAAGGAAGATATAAAAGAAGGAGGTTGGAGGGGATGGATGGAAGCCAGCTAGAAAAGGCTTCTATTAGCCAAATCTGGGACAACTGGACCACCAAAATAATTAAGGATGGTAATAAGTCATTTAAAAAATCCATGAATTGATGAGATTTAAACATAATGTATGATAATAAACAGATGAAAAAAAGAGAAAAGGAAGGGTTCTTGCTTACAGTAGAATACTGAGTGCTAACTAGTAAATCTGAAAGAATTGTTAGAGTTGAAAAATCATCACTTTGCAACAATCATAGTAAAGATGCAGGCTAGAAGCCATGAATGGAAGCTAAATCTCAGAGGAAACTTTTGATTAGCAGCAGGATATTTGCCCTGTATTAAAGTGTCTCCCCATAGCCTATTAATCAGAATATAACAATACAATGGAGAAATCAGACACAGTTGACTAGATGATCAAAGTTGGCATACAGGTATCAGGTATGACTAGATATGATACCCTGACAGGGACACAATAGCACTGAGAGTATTCTGGCTGGGGAAGCATGAATCGAATCATGAGAAAATAGCAGACAAATCCAAAAAGATGAATATTCTATTAAAAAAAGAGACTGTGTTCTAAAATAATGACAATGCATACAAAACAAAGAAAGGATAAGGAACTATTTCAGATTAAAGGATACTAAAGACACCTAACAACTAAATGTAATATGTGATCCTAGACTGGATCCTGTATTGGAGGAGGAAAAATGCTATAAAGCTGTGGTCCCCAACCCTTGGACTAGTTAGGGACTGCGCTGCAGAACTCTCCACCCCCAACCCCTTCTGTGGAAAAACTGTCTTCCATGAAACTTGGGAGTGGGGGGTGTACAGCAGGAGTTGAGTGGTAGGCATGCAAGCAAACTTCATCTGTATTTACAGCTGCTCCCCATCACTCCTATCACTGCCTGAGCTCTGCCTACCCCCACCCTTTCGCGGAAAAATTGTCTTCCATGAAACTGGTCCCTGGTGCCAAACAGGTTGGGGACCACTTCCGTAAAGAACATTTTTGGGTCAACTGACAAAGATATGAATAGTAGATTAAAGTATGACATTAATGTTAAGATTTCTGATGTTGGTAACCATGCTATGGTTATATAATAGGATATTGTTACCTCAGGTGAAGTACACTGAAGTATTCAGGATAAACGGCTACAATACATGCAACAAACTTTCAAATGACTAAAAAAGTATGTAAAAATATATATATGCATACATGTATGTATGTATGTATATATACATATATATATATATAGAGAGAGAGAGATGAAAAGCAAACACAAATGAATCAAAATGGTAACAACAGGTGAATCTGGGTAAAGGTAGTGCTATGGTTTGAATATTTGTCCCCTCCAAACTCATGTTGAAATTTAACCCTCAATGTGGCAGTATTCAGAGGTGGCGCCTTTAAAAGGTGATTGGGTCATGAGGGCTCTGCCCTCATGAATGAACTATTCCATTCATGGACTAATGGGTTAATGGATTATCACGGTTGTGGGACTAGTGACTTTATAAGAAGAAGACTAGAGACCTGAGCACTCAGCCCCCTTGCCATGTGATGCCCCGTGCCACCTCTGTACTCTGCAGAGTCCCCACCAGCAAGAAAGCCCTCACCAGATGCAGTCTCTTGACCTTCCTACCCTCCATAACTATAAGGAATAAATTCCTTTTCTTTATAAATTACCCAGTTTCAGATATTCTGTTATAAGGAACAGACACAGACTAAGGTATATAGTTCTTTGTAATTTTTTGTAAGCTTAAAATTATTTCCAAATAAAAAGTTAAAAAAATTTGCCCCACATACCATGCCATCTGTGAATTGCATTCACACAGCTAGAAAAATCTGTTTATAATTAACAGAACTCCATTTTACATACACAGTATTTTTTTATAATTGAAAATAAGCTGAATTTTCCATAAGTGCACTTCCACATAAATTGAGAGAAGATAGACCTTTGAATCACTTTACCAAGTACTGTGAATTTTATTAGTAAAATTATGTCAATATAATGCTACTCCTAATATTTGAATTCACCAGTATATATACGACATCAGTACCCATCTACGTATTCATAGGGATGCTACATTTAAGTGCAAGCATTTAGCTACTTCATAGTTTCTTTTCATAGTGTAGTTTTGCCTAAGCATTTACTTATATATTGAAATATGAGGGGTCTTCAAAAAGTTTAAGGAAAATGCATATTATGAAAAAACTATGGTGGAGCTCAAGAGTTTTTTGTACCAAAACAAACTCATACTAACTTGTTATAACATGTCTGCACAGGATCTAATTCGAGGCACTATGAAGTATAAGACATTAGTTTGAAAAGAGCCCTTGTCAGAGCAACATGAATTCTGCTAAAATTGAAGAAAGAACAAACATCAAATTTATGATGAAGCTAGGGTGGAAGAATGGTGAAATCATTGCTGCTTTACAAAAAGTTTTTGG
Source organism: Lemur catta (assembly GCF_020740605.2). Taxonomy (NCBI): domain Eukaryota; kingdom Metazoa; phylum Chordata; class Mammalia; order Primates; family Lemuridae; genus Lemur; species Lemur catta. Next base: position 45,339,638 of record NC_059139.1, read on the forward strand.
GGACAATGCCCCAAAGAAATCAGCAGTTTGCAAATGAATAACTTGTTTTAAGAAGGAATAAGAGAATGTTGAAGATAAAGCCTGCAGTGGCAGACTATCCATATCCATTTGAAAGAAAAAATTAATATTGTTCATGCCCTAGTTGAAGAGGGCTGACAACAGCAGAAACAATAGCCAACACCATAGACATCTCAATTGGTTCAGCTTACAAAATTCTCACTGAAAAATTAAAGCTGAGCAAAGTTTCCACTGGATAGATGCCAAAACCCTACACCCAGATCAGCTGCAGACAATAGCAGAGCTTTCATTAGAAATTTTAAACAAGTGGGATCAAGATCCTAAAGCATTTCTTCCAAGAATTGTAACAAGAGATGAAATGTAGCTTTACCAGTATGATCCTGAAGACAAAGCACAAAAAAGCCATGGCACCAGGAGGTAGAAGTCCAGTCAAAGCAAAAGGGGACCAGTTAAGAACAGAATCATGGCAACAGATTTTTGGGATGCTCAAGGCATTTTGCTTGTTGGGTTTCTGGAGGGCCAAAGAACAATAACATCTGCTTATCATAAGAGAGTTTTAAGAAAGTTAGCCAAAGCATTAGCAAAGTCCTTCATTACAACAATGCTCCTACTCATTCCTCTCATCAAACTAGGGTAATTTTGGAGAGTTTTGATGGAAAATCTTCAAGCACCCACCTTATAATCCTGATTTGGCAACTCCTGACTTCTCTTTGTTTCTTGTTTCCTAATCTTAAAAAATTCTTTACAGGGTACCTATTTTTCTTTGGTTAATAATGTAAAAAAGACTGCATTGACATAGCTAAATTCCCAGAACCCTCAGTTCTCTAAGGATAAACTAAAGAGCTGGTATCATTCCTTACAAAAGTGTCTTGACCTTGATGGAGCTTATGTTGATATAAAGTTTATCTTTTTTATTTGTGTTTTTTAATTCTATTTTTCCCACAAACTTTTTAAAGTCTCCTTGTATATATTATTTATTGTAAGTTTCCTTCCTTCGGTTTCTCCTTTGTATCATAAGGGAATTATATTGATTTTAAAATACGTATAGATAGATATTATGTATGAATTTAATTTCAGGATAATTTTTAAAAGAGTACTATAAAGTATTTGTTATAAAAAGATTGTCCTGAGTCTCTTAAAGTGAGACTCCTATAGGGAGACTGTAAGTTCCTTACGGAGAGGCTATGATTATCTTCAGATCTTCCACAGCTCTGCTTTGGCTGGCCCCTGCCCACGCAGCCATTCCAGAGCTCAAAATCAACTCTGCTTGTGCGATCACATTATCAGGGAAGAAAATGATGATTTCTTTGACAGCTACAATAACGTATCCATTACAGACAACAGTGTTCTCTACGCTTACAGGAGGAATCCATAAACACAAGGGAACTTTATTCTTATATGACATAAGCCAAAAAAAAAAAAAAAAAAAACAACCAAATCTGGGAGAAAATATTAGATCAGCACTGGAATCAATCCAAAAATTACATCAGGCTCTTAAAACTATCACCAATCTATTTACTTTATCAATGTTCCAATGATGTTATATATACTGAAAGGGCAGGCAGAACCAAAAGTCTGAAGTATGTATGTTTATAAAAAGTGCTCATAAGGTCAGTGGTTTCTTTTGGGCCTTGGTATTTTACAAAAGAAAGGCTGTTCTCTGTGTAATATGACATAGGGAATGGGGGAAAAGAAGTATAATTGGGAGCCTATTGCCTGGGAAGATGTTAGTCAACTATCTTCCCTCAAAGCTTACACGAGATTCTAACATTGCTTTCAAACCTCTCACCTGGTAAGGAAATAGAGAAGAGTCAAAAAGGGCTCTGAAGACCACAAGAGAAGTTAGGAAAGGAAAGAGATTGACAATAAAAAAGGATGAAAGTATAAAATACAAAATTCTGTAAAACAGAGATAGGCTGCATAAAGACCATACGATAAAAATAGACAAAAAAGAAAAGAATTGTTGTTTACCTAATTTAAAGAGACTAACTGTCAAGGCAAAAATGAAATATTAGAAATGGACAGCAGAAATTTTTTTGCCATGTATAAAAGTCTAATTCTTTTTAAGACTTAAAATGTGCTTACCCGAAATGAATCATCATAAAAGCATAATTTCATATATACATCACATGAGTATATAATGGTAAACATATGGAATGACTGAAAATGACCCATAACAGCCCAATAGGTACCTACCAAGGTGACAATCTTCTTTTTCTCTTGTGTCCCATTTATGGCTGTCCACATATGCTGCAGAAAGCAGGCATCTTTTACCTGAGGAAAAAAACAATTACTTAAACAGGCACAGTTTCACACAGGTTCATTTTATGTATCTATTTTATTAAACATGCCTTTGTTACATTTTCAACTACTAGATCATATATTTTAAAAATTCTAATATAATATTACAACCAATACTGTATAGTTCACAATTCAGTTCATAACAAAATGCATCCAACCTCTAACAAGTAGAGCATACAAAGAAACTGAAAATTTGCACCGTAATTTTAAGGGTAAAAATGCTGATCATTTTGTTCCTATAACTTTAGGGCTAGGAGACATTTGTTGCCACTAAATTTTAGCCCAGGTGAACTCTAGAACTAACTTCCTCTTAGAACCCCAAAACACCTGCTGACTGTTGCTTAACTCATAAATTGAATGCCTTATAATAATTAGTCCTAAAAACATTTCCATCTGACTTGAGTCTACATATTTACCCCAATTTCACATAAAGCATAAACATTTCTATCTGACTTGAGTCTGCATATTTACCCCAGTTTCACATAAAGCTGGTCACCTTACCCAGTACCCTAGTTGTAAACAAGAGAAACTCCCTAAGCCAACTTTGAGGTAACACACAAGATGCATAGCTGTATTCCTAGCACCCGGCACAATGGTGATAGCAATGTTCAATAAACATGAGCCCAAGGAATGAATGAGAAAGAATGAATGGCAAGTTCACCAAAATTAAAAACTTTTGTGTTTCAAACGACAATCTCAGGAAAGTGAAAGTACAACCCAAAGAATGGGAGAATATATTTGCAAATCATTTATCTAATAAGGGACTTGTATCCAAAATATACAACTAACTCTTACAATTCAAAAATAAAAAAGATAACCCAAATGAAAAATGGGCAAAGGATTTGAATAGATATTTCTAAAAATATATACACATGCAAGTAGCCACTGAGCACATGAAAAGATGCTTAAGATCATCTGCCATTAGAGAAATGTAAAACAAAATCACCTGGACATACCACAGCACATTCACTACCACTATATGCAAAATGCAGATAATGACAGCTGTTGGAGAGGCTGCAGAGAAACTAGAAAGTCATACATTCCTGGTGAGTATGTAAAATGTGCAGCTGCTTTAGTAAATAGTTTGGAAGTTCCTCAAAATGTGAACATGATGACCCAGAAATGCCACTCCTAGGTATATTACCAAGAAAAATGAAAACTCCTGTCCACACAAAATTTATACACAACAGTTCACAGCAGTATTATTCATAGTAGGCAAAAAGTGGAAACAATCCAAATATCCATCAATTGATGAATGGGTAAACAAAATGTGGTAAATTTCCTTATAATGGAATATTATTTGGCAATTAAAAATGAAGTATTGATATATGCTACAACATAGATGAACCTCAAAAACATTATGCTAAGTGAAAAAGATGCCAGTTACGAAAGGCCACATATTGTATGCTTCCATTTCCAGAAAAGGCAAATCTACAGAGACAGAAGGTAGACAGTGGTTGCCTAAGGCTGGGGGTGGGGATTCGGAAAGGTTGGGGGAGATGAGGAGTGATTGGAATCTCCTTTCGAGGTGATGAAAATTTCCTAAAATTGATTGTGGTGATGGCTGCACAACTCTGTGTATGTGCTTAAAACCACTGAATTGTATACTTTAAACGGGTGAATTGTATGGCATGTGTATTATATCTCAATAACTCCATTTAAAAAGGGGGGGGCTGGGTGTGGTGGCATGCACCTGTAGTCCCAGCTACTCAGGAGGCTGAGGTGGGAGGACTCCTTGAGCCCAGGAGTTTGAGGTTACAGTGAGCTATAATTGGACCACTGCATTCCAGATTTGGGGAGTGGGGTAGGGGAGAGGAGGGGGAAGAGAGAGACAGAGAAAGACCCTATTTCTTAAGAAAAAAAAAGGGAGGGAAACTGGAATGAATGCCAGATAATTACGTAGAGGTCATAGAAGACCATGGCCAAACATTATTAGATGGCCTGGGGGCTGATTAAACACAATATTGGAATACTATTGGTATTCTCTATCTTCCCACTAGAACAAATAAATAAACATCTGTGTGAATTTATATATAATCCAATCCTTCCGTTACCTTAAGCATAGACATTCCATGATGTAAGCCTTTTAAAGCGGGATGTTCATCTTTCTGAGATACTTTACAAATGATACCATTCAAAGTTCTTTCCATCCCTGTAAGCGTTAATTGGAAGGTCTGTATATTAACATTAAAACCAAAGAATTTCTATAAAGTCAGAGACAGAATTTAAGTGGAGTGGACAATAGCAAAATGGGACACCTAGATCAGATTCTCAAACTTTAACATGGATATTACTCTCATTAAAATGTAGATTCTGATTCAGTAGGGCTGGGTGGGGACAGATTCTGCATTGTAACAATTTCCCAGGGCATGATAATGATGCTAGTCCTCAGACCACACCTGAATTAACAAGCAGATGGATTGACCTCAGTCTCATAGATTTAGGTCTCTGAGCCTGTTTAATCCCACTCTGAATATACCACTCAAGAGTATATACAGACTTTTGTTGAAGCTGCTTACCTTTCAGTTAGTCAGCTATTGCTTGGGTCAACAATATTCTTTAAGATAATCATCCATTGCAAAAAGAAATGTTTTCTCCATTTAATTCTGAAAGACCTCCAAGGACCAGAATTTCAAAATTTGGTGAAAAATGACTGGCTCCGTCCATATCCTTACATATTTTATAGTTATTTTGACCTTTGATCAAATGTCTCCAAACATTTTTTATACTCAAAGGGAAATAGTATGATTGTGGAAACAGGCTTTAGAGTCACAAAGTCTAACTTTGAATCCTTGCCTCGCTAATAAATGCTATGAAAATCTGGGCAAATTACACAGTATCTCTGAGCTTCTTTCTTATATGTAAAATGGGGAAATAATGCCTATTTTGGTATTGTAGTTTATGTGAGGGCATATGTGAATGTCCCAATATCCGCTATGTAATAGGTGCCCAATAAGTTTTTTCCCTCTTCAAAGTTACTTTTTTAGTTCATCTCAGTTCATTTTCCTGTTATTCTCTTGATCATTTTAGCTGCCTTCCTCCATTCTGTTAAGTTCCCGTCGATATTTAATAGCTGTTTTAAATAAGTGTCAGCAAGAAGGTGTGTTGTTTTGGTTGTTGTTTTTTTGTTTGTTTGTTTTTTAAATAGGGGCTAGCTGGAAAGAAGACATAAGCATTGGAAAGTGTGATTGTTGCATTTTAATCATATCATCAAATATGTTTGTGTGATTATTGCATTTTAATCATATAATCAAGTGTGATTATTGCATTTTAATCATATAATCAAATATGTCTGTCAGGATTATGTGGTTAACATTATTGCCAATTTGGCTTCTGTAAACACTTTAAAACTTTCAATGTTTTCATCATCCGGTCTACTAAGCAGGCTTTGAGCGGGCTGCCTTTCAATTCAGATATCAAAGTACTTTGCAAGTAACTATTAGCATTTATTACCTACACGTGGAAAACTACAGCAAAGAAAGGCCAATCAAGAGTTGTGCTCAAGGTCATCAGGTAAAGTGAGATTAACACTGAAAAATTCTCCCACGAAGTGAAGACCAGGGGTCTGGCCAAGTGTAAAGTGGTGGGGAAAACGTCTATCGCCCCTCCAAAGAAACCTCAGAATGGACAAAAATGTCAGAGCCCCCAAGGGTGGCCACATTTGGGTTTTTCAGGGTCTACAAAAAGACAACCACTCTAACACAAAAATCCAGCAAATCATACGCAAAATCCCTCAAGCCATAACCTTCCTCTGCTCTTCACACCTTTGGACGGACAAGAACTACTATTTTAAGGAAGAAGATAAATCAGGGACTTTAATTCCTTTTTCTGTGCTATCAAACACCCTCAAGTTTCTCTAGCAACCAGATTCCAGGAGCATTTTCTCTCCTCTTGAAAGCCTATCACTCCCTTTACTCTAGGAACAGGGTCATTAGCGGCCTACTGAAACAGCCTCACCAAGGCAGCAGCCACCAACCTGCTGGGGAGATCTGAGGCAGAACCACTTTCCGCACCAGGAGCACTCCGCGCCGTGCTATGGGGGCCGCCATCTTCGCGCATAGCAAACGGAAAGACTGTTGGGGGCGGGGCGGGCAGAGGAAGGGGCGGGGTTACAGCCGAATTGGACGAATTGCGTCCGGTGTTCTTGGTGAGGCCGATGCTCCGCCCCTTTTCCCGGTTCCGGCGGCTGGTAAGGTCCCGGAAAGTATGGCTGCCGCATTTCGGCCACCGAGACAAGTTCCGCTGCGAGTGTCGCGGATTCCGTTGTATCCCGGGGTGGGAGGCCCCGGTTCCAGTTGCTGCCGCTGCTCTGTTGGAGGTATCGGCAGCCTCACTCCGTGAAAGGAGGGGAGGGATGGGAAAGAAGGGAGCGTTAGACCACAGCAGGCATCTTTTTGCCTCCAGCCAGGCATCCCACACTGGCTGGAGCGCGCCCTCGCCCGCTAGTTGCGCGTGGATGCAGCGGTGGCGTCTGGGGGTCGTGGATGCCCTCAGTCCCTGGAAACCGAAGGACGGCTGGGGTCTTGCCCTTGGGGCTGTAGTGTACTCCCTAGGACGGGGCGACATTGCTCTCCGGGAACATCGCTGCCCCCTTGGTACTTTTTTTGCAGGGTTTGAGAACGGAGGTCTTAGACTCCCCTAATTTGAAGCCTCAGTTCTGCTAACAATCTAAGAGACCTTGGGCAGGTCTCCTCATTTTCAAAATTATTCCTTAACATTTTTATGAAAAGGATTAAATCCGAAAATGCTAGTGAGTGATAATAAAAATATTTCAACACTTTGTGTTAGGCATTATTTTGATGCATTTTACTTATATTAATTCTTTGGCTCTAGATAACACCCAGTGAAAGGGGCACCGTTCTTTTCTGCATTTACAGAGGAAACATCAAGATTAAGTAATTTGCCCAAGATCAGAGAGAACTGGTAGAGGTGGGATTTGCGCATGGCCAGCAGCAGAGACCTGCGCTTGAGCACTTCCCTGGGACTGCCCTTTCATAAATAAATAGCAATTTTTATTGTTACCTTGTTATTACAGAACATAGAATTCTTTTAGTGGGTGATTCTTTGCCAAACTTCATCCATTTTATCTCATTCACAGCTGAGGATCCTAAAGAAAGCATGATGTTTCCCAAATTACTAAGCTGTGATCAGTGATTTCTGATTATCTTGAGGATACTTAGAGACCAAGAGGCCATAACCCCCTCATTTCACAAATAACAAAACTGGGAGTTGCAGTGGTCACACCTCAGCTTTTTGCATTACACAATATGCTTATCCCTAGATAAGCCCAAACTAGATATGACTGTTTTGCATTTAAATTTTAGCTGTTTAATGCCCTTGTTACTCCTTAACCAGATGGCAAATGCCTATTTGTCCTTCACATCCCAGCTTCCTGTTTACCAGTCCCCACATGCAGTTAGTTAATCACTACTAAGCCCTTTCACGCACACAAATAAAAATTCTCTTGCCAAGGATTTACATTCTCTGGTAGTTCGGAAATGTTTTTTCCCACCAGGATTACTGTCATATTAGTACCTATCTAGATGGATCATTTATAATAGATGAAGATAAGATCAGTTAATTAAAGGCAATCAAGCTCTACTTATGTTATTTGCTAACTATAAAACAGCCAAAATGATTTTACTTTTTTCTTTTTCTAATTTTTAGCTAGAAGATACCTACTTACAGATAATATTATGAAATTAAAAGAATTTCAGCATAAGAAGGTGGCTGTTGCATATAGTCTTCCTGGCACCAAAGGTAATGGAATCTATTCATTTTTTCATGGATCTGTCATTCAGATTTCCTCTGTTTTTATCTCTATTCAGTCTCTCCTTCAGTTACCTCTCAGAAAAAATTGAGACCATTTATTCTAGTTTCCTAGTCTACATTTACCTTTCATCTCACACTCTACTACTACAAAGTCTACAGCTCTCCTCTTATCCCAGCTCCCATGATCTCAGAGAAATACTAAAACTAGGGCTACGATTAGTCCTTTCTAGATCTATGCCGCTGAAAGTATGGTTCGAGGAACAGCAGCATCCACATCTACTGCGTAGTTGATAGAAATGCAGATAGAAAGACCCCAGATGATTTATATGTACAATAAAGTTTAAGAACTCTAGATGACTGGCTTTCAAACTTTTTGATGTAACCCTCCATGAAAACTGCATTTTATGTTGCATCTCCAATACACACACATATATATCTATATATAAATGAAATCAAATGAAACAAAAATGCTATATGCGATGATAACATTTTGATATTTTTCATTCTGTGTGGGGCAAGTCAATAGGATCAAAGATTTCTTAAACAGGAGAAACTTGACTGTATGAAATCTGGGCTTTGCTTTGAAAATATTCAATGTATTTGGGGAATGTAGAGGAAATAGAATTAGCAAAATATTGGTAATTGTTGAAGCTAGGTGATGGGCAATTGAAGGAAGGGTCATTATACTGTTCTCTCTACTTTTGGGTATGTTTGAAATTTTTATTATAAAAAGCTATACAAGAGGAACACCACCCTAGATTCTATTCCTTTTCACCATCTGAGAAATGCTTTTGCATTTATTCCCTCCCTCCTGCATGTAGAGTTCTTCCCTGTACTTCAAGCTCCTTTATGAACACATCCAAGACTTTTTTCTCTCTTTTAATAACTCTTTTTTGTCCTTATTGAGTTTTTCAGCTCTAGGCCCAGCTCTTCCTCCTCTAATTGCCATATGTTTGTGAGCACCTGATTAACACTTCCTGCTTCCATTCCCTCACAGTCTAGTCCTCCAGAAATCAGTGTTCCCTTGCTGGTCCGCTAATCATACTGACATATAACAACACCTGCGGGACAAGAAGATAATCCTTAGGTGTGGGGGAGAGTATATTTGTCTCTAGTTTAGTAGACTCAATGTAGATTTCACTTCAGTCTTTTCTTTTTACTCCAGGTATTTTAGAGCTATGTGAGGTTTGTAATTAGGGCTCCATGTCATTGTCTAGTTGTTATTTCCAATTGTCATGGTCTTTATAAGGCTGTGACAGTTGCGCACATATTCTGAAAGGCAATAATCAGTGCCAATCTACTCCATTGTTAGACTGCTATTTATAAAATCCTGTCAACCTTGTCACTTTAAGAACCCACGGTGGTACACTGTTGTACGCCACACTATGTACATACTCGCCCCACTGGCTTCCTAGTTCTTCCATAATGGACCCTACCTTTCTAGAGTCCGGTGTGGTTTCTTGTTAATCTAGTCACAGCTCTTTCCTCCACACCTTTCACCACCAGTTCTATTCTGTTACTCATACTGATACCTAGAATGCCCCCTCCGGTTTCTCCAACTCTATTCAGCCCCTTGCTTCCTCACTGGTACCCCTCCTCTTCCACCAAACCTGGTCTGTCTTGAGTCATAATAGGTGTCATAATAGGACTCTTCTGTCCACTCTGAGCCATAATAGATATAGTAGAACTCTTCTTTCCTATAACATTTATAGTCATTCACATGTCACCTCTTCCATCATTGTTTTCAGACAGTTTTATTTAAATATATCTTGTTCCTGAATAGACTTTAAGCTTTTTGAGGGCAGGAACTATGCCTTATCCTTCTTGGTGTGTCTCACACAAAGAAGAATACCTCTGAATATGAATGCACAATATAAGCACTGAAGTGTTGATTGATTTGTCTTAAAACACAAGTTACATCTATTGAAATTTTGGATTCTTAAGGTTTTTTAAGAAGGATTAAGAGGTATAAGATGTAAAGTCATCTCTTTGAGATCTTATAGATTGGAAATTGCTTAGAAATATTTAATAGACTAAATCCTCTTAGATCTAACAGGTGACGGAAGGAACGAGAATGAGAACAATAATGTCTTATTTACTGGCAGTTACTATGTGTTCAATGCTTTACACACATCATCTCAGGTAACCCCATGAGGTAGGTATCACAATCCTCACTTTACACATGAGGAATCAAGTCTCACAGACAAAGGTCTCCCCCAGAGCATGCAAGTGGCTGAGCCTAAATTTCAGCCCAGTTCCTTCCATCTCTAAAACCTTTAACATTATATGTTTCTCAAAGTAAAGATTGGAAGATCCACTGCATTATCTCAAACCTAGTAGGGCTTCTTTTATTATAAATCGAAAGCTGTGTCTACCTCAGCTTCTAGTTCTTGTTTTTAATGTATATTTTGCCATTCCTTTCAGCAGCATTCCTTCAAAGCTCTGGGCCTGGAACAAATCCTGTAGTACTTCTTGGCAGCTTCTGATACTGACAACAGTTCTGCCTTCTGGAAAGCAGATGCTTGCTTGGTGCCTGCCTTGCATCTCACCCCACATTTTGGTGAGAATACAGCCCCCTCCTGTTGCCAAGAAGCAGTGCTTCCTTTTGATGTTTGACTGTCCCCCCAGTGGATCAGATGCAAAGACAAGGAACAACAATACACTGTGATGACCTTGAAATGCTGCTGTCAGTAGAAGAGTGTTTGCTGCTGTTTAGAGGACTGTTTTTGCCCCCTACCCAATACATAATGCTGTAGCATGCTTTCTAACAACTGAGTAAAGAGAGACCAAGAGGAATGAAAAAGAAATGAAGTTGAATCACATGAAAGAAACACAAAGTATTCCTGAATTATGTGGGTCATAATTATGGTAGCATTGTGGATAAACCCACCTTCAAGTCACATTTTCCTTTTAGTTTCCCTGCTTGGTGCTCTGCCAATTGATGGTTTGGGTATCTGGCTGCATTATCTTTATTTTTCTCATGAGTCACCTCTAAATTCAGTTATTTAGGCTAAGCCTCTCGGACTGTAGTATACCTGAGGATTGCCTAGGGAATCAGAAATGCCTATTCTCATGCTCCTACCCCCCAGAGATTCTGTTTTATAAAGTCTTGAGTGGGCCTGGGCCATCTGCTGACACTCGCTGCTCTCAAGGAGATCAGCCAGGGATGGGAGTTGTGTGTCTGTGAGCCCCTCTCATGCCCCTTGGCAGTGAGCGGGGATATAGGCTTCCTCTTCTCCCTGAGGACAAACTCCTTACAATCCCAGTCAGCCTCAGTGATGGCCACTGTACTGTGCTTTCTTCTAGAAACCTATTTTAGAAACTTGGAAGAGAAATTGACCCAGAACAAGCTCATTTTGAAGGAGGAGTTGAAAACCTTGCTTCATTTATGTGAGTCCCGGGATGATATGGAGCTGGCTAAAAGTGTCATTTACAGGTGAGGCATTTCCTTAAAATTCTGCCACCTTCATCTCTTCTTACTCTGTTCCTTTCCCTGAGCAATCTCATCCACTTCTGAGACTTCAGCTATCTCCTCTGCACTGATGAATTCCAAATCTCTTGTCCAAATGCCTACCTTGCACTCTAGACATTTATATTCATGCATTGAAAAAACAGTTATTGGTGCTATGCCAGGTGCTGAGGATAGAGAAACAGATAATTTTGTGTCTAAAGAAATCACCAGCCTATTCACTAACTCCACTTATATATCCCCTAGGTCTTCAAATTCAACATATACAAATTTATTCCTCTTCTTGTGTTTTCTATCTCACTAGTCACTCAGGGCAGATAATTTGGAGCCTCTTTCCCCTAATCTCATTGCTTCTTCTTCCTGATAGAATAAGAAATCGTATTACTTTCACTTCCTTGATATCTCTCATCTCTAGCCCTTCTGTCTCTGTCTCTATTACCAGTGTCTTAGTTCAGGCTTCAATGTGTGTCTCTTGGATCACTTCACTCCTAATTATTCTTCCTCTTCCAGTTTTATGCCTGTTATACCTTTCTGATCCATTATTAGGGTTTCCTATGTCACAGAGAACTCACATGTAATTATAGCCTGCTGTTGGTTAAGCCAGCAAAGGTTTCACCTAACAGGGAGCAATGTGACATCAAATCAACAGGCTTCATTTCTGAAATTAAGTCTGTTGCTGCTTTTCACCATTCTTTAAAGATATATTTCTATACACGGACCTGCATTTATATTGTACATTTATAGAGAGAAATACAAGATTATCATATATAGAATACTGGAACATTATATACCAAAAGTTAACTGTGGTTCTCTGGGAATTAATAGATTATATATTTTTTGTTTGTCTAAATGTTTATCTTTCTGAGTTCTCAAACTTGTCTACAGTGGACATGATTAATTTTATATGAAAAAATTAATGTTATTTTTAAAGTAAAAGAAATTAAATTAAGTCTGTTGAAAATTTGAAAAACACCAAAAAAGTAGAAAGAACAATATATCCCAGATTCTGCTTTTTCAGTTATCTGTTGCTGCATAACAAACCATGACCGAACTTAATGGCTTAAAAACATGACTATTTATTATTTCTCACAATTCCATGGGTCAGGAGTTGAGGCCCATCTCCACTGGGTAGCTCTTTATTGGCGTTGGCTGAAGTCAGCTGGGCTGTGCTGTACCGCATGGTCCAAGAAGGCCTCTCTGATGTTTCTGATGCCTCAGTGCTCCTCCATGTGGCCTCCCTCTCTCCTTATATGCCTCTCCATTCGTTCATTCAGCTTCAGCTGCACCAGCGCATAGTACAGGTGGGAGCCGCCAGGGCTTATGGAGTGTCATGGAATTCACACAGCTTTTCCTATTTAAGGCAAGTTACCTGGGCAGATCAAAGTCAAGGGGAAATGGATTCCACCTCTGGATGGATAGAGCAGTGTGCACATGTAGGGAGGGAGGATTGATGGCAGCCATCTCTGGGGCCCATCTCCTACATCTAAGAAACCATTGTTAATATTTTCATAAATTTGTTTTTCCCCATGTAAAGATTTTGTGGCTTTGGTAGGTTTAATTTTACATAGTTATAATTATTACTGTACGTGTAATAATATTTTCATATTTTCTAAGTTAATATTATAACAAATATTTTTTCTTGTTAATTATATACTTAGGAATCATATTTTAATGGCATTGTAATATTCTATTCTATGTTGAACATTTTAATTAACTGTACCCATATTGTTGAACTTTTAAATTATTTCTAATTTTTAACCAATATAAATAGTGCCATGATGAGCAACTCTCTGCATGAAACTTACTCTTGGTTTCATTTTGGTTATTGGTGGATATGAACTTTTTAAAGTTTATCAATGTAACTGTCAGATTATTTTCCAAAATGGTTATGGTATTGTATAGTCACACTGTATCAGCAAACTTAATTCTGTATTCTGGCCTGTTTTCCTCTCACTCTTTTTACCATCCAAAGCTGTCAGACCTTTGTAAGAGTAGCAGAATGAGATAAACATTCTGAACACTCTTTCCATTCTTATTTTTATCATAAACATTCAAAGTATGACTCATAATTCCTTTATTGATTCTAATAATTCTATACCCAGTTGTCCTTTCCCTGTCAACTTGTAGACAGCTGGACATGTGGGAAGATGGGTGGGTCCATGGCCTAACCAACCTGTTCTCTCCCTGAGTCAGGCAGCCGACGGCTGGGAAAGGGGAGTCATGGGCTGAAACACAAGCTGTTTATTGAGCCAAAAAATGAGGAGCAACTTAATCCCCTCATAATCTTGACCAAATGCTGTTGTTTGGTTTAGAGAGGGATTTTAGATCCTCATACTTGAATATTTCTTGTCCAGGAGATGATTCATTATCTCAGTGACTTTCTAGCACTTTTATTAGTGCGAATGCCATTTAGAATGCGAATGTCAAATGGGGAAAACTTCTGTTTTTGCTTTCTTTTGTTTTTAATCTGGCACAAGTTTCTTGTGAGACCAGTTGCTGAAATATGTTGATTTTAAATATGCTTTCTGTAGCGTGCCTTACACTTTATAAAAGCTAACGTGTATTGAAGACTTGCTGTGTGCCAGGCACATCGTCTCATTTAATCCTCACAAAAAAACTCTTCGAGCTGGGTTCTCTTCTTCTCCTCTCCATTTTGCAGTTGAGGAAACTGAGGCACAGAGTGGTTAATTAATTTGCTCATGGTTATGAAGTTTGTAAGTAGAAGAGTTGGGATTTGAATCATCCATTGAGATTCAGAGTCTGAAAACCCTTAGTATACTATTTTGCCTTCTGATAATTCATAAGTGTTGTAATGAGGCAATGAATATTATTTTTAACTTCTATAATTGGATTGTGAACTGTATCTTTAAAAATACACATCATCTTTCTATTTGGCAGTACTTATGTTTAGAATAGACTAGCCATAATGCTACTCTGACTTTCCTCAGTGATTTTTAGCAGAAGATAAAAAGTATTCCGTTTTATGAAGTCTGAGCTTTTCCCCATGGGTCTTTTAGATTCATTCATTACATGAATCTCTATGAATATGAAGATTCATAATGAATAAATCTTTCTAAAATCTGATTTACAGGTAATCATGAGGTGCTTCTTTTGTCACCAGATTGTCATCTTGGTGTCTAAAGCAGAAAGAGTTGGTTATGGAAAGTAAATTTACACTGGTGATTTACAGTTCTGCAGTTCTGACTGGCTACCTGTAGAAATCTCAAGCCACATATTAGACGTCACTGTGTTTAAAATTAGTCTTTTCTTAAAATTAAAAATTTCAAAACTCCATTTAACTTGTTTAGCTAGGTGATTGCAGCTCGCATGTGCCTTTCCCCATGCTTAGAAAAGCAGAGAGATTGCTGTAAATTTTAAGTGCATCTGCCTGCTGTCTGCCATCCTCTGTGGGGATGAGCACAGAGCTTCCCCCCCAAGTCCTTTCTTTTGTCCTCCTCTGGGTGGGGCTCTTTCTGATGCACTTGCAGCTGTAAGGTTTGTGCTATTTTCTAAGGTACACTCACGTAGTCTCAGCAGGTCGTTACTAAATTTGGAGAATGATTACAATGTACATTTTTCATTTATTTTTTTATTTCACAGGATATGTCAGCCTCTAACAAACTTTTTGTTTGTTTGTTTGTTTAAATGCCTGGTATACTTCTGCACTCCAGGATGCCTCTCCACTTCTCCCTCTCCTGACTGGGACGGTGCCTCATTCTTTATTATGTCCACAGCACCTAGCATAGTACATGCCACGGTGCCTGTCCATCCTTTTTTCTGTGTCCTACCTTTTGGCTCATTGAATCATTTTGATTTCCAGGTACCATGCAGAGAACAGAAATATCACTTTGGGGGAATATAAGTTTGGACCACTTTTCATGAGGCTATGTTATGAGTTGGATCTTGAGGAATCTGCACTGGCGCTCATCAAAGACCAGGTTATTGTTTCCTCATTGCTTTCCGTGTTAATGTGATGGGGTGTTTTGAGTGATATTAGGAAAGGCATAATTCCATATACATTATTCCTGGGTTAGATATTTTCAGAGATAGGCCACTGGGCTGAATGAATGAGCTTTTCCATTCATTTTTAAAATTTTCTCGGAGTCAGTTCATGTGAAGAGGTATAGGGATCTACATTGGTGTAGAGCAGGTGTGGAAGAGGTATGGGTACAGATTACAGGGTATCTACTACTTTGGATGTGTGTTGACCTGGGGCGTACGTCCCCTTTTAGGAGCTTCCAGTGGAGGACAAGCTGCCAATTTAAGACTGCCATTCGTATCCTTCACCTGTGCTCTCTCTCAATTTTGTATTTGTATTTTTATTTCTGGTTGAAGACTGTATTTGTGAAGTGCTTTTCTATTTTCAAAATGCTTTCACATAGTTTTTTTTTTCCTAAAGACGAAAACAAGTAATTATTTTTTCAGTTACTTATTGATATTTACTATGTCCTCAGCATTGTGCTTAAGCACTTTACGTGTTTCATTTTATTTGTTTCCCTCAATATCCTTGGTGAGGTAGATCTATTATTTCCACATTACTGATGAGGAAAATGGGACCTAGAGACATTATAAATTTATCCGTGGTCAGAAACATTTGTTAAATTTTGGGGCTGAGTGTGGCCACGAGGTATATTTTAGTATATTTAGGAACTTACATAACGAGGTTGTTCTTCTGTGCCCCTTATTCTTTCTCATGTAAAGTGTTCTCTGTACGTGGTAGGACTGTTAACTCTAGGCTTGCCCTTCTATAAGGACACCTGTGTGGTAGAAAGATGATCATAATAGTAACCAAAGAAAAGGTAGTTTCAGAATAATACAGATAGTTTGATCCTATTTTTTTCTAAAAAAGAAAAAATGTATACACATATTTATATTTTAGTATATATTAATATGTATTAAAATCTGGAAAGATACATACTAAACTACTTCTTACCTTTAGGGGGTAAAGTTGTAAAAAATTCTTGCTGTTTACTCTATACAGTTTTGTATTGTTTGACTATTTTTTAATAACCCCATGTTAATTTTATATAATGTCATGTTAATATTCTTTTAATTAAAAGAAAACATTCAAGTGCAGATGTCTTTATTATAGAATGTCTTTTTTTCCTTTGGGTAGATGCCTAGTAATGGGATTGCTGGATCAAATGGTATTTCTATTTTTAGCTCTTTGAGATAACTCCAAATTACTTTCCACAGGGGTTGTACAAATTTGCAGTCCTATCAGCAGTGTAAGAGTGTTCCAATCTCTCCACATCCATGCCAGCATTTGTTGTTTTGGGACTTTTTTATAAAGGCCATTCTCACTGGAGTTAGGTGATATCTCATTGTGGTTTTGATTTGCATTTCCCTAATGATGAGAGATGTTGAGCACTTTTTTATATGTTTGCTGGCCATTATTCTGCCTTCTTTTGAAAAATTTCTATTCATGTCCTTTGCCCATTTATTGATGGGGTTGTTTGATTTTTTTCTTGTTAATTTTCTTAAGTTCTATATAGATTCTTGTCATCAGCCCTTTATCGAATATGTAGAATACAAATATTTTCTCCCATTCTGTAGGTTGTCTGTTTGCTCTTGTGATAGTTTCCTTGGCTGTGCAGAAGCTTTTTAATTTGATCAGGTCCCATTTATTTATTTTTGTTGCTGTTGTGATTGCTTTGGAGGCGGGGGGACTTCTTCATAAATTCTTTGCCTGTGCTGATGTCTGTAAGAGTTTTCCCAACATTTTCTTCTAGAGTTCTTAAGGTTTCATGCCTTAGGTTTAAGTCTGGTATCCATTGTGAGTTGAGTTGATTTTTGTGAGAGGTGAGAGGTGGGGATCCAGTTTCAATCACAGGAATGGAAAAATAAGCACCACATGTACTCACCATCAAATTGGTACTAACTGATCAGCACTAAGGTGCACACAGGGTAGTAATATTCATTGGGTGCCAGTCAGGTGAGAGAGGGATGGTGGGGGTGGGTAAACTCACAACTGATGGATGTGGGGCACACTGTATGGGGGAAGGGCACGCTTATAGCCCTGGCTTGAGTGAGGCAAATGCATTATATGTAGCCAAAATGTTTGTATCCCCATAATATTCTGAAATTAAAAAAAATAAAATAAAAAAGAATAAAATGAACTAGAAAAAAAACACAAAAGTTTCACTGTAATAAATCATAGCTATATGACGATAAAAACACAAAAATAAAAAATAAAATGAAAGTAAAGTTTTTTTAACCTACTTGTAGATGAAGAATTTATGTATAAGTTAGTTTTCTGGAGTAGAATGAACTGAATTATAGTAAGTGACATATGGCCTAATTCTGCTTCTATGCGAACTTGTGTCCCCTGCTCACAGCCCTTTAGCACTGCCAATATGGTAGCCACTAGTCGCATGTACTTACCAAGCCCTTGGACCACAGCTAGTTCAAATTTACATGTGCTGTAAGTGTAAAATATATGATGGATTTCAAATACTTCATATAAAAAGGAAAATGTAAATTATCTTCATCATTTTTTATATGGGTTACATGTTGAAATTACATTGCAGATATAGGGGGTTAAATAAATTTAATCTATTTCTTTTTATTTTTCTTTATGAGGCTACTTGAAAATTTAGGATCACATACGTAGCTCACACTGGTGGTTTGAAATACCTTTCCATTGGACAAGGCTGCTCTGGTGGCTTTCCATAACACTTAGAGGAAAAGTCAGACCCCTGACTGTGACCTAGAGGGTCCTTTGTGCCATCTCCTCTCCTCCCACTCTCCCCTTGCTCACTTCCCTCTGGGCCTGCTTGTTCCTCAGCCATGCTGAGCCCACGGCCTCTTGCTGGAATACGTTGCACCCTCATCCTTGAGGCTCCCTCCCCAACCTCATGAGGTCTCCTCTCAGAGAGCCTCCCTGACCACCTTCCATCTGTATTTTCTGTCACTTTGTCCTGCTCCCTTGATCTTCATAGCCCTTATGGATACTTGAAATTATATGTTTATTTTTTTCACATGTTTTATTCACTTGTTCATTGTCTGTCTCCCACACCAGAATTTAGGCTCCACTGGATTATAAACCCCACTAGAGCTTGGAGCAGGATGTATGTCTTACTTATCATTTCTTTATTCTCAGCACCTAGAACAGGGTCTGTGTGGTAGGTGCTCAAGAAAGAAAACAAAACTTGAGCAAAGCACATTTAAAATACATTTGAATGTCACATGCCTCATTATCATGGCTCTCAAATCTTTGAGAAGATGTTGGGGAGGTGTTGGTCAAGGATACAAAATTTCAGTTAGAAGGAGTAAGTTGAAGAGATCTATTGTACAACATGGTGACTTTAGTTAACAATGTATTTGTATTCTTTAGAATTGCCAAGAGAGTAGGTTTAAAGTGTTCTCACTACAAAAAAATAAATATGTGAAGTAATGCATATGTTAATTAGCTTGGCCTAGCCATTCCATAGTGTATACATATCTCAAAACAACAGACAAATGATAAATATATACAATTTCTATTTGTCAGTTAAAATAAATAAATACATATAAGTTGGAAAAAAATGTTGAGAACCACTGTTTAAGTGAATTATTTCAAAAAGTGAGTAATCAATTCAGTATTATCTGTTTGCCAAAAGACCTCCTGCCTTAGTCCTCAAGTATATTTATAGCTGCCATTTCGTGTTAATAGCTGACATCCAGGTTCAAGGACCACCCTGCCAGTGTTAATAGGCTCACTTCTTTTCTCCTAAGCACAGCAGAGCCATGTTTTGTAAAGACGTACTTACAAAACCCGAGCTCTCTCGCTGCACCTCTTGCTGCTTGTTCAGTGTGCCCATTCCCAAAGGTAAGACAGCCAAGAGAGTGGGCCGCATTTTGACTTTTTTCAGAAATAAATCCTTGGTATATTAAATTTATTAGAGAATTTAGAAGAACAAATGAATAAAGTATGCAGAAAAATAAGACCTGGATAGGTAAGATAACAGTATAAATATATCCTTAATAGTTTTAAATTTTAACCAACCTGTATTATTTTTCTTCATTAGCGTTTACGAGGTTTCTTCTCAGACTCCACATCATTCAATATTTTGATGGATATGTTATTTATCAAGGGTAAATATGAAAGTAAGTACTGCAATTTATGTTTGCTGTAAAATTCTGTTGTCTTTTCTGTAGTAATTAGGGGGAAAAATAGACCATGCAAAAATGATCCTTATATTCCTGATGAGTGGCTGAATTGTGGAGAACTCATTCTTGAAGTTTGAAAACATTGCATTGCATGTCGTGCCTTAAACTAACCATCCCAGATTTTACTTATGCTAAAATTATAGCAGGTGTTAAAATATTAGTTCTTCCTGAATGCCCTGATAATTTATTTTAACATTTAGGTAATTGCTAAATGACTTTGAGAAGTAGCTTTTATTGTGCTGAAATACACTTTTTAGTAAATGGTGCTGAACAGATTAGCACTTCAGCAGCCAAAAGTAGAGGAACTCTGACCTTGCTAAAATGCATTTAATACTGCTGGTCCGCTCCGCATTTTTGACAGGTGCTTCAGAAGTATTGATAGAGATGAAAAACCAAGCTGTGAAGTTCAGCAAAGATACCTATGTCCTTGCTTTTGCAATTTGCTACAAACTGGTAAGACTATTTCCCCTTAACTTTTACAGCCTTATGAGTAGTGTTTGAGAGAGGATTTATTTATTTATTTTTCTCTCTACAAATAAAATTCAGTTCCTCTGAAGTCTTTTTTCCATCTGGTGCAAATATTTTAATTTAAAATGTATTCATTTTTAGAAGGCTCAAGTTAGCCTTATCAGACAGTTTTATTATGGGAAAAGCAATTTTTTCATTTTTCACCCTTCTCTGGCGATCGTGTGGATAGTGAGAACAAGAGGCAGTATGTTGGGTTTGAGCTGTGCCTTAGAGTCATCTTGTATGCTGCACTCTGCCAGGCCCATCTTCCCTGTTGCCCTCTTCTATGGAAAACGTCCCATCCCTCAGTAGTAAACTCAAGGACTACTTTGTCCTCATCGGTAAAGATTTTGTAATCAACAAAGCTAGAAGTGATGTTTATTTCCTCCAAATATCCCTCAATTGTGCTCTGTTTGTATCACCTACCTGGTACTTCTAACACAGCCTGCTGTTGTACTTAGTAGACTCAGGATCCATTTTCCTCACTTTAACGTGAGCTCCTTGAAGCTTCTTTGTATCCCAGCACCTAACACAGTGCTTACTACCCTATAGGTCTTTAATAAATATATGTGACTTTAAAATGAACTCTTTGAGGACAGAGACCATAACTTATAAGTCCTTATATCATTACTGCACCAGGATTGTTTCTTGCACATAGAAACTTTTTCTTCAATACTTATTGAGTGAATGAATAATAACTGAAATAGTGAAATGACCAAGGTTCAATGTATTACTATAGCCTGACTTTGGAAACTATACTGAAAACAAGGAACACCAAGCAAGGTAGAAGAGAATGGGCTATGAAAAACTTTCCTAAAGAATGTAGCAATACCAATTTTCCAAAATAAGAAGGGCAGCTGGGTTGCAGTGGAAAGAAAATCAACTGGGAATTGAGAAACTTGGAGTCTAGTCTCAACTTTAGTATTTTTAATAACTGACTTCGATAGCTATGAACTGATCACTTATCTCATTTATAAAATGAGAGAGTTGGATTAGGGGTCAGCAAACTTTTTCTATAAAAGGCGAGATAGTAAATATTTTAGGCTTTGGGGGCCACATACAGTCTCTGCCACATATGGTCTCTGACACATATTCTTCTTTGTTTTTACAAGCCTTTAAAAATGTAAAAACCATTCTTAACTATAGGCTGGATTTGGCCTCAGAGCCATAGTTTGCTAACCATTGGATTAGATAATCCTCTCCAATCATACCGTTTTATGATTCTGAGAAACAGAAGGCCAACAAAACACACAACACTAGAGCATCAATTATTCAGCATTGTGATTCCCAGTTTTCTTGTCAATTTAAGGATGGCTCCCTGAGTGTACACTGAAGAGGAGAGAATTTAATTCTACAATTTAGGAAGAGCCAGAGGACTTTTCCTCCCCTGTGTTGTGTCCAAGAATAACTTGTTTCACTCAGTGGAGATGAGTTGAAAAATTAAGCTGGCTAGCCAGTACCGATTCCAAGTCAGTTCTGGGAGCTGTCGTCTATGATCAAATTCAGATTTCATTTTGAGAATTTGAGTTGTGACTCATGTCATGAAAGGTAGACATAGGTGCACAGCTGATGCTGCTCTCATAAAGCTAATCCACCTACAACGTGCACAGAGGAAGAGGACTTAGTTTTACCATTGTTGTCCTTGCTGGTTTTTGTATCACTCACATTCTTGGATTTTTTTTTTAAGGTTTCTGTTTTCATGGGATTCTTTTATAATTTATGTTCAAATTAGTGTTCATGTTTTTAAATATTTGACTTACGTGGATATTTTCAGATTGGAAATCCCCCCAGGAAAAGTTTCCTAGTGTGGTTGGGCTTTGCTCTGCTATTTAATACAGTAACAGGCTGACTCTTTATACTTTGAGTTATGGGGCCTGTGTCTAGCCTGCTCAGATACAAAGAGCCATGTATGTTTGCTGGTGAAAACTGCCCCAAGTCAGAACATTGACAAAGAGCTTTAAAAAGAAAGTTAATTTAGATTTGAGCTACTAACATATCAATAACCTATTCTGTTTGTAAATAGTATCTATGTGGAGCTTAATCTTTTAAGTGGCTTGAGATATGCTCTGGGAAATTCTTAGAAAAGGAAATCTGAAATATTGTGCACTGTTAGTCCTTTTATTAAACTTAAAGGTTCATGACATTTATTGAGCAATTCTGTTTCCTCACAGAATAGCCCTGAATCTTTCAAAATCTGTACCACATTAAGAGAAGAAGCCCTAATCAAAGGAGAACTTCTCACCAGAAGAGCATCCTGTTTCGCTGTGGCATTAGCTCTGAATCAGGTAAGGCTTTGGGGTGCACCTAAGTAAATTGGGAGTAGGCAGGCCTTTACTAATTTCATTAGTTCTTGCTTTTGTTTTCCCCCTCCCAGCAGTATGGTAAATAAAAAGTTACCATGAAGAAACCAATGCCTTTGTTGCCATGGCAACCTATATTTATACCCATACTTGCAAAGAATGTTTTTGTTTACATTTGAGGACCTAACATACATTTCTTTTTAGAAGGAATTGGCTGAGATCCTGTAGAGACTCAGGGAGGGAAGCTGCACCCTCAGAGAAATTTCTCAAGTAATTAAAATGAACATTGCAGATGATCAGCTTACTTTGTAATATTCTCAAAAAGCAGTTTAATTTAATGCTCTCCAAAGCTGAATTCACCTCGGATGAATGAGGACCCTGGGGCCAGCCCATTGTAGAAGTGGGATTCAGCATGTATTTCGTTAGACCCAACTACTGTTATTTGGGTGAGGGTTTAGGGATCATTTAGCCTCCCC
Source organism: Lemur catta (assembly GCF_020740605.2). Lineage (NCBI taxonomy): Eukaryota > Metazoa > Chordata > Mammalia > Primates > Lemuridae > Lemur > Lemur catta. Next base: position 45,362,632 of record NC_059139.1, read on the forward strand.
ACGCTCTGCACAGATGGAGGCAGCTGAGGCCCCGAGAGAAGAGGGGACCTCCTTGAGGTCTCACCTCGGTGAAGGACAGAGTTACACCTAGAACTCCCCCTTTCATCAAAGATCCTCTCCTCTGAGATGTCCTATTCCAAGGCCTGAAAAATATGAAATACTTTACACATTTGCTATGTAGTAAAAGGAAAATTTATTACAGAAAAATATTAATAGTAACCAAGCCAGGTTATTTACCTGCCTGGTAAAATGTAGCTGGAGAGCTCTTGTTTATCATTAATTAGAAATCAAAATATGAGGGTTATCCATTACCATTTATTGCTGGGAAAAGTCATTGAAGGACAAAGACTTAAGAGGATAGACACTTACCAGGCTTCCACTGGGCCATGATCATTTCTTTAACTTTCTAAGCTTCCCTCTCTGTCCAGGGAATTTGTTTTGTCCACTTACTCTGTCATGAGCTGAGTGAGATGAATTAAAGTCTCTTCTAAGGCATATGTTTCTATTTCTTTTTAAGCTCCTAGAGTTTTTCCTTCATTCCTGTGTAAGTTATACTGTCTGGTGCATAGATATATCATCATTGTTATATCATCATTCTGAATCTCTTACTTTAGCATTACAAAGTGCCTTTCTTGGTCATGTTTAATGCTTTTACTCTGGGGTCACCTTTATCTAATGTTAATATCTCCACTCCTGTTTTTTTTTTTCTGTTTGTCCCTTTGTTTTGATCAGGTTTGTATTTGCCTGATATACAGCTTTTCCTATCCTTTATTTTTGCAATCTTTCTGAATTGTTTTGTTTTAGGTGTATCTCATACACTGCATAAATTTCAAGTTTGCTTTATATTAATAATATACTGCTAGTCTTTCTTTTACTGTAACCCATTTACATTAATATGACATATTTGATCTTAGGTCTCATTTTAATTAATGCTTTCTATTTTTATCATTTTTCACCTATCTTATGCCATGTGGTTATTTTCTGTATTTTCTATGGTTTGTATTTTTGCTCTAGTGGATACTTTAAAACCATAATGTTAATTTAATTTTCTTAATTCCCTAATTCTTTTGACAATACCTATTAATTCCCTAATACAAGTAATGGTAAAATTAGCATATTTCCTGTTTCCCCTCTTATTTTCCTCCTCCTCCACCCAGTTTTAGTTGGTATGTTTTCATAATGTTCACTTTTCTCTTAAATATACTTGATTTGTCAGCTTTAAGTGGTATTTTTTGACCCACAGGTAATAAAGATAAGCAAATGAGAGTACCTTCTCTGTCTCTTACTTCTTTCTCCCTTCTCTTTCTAAGTTTTATTAGTACTGTCATCTCTTCATTGTCCTGGTGTATAACATTAACACTGTTCTGTAACCATATTCCCCACATTAGTCCTATATACAAGGTCTAGTTAAATAGGTTTATTGTTTACTGCTAGTAGTTTTTCTGTTGTTTTCCAGTCTTCTCTTTGCTGGATAACATGTGTCTTCTAGTGAATTCTTTATAGAAACAATATCCCCTGAGTTCTCGATATTTAAAATTATTTTATTTGCCTGTTGTTTTTGTACTTGAATTACAGCTAGGCCAGATTTAAATTTTTGAGGTGACACTTGTTTTCTTGAGGTTTTTTAGGCACTACTCTTCTGCCTTCGAGTATGGAATGTTGCTGTGGAGAAATCTGGGACCTGCCAGATTTTTTTCCACTTCTGATTGATGTGGTCTTGTTCATTTTTCTCATTTATGTCCTGTATGTTTGTGGAAACATTTTTCTAATTGGGTTTCTTCATCTGCCATTTATTTTCTTATTTTGTTTTACTGCCTTTTTTTTCCTCCTTTTAAAAAATATTATCTTTATGGAGGTTGTGCAGTGGTTCTTTTTTGATTACTCACCATTGAAAGAGGTAAGTTTCTCTTAGACCAGCCATTTGTAGAAGATTCACGTGGGGTGAAGGGGACACCAGAGCCCTGTTCTAGACTAACAGGATTTTCCTTTATATAACCCAGAGTGTTGTCTGTAAGTATGCACAGGCTCTGTTTCTTCCTAGTCAATGGCAATAGGCATTGAAGTAGTTTTCAGTGAACAGTCTCTGCTACTGCTGTAGGGTCACACTGCTTCCTGTGAATGTGGCTTATCTTTGGAAATCCTTGGTAGCCTCACCTCTGCCATCACAGGATCCAGGGAGGTTCTCCTTACTAGTCCTACACTCTAGTCCCCTCATTGTAAATAGGAATTTAGGTTTTGTCCTGCAGGTTGTGCCCTCACCCTTGAGAAATATGCCTTTGTGGGCTCTTTCTGAGGTACACAGCAGTGTCCCCCTCTGACTGCTTTCTGCTGAGCCTGCCCAGGCTCCATCTGCAGTGTTTCTGGCAGTGCTTTCACCTCTGCTGTGGCGTGAGGATTCTGTGCTCTAATTAACACGTGTCAAAGATGGGGTTTGCATCTTTGCTTCTCATTCCTATGTTTTTAAAGCTGATTCCAATGAGAGAAGGGAAAATGCCAACTTTATGCCTCTCCCTTAAAAACTAGACTCAGGCAGGTTGTTAAAACATTCAATAATGTATCACTGGATAAGCATTTTATGGAATGTTTATTTTTGATTACCCAAAAAACTTTTTTTCTTTGTGGACTTCAAAACCCTAGGGCCCCATGAATGGGAATATTCTGCCTTCTCTAAATGATCTGTATGATAGCAGAGTAATGTTTACATAGTTTGGGGTATGACTTGTTTTTCTCCGTTCTAGAACCAGCTGGCAAAAGCTATGTCCATTTTTTCTCAAATCATGAATCCAGACAGCATAGCCTGCACTAATTTAAATGTAAGTGACTTCTTTATGGTTTAAGGTAAGACTTGAAATGTAATAAAATGATATCTAAGTATATTGGCAGTGTACAATGACTTGATCCCCCAGGGTCTTCATTTCATTCAATTGAACAGTCATTTATGGAGCTCCTCTCTGTGAAAACTACCATATAGCCCCTGTGAGAGAAGAGTCAACACAGCCATTGCTTCCAGAAGTTTATAAATGGTTCTGAAAGCAGATATGCTCAGAGATAAGACAGGGCTAAATGCTGAAGTGTGGGACATGGCTAAGAAGGCTGTAGATGTGGAGAGAAGGAGGGAATGGAGACAGACTCTCCGGTCCCTTTACTGGGCCTTGAGAGAAACCTGCGTGCTAACTGCATCCCATCCGTGGTACCTAACTCATGGCATCATTGTGATTGATGAGCTAATATACCTAGGGTCCATAAAATAGTGCCTTGACACGTGGTAAGCATTCGATAAATGTTAGCTATTTTCATTTTTAGTATGTTGCTGGTCTACTGTGGCCCACTGGGCCCTTCAATTATTAGAGCACATTTTTAAAAAATGACTTAATGGGCCTTAGCTTCTCTGAGGCTGAGTCATCTACTTGGAATCCTTAAAGGGAATTTGTTAATTATTAAGAAACGGAAACCTGACAGATAGGCTGAGTAGAGAGTGTTCACTCAGTATTAGCAAAAATAAATGAAGGCTTTTTATCTGATCTACTTTAAAAATTAATGCCTTATGCTATAATCTTTTGCAGCTGCCAATTGAAATTTGAACTTACTTAATTTTCTTCCTCAGGTTTTTTTTTTTTTAATCTAAGTTGCTGCTTCTGCCAATATGACCCAGAGGGCCTGGTTTCCTATTTTCCCAGCTAATACTTAATACATACATACTACATCAATTTAGCAGATCTCATCAAAACACATACATGTTGACACTGCCCTTTCAGTCTGAATTTAAACCCCTCAATCTGAAAAAACCCTTAGCCCCTTTTTAGCAATGATGCTCAAAAACAAAGGATTAATTTCCACTTCCAGATATGTCTGAAAGTAGCAGAGACCAACACAGGTAACTTTCCACTGATTCTGTTTGAATTCTAATCACTTCTCTAGAAACCTGGCAAGTCTTCAAATGGAGACCCATTTTGGAATTGAATTTACCTTGCAAGAGAATTAACAAGTGGTTTTGCTGCTTTTGTCATTTGTTAACACAGGTGAATGTTTCAGGGCTCCATTCTCCTACCCACTAAAGTCACCCTAAAGTTCTAGCTTATGCAGGGATGTCTCCTAGGCAGCACAGGTAGGAAGGGAGACAGGACTCATTTCTCATAAATCCCTGTGTGGCAGCATTTTACCCATATGTGTAAATAAAGTATTACATTTGGTTGGGAGCAATATAGACTCCAAGAAAACAAGAGCCTATACAAATGAGAGGCTTTACTTTTCTTCCATCTGAAAAAGTCAGAGGTGGTCGGTGCAGGTCTCAGGTGGCATTCCATGATGTCATCAGGAGCCTGGCCTCTGTCTGTGTTTCTACTCCACTATCCTAAGCATGTGACTTCCATCCATTACATCTCTGGTCCAGCAAGAAGTAGAAAAATGGGAGAGGACAAAAAAGTTGTTCCCTTTTAAAGATGCTTTCCCAAATGTGTCATCCAACAACTTGTACCTTATGTGTTATTGGCCAGAATTTAATCCCATGACCACACCTAATTGCAAAGAATCCCGAGAAATACAGTCTTTGAGGTCCATATGTGACAGCATCAATTAAAGTTAGGGAGTTCTGTTATCAAAACTGAAGGGGAGAATGGATATTGGTTAGAAAACTAGCAGCCTCCACCGCACTATGATATTCTACTTCAAATATAGCAAATTTAAAAAGAAAATAAAAGAAGCAAGAAATGGAAATTTTTGCATGCTCAGGGTTTCTGTTCCATTTTTTGGCCAAAGGTATCTAGTAACTTGTCATTTCCTGAGGCCTCAGAAAATCACAGGAGCAGGAAGTGTGTGTTCTTTAAATAGTTTTTCTTACCGAAATTTCTCCTGTTCCTTGCTAGTTCAATTTCCCTAATCTTTTGTTTGAAATCTATAAGATTAAAGCAATGTGCTGTGCCCTGCTTTAATTTTCTTTAATTGCACCCTGAAACAAGCCCCTAGCTTTAAACTTCCTCTTTGCCTTTCATCAGTAACTGCCTTATGTGTATTGCCCTTCATCAGTGTATTTTAAGGTAGCGAACCTTATTCTTGAAATCCCTACTGAATCAGAGATAGTTCCCGGAGGCAGGAAGAGAGGTCGGAAAAACTTATAAAAAAACATTGAAATCTTCCAGGAGCACATCATTTCTAGCATAGGGATCTAAGTGGTTTATCTTTGTAAATTGCTAGGGGGCCCACACTCCCCTTCTTGTTCATTATTATTGACAGGTGATTGGGTGCCCAGCAGTGGAGACATAGCATTCAGAAACAAGGTAGACTTGTCCTTGCCTTTGAGAGGACAGACCACTGCCAACCAAATTGTGATTGGTTTTTATTAACAGGGGTGTTAAGAACTGTGAAGGGTTGGAGATTTTATCCCATTTCAAGCTAATGAGTTAACCTGCCCCAGTTTCATGGATGCTAGTGGAGTACACTAGACACCAAGAAATGAAGGACAATTAAGCATAGCAGTAGCAGTAGCCAGAGTGTTAGCATCTTTGCATCAGTTTCCTGAGCCCTCGTTCTCTCAGGGTGACATGAAAAGCTCTAAATGCCTCTTGCACACACAGGAGGTTGCATTTTAAGAGAGGAACCGTGAGGTTAGGGAACCCAAATCTCTTATAATGGGCAGTAAGCATGCCTGCCCTTTGCTCTGGGTGAGACTGTGTCTGCTGGTTATATAAGCATCCTTGAAAAGGTAATCTGAAATAAAGGCAGTCAGTGTTTCTGCTGTCAAGATATGCAGAAGTTCAAGAGACCCATGGAGAGTTGTCTCCCACAAAGGATATACTTACGATTTTCCTGTGCTTTAGAACACTGGGTTTAGATCAGGTTCTTTATATTTAGTCTGTGTGGGATAGTTTCATTCTGTTTTTCAGGACCAAAGATAATCCCTCATCCTGATAAACTACTCAGCAAACATAAAATGTTTCAGAATAGACTCGTGAGAGAACATAGGTGGTTCAGTATGAAAAATGAAAATCTTTTCCAGAAAAACTATCTTTTGTAAGGATCAAGAGCCTTAAAAATGTTTACGTGCTTTGGCTTAGCAATTCATTTCTGGGAATCAAGTCTAAGACATTACCAGTTTTTAAAAAATATGTATATACATATTGATCAATATAATAAAACATGATATATTTCCATGATGAATTGCTATGCATTTGTTAAAAATGAGGTTTTCTTTTTTTCTAATATTAGTGCTATGAGGAAATAAATGTTCATTGTATAATTGACAAAAAGCAGCATCAAATTTTGGGGAAAAACTAATATATTTGGAAGATAATACATCAAGTTATAAAAAGTGGTTAACATTGGTTGGTGAATTCTCAGTTGTTCCCATTTTCATAATTCTCATTTTCTTTAAACCTTTTTCTACTTTTCACATTGTCCTAGTGAATATCGGTAATTAGGGGAAAAAATTGTTATTTTGTTCTTGTGTTAATTGTACCTATCTGGTGGAAGGTAGGTGGTAGTGTCATTTTGAAAGCACAGTACAACACCATGTTTTGAAAGTTCCTTAATAGATACAGTGTAAATAGGAGTGCCTTATTAAGACTTCAACCAACTTCCACTCTATGCCGGAAGTAACCTATGTGCCTGCAGTTTCCTAACAGCAACCTATTTGCCGCTAGCCAATCTTATGAGATTGTTGGATTATCATATTTTATGAATCTAGAGGATATAAGAAAGGAGAAACTAATATTTTTGTTTATTGAGTATCTCCTGTATGCTGGTGTTTCATTTAATGTTCACAGTAACCCAAAATGGGAGATCTAAATGTATTTTCCCCATTTTACAAATGAGGGCATTGAAAGTCGGATTAGGTATCTGGCCCAGAGTCACAAAGCTGGTACTTGCCATTGTCTGGATTTCATCCCAAATATCCAAACACCAAAATCCATGCTCTCTCTAGTGTTACCCTTAAGCAAGTTTTGAAGTTGTGGTATTTTGACTAACTGTTGGAAAGCAAGTTTTGGCTGATAAGCATACATTTAAAGCACTTTTTTTGAACTTGTACAAGCAAATAAATTGGGAAAGAGCATCAAAGCAGGGTAGGTGTCTATAAATGCAGGTTTATCTAACCAGGTACATTTCTCAACATTGAGATATTGGCTCAGTCTTATTTTTGCTTGTTTCTTTTTTATATACAGATTATAATCCATATCCAGTCAAATATGTTGGAAACTCCCATAGAGATACTAACGAATGCTGTAGAAGGAAACGTATCAAGATTTGTGAAAAGATATATGTTCTCAGAGGAAGTGGTAAGTGTGCAAGTACTACAGAAAACATTTAAAAATGAAAGGACACTCTTTAAAATGCCCGTTTAATTTCCTAATTCCATAGCTTACCTCCTTAAAGAGATTGTCAAATATGGCAGCCTCTCTTTTGTTCCTATTTTAAGACTTCATGGGTAAATGCAAAGATTTTTTTCTTCCAATAGAATATATCCTCTGAAATTCTAGGAAATATTTTTCCTTTTACATTATTCTTTTCCCCACACTGTATTCATGGGCCCTGGCTCTCTTTTTCTTCTGGATGACAATTTTACACCTTTTTCCTTTTCCCTCAAGCTGTGAATACCTTCTCCCCACTTCTCACTCTCAGTTGGTGACCTTGCTTCCTGTTTCATGGAGAAATTAGAAGTAATCAGAAGAGAAGGTCTGCCACATTGACAGCCTCCGGTGCCTTGCCCTGTATACCCACAGTGACTGTAGGTGCACCTCATCAAGGTCCCATCCCCTCTGACCCACTGCAGGGCGTCAGTCCAGAAGTTGTTTCCCTCTTTAGAGCATCATCAGTATCCCCTTCCCTGTGGATCATTCTCATCAGCAAACAATAGGGTACCCTATCTCTCATCTTTAAAAAAAGAAACTTCCCTACAAATAAAAAGACATACCATGAATTTAGATAGGAAGACTCCACCTCATAAAAAGTCAGTTCTTCCCAAGTTAATGCGATAATGTGATATGATCCCAATAAAAGTACCACTTTGTTTTTTCTGTAGTTAAAGGTTAGTTGAAAGAACAAACAAGCAAGAAGAGCCAGGAAAACCCTTTGAAAGAAGAGCGATAAGAGGTGCTAGGCCTAGCAGATAGTAGAGCATGGTAAATCTTCTATAATTCAGACTAGCTTAGTGCATGAATAGGGCAGCTACTGAGACAGAAGAGAAGGTCCAGATATAGACCCAATTACATATGCAAATTTAGTATAAGTTAAGGCCAGTATCTCAAATCAATCATAATGCATAGACTTCTCAAAGAAGTGGTGCCAGGATAAGTAGATAGCAAATGGAAAACATAAAATTTTATACGTTCTTACACCACAAACCAGGATAAATTCCAAAAATTCCAAATGCATGAGATATTTAAATTAAAAAAAAATTTAAAAACTATACAAGTAGTAGATATAAACATTAAACTGAATAAAGAAGACATAAACTCTATTCTTTTATATTGTGGGAGTAGAAAAACTTTTATCTCTCAGTCAAAATCCAAATCAATAAAAGAAAAGACTGATAAATTTGACTACATAAAAAATTTTAAAACTTTTTTTTTGGCATGGCAAAAACACCATAAACAAGTTTGAAAGGTAAGTAACAAGTTGGAAGAAAATACTTTGATACAGCCCCTGTGGAGAGGCACTTGGCCATATCTAGAAAAATTATAAATGAATTGACCCTTTGACTCAGATTTCTCACTTCTTGGAATATATTTTAAAGATATACTGGAAGGCTGGGCACGGTGTCTCATGCCTATAATCCTAGCACTCTGGGAGGCCAAGGCGGGAGGATTGTTTGAGGTCAGGGGTTCGAAACCAGCCTGAGCAAGAGTGAGACCCAGTCTCTACTAAAAATACAAAAAGTTAGACCCTGTCTCTACTAAAAATAGAAAAATTAGCTGAGCGTGGTGGCACATGCCTGTAGTCCCAGCTACTCAGTAGGCTGAGACAGGAGGATCACTTGAGCCCAGAAGTTTGGGGTTGCTGTGAGCTAGGCTGACACCAGGGCACTCTAGCCTGGGCAACAGAGCAAAACTCTGTCTCAAAATAAGTAAATAAATAATAAAAAATAAAGATACACTGGCAAAAATAAAGAAGTTATATGTATAAGTCTATTTGTTGCAGGCCAATTTGTAATAGCAAAAGATTGGGAAAAAAACAGATTTCCATCAGCAGAGGACTAGTTGAAAAATTAGGGTGTGACCATACAAAGGACTGCTATGCATCTAAAAAGAAGTGAGGAATAGCTACAGCATACGCTGCTGTGGACCACTATACCAGATAGGTATGGATCACTTAAATATGTTGCTAAGTGAAAAAAGCAAAATGCAAATCAGCGTATGGTATACTTTAAGAAGGGGGAAATACACACACACACACACACACACACACACACACACACACACACACAAACACACACATTTTTAGATTTTTGAAAAACATAACATGGAAAAACTAAAACATAATCAAAACAGTTATTTTGCTTTCTTTTTCAGATAGTTTGTTGTTAGTGTACAGAAAAGCTACTGATTTTTGTATGTTCATTTTCTAACCTGCAACTTTACCGAATTTGTTTATCAGTTCTAATGTTTTTTGGTGGGGTCTTTAGGGACCACAGTTAATAATAATGTATATTTCAAAAATGCCAAAGGAATAGATTTTTAATGTCTCACCACAAATAAATGATAAGTTGGTAGGGGCTGGATATGTTGATTAGCTTGATTGAATCTTTCTACGTTGTGTATGTGAATCAAAACATCACATTGTACTCTGTAAATATACACAATTATTAATATTTGTCAATTAAATTTTAAAAATTTAATTTAAAAAATTTAAGAAAACAGTTATGAAAGTGAGGGATAGAAACATGACTTCTCCGAATGGACCTTAGGAACCATGGAAATGCATTGCAAAATTATAAAACAAAATTAATTAAAAATGAAGAGAAAAGGCAATTCCTAAAAATTGAAAGCAAAATGAAACAAATGAACCCATGTATCACATTGATGGCTTAAGTACACAAAGAGGAATTACTGTAGGATATTTGAAATATCGTAATTTGTACATCTCCTGTAGCATATAACTTAAGGTGAAATAAAGAACTGTAAAGAAACTGTAAACTATTGACAGTGATCATATTGTTAATACTGGTATTGTCATTTTGACTAACTAAGTGGCCTGTTGGTTGGTCCTCCCTTCCTCCCTCGTTTTCTCCCTCCTTCCTCTTCCTCTTCTAGTTTGGTCCAGGATGACAGCTGAGATGGCAGGATTGGCACTAGAGCGCAGTGGCTGCTTCCCCCTGCCACACTGTCGCCTTCCTAGCCCTGTCCCATTTCCTCATGTCCACCCAAAGGCTTCTTCCTGCTGATAAAAGGGAGCTTGTCAGGAAAATGACTAACTGGATATGATTAATGTAAGGCTTCTTTCTATTTGAGGTCTCAGCTCTGTGTAGGTTATTACCCACCCAAACCCTTTTGGAGTAAGTTTACAAAAGCAGGGAACTGGAAGTATGAACAGATTTTAAAGTGCACAGTTGTGTGTGTGTGCACGCGTGATCATGTGAAATGCCGATACAACTTTAATTTGTTCAACAGCATTGATGTTAATCTTTCTTTAGACCTGATCCGTCTATATGTTGTCACCCATTTATATGACTAAAGTGTCCAAACAAGCCCCACATGGAAAAATACTGATAATAAGACTCTTTTACTTAGAAAATGAACCCTCTAGTTCAGTGTATTCTCCCAGGTTATTGTGAAACCACTTAGGGAACTGCTTGATGAGAAATGGATTGATTCATATAACTCCAGTAGCTTTTGAGCTAGTTCTAAAAATGTGTCTGTGAGATTGTGTGTGGTGTCTTATGTTGTAAGAGTCTGTATTTTACAAATGCTATATTGAGTGTTTATACCAACAGTTATTAAAAATGTGTTGTGTGGAGATAAGACTATAAACTGTCATAGGTGCTATTATACCACCAGAGGAGTATTGAAAATAATTGTTGATTTTCTGCAATTCTGCTACACTTTCCTGGGTGCTATTATACTACCAGAGGACTATTGAAAAGAATTGTTAATTTTCTGCAGTAATGTTACTGAAACTGCTCAAATGTTAGCTGTTTCTTTGTTGATTTCTTTTCTTAAACTAAATTAACAACAAATATGGTACAGTCCTTTTCTGCTTAAATGGTAGAATGGTTCTAATGATGCCATTTAATATTTCTGTAGTTATATAACAGAACTGATACAGTTTTTAGATCAGAGTTACTGCCAGCTTGCCATGCTTGCTTTTGCTTCTTTTGCAAGCCATATGCTGCACATTAAATCACTTCACCTTGAACATGAGGATTTAACAGGCTTTTCTTTTTTAAGAACATTAAGAAATGCTTAATCTGCTTGTCTGAAGGTTTGGTTGGGAGCCATTGTTTGAAGGGAAGATGTGCAGGTATCAAATATTAATAGTATTATATATTTAGAAGATAACCAAAGGATTTGTTAGGAAGCTTGATCCCAATTAAGTTTCATCAAGACATGTTAAGTTGTATCCTTAGTAAGGATTGAACTAAGTAAAATGATTTTTTTCAGAAAGTAGCTTCACATTCTAATTTCGAGCTCACCCATTTTGGTAGAATTAAATGCCATTCAGATACTTGTGACTCTACCATGTATACCTCTGGTGTAGACCTCTCCTCCACAAGCCAGACCTTTATATCCGACAGCCTTCTCGGCACAACCACTTGGATGTTTCACAGCTATCTCAATCCTGTCCAGAACAGAACTCTTGATTTTCCCCTCTGAATCTGGTCCTCCCTGCCTTCCCCATCTCAGTAAATGACACCAGCCACCATCCAGTTACTAAGGCCCAAATGGAGAAAATAACTTTGACTCCTCCCTTTCCTTCACCCTATCAACAATAAATCCTGTTCGTTAAACCTCCAAAATATACCTCACGTACATCTACTTCTCCATCTTTTCTACACATTCTCCTATCTAAACCACCGTCCTTTCTCATCTGGGCTATGATGGGAGCCTCCAGAATAGTCTCCACATTTCTGTACCCTCCAATTCATCATCTAGACAAGGTTTTAAACCTAAGTCAGATTGTGTTCCACTTGACCCTTGGATGGCTTTTTTAGAGTAAATTTCAAAAAACTTACCATGGGTTATATAGAAAGCCCTGAGTAATTCGGCCCTCCTGCTCCAGCTCTCTAATCCTTACATTGCAAAAAGTTGATGCCATTGGTATTTGACCTCCTTTCCATGTTGTGTGTCATTGTATATTGTGTGTCATTTGAGCCCCCTTTTATAAGATATAAGGTGTGATTTGCAAGCGCTAATTCTGAATTGCGTTGGTAGCTTGTGGAGTCTCTTACAGTCGGTGATGCCTCCATGGGCCCCAGTACCCTGGTTTTCACTCCTTTAGGTGTATACTATACATTTTTACCCATGTCTGTCTCTTAGAGTATGGAAAGCACAAGGAAGAAATCTTGCAGAGACATAATGATCTGCTTTTACTTCTTTCCAGCTGGCCAAAGTGAGGGAAAAAGTGAAGGATGTGCCTGCCCTTGTGACCAAATTTGATGAGATCTATGGGAAACTGCACATCACTGGCCAAGTCTCCACTTACACTTTGGATGCCATGCTCTGCCACACCCCCAGGGACAAGAAATCCCACATGTTGCCGTTGAACAAGAAGACAGTCAGCCAGCGGACCTTGCAGCCACTCAGCAAGTCCCTGCTGGCCGAGTAACCCTGGTTTTAATCCACCTGTGTATCTGAGAGGCCCACTTCTAGTGAGTTACTGGCTTCCCTAAGAAACTAGGCATCATACTTCAGTGGACACAATGCTAATCCTTGGTCTTCTCCCTAAATTCCTGAGTTCAGAGCGGTGGCATGCTGATCTGAGAAGTTATCATGTTGTGCCACTGTGAAGGTCTAGGTGCAAGCACAGAAACCTCAGCTCCTTTAGAAAGGCGGTATCTTCTGTGTACACTGCTCAGGACCCTTGAAGGAACATGGTCACTATCTCCAGTCCAGAGTGGACTCCACTCCACCAGAGTGGAACCCATAAGCACCATCAGGAATGAATTTCACTACACATGTAGTCGACTCTGATTTTCAAGGGAATAGTTACTCGCAAATTATATCCTTACTGAATTCAGGAGATTCAAAACCATATTCTACCATGTTAGAAAATAGCCCAGGATTTTCTCACTGCCTTGCCATCAAATGTTTCTTTTCTTTTCTTTCTTTTTTTTAAGACAGGGTCTCACTGTGTCACCCAAGCTAGAGTGCCATGGCATCATCATAGCTCCCTGCCACCTCAAACTCCTGGGCTCAAGTAATCCTCCCACCTCAGCCTCCTGAATTGCTGGGACTATAGGTGCATGTCACCATGCCCGGTTAATTTTTTTATTTTTTGTAGAGACAGGGTCTCACTATGTTGCCCAGGTTCGTCTCAAACTCCTGGCTTTAAGTGATCCTCTACCTTAGCCTCCCAAAGTGCTGAGATTATAGGTGTGAGCCACTACTCCCAGCCCACCATCATGTAGTTCAGTGACCCAAAACAAGATACTTGAGCCTTCATTTTTTCCATCTGCAAAATAATAGTGCCTATGTGTATTTACATATAGATTTGAAATTTTTATTCAGGGTTCAGTAGGGTCAAATTTTCTGCAAAATAAGAGAAATAAAAAGGTTCCTGAGCAAACTTCTTGGGAGTGTGGTTGTTTTTTCTCAGCAGCACAGACAAAATCAAAATTTAGCTTTCAGAGCTGATAAGCAAGCCAAATTTAAATGATTACCACTTTGGTCATGCGCAAACCCTGTACTTTTCAAAGTAAGTGCCAATAAAAACTGTATAATATTTAGTTTCCTACATGGGTCATGAATATATGGTTCTATAGTTTATCTGGTTAATGATCTTTTGTTTCTCTTGGTTGCCTTATTTTTTGTTGCAAAAATAAATGTGAGAACAGGTCAAAGCTTCTTCACACTTATGGTTTGACATATAGCATCTGGTGAATTTTATCATATTTGTTCACCAAGGTGCAGAAGATACACAGCTACCGCACCTCAGTTGTGCGTTTTGTTTCTGGAGGCCCAGAGGGATGTTCACATCTCAGCAGCTGTCTGCCAAGACTGCCGCAGACTCCACTGCTGCTTCCAAAACTAAGGCTGTTCACTTTATTGTTATCCTGAGGCAGGGATTGTTTAGAGAATCAGAAATTTTAGACTAGGAGGAGTCTTCTGAGTCTGCTAGTTAACTCCTTCATCTGTCAGGTTGAGGAAGTGACTTGTCCAAATTGACATCACTAATTTACAGTGGAGCTGAGGTTAAAATGCAGATTCCTAGTCTAGTCTCCTTCCCACTACACCACAGTCTGCCTCCTCAGAGAGGAAAAGGAGAATCTTTAAGATAGAATACTAAGGGCTCCCACCACTTACCATGGCAGGGGCTCGCCTCTGTGTCCTCATTTGGTAAATGGGGGTTACGGTACCCACCCCACAGGCTTGGTGTGAGGATGAGATGACATGGTGAATGTGAAGCAAGCAGACTGCCTGGCACATAGTAAGTGCTGTATGTTTGCATCTAGTTAAGGAAGTTACATGAACAAGGGCATTCTTCCTCCTGCTCAGGAATATCGAAAGAATTGCTTTTGCTTGTGCTCTGCGAAACATTAGCCCCATTTAAAGAAACAAATTCTATGCTTTTATAGTACCTTAATTGCTTCTCTATGTGTCTGGTGTTTTGGAAACACACACAGCAAAAAGGTGTTTGGATTTCTCTACCTTTAGTCTTAGGGAACAATAAAGCACACTTCCTTTCCCCTGACTTATTGGCTTACTGAAATGACCATAATGCCCTGGGTGAATGTGGCTTTGGTTGTTAGCCAACACCATTCATTAGCAAAATTTAAGAAAACAAATTTTGTGAGCAATAAATAGCAACAACCTTCCCAATCCCTGCTGAGCATCAGGTGGCAAAAAGGACCATGCTACCTGTTCCCAGAAGCCTTAGTACAGAGGTAACTAATGCATATAATGTTCACCACAAAAAAATAGATGATTCAAAAATCTTTTTAAAAAATCAAAAAGTGTTCAATATACGTTATGGTGGGCATTTGATTCTTTAAAATTTGGTAATTCCTTTGAAAAAATGGTGTTTCTTTGCAATTGGTAATTTGCTAAAGCTTCTACTTATTCTGTTAAAGAGTATTTGATGGGGCAGAACATCTTATTCCTCAACTCTGTTATGTGCCTTTGTAGATTATTTTTACTTACTGTAGATGTCTATTGCTCCAAAATCCCCAAATCAGGAATAATAAATAAATTTCTATTATTTATAAGCTGTCCAGTTCTTGAGATTTTGTTATAGCAACCTAAAGGGACTAAGTCCCAAATCCTCCACATTTAGATGTGACTCCAAGTTTTTTTCAGCCCATTATGTATCCTTTTCTCCTCCCACCTAAAATGCCCTCACTCTTCATCCATTCTGTTCTGCCCACTTCTCGGGGTCCAAGTCATGTGTCACCTTTCCCATGAGGTATTCTCAAGCTGTTTAACCCATGTAGATTCTCCATACATTCACCAAACTTACACTGAGCGTCTGCAAAAGACAAGGCACTGTGAACAATGGCAAGAGCTATGATCGGTAACATTTGATACTCATAAGAAACTGGTGAACCAAATCATTGTAAAATTGATCCCAAGGACATGATTTAGAAAAGTAAAAATGTAATGATATTTTTTAAAAGGAAGTGGATTAGCTGTATTGTACAGAAAATGAATCAAGGACTAAATGGTGCTGGGAAAATTGGATGCCACGTGCAGCAGAATGAGGCAGGACCCATATCTCTTGCCATATACAAAAAGGAATTCAAGATGGATTAAAGACTTAAATGTATGGCATGAAATTATAAAAATTCGAGAAGAAAATGTAGGAAAAACTCTTCTAGACATAGGCCTAGGCAAAAAATTTATGACTAAGATCCCAAACACAAATATAGCAGCAACAAAAATAAATAAATGAGATTTAATTAAATTAAAAGCTTTTACACAGCAAAGGAAATAATCAACAGATTAAATGGGCAACTTACAGAATGAGAGAAAATATTCACAAACCATACATCTGACAAAGGATTAATAGCCAGAATCTACAAAGAATTCAAACAAAATAGCAAGAAAAAACTAACAACCCCATCAAAAAGTGGGCAAAAGACATGAACAGGACTTTTTCAAAAGAAGACAGACAAATGACCAACAAACATATGGAAAAATGTTCAACATCACTAATCATCAGGGAAATGCAAATTAAAAAAACGATGAGATACCCACCTTACCCCTGTCAGAATGGCCATTATTAAAAAGTCAAAAAACAACAGATATTGGTGTGGACGTGGTGAAAAAGGCACACTTATACACTGCTGGTGGGACTGCAGACTAGTGCAACCTGAATGGAAAACAGTACGGAGATTCCTCAAAAAGCTAAAAGTAGACCTACCATTTGATCTAGTAATCCCACTACTGGGTATCTACCTGAAGGAAAAGAAATCATTTTATCAAAGATATGGAATCAATCCATCAATTCAGGCATGGATAAAATGTGTGTGTGTGTGTATACACATATGTATATATTTGTGTATATATATCATGGAGTACTACTCAGCCATAAAACGGAATGAAATAATATCATTTGCAGCAACTTGGATGGAACTGGAGACCATTATCCTAAGTGTAGTATTTCAGGAATAGAAAAACAAGCACCGCATGTTCTCACTAATAAGTGGGAGCTAAACAATGGGTACACACGGGCGCAAAAAGACATAAAGGACATTGAGAACTAAAAAGGGGAGAGGGTAGAAGGGGAGTGGGGGATAAAAACTTACCTATCAGGTAAATGAACACTGTCCTGGTAACATGCACGCTGAAAGCCCTGACTTCAGCGTTATACAGTGTATCCATGGAACAAAAACATTTGTACCCCCTTAATATCTTGAAATTTAAAAAAATAAGAGAAAAAGTGACTCAAGGAATTAAATTGCCTTAAATGGCATTAGCTCTAAAAGTATCTTCTCAACAAAAATTGATGGATATCGGTGTAATTCTAATTGAAATATTTTTTATTCATTAACATGGAGTCAAGGGTTTTTTTAAATGCCCTCTGTTCCCGTGAAGCATACGTTCTACACAAGGAGCAGACATTGAAATGATAACTGGGCAAATGACCAGATGATTGCAATTGGGATAAGTGCCAGGTTAATACTCCTACCCTGTGGCATACAAGTGGCCACACACACACACACACACACACACACACACACATATAATAAGAGGAAGACCTTTTCTGGTCTTTTGTACTACCAATTTATGTCACTCATTTTAACAAAGTACGCTGCCTGTGTTGTTACAGAACTTTTTCTCCTTAAGTATATTCTCAAACGAAGAACAAAATATTCTACATTTGTTTTATATGACCCCAAAGTACCTATGTAGCATATAATACATGTAATGGGGCCTTAATATTTTTTAAAGAGTAAATTAATTAATTAATGGCAGATTTTAGTTAATATGTATAGTCTGCCACAATATTCTTTAGATACTTCATACCTTTCTCAAAAACCGGTTGCTATTTCCATCCCAGTTTTGCATGACAGAGCCAAGACGCAGAGAGGTGGGATGACCGCCTGGGCAGGGGTCCTGGGCCAACTAGTGCATCCGTATACTGGACCAGAGCCCCGCTAGGTGCAGTTTTGCATCCATGGGGTTTTCTTCCAGCCGTCCCAGGCACTCGGCTAATCTGAGAAGGAAGTGACTTGGGGGGAAGGGGTTGAAGGGGTGGGCACAGGGTTCTGGATGAAAATTTCCAACTGCTAATGAACGAGAATCAAAACACTGCTGCCTCCCCTCTGCCTGCCTTGCCCAGCTGACCTTCTTTCAAGGGCTGTAAGCTCCAAGGGCCTCACAGGCAGCAAAGGGAAAGAAAAGAACCGCATGCTTGCCTGCTAATCATTGCCCTGCAGCTGAAACACTCCAAATCTGGCTGCTTCAGGAGATGAGAGGAAGGCTTCATTGAATCAGGCTGTGAGAGGATGGAGAAACAGAGGCCTCCGAGTCAGCCTGCAAAGCCTCATGGTCTGTGAGCTGCAGGCCTGCCTGGAAATGCATCGTGGGATTAGAGTGATGCTTGATAAATCCCTCATCTTCCCTGATTCCTTTTTGCTGCCCCAAGTCAGGCCAAGCTGCTCACCCAGAAGCAGAGTCACCCTTTCTCTTAATCCCCCAAATCTCCCTCCCTCCCAGACAGCAAGATCATTCTGTTACAACTGACAGCATAAAGGAAGGTGTAAGCCCTGCAAGGTGACTGCCTTGAATCCACAAATGCTAGTTGCATTCCTGGCAACTACAAAGCAGAAGCCGCTGCTGTATCCTGCTGCATCTCGGGAGGGCACAGTTATGCAGCCATGAAGGTTTAAGAGGATTAAGCTGACCTTCAGTTTTATCGCTAGAAATTATGGGGTTGATGTCAGGTAGGGTGAGGAGAATGTTCTGGTTGTAGGTGGTAGCAGGATGGTTGCATGCATCATGAGACCTTTGGGCGAAAAAAGTTTGCCTCTCTGTATACAACTATAGAAATCAGAGGAAATGTCATTTCCTTTAGATTAGCATGATTGATTAGCATTGGTGCTCAGGTGATAGGGAATTCATGCTCGGGTTAATAAAATTTAAAAATTATAGAAAAAAATGGGTAACATATAATAAGGCTTACCCTTTGTCAGGCCCTGTGCAAAGCACTTTGTATACATTATCTTATTTAATCCCAGGAAAACTCCATAAGGTACTATTACCCCATTTCACAGATGAAGAAAGTGAAGCTCAGAGAGGTTTAGTTACTTGCCCTTGGATACACTAGGGAGTGGGAGAGTACAGTATTTGAACTCACGCAGTCTGATGCCCGAGGTCATGTTTTTAACTCCATCTCTGTATTGCCTGCCCAAATGGTAGCCGTGTGTGTGTGTGTGTGTGTGTGTGTGTGTGTGTGTGTGTGTGTGTTCTTGTGTGTTCTCAATAATCCCTGGCCAACTTCATGCTTTGCTCAATCACTAGTATATGTTAAATAGCTGAAGAACTTAGAGTAGACAGTAGAGGGCGCCCAGATTCACTAATTTTGAAAGGTGCTTGTTTTCAAATTCAGAGAGAACAGAGATCCACATAGGAGGCTAGACGGGAAAGGTAGTCATAGATAGACTTTGGGGGAAATACACGGACAATATAGAATATTGCACTCAGGTTAAGAATTATTCAGTGTTGAAAGGATGCTTTTATAAGAGAGAAAACAGTAATGTCAATCCTTGGCAGAAAGTATACCAGTGCAAGTATAATGCAATGTGTGCATGCAACACACACACACACACACACACACACACACACACACTAGCTGTTTCATGAGAAAACATCCAATTTAAGTTTCTTATAAAAGAAAAGTGGTGGTCGTTTGTCTCACTCAGGAAAGAGTTTCCTCCCAAGTTCAGAAGAAAAAAACCCCACGATTAACTGCCGTTATTTACTAAAATCACATTGATATGTGAGAGAAGTAAAAAGGAATCAGGGTCTTAGTTATTTTGATTGTCTCTTTACCCTTCCAAATTCATCAAATTATAGTCAACCTGACTATCTCTTCCTGCCATCATTAGAAATGTGCCTAACTCTTGGAACTTTCTCTATGCGAGAGAAATTTTTCTATCCTGGTGTATTTATCACTGCCCATTTCAAGAACAGGTCAAGGATCAAGTCTCCATTATCATAAACCTTTACTATATACTGAGACTTCACAGGGTACTAACTCAAATGGGGCTGGGAGTGGGATTCCGATGAAACATCCTTGACAGAGACCAGAGGCTGGGAGGAGGAAAAGGGTAGACGGTCTTGCTCAAGATGACTTGCTCGTGAGTATCAATAGATAAACTTTTGAGAGCCACCAAAAGTACCTGGACTTTAGACTCTAGTGCAACTGGACATCCTACAGCAACTGATGGGGTAAAAGAAATAATCTGTTAAGATTACTGTAAATGTGACCCATGGAGTTGGTATGGCCTGGCCACACCAGCTCAGGAATAAAAGGTACTAGAAAAGGGCTTAGGGAAAATCCCATTGTGTTTGGTAATCATTACATACTTTATATGATTTATCTCACTTATAAAATGAAAAATTCCCCAAACACCTGGTTATGACCACTGGGTCAAACTCCTCCAGGAGTCTGGAGCTGAGTTGCCAGAGTTACGTCTCATGGGCTTTTATCCCATTCAGGTGTTAGAGGAGGAGGAAGGACCATAGCAAGGCTGTATTCTCCTGCACTGCCAACCGAGGGGGATGTCAGTAGCGTGGGTCTCACTCCTGCAGGACCTGTCTTGACAAAGTGCAGAGCTGGGCAGTTAACCAGTGAGCCAATTGGTGTGGACAACAGTTCTGGACTCCTATACCCCTGGCCTTCCGCAGCCTTTGCTACCCTTCTCAGAGTCAAAATATTGAACTCAGTGGGTCATGGGTCTGACCCAAAGGTATGAATTTTTTATTCACATGGACTATTTGGGTCTGTTTTGAATTTCCTTTTCTTCTCTAAACTGTCTCAATTCCACATTTCACTTTGCAAGTGTAGACATGACTTTTTAAAATTATTGATTATTTAACTATGGAAATCCTCTTATGTGCAAAACACTTGGATAGATGCAGCAGGGGTGGGGTGCAGGAACAAAGACAACCTGCACACTGCTACACCCTAGTAGCGAATTTCCTAACTCCATTTTATTTCATTTTATTTTACTTTTTAATTTTTTTAGAGACATGGTCTCACTCTGTCACCCAGGCTGGAGTACAGTGGCACAATCATAGCTCACTATAGCCTCGAACTCCTGGATTCAAGCAATTCTCCTGCCTCAGTAGCTAGGACTGCCTGAGTAGCTAGGACTACAGGTGCATGCCACCACACCTTGCTAATTTTTTTCATTTTCTATAGAGATGGGGTCTCACTATGTTGCCCAGGCGGGTCTCAAACTCCTGACCTCAAGGGATCCTTCCTCCTCAGCCTCCCAAAGTGCTGGAATTATGAGTGTCAGCCACCGTGCCTGGCCCCTGACTCCATTTTAGAGGTCCTGATACAAATAGGTGACGTGGGTGCCCATGTCTTTGAGCTGAAGTGTCGGCAAGCAAGCCGGGCTAGAGTGCATTGTGTATAGTATTGCCTTCTGTTCACATTTCAATAAATTAATGTCTTATGATTTTTTTTCCCTCCTTGAACTCTACTTCCTCTTTCTTATTTCTCTGTTCTTCTATTTTGTGTCTTCCCCATGATTTTGTTAATGATCCTCCCTTTGGGAAAAAAAATATTTTAGGTCCCTTTTTTGGGTTCTTTCTTGACAGAGTTTGGCTTCCTGTGTTCTCACTCTTTCACTCACTGACTCAGAGTAGAGGCTGCTTTACTGGAACTTGGGAGAAGCCAGAGGTTTGCTTTCAGTCCTGTTTCTCCCCAGCATGAAGCTCTTATTTCAAGGGAGAAGATCCGGATAGGCCAAGTTGAGAAAAGTAAGCGAACAAGCCTAAAAACCATTTTTCTCACCAGCCACCCTTGGGCTATAGCTTGTAGAAAGATAACTAGACCACTTGGAGCTGCCCATTTCTCCCCAAATATTCCGCATGCCCAGCATCTTGTGCAGCCTTTGATACCAGTTAAGTCCCTCCATGTAAGGCAAGGGCAAGATTAACCTGCTAAAACTCATTTACTGCAATCCAAGGTACAGTTCAACTTTTCCAGTTTGTTCCATAGAGAATACTAGCAAATATCCATGTTTTCCCCAGAGAGCAGAGAGGACAGATTAAAAACAGAAAAGCGTGTTTGCCAATTTAACTTTTCCAGGCCTCATATTCAGTTACCTCCTACCAACAATGAACTTCAGATGTAAGTTTAAAGCCCAACTCTGGGACTACATCTCTCATCCTCTACTTACAGTTTGGAAGATGCTTATTACTTCAAAATTAATAATATCATACTATCACTTCCATCTTTATTATTTTAAGTTGAAGCAGTCAAATTGTATTTGTCTGTAGGAATTCGGAGAGAAATATTCACTTTTAAGTTGATCCAATTCACTCATTCTCAGAATTGACACAAATGAATAGAAAATGCACAATCAAACCTCTGGGAAAGGAGTTAAAGATTGTGTGCATGTAGATCAGGGAAAATTGTACAGCTCATTATGACAACAATGGGAAAAGAATGACCCATGGTGCTCACTAAGACTCAGTTGATCACACTTGCAGGTAAAGTACACACTGTTTGGAAAGTGCTGCTTCATCCCTGGGTCAAAACCTCCAAAACACATTAGAAAAGTGAAAGATATTAGTCCATGATGAACTTGTCTACAGTTCTTCTGGAAACCCTGGAGTCACCTATCATTGGTATTTAATGGTGATAATGAAAATGTCTTTCATCCTCTCCCCTTGGCTATCATATTCTCCACCCAAGATAGTAAGTAGAATGGATGACTAGATTTGTTCCAGCCAGTTCCAATAGAACCACATCCAACGGCTGCAGACATTTGCCCACTGACAATAACAGCCTTTGTTTCACACATCCCACTGTTAACACTAGCTGCAGAGGCTCAGATTTTGAGACGTTTAACCTGCATGCAAATGTGTGACAGTGCTCTCCTGGCAACCTGTTGTTTAACAAAGAATAGGAAACGAAAACCCTCATTATTGCCACAAGGTTCCTTTTATGCAAGTTTCCGTAACTTAAAGTATAGATACCTTTGCTACTTACTCTCAGCCCTGTTTCCTTCATCCACACTGCTTTGCATTACTGCAGAATGAAGAAGGGGAGCGCCTGTCCCAGTGGCAAAAGGTCTCAGGAATTGGTTGAGACTCCTTTCAGGGGAAAAGGAAGGGGCAACCCTCATATTAGATGCCCCTTCCCCATCTCCCCTGGAGCTCTGAGCTGGAGCCCAAGAAACAGCTTTCATGGCAGTTACTTCCATACCAAGCGTATCAAAGCCCTGGAATGTCTCAAGAGTACCATTTAATTGGAGTTTAAGTAACCTCAGCGGCACTTAAGACCAAGGACCATGAGGTACAGCTGTGCACACTGTACCCCAACCAAGGACAATTGGCAGAGTGGGGGCTACCATCCGAGGCTGCTGCTTTCTATAGGCAGAGGCATCTTTTACTAACCCACCCAAACCCACTATGTGGAGGCTGTGCAAAGTCACCCTGACCCCTTTTGCTTGCTGTTGAAAACTTGGAACATGGTATTTTCTCTCTCAAAACCTCTATGAGCTTCCTCCCACACTGAGAATCCACTCCAAAGTCCAGGTGCTAACACGCTCTGGCCCCACTGACCTCTCCAACTTCTACTCTCCCCACGCCTCCCTCACTCGCATCATCCTGCCACTCCACTTCCTTGGAGACCCTCAGCCCCTTCCTGCTCCAGGGTCTTTGCACTTGCTGCTCCCTCTGGCTCCGTCCCACACTTCGTTAGGTGTCTGATCAAATGTCATCTCCTTGGAGAGGCCCTCTCTGACCTCCTAGTCTAAATTGTGTCTCTCCTCCTCTCTATCCCTTATCCTGTCTTTTTTTTTTTTTTGTAAATATAGCATTTACTACTTGAATTTTATATTTATTTGTCAATTATTTGTCTCATGTCTAGAGAGGTTGGCAAACTACAGCCTGAGGGCCAAATCACATGTGTTGCCTGTTTTTGCAAGTAAAGCTTTATCAGGGTATAGCCAATCTCATTTGTTGACCTGCTGTCTTTGGCTGCTTTCGCACTTCAATCGTAGAGTTGCAATAGAGACACCATGGTCTGCAAAGCTGAAAGTATTTGTTTTCTGGCCCTTTACAGGAAAAGTTGGCCAACCCCTGCTCTAGATTGCATGCCCTATGAGAGCAGGGACTTTGTCACTTTTGTCCCTCCTGTGTCTCCAGCATAGAATATTGCCTGGCACTCAGTAGGTCCCCAATACCCACTGGATGCCGGTAGCACTGCCCCAGTGCTAACCACCAAAAGTGTCTCCAGAGTTTGTCAAATGCCCTCTGGGTGGCAAATCAGCCCCCTCCCCGCCCCCCCACCACCGCTGAGAACCACTACATTAGACAGTCAGTGAAACACACCGGGCAGCTTGAGAGTGAAGTATGTAAGTAACTTGCTGATGTGGCATGGCGGGGGTGGGTGGGGGCTATTGGAAGCCTGAGGTGCTTGGGCCTCTGCTCTTTCAGAGATTCTTTTGCTCTTGAATAAAAACCACCTGTTCCTCTTCATCTCTAGATGATCACCCAACATGATCATGACAAGTAACCAGGGAATCTGGAGAATAAACCTTAGCTACTTCCTCACTTGGTTACCCAAGTGCCATTTCTTCCTGGGACTCCTGAGGTCTGAGCTACACTAAACAATGCTAAGTTAAATATGCACTAGGACAATAGAATCCTACTAATCAATGAAAAAGAACAAGTTATCGATAGATACAACAACATGGATGAATTTCAAGGGCACGATACTGAGGAAAACAAGAAGGCAGTCTGAAAGTTACCTCCTGTCTGATTCCATATATATGACTCTCTGGAACAGGCAGAACTATCATGAGAATGACTAGTGCTTACAAGGGGTGGGGTGGGGGACAGTGTGACTATAAGGGGGCAGCGTGAGTGTTTTGTTGGGGTGATGGAGCTGCTGTGTATCCTGATTGCAGTGGCTGTTGCATGAATCCATACATTTGTTAAACTCAGAAAACTGCACACTAAAAAAATTCTTTTTACTGTGTGTTAATTAAAGAGCAAGACCAGTAGTCCCTGAAGAACATGATGGGCTTTTAATAGTTGCATGTCTTCTTCTAGCCACAATAAAGCACTTAAATTCATATTTTTAAAAACGTACCAGGCAACAAGGCCTGGCCTATTCGTGGTCATTGAATGCTCAGCGGAGAGGAGAAAGTCAATGTTCTGGAGCTGCACGAAGAGCATTAGCTTCCTTGCTTCAATTCCTCTTTCACTTTCCACAGAACAAGGTGATCTTCACTTCTCAATCCAGGGTTACCAAATTTCACCCCAGAATTGTCTGAGCCTCCTTGTCCAGAAGAGAGAGAGAAAATGTTTTTAGAACTTGATGGATATTGGAACAGATTTGCCACTGTACTTTGGGGTCACAACAGACGCTCTCCTGTGGGTGAAAAGGGCTCATGGAAGTGATAAGGGAAGGCCTAAAGGAGTGTGTGGCGTTGGCTGTCCAAGGGTCCAGGCATGAGAAGGAAAAGAACATAATGAAATGAAAGTGGCTTTATTCTGAAGGAGATCGATATCCTGTGTATATTATCCATATGAATAATATCACCAGATTCACGTGTATTTGAAATGATCAGTATTTCCGGGAAATTTCTTTTACTCACCCAAATATCTAGTTGTTTGCCTATGCTGATGACGGTGAGGAGGGGGTGCAGGCTACGTGAGGGAGGGCAGTGGTGGCCTCTACCTGGAATTGTACCCTTTGTGCATCCAGTCGTGGGTAAGAATATTCAGCATCCCTCTCTTTTCTTTTGAGGAACTGCAGGCTGTGGTTTACATATACATGACAGTGCTGTTCATAGGAAAATATTGCTCATTTGCTTATGTAATAATAATAATAAATCTTAGCATTATTGCAACAAAAAATGTGCTTGACTTCTCAGAGAGTGAAATGCATGGTAACCGTAGGAATCATTCAGTGTCATCCCCCTGATAGTTGTCCTGAAAGAGCTGCCCAAAGCACAGACAATGTCACAATTGCAAATAGTATACTATTTTCTTTTCTCCCATCCTCCAACTTTTTCAGCAATGTAATTTTAGATGGACAACTGAAGTGATCTAAATTTTTTCAGAGGTAGCCTAGTTCACCAATCCTCCTGTGAAAAGGAGATAAAATGCGTAGCCCTTCAGTGTCCACACAGCGCAGGCAGGGTGGGCTGGCAGAGGTGGGAGATGCGTGCACAGGGGAAACTAGTGCATGACTTTAGTTCATTTAGGAAGCAGAGCTTCAGACTTTTCAGTAGCATTTTACATCTTTTATCTCATTTGACCTTCACAACCACACTCCCTGCTCCCCCACCACGATGTGAAGAAAGATGGTTTTACCCCCATTTAACAGAAGTTGGGACCAAAGCAAACGCATGTTAAGAATTTGCCAAAAGTCACATAGGCGGTTGGTGGGAAAACAGGGTGTAAAACCTGCGTCTCCTGATTCTAGCCCCCGTGGCTCCGCCCGGCTGGCCATGTGGCTGCACCAAACATAGACAAAAGCTAGGAGGTGAAGATGGGACATTCCCACGTGCTCTACGGGAATCGATCAGAATTCCCCATCCCTGCCCCAGACCTGAAGTTAGGGTGCATCCCACCTGGGAATGTGCCTGACTCCTTAAGATTCATCTCAAGCATCACCCCTACAAGAAGTCTTTTCTGACATATTCCTACCCACAGACGATTGACCACTCCCTGGGTTGAGCCCAATTATACCTTAGCTACAGGCTTATCTTTGTGCCAGTGACTCCTCCGCACACCATGGGGCCTGCGGCTGCTGTCTTGTCTGCTCAGATCCTAGCACAGTGCCTGCCTCCCAGTGGGCACTCGGTGCAACATGGTCAAGCTTTATTCCTTAGAGGTGCAAATCAGGGCAAACTGGGTGTGAGAAACCTTGGGAAAATCATTTGCCCTCTCTAGGCCACAGTTTCCTCAGCTGTAAACATGGATAATAAGAAAACAATAACCCTGAAGGTTGTAAAGTGATGGGCAAGGTGCCTGTCTCACAGCCAGTTCTTGATAGACAGTGGCTATCTGTGGTGGCCAGTGGCCAAGATGGGTCCCTGTGACTCTTACCTCCTGGTCTTCATACCCTGCATTGTCACCCCTACACTGAATAGGCTGATCTACATGATCAATAGGATGTATCAGAGAAATACCAGAGTGTGACTTCTGAGACTAGGTCATAAAAATAATTGAGGCTTCTGTTTTGCTTTCTCTGGGGTCACTTTTGATCTGGATCAGGGCTAGATACCACGTTATGAGGGTGCGTTAGCAGCCCTATGAAGACGGCCTTATGGTGAGGAACTAGGTGTCTTGACAACAGCGTGAAGTCACCATCCACATGAGCGAGCCATCCTGCTCCCTCCTGGAGCATCCTGGAGCCATCCTCCAGCCCCAGTGGAGCTCTCAGAGGACCACAGTCCCAGCCGACCGCTTCTTGACTGCAACCTCATGAGAGACCCCAAGCCAGCTAGGCCACTCCTAAGGCTCTGACCTAAAATACCGTATGAGATAAATGTTTATTGCTAGTTTAAGCTCCTAAGGTTGGGGTAACTTGTTACAGAGCAATCAATAACTAATACACTCTTATTGTAAATGGCTGTATGAATATCAATATAGAGATATGTCTGACATATCTCTGAACTATGTCCTTCCTTCACCTCAGTGAGTGAATTCTCTGCCTACTTGGAGCACTCCCTCCCTTCAAGAGGTAGACACAGGCCCAGTCTCTTCTCTTTGTTGAAGAATCCCAAAGTTCCCACTGTTTCTTCCAGGAACCTTAAACACCAATAGTCAGACTATTATGGCCAGTCTGCTCTGGCTCCCCAAATTCCCAGAAGTGCAAATATATAGATAAAACCCCACAATGACCTCCCTGGATTTGAACAGTACACCGCACCAGACTGTGTACAAAGCTGGCCTTGACCAATTCAATTCTGTTGGATATATACTATTTCTCACAATTCCTACCTAAAACTCTAACAACCCTTTTGGCTACCCAATCCAGCTGTGACGGGACCAAGAGGAGGACATGGTGATCCTAATCCTTAGACCATTCTAGGGCATTGGTATGAGAATAACCCAGCATCTGGCCTTTATCCACGCCCGACAGCAAAGCCCCATGACGTGATGGCCAGAGCTTGCCTTTACATCTTTAAATCCACACAGTCCCCTGAAAACGTGGCTGTTTTATTGAGTCTATGGGTGTAGTGGCCTATGCTTTAAGCACAAAAGAATGCAGGGAGTTGATTGCAGCACTCAGCAGAGAAAGCACTGGGTAGAGTGCGCTCTTGGGGTCATGAAATGGAATTTGAAATTTTAACAACTCACCTCTGCTTCAGTGCAGATGATAACTGTCAGAAAACACTATTTCTCTGACACTAAATTCTTAAGGAAAAATTATTCAAATTCTCTCCTAGCGCAACACCTTCCACATCGAGGGCAGCCAATTAAGGTTTTGATTTGGTTGTATTAATATTTCATTGTGTGGAGGGATCACCAGTTTAGCTTTTGCACCAAGGACGTCTTCCTCTGGTTTTGTCAAAGTTTTAAGTTTACTTTATTACTTCAAGAATGTCAGAGAAGAGAAGCTTCAAATTTAGCCTGGGGAAAAAGGAAAAGGCAGATAAACCTGTTGCCATTTTTATCTACTGGGTTTCTGGCTGGATGAGTACTGACCCCTTCAGGGTCTAGGGGTTAAATTCTCTCCCTTTCAATTTTCTCACCGATAAAACTGAAAAAACTAACTCACCTCCAAACTTGGTACTTAATATCTGGTAACAGAAAGACATGTTTCAGAACCAGTGCCGTTCATGTTATTGGCAAGTCCAAATTATACAAATATCCTTCATAACTGCAAAATGCAGGGAAGAAAATAACATCTGTTGATTTTTATTCTTCCCAAGACAAATCCACAAGTACTTTAGCCAAATTGCCTGCAACTACTAACAATTTCATGGTAATTTTACTATGGAAAAGAAAAAGGAGAAATAGAAGGTAGAGTCCTGGGAACTTCTCCTTTATCTTAATCATCTATCTCTTCTCACACTTGGAGTGACAGGAACAGAGAATGAGGATGGAAATGGTATGATTGATGCACACACAAAATCTCACCCGTGGTTAAGACTTTCAGGGGAAATTTAGACCACAGCCTTGGCTTCCCAGTACTCGCTACCCCTTGGAGTAGTTCTGTTTTTAAAAACCAAAAATGCAACATTTGGAAGCTTTGAATTGGATTTGTTACAAGAAAGTAACAGCATTTCTCTCCATCCAAGGTGATGCTAGGTAGCAAAGCTCAGTTTCCACAGAGAGGGCTGGCGATTCCAAGCTTGTAACTGTCACAGAGATGAGGGAGAGGACTTGAAAAGGGGTCCTTGCTTGAGAAGATGAAGCCAGCTGTGAAACATTCCCTGATTACAGGGGCCCTCCACAACCATGCGTGCCTTAATCACCTCTAGTCTTTTCCTATTCCAATCCTCTGACACCTGTCTCCAGACTAATCCTTCTAATCTAAACAGCTGCCTTGGAGATGTAATGCCTTGCCTTGCCGTCAGTGACTCCCCAAGGCCTCCAAAAATGTCAGTCACACCCTAGCCTGGCCTTTATATTGTGCAAGAATCTGGCTGCCTCTGACACTTAATCTCCCTCTGTCCCAACAGAAATCTGCCACTCCAGTTAATAGTCCTTGCACCGCTTTCCATTTGCCCACCTCCACACCATTACCCGTGACGGTCTCCGTTTTCTTCACCAGGAATGTCTTCCCCACTCACTTCTCACACCAACTCCAAGGTACAACGCAAAGAGTGGAATTTGGAATCAGGCAGATCTGGGTTAAATTCCAGCTCTACTACTCGCTCACTGCCTGTTGCCGTGGAGGTGTCTCATCTTTTCTGAACCTCAGCTTCCTCATCTATAAAATGAGCACACTCACACTAGGCTTATAGAATATGCTTAGTAAAGGTTACCACCTTTTTTCTGCATGCCTACCCAACTCCCATGCATCCTCCCAAGCTCCTAAATCAACTAATTTCTATCAAATGGGACAGAACAGGGTTTGCAGGTAAGCATAAGGTTTAGGTTCAGTATTGCAGGACCTCTGTTCCTTAAAGCTGTCGTGAACGAATGCGCTGGGCCAGGAATGTAGATATCACAAGACCTTCTCAGGACAAAGCTCAGAGGCCAAGGCGCATGGTTCATTCTCTGCCAGTGGTAACTGAAATTTCAGCCTCGAGGGAATGGGGCCCAGTATAAGGAATTGGAAAACAGCCCACCAGTTCACGGATGGGAAATTATAGCATTGCCATGACTCACCATTAGATAATTGAAAGAGTTCCTGAATAACATATTTTTATAATTCCCAAGAAATTTACAAAAGATGCCAATTAACAGATTCAGTTACATGACATTTGAAACTTAAATTTTTTTTAAAAAAGCACATGTATTAGACATGTTTATGATACCTCTGCCCCTTTTAAAGAAATTGCCCCACCAACAGATGCTTAATGTACCAGATAATTTGCCATGTGATGAAACCCTTCTTTGGCCATATCTGATTGGTGCAGGAGGGGCACCTGACAAAAGCACAGCCTATCCCATAGGCTGGAGAGTAACTATGACCTGTGTCCTAGTGCAAAAAGATGAGCTGAGCTAATCAGATTCTCTGTCTTTTGAGATCTAGAACTAGGAAATGCAGAAGAAATGAGCCGACAGCTACAAGAGTAGAGCTGTAAGGACACAGTGATGATAGGTCTCATTTTCTGACCTATAACTCCTAAGATCTTTGGAACCTCCAAAGTGATGAGTGTGTTTTGGATGCTAATAAGATGGCTGGTAGCTGGCAGCCCTAGGTAGCTTCAGGATGGGGGCTGGTCACAGGAAAAACCAGGGCATGATTAGAGCAGTGGGACTTTAAGCCCCACCCCCAACCTCCAGGGAGGGAAAAGTCGATCACCAATGGCCAATGATTTAATCAACGATGCCCACATAATCAAGCTTCTGTAAAACCCAAAAGGGCTGGGTGGAGAGCTTCTGGATAGCTTAACAGGTGGAGGTTTCTGGAATGTGGCTCACCCAGGGTGGGCATGGAAGCTCCTTGCCTCTTCCCACAGCACCCCATGCAGATCTTCCATCTGGTGATTTATTTATATTCTTGGATACCCTTCATAATTAACCAGTAATTAAGTGTTTCCCAGAGTTCTGTAGGCCTCTCTGACAAATTAATCCATCTGCAGAGGGGACTGTGGATACCCAGAATGATAGCTGGTGGGGCAGAGGCAGCGGTAAAACAATCCAGGCCTTGAGATTGTCAGCAGAAGTGGGGGCAGTCTTGTGGGACTGAGCTCTCAACCTGCAGGATCTGACTTCATCTCCAGGTGGATAGTGTCAGAATTGAATTGAATTAGAGGACGCCCAGCTGGTGTCGGTGGCAGAATTGCTTGGTTGGTGTGTCAGGAAATACACCCGCACGTTTGGTCACAGAAGCGTTCTGTGTTGCGAGAGTATAGTGGGAGAAATGGGGTTTGGGTTTTCCTGTATCCTTAGAGATGCCCCAAGGGAGAGTCAGGGACATACATGGCAGGCAAAATCCACTAGTAAGTCACAGCTGAGAAAGTTCAGAAACCTCGAATAAGCAGAATACGCCAGGTGGCCGAGAGAGAACTGAGCAGAAGCACAAGGAGAAACAAGAAGCTGTGAGAAAGCGATGGAGAGCGAGGGGGTCCCTGGAGCTGTCTCAGTTCCTGCAATGAAACCCCCTGTCTCAAGCTAACTGACATCAGTTCTCCTTAAAAACAAAAGAACCTAAGTGAAACATTAGGAAAGCAATGACATATTTTACTACTAGAAAAATAAAATACAACTACTCTGAACACACACGCTATTACACAAGTCACAAACCCAGTAGAACCACGAGGATTATTTCTTTTCAATATGACACAAGGAGCAGGCTTAGGCTACCTTAAAGGACAGAGTGTTTTCTCAGAGCACTGGGAGGGGAGGGCCTCTTCCACCTGCTCTGAGGACTCTGGAAGATGCCCGAGTGGCCTGGTAGAGAGATCCCTCTTTGGCAATGAGAAGAAGTGCCACCTGTGCCCTGGGGTGGGCATCTGCCTACTACCCTGTGACCCTATGCAAGTTACTTAATCTCCTTGAGACTTGGTTCCTCCTTTGTGACAGATGACAACCAAAGTGACTTCTGGGATTAACAATATATGAATCTTCTAAGTGAATTTCTTCTTTCAATTAGAAATTGAAAGAAATTCTTCTTTCAATTAGAAATTGAAAGAAATTCTTCTTTCAGTTAGAAAAGGAGGCAGCCTAGAAGAAGAGACTGTGGTCCAGGAGTCAGGAAACTTGCATTTCAGCTCTGCCTCTTACTGGCTGGGCAAGCATAGCAGCTCACTGACCTGCCTTCGTCTCACCCACAAAACAAAGGAGTGAAAATGCTACCTTCTATGAAAAATTCTATGTTTTAAGACCTCTAAATCTTTCTCAATGTATGATACATCTGTATTTAAAATTTGTTACCAGGCCGGGCACGGTGGCTCACGCCTGTAATCCTAGCACTCTGGGAGGCCGAGGCGGGTGGATCATTTGAGCTCAGGAGTTCGAGACCAGCCTGAGCAAGAGCGAGACCCCGTCTCTACTATAAAAATAGAAAGAAATTAGCCAAACATTAAAATATATACAAAAAAATTAGCTGGGCATGGTGGTGCATGCCTGTAGTCCCAGCTACTCTGGAAGCTGAGGCAGAAGGATCACCTGAGCCCAGGAGTTTGAGGTTGCCGTGAGCTAGGCTGATGCCACTGCATTCTAGACCGGGGAACAGAGTGAGACTCTGTCTCAAAAAAAAAAAAAAAAAAAAAATTTGTTACCTTATTTTTCTTTCCCACCCTTGACTGTCCAGAAAGGAGTCTGTGTCACAATTCTTAGGAAAACATATTTCTGTCAGCTTGTCCAGCTACAGATGAACTATAAAGAATACTGGGGGGAAATATGGTGTGAGTTTCACTTCAACGCTAGTTGGAGCAGACAATGGACAAATTTGGATTCCTAATGGCACAAGATCAGGGTTGGTTGCTGATGGAGAACTGTGAAGTCTAAATAGGAAGACAGGCCATATTCAAAGGAAAAGATGTGTCTTCTTCCCAGAAAACCATAAATCCATAAATAGAAAACTGAAGGCGTGAAGCCCAAAGCAATCCTGAGAAGCATTTTAAGTGTCCTCCTTAAAAAGATTAAATCGACTGGTGGAAATTAGGAGTTTTGGGGTCCATAGATCAAGGGGATAAAGGCCAACAGAAAAAGGTCATGGTTGGTTATAAAAGAAGATTAGGGTCCTGCAATTGCAGTAAAAACTGAAAGGCAAAAATGACTTCCAGATACTGAAGGTCACTGACTTTCATTGTTTCACTAACACAGCAAACACTTTAAATGAAGGCACAAAACCCTCCAGTAACACTCTTTCCTGGGTACAACAGCACGAGGCACCAAGAGCAGCGAAGTCTCTTGAGACACCCTGGACAAGGTGTCCTGCGCAGGAGCCAGAGCAAGCACTGGGTGTTTTTCAGTGGAGCTGAGGATCACTTTGAAGAACTATGACCCTCACAAGGACAAATGCTTCTCCAGCGCTGTCAGGATTAAGTCCACTCCAGTTGCAAGTTCTCTGTGCGTGTCCTGGGGACAAGCAGCACTGTGACCAGGCTGAGGCTGAGGCTGTGACCCACAGGAACATCGAGGCAGGGAAGAAACTCAACAAAAATAAGAGGCTCATCAAGAAGCTGGCCAAGAAGTAAGATGCCTCTGATCAGACAGATCACAGGCACGCTGGGCCCGGCCTGAGCGATTCTGGCAAGTTCCCTTCCCTGTTGACCTACGATGAACACGGTGGCCCAAGCTGATGTGGCGCAGGCCACAATCGAGTTCCAGATAAAAGAGCTGTGTCTGGCTGCAGCTGCTGGCCAAATGAAGATGACAGAGGATGAGCTCGTGTGCAGCATCCTCCTGCTGTCAGCTTCCTGGTGTCACCGCTCAAGGCAGATTGGCAGAATGTCCAGGCTTTATACACCAGGAGCACCACAGGCCCCAGTGCCTACACTAAGGGACAGCCTAGTAAGTCCTAGTGCCACCAAAACAAAACCAAAACCAAAAAACTCTATGGTGACATTTTTATTGGCCCGGAGAGGCGGTTGACCTAAAGTAATCAGATACAAAAGATATGAACTGGTAATTCACAGAATAAATACCTGTAGGCAAGAAAGATATGAAAAGGTATTCAACATTAATTAAAATAAAATTTTAAATGAGATTTTCTTTTTGCCATGATATTGGCAACAAATAAATAAATAGCATACTGTACTGGTAAGAGTGTAAGGAACTAGCCAATCCTACCCACAGTAGGTAATGCAAAATTTTAAATATGCATCATTGACCTAGCAATATCAATCCTAGAAATTAAGCCTTAAAACATTCTTCTCTGGGTATTTACTAAAGAATGTTCATGTTCTCTTAATAGCAAAAATTGGAAACTACTCACATTAATGGCAGATTGGTAAAACACACTTTGTTCATCCAAATAAGAGAGTACTATATGGCTAATTTTAAAGGGATGAATTATATCTAAAGGTACTGGCATGGGAAGATTTCCATGTGGAAAGACAAGTCTTAGGAGAAAATGCATAGCATGACCCAATTTCTTTAAAAGGTGTACAAGCATGCGTGCACTCACTCTGAAAGCTCCCTGCCAGCCTCCACTGCTCACATCTTGCTCCACCCACCTCACACGCCAGGTCCTAGCACCACAGGGAAGCTCTAGCCTCTCTCATGTGTTCTGCATTGCCATAGGAACACAGGCTCGCTCTCTGCCTGGAGCCCTGGCCCCTGCTCGGTGCCTGCCTAATTCCTGGCCTTAATCCTCCATTAGTATAGGAATCTGGGATAGTATACACCACACTGTTAACATGGATATTTCTGAGGCTGCGATAACAAGAGTATTTTCCCTTTCTGTATCTTAGTTTCCTGGATTATTTGAATTCCTAATAATCATAATAAATTTTAATTATTTTATAATTAGGAAAAGAACATTATAACTATTAAAAAGAACTGAAAAACAAAGAGATCAGATTTTTACCTCTTGTCCTACAACTATTGCTACATTCCGTCCCCTGGAAATTCCTCCAGTTTCAGCTAAATCTCCCCCATCTGTGGACAAACAATCTCCAAATAAAGCATCTCAGAGAAATCTAGGGTAGAAGGAGTGAGACAGAGAGGAAAAGGAGGAGATGATCTGCCAGTGATTAAAAAAGACAGTGCTTACTTCCAAATTTGAGGTTAGGAGACAAGTATTTTCAGTCCTATGGAATGAAAGCTGAGGCTTTGTCTCACTGCCCCACTTTTCAGAGAACCTAAAGAGAAATAACTTCACTAGGAACCTAGACACATTGTTTCAATTTAGTTTATATTATCAAGCCCCCCAGCAAAAAAAAAAAATCAAAGAAAGTCCTTTTGTTAATTGTAGAATAAAACAAACAACACATCACTTAATTGATTTTATACAAATTAAGGAAATGGAGTATATTTGAAAAACCTTGGGTTACAGAACAGGGGGGTTATACTCTGAATTCTGCAATAACATGTGTTCATGTTAGCACATCTCAGCCCACACAGGAAGCTCATCTTTAATTTCATCCTCTCTGTCACCTGCTGACCTCCCCAGCCTGCATCCAGTGAGTCTCCAGGCCCTGCTGATTCTTTTTCCTAAGTGCTCCTCCAGTCCATTGTGGCCACTGCTCTACCTTGGGTCAGCCTCCTCTCTCACCTGGGCCACTGCCATACCTGGTCTCCTTTGTCTGGCAGTCTATTCCCATCACAATTAGCCTACTCTTTTAAAACGCAAAATGTGATCATGTCCTTTCTCTCCTTTAACCACTTTGGTGTCTCCCCAGAGCTTACAAGACAAAGTCTGAACTCTTGATTGAGTCTAGGATGAGGCTTACGACAGCTTTCTTACTAGGCATTACCTTGGTTAGAGCAGAGATTCTCAATTCTGAGGTTTAAATTTTTGATGCCAACACATTTTGAAAAATCATCCCAAGTGATTCTACCCCAAGTTGCCAGGTGCCATACTTTCAGAAACACTGATGAGGGACAAGCCTCTGCGAGAGGCCAAGAATAAGGCAAGTCGGAGGTCCAGTGTGGACGCAGCCTGGGTTTGGCAGGACCCGAAGCTGGCTTTCTAGTTCAGGTTAAGCCCCTGTTCTTAGGATTTGTACCAAAAAAGACTCATTTCATCTCATCCGCTGACCCAGGAGGAAGGCGCTGGTGACACACTGTAGTCAAGAACTCTTTGGAAAAACGAATTAGTGAATCTGCCCTGCTGTGAATAATGCATCTATTTATTTGTAAAAAGTGAATATTTAATAAGCTGCAATATAGCAATTCAAATTCGGAATTTTATCTGTTTACAAAGTCCAAGAAGGGCAAGATTTCACCAAGGAAAGAGCAATTCATATAAATGCTGGCTTCATATGAATCACCTCTCCAAGCATTCGTGTATTCTGGTTGTGGAAACACACGCTGTGGGACAGGGGCAGGCATGGAGGTAGACTCTGCAGCCTGCCTGTATCCCAGAGGTTCTCATGTCCCTTACCATTTCTTTGTCTTCACACAGGACTGAAAAGTGAGTCCAAATAGTATGCATCTATTGACTGAAAAGAACTTGAGAGAGAGCAGTCTCTCTTGGCAACTGTGCATGCAGATTTCTAACTCTGACTACGAGGGTCTTTTCTATCTATTTTTTATACTAACTATGTCCTCTTGTTATTATTTCTCATGAACTAGACAGGCCTGGGCTTGAATACCATCCCAGAGAGCCACTAGTTGGGCAACTCTGGTCAATTGACTTACCTTCCCCAAGCCTCTAGTTCCCTGGTCATTCTCTGTGTAAGATAAGTACACAGGACTTGGCCAAAACAAGGTAGGGGCCCATTGAATGTCAGTTCTTTTGCTTCTTTTTCTTCCTTCTCTACTCCCCATCATAAACTATATTGTATTTGTACAGCTGATAATCTCCTTTTAGTCTAGAACTGAAATGTATTAATATTTCCTTGTAGTTATGTACTTTTTGGTGATGTCAGTTCAGAAGGAAACACAGCTTGGTTCCAGCGTGATACAGGTGGTGTCTGCTAGGAGAGCTGCTGGTTGGCTGTCAGGGGGTCTTTCAAGGTAGTGTTTATCCTATGGGAATTCACAGGGCTCCAGCCTTCCAGACACAGAACCTGATTTGTCCAATACTGATGAAGGGTTTCTCCTCTTGAGGACGACGTGCTGCTACTCCTAGGTGACCTGCCTACACTATGTGTCATGTCCTTTGCATGCTATTGCAAGACAACCATTCAGGATGACTTGGAAATGAGGGCTGAACACATCATATCACCAAGTCCATCTCTTCCACAGAGCCAGTTCTATTGACTCCAGCTTCCCAGATGTTCCCCTCCTCTAAATTCTTACAGTCGACATAGTTACCAATGTCTTGTGTCTGCTGAGAAAACATCATTTGGAATTATGGTATATTTTTTGCCTCTACAGTTTCATTTTCCTTTTCTATGTTTCCAAGACTAATCAACCTGTCTAATGATTGATTTGAATCTTTATTTTAATATGTTGATACATTCCATCAGCTCTCCCCAGATTTTATACACCTGGGAGTTTGTCCTTTTAAGTGTCCTCTGTACCTCTCTACTCTGAGTTAGAATCAGTTGCTTTCGAAGCTTAATTGCCAGAGATTAATTGTCATTTATTCAAAATATATTTATCAGTGCGAAGCACTGTCCTGGGTTTGGAAAATAAAATGGGAAATAAAATGGGCATAGTCCATCCTCATGAAGTTCACATTCTTACCTTATTACCTGGTCTTATTTTGCTTTCCTGGGGAGAGCCTGGACAGTACCTCCTGACCATAGCACAGTTTTGATGGTTGAAAGAGCTCTGAGCCTTGGAGTCAGGCAGATCTGGGTGGAACTTTAGCTCTGCCACTTGGTAGCTTTTTGTAGGTACACAAGCCAATGAATTGCTCATTTGTCTTAAATGTGAAATTGCTATGTAGTTAAAGTACATGATAGTTGTGAGATTAAATGAAATAATACATGCAAAGTCTGAGCAGAGAACTTGAACTGGTAGGCACATATTAATAACAAATGTCAGAAGGCACTTACTAATGCAATCAATGTAAAATATGATAGCTTCTTTTCTGCCTTTTACCCTCTGAATTCAAGCCTCTTGAAGGCTGGGACCATGTCTTACACTTCATAAGGCCATAGCAGAAGCTCAATAAGTATGTGTCAATTCAACTGATTAGTTAAATGAGAGTCAAAGACAGGCCTTTGTCTTAATTAGCCTTCTATTTGGTCAGTAGCAACAATTATGACTTTCCCCCCCCCAAAAAAAACTGTGGAACTATGTAGCCATTGCAAGGTATGTCTTATAATAGCTTCATGCTTAATTTTCTGTATTTCAAATTAAGTCTCCATAAAGTAACTCTTAGCTGTGACTTTGACTAAATCTTCACAAATGTACAAATAATTTTATCATGAAAAACTAAGGAAATTTAAACTCTGGCTGTTTGAATACTTCGTATTGAGTATTCTAAGAAATCATGCTGATTATGTGCCTGGATGGAAGGAGGCATTGACATACAGTTTTAGAGAAGGTTAAAATATGTTCCTTATTTTTGAGTACAGATGTTCCAATGACGCTGGAGCCCTCATTGTTTCAAATAAAGTGATGAGGTCATTGGGAAAACATTTGATTTGGGAAAGCAGAGTCATGGTTCTGCATCCTGTCCTGTCCAACTCACCCTGATCTTCAGTGCATCACAAAAGTCGGCGACAGCACCCCTCAAACTGAGGGAAAGCTCACCTAAGCAATACCCTCGTGTCGCAGCCGGCTGTTTTCTGTATCCTGCTTCCTGTCGTTGACTTAAAAGCTTTACTTATTAGATTTTAACTGGAAAAGTTAACAGATTTAGACTGTTGGCAAATTGTCCAATAAAATTAAGTTGGTGATGCTAACAAGAACATTAAAGCGAATGCTGCTAGTGACAACTTACGCTCATAATACGGTAGGAGTTTATAACCTGGGCTCCCCAGACCTCTTGGGGTTTCGGTGGGTTTCTGAAAAAGGCAGTTGGGATACTAGCACTAATGATTCACCTTGACATGGAGTTTTCAGTCAACTGAGGGAGGTAAACAATAAACAAGTAATTATAGGTATAATATGTATTAAAGAGGAAATGAATAGGAAGCTGTCACTTTGGTAAGTTGGTCAGGGGAGGCGTGGCTGAGGAGACTGAGTTGGAAGAGAAGGAGCAGATCCAGGGAGGACCAAGGGGATGCATCCCAGGCACAGAAAAGAAGTGCAGAGCACGGTGGCAGGGCCAGCTTGGTGCAGTCTCCCAGCGTGGCTCAGCCAGTGTGGCCGGGTGCAGGGAGGACAATGTCCAGTGGAGGCAGAACTTGCAAAGGAGATTATCTTTTACTCAAGGTGCAGTGGAAGCCACTGAGGAGTTTGCAAACCAGCCTGGGACTGGGGACTGGCCATCTGCATTTTTAAATGATGGGTCTGCATTTTATGTGGAGAACATTGTAGTAGGGCCACACGGAAGCAGGGAGACAGGTTAGGAGACACAGGCCAGTGAGAGATGACAGTGGCTGGTGGTGGGGCCCTCAGGAAAAAGGTGATATAGATACAAAGATGCACAATATTGCAAATTGACCAAGGGGTTGACGGCAATTAAACAAAAGACACATAATGAAAATATCTCCTAGTTAGATCAATGCTTTCTTATAACAACGAGACTCGAGTGTTTTTAGGTTGATGTTGTCCGCAAGAAATGTACTGACATTATAACACAAATAATGTCTCATTTCCACATAAATGCACAGATTTGACAAGTACTTATCTTTGACTCCTCACGCCTGAGCAGAAGAGAACACTCATACCAGTCATAAGCCTAGGAACTTGGAGATGGTGACTGATTCTCCTGCCAAGCAAACTCCTGTTTCCATGATTAGCAGAAGCTGAGTCACGTGGGTAACGGGTCTGTCCATGTACAACTGTCTTAAAATAGGCTGGATGGTAGAATGAGGGAAGAAGGAGGAGATCACACTCCCACGTTTTTCTTACTAATTTCCTCCTTGGGGTGTTGGGCGCAGGGAGAGGGGTGATTCTATTAACAAAGATGTCTCAGGTTATCCTGGGAGGATTCAGCCAATGAAGACAGTGTGGGTGCATGTGTGAGTCCTGCTGCTTTCATAGTCTGTGCGTCACCGTAGCTAGCTACAAACAAGTTCATAGAAACTCCATTAGTGAAAAGGATCAGAGACAAAGACTTCCTTTAGTGATATGAGTATAAAACCTCCCTATAGCATGCTTCATATGAAGTAGGAAATATAGCAGGTTTGAAATAAATAACTTGGTCAAATCAGTCCACAAAAGCTGCAGTCCAGGAGGCAAACTTTGGTAATAAATTAATGATATAAAATAGCATACTTTGGTGTGAATCCAATAAGGGAAAAGCAATCTCAGGTCGTCTCCTTCACCTCAACTTTTAACCCTATTTCCTCTCTCAAGGCCCTGAAATCTGTGGCTTGCCAGGGTTTGGGAGCAGAAGCCAAGTTTTTGTTTAGGTGACTGAGACGTTTGAGGAGGGGCTGCTACTTGAGGGCAGAACAAAAAGCTGGGGTCAGCTCAGTTCTCATTTCCCCACAGGGCAAAGCAGTCTATCTGTCTGTCTGTCTGTCTGTCTATTTATCTATCTGAATGAACACGTTTTGTGAAAAGATATCAAAGGAAAAGACATAGTATATAAGATAGTTTATTTTACAGGATTTTAAACATATCAATAAAGCACTTATCCAGGATATGGAAGATGCTTTCCAAAAATTATCCAAAGTTGATGCTAATTATTAAAGACATGCTGGTAAACATTTCAAACAATTCAGAAGCATGAAAAAAAAAATTAAAGTTCCCTTACTCACTTCGTCCACCTCCCCTCCCCTCCAAAGTAACCACTGCCATGTGTGGCCTGTCTCCTTCCAAGTTTTTTCTAATCACACTAACTTACATGTGGTACCTAACAAATGTAATACCAACATGTCGTGTGGATTGTTCAAAGCATGATTATATCACACATGTGATTCTGCAAATTGCTTTCTTTATTCTTTAGACATCATTCCACATCAGCAAAGAGCCACCTTATGCTTTTTAACAAATACATCATTATTCTTTGAAAGGACTTATTTATTTTACCAGTGCTCTATTGGTAAACATTTAGAAAGTGCTTTCATATACAGACACTTTCTAGGTAATGGAATTTGCTCTGATGGGATTTTTATCTGAATATTTTAAGATCAACTATTAATATGAACTGAGAACTATTTGGATTTACAGAACACTGAGGCCCTGAGACATTAAAGAACTGGTCCAAGGTTGCAGGGTACTGAGCCTGGTGTCTTCCCTTGTGAGCCGGCGAACGCCACTGTCCTCTGGGGATGGGAAGGGCGTTGAGATGGGGATGAAGTGTTTAGTGGAGAAAATAATGCAAGGAAAGGAGGCAGGAAAGTGACACAACAGGCAAGGGAAGAGGGAAGGACAAAGGGAGTTGGTTAAGTGGAGGGGGGGGGGGTCGTCTGACTTCAGTGAGGCCCAGCAGAGAAGAGGGAGGCCACAAGAGGGACAGAGGAAGTGTGTGGAGCCCATGTTTTTCAAAGGATTTTATTTGTTGCCAAAATCCAATGTAAGAGAGAAGCCAGAAAGTATTCACATAGGAAGGACATTGTAAAACCTTGATTAAGTCCTGGCAATTGACTCAGAGAATGTTGCCATGACTCAGACCAGAATTAAATAGTATGTTCCTACAGATCATATTGGGGAAAAAAAGAATTAAAAAGTATGATGCAAGCTTTAGGAAGGGAGCAATTTTTAATATAGCTATTTTGGGATTTAAGCATGCCAATAACGAGGGATACAGAAAAGACATATGTTGCCATTAGGCAAAATTACAAAGCAGGTCAAATCTTGTGTGAGTCCCCACTCCCCCATCCCCACCTTTTCCCCACCTTCAAGGGGCCCTTCTACCTGTCTTTCACCCCCAAATATCCTGAGTCCCAGTGGCAGCTCCAGAGTTTCTATACTGTAAGGGCTTAGGGGCAGCAGTTTAGGTGCAAGGAGGGGCTAGAGGGCTAGTCTCAGAGTTGCATCTGCAGAACAAGCAAATCATTTTTTGCTCAGAGTGTGTTATGAAGCAAAACAAATAGCAAAGTTTCCAAAAGATGCTGTTATTCACATTCTACATTACATTAAGAGAAAGTCAATTCCTCATCTCAAACATTATTTCCCTTACTTTATATGGGGTGGCGTGGGGTAACAGAGGAGGAGGAATCCTCCCAGGGCTGCACATTTATCCCATTGTGCTGCTCATGTCCTCTCTGCCTCCTTCTCATCAAGGATGGCACTGATGACAGGTTAGGATGAGCTCAGAGAAGGCACTTCTGGATCACAGGCTCAACTGTCACTGTGACTGGGCTCTTGGCATTTTGTCAGGAAACAAATTCAAGCCAAAGAATCAGTCTCCATGGGGTGCAATGTTAGTTGGTGGAGTGAATATTCTGGAAGAGAAATCATTCTTCCCAGCTCCAGAAGCAGTTCTACCCCTCTGTCTGCTTCTGAGGCCAGGCCAAATGAGAGTTCAGGCACATAGTTGATAATTTGAGGTTGGGGGAAATTTACACTGTCTTAAGCCAAATAAATAAAGTACTGGATAGATTTGTGAGTATGTAAGGATATGTAAATGAAGGTATTATCTTTGTGCACAAAAGAAAATTTAAAATATGTTGGCCCTTTTCACGTGGTAAAGCATGATCAGGACATAGGCGCTATGAAGATGCACTCTCAGGGGCTGAAAATATGGCGTGCCCTCAAGGAGGTTAGAAGAGGATGTTAAAGTGGGTGTTTCATCCCAGTTGTTGATGTGCAGTTGAATTTCATTCCCCACTCCCTTTACCAAGCAGAGGTGTATCAGTCAGGGTTCAGTTGCAGGAAGCAGAAACTACTCTAGGAATTTTAATCAGAACAATTAAAAGAATTTGGTGCTTAGAAAATTTTAGAAGGCTTGAGGAGTTGATTTCAGGCCAGACTTACAGAAAATGACTTTCAGAACTGGGCCCCCAGGGAGCTACTACTCTGTCCACCAGCCAGAGGTAGGAAGTCAAGAGGTTACCATGTAAACTCTAGAATTGTTGATGCCAAAATCATATCACCATAGCTGTGACCCAGAGATAAGGAAACCTCTGTCATCACTGATGCAACTGCCTTTTAATGCCCGTGAGGATAATGGCTGGAACCTGGATCACAGATGCAGAAAATACTGTCTCCATCCCCTGGGGTTTGCATGCAATGGGAAGACCCCCCTCCCCATCCCCAGCTCCATTCTGCCTTCCAAATCTTGTTCAAGTGCCTTCAAGTGGCAGAATATAATTTGCATCTAGAATACTAACTGTAAAATCATCTGAAAATAGTTGTTTTCGATTTGATAGTCAAGGAAAGCACACAAGAAAAGAGGTTGGAATCGATGCTGAGGACCAATTCACCATATCTGCTACAGAGCGTGGACTGATGGGGAGTTGTCAGGGAAGTGGGTTCCCCTTCC
This sequence comes from Lemur catta, assembly GCF_020740605.2. Lineage (NCBI taxonomy): Eukaryota > Metazoa > Chordata > Mammalia > Primates > Lemuridae > Lemur > Lemur catta. The sequence goes on from NC_059139.1 coordinate 45,406,153, forward strand.
CTCAGGTTAAAAGAGAAGGGCTTCAGGGACACCACTCAGAAAGCTGGAGATGCATCCTCTGCAGTTTGGGAGTTAGGGCAGAAGGCATTCTAACCCCTGCTTGGGGAATCTAAAACTGAGAGGTGCTCTGACTTCAGAAGCAAAGTGATTTTGGTGCTGCACTGTGATTGGCCGGTTCTCCCAGAGTTTGGGATTCAAGAGGAAGAAAGTAGAAGGAAGCATGAGGGTTTCCAATGGATATGATGGTCCACACATGAAAGACAGCTAGTGTGGAATTGATTCATGACTGTCCAAGTGGGCTGTCTGAAGGGGAGAAGGAGCTTCAGCAGAAAGAGGCTGGAGGTCAGCCATGGAATTCCTAGGGGCTGAGGAAAGAGGTGTAACATGGAGCAGGAGGAGGACACAGCATATACAAACATTTCCCCTAAGAGCAGGAATCTTAGACAAGTTTACTGTCTGCCAGGCCTGGAGAGCGTGCTGAAGGCTCATGCCAACTTCAGACATTATAAATGATCCTGCCTCTTTTAATCTCCTCTCTCTCCATACTTCATAGGTTAGAAGCTATAGGTACAAGAGAGGATGGAGGAGGAGATGCAAGGGGATGAAAGTGAGTGACACATAATGAATTGTGTCCCCCCAAATTTGTATGTGGAAACCTCAACCCCCAAGAAGGCTGTATTTAGAGATAAAGCTTTTACAAAAATAATTAAAATTAAACGAGATTATAAAGCTTGATCCAATAGAATTACTTATGAGAAGAGACACCAGAGCACTCTCTGCCCTGTGAAAATACAACAAGAAGGTGGCTGTTTGTAAGCAAGGAAGAGAGCCCTCACCAGGAACTTAATGAACCAGCATCTTGATCTTGGACTTCCCGGCCTCCAGAACTGTGAGAAATAAATTTCTGTTGTTTAAGCCACCCAGTCTGTGGTATTTTGTAATGGCAGTCCAAGCAGACTGTGAGAAGCAAATTAAGCCCCCTACTCTGTCTGCTTGTAACTTGCAAGCTGAAGGGAGAGAAGGGTTACAAACTTAAACCAAGCTTAGAGTTTCAATGATTATATAAAGGTGGATATTTCTCATACTGAATTGAGATCATAATTTGTTGCTTTTTATGTCCAAAGAGTGATCAGACATGTCATAGAATTGTTTGGTATTTCTTCCAGGGACTGGAGAAGAACTAGCCTGAAGAGTGAATTTAAAGAGTCAGTGGGGGCAGAATATAAAGTTGCCTGATAATTACAACCTAAGAATTGTTCTTGTTCAACATATTGATTATAAATTACCCTCCCAAATCAATACATCATGTTTCATACTAGAGATATCCATATATCCTTAAGGAGATAAAATGACTCTAGGCACCTTAGAAGTGACCATACCTGGCTGAGCTTCCCAGAACTGGATTGGCCCATGATGAAAACAGAGGTAAGTGGGAGAGGCAATTGGCTGGCTGCACTTCTGACTCCTTTCCATTTCCAAATGCATCAATGGCACATAGACACAAAAGAAATTCATATTTGTGAGCACTCAAGGAATCCATCCATATCATAGCATGTAGGTTGGAGTTCTTTAATGAATCACAGCCCAATTTTCTTTCTTGCTCCTGGCTATTTTGTTGTTGCTTAAAAAGTCTGCCAAGTGAAGGGTCACACAACTTCTTACCTTAACGTGGTAAAGCATATTCGGTAGGTGATGGGTAAACTTCCTCAGGTGTATGACACAAACCCTGGTTATCACCCATGTGGAAACGAAAATTGTGTGGATGGTCTGACAAGGAAGTATGATTTCATTCCAATTACTCAAGGCCAAACGAGGAGATTCTGTCTGTTAGCCACTTCTGGTCTGGTTTCTTCCGCTACTCTGGCTCTTTTCCCAGGTGAATAACTCTCATTACAAAATAGCATGGCTCTCAGGCAGGCCATGTGATGTCTGAATAGGGTTAAGGCAGATGGCAAACATTCTTGACCTTCAACCAACATGAAGCTAGAATAGGCTAATGCCCTTTTAGTGGGAAGAAGCCCAATCTGGTAGGTAAAAGAGGACTCAGATTTTGATGAAAACTATTGACCTTGATAAAGGCAAAATGTGTGGCTTCTTTACCTCTTGCCTTTAAATCTTTTAATTAGATGAACTAAGTGAAACCATTCTTTCAGGTTAAAGAGTTAGCATTTCAAGTGTATCTGTTTATTCAATATTAGATTGAAGACATTGACTAACATTGTCAAAATGTGGTATACCACTAAAGGAAATCAACATGCACTTTAAAAAGTCTATTTGTATAATAGTTTAAGTTGCTCAGTTGCCAACCAAGGGGAAATGGCAACAGGGGACAGTGGAATGTGTTTCAACCCTGTCTCTTACATGATGCTAGTTTGCCCAGAAATGAATAAATGCACAGCAAACTAGGGTGGGCTCATAAGTTCAAAGGCTAATTAATAAAGCTAAAGATTAATATTTAGCAAAGCTGAAATTTAAAATTTCTCTGAGATTAATTTACACACCATAAAATTTGTTCATTGTAAGTGTTCAATTCAATTATTTTTAACCAATCGGCAGAGTTGTGCAACCATCACCACAACCCAGTTTTAGAACTTTTTCATTGCCTCAGAAAGTTACTTCATGCCCATTTGCAGTAAATCTCCACTCCACCCTCAGCCCCAGGCAACCATTAATATAATTTCTGTCTCTATAGACTTCATATAAATGGGACACAATATGTACTATTTCATACATCTGGCTTCTTTCAGTTAGCATAAAGTTTAGCTAATATGAATAGTACAGCAATGAACATTTGCTTACAGATGTTTGATTTTATTTCTCTCAGTTAGGTACTTCAGAGTGGAATTACTGGTTTGTATGATAAGTTTATGTTTAACTTTTTAAGAAACTTTTTATTTTGTAAAGTGTCTATATCATTTTACATCCCTTTCAGGAATGTATGAAAGTTTCCATTTCTCCATGTTCTTACCAACACTCTTTATTGTCTCTCTTTTTTATTTTTGACATGCTAGTGGGTATGAAAAGTTAACTCATCATGGTTTTAATCTGCATTTCCCTAATGAGTAATGCTATTAAGCATCTTTTCATATGCTTTGTTAAACATTCCCATATCTTCTTTGGTGAAATATCTATTTAAATCATTTGCCCATTTTTAAATCAGGTTGTTTGTCTTATTGAGATATAAGCACTCCTTATATATTCTAGATACAAGATCATTATCAGATACTTAATTTGCAAATATTCTCTTCCAGTCTGTGACTTGTGTTTTCATTCTCTCAGTAGGGTCTTTTGAAGCACAAAAGGTTTTTTTGATAAAGTCCAATCTTTCAATATTTTGATTTTATGGATTGTGCTTTTGGTGTGACTTTTTTTTTTTTTTTTTTGGTAGTTCTACCATTAACTGGCGTGTGGGAACATATACTCTCCTCTGTCCTTTTTGCTGTATCCCTAAAGCTGACCAAAAGTATTTTACTGAAGAAAAATAGTAATAAAGAAATTTAAGACAGGCACAATCTCTAACATTGCTTTGAGAATGTAGAAAAAAATGAGCTTATTTTGAATAAAGGAGGGAAAAAACTAAAACCCAGCATAAAAGTTATTCTGAGAGAAACGTTGCAGTAAACCTAACATTAAATTAATATTAACAAGAGGATGGACGAGCAGGAAGGGAAGACATAGTTAAAATGCGACATTATTGATTGTTTCTGAGGATAATATAAGAAAAAGCAGAGGCCTTTTGGGGGACCCTGACTCCAGGCAGGCCACGTGGAGGGACTGGTGGCGCTTCCTTCCCTATCGTTCGCCTTCTCTTTTCTGGTGACATAAGGTGGGGCTAGTTAGAGTGTGTAAGAGGAGAGAAAGCACGCAGCACCTAGTCTGCAATAAAGAAAATAATGATGTGAAAAGCCGGAGTCAGAAAACCCAGGCTTATATCCCAGCGCTGCCCCCAGCTAGCTAAATTACCTCGGGACATTTGATCTCAAAAGTCTCTTGTTTCTTCCCCTTTAAAATGGAAACAATAATTCCACTTCCCAGGGTGACCAGCTTGCTAATGTGTCTGCTGCAGTAGGAACCCCGTAGAGTCTACCACAACAATCCAGAAACGTTCAGGGCCAAAGCACCTCTAGGTGGGGCAAGAGGGTGTGAGCATTAAGTCCCAGAAGACTAGAGATTAAAGCAACCATTCGTACCTTTGATATGCAAACGAATTGACCGCGAGCCGCAACTCCTGTCTCCCGCACGTTCACCCCAGGCGGCCCTGCTCTGCCTTAACCTTCCCGGGCGGGATCTGGGCAAGCAGGGACAGCCCCTAGAGCCCAGAGCCCGCAGCAGTCACTCACACTGGCCGATCCTGATCTGTGCACCCAGCCCTGCCTTGGCCTGGCCCTGCCTTGCCCGTGGAGACCTCAATAAGGGCCCTGGCGCAAGCGCTCCCCTGCTCCTGCCTTCCGCCTCCTGACCTCCCTGCGCTCGCCCAGGGGCCCCGCGTGGCCGGCCGCGCCTCGGGTGTCCAGCAGTATCGTCAACTCTTTTCCTCTCTGTCTCCTCTAAGGCTGCCCTGACTCACTGTCTCAATAAAAGAACACAGAACAAGTGGGGCAGGCTACTGGAAAAAGAGACAAATTTGCCTTAAATCACAAAGGTCATACAAAAGTAAAAATAAAACAACATTCGTGGCAGAGTTTGACATTCCCTCTGGAAACCTATTCAGTTGCTAAAAGAATCCCAGTGTCATCAGTAATTTGATTGGGATGGGCAGTGGAATACAGGGAAAGCTCTCTGGGAGAAAGAAACCCCATAGTTTTTTGTTTTTAACTTAAGCGATTAAAGGTGTGGGAGATCTTAGACTCTAAATGAAATATAACTGATACCAGAGAGCAAACCAGTGAGGAAGAGTTTAGTTGAAACTAAGCGCTGCCATTAAAAAAGAAAAAAGCAGGAAGAAGTTTTTCTTATCAGTCAAATGAAGGCATTGGTGTAGATGAGACTTTGAGGCTATTTCATGTTTATGGTCTCACCACAGGGAAGAACTTTTCGTAGAAGTAAAACTCTACTTGCCAGAAGGAAAGTTTCCCAAGAAGATTTTAACGTGGTTGATAAGATGGAGAATTGCCCAGAAAGTTCTCTTAAGAAGGAGGGTATTTTGAATGAAGTAAGAAAGCAGGAAAAAAGAATTCCTACATTAAGACATACGCTGGTACATAAAAATTCATATGTGAAAAATACTGGAGATAGCATCTCCTCTACACTGGAGTCCAGAAAAAGTCGGTATTTGGATGCTAGAGATGGCTAACTTTCAGATCACAATGTTAGTTAGACACGATAATTAAATTTGGAAAGGCCTGGAAATGTGCAAATAGGTTATGAAAATCAGGAAGGCAACCGAGAGACAGATCACTTGCAGGGCCTGGGCCTATACCTGGGCTTGAAGAAATATCGTGAGCCTCATATGTCATAACTAAGTAGATCGTCATTGAAAAATATTTCCGGAGACTGGCAATTCCCCCTCATTCTCTGGGCCTGCAAATCTGGTTCTTAGCGCCCAGCAGCTTAGACCCAGAAGGCAGACTTATTTGTGGCATATAGAACGGCTGTGACTGAGTTTTAAAATAAATACTTCAATACTTGAATATGATGGTCCGTAAAAATATGACTACTAAAATAACTTAGACATTCACACCTGTGCTGGATATCTTCTGTTCTTCCCTCTCGATCTGTTCTCCACCTGTTCTTGCTCTGTTCTTGGCCCTGTTGGGATTACATCAATGGGTTCCTTCCTTTCTGCTTTCCTGAGGGGACCCTCATGAATGCCATACCTTAGTGCCAGGCATCAGGAAGAACCCTGTTAAATTTAGCAAACTCAGGAGAATGGGAGTCTTGTCAGGGACACGTGTATGTGTGTGGTGTGTGTTTTTGTATGTAGTGTGTTTCTGTAAATAAGACATGTGCTTACTCAAAGGCCAAAGTTAAGGGAGAGAAGGAAGGGAAAACAGATGAAGGAGCCTCTATTTCCAAGCGATAATACCCCTGCCAGAAGGCGCTGTGTATTATGGATGCAGGGCTCTTTGCCTGCAAGTCTTTCTGTGCGTGTGAAGTTTTATTGTATATAAGCGTCATACATGCTAATTGCAAAAAGTCCACACAATAGCAAGTTATGAAGTATTTGAATAAAGAGAAAACTACTTATAATTCCTCTAGACAGAACTGACATTTTGGAGTATGTCCTTTCAGACTTTCTCTCTTCTCCTCTTCCTTGTTATTTATTAGAGTGTGTGTTTATTTACAATAGCAACATGTGCTGATTTTGAAAAAATGCTGAGGATGTCAAATTGTATAAAGGAAAAAAAAATTAAGAGCCAGATTTCTTTTCTGAATCGGAAGTTCCTAAAGGGGTATCAAGAGTAACTTAAATAGTATTATTCCATAATAATCTAAACTCTTTCCATACTCAGCCTTCAAGATGTGATGCTCCTGGAACTTGGTCATGTACTTACAGCTTGAAAACAAGTCAAGGGAAATGCTGGCTTTACACACTTTCCTAAAGCCCCCCAGCTTCAGTCTCCCACTATCTCTGTTCCCCTCTTCTTTTCAATGAAAACATACTTAGTTATGAAAACCTTAATAGCCATAGTATTAGAGGAGTCTAAAAAGCATTAGGTAGGAATTTTCCCCCCTCTGAACAATATAAAGGTGTTTTTGAAGAAAAGAAATATTTTTCATTACCAAAGTAATATATTATTGTTATATAAAACTTCAAACAATAGAAAAATAGATGCAAAATAAAATGTAAAATCACTCTACTCCCCTCTCAATCTTTATCCCAAACCACCCCAATCTCATGCCTCAGGAGTAACCATCGATTAAACATATTTTAAAAAGAACTGAATGCAGTGGAACAAATTTTCTTCAGACATTTTCAAGATATGAAAAAAAGTTGGAGAAAAAGAATTAGCCTTTATCTTGCCCATTTTAAATTGGCAGAAATAGATTCAAGGTTAGAAAGAAGCTTACGAAATGGGTAGAGAAAATCGTAAGAGAAAAGGGTTTTGTTTGTCTGCTTTAAAGCATTCTGAGAGAAAAATAGACCCATAGAGAGGAATTCAACTTGCTGGGGGGGGGGGAAACTAAGAAGAGATTCAGAATTACCAATTTTTAAGAATTGAAACTTCCAAAGAGAAGTAGAGATAGAATGTGGTTCACACACCATGGGAATGTGAAGGGCTTCCGGCAGGAGGGGGACAAGTGTCCACCATGGCTGGCAGTGGGAGGAAGAGTCGGCTTTGATGGCTGGTTGCTCAATTTTAAGCCCTCAGGCATGACCCGCTCCATGCAAAGGCAAAGGGATGGCGGGGTGGACTAAAACCGGTTGGTAATAAGAAAATACCAGGAAGACTATACAAAGCATGTCCTGAGAAGAGGAACATGAATGACCCCAATGGCACATTGTTAGTTTTCTAATAGTTGAAGATGATGATTATATTTAGTGGGTGTGGCCAAGAAAAAAATAAAAGACCAACAATGTTTACCAAGTAGTGCATATACTACATTTCTTCTTGTTTTAGTTTATGGCTATAGCTGTTTGCAGAAGCTTCTAACAGTTTATAACCTTCTTAGAATTTCTTTTTATTTTTTTCTTTCAAAAATAACCAGTGTATTTTTGAAGATCTTTGTGTTGGGATTAGGGCCTTAAAGGCATTTTGCATAAGGAAATAAGAAAATAAGATTTTGTGAAAGCTTTCAAAGGACTAATTACAGGCTTGAGCCCATTTAGGAAAGAGAGAAAAATCCTCCTTAAGGGGAAGTGGGAAAAAAAATGAGGAACAAAACCATAAGAAAGAGGTAGACTGGAGATGTTTATGTTCAGTTACTTTGTGTTATCGGTTTCTGAGTGTGGTGTGAAAAAAAATTAATAGATGATGATTGAATAGGAAGTGGTAAAATGGAGAGAAAAGAATAAATTCTCCAAAATAGGGTTAAGCTATTTTTGTTATAATTGTTGTTAGGCAGTTACTATTCATCAAACTAGGTTTTCATTTTTTTGTTTTCTTAAGTATAGGAGTTACGAAGATAAAAGAGATGATATCTGGGAAAACATAATGCTTTCTTTGCTATTTTTTAAACTTCTTTTGTAGCACCTTTCCCACTAGAATATGTTGCAGCGTTAGGTTGCAATCTGGTTGAAATCTGTTGAAAAGCCAACACCAGTATTTTCTCTCGTTATCTCATAGATGGATGCTCAACTGCTGAGCAGCAAAGACTCTAAGGGAGGAATTCAGAGCCAGCATTTTTTCCAGTGGGCAGATGGAAGCCAATAAGTAGCAGAGGGGTTGCTTAATACAAAGTGGCAGGAAATAATGTGGCAAAACTAGCTGTTTCCGTCTTCAGTCCTCAGTAGCCATTCACACTCAGACTATCAAGATGGCAAAGTTGAATTGAACTACTTGGTGCAAGTGCCAACTAACTACATGTTAAAAGATAAAAATGCCTACTTGCATTTTGGCCTGTTGAGTATCAAGAGCCCTGTTATGAGTAGAATTCTTTTGATTGTAAAGGAGCAGTGTGGCCACATGCTAATGCAGGAAAGGGACTCACAGGCAGAAAACCCCGGGGAATCTGAACACTAGGCCATGGGAAGGTGAGAACCAAGGTGGCTTTGGGCTCTGGCTACATCCTCTCCCTTTCCTCCTACTCTTTCCTTCCATTCCCTCCCCTCCCCTTCCTCCCTTCCCCTTCCCTTCCGTCCTCTTCCTTGGCAACTCTCCTTTCCTCTGTCTGCTCAACTGGTCTCAGTTGGCATCTTCTGGATACCCACCTTCGCTCCCTATTTTCCTTGCCTTTACACAGGCTGCATCCTTACCCTGGACTGTTCTCCCTCCTCTTCTTAGTCTGGCTGGGTCCTGTCTGTCCTTTCAGAGTTGTCTCAGGTGCAGCCACTTCCAGGCAGCTCCTCGTCACCCCACAGTGTCCCACCTGTGAGCTCCCAGGACTGCTGGTGCTGACCATGCCACTCTTGTTGTAATTGCCTGCCCACTTGTCCCTTCCCCCAATGCACTGTGGGCCCCTTGAAGGCAGTAACTGTCCCTTGTTCCCCCAGCACTTTCCACAGAGCCTGGAAACATCGGTGAACAGCACACCCTAGGATTGTACAGTGCCCTCTGACTTTCCAGCGTCACTGACCTAACTTTTGAGTTTGGGTGTCAGATTCCCAGTGGGGCTCATTGGACATTTATTGAATAAATGAATGAGTGAGTGAATAAATGAATCTGTTGCTCACATTCTGGATTACACATAAATTGTTTATATTGTCACAACATCTAATACTCTCATATTTGTCTTCCTCATCATGGCATGCATCAGATTTGCTTGGGTCTGGAGTTTAAGTCCAGAATTCTATAGTGCAAATCAGTACAGGGCTAGCACTAAGTAAAATCATACTGAATCCAATAGAGAAGGATCCTGACTCATTTGTTGACTTGGAGTCCCTGACTGAGAATTCCAGCGGCTGATGTAGCCCAGCTGGCTAAGAAACAGCACACCTTCTGGGAGATGGCTCAAGATGAGTGGCTTTTTTCCTAGCCAGGAGACAAACTATACTTTGGATGTCAAATGACTGAACTGGTTGGTATTCCTCCTAAAACCTTTCACTCCCAACTGGAAAAATTCATAATGTTGTAAAAAAAATAATGGCTTGCGATTTATATTTTTGTGACCTTAAGAATATTCCTAGGAGGCACATTCGTGTTCATCCTCTCACTGGGCTTACAAACCCTTGCTTTGCATCTTTGGCTAGACTTCAGAAATTGTTTTTCACGTTTCTGATTTGATTCCATCAAGATTTGTGAACACCACAAATTTGCCGCATTCATTATGTAAAAATGGTCTATTTCACAGTTACTGGTTCCTCCATGAGTTCATTACGACTCACTTCAATCTAGGCTCATGCTCACCTAGAAAAAGGAGGTGAAAAGTGGTTTTGAACTCTGAAGAATTTCACAGTCTAGTATAGCTCAGCCTGTTATTTCCCAGCATTGCTGCTCTAACTTTTGAGTTCAGGTGTCATATTCCCAGTGGGGCTTGTAGCGAATTCTTGGGATACCAACAGCAAGAAAAAGCATGTCTGTCTCCAGTTGGAAGTAAAAGGACATAAGCTCCGTTTCTTTGACAAGAACATGGAATTTCCCTCCCAAAGCTCATGGGGGAATTTTTGGCTTACATGGTTTTGCTGCCACAACCACGTTGGTCTGAGTGAATGTCATTAAGTATGAGAATCCCATTTCCAGTTGTTGAACTCTCTGTACCAATTTGGGGATTAGTTTCTCTTGGCTAGTTTCAGTGCCTTTGTCTGCAGTTATATTTCTCTGTTAATTATCCTTTACTCAAAATAAATGAGTACAGAAAAATCTTCATGGAAGGTGGAGGGGCATTCCTTACAAATGTGCTCAAGGGGAGTTTCCAAGAATCAAATAACATTCTAGGATGAGAAGATCAGGAAGAGAATCGAGTCAGTCTTGATTAAAAATGGGCACTTCAACAGTGAGCCTCTGTAATAGGGAACTGCATGGAGTTTTGCATTTATGATAGGAAGCCATGTGATGTCCACTAAATATTTCGTTTTGTTAATTTTGACACCAGATTTTGGTTTCTGGAACAATATTTTAGAGTAGGCATGAGCTGAAAAGAGGTAGCTTGCAAGTAAATCATTTCCTTTTGCAGTATAAATAACCCAACTGGTAGTGCGTTGGCTGATGGCCATCCCACTTGTAGGGATCCAAGCCAAGACTTGTTCTTTCCTGGGATAAGATTTTTCCAGAACCACATTTAGGAACAACTGCATCCTTCCCTTATTAAGCCTCTAGCTATAAAAGAAGGAATGGGAAAGGGGGGAGCTTGTCTGTCAGCAGGGTCACTAAATATTCCATTCCAGAAAGCCAATTGGCACTTGGTCAGCCTCTCAGAGTTGAAAGGCCACAAGACACCTGGATCAGGTGCATCCTTTCTTAAGTTAACTGTCCAGGAACCACATACTCACACAATATCAAATTCCTACTAACCAATCAGGCTCCCAAATTCCCATGCAAATCACCCCTCAGGCATCAGGTGGTGCCGAGAATAGTTGTTTTCTAGGCAAAAACATGTTTCACCTTCCTGTCTCTGATGCCTAAAATATCACCATTAAAGATTTTTATCTTTGGGTTGAAGAACTGAATTCACAAGCCAGAGTTTATCTTTTATTGTGATTTTTAAAAAAATGTGAGTGTGGAAATCAATAACCAAGGGCAAGAGGCTTAAAAGAGCAGTTAAAAAAATAAATATACTTAAGCATGGAATGACTAAAATGCAATTTTTGAACTGATTAGGCTATGAATGTAAATTTAATTAACCATAGGCATGTAAGAGACCAGAAAATTACTAAATGTGGCAGAAATGGATTCTTTCGTTTAATTTCTTAACATTTTAAAAATGTAGTTTTTGACAAGCAAATATGTTCACATAGTTCAAAATGTAAAAGGTTCAAGAAAGCACACATGAAAACTCTTCCTTCTATTCCTAGTCCTTAGCTACCCTCCTCTCTTTCCAGAGGTCAAGGATATTGACTTATCATAAGTCTTTTTAGAGATGGTCTACACACTTAAATATATTTACATGGATTTCAGCATACTATATACAGTCTTCTGCACTTTGCTTTTAAACCTAATAATGTATCTTTCAAACCATTAAAAATGAGCTATTTTATATAAAAATATGAGCCAGAATTAACAGTGTGCATTCCAAATGAGTATACCCAGAATAAAAGAGTATTTCCATATATTAGTTTATTAAGAAATGTCCGATTTCTTTAACTACTAAGTTTAACGGTTGATATCTATGACATTTCACTTTGACACTGCTTGTTTTATTTTTATTGTGATGGTACATCCTCATTCTTTCAAACAATGGTTTAGCTTGTGATTTTTTAAAAAAATATTTTTTAAAAAATCTTAATTTTTATTTAAAAATTAAATAAATTTATTTTCCCTGACTGGTAATCTAATGACAGGTGTGGATCAAAGTTTGGGGTAAAGCAGTTTCTTCTTCTTCTTCTTCTTCTTCTTCTTTTTTTTTTTTTTGAGACAGATTTTCATTCTGTTGGCCTGAGTAGAGTTCTGTGGTGTCAGCCTAGCTTACAGCAACCTCAAACTCCTGAGCTCAAGCGATCCTCCTGCCTCAGCCTCCCAGAGTGCTAGGATTACAGGTGTGAGCCACCATGCTTGGCCTGGCTTGTGATTATCTGTCAAATTTTCTTTAGAGCAATTTTTGTGAAACCATGGATAAGTCAAAAATTTGTGTTTATTTTTGAATAGGAGTTCCATCATGGAACCAATGCAGGGCAGACAGCTTGAAATATCAACAAAGTGTTTGGGAAGGATGTGGCTAATGAACTCACAGTATGTCGGTGGTTTGAGAAGTTCCCATGTGATGATTTTAATCTTGAAAATGAGCCACGTGGATGTCCTGAGACCAAGGTGGATAATGATGAGCTGAAAGCTGTAGTGGAAGTAAATCCATCTCATCCTACGTGTGAATTAACAGCAAGGTTTGCCATTACTATTTCAACAATATTGGACCATTTGAAACAAATTGATAAGGTAAAAAGCTGGATAGATGGGTAATGCATGAATTAAAAGAGCATCAGAAGAGAAATCGTTTTGAAGCTTGTCTTTCTTTGCTGTCATGACATAAAGGCGAACCATTTCTACACTGTATTGTTATGTGTGATGAAAAATGGATTATTTTTGACAATCATGAGTGTTTGACACAATGGTTGGATAAAGACAAAGTGCCGAAACACAGTCCAAAACCAAATATTCATCAAAAAAAGGTAATGGTGTCTGTTTGGTGGTCCAATGCTGGTATTATCCACTATAGCTTCATGAAACCCGATCAATCAATTACAGCAGATGTCTACTGCAACCAACTGGATGAAATGATGAGGATGCTTGCAATTAAGCAGCTGAGATTGGTCACTAGAGACAGGCCAATCCTCTTGCAAGACAACACTCAACCACATGTCACACAAATAGAGCTGCTCAAACTACAGAAGCTGGACTTGGAAACTCTGTCATCCACCATATTCACCAGACCGTGCACCAACTGACTACCACTTCTTCCAGGCTTTAGACCACTTCTTGCAAGGAAAAATATTCAATTCTCAACAAGCTGTGGAAAATCCCTTTCAAGATTTCATCACCACTTGCTCTCCAGGTTTCTTTACTGCTGACATAAACAAGCTATTGTTAAGATAGCAAAACTGTGTGGATGGTTTAGGTGCATACTTTGATTAATTATACGGCTTCTTGTTTGAGATATAATAAACTACACTTTTAATTTGAAATCGCACATTTCATATTTAATGACCCAATAACTTGCTCTTCTATGAAATAGTGCTGCCTCTCCAAGCTTCATTGTATCCGAGTCTGTTGTCTAATGGTGGTTTCCTGCTGTTGAAGAGAAGCAGGAGGAGATTAGTAGGTGCCCCTGGTGCATACACTTGGCTGAGTGGCTGAACAAGAGGGGGCTATTCTGTGCCAGTATCGGGTCTTGACAGGTCCAGAAACACTCCTTTTGTTCACCAGGAGTTTTTCCAACTCTGTGAGACTCTCAGAGAAAATGTATAAATGCCTGCTCATTTCAAACAGGTCTTTTGACTTTCTTCAAGAGTCAAGTGAACTCCTATTTGCAGTGAGTCTGTCTCTCCTCTAGGTAAGTCTACTGATGAAAGTAGTCAGAGGTATTCATTGGTGGTGTCATCGGTGTTTGTCATCGAGCTACTCCTAAGAAAACCCTTATTTGTATAACTTTTTTCTTGTATAGTTATTATTTATACTTATTATGCACTGAGCACTGTCCTCCTGTTGTTCCGTTTGATTGTCACACAATGCTATGAGGTAAGTCTTCTTATCCATATGTTACAGCAGAAGAAACTGAGGCCAATTTCATACAGCACTCCTAATTATCCCCTCCACTCCTTCTTGATGAGCTTTGCAAAGCCTTCAATGAATGTCTTCACTCTTCACACCACTAAAGAGCCCTGGGGTCACAGTTTTCCTTATCACATCCCAGTCCTGACGGCACAGCTCGCTCTGGAGCACCCATCTGCAGGTGTGTGCGGCATCATGTGGCTCGTGGGTGCTAGAGATACAGGATGAAGGAGCTCCCACCTGGAGCCCTGGTCCAGCGGTGAAGAATGACAAGTAAGCTGACATTTACAAGGCAGGATGCTTTCACACAGAGAAGGTGTATCAAGCATTCCCCGAGGTGTCAGGAAATGGTTATAGTAATTAACATTTGTTAAGCCCTTGACACATAACAGGACTGCTCTGATTTTTTTATACTTACTTAATCCTCTCAACAATCCCCTGAGGGAAGGATTATTATTATTATGCCACTTTACCGATGAGAAAACAGTCACAAAAGAGTTTATGTAACTGGCCTCAATGGGACACAGTGTGAGCTAAGCATTTCCATTATGTGTTTTACGTAGTTCAATTCAGAGGACATTCATAGCCAAGTTTTGTGGCACCTTTTCATGACTCTTAAGAACTAATTGTGTCATTATAATTAATGCTTGATGATGTGATAGCTAAGGTAGTTTCTGTGGAGAAAGAATAAAGTAGGAAGGCACCCAAGGAAACAGCTTTGATTTTTTTTAACTTGTGGTCAGCTCACCCTTGATGGAGAGAATGGGGGAGGAGAGTTGACTTGATACAGACATAAGCCATTTTCAAAACTCATAACTCATTCATTCGATTTAGGGTGTGGCACTGTTGTATCTGGGTTAACCTTTCTTTTCCTACGCAGGCCGGTCAACCTGCCTTTCCACTGGGAAAAGCCCTGTTTTGTGGTTAGCCATATACCACCCAACCAGCCAGTGTGCTCTTTAACGTGCGATAGTGGTCACAAGGGAAACTAGTGTGGATGACTCAACGTGCTTAGTCACTGCCATAGAAAAATAACCCAAACCAGAACTTACTGGCTCTGATTTTCTGGTGTCATTTATCCAAAGAGCAGTATCATCTCATTGATCTGAAAGGAGTTCCCTCCAGAGAGGGGATTTCACAGAAGGGCGTAAATGTGCAAGATGAGCAAGAATCCAAATTTCACATGGGTGGCACCTGTGGGGAAAGAAGGCCCAGGAGGAGTTTCAGAAATGGGTTGTCTGGAATGGAGCGTAGAAGACAGGGGAGGGAAGACAGGAATGGCTTGTCCTAGGAGAAGGTTTAAGATCTGTTCTCAGAGCATGGACTAAGGGTTAGGGGCCAGGGAAGCGAGCAGGAGAGTGGAGGCTTCCTGGGGGAGTTGCCACTCTCTCATTTCCCCTTCTCTGGGAACTGGCCCCCACTCACACGAATGGACCCCCACCTGCTGGGTCTGAATCACAGGACCCTATTCTTTCTTAGCCATAGCCAATTGGTTCAGGCCACCGCTGACCTGAATGGAACCAATTAGATTTGTCTCTGAGGAATTCGGTAGTTTGAACTGAGAGATATCGGGAGTGCATGCTGTCAAATGAGGCTGGTGGCTTGGAATTGTCGCTAATGGTAATAACCGGATCTCCTCTGGGCTTACTCCTTCTGCAGGCTGGTTGTTCAGATCTTCCTTGGATTTCCTTGTTTATTAACTACTTATGTTTAAATTAGCTGGGGTTGGTTTTTGTGATTCGGGACTAGAAGAGCCTCATCTAAGACAGTGAGAAAGCTGGCAAATACCTCTTCAGGCTTCAATGACATCTTCCCAACTCTGATTGAAGAAAACCAATTTCTCCTAAGTAAGATTGACAGGTCAATTTTCTGAAAATTAAGGCTCCATTGAAGTCTGAGACTACTTGAGAGTGGAAACCAAGAAAAGTGGCTTCTCTCTCTCCTTCTTAAATCATTTAAATTATTTCTCAGGGAACAAGATTAAGGTCCAACTGTGACTGACTCCAGCCAGGGGTAACTGAGAAGCCTCCCACCTGATGATGGGCAAGATTTCCAGAACACATTACTGGCTGCTAAACCAGACTTATTGCATCAGAATACCGACAGTAGGGCCCAGGAACCTGCATTGCAACATTGTAAACAAGCTCCCTCATTAAGATGTATGTTATTATTTAGATAGATTTTATATATCTATATGTATATACACACACATATATGTGTATTTAACAGAAATCTTGGGGGTAAATTCCAGTTCTTCTAAAACATTCGCTAATCATTGGCTTACTATATTAGTTTCCCAGGGCTGCCTAAGCAAGTTAATACAAACTAGGTGGCATGAAAGGACATAAATTTATTCTCTCACAGTTCTAGGGGCTAGAAGCCTCAAATCCAGGTGTTGGCAACACATGCTCCTCTGAAGGCTCCCAGAAAACCCTTCCTTGCCTCTTCTAATTCCTGGTTCTGCCAGCAATCCTCAGCATTCTTTGGCTTGCATCTGTGTCACTTCAATCTGTGTCTGTGTCCTTATTTTCCTCTTCTTACAAAGACTAGTCATTGGCTTAAAGCCCGCTCCAATCCAGTATGACCTCATCTAAACTTGATTACATCTGCAAAGACCCTATTTCCAAATAAGGTCACATTCACAGGTACCAGGGGTTGGGACCTGAATGTATCTTTTGTGGGGGAAACAATTCAACCCACAACACTTCCTTCTGAACATTTATGTTGTTTCTTTTTTTTTCCAAATGATAACACTGCAGTGGACAATATTTTACATAAACCTTTGATGTCACCTCCTCTGACTATTTCTCTATGACAGATTCCTAGGGGGCCCATGACAGATCAGAAGGAGTGTCAACTAGAGTCCAACCAGGAAAACAGAAAACTCTCTTTAATGGGGAACTTAATGAACAAACTGATTACACAGGTGCCGGGAGCAGCTATGAAGCTGTCAGGGGAGGAAAGGCAACCCCAAGTTTAGGAGTGGAGCCACGACCACTCCTGTGAGCACTGGGGCTTACAGGTACTGATGGGTTCTAGAACCAGGGCAGGCCAGGTGGGAACCAGGTCCTCCCCAGTGACTTCCAGGTGCCACCTGCAGTCGAGACTGGGGACCCACCTTTTCCTTTCCTCCCATCTCCCAGCTTCCCCCCGGTGCCTCCATGGTACCGTAATAAATAACATTTGCCCCTAATTACGCCAGCAATAGATATCAACTCTGGGAAATTTGGAAAGAAAAGCAAAGAGAATAATACTAAAATTCCTTTAACCTTAACCACACAGAGACAACCACTATTAACATATATATGTGTAGATATAACATATATTTCTTTTATGAAGTTGTAGTATTCTATACATGCTCTTTGGCAGCTTCATTTTTAATCTTAATGGATTGAGAAAAAAATAAAATTTTAAAATATTAAATTGTTTCATGGTTGCTTAGCATTCTATAATACGGGTACACTATAATCTTAACTTGTCTCCTGTTATTAAACTTTCAGGTTGTTTAAAATTATAAAAATACAGAAGATAATTTCAGACAGTGATAAATGCTGTGAGAATAAAGTATGGTACTTGGGGAAAAGGGCAACTACCGTAGACTGAGTGGTCAGGAAGGCCAAGAATGGTGATGTCTGAAGCTTCACATGCATTCACTCATTTGAGCCTCCCAAGATGATGTGACAGTGCTGTTATAGATCCATTTTACAGATGAAGAAACTGAGGCACAGACAGCACTGTTACTTGCCTAGAGGCATGTGGTTTGTGTGGTGAAGCCAAGATTTGAAGGCAGGCCACCTGGCTCCAGAGCTGTGCTCTTTAGCACACACTGTCCCCGTCCCTGGCAGCCTCTGTACATAGCTCATACGGCCTGGCTGGAGGACACCTGAGAGCCGGCACTTCACCTAGTTCGTCACGGCAGCCCCTAGAGCTGTGCTGGCCAAATAGTTGTACTTGCACCCACTGTTTTATGTCAGGGCTACTCAAAGCTACAGTATAAACATCTATTTGGAGCATCAATTTTATTCAAGGTTTTAGAGAAAATAATATTTTATATTAAAACAGACTCTGTTATTGGGCAGAAAGAAAAATTAATGTGAATATTTAAGATAAAACACAGAAGCTCAGAGAAATGTCATGCTTGCAGCAGGCATTGCCCAAGAAGACCACCAGCCACGCCCCATTCATACCCAGTCACGCCCCTGTGCCCTGAGCACTTCCCTAGGAAAGTCTGAGAAATACTACAGCACTGCCAAGTGCCTCCCCCCATCAGTGAGTGCTCACTAAATATTCTAGAGCCTGAATGGAATTGTGTGTTAATTGCCCTATTACATACCAAGTGAGAGTTGTCCATTTTATTTCTGAATGTTCGAGTTTCTCCTGGACTTGATATTTGCTCTCCTGAACTTGCATTACTATTGAAATACACAGAATGATGCAACTCCAAAATCCAGCAAGGACTGCCACAGACTCTGCCTTTGGATCCCCCAACTTAGTGAGTCAGCTTGCGTGATGGCAAGCCGTCGGAAGACCCCTTCTCCTCCACTTTATATCCCCAAGTCTAGCCCTGTTCGAGACTCGTAGTAGGTGTTCGGTATGTGTATGGGTGCTTTTAATGATGAGAGAATGAAAACATGAGTACTTTCTTTGAAATTAATCACATCAGCACAACCAGTGTTATATAAATTCAAAACTAAGGTAAGAATAGTTTTCTCACAGAATAGCATAATGCCATTACCACCCCTTGGTAATGTTCACAGAAACGCAGGACACTTGTCTCAAGCTCTGAAGGACTCCACAGGTGCCAGCGTTTACTCTTCCCTGGCTCCCCTAGGTCTGTGTCTGAACAGATTTCAAATGAAGCAATCCGTTTACACATCCAGTATTCAGTCCAGCAGACAACATCATACTAAGTAAATAAAAGCCTAGAGGAGCCTGCAGAAAGGAAGCAGAGGAAGCCGTTTGCTTGCATCCATTTGCAGACAGTTCAGACAGCGTCGCCGGCTTGCCCCCGGCCGCCCTCGGGCTTACTCCAGTGCGGTACCAGAGGCGCAGGCAAATCAAAGGAGCAGACCACCTGAAAGTTCCTGTCATGGGACTCCCGATTTCTATTTTACTTCCCCACCTTACTAAAATGATGACAGAAAGCGTCCGTGGTCACTATAGGGGGTATGAGGCATTCTGCAACTTTGTTTAGCCTTTGAAATGCTTACCAGATGCTTGTTTTCCAAGAGACAGCAGTAGTCCTCCATAGTGCTTGCTGTCACGGTCAGGTGAGGCTGTGGGTTATGAAGGAAGGTGGGAGAAGGATGATTTCTAGTGTTAGGTCCAACCTGATATTTCACAGGGGACCTAGAGGTGCAAGGCTGGGTGAAGGAGCTAGAGTCACGACACAGTGGCTGCAGAAGTGTGGCCGTCCCTAAGTGGGAGTGGAGGAGAAAGGGTCATTCGTACCTCAGGCACCCTTGGCCTGTTCTCGTGAGGGTATTCGTGAGACTGAAGTCATCTTCCTTAAGAGGTCTGGGCTAGCTGCTCAAGAGTGTTTTTTCTTTCCTTCCATTCTGGAGCTAAACTGTTCAATTGGAAACCTCAGGGCTCAATGCCCAGGCCGCAGGAAGCTGGAGGTGGGAGGGGCTGTAATATTTTAAATATTATAGGAACTATATTGAATATATCAGCAAAGAAGTCCTCTCTGATAAATGACATTTAAGAAGAAACCAAAAGAAAGAGAATAAGCCATGGGATATCTGGGAAAAGAACATTCTAGGCTGAGGAAATAGCACGTACAAAAGCCTGTGTCCAGAGCAGAGGGTGGCCTGTTCAAGGAGCAACAAGCAGGGCACGAGGAACATGGGGCTTTGGCACAGTTCTACCCGTTTCTCTCAGGCCACCTCGCTACACCCACCAGAACTCCTGCTGTCGATGTCACCATTCACCTCCGCATTGCTCCATCCTCTGGCGTCGTCCTGCTGTCTCCTCAGCACTGGACAGAGCCTGTCACAGCCGCCTTCCTGAGACACTTCGGGAGGGACGGTGCCGGCTCGGACTCGCGTGGCAGTGGTAGAGGTGGCCGAGACGTTGTCAGATTCACGGTACGTTTTGAAGGCAGAGCTTTCAAGATTTGCTGATGGGTGTGAGAAGAGTGGAGAATCAATAGGTTGGGGAAGATAGAAGAAAATAAAGAATTTTCTCTCTTTTTTTGGATATATTAGTTTGAGGTATCCTTTAGATATTTGAGTGGAAATGTCGAGAAGGCAGCTGACTATTGAGGTCTGGGATGGGGAGGAGATACTGGCTTGGGTGTGGGGGGTGTATGGGCAGATGGTGCTGAGCGGAGAGAGAGGAGGCCCGAGGACCAAGTGGCAGGCACTCTGACGCCAAGTGGCAGGCACTCTGACAACAGGAGGTCGGGGGCCGGGGGGGGGGTCACCCATGAGGGAGGGAGAAAGAGGAAGAGTGAGGAAGCATCTCAGGAAGGCAGCTGTGATGGGCTCTGTCCAGTGCTGAGAGAGCAGGAGGAGGCCAGAGGATGGAGCAACGCCGAGGTGAATGGTGACATCAACAGCAGGAATGTGGCCCAAGAGAAAGTGGGGGAGGGCACAGAAGCAGCAGGATAAGATTTCCTATAAAGCGGAGCAGAAATGGGGCAGAACCTGGAAGACATGGGGTCAAGGGAGTGTTTCTTCACAATGGGAAGTAAAAGTGCTGTTTTTTCCTCTTATGTAGTGTTCATTTATTTATTTATCACACAGAGAAGACAGTATGTTGTAAACACATTAGAAAATACACGTAAGGAAACAAGAAGAAATTTATTGAAACCTTTTCTATTACCCTGAAGATGTATAACCTCTGTAAACATTTTGGTGGGGAACTTTCTGGACTTTTCCCCATGCTGTTTAGTTACCTCCTTTTAAAACTGAACGGTATAATCTTAACATGTTTTCATGTCAATATACACTTGTATCATCTTTATTAAATAGCTGCATAACATGTCATTTATTTGAATATATGTGGATTTGCTTAGCCAATTTCTTTTTATTAAATATTTAAATTGTTTTCTTCTTTTTAACTATTAAAAATATTTCTTTGTACTAATGTTTTTGTGTACTGTCCAGTGATTTCCTTAGGACAAATTTAGGAAGTAGAACTGCTGGGTCTATACACATTTTAAAATGATGTTTAAAATATGATAGACGATTCTAATGTCCTGTATCTTATTTTCCAAGAGCATAAACAGCAGTGTGATATATTCTCCATGGACTCTGTAGAACTGAAAATTAAAAGTCTCCAAGTCTTTAAAGTCAGAAATTAGAGTGAAACCAAAGGTCATGGGTTTTAAATATCAGAAACTTTGAGGAAGGGAGAAACTTTGTTGGCAAAAGGCCTTGAGAATAGATCTTTTACACAAGTAAAGGTAAAAGAATATGTTTAAATCAGATATTTCGAAGACTGAAAAAAATAAAATTTAGTTTGAGTGAAGTTTGTTTTAAATTGTCAAATATATACTTATTCTGTATCTTGTCATCATAAAATTCAGTCTGGACTTGCTTACTTGTAAGAAGCATTTCTATGACATGCTAATTGCCATTGCTTTTTGTTGTATAACCTTGTCTTGAGAAGACGATGCTTATTTGTTTTTGTAGGAAACTTTATTGACTTCTTGCATTTTTGTTAAAGGAAATTGAATTTCAATTTATTCACCAACCTCGTAACTTTTAACCCATTGACTATACCTTCACATAATTGATCCTGTTTTAATAAAACCAGCCAGGATAAAATTATTCCAATTCTCCTGGAAATAAAATTTTCCCCCTTTGTATCAGTTCTGGTAGATTCTTGGCTTTTTCCTGACATCACAAAGGCTAACATTTTTTTTAATGACCTAGCACTGACCTAAGAAACATAGTATAGTAGAAAAGCTTCATGTCCTGGTTCTGCTAATTTGATTGTGAGATCTGCAAAAGGGAGATGATACCTACCTCTGAGACGTTCATTTTCCTTTACTTAAAAAGGTGAATGAAGGCCTGTGGGCTTCTGTGTCATCACTTCATAGGCACTTAATGAAGATCTATTGATTTATGGCTGGGCACGGTGGCTCACACCTATAATTCCAAAACTTTGGGAGGCTGAGGTGGGAGGATAGCATGAGGCCCGAGGATGGCTTGAGGCCAAGAGTTTGAGACCAGCCTGGGCAATGTAGTGAGACCCCATCTCCACAAAAAATGGAAAAATTAGCTAGGCATGGTGGTGAGTGCCCATAGTCCCAGCTACTTGGGAGGCTGAGGCAGGAGGATCGACTGATTCTAGGAGTTTGAGGTTATAGTGAGTTATGATTGGACCACTGCACTCCAGCCTGGATGACAGAGTGAGACCCTATCTCACACACACACAAAAAAGGTACATGAAATCCTGTGGGCTGCTGCGTGGTTACTTTACAGGCACTCTAGTAAACATCTACTGACTATAACATGAATCAGTCGCCTCAGACCACTTCAGCTTCAAGAAGTGACAGACGTCTTTGCTTTTCTAAAACAGATTCTGGCCCCAGGGTCCCACTTGGGAGGGTCAGTGTCAATCCAATATCTGTCATTTTTCATGTTCTCCCTTTCCTTTGGTTTGACCAGGACAGTGGCTCCTTAACAGTGTTTCTCCAAATATGTGTGTGCACACGTGTGTGTAGGTGTGTGCGTGCAGATGTGTTTGGAGGGGCTGGGAAAGGCATCTGGCTATCAGATCACACTGGTCACCCTTGACATCACAGCTGCTTTTCCTACATGCTGCTATGGTGAGGGGTTGGCCCCCTGCTCCTCAGTGAGACAACTCCAGGCAGGTTTCAGCAGAGCTCTGCCTTCGCTAGAGGCCTGGACATAAGGCCCAGCTCTGCTCCGAAGGCTGGGAGAGTCATTCAACATCTGGCCACTGCAGGCAGCACTCAGGTGTACAGGTCGGAGCTTGCCCCATGAGGAACCCACAAGCACTAACTCTTTCCTAGTATCCTGGAAGCCGACAACCCCGTAAGAAACACTTTCCTCTTTTATCTTCAAAACACAAAAACATTTTCCATGAAGAGGAGACCCCCAGGCTTTTGAAAATAAGGCCTCTTTGGGGTTGTCATTCTTCTTTTGTGTGTATGTGTGTGTGTGTGTGTGAGAGAGAGAGAGAGAGAGAGAGAGAGTGTGTGTGTAGCATCACTGAAGCACATAAAAGTGCTGCTAACTCCCTCATGAAGGTAGGAACAGACACGGAATTGTCTAGCCTTTGTTTGTGGAAAAAGGCAGTAAAATCCTCTTTGTTTCTGTAGGAAAGGCTAGAGTGAGGAGGAACAAAACAAACAAAAAGATAACAATGAATATTACAATAACTCATCTTATCACTTATGAATTCAGTCTAGACTCAAAAATCAGGTCACATCTGGGTTCCAAAGTGGAAATAGATTCGAGCCAAAAGAAAACAGCAGGGCGGTGGTGGTGGTGGAGGGGGATTGCGGGAGCTGAGATGGCATTCATGCCGGTGGCAGGCAGGGCCTACTGCGTGTCAGAGCGCTAAGATCTAGACTCCGAGATCCTAGAAAGTGGGGAAATCACTGGGACTCTAACATCCCTCCCTGCTTACAGATCTGTTTCCGGCATGCCTGGCAAATGATCACCTCCACTCACACTATATATTAAATAGGCACCGCCAGAAAGAGCTTACTTCTTTAGGAGGTGGCTCATTCCATCACAGGACAGACCAGTTTTTAAAGTTCCTGTCTTAAATCAAAAACATTCTAAATTCTATCTGTTAGCCTTAGGTTTTTTTTTGTTTGTTTGTTTGTTTTAGCAGTAACGTGGAGTAAGGGCATCCCGGTGTTCAAACATTTAAAGCCAGTTGTTACACTCCACCTCCGGCTCTCTGAGAGCCCCAGTCTCTACAGCCGGAACCCTGTACCCCTCTCTGTGGGCCTATTTAACAGGCCTAAGTCTACCAGAATATTGCTACCAGAATATTGTCTACCAGAATCCCCACTCTCTGTTCTAGGATGTCTCTGATACTACTTGCTTTCCTGGGCCTCTATCAGTTGCCATCTGCAAGACGTTCCTGTTCTCATCTGACTCCCTGGGCTTTGGGATGCTAGAAACTTCCCTAATCACAGCCACTGCGTGGTGGGTTTATCTGGGCTGTAGATTCTACTCTGTCCCTCCACTGACTGAGCTGTGCATATGGCAGCGGTCACATGTGCCTTAAGTGTTCTCTGACCTAGGACAATTAACCTAGGTCACATGTTCTCAGGTGACGTGGTTTTCAACCTGGTTCTGTTCAGAAGACCCTCCTCCGACCTTTCTCTAGGCCTCTGAGGCTCAGAACTGCACACACTGCTCCATATAAGGTCTGACCAGTTCATTGGAACCATCACTTCTCTTTTCCCAGACTTTGATATTCTACTAATACTGCCTGGGATTGCATTCGTCTACCCTTTTGGCACATACTGACTTTGTGTCCAAGACTTCCAAATATTTTTCAAATAAACTGTTCTCAGACCCATCTTCCCTCCATTTTACACTTATATAAGTACCTCTTTTTTTTTTTACCTTGACACAGAATTTTACAGTTATTCACGCTTTCATCTGGTTTGTTTTTATATTGTTTTAGCCAGTGAAATTTTTTTCTGTTTGAAATAAATCTCCTCTTTTATTATTTTTTCTTATTATGAAAGGAATATTTATTCATTACAACAACATCCTAAAGTACAGATAAACAAAAGAAGAGCATTAAAAATTTTATTATGCCACCCACCCAGAGTTGATCATTATGAATACTTTTGTGTGTATCTTTCCAGAACTTTAATAAATATCTTTCCAAATTATCCATAAATAAATAGATTTCTGTACATAAGTAGCCTGTAGAGATAATTTTTAGACTCATTTTTATATTCAGTGGATTTACTGTTTCTTCTATTTCTGAATCAGCCACAAAGTGTCTTCTGTGTTTTGGTGGTTGTTGGTAAATACTGTATAGAATGGGCAAGAACAGAATCCTGTAGTTTAGCCCAAAATCCTGCCCTCCAGAGGCTATTGAGTCATCACTCAGCACTTGCTGGGTAGTAGTTTTCAACCAGTTAGAAATCCATGTACTTGTACTCTTAGTCCAGTTTTCCACGTGATTCTAACGGGCAGTGTGAGGGGCTTTATCTGTTTAAGTAGTGATAATGCGCAGCCTGCAGATCTGGTGATCTAAGTCTTGAAATTCCCAAATAACCAGGCTTCACATTAAATAGTCTATTTGTAGATTCTAAACCCCAATATTGTACTACCTTACCTTCTCTCAGAAATAAAGTCATTTGTCCATTTCCAGTTTTCAGGCACTTTTTCCATTCTTTTTGAATTTTCAAACATTAATGGCAGCCATTCTGTAACTGTTTTGGGTAGCTCCCTCAGCACTTTGAGTTAGAATTCATCCAGGTCTGAAGGACTGACTTTTACAGAGGCTTCCTGTTCTCTTACTATCTTGGCCCCTATCTTAGACTTCAGTTACCTTTTAATCACGTTTGTTCTACACTTTCAGGGCTGAAGATCTTTCACTTTCATAAAGAAGACAGAAGCAAAATGAAAGTTGTAAAGAAGTTCTACTTCCCTCTTTGCCATCAGTTAGCTTTAGAACGTGAGCCTCAGAACACAGTTCTGGCCTTTTTTACTCTGGTCATTTCCAACAAAAGACCATTTGATGCCTCTAGATTTTTTTCACAAGTTTTGATCCTTTTTCTTTTATTTTTTTTTCCTTGGCTTTAGATTTCCAGCTATGACTTTGACTCTTCTACACCGATCTTTCTTTTCTGTCTTACTTGTGCTCTGTTCTCTGATCGCGTGTGTGTGATCTTTTACAATCCGATTCCACTGAAGTGGAATCCGCTGCTCATTTCTTCCTTCCATTCCTGTCTTTTTTCCTTTACACCAAGATCATTTTTTAAAAAATAATATTTTCATATTTTTGGGGGAGGTAGAGTCTTAAACCACTTCTCCTTTTATACAAAGGCTCTAGCTATAGTAACACACATATCTCTTCCTTGAATATCTGAAATCTCAGAGAGATGCCCCATTATACCTGCTGTTTTCCTCTGGCTATCACAAAATGGAGAATGGATAGATGTCATAGTCAATAAGGTTACTAGGTTAGTAGAAGCAGAAACAGACTATAGCTAAGTTAAACAAAAGTGGAATTTTTGGGGAGGGTTTTCAGGAAGCACACAGGCTGCTGAGAAGGTTCAGAACCAGGCTCTGCAACAGGCAGAACCAGGGTGGCTCCAGGAGTCTGCTCCTCAGGAATCAATCTGTACTGGTGCCCATATACTTCAGATCCAAAGTCCTAAGAGAGACAGTGAGTCTTACTGCCCTAGCTTAGGTCATATGCCCATCCCTTGGCTAGGGGAGGGCAAGGAACCCTGACTCACATACCCAGTAAGACTACACACCATGGGGAAGAGGTAATGGCCCCAGAGGGAATTAGGGTGCAGTTACCTGTAGTGGGGTGAATTCATGAGAGAATGCTGAAGAATGACTGGTGTCCACTATAGCTATTGTCTCCCAAGACTCACCTCTCTGCCACTTTATTAATAAGTTCTACCTTTTTGCTCAGAAATCAAAGTTGGTCATATGGCTTTTATTGATCCTTCTGCTTCTGAGAAAAGATGTTATTAGCAAGGGACATTAGGAATTTATTAGATATTCTGCTTTTAGCAAAATGAGGGTACCTGTAGGTATCCAAACAGTGGAAGTCCCAGGAATACCAGTAATCTCTGTGCCAGTTCTAACAATACCTCTGAAATTCTATTACCTTGTGGCCCCAAATCTTTTAGAAAGGAATATCAACAAACAAATACATTTATCTCATATTAAAATATTGAATTACTTTAACAATCATATTTTGGCTTGTTTTATAGCCATTAAGAATCCTAAATATTACTTCTGAAACTTTCTCATTATTTCTTCCTGAAAATTATTAATTGTCCCCTCAATAATATAAATAACCCCTCCCATATAGATAGTGACTCTGTACCAGCTGATACAGTTTGATCTTTCTTTTATAGCTGGTACTCTTCATAATAATTGATTTTATAGTTTTTCTTAGACTTTCTTCCTCCCCATCATTTCTGGGTTGTTGTTTATCCTTTTAAAATATGTTCCTTCAGGTCTTCATAGGTGGCCCTAGATCTTCACCAGGAACTTATCTTGAACCATGGTATGCTAGCTGTGTAGCTGGCCATTCACTTCTCATGCTCATCTTCTTTTGAAGACAGAGTCTTCAACAGGGATAAAAATATCATTGTGGTGCCTGGTTCTTAAATTTCCTGTCTAGAATTAGGGATGTATGTAAGTTTCTCCTAATTTTGTCATTTGTTCCCATGTGAGCACACAGATAGGTGGTGGTTGATATAGGCAGGGCTCTCCTTTTTAAACATCTCCCAGATAACACAGTTCTGAATTAACCAGGTCAGATTAGCTACATTTATCTCCTTGTCCTCACTATGGATAAGCTCCACAAAACACACCTTCCACCTGGAAAATTAGTGGGCATATAGATATTGGAAAAGTAAAAGTAATTCTTAGAATCATTGATTCAAAGACAAAGTCTTAGGAGGTGGGGATAGTGGTTGGAAGGATGAGATTAAGGGAGTAGCATGGTATAGGAGAGAACAAAATTCTCTTGATAAGTTTTCCTGTAAATGAGTTTTCTCATACCATCCTGGAGATCTCCCCGGCTTAACAAATGGGAATTAGATTTGAACTGGAAAGTTATTTTTTTAAAACCTTATGACCTCTAGGCACTGTGTTTGAAACTGAGGAAGGGAACACAAAAATCCCAAATGTCATGTACAGGTGTCATCAACCTCAGAAAGGCTTGCACTTTATTAGAGAAGTTGGTGACTCTTAATAAGCCACAGCTGCCAAGATGGGTTGTGATCCCCATTAGGAGTCTGCATTGGCGTCTCTCACTGGGACACCCTTTCAGTTTTAGAGACTCTAATCTGGAAATTTGAAACTTGCTCATGACTCAGTTTTTCTTTCCTCCCAGCTGTCTTTAATGAGGTCATAAAGTGACTGACAATGACCAAGCAAGCAGCCACAGAATGGATCCCAGGCTCTGGCACTGACTAGGCAAAGTAGTTTCAGGGGTACATAGCCATGAAGGAAACTGAGGGTGAAATAACGTCTAAGAGAGTCACTAAGAGTCAAAGTTCAGGGAGCCAAATCCATCGTCCAGGGATTCAAGAACAGTGCAAGAAGAGGGTAGAAAAGGCAGGAATAATGAAAGACCATTTTTGCTATAAGTGGGGCTAGGAGACGAGAGCTTTCTCTTTCACACAAGTGACTCCCCGGCATATGGATTATGGGCAGCCAGGGTTAAAGGCACTGGGCAGACTCAATAAGAACCTCTGTTTCCAAAGAAAGAAACAGCTTTTATTCTCTTCACCTGCAACAAAATACAAACCAAGAGCACTAGAATCTTAGCATCAGGAGCTGCTCCACTTAGCAGAATCTGGAAAGGCAAAGGCATGATGTGTCATGCAGGATACCAAGACCGGTGGCCACTCCTGAACATCCACATAGGATGGTCTCGGGCATGACAATATTGTTGGAAGAAGAGACTGGGGGCTTAATCGAAGTCAAATTTAGTTTGATTGTATATTTACTTTGGGGTAGCTTTAAGGTTGATGGAGTTGGGGTCTGATGGGTCCTCAACCCACCTCTCGGCACTAATTTCTTTCACAATCAATAGGTTAACTCCACTGATAACCAAGGCATGCTGTGAGAGACACAGAGAAGGACTGTGGAAAAGATGTTTGTGGGAGCCGTGATGGACAGGACACACGAAGATACTGCCTGACCCTGATAATATAATGTATATAAATTATTCCAATGGAATACAATTCAGATTTGCAGGCTATATTTTCATTTTTATCCATGCAAGTGAGAAGATAATGAAAAGAATGGTGAAGGAAAGGTATATACTAGGAAGGAGATTATTTCTTCCTATGAGGGAAAAGGGAGAGGAGTTAATCACTAAGTCTAAAAAAGACGTTGGTGAGCACATATCTCCATGCCCAGGGTAGGCGTAATAAAAGAAAGCAGGCTGAAGTCATGGTCAGAGGGGAGATTAACCTGGATAATAGAATTTCCTCCTCTGGAGACTGCTGGAACAGAAGAGATGCTCTTTTTCTAAGTACAGCTCAGTTGTAGCCCCTGCCCCTCAGCGGTGCCCATCCCTCAGGCATGGTAGGCATTGTCGGTCATCTTCACACCGCTTTCTGCCTGAGGTGGAAGAAACAGACCCGCTGATGTCTTGACTACATGCTCATGAGAGACCAGTGCCAGATCAACCCAGGTAAGCCACTCAAATTCCTGACCCACAGGATAATAATGTTTACTGTTGTTTCAAGCTACTAAGTTTTGGGTGGTTCATTACATAGCAATAAACAAATGCTGTAGCATGTATGGAAAGAAGAGAAAGAAATGCGTTTAGGCAGAGGGAGAATCTGAGCCGTGACACAATTTCAATGAGGGCCTCTGCTGACCACATGAGAGCTTCAGAAGACGGGTTGATGCTTTGGAGTCATAGTTATTCTTTTCTTGAACTATGAAAGACTGTTCTGTACCAGTACATGAAGAGCTTCCTTATTGCTTCCCACAGCTGTATAGTATTTCACTGTATGGAGGTAGGTGCCGTAATTTATTTAGACAATTCCCTATGGGTGGACATTTAGATTATTTTGGTAGTTCAAATCATGCTTCCAGGGACATATGTGTTTGTTTGTGTACAGGTGCATACAAAAGCATGGGGCCAATGCCTGGTATTGGGGTTGTGATATCCGGGCTTCTCACCTATCATCCATAGGAGGGGCCTGTCCCTCAAGCATCGTCTCCTGCCCCTGGTTCTCACCCAGATACCAGAGTCTCTATCTACTGGGAACTGTCTGGAGACCCCACTCATCAAACGAGAGCATTTTATGTAATCTCAGAGAAAACAGCTGAAAACTAAAACAGGGCTATTTCAACAAGTCTATCACTGTGTCCTGCATAGATTTTCAGGTCAATAAAAAGTTCTCAAACACCTACTGTGATAGGGCATAGTGAGAGCCAAAAGAAATAAAAGACTTGGCCTTCATTCTTAGGAGCTGAAAATCAACTCAACACACCAGCTGGGACTCAGAAGAGCTGAATCCAATCAGCTGGTTTTTCTCCCTCACTGATACAGCTCCAGTTACCTGGGGAACTGCCCTGAGGTCTCTGGGGATGGGAACACACTCTCTGGTGGACTCTCTCTCTCTCTCTCTCACACACACACACACACACACACACACACACACACACACACACACACTCTTTTTGTGATGAAGTAAAACTATACCATTATGAACTGAAGGCATTGGCTGAATGATTTGAGTTTCCCATATCTTCATGCAGTTCTTTAGTCCAGAGTGGATGCTTTCATTTATTTTGGTAAAATGCCCATATGTTATGTATATCTAGTGTTTCGGTGGCTTTCAAACTATTTTGAGCATGACCAACAGTAAGAAAGACATTGACAATGCAATCTATTTAACCATCCACCCATCCGTATGTATCTAAAAAAAAAAAAAAGCATCACCAAAAGCACTTAGGCTTCTTATGCATAATACTCACTGATGGTTTCTATTCTAGTCACTTCCATTTTGTAAAAAATGTTGGTCTTAACCCGCTTGATTTCATGATCTACTAGTGGGCCGTGACCTGTAGTTTCAAACACACCACTGCTGTCTGTGCTGCAGCACAGGCCTGAGGTAAAATTCCAGTGTTTGGCCTGAGTAATAAAAACCTAAAAAGCCTTTGCTGTCTGCTTGCTAAGTTTGTTCTTCCTTTAAAAGTTAAAAGTTATCCCTGCTAAATGCACCGGGAGCAACATAAATCCGAGACTTTCTCAGAAGTCGGCATTAATGTGCTGTAATTTGGTGCTGGCACTGGGATATCAGTAAGTGCACCTGGCTCTGTCATTCTGCTTGATTGTCTGTCACAGTTGGAGAGGTACTTTCCCTCCAGATGCCCTTTGATGGAGCTCATAGGAAGGGAATGCAAATGCTCCTCAGCCCCGGCCAAGAATCTGTCTCCCTGCAGCTGATTGGGTTACACGGCAGGGAGAGGCGTGTGCGTCTCTGTCACTAGGAAGAGTGATCC
This sequence comes from Lemur catta, assembly GCF_020740605.2. Lineage (NCBI taxonomy): Eukaryota > Metazoa > Chordata > Mammalia > Primates > Lemuridae > Lemur > Lemur catta. Next base: position 45,437,291 of record NC_059139.1, read on the forward strand.
GATGTATGAAGAAGCTTGGGGAATGGAGTAAAATGAGAATGCAAGGACAGGGGTGCAGATGTGGGAGACTTCTTCCTAACTTTGTGTCGTCACTCCCAAAGCAATATTCATGATCTCACATTTGTGTTAGGTCAGTGCGGGGACACGGGAAGGAAACTGGCATGATGGCTTGTGGGGCACCTGGGTGTCAGGCCCTGCTCTAGGCACACGCCTGTGTGGTCACTGGGGTCAGTATAATAACAGCTAACGTGGGCTGAGTGCTTATTTTGCTTTAGGTATTTACAAGCGTTATCCCACTTAAATCTCACAATTCTGTGAGGTGGATGCTAAATGACTCCCAGTTTTGCAGATGAGGAAACTGAAGCTTAGATGGAGAGAATAATTTCCCCAGGGTACCATGGCCAGTGGGAAATACAGCCAGGACCAGAGCCCAGGTCTGCCCCGGGCCACAGCCTGTGACTGATACCACCTTGCATTATCTCTATATTATAGGTGGGAAACCGGTTCAGAAAAGTTAAGTAGTTTGTTCAAGGTTCCACGGTTAACAGGTGGCAGAGCCAGGAGTCCCAAGGAGTCCGTCTTGACACCAGAGCCATGTTCTTTCACAAGAACCACTTGGCTCTGCTGTTTCCCAGGCCCATGGTGACTTGCAGTAATTTAAGGGGAAATGTGGTTCTTTCAAGGGTTGGGTGGAAAGACCCCAGGGCTGCTATTGAGAAACAAGTATTCTCGTGCTGACTTTCCACAAGTGTGCTGGGGGTGAAGGGCAAGGGGAGGGAGGCTTAGGTAAATCATTCTATGTCTTTAGACAAGAGACCATGCAAGCTAATGAACTTTCCTGAGCTCCCTAAGGATCGAAACTAAAGGTGTGAGGGATTGGAACATTTTTAATTTGAAAATAAATGTAAAACTTGACTCTCCAAATTCCCTCTTAAACCATATACCTTATGCCAAGAGAAATGTTACACTTCATTGCATGGGTAAATAGAAATAAACTGCTTGTGGGCAGGAGCCATGGTTCATTGTTCCTAGAAGACTTAGCACTCAAGTCCTTTTCACTGTTACCTTGTAAAACCCCAGAAAAGGAATTTCCAGTGCCAGGGAGGACATTTAAAATTTGGGGGAGAGGAGAGGTGTCCAGATTGACAACTCAACCAATACCACTGAAGGCATTAAAGTAATAATTATGATTGTTGTAAATATTATACCTAATTATTTAAATAGCATTCTAGAATCATTGTCTCAACAGGCACTTAGTTATTCTGCTTATAATTTGGGAATTTTCTATGTAGCTGATGTATTGTTGTTTATCAGGGTAGTCACATCAATGGCCTTTTTATAGAATGGTCTCCTTATAAAGGCCACACAAAGCTATGGCTCCATTTAGGACAGTGCGCCTGGAATGCTCATTCCAGTGTCTCCGGAACCTCCCCAGCACCATGCCTGTCACATAGCAGGTGCTCAGTAAATATTCATGGAACGGGTACATGAAGTTGTTGATCTTTTTGTTTTGATTTCAAATGGAAAAGTCATGATTGGCAAATACTACAGACAGATTTTTAGCTTTGAGACAAAGTATCGAGGTTTTGGTAAATGATTACTATTTGATATTTTTAGTGGCTAAGTGTAGACTTTGATCACTAAATGCCTCATATGAGTAGTAAATTAGCCACATTGGTTCTTTTTCTCTAAACAAACAAAAGCCCATAGAAGTTTTTTGGGTTTTTTTGTTTGTTGGCTTGCTTTTTGAAGTTCTTACAGTTTAAAATTTGCAAGCTTGGACAAGGGGCTAGAAGGTTCCCAGCAACTTGAATCCTGGTTGAATACATGTTCTGCTGTTTCCCTGTGCATGCATGTCCCTGTCACCACCACCTCCACCCACCCAAATGGAAGAGGCAGTGCTTGCCTCATATTCACAGACAAGTCTCAAGAAAGACTAATCCCCAGTCATTTTGATACAAGTTCTATAGAGGTCGACCAAGGGCACAGTCAGCTTGCTCTGGCTATTAGGTCACCTTGCAATGCAGGGTCAACGGAAAATAGGATCAAGGGTCAAAAAAGAAAGTGGAATGGTAAAACAGAAGAAAATGTCTTAACTGGAATAAAGGCTTCTATACATATGACCCAGTAACTCCACTTCTAGGTATACGCTATGGTTTGAATGTGTTCCCCAAAATTCATGTATTGGAAACTTAACCCCCACTGGGACCTTAATAGGTGATTAGGTCATGAGGGCAGTGCCCTCCTGGATTAATACCCTGATCTTGGGAGTGAGTTAGTTATCATGGCATGGATTCCTAATAAAAGAATAAGTTTGGCCCCTTCTCTCTCTCTCTCTCTCTCTCTCTCTTTCTCTTTCTCTCTCATCCCTGTGATGGCTTCTGCCATGTTATGATGCAGCAAGAAGGTCCTCACCAGATGCTGGTCCCTCCATCTTGGACTTCCCAGGCTCTCGAACCATGAGCCAGATAAACTTCTATTGTTTATAAATTACCCAGTCTATGGTATTCTATTATAGCAGCAGAAAATGAACACGTATAATTTTTATACTCAAAATTAAAACCAAAAGCACTGAAAATTGAGACTCTAACAGATATTTGTACACCAGTGTTTATAGCAACATTATTCATGATAGCCAAAACGTGCAGACAACTCAAGCGTTCATTGACAGTTAAAGGGAAAAACAAAATGTGGTATATTCATACAATGGAATGGTATTCAGCCTCAAAAAGGAAGGAAATTCTGAAATGTGCTACAACATGGATGAACTTTGAAAACATTGTGCTAAACAAAATAAGCTATACACAAAATATTGTATGATTCCACTTATACAAAGTACTTAGAGTAGTCAACTTCAGAGACAGAGAGTAGAAGGGAGATTCGCGGGGGCTAGGGGAAAGGGAGAGTGAGAGCTATTGTTTAATGGCTACAGAGTTTCTGTTTGGGGTGATGACAAATTTCTGGAAATGGATGGTAGCACAATATTGTGAATGTACTTACCGCCACTGAATTGTACAGTTAAAAATGGTTAAAATGGTAAATTTTATGTTTTATATATGTTACTACGGTAAAAAAGAATATATTGTAAAACCTATGAATATACTGATTGTATTCACAATGTTGTACAACTGTCAGCACCAGCTGCTGTCAGCTCCCCCAGCATAGGTTTTCCATAGCACAGAGCCAGGGAAATGGGACTTGTGATGTTCACTGGATGCTCAGTTGTTCTAGAACAGCTTTCGTATGCCAGGAAACTGGGGGAGATGGGAGTGGCCACTTGGCTCCCGAACACACTAGGACTGCTCTCCCCAACACAGAGTTGTGGGGAATGAGGGGCTGTGCTCTCCAGCAGCTGCTCCACCCGGCTCCTCCCCACTGGCACTATCGCCCGGCCATCGACCCAGGGTAGATCTGCCTGGGGCTGGGGAGGTGGGTGCTGCCAGTGGCTGCCAAGCCCGCTGGAATCACCTTCCACAACCTGGAGCTGGGGAGCGGGAAGAGCATAGCCCTGAGCTTGGTGGCCACGGCCTCTCACTGTTCCTACTGAGATTCCATAGATTTGTTGAAGAAATACTTGTTAAATTTTTGCAAGCCCTTTGGTCAATCACCAGAGATTCTGAATGATTGTCTTTGCCAATTTTCACCAGTTTAACAGATGCCTGTGTGAGTGAGAGGTTTCCCTGGGGTACTCACATTACCATTCTGGGAGCCCCCTTCTTCACCATAGAGTTTAAACTAACCATAGTGGAAAGATGCATATTTTTGAACAGCAGCATTCTGTACTGGTCCTCTTGAAGGCTCTTCCTGGAAAATTGATGTATCAATCGTATACTTGTGGCAGCATCCCAAGGAGAAGCTGAGATAGTGACTATATCCAATCTCGAGTCGGTCTGAAACCTTACCGAAGATGGTATAGTGGTGGCCAAGGCCTTTGCTCAGAGAGCTAATAGCTTGAATAAGGCAAAGCATTTGAGTAGATAAACCTAGGATCAAAAGCAAAGTGTTCCTGCAGGAAGGTAAGGAGATTAACAGTGTGGAGGCACAGGGAGCCTTTGGAAATACAAGCCCTTTGAAATCCACAAAATCACCTGTGTCTTCAGATAGGGGCTTAGAGTGACTTCTAAGGGGATTAGACCCTGTCAGCAGTGCTTGCTTCAGAGAGATGCATCCTTATACTCGATGAATGTTTATTGAATGTCCCTGGGGAGCTGACATTGTGATTATCTGTTTCTAAGGCTCTGCATAACCTTGCTCTGATTTTTGCTTTCTCTTCCTGTAGGACTTTGCCCATTGCTGGGGAGTTCATATTTCTTTTATTTTCAACTAGTTTTTAAGGACTGAGAAGAGGCAATTGACTCAATGCTGTATGTACACAGTCTTATGAAACCAGAGGTGAGGATTTTAAATATTATTCTGAGCTGAATAACCTGCCACTCTAAGTGAAGCTGTTTTCTTCGCTAGACTTGCCACAGTTTGGAAGGGAAGCTGTCCTTCGACAATGATAAATGACACCGTGATTTTCTCTGCAAGTCCAGAAGGATTAATAGATTTTACCTCATCCATCCCCCATTTGACGCAAGGTTGAGACCAGTTTTATGGTTACTCTTTCTAGAAGAAGAAACAAAATTATTTGCCGGCATGCTTAATGTGATGAATTGCTAAACTGAAAGCAGTATCCTTGTAATCCTTTTAGATGTCTCTTAATGTAGCTATCCATTTTCCATCCAAAGACCATTTGTTTGTTAAGATCTACTCCCCCAAAAGACTTGCACTGCATATGCCAAACGTCAGTTTAAAATGATTCTTCAGGTGTAATGCCAGGAATTTTAATACCCTCCCCTGCACATTGCCTCTGTGGTCTCCGGCATGTCCTGCCAAGTACACTCACCTCCTCACCCCTCTCACCCCAGTGCCTTCCGTGAAGCAAGGACTTCTGCTTGGACTTATTGTTTGGGTCGAGCTCAGAGTGCTCTGTGTTTCTTTCATCATCTAATAACGATGAGGGGTGGAGGTCAGGGGAAGCACGTCTTAGAGCTGAAGGGCAAAGTGAGAGCTTTGGTTCAAAGACTCTGGCTCCATCACTTTCTCTTACATAAAAATTCTATTCATCCCGCACTTCCTACTGCAAATCGCTTTGGTACAACATGACAATGTGGCAGATACACAAGGACCTTTCCCACATCACACTACAAACACAGCCACCCTCTCTGGGGAGCGTAAGAGAAACTTTTGGGTTTCCACTTCCCCTGCATTTGTTTGAAGGATCAAGAGAACATAGTTCCATTTTCAACAAAAATTAAAAGGGAAAATCATGAAAAGAGCCAAACTCCTCTTTTTTTTTCTCCTCCCTTAATATATTGTTGCATCCAGGGAAGAGGAAACAGTGAGCGCCACTGATACTGGGTCCCCAGGGACCCTAGGAGGGTTACTCCCCAGCCATCAAATGAGCATGTCTTCCTCCACTTGCAGAACAAGTTTGTAAGGGGAGTGGAAGTTACTCTTGGCTCAGCAAAATAAAGTGCAAAAAAATAAAATGCCACAGTGCTTCAGGGAACCAGCCTGTGTTCACACACGGGGTTTTCACAGGGCAGAGAGTTTTTAGCTTTAAAGCTTTGGAGATTGGAGAAAGGAGATTTGAAAAATCATTAGCCATGTTCCTGCTAGCCTCGGCAGTCAGGCTAAGAACTGTGTGTTCCTTAAGGGCAGGGACAAATTCCTTCCACATGTTTTTCTTTTGTTGTTGTTTTTTGTTTCTTCTTAAGGTGCTATTAGTGGTGCCATGGGCCAATGGACTTTGGGACTTAAAATATGACAACGTCTCATTGATTCTGCATTGCTTATAAATAAGGTGTGCACTGGATAAAATTTTCCACATAGCCAGACTGTCACCCTCTGAGAACTGAATTTTTAAAAATGGAAATGTATTTGGACTGCATTTTAGTGAATAAATATGGAAGAGATGATTAACTCTTTGACCAAGGAAATTCATTATCATGAATGTATGATTTGACTGGCCGAACCAGAGATGTCCTCAGGGACTATGAAGATGAAAAAGACTCTTTGCAGCCTCCTGCTATGGTCTTTCGTTCTAGCCTCTTCCCCCTGGTTTTCTGATTTTCTAACTCTGTGTTCCTTTGGCTTCACTTCTGCCATTTCTTCCCAGGGTCTGTATCTGAGAAGCTTCCTTGCCTTCCTCAGTCTGGACTATTTACTTCTTCACCAGTTGTAACGTAGAACAAAACCAAGAGAAACCAAATGGACTTAATTTTACATACATTGCTTAGTAAATACGCTCTCCTGCCAATGAGAGTAGGATTTTTATGACAGCTGCAAAAATCTAATTGCTTCCTTCAGTCGTTATGTGAGGATATGGACTTTATATCAAGTGGCATTTTATTTTGAACTTAGAAAAATGTGCATCTTATCTTATAATTAAAATTTGCCTTCAGTATAACAAGTTAATTTGGACCCCCCAAATGGATTTTGAACTAGCCATTTCTAAGTTCTTTGCTACCTCCTTGGTCCAGGCCAACATTCTGTCTCACAGGTGATTGGAACTGCCTCTTGATGGTTTCCCAGCATCAGTCTGGCTTCCTTCCAATTCATTCTCCACACTAGAGCAAGAATGAGTTTTCAAAAATGTGACTCTCATTATTTCACCTCCATGTTCAATGGCTTTCCATGGTTGCCTCACCTTGCCTCACCCTCCCTCTGATGTGGCATTCTGCCAACCGTCTTAAGGAGTGAGGAGAGGCAGTTGACTCCATGCTGTACGTATACAGTCTTGTAAAACCACAGCTGAGAATTTCAAACATTATTCTGACTTGGATAACCTGCCACTCTAAGTGAAGCTGTTTGCTTTGCTAGACTTGCCACAGTTTGGAAGGGAAGCTGTCCTTCAACAATGACAAATGACATAGCTATTGTCTCTGCAAGACCAGAATGCTTAATAGATTTTACTTCATCCATCCTTTCATTTGACACAAGGTTGAGACATGTAGTAGCACTAGTTTCTAGCAGAAGAAACAAAATTGCTTCCCAGCATGCTTAATATGAGGAATTGCTAAACATGCCTTGGCCATACTCCTTTATACCACATGACCTTTGCATATGCCATCTGCTCTGCCTGCAATGCTCTTCTCTCTTTCCATGACTGTCTCCTTCTATCCTTCAGTCCTCAAATTAAATGTTACTTCCTCAGGGAGGCAATTCCTGACCATTCCAATTCATCTATTAGTGAATAATATGTATTCATGATTATTCTCCCTGTAGCGTAGAGTTATGTGGATAGACATATGGGAATGAACACAAAATAGGAAATCTTTGTATCACATGTTCATACTCATAAAACAGCATCCACCTTGGAAGAAATATTAGATAACCTGGCAGACAAAATGACATTGCTGGTTGACTTTGGCCACCCCAGTGCTAGAACAGAACACATGAACTAAGTAGCCACAGTGGCAGAGGCAGAGATTACACATGAGCCCAACATCCTGAACTGCATTTACTAAGGCTGATCCAGCTACTACCACTGCTGAATATCCCACAGGCCAACTCTGAAGACTGATGCTAAGCTTCCAATACGACACCCTTGTTCAAGAAGACCAATGATTCACTTGTGAGAAGTTGACTATATTGAGCTCCTTTCATCCTGAAGGGATATAGGCATAGACACATAATTTGGGTACAGGTTTGCCTTTCATGCTCGTAGGAGCTTGGCCAGCACTACTATGCAAGGGGTGGGGTTATGGAGTGTTCGTTCTGCAGACACAGAATCCCATATAACATCACGTCAAACCATGAACTTCACTTTATAGTAAATAAGGTGCAGAGATGAGTCCATGGCCACAGGATCCACTGGTGATATCACATGTACCATCCAGAAGTGGCCAGCTCCTTACAGTGCTTCTTGGAGGACATACTCTGTGTGGATGGAATGCCATCCTCCAGTATATGCATTGGATCAAAGACTTTTATATGGTGCTATGTCCTCAATAGGAAGCCTGAATGAGTCCAGGGACCAAGGGAGGAAGAGGGAATGGCTCCACTTTCCATCACTCCCAGTAACACACTGGGGATTTTATACTTCTTATCCTGTAACTCTGAACACTGCAGGGTTAGAAGCTCTCATTCTTGAAGGAGGCACACTTTCACCTGAGAACATACCAGGAGTATCATTGAATTATAAGCTGTGGCTACCGCCTGGGCACTTTTGTTTCCTGTCTCCAGGGACCAGAAGACAAGGGGAGGAGTCATGATATTGGCAGAGGTAATTGATCTGATCACCCAGATGAAGTAGGGCTGTTGTTACACAATGGGTCAGGAAGGAATAGTATGGAACCCAGGTGACCCACTTGGGCTTCTTTTGGTCCTTCCTTGCCTACTTGTGATTGTAAATGAATGGGTACAGCAACTCTATTCTGTGAAGGGCATGTGTCTTAGTCAGTTTGGGCTGCTATAACAAAATACCATAGACTGGGTGGCTAAAATGACAAACATCTCTTTATCACAGTTCTTGAGAGTGAGAAGTGCAAGATCAAAGTGCAGGCAGATTTGGTGTCTGGTGGGGACTTTCTTCCTGGTTTGTGGACAGCTGCCTTATTGCTGTATCCTTGTATGGCAGAGAGAGAGAGAGAGAGCACCTAGTCTCCTCTTGTTATTCTAAGGGCACTAATCACATCATGAGGGCCCTACCCTCATGGCCTCATGTAAACCTAATTACTTCCCAAAGACCCCATCTCCAAACACCATCACATTGAGGATTGTGGTTTCAACATATGAATTTCAGAAGGACACAAACATTCAGTTCATAGCAGCATGGTGACCAGGACTCAGACTCTTTAGGGATGAGGATTTGGGGGAAATCATCAGGAAAGCCACTGAGACTGGCAGAGGTGATATCCGATGGTAAGGAGAATCTAAAATGGGTAATGGAAGAAGAGAAAATGCGTATTGGTTTTGGTTCCTAGTCTCATTGCAGCTGTGGGGGCTGGAGTTTGTCCTCACCTTCTTCTTCTAAGTTTTCCATCAGGAAGAGAGGCCTGCTGGAACCTGCAGGAGCCATGAATGCTCATGAAAAAGTGGACTGGGGTGATGCAGAGATGAGTCAGCTGGTCTCTCTTCAAGGAAGCACTTGCTCCGGAGCTATGAGAGTGCAGTCAGCAGACAGCCTCCAGCTGCCAGTCCCTTCAGGGTCTGCTCCAGCTGCAGAGAGTCACGCCCTTCCTGGGGAAGTCCACATCTGGTGACTGAGCAAGGCTGGGGGTGTAAAGACCTGGATGTTTCTGGGACAAGCTTTGCCCCAGAGCTGCCAGGAAGGCTGGCTGAGGCTTTGTTGGGGCTGCACTACACGTTGGTTTCTCTCTCTGCTCAATCTTCTTTTCTGCTCCCTTCTTTTTACTGGTGTTAAACCTTAACAAATACCTTGCATCCAAATTTTTCTCAGCATCTGCTTCCAGAGAACCTAACCTGCTACAGGCTATATACTTTGGAAGCCAAGGAGAAAATCACTAAGTAGGTAATTTGGGGCAAGTTATTTCATTCTCCTGGGGTTCTGTTTCTTCATTTGTAAAATGGGGATAATGTTTGCCTCCCAGGGTTGTGTGAGGCTTAAAAGAGATGGAGTGTGTAAATCGCCTGGCACAGTGCTTGGCATATAACAGTGTTCAATATGTGTTGCAGTTTGCCCGTTGTCTTAAAGGGAAGCTCCTCAGAAATGGACAATCTCCCATGCTGACACAGCCTTATGAGTTTTATGTTGAGGAGGAAAAACTGAGTGCTCAGTTTTCTGGTCATGTTGCTGAGAATAATAATGCCTTCTTCTTATATAGCATAAACTGTGAGCCAGGCACATTCCAAGTGTTTTGCATATATTAGGTCATTTAACCCATCCAACAACCCAATGAGGAAGGTACAGTTCCTAGTCCCATTTTACAGATAAGGAAATGAGGCACAAAGAGGTTCGTAAACTGGTCTCAGGTCCCAAAGATTGGAAGTGGGAGAGCTGGGCTCTCAACTCAGGCAGGCTTGGACCAGAATTTGTGTTCTTGCTCTTGCTCTTGCTCTATTGCCTCTTGGTTGAACTTTGTTTTACAAAGAACGTTAATGAGATAATCCTGCCTCTCACCTCCCACTGGCCTATGACACCCTTCCAGAATAAAGTTTGCTAAATAGAAAAGAGGAACAGGCTGAGGAAGATGTCACCTGCCTGCAAATGGGCTGAGGTTCATTAATCTTTTCTGAAGCCCCGAGGGATGGAGAATCCAACACACCAACACACCGTATCCCTGGGGCTGCGGAGCCAACCACTGGGAACCACCGTGGCAGGGGGCACCATGGAAGAGTGAGATGTTGACAACAGCAGCTTCCTTGCAAAATTGCAGGTATTTGCAAATAATTAACTCAGCTTTTCAACATGTCTTTATTTTCTTAAATTAACAAAATATAGGTTACATGCTATTTTCAGGTAAACTGCTTTTTCACTGAAGCAGAAAGCAATATTCACAACTTGGGCTGTTATATACTTTAGTTTTAGTTTTTAAATAGCAAGCCAGAGTTCTGTACAAAATCAACATTTGGTGTAATGTTGTCCAAATATGCAAAGGATTTTCAGTGTTAGCTCTGTTACATTTTGTTCCAGAAAAGCAGACAAAGATCATAATTCAAAACACAACATTAATATTTTATTAAATGCCTTCAGGGCTTAATAAATACAGTATGCACACCGAGCTTTCTCATGCAACTACTCATATACAAACATAACAGTTACTCTCATGGGTGTGTGAAAGGTCAGCCTCAGTCTCATGGCCAACACAGAGTCAAATTTTTGAAAAGAAAGAATAAAGAGGGATTGATATCAGACTGGGATGGGGGGTGGGGGGAGGGGATGGGTGTATGCCTACATGACGAGTGCGTTGCGCACCCTCTGGGGAATGGTCATGCTTGAAGGTGCAGACCCGGGGAGGTGGGGGAGGAGGGGATGGAGGTATGACTACATGATGAGTGCCAGGCGCACTGTCTGGAGAATGAGAACGGACGCGCTTGGGACTCTGACTCGGGGGGATGGGCAGGACATGGACAATGTATATGACCTAAACTTATGTACCCCCATGATGAGCTGAAATAAAAAAAAAAAAAAATAATCTCCTCTACCTTAAAAAAAAAAAAAAAAAGAGGGATTGAGAGGCAGCAAGAGTGGTAATACAGGAATGAATAAAAAGGGTAAAAGAAAAATATGCCACTTGGCTGGTCCATTGGTTTGTTCAAAGTAACAGTGGTCAAAAGCCTGGAAAGCATTTGGTAGTGACCTATTTTCAGAGTGACACACGTGATGAGTGTCATGCTGTCCTGGCCTTGGTGTGCTGGTAACCTTGGAAGGCTTGATCCCTCAGTTTTCTGAGATGGCCCCATGGGTCCCCTTCCGGCTCACCTCTGGTTAATCAGCTCCTTAGGCAAGGTTGGCCAACCCCTCCCTCAGCTCTGTGCTCAGGCATAGGGTGTCCATGTCATTTTTCACCCAAACTGGGAAAGAACTTTTGAGAATAAAGGTGACTTTATTAGTAAATACCCTTGGGACAACAGGTCTAAACCAGTTCTGTCTTGGGAAAACCAGGATGTTGGCCACTCGACATACATAACCAAGGTTTTCGCCTTGGTTCTCAGAAGGTCAGTGCTATATTAACCATCAGGTTAGATCTAATTAAGTCTCTCCTACCCAGAGTCAAAAACTAAAAACAGGCCTTGGAATACACTCCATAATAAATTTTTGTTACTTCTCCTAGACCTACCTTTTTTCTTCCCTCCAAATAAAATGTGACTTGGAATGCTAACATTCAACACAGGCGAAACTCGAGCGGCTCTGAGAGAAGTGAGCACAGAGCACTGAGGGTTTCTCCCCTCACGCCCAAGGAGCCCTTCAGGGGCCTACGGGTGACCTCTGGCTCCTGAAAGCACGGTTGGAAAACCACCATTCTAGACCGCACTCTCTCCATCTCAACATTAACTGGTTCCTCAAACATTCTCCCGTGATTTGTTTTGGTTGGAAGGGACTAGAGCCTGCTGCTCTAGATCTCCCCGGTTCCTATTCCAGCCAGGCACCCTTGGTCCCAGTCTGCAGCACGTGTGGTCAGGCGCAGCACCCAGCAGGCCCTCCACACTCGGCTGCTGTATGAATAAATATGTAGCTGCACCCTGAGTGCTGGAGGCCTCACAGACTCCTCTGCCAGCCTCCAGGGCACCTTCAGCAGAGGCACTGATGAGCTACATGAATCATGAATGGAAGGGAACTGCCCTTCTAAGGAATTGGAACTCTTGGCCCAGAGTCTTGCACGTAACCACAGAAACCCCCATCTTCTCTTCTCCATCCCCTCTGCAGGTGCTCTGACCTCAGGGCTTGGTAGCTGTAGCACTTGGTGGTAGTGGTGAGGCTGAAGGAAGCAGCTGGAGGCAAGGCGACGGGAGACATGGGTCAGGGACTGACAAGCACACAGTGAAGGATGAGGTCAACGGGGGAGCACCTAGGCCCACAGAAAAGGCGGCGCCCAGCAGCTGGAGAGGGACGCGTCTCTAAAGAAATGTACTGGGAAGTGTGGGAGGAGAGGAAGCAAAATAACAAGCAGTACCTAGCTCTACAAATAGGAGTTGAAACTACCAACAAAGAGGCAGTTTTTACATAAACCCAGACACAGTACCAAAGGGTCACTGCTCACGGTTGGTCACATATGCAACACCTTGTCAGTGTCGCTCTTCTCAGGGTCAGTGCTAAGTAAGGCCTCCTTGCAGGGACCAACACACCCTTTTAGTTATCATTGCTCACTGGAATCAAGGTGCAGCATCTGGGAGGAAATAGTTAGTCACCATAGGCCAGCCATGCATTTTTCAACATATGAGGTGACCATAAACATCATAGGCACCATCTTCTACTGCAAAAAGTGTGTATCTTTTCAGTGTATATGTGTGTGTGTGTGTGTGTGTGTGTGTGTGTTTTCTTGTGAGGCTCTTACAGAACAGGCAAGAAGGCCTAAGTCAGCAATATGATTGTGTGGTCTCCTGTTCTTATCTTAACAAGTCCAAAGCCAGGAACAGGAATATTTACTGAGTCCCTGGGAGGAGCCCTGGAAGCCACAGGAATGGCTGAGTGCTATTTTAGCCCAATCTTTCTCAGCCTTGGCTGCACATAAGAATCACCTGGGGCAATCTGGAAACTAGGACTCCTGGGGCTCTACTCCAGACCAATTAAATCAGCATCTCAGGGGATGAGGCCCTGGCCTTGGTATTTTTTAAAAGGCTTCCCCAGATGATTGCAATGTATAGTCAGTGCTGAGAACACAGCCCAGAGGCTTCCTTACCAGTGACTAGCTGATAATTATGCCAATACTCCGAATAAATCAGAGCTGAGATTTCAGGGAGAATTCCTAGAGATCACCCCTTAGCTCCAGCACTGAAGAGTGATGCCCTGCTCACTGGTGACAACACTTCTTGCAGCTGTCTTAGGGGACATGAGGCTTTGGAGCCAGGTGGCCATGGTCTCCAGCGGGGAGCCCTGCTTGGGACACAGGGGTGGTTTGGGGAGCCAGGGCCCCTGAGCACTGTAGGGGCATCTGAAAATATGCTCCAAATGCCTCACTCCACGAAGGTAGCTGAAGCAGAACAAAAAAATCTAAGTATTCCAGGTGGAATCTAAGTATTGCTGCTTTTCTGGGCATCAAAATTGTTCATCTTTTCCTGAAATTTTGTCTAACTGCAGCAACTACTTGAAAACATCCTCTTTAATAGCTCATCCTCCTGGGTCATTTCTGGTATTTTTGGTTATTTAATTAATAAAAGCTATTTTTATATATACAACTACTAATATTTTCATCTATCAGGAAAAACATTATAGCTTTCACTAATTCAACTAAATAGTTATTAATAAGGTAACACGTCAAGCACCATTTTTGCAGCTAGAAATTTACCATGTATTGCATATTAGTCAAAGGAAAATAGAATTTCTAAAGCATCTCAGCATCAGCTTACAATGAGATATCTGGAAGAATATGCACAGTTCTTTATACTACATAAAATCACACCAGAAGACCCTGCATGTGTTTTAGCAGTGGCAAGGGCCCAGTGAATGACCTGAGAAGCATTTGCATTGCCTAGGACGGTCCCTGCTCATTTAGTCTGAGCCATTTGTGAAGACTGGCACTACCCGCCAGCCCCCAGCAAATGACAGTTCATGCAGAAAGCTATATTTGAACTGCCTAGCTCTCATTTTCCAAATGTAATCTTAAAACTGTTCACTTAGATACCTAAAAGCACTGCTTGTTTTTCCATTTTCCTCTCCAGTAATTCTTTTAAACTCCCATCTCTGTGCTTGAAGTATAAGTAATCAGAAAAAGAGGGGCCCCGCGGGGTGCTCTGAAGAGCCCTCAGGCTGAGATTCTCATCCCTGCGGGCGCAACCCTCCACCCCACGGCTGCCCTTGCTCCTCTCCTCCCACTCTTCTCCGGACCCTTCCTCCTCCTCCTCCTCCTTGCAGGCTTCCTCCTGCGCCCCGGGGGCCTGCTCAGGCTTGGTGGACAGATCCTGGGGCGCGCAGCGCTGCTGGCTATGGGGGCCCAGGCCAGGGCTGTAGGGTTCCACCTCGTAGCAGTTGTCCTCGTCGTCGTCCTCGTGGCAGGGGCTGCCCCTGGCGCTCTCCCCGTCCGACTGGAACACCGGCCCCTTGGCCCCGCGCTTCTGAGACAGGTCGAAGGGTTCCTCCTGCTCCAGACTGTGCAGGACACCGGCCGTCTGCGCCAGGGCGATGCGCCCTCTCCCCAAACCTAGCGGGGCGGAGCGAGAATTCAGGGGAGTGGGGCCTGGGTGGGGTGCGGGCCCAGTGCCGGCCTAGGGATTCCGACTGTACATTCAAAAATAGAGCAATCCCGGTAAGGGTGCGGACACGGGAGGCTTGTCACAGACACTGTCTAAATCCGTATAAGCCCTTTCAGGTGAATTTGGCAGCATGCGCCAAAAGCTTTAAAAATAAGCTTTGACTTAGCAATTATGCTACTGAGAATTTAAACTGTAAAAAATAGGCAGGCAGGTGCACAAAACGTATGTGTAAGGATGCTCATCACCACATTTTTAATTATAGTGAAACTGTGAAAACGAGTTTTGCATTTAACAATAGAGGTTTGGTTAAATAAATAATGGTATAGCCACACAATGAACCATGTGTAGGTGATGCAGAAACCTACTGATGATCATAAAAAGCTATGCTGCATATATTTTAAGTAAAAAACATATATACACATGTATGTATACATATTTCTAATGCAGACCCAATTTTGTCTAGCTAACTATTTCTATCAAAAAATGTCTGGAAGGATGTATGCCAAAATCTCAAAATTGATGAACATTTTCTTATAGTAATGACTTCTAGTGTATTTCTTATTTCATTTTTTACAGTGAGGATATATTTTTCCAAAGGAAAAAAGTAAAGCAATAATAAAGGTATTTTCATCTTGAAGAAAACAGATTCCCTTCGGGACTGCGGAGGCCGCCCCATGACTGTGGTCCCTGTGCACTGACAGAGCAGAGAGGGCACAGAGAGGTTCCCTGGGGAGCCCCTAAAGTCCCTGCTGTTGGGCACAGTGATTTGGGGGCCTCAGTGTTCATTTCCGTTTCAGGGCCTGTAGGGCTGAGCTTTTCGGAGTGGCAGTGTGTCATTTGATGTGTAAGGCCTTGAGGAATAGTCAGGGATGCTAAAGAGGAAAAATACGAAGGGCGGGTCCTGGGGTGCAGCCCAACCAGGCTTCTGGGGAGAGGGTGTAAAAAGGAAAAGTAGGGGCGCTGATGCCCAACTTTGCAGACTTTATGGTGCTGTCAGGCAACGAAGCTGCTTATATCTTTAAGCTTGTCAGGGGAGAGGGAGGACCTTTTTAATGATTTTTGAGCCATTTCAAAAACTAGATTAAAAAAAAAATGCTAACACCCTTTGTAGATGAAAACATTAAAATTATTGAAAGTCTGTGAAACATTTTCAAAGCAACCCTCTGACATATAGTGATGCTCTTTATTTTCCAGAGTGACAGAGCCATTTGGTGCCTTTTAGGATCTGAGCGTCCATGTGGGGTACATCCCGGTGACCAGGGCGGGCTGTGAGCTGGAGCGTTTTCTCCTCATGGCCTTGTATGTCTCCTGTCCTGAAGACTGAGCACACTTCACCTCTTCTGGAAAAATCCAGGCCTCCCTTGGGAAGTGGCTCAGGCAACTAGAGATTTGATGAATAATTCAGGAGGAAAATGTTCTCAGGAAAAAAGTTGCTTTCTTTTTTTTTTAAATTTTAACCAGAATTTTTTCAGGGCTTTTGCATAAAGTCCAGCCCTTGTTCTGTGATGACCCAGGAGTCACCATAAACTCAGTGGGTGCTGTGAAAACCTGGAAGCTGCAACTATTTTGTCTTATGGTGTATGTGCATATGTGCACCTGATTTCTGAACATGTGTGCCCATTTGACTCCCTCTTTGGTAAGGGAGTGGGAGAAGTAGCAAACACAAACATAGCACACCATGTTTTTGCCTAGGGTGGTGAGCACTGGCTCGATTTAGAGATTCTTGAGTTGGAATCCCAGTTCTGCCTTCAGACTTGCTATTTGACCTTGAGGCCTATGTCTCCTCTTAAATGAGAATGACACAGTGTCTTTCATGGAATCATAGCACTTAATACGATTTTATAAATTATATGTAAAACCGTCTTCTCTCTCCCCCCACAGACCTCCTAGAGGGAAAGGTGGTCTCATTCCCCTCGTATCTGCCACTGCCTATACCTCACTGTGTTGAACAGAGGTGCATTTATTGCCTGTTTATTGCAGGACTGGTTGATTAAGTGACTAAGGAGCAACCCTGCTGAATTTAGGAGATCTGGAACATACTCTCTTCACTGCTAAGGGCCCTGGGACTGAGAAGGTAAAAGAGGAGAGACCTTTTCAATAGTTCAGTTGGGACTCAGCTGGGGAGGTCTCGTAGCCCCTGCTGTGCTTACAGGCCTATCAGGCTACCTGCCCGAGCAGCAAAATCATCCTTGGGTGCGTCTGGGCATGAATGGGTAGGGGAGACCTAGCCTGCTACAGCATACTTCTGCTAACAGCAGAGCTTGCAGGCCTGTTTTCCAAAAAGTAAAGGAAAATCACATTCCCTTTAACAGCAATGTGATAAAGTGGATTCAATAGAGGCTGTAGAGTCAGAAAGGACTGGGTTCATATTCTGACTCTGCCACTTTTCAGTTGAGCAACTTTGGGAAAATTAATCTCTTGAAGCCTCAGTTCCCCCATCTGTAAAAGAGAGACAACAGACGTCCCTCCAGCCTGGCGTTGCCATGAAGATTAAGGGAGACAAGGCATCTGAGGCAGTGTCTGGAACAAAGGAACCAAAAATGGTACCGGCTGGCATCACTATTGTGTTCCAATTTACTCTAATTCACTTTTACTTGCTTCCTGCAGATATCAGCGTTATATTTCTTCTAGTAGCATTATAAATCTCTTCCTGCTACTCTGCTGTGGTCTGGAAAATTACGCTCCCCTTTTTGATAAGATTAACCTCCCTCCCACAGCAATGCCCCATAAACCCAAACGCAGCTCCCACTTGTTCCCCACTGGACGTTATAGGCAGCGTGGGGCTTCCGCCGGGCCGAGTGGTTACCTTGGGCATGAAGGCCCCGCTCCATGACACCGTGCTTGACCTTCATGTGGCGCGTCAGGTTCCCCTTCAGGGTGAATTTGCTCGGGCAGTAGAGGCACTTGAAGGGTTTGCTGTCTGAGTGCAGGTGCATGTGGCCCATCAGGTTGTGCATCCGGTTGAATTCCTTCCCACATAGCTGTGGAGACAGAGAGGAGGAGAACACAGGTTACCCTGCCAGGGTGAACCCCCATCCAGGCCCACGACGGACAGAAGTGCTGCAGCTCACACCACTTCTACTTGGTGTGGACCTTGGCATTTTAAACTGCTTCCAAAAAAACCCACAAACGTTTCCATGGAAGTCAGGAAGGGGCAAAATTCTGCCCAGCCTCAGGGGCGGAGCAGGTAAAGATGGGTTCACAAGATTTGTTCCTGGAAAACAGGAATATTTAAACTCAAGATAAACGTCTCAAAGCTTGTAAAGTTTCTTTTGAATGGAACCTTTGGAAAAGGAGAAATGCTGATCTGCAAAGCAGTGACTAAAATTACGCTGCCTTTACTAATAAGGATACAATCATGTGTTTAATATTTATGGAGCATTTACAACATGGAAGGCATTGTTCTAAGTCTGCCAGGGAATATCTTATTTAATTCTCCTGCCAATCTTATGAGACAGGTGCTGTTGTCACCCCCATTTTACAGATGGGCAAGCTAAGGGCTTAAGAGACTTGGCCAAGGCACACAACTAGTGGGTGCTGGGGCTGGTATAAGGAACTCAGGCCACTGGACACCAGAGGCCACAGTGTCAACCACCACACCACACTGTGTCTCCCCCAGTATAACTCTTCTGTTAGACTGCATCAAGCAATTTTTAAATTTGCTAATTATTAGGATGTAGTAAGAGTATTATCCCAGATAAACAAGAAATAAACATGTTTTATTCATCTCTTTCTTTTCCATTATTTCCTTTCTTTTCTTTCTTTTTTCCTTTCTTTTCTTTCTTTCTTTCTTTCTTTTCTTTCTTTTTTTTTTTTTGAGACAGACTCTTGCTCTGTCACACTGGGTAGAGTACAGTGGCGTCATCATAGCTCACTGCAACCTCAAACTCCTGGGCTCAAGCAATCCTCCTGCCTCAGCCTTCCTAGTAGCTGGGATGGACTACAGGCACTCACCATCACACCTAGTTAATTCTTTCATTTTTTGTAGAGACAGGGGTCTGCATTTTCTCAGGCTGGTCTCAAACTCCTGGCCACAAGTGATCCTCCTGCCTCAGCCTCCTCAGTAGCTGGGATCACAGGCGCGCACCACCAAACCCGCCTAATTTTTTCAATTTTTTGTAAAAAGAGGGTCTTGCTCTTGCTCAGGCTGGTCTCAAACTCCTGACCTCAAGTAATCCTCCTGCCTCAGCCTCCCAGAGTGCTAGGATTACAGGCATGAGCCACCGCACCTGGCCTTTTTCATCATTTCTATTTCCATCAATGTGCAAATACATGATGGACCACAACAGCGGTCCTCCAACTTCTTTTGGAAAAGCAGAATCTTCTTTTCAAAGGCAACGTAAGCAGATGCAGAAAGTGTAAAATAGAAGTAGCTGCTTGGGTGGGGGGGGTGGGGGGTGCTTTTGTTGTCCCCAAGCCTTAGTAGAGCAAGGTTTGGAAACTCTAGCCCTTCCTAGGCTGTGCTGGGAGGATTTTGTGTTCGTGCTTGGAGCAGAGTGTTTAGGGAGGAGCATTCTCCTTCCCTCCCCAACCTCGGAGGCCAGTGTAGCTGGGACTGGCAATATGTGGTGAGAGATGCCAGGGAGAGAGGACTCGAGGTGTAGCATCCTCTGACACTTACACCAGTTCTCCTTTCTCAGTGAGCTATATTTTCAGGGCAACACTGGGGATTCTGGATTGAATTTTTATTAATGAAGGCAACATTTTCTTCAGGTGGCTGAGGAGGTGGGGGTTGAGCTGGCATTGGAAGAGCGGGTAGACGTAACAAATGATGATTCAGGGAGATTAGCCTCCAAGAGTGCCGGGTGGTAAGAGGAAACCAGCCTGGGATTATGCATTTGCCACAGATAATCCACATATGGATAACGAATGGTTCTGTATTTTTGAATGATTCATATTTGGGGATTTTGAAGTACTTTTCCCCTTTTTGCTTCCTTACTAGTAAGAATGAATTTGGCATACTGGGTGGGGTTCTAGGCTCAGCAGCCAGTGTACCTGTGTGCCACACTCATGGAAAATGGTGACCCAAGAGGGGAAAGGATGAGAGAGTTGGTCTAACCCCAACTTCCTACAGAGAAGCAATGTGTGGGATGGATACTTGTTTTCTTTTAGTCTCAATAGAGATAAGTTATTAAGATATATCAATCTGAGCCTTGGTTTGCACATGTATAAATGTTCTGATAGAGATGTTTATTAGCTTAGTTTATCCACTTCTCCATCGAGGCTAAGCAACAAAAGCTTTAAATCTGGAGATTCTGCATTAGGTATTTCTATTCATGGGTCATTTTTAGAAAAAGTATACCTCACTGGGTTTGTGGGATGGTTCCTGATTATTTGGAGTGACATTGCTGTTTTCATTGCTGAGTGTGACCAGAATTTGTCTTAGATATGTTCTCACCCAGTAGGCTGAAACATTCATGAAGGCTCTGCCTGCCTTTTTATTGTATTCCCTGCCTAGTATCAGCCTGACACATGATAGGTCCTCAGGAAGCATCTGTTGAGTGAGTAAAAGGGTGAGCTATCTTGCAGCAGAAAAATTCATGAAAGAAAAAGCTGTGAGTGGTTAGGTACAAGGTGTGTAGGGGGAGAGAAGCTGAAGGCTGGAAGGTCGATTAGGCTGTTGCACAAGTCCAGGCATGAATGGGGTCTCATGGTCCTCTAGGCCAGAGAGAGGTCATCGAAAGGAAGCGATGGGTGCCTTCTGCACTTGGCTCCCATGATGGGAGGAACTTGTCTTTCAGCTATTATCTGTGGTTGCTGAGGTATTATGAGCTGGGCTGGTCTGAAAGGGTTTTATAACGGAGATGGAATTTTAGCCTAACCTTGAAGAATGTGAGAGTGCACTTTGTTTTTGTTTTGGCATAAGGATAAAGTCTCTTCATTAGATATTTTCTGACACTTCAGTCAACCCTACACCACAGGCAAGGTAACTATTACCATGCGGTAACGATCAGCTGCTTGTTGCTGCCACACCTGCTGAGACTTTGGGGGCAGTGCAGCCTCTGCAGTTTACCTGCCCCAAGCTCCCGTCTAACCCCAACTGCACACACAGAGGTGTGCATTCATCATAATGGTGTCTGGGGCTCTAAACAGCATCCCAGGAAGTCTCTGATACAAGGGCTGCCTTCCCTTTCTGTGCAGCCAACCTCAGTGTCAAGCCCAGGGCTACACCCACAGTGCACTTCCTTAAGTATCTAAGTATTTGACTGGGAAAATAAACAAATGAGTCAGGAATATATCATTACCTCATGCAAAGTGCTAAAGAGCACTTCCCCCACTACTCTTCCTTCCCCCACTACTCTTATACAGAGTAATTTGCAAGCTAAAATCCTCAACGGCAGGAGGATAAAGCCACCTCACTCAGGACCTGAAGTAGCTGGGCTCCATTCCTTCCCATCTTGGTGGTAGGCACCTAGCTCCCTCCTCTCAGCTCTGACCCTCCACAAAGCCCTTTGGTCCTTATCCAGAACATCTTTCTTGGAATATGGTCCTCACGTGACAACATGTAAGCATACAGAGGTATTTCATGTCTGTGGAACTCAAAGAGACACCTCTGGGACACTGTTGGTGAAGACAGGTCAAAGAGGATGGTGAATGACAGTGCTCTTGGGTGGAGTTCTAGAGGTGAGCTCCGCGCAGAATCACTGCACTGCGGGAGGGGAGGGGAGCTGGGCTGGAGGGAAGAGGAAGGCAGCCATGGAAGTCAAGGCCTCCTTCAACCAGAGATGTGAAGCCCAGGGCTTGCCCATGTCAGGACTTGCTGAATCATCTCCTGCCAAAGTCTGTGGAGATTAAAATAGGCGTGGGTGTTGGTGCAGGAAGCCACCGCAGTGGTGAGGACACTGATTCCGTCTTGCAGGTGGTCATCCCAACCAGCGTGCCCCTGGCTTGAACTCGCACTCACGCTAACAGTCAGCATCGGGTATGCCTCTGACATCCAATCTCAGCTTCTCCAGACACCCGCTTTCTGAGAGGGCAGTGGCCCTCAAAACTGAGTAAAAAACTGAAAGAATTATTTGGAACTGCCCTTTAAAAATGGGTTGCACAGATCATTAGGCTGTGAGATGTCAGGGCAGAGAGATGAGGTGAGAACACAGAAGAATAGAGAACTTGCTCCCTTTTCTCGTCTGTCAAATGTTGATAATCATTGTTTCTTAGATTTGTTGTTGTGAAGATCAAAGGAGCTAATTCATGTAAAGGGCTCAGCAAATAGTCAAAGCACAATAAATAGTTGCTATTACTATCATTGTTGGTGTACATAGTAGATTCTCTTACATGTCAGAAATGCAAAGACCTCTGTAGATGAGGAAGGACCAAACGAGGAGTCCTCTGCGTGCATGCCTGCCAGGCTGCTTGAGGCACAACACAAATGCAAGCAGCTGTGCCTGACCCAGCCCTGGGAAGTGTGGACGGAAAGAGAAGATTCGTCCTTCATTGCAGCCCATTATCTGGCTCTCCCAGTCCTCAGTCTGCCTTTTGAATAGCTGGCAGATGTCCGTTTGCTCCAGGCCTCCTGGTCCTGGCCTCCTGGTGCCCTTTTCCTCCCTGGTCCAGGGCCTGGAGGCCCCTCTGGCACTTCCCACGAGCCCCAGGGGCTGTGCTGACAGCCTGCAGCCGTGCAGAGGTGGGCTGTGGCCGGAGACAGGGTGATGGTAGCGGGCAGCCACTGGGCTGGGGCCAGAGGCCACAAAGCCAGAAGCAGCACACTACCTCGCTCCAAGCAGCCTGATGCGAGCTTCAGAACCGAGATGCACCAGGAAGCCTGTGTTTTCCTGTTCTGAGAGAAAAGGTCAGAGAGCCGTAGCCTGCCGCTGAGGACTAGGGCCTCCTCCGCTCAGCTGCCTTCCCTCGCATTCTTCTCCCTCTCTCTCTTTTCATAAGAAGGGTGTTCCTTTCCTCAAAGGGAGAGAGAGGGAGGGAGGGAGAGAGAGACTGTAAACTGTCCAAAAGGACCGTGAGAAAACAGGAAGCTCTGAAAAGTACAAGAGAAAGCAAGATGAAATCTATTTGCAGGCGGGCCCCTGGGGACATGTGAGGCATTGTTAAGCAGGCAGTTCATACAGCTATATCCTTCCTTCTGCTGAGGAGCGCTTTGCTGCCAAAAGGCTGCTATCTGGTCCCTGCCTTAACCCCCTCAATGCCAGCCTGAAAACCCTGACCCCGAGCATAGGGCCCCCCGAAGTCCCCCGTCGGATTTCTCCCATCTTAGAGCATCAAAGAGCGTGAGGGGAAGACGGAGCCAGATGGGCAGGGGTGGTGGAGACCTTTGGAGAGAGACCTCACCGCTCTTCTCACAGCTCTGCCCTCCGGCCTTCAGCCCTCTGCTGCAGACAAGGCTGCAGATGACCTGGTGATTCATAACTCAGGCAGCTCCCGGCTTCACCCATCTCAAAAGAGAATTTGTCCCGGAAATTCTGGATGGCTGCTGCTTTTCCTGGACAGGTTTCCCAAAGACGGCAGCTGGTTCTTTGCTGTTAGGGAGTGCGGCCGCTACAAGGGTAGTACCCAAATCATCCCAGGAGCGCTTACCCAGAAGCTAGGAGGCATATTTCTGAAAAGTGGCTTAAGTCTACAGGCACAGGTCTGTGGAAACACTCCAGCTGGCTCCGAGAAGCAAGGAGCCCAGAATAGAGCCAAAAGCAAAAGAGCCCAGAAGGGCAGTAACTGTTTTATAAGGGGGAGAAAAAAAAGAAAAAAGAAACATGGAATGGAAACCTTTCTGCTCCTCTAATTTTCCATCCTATTGTTAATGCCTAAGCCCACAGTGAGCGAACATTTCTGCTTGCTAGAGACAGCTGTTTCCACTGAGCACAGGGCTGGAAAGAACCAGTTCATGTTGCAACAGGAGGTGGGATTTATGTGAGGAAGAAATTTTAATGGTGAGAATCCCAAGAAATTAGAATCAGTTACTAAAAGAATCTTGCTTGATGTGAGTTTTTGAGTAAAGGAGGTAGAGCTAGTTCTTGGAGTGAGTCTGCAGTGAGGCCTGCCTCTTCTGTCCAGCCATTTCAATCGTGGGAAGTGAATAACTCTTCCCTGTTGCCACAATAAAGCTCCAGTTCAGTCATCTGGGCCTGTTCTCCAACATCATTGAGCAGCCAGCCCACCATAGATCTCAGATGGCCATGAGCTGCGTAGTGATGAGCACATGGCCCCCTGTTCCTCTTCTGAATCTCACGCCCCCAGCAACAGCAACTGCCACCCAGGGCCGGATTTCCAAGAATCCAGCATGGCATGGATGGGAAGCAAGGTTCACAGGACACCCCACAGTGGGATCTGGAGCTAGTTTGCAAACATGAAGAGCCTTGTCACCTAATCTGGGAACTCAGACCTGCTCTGAAACACCAAGCAGGGTGACACTTTGCAGGGAGACAGGGACAGGGAGAGGAAGAACCTGGTAGTATGCTTTTGGCACTTTCTAGAAGACAGAGGGCTCTGGGTCCAGGTGACTGACACCCATTCTTGTTTCAGAAATGTCTAAGAACAGAGAAGGGGCACCTACGTTTGACAAGAATGTTCTTTTACATCCAATTCTTTTTGTCTAATGGTAGATAACACTCTCTAGGCAGCCTCCTGACCTATATAGTGTGGTCTCCTGAGAGGACTTACCCACCAGGAAGAAGTTACCTTTGCAAATGACCAGTCCAATTCCTGTGCTGGGCCCATGTCCCATTGTAACATATAAACTGTGCATTGTTTCAAAGCTGGGAGTCTACTTGATAAACTACTATACACTACTCTCTTATGGGTTCTGATGGTGTGGGCCAGACATCCAGAGCCTAATCAACTCTCAAACAAGAGGTAAAATGGAGTTTCTGAACTGTAAAGCTGACCACCAGGCACCCTTTGAGCCCTGCATTGTGCACCACCATTGGGGTGGAGGAGGAGGGGGTGCTGTTCATGAAGGGCGGCCTGAAACATCAAGCCGGGGTGCCTCACTGCATCTTAGGGCCCAGGCTGCATCACACCATGCAGTCTTCTGTGCACTGGTGCTAGAGAGAACCCTCTAGATCCTCAGATATTGTCTGGCCAAGAAATCCTCCAGGCTCCCCTGAGAGTAGAGAAGCAGAACTGCCTCTGTGCCCCTAAATCATACACAGCCTGCATTGGCTCTGCCCCCCTACATGTCAGGGACATTTTCTGCCTGGTTGTAGCACTTACTGCTGGACCAGAATTGATGAAGTGGAGGTGGGAGATGGCTGGACTAGACAGGTGTGGATTTTTAGGGGACTATAAACTATGCTAATGGCTCCCTTCATGTTTTAACAACTTTACTCCATCACCAGTCCATGAGATGAAAAATACAGTTCATGCTTGAAGCTCAAGAGTAAACTTGATGAAGAATAGCAAAGAGACCTGCTTGCGCCTCCACTGTAGGAGACATTAAACCCCTTGCAGTCCTGTTAAATGGGAAGTGCTCTGAAACCCAATGACGTGGGGAAAAAATCAAAGAAGTGCCCAAAGAGAGAAAGAAGAGGTGGTCTATAGAGTGCAGCCAGGGCTGGCTGCATGGGTATGCAGCACAGCGTCCATACTCAAGGGGTCCTCAGTTTGGTTTAATGCTCCGCTTTCATCATCTGAAATTCCCAATAATGTTGCAACATGGGGCCTTGGATTTCCATTTTGCAGAGGCCCTAAAAATTACGTAGTCCATTCCGCACACAGCAGCTTACTCCCCCTTTAGATGGACATAAATTGACTTTCAAGCCACTGGAAACTTGAAGAAAAGGAGGGGAAACAGAAGTGGGTGGCAGGAAAAGGGCTGGAGGGAGAAGCCTCCATCTCCCCCCTCCGGACAATGCCCGCACAGGTCTAGGGAAGCTCTGCTTGCTGACCCCTCACCCCATCCGAGAGTTGCCAGGAAAGAAGTCAGCTTCACAGGGGATTCCTCCAGTGAGGACACACTGCAGAGATTATAGCAGGAACAGCCCCTGGAAGCAGGGGACCTGGCTTCAGGAATATGGATCAACACGGAGCAGCGTTTGGACCCGTCAGACACACAGTGCACGAGAAAGAAAACTTGCAGTCTGAGCAGATGGGCTCTAATGCCATGTGAATGTGGTGTTTTCCCTCTTCTTCCCCCTCAGCACTCTTCATGACCAGGCGACCCTAGCCAGTATGTTACTTGAATTAAACTCAATCAGGAGCAAGATCCCGTCTCATTGCAGAGGTGGAGAAGGGAAGCAATGCTGGGGTGTGGGGACAGCCCCGAGAAGTGCGGGCATTTCTGAGTAATGCTCAGTAAGGCCTGGCGGTGCCTGGGGCTTTGCACGTCTCCAGCTCACACATTTCCTCAGCTGATGAAACAAAAACCCAACCAAACCAAGGTATTCTGACACAGAGACTTCAACAAAGATGCTCAGTCTCTGTGCTACATGGAACTTAGGCACAAACGAAAAACACTTCAAATGACTGTGCTTGCAGTTATGCCACGGCCCAAGCAAGCACTTCTGAGGGCCTCGGAGGGGCTAGCTTTGGAATGCCTGCTGTCATCTCTGGGCGGCCGCCCTCAAACATACCTGTGGCTCAGCCCAAGTGTCAGGAGGGGAGGAGAAGGGACCGTGCTGGAAGCTTCTCTCGCTCCTTTCTGTGTCCTACTCACTGACTTGCAAGGGGAAGAGGGCCACACCTGGTTTGTCCTCTCTAGAACAAGAGCTCTCCACATCACCTTCATCCTTTAACAACCCCATCTCCAAATGGGTCTCCCACTCTCAGGCCTTCCCCTGCTGCCTGCCTCCACCCCTGAGCACTCTGGGCCCAGGCTGGCATGAGCACGGATGTGGTGGCCAGAGGGACAGAGCAGCAGATGGGACCTGGAACTGGCTGTGGACCCACTCTGAGCCCCAGCAGCCCCACTGATGAGTAGAGTAGAAGGTTCCCTGGGGACCCTTCCCCATCAGGCATTGGCACAACCCTCTGGGTCCTCCCCAGGCTGCTGCTCACCTTGCATTTGAAAGGCTTCACGTCCGAGTGGACAATCATGTGCGCCTTGAGGGTCTGTTTCTGCACGAAGCTCTTGTAGCAGAGGTGACACTGGTAGGCACGGATGTTGGTGTGGATCAGCACGTGTCGCTTCATGTTGGCCAGCAGGGTGAACTCCCGCCCGCAGATCCCACATTTGTGCTCCTTTACACCCTGCAGGGAGACAGGATTCAGAAAACGGGGGGCTGACAGGAAACACACTTTCACTGGGGTTACAGGCTTCGTTTTGCTCTACGCCACCTAAATCTACGAAGGGTTTGGTGATAGATGTGGAGCTTCAAACGGTGACGCTTCAGCCTTGTTAAATGGCTATTTTCTTGAAAACTATTGATTACATAATCTTTCATTTTTTTTTTTTTTTCATCTGAAAACCATAAACTAGCCAGACCCCTAGAGCAAAAGAAAGCTATTGCTTTTGCTGTTCCTGCTGCTGCTGGGGTTAATTCTATAGTAATAGTTCTTGGGGATTAACAGGATTTTGGTAAGTGCCCTGTAGAATGATATGTAAAATGAGTCTATAATCCAGCTTTCATGATAATGAAAAAAGTAAAATCTTCTAAACTGATTATTATCATTTCCCTCCTGAAAACCAATGCCCTCTTGAGTTCTCATTAGTGGACTTGAAAATCCCAGAAGAACAAAGCATATATATCCACACTCAGTAAATTATATCTTGATAATCACCCTCTCAAGTTGGTCCCCTGGGTTCCCCATAGGCCATACTGACCTGTGTGTGACATGGTTATAGAGTCTCCTCTAAGCCAGCCACTTTCTACAGAGAAATTTGGCAGGACATAGCTGTCTAAAGTGGAAAACAGGACGGGAGGTTTTCTAGCTCCTTGGTGTGTGGGGAGGAGTGTCTGACACTTTAGCATCAATGCCCTCCATTGAGAGCGCTTCCAGGGACTCGGCTCGAATCGAGTGCTCGCTAACCCGGATTAACCACCACTTTCCTGAAAAGGTCTTTGTAAGACATCTTGACCCAGAATGACTTTGGGGAAGAAAAACTTAGAGAACCAGGGCACTAAAATGAAGGTTATTCCAGGATTAGGACAAGTTACTTAGTTAACAACTGTACCTTATTAAACCTATATTGCCTGATAGCCGTAGTGGCTAAGGAGGGAGGGATTCCAAGCTCAGCTCTGACTCTCTCTGCCTATATTTCCATTTCTTTAATTTGGGGCATGGTAAAAAAAAGTACTATTCTTCAGCTCTGGTGAGCCCAGGGCACTGAAGGGTGGATTCAGATCTCTGCCCCACCATTTACTGCCTGTGAGGCTTTAGATCACTTCTGCAGCCTTTCCTGGTGAAGGATTTTCATCTCAGGATGGAAGTGGTGGATCATGACAACTTTGGGGTTCCTTCCAGGTCAAACACTCTGTAGTCTACATGATTGCAGGTAAGTGTGGATTTATGCTAAGAAAGAGATTTAGAAATCAACCTCCTTCAAAAATTAAATTTAATGCCTTCCCTAAGAAGATGAATTTTTAAAATGCAGTGCATACTCAGTGAGTTTAAAGTTATAAAATTAATGAAATATATTTTCTTAATAGGTTTCAAAATTTCTTCTTTCAAGATTTTCTTTGGGTTTGGCCATGATTCAGGTGTCCTGAAAACCAAGGAAAAATCTCTACTTATCACTGGTTTTGGAATTCTTTAAAGAGACTTGTGCGTCCAAAGTAAGATTCTCATGTGTGCTGGCCTAGAATGCAAGTGAACAGGAGCCTGAACACAACTTTGTGGCAACAAAGGAAGCTGTTGTTTCTCTGATAGGATCAGTGAAATCACAGAGAGGGAGCCTACGGGGGTGGAAGAAGGGACGTCTTGACTATAGGGTGTTCAAGACTCAGGTGCTGGTGTCAGAGACCCCTGAGTGACCTCACCATACCCTGGTGTCCTTATCTGCAAACAAGAAGTAGCTCTTAGAGTTTTTGAGAAGCAAATGAGAATTAAATGGAAAATAAAAATCTGCCATACAGCAAGCGTTCAATAAATACTACCTCTCAGGCTGACACCTCTAGTTAAAATGTATTTTGCTTCCTAATTCAAATGAAACTTATTTCAGACAACAGGCTGTGTCTCCCATTTTCACTTCATTTTCTACTATCCCATGGACTCTTATATGTTCTAAAATGTACCTTTGATTCCTTTTCCACATAGGCAGGAGCCCCTGAAATAAGCGAATGGTCCCCTTTGTGGCTGAGTCTCAGTCTAGGTCCTTTGTTGACAGTTCCTGCACGCGACGGGCACTGCCCCTCTATCTACAGGTGCCTTTTGTAGGGCAGGCCACACATTTCATCTCTGCCGCAGAGCCAGAAAAGTGCCTGGTGTTTTGTCCTAACCTAATGAATGAAACTCATTATAGCTGAGCAGGAACATTATCTCGGTTGTGCAAAGTCCTCCGCTGACCCTCCAGAATTAAAGAATGTTTTAGAAACTCCAGCTTGCTAAAATTCTCTCCTACAAAGCAAACCACTTGAGGTCAAGGGTATGAGGGTAGGGGTTAGTGGGGCAAGATTCCTTTCTTGAAAGCTCAAAGAAGACCCAAGTCAGCTCAGCTGGGGTAAGATTTCAGGGATACCATGAGGGCCTTGTTTTAATTCAATCTGAATGACTCCAGGGCTTTGGTTGCAAACTAGGTTAAACTGAAGACTCTTGGGCCTGTATTTCTCCTAGAAGACCTGAGTAGCAGGGAAGATAAAACCAAACCCAAAACAGAGAAGAATGCTTTCTCCTGCCTCCTGCCATACAAACCACAATACACTGAACCCAACCAGGAAGGGGCAGCCCAGGGAAGCACAGGCCCTGCCGGACTTGGCCAAGCTCTGCTCCCCTCAGAGACCCTGCATATGAAGCAAGTCTCACAGCTGAGGGAGAAAACAAACCAAAGGTAGCCACTGCTTACACAGCAAAAGACTAAGAGAATGTTCTAAAAGAAGGCTCTCACTGGTACATCCCGGGCACAGAGGTGATCTGTGCTAGTGCCCTGGATGAAGCTTCTAGAAACTGAACTGTGGGGATTCCTAGGCGCTGGGAAGCAACAGCACAACAAGCAGCTGTTTCCTTCATCCTTCCTCATCTTCCTCCCCAAATGTCTGCATTATTTATCTCTAGGCTGCCTTAGACTCTGGAAGGCTAGCTGGGGAAAGGGTTTGATGTATGGTCTCCAGTCTCATCGTTCCCCCCTATTGAAAGCGAAGGAAGGACCTCAGGGCAGGGATAAGGGAAGCCGCTTGGCCAGGGTGAGAGCTCCTCAGGGTCAGAGGTGGGGGGCAGCGCGGGTGTCCCCCGCGGCCCCGCAGTACCTTGTGGGTGAGGGAGTGCTGCTTGAGGTGGTGGGGCTGCACGAACTCCATGCCGCACTCGGAGCAGATGTAGGGCCGGATGTCCTTGTGCTTCATCATGTGGTTCTGCAGCTGGCTCGGGTACTGGAAGGACTTGTCGCACTCAGAGCAGTTGTACTGGATGGGGCCGCGGTGCGTGGTGAGGTGCCTCTTCAGCTGGGCCAGGGTGGGGAAGTCGAGGCCGCACTCCACGCAGATGTTCTCCCGCCCGCTGGCGTGCTTGGCCTCGTGGGCCTTGAGCTCGCTGGGGTAGGCGAAGCCCCGGCCGCACACGCGGCAGTTGTGCGGCTTCACCTCGCTGTGCTGCATCATGTGGCGCTTCAGGTGGCTGGTCTGGGTGAAGGCCTTGTGGCACACCTGGCACTTGTGGGGCCGCGTGCCCTGGTGGGTCAGCATGTGGGTGTGCAGGTGGCTGAGCTGCTTGAAGAGCTTCCCGCAGCGGGTGCAGGCGTGCGGCTTGATGCCGCTGTGGCCCAGGATGTGCGTCACCAGGTTGTACTTGGAGGTGTAGGACTTCTCGCAGGTGGGGCACTGCCAGCGCTTCTGCGCGCCGCCCACGTCCACGTAGTAGCTGTCGTCAATCTGGACGTTGACGTCCACCCTCTCCACCTTCTGCTTGGTCTCCTCGCTCTCCGGGGGCTCGGCTTTGCGGGGCAGCAGGGGCTCCGGGGGCTGCTTGGGCAGGAAGGCGTGCCGGCTGAAGGGGAAGGGCGAGGCCGAGGGCACGAACAAGGGGAACACGAGGCCCGGGTGCACTTTGGGGTAGCAGGGGAAGGGCGCGGGCAGGAACGGAGGGGGTGTCGGCTGCGGCCACACGGCGCTGGGCTTGATGGGCTCCTGCTTGACCGGCCTGCCCCCCAGGTGCTCCAGGCTGCGGTAGAACTGGAAGCCCACGTTGCACAGGTCGATCATCTGAGAGTCATACTTGGGGCGCGGGGGCTGCGGGAACAGCAAAGGCAGGTTGGGAAGGCCGTGGTTTTTGCTCTCCTCAGAGTGGAGGGCGACAGTGGCTTCTTCTGCAGGGTGGCTGTAGGGCATCTTCGTGGGCATGCTCTTCCGTTTCCGGGACCCACCTCCTTCGAAGACCCCGGGGAATCCGTCTAGATCTCCTGGAGGAGGTTCATACCGGAACTGGGAAAAGGGTCCCCGGAGAGCTTCTGGGAAGGGATGTCTTGGGGGGGCTTTCCCTCGGGAAGCCCCTGGCTGCAGGCAGTGGGGAAAGGAGGGGGTCCTCTTCACACCCAGGTTGAAATGCACATCCTCATCTTTGATCATCTTCATTTCCTTCTGCATCCTTGGCAATTTTCCTTTAAAGAGAAAGAAACTTACTGTGTGTTTTTGTTTTGTTTTAAATCCTCTTTTTCATTAAGGGTTTTGATTATTTATCGGTATTAATATATGAAGAGCAATACTTGTTTAATATGAACCCTTGTTTATTCCAGGGTTATTCAAAACATCACTTTTCTTTCTCCCTGTTAACCGGGTTACTAATGTGGGAAAAGCATTGGCCTCCTGGAATGGGATCCCAGGGCCGAATCAAACTGGACTCCAGTGTAAACCCAGCTACAGAGCCACAGGGGTAGCGGGGAGTGGGAGTGGACTGGTACTGGCCCCATTTAAGATGAGGGTAGCAAGGCCCAGAGGGATGAAGTGATGTGCTCCAATCACACAGCCACTCAGTGGAGGAGTCAGAGCTGAACACGTTCTGCCGCAGCTTTTCGATCTGACATGTAATTATTTCTGCTAATGGTGATTCAGATGTGTCTTTTTCGGTCATTTCTTCTGTAAGGAAACCCATCTTCACTGCTACACCTTTACTCAGACCTTTGCTGCTGGAGGATGGGGCTATTCAAGGCCACGTAGAAGGAATGTTAATGCACAACTGGGATCTCATATTTTCCGAGGATCCACTCTGAGCAAGGTGTGCTGCTGTGGCATATCGAGCGAACGAGATCAGCATGATTAACAACAGCATACTGGGCGACCCAGTGTTAAAAAAGTCATCTTGGCAATATGTGGATTCTAGTCCTCATCCTGAAGCAACTTCAAGGAAAAGTTCCAAGATTCTGTTATAAAACTGCACTTGGGTCTCTCCTTTCCCTTCCCCTAGGTGTCAAAGTAAAGGGGAGCCTTGGTGACTACTGTGGTGCCTGACATTTCCCCACTGAGCCACTTACTGCGTCCTATAACCACATCAGGCATGTCTGAAAGAGCCAGTGGGGTTTTGCATGTCTCCTTGCCATTTTTCTATCTTCCTCACATGGATACTGGCAGAATGAACCAAGTGGCTGGCTCCACGCTTCCTGTGAGAGTCCGTTCTACCCAAGTGCTCTGAATTTGAATGGGATAGACCCCCTTTGCTCATCAGAGGCTCCCATGGAGCCAGTTGGCCTGACCAGGTGCAAGGTCAGGCCTAGGGCCACTGGAGACAGGGCAGGCACAGGGTCCTGGACTAACCCTAGGCAGTGTGGGGTGAAGGTCCCAGGGGTGAGAAGGTCAACAGCTTTCAGTGATTTTTCTGCAGTGCTTGGTGAGGCAGATGCAGTTTTTACAAGTATCCAAATATTCCAAAATTGTATGTGTGTCTTTTTGAGAGGTTTGAGAACTGCAGTACAATGAAAACAAAAATGAGCCTTTTTAAAATTTAGTTACCAAGTCCATACACAGACAATTCAATGAGGGAAAAATAAATGTTCTTATCATATGAATATCTGGGCATTTTAAAAAATTGTTACATGAAATTGAACAGAGGACTAAAAGATAATGTCTGTTAGTATTTGCTTTGTGTTTATGTGAGTGGGAAGATAGCCCTGGCCATGGGTTTGGGGCTCAGTAATTAAGAGAAAGAGCTCATGTATCCAGCAAATGGGAGGCCCAGCTGTGTCCTTGCCTTGTGTCTTCCTCAAATTCTTATTGAAACACTAGGTCTTCTTCCACTGCTGCCTCAAGGACCAGGCAATTGTAGGAAGTGATGAGGGCAGTAAGAGAATGGAATGTGTGGCTTTATGGGACCCGGAGGGGTGTGGGTGGGTATTGAAATGAGAGTTGTGGTACTGCTGCTATCAGAAAGGACCAGCAGGAGGATGGGGAAGCAGAGGCTCTTTGATGGCTTTTCATGTTTACTAGATCGTCTCTTGGCTTGCGATTCAGCACGTCCTGATCCCCAGATTCACATAGAGTTATAGAGGGTGTGGCCCTGGTCCAAGAGTTTGTTGCACCTATAAAAATAAGTGGCTTTCAACAGGCTAAATGTGTCCCATTGAATTGGAAGGGAAAATGGCAGATCCTTTCTCTGTAATTTCATTTTGGCTGCAGTTGGTTTTATAACCCCTTCGGAGATAAGTTCCTTTTTGCAGAAATGTTGCTCAGACTGGAAAAGACTCCTCCAGGCTGTAAGTGCTTATAACAAACCATAGCAGAACCCACCTGAAAGCAAACTGGCTCTCTTTGTTTTATTCTGATCTGAATCAGAGAGGCAATAATTCCTAGTTCATATTAGAGAGCTTAGTTTGAGAACTAAGTGAAAAAGAGATATGTCAGAACATGTGTCAAAGCTGACTGTGTTTCCTGTGCATTTTATTTTTAAGAAGGTATTTGAAAATGCATGGCTAATGACGTATGGTATCTTTATAACATGTGCCGTAGCCTATATCGGAAAGCTACCTACTTGGAAAGGAATGTTATCACTAATTTTGAAACTGAAGGTATTTCAGTTGTTGTGGCCTTTGTTTAATATTTGATTTAAGTTGTGACATAATCAACTAATTGATTCTTTTTAATATATTAGGAGTGGTACTCCCAATAAAATGATAATCTCAAATGCATATTTATTTTCAGTGTTTGCATTTTTATTTTATCACCGTTGACCTAGTAAAGCAAAGAAACATTGTTGAACAGCAATGATGTGTTTTTTTAAACATAAATGCCACAATTATGTCCCCAAATGCAAAGACTTTATATATGTATGTTTTATTTCTTACCTATTTTAATGTCATAAAATTAATTTCCCCAGCTTCTATTTTGTGTATATTGATGGTTCTCCCACTTTTAAAATAGTCTGCCTGCTCTAGAATAAAATCAGTAACCCAGGAAGTTTAAACATCGGGATCCATCCATGGAAATTTTTACAAAGCTTTAAAACAGCAGTCCCTTTCTGCATAAAGATCTTCAGGAGCATCAACAATCTCTACAGAGGTCAAGGAGAACTAGATCTAGTTTCCCCTTGGCCTTCTTGACAGAGAAATCAACAATGCTGCTGCCAGTTATTAATATCCCTGACTTTGAGCACTGAGTGATAAGGAAGGAGAAGTGCTAGGGGGTAAAACAACAACAACAGTACCCAGAAAACAAACCTGTATTGAGGTTGGGGTGTGTTGAAGGGAAGAGTAGGGGAAGGATATCTTGAAATCAGTCAAGTTAAAACTCAGAGTGTCCTTAGCAAAAATATTAATAGACTCCTAGAAAACCTCAATGTGCACCATCGACATGCTCCCCTCTATCTTTAAAAATAGATCCACAGGCATCCATGACAGCCACAGGATTCTTATGCAGGAGGCAGGAGAGGCTTGGGGACAGCAGTCTGGTTAGGAGACCCAAAACGTGGGGTGGTGGGGCCTGGAGGTGGGAAGGGAAGTAGCCACAGCCCCCCTGTGTCAGTAATCTATGGCTGCTTCCAGAGCCCCTGGGGGACACCAGCAGGTCCTAGGACAGTTCCTCACCAGGATGAATTGAAACAATACATAAAAAGAAAGAAGAACTGAAATTGTAAAAGTAGGCAGCCATGGGAGAGTGGAAAGAGCATTGGTTTGGAGCCTGAAGTTCTGGGTTTGAATGTTGGCTTTGTGTTAGCAGCCGGGGGTGACTGAGCAATTAATTTTGAGGTTTGATTTTCTCACCCTTAAAATGAGAAATCCATAAAAGGAGTTAGGATACCCCCATAGGGTTGTTAGAGAGTGTATGAGAAAGTATGTTAAACACTAGGCAAGGTTTAGGGATAAGAAAGCGTGGATAGAAGAGGAGGGCTGGCTTGTGATCCGTGGATTGATGCTGGCTGACATCGCATCTGTTTTCCAAGCTGAAGCTCTGGGTCTCCCACTGACTGGTGTCTGGGCCTCTGCTTTCCAAGCTCCAAACCAAGACTGGACTCATTTACCCGGAGTTGGTCTTGTCACAGCAGTGAAGGTGAACCACACTCAAAGAGGCCGGTGGGTGTGTGGGCAGGATGAGTTTACTGATTCAGTGTGAAGGCAAACCTTGTAGTTTCTGAATACTTCCCCACTCCCTCTCTGTGGCTCTCTTTCCCATTGTGGAGATGTATCTTCGAGCTCACGTTCATAACAGATTGCTTTGGTGAGTGGGGAGCTGAAGCAAGG
Source organism: Lemur catta (assembly GCF_020740605.2). Taxonomy (NCBI): domain Eukaryota; kingdom Metazoa; phylum Chordata; class Mammalia; order Primates; family Lemuridae; genus Lemur; species Lemur catta. The sequence goes on from NC_059139.1 coordinate 45,472,848, forward strand.
GGATCGGCTAGTCCTGTGAGCTCTTTCAGCCAGTGTGTGAGAAGCTGAAGAATTGCCCCTAATGTAATAGCAGAGGTCACCTTCCTAGGGACAGGAGGACCTTTCCGTCAAACCCAAAGTCTTAGACTCCAGGGCAGTGTTGGGTCAACATTAGCAAAGTAGCTCTTGCAATTCCCGCTGGACTGTGAGGACAGGGATTGGGTTTGTTTTACGCACTGCTGTACCTCCAGTCCCCAGCATCATGAATGGTTCTTGTTTTTAGAGTCTCTGCATGCAACCTTAACTTACATTGTTTAGACTGCGGGTGACTTTTGGTATGTCCCTCATGAGGTCAGCACATTCATAAGCTCTCAGGCAGTTATTGTGGAAAGAACTCGATATGCACCCCTTGTGTGAGCTGTTGCTTACCCTCCTCAGTCTTTAAGGGCACCATTCTCTGAACTTAGATTCAGGATAAGCCCTAAATCTTGGCTACACTAATGCTGGGGAGTTATTCTCAAAGGGCCACAGGTTCTGCAGCTCAGCCGGGAAACAGATTCCTAAAAAGTCCAAAGAGTAGTGAGGGGTAGAAAGACTGACTCCTGGATTGAGAATGGGAAATGTAAACCAAGAGTAGGTGGTCACCTGCTCTCTCCCATCTAGAGGAAATGTCTGGGAAATTAGTAGCTGTCTACCCTTTGTACTAATGATGGGGAGAAGACTTTCATGTAATCATATGTTCTCATTGTTATGGTCAGAGAATGTTCTAGGGCTTTCTACCATTTATCACCAAAATTCAATAGTCTATACATCAAGAAGCAAATCGTTTGAAAAAAGAAAATATTGGGTTAATGTGTTTTAAAGGAATCTGGGACTTAGGATATCATCCTTATCTGGCATTATCCATGAGAGTTAGTTATGAGGAAAGAGAGGATGAATGAATTTTAAAACCAAAAAACTCCTCTTTGAACCATAAGGACCAATTAGAAATTCAAGGCCTAACCAAGATGAAACCATATTTAGTCTGGGGGAAAAAATGCTGCTAATAATGCTCTGCAAGTGGGAATTCACCTACTATACCAAAATATAAATATTCCCCCGATAAAATTACTGGTATTTTGTGGTTCTCATTCAAATTGAAGGTCATTCCAGTAAATGCTGTTAGAAGAGTCACAATGAGTCAGCATGCCAGGGGCAGATCTGTTATCTCTACTCCAGGACACTGATTTCTGTTCATCCTGACATTCGTGAAAGAATATTCGCTCTCACATCAAAGACAGAAAATATATTCTTTATTCCTTGAAGCTTTCTAACGTTTCATCGGGAAATGTTCCATTTTATTATTGGAGGCCCTGGCCTCCCTTATCATAATATGAGACAGTGGCAGTTTACTTATGTGGTTTACCTGTGAGCTCTGCTCTCAACAGACAGAAGCAGGGAGGAGGTGAGAGTCAAGGAGAAGGGTGAGAATAAGAAGCAGCCGTTGAAAGAGAAACGCAGGGAGGACAGCAGGAAGGCAGGACACATGGACAGACTGTCATCCTGTCTCTGTTCATGCAAAGGGGTCTTGTTATAAGGCTTTTCTGAAGTGGGATTTTATTGGCTCCCCCAGTTCTATCTGAATTTGTGTTAATGGCTGGAGACTTTGAATGTTAAAATTAAATATTCTACTGTTTCAACATAACTGTAATATATCTGTAGTTGTACTACTGAGTTTTTCATCTGTGGGTATTTGGCAAGTAATGATTCAGTCCTGCATTCCTTCAATCGACAGGAACAGAAGACTCTATACCTGTCTGGCAAATGGAGCAATATGTTGTCGAAGAAATGAATGTTCTGCCTTGTCTCTGGGTCCCTGGTAGAGCTAAAAAGAGGTGACCATACGCCTGGTGGCCAGAGAGACCCTGGGGCCCTTCTGATACCCTCCTGGCCCCCATATAATTTATAAGCCCAAATTTCTCCCATTTTGTTATACAAAGTAATCTGTTAGCCCATGGCACAGTCTGAGTCCTCTAAGTGGCCAGAAAATATTAATTAGTGTTAAGACTTGTTCACACATGAAATAGTCAATTGAATTCACATAATACATTTTTTTCAAAAGTTGCTAAATACCACCAAGACATAATATAAAGTCAAGTTCTGTTTTTTACTATTTAAATTGTCCATTATGAGCATCCATTATACCATTTTTATATAGTTTTAAGAAGCTTCTAAAAAAGTTAACAATAACAAATCCAGCTACTAATTTGTACTGGTTAAAATTAATGCTGGTTTCATTTAGGAAAGATAAGTTTTTAAGTGCTGAATACCTAGGCCTACTTTCTGGAAAGTAGGAGTGAGTGTATTTATTTGAGCACTAGAACAACTGCTAGCATGTTGGGGTTATCTCTGTCCTCGTGACCCGTTTAAAGGAAGGAAATGAATTGGCGATATGATTTAGCAGTTCTCTTCTGCAACCCTCGGAGCTAATGTATCTCTTGTGGATGGAACTCTAACTAGAATCTTAGAATTTTTCTCCAACTTTCTTTAGGGGAAATGTTCTTAGAATATATGTTGGTTTTTTTGTTTCATGTTCTTAGATCAAAGAAACTTGATAAACTTAATCCTAGCTAAGCAAAAATAGACATGCATGTTAGAAAGCTTCTTTTTGTCCAACTCTGGGAATGGCAGCATATTCAGGCCGGTGGGACCCATAATTGGTAGATATGCCAGAAGATATACCACTTTTACTTGCAGTAAGAATCAGCACATAATTGATAAGATTAGCCATCTATGAAAGGAACCCATTTTAAAAGTGTAACTCAAGGAAATATTTGGGGGGAAGGTAATGGAGATGTTTTGTATTTTGATCGTAATTACTCAACTCTGTATTTGTCAAAACTCAAAGAACTAAAAGAATGAATTTTATTGAATGTTAATTTAAAATAAGTTTGAAAATATAGAAGAAATATATCAAAAAACGCTATTCTGCACATCATTATAAAAAGAGTATTTTTATACTGAGGATATTTGGGAAATATCCAGTAATAGTTGAGGTGCCCAGACCCACTATCTAATCAATTCATATTTATGGAATGTCTCCAATAATATGCATATGGTATATAAAGAGAACTGGGTTATAAGAATTTAATGATATTAATTCCTGCTGTATCCCAAGGGGAGATTTTAAATATGGCAGATACCAGCATTTTTTGTGTGTATATTCTATTCTGCAAGAATATTGTGGGGCAGAGATAGTGTATTAATTTACCCTTCAAGGTAATCTTTGGCCCTGATTGCATGTTCAGTAAACAATCTTCTATAATTGCTCCAACATTCTTTCAAATGTAAAGTAGTCTGCCATCAGTGGACAGCATCATTCTGGTCATTAGAAAATATACCCCTACCCCTTCTAAATCAATACATTGGTATTGATATTTAGGTCCATAGATCACTCTTGGGCATCCTTTCCCCTAAACTTGGTTAACTGAGTTCTCTGACAAAATGGAACTTGTTTCTTAATCTCCACCCCCATGGGCCCAGTCCTGAGTTTGATGCCCCCACCAAGTGCTGCTTGCCCATGCAGCCAGATTCCTTCTTTCTTTGACACATTTCATTGGATATATCAGCCAAATTGCTGCAAGATTCTGCAGGGCAGGAGGTGGAGAGAATCTCCCCAGTGGAGTCTTTATGGGGACTTACAGGTGAAAATTTCCTTTCTATAAGAGCTGGAAGCAAACCTTTCATGTCTCTGAAATCTATCACAATTGTTTCATGCTCTGCTCATTGGTAGGGTCCTGTGCTGCCAGTCACCTTTCTGTGTGGTGGATATCTTGTATTTCTAATATAATCTGATCTGAAAATCAGAAGCTTGCCTGGTGCCTTATACATTACATATACTTGGGAATATACTTGACAACCCCATGTTCTTAACTTGCTCTTGCTCCCTGATCCCAAGAAAAATTTTGATGTTTCCTGAACACAGAACTAGCTGGTTTCTTGTCCTGTCCCAGTTTATGCCAAGCCAACCTCACATAAATTAACTGCCAAGACCTTCTCCAGTGAGGAAGGTGGCTTAGCCAGGGTGTGGCAGGGACTGGGGCAGCGCCCCTCAGAAGGTCCACTCCTGCTTCATCCTGGTTCAGGCTCCTGAGCCAGTGTGTGCCATATTCTTTTCACATGAAAGGTGAAATGTGCTGTTTTACTGAAATAATATAAATGAATGTGGGAGGGCTCTGGAAATGCCCAAGGTGACTGTGGTCAAATGCCACTGAGCCTTGGAGAGAGTGTGTCATCACAGAGTAGAGTGCCCCATGTTCCAGTAAACAGTGTCCCCGAGAGGGCAGGACACCACAATTTCCTATTTATTCAATAGTTTCAGGCTCCCCCACAACTCTCCATGGGATGCCCATTAGCTTTGTGGAGATGCCCACCCTTATGGGCAGAGGGACCCAGGACCCCAGCCTATCTTTGTATTTTATGTGGATAGACTTCCTGCTCAATTTCTGCCTTCTGATGAGTGATCACTCTTCATCTGGATACCTTTTCTCACCGCTCACAATTTTTAGTTTAAGGTCTTCTTATTCACCTGCTTTGTATTGATTTTTTCTATTGATTCTGCTCACTAACATCATTCTTATAAAATATATATACTTATAAAACATATATACTTGTTTCCTCATGTCCATGTACAGATAGCTTGCCCTGGAAGGAAATACGAGAATCTGGCAATACAGACTGTCTCTGGGGAGGCGCACTCTCTAGCTGGAGTAGGAGGGCTGACTTGAGAGGGGGCCATTCCCACCCTCCTCTACAGAAAGAAGCCTCGCAGTTGTGCAGGGCCCTGGGTGGAAAGGAGAAATTTATGTACCTTTTCTGCTTATACTTTTATACACTGCATATGGCTTAGCTATTCAAACACTTGCATTGAAAAAATAAAAATTCATATTGGCTTTCAAACAGCAAACATTCAGACAGAATTAGACTTGGGATCCCCTTCCTTTTGAGCTCTGAAGAATTCCCTTGGTGCATTTCATTGAATGCCTGGATTTTTTCTGCTTAAGGTCTTTTGATGCCCCTGGCAGACTTTGCCCTGGTTTATAGTTTGGCGCGCAGCTTTCTGACTCAGGCTTAGATCATCAGGAAATAAGTATAAACAGCAGCAAAGAGTCAGACTGGGAAGAGTCTCCCCAAAGGTATTCACTCAGCAAACTGCTTCGGGCGCCTCTTCTGTGCCGGGAAGGCAATGTCTAGTATGCCACACGCTAGGCTCAAGGAACTCACCATCTGGTGGAAGAAACTGACAACCAGATATGGAGTAGAATGTTCCAGGAGCCACAGTAGAAGAATCTTGAACTGAAAGGTTAATTTACTGAAAATGAGAGAAGAAGAAGCAGAACTACATTTCTTTGACTAACATAAGAAACTATTTTCTTTCAAAATATTCCTTTTTTTTCCATTTTTTATCATTAAAACATCAGTTAGAACAACATGAAAAGAATGAAGATTACCTGTGGATGTGAGGGAAGAGAGAAAACCTTCCCCTGTGCCCCAGCCTTCCCTACCAGAGTGTTCTATAGAACAGAGGAGGAATTTGGGGACTTGCAAAATTAAGCTGACCTTTAATTAACTGCATTAAGAAAGCCAAGTGTGTATAAGTAAAATTAACTACATTCAGCCTTGAAAGTTCCGGTAAAGGGGCCTGTGCTGTGAAGATTCATGGCAATTAAAGAATTATACGCTACAAATGTGACCGATCCGGTTTCTCCACTCCACCCATCCATGAGTTTCTCCTTGGCTTCTTCCCCAATGCTGAAAAGGAATCCAAGGGTGAGACCCTTAGATTTTTGTCATGGCAGGTCTTTCCCCAGGGCCCTAATGTAGCTGAGTTGCTTAAATGCTCCTTTCAGGGTAAAATGAAAGTCCCATCTGATTTGTGCCACTATAGAAAAGGGATGAGTTAGGGATGTCGAAGTGCGAACTGTGCCCCAGCCCTTGGACAGAATTAGTCCCTCCTACCTCTCAGCCTGTGCCCACAGCCTCAAGATAGCTTCCTCATGGGCTACTATGATGATCTGCCTCCCACAAGGCTGGGATCTCCTTGAGGCCGGGGACCATTTCCTAAACCTTTCTGCATTTTCATTGCCTTGCACCATGACTAGTACTTAATAACATTTTTAAACGATGCATTTTCACATTGCAATAACTTTCTGGTCTTAAAAGGATTATTGTGTTCTTTTTACAATAACTAGTAGATGAAACTACAAAAAAAAAAAAAAGTCCGTGGAATTCCCTCCTTTTTACTCTTCCCTCGTTACTCCCATTCAAACAAACAGGCAGAATGCTTTCTTTGGTTAGGATTAATCCGTCATTAAAGGGATGTAATTTGTTTTCAGATCTGGTTCATTTTGCGTTTTAAGCACAGCTGTATTCTAGAGGCTATGCTAACGTTCTCCTGTGTGTTATTTTTAGAGAACGTCCCTAGAAAGCAAAGAGGAGCACATTCATCTTAGAATTCTCTGACTTTGAACTTCACTCATTCCTTTTCTACCCCCCAGGAGCTTTCTACGTTAACATGCAACAAACTCCAGGATTTGTTATCGCCTCGACATGTCTCTGATTCTTGGATTTTTCTTTATCAACTTCTCCCTTCTATAAGTTCTCTCTCATCCACCCCAAATGTTAACTTTATGCATAGAAGAAAAAGATAAAGGACCAGAAGTCAATTTGCCAACACCCTCACCTTGTCATTTCGTTGCTGTGTGGCTGTCACAACATCTTCTTCATTGTTCCCTGACAATGACTGCTTGCTTCCCTCTTTCTTTCCATTGTCATATTTAGTGCTCTAGTCCGAGTGCCCACAACTTCACTAGATTATTTGCAACAGCTTCCATCCACCCTCCCAGACCCTTCTTCTCCTTCCTGCCAAATCCCTTGCATACCAATGCCAAATCTCGTCTAAAAAAGTCATCACTTTTTCTAAGACAACTTTCTGTTCAGGAACCTACAATAATCATGTATAGAGATTGCTATACATGATGTATAGAGATTGCTATTTGCCACTTCAATATCCATTTACCCTTCTTCCTTAAGAAACAGAACTCTGATTTTGCTTGTGGTGACAATGTGTCCAGCAAAAACACTAGCTTTCCCAGACATCCTTTCAGATAGGGGTCACCTTGTGCCACAATTTGGCTAATGAGATATAAATAGAACACTGCCAGGGATTTCTGAGGAAACTTTTGCATTCCTAATACAAACATCAACCACATTGTCTTTTCTTGTCTTTCTCCTTTCCCCTGGAATGTGGATATGAGACTGGAGGTGGAGCAGCCGTATCGGAGACACGAAGCAGCAAACTTAACGACAAGACTTCCCACCAAGTAGGATAGAGGGGTGGAGGGAAGGTCAGTGTGGAACTCCTGTACCTGCTTGGTGCTGGTGGTCATGCTGTTTGAGAAAATGAATCCTTTACTTGGTTAAGCAAATGTATCCAGAGTTCTGTGGCTTGTAGCTAAACATAGCCCCTACCCGATACACAGAGCAAATCAAATGTAAATTGACTTTCAAACTTCTTTATATTCAAGTCCAACTCTATTCCCCTTGTCTTTCAAATCCTGTCAATTGTAGTCAGACCAGGCTTTTGCTATTCTCTACATAGCGCAAACTAATCTCTACCTCTTTGCCTTTGTTTAGACCGGGTGGCCATTCAGGAATATTCTTTTCATTGATCCATTCCATTCTTCCAGGTTGAACTTCAGTTCCGCTTCTTCCCAGAAGCTTTTGCTCCCTAGTCGTGTTCCCAATTATTTCTCCCTTCCTTCAAATCCTATTGCATTACCCTTGCTGAGTCCTGGGTTTTCTCCCCCTGTATCGCACTCTGATTATTTCATGATTAGGTTTTGTTTTCCCAACCAGTGTGTAAGCTCCCTGCAGCCTGAGATTCATAGTCTTCCTTCTCCCATGGCACCCTGCACTGTACTTGTCACCATGAAGATATTCAATGGGTATCTCTTGCTTGTTTTGATTCCCTTACTCTGCGTGGCTATATCTGCTTTTTAAAATAGATTTGTCTGGGGCTTTAAGAGTATACACGAGTTTAGGTTGTATCTTCATCTGATAAATTAATAGTACCATTGGTTGCCAGTTCAGAATCAGAATGAATTAATTTGCCATGTGGAGAAATTTGCAGCAACAAGCCTTATCACTGTTGACTATTTATTGCTGGGAATGTTATGTTTTGCATATGCACATTATTTAAAGAACATTTGTTGATACTGGAGATCAACTTCTAGCTCCTTAAATCTGAGTTTTTGGCATCAAGAGGTTGAGAGAGCAGGACTCTCTGGTGCTCTCAGAAGCTCCACACAGGCCAATGAAAAGGCTCAGAGCTCTCAAGCTCCTGCGCTCAGCTGGGGCACGATGACCTCGGTGAGTCGAGCCATCCTGAAAGTCTCCCGGAGGGCTGCGGTCCTCGCTGGACACAAAGGAAAAAAGGAGAGGAAATGGGGGGAAAACACCACCACTGATTAAACCTCTGGGGGCTTAATTACTCTTCAACTAAATTGAGATAATCACAGAACTATAACTTGGACAATTTTATGTCTCTCTTAAGGCACTTAAGCTGTGAAAATCAAAAAGGACATCAGAGTGAAGGAGTGAGGAGTCCAAATTCAGAAAAGAAGGTTATTGTAACTTCTCAATTTTCTATGTTAATTTTTTCAGTGGGATGTCACCACATTCATATCCTCATTTTCTTTTTCTAATTCAAACATACACAAACGAACACATCCCCCCACAAGCCATGCAAAGTCTTCTTTTATCCAAATCGCTATGTTCTTTGAGTGTGTCACCTTTACAAAATAGGGTGTTCCCTTCGGAGGTCCGGTTCCCTTAGTAACCTTACCCGGACTGCCTTCTCTGCGTGGAACCCTCCACCTCCTCAACTACAGAATCCACTTAGGACTTGGAATTCAAAGTTCGCCTTATTGAATAACGAACCCTAGGCTAGGAACTGCATTGGCTCTTTATTTGGTGTTTCAATCTCAGTTTTTAAAAGCTTAAGAAAAAAAAGGATGAGGAGCATAAAATAATCGTTTTTCTTCAATTTTTCTCTCTAGGAGACATATCATGGGCAAACACTGACAGAACCCATTTAGAAATGCCTGTGAGGTGGTCTGGGGATGCTCTGAGAAGTCTCCTTGTTGTCTGCTGAGGACTCCAGCCGGGGGTCTTGAGAAAGGCCGGAGTCACCACCTTTGCCGTGACACGCGGGAGGTGATGAGCAGCAGTACTGCCGGCCTCCAGAGTCACACACTGGTCTCTGATGTATTCATTGCCCACCGCAAGCACGGCCCACGGCGGGTTGGCGAGAAGGAAATCTTCTGCAAAGATGCGTAAGATGAAATGCCTTTCCGCAGGGAGCTTGCCACCTAGTTGGGGAAACTAGCTAGAAATCACAGGACCACAGATTCTCTGAGCTAGAAGGGACTGAAAAGGTCTAAAATGGTAAGCCGGCCGGGCGCGGTGGCTCACGCCTGTAATCCTAGCTCTGGGAGGCCGAGGCGAGTGGATCGCTCGAGGTCAGGAGTTCGAGACCAGCCTGAGCAAGAGTGAGACCTCGTCTCTACTAAAAAATAGAAAGAAATTATCTGGCCAACTAAAAATATATATACAAAAAAATTAGCCGGGCATGGTGGCTCATGCCTGTAGTCCCAGCTACTCGGGAGGCTGAGGCAGTAGGATCGCTTAAGCCCAGGAGTTTGAGGTTGCTGTGAGCTAGGCTGATGCCACGGCACTCACTCTAGCCCGGGTAACAAAGTGAGACTCTGTCTCAAAAAAAAAATAAAATAAAATAAAATAAAATGGTAAGCCACATTCTAAGTTCCCTTAGCCTTTCGGAGGCTTGGTATCCACAGTTATGGAGCGGGGCTGATAATGCCTACCTGAGCAATGGGTTAAATGAGATCCTTATCCTTGCAGCGTGCCTGCACTGAATAAGTGTGGCTCAGTCTGCTTTTAGTATTATCAATAAACAATTCAGAAAATTGTGTTCAATAAATAATGCTGATAATAGGATATGACTTCAGAGTGGAGGAGTCAAAACAGTTCACATTAATGGTGAAAACACACAGTAATAAATTTTTTAAAAAACAGGATTGTTCAAGATTTGCCCTTATTTGCTATTTATTTAATAGTAGGTAAATGGGAAAGAGGGCTGGAGCATTCATTCTGCAACCAAACCACTGGGGGTAAGGCATGCCCTCCAAGGTGGCTTCCAGTTACAGTGGTTGATCTGGGCTGACCTGTCCCATCCGTGTCCCCAGTGTCCATCAGCCTGCAGAAACTGAGCTCGGGCACACAGTGACTCTAACCATCTTGAAAAGGAGCAGACTCTGCCCGAGTGTGGCCCTGTCTCTGGCCTGAGCACTAACAGAGCTTACCATATACAAAGAAGCAAAGCATGACCCCACAACGATGACACCCTGACCACTCTGAAGTTACAAATCTCCCCACCCCCCAGCTCTCTCTTTCACAGTCCCAAGTTTTCTTTTCCTGGAACACTATCAGAAAATATCTTGGCTGTGCCTTTGTTTATTGTCTGTCTTGCCCTACTAGACTATAACCTCCATGAGCCCAAGCACCAAGTTTATGTTCACTATTGCATCCCCCTAAAACAGTGTATGACACATAGTAGGTCAGCACATTAGAATCACTTGGGAAGTTTTAAACATACAATGTCCCCCTCCACCTAAAAATGCAATGCTTTGGTCCCTCCCTAAACCTAAATAACCTCAGGATCTGTGGGGTGGGTCTCAGGCATCAACCTTTTTTGCAAGCTCTCTAGGTGATTCTCTTGCTCACCTAAGGCTGAGAGTCATCCCTCCCTTCCCCCACCTGCCCAAGCTACTGATGATGGGGAGAACATTTTTCTCTATGCCAAGGCTGAGTTGATGAAGCACAGCCAATAGCAATGGCCATTTAGCAGTCCAGGTAATCACAAAGGGAAGCATCTGGACAGGTCATGTTATAGCCTCAGGCTGGTGGTGGGGTGCTCACAGGTGCACCAAGCGCACTATTTTTATGCCCATGAGTCTCGAGCTGGAGACCTCTCCCCATGCCTTTTTCTCCTCCTGTGCTTCCACCAAGGCCCTGCGCAGCTGCCTGGACAGATCTTCTAAGCTGCAAAGCTTGACAATGAGGAAGAGGGCAGGAGGTTTTCTCTCTGCATGACTACAATACTTCTGAAAGGTTGGGCTGTGGGATTTTTATTTTTTCACTTCTCTCTTGGAAATCACCTCCATGTGCTGATTGGACTGCAGGATAAGACTTCTTCTTATACTGAGAAAGCATTTCCCACCATATATAGGAGGCAAAGTGGGACTGTTGGTTTTTCAACTCCCTTAATGGCTTTCAAAGCCATTTGTCAAAAGCTTGGTTTTCTTTACAACAATTAAAAAACAATTTCTAACAACAAACAACTAAATGCAAAATCCTGCCTTGTACTTTGATTGATGGTTCACACCTTTTGGAATATCTAGCTCATATTTTTAGAAAGAAGCAGCTGGTACTCTTGACATTTAATTCCAACAAAATGCCTCATTCAATTCCCCCTCTTCCAGATAGGTTACACAGACTACTGGAAAATATCCAATGACACTGATCTAAATGTCTACATTAAGTGTGGAGAAATGGCAGAGTATGTTTTAATGTCCTGGAAGTTGAGCTAATGGCATTGAAATGGTTGATCTTAAGAAAACATGATTGTAGCAGGGGAGGGTGACTATTTTAGCTGCTGTTGATATCTGAGGATGAATAAACAGGTTTTTATTCCTGGGTCAGGCTGAATGTTTTAGCCTAAGAGCTTTGATGTACATCAATGTCATTCGTAATAATAATGGTAGCTATTGGTAACTGAGGACTTACCACATGCAGGAATTTTACATGGATTATCTTGTTTAATTAGTACTATTATTATTCCTATTTTATAGATAAAGAATTTGAGACACAGTGAGTATATATGACTTGCCTAAGGTCACATGGCCTGGAAATAGCAGCTCTTACACATGGGTTGGCAAACTTTTACTGCAAAGGGTCAGATAGTAAGTATTTTCAGCTTTGTGAGGTGCACAGTCTCTGTTGCAATGCCTCAATCCTGCAGTTGTAATGAAGGCAGCCAGACTCCCCATGTCAACAAATGAGAGTGGCTGTCTTTTAATAAAACTTTATTTACAAAAGCAGGTGGTAGGCCGGATATAACTTGGAGGCTATAGTTTGCCAACTTCTGCTCTTCATCATGACACTAAACTCTCTCTTGAGGCTTGTTACTGGAATCTTTTATCTCAGGGAATGATCTTTTCCACTTACATACATTGAGCCCACTTACATAATGGCCTACTGGGTAAATAATTGAGGGTTTTTTTAATAAATGAGTCATATTTCTTAATGCCAGCAACACTCTAAATGTTTTGATGGAAAAAGGCATATGAATAAGTAGGATGGTAAAACCACATAGGGAACCTTCAGGGGAAAGCCTCCAAGGGCACCTTAGCCCCAGGAGTTTGTGAGCTGGGTGGGTGGGGGAGGAGTTAGGTGGATGCAGCATCTGCTCTGTTCCAGGCCCTGTGCAGGGCCCTCCATGCGCTCCCGTTTCTTCAGTGCCTTTACATACCACTCCTTCTTTGTAAGTTTCAAGGTGGCATTCAAGAACGCATAATACCAAAAAGATAAAGGATTGAAGGAAATGGAGCATTATATTATCTAACTCCCACTTCAATCCTACAAGATAGGTGCCATTATTCCATTTTATAGGTGAGGAATAAAAGCACAGAGGGGAAGGGACTTGCCTGAGGTCAGACAGCAAGCAGGTGGCTGAGCTGGCGTTCCACCCCAAATGTGCCCAGCGTCTTCGCCTGTGCACCTTCTGTTGGGCCACACTGCCTCTGTATGGCGGACTGAACGCTTCACCTTGCTTAATTCAGTCACTAAGTAAGTTTTGAAAGTCAATTAAATTTGAGATTCTATTCATTTCTACCCTGTAAAAAGAATAGGAAACCTTGGTGTACCCTGCTCATTTACACAGTTGCTATAATAATCAAACAAGGTAGAGTATGTGAAAAATCTTTGCAAAGAGGGGAAACATTCTGCAAATGTAAAGTGGTGGCATCTGCCAGGCAACTGGCCCCTAGAAAACCCTGTCCACCGAATCAGTCAGATTGCTCAAGCCTGGGGAGAAATTGGCACTCAAAATCCCCTAAAATCAGCCCAAAGCTCAGGAACTTGGAAAAGGTGACAGAATAGTCATTCAATTTCTAGTCACATGAATGACTCTTATAAACACATAAGTTTTATCACCGTTCCCATACCCCTCCCCACTTTTCTTCAAGAGTCTTTCCTCTTACTTCTATTCTTCTAGTTTCAGAGTGGGCTCTTCTCCCTCAGGATGAGTGTTAATCCAACCCTTTCTCCCAGACCTAAACCCTGCCAGCATTAACAACAATATAGAAGTGAACATTGTACCAGCTTCATTCTAAGTCCAAAGCTACAACTCATTGGTAGAGAGGGCTTTGATGAATCTGTGCCTTAGCCCAATGATCTTTCAAAATCTTTAGCTAAAAGTTAGAAACTAGAAAAGTTGAATAGTTGGGTTACAAAAGATCACATAAAATTTAAAAGGAAATGACAAACTGAAAGAAAAAATTTACAACATATGACAAATAATACTATTCGATGTCAAAGAACATCTATAAATCAATGACAAAAGTGATGACTTAAAGTGGAAAATTTGACAAAAGCCATCAAAAGGCAATGAGCAAGAACAATACTAATGACAAATTAAAGAAAAACAAAACTGTTTTGGGCTAGCTTCAAGTAACACCAGATATCTAATTATCATGGAATCACTAGTAATAGAAATGTTTAGACAAAACATACAGGATTCTATCTGGCATGTTTAAGCTGTGTGTGTGTGTGTGTGTGTGTGTGTGTGCTTGCATGTGTGCAAGCATGTGTAATCTTTCTCTATAAACATACACCTGCCTGAGACAATTTAAATGCCTGGAGGGTATGAAACTGGAGACAGAGATTGGACTGAATTTCATATTTAAAGCTTGTGAAAACAGCACATTCAAATATAACCAAGATTTCAACTCTGAGAATTTGAACAAAGGGAGGAAAAAATAGATATATTTATGGAGAAAGATGTAAGCAGCCCCACAAACTCTTGTTTTGCAACAATGTCTGGAATGTAGCAGACAAGGCCCCAGGCTCATCGAAGGCCAAAATCACATTCATGAAATTAAATCATCCTAATGCAAATGTCATTTCATGAGTAGAGACTGAAACCAAAGTGTGAAGGACACTTTCCAAATCAATGTAAAAGTGTGCAGAAATAGCTGGATCTAAATTGAATGAGAATTGTGTGACAAACTGATGAGGTGGTGAGGAAAAGCCAGTTAAGATACTGAGGGGACTATTCTGAGAGCCTGGATACTATAGACCAAATCTAGAAGAAGAAGATTTTAGGTAAAGAATATTTTCTTGGAAGATTTGGCAAAATAAAGAGTTGTTTTAAGTGTTTTCTCAGAACCTATTTTCTGTTCCTTGAAGCTTTTTGACTTTGAGTGGTTGGGAATGACTTGGTTCTGGTTGATTTCAATCAATCCATCTCCCTTCCTCCCTCCCCTCCACTCCCACCCTTCTGTCTTGGTTATGAGTTACAGGCTGATTCTGTTAGATCATTAACTTTCTTTGGCTTTCTGATAAAAAGGGTACATTTGATAACATCATGTAGTAGAGCATTTTGGAAATGGCCCCATCAAGGTTTCATCTTCATTTATTTTGATTGAAGAAATGGTGAGGCTAACCTGAAACAGTTAAGCTGAATGAGTGAATAATGGAGTGAATAAATAATAAAACACCTTTCTACTGAGGGGCTCACCTGGACACAGGTAGCTCATTTGGGTCTATTTAATAAGAACAAAATATGGGTGAATCCAGCCTATAGTTTATAGAACTGCCTATAATTTCTAAAACCCTTGGGTTTTCTGAATGAACCCCTATTCTGTAGAAACAAATGAGAAATTCAGCATGAGTAAAGAATGTTCCTGCCTTAGAACTTTTTAGGGAGGACTAAGCAGGACACACTTTTGGAGTGTCCTTGGTGTCTCTTACTCCAGAAGAAAAGAGCCCTGGGTGATTCATGTCTGTGAACTTCATGTGGACAAAGAATGTGGGGGGTATTCAAGGGAGGAATGAGCCCCCTGTGTGAACACCCTAACACCTCTAACACTCAGCTCACTGGGTGTTAGAGGGCTATTGACAGATAGTTTTACTATAAAGCCCACACAGCTTCATGGTGAGCAAGAGAACAAGAAGAAAGTCCTGAAAACAGTTGAGATAAGCTGGCTATTGATCAAGACATATTAAAAGACAAAATATATTGGCACCAGAATTAGATTAAGGTGAACAATTCTCTATAATTTATTTTTAATGACCTTTAAATAATATAAATTCATTACCATTATAAAATTTAAGACTGAAATATCTAAGGAAGAAAATTAAAATAATCAATACTACCACCACCAAGAGTAATTGATAATATTTTGGTTTGTTTCTTTAAGTCTTTTACCATGCATGAATGTTTTCCTTTACAATGCTGATTATTTACTATATATTTCTACACAAGGCATAAATAACACTGCTGTAGACAACTTTGTTCATAAATCTTTGTTACATCATCATCATTTCCTTAGATTCTCTAGAAATAGAATTACGGAGTGAAAGCATATGAATTTTCAGGTCTTAATACATATTGCTAAACTGTTTTCCAGAAAGGTCAACCTTATTTATACTTAAATTGCTCATTTCTTTAAATATATCTTTTTACCTTATATGACTCCTTTCATTTGCTTCTTGTTTAGGTTTTATTAATGTTTCCATCTGATAGAGGCATGGGGAAAATATGCAAGTTTTGAAGTTCTAGAGTCCAAGGGTCTGGAATCCCAGCTCATGTATCACTTTCCTGCCAGGACTATCCTGGTCCTTGTAAGGCTTTGTGTCAGTCCCAGTTTCCTCTTCCCCTGTGCTGTTTCATCAATCCATTGGGAAGTACACCATTAGATTTCTCCCTGTTATAGGGATGTGAAAATAACTAGGAATCCAGACTCTCACTCCTAAGCAGAAACAGAACAATCTTGACATGAGCATTTTATCTCTGATGTGGATGACGACCTAGAAAACAGCCCTCAGGAGCATGTGGATGCTAATGAGCCACAGGAGGTGAGAGAGTCAGATCTGAACTTAAGGTGAACGTAATAAACTGAAACGGTCAAGGGAAATCTAGTAAGGACACATATAGCTGCAGTCCCCAACCTCTGGGCCACCCCTGACCCCCCGTGGAAAAACTGCCTTCCATGAAACTGGTCACTGGTGCCAAAAAGATTGGGGATGGCTGACATATAGAGTTCCAGGCCCAACATATTTCAGCACCAGACTATTCTGATCATGAGAACCACCAAATGCTAGAGTTGGCTGAGACTTTTCATCTAAATATATATATTTTTTAATCCAGAAGGGGAACTCTTTTCCTCTGAATAATTCTCACCTGCTCATCTGATTTAGGTAGCTTAAGTGAGTTCTTTCAACAGACAGTGGTAATCTCCAAGGGAAACCACATACACTCCTTTTACCTCAAAGATTTGGACATTCTTTGTTGCAGAATATCATCTGATTAAGTTCTATAGGATTACAGCATATTGTTTTGAAGTTAAAACAGTTTACTGCTGACATTTGACCATCAACCCATGGTCCACCACGGACTCCAGTCCATTGTTGCCTTGTTTTCTCTCGGGGGTCAAATTCCTTTTATTTAGAAACAGCACAGTAGCATTCCCACTTATTTTTTTGTGTGTAATTTTTAATTCTGAGAAATCATTTCTTAAAATGCCTGACATTTAAGAAAATCTGGCACTGTGTTGCCATCACTGAAGCCAAGTATCACATGTGTAGAAAGTAGCACAGTTTAGCGTGCTGAGTGTGCCAAATTTTCCTTAAAATTAACATTTGTGCCATATGTTGGTACCCTAAACTCAATACTTTTTTGGCTGATGAAAATGCAAAAGGAAAACATTCCCAGACTGAGTCCTGTTCTCTTTTTTTGAAGACACTGTTTAAAAGAAATTAGCAATAATCTTCCCTTGGAAGTAAAAATGAGCGCCTGTTCTTCAGTTCTTGGTGAGAGAGGGGTCAAGCATCCAGTGGAGTCAAAGCCAGAAGATCTGAGCTTGTCAGGCGAGTGCACCTGAAGGCATCAGCCCTGCAAGATTGTCCCGTGCTCTCAATTCACTATTCAGCTCCTCACACTGTCTTGAGTAACAACTTGGAGGTGGAGTCCAGCTCCTCCTCCCTTATTATTGATGTTCGACAGGGCAAGGTAGACAGGAGGAGGCCAGAAATCTCTCCCTGAAGATGAGAGAGCCTTATGCCAGACACTTAGTGCCCAGGCAACCCAAGATGACAAGTGACCTATATACCTCTCCCTTGTGAGTCCAAGATGCTGGGTCTCCTGGCCTTTGAGGTCACATTCCCTCTGACTTCCTTCCTCAGATAGCCCCTGCATATCTCCATAGCATGGAGCTTCCAAAACACGAGGGAAAAGTAACATGCTTTGCGCTTGTGAGCCAAGCATATGCGCCTTTCTGTGTGCTGCATGCAGTGTGCTCTGTCCAGGTGGTGATGCACAGCCGCGCTCCTGGGCACCTGCAGAGCTCTGGCAGAGTTTGAGGCTCTCCTTGAACCACAAGAGGCACAGCCTTTTGCTTATAAATATTGACCCTAAACTGTACCCAAAGGGAAGGACAAGAAGGCAAAGTCATGTCACCACTAAAAGCACCAGAAATATTCAAACTATGATGGGAATTATGTGCCTGGGGCTTCATTCTACTGTATTTTTAAACAAGAATCGCATGCTCCTGGCACTCACGCAGGCTTTTGCCTGAGGCATACACAGTATTTAAGGGGAACATTTGAAATCTGACCATTAGTACAACCTAAGAAGGTCTGAAAAGCTGCTTTGAAAAAAAACTTTTTGTTATGGGAAAGTTCAAATTACAAAAGTGGAGAGAATCCCATAATGAATTCCTATGCCTCCCACCCAGTTTCAATTCATGATCAGACTCATTTCGTCTATACCCTCCCCACTCCCCCACCTCCCAATTAGGCTGACTTTGAAGTAAGTCCACAATATCATATTATTTCATCTATAAATATTTCAGAATGTGTCTCTTAAACGTAAGGATTTTTTCTTAAAACTTAGCTGCAATACTATATTGTAGCTAAAAAATCAGCAGTTTCATTAACATTTAAATAGCTGGTCAGTATTTAAATTCCTCTGGGAAATACAGCTTTTTTGCTTTGGAATGAAACCATTCTTGGAGTTTTGTCAGTTTACTATTGAACTAGTCAATTTCTCACCTTGTTCAAATATCATAGAAGACTTTAGAAGGTTGGAGGGAAAGGTCTCCTCAGTAGCCATGACAAGATAAAGAGAAGGAAACATTATTTGGTTTTCCTTAACCTGGAGTCAATGATTGTTAAGACTGAAATGGTAGGTACACATTATCCGGCCCCACCACACTTCTTCGTTGTAAACTGAGGCAGAGAGAGGTAAACGGATGTCCTCAAATACCCACAGCTAATTAATGACAAAGTATTCAATGTTAAAATTTAAGAGGCTCTATTTAAGGCCTTACTTACTTTCTAAATTACTATAGAAGGACCTATATTTCCAGAGCCTCATGCATGGCTTTAAGACTTGTGTGGTGGCCTGGTGGCTTAGAGCTGTCCTGTCCAATTCAGCGCTCACTAGCCATGTGTGGCTTTGAACACCCCAAATGTGGTCAGTCTCAATCGAGACAGGCTGTACATGTAAAATGCACACTGGATTTCAAATATTTAGTAAAAAAAATAAAAATAAAAGTATCTCAATAATTATTCTATTGATTACACGCTGAAATATTAGTATTTTTTATTTATTGTGTTAAATAAAATAGGTTATCCAAATTAAACCCATCTGTTTCTTCTCACTTTTTAATATAGCTGCTAGAAAATAAAAAATTACCTTTATGGCTTGAATTATATCATGTTTCTATTGGACAGCAGTAGTTCAGTTACTGTGTTTTAGATGCGGGATTCCATTAGTTCATTTTACAACCAGGCCATGGGGCTGGAGAGGGCTGGGGAAGTCATCTGTCACACCAATCTCTTGTAGGTAAGGCCGGACACTAAATCATCCTACAGCACATCTTATGTTTAAAGATTTGTAAGAAAAGTAAATTTTCTGACTTTCCCTGTGGGTTAGTCTAACACAAGTAGGTGAGGTCTACAATAGTTGAGTCTTACATCCACTTAGATAATTTTAAACAAAACACTAGTAATTATTCTTGGGCTTCCTCTCTCCATCAACCCTCGTGGCCAATCCAAAGCCATTCCTACTTTCTAAATACCTTTCAGATCTCTGCATTTATGCTCTCCTCATCTCCACAACCTACTCCCTGGTCTAAGAACCACACTCTCACCTGAGCTGCTGCTATTGCCTCATGCGCAACCTCCCACCTCTCTCTTGCTGCACTCCCGTCGTTCATTCTCCACACGGCAGCCATAGTGAGCTTGTCAACGGGCAGGCCTGACCGTGCCATTCCCCAGCTTGAAGGCCTTCAGTCATTTCTTACCGATCTTAGGAGAAAATTCAGACTCTGAACATGGCCTGCACGCCCTGTGTAGTCTGACTCCTGTCCGTCTCTGCAGCAGTGTCTTGCCCCTGACCCCGGGCTCTGCATTCGACTCATGCTGGCCTTCTCAGTTCCTCACACACCCTGTGCCCCTCCCTCCAGAACCTCTGCGCAGGCCGCTCCCTGGCCCAGAACACTATTCTCCTCCCTCTGCCTCCCTCTGCCCGGCTGGTGCATATTTGTTCAGTTCCCAGCTCCATCATCCCTTCCTTGGGACCCCCTGACCAGGCAGATGTACCCATTTTGACACCCAGCACATGTCAGAGTGGTCATCTTCCATTTATTCGTGTGATTATTCATTTAACATCTGACTCTGTCAGTAGTCTGCTTGTTCCATGAGGGCAGGGATCCTGTTAGGTCAGGGTCACTATAGTGTCTGACCCATAATAGACCCTCAATTAACAGAAAAGAACAAAGGAAGAACAATGAGAATGTGGCCTGCTTTAGCTGTGTCTCTTCCTCCCTTTATTATTAATACCTCTTGAGTGGAGAGGGGACACATCCATCACCTTCACAGCTAGCATCCTCCCACACAGGCCACCCGAGGGCTCTGGTATATGGATGAGCAAATTCTATGGGCTCTGTTTTCAATGTCTGTCCAGAATCCAACCACTTCTCACACCTCCACTGCCCCTACCAGGGTAAGCCACAACAGCTTCCTTCCAGGTTATTGTAGTCGCTTCCTACCTCTTCCCCTTACTTCCACCTTGATCTCCTGTTAGCCTACTCGATACAATTGCCAGACCCATTCCATTACACTGTAAATCAGATCTTGCCACCTGCTCAAAACTCTCCAGCCATTTTCCATCTATTTCAGAGTAAAAGCCAGAGTCTGCACAGCAGCCTGCAAGGCTCCACGTGATGTCACTCCCTGCCACCCCTCTGACCTCACACCCTCCCACACTCTCCCTCACTCACGCCATCAGGTCCTGTGGCCTCTGGTTGTCCCTGGCACACACCAGACATTCTCCCAGCTCAGGCCCTCTGCACTGGCTGTTCTTGCTGCCTGGACAGCTTTTCCCCACATACCTGCACAGCTCTCTCTGTTGCTTCCTTTAAATTTTCACTCAGTATCACCTTTGCTATGGGGCCACCCTAACCCTACCCCACAAATACTCCATTCTCTCTCCTTCCCTGCCTCATTTTTCTCCATATTCTCTGTCATACTATACAGCTTAGTCTATTCATTGTCCATGACCGTCTACTAGAATACAGGCTCCATGCACAAAGGAATGTTTGTCTTCTGTTTCCTGACATGTCCCTGCCGCCTAAAGCAGTGTCTGGCAGGAGGTTGCTGCCCGGTAAATATCTGCTGAATGAGAGACTGAAGTTCAGCTTAAGCACATGAAAAATTGGCAGACTTGGGTGAGAGCAGCCATGCAGCGTTGAGCATGCAGAGCTGGCCTGCCTTGGCCTGTGAACTCTGGGCTAGTTCAGGACAGCTGAAGGCTCCCTGCATCCAGGCTGGCTGCCCAGTCTGCCAGTTCAGTTCTGACGACTGTCTGTGAGGCCCAAGGAAAGAGTTGGGATCCAGAGAGCATCTCATTGGCTCCTCCCAACATCCTCTCCAGTTCCCCCTCCTTTACCCCACGCCACACAACTCTCTCCCTTTCCAAGGACACAACTTGGGCTATTTCTAAAACTGAGATTCTGATCCAAAACAGTAGCCAACACATAGTGCATCTCCATGTGCACAGGAAAAGACAGGAGACCTGAGCAATTTCCTGGCCCTATATTTTTCCATTCCAGTAAATGAGGCCTTCTTTAGCTCAGGAATCTCTCTTTGAACCAAGTCACTGCCTTAACAGTGCATGCTGTTTGCTACTGCCTGGCTTGTTTCTTTGTTCTCTTATTTTCTATTTTAAGTGGTCAACAACTGGGTCCCTTCTGTTGTGAAACTTCAACAACCAGCTTTACCAGGTGTTGACTACTAGCTAAGTAGTCACATATAATGCTACTGGAAGAGCTTCCTACCTAAATAGACATTTTGTTCAATAATACATAATACCCAAATTGCACTCTCTTCCTTCAAAGACTTTGCTCTCTATTAGGTTGAGCAGCACTGGAGTTCGTGCTTTATGTATTGGACACCAGCAAGGTTAAACAAATTGCCTAAGGCTACAACTTGCTTTGCTTCAGACAAAGTATTAGCATTTCATCTTTTTTAATGGATAAGAAAAATATAATGAATAAAAAATGTAGCTTTTTAACATCAGTGTTAATCAGTAAATTAGTTCTGAGTTATTTCCATGTACTTATTGGGGCCATATTTGGGGTTCTTCCTTGTCTCCTGGTATCATTTCATGGTCCTCTTCTCCCTCCTCTCCACCCCCTCCCACTCTCCCTTCTTACCCTTGTCATCTCTGGCTTCTTGGGTACAGTAGCTGCCAAGGGCACCCACCATACCCTCAACCTGACAGCAACTCTTGCTCTTCTCCCTCAGGGACCTGCTTTCAGATAAGTGTATTGTTGTTACAGGATGGGGAAGGCTTAAGGTCAAGTTCCTAGGGCTGGTGGAAATCACAGAATAAGTTAGTGTATCTTCTGGCCTATCAATTTTATGTAGTGGTGAGTAACTTAAAACCTTTTAAATGCAAACAAATGTGTATGTTATGGAACAGAATGCAAAAAAGCAGGACAAATTAAAGTCTGAAATTCCATCTGTAGCAGACCACTTAGGATTTCTTCTTCAGATTTTTCTCTCCCATTAAGGGTACTTGGAATAGAAAAGTGCAAGAAGAACTGACATTACAGGGAGCTTCCTCTAGGCTTCAAGGAGATGAAATTCTGGGATTGATTTTCTAAGGGCTAGTGGAATCAATCTTGTTATTTTATTGTTTCTTTGAGCAAAAAAAATTTTTCCCCTAGAGACTGTTTTGGCTGAAAGTAATAGAGGGAATTTTGGGCATCCTTTCCCCAGGATTATAAACATCCACCCAGTTGCAGTCTTATCAAACTAAGAACAGAGTGGTCCTTTCCTTATTATTTAACAAATAAAAGCAATAAGCAAGGAAACTTATGACACTTGATACAAAGATTAAAAGAAAAATCTGGCATATGTTCAAAGATAAAAATTCTGTTACATATGATTTCATACTGAATGTGTCAAACCCCTGAAAGGAGAATTGAAATGGATAAAATGAAACAATGGCTGATCCACAATGATTTTGATTTGGCTTTAACCAGTCCACATCCCGGTGTACATGCATACCCTCATAACCCCCAAGAACACTTCAGCGCAGCAACACCTTTGAGAGGGGAGGTTGGGCACCAGGTATGTAGCGAGTTTGTGGAATATACTCACCGTAGGAGAGCAAAGATCTCGGGAGACAACAACATAAAACCTGGCTTTGCAAACCGGCTCCCCCACTTACTGACTTTCCTAGCCTTCAGTTTCCTCAGCTACAAAACAAAAGTAATAACCCTTGATGCAACAAATATTTCTAGCTGTTCTTCCAGGCATGTGGTTGGATCGCATCTCCGTATCCCCTTTGTAGGTGGGCATGGCCATATGACCTACTTCGGATAATAAAATGTGATCATAAGTGACATGTTTGTCACTTCTTTGTGGAATCTTTGAGAAGTAGTCCATGATTCCATACAATTTTCTTTCCCTCTGCCATGGCAACCTGAAATATTTCAGGTAATAGTTGTTCTGTCAGTCTGGGGCTTAAAGTTAAGATGACCTGGGTCAAAGCCACAGTTCGTCTATATAATAGATAAGTAATAGAAGTGAGGCATTAATCCTTGGGTTTTTTCTTTCTTTCTTTCTTTTAAGCTGTGGAGATTTGGAGGTTGTTTATTACTAGAGCATAGCCAGTCTATCTAATGTACTCCTTCATGAATCTGGAGGAAGATTAAAATAAGGTACCTAATAGGTAACGTGCATGGCTCACGGAAAACGCTGAACAAATGCTAGTTCTTTCCTCCCTTACCAAATTTCTCTGCTTCATGGTTCTTCCCAGCCCATCCTACCCGGCCCTGAGCTATGCTACTCTTCAGAGGGTTGTTTTCAGTTTGAGAAGAATGAACTTTGTTTTAAGACCTTTTGAATTATTCCCTAACACCCTTTAAAAAAAATGGGAGAGTCCCTGAGTGGAGCAGAGTTGGGAATTCCCATCTCATGGGAAGAGAATCTTCTCTCTGAAATTTATAAAAAGGAAAGGAGCTAAGGGTCTTCTCAAGGGAATCAGCCAGAAAGTAAAACCCACGAACTCTGAAAATTTCCAACCACAGAGAATACTTCATGCTTCAGCACCATGCTGCGATCACAGAGCTGGGGTCAAGTACAGGATCTTCTGGGGATTCAGTGCTGGCTGTCCTCGCAATCCGCCTGTCCTGGAGGGAGCTGGAGCCCTTCATCTGCTTGGGACCAGCCTTCTTGACATTTTAGCCTTAGCTTTTTCCTCACTGGCTTCTTAAGAGCCCCCCCTCCCCCTCCCCATTCCAGGCTGCAGCTTCAAGGGTGTGAGAAGGGAAGCGGACAGGGCCACTGTTGCTGCTTTGGCTAAATCACTTTGAGTTAATCACTTAACAACTTAATCCATTAGACCATCGACCTAATACCATTTGAGAGTGTTTAAACCTACTTTGGAAATAAAAGTTCCTACCTAAAATTACTCTGAAAAGCCACGTCTTTTAGCTTTATTCAAAGGATAAATCATAATTGACCAATTTAGAAGGCATTCATTAGGGCTGTGCGCCTTCAGATTGTTGAAAATTTTGAGAGTAGGGGAAGGAAAGAGGAATAGAATACAGATGAGATAAAGTTGAATAAGGCCTCCACTTTTGAAGTCAGTTCTCAAAATGAGAGGCAAGTAGGACAGCCCTCTTTTAGAACCTCAGTGGGGAAGGAGACATGCAAGATGACAGGGAGAGCTTTCATTCAAGAGATTTGTATGAAGCATCCGTCCAGGGCAGGTACTGTGCTGGGCATGGAGGGACAATGGTGAGAAGACAGTAGTGGCCCTGACCTTCTCAAGGAGGGGGACAGCATTTCCATTTGGGGTTCATTTTTCATCAAGCAAGACTGTGTGTGCATTACGGAACTTTAATATCCTTGCCCACCACCAACCACTGGATGCCAAATAGTGCCCCCTAGTCATTGTGATAACCAAAAAACACTCTCCCTATTTCCAAATGCCTCTAGGGGGACTGGATTGCCCCCAGTTGAGAACTACTGAATTTGTGTATGACAGTTGCTGTAGGAAATATAACATGGAGCTTTCAGCAGGGCTTAAAGGATCCCAGCATGGGTCAGTGGAGCCAAGGAGAAGCCACAGAGAAGCCCATTCTGAGACTTCCTTCCTCCCCCTGAGATGGCACTTGCTGTCTATATCTTGTCCTGACCTGTGGACTCAGGGTTCCAGGGAGGCAGGACCAGGTCTGAGGTGCTGTGGAGCTCTCAAAAGACACTAAATTTAACTGGTTTGGGGAGTGAATAGAATTATTTGAAGAAATAGGGAAAAACTATACGGGGTGGAGATTGGTTAGAAAGAACCCCCCAACATTCCTTGATAGTAAACTAGTTGGCCTAGTAAACAGATGTAGAGCTGACCCACAGCCCCATGGAAGGGGCTTAGAGACTAAAGGTCCATCATTTCAGAACTCACATTATCTGACCACTTTGGGGATCTGGTGTACACTTTTATCAACTTGAAGCCCTGCTCCTCATTTTTAGGTTTCATGTGGTTATTTGGGAGAAGAGGAAGCATGATGAGAAAAAGGGAAAGTAACATGAGCACCTGGTATAGCCAGGCAAAGTGCTAAGTATGTTCAAGAGAGTTATATCACAGACAGGCTGATCAATGTAGACGGAGCATAAACCTGGGAGTCGGGCAGCCCCAGGTTTGAACTCTAGGTTTCCCCCTTTTCAACTGGGGCAGGTTGCTTGATCTCTGAGCCTCAGCTTCTTCATATGGAAAATGAGGATAAAAAAATAACAATAGCCCAATGTGCAGGGTTTTTGTAATATTTCATAAAAATAAGACATTTAAAGCACCTGGTACCAGAAAAAGACACTCAATAAATAGTAATTGTCCTAGTATTTGATTTTCCTAACACTGATAAGAAGATATCTTTATGGTTATACAGAGGAAGGAGAAAGACCTAAGACAAGATTAGTGCTGGGATCTAGAATAATAATAAGGCAGACCAATCATTTTTATTCCAAGTTTCTTATTTATTTATTCCAGGTCCCTTCACTGGGCATTTTGAGTAAGAATCCCAGCAGTTGCTGTGGCTCTATTCTGTACTGGCCAAAACCATCGGGACGGCGGGGGGAGGGAGTGTTCTGGGTCAAACATTACAGACAGGGACAAATTAGAGAGTATACAGAGGAATGCAACCTGCTGGAGAGGAGACATACACCCATACCTACTGAGATGCCTGCTGCAGTCTCCCGGTATTTCAGAAGGAAGTATGTTGGAGGCCTGCGTTCTTGGTAGGGTATGTTTAAGTACTTCAAGCTGACAAAATAAATGGATTTGTTTCATTTGATCCCAGTGGTAGAAACAGGGCCAGTGAATGGAGGTAACTGGGAAGTATATTAATCTCCAGTGAGTATAACCACTACTGGAAAGTTCTAGAAGGCTCAAACTGGGTCTTACTGCTTTGGTGTCTGTAGCATCAGCACAGAGCCTCCCCACATGGGAGTGCCAAGGGGCACTAGCTGCCGTCATTATTACTGCCTGGTCTTGGAAAAAGCAGTCGATTCCGAGAAGCTGATTGTTTCTTCATTGGCCCATCTGCCTGAGACCTTCGTTAAGAAAAATGTCAGCTGGCTCTAAAAACTCAGGGCAGCCCATCTTTTAAAGTCTAGCAATAGGTTCTTTTTTCCTACCCTCAAAGTTTCACTTTGCGGCTGGGCGCGGTGGCTCACGCCTGTAATCCTAGCACTCTGGGAGGCCGAGGCGGGTGGATCGCTTGAGGTCAGGAGTTCGAGACCAGCCTGAGTGAGACCCCCGTCTCTACTAAAAATAGAAAGAAATTATCTGGCCAACTAAAATATATACAGAAAAAATTAGCCGGGCATGGTGGCACATGCCTGTAGTCCCAGCTACTCGGGAGGCTGAGGCAGTAGGATTGCTTAAGCCCAGGAGTTTGAGGTTGCTGTGAGCTAGGCTGACGCCATGGCACTCACTCTAGCCAGGGCAACAACTCGACACTCTGTCTCAAAAAAAAAAAATGTTTCACTTTGCAAACACCAAAAAAAAAAAAAAAAAAAAAAAGGGTGGGGGGGCACAAAACAACTGTTTCTATTAGGTAGAAGTTTGTTTATGTGATAAAGCTAAGTAGCCATCCATGGGATGATATGAAAGTGAAATTTTAAGCTAACATTGAGCCTGCTATGAAAGGTCATTCTAACTTCCTTTGGCCGTCTCATAACTGTGGTCCTCAGCATTTTGGTTTATGGCAAGAGAGCATTGCTTCTCTCCTATTTAGACAGTCTAATGGGCTTGTTTCCTCTTACGGTTTTGAACGCAGAGCAAAGCCTGTACTTCATATCAGTTCTAGGCCCAGACTCTTCTCGCCTGATCCCTTAAATGCATGTTTTGATGCATCTAGCAGATAAGTTGATAGACTGGTAAAGTCTGCTGGGCCAGAAAATACAGCAACATCATGAGCTCTCTAGCTTGAGCTCACTCAAGTACATGTTCCCGAAACACAGCATCTGTGTAAAAGCAGCTGTCCTGACTGCCTGCTTTTGACTAAGGAAACACAGATGAGGAATCACGTCTCTAGAACCGCCCTTTAATCCTACTTTACATTTTAATTTATTGATTAATTCATTCCAAAAATGTCTATTGAGCCCCAACTGTGTCAAAAACAGTTGCACGTGGTGCTCACCAGCCATCATATTTGCTGAGGATTTCCTGCATTAACATGCGTTATCAACTCATGCAGCTATTGCAGCTCCCCATGAGATAGGTACTGCTCTTTTGCCCATTTTGTCAGTGAGGAAACTAGACACAAAGAGCTTAAGCAAACTCTCAAAGCTCACACAGATAATAAAGAAAGGAGCAAGGAGTTTTGGGGGAGATAGTTGTTAGATGAAGGAAGAAATGAAGCATCAATGATGAATACTTCCAGGCACTTTCTAATCAAACATACAAACTTATTATAGGTAGCAATTTAAGAATTGAAATGTTCTTTGCACCAGAGGACCCAGATTATTCAGAACAATTTGTTAGTGAACCCTAGCTCTGGTCTACTTCAGTGGATTGCAGACTTCTCAGCTCAAGGACTTCCTTTGTAAATTTTAAAAACAAACTCATTTTGAAAATCCCTAATGAGTTAGAAAAAATACAAATAATCAAAAGTTAAATTGAGCTTAGTAACATCTTCATATTAATTTATGTTGAATGAATGAATGAATTACTATAACATAACCGAATTTGAAAAACAGAGGTACATATACCTCTAAAACATTATTTCGTCAATCCAAAAGCATTAAGTGCTTGACATCCACACATAGACTCTTTGTAATAACTCCACATTCCCCCGAAGATCCACACAGCTGTATGACTTCAGCTGAATCATTTATCCTCTCTGAGCCTCAGTTTCCTCATCTCTAAAGTGGGGATAACAAGAGAGGTTACTTCAAAGGATCTGAGAGAATTATGTGAGACTAACAAGAGTTTGGAGGGCTCTTGTCCTAGAAAGTACAAAAATAATTTAAGACAGTCCCTGACAAATATAGTCCTAATGAAGTTAAGGAGAGCAGACACACATGAAAGAATTAGTAAGCAGGGGAAACTACTAAACCAAACAGTGCCTTCCAGAATCTAGTTCTAGAATGTGATCTGATAATGCATAAGGCAAAGAGTATTAAAAAGGAGTTTACTGTCACCTTATATACACAAGGGAAATTCGATTCCTTAAAAAGTTGTGGAGTTTTGTTGTTGTCTTTGTTTTGGTTTGGTTTTTGGTGGCGGGAAGGCTGCCAATCTATGGCTGAGACACTTGAAGGTAGAAGGACCCACAGAGAATTGTCTGGATTTAGACACAACCCCTGCTGCACTACACTGGGACTAAAGTTGGGAAATAGGGGTGTGCACATATCACAGTAAGTGAAGATTTTTTTTGTTTGGTTTGCTTTGATCTGAAGCAGCAACTCATATTTATTGAGTGACTACCATGGAAAGGAGGTTATGCAATGGTCCTAATATTAATATTTAATAATATTTTGATCCAAAGGTAATTTAAGGCACATTTATCACATAAATGGAAACTCACTATAACTTAACTGGCTCAATCCCCCGCATAATGTCACAATCTTATAATTTTACAGCCTGCATCCATCACATTTTGAGGATAAAATTGACTCCAGGGGATGGAATCTTGGAAGAAGTTTTCCTCAGTGATACTGGTTTGGGAGCAGCAGAATTTACTCCAGCCTCTCCTTTTGGGTTGTTGGGTTTAACAAACAAGCTTTTCCATCACTGCCTGGAATCTCAGTTCACATAGTAATGAGTCCACACCTGTCCACTTAGATGCCTCTCTTTCCCCTCAGCCCCAGCAAAGCTCCTGGTCCGTGAGCAGGGGGGTTCAGATTGATAATTCAAAGGGCTAACAATTTATTAAATATTACTATGAGGCAGGTACTGTGCTAAGCAATTACATGAATTAACACTCTTAATCCCCACCCACGGAGTGTGATGCTATTTTATACCTGTCATACAGATGAAGAAAAGAGAGGTGAACTACCCGTGGTCACATTGCCCGCCAGTAAGATGGTTGGGATTTCATCCCAAGCAGCTGCCCCTAAGACCTGGGTCGTAACCACTCCTCTATATTGTCTTGCCACATCCCCCCTGGCTTTCTGGGCTGCCATCTCACCCTGGTTGACACTTGTATTGTACATGTGGCCAAGAGGATGGGGACCCAATAAATTGAGAGGCAACTGAATGAGAAGGAATAAAGCCTTTGGTTGTGGCTTTCTATGTGGCATTTGGCGACATGCTGGCAGGCAAAGGACAAGAGGAATATAGATGATCCTCCTTAAAGAAATTCTCAGAGCATGGAACTTGAAATCAGAAGCGTACTTAGAGATCAACTCATCCAAGCCCTTCATTTTACAGGTGAGGAAACAAAGGCTCAGACATTTGCCCACTATCACAGAGCTGGTGCGGCTGACCTGGGTCTCAAAAAACTCCTCTGTCTTTCTCCCTCCACCCTCTTGTGTGAGTGAGCATACATGTGCATGCATGAAGCAAAATCTATTGTTAACAGTAAGTCTATTGTATCCTTCTAGAGCTATTCTATACATATCAAAAGTATATATATATATTTTTTACAAAAATGATAGCACTGTCTGCAATGAAAGCAACCTTGGCTATTTTACTTAACTGCGCAGGCTGGAGAGCGCTCCCTTACGGGAATGTACAGAGCTGCCTCATTCTTTTTGTTTTTCCCAATTATTTTAAATAGCTTTATTGAGGCATAATTTACATAATATAAAATTCATGCCTTTTAAAATATGCAGTGTGATGACTTTTAGAAAATGTATACAGTTGTGCAACTATCATCAAAATTTAATTTTGGAATAACTTCATCACTCCAAAAAGTTTCATTGTGCCTGTTAGCAGTCTATCCTTGCTCTCACTCCTCGCCTCAGAAAACCACTAGTCTACTTTCTGTCTCTATAGCTTTGTACTTTAAGAAATTTCATATATATGAAATAATTCAGTATTTATTGCATGCCTGATTCCTTTAATAATATTGTGTCTGGCTTCTTTCACACACAGTGATGATTTTGAGATTCATCCACATTGTTGCATATATCAGTAGTTCCTTTTTAATTGTTGAGTAGTATTCCATTGCATAGATATAACAAAGTTTGTTTATCTACTCACCAATTTATGAACCTTTGGATTGTTTCCAGTTTGGGGCTATTATGAATAATTCTAGGGTAAATATTTGTGTTCAAGTTTTTATGTAGACTTATGATTTCAGTTTTTGAGGATAGTTACCCAGAAGTAAAATTGCTGGGTAGTATGATAGATATATACTTAATCATTTAAGAAACTACCAAACTATTTTCCAAAGTGACAGTACCCTTTTACCAGCAACATATGAGAGCTCTAGTTTCTCCACATCATTACTGACATTTAGTATTTTCTCTTTTTGGTTTTCAACATTTTACTAAGTGTGCAGTTATAGCTCATCATGGTTTTATTAATAGTTTACATTTTCACAGTCTAATGGTATTATGTATCTTTTTATGTGATTATTTGTTATTTTTGTATCTTTTTTGTGTGTGTAAGTATCTATTCAAAACTTTTGCCCATTTTAAAATTGGGTTGTTTGCCTTATTATTGAATTCTATGAGCTTTTTATATATTCTGGAAACAAGTCCTTTATCAGATATATGTTTTACAAATATGTTCTCCTAGTTTGTGGCTTGTCTTCTTGTTTTTATAATGGTATCCTTTTACTAAAGAGCAAAAGGTTTTAATTTTGATGTAGTCCAGTTTATCAATGTTTTCATTTATTGTTTGTGCACTGTGTCAGAACTAAGTCATTGCCTAACCCAAAGTTACAAAGATTTTCTCCTGTGTTTACCCTTAGAAATTTTATAGTTCTAACTCTTACATTCAGATCTATGATCTACTTCAAGTTAATAGATGTATATAGTGGGAGGTCAGGGCCAAAGTTCATTTTTTTCTTTTATATATAGACATTGAATTGTTTCAGTACCATTTGTTGGAAAGACTATCCTTCCCTCATCGTATTACCTTTGCACCTTTGTCAAATCCATTGGACAGATACCTGGAGTCCATTTCTGGATGCTATTCTGTTCCCTCATTTTTTAGGGCTGCATAATATTCCATTGCACAGATGTACTGTACTTACTTTAACCAATCTGTTACTGATGGACAATTGTACTGTTGCTATTTTTTTTCTGTTCCAAATAATGCTGTGGTGGATATATTGCATTGTAGGTATGTCTTTTTGCATCTCATATTTGTGGAGCAAATTTCAAGAGGAGTAATGTTACATTTTGACAGACATTCACAAAATGCTCTCTGTAGAAGTTTTGCTAATTCACAATTACCCCAAAAATGTCTGAGAGCACTTTCCAGAGCCCTTGAAACAAGTATGCTAATGAATGTTCCATCTTTGCCAATCAAGTAGATAAAAATGGTATCTCATAGTTTTAATTTGCATTTTCTTATTATGAATTAAGATGAGTATCTGTTATTTTTTACATGTTTAAGAGACAACTATATTTCATTTTATGTGAAATATGTGCATCATGATTTGCTCATTTTTCTGTTCATATTAAGTTCTTTGTGATACACATTGCAAATGCTTCCCCCCATTTTTTGTTTGTATTTTGACTTTATTGAATTTTGATCCTGCAAAAGCTTTTCGTTTTACTGTAATAAAATGTATAATAAATATTAAGGCTTCTGGGTAAAACTAGAAAGACCTTTTCTACTCTGAGATTCAAAAAAACCAAATCTCTCTTTTTTTCTAGTATTTTTATGTTTTCATTTTCTTAAAGACAATTTTTTAGTAGAATTTTAGGCTCACAGTATATTCTTATTTTTAACATTTTAAGTCTTTGATCTATCTGAAATTTATTTTAATTTAAGAAATTAAATTGGAATACAAGTTTTTTTCCCAAATAGCTATCTAATTGTCCCAACACTATTAATTACGTAATCCAACTTTCCCCTCTGATATGCAATGCGATTTTTATCATACACCAGATTCCCATATGCATTTGGATTTGCTGCTGTCATCCATTCACGCATCAGTAAGCACACTCAAACCTCTGTCCTCTGACTCCAAGCACAGCATTCTTTCCTGTATTACTTACATTCTCAAAATGACACACAGTAGTGAATGAAGTGCTTTATGAATTGTTTGCAATAACACTTAAATCTTCTCTCACCTTCTCCCTGCTGCCACTAGCTAACAATATTCAAACTGTTTTTAACATCCCTAAGAAAAATATAATTAGGACAGTTAACCTGGAAGTGTAGGGGACTGAAAATCAGACACTACATTCTTGAGTCAAATAAACAATTTGGAGCTAACCTACTGGCTCCTAATCTTTTATAAGAGCCAATGATCCTGGATAGATGGGTGTGTGTGTGTACACTCAAGTGTGAGGCACGTGTACCATGTGCTTAAGAGATAGCACTTTATTAGGTAAACCAACTCCCCTTCCCAAACTATCCATGTTGGTTGAAGAACAAATACATTTGGCATTTTCTGTCCTAATCCTTCTGAGATGGGATTTGCTCACCATTAAATGTCCTTCCCAACTGCGTGTATTAAAGAGGTGATGCTGAAATCCCTCTCCTGGGAGACTCAGAAGGGGGAAAGGAGCCAATGTAAGTCATGCTAAATAGTCAGATGTGTCTGAGCACATGGAGCTTGTGAAGACACGCTGAATGGGATTGCCTTCCTCAAAAGGGGGCAGAATTGAGCTGCACCTTCTTTCCCTAAATCTGGGCTCTCTGCTCCTTCTCCAATATCCCTATTCAAATCTTGAGCCCAGGCTGCAGCCAGAAGATGCGAACTGTCTGTCCCTGGAAACCCTGACCCAACCTGAGGCAGGTGACTGTGCCGTGACATCACTGTAGTGCCAGGAGGGCTGTGGCCATGTCAGAGGAGACTCCCACTTGCTTACTCCATCATTGGATATCTCCCCATGTCATGAAAGATGATGCTCTGATGCTCGTGACAGTCCCTCCTTGCCCAGCTCTCTGAAAACCAGGTAGAAGGCGGTGAGATTCTGGATGTACCTACTAGCAGCCTCTTAAAACTTCTTGCGTGGTCCTCACTCTAAGAATTCAAGTTCTAGCATTTCAGGAACCCCATCTTGATTAAGTATAGTGCTCCTTAAAAGTGCTCGATATATACATCTTTTAGGATAATGCTGGAAGACCCCTCTTTGTGCTTTTTTTTAAACTGAAAAAGTTTTCTGGGAGCGGAGGGGGAGAGAGAGATGCTCCACTAACTACACTGTGGGGAAGAAAATGCCTGAACTAGAAAAACAGTTAGCAAGAAACGAGTGGTGGGCACTATTGTGGTGGGTGTTTCGTGAGATTGTTACAAACCCAAAGTTCCTCCTCTCCCTGCGCGTCCGTGGAAGCAGGCCAGAGGGCCTCAGTGGTGGGGGGCCAGCCGCAGGCTCTATCCAGGCAGAGGCCTGGTGTGTACAGGCTGCACAAACCAGAGGCTGTTCCGGTCCTCTCCCTCGCTCTCTTCCTGCCCTGCTTCCTTCCCCCACCCCTCCAACAATAGTCCCCTCTTGATTTCTGTTCCAAGAGAGAACGGTGAGTCCCCGATGCAGAGGAAACGTCTAACTGGGAAGAGTGAGGTGCGTGTACTGGCATCTCCTCCTTGGCTGCGGTGCTGGAGACTGGGGTCTTCCCTCTTTCCTCTGAGGAAGACCCCTGGCAGATAGCAGGACTTCTTGCCTCCATTCACAAGCATTCAAGGGAAGAAGCTGGCAGAGTCCCTTTTCTTCCTGAAAGGACTCTGGTGCGCTGTCTTGCACGCATGCACTATTGTTTTTAAATATTTTTTTAAGCTGTTGAAAAAAGCTCAACTTTTTTGTAAGGTCATGTACACAAACTACACATCACTGCTCTCCCCAGGCACTTTCGTACCCTGAGCCAGTAGCTTGGGTAATAGGCAGCACTTTGGTCCCTTCCCCAGATTTATTAGATTTGGGGAAAGGCCTGGAAACCTGCCCCAGGTGACTCTGATGATTGGTGCTCCAAACGTACCTGAAAAACAATATCCCAGCCCTTTCCTCTCTGAGAATGTTAGGATCTCATGGTATGGAGTTAACTTGCTAGGGAGACCACAGAAATCACACCTAACATTGCTCAGAGCTGAATAGAATTGAGACTCATCTAGTGATGCCTATCTTATTAGAATTATGTTGTCTTGGACAAGGTTAAAGTTAACAAATGGCTTTGTAACTCCTCAGAATAGGGATCTACATTCCAGGTTCAATCTGTGTGCA
The DNA here is from genome assembly GCF_020740605.2 of Lemur catta. Taxonomy (NCBI): domain Eukaryota; kingdom Metazoa; phylum Chordata; class Mammalia; order Primates; family Lemuridae; genus Lemur; species Lemur catta. The sequence continues at coordinate 45,507,588 of NC_059139.1, forward strand.
ATAGATCAAGATCCAAAGGCAGTGCTGCTCAAATTGGATGTGCAACGGAACCATGTGGAAAAGTTGTTAAAATGCTGATTCTGGTTCAGTAGGTCTGGGGCAGGGCCTGAGAATCTGCATTTCTAACAAGCTTCTAGGTGATGCCAGGCGGCTGGTCCTTAGACCACATTTAATGGGCACTGCTTTAAAGGACACTTAATTATTAGCTACAGATGACACTTCCCCTTAATGAGAAACCTGAAAACAAGCAACATCAATTCAGTGACCTTGAGCAAATCATTTACTTTCTCTACTCTGTTAAGCAAGGTGGTTGCCTTTCTTCATCGCCAAGAGGAGAATAAAACACTTCCTTTTTAGAATGGAAGGGTTAAGTGAAATGATGTATATAAAGTTCTTAGTAGGCCCCAAACCTGGCAACGACTCCTCCGTGAATGTATCATCGGTGGTGGTAGTAGCGTTAAATCATTCTCCCACTTAGTATCAGTGGCCATCACAGAATAACGTCAAAATGGAGCCATAACATATCAGGGGAAAAAGGGAGAATGGTCCAGAACTGTCTTTGTGTGCCCCTGGTACTTGACGCTGAGGAAATAGGCTTTATCAACGTGAACAGAGAGAGCTTTTCAGTTTCTACTACTAACAACAGAAACCTTGGACCCAACATAATCAGCATCATCCAAAATCTCCATTTGTCATTAGGCATTTATATTTATCACTTTAAATTTGCCAAATAAGTGTAAAACTGCCTCAATCCGGTATTTGCTCATCTTAGCTGTCCCCATTGCCTTTAATTAAATAAAGGAAAGGGTGTCGTGCTCAACAAGGACATCACATTTCTCTCCCTGAATTCACCCCATGGTGTTTTGTAAACTCAGTCCAAGTGGCATTCCTTTAACTTGGATTTACAGCCTGTGCCTATAACAGACCAGAGAGCTCTGAGCATTTCCTACAAGGCTGAATCCTGGCTCACAGCTCTTTTAGTCAAGGAAAAACAAATGACCATTCTCTCTCTTGCCAAAAACGATTTGCTAACCCATCATCTGCCCAGAAAATAAATGGAAAATATAATGCAACCAACAGTCTTTTCTGTGTATCTATCTTATAAATGCTAATCTTCCATGAACAAGTGGGCGGGGGACTTGCCAAGATGACAGTTTAATATACATGTATCAGCCCCATGCACACAACAGCAAAACAACCCCATTCCAGGCAATTCAGGTGAGGGATAAATCTGTCAAGTTGGCAGTTTGGCATTGTCTAGACTCCAAAAAAGTTTGACTAACTTTTTTAGTCATTAACTACTTCACTTAGTGTTATATAAAGAGAGCATCTTTCACTCTACAGCCCACTTATTCATTAACTCATCTATTCAAAAATACTTCTTATGCATTTATTGCATGCTATGTGCTATTTCCTGTAGTCTCTGGGCAAACATTAATGCACAAAACAAACCCCCTGTCCTTGTGGTACTTACTTTCTAGTGAACATGTTATGCACAGCACCTAATGAAGACATGTTCCTATTCTTTTATCTAAATATCATTGCTTTATGTAAATGTATTTGGTATTTGAATAGTCTAAAAGACCAGTCATTATTAGGCTAGCTGTTTCCGAGGTGCATGTCAAAATATTTGCTGTCTTTATGGTCCTGTAGGACCTATACCTATGCCCATTGCCACTCTATTTCATTAGCCATATAAATATATTAGGAAAAAAAGTGATTTAGGTAGAGACAAAATCACGAACCTCAGAACAGCTTTTTCTATAAGGTATGTATTTTCCTTATAATTAAAGCAGAGTTAATGTAACTTGTGAGTGCTGGTTTTTTAAACACCCTTATCAATCTTTTTGTCTTTCCATGTCACTATCAATTTAAGGACAAGGATCTAACTTCTAAAATAGTCTCAGCACTGCACACATTGTAAAAGGTTTAAAAAAAAACCTTATGAGATCAAATCTACTAATATTTTTAAAAAGTGAATAGAAAAGGTTTAATATCTGTCTACTTTTATTAAACAAAGGATACATGCTCACTATAAGATGCAAATAATATAGACATGCATAAATCAAAAAGTGCTATTTATATTGAATTATAATATTTATCAATCTATAATCAACCTTTTATAATTTATGTATGGTTATAGAACATTAATCAGTATCATCAGATTGCTAGGACATTCCTTATTCCATAATACTAATCACTTCTAGAATAACAATTGATATATTCAAAACTAAGTTCTAGAAAGAATGGCCAATACTGAGTTGGAATCCTGTTTAAAAGCATGGCTCTGAGTACCTGCATTTATAGTTAATGTCAATGTCATCCTGAAGAAGGTGGAGCAAACACTGACCTTTCATCTTAGAGAACCACAGGATGCCAGTAGCAGCATCTCACACTCATCCAGAATTCATCCCCCACCCAGGTGAATTCTGATACACACTCTCACACATAGACCGTCTTGAAAATCACTTACGTAGTCCAGCCTGCCATTTCATAGACAAGAAAACTAAGGTCCAAGCAAGTAAAGAAATCTTTCGAGTCACGCATATAAGGAGTGCAAAGGTTGGATCAGAACAGAAGTGTTCTGACTCCCCATCTAGTCTTTTTTCTACTGCATGCACAAGCCACACGAGAAGGCACCTTTTGCACATCAGTGCGGTACAACTCAGCTTCAATTTGTTTTCCTAAGGTTTAGTGTCCAAACAAATGTCTGTTGCATGAAGCCTCTTATTCTAACAAAAGGTCCTCAATGGTTATAATAACAAGAGGTTATTTATTAGTAGTAGATTCTAGTTGGTTTTTGCTTTCAGAAAGTGGAGGGATATTTAACTAAGACCTAAGTAAAACTATCTTTATTGCTTGACAAACTAATGGGCATATAAGTCTTAAAATTTAGAGTGAGAGAAAAATAGCAGTTGGGTCAATCAGGTACCCTACCCCCAATCCTGCACACACCCACATGGGGATACAGTGCTCTGTTTATCTGTGTGAGGGTGAATGGCTTGCTGCCAGAACGTTTGAGGAGAGAGAACTCCAAGTATGCTCCTCCCTGGGTGGGGGGGAGAATGTCGCTTCAAGTCCTTTTCTCTCTGGCTGAGTCATGGCACAGTCACTGTGGTCTCCAAAAAAGGTGTCTACAGCCTTCCATGGCCAGGGAAAAGGTCACCCATGACACAGAGCTCTCGAGCTTGGGGAAGTAGGTGAAAGGGATAAATGTCTACAATATAATTAAGATCTGTTCACACATTCATTTAAATAGAAAACTTTCATCCCAGACAAACTTTCCCCTGCATTGAGCTCTATTGAATACAGCTGGTATAATCGACGAAGCTAAATCTGGCATTTCCGCCATGAGCAAAATGAGTATCAATACATTAAACTCTACCTCCTTTTATTTTATAAGAATTTCTTATTTATAAGAATTCATAATATCTTCATTCAATATGTGCCCAACTCTAAGGCTACAAGAAATCATTTTAGTTCTGATAAATCCTTGGTATAGTCTTAAGCAAGAATAATCACAGGAATTATAAAGACTCATTCTAGTCTCTACATTAATAAAATACAGTACTCTGAAGGGTTAATATATGAATTAAAAATTACAACTGACATGATTGACTCCTATTACTTGCCAAGAATTGTGTTCACTGTTTTATATCAATAATCAGATTTAATCCTGACAACAACTCTATTGTATTCATGCAATTTTACACTTGGGGACACTGAGACTTAGGTTAAACACGTGGGCTAAGGCCCCTAATCAGTAAGAGACAAAGCTGGAATTCAAACCCAATCTGTATGACGAATATAGCCTGTACTCTACTGTAACTTGATTCACATCCCAGCACACAGACCTAACATGATTTAAAATTAAATTTGTAATGTAGTTGTGTGTATAGTTTAGGCAGAAATAAATTAATGAAATCTTGTCTGTGTCAAATTCTGGATCATTCCAAACTGGAATTCCCCCAATGATATCACGAAACAGCCTCTGATGACCCCAGGGAAGAATCATCCACTGGAAGTTTCCACAAATGCCAACTCACTCCTTGGAGTTGAGTAGAGAGAGACTGAGTAGTAGCGACTTAGACTAAACTAGTCAATGGCTTTTTTCTTCACGTAGCTGATTTTTTTTTTTTTTTACCCAATATCCAACAAATACTCTTATGGCAATGATTTAACTTGAATGGAAACATTGAACATATATTTTTTTCCTTCACAGAAAATAGCTTACCCCCAGCTCCTTAATCTCGAGCCGCAATGAAGATGTGTGCTAGCAGGGGTGCTGTTTTCTGGGCCACTGGGCTACCCCTTTTGCCTTCCTTGTCTTTAGTCTGAGCACTCTGCTGTCAATTGTTTCTTATTGCATCTGATGCTTTTATTCAATCACCAAAACTAGAGAGCGTTGCGTGATGTTGTTTTAATTGGGCACAAAATTAAATTATCAAGAGAAATGAAACTGAAAGGAGCAAGTCAAGATCGCAGCCCTGAGTTTTCTTCTGGGGTCAAAATTGCTGATAAATGATGCAATAATGCCCAAGACGGTCAGCCCCGGCTACCTTTTGACCTGAAGATCTACGAAAATGGAGTGGCTAGGGTCGCTGCTAGGGAAGCTAGAAACCACTGTCGACTGTTACTAGAATAATTTTGCATCCTCAAGCCGGCAAATGCTAATCACGTCTCTTTTACATTGTTTGTTTTATGGTGCTCCTAAGGAAAATCTCTTGTAAAAAGGAGAAGAGAAAGGAGGTCTGACTAATGGAACAAAACCTACACAACAGTCCAGTTCTATCATATTCTCTCGTCCTTATTAAGATGATGGCTCAGTTGCGAATAAAGATTAATTACTTGATTGTGGCTAAAGCATAGATTGGCCAAATTAATTTAAAAATAAGAGTCCAGATATTTTTATCATACTCTTCATAGCCCAGGTCATTTCACTCAGTAAATTTCACAGAAATGAATATTTTTAAAAAGTATGCTTGGCCATTGCCTTTCACCCATTCAGCGGCTCTCTAAATTAAACTACTCGCATTAGTAAACACACACTGTCTTTCGGAGTGATCTTGCTGGCCTATTTTGACAACATGATCTCAGCTCCCTCATGGCTTGCCATGATGAGTTCTTGGTAACGTTATCCTTCATGACAAACTTAATGGAAGCAAGTTAGACTTTTAAAAACTAGATATGTGTATGAGCTTGACTAGCTTGCAGTACTCTATTTGGTGCTTGGAAAACCAGGCACTGGCTGAATGTTTTTCAGTTGCATCTACAGCTTAGCTTTTTCCCTCCTACTGACACAAGTGAATCTTAATCTTCCCATTTTAGTTGCATGTTGTTTTCCAAAGCTAAAGCTATATGCCCCAAAATTTCTGCCTTCTTTTGTGTGGCAGATGACGTCTTCCATTGACAGCAAATAATAAATTTACACTGAATCCACATGTGGAACCTGAGCACATAAGCCCCCCCTACACACACTACTATTTCAAAGTGACATTCCTTTCTTTTTTCAGTGATGCACAATAACAGTCACAAAGTAACAGTCCTCTTTTGGGGGGATGCTACATGGAAAAAAAAAGAACAAGAGAAGGGCACCTCAATCCAGACAACATGTAACAAAACCTCCAGAGCAAACCACAATTCTTAACAGACACCCTGATAAGGTTCCCAAGACACAGAGCTGAGGAAGAGTGAACTCTCCAGTGGGACACATCACACACTCCAGTGGCTCCTGGATAACCTGGCCACGTTATCTGTGCCAAAATTCAGATTTAACCCAGTGTCCTCCTGAGCCCCAGTGCAATTCTATTTCCAGTTCTGGCAGCCTCAGCTCTGCAAAGCATCAATATTCTCTTTAAAAAAAAAGTATAAGCTGAAATTCTGGGCCATCCATCAGTCGTCCCCTTTGATTAAAGACTACACCCAGCAAGATATTTTCTGTTGAAGATGCCCACAGCAGTATCCATCCCAGGGACATCAAAATGGAAGCAGAAATGAGTGCATGGGTAACTTACCAGCTCCTGAGGTCTGAATGGCTGCAGCAGCCTCAATCCTTTACCTGATCCCTGCTCTCTGTGTCTCTCTCCCTCTCTCTCTCCCTCTTTCTCTTGTGTACAGATTACAGGGAACTTAAAGAACTCGCAGGGACAGTGTTTCAAATGACTTAAGAAAGAGAACAGGAACAATACTTCGTTCTCTTTTTCTCAGATGAGTACCTTCGGGAAGAAGGAAGGAAGGGAGGGGAGAGGGAGGAAGTCAACAACCCTTTGCTTTCCTGAAAAAAAATAAGGAAACAGAAGATAGACATCTCATTTTCTCTTAAACAAAATGTTGGAAGGGGCAAAAAAAAAAAAAAAAAAAAAAAAATCTTTGAAAAAAGGAATTCCTCAAATATGCTCTCTGCCCTGGGAGCTTTAAAGAGATGAAAACGCCTTAGTGGCCTGTCCTGTCCAAACAAATGGTGTTCCAGAAAGGCAGGCCCTCCTGAGCTTGCAGGCTCTGGTATCTGGTTTGCAGAACTGACACAGCCAAAAGGGAACAAATCATGTCATGTCGACTCTGAGCAAGGGAAAGTTTAGCCTGCTGTGCTAACGGAGGCAAACCTGCAGCCTGTGAGACAGTGCACCGTGGCTGCTTAGCCCGGACTTTTGGCTTTTCTAGGCCCTTTGAAACACCAGCATTGCTGGAATCCCTCAGCTGACTCTAGATCCTTAGAGTTTTCCCAAGATCCAATAGCAGATTTATGCACCGGTCACTGCACTTTATGCAATGGACCAAATCCAGCTTCCACCTTTGCTAGTGGACAAAAAAGGGAAAGAATAACTTTCCAAAGTGCTGCCAGACACAGTATCTCAGAACCATTGTTTACGTTGTCCTGTCCTTTACATTCCTAAGGCATCTTGGATTTAGTCACCTCTGGAAAACTGGAAGGAGATTTCGAATTTGTTTTCAAAATCCTGTGAAGCAGCCTAGATCTTAAATAAATCAGCCACAGTTCTGGAAACGGATGGGGAGGCTGGCTGCAGGCACAGAGGAAACGGAGGGACTATCCTTTGCCGACGGGCAGGCATGAGCTTTGTTTCGGCTTAACTGCACTTAGAAATAAGCTTAGTTTGAAATTCTCTGATTTCTGTTGTGTGTCCTCTGCCCTTCGTTCATTTGGTTAAAACCATTTTCACTGTGAACAGGAACCAGCAGTAATGTGGACCTTTGTGGTACAAAAAAAAGAAAAAGAAAAAAACGCAGCCTTAGGCTACTTCCTTATTTCGCCCAACTGTAGAGAGAGAGACACCTGATTGCAGGGGCCCTGAAAGTGAGCTCAGGGAAAAAGTGATCCTGGTTCAGTGTCCAGGTAAGACTTTCATTGGGTACTGTGGTCTATAAGATTAATTTTTCATTCCAACAGTTTTCTTTCCCATTATCCATCCATCATACATCTAGTTATCTATCCGGCTATCTGAACATGGGCGAGCATCAGAGAGAACATAAGGCGCGGTTCTTCCGCAGGTCGTGAGGGCCGGGGCAGAGGCCCCTTCTCTGACCCGCCCTGGCACCAGCACTGGCACAGCCCAGGCACTGGGGTCTGGCACAGGGACCCCGCCCCACAGGGGAGATCACCGATGTCCACAGGCAGCGTCTCCGCCGTTTGCCCAAAGCCACACACCGAACATTGCTCCGCGTCCTGGCTCCAGCCCTGGTGCTCTTTGCCCGCTGCCGGCCTTCCTCTGTGTCCTGCCTTGGGGGACACGGGAAGGGAAACGCAAATAAACACCCAAGGCAGCCAGGGAAGAGCGCGGGACAACGGAGCAGGGAAGGCACAGGGACGGAGTCTGTCCACGGGGGCAAACCTCCGAGCACCTGCGGCCGACAGGCAGGCAGCTGGGAGTCACGGAAAGGAAGAGGCATCCGCAGAGCCAGGTGGGGTGAGCGAGGGCGACAGGGAGCCGGGGGGCGAGGGGACCGCGGCGGCCGTCAGCAGAGACGAGGGCACACGAAGGCACAGAGCAGCCCAGGCTACTGAATCCTCCCAGGCACGACACCCTCTCTGATCACCCGAAGAGCCCCTCCCTGCAACAGGCAGCCCTTTCCAGGTTTTTCTTCCTCTTTGCGGCCTCAGGACACTGCCAGGGCTGAGCCCCAGGAGTCCAGTCAGAATCCAGAGGATTTCCCTTTTAAGTCTGCAGAATGCGGGGACTGTCACGTTAGAGCCCTGTTGTTTTCTCCAGGCCAGCTGACCCGCCCAAAGGCCGCCTGGACGGGGACAAGTCCCATTTCAGTCTGCACAGCTTTGATGTCCTGGGGCGCATCCAGCCAGGGCCTGCCGACTTCAGCCCCGGAGCTGACAGGGGATTCTCAGCCCTGCCTCCTGCCAAGCTGCTCCATGCACATACCTGGTTGTCACCCTGCCTGCGAGAGTCACAGAAAGGGCTTTTCCCTCTTTCCCTGCACTGCCAATCATGTGAAAGTCACCCTGTAACACTTGTGAAATCACCCACAGGGTGTCAGAAGGTGAAACTGCTAAGCCCCCTCCCTCCATGAGGCTTGGCAGGAGAGATTTCTAATCCGGCCCAGGAGCTCCTGGCTCACCTGGGTCTGACCAGAGTGAAGGGGACGGACGTCTGTGCTGAGCCACCCGAGGAGTCGTGTGGGCAGGCGTGGAATGTGGCCTTGCCTCGGACCCTTCAGGAATGCCCCACATTGCGTGGCATATTGTAGAGATTAACAACCCAAAATAAGTGACTGAGACAAAGATTTCAATCCATGGAGGTTTATTAAGCTAAAGTTTGATGGCACTCCTGGGAAAAGCACAGAAGCATCTGTGACATGTACCCTCCAGAGAGGGAGCTGGAAACTCAGTATGGAAGGGGAGAGTGCACACAGAAAGAAAAAGGAAAAATGCGGTGTGCAGTGAGGCAAATGGTTACATTCTTTTGAGACATTAGTTGGTGCACAGGAAATCAACATTGCACATATGAGAAGGTGAATGTTTGAAGAGGAAAAGAGAGTTATGGAAGAATCAATTATGTAGATGTCCCTGGGTAGGTGGCAGAATCAGTGATCTTGTCTCATCTCTGTTCTGTACCTGGGAAGATAAAGTTGTAATCAACATTATTAGAGTGGAATTGAAGAGCCTTTGGTTTTAGGAGCTAGACTTAGCCTGCAGACCTAAAGTCACAATTTGCATGTCCTTGTTTATGGGAGGCCAGTGAAGAATTTGCTTATGAATGATCTGTAGGGGCAGTCCTTGTAGAAGCCCGGGGCTGTTGACTTTTCCCTGGCACCTGGCTGAAGCACAGTGTTAATGATGCTATTAAGTAGTAACAGCTATTCCTTTGGAAAGGGGTGTTACATGACTCAGCCTCCAGGCTTGACCTTCCTTTTCCATGGGAGTTGAGGGAGTGTTCCTGAAATTTTTATTTTCCCTTATATTTCCCCCCATTCTTAAAAATCTTTCAGAGAAAGCATTATAGAAAACATGAGTTTTTGGTTGTATGTTTCATCTAATCCCACATCACTAAGATGGCTCATTCTTAGGAGATCATGTCCCACAGAGAGGAGGGAAATTAAATCAGAAAAAGATAAATGCCAAATTATAGGCAAATAATAAAAACCCAAAAACAATGAACAAGGCCAGAATCTGAAAACAGTCGTACTGTAGTTTCTTCTGAAATATAATTTTTTCTCTCTCTAGTTTCTCATTTTTACTGAGGTTATATCCTAGTAGGACCAATTTATTTGTGAAATAAATTTTAGTTTTATTATACTTGGCTTGATTATTTGCATAAAGTTCAACAAGAATAATTATTAGCCATATAGGCTCCTTTTAATTTTTTATTTTTATTTTTTGAGACAGAGTCTCACTGTGTTGCCCGGGCTAGAGTGAATGCCATGGTGTCAGCCTAGCTCACAGCAACCTCAAACTCCTGGGCTTAAGCGATCCTACTGCCTCAGCCTCCCGAGTAGCTGGGACTACAGGCATGTGCCACTATGCCCGGCTAATTTTTTTTCTATATATATTTTTTAGTTGGCCAGCTAATTTCTTTCTATTTTTAGTAGAGACAGGATCTCGCTCTTGCTCAGACTGGTCTCGAACTCCTGACCTCGAGCGATCCACCTGCCTCGGCCTCCCAGAGTGCTAGGATTACAGGTGTGAGCCACCGCGCCCTGCCTAGGCTCCTTTTAAATTGTCTTTGCTGGAACTTTTTCATAAGGAAGCTCAGATTAGACTTTTGTGGCTAGAAAGCCAACCCATCGGACTGTCTGTAATACTTGTATGAATTGAGAAAATTACTTTTTTCTCAAGGTCCCAAAATAACTTGGGGCTCCTGGGCCTGTCAGAAAGTGACATTCTTTACTTATCTACATGTCAGGAAACCTTGTAAAGGACAAAGTTCCAAGCCAGTCTTTCCAAAGGGCTTTTTTATCAACTCCATAAGTCAGCCTTAATTCTTCAAAGCAATCAGGACATATATGAAAATATGCCATTCCAGTCAAAACCTTGGTAAAATAACCAGTGTCTCCAATTGTGTCCTGTTATAAAAGAAATCAGATTCTAATTGAACTTGTGCAAATAACGATATTGTCATAAATTTAGAATACTCACAAATAGTTTTTAAATTCTGGAGAAAGCAAGTACAGAGAAAATAAATGCTTCAAATTTTGCACACAAAAATATATTTTATCAATTTGTTGTAAGGTATAAATAGCTGAAAAGAAGAAATAACACAGTTGTCTTGACTCTGGACTGGGAAACAAAAACAATCAGTAGTGTTTCAGCCTCATGTCCCTATACCTTTCCATGGCCTAAAGGTTTAAATCTAAAGTCATAAACTCATAGACTGGTTAAGCAAGTATCAAAAGTACTACAAAGCAAGTTTTATGACATTTGACCATCTAGCTGAGATAGTATTAACCTGCCTGACCAGTATATTCAGGGGAAAAATGTCTAAATTAAATTTTGAAGAAGTTTCTATTTTATTAACAATTTAAAAACTATATTTACCAAAGATTACTAAAGTCACATGAACTTGAAAAGCACTTGGGCTAGTTATCATTTTCAAATTAATTTGGTACCACATATAGACAATATATAAGCATATGTTTGGATATATATACATATATGTAGACTCAACATATTAATATAACATACACATGTACACACAAAGACTTTATAGTTTTGATTTTAGAACTTTAGCCATAAGACAAGTAAAACTTACTAGTTGGAAAGGACAGTTGGATTTAAACTGTGGCTTTGTGAATGGAAAAGGTTAAAGTCTATCTGGCGAAGCACTCAAGTTTTAGAGAAAAAGGGTAGCAATTTTACATCTCAAGGCAGAGAGAGAGAGAGAATCTAAGTCTTTTTTCCTCTCTTCTAGGATTTTGAGTGTGTTAGTTAGACGAAGATTAAAAATGGATGCCAAAGTAACACAAAGTCTTAGGACTTCATCATAGGATTTTATAGGAGACGTACAGATGAGCTCAGAGGAAATTCAGAAATCCCTCTGAATTAAGCAGTTAGATATCAGAATGTCTCACCTTGACTTTCATAGTGTACTTCCTTACAAAGACATTTTTTAAGTGTTTAAACTTCACCTTTTCTTATTTAACGTGCAAAGAAACGAGAAGCTCCTCTAGTGTAGTCAGCCTTCTCAGACATTGTCCTTCTTGCCTAGCCATTACCCACACCAGGGTCAAATTTTCTCATGATGCAAAGTAAATTTCTGGTACCCCTAAAAGCCAAAGAGATAATGTAAGCAAAAAGCATCACAAAAAGTTACAACAGAGAGTTACAAAAGCAAGCAGAGTTTTACACTTGAGAGGAATCTGACTCTTTAGACATCATGAGGAAAACAGAAGACCCCAAAAGGGGGATGAGTGATGCCTTTTTTGAGTTTCTTAAGGGGTCTGAGTCATCAGAAGTTCCCTCTAGGCCCTTTCATGTGGTACTGAAGGCAGCAAAGGGGAAAGGGGAGTAGGGAGGAGTAAAAATAAATGGGTGCAGATTTTAGCAGCAACAAACAGCTGATATTTCTGGCTTCTGAACATTTTTTTAAACTAAAGGTGCCTTTTAAATTAACCTTAACCAAAGTTGTGACTTAACGAAGGATGTATGAGCTATCTCCAAAGAGATGGAAAGCAGTTTTCAAAGATCCAGAAACACCACAAAAACAGCTCTAGAAAAGAAAAGTTTCCTTACAAACGGGGTACAGCCCACATTACTGTCTGGCCATATTCTTATGGCCTCAGCTTCTCGCTGACCGTCTACATACAAAGGCCCTAAAGCCTCATGGGCCTCCCACAGACGGAAGAACAGGAAATTAAAGGCTGTCTAAGGAAGGGAAAAAGATCGATAATAAATGAGTACCTCAAAAAGTTCAAAGTTATATAAATATAAAACCAAAACAGACCCATTCCCTGCCTGAGAGTCAAACCCAGGTTACTGGGGTGACAGCACAGAATCTTAGCCACTAGGCCACAAGGAAGACAGGCCTTTGTTTCTGCAGGGGCAGCTATTCCCACAGCATATAAAAGGTTTTATCCTTTAGGTCAGGGTTTTGCTCTTTAATTTTGTCAAGAGAATTTTTAAGGTTAGCCAGATGTTATTATGTGTCTTTTTGTTAGGTAGACAGCTAGGGACCTCGGGGCCCTCCTGGGGACAAGGCAGGTGACTACCATACCTGGGGGAAGGGGGAACACCCTATGAATCTACCAGTCAGAACTTAGCGCACCAGCTGCAAAAGAATGCAGAGGACTCTCTAGCTCACAGGCCAAGCAGCATAGATACAATAGAGTCTGGAAAGTGACCGACTAGAACAGCCGACTTTCAGAGAGGCTCATGGGAGATCTGCATACATAGTAAAACTCAGGTCATGTAAGTCCCAATTGTCCATCAAAATGGTTCCATGATGACGTATAAACCACAGGGAGGTCCCTATCTGGACCCGGACCATAACCAAGGTCTCTTCTGCTACAACAAAGGGTCCGGTTGTCATCTGTGGCTTATGTATCTTCCTCTGTAAACCTGTGTCTTGCTTTTGCTCTATAATCCTGTTTTGCTCCCTCTCAATAAATTTCACCTCGTGCTTGCCTTACTTTGCTGTGTCTGGTCATTCTTGAGCACACCAAGAACTGAGAACACAGAACAAGGTTGCCAAACCTGAAAATTTTTCCAATTTGCTCTTCCCATAAATACAAATGTAGTAATTGTTTAGAACAAGACATCTGTGAAATTCATTTTTTTTTTAAATTTAGGAGTCTTTCTAACTTAAAGGATCCATCTTTTGGCCATTAGTTTTCAATGATGTGCTTATTCCAAAGTGACTCAATCTAATAGCCTCTTCAGAGATGAAGAAATCCCAAAGATCCCCTCATTCTCCCAGAAATAGGCTAAGCTAACAAAAGAAAACTCTCTTTGCCATAGACAATTAAGGACAGTGTTGACCCACAAATTCGTGTGTGTCGAGGAGGGGGGGGCACCATTCACAGACTGGTTCATCTGTGACACTGGGTAGGCCCTTCCGGGACTGAGCTTTCCCAGCACTAACCAGACAAGTGTCGAGAGGACAAAAGCCCCTATCGATGGGATTTCTTATGCCAAACTCTTCTAAGAGCTTGACATGTTCAGAACAAAAAAATCTCAGATTCCCAGCCATTTTCATGCTGGACCTGATATAACCCCAAAATTACGTCCCGCAGATGGTGGAGACCAAGAGGCAGTGCTCCCGCATGGTCGGTCACAAGACAAGCTCTCAAGGACATAAAACAAGATGAGAAGGAAATTTACCTGGTACCCCTCTTTATGACAGAACACAGACCAACAGAGCAAAGAAAAGACTGTGGGAGGAGGGGGATCAAGCAATATGAGTTCACATCACGAAGTATCAAAAGTATAAAAAATGTACCAGAGTCATTAAAACCCACGACTAGTCACACAACATCTTTTTCTCCCATTAGTCAAACCCTTGCAGAGGCGACAGATGATATTTACCATCTGCTCCATCAGATTGTGCAGAGAGGCCAGGAGTCCGGCTGGTAAGACATTCTCACCATTTCTGCCGGCAGATAAGATTCCTGGATTCTCTTCACTGGACTTTCCTTCCAGAAGAACTGAGTGGTGTTGGTGACCCTGCTCACCGCAGCAAGCTGTAGGGACCAAGGCTCTCGGTCCCCTAAAGGTTCACTAAAAAATCACTGACAAGAGGCAGACTGATTAATAGGAAAAAAGGCAAACAAATTTTATTTAGCGTGTATACACAGGGGCCTTCAGAATGGAGACTCACCCCCCTACCCATGAGGTACAGAAGTTTTTAAAGAATGGGGGCTTGGATTGTGGCAAAACAGGGTTTTGGTGGCAAGACAGGTTATGGGAGGGAGAAAGAAAACTTAGTTAAATAAAGCCTGTGAGGTAGGAGCCCTCAGAGAGAAATAGATGATAAATGTTTCTTTTCAGACCTTTAAAGGTGTCAGACTCTCATTTAATTTTTCCTGGATCAGATAAGGAAAGACCTGGGTGCATTAATGGAGATTCTCTACAGATGTAAACTTTCCTCCACAAAAGCAATGTTGCAGTGTTACTTCTGTCTGCTGGACTTATGGCAGCCATCTCAAAATGTGTCAGAAATATTAACATATTTGGGGGTAAAATATTTTTATTTCTTTTAAGTGGCTGGTGTCTCTAAAGGTAGAACTTGACTTTCTGTAGCTGGGGGGGTTTTAGTCAGTTTTAAAGGTCTTCTTTCCCATAATTTAGAGCTTCTAAAGCTAGACAGAGTGAAACCAAAAACAGAAACAATCACACAATTTATATATGGTTGAGATCTCTAAGCATAAGGAGAAGTTATAGCCAGCTGAAAATAAACCTTAACCTTCAGCTATTAAATTCCAAAACAAAACCTTAAACCAGTTCCTTATCTGGAGAAGGGACTCAAGGTGAAAACTGCTCTCTGTCATCACAGAAGCAGGAAACTTACCTTCCTTCTCAGAAGTGAGCAAAACTTCTGCTAACCCAGACTGAGTGACTGAGGCAAAGATCTCCATCCATGGAGGTTTATTAAGCAAAGTTTGAGGGTGCACCAGGAAAAGCACAAACCACTGAAGCATCTGTGACATGTACCCTCCAGAGAGGGAGCTGGAAACTCAGTATGAAAGGGAAGAGTGCACACAGAAAGAAAAAGGAAAAATGGGGTGTGCAGTGAGGCAAATGGTTACATTCTTTTGAGACATTAGTTGGTGCTCAGGAAATCAACATTGTACGTACGATAAGGTGAATGTTTGAAGAGAAAAAGAGAGTTAAGGAAGAATGAATTATATAGATATTCCTGGGTAGGTGGAAGAATGATTGATCTTGTCTCATCTCTGTTCTGTACCTGGGAAGATAAAGTTGTAATCAATATTATTAGAGTGGAATTGAAGAGCCTTTGGTTTTAGGAGCTAGACTTAGCCTGCAGACCTAAAGTCACAATTTGCATGTCCTTGTTTATGGGAGGCCAGTGAAGAATTTGCTTATGAATGATCTATGGGGGCAGTCCTTGTAGAAGCCTGGGGCTGTTTACCTTTCCCTGGCATCTGGCTGATGGGTTATGTTAGTCAGAGCTATTCATTTGGAAGGGGTATTGCATGAATCAGCCTCCAGGCTTGACTTTCTCTTTTGCGTAAGGAGTTGGGGGTGGAGGAAGTGGTCTCAAGATTTTTATTTTCCTTTACAAGATTATTTGAGCAAAGAGAGGGGGCTGCATGCCCCTGAGACTGGATAGAAGTACAAAGAGATAAACCATAGTGAGGCCAAAGCAGTGACCCCAACAATCAGAACCAGCACCACAGGAATACGAACTCTACTCGAAATGACTTCATGCTTCTACAGCATCCTCACTGGTATGTCTCCAGCTTCTGGTGACACAGAACTCTAGGGCTATCTGTTGACCCCAGGACCAACCTGACCCCAGATCATGGAGGTGGGGATAGAGGAAGGATTGAAATATACATTCAGAAAAGTACACCAAAAAATAAGTGCACAGGTCAGTGAACTTCACAAAATGCACACATCTGAGTAGTCAGCATCCAGATTAGGAAAAAGGACAGAAGACCCTGGTGGCCCTCCTGCCGTGACCTCCCCTCAGGTACCCTGACTTCTGACATCTGACACAGGCCAGTGTTACCTGGTTTGAATTTACATAAAAGTGCATTGGTTTGTACTTTTTTGTTTGGGTTTCTTTGCCTCAATATTGCATTTGTGAGATTCATCCTTATCGTTGAATGTGCTTGGGGCTGTATAGGATTTTATTGCTGTGTGGGATTTTATTCTGTGAATATACCACAATTTATACGCCTGCTGAAGATGGACATTTGGGTTGTTTCTGGTTTGGGGCCATTACAAACGGGCTGCCAGGACTATTCCTGCCCCTGCCAGATGTAGGACTCGTCTCTCTCCAGGACGACTGTCCACTTCAGTGATTCACAATCTTTTTGTGTGTTAGCCTTTGGCACCCACTTCCTCTCATATGGGATGCATGGCATAGATTTTTTTTTTAATTCAGATGAATTGGATTTGAGGACAAGACAATGCCCTTGGAGACGCTGGCAGGGTTCCTGAGGAGTTTCGGAGTGGGTTGGGAGCCACTGTTCTCACTTCCTGCGGCAACCTGGAGGTGCCAGTTCTTGCCGCTCAGAGTCACGCTCCAGTGCCTCTCCATCGCCTCTGCAGATTCTGCGGAAAGTGTCTCTCCTCTCCCCTCCGGGCTTCTCACGGACACGCTAAGTTTCATTATACTGAAGTACAGGAGGGATGGCCAAGTTCCTGGCCTGAAACTGCCTTGAAACTTCCTTTGTTTCTTTGATTTATTGTCTTCATCTTGCCAAGCCTCAATATCCTCCAAGCCCCAACTCTCAAAAACGTGAGAACATGCATTTCTTTCTTCCTTGTCAGTTTTATTTTTAGCACGAAAAGATGATATGAAGGGTTCATTTAAACAAGTTATTAACGAAAGTCTATTTTATGCATCCAGTTTCCTCATTTGACAAGTGGGGATAAAAACATACACTTATTTTGTACAGTATTAGGAGTAAATAAGAATAATAAGTAACATCTTTTATATCCTGCCTGCCCACGTACCAGACACTGTTCTAAACATTTCGCATGTCATAACTTACATAATCGTCACAATAGCCCTGTGAAGTAGGTGCTATTATCATCTGCCTCCCCCTTCTATAGATAAGGAAACTGAGTCATGGAGACATTATACGATTTCCTCAATATCTCACAACCAGTAAGATTTCAAACCAGGGTCTTCTGGCTCACAGCCCTAATTTTAAAACACAAAGCTAACTTGCCTTGCCCTCTATACTAACACTGCTTGTCATATAGTAAAAACCCAGTGAACGGTCCCTAAAATTGGAGAACAACATGTTTTATAATATAAAAGGCACAAAGGCTCGTTAAGCAGCCATGCAGTGAGCACGTCTTATGCACCAGGAAGCCCCATGCTAGATGTGGTTAATGCGCTTCTAGATTCCATTGCCTGGTGGAGGAGAGATGCATTAAACAAATCAAACAAATCATACTTGGATAACTAAAGAGTTCTACGGCAGTCAGTGCTCTGAAGATGAAGTCTGGGAGTTAGGAGGGCTTAGAGCAGGGCCCCAAATCTGGACGAGAAGGTCAGGGAGGATCTTCCTGAAAATACGGCTGAGACCTGAAGAATGAACAGCAGCCAGGCAGCGACAGTGAGCAGGTGGCAGCACCTGCCAGGGCCAGCCTGGCGGGTTTGAGTTCAGGTTCTGAACCTGGTCCTGAGAAGGATGGGAAATCATTAAAGATTTCACACAGGGGAGGGAATGATCAGATGTGCATTTCAGAAAGACTATTTTGGTCACTGTGAATGGATTGTAGAGGGGCAAGAGTGGAACCGATGAGCAGTTGTCAAGTCTAGGCCAAATGTGATAATGCCAGTAAGGACAATCACAGGTGGACATGTTAGTGCCTGGGAGGTCATAGGATGACACAATTTGAGAGCTGTTTTCATATGTAGTATGACAAGAGTCTGTTGGAGAATGAATGTAGGAAACACCTGGCTTAAAAACAGCTGGCTTATGAAAGATCCAATAGCAACATCTTCTACCATGCCCCTGCCTCCGCCCCTCTTTCCAGAGCCTCCAAAGCTGAGTTCTTACCTTCCTTTACTCCACCCCAACCTCCTATCTGCTTGCCTTGCTGTCATTGTCCCAAGGTGTATCGCCCCGCCTAAATTTCTCAACACTAACCCAAGGGACACTTCCCTTTCCTCTAGCACACACTTGGAGAAAGCTAGTGGCATCCTCCAAACTGGGCCAGGAGTGGCAAGTTTGAGGGATGGAGTAGAACTCAGTGTTTGAATACTAGGGTTGGGGAAAAGGTATTCAGGCATTCCATGTAGAACTCAGGCTGAAATTTTCTAAGAAAACTGTTACTTGATAGATTGATAGTGTTACAACACAATTCTAGCACATTATGGTTGTAAGGACTAATCTGAGCATGTGGGAAAAAAACAGACTCAGTTTCTCCTATTATACTGTCACAACACAGAACAATTTGGACTTTTCTTTTTTCCCACACCAAGCAATCAAATATTTCTGCAGCGGACAACAACTGGGTGTCCTCTAATTCAATTCAATTCTGACACCATCTACCTGGAGATAGCATCCGATCCCACTGGCGGAGGGCTCAGTCTCACAAGACTGCCCCCCACTTCAGGTGCCAACTGAAAGCCTCAGCCCGTTTCACCTGTGCTTCGGCTGTAAGTTGGGGTTCCCATGACCCCCTTCTCAGGTTCAATTAGTTTGCTAGAGTGGCTCACAGAACTCAGGGAAACACTTATGTTTACTGGTTTATTATAAAGGATATTACAAAAATACCAGTGAACACCAGATGAAGAGATAGATAGGGCAAAGTATGGGGGAAAGGGTGCAGAGCTTCCATGCCCTCTCTGGGTATACCATGCAGAAGCTCTGGGACCCAGGCCTTTTGGGTTTTATGAAAGCTTTATGACATAAGCATCATTCATTAAATCATAGGCCATTAGGGATCAGCTTAACCCCTCTCCCCTCCCTGGAGGCTGGGGGTGGGGCTGAAAATCAGCCTTGGCCTTCCCTGTGACCAGCCCCCATCTCAAAGCTACCTAGGGCTGCCAGCCACCAGCCAATGCATTAGCGTACCAAAGTACACTTATCACTTTGGAGATTCCAAGGATTTTAGGAGCTGTATGCCAGGAAACCAGGATGAACACCAAATATATATTTCACAATATCACAACTGGCTTTTAAACTTAACCACCAAGGAACATGCAGTTTCTACAGGAAAATGCATTAGATGTAGAAATACTGGACTCCAAACATCTGCTAGGAGCAATCATTTTTGCTTTGGGGAGTGGCTGTAGGTATATTAAAAAGTAACTGTGGGTTTATTATTAGGCCAGAGGTGAGTGGTCATTCTCCTCCAGTATTTACTTTTATGATTGAGTAAAGCCCCATCTTTTCATAGTCTTCCTCAGAGAGGTTATAAAGGCCTTTTCTTGCTTCCAGCATCCTAAGTGCTTATGTGTCTGTGTCTGTGGCACACAAGGGGCAAGAAATAGCTTTATCTTTATGCATTAAATTAAATATGATTAGAGCTCCCCCTCCTTGCTAAAGTTGGTTAACATTCTATATCATCATTTTTCACAGGTCCCACACCCTTCTTAGGTTTTATCAGATCTAGGACTCAGATCATGCTAGGAAGATAGCACTGATCCTTGATCCACCCTGGGTAGTGCGTGGTCCTCTCAGAGGTGGCTGGTCTTGCTGGTGGCTCTACAACCTCGGTGTCAAGTTCTGTCACAGGAGCATCCACCAAAATCTCCCAAGACTGATTCCCTCATGCCCAGATCTCCACAGTTAGCCCTGTCAACTCTACAGCCCTACACAGGTGCAATCCAAGGTTTCTGCTACTCCAGGAAAACCAGCAACCTGTCTCATTTCCCAATCTTCTGGGATCCAACTCACGCCAGGGGCCAGCCTTCTCCCTTCTTCAACCCCATTGCCACTTCCTCCAGCCTCATTAGCTGTAGACCAGTATTTAATTCTAAACTCAAATACTTAACTGAGCTAAGCAGGTAACATAAATGTGTTAAATAAGTAATACAAGAGGGTTTGGTGGGAGGCATGGCAAATCAAAGAGTCCATGCTCCATCTAAAGTGGTTTGTGACCATGGGTGCACATAGGCCTAATGTGATCAGATCTTCTTTTATTTTTTGAGACAGAGTCTCATTCTGTTGTTTAGGCTAGAGTGCAGTGGCATCATCATAGCTCACTGAAAACTCAAGCTATCCTCCTGCCTCTGCCCTCCCAATAGGTAGGAGTATAGGCATGCACCGCCATGCCCAGCTAATTTTTCTATTTTTTGTAGAGACTGGGTCTCACTTTTGCTCAGGCTAGTCTCAAACTCCTGGCCTCAAGCAATCCTCCCACCTCAGCCTCCCAAAATGCTAGGATTACAGGCATGAGCCACCATGCCCAGCTCAGATCTTATTTTTTTAAAAACACATAAATCTGTATTTCTATGTGGAATCTATTAGTTTTAAAATTTTAGAATTGAAAATAAGAAGAATTATTTTCTTCTTTTAAAAGATATTGAAGAATTATTATTAGCTTTATTGGCTGTGATAATGACTGGTAGTTTTGCTTTAAAAAATATACAGTGAAGTAGTAACAGATAAAATGATATTATGTCTGTTATTTGTTTTAAAATTCCTCAAGAAAAAATAAATTAAATATATGGAGGGAACCTAATGTGATAGTTTTAAAATACGTTCCCAAATTTTTTGATATTCCCCTCTTTGAGAGATGTTGTCTAATTCCTCATCCTTTCCTTGTGGGCTGGACTTGGTGGTTTGCTCCTAAGAAACACAGTAAGGAAGAAGTGACAATAAGGGCCTTAGGAGACATTGAGGCTCCCTCCTCATTCACTCTTTCTTGGATTGCTTGCTCTGGGAGAAATTAGCTGCCAGTTCATTTCAGGACAGAAATGAGCTGTCCTCATGATGCTCAAGTTAGCATAGGTTCCTTGAGTGTCCATGTGATACTCAAGTAACCTGTGGAGAGGGCCACATGGAGAGAAACTGAGTCCTCCTGCTAACACCCCTTTGAGTGCACCATCTTGGCAATGGATCACCCAGGCCAATCAAGTCCTCAGATAACTGCACCCCTGCCACATTCTCACTGCAACCTCATCAGAGATCCTGAGTCAAACCACCCAGCTAAGCTGTTCCTGAATGCCTGATACACACAAACTGTGAGATAATACATATTTATTGTTTTTTTTTAAATCACTAAGTTTTGGTATAATTTGTTATGCAGCAGAAGATAACTAATATACTTAGCACCTAGGAGGCTGCTAGTTGACAATTTTTGGCTTTAACTTTTCAAACCAAAAAGCCCAGGTGGGAATAGTCACAGGTGGGTGGCTCTCAAAATTTGACGCTGAAACTAACCAAGGCTGTCAACTGCTATACCCACCTTCACCCCACCACCAACCAAAGGGGTCAACTGTAAAGTATTCACATATTTTTCCACCACACTATTATGTATGGCCCCTGGTAGACTACAGACTATAGGAGTTAAGCTCACCATCTGCACCATCAACTTGTTTCTTTATTTCTTTCCCTTGTTTGTCAGTGAGTGGAGGTGATATTGTCTAGGCAAATATGTTTTTCGGTTTCTTTTCTTGATAAATTTTAAATTGCAATGGGTTGGAGGATCAGCAGTTCATTTGCTTTACTTAGTATCAAAATCTATACTGTTGCAAGTGCTTAATGAATACCAGTTAATGCTCTGAAAGCTTATCTAAAAGAAAAAAAATTAACAGAACCCTTTCAAGAAAAAATAATCTTACTTGGGAACTAACACAAATAACAGAATTTCAGTTTCATGGAAATCAGACTTTTCTGGTTTGCTGCTGTATTTCCAGTGCCTGGACGTGACCTGGTGTGTGAACGTTGCTCAATTCGCGTTTGTTGACAACGTATGAGTGAGTAGACCAAAGAGAAAAAGTTTCATGTGGAGGAGGAGGATGGAGCTCCATCTGTCCGTTGGGCATTCTCCTGGCCCCTCTCGTTCCCCATCTCACTCTCAAAATGTCATCACCACTGAGGCATATTTGAAGCAGGCTAAGACTTCTTGAGAAATGCAGTTTTAAATCTCAAGAGTGGGAAGAACACCTTCAGACTAGACATGAGCAGATCTGGCTTCCACCCCCTGGTCCTTCCACTTACTGACCACAGGGCCCTGGCAGCAGGCCTTCGCCGTTCTCCTTCGGTCCTAATTTCTTCTTCTGCAAAATGAGACGGATGCTTCCAGCCTTAACACCAGAGCTTTCACAAGTCTGTCCCAGGCTTCCCCTTGTTTTAACACTCTCCCCGAAGGAGACAAGTCACCACTTGCGAGGCACTTTGAAGCTGGAAAGCTGGAGGCCTCAGAGCGATGTGACCAGAGGCACACAGCTTGGCAGATGACCTGATGTGACTGATGTTCAAAGCGGCTGTCAATGAATAGAAGGCCGTCTGCACAAAGGAGCCAGCCAAAAATAATGAGAGAGGTGAAAAGAAAAAAAAAGAAAAGAAAAGAAAAGAAAAGAAAGGAACACAGCAGGGCAAGGCTCTGGGGTCACTTCTGTTTCCTCTGGACTAAACACCCCCCTCTTCCTCCACCTAGTCCTCAAACAACCGCCTCCTGCCTCCTCCAAAAGAAAAGTTAAAAGCTTTCTTTTGGGAACAGAGTCGTTTGCTTAGCCGGCTGCTGTTTACCTTTGGTAGGACAGCCATTGGTAGTGAGTTCAAACACAGGAAAAGGCCTCTGTTCCAGGAAGAGCTGCAGACGGGCCTGGAAGACCTGCCATGGTGCCGCTGGGGTTGCGCTTCTCCCCACTGGGACTCAGTCCTGGGGTCTCACACTGGGCCTCTGCCCCAGCCTCGGTCAACCAGCGATTTCTTGGACTGTTTCCTCTTCTTGGCTACATTGCCCTTAAAACATAAAGGTGGTGTGGGAGGGAGGCATGGGGAGGTAGGAGAGGGAGGATGGAAAGAGAAAAAGAGACTTATATTACAAGCAAAAATGCAATAACCGTATTTCTAGTCTAGTATGGAAAATATAGTTACAACTAACAGCAAACTTTGGGTTTACATTTGGAGGTTTTGTTATTTATTTTTTTTCAATCATTAAAATAATCCTCCATGAACTAAGGAGGCCACATCTGTCAAAACAGGGCCACAACTCTGCCCAGGGAAACCAATTTCACTGCAGCTACCTCCAGCCCTTTGTGCTCTGTTGGTGCAAAGGGAGAGAAAGAGCCTACCTCCTTACATTTCAAAGCTCTTGCTCATGAAACTTCCCCACCCTAGAAGGGTTAGACCGAATTGTGGGAGAAGGAAGGGAAAACATATTGAGGAAACAAATACTGTTAAATAATCAAAATCTTCTGGACCTTCCCCATTTCCCCCAAATTTCTTTCCTCTAATTCCATTTCAAAAATTCCCCTGGCTCCAAGGCACTAGACTTTCTGGTTAGGTCATTCTCAAGTTTACTATGAAGATCTCACTTCTCTCTTTTCCTGATTTTAGGGTTATTCATGTCAAAATCTTTCTGTCTTCCAGAAAGAGAGCTCACAGCATCCTGTCTCCTCCAGAAGTTCTTCCTTAACCAGCATGGAAACGAAGGGCTGCTGGTTTCTTCTCCGACCTCTCACCTTCGTGGTACCTCGGTTTCAACACTCCTCACACGCAGAATTTGTCTCTCTAGTGAAAAGCAGCAATTTCTCCTCCACTGAAAATTTCCCAAATGCACAAAAAAAAAAAAAAATCATGAAACTTTTGATGCATTATTTTGCTTGGTGTGAACTGAGTCTGTAATAAGATCCTTTGGTTTCTTTCAAAATTTTTCTTCTTAACTTTGGTTTTCAGTAGTTAGACTCTGATATTCCTGGGTGTGTATATGTGTGAGTTTGTGTGTGAGTGTGTATGTGTGTTTTTAAACCTATTCTACTTGAGGTTTGCTCTCGTTCCTAAATCTATAATTATGTCTTTCTCCAAATTTCAAAAATTTCCCCCATTCTTTTTTTTCAAATATTTTTTTCTGCCCCATTTTCTCTCTTTTCCTTCTCTGACTCCAATCACATATATATATTAGACCTTTTGATATTGTCTACAGTTCCCAGAGGATCTGCTCATTTTTTCATTCTCTCCTCTGTTGTTCATATTTGATAATTTCTATTGAACTATTTTATTTTATTTTATTTTATTTTTGAGACAGAGTCTCACTCTGTTGCCCAGGCTAGAGTGCTGTGGCATCAGCCTAGCTCACAGCAACCTCAAACTCCTGGGCTCAAGTGATCTTCCTGCCTCAGCCTCCCGAGTAGCTGGGACTACAGGCATGTGCCACCATGCCCAGCTAATTTTTTCTATATATTTTTAGTTGTCCATATAATTTTCTATTTTTAGTAGAGACGAGGTCTTGCTCTTGCTCAGGCTGGTCTCGAACTCCTGAGCTCAAATGATCCACCTGCCTTGGCCTCCCAGAGTACTAGGATTACAGGCGTGAGCCACCACGCCTGGCCTATTGAACTATTTTAAAGTTAACTCATTTTTTTCTGTTGTCTTTATTTTACTGTTAAGTCCAACCAGTGAATTTTTTATCTTAGATATTGTAATTTTCAGTTTTAGAATTTTTGTTTGTTTCTTTTTTAAAAAATAGTTTTTATTTCTTTGCTGAGATTTCTTTCTTTTCATTTATTAGGAACATATTTTCCTTTATGTTGGGCCAAAAAAGGACATTTAGTATTATTGAGTATCTTCTTTGTGTCAGGCACTTTCTCATATTGTTGTTTTGTTTGATACTCATAACAACCTTGTGTAATACTATTCCTATTTTATAGATTAGGGCAGTGAGCATGGTGGGCAGACTGGTGACTGCCAATAGTTCCTGCCACCTGGTGTTCACATCCTGTATAATACATTCCCTGGATGTGTGCATGGCTGTGACTTGCTTCTAACCAATGGAATATGGCAAAGGTGATGGGCTGTCACTCCTTCGATTAGGCACCAGGCTATCAACCCATGATTACATTGTGAAATCAATTTTAGCAGGCTGGAGCAAGACGCTACTGTGGGCCTTGAAGAAACAAGCTGCTGTCATGTCAACTGCATATGTTGGGGGCCACAAGGCAGAGAATTGTGGGAGTCTCTAGAATCTTTCAGCCTCAGTCCTGTATCCTCAAGGAACTGAACTCTGCCAATACCCACCTAGGCTTAGAAGAAGACCCCTGAGCTCCAGGAAGGAATGATTCCTGGCCAATTGTTTGCAATCTTGTGAGACCCTGAGCAGAAGATCCAGCTAACCAGAGTCTTAGGTTCCTGACCCACAGAAACAGTGAGATAATAAATGTGTGTTGTTCTAAGCTGCTAAATTTTAAAAATCTGTTATACAGCAACAGCAAATGAATACAGGAAGTGATTCCTAAATACTATTGTGTATCAAAATCATCTTGTTTGAAGGTGGGTAGTGTTCTTCAATCCAGATTTATCCATAATAAAACTTATATTTTAATCTTCATTCTCCATCTTTTGTGGTTACTTCTCAACTGGTTCCAAACTTAGAGGTTTGGGGGGGATTTGATTGATTATCACCTCTTACCATGCCCCCTGCCCCCAGTGCACTGTAGTTAGATGCACTGTTCTCTGCAGGGCACCTTCCCACCTGTTGTTCATTTGAGCCTCCAAACAATTTTGTAAAATCAGGACAACCACTTTAATTGTTCAACATTCATTTTAATTTTAGGACATTATGTCTAAATGTGAATTTTATTTTTATTTGTTTTTGTCCTCCTCAACATTCAGGATGATTTTTCAGTCTGAGAATTTATATATTTTTTCAATTAAAATTTTCTTCAGCTATCGTATTTTCAAATTTTTTTTTCTGTCCAATTCTCGGTATTCATTCCTTCTGGAACTCCCACTGGATGTGTGAATAGAGCTCCTCCCTCTGCTTTTCTTTCTTCTTAATTCTTTTGTTCTTCTCTCTCCTCTTTCTAGGCTGTGTTCTGTGTGATTCCGCAGCTCCATCTTCCAGTTCTTTAATTCTGTCTTCAGGTCTGCCCAGTCTCCTGTTTAGCCCAAGCATTGAGGTTTGCTTTTGTTGTTATTTTTCTTAAATCAATGAGTAAAATTTAATTTCCAATTTTTCCAACAAGCTTATTTTCGTATCTTCTTGCTCTTGCTATATAACCTCCCATTTAGTACTGAAAGGTTGCTATTCTCCCTTAATCTCTAAGGATCCTAAGCACATTAGGTTTAAAGTTATTTGAAGATTTACATGTCATTCCAATTTCTTTGGGTATGAATACTCACTTGTCGAGTCTCATAATGGATTCACGTGGTGACAGATTTCTTTGTGTGATTTGTGAATTTTACTTGAGATTTCATCTTGTGTGAAGCTTTTTTTGGATGCCTGCTCCTTCCCATGGCTGCCTCAGCCTGGCCTTCTAAACACTGCAGTTCCAGAATAGTCTCTCATTAAAGTTTCAGGGTGTTCAGCAAGGAGTGTATTACACCTGGTGCAGGCCTGGTTGCCTTTGTTATATATGGGTGGCTCTTTAGGCAAGTAGAAAATTTCTAGCCATAGCTGAGGAGTCAAGCAGTTATTTCAGTCCCAGTTCCCTGGTTGGAGGTGCTGTCCCAGCCCCTTGCTTAACCCAGAGAACCTGGTCGCCCAAGATGCAGAGTCCTCTTGGCCCTCGTGTCCAAAGGAACTTTGACAGAACATATTTCCCACATGCCCCGTGACTTCGACTTTCCAAACACTTGCTATTTTTTTATTTTAAAAAGAGATTTTCCCTTTTTCTCTATGACATGTATTTTTTGAATATGTTACATTCCATTTATATCACCATTCCTATCCATTTGTATTAGAGTAAGGAGAAGAATTCATGGGATTACTTTGTCAACTTGCCTCGAATCTTTGGACATTCATTTTAAAGGTTCACCAGCTGAAGCCCAGAAAGGTCAGCTAAGCTTCACAGGTGTCATAGCAAGTTAGCAGTGAACATGTTGTTAAAGCCAGTCCCTTGATTGCTGTCTTTGGATATAATGCTCTCTCCTTTTCGCCACATTGAGCTATGGGATTTTATTTGCTTTGTCTATTTTTAGACAAGCAAATAAATATTATCTACTTTGTCTATAAAGTTACTTGTTTACTAATCTACAGTAGCCTGGGAATACAAACATGATAACATAACATCTCTTTTGTGTATCAAAATAAATCGGTGTGGTCTCGATAGCAAAATACATAGTAGCTCTTGTGAAACCTATGCCCTCCCCCTAAATTGTCCAAGAACATTATTTGGTGCAAAATGTTATTTTTTTCTGTTATGGCCCCAGTTCTTTTCTCCCCAACAGATGCTCACTCCAGATTACTCCAAGCCATTCTATATCTGATTACTTTGCCAGCAAGTGGCTCAGCAAGCACTATGTGACCCAATTGTGGCCAATTAGACATGAGAGCAAGTGTGTATGTGGGCAGGGGGAGGCAGGGGCTTCTGGAAGGATGTCTTCACTCCTAATAAAAGCCATATGGAAAGACAACTTGCCTTTTGTGTCCTCTGGACGTTGAACCGAGTCAGAGAGGGAGAGTCCCAAAATCTGCCTATGAACACTGCTCATACTTCTGGCTGACTCCCGAATCATTACCGGTGAAGCAGACTCCAGGCAACCCAATTAAGGCTGAGCACTGAACTGGTATTTAAGACTTTGGTTCCGCCTGCTTTAAAAAAAAATCAATATTCTTTGGAGGAACATAACAGAATCAAGAGCCTCTATAATGTATTTCTCTTAATGTCAGTGATACAATAAAAAATTACCAGACCTACCAAAAAAACAGGAAAATGTGATTGATATTCAAGAGAAAAAAACAATCAAGGGAGACCAACCCTGAGATAACCCAGGTGAAATTGGCAGGCAAGGACTTTAAAGCAGCTACGATAATAGAACTTGAAGACATACAAAAAATAAAATGCGTTTGTAGAAAAAATAGTTGTGTACATAGAAAATGCTAAGAAATATACACATTAATAAGTGATTTTAGCAAGGTCACATGATATGAGGTAAAAAAATCATTTCTATTTACATATATTACAATCAAGAATTGAATTATGAAATTTTTTTTGAATAATGAAATTTTTAAAATTCAATTTACAATAGCCTCTAAAAACATGAAATACTTTAGGATACATTTAATAAAATTTATGCAATACCTGTACTGAAATCTAGAAAATATTGCCAAGAAAAATTACAGAAGACCTAAATAAATTGAAAGATATACCATACCCCAAATTAGAAGACTCAATATTGTTAAGAAGTGAATTCTTCCCAAATTGATATATAGATTCAATGCAATTCCAATCAAACTTCCAGCAGGCTTTTGTATGCATGTTATGTAGTAGAAACTGATAAGCTGATTGTATATTTATATGGGAATGCAAAGTATCTAAATAAACCAGAATAATTTGAAAAAGAAGAACACAGTTGAAAGATTTACACTGCCTTGTTTTAAGACTTACTATAAATCTAAAGAAATCAAGAGAGTCTGGTATCAGTGAGACAACAGGCATTTAGATTAACATAGAGTCCAGAAATAGGCCCACACATAAATGGTAAATAGATTTTTTAAAAGATGCTATGGCAACTCAGTGGGGAAAGGACAATCTTTTCAACAAATGGTGTTGAAACAATTGGATATTGATTGTTGGGCAAAAGGCGAACTTTGACCCTTATTTCACATCCTAAATAAAAATTAATTCAAATGGATCATAGATTTAAATATAAGAGCTAAACCTATAAAAATAGGGTAAAACAGAAGAGTAAGTCTTTACAATCTTAGAGTAAGCAAAGATTTCTTAGAACACAAAAAGATACAAACCATAAAAGAAAAAGTTGATAAATTAGACTTCACCAAATCAAACTTTTATTTTTTGAAAAACATCATTAAGAAAATGAAAAGACAAGTCACACACTGGGAGAAAGTATTCATGATATATATATTTGATGAAGGACCAGAATATATTAAGAACTTTTAAAACTTAGTAATAAGAAGACATAATCAATTTAAAATAAGCAGATTTGAGCAGTCACTTCACAAAAGAAGACATAAGCGTGGCAAATAAGCACATGAAAGGATGTTCAATATCATTGATCATCAGGGAAATGCAAATTAAAACTACAATCAGTTACAACTACATACCCATTAGAATGGCTAAAATAAAGAAAACTGCAGATACTGTGCATTGGTAAGGATATGAAACAACTATTAAAAAACTCTGATAATTGCTGGTGAGTACATTTTATTATTATATCAACAAAGCTTTAAAAAAAAGGAGTTAAACCAATGAAGTTTCAAAACAATGGCTGTGATTTACAAGAAAAGGAAAAAAAAAAAAAGACCCAAAGATTACAACGGAGTAATGGGATAATTGCTAATGTTTATAGAAGCACTTTGCTAAATGCTTGCTATATATTTCTTGGCTCAATCTTAACAGACTCATGAGGTAAGTATATTTACCTGCATTTTGGAGCTGGGCAAAGTAATAGCAATCAAGTGGTGAGGCCTGAGCAGGCTGACTACAGTACCTAAGCTCTTAAGCATTAAGCAAAAGAAGCTAAAATCGTCACCTTGCAGGGCTTCTATAAGGCAGGTCATAAAACTGGGTGGACACAATGCTTAGAAATATATACTAAATTGTCTTTGAACCTAGTTCCAATTTTGTACATAACACTGTAGGCAGTAAGATCTTTATGGAATTAAAATGATTTGAAAAGGCTTGGGCTCTAGTTCTGGCTCCACAATATACCAGCCTCATAACCATGTACAAATCCCTTATCCTTAGGTTCCTCACTATGAAATGGAGATCTAAGCCCTGCCTTCTCTACCTCAAAAATCTACTGTGAAGATGAAATAAACATCGCATTTGAAAGTGCTTTGTAAACTATATAGCCTTGAACAGTTGCAAAATCATTTGAATAAGAAAGCAAGCCATGGTGGAGATTCCATTCTACATGTGATTTCCTTGTGTGGATTCTCAATTAGGTTTTAAAACCTGCAGGTACCGTATTTACTGTTGTAGATTGCATGAGTGAATTAACTAGCCAGTATTTATTGATTCTTACTATGTATTCAGTGCTGGTTTATAGTAACCACAAGAAGATGCTTCAATTCCAGCCGTCAAGGGCTCACGGTCTAGCTGAAGGAAAAAACAGCTAGAGTATACATGAAGCAACTGGGGCAAAATTTACAGCTGATCGGAGACTAGAAAGTTCCACTGGGAAGTGTATCCTGGGGATATTGAAATCCTCTTTATCAATTGTTTTTAGAAAAGTCTAAAGAATATACCAAAGAGAAAGAGAAATTGATCAAGTTTCAGAAACTAGAGATAATACAGGCAAAACTATTAATAATATGAATTAATATGAAATATGCCTTTGACATGGTCTACAAGGAAATCCAATTATTTAAAATTGAATTGCACCAGCAGAAGAAATTTTCAGTAGAAGAGAATCTTGCATGTGTCTGGGAACACGAGATGTGAGCTGGGACCAGTTGTCTTCCTGGTCTCCAGTTCTCCAGTCCCAGCCCTCCTGGAGATCTGGACATCTAGGCTTCAAACAAAAGGATCCAGCCTGCTTTCAAGAGCATAGAATGCATTATCTGTAGCAAGTCTTGTTTCGAGTTCTGTGGGCAAATAATTGTAATTAAGCAGGTAGATTTGAAAATTATTCAGTTCGTATTCTTGTTTATGTCTGTCTTTCCCATCCACTCAAGTTCCCAGGAGGAAAGAGATCAAATGAAAACACAATAATTTTCCTAATGTTAATGGAAAAGAGCCCAAACTCTGTAAAATAATTTGAAAAGCTTCATTCTGAGCGCCCATAGCCTAGAGAGCCACGCCCAAGAAGCCTTGAGCAAGTGGTCTCTCCGTGTTTGGTTTTATACAATTCAGGGAGACAGGAATTACACGTAAAGTCATAAATCAATACATGGAAGGCATACATTGGTTTGGTCCAAAAAGGCAGGATATTTCAGAAGCAGGGGACTAAAGGTTATAGGTGAGTTTAAAGATCCTTTGATCTGTAATTGGTTGAAGAAATGAATCTTTGTCTAAAGGCTTGCAATGTTTTAAGCTAAAGTAAGTCTGTTAATCAGAGACAAGCCACCAGACATATACCAGACATATACCCAGATTCAAATGATCTATTAAGTAAATTGATGGCCTGTAGATGTGGTCATCAGTTGTTAATTATTTTGTATCTTATTGTTACAAAGAATACCTCAAAAGGGATAGGGCATAACTAGGCGTGTCTGACCTCCCTTCTCCTCATGGCTGGTAACTCAGCTTTCAGATTTTTTCGGGGGGCAGGATTTTATGATAGGAACAACTACAGCAGACATGCATTTTAAGCAGGTGTTTAACATCAAGCTAAAACCTCTCTAACACAAAATAGTGGGCAGGAAGAAGGTAAGCAGTTAAGGAGGAGTCTTTTCATTAGTGGCTTCATTGTTTTATTTCTAGTCACCAGTTAGTCTCATAAACAAAAGAAAATACAAAGCATCTTTTAAAGCTAACTATGAAAAAATTTTTGCAGTTATTTGAAATTTTGAGTTTATATCATGCCAATATAACCCACATTCAGTACAAATATCTTGATTGATGTCACATATAGAAAATGTAATTTGTTCATCAATATATGTGATTTCCTTTTGTTTTTCACCTTCTGAGTATAGGTCTGTTTATATATTTGTCTTAGTTGGGGCTCTCCCAGAAACAGAATCAGAGGGAAGGATTAGAATGCTGGTGGCTTATTTGGGAGGTGGAGGGAGTGCTGGTAAGAGGGTGGGCAAGTGGATAAGACAGTGACACAGGGAAGCAGACTGCAGGGGCATCATCACACCAGCTACTACTGTGGCCACTCAAGTGAACTTCCACTGGGGACACTCTGGGACCAGTGTAAAACACCTGCCTCCGAGTCATCCCACCTGAGAGGTGAAAGAGCCAGGATATTCACACTCCTGTCAAGTTTTGGCACAAATTCCAAACAACATAGATGAAAGAGAATGTGGTTGAGGCTTTGAGGAATGAGACAGGTAATTCCAAAAACAGAAGAGGTGCAGGCCTTCTCTAGGGAGATCCCCTCTTTGCTTAGTTTTGCATGAGCAGAAAAGAAAGAAGAAAACCCCCTCTATAGGAAAGGCAGAATTTTAAAAGGACATAGAAAAAGAAAATAAGGATCAGAACAATAAAGGCAAAATTAAAAGTAATAGTTTCTTCTCAAATTCAGATAAAATTTGAAATATCTTTATTGCCGACTGAAATGGAATTGAATGGATTGGGGTCAACCACTGCAGAGGGTTGAATTTCCCACCCTGAGCCAGGCAGCCCGCAGCTCCCTTCTCACCCTGCCAACTTTGTCTTTCATGGTCTCTTGCCACTCCTCCCTTTGCTGTCTGTCCGAGGATGGATTCCCTAAACAGACCTCATCTGACATCCATCTAGTTGCACTCAGTTGAATTTTATTCACTCATTAACTCAACATCTTCCTCCACCTCCATTATATACCAAATATGCTCTAATTGTTTCATGTCTGTGGCTCTAATTTCTCTCAAACCAGTAAGCTCCAAAGAGAGGAATCATCTTATTCTTTTGTAATAGCCATACCACCAGCACAGTACCAGGAACAAAATGAACTAAGACTAAATTGTGGTGACAGAAGATGGCAGAGATGTGGTTTGGTGAGGTCACATGCTATGGTGTAGCATGGGTTACACATGAATTTTTGCAGCATCCCTCACTTCAGAGTGTGGGTTACAACTCTGGCTTTGGCTTTATAGCTGTCGTGTCTCCTCTTCAAGTTTTCTCATTTGTAAAAATGGAATCAAATATCTCCTTAGATATTTATGGTAGGCATCAAATAAATTAATGTATGTAAAGTGCCTAGCACATAGTACATATTAAGATATATTTATTTATTTCTCCTGCCTAATAGAAAACAACATATTTGATATTCTGACAGAAGTTAACTCTCAGGTCATATTGCAGTCCTGAGTCCAGAATAAACTTGACACTCTTTGGATTTTGAGTATTCACACAGATATCCCCGTTTATATTAGTCTCTCTACTTTGAAACAAAATCCCATCCCTGTGTAAATTGTTCTGAAAGTGAGAAATGTTTATTCTAATTGATCTTTGATGTTTGAAGGTCATCAAGACATACATCATATCAGGGTCTGGATGCAAATGCAGGAAGAATTGGGGTTTGATGAATCAGAAGAACGCTGTCCTTTTGTGCACGGGAGTTAGTGGAAGCCATAAGGCACCAAGTAGGAAGCCAGTCAGATGGATTCTGCAGAAACTCGTATGTAACCCCATGTTCTTCCCTAGTGCAGTTCTAGTCTAGTCCTGCCAGACTCGGCTCTGTAAATCTCTGGTTGGTGTGTATGACTGCATCTCTCTGACTCTGACTGCCGTGTCCTTGGTCTGCTTTGAGGTCAGGACAACAGGCCATTTTCACCACTGCTAGGACCCAGCAATTATGTGGACATCTGTGGCAACAAAAGAAAATCAGCCTTGAGTTAATAGCTTTATTTCACCAAATTTTGAAAACTAAACAGGAGTGTAGAGTCATATCTGACAGCAAGGAGCCACTAAAGTGAGGCAAGGCTAAGAAACATTCTGATTCAGCCTATAGGGGTGTGTGTGTGTGTGTGTGTGTGTGTGTGTGTGAGAGAGAGAGAGAGAAAGAGAGAGAGAGGGAGAGAGTGACACACACACTCACACAGGTTGAGGGATGGGAGGGAGAATGTACAGACACTGCCACTCAGCAGGTCGTGAGGGCCGGGGCAGAGGCCCCTTCTCCGCACCGGCCCTGGCACCAGCACTGGCACAGCCCAGGGAGAACACCGATGTCCACAGGCAGCGTCTCCGCCGTTTGCCCAAAGCCACACACCGAACATTGCTCCGCGTCCTGGCTCCAGCCCTGGTGCTCTTTGCCCGCTGCCGGCCTTCCTCTGTGTCCTGCCTTTGGGGACACGGGAAGGGAAACGCAAATAAACACCCAAGGCAGCCAGGGAAGAGCGCGGGACAACGGAGCAGGGAAGGCACAGGGACGGAGTCTGTCCACGGGGGCAAACCTCCGAGCACCTGCGGCCGACAGGCAGGCAGCTGGGAGTCACGGAAAGGAAGAGGCATCCGCAGAGCCAGGTGGGGTGAGCGAGGGCGACAGGGAGCCGGGGGGCGAGGGGACCGCGGCGGCCGTCAGCAGAGACGAGGGCACACGAAGGCACAGAGCAGCCCAGGCTACTGAATCCTCCCAGGCACGACACCCTCTCTGATCACCCGAAGAGCCCCTCCCTGCAACAGGCAGCCCTTTCCAGGTTTTTCTTCCTCTTTGCGGCCTCAGGACACTGCCAGGGCTGAGCCCCAGGAGTCCAGTCAGAATCCAGAGGATTTCCCTTTTAAGTCTGCAGAATGCGGGGACTGTCACGTTAGAGCCCTGTTGTTTTCTCCAGGCCAGCTGACCCGCCCAAAGGCCGCCTGGACGGGGACAAGTCCCATTTCAGTCCGCACAGCTTTGATGTCCTGGGGCGCATCCAGCCAGGGCCTGCCGACTTCAGCCCCGGAGCTGACAGGGGATTCTCAGCCCTGCCTCGTGCCAAGCTGCTTCCTTCACAGACCTGGTTGTCACCCTGCCTGCGAGAGTCACAGAAAGGGCTTTTCCCTCTTTCCCTGCACTGCCAATCATGTGAAAGTCACCCTGTAACACTTGTGAAATCACCCACAGGGTGTCAGAAGCTGAAACTGCTAAGCCCCCTCCCTCCATGAGGCTTGGCAGGAGAGATTTCTAACCCGGCCCCGGGAGCTCGTGGCTCACCTGGGTCTGACCAGAGTGAAGGGGACGGACGTCTGTGCTGAGCCACCCGAGGAGTCGTGTGGGCAGGCGTGGAAGTGGAATGTGGCCTTGCCTCGGAGCCATCAGGTGTGTTCCAAATTGTGTGCCATTTCATAGTCTAAGTAAGACTCAGAGGTCTGAAAGCCCTCATGACAGGGTGGGGAGGCGAAGAAGGACCACGATTTGTGGTTGGTGGGGTACAAGCACCCCCAGCAGAACTCTGAACGGGCATCACAAAATCCCGAGCTCTACTCACAGCGCTCCCGCCTCTGCGGCACCTGCATTCCGACTTGGCGTCCGGTGACGCGGAGCCCCGGGGCAGCGCATTCAACCTAGGACCAACTGAACACCACACCACTGCCGCTTTGTTTATTTTTAAATGCTGCGGAAGCGTAGCATGAATACATAAAAACACACAAATCATAAATAGTCAGCTCTATTACTTTTCACAAGCTGACCACAGCCCTGTAAACAGTTACCAAATCCAGAGACAGAACATGCTCAGAACCTAGAAGCCCCCTCCAGTATAACCATGACCCTAAGTGACTTCTAACCATGATGGCTCTTTTTGCCTGTTTCTGACCTTAAATTAAAAATCAAATCACACAGTACATACTTTTATGTCAGTTTTGTTATGCAACATTATGTTTGTGAGATCTGTCCATATGGTGTGTAGTTATAGTTTCTTGACTCTTGCTCTCATTGCTGTAAAGTATTCTGTTGCTTAAGTACACGTGGTTTGTCCATTCTACTGAAGAGGACACTTGGGTTGGTCTGGTTTGTGACCACATGCATAGTGCTGCCGTGAACATTCTTGCATATGCCAGATCATACTTTAAAAGCTTATTGCAGGACTTCCCATCATCACTCTGACTCTCTTTACCAGGAAGATGGTTCACTCTCAAGATTCATATTTGTGTAGTTACGGTTCCCAACTTTTATTTCATTAGGGTGCCTTCCTCCTCCCCAAATAACACATGGCATAAATTTTTCTGATGCACATTTACCTGGTTTAAGAGCATGGCAATATCATCAGCATTTACTCATCTCTGTGTCCATAGCACCATTTCCAGTGCCCTGTACAAAGCATGTGTTTAGAACATTTGCTCAATTGAATTGAATTGTTTAAGAACAACCCCCATGCCCCCACCACCTCCACAATTTCCTCTTGATCTTTCCCAAGTAAAATACCATCACACCCTTAACCATTCTTTACAGCAGTGATACTCAATTATTTTGTTCTGGTATCTCAGGGCAAAATAATTTTGAAAATCTTTATACAGATTCATGCATTTCTTAAGCAGACATCTTTATCATTAGTTTAAATACATGCAAGGAGTGAAATTTCTGCCATACTTTAAATTGTATAATACTTTAACTATTTTTTAAAAAAAACTTTGAAACTGCAAGTTTAGCTCATACAATTTATAGAAAATGTCCACCATATTATATCACTGGCAAAGCAGTCATCATTGTCAAATTCATTAGCAAATTAGACTTTTGATACTTTTACTCAGACATGGCTTTCTGTTGTTTCTTAATCATTTAAAATAAACATGTTAATACACATCCCTTAGCAAACTTTACTTCTAAATTCTAAGCTATACAGTTGGATGGATGGAAGGAAGGGTGGATGGAGGCACAGAAACTCATCATGACCTTTTCACCTGAATGAAACAAAGCAACACACACCTTCAATATTTCCTCCCAAACCTTCCTTTGCTTTGCTTTCCTGTGGCTCTCTCATAAGGGATAATGCATGCCTGAATCCTCTGGGTCGTTTTTGGTTTTTTGCAGCAACTGCAGCCTGACAATGAATCCTTTGTTTGTTTGGTGCCCAGAAGTCTTTTATAGATCAGGATAATGAATGTTCCATAGGAAGATCCAGGATGGCGGAGAGGGCTGGTTTTCTTCTTTTATAAAGTGGGGGCTCACAAAGGGGAGGTGTGGAGCCGTGCTCTGAACCAATTTGCTCCAGGCTTTCTTAAACCACGTGGAGGAGAAGGTGATGGGTGCTTTAAAGATGTTGGGTCACTTTATTTTCTTATGCTCCTAGGCCAAGCTATGACCTTTAGTTCCAACTTGATATCAGATGTAAAAGACCCATGGAATCCAGAAACAAGACCGAGGATAAGTTTTCCAGTCTCTCAAGAAAGTGGACAATAAGAGATTTCCTGATAGTATGTTTGCTGACCTGGCATTTGGCAAGTTAAAAATTCTCCCTCTCACTTATTCTATTTTGTTTGCTAATACTGTGGTCAGGTGTTTTCTAGATAGTATTGGAATCAGCACGATTATCAGTTCTTAATTATCTAACAATATTTATTTTTTTCATTACCTGAGGTCCAATTTTAATTTGGGTTGACTTTTCCCTGAAATTTAGCACAACAAACATCTTGGCTCATTTGCCCCCCACAGCTGACATGGTTTGAGCTCATGGAATGCAAACTAATTTTAAAATAAGCAAGGGACTTGAAAGGCAAGCTTTTGCTGCCAAAAAAAAAGGAAAGAAAAGAAAAGAACGTAATGCATTATTAGCCAACTGGTATTTCTCTGACATCTGGTATCCCCTATTCTCCAGAACAGCTGCAAACCTGAAAATAGCCCCAAAGGCCTCTGGGAGTGAGCAGTGGTTCACTCTGAGAAGATCCAAACCTTGAAGGTTAGAGAAGACACAAGGCAACTGGTTCTTTTTCTAGTCAACAGCACACACCAGGAAAGCAAGATCTCTGAAGGCTACAGAAGTCAGTCAGTGAGAATATCATAACTCTGAAGCCCAGGGGAAGTAAGCCGGGGAAAGACAGAAGGAACAGAAAAAGTGATGAAAAATGAGAAACAAGTGGTAAAAACAGAGAAGCCAGAGCAAAGCCTAGAAATGTTCATGATTCTGGAAGAAATAGACACCCCAAGAGTGAAAAGAAGGGACTTAGAAGAACCCAGAAAGACTGGGTGTGAGGTTCACACCTGTCATCGTAGCTCTTTGGGAGGCCAAGGTGGGAGGATTACTTGAGCTCAGGAGTTCAAGACCAGCCTGAGCAAGAGCAAGACCCCATCTCTACAAAAAATAGAAAAATTAGCCAAACATAGTGGTGCACGTCTGTAGTCCCAGATACTCGGGAGGCTGAGGCAGGAGGATCGTTTGAGCCCAGGAGTTCCAGGTTGCAGTGAGCTATGATGAGGCCACTGCATTTCAGCTCAGGTGACAGAGTGAGGCGCTGTCTCAAAGAAAAAAAAAAAAAAAAAAAACCAGAAGACAAGAGCAAGGAAAAATAGCACCAGCTCAAAGAGAAGAGCAGACTGGAGACATTCAGTGTCAGCTGCCCTATCCTAGACACTGCAGGACGGCTGAGGGCCTACACGCAGTGCTGAAGTAAGGACCCTGTTCTACTTAGATCCCTTTGGCTTTAAGGAACAGAGATGTCTGCATATCAGCTCCTAAGTCTTCCCTCAACCAGCTCTGTGTCTGCTTCTCCGTGGTTACTGTTTCCTCACAGCTTTGCTTATTTACGGACCATCATGGACACTTTAGCCCTGACTTTATGTCACAAATGTTTTATTTAGGCCAGCTTCACAAATCTCTACACTTTTTTCATGTTTGGTTTAAATTATTGGGCATCCCTATTTGTCCAACTCAACTTTTTAAGCCAGATTCTAGGCCACAAATCACTGGGCAACTTTGTAGACTGGCTACTTTTGGGACAGGTGCCAGTTTGGATCCAATCTGCTGGGAGAGTCACATGCTTCAAAACACAGCTACCCTAGGCCGGCCCATTGGCAGAAACTGTGGCAAGCAGGCATCGTAAAGTGTCTAGTGAGACCCTGAACCATCTAGGAATGTTAATATAGTTTAATATGCTTTGCTTAATAAAGAAGGAAAATCTGATGTAATTTCCAATGAAGATTTTACATCTTAAAGGAATAACTTTCACTTGTGTAAATAGCTTATGTAAATAACTGTGAGGTTACTAGGTTCTCTTTCTCAGATCATACAGTGGGTTTGTAAATATTTTCTCTTTAACCTGGGGAGTTAAAATGGCTGTTGTACTGTTACGTTCAGTCAGTTTTCTGATGAATGCAGCTACCTTTTCCAGCTGGAATGGCTGAGAGTGTTCCTACTGATGCTCCTTAATCCATTGAACCCATAGCTTCTCACAACTACAGGAAAGCATGACTCATATATCTCTTGAGCCTTTCAGGGGATAGAATCTTGGCATCAAGTCCAAGTACTGACTTTAAAAATTCTCACATCATAGCTAACAAACATATACATTGGTCCCTGGGCAATATGGTAAACAGATGGCTCTTCACTCCTACAATAATGATCTCATGTTCTTGCTAAAAACATGGCCGTGATCTAAAAGTCAATGAGAATGAAGTTGGTATAAACCATTATAACTGGAGTATCTTTCTCCTGCCCCTTTGCCAAACCACATCCCTTTATCTTTCCAAGTCCAGCCAAATCCCACCATGTCTGTGAAGTTCCTGGGGTAAGAATGGTTGGAAGAACAACAGCAGAGAAGGACAAGATCCTGGGAAGTAGTGTGGGTGACTAGGAGAGGTTCCTGTAGCCAAAAATGAAAATAGATTGGAGGGAGAAAGGCGGTCAGCATCAGGAAGGTGCCTGAGCCAGTAGCTAGAACTGTCCCCAGGAGCAGCTTCAATAGTTGGACCAGTCTTGGAAGCTCCAAAGAGGCAAAGAAGGCAAATCTCAGTTCCAGGACATTGGGGACTGAGCAGAAACAGGAGATACTGGTCTGGATGCAAAATCAGAATGGAAACAACAGAGAGAAGGATGGGATGCTGAGCCAGCCTGCTGGCCAAGGGGTAAGGATGGACAAAGGTGGAGTTTGAAGTTTGAAATGGGATGGGCAGAACTAATGGGCAGTGGGTATTTGAACCCATCTTCCAAGTTTAGAGGAATAGGACAGAAAATCGAGGTATCAACTGATCTCTCTCTGGACTCTCGTGGGTCCTTAAAGAGCAGTAACATACAATTTAGCACTTGCTTACTCTCACTTTGTCTCCTAATCTAATTGGAACTCTTGATTGCAAGATCCAGAAACCTATTCAAACCAACTCAAGTTAAAAGGAGGGTTAATGGCAAGAATATAGAGAGGTCTCAGAGGGGTTGAGGAAATACAGAACAAATAAAACTCAGGAAGGGAGAGACCCAGGAAGCTGGGAGACCAGCCACTCTTCATCTCCTGCCCACTCTCTTATGTGACTTCCTATTTCTTTGCCTAACTATTCCACCTGTATTTCCACTGTTCTTGACCTGTTCTGTCTGTACTTCCATTCTTTCAAAACCCCAATGACCCCGTAATAGCTGCTCAAACCTGACTTCATGATCTCTCATTCAAGCGCTCATCACCAATTCAATTTCTGTTTCCCAAGTGTAAATTCCCTGTTAGAGAAATATAACTAACCTGGCTTTTCTATTCCAGAAAGTTTCCAAGGCCTGGGCAGCCATGCGTGGGTCAGGTGTTCACCTCTAGTGATCCGGGAGGTAGGGTGGGCAGAACCCCTGGGTTCTGAATGATGATTTAGAGCAGGAGACCTCTGTGGACTGTGGGTAAGGCATAT
Organism: Lemur catta; assembly: GCF_020740605.2. NCBI lineage: Eukaryota > Metazoa > Chordata > Mammalia > Primates > Lemuridae > Lemur > Lemur catta. The sequence continues at coordinate 45,548,157 of NC_059139.1, forward strand.
GGGGACACGTATTTCCAGGACATAGTCCCAATAGGTTGTGGGATTCTGGAGGGCTAGAAAGGTGACACATCTAGGATGCATATGTCGCAGAAGCTCTATGAATCAGCCTTCATTGCACTGACTCTCCAAATGTACTTATACTCCCCACTGCCTCTGCAAAACTTACTGCTCAACACCCATGGCATGAAGAGATCTCTCAGCCAGGAAAGTGCTCTGTCTACTTCCTCCCAGGAGCTATGAGCTTGCCAGGGAGCAGCCATGTTTGTCTCCATACCTGTTTATAACAGTGGTGCTTTTATTATAATTACGTAATTAACTACTTAATAATATGAAAATTCAGAGCATGTGAATAGAAAAGAAATGTTTCTGCAAAAACTAATTTGAATGCTTTGAAAAGACTCATGAAGTTGAATTGCGTACATACACAAAAAACCTTACTATCCAATCAGGCATGAGAAAGACAACTCTAACAGACTAGCGGGAAACATCTGAAAAATCTACAGGCATTCTGCACTCAGCTTACTTGAAAACTGTCTTTGTTTGAGTTGTTGTCTCACTTGAAAGAAACCAAACCTAGACATCGTAGATGATTCACCACGGATATGATTTATTCCAGAAAGACAATATGGAAGTCTAATCAGCCAATCTAGAATCAGAGCAAAGCTCTTAGGCTTCTATGAAAAACTGGCAAGCGAATTTATATTTATATGTATTTGTATGACTTTATGTGTTTACATATTAATTTACATGCATATGGACAATGAAAACATTTTAGGTGTTATCATTTTTTATCATTCACTTCAGTAACTGCCACCCATCATCAGTGCAGTCAGATTGGGTACGATGACTTCTGCTGCAGTTTTAATCCTTCCTGCCCCTCCCTACTCAGTAACTTGCTTAGCACCGAATACACACTGGGCACTAATACACCCTTGTACCTGGACAACCTCAAAGGAGGTAAACAAACCAATTATAACAAATACCCTGTACTCAAATTATCTTCATGGCCCAACATTCCTCAAGCATTGAGCCAACTGTAAGAAACAGGGAATGAACTCAAGCCAGTTCACTATTAGTTCCAAGAAATAAAACAATGTGATCTCTTGCTTTGAATTCATTGTTAAAATACTTGGCATGCTTTTAAATATTCCCCTAAATGACAGGGTACCTGCCCTAAACGTTGCCCTACCCTTGGAAACATGGTAAGCCAAGCAACAAGACTGTGTAAAATAATGACAGTGCATCCTTTGCCCTACCAGCTAGTGTAATGGGTACGAGCACAGCTCTGGAGTCAGGCTCCTTGGCATGAACTTGCCACAAGACCCTGGCAACTACTTAACCTTTCTAAATCTCAGTTTCCTCTCCTGTAAAATGGGTTGTTATAAGAAATAAATGAGATAATGGATGAATGACAAGACAAAGCTTTCTTTTCCCCTCATCCCCGTTTTTACCTCCTCTACCCACCCACTGCCATGGAGAGGGTGAGGGTGGTAAACACAGTAAAGAGAAGAAACTGTCACTCTAAGCATGCCTGGAGTCATGCACAGAGCAGTCAACAATAAGAAGGAAGAGGTGTGTATTATGGCCTTCCTCAGCATCTCATCATCTGGCCCAGAGCAAGAGCACCTTGAACCTCTTCTCCAGGATGCAATCATTCTTTCCTCCCCTCACTGAGTACCATCTATGTGCCAGGCGTTGCTCCAGGCACAGGAGTGAACAAAGCAAGGTCTCTGCTCTCAGGGACCTTATATGACATTCTAGTTGAAGAAAAGACTAAGAGGTTACATGTGAAACCTGTGCACAACACCTGTCACACTGTAAGCATTCAATGAACACCAGCTATTTTAATTGTTGTCATTATTACCAACCCAATGAAAAATCTAATTTAGAGTTATTAAAATATGTCCTTGGCTTCACCCTGTATATAGCTGTTTCCCACCCTGAAGCTGGACCCACCTTTCCTTCCACCAGCTTTCTCAGGAGCCAACCTGAGGACCCCTCATGCCCTCAGAAACACACAACTCCTAGTGGTTTCTGATCTCTCCCCTCCCCTACTTTCTTACCTGTTTTCAGAAATCACCACCATTTCACAGCTCTCCAAAGGTTAGGAATGGAAGCAAGGGAAGTCGGAGTTGCAATGCTCTATTAAAATATGAATAATTGATGCTCCACCTCCCATCTTATTCTAGCACTAAAAGACAGCCACCCTCTTCAAGAGTCTGTCTCCAGCTCTATGCAAATCTGTGAGCGCAAAGAAGTGCCCTTAAGGGGCTGTGTGCTAACCTAAGATCGCCTAATTCCTGCCTGGCAGGTTTCCATCACAGTGGTTCTTCTGGGGCCTACCCAGGCCGCCCTGTTTAAAATTGGAACCCACATACTCTGATCCCCTTGCCCCACTCTATTTTTTATACCTTTTAACATGTAATTCACTTATTTATTATATTTGTTCTTTATTTTCTCTCTTCTCCAATGTAGCGTAAGTTCTGATGAGGGCAAAGATGTTAACGTATCAGGCACTTGGTAAATATTTGTTGAATGAATGAATGAAAACTCCAGAAGGAAAAGCTTTTCATCAATCCTGGCAGGGCCTTGTGGCCCTTCGCAAGCCACCAAAAGACAAAACCAACCGAAACGCGGACAACTGACTGAGACTCTGTTTTTTCTCAGAGTCAAACTGGAAAGGTTGGTGTGGTGGGTGGGCAGGGGGGACTTTCAGTTCTTCTGCCGCTGAAGGGGCCAGGCAGCACCCCGGGGGCAGTGCCCCTTCCGCTGGGAGTAGCGAACGCGGCGTGCGGCGGGGTGTGGCCTGCTGGGCTCCTTTCCACTCTTCGACAGCCCTGCTCCCGGGCTTTGTGTTGTGTGCCTGTTCTTCCCACGTGATGGCTGCTGCGAATAAATAAACGGAAGGACTGAATGTCTTTTTCTCCCCGTGCAGCATGAAGAGCAGTAGCGTTATCCGGTAGATAGAAAACACAAAGATATAATGAAACCGGGACTCGAAAGCGCCAACCTCAGTGGCAAGACCTTGTTCTTAGTCTGCAGACTGCAGAGCTGAGGCCGGCGGGGCTGCGTGCAGGGCTGCCCCCCGAGGCGCCCTTCGCGGGGGACGCGCGGGACCGAGGCGAGAGGAGAGGCGGGAGAGGGAGGGGCGCCAGCTCTCCGCGTGTCCTCCTTCCCCGCAGCCCCCAGTTAGCTGGAGAAGGCAGCGGGTTCTGGGCCTTCGCAGCTAAAGCCGCAGCAGGCACAGGACGAGGGAAGCGGGTGGAAGCCTGGGAGCCCGCCCCGCGGAGCCAGGCAGGGGGAGAGCGAGGCGGCGGCAGACAGGCTCCAGAGCAGCCGCAACGGCCAGGCGGATGCCTCCTCCCTGCCGCCCGCCCGGCGTGCCTGGACTCCCTAAGTTGTGCCCCAACATGTGGGCTTGCTTCCACTCGCCGAGGGACTGAGGGGTCACCTTGCAGAGCTGTCTTGGCGCCTTTCCCTTTTTTTTTTTGGCTCCAGGACCCAGGGTTTTGAGCAGGAGTGTGGTAGGGGCGCAGGGTTCCTCCCCTTCCTCCCGCCCAGTCAGAGGGGCCCGTTGCTCTCTCTGCTCCTTTCCTTGAAGTCACCGCTTCCTCCTCTGGGGGAGCACCCAAACCCCCCACACCCCTGAAGCCTTTTCTGACCACTCAGACCCTCCAGGGTCACCTGCCCCTGAGTTCCTGCAGGACGTTTCCCGGTCACACGACGTCTCATCTCTCAGTTTATGTCTCCCCAGGTAAATTGTAAAATATAAAGAGCCAGGTGCTCTTTTTGCCTTAAGCTTTCTCTCTTTTTCTGATTATAAAGTGCTTCTGTAGTTTCTATTGTGTTTAACCCAAAGCAAGAACCCTGCCTGGCCACGAGCTGTGTGTCCCCAAGAAAATCCTTTCTGAGCTAGTTTTCTCAATGCAAAATGAGGTTTCTAAGGTCCCTTCCAGATTTTTAATTCGGGGGCTTTCCAAGGAGAACTAGAGTTGGTTTACTAGATAGAGCCACTCTGGCTACAGTGGTTTTGGGTCTACATTGTTTCTGGAGGGCACAGGTGGGTGGGACCGGTGAGCAGCTGGCAGGAACAGGGGCCAACAGTGACCCCTGGTCTCTTCCCTCCTGGGCACTCACGACCTGTCCCCCGTTCTAAAACTGGGTCCCTGGGGCCGCACACATGTGACCACTCTGATATTGGCTGAGGTGTAGGAAAAACCCTTCTCCTGTAAGTTCAACTCTGAAAGGAGGAAATTTTTCAGAAAAACTTATTGCTAGGAAATTATGAGGTACAAAAACACAAAACCGTAGAAGCATCCAGTCAGAGCCCACATTCTTGTGAGTAATTTGAATCAAAGGCAGACGCTGGCAGAGGCATTGTAGGCAACCTTAAGGCCCGGGTCACTTCCCTCAGCTGAACCCGGGGGAAAGGCTGCCAGGATGGAGATCTCCAAGCCACGGCGACGCAGCATGGGTGGCCCCTTCCCAAGACCCGCACAGACGAAAGAGAAGGGGCTTTGGGACGGTTCACATGTAAATTTCACTCCAGTTGTGTCCTTTTTTGGCTATCTAGCCTTGGACAAGCTTCTTAACTTCTCTGATTCTCAATTTCTTTTCTATTAAAGAGGAATAATATCTTCTATCCCATTGGGTTGAATGAATATTAAATGAGAATGAATGTGCATCATTCCAAATTCTTACTTGTAAACACGGAACTTACTCCTATTGGTTTAAGGACAATGGGAATTTATTATGGTGTGCTGAGGGACCGTAATCCCAAGAAGGCCAGGGAATCAGGCTTGGAGGCCATGAAGCCAGGAAGGCTTCCCAAATGACACCACCAGATGTTCTGGGGGGGAGGGGACCCTCCTGCGGCAGCAGCTGGCACGGGCCCCACAGCTTGTACCGTCTGCCCCAGTCCTGCAAGGCATCTAGTGGAGCTTCTGGCACTGCTGCCTCTGAGCTAGGCATCTCAGGATACCACCCTCGTCACAGCATTGCCTGCCTAACCAAAGTCTTACACAACCTAGCAGTTCCCTCTCTCATTATTCCTGCCCGGGGAAGGCCTGCCCTCTCCAACCTGTTTTTCTCTATCTTGTTTGATTCATTCAAGACAGTCATCTATTTTTAAGGCTAATTCTATATTTGGGTGAAATTCAGCTTTTTAAGTTTCTTCTTTGGGAACAGAACCGTGTGACCTTGGCAGGAAGCAGCAGCTTGCCCTGCAACGTCACCGCTTCCCTCCCTCCCCCTGCCATCCCCAACAGCCCCAAGTTAGTACCTTGTCCCTCCATGTTGTAAAGCCTATGCTATCTTAAGGCCTGATAAATTCTCATTTCTTGCTTGAGTCAAGTTTGCCTTACCAGCTGAGCCACCACCTGGCTGTTCTTTGATTCAACACCCAAATGCCTCCAAGGCCTGGACCAGTGGTTCTCTGTCCTGGCTGCACTTTATAGTCAAGGGGAATGGGGCTGGGCCATGGAGACTGTGATTTAATTGGTCTGGAGTGAGCCCAGGTGTAGGTATTTTTAACAGCTCCCCATTTTATTTTATCAGGAGAACTGCCTTCTAAAATACCATCAAGGTTTTACTTACAACACCAAAAGCTTTAAGCAAGGAGTGAAAATTGAAAGCATAATATCAAACAACAGCAGAAGAGGATAATATATTTCCAATCTCTAATAACTATCTGCAAATATTAACTTTTGAATTAACAGTTTTGCAAGTAGGAGCTACGAATTAGCCTTTTTTGTCCATTTCAGCTTCTGGTTTTGAAAGTCATGTGAATTCCTCCTTGGTCGTTGTGCACCTATTAATATTGAATTTAAATTAAAAGGGAGAGACAGAGGAGAAGGGGTCTTTAAGGGATGTGACATAATGCCTCATTGTCCAGTTTCTTTAAGATAAGTGAAGAATGGCAGATTCTAAATTCTGCCTATTTCAAAGGTTTGGTTCATTCAACAGTATGAATCATCTGATGACAAAGTGATTGAAGTAAAAATATTGACAGCTGTGAAAATACCAGGGTGTTTATTACTCACCCCTGGCTCCACACATCTCCTGTCAATTTCCCCATCTATTCCCCATTCTGAACTGTCAATCATAATGGTAATACAAAAGCAGAAGGAGGGAATCAATAGGCTTTCAATAATGGAATAGGTAAAATGCTATAGAGCAATGGAGAAATGTGGAAATGACATCTCAGCATGACTCACTTTATGGATGTGCATCACCTGCATTTCGAGGTTGTGCTGTGGATAACTGTGGGAATAACTGGTATTCTACTGCTGCTGTTATTGAAAACCCATGAGAAGACTTACCCCAAACTGCCATTTGGTGCACAACCAGGCAGAAATGCAGTGGCTAAGGAATAGAAGGTCCCCACCAGTGGTGGGCACTTGGCATTCTTTTTCCCTGTTAACATCGGAATCCCTGTCTTATGGTTGGGAGTCACCCATCTCCCACAACAGAAGCTGAGAGTATCAGACACTCATGTTACCTGCTGCCCTTGTGGCTGGGGCATGCGCGTGACTATTGGATTAACCAGGCTCCACCAAGCACAGACAACCCCTAGAATTACAATCAGAAGCTCTGTGACCAGAAGTGATGCATGATGGCAGCTCTTTAGGGTTGTCAGATGCCACAGTGGCAGTGCTGGCAAATGGGTCCAGTATCAATGGCATTGGGGAGCAGGCTGCATCACTGGGGGCACAGTGCTGGCAGTGGATGGGCATTGTAGGCCAGTTCTGTCCTATGATGGAGCTAACTTTGGACCTCTCAGGTATTTGGTGAGCTATCCAATGTCTTTTTAAAAAGTTTTTGTAGAGACAATGTCTCACTAGGTTGCCCAAGTTGGTCTCAAACTCCTGGGCTTAAGAGATCCTCCTGCCTCAGCCTTCCGAGTAGCTGGGACTACAGGGGCATGCCACCACACTCAGCTTCAGTATCCTTTAAAAGTTTTTATCATTTCTCCTTACATTACCCTGGATTATTGCAACAGTCATGCAGTGGTCTCTCTACCTCAATCTTTGCCCTTCTGTGGTCTGTTCTCAATGGAGTACTAGAGTGTTCCTGTGATAACATCAGTCATGGCACAAGATTTCTCAGCTCAGATCTCCATTTCTTGTCTCACTCAGAATAAGAGCCAAAGACTGTTACAGCGGCCTACAAGGCCCCATGCTGTCCCGCCCCATTACCTCTCTGCTCACATGGCCTATCACTGTCTCCTGCACTGAATCCTCGTTGGCCACTCAAACACACATGCCTCAAGGACTATTTATCTGCTGAAATCTCACCTGGAACATTCTTCCCCAGCACTCCACATGGCTCATTCCCTCACTTCCTTCCAGACTTTGCTGAAATATTCCCACTGTGAAGGCTTCTCTGACAATGCTACGTAAAACTGCCTCCCATCGCCCTCTGGCCTCCCTTGACCCCTTTCCCTGCTTTAGTTTTCTCCATGGAACTTACCATCATCTAACATATTTTATACTTGACTTATTTGTTTGTCTCTCTCTCTCTCTATGTCTCAGCTCCACTAGAATATAAGTTTCAAAAGGGCAGAGGTCTTTGTTATCTTCACGGCTGGATCTATAGTGCCCAGAATAATGAGTGCCTGGTCCAGAATAGGTCCTCCGTCAGTGAAAAGTCTAAGTTTACCTGACAAACGAAGGGAAGCAGGAAAAGAAGGTGACTTTGCAGACCTGCAACTAGAGCACAGCTGACAACAGGGCATACCTTGCTGGAACTCGGCTGGGAGAAAGAAGTTTGATCGCTGAGGGATGGTCACAGACAGCATCTGAGGACTCTCTGGTTTTGCTTTTTAAGGAGTAGGATGATCTTCGTCAGTTCAAGGTGACCACGAGGAAACCAGCAATCAATATTCTGATCATGGAACACTTGCATAAACCATTTTAGGAAGAGTGGGCAGTATAATGATGTTAATAGTAACAGCAGCTACATTTATAGGGCGCTTACCCAATGCCAGGCACTTCTTTATAGACTTCACATCGATTATCCCATTTAATCCTTACAAAAAATTTATGAGGCAGGCACTTTTTTAAAATTCTTTTATAAATGAGAAAATGAGAAGCTAAACAACTTGCCAAAGACCACATACCTAGAAAGACTTCATTTGATCATTTGATTATGTCTTGAGATGAGACAAGAAAGAAAATTTGAAGTTGATCTCTGTCATTAAAAATGACCCTCATGTCCTAGGATTCAGACTGAATGCATAAATGGATGGCATTTGGACATCAATTCTGCACCCCAGTGTTTGCATTACTTTAGACAACTTACTTATCTCTCTGAGTTTAGGTTTCTTCATTTGTAAGATATAAAAAATTATTTGATCCTTGCAGAATTATCAAGATTAAATATAATGATGTCCCGACCAGCGGGGCATACAACGCAGGGTGCGAGGAGGACTACCTGCTGCTGGTGAAAGAAAAGAGACAAGAGACACACAAAATGGAGGCAAGACAAGATTCTGATCAAGCCCCAAAATTTTATTGCTGGGTGGCTGCTTATATGCACTGTAACGGGGGAGGGTAGGAATAAGGACTCGTGGCAGCTGCTGATAGGAGGAGAGGGTGGCGTGAGATGAGGAGGAGAAGTGGGAGGGGTGTTGCAGGCTTTACATGGGCTTTCTTCGCGCTCTATCTCTATGCAAGGAGGAAGAAGAAGACCTAAGATGGCGCTTAAGCCTAAAATGGCGCTTACATAAGGCTGAGCTGGCTCCTGACATAATGACACACAAAAACACCTAATATAATGTCTGACCCAGAGAAGGCACTAAAGAAATGACATTATTATCATTATTGTTGTTGTTGTTACTGAAAGAATTCAGAGTCCAGCATCTTGGCTCCACAATTGTGAATGCCCACAACCACGCTCCTCAAACAGTGTTTGGAATCAATGGGGTAGCAATTTGAAGGTGCAAATTCCTGAGTTCTACTCCCAGAGATTCTAACATAATAGATATGCTGGGGTCTAGAAATCTCACTCTCAGATGGAAAATTGTCATTCTCTTAACTCCAGAAAGAGACAGAACCTCCACCTCTTACTTTCTACTTTCTAATGTCATGCTACCCAATGTGCACTACCTGAAATCCTCACGTGAAATCGACCCCTTCATGTAGTGTTCCCTGATGGTTAAGGCAAAGGGCTCTGGAGACCTCAGGCAAGCACATGGCTTTCTCTGGTCCTCATTGTCTTCATCTATAAAATTGGGATAACAATAATTGCTACCATAGGGATGAATCAAGGCTTAAAATAAACATGTGAAACAGCTACAAAGAGCCTGGCATAGATTAGATACTCACAATAAAGATGAACCATTATCATTTCACTCTGATTCCCATTCTTTGATCTCCTACTTTTGGAAGGGTTAAAAAAAAAAAAAAGAGAGAGAGAGGAGATTTTTCCAGTCCCAAACTTTGCACACGGCATCCCTCGGTGGCCTTCACCACTGCAAGAAACTGAGCCCACTTCTGCTGGAGTCTGTGCTGAAGAAGGTCAGGCCTGCAGAGTGGTTCCAGACTCGCCTTAGGGAGGCTTGCCAACGCTGCATATATGTGCACTTGGGAAAGTCTTCTTAGTCGCTAAACTAAATCTCACAGTGTGTAGAGAAAAGGACACCAGCACATCTCCCCAGCCACTCTGGGCATCCAGCAGTTCCTTCTACTAGTCGCGCCCTCCTGCCCGAGGCCTCTGCATATTTCCGCTGCCTGGAGTCAGGGCTCCACTCCTGGCATAGCTGCTCCCCTTAGCAAAGAGGCCGTCTCTGGCTACACACTCAAAAGGGCCCCTCTTACCCCTCCCCAACACCCAGGTGGGCACATCAGCATCTTGCCATTTCCTCCATCTCAGCCCTTGTCTACTGCACAGCTCTTAGCACAATACATGATCATTTCACTGATTTCTCTGCTTCCCTGTTTCCAGGCTGTGCCCCCCTGCACATGCTCGCACACACGCACACACATCCACACGCACACACAGGACTGTAAGTTCCAGGAACACAGGGATCACATTTGTCTTGTTTCCTCCTTTTTCACCAGCATCTCTCCCAACACATAGCAGCTCTCAACAAATATTAAACAAACAGGGACCAAATTTAACATCTTGACTCTAAAAAGGCATTTCCTCTGGACTCTTCTATCTGGAAGAAAAGGCAAAGGGATAGATCTCAATAAACAGAAAAAGAACAAAAACATTAGTCACAACCTCCGCAATCTCCTAGATTAACCATTAATGGGGTCCACACCAACGCTTTTTAGGCCATTAAATGAAGATTTTCTGCCTTAAATGTGAAAACCAGTAGCTACACAGAGGCTGGTGAAGTACTGCAGTCATCACAAGTGATTATGAGTAACATAAAGTACAGTATAGTATTTTTTTTGAGAGAGAGAGAGAAGAGAAGAAATGTTAATGAGATCAGATTTAAAATCTCTTGATCTTTCTGAGAAAAGAGAGATTAGATCCTTTGTTCTCTTTACCGTTTTCTTCAGTTTGATTTTTAAACTTGAATTGTTCTCTCTGCTTCCAAATGAACCATTGTCTATGCCGTGTGTTCCCCACCTCCACCCCCACCCACATGTATGAATAACTAGAGCTGGAGGGACTTTTGAAAATAATCTTGTCTGATCCTTCCTCTTGTTGAAGAGGAAAAAGAATTCCAGGCCACATAGTGAGAGAGTCTCAGGACTCAGAAGGGGCCCCAGGTCTCTGGACTCCAGCTAACCCCCCTCACCACCAGGCTAGAGTCAACTCGCTCGGGCTGGGCCCCTCCTGACCCGCCAGGGCCGCTTTTCAGCCTCTGTACAACAGTTCAGGAGGCAGCTAGTCGATATCCTGTCTGCTTCGAAGCCAGGAACAACCCCACAGATGTCAGCCAAAAGCGTTCTTTTCTGGCAGCACTAAATGAGCCTTCCTCTCTCCAATCAGCAATCCAGCCAGAATGTTTCCAACCGGGGAAGACTCCCATCCTTGAAGACAGTTCCTTTTCTCTTTAATCAATCTGAGTTCACTCCCTAAATCTGACACTCAGTTGAAATAGGTGTGGGGCTTAAGAAAACCCCACAGTGCACATCGTAATTCTCAGAAAGCCCAGCTTTTCTCTCCCTGGGGCCGCCAACGCTGGAACCTTCTCAGCCACTTTTGCCCTATTCCCCACAGCAGAAGGAAGGGCTCCCACATACTTTGGTGAAGTATGCAATGGGTGTAAGTCCCGACAGGCCACAAGGGGATTGAGAAAGACCATGTCCCCATTCATGGCCAGTCTAGGGCGCTGCTCCTGACCCACTAGGACCCTCAAGTGTGGGGGGCAGAGCTGAGCCAGCTGACTCGGCCTTGCCCTCCTTTCAGCCCACCCCTGCCGCGGAATCTTAGATAGGCTCGAGAAATCCTTTCCAATGAGACTTTTCTCTCTACAGATCCTATTCACTCAACAATAAATCCCATGGGCAGTTCATTTTTTTCACGTGGTTCCAAATATTGCTTAGCACCATTTTATTCTTGAGTTTTTGTTGGTTGGTTGGGATTTTTGACCAGAGGTCGGGGTGGGAGTGAGTAGGGTCTGATAATTTGAAGACAAAGTGTCACCCTTGTTTCAACCTCTAAAATTGTCTTGTCTAAGCCCACTTTCCATTCATCACTCTGACTCATTCACTCATGAACACCAGTATTTGGGTTGTTTACTGATTGTTGTTGTTGTTTAGGGGTTTCATGTTTTGTTTGGTTTGGTTTGGTGGGAGGGTTATTGATTTTAAGATAAGGCATCTACCTTCACCTCAGTCTCTAAAACTTCTATGCCTGAAGTTATAGTACCTGCAATACTCTAGTTTTTCAGGTGCCTTTGGCAGTATCATCAATCTGCAAGCTAAATTATCTTCAACTTTTTCCTCTTTTCTCCATGTGGTCACCCATTTTTCTTAAAAGAGCTTTTCATAAGAACTTAATTTTGGTAACTTCCAGCTTTGTATTAGTCATAAGTTTTAGAAGTTTTTGGCATGAATTCCAGTCAAGATGGTGTTGTGAATTCAAAATTTGAGGCTTTGTTTTGCTCCAAAGGCATTGCTATGACATATAAAATAGAAAAAAGAAAATCACAAGGCATGGCCATGTGAAAACAGATAAATATCTCTGTGTACAGATATTATCTGTACAGATAACATTCTCTGTAAGAAGAGAAACAAAAAGTGGATGTGAAGCCATTAAAATCTGAACCAGAGGGAGCAGAGATGGCCAGGAGTTTTGGCTCCTGTGAGGTTATAGGACCCAAAATACTCCAGAGGAGGTGGAGACTGAAGCCAGTCCCCCTCCAGGTACCCTCCACAGCCCCTTCTGAAGGGACAGTGCCGGGCAGCCATGTTTTGGGCCACGTCACCCTGCCCCACTCCCTCCAACACTGCTGATTGGACCAAGGACGGGCACTTTCTCAAAGACATCCAAGCCACAGCTGCTGTGGTCTTGAATGAAAAGTTCTACTCATTGAAAAAGAGCTGGCCCCGTAAGATTCTTGTTCCAATGAAATTTAGTTAGGAAATATGTGGAGAAGTGAACAATCTTCAGCAGGAGCTGGAGCTGAAAGATGGTGAGGTAGAGAGAAGGCAAAAGGAAGATTATCAAGCCAAAGTCATGAGAAGCAGAAATTCTGAGATATAAAAACTTGTTAGCTTCAAATAAAAGCTATAGAGTGGAGGAGAAATATGCCACTTGATGGCTAGAGGAGGAAACCAGACCTATAGAGAGATTGGGAGTCATTTTAATATAGAAAAGAAAAACAAAACTCTATAACACGCCTGCTGAGACCCAAGGGAGCACTTCCACTCTGAAGGTCCCTCTGACTTCAGCCTCTGAGACCAGGTGGCAGTGGTTCCTGCCCTTCCCCAGACTGGCTGCTTGGCTCCTCCTCAGCTACTACAAAGTCTGGCCCAGGGCTTGGACCTCCACGTCCTTGGTTTCACATATATCTTTACAATTGTCTCCCTCTCTTTGCTCCAATTACTGGAGGTTCTTGAGGAGACTATTCCTAACCACCAAGAAAACCTAACTGAAACATGAGCTGCGTCCCTTGATCCTCATCAAAACAACCCTATGGGGTAGGAATGCTATTCCCATTTTACAGGTGAGGAAGCTGAGGCTACAGGACATTTTGCAGCAGGATCCCATAGCTTCTAGACTGGTCATTTGCCTGTTTGTCCCCATGTCTATTTCCCAGCCTTCCTCTGCTTTGCTGGACACACACACTCTGTTTCCTAGGCCCCCTTGCCAACTGGCTCTGGTTCACCCAGAGGTTCACTGGCAGGAGATTACAGAGCAGGAGGAGGGAAGAAGACAGGATATTTCTCCCCCTGCATTCTGGGCAGCATCTCTGGCAATGGCTACATCTTCTTCATGTCCCAGATCCCACAAGAGGGACTTTCTTCCATGTCCCAGCTCCCTCCAGGCATCCCCTGACCCTCTAGGCCTAGGAATAGGAGTACTTTCCTGCTTCTACTAATCTCAGGGTAGCCTTGCTGTCACCCACTTAGCATTCACCTCTTTCAAACCATTTGTGGTTAGTTCTGCATGTTAAATTTCACCTCTTAACTGGAACGGCTCTGTTTTCCTGAAGGGACTCTGGCTGATGCAGCAGTTACCAAGTGGCCGAGTGAGGGTGTGAAGTTCAGACTGTGTGATTCCAGAATTCACACTTGGAAGACCGCATTATATCAACAGTTAAATCACAGACAGGTTCTGCTGAACTTCCACTACAAACTAGTGATGTTTCCCCAGACCAAGCCCGTGGAGAGGTTTCCCACATCATGTTTTCGCTGCTCACGGTCAGGAGTTGCCTTTCGGTGCTACCACCCCAAAGACCAAACTGGAGCCAGAAGAGTTCATTTCTAAGGGCTTTTCCTGCACCACAACCCTTCACCCTGCTCTGACTCTGCTCCCTGAACCCTCAGGGACAATCTGGTAGTACTGTACTTGCTACCAGATAGGGAATGCCCAGGGCACCGAATGTGCACCACTGAGGCAGGTTGAGATCTCAAGTCGCTCAATGGGCTTGCCACTGCTTGGGAGCAATCAACAGCCTCGTCCTAGTGCTCTTGGTTTCTTGCCTCTTCCCTTGCTTCAATCCTCAGAGACCCTATCCTCTCAGGACAATCCTTCCTACTCACACTCCGAGGTCTCAGTATTTTGTTTGTGTCCTCTTTTCCTCCTTCCCTATCTCTGTCTCTGTCTCTCTCTCAGTCTCTCCCCTACATTTCTAAACATCTGACCTCCAAAGCCAGGAGGTACCTGCTGTGGTGAATCGTGTATTAACAGTCCTGTGTTGGTCATTCATCAAGACCCATGTTGCCTCTGACAAGCCATCATCATCTGTTCAATGTTGCCCTAAGGTCTGGTGTACTGTACGGTATTGAATTTACAGGAGCCTAGAAGAAAGTGAATATCAGATTTTTCAAAACTAGGTGCTCTGCCAGAGGGAGCAGAATGTTCATATCATCTTCCTTGAAAATCTGGAAGAAAAAAAAAAAGAAAATCAAAGGAAGAGGCATCAACTTTGTGGTCTTTAAATAAACCTGTAATTGCTTCCCTAATTGTGACTGCCTCCTGCACCTGGTCTCAATCCTTTAAATACTAAGTTTAGCCCATTCATGGGTAAAGGTGGATAATTTCAGCATTCACTTAGCAAGTGTGTGGAGGGAAATATGTTAAACTCCTGAGATTTGTACTACACAATATCCCATACTACTGACGAGTGACAGTCTATATTTCATAGACCACAGTTGAACAATCTGTACAATCACTTGTAAAAATAACCAAGTCTTGTTACAAAAATGAGTGTTATCTTCGGCATTTCTCTCCTCACCCCCTCCAGCTACCACCTCCCACATCCCAGCTGTCTCCTAATCCTGTGAGGATTTTTGTTTCTCCAAAAAGCTTTAGTAGCTTCTCCGTTCTGTCATTTTCTCTCTCTAAGGAAATCTCAGCATTAACAGAGACTAAAATGGATGGCCATATGTCATAGAGAGTGAAATTTCTGTTCCCAGCCCGTATCTTCTGAGCTGACCTAGAAGCCAGCCGTTGCACTCGGACAGAAGCATGGGCTGTGAGTGGGGAAGGCTTTCACCCCGGCCCCCCGCTACCCCCCAGCAAGCGGCAGCTCCTACTCACAGCTTGGGGCTCAGCCAGAGACTGGCAGCCTTGGGGAAATACTCTCCAACCCCCAGCCTAAGTCACTACAGAACCACCCTCCCTTCCTCAGTAGTCATTACTTCAGTCTGTAAATACCTCCTTATCTGTGTCCTCTGGACGATGACCGTCCACCCCAGTAGTCTGTAAGATCCTTGACTATGTACGTCCCAGACTGTGTTTCAGGAATGTGGTGATGGTTGTGGGGTGGAGATCTTTTGGCAAGTCAATCTGGGAAATGCTGGATTAAATCAAATTAAGCAAAGTTCTTTACTGTAGGACTTCTTAGTGCCTTTAAAATGCTAATGTGTGTAATGAATCACCAGCATTTCCCAAACTATGTTAACCATGGAACCTGTTTCCATAACACACGTCAACCCCTGGAAGGACTAGTGTTCTGAGGAGTAAGAATTACAATTTTTGCCTTCACTCCAACATCATAGCAGAGTGGTAATTGTGACAAGCACATAGAGTTCAAATGACCTTTGCTGCAGTGAAAAACTATGACAAAACCAGTCTGAAATAATCACACAGGAAGAGATACTAGGGATAAGGTAAGTTTGAGGAAGACACCAAAAAAAAAAAAAAGAAAGAAAGAAAGAAAGAAAGAAAGAAAGAAAGAAAGAAAGAAAGAGAAAGAAAGAAAGAAAGAAAGAAAGAAAGAAAGAAAGAAAGAAAGAAAGAAAGAAAGAAAGAAAGAAAGAAAGAAAGAAAGAAAGAAAGAAAGAAAGAAAGAAAAGAAGCAATGAGAGAGAAAGCTGACTTATGGAGTATGCAAGCATGGTGTTCCAATTAAAGTGGAATCCACACCAGGCAACAGAGTAAAAACAGAATTGACAAGATTCTCCTAGATACCTGATGCTGAGAAGCAAGAAGCAACATGGTCCAAGATAATAGGGGAAGGAGCGCAACCTTGGGTTTTCTGGCTGGCTTTCCAAGATAACTGAACCATATGGTCAACTTGTTCATGACAATATGAAGTTCAAAAATGGCAAATTTCAAGTTCTATAGGGTTATACTATTCAGGAAAACTGCAATATACCAAACTATGGTTGATTATTTTAAATAATATAAAATATATTAAAATATGTAATTTTTAGCTTTTGATGTTAATAAAATCGTTTAAATGTTTTTTTAAAAGACGAAGACATATCAGTATTACTGTGAACTATTGTTTTATCTGAGAGTGGAAATAAATGTTTATTCATATTCCAGACGACTGCTTCAGATCCTTTTTGAAAATGGAGATGCAGACTTAATAAATGAGTGTAGAAATAATTCTTCCAGGTTTAGTGGCTGATAAAGTGATGTGTAAGAGGTTGCTCTGTTACAGATTCTCTTCTAGCTTTAATCCAGTGAGTAGAGACTTCCTTTTTGAGTTTAATTTCACAACAAGGAACATGATCACGTGTGAACAATGGGAATTCAGAGTGGAAACCTAGTTTTAAAAATCAACTCACATTTAGTTTTCCACTTCAGCCAACTCAGATGACTGTTTTTATTGTGAGAAATCAAACAGCACCAGGTAAAATTTCCCTTTTTATGTATGAATAGCAGAGAAAGTGCAGAAGTTAGTTGTTGGAGAATCTAAAGGCTTTCAGAGGTTTGCATTATTGCTGAAAACAAACTTAATATATAATTTAATGTAGAATATTTCTGGAAGATACACAGGTCTATGAAGAGGCAGAGAACTTTGGAAAATGTTAGACAGTGGGGATTTGGCTTTACTGTGGCTATCTTTTACGTCAACCCTGAAATCTATCTTTATTATTAAAAGAAGTTTCATTCCAAAGGATGGCTGCTCTTTAAAATGGTTCTTGGGTCTGGACACTTGGATGTAAAAGGAGAACTTGCATAGTCTGGACAAAGGGATGGTTAGAAAAGATTGTTTTAAGCCTCTTTGTTCTTGAGCTCTTGGCTATTTTACTAAATTCTGAGTTAAGGAACCTGAACGCTAGGTGGAAAGTCAGAGAAGGAGTTAGTCTGGAATTACATACGGATGTTCCCAAGGGAAGGAAGGTTGGCTGGATCTGGTGATTAAGGAGAAATGCAGTCTGCTTTCTCGGGCCACAGCTCTCCACCCTCCTAGTCTCAGGGAATTCCCTCAACTCTACCTCTCAGGCCCAGCCAGCTCTGCCTCAGTGACTCAAGACCAACCATCCATCCGCCCCAACCTCCCAGAGGAATAACGCTCTCTGGTTTAAACTTCCAAAAGGGGTTTGAAACGTGAAAGCTCTTTCCTTCTCTCCTAGGGGCGTGTATGTGTATGTGAGTTCAGTGCACGTGCACTTGAGTTCTTTTGGTGCAGGCTGTTGTGCGGGGGCTTCTCAGGCTTTTAAAAACATGATACTGGCTTCTGTGTCCTGAGGATCAAGAGGCACTCAGACCTGTAAGGCTTTGTCCGTAATACCTCCTCCTGCTATGGGAGGAATAGAAGCTCACTGTGGGTTTAGTCCCTGGTCTCTCAACGGATGGCATCATGCACTTAGCCGGGCTCTCAGGAACATGCAAAACCGGCCAGCCAGAGCCTCTACCTGCTGTCTGGGCCCCGCCTCCCCGCCTGCTCACCGTGTCTGCCCTTGTCTCTGCCACCTGCTGGACACGCCCAACTTACCCCGCATATGCCTGAGACCCACTTGCTGTGCACCTGTTCAGACTCGCTGCTCTGGCTCCAGACCCAGCCTTCCAGCTCTATCCCAGTGCCGGGAAGGTCTCAGCCCCAGAAGCCACAGCTGCCTGGGACATTCTGGCTCCTTCCAGACACCTTTCAAGATACAGCCCCCAGAACAAGAGGTGTCTTTAGCTGAGTCTGTGAGGAAAGAAAATTCCTGCCCCAACAGGTGCATGAATAATTTGATTTCCAGCCTTCTTCTCAGACCCAGAGCATGCTGGGCACTCACCATGGCAACAAAACCTCTGCCTCCTAACCTGCTGCAGGCTGCTTTGGAGAAAATCAAGCTTCTCTCTTCCTCCTCTTAGGCTCAGCCTGGTTATTCAACCCAGAAAAGGGGAAGCTGGGGTCAGGACCACAGTGTTTGGACTCAGCCCGGAGTTCTCCCTCCCACTTTCTGTCTTGCTCACCCAAACTAGGAGGCCACCACCAGGTGTGGTCAAAATTGTCCCAGTGGTTTCCAATACTCCTTTCACAGTCATCTTAGACCTTTAGATTTAACATGTCTTCCTGTAGGACACATCAGCGAGGACAGAGAGTCATTTCAGCTCAGATGACAATCATTTTGCACACACTGTACCCAAGTCGTGGAGCTGGTGTCTGAGCCAGCCCTCCTCTAGACCAGAGATGGGCCTGAACAGCCTCTATGATGTAGACAGATGCTGGAGACAGAGCCTGCAGCCGTATACTCCACGTCGGCCCCAGGTGTCCTGAATCTCCTCTTATCTTCAGGGCATGTGTTTAGTCCCAGGGTAAGCATTGGTTTTTGTTCAAGGTTCAGATCAGGAAAGCTATGTATCTCTACAACTTCTATTCTATTTCATTCCAAATGAGTATGGCTTCATTGTTTCCTATGGGAATATGTATTCTTTCAACTTAATTTATAATAATAAGGTAAACCAATGAAAATTTGCCATGGCCTTTTAGGCATCAGATGTTAATATTCACATGTTTGAAAAGCAGTGACATGGAGTCAGCTTTCTGATCTTTCATCCTGAATTGGTCTACGGGCACCACGGAGAAGACGGGTGGCCACTCTGCCTGTGTGTGCCCATGGCTGGCCTGTGCCCAGGGATGGAGCAAGATCTGACTTGGTGCCCAAATCCTTGCTCAGGCCTTTTTCCCCCTCTCCAAAACCCCAAACTCTGAGGCACTTTGGGGTGACTTCGTGAGTCAGGTGCAGGCTTCTAGGACATATGGACTTCAAGGAAAGCATCTTCCTCCCTCTGTTCTGTCCCTGGAGGGGCTCTACTAGGCACAAAGGGAAAAAGCACAGTGAGTTAAGCGAATGAATGAGTGCTCCAAAGTGAGATTCCTCTTATAGGTTATCTCACTTTTCCACTTACAATAATCCTCAAACTATCTTAATAAGTTTTCCAACATTTCAATTCATTTCCTTTATCTTCATAAGATAAAATGGAAAAAAGTTTTAAAAATTACCTCAGGGCCCTTTGCATCAAGTAGATAAATGGTGTGGCCCAGGAGTGCTCAATACCTTCTAGCACAATCTTTCTCCTGCAGCCCACCAGGGCAGTTGTAATCTGTTTCATATCATCTCCTGGAAAGAATTACCAAATAATTTCAGAACAGAGATAAAAGCGAGTGAAACATGCAAAGGTGCCTTTCTAATTAAATAATTCACTGAATACATTTTGTTAAAATTTAGTTTCCCCATAGAACAAGTGCTGTCTAATACCTCAGGGAGATGAGAAGGTGGGTGACAAATGTTTGGTGGTCAAATTTGATGATCATCTACTCACAGATGGTGTGTTGACCACCTGGAGTATTATTAAACGAGGACCTTATTCATATTTTGGTCATGTTTTGGTCCCTCCCTAACCATTCCACAAAGCCTTTACAAAGAATCAACTTCAGCCCACACAGAATAGTGGGAGCCATCACTGCTTCCACTCTGGTCTGAGCTACCGCTCTCACTCTCCTTGATTATTGAAATTACATTTTAAAAGGACTCTTCCTTCCGCCCTTGTCTCCCTACAGTCCATTCTCAATACCACAGCCAGAGCGATCCTCTTAAATGTGAGTTAGACCATGGAATTCCTCTGATCAAAACCCTTCAAAAATTCCCCATCTCACCCAAAGTAAAAGCCAAAACCTTTATGACCTGCACATCCTTCCTAATCTGCTTTCTACCCATCAGCAATCTGACCTCACTCCTACTCTCCCCAGCCACCCCAGGTTCTCCTTGTTTATTTCTTCACTTCCTACAGGCTTTTCTTATAGGTGATCTCCTCAGCAAGACCTTCCCTCCCACCCTGATGAATGTTGCACCCCTCCAGTGTTCTCTATTCCTCTTCCCTGCTTTATTTTCTCAGAAACACTTTCAATAACGCGACATAGGTATACTTTGCACATTTATCCTGCTTCTCTTGTATTTCCCCCTTTCCCCCTACACCCACCCCGACTCACACACACTAGAATGTAAGCCCGGGAAGGGAATCCGTTTTGTTGGTTTTCTTCAGTGCTTTATCCGCAGGGCTTAGATCAGTGCCTGACACCTGTTAAGCACTCATCAAATACTTGTTGGATGACTGACTGACTGACTGACTGACTTGGGGCAGAGTCAGCCACTTGGAGGCCATTTGCAAGACAGTGAGCGAAGGTAAAAAGGGAAGAAGAGAGCACACGTGGGGTGGGGGGCCGGGTGGGAAGCAGACCAGAGAGACACAAAGAGGAACTTTGATCCTCAACTTTCTAGTTCCCAATTCTGATTCCCATTAGGCCTCTGACATGTCATTCATTCATTTCTTGTCCTTGTATTGTCCACACCTGTCCATAATGTTACCTACTTTATCCTTACAATGCTCTTGAACTTGAACTGGCTTGAAAAGGAGACTAGAAGGAGACAACATTAGTAAAGGAGCAGGCAAGCCAGATCACACATGGGGCCTTACAAGCCATTGCAAATACTTCAACTCCTGCTCTGTGTGCAAGGGGAGGCCAGCAGAGCAGGGGTTTTTGAGCAGAGGAGTGACATGCTGACTTGACTTTAAGGAGCTCCCTCTGACTGCTGTGTGGGCAGAACTGTCAGGAGTCAGGGTTCTCCAAAGAAACAGACCCAATAAGATACATAGAGAGAGAGAAGGAATTTATGTTAAACCATTATCTCTCACATAACTGTGGAGATTGGCAAGCCCAAAAGCCCTAGAGCCAGCCAGAAAGCTGGAGATTCAGGCAAGAGTTGATGTTGAAGTCTTGAGTCCAAAGGCTGGAAACTCAGGCAGAACTTCTATGTTGCAGTCAGGAGGCAGAATTCCTTCTTTTTCAGGAAGCCTCAGTCTTCGCTGTCAAGACCTTCAACTCACTGGGTGAGACTCACCCACGTTATGGAGGGTAATTTTACTCAAAGTCTGTGGATGTAAATGTTAAAAAATACTTTCACTGTAACATCTAGACTGGTGTTCAACCAAACAACTGGGCACCACAGCCTAGTCAAGCTGGCACATAAAATTAACCATCACAGAAAGCTATGGTGGAATCAGAAAGGCCACTAAGGAAACACTTAGAGTAATTCAGATGAACAATAATGGCAGCTTGGACCACAGTGGTCAGCAGTGGAGGTGATGAGAATTGGTCAGATCTTAGATATATTTTGCAGGTCAAGCTGATAGATTTTGCTAATAAATCGGATGTAGGGTGTGAGAAAGAGTGAGGAGTCCAGGAAGACTCCAAAGCTCTTGGTCTGCACAATGGGAAGAACAGAATTTCCAACAACAAAAATGGGGAGACTACAAGGGAAGCAGTTGTGGGGAGGAGGATGACTCAGGGGTTCTGCTTTGGATTTGTTATGCTGGTATGCTCAACAGACATTCAAGCAAGACGCTGGGCAATCAATGATAGTTATATGAATCTGGAGTTTAGAGGGGAAGCCTAGATTACAGAAATGTAGGAGTTTCAGCACGTAGAGGTAGGATTAAACCACGAGACTGGTGACCTCAACTATAGCCTTTGTTGAGGGGTGATGAGCTTGATTGGAGGAGCTTAAAGAGAGAATATAAAGAGAGGCATGGTAATGAGTCCATAGATCTAAAAGTGGTTTTAAAATAAATGCATTTAAAATGTTCATTAAGATGAGGAAAAGACTAGAACTCACTGGACAAGATGATGCATTTTAAAGAATACAGCAGGCAGATTTGAAAGATAATCAAATAGTAAGTCTAATAATGAAAATATATTTTTTGAATAAAAAGAGAATCCCTCAATGATGGGGAAATCAGCAGCTAGAAGGGGTTGAAGAGCCACCAAAACAATAAACTGGCACTTATTAATGTAACTGGATTACTGAGGATTAGTCCCAGCTCACTGAGGTATAAATATTTAAAATGTTTAATTTTCCTAATTACTGGCTCCCAAATAGTCTTTCTTGACACCCTCCTTTCCCTTTGGGTAGCCAGCCATAAATACTTCTTGGCCAGCTTCTGTAGCACTCCAGTCACTTATGGTTATTGGAACTGTCTAATTTTGATATTTAGACTTGATCTTACTTATTTTAAAAGCTCATTCCAATCTCATCTCCCCCCACCTACCCCACACCCGGCTCTGGGATGAGAATAAATGAAATCTGCTCTTCATACTGCTTTCCTTTTTTTTTTTCTCCCCCCCTGTCTTTGGACTTTCTCCTTCTCTACCATTCAGACTCTGAGCCAAACCCTTGCCTCCTTCTGGTGGCCTCCACTGATGGGGGCTCTGCTCTAGATGGAACTCAAGGTTTTCCTAGGGTGGTGTTCATCTTCGCTCCAGCCCCCTCAATTGTTGAACCCCTTTCTCCAAGAGACAGCTGCATCTCCCTCTGGACTCACAGGAGGCTACAATGTGAGTCTTCTGGAGCATTGGGCATCCCACGCATAACCCAGGGGCCACTGGGCAGCCCCATAGCTCCTGCCTCTCCCTACCTTCCTCACTCCTGTGTGTGACATCGGGACCCACTGTCACACCCTTCCAGGTGCCCTCTTTTTCTCCCAAATCACCGGACTTGGAATGCAGAGTGCTTGGTGCCTATTGTGCTTAGCTTTGGTTTAGCCACAATTCTGGGACAACAGGAAAAGTCCCACTCAGCACCCTGAGGTTCCACACTATGCTGTGTCCTGCACTGACTGAAACTGAAGTGCAGGAAAGTTAAATAACTTGCCCAACTAGGAACCTGGAGAGCGTGGATTCAAATGCACATTTTTCTGACTCTAAGGCCAGGGCTTTCTTCCATGTTTTGCTGTAAAAGAGAATATGCTAAGTCTAGAAAAGATTTGGAGGGAAGGGAACAACCTCCTGCCCTGGGAGAGTCACCTTAAAACTGCAGCAGGAGTGAAGCGTCAGTGGGAAGGGAACAGGCATGGGAGCCTTGGCCCATTGTGGAGCCTGAGCCTCTCACCTGGACTCCTTGCATCTGAGGCATCTGGGACGGGGAGATGCCTTTAAGGTGGAGGCACCGGGGTTCCTGGGGGGTAGAGGGCAGAAGATCTTTTGTGCTTTGGAAGACAGGCCCCAGGGAGAGGAAGCAGGGAACCCTGTTCTCCTGGTTAGCTCTAGGCTTGAAGGAGGGAAGCAAAGGGTCCTGCTGATTTTCTTCCAGGTTGTCCAAATATCTCAGAGTTGGAGCTCTTGGAAGGAGGGAAAGCAGCCAGGACAGTAACTCTGCCTAGAAGTAAACACTGTACCTTTGACTGGCATTTCCTTTAAACTCTCATCCAGGAAGCTGAGGGTGGCAGATTGGTTACAGGAAGGCAAGACATGGCCATCTTCCTCACAATGCAGCACTCCTAGGTAGAGTGGGCATTCATAGCCACACTTTGCAGGTGAGGAAATCCAGGATCAGAGTGTGAGTGTGACTTGTCAAAAGATACCCAGCTGGTAAGAAAGCATCAAGGTTGCAATTCAGGTTGCCACGATGAGTACCTCACCCACTTCTCCAGGCCAGCTGCCTCCTCTGTGTCCCTTCCTTCCTGGGTCCCCCTTGGGTTTTATTACTTAGCAAAGGCGATATGGTGCTGAGTGCTGAGGAGTACCACAAGTGATGCCCAAAGGAAATAATACATGTAAAAACACTTGAAAAGCTGTAACGCTACAGACATAAAAGGAAGTATGACTATTAAGTGTGGGAATGGTTTATAACATCACTCTTTCCCAGGAAGAATCATTTTAATTTCCCATCTCCCCTAAGGACTGACCATTAGACTAGGGCAAATGAGATTTTGGTTAGACAAATGAATGCTCACACTAAAACATGGTAAAATAAAGAAAGACTGCAGAGGTCTTCTGGCAAAGAAATTGGGGAAGGAGCCCAATTCTCTAGCTGATTTCTCCCAAAACCAAAATAGACCATGAAAGAGATTATGGAACAAATACTGATTATTTGATGAGGAGTTATCAAAAATGGTTTTCCTTGAAGGCAACTCTGATTTTGTTTTCAGTGATCTGGTTGGAGACACCACCCACACAACCAAGAAGGTATTTTGGTGGAGGAAAAATTGAAAGCATCAGGAAGAATTTATTTGCCCCATGAGTGAGAGATTGGCCTAATTTGGGGTCATGTGTGAAAGAAAGAAAATAGCATTAATCCAAAGGGAAAGCTCTGAGTCAGAGACACCTGCATTTCTCTCTGTCCCATAGAATCCTCAGCCAGCTAGAAAGGGAAACAGCACAACCCCATTAAGGACTTTTTAGTGAGAAACTAGGGCTCTCATCGCCTGACTGCTGAAGGGCTTCTATTGAAGGAAATGATGCGTGTTTGCCAGACTCACACAGATGTGTTTGCAAGTAGTTATCTAAATGTGACCCCTAGTGTCCAACCTGTGTGGCACTCACAGAACAATATCCAGGTAACTCAACGGGCTGGAAAGCATGAAGCCACAGAATTTTGCTCTAGAAAGAATTAGAAAGCATGCAATCCAGTTTCCTCATTTTACAAATGAGTGATTAAGGCACCAGAGTGGTTAGGCGACTTGGCTAGGGTCACACAGACAGTGGCAGAGCCTGAACGGAACCCAAGTCTAAGCCCTAGTTCAGTACCGTTTCCTATCCTTTTGAGAATACTTTCCATAAAGTGCAATTGGCTTTATGTAGTTTGATATAGGACTTACCTGTGGAAGAATATGAGAATTAAGTATTTATTTCATATAGGCTGAATTACGAGGAGGGTATTGACATCATTTGCATGATCTGAAACAGCGCTGAATCTTAAATTGCTCATGTTAAGAATTGCTAAAAAGATTGAAAGCCCTTTCCATATTTTCCCCATTACACACTGAACATTTAAGTGACAGATTATGCCATTTCTTCTCAGCCCAAGGTTCATAGTGATCTTCAAAGGAAGGAAATTATATTATATAACCGGAGCAATCAATCAGTCAGGGTGGAAACCTGAGGGACCAGTCTCCTGAGATCCGGAGTCAAAGCTTCACAAAGATTTTAACTGCAGTTGAATTACCAAGCTAAATTGCTTCTGAATTCCTGACACTGTGTGAGAAAGTAATGTTTATTTTTGTTTTAGGGCACTAAGTTTTGGGGTAATTTTTATGCAGCAATAGATAACTATAGTGTTTAATAAGTATTTGTTCAAGAAATAAAATAAATCATGTCTCAAGAAGGAACATAACCAAATCCCCAGTGTGCTCAGTAATTAAGACAAAAGAAAAATCTTCAAACATATACTTCTAAGCTCTTGGCAAAGAGAAAAGTTGACTCTTAACCAGAATATTCTCTCTTCCCACAGTACAAGGAGAAAGCAAGCTAAGATGTTGTGACTCACTTCACTATTGAACAATGTACAATGTGTATTGTCCTCTCACTTGATTGTGTAAGGAATGTCCGCAGTGTATGTGGAATGGCATGGAAAACGGCCTGTGTGCTCCAGAAGATAATATTCTAAGGGAGCTAAGGTTCATCACTCACTGCATTCTCCCTCCTTCCTCCTCTTTTACACTTTAATTTATCCTTGATATCATTGCTTCATTTTTCAAGATTACAAAAAAGAACCAAAGTATGGTAGGTGAAAGTGATACATCCAGGAAACCTCATCTTATTTTTACATATTTAGAAGCATTCTTTGGAGCAGGAAGGGTTTAAATTCTAAATCCCAAGACAGCTAACACAGATGCATTATCCAAAGGAGCCAGCAAGGAAAATATAATCCTGCTTCTCAAATGAATCCACTGGAATTGAGGGAAAGTTGTCTCCAAAGAAGGGAATTGTCAGCAATTGAGGGTTTGAATGGCCAGATGAGAAGTGTGCTTACATTGGATGTGCATTCACAGGACTGGCTCTGAGCTCTCCAGAGAAGTGCATGTCGTTGAAAATTACTAATGGAAACTGGTACCCAGAAAAATACAAAATTGTTGTTGCTTTTGGTTGTTGTCCTACTTCTACTAAGCCCAACAGCACTGCAGAGGAATTATCCTCTGAACTGAAAAGTCCCCAAATTAGGCTTGTATTGGACTGCAAACAATAAAACCCTGCTGAAAGTGGCTCCAAAAGATACGGGTTCTTCTCCCCAGCGAGAAGGCATCAGGAGCAGGCAGCCCAGGCTCCTGCTGGCTTCCCGTTCTGCCGTCCTGCAAGCATGGCTGCCCTGCCTCCAGGTGAGCGTCCCGATCACAGTCCAAGCAGGAGGACGGCAGAACTGCAAGAGTACAAACAGCAGAGTGGGGATCGAGTCCCATCCTTCCCTTTTAAACAGCTTTCCCCAAAGTTGTGCCCAGCAACTCTCACCACATCCCATTGGCCAGAACTGGGTCTCATGACCACTGCTGCCTGTGAAGAAGGAGGAGTCTAAAAAGGGGGAGTTTTCAGTTTTCTTACTTCTTCAATAGAGAAAAGCAGGGAGAAGAGAGCTGTGGGTGCCACTGGGGCCCGTGTATGCTGTCTGCCACGCCTAGGGCCATACAAGCTCTCGGGCAATTCTGCAGATCTGTTTTTCTGCCTCACACAAGGTTATTCCCCAACATAACTCTCTGCATTTGGGTATGTGGTGAATACGGGAACACAGAAAAGGGTCTCTTCCCCCTTACCCCTGTCACAGCAGAACAAAACAGCAAGATATGCCTTTTAGAAAACAGATGCCTTGGGGAGTTCCTTCACTGGGGGCCAAACCTGTCCTCTCAGCAGCAAAGGTGATTATTTTTCTTAATTACTATTGCTTTGCATCTTGTTATGTGAGCTGTCAGTGTCTTAATTTAGCTGATGACTTTCCCCAATCATTTAGATTTATTTGGTACCTAATTTACTTAACATAGCTTTTGCTGTGAAAGTTAATCAGTGGCCCAAAAACTCTTAATAAGCTCAATATTTCACAGCAAGCACTACCCTGAGGAATACTTTATGAAAATGATGGCAAGGCACAAGGTCTGTAGCTTTCAGAATCAATATGTTACCGACTAATGAATTAAAAAGGCCTTAAACTTCTACTTCACTACAGGCTTCATGGAGCAGAAGCACAAATGAGCATTTGTAAATGTAGCTAGTTCTTAGTAGAAAATTTCCATTAACCCAGCAGCTGCATGTAGAAGAATCTCTGTAGTCTTACAAATTATAACTAAAAACCATATACTGTTTGATAATGAAAATGATCTTGTTTTTGCCACCATTTCTTCAGCTATTTCTCTGGAGATGAAACTGTTTTGTTTTGTTTTGATGTTTCTACCAGGCCTGACTTTTGATATCAGTGGAAATCAGGGAGGTTAGCAAAAAGGCCGTTTGAGGTATCTCTCTCCACATAGCAGGGGTGAGTTCAAAATGCAGGGACCCATTCTTGTGTAAGTCACAATCCAAGACTGAAAATACAGATGCAGAGGAACACAGGGCCATCATGAAGCAGACATACCACTTAAAAATGCATATGGTGCCCCCACCGTCCGGGAGGAACACTTATATGGCGACCGCCACCTTCAACACTAAATATCTCCATAGTGCCCTGCACAAAAGTAGGCCCTCGGGGAACATTCATTGAATAAATAAATAAAGGATTTTCATAGTGACGGAGAGTAAAAAGGGGAAGGATGAGAACAGGCAGAATCCTGTTGTAAGGTAGGCGGCCATCATATGCTTGTGGAAAAGGCAGATTTTTCATTTTTCTCAGAGAAGGAATTATGGGGTAGCTGGGAATAAAAGGGGCAGGAGAGAAAATTTGTCTCTAGCAGTGGGTGGGAAGAGCAATCCAAGCTTCTGGGCTCTAAACCAGAAGGCACAGAGGATCGAGTGGGATCTGAAAAGCTGACATGGGAGCCCAAGGGAAGAAGAGCGAGATGCTGGGGAGTGGCAGGGCGTGGGGAGGAGTCGAAAGAATGCAGTGCCCCTGGATGCTGGGCCCCAGTCCCCTCGTCCCTAAAGTAAGAACAAGAATGCTACTTGTTCTGCCTACTCCTAAGAGGTGTTACAAACATTCAACAAAATGGTACATGTGAAAGTGTTTTCAAAACTTCAAAACATTATGTTAATACTATAGGTCTTGTTCTTTTTTTTTTTTTTTTTTTTTGGACAGGAAGTAGGATTTATTGGTGGGCACAAATGAGGGGGTAGCACAGTGGAAGCCCTCATGAGTGCAGGGCCCATCACTTGTCCAGGGGGCCACGATTGGGGATGTATTTGACCCCACAGCCATCTGGGATGAGCTGCTTCCCAGCCACCATGTCTTCAAATTCATCCTCACTAAACTTGGTAAAGCCCCACTTCTTTGAGATGTGGATCTTCTGGCGGCCAGGGAACTTGAACTTGGCCCTGCATGGGGCCTCAATCACATGCTCCTTGTTGTACAGTTTGGTGCGCATGGACACAATGACTTGGCCAGTGTGAACCCTGGCCACAGTGTCCTGGGGTGCTAGGCATACTTTTCTGGAGCCTGTCAGCCCCAACACAGAACATCTTGTTGGTGCGGACGACATGGAAGGGGTGGAGCCTCTGGGATATAAAAGCTGTCTTTTCCACAACTTTTTACCCTGTACTTGTTGGCACAAACACGGGCAGCCTCCAGTACCATGCTGGACATTTTGAGTTTGGGGACCAGCAAGAAATCTAGATGAAAATGTCTATTTAGAAGTTAGAAATGTGTAGGTCAGTTTCAAAGAGAGGAAGGAATTTGGGGCTGGGGTTTAGAGTTGGGGGTTGTCAGAGCATGGGTGATGGTTGAAGGCATGGGTGTCAATGGGAACACCCAAGAACGTTATACAGAGAGTAAAGAGAGAAGGGTGCTATGATTTAAGGCAGTTCCACGGCAGAACTTGAGAAAGAGCCATAGAAGGGTAGGACGGAAACCAGGGTGTTTCCCTGAGGGCTTATGGAGGTGAGGGCGCAAGGGATCAAAAAGCTGAAGAAAGGGAATTCTGAAAGTGAGCGACTGGTGATCAGGACTCAGAAAAAGCTCATGTCAGGTGCGTGACAGTGTCTAGGGTGTGGCTGTGGGGGCAGCTCGAAGTTGCATCGTGAAACCTCATCTCTCATCTCTGCACCGTGACCTATTGCCAGTGCTTCAAACTCCTTCCTCTTTTTTTCTTTTTCCTTTTTTCTTTTTACTCACACCTTCCCCTCTCCCATAACCTCACAATTCACCCATAGTCTGACTCAGTCTTGCATGTATTAATAATCTCTCTGTCAGTTCCTAACATGGATTCTGTTGTGTGGTTTGAAATTGGGCCAGTGGGGCAGTACTTGGTGGTGAGAAAATGAGGCTATTTGATCAAAATGCAAAGCTGGGTCTCTGCAGACGCAGCAGAAACTCTAGGGTGCAGTCTTGTTCTCCAGTCTTTTGATAAATATGTGAATGGGATACCATTTGCTGATGATGATTGGTGTTTGAGTGATTGTGAAGAAGGTTAAAAGGATAAACTTTACTGGACCAAAGCAATTTTACTCTGCACAGTCAAGGTATAGAGGACAGAGGGATGGTTCCGCAGCATTTGCACAGGTCAGATAGATGGGGATGGAAATTTGACAACATGTGCTATGAGGAGTAGACGCTTAGTCTGGAAAAGAGAAGTAGGGGGTACAAATATCTGGCGAAGTATTTTAATATTGATGCAGTTTAAAAATAATAATGACTGACATTTATTGAACCTGCATCAGGCACTGTGTTCTACAGAAGGTTTACATGTATTATCTCATTTAATACCTGCAACACCCCTAAGAGATAACATAATAATTAACACTTACCTATTGTTTACTCAATGCTTTACAACAACCCTGTGAGGTAGGTACTAGTATCAGCCCTGTTTTGCAGATAAGGAAACTAAGGCACAGAGAGAATAAGGAAACTCAGATTCTAAGTCAAACTATAATAGTAAACAGTGGAGCCTGAATTTGAACCAAGGCAACTGGAAATCAGAGGCCAGCTCTGAAGCACAGTGCGATACAGCACTACCACAGGCATTTGGCAGGCAAGGAAAATAGGCACAGCAAAAATAAGCCACTGTAGCAGTCGCACAGCTAATAGTGATGAAGCAGGAATTGGAAGCCATCGGAAACCAATGAGCAATTAGGGGACAAATAATGGTTCCATCTAAAATGACTTGTCTAACTACCCAAGCCACATAACAATGCAATAAGCTTCCCAGTGGCATTCTGAGTCCCGTAGGCCCAGATACCTCCAGGAAAACAGATGACAATATATTTTATTTACATCACACTTTGTAACATCTGAGGTGCTTTAGAGGGAGACCCCCTTTTTTGGCTTTGCATTTGATGGCCTCACTGGTTCTTTCCAGTCTACTCTGGTCAAGGACTTTAAACTGCCAACAGATTATCTTGACTTGCCCACTACAAACTGCTGTCATTGACATTTGAGTTGATTTTAAAAGGTCCTAAATCGTTTTTCACTATTGCGCAGCATTTGCTGAACCATTAAACTATGTTTGGTATCTATGGTCCCCATTCATTCCTGTGCTTATTCCATTCATGTTTACTGGGTGTCTGTGAAATGCCGGGCACTGTCGGGTGTTAAGGATGCAGAGAGGAAGGAGGCACATTCCCTGCAGCAGAGGCTGCTGGCGGCCCACTCATGTTCCCCCATCCTGAAGGTCACCAGCAGCCAGGCCTTGTGCAGGCCAAAGGCTTCGAGCCCCTCTGTGCCTGAGGGTGTTCTCTGGCATGGCATGTGTGTCCCGAGCAGAGGAGTGTCCCTCAGCCCACGAAGGGAGGGAGTTGGTGGGTAAATGCCCGGCTTCCTTGCGCTTCAGCGGTACAGTGTGAAGTGTGCTCTTCCCAGACTGTCCAGGGCTCCCCAGCAGAGCTGAGCCCCAGTTCTAGAACCCGCAGCACAAACATCATTAATGCTTCCTTTATCGTTCCTCCTCCATTCCCTGCCCTGCTTCCCTACTTCCTCACTGTGCTTCTTGAGATCATTTTCTAAATAAACTACTTGCATCAGAATCAGGCTCTGCTTTTGGGGAAACCTGTCCTCAGGGGCTTCCAGCCTAGTAGTTGGGACATATGTATGTAATTATTAAGGCTTCAGATTCATTCAAGCAAACCACACGGAGAAAATCAGAGGCACTTTCCTTAGGAAGGAGGACTATGTCACATGGCTGTCCCTTTCAGTGCCATTAGATCAGAATCTCACATGGAACAAAGACACCCAGGGGCATCTGCCAAGCAAAGCCAGGCCAGGGTCCTGGTGCTGAGAAGTGAGGCACTGGCACATGGGGACAGAGTTTCTGAGTGCTCTGCAGGCAGCATTATCCATCGCTGGTACAAGGGGGAGAGAGAAGAGTGCAGGAGGAAAAAGAGAACTCATTGTAAGGTGGCCTGCAAAGATCTATCTTCGCCACTAATTCTTTGTGTTCGGCGGGGAGCAAACACTCTGAACTCAGAGGAACCCTCTGCTCCTGAGCACCGATCCCTTCTACAGCAGCTCGGGTTGTTGGCTACAGGTCTGTTTGTGAAACTTGAAAAATCTGGCCTTCCCATCCCTAAAAGCATCGAGGAGAAGGGGTATGCACATCTGTTTGGCAGCCAAAAGCCCTTCTTCACCAATGTCCTTGGAACACAGACCGAAGCAGAGTAGGATCACAACCACAGCCTTCTCCAAGGCTACCTACTGTCTCTTTGTCAGACCAGATTTGTGCCACAAGGATGCAGTGTGAGCATTAGAATCTGCTCCCCATGAGTTGGAAGTTTAAGCATGTTTAGCAAACTGCTGGAAAAGCTTCTAGAACAGTCTACATCATAAGCTAATTTGCATGAGGGCTTTTATTGTTGTTGGTAGAAAACTTTGTGCTCTACTTTTTGGTGGAAAGAAAGTAGAAATGAGGTATCTGTCCTCTGCTGGGCCCCAGGGATGGGTCATTCAGTAAAGAACCTCTGGGAATAGGCAGAAGGAGCTGTTGTCCCAAAGCTCTATGGCTCGTGGGAGGCCCAAGCATAGCTGCTTTGGGACCCAGGTGTTAGCAGTATGAGGGGTCAGGAGTGAGTATGTTCTCCTTTTCTGCCTGTAGCACAGCAAGGTACTGAGGGTGGAAGAGACATAGTGGTTTGCTGGCTTGGGGGCCATGAGAGAGGCAGCCAGCAGTCGTGCTCGGTTGACTCACTGGTGTGTTGCAGCGGCCAGACCCCCTCATATGAGTGAGGGCTGCAGACCCCAATGGAAGGACTCTGGGACCTCCCATAACATGTCCCCAGAGATCCCAGAAATAACTGGAAGACATTGTTTATTGGGACAGAAAAAGAATTTGGCCTCTTTTTACATGGAGGTGGGAGTGAAGAGGCAGGACTCAAGGAATCAGTGAAATGTGAGTATCAAATTTAATGTGACATCTGGGAAAATGGGAGTTAAAATTTCCATTTAAATATTTCTAGATCAAAGGCTGGGAAAACTGGCCAAAACACTTATTGATTTATCCTGGAGAGATAGGCACAGTCAAGCACAGCAATAGCCCCTGGGAAGCCACAGGCAGGTCCAGGTGGTCTTCCAGCGTCAGTCCCAATCCCTGATACAGCATGGCACCCCAGGGCACAGACAATGAACTCTGGCCAGTGAACCCAACTGCTTCCAAAGGTCAGCCATTCAAAATTTGACTTTAAAGGTATGCAGTTCATCTGCAGGATTTTAAACTACTATTATAAACTTGTTTTAATTTTGCACCTTTCTCTTTAGCCAGGTTCTAAGCATAGGTGCAAAAACAAGTCATTAATACATATCTTTGTGGTAGGATCTTTGTGACTATAAATTAGGTTTGCCAGATTTAGTAGATAAAATACAGAATATCAAGTTAAATTTGAATTTCAGATAAACAATAAATAATTTTTAGTATAAAAATTAGTATGTAATATTTGGGACATATTTGTACTAGAAACTATTCATTATTTATCTAAAATTTAAATTTAACTGGGCATCCTACATTTTACCTGGCAACCTTACCCTGAATAGGTCTTTCCCAAGAAAGCGGAGCAATAAAACATCTGGCACAAAAGAAAAGTTCTGTGGTCTTTATTCCTACTGGGTAAAACTGAAATGGCTGGTGGATCAATTTGTCTTTCTTCATATGTATTCCCTTTTTATTTCCCAAGAGAATGAAATGGCATAAAATAAAAGGCACAAACAATAAGACCATTAAAATGGAAATAAAAAATCAAATGAAATAGAAATGGTTGGGGAAGTTTGAATTCCAAAAGCCTAGACGGATAAGGTTGTGACATTTGCTTCTGAACTCCTTGGCAGCCTGAAGCCAAAGGAAAACATTGTCTGATGCAAGAAAGCAAGTGATTAAAACTTTTTTCTGGTTCTTAATCTTAGAGGACTTTACTGTGTGGTTCATTAAACTAGAACAACACACCAGCCAGTGCGGTACGAAGGGTGGCAGGACATGGAGCTCCAACCCAGCGGCCCTGGGCCTGAGCCCCACCAACAGCATCACTTCACCCCTCTCACCACCTTTCCTCGTTGATAACGTGGCTAGAAATGTACAGAACACATTGCACATGTAAGATATTGTTACTAGCACCAGCACTGAGAGTCCTAGCACCAGCAAATAATAATAATGTGGTCTGTGATGGTTGTATAGAAGACACATAAACATTCTTTAAATGAATGTTATTACAGTGACCCTTGATTTTAAAAGACTAGGACACAACATTAAAATGCAGTTCAGAGAAGGCCTTTCTTGCAAGGCAGGTCATAAAGCAAAGTCATCCTGGCTGACCTCTTGTCTCTCAGACTTCACAGGCAAGAGAAGCAGCTCAGGGTCTGCTGTGGGTGCTATGGCTTCACAGATACAGGTACACCAGTAGGTCTCTCCTCTGCCATTGAGAATACTCTCCCCAGCCTGGAGCCGAAGAATAAAGTGTCTTGACCTAAAAGCAAACCAAAAGCAGATGGAAGCATCCATCCAAGCCCATGGCGGGGCTGCAGGCGGTACTTCTTTCAAGGAATTGGCAATGTTTGGCCAGAGTGGTAGGAGAGGGAAAGATATGTGTGCGTGGATACCACCGGATTTGCAGACAGGCTACGGAATGCAAGCGCTTAGTCATGGAGAGAGGGCTGCCAGGGAGCCGACGGAGTGTCGGTATGACTATCACTGGGCTCCTTCTACACCAGCCACACTCGTACCGTGCTCTGGTTTCCTTCAAAGGGGAGGGCCTGGGGCTCCCATCCCGCTCACAGAATAGCTGGAGAAAATATGCTTCACCTTAGAAATAACAATTGAAATAATGATGATGATGATGATAATAACAATAAAACAGCTAGCATTAGGTATGGTGCTGTTTTATATGCCTGACCTCATTAAATCCTTGAGAGAAGGTTCTATTATTATTCTCATTTTACTATGAGAAAATAGGTTTGAAAATGATCCTCTCTTCCATGTGAATAGGAGGATAAAGACCCCTGAGACTCAGGAAAGAAGATTGTTCAATTTTCTGTTGTTTACAATGCTGGTCTACATTAACTGGGAGAGGGGCAAGATCTGAGAGCCAATTACTCACAGATTTAAATAACTATTAAGTACCCACTATCAGAATAGCACTGAGCTCACTAACACCAGGAATGCAAAGATGACTGCTGTCCACACATGCTTACTGTCTAGTCCGGTCTACAAATAAACCGAGGTGGAATATAAATGCCATCAGAAAGGTGCCTACAAGATGTGGGGTCATGGTACAGTCCTTCTGACAAGCAGCCTTTTAAGTGGTGGATTTGCATATTGAAAGCCCAGAGAGGTGTGTGATAGGGGACCTTTCTCCAGACCCCATCCCCCAAAAAAGGGAGGCTCTAGAGGCCAGACCAACTTTCAGGGCCTCAGATATTTGGTCGGGCTGGCTCCTTTGAACGTGTTCCCTGACTCCTCCAGGTGCATGGAGGCCTCTCAGACTTCGAGGTCCACAGTGACATCATCCATTGGAGACCTTGGCTCCCTTTACTTTCCATCAGAAATAGTCAGCATCACCCCTCGGGCAAAGAACGGAGGAGGAGGTGCGAGGGTGGAGACTGTGACTCATTCTCTCCCTGGGAAGCTTTGCTTATTCATTGTAAAAAGGGGCAGCACAGGGCAGTACGGTGACGATGGCTGGCTGCAGCAGGAGGTGGCGTGTGTGTCCTTATGGAGGATGTTCCTTAGTCAGAGATCACAGCTAGAGATCATTGCCAAGAGCCTCTGCTCTGAGGGTAAGAGGGGCCAGCCCTCCACGGGGCTCCACAGCCCAGGCGCGGATTCAGAGGCTTCCTCAGCATGTGCCTCTCCGGTTCTCCCGTTTTCAGAGCCAGTGGCCTGCACAATGGTGATTTCCTCCTTTGCTTTGTGTACTTCTTGCATTTTTAAACAGCAGTTTCTCAGAACAGATGCACTCTTCTCTCCTTCCCTGTGCCCCTTCTGCACAAACAGCAGATTGCCTGCTTCTGTCATCTTCATAGAGAGGAGAGAAACATGCTAATCATGTTCTTTTTCTCTTCCTCCTGCTTGCAATTAGCTATGCGAGCCAAGGGCCCTCTCTCCTCCCTCATCCTCTCCTATGCTGGACAAACACTCCAAGCAGGGGATTTTCCTGGGCACTTCTCACCAAGCCGGTTTCCTTAAGAGACACCTTGGGGTTTTTTCCCCTTCTTTTCTTTTTCAGATCTTTACTTCCTTTGACCTCCTAGGAGTCAGGTTGCTATGCAGCCACTGGTAATTTCTTGATTTCTAGTTCTGTGTATTAAAGACCCAAGAGCATATTGAAATCTACGGAGACCATCAGCATCAAAATTTTTGTCTTTCCTCCTTCTGGGGCTGCTGTATCACACAACTCCAGGGGAATCAGTCACTCAGGGCTGTGCGTCTATCTGCTGGTCCTGCAACACGATGCACAGATGTCACGTAAAACAAATACAGTGCTAAGCCATAAAACAAATTTGTTTTATGACAAAGCACAAGACATAAAACTTGTGATAAAGGGCAACAAAACTCTGTCATATTTTTCTTCCCATGATGACTGTTTTAATGCTCGTTTTGAAATATCAAGTACAAATTCCCCTCCAACACTTTTTTGTTTGGTACCATAAACTCATGAGAAGCTCACTCATTTGAGTAACCCAGCACTGGGCAAACCCACCAGAAGGCTCCTTGTACCTCTGTCTTTGGCAGATGCCCCCATGCACCAGACAGCTAGAATGTGCATATTTAATCCTGAGAAAGAAGAGACTAGGACATCAAGACCTGCCTTCTAGAAGAATGAATCAGTAACTGTATAACAGTAACTGAAAGAATGTGATATCAAAAAGGCTAGATTCAAACACCTTCCAACAACCTTGAGGAGTTGTTAAATGATGCCACACATAGTGGGAAGGGGGATTCTCTGCTTCTTATGACTTCTCAGTTTATATTGTTTGCCTCAGACCTGCCTTTCGGGCTGCTATGAGGAATGGTGGTGGAAATGCTATGGAATGGCGTGTTTCTGTGCTGCTTCTCTTCCTCCTCCTAATTCCTAGCAAGGTAGGAAGTTGAGGCTATGGCCAGGCCTGCATCAGCCTGGAGGTGTAGCAGTTGGAGGCCAAGCAGGAACACAGAAACCACGCAAGTACTTAAAGCAGAGGGGGCTGAATGCAAGAAATAGGTTCCATGGGTATCCCTATTTGAATTCACCACAAGACCTAGAGACAAGAATTCCAGTAAAAGTAATTTTGCTGAGCAGTGATGCCAGGAAATGCAAGTAGAAGAATGGTGAGACAGACAAGGGAAGGCAGCCAGTCAATCTAAGGGTACGTTATCAAGCATGTTCCCACTGTGAGCTGGAGCTCAATCCTGCAGGGTGCCCTGGAAGCCCGTGTAGAACACACCTCAGGATTGTTGCCCTCGCTCAGGAGTAAGGAAACTGGAGCATTTATCTATCAACAGTCTTTCTGAGTTGCTGCGGTTTCTGGGGACATTCATTCTCTGGCTTGCTCTGAACACAGGCTGAACATGCTCCAGTGGCCAGAACCAAAGCCTTCCGGCAGTGAGTCTCAGGTGTTTCTGTAAGGGCTTGTAAAGATGAATACCTAAGTATACGGGTAGGACATAATAGTGTCTCCTACAAGTGACAGGAGAGCTGAGAAGCCAAACAAAAGACAGTGAGGCCACCCAGAGATAAGCAACAGCAAAAGTGGTTCAACACATAAACAGAAGCAAAAACAAATACCATACGATCATCTCAATAGATGCAAAAAAGCATTCAATAAAACCCAGCACCCTTTCATGATAAAAACCCTCAACAAACTAGGCATAGAAGAAATATACCTCAAATTTATAAAAGCCATATATGACAAACCCACAGCTAACATCATACTAAATGGGGAAAGTTGAAAGCATTCCCTCGAAAACTAGAATAAAACAAGGGTGCCCACTGTCACCGTTTCTATTCAACATAGTATCGAAAGTCCTAGCCAGAACAATCAGACAAGAGAGAGAAATAAATGGCATCCAAATCAAGAAAGAGGAGATCAAACTATGACTATGTGTTGATTATCTGATCTTATAGCAAGAAAACCCTACAGGGAAAATCCTACTCCACCAAAAGACTCTTAGAATTGATAAATTCAGCAAAGTTTCAGGTTACAAAATCAATGTACACAAATCAATAGAATTTCTATATACTAATAACAGTAAAGCTGAGATGTAAATCAGTGATTCAACACCATTCACAATAGCTACAAAGAAAATAAAATACCTAGCAATATAGTTAACCAAGGAGGTGAAAGATCTCTACAGGGAGAACCAGAAAATACTGATGAAAGAAATCATAGATGACACAAACAAATGAAAAAACATTTATTGCTCACGGATTGGCAGAATCAATATCATTAAAATGTCGATACTGCCCAAAGTGATTTACAGAGATATAAAGGACATTGGAAACCAAGAAAAAATGAGGGTTGAAGGGAGGGTGAGGGATAAAAACTTACCTATTGGATACAATGAACACTATTCTGGTGATGGGCACACCAAAAGCCTTGACTTTAGGTTATATAAGGTATCCCTGTAACAAAAACATTTGTACCCCCTTAATATTTTGAAATAAAAAAATAAAATGGTAGATTAAATGTTAATAATGAAGATTAAAAGTCATCATTCTATAGCTATTGCACCGTGAATAGCACACACACAAAAACTGAGAAAATATTCTTCCAGTATTCAAAATCTGTAATGCAATTCAACAAAGAAATTGCTCGCATCATTGATAAAAAGTGAAGTTCTAATATGCATAGTACAAAAGCTGAAAGATATTTAAATTTAATGATTATAATTTTATAAGGGTAGGAAATAATTTGTTAGAATAACATAGTAGATTACATATCAGAGTAATGACAATAAATTTCAAAAGGAAAGAGAGGATTGAGATGCAACTCCATTTGTTAAATCATGGTTCACTTGCAACCATAGCCTGGCTATAGATTAAGAGTTCAGCAAAAAATCAATGAAAGCATTCTATGAGAATAAATTGGCTATATGGAATTTACTGTAAAAAGTATTATATATCTTAGTATAATTTGTAAATTGCATGCTACAAATTCTCAATATCAGTAAAATTTATAATAAGTATACACACAGGTATATTGCATATTATATTTTTTCTTGGACAGCTGGTCGTTAAGCCTTCACCAGCACACCACTGGTAAAATATATTCATTTAAAGGTGAAGCTGTCACACAGGTTATACCATATTAGGATCCTGAAGATGTCATCTGATCCAGATATCTCTATATGTAGGAAAGTATTCTCTCTAGTCTAAGTCACACTCCAGTGCTTCTTTCAATTCAATCCACCACGTATTTGTTGAGCATTTATTGTATGTTAGAAAGATTTTATTAAATTAGTATTAGAGCTTCAAGAAATCTTTGAGATATTGAAGTTTAACCTTCTCATTTTTTAAATTGTGATAAAATTCACCATTTTAAAGTGTACCATTCAGTGGTTTTTAATATCTATGTTGTACAAGCGTCACTGCTACCTAGTTCCAGACATTTTGTCATGTCAGAAAGAAACCCTGGGCCCAATAAGCAGTCACTCCCCATTTCTCCCTCCCCTCCCCTTAGCTCCCACCAAACACTATTCTACTTTCTATCTCTATGGATTTGCCTATTTTAGACATTTCACACAAATGGAATCCTGCAAGATATGGCCTTTCTTGTCTGGTTTCTTTCACTTCATTTTCAAGGCTTTCGGGGTCCACTCATGTTGTAGCATGTATCAGCATGTCATCCCTTTTTATGCATGAATAATATTCCATTGTATAGATATGCCACATTTTTTATTCATTCATCAGCTGATGGACATCGGGTTGTCTCCATTTTTTTGGCTGTCATGAATCATGTTGCTATGAACATTCATGTACAAGTTTTTGTTTGCATATATTTTTAATTGCTGGATTACATGGTAATTCTACGTCTAACTTTTTGAGGAACTACCAGACTGTTTCCACAAGGCTGTATCACTTTACACTCCCGCTGGCAATGTAAATTTTAAAATGAGGATTCTCCCTCCCAGGAAGGTTAAGTGACTTGTACAAAGCCATGACAGAACTGGTACGAACATCAGGTCTCCCGTCTTCCACTCTGGTGCCCCTTTCACCACTCCAAGGCCCCACTCAAAGGCCGACGCAATGTGCTCTTTCTGCTGCACAACTTAGGACAGGAAAGTAGGCCCTGTAGGAAAAAAATG
The DNA here is from genome assembly GCF_020740605.2 of Lemur catta. Taxonomy (NCBI): domain Eukaryota; kingdom Metazoa; phylum Chordata; class Mammalia; order Primates; family Lemuridae; genus Lemur; species Lemur catta. Next base: position 45,588,114 of record NC_059139.1, read on the forward strand.
TAATATTGGTGAAAACAAAAAGGATGGGTTAACTAGAAAATTCAATCAATCAGAACCCACCTCCCATCCCCCCTCAGCCTCCACCCCAATGACCCAATCTCACAAATTTCTGCTCTATTAAAGTGAACCAATAACACTCTGGCATTAGCATAAACACTCAGAACAGTAAGATCATTGTTCCAGCCCATTTTGAAGGTACTTTTCTGAGAGATGAGCATCGACTCTTCCCTTCCTCCTCTCCTTGCTGTATTTCAGGCTCCTTCGTTCTTTACTCGGGGCCTCTATGACGGCAGCCTCTCTGGCTTCTGGTTCCTGTTTTTACCACTGTCCCCTCTGTATTCCCCTGTCCCTAGCCAGCTATTCAAACAAAGATCTCATCGTATCATTCCCCTGCCGTAAAGAACACTGGTGATTAGTGAAGCACTGAAGGCCCTTCCCGACTTAGGCTCCAGCCACCCTTCCAGTTTATATCTGCACCCTCTCACTCATTTTGTGCCTAAACCAGACCAAAAGAACCACAGATCTCTCAACACACCCAGCACCTTCGTAGTTTCAAAATGTTTCCAAATCATAGTTAATTCAAATAACAATACTAAAAGCCTTGTATGTGTACCATTCTGGGGATTCAAATGATTCAAATTCACATCTCTTGCCTTCAAAGAATAAACTTACGACCACTGTTACAGATGAAGCTCCCGTTAAGCAAATAATAACAATATAATCTAATATATAAAATAATAGATATGCAAAGTGTAGAAGTAGAGCAGCATAGGAAATTTCTAATTTTCTCCAGGAGTAGTTCATAAAAGGCTTTGCAGAGGATATAATGCTTGAGCAGGGCTTTGAAGGATGAAGAGAAGTTCACCAAGAGAACATGGAAAGACGTATTAGGGAACCCCTGGGCAGTTCTGGAGAACTGGAGCAAAATGAGACAGGCGAGAGAATGGCAGGAGATAGCCTACAGAGGTCGTGCATGCCAGAGAAAAAAGGCTTGTGCACCAACTAAGAAGCCTGCATTTTGCCCTGTAAGCAATGAGAAGTTTTAAGCAGAGAAAAGATTGGTTTACGTTTTTCTAGATAATTCAGGGGACAATGGAGGGAGTAGATTCAATGACCCCCAAAGAGTGGAGGCAAGGGCACTCTCGCCACAGTTCAGGCCTGACATTAGGCTGCAGGGTGATAGCAGCAAAGCAGGGAAACCTACTCTCCTTTCTCTGCCTGGCAACCATCACCTTCCAGAGTACCTAGAACCCCTGGTGGAGTTAACCGCTGTCTCTTCTATTGTCTAGCACTGGGTACACACCTTTACCATGACACCCCTCTCATGGAATGAGTTTTCTTTTGACACATCCATCCTTCCCTCACCTCCAGACTACAGCTCTGAGAAGGCAAAGGCCAGGACACCCCAGCATCCAGTACCTGTCACTTCTGAAATTACTTCTCAAACTTTGATTAAGATGCAGACTCTGATTCGGTAGGTCTAGGCTGGAGGTGAGATTCTGCATTTCTAATGAGCGTCCCCGGTGCGTGCGACAGGCTACTCTCTGAGGAGCAAGGCCTTAGCAGAGTCAACAGACTGGTTGCCTGGGCGGGAACTGCTCCTGGAACGCAGGCTTACAGAGCTCACGCCTCTTCTGCTTCCTGGTCCTCACAAAAGGAGTCCGCAGCATGTGGCATTGGGTCCTCAGCCAAGGGGAGAAAAATTCTGGGGAAAATTCTCCTTGACCAGGCCCCTTATTTTCCATGGAAATGCACACCGCTGTTGAGTGAGAATGGCAAGCGAGTCCACCTCCTCCCAGTGGATGCTCAGTAATAGAGCAAAGAGCCAATCAGCCCTCAGTATATTAATGAATGCCCTTGGTAGGCACAAGGCCCTTGAATAATTGATAAATGGGCCTGTGTTCTGTTTGCTGTAGCTCTGGCCGACGCTGCTCATTATGGGAGATGATTCACTCAGTTCTGTGGAACAACTTGTTCCAAGGTCTAACTCCACTTCCCTTGTTATTTTTTTAAATAAAAAAGCACGCACCTGTGGAATTCATATGCATGCAACTGTGTCCAGAATAGAAATGAGGGAATTAATTTGTGTCCTGCAGCCCATAATAGAGCAACTTCAGTGGCCCCTGCCAAGGGGATTAGTTTTGGGAATGACTTCTTTCCTTGCAGAGGAGGAAAGGTACAGACATGTCAGGTCTCTGCTGGCTGCGAGGATTGCAGGAGCAGGATGAATTGCAATGAGACCATCTCCCCCAGTAGTGCTTATGATTGCTAGGTTTGGCAAACGGACAATTGGTATTCAAATTATATGCCTGTATTTTAGACTGGACTGGGCATCTGGGAGCTAATTTAGTGTGTCCAGTTCCTATTAGCCATGTGTCTCTAAGTGCTAAGGACTGCCTTGTGAATTGGGTCCAGAAAACAGTTTAATTTTGCTCTCAAATCCTGGTAGTTTAACATGTCCCTTCTCTGTCCCCCAAGTTTGGAAATTTCTCTGTTTCATCTTTCTAATCTATCATTTGGATGAAAAGATGACTATTTGTTTTATAAAATCAAGTAAAACTAACAATTACCCTAGACACATTTCCGTAGTGGTTTGCACATGTGCAGATTCAGCCCTGATGAAACCCTTAGTGACAGGAGGAGAAGCTAATGGCCCGAGACTCAGAGGCTGCTTCTTTATACTTCAAGAATGAGCGAGACAGGTGGTCCGGCAAAGCCTGAGTGTGCTGAAGCCCAAGTGTGAGCCCTGGAAGACACCATCCACCCATCTCTAATCCCCAATACTGCTCTGATTCTCAGATGCTAATAGGACTCAGCCCAGTCCCCAGAGTATCATCTGGATTGAGTTGGGTTCAAAAGCTAGATCCAGCTGTGGATTTCTTCTGACTGTCTCCGGCAAGGCTTCGGACTAAACTGGGCTCTGGGCCCACCATAGAAGGGACTAGATTTCCCTGCCAAATTGGAACTAACCAGCCCTTGAGGAATCCCTGGGATGCAGCGTGACCAGCTCCCTTACCCTAACTTTGATTCCGACCACATTCTTCAGACCTAATGAGTCAGTGGCCCTTCAAGGCTGGAGGAGAGGAGATAGGCTTTAGGAATTTTGTTCTACTACCTTCCTATGAGATTATCAATAGCTGGCCAAACCTGGGAGCTAGAAATGTTGGGGAAAGGCAAAGATTCTCAGTCTCTTCTCTCTTCTTCGGTTCTCCTCCTGTTGCTGGCATTTGGCCTGGCCGGCACCTCTCTCATTGTCCTCCACAATGCTCATCTGGAAAGAGCAGTGTCTGAACAACATCCCTTTGTCTGCCTGCTGATCCTAGCGTCACTCAGGATATTGGGCCAGATTCTCACCCTGTCTGCTCTTCCTTCCTTCCCACCTCTCTTGTTGCTTTAGAGCCCAGAATTGCTTTAATGCAGGGAGATGTCCTGTGTGCCACAGAAACAATGTGGACAAGAGAACACATGCTGGTTAAGTCCCCTCATGGCTGGGGCAGCAGCCAAGACTGCTGCTGCTGGGGAACCTTTCTACAGACAAAGACAGGGAAGGCACTCCATGGGGACTTAGAAAAGTGGATCATACATGCCAGGGTCAGAGGAGAACTTAAGATCCGCAAGTCACCACTCACCTGATTTTGAATCCCAATAACACTAGCCCTCCCAAGTCTCCATCAGGATATGTTTGAATAGCCTGCATTAGTCTGGCTATCTGAGAAATAGGTATCAAGGCAGAATTAAATGTGCAGGGATTTTATTAGTGGAAATGCCGGAATGAAAGAAATAGGAAGGGAGCCAGGGAAGGCTGGGAGAGCCATCACCAACATGCAAATCTGACCCTAAATGAAGGATAGAGGGAGGAAAGATTGGGTGGAAGCTTTCTAGACTGCGTGCAATCCAAGAAAGTTTCAGCAAAGCCTCTGGGGAGCCAAAGTAGGCTAGCAAAGAAGTCCCGTGTTTCCCTGGAATGGGTCTGCTTTAGCATTCCTGCCACACGTGGGCTGGCAGGGGGCACCTACAGGAGGCGCGCCCCCTGTGCAGAGGCAGTGATGGTGTGTTTGTCCCTCCCTACTCCTGTGTCAGCCCACCTGTCTCCCAGAACAGGGAGAGAGGACAACAGGACAGCCACGTAGACTGGGGCTAGACCAGAGCAGAGGAGAGAGGACAAGTCTGGAAACCAAGAAGCAGCAGAAACTCACGCCTGCCTCCCACAGGGCACTTGGGACAGACAATTGACCAGTGCTCAAGTTCCATGGATCATGGGGCTCGGACCTAGTCCTGGTTAAAAGGGGAGGGATATATGCTGGGTCTATAGTATTTCATTTTAACCCCAAAGTTAACTCAGATTATAATGAAACTCCAATCAATGCAAGTGATGAGCAATTCTTCCCTGAAATCCATTCCCACTGTTCTCCTAGCCCCAGCTGACACATTTAAACAAACACTGATCAGCACTTAGGGGTGTGGGTTCCTAATGGGAACAGATAATGTGAAATGCCCACTGGTTCAAGATCCCATTGTTTCCCTCCTTCTTTGTAAAAACAATAGCAGTTCTAGGGCAGTTGGAATTGGCTATTTTGGAAAATCATGAGGAAATGGCTAAAATGACATGAAATTGCAAAGTGTTACAGCAATTCTTAGTGACAGTGTACAGCATCGAGGACATCAGACTCTTCAGACTGGACAGCTCCTGCATTCTGCCCCCGGGGCCTCTGCTTGGATATTACGGCCTTATCCCTAGCGTCTGATTTCTAATATTGCCTGCACGATGAGCCTGGGGCGTTGCCATGGAAAGCACTCACAGCTGATGAACCCATCAGAATGTCGTCAGGTTTGAGCCTGGCTGGTGCCTGCTACCTTGTGGCGGAGCTTTCTGTAACTGTATTCAGAATTCACAAGACACAAGCGAGCCCACACACATATGCACATACCAAGAAAAGAGAAAGCAATCAGGGAATATCCTCTGATGATAGTCTGTGATTTTTTTCCACTCGATTCTTATTTTGATAAAATGTGAGACCTGAAATTTAGAAATATTAAGAATCATAGAATCTGCTTTCTCTTCTACTCCATGTGCAGTGTGGCCAACATCATATGCTGAGCAACTAGAGGAAGTAAATAAGAAAGAGGAGTTTTAAAGGAGGAAAACTATGTTTTAAGGCATAGATTCTATTCCAGTAATAGAACAAAGATCAATATAAGGACACAGAAATTGATTTACGGGAAAACACATGATTTTAAAACAGTGTCTTCTGCAACAACATGGATGAATTCCAAAAATATTAAGTTGAGCAAAAGAAGCCACGAACAAAAGAATATCTGCTGTGTAGTTTCATTTATATGAAGTTCAAAACTAATTTACAGCAATAAAAGTCAGAATTATGGTTGTCTAGGACAGAGTAAGAGATGAATTAACTGGAAAAACCCTAAGGGAATTTTGTGGAACGAAGAGAACGTTTTACATCTTGATGTGGGTGATGGTTACATGGTTGGATACCTTCCCCAATGTGCCAAGTCCACCTCTTGTGTTCCCAAGAGGCCATTCTCAAGTAACCAGGAAAGTTTTGTGAGCTGGTTGTTAGCTAAAATAGGCAAACGTCGGAGTATTTAAATCATGAAAATCAACAAATGCTACAAATTGGGTTTGGATTTTTTTTTTTGAGAGCCAGTTTACTAGCACACCCCTGAATACATCACCCCTGAATACATCTGTCAAACTTCACCAAAGTATACACTTAAGATTTATGTATTTTACTGTATATAAATCATACCTCAATAAAGCAGTGGTAGCGAAAAAGGGAAAAAAGGATAAAACAGCATCTTCAATTAGTGAGCTAGTCCAGTTGTTCCTTTATGACTTTCATGCCCCTACGTGACTTTTTAAATTCCCTTTTCTAAAATTAAGGATCACCATGACTATAGGAAATAGCTGGCTTGGCACTGGCTGCTCTGTAAGCTGTTGAGTTGCATTTGATTCACATATAGCTAATTTTGATCTATTGTATATCCTAATTTTTACTACCACTCTTAAAATATACTTACACACACAAAGTATAGGTGCACCCTACTTCTTGAAAAAGTTTGATATGTAAAAGTTTTAATATGCCAAACAGAGAAAATATTATATTATTCAATAACTTAGTTAACAAAGTATTCTTTTTAATTGAGTAAACCCCCATCACTTTTATGCTTTATTTTCATTATCTTTTGTTTTGTGGGGTTTTTTTAAATCCTAAAAAGAGCTATTTGGCTATGTTGCATTCAAACAACACAAAAAGGCTAAAGAAAATGCTTCTCCCCAGATTTTATCCTGAGTCCCACTCTCTAAGGATAGCCATGGTTAAACATTAGGACATAGCTGTCCAATATTTTTCTAAATGTACATTATATACAAATCAAAACATATAAACACACATCGTACTTTCTAAAAACAAAAATAGGATTATGTACAATGTTACACAACTTGGCCTGTTTATTTAATCTCCCATGATCATCTTTCCATATCAGTGTACCTCACGCTTTTTAAAAGCTTCATAAGTACTACTATTTATTTAATCAGTCTACTCCTGCTGAACACCTAGGCTTTTTCCAAACTATCATCATTACAAAATTCTACAATGGACACCCTTATGTTAGGCTGAATGATTTGAAATTATTGTTTTTGTATATTAAAAATGGTCCAATGGCAGTAATTTCATATGGTTCAAATCACACATTTGTATTTCTACAGGATCCACTTCTTAAAGTGGAACTGGCGCATCAAAGGAGACGTGTATTTTTTATTTCGATGGCTGGTGGTACGCTACCCACCTAAAGGATATGCAAATTTCTACTGTGCTCATTTCCCCATGCCCTTGACTGTAATAAAAGCTTTCAATCTTTTTAATTTTTGCTAGAAAATTATACCTCAGTGTTTTGATTTGCTTTTCTTTCGTTATGATTGAGGAGGTTGCATATCTTTTCGTATGCATATTGCACGCATGGCATTTAAAACATCGTTTGATTCTCCCAGGACTCTCCACTCTTATTTGCAAAAAGAAAATTGAACCTGGTTTTGAAAGAATTAAAGAACATATGCCTATTATTAAAAGAACAACTTTTAGGAAGCTGGAATGGATTATTTTTCTGCCTTCAAATTTCTATTTGTTTCTCTTACTGGACACGCAGACATGTATTGTTTTTGCCCAGAGTGAACTCCTTTGACCTCGTTCTTCTGTTTTCTGAATTTGAATCGCTTGGAAAATCCACCGGGCTTTGGATCCGAGAGGGCTTTGGATCCGAGAAGCAGCAGACACGAGGCTCGCCGCGAGGGTGTGGGCTTTGCGGCCGTGCTGCCTGCCTGCCAGCAGGGGCCTCTGCAGCTCTGAAAGGCCGCCTGGCCCGAGCTCCATTTTCTCCCTTCTCAACAAGCTTCATCTCTCTCCCCAGTGCAGAGAGGCAATTGCTGGCTTCTGCTCAGGCAGACTAATTTACTGAATTAAAGTCGTTTGGCTTCCACCATAGCAATTAGTATGCAAATTACCGGTATATTACCTGCCGAGTCATAAATTACATTGACAAACTTAATATTCACAGATTCAACATACCAGTGAGGGTAATTTTTCTATTTTTCAGTAGCTGTAGACCAGAGCGATCCATCGCCTTATTGAACCGTTACACATTAAATCAACAGTTGAAAAATTAAGCATTTTTCAAAGCATTTTGTTATGCATTTATTTCTTTCAGCAAGCAGTAAAGTGGAACATTAAATATACAATGTGTCTAAATGTACTAAATGACTGGTGAATACAATTAAGCCTAAAACAGTCCTTTTGTAACTTAAAAAAAGAGACACAACAAAGGAAAATCTATACGATAATACAACCTATTTAATCCTCTTCAACATCATTAGAACCAAATATTTTCTAGTTCGGGTTCCCATAAGTAAGTGAGAAGAATCATTAATCTCTAATCTGTGGTTCAAGCTACCGCTGCTCACAAATGGAAAGTGGCTGGTCCATAGGAAAGGGATGGGGCAAGTCCACATAGGGGTGGACAGAGCCAAGTCTCATCACATCCACACGGTTCGTTCATCCAAGAGCAAACTGAGCCCACATTCTGTGCCAAGCTGGAGAGATGGATCTTGTCCCCGAGGGATTTAAGGATAGCTAGAGTCAAAGTCCCTTAGCTCAGCACCTGCTGGTGGAACAGCACGGTGAGTGTTAATCATTGAAGAGTCATGGGGACCCTCCCAGCATTTTGTCCACATCCAGCCACCAAAGCCACTGGGAAGTTAGTGAGACTCTAGAATCCCTTCCTCTAATTCCTCTCTGCACACTCCCACAAAACAAAATTACCTTTGCTTTAAGATTCTAACACTGCTCTTAAGATGATCAAAGGACATATTTATTGATCATTCAAGCAAGGGGAATCTGAGAAAGTTTGCTCGAGATGATTAGCAGGAATGTACTAAGAGAGACCCATTCACAGATGTGCAGATAATGCCAATTTGCCAATCAGTCAGGTGTCTGATGTCTGACATTTGGTCCTTAACTTTGAAAAGTATTTGGTTTGCACAGAGAATACCAAACCAAACAAAAACGTCCCCTCTGGAGATGGGAGAGAGGCAGGGGTAGAAAACCACAACCCAGGCCCACGGTGGCTTCTGTGTCCCCCACATCATAGTTGAGGATGGGCATCACCACTCCAAACTCTGAGAGGAGAGCCACCACGGCCCACTCTCCCTAACCAGCTTATACCTTCCTTTGTGGAGCTCAGGTCTGAAGAAAGAATGAATTATTTTCTCTTCAACGAGCCTTCCTGGAGAGTGAGGCAAAGTGAAGTCAGAGAAGACAGCTCAGTTAATTTGGCTGTGCAGTAAAGGATGTGCAGAACGTGCAACTCAAACCTCCCACCCTGTGACATTTTCCAGGATCTGGGGGGCTCCATGCAGCAAAACCTGGAAGCAGTAGGAACATGGAGCAGGAGTTGAAAACAAATATGCATCATGTGCTTCTCCAGAGAGCCAGCTACATGGATGGCCAACAGGGAGGTTTACCGTTACATCAGCCTGTCTTTTCATTGCTCATTCAGTAAGTATTTACTAAGTGCATCTTATGCGCTGGCACTGTGTCTTCTGTCAAAATTTTTCACTTAGTGTCAGCCTAGAATCTCATATTGCTATGGCTTGGATATGGTTTGTCACCACCAAAACTCATGTTGAAATTTATCCCCAATGTGGTGCTGAATGGCTTGGTGCTGTTCTTGTGGTAATGACAGAGTTCTCGTTCTCGTGACACTGGATTAGTTCTGACAGGAATGTTTCCTTGAGAATGAGTTGTTATAAAGCCAGGACACTCCTTGGATTTTCCCCTCTTCACATGTGTCTGCTTTGCCTTTGACCTTCTCTGCATGTTATGATGCAGCACAAAAGCCCTCTCCTGAAGCCAACAGATGCTGGTGACACGCCCCTGGAACCTCCCAGCCTGCAGAATTGTGAGCTAAATAAACTTCTTTTCTTTATAAATTATGCAGTCGCAGGTAATCTGATATAGCAACACAAAATGGACTAAGACACATAAAAATGCATTTTTTAAAACTGCCAGATTCTCAGTATGTATGAACTTTAAAGTGTGAGCATAAAGCCCTTAGTAATCAAATAACAGGCCTTCCTTTTTCAAAATTAATTAATTAATTTTTAATTGAAAAATGAAAATTGTATATATTTATCATGTACAACATAATGTTTTGAAATATGTGGAATTGTGGAATGGCTAATTTGAGCTACTTGACATATGTATTACCTCACATACTTATCATTTTTGGGTGAGAATACTTAAAATCTTCTCTCTTAGCAATTTTCAATAATATAATACATTGTTATCAACCATAGTTACCATGTTGTACAGATCTCTGGAACATATTCCTCCTAACTACAATTTTGTATCCTTTGATCAATTTCTCCCCAATGCCCCCAACGTCACCATTTCAGCCCTTGGTAACCACCATTGTACCTTCAGTTTCTATAAGTTCACCTTTTTTAGATTCTACATATAGGTGAGATTATTCAGTATTTGTTTTTCTGTGTCTGGCTTATTTTGCTTAATCTAATTTCCTCCACATTCATCCATGTTTTTGCAAATGACAGGATATCCTTCATTTTTAAGGCTGAATAGTATTCATTCCATTGTGTATACGTACCACATTTTTTTACCCAATCATCTGCTGATGGACACTTTGATTGATTCCGTATCTTAGCTATTGTGAATAATGCTACAATAAACATGGGAGTGCAGCTATCTCTTAAACATATTGATGTCAATTCCTTTGAATATGTACTTAGAAGTGGAATTGCTGGATCATGTAGTAGTTCTATTTTTAATTTTTTGAGGAATCTTTATACTGTTTTTTATAATGGCTGGACTAATTTGCATTCCCACCAACAGTGTACAAAGATTCCCTTTTCTCTACATCCTTACCAACACTTATCTTTCATTCTCATGATAATAGCCATTCTAACAGGTGTGAGGTAATATCATTGGGGTTTTAATTTGCATTTCCCTGATGATTAATGATGTTTGCATTTTTTATATAACTGTTGGCCATTTGTATGCCTTCTTTTGAGAAATGTCTATTCAAGTCCTTTGCCCATATGTTAATTGGGTTATTTGCTTTCTTACTGTTGAGTTGTTTGAGTTCCTTATATATTTTGGACATTAGCCTCTTATCCAATGTATAGTTTGTAAATATTTTCTCCTACTCCATAGTTTGTCTCTTCACTCTGTTGATTATTTCCTTTGCTATGCAGAAGCTTTTTAGTTTTATGTAATTCCATTTGTCTATTTTCACTTTTGTTGCCTGTGCTTTTGGGGTCCTATACAAAAAAATCACTGCCCAGAGCAGTATCATGAACCTTCTTCCTTATGTTCTTTTGGTAGTTTTACAGTTTCAAAAATAGGTCCTCTTTACTTATTCTTGTAAAAATAATATTTGAAGAGCTGCTAAATGTAACACATGGTTTTGAGGTAGTGAATATGTAAGTAAGACACAAAGAAAGTGCATGGGGACCCAGAGCACAAGCCCTGGAGTCCAATAGCCAGGTTCAAATCTTGGCTATGCCACTTTTTATTGGGTGACCCTAGCAAAGTAACTTAACTGTGCTTTACCCTGTCATATCTATCAAACAGAGAAAATGATGCATACCTCAGAGGGTTTAATAAAGATTAAATGAGATAATACATGTAAAATACATGTAATTACATGTAAAAAGAAAAATGCAATTAATGTAAAAACCATACTTTCCTATGGGATTATTGAAAAAAACCTTGATGAACTGAAATCCTAAAGAGCCCTTTATGAATAAGCAGAGAGCTGTGGAAGTTTCCTAGGGGCAAAAGCTGGATATGAGTGAAGGCAACTGAAGAAAAAAGGTTGCCAAAGACTAAGAGATTTTGCTGCATCAGAAAAATACTTGAAGAAATAATGCCAAAAATTTTCAAAATTAGATTTTAAAAAAATGAATCCACAAGTCCAAGAAGCATTTACAAAAAAAAAAAAAACCACCCACCAGATGTATCATATAATGTTGAAATATTAAATCCCTCCTCCCAGTTGGGAACAAAGCATAAATGTTCTATCTCACCATTTTTATGCAGCATTGTATTGGAGGTCACACTCAAGGTAATAAGGCAAGAAAAATAGATAAAAAATGTAAAAAGTAAACAGTCTTTAGTAAAAAGAAAAAGTAAAACAGTCTTTATTCATATATAACATGATTATATACCTAGAATATTCCAATCAGGGGGTAGGGGAGACTACTAATTTAATAAATAAATTTAGCAAAGGCTCAAGACATAAGGTCAATATATTATACATACATATATATACACACACACAATGCTCATGGGTTGGAGGACTCTATATTGTAATATGTCAATTGTCCCAATTGATCTATAAGTTCAATGCACCTCCCATTAAAATCCCACAAGACTTTGTTGTAGAAATTTATAAGATAAAACTAAAATTTATATGGCAATGTAATGAACCTAGAGTAGACAAAATCTTGAGAAAAAACTAAGTTAAAGGATATATACTACCAGATTTTAAAACTTACTATAAAGCTACACTAATTAACAAAGTATAGTGTGAACATAAATATAGACAATGGATCACTTAAACTCAATAAAAAGTTGAGAAATAGACTCATATATGAGGTTAATTTATTTATTATAAAATGTGCCAATGCAATTCAATGAGGGAAAGACTTTTCAACAGCTGCTGTTGGAACAAGTGGATATCCATATGAAAAAAAAAATGAGTCTTGATACTTTTCTCATACTACACACAAAAGTTATTCATGATGAAATGCAGGCCCCAACATAAAAACTAAAACAAGAAAGCTACTAGAAGAAAACACAGGACAATATATTTTCAACATTGGATAACCAAAGATTTGTTAGAAAATGCAAAAAAAAAAAAATTAACAATTGAATAAAAATTAATAAACTTGATTTCTGCTCATCAAAAATTACTAGACTTGGGAGCAATATTTGTGATAGATATACTGCAAAAAGATTCATATACAAAACATGAAAGGAACTACACAAATCAATAATAAAAAGACAATCTTATAAAAATATCAAAAGACTTGGCCAGATACTTTACAAAAGAGAATATACAATGGCCAATAAACATATGAGAAGATGTTCAAGGTGTTAGCCAAGATAAAAATGCAAATTAAGACCAAAGTGCTATGCCACTACACACTCATTAGAATGAAAAATTTTAAAAGACTGACCATACCAACGGTCACTGCCGGTCACTGCACGTTGAAAAACAGTTTGGCAGTTTCTTATAAAATTAAACACACCTCGGGCTTATGACCCAGCAATTCCACCCCTAGGTATTTACCCAAGAGAAATGAGTAACGTGTCCACAAAAAGACTTCTATGAGAATGTTTATTGGCACTTTATTTATGTGAACAAAAGTTCTCTGAAAAGGAATTTGGAGGAAAGACTTTATTCCAGTGAACAGTTTACAAACCAGGGAAGACATTCAAATGTCTGGGTGAGATTTGACTGAAAGGAAAGAAGTGGATAAGACCCTCCTGTGTGAGTGGGAAGAAGAGAGAAGACAATGTTATAAGCAAAAGGAGAAAAATATAAAAACACGCCTGTAATGTTTTCCTCCTCCTTTTTTCATGAGTAATCAAAAACTACAGAGCACCAAGAAAGATGGTTTTTAAAAAATCAGGCTTACTCCAACAGCAAATATTAATGTCCCTGTGCATAGATTGGCAGCTGAGGGTATTTGGGCTGTTATCACCTCAAATCCCACCGGGAGCTGTGATCTGCGGTGAGAGTGGAGAACTACCTTCTTTCCTAAGAGGAGAGAACTATCTTTGCGACCTACATTGGCTCCTGAGATTTTGTCTTGGCCTAGTGTAACCTGGGGTTATTACCAATGTTTAAACTTTTAAGGAAAAACATCCTTGTCCCTACACCTCAGGCTTCATTTCCTCAGGAGTTTAGGTCTGTTGCCAAGTGTCCTGGGAGCTGACTTCAGGTCTTGCGAGTCCTGAGATGAATTCAGACATTGCTGAGTTCTGAGATGAAGCACAGGCCTCCCTTCATACTCCCAGCTCCAGGGAAAATCCCAGCCTCACAAGGATGTTGTTCCTGGAGCTATAAGAGACCCCAAATTGCACTCACCCAAACTGCTGGAAAATGAACAGTGGTTCAACACAGCAAAAGGGTTGATAATGGTTGGAAATAATAGAAAAAACCTTCCTCTATCTTTACATGTATTATAATACATATATAGTATGGTATTATATAATACATATAATGCGTAATATAATAGATCAAGCATACAGTTTAACAATTTAAAAGAAATAAATGAAGGGTATATGTTGTGTAAGAAAAACCCAAAACTTCGTAAACAAACTTTTCTAATATTTTGTGGAGACAACTTAATTTTGTCACCTAGGAGTTTCTGTCTCTCCATCTTGGCCTTCCGTACCCGCTGTGTCATTGATTGGAGGGACAGGACAGTGAGAGAAATATTTTCACTGCCTCTGCTTGGTCCAGGAGTTGGATTACAGTCACGTGGTTCTAGAACTGTGGAAGCAGCGGATTTATATTTTTAGAGGCAACTGGCAAACTATACATGGAAAAGAGGTCAAAAGTGATAGGGACAAAGCTTAGGCAACTTGTAGTCACTTCCTTTCCTGGTGTCATCTTACTTTGCAAGTGTTAACTGTGTAAGCATTTCTTGTCTCCCTTTAGACCCAGGGAAATAAGGCAGGCAGTAATTAAGCAACTGATGTGAGTCAACCCAGCAAGTTCCTACTGATGGTTGAAAATTCAGCACTCCTAACTCCAAATCCATTCTCCTGCCTTGAACCACGGTCATTTCCTCTTTAATCACATGCATCTTGTTAGGGATTATGGAAGTGAACTTTCAGAATTCAAAATACATTTCCCAATAGTGGCATAGTCATTCACTGGAAACTTTTATGAAAGCAAAGTACGTTTTTTTCTCATCCAAAGAAAAGATACTGACATTTTCTGTTTCCTTATCTGGCAGTACTAATGGCTGCCTACCCCTAAGTGAATGAAGGCGATTCTCCAGAAATGGAGAGTGATATAACCTTAAGTGCTCCACTCTGTGCCAGGTGCTTCATTAGAGAGGCCAGACAGAGTCACAGTACGGAAGGACATATCTATCTCATGCCAATAAGCAGCAAGAGGATGGCCTTGGAAGGCCATTCATTGCCTTGAGACAAAGCTATTCAATTCTTCTGTCTTCCCCTCGTCCTATCAACATCTGAACTCTGCGGACTCAGCTCAGACAAAGAATTACTGTGACATAGAAGAGAAACTCACACTCACCATTATGGCCTAGCTGGAGCTGGAAAGAAATAGCTCATAATCATGGGGAAATCAAAGTAATGCCAGCTTTTTTCCTGCCTTGCAGACATTGGAAAGGGACCAGAGAAGCAGGAGAAGTCAGAGGAGCAAGCAGTAAGATGTGTTCCTGCCTTTCCTTTCCTTGGCCTGCAGGAGTGGGATGTCAAACAGAGTGAGGGGAACCCCAAAAGCAAGGGCATCCCCCCTCAGTTCCCATGCTGGCTTCTGGGAGTAGGTCAAAATCACTGTCTCACACCGAGAGGTCTGATTGGCACTCAAGAGCTAACCTGGGTTCCTGCAGGAGATGAATATTGAATTGAGAGCTGGCCATGAGACCCACTGTGGTGGGACAAGCTGACCTTGGAACAAAGGCTAGAATGAAGCACTAGTACAGGGAACTGGACGGAGAAATCACAGAAACCCAAGGTCTGTCTCCTGTGAGAGCTGAAAGAAAGTTGAGTCATCACAAGGGGAGCACATGCAAGCCCAAAGAATGGATCACAATACTGGTCACAGACAGCAACTTGGGAGGCCACCAGGGCACCCAGAAACCCAAAAAGCAAGTGTACCCAGGCCATCACTTTAGAGACGAATCAAGAATAAGCCAGCACAAACAGAGAACCAGCATGAAGCTAAGCATCTCGCCTTTGTGCAATGCTATGATGATATATAAGTCACCCCAGCCCCCACCCCAACTGGATGATGTCTTGGGGAAAAAAGTAGAAGAAAATGAAAGCAACTTTCAGAGACTGTTTTTATTCAAATGACACTATTTCCTGTAAAGACCATTTAAATTATTGTATCAGACTTAAGTTAAATGGTGTAAGAGTGTGACAGAAACATCAAATTAGCTATTATTTGTTGAGCAATTCATTACAGAAAAATTGAAGAGGCTCTATTCTCTCTGTTCAGCTGAGTTGTGCTGTATATTAAAGTTTATAAATATCCAGTGTAGTATGAGGTCTACCTCCGAATCTGTTGTTTTCCCAGAATACAAGTAATATGTCCCATATTATTATCTCATTTCTTTAAAAATCACATAGGAAGGGTGTCTACACACCTTGGAACACCA
This sequence comes from Lemur catta, assembly GCF_020740605.2. Classification (NCBI taxonomy): domain Eukaryota; kingdom Metazoa; phylum Chordata; class Mammalia; order Primates; family Lemuridae; genus Lemur; species Lemur catta. The sequence continues at coordinate 45,604,072 of NC_059139.1, forward strand.
GTCTTTAGAGCAGATCCAAACCTGAGAAGTACTGATGTGGTACACTTTGCTGACAGAACACGGGCATCTCCCTAGTTCAAAAGGAAATGGAACAAAATGCAGATCATCACATGGAAGACCTTACAGAACCACTTAACTCTCATTTTATTTCCATCTTTTTTGTAAAATAAAATTGTTATTTAATCTGGAAAAGTTTCAAAAGATATGATAATGTGTCCTAAATATGTTCCAATCTCCTTGCCAAAAAAAAAATACCTTCTAAGATACAAAAAGAACCTGTACACGAGGGCATCCGACCACTGTCACTGATTTTTCAAGAATTTTGAAAAATGGGAAAACTTCAGAAAAACTAAATGTGGTCACATGTAGAATAGATGTTCAAAAAGGAGAAGAAGGTCGATGCTATAAACTAGAAGCTAGTGACCTTGCTAGCAGTCCCAGACCAGAGTCTAGAATGGAGCCCTAACTGGGCTGGTCCATGCTCACTTAGCATAGGAAACGATGATCAGTTAGAACCAACACAGTCTTACTTGCCACGTTGGCCTCCTTGCTCTCTGTGAGAGTGGTGCTAGACTCACTGGAAGCAAATTTCAGAAATTTTGCACTTGAATTTTGCAAGGAATTTGGCAAGGTCTTCATAATGGACAAGAGGAAAAAATGTGAGTTGAATCGCAGTACCCTATATTTGTAACTCGATCAGAGTGGTGGTCAATGCCAACCATCGTAGAGGCTCTGGTGTGGACTGGGGGCTCTGTCCATGGCCTGGTTCTATTTTTTGAAGTAATGACTTGAATGAGAGTAGTAATGGCAGCTGATGAAAACCACAGGTGGTGTGAAGCTTTAAGGGAATGGCTAATATATTCTGGGACAAGATCAGGACCCAAAAAGATTCCAGTAGGCAAAAGGTATGGATGGGCAGCTCTAACCCAATTTATATTTACCTAGTTCTGCTTTTTGACATTGCATCCTCTGTGTCCCCCTTCCAAGAAAGGTCGGCAACAAAAACCTCACATCAGTACAGAAGACAGAATAGCATCAGGCTCAAGCGTACCTACCTGCTTTGGAGTCAGGCCTCTTTAGGCAAGTCTCTACTTGGGGGAGCCTATCCACAATATGGAGCTAAGGTGAATGAGAGGATTAAATGAGATGCAAAAGATGCAAAGCATTTAGCACGTTGTCTTGCCCATAACAAGCACTCAACAGATAATGACTATATATAGTGACATACACACAAGGTGGCTTAGCAGGAGCATGTGTGAAAAAAGCTTGTGGTTTAAATTGACTCCAAGTTCAACATGAGCCAGTGATCTGATGTGGCCTCCAAAAATAACTGATTAGACTTCAGCTGTCTTTAAAGAGCCATGGTAGGCTGAATAAGTGGAGTGACAATTCTTGCCAAATTCCACACGGACAGACCACAAGGGGAGCCCCATATTCTGCTCCCAATAATTCACCATTAGCACAGACCTTAGTAAACCGAAACCCATGCAGCTAGGAGAGCCTAAGACAACAAGAGCACTTAAAACCATGGCCTCTGAAGAACTGGACTCGCTTAGTCTGGAGAGAAGAATACTTAAGGGCATCATGACAGCTGTTTCAAATATTTTTAGGACAGTCACATGGGAAAGGAATTCGTGTTCAATGTGGAGCTAAACTGGGATTAAAAAACTTTCTACATAGGAAATGCCAGGGGTTTGGAAATGGCACTGATTGAAAGTATAAACCATAATAATGAAATAAGAGGTTTCACTGTACCTTGAGAAAGTCTAGTTCAGCCTTGAGTGTTTTTTTGGTTATTAATCATAGGGGACTATTTCTCTGAAAAAGCCCTTTTCAGAGACTTTGATCAGCCTTGCAATTAGGTACACATCATCACCATCCAATTTTCAGGGGAGGAAAATTAAATAAGGGAAAGGCACTTCAGTAATTTTCCCAGGTCTGAGGGGAGATTAGAACTCACCACTCCACTTTTCTCCCTCTTCACAGCTCTGTCTGCTGAATTGATGGGCTATGACGCCTCTTAGCTCAATCAGCAATCTCCTTGGACTTATGAATACAGTGATGGTTTGGGATAACATTCCTCCCCACCATCCTGCTTCTGTTTAAGCTGTATTAATATTAATACTCTTTATATTAAAAATCCAACTCCTTAGAAAGAAGAGTGTTGTGAAAGCATTTTGGTGGGGAGGCAGGCAGCTCGCTACCGTGGAATCCACAGCAACACTTAGTGACTTCAGCTTAACTGTGCACGGCATCTTGAACACCACCTCAAATTCCCATTTGTGCATTGCCCAAGGACTCTCTCTGTTTCAAAATAAGCTATATGTTTAAAAGAATCAGAATCAAGTAATTTATATTCTGGTCACAATATAAGGCTTTGATGGAACAGGCTCAGATTTCTCTCACCTGATCGCTGCATCTAAATGAGGAAAAATGGAATCCCATTCACAATGCAAATATTACAGAAAGCCAGAAATCATTCTGCCTTATAATCAAAACCAGAAAGCTGTTATTGTAGCTCTGCACCATTTCCAGAGACTATTAATTCACTGCAGAAATCCCATTCTGAAATGAAAGCCACGGCAGCATGACATTGTTTCTACTAAAGAACCACTTTGTCTTAGCGCATCATTTCCAAAGTCATGGATGAAGCTGACTGACAATAACTGATTAATTTGGGTACTTTGTTCTGATCACATATTTGTTTAGAAATAAAAAAAATTAACTTCAGACAGAGCAAGGCAGAAATTTAGTAATTAGGATGATGACTGCCCTGGTGACATTTATTAGAGATAGGAAATTAGAGTCTTTTCTTGAGTTAATATTATATTTTCTAATCACTGTGAACTTCTTGGGGGGAATCTAACACCATAACTGTTGATTCTGAATATTTAAAGCACTGTTTGAAGAGTTTCCCCCACGGTTTCTTTTTTGTTGTTGTTTGTTTTTTCATTCTTCCGCAAGACATGGGCAGCAAACTTCAAAGGATCCAACAGTGATTTTCAATTATATTTATTATTAGCTCCATAATCAGCCAGCACATTCAAAAGAGCAAAGGCAGTAACTTGGACCACTTGGGGATTGGCATCAGCTTTCAAAACTACATTTGGCTCTTATAGAGGGTAACAGATTCGGTGAAGATTTTTATTCCAGTTCTTTGTTGTTTTGTTTCATTTCAGTTCTCTACCAATGGTTTGCCAAGTTTCAGACAGCATCATTGCCTTCACCCAATGGTAAAAATCAAATGAAAATATTTTAGGGATTTTTAAAATCTTTTATGGGTCCTTATATTGCCAATCTATTTTTCTTTGTTATTTCTCTTGATTTTTTTCTTTAATTTTAGAATTCATTTTAATACATTGAATTATTAGACCACTGTTAGATCATTTCTAAAATTGTATAAAATTACACTGTCATGAATTTCAATGATGCCAATTGCTATTGATATAGTAAATGCAAAGAAAAGTATTGATAATTGCAGGTAAATGATTTCACCCTGAATTAAGAGTCCTAAGGAAATAGGATCAGTGAATCAGGAGATAATACTGTTTTTCAGGGTTTCAAGTGATGATTTCTAAGCATTATCTCTAATCTAACTGGAGATACCACTCTGTATCTCCAGTCCTCGCACTTCAGCTCCATAGCCCTGCTATGAGTCAATTTCCCAAAGAGGGGCTGGACATTTATTCCAAGTAGAGGAGGATGTTGCTTATCCCAATAGCCACATCAATCAAATGCTCTGGAATTCAAAACAACTGTAATGACTTTATTCATGGTGGAATGGCATGTCCTTTAAAAACGAAGGCAGCATCGTCAGTGTGAGGAACAGAAATAGACACATGGAAAAGACACAAGAGAGAAGGAAGACGGGGCTTAAGATTGGAGTGGAGAGGGGAGGTCTGATGCTGGCACCCTACCCGAAGGAGGGCAGGTTCAGCTGTTAATGTCTGTTTCTCTGTAGTCTCCCAGCAGAAAAAGATCTTCAAGTAGCCAGCCTCTTACAGATGCTCTTTCACAACCTCCCAGTGATTTATAACTGCAGCTGGAGTGGTCATCACTGGACCGGGCCCAGCAACCACTCTCAAATTCAGCCATGGGGCGGCAGCCAACTTTCACAGGCTAGTTACAAAATTCATGCAACATGGTGATCATTTGCAGGCTTAGAGTGAGTTAGGAATATTGAAAAATACAGTGATTCAAGTTTTATTTGCCCCAAGGCAAATGCTCAGAGATGGCCGGAAGGTCAAGAGCCCCTCCCTCCGAGGTGGCTGCCCTGACCATGGTTTCTCAGACAACTTGTGCCTTCCAGTCTGTAAATGCGTTGGGGGTATGTACTACTGATGGCTTTAGGGGTCCTGTTTTTCCCCTGTCCTCTTTATAATGTTGGAACATTATAATTTTGGATCTTCAGCTCCTCATCTGATTTAATTCTTGGAATGTGATACTCAACACACACTAACTGCTGCAATGAGAACATTTTGAACGTTCTCAATTTTAAGATGGTAGGGGCAAGGCCTTAGTCAGCAAAATACAGGCTAAAATTTTCTTTTCCACTAAAATTGCAAACCATTATGAAGCGTGCTGACAAATGATTCATAGCGCTTTATAAGATATACAGGCTACACTTTCAAAGTGTCCACCTCCTGCTCTATTGTGTCATCACAGACCGGGATTTTACTCACTACAGGTAGCTACAGGTTGAGTGAGGAGAGCGATGTTCAGATAAAAATGAAGATGCAGAAACTCAGGCCAGCCAACATCCAGTGATTTTCCAATCACGAGTCGAAGCCCAGCGGAACCACAGACAGAAACCAATCACTGCCAGTGCTTTGCCTTCTTGTTTCGCTGATGCTGACGGTCAGGGCAAGAGCCTCGGTTCCCGTGAAAGTGAGAGCAAAGGAAAAGGTTGAGTGAAAATTCTACTGGTCAAGTAATTTATGACAATACACAAAGATATTTTTTAAAAAGACCATAGAGAGTTTAAGTCAACAAAACTAGAAGGGGTTGCCAAGAGGCCTCTAGGCTTTGTTACACACACACACACACACACACACACACATACACACACACACACACACACACAACTCACCATGACCTGCAAAAAGAAGGACCCTTTGAATCCAAGATCACCTTAACCAATAAACAGGTCCAATGGCAACACAGTGCCCTCCCCACCACTACCACCTCTACTGAGATCCAAAAGCTGATGGAAACTACACACGAAGTCTATGGATAAAATGAATTTAAAGATATCAGGACTAAGCAATTGCTAAGTGCTTGATATTGGTGGTTTGCTGAGTTCTCTGAACAAAAAGTAAAATATGAAAGTATAAATTTACACTGTTATTCATCGTCACAGGGTTCAGGCACTCTCTTACTCTCTCTCTCTCTCTGTTTCTCTCTCTCTCAAAAACATTGTTTTAAGCTTGACAAGAAAACCCGCTGTCTTTACATTTGTCTTTTTTTAATTTCAACTGCTTTAGCTTCCAAGGTTAACAAAGCAATTTTAGGGCAGTGCCAAGTGGGAGGGTTATTCAATGTTTTAATTGTCTGTTGTATCTGAAAGCCATACTGAGTGAATCTGGCCTGACACGGTGGTGTTGAAATCCAATAGTTTCCTTGCAGTGGAGGGAAAACAATTTTTTTAAAGTTGCATACAAAGGCTGTGTGTGATCAGTTCCACAATTATCATTGCAGAATCTTTCCCCACATAGAGACTGCCCTTTAATCCAAGAAAATTTTCATGTAAAAATGCCTATTTTTAAAAATAAAACAAAAGAAAAACCTGAAGATTTCATTCTCCCTAAGAATCTCACCCAAAACCAAAGCAAAACAAAACATTAAAATAGTTCTTAAGTTAAAATTTTGTTTCAAGATCAGATAAGGCTTCACCAGACCAGGGAGATATGTTAGATCATAATGGGACTTTCTAGGAATAAGAAAGCACTGTTGAATCTCCACTATGTACCTCTGACACTCTTCTCTTACAGTAGGCCTTTGACTTGGGGCCTGTCACAGGCCCGCCTTGTCATTGCCGGAAGAGAAATGTAGCCCCTGTCCCAGGACAAAGTCTAACCAAGGCATAAGTTCTGCAGTCATAAAGTTTTTGTCCACAGGAGAGTGCAGATTGGCTAACCCATCCACCCTGCCATGAACATCGTAAACATCATGGACGATTTCTCTTTCCTAATATGCTTACATCCAATTTACCCCATTAACAAACACAACAGAAAATTAAAACAGAAACTTGACCCCACACGTGAACAATATGCTTGCCTGGTATTCACTTACACATATTCACATGCACACACATGAGCAAGATGTGTATGATCGTGGAAAGGATTGTGCTTTACAGTTTGCAAACAACTCCCCTGCTCATCCTAACAACTGTGAGGTAGATGGGGGTGGGAAGATGTGTTGGTGGTGGGCAGCTTCTATTATTTCCATTATCTTAGGGAAACCAAAGGCTCAGACAAGTAAAAGTGATTTTTTCCGGGGTCTCTGAGCTGGTAAGTGATAAGAGTCACAACTGCAACTTGGGTCTTCAAGCCCTTAGTCCAGTTACCTTAAACCTCTAACTCTGCCTCCATCTCTAATTTTGACTTTCTCTACAACCTCTAATCCTTTGGAAGTTTTCTCCCTACAGAACTAATTGAGTAGATAGATCTGAAGGAGTCCATGGATTATGCACCTAGAATTTGAGAGAACCCACACCACAAAATGATGTGAAAAAGAAAAGATTTGTGTTCCACTCCCTGCACCCAACTCCACAGCAGGGTCATGGAATTCTCCCTTTTCTCTAAGCTGAGGTTAGCTGTGCCTCTTGTGGGTCACAAACTCTATTTTCTTCCTCCAAGATAAAGATTAAAGCAACTGCTGGATGCTGAAGAGCTTAAGGAAAGAATCTCTTAGCCACCAAAAGGAAATGGAAACTCCAACCCAACTCTAGTGTGTTGATGTATTCAGTCCCCAAAAGTTCTTCAACCCATATGCTGAATGTCCTATATATAGGACAGCATGACTCTTACCCACAAGGAATTTTTAGGACAAAGAGAGTATTTAGGTACAAGGACAGAACCACCTCTGAGTTAAGTCTGTCCTGAGAGCAGAGGACACCATGCTGATCATGGAGTAGTGTATCTGACAGCAGCAAGCTCTTGCATGAATTTCTGAGGGTTAGCCTCAGCTGTGAGCTACCATCTAACTCCTTCTTCAGTTTCAAGTGTTGCACACAGAAATAAGACTGTGGGGGCCATTTCCCCCTCCCCACCTGCTCCTTGATGCAGTAGCTTGTCTGCAGGAGCCACCCCTGGAAGCAAGTCTCTCTGCATGGACCCCCTCTGTGGTGGAAGGCAGAGGATAGCCATCCTTTGGGCATTTTTCACACTGTATTTTTCAAGTTGGCACTCCCGGTGGAAGATGAAATGATTATTTTTCCAAAGTAGAGCTGGAAATGAGTGGTATCAAGGGGCTGCAGTGTGGCACCTGCTGGTAAGTGATGCCTTGCTGTGAGGAATCTCTTAATCTGGTTAGCATGACAGCCCCAGATGTCCAACTCCTATGTCAGTGCCTCCCACAGCAATGGCTTAAGAGTGTCCTTGAGGCCCTTGGGGCACAGGAAATTATAACTGGATGGTGTTGTCTGACCATTTAGGTAGCTACATATTTATACGTTGACAAGATGAAAAAAATCTAACAATAACAACAAAAGCTACTTCAACCTCTACCAATGAGGTCAGTTCTAATACAATTGTGAGGATGTTAGGTACAAATTATGACATAAAATTTTGAGAGAGCTCTGGGATGGAGGTCTAATTTTGTAACTTTCAGGGACTCGTGTGAGATTTACATCTTAGATGACTTCCTTCTTAATAAGGAAAAGCAAGCCACCAATCTCTACTGCTGTGTGCTTTGGAAGACAGCTACAAAGATCCCCTTAGGAGCTACACACTTGCCCATCATATAGGAAAACCATATTGAAATTGGGTATATAAGGCATAGTTAATGTATAACATAAATTTATATTTGTAAAAGCTCTTTACATTCCCAAGCACTTTTGCATCCATTGTACAATAACTAGAGAAAGTCTGATAAAGTTACAAAATCAGACTTCCATCCCAGAGCACTCTCCAAATTTTATGTCACAATTTGTAGCTAACATCCTCGCAATCGAATTAGAACTGACCTGATTGTTAGAGGTTGATGTAGCTTTTGTTGGTGGTGGTGGTGTTAGATTTTTTTCATACTTGTCAACATATAAATATGTAGCTACCCAAATGGCCAGACACCACCATCCAATTATAACTTCCTGTGAACAATAATCGCCTTTAAATATGGTTGTGAGTTGCCCCCAGTGCAGATGATTTGGTTGTGCATAAACATTAGATCCTGAGAAATGCTATTGATTATGGGACCAGTTTATGATATTTTGGCCATGATTTAGCATACAGCTAGTTTTATGCAGACCTATTTAGATTTTGTAACTAAATGATTTACTTCTCTGTTAAGAGGAAAAATTCACAGTGTATTAAGCTGATTAAAAGACAAGCAGAAATATCCTGACATTTAGGGTAGAGAATTCATGCAGAAAATACACCATCAGTGAAGTCGTGGCTGCTGTTTTGCTAACAAGGGGTGGAATGTGCACTCGGAACGATTGTATCGCAGTGGAGATCACACGGCGTGAAGACAGAGCCCCTCAGGAAGGAGGCAGAGAGGACTTTATTTTTTTCTGGCTGAAGTGCTTGCATATGCAATGGAATTCCCTCTTAATTTACTATGCAACATCATTTTCTCTATATTCTATTTCTTCTGCCAAATCACTTAGTCTTTGTGTGGCTTTGTCTTGGAAGGCAGCTCCCAATTTCCAAAATTGTATGTACACATGGATCGGTATTTACAAACAACCATGCCCAGTTCTCCTCCACATTGAGTCCCACCTCCGAGTCCTTGCCAAGAGAGTTGCTGTTAACAATTAAAGAAAAAGAAATAGAGATTTTAGAGTCTGCTGTCTCAGGATTGAGAGAGAAAGGACAACGTGTGGTGCAGGTCAGGCTCCCGGGAAGCACTTTGAGGTGGAGGCTGGGGCGCAGTAAATTCATGGGGGAGGGAGAGAAGCAGGATTGGGCAAAGGGATATGCTGGGCTGTGATCCTGCCACAACAGAGGCCTCAGCCAACCCCATAGTGGAGCTCTGGAGCTTTTCTGAACTTGCAAGGTGGTCCCCAGTTGGGACAAAGGGGCCAGGACTTTATACTCTTGTATCAACCAGTCATGGGTTGCAGGCTGCCCCATGGAATTAGGGTGTAGCCTTGGGTTAGGAAGCTGTCTTCAGTCACTGGTTTGGAGGCTCAGCTGTGAGCTACGGACAAGCAACACTCCCAGCAGCTGCAGGAATGAGTGCTTGAGACCCAAAGTGGTGGTGAGCAGCACTAACTGCTGGGAGCTAATCCCACTTGCCCTCCTTGGTCAAAGACTCCTGCCTAGTTGGAAGTTCCCCTTTGCTCTGTTACTTAGCTAGGAATGTGACCAAGTGGAGTGGATTTAGAAAATATTCTCTCTCTTTTTAAACTACGCAAGAATTTCCTAAGAGGACCACTGTAAAGGGCAGGTGAGCTTTGTGTGTTCAAAATATAACTTGACGTACCAAATGGGACTGCATAAAGAGAACAATCCCAGGGACGCCCCTCCCCTCAGTTGTATAAGGCTGAATGTACACTTACATGTACACGGACTGTGCACTGTTTTTTGTTTGTTTGTTTGTTTGTTTTTGAGACAGAGTCTCACTTTGTTGCCCAGGCTAGAATGCCATGGCGTCAGCCTAGCTCACAGCAACCTCAAACTCCTGGGCTTAAACGATCCTACTGCCTCAGTCTCCCGAGTAGCTGGGACTACAGGCATGCGCCACCGTGCCCGGCTAATTTTTCTCTATATAGTTTTAGCTGTCCATATAATTTCTTTCTATTTTTAGTAGAGAAGGGGTCTCGCTCTTGCTCAGGCTGGTCTCGAACTCCTGAGCTCAAACGATCCCCCCGCCTCGGCCTCCCAGAGTGCTAGGATTACAGGCGTGAGCCACCTTGCCTGGCCGGACTGTGCACTGTTGACAGTGGTCTGCCCCAGAGGACTTTAGCTTCCAATCAGGTCAGGGTCTGGCCCTTGGAAAATTACCACTCCTGACTGAATGAAATATTCAGATTAATAAACTGGAAAACTCACCTTTTTTTTTTTTTAACTATTGTTGAAAAATTTCATTTTTCTACCATAAGAAATAAAATCATAGAAGGCCTTTTCTTCAGAGGCAGCCCAGGTTTATGACATGAATGTGGCTTTGGAGTCAGAAACCTGATTTCCAAACCAGGCTCTCCTGTCTATTAGCTCTGGGACTGCAGAGCCAATCCCTTATCCTCTCTGGGTCCCAGTTTCCTTGACTTGTTAAATGAAGTGTTATGGAAATTGGGTTACTAGACATGGAAATGCTTTGCAAATTTTAGTGCACAGTTAAAATGTCTTGTTACACAAGGTTAGCGCTGGAAAGGAGCTTAGCAATTATCTTGGCAAGTTATTCAATGGCCAAATGACCAACTGGAGTCCTATGGAGGTCAGAGGACTTGCCTAAAATGGCCCATCTGGTTAGCAGCAGAGCCAGGGCCAGCAGCATTCAGCCCTCCTGACTCCCAGGCCAGTACTTTTCCACAACACACGTCTGCTCCTAATGCCTCTGCCACCCCCACAGTTTCTCTCGCTGTAGCAATGAGACACTGTGTGTTACTCACTCCCAGAGATCTGTGGCAAGGATTACAAAATGGCATCATGTTTGCCAAAGCTTTGAGCTGGTAATCTGGAAGCAAGACACTCTTCCGATCTGAAGAACTATTATTCAAAAACTGTTACCAACGTCATTATGCTAAAATCCATCTTGGGCTACAGTTAAGAGGAGAAAAGGAGCTCATCTTGTAGGGTAATAGAATTCCTGAGCGTGCACACCCATCTGTGCCTGTGTAGGGAGTCAGGGAGACAGGGAAAGAGGGGAGGGGAAAGAGAAAGAGAGACTCTTGAAAAAGCAAATTACTGTACTGTATTTTATATTATTTCCTGTCCTACTTATTTAATAAATCTAAATTGAGAGTTTTGTAATTCTCTTACATCAGTGGATGAGCTCTCAGCATCCTCAAGTCCTGCAGGGCCTGCACTTTTTCTGCCTTTTTGTAAGCATCCATTTCCAAAATTTCATTACCATCCCACATGTGAGTCATTCACTCCCATGCAGCTCATTTAAAACATCCAGCACTCTCCGGGGGCAGAAGAAGCCCAGAAGAGGCCCAGCTTACGCATTTGGTATGTCAAGGACTTGTCAAAGTGAGCTGGGAGAGGAGGCCCAGCAGGGCTCCCTCGGATGCAGCCAGAGGAAATGTGGCAGCCTCTGTCCCCCACCTGCCTCCCCTCCCTCCCCAGAAGTGTGCCCTTTGATTTTGCTGTGTGCTTCATGCGTGGAGAGTCTGGCGGCAGTACAGTCAATGATAGAACACAGAGGAGAAAAATTCCTTTACCAGGAAAATAAAATAAGCTGAATATTTTTGAGACGCAGTCACACAGGCCATGCACATGCAAGCGCCTCTGATGAGGAATCAGAAGACCCAGGTCAAGCCTTGGCTTTGCCATTAACTGCTCATGTGATGTGGCAAGTTATTTAACCTTCCTGGGACCTCAGCATCCTCCGTTATCAAATGAGGCCGTGTCTGTTTGTACATATCATCTGACAAATTCAAATAGAACTGAATTTTCAGAGCAAACCCATTAAGTGTTTGCACAAAAAGCATCCACATCCACAGTCCCCCTCTCCTTTCTGCATAAAGACGTGTGGCATGCCACCCAAAAATACACACAGAGATACCATTAAAGGAGCAGGAGTGGGAAGGGAGTCTAATGAGTGATTTCTGTAAATCAGACTCACCGAATTTGAATTTCTGACTCCTGGCTAGCCCCATGTGACAGACAGCTACAGAGCAGCTGTTTGCCTGTTAGATATCCAGCTGAATGCTTGGGCTCTCCAGGAGAGTACTGACCACAGAACAGCAGGCTTGCATGCCAGTGCAAATGAAAACGGATGAGGGGACACAGGGAGAAGCACCAGTTAGGAGAAGTGCTTAGGATTAGTAGCAATCAGGAACCCAGCAGGAAACAGAGTGCACTTACCTGAGGATGATCTAGGAGAGACCATTTGCAAATGTGCACATAGGCCTTAGAGAAACCGTAAGGAATAGTGCAGCATCCCAGGGCTAGGAACAGTGGAGCTGTTACCACCCCTGAAGCTGACGGAGAGAAGGGAAGGAGTAGTTCTAGAACTCCAGAGAATTGTGAGAAGAAGTATAACGAAACAGAAGAAGTGGCCTTTAGTCCAAAGAAACAGCCAACCTGAGGCCCCCTCCCAAGGAGGAAGCAGGGAACCAATACCACAGTCTCCATCTCCTTCCTCTCTCTGACCCACTGCTGGGGCCCCTCCATTGGCCAAGACCAAACAGAGCCCATTTATGTGGTCCAAGCAGTCAGCCTCCTGGCCAGAGAGCAGGGTAGGGAGAGAAATTCCAGAGGAGCAAAACAGGATATATCCCTCGCCAAAAAAAGATGCCCAGGATGCAATGCACCAGGATTTGAGTATTAGCACCTTTTCCCTCCCTTTCTTTCCAATCACTGTCAAAAATAAAAATGCACTGGATAAAATCAACCAAGGAAACCTTCCTGGAAGTAGATCTTAAGCTGTATTTTAAGAAAGAAGGGGATATTGCTAGGGGATGGTCAGGAAGAGATTATTGATGTTGCTATCACCTTCCACATAGTTTTTGTTGTATATGAAGGCCAGTGTCCAAAAGCCAGTGAAGCTAAAAAGAAAAGACAAAGTAGGCCTACATTTCAGAAAGCTGTTTTTTCTGTGCCCAGAGCCACAGCTATTTGAAGGCAATTTGTCAATCTGGGGAAGAGAGGATGGGCAAATCCTGCTTCCCCACCTATGAGACCAAACACTTTCTTGAAGTCCTGGCTCTAGAACCAGATGGCCTGGGTATGTCTGAATCCTGGCTCTCCTACTTAATAGCTGTGTGACCTTGGGTCAAATTCTGTAAGCCTTAGCTTTCTTATTTGGCAACTGGGAAAATTGGGAACACAATGCCTACCCCTTGGGTTTTTGTTTTGTTTTGTTCTATTTTATTTTATTTTTTAAGATGGAGTCTCACTCTGTCGTCCGGGCTAGAGTGCAGTGGCATCATCACAGCTCACTATAACCTCAAACTCCTGGGCTCAAGCGATCCTCCTGCCTCAGCCTCCTGAACAGCTGGGACTACAAGTGCACACCATGATGCCGGGCTAATTTTTCCTGTTTTTAGTAGGAACAGGGTCTCACTCTTTGGATTTAATTTTTAATTAAAATTTTTAATTTCTAATTTAAATTTTAAATGCTACCTCTGTCGCAACCATTGAAATTTGCAACAAAAGATCTTTTACTAATATGGAAACATTATTTCTTTAATCTTCAATACAATACTGGGGGGCCCAGGCACGGTGGCTCATGCCTGTAATCCTAGCACTCTGGGAGGCTGAAGCAGGAGGATCACTTGAGGTCAGGAGTTCAAGACCAACCTGAACAAGAGTGAGACCCTGTCTCTACTAAAAATAGGAAAAATTAGCCGGGTGTGGTGGCTCATGCCTGTAGTCCCAGCAACTCAGGAGGCTGAGATAGGAGGATCACTTGAGCCCAGGAGTTTGAGGTTGCCGTGAGCAAGGCTGACACCATGGCACTCAAGTCCAGGTGACAGAGACTCTGTCTCAAAAAAAAAAAAGAAAAAAACCCTCAAAATTCTCAAAATCAGCATTTGTTCAATGAGCTGGAAGTTTATAATACACAAAAGAAAATTCCTCGATATTTCAATTTGAAGAAAAATATTTAATTTATCGTATTCAACCTTGCCCAACATTTCAAAATTATTGAAAGTGGCTTATGATAAATATATGTCTGCTGCCAATTCTGATCAAGTGATAGGAGCTGCCTGGAAGTATGTAGAAGGTTTGAGAAAGAAGCTGAGGCAGACAATGCTGTCATCCCCTATCAATATCTGTGAGGAACACAGGATGGGCAAGTGGTAGCAAGTTTGTTACGTAGCTGGCACTCCTGGACCATATTCAGAAAATGAAATAAATATAAAAATTCAGCATCTTCCTGGAGAAAACTAAGATCAATTGAAGTGGGAATGAGATGTGTTATTGTAACTGTGTCCTCAATTTAGAAATCATTTAAGGATTAATTTAAGGTAGATTATGTCAGAGGAAGATGTATTGATATAAATACTGCCTTACTATTTTAGATGTTGTCAATATCATTGTGATTATTTAAACGATAACAGAAACAAGAAGTGATCGTCAAGATTGCAGTTAAGCAATTTTTACCTATCCTTTAAAGTCATGAGTTTCTAAATCTAGCATTTAGTCGGTGATGGTGCATAAATTAGGCTTAGGTTAAACAGAACAGAAAATTCAAATGAAAGGGTTTTAAGCCAGATAGAGATTTACTGTATTTTTGTCTCCCATGGAGTACCAAGGCAGACAATCCAAGTCTGGTATGGAACGCCACAGTCACCAGGAACCTGGTCATCTTCTATCTTTGTGTTCAATCTTCCTTAGCAAAAGGCTTCTATCCTCAAAGCTACCTCATCATCCAAGATAGCTGCTGGAACTCCAACCATCGTGTCTGCATGCTAACCAGGAAGAAAAGGGAAGGAGAAAATGGCAAATGGATGTATTTTCCAGCTGAGTCAGCCCCATTTTAAATAATTTTCCCAGAAAAGCACCATTCAATGACCACTGAGTGGTCACCCCAAACAGTAAAGGAATTTGGGAACTGTGGTCTTTCAGCAGAGCACATTGCCATCCAGAGAGGGGAGAATGGGTGCTTTGCAGACAGGCAACTAAAGGTCTTTGACATACTTTACCTATAAAGTACTTAGTGATTCCACTAGACCATCTGCTCCATGAGAGCAGGGACCATGTCTGTTTTGTTCATTATAGACCCCGTCCCCACTCCCACCCAGTTCCCCACCCATTGCCTGGCCTGAGGTTACACAATAAGTAAGTGGCTGAATCAGAATTAGAACCCTGGTCTGACCCCAAAGCCCATATTCCTTCCACTATGCTTTGAGGCCCATACAAAGAGGTAAATGGCAGAGCTAGGGTTTGAGGCTAAACAGTAACAGTCCTGACTGCCTTTCCACTAGCACTTTCAAAGATCCCATGAGGGATAGTGTGAAGAGAGGAGGAAATGGAAGATCTTTGCACAAATCCAGTTAATCCTGTTTGGCTTGAACCAAGATATTGTCAGCAGGGCTAGAGGGAAGAGAATGAATTTGAGAGATGTTTCAGGATCCACAGGACAGAGGCCATTTGTTGTAGGGATAGGGAGGTAGCAGGGCTCACAGGTTTCTAGTTGACGAGGTAGTATGGATTAAAATGGCGTCCATAGTAACCAATAAGGACCTGATCCGCTAAAAGTTTTTACATATCGATGCAAAGGGCATTTTTCCACAGTAAAAACACAAAAGGAACCCAGTGAAATAACCCAATTCAGCCAGCACACTGAAGAAATGACCTTGTTTTTAACATCTTCGAATTGTCTCATGTGTAATTCTCAGTCTTTTGGTAAAATTGTTTCTATTATAAGCTGAGCAACTAGAAAAAAAAGAATGAGTGAGAACAAACCGTCTAGGAACAAGCTCACTTTCCCCTGAGTTCCCACTAAAGGATGAGGCATTGCACACACCAGATTGCCCTAGGAATTGCCCTAGAACATGTCCTCTTCGAAAATTAAAGCCAATATAAATTTCTAAAGCAGTCTTTTTAAAACCTGGAGACTTAAATGTTTCTACTCCGCTCTTCTGGTTATAATTATCAAGTTTTTTTCCTTGAGCACAACAAAGCTGCAGAGAACAACTGTATTTAGAATAGCACATGCTGGTTGTCTACACAATCCAGAAGCCATGCAAAGTTAAGAGTGCAAAACATGTGGAATGTTAGAGGCCTGAATTGTTCCACTAAAGTCTGATGTCCCTTGTGTGGTTCCTGGCACTTGATTATCTGAGCAGCTCAAAATTCACCAGATTTTATTTTGCTAACAATTATTTGGCTGGCATTTTTCTTTCTATTATCGCTTTATGGATGTTTTACAAAGTTTTGAAATAGGAACAAATTTGATTTATGGAGTAAAACATAACAGCCAGTTGATTTAATTATGGGGCAGAAATTCATCTGGGACTGTTTAAGAGAAATTTCCATTGTCAATTAGTTTTTGAAAACAAAGAAAATTCAAATTGTCAAATATAAAGCGAGACATAGTAAGCTATAAAAGGATATTTTAGGACCAGCCATATTTTCTTTGTTTATATACCACTCTCTTCCCTGTTCCCCACCCCATCTTGCTGTTAAAATATTTCAAAAATATTTTGTTTTCTATTTATTTCCCAAATTAAGTTGCAACTTGATGGATTAGTTTTATTAAAAAGTTACAAAGAATTGAGGGGGAAAAAAATCTAATAATATTGAAAATAGTAAAATATACCAACCCAAGTGAAATAATAGACAAGCAGAAAGCAAGCAAAATACCCATATTGTTTGTATCTTCAACAAATTCATTACCAATTCGCTTTTGGTTTCTTTTGGTTGCTTTGGAATTTATGCATCAAATGTTCAAATGTAGCAATCCCTGGTTTCTGCCTTTGCAATTTAAGATAGCCATTATTTAGCCTTGTTTTCTCTAAAGAATCCTTAAAGACTTGAGGATATAATTGTTTCCACCTCATTAATTTCCTAATGAGCAAAGTATTATTCTAAATATATTGAGGTTTCTAGGCATTTTTTTTGTTTCAGCATTGCCGGTTAGGCCTGGCATCCCATTTCCCAATCCAACTTCCAGGATGTAAGAATTCAGACAGGCACAGTCTTAGATGCCATTTCTAATATTTGTCAGGTCATGCAATTCATGCATTTTAGAGCTTGAAGGAAACTGATAGGTTTGAAGATTTATTTGGTATTCTGAGATCTCTGGTCTGAGTCTCTTTGATGTTTCTCTGGGTATCATTGAATACTTAATCCTATTCGTTGCCTGGGCAATATTATCTCATAAAGTTTTCAAATGAATAATCGTGATCTACCTGGCATGACATTTCACTTCACCTTTTGACAGGTGGATTTATGAGAAATAGACACCATTTTAGCAAATTTGGTCCAAATTTCCCAGCATATTTTTTAAGCCCTTCAAGGTTATAGTCCAAATATGACCAAATACCTTTTTTTCTTCCATGAAATCCTAGATGCATCTAAAACTCTATTGCTGTACTAAAGAATTACCTCCAACATTCATCCAGGGATCCAAACCATCATAACTCCTAGGCTGATGGAAAATGACATTTAAATCAATATCACTCTAAAGAACTTCTGTTCTCTTACTGCTTATGGACTTATTTTCAAAACATAGTTGTAAGTGATAACCCACCGTGAACTCCTGGTGAAGGCACAGATATAATTTTCAGCAAATACATCACTTATACAGAAAGCCAACTTTGTCACAATAGTGCTGTTCTAATTCAAACCACAAATCCTTCTCTAAAATAAAACCCTCTCTTTTGTATCTGCAGGAACAGAAATTGCATTCCTTACAGGTTTAAAAGCCATTGGTTTCTAAGCATCTACCAGCTCTGTTCTCTTTCAAACACCTATCAAAACCCCCAAACCCTCCATGAAGGCTCCCCTATCTTGGCAGGAGTGAGGCTCAAGTTCATGGTCACCAATTCAGAGATCCCAGCACCACACAGCTCAAAATAATTCACTACAAAAGAAAAAGAAAAAAAACAAAACAAAACTATCACTGTGCATTCTTAGTTATTAATCTTACTTTTGTTCCATGAGATTTTATCTTGATTCTGTAGCACATAGCATATAAAGAGACTGGATTTATTTTACTTTCTTGACATTGGGTTCTGTGTTCCTTGCCAGTGACAGTGTTCTAATTCTTAAAGGACCCAAAGTCTTACTTCATGAGGTTTCTCACATGGAAGAGGATTTAATAAAGACAATTTGAATCTACTCATTCTGTAATTTGGGCAAATCAAAGCAAATTGATCAATATCCACAACTAACCACTTTTGACTAGCTTACAATGACTTTGCCCTCTCTGATTTTTTAGTTGCACTAAACATAACAGAAAAGGATCAGGGCTCTTATTTAATGGGGTGGAGTGGCTGTTTCCTATAGATTAATTCAATAATTTGAGTGACCCAAGAATATAAGAATATTACATGCATGTTCCACTGGAAAGATTTTTGTTTTTCTTTTTTTGCTAAGGAATCTTGATGGCCATGTCTAACACTTAGTAAAGAACTCAGGCTCTGGAATCTAACTGCATGGATCAGATCTTAGGTCCACCACTTCAGTAAAGTGTATCTATCTTCTCTGACCTCAGTTTTCTCATTGGTAAAATAGGTGCGTGGCATAATAACAAAGCTTGTGGGGCTGTGCTTAGGATGGAATGAGAGAAGATGACCATGTGGGCCGGGGAGGTAGGACAAGGGAGTGGGCAGATACTTCCCTCCCTTTGCTTCCTCTTTGCAGGCTTGGCCCCTGAGTGTCTCTGACCCCTGTTCTTGCTTTCCTGATGGTCTCTTAATCCAGGGACTAATTGCAAACATCACCGAGCAGAGAATTGCTTTGTTATAGTAGCTTTTGCTCCATGTGCAGTCCGCGGGTCATGCAGTGAACTCATGTGATTTGGCAAGTCCCATTTATTTCATCCACAGTTTGAAACTTCCTTTTAAAATATGGGGTTCCACATGGGCTAAGGTGCTCACTGGATGAGGCCTTCTAAGGCTCCATTCTTGAGTCTTACCTACTTTCCTATTTCTACCTCAAGGCTGTTGGTGATCAGGTTCATTGCCATGGCTTTACAGACAACCTATAATTCTGGCTAGTGTTATCAAGGGCTTACCATGTGCCAGACATGCTCCCGGTCATTTACCTCACATCATACTATGAGATAGCTATTCCTTTTTCTTCTTTGCTAAGCTATTCTTTTTTAACTTATGGGGGAACTAAAGTAACTGGCCCAAGATCACACAGCTAGGAATTGGCCAAGCTGGTACTCAGAGTTAGTTCTGAATGCAAAGACTGTACCTTTTTCACTAGCCAGAGAAGGCAAATAGATTTGAACTCATGTGCCCGATCTCATAGACTGGTGCTAGGTGACTGCTATCTATGTTAAGCATAGTGAGGTTGGGCCTGGGCTCGGGAGAGAGCGCTGTTGACAAAGAACTTGGCCTGGGGCACTGGTGGGGGAAGGGCAAGGATGGCCAAACTCACCCCCACATCACACTACCCTTAGCCACCTGGTTTCTACTCACCAGAGGGAAGGGGCTAATCTGCCTCCTTGGAATACTTCTTTATGTCTTCCAGTGCTTTTCCGTCCTTTCCCATCAAGGAAAACATCCCTGTTTTTAAGCTTTGCACCTCCACAAGATAGTCTCTACCGCAATTCCTTTTGCTAAGTGCTGACTTTTCCCTTCCTGGGCTGCAGGGAGACCAGAAGCAGCTTGATTTCATACATTTTTTCTCAGTCAGGGAATCTTCCCTTCCCTGGACCATTCTGCTGTCTAATTTTCTGATTTTGGGGGCTACCTTAGTATGCACCAATTAGATTTATGCCCTGGACAAATCACTTAATCTCTATGACTGTAGTATCCTAGCCTATCTTTTTTTCAAAAGGGTGTGTGTGTGTGTGTGTGTGTGTGTGTGTGTGTGTGTGTGTGTACAGGAGGTGGACAAAGATTTTCAACCCCACCTGTACATTAGAATCACCTGAGCCGCTGCAGAAACACGCCCATTCCTGGGCTCCAGTCCAGGTCAGTTGATTTAATCAATCTCAGGTGCTGGGGCTCAAGAATCAGCTTACTAAAAGCTCCCAAACGATTCTAATATGCATCCATCCAGGACAGAGAACCCCTGGACTACCACTAAATACTAATATGCAAGGCATTGATTAATACTATCTATCAAATAAACTAGCTGGCTTTGGGTTCACTTTTGTGCCTCATATAAGGGCTAATTAGCACCTTCAAACACTTAACCTGTGAGTTTTTAAAAATGTAGCTTTTGAACAGCTTTTAGATATATTAGCTTATTCATGGAACTGTCACAAAATTATAGTTGTAGATTTATTAGTCCCGCTTTTGCAATTTGTAGTGTTCTGATCTTGTTTATAATTTACTGTATTTGCTATACCAAGTGTTTCTCAAAGTGTAGTCTGTGGACCGCCTACATCAGAACCACCTGATGTGATTCTTCAAGAAAAATGAAGGTTGCCAGACCCACCTGAGACCTCCTATTAATAGTTCTGAGCCCCTGGGGATGGTACCTGGGAGTCTGTGTATTTAGCAAGCACCTGCAGCAATTTGTAAGCATGCTGAAGTGCAAAGAGAAGGGCTTGCTGCATTTAGACTGATGTGTATGACATTCACCATAGCACTGCAGCACTAGACATGCAGTAGTAAACACTGTCTGATCCTTGTCATCATGAAACACAAAGTACTGACTGGTGCATTTGCCCATAGACCTTGTTTTCCTTTTTATAAAAAGCATATTTTTACACTTTTATTTAACAGTCTAAACTAAGCAAACTGCTCTTTCATTCATGATAACTGCTGAGTCTATGTTTTTGTTTGGTTTTCAGTGTTCCTTCTCTGTTTTAATCATCTCAGCTGAACCCATGTAAGTCTTGAGGTCAGGATCAACAGGCTATTCTCTGCTGAGCTTCTGAGTAAACAGCTTAACCTAGAGGACATTTTCCTGGCTGCATAAACCAATTATCTAGGGGTTAGGTGGGGGAATATTGTGGCCCTAGAGCTTAGGTTTGAAAACGGAAGTCCTAATTTGGTGTTCAACTGTCTACTGACGTACTCACAGCTTAGCCTTGGTCCCTGGATTCTTTGCTGCTTATTTTTTCTTAGAAAAGGTGGCTTGTACCTGGTTAATAAAACCCAGTCATTATTTATGAGCCAATGGATAAAAAACCTTTGAAATATCGGATATAAAGGCCCCATTTAATGTACAAAGCAACCTCTTATTACATTAGTACGTGAGTGACTTGTTTTGGCTAATATAGAACTCAATTATGCTGTTTTCTATCAGGTAGATTTACTACAAAGGCCATCAGGAAATGGGCAATCATGTGTGGCTGATGGAAGTGACGACAAGGCCTCACTTTCATAAAGCATGTTTCCTTCAAGACGGAAAGTTTTCCTCCTTGAGCGTCATGATAATCTCTAAGCTAGGGCGGGTGTATAATAATGTCACAGGCTGGCTTTCTCTGGAAGATGACTAGCCCTCTCCAGCTGACTCCATGAGGTCATGTTTTCCTGTACCTAGTGACTCCCAGGATGAGTTTGAGTCATTTTTGTATTCTGGAACAACGAGTGATCATTTTCTGAATGGATTCTCACTTTTACTTACATTAGATGAAGACCTTTAACTAGATCTTTAACATTAGGATCCATGTGTGATGATCCAAGCACATTGCTGTTGGACGGTAGATTCACCCGTTCGGAGGCCC
The DNA here is from genome assembly GCF_020740605.2 of Lemur catta. NCBI lineage: Eukaryota > Metazoa > Chordata > Mammalia > Primates > Lemuridae > Lemur > Lemur catta. Next base: position 45,625,702 of record NC_059139.1, read on the forward strand.
CTTGGTTTCAGCACATGTGCACTCAAGACAAACAGAATTTGGTTTAGGACAAAATGAGCTCATTCTCCTGGACAGAGGGAAAACCCAGCTTGCCAATTCAGGTCCTAATCTCACTCTTATACAGTTATGATTCTTCAGCACAACCATAAAAGCTTGATCTACTTTAGAGTTCAATGTCAGCTCTGGAATATTATAAAAGTAATGACAAGTAATAATTTCATAAAGTCATCCTTGCTAGAAAAAGCTGTCCATCATCTGCAATAAAAACAACAGCAAACATTTTATGGCTCTATCTACCAGACATTTTGGAAGTGCTTTGGTGCATTATTTCATTTAGCCCCTACAGCAAGTCCTGGACGTGGCACTCTGTATATTCCATTCCACAAAAGAAACTGAAGCACAGGGGTATGCCACAGCTAGTCATGGTCAGTTTAACCAAGTCTGTCTGGCTCCAGAGCCCATCTTGTTACCACTTAGGTTAAGTTGCATTTATAATAATAAAATAATGACATTGTCACAACTAACATTTATTGAGTATTAGCTATATGCCAGACAACTTGGACATAACTTTACAGGTAACAATTCACCTTATCAGGTAACTATTATTATCACCCCATTTTGCAGATGAGTAATCTGAGGCTAAGAGAAGTTAATTACCTTGTTCAAAGTCTCACAACTAGGAAGTGGCAGGACCAAGTCACAGGGTGGACCTGCTTTGATCTATCAGTGTCCCATCTCCCCGTCTTTGGTACCTTTATGGCTGTAGAATAACTGTCAAAAATAACAGAGTTGCAGAGATTCTGTGGCTGAAGCACAGAGCAAAACCAAAGGGCCTGTGGCATCCAGACATCTCCCCGAGGAGCAGGGCTCTGACCTGGGTGGGGGCTCTAGTGACTGTGGCTGGACATGGGAGAGGAGCAAGGCTGACTGCACCAAAGCTGCAGGGCAGGAACCCGAAGAATAAGCAAAGTGTCAACTGCAGGGTAGGATACAACAAAGAATGTGTAGACAATGGACAGACCCAAAGTGGCTGGGCAGAAGGGAACAACTGGATCCAAGGCAAAAGAACATCAATCAGCGTAGTACAACAGAATGGGCAGGTTTGGGAAGGCAGCCATGGGTGAGGCTCTGAAGCCTTGCAGAGTGGAAACAGAACGCCCATGTGATTTGGTGACAAGGTGGTGAGAAAGCCAGTGGATGGCGGGAGGGGTAGAGGGGATGAACCCCTGACCTCTGTCACTGGCTTCATCATACTCCTGATTAACTGAGTTAGCCGATCCCCAACTGAATAAAAATCACTATCATGACGGACTTTATTTTTAATCTCTCCCCCAAAGAGACAGATACGGAAGTTCACTGTCCTCCATCGCCGAGCTTGCTAACATTGGCATTTACCAGTTGCCCAATTTACTTTGACTGCAACAGCCATCCACTGAATTCACTGAAGGTTTTTGTTGTAAGATTGTCTTGACTCTGGTTATCGTCTTCAATAAAACATGTCTCACTTTGTTCTCTATCAGTCTCTCTCCCTGGACACCGGCATAATCATCCTTGTGTAAACAAAGCAGGCTTTGAAGCCACTAGGAGTCCTGCAAGGCTGAGAGGGAAGAGAATGAGCTTCAGCCTCCCTGGTGTGAACCAGCAACTGGAAATCTTTTCTAACCTGCATTGTTTTTTTTCTGATTATGAAAGTAGCGAGTGTTTACTGTAGAAAACACACCAAAGCATAAAGGAAAAAAGCTATTATCCAACAGAGATAAGAAACATCTGGTTTTAGGGCATTTTGGCATAGATACATAGATAAACGGATTCATAGTTTTTAAATTTATGACATTAAATTATGTGCAGCTTTATGTCCCTTTTTCTTTTCACTTGACATAGATCAAAAGTGTTTTCCCGTGTCAAATCAATATTCACCGTAAGATTTTTAGTGACTACGTGTCAGCCCATCCTATTGAATATCTGGCACTTACACTTCGGGATTTCTTATGTTCCTTTAGGTTCGGCCACTGTATCTGCTCTGTGGCTACATATTCAACCCTGTCTCATCCCTTTCCTCTCTATGCGTTCTGAAATTGAAGACACAGGTTCCAGAAAACCCTGCCAAACAAGCACTGGGAAATAATAATTCTGGGTCTCGTCATGAATTCTGCTACCAATTCCCTAAGCAGCCATGGCCAAATCGCTCTTCTCTTGGTGTCGTCTTCCACATCTGTCACATGACGCTGTCATGTCTAATTTAAAGCAGAACAGCCCGGAGAAGATTCCACCTGGCCAGCCCCAGCACCAAACTGCAGAGCCCAGGCTGAAGCCGAAAAGAGGTGGTGCTTCCAGCAGAGAAACCATCATTTATTATTATTATTATTGTTTGATGCTCCCAACATCCCAGTGAGGTAAGAACTATTACTATTCAGACGTGGTAGAAGAGCAAACTGAAGCTCAGGCAGGTAAAATAACTTGGCAGAGGCCTGGCAAGTAACAGGATGGGAGCCAAAACCAACCTAAGCCTGTCGCCATCGTGCTGATGAGTCCTTGGGGATCACTGTCGCTCTTCCTAGGGTAACACGCTCTCCCCAAAGACTTGCAGCTCTATGGCCACGTCCCGTGAGCGGGCGTTTGACCAGCTGCTTTTCAAAGATTACACAACTGCACGTTTTAGAAGCCAATGGAAGTTTGCACAAGAGGCAAGTTTTTTTAACATTCAGATCAAGTAGAAGACTGAAAACAGATGTGAGAGACACATGAAAGAAAAATGGCACTTCAGACAAAACTCTGGAAAATTGAGACGACGCTAGGATCCAATTTTAAAAAGAACCCCAAAGCCTGACATTTCTGACAGCCCGTCTTCGTTCTCTTTCCCGAGTATTTTAATTACAAAAGCATGGAGCTCTTTAACATCTCCCTCGTCCTGTTCCTCCCCTGCACAGGGAAATAGTATTTTCAGTTTTGTAACCACCCCACAGATACAGATCTATTTTTGTGAATCCAGACGCATCCTTCCATGTTCCCTCACCATCCCATTCTCCGCTGTGTCATCCCTCCCTCCTGCCCCCGCATACCCGGGGGGCCCTTGAGGAGGCCTCAGAATAGAGAGAATCTCACCCACCACCTCCCTGTCCCCCACAGTGACTCACACATTGCACAGAGCAACCAAGACAGAAGAGACTCAATTGCAAAACAAGCCACGCTTCTCTCTGAGCCTTCTCAGCTGCTACCACTGTTGGAGCTAAACCTCTGCCAGGCCTGGTACTACCTCTGCTCAGCATCCAAGCAACACCCACAGTGTTCTGGAAGAGGAAGAAAATGAGGAAGAGAGGGTGGGCAGCTGTGGCTTGCTGGGACTAAGGATGCGCTGTCCAATTCAGCAGCCGCTTGCCCCATGTGGCTGCTAAGCATTTGCAATGTGATGAGTCCAAATTGAGAGGGGCTGTGTTGTAAAATACACACCAGATTGCGAAGATGTTATATGGGGAAAAAAAAGAATGTGAAATATCTTGTGAAGAATTTTTTTAATTGAGTATGTGTCGAAATGATAATGTGTTGGGGTATATTGAGTTAAATAAAATATATTATTATTAATAAAATCAAATTTACCTGTTTCTTTTTACTTTTATCATCTGGCTACTATTAATAGAAAATTTTGAGTTGCATATATGGCTCACATCATGTCCTTATTATATTTCTATCAGGCTGCACTGGAGCTATTAGCATTTCTGCTGGCTCAAGTAGGTAAGACAAGACTTGAATTTGCTGCCTCCACCTCACAGCTATGGGGCCAATCAGACCTCACCTCAACCCAGATCCCGTCTCAGTGGGTCAATCCACAGGTACACGTGGATGTGTCTGCAGGGAACCTGTCCTAGTGTGTAGCAATCCCAGCCAGGACATTGGTCTTTTCCAGGTTTCTTTTTTTTTTTTTTTTTTTTTGAAACAGAGTCTCACTTTGTTGCCTGGGCTAGAGTGAGTGCCGTGGCATCAGCCTAGCTCACAGCAACCTCAAACTCCTGGGCTTAAGCGATCCTAGTGCCTCAGCCTCCCGAGTAGCTGGGACTACAGGCATGCACCACCATGCCCGGCTAATTTTTTCTATATATACTTTTAGTTGTCCAGATAATTTATCTATTTTTAGTAGAGACGGGGTCTCGCTCAGGCTGGTCTTGAACTCCTGACCTCGAGCGATCCACCAGCCTCGCCTCCCAGAGGGCTAGGATTACAGGCGTGAGCCACCGTGCCAGCCCCAGGTTTCTTAAAAGTCCAGCCTCTCCCTATAGTATCTCCACATTCAGAAACCCATTGCCCTTCCTGAAGGGCAAATCATTTTCATATGTCCCACCCTAGCCCTGGGCCCTTCACTGCCGTACCTTCTCCCTTCCCACTTCCTACATCAAAAGGCCACCTCCTAGGGAAGCTTACGTAGGGGAAAGAGGCCTTCCCCAAAGGGACTTGGAGGAAAACCCTCTCTGTGATGATTTGGGTACCCACACAAGCATCCTTTGGCCAAGTCGCATTATCTCCTGATATCCAGGAAAAGCAGAGAGGGCGGTAATACCCGGGAAAACCTGGCTGGGCCTCCTTCCCTTTGGCCTGCTCAGTCCTCGAAGAAGCCCACTCCAGGAGCATACTACTCCAGGGGCATCAGCAGAAGCTTGAGACACTTGATGACCAAGAGCACCACGGTGCAGGTGACACGTTGTGCTCAGGCACTGGCAGCATCTGCATCCTTAGAGATGCAAGTTCATGGGCCCCACCCCAGGTTTTCTGAATTAGAATCTTTAAAACTGAGCCCCAGGAATCTATGTCTAACAAGGTCTCCAGGTGACTTATGCACATTAAAGTTTTAGTAACTGTTAGAATTGACATCTATTGTTTTTGCCTGATCAGCATCCAAGTCTACTACTTTTCTTCCAATAATGCCCTTGATTTGCCTCAGGAAACCAGACCTCCTCCCATTTCCAGGGTGTAGGGCTGGGGTGACAGTACTAACCTGTTCCCTTAATTCCAAAAGGACGTGTGACCCAGGCCTGGCCAATCAGAGCATGCCATCACTGTAGCCATAATGATTGGTTCAGGATCTGTGTCTTGTGACATAAGTCAGCCCAATCACAGCAGATGAGACTCAATTCCAGGACTTTGGTCAAAGGCAGGCATGATCTTTTACACTGAGGTTGCTGAGAAAATAGGATATAAGCCTCAAACTGCTGTCAGCTACTTTGTCATCCTAAGAGGAGAACCTGCTTGAGAATAAACCCTACAGAAGGCATTTCTTAGAGATGAAAGAGAGAAAGAGAAAGAAGAGACCAACCTCTGGATCCAGCCTTAACCCAGCTGCTCTCAGGGCAGCTGAGCGCCCCTGCTCTGGGGGTGCGCTGCATCGCTTTCAGGGGCGCTGTCCACCCCAAAGCTATTCGGGTTTGTTTATTTATTACAAAGTTTTCTGACAGATGGCAGGATAGTGCCTTGATGAAGATGCATTTTTCTAATTTGCACAAAGGTGCCATTTGGGCTAGTGATAGCCCAGACTCAACTCCCCAAACTTATCATTTCTGAGTCAATACATTTTCTTTTTGGCTTCAGCTAGTTTGAGTTATCTGTCACTTACAACTAAGAGAGTCTCGATCCTTCTATGTGCATTATACAAGGGTCTTGAGGACGGGGAGATAGAAAGATATATGGCACTCCAGCAGTGCGTTGGCCAGCCAGCTCTTGAAGGCACTGGATGAGACCAACATTTTCTGACCTGGGAAAATCCAAAGATACTTAGAGCTCCCCTAGAACCTAGATGGCTCTGAAGGTATGGGCTCTGGGCTTCTGTCTTTGGCTCTTCCAAACACATCCTGAGAAAAGATTTTGGGTGCAATTAGTTTATTTGGGAGATGATCTTAAAAAGCACAGTGAGGGGGTGGGGAGTGAGACAGGGGTGGGAGGAAGGCCAGTTAAAAGAACATCGATGCAGGGCTCACTGCTAGAGACGACAGAGCCCACGTCTGTCCATATACCACCAGCCCTCACTGGTTGCGGGTCACTCCTGTGGGTATCCACTCTCCAGCACTCCCAGCCTGACCCTCGCGCAGGCTGAGCATGGTCCGGTGACTGGGGTAAGGCTCTGGAGTGTCTAGAAACTGCTGCAGTTGAGCCCTGGGTGGGCAGAGGGCACCTGCATGGGGCATGCACAGCGCCTGCTGCAGCTTCCCTGTGAGGCTTTGTTTGGATAGACTCCTCGGTTGAAGGTGCACTTGAATGCCACTGGTCTGGATGATCTCTCCTGGCCCTGGGCCGTTGATGTCCAGCACCTCCCAAGCTCCCCCCAGACTTGCCTCTGAGGAACAAGCGTCCGCAAGGAAGGAGGTGCGCCTGCAAAGTAGAGCCTCGTCCTCCAGACAGGAAGAAAATCCTCTTTAGACGCCTGTGCTGCCAGCCGGGGGAGATTTCTGACGCAGGCAGATTTACCTCGGCTCTAATCCCCTTAGAAAGCTCAGAGAGACAGCAGCTAACCTGTTCATAACCCTTCTCATCGTTGTTCAGCCCAAAGTCCGGTCCTCAAAATTAATACCAATGAGCTGACAGTGTCTGGGGCTCACTTTATAAACAAGAGGAGTCCTGAGGTGTCATGTGTCACTGAGTTGGCCCTCCAGGTGTCTCTCACCAAACAATGTTGGGACATTATGCAGGGGAGATGCTTCACAGTTAGACCTGGGAACAAATTTCTCTCTCTCCCCCTCCACCCCGCCCCTTATTTTGGAATGATGAGCAAATCAGAGGTTCTCAGCCTCAGTGTCTGCACCTGAAAATGTGTAACTGTAGCTGTCACTTAGGACTGTTGAGAAGATTAAGAATAACACATGGAACACTTCTGGAAGAAGACACCCAGGGATTGGCAATGGCTGAACAATTGGAGGGTGTGGGCTCTTGCGTGGGAAGTTCTATATTACTGGGAAAGGTACTGACCTGTCTTTCCCAGGACAGGCCAAATGGATCTGGGTTCTGGAGAAGGCAGTCAAGGAAAAATAGAAGTCGGGTTGACAAAGTCAAGTTTAATTTTGTACATTCGAAGTCTGCATAAGAGAACTATTACTTGAATGACCAGGAAAGAGGATATTTGCTCAGCTCAAGAGACTAAATGGAACCTAAGAACGTGGATTCTCTCCATGAAGAAGGGATCCTTTGAAAAATTAATTAATCACAAAGATATTAATAGTGCAGAAGGAGACGTCTCCTCAACTGGCCAAAGCTACATTTTCCACCTGTGGCATGCATCTGTTATTACCTGCCCAGGTAGTCTATGTTGATGTTCTCATTCTTGATGAAAACTTGCGTTCATCACATTTGAGACCACTAGTCAGAGACTGTGTTAGTAACTTGACCCCTCAGGGGAGGGCCTGCAAGGGGAAAGAAAGAAACTTTAGGGTCACCCTGCTGGATCTGCTCTTTTTAACCGTGTGGCCTGCAACAAGTCATTTTACATTCCCAGCTTAATTAAAACTGTAAAACGACCAACTTGAACCAATGCTCCTGCCGCAAGGAGCCCTTGCCCGAGCCGGAGAACACAGCCTCTGGGATGCACACATCTGGGACCAGCCATACCCTGCTCCCTTCCAGGCCTGTTTGCATTTATCTCATAGGGTGCTGCCAGCTAAAAACCCCCTTAGTGCAGAGAGGGACAAAGGACACCAAGGCTTCTCTCAGGCTCTCTGCACAAAAATATTGAGCCATAGGCTGGCTTGCACTGCCTTCTGCCCTCCCCTGGCTCACTGGAGCCAGCCACAGCCTGACACTCGCAGCTCGGAGCCTTTGAAGGGGCATCCCCTAGAGAGCTGTTCTGCTTCCCCCCAGACTAGGCCCCTTTAAGGTTCATGGGGACCTCCAAGCAGCAGTCCTTCTCCTCTCTGCCGCAGAGGGAGGGGTACATATGGTTTCCATGTAAAGGACATCTGCCGTGCAGTTAGCCCTAAATAGCAAGACTGGAGCAAGCCACACTGCCATCCAGCCTCCCCTGAGAGCCCAGATGGTACAGGGTTGGGCTCTGGTGACAGGCTGAGGCTTTCTTTCCCCAGCTAAGGACACAGGAAAGCTGAAGGTTGAGAAAATTTCTTTCAAGGCTCTTGCCTCCGGTCTGGGGCCCCTGGAGCAGAGCTGGGAGTGACTAGTCGCTATGGTTGGATTTGGGGCTTCCTACATGGGCTCGGTCATTCATAAGAACAAATTCTGAATAATGCTATGGCTAAGTGCAGAACTCAAGCAGGGATCCAAGAGTGTTGCAGACTGAAGAGTTCATGAGGGGGTCAGATGTGGCGTCCCCACAGTCTTGTCTAGCCCTTCCTAGGACTGTCAGCTGTCAGTCTCTTGGGCTTAGATGTTGCCTTTGAAACCGCTTAGCATGGCCGTGAGCTCCCTCTGCCCCTTGGCTGGGTGGTTGCCGTCTTTATGGCTTTAGAAGCAGCCGTCTGTGAGCTGCAGGTAAAGTTTCCATTCCTTTATTTTATTTTAATTTTTTGTGGTTTTCTCCTTTTCCCTCTACTGTGGCCACTGAACATAAGAAATAATGGGCTACATACCCCAAAGAATCAAAAGCAGGCTGCCAAGGAGCGATCTGTACACCCACGTTTGTAGCAGCATTATTCATAACAGTCGAAGGGTGGGGCAACCTTAGTGTCCATCAGCAGATGGCGGGATAAACCAGTGTGGCACATGCATACAGTGGAACATACCCAGCCTTTAAAAGGAAGGAATTCCGACATGCTGCAACGCAGATGAACCTTGAAATAAGCCAGTCAACAAAAGACAAATGCTGTGTGATTCCACTTCTCTGATATACTAGAGTAGTCAAATTCATAGACACAGGAAGTAAAATGGCGGTTGCCAGGGGCTGGTGGGAGAACGGACAGTTATTATTTAAGGGGGCAGAGTTTCAGTTTGGAAAGATGAAAAAGTTCTGGGGATTGGCTATACAATGACATGAATATATTTAACACTACTGAATTGTATACTTAAAAATGGTTAAGATGGTAAATTTTATGTTACGTGTATTTTGCCACAATTTTAAAAATGAAAAAAAGAAACAACAGTGGCGGTAGATGAGGTACATGGGAGAGCAAGGCCTATGTGCATTCCGTCTGCATGTGCTCCAACTGTCCTGGTGCAAGAATGAACAGGGAGGTACTTGGCACTCCAGCGTGTCTCGGGCTGAGCCCTTGCAATGAGGGCAGATGTCTCTGCTGCACACCCTGTGGCTGCACTCAATATCCAGAAGAAATTGGCCTGTTTCCCCCTTGGGTTCCATCTGGGTGGCTGAAGCCCTCTCTGTGTAAGACGCCTGAACACACACCCAGAGGAACCATTGTCACACTCAGATGGGAATGCTTGGTGCTGTGTTATGCACTGAATGGGAGGAACAGAGACAGCCCTGCTTCCTCTCTGACTGCTTCATGCCTACAAGGAAACCCACCACCAAGAAAGTGGTAGATAGAATCTCATCCTGACATTCAAGTCCATGATCATTGTGGACTTGATCTTTCTTTCTTTTTTTTTTTTTTTTTTCTTCATTTCTAATTTCCCTCCCTACCGGCCACGCTAGGAAATAACACAGAGGTAGAATTGTTAAAAATGGTTGCCAGAGGGGCAGGCTCTGGAGGAAGACCACCTGAATCTGAATCTTGGCTCTGCCTTTTGTTCATCATTTTGATATGCGCAAACGTTTCTGTCATTCATTTTTGAAACAGGAATAATGATATTGTGCTTGTTCGCTTTTTGGGAGGATTAAATGAGATTCTGCTTGAGCTCCCTCACCCCGGCGCCTGCACACAGTACTTGGCAAGTAAGGACTGTTACTATTTCCTCCACCCAGCCACATGCTACTCATGTTCCAAGAACCAGCTGAAGCCCCTTCTCCTACATAAAGTCTTCCAAGAACCCACCAAGAAGCAGCAGCCCACCATGAACCAAGAGCTCAGCATGAACCCTCCCATTACACCAATTATTTGCACCCATCATCCCTGCGGCAACTCACCAGGGATCAGACCCCTCCAGGGTGCAAGTGGCAGAGGGTTAGGAGCTGTCAGTCTTAGAACTCCCAAATGTGCAAGAATCACAGGCAATGACTCGTGGGTTGCATTTAGTAAATCATAATGTAGGAACTCAAAACACGGCCTTGTTCATTCTTGCACTTGGAATTAACCTTATGTATGTTCTATGGTTTGAGGGGTGTCAAAAAGACTGCCACGCCCGAATCTCTGCAGAGGGCAGAGGGCCTTTAGGGTCAGTCTCTTTGGGTTCACCTATCTCCCTGCTGCTCTTCTTCTTTTAAGTGTAAAATCTTTCCTCTGAGGGGTCTCACACTCACCTGACCTGAGTGAGTTTCTCAATTTTCTGAAACCATCTATTGAATTGTGAATTTATAATGTTTTGGGACAAGGATTCAGAAAGCAAGGGAGGTAGATCCCAGAGAAAACCTGACCTACTTTACAACAAATCCATCTGCTCATTCTGCCCATTTGAATACTCATTCAGTGAACATTTCTTGAACATCCACTATGTGCCAGGCACTGCTTGCCCCAGTGGAGATGGCTCTGCTCAAGCCTCTGAAAATTCCCTAGCCTTTCCAATGCTGCCTTGGCATCTGGTGTATCGTATATCTCTGCCTGGTGGTATGGGGAATGTAAAGTTATTCAACTGAGCTGTTTGGGTTCAAAGACTGAGTACCTCATATATTGCCTGGCATATGGTAGCTCTGTAAGGATGGATGGATAGATGGATGGATGGATGGATGGATGGTTGGATGGATGTTGTGGACAACACAAGTCTTAGTTTGGGTTCCCCAGAAGCAGATCCTGAGAAAAGGATTTGAGTGAAAGTCGTTTATTTAGCAGGGGATCCCAGGAGGAGCTTCCAGGAGAGAAGGGAAGTGAGACCAGTAAGGGAAGGACGCCAATAAATGTCATCAAGCAGGTTATCACTGTAGGTGACCTGAGCTCAATCCCACTGGAGAGCTCTGGGGGACTTTACAGAGCCTGGCTGAGACTTATCCCACCCAAGGTGCAAGGAAGCTGAGTCTGCACCCCTAAATCAAGCCCCATCGGCATTGGCTGAGGACTACTCCAGAGGGCATTAACTCCCTGCACTTTTGCCAGAAAGAAACCCCCAGGCTGAGAGGAGCAGTGCTTGCAGTAGGACAGCTGGCAAATCCTGGAACAGAGAGTCCTGAGGGGATGTGGGGGGGACCCGAACAGTGTCTGCTACACCAGAGTCTCAGAATCGGTGTGAAAACTCATCTTACTCTCCCTCCAGCGTGCAGGGCCCTTTCCTCCAAATGGAGGGCAGCCACTCGCTCAGCCTCTGACTGAGCACTTGGAGGATCCCCCCTTCCTCTCATGCTCTCCCCCAAGTGCCCTAAGGGCAATAAGAAACTCATGTGGTGCCCAAAGTCTGTGAGGATATTTCTGTCCCTCTCCCAGCTCTGGAGGGTGATAAGCCTGTTCCCCAACACCCTTGATGGACGGCCTGGCTTAGCATCTAAATACTCGCCCACTGCCCTGGAAACACTGTACCATCCTGACGGGGTGTAGGAGGAACATTTATTCCCCATTCTTCCTGGCTCCACATCCAGAGACGTCCATTAGACCAGCACTCCTGGCCTGAGTGACTTACCTGGTTGGTGAGTGTGGAAGAATGATCTTCCCACCACTCTCTCTTTCCCCAGAGCCCACCTGCCTGCAGGAAGCACATGTTACCTGCTCCTCCATGGCAGGGAGCCCTGTTCCCAGCACAGATAGGGACTAGATAAATAGGTCTGCCTAAGTGTGAGGTAAAACATAAGGAAGCCCACTGAACTACCTAGGCTTTCCTCTCATAGCATTATCGATGTGATATTTCTATTTCCATCTGACTGACTCTAGATCTGTCTCTCAGTTGATTCCAAATGGGGTGGAGAACAATGGCATTGCTGACCTTCCAAAAGCTCCGAGTTCTCAAGAGGCAGTGGGGGGCCAGATGGAGGGGAGCCTGGGGCTACCACAGTAGCTAGTGAGTCCCAGACTACGGGTCTTTTTGACTAGTTTTCATTCCAGATTCACTCTCACTGGGACAATCTGTATCATTCAGAGACTACTCTAAAAACATGCAAAAGTAGGAGACATGATTTGGTGAAAGGAATTGCCCCACTAGGAAGCAGCAAGGGAGGTCAATGGCCACAGCTGCCTGTGGTGAAGCCAACAACAAAATGGGAGCAAGGCCACAGTCAGACTTTCTCTCATTTTTATTTTTGTTGTTTAGTAGCTGCTGTGGTGGGCCCCAGCTTCCCTTCTACCTACCTGGCTCCCGCTGCCTCTTGAGGACTGGAACACTCGCTGGGAGTATGAGAAGCTCCCGGCTCCCAGCTGGGTCCCTCTCCAGGAACTGCCCTTCTCTAGGATCGCAGGCCCCTGAAAAAGGGGAGGTGGACCCACATCCAAAGACTAATCAATGCCCAGTCCCCTTAGCCCAAATCAGCACAATCCCAAGAGCCACTGCCACTCCCGAGCTCCATGCATCAGCGACTACAAAGCCGTCACCACCTCCCTCTGCCAGCCCTGCCGCCTGGCCAAGCTTTGTGACCCGCCTGAGCGCAGATCTCCCTTGCAGAGCCTGTTCCTCCGGACCGGACCGACCTTGCACACACTCTGGGAACTGTCCTGCTCTGTCAGCGGGAGGCAGGGCTGTGAACCAGCACATTTCAGGAGGGGCCCGACAGAGCAAGCACAAGCTCGCACAGGGGAGTCTGAGGGAAACTACAGAGCAGAGACTGCAAACGGCCTGTAATTGTGGACCGAAGTCTCAAGTGTGTGGTCTCATTTTGTCACTTATTACCTCTAAGACTATAGAGTAGTTCTCGACCTTGGCTGCACAATAGAATGACCAAGTGTGTTGTTAAAAGTACTGATGCCTGCGCCTTCTCTCAAACCAACTGAATGTGAGCCTGCTGAGGTTGAGTCTTGTCATCAATCACTTGATCTCTCTGGGCCTTGGTCTTTCGTCTGCTAAGAGCGGCGATGGTATTTAGCTTTCTATGGGGCCGATAAGCATGTACTAGCTGGTTTTCATTCTGATAAATACCCAGTGACTTACCAGGCATTGAATACTAAATGTCTCCCCCATCTTCCTACCCAACTGAACGGTTATAAAATGGTTATAAAATCCAGAAGTTCTAAATGAGATGTCAAAGCACAAATATTAAATATCACATATGTTGGTTGCCTTCAAATCAATGGGCAATGTTTTTACCATCCCTTAAGATGAGAGTCTTCAGATAGATTGTCCAAGATCCCTGGGTAAATTCAGTGTGCCCTTTGGCAGATTTAAATAAAGTTTCTGGAAATATATCTCCTTTTTGATCCATAGTAATATGAAAATCAGTGCAAGTTTTCTTTTTAATCAGTAAAATAATTTGTTCAAAGCCACTCACCTATTTTGGGACAGGCTAGCTTACTTTCAAGACTGCTTGAGTTCTAGCACTCTGGGAGGCCGAGGCGGGTGGATCATTTGAGCTCGGGAGTTCGAGACCAGCCTGAGCAAGAGTGAGACCCCTTCTCTACTAAAAATAGAAAGAAAATTAGCTGAACACCTAAAATATATAGAAAAAATTAGCCGGGCATGGTGGCACATGCCTGTAATCCCAGCTAGGCGGGAGGCTGAGGCAGAAGGATTGCTTCAGCCCGAGAGTTTGAGGTTGCTGTGTGCCAGGCTGATGCCACAGCACTCTAGCCCAGGCAACAGAGTGAGTGTGTCTCAAAAAAAAAAAAAAAAAAAGACTGCTTGAGTTCATATCCCATCATCACTTCTGAGCTATGTGACTTTGGGCAGTCTACTTAAACTCCCTTTGCCTCAGTTTCCCCATCTGCAAAATGGCAATAATAATAGCACCTACTTCATAGGTGACTAGAGAAGACTTTGCTTGTTAGGTATTTATCAGAGTAGCTGGAAAAGAGTAAGTGCTCAATAAATGCAAGCTATTCTCATCATTTCTTGCAGTGAGTGGAAATGTGTACCAGGCATATTAAAAAATTCTAGTTCCATTAACATTATTGAAAACAACCATAATGGGGGTATGCAGATTGGATAAAACAATCTGGATTCCTGATAAAGCTTTTGAGCATTTGTGAGCACTCCACTAAGAAAAAAGATTAATTAGGCACATCATTTAATACCAACAAAGCTGAAATAAAACACTTAATTCTGTGACTTTAATCCCACAGTGTCAAACCTTAGAGAGACCAGGATTTAAGGATATTTCAAACTCAGCTCTTTTTTCATGGCAAGAAAAGGCAGGTTTTGTCAGCTTCTCTTGGTGTAGACTGGGAAAGATTAATGAGTGTCTTGTGTTTTAATATTAACTTCTTATTTGTTTCTGCAACCTCCACTTCTTGATGATGTTTAGGGGAAAATAATTAAATCTGTTTCTGCGTTGTGCTCTGTATATATGAGATAGATCAACTAGAAATTTTGTTCAGCTACTAGTAACTGAGACTTAAAATACTGGCTTAAAACAAGCAGGAATTTCTTTTTCCCTTATAAAGTGTGTCTAAAGTTATGTAGTCTGGACCATGTGTGGTGAGTCCAAAATGTCATCAGGAACCTAGGCTCCTTCCAGCTCTAGGTTCCACCAGCCCTAGGGTCTAGCCCTTGTACTCAGGCTTACAAGATGACTGCTGGAGCTCCAGCCATCACTTTAGTGTTCGAGGCACAGAGAAGGAGGACATAAGGAGAGACAATGAGGCCTGCTGCCTGAGTCATCCCCCTTTAAAAACCTTTCCCTGTAAGCCCCATTTAATGACTTCTAATTACTTTTCATATCCCCCCATCCCATGGCATATACACACCTATGCAAAGAAGGCTGGGAAAAATAATGTTTTAGTGGACACCTTGCCATACCCAAGAATATAGGGATACTGTTAGCAAAAAGGGAAAGAAGAATTATACCACTCAGAGACACTAGCAATCTTTGCCACAGTGAGTTGTTAATAAATTGTTGCTTAAGAAAGAAGAAGAAAGGGGGAGGAGGAGGAAGAGAAATGACCTGCTAATTTATCTCTTTGACCTTCTGTGATCTCCTTGAGGCCAGGGACTATGACTCATTCATCATTGTGTCCCGAGGGCCTAGTTCGGTGCCTGGCACACAGTAAGTGTCCAATAAATATTTGCTTAATGAGTGAACTAAAGAATGAATTATGGATATAAATTATAGGACTGATTTCACAGGCTCACATGAAAACCAGTCTCCTGAATCCAGATATTTAGCTTTTAAATAATTATTCTAGCAACAATTCCAAAAGAGGGTACATTATATTATACATGAGGAAACTGAGGCCAAGAGTGCTTAAGTAACATGCCCAAGGTGAGATGTTCTCAGCGTAAGGCCTCTCCTCCTCCCCACCCCCATCCCCACCCCAGCCCAGGCCAGCAGGGCCAGTGCCACTGCCTGCTGAGCACAGGGAAGGTCCTAGATGCATTATCTAATTTCCTCGCTGTTTCATAGATGAGAACACTGGATTCCCACAGAAATGAGACATCTTGTCCAAGGTCATACAGCTCAAAGAGAGGAGAGCGGTGCTTAGAACCAGGTATATCAACTCCCAGTCTGTGCTGAGTGGGATCCCAGGTTTTCATCAGCACCAGCCTCTCAAGGAATCTCAAGTGTGTGACTGCCTGGAAGCAGACGTAGATGCACTGCGAGCTGCTCGACATACTTTCCACCACCCCTGGCCAAGGCGTTCCACTGCCTTGGAAGCCGCCCCAGCATCCATGGTCGAGGGTGGAGTGTTGGGTTGCAGACTGCAGATTTCTGTGGCATTGAAGGGAGAGAAGGCATTAATTAAAAAGCAGAGGGGAAAGGCATCACCAAAATCGCCATTCCTCCATGACAGCAGCAAACACCTTAGCTCCGGCCCTGGGACAGGAGTTGTAAGCAATAGTAGAGTGACCAGCCATCCTGGTTTGCCCAGGATTGTCCTGGCTTTAGCACTGAAGGTCCTGCGTTTCAAGAAACCACTCAGATTCTGGCAAAAAAGGGCCAGTTCGTCATCCCAGCATATTTCTGTTGTTTCTCTTGGGCTGTACATTTAAAGACTTACAATGGAAGCTGGGAGAAGCGGGGAACATGAAGGAACCGAAGGGAGCTGGTCCACCACATTGGATCCAACCCAGCAAAGACTCATCTGCTGAGCACGAAATTGATGAGAGGCACCGTGCCAGGTCCTCCCTGGACACGGAGCCACCAGTGCTAGTGTTTTCTGGGCTCTCACCCAGCACCAAGCGAAAGGGCTTCATGTGGGTGAGCTCATTGATCCTTGTCACATCCCGCAGAGGCAGACCCCACCGCTCTCCCACTCACAGGGAGGAATCTGAGGCCAGGGAGGCTAAGGAATGTGCGCAGAGTTAAAAGCTAGCAGGCGGCAGAGGCAAGGTGTGGACCAGGCAGGCTCCAAGTCTGTGCGCTCCTACTTCACTGCGCTGCCTCATGAGGAGATGAACAGAACGCAGGAAGCGGGTAAGGAAATGCTTAAATCCCTCACAGAGTAACAAGGATGCTATCTGAGCTGACATTCATCGAGCGCAGCCACTACGAGCCAGGCCTCTGCTCAGCCTCTGCATAAAAGGTCTTTTTTAATCATCATTACAATGAGCGTGGTACTATTATCCTCTCCATTTTACCTTGATCAGAGGATGGCTGAAAGAGGTCAAGGAGCTTACCGGACATCGCATGGTGGTGGAGCTGGGATTCAAATCCAGAAATCTAATCGCATAAGAGGGTGAAAATGTGTCTTGGTTAGGAGCTCTGGCTGCTACCCACAGGCAGGTTAGGTGAGGGCCAGAGGAGAGCTACAAACAGAGTGCCCTGGGCATTTGGCCATTCCTGTCTTTTTATTCACTTGCTCTGACAAGTACAGTTCTCCAGTCTGGAGCCCTGGGCTGTGTTCTCTCAGCAGCCCCAAAGCTGGTGATGGCCACCATCATTCTTCAAGCAATGAACCAAAAACCACTCTGAGAGCTTCACAACACAACACAAAAAGTCAAATCCTGCCGTCTTTTCTTTAGGGATAATAAACACCGCAGCATGGTGCTGCTCGGGGGAGCAGTTCGCCACCCCCACCCCAGCCTACTCCTCAGTTGCTGCTGTGCGCTGCCGGCGCCAGGGAAGGGGGAAAGGAGCATTATCTGCCCACACACCAGAACCGCGGAGGAAGGAGGCCCTGTCAGGCCCTGTGTTATCCCGGAGCTGCCAGGCTTGGATTATTATTACTGCATAACCAAAAGGCATTATTAGTACAAATGTATTCCAGAAGTGACTTGTTTAGAAGTCACTCAAGGGGGCCGATGACAGCACACGTTGCTGTTATGCCTGCAGAGCCCTCTTTGGCAACAGCGAGCTCTGGGATCTCTGACCTCCCACCTAAGAACCCCAGGCCCCAGAAAAGCTTTCTGCGAGAATCCCTGCTCTGTTACCAGCTCTTACGGAGTGGGAACGTACTGAGCATCCTAGATAACAACTTGCCGCCCAGAGGGGTCACTCCGTCCTGCCATCAAGGTGGGGGTAGGCTGGGGGGTGACAGGCTGGCTCTTTAGAAAACAGAATGAAGCCTGCTGCTTCTCCCACAACCACAGGGGAGAGTGAGCCCCAAAGCAGAGGGGAATCTTAGCTCGCCAAAAAAAAAAAAAAAAAGCCACCCTCCTGGGTAAGTATCAAAATATCCGAATCTGCTAAGGCCACGAAGCGCCCTGACCTAGTGTGTATTGGAGTTAGAGAACCTGGTAGAAAATCAATAATAACTGCACAGCTCAGGCTGAGAACACTGGGGCTGACAAGTGACGATAATGATGATTTAAAAAAATAATCCTCATTGTTTAGCACATGCTGGGCCCTGATCTGATTACTTTACATATGCATTTAATATTTGTGATGACACTATGAGGTGTTATTATCGCCTTCATTTTACAAGTATGGCAAGTAAGGCACAGAGAAGTTAAGTTACTTACCCCAGATCACACAGCTAGAAAGTGGCAGAGCTGGGATTTGAACCCAGGAGGTCCAAGAAAAACTGTGGAAGTTCCAAGTAGGTGAGAGAGCAGAAGGCAGCACCACAGACTCCTCAGAGAAGGCGTCAGTCCCTGAGCCTCTCGGGGACGGGGTGGCTTTGGGTGGGACTCTGCCTGTTGCAGAATGTGGTGTTGATTTTCTTTTCTTTTAATGTTAAAAGCTGCCTTCTGTGTGCAAGGTGCCTGCAGGCCCAAAAGCCTGCTTGGTGAAGAGAATTTCCCAGGTTCCCAGCTGGGAGCTGGAGAAAAAAGTATGTCATCTCTGACTCAAAAGTGTCTGACACCAGGTCACCTGCAAGTGTGTTGTGTCACCCTGCTTCATGAGCTGGATCAAACAACTCCCTTTCATTTCCCCAGATCAAAGGTTTTCACCTCCATCGGTGTGAAGGAGGTGAAAACGCATGAGTCACCTGCCTGGACTGAACTGGAAGAGTTCTAACTCTGCAGGCCTCAAAAGGATCATTCTTTTGTTTGTTTCTCCTGTGACCTCATGCGTTCTCCTCACTGGCCAGCACCCAAATCAGGCCCAAGAACAATGGCCCCAGAGTAGACCGGGAAGTTCTTCAGAGACCAGCTAATTGTTTCTTGGGGAGGTCAACCTGACTTACATACACTGCCAGGCAAGAGGTGCACTGGCCTGAAGAAATAACCCCAAAACCAGGAACAAAGTTCATGACGTAACTCTAAATTTAAAACCAGTGTGTAAGTGATGACAGCATTTTGGGAGAAAAGAACAGCAGTAACAGTAACAACTAATGTGTGTTGGGTGCTCACCGTGTGCCAGGCACCGGCTGCATTCCTTCGTTAACGCTCAGACAGCATTGGCATGGCATGAGGTAGGTATGAGTACATGGAGGCTTAAAAAGATTAAATCAGCCAAGGTGTAAGTGAGCCGGGAATTAAACCCAGCCTGACTGATGACAAAGATTCTCTCCTCAATCAAACCCTAGCCAGGCTCCTCTGAGCCGCCTTCTTGACTGTGGCTTAACCTTGGCCTACGAAATGTGTAAACTGGAGTCCATTTCTTATTCCAGTCCTGCAATATGGTAACAGAGCATGTGTAAATATGGCCATATTGAGACTTTGCCCTAAAATACAGCTGGAGGAAAGAAGTAATTCTAAAGTGTAGACAAAAACATTTTGCACAATTATTGCCTCTAATTTTGTTTTCGGCTATAAGTCATGACCATGCTCCAAATAATCCCTGAAAATAGAGCATTCAAGGAAAGAATTTAGTAATCAAAATACATGATAAAATTCATCTGACTCAAATTTTCTAGTACAAGCCATGATTGTGCTACCTGGTGACTAGGTATAAGCAAATCATGTAAATGAATGTACAGGCATACCTTGTTTTACTGGTCTGCACTTCATTGCACTTCACAGATATTATGCTTTTATGCTTTTAAGAGCATGAAGGTTTGTGGCAATCCTGCACAGTGAAACTCTATCGGCACCGCTTTTCCAGCAGTATGTGCTCACTCGTGTCTCTATCACGTTTTGGTAATTCTTGCAATATTTCAAATTTTTCATAATTATTATGTCTGTCATGGTGATTTGGGATCGGTGTTCTTTGATGTTACTACTGTAATTGTTTTGGGGCACCACAAACCACACCCGCATATGACAGTGAACTTAATCGATAAATGTTGTGTGTGTTCTGACTGCTCCACCGACCAGCTGTTCCCCCGCCTCTCTCCCTCTCCTCAGGCCTCCCTATTCCCTGAGACACAACAATATTAAAATTAGGCCAGGTAATAACCCTACTATGGCCTCTGAGTGTCCAAGTAAAAGGAAGAGTTGCATGTCTCTCACTGTAAATCAAAAGCTAGAAATGATTAAGCTTAGTGAGGAAGGCATGTTGAAAGCTAACATAGGCCAAAAGCTAGGCCTGTTGCACGAGTTAGCCAAGTTGCAAAGGAAAAGTTCTTCAATGAAATTAAAAGTGGTGCTGTAGTGAACATACAAATGATAAGAAAACCAAACCCTTCCTGCTGATATGGAGAAAGTTTTTGTGGTCTGGATAGAAGATCAAACTAGCCGCTACATTCCCTTAAGCCAAAACCTAATCCAGAGCAAGGTCCTAACTCTCTTCAATTCTGTGAAGGCTGAGAGAGGTGAGAAGACTGCAGAAGAAACATTGGAAGCTAGCAGAGGTCGATTCATGAGGTTTAAAGAAAGAAGCTGTCTTTATAACAAAACAAGTGCAGTGAAGCAGCGAGTGCTGGTGTAGAAGCTGCAGCAAGTTATCCAGAGGATCTAGCTAAGATCAGTGATGAGGTGGCTACACTAAACAGATGTTCAGTGGAAACAAAACAGCCTTCTATTGGAAGAAGTTGCCATACGGGGCTTTCATAGCTAGAGAGGAGAAGTCAATGCCTGGCTTTAAAGCAGTAGAAGTGAGATGGGAAGAAAGAGATTGGCAAAGAACAGACTGGAGGGCTTTTGCAGATGTTCAGGCAGTTACAGCAGAAGGTGGAGAAAACCTGCCATATCTGAGTACCAATCATATTATTTAAATGATATATTGTTCTTTATATCAACTCATCCAACTTGCCACCTCCTTTAGCCTTGTCTTGAGAAATAATATCCAGTTTAGATATAATTTTTTCAAATACACATTACAAAAAAATATATAATTATTGACACTTTCAAAAGTGTCTATGTACTACTAAATCTTTGCAGAACTACGAGCAATGAAAGCCCCATCCTTGGGAAAAGATCCCTTTACTCTGTGAGTTTCCAGAGGGCAGAGATAATGTTCCCTCCCTTGGCAATTTCTTGTGATGCCCATTTCCTAGGATTGAGAAAGTTTACAAAGAAAAATCTGTTTTCAAGAGTCAAGATTAACTTCATGTTCACCTTCTAGGTAGAGCACAGCTCATCAGAGGTTGAGAGTCAGGAATAACTTGATCTCCAAATTATTCAGACGTGACTGCCACTGTAAAATGCAAATATGCTGCAAATTAAAAGTTAATGCAATCTCCCCCAAGGGTAAAGTTACAATTAGTGTTCCACTCTTTATTTATTTTCTTTAAAAGTTCAGCCTTTTGGCTGGGCGCAGTGGCTCACGCCTGTAATCCTAGCACTCTGGGAGGCCGAGGTGGGTGGATCGCTCAAGGTCAGGAGTTCGAGACCAGCCTGAGCGAGACCCTGTCTCTACTAAAAAAATAGAAATAAATTATCTGGACAACTAAAAGTATATACAGAAAAAATTAGCCGGGCATGATGGCGCATGCCTGTAGTCCCAGTTACTCAGGAGGCTGAGGCAGTAGGATCGCTTAAGCCCAGGAGTTTGAGGTTGCTGTGAGCTAGGCTGACGCCACGGCACTCACTCTAGCCCAGGCAACAAAGTAAGACACTGTCTCAAAAAAAAAAAGAAAAAGTTCAGCCTTTTAGGAAGAGTTTTAGAGTTAACAAAGTGTATTTCAAAGTATAGAAATTCAAGACATTTAAAGGAAATTTCCTTTAAATGGAAAACAATGAGCAAATGTAATATTTTTTGCAAGTTTAAGTTCTGTCATTGCTACAAAACAAAGTGTTCAGATGGATTTCAAACAGTGACGATTCCTCCTCCGACATTCTTTAATAAGAGAGGCTCTAACAAAGCTGCCTGCACATGCAATAGTAAATTCGTAGCCCAGTATTCCAGGAACATAATGCAATCATAGTTTGCAAATGCAAATTTAGGGAAGACACTAAACTCTGTAAATAAAGATTTATGAAATTGTCTCGTTAATATTTCTTAGAAACCATGTATTGCACAAAACAAGGTGAAACGAAATCCTCTATAGCATAAGTATCCAGCTCATAATGAGGTATGTAAATGTTGCAAATCAGAGACTATATAATAATGTTTTTCATACTAATAGCAAAGCTCAGTCCTGTTTATCATATATTTGGTTCAATTTGTTGTCTGAGTGCTGTATTTATGCCAGTCCCCATTTTGCAGGACATCAAATGGATGCATAAATTGATGTTTCTTTTTCTGGTTCAATATTTTCATCATCTCAATCGAGTAAACATCCCCAGAGAAAATGCACATGCTCTAGGCAGAGCAGAAATCTTGAATTTTCATCTAAGTGCTGAACCCTTTTTGTTTATGTAGCCTAAAGGAAAAAAGTCTCTCTATGTACTAAAGACATATTGGACTACAAAGCCCAAAAGATCATGCTTTGTCTTCTTTTAAAGGATTTTGTTATGTTTTACAATGCTTGTGTGTGGATGAGCGTGGTTTCAGAAAGCAAAATACCCCACCAGGACCAAACTAGACCAATTGCGTAGAGAACAATACAAATGCATATAAAATTCAACTTTCTATATTGCTCTCTGTAGAATAACCATTACTCTCTCAAGGACATTGGTGATTTCTTTGAAATATGTTTACCCTGGATCCTTCAGTGTATATGTGGCTGAAATTTTCATGTCCAGGGCTACATTTGCCATTTCTCTCATATCTTTCAGGAAAAGTCCTAACATACAGATTTCAATAGACCCTTAAAAATAGCTAACTCAACTTGGATGGACAATTCAGAGGAATTAGAATTGAAAGTCAAATTCTTATTTGCATAACTACTTGTGTGACAGAATTACGTACCTGAGGAATTACCCTCAGCCTTCTTTTCTCAGTAACAGGCTCAAGAAAAAAGTCTGAGCAGTGTTATTTTCTGCCCCTCTCAATGTGGTAAGGGCTTCCCTTCCCCCAGGGCAAAGTACAGAGACTTTGGATTTCATTCACCCTGTGTTAAATTCTACATCTCAAAAGATGTAGAACTAGATCATTGGAGAGGGGAGGAATGGAAGCAGCAGGTGCATAAGGAGAGAGGGGTGATCAGTCCTGGGAGAGTCAGGGACAGGTGCCTCATCCCATACAGCACTTCCAAGATGGTGCCATCTCCAAGAGGGAGCCTACGCAGCACCAACTACTGAACACAATGCACCCTGGCCTGTGCACCTCGGTCAACACACTGTTGACAGGAGGAATAAGTCTAAGAGATCTATTGTACATCATGGCAACTACAGTTAATGACAATATATTGAATATTTGAAAATTGCTATGAAAGTAGATTTTTAAGTGCTCTCACCACAAAAAATGATAAGTATGTGAGGTAATGCATATGCTAAATAGCTTGATTTAGCCATTGCACAGTATATACATGTAGCCAAACATCATGTTGTACACCATAAATATATACAATATTAACTCATTAATTTAAATAAATAAATAAGACACCATTGGCTGAACTTGTGGGAAAGTGATCTGGGCGGGGTCAACCACACTATGATCATCAGAGACTTTTTGATGACTGTTAGGATCCTTCTAATGTTAGACACCATCCTCAGGGTCCTCTGTGAATCAGAAAAGGTAGGACCACTCACTCAAATTATCAAGCTTCAGTTTTTAATACCTTATTCCCACCAGGACTACAGCTCTTTTTGCATTATTCACCAATGAGATATTTTAATTCCATTAATATCACCCATCAAAAAAGTATCTCTGACAGCCCCTTTGTTACTTAACCAATTTCAAGGTGTTGACTCAGATTATCTTGCTTACACCTACAACACACTCCTCAAATTGAAGTATTTCCAAGTAAATTACCATAAATCAATATAGCACTGAGGCTCCAAGAGAGTGAGTGCCCTGAGCAGCAAAGTCTCCCACCTCGTAGCAGACCCTGCAGGCTTGGACAGTCCATGGGCTGAAGACCAGAGGCCTTTTCTCAAGTTTCCTGGATGTCACAAACCCCTGGATTTTGCAAGCTCCAGGGATGGGAGACAGGCTACCCAAAAATACATTTGTATTTCTTTGCCCAAATGATTCTATCCAAGCTAAAATTAATTAAATTTTTTTAAGTGATGAGGTATTTCTTGTGCTAAAGTGTTATGACACAAATTCACATTTTGTTTGTTGAATATCTACTTACCTCACTAGACTGTAAGCTTTTTAAAGGCTAGGACTATATTTGTTTTTTTCACCATTGTATTCCATACCATATTGTATGGAAAGAAGGGGAGCAAGGAAGAAAATAGACGAAGGAGGGGAAAGATGGAAGGAAGGAAAGAAAGGAGAGTGTTAAAATAGCAACACCAAAACCAAGCCCTCCCCCTCTAATGTTCTTCACTGTCCGCTGTGAGGATTCACACCCCAGTGCTTCATTTAGTCTTTCCCCAAGATGTCAGGCTCAGTGACATCGCCAAGGCTAGACAGGGCACCAGCACAGAGTAACTACACAAGACTTCTGTCTTCTCAAGCAAAAATACGTTTCTTTGTTTAAAAATACTCAGGGCAAACAGTGGCCTCGACCATAAATCAAGAGCTGACATCTGCAGATACCAGGCTCATGAAGGGATCCGTGCTGTGTAGGAATCCGTGCTCTGTGTCAAATGTCCAGGCTGCAAGGGGGCTTTGAGATCTCCTAGGGTGACGCTGTCCCTTATAAATGAGAAAACTGAGGTGCAGGCAGGTTAATAAGTCTCAACTGGTATGGCCAGAATGACAATCCACGATTTGACGTCTAATCTCATCACTTTGAACTAGCCCACCTTCTTCTTAACTATGTGAAGTCCTTGTGACAGATTTCTTCAGAAAAATGGGACAAAGGAAAAGGTTAAGAAAAAGGGATTTTAGGCATTTGAAGCAACAAATATAATGGAATGGTAAAAAAAATTGAAAGACCTGTGACAGAGTAGAAGTCTTGAAACCCCCTGCTACGTAACATCTAATACTGAATAAAATATAAATAAATCATAGACAAGTAAATATATGGATAGATGATAAATAGAAACTTTTATTGGAGTGTCTGAGGCTACAAGAAGGTGAGAGAATTTTGCCACAGCGCGAAGCATGAGCCTAGGCAGGGAAGCAAGCTTGGAAGCCACTGGGTGTCTGTGGGTATATACAGATCCTGGTGGCCCATAGCTCAGGGGCCCAGGGGGATGACAAACAAATCCTCAGACCAGCACACAAAGTCTTGGGCATGTGGAGGGAGGTGACATCTGACATCTAAGAATAAGTACACCATCAGGGAAAGGGTGGACTAGATAAAAAACGGAGGGAGGGGAACCAATAGAGACTGCAAGAAAAATAGCATCTGTCTCTACCTTCAGTCTAAAAGCTGAGAATAAAAAAAATTTTCTGCTGCTTAGTACTTAAATGGATTTAAGGCCCAAATTATATTACTTATATGGTCCTTAAAGAACTATACTGTAAGAATTGTGGTTTCAAGTGGCCCCTAGTCTATGGTACCCCCAGATTAAAGCAAACACAAATCGCCTTGTAGAGGTCCACTGAAACTGAGGACCCTAAGAATCCCAAGGAAAATTTCCACCACAGAGATACACACAGACAATCACAAACCATGCAGACCATTGTGGAATTTGAATCAGCAAAACCAACATGTAACAAAACTAGGCAGGCAAATATTGAGATATTTTAATATAACAAATATTAAAATCAACAGATACAGAATTCAAGATAATTGTATTATAATTTGTTTAACACATTGAATGCCACATTAGGAAAAAAAATTTCCTTGGGGCCACGTTTTTTATTATGAAAATGGAATAAAAACTTCCAAAACAAAAGGACAATTTCTAATTTAATGAAAAATTTGTTATTTTTTATTGTTTTCTGTGTGTGAGTAACATGCAATTAAATTGTCAATGTTAATTGTAACAATAAGAAGATCAACAAGTAAGATTTTCAGGAACCAACGACAGGGTTTTGCCCGGGGGGCCACCCATCACACGTAACATGTATGCTACAGCAGGGCAGCGAGAGTTGCCTGCGTGTCATGCAGCTCCCAAGGTCAAGCGTGAGTAACATACGCTTCTCAGGGCCCCTGGCTCAAAACTAGCGAGAGTTAAATAGAACTCACATGGCAGTTAAGGTGCTCAAGATAAAAAAAGAAAAAACTGAAACAATAAAGGGCACCAAATTATCCATATTTAAAATAAAACCAAATAGAACTTTTAGAAATCAAAAAATAAAGTAACTGAAATGTAAAACTCAATGGAAAAGGTTTGTGGGGAGGGAGAGACAAACAGGTGGAGCACAGGAATTTTTAGGGCAATGAAACTATTCCATGTGGTACTAGAATGGTGGATACATGTCATTATGCACTTGTCAAGACCCATAGAATGTACATAAAAAGTGAGCCCTCATCCTACTAAACTAAGGATTTGGGCTGATGATGAAGTATCAATGTCAGTTCATTGACTGTAACAAAGGTACCGCACTGGCGCAGGATGTGGGTGGGGAGGCTGTGAGTGTGTGTGGCAAGGGGTGATGTGGGAACTCTATGTACTTTCCATTCAATTCTTCTGCGGGCCTAAAACTGCTCTAAAAAATAAAGTCTGTTAATTTTTTAAGAGAAACTATGAAAAAAATTGATGGATGAATTAAACAGCAGAAATGATATACAAAGCAGCATACAGAGACCAAAAAACCAGCCTGGGCAACATAGCAAGACCTCACCTCTATCAAAAAATTAAAAATAAAAAAATTAGCTGGTGCGGTAGCGCACGCCTACAGTCCTGGCTACTCTGAAGGCTGAGGTAGGAGGATCACTTAAGCCTAGGAGTTTGAGGTTGCTGTGAGCTATGATTGTGCCACTCCAGCCTGGGCAATAGAGTAAGACTTTGTCTCTTTAAAAAAAAGAGAGAGAGAGAGAGAGACCAAAAAACAAATACCCACGTATATACTTATATAAACATTTCATATATAGCAATGAAGTTCAGCAGTGCAGAAAACATATGTCTGCTCAGAGTTTCAGAAAGGGTAAAGGAGATTAGAGAAAGAATAAAGGGGTGGCAACATTTGAAGAGATGGTGGAAGAAATATTCTAGAATATTCCATGCATTCTTAATGGAATCAAGAAGCACAATGAATTCCAAGCAGGATGAATAGATATCAAGGCACACCTAAACACGTTACAATAAAATAGAAGAACACCTTGAATAAACACACTATCTTAACAGCAGCCCTCTCCTCCCTCTCTGAATTGTGTTGCCTGACCTCCCCAGACAGCCACCGGGAATGCCACAGCCTCTGCATGTCCAATCCAGCCTGAGGATAGTCACAGCATCTCTCCTTACAGGTGGCACCAGTGATGGGCAGAGGTGGTGGTAGCCAGAGCTTGCTAGGGCAGCTCCATCAGGAAAGCCAGGGGAAGCAGAGCCAAACAGATTTGGAGTGGTGCATAGACTGGGTTTGGTACAAGTATGATACCATTTCTACAGAAATTTTAAAAGTCTGTGTATAACGTAGATATTCACATGCATATGTTTGCATAGTAAAGTCTGAAGTGATATACCCAGAAATGTTTATAGGGGTTACAGCTAAGTGACTTTTTCTTTTTTTGCTTGTCTATATATTTTTAGTTTTATTACAATGAACTTTTATTTCCTGTATAAAATAAAGAAGGGGAGATAAATGCTGGTAATTAAAAATCATATTTTGAAGTATAATATTATCTAATAAATAAACCACAACAAAATACAAAGATGATACTCATGAACAAAATTTAAAAATAAAAATGACCTACAAAAAAATTTCATAACGTGACAAAGAGTATGTGTGCCCAAATATGTCTTGAATGATGAATACCAAATAGAAAAATGGAGCAATGGAATAAATATAATAGAAAATCCATTAGAAATGTATATGTATGAAAAATTATTGTAATTAAAACCACAAAAGACCATTTTTTAGCCCATTTAATTGACAAATATCTTTAAATGATAATACTCGATAATACCCACTGTTGGCAAGGGTGCAGAGGAAAACACTTCATGCACCAAAGGTAGGCACATGAACCCTACATCCCTTCTAAAGGACAGCTGGGAATACATAGTGCTGTGGACTGAATTGTTGCCCCTCCCCACCCCATTCATAGTTGAAGCCCTCACCTGCCATCACTGGGACTGTATTTGGAGACAGGGCCTTTAAGTAGGTAATGAAGGTTGAATGAGGTCATAAGGGTGAGGACCTAATCTGATGGGACTGGTGTCCTTAAAGAAGAGGAAAAGATGCCAGAGCTCTCTCCCTCTCTGTGTGCACACACTGAGGAAGGGCCACGCAGTCTACAAGCCAGGAAGAAAGCCCTTGCCAGAATCCAAACACTGCCAGAAACTTGATCTTGGACTTTCCCCCCTCCAGAACTGTGAAAAAATAAATTTCTGCTATTGAAATCACCCGGTCTGTGGCATTTTGTTATGGTGGCCCAAGTGGACTAACACACATAGCAAAACATATTTTAAATGCACATGCCATTTAGCCCAGCAATTTCACTTCTGGGAATTTAGCCTGAAGGAAATAAATAAGGGAGAATTTTCTGTAAAATTTAGCAGTTTCTATTAGTAAAAATTGATACAGAAGCTATTCAAAATAGAGTTTAATGTATATCAAATAAATTTTAAATCATGGGGTAGAAAACATCATGAAAAAAATATGATATATTTTTAAGTGGGGAAAAAAGCAGATTACAAAACAATATGTCATGCAACTCCATATGTATATGGTGCAGTAGTGAGGAGCATGGGCTTTGGGGTGTCCAGGGGGTATATAGCTCAACTCCTACGTACCCGATGGATGGCTCTGGGCAAGTTCCTAATTGCTTAGTGCCTCAGCTTCTGCATCTATCAAGCGGGATGATACCATCCACCTTACAGGACTGCTATGAAGATGACTGCAGATAACAAAGCCATTATAATTAAGGGCCACAATAGGCGGTGGCAGCAGAGTGGGTGCTCTGGACCCAGAGTCAAAGGATTTCAGACCTGGGTCCAGCCTGCCACCGCTAAGTGTGTCATCTCAGGCACGTCACCTCCCGTAGCTTCCGGTTCTTCATCTTTAGAATGAGGGCCCTGACTAGCTGATCTCTGAGGATCCTTGTGGCTCTGACTTCAAAGGATGAGAATCTGTGTCCTAACAATAGGAGACATCGTAGCTTGAAGCAGTACGAAAAGGAGTGTGATAGACTGCAGAGTGGTGCCTGCTCCCCCGGGCTAAGCGGTGGTTCCCAGCCTTCCGTGGAAGGGATCTTCACAGTAAACAACTCCGCCATTCCCCGTGTGAGAGTGGCAGTAGTTTTCATAATCACTGGCTACAAAAATACATCACGGAAAAAAGCTACTAAGCATTCAGCCTTGCTCTTAAATTAATTTTTATTTTAATTAAGCCCAATTGCAACCTCATTTACTTGAAAAATAGTAACACTTACATGGGAGACGCTGCATTTATCTCACCCGCAGGCCGTACTTGGTGCCCTTATCCTCTTGCAGACAGCTCACAGCCACTGCAGGGTATTTCAGAGCCACTCAGATAGGAGCAATTTGGGAACAACTGACAAAAAGGAAGTCTTCTCCAGGCGTCCCCAGGGAAGCAGGGGAGGAAGATCTTTCTTACTTTGATGGTCTCCTGTTTGAACCTGAGCCAGGCGGTACAGTGTGCTTGTCGGCTCTGGGAAGACTGCATCTGGTTAGTGCCAGGCAGCTTAGACGCCTCCATAGCCCCTGGGTGTCCACGGGGACTACGTGAAGTTGAGCACTCTGCCCTGGAACCAAAAAGCATTCCCCGCTCAGCAGAGCTGGAAGTATGAGAAGGCAGAATGAATGTCCGGTTTCATTTTTGGATAGACGTCATCATCAAACAGCGACATTACCCTTAATTCACAAAAGGATCACCCTTTGAACTGAAATTTTATTGTTCATTAGGATCACTGAGTGTGCAAGGCAACAGATTGCTACAGAAAACACCAAAACTTGTGCTTGAAACACGTAGTTTCCAGTGACTAAATGTCTTAGTCTCAGTTTCCTCATCTAAAAAATGGGAGTGATCATAATGCTAAATTCAGTGAGTTGTTGTTAATAACATAGTTAAAAGCTCCTGATAAACTCCAAAGCACTATAGAAATTTTAAGTAGCAGTAGTAGTATCATGGAATTTTTTCAATTAAAAAAAAATACTTGTTTCTCTGTCTCTGCAGCAATCTGGCAACCCAGACCGAAAACCTTTTAATAGCATACAAAAATGACCAGTTTAATCCCCAGCAAAACCCGTGCATGTTCGTCAGTCTGTCAAAGATGCCTTCTGTGCATAAGAATGATCTATAGAAGCCTGAAGGTTGATTATAAAATCTCAAGTGTCTGCTTGCCTCAAGTCATTTTAGATGAGCTATTCAGAACACATCCAAGTAATCAGTTTGCTCTGATAGACTGGAATAACAGGGAGAATGGCTTGATTTCCCCTGCTGGAGAGGAGACACATCCATTGTTGTCTACCCGTTCATAGATTACATATCTAGCTCTTTGTTCGTACTTAACAATATGACTTGAAGCTTGAAATTTGTGTGCAAATTTATATGCAAGGAAAGAACGTGTTAGTTGCTTTACAAAAAACTCCAAAATCTCACAGACAGAAGTAAAACCAAGCAGCTCAGTCGGTAGGCAATCTTTCTAGAATGTAAGGCCATAGTTCTATTTTTGGAAGGGATAATTATTCTACATTGTGTATGTGGCGGTAAGCTCTTAAAAGTGGAATCTTACTAAATATATCATCGAATATTTACTTTGGTCTTGTCTACTCTGTCTTGACAAGAAAACACTTCCAATCCAAATTATTAATTAATATCCAGTTGTAATCCCAAAGTATTTTGTTAACTGGGAGCATTGGGTGTGTCCTAGTGATCAGAAGACATCTAGGTGCACAGAATAAGGACCTGACAATGTGTAAGCAATGTCACCTGCTGTGCCCACAGTAGAAAGTCTGTGTCGCTTCTCTGAGCCTCTGTTTCCTCATCTGTAAAATTTGAATACAAATGCTTCCTAACAGAATAAAATGGGAATATGGGGGTGAAAGAGTTGTAATCATTATATAAATGTTAATGATTGTTGTTGCTATTATTGGAAACCTTTTATAATAATAACTGCTTGCCCAATTATTCTCAGTGGCCCAAAAGCAATGACTGTTACTTCCTTCACCACCTCAGTGCTATATAAACATCCCTAGGAAAAACTCATGTGTATTCTGAAATATTTACAGATGAAATGATAGGATACCTGGGATTCGTTTCACAAATAAAAAAGCAAGTTGTAAAATAACACAAGCTATATGCTTCCTTGGAGATAGATATAGACATGGAAATGAAAATGAAAATAGATGTGGATATAGATAAAGATTTATATAGAAAGCAACCGAGACATAGATGCAGAGATGGATATAAATATAATGTCTAATAATACCAAAATGATTATATCTGGGTGTAACAAAAAAGGGCTTTCATTCCCCTTCTTTGTGGCATATCTGTATTCCCCAACTTTTTTTATAATGAACATGTTTATTTCTTCAATTTTTAAATATGGCTTTTCATTTTTGTTTTGTTTTTCAAGAGGACACCAGAAGAAAGTTTAAGTTGCAATATTCATGGTAAGATCATCAAGCATTAACTCTGTACCCTGTCTTAAAACTAACGAGGCCTCTTGGCAATTTTAGCTTTGCACAAATTTTAGCTAGTCCCTCCCCTTGGCTCAGTCTCCCCATTCTAACACCATCACTTCAGATGGCTGGGTTTTCCCACCTGTAGATGAGTAAATACATGTCCTTAGAAATATTTTAGCCAGCTTACCAAGTGATGCTCAGTTTCTTTCACAGTGCCTGACAAAATTTTATAACTATATATCTTTTGTTGGCTTCTTTGTTTATTTGTTGTCTTAGCCATGAGACTCCAGTGCTGGAAGGAAGACTATGAATGTTTTGTTTACCACTATATACCCAGTGCCTAGCATAGAGCCTGGCACACACATATGTATTAAATGAATGAATGAATGAACCAGATCCATGCTGGAAGGCAGATGTCTTTACCCAGATAAGTGCATCGGGCTCTGAAGCTGAGGGCAGGGGCTGAGTCAGCAGGCATCTGAGGACTGGCATATCAAGAAATATCAGCTTTTTTAGAAATGAAAACTGAAGTAGTCACAAATGATTTCTGTTTAAAATCAAAG
Source organism: Lemur catta (assembly GCF_020740605.2). Classification (NCBI taxonomy): domain Eukaryota; kingdom Metazoa; phylum Chordata; class Mammalia; order Primates; family Lemuridae; genus Lemur; species Lemur catta. Next base: position 45,657,765 of record NC_059139.1, read on the forward strand.
AATCCCTCCATGCAATGTTTACTTGAGAATCCAGACCTTTAAAATCAATCCCCCTCCTGCAGATGGGAAAACTGAAACCAGAGAAATCACACAGCTGGTAGGTAGCAAAAGAAGCCCAGGTCCCCACTTGTCAGGCGAATGCCCTCTCAACTGCCCCTCACTGAGCCCAGTGCGACAGCACTATAACCCAGGCACTGGTACACTGATAGCCCCAGAGGGTCTTCTTGGCTTTTGCTAGCATTGGCGTCTGAAAATGAATGAAAAAACTTGCTTTTCTGATGGCCTTTTTCTAGGTTGTTTATCACATAAAATACAGATTCATACCTAGTTTGACACCACCATTCCTTTTATTGCAGAGCTATCTCAAATCCCAAACCAATATGAAACTCACTTTCTTCCTCTGACTTCTCCACCGCACGAACTTGCCTCATGTCGTTCAGTGACTGGTTTGGGTCTCATCAACAACTTCTTTTGGCATTTAATAATCACATTTAAATGCATGTTATACATGTATTAAATACATGTAATAGTAATTACATTTATTGAGTGCTTACCATATGCCAGCCGTTATCTAAACGCTTTACATGTTGTGATCATTCAATGTTCACAAACCTTGAGAAATATGATATTTAAATATTTTAAATGTGTACACTGAGACACAGACAGGTCTAAAGATCTTGCCTAATTAGCAAGCAGTGAAGCTGGGATTGGACCCAAGCAGGCTGTTTCCAGAAACCACATTCAAAACAAGTGGTTGTGTGGTGGTGGTGGTTGTTTTTAAATAAGATAGGTGTTTATTTCTGTGCTGTATATTAGCACAGAGGCACATGGTCCAGGGCTGACAGGGAGACTGCTTTCCTCAAATGTGCCTTTTATCTCTCTAAGCCAACGCTGATGCTTGACCAGTTGCCACTTCCGAGTCAGTGGGAAGGTAGAAAGAGGAAGAGTAGGGCAAGCTGCTTCCCCCTCTCTCCCTCACTCTGGTAAATTTTCCTTTGGGAAAATTTCAAATCTATAGAAAAAAAATGGCGAGATTTGTAAAAATGGAGGCAAAAACTTTTCACCTAGAATTATCACCTCTGGACATTTTGCTACATTTTGCTATATTTGTATCTCTCCCAGCCTGTTAGAAAGATTACAAATGAAAATAGTTGACTTGATGAGATAAAATATTGTGGATGACCTTCTTGTTTATTCATTTTATTGTCAGAATGTCATTTGCCCTGCAAACAAAAACACAAACAAGAAAAAATACTTTTAAAAAGGTAAACACATCAAAGCCACAACAACACAAAAACGTGGCCAGCTTAGCTTCTCCACATGTTACAGAGAGGGAATAAAAAGAAATGGCCAGGCACAGAGGCTCACTCCTGTAATCCTAGCACTTCGGGAGTCCAAGGCAGAAGGATTGCTTGGCATCAGGAGTTCAAGACCAGCCTGAGCAAGAGCGAGACCCCCGTCTCTACAAAAAAGAGAAAAATTAGCTGGGTATGGTGGTATGTACCTGTAGTCCCGGCTATTTGGGAGGCTGAGGCAGGAGGATCCCTTCAGCCCAGGAGATGAAGGCTGCAGCGAGCTATGATGATGTCACTGCACTCTAGCTGGGATGACAGAGTGAGACCCTGTCTCCAAAAAAAAAAGCAAAACAGAAAGAAAGAAAAAGAAGGCAAGTGGTGGGTGGAAGCAGAATGGACTTGGGAGGCTGAAGACAAGCCCCAGCTCCACCATTTGCTGAGCTTGTGATAATTGAGCAAGTTACTTAGCTTCCTTGAGCTTCGTTTTCCTCCTAGATAAGATAGATGGGGAATTACTAAAACTCTATTTCCAATGATTCTAATTATGAGCTCCAGGGTAGAACCCAGAAGTCTTCCTTTTCAGCAAGTTTAATGTAGGTGGTTCACAGAGCATGTTCTAGGAAGGAAGCTAACTAAAGCATTTCTGAAACAGGTGGGGGGCAGAGAGAAGTCCCAAACCCTCTGCTATGTCTTCTTGGCTGTGCCTTCCCCTGCTGTCCACTGCCATCACCTGAATCCTCTGCCACATTAGAGATGCCACAGTTTTGCCTCTCTGGCTCTAGCTTGGTCTTCTCCAGGTGAAATCCTCTGGTATCATCTTTCCAGCCTGTACCCCACCCTCAGTCCATCTAAGTTTCCCCCCACATGTCTCTAACACAAGCCTGTGCCTCAGACAGCTCAGTCTGCAGAGAGCAGCACCTCCAGTCCTCCCACTTGCCCTTCCTCTCTGCCTCCTGTTCAGAGCCCAGCTCAGGTCCTCTTCTTCCAAGAAAACCTCCCTAACTACTCCTGCCACCCTGCGTTCTCCCCTCCTTAAACAATTTGGCATTTAACTCTACCTTACATTATCCTCCACCTGACCCCCTTGTTTCATTCTGGGCACCTTTAAATGTGCTCTGAGCTCCTTGAGGATAGAGGCAGTGATTTCTCCTTCCTCATATTCTCTGTGACACTTAGCACAGCGCTAGACACGCAGTAAGCACCAACTCAACCTAAACTGACTGGCTGACTACATAGCTGACTTATTGAAGAAAAGGAGATGAGATCACAGAGAGTAACTTTGAAAGGGTGAGAACAAGTATGGAGCTTGTAGGCTGATGAACCCACTTAGGGGCCCTTGAGTATGACTGAAGCAATCTTTAAGGTTGTTTTAAATAATGAGCTATAAGTGACAAGATAAAAGTCGAGTTCAAGAAAACATCTGAAAGGAATGAAAAGCAATGGGCAAACAGCTGCTGTCACATGCTCTGTGTCTTTGATGAGCTTCAATTAAACATAGCCCTAATACATAAAAAAAAAAAAACCCTGGTGAATTCCCTTTATTGTCCCTTTAATGTGTTACTAAGGAGTTATTGGTATCATTTCATGGCTCCGGCACAAACGCCTCTAGGATTTATTGCTGGGTTCACATCTCTGCTCTTTTATGGATTTCTTCCAAGAGGGGCTTGAATACGGGGCTCCCATTATATGTCCCTTGTGGCCGGCTGGCTAGAGCAAGCTGCATCAGCAAATGGCAATAAAGCTCACCAAGGCAACTACTGTTACCAGCGTAGTTTGATTTAGAGCAGAATGTTTCTAGATAGATTCTGATGTAACCCTTTTACTTCCATCTCCCAACAACACAGAAATTGAAAAATCAATTATAGCACCCGGGTTTCATATGTTGCTGAGTTTTGCTGGGGCAGGAGGGGGAGGATGGTAAAAAAAAGTAGACACATACACACACATGCATATTCTTTTCTTTAGACGAAGCCATTTTGTAAATAACTAAAAAACAGTAAGCATACTTCCAGGAAGGTGGTAGGTGTGTTTAATTAGGACAAATTACAAACAAGTACTATTAGAAAAGGCCTTATTTATTTAAGGGCTTAGAAACAGCTTAAATCACCAACCCTTAGTTTGTTATGTCAACAGGCTGTCAATAAAAATCAGTTGACTGGGGTCAGTGGAGTCACTAGTGCATTCATTAGTCCTGGGTCTGTAACCAGAGGCAGTCGTCAAATCTCATTAGCTCGCTCCATCTCCAGGAGGAAGGAGATCATCTATCAGTTATTGTTACTTCGTGACAAATCATACGAAAGAGAGCTTTAAATCTACCTGTGCTCTAAGCCCAGGAAGCAGAGGATAAATGTCCTCAGATAGCAGCTCTGATAGAAAACTCATCTGCAGAAGGCAGCAGGGTGATTGCATGTGGGTTGGGCTGTAGGGCTGTTTTGTTTTAAATTAGCCAATGATCGCAGACTTCATTCAACAGACCTGACTTGCCCTTTCTGGATGTTTCTGAATCTCGCTCTCCATAGAGGACTGAAAAATGAATGTTGTGAAATTAGCACAAGTTTAGTGACACTGTAATTAGATAACTTTCTCCCATGAAAATCCAGCTCCTAAATCACTAAACAGATGTGATGTTCTGTTCAATGAGCAGCTGGCTATAAAAGCAGACATGACAATACGTTTCTAATTAAGCAATAGGACAGGAACAGCCTGACACACAGTGATCAGAGACTGCCTTCATTTTAATACCCTCAAGTGGCCTTCTTTTCACAAAAGTCAACAGGTCATTGGAGCAAACATTTTAGTCTCACCTTATTCAACTTGTACTTACCTAAATGACTACCAGTCTGAATTGTGTAATAGACTATCCCACCTACCAGGTGCTTAGCAAAAGTCTCTATCCATCAGATCATCCAACAACCTAGAGCAGTGCTTCTCAAACTGTGATGTGTTTATACAAATCACCTGGGGATCTGGTGAAAATGCAGATTCTGATCCAGGAGGCCTGTGGTGGGGCCTGGGACTCTGCATCTCTAACACACTCCCAGGTGATGTTGCTAATCTGAGAAGCACACACGGGGCATAGATCACCTTGATTGTGTTCTCTAAGACTTCTAACAGAAAATATAAACACAGTTACATAATTGCGTGTGATTTGTTTCCTGAAAGATAACAATGATTGTTTTTAAAGAGAAGTGGATTTTAGACAAGAATTTTACAACACAGTTGTAGTCTCCCTAAATGTTATCTCCATGGGTAGACATCGTTTTAGATCTCAGAGAGGTCCTTTGAGGTCGATGAGTATTGGCTTCAGGAAGTGATCCAAAACAGAACACACACAGATTCATTTAAAGCAAAGCTTAAATCCAATACTTTTCCACGGCTGCACTATTGATGACTGCCGGGCTCTTCTTTTGCAGTAAATGTACACAAACAGATCAATATATACTTTCCTTATTTTTGAAAACCTCTTCCTGAGAATAGGTTTCAAGTTCACTTTCTCACCTATACATCTGCTGTTCAAAGTTTATTTAAATGTGACATGCTTAAATAAGATTTCTGTAATTATTAAAACTAACTCCCTTTGAAATTTATTAGCCTAATGTATATTCAACTGTGGAGATAAATGTCAAAGGTTCTGAATATTCCAGTTCACCTTTAATGATATTATGGTCCTGTACTTAATAGCTACCTTCTTCTGAGGAGCTCATAATATCTCATATTCATCCTCTCAATAATCTTTTCTGAGTTTGGTAAGGAAATGGGTCACTTTACGGAACTGGATTTGCAAGGTTAACATACAAAGGCAATTTAATTTTTCTATCATTTCTATCATTTGGGTAAGTAGATACTAAATAGAACATACTAATACTTTGGAAATGATTCTCTTATTGAGCATAACTAAGCTTTCCAAAAGCATGGTTAACAGACTTACAGACACTAGTGTAATTTCCTGTGCACAAAATGAACGTTGTGATAAAATAGCTGAATATATTCATTCCACAGATTTTTATTTAGCATCCATAATAATAATACTAATACTAATGACAAGAATAATAATGATAAATGCTTATAATAGACCAAGGACTATTCTAAATACTTTACATGTAAGTCATTATTTTTTATAACCATTTTATATGGTAGATATTATTATTACCCCCATCTCATGGATAAAGAAAGTGAAATACTGAGAGGCTAAATAATTTACCCAAGATTATAAAACTAGTAAGGCTCCAAACCCCAGGCAGCCTGGCTTCTGTGTCCCAGTTCTACTATGTGCCAGACACCAACCTAGGCAATGATTAAGACAGAAGGTGCTTATGGGGACAGAAAATGTGTTGCCCACTCCACGCCTAACTTTCAATAGTCATATCCTTCCTCTCAACTGAGCTCAGATTTGGCCTCAGAACCCTTCTTAAACCAGTGTTCCAGGCAGCCATGATCAATCAATTGGAGCTGGCATATGAATCAAAATTTATTTGCCCTTCCTGACTGAGTGCAGAAGCACAATCCTTTACTAATTTTTAAATACTTTTATTTTAAATTGTTAGTTATTCACAAGTTGGTAGAGGTTGCAAATGAATTCAAATGTCTTTGCAAAAAGGGGTACATTTCTTACTAACATTAATCTCAATCTCTGTTTAATTAACTCCGATTCAGTCCTGCATCCCATGCTTTAGCTCCTGCCCTCAGGGAATTTTCTCATCAAAATCTTTTACAAATGTCCTATATGGGCTTTAATCTTTCTTTAGCCTAAGAATTTGGGGAGGATGTTTAACCCCTCTGAAATAATATATTATTTTTTAAATCAAGTATCCATAGGAAAAATAAAAGTTAGATTCCTATGTCCCACAGTATAAACACATTCAGATTTTTAAGTTTTTATTATTTTAAAAAAATCATACTGGAAAAAATACGAGATAATATTTTTACAATCTTAGGGACAAGAAATATTTCTCAAGCATGAAAAATAGTCCATTATCAATATAAGAAGACAAATGAAACTACATAAAGTTATAAAACATTGGTACTGCAAGGATACTATGAGCAAATTAAAAGATAAATGATACCATACCTGGAATGTTGAGATAATGGTAGCCACCTAAATCTGAATCTCTCCACACAACCTCCAAAAAAGTATATAGGTCAACAAGAAGAAAAAAGATAAACACACAAACCCCACACATTCATCAAAACCAGTGATACTACAAACTTTAAATTATCTGTAATTTTTAAAAATCCATTTACAGCAGCACCATATCTAGACCTCCCACCACAAGCCATTGCAGAGCTCAGGTGGAACAGAAAGGATCACCAGAAAACCTAGGTGGAAGAGAGTGGAGGGAATTGAGCTTAAAATAGCTCCCAGAAAGAAAAATTCCATCTTAAGTGTCAAAATACTGACTACCAGGAAGAAACCTAAAAGTGACATGAGATTCAAGGAGGCAATTCTGGAAAGGCTGGGGACAAAAAGGACAAAAGAAGAGTAGAGGCAATCTTTGGAGACTGCATAGAGAAGAAAAAAAGAAATGAGAGAAGGATTTAAGAAACTGCAAGGCAAAATAATACAAAAAATATATGAATAAAAGGACACCCATCATTATTTAGGCCAAATAGTTTATTATTGTGGGGGTCTATGTTGTGCATTGTAGGATGTTTGGCAATACCCCCAGCATCTACTTACCAGATGTCATTAGCAGCTCACCCTCAAGTCATGACAACAAAAAATGTCTCCAGACATTGCCAAATTCCCCTGGGGGACACAATCACGTCTATTGAGAACCACTAACCTAGAGCAATGATTTGTGGATTCCTGATCGGTTTGTTTGTTGTTTGAAGACTCTCCTTTAAATGTTTTGCCTTTTATAGTAACCTGTTAAGGGGAAAAAATAATGAAAAGTAAGGAAGGAAAAGACACTCTACTCCTTAATTCATTTATTTGCTCAACAAATCCTTATTGAAAGGACATTGTATTAAAGATGAGTAGGTAAGACAATTACAACCCAAATTTTTATCCTTTCCAGATTACTTAGTTAATTGAATATTATCATGAGTGTAAGGCTGGTGGCAGGTACCCCTACCTTACCTAATGAAAAAAGAAGTCCCTCCTATCCCTCAATACCCGCCCCAAAGCTGAAACAAAGAAATTCTTCACTCCTCACACCCACATCTCCTGGCCGAAGAAACTCCCATCCCCCAGTCCTAAGAACCTATATAAACCCACTCAGACTTCTGGGCGGGGCGGCCTCTCTGGTACCACCCCGTGGGTCCTGTGAGGCCCGCCCCGAGTCCCTCTCTCAGGACTCGTTACCCCCACCCAGGAGCGCTCCAATAAAGCCTCTTTACTTATCCCTTTCAACTCTGCTCGTCTTTCTTTCTCTGGCGCTGGCTACTTCAAAGAAACCTTACAATGGGTTGATTAACTTCTACATTTCTAAGAAATTGATGCCATGATTATTTCTAATCTAGGATCTTTACACACAAGCAAAACATTATGTGTATGTCGTTTTGCTACAAATGTTTAGAAAATCACCATGGATAACTATTTTGGGGTACCGTTGAAATTCTTTTTATCTGTGGATATATCAGTTAGATATTGCTATAATAATGTTGTATAACAAAGAACCATAAAATCTCAGTGGCATGTAACAATAGGCTTTTATTTAACTTGCTCATCTGCGTGTGGGTTAGGGCCCAGCCGATCGAGGCCAGGCTCAGCTTGGATGACTCAGCTCCTTGTGCCACTCACCCTCTTCCTCCTATGGGCAGTTGAGGTGAAGCAGAGTCTTCCATGGTGATGCAGAGGCACAGGAGAAGCAGAATCATGTAGGACCTAGGGCTCAGAACAGACACACTGTCACTTCTGCTCTATTCTCTTCAGCCAACACAATGTCGCAGGGCACAGAAAATATCCTCCACCCATGGGGGTGAAGGAAACTGTAAATTCACACAGTAAAGGACATGGACACAGCAAGAGTTGAAAGATTAGAGCTAATGCTGCAATTTACCATGATGAGAAAAAAAACCTAAACTTTGTTTTATTATCTCAAAGTTAAGATTTCTGAACACACATTCCTAAGTTAAATTAATGAATACAACAGCAGAATAATAATTTTCGACAATGCAAAAAAAAAAAGACGGAATAAGTCATCAGCTTCAGAGAGATTATGATTTCAGTGTACTTTTATTAGAACAGCAGCAATACCAAATTTATTTCTATTACAGCAATTTATTTCTAAAGACCAACATTTCAATGATAAATGCCAATAAGTGACTTTTACTATCATATACATTACACCTTTGATAGCAATTTTAAGCAAGCAACTTTTCAGATGTCATTATTTATATTCTCCATTCTTTCTTAAAAGGAATTTTCCTGAAACATAACACATCTTAAAATCAAGTACTAATCCTCCAGATTTAGAATTTTACATTCTGTATGCTCCAGGGGAAAAAATAATTGGATTGTGCTTTCTCATTCATGACCATTTAAATATTCAGTTTCTTAGGTTACATTTTAGTGTGTTTTTATGTTTTATTCAGGACACAATGTTCCAGCAAATATCACAAACCCAAATCAATGGCTTATACCGACATTAAATATGCCATTAACATGCTTGTTCCCAGAAAAGTTCAATGAGAAGCTGTCAACAAACCTGCAGAGAAAGGCTTACTGCATTCAAAATGAATGATAGAAGAGGCACCAGAAATAACTTAAAACATTTAGGATGATGAAAAGGAGAAAAGAAATCTGAAAACATCTAGCTCTCTGCTTGGCAAACAAAAATTATTCCCATTTCCATATACCCAGAGCTAACAACAAAATAAAGTTCATGCCATTTTCCACAGCAATCATGATGCTGTTTCTTTCATCTCTGGGACTTAGATGTTCACAACATAAAGTGACTAACACCTTAGAGCTCTAAGGTCCCCATCTCCATGTGCCACAGTGGGATCCCACAGAGCAGCATTCCCCCAAAAACAACATTCAAAGATCAGAAACTCAAATATAGGAACAAAAAAGAAAATAGCATATGTCAGGTTATAGAATTATTTAATCTCTTTTTCATTCATTCATTCCCTGAACGCAGAATGCTTACTGGCTGCCTTGGAACAGCAATAGATGTCCCACAGGCTAGGATTGATCTTGAAAATGAAGAAAGAGAGAAGGCCGGGAGTCGTCCAAGGAAGTAGAGCGAGTGAGAATAAGGAGAGGAGGACATCTGTGGAGGTGGCCTGTAAGCTTTAGTCTGTAGAAAGGTTTGGCAATACACTTGTGGCCAATGGTGCCTTAAAGTTTCAGATCAGAAGATGATATGATGGTGGCAGGAAGTCATGAAAGTTGACAGCAGAGAGAGGGGTTGGAAGAACTTGAACAGAAGACCAAAATCCCAGGTATAGGCTCAATCGCTCATTTTCATCTGAGTTCATTGTTGAGGCTAATAAGAATTCATATTCATAATGATGACTCAGAGTTTCTCAAAAGGTATTAAATTGTGCTCAAGTAGCTCTTTTTAAAAATTCAGGATAAAGGACATTCTTTTTAAAAAGATTTTACTAAAAAATTGTTACATATTTTTAACAGCTTTATTGAGACATAATTAACACACAATAAAATATACATATTTAAAATGTATACTTTTGGGGGTTTTGATATATATATAGACCTGTGAAATCATCACCACAATTAAGATAATGAACACACTCATTACCTCTAAAAGATTATTCATGCCCCTTGGTAATGCATCCCTCTGCCCCCATGACCAATCCTGAGGCAACTACTGATCTGCTTTCTGTCACTGTAGATTAGTTTCATTTTCTATAATTTTATGTAAATGAAATAACATATTATCTACTCTTCTTGTTTAGCTTCTTTCACTCAACATAATTTTTAAAAATCCATCCATATTGTTATGTGTATCAATAGTTCATTTTTTAAATTGCTGGATAGAATTCCATTATGTAAATATATTATAGTTTGTTTACCCTTCCACCTATTGATGGAAGGGTATTTTATTTGTTTCCAACTTAGGGCTATCAAAAATGAAGTTCTTAAGAACATTCATGTGTAAGTTTTTGTATGGACATATGCTTTCATTTCTCTTGGATTAATACCCAGAAGAATGATACGGTAGATATATGTTTAACATTTTCAGAAACTGTCAAATTGTTTTCCAAAGTGGTTGTGCCATTCTACATTTCTTCCAGCAGTGTATCAGAGTTCCAGTTGCTTCACATCCACTAACACATGGTAGAGAGTCGGATGGAGATTTTAATTTTAGACATTCTAACAAGTGTGTGATGGTACTAATGTAGTTTTAATTTGTATTTTTCTAATAACTAACGACATTGAGCATATTTTCCTGTGCTAATTTTCCATTCACATATCTTTTATTAGTGAAACATCTGTCCAAATCTTTTGCTCATTTTTTAATTAGGCTGTTTGTTTTCTTATGATCAGGTTTTCAGAGTTCTCTACCTATCCTTGATTAGATATGTGATGTGCAAATGTTTTCTCCCAATCTGTGGCTTGTCTTTTCATTTTCTTAACAAGATCTTTTGAAGAGCAGAAGTTTTTAATTTTAATGAAGTCCAATTTAATTTGTTCTTTTATGGGTCTTGTTTTTGGTGTTGCATCTAAGAAATCTTTGCCTAATTCAAGGCCAAAAAGAATTTTCTCCCATGTTTTGTTCTAGGAGTTTTTTAGTTTTAGGTTTTACATTTAGGTCTATGATCCATTTTGAGTTAATTTTTATGTTTGATTTAGGGGTTCTTTTTTCTTTCATATGCTATTGTAACAGTACCATTTATTGAAATGACTACCTTCCTACCTGAATTGCCTTTGCTATTTTGTCAAAATGGGTTAACCCTCTATGTGTGGGTCTATTTCTGGACTCTATATTCTGTCTTATTGATCTACTTGTCTATTTTCATGCCAGTACCACACCCACTTGATTACTACAAGATTTAAAATCAAGTAGTGTTAGCCTTCTACTTTGTTCTTTTTAAAGTTGTTTGGCTATTATAGGCCCTTTACATTTACATATAAATTTTAGAATCAGCTTGTTAATTTCTACATAAAACCCACTGGAATTTAGATTGATATTGCATTGAATCTATCAATTTGAAGAGAATTGAAATCTCTAAAATATTGAGTCTTCCAAACCATGAAGATAGTATATCTCTCCATTTGTTTAGGTGTTCTTTAATTTCTCTCACCAATATTTCATAGTTTTCAATGTACAGGCCTAGTACATCTTTTGTCAGATTTATCACTAAATATTTTATAATTTTGATGCTATTATAAGTATTATTTTAAGTATTTGATTTCACATTGTTTATTGCTAGTATATAGAAACACAATTTTAATTGTATATTGGTCTTGTATCCTGTAAACTTGCTAACTCACTTATTAGTTCTAGTAACTTTTTTGTACAGTCCATAAGAATTTTCACACAGATGATCTGTGAACAAAGACAGTTTTACTCTTCTTTTCTAATCTAGAGGCTTTTTATTTTTTCTCTTGCCTTATTGGACTGACTGCAGCCTCTAGCTGAATAGAAGTATAATAACAAACAAACTTATTTTGTTCCTGTTTTCGGGAAAAAGCATTTTTTCTTTAAATATAATGTTGTATATCTTTCATTAATGTCTTTAATTGAAAGGAGGAAGTTGCCTTTCTCTTCCTAGTTTTCTAAGAGGTTTGTTTAAAAAAAATTTGGAATGGATATTGGACTTTGTCCAATTATTTTTTGCATCATTTGAGATGATCATATGGTTACTATTTTTAAGTTTGTTTTAATATGAATTATGTTGATTGATTTTCACGTGTTAATCCAATCTTGCATTCCTCAGATAAATCTCACTTGACAATGATGTATAATCTTTTTATATATTGTAGGGTTTTATTTTCTATGTTCATGAAGGATATTGGTTTTGTCAAGAGCTGAGCTGTGCTGGAGAGAGCTTAGTGGTCAGGTGGCAGAGTAGCCAATTAAGACAAGTCAAAATAAAGTAACAGTCAAGACTTTACCGCAATAGTATAAGCAAGAGGCTAAACAGGAGAAAGTGCTGGCTCCCTCAATGTCCCATTTTTGCCCTACGGAATGACACTCAGTTAGGGTCAGTTGTCTCAGCATGGACAGTAACTATAACCACTTAATTTTGCTCACCTACATTCATTCATTCATGTTTTCATTCATATAATAAACATCAAGCACTCTTCCGTATGTGTGAATGCATAGATGGGTTGCCTCAAAAAAAAGTCACAACCACAATTTAATAGGAAAGGGTTCAAGGCATACATAATAAATAATGATTATAATAACGGGGGTAACGGGTCTTCTAGTTTAAGGGTCTGAAGGGTATATTAATTCTGAGAAGTCAGACCCACTTGGGCATGTCTGACTGGAGGTTTAAACAGCATGTGGTAAGTGCTTAAACAGTGGTAGCTATTTTTTAATACAATTATTATTAATATTATTATTATGGGGGGCCATAATTTGGTGAGAGGCAAAAAGTATGCCAAGGCATGGAAGATTTGAGGGCCAGCATGATTTGGGTGAAGATGAGAAGTAGCTGTTGAAAGAAGAGAGCAATTCTGAACAGACCAGAGAGCATGCTAGTTAGTCAGAGCCCTTCCTCCCTGCCCCTCTAGGTTCATGTCCAAGTTCTTGGGAAGAGAGATACACAAAAAGGTGAAATGGCTTTCATTGCTGACATTTCTTTAAGAAACCAGAGTACCAGGCCATGCTTCTCGGGGAAGTAGTTCACTCTGGGCACCTCCCATCATTCCTGTGATGAGGAACGGAAATGGGAACAGGGCAGAAGCAGCCAGAACCACCATGGACAGAGATCCTCGACCGCCAAGGCCAAGAGCCGAGTAGCACCAGGATACAGTTACCTGGGAGAGGAGGAAAGGCTGTTGCAGCTGGGAGGGCTGTGCTTGAGCACAAGGAGTAATCCCTAGGGATTCCCTAAATTCATCCCGAGTTTGTCCTAATACAAATATGTGACTTTAGAACTACGGTTATGCTCTTAGATCAGCCTCTTACCAGCTGTATTATCTTAGGCAAATTATTAAACCTCTCTGGACCTCATTTTTTTCATCTGTTAAATAAGGATAATAATACCACTGTGAGCTGTTGGAATTTTTGTGAGGTTTAAATAGGTGGTAAGTGCTTAAGCAATGCTAGCTAATTTTTAGTATAATTATTACTAATATTATTATTATGGAGGAATTTTAGGAGACCTGAAATTCCCCAAAGTTGGTGAATAAAGATGAAAGAAATACTGCTTAGAAACTGTTATTAGGACCAAATTCTACCCTCAAGCTGTTTTGCTCTGGGAAGCATGGGGTAACATTAAAACTAAGTCCATGGCTTTGGGCAATTTAGTTAATCTCCTTGAGCCTCCGTTACTTCATCTGTGCCACGGAATATTAACGATATTTGCCGTTTGTCCCCCACAGGGTTGTTACAAGGTCACTTCCAACAATGGGCATGGAAAACACTTGGTAAAGAGAGGTCCAGCTGGCATCACCCTCACCAGCTCCGCCTTACGCAGCCCTTGAGTCTCAGAAAACTCATTTTCAGGTCTGTAAGATGTAGCTGCTCAGAGTCAATCGCTATATGGCTAGAATGTTCTACAAGGCACCTGTTAATCCTGCCCCAAGCAGAAGCCCTGGGACTAACCATCCCCTAGCTTCTGACTCATGTTGCTCAAGAGACCAAAGGTAAATATCTTTAGCCCACTGTTTCTCTATATTTACTTCCTGTTGCCTGACTACCTGCCTCCAGCATCAGTAATAGCCTCGAAGCCCTTGAGTGTATTCATTTTCCATCTGCTCCCTCCCTGTTAGCAGCAGCATTAATGCAGCCCTAAAGGTCTGAGTCCTGGAAATTACAGCCCAGAAAAGCACTCAAAGCTGTGGAGGTATAATTTTTTCCCTTGGATTCTCACACACTGAATAATGTAGCTCCAGACCTCAGGACACAGCAAAGCAATAATTTAAACCAGTGGGCTCCCTTACCTTGCCTAGGTATACATACAGATGAAAGGTGGCCATAGTCCATGAGTCTTCTGTCCAGAGGTAAGAAATAACCTGAGACCTCCTTAAGAAGTACATACCTCCCAAGAACTGCCCCTGATGTGGTGCTGCAAGGGCAGCAGGCGCCCAGATGAAAGCACGTTCATCTCCTTCTCAGTCCCTCTCCACAGACCTCCATTGAACAGACTCCCCAAGTCAAGTTTCATCCTGAAAATATCTCTGGAGAGAGAGAAATGAACACGCATAAATATACTCGCAGGCTTGGAATGAAAAGAGGCAATGCTGATTCCCTGAAAAAGAAATTAGATCCAGTTCAAAGATAAACAGACTTGGACTTTAAATAAAATTACAATTTAGAATTTGGAAGATAAGGGAAATTTGAAGATGGAATGAAAAATGTAAGAAGGGAGAATGAGAGACCTTAGCGATTTAAAATATGGGAGAAGAGATAACACACCAAGAGAAATTTATGTCTATATAGTTAGAAGGAAATGCTGAAGGTGGTGGTACAACTATTTGGGAGCAGAAAAATATATAAGAAGGAGAAAACGGGATGATAGAGTTCATGACCAGAGGTGCTGAGAATGGAGTATAGAGGGACAGGGAGGGAGACTCATAAAAAGTTTTTTCCAATCATTCATGATATTGAAAGAAATAGCAGACAGCTGTTTTCCAAGAGAAGATGGGCTTAACTTTCCACAGGAGGGATTTAGAATAGACATTAGAAAATATCCTGGGTATAAGTATTGTGAGAAAAATGTGTAAACCCTATCCCTGAAGATATTAAGAAATAGTAAAGATAACCACTATTTTTTAGTAGTGGCTTAAGGCAAACCTGGATACCTGGGTTTTCAAGAATGCATTCATCTGTATGTAACTATGATTCTGTGTTACATTTTCTCCACTCTAATTCTTTCTTCATCATAGTATAATACATAGAGATTTTCTTAGAAGTCTTTGTTACGTGCTGGATTTACCTCTCCTGAATTGGCTTCTTAAATGCAGTCTATCTCCCTGACTAGCACTCTGAGTTCTCCCTAATAATGAATTCCATAGCTCTTCAAGGACAAGATTCTGCCATTTCTCTCTCAATCCATGGTCAACAATGTGCCTGGTGCACAGATAGTACTTGATAAACAGTCTCTGAATAACTTTCCATTCTGAGAAGCGAAGGAAACCACTGCAATAAAATAAAATAAGGGTCATGGAAGCCTCAGCAATGCCAAAGGAAAACAGATTGTTTCCTGCCTCTTCCACAGAAAGCTGGCTGGTAAGAGCCCTTGACTTTCACCCACGTGGTGGTTAATTTAATGTGTCAACTTGTCAGGGCTAAGGATGCCCAGCTAGCTGGTGAAACATTATTTCTGGGTGTGTCTGTGAGGGTGTTTCTGGAAGAGGTTAGCATTTGAGTCAGGAAAAGTGAGTCTTGAGTAAGGAAAATCCACTCTCACCAATGAGGTGGGCACAATCCAGTCCATGAGGACCCAAGTAGAACAAAAGGAGGAGGAAGGGAGAATGCACTCTCTCTGTTTGAGCTAGGCAACTGTCTTCTCCTGCCCTCAGACATTGGAGCTACTGGCTCTTAAGTCTTCAGACCCCAGGACTTACACAAGTGGCTTCCTCCCATCCCCCTTCACCCCTTCACTCTCCCCCCACCATTTTGAGGCCTTCAGACTCAGACTGGGAGTTGCACCATCTGCTCTCCTGGTTCTCAGGCCTTTGTGTTTGGACTAAATTACACCACCAGCATCCCTGGTTCTCCACCTCACAGACAGCAGTTTATGGAACTTCGTGACCTCCATAATCCCATGAGCCAATTCCTATTCTTTCTCTCTCTCTCTCTCTCCATATATATATATAGATATGTGTGTGTGTGTGTGTGTACATGTGTGTGTGTGTGTGTGTGTGTGTGTGTGTTCTCTGCCAATATTTAAGAGGGGAACTAACACATTAGGGTGCTCATTGTCTGACTCAAATTCACCTTTATTCTATTCTTGAACACTCAAATCTGAAGCACCTAAAGTCACCCCAGAGAACATTCTTGGGGTTCTAAAAGGTGAGTGTTACTCAACAGAGTTTAATATAGAGATCCAGACCTCAGGGCAGGCAGCAACCGAGTTTCCCAAAGGCCAGTTGTTCACATGTCATCTTCAAGATTTTGTCATATCTGCATATCACCTGTGCTTATGACTATTCGCTACTTAATATTTGCCTTTACATTGTCTTTAAGTAAATCACCCCTGGGTTTGTGTTTATACTTGTCCTAAGCAATAACACCTGAGAAATTATGACTTTATGTGCTGGTCACTTCTTTTTAATGGACTTTAAATTAAATACATAACTTTAAAAATAAAAATTTGTATGAATGAGCTACCTAATATCTCCCCAGTGGTACGATAATCTGCCCAAGATTAAATTTCAAGTTATACCCCAGCCATTCTCCTTTTATTTTCCCTCCATGATATATATAGATGCCATTCTCATGGCCAACACAATCCCATATGAGTATCTGAACTTCTGGGAAACTTCCAACAGAAAACCTGGAGCCCTACCCCATTTTTTTCTCATTCGAGGAAGTATATCAGAATATAAGTGAGTGAACACAACTGTAGGGATAACCATGAAACCACTAATTTGAGAAGAAAAATATCTTCCTCTGAGAGCTATTGAGAGGCCAAAATGAAACAATAAAACATTTAGCATGGTGCTTAGCACATAGTAGCTCCCTATTTTGTTTACATGAATTACTAACCAACTTAAATGATTCTTCCTCAGGTTAAAAAAAAAAACACTGACCTGCCCTCATGACCGAGGCCACCACTCACACCAGCAGGAGGTGTCCAAGAAAATGGTGGTCAGCTCTCCCAATGAACACTTTCTCCTGCTGTCCTGGAAATTATTTTTCTATTAATTCATGGGCATCATGTGTCTGTTTGTATGTTCTATTTATATCATAACTGAGAAAATTAAGATCCATATAATATCTTTTCCTTCTAGAACTTTATTGCTCTATGTAAAAGAATTACCTTGGTTCTGACAGGCTAGTGGATCCTAAAGAAATCAACTATCATGTCATTAAGAAAAATATAAGTTATGTTGGATATTTAGAAAAAATAAAAGAGTTTTTCTGTTTTCTATTAACAACTTTGTAATATAAGAAATAGAAAGAAATTATCTGGACAACTAAAAATATATAGAAAAAATTAGCCGAGCATGGTGGTGCATGCCTGTAGTCCCAGCTACTCAGGAGGCTGAGGCAGGAGGATTGCTTGAGCCCAGGAGTTTGAGGTTGCTATGAGCTAGGCTGATGCCATGGCACTCTAGCCTGGGCAACAGAGTGCTGGCACTAGGAATATAATTATAACTAAGACCCTCAGGAGTCCCCATTTCCTATCATTCTAGGAATTTTAGACCCTCTTTTCCACTAGAGAATCTCCTAAAAATGGAGAAAGTACTGACAAAGGGCATGTATTTGCTCAAGGGACATGCAGTTTAAAGCTGAGGCAGATCCAAAATTTGAGCTCGATCTTCATACTGTTTTCACCGTGCAGTGCATCGAGGGTGAAGACAGAAAAGGTGGAGAAACTCAGGGTTAAGTGGGAGGTTTGGGTTGTTAGGGGAGTATCTGCAGGGGGTGCGAGGAGGCATTGGAAAGCATCCCCCCCAGGAAAGTAGGCCAATTTTGACTGCTTCCACAATCCTTTTTAGCTTTTCCTCTTTTTTGTTTAAATTGCAGTCAATTTAGATAGCAAGGTGATAGAACAAATGAGGTGATGGTGAGAGGAAGGGCATTTGTGGAAGGACTTAGTGAATGCATCTCCATCATCAGTGAGGCACATAAGTCAGTGTTTCCACAAGTGTATTCTTCCAAACACTGGTTCACCCAGAAATTCATTCAGTCTAAACTCCAAGAAAGGATCCTAAGAATCTATAATTTTCATAAGTTTCCCGGGTGAATCTTGTCATCAGGAATGTCTGAGAAACACTGGGCTGAATGATCTTTAGGATTCCTTCAATATTTATGATTTGATATTTTCATCAGCCTAGCAGCCCCTAGGATTCAGGCTCCAGAATAAACCTCTTACTATTTTCTGTTAATGGATATATGTCATATCTGTGTGGCACCATCTGTGACTAGGAGGTATTACTGAAGTCTTTTAATCCCAAGGCAAAGCCTTGAGTCCCTCTTTTATGAGTACAACTTAATACTATATAGCTAACAGCACTGTGCATGTTTGTTTGGTTTTGATAGTAGCTGAGGGTTTAAATTATTAAGTATTTCAAAGAAAACTGAAGAAAATAACATAAGAGACTCTCAGATTTGCCATATTTGCACTAGATCTCTCTTTTTTAAAAAATTTAAGTAAATCATTATAGATACAGCTAAAGCCCCCACTTCAATTCTTCATCCTCCTCCCGCTCTCCCTCCTTCCCTCTCCTGAGGTTACCACTACTGGGCAGTTGAAATCATTGCCAGTATTTTCTTACATTTGTACTACATATGTCTAAATCCATAAACAATATATACTATTGTTTTATGCTTCAATTTTTTTATAAATGACATACTAGGCATATTTTATAAATTGCTTTTTTTAACTCAACAGTATTTGAGTTTTATACATGTAGATCCCAGTTTCATTGTTTTAATTGCTTCAGATCATTACACCATATTGAGAAAACCAATTTATTCAGCCATTCCCCCACGGAGGAACAGATCATTTCCACTTTTTTTCTGTACAAACCGTTGCTCTACTGAACATCCACACACTTACTTCCATACATGTGCAACAGTTTCTCTAGAGTACACATTCAAAAGTGGAAGTGCCGTATCGTAGGGGATACACATCTTCAAATTCACCAAGTATTGCCAAAGGTGCTATCCAAGGTGCTTGTAGTAATTTGCACTCATATTTGCACTGAAAATAAAAATAATAATAATTTCCTTACATCCTTGCCAACAATTTGGTGTGATCAGGGTAATCAATTTTTGTGACTATGGTGCATGCGAAATAATTTCCATAGTTTTAATTTGCATTTCCCTCACTACAGACAAGGTTGAGCATCCCTTCGTACATTTCTTAGCTCTGGGGAGTTCCCTCTTCTATGAATTGCCTGATCAAATAATTTGCCCATTTTCCCACCAGATTCCCATTTTAAAAATTGACTCCCAGGGTTCTTTATATATTTGAAATATTTATTTTAAACTAGTTACATGCTGTACAAATATTTTCTCCCAGGCTGTGGCTTATCATTTAATTTTGTTTATGGAGTCTTTTTTCATATAGTTGTCTTAAGTCTAATATAGCTCAATCTTTTCCTTTATTATTTGTGCTTTTTTATCTTGATTGAAACCCTTTCCCTAATCCCAAGCTCCTAAAAAATATTCTTTTACATGTGCTGAAAGCAGCTGAGTTTTTGACTCCTCTTTATTTATGGTTACGATTCTTGGGTTGGAGTAGTTCATAATATGAAGGGTTTGGATTAGAAAAGACAGGGAAGAACAAACACATTTCCCTTGCCACAGGCCCCCACTAGCATCTGGAAATGTATATTTTCTTGCACAGCCCACACTGGCTCTAAGGATCCCCCATTGTCCACATCTCTCGGAGTCCTGTTCCCAGATTTATGATCATTAGAAACAATGTGAGACAGGAAAAACAACTGAACAACGTCTGTGAGACGGGTGTGCACTGGGGTGCACATCACAGACTCTCACAAGAATCAAGGACCTACAGAAACTCACTAACGAACTCTACCAAGTCCACTGAAAACCACCAAGTTCAAACTCACTGAGGCTACAGAGGTAGGAATGTGCTTTGATTCCAGCAGAATTCGGTGTGAAGAAACCTAGTTCTCAGCTCAGTTTTACCATACTGCTGGGGTATGCATCTTTAAAGCAAGGAGCATAATTTCTCCAAGTTAAATTTCAACTGTGAAGGAGTAGGGCTAGCCTGCTTATGCCAAAGCATTATTAAGGAAATGGAAGAAAACAGTGTTTTAAAAATTCTTTGTGTTTTGTGGCCTTGACTTTTTCAAGGTGATTAGATTCTCATCAGTGAAGATAAAATGCCATGAAGGCAAGACATTTCTTGAACCAGCTCTGTTGGAAGCACCAGTCAGAGAACCGTAGCCTTATTTGAAAGTCGTCAATTATATCACAATTTAGCTCACCTGTACAGCTGGGGAAAAATAAGCACTGCTAAGGTGTTACATTGGCCAGAGACTCTTGGTTACAGTATTCCGTGAATCTTAGACAAACTTGTGTAAGCAGATGTCCTGTAAACCCCCTCTTGTGGGGAAACAATACATTCTTATACAAGAGAGAAGAGATGGGACCTTATCAGGGAACCTGACAAGGCCCACTACAGGGTATATAGTATTATTCTTTTAATTCGTAAACTCCTAATACTTTGGTAAGTTGGAAGTTCTCTGCAGATGTTAATCATAAATGATGACTTCAGGAAACAATAGAACAGAGATATCAAGTCCCCAGTTGGCAGCCTCTAGCACACTCCAAAGCAAGCTAGCTTCACTCAGTTCATCGTTCCTCTAGGAGGTCTCTAGCCACACAGCCTTGGCCAAAGAGATTAGAGAGATCAGGAAACCAAGAGAAAGACTGTACTGCAATGGTGAGTGGTCTTAAAATAAAACTCAGCAACAAGAACACTGGGAACTAGCCTCCGTGTGAATGTCTTCAGACTGAGCTTCTAAGAGAGTTGTGTTCTTTTATTGGGTCCTGGAGAGATACAAGATTTAGGTATTTGGATTTTACTAAAGTCAAGAATACTGGATATTTTTCTCTTTGAGTATAACCAAGGTAAGACTTTAGTATATCACTTAGACTAGAAAATAGTCCTCTGTACTTAAAGATATCTGGCAGCCCCCAGTTTCTAGTTAGCTATTTGACAATGGACATGATTTTCTTATTATGCTTATCAGCCTCTAATTTAATGATGCATATTTGCCTTTCTGGTTTCTTTACATGTAAACCAGCTTTAAAGGGCATCACAGGACGATTGAAAAAGAGATACGGTTTTAAAACCTTATCAGGATTCTCTGAATGTAGGCTCCCTCCTTTTTTTTTTTTTTTTTTTTATTTAAGACAGAGTCTCACTCTTTTGCCCAGGCTAGAGTGCCGTGGCATCAGCCTAGCTCACAGCAACCTCAAACTCCTGGGCTCAAGCAATCCTCCTGCCTCAGCCTCCCAAGTAGCTGGGACTACAGACATGCGCCACCATGCCGGCTAATTTTTTCTATATATTTTTAGTTGTCCAGATAATTTCTTTCTATTTTTTAGTAGAGACGGGGGGTCTCACTCTTGCTCAGGCTGGTCTCGAACTCCTGAGCTCAAACAATCCGCCTGCATCGGCCTCCCAGAGTGCTAGGATTACAGGCGTGAGCCACCGCACCCGGCCTTAGGCTCCCTTCCTTAAATCCTTTGTCCCAATTTAGAATCAATCATCCTTTCCCTCTAGGTAAAGGTGTGGTTTCCCTCTGACCTCTCTGGAATGTAAACCTATATGACAGCTGTCACAATCTTCTTCCTTGTTGAGGAAAGAAACAATTCCTGTATGTTTGATATTATGCCCTTATATGAAAAGAAAAAGGAAAAAAGAAAGATTCCTCCTTTATGTATACTACAGCTTTAGGGATTCTATTGAATATAAAGTGAGAAAAGCATATTCCTGAGGTTTCTTAAAATCAGATTTTTCACCCTAAATCCTAAAATCACAGATTCTCCATTGCTCTCACTGTACTATTTTGGTTCTTCAATCTTTCCCCCGACCCCCAAACCCAAGTAGTCTAGAGCATGAGCATTTGGCCAGAGCATTGGAGATGGAGTTAGA
Organism: Lemur catta; assembly: GCF_020740605.2. Classification (NCBI taxonomy): domain Eukaryota; kingdom Metazoa; phylum Chordata; class Mammalia; order Primates; family Lemuridae; genus Lemur; species Lemur catta. The sequence continues at coordinate 45,679,949 of NC_059139.1, forward strand.
TGATCTGGTACAAGTCTTGATTCTGACACTTATTTGCTAGCAACAATCAAATTTACAGCTGTGAGGCAGGAAGTATTCCCAGCCGGCCTTGACTCCTGTGAAGATCTGAGGAGATGCGGCAATCAGGCACGAGCAGCAGGTAGAGCACCACACAGGGAGGGGACGAGGAGAGGAGCAGGCTCCCAGAGGGGCATGGAGCCTGCCACTGGACGCTCGGCTTTGTGTCCCGGCTCTGCTGCTGACCAGCTGTGAGATCAGAGGCAGACTTAGTTTCCTCACCTGGGAAAAGGAGACGCTGATGATAGTACCTGTACCATGGGCTTATCTGAGCTGACACCTGGAAAGTACTTAGAACAGTGCCTAGACACACAGTCAGTGCCTAGCAAATGTTAGCATGTTATTAGAGCCTTCCTTCTTCATTCCCAGTAGAAAATCAATATCAGATCTCACCAGTTCTTTCAAAGACGACTCCTTCCTCTCGTTCCCACCACCTCCAGTCCAGGCCTCTGGACTGCTCCATTCCTGGCCACTGAGCAATGGCCTGCTGGATGGACTCTGTGGTCTCATTTCTTCTACTCCCTCCTATACCTGAGACAAAATCAGTTCTCTCAAAACATCACTTTGAGCCAATTACTTACATGCTTCAAATTCTCAGTGATTATCAAATACCAATAGAATAATTTTAACACTTAGACTACAGTTTAAGATATTTTATAAACTGAGCCCACCATACCTCTCACATGTAATCCCTCTTCCCTTAGCAAAACAATTTTCCCCTAATTCTTGCATATGGCTTGTGATTTCATGACTCCCGGATATTATCCATTCTTTTCCTTCTACTTAGAACTTGGCCCCCGTTGTGGGCCAACAAACAGAGGCAGTGTAGTATAGTGGTTACAAGCTTGAGCTTGGATGTCTGACAGGCCTCTTTTTTTAATCTCCTGGCTCCACAACTTGCCAGGCATGTGACCTTGGGCAACTCTTCTTCCAATTTCATGTGCTTAGTAAGGACACTCATTATAGTAAGAGAGAAATCCATTTCACGATAATAACCTTATTGATTCAGTGGGGTTTTAATCGCTTTGTAGTTCACTGATGGTTTACTGTAATACATGAACTAGAACTCGAAATTAAAATTTTTCTTCTCTCTGTTGTCCCAATACATTTTCTGTTTTCTGCTAAAGAACTCATCAGGAAACTTATCAGGAATTTGACAGTCTTCTGCTTACTTTCAAGGCTAATTCCTTTATTACTCTTACTCTGCACAAAGATAATCTAATTTCTTTCTCCCTTCCCCCCCCTCTCTGGGGTCACCTGAGAACAATGACCCACCTTTCAGATTAGCCAAAGCAGGACACAAGTGATTCCAGTATGCGAGGGGGAGGGCTCTGCACTAGTGAGGTGACAAGTGTCAGCCTTAGATATACAGCAAAAGAAGGAAAAGTCAAAGAAAAATTACCCAGGCCAGAAAATTGTCAACAAATCAGAAAAGGAAGCACGGAACGTTTGTTGTTTTATTGCCCCTCAAACATGGAAATGTAAGACAGGTAAGAGCTAAGCTGGTCTCTGCAGCAAAAAGTCTGGTTCCTTCCTCTCAATTTTCCCTCCTCAGTTCTTCTAGATCTCTTCCTTGCCAAATGCTGAGAGAACTTTTCAGATTGCCTCAATCTGCAATGCACAGAAACAAGTTTACATCAAAGTCAGCCTTTCTTCACATCTCAGTACCAGAAGTCCCATGATCAGAGAATATATGTGGCCCTCAGGGGCCACTCTTCCACTCATTCATGCCCTCATCTGCTCGCTTCCTGTCACTCCAACCTTCTTCTTCTTCCCTCCCTCTTAACCCTTTCTCCTGGGCCCTTACAACTCCCATTCCAGGGTTTAAAAAAAAAAAAAGCTACCCAACACCTTCAAATATTTTGCTCTATCTTAGCTCAAACAGTGATTCTCAACCCTGGCTGCACATTAAAAAGCACCTTGGGAACTTAAAAAACAAAATAAATAAAAGGCCTGAACCTGGTCCCTGCAGAATCCGATTCAGTTAGCCTGGGGTCTAGCCCCGGCATGGCTGTTGGTTTTATTCTTGTTTCGTCTCCCTCGGTGATTCCAGTGTGCATCCAGGCTGGAGAACCTCTCACTGCCTTAACCGAAACCTGGATTCTTTCCTGGCAAATGTGCTTCTTTTGCCTCTCTCTGGAGATTACACGTCCTCCCATACCTGAGTACTACCCGGCAGAAGAGGCAATCAAGTGCAGGCCCCACACTGCCTCTTACACACCATGGGCCTCCCGTTCTCATGCAAAACCAAACAAAAAAATATGCCTTTTGCTGCAAGTACTTTATTCACATACTCCACACACCCTCTCCCACCACCACCACCCTTATCTGCCTGAATATCTTCTACGTCCTTCAAGATGCAACTAAAACATTAGCTCCTCCTAAAAGCCTGCCCTGGCAGGCTGAGTGATCTAGGTACCACCCTCTCTTCTCAATCCCCACTATGGATGCCTGGCAGAGCCTTTATCTCCCTGGTTCATAATAATCAGTTCTTTCCATATCTTCCTACCTCCATAAACTGTGAGTTCTTTAAGGGTAGGAATTGTATCTTCTTCATCTCTGTATCCCCACAATGTAACTCTAGCAATGCCTGGCACATGGTTGGCATTCCAGAGACACTTGTGAGCGGGTGCAGGCAGAAGAGAAAAGGTAGACAAGGGAATTCAAGGAGAGAAGGAAGATAGAAAAGAAGAAATATCTCACCTCTGCTGTCATTGTCCAGTCTTGCCAGGATGAAATGCATTACTAAGCATATTTTTGGAAATATAATGTAGAGACACAGCACAGAAAGGAAAAATCCAAGACAACTCTCCATTTTTTTAGGGAAAAAAAGCAAATTACAAGAGAACCCATATATAGAAAGTTATTTTTAAAATATATTTCTGGTCATCTACTAAGGACAATAGTGTTCATCACCTACTTCTATACCATTGGTGCCCCAGACCTTTGACAATCCCATTCTGTTCATGGGGGCCATGGTGGGCAAACTAATGCCCCCCCCCATCCCAAACCCTGCAACTTGTGAATATGTTACATTGCATGGCAGAGGGGACTTTGCAGATGTGATTAAGTTAAGGGCCTTGAGGTGGGAGATTATCCAGGATTCTCAGGGTGGGCCCAATGTAATCACAAGAGTCCTCATAAGTGAAAGAGGGAGGCAGGAGATTCAGTGTCAGAGTGGTGCAGTGTGAGAAAGGCTCCACCGACCACGGCTGGCTTTGAAGATGGAGGAAAAGCCAAGGAACACAGGCAGCCTCTAGAAGCTAGAAAAGGCAAGAAAATGGATTCTCCCCTAGAGTCTCCAGAAAGGAACTCAGCCATGCCAACACCTTGATTTTAGCCCAGTGAGATGCCAGAATTGTAAGATAGTAAATTTATGTTGTTTAAAGCCACTAAATTTGCGGTGATTTGTTACAGTGGCAATGAGAAACTGATACGGTGACTATAAAAATGTTCCCAGAGTACACTCATACCTGTCAGTGCATGTCTTCTGCTTTGAATTAATGTCACCTCTACCACAGTTATATTATTGTGGAATAATCACTGGTAGTCTTGGTGACGACCTTGAATCGTTACAAGATCCTGAATCATCAATGAAAGAATAAGCAGCTGTAGCCTCAGTACTTTACTTAATCATAGAAGGGGGAATATAATACAATCCATGTCCCAAGTAGACATAATGTGACGGAGTACAAAACAAGAGTCTGGAAAAATGCATGAAACAGTTCTTGACTTTGGACTCCAGCCTCCTTTTAAACAGCGTGGAAACCCAGGACCTCTGGTATGCTGGTCAACAGTCCTTTCCATCTGTTGTGTCTCCAGGTGAGGACACTAGTCGTTGTTCTAAGGCTTGGACCTTGAGGATGCAGACAAGGGAGAAGGGGAGAGAGGACAGAGGTTCTTATACTGTCCACTCTCAGAGTGTGATAGATGCAAAATAATCAGACTTGCTGCATTGCCTGGATTAATAATCCAATATGCATCTCCTGAAGGTCTTTACATGAAAAGGTGTTTATCCCTTGTCCCAAACTCTCTGGAGGAGGAGGAAAGAGAGAAAAAAAAATCCAGCATGTCAGTGGTGAATGCATACGTATTTCAGAATGATTTGTTGAATTTTAAAAGGAAATTTGGGTTAACCCTAAATTAGCCAGAAATTTTATAGAACTGGTAGTTCCCATTTTCTGAACTTTCTGGTCAGTCAGTATTTTAGTATACATCTAATTGTTTCGGCTTTAAAAGCTGTTTTCTTTTAGCTACTGTAAGATAAGTGTATCCTTCCTCCTCCCCACTCAAGCACAGAACCAATTGAAAGAATCAAAGGAAGCTAAAAGATGGAGCTCAAAATGTCAGCTTTATTACTGGCAAAATATTTGGAGAACAGCCTTTATGTGTGGAGCGACAATAGGCTTCCTATTATAGCATCAAAGAATTAAGCAGAATGACCCTCTCAGTCATCAGCAGCCAGCAAATAGTGATCCATTCCCAGTGATGGAGCTGCCTACTGTGAGACCCCAATAGGAATCCAGAAGGGGCTGAAACATGCTTGGCTGTGTTGTCTCTACCTCCCCAGGCAGATAAGTCATTTGTCCCGGGGGAGGAGCAAGTAATGGGGCGAGAGAGTTTCTAGTGGAAACTCTAAGATGGATATCTAAAGAAGGGGAAATAAACGTTCTCCACCTGAGAGTTCTAAATTGTAGCAAATAAAGCTATGCTATAATTAAGCAAACTAAGTAATTATAGCTAGAGAAATCTGAAAGCAAAATTAGCAAGAGCTAACTACGGATCCATCACCCCCAACTATGCCTGGAAGCCGTTGCCTCCCTCTGAGTGTGACGAGTGCAATGAGTGCAGTCCGGGCCGCTTACTAACAATAAAGTGTGGAGATTTATAAATGATGTCTATTGTCTTTAGAAATTAGAGCTTGTTCAAAGTTATTCCTATAATAACATTATTCTTATCTCATTTCAGATTTACTTCCTCCAGTGAGAGAAAAAGGGGAAAAATTACAGAGAGCATCCCAGAAATTACACCTAATCCCATCTACTTTGTGAAGAATCTCCTAGTGAAGGACATTTAGTGGTTACATTAATTTTGTGGCAAATGTGAATAATTGAAATGCTCATGAGTTGTTATTTTTATAGTTACTTCCATTTCTTTCATATTTTACTCAGGGATAAATTTGATTAAGAAAGCAAATGAAGATTTTTTTTAAAAAAAACATGAATATCAATGTGACACATGGGCAAGAATGACCCTGCAAACATCGTTTGGTTAATGACAGAACTACAACATCAAATAAATGCAGACCATGCAATGAAATTTGTAACATTAATGTAATTATAAAAGGTTAAACACAGTCCATATATCATAATTTAAACAATATTTGTTTTATTTCAGTTGTACACACTTGCTCCTGAGGAGTTGGGGTCTAGAAAAAAATTTAGGCTTCATTTTAAATATAGAGGTTAGAATTCTTAAAACTGGTTAGCCATATATGTTTATTTATATTATAAAATGATCACTTTGAGATTTTTAGTGGCTTGTTTAATTATTCATTTGCTTATAAAATGAACCTATGAATGCTTTTATAAACACAGTGATCCTCAGACAATGGACACTTTTTCTCTTACTTTCCTTTCACTAACCCCCCCAATTTGATGAGATTTTGCCCAATTCTGAGAATATTGTATATTATGCTTGCAAATTGCTAAGAAACAAAGTAGAAAAAATGAGCACTCCTCTTTTCTGCCCTGAAATCAACCTCAATCTTTCTTCTTAGGAAAGCTTTAGGTTCGCCAAGAACAAGATTTGCCCTTAACAACAAATGTGCTGTTGCTGGGTGATTGTGACATAGGAAAGGTAACTCCCAATCAGAGAGAAGCCTCTCAGTCTGACTGTGACATGTCACTATAAATATGAGAGCTCCCACCATTCTTACTTAGGCCCTTCTCTCCATGCTGATCAGGAAAACAACATCTACAATGGCTGGATCCATCATCAAAAAGTACAAGTGCTCCAGAGGACATCTATACCCAATCTCCAGAAAGAGATCACATTCCAGCACTGACCTAGGCCATAGAAATTATTCACTCTACGTAAACAGGGTCCTAAAGGAGGTGGTTCCCCAGAATGGCATATCATCTCGCACCTTGGACGTCATGAACTCCCTGATTAATGACATCTTTGAGCGGATTGCTATGGAAGCCTGTAATATGATGTATTTCAGGAATCGCTGTACCCTCACCCTTGAAGATATCCAGAAGGCAGTGTATTTGCTGTTGCCCAGGAAACTAGCTAAGTATGCAGTGGCATTTGGAAGCGAAGCCGTCCACAGATATGTCCACTCCAAAATTCCATGAACCAGTGTAATAGAATCGTGGGGAAAGTAAATCAAACTTACCACCCAAACCACTACCTCAGTGTTGAATTGACTCTTCTTTTTTATAACATACTGGTATTTTCCTATTTCTCTTATCTCTAGGGATGAATTACTTTCCTGCTATTTTACCTTTTAACTATTTGACTTTTTAGGTTCCTGACACCTGCTCCTCACCGGGACTCCTGGTAGAAACCTTGTTTTCCCTGTGCATATGTAAAGCTCATTATATAAATTCAAGGCCTGTTGTATCATTAAGGTATTGTTAACTATGCACAGGATGATTTAATTCAGCTATTTTGACAACCAGATCACACTGACTTTGAATTTATGAAAACAAACATTTTAATCAGAAGTATACCAGACGGATAAATTTTCATCAAAAAGTATTTCCTAGAGCAAACTCTGTTCAACCAATTTAGTTACTTAATGAATTTTTTATAGAGCATGTTAACTATTAAAACTATTTGTTTTAATTCTTATTTCCTGAATTTCAACCAGGTCAGTTCATATCCGTGTAAATTTTATCTTAAAGATTTGGTTCACTGAGGTTAATTGTTCTTTATAACACAGAAGAACACCCATGAACCTACTATCCAATTTATGAATTTTAAGAACTTTACGAAAGTCACTGAAGATCTTTCCCAGTCCCATCTCCCTGTTCACTATCCTGAGTTTTATTTCTTTTTCATTCCTTTGCTACGCTTGCTACCTAAGTATGTAACTCTAAATAGGTTTAATTTTGTTTATATTATACCATAGGGATGATACCACATGTGTTTTTCTCTTAACGTTATAAGATTTGTATCTGTTGATATCATTAGCTTTAGTTTATTCTTTTTACTCTATGTCATAGGATTCCATGGTATAAATACACCACAGTTTATTTATCTATCCTCTTTTGATAGAGACTTGGATTGTTTTCAGTTTTTTGCTATTACAAACAATGCTGCTATATATAGTAAGAGTTGTGAATATAGCTAAAAATATAGCATTTGGTATGTGTTTGGCACTCCACATATAATAACATTTAATCCTCACAACAACCTTGTGAGGATAAAATAATTGTCCCCACCCCACAGATAAGTAAAATGGGGCACAGAGACCTAAGTAACTCATCTGAGGTCACACAGCTACGTAAGTGGCAGAGCTGGGATTTGGTCAGGTTTACAGTCTCTACGGACATTCTGCTACACGCTGTGAACGTTCTTGTACATATCTTCTGGTACACACATATACATACAAGAACTTCTGCAGGAAAAATACCTAAGCATGGAATTGCTGGGTCATTGATATGCCCATATTTAACTTGATGAGATATTACCAGGCTGTCTTCTGTTTGTATCAATTTCCATTTGTAGCAGATGAGAGTAATTTAGGTTCTTCTGGTTACCACAGTAACACAATTTCCTCCAGAAAAAGTGGTTGATTGTATGCATAAATTGGGATTGGAACGGAGGCTACTCTAGGGGATGGCCACTCCCTCTGTGTCTCACGCAGGACACACTCTCCATTCCTCCTGGGATTGGTTGCACACTTCTAAATGCCTCTTTGTCATTTTCAGGAAATAGACCTGACAGGCTCTGCCCATCTTGTTTGAGTCAGGGGGGGACAGAGGTGGCTGGCCACTCTGAAGATTGGCTGATCTTTATCCGATGGCCACATCTGCCTATTAGCTATGGCTCGGTGGCAGAAAGGCCTCATCCTCATAGTCTACCCGAAGTTAGCAAATGACAGCCTGTGGGCCAAATCTGTCACCAAAGCAAATTACAGCCATCTCTGCATGGCCCCACAAGCTAAGAAAGGTTTTTACATTTTTATAGGGATGTTATAAAAACAAAAACAAAAACAAAAACAGGTGAATATTCAACAGGCTTGATGTGGCCCACAAACCCTAAAATATTTACTATCTAGATGTTTATGGAAAGAGTTTGCCAACCCTTAGTCTATACAGTGCTGCTACTTTTGCAGAGTCAATAATAAGACTTTGCCAGTTCAGTTCAGTTAAGCAATACGAAAAGTTCATAGTTGGCTTTTCAAATCATTGAAATATGGATGGTAAATATAATTTTTTGCTAGACCCCAACTCCTCAGGAGCAAGTGTGTACAACTGAAATGAAACAAAAACTCAACAGCTGGGGTCATGGTCTAATCATTCACAGAAAATTATTATAAGTTGAGGTGTTAACATTGGGTGAAGGGAACTAGGGAGTTTTTGATATGTCATTCTCTCTAGTTTTGTGTATGTTTTAAAGGATTTTAAAAGAATAAAATTTCAGGATGGGTGCAATGGCTCATGCCTGTAATCCTAGCACCTCAGAAGGCTGAGGAGGGAGGATCGCTTGAGGCCATGAGTTTGAGACCAGCCTGAGAAGAGCCAGACCCTCGTCTCTACAAAAAATGGGAAAGTTAGCCAGGTGTAGTGGTGCGAGCCTATAGTCTGTCCCAGCTACTAGGGAGGCTGAGGCAGGAGGATCACTTGAGCCCAGAAGTTTGAGGTTGCAGTGAGCTATGATGATGCCACTGCACTCTAGCCTGGGTGACAGAGCAAGACCCCACCTCAAAAATAAAATAAAATAAAATAAAATTTCAAAATAAGATCAAGATTTTGGGGGAAAAAAATCTCTTGAAATGGCTTCAAGTCTGATTATATAAATGCATGTGATATAACAATACCCAAATACCTACTTTAAAAAATATATTTTTAACCATTTTTCTTGTGGTAAAATGTATATTAAAAGGGGCAGCCTTGCAAAAATAACAGGAAAATACCTAATCCTGCAATTTCCTAGTAACAGTTAAAGGTCAGTCCTGTGAGTTCTCCCACTAACAGGCAGTCCGTGGGAGTTCTATTTTGCACAACTTCTGAAAAGAGCTGAACGGACGGAAAAGAGATGTAAATCTTTCTCTTTAAAATTGGTTTCTTGAGAATCTGCTTTTACAGAGTTCCTGAGTAAACAGCAGAATGAGCTACAGCCTCAACCATATCTAGAGGGCAGAGTCACATCTCCTGTGATAATCTCCCCTCCAAGGAAAGTGGGGTACCAACTCTTGGACGTTGACATCCTTGCAGTTTTTTGTTGTCTACCTACTGCTGCTTTTGTTATCAACTGACAGCCATCACCATTTTTTTTCTCTTCCTCCCAGTTAGAATTAGCAAGCCACTTGTCCTCAGCGCTGGCGCTCCCTTCTCTTTCTTTGGGATGCCACTCCGTCTCCCTGCTCTTTCCCTCCCCCCTCTCTTTCCCTTCTCTCTTTCTCTCTCTCTATCCTCTAAGAACATAAAGGAAACTTTTTTTACTTTTATATATCTTAATCTCTGAGTGAGAAACTTTTCTCCACCCATACTGTAAGCAATGACTAGGCTTTCCACCCTAACTATATAACAGAAAGTTTACTCTTTTAACCATTCGTAAGTGTACAGCTCAGTGGCATTAAGTACATTCACATTGTTGTGCAACTATCACCATCGTCCGTCTCTAGAACCTTTTCATCTTTCCAAACTGAAACCACACCCATTAAACACTAACTCCCCATGCCTCCTCGCCACAGCCCCTGGCAACCACCATTCTACTTTTTGTCTCTATGAATTTGACTACCTTAGATATTTCATAAAAATGAAATCATACAGTATTTTTCCATTTGTGACTGGCTTATTTCACCTAGGCTAATGTCTTTGAGGCTTGTCTATGCTGTAACATGTCAGAATTTCCTTTCTCTTTTAAGGCTGAATAATGTTCCATTGTACGGACAGACCACGTTTTGTCTAGCCACTCTATTGATAGACACTTGGGTTGCTTTCACCTTTTGGCTATTGTGAATAATGTTGCTATGAACATGAGCATACAAATATCTATTTGAGGGACCCTGCTTTCAATTCTTTTGGGTATATACCCAAAAGTGGAATTGCTGGATCATATGGTAATTCAATGCTTTTTCACTGAGGTTGTACCATTTTACTTTCTCGACAGCAATGCACAAAGGTTCCAGTCCTCGCCAAACCTTATTTACCATTTTTTTGACAATAACTGTCCTAATGGGTGTAAAGTGGTATCTCCTTAGGGTTTTTGATTTGCATTTCTCTAGTGATTAGTGATGTTGAGCATCTTTTCATGTGCTTCTTAACCATTTATATGCTTTCTTTGAAGAAACGTCTGCTCAAATCCTTTGCCCATTTTTTAAATTGGATTGTTTGGTTTTTGTGGTTGTAGTTCTTGATATTATTCCCTTCTCAGATATATAACATGCAAATGTTTTTCTCCCATTCCTTGGGCCGCCTTTTCACTCTTTTGATAATATTCTTTGATACACAAAATTTTTAATTTTGATGAAGTCCAATTTGTCTATTTTGTCTTTTGTTACCTGTGCCTTTGGTGTCATATGCCACTTTATTTTTATTGATCCTTTATGAAAAAGTTTTTTGCAACATTAATAATATTTTAGAAAATATTTTGGAGTCATTTCATAAAATAAACATAGCTTCTAAAATTTTTTTTAGAAAGTCTCATATTAGCTAAGACCCTAATTTTGACCCTTCAGTGCACATTTTTTACATGAATAGGGCCATTTTACCAGCTATTTTTTCAGTCTTAGACTCTAGTAACCTGAGACAGGTAACATATTAACTGCCATGAGAGTTGTGTTTAACTCATTCTAGTTCTGACCCCAGAGCCACGTGAAGCATATATAAAATCTTACTTGTTGATGTTCTTATTGTTACAATTAATATTGACAATTTAATTCTAAAAACATGGATTAAATGAATAGAAGTCAATAAATTTCATTTTTATATTTATGTTTACCTTTAAATTACACTCAAAGTTTTTATTCTATTTTCGTAATAAAACACTGTGGCCTCAGGGTAAAGTTTCTGATTTTTTTGTGTGGCTGTCAATGTGTTAAATGGCAAAGAAGTAGCACAGACCAGTAGTATTCATCTAATGTACATTTTACCCACTTCTTAGAAATAGCACCCACAATTTTTAGCTAAGCATATGGCCAGCGAGGACAAAGACTGCATTTCAGAGTCTTCCTTTCAGTTGAGTTTGTCCCTGTAACTAATTCTGATGAATGGAAATGTATATGTAACTTCCAGGAAGTATCCTTAAACAGCAGCAGAGTATTATTTTCTCTTTGCTTCTTTCTTGCTGGCTGGACTGAAGATGTGAAGGCTGGAGCTGGCGCAGCTATCTTAAACTAGGAGTTGGAACCTGCATATTAAGGATGATAGAGTAGCAAGTTGGGGCGAGCCTTGGTTTATAATGACTGAACTGTCATTCTAGTGCTGCACTCCCCAATCTCCGGGCCACACGTGATATAGATCCACGGCCTGTTAGGAACCAGACTGCACAGGCTCCACCTCCCCCTCACCCCTCTCCCAACTTCTATATGGATAAATTGTCTTCCATGAAAATTATGAACCAGACTGAAGAGCAGGTGAGCAGGAGGTGAGCACCCAAGAGCCAGCAGAAGCTTCATTTGTATTTACAGCTGCTCCTCAGTCATCCCAGTGGCTTCCCAGTCTCCCTATTGCTCGCATCACCACCTGAGCTCCGCCTTCCCCTGCCCTCCCTGTCCCCCCATCTGTGGAAAAATTGCCTTCCGTGACACTGGTCCCTGGTGCCAAAAAGGCTGGGGACTGCTGTTCTAGTCCCTGACTGCCTATGTTTGCATAAGGGAGAAATAAATTTTTAACTTGTTTAAGCCACTGTTATTTTGAGTTTCTATCATTCATAGTCAAATTCAATTCTAACATAGACATCCAGAAGATTATTGACTGCTACACAATATAGTTAGTCTCAAAATGATTATACAATTATTAAATAAAAACATACTAATCTAGAAATGGAGGAAGATAAATGTCTTGTGTATTTGCCAGAAGATGTTGCTGTAAAATGAAGTCTCATGCCATTTAGCAGACGTTTCTCAGGGAGATGGCAAGAATTTGCTTGGTTTTAGTCTATGGAACACATGATGTGATTTTGAAACTTTATTTAAAATACAAAAATAAGTGAGACATTCAAAGACGATAGGAAACAGAATTTTCACCTAAGTCAACAACATGAGCAATATGTGGATTTTGTGGTAATTTGAAGCTAGTGGCACCCAGTATCATAAAAGATGTCACACACCAACAAGAAAGAATAGTACTGATTTTATAATAGAAACCATCCAAATAATAAAATTCTATCAAACTTAGATTATCCTTCTCTAAGTTTAGAAACTTTTCTTTGGAAATAATGCTACATAATATATATGCTATAAGTTACTAGACTTGTTTAATGATTTACTGTACACACTACTAGCTTGTTCCTGTATGAACCGAATGTGTCAGAAAATATTGGAGAATAGGAAAGTATCACTAAGTATAATAACACCTTACATATGGTGCTCATAATTCATTTATGCATTCACAGAGCTTATAGTTAATTTATGCATTCACAGAGCATTGAATGCCTTCTTTGTGCTAGATGCTGAGAAAACAAAGACAAGGTCCATCCCTTTAAAAGCTTAGAAGCTGGCTGGCACAGTAGAAGGCAGAATACACAGGAGGTATGCACAATGTGTGTAATCCTAGCACTCTGGGAGGTGGAGGCAGGAGGATTGCTTGAGCCCAGGAGTTTGAGGTTGCAGTGAGCTATGATGATGCCACTGCACTCCAGCCTGAGTGACAGAGCAAGACTCTGTCTCAAAAAAAAAAGCTTAGAATTTTATGGAACAGCAAACTGAAAATAAAATAAGTTATTGGGAACAGCTTATATATACACTAACTGTTCACTCTGGCCTAGGCATAATTTTGAGGACTCCATACATAGTCACCTCAATACAAAGCCACAAACAACCACGAGACAGTATTATCACTTCACAGTCAGGGAAACTGAGGTATAAAACAAAGTTAAGAAACTTGCCAGAGGCCACACAGCTAATAATTTTTAAAATGTGATTTAAACCCACATACTCTGGCTTCAGAGTCCACAGCTTAATATAATTAATGTAATATTGCATCGCACAAAAAGAGAGGTGTATAAAAGATGCTGTGAAACATGGCAGGAGCATCTAACCCAGACCAGAAAGGCATCTTAAAAGAGTGATACCTGACCTAGGTCTTGAAGGATGAGTTAAAAATGCACATAAGGCAGCAGGAATAATATTTGCAAACGCATAGGGCATTCAACAGCATAATCTTAAGGTAATTGCAAGTTGAGTGGCTGCCCGTAAGCACAGGAGGGATGGTGGAAATGAGGTCAGAGAGGTAGGCAAAAATGTGTGGGCTGACTTCTACCTTGAATTTGAACCCAGTACATATGGGGGACCTATAGAAGTATTTAAGCAGAAGAAAAATGTGATTTCATTTAGATTATTCTGACAGCAGTAACACAGAAGATGAATTAAAGCAGGGTAAGACCAGTTTGAATAATACTGAAATTATCCAGGAAGATTTGCTGAGGGCCTGAACAAAGTCAGTGGCAGTAGAGATGAGGAGGAAGAGATAAATTTGAAAGATATTTAGAAGGCAGAATACACAGGAGGTATGTACAATACGTGCAATAACAGAGACACAGCCAATTAGGGATCCCCAGGGCTCTAGGAGCCCTAATGGATAGATCCAAAACATTAAGCACAGTTTACTTAACACTTTCATGTAAAATAGCTAGACAGTATAAAAGAGATTGTTTTAAATGATGCCATATGAGGAGTATCACAAGAGTGCTCAAAGTGCAGAGAATCTGGTAAAAGTCAAATGACCTTGGGCAGTTACCACGTGTTTAAAGCTTAGATAGAAGAGAATAGCTTGAATTTTTAATACTCAAGATGATTTCTTATCATAACTCTGTGCTATGCCACACATCATGTGTTAACAGATTTTCTCACGTCTGACAGCTGATTGTTCCAGAAGACATTTGGCAGTGTGAGGGAAAGTTAGCAGACTATATAAATATATTGGGAGAAAGCAGCCTGTAAATATAAGTCATGTTGGAAGGTTAATCAGTTGCACTCAAAATGAAGAGTCCAGAAAATAATTTGGTTTGTCAGCAAAAGGAGAATGACCACTGATTGATTCTAGCCTGAGTTTGGAAACAACAGACAAATTCCTAGGAGGAAGAGAAGCACATGTTGCTTTAAATTTGAGCTTTAACTGTTATCTTATTGGGGATGATGATTCTTCCAAAAAGCCTCTTTTTAAAACCAAAGAGCTTTTTTTTTGAGACAAGGTCTCACTCTGTTGCCATGGGCTAGAGAACAGTGGCATCATGATAGCTCACTGCAACCTCAAATTCCTGGGCTCAAGAAATCCTCCTCCCTCAGCCTTCCAAGTAGCTGAGACCACCACACTCAGCTAATTTTCCTATTTTTTGTAGAGACAGTGTCTCACTATGTTGCTCAGGCTAGTCTCGAACTCCTGGCCTCAAGCAATCCTTCTGCCTTAGCCTCCCAAAGTGCTAGGATTACAGGCATGAGCCACTGCACCCAGCCTAAAGAGCTCTTGATTGCTCAGTAACTGAAAAAACTATTAGATAGAAAATCATCAAGGATGTAGAATAACTGAACAATATAATGAACCAACAGTATCTAATCGACATATAAAACATTCTACCCAACAGCAGCAGAAAACACACTTTTTTAAGTGCCCATGGAACATTCACCAAGATACACCATTTCTTGAGCCAAAAACCTCAATACATTTTTAAAAATTAAAATCATACAGAATGTTTGTGTTGTTTTGTTTTGAGACAGGGTCTTGCTCTGCTGCTGGGGTAGAGTGCAGTTGCATGATCATAGCTCACAACAACTTCAAACTCCCAGGCTCAAGTGATCCTCCCACCTCAGCCTCCAGAATAGTTGGGACTACAGGCACACGCCAACATGCCTGGCTAATTTTTCCATTTTTTATAAAGACTGAGTCTCGCTATGTTGCTCAGGCTGGTGTCAAACTCCTGGCCTCCAGCCTCAGCCTCCAAAAGTGCTAGGATTACAGGCATGAGCCACAGTGCCTGGCCTAGAATATATTTTCTAACCATAACAGAATCAAACCATAAATCAATAACAAAGATAAGAGAAAAATTTCTAAACACTTGGAAATTAAACAACACACTTTTAAATAATCCTTGGATCAAAGATGTAGTTTCACAGGATATTTTTAAAAAACAGAATTTCAATGCAATTAAAATTACAACATATCAAAATATGTAGGATGTAGTTAAAGTAATGCTGAGAAACTTATAGCACATACATTTCTAATGCTTACATTAGAAAAGAGGAAATGTCTCAAATTAAGGAACAAAATTCTTACCTCAAGAAATTAGAAAAAAAAGAGCAAAATAAACTCAAAGCCAACACATTATATAGATAACCAAATTAGTCCTATAACCATTAAAGAAATTAAATTCATAATTTAAAACCTCTTGAAAAAGAAATCAGACTCCCAATTTCCAGTCCAGGATGTTAGAAGCTTAGAAGTAGTCATTTGTCCTAACGACAAGTAAAAAAAGCTCAATGAACTGAAAAATCAACAACTCTCTTAGATTCATAAGAGAAGTGAGGTCATGAGGTAAATTACTGCCCCCAAAATTATAGAGACAAGTAAATACAGAGAATTGTCACTTACCAGAGCAGAAACCCATGTGAGAACCAATGCCAGGGCAGAAGAACCTAAACTATCATCAACAGGTTGCTGGAGGTTTGGTATGGACAAGTCTAATAGATAAAAACTCCAAAGATACCCAGTCATGGGAGTTTTACCTCCAGGAGCTCTATCAGATTCTCATAGTAAATATCTGAGGAAAATCCCCTAGTCCTTCCCACAAGGGGAGGGAAAAGGAACCATTTGAACACTCCAGAGTGTTCTGTTCTTCTTAACAAAGTCTGCCCTCAGAAGAAACTAATCGGAGCCTATGTTAGGGTGGAAAGCCTAGTAGGTGCTGCCAGCGCAAGTGGAGAAAAATTTCTCATGCAGAAATTAAGATATAAAAGTAAAATTTATTTTATCTTTTCAGAAAGATAAAGAGAATGAGAGAGTGAAAGAGAGAAGAAAGTGGGGAGGAGGAAACAGCAGGGAGACAGTGTGGCACCCCAAAGAAAGAGAAGGGAGTGCCAGCAGCAAGGCCAAGTGGCTCACTGATTTTAAAGGGGATGAAGAGAAAAAAAGGGTGATGGCTGTCAGTTCATAACAGAAGCAGCAGCAGGTAGATAACAAAAACTTGCGGTTTTTGGATGTCAGAGTCCAAGACTTGGTTTCCTGCCTTTCCTTGGAGAAGGGATTATCACAGATGTGACTCTGTCCTCAAGATATGGCTGAGGCTGTAGCTCGTTTTCCTGCTGTTTACTCAGAAACTCTGTAAAAACAGATTCTCAAAAAGCAATTTTGAAAGAGAGAGATTTATAGCTCTTTTCCGTCTGTTCAGCTTTCTTCAGAAGTTGTGCAAAACAGAACTCCGGCAGGGTGCCTGTTAGTCAGAGAACTCATAGGATTGATCTTTAACCTTACTGGGGAAATTGTAGGATTAGATATTTTCCTGTTATTTTTACAAGGCCGCCCTTACACCTATCCTGCTGAGGTTTGATCCCAACCTACGTGACCTGGGGGAAAAGAAATATCCAACTCCAACTAGCCTTAGCCTTCCACATGAGAGATGAAAAACACCCAACTCCAGCCCCCTCCAGCCATCCTTCCCAGCTAAGAGGGGAAAGCTGAAAAGCACTCGCTAGGTTCACAGTCCAAAGTCACAGGCTCACTAAGACCTAACCATAGGGCTGCAGAATGCTTCCCCTCACCCTGCACCTTACTACCACATTACAAAAGGCCTATTGATGGAAGTTTCCTTTACCCAGTACATCCCGTCTAGCCATCAAGAAAAATTTACAAGGCATCCTAAGAGGCAAAAAACACAGTTTGAAGAAACAGCCTGAGTATCAGAACCAAACTCAGATATGGCAGGGATGTTGGAATTACCGTATTAGGAATTTAAAACAACTATGAATAATATGCTAAGGTCTATAATGGGTAGAGAAGACAGCATGCAAGAACAGATGGGCAATGTAATCAGAGAGATGAAAATTCTAAGAAAGAACCCACAAGAAATTCTAGAGATCAAAAACACAGAAATAAAGAATGCCTTTAATGGGCTTATTGGTAGACTGGACATAGCTGAGGAAAGAACCTCTGAGCTTGAGAATATCTCAGTAGAAACTACCAACACTGAAAAGCAAAGGAGAAAAAGACTACAAAAAGAAAAACCAGAATATTCAATAACTATAAGACAACTATAAAAGGTATAACATACATGTGTTGAGAATATGAGAAGGAGAAGAAAGAGAAAAAATATTTGAAACAATAAGAGCTGGTAATTTTCCCCAAATTAATGTCAGACCCCAAACCATAGATCCAGGAAGCTCAGAGAACTGCAAGCAGGATAAATGCCCAAAACCTACATCTTGGCATTTTCAAACTACAGAAAATCAAAGATGTACAAAAAATCCTGACAGAAGCCAGAGGGAAAAAAAGCACCTTACTTATACAGAAGCAAAGATAAGAATTACATCCAACTTTTCAGAAACCATGCAAACAGGAAGGGAATGGAGTGAAATATTTAGTATTGAGAGAAAAAAACCCACCAACCTAGAATTCTGTGAAATTATCTTTCAAAAGTGAAGGAGAAATAAAGACTTTCTCAGACAAACAAAAAATGAGGGACTGTGTTGCCAATAGAAGATCTACATAAAAAAACGAAGAGTAAGCTAGAAGAAATAAATGATAGTAAAATAAAAACTTTTATTTTTTCTTATTTTATCTGATCTAACAGACAAGAGTTTGTTCAAAATAATAATAGCAACAATATACAGTAGTTCCTACTTATCTGCAGTTTCACTTTCCACAGTGTCAGTTACACACCATCAAGCAAGGTCCAAAAATATTGAATGGAAAATTCCAGAAATAAACAATTTATAAGTTTTAAATTATGTGTCATTCTGAGTAGCTGATAAAATCTCACGTCATCCTTCCTGGGATGTAAATCCTCCCTTTGTCCAGCATATTCCCATTGTATATGCTACCTGCCCATTTGTCACTTAGTAGCTGTCTCAGTTATTAGATTAACTGCGAAGGTACCACAGTGCTTGTGTTCAAGATGCCCTTATTTTACTTCATAGTGGTCCCAAAGTGCAGGAGTAGTGATGCTGGCAATTCAGATATGCCAAAGAGAAGCCATAAAGCACTTCTTTTAAGTGAAAAGGTGAAAGTTCTCAACTTAGTGAGGAAAGAAAAAAACCCACATGCTGATGTTGCTAAATTCTATGGTAAGAACAAATCTTCTCCCCATGAAATTGTGAAATAGAAAAAAGAAGTTCATGCTAGTTTTGCTATCATACGAAAATTATAAAATTTATGGCCACAGTGTAGGGTAAGTGCTTAGTTAAGATGGAAAAGACATTAAATTTGTGGATGAAAGACATGAACAGATACATGTTCCCATTTACGGCAATCAGGTTCAGTACTATCCACAGTTTCAGGCATGCATGGTGGTCTTGGAACATATCCCAGGAGGATAAGGGTGGACCACTGTATTTGATTATGTATCCTTGTGTGTGTGTGTGTGTGTGTGTGTGTGTGTGTGTGTGTGTCTATGTCTGTCTCTGTGCTTATTATGTAGGCTTATGTATAAGTGAAATGAATGAAAGCAATGATATAAGAGATGGAAGGGAGGACTATAATTTTTTAATTATGAGGTACTTATACTACCTATGAAGCAGTATAATATTATTTGAATGTGGACTTGGTATTCATTGTAAATGTATTTTGCAAACTCTAGGGCAACCACTAAAAAAGGTAAAAAAGAAAAAAAGGAAAAGGAAGTATATCTGATATGCTAAGAAAGGAGAAAATATGGAATTATATAAAAAATTTAATTAAAACAACAAAAGAGAGGAAAAGAATGGAAGGCAAAAAAAGAACAAGGAACAGAGGCAACAAATAGAAAGCAGTAACAAATATGGTAGATACTAGTCCAACTATATTAATAATGATTTTGAATGTCAATGGTCTAAGTATACCATTAAAAGACAGATTATCAGAATGGATTAAGAAAACACCCAACTTATGTTGTTTATAAAAGACCAACTCTAAATAGAAAGACACATACAGATTAAAAGTAAATGGTCCTGAATACTCTCCCAGGGGTCTCAAGTCCACCCAACCCAAATTGCCAGCAACACCATAGGGGGTACCTGCCTATGGGAGCTGAAAGGCAGCATACCTCTCCCTTTCTGCATTGAGCAGCAGAGTTCCTGGCAGAGGAAAACATGTGAACTGCAAAGCTATCTATATTGAGCTGAGGGAAGAGGTTCCAGATGAGAGGGAACCAGCATAAGAACTCTCTAGGAATATGAAAAAACAGGCTCCTTTGACACCTGCAAAGGATCACACTAGTTCTCCAGCAATGGACTCCAACCAAAAGGAAATTTTTGAAATGTCAAATATGGAATTCAAAATATGGACTACAAACAAGCTCAATGGGATTAATGAGAAAGTTGAAAACCAACACAAAAAAACCAAAAACATTATTCAGGACATGAATGAAAAAAATCACTAAAGAAATAGATATATTTTTAAGACAAAATAACAGAACTTCTAGAAATGAAAGAGTAATTTAGGGAATTTCCAAATATAGTGGAAATTCTTAACAATAGACTAAAACAAGTAAAAGAAAGAATTCCAGAGCTTGAAGACAAGGTTTATGAATTTACCCAGTCATTCAAAAATAAAGATAAAAGAATCAAGAGAAATGAACACATTTCAGAGAAATATGAGATTATGTAAAACATCCAGACATAAGAATCATAGCTATACCTGAGGGAAAAGAAGAAAAAGCATGGAAAACCTATCTGAAGGAATAATGGGGGAAAACTTCCCTAGTCTTGTGAGAGATTTAGATATCTAGATACAAGAAGCTCAATGAACTCCTGGAAGGTTCATTGCAAATAGGACATCACCAAGATATATAGTCATCAATCTGGCCAAAGTCAAAGTGAAGGAGAAAATCTCGCAAGCTGTGAGATGAAAGCATTGGCCTATGCAAAGAATTTATGACTAAGACCTCAAAGGCAAATCCAATAAAAACAAATATAGACAAATGGGACTTAAACTAAAAAACTTCTGCACAGCAAAAGAAATCATCAAAAGAGTAAATAGAAAACTTACAGAATGGGAGAAAATATCCATGAATTATGTATCTGACAAAGCATTAACATCCAGAAACTACAAGGAACTCAAACAACTTAGCAAGAAAAAACCAAACAACTCCATTAAAAAGTGGGCAAATGACATGAATGGGCAGTTTTCAAAAGAAGATATACAAATGGCCAACAAACACATGAAAAAAATGCTCAATATTACTAGTCATCAGAGAAATACATATTAAAACCCCCACAATGAGATGCCATCTTACTCTGATTAGAATGGCCATTATTAAAGTCAAAAAACAATAGATGTTGGCACAGATGTGGTGAAAAGGAAATATTTATACACTGTTGCTGGGAATGTAAATTAGTACAACCTCCATGGAGATCAGTATGGAGATTTCTCAAAGAACTAAAAATAGATCTACCATTCAGTCCTACAATCCCACTATTGGGTATCTCTCAGAGGAAAAGAAATCTTTATGTCAAAGTGATACCTGCACTTGCGTGTTTATAGCAGCACAATTCCCAATCACAAAGATATGGAATCAACCTAAGTGCCATCAACTGATGAGTGAATAAAGAAAACATGATTTGTGTATACACACACACAAAAAAAAACATGGAGTACTACTTAGTGATAAGAAAGAGTGAAATGATCTTTTGCAGCAACTTGGATGCAACTGGAGGCCATTATCCTAAGTGAAGTAACTCAGGACCAGAAAAATAAATGCCGCATGTTCTCACTTATGAGTGGGAGTTAAGCTCTGGCTGCATAAGGGCACAGAGTAGTATAATGGACATTGGAGACTCAAAGCAGGTGTGGGAGCAGGTGAGGGTTGAAAAATTATCTATGGGGTATAATGTACACTACTCGGGTGACAGGTATACTAAAAGCCTAGCCTTCGCCACTATACAATATATACATGTAATGAAATTCAACTTGTACCCTCTAAATCTATTAATATATATTTTTAAAACTATGGACTTTGTGTGATAAAAATACATCAATGTAGGTTCTTCAATTATAACAAATGTACCACTATGGCTAGTGAAGTAGATAATGGGGAAGAATATCCATGTGTGGGGACCGGGAGCATATGGGAAATCTCTGTACCTTCTGCTCAATTTTGCTGTGAACCTAAAACTGTTCTAAAAAATAAAGTCTATTCAAAGGAAAGAAGGTAGGAAGGAATAAATGAATCAATTTTCAGATTATTTCATGGGAGAATTCTGCAAAACATTTAATGCTAATTTTACACAATCTCTCCCAGAAAATAGAAGAGGAAAGAACACTTCCCAATTCATTTTATGAGGCCAGTATCCCCCGATAACAAAACCAGGCAAAGGCAGTATACCAAGAAACAGAAAATACAGACCAATATCTTTCATGAACTTGGCCGCAAAAATCCTTAATAAAATATTAGAAATCAAATCCAACAGTGTATAAAAAGAATTATACACCATGACCAAGTGGGATTTGGTCCAGCTACGCAAGAGTTTTTGGTATGCAAGAAGTAGAAATTTTGGTAAGGCATTACAGAAGCCTTGCTCCTTTGTTCTGTGAAAGTCTACCACAATGGGTCTCTAGGTACGCAGGACGCATGCCATAATGAAAAAAGAAATATTTGAGAGAGTGCTTCTCCAAGGGAGAAGAATACTCGAGATGAGAAAATGTTATCTACGTTATAGGACAAGTTGATTTTCTGCAAACTCCATTTCCTTTGGAGGCATATTTCCTTTTGAATTGTGGTTTAAGAGTAAACTGGGCTTACAAATTCCTGCTTGTCCTTGTGTATTCTTGGTGGTGAGTTACTCAAAGGCAAAAAGGCTCTGTATTCATGAAAAGACTATGTGATGGTCTATGCACAGGTGATGCAGTTTCAGGGCCCTGACAATGAAGTAGGACCTAAGAGTTAGAGAAAGGGCTGAGTTCCCCACCTATGATATTCCTGCACTGGGAATCCCTTTGGCTCCTAGAGGATTTGTGGCTTTTGGGGGAAAAGTATAGTTGGCAAAGATTTTGGCATTCCTACGATGGGCACTATTAGCATAGGCCAAGTGGGGGCTGCAGACACGGGTTCTCCGAAGCTGACACAAAAGAGAGAAAACAAAGAAATACCATGTGGTGATCATTCCTGATGAGCTGGATGTGGGCGTGTGTGAAGCCAGGGCCTTTTGGGAGAATCACACAAATTCCTGTGGGAACTTTGCCAGAAGGGTGACTTGCAGGACCTTTCAGTCACTATGGTTTTAAGGTTTTTAATCTTAAACTTAAGTTAACCTTTAACTTAAGATTTTACCTGACCCCCATGCATCCTTCCAGTGGGCATCTCTTTTCCTCGCATCTCCTCACTGTTTCTGGTGGTCTCTCCAGAGGAGGCAAAAAATCACTTAACATCAAACTCATCTCTGCAGAGATGCACGCTGATCTCCAGTCAGGTCAGCCTCTGAGAATATCATTACTAAAGAAAATATCTCTTATCCCAGCCTGATATATTTGCATTTGGGTTACTCCACAGTTAAAAGGCTTTCAAGAAAAATAACCAATACTATTTAATGTGGGTCTCTAATGATCCTCGTCTCCCAGTTTGCCCTTCCTGTGTAATTCCCTCCCACAATGTATCAGGGTTGTTGTGGGTAACCAATAGAATACACTGGAAGAGATGGTGCGTGACTTTGAAGACTATGTCATAAAACAACATGACCACCTCCTCCTTGTTTTCTCTTGGATCACTCACTCTGGGAAACCAGCTACCAAATCATAAGAATGCCAAAGCAGCCCTATGGAAAGATCCAGGTGGTGAAGACCTGAGGACAGTCGGCATCAACTTGCCAGCCCTCTGAGCAAGCCACTTTGGAAATGCATCTTCCAGCCCCAGGCAAGCCTTCTGAAGACTGCAACCTGCCCACCATCTTGACTGCAAACTCATGAAAGACTGAGCTGGAACCACCCAGCTAAGCTGTCCCTGAATTAATGACCCTCAGAAACTTTCTGAAATAATGCATTAGTATTCTTACTGCAAGTTTTAGGATAATTTATTAAGCAGCAATATTTAACCCATATGCTTAATTTATACCCACATGAATAAGACAAAGAAAAAGACTTCCCTCACAACACGTTTATTCTTCCACCTTTAGTGAACTAGAGCAAATTCAGTCACATTTTTCTCTCCACTTAGAGACAATAATGTTCAAAAATATTAAGGTCTAGGTCTAAAACTCCCACTACAGTACCATATAGGTAGCTAGCAAGGCTGCAGGGTCTGCTAAATTAATTTCATAAAGTGGGCAGAAAATTGATCTAGACAGTATCTGTGGATAACAACATCATTATGCTCAATTATCTGAGTAAAGAGAGAAGCCAAAAAAAAAAAATCGGACAGTAAATTGATTTTAGGAGAACTATGATAAAATGCTATTATTAAAGAAAAACCTAGTAGTATATTTTCTAAAGCAAAAGGCCTGCAGAAACATGAACACATTTAAAATATCTTATTGAAACTCCAAGGAAAATGCTGGCCTCCAAATAAGGTAAGATGCTTAAATAAATCTCAGAGGACTAACTGCAATGTTATAAGCATATCAAGATGTTTCAGATAATTAGCACAAAAAGAAATCACCAGAAAGAGATAACTACTCAGGTTTTAGAGGATCTCAAAGATGAGACTGAGTTGTCATCATGCATGGCTTTGTATTGTAGTTCATGCTTGATATATCTGTCTCTTGGCCCAAATTGTAGCTTTTAGACAGTATGGAACCAGTGCCTAGCACAATTCACTGTCCGTAGTTAGTGCTTTAGTCTGAGTTCTCAAGAAAAAATGGGTCTGAGCCAAGACTTTATTGACAAGTGTAATCCCAAGGCAGCAAGAGAGAAAGAAAAGACAAGTGAAGCAGTGGAGGATGGGGAGCAACGCAAGACAACGCATTGATCACACCAGCTACTATTCCACAGCAAGCATTGCTGACTAGTGCTCCCACTTGGCCATGCAGAACATGTCCGGACAGGCTATATGGAAAAACCATGACTCAGAATAGTCCATTGGAAGAAGAAATAAAGAGGGAATTTATCTGCTAGCTCCATTCTGACTCCTAATTCCCACTGATCAACGTTTGCTCAAGAAGTTTATTCCCATGAATACTGAGGCTGTGGCCCCTTCAGTGGCCACTAGGGAAACTTATCTCATGACTTGTGGCATAGGACTTCATACAAATCTGGAAATGGCAAGGGGGCCAGACACTCTGAGCATTAGCCTCAGGTAAGAGAAACTCATGGACCCATATAGATCTCTTCACCATGGTAGCTATGCCAAAGCCATAAAAACCCGAAGCTTGCAAAGTCAGATGAGGCTGAAAATGCATTTCGGATAGCCAGTGTTGGTAGGTATCTGTGGATAGACCCTTCCTGTAGTCTGAATGACAAACAGGAATATAACAGGTACCCAGTATGGCTTCAAAGTCCAGTTTTATCCAACTTAATACATAAATTGAGCTTACCTAGTCTTCCCCAGCCAGCTTTTTCCCCAGCACCAGCAGGGCACCATTGTCTCAGAGACAGGGCTGAGAGACAAAGGATTTTTATTGTCAGTGCTCTTTCAAGACTGATCTTTTTAGGAACAACCATCAGGTTTGGGTCAAATTGCTTTTCTTAAGTCTCCCCAGTGATTCAGGCTGGCCTCAGAATCCCAAAAATGCAGCTGTCTCCTGAGTGGCAGCCTAAGTTAATGCATTTGATTGCATTTTATGCAAATTTTTAAATACATTATAATAAAGAAACATTTTACACATAAAATTTGATGTAATTCAAATTTGTAAAAGAAATTGTCAATAATTGCATAATTTTGACTGGTGACTGATGTTTATATTATTGCCCCTTATTGGGACTGCTTTAGATTGTAAACAAGCAAGCCCATCGTCATTTTTCAGAATGAGTCATGAATTATGTGAGATCCTTAAAAACATATACTCACATGCAATTCATCTGCCTGGTATTTTGCTAGTGTTATTACCACTTTGCAGATGAGGAAACTGAATCATCACATGAGTGAATTTTGGGACACAAAGCCGAAGTCATCAAACCCTGTGTCTTTCCCATTATATTGCATTCACGGTTCTATTACTCCCAACTTTGTGATATCATCAAATGTAACAAGCAAACTTGATCTTCACACGTGGCATTAGCAAAAATATTGGCTGAGTCTGCATTATTTTACCCAAAATGTTCCTTCAGGTTGACGTCAAACTAGTAATTGATATTCTTTTTATAATACGGTTCAACTAACCATCTACTTGTCTACTTTAAATGTCAGCAAGCCATAGTTCGCCATTTATCTCTGAAAAAATAATAACAGTAACAACCACAAGAATACTAATTCATTTTTTGAGCACCAGGTACTGTCTTGAAATCTTCACATCCATTCTTTCATTTAATTCTCACAACAGCCTTATAGGGCTACACTATTGTTATTCTCGTCTTATAGATAAGAAAACTGAGGCTCAGAGACATTAAATAATTTAGCCAAAATCATGCATCTAGCAAGTTCTTGACCCAGATTTTTTTCTACTTAGTTCTTGACCCAGATTTTTTTCCATTGACCCAAACTGCCTCACATTTGCAAAGTACAGTAGAGTAAAAAACCAAAAACATGTTTGTTTATATTTTTACATGTGCATTAGCTCAGTTAATCTTTATCACAACTAATCTTATGGATAAGGAAACAGAGGCTCAAGGAGTTTAGATACCTTTTCCAAGTTCTTATAGTTAATAAGTGTCAGAGCTGGGAGTCAAAGCTCTGGACTCCTTGGCTGGAGTTCTTTGTATGCACTTCTTGTTGGAGACTATCAAATGCTTGGTTGAAATCAAGACTGCCAGTGTTCAACTCAGTGTTTGCTAATCTATCATCACAGAAACATTATCTAAAAATTAGTCTCTACAAATCTTATTAAATAAAAAATCACTTAGAACAGTTGTGTCCACAAGTTCTTGCCCTCTGAATTAATGAGAAACCTCTGCATTAATTGATGTAACTGTAATTTTATGCTGGGGACTCATGGGGATTTCAGAGAAAAGAGAGATAACTAAGAAAATTATAAGATTCTTACAGAGAAATTGAAAATAGTACTATAGCAATAAGGGTCCTCAAAATAGCCGACATCTTAACGGGAAACTAAAAGGAGTATTGGAGGAGGGAAGATAGGACCAGGTAGCTGGAGATGAACAGAAACAAAACACCACACAATCAAAGTACCTTAATATGCTGATAGAAATATAGAGAAAGTGCTCTTGAAAAGTTTCTGTTACTTCCTTAAAATAATGGTTTATTTACTAAGATTGGGTTTGGCCACATATAACAGAAAGACCCCAAGTAATAGTGGAAATAAGATGAAAGTTTATATCTCTTTCACAAACTAGAAGGCCAGAAATTGGTAGTTCAAGGCTAGTATTAAGCCTCCATGGTGTTAGAGACCCAGGTTCTTTCTACATTGTTTTACCATTCATGGCTTCCATTCTCGATGTCACCTCAAGGTCCAAAATAATCTCTGGAGCTCCAGTCATTATATATATATATACATATATATATATGTATATATATATATATATATTCCAGACAGATGGAAGAAGGGGAAAAGAAGGGTCTATTCCCTCTCTTTTAAAGAGATTTTCCTGAAGTAACTCAAAACACTTCCCCTTTTATGTTGTCGAGGAAATAATCACACCCACACCTAGTTGCAAGGGAGGCTAAGTCCTTTAGTTGAGTGTATTGGCCCCATATAAATGCAGGATTCTGTTCCTAAGGAGGAGAGAGAATGGCTATTTGGATGTGCAACCAGCAGGCTTTGCCACAAATGGGTAAAGGGTAAGTATAACAATAATAATCATATTATAATAATTTACTTGATCGACCTCCTCAAAGACATCAGAATATTCCAGCACCATAAGTAGGTACCATAGTACGTTTTATATTTACAAAATTTTTGACATGAAATCAATTCAGATACTTTTGTAGCAAGAATAATGGGACTAGATTGGCTATGAAGCCAAAAATGATAAAACTGAGTTTTGCATTATATTAAAATCACAATATTCCTCTAATCTGACCAGTTGGCTTTTGTCCTCAGGCTGTGGTAGCTGGACGCATATGATAAGAAACCCTTTTACATTTAGTGTCATCTGTATTCTCACTCTGTTACACTGCAGATTGCTTAAATTGAATGTGCAGCAGCCTGCTTTTCTACTTAACTATATTCATATTTCAAGCAAGCACAGCTCAAATTTCAAGGGAAAACTCTATCAAAAATGACATTTAACTTCTATACATTCAAATACTGCATCGACCCAAGTGTTCACCTCTTTCTAAAATCATATGGAAGTATGTGATTAAAGTAGAGGAAATTTTGAAAGAAAAATTAAAATATATGATGCATTCTTATGCAAGGATAATTATTCTTCTAAATAAATATATCTTTATTTTCTATAATAACAGCTAATATTTATTGAGTGATTATTATGTACCAAGAGCAGAGTTGAGTACTTTATCTCATTCAGTCAAAAACTCTTAAAAGAGCTGCAGTGTGTTGTCTTAAAATTTTGTTCCTTAGGCTCTATCTTTCATTCATCCTTTTTATAAACATTCACCAAACACTTACTAAATGCCTAGAATTATACTGAAAGATAGGGATACAGAGATAAAAGACAGAGACTATCCTAAGGAAGCTCACAGTTTTGTGTTTTTTTTTAAACTGGACAAGGAGAAAAATAAAATGAGTACATTCTAATTCCTACATGCATGGGCTCTGGACTAACCATCTGTGTTCAAAAGCTTCTCTGTGGAACTTAAGGCAAATCACATAATTTTTATAAGTTTCAGGGTCCTCAGCTGAAAAATGAGGGTCACTCATTTATCTTACTGAATAAGATAATCCATGTAAAGCCCTTGCCTTACTGTTGGGCACAATGTAGCACTCAATAACATGTTAGTGGTAATTATTATATACTTGTGTAAATAACAGCACCCAGGGCCTAAAACAACACTAAAAAAGACACTGAACTCAGACATGAGGCTGAGAAGGCTTTAAGAAGAAATCATACCTAAGCTGACTGTTGAAGGATATGCAACTCAGCTACTACCCCAAGTTCTCCAGCTTTCCAAGGGCAACCTTCTCTTTAATGTCCGAATGAGAATAACCTGACCCACATCCCTGTAAAAGCTGAACGTCTCTTCTTTCTTTGGATTACTCCCCCAAGTGCAGCAGTGAAAACCTGAGGATGGATGACAGGTTCCACAAAGCCTTGGGCTCTCCCACCAGGTGCTCCTTCTGGATTACTGCTCTTCTCTGAGCACAGCACCTCCACTCACAGCTGACCACCCACCCTGGGCTCTTCCTGCTTTCCCAGTTCCATGGAGAACCCAAGCAGGGACACAGACCCCTCAACTAATGCCCCAAAGCACATCTTGGAAGGGGCCATCCCTTACGGCTTCACTAAAGGATTAAAAAGAACAGAATACACCTAGAAGGCAACCCATACCACGACTAAAGGTGGTTCCTCTGAGAGTCACAGCCCAAACACAAGTTGATTCGCCCGGCTAGACTTCCACCGAGCTTTTCCTGATGGGAGTTGAGGCCAGCTGCACCCGTCTTAGTCCATTTTCATGTTGCTGTAAAGGAATACCTGAGGCTGGGTAATTTATATAAGAAGGTTTATTTGGCTCACAGTTCTGCAGGCTGTACAAGAAGCACGGTGCCAGCATCTGCATCTGGTGAGGGCCTCAGGCTGCTTCCACTCACTGCGGAAGGAAAGGTGAGCTGGCATGTGCCCAGATCACAGAGACTACACAGTGAAAAAGGAAGCAAGAGAGTGGTGAGGAGGTGCCAGGCTCTTTTCAACAACCAACTCTCAGGGGAACTACTAGTAAGAACTCACTTACTCCCATGAGAATGGCACCAAGTCATTCATGAGGGATCCTCCCCAATGACCCAAACACCTCCCATTAAGCCCCACCTCCAACACTGGGAATCAAATTTCAACATGAGGTTTGGAGAATCAAATATCCAAACCATAGCAGCCTCATCCACCTCTCTTTCTCTTACTTCTATATCCAAGAACATACTTAATCCCCTCCCAAATCTGACAAGAAACACTGTAAAAATAAAAAGCAACACTATAATGGATGATGCCTTACAACCATTTGGAACAATTGAGAACAATTTTTCTGCATTTCACCTGACTATTCCACTTTTAGGGCTGTGAAAAGAACAACTGAGATTTTTGTGAAATAACAGTATCTTTAAAGCGGGCTCTTTTTGCCTTTTTCACAGGCAGGACTTGTTAAAAATTAATTGCTAACTCTATATAATCAGGATTCTCCAGAGAAACAGAACCAGGAGGAGATTTTATACATTGAGAGTAGGGATAGAAGGGAGAGAGAGAAGGAGGGAGGGAATGATGGAGAGAGATTCATTATTAATAACTGGCTTGCACTCTTGTGGAGAATGAAAAGTACCTTTATCTGCTATCTGCAAGCTGGAGACTCAGAAAAGCCAGTGGTGTAGTTCCAGTCAGAGTCAGAAGGCCTGAAACCAGGGGAGCTGATAATATGAATCCTAGTCCGAGGGCCAACGGCCAAAGAAGATAGATGAGATGTCCCAGCTCAAGCAGGCAGGCAGGAAGAAAAGAGGGTAGAATTCCTCCTTCCTCCGCTTTTGTTCTGTTCAGGCCCTCAACGGATTGAATGATGCCCACCCACATTGGAGAGGGCAATCTACCTACTCCACCGATTCAAATGCTAATCTCATCCAGAAACACCTTCACAGACAGACTCACAAATAATGTTTATTCCAGGCATCCTGTGGCCAGTCAAGTGGATATGTAAAATTAACCATCATACTCTAGATAATATAACTCTGTGAAAGTAAATATGTTCTCCTTATTTTAAAATGTTCCACTTTTACCATACTGGTTGGTTCTGCTAACTCATCAAGAATTTCTGAGCAGGTTGAGTTGTATTGGTTCAACTCCTGGTTTTAGAAATAATTTGCAAGAACAGCTATGAATGAATGTTCACAAACACACCTAAGTTACCCGTCCCCTTCTGCCTGGGATGCCCTTTCTCCTGGCCTCTCCATCTATTGAATTCTTACCCAGGATCCACCTAAGGAAATAACACACTATAAGGCTTTATAATGGACTGAAACATTTCCTGATATCTCCAATCCAAAATCAATTTTTTCTTAACTAGGTATCCGTGACTTATTTCCGTTGTAGTTCTTATTTGCCACAATTATATTTTTAGGGAGCCTGTCTCCCTTACTCCTCCTCATTGGCTACAAAAGTCCTAAAGGGCAGTACCATATCTTTTGCACATCTGTATCTTCACAGCACCTCATAAAGTATCTTAAATATATTAATCGTGCTATTTTAGCTGAAATGTATTAAATTGTAATAAATTGTACTTATGTACAAGTGCTTTCACCAAATACAATGCCACGGGCCTTTGTCAGGATTGGTACCACATGAATAACATCAGAGAACTCAAGTAATCATAAATGACTATCATTCTGATTTTCCTAAGATCGCCCCAGGTTCCTATAGCATTTTCACCTATATATTCACTCAAGAAACAGACTTTCTTCAATCTCCAGGTCATGACCACTGCTCTGCCTATCAGAAGCCTCATACTTACCTCTGTCTTCCCTTTGCCTCCTCACCCCAGACTCTACAACTTCAGGCTGTCACAGCTACTTAGTTTGCTAAGAACACTGACCAATTACATGTAATGTATTTTTTAAGACACTGTAATAACTAAAAAAAATGTAATACTAAACAAAAAATTTAATTTTAAAAAATTATCTTTGGAAGAAGGAGAGAATAGAGGAGACGGGTAAAAGCTATACTACTCTGAATATATTTTATTTTCCATATTTGACTTTGAAGACATATAAATATTTTAAGTAATTATAAAACAAAATTAAATTTAAAAATTAATTTATATAAAACAAAATTTTTTTAAAAATCACATAAATTATTTCAAGTGACTTTACAACACAATAATTTGATTGTATAATCTTAGTAGGATAGATCCTGAAGACAAAAAAGAACTGTATAACTAATCATAAGTTGTTTTCAGTAAATGTATTGTTGGAATGGTGCTGATACTGTTATTTTGGGGGGCATGTTTTGTGGGACAAAGTATATGAGCAATTATGTTGTTGGGCTTGCGAACCAATCAATTCCCTCATGGAGAAAGGAGATACAGATGACATAAGATTAGTAATGTTGGATAAAAACCCTGTAATCCTGAGTTTGAACTAGAAGTATCAGTATGAATTCATCATTCATTTTATTTTTTAAAAATTCCTAGCTCTGTCCACTGAAAAAGCCTAGAAACCTGACTGCAGTTTCAAAACACCATTTTCACTAAAACCACAAGATATCTTAGAGAAATAGCTGATTCCAAATCTGGGGCAGAAAATGTGCCTGATGAAGTTGGAATAGCATATTATACACTAAAAAGCAAGGAAACTATAAAAGACTAATGTGGTCCTGTACAAGGACTCAGGAGCCAACTTGACCGATATTCCCACTGGCTGAAGACGGGACAATTTGGGCACTAATATGGACTAAAATACATCAAATAAATTTAAACCCATGAATTCATAATTATACTAAAACAAACCTCACCAGTCATAATTTGGAGGATGCTGGAGAAACAATTCATTATTTTGAAAACTTGTAAATAAAGATAAAGAATCAAGCATAAGTCTTGATTTTTTATGCATACTATACCTCAGACCACAATAACCATCTTTTATAAAGAGAAGTTACTCTTTATAGAAATAGCCCAGTTAATAAAGAATAATACAATTTAAATATAACCATTTTATAAAACCTCATGAAATAATAGATTTGAGAAAAGATTTAACAGATGCTAACGTCACAAACAAGGGACATTACTGGGTCTGGTTAGGAGTACACAAGACCACATGCCAGGTAATGAAAGATAAATCTCTCAAGCCTACAGGAATACAAGGAACAGCAGAATATGTTAAAAAATAACTTAGAAATGGGTCTTACTCTATTCAGGCTGCCATCACAAAATATAATAAACTGACTGGCTTATAAACAACAGACAATTATTTCCCACAGTTCTGGAGGCTGGAAAGTCCAAGATCAATGTGTTGGCAAAATTGGTGTCTGGTGAGGGCCCACTTACTGGTTTATGGGCAGCCATCGTTTTACTGTCTCCTCTCCTGGTGGAAGGGACAAGGCATCTTTCTTGGGCCTCTTTTATAAGGGCACTAATCCCATTCATAAGGGCTCCACCTTCATGATCGAATCACCCCCAAAGCCCTAACCTCCTAATACCATCACCTTAGAGGTTAGAATTTCAACATATGAATTTGGGGGGTGAAGACATAAACATTCAGACCATAGCAGGATGCAGGAAACAAAATCCATACCATGAATTATTCTACAGAACAAAATGACCCAGTTTCTTCAATAAATAAATTGCAAAGGAAAAAAGGGGAGGAGGGGCAATTATAAATTAAAAGAGACTTAAGAAGTATACCAACTAATAGTTTGCGGACCTTGTTTGGATCATGATTCAAACAAACTCTGAAAAAAATAGAGATAATTAGAGAAATTTAAATAGTAACCATTTTATAATATTAAGAATTATTGTTCAAAATGATAGGATGTTTGGGATTTATTTCAAAATAATCTAGAAATGAGGGAAGTTGGGGATGGTACAGATAAAACTCAGTCACGAAATCACTGAAGCTGAGTTAATGGTTACCTAAGGATTCATTAGCTGTTCTTTCTACTTTGGATATGTTTGAAATTTTCCATAACAAAAAATTTTTAAAACTTTGTTTTAAAACTTGCTTTTCTACAACAAAAAGATTTTTTACAGTACCACTATAAAAAAGAGTACAATAACATTTCACACCTACAGTGAATGAGTCATGTAGAATCTTCAAATAGTACCAAAGATAGCATGCATGCATATGAGTAAACTCCTCAAGTTTTCTCAAGGTGGTCGGATATTTCGAGATAAAGAACACCACAGCCTGGAGGAAGTATACATTTAGTTCAGCACAAACTCACTAATCTCTACATTCTATGCAAAAATGTATCTTCAGATAGCTGTGCTCCAAACATACCGATCTCCATGTAACACCACTTCTGGAAGATTCTCATTCACTTATAATATTGATGATGATGTTGAACATCTCAGAAACAATGGTACTCATTCCCATGGGCCCCTTGTCAATGCTATGGTTTTCCTGGACATCTGTAGCTCAGTGTCTGGGCCCCTAATTTTAGACTTGCGGCCCAGCAAGTCTCAGCTACCAAGGTCCCTCACATTTGAGGCTGCAAAAATTTGTTACATAATTTTATACAGAAGACAAACATTCTTGGCTCCTCTTCTGTGATATTGTGATATTCTGCTCATCTCTCAAGGTCTTAGGTACACAAAAAGACTATAGCTACCTGACCAAGGCTGCTGGGTCTGGACCTGGGCCCAGGTTGGCAGCGGTGATGGTGACAGTAGCACAAAAGCAGCAGTAACAACAGCAGTGGCTTCAGTTGTGGGAGGATGGAGGGACTCTGCATGTAGGCATGGGACCCATGGTGAGAGACTGGCTTGCCCAGAAGTCCCTGGAGCCTGATTCTGTGGTGTCTGCACAAATATTAATTCTGGCCTGAGGCCAGGACAGGAACTTCCAGAAGACAGGTAGTAAACTTTGTCAATAAATTACTACAGAATAAAAGTGCACACGTGGACATTGCAAGAAAGCATATCAAGGAGTCATTAAGATCCTTTAAAGAGTTCAGAATTTCAGGTTTTGGAAACAGCTTCAACATTGGAAAGCACATATCCACAGGCCTAGAAATAGAAAACAAATTTGATGGAAAAGTACACTACTTTCATACGAAGCTTCAGATGAACAAATCATTAATGAAAGAGACAATTTTATTTGTTTGTTTGATTTTTGTTTTGAAACAGGGCCTCATTATGTTGCCCAGGCAGGAGACCAGTGGCTATTCTCAGGCACGATCACATTGCACTACAGCCTGGAATTCCTGAACTCAAGGGATCCTTGGGCCTCAACCTCCTGAGTGGCTGGGACTCCGGGCACTCACCACTGCACCAGGCTGAGACAATTTTAAAATTAATGTTTTCCTAATAATTGAAGATAGATTGGTAGAATACATAAGCCAGCATTCTGAATTTTATGAAAATCATGAAGCCACATTTAGTTTCTTATACAACCTCCGTAAGTTACAGGAAATGTCAAAGGAAACATTAAAATGCCTTTGTATAAATTTACATTTAAAATTAAAACTAATTCATATAAAGAATTAAATATTTTTAGAAAAATTGTTCTATAAGAATCATCAGTTCTACATATACTAAAATTTCTATTTCAAAATAATTTATCAGAAATTTATGCTTGGTGTAGTCACAGGCTATAAAATACTCTTAACAACTGCAAGAGCAATTGCATCAGCAGTAAGATCCTTGTCAAAATTTTAAATTATCAAAAATTATTTATAATCTGTCATTTTCCAAGAGAAACTAATGTCACTTTCAGTTGTATCAATTGAAAATAAAATTTTAAAAGTTTAAATTTTGATGATCTATTAAATACATTTGTGGAAAAGCAAGCCTGAAAAATCTTCTGATGAATCAAGATATCACATTAATTATTATTATTTGTCATATTATATACAATTATAATGCCAAAAAATATTTTGCACTTTGTAAGTTCTGTTACTCATATATCACTATTACCCCTACTATATTTTAAAGTAATAAAATATTTTTAAAGGAAAAGCTTTACTTATAATACTTTTAATGATACTTTTTTCCTACTCTTTGAACAGGGGCCCTGCCTTTTCATTTTAAAGCAGTTTTTAGACTCTTACATGGGAGAAAGGAAAAGTTATAACTCTTGCAAATGTTGAACCAATTCTTACAAGCCCAGCATTATAGAAGGTTCTAATTGGGCAAGAGGGGGTTAAAGACCAATAATTCCATTGTATAGATACCAAAACTGAGGGTCCAAACTGTGATTGTTTCCAGGTCACAAGTGATTTAGAGACATACTTGAGACTAAATTCCAAGTGTCTCAATTCTACCCATTATGATTTCTACCACCTGTTCATGCTGCTTGTATCAGTGCTCTAGGAATTCAGAAAGCACTCAAGGTGTTTAGAACGGAATGAAACTAGTATGGGTGATATTTTAATAAAGCTGAGAATCCAAAAAGGATTCCGAGACAACCTAGACCTACAGCATCATGACCCCATGCCCAAGAAATAAAGCGTGTTCAAAGGAGACAGAGCAATGGAAGGAAACAGGGCTATTGCCCACGCCACCTCCAGAAGCGGGAAGGCGAGAAGTACCCTGCCTTCCCCGTTTCTCCCTCCCTGCCTTCCATCGTTCACCACAGAGTCCCATTGGCAGAAATGAGCTAGAAGCCAGCTGACAGAAGAGCCTGGAAAACTCCGTCTGCAGGAGTGGGAGACAGAGCAGGTTAAAGGTAAGTAGTAGATCTGAAGGAAGGCAAACAAGCAAAGGACTGGCACACTGAATAAGCCAGGGCTAGAACCTCGGGTCTGAGTGCTACCTGAGAACCTAAAAAGTGCCAGTAGCCAGATATTACTGGCAGTTCTCAATTATTGAGATAATGCATTTAAATCCCTTAGACTTGAAGAGTCTGAGTCCCTTATAGGAAAAAAAAAGTTATCTATATAAGAGATAATTCAACTGCAGATATACTATCTCTGAGTCTTATGTGAAAAAGTTAGATATAGTTACTACATGCATGCACACAGTAAGTGGAGGTTATAAAATCATGATTATCATCATTACTATCACTATTGGTAGTAGTAAACAGGAAGACTTTTTTGTTTTTGTTTGTTTGTTTTTTTGAGACAGAGTCTCACTCAACCACCTGAGTTAGAATGCCGTGGCATCAGCCTAGCTCACAGCAACCTCAAACTCCTGAGCTCAAGGGATCCTCCTGCCTCAGCCTCCCCAGTAGCTGGGACTATAGGCATGTACCACCAGCCCCAGCTAATTTTTCTATTTTTAGTAGAGACGGTATCTCACTCTTGCTCAGGCTGGTCTTGAACTCCTAAGCTCAAGCTATCCTCCTGCCTCGGCCTCCCAGAGTGCTAGGATTACAGAAGTTAGCCACCACACCCAGCCCAGGAAGATGTTTTAAAATGATAAGAGAATCAGAGGAGTTTGTCAAAGGATGATGAGACCACCACTCAATATGGGAAATGTTAACAAGACAAAGCTGAATGTATTGCTGACTACAGCCAGCGAGAGCTAAGCCCGTCAGGCACAGTCTCTCCGAGCACAGCACACCGTTGGTCTTGTATAGGTTTTTTGTTTCCAGGAAGCATGAAGTGCTAGGAATTGGCAGACTTTCAGGGATGTGAGTGGGTTGACATCATCTGTAGAAGCATGGTTGCTCAGGTGAGACCGCTGTTGATTAGTTGGCACTCACAGGTATGCTTATTGGAGTGCATCTGTCTGTGTTGGGCTGACTCTCATGAGCGAGGGGCTTACTGGGGCAAGTTATTTTTGATCAACTGAATGAGTTTAAAAACTAGTTCTTGTGGCTACTTGTTTCCATTGCTACAGAAAAAAATCAGTCTTTTCCTATGTTTGTGGGAACTTTTTTATTTTTAGTCCTTCCTACTGGTCCTCGTTCAATTAAATTACAAGAAAAAACTTTTTTTTGAGACAGGGTCTCACTCTGTCTTCCAGGCTAGAGTGCAGTGGTGTATCATCATAGCTCACTGCAACCTCCCACTCCTGGGCTCAAGGGATCCTCCTTCCTCAGCCTCCTGAGTAGCTGAGACTAGAGACTTCACCACACACCCAGCTAATTTTTTTGTACTTTTTGTAGAGACGGGGTAGTGGGGAGGTCCTCACTATGTTGGCTCAGGCTGATCTCGAACTCTTGGCCTCAAACGATCCTCCCACCTCAGCCTCCCAAAGTGCGAGGATTATAGGAGAGCCACTGGGTCCAGCCAAGGAGAAAACATTAAAGGTTTTACGGATCTTTACCCCTGTTAGCCATTTTCCTTGCAAATGAGGTTTCTTTGGTGGAAATCTGATTTTCAGTTTACATGTTTATCAGTATGATTTTATTCTGGTTTTTGTCTTCGAATCATTTGTTAGGCCAGTGGCTGCATAAAAGCATTTAAGATTCTCTGCAATAGATATTGAACAACAGTGAGGCAAATAAGTATAACTGGCAGGGCCTGGCAGACATTTCAGAATAATGTGCCAAATTCCCAGACCTGATCACAAAGAAAAGTCTCAAAGATCAAACCTTGCCTTTTAGTTTAGAGACAGATTATTCCAATTCACCTGTAGGTTTAGATATAATACACAGCGTGGTAAAGAATCTTCCCTGGTTGGCCAAAAGAAAATCCAAGGCCACTCTATCACCTACAACTATTTGGTTTAAGGAATTTAAACTGGTTTAGTGTGCCTCATGGTTTGGGCTGTATTATTTACTACGTCAGCCAAAGTAATGGGAAAAATTTTTCCATTTCACTCCTATAGATAGGATCATTATTCTCAGGATTCTTCCCCTTGACAGTTTTATACTTTTGTACTCTTTGAAAGGAGATACAATCCATTTGGGATATTGGGGAACTGTATTAGTTAGCTATTGCTCTGTAAGAAATTATTCTAAATTTAGCAGCCTGAAAACAAGAATATCGTCTCATAAAGTTTCTGAGGGAAATAAATCTTAGAACAGCTTATCTGAGTGGTTCTGGATCAGTGTCTCATGAGGTTGCAGCCAAGATGTCAGCTAAGGCTGCCGTTCTTTAAAGGCTTGAATTGGGGTGTAGAATCTGCTTCCAAGAAGGCTCATTCACCTGGATGTTGACTGGAGGCCTCGGTTTCTCACTGGCTAT
Source organism: Lemur catta (assembly GCF_020740605.2). Classification (NCBI taxonomy): domain Eukaryota; kingdom Metazoa; phylum Chordata; class Mammalia; order Primates; family Lemuridae; genus Lemur; species Lemur catta. The sequence continues at coordinate 45,718,513 of NC_059139.1, forward strand.
TGGCAAGATGTCTCAGTTCCTTGCCACATGGGCCTTTCCATGGAGCCGCTCACAACATGGCAGCTGACTTCCCCTAGAATGGGAACAAGGCAGAAAATACAGTGTCTTTTATAACCTAACCTTGGAAATGATATACCATCACTATTGCCATACTTCACTGGTCACACAGACCAACCCTGGCACAATGTGGGAGGGGTACAATGTACAACAGCATAAATACCAAGAGACGAAAATCATTAGGGACCTTCTGATAATCATTCCAAAGTATCAATTACAGGTTAGGACTTGAGAAATGAATTACGGTTTTTAGAAATTTTCACTATTTAAGTACTCCCAGTCAATCAAGACAAATGAAAGTTTCTTTTTCCTCAAATCTTCCGCAATTTACTGTATATCCTCAAATTTGTCTTTCACTACCTTCTTTTGCCATCTGGCACAACCAGACATTTTTACTTCAAGATACAATTTTTCTCTTTTTTTTCTTATTGCAAGTCTTTGTTGTTTTTCAAATAACTTTAAAATTTTACTCTGTGGAATCTGATGTTCTATAGTAAAGAGAGTAATAGTAGATATAGTTGTTCCTGTAGAAATAGCGAAGTTGTACTGGACCCTTTGAGAGTTTAGAGGAAGGAGAGGGCTAATGTCTCCCTTGGAACAGCATCAGTGGACAGATTTTGAAGAGTTGTCCTTCTGTTTCTTAGCCAGTGTGGAACAATGATTCTTTTTATTACTATTGTTCTCTCAACACCTACATGTATCCTTATCACAGGCTCCCAATTTATAGAGAATAGACCTTTCTGGTTGTTTTTTAAGTAGAGAGGAAACACTGTACTGAATTTTAGCTTATTTACTTTCTAAGGCTCTGGAAATGTCTGGCCACATATTGAAAAAATTTGGCAACATTTCAATTTATTTTTTATTATTAAATTCCCTGTTTCAGAGTTGATCCCATTTACAGTAAGAGAAGATACAGTTCTCTACTTTAGCCATGGGTTTACGCTAGCTTCTTGAATATTTCCTGAAGTCTATTTTTCATCTTTACTTTGTTGACAAATTGAATCTTCTTAAATTCTTTTCTTTAAAATAATGTCTTCTTAAATTTCTTTATTGTAGTCAATATTTAAATTTTTGCTTCTGTTTGAAGGTAATTTATTTATTTTTTATTTTTTTTTTTTTTTGAGACAGAGTCTCGCTCTGTTGCCCAGGCTAGAGTGAGTGCTATGGCGTCAGCCTAGCTCACAGCAACCTCAAACTCCTGGGCTTAAACGATCCTACTGCCTCAGCCTCCCGAAGGTAATTTTTTAAAAAATTTATATAATTGGGTGACAAATCTTTTTTCCTATCTTTCTGCTCATTAAGCATTTTCCCTAGCTAAGAGACTAACAGTTAACTAGTTGATAGTTCAGTAGAGGGAATCAAACATGTAACAAATTACTGAATTCTGTAACAATTTTCTGCTTGTATTTTGAACATTTAGGAAAATCCCTAATTATGGCCCTTAACTTGACTCTAGATCAGAATTTTTAATTCATCCTTATGGTCTAGAAATTGTACAACATAATTGCTATTTCCCTGAGAAAAGAATAGCTCATGTAGAAGGTCAGGTAAAGCTGAGTAGAAAACAGAGAGAAATGTAATGAGGATAGGTTTCAAAAGGTTACAACTTCTTTGAGAGAGATTCTCTTGGAGTTAGAAATTTTTTTTGACAACTTAACATACCAGTTAAAGAAGATGACTATTGACTGTTTGGTATTTATCTCCTAAATTTTTAGAGTTTCTCTTAAAGATATTAATTTTAAAGATATGGACATGTCAAAATATGACATCATTATTCTAAGTCAATTTTTATTTTGGGGGATGAAACATTAGTATGGACAAACCCATAACACACCAGAAAAAGTAGCCATGACAGTCAGTCTACAGTGTGAGGTTTTGAAGGTTGTTTGGGTTCCTGAACCAAGAAAGAACCTATAAAAGGGCTATAGAGTCAACAACCTGGCAATCCTTGACTTTTGAGTAGGGATGAAACAAAGTGAGCTTCTTTCACAAATTAAGAAAAAGAGTGTTTTCCCTCATGAAGGTTTCTCAGTAGTCCTTAAACAAGGTTTGGCCAACCATTTTTTCACTAACTGTTTGATTATCTAATGGACCTCCAACCATCAGCCCTCAAGGCTGGCTTCATTGTGTTGGAAACATATCTGGCCTATGCTTCCATATGTTCCCTGTGGAACACTCACTTATATACTCAGTAGAAACAAATAATCCACGACAAAACAAAAACACAACAAGACTTTGTACGTATAGACATATAGCAGCAAAAGCAAGGCAAGCAGCAAGAGAATAAGCATGTTAATAGCAAAAAAATTATCAAATGGTGTACTTCCAATACAAAAGGTCTAGTTACCTTATACATAGATCTAAATAAAGACCTATTTGCCTACAGATCCTAGAATAACAAAATAAGTTCAACACTAAGAACTCAATGAAACTAGTCATAGATCAGATTATTGTTGAGACTAACTCACTTGGCAGCATATCTGAAGGGTAAATAGAATTTTGGCACAACGTGCCTAGTGGGTGCATCTGTTGGCCTAATGGTCCCCTGGAATGCTGCCAAATGAGGGGTTTTAAAACAATCTTGGTGGAACCTCCATAATTGTCAAAATTGAAACAGACCTTCACTCAATATCTAAAATAAAAAAACAAAGATAACCTATTTCATGTTATAGTAAGAGATGTGGGTCAGGTGCAGTCTTTTCAAGCAGAACAAATGACTGATTTTATATAATATTTTGGGGAAGCATAGAGTTCAGGAATTGGTCGACTCTCAGAAATGTAAGTAGGTTGACATCATCTGTAGAAGTGTGATTACTCAGCTGAGACTATTATTGATTGGGTCCCCTCAGAGACATGCTTATTGGAGTGAGTCTGTTCTTGATTGGTTGAGTTTCAGAAGTGAGAGATTGACACTGAGTGGTTGGGTTGTAAAATTGTGTTTACTGAGGCGAGCTGTTGTTTGATAGAACATATTTAAAACCAGTTATGGTGGCTACTCGTCACTATGGCTTCAGAATAGTCAGTCTTTTCCCATGTTTGTAAGAACTTTTTTTTCTCAAGTTCAAGAATAAGATAAAGAAAGAAAGAAAAAATAAGAGAAATATTGGGAGCTACACATGGCTGAGCATGGTAGAGCTCTGTCAAAAATGGTATAATTTACCACTCTGGAACAGGTATCAGCCTTTGAGTTAGATGGAGATGGTAAAATCTTTGGTATGAGTGAGATTCCTGTGTGTCAGGTTGTACTTTTTATGGTTGAACCAGTAGAAGAAGGAAAAAAGGGATTCTTCTGAAAGAGTTGCAGTTGAAGTCAGCACATATTTGGGTAATTTCAAAATTTCACTTCCTACTGGCATTATCTCTTATTGTGCACAATATTCCTTTTTAGTAAACATATTTGTAAACCATATATATATAAATCTGTTTAGAGGGTGTTCTGTATTCTGCTTTTACATTCTGTTACTTTTTTTTCTTCTTTATTTGATCATTAAGGCAGGGTTCCTGTCAGAGAACAATATGGTAAGTCATTTCTAGTTCTAATTTATGATATCTTCTTCATTTCCAAGGCAACTGGTTACTGTGTTATTTGTGACCACAGAGTTAGAACTTTATCATAGAACTAAATATTAGAGATAGTAATTCTAAATTTATTTTTGGAAAAGAAGAGAAAGGAAAAGATAGTATCAGTATGACTAACAGCTTGATCTCTGGATTCAGACAGATCTGGATTTAAGTCCTGGCTCCCCAACTTATGAATTGTATGGCCTGGGGCAACTTACTCAACTTCTCCAAGCTTCTGTGTTTTCACCTGTAAAATGGTAATAAAAAATAATACCTGTTCAGAGGATTCAAAGCAATAAATTATGTAGAGAGCTTAGTAGACATCTAATAAATAGGGTATATCATTTTTGTAATTAATAGGAAAAAAGTATGAAGAGACTTTATACTAAAATGCATGATTTATATGTCTTTCTTCCCTTGTTTCAATTTTGTTTCTACATAAATAAAAATTACTTTTAATATTTTGAAAAACTTTTCCTAACATTTACCACACAAAAATCTACTTAGCTCTTCACAGCCCTTTATGATAAGAAATACATTGGTAATTATGTTAATATACTTATGGTAAAAAATAGCCTCACTTGAATAAGGTAATAAGGATGGAAATATGAGGTCAAAGAAATGCATGAGTTCATTAAGTGTGGCTAAAGTACCCAGGGAGGATGGTAATTTGTACTTCTAAAGAATTTTCGCTCCAGCAACCCTGTCCATCTAATGACATAATATATGGAGCCATGAACCACTGCAGCAGAAAATGATGAAGTGTCCATTTGGAATAGGGACTCCTGGTCCTCACAATGGCTCAAATATGTAGGGACATAATGAGGACTGCAAAAGGACAAGTAATACTTTTGTAAAGTCCATGGCACATACCATTGCGTCCTGGGAAAATGAAAGCAAAGTTCTGAACAACTCTGGTTGAATAATTACCTAGTGAATGAGTATAGCATAATATATTTAACCATTCTCCTACTGTGGACCATGTACTTTTCCCCTGCATTTTTTCATTGTATATTATAAATGATGATACCACAAGCGTCTTTGTATACAGAGCTTTTTCTTCCGCTGAAGCAGTGTGGTACAATAATAATGAGTCCACACACAGAAGCAACAGTATCCAGTTTCAAATCCCAGCTCTACCATTGACCAACCATGTGATCTTAAGCAATTTATTTAACCTTTGTGTCCTTTGGTTTCCTCATGTGTAAAATGGGGATAATACGACTTCCTACTTCATATGGCTGCTGTGAAGATTAAATCAGTTAATACACTTAAAGCACTTAGAAAAGTGCCTGGCACTAAGTAAGCATTCTAGGTGTCACTATAAATGCTCCTCGACATCCCAGGGGGTTGCATCCTGATAAATTCATCGTAAGTTGAAAATATCTTAAGTTGAAAATGCGTGGCTGACTGGGAGTTGAGACTTGCTTTCCCTGCCCAGCATCGTCAAAGAAGTACAGCATATGCACCATCATAAAATCAACAATTCCCAAGTCGAACCATCATTAAGTCAGCACCAGTCTGTACTATTGATAGTTAAATTTTGACTTAGGATAAATATTCAGTTGTAAAAGGGCATTTATATATTTATGCTCTTAATATTTAATACTAAGTTGCTTTTTAAAATCACTGTACTGCATCAGTTTATATTGCTGTGACATACAAGGGTGGAGGGTGGAAGTGCAAGAGAGCACAAGAGGAAGCAAGAGATCAAACTTGCAGCCCCAAGCCCTTTTTAAATGGGCATTAATCCCATATGAGGGTGGAACATGAACACTTCCCATTAGGCCCCACCTCCCAACACAGTCACATTAGGGATTAAGTGTCCAACACATGCTTTTGGGAGGACATATTCAAACCATACCACTAGTTTTCTTACTAGTTCTTAAATTATGATCCCTTTCTTCATCATTTGGGTACTCTGAGTTCATCATATCTTAAACTTCTATGAAAACTAAGTTATCTATTCATTTGGTTACCCTGTACTTCATTTCTTTTTAACTTTTCCATATCCATTCTACTCATTTCCTTTAAAATCCTAGTATCTAGCAAGGATAATTCTTCCTAATTGTTCTTTCTTTCTTTGCTCTCAGATTACTATTTGATTGATAATTCTGTCCATTTATTTTACCAAAACAGTTTTGGAATTATTATTATTCAGTTTTATAAAGTATTCTTTAATTTTTAATGGGAAATTGCTAAATCTATTCATTAATTTGGGAAATATCTTTACTAACCATAATCATACTATGTCTCTGCATTTATTTGTTGTTGTTTTTCTTAATTCTTTCATTAAAGTTTTGGGGGTTTTTTGTTTGTTTGTTTAGAGAGAAACAGGGTCTCACTCTGTTGCCCAGGCTACAGTGCAGTGGCACAATCATAGCTCACTGTAACCTTGAACTCTAAGGCTCAATTGATCCTCCTGCCTCAGCCTCCCAAGTAGCTGAAGCTAAAGGCATCTGCCACCAGGCTCAGCTAATTTTTCTTATTTTTTTGTAGAGATGGGGTCTCACTATGTTGTTGCCTAGGCTGGGCTGAAACTCCTGGCCTCAAGCGATCCTCCTGCCTTGGCCTCCCAAAGTGCTAGGATTAGGTATGAGCCACCACATCCAGCCTAGAGTTTTTTTTATAGTTTACTTTATATGTCTTGAACATTCCACATTAATTTCCGTATATTTTTCTATTTTATAATTTACTGACATTGTGAATAAAATCTCTTTTCAGCTATCTTTTCTAATTGGTATATTTAGGAAAGATATGGGTATTTGCAGATTTATCTTGTATTTTCCCATTTCACTGAATGCTTTTAACATCTCTAGTAGCTTTTTGGGGGGTAGGATGGCTTATTTTGGGTCTTATATTTCTTCAAATAACATTCTTATGTCCTTTTTCCTCAATATTTAGTTCTTATTTCTTTTGGAGGTCCCACTGAGATGAAAAGAATTTTCAGCATTAAATTGGAGAATAATAGTTATACAAAGTACCTTTGCTTCATTCATTTTTTAAAGGAAAATGTTACTAGATCTGTTTTGCCATTTATAAATTCAACTCAGTTTTATATTCTTAGTTTTCCTTTTGTTATGTCAAGAAATAGCTACCCTATCTCCCAATTTAAAGGTGTTTTAAGACTGGATTTTGGATTTTGTCAAACGTTGTTTGGGGCTTTTATTGATATGATTCTATGGTTTTGTTATTGAAGTTTTGGTATATGGTTTTTATTTTGACAGTTTCCTTTTCATCGGCTCATTCATTCACTGATTCAGAGAGAATTTCCCTGAATCCCCGATCCTGAGTAGACTATCCTCACTCTTTATCACATCCCTCATTTTTTTTCTTCATGGTAATTTTTATCTATACTCACTATTATCTAGAATTAACTAGTTTATTTGTTTACATGTTATTGTATGTTCACCCTTACTGATATTGCCTGTTTTGAAATCTTTATTGGTCAGATCATCATTGCCATATTAAATTGTGATATACTTTGATCTAGCATTACACTACCTGAAGAATGAAGCCAGTGGAATCCAAAGCTGCTTCTTAAACCCTGGCTTTTCCTGCAGATCTCTTTGTAAGCCATCTCTGTGCAGAAGTGGCCTTTCACTCAGGAGAAAGTACCGCATGGAATTGATGTTCCTCAGTTTCTGAGCTAATATTCTGATGTACTCTAAGTCTTGCTGCTGGACATAGTGAGTCCTGGGATTTAGGTACACTTTGATTCAAAGATTACACAAATTAGATCCCATCATCATTAAACTGTTTTGAGCAAAAGATGAAGTATTTCTAAACAAATAATAAGATCAAGATAATAGCACTAGATAAGAAATTACACATGGAGTCTAGCCCAGATGTTTTCACTGTTTACCATGTGACCTTGGTCAAGTTATTTATCCTCTGAGAGTCCTCCTCTATAAAATGAGGGAAATGCATTAGATTTGTCAATGCCTTCTAGCTGCAATTTAAAATGAATAATTTATTAGAGAAATTTATAAAATTAATATTAATAAACTACTCTTGTATGTCTAAATTGTTAAAGTAAACCTTTAGGTACTGTACCTTATCAAAATATGATGGTGAGATAGAGGAATTTTTGCACCCAAACATCAAATCATCTCTTTCAATTAAATATCATTTATCGAATGATTTGGAGAAGTACTTCTGCAGTAGAAAACTCTGGGATAGTCTCCTTAGCTCCTCCGCTTACTCTAGGAACTGCTTCCCCCTCTCTCTTTCCTCCTCCCACTGTGGTTCAGCTCTCGTGTGACCTTTCCTTCTACCCACAGCTAATTCATCTGTGGTTCAGGTGTAGGTACCTCACCCAGTCAAGGCCAGTGAGTTCCATCCCCAGGAATTTGGGTCTTAGATACGAAAAAAGATGGAAAGGGAGTTGGTCCCTAATTCTTGAAGCCATAAAATGTAAACCTTGGGTGTACAAGACTACCATGGCCCCCTTGGGAAAGATAGTCTGCAGAAACAAGAAGCAAGCAGAGGACCTAATTGCTGGTTCCCAGGCTAGCTGGATCCCTATCTAGAGTAGGTTGTTCAACTTGTCCTTGAGAAACACCCCAGTATACTTTCAATAAGCTCTTCTTCTTGCCTAAGCTGGTCAGAGTCTAGTTTTGTTGCCTTCTACCCTCCATAAAAAATTTAAAGTAATACAACTTGTATCTGAATAAAATGAAATCTGTCATCTTCAAATAACGTCCCATCCAGGGATGATGATTTCTCTCATAGTCCTGTTCATCTCTGTGACTTCTGTAAGACTACCTTGAGTTATCTGCTCACATTATTCCCTTCTTTTAAATTGAAAATTTTCCATTAGCTTAACCAGTATGAGACGTACTTTCTCCAGCTAAAATTGACCTGTATGGCATAGAGATATTTTCACCTTAAATCTGTCACTTCTGAGCCCTTCTCCTTCAGATTCTGTTGCACAGAGTACTATAGTTTCCCACAGGATCTTAGACACAGATCAGCGAACGATGTACAGATTTTTGTTGCACCTCTAAGATGGGCCTTAATTTCATCTTCTCAGACCTTGAAGTGAGACAAAAAATAAAGATGTGCAATAGTTTGTAAGAAATAATCTTTTGAACTCAAACAACTTAAGATACACTAGAATCATGGTAAATTCTCAAAAGAGCAATGTGATAACATCCTACTGTCTCAGCAATCCAAATTCCAGTATTATATCCACGACAATTACAAGTAATTATGCACTTGGTACATTGGAACATACTTCTGAATAAAGAACACAAATTATGTGAGCAAAAATGAGCATAAACATGACTCACTATAGCATAGAGAAAAGGGTTAATGAGGAAGTGGGAAATGTGTTAAGGGATATAAACTAATAACTTATCTACAACTATTGTTGAAATTTTCCTTTGGTTTGATTTTTTAGATGTCTTATCGGCTTATATGTTCTTCATAATAAAATTCCCTAATGATTTTTCTTTCTAATTTATGTAAATACATATGCCCTCAGAAAAATCCAATTCCAAGATTAGAAAGCTTTCCCTCTGTTTAGTCCTAAGGGAATATGAGATATGTTTTTCCCCATAGGCAACACAAGCCCTGTGAAATGGAGGCAGAGCTTTCATGCTTTAAAATTCATTTCTCTGATTGTACAATCATTACCAGTATAGGCAAAGCAAATCTAAATTACCACTTCTACTTCAGGCCAACTAGAAAAGAGACAGCTCTCATTTTAGAATTCTTTAAATCTTCCCTGTCAGGAATGCTAGGAAAAGCATAACATACACAACAACAAATTGGTCTTTTAACAAACTGCCAATCTATCGACTCTTAAAGAAAGAACAACAATGAATACCAAGGACAAAACAAAAGTAATAGCTGAGAAGAACAGGTGAAACTTGAACTAAAAATGCAGAGGAAAGCCAGGTGCAGTGGCACGTGCCTGTAGTCCCAGCAACTAAGGAGGCTGAGGCAGGAAGATCATCTGAGCCTAGGAGTTTCAGGCCAACCTGGGCAACATAGTGAGATTTCATCTCTTGAAAAAATAATAATACAGACAAAAAAAAAAAAGAGCCAGTCCACCATACATATGTAACTTCAGAGCCCCAAAGGAAAGCTTCATAAGGAAATCTTTTATTGCTATAAAAGTTTGAATGTATATCTTTATAGCAGAAATGCCCCATGGTTTGGTGGAATGCATGAGATGGTTGGATCTTATGATTCCAGAATTTCTTGTGCAGAAATTAAAAATTATAAACAGATTCTCCTATTATCTTTGTTTGGTTTCTATCTCCAAGGATGATTTATTTTAAAAGGTATACATATAGGTATCTTGAATTTTTTAATCTGTAAGTTTTGCTATAACAATCTGTGTTTAAAAATATAAACTTTTCTGGATAGAATGTCTCTGTTTTATGAAAGCTGCTCATTCATTTGTAAATTAATTTTGTGCAGAATTTTCCTGACATACAAAACATGAAAAATTATATGGCAGTTTATTTGGATCAATTACATGTAATTTCACATGGGTTATAATAAAATCATAACACTGGCTACTAAATTATCAATGAGATTAAACCTGAATTTAATATTTAAATATTTAATTCCAGTTGTTAACCTGCTAACTCAAAATTATATACATTGGAATACTTTTTTTATTACTCAAAATTAAAAAAGAAACCTTGCCTAGAATGTCATTTTACAGGTTTAAAAAGTAGTATCTGGTTTAAGCAGTTAGACATTTTTTTCTCTCTTTTCTCTTCTGAGATCACCTGAAAATGACAGTAATGGAAATTTTTTTAAAGTGTAAATCTACAAGAACAGGGAGAGCTGGAGAGAGACTACAGCAGACAATGAATGTTAAATTCATGAAGATGGAAAGTAGATGGTGAAGTGCAAACTGGCTTAGAAGAGCAGAGAAACCTGAAATCAAAGTGCCTAATACCAAACTGAAGTAACTGCTTCTCTCCACGGTGCCAGTAAAGGGCTCAGGCATTGGAAGTACTGAAAAGGGCAGAGATGCAGAGTGAAAGTGACAACAGGAAAACCGGTTGAAAAGAGCCTTGAGTCCTACCCTGTGAAGCCAGCTAACTACTCTTGTCTCACCCTTAGCGAGAGGGGAGGTTTATTCTCTGTGGTAATTGAACCAGTGAGACCCAAGATTTGAGGACTCCAGACACACAGAGGGAAAGAATGAGGCACCAGCATAAAAATAAGGGACTAATTAGAGTTAGGCATAATGAACCTCCCATCTCCACTCCTACAACCCCTTCCAGGTCCCGGAACACCAGGAGTCATTCTTATTCTTCCCAATCAAGACATCAGAGGAGCCTTCTACAGAGACCCAGACAAGTCCCCCAACACAAGCTGTCTTAGTGCCCCACTGCCCTATGACGATGCCCACCTGTCCACAAATTCCTTCATCACACAAGAGCTTCCAATCTGCTTTCCAGTGACTTACTCTTAAATATGTCTGAATGGAGAACCAAGCCTCACCAGGTATCTCAGGAAAGCCACAGACAAAAATGAAAGGCACAGACAAAAACATAAGAAAAAGAACTTGGGAGGCAGGTGAAGAATGCAAGCAATAGAAAAAACTCCTTTGTAATTCTGATCAATATCCTCCAAGAGATAAGAGAAGACTAACCCAGTCTTTTCCTCCCAGGCCCTTCACAAGAGATTGGATTTGAAATACCTTAGATATCATTCTAAGTTTTGCCACAATATGCTACTATTTCTGCTTTGTTGGGATTGAACAATATGCCCATATAATCTTTATTTTTATAGACTGTAACACAAACACCCAAAACATTTATCAAAACCAATATATTTCTAAAGAAAAAAAATTTGCATTCTTCCATTTTGGTTATACTGTTAATAATGTTAATCAAATTAGCATCATTTTCAATTTACCTAGCACAAATTATTATTCATCCCAAGCAATAATAATTGGTCACACATGGTGGCTCACACCTATAATCACAATACTTTGGGAGGCCAAGGCAGGAGGATTGCTTGAGCCCAGGAGTTTGAGGTTGCATTATTTACCCTTCATTCCTAAAGGATATTTTTGCTGGATATAGGACTTGGGTTGACAGTTCTTTTCTTTCAGCACTTGAAAAATGTGTCACTTCCTCTCACCTCCCTGATTTCTGATGTAAAATCTACTGTCATTGGAATTGTTTTTCCCATATAGCTAAGGTCTCATTTCTTGCTCTATGCTTTCAAGAGTTTTTCTTTGTTTTTAGTTTTCAGAAGTTGAATTATGTTGTGTCTCAGCCTGGATCTTTTTGGGTTTATTCTTTAGGTTTCATTTGCCTTTTTTTTTTTTAAATAACTGCCTTATTGAGATATAATTTATACACCACACAATTCACCTTTTTAACAATTATAGTTTTTAGTATAGTCACAGGTTGTGCAACCTCTACTAAGTTTAGAACACTTTCATCACCTCAAAAAGAAACCCTATCCCTATTAGTAATCATTCTTTATTTCCCCTCCAACCCTTGGAAACCACTAATATACTTTCTGTCTCTACATATTTGCTTATTCTAGATATTTCATATAAATATAATCATGCAATTTGTGGTTTTTGTAATTGGCTCTTTTCACTTAAAGAAAGCATAATGTTTTCAAGGTTCATTTATAATGTAGCATGTATTAGCACTTTATTCCTTTTTAGTGCCAACTAATATTCCATTGTACAGATACACTATATTTTGTTTCTTCATTAATCAATTGATGAACATTTGAGTTATTCCACTTTTGGGGATTACAAATAATTATTAATAATGCTGCTATGAACATTTGTGCACAACTTTTTGTGTAGACATATGTTTTCATTTCTATCAGGAGTGGAATTGCTGGGTGATATGGTAACTCTATATTTAATTGTTTGAAGAACTGCCAGACTGTTTTCCAAAGCAGATGTAGCATTTTACATTTTCCCCAGCAATGTATGGGGGTTCCAATTTCTCACATTCTTTCTGATATTTGTTATCTGCCTTCTTATTACAGCTATCCTAATGGGTGTAAGGTGGGATCTACTTTTTTTGATTTGCATTTCCCTAATGGCTAATGATACTGCTGTTCTTTTCATATGCATTTGTATATCTTCTTTGAAGAAATGTCTATATAGACCCTTTCCCCATTTTTAAATTAGGTTAATTATCTTTTTATTATTGAGATGTGAGAGTTTTTTTATCTATTCTAGATATGTCTCTTATCATATATGTGATTTGTGAATAATTTTTTCCCATTCTGTGAGTTGTCTTTTCACTTTCTTTCTTGATGAAGCCCTGTGAAGCACAAAAGTTGAGAAAGTCCAATTTACCTATTTTTCTTTTGATACTTGTGGTTTTGATGTCTTATGTAAGCAGTCTTTTCCTAACTCAAGGTCACAAACATTTATTTCCATGTTTACTTCTAAGAATTTTATAGTTTTAGCTCTTACATTTTGTTCTATGATCCCTTTTGAGTTAATTTTTGTATATGGTGTAAGGCACATCCTGACTTTATTCTTTTTTCCTGTGGATATCCAGTTGTCACAGTAATATTTGTTGAAAAGACTATCTTTCCCCCATTTAACTGTTTTGGCACATTTGTTGAAAATTCGCTCAGCTTCTTGAATCTGTAGGTTTATGTCTTTCACCAAATTTCAGAAGTTTACAGCTATTATTTCTTTGAATATTTTTTTAGCCACACCTTCTTTCACTTCTCCTCCCAGGACTCTGATTTCATGAACATTACATCTTTTGTGGTAGTCATTTAGTTCCATGAGACTCTGTTCATTATTTTTTTCCTTAGTCTAATTTCTCTTTTGTTAGACGGGGGAATTTCTATTGTTTTATCTATCTTCAAATTTCCTGATTCTTTCCTCTGTACCCTCCAATCTGTTATTGAACCCACCCATTTAGTTTTTTATTTTGATTCTTGTATTTTTCAGTTTGAAATTTCCATTTGGTTTTTCTTTACATCTTCTATTTCTTTGATGAGACTGTTTTTTCATTTGTTTCAAGTGTTTTTATAGTTGCTCACTGACACATTTTCATGATGTCTGCTTTAAAATCTTTGTCAGATAATTCTAACATCTCTGTCTTCTCAGTTTTGTCATCTATTAATTGCCTTTTTTCTTGCAGTTTGAGATCTTCCTAGTTCTCAATATGATGAGTAATTTTCATGAAACCTGGACATTTGGGGTATCATGAGATTTGGTATCTTATTTAAATCTTCTCCTTTAGCTGGCTTTTTCTAACACCGTGTCTGCAGGGGAAGTGGGGGCTGGGAGCAGGCATCACCTCATTACTGCCAGGTTGGAGGAGAAATCCAAGTTCCTCACTTGGCCTCCACTGACACCAAAGATGAGAGGCTCCTCATTATCGCCCAGTAGTGACCAAAGTCTTGGATCCCTACTTGACTTCTCTGACCACTCTGAGAAGGAGGGGTTGTGGCACCTTGTTACAGCCTGGTAAGGGTGGGAGTTTAGGCTCTCCACTAGGCCTTTGCTGCCATGAGTGGGGTGGGGTCAAAATTCTTTATGTAGTTTTTGGCTGGAGTAAGCAGTTATTGTCTAAAACTTTTCTGTCTGCTATGCTGCCCCTTCAGCTAGAGAGAGCCATATTTTGGTGGGACGTTTTTCTTTCTTTCTTTTCTTTCCTTCCTTCCTTCCTTCCTTCCTTCCTTCTTCTTCTTCTTCTTTTCTTTCTTTCTTTCTTTCTTTCTTTCTTTCTTTCTTTCTTTCTTTCTTTCTTTCTTTCTTTCTCTCTCTCTCTCTCTCTCTCTCTCTCTCTCTCTTTCTTTCTTTCTCTCTCTCTCTCTCTCTCTCTCTCTCTCTCTCTCTCTCTCTTTCTCTCTTTCTCTCTTTCTTTCTTTCTTTTCTCTGTGCTAGTGGTGTTTCCAGGTTGGCTGACTTATTAAGTTTCAAGTCTGGGATGTCTGAGGCAAAAAGAAAACCCAGAGAATTAACCATCATGCTCTTCCTTGAGTCCCAGGGTTCCTAGCTGATCTGTCTCCTCTCCACCATTCAGAATCTTCTTACACATGTTTTATATATAATGTTCAGAATGTTCAGTTGAACTTATTGGGAAGAATAGGGAAAAGTATGTCTACTCCATCTTCCCAAAAGTGAAAGTCTAGATCTTTTTATAAATAGAATCATATTTTAATCACTAGGATGTATTAAAGGAACTTTGAAGTTAATTCTTTCCCAGTTAATAATAACTCCCTAATTTAAATTTTTTATAAATTCAAACATCATATATTGGGTTCACTTTAAATGAGAAATACCTGTAGATTATTTACACATTTCTGAATATTGGCTATAACTTTCCTCATTCAACATTTGAATTAAATTGAATTAAATTCTTCTAAATGATTACTTAAAAATTTTTTTTTCCATTAATGCCAACCTGAGGATGTTTCAATGGGATGGCAATTCCTTAAACTGCCTAGTATTAAACAATATAATGAGAATTCCCATGTCTTTCCAGAAGTATAAATAGAAACACTATTTCTCAGAAGTATTCTATAGGGTGTCCCAAAAGTCGCCATACACAGGGCAAATGGGAAACTGTAGCTAAATGTACCTTTATTTATGACAAATTTTGTAAATAAAGGTACATTTAGCTACAATTTCAAATTTGTCCTATGTATGGTGACTTTTGGGACACCCTGTATTTTAGAAGCTTGCCTGTATCTAAAAGATTACCTCACTTATCCTTACTGAGTTTATATATTCTTACCAACAACTGCCTATTAAAGATATTTATTTAACAATTTTTGGACTTCCAGACCTATTTTTTTCTGTAGCCATTCCTCCTTCTCATATATCTGTTCTTTTATTTATATTAATGCCTAGTAATACTTTCATATATTGCCCTCTAACAATCTGCCTGGCATTCTCCTAATGAGTTCTTTATTTACTTTATCTTATTTAATTCCATTTAAGACACTAAAGCTCAGAAAAACTAAGCATTCATAAGTAGTAAAGCCAGAACTTACATACAGGTCCTCCATTTCCAAGCTTCACACTTGTTTTGACAATGCTACATCTGACAAAGTAAGCACCTTTTCCTTCCTAGGTGAAAGTTTATAGGTATGCTTTCTTCCTTAAATGCTATTTTGTTACTTCTAACATTCTTGATTATTATCTTGGTCAATTTTTCACCTAAGAAAAAAATTAATACAGAAATTAAAAATATAAGAGATCTATAAGAGACTTTAAAGTTAACAAAGTTTATTTACTATTTTTAATTTCAGTATGTCATTTAAAAATATCAACAATTCTTCAGAGTTTTATAAAATGGGAATTGTATTATATTGGGATATTATATTTGGGTATAAAGAGAACATACTACTGGATAGCTGCTATTATATGTGCAAACTGTACAAGGAGAAACCATAACAAGAAAAGAAAAATAAAATAAGCCATGTTAAGAAATCCTTGTTCATGGTAAGAAAATTTACTGTTTAAAACCTGTGTTTTTAATTTAACCTAGGTGAGACAAAAGGGCTACATGTGTAAGCATCTCTATTGAACACAGACCTATTATATATTAATATTTTCATTTGCTGTCATTTAAATTTTACAAAAGACTTTAATTTGCATAATTTAATTTTACAATATCTGATAATCACGATTTTTTCTTTCAAAAGATTTTGGTTGATAAATCCTCTCACAATAAATAATACTTCACTTTTTTTCCCAATTCATTTCAATTATTTCCAAACTATTAATCAGGTGAATTCTTTACTAATTACTTAGTAGTTCTTACAGCTGTCATTATTTGCTAATCTTTCAGATTTTTAAAATATTCCTGTTTTTTTCTTTAGTAAAATAGAATGCAAATACCACACATCTCCTGATTTGTACAGATCCCTATTCCATGATGTTAACTTTTCAAATGCAGAAATAAGCCCTGTTTGTTCTTCGAATAAATATACTTATTCTGGGTAAAATATTCCTGCAGATATACTAACCTACTATTAAGGAAGGTTTATATAAAAAATTTGTTTCAGTAACCTATTCCTGTTTGGGGACTACTTTTTGATGTACACTACTGTATCCGATTGCTATCACATTAACAATTAGAAAATGTTGAAATCGTATTTTAGTTATTTAAAATATTTTCCCTTGCTAAGTTCAATTTCCCACTGATAAAAAAAGGTCCTTTTAGTCTCAAAATTTAAGTTAAAGAAACTAGTTGTTCCTGTAAAATGCTTATCGTTACCAATGAAAATTAACAGGTTTATTAACAAATAAACTGTCTTAGTAAAAATTAAAAAACATCTTCTAGTATTAGATACTGTAATTTTATCTAGAATATACCTGGAAGACAACAGTGGCTACACATTTTCAAAACATATACAGCACTTTCAAGTAAGATAGTCGAAACTGCTGGCATTTGATTGATCATGTGAGGAATATTATCACCGGCATCATCACCTTAGAAAATAAGAATCACCTAGTTATGCAAATTTTAAATATTTATATACAGTAAATTTATATACGAATAATGTGGGGGAAGGGAACTGATATTTATCTATTCATTACTATTATTACAGAGGTATAAAAACGTCTGCCTCTCCCATTTTGAATTATTTACCGTTCAGAAAATAGAAGACATTTTAATTTCTCATGATGGCCGGTTAAGGAGAGAAGGGCTTGTTATTTCGAAGAGCAAGAAAATATAGGTTTATATAAATACACACCTGGAGACATAAGACAATTTTATAAATCATTTGATTTTAACTATAGTTTGTATGCTAGATACAGCATACTTCAAAAGGCTATTTTGTACTAAGCAGGCAGCCGTCCGCCCACATCTATCTGCCGAAGCCATTTCTGCTTTTTATCAGAGACGTTGGAACTGTATTACCGTGGGTATGTTCGGTGTTGAGTAGGCCCCCAGGGCACGGCTTTCACTTGGGGGGCTATGCAGGGGTACAGAAGTTAGGCTGGGGTAGGGTCGTCCTCCGAGGAGGGCTCTGCACAGCCCCTAGGCAACCGTAGTTGCAGGCCATTTTGCTCGCTGCCCCACCGCGCCAGGCAGCGTCTGCAGCGGCTGCGGCCGCGAGCCAGAGGCTCAGGCCAGCGCGCCGACCGCAGGGGGCGCGAGCATCCGTGAGCCCCGGGACGGGCCGAAGCCCGAGGCTGCAGAGCCCACTTAGAAACCGCTGCGGCGGCCCCCGCGGCCCCGGGCCGCAGTTTTCCCAGCCCCACCGCCGTTGCCAAGGCGACCGCCGCCGAATGTTCCCGCGGCGGGCCCCGCCCCCCGGCCAATCGGACCAGCGCTCGGCGGCGCCCAGGTTCTCTTTGTTCCGCAGCCATTTCAGGCCCCGGACAGGAGGCGACGCCGCTTCGGCAGAAGGCCCGAGCGCCCGAGGCCTCTGGGATGGTGTGGGACCGGGTAGGTGGCTTGAGGGTGTGCGGGCACGGACTGGCGGGGCGGGAGCAGAGGCAGGGAGTTCCGAAGCTGCCTGACGCGCCAGGCGGAAAGCCGCCGGGCTCGTCCGCCTTCCTGTGCCCGCCCGGCCGTTTGGAGCCCGGCGGCGGCGGCGGCGCGGTTCTAAGCCCAACAGCTGCCGGCCCGGGCTCACTGCAGGACCCGGGCATGGGGCAGGCGGCGGCGGCTCCTCAGGTGTCCGAGCCAGGGCCTAGAGACGGCTAGGGGCGGTGGGAAGGGAAGGATCTGATGGCCGGGGGAGCTTTTGCCCCGCCTGTTGAGCCGCAGCGCTTGAGGGCCCCTGGGTGCTGCAGTCTGCTGCCCTGGGACGGCTGCTTCCCGCCGGCTCTGGGCACTGTGGGGCGTTGCCCGAAACGGGCCCGTCTTTGTCCTGCCCCGGTCCCCTTTGCCCGGTGTCCCGCGTCCGCACACAGCATCTATCGCCTTCTCAATTCAGCTTGCTGATCTGTTTCTCCCGGCGGTTCTTTCCCCATGGGGCCCTTTGGCTTTACGACATGTTTACATAATTTTAATGTTTGTAACTGTGTGAGTTTTGCGTGGGTTTGTGGTTTTTGCACTTCTACCTCTGCTCCCTCGCGTATCCGCAACAGGGAACAACTGCTGAGAAACAGACCGGCCACCACAATCAAAGTGTTTTGAAAATGGCTTTCTTCCTTTAAAAATGATCCCGTGTTGTTTACTGATTTTAAAAGTCAGTATGAATGTTGCAAGGTTTGCTTACAGTTTAAGTCCATTATTTTAATCACTAATCGATTTGGTCCAACAGCAGATGTAAATGTAGAAATTTGAAGTTGGAATCTATCCACAAATTCATGTTGACAGTTTTATTAAGCTTAATAAGTGCCCTGCTTTGGAACAGCAGTGACTTAAATGATGAGTGCCTAAGTGCTACTTTTTTTAAAAGGTACTTTTTAAATGCAAGATACATGGTGTAATAGGTATTTGGAAATGAAGGTTGTAAAATGGCTGTCCTGACGTGCGCATTTTTAGGATAACAAAACTTCCTGCTGGATTTTAAGTTTCCTTGTTATATCAAAGCTTTCATATTAAAGTGGTAAATAAGTTATATTTAGTGAAAAAGGTAAGGATTCAGTTTTTTGGGAAAAGATTCCATTTTCCACTTTTACCCTACCCTACACCGCAATCGTTCCCAAAGAATGGCTGCACCAACTTGAAAACTTGCAACTGCAAAAGGGAAATACTAGTTTGAAGGTGCAGATTTCTTTTTTACTCCCTGGCATATGCAATGCATAAATGCATAGTAGTTTGGCAGTACAGTTTTTACTTCATGTAATTTAATGTGAACCTAGTGAAGTATTAGTGTTCCATTTTCTTTTTCCTTTATAAAAGGGGCCTCCGCCCTGGGATTTTTGCATCTTTGTCCTAGTCAGGAATTATTAAATTCCTCCCACTGAAATATCTATAAAAATCTTTTTTACAATTCTACCTTCACTCCCAAGAGGCTTATTTTCCATTATATAATGTGAGCAGAATAAGATTTGGGTAAAATATGATATATGATTCTGGTTGTAAATTTTTCCATATCAACACTTGTTATATTCTTTGTTTTTATGACTGTGGTTTATTTATGTAATGTTAAAGCCTTCACATGAGCTCGATTTTTCTAATTGCTGTAAATGAACTGCATTGAAATGTAAATGTCCTATATTTAGAAGAAGTTCTTACATTTTAAACATATTGGATTCTGCAAACATTTTTTTTAAAAAGAAAGAAATCTGGTTATAAAAGAAGCCAAACCAAGTGACATATGTAATGAAATAAATTTATCAAATATAAACTGCAGAGAGGAGCACAGCAGTAAGTGGGAGTAATTTTTATTGACCAGGGTATAAATTATGAATATTTAATATTTCTTCCTGAGATTGACATTTGAATGCATGTTTATGCCAAAAAGATCTTGTTTCCTTCAAAACAGTTTGGTTTACCTGTAAAACGGTAAGAAAGCTGAAAGAAGCAAAATGATTGATTAACTGATGAGGTTTTCAAAAACAATGGAGAACAATGACATCTTCAAAGAGAAGGGGTCAGAAACAGTGAAATTTCCCCGAATGTGGAGGATCTTTCTTAGTTGGTCCTTTTCAGCAAGTGCCATGGTAGATATCTGGTGAGTGTTGGCAGGTGAGGGATCTCCTGGGATGTAGAGGGGTTGAACTTCACAATGGAAGACACATGTTTGCAAGAGTGGTGTCTTAGTTTTGTGTTTCTAAAAGAGTATCTGAGACTGGGTAATTTATAAAGAAAAGACGTTTATTATTTTAGCTCATAGTTCTACAGGCTGGGACCTGCAGGAAGCATGGCACTGCCATCTGGTTGGCTTTTGGTGCTGTGTGTTTATAAAATGCTGGAGAAGGTCAAGTGAAAGCAGACACGCAAAGTGCGGGAAACCTGAGGGGGTCCTGGGTTTGTAACAACCTACTCTCAGGGTACTAATCCATTCCTATGAGACGTAATCCAGTTGAGAGAGCCAGAGAAAGAATTCACTAAGGAGGGAACAGCACCAAGCTATTCATGAGGGATTTGCCCCCCTTACCGAAGCACCTGCCACTAGGCCCCACCTCCCAATACCGCCACTTTGGAGATCAAATTTTCAACATTAGTTTTGGTGGGGACAAAGAAACCATATCCAAACCATAGCAAATGGTGACAGTGGTTTGTAGTTATATTGTGGCTGGGTGATAGTGTAGGAGAGGTTGTAGAAACCAGATTTGATTGGTTTACTGCAAGACCTCAGTTGCTAGATAGGGTTCCTTGAAGTATTATCCACTGATGTAATAAGTAAGAATGTTAGAATTCCAGAGTGTCAGTGGTCAAATGAGCTATTGAAACTGGAAATGGGGATGCATATTTGTCTTGGAATTTTGTGTAGTAGATAGAAGGTATATGGGAATGGTGGCTACCTCTTATTCCAAGAAGGCACTCGATGGCAGAGCAAATATGTGAACTCAGTACTAAAGGAAAGCTGATAACTGTGAAGACCACAAAGATTGGATTGATATATATACCTTTCTAATGGTTAAAATTTTAAAACAAAGCAAAACTTCAGTGTAGTTTAGAAAACAGGCATTTTAGAGCCAGTCAGGCAACTTGGATTGAAATTTTGGCACCTTCTGTAATTGTTTGTGTGACCTTGGGCAAGTTACTTAATCTCACTTTTTTTAAATCTCATAATGTCATGAGGATTAAATGAGTGAATACAATAAGCTCTTAAAACTGGGCCTGGCATGTAGTAAGTATTCCATAAATAACAACTGCTATTATCAGCAGTGTCATTATCCTTGTTAATTTTATTAGAAAACTATAGAAAATAACCATAAAATAATGCAAATCACCAATACCAGGACGGTATGATAACTGCTGTAAGCCCTTTGGTGCGTTTCCTTCTAATATTTTTTCTGAGTTTATTGGATTTTTTTCATAATTGAAACTTTATGAATAATTTTGTATTCTGTTTTTTCTGTATGCTGTTGAATTATTTTGTCAGCATTGTTAAATGATTGCATAATGTTTGTGTGACTATCTCGTTTTTAAACAGTTTCTAAATTTTTTTCAGTTATAAGAAACACTGCAATGAACATCTTTGTGTATAAAACAATTTCTGCATTTCAGATTGTTAAGATAGATTCCCCAAAGTGAAAATATTGAATCAAAGTATGTGAACATCCAAAGTTCGTGGTCCACGTTTCCAAGTTGCTTTTACTAATTAAGGGAATTTAATAATGAACTTAAAATAAATGGAGGCAACATAGTATTTATTGCTCCTGTTGCTTGGGATAGGAGGGAGTACAGAGTGAATTAACATTTTTTTCTTGTAATGTACGAGACATTATTTTTAGGCATTTAGTATACATTGTTTTAGGTACATTATTGTCATTTATTAACATGACCTTGTGTTATACATGGAAGTTACTTCCATTTTATTGATGGGGGTGGGGATAGATAAGTACTTTGTACAAGGGCTCAGAATATTCAAGCCTGAATCTGAATCTAGATCTTCCTGATTGCAAAGCTCCTGCTCTTTTATTTGCATACTTTTATGTAACATACATATATGTATTCAGAATCTTGTAGTGTCACAACTATAGATCAGAGACCGCATTATTGAGATAGTTAAACTGAGCTGAAAATAATGAATGGGTAAGTTACAAAGTTAAACCAGATAAGGCTTAACTTTCTACATACATTTTAGAAAAGGAAAAAAATTCCTCTACCTGGATGAGATATAATTGATAACAAATACATAAAACTGTGTTCTAAAATGAATGCCACAAGTGTTTGTGGGTGCAGCACTCTTAACAGTAATTTTAACAAATAGAGGAGAGAAAACCAAAGAAATCTATCAAACTTGATTAAATTTGGGCCTAAGAGAAATGAAAAGGTCCATAATTAAATTGAAAAATATACTTAGTAAAATCCCTGGTAAATGAAAGTCTTAATAGGGAAATAAGAAAAAAAATAATAATGTTCCAGATAAGAATAACACTACCTACAAGGTATAGATTAATTTTATACTGAAAATTAGAGCAAAAAACCCTAAAATAAAAAAAAAAAACCCACACATTTGAGTTGCAATTTATAGTTGACTCTGAAACCAGTAGTAAATCAATTTATCAATGAAGTCTCTTTATCCTACCAGAGATGAAAAGGTAGATCCCAGAGAGGAGAAGATTCCACTGCTTTTGTCTTTACTAGGGAAGAGAAGTGTTTCAGCAAATCATGAATATAATAAATAAATGATAAGGAATGGGTGGTACCCACCAAAATTTTAAATAAACATAAAATTTAAGAACCATCAATCATTATGCTGGTAATTAGAAATCACGTTTTTGAAAAATATTTAATGAAATAATATAAGTAGTTTATTTTGGCTGAAACATAGGAGAACAGGGAAATGAGAAAGGTAGCAACCCATGAAGGACTTTGTGTGCCATTTATTAGTGCTGTGATTATTTCTTGTCCTCAAGAGATTTACATACTAGTGGAGAAAGAGATATGTAAACAAATAGGTGCTATAAGTGTAATCTAAGCTTTTATGATATAAATCTGTGGAGATAGCAGGGCAGGCCAGTAATAGATTCTTTGAAGAGAGTTGAGGGGAATGTCTGAGGCATTTGGGGAAATAGGAGCAGCATTTCAGGGAATATGTGAGCAAAGATAAAGACCTGCTTTGCTCTTGGAACTCTAAGCAGTTCAGGGGTCCTGAAAGGTGTAGAGCAGGGGTCCATAAACTTTTTCTGTAAAGGGCCAAATAGTAAATATTTTCTACTTTGTGGGCTGTATCAACTCTGCCATTATAGTGCAAAAACAGTCACAGATGGGAAACTAATGAGTATGGCCACATTTAACTGGTGGGCCTTAATTAGACAACCTCTAATACATAGTAGAGAGGAATTTAGGGGAGAGAGAACCTACTGAGCCCGTGTTGCCCCAGCATGAGCCATTGAAAGATTTGAAATGAGGAATTTAGAACACTGATTTCTGTGAATCATTAACAGCAGAATAAAACAGATTTCTTAAAGCACTATGAATCAATAAGAAAAGGGAAGACAACTCAATTTTTAAAATGAACAAATTCACAGAAAAGGAAATACAACTAGGTGGTAAACATGAAATAATTCTCTACCTTACTAGTAGGAAAATGCAAAGTAAAGCAGTGCATTTTTTTTTTTACTCATTATACTGGCAAAAGTGAAAAAAGTTTTCCTAGTATGTATTGACAAGGTTGTAGGGAAGTTCATTCACTGAATAAATTAGTACAGTTATTTTAATTTTAAAGTAAAAACATTTTTGACCTAGCAGTTTCCATTTCTTAGAAAAACACATGAGTATATGAGGGGTCATGTGGGCTAGGATTAATTATTCTTTGTCAGTAACCAGAGAACCTCCAGAATTTCAGGTCACCTTTCATGTCCAGCACTCCATTTATAAAAGGGTCTATACTTTCTCTTTTTTAAACCCCTCCCCAATTCTTCATGTCTTTCTGCTGTGCCTTCTGGAATTTATTGCCATCATCTGCAAAATGCAGTCTCAACTTATTCTTAAACATTCCCTTTACTTTCTTATTCTAATAGAAACTCTCAACTCTCCTCCACTGTTGTAGCTGGTTTTGGTTGTTTTTTCCATAGCTTTCCTTACCACTGTTCCTAGAGATGGGAAAGCTCTCTGCCATGAGTCTCTTTACTGCTTTCAGACTATTTTCTCTCCCTTCTCCCTAAAATCCTCAGCTTTGGGTTATGTTATAAAGGCTCACTGTACCTCTCTCCAATACCACCTTGGGCTTTACATTGAAATTGATAAGAATTTACATAACTGATCCTTCCAATACCCTGACCTCTCGTTTCCTGGACCTCTCTTCAGTGCTGTTCCTCTCTACTCTACCTCAGCCACCCATTCCCACAGTGATATTCTCTTGTGTTGTCAATGACTGCAGTCCGTCCATAGTTACCATTTCATATGTTCTACTCTGTGACGACTACTGCTGATTTTTGCAGTTTACTCCTAGTGTCTCACCCCCAACCATCTTCTGACCCCAATGGACTCTCCAACACATTGATCCTGTTACTCTGCCACTTACCCTCTTGATGTTTTTACTCTCTTTTACGTGGAATTTACTCAACCTAAACTCTGTGGTTGATCATTTTAATCAGTCCTTTGGATCTCTTTCCTTGCTCTTTGCTTGTTTGGCAAAATCAGAGCCCTAGTTGAAACCAACTCTTTGCCTTTTTTTTGCACTTGCCCCTATGTAACTGAGTGTAGCCAGAAAAAAACACATAACCACAAACTTCAAGTAGGTCCTTAATGCTACCTGGTGATCATACTGTATTTTCCTAGACCATTCACTCTCCCACTCTTCTAAATTACTATTTCATGTCTTTTTTTTTTTTTTTTTTTTTGAAACAGAGTCTCACTCTGTTGCCTGGGCTAGAGTGAGTGCCGTGGCATCAGCCTAGCTCACAGCAACCTCAAACTCCTGGGCTCAAGCGATCCTACTGCCTCAGCCTCCTGAGTAGCTGGGACTGCAGGCATGAGCCACCATGTCCGGCTAATTTTTTTTTCTATATATATTTTAGCTGTCCAAATCATTTCTTTCTCTTTTTAGTAGAGACGGGGTCTCACTCTTGCTCAGGCTGGTCTCGAACTCCTGAGCTCAAACGATCCACCCGCCTCGGCCTCCCAGAGTGCTGGGATTATAGGCGGCCCTATTTCATGTCTTCTTTTCCTCAACCTTCTATATCTCTTTTACTGTTTCTGCTCATGACCTTGATTCCTACCTTGCTAAGAAAATTGAAATAATCAGACGAGACCTTGCACAGACTCCTTCTGCCCCGTGTCTTCTTTGCACAGACTCCCATCATCCCGTGTCTACCAGCATCTGCATCAGTACATACTGTCTTCCTGCTTGTTACCTTAGATTAACTGTTCATGTTTTTGTCTGCTTTTCTAGTAGGTCCCATTCTCCCTCAACTGCCCAAGAACATTGCTTCAGCTTCTTTCCTTCCGTGTCATCAATTTTGTTTTCTATTGAATCATTTCTATCAGCAAACAGACATGCTATTATTTCTCCCATCTTAAAAAAAAACCAAAAAACTTGACCTACTTCTTCATCACCTGTTTCCCCAATTTTTTGTTTCCTTTTGAAGTAGTATTTCTCAGAAGAGTTTGTGCTTAACTATTGCCAAGTTTTCTCCTCCAGTACTCTATTAAACCCACGCAAGTCAGGCCTCTGTCTGCATCACTCCTGCAGAAATGATTCTTCAGGTTCTTCAGATGGTGACCGTATACCACTTTCAAGATACTTCTGTTAACGGAGAGGTGTGGAGAAATTGAGTAGTAGTGGAGGGGAAACAGAGTCAAAGCTGGTTTTTTAAGATATTATTTTTTTTAAAGTTACAGAAAAGTTGTGAGAATAATTCAGAGAACTCCCAATACACTGATTCCTCCATATTGCTAAATGCCATGTCATTGATTATCTTCGTTATACTTGACCTGTCAGCAGCATTTGACACAGCTATTGTTCTCCTTAGCCTTGAAACCATTTCTTTGCCTCCTAGGGCACTACACACTCATGGTTATTTCCTGCCTCAGGGCTGGCTCCTTGTAATTCTCTTTTGCCTTTCTTGTCAGAGTGCCGCAGGTCCTAGTCCTTAATTTTTGTTGTTATTTGTTTATTTGTTTCTATCTATACTCCATTGGTAATCTCATGCAGCCTCATGGCTTTAAATGCCAACGATGCCCAAATTTGGATCTTTAGCCCCTCTTCCTAACTCCAGTCTCATTTGTCAACTACCTATTCAACTCAACTAAGAGACTCCTGGAATTAATTAATGAATTCAGTAAAGTCTCAGGTTACAAAATCAATACACACAAATCAGAGGCATTCATATATGCCAATAACATTCAATCGGAGAACCAAATTAAGGACTCAATACCTTTCAAAATAGCAAAAAAGAAAATAAAATATCTAGGAATATATTTAACTAAAGAGGTAAAGGACCTCTATAAAGAGAACTATGAAACACTAAGGAAGGAAATTGCAGAACACATAAATAGGTGGAAATCCATACCATGCTCATGGATTGGAAGAATTAACATTGTTAAAATGTCTATACTACCCAAAGTAATCTATAGATTCAATGCAATTTCTATTAAATTACCAACATCATTTTTCACAGATTTAGAAAAAATAATTATACACTTTGTATGGAATCAGAGAAGACCCCGTATAGCAAAAGCAATTTTAAGCAATAAAAACAAAATGGGAGGTATTGATTTGCCAGACTTCAAACTATACCACAAAGCTGTGGTTCTTAAAACTGCCTGGTATTGGCACAAGGGCAGAGACACAGACCAGTGGAACAGAACAGAAAACCCAAATATAAAACCATCCTCATATAGCCATCTAATCTTTGACAAAATAGACAAAAACATACTCTGGGGACAAGAATCCCTATTCAATAAATGGTGCTGGGAAAACTGGATAGCCACATGTAGAAGACTGAAACAGGACCCACAGATTTCACCTCTCAGAAAAATCAAATCACGGTGGATAACAGATTTAAACCTTAAATGGGAAACGATTAGAATTCTAGAAGAAAATGTAGGAAAGACTCTTACAGACATTGGTCTAGGCAAAGAATTTATGAAGGAAACCCCTAAGGCAATCACAGCAACAACAAAAATAAATGAATGGGACCTGATTAAATTAAAAAGCTTCTGCACAGCTAAAGAAACAGTCACGAAAATAAACAGACAGCCTACAGAATGGGAAAAAATTTTCGCATACTACACATCAGATAAAAGACTGATAACAAGAATCTATTTAGAACTCAGGAAAATCAGCAAGAAAAAATCAAACAATCCTATCAAAAAATGAGCAAATGACATGAATAGAAATTTTTCAAAAGAAGATATGAGAATGGCTAACAAACATGAAAAAATGCTCAACATCCCTAATCATCAGGGAAATGCAAATCAAAACCACAATGAGATACCACTTAACTCCGGTGAGAATGGCCTTTATCAAAAAATCCCAAAACAACACATGTTGGTGTGGATGCGGAGAGACAGGAACACTCATACACTGCTGGTGGGAATGCAAACTAGTGCAACCCCTATGGAAAGCAATATGGAGATACCTTAAACAGATTCAAGTAGACCTACCATTTGATCCAGCAATCCCATTATTGGGCATATACCCAGAAGAACAAAAGTCATTCTTTAACAAAGACACCTGTACCCGAATGTTTATAGCAGCACAATTCACAATCGCAAAGATGTGGAAACAACCCGAGTGCCCATCAATCCACGAATGGATTAGTAAACTGTGGTATATGTATACCATGGAGTACTACTCAGCTATAAGAAATAACGATGATACGACATCTCTTTGGTTCTCCTGGAGAGAATTGGAACCCATTATATTAAGTGAAGTATCCAAAGAATGGAAAACCAAGCATCACATGTACTCACCAGAAAACTGGTTTCCCTGATCATCACCTAAATGCACATCGGGGAAGGATACCAACTGGACATCAGACTGAGATGGGGGGTGGGGGGAGGGGATGGGTGTATGGCTACATGATGAGTGCGTTGCACACCCTCTGGGGAATGGTCATGCTTGAAGGTGCTGACCCGGGGAGGTGGGGGGGAGGGTATGACTACATGGTGAGTGCCAGGCGCACTGTCTGGAGAATGGACACGCTTGAGGCTCTGACTCGGGGATGGGCGGGACATGGACAATGTATATAACCTGAACTTATGTACCCCCATGATGAGCTGAAAAAAAAAAAAAAAAAAAAAAAAAAACCTCTCTACCTAAATGTCTATTATTAGACATCAAACTTAACATATCCAAAACTAAACTCCAGAGCTTCCTCCCCATTACCTGCTTTACCCACAGACTTCCCCATTTCTATCAGTGGCATCTCTGTCCTTCCGTAGCTCAGGAATCTTGGCATTATTTTTTTACTTCACTTGTTCTTTCACTCTTCAAATCCATTCTTTGAGGACAATCTATTTTCCGTACCATCAAAATGCATTCAGAATCCTACCATGCCTCACCACCTCCCCACTGCCACCACCCTGGTCCAAGCCACCACCATCATTTCTTGTTGGATTACTGAAATGGGTTGCTGCCTGGTCTGCCCATTCTACCCTACCCCCTCTCAACAGTATTTTCTCAATACAGTAGCCAGAGTAAGCCTTTTACAAATTAAGACAGTCCCTGTCACTTCTCCATTCAAAGCCCTGCAATGGCTCCTGCTGTGGTCTTACTGAATGTATGTGTTGTCCCCAAATTCATATGTTGAAATCCTGCCCCCCAGGGTAATGGTATTAGAAAATGGGATCTATGGGAGGCAATTGGGTCATGCAAGTAGAATCCTCATGAATAGGATTATTGCCCTTATAAAAGAGGCCCTAGAGGGATCTCTTGCCCCTTGTCTCTTGAGGACACAGCAAGAAGGAATTGTCTGTGAGCTAAAAATGGGTACTTACCAGATACTGAATATACCTTAGTCTTGGACTTCCCAGCCTCCAGAATGGTGAGAAACAAATTTCTATTGCTTATAAGCTATCTAGTTTATGGTATTTTGTTATAGCAGCCCAAAGGAACTAAGACCTTCTCTCTCATTCACTCAGGGAAAAACTAGTCTTTACAGTGGCCTATAAGGCTGTACAAGATCTGCCCAACCCACTCCCCTTTCTCCTTGCCTTCCTGACCTCATTTCCTACTACTGCTTTCCCCTCTTGGTTACTGGCCTCCTTGCTATATCTTAAAACATTTCTGTCATGTTCCTCCTACTTTAGGACCTTTGCTTTAGCTGGCTTCACTATCTGTAATGTACTTCTCCCAAATATCTGCTTGCCTCAATGGCCTTACCTCCAAGCCTTTGCTCAGATCTTATTTTCTTTAAACACCCTATTTAATACTACATTCTATCCTGTCCTCCTCCTAGACCCTCTTATCCTGAGTCATTTTAATTTTTGCATAGCACATAACCACCTTCTAACACACTGTATCAGGGATCAGCAGGCCATAACCCCATGAGCCTCTGGCCTGTTTTTGACAGCCTATAAGCAAAGAATGGTTTTTACATTTTTAAAGTGTTGTTAAACAAAACAAAAAATACGTGACAGACATATGTGGCCTACAAAGCCTTAAATGTTTACTATTTGGTCCTTTTCAGAAAAAGTTTGCAC
Source organism: Lemur catta (assembly GCF_020740605.2). Classification (NCBI taxonomy): domain Eukaryota; kingdom Metazoa; phylum Chordata; class Mammalia; order Primates; family Lemuridae; genus Lemur; species Lemur catta. Next base: position 45,748,290 of record NC_059139.1, read on the forward strand.
TATATATTTTAATGTTTAGTCTGTCTCCTCCCACAAGAATGCAAGTTCCAAAAGGGCAGAGATCTTTGCTTTTTTGGTTTTTACTTTTTTAGTGACAGGGTCTTACTCTGTCACCCAGGCTGGAATACAGCGGTGCCATGATAGCTCACTGCAGCCTCAAACTCTGGGGCTCAAGCAATCCTCCTGCCTCAGCCTCCTGAGTAGCTGGGACTACAGGTGTGTACCACCATGCCTGCCTAATTTTTTTTATTTTCTTGGAAATGGGCTCTTGCTATGCTGCCCAAGCTGGTCTTGAGCTCCCTTTGGTTTATTTATTGCTTTATCTGCAGCAACTATAACAGTGCCTGAATGTAGTAAGCTGTCAGTAAATATTTGTTAAATGAATGGTTTGTAATGGTGCAAAATTGTAAATAAGTTGTATTCATCAATAAACTAATTAATAATGAAATTTACCTATATTTAATGACTAGGAAAGCTAGGGCATATTTTGAAATTTGTAATAGAACAGAAATAAAACATTTTTTTGTTTCTACAATACCTGTGTGTTTAAAGGCACAGAGAAGAGCTCTACAAGGATACATATCAAATGAATGCTAGACTACCTCCAGGGAGGGGACCAAGGTTAGGAGAGGTAGTTGAAGTGAGCTTGAATTTCATCTGTATTGTTTGCTTTTCTTTTTTTAACAATGAGAAGCATCCACATTAATTTTTAACTTAAAAATTGTTTTTTAATGAAGAAAAGGGGAAAATCAGAAGTATTGAAAAAATAAAGCAATGAGAGGAAATAGTAACGGTGGAGAGGGAGGGAAGAAGACATTGCCTTTTTAAAATGTCTTATTGGGCCAGCAGTCAATCTGAATGAGGGGAAGGAGTGAGCAATATGAATATTTGGGGAAAGAGCCTGCAAAAGTGAAGGCCTTTACATGGGAACAAGCTTAGCCTGATTGGGGAACTATAAGAAAACCTGTGAGACTGGAGCATAGTGAAGAAAGGGGACAGAGTCCGCTAGGAGATTAAGTTCAGAGATAGGCAGGGGCCCAGATACGATACAATTTTGTAGGCTGTGATAAGGATGTAAGGTTTTATTTTAAAACCACTGGAAGGTTTTGATGGAGGGAAGACATGATTTAATTGCAGGTTTAATAACAAGATCAATTTTGCTGCTTTGTCTCAGAGAATGGGCTGTGAGGGAACAAAAGATGAGGCAGGGAAATCTATTACAGTAGACCATCTGGACTAGGGTGGACAGTGAAGGGGGTGAAAAGTAGTCAGATTCAGAGTATATTGTGAGAGCACTGGGTGCTGATTTGGATGTGGGATGTGAGGGAAATCAAAGGAAATAAAGATCATTGCCTCTGATCTATATATTTGGCCTGAACAATTGAGTGAAAACTAATGACATTTAGTGATAATAGGCAGCTGTGGGAGGAGCAGATTTGAGGGGGAGGGAGAAGGGAATCAAGAGTTGTTTCAGAGCTCAGCACAGTGGCTCATGCCTGTAGTCCCAGCTACTCTGAAGGCTGAGGTGGGAGGATCGCTTGAGGCCAGGAGATTGAGACCAGTCTGGGCAACATAGGGAGAACCTCATCTGTTAAAAAAAAGGAGTGGGGAGGGGAAGAGAGTTTGTTTCAGCCAGCAAAGTTTGACATGCCCAAGTAATAAATAAGTGAATATTTCTTGTAAAATGTTGGGTACTTGAGTCTGGAATTCAGGATGCTATTTAATGGCACAGACTAGATGAGATTATGAAAATAGAGAAAAGAAGGGGACCTAGGATGTTGAAGTGTAGGGGAGCCAGCAAAGGAGACTGACAGAGAGCAGCCAGTGACATGAAAGAGACACGTGGCAGGGCCTAAAGAGTTGGGTGAAAGAGTGGTCACCTGCATTCAGCACTATGAAGAAATTAAGATGAGGCCAAGGAGAAATTGTTGGGTTTGGCAACATGGAAATCTGTCTCAGTGGAATGGAGTAGGGGAGATGGTGACTATAATACAATTTTCAAGATATTTCTGTGAATGGAGGGGAATGCAGATTGAGTAGTAGTGAACAGAGTCAAAGCTGGATTTTTAAGATACAATTTTTAAATAATTTTAAACTTACAGAAAAGTTGTGAGAGTAAGTCAGAGAACTCCCAAATACACTTTACCTGGATTCACCAATTTTTGACATTTCGCTACATTTGTTTTTCTACCCTGCATACACATTATTGATTTTTTTGTTGTTGTTGAGAGTAGGCTCCATACATCTTTGCCCCTTTAGCCCTTAATACTTTAATGTATATATTGTAGAGCCAGGATATCCTCTTAAGAAACCACATGCAGTTAGCAAATTCAGGAAATTTAGTTTTTCTATGATCCATATTACAATTTTGTCAGTTGTCCCAGTAACATCCTTTATACACAGTCTGGTCCAGGGTTTTATGTTACATTTAGGTGTCATGTCTTTTTAGACAGAGGTTTTATTTTAAAGATAGAACTTTGCCATTTTATTCTCATAACAGCCCTATGAGATATAGCTTTGACTATCTAATTTTATAGATCATAGATCATAGGTTAATTTTTCTTTCCATGACTAGTAAGTGGCAGAGCCAGAACTCAAAGTCAAGGATAGGGACTCAAGGGTCTGTATATTTAAGCACTATGCTGCAGTGACTCCCACATAGTACATGAAAAAATCTGAAATGTCTTATTTGAAGTAGATAGGTCAAATATATACATCAGAGGCAATGACCCTTATGTCAAAAGGATGATTTTTAAATTTCTAGATCTGTAATTATAACCCTCTTACTTCATAGTAGTGCATCAGTTTAATATGTCGCCCTGATAAGCATTATAGTACAGAAGGAAGAATAAGAAAAGTAAAGATATTTAAACCTTATATGTAAAATTTATCAGACTTTGACATAAATGATGTTTTCAGAGTTATTGGTACTGGTTGTTTAGAAAGGTAAAATGCTTGGATTCTTTTGTGGTAGGATTGAGTTGGCAGTAGTATATGGACATGGTCTAAAGAGTTCTGATCTGTGTTTCCAGAAGAGTTTATTTCAGCCAATGAAATGCTACACATCAAACCTTTATTAGAAAATATTATAAGACTTAATTGAGGAAAAGAGCTTTAATGATTGAACCATTGAAACCACAGGTGCTCCAAAATAGGAATTAGAATGCTCCATTGAATTTTTGGTTGAATAATGTTTTATGCAGTTTTATATGACACAGTTTTGAGGGGATAATGAGTAAAGGACTTCCATTACATAGAAACACAATTATGGTGAAAATTTTTCTATAATATTTTCAGCCAAAGATTGTTCTTGCTGTTGAATGTGACATCTGTAATAAGTGACCTAAGGCTGGCACAGTACTGTGCCTTTTCACAGGAGCCCACATATTTGCTGAAAGAATCAAGTGACATGTAGCTTTCAGTCAGGTAATTTAGTAGTCCCAGAACTGCACTTGGATGATTGAGTTGAATACAAGTTTCCCTGAAGGCCAAGAGAATTTCAGTAGCGAATATAAAGGAAAGTAGTAAGGCTGGCTTTGGAATGTGGAGTATGACCAAATTGATTACATTTACAGTCAACTAAATGTTTTACTTCTAGAAGCTGAATGGAACTTTGCTTTATAGATGAGGAAATAAACCAAGTGAGGGTGAGTCACTTGTAGAGGATTGCCCAGCTTGCTATTCTTAATGCAGAGAACTGAGATTAGCAGCCCAGATTCCTGAGGCCCCCCCTTTATTTTTCTTTTATTTTGGTTCTAAATGGCCCAGAAGACTTTAAGACTGTTGGTGGGAGGCAGTTTGTCCTTAAGCCCCGTGAAGTTACACTGGGCTGTTAGCTCCAGACAGGTTGTGGCTGTGAGTTCATCATCCTTCCCTTGGCCCGACACCCCCACCCAAATAAGTAAAGGATGAAACAGTGGAGGGATTGTGAAGGTGGGAAAGTTTTCTAGAGTCTTGTTTTAGCATAGATAGTAAGGTCTGAATAAAGAAAGTGGTATGGTGGTTTAATATTTAATGTAGGAATTTGATGGAAAAGCTTAAGAGCCAGTAGAGAAATAAAAAAAAATGAGGCATGAAAAGGAAAGGCTCTAACAAAAATTCTAACTTTGTTTTACAAAAATTTGTTTTACAGAAAATCCTAGTGGGCTAGAGGCTTTTGTTTTAGTATTGGTACTTGCTGGTTATACAGAAGGCAATTTTTATTTGTAGAACAGAATATACCCATTCATACTTGAATGTGATTGTAGTAGAGTTTAAATAGCTCAACAGCCAGGGCAGAATTATGATTTCAGGTAAAATTATCATTTTCTGATTCAAGGAAGTACGAACTCCTGAACATCTCAAATGCCTTTGAGTCAAGTTCATCACATGACTAGCCACATATTGAAATATTGAATTTAATATTCAATAAATTAATTTAAATTTAATAACTTAAATCTTAGTAATTTCCTAGTTCTCATCCTCTCATTTCAGACTTTTTATTATTTTATTTGTAATTTCCAGCTGTGAAATCCTACACAAAGTACCTAATAAATGTTTGCTTATTGATTTAATACATGAAGTTCCTTCTTTCTAGAAGGTGCACAGTACTTTTATAAGAATATATAACCAAGAGTTAACTAGGCATTATATATTTTACTAACTGTAAATATTATGGATTAGTTACTACATGAAATTTTTTTTTTACGTTGAGGTATCAATCATTTCATGTGACTCAAGGCAGAGATTTGCTTTCTGTGTCCCCAGCCCTCCGCCAGTATTCAGGAAAAGCTTATTTTATAATAAATAAATTTGTGTTTCTTTTTAAGAATCAGTTTCATGTAATGGAAATAGTGGTTGTTTTTAAGGCAGTTAATTATACTCTTGTGTATAGTCATCAATTGTGTTTACCTCAAAGACTATATAGACACACAGAACTATACTGTTAGTTTTAAGTCAAGATAATTTGTAAGCATACAGCTTCTTTCCATTCCTTTTTATTTGTTATACTAGCTTCCTTAGGCAAAAAAGTATATTAAGAAGAATTCATTGATGATTCTTCATTATAACATAATTAACTTAGATTTATTTATTTCTGCAGTAGAAATTTTCTTATGTATTAGTACGTAATTTTTTACTTAAAATACTTATTATTGAGAAAATCTGTAGAACTTATTACTACAGAAGTCTCAAGAACCATTGTAGAAGAATTACAGGCCCTCTTTTCTAAGCTACGATTCATTTTTGTTTGCTTTTGGCTTTTACATCTTTGGTGGGTTTTTTTCCTTAATTCTCCTAGTTCAACATAGTGTTTGAGGCATTTGTTGATTTTTTTATTACACGATATTTCCAGAATTATGTATCAATGTTTGAAAAATTAGAAAATTGATGGACAATGCTTGCAATATTATTTTTTTGATATTAAATAAAATTTTGAAATTTATTCTTGGTTTAAATTTTGTAGTATTACTGTTTCTGTATATATTTGCTTAGTATTTTGCAGCGTTTAGATAAGTCCTAACATTAATTTCTTGTTATAATAACATTTTAAAAAATTATTTTTGTACACATAAGGTATTAGAAGAGCAATCTCAAGTGTAGAATCTATAATAACTCCCATTATCTAAATAAAAATAAAATTTCTATTCTCTAATATGTAGGATGGCCTTTCTCTGCAACTAGGTCTCTTGGATTATAAAACAACTTTTCTGGTATAATTCTTGCACTTTGCAAAAGTTGAATCCTTTTTTTTGTTTGTTTGTTTGTTTTTGAGATAGCGTGTCATGCTGTTGCCCTGGCTAGAGTGCCATGACGCGTCTTCATAGCTCACTGCAACCTCTTGGGTTCAAGCTATCCTCCTGCCTTTGCCTCCCAAGTAGCTGAGACTACAGGCACAAACACCACACTAGGCTAATTTTTTCTATTTTTAGCAGAGACCACATCTCTCTTGCTCAGGCTGGTAGCAAACTCCTGACCTCAAGCGATCCTCCTGCCTCAGCCGCCCTAAGTGCTAGGATTATAGGTGTGAGCCACCACACCTGGCCTGAATCCATTTTTTAAAATTGCTTTAAAGATTTTTTTAAATATTATCTTCTTATAATTGTGCCTATTCATTTTAGTGGCTTAATCTGGGAAACAGTTGCTCCAAGTATGTAAATTTTGTAGATAACTAAAACTTAACACTTTAATTACCATAACCTTTAAGAATTTTCACAAAAAACTTTCTAAACTATATTTCATACCTTTCTGCCTTCTTAAAAAGTTAAAAAAAAAGATATAATTTAAGCTTCTTGATGACTCACTTGTCATTATGAATAGCAAGCATTGCACATAAAATAGTAACATGCTCTGGGGTCTTTTGCCCCTGTGCTATTCATGACTTCAACAGTTACACTGTTGGAAGGTTTAAAAGAGAAAAGAAAAAAAGATCCATAGTGGTAATACCTTAACACACTGCTAGCTTTTCGTTATTTCCCTCCAGTCTTTTTCGTTTAATAATCTGGTCTTTTTCATATACATATTTTTCATTTAATAATCCAGTCTTATATATGTATTTTTACTTATCTGTAATTGTACTCTATGTACAACTTTTTATCTTTTTTTTTACTTTTTTAAGTATAAACACTTTCTCTGTCATTACTGAAATTAACCATCTTTTTTTAATGATTGCATAATAGCCCACCAATTGAATGTTGTGTTATTTACCCATATATTTATTCTTGATATTAGAAATAGTACTGGGATAAAATCTTTGAGAATAGCACTTTCTTTTCTGTATTTAGGATTCTTAGGATACAGTCTCAGCAGTGTAATCATGAGGGCAAATGGTATAAAAATATGTATGGCTCTTGATAGAGATTGCTGAGTTGATTTCTAATAGGTCATATTAGTTTTATACTACTATTAGTAATTTGCTAAGGTTGAGTCATCATATCCTCAGCAGCATAGGATATTATTGTTGTAGAATTATCGTTGCTAATAAAACTAAAAACACTACTTCATTATTACATTTATTGATTACTAGTTAAGGTTTGGCATTTTCCCATGTTTGTTTAATGTTATATTTCCTCTTGTGACTTTCCTTTCATGTGTTATCTGTTGGTTCTAAATTGTCTTTCTAGACAAGTAAAGTTACTAATGTATTGCTGTCTTGTTGGAGTGTCTAACTTTGTATTGCTGTAATATGCTAGGAGCTCTCTGTTATGCATCCAGCATATTTGTAAACAGTGATAACTCCTGGAAATGCATAAGAGATGTTATGGATCCTTTGAGATAATGGAGTGTCTGAGTCTTGAGAAGCAAGTATCATAGTGAAAGTAAGTTGCCACTGTCCCTACATCTCCCCTGGTATGAAGTGTTAGTAAAATGAATATCGTGAGGCTTTTTTTCCCTTGACGAATTCAGTGGCAATGATTGTCAGTGCTCAGAACCAAAATGGTATAATTTGGAAAAGGCAGGGGAAGGGATGACAGGGTATTGATAGAAGTAGATGGGAAAGGAATTCTGTTGTCCATAAAGAGGGTGCACACCTGAACTATGTGTGTGTATACACTCTATGATGTTTGCACAACGATAAAATCACCTAACACATTTCTTAGAACGTATTCCTATCAAGCAATAGATGACTGTATTTAGTTTTCGCCCTTATATAGTTTTTGCAGACTGATTAAATTCATATCTGATTTAATATTTACCACTTGATCTCCATTTTTTTCTTTGTTCTTTTTATTCCTCTAGTATGTCTCTTTTGATTTTTGTACCTCTTTAGACTATCACCTTCCTTAGTCTTTTCTTGCTGCTATAACAAAATACCTTAGACTGGGTAATTTATGAATAATAGAAATTTATTTCTCACAATTTGGAGGCTAGGAAGTCCAGCAGATTTGGCATCTGGTGAGGGCTTGCTCCCTGCTTCATAAATGGCATCTTGCTGCATTCTTACATGGAAAAAGGGATGAATGCTGTGCCCTTACATGGTAGAAGGGGAGCTGAAGGGCAAAACAGGCTCCCTCAAGCCCTTTTTGGGGCATTAATCCCATTCATGAGGCAGACCTAATCACCTAAAGGCCCCACTTCTTAATACTATTGCATTGGAGATTAAGTTTCAACATGAACTTTGGAGGCACACAAACATTCAAACCATAACATTCTGCCCCTGGCCCCTGCCCCCAGATTCATGTATCCTTCCCACATGCAAAATACATTCATTCCATCTCAATAGCCCCAGAAGTCTTAACTTGTTCCAGCATCAATACAAATATCTAAAGTCTATAGACTCTTCTAAGTCAGATATGGATAAGGCTGAAGGTATGATTCATCCTGAGGCAAATTGCTCTCCAGTTGTGAGCCTGTGAAACCAAACAAGTTACATACTTCTAAAATACAGTGATGGGACTGGTATAGGATAGACATTCCTATTCCAAACTGGAGAAATAGGAAAGAAGAAAGGGGTAATAATAGGTCCTAAGAAAGTCCAAAACCAAACGAAGCAAGTTAGATTCAATCTTAAGGCTCCATTATAATCTTCTTTGACCCCACATCCTGCCTTCCAGACATACTGGGGCTGGAGTTGGTCCCCCAAGGCTCCAGGTGACGCTGGCCCCTTGGCTTTCCTGGGCATAGCCCATGCCTGCTGCAGCTCTCACAAGTTGGAGTCCAGTGCCTGCAGTTGTCTCAGGCTGGAATTGCACTCTGGTGACTCTTTGGAGGTGGAGGAGTGGGAACCACCCCCACAGTTCCACTAGGTATTGCCGTAGTAAGGGCTCTCTGTGGTGGCCCCATCTCTGTGGCAGTTCTCTGACTGAGGTTCTCTAGGGCATTCTCTGAAATCTAGGTGGAGGTAACCATGGCCCCACAGCTTGTGCATTCTGTGCACCTACAGAGTTAGCACCATGTGGACACTGCCAGTGTTAACTGCCTTTGCCCTGAGAAGTGGCCCAAGCTGTACTTGTGCAGCTGTGCTCAGTTGAGCCAATAACATACTCCTCATTTCCATCTCAGACCTCATCAGAATGGCCTTTATTCTGGCCTTATAATACTGTCCTTATTTCTACCAACCTTCTGATCAGGACCACCTAAATAATCTCTAAGTAATCTATAGGTTGAAGCTTGTTCTACCGCTTTCCTCTTCTTGAGCCGTCACCAGAATAACCCTTTATCATCCAACCTTTACCCCATTACCCAGTGCCAAAGCCACTTCCATATTTTTGGGTATTTTTTACAGCAGCACCCCACTTCTCAGTACCCATTTCTGTCTTAGTTCTTTCCTGTTGCTAATAGCAAAATACTTTATACTGGGTAATTTATAAATAATAGAAATTTATTTCTCTTACTTCTGGAGGCTGAGAGATCCAAGATCAAAGTACCAGTGGATTAGGTGTCTGGTGAAGGCTTGCTTTCTGTTTCATAAATGGTGCCTTCTTGCCCCTTCCTCATAAGGAAGAAGGGGAGTGGTAGGGCCAAACAGGTTCCCTCAAGCCCTTTTATAAGAACACTAATCCCATGACCTAATCATATCCTAAAGTCCCCACCTCTTAATACGGTTGCATTGGGGATAATATTAAATTGATTCAGCTATACATTCAACTATAGCATCACCTTATTTAACATTAACTGCCCTGTGAATTGTATTTAACTCACACTAGTTTTGAGCGTGGGGCCTCGTGAAGCATATGTAACTCATGTCTCTTATCTTGGGAGCCGCAAGAACTGTTTTTCAAGTTGCATATAACTGATGCACAGAAAACAATTAAAATAATAAATTTTTCATTAAATTAGAAAGGATCATTTTGTTTTTGAAGTTTTTATTCAATTTTTTAATAAAACACTGTTGTCCCAAGGAAAAAAATTTTTTTCCTAATGTGGTAGTCAGTGTCTTAAATCACAGGTTAAACAGCCCGTTTTAATGCATGTTCTTTGATTGTACAAAATAACCTAAGTAATTTTCATCTTAATGTTATCTGATGGTACGAACTGCCATAGATACATCTGGATCTTATTGACAATTTAAGTTGGGGGGAGCAAAGTGTGAAGGGAACAAACATTAAAAACCTAATTTGTGGCACTTTAAGTTCTCATTTAATCTTTTCATCAACCCTATTTCACAGATGACTAAATTTGTGGCTCAGAAAATTAAGCAACTTTCCTAAAAAGTTGATCGTTGAGAGAACTGGCATTTGAACCCATGCTTCCTCTACTCCATCCTGCTGCTTACTAGCAACAAATAGTGTGGAACAATGTTCAGTTCAGGAACTAAAGTTGTAAAAATTGACTTCCTAAGTTTTTTCTGCTGTATCTGTCTTCCCATAAGTGACATCTGACTAATAAGTATCCCAGTTGTGTGTGAGATTTCTATGAACAAATGAAAGGTTAAAGCTAATGATAATCTGCCTACTAACTACTTAACCTTTTTTCACCTTTCTATTTTACTGTCTAAACTGATTTTACCCTTTTCTAATTTAGCCCTTGTATTCCTTTTTCTGTTTACACTTGAAACTGTGAAATGTTAAATCCACATGTTATATTAATACTTAACGGTAGTTTTGGACATAAATAAGAAATTCCTGGAGCCCTTTCACTTCAGAACCTGAGGAGCAATCTAACTGCAGTTAAACAGGATGTTTGTAGTTACTAAGATGACCAGTAGTGGTTAACCCCATGTGCTATCTAATTTTCTAAAAAATTACCAGCTTTGCTTTCTATCAACTGTACAGGTGTGTCTCACTTTATAAATATGTAAAGTGGATTCTAAAATATTGAATCATACCTTTTTTTTGACTTGCCTTATAATTTCAGATGTGTTTCACAGGAAAATATTTGGCTATTTGCATCATAGCCCTTTTTTACCAGCTCTTTAAATTCAGCAAGTGTAGTTATAATTAGTAACTTGCCTGGTGCTGATATATTTTAAATTATTCAATGCCAATATTTTATCAAGAGTACTTGCTAGAGTACTACAGATTTATCTCCATCTTTTATGCATGCCAACTTATAAACCAGCAAGTGTATCACATAGTGTAAAGCAGTATTACTTTAAGACAAGCTAATCTTTTAATTGATTGTGCTTATATTAATATATTTAATGAACTATGAATCAAAGGAACAATTTGGAGTAGTGGAAACATTGGACCAGAAGTAGGAAGACATTAATTTCAACCCAGTTCTTAACATTTACTAGCTGAGTGACTTTTGGCAAGTTACTTAACATTACTGAGACTGTTTCCTCAACTCATAGGGTAGTTTTGAAAATTAAAGAAGATAAAATATGAAAGGACTTTAAAAATTATTAAGCACTGTACTTACTTGAAACCAGTTGGCAGTGATCAGCCAGCATTCTGAAAGGGAATTTACAATCATGTTATAGTACTTAAGACTTTAAAAGGGCTTTTGTTAAAAAATCTGTCACAGAAATGAAAACTATTGGAGGTAGGGTTGACATAGGCAGTGACAGTAGTCCATTGAACTATTTAAATAAATAACTCTCTGCTTGAATGCAGCAATGGAAGGATCCCTGGTAAAGCTCATTAATGAATCCTACGATGCTAAAAGAATCAGGGACCTAATTTTCTCATTTTGTATATTTGAACTTTAATGTGTGGGTTTATTTAGAGAGCTTACTTTTAGTTTTATGAATGACTTAATGTTGCCATTTGAAGAAAGATGTAGTTATCATTCAAAAGATACATTGATTTGATATACAAATTTAAATCATTTTGCCTATCAAGGACCATAATTTTCTAGTGTGTTTTATTATAATTTCCCAGCAATAAACATTTATATTCTTTCCCCAAAACTTGGTTTTTCCCAAGTTTGCATTTCTGTCTTAGAACTTAAGTGCAACTCCTTACCCATTCTCTGTCATTGTTAAATTACAAAGTATATGGACATTGTACTTACTAGGTTCTGACACATTCAGTCCTTACTAAGTAGTGCAAATTATTATGTGACTTTAAGCAGTATGTTCACATGTTTTGGTTTTCATCGAAGACTTTTTTTTAGTGATTAGTGATATTTCCCTTTTAATCAGTGCAATCCCCATTCTGTTCCTCTTTTTCCTATTTCTGTCATTTCTGGTTTTTTTGTTTTTGAGACAGGGTTTTGCTTTGTTGCCCAGGCTGGAGTGCAGTGACTTGATCAGAGTTCACTGCAGCCTTGAACTCCTGGGCTCAAGTGATCCTTCCACCTCAGCCTCCTGAGTAGCTGGGACTACAGATGTGTGCCACCACGCCCTATTTCCTGTCATTTCTAGTACAGCTAGAACACTGCTGCTCATTAGAGTAAGAAATAATGGAAATTACCAGGAGCAGATTTAGTGAGTTAATATAGTGGTTCTCAACTGGTAGTTCTCAGTGATTATAATGTGCAGTCAGGGTTGAGAACCAGTGATTTAAGTTGCTTAAACATACATGGAGAGAATGAGACCAACGGTAAAGGTTAAATCTGTTGTAGAACTCAACAGGGAGTTGCTGTTTTGAGGGTGACAATAGTCTGACCAAAAGTTACATATATGGGAGATGTTACTTATGTTAGTGTTACGTTTTGATTAAAAGTGAAAAGTTTGAACTCTGAAAGGCAAGGTGCACTTTATCACATCTGAATTGATGGAACACATGAAAGTATTCACTCAAGAGAGCTGTTGGATTCTTGGTGATGCATGGACTAGAAAGGGAAAGAGAAGAATATACACCCAGAGCATTCATACTCTACCCAGTATTGAGTTCTGTTAGGGGTTAGTCACATGTTCGTGGAGGTGGCAGAATGAGAATATGGCAGAGTGGTTCAGTGCACAGGCTCTGGAGTCGGGTGCATATGGCTTTGTTTATTACTGTTTGTGTGACCGTGGTCACATTGCTTAAGTTCTCTTAAGCCTGTTCCTCTTCTGTAAAATGGAGGTAATAATAGTACATACTCAAGGAATTAAATGAGCTCATGCATTTAAAGAACTACCATAATATAACTGGCATCTGGAAGCTCCCATTAATGATAACAGGGTTGCCGTTATTAATAGGCACAGTCGAGACTTCAGAATCACACAGATTTGGTTTTGAATGCCTACTTTGCCACATACTAGCTGGGCAAGCTACTTAACCTCTCTGAACCTCAGTTAATATAAAATGGAGTTAATATCTACCTCATAGTGCTGTTGTGACTATTAAATGAGCTGAGTATAGGAAGTACCTGGTTATAGATTGGGTTGGATTCTGAGATAAAGCTTTCCCTTCTTATCACTCACTCTCATTGATAATAGACTTTTTTATGAGACTGATGCACTGCCTACTGCAGTAAGGAGACAACTGATAATAGACTTTTAAAAAAAAATGTTTGTAAACTTTGATTAGCATTTGTGTAGCATGTCTAGTCATCTTCAAAGGTCTTGCTGAAAGGACACTCTAAGAATACATTTATTTAAACTTTCCTTAGCACTTATTTTCCATTTTCTTTTTGTTCTGTTAATATCCCAGCTCTTAGATGACAATAACTTTGTAATGCCAGAAAATTAAAATTTTAACTTTTTAGCTTAATTCTTTTAAGTGGTGAACTATATCAATTACCCTAATCAGTCAAGGAAGGATGACTTAAAACCTATGTGTCTAGCAACATGTAACATACTCTGTAGTCCCTGCCCTTCTAATGTAGTTGAGCTCATTTCCTTAACTAATATGGGCTCAACAGTTAGTTTTGCTTTTTCTCCTCTTCTTTCTTGATCCATAGCCTCTGATTACTTTATAGAGAATCTCTTAATGGACTTTCTAGTTCACCTGATAGTTATAATTTAACAACCTCGTGGACATTTTGATTCTTTGACGTTTTAAAAACATTTTTAAAACTTACCAGCTGCTTGTAGACTTTCTCTTCTTTCCCTTCATATCTAAACTTTGTTCAATATCTCATAAAAGTTTTATTAAATAATTACGTTCTTTAAATAGCATGTTCTTTTAGACCTTCGGTGATCTCTGATTTTTTTTTCTTCCTTGCTCATCATAGCATCTTTTTGTAAAAAACCAGTATAAAAGACCTTTTCTGTGGTAGTTACATATCTGATTCACATTCAGTAAATGATTCAGCAAGTTTCTTAAGCTGTGTTTTGATTTATCTACTTGTCAAATGAAAATAATGCGTGCTACCTACTCATACCAAAGGGTTGTTGTGAAGATCAGATTTAGAATGTTTTTAACTCATTTACTCAATACTACTGAAATATCTCATTTTATTATATTTTCAGAATACATATATACCGCTTTTTAAAATCTATTTTAAGTTTTACTATAGTTAAATATGATTTTTACTTTTCTTTTTTACCTCACCACAAAGGTATCAAATTATTTCTTTAGTATACAAATGGTTTTATTTATGATTAGTTTCCCAGTTTGTAGAGATTGATGTTTCTGGTGGAAAGGCAGGCAGTAAAGTATATCAGGGGTTTAGAGACTGTACTCTGGAGCCAAATTAGTTGGGTTTGAGTCATGGCTCTGTAACCTTAGGCAAGTAACTTAACTTCTCTGTGCCTCAATTTACTTATCTGTAAAAGGTAGTTAATATTAATACATCATAAAAGTTGTGAGGATTCAATTAGTTAACATATGTAAGCACTTAGAACATTGCCTGGTACTCAAAAAATGTTAGCTATCACTATTATTGACAAAATATTAGATGTGTTTCAGTCTTTTAATATTTAAGTACCAGACTTTTTAGTAGTATCTTGGCTCTCTTGTGAAACATTATTGCCCTTCCCCTAACAAACTGGAACTCCATTTTATCTGCAAATTGGACATTTAGGTCTTCCTATGGCTCTCCTTGCCATCATTGCAGCCTAATGGGTTTTTGTTGTGTTTTGCTTGTTTTGTTTTGTTTTGTTTTGTTTTTGAGACAATCTCACTATGTTGCCCAGGCTGGTCTCAAACTCCTGGCTTCAGGCCATCCTCCTGCTTCAGGCCTCCCAAAGTGCTGGGATTACTGTGCCGGCCCTGATGGGTTTTTAAAATCATTTTTATTATAAAAATAGGATATATTATAAAAATCAACAAAACATTGAAGTTATAGAGCAAAAGATGAACCTCTCCTTCCCATTTTTGCTTCCTATGAGAACTAATCCGTTTCCAGATTTTTATTTGATCATGTCTTTTGTCAGTTTAAAACCCCCTTCACAAACTTTATATTATCCTTAGGATGAAGTCCAAACTTCCTAACATGGTCTATGAGGCCCTCCTAGCCTCTGCCTTCCACTTACTTTTGCTTTTTGGTAATCCCTATTAGATCCAAGATGAAAAGTCACTTCCTCAAGGAAATCCTTTCCTAACCTCCTAACTGGGCTAGCATAATGTCCTCACAGTCCCTTTTACTTTCCCCACCATAGTCCTTCTCTTCTACAGTGCTGCTCTCTGGGGGCGTCCTAGTGACTGGGATGTGCTCTTATCATTTACCGGGTGGGGCTGAGGGGCATTGGATGTTTACCATAAAGAATTGTCCTAGTCCTGTATGACTTGTGAATGTCCCACTAGATGGTCACATTGGTAAAAAAAACATGTTTATAGTTACTAGAGCCAAGAGCCTAACTCAGTTTTACATATACATATGGAACTTTTTGCAGGGTTTTAATATATGTTCAGTTTTCCAGGAACAAAAACTACGGTTTTATTGAAGGACAATTGTATCTTTTGTTTAGAACTCTACCAAGAGTTCACCATTTGGGGAAAATCATGTCACCAATGTTAACATTTCTCACACTCATAGTGATTAAACATATAGGTGGAAACATCAGACTGCTGGGTAAATACTTGTCTGGATTTAATTGAAATTAGGGAAAAAAAAGCTCTGAACCAGATGGGGGAAAAACACTTCTCTCTTTCCTGCTGAACATATTTGCTTTTCTTTCTTTTCCTATTGCACTTCATCTTATACTTCATACTTCATTCATAAATAGCACATCTGTCTCTCTCACTAAATGAGAACTTAGTGGGGACAAGAACTGTATATTACTTATCTTTTTTTTTTGAAACAGAGTCTCACTCTGTTGCCCAGGCTAGAGTGCCGTGACTTCAGCCTAGCTCACAGCAACCTCACACTCCTGGGCTCAAGCAATCCTCCTGCCTCAGCCTCCCAAGTAGCTGGGACTATAGGCATGTGCCACCATGCCCGGCTAATTTTTTCTATATATATCTTTAGTTGTCCATATAATTTCTTTCTATTTTTTTAGTAGAGATGGGGGTCTCGCTTTTGCTCAGGCTGATCTCGAACTCCTGAGCTGAAACAATCCACCTGCCTCTGCCTCCCAGAGTGTTAGAATTACAGGCGTGAGCCACCACGGCCAGCCCGTTTTACTTATCTTTGAATTTTCGGTATTCACTGAGCACTTGGTAGTTGCTCAACTTAATATTTATTCACTTGAATTAATAGCAACAACAATAGTATTTATTCAACAAATATTGAATCAGACTCTGCTAGGCAAAGAGGGCAAAAAGACACTGTCTCTGCTCTCAGGAACACATGATCCATTCCAAAGACAGACCTGGAAATAATTGTAATGCTGTATGACAGTTTCTAGAATGGAAATAGCTATAAACTGTAGCTCTGTAATGAAAAAAAAAAAAACACTTAAGTCTTGCAGGGAGATCCTGGAATAATGTTACAGAAGAGAAATAGTATCCAACATCAATCATAGTGCCAAGAAAAACTCTCAATAAATATTTAGAAATTCATTGAATGAGAGTAGTTCTAAAGAGTGAGAAGGGATTTGCCAATGGTCAAATTTAAAAGGGCATTCCCCACAGGAAATCCCTATTCCAAAGCTCAGAGGTATGAGAGGTGCAGGAAGAATTGCTGGAGCATAAAGTTGGAGGTTAAGTCATAGATGAAGTTGTCCCTTCCCTGAATGTGATGGACCAGATCATGAAGAGCCTTCTTGCATAAAAAGAAGTTAGATTTTGTCTCGTAGATGGTAGAAAACCATTAACTATTAAAACTACTGTTTTTCAAATTATACTGTGTGCCAGGTACCTATAATCCTAATACAGAGTTGATATTTTCCCATTTTATAATTGGGAAACTGAGGCTCAGAGACATTAATTAACTTGCCCAGGTTTTCACAGCTATTGAGTGGAAGAACTAGAATTCAAAATTAGGTCAGTTGAGTCCACACCTCTTGTCTTCTTCTTAAACTATATTTTATTTTACACAGCACATCCAACAGGGAAGAAGTTGGATATTTTAACTTTTTAATTTTTTTTTAACCTCACATCATTCTTAACTATAGCAAATTCAAAATTTTTATGTAAATTTAAGTTAACAATTTGAGACTCATGAGTAAGTTTTAAGTCTTCTGAAGGTCCAAATTTGTATCACAGTAACTCACCTCTTGCAGGCCACTTTTTATTCTGGTGCCATCTGCTATCTAGTTTTTCAAATAACTGTCTTTTGACTTACTGAAATGACCTTTTCTTTTCAGTCACCATTGAATGTTGTGGGCTAATCAGGCATGGTTTGTATACCCTGAAGGAGAAAAATTTGAAGTACTACTTCCTTTTTGAGCCATTTAGATCTGAGTCTTCAATATGCAAAAAGAATACTCCAAGTAGTAATTATTTAAATTTGATAAGAAAATCTAATATTAATCTTGCTATTCTATTTAATTAATATAAATGTAATTTACTATTTAAATAAATGATTTCTACCTTATATCCTGTGTGCTTGGTTAGCTTGAAGTACTTGAGACAATATCTGCAATATCTGGCTAGTCTGGGATGAGATTCTTCCTTATTTTAATGGCCATTAAGATGTCGTGCATTCTGGAGATGGATCATGGTAATGGTTGTACAACAGTGAGAATGTACTTGGTGGCACTGAGCTGTGTACTTAAAATGGTAAGTTTTATATATGTATATTTTATCACAATTTTAAACAAGATGTGAAACAGAAGTTCAAAGTGGCCTGAGATCTCTTATCAAGCAGTTATGAATCAAATATTCTTGAGAGCCTTTTGTTATGGACTTGAGTAAGGTGTGCAGGAACATCTGTGTTAGCATCATAGGTTGATCAAATTAAATGTTCTTAATACTAAGCTGTTTGAAAAGAAAAAGAATCCCATTTATCTGAATGCAGGGATAAAGAAGAAAACATGGTAATGGCCCAATATTATGGTGCAGTCATCCTCAGGATGGATGTGATGATGAAAATGCCTTTCAGACTTGACTGCTCTTGGTCCCTGCCTTTAGTTTCTTGTTCAAAAGCAAGCTAAAGAGGCCGGGCACGGTGGCTCACGCCTGTAATCCTAGCCCTCTGGAAGGCCGAGGCGGGTGGATCGCTCGAGGTCAGGAGTTCGAGACCAGCCTGAGCAAGACCCCGTCTCTACTAAGAATATTAGTAGAGAAATAAAAATTATCTGGACAACTGAAAATATATATAGAAAAAATTAGCCGGGCATGGTGGCGCATGCCTGTAGTCCCAGCTACTCGGGAGGCTGAGGCAGGAGGATCATTTAAGCCCAGGAGTTTGAGGTTGCTGTGAGCTAGGCTGACGCCATGGCACTCACTCTAGCCCGGGCAACAGAGTGAGACTCTGTCTCAAAAAAAAAAAAAAAGCAAGCTAAAGGATTAAGTGGGCTATCTAAATGTCACCTCAACAGGTAGAATGTGCATGGTAGCAGCTCCAACTTGTAGCTGAGACTCAGACTTTTAGCTTCCTTATCCCTACTGGTATCATGGGAAATTAAATTGTCATTCATTAGCTTCACAAAAATTAAAAGATTGTGCTGGTGGAGATTTAGGAAATATTGTTGGTAAGTATGAATTGCATAACTTTCTGGAAAGTAATCTGGTAATAACTGATAAAAATTTTAAATACACATACTTTTTGGCCTAATAATCCCACTGGGTTGCCACTATCATGTAGAGACATTGGTACAAGTTGTGTTGTTTATAGCAGCAAAAAAGTAGAAGCCAGTCAGGAAATGGTTGAACAAATTATGCTCTATCCATCCTAAAGACCAATGTACAGCTATTAAAAGGCTAGTTAAATCTATATGTATTGGCCTGGACTGATAGCTATGTTATATAATGTGTGAAAAAGCTGTAGAGTTAATATTAGTATAGTTTGGAGTATGACCTAAAAACAGAGGAACCATACGTGTGTTTGAGAATAGCGTGTATAAGGATTCATGTCAAACTGACAAAATTGATTGTCTCAGGGAGGTACGCGTGGAGGTGGAATTGAATTAACTTACCTTGTAAAACCATGTTGTTTGATTTATTATAATATAGTTTTTGTAATTTTTAAAAAGTTTCTTAAGTTAAAAGAAAAGAAAGGGAAGGGGAGAAATAGATAGTGATAAAAATTTTACTAGGGATTACTTTGGGGGAGGGTTGATGACTGGAAATGGGGACAAAAGAAGCCTTGGTACTGGTAATGATCTCTATCTTGAGCTGGGTGTGTTCACTTTGTAAAAATTCATCTAATTATATGCCTATAATTTGCATAATTTTGTGCCTATATTGTATCAAAGTATAAAAATTATAGAATAGCAATACAATGGAATGCTATTATATTTTCTTAAAATATTTTCAATAAATATTTAATATATGAAGTCAGGCAAGAAATAGTACAGTCCCATTGTAAAATATAATGTACCTATAAACATTGTATTGTTTTTATTCCAGTCTTCATTCGATAGATATTATGTCCAGATGATGGTTGTTTTTGTTTTGGGGGTTTGTTTGTTTGTTTGACATAAGAACAGTTTATTGGGTTGGGTCATTTAGAAAGTCAATAAAACTTGGTGAGCCAAATCAGGAATTTTAAAATATTAAGCAGAAATTAAGAGTGGAGAAGAGGAAAGGAAAAGGCATTTTTTAAAAGAAAGAAAAACAAAGCTAACTAGAGAGGTGTAGTAAGGTCAGGTAACTTTGTTCAACCTCTACTAGGAAAAGACTTACTAATTTCAGCTGTCAAACCATCGTATAGTAGTAGAGTCATATTAAAAATACTCTCCTTTATCAAACTCAGTTTGGCTTTTTTACAAGTAAGTAAGTCATGCTTGATACCCAAGTTTTGTTGTTTTTAAGTATTTAGTTTTAATGAAACTATCATTGATATAATAGTTTCAGTTGACCCTAGCAGATGCAACTTAGTCATAGCTTAAGAAACCTACATTCTCCTCCCAGTCATCACTGATTGATGCTGGTAGTTTGCTTTTTTTCACCTTAGTTGCCACATGGGGGCAGATAATACATCACTAGGTTGTAATGAGATTCAAACGAGAAAATGTATGTGAAAATACTTTTATAGAATTAAACACTACCCAATTGAAAAATCACATTATTTTTCTTATATTTCATTAGGCCTAAAGTCCTTAGTTGTGGAATGTAGTTATTTCATGATGGAATTTATCTTGCTTAATAGGAATTCAAAAATTGAAGTTTATGAAAGAATGTAATTTTTTTAAGTCAAGTTCTGCAAATGTTGCATTTAATGGTTCTCGAGGTGTGGGTTGTGATTGCAATGTGTCATTATTTTAGACTAAATGCTAATGTTTAGTGCTTACATATCAAATTGAAATGCAAACATTTTTGTTGCTTCTTAATTGTTGAACTGTCGGGAATTATCAGGCTTTTTTCCCTAATTCAATAATTTTTTGTGAATTCATCATGTTCACCTAAAATAACTAATACACCCAAATCAGATCACTTCAGGTGTTTCGCAGGGGGTTTGATAAGGCTTGGCTTTTGATTAGATCCTTAAGTTAGTAGTTATCTTCTGGTCGGAGTAAGCGTTGGGTTGGGATGGAGAAAACTGCGTGGCACTAGGACCCAGGGGGCTCCCGTGAGCGGATCTTGGGGCCAGATTGCAAATTCGCGGTGACTCAGTCTGGTCGGCTCCTTGCGCTTGGCGGCCGCGGCGGCAGCAGTAGACGTTGGCGGCCGAGCTGCTGGGAGCAGTTCCGCCAGCTTTCACCGTCCGATACTTCCTTCGGGCCACCCCAAGCAGGTCCGAGGCGTCTGGGTAGTGATGGGGTCGTTGTGGCGGGGAGACGGGGTTTGCTCGGCGCGGGAAGCCCTTGGGCCTGTGCACAGGGGAGTAACATTTGCTCCGTCTCTTCCTGTGTCTGGCTTTATTTGCAGCAAACCAAGATGGAGTATGAGTGGAAACCTGACGAGCAAGGACTTCAGCAAATCCTGCAGCTGTTGAAGGAGTCCCAGTCCCCAGACACCACCATCCAGAGAACCGTGCAACAAGTATCCTTTCCGAGGCCTGGCCGCCGCCCGCGCAGCTGGCTCGGCGCTGCGGGCCCGCTCGCGGCGGCCGGGGGGCTCCCGCCGCCCCTCCCCCCTCCCTCGCCTTCTGATCCCTCCTTCCTTCCTCTGTCCGCCCGCCCGCGGGGGAGGCCCGCCGCCGCAGCCGCTGCCCGGCGCCTCGCGCACGCAGCCCTAGTGCCTGGGCCGGGGGCAGCGCCGCGTGGGGCTCACGCCGCCGAGACCGTCCGCTTCCGGCCCGCTGCAGGCGGGGGCCCCGGGCCGCCGCCCGAGATCGCGACATGTGCGCGGCCCCGGCAGCCACGTCCCCGCCCGCCGCTGACCTGCCGAGGCGGTGGGGAGCGGCTCGGGCGGGAGCGGCCCGGGCCCACACAATGCGCCCCGCGGGGTGGGGGCGGCGGGCCGAGCGGGAGGCCGGGTGGAGGGCGCTGTGTGAGCTGCCGAGCTTTGCTGGCCGACTGGCCAGAATGGGTGGAGCTGGCGCGGGGTTTGAACTGCCGCCGTGTTGGTCCTGAGGTTTTTCCAGGCCCTTGCCCTGGAAGGACTGGAGACTGGAGACCTACAGGTGGGGAAAGGGGTCTCTAAGTGCCTCACCTCGGGGCTGCTCGTATTAACACCTGTTGCAAGTTCCCTGGCTCCCAAGTGAGATTTTCTTTTTAAAGCTTTGGCTCAAAGCTAATTGCACAATTAGTTAAGTCTTTACCAGGTGTGCTGGTGTAGTTGTCCTTTTGCTACGGTTTTAGAGACAGAAAGGGTTAAGAAGCAAAACTTCTGTGTATGCTTTTTGTAGTCCCCTAAACCGTACGTAGACAAATGGAGAGCTCTTATTGGATCCAGTAGAGGAAACAAGTTCACTTACCAGATCATAAATAATTTTTCTACCTCTGTTCTTTTAAGCCTAAAGCAGTTAAAAATATTTTTTGCAGAAAAGTGTCTTGATTTTTATTGTCAATAAACAGCAAAATTACTTAATATGGAATTTGGTAATGAGCTCTTTTCGTGTTTGAGCTTATTTAAAATACTATAAAGATGAAGTTATTCACCCAGAGGGTTTCAAAGAAGTACTGCGTTTGCTGTAACCTAAAATTCTCAGTAGATGACAAAATAAATACTTAGTTTTTTTGTTAATGTACTGCCTGTTTAAAAAATGAGGGGCTGACGATTTAGATCTGCTAGTACTGAGGAAAAAGTAGTTTTTTGGAATGTATTGGGGTTTGTATATGAAACCCTGCTATGGCTCAGTCTTAATTGTGTTGTCATAGTTCCAGGACTGATAGAAAATTGATATTTAATTAATTGTAGGTATTATATGACACAATTAATTATTTCTTAAATTAGCCAAGCCCAGACTTGCATTGTAATTCTTAAGTAGCACTGTATATCATATTTTCCTGTTTTAGTGTATATTTATTAAGTACCTTTTATATGCCCCGTACTGTGCTTGGGCTAGTAGTCAATTTACAGTTTATTCTATGTGCCTGGAGCATAGTATGTCCTCTGAGTAAGAACAAATTAAATTTCTATTACTGTGAGAGGAAAACAGTATTTTAACTAAAAATATGCACTGCTTTATATTTTCAGAGTGCCTAATGATGACCTTGTTCTTTGTATCTCCTAAAGGGAGAATGTATTTAATTGTTTTGTATAGACTTGGGCACTTCTGAAAAACCATAATAATAGTATAAGTAGATACAGCTCAAGTTTTAAGAAAGTAAACCTTATCAGGAAGTATTTATGAAAAATGTATTGGCATATCAGCATGTTGTTAATCTTGGCCTTTCACTAAAGCAAGAATTACCATCAGGGTTTTTCTTGGTTACAGAAAGTAGTAGCACCTTGAAATTTTACTAGAGAGTATATTTTGCTAGTTAACGTTCCGACCCCTAAACATTGAGGGTATTCAATATGTGATAAATAGCCAATAAAGTGTGCCTAGACTTCTGAGTCTTGGATTTAATCAGAAATTTAAATCTGTTGTGTAAAAGCATTTTAATCATTCTGTGTAGTAAAACACAGTTGGGAGGTGTGTTAGGGGCTGAGAGGGCTTGAAGGATGAGAGATGTAATATAGCATTATGTTGCTGTTGTCTGCCAACACCAACGAAATACCTGCAAATTTGTGTCACTGGGAATGTTAGATTCTGGAGGAAAAAAACAATTTTATAATTATTGTGTATTCATCTCATGATGTGGACTTTATATAATATTTGATATATAGACTTGTACATAAGTGGCATTTTATCTTAATTTTTTGAATTCCAAGGGACAGATGAGTCAGACAAAAGTACTCTTTTTTTTCTTTTTCCGAAACTTAAAAAGCTCTTTTATAAAGTTTATTTCCCTAAGTGATCTTCATCTCTTAAAGACTTGTTTTCATTTCTTTGGAATACTTTCTTTTTTGTAACTATTTTATACTTGGATACCTTTCTGGTTACGATGTTTTAAAGTTCTAATAAGTCTAAGAATTCTGTTTTGGAAAATTTTTGTTGTATTGAGCATACTGAAGCTGGACCTTGCATTGAATAAAATTGATAAATTTCAGCCATAAAGCACCTAAGAGTTTTAACAAGCACTAGTGCATGAGCAGTATGTGAATAGATTTAATAAGATATCCTTATTCTTTGTTTTAAAAAATGTAAGACTAGAAATACCACAAAGGAATTCTTGATTTTTATATAAAAAATGCGTAGTTTACACAGAGACATTTCCTTAACTACTGTTTGTTGTAGAAACTGGAACAACTCAATCAATATCCAGATTTTAACAACTACTTGATTTTTGTCCTTACAAAATTAAAATCTGAAGGTAAGTAGAGTTTGTGTTTAACTTTTTAAAAGTATCTTTAAGACGTATTAAAATATACTGAGAGTTATTCATTTCAAAGGATTTCATTTTATAGTAAACGTGCTTTATTGATGTGGAATGAGCAGAGTTATTACTATAAGCATTTACATGCTTAATAAGGATTCAGTTAATTGGGTGTTTATATAATAAATTCCCTCATTGTTTGCAAATGAAAACGTGTGGAAAGTCTACTTTGTTTTGCTTCAGTGCTTATACATGAATGTGTTGATTGATTCCTTTTAATACACAGCCAGAGCAAGAGGAAGACCTTGTCTCTACAAAAAACAGAAGCATTAGCCAGACATAGTGGCTCGAGCCTGTAGTCCCAGCTAACTCAGGAGGCTGAGGCAGGAAGATTGCTTGAGCCCAGAAGTTTGTGGTTGCAGTGAGCTATGACACTATTGCACTCTATACCAGGGCGACAGATTGAGACTGTCTCAAAAAAAAAATAATAGTAATAACTGAATATATGTGTGATCATTGTAGAAAAAAATGGAAAGGTCATATAACCAAAATGAAAAATCACTTAGCCCATCATCCAGAGATTATGTTGATCTCTTGAATCATATCCTTCTGTACTCCTTTTATATGGCTATGTATAATACATACTATTTTTAAATTATTTAGCAAAAAATGGTATTTTACTCATAGGTAAACTTTCATAACTTTTCAAAAACTTCTAACAGTGTACATAAAACTTTTTCATTAAGTCTTCTAAACTATTTTAAAATTAAATCATTTCTATGACAGTTTAAAGGCTGAATAGTGTGATTTTTAAGTGATATGGTCATTTGAATGTTCTAATAACATGTAAAGTCACACTAGATTTTATTTCGCAAGTATTTATTGCACATCACCTCTTTGCCAGGCAGTTTGCAGGCTCAGGGGAGATAAAAGTGAGCAAAACTAAAATCTGTGCCCTCGAGGAGCTTACATTGTAGTGAGAGGTGTTCTTCATAGCATTTGAGTATTCCTTCCTGAAACATTGCAGACACATAGGAAACAAATATTTATTGAATAACTGACCAGCCTCTAAATAAAAGCACTGTACCCTATTCAGTGATTAGTATTTTAGATGCCATAGTGCAGTTTGTAAAAACACTGCACTTGGAGTTGGGAAATAACAGGTTTCAGACTGAGTTGAAATCATTTGACTTCTTTTCTTTCAGCTATAAAAAGCCTGTGTTAGACAACCAGACCATCTGTAAGGTTTCGTTCAGCTTCAAACTCTAGCAGGTTAATGGTCTTAATGTATAGTAAAATCTCACTAATCTTGTGTTCAGATTTTGATAATTCATACAGATAGCGATTTCTTTCCAATTGTTTTCAAATACTTTTGTAGTTGATAGGAGTGTTAATTTATGTTTGGGGGACATAATAGAAAATTTAAAACTCCAAATCTAGGTTTTAAGAAATTAAGGAATTCTTTTAGCCTGTCTTTAAAAGTATATTTATGACATATTATTTCTTAATATAGAAATTTTTCTTATAGTTTGTGATCAGGCTGCTATTTTCTTTTTAAAGAACTAAAATATTTATTAAATGAATTTTTCTAATCTGTGGTTAAGTTGAAAATTATTTTCACTAAGCTGTCTACTCTCTCATGTTCATGTTTTTACCCCTACATTCCAAATATTAAGATTGTTATAAATTATACTCATTATTAAAGCTTTGTTGGGATATAAGGATACTTCAAAAGTACTTTTTAAAAAAACTTATTCAAATAGCAGCAATAGAATTTGGAAGCCACTACCTCCACAAAGACCTATTACAAAACCATAAAATGTTGGAAAAGATTTTATTCGGGTTTTCTTGACCCTAAAATGTATTTCATCTGTTCATTGGGTACAGTTCTCAAAAGACAAGAGTAGGAATTTTACATTTGTGTAACAGTTGATATTTCTTCTTGTGTTTTACTCATTTCCCCCTCCCCGGGAAGATGGGAACATAGTTGGCCATATGCCATATCTAGTTTTTCTGGTTTTGTTTTTGTTTTTGTTTTTTTAAATCTCTGTATTGTGGCCATCTTAGAGAAGGAACATAAGTAACATCTTTAATTGAAAATGCTTACTTAGAAATCTTTTTTTTTTTTTTTTTTAAGAGGCTGGGGCTTGCTCTGTAACCCAGGCTGGAGTGTGATAGTGTGATCATAGTTCACTGCAACCTCGAACTCCTAGGCTCCAGCAATCTCCCATCTTGGCCTCCCAAGTTACCTGAGACTACAGGCACGAGCCTCCACACCCATCTAATTTTATTTTTTGTAGAGACAGGGTCTTGCTGTGTTGTCCAGGCTGGTCTTGAACTCCTGGCCTCAAGCAATCCTTCTGCCTCAGCTTCCCAAAGTGCTGGGATTATTTAGTAATCTTATCACTGAATCATTGAGTAAAAAGTTTTAGATCCAGAAGGGACCTCAGAGATCAGTTGGTCTAATTCCCTCATTTTGTAGATGAGCAAATTGAGGGCCTAATGAAGTAAAATCTTAATTTTTTTTAAAAAAGAAAGTGGTGACTTTTAAAAATGGATTTTAAGAGGATATATACTTTAAAACTGTTTCACCTCATGTTGTGATTTATTAAAACTCATCTTGTAATTTTTATTGTGGAATCAACATACTATATTATTTACAAATAATGCACTTTAAAATGATTACATGGCTGAATTATTAGCTAACTTACGATAAGCTTGAGAAAGTTAAATATTTGACTTAATTTATTTCATGGCACTTTTAAACTTTTAAGAGGATTTAGAAGTAGGTTTTGTTTTAAGTTACTTATTGGAATGGGTTGTAATTGAAAATGGGAAAAAGGTTTTTAGATGGTGACATAAAAGAATCTTATTGCTGTGATGACCTGATTGGGGTTTATGTGCAGTGAAACTTTGGGGTTTTTTGCCCCTACATGTGCTTCACCCTTCAAAGTTTCAATGCCATTCAGACTTTGGGAACATAGTATTAAGTAGAACAAGCTCTAGATATTTTATTTTTTAATAAGGTAGGTAAAACTGTAGTGTTTCAGTAGCATATTGTGTTTAATACTCTAGGTCTTCTTATAGCCCTTCGAGAGGAGTGGTTTGAAGTGTATTCTCTGAAGCCAGACTCCCAAGGTTTTGGCTTCCCCACTTGGTAGCCTTGTGGGACTTTGGCAAAGGCCTCAGTTTCTTCACCTGTGCAGTGAGGTTAATAATACCTGTATGAGGTTGTAAGGATTAAATGCAGTGCTACTTGAAAAGCACTTACCAGTGTTTTAATTCATAATAAGCATTCAGAAGATGTTCAACTATTGCTGATATTGTTGGTGGTGATGCCAGTTGGTAAAACATCAGTTATATTCTAGTATTAAGTTTCTTTTTGAAAATTTAGCACCATCTATGGATTAAACTTTTAAGATTCTATTTTTAAATGTTTTTACAGATTTTATGCTTTACTTTTTTTTTTTTTTTAAAGAGACTGTCTTTGCTGTGTCACCCAGGCTGGAAGTACAGTGGTGCAATCAATCATAGCTCACTGCAGGCTCAAACTCCTGGCTTCAAATGATCCTCCTGCCTCAGCTTCCCAGAGTGCTGGGATGACAGGTGTAAACCATCACACCAGACCTGATGCTTTAATTTTTTAAGCTCAGGGGCAAATGAAAAATAAGTTAATGACAATTATGTGAAGATGATCCCATATATTTTTTTCCACTTATGCTTTTATTAGAATGTTTTTAGTAACTAATACTTTCAGGTCTATAATGATGTTTATTAGATAATGATAAAGCTTGCGTATAGTGGCCACCTATAAACTGACTTTAAATCAGTGGTTTTCAAACAGGGGCAGTTTTGCCCCCCCACCCCCAAGACATTTTTGGTTGTCACAACTTAGAAGGGTTCTATGGTCATTTACAGCTAATGGTGCTGGCTAAACATCTTACAACACGTAGGATAGCAACTGACAACAAAGAATTGTCAGTATATCATACTATTGTCAAAATGTCAGTAGTGCCAAAGTTGAGAAACCCTGAAATCAGGAGTTAATCCTTTGGTATTCAGTTACGGTTTTTTTTAACTGGTTATAGTAAAATAAATTTAAATGTCAAAATCAATGTGGTTTTTTTTTTTTTTTTTTGAGATGAGGTCTTGCTATTGCCCAGGCTGGTCTCGAACTCCTGAGCTCAAGTGATCTGGAGTCAGCCTCCCAAAAGTGCTAGGATTACAGGCGTGAGCCACCACACCCTGCCTCCACAATCAACTTTTGAATATAAATACTTTAAAGTTACTGTTCTTGGCACATTTTGAAATGAAATCTACTTTAAAACTCAATGCTGCTATTGCTTTTCTATTACAGATGAACCTACGAGATCACTGAGTGGTCTCATCTTGAAGAATAATGTGAAAGCACATTTTCAGAACTTCCCAAATGGTGTAACAGACTTTATTAAAAGTGAATGTTTAAATAATATTGGTGACTCCTCTCCTCTGATTAGAGCCACGGTTGGTAAGTTATATTGCAACAATTTTGCTTACTCTGTTTCTAACTGGATTATTTTTAGAGATGACAGACCACTTTCATGGGAATTTTTGTTAGCCGTTTAACATTAAATCGTGATGAGGGAAATTATTATTGCATTTAAATGCTTTTGAGATGATGTTAATTACAGTAAAAACTCTCTTATCCAGTGAGACCAGTTGACGAGGGTTACTGGTCTCAGTGGATAAGAGAGCTTTATCACACTTGGCTTAATCAAAGTTGTTTACAATGGGACATCAGCGAGTAATAATAGTTTAGGACCATTATGTTTTCTTTGAGTATACAGATTGGAGTTCCTTATTGTCTGTCCACCTTACAAAATGTATGGGGCACAGTTTCTCTTTTCATTTTTACATGTAATGAAAAGCCTTCTGATCTTTGGAAACAATGTAAGTATAGGATTCAAAATTTTTACTATTTTCCCACTTGTTTTTTATTATAATATTTGCCTTGTCTATACCTAATTCAGTAGCAATTTTTTTTAGTCTTCAGAATGTTCAGCTTGTTCAGGGAAAGAACTTTCTGTCAGTTTGTGTAATACTAGATTAAAATGCTTAATTACAGTAACTGCTATAAATTGATTTGGGAGCACACACAACTGGCTATTTGTAAGCACACATATCAACCAATGGAAGCAGAAATAGGCAGGTATACTCTCTTGAGTAACCTAATGGGCAGCCCTTCAGTATGTTATGGACTTAAGCAGTTAAATTTTACGAGGACTTGGAAAGCATCTATGAATTTACCAGGTCGGTTAAATGGAAACCAGTTAAAGGAGTCAAACACTTTCATCAAGAGTTCCTTAGTTTGGTTTTGTACATTTTGCCTTATAGGTTTGAAAAATATCCAAGTCATCTCTTACTCTATGACTTCCCTGCAGACATTCTTGTATTAAACAGTGCCATTATTGACACTGATTTTAAATTTGGGTAGAGGACATTTGTAGTTTGAAAAAGGACTCCCTAGGTTACTCTGATGTACCCGTATGTACCCCTTTATGGTTTTACCTACTCATGACACTGGTGAAAAGAATGGTAAGTGTATGCCAGCCTTTTCTATTTAAAATCAAGGAGAGACTTCCCCATAGATAAGTGGGATGGGATTTGGAAAGAAGTTTGTTTCCTCTTAAGAGATGGCAACTCAGCTGAGAGGAAAGGAGAGGACAAGATGTAGAAATTAGAAATGAGATTGCTTTCTACCTAAATGGTATTTCAAGTGCTATTTGGTCCAAACTTCAGTACTTTGTGTCTTTAAATTTGCAAGGTTAGAAGTGACAGTACTGGGGAGAGAAGAATTGGTGTTATCTCCCAGTGAGTGCTAGATTTCTTTTACCTTCTGTAAAGGTTTTTGAACATGTTTGGGAGCCAGGTTTATCTTGGGAACTAGTTAAGCACTTAAGTATCTTCTGACTTCTTATTTTAAAATACATATGAGTGAAATTGATATACATAGGCACTATTAATTTTTATTTCTTGGTGTCTATTAATAGAATATGATAGATCCTTGATTTTACTTCTAATTTATATTAAGTAGGTATTTAAGTATTCTAATTGTGAGAGGCCTCTGCAGTTTTCAGTTTAGAAACTGATCAAGTAGTTTTTATTTAGTTGTTTTACTCTGCTTCACAAAAATAAGTGAAGGGGCTTCATATATAATGATAATATTATTTCCAAATGTCATGATACTGGGATTTGATCAAAAACAATTAGGAATGTGAAGGTGGGTATGGGTAGAAATATAGGTGAAATAAGATTGACCATTGACCGTGCGTTTAATGACTGTTGTTGAACCTAATTAATGGATACATTTAATTCATTATGTTTCTCTTTTACATATGTGTGAAATTTTCCATTTTTAAAAAGCCTGTAATATTAACTAGATGTCAGCTTGAAATAAGTTAAGCAGCTTGGCCGGTTAAATTATCTGCCTGCCTTATGTTGTTAGTTAAAAATAAAAGACTACTTGTGTCCCTCCTCCCCTCCCTCAAACATTTAAAATTTTAATAGGTGTTGGCAAGCACACTGATTTCCGTAATTGTTGTAAATACTGAGAAATATCTGTCACCTTTCACTTTTGCAGCTATGCTGGGTACTAGATGATTTTTCAGAAGTAGATGAAATTATGGGGCCAGATAAGTTTGCAGTTTGTCCCTCTGTCAACATTCTTTAGTGCTCTCCTAGTGGAAGGAATGAATGTCAGCCATCTGTTAGTACCAAGTTATAGATTGTATTTAATTTGTATTAATTATTACCTGTTTGCCGTCTTATTTAAGACATGCTTGGTCTTAAATAGGCAGATCCGGATCTTTCTCCTTCCCTCAGTTCTTTCATTAATATATTTTATATTCAGGAAAGAATAACTGGCAAAAGGGTCAGGTGTTACTGCTTTTAGATTTTGCTGAGCTATTTTATTGTAAGGGTTAAGGTTATAAAATGCTATCAATACATTGGCCATTATGTATAATTTTTTGTTATAGTGGAGAGTAAATATTTGCCAACAGCTTTTACTCTACATATTTTTTTTAGTTCTTTACCATTGGGAGCAACCTTTTCGAAACTAAAGGTAGAAAATTCAAATGAAAATTTATACACAACAGTAGAATTTACTATTCAGTGATATTCATTGAATGTTTACTAGGTGCTAGGCATTTTATATATATCCCACTGAATTTTCAAAATAACACTTTTACAGATTAGTATTTTGCAGTTTAGAGTACATATAATTTGCCTACTGTCAGAGTTTTTATACTCTAAGGTACTAAAAGATTGATAATCACCAACCATATTACATTTTATTATTAGTGATGTATTTTCTAAGGCAGTGAAAAATGTTAACACAACTTACGTGTTATCATTGTGTTTGATTGACTATCACAACTCAGCTGCACAACACAGTTGAAATAATCCAGTCAGTCAAAACAAGATGATCAGTCAGCATGTGCCACCCAGCCTCCGAGATCACCTTTCTGGCTACTTGGCATTGATCCAGTAAGTGGGAACTATTGTAGGAGTGTGCAGCCGGTCTATGTGAGGGAGTGTTGTAAACAGACTGAACATATGTTCTCAAGTGATGCTCATCTTCTTTAATTTTTTTACCGCAGTCCTTGGCTGTGATTCCAGATTAAGTCAGGGAGCTGTTCTTAGCTTCTTAATGTATCTTTTATATGAACCTAACAGATTCATAAATTCATCACACGATTATAAGCACTGCTAACATTTTGGTATAGTTTTCATTCTGCTGTTTTGTATGTATAGAATTGGAGTTCATTTTAATTGGTGAAGCTATCCTTGGTATTGTCGGAGAAAAGCAAATTGCAGTCTTTTATATAGATACTTGGTAAATTAAAGAAAAATTTAGAGGGTAAACTGTTGGAAAACAAGACTAGAAACATCTGGTTGATGCTGTGGTTTTTCCAGTTATGCTGTGGTGATGTCGGAGTCACTGGTAAATGTTATTAATATGTAGTTTAGAAGTCTTAGGCATGGGATATTTTAAGTGTGTGTGCGTGCACACGGGCACACAGTTGTCGACATGGCAGTATCTAACGCAGTGCAGTTTGATTTCCTAAAGATGTTTGTTTTCTTTCAAGGTATTTTGATTACAACCATAGCCTCCAAGGGAGAATTGCAGAATTGGCCTGACCTCTTACCAAAACTCTGTAGCCTGTTGGATTCTGAAGATTACAACACCTGTGAGGTATAATTTTTCTTTTCTATTTTTCTTGTCATGTTGTATGTTAGCAACCTTTGGGAAAAATATTTTCTCTGAAATATACAACTTCAAAAGTTAGAAGCCTAAAGTTACCTTTGTGTTTCACATTTATGAATCATTTATCTTACTGTTTTCTATAAACACTGTTACGTTATGAAACCTCTTCACTATATGTCCTACAATGAGATGTCTTCTAAAGTTATTCTTGGGTGTATATGTAATAAACAGCTATTGTCAAGCTTAATCAGTTGATGTGATATTTTTTAAAGATAGACTGAAATTTACCAAATTCTCAAACCATGAGTACTTTTTTAGCTTCTCTAAATTGTTTTTATGCTGCTTATTGTATGACATTATCTAAGGTATATCTCACTTCTCTAGTTTTAATCATACATTAACTCTGATCTCTTGTTTTTTTGCCACTGATCAAATCAGTAGCAACCCTTCCATTTGAGGAGGTGAGAGTCAGGTTGTATGGATTCCTTCTTTTTTCTCTCACTGTTAATGAATACTTTATCTCTTTCATTAGCAGGCTTACAATTTGGGTATAGAAATCTGTTTTAAGTGGAAACCATTTTAGGTGTTTTTACTCTCTAAAGTAGTGATCCTCTCCCTCTCAAAAAAGAGCAGTATTGCAGGCTGGGCAGGCACAGGAATAACCTAACAAAAAGCAATCAGGTGGTCTTGGCAGTTTGTTGCCTGACCTGTCTTCAGAAAGGAGAAATAAGCAGAGAAGATGGGGAGGGGGAGTGTTGGCAAAGTTAGTTATTAAAGTCACTTTTCTTCATCCCTAAGAAAAAAAAATCATTCTTATACACACAGAAATGCCTTAGAAATACACTAAGATTACAGAAAAACTAAGTATTTAGTCATCGTGTAGTTGATTCCATTTAAATAGGGCTTGGTGTGTTGGTCATAACAAAAGAAGATTTAAATTTTAATCACTTTCTAAGAATAAAAATTTTAAACAGCAGTTATTGTGAATCGTGGAGCTACTACATAGAAATTGTACTTTAAATAAACAATATTCCCATCTGTCTGAACTAAAGATGTGGGTTTTCCAGATGTTGGTACGGAGTGATCACTAAATGTTCTTAGTTGAAGTTTCTATTGGGTTTTTTTTTTTTTTTTTTTTGCCTCATTTTTGGCATAATAGGTAACAAGTTCACACTTAATTTGATTTTAACAGTTTTCCAGAACTAAAACATTTTTTCAAAAGACTTTAATATTCAGATATAGCTATTTTAACATGACAGTTGAAGCTCCTAATATTTAAGCATGTGAAATCTAAGATTGAAATTTTATATTTTTAATCAAGTTCTAAACTTTAAAAAATCTCCAAATTTAGTATTTTTTAAGTGTATTAAACTCTAAAAGGGTATTGGGTAATTGCCTTTACTTACTGTTGGACACCTTTTGTGGGGGGAGGGGGAGACAGAGTCTCGTTCTGTTGCCTGAGCTAGAGTGCTGTGGCGTCAGCCTAGCTTATAGCAACCTGAAGCTCCTGGGCTCAAGCAATCCTACTGCTTCAGCCTCCCGAGTAGCTGGGACTACAGGCATGTGCCACCATGCCCGGCTAATTTTTTCTGTATATATTTTTAGTTGTCCAAATCATTTCTTTCTATTTTTAGTAGAGACAGGGTCTCGCTCTTGCTCAGGCTGGTCTCGAACTCCTGACCTTGAGTGATCCTCCTGCCTTGGCCTCCCAGAGTGCTAGGATTACAGGCATGAGCCGCCTTGCCCAGCCTGGACACCTTTTAAATTAACTGTACTATGGAGAATGAGCACCAAGTTGTTACTATTGATGGAATTATAAGGACTGAGGTAGATGGCTGAGGCAACTAGTGGGTTACATATTGTGTACAAAGGCTCTGGATTATCCCCTTTAGTATAAAAATGGTTATAGGGAAATAGTTGCCAATTTGAATTGTCTGCCCTTTTAAAAGATTTTGTCACTAGTTACCCAATGAGTGGTTTTATATATGTGACTTTTTTAATGGTATTTGTGACCTCTCTATGTGCTTCAAAAAATGTTACAATAGTTATTTAAATAGATTTCTATGTAAATGTAGAGTTTTACATTCAGTTTTAACAAACTGATATTTAATCCCTGCCAACCAAAATATCCTCAGTTCTCTAAGTCATGTATTGCTAAATTTCAAATGTACCATTATATTTGAACAGATTTTAGATACTCCATGGTTATAATAATTTGGTTTTTTGTTTGTTTGTTTGTTTTTTGAGACTGAATCTCACTCTGTTGCCCGGACTAGAGTGCCATGGCATCAGCTTAGCTCACAGCAACCTCAAACTCCTGACCTCAAGCAATCCTTCTGCCTCAGCCTCCTGAGTAGCTGGGGATACAGGCCTGCGCCACCATGCCCAGCTAACTTTTTCCATATATTTTTAATTGTCCAGCTAATTTCTTTCTATTTTCAGTAGAGACAGGGTCTTGCTCTTGCTCAGGCTGGTCTTGAACTCCTGAGCTCAAGCAGTCAGCCCACTTCGGCCTCTCAGAGTGCTGGGATTATAGGCGTGAACCACCGCGCCCGGCCAATAATTTGTTTTAAAATTGGATGATTAGATTTATGGATTTTAGAAGGTAGTGTTTTATATAGGCTGAGAACATTAATCCATACAAATTACAGCATTTCTCAGTTTGCTTTTAAATGGCTTCATTTTTAATGAATTCTCATAATTTAAATGTGTCTTTTATAGGGAGCATTTGGAGCCCTTCAGAAGATATGTGAAGATTCTGCTGAGATTTTAGATAGTGATGTTTTAGATCGTCCTCTCAACATTATGATTCCCAAATTTTTGCAATTCTTCAAGCACAGTAGTCCAAAAATAAGGTATTTATATAGCTGATATTTAATTTATAAACTCTGATACAGCCTGACCACTACTTTATTTTGCATTACCTAATATTTTTTTGTGATTAGCAAAAGATACTAGATGTTCCACAAAGGTAAACTTACATAATTGAAATTTACTGTTTTAATAATGAAACCTGTGAAATATTGTGAAATTTTCATTAAATGTGGTATAGTTCTCTACCTTCTGCATGGTAAATTATGTTCGTAATAGATAACAGTCATGCTTCTTTTAAATTCCTTTGTTTAAGGCCAAGATTAGTTGTAGGGTTTCTTGCTTGTCATTTTTTATCAATCTTGCCAAGTTCAAATATCTTCATTTGTGGCTGTGTAATAAAAATTCTTCCAGTATAACATGTACATATCCCTGTTCATTGGAGGTGAACAAGATTATCGGAAGTAATGAACTGTAAATTGTTGAGCTTCTAAACATATAGTATCCTCTTCCCCTCCTCCCGTTTTCAGGCCCAGTGCAGACCTATTCTCTGCTTTTGTTTATCCTTTGATTAATAAACTGAATTTTAATGAAGATTTATTCTCATTAATAAGATCTTTTAGTTTAAGGGTTTTACATCTATTTATGAAAAAAACATTACAAGCATGAAAGTGGCAGGATTTTTTTTAGTATATCTTGAAATCACATAGTAGGCCTCGTAGGCTGGTCATGAAGTTAACCTGGCCTACTTTGTTCACCTCTATGTCCTTAGTTCCTAGAACAGTACCTGGCACACAGTTGGCGAAATATTATATTTAGAACATTAAATTGGCCTTTGATTAAATTTCTTATCAGTTGTCCAATTGAGCTGTAATTATCATGATGTCTACATTGTACTGTTGAAGTGTGTGAGACTCTGTAATTTCACCAAACATTCTCCAAGTTACTGTATTCTTTGTGGGGCAGGAGGTCAGTTACTGTACAGACTTTTTTTGTAGCTTGTCCCTTGCCTTTTGTTTCTGTGAAAGTCATTCCTCTTTCTTCAGATTCTTAGTTACTTTAGAATTTTTTTTTTTCTGGCTTCCAATTTTTAGTGCTTAGTGCTTTTATGTAGAATAATCTAACATCATATACTGTTTAAGTAGAAGGTATGCATTTCCTAGAGATGATTTTCAGAGTTCCAAATACATGAACTTTAGTACATAGGCCATAACTACTAATTCATATGCCTGCTGGAGCTTTCTTCAAGATTCCAAGCTGTGTTCCAAAGGATTACGGTTTCAGCAGTGTGAGTAGGGAGCTAATCAGGAATCTCTTTCTTCCTAAAAATTTTCTATTTAATTTTTATTCTTTTTTATCTTAATTTTAGTTACTTTCCATGTTAAGTGGTACTTTGTTGTACTCAGAGTAGAAATTTATTTGTTGCAGTGTCATACACATAAATAATACGTTTTCAAAATGTTATTCTTCCAGGCATAGTTAACTAGGTAGGAGTTCATGTTCCCCAAGAAGTCTACCCCTTTTACCATTTTAAGTAAGGTGATGAAAGTGGGATGATTTACATATTTTTCTTCACTTCGATTTTCATTTTACATTTTTATTGTATATAGCATCTGTGGGTGTGTGGTGTGAGATAGGGATACATTCCATCTTTTCCATTTGGTTAACAGTTTTTTCCTAGTACATTTATTAAATAGCCCCTTCTTTTTTGCCATTGATTTAAAATATCTCTGTCATATGTAGAGTTCTGTATATGTGTAGGTCTGTTAGTGGCCCCTCTATTTTATTCTATTGCTACTTTGTGACTGTAGCTTAAAATTGAATTATATATTTTTAGGGCAAAAATTTGAGCTTTTGAGGCTTTTAGCAAATTGCAGTTACTTAAAACTTATAATGGATATTGGAATGAATTGCTACACAGTAAGGAAAGAGTTGGACAGATTAAACAATGAGAGCTCAGAGTATGAGGATAATTTTTCAATTTTTAAAATTATACTATAGTGTATCTCACTTGGAAGAAATTTTGGATGCTGCTGCTCCTATTTATAGGGTAGGTTTATATTCTGTCCCAGAATGAAATGAAAATAAGGCCGTCAATTTTACAACATATAAATTTGACAGAACTTTTCAACTCTCATTTGGAAGAAATTTTGGATGCTGCTGCTCCTGTTTATAGGGTAGGTTTATATTCTGTCCCAGAATGAAATGAAAATAAGGCCTTCAATTTTACAACATATAAATTTGACAGAACTTTTCAACTTAAGAGTTTTACCTTATAAAAATAAGAGTTGAAGAAAGGCAAAAAATCAATATTTGGCCTGAAATATGCTGGCATTCCAAGAGGAGAAATTAAAATTGAAAATATACTCTATTTAGCCGAATTTACTCTGAGCTTACTTAAACACCTCAGATGCTTCTAGAGAATATTTTTTCAACTTAAAAGTATTGTGGTCTGTAAAGAAGAGACCATATTGGGGAAAAAAAACCCTACCGACATTTATATTGGAATTGTATTGAATCAATAAATCATTTTCGGGGAATTAGTCATTGGCACAATACAAATTGCTTGTTTTTTAATAAAATTTTATACTTTTCCCTTTATAAGTCTTGACCATATTTTATTATATTCTTAGGCAGTTGGTCTTCTGACACTATTATGAATGGTAGCTTTTAAGTTAAATTTTGTAGGTTTTTTTTTCCTTTATCACTGATATATAGAAACTATTCTACATATTAACTTTTAACAAAAAGAAGGTGAGGCAAAAAGGAACTTGTTTGTCAAACTGTTTCTTTTAAAATGTAAATAATTCCTAACTTCTTAAGTTTCTAAGAATTATTTGGGAAATGCTAATAGTAGGTGCCTCTTGAAGGTGGGAATAGGAGAAATTTATACCTTCTAAAATTTTTTGGCGGAGCGCGGTGGCTCACACCTGTAATCCGAGCACTCTGGGAGGCCAAGGCGGGCTGATTGCTTGAGCTCAGGAGTCCGAGACTGAGCAAAAGCGAGAACCCCGTCTCTAGCAAAAAAAAAAAAAAAAAAAAAAAGAAAGAAAGAAATTAGCTGGACAGCTAAAAATATATAGGAAAAAAGAAAATTAGCTGGGCATGGTGGCACATGCCTGTAGTCCCAGCTACTCGGGAGGCTGAGGCAGTAGGATTGCTTAAGCCCAGGAGTTTGAGGTTGCTGTGAGCTAGGCTGACGCCTCAGCACTCTAGCCCGGGCAACAGAGTGAGACTCTGTCTCAAAAAAAAAGTAAATAAAAATTTTCCCCACATACTCACAAAGAAACACAAGTTAAAAGGTTTTTGCTCTTGATTTAAAAGCCTTTTTAAAAGTCACTTTCTTACTTTTCTTTCCCGTCTGTTTACTGTGCCAAGTACTTGTATTAGCTCATTAGTTCAGTCCCCATGACAAATGAATTGTTGTATATTTATTTTATAGATGAGAAAATAGACTTTAATACATAAGCAGCTTACTTTGTGCTACACATTTAAGTGGTTGGCTCCCCATATTTTGCTTTTTTATCTTAGTTAATAAATATTTATGTGCTTTTGCCATAATTACAGAACCAAAAGCCAACTGTGTTTTCAACATAGCAGTTAAGAAAATGGTTTTCATGGAGTTTATATTTCAGGAGAGGAGGCAGACAAGACAGACAAAAAATAAATAATATGATTTTCAGATACTGATGAATACAATGGAAAAATAGTAAGAATAGAGAATAGATAGGATTCATACAGGTATTTTATATAGAAGGTTCTTTGTAAAGGTAACATTTGTGTGAAGGCCCTGAGCAAAATAAAGTAGTAAGACTGAAAGATCACAGTGAAGGATGTTTAAGACTAGAACAGCAAGTGAAAAGACTAGAATTAGGAATAGCCCTATTAGACTCGCAGAAGAAAAAATCTTTGGCTGTAGCAGAGTAGGAATTGAAGTTGGGGATTAGGGAGGAGACCCATCATAAAGTAATGTCTAGGCTAGTGGTCAGCAAACTGACCCATGGAGCCAAATTCAGCCTGTGATCTGCAAGCTAAGAATGATTTTTATACTTTAGAATAGAAGGTTGTATTTAAGAGGGAACAAAATGAAAGCATGACATAGGTCTTATGTGGCCCATTAAGTTTAAAATATTTACCATTTGGCCTTTAGCAGAAAAAGTAGATTAGGTTTTATTGGAGCAGTCTGAACAAAAGTGCAATGTGGTCTTATTTGTGTGTATCAAACAGGTTGTAGTGGGATTTGGCACAGTGGAAGTCTGGAAATGAATTAAAGCCTATTGCAGTAACCCTGGTAAGAGATCAGAGATAAGTCTCTTAGCCTAGGGGAAGAGGTGAAGGTAGTGAGAAGTGATTGGGTTAAGGTTATATTTTTAAAGGTAGTACCAATAAGAATTAGTG
The DNA here is from genome assembly GCF_020740605.2 of Lemur catta. NCBI lineage: Eukaryota > Metazoa > Chordata > Mammalia > Primates > Lemuridae > Lemur > Lemur catta. The sequence continues at coordinate 45,787,772 of NC_059139.1, forward strand.
AGTAATTGAGTTAGGTATGCCAGAACACATAGACTCTTCCCCATTTTTAGTTTCAGAAGGAATGCTGCATACCCATTATTTTAAAATTTGTACGTATATAAAATGTGCTGCTTGCCCAGCCTCCTACAATTTAGATGTATCCACTATTAAAAATTTGTGCATGTCCTTTCAGACATTTTTCACTTGCTTAAAAACACTAACATATTGCTCTGCAACTTGCATTTTTCCCTTAATATAGTTCATTGTTTCTCTGTTACACAGATTTGACTCATTCTTTTTAGTGGGTGTATATAGATATACATATACCATAATATTTTTATGGAGGAATGTTTTAAGTTTTTGCCAATTTTTTTGTGGATAGAAAAGTTACAATGAGCATGTGTTAAATTTTAAACTTTGTTTCCAGGTCTCATGCTGTTGCATGTGTCAATCAGTTTATCATTAGCAGAACTCAAGCTCTGATGTTGCACATTGATTCTTTTATTGAGGTAAGATTTGTCCCGGTCTCCCCCTTTGTTTTTGAGGAGGTTAGGTAGTACTAACCAACCGCATGTAGTTTTATTTTATAACTATAATAATTTATAATTAAAATTCAGTCTTTAATGAAATGATTTCTGATAGTATTAAAATTGGATACAGGATACTTTGTAATTTTTGTTAGTTGAAAATTAAAATGGTTTTTCTGTTTCTAATTTTTCTACTTGTATCATGATATAAAAATTGATTATGGTGTGGGGTGTGTATAATATCTTGACTACTTTAAAAATTTCTCAGTATACTATTCAAATTGCATATGTAAATTGAATCTCCCAGCTTGTATGCAGTATTTGAAATGTGGAAAATTGGTAAGGTTGGGTAAAGTTGACTTGATAAAGAATCTGAAGGTACAGACTAAAAGGACAGTATTTCTGGTTTTTCCAATAGTTTCCATTGTAAAAATAGAATCATCAGGGAAAAAGTAACTCTTAGCATCTCTAAAGGCGATTCAAACTTTGTGATAAAAGCAGAAAGAAGAGCATAATTTTCTGGCCATGAACCATAAGCAGTACGATAACCTCGGCTGCTTAGTAACAGTTGAGAAGATTGTTGAAATTCCGTAAGCACTTTCATGTGTATTTTCATTAAATGAAATTTAATTAAATAGTCCTTTGTATTCTTAAAAGTTCTTTAGAGGTCAGACTACTGATATTGTTGGGAAATTATATGAAGGGGGGCAGATCGTGGCTTTTTTCTCTCATCGCTTAAATTGACCAGCTTCTTTCTGAGCTTCTTTTACCAATAGACTAAGGGTAATAGCCTTAAAGAATCTTTAGCCATTTGCAAGTTAACCAAAATGTGTCTTAAAGGGATTTTACTGAATACTTATGTGAATCAAGCACTGTTCTTAATGCTAGGGGTATATAAATTTTATGCCTGCCAAGTGTTTTCTTTCAGTGTAGTGTAGTCTAGAGGTAGTTTGGTGTAGCAGATGATAATAGAGATCTGGAGTAAGACTGCCTGGGTTCAAATCCCCATTCCTCAGCTTAGTAAGTGTGTATCCTTGGACACTTCATTTAACTTATTTGACTGTTTTCTGTTTCATCATCTGTAAAATGAAGCCAGTAATTGACCCGCCTTGTTGGATTGTTACAGAGCTAGTTGCTACAAATCAATTGGAATAATGTCTGCCACAGAGTAAGCACTTCATGTTAGCTATTAATTTAGAAGTAGTATTTCCTGTTAGTATTATTATTTCATAGCTTAATAAAGTGGGCAGTAGTAGACATACCAGCATCTTATAAGGAAATATACTTTAGAATAAAAGAAATTAAATTCTCTCTGACAATAAAAATTCCATAGGACTGTGCTCAGCAAGTGGGGCAAGAACATTTTAAAATATTTTGCATTACTGTTAAATACCACATTAACAATTCTTTACTACTTTGATAATCCTACAAGATTCAGTCATTTCTCCACCTATAAGAGCAGTAAACCTCTGGAGGAAGTGCCTAATACTTAGTAGGCCCTGAATAACAATTTGCTAAATGAATAAATGGATCTATTATTTTCTTTAGTTATTAATGTGTTCATCGGGCTAATGTCATGTCTGCTAAGACTGACAGAATATTGATGAAAATATTATTTACTAATACATGGCTGTAACATACACCTTGGCAAAGCTGGTTAGGGTATTCAGTGACAGTAGTAACAAAAGAGACAAGTGCAAGGTGATGACATTGAACATCCCCACCCCACCCCAACCCAGTTGCTGTCTCTAGAGTAAATTAATGAACTCTTCTAATAAAATTTAATGAAGGATACAAATCTAATATATAAGCAGTGCTTGTTGGGAAAATAGTCCTCTGGCTATCTCCAATTGAAAGAGGAGCTACAGAGTTTTGAGCATGTCAAATGTGGAGGCATGACTTGGGGAAATTAAAGTTTTTAAAATGCTACAGCAGTACTTCAAACACTCAGATTTAATCATTGAACATCTCCTTTGTCTTTTCTTATAATAAGATTTCAGGTTCATTTTTTAGAGACATTTCTGTGATTTCCTGGAAAAAGACAATGAGACATGTTGGATTTTACTTATTTTTTAAATGCTCGTTTTACTACGTTTAGCGCATGTATGTAAATAAAGTAAAACTTGATGCGTGACGTGAGGAAGGCCTCATTGTTTTTTCTTCTCACTTCCCTACTTGGAACCTCTACAAGAGATGACTTGATCTTCTAGTAGAAGCTTGTTGGTATAGTGAAATGAGTGTGAACTTAAGATTCCTTGAAACCCAGTTTCAGATCGTTTACTGGCTAGCAAGTTACTTAACTTCTATTAACTTCCATTGTCTCATTTGTAAAATTGAATAACATCATCTTGGAGTTGTGGGGATTAAACAACAGTCTATTGTCATTCAGACATTCCTTTTTTACCTTGTAGAGGAACTTGTAAGGAACAGTGTAAGATTAATTAGTACTTTTATTATTTTTTCAGTAGTTGGGTAGTTGACTCAGTGAACAACAGCAGTTTAGGATTAAATTAGAAAATCAGTGTGCTATTTCCCAATTATTGATGCTTTTAGAGAATCTGAACCTATTATCACCTTAAGAATCAGGGTTGGTAGGAATAGTCTGCTGTCTGACAGTAATTTTGAGAGAAAATTGTATTTTAATGATTATTTCTGCTTCTGGGTAAGCTAGATGAATGCCCATGTTCTAATGGCATGGTTTCATTCTTACAAACTAAAAATGATCTCAAAACACGACTGATTCTACTGTCAGAATGGCATTTCATCGTATATCAAAATCATAATCTTTGTCAGTTATCATTCCAGATTTAAGTGTCTTATAATCTAATACTGTAGGCCAGTTATTCAGTCATTTTTTTGTACTGTATCTTAGGATTTCTTTAATTAAACTTAAAGATTACTCATCACTGTGTAAAAACCTTTTTAATATATTGGAATTTTTTAACTAGAAAAAAATGTGTTTCTTGTGCAATAGAATCTGTTTGCACTGGCTGGTGATGAAGAACCGGAGGTACGGAAAAATGTGTGCCGGGCCCTTGTGATGTTGCTTGAAGTTCGAATGGATCGCCTGCTTCCTCACATGCATAATATAGTTGAGGTAACATGAACAGTTTAAAGGCTATTTCCTCATCTTTCCCCCAGGAAAAATGTTGGATACAAAATGTACAGTGTGAAGCCATGATTTTTGAATTTATACAACATACAGGATGTGGGGGTTATAAATAATCATGATTGTCTTAAAATTATAAATTATCTTCATGGGGATTTTCCCTTCATAATATGTAAGATGTTATGGGAAAAGTTAATGAAGTTGATAACTTTTAGTTTAGGAAATATTTTGGTTTTGTGTTTACTAAAATATGGGGTAGACTATATGGTCGTTAAAACTTTGGGAGATTAAATGGCATGTTCTCATGTTATTGAAGTTCAAAATTATTAGAATTTAGAAACTCAATTGTAAGAATTTGCATCCTACCCATTACTGGTAAAAGTCATCTGATTAACTTGTGATTTGTGGTAATGAGATTTCTGACATAGCCATTATAGTTAGTTCGGGCAGACCATTTATATTTTTTTAAAAGACTCTCTTTTAATCCCTATGTGATTAAAATAATTTTACTAGGAAATTCTAAGTGCACTGATCACAGTTTAGTCATATTTAAAGGAAGGGGAGTACATAATATCAAAATAAAATTATTATCAGAACAAAATTACTGTTTAGGCAGTACTCAGTACTGCAAGAGTTGGACTATACCATTTATTTTCATATTGCTGGGTATAGGTGTACGTGAGTATTATTACATAGCTTTGGAAATGTTTTATATAGTATATGATCTAGAGCCTCCCTTTGACTTCCAAAGTTCCAAGTGGTAGGGATAGGGAGAATCTTCTTTTAAAAGATGAGATCTAAGATCTGTTAAAAGGTATGCAGCAACTCCTGTTCTAAAACTTGAAGAGAAATAGTTGTAGAGATAAGGATACATAGCAGTGTAAGATTGGGGTAAATGATGTTTTGGGGTATATTTTCTCTTTGAAGAGTCAGGTGGGATTGGTATAAAGTTTAGTGAGAAGAGTTTGGAGTTAACCAGAAACTTCAGAAATTTTATCAGTTGCTAGGTCACAGCTGGGGAGCCTAATTTCTAGCGTTACAGTTCTTTCTTAAGCAATACTCAGTAGCACAGGAGTGGGACATGATGTGGCATGTAGTGGGGGCTGGCCTATGACAACTGTTATGTTGCCGTAGTTTGTCATGTAAAATATTTCAACCCGGAAGAAGACATGTATAAGGAATTCATTATCTGACCCAGTTCTAGCCCCCATGTACATTGAAAAATGACGAGTGAATTTGGGTTGCTCTGTTTAGAGGACATGAACAACCTATTTTGTTGAAAATTAAAAATTAGTCACGATAAGAAATGTCACTACTTTCTAATTTTATAATTTTGATGTGTATGTATCGCTTCAAATGTGAAAGTCTACATACATTATAAGAGACAGCTTGAGTAGTTATAAAAAGATTTTTCATTTTAAGAAAGGTATAATTGTTATTTTTATGTTTCTAAGAAGGCTTAATATTTGATTGTTAACATTTACATTTCAGACATCTCAGGTTTCATAAAATGCACCTACACAGAGACAGATAAACAGTACATATACTGAACACTTTTCATTTGACAACCTTCTAAATCATTGGTTCTTAAATTTAGCTGCATTTTAGAGTTATTTTGGAACCCTTTTTTTTTTTTTTAAATCCAAAGCCCAGGTTGAGAGCCATGATAAAGCAAAAGCCTAATGGTAGGATTGAATTTATATTAATTGTGTGATTTAAACTGTTTAATATTAAGGATCCTTTGTTTACAGTACATGCTGCAGAGGACTCAAGATCAAGATGAAAATGTGGCTTTAGAAGCCTGTGAATTTTGGCTAACTTTAGCTGAGCAACCAATATGCAAAGATGTACTCGTAAGGCATCTTCCTAAGTAAGTGTTCTTTCTTGTAAATGCTGCCTTGTTCTTTAATTTCTTAAAAGTGATTTCTCATTTTTATGAAATTCATTCTGCCATCAGGGAGTGAGGTTCTAAAGAAGTCAGACTTAATTTTACTATTAGTGTAAGTAAAGAGATTTTTCGAAAAAGCAATTACCCCTTTTTTAAATTATGTGAGGGTGGTTTATTCTAAATCATAGTTAATTCTGAATAATTTATGGCACGGTCCTTTTGTTTTTTTTAACAATCCTTGTTCTTTGCAGACTCTGTGATGGAGTTTTCTTTTTTCTCAAAAATAATTTCTCAGTAAGCCTATTTTTAATCCAGAGAATGCTATTGAATCAGTTACTTTTAAAAAGTAATGCTTTTCTCTGAAAGTAAAGTAATACAGGCTCATGGAAGGAAATTAAATTACAGAAAATTGTAAATTTCCTGGATTTTCAGCACCCTGAGTAATCACTGTTAGTATTTTTAATGTGTCATCTTTTCATATTTTTTTGTATAGGTACCATGTGTTAAATATATTTGGGATGTTGGGAAAGAATTAGATTTGATAATATATAATGCACTTAACGTGGCATCTTGCTTACAGTTAGTGGGTAAAATTTAATTATACTATTTTATGGTTTGCTCTTTTCAATTGTATGCTATATGCTTTCCTCCATGTCAGTCTTTAAAACTTTAGTGGCAATGTACTGTTCTATCATTGTGTACACACCATATATTAATATATAAAATTGACTATTACATATGTTTATACTGTATATATGGAGAGTGTGCTGTTGAAATTTAGGTTGCTTGGCTTTTTTTTTTAATCATAAATAATCCTGGAGTGAGCATCTCTTATTGTCCATAAATGATTGATTGTTTCTGTTAGAATTACTGGGAGTGACTTCCACTCCCCCAGAGGTCAAAGTCTATGAGCATTTTAAAGTTTCCTCATAAATATTCCAAATTCTTCTCTAGGAAATTTATACCAGTCTGCCCTACTAGCAGTGTCCATTCTGTCACTACTTTTACCAACCAATAATTTTTTAATTTTTTTAATTTTTACCATCTGGATAATCAAAATGCAAAAACTCTGGTGATAATGTTTTAGTATTAGTGGAGTTAAATTTTTTTCAGATGATTATGATACTTGGATGTTCTCATTTTCATACAATAATTAAGTCCTTTTTCTCTATCAAAACAAATTCTACCTATATTTTCATCTAGTCTAGAATTTATTTGGCAGTAAGGGTGCAAGGTGTGATGCACTGAGTGGATTTTTTTTTCGTCTTTAGGAAATTCATGTATTTATTTTCCTGTTCTTTCTAATTTAGAATGCTGCTTTTATGATATGTTTGCTATAGGGTCATAAAATTCTAAAAGTAATAAACATAATTTTTTATAGATTTTTTTAATAAAAACTGCAAAGATTCTATTAATGAAAACCTAGGTTATAAAATTAGGAGATAGTTATAATTGAATATGCAATTATAACTAGGCTTTCTAACTCCATCATTACACTAATATAATCCAAAATTCTTAAAACGAGCACAAATTCAGTAGCAGGTTCAAAGGTCAGCACCTCCCATTTTGCTGTGCTAGTTAGATTTGCCATTAGTGCAAACATTAAGCAGATTAAGCCATTCATGACTTGCTTTAATTTATGTCTTCCCTACCACTACTTGGGAGCCAGTTTTATATGTAAAACAAGGTTGCCTTTGTTTTTTAGATAATACACTGAAATGATGGGAGAATATCAACATCAATCACAGTAAAAGAAATTTTTTCTGGTTCTCTTAACCAGACTACTCTTGCTTAGTATGAGCGAAATTGTTTGCTTGAGAATTAAAATTCTGTGTTATGAGATCTCTCAAATGTGAGCTGAAAGTACTGATGTAACAAGGATGACAAGTTCTATTATTTGTTTCTAGGCTACATAATCTGTTCTATTTTTTTTAACTAATACTATTTTCATTATTGAACATTTAATGTATTTTATTTACTGGTGGAGCAGCAGTTCATTTCTCTTTTTCCCCCCCAAACTTTTGGCTTTTTCTTGCCTTTATTCTTGCGTTAATATCTTGTAGGACTGTTGTGTGGATTATCCCTGTAAAACAGCCCAGTGTCTACCACATTTAAGTTCTCAGTAAACATTTATTGTTGGTGGTATTAATACTTTTTTGTGATGTTGCATTAAAAACTTTCGTTTTTAATGGCTACCTGAGGCTTCAGGAGAAACTTTCTTAATAGTTAAACCTCAAAACTAATGATCTGCGTTGTGTGATGACTTCGTCGGATACGTTCTAGATTGCCATATGGGCAAGCTTGGCCTCCCCTATCTCACTTTCTGACCTCATTTTCTTATTAGCCCAGCTTTACCAGTCCCTTAACATCCTGCAAACCTTACTAGGCCACCAAAGCCCTTGACCTCTGTGTTCTCCTAATCTCAGATTTTTTGATTTGTTCTTCATCTGACAGACATCATAACCACAAATAAACCATACTGACCATATAAACTTTTATCTACCCTGCACTGGTCTCCCCTACTCTGACTTGAGCTGTTTTTCTGATTTGCTTCTTTAATGCTGTTGAATACCATTGGGGAAAGTTAGACTGCCCCAGGGGATTCTTGGCTATAGAAATCCATGGTCTTCAACTTTATGTGGACCCTTCACACTATCTACCAATCCTTGTTCCAGTTCAACTTTTATCTTCCATTCACTGGAGCACTCTTTCAAACCTTTTTCACTCATCTGAAGTTCTCTCTATTCACTTTGAACACTTCTGCTTTATAGAGAAAGCAGGTGACCTTTTATGTGAGTTGTCTTCTTCCTAACCAATCTTTCTACTTAGGGTCTGGATAACATAATTTTTTCTTATCCCCAGGGACCTCACCCCATCAGATATTCTCTCTCAGCTTTTCCCTATTGCCTCTTTTTCCATAATTTTTATGTAGTTATGGAAAACTGCAATTTCTTCTATCTTAAAAAAAATTCAAAGAATAGATGGGGCTCACTGTCTTCAATTCTTTAACCCCCCATTTATTAATTCTTCATTATCTTATAGTTTAACATCTGTCCTCACCATGTCCCTGAAATTGTTGACAAAGATAGTTCTCCTGCAAAATGCCTATAGTTTACAAAATGTGATTCTATGTATTGTAAGTCTTATCTAATTATACTAGTAGCTATAATAATGTTTAATTACTATTAATATTTCTGTTTTAGAATTTAGAAGGGCTTTGAGCATGGAAGTTTTGCTGGCCCACATTTCTTAAACCTATCCAGGGAATTGTAAATTTCACTGCTGTCTTTATTAGTGTTTCTTCACTTAATGAGGGCAGACATACATAATCACTGAATATACTCAAAGACAGTATTACTAGTGGTTGTCTCACTAGTTTTATTAGTATACGTAAGGTTTTTAAGACTTCTTAATTCTTTAGATATTTCTTTCATGAATTTATTTCTTTATAGGCTAATTCCTGTGTTAGTGAATGGCATGAAGTACTCAGATATAGATATCATCCTGCTTAAGGTAAGGAAGGAAACTTTTCTGATGAATAAGGAAGGTAGATGATTTTTATATTGACTTAGTACATCTTTGAATTTGGTGGAAAAACATTTAGAATAGACTCTATGTAAATAGACTCCCTGTTATATTATAAGAGGCTATAGAGATTCAAAGATAAAAGTAAACATTATGAATTTGGGTGGTAATAAACTTGCAATTTATTAGAACTAATTGTAACATTAGAAAGGTTATAATTAACTTCTTTTATTAAATTACTTGGAGTTTATTTAAAAGTATTACTTCTTAAATATGCTGATCTGAATTTGATTCAGGTACATTTAGATTATACCAGCCAATGGAGAAATTGTAGTTAGCTGAAAGGGCCTGATAACCTCACAGGTGTTACAGATTAATCTATTCTCCCCTCTGCAAGGAACTTTTTTCTGCACAGGAGAGTGGTTATTAACCACTCAGGAAGTATACTTCAAACTTCTGTGCATGACCCCATCTCTGGATACTTTGATTTTTTTGCTCATGTACATATTATTAGCTTGTAATGTCACCAAAGTTTACCTTTTAAAAAAACAGGGTGATGTTGAAGAAGATGAAACAATTCCTGATAGTGAACAGGATATAAGGCCACGTTTTCACCGATCAAGGACAGTGGCTCAGCAGCATGATGAAGATGGAATTGAAGAAGAAGATGATGATGATGATGAAATGGATGATGACGATACAATTTCTGACTGGAATCTAAGTAAGTCAGAGAGGGAAAAACAGTTGACTACTTTGGTAACAACTTTATTGAGATATAATTCACATACTGTAAAATTCACCCATTAAATTATATAATTAGTGGTTTCTAGTATATTCATAGAGCTGTGCAACCCTCACCATCTATTTTAGAATGTTTTCATCACCCAAAAAAGAAACCTAATACCCATTAGTAGTCACTTCCATTTTTCCCTCAGCCCTAATCTGTCTGTATTCTATCTCTATACCAGTCTGTATTCTATCTCTATGGATTCTATTCTAGACATTTCATATAAATGGAATCATACAGAATATGGTCCTTTGTGACTGTATTCTTTCACTTAGCATGTTTTCAAGGTTCATTCACATTGTAGCATGTATCAATACTTCACTTTTTTATTGTGAAATAATATTTCATTATATTAACATACCATGTTTCATTTATCTATTTACCGGTTAGTGGACATTTGTATTGTTTCCCCTTTTTTGGCTATTGTGAGTAGTGGTGTTGTAAATATTAATGTGTATGTAAAAGTATTTGTGTAGACATGGGTTTTTAATTCTCTTGGTTATATACTCAGGAGTGGGTTGCTGGGTAATAGGGTAACTCTGTGTTTAACCTTTTGAGGAACTATCAGAATGTTTTCCAAAGTGGCTGCACCATTTTATTTCCCTACCCAGTAGTATCTGAGGGTTCCAATTTCTCTACCTGCTAACGCTTACTATTATTCTATTCTGATAGTCATTCTAGTGGATGTGAAGTAGTAGTATCTTATTGTGGTTTTGGTTTGCATTTCGATGGGTCTATTCTTACATTTAGTCATCATTATATTTAAAAAGACTTCTTACCTCAAACTACCATTTCTCAAAAGACTATTTATATTTTGATACTATAAAGTAAGAACATTGCCACAAACTTTTCCTTTTATCCTAAAAGCGTGCGTTAGTGATAATTTGCACGAGAATTGGCTGGTTATCATACATAATTCTAAAATAATATAAATTGCTTTGTCATATTTGAAACTTTAAAAATGTATGCTTTTTGAAAATATGCTAATTTTCAACCTTAGCTGCAAATCTACATCACCAGTGGAGGTGGCAGTCTGGCCCACACTCTTAATTGTAGAGGAACTTATGCACCTGTGTTTTGATTTTCACTTGGTTTTTAAATCATCACTGCTCTAGTTCAGGGTTTCTCAACCTTGGCACTATTGGCATCTGGGGCCACATGATTCTTTGTTGTGGGGGCCGTCCTGCACATTGTAGGATCCTGAACAGCATCCCTAACCTCTACCCAAAGATGCCAATAGCACACAAAATTGTGACAACCAGCAGCGTCTCTAGATATTGCCAAATGTCCCCTGGAGAACAAAATCACCCCTAGGTTAGAACCAATACTCTAGTTCAAAACGTTGAGATTTATGCCTAGTTCACATTGGAGAAATTTTGGTACTTGTCTTAGTCATTTTTGTGATGCTATAACTGAATACCTGAGACTGGGTAGTTTCCAGTGAACAGAAATTTATTTGGTTCTCAGTTCTGTAGGTTGGGAAGTGCAAGATCGAGGGGATGCATCTGGTGAGGACTTTCTATATTATCCCATGGTGGAAGGGCAAAAGAGCATGCAAGAGAAAGCTAAACTCGCGTTTACATCAAGCCAACTCTCTTAATAACTAACCCATTCCTGAATTAGGACATTAATCCATTCGTGAGGGCAGAGCCTTCATGGCCTAATCACCTCACATTAGGTCCCACCTCAACATTGTTGCATAATAAAAATGTTTCCTATGCCTGAATTTTGGGGGACACATTCCAACCCATAGCAGTTAAAATTATATTTTTGTTCTTTTCATTTTTGTTGTTCTTGTCTAAATTATTATATTAATCTGAATTGATATTTAGTCCCATAGTTAATTCACTGTAAAGAATGTTTTCTGGCATATTTTGTGCTTCATTGTGCTAGTGACTTTTGTTTTTTTAATAATTTATGTGCCTAACTTGCAGCTAAGTAATTACATATTTGATTCTGAATGATCTACCACTAGAAATGTTAAGTAGAATTAACATGTATGTTTTGCATCAGGATTGTAAACAGTGGGCATCATATTGGAAGCATTGAATTGAGTGGAATAGTATATGTTTTAATTTTTCTGTATAGATAAAAGAATTCAAGTATGCCAATCATGTATAGAGTAGAATGTTTTCGTAATTAATTTACTAATTCTTTGTCATGAAAGTTTTAATAGAAAAAATTTTCATGTGAAGACTACCGCCTATTTAATTGAATTCTATAAAACTATAGAAGTATGAATAAGGTGTTATACATACAATAAGTACTCATTTTAATATATAATTAAATGATAATAGACGTTAATATAATACTTTTGAATTAAATATTTCCTTAGGAAAATGTTCTGCTGCTGCCCTAGATGTTCTTGCAAATGTGTATCGTGATGAGCTACTGCCGCATATTTTGCCCCTTTTGAAAGAATTACTTTTTCATCATGAATGGGTTGTTAAAGAATCAGGCATCTTGGTATTAGGAGCAATTGCTGAAGGTAAGTTTAAGTCCAATTTGAATTGTAAAGTTCATCGGTGCTAATAAAGCTAGGCTACTTTAAGAAACTGTTACTCTATGAAGCAAAGACTTCACTCTTGAATTCACATACTATGATGAATGTGGTGAGAAGACTATGATACATATTAACTTTAAAAGGGATAATGGAATACAAAAACCATCTTAGGATAAGTTTCTGCTTTGAACCAGTTAACTATTGTTAAACAGTCATTCTGACTTCTAACTTCAGCCAGATGTTCTGCAAATGTTTTTATTACTATAATGGGAACAGAACGAGAGAACTCTGGTGTCTGAAGTATCCCCATTTCTAGAAAAATAACTTTATTCCCTAGGTAAGTATAGGAAGCCTGATAGACAAGAGCGTCGTCATTCTCTGTAAGGGCTATTGACATCTATCTGCAAGAAACTGAAATACTTTACAGGCATTTCTGAAAGCTGGAGTTTGTGTAGCAGACATAAAATGAGGTCCTAACCCTAAGGTACTTAAGAACAGTTGGCTCTAATTTCAGGTTTTTAACATAATTTTGGCATATGTTATTACAGTATATTTATAGTAGTGGAAATATTCTGAATATTTTTCATGATAAATGTATCATTTTAGTATTCAACTGAAACAATTTTTAATCAAATTGTAGTACTTCAAAAGATTTCTGTTGTTTTTTTCTAGGCTGCATGCAAGGCATGATTCCATACCTGCCTGAGCTCATTCCTCACCTTATTCAGTGCCTCTCTGATAAAAAGGCTCTTGTGCGTTCCATAACATGCTGGACTCTTAGCCGCTATGCACACTGGGTAGTCAGCCAGCCACCAGACACGTACCTGAAGCCATTAATGACGGAACTGCTAAAGCGCATCCTGGATAGCAACAAGAGAGTACAAGAAGCTGCCTGCAGGTGGGACAGATTCATAACACAGTGTTCATTGTGGGAGTAGGTAATCTAATGAGAAACTAATTTTCAACCTTATGATGGAATGTTGGTATTAAACCATTAGTCAAGTATTTCATAATGGAAAATTTTTCAGCCATGTCAGAAAGTTTAGTTTTCCTTGGTAAAGTTTTTACAGGACTGATCTGTAGTTTTGGGATTTGCACATTAGCATATTTTATACATTTTGTTTGGCTGGGAAAAATTTGTTATTTGCAGCTTTGACCTGATGATTTTATAATTCTAAATGTGACTGACTAGACGTCAGTCTTTGCTGTTTCTTCCTCAATTCATTTTTTCCCCTACTCAATGGCTATGATATTATAACAGAATCATATTTTACCCTTGTTGGTAAAATCAGACATCTGAAGTGGCGTTGCCCTACTCTTGAAGGAATAACAAAGTTTAAACTTCATGTCAACTACCATAACTTCATAGAAAGTCCTATAATGACCTGTGATCTGTCACTTATCAACTGTGGCTCTCCAATGCTTCATAGATCTGCTTCGGTAACAGCCATTGTGTTGGTTGGGTTTGAGGCTCACTCGCTCTCTTTTAATTTGTTTTGAGATAGGGTCTTGCTCTGTTGCCCAGGCTGGAGTGCAGCGGCACAATCATAGCTCACTTTAACTTCCAACTCGTGGGCTCAAGTGATCCGCCCACCTCATCCTCCCGAGTAGCTGGGACTGCAGGCATGTGCCGCCTTGCCTGGTTAATTGGATTTTTTTTTCTCCTTTTTTATAGAGACAAAGTCTTGCTGTGTTGCCCAACTGATCTCAAACTCCTGGCCTCGAGTAATCCTCCCAAAGCACTGGTATTACAGGCATGAGTCACTTTGCCTGGCCTGTCTTTTTGTTTGTTTTCATTTTTTTGAGACTGGGTCTCATTTTGTCACGTATGCTAGAGTGCAGTGGCATCATCATAGCTCACTGCAACCTCAAACTCCTGGGCTTAAGCAATCCTCCTGCCTCAGCCTTCCAAGTAGCTGGGACTATAGGTGTATGCCACCATGCCCAGCTAATTTTTCTGTTTCTTGCTTTTACTTGAGCCAGTCTCGAACTCCTGGCCTCAATCAATCCTCTTGTCTCGGCCTCCCAAAGTATTATAGGACTATAGGTGTGAACCACCATGCCCAGCCCTTATCTCTCTCTTTATATCAGACTAGCAGCTGCTGTCATTACTGCAAATATTCCAGTTTCCTGGAACAAACTATGTTCTAAAAGGGCCTGCTCCTTTATGTTTATAACTCTTAACTTTTCAAGTAGATTTGCTTTTACCGTCGACCTTTCTGAGACAGGGTATCATTCCGTTTCCCGAGCTAGAGTGCAGTGGTGTCATCATAACTCACTGCAACCTCAAACTCCTGGGCTCAAGCAATCCTCCTGGCTCAGCACCTGTAGTCCTACTGTAGCTGGGACTATAGCTGCCAGCCACCATGCCCTGGCTAATTTTTGTATTTCTTGTAGAGATGGGGGTCTTGCTATGTTGCCCAGGCTGGTCTCAAACTCCGGGCCTCAGACAATCCTCCCACCTCAGTCTCCCAAAGTGCTGGTATTGCAAGCGTGAGCCATTGTGCCCTGCCAACACATTTTAATTTTAGATTTTACCGTTGTAGTTAAGCACATGGATGACACCTCTTGGAAAGGAAGAAATGATGAAAAAAAGAAAATAATAAAAATAAGAATCTGATGAGGCAAGGTGATAGGCATATAAATTGTAAATAAATATTCTGTAACAATTGGCTTAGTTTATCTCTATTATAAACTATTCCTTTTACATACCAATAAGTATTTTATTCATTCATTCATTCATTTATTTATTTAAACTATAGTGCCTTTGCTACCCTAGAAGAGGAGGCCTGTACAGAACTTGTTCCTTACCTTGCTTATATACTTGATACCCTGGTCTTCGCGTTTAGTAAATACCAACATAAGAACCTGCTCATTCTCTATGATGCCATAGGAACATTAGCAGATTCAGTAGGACATCATTTAAACAAGCCAGTAAGTATCTGTGATTATTATGGAAAATAACATATAGCATACTTATAATCAGTAAGTTGATACATTTGGAAATAAAAATGTTTTGGGAGATATAAGCAATTAGTGTTTGCTACTGTAAGAATGTAGATCTTACAAAGGCAGCAAGTATGTCCCTTTCAAATAGTATTTTAAAAGTAAGTATATGCTTGGTGTGGAAATTATAGCAGCATCTCACATGATTACCCTAGTACTGTTTAGAATGACTAAAGGAAACGGGATAAAAATTTCATACTGTGGATTTCTACTTTTACTTCATTCCAAGTGTTTTTGTATTTGCCACTGTAGCTTTAGAATACCACATCTAGACATCTCTGTTTTGTCACCAGAACATACAAATATGGAGAGTACACTATATAACATAATTGAAAATTGGGATAATAGGTTAAAAATGCCAACTAGTGGTAAAGAAGAAGTACCTTGTCACTAGTAGTGTTGAGAGTAGAAGAGGAGGATGGATTTAAAGAGGATTTAAGTGGTATTAGAATTTTAATATAACTCAATTCCCTGCTAAAGAATAGAAGGATTTGATATATGTGGTTGCCATATTAAAAGTCTTAAAAAATTGTTTTTAGTTTTATACTTAAAATTTGGTGCAAGACAGTTTGTAGGTTTGCTTTGGTGTTGCTTTTTGGTTTGGTTTTGTTGAGAGAGACTTTTGTTTACTGAGTCTCTTTAGAATCTGTGCCCCTAGTTTACATGACTATGCTTATTGGTGTTATGGATCATTGTTCAGTTTAAATAAGAACACTTAAATGATTATGAGTCTCTCTCTCTCTCTCTCTACATGTGCCTCTAACTTTACCTATCAGTTTATAATGTACATAACAACAGCCACATTATATATTACAGACTCCAGGACTAAAAGAATTCTGTCACTGGAGAGTAAAACTTACACAGATCTTTCTTGATTGTGACTTAACAATCAAGTAGTACATTTTTATATAGTGATGTGTTTATATACATTTTGTTTCAAAAAAGATAAAAGAGTTAAAAAATAGAACAAGGTCATGTAAATAAAAAAAAGGCAAAAGAAAGGAAAATTTTAAAAGACACTAGAGCAAAGAATGAGTACTTGTTTACATATGATAATAGAACTTTATATATTTTTCGTTACTGTAAATAGGAATATATTCAGATGCTAATGCCTCCACTGATCCAGAAATGGAATATGTTAAAGGATGAAGATAAAGATCTCTTCCCTTTACTTGAGGTATGCTGGGCTGGTTATTTAAGTAATCTAATGGTGCATTTCACCAAAAACACACGTTCGAATCCAAAATGGGCATATGATAAGAAAAGTGATAATAAATTTATATTCTGAATAGTTTCTATTCACATGCCCAATAAATATATAACTTGTTACTTTAATTATGATACCTCTATCCTAAGAAATACTGTTAAATAGAAAAAGCATAATGAACATAGTATACCTTTATAATAAATAGACAAAGGATTATACATGTTCTCTAACTTTTTTATAATTTAAATTTCATGTTATCTATTTTATATACACAAACGATGTACTCACACATACATGTGAAGTAGTATTGGGACTTGCTTCCAGTAAGAGAGAACTTTATATCTTTTCTGTCTAATTTGATGTTTTTTCCTTGTATACTTACTTTTTTAACTAAAAACAAATTTTATATGTTCAGGTAACTGAACATACTATAAAATGTGATAAATTAAACCTAGTTGAGGCCGGGTGTGGTGGTTCACACCTGTAATCCTAGCACTCTGGGAGGCCGAGGTGGGTGGATTGTTTGAGCTCAGGAGTTTGAGACTAGCCTGAGCAAGAGCAAGACCCCATCTGTACTAAAAATAGAAAGAAATTATATGGACAGCTAGAAAATATATATAGAGAAAAAATTAGCCAGGCATGGTGGCGCATGCCTGTAGTCCTAGCTACTCGGGAGGCTGAAGAAGGAGAATCGCTTGAGCCCAGGAGTTTGAGGTTGCTGTGAGCTAGGCTGACGCCACGGCACTCACTCTAGCCTGGGCAATAGAGTGAGACTCTGTCTCAAAAAAAATAAAAATAAAAAACCTAGTTGAATTGACATTGATGGTCAATTTAGTCATTTTCATTCTTTATTCCCCATTATTTCAAGGATCACCAACTTCTGCCATGGATTGTTCTTAGTCAAAGAAGTTAAGTCTTCTGTGACAAAGAGCAATGACTAATTCTAGGCCAGACGAAACAAGGAGCATCAGTATGGCTCATTTTTTTAATATACAGTCAGTCGTCCCTCAGTATCCTTGGGGGGTTGGTTTCCAGGAATCCCTGTGGATACCAAAATCCGAAGATGCTTGAGTCCCATATAAAATGGCATAGTATTTGCATGTAATCTACACATATCTTCCCAGTATACCTGAAATCATCTCTAGATTATTTATCATATCTAATACAATGTAAATGTTATATAAATAGCTGTTATACTGTATTTTTAATTTTTATTTATTTTTTTGAGACAGGGTCTCACTCTGTTTCCCAGGCTAGAGTGTAGTGGTGTCATTGTAGCTCACTGCAACCTCAAACTCCTTGGTTCAAGCAATCCTCCTCCTCTTGAGTAGCTGCGACTGTAGGCACATGCCGCCACACCTGGCTAATTTTTCTGTATTTTGTACAGACAGGGTCTTACTCTGTTGCCCAGGCTGTGTTTTCAATATTTTTGATTCAAGGTTGGGTGAACCCATGGATGCATAACCTGCAGATACAGAGGGCCAACTGTATTATTACTCTCAGGCTATGGCTCAAAATGTGCCCAACAATACGGTCCACCCACGTCATTGACCGTGATGGGAGCATGAATAAAAGTCTCTCTTAAATTTGAAGAAAAAAATAAGAATACTTACTACGCAGTCTGTCCTTTAAGAATAATTTTTATTATAGAAACTTTTTTTCTGAGGAACCCTCTCTTGATTGACAACGAGTGACTTCAAGAGGCGAGGTTTGAAAAAGAAAAACCTGCTACTGTAGGCTAGTAAAGCGGGTTCATAAATGACCAGGATCCTATTGATCAGTTTCAAGCATTTATCATAATCTTAACATATACCCAGAAAATTTAGCACATGTACTTTATTCTTTCTAGTGCCTATCTTCGGTTGCCACAGCCTTGCAGTCTGGCTTTCTTCCATACTGTGAACCTGTGTATCAGCGTTGTGTAAACCTAGTACAGAAGACTCTTGCACAAGCCATGGTATTTTTTTTTTTTAATGTCTTTCCCTCGTTTTAAACATTTTTCTAAAGATAGTCATAATGCATACAAACTTTTTCAGTAGTTGATTAAAAGCAAACTTTCAAAAACATTGTGTCTAATTTCAGCTGAACAATGCTCAACCTGATCAATATGAGGCTCCAGATAAAGATTTTATGATAGTGGCTCTTGATTTACTGAGTGGTCTGGCTGAAGGACTGGGAGGCAACATTGAACAACTGGTAGCCCGAAGTAACATCCTAACACTAATGTATCAGTGCATGCAGGTGAGACTTGTAAGATTAAAATGAATTCAAACCTGGTTCCCTGTGTCACATTGGGGTTAATTTCTTCTTATTTCTTGTAGGATAAAATGCCAGAAGTTCGGCAGAGTTCTTTTGCCCTATTAGGTGACCTGACGAAAGCTTGCTTTCAACATGTTAAGCCTTGTATAGGTATGAATGTTTTCTACTGCTATGAATGTGGTTTTTACACTTGATCTTAGACAAAAAGCCAAGAAGTGTTACGAATGTGGTTTGTAAAAGTTATCTTTATATCAGCTTTGTTTTTTATTGTTAAACTGAAATTGGATGAAACCCCAACATTTACAAATGAACATTTTAAATTAAAGTTGCTGTGAAGCAGGCAAGATGAGGAGAAATGTCTGTTGTTTCATGGAACTCACCATCACTTCAGCTTTTTCAGGCACTCCTGTGAGTGGAGGAAAGTTTGAATAGTACTACTTCTAAAGTAAAGGACCTGCCCACCATTGAAGCCTTAGTATACTATATGCTACTTCATGGACACTTTTTTGGTTTTGAGCAGCCTCCTTTTTTGGTAGAGGTACCCAGAAATAGTAATGATAAGGTTTTCTTCTCCAGTAAACCAGCATACTTTTTTAGATATCATAGAAAATGTCCAACAAATGTCACTTGAAGAGTAAATAATAAGTTGTTTCTGTATTAATAGCATAGCATTTGTTTTGGCCCTTTGTAAAGATAATAAGGGATTCCTTGAATGTTGTAACCTAAATTGCTCTCAGACCCAGGGGTTAGATGATTTTAGTTTTATCCCATGCCTTTCTGTATCTCAGTGTGTTGACACAGTTGTGCTTTTGAATAATAATTAATTCTGAGTAATAGTATTAATTATGATGTATTAGAAACCATCAAGTTTTTAAGCCTAACTACTCTAAAAGTGGAATTCTTTTGGGAATCTTGTCATACAAATGTTTACCACTTAATTTATTTTAAATTTAAACTTATATGAAAGGATTTAATATTTTTTACTTTTTATTATAAAATAAAGTTTTTCAGATGTAAAAAAGTAGAAAAAAAGTGTAACGGCTTCTGTTATCTATGCATATCAAATCATGTTTCCTGCATAACATTATCCATGATCAGACACAGAGACAGACCCCAGATAATTTTGGAGCAAATCTCAGACATACAATTTGAGCACTTAATACATACCTCTTCCTTACAATTGTAGTTTGTAGTTAAACCAGGTTTTTTGTCCTAAAGCATTTCCTGCACTTTGGATTTTACTGATTGCATCTAGTGTCATTTAACATGTTGCTCTGTCCTTTCTATTTACTATATTTAGCAGTTTGATATATATTTAGCAGTTTGATATATATTGATATATATATGAATATATGTATATTCATCATATATTTTCTTCAAATTGGGAACTTAAGCAGTACCTTATGGAATTTTTAATTAGGCTTGTTTCTTTTTTGCATTTATAGAGAGCATGTTTATATTAAAGAACACCTTCCATACTGAAGTTTAATGAGTTTCAGGATGTTTTTAAGACTTTAAAAGTAGTGTGTACTTTTAAGGAGGTACATGGCATCTAGTTGTCTCTTATTTTTTATGTTATTTTACTTTTAAGGAGGTACATGGCATCTAGTTGTCTCTTATTTTTTATGTTATCAACCATGGTGATTGTTATCTAGATTAGTGGTTCTCAACTGAGGACAATTTTGCCCTCCAGTGAACATTTGCCAGTGGTCTGGAGACATTTTAACACTGGGGAGGTGCTCCTGTTACCTAGTGGACAGACGCAAAATATGTTGCTAAACATCTTACAATGCAGGGGACAGCTCCTCTTCTCCCACAACAAAGAATGATTTGGCCCAAACTCTCAATATTGCTGAGATTGAGAAACCCTGGCTTAGATCTACTCATGTATTAGGAATTAAAAATTATGATACTTTGACTCTTCATTCAATAGTAAGAACATTTATATAAAGAGACATTTTCCCATATCAGTAAATTGTAACCCTGAGGTATAAATCATATAGGAGAGGCAAGATAGTTACTTGATTTTTTTTCCTTTTATTTACCAATTTGTTTCAGTTTAGGTTTTTTTGTTTGTTTTTTTCACTGGCAGTATTGAGCTCATGATGCTCAAGTTGTACTGCTGGAAGTGGGAACTTAAGTTAGCTCCTGAGTCCTTTCCGTTATGACAGTATAGTCCAGGTTTATTTGCACATTTCCTGCCTTAGTTTGTAATGAGGCATTTTCTGAGAGTCTTCTCATCATTCCTTTTAGTGGAAAATGATATTTAGAAACCACAATCTGAGCACTAGGGTGAAAGTTACTTTAAAAGCCAAAATCATTTATTTTTTTTAAAAAGAATTCTATGTATGAGAAACTAGCTTTGAAGAAAATTCCATTTTATCATGTTTTCTCTACTTTAAGTTTGAATTTTCTTAATCTGATGAGATTATTCTTACCAACTCTTTTGAGTGATGCATAAAATATACCAGAACTTTTCTTTTCTACATCATGAAAGTTCAATGGCCAGGTAGTCTCTCCTTCAGTTTCTACCTAGTAGATTTCCTTTAAAGTATAAAACACTGCTATTGAGAAGTTACGTAGTTTAAAATTTTCTTTTTCTAGCTGATTTCATGCCAATATTGGGAACAAACCTAAATCCAGAGTTCATTTCAGTCTGCAACAATGCCACATGGGCAATTGGAGAAATCTCCATTCAAATGGGTAAGATTTTTTTTCCCTTTAAAAGTATGTGTTTTCAGGTGCCTTGATATTTTCATAACTGCTTTTTTATGTAAATGATTTTTGTCTATATATGACATGTCACAGTTATTAAGGGAAGCAAAATATTTTACGTTGATATTTTAACATTAAATTTTTTCTTTTTTGTTTTTTTCTTTTTGGGATGATCTAGGTATAGAGATGCAGCCTTATATTCCTATGGTGTTGCACCAGCTTGTAGAAATCATTAACAGACCCAACACACCAAAGACGTTGTTAGAGAATACAGGTACCATATGACTGAACTGTTTCAGTGAAGAGAAAATTAATTGCCTTTTAATTTTAAATTAAGATGCGTAGAGAAACCAAAGCAAAGCTAGCTTTTAAAACCCCGCTTATTATTTATCTAGCAGCTATTTTGGATTCTCAGTAATGAAATGTACTGTTATAGCTACATTCCATAACCAGTTTTCAATAACTTTGGAAAAATACTTTTCTCCCCTATTTCAGTTTTTTAATACTTCCTAAAATGGATCCCAGCTAAGAGAACGATTGAACTATATGAATTTTGCTTTTAAATTAACTCAGAGAGTAACCCGGGAGCTGGGAAATTAAGATTTTTTTTTTTAATCTTTAAAAATGTGGTCAAAAATAGATTGCAATTTAGTAGCTAATTGATTAACAATGGTATATGTATTTTGTATTTCATCATATATTTTCTTCAAATTGGGAACTTAAGCAGTACCTTATGGAATTTTTAATTAGGCTTGTTTCTCTTTTGCATTTATAGAGAGCATGTTTATATTAAAGAATACCTTCCATACTATAGAACACTTTTGGAGGTGATTGGGTTCTTTTCTTTCCACCCTCCCTGATTGTTGCTAATGGTGTTGAAAGAATTAAATTTTGTTTGCATTCAGGCATATCCCTTTCTTTATATACTAAGATAATTCCAGTAATTTATTCATAGTAAATGAGGGTCTTAACAAAATACTAGACAAAGATTAAAATAAGGTTTTCCCACTAAGAAAGTTCCTTTTCAAAGGCATTTTAATTTGGTATTTTTAAATTATAGAAAGCTTATTTTATCCTAATATGATTAAAATTGATAAAGTTTATTGGTATGGAAGGAAATCTTTTAATTTTATGAAACAATTATCTGGCTGTTTGGCTGTATGGGTACTGTTTATTTCACAAAGTAAATTAGATTTTCTTGCTGAAAAGTACAAAAACCTATGTATAGGATGGTTATGAAATCTTGTCAGGTTTTTATCTCTTCACAATGCAGTACCTATACATGACATTCAGATTTGAAAGACTTGCCATTATAAAATCATTGTTGAACCTAAAGAAACTCCTATTTATTTTTAAATGTGAATGCATAACTGCAAATAAATGTTGAGTGTAATGTATATTAAAGTTTCTTGTGGGATATCATCTGATGATGTAGTTCCTTTTAACAAATTGGCTCTGTGTATAAGATTATAGTCTACATATGAATATATCCTAAATAAATAATAAATAGTTGGTAATGCCCTACAAGTTGATGGAATGAATTAATATCATTGAGAAACACACTTGGAATTCATTAGATTACTCTTAACCACAAGTGTCTGCATAAAGTATGATTTTCTTTCTTACCCAAAAGAATGGGTTTTTTTTAATTAATAAAATCGTTTTCTATAGCTAATGTCTACATTTTATCAACTTTTAATTATCAATATTTCATAAAGCCAATTCTTTAGTATGCTGTTATTTGCTTTTTTTCCAATTAGTATATCCTACACTGAACTTTTTCAATGGACCATCATCTGCTTTATCGCATGTTTCATTGGATTGTTCATACTTGCCTGTTTAATGAGAATGTTGCATAGTTTGTGTCTTTTGAACTTAGGTTTTCTTTCTCTTGCTTCATATGAATCTGCTGGATTTTAGTATTATCTGTGTAGTTTGCTTCAAGTAATCCTTAAACATTTTTCTTTACCCCCAACCCTTTTTTTATGAAAGGTTAACCTGTAAGTTTTTGAGAGAACACCATTAAAGCATCTCATGGTTTGTTTTCTGTTTGTATTTTTTCCCGTTGTGTATAAATGTATTTATATGTATGTACCTTTGAATTGCAGAATGCAATTCTGAGTTGTACTTGTTTTAGCTCTTTGTAAACTTAAGGACTTCGTGAATTTTGATGGTGAATGGGTATGCCCACTTCAGAATTTTAAAAAATAAAATTAGTGTGTAATCAGTATAATGTGTGCTGTGCCTTTTATAGCAAAGCCAGAATATTTTTTCCTATGGTCCACATATCACATGTCAGTGCAGTGGACTATGTAAATTTACTTTATTAGAATTTTATGTCAAGTATAGTCTGAAGTAAGTGAACTGTTAATCAGAGGTTTTTTGTAATGCGATTTGACTTCATAGCATAGCAATTTTCCAATTCATTCAGTGGGTAACATGCCACTTAAAATCTGACAACTGATTTTGATAATCAAGCAACAAACAAACGTCCACTGATTTGTTTGGGAAATGTTAACCACCACCACCACCCCCAAAAAAGAACACACTACCAAAATTTGGATTAGATTTTCTAATTTCCAAAGACTGGAAATCTTTGAAATCTTATAAAAAAGATGTAGGGAAATGAGATATTTTAACTCTTTTAGTTATAGAGAAATGTGTTTGAGTAGACAATTCAGAAATGTAATCACATTTATTGCTATTTCTTGGGGGGGAAAAACATAGATTTCATTATTAAATTCCAAAATTTTGACTGGCTTTTGAATGGAGATTCTCTAAATCCGTCCAAATATTGGTCATCTTATTAACCGAACGATATCTTGACACTTGATTGATCAAGAAAAGCAGTTTTATCATGGTTTTTGGTGTTCTCTCAATCTTTAGAGTTTTTTTAATTCCTTTTGTTTTTCTTTTTCCAAGAGTATGCCATATATGTTGCTGCCCCTTATTTTGGGGGTGGTAATAAACAGCACTGGTGAAATCTTATGTTTATTATCATACACAAATTCTGTTGGTTTCTGTTTCTGAGTTATTTGTTGTTTTTTCTTTATTTTTTCTCCTTCCCCCTCATTTGCTCATGTCTTGGTTGGCGTTTGGTGGTGTATAACCGTGATTGCGTTACCTTAGCAATAACAATTGGTCGTCTTGGTTACGTTTGTCCTCAAGAGGTGGCCCCCATGCTACAGCAGTTTATAAGACCCTGGTGTGTATTATTCAATCTTTTTTTTTAATTCATTTTTCTTCACTCTTTCTTTCTCTATCTCACTTTTAGATATATTTTCAGTTGGTTACAAAAATCACAATCCTTAATCATTGCCAACCATGTGACTAATCTTGTCCTATCAGGTTTGTGAGGTTTTTCAATAGCATCGTCATGTATATTTATTTTATGTTGTGGCTAACGACTAATTGATGCATGGGATAAGATTGTCACATGCTTGCTGTGTTAAAAAGCTTGATTATACATAAAAAGCATTTAAATATCCACCAGAAAAATTAAAATGCATGCAAATTCTATAAATTTAGGTTTTTGCATTATGTTTCATTTTTAGAATTAATTTGGAAACTTGGATTGCATTAAGAAATACATGTTTAAATTTGTTATGTATAAAAATCTTATTTGCTTGTTAATGTAGAAGTTAAACATCTATACCATAAGTCGTATAGTAATAGTTTATATTGTGGCAGTATATCCTATGTTCTGCTTCTTTCAATTGACATCATTTTTAGTAGTGTTTAATGGAATACAAGTCATAATAATACAGTTTTAAAAGTTAATTTGGTAACTTACTCTTCTTGACTCAGGCTTAATAGTTTAAATGGGAGAGTCAAATCAGTTGTCCATTTTATAGATGCAGTTTATTAAGAAAATGAATTTCACCATTTCTTCTATATTGAGATTAAAAGGGCCCAACATACAGGAAGTATGAGAAACTGAAACTTCAGCTTTCTAAAAACTCTTTTAATATAATCATTATCTATATTGTGGTGCTTATTCCATTAAATACTGTCCATTAGTATTGTAATTGAACCTGCTTCTTTCTTAAATGCTAAACTCAATTCTATAATTCAATAGGTGCACCTCTCTGAGAAACATAAGAGACAATGAGGAAAAGGATTCCGCATTCCGTGGGATTTGTACCATGATCAGTGTGAATCCCAGTGGCGTAATCCAAGTAAGATGTTCACAAGGATTTGTTGAACTTTTAATGTTCTGAATAATAAAATTTTAAAGGGTGAAATATCTTAAGACTTAATTATAAAAAACTTTATTCTTTCAAAAGTATTAAAAAGCTAATTAAACATTTACAATGTGTATTTCTTAATATCTTTAAATGATGCCTTTTTTTATTTCCTAAATCTTTCTTGACATGACATAAAATAGTAGTAGGTTGGGAGAGTAAGGTTATATATAATCTCTTCTTGAATTAAGCCAAGGATTCTTTGATCCACATTTCAGACCTCATTTATTTACTGTGTCCATACCCATCCATGGATGTCGATTTGCTGAGTTTGAGGATATCTACATTTAAACGAGTAACCAAGTAGTGTAGGATACTATCTATTACATAGAATCAAACTTAGAAATAATGAATAAAATAAAATATGAATCAGCCATTGAATTATTTGGCAATAGTGTTAATTTGATTCCAGTCAGGGTCCCTGATCCAACTAAAGGTTAGGGTTGGAGAGGGGAGTGCAAAACTATATTTTGGGGCCTAGGGATGCACGTTTGAGGGATAAAGTTACAAAGAAATGCTTTTATGGCAATAACTTTCTCACCTTTATTTTCAAGAAAATAAAAACCTTTCACTTCCAAGAGGAAGGTTGAACATTTTAAATAGAAACTTTTTGATATTTCCTATCTTGTATTAAGGTTTTTGTCAACTAAGTTTTAGAAACATGAATTATCAGCTTATAAAATTCAAGTTGATCTGGATGACAACATACAAATTAGAACTAGAAAAATCTTAACTAATTTCACATTCATATAATGTTAATAACTTACTATTAGAACAAGCCAATACTACCTTGAGAGAAGATCCATAGTTGCAAAATAACGTCCTAGAATTAAGTTTCTGTTTTTTCAATATTTAGGAACTTAAGTTGTCACATCAAATGTGTTTTAAGGGTATCTGATATGTACTATATTTTTAAAAAGCATCTTCCCATCAGGATTTTATTGTTTTTTTCTTTTTGAATTAACATTTTAAGACAATAAAAATAGCCTATAATGTGATGGCAAAATCACTGCCAACTTTGAGTTGGTAGAAATTTCTATTTTTTAGCTTTTACTCACATGCATTATTTGGATATGGTTAAAAGAAAATGTCACAAGTTTTATCTTTTAAATTTTTTAATCACACATTCTAGGTATCTGTATTTAAATTTTTAACATGAGACTTTGATATCTGGAAGATATGAGGAATCTTTTTTTTGTTTCGTTTTTGGAGAAAAGATCTCACTCACTCTGGTCCCTAGGCTGGGGTGGAGTGGCACCATCATAGCTCACTGTAGCCTTGAACTCCTGGACTCAAGCAATCTTCCTTGCCTCGGCCTCCGCTGTAGCTAAGACTATAGGTGCACGCTACCATGCCCAGCCTTTTTTTTTTTTTTCCCTATAGAGATAGGACCTTACCATGTTGCCCAGACTGGTCTCAAACTCCTGGCCTCAAGTGATCCTCCCACCTTGGCCTCCCAAAATGGTAGGATTACAGGTGTGAGCCACCGTGCCCAGCCAGGAATCATAATTTGAACAAACCATGAACTTTAAGCACATTTTATTTGCTTAAATAAATGTTTTATACACATACTTTAATATTAGTAAATTTTTTTTTAAATTAGTGAAGTTCTCTGAATTTAATAGTAAAATTTACAGTAGTTGACATGTCAGAACATCAGTATGTTGAATGTTGCATGTTGAACTGTCATTGTTTCAGTACAGGAGTCAAGATTGAGAAAATAGTTTTATTGAACATGTAAAGTATATTGTCACCTTATTCTTGTCTGGATAACCTGGTTATCTTAAGTAATTGAGAGTTGGGTTCTTTGTTATTTGGGTTGGGTGTTTGTAATTGCATAATTAGTTTTTCTTCTGACTTTCGGGCATTTTGCTTAAGTTTGTATCTGAAGGTGGGTCTTGAAATTTAGTTCTGTTAATTTCTGTATTTCAAATCAAGCTTATTTGATATATATTTAACTAGCTTTAAGTTATTTCTAGGCCAGTCAGAGCAGTAAAGTTTTTGAATTTATATTTTTCTTAATCCAATAAATGAAAAGCTCTTTTTATTGGTGTTGATTTTAATGATTTCAGTCCATTCTGATGCTAAACGTTTACTGGATGGCAGTTGTTTTGATATATGAGATAAAATACAACAGGGCATTAGATTCCAATATAAACTGAATGAGTCAGAGGTTCTTTAATGGTGGACTAATAGGGCAACCATTAAGTAATCACTTCAAATTCCTTATATCGTGATCGATTTTAAATGTTTTCCCTTTTTTAGTTGGGATTCTATTGTGGCACAAATTCTGAGGTTTACATATATCTTTTGCTGAGTTTGACAAACATTATCAATCTAAGATGTATTTCTTGTTACAGGATTTTATATTTTTTTGTGATGCAGTTGCATCATGGATTAACCCAAAAGATGATCTCAGAGACATGTTCTGTAAGGTAACTAATAAGTCTTTATTATGTATTATCCTGGGACTATTACAGTCGTAGTTGAAAAGTTTAAATTATTTTTACATTCCATGTGAAACTTAGGCTCTTCAAATCAGTATTGAAGATTATATGTAACCTTTTTTCTTGTTAACAAAGTTGACTTGTTCTTAAGATGTAGCAGTGACTCTACCGATAGAGCATGCACTTTGAAAATATTTTCCCAATAGTGCCACTAATTCATGTGATCTCATTGTTTCACTCACGGAAAATAGCGTATGTTTTTCAAGGTGGATAACTGAGATTTGGATTGGACTGTAATCTGAAACTGTTGAGCAGAGTGTAAATCTAAGTGGCTTCCACAGGGATTAAGCCGATATAGTTCTTTGCTTTGTTAATGCCCCCTTTTGGTTAACTCCAGTCAGCACTCAGCTGTAACAGTAAAAAATAAAATACAATTGCACATTTGAATTACCTAATATTAAAATTAGAGAACTGCAATTGAAACCAGAAACCCAAAGCTTGTGTATTTACAGTTTAAAATGACATAATATGACAAAAACTTTATTCCTTGGATGAATTCTATACTTTATTTTTCATTGATACGATATCAGAGATTGCTTAGAGTACGTCTGTTACTAGGACACTTGCTGAATCCTAAGGCATGTGTTATGAGGTACTTTTAGGCGAGTCATGGAATGGTGTAGAATCCAACAAAGGCTGAGAGTAACTACTTTAAAATGGATAAAGTTTGAAATAATAAAATCAATAGTGTCAGACTTCAGAAGCTGTGCAGATCTGAGGTCTTCTCTTTCGTTGTTAATAAGTTAATGGTTTTTCACTCGTTGCAGATCCTTCATGGATTTAAAAATCAAGTTGGGGATGAAAATTGGAGGCGTTTCTCTGACCA
The DNA here is from genome assembly GCF_020740605.2 of Lemur catta. Lineage (NCBI taxonomy): Eukaryota > Metazoa > Chordata > Mammalia > Primates > Lemuridae > Lemur > Lemur catta. Next base: position 45,816,854 of record NC_059139.1, read on the forward strand.
GTTTCCTCTTCCCTTAAAAGAGCGTCTTGCAGCTTTTTATGGTGTTTAATCTAATACACTTAAGCTGCAGTCCCAAAATTAGGGGTAAGTTATAAGAAGTTTGGAAATTTCTAGATGAAGAAAATTTGGTTAGGACTGTAATCTCAGACTGTTGAATAGAATAAAAAGCTATTTGTTTTCTATAGGGCTTGAATAAAAATTAGTCTCATTATTATGCTATATTGAAGTTTAAATTTAAAATCACCCAAGTGAAGGCTAGAGAATTTTTTAAAGAACCAACAAGCCAAAATAAAATGAATGGCTCCACTTTGAAGCATGAATTTATAGTCTCTGATATAAGAATTTTCTATATTATGAGCTTTTAAGGAAAACACAAGTAGAATTGAAGCTGGGTTTTGACTCACTATTTTTCAACATGTTTTATTGAGCTCAGCACTATGGTTTAAAAACAGTTAATGAAAGATTCTGTTTTGATTTGATTTAAAATGTTAGAGGACTGTATGCCCATTTGGACTCTGGCTCTTTGAAGTTTTCTTTACTTTAATGGGACTAACAATTCTGATCTCTTAGCTTCAGTTTCCTCATTGAGTTATGTTGACAATTAAATACCATACTGTATGTGAGCCAGACACGGTGATTGCATGCCCATGGTCCTAACTACTTGGGAGGCTGAGGAGGGAGGGTCACCTGAGCAGAGAAGTTGAAGATCAGCCTGGGCCACTTAGTGAACTCCATCTCAAAAAAAAAAAAAAAAAGAAAAAGAAAAAAGAGAATACTATATACTATGTATGATCCCAGAACTTTTATATATTGCCTGGCACACTAAGTTGACTCAGTAAATGTTAGGAACACAGGAAGTACAGTAGACCAAGGTTTTGACATTCTTCTTTAGGTTTTGAACATAAATTGAGACATATTTGACTGAAAGCCAGAGGACGTGCTGAATGTGTATACAAAAGGTGTACAACAAATTGAATTGTACTTTACATTGAATTGGAGTTTTTGTTTGCTTGCTTATTTACTCTGAGCTAGATTTTAAACCTGGAAAGATTTCATCATCCAGGTTATCTAACCTAGAAGGCAGTAAATGTGGGTTTGCAGCCTCTGGAATGTCTCAGAGCCCTTTGTCCCATGTGTTGTCCCACTTTGGTCTCGAGTCCTCAGAGCTGTTTTACAGCTTTGGCATTTTAGAAAAGTGCTGGATTCAGTTTATGTTAAATTATGAGAATGCAGTAGATAAGAATGACTTTTAACTTCAGAGATTCAATAGTGAGCTACTAGTAGTACTCTGAGACTGTTTTAAGACAAGATATGAAATAAATTCTCAGTTTTCTAATTAGACATAATATGGATCCATACCTTTTATTCCTGCCTTTTTGTACTCCTCTTCCTTGTTTCAGAGGCAGGAGAAAAAGGGGTTGCTTGTACTTCTCCACAGATGAACTAATCATTCTCTGTGAATTCACATCAACATTCATAAATGTCCAAAGTTTGACATGAGTGGGTAGTAGAGTTTTGTTGTAAAAGGACCACTATCAGGTAATAGTTTAAATCTCCCAGTAATCTTACCTTATTTATTAATGTCCATTTTATCGTTAAAATTGTGTTAGCATTAAAAAAAGTTCTTATCAGGAAAATCAAGTGACCTGAGATATAGAAATGACCAAATGAAATAGGGTCAGAATAGTAACTAATTAGGAACATTGAGAAAGGCAGGTATTAAATTTAACTTTTTGTTAATTTACTGAATGTAATGACCCTAGTGTGGTAATAAACACTCATGGTGCCTCCTAGGCTACAACATCAGATGACCGAAAATAATTAATTCTTTATTTTTTGGTAGATTATATTTGTTTGCTTAATATTGTGAATACTAGGGAAAAGGATGATATTTTAATTCTTACTAAGGAAAGTGCTTGTCCTAAAGAAAGTGCTATTTTGATTTTGAAGAAAGTAAGGCAACTTGTTATATAAGAAATAATCAGTTTTTATTGGGTCCCATTTTGCAAAAGGGGTAAAAAATTAGACTGATAACATCATGCAAGGTACATTTCATCTATACAGAGTGCAGCATGCTTTTCTGTGTGTGTTCCCAGGTTGGGCTCACTTCTCATATCTGATGTAGGTGACAATTCAGTGCCATAGGAGAAGGAAGAAACATAGTTATAATTGACGAGCATGATCTTAGGCAATTTGTCCAATTTCTCGTTTTCTTTATAGGTAAAAATATCATTATTATTTGATTAATTTTGTGTTCCACCAGTTTTGAAAGACAGTTGTTAAAGATAAAATTGCTTGTTTTGTTCTTTTTCTTATAGGTCCTTCGGTCTTGGAGACTATGAGGGAGCCTCTGCACCCAGGGAAAATGTTACCCTTTACAGGGGGGAAGGGTAAACCAGTAGGGAATACAGTACAATCCCAACCCTACTGGGAGGGGCGGGAGGGAGGTGTTGCCGTCACTGTATTAAGTCGATGTTGGGAAATGTTTTAACATCTGGAGCTTTTGTGGGTGGAAATCTGTCTCCAATTACAACTCTGCACTGGATGTGAAGAAGCAAAAAAAAATCTGTTCAGTCCGCTCACAAAACAGTACATTCTGGAATATTATGGGGAATTGTACCAAAACAAGAACCATATAAATGATGCATAGGGATAAGAAAGAGGAAAAATTCCTTAGTGCACAATAAAGGAAACCTAAGGGGGTTACAAACAGTAAAGAAGCTTTTTTTTTTTAATTTAAAGATTTTTATATAAATTTTCCCCATGATGGGGCCTTGTTTTGCATGCTGATGAAGAACTACACAAACAAAACTAATAGAGTTAAAATCAGCTTGCCTTCCCATAGTAGAAGCAGGTTCTTGGAAGTTACAATTTAAGGTACCCCCCCAAAAAAGTTGGAAATAAAACAAAACAAATTTAAACAATGAAGCACCCTGTGAAATGCCAAATGAGTCACTCCTTTTACCTTTGTGGGGTGGGCAGGGAGGGAAGAATAAATGGGGTGGGGCATATCAAACTAAAGATGACATCTTAATTTTGCATTAAACATTAATGTAGTGGATATAATTTGATGGTTGTACTTCATTAGATTTAATTTCTAGGCCAAGATGTTATTTTTAAAGTGCAGTTTAAGGTTCAGGCATGCATTCTGGCTCATAGTGATCGAAAGTAATTTAAATTAGTGGGAAAGTAGCATGCTTGTATCACATAGAATGAGGTTGGTATTCATTTACCTATGTTGCGCCAGTTTGTGTTGCAGTTTACCAATTCAATATAGCCCTGCATTTAAAATTCCTTTTTAAGATTTGTGGATTTTATTTTTATTAAGAATATAGATATATAAAGTACTGTAGTTTACAGCTAGGCCTTGAAATATCTTTTTTAGGATCTGTTAGGAATAAGATTGATATTGTATTGTGTGTAACCTGCACAATGTGGAAAGCTGATATACCTGTGCAAAATCTTTGCCTCTGTGCTGTCAGTGTGATGTGCTTTCTGCATGGTTATATACTACTAGTGATTTTATCAAAACTTCTAAAATTTAAATTACATGGTAAAAGATCTGTAAAAAAGGCTGCATAAATGTTAGTTGGCAGATAAAGACAATTGTAGAAGTTGAAAAATGATTGCTATATTTCAATGTTTATTCCCACTCAACATATTGCCTTCTAAGCTTTCTTTTTTTTTTTCTTTCTTTCTTTTTTTTTTTTTTTTGTTCAAAGCATGATCTTAAAGATATGTTTAAGTTAATGGATGTAATGCAGGGTTCCTACACTGTATTTGGCGCATGTTGGTGGCCCTCTGTGCCCTAGATATATGCACACAGGGTGCAAGTTGAAAGCTACAGAGTGAAAGTTGGTTTGGATCCTCTTCATTTCATTTGTTTAGCTTTTCTGTTATTTTTCTCTACTTACATGTATTCCTGTGAATAAATCCTTGTTAAGTTAACCCTTTACTTTTCCTTCCATGTGTATTTTCTTATATACTGTGAATGTGAAACCTAACTGGTACACTTGATCTTGTGTCCATATGAAAGTGCAAGTCTTTATTAATTTGGATTGCCTGAACAGTGTATCCCATGATGATGAAGGAAAATGGAGAGATTTTTCTTTTTAACTCTGCTGGTCAGAGATGAAGCCACGCCTTTCCATTTTTCAATGCTGCATATTTAATCTGCAACAAAAATGTTAAGCCATAACAGCCTTTTTATATTTTAGTTTGTCACCTTTGCATTGCAGAATAAATACTGAATAACCATTTTTATAAGCAGTTGCTCCTCTTTGCATGGTTCTATTCTCTAAAAGTGTTGAATGATACAGCCATTGCACTGAAGTTTGAGCTGTGTGGGTGTGAATTTATAAGTACTGTTTCAAAAAATTTCAAATGCATGGTAGCATGCAGAAAGGTTTTTGTTATTTTGTGTGTTTGTGTGTGTGTGTGTATGTGTGTGTGTGTTGGTTTTTTTTTTTTTAACATGTTCTTTTACTTTCTTTCCTCTACTTTGGCTTTGCAAATTTTGGTCTGTAGAGCCTGAAATTAAATTATTTTATAATGCCCAATTTTTTTAAAATTATAAGTTAGATTTAAAGAGTATGTGACATTTTGCTTTCTGGTACCATAGCTTCACTGGAAGCCCAAAATTTGGTTCCTATTTAGTCTTTGAGTAGGGTAGCTATTTTATTCTTAAATAACAGTGATATCCTGTAGTGCTTCAAATACTTCTTAGAATTTAATAAGACAGATATTTTAATATTCTGGAATAGGTAATATTTTAAATTGAAAGAAGTGGTCAAATTTTTCTCTAAACACAGTAAAACAAACACAACCTTTAGTAAAGTTATATGGACCTGTGATTGACAATTTTATATTGACTAAAAGCAATACTATCACCTATCTGATTAAAAATCAGTTTTCAGTTAGGTAGATGAATAACACTATAAGGATGTGTTTTTAAATTTAAAGGAGATTTAACTTTAAAACAGAAAATTTAATTACGTAAATATGACTGGCACCCTGAAATTGGGTTGGGTTTTTTTTGTATTTTTCCCCCCTTAAGGTTATTGTTTCTTCCTAATTTATATTTCAGATACATAGTGTAGCACAGGAATTTGCAGAAACCATTTAAGTTATCTTTTGAGGTAAGCTCTGATTTAGCATTTAACTTGATAAAACCTAATACATCATGGGATATATATATATAAAGCAACTTAATTTTTGTGGTGTAGTCTTAGTAATTGTGAATGTTGACTGAATGTCTATGAAATTGTGAGTTTGTCTTTGTTACATTCCAGTGTTTCTGCCTCTTGGCATGCTTAAAGCACGGCTTACTTCATCTGCTCCTTACACACTAAAATGCTATTAGTGTGCTCAACTACAGAATAGCCGCTGCTAAGTGATGTAGATTTTCTACTTGAATATTTTTATGTTGTAGGAACCTCAGGAGGTCAGTGTTTACTGTTTTATATATGCCTTCTTTTTCCTGTTTGAGCTTCTCTCTTTGAAGGATTCTAACAGAATAAAAGCTGCTGATCAACCTAAGTTGGAAACAGAAAGTATATTTAATTTAAAGGCATGTTTGGCAGTTCCATGTTACAGTACATTAGCAAGGAAGTTTTGTGCCACAAGTATCATTTATTCAAGAAAGAATTTTGCTTTTTGTATTGTCTAATCTCTCTAATGACTTCATACTGTGTAAAAAAAAAAATCACTTTTTAAATATTTTTGGTTGGTTATTTCCCAAATAATCAACATGTAAATAATCTTTAAGAGCCAGTTCTGATGCTTTACATTATTGCTACTTGATTTTGTTACGCAAGTTAGATTTCAGAAGAATATATTTTAGAACACTTAACGAAGCCATTACATCTTTAAAACAAAACAAGTAGCATATATTTTGTAATTAACGTATTGATGAACACTGTGATTTTTTTTTGGTTAAAATTTTTTCATTGATCTGAATTGCTTAAATTGCATATATTGTGTAAAATAGGATCAGATGTATATTTTAAACTAATTTCAACTGACTTTCCTCTTGAAATGCTTTGTCTACTCAGTTATAAAGTATTCAGATACAGTTTTATCTCAGGTGAATACTCCTATATCGTTTTTGCTTTGGTGACATATGCTTATAAAGGGTCATCATACTTAAATTCTTTGTTTTTTAATGTATTTCATTGAGACTCTTCCCTTTCTCATTTTTCCTATCATTCTAGCAGACAGGGGTGGTATAAAGCCAGCCTCACAAGACTTTTGCGTGCAGGTATACCTGAAAGTGAGTTAAATTTGGTCCTTATTTTCTCTAAACCCTCAAAATAGTCCCCCATATAAAATCCTGCATAGCAGAAATGCCAGAATTAAACTAGTAATGTTGTAAACCTTTAGTCTAAATTTAAGCCCTTTGCCATGAAAAGGCAGGAAAAAGTGGTTTTTTGGTTCATATAATTAATCTATATTATTCATATTGAATGTATTAACAGATAATGGTGCAAAAACATTCTTCCCAAGAGAAGAGTGTATCATGCATAACTGCAGTTTAAATCCTTCCTTTGGTAGTACTTTAAAACTTACACAGCTTTGTTTATTGAATTATTTTTGCAAAGAATACAAAAGGGGGAAAACACTAATTGTTGCGACTAGTACTGTTAATGAAGTGTAGCCCTTGGAACCTTTAAGAAAACTGTGGTCTTCAGATAGTTATGGGCCTGGGATAATTTAGATCAAAAATCAGATCAATAATGAGCTGTGTTGTTAACAATATTATCTGGTAATAATACCATGCAGTATAGCATTGTATACCAACTTAGTACATTTCATACTGTATTAAATATGGAAATACTTCTAACACCTCTTTAAAATTTTTACATAAAAGTTAGTTTTATTCACCTGTACACTTTCCAGGTGATTTGTGGCTAATTTCTTCAGTCTTCACATAGATGTTTCCCCCATTGGCATTACTTATGTGTAGATTTATTCCTAATTATTATACATATACATTTTTAAGGTATACATTTAAATTACAGCAACTGTTTATTGTGGTTTGTATCCCAGAATGTATTGTGTTTTTAAAAAAAGATGCATAATAGTTGAATGTATGCATGATTTTGAGAGAAGTTTTTTTTTTTTTTTACCCTCTCGTATATTTTAAAACCAAGCCAAATCTTTTTGCCAAGCAGTATATCACTAATTAGAAAACAAGTAGTAGTCTTCCTTTTATTACAGTTTTTGTTTATCCACTATAGAATTCCCTATAATGTGGCTTGGTATTATACAGGATTAGATATTTTATAGGTCTTACATCTTTCTACTATATATGACATGGTTAGCCTATAAGGCAATGTTGGTCCCCTTCTCATATCAGCCTCATAAAGAGGTTCCACTGTACTTTCCTCATAATACTTTGTTGTTTTCCTTTGTGGATATATAACCAAATTGAGCTTCAGTGATTTTTATGGAGATAATAATTAGACAATACTATGTAATTAATTTTACTTAATAGATTATCATCTTGTGAGAAGAGATGTTTAAACGTGGTAAATGACTTCACTTCATATTATAAAACAGTTTTACGCATATGTTAACATTGGGTGCAATAATTTAGTAGTGTTAGCTTTAGTTATAAATAACTGGATCTTTCTGCTGACAACTTAGGTTGTATGAGTTACGCTTAAAAGCTTTAAATCTGATGTTTCCTGTACCTGCCACACTATGTTAGAATGTGTCCTTCAAACATATCCTCCTGCAACTTCTCAAACTGTACTAAATTGATATTTCTTGAAATCTAACTCTGTGCTAACAGATCTTCATTTTAAATAGAATACGGTTTTAATTTTTGATAAGCTGCTGAATTTTAAAGAGAGTTTTTTGGGGCCACCAAATATTTTGGATCATGCAGAGAATATATATTGTACTGTAGTAATTTTGTATTTACATTTGTATGATGTGACATAATAGATGTGAATGTTAATCACTGCTTGACTATGTTAATAAAGTTGTTTAACTATATGTTGCACTCTGATTTTTAATGAAAGGAAATGAACTTACTTTCTCCCCCTCCCCCATTTTGGGTTCAGGTGGATCTTGTGGGTTTTTTTCTTGTTTTTTTTCCTTGAGGTTTTTTTCCCCTTAGCTTACACATTAGTACACTCTTGTTTAACATCACTTAGTCTTTAAACCCAGTATTTGCTTATTTTGTATAGTGTAGTAAAAAACCTGTTTTCCCTTCATTTTAACTCCTATTGATAAATTTTAAACAGTCGATTCTAGGTTCAGCTGTTTGAGAATGGGGAGGTACTACAAAAAGAAAATTGATGGTGAAGTTGTGAATATAAAACATTGATGTAAGGATAGATCACATGAGTGTGTATGAATGTATGTCCTATTAAGGCTTCCTGTTTATCCTTCAAAAAATTAAGACTTGTAATTTTGGAAATCAACATGTATAAAGTAGTAGTTTCCTCTTCGGGTTTTAATCCATTAATATAGTTGCAGGATACTAATTAAAATTAAGTGTATTAATACATTTCAGGGAATATGTATACATAGCAGTCAAGTAGTTTTTTTTTTCTTTTTTTAAGACAAAAATCTCACTCTTGCCTAGGGCTAGAGTGCCATGGCATCAGCCTAGCTCACAGCAACCTCAAACTCTTGGGCTTAAGTGATCCTCCTGCCTCAGCCTCCCGAGTAGCTGGGACTACAGGCATGTACCACCATGCCTGGCTAAGTTTTTCTATATACTTTAAGTTGTCCAGCTAATTTCTTTGTATTTTTTTGGTAGAAACGGGGTCTTGCTCTTGCTCAGGCTGGTCTCGAACTTCTGACCTCGAGAGATCCTCCCACCTCGGCCTCCCAGAGTACTAGGATTATAGGTGTGAGCCACTGCACCTGGTCCTCAAGTAGTCTTTTGAAATTTAGAGCATTTTAGACCAAGAAAAAAACCAAAGATTAGTGCAGCCCACCCAAAAGCTTTTAAGAGAAGTGAGTCTTGGGTTTCTTTTCCTTGGTTACTTGCATGTGAAAATATTTGAGATATCTCCATTGTGTTGACGAGAAAAGAAACTTGATGTCATTCTAAAATACATCATCAAAAGAAAATTTTGTGATACCAGAATTTAGGACTTAGGTTATGGGAGAAGATAATTAAAATCAGCGTAATCTTTTGTTGTTTAAGATTCTAATTTAAAGAATCTTAAAGAAATTGTGCCTGAAGCCAAAAATCTTTTCTTGGGTAAGTCTTTATGTTTTAGTTTCACTAAAATTAAAGTCCTATATGCAGATGATCTTTTTTTTTTCTCCCCAGTTCAAGTGATTAAACTTTTTTGAGACAGGATCTCTCTACTGCCCAGGCTAGAGTGCAGTGGCATCATCATAGCTCACCGCAGGCAACCTCTCTCAGCCTCCTGAATAGCTGGGACTACAGGCATGCACCACCATGCCTGGCTCTTTTTTTTCCAACCTCCAGAGATGGGGTCTTCCTATTGCCCAGCCTGGTTTTGAGTTCCTGGCCTCAAGCAGTCCTCCTGCCTTGGTCTCCCAAAGGGCTGGGACAACAGGTGTGAGCCACTGCAGCCAGCTAAACCATCTTAATGATAAATGAGTAAAGCTGGCTTAATTTTTGAACTGACAGCCATTTTTATAGTAAATTCATAATCTGAGTCCAACAGTTTACATTTCATGTGATTCTTTAGGGCTGACTAGAAAAGTGGCAGTTGGAACTACACAGCTCTGAATTTGGATTTCCTTTGCACTGTATAGTGGACTGTGGGAATTGCTGAGGCTCTGTCATTTTTTTAATCCTTAATCTCTGAATCAGTGTTAACTTGATGTGAAAGTTTAAGAAACATCTCCAGTAAGACACAATTTGTCAATCACAATTTGAAAATTTAATGCAATTTCTACATCATTGGTAAGAATGATACAGAGAATTGTTACAGTAGGAAACTTTAGGTTTTTGTGCCAGTTATTAATGAAATTTATTTGTATGCATGTTATAGCAATTTTATTCTGATGACTTAAATTTTAAGTATTCCTTTTCAAACTTTAGTTGCTTTTTGAACAACTTCCTTTATTAAACAATTTAAGAAAGGCAGGTAACAATTTTAAATGAATTTTAATACAACTACCCAGTGATCCAACTACTGTTAATATTTCTGTGCATTTGTGGGGCTTTTAGTTATACTGTATCCACATTTTCTGGTTAATAAATATACATTGACATCCTATGTAGTAATCTCTAAACAATTTACACAGTTGTCTCACTATTGTTGGACATTCAGAAGTTATTTCTAATTTTTCACTCTTAGAAATAAAGCCGTGGTGGGTGTCCCCATGCTTAAATGTTTGCATACATCTGCAGTGATTTCTTAGTGGAGTTGCCAGGTCAAAGAAGTTGGTATGGTACAGTCAAATTACCTTTCAGTTAACGTGTACTAATCTTCATGTTCAGCACCAACTTAAGTGGGTGCTGCCATGTATGTTGTAAGTTGTGATAGAGCATGATTTTCTAACTTTAGGTTTCTTACGTGAAATCTATGTTTTCATATTACATATTTAACAGTTACCTGAGTCTCATATTGCAGGCACTGTTCCCTGGTCTCATGGAGCTTAAATTTTATTGTAGGGAGGCAGATAAGTAAAATAGTGTGTTACACGGTGGCACGTGCCAGTGAGAAAAAAGAGCAGGAGATGGAAGGTGGTGATAATGGGAGAGGCTTGCAATTTCAAATGGGGTTAGGAGGTAGAAGGTCTGGAAGGGGATCATTTGAGTAAAAACCTGAAGGAGTAAGCCTGTGGATGTCTGAGGGAGAGTATTTTAGATAAAGGGAACAGTAAAGAAATGCTCTGAGACAGTAATGTGTTTGATACGTATTACAAATGAGAAGGATATAACTTGAGCACCTAGAGCAAGGGAGAAGAGTAGTAGATTAGATTTAAGAGGTAACTGAAGGCCAGATAGTATTGGCCAGTGTTACACTTGAATGTAGTAAGGAGCCATTGTAGGGGTTTGGGGTGATATTGATTAGGAACAAACAGTCTATAGCTCAAGGGTGGAGGCAGGTAGAGCACTTAGGTGTTGCTATTATGAACAATGGAGAGGTCATTGATGGCTTGAATTAGGGTGGAAGGTGAAAAGTGGTTTGATATCTGTATATATTTTAAGGAGGAAACAAGATTTGCCGGCATAATGGATATGGGTTGTGAGGGAAGAATCACACATGGCTTTTAAGACACTTGGCCTGACTGGAGCAGCTGGAAGGGTGGAATTGCCATTAACGAGAATAGGAAAGGTCTGGCATTTGGTTTGAGCCATCCATGAGGAGAAGTAGAGTGAGCAGTTCTGGAGTTTGGGAAGATAAGCAGGCTGAAAATCAAAAACTGGAAGTTGGTGTATAAATGGTGTTTCCAGCTAGGAAACAACATCTGGAAATTGGAGAAATTAATGATGGCAGGGACTAAACCTGAAACACTCCAACATTAAAGTCTAAGAATTGAGTAAAGAAAACCAAAGGAGCATGGTATTCTGATGTATGGACTATCTGGACTGAGAATTTACTTTGCATTTAACAATGTAAAAGCCATAGATTTTGGCAGATTCTTGCATGGCTATAGAAGAAGCAAAATGAGTGCTCTCATTCCTCCCTCCAAGGGTTTCTACAGAGTTTGGGCTTCCATTTTCCTCAAGGCCAAGTTAAATGGCTTTGTTTTCTTAAAAACTGAATTGTTCAGGGAAAGGTGAAGAGTGAGCAGGCCAGAGTGACCTGAGATAGATCACTTCCCTAGTTACCAGTTTGTAGTGTCTAAAAGTAAACACTTACCCCAAAAAATTAGTGACAAGTTTTTGTAATTAGACAAGATTAGAGTTCATATGAAAAAGTAAGGCAAGCCAGAAAAATTATTTTAAGAATTGTAGCTACAGGTATTAAAAACTACTGATGCATGCATAGGCAGCTTAAAAGAGCTATGTCCTGAAACATAAAAATGCACCTGAAACTATAGTATTTCACTTCAAATTAATGAAAAAAGATGGATTATTTGACAAATGTGAAAACTGGGTGGAGATACTTGCAAAGAAGATTGGATTCGTGTCACACTGTATACCAGAATTCTAGATGGCTCAAAGAATTAAAAGCAGCATATTAAACCTTAAATTTCTTTTTTTAAATATAATCTTAGTGTGGGGTAGGCATTTCTAGGTATGAGACAAAACCCAGAAATCTTGAAAGAAAAGATTGACTTTAAAAGAAAAAAAACACTAAAAGTTGCATGACAGATTCTAAAAACTTAGGGGAAATTTGGCAGTCCCCCTTTACAGAAAATGGGTACTTCCCTAAGTTATAAAGCACTACAAGGCAGTACGACAACCCATTAGAAAAATAGGCAAAGGATATGAGTAGTCCATAGAAGACGATTTGTTTTAAAGATAGTCAATTGAAATCTAACTATAATTAGATCACTTATACATATTGGCAAAGGTCAAAAAGGCTTGGTGACATGCTCTCATTTAGGGAATACGGAAATGGGCATTCATACATTGCTGGTGGGAGTAAATTAGTACAACATAAAGGGCAATTTAGAAATTATCAAGATTATATATTTTATATGTATGTATATAGCCTTTGAACTATAATTCATCCCCTAAGTACTTAACCTACATGCTAGCTCACAAACAAATGGAAAGGTACTAAATATCTTCACATTCAATGAATTGGTAAAATTTGAAAACTCAAGTGATAGCGATTGTTTAAGAATGCATGATGAAGGAACAGGAATTTGTAATTCTGATTTAGTACAACTACTTTGGAAACCAGTTTGCCATTAGCCAGTAAAGTTGAAGAAATGGGTGAATTTTATAAATAATACTGAGCAAAAAAAGCCAGTTTCAGAATACTGTGCCTACACAGAAGCCATTTCTAGGTAATTCAAAAACAAACTAAGCCATACAAAATTAAAATGATTACATCTTTGAAGGAGAGCTGAGGATTCAATCATGAAGGATCCGGGTAGTGGGTACCTGGATGTTCCTTTATTGTTTAAATGGTACATAAATATTCATGTATATTTCACACACAAGTTCATGGCAATGGAAAATACCCATTTGATTACTATGTATTGGCATACCAATCTACCCTGATTTTTTTTTTAGTAAGTTCATCCTTTATAATAAAACCAGTCCTGAAAAAAAAAAGGCAAATTTATGATAACACATGTATGTGTTATGTGTTAACTGAAGGTCTTTGTTAAACTCAGGTATTTAATATTTTCTATAAGGCCAGAATAATATACTTGTATATTAAGCTTTCTAAAATCTTTACTGATAAACTTCCTTCAGTACTGCTGCAATCTGAAGGCACTTTTTCCCAAATAGGAGAGTATATCTAAGATGCTGACTTCTGAACACTTATAACAACTTAAAATTAGCACTTGTTCAAAGGCCCTGTCTTCATATGCAAGATGGAAGGAATTGAGGGTTACTAAGCCTTTTCCATGTGTGCTATGATTTTAAAAGCATTTCTGTTTTTGTTAAACCTCACCCTTTATTTGTCAATTGCAGGCATCCACATTTTCTTTAAAATTCTTATTAATAAAATGAACTTTTCTCGAGATCTAAGCCTTTCAGGACTTTAAGCTTGAACTATACCTGGTGATATATAAATAAAAATATTTCCACTAGAGGGAGCCATTTACCTAGATTAAGCCTGGAATGTTAGTATTTGGACAGTATTTTGTAGAAACAAGGCATATACCTACAATGAGCATATTTCTACCCCTTAAGCTCACTGAACCATGATATTTTTACATGAAAATAACCTTGAGAACATTTTTTAGAGCAGTTTTTAAATTTCATATGTTCTCCCCTGGGGATGCAGAGAACCTTCAAGATGTTTCTATAAATCCAAGTACAGGATGTATGATCTAAACAGGGCATCTCAAACATTAATGTACATATATGTCACCTAGGAATCTTGTTATTTAACAAAATACCTGGATTCATTAAGTCCGGATTAGGCCTGAGATTGTGCATTTCTTTACAGGCTCCCAGGTGTGCCTTGCTGCTTATTTATGGACCTCACTTTGAGTTAGCAAGGACCTAGAAAGTTCTTGGGAAACTGAAGTTCCCTTATAACAACATGAGTAAATATTTAACATGAAAGCTTCACAAGAGGGCAGGAGCTTTTTATTTTTGTTTGCTCAAGTGTCCGCAGTAGCCTGAACAATTCCTAAAACAAAGTAGATGCTCAATAAATATTTGTTGAATGAATGAAGACAGTGTCTTAACTGCTTTAAGTATATTAACTCATTTACTCTTCTTGACAGCCTCTGAAGTAAGCTCTATTTTTCCTGGTTCACAGAGAAGCAAATAAGGCATATGTAGTGGAACCAGGATTTGAACCAATAGTATTAACTTGTTGGTCTAGCTCCAGAGTCCATGTTTTAACAAAAATACTATACTGCCACTCATTTTTAGGTAACGTCATCAACAAAGAGGTCAAGTGTCAAGCTGATAAAACTATTGTCCAATTGCCTGACGTAATATATCTGTTTATGGTCACTTGTTCCTGTCAGATTGTGGAGTTTGCTATGCCACAACATAGAGTTCTAATGATGGTAGTCAACACTACACACTGTCAGCATGGAGAACATTTCCCAACTTTCTGGTTTGGCTCACAGATTGGGGGTGGGAAAGTAACAGAGACGTTCAGTTAAGACCCACTCAGGGTTCATGAAGGACAAAGATACTACCAGTCCTCATCCCATTACCTAACTTAGTTAAGCCTCATAGTTTCATCAGCAGAAGGAATGAATCATGATCCCAAATTAAGGAGGCTTGATAGAGACAGGGTCTCTGCAAGTGTTCTTTGGCAACCAGCCAGATGGGAGTTATTTAACATCTATCTTTTAGGTCTCTTGCTGCACCAGGGTTCAGTACTGAGCCATCTTCTCTGGCTTACTGTTAGAAATTGCCATCCCAGTTATATCATCATATTGTCAGAAAAGTTTTATTTTACATTATTTTTCTAATCTTCTAAAGCCACTATTTGATCCTATTTGCAAATCTGGTTTTAAAAAGATTGCTGTTTAAAATTCTATCTACCAGAAGTCTGTACATAATTTAAAATGGGGGTGAGGTACGTTGTATTAATAAAGTTCATTTACTGTTCTTGTAATCCATTTCCTATCTACAATAAATTCTATTTTTTATATGTTTTGTGATTGAAAGTTCCTATAGCTTTATATTTAACATTGAATTAATGACAAGTAAAAATATTTTTATTGAATAGTTTAGCAAGACCCATGGATATCTCAGACAGCTTCTATCTTCTTAGGAAACATAATAGATACCTTATATATGTAAATTCAAATTTACCTGACGCCTTTTCCCTACCTTTTAGATGTCTTTGTTTCTTGTGATCCCAAGGTGCCCTGAACATATGTTTTCCAAGCTCCTCTCCTTACATCTCCCAGCTCACCTCCAATCCTAGCCTTCTCTCTCTCTCTCTCTCTCTCTCTCTCTCTCTCTTCCCCTCCCCGCCCCCACACAGCTCCTGCCACATTGACTTCTCTGTTACCCACACACAAAGTGACGAAAGCCTTAAGGCCTTTGTACCAGCTGGGCATGGTGGCATGCTCCTGTAGTCCCAGCTACTTGGAAAGCTGACATGGGAGGATCACATGAGCCCAGGAGTTTGAGGCTGCAGTGAGCTATGATGACACCGCTGTACTCCAGCCTGAACAACAGAGCAAGAGAGGCCCTGTCTCAAAAAAAAAAAAAAGGTGATGGGAGCAGTCTTTGTACTATCTTTTTCCTACACCTGAACTGCTCTTCCCTTTTTATTCACGTGGCTGGCTCCTTTTGATCACTCATATTTTAGGTTGAATATCACCCTCCCACCGGGGCCTTTCCTCAACACCCACTCTAACCTACAAATAGTTTTCTGTCTTATCTCCCTGTTTTATAGTATTTTTCTGTGTACCATTTCTTTAGTCATCATGTCTGAGTCTCCTTCAATCTGTGGTAGTTTCTGTCTTGTTTTTCATGATCTTGACAGTTGAATATTAGGTATTTTGTAGAATACTTCTCAATGTGGGATTGTCTCATATTTTCTCATTATTAAACTGGAGATATGGGGTTGGTGGGAAGAATATAGGTGAAATGTCTGTATTGCATAATCGGGGTGTATGATATCGACATGAATGTCACTGGTGCTAACTTTGATCACTTTGTTAAGGTGATGTTTGCCAGTTTTCTCTGTACTAAAGTTGTTACTTTTCCCTTTCCATAATCCATTCTTCAGAATCAAGTCAAGTCCAGCCCCCATCAGCAGGACCAGAATTAAACCCCACCTCCTGGAAAGGGAAGTGTCTACATGTATTATTTGGAATTCCTCTAAAGAAGATGGCCCTTTCTCCCCTATTATCTAATCATTTATATCAGTATGGACTCACGGATATGTGTTGTATTCTTGGGTTATAATCTAATACTATTTTTTTTTTTTTTTTTGCTCAAATTGTTCTGGCTTGGACCATTAGGACCACTTTCAGGGTGGTTCCTGTGTACTTTTCACATGACCCCATCCTTTATTTTATTTTATTTTATTTTATTTTTTATTTTTTGAGAGTGAGTCTCACTCTGTTGCCCAAACTAGAGTGCTATGGCATCAGCCTAGCTCATGGCAACCTCAAACTCCCGGGCTCAAGCAATCCTCCTGCCTCAGCCTCCTAAGTAGCTGGGACTATAGGCATGCGTCACCATGCCCTGCTTATTTTTTCTATTTTTAGTAGAGACGGGGTCTCACTCTTGCTCAGACTGGTCTTGAACTCCTGACCTCAAGTGATCCTCCCACCTTGGCCTCCCAGAGTGCTAGGATTACAGGCGTGAGCCACCGCGCCCAGCCCCTTTTTTATTTTTTAATACTTCTCTACTTTCTGCCACTATGTGATGCTCCAGGCTCATCTTGTGCGTATCCTGCCCCAGCCCTAGAATCAGCTATTTCTCTAAGGAGCATTCTCTTTTAATTGGAGAATGACATTTAGAAACCAAGATCTAGATGTTGTGTGTGTTCACTGCTACTGCCACTGTTACCTCCAGTGGACAGGGCAAGGAAATAAATGTATGTATAGTAACCTCACATATTTATATTTCTCTATTACTATATAAAGAGAAACATTATATTTTTATCTATTAATCCATTTAGTCTCCCCCCTCCCTTCCTCACCTTGCTTATTTATAACTTATTTCTCTGAAAATAATAAACCTGGCTCTAATTATCTTCAGTGTATTTACTTACTTGTTAACCCTAGTAAACATGTAGTTTCAGAATTACATATCACTGTGAGAACAAATTTACCAACATAAGATATAGAGTTGTTCTTTTTTCTTTTTTTTTTAATTAAGACAAGGTCTCACTCTGTTGGTTGGGCTAGAGTGCAGTGGCATCATCATGACTCACTGCAACCTCAAACTCTCAGGCTCAAGCAATCCTTCTGCCTCAGTCTCTTCAGTAGCTAGGACTACAGGCATGCCCCATCAAGCCTGGCTCATTTTTCTATTTTTTTGTAGCGATGGCGGTCTTGCTATGTTGCTCAGGCTGGTCTCGAACTGCTCCCGCCTCCCGTCTTACCCGCCACCACACAAAGGGCTAGGATTACAGGCATGAGCCACCACGCCTAGCCTATATACAATTTTTCTCTTAGCCTTACAGTATTTAGTCAGAACACCATTTTCCAAAGTTACTTAGATCACCTGCTTTTTTCACCACTCCCTTCAATGAGATTATGATTAACTTCATTCCCTTTTATAAAGTTAAATTTACTTATCTCAATCTGCATTTCGTACGTGGATTCCCACCTCCCTGACTTCCTGATTGATTTTTTAAATCTGTATGCAGTAAAAGTTCTATTTTGACAAATATTAATATAACAAATCATGTCTTCACTACCCCAGAACAGTTCCATCACCCTAAAATATTTCTCCATACAGCTCCTTTGTAGTCAATCGCTCTCTCTTCCCCCAGTCTTTGGCAACCACTCTTCTATTTTCCAACTCTACATTGTTGCCTTTTCAATATCATATTAAATGGAATCATATAGCCTTTGAGTCTGGCTTTTTATGCTTAGCAAAATTTATTTAAGTTTCAACCATCTTTCATGAATCAATGGCTCATTCCTTTACACTGTTGAGTAGTATTCCATTGTATAGATATACTACAGTTTATCCTTTTATTTGTTGAAAAACATATTGGTTTCCAATTTTTGGAAATTTAGATAAAGCTGCTGTAAACCTTCATGTACAAGCTTTTGTGTGAACATAAGGTATTAACTTGGGTAAATGTTATCAGGTAAGTATTTTTAAGCCTCTAAGTTTTGGGGAAATTTGTTACAGAAAAGTGGGTAACTAAAACTCTTTTTTCTTGAACCATCTGAAAGTAAGTTACAGATGCCCTCTTTATCCATAAATAACTCAAAGTGTATGTCCTAAAATATTCTCTTTTATAAACACAGAAAAATCAAAATTAAGATCTTATTTGAAATCTTTTCAAATTTTACTAATTATCCTAATAATGTCACTTATAACAAAAGAAAATTCCCAAGTCACTCATATTCAGAAGCCTTTGTCCCTTTATTTCCAAACTGGAAAGTTTCCTTAGATATTGTCTTTAATGACACTGATATTTTTGAAGAGGATAAACCAATTATTTTTTAGAATGTTCCACAACCAAAGTTCATCTATTATTTCCTTGATATTACATGCAGAAATATTAGTGATGCCAACTTTGATCTCTTGATCAAGGCGCTAGGTACCACATTTCTTAAATGTAAAGTTACTCTTTTCTCCTTTTAATAAGTAATAAATAATATGTTGTGGGCTAATACTTTGAAATTATACAAATCCTGTATCCTGTTTCTCATTATAGCTTCAATAGCATTTATTGATTATTCTTGCCTGAGTCAATTATTACTATGTGGACTACCAGATTGTGTTTTTCTGCATTTTTCAGTTGGCATTCTATTATAAGGAAGAGCTTTCCTTTGTGTGTCAGGTTAAAATTGGTAATATTAAACATACGTTTTTCTTTTCTTCTCTCTACTTCCTCCCCTTTCTCTCTACCTTCTTTCCCCTACCCATAGGCTTCAGAGCCTCCATGGCCATTTATTTACTTCAGAGTGGGGCTCAAAGAACTAGAGCAAACAAATACAATTGGATTTCTGATTTTTTTTAAAACTCCTAGTATCAACTGTACCTTGATATCTTGTAACCTAACAATTAAATTTAAAAATCACCACTGATTTATCTTGTATAGGTAAACAGAAAAGTGGATGGAGAAAAGAAAATTGGTAAATATATACGTTTTAATAACAAGAGAAGGAAAAGACCGTGGGTGGCTACTACAATCCCTTGTTTCTTTTTTGCAACTAGTTAGTGGGCACTAGTTGATATTTATAACATCCTTGCTCCTCTACACATTCCGTGTTCTTACTCTCAGCTAGTGCTTCAGTTTGCTGGACTTCTTTAGCTAGAGAGTGAACCTTCTTTTCTAAATCTATACTCATTGCCAGCCGGTGTAGTGGACACTGTTGGTGCCCATCCCGATCTTTGTAAAGCCAGTCTGCCATCCCCCAGCTGCTGGAATGTAGGCTGATCACAGCGCACAGCCACATCCTTCTCCTGCGCATTGCCATCGGCTGACAGTCACTGCCTCACCCAGAAATTCCTAAAACATAAGTCTCAACAGAGCAGAATCCACAAGAGTAGCCACACACACCATCACTACCAGTGACCAGTTTGGGGAATTTGTACTTACTGTTCCCACACTGGCTCCGTGGATCCAGAGGTCTTGTTTCCCAGAGGGGAGATGCTTCCACATGGAACACAGAAAGAGTCTTAGTGGACTTAAAAGCTATGTCTGCTACTTGGTTACTTTGGGCTTTGCATGCCAATAAACCAACCGGCAAAAAAGGGACTTACCTTACTGGCAGGGACGATTGACCCTAATTATCATCAGGAGGTAGGACTGCTACTATATAATAGGAGTAGAAAGGAATGGGTTTGGCATTCAGATGATCCACTGGGGCTTCTTATATGCTTGCTACTCCCAGGTATATTTATTCCAGCTCAGAAACTTGGAAGATAACTCCAGCTGGGCTCGTGGACCCATTAATATTTGATCTATCAATCACTGAGAGAAGTATATTAAAATCTCCCACTATGATTGTGGATTTTCCTATTTGCTTTTGTAGTTCTGTCAATATTTACATTATATAATTTGAAGATATACTGTTAGGTACATATAAATTAGGAGTCATTATAATTTCCAAGGGAAGTGGATGTATTCTTATTATAATAAACATAAATTAACAAGAAAGTTATTTATAAATGACAATTTTTTTATTAAATACACCAGCTTCCTTTTGGTTTGTACTGCCTGATGTATATTTTCTTTTTCTTTCTACCTTTCCTTATCTTTCATGTGTCACTTAAATCACTTAAAAAAGCAATTAAAAACCATAATTGGGCCAGGCGCAGTGGCTCATGCCTGTAATCCTAGCACTTTGGGAGGCTGAGGTGGGACGATTGCTTGAGGCCAGGAGTTCAAGACCAGCTCGAGCAATAGTGAGACCCTAACTCTACAAAAAATAGAAAAAGTAGCTGGGCGTGGTGGTGCACCTGTAGTCCCAGCTACCCTGGAGGATGAGGCAGCCCAGGAGTTTGAGGTTGCAGTGAGCTATGCTTACACTGTTGCACTCTAACTGGGGCTACAAAGCAAGATCCTGTCTCAAAACAAACAAAAAAAGCATAATTGTCCAGTTTGTTCATCAGAAAAAAATAAAATAAATTTTAAAAAAGCATAATTTTATTGTATGTTTTTCATTTAATTTCATTTTATTTTTAAAATGGGGTTTTGTTATGTTGCCCAGGCTGGATTCAAATCCCTGGGCTCAAGTAATCCTCCCATCTCAGTAGTTGGGATTACACGCGCACACCACTGTGCCCTGGATTTGCTTTTCAAATCCAATCTAACAATTTTTGTCTTTTAACTGAAAGAATTTTAATTAATTTACAAGTATTATGATTACTCTTGTGTATGGATTTATCTCTGCTTTCTATCTGTTCCATGGTATTATTTTTCTTTTCTCTTTTTTTCCTCCCTCCTTGCCTTTTCTGGATTGATTAAAGATTTTTCTTCTTTCTTTAATCCCGTTTTTCTCTCTATTAGTTTTCAAGTTATGCCCTTTATTTTTATTCTTTCATGGTAATCTCAGCTATTTTATCATGCACACCTAACATGTCACTGAATGATGTCTAAAATTAATTAGTATCTTTTTTTTTTGGACCAATCCAAGGACCTTAAAATGTTTTAACCCTGATCACCACTCTCTCCAACCCATGTGCCATTATTAAATAGTATTTTAGTTCTATCTCTTTTTTTAAATCTATAAATTATGTATTTTTATTTTATTAATATATATTTAACCTTTTTAGGTTTATCCATGTATTTACTATCTTTGCTTATTTCTTCTTTCATCTCAAATCTTCCATCTAAAATCATTTTTTGTGTGTCTGAAGCATATACTTTAGAATTTTCTTTAGTAAAGATCTGTTTGTAGTAAACTATTTTTGCTGGTTACAATTTTCTTTTAATTTTGCTTCCTTTCTTGAAAGATATTTTCACTGGGTAGATAATTCTAGGTGAATACTTATTTTCTCTTAGCACATTGAAGTTATTTCATTCTCTTGAGCCATAAATTGTTGCTATTAAGAAGTCAGGCTTCAGTCTAATAATCACTAATGTTTTTGGTAGGTTATCTGCTTTTCTCTTTGTTTTTAAGATCTTTTTGTGTCTTTGGTACAATTTCACCATGATGAATTTGAGTGTGGAAATATTTTTAATTTATCTTGGGAGACATTGGACTTGCTAAGTCTGAAGATTAATGTGTATTAATTTTATCCATTCTTTTTAAAAATATTGAACATTCTCTTGTCTATTTCTGGAACAACTAAATGTTTGTTAGACCTCACTCCATCATCCATGTCTTTTAGTATCTTTTTAATATTTTTATCTCTTTCTTACTGTCTTCAGATATCTATCTCCCAATTCACTAATTCTGTCTTCAGTTCTGTTTAATCTTCCACTTAATTTTTCCATTGAGTTTTAAGTTTTAATTGGTATATTAAACTAAAAGTTATAGTTGATGCTTTTTCAAATCTGGTCATTTTATATAAATTTCTTATTCCTTTCTTATTATTTTCCATCTCTTTTTTTCTATAAACATATTCAACATAGTTGTTTATATTCTTGAATAATCTCAATATCTTAATTTTTTGTGTGTCTGATTCTGGTATCTCTTTTACTTATGGTGCCTGGTTTCCTTGTGTTTTGTGATTTTTTTAACTTTGATGATCTCATGTTTCTTAGAACTTTAGTTGTGGAAATTCTTGGGGCACAAGTTCAAATTATTAATGTCCAGAGAGAATTTGTGTTTGCCTCTTCTACTTACTTTGCATACAGGTAACCCAGGGCCACTTTGTAATACAGTTTTTGCTTGAGGATTTTTTTTTTTAACTAGCATGAATTCAGACTACAAATTCATATAAGTGCTAGTTTGTGGTTATGAATTTTTAGCAGAGATTTTCCCTCTCCATCCATTGTAAAGGTCAATATCTCCATACTGTTCCTTCTGTGTGTAGGTTTATTTTATGCTCACCTTTACCTTAATAATATTGCCATTAAGAACCCAACTTACCATAAAAGTCATGTTTTAAATCAATAACAAAATAATGGAAATTTTAATTAACAATTGTGGGATAACTAGAAAAAAAGTTAGACCTATATCATGTCTTAATCTAAAATACATTCTAAATAGATTAAAGATTTAAAAGTAAAAATTGAAATCAGGGGAAGATTATAAATACAATCTCTGTATTCCTCCTCTCCTAGAGCAGCTCAACAATTTGGTGAAAGTTGTGGGGAAAATTTGATGACTGCCAGAGCCCTCAGAGGAAGTCCTGATGCAGGGGTGCCCCAGTGAACGGAGGAATGTCCCCTGAACTGCCAGACGGGTTCTTGGCTTTGTGAGGGAAAGAATTCGATCGAGCCAACTAGTGACAGAAAGATTATTGAGACAGAGACAGACAATAGATCCTACTCCACAGAGTAGGGATCCTCTTCTCCCAAGCAGGAGGGAAATAGCTTAGGGGCAACAGTAACGTTTTAAAATGTTCTAAAACCCCGTTGGGAAACAGTTGTATGTGACCAGTATTGTATTGTGGTCAGGCCATAAAGGTTAATCATAAACTGCTGTCACAGAAAGGTAAGTGTAAACAGTTTGTAAGGCATCTGGCTTAGTAATTCATCTATCCTCAGGTGATCCTGGGCCAGTGGCTTCCTGGCGACTTCCTTGTTCAGGGTGGTTAGGGTCTGGTATCAGTCAAAATGGCTGTATTCAGGCTCTCTTGACCTTCCTTTTCTGCCTTATCCCTACATTATCCCACCTCTGAGACTGAAACTTTGGATTTTATGAAGACAAGCAGGTAATATCCAGGAATGTATCTATGGCTGCATAATAAACCACTCTAAAACCTAGTGGCTTAAAAGTACAACAGTGCTTTATTTTGTTCATGAATCTGTTATTTGGGCAGGGATTAAAAGGGAAGCACATCTCTGCTGTACATTTCATTGGCTGGAGTGGCTTGCATCTACTTTCAAGATGTCTTCTTCATATGCTGGCACTTGGGACTGACTGAAATCTGGGAGCTCAGCAGGGAATGTGGGCCTTTGGCCTCAGTTTCTAGCTATCTGGACTTCTCCATGGGCTGCAGGCTTCTTCACAACATGGTGGTTGGGTTTCAAGATCATGTCTTAAGAGGACAAAAGTCATGTAGCATTATTTCTACCGTAGTCACAATTATGCCCAACATCAAGAGGCAAAAACATGGACCCACACCTCTAAATGGGAATATAGTATCAAAGTCACATTGTAAGAAGAGCATGTGGGATGGGATCTAGTGTTTTGCCCATTTTTGGAAAATATATTCTGTCACAAGGAGATAGGCTTGCTGTAAATCAGCCCCTTTAATGTGACCTGGGACATAGTCTACCCACCAGTGCCCCTACACACCTGGGCAATTGCAGCTACCTGATTGTTTCACAGTGCTTTGGGAGTTTTCCACTAAAGGGAAAGCCACTACATACCTACCCACATACCTACCTGGATGCCACCACCATTGTGATGTGACTCATCACAACCGTCACGAAGCTTCTTGGGTTTCAGTCCTGCCTCAACCACTTATTGGCTGAGTGATATTTTTGTGTCTCAGTGTATCTGTAAACCAAAGATAATAACAATATCTACTTTAGAAGATTGTCCTGAATATTAAATGAGCTAACTCATGTAAAGGTTTAGAACAATGCCTGCCACAAAGTTAGCCTAAAGGGGATTCTACACTAGGGACAGACTCACTCTGCTCTGTGCCCACCTGCCTGTGTTTCCAGAGTAAAGTAAAAGTTGCTTCTGGCCAGAAGGGCCTTCCAAGTTTTGGGGTCCAAGTAGCATCAACCAAAGAGTCACTTAGATAAAACAGCAACTCAAAGTGTAAAAAAAAAAAAAGAAAGAAAGAAAGAAAAAAGAAAAGAAAAGAAAAGGAAGGAAAAGGAAAAGAGAAAAGTCATTAACGGAGGAGATCTGGGGCTGACCACTTTCAACTACCTTCTGAATAAGTCTGGGAAGTTCTCTCATTTGACCTGTGAGAATGCAAAATGCTCACGTGGATCCTTCTGCAGCTGGGCTGCTTCTCTGTGGCCAGTGTGCATGGCCTCCATGAACAGAGCCGTGTACTCCACAACTGGAGCCCGGGTAGAGAGGCGGGCAGCATCGCTCAGACTACCCGCGTTTCTGCAGAGCCTTTCAGCAGCCAGTAGCCCTAGCCAGCCAGACCATCACTCAGAATAATGAGCTTACAGGAAAATCACTGGTCACGGGAGGAGAATCAGACTGAGACATAAGAGGAAGTGACTTCTAATAAAAACAACTTAAGGCATGAAATAGGAGAAGGACTTCCTCTTTGCCGCTCCTTCAAATTCCATTGAAATTGCAAAGAAATAGAAAAATAAATTCAAAGTAGTAGAGAAAAACCAGAAAGGGTGCTTCCAGCAAACAAACAACATAGTAAGGAATTTTTGAAAAGAATAAAAAACATGGGGATTGATTGACAGAAAAATCTAGCAGGGAAGAAGAACCTAAAACTATTAAATGGAACAGGACACTCAGTTAACTAAAGAGATAAATAACTGAGCCATACTTCTAAGTCCCCATCAATTCCTGGAGTTGCTCCTGGAGCAGCTGGCTCCATTGTTTGGGCTGTGAGTTGTGGGTATGGTTTTCCAAAGTTATCACCGCAGCCCCAGAGCAGTGATGTGCTGAATGAAGCCACGCTCTTGGGAGTCTACTGCACACATCTCTTCCCAACTCCCCATTCAGTGATGCTACATTGCTAGTTTGAAATTTGCTAGGGTGGGAGACTTTACATTGCACTGCAATCAGGAAATACTGCAAATTAAGACTTCCCCCTTCCACCGCAGAGCTGGTTGTTAAACATTTACCAGCATTACCAGTGCTCCCGAGAAAGCTAAGTTTAGAGAACAAGGACAATGCCCTGGAGGGTCAGGGAAAGCACACTACAAAAAGTTACCTACAGAGTCTGCTTGTCCCTATCCAATCCCATGAGGTAGATTCCTGTAACAAAAAGTTGCATTCACTGCCAGGTAAACAGGAGTTCTCGTTTGACGTAAGGAAATGCATTCCAGCTATGAAATTCTGTCCCTACAATAGGAACGGAAAACCAAGCATCAACAAACATTTTAGGGAAAGCAAGAGCATGAAAGAGAGCAGTAAATTTAACCAACTAACCTACTACAAAAAAAATAGTTAATAGACATGGGTAAAGACTTAAAATTAAACATAATTAATGTCTTCAGAGTTACATGAAAGCTTATCTCATTTTTTAAAAAGATAGCTGCTATGAAACCCAACCAGAATTCATAGAAATTTAAAAATGTGATTGCTAAATCTAATAGTTTGGCTGAATATAAAATTAATGAGTTGGAAAACTGAGCTGAGGGATTCTTTCAAGATGGTATTGAAAGAAAGGAAGGAAGGAAAGAGAAGGAAAGAAAAGAGAAAAAAGAGATAAGAAAAAGTACAGCAATGTTAAGAGACATGGAGGATGGCTATAACTAAAATTGTACAGGTATAAGGCTGTGAGAATAAAAGGGAGGAAATTATCAAAGAAATAAGAAAAGAACATTTTCCAGAACTAAAAAAGACTTGGATTGAAAGAGTCTATTAAATGCCAGGCAGAATTAATGCAAAATAATCTTCTGACAGTATCCAGGTATTAACATGACAAAGAAGTTAGGTCTTTTCTGCCTTTCCTTTTAGAGGCCAGCCAAAAGTAACAGGAAGAATGAGAAATAGTAATGCCAACCTCCATATCTGATGAAACTAGCAGAAATATGAAACTAAAATAGGAAGAACTGCCAAAAGCAGTGGAGATCAGAGATATATGGAGGCCAGAACTGCAGATCTGGGAAAAGCCAGCAGAATTTATGACTCCAAAGTAAAGGGCATAGCTTAAGAGGACAAATAAATAATCCCCCCCCCTTTTTTTTGCAACAATGGAATGAGATTCTGGTGGCAGGAACTTTTCTGGATACAGTTACTGAGGAAAAGCTGGGGAAGTGGATTTGAGCAAGAAATATCATAGACTAATCATATTTTTCAGGAAGTAGTCTGCTATTGAGGAAGGAAAGAGAAGGAGAGAGGCCACATTGTGACATCCCTTTGGTGCTGACCTCAAGGAGGCTGCAGAGAAGCAAAACTTACAGGAACTGATCCATGCACATAGCCCTGTGTTAGGAGGACAATTTCTACTGGCCATGAATACAATCCTGGCCTCCTCTCTCACATAAAACTCCAGTAAATAGATAATAACTCACTTTATTTAAAGTGGAACTAAAAAAAATAATAAAGCTATCATAAGAACTATTAAAAAAAAAAAAAAGAAGAAAAATGTGAGAAAAAAAACCCTGGCAAAACAAATGACAGATGAAGCACTCTCATCATGGAACAGATAACACTGAGATCAAACAAGTTGTGATGAATTATATTTTTAAAATTTATTTCTATATAATTCAGTTTCAGTCTGGCCTTGGTTGCTCATGCCCATAATCTCAGTGCTTTGGGAAGCTGAGGTGGGAGGATCACTTGAGGCCAGGAGTTCAGCCTGGGCAATATATCAACACCTTGTCTTTACAAAAAAAAAATTTTTTTTAGTTAGCCAGGCATGGTGGCGCAT
Source organism: Lemur catta (assembly GCF_020740605.2). Classification (NCBI taxonomy): domain Eukaryota; kingdom Metazoa; phylum Chordata; class Mammalia; order Primates; family Lemuridae; genus Lemur; species Lemur catta. The sequence continues at coordinate 45,844,200 of NC_059139.1, forward strand.
GCCTGTAGTCCTTGCTACCTGGGAGGCTGAGGCAGGAGGATCGCTTGGACCCAGTTCAAGTTTGCAATGAGCTATCATGACGCCACTGCACTCTAGTCTGGGCAACAGAGTGAGAAGCCCTGTCTCTCAAAATAAATAAAGAAATAAATAAATAAAATGTAAAAATTCAGCTACATAAAACAAGAACATAAATCAGAAACATAAGAGTTCAAGGAAGACAAGATTAAAAAATATGAAGACATATTTTTATTCTTATTGATGAAACAGAAGGAAGGGTCCAGGGAGAAGTGAAAAGAAAAGAAAATTTTCCAAATGTGAACATGATGTGGGAAGCAGCACAAAGGAAAATAGATGCTGCTGAAAATACAGTAAGATGCACAGGGGACAGGATTTTTTTTTTAAATAACAAAATAAATTTTAAAGTTAAAAAGGATTGGAAAGAAAAATAATAATTATGGAAGATAAGGAAAGAAAAATTGATTGTTTTTTTTTCTCATTATGGGTACATAATAGTTGTATATCTTTATAGGGTACATGTGATGTTGTGATGTTTTGATATAGGCATACAATGTGAATTAATGAAATCAGGACATTTAAGGCACCCATCACCTTACTCTCTCTTTCTGTGTGATCTCATCGTCTCATCTATATATGCTGATGACCCTCCAGTTTATGTCTTGAATCCAACCTCTGTCTTGAGCTCCAGAATCATATATCCAACAAATAGTAGAATGATCCTATAAAATTAATAAAGGACCACAAAATAATCACACACACACAATTGGCACTAGTCAAATTGTCATTGAGGTAAAAAGGCATCAGAAAACCTTTTCATTTTTGCCTTGTTTTGTTTTTATTATACACATACTAGGACCTTTGGTGGTAATGTTTGTGTTTTTTCCTATCAAGTATCCAATCCATTTTGGTACTTTGGTTATAGTCCTATCCCTCACCCCCAATTCCACCACCATTTTTCACGATCTGGGTAAAACGATTCTGATTCTTTTTTTTCCTTTTAATGTTTAAGTTTATTTAACTCCTTTTAAATAGGTAATACATTTACATAGAACAAAATTCAAAAGTTGCAAAAGATGATATCCTTCTTTACTCCTGTCATCCAGTTCTCCTCTTTAAAGGATCAGTGTTACCAGTTTCTTACACACCCTTCCTTCCAGAGATGGGCTATATATATGCAACAAAGCACATATATAATATACATAGATTATGTGTGCGCATGCATGTATAATTAATGCATGTGCATAAAACGTGTGTATATACATTTATGTTTGTATATATACAAATACACACATATACATAGATTTCTTCTTTTAATGCAAATACCAGTATATCATGCATTTTGTTCAAAACCTTGCTTTTTTCTACTTATTAATATATCTTGAATCTAGTTATGTATTGGTAAATGTTTGAACAACTGTCTTGCATCTGTATAGCCTGTTCTCCACATAGCAGCCAGGATGGTCCTTCTAAACATTAGATTATGATACTTTTCTGCTAAAAACCCTCAGATGACTTACCATCACTCTTTGAATACCACCTCAAGTTTTCCTATGGCCTACAAGGCTCTAGCTAATTTAGCCCCAACTCCATTCTTTTACCTCATTTCCTACAATTATTACCTCACTTCCACTCAATCTGCTCAAGCTATACCAAACTTGTTTTTCTTTACACTTGCTTTTCCTTCTGCCTAGTAGGTTCTGTCTGCTAGATTTCATAAGATTCGTCTCCTTCACTTCATTCATCTCCAACATTAAACATTCTCTCTGAAACAGCACCCTTCCATCACTCCCTGTTCTTCTTAATAATATTAATAGCTTGTAGTTATTGTATTTACTACATACTAGGCATTGTTCTCAGTGGTTTACATATTTTAGCTAATTTAGTCCTTTTAGCAGCCTTTTGAGGTAGATACTATTATTATACCCACTTTACAGATGTGTAAATTGAGTCATACAAGTGATTAAGTAACTTCCCCAAGGTCATAGAGTTCATGAATGTCAGAGCAAGGACTAAAACCCAGGTAGTTTAATTCCAGAGCCATATTTTATATGGTCTCTCATCTGCTATTTTTAAAAATAATTGTTTAAAATAAAATAAAAAAAAAGAATAAACAATTTAAAAAAATAAAAAAATGGCAAATAATTGTATATATTTATCTTGTGCAATATGTTGTTTTGAAATATTTATACATTGTAGAATAGCTAAATTGAGCTAATTAGTGCATTACCTTGCATACTTACAATTTTTTCATGGTGAGGACACTTAAAATCTATGCCTGGCAAATTTTAAGATACAATGCATTGTTATTAACTAAAGTCACTATATGATACAATAGATTTCTTGATCTCATCTTCTGTTTTTCAACATGACATTATATTGTCCTTGCCTTGCTTAATTTTTTAATATAGCACTTAACACTATTCTATATATCCACTGATGTATCACACATTATACTATATCTCTACTTGGTTATTTTAATTTTGCCAATCATCTCTGCAGGGCTGTAAGATCTCTGAAGCAGGAATCATCTCTTTTCCTCACTGCTATATATCACACACTTATAACAGTGCCAACACACAACAGGTGCTTAAGAAATATTTGTTAAATGAATGAATGGGCATCTATGCCCATACTTCTTTTCTCCCAATATGGAAGCCCATGTATAAACTGAAAGGTAAGAGATGATGTGTTTTGAGAGTGAAAAAAGAAGGATGAATTCCCTCTCCAATTACCATCACCAATACAAACACATACATCTGCACAAATAAAAAAGAGAAAGAAAAACAAGAAAGATGCTACAAAGAACAGTATGGAGCTTTTTGTGACAAAATATAAATTGCTCAAGGTAAAGAATGTATCTGTCAGTATGTATGGAGGAAAAAAGAAATATAAGTGAGATCAGAGAAGGTAATGGTTTTGCAACTTTCTTTTTTGGGAAGAGATATATTTGAACATAGCTTTGAATAAAGGAAAGAAGTGGTTTTAGCTGGCATGTGGGAAGTAGGAAGAAAAAAATAACATACATTTTCTGGACCTAAATGAAAAAAAATAACTAGTTGGTGAAAGTGTGTTCTTGAAACACTATAAAGTACATAAAGGCAGTGGGATTTTAAGGCTAGAAACAAAAATATTGTTTCATTACCTTTGGATCTAGCCAGTTTGATTCTGTGCAGTTGCCTCTCTGCAAACAGTTAATCAGAATTTTGTGGTCTTTCTTAAGGATTTTGATACAGAAGATTACAGCCATGTCTACAGGCTAATTTGATTTTCTCCTTCCTTCTGCCTATAAAAAGGGACTGGTTTGTAATGCCATGCTCAGATGTCCTGTTCAGGGTATGTCAACCTTATATTTTGATTAGAATCTGAGTTTTTGAACAATCATATTTCTTGCATGTTTCAGGACTGACAGTGAGGAGAGAAGAACAGTACGATGTAAATAAATTTCCTTGAAATTTTTATAGGATCCTTATTAGTTAGCATTCATATCTATTTAGAGCACCTAGTTAAGGAGAAGGTAACCAAGAAGGAGACCTTTTTATGGAAAGAATGTGAAAACTTGTGAATACCAGAACTACCAGTTTAAAAAAGAAAGCATAAATAAAAGGCATTGGTGGATGAGTTTAACTTTCACCCCTGACCATTCCTCTTCTTTCAACCTGTTTTTATCCTTGAGGCCTTACTTCCGTCCATAACATTTTATTCCTTCTACTCCTGAATTCACAGTAGTTTCCCACTTACTTGTATGACCTTGAGCAACTCATTTATTCTACTGGGGCATATCTTCTCATTTGTATAATTGGAATAATAGTTGTGACCTCACAGGGTTGATGTGAGGATTCAATGAGACACTACATGAAAGATACTTTTAATATGCAGAACGAAAATAACACACAGATCTTATTTTTTCCAACTAATTGATCAAGACCCTATTAGACTTATTAGATAGAAATCTAGAAACATCCTCGTGGAGCTTCACTTTTACTCTGGATCCCATGTTCTTTCCGCTACACAATGACATTTCTAGAGTTATCTTCCCTTTCCCCTCTCTTTGGCTCACCCTCTCTGGCACCTAGACATGCTTTATTATGTCCCATCTTCAACACCTGCCTATTTCACTGCTCCCTTTCCTAGCAAAACTTCTTGAAGGAATTGTCTATACTTGCCATCTTTACTTCCTCTTCTCCCTTCAATCCACTTCAATCATATTTATATATCTACCACTTCAAAGAATCAACCCATACCAAGGCCACCTCCATCTGGCGAAATCCAGTGGGCATTTCTCAGTATTTGTCATCCATTGATGGCTTCTTAAAACATTCTCAGTCTTGGCTCTAATGTCATCTCTTTTTTCCAGCATTTCTTTTATTTTGCATTAATCTCCTTTGCTGGCTCATCCCCTTATGGTGACTTCTGAATGAAGGAGCTCCCAGGGCTTTTTCTTCAGTTCCGTAGCCCCTCTCTCTGTCTGTCTCTCTCACCCTCACTCCCTCTCTCTCTCTTCCCTCTTGCTCTTTTACCCTCCCTCCCTTTCTCTTTTTCTCTCCTCCCCCTTTCTTCATTTTTTCTTTTTTTTTTAGAGACAGGGTCTGAAGTGTAGTGGCACCATTATAGCACACTGCAACCTCAAACTCCTGGGCTCAAGTGATCCTCCTGCCTCAGCCTCCCGAGGAGCTGGAATTACAGGTATGTGCCACCATGCCTGGCTAATTAAAATTTTTTTTCTGTAGAGATGGGGTCTTGCTATGTTGTCCAAGCTGATCTCAAACTCCTGGGCTCAAGCAATCCTCCTGCCTCACCCTCTATTCCTATGTGATCTCATTAAGTCTCATCTATATATGCTGGTGATGTTCCAGTTTATGTCTTGAATCCATCTTCTGTCTTGAGCTCCAGAATCATGTATCCAGTTGCCTGATAGACGTTTCCAATAGGCACCTCAAATTAAACAAGTCCAAAGCAGAACCCTTGTGTTTTCTCCTCTTTGTCCAAAACAGTTCCTCTCCATATTTTTTCCACCTTTGTGTCATCATTATATACCAAGTCACTCAGGCACAACTCCTAGGATCATCCTTTCTTTCTTTCTTCTTTTCCCACCCACGTCCAATCCATTAGCAAGCTCTGGCAGCTATACCTTCAAAACAGATCTTGAGCCTGATAACTTTTTACCACTTCCACAGCTATCACCTAGTCCCTGCCATCATCTTCTCTTGCCAGGACTCTTATATTCATCTTTGGAGTGGCCTCCCAATTATTGTCCCACTATAATCCCTTTTCACAGAGCAGTCAATGTGATCTTTTAAAAATATAAATCAGATAATATTCTACCATTTTAAAATCCTCCATTGGCTTCCTATGGCACTTAGATTACAAAATTGCCTCTTTGACTTGACTCTGCCTTCCTCTCTGACCTCATCTCTGTCCTCCCATTTGCTCACTGCATCCCAGCTACCCTGGCCTCTTTCCCATTTACTTGAACTAATCAAGCTCACTGCTACCTCTGGACCTTATTGCTGATCCTTTAACATGGAGTACCTTGCAGATCTTTGCAAGGCTGTTTCCTTTAGCTTATTCAAGTGTCTGCTCAAATGTCACTTCCTCAGACAGGCCTTTTTGACCACTCTAGGTAAAGAAAAGCCTTCTCTCCCTACTACCCTCCATCTCAATTATACTCTGCATGTACCACTCTTGAAAAGGTATTTATTTACATCCTTATGGTCTGTCTTCTTATACCAAATGCCATGAGAGCAGCAAAATTATTTGTCTCATTCAGCATTGTATCTCCAATGTCTCGAAGAGGGCCCACTCACTGTAGATGTTCAATTAATGTTTACTAAATAAACACATGAATGGGACCACTGGTATAATGTGCTACTGCTGAAATCTAGTGCTACAAGGTGTGTAGAAGGTGCTGGTCTAATAGTGACTCAGATCCATGTCCAGGCTTCAATGGCTCTTCAAGGGAAACCAAGTCTACTTCCTCCATTCTTAGCTCAGCCAAGGGTTCCTCTTGGTTGGGCTCCTATGATTACAATTTCTAGTGCTCTGTTCTTCCAGTTCCTATAAACAGCCATCTCCTAAGGAACTAGCTGGTCCCAGAAGGACTGAGTTTCAGAAGTTGCTCTGGACTCCTCTACTCCATGGACCCCCAAATAAATGAGGATGCCCCTGGCAAATCCAGGGCAGTTTCCTGCCACTTTCCTTGTAGAAAAAAAGAAAAAAGAAAGAAAGAGGAAGAAAGAATAAACAGCACAAATTGAATTTTTTGAGGTTATCCTTCCAGAACAGTGGCACATTAATTTATTCATTTAACGGATGTTTATTGGTTGGCAGCTATGTGCCATGCACTCTGCTATGCACATTATTGTTATAATTGTCATTATCTCTATCATCGTTGTCATGAGTCTATATTAGATTGTGAATTTCTTAAGAGCAGAGACAGTCTTTTCATGGTAAAAACTGCACAATAAATGTCTACTGCCTGAATAAATGAAAGAGGAGGACGTTAATGAAAGACATTAAAGAAGATAAGGCTTGTTATATATTCGAATGAAAACAGAGAACAAGGACTGCTCTTTAAATTGTACTATAACATTAAAATAAATTTTAAATGTTTAATAATTGTCATAGTCTTACTACATACACATTTTTCATTTTTCTATGCTTTCTTTTTTTATGTCTATTTACATACATATTTTTACATATTTGTAATTTTAATACATTTTCCATGTCATCTTCTGCCTTTCCACTTAACATTAATGACAAATATTTTTGTGTGTTTTTACATTATAATTATCTTTATGACTTTCTGTAATTTAGTAACTTCTCTTTTCTTATTTTGCGAAACCCCTGTTGGGTTTCCTGTCGTCACTAGCAATGTAAACCCCTGAACATCCTGTCAGGTGTTTGTGCTTCTTCCACAAAACAGCAAGGTAAGGGAGCCCCTGGGAAAGTACATCTCATTCTGGAGAAAGAGATGGTACCCCATCAGGGAGCACACAGTCAATCCCAGGTGCACTCAGGAGAGAAGAAATGCGTGTCTGGCAAGCCGCTCTGAACTAAGAAAGTTGTGTGCAGAGTGATGTTTACCTCCATTCTGCAGTTCCATTGACATGTTTCTACCTCTTGGCCCTTAGGTAGCAGCCTGCAGGGCTACCATCTGCCAAGCTTTTGCTTTTCTTCCTGCTTTGCATAAAGCTTTTGCTTTAATATGCACTATGGAATAGGAAAAAACAAAAGGATACCAGACTTTAGAGATCTCCCTGCTTCTCTTCTGCCTTTTAATGGAGCTTAGTTGTTTTGCCACTTGTTGTTGCTGAGTACAGAATAAGTGCAGAGAAGGGCTACTGCACCTGACACTGGATGCTGTCCCTTGAAGAAACTAGCCGGAACAGGAGAGATGTATTAGGATCATCTCCTCTGCCACTCTCATCTTGGAAACAAGTGGGAGTACCTTTGCAAAATTATATTGAAAATAAATGGAAAAATGTGTTTTACTTTATATTCAACTCTTCTGATATGGAACTAGTTTTAAATGAAGTTATGAGGAAATGGCTCTTATGACTAAATGTTGATTAATGTGCCATGTGCTGTGAACCCAGGATTAGAAATGGGAGGAGATCAAACTAAGGATTGGAAAGTGGGAAGTGCTCTGGGTGCCTTGCCTAAGAGATTGGGCCTTCGAATTTTGGAGATAAACTATAGTTTGTAAACCAGAGAATTTAGATTTAAGTTATTTTGCATAAATGTCCTCTCTCTTATTTGCTACCATTTATCGAGTTATGTTTTAACAGTCCATATCTTTGAGCTATAATGTATATGCCAGGCCAGAGTTTAATGGGGATCAACAGCATGCCTAGAAGCCAACGTGTGGGCAGCAGGTGTAATTAGAGAGAGATTCTAAGAGAAAGATGAATCTGTGGGGACACCCAAAAATGAAAGGTCAAATTGTTTAGGGTCCCTTTCCAACAGGAGATCTCCTGCTACAGCCAACCTTAAATATTATTTCAATTTTCTGTTATTTTTATTACAAAAGTATTCTATCTTTTAAGAAGTACTCAAGCCCAAAAGCGTTCTTTTGAAAATATTAAGGTGAGGAAATTAAAGCAAAGAGAACTTGAATAATAACATTTTCTATAAGCTCTAGGATCTAGCACCAATTAAAGAATATGAGTAAAAAATAATGGAGTTACTACATGTCCAAGGTCTCATCCACCTTGATATTTCTTTTTTAAAAATGATTTTACTTTAATTTTTTAAAAGACTAGTCAAGTACAGTAGTGAGAAGGAGGGAAAGAGTAGAACAAGGAGTTTGATCTGTAACTGACTGTGAACAATCAGTTGAGATAACTCACTATCTTCAGATCAACCCACCTTGACATTTCTATGATAGGCTTAATCATTCATTCATTCTTTCACTGAACATTTACTGAGTGACTACGAAGTGACAGGTATTATAGGCAGTGAGTTGTACACTCTTGTTATCTATGTCGGTTTTTATTCGGATAAGCAAGGGCTAAGCATGGGTGGCACAAATATTTTAAGGCACGTGAGTGAGCTACCAACTCAGGGCTTTATCTATGCTCTGCCAGAGCACATGTGCATCCCTGGAAACCTCACTTGAGAGGACAGAAGGAGGTTGATATCACCCACATTCTTCCTATACAACACCATCTTGTCTGAAATTTAGTCACCTTAATCACTGTTTACTATAAAGTTCCACACCTTAAATACCAGGCAATTACAGCAGATGGTGTTTTGGCCCTAATGAACCTTGCAAATACCTGAAATACATAGAATATTTATCTTCGTGCCAGACGTAGCCCTAAATTTTATGGGGCCAAAGGCAAGAGTTCAAATGGAGGCCAATGTATCATGTGCAACTACTGTGAATACTATGCTAAACTGTTAGCGCTGTAACCACAAATTGGAACACTAAGGAAAATCTTTACACTACTGGGAAACAATACTGTGTTTTGTTATGCAAGAATCTAGAGCATTCAAGATGAGATGAAGTATCTGACAAATTAACTAATTTGTCTTCTCTCTTACCTAAGCACTTCTACCGCTCAAATTCTGCCCAAACTCCAAAGCAGTCTATCTCTGATATGGACAGCCATACTACCTACACGTTTTCACTGCATTTGGAGTCCACCTTTTGTTTGAGGGCATAAGGCAAGAGATATGAAGAAGAGTTTCCCTGGGTCCTGAATAGTGTTGTTCACGGGAAAGGGAATGTATGGTGTGGGCCACTGTTCAGTATCACAGCACTAGTGGTGGAAGCACCATGTATTTTTAATTAAATTAATGTGTGTGTGTGATGTTAAGGTCCTTTAATGCATGGAGTCCAGGATAGGGATCTGTCTCTCTTGCCCAGATCTAAGGGGGGTGGGGTAGTGTTTAGTGGTAATAGGAATTTAATGACAAGCTTATTTGTAGGGGATCTAGATGGCTGAGTTTTTTTTTTTTTAATTCTTTCATCATCAAGAAAAATTGAGCTAGATTGATGGTTTAAAGAACTGTAGCATATTTCTATTACAAATCTGACTTTCTCCCAAACTAGGTTTAAATAACAGTGTTATGAAGACTTTTTAAAGAGAGTAAATAGCTAAATACATATGCATAAAAAAGAATTAGTATAGTGAACAACCATGTTTCCATCACCCAGCGGCAACAATTATCAATTCATGGCCAATCTTGTTTCATCTATACCCGTACTCATTGCAGGAAAGTACAGATGAATGATTTTTGAGCAAATCCAAGATGTCTTATCATTGTATCCTATATATTTCTAAAAGATATTCTTAAAAAGATATGACCACAATACCATTATCCAATTATTCCCTATTCAATAAGAACTTTACAGTTTCATTCACATGAAAGGCACATAGTTTTTGCTTTTGAGAATGAAAATAATTTCTCTCAGTGTTATTTTATAGTGTTCATTATGTCTGAAGTCACAAGATTTGAGGGCCGGGGGGCAGTGGCTCACGCCTGTAATCCCAGCACTCTGGAAGGCCGTGTGGGAGGATCGCTCAAGGTCAGGAGTTGGAGACCAACCTGAGCAAGAGCGAGACCCTGTCTCTACTAAAAATAGAAAGAAATTATCTGGCCAACTAAAATATATATGGAAAAAATTAGCCGGGCATGGTGGCACATGCCTGTAGTCCCAGCTACTTGGGAGGCTGAGGCACAAGGATTGCTGGACCTCAGGAGTTTGAGGTTGCTGTGGGCTAGGCTGACGCCACGGCACTCTAGCCCGGGTGACAGAGCGGGACTCTGCCTAAAAAAAAAAAAAAAAAAAAAACTACACTGAATCTATTTGTAGGGCTTGACTTCCAGAACTGCGGATTTTAGACCTAGCTGACCTGATGACAGTGAACTTCAGACCTTTACAAGAGTTTAACTTTTTTTTTTTAACCTTTGGAAAGCAAGGCATGAGAAACGGATTTAGTTTCTCTATTAGGCCGAGGCGTGTTAAGACTTGTTTCTTTTTCCAAAATGTATGAGTTGCTAAGAGAACCATGGACTTTATCAACAAGTCCTGGAAAAGACTTTTTTTTTTAAGGCCGGGGTCGGGAAGTCCGTTGGTTTCGGGTCCCGTTCCTGCCCGCGGCCGCCCGTCCGGCTGGTTTGCTCCGGGCGCGCTGGAGGTCAGCGGCTGGGGCCGGACTCGGAGCCTGGGTCTCGCGCAGCTTCCAGGGCGCCCAGGCGACACTGGGCGTTTCCTCCCTTTCCGGCCCCGGAAAGTTTTGTTTTGGTTCTTAGTTCCCTGTAAAGGAAAGGCACCCTGTTGACCAAAGGTTTCTCAGAGCCTCCTCTGGATGGCCAGCGGCCAAGTTTCCACCATGCCAGCTTGCCCAGACTTTGGTCCGTTCGAGATCCTCGAAGGCCGGGAAGCGAGTCTTGTGTGAAGGAGGAGAGTGGGCAGCCGGCCTGCCGACTCCACTGCCGCTGGGATCTGCCCTCCGCCAGTGTCCGTCTCACCGCAAACGGTGCGGACAGTCTCCCCGGTGACTCCTCAGGGACCCGGTTGTCCACCATTCCTAAGAGAATACTCAACCCAGCCCCGCCCGGGCTACGGAGAGGACAACCAAAGCCCGGGAATGGGGCCCGGGGCGCATGCGCGCACCGAGGCCGTGGCGTCTAAGTGTGTTCGCCCCGCGGCGGCAGCCGCTAGGTGGCGCATGCGCCCTGGAGGGTGCGGGCCAGTCTCTGGGAAGAAGGCGGCGGCGGCGGCGGCGAAGGCGGGGGCGCCGTGGGGGCCGGGCAGTGTTTACACAGCGGCGGGCGGGCGCGGACGCGGAACCCGGCGCGGCGGCGGCACGATGGTCATGGCGTATTTTGTCGAGAATTTTTGGGTAAGCGAAGGATGTTAGAAATAGTGAGTTTCGGAGTCCAGAGCTTTCGGCGCCTGAGCCCGGCCTGCGTGCGCTTCGAGCGGCAGCGGCGGCGGCGGCTCTTCGGGCAGGGCGAGCGTCCTCGGACCGCCGCCTGCTGGGTCCCGCCCGGCTCAAGTCCGGCGGGCGACCGGTCTCTGGCCGATACGGACTCCCGGGCTCGCAGCCCTCCTGGCGGCGGGGGCTGTCAGCGCGGCCCAGGAGCCCGCGGCGGGGCCGCTGAGGGGCCGCGGGCCGCCAGGGCTGGGACAAAGCGCCGGATGGGGCGGGAGACGGGACCCAGCCCCACCGGCGGCGCCAGGCGCTCTCCGCGCGGGGCGTGCGCGGCGGCTCGGACTCGGAGGACGGGCCCGCGGCGCGGCCGCCTCCCGCTGCGCGCTGCTGGGGAGCGCCAGACGGAGGGGCTCGCCGGCGTCCCGCGCCGCCGGCCCCCATCTGAGTCCCTCTGCCCCCACCATTTCCACACGAAATCCCGTGCAGGGTTGGGCTGGATAAGCACTTCCTCTCAGCCTCGCAGCTCGGCTTGTGGGTCTGCGCCCAGGACTTTGCCTCTGGGCCTGTTCACAAAGCCTAAAAGAGTTAAATTTAATGTAACTGAACTCCTTGGGCTTAAATTCACGGAGACATCCCCCTAGTCCTCCGTGCTGCTCCTTGCCCTTCCTCATTCTTTCCACACCCCTTCTTCCTAGTATTAGATTCTTCTTTGAGAATTTCTGAGTCTCCCTGTGGAGTGTTTTTCTGTAGTTATTGTTTGTTGTAATGAGAAGTACAGTTCAGCCATGTACAGGAAAGTAACGTGTTTACTCAGGTATCTTGGATGAATCCGATTTTTATGTACTGACAGTTGCAAGTACTGCAATCCCATTTTAGTTGAGATTTAGAAATATTTAAAGGGAGGTGTCTTTCAGTTAGCAGTGTATTTTGAATGCTTAATTCTAAATGTCTTAGTAATCAGATCAGTTTGTAGTTATTTGTCTTGACCTTCTTGTTTTCCACAAGCAACCTATAGATGTTAGGTAGTTTTTTTTTCTTAACAGCTTTATTGAGATACAGTTCACATTCCTTATAATACATTCAAAGTGTACAATTCAGGGGTTTTCACATGTTCATAGAGTTGTGCAAACATCACCACAATCAATTTTAGAACAATTTCATCGTCCCAGAAAGGATCCCTGTACCCCTTAGCAGTCACTCCCCATTTACTTTCTGCCCCAGCCCTAGGCGACTGATCTACTTTCTGCCTCTGTAGATTTGTCCAGTCTGGACATAATCCTATAAATGGGACCATTGTGACTGGCTGCTTTCGCTTAGCATAATGTTCCTCAAGGTTTATCCATGCTTTGGCACGTATCAGTACCAATTCCTTTTTATGGCTAGCTAATATTCCATTCCATATCTTATCTATCCGTTCATCAGTGATGGGCATTTGGTTGTTTTCACTTTTTGGTTATTATGAATAACACTGCCATGAACATTTGTATAAGTTTTTGTGTGAACGTATGTTTTTATTTCTTTTGGGAATGGAATTGCTGGGTCATATGGTAGCTCTGTGTTTTACATTTTGAGAAACTGCCAGACTTTTCAAAGCGGCTGCAGCATTTTACGATCCCACCAGCAATGCCTGTGGTTTCTAGTTTTTCCACATGCTCACCAACACTTGTTATCTGTCCTTTTTACTATAAAAAATATAATATTCCAATCGGTGGATGTGAAGTAGTATCTCAATGTGGATTTGCTTTGCATTCTTTGATGGCTAATGATGTTGAATATCTTTTCACGTGCTTATTGCCCCTTTTAATATTTTCTTTGGAGAAATGTCTGTTTAGATCCAATACGTATTTTTAAATTGGGCTATTTGTCTTTTTATTATTGAGTTATTTTTATCTTCTGGATACACATTTTTTACCAGATGTATGATTTGCAAATATTTCTCCAATTCTGTGGGCTGTCATTTCACTTTCTTGATGGTGTCATTATTAAGTAGCACAGAAGTTTTTAATTTTAATGAAGTCTTGGTGAAGTCCAACTTATCTATTTTTTCTATTACTAGTGCTTTTGTTGTACCAAAGAAGCCTTTGCCTAACCCAAGATTTACTCCTAAGTTTTCTTGCAAGAGTTTAATAGTTTTAGCTCTTCTGTTTAGGTCTATGATACTTTTGAAGTTAATTTTTGTGTGCAAGGAAGGGGTACGACTTCATTCTTTTGCATATGTATATCCAGTTGTCCTGGCACCATTTGTTTTTTGTTTGTTTGTTTTGTTTTGTTTTTTGTTTTTTTGAGACAGAGTGTCACTCCGTTGCCCAGGCTAGAGTGCGGTGGCATCAGCCTAGCTCACAGCAAACTCAAACTCTTGGGCTCAAGCAATCTTACTGCCTCAGCCTCCCGAGTAGCTGGGACTACAGGCATGCGCCACCATGCCTGGCTAATTTTTTCTATATATTTTTAGTTGTCTGGTTAATTTCTTTCTATTTTTTAGTAGAGACGGGGTCTTGCTCTTGCTCAGGCTGATCTCGAACTCCTGACCTCGAGCGATCCTCCGCCTCAGCCTCCCAGAGTGCTAGGATTACAGGTGTGAGCCACCGTGCTCAGCCCCAGCACCATTTGTTGGAAAACCTCTTTCCTCATTACATTATGGCACCATTGTTGAACGTCAGTTGACCAGAGATGTATGGGTTTATTTCTGATTTTTCAATTCTGTTCCATTGTCTAGCCTTATGACAGCCGGTGCCACACTGTTTAGATTACTGTAGCTTTGTATAGTTGGTTTGGAATCAGGAAGTGTGAGTCTTCCAGATTTTTTCTTCTTTTTCAGGATTATTTTGACTATTCTGGGTCCCTTCTGTTTCCATATGAATTTTAGGATTAGCCTGTCAGTTGTAGGCATTATGTTTTACAATGGCAGTTTATAAAAACTTTTTAAAGGCCTGGTGCAATGGCTCATGCCTGTAATCCCAGCACTTTGGAAAGCTGAGGTGGGAGGATTGCTTGAGGCTGGGAGTTTGAGACCAGCCAATATAGTGAGACCTAGTCTCTACAAAAAATTTAAAAATTACCTGGGTGTGTTGGCGCATGCCTATAGTACCAGCTATTTGGGAGGCTGAGGCAGGAGGATTGCTTGAGACTGGGAGTTCAAGGTTACAGTAAGCTATGATCACAGCATTGCACTCCAATTGGACAACAAAGCAAGACCCTACCTCAAAAAAATCAAAACAAAACAAGAAAACCCCCACTTTTATAAAGCTCGTTTAAAATTTGAGGTTCTCATAAATGTTTTGCATATTTTGGATGCATGAATGTTTTTTAAGTTTACTAACTTAATTCCAAATTGCATCTTAACGTTTTAAAGTTATGTTTCATGTTCTGTTTATTGAGCTTTGAGGATATCGTTGTTTCATGTTTTAGCCTATTATGAATAATGCTTCCGAATAATGTTTCTCGGAGTATTTTTGTACACATTTTTGTGTGCTCCTACTTTGTCTTTGTTAGCAGAGGAACGGGAATAAATTTGGATATCTGAAATCTAGGTAGAACCCCAAATCTAATTTATGTTTCAGTCTTTGCCTCCACTTCCACTATTGAGAACAAATGGTACAATAGGCTGCATTTTATTTTATTTCTCAGCCTGGAAATGGGGCTGAAAGCTCTAAATTGGAGCTTTAAAAGCTCCAGAGGAGGCTGAATGAGCTAGGAAAGTCTAAAAACTAACTAACCAACTTCTGAGAATTTGATAGTTGTCTGTTTAAAACAACTTAAAAATATACATATTTCAGGATCATGGAGGAATTATTTTATAAGTGATCCTGAAATACGTAAATTTTATTAATTTTATTTCCCCTTAATGTTTAAAGTGGCACTGTTTAAAGGAAATAAAATTTGTCAAAATGCAAAACATCATGTTGTACATGGTAAATATGTACAATTTTCATCAGTTAAATAAATAAAAAAGTACTTGCCAAAGTGAGGTAATGGGAACCTTTGAAGTTTTAGGCTTCTAACCAAACAACCTATTAATTATTTTCCCCCACATAGGAGCATATAAAGACAAACCTTTTTGTTATGGCATTTTATTAAAAGAAAGTTTGAATCACGCACTGAAACTCTCTTCAAGCTCTTTTGAAAGCAGCACATCCCTTTTTTTTAAGCATAGTTTTTTCTCAATTAAAACTATATGCTAAGTTAAAAATTCCTTTACTTGATGTACTTTCAAGGAAAAAAATGTATTCAGAACTTCCTACACAGAAGGTGTTTTGTTGCTGATAAGTCAGTTTTTGCCGCAAAGTATAGTGCCATTGATAATCGAGTTGAAAATGTTTTTCTTTTCTATTAAAATTGGATAGCAAAAATAATTTTGATAGCAGAAATCCACACTATTGCCTTTAATATGTAAAAAACAATTGTTAGTTCTTCAAAAGATTACATAACTTTAAAAAGGTATTGACCAATATTATTGTGAAGTATATCTCTACATCTTTTTCAAAGGAAAAGTTGAGTACTAGTTTATAATATTCTTGAGATTATCTATAACAGTGTTACACCATAGTAATTAAAACAGCTTTATATTTTTATGTAAACCTAGATTGTTTAATTCAGCAGTAAAAAAATATTAAAGGAATGAATTTCATAGGTAATAATTTTTAAAGGAGGAAAAATAAGTAAGCAAAACACTTGAGTTGAATACCTTATAAACCTAATTTTACGTAGTAGTTTCAATCTGTATAAGATATGAAGCATTTATGCAAAGACACTAAATAGTATTCTTTAGTATATATCACATTGTAATGAACTGATATTTTTAGTTAGGTGACTTTTCCAGAGGTTACCTCTAGTCAGCACATCAAAAATGAACAAACAACAATTATCTTAGGTATTTTTATCCTGAAGTTTTCCCTTATTTCTCTTACTGTTTAACCTGTACAGAAGTCTCATTTCATTTGTTGATTTCATTGGTTTTGTCATACTTTAGATTAAATTGGAGCACTTGGTTATATATCTAAAATTTGATCTATCATCACATGGATAAGCTGGGAAGATTAAAATGTATTTTGAAAATCTGGGATTGCTATTAATAGGACTTTGGAATGGAAAACATTATTATATTTTTGCTTGATTATCTAATCTAAATTTAGTATCCTAGATGAGAGACTAACACACACATATATATGTACATTCTTTGGGGCTATTTATGCACATGAAAATTTAAGAATATGTATCTTTAAAAAGTTATTTGAGGTGACCATAGAAACCCAGAATTGTTACTTGTTATAATATTTTTGTTACTTTTTAATAATATTTCCAAATATGGTTTGGGATACCTACTTAGGACTGATCCCATCAGATGATAGACCAAAACTATATATATGTATAATGTTTATTTTTTACATTAATAGATTCATAAGTTTTATATGATTTAATATTCAAAAGATACAAAAGAGAAGACAGTATAAAATCTCCCTCTTTTTTGCCAGTCAAGATCTCCTAAAAGGCAATCACCATTTTAAATTTATTATCTAGTTTTCTAGAGGTTACCTATGTAAAAGAGCAAATAACATACACTAAATTAAAAGGCATTATTGTACAATTGTTAGCAGGTTAGCCATGTCCAAATTGCTTTCACTGCACCAAGCTTATAAAAAAATGTAGACTACAGATTCATCTTAACTTGGTTCAAGAAGACTTGACAGGTAGACATTATAAAATTACAGTATTTTAGATTACACTAAATTTTATTGTGAGGCCTTTAGAATATTTTTGGGGTGTGTGTGTGATTTGTTTTGTATTTTTCCTTAAACATAGGAGAAATTTGGAAGTGAAAAACTGATATTGATTTAGTCTGCAGAAGTGCAGTTCAGGGGAGGATTTGAGAACATTGACATTGGAAAGGATAAAAATTTTGATATCTGGATTCTTTTCTAGCTCTACACACCAAATCCTAAATGCCCTAATCTTTTCAGAACTACTTAAATTATTTAAGAAAAGGATAGAACAGTTATGCTTTGAATTGTCCTGCACATTTGGCTAATATAAGCCCTTTGGAAGTAGTTTTTTGAGTCATGGGGGTATCTCCTGAGATTATCCTTCCTGTTATCATAATTCTAGAACAGTTAACCAAAGTACCGGAAGAAATCCAAATGGAAATATGGTGCTATGAAGACTTACGAAGGAAAGGGAATAAAGACTTGGCTTTCGATTTTCTTAGTGTGGAAAAATTAATGAATGTTAGATTTGGAAGAAGTTAAGTAGCAATCTGGTCCATAAAGATAAGCATAAATTGGTCAGATGTGGGGAGAAACAAAAACAACAAACTGAGACCTATAATTAAATCTACTGTATTGGTAAAGGTGCTGGAGCATGTTGCCGGAATAGCCAGAGAGGATGAAATTGGAAAGTGTTAACCTGTGTGATGAAGGTGAGATAGTCATGCTCTGTGATGGAACTACAGGAGTAAAAGTTATGGGAGATATGACAAGCATGATTGCTTGACCTTAGGGAAAAAATTAGGAAGATATAATATTATATAAGTAAAGCAAATTGGTGGTGGTGGTGCCTTGAAACCAAGAAGTGTGAGTTTTCAGTTGGTTGAAAAAACAGCCTCAAGTGAAGACAATTTACCTTTCTAATTACAACCATTATGTGATAGGCAAAATACAGAAGAATACAGAGTAAAAATTACCTGTAGCCTCTCCCTCTATCCTTATGGTTTTCTTTAGAAATACAACATTCAAGATGGGTTCTACCATATAGTTCCGTATCTTGATGTTTTCAAATGATTTTACCATCAAGCATTTTTCTCATGTGATTAAGTATTTGAAATACTTTTGGTGGTGACTGCATAGGTTTCTGTGGAATTGATAAGCTGTAATTTTTTTAACCACTCGCCTTTTGGACACTTTGATTACTTCTATTTTTTTTTCACTTGTGAATTACTAGGACTAGAGATGTAAGTACTGATGTGAACAAGATGCCAGTTTAAGAAAGTAGCTTTCTAGATTGAAGAGTTGAGAAAGCTGAAATCACTGTTTTATTTTTTTCATTTTGAAACTAATGAAAAATATTTTCATTTATAGACTATTACAGAAAATTCAAAAGATACCAAAATAAAACATTATTTCACCACTGCTGCTTTTGTGTTTTTTACTGAGCCCATGTAATATCTATTTAGGTGGCCTTTAAGGATTCACCTAAGTGGAAGAGGTGAGTTATAATTTAAAGATTAGAGAGGAATATCTGAGGGGTGAGAAAAATAATTTTTTGAAATGTAATATGTTTTCTTTCCTTCAGTCAGCCAATAAATATGATTCAGTCACTTTTGTACTTGTATCAAATAGTTCTGATTGCTGAGCAGTGCCCATTTTACATATTTTAATCACTATTTCATGCTCTAGCAATATCTTGCCAATAGCTCTGCAGAATACTTTTAGCGATCATGACTGAAAATTCCAACATACAGTAGTCCCCCCTTCTCCACAGCTTCTCTTTCCCTGGTTTCAGTTACCCAAGGTCAACTGTAATCTGAAAATATAATATTCATATTAAATGGAAAATTCCAGAAATAATTCACAAGTTTTAAATTGCACACCGTTCTGAGTAGCATGAAGAAATCTCTCACTGTCCCACCTGGGATGTGAATCATCCCTTTGTCCAGTGCATCTATGGATATGCTCCCCTCCTGTTAGTCACTTAGTAGCCGTCTTGGTTATCGTTTTGAAAAAACATAGTATATAGAGGATTCTGTACCATCTCTGAAGTTTCAGGCATTGGCCTGGGGGTCTTGGAATGTATCTCCTGTGCATAAGTGGTGATCGACTGTACAAATATAGTACAGAATGGTGACTAGAAGAGGTTGTAACTTGTGGCTGAACATCCTGTTTACTTGTAGAAAAACATCTTACACATACAGACATACCTTGAAGATGTTGTAGGTTTGGTTCCAGATCACCACAATAAATTGAGTCACACAATTTTTTTGCTTTCCCAGTGCACATAAAAGTTTTGTTTATACTATACTATTTACATTGCACTAGTATTAAGTATGTGGTAGCATTATGTCTGAATGTATTACCTTAATTTAAAAAAACTTTATTGCTAAAAAAGCTGACAGAGACATGAAGTGAGCACATGCTGTTAGAAAGATGGCACTGATAGACTTGTTCTACATAGGGTTGCCACAAACCTTCAATTTGTAAAAATTACAGTTATCTTCAAAGTGCAGTAAAGTGACATGCAGTAAAATGAAGTGTGCCTGTTTTATATCCTCTTCCCTCTAGCAGTTTTCAAAGCAAAAATGGCACTGGAGAGCTATCATTGCATATTGTTTGAATTCCCATCAGAGGTATCTCTATAGGTTTTTCACTTCTATAGGGTCTATTTTTTTTTTTTTTTTTTTTGGAGACAGAGTCTCGCTGTGTTGCCCGGACTAGAGTGAGTGCCGTGGCGTCAGCCTAGCTCACAGCAACCTTAAACTCCTGGGCTCAAGCGATCCTACTGCCTCAGCCTCCCAAGTAGCTGGGACTACAGGCATGCGCCACCATGCCTGGCTAATTTTTTCTATATATATTTTTAGTTGGCCAGATAATTTCTTTCTATTTTTAGTAGAGACGGGTGGGGGGGGGGTCTCACTGTTGCTCAGGCTGGTCTCGAACTCCTGACCCTCGAGCGATCCACCTGCCTCGGCCTCCCAGAGTGCTAGGATTACAGGTGTGAGCCACCGCGCCCGGCCTAGGGTCTATTCTTAAAAGAAAAAAAAATCTTTAGAATTAGTTATATGTTTTATGGTGCTTTTCAGATAAGGCAGAACAAAGTGAGACTATATCAAACATGTTAATGTTATATTTTGCAGTGACTTGTCCACGGTTATATAATAAATGCCAGTAAAAACTAGAATTTATTGATTAAAAAGGGTAAGCTGAACACTTCTAACTATAGCAATATCTGTGCAGAGGTTTGTTAAATACTTAACACAGGAAAATGTTCTAATATTCATCACCCCAATTGATTGTGGTGATGGTTGCACAACTCTGTATAAATATCTTAAAAATCATTGCATTGTAACTTAAAGTGAGTGGATTATATGTTGTGTGAATTATATCTCAATAAAGGCTGTTATAAAAAAAGAATAATAAAAAATTTGAGATGGAAAAAATAGCCATTGATAATCAAGGTTTTATGTCAACAATTGTAGCACATTTCGGAGAAGATGACATTTTAAAAT
This sequence comes from Lemur catta, assembly GCF_020740605.2. Classification (NCBI taxonomy): domain Eukaryota; kingdom Metazoa; phylum Chordata; class Mammalia; order Primates; family Lemuridae; genus Lemur; species Lemur catta. Next base: position 45,864,819 of record NC_059139.1, read on the forward strand.
TGTCATTATGGCTTTTAATTCTGTTATTTCTGTATTAAACATTTGGCTTACTTATTTTTTCCTAATTTTTATTAGAAAGTTAATCTATGCTAATTATCCCACTTTCCAGAGCTAATGTGCTGTTAATAGTTTGCTGTATACACCTTCAGATTCTTTTTCTATATGTATATATGCAACATTACTTTTTTCAGTGAAAATGGAGTCATGTATACAGTTTTGTGCCTTTTTTAAACAGCTTTATTGAGGTATATTTTATATATCATAAAATCTACTTATGTTAAGTGCACAATTTATTGATTTTTAGTAACTTTACTGAGTGGTACAGACATCATCATAAATCAGTTTTAGAACATTTTTATCCCCCCAATAATTAGATCCTAAGCTTATGCTTATTTACAGTTAATGCTCTTTCCTACTTTCAGCCATAGGAAACCACTGATCTACTTTATTTTGCTATAAATTTGCCTATTCTGGACATTTCATATGAATGGAATTATACCATATGTGTCCTCTTGTTTCTGGCTTCTTTCATTTAGCAAAATATTTATGAGGCTCATCCATGTAGTAGCATGTGCCATTAGTTTGTTACTTTTTATTGTTGAGTTGTGTTCTATTGTATGGATGTACCTCATTTTTGTCTGTTCACCAGCTGATAGACATTTAGGTTGTTTCCAACATAAGGTTATTTTTGGCTATTATAAATAATTGCACCCTGCTTGTTTTTTCCACTGACAATATATTAGGGCAGATTTTTAAAATTAGTACTTAAAAATCTACATTTTTTTTTTTTTTACTGCAACAGTCTTTTAAAAAAACACTTTTTCATTGTAGGATATGGTGTCATTTATTTATTTAACCAATAATGTTTATGGATGTTTTGAGTTTCTGATTTTTCACTATTATAAACAGTACTGTAGTGAATATTCTTCCACATTTATCTTTGTATATGTGTTTTTGTGGTATAGATTCTAAAAATGGAATTGCTGGATCAAAGGGCAGGAACATTTACAGTTTTTTAATAAAACATTGAAGACCACAAGACACTTTTAGGCATAATTTGTTAATAAAGGCTTATTTTCAAGTTACTTGTACTTTTATGTTTTTATAATTAGCCAAGGAAAAGCAGGTTCTCCTTGCTTGGCTGGGGATGGTGGCTCATGCCTGTAATCCCAGCACTTTGAGAAGCTGAGGTGAGAGGATCACTTGAGGCCAGGAGTTTATGACCAGCCTGGGCAACAGAGTGAGACCCTGTCTCTCCAAAAAATAAAAATTAGCCTGATCTGGTGGTGCACCCTCATAGTCCCAGATACTGAGGAGGCTGAGGCAGGAAGATCACTAGAGCACAGGAATTTGAGGTTGCAGTGAGCTATGATTGTGTCACTGCACTCCAGCCTGGGTGACGGAGACCCTGTCTCTGAAGGGGGAAAAAAAAAAAAAGGAAGGAAGGGAGGAGGCAAGGAGAGAAGGGAGGGAGGAGGGGGAAGGAGAGGGCAGGGCAGAGGAAAGGGAAGGGAAGGGAGGGGGAAGGGATGGGATGTAGTGACATTTTTTGACCTCAAAATTAAGGAATCCCCAAATAGGAAGAAATGATAAATGGATTTGTAATCATCCAGGGGGTTTATGTTTAACTATTAAGTAACTCTTATGCATCACAAGCCCTGTTAGGATGAGTTTTCCTTTTTTTCCACATGAAGACCTGAGAGATGGAGTAGCTAGTACTGTTTCCTAAGGTATATTATATTACTGTTACTATATTAATATTACTATATTGTATAAAAAACAAATGAACCTCATTCCTTCTACTGAAAATGCCTAAGTAATATGATGTTCAGATATCTTACTTTCCCAAATAAATAGCTTATTCCTTCAAGGACTTCTTAATCAGAACGCAGATTGCTGAATGTAATTTAACGTTTTCTTAATTGCTTAATGTTTACAGTACTGTAACAGTTAAATGCCCAGGACCTTGTTGTCCCAATTAGTTGATGGCCATCATCTTGTCTCCTGTTTAAAAAAAGATATTTTTTTATTCATTCCCTTATAAGGTTGGTAAATTTCTTTCTTCTAATAGTCTGTGTGCCTTTTGATAGCCCTTTACTCCCAAACCTTTTCTAATTTTCGCTTTAAGTATTTGTGATGCACATTGGGAACACAGGTAACCTGACTTATTAGAATTACATGCACATGAGAACTAGTAGGTGTCAGGTGAGAACCTTAAGGCATGAGAGCCTTGGATTTTATGGTTTTAGATTTCAGGTTTGTTTCTGGTTTTGTTTGCTTATTTCAGGATTCTTGACAATATTGTAGGATTTGGTGGGTAGTATAATCAGATATGTGTAGTTTTTGTATTGTAGTCAAGTAATAGAATCCCTTGGAGAATTTCAGGCCCTTCATTTTTTGTCTATATGTAATTTTATTTACTGATCTGCGTGATATTATTTTTGCTTGCTGTAGACAAGTGATAATGGTTACCTCAAAGAATATTCTTATTTTGGGTGGAATAAATTTGCTTGAAAAACTTAGCATAAATTAAAAGCTAAAGTTAGATAATAAATATTTTCTTTTTCTTAAACATGGAAAGGTGCAGAAGCCAAATGGAAATATTTGTATTCACAAGAGACTATGGCATTATGTTATATTCTTCTTGATAAATGGAAATGGGTGTTCAAAATGCTAAGGATATTATTTATATTATCTCATTCTAGATATGACATTTTAATTTGTTGCGTGTCTGACAAACTAATTGCTTGCTATATTAGCTGATGAGGTTATTAGGGATCACTTGGACATAACAAGAAGTTCCTGTGTTTTCTGTTATTGGTAAATTGTGGAAAAAATCAGGTTTCAGATTGCATAACACTTGGTCATGTTATCACTTTTATGTCCAGCAAATATATTCAATTCTTCATTGTTTCATTTTCACTGAAGAAAAATAAAAACCACTAACTGTAAAGAGAGCTGTTAAGCTTAGTTTATTGATTGTTCATTATTTCACCTAATAAATTGAGGTTTATTGTCTTTGTTATGTTTTACTAATTTAGAATTTATGAACAGCAATTAAGTTTTTCTAGGATTATATAGTGACATCGTTCTATTAATTTCCCCTTAATCAAATAGTAGCAAATAGCCTGTTACTTCTCTTTTGTTAAAATTTTGTCCCTTTTCTCTCTTGTCAAGTTAAGTTTACTGAAAGAATAATGATTAGTATTTTGTGGTTTTCAGTGCTTATATGATTAGTATGTGACAAGTACTTGACTCTCGACTGTCTTGACTCTGAAATCAAGATTTAGTTATTTTAAAGCACAAACTTTGCTGAGTTAAATAATTAGGAATCCCTTAATGTGTGTTAAAAGAATTGAAATGGGATTTGGTAATGTGTTTTAAAAGGTCCATGTTTATTTTTTGTAAATTATCTGCATATTGTCCCCTAAAATTTCATACTTAATTTCATTAATTGTACCCTTATGGGTGATTATAGAGTATGTGCATATGTGTGTGAATGTATATGTATATATAGTAAATTGTAAACTTTATCAGAGCAGGTTATAACTTTGATACAGTTTAAAGTAATACCATAAATAAAAATCACTAAAGTAAAGAAAAAGAGCTCACTTGAGCATAAGAATTTCATGTAGTTAGTGTAGGGTTATTATATTCTCAAGTCAGTTTTATCTGTTTTTTGTTAAACTAAAAATCTTTTTAAATTTTAGGGGGAAAAAAATAGTGGCTTTGATGTCCTCTACCATAATATGAAACATGGACAGATATCGACAAAAGAACTAGCAGATTTTGTAAGAGAAAGGTATGTATTTTTCATTAGTAATTTGTTTAACAACTTAATGGCAATTTAAATTTTAGAATATAAATGAGAAATTTGTATTTGTATTTGGAATAAAGTAATGAAAGCACATTTTTAAAAAGTACAATACAATTATATTTTGAAGTAGTAGTTACCTGTCATCTATGTGTGTGAGAGCTGTATAGTGACTAAATGGCATTGTTAAACCCCTGATTTGCAAATTACTGCTTGAAAATATTATCTACATGTTTTCCATTGAATGTGCTAGCAAGGGGTAAAACTAAAAAAAGGAATTTTGTAGGAGAAAATATTAACATTTCTTTATACAAAAATGCAAAAATACTTTGGAAAAACTAAGTTTTCTGAACTTTGGTTTAATTATGTATTTTATAACTTTTATTTTAGATAGTCCTAAGTATATATTTTTAAATCTTACAAATTTATAAAATGTGATTGTCTTTAAGACTCTTAGAATATAAGTCAATTTAAACACTATTAAAGGGCCGGGCGTGGTGGCTCATGCCTGTAATCCTAGCACTCTGGGAGGCTGAGGTGGGTGGATTGTTTGAGCTTAGGAGTTCGAGACCAGCCTGAGCAAGAGCGAGACCTTGTCTCTCCTAAAAAATTAGAAAAAAATTATAGGGACAACTAAAAATATTTATAGAAAAAATTAGCCAGACATCGTGGCGCATGCCTGTAGTCCCAGCTACTCGGGAGGCTGAGGCAGTAGGATTGCTTGAGCCCAGGAGTTTGAGGTTACTGTGAGCTAGGCTGATGCCATGGCACTCTAGCTTGGGCAACAGAATGAGACTCTGTCTCAAAAAAATAAAAAAATAAAATAAAAAAAAACCACTATTAAAAATCAGTATAACTTGATTATGATTTAAAATCAAACAATTCAAAGCTACTGTACTACTTCTTAAAGCTATTTTGTGTCTAGCCCCACTTAGTAATTTTTTTATATGAACACATTTAAAATCTTTACCTTGATAATATAGGGATACTTTGCTTTTAAATACAATACTCCATTCGTTTATTTAATTCATTTTTTAAATTAATTAATTTTTCTGAGACAGAGTCTTGCTATGTTGGCCAGTCTAGTCTCAAACTCCTAGGCTCAAGCGATCCTCTTGCCTCAGCCTCCTGAGTAGCTGGAATTAAAGGGGTGTACCACCACAACTGGCTCTCATTCTTTTATTCTTTCCATAATATATATCCCATGTCTGCTGTGTGCTAGACACTTGTCTGTATTATGGGAATATAGTGGTTAAGATACAGCTTCTGCCTTCATGGAATTTACGGACTGGTAAGAATTGGGGAATAAACTATTTCACATGAGACCAGTCCTCTTCTTGTTTCCACTTCTCTACCAAAGTCAAGGAGAAGTCCAAAAGCTGTAAGTGCTCTGGATAAGGCTATCCCTACCTTAGCTTCTACATTGTTATTGGCAGGAGTAAAAGACAGGCTCCAGAACTCTGCATGCCCTAGCCTTTCCTTTTCCCCAGCATTTACCACACTACTCTCACTGTCTACTTTGGGACCATCAGGACAGATATCATTATGCCTTTTAGCCCTGTTTATATCAGTCACCATATCAGGAGTCCAGGATTCCTGAGTCATCCTTTCTTTGCCCAGCATCTAGCTAGACCTTTCTGATTCCATGGGCAGTGAGACAACCCCTCTTTTCATTATTCCTTCCCTACTTTATTTTTCTTCATGGTACTTATAACCATCTGACATAAGTGGTATTTTACTTATTTATTTTTCTGTCTCTCTCCACTAAAATATAAACCCTACAATGGCAGGGATTTTTATCTTTTTTGCTTATTTTGTCTTTTTGCTCTATCTCCTGTACTTAGTATAGTGCTTGGCACTTGGTAGGCCCTCAGTAAAGATTGTTTGATAGAATGAATCTCTGACTATTTTGTGGTCATCCAAACTATCATTATATTTGCCTGAATTTAAGCAACAGTTCCTAACTGGTCTATCTACATTCACTCTTTTTTTTTTCTCTTTTTTTTTTTTTTTGAGACAGAGTCTCACTCTGTTGCCCAGGCTAGAGTGCCGTGGCGTCAGCCTAGCTCACAGCAACCTCAAACTCCTAGGCTCAGGCAATCTTCCTGCCTCAGCCTCCTGAGTAGCTGGAACTACAGGCATGTACCACCATGCTAATTTTTTCTACATATATTTTTAGTTGTCCAGATAATTTCTTTCTATTTTTAGTAGAGATGGGGTCTCGCTCTTGCTCAGGCTGGTCTCGAACTCCCGAGCTCAAATGATCCACCAGCCTCGGCCTCCCAGAGTGCTAGGATTACAGGCGTGAGCCACCACGCCCAGCCTACATTCACTTTTGTTCTCCTGCAACTTATTCTCTGTACTGTAGTTGGAGTGCTTTTTTTGAACTACGGTACAAATCAGTTTGTTACATTTTCTGTTTAAACTATTTCAAGGGCTTCCCATTGCTCTTAAGATAGGCCTGCATTGTCTAATCCCTGACTACCTTTCAAGTCTGTTGTGCCAGCCTCTGCTAGGTGCTAGGACACAACAGAATATTGTTTCATAGGGGAAAATAGAAACAAATAACAAAAATGAATAATAAAAAATTTTATAAAGAAATACATGATGTACAGGCTCCTCCTTATTCTTTCTACCTCAGAGATATTGGTTATTTTTTTGACGGGCTTTTTCCAGTCCTGGGTTTGTACATACTTATTCTTCTCTTCACCTAGTTAATGCCTACTTATTCTTTGGAGCTTAACAATGTGCTTGGTGCTCCATGGATATTTTTCCTCATCTCTCTGACTAGGTAAAAAACACTTACTGTAATCTCTCTCAATATAATATGTCTATTTGTAATGTTTATAAAATTTTGTAATTATTCATTTTTGTTATTCTTACGTTCCCTTGTGAGGCAATCTCTGTTGTATCCCAGTGCCTGGTACAGATCCTGGTACAACAGAATAGTCACATTTATTGAAGGAGTGAATGAGAAAGAAAGGGAAAAAAGGTAGACTTTTAAATATATACTATGCATGAAGGACTTTGCTACATTATCTCATTTGCTCTCAAAATTCTAAGTCCAATTTCACAAATGAGAAAATTGGGGTCAGAAAGGTTAAATAACTTCCTAAGTCAGTCATTTAGACTGACTTTCTCTCCTTCCTCCTCTTCTCCCTTCTACTCTTCCTTTTTCCTCCCTTCTTCCCTTCCTCACTTCCTTCTAACAGTTTTATTGAGGTATAATTGTCATATAATAAACTGCATATATTTGAAGTGTATAATTTGATACATTTCGACATAGGTATACGTTTTGAAAACCATCACCACAATCAAAATAGTGAACATATTCATCATCTCGTTTGTAATCCCTCCTTTTTGCTCTTCCCTATCCCTCATCCCTAAGGAGCAACTGGTTTGCTTCTGACACTTAGGTTAGTTTGTTTGCATTTTTTAGAATTTTATATAAATCGAGTCATACAGTACCCATTATTGTCCCGCTGCTTTCACTTAGTATAATTTTTTTGAGAGTCACCCTATTCCTTTTTACTGTTGAGTATGACTCCATATATGGATATACCATAATTTGTCCATTCATCTGTTAAAGAAAGTTATATCTATTTTTTGAACTTTGTATGAAGTATACATCATTTCATTCATATGGCATTCTTTTGTCTGAATCTTGTTCTTTAATACAGTTTGTGAGATTCATTTGTATTTCTGAGTTTAGCTATAGTTCATTTATAATGATGTTTATATTAAATTGTATAAATATATCCAAATCTGTTTACTACTGTTGATGGATATTTGGGTTATTTCTAATATTTTTAAATACTATTTTTTTTTTAGAGCAGTTTAAGGTTCATAACAAAATTGAGAGGAAAGCACAGAGATTTCCCTTAGTACAGTGGTCCCAAACATTTTTGGCACCAGGGACTGGTTTCAGGGAAGACAGTTTTTCCATGGACTGGGCATAGGGGAGTAGGGTTGGTTTCAGGATGATGCGATCCATGATATTTATTGTGTACTTCATTTTTTATTATTATTACATTGTAATATATAATGAAATAATTATACAACTCACTATAATAAAGAATCAGTGGGAGCCCTGAGCTTGTTTTCCTGCATCTAGACAATCCCATCTGGGGGTGATGGGAGACAGTGACTGTAAATACAGATAAAGCTTTGCTCACTTGCAGTCCCCCTACTCACACCACGAGCTGTGCGACCTGGTTCCTAGTAGGCCATGGACTGGTACTGGTCCGTGGCCCAGGGGGTTGGGGACCACAGCCTTAGTATATCCACTGTCCCTACACATGCGCAGCCTCCTCCATTATCAACATCCTCCATCAGAGTGCTACATTTGTTACAAATCACGAACTTACACTGACTCGTCATAATCATGCCAAGTTTGTAGTTTACTTTAGGATTGACTCTTGGTGTTGACATTCTGCGGGTTTGGAGGAGTAAGTGTATAATGGCATGTATCCATCATTATAGTAGCATACAGAGTATTTTCACTGTCTTAAAAATCCTCTGTACTCTGCCTATTCATTCCTCCCCAGCCCCTGGCAGCCACTGATCGTTTTACTGTCTTCATAGTTTTGCCTTTTTTAGAATGGTCATATAGTTGAAATCATACAGTATATAGCCTTTTCAGATTGGCTGCTTTCACTTTTTAATATGCATTTAAGTTTCTTCATGTCTTTTCGTCAAATTCATTTCTTTTTAATGCTTCATAATATTCTATTGTCTAGATATACAATACTTTATTCACCTACTGAAGGGCATCTTGGTTGCTTCTCAGTTTTGGAAATTATGAATTAAGCTGCTCTAAACATCTGTGTGCAGGTTTTTGGGGATCATAAGTTTTCCACTCCTTTGAGTAAATACCAAGGAGTACAATTGCTGGATCTTATGGAAAGACTATATTTAATTTTTAAGAAAACAACAGTTTCCCAAAGTGGCTGTACCATTCTGCATTCCTGCCTGCGATGGATGAGAGTTCCTGTTGATCCACATCCTTACCAGCATTTGTTGTTGTCAGTATTCTGTCCATTCTAATAGGTGTGTAGTGATATCTCGTTTTAATTTACATTTCTTTGATACCCTTGGTACACATGTCTTGGTATATATGTCTTGGTACACATATATACACATTTATATTGGATATATGTCCTGCAGTAGAATTGTGAGGTTGTAGGGTGTATATATGTATTTAATACTAGTGAATCATGCCTAAGAATTTTCCAGGGTGGTTGTATCAGTTTATACCACTACTATCCTTGTTTGAGAGTTCCAGTTGCTCCATGTTCTTATGAACACTTAGTATTGTCAGTCTTGTAATGTTTTAGCTTTTCTGATAGTAGAGGTATCTCAGGTATTTCATTGCGACTTTAATTTACATTTCTCTGATGAGTAATAGGGTTAAACATCCTTTCATATGTTTATTGGCCATTTGCATCTTTTTTTATGAAGTGCCTGTTCATGTCTTGCCCATTTTTCTGTTGTTTTTTTTTCCTTTTAAAAAATAGATTGGAGAATTCTTTATATATTCTGAGTAAAAGGAATTTTTCAGTTATGTGTTGCAAATATATATGAATGTACTTTGTTTTTTATATATTGACTTTGTGTCTAGCAACCTGACAATTCTTGTTTATTCTGATAATCTACAGATTCTTCTGGATTTACTGTGTACAGTCATTGTATGTAAATGACAGTTTTATTTCTTCCTTTCCCAGTCTTATACATTTTATTTCTTTTTCTTGACACTGTACTGGCTAAAACCTCCAGTGTAGTGTTGACTAGAAATAGTGATGGTGGGCATCCTTGTTTCCAGTCTCACATTTCACCCTTAAATATTATATGTTTATTCTAGGTTTTTCTCCTACTGTTTTGGGGAAACAGTATATAAAAAGTAAAAGGAAATTCCCTTTCATATATTATTTTGCAAAGGTTTTTTAAAAAGTCATGAATGGATCTTGAATTTGGTCAAATATTTTTCCTGCATCTATTAAGATGGTATGTTTTTTCCTTTTTATTTCTCTCCCCCACTCTGCTGATTCTCCCATTTATGTGAATTAAATTGAAATTTAATTTTTTTATTTACTTTTATTATCTCTAGGTTAGCATATTAAATTCCTCTTTTTCTTGCATACATCTTATCTAGAAATCTTACTTTAATCCCCTTCTCCCATTTGAACTCAACCCTGGGCTCTAAGAAATACTATTTTACTATTACCTCCAACCATCGTTAAGAGGTGTGATCAGAGCCCTACCCATAGTCTCTATGGCTACTGTCAGAACACTTCATCAGAGTTCTGATGGAGAGAATGAAGAGGGCTAGAACAGGCCTTGTTCCTTGCCCAAATGAGTTCTATGGATGCCATATATTACCTAATATCCTGCTGGACAATTCTTCATGTGGCCTGAGGTCCTGGTCACACAGGTCACTGAGAGCCTTTTTAGTGTAAGTGTTGGGAACTATTTCTGTCAGTGGCACTGACCCTAATTCCTCTCAGTGAGATTGGGGAGACAGCTGAGCTGTCAGTGGGCTCATACAGATGTCAGTGGGTATCCCCGGATCTCATCCTTGTTGTCAGTCATGTCAACTGAAGAGTGACCAGTTTCATAAATTTGGAAAGGAGTGCTTTATTTCTCTGAAAAGGTTGCAGACTGCAGGGTGGCTATTCTGACAGACTGGGAAGAAGCAGCCTTGGGCAGAGGCGAGAACATGTACTTGAAGACAGGGACAACAGGAATGGGAATTTATGAGCTTTCTTTTGAAATAGGGTCTTGCTCTGTCATGTAGGCTACAGCGTGATCATAGCTCACTGCAGCCTCAAACTCATGGGCTCAAGTGATCTTCCTGCTTCAGCTTCCTGAGTAGCTAGAACTACAGGCACGTGCTACCACACCTGACTAATTTTTCTAAATTTTTTGTAGAGATAGAGTCTTGCTCTGTTGCCTACGCTGGTCTTGAACTCCTGGTCTCAAGCAGTCCTCCCGCCTTGGCTTCCCAAAGTGCTAGGATTACAGGCATGAGCCACGGTGCCTAGCTAAAATTTCAATGTTAAATCAACTTCCCATTCTTGGTCTAAACCCAACTTGGTGGAGATGTATTATCCTTTTTATATGTTGGTGGATCAATCTGCTGCTATTTTATTTAGGATTTTTACATCCACGTTTGTGAATCTTATTGGCCTGAAAGTTTTCTTTTTCTAAATGTCCTTGTTAGGTTTTAGTATCAAGGTTTGTTGGCTTCATAAAATGAGTTGGGGAGTATACCATATATTTTGTATTCTCTGGAAAAATTTGTGGAAGATAATTGTTTTTTTGTTATGTGTTTCATAGAATTACTGGTAAAGCCATGTGGACTTGAAATTTTATTTGTAGGATGGTTTTAAATTACATATTTAATTTCTTTCATAGTTATAGGATTATTCAGATTTTTCACTTCTGTGAGTTGGAAAAATGATAATATTTTTCTATGAATTTTTCCATTTCATCTGAACTTTCAAATTTTATTGACAAAAATTTATTCTTAATATCCTTTTTATGAACTGTTTTAGTGTCTGCAGCATCTGTACTTATGTCCCACTTTTCAGTCTTTTTTTTAATCACTTCCCAATTTTTATTAGCACACCTAAATATATTTAGTTTTTTATATCATATAAAAATAAGATGTCAAGGTATGTAAACTTAAACTTATGTTTAACAATTAATGTTTTAGTATTTTACCTTATAAATGACTCAGACATTTTATGATTATACTTTTTAACTTAACATAACATGACTTTAAGATTTTAAGTTACTGAAAAGAATTTTGAAACCGCGGTGTAGGTACTATCCCTAAGGTCTTTCCTGGTCCTCCTAGGTTTCATGTAGCCATGTGGCATCAAAGATGTCTACAAAGGACAGGGCCTGTCTTGTGTCTTCAATCCCCACTTTTCATTCTTGACATTGGCTGTATGTGCGTGCTTTCTTTTCTTTCATGATCAGTCTCATTGGTGTTTATTTGTTTTAATTGTTTTTACAAAGAACCAACTGTTGGCTTTGTTGATCTTCTCTTTTGTATATGTGTTTTTTATTTCATTAACTTTTATTCCTATTTCCTTTGACTTTGTGTTCAATTTGCTGTTCTTTTTCTAACTTTTTGAGATGGATACTTAATAATCTTGAACCTTTTTTCTTTTCTGATATATTCGCTTAAATGTCTAAATGTCTTTTAAGCATTGTTTTTGCTGCATCCCACCTGTTCTGAGGAAAAAAATTTTTCATTACATTTAGTTTAAATATATTTTAAATTTAATTGTGCTTTCTTCCTTGCCCTCCTAGGTTATTTAGAATCGTATTTCTTAATTTCCAACTATTTGATGATTTTTAAAAGTCTATTTTTGCTATTGATTTCAAGCTTAATTGTGTTGTGTTTAGGAAACATACTGTGTATAATTTCAGTGTTTTGGAATTTGTTGGCATTTGATTTATGGCTCGAAACAGAGTCAGTTTTGATAAATACTCTGAAAAGACAGCATTTTGTATTTGTTGAATATAGGGTTCTATATCTGTTCATTAGAGCAAGTTTGTTAATTCTGTTGATCCACTCTAACATATTCTTGCTAGTTTTTGGTTTTCTGTTCTGCTCACTTTATCAGTTACCGAGAGAATTGTATTGAAAAAAAATCTCTCATTGTGATTGTGATTTTTTTCTATTTATTCATGTAGTTCTTTCAGTTTTTGCTTTATATTTTTGAGGTCATGTGAGTAGGTGGGTACAAATTTAGAACTATTACATCTTCCAGTTGAGTTCAACTTTTTATCATTATGAAGTGTCCATTTTTATCTCCAACAATATTTTTTTGCCTTGAAGTCTGCTTTATTATTGTTATGGCTTCACCTATAATTATAGCCTCAGCTATAAATGTGTCTTTATGGTTTAAATGTGTTTCTCTCTTATATTTACACAAAAGTTATGAGCTTAGTATAATGAACTTCCATGTAGCAATTACCTAGCTTCAACAATTATCAAATTATGGCCACTTTTGTTCCATCTTTTCCATGCCACTGTTGCTGAATTGTTATGAAGCAAGTATCAGATTCAGAAGCATTACATTTCATCCATTAGCATTTCAGTAGTTCATGTGTCTGAAATGCTAAAGCCGTGTAGACCATAAGGGCTTTAAAAAAACCATAACCAGATGGTTTTAGATGTTATCCTATCTAAAAATATATTAGTAACTCCCTAATATAACCAAATATTGAGTCAGTGCTCAATTTTCCTCAGTTGTCATACACACATATACACATGCATATACATACCCATGTATTTTGATTTCTTCCAGTCAGGATTCTAGCAAGATCTATACATTACACTTGGTTGATGTTTTTTTGAATCTCTTAATCTATAGGCCCCCCTCTTTACTTTTTGTTACTGCTGAAGAAACCAGATTACTTATTCTGCATAGGGTTAGGGTTCCCCACATCCTGGAATATGCTGATTGCATATCCGTAGTTTTATTTAATATTTTCCTTTACCCCTGTATTTCCTAAAAGTTGTCATTTAAACCTAGCAGCATGATCGGATGCTATTCAGTATTTTGGAAAGCATACTTCATAGGTGGTGGGGGGTATACGTACTTCTATCAGAGGCATAAAATATCCTGTTATATCTGTTTTGTGATGTTAGTGATAATTGATGATCATCGCCTAGATCTGTTATCTCATTAGGGGTTTACATTCATTAACATTTTTACTAGATATGGAGTTCTAGTTGGTAGATTATTTTTTAAAAAATTTCTTTGAAGGTCATTCTATTATCTATGGTTGAGATGTTAGCTATCAGTCTAGTTGTTGCTCCTTTGAAAGTAACATTTGCTGGTGGGAAGGGTGTGGCTGCTTTTAAGATTTTCTTTTTGTCTTTGACTTTTAGCAGTTTTTACTATAATGTGACTAGGTGTAAATTTTTAAAAATTTATCCTATTAAGGTTTGTTGGGCTACTTGGATCTATGGTTTGATATCTTTCGTCAGGGAAAATTCTCTGTCATTATTTCTTCAAACATTTCTTCTGACCTATTCTTTCTCTTTACTCGTATGTTAGACTTTCTTGCTTTGTCTTTTATATTTCTTCTTTGTTTTCCATTCCTTTGTCTTTCTGAGCTTTAATCTGGTATGGATTCTTCTCATCTATCTTCCAAGTAACTCATTCTCACTACAGTGTATAAAATCTGCTGCTTTTAAAGCCCATCCATTGGGATATTAATTTTGGTTACTGTATTTTTCAGATCTATAGTTTACCATTTTATTTTCAAGACTTGGTGTGCTTTTGTGCACTCCTTAAAATGATTTCTGGTTCTCTACTGAAATTCTTTTGGAATGTCAAAGGGCATGGGATTTCCCATGCTTTCTACCTTTGGTGGATCTGAACTCTTTTAAGTTTTGTCTCCCTTGCCTTGTGAGGCTGTGAAAAGCTCTGCTTCACTTCTCAGCTGCCTCTTCTCAGTGCCCGCAAGGGAAAAGCTGTCCCATATACCTAACTCACTTCTCTGATATCCTTCTCTTGGATCTTGGCCTACTGATTCTTAACTGTCTCTTAAATTGTCTGACATTTTTCAGTCACCCCCCCCCACCCCCTACCAGCTTCCCATGTTTTTCTAATTTTCCTCAGTGGGAGTTTTTTGTATTAATAATCTTACTCACTGTTACAGGTTGAGTACCCCTTATCCAAAATGCTTGGGACCAGAAGTGTTTTAAGGAGTCTTTCAGATTTTGTAATATTTGCTTATATATAATGAAGTATCTTGAGAATGGGACCCAAGTTTAAACATGAAATTCATTTATGTTTCCAATATACCTTATACACATAGCTTGAAGGTAATTTTATACAATATTTTAATTTTTTTAATTTTTTTTTTTTTTTTTTTTTTTTGAGACAGAGTCTCGCTGTGTTGCCCTGGCTAGAGTGAGTGCCGTGGTGTCAGCCTAGCTCACAGCAACCTCAAACTCCTGGGCTTAAGCGATCCTACCGCCTCAGCCTCCCGAGTAGCTTGGGACTACAGGCATGCACCACCATGCCCAGCTAATTTTTTCTATATATACATTTTAGTTGACCAGATAATTTCTTTCTATTTTTAGTAGAGACGGGGTCTCGCTGTTGCTCAGGCTGGTCTCAAACTCCTGACCTCGAGCAATCCACCTGCCTCGGCCTCCCAGAGTGCTAGGATTACAGGCGTGAGCCACCGCGCCCGGCCCTATACAATATTTTAAATGATTTTGTTCATGAAACAAAATTTTGACTACAACTTGTCACATGAGGTCAGGTGTGAAATTTTCCACTCATTAGTTGGCACTCAAAAAGTTTCAGATTTTAGCACATTTTGGATTTTTGGATTAGGGATTCTCAACCAGTACTGGAAAGTGAACCACTTTTTCTTGCTGTTAAACTTATCCCTTGGTATATTAATATTTCTTTCTGTATTAACTTTTTTAGATGATCAAAGTACTACTCATGTATTATAATATAGGATTATTTTAACAATACAGAAAATTTTAAAGGAGCAGGAAAAAAATCACAGTACTATTAGTGAGAGGCAGATAATGGTAATGTTTCCTTTTTGTTAGAGAGCTGGTTTTTGTGGGGAGGGGGTTGGGAAAGAGTTTGGAGATGAGTTTAGTTTGGATATTTTGAGTTCGAGGTGGTTCAGATATCTAAGTATAGTGATGCTTGGGGCTATTAGATATTGAACAGGTGGTTCATTGCAAGAGCAATGTGGAAATCTGGGTTTGGACATTAGAAGCAGAAAGTTAGTTGAACCTATCAAAGTAAATGGAAGGATAGTGGTGCTTATAGAATGTTCCCTATTAAGGGTAGCATATATTGAAAAGGGCCAGGGTAATTATGGGAAAGGTAAAACTATGACTTACGTTTTATAGTGTTAAGAAGGCCAAGGCAGCCTCATATTTTGTATTCAGAGATTATGTGTCTACAGAATAATCTGTGGTTTTTTATTCTATGCTTAATGGTTTTGATTACTTTTTAAGCCTAAAATCTTCTATGCTCAATAGTAGTTATATAAAACAGTTTTCTAATGTGAAATGTATATTTGTTAATATTTTCAATATAATTACAAAATAAATTAAGACCTGAAGTTCATGATCTCAGACTTGCTGATGATTCATATTTTGTTTTGTGCAAATGGCTGTCATCAATCTCTTACTCTATTACATGTGCATCACAGTGCTGAAGAATGATAAAACTATGTTAAATACACCAAGGAAGTATTAAATACAAATGACTTACCATAGTGAATCATTTACAGAGAGAGAGAGAGAGAATACAAGAAGCAGCACTCTTGTACTTCCTGTTGAAATAAGCATTGGCACTAAAGCTAAAGAGTTACGACTTCATTAACATTTTTTGTGATATAAATTATTTTAGTTTCTGTACCAGACTAGTTTTTTAAGCTAGTTGTGCACAAATGACATTTAAAGATAGGCCAGAATTCATGACTACATATATCTACTTCCTTTTAACATGTAATTTGAGGTATCCATTTGTTTCTGCAATTTTAATTGTGTTTTGATAATTTTGCTATGTTTTTGGTCATTAAAGGAGGTATTATAATGTGGAAATTTGATTTAACAGAGCTACAATAGAAGAGGCATATTCCAGGTCAATGACAAAACTAGCAAAATCTGCAAGTAATTATTCACAACTTGGGTGAGTTAATTTCTTCCTCTTTTTCAATGTTCATTTAGGCAGAGTTCTTGAGAATATTAGGTTTCTGTTGAGGATGTAATAGTTCGTAAGTATAGTAAAATATTATATATTTATTAAAAATGTGTTCAGTATGAATATATTCTTGACTTGATTGAAAATATAATTGAATTCACTGAATCAATTAATATAGTAAATGAAACTTATTTTTCCCTTTTATTAAACTAGTCATTCAGTAATGTAAGTTTTAAGTTATACATGTTATCTTATGCGCATACAAAGTATGTATTCTAGTTGTCTGTAAATTCATTTAAATTCTTTTGTAGATTAAAAGTGATCTTTAAAAACTCACTTAAGATAAACCTTGTTGAAATTCAAATGCATTAAAAATGTCTCTTGTGATTTTACAGACTATCATTAAATCTTGCTTTTAAAAATTTGTGTTGAAGAAAGATATTCCTTGAAAAATGAAAATTAAGAATACATTTAAAATGAGATGTACTCATTGCCATAACAGCTATGGAAAGAATAATTGTATAATCTGAACCATAACAACTCAGGAAGGAATGCTTAATCTGATTTAATTATCAAAAATTGGGGAAAAGTTATATTTTATCTAAAATGTTGAACTAATTAGTCTAACATTTTAAAAGACTTTTGCAGTGATATTCAGTAAAGTATTCCTTTATATCTGGGATTCTGATACATGAAATTTTATGCAAACTTTTATGTAGGTATTAATTTATATTTCAATGAAGGTCTATATCAGTGATCAGATTCACAAATAATTCTGTGATCCAGAAAAAGGATTAAGAGTGACTACTTTATGTAAGTATTCTATAGTGTAGTTGAATGAGTTTAAACAAAAGTCTCCCTACTTTGTGCCCTGGGCAAAAAGGAGTTGGAATCTCAGTTCATCCTCAGTGTGGCACTGTTTATGTAGTGACAGCCCACAGTGGCTGGAAAAGCTGGGGAGTCACCACCTGTTTCAACTAGAGGAGAATGGAGACTGATAGTTGATAACTAGTTTTGGTTTTTTCCCCTCCCATTTGTCCTCCTGTTTCTTTTTCCCTCACCTCCTTCTGCTACAACTTCCTTCTTCCTTCTTTTTCAACTTCCCTTCTCACTTTTCTGACACTCTCCTATTTCTAGAGGCTCCATGATGATATGCCTCTTCTAAAACATGATTTCTTCTTTACCACAGTAGAGGGGCCAGAAAGTAACTGGAATAACAAAAGCTAGCCAATTTGCCATGGTTTTATTATAGAATATTCTACCCTGTTCTTAGTTTACCAGGTGGAAGATAAAAGGAACATGAATTAACTTCAACAATGTTTCCTAATAACAAAGTTACTGGCAATATTAATATCTTCAGAATGTTTGCTTTTCATAAATAATAGGTAGTATAGTCTTTTTTGTGTTAGTGTCATTTCTCAAAATCATAAAGATTTTAAATATTCATGTTTTTATTTGCTGTTGTATATTTTAGCAAGAAATTGAATTTTGTCTTTTGGTTTTCAGTTGTATTTAAGATATTTGGATTTTGGATTTGTCAGTCTTGTTTCTTAGTGCTTATTAATGTACATAGTAATGTGTATTACTTGACCAGAAAATAGTTGTATATATCAGACTATTCCATAAACCTGTATTTAAAGAAATCTTATGTTGAACCCTTTGCAGTATAAAGAATTCTTTAGTAAAGTAAGGGAATACTCTATCTTATCTGCTTTGTGAAGTCTAAACTATCGTATATCAGGTTCATATGAAGTCATATACATGCATTTGGGTGCTTTAGTAAGTGGATAATTTTCAGGTATTTTTTTTCTCTTGAAATTTTCCATCTAATATTATACTTGCCAGATTTAGTGCTGATTAGATTTTTACAGTATGAGATGAGATCTAATCAGAACAGTCCTTTTATAAGGATTTTAATTATCCTCTTTGAACTTCTTTATTAATGCATAAAATGATTGTCACCAGTTAACTTTCCTACTGGGTAGGAAGTATAATAATTGGCACAGAATGCATGTTAGAATAAGTAATTGCTTTCTCTGCCCTCTTGCCTTAGTGAGCATTGCTGCTATTTTTGTTTGTTTGTTTTCTATTAGAAGTTTTACCATAGAGACTACTTTAAAGTACTACCTGAGCAAAGGATAGGGTAAAATTATCCTTAGGTTGTTGTCTACAGACCAAATCAGTTTAAACTAACCATTGGCATCCTACATATGTATTTAAGATACGAGAATATAGTAATTCTTAGATGTACTTGAGCCTGCTGAACATTTTAAATCCTTAATACTGAGAAAAAGTGGTAGGAAAGTATATCATATAACCTATACCCTGTAGTAGAAAGATGACTCTTTTAGTGTATTCTTGAAGTACACAGGTAGATAAAATTATAATACCCAACCAAAGGTTTCAGATAACTGTCCTAAAATAATTCTTATATAATTATTAATGATGAAGACACTTACAAAATCATGTGTAAAAATTTGACTTTGCATGTTTAAATTCAGAGAAACTTTATTTTTGATGAAGCATTTTAAATTCAGTACTGAATAGTTTTAAGTTGAAGTTTGATAATAGTTAATTTTTAGCAATAGATGGTGATAAAAGGGCTTCTGATAGAAGTCTAAACCAAATCAACTCAGAAATTAACACAATATAACTAAGTAAAAGGGGGCTTTGGCAAGACCTGTGATATGTAATTATCCCATTTCTATGTTCCTAAGGGTCTAAAATTATTTTAAGTAATTAACGAGTGATCAAAAAATCAAAGGCAGTTTCTCGATCATTTCATTATTTATCTTAATTTCATCTTTTGCCTAAATAAAATTGTTAGATATACCATTATTATTTCCATTGGTTCCATCTTAGCACCTTAAACTTCTTTTTTTCTTTTAATAAATTATTCCCATGTTTTTCGTTTTCCTCAGAACATTTGCACCAGTGTGGGATGTGTTCAAAACATCTACAGAGAAATTAGCAAATTGTCATTTGGATCTTGTTAGAAAATTACAAGAACTAATAAAAGAAGTTCAGAAGTATGGAGAAGAACAAGTAAAATCTCATAAAAAGGTACCAATTTTTTCTTGTTAAAGGATTGATTGGTCAGATATTGAATGCTTTACAGTTCAGTCATTTTGATGAATCATTTCATACTAAACAGACTAAAGAAGAAGTTGCAGGAACTCTGGAAGCTGTCCAAACCATTCAGAGCATAACTCAGGCCCTCCAGAAAGCCAAGGAAAATTACAATGCCAAGTGTGTAGAACAAGAGCGTTTGAAAAAGGAAGGAGCTACACAAAGAGAAATAGAAAAGGTAATTGTAATAAAAATAACACCTCTGTTTTCAAAGCACTTTGACAAACAAGACTGCATTTCATCTTCACATCACACTAAAATACGATGTTATTTTAACATGAAGACAGAGATCCACCATCTTGTCTTGTGGCTACCTGAGACATGGCTTCTGTTCATAAGTTCCTATTAAATGTTTCTTTCTGAGAAATTGAATATGTCAACCTCTTTCTTCAGCCTCTTAGCTGCTTTGGCCTCTGGGGGGGGTAGGTTTGCGTAGACCTGCTCACCATGGAACAGCATCTGTCAGAATTGTTAAGAATGTTACCTTTGCTTCCCTGTCTCCTTCTCTCATTTTCTGTGTAACAGTTATATAAATACTGCACTTGTGTAGCCCACTGGTGAAAACACATTCTTGGTTTTTGCTGAGTCTATGCTCGCAGGCTATTAGTCCTCAAATTTGGCTTAGAATAAAACTAGCTTTAAATTTTGTTAAGTTGTAGTGCCTGTTATTTAACCTTTCAGTTGACAGGTATTATAATGAATGGAGGAAAGAAAGCCATAGAAAATTCTTTGAGGAGTAGGGGGAGGTTCTTAATAAAAAAAAATTTTAAGTAAAATGAAGACAGTGTGCCTTATAGTGTTAGTGATTTACCTAAGTACCACAGTAGATTTGTAAAATATGTTGTCTGGCAAATGGATTAGTTAACACATAAAAAACAGTCATTTTTTAATGTCAGTGACACATTTGCAGGGATATTTTTATAGTAAGATAATTAATGAGATAACCACTTGGTATAAGATTTAACAATGAGGTAAAAATTTTCTGAAGCAAGATTTTTCTTATACTTAGAAAGGCATAGATACGTGAAGGTAAGCTTTAAGTGTATGTTGTGGGTGATTTATTGCTGACTTTGACTACTTTCAGTTGCATTGTGGTAAACCACCACCTTTTCCCCTGCTCACATTTTAATTGAAAGTAGGTTGTTTTTTTCTCCTTTAAAAACAGTTTAAACTAACCATTTACTTGTTTGATGTGGTATATCTCACTTAGGAATGAGCCATGGGAAGTGATAATTTTGAAAGCTTTAAAATATTTGAAATATCCAGTAAAAAAGAAAACCATATTGTACCTATCATATGATTATGACTATAAAAGTGTATATACATGAGCAAAAATTGGAAGAGAATGTAGAAAAATCAAAATGGTTGATGGAATTTAGAGCAGTGTATTTCTTTTAAATTGTTTGCACAATAAATAAAAATTTGGAGGGGGTAAAAAGGTGAGACACAGTTAATGGTTTGAAAACACCCTCTAAGTTTCAGACACATTAATTGTGAATAAAATATAAAAAGAGAAAACAAAACAGAATAGCAGAGTCCAAAAAGAATAATATTATTTCTGTGGACCAGAAATAGAACAGAAATACAGAGTGGCATGTAGAGATTAATTATGCAGGCTTGTTGAACTCAAAAGTCCTAAAGTGGGCAGTAGAATCTGGCTCTTATGTGGTACAAGGGACTAAATGTTTCGCTCATGAGGTGAGGTATGAAGAGCGTGGCCCACTATCTAAAGCTGTAGATCGGAAGAAAAGGCTTTTGGGCTGCTGACTAGTGATAAAGGCCTATTGGAAGTTTGGAGTTTAGGTACAGAGACACAATCCTGACTGGGAATCAAGCCAAGGACCTAATTCATGACTGTTTTGGCCACATATCCCCAATATTCTTGCAGAGAAATAATTAAAAATATCTTTATATGACTGAAACTAAATTGGGGCCTTGGAGGGCTGGCAGAAGATAACCTGAAAACTATTTTTTAGGGATGAATGAGTATAAAGGATAAAGCATAACACTTTTAGGAGGTGCCATTTACATTGAATTCTATGAAGTTGTTTAGTAATGGAAGAAGAGAGAGAAGAGGAGAGGGAGACAAAAAATAAAAAATCCTCCCATTCAGAATGAGCAAACAACCAAAATTCTCGAGCAGATTTAAGAAATCTAATACTAAGACATCAAGTAAATTTTATAATTAGAGTAAAAATTCACTCCAGATGAAATTTAAATTTATGGCTGGGCATGGTAGCTCACGCCTGTAATCCTAGCACTACTTTGGGAGGCCAAGGTGGGAGGATTGCTTGAGTTCAGGAGTTTGAGACCAGACTGAGCAAGAGCGAGACCCCATCTCTACAAAAAAATAGAAAAATTAGCCAGGCATCATGACGCACACCTGTAGTCCCAGCTACATAGGGCTGAGGCAGGAGAATCACTTGAGCCCAGGAGTTTGAGGTAACAGTGAGCTATGATGACACCACTGAACTCTAGCTGGGTGACAGTGAGACTGACTAGGGTTAGACTCTCTGAAAAAGAAAAAAAAAAAATTTAAATTTATAAAAGATGAACAAAAACATTTGTGCATCGAGGATTTTCAAGTAAATAAATATAAATTTACATTAAAGAAGATTAAGAAATTAAGAGGTGTAGTAAAGCAAGATTTACTAGATGAGAAAAAAACCTAATTAGAAAACTTGGAAATGAAAAATACAGTTATTTAAATTTTAAAAAAGCAATATAGAAGAGAAACTTTAGACTTGGTATAATCAAAGAGTAAATTTGGAAGATAGTACTGAGAAACTTCATTCAGAACATATTATGGAGAAATAAAGACTACCAACATTTATCTAGTATGAATTTAAGAAGGAAAAAAATGTAGGGGTTAGGGGCAAGTAATATATGAAGAGTTAACAGTTCAGAATTGAAGAAATTCGAGAGTCCTCATATTGAAAGTACATTGTAGATATTAAGCAGGTTAAATAAAGATAAATTCAGAAAAATTAGACACCAGAAAAAAAGAGAATATTAAAAGCTAGTTTTTCCTCATGAAATCAGAATGCATTTTCAGTTGATAATATTGTATAATTGTTGGTAAGGTAGCATTTATGGTATAGTTTTGTTACCTGTGTAAATTTGATTGCATGATTGGACAGCTACAATGCTTTCATATTTCAGTTAACAGACCATTTAAGGACCATTTGAGGAAGGAATAGTTTTGGTTGTTGTCTGAAAACCTTTTATTGACACCTTCTGGTAAGATAAAGTGCTTGGAAGAAAAGCTAGAGATAATAGTGGAGCATTTTTAAGAAAGTCTGTGTTGGTAAACAGAAAACTCAAAATAATTTGAAAGAAATAAATCCAAATATACCAATAATTATAATACGTGTAAATGAATTAGACTTCTTAGTTCATTTTCTGTTGCTTATAACAGAATACATGAAATTGAGTAATTTATTAAGAAAAGGAATTTCTTGCAGTTATGGAAGCTGAGAAGTCCAGGGTCAAAGGGCTGCATCTGGTGAGGGCCTTCTTGCTGGTAGAGACTCTGCAGAGTCACATGGTGGTACAGGGCATCATCACATGGTGAGAGGGCTGAGTGTGCTAGCTCAGGTTTCTCTTCCTTTTATAAAGCTACCACTTCCACTTCTGTAATAACACATTAATCCATGAATGGATCAGTCCATTTGTGAGGGCAGAGCCCTCATGATCCAATCACCTCTTCAAGGACACACCTCTGAATCCCCCACTACATTAGGAATTAAATTTCAACATGAGTTTTGGAGGGAACAAACATTCAAGCCATAGCAACTCCTCTAATAATAGATTAATTGTCAAATGAGAATGTTTCATATGATGGAACACTGTATAGCAGGTCAAATAAATGAACTATTAATAAATGCGGTGAAATGATAGATCTGGGATTAAAATACTCTAGGAAAAAGAAGTTAGAGGGGAGAAGAAGAGAAGGAATAATGAAGCTAGGGGTTAGATTCATGGGGTCTGTTACACTTATTTTGTGTGTTCTAAAATTTCTATTATAGAAGTAAAAAAAACTAGAATGGCATGTATTCACATGGGTAAATCTAAAAAGCATAATGTTGAGCAAGAAAAGGAAAGTTTAAGAAGAATATGTAGCATTTGATGCCTTTTACATAACCTTTAATTCTTTGTAAAAAATACTATTTATGTATAACTAAATATGTTTTAGGGACATGTATGGGGACAGTAAACACTAAGCACATTATGGAGTTTACCTTTGAAGAGGAATGGGACTGGGAAGAACATGGAGCCTCATTTGTCTATGTGATATTTAATTTTTTTCCAAAAAATAAAAAGCATAAGAGCAAATGTGGTGTGAAGCTGACCATATTTCAAAATAATGACTTTAATAAATGTGTAAGCCATAGGAGCAATTTACTGATAGTACATACTGTAACATACATTTCAGACAGTGAATTGGTATGGCTTACATATCATTAATGCGGTTGTTTACTATCTAAACTAGTTGAAACTTTCGAGAGAATTAAAATACTCCTAGGCTATAATACTGCTCTCTATTCTTTTTTGTGAAACCTGGTAGGTTTAACATAGTACCTAGAATGTAGTGACCACTTGAAAAATATATGGTGACTAGAGATTACACTTAAAAAAAGATTCCAAGTCTTTTGATATAAACCAGAAAGTTTAATGTAAGGTACTATTTAGATGAAATTAAAGGATTTCTTTTTTTATTGACATACTGAGCAGGACTGTAGCATATGGTTAAGTCTAAGGGTTGTAAGTTGGTGGCCGAAATCCAGCCTATGCTTCATTTGCCTTTGGTGGGGTGGGCAGCTCAGAGGAAGGGGTACTTTTCTCTATCTGCTCAGAGGTGGCATCTCTGCTTGTGATAGTAGATGTTGTTAGTGGATGCTCTGATTTATAGTATATCCTGATCTAGGTCTGAGTAAGTAATTTATTTTGGCCATAAGCTTTTTATTAACATAAATGTAGTTTTTTTTTTTTAGACATAGATCTCCAAATCATTTTTCCTTTGATGAACTTGAAAACATAAATACTATGGCTATCATAACATACTATGCTGCTCGTCTTCACTCACAAACACCTATTTTTATAAAACACCATTTAATAGGCACTGTTTATGGACTGTGACTAAGTACTTATTTTATATGTATGTATTTACCTCACAGGATTGTACTATAAAAATTATAGGCACTTACACAGAAACATTTCTGATAGTATGTCAGTAAATTAATTTATAATGCTAAGGAAATAAATAAAATGTGGAATTTGTTTTATTCAATAGGTAACGTGTTAAAGCCAGTCTTATTTTGAAAAGAAATGTAATTGTTGCTTTCAAAGCATAGTTTTCTCTTAAGAACAAATGCTGTAACTTTTTTTTAAATGACTTTGCAAAAGTTGCCAAGTTTGTTACTACCAGGGCGTTCGGTTTCTATAATTCTACCCTAAGAATTTATAGCATTAATAAGCATATATACTATTTAGAAAGTTGTTTTGACTTAATAATTTAGTATTGTTGTGTAGCTGTTTCCTATACAATATGGTTTTTGCTTTAAAAAAATACAGATGTTTCCAGTACAAAATCGTCTAAAATTACCTCTACATCCTTTTATATGATACCCTTAATTTTCTTTAAATTTATTTTTGTGATTCTTAAAACATCTTGTAAATCAACAAATTATTTTCTAAATTTTATTCCCAGTAATTAGTTAGGGTTTCTTTTGTCACTTTTCTAAGATGCTTCTTAAAGTTGGTGTATAATTTCCTTAAGATTCTGGCATATTAGTTTTACCTTTCAAAAGTGACAGCTGATGTAAAAAATACAAATTAGAAATTAAAAGAGGATACCTTCTTTCTTCCTTCATGCTTTCAAATAAGAGAAATGAAGTTTTACAGTTGCCTGGTATCAGAGCATATGCCCCACAAAACTTATGTGTTTATGATTTTGACTTAGATCCAGCTCTTAACCTTTGAGATAAAGATAATAATTTTATGGCCAGGAGTAGTGAACAAATAAGTTTGTATGCTGAGTTGAATGGCTAGACCATGCTAGATGCTATGAAGGCTATTAAAGTCTAAATGCATGCAATTGCCTCTGTCTTCAAGAAGCTTTCTTTTTCTTAGACAGCCAAGACATTATTAAATAGTGCAGAACAAGAGGTTAGAGAGAGGGTTGAATGGTAAGCTGAGAAGGGGAAGTATCTTGTACAGAATCTTTAAAAAAACACACAAAAAGAAAAGATTATAGGAAAGATCCCATGAAACAAATTATTTTTAAAAGTACAGACACAATCATTATATTTTTGTAGTTTCTTGTTTTTATAAGTCTCCTTTCAAATTGCATGTATCTCTAGTAGGATACATACATCTCAACTCATGTCTATCAAAAGCTGACACATAAATTATTAAGCAATAATTTAATGGGCATCAGAGAAAAAGAGTAGGTATTAGGATGAGGAATAAGCAAAGAAGAAAGAGCTACCAGTGGGGCTACATCATTTTGCTAGGCTGTGTCATTAAAAATCATTCTTTGGACTGTAGGTTGTTGATTGTTCTTGTATAGACTGGAAATGTGCCATTAGCATTGTTTCTAAAATAAATTCTAGCAAACTTGGTTATCTGGGTTTTCTGGGAAAGTACTTAGTAAACTGTAAATATCCATTTCACCTAGTTATGTTTTTGAACAGGGCCAGGATGTTATAGGAAATACAGTATCAGTGATGTAAAATAATGTCAAAAGGCTGGAGGTGGAAAAAGAGTAATAAAAGAAAAATCTGTGGGAACAAACTGGAAAATTGTTGCAGGTTTTAGTCACTTTCTCTAGGGATGGACAGCTCAGTACAACTCAATAACTCAGATATATCCTTATATATCATCAAAATATAGTAGCGTATATTCTTGTTATATGATGTTTTCTTGTTAGAAACCATGGTAATAGCAGAGTACTATTTATTTTATAATTTTAGCTATATGCCAGACCCTGTCCCAAGCATTTTACATAGTTACGTTTTATCATTACCACATCTTTAATAAAATAGATGGTATTGTTCCCATTTTAGGAATGAGATAACTATATAAAGTTTAAAGACAAGGTCAAATGGGTAGTACAGTAGTTCCTCCTTTTTCTGTATTTTCCCTTTCCTTGGTTTCAGTTACCTGCAGTACAGTACGATAAGATATTTTGAGAGAGAGAGAGAGACCATATTCACATAACTTTTATTATAATTTATATATTGTATATTATTACAATTGTTCTATTTTATTATTAGTTATTGTTAGTCTCTTACTGTGCCTAATTTATATATTAAACTTTATCATAGGTATGTATGTAATAGGAAAAAGCATAGTAGATAGTATAGGGTTTGGTACCATCAGTGGTTTCAGACATCCACTGGGGATCTCGGAATGTGTCTCCTACAAATAAGGTGGAACTACTGTCAACGGTAGAATCAGAATTTTTTTCTTTTAAGATGGTCTTGGTCCGTTGCCTAGGCTAGAGTGCAATGGCATCATCATAGCTCACTGCAACCTCAAATTCCTAGGCCCAAGTGAGATCGTCTTGCCTCAGCCTCCCTAGTATAATAACTGGGACTATAGGCAAGTGCCACCACGCCCAGCTAATTTTTTAATTTTTTTGTAGACATAGGCTTTCACTGTGTTGCTCAGGCTGGTCTTGAACCCCTGGCCTTAAGCAGTCCTCCTACCTTGGTCTCCCAAAGAGCTGGAATTACAGGCGTGAGCCACTGTGCCTGGCCTGATCTTCTTTAAATTCTTATTTAGTCTAACCCCATCACTCCGTCTTCCTATGTCCAAACTGATCAGTCTTTTGAAGGCAGTCAAGTTTCTTGATAGCATGTATCAGCCCCAACCTGTAATCTACACATAGTCTTTCCTAGAATTTATTTTGACTTCTCTGGCTTTGTTACTTTCTACCAATTTCCAGCTGTTAATGTGTAAGGTGTACATTACTTTCCTGAATAACTCATCTTCATGTTCTTTACTGCCTAATATTTAATGTTATTATCAATTTTTTATTGAATAACGATAAAAACTAGAACTATAATTTTGCAGTAATATATTTTTTAAAAAATATAGAAGTCTTGAAAAAATAGGCAAAGATTAAAAACAAGTTTGTATATTTGCTGAAGCATAATGGAAACTGAGAAATGTTAAGGAAAACTGATCTCAACTTTTGAGATAGGTTTATCGTCTTTAATCAGACAATAAATGAAATTTATGTATGTGGGGGCAGGAGAAAGGAAGACTCAGAGGCGTAGAAAGGAGTGTCAAGCATGTTCTCATTGTATTGTGACATTTTTATATATTGTCAGGAAATTTCTTTCCATAGTGTGTTAACATATTCTTAGTAACACTGTACCATTATAACTTGGTTATACAGTCTTACTCTGGGATGTAAAAAGAGAGTATTTTAACTATTCAAATCACATTCCATCAGAAAGGAGAATCGTTGTTTAATTCCTGAGTTATTGTGTGACTATAACAAAAAAATGATTAAGGAAGGCTTTATAACAGGTATTAAAGTTAGGTATGTGTCATGTCAGACTCTTAAAATTTATTTTAATTTGTTATTTCATAGTATATTAGGAAAGAAAAAAGTTAAATGCACGGTTAAAAATGTTTTTGTTTTATTACAGGCAGCTGTTAAATCTAAGAAGGCTACAGATACCTATAAACTCTATGTGGAAAAATATGCATTAGCAAAAGCTGATTTTGAACAGAAGATGACAGAAACAGCTCAGGTTGGTACTTTAAGGCTTTGAATTGGAAAACAGGATGTTTATGTATACTATTACATGTAATTTTTCTATCATATAATTTTTTAGTATTAGAAACTTTAAAATCCACAATCTTGATGTTTTAATGATACTATTTAAAAAATACACATCTTGTTTTGGAGATCAAGAACCAAGATGGAATAATTATAATGTCATAGGAATTATTCCGATAGATTAGAAGAGACTGTTTAAAGATAATTGGGGCAGGTGCAGTGGCTCATGCCTGTAATCCCAGCACTTTGAGAGACCAAGGTGGAAGGATGGCTTGAGGCCAGGAGTTTGATACCAGCCTGGCCAACATAGCAAGAACTTGTCTCTACAAAACAATAAAAAAAAAAATTAGCCAGGCATGGTGGTGTGCACCTGTAAGTCCCAGCTACTTGGGGGGCTGAGACAGGAGGATCGCTTGTTCCCAAGAGTTCGAGGCTGTAGTGAGCTATGATACCACACCATGGCATTCCAGCCTGGGAGACAGAGAGTGAGACCCTATCTCTTAAAAAAAAAAAAAAAAGAGATGATTAGGGAAAATGAGGGCATTGGTAGATGATGAAGACAGTGCTGAGTGTTAGTCTTGTGTATGGATTTACTTCTGATTAGGAAAAAAATTGGAAGTGATTCAGTGCTAACACTATAGCAGTAAATAAAATAACCAAAAGCCCCTGCTCTCATAGAATTTATATTTAAGTGAAGAAAGACAGAGAAAAATGTCTGCCTTCCATTAGCTTGGGATAAATTATATCTGGTGTAGTGTTCTTAGTGCCTTAGTTACAGAGCTGGTTTAAGGTGGGTGCCTTTTATAAATCATACCTAACATTTCCACCCTTACTCTTCTTGTCCTCTTTCTTGGTTTATCTTCTTCTTTAGCACTTAACATCATCTCACATAACCAGAAATTTTATTTCCTGTGTCAGTCATGTCAGATTAAGTATGCTGAGGTGACTAAGGGCTCCAGAAGTCTCAGTGGTTTGCAATATTAAGGGTTTATTTCTTTCTCGTGCTGCATGTTCCTCATGGGTTGCCTGTAGCTCTTTTCCACATTGTCTTTACTCTGGTACTGAGGCTGGTGGATGAACCTCTTTTTGGAATTTTCTTAGTCATCACGTCTGGGGCCTAGAAACATAATGAAACACATTGGCTCTCTTACCCATATTTTTTATTGTCTGTCTTCCCCCACTAAAATGTCAGTTCTGTGAGAACAGAGGTTTATTTTGGTTAGTTTTCTGCTATATCCTCAGCATTTAAAATAGTTCCAGCTCATGATAGGTACTCAGTAAGTATGAAAAAAGGACTTTATGAATCTGATTTTTTGGACTATAGGTCTTCTTTTTGTTTTCCAACTCGAAGTGGTTAACAACTTGTATCTCAGAAACCAAAGGCTTGCATGCTGGTATGAGTGCACATACATATCCATCTTTACCTACCATATAGTAGGCTCCGTGTGAGATGCTGGGTGTATACGGTATATATGTAAATAAGATAAATATCTCCCTCTGCTAGGTGGAGTTTATAGTATAGAGAAGGGAGGCAGACAGTGAATACATGCTTAAGTATAAAGTTTATAAATTATTGTTAAGTGTCACAAAGGAAAAGAATAGGCTTCCTTGAGACAGAATAATACGAATGACCTAATTTGGATTAGGGAGTCATAAAAGACCTTTTTGTAGAAGTGACATTCAAAACTGATACCTAAAAAATGAGTAATAGGGCAAGAGGGTTCCTGGCTTTGGGTATGAATGCCCAATGGTAAGAAAATGCTTAGTAAAAACTGAGTAAGGGGGGATAGTGGTGAGAAATGAGATTGAAGAGATAGACAAGGACCAGGTTTTAGTAAGGATTATGTTTTCTTCTAAGAGCAGCTTGAAGCCACCTAATAAGGGTTTTAGGCAGGGATGTGACATGATCTGATCTTCACTGTAAAAGATAAATCTGCCACTTTTGTGAAGAATAGATTATAGTATGGCCAATGGAGAATCAGGAGTCCAGTTTGGCAGACAGTGTTGTGGTCAGGTAAGAATATGAGGGCCAGTGTGGTGGCCTTGGAGAAGGAGAGAGACATAGGCTGGCTAAAGGGATAATAACCAGAATCTACAAAGAACTGAAGCAAATCAGCAAGAAAAAAATCAACCCCATTAAAAGGTGGGCAGAAGACATTAACAGAAGCTTTTCAAAAGAAGATACACCAATGGCCAACAAACATATGAAAAAATGCTCAAGGTCACTAATCATCAGATAAATGCAAATCAAAACCACAGGGAGATACCACCTATCTCCAGTGCGAATGGCTTTTATCAAAAAAGTCCCCAAACAATAAGTGCTGGTGTGGACGTAGAGAGAAGAGAACGCTTACACACGTTGCTGGGAAATAGTATAGATTCCTCAAAGAACTAAAAGTAGACCTACCATTTGGTACAGCATTCCCACTACTGGGTATTTACCCAAAGGAAAAAAAGTTATTTTATCAAAAAGACACTTGCACTAGAATGTTTATTGCAGAACAATTCACAACTTCAAAGATGTGGAATCAACCCAACTGCCCATCAATTCATGAGTGAATTAATAAAATGTAGTATATGTACACCATGGAGTACTACTCAGCCATCAAAAATGAATTAATACCAATCTGGATGGAACTGGAGACCAACCTCCTAAGTGAATTATCACAAGAATGGAAAAACAAACACCCCATATACTCACTATTAAATTTGAGCTAATGGATCAGCACTCATGTGCACAGATGGAAGTAAAACTCAATGGAAATCATGCAGGTGGGAGGGGGAGGAGGGAATGGGTGAAATCATACCTAACGGGTACAGTGTACACTATCTGGGTGATGGGAACACTTATAACTTTGACTCAGACAGTACAAAAGCAATCCATGTAATCAAAACATTTGTACCCTGGTAATATTCTGAAATTAAAAAAAGGCTAAAATAAAAAGAAAAAAAGGTGTAGTATAGTAAATACATACACCAGTAATATAGTGGTTTATTACCATTATTAATTATACTGTCTATATATCATTGTATGTGCTATATAGTGCTTTTCTGTGACTGGCACTACAGTGTGTTTACACCAGCATCACCATAAACATCTGAGTAATACATGCACTACGACTGCTGTGATGTTATTAGGCCATAGAAATTTTTCAACTTAATTATACTCCTGGGGGATCACTGTTGTATATGGGGTCCATAGTTGACCAAAACATCTTTATGTCATGCATGACTGTACTTTTTAAAAAATTAATGGAACAATAAATGTGAACACAGTGAATTTGAAATTACAAGGGGAAAAAGCCTGTCTAATTTGTTCAAGAAAGTTTACTGATACTCAAACACTTGAGACTGTATTCATTTTACATTGCTGAATTACTCTGAGTTTAGTAGTCACTAATTTTGAGAAATTGGGATAGTTAGCAGTGTCCCTTCCAAAATCCCTCAGTTTTAAAATTAATATTGTGTCTGAATCATGCTTTAAGTTTCTTTGTGAATTCATACTTTTAAGATATTTCTAAATAATTAAGGATCTGACTTATTCAGTATAGCTGTTTTAAAAAGGAATGATGAGATGTTTCCTTGGAGTTGGGGGTCATCCATATAAAATTAATGGCCACCTGTCTATGAGAAAATGTCTTGTTCGTGTGCTGTAATTTAAGCTGAGGGCCATTTCTTATAATATGAAATTTGAGTAAATTTTCCTCCTACTGAATATTCCTCACTTGTTGAGAGTGATTCAGGGTCTTGAAATATTGGTAGTGTATTCTCATTGATCTGGTCAAAATTAGTCAATGACAGATATTCCAATTTATCTATGCCACTCCTCATGAATAAAATTGATTTAAGTTTTTAGACTGTTATGGTATTACTGTCAAAACTGTAATTTTACCATTATGGATTTTGTTTTTTAGAGGTTTATACCATTTACACAAATGTAGACATCGTGTGGCTTAATGATTTCTGGTCATGTAATTCAGTGCTGAAGAAATGTTAATATTAAATATGGGATGAGGGAATTTAATTTGATAAACTAATCAGAGAAAAATAATAAGGCATTTAGGACAATTCCTTAGAACTGGTTTAATTTGGCAAAAAATTAGGTAATTAGATTTGTGCAGTAGAAATGACAAATGTACTTTGTTTGAAAATGGGTAGTTCACCATTTCCCAAATTCTGTTTTGAGGAATGTTACTGTTCTGAGATAATAGATGTTCAGGGAAGAAGAAAAACAAAAAGGTTGTGAGGTCAAAGAAATTTAGAAAATGGCTGGGCTAAGAAAGTGAAAAATGTCATTATTTCAATATTTCTCAGAGCTTTTGATATGTTTATTGTGAAGCCAAGTCCAGCAGTGATTTTTTTTCCTCTGGGGAATAAGTATAAGAGTAACTTGGAAAATTTTTCCAAACAATATTATCTTTCCCACCTCCATCCCACAGGGAGTACTGGAGGATCTATGTGTTTTGTAGTTTGAAAACATTCCCCAAGTTGTCTGATGCATCGCCACCTTTGGTTGTGAACTGCTAGTATAGACCAAATTTCTTTGATCATAGACTATGTGTTTTGGAGATTGTGTTACAACATTTCAAGGATTAGACATTTTTAAAATTTATCGGGTAGATTATAAAGTCTTCAGAAGTAAACTATAGTTTTTGCTGTACCAACTAATTGTTCTTCAGTTTTGAAACTCTTTTCCCTTGGCTTTTGTAACACTGTTGTCTTTTGGGTCTCCTTCTAATTTTCTGATCATGATTATAGATTTTAATGTATAATATCTTCAAAATCTGTAAAAGTTTTTATTTGCCTAAGAACTGGCATAACAAAAAGTTAATTTTTCTCAGTGCTGTATTTTCATTTATCTGCTAGACCCATTTGTCTAGAGGCATTATTAAGCATTTTGTAATAATGATAGCTTGTTAAATTTCGTTATGTATATTGAGATATTTTAAAATTTAATTTAATGTAATTTATTTTTTTAGAGATGGGGGTGTCACTTTGTTGCCCAGGCTGGCCTTGAACTCCTGGGCTCAAGAGATCCTTCAAGTAGATGGGATTATAGGTGCATGCCACTGCATCCAGCTTTCATTGAGATGATTTCTAGAAGCTCTTTTGATTCCAGAATATATATATGTGTGTACCTATACATACATATTATAAATATGTAACTTTTCATATTTGCTACCCAGAAATTTCAAGATATTGAAGAAACTCATCTCATTCACATAAAGGAAATTATAGGATCCTTGTCAAATGCTGTAAAGGAAATTCATTTGCAAATAGGCCAGGTAAGTTTGTTTTAGTTTATTTTGAATGCATTCATGAAAATTTTATGTTCATTTATCGCTCTTCAAAATATTTTATCACCCTGTCCAAAACTCACAAGTATGATACTGAATTATTCTAGATCAAAAATGTGTATTTACATGTATTAGATATAAAATAAACTTGAATTTTTGATCATTTGGCCACCAAGGATGATAATTCAAATTAATTCTTTAAGTTAACTATACTCAGTCTTTTTTATATTACAATTCTGAAGTTAACCAATTATTGAATATTTCCTTTTTCAGGTTTTATTTACTATTTTAAAATTTTAAGCAGCAACCTAGTCAGTTACAGAACTTGTACTTAGAAATGTTCCAAAAATATAAAAGAGGTTTAATGATGACAATTTGGGATAAATTGCAATATATTAGAGAAAGATGAAGTCTGCTATTCTTTATTATTAAAAACCTAAAAGTATTTTTATTATTCATATAAAGTTTATTTATCATAAGAATTATATCTCTAAAATACTCAAAGATGGGAACAGGAAGGTGCTGTAATTTCTAAGGCTGTGAGGCTATACATTAAGAGATTAATGTAAGAAGTGATTGGTCCTCACAGATCTGGTAACACTGTAAATTAGGTAAACAGAAGTTCTCAAAGGCCCTTGGGTGAAAAATACATGTTTGATGTAATGAATTTTAACTGCCTTGTGGAAGTTTTATCTCTCATACAGTTAGAATATTTGTGGAAAAAGAAAAAATTACCTTTATTCCATTTTAATAGGTCCATGAAGAATTTATAAATAACATGGCTAACACTACAGTTGAAAGTTTGATACAAAAATTTGCTGACTCAAAAGGCACTGGGAAGGAAAGACCTGGTAAGATGATAAATTCTACAAGGAAACATTTTCAAATTTCCCATCCAGTAACAAATATGTTTGCCTTTATTTATTTATTTTTGAGATAGGGTTCTCTCTTTGTTGCCCAGGCTAGAGTGCAATAGCACATGATCATAGCTCACTGCAGCCTGGAACTCCTGGGCTCAAGCAGTCCTCCTCTCTCAGCCTCTGAGTAGCTGGGACTATGGTTGCACGACACCACACCCAGCTAATTAAAAAAAAATTTTTTTTTTAAGACACAGGTCTGCCTTTAAATTCATGTATGTAGGGGGTAATTTCAACTTTATATCACATGTCTGAACTGAGTAACATTTCTAAACCATAAAATAAAGCTAAACCTAAAAACAGGGCATGCCTAAAAATTTGTGTAAAATCTTAGGTATTATTTTATTTGTGTTTGATTATATGTTAAATTAAGATTTTTGTTTTGGCCTTTTGTTGTTAATATCGTGATTTTCTATTATTTGAAATAGTTATAATATTTACTAAATTAATCTATTGCAATTTGTTTAGATTTTTGAAAAGATTGAGAGAATATTGAACCCTACATAAGACCCTTTCTTAAAATTTAGTAACTACTTTATTTTCTCATTCACACATGCATTCAACAAATACATTTATCGAATCCTAACAGTATACCAGACACCATTCTAGACACTTGGGGATATAACAATGAACAAATGAATACAGAAATCCTATTTGCCATTTTTATGAAAAAGTGGTTATAAGAGTCCCAAATTCTATTTTTGATAAGTATGTTATGGTATATTGATGTCATAAATAGCCCATTCTACTCCCCTGCTCAGCAGACTTACATTCTTCCAGATTTCTTTAATCTATTATTAGTTACTATACTATGCTTTTATAAAACATTGATTTCACTCCACAGGTAAAAGTAATTCAGCCCAGTAAAGAAGTTAAAATATATGGAATAGGAAAATGAACAAGTGCTTTGTAGAGAAGTCTGAGAGCGATTTTTTTTTATCAATACCGTTCATAGAACTAAGACTCAAAACCTAAATCATCTTTAGTTTCTTCTTCTTCCCAAATTTCATTAATTTTTAAGTCTTACTGATTCAATTATGTTAGTATTTTTCCCTTCAGACGTTCTTTCTCTGCTTTCTCCATCTGCCTGATTAATTTGCAGATTTTTCGTACTGACACAGTAGAGATTTCTTCTCCAATCCATTTTACATGTTATAACACATTCATCTTCTGACTATACAATTATGAACTTAAAATTGCACTACTCATAAATCTTTGAATTGTCATTACAGACAGAATAAAAGTTATACTCTGGACTTGGATTCAAAGCCTTTAAGGATCTTGTGCTGACCAGTCTTTACTCTTACTATTCCTAGTAATAATTCCTAAGAATAGGAATTATTTTTATTCTGGTACTTTCACTGTGGCCAACTGAACTGCTTGTTATTTCCCATACATGCCCTTTTTTCCCTTCAGTACCTAGTTATCCTTATGTTCTTACTCTAGAAAATGCTATATATCCCACTCCTTTTCTACCCATACCTTCCCGTTTATGTGTTGAATGAATGAACTTTTAGAGAGCCAAAAGTGCCAGAGAATTTTAACTGTATGTACTTTTTTTGTATTGTTGCTATCTACGTTTAAATTTTAATAGTTTTGCACTTGTGAAAAACTGTTGTGAAAAAAGTTCTGTATTCATCTAATTATTTTCTCTATTTGTGAAAAGTACATTTTAATAGAATGAATGAAAAAATGAGCTTATAATGGTAAGGTTAGAGTGTTAAGAAGGTTGAAATGGATGGATTTGCTGTTAGAAAATTCTTTGTTAAGTGAATACTAAATAATTATATTTAATGTTTAATGAGCACTAACTCTGTGCCACATACTATGCCAACCACTTTCCAGGCATACTTTGATCTTCAGCAGCTCTTTGAAGTGTAGGTAGTATTACTCCCTTTTTACAGATGAGGGAAAATTTGAGACGTTAAATGATTTGCCTAAGCTAGTACATGGCAGAGCTGGGATTCAGTTCCAGGATTTTTGATTCCAAAGCCCATGCTTTGGAAAAATTAGAATAAAACTAAGTATAGATATATAGAGAGAATGAGGATGTTGAGATACAGAAGTACAGAATAGCATAAAACCCTAAAACTCTTTGTAAGGAGATTAAGTTATAAGTGAATACTAGTTAAGAGAGGTAAACACTTAGAGAAACAAACAGATATTTTTTTCCATAGAGACAGGGTTTCACTCTGTTGCCTGGGCTAGAGTACAGTGGTGCCACCATTGCTCACTATAACTTCAAACTCTTGGACTGCAGCGACCCCTGCCTCAGCCTCCTGAGTAGCTAGGATTACAAGCATTTGCCACAATGCCCAGCTAATTTTTCTATGGTTTTGTAGAGATGAGGTCTTGCTATTTTGCCCAGGCTGGTCTCAAACTCTTGGCTTCAAGCAATCTTCGCGCCTTGGCCTCCCAAAGTGCTGGGATTACAGGCGTGAGCCACCGTGGCTGGCAAGAATTTTTATACAGGTATTTAGAAGAGTTTCTAGAATGAAAGCAAAGGCAAATTGGCTGGTTAAAAATGCCTTAGATGGAAAAATGAATAAGATTGGTGGATTGTATCAGTGTTAGTATCTTGGTTGTGACATCATACTGTAGTTTTACAAAATATGATCATTGTGGGAAACCAGACAAAGTGTTCAAGGAATCTCCCTGTATTATTTTTTATAACTGTATATAAATCTACAATTATCTCAATAAAAATTTCAATTAGAAAACTACCTTGAAACCAGCGTACTTGAGCTAAAATGTGGACCTAAACTGATGAACCATACCTTTTTCCTCTGAGTCACAAATGATCTATTTAAGCAAAAAGAATATAGAGACCAGCTTGAGGTGGATCAGTATTTTTCTTAAAGTATTAATAAACCAGAGAATAATTGTAATATTAAAATGTGTTCTGAATCAAGCCAATTTTTTCTTGATTGGCATTTTACCTCTTCCCTGATACAACTTTTCCCACTCTACTTTGGTTTCCTGGGCTTTCACTGCTTTTTTGTTTATATTTCCTAAGACACTGCTCTGTCAAGGGCTTATAAGTATTTGGCATGTGTACTGCTTTTATTCATGGCAGATACCATTACTAGATCATTGCATTCTTTGTCCAGAGAAGACCTTAGAATCTCTCTCATCTCAGTGCTGTAGGCAGTCACTGCCAATATTGAGAGTTGGCACTCAGGTTTAAACCTGTCATCTGTGGCTTAGTTCAGTAGAGACTCTTTGTTTGCAAATGTCTGAAAGCCAACATAAATAAGCTTAAGCAAAAATTCCATGCATTGACTTTTTTAACCCAGAAGGCTGGAATGGATTCAAGGACCAAATGGATGTCATCAGAACCTCATTTCACTTATTTCTCTCATTTCTGCTTATCTCTGCTTAGCTTCAGTTTCTTAAGTTCCTGCTGTAAACTTTCTCCCCATTGTTGGGAAGGAAGACATCAGTGGTCCCAGGCCTATATCAATTCAGTTTAGAAACCTACTAGAAAAAATTTCTTTTTTCTAGTGTTAGCATATTAATTTCAGGGAAGGTTTTGTTTTTGACACATGCCTGTCTTTGAATAAATCAGTGTGTTTGTTTATTTATTTTTGAGACAGGGTCTTGCTCTATTGCCCTGGTTCAAGTGCAATGGCATCATCATAGCTCACTGTAACCTTAAACTCCTGGACTCATGCAGTCCTCTTGCCTCATCCTCCGCAGTGGTTGGGACTACAGGCATGTGCCACCATGACTACCTAATTTTTTAAAAATGTTTTTTGTAGAGATGGGATCTCACTATGTTGCTCAGGGTGGTCTCAACTCCTGGCCTCAAGTAATCCTCCTGCCTTGGCCTCCCAAAATGCTAGGATTACAGGCCTAAGCCACCACACCCAGTCTACTATTTTACATATTTATGTGGTACATGTGATATTTTGAAACAAGCATACAGTGTGTAATGATCAAATCAGGGTAATTGGGATATCCATCACCTCAAGCATTTGTCATTTCTTCATGTTAGGACCTTTCCAATTCTACTCTTTTAGTTATTTTGAAATATACCATAAAGTATTGTTAGCTATAGTCACTCTACTCTATCGAACATTAGAACTTACACTTCTAGCTAACTGTACGTTTATACCCATTGACCAACCTTTCTTCATTCTCCTCTGACACACTTTTTCAGCCTCTGGCATGTATCATCTATTATTCTATCTTCTACCTTCATGACATCAACTTTTTTAGCTTGCACATATGAATGAGAACATATAAAATTTGTCTTCCTACACAGTTGTTTTATTAATTTCCTTCTGTTGGTTAGGTATTTAAAATAGCTGTATATCAGAAATTGCCTTTAGACTCACTGCCTGATTAAATTCTGGACTTTTAGATCATGTTTATTTTCTTGTCTTTAGTATATAGTGCAGTCGTTTGTGGTCTGCTCTTTTTTTTTTGTTTTGTTTTGTTTTGTTTTGTTTTGTTTTTTATATTATTATTATTACACTGCGTGTTCCCGGTAATGTGGTCTGCTCTTTACCAGCAGTGAGATCTTTAAGCCTCAGTGCCCTCATCTGTAAAATGGGGATAATATTAGTATCTGCCTCATGGGGCTGTTGTGAGGTTTACGTGAGGTAATGTAACATTTATTAAGTATTTAACAAATATTTTCAAAAAATAATACATTCCTGATGAATAGGTAACTACTACTATGTTGTTTCTTTATAATTTTACTGGCCTCAAGATATACTAAGACATGTAGAAACTACCTATAGCTATATGGTAGGAGGTAAGAGGCCAAGAACTGTGATGATACGGGCTTTCTGAGAGTCACTAAACCCAGAATTAGGTATCTGTTTTGGGATGACTGTTGACATTGTGTGTATGTACGTGACTGGCTTTCAGAAAAGTCCTAGAACTAACTTTACAAAAAGAAGGGATATGGGGAGAGTTGAAGGGATATTTCTTGTCTGGTTGAGTTGACTAGTTATAGGCCAATATGACTAGTTACACCTCTTTCATATGTATTTGTTCAATTTATGGGCACCTGAACAAATGAATGTAGAGACCCATTGCAATGATAAGAATTTTGTGTTTCTCAGAAAAATAACATACAAAATTTTGCATGTGATTGTATGGAATTTGTGGACTTAAGGGATTTTGTTTTATATTACTGATTTCTATTAACATTTATTTCTCCTGTTTTGTAAGGGCCCCCTCTGGTGGATGAGTTCCTTTTTAAAATAGTTTTAGTTCTATGAGATACAGATTTAAAAACAAAAACAAGAGACCTAGTTTTTTAAAAATTTGTGTACCTAAAAGTTAACCTACTTCTCTGGGGCTGAAAAATGATACTAATTTTATCTTTAGTCAGTTATCTGTTAAAAGATATATCCTGTTACTTTATGTTTCCAATTCTTCTGTGTAAGTCAAACACTTTGATAGCATTAAAAAAATTTCCCCTACGCACTGAAATACTGTTATGTAAGTGCTACTGTTAGGTACCGTGTGCTAATCGACGGGACCACTGGAGCTCCTGAAATATCGTCATACTATTTATTATATGTAGTGACTTTTTTGTGAACTTTGTAAGTGTAAGTACTTCCTTGTTTCTCTGGAATTCGAGTCACTGTAAGTGGACGCTTTGAATATCAAAGCACTTGTGGTCTGAAAGGGTCATTTTATATTCCAGTGACATTATCTTTGTAGTCCTGACCATTCTCATGTATTTTAGTTGCTAAGAGATTAAAATACATATGTTCCTATTTTGTAGTCATTTTGCTAGTTTTACTGTGTGCTATTTGTAATTCATAAAAGTTCAGCAAATGTCCATTTATAAGGAAAAAAAAGAAAATAAAAATTTGGTAGGCCAGTATGTAACCTATTTAAATAAAAGGCTTTGTTGAAAAACTTATCTGTACTTTCATTATATGATATTAATAAGTTTATAGATACAAATCTTTAAAATTAAAGATACAAATGGGAGAAGTCTGAGAAATGTGGACATAAAAAAACAATTGGCCACAACAAAAAAGGGGAAAATGAGATTCATGTGGTCAGACTACCTAAATGACATTAATGTATTAGTTTGGATATTTGGAATATTTTAGGTACTACATTAGATATATTATTGTAAATTACAGAATAAAGCAAATCATTTTTTAAAAATGTAATCTAGTTATCTTTCCAGACCCCAGATTAGGAATAATGCCAAACCTTTAAAGAGAGCCTCCTACCTCTACCCCCACCCAAATGTTTTTGCTTTTTTTGAAATCAGAAGAACAAAAACCCTTGTGTAGAAAGCAAAATTAAAAATAGATAAGAAGAGGCAAAGACCCACTAACCATATGAGTTATGCCGTGATGATTTGGTTTTTCTGTTAGCTAGCAAGGGGGGAATGACCAGAAAAAGAAGAAAAAAAGAGTGGGTAATGATTAGGGAAAGAGGATAATATACGTAGATTAGTACCAATGGGAGAGTTAAAAAGGAGAGCCTACGAAGAAAATAACACTGAACAGCTCTACTCTGTGAGGCAGTATTACCTCCACTTACGGAACTCTGCCCTGTGGGGTTGTATATGGAGTATGCTGTTAAAAGCATCCACTTATCCGTCATTATTTGGCATGCCACCTGATAATTGATTATCTCTTACATCTTTTAGAGCTGGAGTTGGCAAACTTATGGCCATTGAGCCAAATTTTAACTCTGCCTACTTTTGTGAAACTTATAAGCAAAGAATGGGTTTTACCTTTTTAAATGGTTGGAGAGAACATCAAAGAAGAGTAGTATTTTGCAACACAGGAAAATTACATGAAATTCAGATTTCAGTCTATAAATAAATTTTGTTTAAACACGGTCACACTTGTTTATGTATTTTTTAAATTGTCTGTGGCTGCTTTCACACTACAACAGCAGAGTTGAAAAATTATGACAGATTGTGTGGCCCACAAAGTCTAAAATATTTACTATCTGACCCTTCAGAGAAAAACTCTACCCACCCCTGTGTTAGAGAGTACATTTCTTGTGTGATGTACTAGCACACAGTATATCATGGTACATTAGAATTATGTAACGGAGATTAATTTAGGCCGGGCGCGGTGGCTCACGCCTGTAATCCTAGCACTCTGGGAGGCCGAGGCGGGTGGATCGCTCAAGGTCAGGAGTTCGAGACCAGCCTGAGCAAGAGCGAGACCCCGTCTCTACTAAAAATACAGAAAGAAATTATCTGGCCAACTAAAATATATATAGCAAAAATTAGCCGGGCATAGTGGTACATGCCTGTAGTCCCAGCTACTTGGGAGGCTGAGGCAGTAGGATCGCTTAAGCCCAGGAGTTTGAGGTTGCTGTGAGCTAGGCTGATGCCATGGCACTCACTCTAGCCCGTGGAACAAAACGAGACGCTGTCTCAAAAAAAAAAAAAAAAAAAGAATTATGTGGCTCTTGATAATACATAAGCTTTTTTCAAAAAGCAGATTCTGCTGTTTTGGGTTCAGAAATCATTTAATCTGACATCCTGCAGCAACTACATCTGCATTTATATCACAGCACAGTAATTGATCCTCATAATAATAATCCTAAATTGTGAAGTAAACATTATTTTGAGCAGACTTTGTTCAGGCAAGCTTAGTTCATTGATTTGAGGTACCCATTAAAAATAGTAATAAATGCATAAATATTCTGGCAACAAAATACAAGTGCAAATATAAAGTAAGCTGATTACAATTGTTATTTCTAAAAATTGTATGTATAGTAACAAGGACAGGGTTTTAGTTCTTTTTGCAGTATGTAAAACAAGCTAATCCAATCCAAGTTGAACTTAAAAGGAAATCTATTGGAAAAAAAAAATGAGGCATTCCAAGAATCTAAAATCAGGAATATAGCCAGGCCTCAGAAGGAAACAGTAGGAAAGCTAGGTATCATTTTTCCTTTATTCTATCCTTTGTTTCTACTGCTTTTTTATTTGCTTTGCAGAATGGCTCTTTTTGCTTCTCCAGGCACATGATATAAGGTCATCTCCTGGTAATTTCTAGGTTTTTAAGACTTTTTCTTTAATTGAAGTCACAGCTCTGAATTAACCCAAATGTTTGTCCCTTTCCAAATATCTTAGAGAAAGAATGTGGTTGGTCCACCTTGGCTCAGGTAATCTTCTTTCTAGTCCAGTCAGTTCTGGCTAGGTCATACAGTATAAATATGGCTTCTTGCACCTACTACTTGTTGGGAAGGAGGCATTTCCCAGAGAAAAGCTATTATAGTGAGCTCAGCATATCCCCCAAATATCTCCTGCAGTCACTCTCGCCTAGGAGATATATTAAAATTTCTGGAGGTAGGAATTAGGGAAAGGTAGGGATGTGGTTTGAAAATGCATATTCAGCATAACTTTTTTCTCTAAACTTTTGTTATGAAAACTTTCAAACATGCAGAATAATTGAAAGCATTTTACAGTGAAGGACTATATACCTACCACTTTGATTCCACCACTGACATTTTACCTTAATATCTGTTTTATTACATCTGTCTACTCCTCTCTCTGTTCATCTATCAATCCATCTTTTTTGATGCATTTCAGAGTAAGTTGCAGAAGTCAATACACATTCCCCCAAATACTTTAGCATGTGTATTATCCCTCTTTTTTTATTGTGGTAAATTAACATAAAATTCACAATTTTAACCATTTTAAAGTATATAGCTCAGTGACATTTAGTACATTCATAATATTGTATAGCCATAACCACTATCTAGTTCTAGAATATTTTAATTATTCCAAAAAAGAAACCTTGTTCACTTTCATTTCCCTCCAACCTCCATTCCCTGGAAAAAAGTAATGTGCTTTTCTGTCTCTTTGAATTTACCTGTTCTAGATATTTCATATAAATGGATGGATATTTCATATAAATGGAATCATACAATATGTGGCCTTTTATGTCTGCCTTCTTTCATTTAGCATAATGTTTTCAAGACTTATCCATGTTACATCTTGTGTCAATACTTCATTCCTTTTTGTAGGTGAATAATATTCCACTGTATGGATGTGCCACATTTTGTTTATCCGTTCATCTGCTGATGGACATTTGGTTGTTTCCACCTTTTGGCCATTGAAAATAGTGCTGCTATGAACGTATGTGTACGGTTATTGTTGGAGTATCTGTTGCAGTGCTTTAGGGTATATACCTAGGAGTGGAATTATTGCATCAGATGGTAATTCTGTGTTTGAGTTTTCCACAGCAGTTGTACTCCTTCACATTCCTTCCAGCAATGTTGCAGGTTCCATTTTCCCTTTTTATTTTAAAAAAATTAATAGCCATCCTAGTGAGTGTGAGGTAGTGTATGATTGTGATTTTGATTTGTGTTTCCCTAATGACTAATGATATTGAGCATCTTTTCATGTGCTTCTTAGCTATTTGTATAATATATCATCTTTGGAGAAATGATTATTTGCCCGTTTTTAAATTGGATTATCTTTTTGTTGTTGAGTTCTAAGAGTTCTTTATTCTGGATACTAGATTCTTATCAGATATATGATTTGCAGATATTTTCTTCGATTGTGTGTGTTGTCTTTTCATTTTCCCGATAGTGTCTTTTGATACACAGAAGTTTTTAATTTTAAGTTCAGTTTATTTTTTCTTTTGTTGGTTGTGCTTTTGCTATTATATCTAAGAAACCATTGTTAAATTGAAGGTCATGAAGATTTATCCCTTGTTTTCCTCTAAGAAGTCTTTTCATTTAGGTCTGTGATTGTTTTTGACTTAATTTTTCCATATAGTAAGAAATAAGGGTCCAGCTTCATTCTTTTGAGTATAAATGTCAATTGTCCTAGCACCATTTGTTCAAGAGATTATCCTTTTCCAATTGAATTGTGGCACCCTTGTTAAACATTGGTTGACCATTGGTCTATAGATTTATTTTTGTTT
Organism: Lemur catta; assembly: GCF_020740605.2. NCBI lineage: Eukaryota > Metazoa > Chordata > Mammalia > Primates > Lemuridae > Lemur > Lemur catta. The sequence continues at coordinate 45,909,364 of NC_059139.1, forward strand.
ATCTATTTACTTTTTTTAGACAGGTTCTTGCTCTGTTGTCCAGAATAGAGTGCAGTGGTGTGATCATGGCTCACTGCAACCTCAAACTCCTGGGCTCAAGCGATCCTCCTGCCTCAGCCTCCTGAGTAGCTGCGCATGTACTACCATGCCCAGCTAATTTAAAAATTTTTATTTTTTAGAGACAGGGTTTTGCTATGTTGCCCAGGCTGGTCTTGAACTCCTGGTCTCAACCAATCCTTCTGCCTCAGTGCCCCAAAGTGCTAGGATTATAGGTGTGAACCACCGTGCTGGACCTAAAATTTATTTCAGAATTAAAAATGTTTACATTTTATTTATTTATCTTTTTAAAATTCCAGCTTTTTAAAAATTTCCCCCTTTTACACAAAACAAAATAGAAGAAATAATACAATATTAAACCTGCAAAAGTGGTAGAATCAGTAGGACATGTATATGCAAAATCTGGATAGAAAGATGGGCTTATTTGCAATGAGGAAACACATGTAAAATTAAGGTAGTTTTCACATGAAACATTAAACAAACAGACATATGCTACAGTGGGCACCACTATTTACAGCAATATTAAATGGGGAGAAAACATTTAATAGGGACAGATACACACCGCAAGGTACATGTTTTACAACATCAGTGCAATAAATTCACAAAACTATATTATGGCTAGCTAATCAGTTTAAGAATTGTTCTCAAATATGTCACATTTTTGGCCCTCTGAGTTTCATTCCTACAGATTTCAAGTACTATAAATTTCTAGCCACTGAGAGTGAAAGAATGATTGTAAGAGGCTTTCAAATAAGTTATAAAATCTAAGTACACCAGAGGCCAACTGTCACCTCAAGTCTGCTCTCACCAACAGCCCTTGCATTTTTCAGAGAAATATCTAGGAAAAAAGTCAGACACCGGTGCAGTCACTATCGCCTATGCCAAACCTATGGGGACTGAAATGGTCAGTATTACCATAAAATGAGAATTTTGAGGCTTATCTTCAAAGGCTTATTCTGGTCTCAAAAATGAGTCAGATAAGATTATTTTCTGCTGAAATGAATCTTGACTAAACATAGAAGACTTTTATCCTTTACTGGCTGGTCTTGGAGGAAAGGTCGTAGACGTGAGTCTTAACCTACTGTATACTGTAGCTAAGGTTGGCTGAGAATCTGAAATTAAAAGTATGCTAAAAGCTCTAAACACAATCTTTTGGAAATCTGCTATTGTATTAAAAAGCCTTTACTAACTTGAAATCGAAGTACAAGGGGACAAGAGCTCTAAGCCTGTCAGATTTTCCTCATTTGGGTGAAAGGATCAATGTTTCCTACAGATATAAGTTTTGCACAAGGGAGAAGTTTATGCATACTAGGGCATAGAATTGGTTTTATTTTATTTCATGGGGATTCTTCTCCCATGGTAAAGAAACAGAATGAGAAATGAATATTAATTGGTCTCTTCATTGGAAGTGGTAAACTTGGTCTCTATATTAATAAAGTCACACAGTTTTTTAAGCATACTGTCAAAACAGACAGTAGAGAACCATCTTCTTATAGCCATAGACCACTACCTTGTATCTAGCTAAAGCAAAGATCAACTCTAACAATTATCCAAAGTCACTTTAACTGTACTAAAGGGTAAAGTCCACTGCTATATTATTTTAAAGGAAGTGGTCTGAAAGTAAGAATTCAGTTAACGCTGGGTGAGAAAAACCAAGTCATACTTATTAATGGTTGTCCATATAAGGCCAGCTGATGAGAATACATCCAACTACACTTGACACAAAGACACTACACCCCAAGCCTTACTTGATGAGTCTGAATTTCTGTTAACTGAGGGCATAGAGAGAGCAAAGAGCTGCTTCTGTAACATTTTAGTATCCAGATAGTATAGTAGAAAATGTTCCAAGGGACAATGTATACTCCATTAATCACTTTGAGTAAAGCAGGTGAATTATTCATTTTTTTCTTTTTGTTTGGGAAGCTTATCGTCCCTTTTGGCCATTCCAGTGTGTTTCAAAATGATTCCATGTTAATTAAGTCCAGGAAGCAACAGTAAAGACAGTTACTATCAGATAGGTGAGAAACAGGTTGTGGACTTGATGTTACACCCAAGCAACCGCAGCAAGAGGAATAATCATGAAGTACATTTTAAGCTTTTCAGATGAATCTAGATAATCCCATGATGGCAGGTGGAAACCAGGCTCTTTCCCATCTGAGGACGTTATGCGCCATCAGTGTCACTTCTCTCCATTCTTGCAGCTGCTCTTCCAGACTTGTAGTCTCTGCAGCCAGCAAGTTGTTGCTACAATTACCTCCCTCCGCCATCATCCCAGAGATGCCATCTCAGCAGGTACAAACTGCCTTCCTGTTTAACCTTCTTCCTGAGAAATGCATGGTGACCCCAATGCCAGTGTATACATTATAATGCAAAAAATGGCAAAAAGATTTAGACATTTCACAAAAGAAAATATATGAATGGCAGATAAACACATGAAAAGATGCTAAACTTCATTAGTAATTAGGGAAATGAAAATTAGAATCACAATAAGATATCATTACATACTTAATCAAATGATTAAAATTAAAAATACTGACTATACCAAGTGCTGTTGAGGATGTGGAAGAACTGGAACTCATATGCACTGTTAGTGAAAATATAAAATTGTACAGCCACTCTGGAAAACAACTTGGCAGTTTCTTAGACATTTAAGTATATGTTTACCATGTGATCCAGCCATTCTACTCGTAGATCTTTACTTAAAAGAAAAGGAAATACTTGTCTATGTTCAAAGACTTGTATATAAATGTCTTTGGCAGTTTTATTTGTAATAGCCCCAACTGAAAACAACCCAAATGTCCATTAACAGATGAAAAGGTAAGCAAATTGTGGTATGTGCATACAGTAGAGTACTACTCAACCATAAAAATTAATGTACTCTTGATACATGCAACTGCATGGATGAATCTCAAAATATTCTGGGTGAAAGAAGCCAGACAAAAAAAAAAAGAATACATAATGTATGATTCTATTTATATAACATTCTAGAAAATATGAACTAATTTACAATGACAGTGGTTGCCTTGGGATGGGTTACAAAGGAGCATGAGGTGATGCCTATGTTATTATCTTATTTGTGGCAGTAGTCTCACAAATGTAACACACGTCAAAATTCATCAAATTGTACAATTTAAATAGGTGTAGTTTATTGCATGTTAAGTATACCTCAGCAGAACTGTTTAAAAAGAGGATGGAAGAAATCACTCCAAGCGTTTGGGCCTGCTTGAGTAACTGAAAGGATGGAGTTGCCATTAACTGAGATGGGGAAGGCTTATAGATATAAATGCTGTAATTAAAAGTAGAAACAAGGTTTTTTAGGAGGAGCATATAGGATGAAAACATGACTCAATCTGGGGGTGTGGGGACAGTGTCAGAATGTGGATGTAGGAGGAGATTATATTTCAGTGCTAAGATTCTCTGTTTGGAGAACTGGAGGGTTTCGAAGTGACAGAAATCCATGGTCAGAAACCTATTCATTTGATTTAAGACTAATTTCTAAATTTGCCTCATGGTTTTCAAGCCTTGGGTTTGTATGAGAATCATTTGTGATTTTTTTCCCCTTTTCATTTCCTTTTTCTTCTTTTCTTTTTTTAAATTTACAGACTGCCTGCTACCCCAGAAATTCAGATTTAATTCGTCTAGGGTGTATACCACTATATTTTAAAACTTCTCAGCTGATTCTGCTGTACAGCCATTGTTGAAAACCTGTAGCCTTAACCACATGGATACTTGTTATAGCTGTAGAATCTCAAACCCTATCCCAGACCTATTGAATCAGAATCAGTATTTTAATAAGATCCCAGGTGATTTGTATGCACAGTATAATTGGAGAAACACTATCTATAGTTAAGAGTATCTGGCAATGGCCAAGGATCTCCTGGGACTGTATTTCTCAAAGTATGATTCCATTACCAGTGCATCACCTGGGAATTTGTTTAAAATGCACATTTTTGAGCACCACCCTCAACCTTCCAAAAGGGACACTCTGGGGGTGGGGCCAGCAGTCTTTGGTTTTATAAGCCCTCCAGCTGATTCTGATACAGTTTGAGAACCATTACACTTGGAGTTTCTGATGATCAGTTGGGATTTGGGACCACTGAATTGAGGAAGTTGTTTCTATAGGTCCTTTATTAAAATATCTCCGAAGTGAAATGTCATTGGTGCCTGCAACTTTCAAATACATTAGCAAAAGAAAACACTGTGTGTCAATGGCTATGTTGTAAAGAGAGGAAAAGCAAATGTGGAAAAATGTATTACTGTTATCCATCCCCCTTTCATAAATGATACAACCTAGGTTAGGTAGCCAGTGCGAGGTAATCAGCCAGCAAACAAGTGCCAAAACCAGAACTTGAGCCTCTCTGCCTTTTGCTTATCACCACAAGCTCCAGTTTGATTCTCTTTTTTGTTTGTGTTAGCTTGCCAGGTTCATCATCCCAGGCATCTGGGAATGTGGCTGTATTGCATTCCACAAGCCCAGAAGCAAGCTTGAAAATGTAGTCATTGACTTCCATTGTTATGAGTCACACCTCTCTCTCTATATACACACCTCCCCCCCTTCATTATCATCTTTCCTTTTATTAGACTTTGGGTGTATGTCTGAGTGTGTTTATATGTTTTACCTTAACTCTAATTAGAATCGTGTTCTTCTTTGGTTTCAATTGGAAATATGCAGAAATATGCTTGATTTGAATAGGCCAGACTTCTTATTTGAGTTTTGAGGCCAGTTTTTAACTAGACAAAGTTATAAACTTTAGGCCGGGCGCGGTGGCTCACGCCTGTAATCCTAGCTCTGGGAGGCCGAGGCGGGTGGATCGCTCGAGGTCAGGAGTTTGAGACCAGCCTGAGCAAGAGTGAGACCCCGTCTCTACTAAAAATAGAAAGAAATTATCTGGCCAACTAAAAATATATATATACAAAAAAAATTAGCCGGGCATGGTGGTTCATGCCTGTAGTCCCAGCTACTCGGGAGGCTGAGGCAGTAGGATCGCTTAAGCCCAGGAGTTTGAGGTTGCTGTGAGCTAGGCTGATGCCACGGCACTCACTCTAGCCCGGGCAACAGAGTGAGACTCTGTCTCAAAAAAAAAAAAAAAAAAAAAAACAAAGTTATAAACTTTTGCGCTGTTGGTGGCCTGAGATTTAGGATTGATTCTAGAACAGGGACTATTAATTAAATATTTCACATATTTTGTTCCCTACCTCATTCCACGAAAAAGTTGTAGTGATTAAAGATTATTAAATAAATTGCTTTTTCTCCTATAACCATTTCTTAAAAGTTTTGATCCAGAATAGGTTTGAATGAATTCTTTAGGTTGATGTCTTTTTTTAATAGCAATAATTTATTCCTACCTGATGATTAAAACATATTTAAGAATTGTTTTGCTTTGAATCATTGACTTCTTAGAGTTCTTCTGTTCTATGAGTTTAATTGAACTCATAGTGGCATTTTAAAATGTGTAAAAGAGCATCAGGAGACAGAGCCAAAATGGTTTTATTTGCTTTTATACAAACTAAATTGCCCTTGTGACCCAGCATAAAATCTAAGTGCTAAAAGCAGTTATTTATTTTGACAAAAGAATTAATTGAGTCTAAAACAGTTGAAATTCCAGTTGTAGCAAACTATTCATTAAGACTCTCACTCTGGCTTTAGTACTGTCAAAAAAAATAACCTGTCTTATGATTAAATAGCAGAATGATGGGCAGTGGACTGCATTTGAGGGAGATGCTGAATAAACTTTCCACTTGTGAAACAGTTCAGAAGTGACACGCTACAAGGGGGGTCAGAATGTGCATTGATATCCAGCTGAGCTGTCAACTGGCACTGAGCCAGGCACGCAAAGCCTTGCCATGTGCAGCAGCATGTGGAGCATATGCCATTTGAAAAAGAAAATCTTTTTCATGCATGATTTAATGTTTTTTTTAAGGGCATATTTAGTTTTATTATACCACAAACTATTAGTATTTCTGTCTTTAATAGAAAAGTTTATATGGATGGTACTCAATTTAAAATTTTTATATGTATTTTATGATTTAGCATTTTATATTTTAAAATGCTTTTTATTGAATATTTTATTGGACATTTTTCTATTTCAAATGGATTTTAAGAGGATGTTTAGTTTAGTAAAGATAGGAAGAACAATCAAGATGTGTCTAGTATAGGAAAAGGGTTTTGTGAGGAAAAAATGAATTTTGAAAGGGTTGATTTTATAGAGTTGAGGAATGTGTTTACTATTTTCACATATATGAAGTCATCTGAAGATCTTTTTCTGTATATACCATATTTGCTTAGATGTTGTAAAAGTCCTTCTAAATATTAATTTTTTTAGTATTTATAAACAATGCATTTTGTTTGACATTGGTGTTTTGTTTTTATTTTTATTTACTGCCCCCCCCCCATAAGCCTATTGCCTGGATATTAGAGATTCTGTAAATAGTTAATGGGTACATATTATGTGCTGTATAACTGTAGGCAACATTTCTGGTTGCCTGTTTCTGTTAAACTCTTTCTCAGATTTGACAGATGGTTATATTTTCTCAAGCTTAGCCAATGATACATAATAAGCTCTTGGTAATTTAGATGGAGATTTTTCATTCATCATAATTTTTATACCAAGTAAAAAGTTGCTAATTATGAGATATACATACCTAAATTCTTTACCGTTACTGGTTTTTCAGTCTGTCCTCATCTCATTGTAAATCTTTAATATAGACTTCTAAGGGATTCTATAAACAAGCTTAGTATCCTTTCATTAATTGATTTCTCAGCTTCCAGATTTGCAAAGTGGGCTTGAATGAAGCCCTTAAATTTTTAATTGGGCTATTTTTTTGACTCTTTAAGGCTTGCTTTTGGTAGAAGTGATAAATGTATTTTTTTTTCTTGGTTGAATGATGTATATATGGAAGAATGTTCTAGTAAGGAAGATATTAATAATCAAATGATTAGTTTATCAATTACTTTTATGACTATCTTAGTTATTCTGCTTATCACTAAGTATTAATCTATTTTAGTTGAATGGAGACTAGGACCAAATAGAAATAAATCTTACATTTAGGGGGAATTAGAGGGATATTTAGCCAACATTTTTAGATCCTTCTGCTTGTAGAGAAATCTTTCTTGTGAATCATTTGTTTTCTTTTATAATGGAATGATCAGTGAGAATGCTGATCATGAATTTGCACATAGTTGTATTAATAGTTAAGCTTAACATCTCAGAAAAAACGGTAACAAAATCCTTTATCATCCATTCTTTAAGCACTGTTTTAAAATTTCTTGATATAGCAGGTTATACCAATTACCATTAATAAATTAAAAATTATTTCACAAAAATACTGGACTCTCATAAATTTATATTAAATATATTATAAAAGAGGACTAACATGACAGTGGGAGATAATTTTTTAGTCTGATATTTAGCTTTTGTGATATTTTAATATAAGAGTAATTCATGCTTTTACTACTTTCTCTGCTAACTAAATAAATAGACATTTCAAATACATGAAGTGTATAATATTTTATGGCATTTTAAGACTACTTTCAGCAGTTCTGTCATTTCATGGCTATTTTAACTGTTTTCTAACTGATTTCCACTTTATTATATTCCTCTTCTCTATAATCTGTCCCTCATAGTGCTAAATTAATTTTCTTACAAGACCATTTTCTAGATGTATGTGTGTATAACCTTCTCACATGAAAACTCTCCCCATTTCCTGCAAACTACAGTTCTAATTCCTTGACTTGGTATACAGTTAGAGAGATCTGGGTTATAATACCAGAGCTACCACTTAACTAGTATATAATTAATTCATTTATTCCACCAACAAATATTTACTGATGATTTACTATTTGCCTGGCATTTTCTAGGTATTGAGGATACAGTGGTGAACAGAACAGATGATGTCCCAACCATGCATTCTAGTAGTATTTACTGTCTTGATACCCCTGTCCTTCCCATAAGCACAACCAAGGATTCAACAACTGCCTTTTAGCTTGTTTTCTCTCATCAATTGTACTGCAAGCTCCTTGAAAACAAAAACTACGTGTTAGATTTCTGTGTCTCCAGGTCTGTGATACCACATATGAAGGGTTTTTAGTAAATTATTGTGACCATATAGGCTAGTCTCAATTAATTTTTAATTGTTAGGATTATTTGATTTTTTAAAAATTATTACTGATATTTGAATTAAGCATCAGATAACACTCGAACACATTTTGGAATAATTAAAAAGATGTACATTAAAAAATTAAATTAAAAAATTTAAAAATGTAAAAAAAAGATGTATTATAATGGGATTTATCGGATAATTGTTTGTTACCCTGTTTGTTTTCTACTAGAAGTTCAATTTTTTTTTCAGGTCTTATTGAGTTTGAAGAATGTGACCCTGCTAGTGCAGTTGAAGGTAAGTTGACTAGTAATATGTTAATGTACATGGCAGCTAGCCAGTATCTTCTGTTCATTGAATAAGGAGGGACTGCTATGCATAGGTATCACCATACTTATGGAGTGATGTAAAAATCTGAATGTAGTTTGAAGGCCTGCAGATGCTAATCGTTAGTTAATAATAAACAATAGATTTGCCCAGAGAAATATTTACTGTATTACATATTTTAAAAGATTAATATATATTTTTAAATATACATTGAGGGTTTTCTTCATTAACATTTATCTTTAAACATTCTAACATCATGAATATGAAAACTCATCACTACACGTTAGTGTGTAGTGCTTATTCTACAGTGATTAACATTTCATTAATTAATGAAGTTATACCATCATTCAGAATGGGTGACGGTTTGACTTGGTTCCACAACCAGCATGACTCCTATTTAAATAGGCGTTTTTTATAGAATGAAACCAAAGAGATGCCTGCTGTTTTTGTTCATGTTTTGTATATCTCACTTTGTGAGCTACTGGAAATAATTTGAAAGCAGTCTTCTATTTTTTCCAACCCCTGTGTAAGAATTTTGGGAAATGGTTTTCTATCATCTGATAAGTTTATTATTAACCCTATTATTAGTAGTAGTAGTAACCCTGGGACTTAGGCTTCTTGGATTCACTGGCTATTTGTATTCACTGGCTATTTGAGAGCAATAATTATTTAAGTTCTCTGAACTTTAACTTCTTTATTGTAAAGTAAGGACAATAAATACCTATACTATGAAAATAAGTAGATTTTTAAAATATACTGTACAAATGTGTGGTTTAGGGTGATAGCAAGTACATTATGACACCTGGATTCTTGGTCTAGCTGTAGTATCTCCTAGTGGTATAACACAATTTAAAAAAACAACCACAAAAAACCCTTTGAGTTTCCTCATCTGTAAGATGAAGAGTTGGCTTAGGTGACCTAAGGTCTCTACTGCTCACTTCTCAATGAGTAAGCAGCTAAGCTTTAAGTGCTAAATTCCATCAATAATAGCATTAATGACCTTTTAAAAATAATTTGTTGTACAAGAAGAGAACGAAGAACTGCTGTATTAGGATAAACAAAGATGATTCTTGCTCCTTAGTTACAGTAGGGTGCATTTAAAACATTGTTTGTATTAGGGATAACATATGGACACAAGAATGCCATGTTACAAACTTTGTGTTTTACTTCTGATGCGTCTGCTGTATCATCTTTTTATTTAAAACAATACATTTATATTGTGAGACCCTCTAGAAAGGGAACATGATTTGGACTACATTTATAGCAAGATCTAATATAATGAATAATCTACGTTCTTTGAAGTTTTAAGATATTAATATATCCATCTTCTTATTTTGCCTGAGGTGACTTAAGGGGAACTTAGGAGAAGAAAAGAATGACATCAATCAAGTGAACATTCTGTAATCTTTTGGTGAATAATAGATTATTATATTAACATGAGAAAAGCCTAAACAGACGAAGACTGTGATTTAAATACTAGGGTTTAGTGGTTTTTAATTTTATTTCTTCTAGGTTTAGCATTAGCAGTTATGAGTAAATTAAATGTCAAAATACAAGATACATTCATAAGTTTAATATATTTATCAGGAACAGCTGTGTTTCTGTAACAAATACATTTATCTTAAAGGCATGAAACCAAGGAGAAGAAAGCCTTTTGCTTTGTCAGGAATAATTAAAAAGGAAAAGGATGCAGAATCTGTGTAAGTATATTAAATATTGTCAATATCCTTTTTAGTTTTAGAAGTCATTAAGAATAAGACTGTTTTGAATTTGGAAAGAAAGAAGTCTTTTGGAAATAGCTCAAAGTATATGTCTAAGGGGTGAAAAATATAAACCTTTCTAAATAAATACATTTGCCAGTTCCTCTAGTTTTAGTTCAAAGTATTAACTTTTCTTATTAATTATTTAAAAATTTTAAGACATTATAGATGAAAGCTTTACTTTAAAATATCCTTATTTTATAAAATGATACATGCATATTTTTAAAAGTTAAATAAAAGTGCAGAAAAAAACCAAAATTCATCAAAATTTTAATGCCTAAGAGAAAACCTCTGGTGAATTATTTGATGAAAATCCTTTGAGACAATTCTAAGCATATAGGCACATAGTGGTATATGTGTACATAAATGGAAAATGTGAAATGGGTGGGGGGGCCCTAACATGTTTTACCACTTATGCTAGGTCATCATTTTTTGATAGAGTATTTGGTCCACTTATAAGTCTGACTCACCTTCTTTTAAAAATAAGAAATTAGCATACAAAGAATAATAATAAGCATATAAGAAATTGAGCTAGTATTTAGCTAAACAAAGTTTTTTACTTTGGCTAAACATTATAACTACTTGGGAAATAAAAATAAATGTACGTATGCCGGACCCCACCAGTTAAATCAAATTCTGTAGGTGGGAGACCCCAGTATAGTTTTTGTTCTGTTTTGTTTTAAGCAGCTTGTGTAATTCCTAATATACACCTGGGGTTGAGAATCATTGAGCTGTGATTATTCAGAGACAACTAGAATTAAAGGAATCTTTCTTTCCATGATTACTCAATCCATTTAGACTGAAGTGACACTAATCGAAAGTCTTGAGTCATTTCTTGACCCAGTAACATTGGCTGAAAATTAGTTTAAAAACTCTACTACTTTAGCATAATCAGTGGAACTCTTAGGAGATTTAATATTTTGATGAGCACTCATATATTCAACATAAGAGAACAATTTGTGCTTTGAGTATTCTTGCCTCCTACCTAGTTATATTCTTATTTGAGTTTCTCCCATTCTAAATGTTTGTCTCTTCCCCTCTCCCGAGTGTTTTTTGGTTAACAAATTAAGACCAATTGCAAAGTGATTTATATCTACAGTTATCTTTTCTGCAAATGTCTTGAGCATGTATGAAGGATATTTTGCTAAGGGGGTGGAATCTAATCGCTTTTTATGATACTGGAAACACATAATGAAATCTATACAATTGATTCGTAAGTAAATTTTAAAAATGTAGCCAGTTTATCTGTTAGTGACTCTATTGTAAAGAGTCAAGGCCTTAAATTAAAATATTTTTGTAATGCATGGTTTTCACTATGGTTCATGTAGGGAACTTATAATATTTTCATAGGCCATGTTTTCAAAGGAGTTTTTCATTATCAGTAATTTTCTAGTATGATGATTAAGCCAGTTAGAATGATTTTTTGCTAACGAGAATACTAAGCAGAAAGCTAGTGCTTAAACTGCCGTACCATCATTACTTGTTTTCAAACTTCTCATTACTTTCTTTCAAACTTCTTGGGAGGAAAAAATATTAGAATTTGCTTTGCTTGAAATGCCAGAGGCTCTTGGCATGCCCCTTCTTCATAGCCTGAAGGCTTTTGAGATGTTTGTAATTGTGGAAGATGGATCCTGCTCAGAGCCTCCTCTTCCCGGAGCTTCATGGACAGGTCTCCTGTAGCCCACTGTGAAGGCAAATAGATGGAGCTTTAGCACAAAGACTGAATCCTCTGGCTTAAAGCCAGAGAATAAACTGTTGGTGATGTTAACCCTTCTTTGAAACTGTAAGTTTAAAAAAGAAAAAAACAAAAGACTAACATCTTGATTGATTTGATTCTCTAGAAGGATTGAATTTATTATTATGCCTTTTTTGGAACATTTTCTCAGAGTATCTATGCTTTTTTTTTTTTTTTTTGTTCATATAATCATCTACCAATAAGGAAGCTGTATTTCAAAACTTGCAATTTTAAGTGACTTTCAAGTAGATATTATGATACATGAGGTTTCTATTTGCTCATCTCTTTGGTGCTTCAATTTGGATTAAGAGCAGTGTAGTCATCTTCCTCCCTTTTCATTTTCAGTCCGTTTTATCCTATCTTCTTTTAAGAAAATTCTTAAGTTTGTAGATTTTTCTTTTTTTTGTTTAATCTTGGGTAGATAGAGAATAACCCATTTTTATAGATTCTGATACGGGTTAAGTATTCCTTATCTGAAAAGTTTAGGACCAGAAGTGTATTGGGTTTCAGATTTTTTCACATTTTGAAATACTTGCAGAATATATCCAATTGAGCATTCTTAATCTGAAAATTCAAAATCTGAAATGCTCTAGTGGGCATTTCCTTTGAGCATCCTGTTGGTGCTTTAAAGTTTTTGGATTGTGGAACATTCTGGATTTTGGATTTTCATATTAGGGATACCCAAACTGTATTATACACATTAACTGTCTCCAGTCAAAGGTCCAAATGTCTTTTAAAACTGTATGCTAGTTTTCGTTTATGAATTTGTTTTAGAGTATATCCATAGAAATTCTTCTAACCTCATTCATCTTGACCTCAGTGTCCTTAATTTTACATACTTAAGTCTTCTTTGTTTTAATTTTATATATAAAATAATAGTTTCACTAGTTTATATGCAAATTCAATATTAAATGATAGAATTCCAGTTCTCAGCTGCATATTACATTAGACTAGAAAGTTTATTCTAACTGGAAGTCTGCTCATTTAGCGTATTTGGAGAAAACTAGTTTTGACTTCCATATACATGAATTTATGGAAAGTACTTCAAATGAAACCAAAGTGTTTTAAAAATTTTATTTAAAAATGTTATTTACCAATAAATGTAAAATTTCCCACTGGTGTTAAGTTTTAAGACTACTTGCTGCTTAATATAGACCCTTTTTTTATCCAAGCTTTCTTCTTTAAGAAATTTATTTTTTAAGCTTAATGTACTTGAACAGTGAAAAACCATTAGAAAGTCTTATAGGAATGACAACTTCCTTGATACGGTGTACAGATACATTCATGAAAAAGAAGTATTTTTGAAAATAGTTTTTAGAATACTTGTAAGCCGTTTGTGTTTTATTTTGTCATGTAATATGGGTATAGGAATGCTTTCTTTTGAATTTTAAAATAATATATATTTTAATCTTCATGATTTGATTTCTTTAAGTATTTTTGTAGAGTTAAATAAATAAAAGTGATGTTTAGCAAGGAAAACACTTTAAATATTGTATAATTAGCAGACAGTTCTAATAGTTGAATATTTCTGATATTTTGTTTATTTTAATAGGGAATGCCCTGATGCAGATTCACTTGTAAGTAGATTTAACTTTGATATAAACAATTTAAATTAGCTGTTTTCATTAAGAAAACCTAGCATATTTGAATTTAGTTGTTACCAGTCTTTCAAAGAAAGATACTAACCATGTTATTGTAAGTTCACTATTGAAATTTTTTACAGGTGCATTTTTGGCTTTATGTTGCCAGATGTTTTTCTGTTAAATAGAAAGTATTTCTTTTTTTTTTTTTTTTTTGAGACAGAGTCTGGCTGCGTTGCCCAGGCTAGAGTGAGTGCCGTGGTGTCAGCCTAGCCACAGCAACCTCAAACTCCTGGGCTTAAGCAATCCTACTGCCTCAGCCTCCTGAGTAGCTGGGACTACAGGCATGCGCCACCATGCCCGGCTAATTTTTTATATACATATATTTTAGTTGGCCAGATAATTTTTCTATTTTTAGTAGAGACGGGGTCTCGCCCTTGCTCAGGCTGGTCTCGAACCCCTGAGCTCAAGCAATCCACCCGCCTCGGCCTCCCAGAGTGCTAGGATTACAGGCGTGAGCCACCGTGCCCAGCAGAAAGTATTTCTAACTACCTTTGAAAAGTGGATATTTTACTTTTAAAATTGGAGTGGTGCCTTATCATATTGCTTTTTCTTGAGAAACATGCCAGATACCAATCTGTGTATTTTGTTTTAAAATGTGCTGCTCTTACTAATTTATTCTTAGCCCTATTAAAATACAGCCTATCTGTGGCATGCATTTTGAAGTTTCATTTAAGAGATTGTTATTTTAGAAATAGCAACAACAACCATGGTCAGTACTTTTCTGTGCTTTTTGTTTTGTTTTAAAGAATGTTTATAATTCTTGGTTAAATGTATTTCTTTATATATAATTAAAGAAGACATCAAATGGAGCTCCCTGTGGTTACAGTGGGAGAGTAGATTTACCAAATGCTGTAAGTAATGCGTAGACAGACATATTTTTTAAATTGTTCATCAGACACTGATCATGTTGATAAGTGTAAGAGTTCCGAACAATTTCTCTCCTTTGCTTATTGTTCTTGCTTGCATAACTGTTGTTTCCTTTGGCCCAGAAACATCTTGATCTTTTACAGCATAATAGTGTACCAAATATAGAACTAAAAATATTTTGTGAAATATTGTGTTGTATGCTGTTGAAGTAAGATAAAACTAGCATTTTTGTTTCATATTTCAGCTTTAAAATAAAATTATGATTTGTTGATAAATTTATATGGAAAATAAGAAATAGATTTCTAATGAGTTATGAGCTTAAAATCATCATAACTCATTAGATGAATTTAATGGGTTAATACCCTTGTTGGTTTAATACCTTTGGTTAATTAATTAATGAAAATCAGCAGATGTCTTTGGCATTTACTTTAGTATTCATCGTGCATTTTATTTCTGAATTAATTACTTGTAGCATTTATTTGATGATTGTGACATTGAATAAAATTCTTTAATAGTTAATGTTTTATTTTATATATATTCTCTTTAAGTAAAACATTTTTTATTTTCTCAGCTAATTGATGCTACTCTACAATGATCAGTATTATCCAATTTTGTATTTTAGCCAGTACTTAACCTGAATTAGGAAAGGGCTTTTAAAGAGAATACAAAATCCTAAAACTCGGTAAAAATTAAGCAATGGGGTGGAGGGAGGAGAGTGGACAAAAACCTACCTAATGGGTACAATGAACACTGTCTGGGTGATAGGCATACTTATAACTCTGACTCAAGCATAACAAAATCTATACATGTAACCAAAAACATTCATACCCCTATAATATTTTGAAATAAAAAAAAGAGAAAACAAAATTCTAATGCCATGTAAGAAATAATTGATAAATTTGATTAGAAATGACAATTTATAAAATTATAAAAATTATACTGTAAAAGGATTTAAGTCATCAAAGACAAACTGGCAGAACATATTTGTAAGACATGTGACGGGCTAATTACTTTTATTTATAAAGTTGTTTTTTGTTTTTTTGTTTTTTTGTTTTTTTTTTTTGAGACAGAGTCTCACTTTCTTGACCGGGCTAGAGTGAGTGCCGTGGCGTCAGCCTAGCTCACAGCAGCCTCAAACTCCTGGGCTTAAGCGATCCTACTGCCTCAGCCTCCCGAGTAGCTGGGACTACAGGCATGTGCCACCATGCCTGGCTAATTTTTTCTGTATATATTTTTAGTTGTCCAGATAATTTATTTCTATTTTTAGTAGAGACAGGGTCTCGCTCAGTCTGGTCTCGAACTCCTGACCTCGGGCGATCCACCCGCATCGGCCTCCCAGAGTGCTAGGATTACAGGTGTGAGCCACCGAGCCCGGCCTATTTATAAAGTTTTTATACAAATCAGTACAAAAAGTAAGCGAATGCCCAGTAGAAAAAGGGCATAGGGTAAAAATGGGCAGTTTTCATAAAAAGAAGTAAAAGTGGTAAATAACCATAATAAATGTCACTCAAATAGTAGTCTCATTCTGATGCTAATTAGTATGACATTAGTATAGTCTGTAATTATATTATTGGCATAAGTTTTGATATACTCATTCTGTTGGTAAGAATGTAAATTGGTGTAATCCGTCTTATGGATAGTTTGGCAGTATTGCCCCAAATAAGAAATGTGTGTTCGTTTTTGACCCTGCAATCCCCGTGCTAAGAGTTTACTGTTATGTGTATATTCACAAAACTTTATTTATATGTTTATGTATAAACGTGTGTGTATAAGGTATATATACATATACGTACACACTTGATCAAGATATATGCATATATAGAAAGTGAGGGACAGAAAGGAGAGATAGATGTTTATTTCAACATTGTTTACATTAGCAAAATTTGGAAACACCAAAGTATCCATCAAAATGGGAACTGGTTAAATAAATTATTAAACATGCACTTGATGGGGTAATATATATTATGACAAATTCAGTTGATCTGTGTCTGTTGATACGGAAAGAGCCTACTTAATAAAAGTAAGCATAATCTTTTAAGTGATTGCTGTTTTAAAAATAAAATGTAAATATGTGGGTATATGTGTTATCTTCTTAAAAGAATGAGGTACAAGACACTTGATTGTGGTTACCATTGTGGAGGGGGATTACAGTGGTCAGCAGGGAAAAGAGACTTTCATTTTTGTTGTTTCCCTTTATTTGTAGCCTATTATTATTTACTTATGGCCTATTCATGACTGTGTCTTACTAATTTTAAAATAGGCTATCTTGGTGTAGGAAAATGATTGTTCATTTGTTGTTTTTTTTAAAGGCCTATGTAATTTTAAAAAATTACTTTGAGCAACTGCATCTTTTAGAAGTTGACCGATGAAGTATAATTGCTTTTTTTTTTTTTTTTGGTTTTGACCAATGTCCCCACTCCAAAGAGCGATGCAGAAACATTCCATTGACTCTTGAGCTTCATTTCAGTATATATGTTTTAAATCACTGCGAGGAGTTAGCTACTCTCCCAGCAAAGAATCGGGTCCCTCAGGCAGGGGTCATCACAAAGGATGAAAAAATAATAGAAAATAGAAATAAAATAATACACAGAGGCAAAAATTTAGTTTATAAAGAATAGATTTATGAATATAGAAAAAGTGAGGGTGCTCGGGTGTCCCCAAAATATTCCTGTGAATTTTGAGGCCAAAACTGAAGTTTCACCTCAGTATTTATAGGTACAGTGATTGGTTGCCAGGGGTAACAGATTTACATAATAACAGGTAGTTCTTTTTGGGTTCAAAGTCTCCCAAAAGGCTTCTATAGGTCCCTTAATTAACTCTATCTATGTGAACAAACGGTTACAAAATCTTTCTAGGACAAACTTCTAAGTTCTAAGATAAAACTATCACTTTAGCAGAAAAGTTAAACAGAGACATAGTGGCTCCATATTTTATCTAATTATTGTGTATTGCAACAGATCTTCAGAAGTCAAGCAAAAGCTGTCCCTTAGGCTAATTGCTCTTAGCCACAGGTGGCTTGTCTTTTTGATCAGCTCCCTTCCAGTGGCTCCATGCAAACCTGCTTTGTCGTTCAAAGCAGGCTAGAACCACAGGCTTGAGACTGCAGTGTCACCTTGGAAAGCAGCTGCTACTGACCATTGAGACACCCTCCTGAAGTGAGGCAGCTTTTGATAGGCGAACTAACATGTTCACATATTCCTTCAGGGCAAAGCCTTGCAAAACTCCTGAAATCATTTCTGTCTCTAATATATTAATAATAATCTAGCTGCCGACAAATCACCACGACCACAATAACTATCTTTAAGATTGATGAGTGGTTGAGTGTGGTGGTTCACACCTGTAATCCTGGCACTCTGGGCAGCTGAGATGGGAGGATCGCTTGAGGTCAGGAGTTAGAGACCAGCTTGAGCAAGAGTGAGACCCCATCTCTACTTAAAAAAAAAAAAAAAAAGATTGGCGAGTTGCCATTCTTCTTACTACTTTGACCTAATGGTTCTCTTTAGCAGTGTGGGCCCTAATGTAGAAACCATCGATTGGGTAAACATGTACACAGGTAATGTGTAAATTTTTATTAGGATGAGGTTTCTATGAATAGTTCTATTGTGCTCCATTTTATTTATATACCATAGCCATTCAACTGTGCTTGGACATTTAAGTAATTTCCATTAATTTCAAGTTACAGATAAATTTTGATGAATAACCTTGTGCACATGTATTTTTAAATAGTTGGAGGTGTGTCTTCAGGGAGAATTTCTAGAAGGTGGAATTCCTAGGTGAAAGGGTAAATATGGGTGTAGATTTGTTACATATTGCCAAATTTCTCTCTGTAGAGATTGTACTGTTTTGTATTTATACCAACAAAGTATGAACATGCATTTCCCCACAGCTTCACCAACAGAGTGTATTTTGAAGCTTTTGAATTTATCTTAGTGTAGTTTGAATTTTTCTTGGTAGTCTTTTATTTCTGTTTTTTGATTCATGCTCTGTGTTTGCAGTTACTAAAGGCCTTTCACTTCACCACACCCGAGCCCCAGACATACACAGTCTTGCCCTTTTATTTCTTCACTTTGAAGATTTGAGTGAAAAATTGGTTATCCACAAAACTGCTGGTATTTCTACCCAAATACCTGTTTTCTTCCTTTCATTTTTTCCTAGTCCCTGAGGAACAGAGGCTTCTTTGAACTTGTTTTTTCCTAACTCTTAGAGGACCTTGTTCCCGTTTTATCTCCTCTCATTTCTGCAGTATCTATATTTATTGGCTCTTCTTCCACTTTCAGGTATGCCCAGTTTCCTTTAACTTGACAAAAACTTTTCCGGAATACCTGAACTTGTCTATGTTGCGTTTCTATGTCTGTTATTTCCTTTTCTTTTGCAATGCTCTTTCCACCTGTGGAAATTTCATGATGTGAACCGAAAGCCCCTTCTTGAAGCTGTTAAAATGCTTTGAAAGTAATTTCTGTCTGAAATGTACTATTTAGCAACTTCTGCTGTTTGTTGTACTTGCAGCTAGACTATTTTTAACTTTTTATTATGAAGAATTTTAAACAAAGATAAAGATACATGTAATACAGTCATGGTCTCTCATGTTGGAGTTGACTGTCTCTTAACAGTCAGCCCCAACAACTTTCTATAGCCAATCCTGCCCATCCATTTTCCCCGGTCAAGTTCTAGAATAATGTGATTTTATCTGAATATACTTCATATATATCTCTAAAACATAATCATAATACCATCACACTTAAAAATAATTTACAGTATCTCTTTAGTATTTTTAAATAATCATTCAGTATTTATATTTATCATTATCTCTTGATGTCACTTCTCTGCACTTTGTTTGAATTTGTTGGTAAATCTTTTTTTTTTTTTTTTTGAGACAGAGTCTCACTCTGTTGCCCTGGCTAGAGTGCGGTGGCGTCAGCCTAGCTCACAGCAACCTCAAACTCCTGGGCTTAAGTGATCCTTCTGCCTCAGCCTCCCTAGTAGCTGGGACTACAGGCATGCACCACCATGCCCAGCTAATTTTTTTTCTATATATATTTTTAGTTGTCCAGATAATTTCTTTCTATTTTTAGTAGAGACGAGGTCTCACTCTTGCTCAGGCTGGTCTCGAACTCCTGACCTTGAGCGATCCTCCCTCCGCAGCCTTCCAGAGTGCTAGTATTACAGGAGTGAGCCACTGCTCCCGGCCTGTTGGTAAATCTTTTAAGTCTCTCTTGATCTATAGGTTCCCCTTCTCTCCCTGTCTGTCTGTCTGACTTTCTAATAGCATTCTCTCTATTACCTTTGTTTTTGAAGAGATGGGTGGTTTGTTTTGTAGTTTCCTTTAGTCTGGATTTTGCTATTTGTATTCCCATACTGTGTGGTATTTTACTTGTTTATGTAAAGAATACCAAATTGGTATTTGGATCTAGAGACTTGATCAGATTCAGGTTCAAGGTTTTTTTTTTTTTGGTTTTGTTCTGTTTTGTCAAGGCTTCCTCTCTCAGGAGACACATGATATCTGGTTGTCATTCTTAATGGGATGTTGGCATACGTTGATGCTCTATCTTAGTTTCATTAGCTCGTTCACACTTTAAGCTGCTTAAAGAGGCATTAGATGTTTTATTTCTTTACACCTTCTTATAGCAATAAGAATATTTATCTTGATAATGCTTTTTTAATCACTTGATGGTATTTTTTAAAATCACATACTATTCCAGATTCATAACAGAAATTGTAGATTTTGACCAATGTGAATTGGTCTTCACCTTGGCGATTTCTTGCCCTGAAATTATGAGTTGTGTTTCTCCTGTTTCATTTTGCAGGTCTTTTCTCTTTCAGATAACTGAAGCATGGAGTGTGATTTGAAGTAAATTAACTAAAAAGATGTAATTTCCCATAGTATCAATAATTTTGTTAACCTGTTTATATTTATTAAATGATTTAGTTCCTCAGTAATAGTTAAGCTGTTTAGCTAATCTTTAATAATTTTGTATATTGGAGTTGTCATTACAGTAGTTTCTTTTTTTTTCTTTTTCCCGTAGAACATTCCTGATGTAGATGAAGAAGGCTATAGTATTAAACCAGAAGCAAATCAGAATGATATCCTTTCATTCTCTGAGTATTTTATGGATTGTGTTGGCATACAAGTAGATGGTTATAACAAAATAATGTATTAAAGTCTCTTCAAATTTTTAATTAATTATAATAAAATATGATTCCTTCATTTGACATGTTTTTATTAATAAGTTAGTAGTTTTATTTCCATTAAAGTCTATATTACTCTTAAGGTTTGTTCCTTTTTATAAATGTGTGAAAAACTGATTATACGCTAAGGTAATTTAAAAATTAAATTCTTTAACTGATACTCACATACCAAAGAGAACCATTTCTATTCGTCTAGTGATTCTGACTCTGAAGATGAAGAACCAAAGAAGTATCGGATAGAAATCAAGCCTATGCATCCAAATAACTCCCATCACACAATGGCTTCTTTAGATGAATTGAAAGTGTCTATAGGGAATATAACACTCTCTCCAGCAATATCTGTAAGTAAGAACATGAGCAAGTTTGTATTTATATAGATATCTTTATTTTTCTTATCTCATCTACCTGTGTCTGGTTAATTTTAGTAATGATAAAAAGTAAAACGTTACTTAACAGCTGTTAAGCGTATTTGGATGAGGAAATATTTAGTTTATAATTTTTTATACAGGCAAATAAACTTGTGAGTTTGGCTTAGTTTTGTCTGCCTTTGAAAGTATTGTACAAGAAAGTGAAGATGTACAAAATTCACTATTTCTGTCATTTTTTTGTATTTTATAAACAGTGCTATATATCTCAGGCAGAATTTTGTGAACTGGCAGTGTTAATCTTTTCTTCATCTAATTTTAGAGTTTTTTTATGTTTTGTAAGCCTTATGTAAAGGGGAATACCATAAACATGATTTAAAGATTAAATTTTATCTTTGCTTTTTTGTCTGTCACTGCAACGTTTGTTTTCCCATACTTTTCATCCAAGGAAAGGCAAAGATGAGATTTCGTAGTGATAATGGTTAATTCCTCAATTCTAAAATTCCATACTTAATAGCTTTGGGGAAATAAATAAAACATTACCATAATAAATCTTTCCATTAATGTTGTAATATTCTAACTTCAGAAGTGTTGCACTATGGGGAAAAAAGCATGCTTAGAATAACAAGTCTATCTATACATGATTATCATAATTGATATTAAATTTGTCCTTGATAATGGAGAATAAAAGTTCTTACCATTTCATATTGTTAACTAATTATATATTTGAAGTAGTCTATGTTTGTTTGGGAAAAAAGTGTTTTTCTCTCATGCACTCTAGAATTTAATTTTAGAATTATTATTTCCCACCTAAAAGATTTCAGAAGTGAGATTTTATTGTATCATTACTGTTTAACATTAAGATTAATTTTGAATTATAAAGAGAATTGCTTAAAATATGGTGTATATATGAAGTAGGAGGTTGTGAACAATTAAAAATTTTTCTTGTGTAAGACCATCCTAATTTAAAAAATATATGTGAATAAATAAAAGCCTAGAGGAATATATACCAAATAGTAGACATCTATTTCTGGGTACTATGATCATGGATGGTTTAAAATTTTCCTTATTATGAATCTCTTTTCTACTTGTTTTTAAAACAGTGAACATGTATTAATTTCATACTCAAAAGATAAATAAAAATCAGAAAAAATTTAATAGTGCTGGATTTGAAAAGATGATATCTTTGAGTATATTTTTTTACTCAGTTTGCCTACTTTTTTCCCACCAACAATCTATGTGTTTTAAGGTATACATATTTTAAATATGATTCGGAAGGGAATAGACAAATTATTAGAGCAGGAAAATACAATATTTTAAAGTCTAAATTGATTTTCTTTTTTCTTCCATGTACTACTAGAGACACAGTCCAGTAAGTACAAGATTTTGCATTTTTGCCCATTGACTTTTTACTATTGTAATGTTTGAATATTGATTTTTAAAATATTTGTATTAAATTTTTAGATTAGCAAGTTAAAATATCTTGCTGTAGATGTTTTAATATTTTAACAACATTTTATTGGGTATTAAAAGTACATGTTATTTTCTTTTATTGTAAAAAGCTACTGAAAGTTATTTCTATATATCTTTTATGTAAATACACTTGAACAGATATACTAAAAACAACTTAAAATTAGGTTCCCAGTATTAACATTTTACCAAATATTTCATTACCAAAGTAAATTATTTGTTTAATGTTACCTAGTTTTTGCATTTCTGTTTTAGGTACAGATGAATCGGAATTCGTCTAGTAAGTTTGACATTTAAATTGGTTATTTTACTCTATTAAAATTTATCAGTCAATTTGTTAATCTTGTAGCCTTATTTAGCTCTAGAAATAAATGATATTTTCTCATCATGAGCGTTAATGACTAACTAGAATGATTTAAACAGAAAAGAACTCATGTATATTATTTCTTATAGAGCTAAGAGACATGCTTTAAACTTTTAGTACATGGCTACAACTTTTTTCAGAAATAACAAAGCCAAAAAGTAACTTTTGATTAAGAATGTTAAACTGTTTCATAGCTTACTCTGTCTCATGAGCCAAAAGGTATTTATATAATAAGATGAATAATGTTTACCTTTACCTATTTTTAAGTCATATCACAGTTGAAATTTCTATTATATGGTTTTGAATATAGTAAATTTTTTTAGCATGTTAACACCCTTTGCAGAATCATGCATTAAAAGTAACAAGGGTTGGCTGTGCGCGATGGCTCACGCTTGTAATCCTAGCACTCTGGGAGGCCAAGACCAGCTTGAGCAAGAGCAAAAGTCCATCACTACTAAAAATAGAAAAATTAGCCGGGCGCACTGGTACCCACTGGTAGTCCCAGCTACTCAGGAGGCTATGGCAAGAGGGTCACTTGAGCCCAGGAGTTTGAGGTTGCAGTCAGCTATGATGGTGCCACTGCACTCTGTCCAGGGTGACAGAGAGAGACTCTGTCTCAAAGAAAATAAATTAAAAAAATTAATTAATTAAAATGAAAATAACAAGATTGTGGGAAAAATAGTTGAGGCAGCCCACTTGAAAGCTATGTAATTTCATTAACAGAATGCTTAACGAAAACTATAGCATCAATTCTAATAAAAATTCTAGCATAGTTAAAAATACCTATTTAGATTCAAAATAAATACCAAAATAAAAGTAAGGATTTTACCTGTAAAAAAGAAATGTTAATGGTAGCTTGATGATAAGGCATGTGAGGAAAATGAGGCTAAATGGAGGCTGCTGAGTTGTGGAGATGAGAGCAAAATGCAGAAAGATTAGAGAATAGCACAGTAAGCATATTGAGGGAGAAGAAACATCCACACTGAGCCAAATGAAGATAGTGTGAATGGGCACGCTCGTGTACAGTGTGGTACTCCTCCATAGTTTGTGGCAGTTACCCATATTGATGTACTTTGCATTCATCAGCTATTGCTTGGTGATGCAAAACATTAAGGTGCAGGGAAAATGGCTTATGCACCAACATGACCTTTGCATTACTGATGTTCTTTCCTGTTTACCACTTGCTTATGAAATGAGTCACTTTATTAATGCAAAAGGTAGCAAAACAGACTGTCTTATAAAGGGGCTATTGCTGCAGATTGCTATCAGATTTTTAATTTTTCAAAATAGGATGTCCTTCAAGAGTCATAACTACTTTTGGTCAATATAATAATCACTAATAAAATTCTTAGAACTTGAAAAATGCTTTCATGATTCATCAATTAAAATTCTTGAACAAAATTTATGTATTTAAGCATTTCTTCTAATTTTGGAAGTTGCAGTCCATATTTTCTCTCTTCTAAACAGCAGTTTTATTTTAAGAGATATCATAGTTTAGTTGACTTAAGTAATTTCTTACTAGAGATGTTAGAACTGATAAAAATTTTAATAGAAATTCAGCTATTATTTTAGTATGTAAGATAAAAAAGTTGTTAAAAGCTTATTTACCTTTTCCTTATGATTGTTTATATTTATGTTATTAGTTCCAAATTTTATTGCTATAGTATTGGGATATATGTGTAGAGTTTTTCTTTTCATTAAAATATTTTATTTCTCAAATTATGAATTTTTTCATATTTTAATTTTTTAATTAGATGAGGAGTTAAAATCAAAGCCATCTGCTGTACCTAATGAGTAAGTTCCATGTTTTAATTTTTTTAAAAAATGAACATTATTTTTTAGAGCAGTTCTAGGTTCATGGCAAAATTGAGTGGAAAGTACAGAGATTTCCCATATAGTCCCTGGCCCTACATATGCCCAGTCTCCCTGTCAAAATTCCTCACCCAGAGTGGTATGTTTGTTACAATTGATGAACCTACATTGACAAGTCATAATCACCTAAAGTCCATAGTTTACATTAGGGTTCACTGTTGGTGTTGTAAATACATTCTGTGGGTTTTGTCAAATGTATAATGACACGTATCCACTATTATGGTATCAAAAAGAGTATTTTCACTGCCCCAAAAATCCTCTGTGCTTCACCTATTCATCCCTTCTTCCTTATCACACTTAAGTATCCTTCTTTTGTCCTTTTTAAAGAGTCTTATTACCTTTACAGCTTCAGTTCTAGTAAAGTGTTAAATCATCCTGTTTTCTAAACTGTGAAATGCCATGTAGGAGTTTTCAGATGCTTTAAATTATTTCTCACTTGACCATATTTCCTTTTACAGTGATTTTTTTTTCTAAATCCATTCAACTGTAGTTGGCCTTGGTGGCCTCACTGCTTCTAAATAAATGATGGTATCCTAAATTCATAAATTTCTATATTTGAACTCTTTATTGTTAAGGAAGTTTTCTCATTTCTTCCTTCAGTTTTGTCTGCGATCTTGTGAAATCGACTTTATAGTTCATGAGCTTAAAAATGAGGAAATGTCTCAATTAAGTTGAAAAGGGAGAGCTAGAGGGCACATTGTGAGATCTTCCTAAAAAGAATAAAATATAAGTAAGCCATATGGGTCCCTGTCAATAAGAATAGTTTGAGTTAATGTTTTTTACTTGAATAAAAGTAGGCTTGATTAAATGGAGACTTGAAAATTATTTGACACTTTTGAGGCACTAATTGAGCACATGGTGGTATTTATTGGACTTATCATTGTTAAAGATAGGTTGATTAGTGTTTTAAAACTTTGGTTTTAGGAATCGTTTATGCAGTATAATGCTAGGCTTTATCATACAAGTTGTAGTGTGCTTTCATGTAGGTAGGTGTATGTTGAGATACTTTTAGATAATTCTAACATTTTCATTAGTGGGCCTGCTTTCTGTGTAAGATTTCTGAAAGTATTTTTTTAAATAATGGCAATTTGATACATTAAAATATTTAAACCACCTTTCAGTATGTAAATAGGGCTTAAAAAAAGAACTTTACCCTTTTTCTTCATCTTTGAAAATAAATATGACCTTATAAAATTTCTAGCCAATTTCATATTACTTAAAATTTCTGTTCAAGACTGGGTGCTACATGTGAATCAGCAGACCTGAGACTATTTTAGAATCAAGTGGCTGTGTGTCTTTGGGCAGCTCATTTAGACTGTGGTGCTTTTCTTTTGTAAAGCTGAAATTATGATTCCCATTCTGACAGCCCCCAAAGTTGTTAGTGCCTAACAAGGCGTGATCAGTGGGGATTAATCATCCCCACTGTCCCCTGCCAACTTCACATAATGTTTTTGTAGGTTCTGCTGATAGCAATTAGTGAATATTGGCTTATTAAATCTGTTAATTAAATTTCTTCACATGCATTGGCAGAGTATCCATTTTATTCAGGTATATTGAACTGTTAAAATTCTTTCTATGAAATAAAAATAAGTGACTAGATTTTATACTAGTAAAATATTCTTTTGTTAAAATTCTTATTTTTTAACTGTTATGGTAGGAAAGGGACCAGTGATTTACTTGCTTGGGACCCCCTGTTTGGACCATCTCTTGATTCATCTTCTTCATCTTCACTAACTTCATCATCATCAGGTAAATATATATATATTTTTAACTGAAGAATACAATAGTTACTTTTTCTTCATTTATTCACTACTTGTGCATTATGCTTAATGATCAAAAATTTTAAAAATTTGTCCTTTGTTCATATTGCCAGATAAAAGTGATTTTATACTGGTTTTGTTATCTTAAAGACCCTATGGCTTAAACAATAAAAATTTAACAAATACCAAGGATTCTAAAAGTTGATATATTTATTTCTAGGTATCATTTTATATCATTACTCAAATAATCTTACTGATTATAGATAGTTGAAATGCAAAATACACGGTAATGTAACCAGTCCTTTCTTGATGGACATTAAAGTTGTATCTAATTTTCTAGTATTATGAACATCCATAGAAATAACAAAATTGTATGCATGTGTTTCATAATATCCGTGTAATAATTTATTGATATAAAATTTATGGGTCACACAATATGCCCGTTGATACTTATTGCCAAATTGCTTTCTAGAAAGCACTTCACAAACAACATACGAAAGAACCTGATAACTGTTTTTTAGTTGTTTAGGCAAGAGTAGATTTTTTTCTTTTCTTCAAAATACAAATTTCTTATTAGTCAAAAATCAAAGCAGGCATCAAAAATGCATGTTTGGCCAAGCACGGTGGCTCACGCCTGTAATCATAGCACTCTGGGAGGCCGAGGAGGGAGGATCGCTCAAGATCAGGAGTTCGAGACCAGCCTGAGCAAGAGCGAGACTCCATCTCTACTAACAATAGAAAGAAATGATCTGGACAGGTAAAAATATATAAAGAAAAAATGAGCCGGGCATGGTGGCACATGCCTGTAGTCCCAGCTACTCGGGAGGCTGAGGCAGAAGGATTGCTTGAGCCCAGGAGTTTGAGGTTGCTGTGAGCTAGGCTGACGCCATGGCACTCTAGCCTGGGCAACAGAGAGAGACTCTGTCTCAAAAAAACTAAAATGCATGTTTATATTTTTTATTTTTTATTTTTTATTTATTTTAAGGAAAAGAAAGTTTATTTTAATGTCTCCATATAGATGGCCTGAGTTCAAAATGGCATCAGCCCTGAAATGGTGGGTGTCTAGGACTTTTGTAGTCGGGTTTGGGTGGGCCCTCAAAGGGGTGGGGCCAGTTTAAAGGAAAAGTTCCCATGGAAACTCCCACAAGTCTCTGGGTGCTGCCTAAGACCCCCTTCCACTCTATAACCAGAGTACCTTTCCAGAATACAAACTTGGTCATTTCTTGCCAATGCCTCCTTCATATGTTGTTGGTATTCGTTACTGTCTGTGCCGTCATCTCCTAAATTGTGCCTCCAGTGCACCTTAAAAATGCATGTTTGTTAAAACCAATGCTTGTTCAGAACAAGAAAAGAAAATCATTTTAAGTTGATCTTGTACTCTCGTCTCTGGGATTTCAGAATTGCCGTACAGTATCTGGAGTTAAGGAAGTGCTGGAATCATGGAGAGAGAACTTAAATCGGTCGAGTTCACACTGTGTAACTTTGCTAGGACCTGTGCACATTTTGTTTCATTTTACCCCATTAACAGCCGCATGAGGTTTTTTTTATTTTCCCTATTTTATAGATGAAAAACATAAAACTCAGAGATGATAAGTAACTTCTTTAAGATCATACAGCTAATAAATGATGGAAACAAGATTCAAACTTGGCTCTTACTAATTCTAAAATTATTGTCCTGTCTATCACACTCTGGCAGATTAACAACAACAAAAAAACCATGTTGAAACCTCTTACTATTAATAATAAAATAAATATTAGTATTTAAAATTAGACTAAATATTTTAACTACTAATGAATTATAGGAAACTTTAACTCTGAACACTATTTGGAATTTTTGAAGGGAGGGTAATCTATACCTAATACTTGTAAAACAGCAAGCAACAGTCAATATATGGTTAATAATATTCTGAAGTGGCATTATATCTTTCTCAATGGGTATTTATTACTATTTAGTTTTATAAAACTAACCTTACAAATATATTGTATGAGGAAAGTAATTATACAGGAAAAACTGAAGTTGTTGCTAAGTCTCTTTTATATAGTAAAAATGTCAAAATGAAGTTTTATATTTAGAATGAAGAGTTCTAAACAGTATTTTAAAATCTTGTTAATATCCCTGTATGAATTATTTATCAAAATGTTTAATAGCAATTTTCAAATTGGTATCATAGAGGCTTTAGTTATATAGAAATTTCTTCATAATTCTGTTCATTATTTCTTGCTATTTTCTTTAGTACAGTCTCTTTCTTTTCAAGAAAGTACTCTCTCTTCCTTCTGCTACCTGTCTAACGAATGTTTCCCAGCCTGGGCAACCGACATGGTGAGACCCTGTCTCTACAAAAAATTTAAAAATTAGTCAGGCGTGGTGGCATGTGCCTGTAATCTCAGCTACTCAGGAGGTGGGAGGATTGCTTTAATCCAGGAGTTCAGGATTGCCATAAGTGCTCTGATTGTGCCACTACACTTCAGCCATAGGCAACAGAGCGAATCCCTGTCTCCTAAGAATGTTTTGGCCATATCACCATCACTTGAGGTAAAAAAAAAGGGGGGGTTCATTTTCATTTAGTGGTCATTGAATGTTTAGCATCTAGGAAATAATAAAACATTTATTAACCTTTTCCTGATTTTTTAATTCACTCCAGAATGCATTTTTAAACCTTCCTGCAAAGTATAAAAAATAATGTCATAAATTATTCTGTCCTTTAAAAAATGTTAGTGATGCTGAAAAGAGATAATTATCCTGCTATATAGTAATTATTATTAAGTCTTTACTTGAATAGAATATAATTATTGATCAACTGATCAGTTCATTGTTGTTATTCTCCTGTTTTACAAAACTGGCCCTAAGTGAAATTATGAAATAGGCATTTTATCTTAAATTTTGTACCACCACTTTTTGCAACACACTCCTCCCCCATCTTTACTCAGGTACCCCTTTTCACATTTTAGCAAGGTCCAGGTTGTGAGATTATTCCCTACATGGCTCTGTCTCTTTCAGAATCTTAATTTATCAGTGACCTCATCTTAGCTAAAGCACTCTAAGAAAATAATTCCAACCAGTTAATAACTGATGGGTTAAGCATTCCAGTGTTGTTACATGTTTAAAAAGATTGCTTAGAGCTTGGTTAGAAAGTAGTTTCAGTTACCTCTTGTACCATGTAGACTATAAATAAGCATTCATGTATGTATTTTTAAAAATTTAACATAAATATCTTATACCCATCTGCCCTTTGGTAAATGCCATTGTAGTCTGTTTTCTTCTTTAATCCATGGATTAATTGAGCTCTTGTGGTTTGCAAAAATCCCATAAAATTTTCTTGAAAAATATTAGGCTGGTTTTTAATATTAACTCCAACACTGATTTAGTACAACTTACTTCTTGCGACAGTTTTATCACTAGGCAGTCCGCATTGTTGCATACGACACATACACAGCTCTATCACTTTGCCACCTTGTCAAATCTTTTTAGACCTTGTACTGACTATTACAGTTACCTTTGCTCCTCTGAGAAAATAGGAATAATTCTGACTTTGTATCATTTTGGACCTTCAATTCTTTGTATTTTTTTCATAATTTGCATTTTAAGTTTCTTATGCTTATTTTCCTCAGTTAATATAAAGTTTGAATTCATGTTCTTCTTCCATGTATTATTAAATTTTTCTAGTTTCAAGTAATAATAGATTTATATTTTAGTTGTACAGTTTTCCTGTTGCTTCTGGTTTTTAGTTGTTCTCTTCTTATTCAGCTGACCTTAAAGAGCAGAATAGGGAATTTCATTTCTTCTCCCACTCATTTGCCTAGGTGTATGATAATTGAAAATGTACTTGATGAAACCAGGTCAGATTTTGGTCGAGAAAGCCCAGCATCAAACTTTTCCCCTAACTCTATTTTATCCTGCTGTAACAGCACCACCAGAGAGCACAGATAAGTTTCCTTTTGCTTCATGGTCACAAAATCAGTGGATTTTCTTTACTGATGAACTTGTTACGATTAATAACTCCAGTGCAGCTCAGAAGGCATTCCAGAGATTGCATTATAAAGCAGAAAATATTTTTGGATTCTCTGATGCTTTGGGTGAGATGTCTTCTAACAGTTGGATCTGTGAGGATCAGAGTGACCTTTGCCGTAATATTACGTCTTAAAAAATTACTGACAGAAGAAGCTAACAATGCTGCTGATCTTTTTTCTACATTGTCATCACTTCTGGGTTCTGGATTGGTCTCTGCTTTTGTTCAGATAAAGAATGGTATGGCAGATATGCATTGTCTGTTCCCTTTAGGTAATGTATGAGGGCAGATATAGATTAGTTCTTATCTCCTGTGTTTTTATACTTCACAGGTCATGGTAACTTTATATTTATTGAAACACTGCATCTAATAGAAATTTGTAGCAGTGAGCTCCACCAGCAGCAAAAACCAAAACACAATTAGGACACTTAAGAATGTAAGCAGTTGTATAATAGTAATCTCCGCCAGAGGCTTCTAGAAGCAGTGCCTAATTGACATACGCAGATACAATATAGATTTATTTATAGACAGTGGTGTTAATAAGTATTGTTGATAGCTTTCCTCAAAAAGCAAATTCTTTCTGTTTGAAGGAGCTAAATTTGGTATTTCTACCAGGCTTGGTTTGAGTGAATCTAAATTTGGATAGGCCACTTGATCAATATGAAACTTCAGGTATAAATGCCTCTGCTGTATTAAGCTTTCTCACAGACTTGAAATAACTTAAGAGTATAAGTTAGTGCTGATAATGAACATATCTTTAAGGTAGATATGTCATAGCATAAGGAAGTGTTACAGTCTCAGATTTTAGTGCACATTTCTGCCAGTGTACAGGTTAAAGTGTGAGTACAGACAGCATGAAAGAACTGATGCTGACTTGGAAGAAAGCAGCCTCAGAAACTAAACTTGATTTTTTTTTTAAATCAGCTTTGTTTCCCTGGAGCAACTTGAACTAAGCTTGCATCTTTTATCCCTTTATGTGATAGGCTTTCTAAATGATTCCCTACCTCCTATGCATTTACTTTCAATCCTCTGTGACTACCCTTTTCTTTAGGTCTCTTCCTAGCACCTCCATGCCCCTTCCTTTCATGCTTCCATTGCTTCATTGATGATCAAGGGCTGGCCTTCAGCTTTACAGTTTGTTTCCCCATGTGTATACTTAGGCCTATTTATGTATATTTAATTTTGCATATCTGTAAACTTACAGAACATGCTGAATGTTTCTTCCTATCCATCGTATTTTTCAGTCTCTGAATTGTAGCCCATATTTTAGAGTGGACCAAAGAGTTTTGAAGATCATTTAATTTAATTCTTACTGATTAAACATGATTTTAAAGATAATTTAAATGTATTTGCTGCCGTTTTTCTATTCCTGCTTTGATTATGCTAACACGTTTGTGACTTTTAAAAGATACACACTTGAATTTTATTCAGTAATTTCTATCATAAGTTATTTTTAATTAGGAATACTGATATTTCTGATGTGTAAAATTGTAAAATTTGCAAATGGCATTGAAAAACAGCAAACATTAAATTTATATATGACTTAGGAAAAGTTAAGGTATTGTTTTGAACATTTACCAAAATTAATTGTGATTTGGGGAAATTTTTTTAGTAAGTGAATAGAATATTTTTAATGCTTTTAATTATCCCCCCAAAATGTTACAATATGGTTCAACTTAAAAGTCAAATTAATAGGTTCAATTAAGGTTTTATTTAGTGTTAAATTAAGTGTTTTATTCAGAATTGACATTACTATTCTGAAGGCACACCTTCAAATTTTTTTTTTTTTTTTTTTTGAGACAGAGTCTTACTCTGTTGCCTGGGCTAGAGTGCTGTGGCATCAGCCTAGCTCACAGCAACCTCAAATTCCTGGGCTCAAGCAATCCTTCTGCCTCAGCCTCCTGAGTAGCTGGGACTACAGGCATGTGCCACCATGCCCGGCTCATTTTTTTTATATATTTTTAGCTGTCCAGATCATTTCTTTCTATTTTTAGTAGAGACGGGGGTCTCACTCTTGCTCAGGCTGGTCTCGAACTCCTGACCTTGAGCTATCCTCCCGCCTTGGCCTCCCAGAGTGCTAGGATTACAGGCATGAGCCACCGCCCCCAGCCCAAAGTCTTGCTTTTGTTTTACTGTCTATAAAGTAGATGTTGGCAATAAACTAATGACCTTTGGCCTTAAATTGGTTTATTTTCACCAGCTAATTTATCAGATTTAATTTTTTATATGTATAAATAATTGAAACAGGAATAAAATTTATATGTCAGTTTTATTGAAATGTTAATTTTTTTGAGAATATTATGGGTAGCTTTGAAAAAAGCATATTTGATAGATTCTCAAAATTTCAACAAATATCTCTAATTTTTTAAAAAACTGCTGAAAAATGACCTTTGAATCCTAACAGTTCCTTTATAATAGAATGTCTTTATGTAAGTATTGCTACATAGTAATGATTTTCTTTGAATTCTTTTCTCCCCCCACCAGCCAGGCCTACAACTCCTCTTTCCGTAGGCACCATCGTCCCACCTCCAAGACCTGCTTCCAGACCAAAGCTTACTTCAGGCAAACTCAGTGGGATTAATGAAATAGTATGTACTTAGATTTTTTTTTAAATTATATAATTGTTTTAAGATGCAAATGATATTTTTCTGTATGTCTCTTTACAGTTAAGTGCTTGGAGTTTTCTATTTGAGTCCTCAAAGTATAGAAAAATTTTCCCAATGAACACTTCCTTCACTCTCACTTATTATCTCAGTGGTTATACTTGTGGAACAAGACATTGGCCAGGAGCAAAGAGATTTCCTGAGGAACTTCACACATTTTAAAAATACCATTTTGTACTGATTGTCTAGTAATAAAGAAGCGATTTTCATACAATTCTGCTTAAAGTCAAATATTAAGGAAGAAAGTGTGGCCTGTTATCAGGCCTTAGAAGTATGCTGCCAAGAGGGTCATAGAAGGCATGTAGTTCAGCTTTTTAAATTTTATAAATAAGGAAACTAGAGTCTACACCAGTTAACTGACTTATAAAAATACATACTGGCAGAAAAAAATCATTGATCTACAAAAGTTGTCAGATAATGAGAGAAAATCTGTGGGCTCTATTCAGAGTGAAGCTGACTCAAACCACTTCATCTTTTGTAGTAATTGCTAATTTAATTGTCAGAATCAAATTTATGAAAGTCAAGCTTCATTTTTTTCCCTTCAATATACATCTCCACTGGGTCACCATCCTCCATGTGGTTGAATGTTTTAGCTGAATGTACAAGAATATCCATAAATTGCCTCAACAACCTGCATTACCAGACCAACTGTCCATCTTTCTCCTCTTTCCAGCCTAGGTTTGAGCCACTCAGATCTTCTCAGAGTTCCCCAAACACTTCATGCTTTTTATACATCTATGTCTTCTTACTGTTCTCCCAGTATCTAAAATGGCCCTCAGTTTTCTATGTAGCGAATTGACCTCTTTCTTTAAAACCCAGCTAAATAACACCACCTAGGTAAAGCCCTGTTTGATCGTTCTGTCATACCTCCTCTTCTTTATACCCATATACTTGGTTCATTTTCTGTTAGTCCACATATTCCCCTAACTGGACTGTGCCTTAGTCAGTTTCATATCCTCAATACTTTGCATAATGCCTGTTACGTGGTACATAGTTAGAAAATGTTGAGTGAATAAATAAGAAGGCTTGAGCACCGAGTGTTGAAATGGTGCCATCTTTCTTAACCCCCCTTCCCAATGAACAGCTTTAGTGGAAGTGAAATGAAAGACTAGGTACAAGCTGCCAAGGAGATGGTTATTATTTAAGTAATATAAAAATTACTGCATCTTAATAGCTTGTTTTTTTTCCTGATTACAAAAGGGATGCATGTTGTTGTAAAATTTGGAAAACAAACAGAAAATTAAAAATTCTCTCATATTTCACCACCCAAAGATAACCACTTTATTTTTTGAATGTGTATTAATTTATCCAGAGCCAGTAAAATACAGTTGTTAAAAGTGCAAGCTTATTACTCATATATTAGCTGAGGAACCTTAGGCAAATTATTTAAAATGAGTCTTGTTTCCTCATGGATAAAATGAGTATAATGACACTAGGTTGTTGTGAGACTTAAATGAATTAATATGTGTAAAACACTGAAAACATTGTTGAGTGCAAATAATCGCTCAGAAAAAATTATGATGAATGAATTCATTTATTATGAATAAATAAAAGTGATACTTCTAATTTGTTTTTCACTTGAAAATATCTTAGTAATGTCTTTCTGTATCATGAATTATTCTTATTTCATAGTTTTCAAGCTTCTTGTAAATTATTATTTCATAGTTTCCAAGCTTTTTTAAAGTGGTAGAATCTTTTGCCAAATAATTTTAAATTGTTTAAGTGTATTAATATAAATAAAAGTGGGACTTTTATAGTTGAATCCTTCACATCACCCCCCGACCACCACCACCACCACCCCTGCCCCAGCCTTGAGTGGTGCCTTCTGGAAACCCCACTCTGAGGGCTGAAGCATCAAGCTCCATGGAGGGAGTACCATTTGAAGTTGCTGCAGAATATTTTAATGTACTAGTAGTCGATCTTCTACATTGTTGTCAGAATTAAATTTCCAGAATTTATAGAAATTTACATTTAGTTCCATGTTTTCATTATTATAAATGATATCTTAATGAATATCCTATGTTTCTGCCTTTGCAGACACCTGTACATTGGAGTGCTTTTGGAAAAAGAAATTGCATACTTGTATGTGCATTTTTCTGAAGAGAGGTTCATAGCTTTCACTAGATCCTCTAAGGAGTCTATAATTATACCTTCTCCACTCCCTGAGAGAGCCCCTCTTTGTTCTGGAGGAGTGGTGCTCAAAGTATGGTCCCAAACCAGCAGCATTAGCATTACCTGGGAACTTGATAGAAACTTGATAGTTTCTCTGGCTCCACCCCAGACAAATCAGAAATTCAGGGAGGGGCCCAGCAATTGTGTATTTTTTTTTTTAAGCAATTGTTTGTTAACTAGCCCTCCAAATGATTCTGATGCATGTTAATGTTTGAGAAACCACTGTTTTAAAGCAGTGCTGTCCAATAGAAATATAGCAACACATAATTTTAAATTTTCTAGTAGCCACATTAAAATAGTAAAAACAATGAAATTCATTTTAATATATTTTATTTTACTCAGTATATCAAAAATATTTTAACATGTATTCAGTATAAAAGTTATTAATGAGATTTTACATTCTTTTTGTGTGTATGCTAAATCTTCAGGAATATGCTCTGTGTTTTACACTTGCAGCACATCTGGATTTGGATTAGCCACATTTCATGTGCCAGTGGCCACAGTACCAGATAGCGCAGTTCTAAAATAAGAGAAAGCCACTTGCAAAGAAAGCTGTTTTTGCTTTTTTCTAAAAAATTACATATATACTATAAAATGAAGTCACATTATATTGGCCATGGAGCCATGTTGCCATAAGAGAAATGTCCCCCACAGTAGTTGATCTCAAGACTTTTTTCAGGCTTATAAATTTCAGACCAACTGTTGAATTCTGTATCCATTCAGCTCAATGTCCTGCACCACCGTCATCTGTATATATACACAACTGCATTTTTATTACTTTAGTATATGTTTTCAACCTATTGTCATAATAATGAGTTATCAAAAAGCTGTACTCTGGAAAAAGTAGTTAAATTAGTAGGTGGTTATAAATTGTAAAACGTTTTGTGCAGTAAAATCTAGTTTTTATAAAAATGTGTATCTGTACATTTATATGCGTGCAATGAAGAATTGACTAATTACGTGCAAAATGCTTATAGTGCTTATAGGGTTTTGTTTTTGCCTTTTGCTTTTTTTTCCTCAAATAACTGAGGACAGTTATCTTTCTTGTTCACTGCTTTGTATCTAGTACTTAATTCAGGGCCAGACACATAGTAGGCACTAAATAAATATTTTTGAACTTACCTTTTATAAGCAGAAAAAGGTTATTTTTAATTAAACTATAAATGTGCCTTATTTTTTTAAAGAGTGAAACACCTCAGGAAGCGTTGCTAATGTATTATTGGAACAATTAGGAAGTTGGAAGGGGAAAGAAATCCATTCATCAAAGTAAAAGATAAATGAATTGGAGTTATGTTTTTCATATTTTTATGTTTAATTAGAAAATTGGGAAGACAACAGAATTAAGAGTCTCTCAAACCTCTGTATGGAGTGAGCTTTCTCAATTAGGAAGCATTATAAGGAATTATAAAGGAAAGTAGACAAATTGTAACCACCAAAAATAAGGGGCAAGCAATATTTAGGGAAGAAAATAAGATTTGTAGCAAATAAGGCAAAATGTTAGTGAAAGTTCATATAGTATTAAAACCTTCCAAGACTATATCAAATCATTTATAAAAGTGACAATGCAAATTTCACTTTTGATCTATCAAATTTGCTAGAAAGTTTTTACAATTATTTTTTCTATTACTTATGTATTCATTACTAGCAAAGATGCAGAGAGGCTGGGCGAGGTGGCTCACGCCTGTAATCCTAGCACTCTGGGAGGCCGAGGCGGGTGGATTGCTCGAGGTCAGGAGTTCGAGACCAGCCTGAGCAAGAGTGAGACCCTGTCTCTAATAAAAAAAAAAAAATAGAAAGAAATTATCTGGCCAACTAAAAATATATATAGAAAAAATTAGCCGGGCATGGTGGCACATGTCTGTAGTCCCAGCTACTCGGGAGGCTGAGGCAGTAGGATCGCTTAAGCCCAGGAGTTTGAGGTTGCTGTGAGCTAGGCTGACGCCATGGCACTCACTCTAGCCCGGGCAACAGAGCGAGACTCTGTCTCAAAAAAAAGAAAAAAAAAAGATGCAGAGAAATATTCTCATATATTTATAGACAGTAAAGTGAATAACCCTTGGGGGAAGCAGTTTGGGAGAAGGGCCTTGATATACTGCTTAATAATTTAATGTCTGAGAATGTATCTTAAGCATACTTTTGAAATACAGAAAACGTTTTATGCACAAAGACCCTCTTGACAGTATTATTTTAAAAAAAAATTCAGCTTTCAGTATATTCTTGAAAATGATTTGACCTATGGCATCTCTGATTTTGAGTTACAAGAAACTCACACAGTAAATTTCATTTGGTATATTAGATTTACTTGATACTTAAAAATCTTCTCTGTCCAGGGAGTAATTGTTTTAGTGTTTTGATAAATAACTTTTTGTTTTAAGCCCAGGCCATTCAGCCCACCTGTAACTTCCAACACCAGCCCACCTCCTGCCGCTCCTTTGGCCCGAGCAGAAAGTTCTTCCTCTATCTCATCATCTGCTTCATTGAGTGCTGCCAATACTCCAACAGTAGGTAAGTGGTTATCAATGTACACGTGAAATTTAGCATACAAAGTATTATCACCCTTTTTTTTTAATGGGCTAGTGAAGAATTTAACAGAAATTTTGTTTTTCCAGAAACACACCTGGCGTTATCAAACTGGCCACATTTTTCCTTTTCTGTTTTGCAATCTATATTATCTGGATAAAGGAATTTTAACTGTGGTTAGCACTGTTAAGAATGAGTCAAATTTATGAACTGCTGATTAAAATAAATAGTTGAAGGCAAATGTAATGCAGTCCTTTCTACTGTGAACTGATAGTTGCATTTCTGAGAAAGTTTGTGTTTTAAAAACAATTATGTTTTGAAAACAGTTGATTCAATGAAAGAAAGGGATTTTGTGCTTGCTATGGATTGTATTTTTCCACAAAAAAATTAATTATAAAATTTAAATAGCTCTTAGGGCGTAGCTGTATAAACCTAAACTTCACCAAAGAAATAAGTATTTCACTACATCTAGATTTTGCTCCAGGGTTTTTTCTGTCATCACCTTTACTCAGTTTTTGCTGCAAATTCTTATAACCTTTCTCAGTCATTGTGAGTATAATAAAGCACAAAGCCACTTAAAGGAGCTGTGTTCCAGGAGCAACAGCTTCTTATCAAAATTTTAACTGTCCCTATTGCTGTTGGCTTTAGGTAGTGATGGGTTCATCCTTGAAAATGCACATCATTGATGCGCACTAACTGAGCACTAATTCAGTAATGCTCAAAATGTGGTTTTTGGACCTGCAGCATCTGTATCACCTGGATACTTGTTAGAAATGTAGACCCTTTAAATCAGAAACTCTGGGCAGCCAGCAGTCTTTTAACAGGCCTTCCAGGTGATTCTGCTGCATGCTAAGTTTGAGAACCACAGCCCTAATTAATCTAATTTAATTATATCCAGTTTAATTTGTCACAACTCACATTGTAAAAATAACATAAGTAATGTAGGCTAGAATGAAATATGAAATGGTTTGATTTCTAAGTGTCCAGACATGATCTTACCATCTTATTTTTTATATCTTCATGAATGTAGCATTTTTCCCATCTTTTAATTTTGTGTAAACAGAATATATCTAATAAGTTTGTCCTTTTATTTGGTTTAATGAACACTTTATTCTTATTTTTTGTTTGTATATATGATTTTGTTTTGTTTTCATAGAATCTATATTTTAGTTGTAAAAAGCATAGATGGGCCCTACTAGAAATCAGGTGGTCTAGATAACTAACATAAGCTTTTGTTTTTTTCCATTATCTTTGGATTATTCAGAAGGTTTTGTCTGTGATGGAAATTTTAATTTTCATTGAGTTGGTATGTATTTGTTTGTGATTTAAGCCACTGCTGCCAAGAGGAGAACCAAAAGTAGGTAAAAGTGACGATACAAGCAAGGCAGGTTATATGTGGATTTTATGCAACAAAAGTTGTTTAACTGTACCTAAAAAGTATCTTTCTTCATCATGATGATTATTCAGCTCTCTGTTTAGATTTAAAATTTTGATTCTTCTTGGTTCTTGAAAATGTTTTCTTTTCCTGCAATATTTTGTTTTATTTAAATATGATAGAAGATGATAATTTGATTGGGACACTCTCTGAAATTGAAAAGCACTGTGAAACATCACCAGGTATTGTATCAGAAGCAAATGTATGTGTTGACTAATGATCCTTTAGTGTATCTAAAATACTTTGTTACCTAACTTTTCCTTTTCCAGCAACATATGGTGTCTCAGAAATTAAGAATAACGCTAAGATTAACTGTCTTAATTTTGTGCTAATTGTGTCCAGTTGCTGTACAGGATTCATTGATATTAAATGCCCAACAATAAAAACATGTAATATTTTTGCATTTTCTTCCATCTCCCTGCTCTCCTCACCTCAGCATTAAGAAATATCAATAAATCTTAAAGCTATCAAAATCAGAGAAACAGTGATTAGAAAAGAAGTAGAAAGAATATGTCAGTTTAAAAAAATTACCTAAACTATTAGAGCAAAGGCTATTGTACTAAAACCATATAGATTGTGAGCTGAAGTCAGAAACAACAGAGGTAGGAGATCATTGGGAGTGAGCTTCTGTTTTTTACTCTTGAGCTGAAAGGAATTTGACATAAATATCCATTGATCCTTATAGGAGGGTACCTGATACCCCTTACTTACCTCAAGTTTATAGCTCTCTGTATTTTCAGAATGCACAGTTGTCTAAATGTGTGATATGAAACCAAAATTGGAAAGCACAGTCTATCCATATTAAGAATATAAAGAAACATTTATTTCTAAAAAAATTATTTGGAATAATATAGTTTGAATTTAGGCTTTTTAAGGGACTTAATTACATATTTCCTATGTAAATTCATTTTTTTGAAGTATGTATGTATGTACGATACAATCTTGAAAACAAAAATAGAAAATACTATAGGGAATATGCCAATGTTAAGTGGCATTTGAGTTTTTCTCTTACTTCCCAACACTTTAATTTCTTGCTAGTATTTCAGTAATGGGCATAACAGTTTACAGGGAAAAAAACTATTTCAAGAATTCTCATGTTATATGCCCAAATTAGATAGTTGAAGAGAATAACTTTGCAGGTTTCTTTTGATTTTTAGTGTCAAAGCAGTAATAGACATGATACCCTTGCCTTTGTATAAATACTCATTTGTGTGATTTACTCAGGGAAAATATTAATTCCATATTTAAGAGAATATAATTTACTTTAATAACAAATTATTATAGTAAGTATTGGTGAGGATATGGAGAAATTGGAACAATTGGAACCCTTGTGTAGTGTTAGTGGGAATGTAAGATGGTACAGCTGCTATGGAAAATGGTATATCTTTTCCTCAAAAAATTAAAAATAGAATTACTATATGATCTAGCAATTGCACTTCTGGTTATATACCCAAAAGAATTGAAAGTAGGGTCTCAAAGAGATATTTATACCCCCATGTTTCAAATTTCTGTATTCTAGGTGTGTCAAGGGGTCCCAGCC
Source organism: Lemur catta (assembly GCF_020740605.2). Lineage (NCBI taxonomy): Eukaryota > Metazoa > Chordata > Mammalia > Primates > Lemuridae > Lemur > Lemur catta. Next base: position 45,950,204 of record NC_059139.1, read on the forward strand.
CTGTCAGCCTTGGAAATCAGGACACCTTACCTGTGGCAGTTGCCCTTACAGAATCTGTTAATGCCTACTTTAAAGGAGCAGATCCCACCAAGTTAGTTTTTAAAATATACATGCATGTGTGTTGGGGGTGGGGGCGGCGAGGAAGGGGAGGATTGGTGGTGAATTTTAAGAGTCATATTTTGATTCAATGTAGGTTAGGGTTTTGTATTATTTATTTACCTGATTTTTGCTATCTAATACAGTCACTTGAAGATTGTCTTTCAAATTAAAAAATTGCTATAATCTGCAATAATGATGGCTTTTCTCCTAGTTTATTTACATTCTTGCGAAGCCTTTATGACCAGTATCACATATCTGTAATTTGACATATCTGTGAAACAGATGGCAGCGACCTGGATAGGGATGGAACTCTGAATGTTAGCCTAATGTGTCTCTTGGTGAAAATGTGATAATTTCTAAGAGAGATCTAGAATGCATGTTTAATATGAGACTGTTGCAGAATCGAGTTAGCCTCTTTCTTTTAAATGAATTATATTTGAGTGAATGACCACCTCTACTTTTCCTGCATAATATTGTTCATTCAGCATGCATGCATTCATTCATCAAATATTTGAGCTCTTACTGTTTGTAAGACTCTGTTATAAGTGTGCTGAGAATACTTTAGTAAACAAAGTTTTCTCCTAAGCTTGTATTTTAGTGAGGGAAAACTGATAATCAGAGAAACAGATGGCTGTATGTATTGGGTATTGAGATATGTTACGAAGAAAAATAAACCAGGGTAAGAGGATAGAGAATAGCAACAAAGGGCTACTATTTTAGATAGAATGATCAGGGAAAACCTTTTTGAGGTTAATTTAAGCAGATATTTGAAAGACGTGGATGTGCGAGCCATGCAGATGTCTAAGGGAAGACCATTCCAGAAAGAGGGAACTCGTGAAGGTGAGGGACTGAGTTGTAAAAGCACACTTGGTGTAGTCAAGAAACAGCGAGGAGAACCACGTCACTGAGCAGGAGTAAATAAGGGGAAGAGTAGTCTAAGGTGAATCCAGAGAGGTACAAGATCAGGTTGTGCATTGTAAGCCATGATAAGGTGCTTGGAATTTATTTGGGGTGAGGTGGGAAGCCGGTGGAGGCTTTGAGCAGAGGAGCAATGAGATTACTTAGGTTTTTGAAGGAGCACTCTGGCTGTTCTGTGGAGAGTAAACTAGGGGGAGCCAGAGTAGATGAAAAAGAAGGAGAATGTTAACTACGGAAGTCCAGATGAGAGATGATGGTGGCTTGTATAGGGTATTAGCATAGCAGGTGGTGAGTAGTAATAAGATTCTGAATATATTTTGAAAACAGTTGTCACTATTTCATGAGGGAATAGAACGTGAAATTAGAAGTACTTGGTAAGACATCTAAAAGGCAAAAAAAAAGACATCTTAGTGGAGATGCTGATTTAATAGTTGGACACATGATTCTGAAGTTCAAGGACTAAGTCTAGGCTAGAGATATATTTGGTAGTCTAATTAGTTTGGATATATAATAATACTTAAAATTCAGGAGCCTTAAGGAGTGGATAGAAAAGAGATCTGAAAACTAAGTTTTGGTCCCCTCTAGAGTTTAGAAAACAGGAAGACGAGAATGATCCAGCAAAGAAGTTTGAAACAGCAAGCAATGATAGAGGTGAGGAGAGAACCAATACAGCAGTCTCCAGAAACTAAGTGAATAAATCATTTCGTGAAGGAAGACGAACATATCTATGTCTGATGCTGCCAACAGGTCAAGAAAAATTAATCGTTGACAATATGGAAGTCATTGACAACCTTCACAAGAGCAATTTTAGTGGCATAGTGGAGATAAAACCTGCTTTTAAAGAGAGTTCAAGGGCAGGAGGTATTGCAAATCTAGATAACTATATTTGGAAAGAACAAATGTAGACAGTTCTTTCAGTATGTTTTACTCGTGAGAGCAGAGAAATGGTATGTTAGCAGGAGTGAGATGGTACAATCAGAAGAAGGTTTTATTTATTTTAGTTTTTGGGTTTTTTTTAAAGATGACATATATTTCAGCATGTCTGTATGCTAATGGGAAAGACCCAGTATTTATGAAAAAAACTGGACCTGTAGAAAAGAGAAAGGACAATTGTATGAGTGAAGTCCTTCAGTATGTAAGAGGAGATGAGCTCCAGTGTGGAATTGGTGGGATTGGCCTTAGGTGCAGAAACTGGACATCTGTTGAAATAGGATAGAAGGCAGAAGATACAAATAAAGAATTAGGTAGATTAGGAGTTAGTAGTGAGAGTATGAGGACATTCTTTTCTGATTTTGTTTCCTCAGTAAAATTAAAAGTAAAGTCATCAGCTCAGAGGGCAAGAAAGCAATATTGCAGATTAGAGTAGAAAGGAGAAATTATGAAAAGAGAAGAGTAAGTAGACTAGGGAATGTGATAGAATTTCCAGGTAACACTAATGGACCCCGTTTCAAAGGTAGAAGGACTAGAGGGTTGGAAGAAGTAATGAGTAGCAAGCGGACATCTGCCACAACCATCATCAGGCCCACTGCTTTGTGGGGCTCGGGAGGGAAGAATAGTTACAACTAAGGATAGTGTTACCAGGGAAGCAATGCCCCTACAGCTCAACCAGGGTTATCGTAAAAAAAAAAAAAAAAAAATGAAGGAACATTATTGGTGTGCTTGTGCTTGTGTTTGTGTTTGGAATTTAATTCCAGGAAAAGATGACACTAGATGAGTATGTCATTTAATGTAGAATATATTTTTTAATAGTTAAATTGAAAAATAATCTATTCATAATTATGATACAGAATATATATGCACGTGTATAGTGTTTGTATGTCTTTTTAAACCAAATATGCTTTAAATGGAGATTAAAGCATTTTATTTAAACACTTTTCAAAATCCCCAATTCTAGGTGTATTGTGAAGATCACTGGTGACATGACAATATCATTTCCAAGTGGAGTTATTAAAGTTTTCACTAGCAATCCATCTCCAGCTGTGCTATGTTTCAGGGTGAAAAATATCAGCAGACTGGAGCAGATTCTTCCAAATGCACAACTTGTGTTCAGGTTTGGCTACTTTTGTTTTGAAGGTTGAAATTTCTTTTTAAGAAATCTTTTCTTTCTTTGGAATAATAATATTTAATTTGAAGACAATGCCAAAATTATTTGTTATTATTAAACAAACTTCTACTATCTTTTTGTTTTTGGTGGTGGTGACAGTTATTTTAAAATCCTTTTCTCTCCATCTTCTCATCTTTCAGGCAAGCTTCTGCTGTGTCCCATTCTTTATTCCAAAATCTTAGTTTTCCCTCATATCCCACCTTTTAGTTCATTTCTGCTAGTCTTTCCTGTGTCACCAAATTACTATACAGATGCAAAGGATAAAGATAAGTCAAATAAAATAACAAAAACATTTCTTATACATATAGTGATCCATCACAATGTGATTCCAACACAAAAGATTTTTGGATGAACATGCAAGCTGTTACTGTCTACCTCAAGAAGCTATCAGAGCAAAATCCAGCTGCTTCTTATTATAATGTAGATGTATTAAAGTATCAGGTGAGTGTTATGTCATTGTAAGAATCCTAAATTAAAATATTAACAAATAGAATCTAGCATATAATTAAATGAATAAATATGTCATAGCCAAATGTTCATTCCAGAAATGCAAGGATAGTTTGAAATTAGAAAATCTGTTAGTAAGCTAGTGGAGATTTTATCAAATTGACCATCTATTCATGATTAAAATACTGAATAAATATAAATGCAGAAATTTGTCCCTAACCTGAAAAGACCAGCAGCATCAGTCGTAATAATGAAATACCTAAAGCAATCAGTTAAAGTCAGGAGTGGCAAAGATACCCATTAATCCTGTTAGTATATAAGATTTTTCTGGATGTTAGCCAGTACAGTTAGATAAGAGAGTAAAATAAGCAGTAATATTAATAAATACTGGGAAAGGGGAACCAAAATAATTTTTACTTGCAAGTGATATATTCCTGGAACTCTCGAGAGAATCAATTGAAAAACTATTTGCTGTAGGGGAATTTAGTAAGATGGTCAGTTTAAAAATTAACAAAAATATTCATAACTTTTAAAACAACCAGTTAGAAAAACTAATGAAGAAAAATATTCACAATAAAAAACAATTAAGAAGAGACATAACACGCTCTATTTCCTTGAATATAGTTAGAAAGGTGTACTTTATCCATTTAAAAGAAGACTATAAATATAAAAAGTTGTTTCTAAATTAACTTATAAATATAATATATAAGTTAATTATCAGAAACCCAATAAGAGGTATCTCTGTGTTTGTGTTTGGAGACTTGACAATCATTTTGAAGTTCTCTAGAAGAATAAAGCTTGGAATAATAAGTCAATGTTTTAAACAGTAATGGGGAGTAATGTTTTAGCTTTAATGGGAAAACTTATTATAAGATAACAGTATTTTAAATAGTTTGGAACTGGCATAGGAATTCATGCCAAATGAATGGAACAGATTAAGGTATCCACAAATAGATCTAAGAATAAATGGAAAATTGTATATATGACAAAGTAGGATTTCAAGGCAATATGGAAAGGATGATTTTTCAATAAATGATACCGAGGAGGCAAGCTAGACATTTGGGGAAAAAAATTAAGCTGAATCCCTAATTCACACTTTTAACCAAAACAAAATCCACATGTATCAAAGGTTTAATAGTAATAAGTGGGACCATAAAGGTACTAAAATAAATTACAGGTGAATATAGAGTTGACCCTTGAACAACCCAGGTCTGAACTACATGGGTCCACTTATATACAGATTTTTTTAAACCAAATTCCAGTTGAAAATACAGTATTCGAGGGATGTGAAATCTGTTTATATATGGAGGGCTGACTGTGGGACTTGAGTATGTATGGATTTGGGTACATGCAGAGGTCTTAGAACAAATCCCCCAAGTATGGGTACATGCAGGGGTCTTAGAACAAATCCCCCAAGTATTCTGAGGGATGACTATATACATGTGTGTGTCTGTGTGGGTATACTGTATGTTTATTATATATTTTAATCTTGAAGTGTGGAAGACCTTTCTAAGTATGATGTAAAACCCAGAAGCCCTGTAAGAAGACAGTGAGATATATGACACAGAAATAAATAAATGTGTGTGCATGCATGTGTATAAAAAAATTTGGTTAAAACAAACCCTTAAACAGATTTAATATATAATTGGAGGGAAGAGTATTTGCAACACATAAGATGATAGAGCAAAGGGCCTACCCCAAAGACCCCTTATAAATTAATAAGTAAAAGGTGAATAACTCAATAGACAGATAACTGATAGAAAGAATCTCCATGTCAGTAATAATGAGAGCAGTGACTGTTAAGACAACAATGAGGTATCACCTTTAGCCTATCAGATATATAAAAATGAGAGATTGCTTTATTCAGTATTAATAGAGGTACGATTGATCACTTGTTAATAGGATGCAAATTAATAGAACCTCTGTTAGATTGTTGAATAAAACAACAATCTGTTAGACATAGCTTTTAATTCAACAATTCCACTTTCAGAAATCACACAAGTGGGCAAAGATAAGGTACAAAGGATATTCACTGTAGCATTGTTTGGAAGCCACCTAAGTATATACCAGCAGAGGAAGAGATTAATTAAATGAATTACTGCAGCCATTAAAAGAAATGAGATGGATCCATGTTTGCATGTACCTAAAAAGTCTGGAAGGATATGTACCACAGTGTTAACCCTGGGGAGTAAGAATGCCAAGGGACAAATTTCCTGTTTTATATGCTTCTCTATTGTTTGAATTCTTAATCGGGTAATTGTATTATATTAAAATGGCTTATGTTTGTAGAAAATAATAAGTAAATAATATTGCATGTTAGAAAATGAGTGATATAGAGGAAAAAAGTGTAGCGTAAGATAAGGAAGATCAAAAATGCAATTTTCAATGTAAATTTAAAGAGGGTGGTTGGGATAGTTCTCCTTGAAAGGAAGCCATTTGAACAAGGAGTAGAAGAAACAGGAAATTGTACCATTTATTGAGAGTCATGTGATTAAAGTCAAACATTTGAAGTTGGAAGTGTCCTAATTCCAGGCTTGTGGAACTGAATGGCGACCTATCCTTTTCTCTCACTGTAAATAAAATCTAACTTCTTATAATTCAGGAAGAATCTTAGAATTCTGTGTTCTTAGCTAGGAACGGTGGCTCACACCTGTAATCCTAGTACTTTGGGAGGCCAAGGCAGGAGAATTGCTTGAGCCCAGGAGTTTGAGACCAGGCTGGGCAACATAGTGAGACCCCATCTCTAAAAAAAACAAAAAACAGAAAAAATTAGCTGGGTGTGGTGGGGCACCCCTGTAGTCCCAGCTGCTAGGAAGGCTGAGGCAGGAGGATCTCTTGAGCTCATGAGTTTGAGGTTGCAGTGAGCTGTAATGACACCACTGCACTCTAGCCTGGGCAACGGAATGATACCCTGCCTCAAAAATAATTAATTAATTAATTAATTAATTCTGTGTTGCATGTTGGGAGTTCTCAAATTTTACATGCACAATTAAGAATTTCCCTGATAACATGCTGATTTCTGGCCCCTGTCCCTAAGCTGTTGAATCAGATTTTCTGCAGTTGGAGCCAGGGGAATGTGCATTGTAAACAGGTACCCCAGCAATTTTGATGTAGGTAGTCCGAGGTCCATACATTGAAAGTGACCTTTACTCCCTTGAAATAAGTCTGCTTTACTCTCCCAAGCAACAGGTAGTGCCTTCATTAGATTTTTTTTTTTTTATTCCGTGGACTCTTATGTTCAAGTAACCTTGTCATTAACATGACTTATTAACTTTCTAGGCCAAAGACAATTGTTTGTTTTTTTCTCTTTAAAGGTATCAGCAAATGGTATTCAGTCCACTCCTCTGAATCTTGCAACATACTGGAAATGTAGTGCTAGCACCACAGATCTTAGAGTGGATTATAAATACAATCCAGAAGCTATGGTGGCACCTACTGTGCTTTCCAACATACAGGTGGTGGTACCAGTGGATGGAGGGGTCACAAACATGCAGTCCCTTCCCCCTGCAATATGGTAAATTAAATATATTTCTGAATTTCTGTTATAATCCCCAACTTTTATAACCCAAGTTTGGAAAGTTGTCTTATAAGTTTGAACAGTTTTAGTACATTTTCCTATAGAAACCATGCTATAAAAGATGCTATTCATTTTACTAGTCAAATTGTAGTAGCTTCAGTCCAAAATACACAAAACTAGTTTTGCTCAAAGTACCACCCAAACTTGAATGATTCCATTCCAACTTTACCCTTAGGCAAATTGCTTAACCTCTCTAAACCTCTTTTTTTTTAATTTAAAAAATAAAAAATAAAAATTATTTAAATATATAGCATGTGGCATATCTATAGTAATACCTGTGTGATTAGTGTTCATTAGTATTAGTTAATCCCATCTCTTAACCACCTCTCTTGTCCGTCTATTAATATGAGTATAGACTTTACCACTCTTTATATTTGCTTCATCATTTAATAACAATGTGTTTTCCTTGACTGATGAAGGTACTGAGCCACCTTACATAATTTGGTAAACTTTCATTAATTGAGAAATATATGTCATTGTGTTTGTTTATACTATATCATAAACATTTTCACCAGGTAATAGTATTTAAAGTAAACTGAGCACTATAGTTGTAGTGAAAATATTTAAAATGTATTTATTTATTGAAGTTTTATCCATGTATAAGTTACTATACTAGACACATGGTCTGAAGATAATTTGTTCTTACTACAGGAATGCGGAACAAATGAAAGCCTTTTGGAAATTGTCCGGTATTTCAGAAAAATCAGAAAATGGAGGTAAGTATCTGCATGCTTTTTTGTTTATAATGTGGTCATTGAAAATCGATTTTTTAAGCCATGTTTATGGAAAGTTTCCTCCTGGAATTTCATGCCTTCAGTTCTATAACTGACCACTAGGTGGAAGTTAATACCTTAAATAAGAATGGACCAGTTGAGATTCAGAACACATTTTTTTCCCTCTAAGCCCATGGTGGAACTGTCACAGAACTTAATTGCTTATCAAGAATTGTAAAAGTTCAAGGAGAGCTTGGACAATAGTTAAGAATTCTACACTACTAGGCAAAATAATATAGGGCTGATCAGTGCTGTGGCATCTTGTTTCACATTTCTCTTTGTAGTGTTAAACTTCTTGCAGAAGATCAAAGGATCTTACTCCTGTTACCCAGCAGTTCTGTCTACTTGCCCTGGTTAGGACCAGAAACCTGGGAACCCTCCTATACTCTTTCTCCCTTCTCTCCTGTTGATTCTAACTCTTGAATATCTTTCAAAATAACTTTCTAAATATTTTTATTTTCCTTGAACCCTAGTTCAGATCCCCTTTTCCTATCACCTAGAGTCCTAAACTGTTTTATTGACTTGGAGTTGGTCTCCCAACTTTGCTTCTTGCTTCTTTCTCCCCCTCTAAGACACTAATCTGAAATGTTCTTGTCTTATCTTTGGAAGGAAGATGGTTATGTCAAATTTCTTACCATAGCCTGGTCCTTGCTACCACTTTAGACTTAACTGCTGCTTTTCTCTACTTGTATCTGTTCTCCAGCTATTCTGGTATAGATGCAGTTCCCTTAAATGCATCATGCTTTCTCAGGTATCCTGTCTCTGTACCTGTAAAATACACACCATCATCACTACCACCATTTATAATGTCAGCAGAGATATGTGCTCTTGTGCCTATAGCTCCTGAGAGCTCCTTTGTAGCATTTATCATATTCAGTATAATTACTGGTTTACTGTTTCTGCCATGCTGTTAGACTGAGGTGTGTTGAATAAATGCTTATATCAAAAAGAAAGCACCTCAGAAATACCTATTTAGCATAATGTTAGAACAATAAAATTTTAAAAAGAAAAGTGAATAGAAACGTTGATACAACTCTCCCCAACTATAGCTACCTTTCCTTCTTTACCTCTCCCACCCCCATGATCTGGTACCCATCAGTCATTTCTTTTTGACTTTACCTGTATCCCTCCTAGGGTTTCCCTCTAGGCTGTCCTCAATTACTTCCTTCTTCTCTTTTGACTCACTTCAACATACGTATAGCATAGTACTCCAATAGTGAACATCTCTGAAGGTTAGTATTAAAGTCAGAGAGAAGCATGGTTTGAGGTTATTTACTAAATGAAAATTCAGGCTCACTGAATAAAATCTGATTTGGCAACAAGACAATGGTTTGTTTACTATACACATCTTCTGTTGGCACAGGACTGATATAGTTTAGCTTACATGCTCATTGGGTTTTATTTTGTGTGAAATATATTTTACCTTGTGTAAGTTATTTATTCTTTTCTTTGTAGGTTCTGGGTCACTCAGAGCAAAATTTGATCTCTCAGAAGGACCTAGTAAACCCACGACACTTGCAGTGCAATTCCTCAGCGAGGGAAGTACCCTCTCAGGAATAGATATGGAACTTGTAGGCACTGGTTATAGGCTTTCCTTAGTAAAGAAGCGGTTTGCCACTGGTAAGTTGGAAGATTTCAAACTTTTTAATTTACGTGGGAAACATTTGGGGGTTTTTGTTGGTTTTGTTTTGAGATAGGGTCTCACTTTGTTGCCAGGGCTAGAGTGCAGTAGCATCGTCATAGTTCACTGCAACCTCAAACTCTTGAGTTCAAATGATCCTCCTGTCTCAGCCTCTCGAGTAGCTGGGATGGGAATACAGGCACGCCCCACCACACCCAGCTAGGGAAACATTTGTATTCTAATAGTTTCTAAACAGCTGTCAAGCAGTTTATAATCTAAAGGCATGGAATTTTTTCTTTGACCCGTGATACAAGGTGCCAGGTAGACACACCTGGGGGAGAGAGTACTTGTGGTCAGTATAGCTGAACACCTGTGATCTGGTTCTAATGTATTGTAAACAACAGATGGGAGCTAGCATTTTGTATCGATAGCCACAGTGAAAATGTCCACCTGTGAGTGCATTTGAAGTTGTAATTGCAAAGGTCTGCTTGGTGTTTTTCAGGACGATACCTGGCGGATTGTTGACGGACCTGGGAAAGTGGTTTGGCCCAAGGGAGGAGTACAAACTTGCCATTCTGCATTATCTGTTCTTTCCAAACACTCTTCTAACTTGTATGATGTTTTTCAAACTTAGACTTACTTGAGAACTGACTACAAACATTAAATTGCACTTTTAAAGTGAGTCATTGGAAGAAAATAGCACTGAAATGATTTTCTATGCTGTAAATGATCAACTGCAATATTCAGGAAGCACATTATTCAGATTCTCAGTAAAAATGAAGTTTTCATAGACCAGAATTTGTAATATCGCCAATGTCTATGTTGAAAAAGGGGTTATAGGGTAATATCAGGCCTAAAATTTCAGAGAACAAACACAAAATAATTTAGCTTTCCATAAATTTTGAGAGTTAGAGTTAGCTTTGAAATTTTATAAGTTTGCTATTGAATGGATAAGAACAGAACATGAATTCTAAGTTTTGGATAATGTTAAACTCAGAACACTCAATCAAATTGAGTTTTGTGCCATAAAGTGATCAGACCAGAGTCCAAGTTGTATGCAAAAAATCTATAATTTGATTCTCATAAATATATTAATAAAGTGTAAATGGTGTTTTATATGATATTTTAAAATTTTTAAGTGCAATGTGTTTTAAAATAAGCTTGCAAAAGACAGCAGAGAAATTTACTTCTGCAGTTAGTTAACTTTATAGAAGTTGTGATTGTTTTGATGAATTAATGCTATAGATTTAATTTATTTTTATATGAATTGCATAATGTGTGCCTTTTAAAACAATAACAAAACCCAGAAATGTGCCTATCCAGTTTGTGTTCATTAATGTGCCTCACTTTTTTCCTCACAGTCTGGATCTTCTATTTAGAATCTTATGGTGGTCAAGCATTTTTATAAGATATTTACAATTTTTGTAAATATTTTTGGCCTGCATTTGGGAAGGGAATTCATAGTAACTAAAGGATAACTTATACTTAAGAACCCTGGCTCACTTCTTTGGTGATACACTGTAGTCATTAGCAAGAGAAATAAACCTAATGGTATGTGTTTACAGGGGAAGAAATTACCTTCAGATATTCAACATGAACCTCATCAAAAGTATGCGAATTTTAAAACAGATGAATTCTGAAAAACAATAATGATAAATTGGTAATTCATATTTTAACTCTCAATTTAGTATTTCCCTTGACTCCTTATTGAAAATTGACACATTTATTTACTGATTATATCGTGAACATGAGTATATTTTGTGAGGAATAGAAAAAATGAATTTTGGCAACAGAGGAAAAAGCACTGCCATTTGTTTTTATTTCAACAATTTGGAAAATTGCTAACTTATACATTTTTATTCTTGTTTAATTCCCATCTGGTAAAAATAGGGAAATTATTTGAAGTGAAAGATTGAGTTAAGCATTTCTTAAACTACTAATCCTAGATAGTAAAAAACCTAACTTTCTAGCAAATCCTGATTAATCAAAGAAATGAAATATTTTGGACAAAGTTTCATAATTTACAAATGGGAATTTTATTTATAATGATAAATACCAGTGTCCTTTATTTTGCATAGAAGTGGTAAATTGTGTTATATGTGATAATTTATATAAAACCACTAATTATTCTGTTAAGCTTTACAGAAAATAAAACCCCTATTAATACTAGACATTTATGTAACAACTTGCTATACTAAATACAGCAGAAAATCCACTCTTTAGCAATCTTTAACACAGTATGTGCTTTTTTATATATTCAGTGTTAGCCCAATTCTAAATTTAGACTTGACTAAAGCGACACATAAGACAGTTTGCTAAAATGTTAATCATTACTAAATAGTGAGCAAAATTAGAATTTCTGACTCTTATGTTGTATTCTTTTAAATGTCAGTTACAGTCCCTTCCTGGAATTTTAACTGTAATCTACTTTTCAATCAAACTGTTTTTATTGGGCAGTTAATATTTTATTATTGGAAATCAGACACTTATATTCACCATGTTTGTTTTTAATCAGGTATTACCTAAAAATCTACAAATTAGTGAAATGGTTAAACTTCCGCACTTTCTTAATTACCACAGTCTTCATACCAAGTGTTGATATATAAATTTGTATTGGATACAGGTTACAATTTTGAAGCCATATGAGTTTATATTGATTTTTTTTCATTTAAAAATCCACTAATGGCATAAGAAAGACCAGTAGATTCAATGGGAAATGTATCTAGCAAGCTGGTTCTTGCTTATATATAGTTTTAAACTTTGTAGCTGCCTCTTTAACCAAGAATTTGTAAACACAGCTCTAACAAATGTGAGTTTTTAAGGGTTGTTATGTACTACTTTGGGTTGTAATTAGAACGATGCACATCTATCTTGCAAAATTTTGTAAATATTTTTGATTTTTTTCATAAAATATAAATTTTACATAAAAGTTGTGCCCTTAATAAACATGTAATATATAATTTATCAGTTGGTTTATGTGTCTTTGTACCCCTATTGATAGTAATAGCTATATCATAGATGTTAGGACAAGGCAAGCTGGGCAAGGAATGAGTAATTAGTTTTAAACTCTGTACCACTATTTGAACAGGCATACAGATTGAACTGTTATTTAGTTTTCATTGGTCATACAGAAAACTTTATTTGGAGTATATCTCCAAAATGCCAAAATTGTTTAATAAAATTGTTTTCAGTATGTTTTAAAATATATTTAAATTGATGTTAAGTTTTATTTATTTTTTTTTTTTTTTGAGACAGAGTCTCACTTTGTTGCCCGGGCTAGAGTGAGTGCTGTGGCATCAGCCTAGCTCACAGCAACCTCAGACTCCTGGGCTTAAGCGATCCTACTGCCTCAGCCTCCCGAGTAGCTGGGACTACAGGCATGAGCCACCATGCCCGGCTAATTTTTTTGTATATATATTTTTAGTTGGCCAGATAATTTCTTTCTATTTTTAGTAGAGACGGGGTCTCACTCTTGCTCAGGCTGGTCTCGAACTCCTGACCTCGAGCGATCCACCCGCCTCGGCCTCCCAGAGCTAGGATTACAGGCGTGAGCCACTGCGCCCGGCCTGATGTTAAGTTTTAACAAAGACTTTCCTCCTGACCAGTTGCTCAGGAACACAGTCTAAAAATCATAATGTTCTAAAGAGTTAGGAACATCAAACCTTTCAAAACACAATAGATTTAAGAGGGGGCAAAAGAAGGAAATGAGAAAAGAAAGAATGTATCCTGAATATTGAAAATTATGCCAAATGTATGTCATAAAAAGGAACAGTTTAGTTTATCTGGGTCAGAGTTAGGTAATCTGTGGAAAGACCAGACAGCAGCACTCTTGCCATTTATACCATATGCCCATCATTTTGTCCTTTGTTTTCTCTTTTTCCCTTCATTCCCACCTCTGTTAGACTAAATGATGCTTGCTGCTATAATAAACAACCCTACAATCTCTAGGGCTACACTAGCACTAGGTTGTTCACTTTATAGTCCTAAGTAGGTTTGAGGAGGAGCTCTGCTCCAGATAGTACTCCATATAGTAATTCAGGGACCCAGGTTCCTTCCATTTTTTGATTCTGCTCAAATCTCCACTTGGCCTACAGATGGGGAAAGAGCAAAGATTGCACGGGAGTTTTAAGGGCCATGCCCAGAGTTGGCATCATCACTTCTGCCACATTCCATGAGCCAGAACTTGATCTTGTGGCTCCACCAACTGCAAGGAAAGATGGGAAATGTAGTTTGGTTGTGTGCCCAGAAAGAAAAGAAAACAAGGTTTGGATAGAGTAGTCCTCTGCCACGAACCCACCCCTTCTCCATTTTGTTACTTTCTCTTACCCCTTTTTGCTAAATGTGCATTTAATGGTGTCTGTGGTTCTTAGTACAAGAGGTTTTTTTCATGATCTCTTGCTATATGTAGATATTTTATCCCTATTTTAAAATATATCCATTTACATACTTCTAATGATTGTTTCTGAATGTTTCTGATAACTCAAAAACCACTGCTTAGCATGCAGTGTTTTTCCCGTCAGTAATGTTTTTAACTTCAAGTAACAGAAAACAAAACTAAGAATGGTTTAAACCCAGTGATGAGCCTGCAACAAAGATTAGGTTATTTGGTTTTCTACCTTCTGTCAATGAAATGCTTCCATTAGTTGGGAAACTTGTTGAACAGATTTCAACATTTTCAGAAAGTATGAGAGGCATACTTTGAAACCATCTTCATGCTAATTTGCATGGTTTAAGCATATTTCAGAGTGGCAGGTGACCAGAGTGCCCAGATGGCAGTTGCTACTTGAGGTAAGGTGGTCCTTAAGCTTCTTGGTGATTGACTGTATACATCAGAATCAGAAACAGAATCCTGTTCAGTGCAAAATTGCAACTGCCTTGTGATCCCAGTTGATGGGACCCACAATATTTAGTGGTGGGGGGGGGTCTTTGACCCCAGGCAGTTCCTCAGTCAGAGATTAGGCAGAATCCCCTCAAGGTGCCAGCTCATTGGGATGGAAGTCAGCGAGCGACTCAAAACTTATACTTTTCACATATCCACAAAGTAATGATGATAAGTAATGACCTCTTTCCAGACCAGTTTTTCAGAAGTTTAGATATTGGAAGTCAAATGTGAAAGCACAGCTTCTTTAAGAGGGCGTTACAAACTGAATTAATATGTATGAACAGATTTTTTTTTCTCCTAAAAGAAAACAAGTTGTATGAAATATGTAAAACATTGAGGATTACTGATAACTAGTAATAGAAATTCGATTTGTAGGCAGAAGGAAGATAATAAGACATACTTTTGTTTGTACTTTCTGAAATCTTTGGACAACACATATTATGTGGGAATTTTTAAATATGAATATTTTCAGGTTCAGTAATTAACCAGAAGTAATACCATACCCTGTCAAACATTCTAAAGCATGCATATTTTATATGGCTTCAATAAATTTTCCAGATATTATCTACTTTGCTATAAAAGTCCTTGAAATGTCAACTGGTGTTTGTTAGTTTTTTTCCTGTGTATAACTGTAAAACTTCTGCATCACCTAGAATTGCTTAGAGCAGTCAAGGAAAAATACCTAGATATCTGCTATATCATCAATGCCTCTGAGGTCAGCTTCCCCAAAGAAACCCTGCAGAATATGTTTTCCCTAATGAGGTGTTAACTTGCTGGTCAGCCAGTGGGACTGACTCTCATAGATAAGCTTCTGCCTCTTCAGTACCAAAGTTTTACAGATGATAGGTACCACAGCACTGCCCTGTGGAGATTTTTAACCGAAAATACTTATATCAAACTATTGCATAAGCATGTTCTGCCTTATAAAAAGCTAGGTAGGCCTTTTATAATCCTCTGTTAATTTGCAACTTTAAATCTACCACTCATTGTTACTCCTTTCGACAGTAAAAAAAAAAAACAAAAACAAAAGCTACTTCCTTGTCCAAGAGCTAAGGCAACATGGACACTCTGCTATTTGACTATGCCCTTGTGGTTCTAGAAATGTAAACTTGTTAACAAATCTCTCTCAGTCATGAATTTTAAGGACATAGCCCACTGTTATTGGATATAGTTGAAGGTCATCTTTTAAATGGGAAATGACTACTTAGCAAAATGGCTATTTGATGAAGAAATATGGCAGCCCTCACCCCTCATCATCCTAGCTGTGGTTGGTAAGAGTTAGGAACTGGTCAGTTCTGAGGGGCGGGACTATTGTTGGGTTATTCCCAATTTGGATATGTGATCACCTTAGCTTGCCTTGTATGGTTAGTGCTAAATGTAAAATTGGTTCTAAAGTGCTAAATTGTACAGACATACCTCTTATGAATCTCCTGTCCTAGGGAAGTGTTTGTAGAGGTAGTGCGAGGAAGCAGCCTTGCAGGTTAGAGGCATGACTAGCTTGGGACTGACCTAATGTCCCAGCTACTGTATCTCTAAAAATTTACATGATGAGGACCCCACCTCATGTATGTGTGTATAGATAGATAGATGGCACACACACACACACATTCTCTTTTACTGTGGTTGTATTTATATTCCTTTATGGTTTGTGTTGTAAGTCGATACTTTTCTCAGGTATCTTTCAGTTCTTGGGTTTCAAGAGAAATAAGTCTGATTACAAAGAGTATGGGGAAAGATACATTTTTTTAAATGATAGTTCAAGATTGAATGGAAATAAAACTCATTACAACTCTGGAGTTTGTAATGGGAAGTCAAGTTTGCTAATGATCTGTGGTGAAGCTATAAAAATTATTTCCAAGATGCTTTTTTCCATCTTTCAGCCCTCCTGGTTGGAGTCGTAAACTGCACAGTTGGCTAGGCAGGAATATCAGAAACATGAGCTGATTTTATTTTTCTGTGTCCAGACCAGTGAGATAGCAGCCTCTGATAGACACATACCCAGCCTATCAGCAGAGTATGTTCTTAGCTGAAGCCATTATAATTTCTACCTGGTCAAGTCTCCTAGCTGAGCCAGCAGAAGCTGATCAGGAGTACTACAGATTCCCAGAGGCAATGGGCAGCTGTGGACACAGCACAGCATCCAGAGACCCTATCTGCAGAGAAGTTGATAGTTGATGTCTGGGGGACTGCAGGGTCTGGGGCTGTCAGTTCCTCTGTTTTTTTGTGGACTGCAGAAACATACAGTCTATGACCTTGCTAACTCTTTGCTCAAAAACTTCCAAAAGCTCTCTTTTGCTTTTAGAATTGGGTAAAAACCCCGCAATCTGGTACTGAAGAATTTCCAGAATATCATCCGTCTGACTTTTCCGAGTAAATTTCTCGCATTTCCCCTGACCTCATCCAATACTTTAGCCTAAACCAGTCTAATTATTAATTCCAAAGCACTCTTCAAAGCTCTGACCCTTGCCCAGTAAGTTATCTCACTCTACCTGGAATGTCTGCCTTTTTCCCTCTCCTCCGTTGCTAACATTCAAAATCCTACCTGAGGAGATTCCTATTTTAAAATAGAATAAAAATAATACTGTCCTCTTCTCTTCTTCAAAAATTTTTCCAAACAGTGACAACTATGAGAAACAAATGCAGATTTTTTTCTTGACAAAGCTAGAGAACATTTGTAACTGAAAATCACAAAACATAATGAAGGACTGTGAGCACAATGATAATCAACAGAACATGAGAATATCCTGAAAGTATTCCCGTAGGCTGAAGTGAGTGAAGGTTAGCTCTTCCCTGTCACCTTAGCAAGTGAAAGCAAACATCTCAAATGAGAAGGGTGCCTTTGGGAATGTAGGTGCAGATCCCAAATAAAGTTGATAATACATGGTTCTCCAAAAATAGGTGGCTATTCTGAGGAGCAAAACCAAAATTATTTATTTATTTAGAGTCTCACTCTGTCACCTGGGCTAGAGTGCCGTAGCATCAGCCTAGCTCACAGCAATCGCAAATTCCTGGGCTCAAGCAGTCCTCCTGCCTCAGCTTCCCGAGGACCTGGGACTACAGGTACGCCACCATACCCGGCTAATTTTTTTTTTCTATTTTTAGTTGCCCAGCTAATTCCATTTTTTAAGTAGAGATGGGATCTTGCTGTTGCTCAGGCTAGTCTCAAACTCCTGACCTCAAGTGATCCTCCCAGTTTGGCCTCCCAGGGTGCTAGGATTACAGGTGTGAGCCACTGAACCTGGCCCAAAAATCTTTAAAGCAATAAGAACAAGTTTCTCTCCATCTGATTTGTCTCCAAGATAATGGCAAGGGAAGAAGGATCAAATGCGGAATCACATATACAAGCCACATTTGCAGGGAAAAGTCTACTGAGGAACTCTATAGTTGCTATCTTGGGTGGCTTGGAAGAAGTAAAGCCTAAAAGAAGTAACACACACCTAACCTAGTGTCATAGGAGAATTCTTGTATGTCCTAGAACATACACCTGTCCTCTCCCCACATATAACTCCTAAAAAAATCTTGCCCATGAAGTACTCAAATTACCCGAAGAAGAGTAATAATTTAAAATATTTGTATAGTAATAGTTAAACAAAAAGGAGAGAGGACAAAAGATTGAGAAACATGACAGGAAAAACAAATGGCAGATGAAGTATACTCACCAGAAATATGTTTCCATGGAGCAGATGAAAAATGAGACCAAATATAAAATTAGGAATTTAAAATTATAATGAAGGAATTACTTCCATAAAACAAGAACACAAAGAAGACATGCAAGAGCTTATGGTAAAAATAGCAAGAAATTAGGAAATAAAAGATGAACTGCCAGAGCTAAGGAGAGGAATAGAAGGACTTCTTTGTAAGGAATGGTTGAAGCCTTGCACAGCAACTAGGGACAAGTAGAATGAAATTATGTCAGTCATGTAAATTTATATCTGGGCTCAGCCTTATGAATTCCCAGGACCCATGACTTACTCTACTTGGATCCCAGCCTGGCTGGCCTGTGTCTTCTGTCTTCCATTTTTGTCCAGTTCCCTCAAGCCCTCTACACCTTGGATGACTACTAGCCTAGTTTCTCTTCCATCCAGCTTTGACACAGAGGGCTGGGTCTGTTTAGTTTCTCTCTCATCTCATCTTACTGGTAGCATCTCTTCTCATGTCATCCTTCACCCAGCAAACATTTATTGAGCATCTACATGGGCCAGCCAGGTACTTTACTAGGCACAGGGGATATGGTGGTAAACGAATTAGACATGTATCCGCTGTCATGGTTCTTAGAGTCTAATAAGGCACACAAATTTTTTTTAAAAAAAAAAAGTAGAATGGTATTGGTTGGGGAGGAGCTGGTAAAGAAAACCTAAATTTTTAAAAAGAGAGAATCCACTATTTAAGTTACCAGTGCTTCTTAGTTTAAGTGGAGCAACCAGGCCACCCAGGAGCAGATCTTCTTTGTTCTGGAAGGATCTCCTGAGGAGTCCCTCCTAGTGATACAAACTGTAAAGCCAGGAAGTTCCCTCTGCCTAGGAGTTGTCACAGGAACTTGGCTGTGTTGTAAAGGCTGCTCCACCTAATCCTTTGGCATGCAGAGCTCTGAGAGCTCTGGGAAGACACTGTGCAACGATGCATTAAGGCCAAAGAGACGCCTTCCCCCATCCCCAAAGAGAGCCCTGCTGAGTGGAGTGAGTTTCCAGCTTTTGGGTGTTCTCTAAAATAATTTTCTAAAACTACATATCCTTTTGCTCATTTTTAAAGTTGACATGTAAATTTTCATCATAAATTTAAATAGAAAAGACTTATATTTATGACATGTAAATACTGACATTTTAAAACAAAATGTCCATCCCTTTTAAAGATGTCCAATGGGATAGAACTATATCAGTGATTTGATACTGTTAAATTCCTATTATTTGCTTTCAAATTCTGCATCCTAAGTGCGATATTGTGCATGTGCTACTTAGGTTAAACTATAACCCAGGTCAGTTAGGTGTTAACAAAACTACTGAGAAAGAAATATTTCATTAAGAGAGACTTTATTTCTAAGAGCAGTTTGCAAACCAGGGACATGCAGCTCCCTGAGACCTTCGAGTGGAAGATAGTGATGTTGATGATCCTGACCATGTGTAAGTCTAGGCTGATGTGTGTGTTTATGTCTTAGTTTTTAAAGTAGTGTAAAAAGTAAAAAAAAAATAGAAAAAACTTGTAGAATAAGGATATAAAGAAAGAAAATATTTCTGTACAGCTGTACAATGTGTATTTTAAGCCATTTCCACAAAAGAGTCAAAAGTTATAAAAATGCAAAAGTTTATAAAGTTAAAAAGTTAAGTAAGCTAAGGCTAATTCATTATTAAAGAAAGAAGAATATTATTTTATAAATTTAGTGTAGCCTAAGTGTACAGTGCTTATAAAGTCTACAGCAGTGTACAATAATGTCTTAGGCTTTCACATTCACACACCACTCACTCACTGACTCAGCCAGAGCAACTTCCAGTCTGGCAAGCTTCATTCATGGTAAGTGCCCTGTACAGGTGTTTCTACAGTACTTTTACTATTCCTTTTCTATGTTTGTTACTGGAAGTTCGGCACTTGTCCCTGAGGCTGCATCAGAAGAACTAGGACAAGTGGTTTGGTGAGAAGAAAAGGGAGGTTTATTACTATGCCAGCAAATAAGGAAAATGGCATACTACCCTCTTAAAGCACCAATTTTTATTGGTTGCTTTATTGCAATTTTTATTGGCTGCTTTGTTAAACTATAAGCAGAAATACAGAACTGTTAAAGGAAGGGTTTTCAGTTTCAGGCTATTGCTGTTTAACTATAGTTGATGATTCTGCTCAGTCCCATCTCCAGTAAAGACAATCTCATGTCCTCTCCATCCCCTAACCTCGTCTCCTCTTCCTCATCCAGTCTGTTCTCTTCCTCATCCGATCTCATCCAGTCTGGTCTCCTCTTCCTAGTCTAGTCTCGTCTCCTCTTCTGGTCTGGTCTCCTTCCTTGTCTAGTCTTGTCCGGTCTTGTCTCCGCTTCCTCATCCAATCTGGGCTCCTCTTCCTCGTCGGGTCTCATCCAGTCTGCAACCTCAAATTCCTGGGTTCAAGCAATCCTCTTGCCTTAGCCTCCCAAGTAGTTGGGACTACAGGCACATGTCACCATGCCCAGCTAATTTTTCCATTTTTTTTTAAGATGGGCTCTTGCTCTTGCTTGGTCCTCTTTTTCAAAATTGTTTTGTCTATTCAGGATGCCCTGGGATCCCATATGAATTTTAGAATCAATTTTTCTCTTTCTCCACAAAATATCATTGGGATTTTTATAGGAATTGCATCAGAAGTGTAGATCACTTTGGGTAGTATTGATGTCTTAACAAAATTAAGCCTTCCAATCCGTGGACATGGGATGTGTTTCAATTTATTTATACCTTCTTTACTTTCTTTCAGCAATGTTTTGTAGTTTTCACTGTACAAGTCTTTTACCTTCTTGGTTAAGTTACTTTCTAAGTATTTTATTCTTTTCAATGCTATTCTAAATGGAATTGTTTTCATATTTTCCTTTTCAAATTATTCATTCCTAGTGTATATAAATGCAACTGATTTTTGTGTGTTGACTTTGGATCCTGCTCCTTTGCTGAATTCATTAATTAGTTCTAACAGGTGTGTGTGTGTGTGTGTGTGTGTGTGTGTGTGATCTAAAATTTTCATATATAAGACCCTATAATTTGCAAACATAGAGAATTTTACTTCTTCCTTTCTAATTTGGATGTCTTTTTTCCTTGCCTAAATGCTGTGGTTAGAACTTCTGGTGCTATGTTAGAAAGAAGGGGTGAAAGCAGGTTTCCTTCTTATTCCTGATGTTAGAGGAAAAGCTTTAAGTAACTATCATCTGATTTGCATAGAATATCTTTTTTAATCCTTTTACTTTTTTTGCTTTCTGGTATTTTAAACATTTTTAAAAACAGATCTAGGGGACATAAGTATAGTTTTGTGATATGGATATAGTGTATAGTGGTGAAGTTTGGACTTTTAGTGTAATCATCATCCAAATAGTGTACATTGTACCCATTACCTAATTGTTCATCCCTCACTCCACCCCCTCTCACTCCATCCTTTTACTTTTAATGTATTTGTGTCTTTGGATATAAAGTGAGTCTCTTGTAGACAGCACATAGTTGGATCATGTTTTTAAAAAATCTATCTGCCAATCTGTCTTTTGATTAGAGAGTTTAGTCCATTTACGTTTAAAGTAATTATTGATAAGGAGGGACTTCTGTCATGTTCCTATTTGTTTTCTATGTGCCTTGTAGCTTTTTTGTCCCTCATTTCCTGCAATACTGTCTTCTTTTGTGCTTAGTTGTTGTTTTTCTTAATAGAACGGTTTAAATTCCTTTCTCATTTCCTCTAGTGTATATTCTATAACTAGAATATAATTTTCTTTGTGGTTACTATGGGGATTACATTTAATATCCTAAAGTTATAATGCTCTAATTTGAATTTATGTGAGTTTGACTTCAATAATACACAAAAACTGCTCTATGTGGCTTAGGGTTCTGCAGGGTGTACAAGAAGCACAGCACCAACATCTACTTCTGGTGAGGACTTCAGGCTGCTTCCATCCTTGGCAGAAGACGAAGGGGAGCAGGGGTAGGCAGAGATCACATGGCGAGAGAGGAGGCAAGAGAGAGAGGAGAGAGACGCCAGCCTCTTTATAACAACCAGCTCTCATGGGAACTAACAGAGCAAGAACTCACTCACCCCCTCCCAGGGAGGGCATTAATTTATTCATGAGGGATCTACCCCCATGACCCAACACCTCCCATTAGGCCCCACCTCCAACACTGGGATCAAATTTCAACATGAGATTTGGAGGGTCAAACATCCAAACTATAGCAGTCATCCAAGTGGGGGTTAAAAGCGTCATACAGGATTAAGGCAGGATTTGAAGTGGTAGAGAGGTGAGCACCAGGTGCCCAAGCCTGAGCTAAACCACAGGAGATCTGGGAAGCCAACGACGAGAGCGACAGGAAGGGCAGAGAGTGACACATGGTTTAAACAGCAAAGGGTGGGGAGAAGTGGTCTGAAAGGGATAATGAATAAATGTGCTGTGGCAAGTGCCCTGAATGAAAAACACCAGGTACTCTGAAAATAACAAGGCAGCATGGGGAGCCAGACTCAGCCTCCCTGGGGAAATGGCATTTAATCAGAGATGTAAAGGCTGAATGGGAGTTTGTTGGCCTGCCCTTGAATGACTCAAAACTGACACTGAATGATAGCTATAACTACCTTCCAGGAAGAATGAACAAGGGTGCAGTTGCAGAGCGCTCAGGCCTGCTTCAGAGAGGAGAAGGGTGCTTCCCCTCCAGGCTCCCAGTTGGGGGCAGGGAGAGGGAGGAGGCGCTCACCCACTCTGTGCACCTGCACAACCGGCTGCAGCAGTGCCCACTTCCTAGGGCTGCTACAAAATGCAAAGGAGTTAATACAGTTGCAAATCCCCAAAAACACAAAGCAGGTTTTATGTAGGGGTTGGCTATTATTATTATTTAAGAGAAAATATTTCTTCTGGAATTACATCCAAAGGAAAATTACAGCAGGTCTTTCTCTCTGTGCTCGTTTAATCCTTTCAACACCTTAGGAGGCAGGGTAAAAAGAAAAAGCCCTAACGAGCAGGTTTCTCCCTTCTTTCTGAATCAGCACACCCTCAAGCCCTGGCCTTACCTGCCTTCTGTGGCTTCCACAAAGGGCCTTTTGTTAAAATCTGGGGCATTCAGGAGGTGGCTTTCTGCCAAACTGCCTTTTAATTTAGCAAAGACTCCCAGCTCTCAGGTGTTCAGAATCATACTGCTTAATTTTTTAGCCCAGAAGTTGTTTCGGGAGAAGCCAGGGTTCAAGTGTGTGACTGTGAGGAGGTGCCCAGCCCCACCGGGAAGACCCCTGCCCACCAGCCCCCGGCCAGGTGGCATGTCCCCCACACAGCAGCTCGGAACAGTCAGGTGGCCTCCTTCTGGGTTTCCGGGTCAGACCATGTTGACAGCCTTCTCCAAGCGTCTCAGACCGGTTTCCACATCTGATCCTAAAACAGGTAAGTTACGTGTACGGATGACATCAGAAGGATCGCACCGCCCTGCACGTCACCAACACGCTGTTGGAAGGAGATGGAAAATACAGCCAATCTTTCCTTACTTTTTTTCCTTTCTTTTTTACAATTTCTTTCTTTTTATCATTTATTCCCATATTTATTTCACCTCACTATACATTTAGAGCACTGTAAGCCAACGTGAA
Organism: Lemur catta; assembly: GCF_020740605.2. Taxonomy (NCBI): domain Eukaryota; kingdom Metazoa; phylum Chordata; class Mammalia; order Primates; family Lemuridae; genus Lemur; species Lemur catta. The sequence continues at coordinate 45,973,886 of NC_059139.1, forward strand.
TCCTTCTTGGGATCATGGCAATCAGGACGTGGAGGGGCCAGAACTAAGGGTGTCGCGATTGGGCTTAGACTCCAGACGGGCCCGGGAGGTGTGAGGCAGGTAGAACCCTGAACCCTGACCACTGATTGGCTGGAGGGGGTCACCATTGCCAGCCTACACATGTCCGTCCAGGCACAGCAGCAGCAGCAACAGCAAGGCACATTCCAGAAGCTTTGGAGGCTGCAGACACCAGCCAAACAAAGGTAGCACAACAGGACAGATAGCACAGGGTGACCATTGGGACTGGCTGGTTTCCAAGATCATGTGATGCACACCTTCGAGGACCCTAGAAATGCGTGAGAGATGAGCCGCAGCCTGGGCGTTAGAAGCCAAGGGAACCGCACATTGCTCAGTGAGCATCCTGATCTCCCTCCTCCGCCTGCTCTTCCCAGTCTCCGTGGATTCGTCAGCAAAACCTTCCTGAAGGTCATGGGAGAAGCCTCAGGTGGAAGATGAGGTGAGTAGCTGTGTGAGCAGTAGTTAGAGAGAAATACATTTATTTTTTTTTTCATCTTTTAAAGTTATAATTTATATTTTAACCTCAATCATATGAATAGTGCCTTAGATACAATTTAATCTTAAGTCTTTAAGGACCTCCTGAAACAAAAGTATACATATATATATATTTTTTAAGCTTCCTTACTTTCTGGTAGTCAGTTTCCTCCCAGTCTCCAGTTTTCCCTGACTTAGAGTCCACAGACTTCATCAGCCCATCTGTGCGCATGGACTTGGGCGTCTCTAGAGGGAAGCCTAGGGCCGGCTCCAGAGGAGCTGTGCCAGTGCACCCAGGGCCTGTGACACCCGGACAAGACCGTGTAGTAATTCGTCTCTGTCATGCCGTAGTACTGGGGCAGCACCCCACTGGAGCATCTACGCTGGGCCAGGGATTCTTGCCCTTGCCCCGTTCTAAGAGGTTATTGGGCACAATCTTGTATAGTTGAGCAACCAGCTTAAACATGGGGTCATTAGGCAGATGTTTCAGAGCAAACTCTCACTGGCAGGTGTATCGTGGATCAGTCTTCCTTAGTACTGCATGACCACAGCCTGGAACAACCTGTCCTGAGTTGAGTGCATTCCGCATGTAGTCTTGTAACTTCTCATCTGATACCTCTGATACCTCTTTGCCAGCTTCCTTTCTGCTATTGTGTTAGCCAAGCAAGCACTTCCTGATTTGCCAGTCCATGTCAAGGCCCTGCCAGCCCGTCATGGCCACTGCAGAGGACAGGTAAGGGTCTGAAAGGGCACTGCCCACCAAGTGGCTGGTATGGGCACTTACACTGCTGCCCGCATGGTCACTGTGGATAGTGAGGTACAGGCGCATGAGCTCAGTGAACTCTGCATCAGTATAGCCTAACATGTTGGTGAATTTGTGGGACCAGGCCAGCTTAGAGTCAATGGCCCCAATACTGCTGCCCTCCTGGTAGAGATTCTGGTGGATCTTTGCTGCAACTCAAGGTAGCTTTGCGATCAGATCCATGGAGACTTCATAAGTCAACTCCCAGTATTTGGGTCAGTTGATTTGCTCTGCACATGCTCGGGCAAAGTTACTTTTACTGCTGAGGGCTGTGATGGCTGCACTGAGCTGAGACATGGGGTGTAGACTGGGGGGAAAGTTGTCCAGCATGGTGCCCTCTTTGCCCACTCTTTTGAGAGCCAAGATACCTGTTCCTCTGTTGGGATCGGTCCAGTTACCAGCAGCCAAAATAAGCCCTCAGGCAAAGGTCCTTCCCCACCCTTAGTACTGGGCAGCAGTTTCTGGCATTCAGGGATACTAAATCCTCCGAAACGGACACCCTCATCAGGATCAAGGACTGATGTTTCATACACCGGTCCCTTCATGCCTCTCATGCCACCATACATCATGTCCACAGTGATTTGTCCCACCACTGTCTTGCCATGTTGCTGTCTGAAGGTCTTAATTTTGGCCTCCTCCTTAAGTACCAGGTCAGCCCACATGTCTTTCAAATCCATGGAGGAAGCACTGGCGTACCGGGCAGCAAGAACAACACAGAATGCATTCTTGGCTCAGTGACCAAAGCCATGGTGCGCAAACTCCAGGGTCTGGTGGGAAGGGAAGGAGACGCGAGAGCTGGGCAGGAATAGGAGCCGTCGCCACTGCACCAAAGGCCACGACAACCGGTGGACAAGGTTGAAAGGAGGCAGCTCAGGGAAAAGGAGAAATACATTTATTGATGGCCCTCCATGTACCAGATATTTACTCTGCACGCAAGACATCCTTTGAGGTAGATCTGCTTATTCCCATGTTATGGATGAGGACACTGAGGCACAGAGAGGTTTGCTTGGCCGAGGTCACACAGCTAACCAGTGGCAAAGCCAGAGTCTAGACTCAGTTTAATTCATCCCATTTTCACATGCTCGGGAGAAATATTCATTCTTTGGGATCCAGTCAGCAGTGGGTGTTTGATGGAGCAACACGGGACGCCAGGAGAGCACTGGCACGGTTTCCGCAGAGCTCTTAGTGTCAACACGCTGGTCTCCCCTAGCCTGCTGCCGGGGCGCTGCAGCCACCGTGAAGGGGTCTCTCTCCCTCCCGTGAGGGGGCAGCACAGAGGCATCCCCCATCAGGCCCTGTGCTCCAGGCAAATTCTTACTCTTCCCGAAACAACTCCTTGCATTCCACACCCCCGGCTCAGGCTAGCAGCACGCAGGCTGAGCTGTTATTAACTGTGCAAAATCGACAGCCATCCTAGGCCACAGAATGACTCTGCAAAAGATTAGCTTTTGTGCTGGGGGTCAGCTAAGGGGGCCAATCTAGACCCTTAAGCTTGCCAAGTCAGTCAACACCCGCTGCCTCCCCAACATGTCTCTCAGAGCCCTGGGTCTAAATCCAACATAGGGGTTGGGGAGGAGGAAAATACCCCAGAAGGGCCGGCAGCACCCTTTGCTGGGTTTTATAGCTCGTTGGGGCCCAGGTGGGTTCAGAGGAGTCACTGGGGGTCCTGGAAATATTTGTTGAAACATGGACCGAGGACCAAGCACTTGAGAGCAAATTCCTACAAACAAGGCCCAGTAGGGTCTTAGGAAACATCAGGAATTGGAAGAGGGGAACGCATGCTTCTGGGTGCTGGGGTTCATTTGGGGCAGAATCAGAGAGAGACCAAAAGAGAAAAGAGAACTAGAGGCTGGCAGACTGGAGTGACTGCTTGTCTTTCTGCAATCTTGTGAATTCTGAAATATGGAGACACTGAACTCTGCAAGCCAATGCACACCACTTGCCCTGGGGAGAAACCTGTGGCCTGTCTTGCTGGAGTGAAGGATTTGTGCTCCTTAGGGCACTTCTCCAGGAACCCCTGCACCGGTAGAATCTCGTTCCTCCCAGCCTCACCGGCTGCCCTCCGCCCCCAGAAATATCTGAAATCTGCACAGTGGTTGTGTGTAGGAGTGCTTGTCACGAGGCTGGTGTAGCTCGTGTCAGCTCTTCCAGAGAGGGCGCCCAGCCTCCCTGATTTTGTAATAAGTGTCGCTGACATACCACAAGGAAGTAGTCCTTCCAGAACTCCTGAACTCCAGGCCTGCTGAGTCGATTGCCTACTCAGCTTCCCCACTCGGACGTCTAATGGACAAAGTTAACAAGCCCCAGTTGGACACTAAGGCTTCCCCCTCAAACCTGTCCCAGCCCTAGGTTCCCCCTTCTTGCTCAGTGCCAGAGCCATCCTTCCACTTGCTCAGGCCCCAGACCTGGAATCGAGACCATATCTAGCCCATGGAAAGTCCCACTGACTCCATCTTCAGGACACAGCCAGAATCTCGTCACCTTCGAACACAAACCACAGACCTCTCCTGGGTTGTCAACAAGTCTCCTAACTGGCCTTCTCCCTTCCACCCTTCCTCCTCCTTGGGCTATTCTCTCCACAGCAGCCACCAATTTCTTCTTAAAAATAACTCAGATCACATCATATCAGCTCAAAAACCATTCAGAGCCTTCCCACACACTCAAAGTACTTATAATGGCCTACAAGGCCCTACACAACCTGGTGCACTTGGCCATGCACATGCCTTTACTCTATGACCTCCTCTCCTGCTCTCCTCCCTCTGCTCACTGGCTCCAGCCACCCTGGCCGCTTGCTCTTGTTTGAACATGCTAATATACACACTCCCACCCCAGGGCCTTTGCACTTGCTGTTGCCTCTGCCTGGGGCACTCCTCCCTTCTTCCCCCAAATATCACAAAATATTTTCACAAATTATTTGACATTCCTTCCCAGAAGAGGTGGAGCCTATCCCCTCGCCTTGACTTTGTGGTTCATTCTAAGGAATAGAAGAAAGAGAAGTGAGGGTGTGGGATTCCACAGACTAGTCACAAAAGGCACTGCAGCTTCCCCCTGTTTGGGGGAGTGATCTCTCTTGGATCACTCAGGTGAGGCAGAACCAGTGTCATGAGACATCCAGGCAGCTCTGTGAAGGAGTCCTCATGGTGAGAAACTGAGGCCTCTTGCCAAGAGCGGTGTGAGTGGAGCACCTGGAAGATGACCCTCTAGTCCCAGTGGAGCCTTCCGATGACCACAGCCCTGGCCAACTGCTTACTGCAGCCTCCTGAAAGACCCTGAGCCAGAAGCACCCAGCCAAGCCACCCCCAGGTTCCTGGCCCTCGGAAACTGTGGGAGATAATACATCTTTGTTGTTTTGCGGTAATCTATTATATGATAATAGATAACCGATACACTTGCTTCCCCATTCCCTTCAAGCTTCTGCTACAACATCACCTTCCCAGAGATCCTTTCTCTCACTCCCCTATTTAAATTGGAATCTCCCAGCACTCCCCAGTTCCCTTCTGTGATGTATTGTTCCCCATGGCACTTAATCACCTTCTGCTACTCTGTATAATTTACATATTTTATTGTCTCTCTCCTTAGTAAAATATAAGTTCCATGAGGGCAAAGGAATTTGTCTGTTTCATCAGTACACAGTAAGCATTCAAAAGTATTTGCTGAATGGATGAATGAACACATGCCTCACTTTATCCCTCCTGTAGTCACTGACTTGAGTTCAAGGCTCATCCAGTTTTTAATCTGGTTCTGATGCTGTTTTTCTAAGGATTCCATCTGGGCTTATCTTTTCTTACTACCACACAGGCTGGGAAAGACTGCTTGGTTTTAAATAGTGACAAGGCCATCCCGCTTCTTTCCTAAGACTGAGTCTGCTATGAAGATAGGCACCTCGAAGGCTGGTGGGTGTGTCTTTTATACTTGACCGACGATCAGTTTCCAAGGGGTTTAATTTAGTCAAACGGGCTCCAAATATACAAACCGTCCAAGCAGCAGATATTCCAAGTGAAGGCTAATCTGATTGTCCTTGGTGCCAGGGCATTCAAGTCTGTCATGGGTGGTAAGCCCTCAGTCATGTGGCACCAGAGGGGCAGCTGTGTCAACAGGCCCCTTGCAGGTCTGCAGACAACATGGCCAGAGATTGAGTTTCAAATGAGGGAGAAGGGAAGAATGAGGAGGGAAAGGAAATGGAAACCCTCGGCTGCTGCTCACGTACAATGAAGAGCTGTTAGCAGGCCTGAGTCAGAGGGGACAAACCCTACAGTGAGGACCTGAGTTCTTAGAAAGCCAGTGCCTACCTTCATTGTGCAATCGCCACTGTTGGTCATCTGCTCATCAGCTGGACATAGTGGATGCCCTTGCAGGAAGGTGGTATATCTTGACACTTTGACCAGGAAGGACAGCTCCACCCCGGACACAGCTTGCTACAATGCCTGTATTGTTATAATGATTTGTACAGAACCTCTGCCTGGCGTCACAAAGCCACGTAATAAAAAGGTGTTTTCTGAGTTCCCAGCATCGTGTGTCCTCTGGGTGACAGGTGTACTTACGGAGGAACACTGAATGGTCAGGACATCTGGCTCAGGCCCTTGCTCCATATCAACCAGCTGCAGAGGTGACTTCACATTTTGGGCCTCAGTTTCCTCAACTGACAAAGGACTGTTTTTCTGTCTCCTGTCCCCTTCTGGCTCCAACCTTCTCTGAGCTGCTGGAGACAGACAGGCTGTTTGTAAAGTGCCAAATCTGGCACAGTGCAAGTGGAGGAGAGTGCCAGTGTCATTCACTATAGTAATAAGCGGGTCGTTAGTTATGACAGGTTCATGGAGGTCAGGGCACCCTGGCTCTGAGAAAGTCCACATTTAGCCACCCAGGCAAGTGCCCCACCAAATTCCAAAGGCTGAAACTTGTCCTGCCTGCCTCCCTTGTGAACCTGGACCTCACCCACCCCACCCCTCCAGCCCTAAAGCTCAGTCAACCGCCCTGCGCTCTTTGCTGTCCTCTGACCCCTTCAAGTCTTCTCCCCTCTGGTAATGAGCTGAGACTAACCTGTACTTTACTCTCAGTGAGAGCCACCGGGAATGACCATCTGTCAGGTAAGTAAAGTGCTTGCATTTTAGAAAGGTTACTCCCAGGGCCTTAACTCCTGATAGGGTTTCAGACTAGGTGGACCGGAAGCTGGCGAGAAGAGAGGCACAGGTGGGGAAGTCCCCAGGGCACAGGGCGCCCCTGTGCTTGGGCGGTGAGCCCTTGACTCACCTTCCACAGAGCACTGACCTCTGGTGTGGCACAGTTGGATCTGCGTCACGTGTCACGAGGCAGGTTACAAATAGCACGGGGATTAGCAAATCCATCTCGAAACTCCCGGTTCAAGGGCAGGGAAAGTTACCAGTTTAATTCCGGTAGGTCATTGGCGGTAGAGAACTAGGCAGGGGGTCCTATGGCAAAGGAAGGCTATGTGCCTACATGTGAGTGCGGAAGGGACACAGCTGGCCCGGCACCGGGCTTGCGAGTGTCTGCTGCAGTCCCGGAGCCAGGACCTCGGGTCTGAGTGGCTTGGGTATGTAGGACCCTTGTCTCACATTCTAATGGAGCACACGGTTCTGTGACTTGGTGTTTCCGTAACCTGTTGGATGGAGAGCTTGCAGCCAGGCATTTCATCCGGTGACCCCAGTCAAGGTCTCCGGAGCAGCAGGAGGGCCACACGGCCACTGGGCGTACTTGCCCCAGACCGTGCTGTGGCCAAGAGCTGGCGACGGGACGCGCGGCCCTATTCTGCCTGGGTCGCGACCACGCCGGAAAGGGGACCAGGCACTTTCTCCTTTGCACTCTCCCCCGCCGCTTTCTCACGCCCCTCCGGGATTCTGGGCCCCGGGCCAGTTAGGGGACCGGCTCCCCTTTCAGCAGCCCGGATCTCGACGGCTGCCGCGCGCAGTCCGGGCAGCCGGGGGGAGAATCTCAATTCGTTGGCTCCCAGCCTGGCCCGCGGGGCAGGGGGCGTCGAGGGTGCCCATGTTGCCCGGATTCCTCGCGCGCACGGTCGCGGGCGCGGAAGCGAACGGGTCCCCAGGCCTGGGCCCCGAAGCCGCCCCTGGCTCTCCGCTCCCGCGCCGACACGCCTCCGCCCTCGGTGGCGGCCAGCGCCCGCCGGCCGGCCGGCCCTGCCCTGCCCTGCCCTGGCCGCAGCGCCCGCCCGGCACCGCCTCCTTCTCTAAGTAGGGTGGCGGCCCGCCCTCCGCGCCGGGACCGCGGGTGGGAGCGTGCGGGGCGGCCGGCACGCCCAGCGGGCGCCCTCAGCAGCGGCCCCGGCCCGGCGCGCTCAGGATCCAGCCCCAGGTAAGCGGCTCCGGGCCCTGCGGCGGCGGGTCGGGCGCTGCGCTTTGCCCGCCGGGCTTGGTGCCGGGCACCGCGGCAGCGCGGAGGCAACGCGGATACGCGCTGAACCTGCGCCCCGGGAGCCGCGCGCCGGGCCACTCCGGGCTGCTGGTTGCGCTCGGGTTCCCTGAAACCCACCAATCTATTTCCCATAAAAGGCACTGGCTGGCTGGGAGCGGTGCCTCACATCTGTAATCCCAGCACTTTCAGAGACTGAGGCGGGAGGATCGCTTGAGGCTAGGAGTTCGAGGCCAGCTTGGGCACAATAGTGAGACCCTCCCCTCGCCTCTACCAAAAAATTAAAAGACTAGCCCGGTGTGATAGTGAGCGCCTGTGGTGCCAGCTACTCAGGAGGATTGCCTGAGCCCGAGAGTTTGAGGCTGCAGTGAGCTACGATCGTGCCACTGCACTGTACCCTGGGCGACAGAGTGAGACTCCATCTCCAAAAAAAAAGGTATTTGCCTCGCTCTGGACTTGGGGAGGTGATGCTGTTGATTTCTAAATGTCTTTTGGAAAATGGATAGGAGTGTTGGGGAGGGGAATTTGGCTTTGGGGAAATCAAGTCTAGGTTGGTATTTGGAAAAGATTTAGTTATCTGTGAGTATAGATGTCTCTGTATCCATTTGTGGGTGCATCTGTGGGGAAGGGGGAGAGACAGACTACCCATCCGCTATTTTGGATCAGGGATAAACACTAAACCAGGTGCTCAGTACACTAGACCACAGAAAAGAAGCTACAAATCCAGTTTTGGGCTTCTGTTTACTGGTGTTTGGGAATTTGCCTTAAGACAATCGAAGCCTTGTGACTCACTGCAAAGTGGACTATACCAGGAATACAAGAAATTCCTGCTTGGACTTTGTAGCCGAGAATCACTCTTCTCTCCCTATCTCTGAAACCAGCAAAAGAGATTAAAAATTGTTTTTAAATTAGTGCAATGCTTTCTTTCCATATTTGTCTCAGCTTAAATGCATCTTCATAAAGTATAATTTTTGCACGGTTGAAATGGAAGCTTATCTCTCTACCATATTTCCTCTTTTCTCCAACTTCCTTCTGATTCTATCATACTTTTTCCCGGGAAAGTACTTCCTTGTGTTAGATTAGCTGTTTGCTTTCTTTACCTAAGCTGACCTTCCCTTGATGTGATTTTGGTTTATCAAGATGGTCTTGGCCTTAGAGCCTCAGTCTTGATTTCCTATACATAACCATGGATGTGAATGGCTCAGAATATTTTTAAAGTTTTCTTTCCTTGGACAAATGAAAGTGGTCTTCACAACTTTTCATTATGCACTTTGGATTGGCTTTTGGAGTTCCCCTACTTAAAGGGTCCACGTAAAATATCCCACTCGCTGGAGTAAACCAAGATAACGGGATGATAAAGTTAGCTCTGTGTGAACCAGACCAATCTTTAACAACTGCTTGTATATTGAATATATGATACCCTTGAAGTGCAGGCCTTTTGTGATTTTTGTGGAAGGTGCTTTCTCATTTGATTCTATTATACTCTTCTTTCAAAGTTAAGTTTTGTTGATGTGTAGTGCTTTGTAACTGGTGATGTGATTGGCTGCTTATTTTTAATGGAATCTAAACCTCTTGGTGGAAGTGGCTGGCCCTGTGGAGGAGGGTGAGTGAGAGGCCACCTGACTTAGGGTACCTGTCCACCTTGGAGACAGGGCTCCACTAGACCTGCTGGGCCAGACTTTCCAGGGTCTTCCAAGGCCAAGCAACTGGGCCACCAGTGTGTGCCTGTTGACAACCCAAGAACCACATTTTGATAGAATTAACATTTAAAGTTCACCAAACCCACTGTGTTCCTCAACTGCCTCCCCATTCCGTTGAAATTGCTGGACTTGGGTCTTTAGTGGATGTAGCCTTAGAATAAAACATGAAATGGAAAGTTGCCATAGTCTAAGACAGGAAATGGAAAGTTAGTTACTGAACAAAAATTTACCAACCTGGAAATGCCCAGAGCAGCTGTGATGAAAAGTGGGGCATCCGTAAATCAGCAATAAGCCCTGTGGTTCTTCCTGCCTTCCCCCGTGTTTCTGCCTGGGGAAGTGAGTTTGTACAGCTCAGAACACGAAAAGCCACACCCAGTTACTTTTGGTTTTTTTTTTTTGTTTTTAAAGATACTCCAGATGCATGGTAATTGAATTTCTTCTTTTTTCAATATCTTCATAAAATTACATATTCAGGAGTTTCTGAATGCCAGTTCTTCTGACTCATAAACCGACTCATTGTTCTACGGTATGTCAGTCACATGGAGTCGTGTCCCCTGTGACTTCATCCTGCTGTGATTTCTGAAATGTCCCGCAGAAGAACAGGGCAGTCCAGGAACACCTGTGCCCACTGTAATTTGGTGTTTGGTTATGTTTGCAGAGGTGCTGAGATCTCGGAGGGAAGGAAAGACATCCCCCTGCCCCGGGGAAGGGGCCTCTTCTGGCCATGTCTCCCGCAGCTGCTGCTGAGCCGGACGGGGACCAGCACGACAGGCTTGTCAGCAAGCTCATTTTCTTCTTCTTTGTCTTTGGCGCCATCCTGTTGTGTGTGGGGGTCCTGCTCTCCATCTTTGGGTTCCAGGCCTGCCAGTATGAACCCCTGCCACACTGCAGCATGATGCTGAAGGTCGCGGGGCCCGCGTGTGCCGTGGTTGGGCTTGGGGCTGTGATCCTGGCTCGTTCCCGGGCACGACTTCAGCTGAGTGAGGGGCGGCGGCGAGGCCACCACACAGACCCTGACCGAGCCTTCATCTGTGGGGAGAGCCGCCAGTTTGCCCAGTGCCTCGTCTTCGGGTTTCTGTTCTTGACGAGCGGCATGCTCATCAGTGTGCTGGGCATCTGGGTGCCCGGATGCGGCTCAGACTGGGCGCAGGAGCCGCTGAACGACACAGACTCTGCCGACGCGGAGCCCCAGATCTGTGGCTTCCTTTCTCTGCAGATCCTGGGGCCCTTGACTGTGCTCGTGGGATTGTGTTTCTTCGTAGTTGCCCACGTCAAGAAGAGAAACAACCTGAATGCTGGCCAGGATGTTCCTGAAAGCGAAGAGGGACAGACCCAGAGCACGGAGCCTGTCCAGGTCACCGTAGGTGCGTGGCTGTTGTTCGTGTCCTTGCTGCTGTCACAGTGCCTTTGCATCACGGCTTCACTGGGCTGCCCTTGGGTCTGGTCTAGATTCATTTCCTCTCCCTCACACACGTGTGTGCGCGCACACACAGACAGACACACACATACAGGGTGCAGCTGCGGTGGGAGGCCCACAGGAATCCTTGTTTTCATCATTTCCCCCCAGCAACTCTGTCTTCCCTGGGAGATTAAGTAGTGACCTTGACTGAGGTCACAGAGCAAGTTAGGAGGAAAGTGAGAAGAACCATGAGATCAGCCTTGGAGCCTTCTGTCACCTTAGGGACCTGCTAAGTGACCCTGTTTCCCCTGCTATTCTCCCACCAAAACTGTATAGCACTTTTAGTTGTGGGACACTTGGGTTCTCCTCCGTGGCTGTCACCAGCTGGCTGTCCTTGGCAAGTCTTTAACCACTCCTGCCTTAGTTTACACCCCTATAAAATAAGCAGTGCATTTAGCAGATCTCTCCAGCACTGACATTCCAGGATTCTGAGTCTGTCCCGAGTCCTCCAGTCTTCAGGCATTTGAGGGGCTTCAGTGCTGTTTCTGCATTGTCCTTTATTTTCTGTGACTTCATCCTTGGCTGCAGGGTTGGCGCAAAGCTTGGAAGCAGTGGCATAGACTGAGATGGAATGTGACAGCACCTGTCACTTCTTCCTCCCATGGAATTCCTGGAGATTCCTTTTGGGTCCCCTGGTTCCACAGAAGAGATGGAGTAGGATTTCCCAGAGCCAGCCCCCACAGAACAATACCAGAAGCTTTGGCTCAGCTTCTCACAGCCACAGACAAACCCCATCACCGCTCATTTGCAAATCACTTTTTTTCCAGTCTCCTACTTTTGAAAGGGCAAAGCTCTGAAGCCACGGCATTTAAAAGGCTAGGTAAAGAGGACTGCAGCGCAGAGACCATGGAGGGCGCCGAGAGGGAGAGTGACAAGTGGGATGTGTCTTGTGTTTGCAGCTGTCTGCTGACTGTGGGCTGCAGGGAATTAACCAGGCTGCTGGCCTCGCATGCCCCAGCCTTAGAGAGGAAGGGCAGATGGACTTATAGCCATTCCTTGTGCTGAGCCATGGTTGATGCTTCCGGTTTACTTATTTGTGCACTTCTATATTTATGGTGACAGCACAAATATTAATTATATATTAATAATTGCTAACACTTCTATAGTGTCTATTAATGTGCCAACACCCATCTACATGCTTTATTGTAGACTCCTAAAGGGCCCCCTACGTGAAATTCATTCACACCTATGGCAATCTAAGGAGGCAGATAGTCTTAGTGTCTCCATGTTAGGTGTGAAGAAACTGAACCCCCGAGATAGCAAATGACTTGGCTAAGGCCATAAACTAGAAAGTGGCAGAGCAGGGTCCAAACCCAGGTGGGTGGGCACCTGTACAGTGTAGCCCTTGCTTAGCACCCTCCCCAGAGCACTTGAGTGCAATCCTGTTTCATCCTTCACCAAGTGTTCTCAGGAGCTACTGCAGGAAAAGAGGGCTCACCCTATGTTACAGATGTTCTCAGCCGTTTGGGGGAACACAGTGGGGTATAAGTAACACAGTCATTGAATGCTCGTATTCCTCCATTCAGATGGGAACATTTTGCAGTGTGCTCTTTGGGCCTGCTAGCAAGGGAGTTTCTGGTGGCTGGAGTTGGGCTGGTGGCAGGGAACAGAGTCGCTGGTGCTGCTCCTGGGCATCCTTGTCCTGAAGTTGGCACTGCAGAGTTGAAAATCTCTTCCACGTAACCCTTTAAGCCCCATCAAATCTGTGAAAATCTGGCATCCTACCCCCTTGTTTCTCTCCCCTTTGGCATTGTGGGATAGGGTTTATGCTTTTAGAATCTGAGAAGCATGCTCTTCTCCTTGTGGGCACACTCAGTGCTAGATCCCGGATATACAAACAGGTGTACAAGACAGCCCTCCCTTGATGGGTGTGTATGCTGTCAACTCACAAAGGACATCAAGTTCCGAAGGACAAGTGAAAGGGAACTCCCAGGGAGAGGCTTCTTTCCAGGGAGAGCAGATGGCAAGGTAGGGGAAGCCCCCTGATTGGGCAAGGGATGGAGAGGCTTGGAGATAACAGGGTTGCTCTGAGCTTTTCCTTGTTGATTTTTGCAAGGTGATTGGCCTGCCCTAGAGGCTCACTTCACATATCCTTTATTCTACAATGTGTAATTAAAGTGAACATTCAACCTTGATTCCTCTGACCTACCAAGACCTTCTAAAAACTTAAATGAGAATCCCAAGATAACTATTATGCTTTCTCAAGTTTAGATTAGTGAGATATATATATATATATTATATATATGTATATATGATATATATATATTCTCCTTACAGGAGAGATGGAGCTAATGCATTTTCTGAAAGGCTGAATTCCCTCTGAGGGAGTGATTGAGGCCACTGTGGAGGGTAGAGCCACTGGCCAGGCTGCCAGTTGGGGTGTGCCTTCATGGGGCAAATAAGTATCTTTGGCTGGTGGCTGACGTGTTAGAGCTGAGAGAGTTTGCTGCGTGCCTCACACTGTATTAACCACCGGACACAAATCGTCGCATCTAGGCCTTCTACCCATTCTCTGCTGCAGGTACCGCACGGCCTGCAGTTTACAGCTGTGGTGGCTGAGGCTGAGTGGGGTCTTCTACCTTGTTCAGGGCCATGCTGGGTTAGAAATTGGCAAATGGAACCCCTATTACTTTAAAGAATCTTGTGCCAACCCACGCAGACATCGGATGTGCCGCTGACGTGAGCCAGTCCCCTCCCTACAGGGAAGCGGAGGCCTCTCTCCTCCTTCATTTTTCCTGAACTGTCATTTGGTGTTTCCAGCTTGTCCTCACAGCCCCGGCAGTGGAGCTGCCACACGTCTGCAATGTTCTGGGCAACCCGTGTGGTGCAGTTTGTATTGGAATTGGAACACAAGTTAGAGCTTGCATCTGGTCCCTAGTTTCTCCTCCTCAGAGCACAGGATGTGTTCTGCAGTGAATAGTAGCAACAGCAATTCAAAAAACAAACTTTCCGTTGAGTTTGACCTTCCTCTGTACAGCTTGGGTGAAATCTGGTCGATGACAATGCCAGGCTGCAGCATGGCATATTGTCATTTGTTCAGAGGCTGAAACTGCATTTGAGGAACAAGGCACTTTACCCAGCAGCTACCTTGTGCTGAAATAAAATTGTGGGTTGAAAATGAGAAAAGCTCTATCCGTAGTAGATACCCCCGAGAAGGAAGCTTGTTGGCAAACGCTTCACAGAACTGCTTCGGCTCAGCTTGCTGTGAAATAGAGGCCCAGCTCCACGCTGCGGTGGGGGGTACTCTGCACTCTGAAATGTAGGCCCCTTACAAAAAATTATGGTGAGATATACGTAGCATAAAATCGACCACTTTAACCATTTTTATTTATTTTTTATTTTATATTATTTGTGACTATTACAAACGTTTCTTTAACAAAAAGTTTAATATGAAAATGTGCATGACCTGATTTTGACGTCATAGCAAAACAGGCCCTTTGGGGATGGGACTCGGATTTCTCTGCTGAACAGCCATGATTTATACTCATTCCAAGGCTTCTAACGTGATAATACCGTTTCCTCGTGTAATCACCACTCCAGTATTGTTCTGTTGCCCACTAGTTGCCATCTCCACACGTTCATCTATCACAAGGTTCATAAAGTGATCAAATGCCTGCAATATTCCTTTGACATGTCTGCCACCGTTCAATTTCATTGATAACTTCTTGTCCATAAATTTTTTCAACTCGGGAGGGTGAGCTTTGATCATGGTATCTACTCCGCGGAATCAGAGACAACTAGCATTTTAACCATTTTTAAATGTACGATTCGGTTGCACTGAGTACATCCACAGCATCGTGCAATTGTCATCACTATCAGTTTCCAAAGCTTTTTCCCAAACAGAAACCCCACACCCGTTAAGCAGTAATTCCCCACCCAGCCCCTAGTGGGGGCTATGTACTCTTTCCTGTCTCTATAAATTTAATGGGCCCATTTTTTAATCCTGGAGTTAGCAGCAGATGTTTCGACCTTTTCCATAGACAGGCCAAACATAGAATTTGTTTCTTTTGCTCTTGCTACTTTGCTTCTGTTTATTACCTGCCTGTCTTCAACTAAACCTTGTGTTTCTTTAGGTGATTCGGTGATCATATTTCCACCCCCTCCACCACCTTACTTTCCTGAGTCTTCGGCTGCTGCGGGAACTCAAAGTCCTGGGGCTCACGGTTTGGTTCCGAATGAAAGTCCACCTTCATATTACAGTATCTTTAACCATGGGTAAGCCTTTCCGTGTGAGCTCCAAGAGTAGGCATGCTTAGCCTTTCCAGGCCTGTGCCTGAATTCCGGCCAAACGAGCTTTAAGGCCGTGACACGAGAGTAAACATGTGCGTGTATGTTTTTTGCTGATGTTATGTCACAACTATTGCCTTGATATTAACAATAACTTTCAGGAAACTTCTGGGCAGCACATAGGCTAAAAATGATAAAAGTGGTTATTCTTGGTTAATATGACCCCTTCTCCAGGCATCTTTATCTGCTCCCAGCAGGGGTGACGCTCAGAGTGTTTAAGAAGCCATGGATGGGGCTGAGTGCTGGAGCTGGGGCAGGAGGCCCCCGCTCCCCTAGGCTTTACTGCTTTAGATTGTGAGGAGGTGCGAGGAGGTGAAGATGGGTTTCAATAATCTGACAGCAGCGCTTGGGTGACTGCGCCCTGACCTGACCCAGCTGGGCCCCTGCCTCAACATTCCGTTGTTCTCTGGGCCTCAGGGAGCATAAGGTCCACACCCACCCCACGCGGAAGGCAGCGAGGCTGACTCTATGGGACAGGCTGAGGCACCAGGAGCCTGGGACTGTGGGTGCTGGTGTGGGAGGGGTCCGGAGCGGAGGTGGCACTGAGGGAGAGGGAGAGATGATGATTTCCAGAATGCGTGACAGGGACAGTGGAGAGGTCCCCACTGAGGGAAGGAGGGAGGCACGCTCGTTTTGGCAGGGAGGTGGTGGCTGGCTGGCGGTGCAGAGACAGCGGGACGTGGGCCTTGGAGGCAGACTGGACAGGGCTAGGTCTTGGAAGAGAGAGCAGGTGCTGGAGATGGGGCCGCAGAGGTTGCTGAAACCAGAGGGCAAGGAGCCAGAGACCTGTGGGGCACCCACGGGAGGGAAGGTGTGCTAGGAAGGGGTCCCGGGGAGTGCCAGGGACGGAGGGGCCCAGGAGACCCTGGAGATGGCAGCGTGCTTAGGAAGCAGGGCGGGAGCAGGCTCTGGTGGCACCTTCCGGAATGGGGAGCCAGGGTGTAGGAAGGGAGGGAAGGACTGCTGGGAATTGTCACAGGACTTAGTGGGAGGGGTGGGCAGTACCGAGGCAGATCTGCTTTCTAGACAGTGAGAAGTGGGTTTCTGAGCAGTGAGAAGTAGGGCCTGAAGGGCGTGACCATTGTTGGGGATGGGCCCCCCTTACCTGTCCTTTGTGTTTAAGGCACACCCTGGGGAGTCAGGGACCCCCTCCCCCTACTGCCCAGGAGGAAGGAGCAGCCCTGGGGCCTGCAGGGGGGCGGGTGGATGCCTGCCTTCCCCCTGGGGCCTAGAGGGAATGAAGTTGTGTAGGGATCCTTTTTCCACAAAGTAAGGGAAAGACAATCTCATAGACTGTCTGATGAGAGAGGGAAAGAGGTGGCTGCCAAGGACAGAGGTTTTTGAGCTTCACGGTGAGTAGTGAGCTAGGGATCCAGGGAGGTGAATGCAGGAGTTGCCCTCTATGGAGAAAGGGCAGCTTAGGGCTGGATATTTGTAGAGTTCTAATAATGAATTTTTATATGGTTTTCCTCTGATGAAGAACTTCCCTAAACCATAAAATCAATGTCTAGTAATTTAAAAAAAAAACTGCTGCTGCTGCTGTGATTTCTGTGTTCCTGGGTCTGGCTTTTCTGGCTGTGCTTCATGTTATTCTCATAACCACTGTAGGAGGAAGGCACTGTTTTCACCCCCATTTTATAGATAAGCAAACTGAGGCCTACAGAGGTGAAATAACTTGCCCAGGATCACACAGTTGGAAGGCAGCAGAGTGGAATTCCAGGGCAGGTCGTGAGTGCATGTCATTGAGCAGTGTGCCTTCTTGTCCCCCTTCACACTTTTGGCTTAATGTTTTCATTTCCTGTTTGCTTAAGTTTGTCTACCTTATGTTAGCTGTCCCAGAAGACAAAATAGCAGAGAATAGTAGCTGTGTGTGTGTGTGTGTGTGTGTGCGTGCACACATGCGTGTTTTGGATGGCAGCTATACCTTTGTACTCAATGTCTTTTCAGTGACGAGGGGAATGACAACAGGAGTGAGACTGTCTTAATGTCACAATCAGTTCTAAGAAATTAAGAGATGAGGAATCAAAACAATCTATAAAGAGTAGAGTATGGAAGAGGCACCTTCTTACTCCTCAGATCCTCACATATGCCCTTAAATGAGTGTAATTAAACATTTAAAAAGAACCTAGTACTGAAGAGGTGCCACTGTTTTGGCCCCTCCCCTTCACGTTCTCTCTCCTTCTCTTTAGCAGGACCCCAACTCCCGAGAGCCAGGGCACGGGCTCGGAGAGAGGTCTCGAATCTGTGTTCACCATCTCTGGGACTAGTTCATCCTCTGCGACCTCACGCTCGCCACATCTTTCATCTGAACCACCTCCTAGGTACGAAGAAAAGGACAACACAGCCACATCCTTGTCTCCGTCTTTCGAGCCATCCCCACCATGAACTATGACTCCAGTTCAGTTTTATATATAATGAATCACTATTTTATTTAATTTCTTTTTTAATAAAAAATATAATAGTAGTTTGGCTGTGTTCTGATTTTCCTGGTACAGCAAGCGTCACAGACCTTCCAGGCTGGATTCCAGCTGTTAGTGCTCCAGGCCACGGGAGGGCAAAGTGACTACGGGCAGCAGGCTCGGTGACATGGTGACACGGCCCTCTCCTTTACAGCTCCAACTCTGGGAGGTAGCTGGGATTATTCTTATTAAAGGGTAAAGGAACAAAGGCTCAGAGAGGCTAATGAACTTCTTCAAGGTCATAGAGCTTCTAAATGCAGAGCTTGGTTTTTGAACCCACCTAGCTGGTTTCTGAAGGGCAAGCTCCTGTCGCCACCCCGTGCCGTCAAAGGCCGGCAAGAAGCAGTTGTTAATGTTTAGCTTGGTTCGTTCTGTCTCCGGAGGTAGTTGCTTCTGGAGCAGAGAAACGAGATTACTCTCTTAACTTCTTCATTATTTGTTCTCCCTTTCCTCTCTCTCTCTCTCCTCCTCCTTTCTACTTCTCCCACTCACCTTCTCTTTCTTCTTTCTTTTTGAAAGAAGGTAATTAGGGAGCCTCTATGCTGGGCCAGTAATGAGCATAGTGACACCCTGGAGTCTCTGTATAGTGAAATTTCTTGGCAGAAATTTTCTTGGGACACTTTGGTAACTACATTCCGCTGGAGAGGCCCTGGGAGGCTCTGCCTTGCTGTCGGGTGATGTACCCGTACGACACTCTGATCCGTCGGCTTTTTATTCTTGGGAGGATACTGCCGACCAAAACCTGTTGTATAGTTGCATAATGTATATTTATTTAATTCTAGATATAGACCTTAAGGACTAATGAGTAAATATTAGTATTTCTACCTAGGAGAGACTGACCTTTAGAATATGAAATCTGTAGCAACGTAGAATTTTTTTGGGGGGACAAAATTTGATAAAGCAACAATGTGACCTTTAATGCCTCTTATACCAGCCATACTCCCCCTCTCCCCAAATCAGTATATTCCAGCATTTCAGTGCCTGAAGCAGAGCTGAAGGGCATCAGCGCTCCAACAGTCTGACGGAAGTAATGACTGATTCATGTGCAGGGTCACCGCGATAAACCAGGTGTGGCCGTCCGTACCAGCGGTACTAATCTATTTTTAAATTGGATGTTTATTGGGTTGAACTGCTCTTAAAAGTCTGCTTTTTTTCCCCTCCTGGAAGGTTAATTATTCACGTTTTAAATAGAACAAAGGGTAGATTATCATCATTTCCTTCTGCTGTTATTTAAAATGATAAAACTGAAACTTCCAGGTAGAATTACTCTTAAACATTTACGAGTTCTCACATATAATCAAGAGGCTTTATAATGACTCAACATTGAAGTTTGTGACTTGGTATTTTACTTTTATATGCTGGTAAACGTCCAGAAGCAGTTAGAAATGCTCAGGAGTAAGTTGGGCCTGGCTAGGGAAGCCTGTTCCGCCTCCACCAGCCCTTCGCGGCACTCAGCAAACGGGGCTGCAGCTACGGTGCACAGACTTCCACGAGGGTAAATGAGAGGGTAAAGTGTGTGGGGATGTTTACTGCGGGGCCGAAAGCACTTGGTCACAGCAAGATGTATTCTGTGCTTGTGAACGTGCTGGCAGAGGGTGGAAGCTTCTGGAAACCTCCGTGAGTTGTGCTTTTTCTTAGATGTGTTAACTTTATTTCTTATTTAGGTAAAAGCTGCATTATAAAACCCTTTTAGAGTGAACGAATCAGTGACATCTAGCCATTCAGCACATTCACAATGTTGCACAAATCACCATCTCTGTCAGATTCTAAAACACTTCCATCACCTTAAAATAAAACCCCATGCTCATGAAGCAGTCACTCTCCATCCTTCTCCGCCTTCTCCCCCTGACCTACACCCTGCCCCGGCAACCAACCACCAATCCGCTTTTCAGGTTCTATGGCTTTTACCTATACCGGGTATGTCATGCGAGTGGGATCACGCCATATGTGACCTTTTGTGTCTGGCTTCTTTTATTTAGCAGGTTTTCAAGATTTATCCATGTTGTAGCATGTATCAGTACTTCATTCCTTTTTATGGCCACGTAAAATACATGTACTCCATTGTATGTATATATCACAATTTGTTTATTCATTCATCCTTTGAAGGACTTTTGGGTTGTGTCCACTTTTTGGCTGTTGTGAACAGTGTAGCTATGAATAGTCATGTGAAAGTATTTGTTGAGGTGCCTATTTTCAATTCTAGCAGTGGAATTGCTGGGTCCTATGCTAGATTTAGGTTTTGGAGGAACACTATACTGTTTTCCACGGTGGTGCACCATTTTACTCTCCGACCTGCAATGTATGAGAGGTCCAATTTTTCCACAGCCTCACTAACACTTGTGTTCCATTTAAAAAAAAATTATAACTATCCTAGTGGATATGAACAATCTTTTATTGTGGTTTTGATTTGCATTTCCCTGATGTCTAATGTCGCTGAGTGTGGTTTTGTCTTTGCTTCTTTGTGTTGCAAGAGGCCAAGACTGAGCCCATGATGTTTGTCAAGGCAGGTAGGGATGGAAGAAAAGTATAGTCGGGTCAAAATGGAAAATGCTGGAAACTGTGCATGTGGGGAGTGGTATGGAAGCCATCCCAGCAGGGCTCTCCCTCTCAGGGCCTCTTTGTCCCTGATGAATCAGGACGGATGGGTTTCCTTGGACCTCTGATGTAGGAGCTTCTGCAAAGGAGAGAGAAGTCAGGAAGCTGGCTGTGGGGGTGCTGGACCTGAGGGGAGGAAAGTCCCCTGGCTGCTGGAGGGGAACCAAGCATGGTCATCTGGTTTCAGTTGGGCTTCAGGCCACAAGCCCTCTTGGGACCTCGCATACCTGGGATTCCTGGAGTATCATGCATGCTGCCACCAGCCCAAGTACCCCCGGGGGAACAGAGTGGACTAGGATGCAGTTTTTCCCAATAAAGAAAGCTTTGTGGGGGAGATTCCTGCTGGGGTACATTTGTCTGCTTGAAATTGTGTCTGCCTCTGCCCAGTGAGCTCACTCAGGGAGGTGTGGGCTGGGGTGGGGCCAGCCCTGGAGTGTAGTGTGACTTCATCCCCTCCCTCCCGAGGGGCAGGGCAGCGGGCAGTCATTGAACCATTGTGTGTTCTCCCAAGGCTGCTCTGAGTCTGAGGCACAGGATGTTGTGCAGGGTGGGTGAGCCACCACGCCGTCCTGTGCCAAACCACTCATGCGACATTTCCTTCAAGGCCTCTGAACTAGCCAGCGAATCCCACCTACCAGTACCAAGTGGGCCAAATGGCTTATTTGTTAGGGGTTTTTGCAAAGAAGGAGCACTGTCTCTTTTCCTGGGAAGACTGGACTGAGGAGCTGGGATCCAGCAAGATACAGAGGCTGGGGGAGATCCGGGACTAGACCCTGCAGGGTTGGGCTCTTCCTGGTGCCCCAGACCCCACCCAGGAAGTAGCCATTTCTCTGTCTAGTTCCTAGGCCCCTCCGGATGCAGTTGGTGGTGCACCCGCCTTCCCCCAGACCCTTAGTGAAGTTGCCTCCCACACTCCCTTCCTTAGGCTCTGAAACTCTGCTTCTCCCTCCTGGTGCTCAGGGCAGTAGAGTTGCTGGGAGCCCACCTGCTGCCGTCCCGACTTGTCCTGTCATGCTGGAGTGTACCCCAGGAGCCTGTGGGGTGAGTCGGAGGCACAGCGATGATGGGTGCCAGGCCCTGCTCAGCAACTTCCTTGCAGTATCTCAGGGACTCCACCCTGCTGCCCTGGGGAAGGTAACATGTTATCATAGGCCCCACAGAGCTAGAACTTGCTGCAAGGTCTGCCTGACTCTAAGGCCTGTGTCCTTCATGGCTGTGCACTGGGAAGGGATCTTAGCACCATTATATGTGCCTGTGGGCCCATTTCTGGGGTTCCCTTCAGCTCTGGAAAGACAGTAAAATTGTCATCTAGTTCCCATAAGGGTCTCCTCCACCCCTTTCCATAGTAGGCTGATGGCTTGGGAAACCTTTCCCTCTGGAATCCTGCCAGGTCGAAGGGGGGCTAGAATAATGAGAGCAAGGCATGCATCGGAGTTTCAGAGGGAGAGTCTAGCTCAGCATGAGGATGAACCAGAAGCAGTGTGCGCTCTGCTACTGGGCGGGTGATTTTGATTCCCAACCTGGGAGGAGAAATCACTTCGACACTTGCTACTTCTGTTGGAAAGACCTTTGGCACCAGCCTTGCTCCTCCTGTCGGAAAGACCTTTGGCACCAGCAGTCGGTGGGAGCAGCATGGAAGAGCCAAGGCAGATTCTGCAAGGGAGGTGGGACAGCCAGACAGCCTGTGGCTGGAGGGGTATGTGCATGTCAGAGAAGAGCCACAGAAGGGTGCTGCTGCCACATGTTCTTGGAGTTAGCTGGAAAATCTGCAGAGATGATATGAGGAGTCTAGACGAGGTTGGACACTGAGCCCAGCTACAGCAGGGGAGAAGCCTGCACCCCAGCCAGGCTGGCAGGGTGCAGCTCTACCCAGGTGAATCCCCCGGTCAACTCGGGACTTTGTCAGGGCTGGCTGTCTGCCCTGATGGTGAATCTTGGCATCAGGAAGTCTGCCCAGGGGTCTTCAGAATCTCAGCTCCTTTGTCTTGCAGAAAATCCACCATCTCTGGGAAATAATTTAAAAAGTCAAGTAGTTAGTCAAGGGAGAAGATTATATAGGGGTCATTGAAATTTGTTCAATAGGGGGCCATTACAGTACAAAAAAATGAACCACTATATTTACCTATTTGATTTATTGTACAATATAAAATAACGTTTCAAAATTACAATTCAGTATTAGTAATAACAAAAGGCTGTTGAGTACAGTAAAAGATTTTTTGAAGTTTTTTATCCTTCAAATGTATCTCACTATGCATGTACAGTTAGAGTGGTATATTCAAAGTCATTTAATAATTATTTTTTATTTGCTTTTATATTACTAATTTGATATACAATTAGAGTAATTTATTCTTATTTATGTTCAATATTAAGTATTTTATTTTTTATTTAATTTTATTTTTGAGCACATAAAATATATAGTGTATAAAAAGGTGTGTGTGAAGTCTCAGTTCCATCTCTTTCTCATCTACCCTGTTTCACCTTTCAGTGTTTCTTTTTGCAACACACACACACAAACACATACACACACATACATATATACACACACCTATATACACATTCATACACATATACACACACACTAATATATGCTGCACTGCATCTTGCTTTTTTCATCTAATAATATGGCATATATAGTATGGCCATCACTCCATATATAGAGATCTTTCGCATGTTTTTGGTATATCTGTATAGTATCCCATTGTGTGAATGTACTATAGTTTATTCAACCAGTCCTCTAATTGTTAGGTAGTTAGCAAGGGATTCTAGGTCTCCTAGGGATGAAAGATTGTGCCTTGCCTTGGTGCAATTGCGCCACCTGGGAAGAAGGACGAGGGTGGGCCCCAGGCCTTCATCTTGGTCCTGCCCACCCTAATCCTCTCCCAAGTGACTGCCGTTCCTAGGGTAGGAGGAAACACTCTACAATCTGCCTTTCAGAACTTAGCCTCCCAGTTGCTAAAGAATGCAGAGGACTCTCTAGCCCATGGGCCAAGCAACATAGGTACCATAGAGTCTGGAAATTGACCTAGAACAACCCTCATGTGTAGAACAACCCATATGCAACTCCCAACTGTCCAATCAAAGTGGTCCATGGTGACCTCTGAGCCCCTAGGGAGGTCCCAATTCCAGCACTATAAAACAAGACTGAGACCATAACCAGTTTGGCCCCTTCCTTTTGCTCTCCCTTTGCTGCGACAATGGGTCTGGTCGTCATCTGTGGCGTGTCATGCTCTGTAAATCTACATCTTGCTCTTGCTCTATAACCCTATCTTTCTGTCCTCAATAAACCTCATTTTCATACTTGCCTTACTTTTGTGCATCTGGTCATTCTTTGACCATGGGCATGCCAGGAACTGACATTTTCACACTGAAACCTGACATCCTGATGGACACTTAGATTGTTTCTAGTCTTTTAATATTATAAATATAGCAGAATGAATAACCTTGCGTTTATATCACTTTTGATTTGTGAAAGTATATCTTCGGTGCAAATTCTTAGAAGTGTCACTGCTACTAAAAGGTAAATGCATATGTAATTGTGTTAGATACTGCCAAATTCTCCTCCATAAGGCCTATGCCATTTTTCACTCTCATTAGCAACATATAAAATGCCTATTTCCTTGCAGCTTCACCAATAGAGTATGTTATCCAAATCCAACTTTTGGATTTTTGCCAATCTGATAGGTGAGATTGTATTTCAGGATAATTTTAATTTATATTTCTCTAACTATGAGTGAGATTGAGCATCTTTTAAAATGTTAAAAGCCTTTTGAATCTTTTCTGTCAACTATCTATTTATAGTCTTTGTCTATTGTTTGGGGAAAAAACTCAAACCGAACTTATCCTCTGCTCTGTCTGATCCCGACAATCATCAACACAGAAAACTTCTGTGACCAAATGTGGGAGGGTCTCCTCAAGCAAGCAACCAGTCCCTCGGCAGATACCAGCTGGGTGTCCTCCAGTTCCGTTCTGACACTATCTGCCTGAGATAGTGTCAGATCCCACAGGTTGAGGGCTCAGTCCCCAAGACTGCCCCCACTTCAGACACCACTTATAAGTCTGGGTCTCTGGAACTTCAGACTGACAGGCTTCAAGTTGGGGTTCCCACGACCTCATCTTTGGTTTGATTAATCTGTTGGAGCAGCCCACAGAACTCAGGGAAACACTTAGGTTAGTTGGCTTATTATGAAGGATATTACAAAGGATACAGATGAAGAGATGCATAGGATGAGGTACCTGGGAAGGGGCACAGATCTTCCATGCCTTCCCCAGGTGTGCCACCCTGCGGGAACCTCCACATGTGCAGCTATCCAGGAAGCTCCCTGAATTCAGTCCTCTTGGGTTTTCCTGAAAGCTTCATTACATCAACATTCCTTTCTCCAGGGTATGGGGAGGGACCTTCTCTGGAAAGAGGGTCTGATGACCCACGATCAGAAGGGAGGGGGAAGATTAGAGTCCTGCCTTGGGGTGGGTGAAAGGTGGGCAGGGGAGGTCAGAGAGATTTTGTTTCCTGAGGCCTGCTATTAATATTTACTAGATTGTAGTCTAATTTTTTAAAGGACTTAACACAAATCTTTTTTGATGCAATCAAAGTCACTTTTCACTTATCTATCAGAGAGATATAAAACATAAAATCGAACCAGCAAGGAAATATCTCAATATTTTACTTTGCTCCTTCACCCCGAACTCACTCTAAACAAAAAGTATCGATGATCCCTTAAATTTTAACCTTTCTTCATAGGCCCTATTGAGTCAACTGGAGTATTTTGGCATTAAACCATCGTTTTATTGTTTTTCATAATCTTGGCCACAGTCAGCTGGTTTTGTTAGATCGTAGTGTTAATGAAACTAAGGTTGCAGTTTTGATGCCCATATGTGCTGTTAGCTCTACACTAAGAAAAGCCGTTCCCCAGCCAGAAGTGGGGCTGCCCATCTGCCTCACATTCAGACAGAAGTCTTAAAAGAACAGCCCGTGGGTAAGGAGAGGCAATGGTGTCATCGCCAAACATAGTTTGCCGGGGGGGTGAATGTCCCAACTCCTGACTCTTTGGAGGCCTGGTGTAGGTTTTTGCCCAGGAATTTTGCTCTGAGGTCAGCAGCCAGTTGAGAAGACATGTGTCGAACAGGAAAGCATGCAGAGCTCTGTTCCGTGTTGTTCTTAGAGCTGGCTGTCCCTAGAGGAATGGCAGATGGGCTCACCCATGCGATCCCAGCAGTAGCGCTAAAACTATGTGCAAAGTCCCTGCATATGTTAACTATTGCTGCATAACAAACTACCCCCAAATGAAGAGCTTAAAAGAATAATAAACATGTATTATCTCACATGTTTCTGTGGGTCAGAAACGGCTTAGCTGGGGAGCCCTGGCTTGAGATTGTGTCAAGATGTCACCCAGGGCTGCAGTCCTCTGACAGCGTGACTAGGGCTGGAAATCCCACTTTCAAGATAGTCACTGTTATCAACTCAATGTTGTGTCCCCTCTAAATTCATATGTTGAAACCTAATCCACACTGTGCTGATATTTGGAAGTGGGGTCCTCGGGAGGTGAATAGGTCATTAGGGTAGAGCTTTCATGAGTGAGATTAGTGCCCTTATGAGAGAGACCCCAGAGAGCCCCCTCACCCCTTCCACCATTGAGGACACAGTGAGAAGTAGACCGTCTGTGAAGAAGTAGGTCCTCACCAGACACGGAATCTTCCAGTGCCTTGTTCTTGGACTTCCCAGCCTTCAGAATGGTGAGAAATAAATTTATGCTGTTTATAAGCCCCCAGCCTGTGGTATTTTTGTTATTAGCAGCCTGAGTGGACTGAGACAGTCACTCAGATGGCTGGCATGTTCATGCTGGCTGTAGGCAGGAGGTCTCAGTTCCTTTCCAGGCGGCCCTCCACAGGGCTGCTTGAGTGTTTTCACTACGTGATGCCTGGCTTCCCTCAGAGCAAGAGATTTAAGACGGAGCAAGGGGGAGGCTGCAGTGCTTTTTAGGATCAGTCCCGAACCCACACTCCGTCACTTCTGCTATATTCTGTTTGTTAGAAGTGAGTCGCTGAGTCTGACCCACACCCAAGGGGAGAGGAATTAGCCTTCACCTTTTGGAGGGAGGTGTCACAAAGAATTTGTGGACATATTTAAAAATTGCCACAGTCCCTGAGGCCAAGATGCTTTTCCTCTTATAACTGAAGTGCTGCCTGACCCCCAGCCTGTGCCGCACGTCTACCTCTGTGGTAGACCTGATGGGAAAGCAGAGCTAGATGCAGCCTCCTCCCAGGTAGATGCAGTCTCCTCCCTCTCCCCTCCTCTCCTCTCCCCTCCCCTCCCCTCCCCTCCTCTCCTCTCCCCTCCTCTCCTCTCCCCTCCTCTCCTCTCCCTAAGTCAATTCCCACTTAGGAATTGACTTTCATCACATCTGTTTTCAGTGTCCCTTGACCTGTTATAATAGTGGAACTGACTACCATGCAGCTTTCTGGGTCTCAACAAGCAATTCTATTTCAGTAGGTATGAGGAGCCAGTGAATCTACATTTCTGCAAGTGTACTTTACAAGTATTCCAGATAAAGTGAGCCCTTTGCCTTGGCCCAGAAAGACAGAGTGAGACACTGGCTTTTCTAACACTGTGCTTCTGTGTCACCTAACAATGCCATCCCTGCTCCACTGACAGCAAGTTGGACCACGTCACTCTATCCCTTAGAGCACCCAGCACCACACCTGGCAGAGGTAGGTGCATCATAAATGCTTGACGGAGAGATAATGGACGAGTGAGTGAATGAATTCATGAAACTCAGTTGCACTGACTTTGATTACGCTTTTTCAAAAGTTAATATTCCCAACGTCACCTAAGATGTTATCCTTGCCAAAAAGTATTTAACCTAATTCTCATGAAGCCTCTGGACGTAATAACCAGTTTATAGAAAATAGGGATAAAGGAATACATTATGTGATATCTTGAGAAAATAATTAGATGAATCTAGAATTTGGGCCATTCTAAAAGATAACTGGTCTGGAGTCTTGAAAAAGTCAATGTCGTGGGGAAAAGAAAGGGCAGGGGTATTTCTCTAGATCAAGGGCTGGTGAACCATGGCCTGTAGATCAGTTGCCTGTTTTTGTAAATAAAGTTTTGTTTGAACATAATCATGCTTATTAGCTTAAGTATTGTCTATATGCTGTAATGACATAGTAGAGTGATTGCAGCAGAAATCGTGTTGCCTGCAAACCTGAAATATTTACCATCTGGCCCTTTAAGGAGAAGTTAGCTGTCTCCTGTTCTAAAGGAAAAGAGATTAATGACTCTTCTGCTTCCATCCACGACAGTGTAACTCCTACTGGCTAGTGATCCTGCCCTACACAACTAGAATACTGGATGAGAGATACTAAACAACTGGTTTCAGGTATGAGATAATTGGCAGCACAGAGTGAGAGGAGGCAAACGAGGTGAGCCTTACAATCACCCAGACTTTCTGCCAGAGCCAGTGGCTGGATTCCAACACAGGGAGGGGAAGCCCAGACAAAATGCGGAGGTCCCGCTGAGCTGAGGAACAGATATTGGAGTTTGGGAGGGCTGAGGCAGAACACTTTAGAGGAAGAAACTACATGGAGAAAGGTTCCAGGCTATAGGGTTCCCCTTGAGTCTTTGGCTAAGTACCAGGCTGTGCATGTGTGGAGGAGACAGCACAAGGCTGGTTGAAGCACAAATCACCAGGGAAAACTGGACTAAAAACTCCTGGAGCTCACACAGAGTTGGGAGAGGCTTACATTTTGAACAACTAGAGTGAAAAGACCTCATTGGACAGCAAGGGCTTTGAGTAGAGTACCAGAAAGCCCACCCCTTGGGATTAGGACTCAACTTGCCTAAAATAAAGGCTACTGTAGCTCCGACTCAACAAAGAGTAAGTCAGTCCACAAATAAATTAACTGCCTGCCAAATCAAAACTTAACAGTCTTTAAAGAAAGACAATATGATGCCTTTAACATCTGATTCCTCCAAATTCTTCTACGTGCTTGTTTTTGAACGGAGTCGCAGGGACAAACAGCATCGTGAACACTAGCAGCAGAGCCACGTGGCGGCTGAGATGCAACACCCCGGTTGGGGGTGAGGCAGCCTTCCGGCTTCCTCGGCTGGTGGCTGAGGCAGGGAGGGTCTCACTGTGCCGGGTCAGGAGCACCAGGACTGTGTGCAGGGTGGGCAGAGGCTGGAGCCCTTTCTCTGTTGCCCTTCATGGGACGGAGGTGAATGGTTAACTAGTCACCCACGCCCTGCATGCTGCAGCCCTTCTCTGCGCCTGCGCAGGGCACTCCCTGGCCGAATCCCGCCCGCCAAGCAAAGGCGTGGGACAGACAAGCCCCGGGTGACCCTGTTTGCTGAACAGTGAAAACCAGGTTCACACGGCCACTTTACAAAAGGCCACACACACCTATGCAAAAATGTCTCCCTGCAGACCTCAAGCTCACTGCCGCTCTGACCTACTGCTCAGAGCCCCGGACAAGTGGGGTCTTGGAGATGATGCGGGAAGGGTAAGGAAGCGCTTCCTGAGGAATGTGCACCTTTAGCAAGTGTGTGTGTGTTGGGGGTGGGGGTGGGGGTGGAGGCAGTGAACGGGAGGGTGATAGAGTCTAGTGGGCTGAGGAGGGGGAGAAAAACAGGGAGTTCCATGCCATGACAGGCGAGGGAGCTAAGTTCAAGAACGGGTGTGTGGGGCAGACAGTGTGGGAAGCTACAGAAATGTCCTGGAGGTTAGGGAGTGGAGAAAGTTCACTGGATCTGGCTGCTTGGCGGACCCTGGGGTTAAGGCCAGAGTAATTTCCTAGGGGTGGGAAGGTGGGAGGACCTTAGGGATCGCACGGGGAGGTTGGAAATGGAGACACTGGGTGCAAAACAGTTTTGGCAAGAAGTTTGGTGCAGCGCTGTGCTGGCTGCAGAAGAGCACGTCCCGCATCGCTGGAGGGCACGAGGAGAGGGCTTTGCTCCTCAGTGTCTGGAGACCTGCGTGTGCTTGAAGGCTGCGTGGAGAGAACTCACTGTGCAAGAGAAGCATCTTCTGCTGTAACTCTCTCCTTGGCAACGAAAGCAGAAGCAGCAGCAACAGCACACGGAAACATCTGGAAAGATTCTCTGCAAGGATCTGAAATTGGCCACAGTGGTTTTTAAGGAAGAAGCTACTGAAAGGCAGTTTTCCTAAAATATAATCGTGCTGGTCAGACTCATCTGGTCACAAGGAACAGAAAGCCAAGGAGGGTAGTTCCAGGGAAGAGGGATTTACTGTGAGGTGTGCACGTGCAGGCCATGGAGGGAGGCTGGGACCATGCTCAGGGCTAGTCAGAGACTGGTGAGAGAATTTGATACTGTCAGCCGCATAGTCATTCTCTTGGGGCAGGTCTCTGCTTTTCCCTGAACTAAGATAGGTCCTTTTTCTTCTGTTGGTCAACAGTGTTCCTCATTTAAAGTTTCTGCTCTTAAGTTTTGTTTATATCTGACCAATATGGCAGCTCCTTACCTCTCTTTCCCCTCTTATTCCACATGCACTTCCCTTTCAGCCAGCATCCTCCGTCTGTTAGAGTCCCTGTTTCTAACTGAGAATTTGATTGCCTGTGCTGTATTTTTTAACCTGGCCACGCAGGTCATAAGTCCCTTCCTGCTAGGCTGACCAACTTGTTCTAGTTGGCTCAGGACTTTCCTAGTTTACCATTGAAAGTCTAGTGTCCTGGGATCCCCCTCCATCCCAGGCAGACCAGGATTCCCGGCCACCCCACACCCTGTCTGTAGAAGGGCCGCCCTTAGGCCCCTCAGTCAAGAGAACCTGAGCCAGGCCCGCTGGTGTCCAGCAAGGTCACTGGCCATCAGCAGGGGTGGGTGGCTTTTCTGAGGAGGGGCCATGAGTTGGGCCAGCAATGATCAACTCTTAGTTAAAACTATACTTAGATGAATTACTCATTAGAAGGGAAGGAGGCTGGGCATGGTGGCGTGCACCCGTGGTCCCAGCTACACAGGAGGGTAAGGAGGGAGGATGGCTTGAGCCCAGGAGTTTGAGGCTGCAGTGAGCTATGACAATGCCACTGCACTGTAGCTTGGGTGACAGAGTGAGACTCGGTCTCAAAAAGAAAAAAAAGAAGGGAAGGAATTGAGGTATTATAAGTACATGGGTGGCAGCTTGATGTAGTAAAAAGAGCAACGAACTAGGAGGCAAATGCCTGGTTTCTACCACTGAGTAGCAATAAAACCCCAGAGCCAAGCAACTCATTTTTTTGAGCCTCAGTTTCTCCATTCATAAAATGAAAGGATTAGACTAGGGCTTACTTCCTTTTTTACTTTTATTCTGGAACTTTGGGTTCAGAGGGTAGAGTTACTCATATTCTTCAAGATATGGTCTGCTATCCTTATTATTAGAGTCTTCTTCTTTCCCTTTTTCCGGGTTTCCCTCCCTTTCTCCCTCCCTCCCTGCCTCCCTCCCTCCCCTCCTTCCTTCTCAGTTGCCAGCACTAATCCCTCTCTCCCCAGTAGGCTACTACATCAGTGTGAGAGATATTTATCCTTGAATAGGTATGTAGTTTTATAAGATATGAGTATTATTTTGTATATTTATTATTTATTTACATAAGTTATATTACACTTTAGCCTTCATTTAGTTCCTAGCAGTTTTTACTCAGCACCATTTAAAAATATCTCTACGGTGCTGGCTGTTGGTCTTTAAGGCCCCTTCCATGGTGACATTTTATGAGCATCGTTTAGTATTGCAGAATGCTCTGTTACCCATAGTTCTTCTAATCTGAATCAAATTATTGGTGGGCTTTCTAGAGTCACCCAGGGAACAAGAAAGCATTACTCCAAACTTGTATAACTTTGGTCTACATGAAGGGAAGCAAATGAATTAACATGTAAAGGACATTAAAGGGGAATGAGTAGATTGCTGGATGGCAAGAGCAGTTGCGAATGCATCTTTGGGCCTCTGAGTCTCTGAACCGAGGAGCCTTCCCCAAACCTCCCAGAGCTGCAGTCCTGTGCGCTCTTCCTGGGGGAACTGACCTCCCGTGTGGAGCTGGTAGACATTCTCCAAGGAGAGACAGAAAGAAGAGTTCCCTGGCTCTGTTCATATTTCCTTAGGCACAGAAAAGTGTGGCAGCGGTTTACTACCTCAGCCAGAGCTTGAGCTCAAATCGTGTTATGTCTGCAAGGTCTTCCTCCTGCCCCCTGGGCGGCCAGTCTATGTGGCTCAGAGAAAGCAAAGGAGACCTACTTAGCATCCTGCCTGGAGAGTTCCTGTGGTTGTCAGCAGCACAGGGTCTTGAAGGTCGAGCAGCTCTCTTGGTGGCATCAAGACTAAGGGAGCCTGGGCACCGGCGCGGGTGGGGAGCAGCCCTTGCACTGCTGCCTGCCCAGGGCTGGGAGGATGGGTTCCGCTGCAGGCAGCAGCCACCTGTGCTGGGGGGCCTCTGCCTCCCGCCCACGTCGGTGCCACAGACAGCTACCCCGAAGGCAGAGCGGAGCACAGCTCCCCTTGGCGGAAACAGCCCTGCTGAAGGAGGCTCTCCTCCTCTCTCCCACCTCTCTGGCTCAACAGGGTCTTAATTTCCATCCTGGCCTCTCGGCGAGCTCTGGCGAGATCTCTCGCAGCTTCGCTGGTGAGGCCTGGGAAGTCAGGACAGGGTGGGGGTGTTTATGTCCCCCCAGGTGACACACGTCCTCACCTCATCTTTGTGGAGGCACAGCTTGACTATTCCAGGCCTTTAGAGGGCCCTGTGAAGGCCTTGTGTTTCCCCTGTTTCTGTTCCTTTGAAGATGCAAAACAAATAAAAACAGCAATAAAATACAAACCCCGGAAATAAACAAAAAAACACACAGAAAAGGCCCCTGAGTGTTTCCAACCCTACTGGCCACATCCCGCTGAGCCGGCGTTCAAGTGTGTGGTTTCTGCCTTGGGTTATATGAGCTTCCCAGAGGAGGAGGCAAACGCAGCTATGGGATTATGCACACAGTTTACTGAAATGTCTTGGTTTGCAGCAGCAGGACGTAAGCTGACACTAAGAATCAGAGAAGGCAGCTTTGCCTTTGGGCCCAGGAGCAGCTAATCCTCAGGGCCAGGTGGGGCCTCCTGGGGCTGCCTCCAGCCCTACCAAGGACCTCCCTCCTCAAGGATCCCGGGAGAAAGTTTCAAGACACTTAGCAAGATAAAAGAGTTGTAACTGATAGTCCTTGAGCTTACTGTGCTAATTGTTCTCTCCGTGTCACCCCACTGGATCCTCACAACCCTATGAAGTAGGCGCTGTTATTCATAAAGGAGGACTACGAGGCTGACCCAGTTACACAGCCAGTGATTGGTGGAGCCAGGACTTGATTGTAAAACAGGCTCCAGAGCCTGTTCTGTTAACCGCTACAGGTGTGTAAGCTCACTCCCCATCACACACACACACACACAACGATGATGGACACGTGCATTCTTTGGTCAATACAGTGTAATCATTTTTATAATATTCACAAATCGCAGCCTGCTAGAAATGGAATCCACCTGTTTGACTCCTCCTCCACTTTTGATCTACACAAAAAAGAAAACTGGGGACTTACCTTAGAGAAATAGTTTTCAAACTTGAGCAAGCATCAGAGTCACCTAGAAGACTGGTTAAAACACAGGTTTCTGGCTCCACCCACAGAGTTTCTGATTCAGTAGAAATGTGCGTTTCTGACACGTTCCCAGGCGCTGCTGCCACTGCTTGTCCCAGGACAGCACTTGGAGAACCGCTGCGGTATCTGGATGTGTTAAGGCCGGTAAGACCCTCTGCAGTGTTGTTACGTAAACGTCCTTAGCAATGTGGATGGAGATGGGGCAAACGTGCCCAGCCGATCACTTTTGTCAGAGTCACTTGTTCCTTGATAACTCTCTTTGGGTCTCAGCAACAGAGCCAGAATGCAGTAGGCAGAATTCTAAAAATGCCCCCCCTGCAAAACTATTCCACACCTTTATCCCCCAGAATGTGTGACGATCTCATTCCCGTGATTGTGTTCTGTTATATGGCACAGTCGACCTGAAAAAGGGACTGCCAGGGTGGGCGTAATTTGATCACATGGGTCTTTAAAACCACAGAACTTTCTATGGCTGCGGTGATAGCAGAATAAGGCAGAAAGGGGAAGTCAGAGAGACTTGCATCTCGAGAGCTTGACCAACCGTGAAATGCTGTTGCCAGTTTGAAGATGGAGAGGCCCCTGCGAGAAGGAACATGGGGGATTGCTAGGAACAGCCTCTGGCAAGGAATGGGGACTTGAGGCCCACATTGCGTATGACTGAATTCTGCCAATAGCCTGAAGGAGCTTGGAAACAGATTCTTCCTTGAGCCTGCAGGTAATACAGGCAGACATCTGACCTACAGAACTGTGAGCTAATGAGTGAATGTAATTTTAAGCCCCTAAGTTTGTGGCGTCTGTGCTGCAATAGATGACTAATGTACAAGTACATACATCCCTGAGCTCGGAAGCCACTGCCTGACGCAGACCCACCTCATCCAGAAGATCCTCAGACCAAGAGCCGGCCCCACCTTATCATTTGCTGGAAATGGCAGTGGCTGTGACATAAATTCCAGGCCCACCAAGGTCATGTTCAGTTCAGTCAGTGTCTTCCTGTGTGTTGTGTTGCCACAAAGGAACACCTGAGGCTGGGTAATTTTTAAAGAAAATAGGTTTATGTGGCTGTCAATTCTGATGGCTGGAAAGTACAGGATTGGGCAGGATGCTGGCACAGGACAGGGAGATGGCAGGCTCTTTTTGACAACCAGCTCTTCTGGGAACTAATAGAGTGAGAATGAGAACTTACCCTTGAAGGAGGGCATTAATCTATTCATGAGGGATCCACCCCCATGACCCAACACCTCCCACTAGGCCCCACCTTCAACACTGGGGATCTAATTTCAACATGAGGTTTCCAGGAGACAAATATCCAAACCATAGCAGTTGGGGTGGGGTGGGGAGAAGCTAAAGGTTGTCAGAGCACCCTGAGATCTGCCTGCCTAACCAACCCTCAGCAGACACTAGCCTGGCTCAAGAATACAGGCAGCCTGGCCATGATGACTCACGCTTATAATCCCAGAACTATGGGAGGCTGAGATGGGAGGATCACTTGATGCCAGGAGTTCGAGACCAGCCTGGGCAACACAGCAAGACTATTGGGGGGAAAAAAAAAAAGAATGCAGACAGATCACTCGCCCACAAGTGTGTGCCCTTCATGGAAGAGCAGTTTCAAAACAGTTTAGGAAAACATTGTCCTCCTGCACTGCCACAAAGTCAAATAACCTACTTTCTTGTTCTGAAATTAATCAACTGTGAAACGGAGGCACGGCCCTGGCCAGGACATCGGGAAGTTCAAGCAAGAGGGTGGCATAAATGCACAGAATCCATACAGCCACGACTCCCACCCCAAATATTCTTGTTATTCTTGAATCAAAGTAAAAACTTAAGTATGAGTGGACAGTTTTGATTCTCAACATGACCTCGTACGGCTATGATAGTAAGCTCACCATTCAACCACCCTGTCTTTTTTTTATTGAAAAGGTGAATATAACCCTAGGCTGCCATAATCAGACACAATTCAAGTCAATAAAACAGTTTAGGAGATACTTCCTAGTATTGAGATTTCCCCCAAATATTCACCCTAAATGATTTATAGACACCTGATGCTCACTGAGTAGAGAGTCAACTCTTAGGGTCAAGATTCCACATCGTCTCTGTCCTGGACCCTCACCGTGCATTGATCCTCCTGCCACAGGTCCTGGGGGGTGGGAAGAAAGTGGCACAGGTTCCCTCTTCCCCCATCCTTGCTCATACTCCCTGCAGGTCTGCAACCCTGGCCTCTGAATGCAGAGCTGAGCAGGACATGGCTTTCTGACTGCAGTTACTCCTGTCATGACATCTGCCTGCTGTCACTGCTCTAGCCCTAATGACCAGCCCTGTTGTGGAGGAAGATACTGCCTTGTGCTGACACAGGTCTAGCTTCTGCGTTTCCCAGCAGAGTCAGGAGCTGTGCATTCTGACCCCGTGTTCCTCTTGCCTCAACCTGGATGCAGAATTGAGGACCACTTTCCTTAGGACCCTGAGCTTGCCGTCCAGACCTTTTCTGATTTTGTTGATCATCTCCGGATTTTGGGGTGATGGTGGTCATAGACAGTGTCCTCTGGTGCAGAGCGGAACGTCTAGCCCTCTTTCCTGCACCTTCTCTTTTTTCTCCCCCAACCCCCTCTACTGAGCCCCTGCCTCTCCACTAGGGTAGGGGAAGCCACACGGTGCCATTCTTACCCAAATGTTTGGGAAGATATTCTTTTTGAATTTTGGAAGTCTTGAAGGGTTTTGAGACACAGGTTTGCAAGCAAAACTAGCAGGTTCCTGTTTTTCCATGTCATCCAAGCTTGTGGCTTTGTTTTGTTTTGTTTTTCTATGTGCTGTAAATGGTTGAAATATTTGGGACTTCTTTGTTATCAGTACTGGGTTGGTATTTGGTCGGTCGTCAGAGTGAATATGGCCCTCATTGCTGTGAAAACAGATTACACTGCAGGATCATGGGCTGGGCAGCTAGATTTTTGAAACATGAATTTGCCAATTCATCAAACTTTTTAAAAAACGCATTTGATCACACACACAGACAAACACAGCTTCCACAAAGCAATTTACTTCCCACCACAATGTGTTCAATCAAATATTTTGTTCAGAAATACATGACCATGCTTAGTTTCACTTCCCACCACAGTTCTCTGATAACCTCTGAAAACTCTGTTTTTGTGGTTTTACTGTCATTCTTTATTTATCTCTTTAAACTATAATTATTTCAAAATTACAGTTTTTAACTGGAATGTGGATTGGTGGTTAAAAGCAAAAAGCTTGATGTGTAAGTTTGAAAAGCAGTGAAAATATGCAAGAAACTCAGGAAAATTTAGAACCTGGTATTATTGGTAATTGTAACAGAGTGTTACCCCCAGGGACCCATTGAGAACTTGCCAGTAAAGAAGGATGAGGTTACTAACCAGCCACAAGTGAGTGAGTATACAAACATGGTTGATCTAAAATCTTGGGGTACCCTTGGATGTCCACATGGACAAAGATGCAAGCAGTATCACAGACTAAATAGTGAAGAGTAAATATCCCTCCATGGAAGATTGTATTTTCCAAAGAGAAAGGCATCAGTATTTCCTATCCCACATGTTCATCTGCAATGTGACCTTGACATTCCACCCATAGAGAGAAAGAATCTGATTTCCTTCCCTTTGTATCTGAGTTGGCTTAGTGACTTGCTTGAGCAGTAGAATGAAATGGAAACAATATTTTGGGACTTCCTAACCCAGGTCACAAGACACCTTGCAGCTTCCACCTGGGACTCCTGGTGTCCTGGATCTCAATACACTCCCTCTTGAAACCCAGTCTCTATGCCGGGAGAAACCACATGGAAAGACACAGGTGGGTGCTCTGGTTGAAAGCCCAGCTGAGCTCCCAGCATCGCTGTCAGCCATGTGACCGAACCACCTTGGACATGCAGTGCAGGTGAGCTTACAGATGGCTGCAGCCCTAACTGACTGCCTGGCAAAACTCAGCCAACTCACAGAACTATGTTTTAAGCCACAACGTTTGAGGTGGTTGTGTGTTTCTTTTTTTTTTTTTTTTATATAGCAATAGATAGTTGGAATACCATCCCAGTTCCTTCCCCCAATTTATTGTGTACCCTTTCAGTGACATTTTATGCACATATGTTCAGTGATAAATATATTCTTTCCCTTTGCAAATGATAGCATAGTAAACACACTGCAATACTCACTTTGCTTTTTTCAATTAACAATGCATCTTGGACATTATTCTATCCTGTTCATATAGACCTGACTTGCTCTTTAACAGTGGCAGAGTACCTCATAGTTTGTCACCATAATTTATTTAACTAGTCCATTATTGGTAAACATTTAGGGTTCCCTATCCCTGTGCTTTGTTACTACAGACATTCATTGTTTATTCTGCTAAAAATACTCTTTTGTGCAGGTGCCTATTATATATACAGTTTACATTCCTAGAAGAAGATATTTGTATCTTCTTTAATTCAATTGTATGTGCATTTTAAATTTTCGTAGATATTGCCAAATTGCTCCTCCCCCACAAAAAGGAAGTTATACCAAGTTATCCTCTCCCCACTCAGATTTAAGGCTGTTTTCTTCCACACTGGCCACAACAGTACGTTGATACAGTTTTAAAAAAATTGTTTACCCTGGATTCTTATCCAAATAGTGGATTTTATTATTGTGTAAAAGCAAATGAGGTTAATACTTGATCTTTATTTGATATTTTAATACCACTTGTTTGAGAAATTCTGAGCTATAATTGTATTGCTCATTCTTGTGAAAATATTAAAAACTAAATTGTATGGATTTGGGAAGGATGACATGAGCTATTAGGTAAAAAAGGGAGTTGGAGAATAATAAAGTTTAATGTGATTCCATTTTTAGGAGTTGTATGAGCTTGTGCAAAAAAAAGAGTCTGGAAGTGGATATACAAAGTGTTCATGAGAAACATGGTCCATCCTAATTATAAACCACAGTCAACCCAGCAAACACAACACTGCCTGGAGTTTCCTGCAAGCTCAGTGTCAAGTGCTTTGGAAACAAGTGGATCTGCTCTCTGGATACGGCTGAGGAAAAACTTAGGTCAAAAGAGGCAGCCAAAGAGGACACTCTTATATCTTAATGTGCTAAAAATCCATATTTGAACAATCAATGAGAGACAGATTAATTTTTACCTTTTGATAAAAAGCGCAGATATCAGTGATATAACCATTTTTACAGGTCTTTGTTCTATTTATGTAAAAGGGACTTAGGTCAATTTGCTGAAAGACTCATTTGCTAAATGACCAATTCATGAACTTTAATTTTTTCTTATAAGTATTTAGTTTTAGTTGACTAATTTTCATTTGTCGTAAGTGCACCATTAGAAATGTCATTTTGTTTTTGATTCAGGTAGTTTCTTATCTGCTGCAACTGGAGCCTGAGTGGCAGAGCGGAGGAGCCCAAAGGGAGACAGCTTCCAGCCATAACGCTGCCTGCAGGACATGCCCAGGGCTTGAGCCCATAACTGGTAGAGCCAGTTTCAATAAGATGGGGTTCTGAGATGTCTTCAGCAGCCGCTGCATTCATTGAGAATACCACTCCAAAGAATCTTGCCACTGGATTTTCTTATTTACGGGAATTAAATAGCAGTAAGTTTTGTTAAAAAGGAAATAGTGTATTGACTATATGAAGACCCACCCAGGAAAACAGAAGCATAGCAATAATGTTTAACAGAGAAATTAATCTGGGGAATTTGTTACACAGATATTAGAGATGGAAAAGACAAAAGAGGGCCAGGCACGGTGGCTCACGCCTATAATCCCAGCATTTTGGGAGGCCCAGGAAGGAGGATTGCTTGAGGCCAGGAGTTTGAGACTAGCCTGAGCAAGAGTGAGATCCCTGTCTCTACTAAAAATAGAAAAATTACCCGAGTATGGTAGCTGGTGGTGCACATCTGTAGTTCCAGTTACTTGGGAGGTAGAGGCAAGAGGATCACTTTGGCTCAGGAGTTTGAGGTTGCAGTGAGCTGTGATGACGCCACTGCACTCTAGCCCAGGCAACAGAGTGAGACCCTATCTCAAAAAAAAAAAAAAAAA
This sequence comes from Lemur catta, assembly GCF_020740605.2. Classification (NCBI taxonomy): domain Eukaryota; kingdom Metazoa; phylum Chordata; class Mammalia; order Primates; family Lemuridae; genus Lemur; species Lemur catta. The sequence continues at coordinate 46,012,732 of NC_059139.1, forward strand.
AAAAAAAGACAAAAGAGAAACATAAGGTAATAGGAAGACACCACCATTCTAGGGCTGAGGAATCCCTGAAAGCAGTTGTAGTATCAGAGCCAAGAGCTTGGAGGAGGCATCCATGGGGCTGGGACCTGGACCTCTCAGGAGGAGCACTGTGCAGCCGGTGCTAGTACCTCTGAGGGGTACAACGGAAATATGAAGGAAACTGGAAACTGGAACAAATTGTCACTGCCAGAAGAACCATTGCTGGGTGAAATAACAGAAATAGCAAGCAAAACAGCAAAGCCCTTCTCCCTCCTTCCACCTTGCAGCCTCCCTCTAATACCTCCTATGGCAATGCCTAATAGCAAGCCAGCCATCAGAGTGAAATGTGGCCTGCACAGTCCCAGCCCTGTCACTGCAAAGCACAGTAGAGAAGGGTGGACCTGAGGGACAATAGCTTAATAATTACGACAGTCTACCCCTTTGGCTACCCAGCATCCACACGAAGCCTTCTGTACATATTTGCACTTGTATGCACAAACAAAAACTGTAATAAGATGAAACTGTTGTCCAAATAAAGGTGCCCTTATCCTCTCCTTGAAACGGGAGATTAAAGTTCCAAGAGTCATTGTATTCATCTCTGGGTAATGTTCATTCATCTCAGATTTGGCTGTGGTCCCATCTAGATAAAGATTAAATTGTACAGTTAACCACAAATAATAATGCTTATATAAAACAGTAAGGGGAAGGAGGAGAGGCAGAAAGAGAAATTTTTTATGTCTACAAATAAATACATACATAACAAGTGAGGAAGAAGCTAAGCCAGAGCTGCTATCATCTTCCTTTCCGTCCTTGGCCACAAGTCCATAGCTGATATTTACATATTAATAATAACTTCCTTCTTCCATTACTTCATCTGTGTCTCCTTTGCTCTCTCCAAGGCCTCAGTTGATCAGTTTATTATCTGGTGGCATGACCCAAACTTCTTTGTGGAAAAATCTTAATTCACAGTGGTCCTCCGTTTTGGTTGTTGCAATTTGCCTTTAACTTTTACTAGACATGAAAGTACAAAGAGAGATCCCAGAGCATCCCTGAGTTCTAAATGTGGTCCTTCCTATTCCCACTATGTAGCAGCAGCCTCATTTCCTCTTGGCAATGAAGATCTATTATCCCAGCCACAAAATCAACCCCGTCTTTGCTTGCTGGTTCAGTGGCATGAGGAGCTCAAAATGGCAAGTGGCAGCCTGAATCTCCTATGGCTGTGTCCCTTGGTGGAATGAGACTAAGACCTCCTAGGCCAGAGTTGAAGGAGAGCTAGAAAAAATAATGTAACTAGATTATTCGGTATAATAGTAAGTGGAATCACTCCTACATCCTCACCTGGATTTCTAGACCCATTGATTCTGACAGCGAAAGAAAGAACACTGTATATTAGTTGCTGGTTCAAATCACATACTCTATCCTTCAAGTGGAATCGCATCTATGGCAGATGCTGTGGAGCTTCTTAGGACTGAGGCCTTCCTTCCCCCAGCTACCACTTGTGTTGCCTGCTGATAGTTCACAGCTACACTGCTCTCTGGGTGTTGCCCTCAGCCGAAAGAGAGCCAGCTTGACCAAGGGGGCAGCCTGTATCCAGTGACTGAGTGATAAGAGGACACAAAGGTCTGGCACCCGAGCCTCAACTTGGAACAATTTTAAGCAGTATCCAAGCTCCAGAACAACCTGGGGGTTCTGCTGAGGCCTCTGTTGCAACTGCACTGTGGCTCAACTTCTCCCTTTGCCCAATTCTGCCACCCTCACTCCCATCAGGCATTGTTTCTTAGAGCACTCTCCAGTAAATCCACTGCATTCAAATCACCTTTTCAGAGTCCATTTCTAGGAAGCCCACCTAAGAGATTTATTTAAATTTTGTTTGATTTTTGGAGATTCATCCCTGCAAATATAAGATACGAGATTCTTGTAGGACCACCATGGAAAATCTGGTTCTCTGACTATGACTTGAGCTGAGAGTTTAAAGACCTGAGCTGGTTATTTTTCTTTTTGTAAGTATTCCAGGGCCCTCAGCAGTATCCATCCCATCCCATCCCGCAGTCCTTGCAGTCCACCATTACTGTCATAATGATTAAGTGGAGCAGCCAATTGGTCCCCAGAGCACCTGCTCCGCTAGGCACTTCACAGCCTACCACAGGTAATATGCTTATTAATTTTGATGCCACTTCATGCCATAGGTTACTAATACCCCATTTTTCATTGACAAAAGAGCTCAGGATTGTATTGGAGGCTAAGAATACAACCAAACTCCAGAATCTTCGTAGGTCTGTTCCCTAACCCCATGGTTAATACCACATATCAGTCAGGATCCAGTTAGGGAAACAGAAAGTTATTTTAATAGAGAGGATTTGATATAGGAAATTAGTTAAACGGGTATTGGAGGACTGAAAAGGCAAAAAGCGACCACTGAGGTAACTCAGAGATAGCAAATACGGGCTGGGGGATCAAAGGGAAGAGGTTGGGTTTCTATTAGAGTGCAGAGCTTGGAGAAGGGCCTCTGCGGAGCTGGGATCCAGCTCTCTGTGTAGAGAATGTCACCCAGCTGGTGTGGCATCTCAGGAGCTTGGATAAAGAACCTCTGAGGAGGGGCACTGTCTGGCTGGTGCTGGTTTCTCTGAAGGGGCACAGTGAGGCCGATTGGGGGTTGGGGTCTGGAAACTGGAATGAACCGTTCCTGCCAGGATGAAGAAAGAACTGTTGCTGGAATGATGCTGGCGATAACAGGAAGCAGAATAGGAAACAGTAACTGCTTTCCCCTTCCTCCCACCGTCCCGCTCCCTGTAGCATCCCCTATTGGCAGAGCCAACCGGAGCCAGCTGGCAAAGGCAAAGTGTACGTTGCAATGTCTCGCCCAAAGCCAGGTGTAGAATGGTAGGTTTGGAGCTGAGTCATAATAGCTTAATAACCAGCATAGTTTTCTTGACTGTAACGTGGTTGTTAAAAGGATGAAATGATACCATGTATATTAAATGTTTAGAATTGTGACTAGTCTGTAGTAAGTGTCCAGCAAATGTTAGCTCTTTTTTCCCCTGCATCAATTGAGATCATGTGTTTATTCTCCTTCATTCTGTTAATGTGGTGCATCACATAGATGGATTTTTTGTGTGTGTTCAACCATTTTTGCATTCTAGGAATAAATCCCATTTGGACATGATATATAATCCTTTCTTTTTTCTTTCTTTGTTTCTCTGTCTGTCTGTCTATCTATCTTTCTTTCTTTTAAAGCTAGCGAGTCGCTCTGTCACCTAGGTTGGAGTCCAGCGCTGTGATCACAGCTCACTGCAGCCTCGAGAGATCCTGTCCCCTCCGGAGTAGCTGGGACTACAGGCACGCTCGCCACCACACCCAACTAGCATAATCCTTTTAATGTGATGTTGAGTTCAGTTTAGGGTTTTTTTGTTTTTTTTTTAATAGCTATTTACCGTATATAGAGAGTTGGAACTTTTGGAGGAAACAGCTGAGTCAAGATGACCTTAAAAGTGTCACCAGGGAACTTCCTGACCTTTCTGCTCTGACAGCCATTCCAGTTTTGCATTCTTGGGTGTTTACTGGACGACCTCTCTCCCCTGCTCTCTCAGTTCCTGGTGACTCTCTTAAATGTAAGCGAATGTAGCTAAAGACAAATGGGAAGCATTTGTGATTTAGAAGAACAGTTTTGAGAGCCTAGCTTTTTCCTAAATGTCAGGGATTGTTTTGACTGTTAATTTAGGGGTTAAGAGCCTGAGAAGAATGTCAGGATAGCTGACCACATATTTATGGTTGAAGAGAAAGCTGGCTTTCCTGCATCTCTGATCCAGCTCAGTGGGAAAAGGGCAGCCCGTTCCTATAGCAAGGGGGCTCCAGCCCTACTGCTTGAGGGCACAGCCTGGAGGACACTTCAGGGGTCATCTGCCTGCTTTCTCATCTGTTTGGAAGGGAAGTAGATTACAGCCTTGTCCTGTAGCATGGAGAGGCATTGTCGTAGGGGAAAAATGTCTCTTGGTCTTCTAGAAACATTTGGGATTAACTTGGGGTAGGATTTCCTAAGATTCCAATCACCTGGGGCCCTTAACCCTCTCCCTTGGGTATGTTGGTTCTGTGGGTCTGAGTTGGAAACTCAGATTCTGCCCTTTTAAAAGGTGGCTCAGGTAACTTTTATCATCAAGGGAAGTTTGGGAAGCCCTGCCTTGGGGCAAGAGAGTAGCTCTCTCAATTCTGGAAAAGGGAGCTGACATAATATTTAACCACTGCAGAGAGACGTCTGCTTAGATAAAATCTGTCTAGGAAAAAAAGAAGATTACCATTACTATTCTGTGGAAGAGGACATTTGTGGGGCTATTTGGAAGCTCTATAGTCATGAATGACAGATAATGTCATTGAAGATCAAACTATCCTCTCTAAATCAGCTTGGGTTTGGTTGCAAAACAGAGCAGCTGTTTGTTTTACCTTGGAGACCAGGAACTGTGTGGCCACCACAGGGAGTGGGTCTGAAGCGCGTGTCCAGGCAAACCAGGTCACACCTGGTGCTTATGCAACCTTTGCCAGTGATGTGGTGCATAGAAAGGTTTCCTATGGCATCTTTCCTCTCCCAAGCTAGACTTACTCCCCAAATGCGGAAAGCAAAAGGCACATGGGCTGGCCAGAAAAGACAGGACTTCAAAGCTTTTCGAGAACTGTTATTAAAGTTTAAGTGTCATCATAGTTAGGGACTCCTGACATGGATAGGAACACACACAGTCAAGAAATAGGTGTCCACCTATTTCTAATGAGCTGATCCAGCGGGAAAATTAGGTCAGGCTCCCGAGCACATGGTGGATACATCAAGGGCCACCTTCACCTTTAGAGGCCCTGGGGGCAGCTCTGCCGCTTCTACAAAGCTGGTTTTGGTAGGACAAAAACAGGGCCTTACAGTAGTGCCGTAATCTGTGGTCCGCAACCCCCTGCCCGTGGACAGGTACCGGTCTGTGGCCTGTTAGGAACAGGGCCTACAGCAGGAGGTGAGTGATGGGCCAGCCAGGGAAGCTTCAGCTGTACTTACAGCCACTCCCCATCGCTGGCATCACCGCATAAGCCCCGCCTCCTGTCAGAGCAGCAGCACCAGTAGATTCTCATAGGAGCTCAAACCCTACTGTAAACTGCACATGCGAGGGATCTAGGTTGCACGCTCCTTATGAGAATCTAATGCCTGCTGATCTGAGGTGGAGCTGAGGCAGTGATGCTAGTGCTGGGGGCGGGGGGCTGCAAATACAGATTATCACTAGCAGAGAGGTTTGACTGCACAATAAACGTAATGCTCTTGAATCATTCCGAAACCATCCCCCCTGTTGCCCCATCCACGGAAAAATTGTCTTCCGTGAAACCGGTCCCTGGCGCCAAAAAGGTTGGGGACTGCTGCCTTAAATGACTATGGAAAAGCATTTCCTAGAATAAGAGGGGCTCAGGAAGCAATTTTTGAATGAATGAATGAATGAATGAATGTGACTTAGAGAGACAGTTTGTCATTGGCTTGCAAAACAAAGATTTCCACTTGTTGACAATGTATGAGAAAACTTCAGGCTTCATTTCTCAGACCTTTATTCTTCTAAACAAAGTTCAGCCCTCTGCGTGTTACACTCTGTTAACCACAGAAGCCCTAAGTCCTCCTATAACTAACCCAGACCTGCGATTCCTCGGCCCTCACAGTCCCTTCCCCTCTAAGAAGCCAGCACTCGTGTGCGGAGCGATGGAGCAGCGCAGCAGCCATCTGGAGGACTTCCCTATCAATGTGTTTTCTGTCACTCCTTACACACCCAGTACCGCTGACATCCAGGTGTCCGATGACGACAAGGCGGGGGCCACCTTGCTCTTCTCAGGCATCTTTCTGGGACTGGTGGGGATCACGTTCACCGTCATGGGCTGGATCAAATACCAAGGTGTCTCCCACTTTGAATGGACCCAGCTGCTCGGGCCCATCCTGCTGTCCGTCGGGGGGACGTTCATCCTGATTGCTGTGTGCAAGTTCAAAATGCTGTCCTGCCAGTTGTGCAAAGAAAGCGAGGAAAGGGTCCTGGACTCGGAACAGACACCGGGAGGACAATCGTTTGTTTTCACTGGCATCAACCAGCCCATCACCTTCCATGGGGCCACTGTGGTGCAGTATATCCCTCCTCCTTATGGTTCTCAAGAGCCGCTGGGGACGAACCCCCCGTACCTGCAGCCCGTGGTGGGTCCCTGTGGTCTCATACCCACTGGAGGGGCAGCGGCCGCCACGCCGAGTCCTCCTCAGTACTACACCATCTACCCTCAAGGGAACGCCGCGTTTGTGGAGGACGAGGACTGCCCTTCTTCCGTGGACGGTGGGAACGGCAGGTATGCTGTGCGTGTGGCGGGTGCACCCCTGCTGGCTGCCAGTCCCGGTCTGCAGCCGTGTGTGGTCTACGAGGAAGGCGGTGGGGGAACGTGAATCTCCGCTGGGCCTGCTGCCTGGGACGGTGGCGCTTTGGGCTGTAACACATCTGTGTTTTCTGCTCACATTCCAGGCCCAGCCCTGATGCTGATCAGCTGCCAGAGTCCCAGCTGGAAGAGGAGGCCTGTGCCTGCTCCGCTCCTCCCCCCTATGAGGAAATATACAACCTCCGTCGCTAGTGACTAATGCCAAGCGAGCAAGCGTTTAAGTCACTGTTACCTGACAACCTGGATTTCTACACTGTGACCTTCCAAAGTTAGGCAGCAGAGCAGCCCAGGCAGCCTGGGGGGAAGGGAAAGTGTCTCAGATTGGTAAAAATTAGGCTGGGTTGGGAAAATTCTCCTCTGGTACAGTTTCAGCTTCCCTCGGGTAAGAAATCTCCTCCCGCATAAGGTCCAGGAGCAGGACTTTCACCTGTTTATGCTCCTCCCACTCCCTTCCCTAATGAAAGGCACTGGGGTCTCAATTCTAACTTCAGGCTGGGAGCTGTGGCTCATGCCTGTAATCCCAGCACTTTGGGAGGCTGAAGCGGGAGGATCTCTTGAGGCCAGGAGTTTGAGACCAGCCTGGGCAACATAGCAAGACCTTGTCTCTACAAAAAAAAAAAAAAAAAGAAAAATCTAACTCCAGCAACTAAGGGAAAAATCACTAGTTCTGAGACTTTGGGAGTCTGCACAGGGGTGAGAGTGGAGGTGGGAAGGAAGCAGGAAGCCAAACAGGTTCCACTGCAGGTTTCTCAGTGGCTGTCTTTGGCCCCACAGTAGACTCATACAGCCCAAACAACTTGGTTGCCATTGGGTCTGTCTTGAGAACTCTGGGTATCTTTAAGGCTGCAAATAAATAAATAAATAAATACAATGAAATAAAATAAAGAGTATCTCCTATTAGAGTAGTAGTGGATAGCTGGCTAAATTATACAAAATAAATAGTAATAGGATAATGATATGAATAAATCCTCAAGTTGTCACTGAGTCACGGTGACTCTTGGTGGCTGTAGCTTGATGTGTGATGTGCACGGGGGTGTGGGGGGAGGGGGGCGTGGGGCTCTTGGTGCCCGCAGGCTGGGGCCTGTGCCGGGCATGAACTAACTGGGCCCGTGGCCCACAGAACATGGCACTTCCCCGATCACCCGTAGATCTGCCAAGTTAGAGCAGAGCTGCCATGTCAACACCTAGGAAATCATGAATTATGAAAACAGGCTTTACAGTCAGGAGCTCACCTTGTTTATAAAAAAAGCTTTGGTGTTTTTAATTTCCCTGAATGTGGACTGTGCAATAAACAACTGGAGCAGACTCATAGACTTTCAAAGAGACAGTTTAAAACCATTAGGTTTCAAAAGAAAATATCTTCTCTAGGCCACAAAGGGAAGGCCACTCACGGTAAGGGTGGTGCATCCCAAAAGAAGATATGGGATTTATCGATTCTTTGACATTTTGGTATCATGTTTGCATATGGAATGATTTTTACCCATTTTTATCAGAAGTATGTAGTTTTCCAAGGATATGTGTGAAATAAGCTTGGTGTATTATTGTTGTGATTTATGTTATGTCTTAGGGACAAAACTTTGTTGTATTCATTTTCATGTTTGATACTAGAAGGTGATGGGTAAATACGACTCAGCTTACAGAAACTAGCTTTATATTCAAGCTGTCCTGAGACCCTGTGCTCCTCGCTGATGCTGGCTGGCACATGAAACTTTGGGCCCCTCATGCCTTTTCCATCCCCTCCCACTCACCATTTTATATTCATGGGTTTGGGCTACAATGAACATAAATGTAGCTTGAAGAGAAAGAGATGTCAGGAAGGGCTCTGTGTGTGGAAGCTGGGGAGGGCAGGACAGCCAGTTTGTCCTGTTCCAAGGATGTTCCTGTCCCAAGTCAGAGAAAAAGCGCTAACATAGAGCCCTTGTGTGCTCCCAGAGACAGTGCTTCAGGGCCAATGGCTTCAGGAGCTCAAGGTGAGAGTGAGGCCTGCAACAGTAGGGAGTCAGAAAATGGGAATTGGTTCACTCATTCAGCATCTGTTTATTGAGCATCTACTTTGTGTCAGGGCCAGGGCCATCAAGTGGGAATATAACTGAAAAACGAAAGCAACAAAAGAGCAGGAACGGGTCTGCCCTCGCAGAACTTCTATTAATAGTTGAGAGGGGGAAACAGATACTGATTCATTATCTGTATTGTCTACTAATATTTTTGATACCAGTGAGGGGTCCTGGAGCCCTAAGAGGGATTTGGACTCCTCAGAGGTCGCAAGGCTTGCTTGGGGAAGTGAAGTCGGGGCCATCGCCTCGCATAATCCCAGGGAGTACTGTTCTCAGGGACAGCCAAGCCACTGGTGCCTGTCGACCTGTGAAGACTGTGCTGGGAGCTAAGGGAAAAGTAGCTGTCTGCTAGGCAAAGATGAGAGGGCAGCTCTCTCTCGGGAGGGAGGCCTGGCAAAGCCCCACGTGGGAGGCAGTATTGGGAGGCATCTTGCAGGCCGTGTAAATTGTATTTCCCTGCAGCTACAGCCCTCAAACAGAGCTGTCTTCTAGTACTGAAGAAATCACATCCACCAGCTTTCTTGCTTTGAGACCACCCACCATGCTCTCTTTATGTCTTTGTTTGAAGTTCAGGAGCCAACATGATGGGAGGACCAGTGAGTGGCTGCTGGACCCTTCCCTACCGCCAACCGGGTCCCTACTCAGTCTCTCTGACCAGCAAGGACACACATTCCTCACAGAGTTTTTGGTTTGTTTGTCCAGATATTCATCTTTTCTTTTTTTCCTTTTTTTTTTTTTTTTTGAGACAGGAGTCTTGCTTTGTTGCCTGGACATGAGGGCAGTGGCATAGTCATAGCTCACTGCAACCTCAGACTCCTGGGCTCAAGTGATCCTCCTGCCTCAGCGTCCTGAGTAGCTGGGACTACAGGTGTGCACCACCACACCCAGCTAAGTTTTGTATTTTTTGTAGAGACAGGGTCTCCCTATGTTGCTCAAGCTGGTCTTGAACTCCTGACCTCAAGCAATTCCTGCCTTGCCCCAACAAAGTGCCAAGATTACAGGCTTGAGCCACTGAGCTGCAAGATATTTGCCTTTTGTCATTCTCTCATTCGGTATCTTTTATCAGTGTGAGGAGTGGAAGGACAGATCTGGGGTAGTGAGTAGTTCTCCCGGCTCTGCTCTCTCCCCTTAGATTATTAGTGGAGAAAGAAGCCCTGGTTCTGGGCAGGTGCCTGAAGATTCAGTGTCTCGGCCAGAACCTGCAAGGCCTTGTCAACCTTGTCAGTCTTGTCAAATATCGTGGGCTTTGTCTGAAGAGTAATTAGGAAGCCGTGGAAGTATTTTTAATGAGGGGGGAGCTATGATCAGATTCTGAGCACTCACTGGTTAGGGTAAAACCCAGAAGACATATACTGATATAATATTAACCTTCTGGCCAAGTTCAGAGCGAAGTGACCAGAACCCTGTGAGCCATCCCTACCCTCTCCTCCACCCTCAGCCCTCCGTGGGGCTGTGAGGGTGGGCTTGCTCAGGAGATCTACACAGATTTCAGAGTAAAGCTAAAAGGTCTTGTTAGTTAAAGAAAACAGATTTCTTAATAACTTACTATCTGGAAACATCTCCTGGGAGCCCATGTGGGCTAGGCCTTTTGGCTCAAGAGACTGATAACTGCTGATGATTTTGCTGCAGCAGAAGAAAAGCGATTATCCAGGTTTGGGAAATGGGGCCCAGATGCCAAGGGGAAGAAGCTTTCACAAGCTCTTAGGGCTTCCTTTGGACTGTCAGAGAGGTGGATGTCTTGTGCAAAGAGGCTCAACATTTCATTGCCATCTGGGAAGTGCCTTTCCAAGGTGGAGCTTCCCAGAGATCCCACTCCCCTTGCCTTTTGCTCCACAGAGCCAGGTGTGGGTCTAAGTTTCAAGTTCACCACGTGGCTCTCTGCTACAAAACCAGCCCTTGAAATGCTCTTCTCAATTTTTTTTTTCAGTACAGTATAAAAATAAAGCCTTTTGTTTGTGAAGAGCTGGCCTTGGGTGTCTGCTTTCAGCTTCTGACCTTTGGGGCTCATCTCAGCCTTGTTTTCTGTTGGATGGGGGAGTAGGATTGCACCGAAGCTGGACACTGCTGGGGGCTGGTCCCCAAACACAAGCCCCTCACAATAACCCAGAGGTAGACCTTTCTCACCAACCTAGAGAGAGATGTCCCCCACACGTCAAAGAGGCTGGTGTGGTCTAGATCTCAGGGCAGTCCCTGCCTGCCACCATCTGCACTCTCTGGACAGGCTACAGCTCATGTGTCACTCACCAAAGTGCCTCATTCGGGGCCCTTGATGCAAGCGGTGCTCAGTTTCTGTTGAACAACAAATGTGATATGAATACATGAAAACATTTTCAAAGAGATTAATAAACAGCCATTTTGGCTTGGTAGCTGTTTTGCTGTTTCTACATTATGAAAAATTTCAAACAAATATAGGAGTAGAGAAAATAGTACAGGCATACTTCATCTTATCATGCTTTGCTTTATTGCGCTTCCTGGATATTGCATTTTTTTTTACAGATTGAATGTTTTTGGCAAACCTGTATCAAGCAAGCCCATCAATGTCATTTTTTCCAACAACATGTGCTCACTTCTTGTCTCTATGTCACATTTTGGTAATTTTTGCAATATTTCAAACTTTTCTTTATTATTATTTCTGTTATGGTGATTTATGACCAGTGATCTTTGATGTTACTATTGTAATTGTTTGAGGGCGCTATGAACCGTGCCTATAGAAGATGGCAAATTTAGTTGATAAATGTGTGTGTTCCAACTGCTCCACCAACTGGCCCTTCTCTCATCTCTCTCACTCTTCTTGGGCCTCCTATTCCCTGAGACACAAGAATATTGACATTGGGCCAGTTAATAACCTTGCAATGGCCTCTAAGTGTTCAAGTGAAAGAAAGAGTCACAGATCTCTCACTTTAAATCAAAAGCTAGAAATGATTAAGCTGAGTGAGAAAGGCATGTTGAAAGCTGAGACAGGTGGAAAGTTAGGCCTCTTGCACCAAACAGTTAGCCAAGTTGTGAATGCAAAGGAAAGGTTCTTGAAGGAAATTAGAAGTGCTACTCCAATGAACACATGAATAGTAAGAAAGAGAAAAAGTCTTATTGCTGGTATGGGAAAAATCTGAGTGTTCTGGATAGATCAAACCAGCCACCACATTCCCTTAACCCAAAGCCTAATCCAGAGCAAGGCCCTAACTCTTTTCAATTCTGTGAAGGCTGGAGAGACGCAAGGAAGCTGCAGAAGAAAAATTTGAAGCTAGCAGGGGTTGGTTCATGAGGTTTCAGGAAAGAACCATCTCGGTAACATATAAGTACAAGTTGAAGCAGCAAGTGCTAATGTAGAAGCTGCAGCAAGTTATCTAGATCTAGCTAAGATCACTGATGACGGTGGCTACACCAAACAACAGATTTTCAGCGTAAACAAAATAGCTTTCTATTGGAAGACGATGCCATCTAGGACTTTCATTAGCTAGGGAGAAGTCAATGTCTGGCTTCAAAGCTTCAAAGGACAGACTGACTCTCTTTTTAGAGGCTAATATATCTGGTGACTTTAAGTTGAAGCCAATTCTCATTTACTAATCCAAAATTGTAGGACCCTTGAGAATTATGCTAAATCTAATCTACTCTGCCTGTGCTCTGTAAATGGAACAATGCCTGAATGACAGCACATCTGTTTATATCACAGTTTACTGAATATTATAAGCCCACTGTTGAAACCTACTGCTCAGAAAAAAGATTCCTTTCAAGATGTTCCTGCTCATTGACAATGCACCTAGTCACCCAAGAGCTCTGAAGGACATATACAAGATTAATGCTGTTTTCACATCTGCTAACACAACATCCATTCTGCAGCCCATGGATCAAGGAGTAATTTCAACTTTCAAGTCTTATTTTTTAAGAAATACATTTAATAAAGCTACAGCTGTCATAAATAGTGAATCTTCTAGTGAATCTGGGCAAAATAAATTGAAAACTTTCTGGAAAGGATTCACTGTCCTAGATGCCATTAAGAACATTTGTGGGCCAGGTGTGGTGGCTGGCTGGGGGTAGTGGCTCACGCCTGTAATCCTAGCACTTTGGGAGGCCAAGGTGGAAGGATCGCTTGAGATCCGGTGTTTGAGACCAGTCTGAGCAAGAGTGAGCCCCCTCTCCGCAAAAAATGGAAAAATTAGTCAGGCGTGATGATGGGCACCCATAGTCCCAGCCACTCAAGAGGCTGCAGTAGGGGGATCCCTTGAGCCCAGGGAGGTATACACATACGTATATAAACACATACACACACCCACACACCCCACATTTTCTTTATCCTCTTATCAGCTGATGGGCACTTAGGTTGATTCTGTATCTTTGCGATTGTGAATTATGCTGCAATAAACATACGAGTGCAGCTATCTTTTTGATATAATGATTTCTTTTCCTTTGCATAGATACCCAGTAGTGGAATTGCTGGATTGAATGGTAGATTTACTTTTAGTTCTTTGAGAAATCTCCATACCCATCTCCATACAGGTTGTACTAATTTACATTCCCACCAACAGTGTATAAGTGTTTCCTTTTCACCATATCTACATCACCATCTATTGTTTTTTGACTTTTTAATAATGGCCTTTTTGATTGGAGTAAGATGGTATCCCATTGTGGTTTTAATTAGTGATATTGAACAGTTTTTCATGTTTGTTGGCTGAAGATGGTGCCTTGAGATGAAATCTATTCCTGGTGAAGATGCTGTGAACATTGTTGGAATGACAACAAAGGACTTGGAATATTTCATAAACCTAGTTGATAAAGCAGTGGCAGGGTTTCAAAGGATTGACTCCAATTTTGAAAGAAGTTCTACTGTGAGTAAAACGGCATTGCATGCTACAGAGAAATCTCTCCTGAAAGGAAAAGTCAATTCATGTGGGAAACCTCACTGTTGTCTTATTTTAAGAAATTGTCACAGCAACCATCGAGGGAAGACCCTCCACGAACAAAAAGATAGGACTCACTGAAGGCTCAGATGATTGTTACCACTTTTTTAGCACTAAAATATTTTTAAATTAAGGTATTTACATTGTTTTTTTAGACACAATGTTGCATACTTAGTAGACTAAAGTACAGTGTAAACATAACTTTTACATGTACTCGCTTTATTGTGATATTTGCTTTATTGCTGTGGTCTGGAACTGAACTCACAATACCTCCAAGGTGTGCCTATATGTGAAACCCTATGTAGCCATCATCCAACTTCAATGATCATCAACTCATGGCCAATCTTGTTTCAATTATACCTCCACTCATAATTCTCCAACTTTATTTTTTAAAAGCAAATACAAGCCATCAAATTGTTTTATCCTAAAATATTTTGCTGTGTATCTTTAAAAGATAAAGACTCAAAAAATTTAGAATGCCATTATTACACCTAAAAAATTTATAATAATTTCTTAATGTCATCAAATATCTAGCCAGTGTTTAAATTTCCCCAGTTCTCTCTCTCTCTCTTTCTCTATTTTTGCTTTTTTGGTTTGAATCAAGTTCCAAACAGGAATAGTATTTTGCTAAGTGCATCCTAAATTTCTGGCTGTTTCATACTATATTTTGGGAGGCAGACAGTTGGCAAACTATTCATGGCAGCAGATTAATAATTATTAAATTTCACTTTCCAAACAAAAATGTTTTTCAAGATTTTTCTCCTTCTTTGTCAGCTCCCTGAAACTCTAGTACTTTCCTGGAATTAGAAGCTTATTTTTTTTCTACTTCTAGTGTACTATTAGAGATTTTCCTAAACAAAGGGCTAGAAAAAAATAATACATGAAAAGAGACAGAGATCTTTAAATGACTGTTTAGTTCAGAATTATCTGTTGCAGGATAGTTTCAAGAGTATCAGAAAACCTTGACAATCTTCAACATTTTTGGCTTTGACAGTAAAGCTTTCAGAAAAAAATTTGTTTTTTCCTTCAGGGATCATAAAAACCCCTTTGAACATTTCAAAAGCTGGAACCAGAGTCTCCTCTTTAAGAAATACAAGAGCAAATTCTCTTGCTCTACATTAAAATATTACCTGGTTTAGTTTAACTCTCAGAGGTTATGACTGTGGGCCTTTTACCAACGAGTTCTCAATTTTTTTTGAATTAAAGATGAATATATTTTCTTCTTTTGAAATTAGATATGTATAAATGGGTGTGCGTGAGTGTATTCACCTACACTCTTTTATTATAGCGTGTGATTTATGGATTTCTTGCCCACTTACAACTTGTAAATCATCACGAGTTTTATGTCCCAAGCAGTCAGCAGTGGTTATAAAATCCACAGAGAGCGGCGCTAAATACACCTTTACTGGATTATTCTTAAGGCATTGATGACAAATCCGAAAGTGAACACAACTCCACCAGAATGACTTTCACTTACCTTTGGGAAACCGCAAAGATCTCAGATAGGGAATTTTGTTTGTCTTGAGCTTTTAAGAAGATTAATTACCAGATGAACTAGTAAGGGAATCAGTTCTCTAGGTTCCAGAAGTGTCCCTATAATAAAGAATTCTCCTTCTATCACAAATCCTACACACGTAAATCATAGACACAAACAGATACATGTTCTGGAATCTGTGCTTATAGGCAAGGCATAAGAAGACAGAGATTTTCCTGTTCTGACCCTTCCATTCATTAGTTTAAAAGAACAAATTTAAAAGGGGGCATATATGTGTGTGCGTGTGTATAAATATACATATATATATATATGTGTTTGTATTATATATACTCATTTTTTTCAAATATATGGACCATCTCTTGAAGAATACATAAGAATTGGTAATAATTATTTCTGGGGTGAAAGTTGGGAGACTCGTTTTTCACTTTATGGTAATTAATGAATTTTTTTTACCGTGTTCATATATTATCTATTCATAAAATTCTTTTTAGAATAAAAGAGAAAGAGAAGGAAATGATCTCTCTCCATGTACTTCTACTGTTAATCTCATCTCCTTGAGTCCTAGAGTGAGTAATTTTCATTGCACTGTTGCTTATATATATAATAGGTAAACACACAAAACACACAGATGCAAATGTGATACATCCATCTATGTGGACACAAATACATTGTAATATGAATAATAATTTTTTTTGTAGAGACGGGGTCTTGCTGTGTTGCACAGGCAGGTCTGAAACTCATGGACTCAAGGGATCCTCTCTCCTCGGCCTCTCAAAGTGCTGGGATTACAGGTGTGAGCCACCACGTTTGGTCTGAATAACACTTTGACATGGACACATATACACAAAATCTCTGGGGAAGGAACAGAGCTGTTGTGTATATGAAAGATTGTGACACACACCTTTTGTTGCTAAAGTCCTCTGCTGGCTAACGATCAGCATAAGAGCAGCACACACAGAGCACTATCAGATCACCACATGAGTCTGTCTCCCCAAGCCAGCCCCCACTGCCACACCTTGAAAAACTGTTTAGGGCAGACAGTAATTCACTTCCAGATCAGCCAACACACCTTTGTACTTTGAGAGGTGAAACTGAGAGTAACCTAAGTAAGCTGGTTTCTTGGCGGAAAGAGGAGATGCAGGATTAAGTCTGCACAGTTTCCCTGTAGGAGAGGGGCTTCTGGAACGCCCTGGTGCTCCTCTCCACACTAGTTGTTCCTTCTTCCTGGAGGGACCAGAGCTCTTGGAGAATCTGAAGAGAGCTCTGGTCCTTCCCTACAGCTCTCCAGCACATCCCCACAATTTCAGGGGCTCTGTGAATCCCAGACAACTCTTGTAAAACCTCTTCTTCAAAAAGTGATGTCACCCTGTGACTTTATCCATCATTTGAGACTAGTGAGTCTTATATTTCCTTTTCCATTTCTCCAAAGCAAACCCATTTTCTGGGCCTAAAAGACTAGCTTTCCTTCTAAGCTTCTGTAGCAGAGAATTCTATTTGTATACCCAACATCTATCTATTCACTTATTCAGCGGTTAACAAAGTGCAGCCCACAGGTCCCTGGGACTCCCTGAGACTTCTTCTTCTTCTTCCTCTTTTTTTTTTTTTTTTTGCAGGGGGGAGTGTTCTCTAAGGTAAAACTAATTAAATAATTCTAAAACATTATTTACGTTTTCTATTGTGTGGACATTTGCACTGATGTTGCAAAAGCAATAGTGAGTCAAACTGCTGGTGCCTCAGCACCAATCAAAGCAATAGCACCAAGGTAAACTTAAAAATCTATGCCCCGCAAAAGATACCAGGTCCTAATCTGTAGAACCTGTAAATGTTACCTTACTTGGCAAAAGAGTCTTTGCAGATGTGATTAATTTAAGGAGAAGGGGAGATTATTCTGGATCATCTCGGTGGGTCTTTAATGCAACCACATGTAACCTTACAAGAAGGAGACAGAAGGAGATTTAACAGACAAAGGGAGAGATTGGAGTGATGCAGCCACGAGCCAAAGAATGCCAGAAGCCACCAGAGGCCAGAAGAGGCAAGGAACACACTCTCCCCTAGAGCCTCAAGAGGGACCGTGGCCCTGCCAACACCTTGACTTCAGACTTCTGACCTCCAGAACTGTGAGAGAATAAATTTCTGGTGTTTTAAGCCACTCAGTTTGTAGTTATTTTTAACAGTGGCCATTAGTATAGGAAACCAATACAAGCATCAAACTGTCTAGCAATCATTATGTTCTTTGCTGCCACACACTCACAGCAAAAAAATAAACAAAATAAAAAATTAAAATTGCCAGTTGCACTTTAAAATACCTATTGAAGCAGTAAAAATTACTAATTTTATTAAATCTCAACCCTCGAGTACATATCTTTTTAATAGCCTGTGTGACAAAGCGTGAAGTACACGTAACACGCTTCTGCCATGTGCACAGCTGTGAAGGTTACTTGGAGGGAAAGCAGTTCTGGGGTTGAGCTGCAAGCTGAACTAGGCGCGTTTTCATAGCACACCATTTTTGCTTGAAAGCATGACTGACAGATGCGCCATAGTTATCCAGATGTGTGTATTTGGCAGACATTTCCTCTGAACTAAACAAAGCAAGCCTGCCACTTCAAGAGAAATAACTGATGGTATGACTTGCCAATGATAGCATTCAACCTTTCAAGTGAAAGTAAGAATTTTTGAAAACTTATATTTGTCATTGTGAGCTTGACAATTTCCAAAAAGTGGACTTTTCTTTTGAGATCAGTAGTAATGTTTAAAAATGTGATTAAAGAAAAATATTATATAATGAAATGTGTCAACATTTGAAAGATCTGCATAACTCAGTGAATGAATATTTTCTACATAACTATTAGATAATATCATAATATCATGTGTGGGTAAAAGTCCATTCATGCAAGATAGATGAATGAATTTTAATGTGACAAAGTACAAAATATTTATTGATATGGTTTCAGATTCCACATTGCAACCAACCTTTAAATAATTACCACATGAATTTTGGTATGGTATCAAAGAAAAATATCCACAATTACCTGAAAAAGCTTTTAAAACACTTTTATATTTTCTAACTACATATCTACATGAGCCCAGATTTTCTTCATAAAATTCAGCCAAAATGACATACTGCAACAGATTAAATGCAGAAGCAGCTATAAGAATCTGCCTATCTCGGGCCGGGCGCGGTGGCTCACGCCTGTAATCCTAACCCTCCAGGAGGCCAAGACGGTGGATCGCTCGAGGTCAGGAGCTCGAGATCAGCCTGAGTGAGACCCCGTCTCTACTAAAAATAGAAATAAAAATTATCTGGACAACTAAAAATATATATAGAAAAAATTAGCCAGGCATGGTGGCGCATGCCTGTAGACCCAGCTACTCGGGAGGCTGAGGCAGTAGGATGGCTTAAGCCCAGGAGTTTGAGGTTGCTGTGAGCTAGGCTGACGCCACGGCACTCACTCTAGCCCGGGCAACAAAGTGAGACTCTGTCTCAAAAAAAAAAAAAAAAAAGAATCTGCCTATCTCCTGTTAAGTCAAACTCTTCTCTCCCTCTCTTTCTCTCTCTCTCTGCTTTGGAAAATATATGTTATTTAACATGTAAAGGGCTTATAATTGTAATTTTTAAATGAACAAACAAATATTTTCTATTTTTTGGCATTAATTTCTAATATGGTAAATACTAATAAATATTACATAAATAAAAGCTCTTTGGAGTCCTCAATAATTTGTAAGGGTATAAAGGGTTTCCAAGACCAAGAAGGTTGAGAACTGCTGTCCTATGGATGGGGGGCTATCCTTATTGCTGTCCTTATTGGGGGTGGTGGTGGCAACGTGCTAGTTAAAACATTACATTTCCCAGGTGCCTTTGCAGCTAAGTTTGGCCATGTGACAAGTTCTGGCTAATCAGATGTCAACAGAAGTTTTTGAAAGTGGCTTCCTGGAAGCCTACCTGGAGAAGAGACAGCTGAGGAAATCCCTTTTTTTGATTTCCTGCTTTTCCTCATTCTTGAAGAGTACAGCTTATACGTGATTGCAGAAGCCCAGCAGACACCTTGAGCCATGAAGCGACCTTGAGAACAGAGGCTACTTGCTACCAAGATGGAGAAAAAGATTTAAAAAAAAAAAAAGTCTGAGTCCCCAATACTGTGATGCTGCCTGATTATCGGCTCCAGGCTTCTTTTAAATTAGAAATAAACTTTTAAATCTTCCTTAAGCCACTGTTATTCTGATTTTTTTGCTACATGTAGCAGAACCTAATCCTATTGTTTCCTTTAAATGTGATGATGTGCAAGACCAACAACAAAAGACCTAACTTTATATGGATTATGTAACTATTTCTTATGTGTTTTTTAGATGGGATTCTATTCCCATGTCAACAATGTCTTAATGTGTGATGCTGAAAAAACAGTATTCTTCAGGATTAGCATTCTAGGCACTCAGAAATGTGTTCAACTATTTGAGCAACAAGCATTTAGGGACCCCAAGCTATTGGCAGGCAGTGAGCCAGGCTCGGGGGGGCATATGTGCCCTCAGAACCTGTGGGCTGTGGAGGGAACCACCTCTCTCCATCGGCCAGCATTGTCCTCACACATCTGCCCAGGCCCCACCATAGCATAACAGGCTATGCTCAGTATGATGACAGAAGCAAACAACTTTGTCACTGAGTTGGTGTTTCTGGGGCAGGACTTAAAATTTTCTTGAGTAAATTTTGTTGTCACGCATTCTCCTTGAACCAGAATGGCCCAAAGAAACAAAAGTCTTTCCTCTCCTGAATTTTGATGGGTTGACATCTCTAATGTCCCTGATTAACTATGTCAGTTGTTGAGTGCTCTCTCATGCTACTACTATCAATAGAGTAACCAGCTGAATTTGCAAGTATAGTTGTAGGAAGTCAACAAACCTTGTCCGTGGAACCAGCCGATAAGTAAAACCCTCTAAGCAAACATACTTTCTGTGGAAAACCAGGTGATCTCTTCTCTTCTATTACACAAAATCTATTACCATTGACTGGGTGGGGGGTAGACGAAGGAGAAACACCCAAAAGCCTCACTCACAAGGGCCTGATAGCTTCTGTAAGGGGCAACATCTTTGGAATAAACAAATCTCTACCACACTCCTTGGGTTTAGGATGGATTCAGGCCAGACTTGAATATTGCACAACCTGGTGAGGATTAAACATGATAACATATGGTGATCAAAAACTGTGCAAACTTGGCAGAGCTGTGTGAATGTCAGCTCTAGTTATTAACTCGTGCTCTCCTGATAGGGAAAGAAGTACAGGCACAGGCTGAATTAAAATATTGGCTCTGCCAGGGTGACTTTAGGGAAGTTGCTTAACCTTGCTGAGCACAAGAAATAATTATGTACACCTTTTAAAATAATGCTCTTCACTCTAGCAGATGGACTAACGTGAGCAAAAATGTGCTAACATAGTTTGAGAAATGAGTTTTTTATTTTTTATCAATTTTACCCTAACATAATATATCATTTAGGATTATATTTGTTTTCATGTAACTAAAACCCACAAATAACTTTAACTTAAACAAGATGAGTTTATTTCTCTGTCACATATAAGAAGTCTGGCGGTAGGTATTACAGGGCTGGTCCCTGTGTCATCAGCAGCCCAGGCTCCGTTTCTGCTTTGTCATCCTCATTCAGCATGTGGTTTTCCTCTTCAGTCACTTCGTGGTCCAAGATGGCTGCTGAAACCCCAATATTATGTCCATATTCTAAGCAGAAGAAAGGAGAAACAGACAAAAAGGGGCACACTTCACATCTGATTCAACTCTTAAAGAAAGTATTCCTGTACTTGTTCATGTATGAATCTATATTCAAAATAAGACAAAACAAACAAAATAAAAAGAAAGCCTTCCTGGAAGTTCCATACTACCACTTTTGCCTCACTGACCAGAATTTGGTCACATGGCCATACCAAACTGCAAAGGGGTCTGGGAAATGTAGTCTTTTTTTGTTGCTGTTCTCTTATGAAGGGAAAAGGGTAGAATAGGTATTGGGGGACAACCAGCAGCCTCTTACACACTTGTTCCTCAGTCTCCACTCCCTGCCTGCCTTCTCTTTTCAGTCTGGTTTCAAATATCTGCTCAAGAATTTGGAACTTTTCAAAAAAAAAAAAAAAAAGAAAAAGAAAAAGAAAAGAAAAGATTTATTTTGAATCCCTCTACGGAACCCAAACTATTAACTTAGAAATGTCAAGTATAAATACACATGCCAGATGCAAGATTTTGGCCAAAGAAATTTGACTTGTAATTTTAGAAGGACAGATGCACTTATCAGCAGGAGAGCATCAACGAGTTACAGAGCATCTAAGTTGAAAAATAGCCAAGCTTTTGACTAAACCCTGATACCAAGAACTTGTTTGTGTCACATATTTGTCTCACTTGGCTGAATTTTTGTGGGATTTTTGGTCTCCCCCATCTTCCCATTTGAAGAATGTTAGTCATTATGGAAACAGTGACATTAAATTCATATGGCAGGATTTGATTGTATTGACATATGCAAAATAAAGTAAGTTCATTCCAGAGGCTGTGATTTAATAAGTTTGAATTTTCCAGAGTTTAATTTGCTCCCTGAGTTTGGGGGGTGAGGAGGGGAAGAGTGGGAAGCCAGACACCTTTGGGAGCTGCCATGACTTCTTTGGGGTATTAGAGCTATATTTGGTACAATTAAGTTGCTAATTCAGTAAAAAACTACACAGTTCCCTTGTGGCCTGAGAGAATAAAATGCAGCTGCTAAAGGTGGCTGATTTACAAGCAGAGAATGACCAAGGTACCCGGGGAAATGAGCCAGATTCTTCTGAGAGCTTAAATCACTCTTTTAGTCAGGCGATCAAAACAGTATGCTCACCCTGGGCAGAGCACCAGAGTTGGGCAGTCTCCAAAACTAGGCTTGAAAAAATTCCCAATTTTCAGCAGGATTAGACCCCTGCCTTTTCCTCATTCCTCAGAAGGATGCAGGAAGTGTAAGCAGCTCCTCAAAGGATCAGGATTCAGTACACTCTCCTCAACTCCAATCCCAACCCAAGGGAAAATATGACATAAAAGGTGGAGAAGTATGTATTTAGTCTGTGATCTCTCCTACTAGCAAGTTCAGGTCATTTGGGATGGTGTCAGAACAACTGGGGTGGGCAGGGCCAATCTGAGGGGCTCCGGAGGTTATACACCCCACATCCCCAGCGGGGATAGTTTAATGCAGTGGCTCTCAAACATGGCTGCACATTAAAATCAACTGAGCTGCTTAAAAAAAAATCCCAAACCAGGCCAATTAAATCAGACTATCTGAAGGAAGGATCAAGACATCAATAATGTTTAAAGTCCCCCCAAAGGTTTACAACATGCAGCCAAGTTTAAGACCCAATGGTCTGATCCATGTAGATTTTGATGTGAATGGCGCCCCTTGTGGTTGTACTGGATATGACCTGTGCAAACATATGTCATGGCGCTGGGTGGGGGTGGAGAGGCAGAGCTGGCAGAGGACCGTAGGGTGATGGGTATGCCTTCCGGAAAGAAAATAAGTCAAAAGGAAACCTAAAAATTGGGCCTCAAACCAACATCTTGTGACTAGGGCTTCCTGGAGACTCGGTAAAAAATAAAGGTATTGTGTGCTTTGGGGTTTCTGAACAGTTACATGATCCCAAGTTTTTTTCTTCTTAATCTGTCCTAGTTCCTAAGCTTCATTTCTTACATATTTTCTAAGATATGTGGTTTATGTAATTAAAAGAGCAACCCACAAATACTTAAGCATCACTTCAGAATTTGCAATACCCATTATCATCACCAGGTGGCACGACTCTTAAAATCTCTGCCCCCAGTCTGTGGAGTCAATTTCCTTTCCCTCTCAGGTCTAGATGCCATTAGGAAGGGAGGATTGGTTTCTCAGGAGCTTCTGCACAGAAGTTTTCCATCTGTGGTGTCTGCCATGAATTTTTTTTTCTTTAAATTTTTAATTCCTATGGGAAGATTTAGAGGATGAGTATAAGGTGAAATCAGCACTTGCGATGTTGGCCTCATCCTGGCCAGACTTCACCCTCGAGGTGGGCCCAGGTCAAATGGTCCTGTTGATCCCACCAAAGACCCAGTGTTTGACACAAGGGAGACGCTCAGTGATACTTTGTAGAACAAACACAGAGGTGAGTTATGTGCTGGAGGTAGGGAACCTGCAGCCTTAAGGCCACTTGTGGCCTTTTGACTGAATCAAAATTTTACAGAACAAACCCTTTTATTAAAAGGGGTGCAGCAGAGAAAGAGGAAGCTTTTCTCGCCTCTTTGGTGCTTAAAAAAGAAAATCTTGAAATCAGAAGGCTGCAGGTTTTCTACTCCTGCTGCCGCTGAGGCTTCTTCTGGCGTCAGCCTGCCCTCAGCCTTAGCAAAGGCAGCAAAGAAACCTCCCTGGTGGGCAAGGTGGCTCCTGCCTATAATTCTAGCACTTTGGGAGGCCAAGGAGAGAGGATCGCTTCAGCCCAGGAGTTCGAGGTTGCAGTAAGCTATAATGATGCCACTGCACTCTACCCAGGGCAGCAGAGCGAGACTTTGTCTCAAAAAAAAAAAAAAAAAAAAAAAAAGAGAGAGAGAGAGAGACCTCCCTAAACTGTCCCGGTGGGCCAGCATGCAGGGCCAAGGTCACAGTCTTGGTCCTCAGTGGCCTCACACCCACCTGCAGTTACCAGCCTCTGATCCGTGTGTGGTAGAGCAGAGCAGGCAAGAGCTGACTCCTTCCGCCCAAAGGAGTTGGCCCCTTATTGGCTGAGCAACTCAGAGTGCATCCCGGAGACTGTCACACCTCTGTCTCCTTGATCTGTCAAGTGGGGTTAATAGTCCCAGTCTCTTAATGTTGCTGTGAGACACAGGCCTGGAGCCGGGGAGGAGCTCCATAAATGGTGGCGTTGGTGTGATAGAAGACTGTGGTCTCCGATCTCTGATTTTACTGCCTTCACCAGTGAAAACCGGCAGAGGGAGCCTGGTCACTCTCCTGCACCCCCAGGGCTCTGATCTGCTGGGCCCTGTATTGCGGGGCCATGATGTGCACTTCATGGATCCATGGTAACTAACACTTTTGGCAGAACACATTCAAACTGTAAGGTTGCTGTTCAGTCTTTTTCTTTAAGGACATAGAATGGTGGTTAAGAAAGTAGGTTCTGGAGTCAAAACGGGCTCAAATTCTTGCTCTACCACTTTGTTATAGCCCTGGGCAAGGTTCTTGCCCTCCCTAAAGTCTCAGTGTCCATATCTGTTAGATGGAGTTAGCACCACTACTCATGGCATAGGCTTATTGGGAGAAACAAAGGCTATAATGCCTAGAACATAATTAGCACCTGACAAAAAATAACTGATATTGTTGGGCAGTCCTATTTACATCTCCCCTCCCTGTGAGCTGGGCTTAAAGGCTCTCTCTCAGCCCATGGCAGCTTCAGCCAACTTCAGTTCTGCTCAACTCCAAGGACCCCCTGAAACTCCAATTTTCCAGGATTTTCCATTCCAAAGTGTCCCCACTTGATAGAAATTCCTTACCTCCAAAAAGAGTTCTTGCTTCTAGTATAATAGCCATTTATGGAATTATTCTAACATTTGATCACTTTTGCTTCTCTCTTCTTCTCCCATCGTCCCCGCAGGCAGGACACGTCCTGTTTCGGCAGAGCCAATATACCTGCATCAATTCACTTGTGCCGTTTCTCCCAGATGTGCCACCCCAGAGCTTGCCAAACTGCTCCACCCAAAACACAGGGCTTGGGAGGGGTGACCCGCACAAGCTGGGAACTCCTAACCCTAATAATAACTCACACCCTGTGGGATGAACTATTTTGTGTCTATTCATGGCCCCAAGTCCCACCCACATCAATATGACATCACTGTTTCCATGGCAAATAATACTCTTCAAATGGAATAAAGCAGGAGCTGAAAGTCCCACCAAATGCGACAAATGTGTTCCTTACACAGTGGATACAGTGGTGTGGTGCAGCGCAAGCCTGCGTATTTGTCTACGTGCCAGATGACTTCCGTATCTCAACCCGTGCTTCCTCCACCAGCGAGGAATGAGAAAAGCCTGCAACTATGAAAACTTGACAGTACTCCACAACATTACATATCTTATGGGAGTTTGTATTTACACATATAGACATGACTCTCACATTAAAGACTTATTAGTGCAACACTGCATCCGTAGCATGTGTTCATCCTCGCCATTTCAGAGTATTTGGACTTTAGTTCTCTATGGAATTTACCATAGAGCCTGGAGTCTTGTTTTCATCCGTTGTCTGCAGCCCTCACTTAGCACACAGGATGGGCTTCTTTGAGTGGCTGCCTGCATGTGTGCTGACATGTTGACTATACACTATTTAAGGTCAGGGGTGCTGTGTTATAACAAACACCTTGACTTTCCAGAATCCAGCACAGGGTTGTACACATAGCAGTAGGTGCTTATATTTCCTGATGAACAGGATGACATGGTGTTACCCAACAGAAAAGGGTGTCCACAGGATAGGTTATATCTGGACACATTTAAGGGCATTTTATTCCTGGAAGTCCAAAAGGGACGTTAACTCATCCCCAGCTTCACGTCTCAGACTGTGACCTGCTGATCAGTAGCAGGACTTTGCCAGGAGCTTGCTGGAAATGCAGAATCTTGGCCTCCACCCCAGACCTTCTGAGTCAGGGCCTGCATTTTAATGAGGTCTCCAGGTCATTTGTGTGCATATTAACATTTGAGCAGCCTTGGCTGGTCTATGACACCGTCACGTGGATGGCTGGGAACAGTGTTCGAATAAGGTTCTGGGTGTGCGTGTCTGTGTATGTGAGAGAGAGAGAGAGAGAGAGAGAGAGAGAGAGAGAGAGAGAGAAAGGGAGGAGCCAATAATAATAGCTGACATCTGTTGTGTGCCCCACGTGGCAGGTGCTTAGTGTGAGCTCTTATTAAATTCTCATAAATAGCCTAAGAGGTAAATACTGTCATTATTCCATTTTACTAGCTAGCAAGTTGTGGAGATAGAATCAAACATGCAGAGTACATGCTCACAAACCTTTCTGTTGTATATACTAGAAACTATACAAATTAGTGGCATGCGCTATTTCTGTAATACTTTGAAAGAATTTTAACTTACAGTCAGATAGAGCTTCATACATGGATCATCTTACACAGCGCTAGGACTTAGGGTAACCTTTATTCCTTAGCCTCTAAAAAAATGTTATAGAAGTAAAACATGCTTACTGTAGAACAATTAGAAAATGCAGATAAGCAAAAAGAAGAAAATGAAAAACCATCCTATAATGACAAGATAGTTAAAGTTTTAATATATATTCTTCCTTATATCAGTCTATAAATATATTTATGTCTGTATGAATATGTATATATTCATATATACTTTTAGCAAAAAACAAATCATGGTATCCACACTATTTTATGACTTTCTGTATTTTAAAATGCCTATACTATAGAATTTTAGATTTCTCCGGCCCTCACCTTCTCTTCTCTGAACCTGTTTTAATTCCCACCCATCCTTGAAGGCTAGTTCAGTGTCCACCTCCTCCAAGAAGCCTTCCGTGACCAGCCAGCCATGGGTGCCTGGCATTGCTGGCCACCTCTGCCTGTATGTTGGTGTAAACCTCATTCCCAGGCCACAGTTGCTCAGAATAGGGTCTGAACAGTGTTCACAGGACACTGGCATTGGCCTCCAGCTCAGGGAGATGCTGCAGCCACAGCGAGTTCCTTCCTCTGGGTTTAGAGGCTCTTTGGGGTGGCACGTGGGCCCTATCTGTCCTCTGACCTCCTATGCTGGCTGCTCTCTTCTCCTTTTACTTACCTGACTGACCACTGTGTCAGCCTATACTCTCCTGCCCACAGCCACTGCCCTGCTGCTGACCAGCTTGAACCAGAGTGAACAAACGAAATTGGAAGTATTCTGCTGTGTACAAATATTTCATTTTAATTTTTATTTAATTCATAAAAGGAAGCTCTGAAGCAAAGGTGACAAAATTTTAACAATTGTGAATACTGGGTGGTGGGAGCTCGGGTGTTTGTCTTTTCTTTTTGTCTTGTTTTACATTTTAAATTTTTCTTAAAAAGGAGGAGGACAAAGAGGTCAGGGAAGAATAGTTCTGGCAAAAGTACGTGCATGCCCATATGCAATCATATAACCATACACCTCTTGGCTACAGAAGACAAAACTCGTGACAGGGGTGTGTGGAAAATGATTTTTTAAAAAAAACACCAGTTAAGGAGTAGGGGCTGGGAAATTGCCTGTATAAGAAAAGGAAACCTAGGAGATAAAGATAGGTGAGTGTGTTAGTCAGGGTAGGCTAGGATTTGCTGCAATAACAAAGAATCCCTTAATCTCAGTGTCTTAACAAAAGTTGATTTCTTCATTCATGCAAAGTCTACTGCACATCTAGGTGACTCTCTAGGCAGCTGTCCCCCAAGTGGTGATTCAGACTGTGTTTACTCTGTGACTCCACATGTGCACCCAAAGTCTCCATGTTAGCTGCAGCAGGGGAGAAGAGAAACTGGAGAACTATACAGGGTTTTCACTGTCTCAGCCCAGAAGCAATGCACATTTCCACTCACAATGTACTGGGCAGAACCAGCCACATGTCTCTACCCAACTGCAAGGGGTCTAAGAAGTGGAAGCTATTGCCCGCTCAGTAAGGAGGGAAGATGAGAATATTCACAAGCACTAGCCACGTCTACAGCAGGGAGGAACCTAAGGCCATGTAACAAATAAGTTGCTCTCAGCAGCTTAGGGTGCCAACCTTTAAGACACTCTCGCCCTGTTCAGTTCCAAGAATCCACCTTGACTTCCTCGTTCTGAGCTCGTTTTTCTCGCTCCTAAGATGAACAACTGTTCTGACATTTGATACAGAGTAGGGCATCCAAGGAAATTGAATGAATAAATATCAGCTGAGCCCTTTCTGGGAAACACAGTGGAGACACACCAGGAAGTTGCATGTGCTCAGATGTGACTGTCCCTTATACACCAGGTGACAGCTTTATTTGCTTCAAAACTCCCACAAACCAGAAAGAAAATCTGTTGACATTTTGGCCCTACATTGAGATTTAATCAGTTGTAATTTCCATAGCTCAGAGCCCCTGTGCTCCCCCAAACAAAGAGCATTTCTTGGGTTCTGGAATGAGAAACACAATTTATCCTCCCTTCAGAGGAGAAGGGACAAAATTTCTTGTCCCTTCAGAAAACAATTTCTCCTCCCTTCCATGTAGCAGAGTGGTTAAGAATGAGGACTTGGTGGTCAGACTGCCTGGATCCCAATCTTGGTTCTGCCATTCACTGGGTCAGTGACAGGTATGTGTGGAAAATGATTTTTTTAAAAAACACTGTTAAAGAGTAGGCAGTTGATAAATTGCCTGTATAAGAAAAGGAAACCTAGGAGATAAAGATAGGTGAGTATATTAGTCAGGGTAAGCTACGATTTGCTGCAATAATAAGTAACCCCTCAATCACAGTGTCTGGCTTAATTGTCCTCATTTCCAAATAGTATAATAATATATCTACTTCAAAGCATTGTTTGGGGGATTAAATGGGTTAATATGTATAGTTTAGAATAGCTGACATGCCAGAAATGTTTAGCGTTGCTATTACAATGATTATAGCAGACTCCAGCGTGTATCTCATTTCTGAGCAAAACTTAACAGAAAAGAATTGAAGATGACTGCATCATTTTTGTGAGTTAGTCTAGAGGAGACAGGACAGAGTTTGTTTCTTTTGACAGTGAATACAAAATGCCATACTTTTGAGTATTAAAGGAGTTCCATGCAAAACAGAGAATGAAATCCAGCAACTAAGTTTAATTAATTAAGCTAACAACATCCTTTTACATGAGAATAGAGCTAAATGTACCTTTATGTTGCTATTGTTCTTTAAGAGTGGTCGTATGTAGCTTTGTCTAAACATGGGAAATCAGACATGCAGCATGTTTTCAACTGTTTTAAAAATGGGTTTAGGATCTTATAATAATTTCTGTGTCTGTTTAGTAAGCTCATTTTTATGCAAGTAAATTACATTTGAAAACAGAAAACCATCTTTTTTGCCTAAGAAATCATTTCTCTTTCCCAGATAGTGGTAATGTGCGTTTCTGAAACTCATAGCCAACTGGACCACTACGGGAAATGGGTATCTGATTCAAGACTTCCTTCTGCTTCTACACAAACTTTTTCTATGTTAATTCTTGCTATTTCAGAAAAACAAAGGTCCATTCCAGCCAGCACATCTCCCCATTTCTGCCTACGTATAACATTAACATTACAGATTTTCTTGGCCTTTTTATTACCAATTTTCACATGTTTAAGTGTTATTAAGACATTCTGCACGTATCTGTAACTTGCCCTGGAGTTGCCGAAATCCCTTCCCCATTTCAAGCACCCAAGTCTCACATTAGTGTGCCATGTCCTGGGACCAGAGCAAAGAGAGGCACCTCCTGCTGAAAAAAAGCAGGCGCTCCCCAGAATCTGCACACCCTTCAGAGGAGAATGTGGTGCCAGGCTGGCCGTGGGCCCTGTCCTGTCTGTTGCCTTCGCCTTCGGCGGAGCTGCCAGGACGTCACTGCCAGACACACGCTGAGCCACTTGTCTTCACCAGTCACACCCAGTGAAGGCTCTTGGTTCCCTCCGGCAAAACCAGGGCTCCTCTCGGCCTCATATCTCTCTCCCAGGCCCCTAGGGCTGGATAACCCCCCTTTGCCGGAATCCGCCCTCTCCTGGCCTTTGCCCAGGCTCTCCTCGCGCTGGCCCTCTGCAGCGGCCTCCTGGCCAGTCTCTCCCAGCGTCCGGTGTCCCCGACACCCTGTCCCCTGCCCTGCGCCCAGGGGATCAGCGCACTGCCCTCGAAACTGCAGCGGCTCCCCCTACAGGACAAAGGGGGAAACTCTTGGCAGGGCCCCAGAGCCCTCTCCCATCGGACCCAAAAAGATACTTCCCTGCACAGACCTTGGGCCACACCAAGGCAGGGTCTATCACAGGGTGGAGGTGGGGAGGGTGGCAGGAGGGCTGTTTGCCTCAAACCCCACTTCCCCAAGGAGCTTCCAGGTTAGACTTCTGATAGGCCCCCCAATGTGGCCGTTGAACTTTATCTTTGGTCTTGTCACTGGACCACATTGCCTGCGGGGAACTAGAATTGATATATTTTATAAATTCTGTAATTTTTTTGTGGACACTACAGCTATATAACATTATGTTTTCTATTAAAATAATTTAATTGTTCAATGCACACATATTTTGAATGGACTACATAGGTTATCGCCACCTTTGAGCATTTCTTTTTGATTTTTCTTATCCTTTTCTTCCATCCTTTTAAAAAATTTCTTTGTATACAGAATCCTCTGTTTAAAAAAAGACAAAATGATCAGGCTGTTTACCTTGTCTCTGCCCTGGGTGTGGCCTGCTCATGTCCTCTCCAAAAGTGTCACCTCCTTTGGAATTTCTTGGCCAAGCTCCTCCTGCCCCGAATTCCCTCCTGTCTGCTGAGCTCAGACCAGGCTCAATCCTCACCTCCCAACCTCTCGTCTCAAACCCAGAGCCCGCGACACCTCACCATACTGAGCTGCAGTATATCTTGTCAGCCCTTGTTGTTTGGGGCTTGGCATAAATTACCTTGAAGTTCATATTATCTTTCTGTTCAGTAATGTCTTTTCTACTCAGTGCATCTCATCCTCACTCCTTGTACCCACAGCATCTCTCCATGTGCTCTGCATACAGTTAGTGCTCTATAAGCCCTTCCTCAGGCTGCTGCTTATTTGTGGACTCCTCTGAAGGAATGTCCTTTAGGATGGCTTTTCTTAATCGAGGGCCCTTGGATGGGATTCAGGAGGCTCCACCAACCCTCTGAAATTGTGCAAGATCTTCTGTGGCATGTACAATTTTATGGTGTGAGGGTTTACAGCTTTCATTAGGGTCTCAAAAGGTTCCATGACCTCAAAAACACAGTGAACTCCTGCTCTGGGGTGCTCCAGTATGTGACAGAGAAATGAATGAAACAGTTCAGTTGCCTCATCTGCAAAATGGGAATGATAACAGATGCCTGCGTGTGAGGAGTGCTCAGGAAATGGCAATTATTGGTATCCCCAACCTGGTTCCAGAAATGTCTCACAGGAAGGCTGCTCCCCCCTACCTTGCCCCCTGCCTTAGGCCGGGGGTTCCCAAACTTGAATAATTATTATATTGAATTAATTATAATTATATGTGAGGAGCTGAAAAAAAAATACAGATCACTGGGCTCCATTCCAAGAGCAAAGGAATGCCAATTGCTAGGAGAGGGCCCGGAGCTCTGCATCTTTATCGAGTCTCCTCCTGGTGGTTCTGACCATCAGCCGGGTCGGGGCCGGCTCTTTCGTGCTCCCAGCCTTGCACCCTGCACTCCAAGAGACATTCTCTCCCCTGCCTTTACTCGTTCTGGGAGCTACATGTGTTAAAGGAAACTGCCCAAGCCTTTGAGAGAACAGTGGGCTGCAAAATCTTTCAGAACAAAGAATTAAGTATCTTTATAATTATATCCAGACCTATATTTAGGCCATGGCTCATATGGCCTCTTGAACTTCAAATAAATACCTATTCTGTTCCTTGTTTAAACAGGTGCAACAATATCGGTGGAGACGAGATTTATCCGGGCAGGAAGGCGGCTCCCACAGCTGTCAGAAGCACACTGCCCTTTCATTCCTCACAAGAGGGAGAGCTAATTATACTGTCATAGAGCAAAATAAATTTACAATTTCTACCCCTGAGCTCAATGAACCACTCAGGGGGAACTTTCCTCTGGGCTGCTCTCTGGCAGGACTGAGGGCCAGCTGGGGTGGCAAGTGCCCTGAGATGGTTTCGAGACCACTGCAGTGGGTCGAAGTGTCTACACTCGCACACAAACACACACACACACTCATCCACCACTCCCATACATGTGCACACGTTCTCTCACATGTGAACAGACTCCCACACACTAAGGCACAGCTCTCTTACACACATATTCACACCGCACTCACACACACAGACTCTCACATACTGTTTCACACACCCGCACACACAATCACACACTAACGCCTCCTCTGATGCCAAAGTGCTATCACCCGACCATGACGGTTTATTCCTGTGGACCTCAGACTTGCAGTTCCCTGTCAAAATGCCTGGGAATGTCCCGATTTTAGCACCTAGAAGTCTCACATACTGGGAACACCCCTCCCTCAAAGTCCTGGGCAAACAAGGATGCCGGGTACCCTAAAATGTACCCACCCAGGAATAGGCCCAATGTGTTTTACCAGCCACGCAGCACCCTCCAAATGAGGCTCTCACTTGCCCTTCTGACAGGGGCTCTTGGGGACTCTGCCAGCACTCACTCTGGCAGTAGGCACCTACCAGCCCGGGCGACTGGATAGTGCCTCGATGCCCAGCGCCACATGCACACATACAGAGTATAGTTCAATTGGCTGGGGCAGGGCCCAGCTACCGACAGGAATCTCTGAGGTGACTGCAATGTGCAGCTGGGGCTGAGAATCACTAAATCCAGGGAAAGGGTACATCAGCCACGTCATTCCCTGGTGCCTTCCATACTCCCCACAAGGGCAAGTGGGCTTATGTGTAGCCAGCACCGGGCGGAGATGCTGCCAGGTCAGAGGAACACTGAGTCTTCTGGCTCCTGGGCTTTGAAATTGACATTTGGTCCTATAACCCGACTCACCCTCCTGTGCATTAACTGAACCTAAGTCCAGTTTACAAATAAAGCATTTCTGATTATGCCACTGGCTGAGAAACTTTCAACTCAAACCTTATTTGCGACCACAAGGAAGTTTCCAAAAAGCAGCAGTTTTGACTGTGGCTCGCCACCTGCCACGGCAGGAACCCCCAGGAAGAGGCAGGTTCGGACTGTGAGTCAGTCTCACGGCTGAGGAACCATGGCTCACCGGCTGCTCTCTGAGAAGGGGCAGAGAGGTGGGCTGAGGAATTGGCAGGGGCTCTGGATTCAGCTGAGGTTGAATTCTCTTCACCTATGAGCCATGAATGTGTCGCTTTGGGGAAGTTACTTAGCTATTCTGAGCCTCAGTTTCCTCCTCTATAAAAAATGTGTAATAGTACCTACCTCAAAACGTTCTTGCTAGTATATCTGCAACCGGCAAAAGTCCTGGCTCAGTGTGGGTGGTGAGTAAATGACAAGTGACAGGTATTGAAAAAAATGGCTGGGGACACTGTACTGAGTGTTCCTGTCAAATCCCAAAGAAGGTATTCTTTTCTCAAGTCACATAAACAAGTAAGTTAATGGAGAGTGCTGACTTCCTATTGGTGTTGTAACAAATTTCTACAAACTTAGTGGCTTAAAATAACGCAAATTGATTATCTTACAGTTCTGGAGGTCAGAAGTCTGAAAGGAGTTCACTGGACTGAAGCCAGGATGTTGGCGAGGACTGCGTCCTTCGGATGGCTCTGGAGAGAATCCATTCTCTTGACTTTTCCGGCTTCTAGAGACTTCCTACTTTCCTTGGATCACTGCCTCTCCCTTCATCTTCAAAGCTGGCAATTTAGCACCTTCAAATCTTTCTCTGACTCTGACCTTCCTGCCTCCTTCTTTCAGTTCAGAGCCTTGTGATTAGTTTGGGCCCATCCACATCTCAAGATCCTTACCTTAATCACGTCTGCAAAGTCCTGCTTGCCATGTAAGGTAATACATTCACAGGTTACAGGAATTAGCAAGTGAACATTTCTGGGAGGTCATTATTCTGCCCGCTACGTAGGGGAGGGAATGTGTCAATTTTAAACTTTTCTGCTTCCAAAAGTTTTTCTCTAACCTTTGACATTGCTCCCACTTGCTTGGAAGCAAAAGCTGGCAGAAAGCTAAAAAAAAGATTGAACAAATTAGCGTCACCAGAAACATTCAGAAACTGCCAATCGGGAAATTCGGTAGTTTCCTTTGTGCGTGTATGTGTGTGTGAACCTGTTTACTTGTGGTTTCGATTTTATAGTAGATGACATAACAGGGTCATAGTTTCTGCTTGTAAAATTGTTCCTAGCACATTTGAGAGGACTAATTAGTTACATAATGCCCTGCAGAGATGACTGTGCCTTTGCAGGTACTCTGATCTCTGACAAGTCTGAGGACCACCCTGCTGGCTGCCAGGCTTAGAACTTTACAAGAGCACTCCTCCCCAGAGAGGGGAACCATGGGCAACCTGAGCAGGGAAGAAAAGACTTGAATATGCAACAAGTTCAGGGTATTTGACTTTTTTATGTTCTTCAAATGAGTCAAGAACTCAAATCTGGAGGTTAGACAGGAAACTGGAACTCAGTGGGAGGTCTGTGAGGGTGGAGGATGGGGGTGCTTCCAGGCTTTCAAAACACAAAACAGGTGGTTTTTGGCGGTGCTGGCTGGCTGGGGGAGAGACAGGGAGGGGAGGGGGAAATACAAAGTAGGCAGGCTTCCGGGAGGATGGGGCCCGGAGCCCACAGCCTGGGCTGGCTGCCTGAGAGTAGAGAGTGACAGGTGAGGGCTCTGAACCTTCCTGCATGCTGCTCAGGGAGAACCTGAGGCCCAGGAAGGAATCCTGAGATCTGACTGGGACCCAGAGGACCACTGCTCGGGCTCAGAGGCCATGGGTGGGGGGCACACAAAAGTGGGAGGTCCAGCCATGCCAGAGGCCCCCTGAAGAAGATGGCCAGGGAATGGCTTCCTCCGATGAAGCAGCTGTGATGAGGGTGACCAGGAATCTGAAGCCATGAGCCCAGCCAGAGACGAGATCAGCCAAGATTGTGGCAGGCTTTAATTATTTGGGGGTAAGAAATTTGTGCTTTGTAAACATGCCAGATGTCTATGCTTTTGTATATTTTAATTTTGTGTTTGTTTTACTTTTCATTGCTGTTGATGTTGTTGTTTTAGTAAAACTCTAAATTAGAAAAGGGTGATGGGATCCTTATTCTTGTCTGGAAAGGCCCAGCTAGAGAATCAATGCAGCTGAGGCCCCTGGTGAGGTGAACCATGGAAATGTGACAAATCACAATCCCAGAGTCTCCTGGGGAGTCTTTACTGACCTCTTCAACACATTGCACGTACAAGGGAAATGGTGATTGTAGTGGCATTTTAGGCATTGGGGACAGAAAGGCAGCATCTTCCTGGCAGGCATCAAAGTGGACAACTTACCCATGCCCAGTCCTGCTCACACAGAAGGCCGGACAACTTTCTAAGCAGCTTGGCAGATGATGCAAAATGCCTCTTAGCTCACCAAAGGGTCTCAGCTGCCCATTTTCCCTTTACCCTCTCTAGCTCTTACACAAAGAACAAAATAAATAGAAGCCTACACTCTTCAGTCCTCACGGCAGACCTGCCTGACATCAATTAGCACTAACCTCTGGCAAGTGGCAATCCTCAAGAAAGCTCCAACATGTTTTCAACCGGAGGATTTTAATGTGTTCTTAAAATGAGTATTCTAATGACCATTTTCCTGACAAGGCAACCAGGCTTGAGATAGTAAATGGTGACACTAGTTAAGCAATTCTGTGAGCGAGGGATAAATTTGTGAACAGAGTAAGGTCCAAGGGCCCGGGTCCCTGTCTATTCCATTAGACATTCCAAATCTCTCAGTCAACCATGGTTGCAAATGGGTGTCCCAGGACAGGCAATTGACTGATAAGTCCCAGAGCCCTCATTCCAAGCTATTGTCCAGAAAATATTTCCAGTGTTCATACTTCAAGGGGATTGGGGAGTGGCAGCAGAGAGGAGAGGTGGGTAATTTATTCAGGAGCTGGAAGCTGAGAAATAGATTTGGTAAGCAAATACTTCAAAGCCCACTAGAGAACTCCCATAAAACATAGACCCTCTGCAGCAACCAGGGAGTGATTTAAATCCAGTTGGAATTTCCAGGGAGAAGAAGTAAGACTTATCAACTCTGTTCAGAGCCTCATGAATAATTTCACCTGACACAGGACACTGAAGCAGCAGCAATCTGGGATGTACAAAGGAAAAAAGGTTTCCAACTAATCTCTGTTCTTCAAGACTTATTCCTAAGTGGGGAACCAGGGTAGGAGAGGGGAGCCCAGACAGGAAGCTCATCGTTTTTAGGCACATTATATTTTGTCCTTGTGTGAGAAATGTTGGATGGGAAACAGATTTTCTTGCAGCCGAAGCCTCGCTGGCTGGGCTGGCTAAGGGAAAGGCCACGCACCCACGTACCACCAGGATGTGGAAATCATTTGTAAGTCCCCCTAGGCTAGTGCTGGCGGTGAAAGGGAGAACTTAACATGAAATAAACACCCAAGCCCGGATCTGCAAAGGTGCTGGCTACCTTAGTTACCTTAATCCCAGGCTACGCGCCTCCGTCCTCCTCCCCCGTCCCGCAGACACACTGCGCTTCCTCCATAGATGATCTCGTTCTTGTCACCGAGGCTGCCAGCGCCACGGCGCAGGGGAGAGGGTTTCCCGCGTGTCCTCACTTCTGGGTCAACAGCCTTAGATGCGTGGGGGCGGGGAGAGAGCAAGAAGGGGAGGTGCGGAGTTGCCTGAACCTTCTTGAAGATCGCACGAGCCTCTGTCCCGCAGGATCCGCCCTGTCCTCGGAGCGCAGCCTTTCCTGCCTTGCCCAAGAGCAGCGCCCCCAGGCACGACTTGGGCGCCCTAGAGGTGGCGGCGGCGGTGGCCCTCGGTGGCCAGGGCCGAGGAGCGGCGGCGCTGTCTTCCCCGCGATGGCCGCAGGGGGGCGGGAAAGAGGGGCGGCGGCCGCCCTCCAGCCCCGGACCGGGCGGCGCGCGGAGGGCGGGGAGGGGGCTCGGGCGCGGGAGCCCGGACGGCGCAGGCAGCTGGGAGGCCGCGGGGTCCCCGGCGGGCGGAGGCCCCGGGAGCTGGCAAGGCGAGGGAGCTCGGCTGGAGACGACACCGATCTCGGGGAGCAGCCCTGTGGTCGAGTCCCGTGGCGACTCGGGGACCGGAGCCCTGGAAGCGGCCGCGAGGGACGCCCGGGAGATCAGAAGGCTGTGAACCGGCAGGAAAGTCGCCCCAGCCCTCAGATTCGGCCTGGGAAGAGAGGTGGCGAGCTTCCGTCTCCCTGTCTCCCTGCTGCGGGGTTTCCAGCGCCCTCCCCCCCAGCAGCGGGCGCCGCGGCGGGGTTTCGCAGATGCTGAGACCGGAGATGTCGTGGGCCTGAAGGACATCGTTTAGAACATACATTAGCGATGCTGATCCTGAGCTCTGTGCTTCAGAAAGTTTAAATTCAGGAGCCAGCCTTTTATGCCTAATTGGATGGACATCTTCCCTTTTTCTGTTTTCTCCACGCCAGCTCTTTGATAACTTCCACGCATTCCCTCATTCCACCGCAAGGAGTCTGGTTCTCGTCCCTTCACCAAGTCGTCTCCATTTCCCTTCTCCTCGCTTCCAGATTTAATTCCTGACGCATTTGAACCAAAAGTAGCCAAAAGTTCTAGTCCAGAGGGCTCCAACCCAAACGAATGGCCCAGAAGAAAGGAGGAGGGGGCAGAAATACACCTATCAAAAATCAAATGGCATCTTTGTGATCGTTACAGAACATTCTCCAGTCTTTTGAAAAACTTTACTCTGAAATGACTTGCATTGATTTGTTTCACCGATGATATTTATTTTGAAATTTCAAATAACCTAAAAGACCATGTAAAATTTTTATGTTCACTAGAACTCCACCTGGGTTCAAAAGGATTGTGAAACTGCTGTTCCGTCATTAATAAACCATCAAGTCAGAAAAAATAGAAAACAAACAAAAGGGACAACACTAAAGCCAAGGCCAGTGGAATCTAAAGAGTAGTCTTAAAAACAACCTCCTTGTCTTCCTCTTTCTTTCCTCATCCTGTTAGGAAACAGTTTCTCAGCTGAGGACAGCAGCATGCTGGCCAGGGCAGACTTGGCTTTTTTCTGGTGCTCAGAGACAGGAGAGGAGGCTCCAGGTGACCGGTCTGTCATACCACCTTCCAGGAATGAAGCAGGTCAAACTGGGCAGAGAGTGATGATCTAAACGTGCCAGCTTGGAAAAATGGGACAGCGACACTTCTAGAAATGGTGGCTTAGGGCTCCTCAGGCAGGACCTGTGGTTTGTTCCTTTATGCTAGGACTCTGGCCTTACAGTTCCTCAGTGTCTGCCCTGCTAGCTGGGCAGTGGCCCGGGCCCCTGACTTTCCACATTCCTTTCTGTTGGCTTTTCTTTCTGGGAAGTTTGGTGATTTTAACATCTCCACCAGAGGGTGAGCAGGAGAAAGGAAAGCTTGGAACTCAAGTCCACCTTGCGTTTCTTAGCCGTTAGTACTTCTAGTACTAGCTGGGCTTGGTGGGAAAAGAGCTGTGCTGCTGGCTAAAATGAGATTTTGGGATTATCTGTGGATTTAATCTGGTCTTCTCACATCTGCCATTTCCACAAATAATTAGAGATTATTAGACACATTCAGAAGTTGCATTAGCCTCAAAGAATTTAGAGAAAATCTAAATAGGCTTAAATACCATCTTGGAGTCCAGAATGTTAAGCTCTATACTCCAGATAATTAACATTTTTAGGGCCTTTTCCCCCCTCTGGGACTGAAATCACTCCTAGGTAACAATTCACTGAACGTATTTTAAATATAACATATTTTGCAAGAAAGGATGGGCTGAGTAGAAAAGCAGATGATGCGCTGCCGTGGCATTAAGAGGGAGTAGGCCACGCGGCACTGGTGATGTGGAACTTCTCTGTTCTCCAAAGGTGTATTCCGATTCTGGAGGTGTTGAGAAGAGCCTTTGCGATTCACATGTGTGAGAGACCCTCAGGTAGAAGGCGATTATAGAGTAATGGCCAGTCCCTGAGCACAAGTGTGCTGACTTCGCCTCCTGGAGAAAATTCTGGACACAGAGGTTCTATCCAGAACAGTGGGTAATGCATACAGAGGGGCCATGGCCCTTCCTCAATGCCTGCAGGGCTCCCTCCAGAGAGCTTGAGAGGAATACCACACTGGCATTCTTTCTATCATTCTCTTGCCAGTGAGAACCCTACATTAGCACTGACATGAAAATGGCGCCCCATTATTGCAGGGTGGTCGAGGATACCGAGATGAGGTTATCTGGTGCTTCTGTAATATTTAACAGTTTTCAAAGCAGTTTTATATTTGTTCTCTTATTTGATCTTGATATTAGCTATGGGGTAGGTAGCACAAGTATTATCATCTCCATTTCTTTCTGATCCCCCAGTGGGATAGCCAGTAAGAGCAGAGCAGAATTAGAATCAGAGCCCTTGGACCCCACTCCTCCACATGCTATTGAAGTTTTGTAATAAAACATCTTAGTTTCTTATTTGACTACATCATCATGCCTGCTAGTAATATATATTCTTTAAGTGGCTGCAACACTCAAGCATGCTAATTTTACAATGGCTTAATTATGCAAATTCTACTCATGAAAACATTCTAAATGTCATGTTAAACATTATATTTCCTTTGGAATTCCATTATTGCAATTCTACTTATTAGTTGTATTTCCCCTCCCTAGTAATCAGCAAGATTTTAATCTAATTGTGTTGGACAATTTCCCAAAGTCACTTAAAGTCACTTAGAAAATATTATCTAATATTCACTTTATTCCACAGATCTTCTTTTTCATTACTAGACTCTGAGTGGTTACTGGGATACTCCTCAAAGAAATGAGTCAAGGTCACAACTTACCAAAAAAAAAAAAAAAACAAACCCTAGCACAAATAAAATGTTTAGTATACACAATAACTCCAAATTGTTATATCTGTAGATATTTTTAGAAAGATTGATTGGAAAAATACTCTGACATACCCCACATGCTGATAGTTCAATCCATGCTTGAAAAAACATTTCGGCCTTTTCCATCAGCACCATTCACATTTTAGAATACTGACTTTGCAGGGGCCTCCCTGGAGTATTTCCTCAAACTTCTGCCAACTTGGGGGTGGGGTGCGTAGTGGCAATATTACATAAATATCTGCAATGAGTTCTTGGATAGAATTGCACAATGGCCATATATGGTGAAAGGTAGATTTTCCCCTGTGACTTTATTCTTGGAATATGTTAAAATGCACATGTCTCCATTTCTGTTCCCAAGAAGCTGGTGTACAGATGTTAAGTATTCGGGTGGTGGAAACACTGCTGTCTACAGTTTACATGATGTCTAATAGGCCTCTAGCATATGCTTAAAAGGCAATGTTCAAAATTAGGTCCCTAATCTTCTTTGATGCAATTGTCTTTCTTTGGGGTTGCATGTTGAAGGAAAGGATGAAGATTTGGAAAGGGAATTCATTTTCTCAACTGGACTTACTATTTTCACCCTGTACTTTAGAGTAATCCTTTAAACTCAAAAAATTCAGCTAATTATGGACTTCTACCTGAATAGTGCTGCCATTTGAGTGGCTGCATGTCACTGTTTCTGGTTTCTGACCCCCTGTCAAGCCAATTCTGCCTGATTTCACTCATGTGCTGCCGCTTTTTATAATCTGGACATTATTTCCACTCAAATGTTTCCAGCTTTGCACAAAACCTAAGAATTGGAAAAGGGGGAAAAACTTTCTTCATAACCGTTATTTGGATAATTATCACTTTGAGTTATTCTGACTTTTTGCAAAAGGTATACTCCGAGAAGAACATGTGAAAAAAATTAGAAGTCTTAGTTTAAAAGCTGATTTTTCTAATTTACATTTTAAAAATAGAACTTAGGCAGTCTCTGTTGTAATTAAAATACGATTTCCCCTCTATTTTCTATGCTCAAAAAACTCTATTACAATATATTATGAAAGGTAGGACATTGAATTTAGGACATTAAACAAAGAAGTTAAAAGGCTTTGAGGGGATTTTTAAAGATCCAGTTTCCTAATATGTGGACTAGAACCTGAAAAGACTTCATGGTGTTTAATATGTTTGTTCCCTGTCTCCTAAATGCAATAATCTCTAACCACCGCTTGATCATTAAAGATTTATATTCGCTATAATTTGTGTCAACTTATATCTGGGACTTTTTTTTTTTTTTAAACAATGTTTGGCAGCCAACTGCTGGTAGAAACTAGAATGTTTCACATTAGTCAGCAGCCCTCTTAAATTATTTCTGTGAAATAATTTACTGTGGATTACAAATTCTTATATGGCATTTAAAGTTAATGATTAGGCAGAGAGATATATCAAAAATATGATTAGTCACATATGTATCTGACTTGCGTGGTTCTAGCTCTATGTGTGTTTTATAAGACTTGCTTGTTAAAAAGATATTTTGGGGCTTATATATTTTTTCCAACATATTTTTAAAGGAAGGGAAAAGTAGATGCACATACTCTTATAAAATCTCTTCTCTAATTAAATGTCCATAAAATTATTTTCTATTTCCTGATGGCCATTTTCAGCCTAGGTACTAGTGTGTGGTCTTAAACTGTTAAGAACTGACGATGGTAAAGATCTCCTGTCTCATAATTTGAAGTAAAGATATAGAAATCCTAACAAAATATCAGATTTTCAATGAAAATTTTAATGTCTCTTTTTCACAGAAAGCAATTAGTAATGAAGTGATATGCTTCTAGCAGAACAAGAAATGAAATGAAACCAAGATACCCATTCAAATCTCAGAATGAGCTACTTCCTAACTAATTTTTGTTTCTCTACATAGTTACTGTTAAGGCTTTTAGGTATTTCATCATTCAATTTCATTTATTACCCAGGAAAGAAAGACATAGAAGGACATCCATGAAAGTTTCATTAAAATTTTATTTGCATGCAAGGGACTCCTAAAGTCTCTCTTTTGTATCTCAGACAGATATTTCTTTTTCTCTTCCCTTCATCTCTCTTCCTATTTAACAGTGGTTTTCTTAACTCAGCTATTTATGATTCATTTCATGAAAGGCTAAGTTTTCTCAGAGGGTACTAAAATGTCTTAAAATGGTTTTAGAGACTAACAACAACAAAACTATTTTCCCTCATGCTGTAAAATAAAGTCATTGTCACTAGTCTACAACCTGCAATAAACTATTAAAAAAAGGAATTTACGATGGCTGGTTATTATCCTCCTGAAATAATGTTGTTACAAGTCTGCCCTTGTCAGTCATCCACAGGAGTCACGTGCTGGATTGCACACAAAGGGGGGGTCTGGATCCACACGGAGGCTCACGGCAAATTACCCGTGGATGGCCTAGCTTGATGGTCCCTCATGCCCTTCATCACCTTTTCAAAGCAACAACATAATAGCCACACGTGTACTTTATTCTGATTGCACTAAAAGGCACCTGTTTGTGAGGTGGAGTTTGAATTGTGAATTAGAAAAATATTTGCATGGCTGGTGACAGCAAATCACGTGGGAGTGCCTGTAAGGGGTTGGAGAAGTAGCAGGCAGGTTTCAGAAAGACACCTGGAAGCATCCTGCACACACTTAAAGCTGCGTGTTAGTACAAGTCTTGATAAGTCTTCCTCTTCCTTTCCTTGCTCTGTGAGAACTTTCCTTTGCTAAAGCTGGGTCCAACTCAAAAGCCCCTTGGGGAGTCCTCTTTGGAGGACTCTCCCTCAGCAGGGAGAAGAGGTGGGGAGTGCATCCTGCCTTTCTGCTGAGTATGGAGGGTGGGGAATGGAGGAGTGGGAGCTGGTGGAGGAAGGAACAGAATCATTCACCAGTGGCTGGATTAGTCTAAGGCTGAGGAACCTGACTGGGTCTGGAAGGTCACTGAAGTTAGAGGGGAGACAGAGCTGTAGAGAAGGCTTTCAGGGAAGAATAATGAAGTTGTGTGTGGTTGGGGGAGGATGTAAAAGTCACAAAGAGGAAGATGAGGAGGAGGAAGGAGAATGACGATTAAAGAGAAGATAAAGGCCTGGACGTGGTTTCATTACATTCGATTAGCTGAAGATGTAAAATTCCATGTTGTGAACCTTTATACTATAAATCACCATTTTCTGAAGAAAGTAATATAATTTCACTGCTAAAATTATGGTATTCTTTATTTATTTTTTTTAATTTATGTTTTGCCTGCAGATGTGAGGAAAAATAGCAAAGTTCTCCCAGATTTGAGTGGTTATTGCTTAAGATTAAAAGATAAAGCAAAGAGAAAACGGGCTTTAAAAGGAGAATAAAAATTAGAAATTAAGAACCATCACTTCTTGGACATTAATTTAAATAAGCATGGTCTGACATACTGCACCATTTGTTACTTGTTTCAGAAAGTTATCAGAAGCATATGTTGAGCACATTTTTGAAAGCCAGCTTGCTTAGTTCTGTGAAGCAATGTCTGGCATTAGTGTCTATGGAAAACAGAAGAGCACACACACAACTTTAATCCCATTGTTTTGAAAACTTGGAAGAACTTTGGTATCACCTGAAGTGATTGATTAACTTATTTCATGTCTTTAGACAAACACTAATGATTTGATTTAGGAAAAAAAAGATGTTGATTTAGAAAATGGAAAATCAAAATCCAGAATTAAAATTGTCACTTCATACAAAGCTCTGATTGATAATTGTTGTCTCAAAATAAGTGACATGGCTTTTATCATTCCCTTATAAGATTACCTCTACAGTTTAGAGCTTTCTAAAGCTTATCTCTAACAGAAAATCTAAAATCTACTAAAATATTGTTGCAACAATTCAAAAATTAAAGACAATAGAAATAAATATAATGAAATAATAAATGCTGTCTGCCAAAATAATGCTAATTTATATTAACAACATGTTTATCTTTCTTATACAAAATTTCAGAGCAGCCACTATTCACTAACAGTTATGGAATCAAGGTTTATATTACAGTCCCTGCCCCTCACTAAATCACCCAATATATCCAAAGCTGGAATGTTTTCAGCAACATTTTTCAACGGTCATTTCTAAGTGATTGAAACTGTTAACGATAGCCTTTTAGTAGACCATCCACTTCTGGTGAAAATATTACTATAAAAGTCATCCCTCTTTGAAGTAGCAAGTATTACATCTGCAATCATGTTATCAAAATAAAATACATTTAAGACATGTAAGGAAGAGAATGTAATTAAATGCAGAGAAAAAGCACACAAAACAATGTTCATTCTTGTAACTAAGTCCTATTCCATGATTATCTATACATAATTGGAGCATAGGAGACTCAAAACAGCTTACTGGTCAAACAATGGAAACTCTGATATGTTTAGCCATTGAAAACTTATGAGCATTTGTCACTGTACTAGAAAAATAAAACCCAATAGAAAATCTGGCTTTCTAAAATATTTTTCTAATTATCACCTTGGCTTTCTGTGGTTCTGCAAATGCAAATAAATAGAGAACTAAGTCCTTCATTTCTTCCCAACTTCAAACTTAGCTACAAACACTCTTAAATGAAAACACAGTTTTCTGGAGTTCTGAGATGTCAGGAGTGGTAAAGAACAGAGATGTAAGAACTTCCAGGAAGGTCTGTGGAGGGCTGTGGAGGATTTAGGGAGCAGTCTGGGGTGTGCTGGAGAATGCTCCTTAGGCTCAGGCTGTCCACTCCTCACCTTGCCTACTCACTGCTGTTTGCTAAAAGATCTTTCTGGAAAAGTAGAGCTGCTAATGTTGGGTTCGTTGTTAGAAGAAACACTGAACCACTATTACCAATGCCACCATTACTCCTTTGTAACAAGTGAATGCTGAAATGAGCAATGGTTGAATCATAAAATGTTAAGGATGCAAGGGACATTAAAAGTGATCTCTCTAGGTGCAGTTTCTAGCTAACTAGGGGCTACCCTGGGAATAGAGTAACTCTTGACTCTCAATCCTCAGCTGCTTGATATGTAAATGTCAGAAATTGGCTTAGCTAAGGGATTACAGATTATAACATATGTT
Source organism: Lemur catta (assembly GCF_020740605.2). Lineage (NCBI taxonomy): Eukaryota > Metazoa > Chordata > Mammalia > Primates > Lemuridae > Lemur > Lemur catta. Next base: position 46,057,345 of record NC_059139.1, read on the forward strand.
ATTAGATTTATCCCTAAATATTTCATCTTTTTTATATCATAAATTTGAGTCCAGTTTCTTAGAGTCCCAAGTTAAACCTGGGTCACTATTGACCCATCTGAGCCACAGAGATAGACCAGTGCTGTCCAATAGAAAAATAATGGGAGCCACACATGTAATTTAAAGTTTTCTAGTAACCACATTTTAAAAAGCAGAAATAAACATGTGAGATTAACTTTAGTAATAATGCATTAGTTATTTATTGCTGCATAATGAATTATCCCAAAAACTTAGCTTACAACATACATTTGTTATTTCACCATTGCTGCAGGTCAGCAAGCATGGTTGGCTTAGCTGGATCATTCCGGCTCAGGGTTTCTCCTGAGTTTGCAGTTGAGCTGTGGCTGAGCTACATCATATGAGCAGGACTGGCCACCTCCAAAAAGCTTCACTTCCACGGCTCAAAGTTGGTGCTGGCTTTTGGTTGAGGTACCTCAGTTCTCTTTCATGTGACCTCTCAGCCTCAGGGCCTCTCTTCTCCATTTGGCATCTTCAACATGGTAACCTGCTCTTCTTTCCTGGTGGCTGAGCTCTGAGATAGAAAGAGAGACAGAAGGACAAGCTAATGAGCAAGAGAAGGAGTACCCATGATAGAAGCTGCGGTGTTTTTATAATCTAAACTTGAAACCTATAGCCCATCACTTCTGCCATATTTTATTTGTTAGAATTGAGTCACTAAGTCTATCCTATATTTTAGGGGAGGGAATTACATATGGCATGAATACCAGGAGTTTAAGATCAGTGGGGGCCATGTTAGAGGCTGCCTACCACAACTATATTTTATCTAACCCAATATATCCAAAGTCTTACTCAATATATAATCAATATAAAATTATTAATGAGATTTTTTACATTTTTTTAATACTGTCTTTCCTATGGACTGAATGCATCCCTCCAAAATTCATATGTTGAAACCCTAATCCCCAATGTAATGATATTAGGAAGTGGAATCTTTGGGAGGTTATTAGGTTCAGATAAAGTCAGAAGGAGAGAGCCTCCTTGATGTGATTAATGTCCTTATAAGACGAGGAAGAGGCACGAGATATCTCCATCTCTCTCTCTCTCCCCCTCTGTCTTCTTGTAAGCACCAAGGAAAGGCCATTTGCAGACATAACCAGGAAGAGAACCCTCATCAAGAACCCAGCCATGCTGGCACCTAATCTTGGATTTCCAGCCTCCAGAACTGTGAGAAGTAAATATTTGTTGCTTAAGCCACTCAGACTATGGTAATTTGTTATGGCAGCTTGGACTAAGACAGCTTTCAAAATTCAGTATGCATTTTATACTTATAGCCCAAATTAGTTTGGACTAGCATATTCCACTTATTACTAGCTACACATAGCTAGTAGCTATTATTGCACAACACACGTCTAGATGGTCTGTAGCCACCTGAAGACCCTAACTGAGGGGATCTTCTTCACCGGGAACTTAAGTGATTTATTAGACACATCAAGTGCTTACCATGTGGCTGGCATGTTGCTAAATGTGGGGAACCCCAAATCAATAAATTATAGTGCCTGCCCTAAAGGAACTTAGACAAGTAAAAAGTTAACTTTGGATTCTAGGACAGCCATGCTGGGCCTACTTCAGAAAGCCCTAACCTGTGATGGGTTCTAGAATAAAGCAAAGCTCAGTCCTTCCACGGTCCTTGGGAAGGTGGGTGACCCAGAGTCTGTCTGGCCCAGCCAGAGCCTCTGACAATGACCAAACGGCACCATTCATTCCCAGGCCCAATCTGAGGTCTGGGCCTCAGGCTCTGAATTGGAGCCCATATTTTGGCCTGAAATCTGATTTGCCTTGGACATGGAACAACTTAAATATTTGTTTAAGTCAGTACATTGCACTTTCTGCTATTCTCCACAAGCATGGCCTATAAGAGAAGGGAGATATAGGGGGTACTTTAACTCTTTCAGGCTTCTTGGGTGCTTTGGGTACTTTAACTCTTTCGGGCTCTGCAGAAATGGTACATGCCATGGTTGCACCAAGCTTCAAACATGACTAAATTTATGTAGAAAAAAGTGTCCTTAATTATCTTATGAGCTATGAATGGATTTAGCACCAGGAAGAAACATTTTTGGTCTATTCTCTATCCTTTGATAATACAATGCATTTGTTTTTACAGATGTAAATATGTATGTATTTGACTTGCATCTTTTCTCACAATCTATGTCCTGAACTGTATATGCAGTAAATTATAGGCATCTTCATAATTTAACTCTGTGTATTCAGCACATCCAGTGCCTAGCAGAGAAGCTCTCCCTCCCCTGCCCCCCACCTGCCCCCCACCTGCCCCCAAAAGTACTTACATACTATTAATGATGATATACCAGGATGTCCAATTAAAGAATTCTGGGTTTCATCTGGGGGAAACACGACATACTTTTCATGAGCAGTACAGAAAAGCAGCTTTCTGAATGGTCTTTCTACCAATGTAAATAGTAGTCATTCATTTTAAAGTTAGAGGAAAATCCATGCCTGCCTCAATGGAAAGAAGTTAGTTTCATTTATATGGTGTATGGAAAAATGATCTTCAATACCTTCTTTATTAATTTTTGTCTTCATAAAAATATTGTTTAGAAAAAGTAAAACAACTGTGAAGACAGTTTCAAGTAAAAGGCTACAAATAAAACAATATGTCTTTCCAACGTGTAAAACCCATTTCCAAATTTTTATTTCATCATATAGACATGTAGTTTCATCAGCATCATAGTAGCTGCATCTTTGAAATAAAGTGTCTTTGTTTCACAATGTGAACACAATGAAAAATATGATGACACAGATCTCATTTGTGTGTCTAATAATATCATGATTTTGGTTGAGCTGCTATGGGCTGGGGCTCAGCTATACAACCTGGAAAAACATTTAGTGGGTCTGGAACATAGAAATGTCCCCAATGTTGTTTGGCTGGAATTTGAAGAGTGAAATTAAAGCTTCTGTTTTGTGTAAATCTGTCGAGATTTAGTGTTTTACAGCATCAGGCAATGCTATTCGTGCCAAGAACTGGCTCTGCCTAGAGGCCCTTCCAAGAAGCAAATCCCCTTGCCCTGCAGTCAGGTTACATTAGAGAACGAAATGAATTTTAAACATTTCATTGTAAATACAACTTATGCATGTCATCTTTTCACACAGAGTGGCTTCATTATAAAAGTAAAGTTTGTTCTTGTATTGGAGGTTCTAAATAAAAATGAAAAGAAAATAGCATTTTAGTTGGCCTTGTAAAAAATCACACATGCTCAAGCTTGATATTCATGGTTGTGACACAAAATTATATTTTTGCAGTTTTATAATGGAAATTTAAATCTACAGTATATACTCCAGCAAATCTGTCTATATATACATAGATAATATATAAATATATGTGCATAGATACATGCATATGCATAGATACATATGCACACACTGCACAGGAACTCTGGTTTAAAAAAGTATCTTTAATTCTTTTTTATTATAGCTTTTATTGTTATTTCTTGTAACATACTCCACAAAACAAACGTTTCAGTGCAGGCAGTTGTGAAGGATGGGGGGATGTGCAGATCTTTGGTGAAAGGGGGAGGATAGAGGGTGGACATCTTTTAGCTCTTTCCATCTGAACTTTGATTTGCATCTTAAAAATACAAGCTGAGTCCATCAGCTAAACAGTGAAGCTTTAGATTTGCTTTAAAACTCGTACTCTTGCCATTTGCAGGTGACTGCCAGCAATCTCCCAGGACTTCCAGTTCCAGAGAGAGTTTGCGTTGCTTGTTTGCGGGGCCTGGGTGGGGGAATTGCCATTCCCAGAAGGATCGTATTTGTTTACTTCTCCCCCAATCCCCGAGCCACCCCTGTGGCTTCAACGCCGAGACGCGCGCCCTGGGCCGGGAAGGCTGGCCCGCTGCCTCCAGGGCGGAAGCGGGAGCAGGCCCCACGCTCTCTTGCTTGCGGGAAGGGCGATCCGGCAGTTGCGCCCTTCTCGCTGGGGCTCGCACGGACACGAGAGCAACTGCAGGCGGTTGCACAGCCCTCCGGGCCGGGCGGGGTCGGCTCAGAGCTCCCGGGCCCGCTGGGCCGGAGGCAGAGGTGGGAGAGGGAGGAGGACATGCCGCGGGCCGGGAGCTCCAGGGTGGAGGTGCTCACGCCCGGGTCTCCCCATCAGACCTTGGAGGGGGAGCTCCTTAGAAATCCCTAAAGTCCTCTGGGACATTCCTAATTACACAGCCAAGTGCCGCGTCCACGCGGACTCCACGCCTCCTAGAACTAGCCGGCGTCCATGGTCGGCCGGAGCGGTTTGGTGGCTGCCCTAGCAGGGACTCGTGGGGCCAGAGATACATTTTAAAAGGCCCAAAGCAAAGTTTTGGGTCCCTAACTTGCACTACCCCTTCCAAAGCCCTGGGAGGGGCGCTAGCAATTTTGGATTCCCATTTGTGTGTTCTCTATTTGAAAGTCTCGTCCCCGCCCCCCATTGTCCAGGCTCAGTCCCGCAACTCCCGGCCTCCCCCGCGCTGGCCCACCCGCCTCGCCGCAGCCCGCCGGCCCGGAGCCGCCCTTCTGCGATGCGCTCTTGGGTTACCTGTCCGTTTGGGGTGCAGCCGGGAAGGCGTAACCATGGAGTAACCCCTGGACGCCAAGCTGACTTTTGCGGGGCCGGGATTCAGACTTCTTACGTCATTTTCACACCTCCTTTTTAGGATTGTCTTGCCTATTTTGAGCCCATCAAGGGAACAGGCCCACACAGCAGCTTAAGCAAAAATGCTTTAAGTCTGACGAGGTGAAGCTCTTTCTTAAGCATTATTTTTTTCTTCGTATAATAATTTCATCTGTTGGCCAAAGCTCTTAAATTGAATGTTAAATTTCATGGCTTTTATACGTTGTTGAAACCAGTGTGGCGTGATGAAATACATGCAGTATTAAATCTCAAAAACAAAACAAAACCAAAACCCCAAACCAAAGCCTTCTTTAGGGCAGGCTGAGCAAGCAGCTGGAGAGAGAAGAGGGAGCGCTGAGGAATCACAGGAAAGGAGCAGGAAGGTCTCTCTTGCTGTCATCAGACTACTCTCTTCTGCATCCCCTATCTTCCAGAACAAATAAATAAAGCATCGATTACCTCCAAACCTCAGACCTAACCTGAGAAGTGTGATGCAGTGCACAGATAGAGATAGCATCACCCATCGCTGCACGAGGAAACAGTTCAGTACTTCGCAAACCCACATTTTATAATTTTCTGAATTTTATATTCACAGGAGAGAGGTGGAATAGGTCATCTTAAAATCTTCTCCACTATTCTCTGGTCAAGAAAATTAGTAGGAGTCTACAACTTAAAACAGAAACAAAAACAAAACAAAATTCTAACAAAACCCCACCTATAACAATATCCTTTATTTTGTATTTTAATCCTCGATAGACTGAGGGTATTTTAATAAACTTTGTCTATCAGAAGTAAACTGAAAATAAATATTCAGTAGATAGCATTCTTTCTCTATTTGGTGGTAATGTTGCTTTCATCAGTTCTCCCCAAAACCACAGGGGTGGGACGAAGGAGAGCAAAATGTGGGCGTGCGTGAGATCTGCCCGGATCTGAAGCTTTCTGTCTCAAATCTTTGTCTCCGTCACAGTCATGTCTGGCGAACCCAAGCTGACTTTGCGTGACTTTCTAACCGGGATTTCTGCTGTACAGATTCAGAAACCCGGGAGAGTTTAGGCGACCTCCGAGGGGGGCGGGTGCTTTCTCTAACGCCACTGCGCTCAGCAGTCGGGACAATCCAGGTGGCCGCAGCCAGCCAGTGGGAGACCCAGAGATCATCCCAGCCACCGCCCTGCCCAGTCCCAGGTGGAAGTGGAAATCTCCTAACTGAGCTTTATTTAAAGCACTTGGGTTTCGGAAGCCGGGTCCCCTCCGCAGGCCAGCAGGCTCCAGCGGGCGGCCTCCGCTGTGTGGGGAGGGCCCGGCAGTTGACGGGTTCGTCTGGGCCGCAGCTGCAGGGCCGGGAGCTCCTCTCCGACTCTGCTCCTTTCAGAAAACTCTTTTCTTGTCGGATGTGGTTTCCCTTTAATTAATCACTCATGCCCGCGTGTCTGCCGCGCCCCTTCCCCACTCTTCCTCCAGCCCCGCATAGGATCTGTATTTGGAAGCGGGAGAGCTGGCGGAGCATCAGGGGGTGGCGCGCGTGCGGATTCCGCGGGTCGCGGGACTGCGAGGCGCCGCCGGGAGACACGTTTGGCGATATCCTGCCAGATCGGCCTTCTGGAAGATTCACTCCCCGCTTCCGGACTGTCTGGCCGGTTGGCCAAGCTGGCCTCGAGGCTCTGCAGTTCCAGGCCTCGGCCTGGGTGGTCCAGGTGTTCAGGGTGGTCTCCAAGTCCGTATTTCCTTCAGGTTTCCTCCCTTGTCCTCCCACCCCCACCCCCGGTCCCCCGCGCGCATCTCTAGAGCTGGCATCCTGCTGGCATGAGCCAACTTTTGCCATCCCCCATCACCCCCACCCCACTGCTCCCGCAAGGATCTCTCCAGGCCTGGCTTGACCATCTCAGGCACTGTGACTTCCTGGGTTACACAGGGCAAACTAGCCAAGCTCCCAGACAGGCCCCGGAGGCTGAATGCTTTGGCCCGTGCAGTCTCCTCTCCGGAAAGCCGTGGCCCTAAACCCCAACATCCAGCCAGTCTCAGGAATGCGCCAGGGTGGCGAGCCCTGATCCAGCGGGTGTACCGTGAACTCCTTTCCCTAGTTGTCTTTAATTTTCCTGTCACTTCCGAGTCACGAAGGGAGGCCTCCTACTCGGGCCTCAGCTTCAAGGGCGCAGCCAGCCGGATGTGGCTGGGACCACCCTGGGACTCGGGTGTCTCCAAATGTGGAGCAGGCCGCCCCATGCCGAGCGAGGTGGGCTCAGATATTTCCGTTTGTGAGTGTTGGTGGGGCTGAAGCGATCACACGCGGCTGGGTGTGTAAACTTGAGTAGTGTAACGACCGGCTCTGCGGCCCCCAACGTCTTGGGGTGCTCGCCGGGAGGCCAGGTCCGTGCGCCCCCGTCGGCGGTCCCGCCGCCCGCGCGCTGGGCGCTGCGGTTGGCTGCCCGAGCCCCGCACCAGCCCCTTGGCTGAGGCAGGTTTCCCAGGCCGCGGGCGCTGGGCTGGTATACAGCCTGCACCTTCCCGGGGGCAGGGAGGGCTGAGCACGGAAGCGGGGTCCCACGCGTGGACTCTGCCCGCGCCGGGCCCGGCCGGTCCCCTCCCCACCCGCGACCCGCTCGGCCGCGTTCCCAGCAGCCGGGAGCGCTTCCTCCCTCGGTCACCGATCCAGGCCGCAGATCCAGCTGTCAAAACAGGGGGTGTCTCTTTCATTCTGGCTCACAAAGTCCCAAAGGGGAACAGGGGGCCTTAATGCTTGTGTTTGGACACAAGCAATTATCCCTAATTATTCTTTTTCTTTTGAGCCTGCCCGTCCCGCCGGCGAGCCCGCCGCGGAACAGGCCCCGTAATCCTCCCCGGTCGGCGGATCTCAGTGGGTTCTGTGCGGCCCGAGGCTCGGGCGCTTTCATGTCACTGCGGGTTTAGAGCTGATTCAAACTCATTGCGATGGGGGAATTAACCCCGGGGCCCGGGCTTTCAGGGACCTCTGATAAGAGATTATACGTGTTGATGGCAAGCTTTTCTTGGCAAAATGTTTTCAAAGGGCTTGGAGTTGTTAAATCAAAGCGCCATTGAATTGCTCGGGACCGCCCCCTCCCCCTCCGCCTGCCCTTCCCCCATTGCCATCTCTTTTCGCTCCATCCCTCCGCCCCTCTCACCGCCCAGGACTGCCCGGCCTCTCGGGAGTGGCGAGTCACCTTCCTTGGGAAGATTTTCCCTCGGTGCCTCTCCAGGTAAGGGTTGTTTTTGTAGGTGCTCCTGCTGCTGGCACTTTGGTACCCTTGTCCTCTTCACCGCCCCCTTCCCCGCCCGCTCACACACACTTGCTCTGGTAAAGAAAACATGTCCCAGATGAAAGACGTTTTTTTTTTTTCAAACGTACATGTGTTTTGTAGAAAATGGAGGTGACAGGGTGGGATAACGAGGAGAAAGGAAGGGCGGTTTTCTGGCCTCCCCCTTCCCAAAGGTCACTGGAGTCAGAGGTGTAGCCATAGGTTAAAAAGTGCTGTGAGCAGAGTTCAGATGTCCCCTGAATCTCACGGTTTTGCCCAGGGGGCGATCTGGGGCTGCCCACAAGGCAGAAAGAAAGTGTTGGCAGGGCTGTGCGGATGTAGATTCTGCACTGTGGAAAGTCTCTTTATTCAGGGAATCGGACCCAATTATAAATTGCAAAGGATTATTGGGAACTCCGCTGGGCCCTGCTTGGGTGCAGTGGGAAATGCAAAATTTGGACTGGAGCTAAAAATATCTCACAGGGGATGGGTAGATACCTCCCCTTGAAAAAAACAAGATATTTAAAAAAGTGCCAGATATGTGAAACTGATAACAATGTTGTCCCTGTCATCTTCTCCGCCACTCCTCCACACACATCAAATAACGATGACAATGCTATGTTGGTCAATTTCCACAGCTAGACTTCTTGGGCACCCAGACCTTCATCCCCGCCCCTTCCCCCAGCCCTGCCCTCCACCCGTTTGGCTGGTCAGATGCCCTGCCTGGTTCCTGCCATCCCCCTGCCAGTGGTGCAGAGGTGGGACAGTATCCTGTTCTTTGTGCCTTGGCCAGTGGCTGGGGCCCTGCTGGGAATGGACTGGCTGTTGGGAGAGCTGACTGCCTGACTCAATATCCACACCATCTACCACCTAGGGTCACTAGAGTCCTGCACTGCATCAAGCCACCAGGCTAGTAGCTCCCGCCTGCTTCCTGTGTGCTTTTTCCTTCATAATCTAGCCACTCTAGTACCAAGTGTTCCTGCCCATGAGCCTGCTCAAGTTATAACAAAACTTGGTGCCACTTTATCTGCTGGCTTCCTGAAGGATAAAATGGTTCCTTGATTTATTTTTCTGCTTCTTTCATAGCTAAGGAGCTATGATGGGCCTTGTGGGAAACAAAGTCTAGTTATGACTTTTTGTTATACATTGCCATGGAATCTTTGGCCCTGTGTCTTGCAGTAGCTGGCTAATATGTAACTTTGTCTTTTTTTAGCTTATATTATCCCTCTAAGGTACACATGGTTTTTGTAATCTTAATCTATTTCGTTAGTAATATTTTTTACTCTCATGGGCAATGAAAGCGAAACTAGACAAATGGGATTGCATCAAACTAAAAAGCTTCTGCACAGCGAAGGAAACAGTTAATAGAGTTAAGAGACAACCCACAGATTGGGAGAAAATATTTGCAAATCATATAACAGATAAGAGCCTAATTTCCAGAATACATAAGGAGTTCGAACTATTCATAATAAGAAAACAAATAACTCTATAAAAAATGGGCAAAGGAGCTGAATAGACATTTCTCAAAAGAAGATATACAAATGGCCAACAGATATATTTAAAAAATGCTCAACATCTCTAATCATCAGAGAAATGCAAATTAAAACCACAGTGAGATATCACTTCCCATCTATTAGATTGGCTATTATCAAAAAGATGAAAGATAACAAGTGTTGTCTAGGATGTGGAGAAAAGGGAACCCTTGTACACTGTTGGTGATATTGTAAATTAGTACAGCCACTTTGGAAAACAGTATGGAGGTTACTCAAAAAACTAAAAATAGGATTACCTTTTGATGCAGTTCCACTTCTGGGTATAAATCCAAAGGAACTGAAAGCATTATGTTGAAGAGATGTCTGCACTCCCATGTTCATTGCAGCACTATTCACAACTGGAAACAAGTGAAGTGCCCATCAATGGACAAATGGATTTTTATGGTATATATACACAGTGGAATACTATTCAGGTTTAAAAAAGCAGGAAATTCTGTCATTTTTGACAACATAAATGAACCTAGAAGACATTATGCTCAGTGAAATAAGCCAGGCACAGAGAGACAAACACTGTATAATCTCACTTATACATAAAATCTAAAAAAGTCAGACACATAGAAGTACAGAATAGAGTGGTGGTTACTAGAGGCTGGGAGCGGGAGAGAGGGGTAGTCAGGGAAAGCGGAGACATTGGTCAAAGGGTACAGAGTTTCAGTTAGACAGGAGAAATAAGTTCTGGTGATCTGTTGCACAGCATGGTGAATATAGTTAATAATGTATATTTCAAACTTGCAAACAAGGGATTTGAAATGTTCTCACCACAAAGAAATGGTGAATATTTGAGGTGATAGATATGTTAATTAGTCTGATTTGATTATTCTACAATGTATACATGTAATGAAACATCACATTGTACCCCATAAATACACCTATAATTTGTCAAGAAAAATAAAATTTAAAAAAAAGAAAAATAAAAAAATAAATTTTTGAGTCCAATAAATGGGACTCACTTTATACTTCTTTTCTAATGCTGTCGTCCAGTTTTGGTATCAGTTGTACTAAACTCACTCATTTTCAATTCACAGATATTTACTGAGGGCTTCCTGTGTTCTAGGCACTTTCGACTGAACAAAACAGGTTTTAAAAAGCAAAAATTTCTGCCTTTACTGAGTTTACATCATAGTGGAGAGAGACAGACAATATTTAAAAAAGTAGGAAATAAATATTACATGTTGGAAAGTGATAATTACTGTTGTAAAAATAAATATGAATAACAAGTGTTGGAGGGGTTATGAAGGGATTGGAACCTTCATGCACTGGGAGTGGAAATGTAAAATGGTGTAGCCACTTTGGAAAACATTCTGGCAATTCCACAAAAGATTAAATATAGAGTTAACCATATGACCTAGGAATTCTACTCCTAGCTATATACCCAAGAAAAATGAAAATATATGTCCACAAATAAAGCTATACACAAATGTTCAGAGCAGCATTATTAATAATAGTCAAAAAGTAGAAAGAACCCAATATCCATCAACTGATAAATAGAGAAACAAAATGTGGCAAATCCATACAATATAATATTATTCCATCATAAAAGGAAATAAAGTATGACACATACTTCATTCTACATGTACTCAGACTACTGAAACATGTAGATACATGTATCTACAACATTGTTGACCTTTGAAAACATAACGTTAAGTGAAAGAAGCCAGTCACAAAGAGCCACATATTGACTCCATTTATATAAAATGTCCAGAATGGGCAAATCCATACAGAAAAAAATGCATTGGTGTTTGCCTAGGGCCGGGGAGAGGGGAATTTGGGGGAAATGAAGAGTAATTGATGACAATGGGCTTTCTTTTTGGAGTGATACAAATATTTTAAAATCGATTGTGATGATGGTTGCACAACTCTGTGAATATACTAAAAACATTGAATTGTATACTTTAGATGGGTGAATTGTATGATATGTGAATAAATAAAAGCAGGGTTTGGTGATTAGGAGTATGGTGGTGGTGGGGGTGGGGGTTACTCACCATTTTTAATAAAGAAGTCCTGTTTGAAAAGATGATGTTCAGGTAAAATCTGAGAGGAGGGCATTACCCATGCAGGTGTCTGGAGCAGAGCACTCCAGGCAGAGGATGCAGCCACAGCAGAAGCTCTGGCTATCCGAGGGGCAGTGGGCAGGCTGGCGTGGCTGGATTGGAGTGATGGCGAAGAAGGGTGAGGGAGGGGGTCAGAGATGAAATGGAGTGGGGAGGCGAGGGGGAGGGCTGTGGGTGGCATAAGCCTCAGGGGCCTGTGGAGGTTTGAGCAGAGGAAATGCATGACCTGACTAACTTTTTAAAGGACCTCTGATTGCAGAAGGGTGAGAATGATGCAGGGAGACCAGTCAGGAGGCTGTTACAGGAGTCCAGACAAGACACAGACACTAAGCCCAGGTGCTAGCGCAGAAGTAGTAGTAAGTGGTCAGATTTCAGATATATTTTGATGGTGCAGCTAACAGAATTTCCTGATGGATTGGATGTGGAGTACAGGAAGAAAAGGAGTTTTAGACTACAAGGCTTTAGGGTTTAGCTACTGGAAAGATGAAATTGCTATCAATTAGGCTAGGGAAACGGGTGGAATATGCGGGGAAAATTTAGAAGTTCAGTTTTGGGCATGTTAAGTTTGAGGTTTCTATTGGCTATCCAAACAGAGATGTCTATCTGGCAGTTGGATACATGAGTCTGGGGCACAGGGGAGAGGTATGGGCTGGAAATAGAAATGTGGCAGTTGTTGTATATCGGTAGCATGGAAAGCCACATGACTAAATGAGAACAATGAATGAATGCTCGTGGCTAGCGAGAAGGATGAGGAGCTGGGTGCTGGTGGCACGCCAACATTGGGAAGTCAGGGAGAAGAGAATGAGCCAGCAAGGGAGACTGAGGTGTACACAGTGATGCAGGATGAAGCCCACGAGAGTGCAGTGTCCTGGAAGCCACATGAAGAAAGGGGATCAAGGAGAGAGAGTGATCAACTATGTTTAAATGCTGCTGAGAGAGCAAGTACAAGTCCAATGAAATTAGCAATGGAGGACTGAAGAAGGGTTTTCAGCAGAGTGTTGCAGGTGGAAACCTGATGGGACTCTTCATTTCAAAGAGAACAGGAGGAAAGGAACTGGAGTGAGTGTACACAACACTTTGAAGGAATTTTGCCATAAGGTGAGCAGGGAAACTGGGGGTAGCTGGTGGGAGACATGGGATCAAGAGAACGTTTAAGATGGGAGAAATAACTATACGTTTACATGCTAATGGAAATGATCCAGGAGAATGGAACTGTCAAGGATACAGGAGACAGACAGACAGATATTGATATTGATTGCTGCAGAGACGTCCTTTACTAGCCCTAAGGTAAGTAAGAGGAAACAATATCTAGTTCCAAAGTGGGGAGACAGACTTCAGATGGGAGCATGGGTAGGTCATGCATTTGCGGCAACCGCTAAGAAGAGAGTATGTGGGCGCACAGACTGGGAGGAGGGCAGAGGTAGTGGTGGGAATCTCTGAAGTTTCTCTTCTGATTGCTCTGGTTCCCTCAGTGAGGGGGGAAGCAAGGTTTTCAGTGAGTGAGGTTGTGAGGCGGGGTGGTGAAAATTTGAGAATAAAGGAAAAGATATGAAATAGTCAAATAGGAGAACACGAGATAAATGCATTAGGAAATATAGTATATCTGCCAGGAAGCATTAAGGGCTCACTTAAGGTTTGTGTTCCTGAATTTAAAATGGGCCCGTCTGACTAACTGTGTGTTTTTCTTTTGCAGGCTCAGAGCACGCGGAAAGTTGGATTTAAATAGGATCATGATTTGGCCAAGTGAGTATGACTAAGGGAAAAAGGGGCAAGAGTATTGAGGAATTTCAGCAGGGTAAGGTGGGAACAGGGGAGAGCATCAGGTTGTGAGGGCTGGTGAAAAAGTGGTAGGATGAAGGGAATGGAGGTCCTGGGAGGTCAAAGGGTTTGTTGAAGGCAGAGTGCTCAAAAGAATGTGCTGGGGCCAGGCAGGCATGGTGGCTCATGCCTGTAATCCTAGCACTTTAGGAGGCCGAGGCTGGAGAATTGCATGAGGCCAGGAGTTCGAGATCAGCCTGAGCAGGAGTGAGACCCCATCTCTACAAGAAAAGAGAAATTAGCCAGGTATGGTGGCACAGGCCTGTAGTCCCAGCTACTAGGAAGGCTGAGGCAGGAGGATTGCTTGAGCCCAGGGCTTGAGATTGTGGTGAGCTATTATGACGCCACGGCACTCTAGCCAGGGTGACAGTGAGACTTATTTCACCATCATTTCATCATTATTTTAAGAATGGTAGCACTTTTCACTATTATTTTAGGAATCGTTTGTTGGAGTTGATTTTTGTGAGAGGTGGAAAGTGCAGGTCCTGTGTCAGTCTTCTGTTTCATTTGTTTCATCAGCTCAGAGCCTAAAATGGTTTTGGCAGACAAAAAAAAAAAAAAAAAAAAGAATGAGCTGGAACAGTAAGAGGATGTGGTGGTCAGTGAGCAGATACCTGAAACGGAGCTTGTGGAGGGCGCCAGCTATGGGAGCAAGTGGCTGAAGAGGGGTGGAAGACAAGATCTGTGGGGGAAAGGAGCGGAAGGCACTGGGGGTTTAGGCTACTGGCAGGGTCACCGAAGTGATCACCGAGACTTAGGAGAGGAGTAATACCGGAAACAGTGATAGTGAGGCAGGACCTAAAATAGCCAAGAAGTGAGAGGACCCAGGAGTCAATAGGTACAATAACTGGGGACATTCCCTCTTTTCTTTGCAACAGTTAGTGTAATACTTGGGTCAGCAGTTCCTTAAATGATAGAAAGTTTTTAAGCTAATGATTTTATTTTGTAATGGTTAGTAAGATATTCAGGTTTTTAATTTCACCTGTGGTTTGGATAATTTGTATTTTTCTGGGATTAATGACCATTTTGTTATAGTTTTCAAATTTAGTGACATGAATTTCTTAAAAATTATCACATAATTTTAAAAACCTTTTCTTTACCTTTACAAATGCCTCCTTTTAATTCTCAGTTTCTGCATTTGTACATTTTCTCTCTTTTTTGATCAATCTTGAAAGAAGTATGTCTATTTTATTAGTTTTTTAAAAATATTTTATTAGCTTTTCTTTTTCTCACCACTGTACAAACTAACCAAGTTTGATGTTCAGTCTATTAATACTTCTTTCATCTATTTCTGTTGTTGTCCTGTTATTCTCTTTTTTCTACTTCCTTTGATTTGTTCAGCGAAGATACAACAATGGTAAATTATCTCAGACTTTGAGTTCTCTATTTCACCCTGACATTGACCTGATGGTTTAGCTGGTTGTAGGATTCTAGCTGTCAGCACTTTGCAGATATTATTCCATTGTCTTCTAGCTTCTATTATGCTGTTGAGAAGTTTGTCAACCTAATCACCACTATTGTTTTGTTTGTTTGTTTGTTTTTGTTTTTTAACAGATTACGTATTTTTTTCCTGGTAGCTTTTAAGATTTTTTCTGTGTCTCGAGGGTTTATATCTTTCACTATGCTATACCGGGGGTGACTTCATTTTGCTTTATACTATAATTTCTTGGTTTTTTTTTTTTTTTTTGAGACAGGGTCTCTATACTATAATTTCTGTAAAAATCAGTGACTTCCATTACTTCTGAAAAGTTTTCAGCCATTATCTTTTTTGTAAAAAACCCTCTTTATTGAGATATAGTTCACATACCATAAAATTAAACCACTTAAAGTATTCACTGCAATGGTTTCAGTACATTCACAGAGCAGGGCAACCATCACCATCCATTACCTTTTGAATATTGTGTTTCCTCTGTTCATTTTATTCTCTCTTCCTCGAAATTCTTTTAAACATATGTTGGACTGTTGGAGTTTGAGGGAGCCTAACACTCTTTCCCCCACTGAAAGTCAGAATTAATTGAGAAATAGGCAAGGAAATTAGACGGATGGAAATGAAAATAAAAATAAAAGTTGCTAATAAATTCTGGATTTGAGGATGTGGCTTAGATGTGTGACAACCACAGATCTCTCAAAAGCAAACCCTAGAATTAGAATTATCTACACTGTCTGCCACAGGCAACATTGAATCACCACCTGCTCTCCACATGGAGGTTGCCCCTATAAAATGTGTGGCCAAAAGCTGTAGTTCAGAAAGCATGTTCTCTGTGGGTAGGCTGGCTCCCAAGAGGATGGCAGGAGGCAGGAGCCTGCTCTACCCCAAACTCACCAATAAGATAAGTCACTCTGGCAGAAGGAAGCTGCAGCTGTCACACTGCCTGATGTCCTTCCACATGCCTGCAAAGTTACACAGATTATTTCATGAAGCAAACACAATAAATATAAACAAACAAAACTTTGAAAATATAAAAAGTGGGGAAACAGGATTGAACATTATATATCGAATACAAAGAACAATTACATAAAATATATTTATCCAAAAATTCAGGGATATAATTTAGAGAGATATGTTAAATACAATGATATAAATGTATACTAATAAGAGTCACTAAGAAAGATGTGATCATTTTAATAGATGTTCAGATAAAAACATTAAAGGACAACAGAAAAGAAGGATACTTCCTTAAGCCAGTATCCAAAATTATACAAAGATACATTTGACACATTCACTTGAAAATCCAGAACAACATCGGTGTCAATAACATTAATATTCCTTTGGAAATTTTGGATAATACAAGATAAGAAATAAAAATGAGATCAATAGCTATTTCAAATAATTATCCAAAACATCATTTTTGGTAGATGATTATATATAAAGAAAAGACAAAGAAAATATCTGGAAACTGTTTTGAAGTGAAGAGTAAATGAAGTAAAATGTCAATTCTCCCCAAATTAATGTGTTGTTTTAACACAATCCCACAATTTAAAAAATCTAACACAATTTTCCCTGAAACTTTATAAAATTTTAATAAAATTGACAAGAAATATTAGTGGGTAGGAATATCAAAGAATATTTTTAAGAGGTAGAACTATGAGGGCAGTCGATTCTGAAGATATATTCTAAAACAACAATAATTAAAATAGGATTCAAATCTTTTTTTTTTTCTTTCTTTTTTTTTTCCTCTTTATACAACCAGATCCAAATCTGAAGTAACAGTTAACATAGATATCAGTTAAATAGAATAAAAAGCCCAGGAATAAATCTAATCATACTTGAGAATGTAATATGTAATAAAGAAGTTATAACCAAAGAATAGTATAACTGAATAAACCGTGTTGGGATAACTGATTACTATATTGGGCAGGGAGATTTATGTATATATTCCCACCACATTCCATTCCCCCCTCCCAATTTTAAGTGTAACTAAAGAATTAAACTAAAAAAGAAAGAAAAATCACAGAAAAAGTACAAAAAAAATGAATGAATACCTCTTAGCTGTTTGGAGGAGTGAACACATTGTATGCTTTGAAGCAACAGAAGAAATCACAGAGAAACAACATATTTAACTCTATAAAAGTTTACACTTCTGTATAAAAATAATTTAAATAAGAAGACATAGGTATATACATTTGTAGCATGTGTGTGCATACCCCAATCAGAAATAGAGTTAACTTATATAGTTACATAAAGGGTTCCCTCAGAGTAGGGTAATGTATGGTATATTCATATAGTGGAATTCAGTTTAGCCATTAAAATGAATGAATTGGATCTTATAATTTGTCAAATGGATCAGAAATATAATATTGAGTTTTTTAGAAGCAAGTTGCAGAATGCTAAATTTAGTATATTATCAGTCACATAAAGTGTAAAATCTCATAAATCAATACTATGTGTGCGTACGTGTGTGTGTGTGTGAGATGACCAAGGACTAAAAATACTAAAATGTGGAAGGGAAAGATATGTAGCAACTGTGAATGTTTAGAAGAGGGGGTGGGAAGTGGCAGCCGGGAATATTACAAAGGGAGATTTAAATATATGTTACTTTCCCATATGTCTGAAATATTTCATGATCAAAAAAATAGGACTTATGAGTTGCTAAGAAAAAAACTCTAAAACTCCAAAATATGTATGTGAAAACAACATGAATAAATAATTCATAGGAAAGGAAATACACGCACAGAAATACATAGAGCTTCCTTAGTAATCAAAGAAGTTAAGATTAAATGTAGACGCCATTCACATCTATTAAATCAGTAAGGAAACATTTTCTTACAAGAAAAAATATAGTTCCACATATTCCAGAAATCAGTAGGATGTTTTAAAGTACACATACGACATATAGAATCTTAAATTTTCCAGTGGAATGAGTGGCCATCTAGTGTAAAAACTTCAAGCAGTGTTTGAGATTTTTCACTTGCCTTTCTCTTTTCTTTACAGTTAAGACTCCCATCACCACTCTTGAATCTCAGGAACAAATTTCTCTTTTAAAGAACTTCAAACTTCCTGGAAACAAAGAAGACTTGTGAAAATAGCCAAGGATAGAATCTGGCCCTAACTGTTTCCCAAATAATCAACTCTTAATCCTAAATTGTCCCTCAAATAAAACTTCTAATTCTCAAATAGCCACCAAATCCTCAACTTTTCCCAAAACATTCGAGACAATTCACAATCCTGCAAATCAAATCCAGACTTTTGCTGGGTCCCACCTCCAGTTCACTCATCCGCGTGCACACACACACACACACACACACACACACCCTCCCACCCAGAGTTTACTTGTGGTTTCTGTTTGTAAGGGCTTGTCAGTCAAGACAGAGCTCATCTTTTGTGAAAGAGCAGCCTCTTCTACACCAGGGACATATTCCAACCCCCCAGCGACTGTCATCAACACCTCGCTTTTTCCACTTGTTTTTCAAGAGAATTGTGGGAGGCATGGGTGGAATAGAGATGTCGAAGCAGCGGGAGGCATTTTTATTTTTGTTTTTGTGTTTTCACAAGGGAGCCCTAAACATATTGAATTTCTGGCTCGCCTCAGTTCCTAAAGCTGTTTCTCTGGGATTCCATTCTTCTGTGAAGTTCTTCAGCCTCCCACTCCTCCAAGGTGGCTAAAAAGAGAGACAGCAAAGAAAAAGTTGCACTTCCTTTTGGAATCTAAATATTTGAGTTCACAAGTAAACGGAGACATGTTTGTGTGACAGTTCTCACCAGTTTGTGCCTAGTGGTGCTTTCAAGCTAAAATAAAAGGGAAGTTGGCAGTTTGTAGGTTCAGAGGTGTCTAAAAGAGAATGCCCAGAGTTTACATATTGACTTAACAGAGGAGGATTCAGGATTCCAGAGGGAGAGTAGCAAAGAGCTCGCTGCAGCTAAGGTGGGCTGAGGCTGAGCTCAGAGCGGGTGCTTCACCTGGGGAAACCGTTTCAGCTCAGGTAATGGCAGCAGTGGGATAATAAGAACCATGTCTCCCAGGGGCTGTATCATGTGTTCAATACTATTTTAAGCACTTCACATGAGTTCACTCACTTAGTCTTCCCAAAAGCCTGTGATGAAGGTAGCAGTATCACTCCCATTTTATAGACAAAGAGACTGAGGCCCAGAGAAATTACGCAATTTGCTCGGGACCACACAGCTAGTAAGCGACAGAGCTGGGCTTTCGCCAGGCATTCTAGTTAAGAGCTGTGTGCTAAGTTCCTATGCTATAGTGCCAAACACTGGACCAGAAACCAGATGGGAAGTGGGGAAAGAGAGTTAAGTTGAATGTTCTGGGCGAATTAGTACCAGGTGTCTTTTTGTTCAGAGGAGGGATTCAGCACTTAACAGCCCTTCCTCTGTGCCCGCGCTGTAAGGCACTCTGGGGCTGCCCAGCTGAGGAGAACATGCGCTCTGGGAGATGGACAGGCTGGGTCGAATCCGGTGGATGTAGTGGAGGGCTGGCTCCTGCCATACTGGCCTGTGACAGCCAACTGTTACATATTCAGGAATATTTTTAACATGAACTTTTAATTTTAAAGCACTTTTAGATTTACAGAAAAATTGCAAAGATGGTACAGACAGCTCTCATATACTTTGCATCTAGTTTCCTCTATTAGTAACAACTCACATTAGTGTGATATATTTGCTACAATTAATGAACCCACACTGATAACTTTTTGTTTTTTGAGACAGGGTCTTGCTCTGTCACCAAGCTACAGTGCAGTGGCATGATCATAGCTCACTGTAGCCCTGAACTCCTGGGCTCCAGTGATCCTCCTGCCTCAGCCTCCTGAGCAGCTCAGACCGTGGGCATGCACCACCACACCTGGCTAATTTTAAAAGTTTTTGTAGAGACAAGTTCTCACTATGTTGCCCAGGCTGACACTTTATTAACTAAAGTCCATAGTATACTTTATTCATAGTTCCTTAGTTTTTACCTAATACCCTTTTTCTGTTCCAGGATCCCATCCAGGGCACCACATTACTTTTAGTTGTCATTTCTCCTGAGGCTCCTCTTGGCTGCAACAGTTTCACAGACTTTGCTTGTTTTTGATGAGCTTCACAGTTTTGAGGAGTACTGGTCAGTATTTTGTAGAATGTCCCTCAGTTGAAATTCGTATGTTTTTCTCATGGTTAGGCTGGAGTTATAGGTTTTTGGGGAGGAAGACCTCAGAGGTAAAGTGCCATTGTCATCACATCATGCCAAGAGTACATACTAGCAACATGACTTATCACCACTGATGTTAGCCTTGATCCCTTAGCTGAGGTAGTGTTCATTAGGTTTCCTCTTGTAAAGTTAACTCTTTGTTCCCTGTCTTTCCACACTGGACTCTTTGGGAGGAAGTCATTAGGCACAGGCCACAGTTAAGGAGAGTAATCAGGAATTTTGTTAGTCAGTTGTTAAATCTTTGGTAGCTTCAAGTCAGACGTGGTGGGAGTATCTACATCATGGAAATCAGCAAGCTCTACAAATCTGGGCTCTTTTGGGAGAGCTGGTTTCCTAGTACACTACTGA
This sequence comes from Lemur catta, assembly GCF_020740605.2. NCBI lineage: Eukaryota > Metazoa > Chordata > Mammalia > Primates > Lemuridae > Lemur > Lemur catta. The sequence goes on from NC_059139.1 coordinate 46,077,658, forward strand.
TGAGTGGCTTGGGCTGAGTCCCAAGAGATGATGGGTGGCCGGTTAGAGAGGTGTTTGGATCAAGTGGCTCCCAGGGGGAGTGAAGAAGACTTGCAGGCATGAGGGAGAGTGCCATGCTCATAGACATGGGTTGGGATGAAAAGAGGCTTGGCACAGACACACAGCCACCTGGGAACCCAACAGAAACCATCATCCAGAAGGTTTTAATATAAACAGGGCTGGGACCTCAATGGATCTAGCTTTGTTTTTTCCTTTTCATAATAGGATTAACTACCATTAATTGAGAGCCTCCTATGTATATATACTTCCATTCAATCCTCATAAACCAACAGGGTGGGTATTATTATTCCTATTTTACAGATAAGAAAACTTAGGAATTAAGTGACTTATCCAAGAATACAACCAGCAAGCAGCAAAACTGAAATTCAAACCTCCTGTGTAACTCCAGCCATGCTGCTCTCTGTTTCATTTACTTCCTCCTCCTGGAGCATTGAGTAAACACTCCATTGAGTAAACACTCATCAGATCTGTTTCAAGATGGTGGAATGGCAGTTGGTGCTGAGTCTCCAGCACTTGATTAGTGATAGAGTGTGCTGCCATTTGCTGTTCAGGACATTCCACCACAGTTCATGCTCATGGGGACAGGCACCTCTCCATAGACTCCAGAGGTTTCACTTTGGTTCAGGCAAACTCTACTGACATTTGATCATCTAGTCTTCCAGATCAAAACAAACCATCCTTCTTAATATTTTCTTTATTTTTCCTGTGGGTGTATCAGTAAGGAAGCAGAAATTATGACACCCCTCAGCTTTGTATCTTGATTAAACTCTATGGTGTCTTTATGATTTAATTTAATGCATGACTTCATTCTTTTCCAAGGCAATTTTTAAGAAACAGACTTACAGAAACTCAGCACTAAAATAAATCATTAGAGTTTTGGTTAACTCTACAAAACCATACAATCTATATGCATACTGAACAAATGCATATAAAAATGTCATACATTTCATTTTTTAAAAACCCAAACATAAAAATCACTTAGAGTCCACATAATATTTAAGGCAAATGATTTGATTTGTTTCCATTTGAGTCATTCAGGAAGTTTAAAGCTATTTTAGGATAAACAATCTTAAAGAAGCATTAGAAGGTTAGAATAGGACCTGCTTGAATCATAGAGAATATTACATTGCTTTAGTAAATTTCAGTTACTATTTTAAACTAAGATTTCATTGGTCTCAGTAAGGTCTGTGCAATATTAGAAACTGCTATATAAATGATGGTAACGCTATTTTGGCTTTTTTCTTCTCACATCATTGAGTTTTTTTAAAACTGTACAAGTAGAAGTGGGGTGGTATAAGAGTTACATTCAAGAAAATTTTGTTTTATTTGGTCCACTTCCCTCTTCCCCCACCCCTTTACCTTCCCTGTCCCCAGCCTTAGCTGCTGCTTTTACTCAGAGACCTGGCCTGAAATGATTGGGCCAGAGACAGACACCTGACCCAGGGCGGGGGTGGAATGTATCAACCAGGTGAGCTAATCCTCCTCCCAAGAGCATTTGGATTTGGAGAAAGAGAGTCTGAGTCAGCCTGTTGCTGGACGGTGATGACTGAATGTCGAAGGGAGTCCAGGTTGGAGTCAGTCCATATGCAGGTCAAGCCATGAGGCGGCAGACCACAAGGAGCAGTGGAAGCTGCTCTGCGGAGAGAAATGGGAGAGCAGAGCTAAGGGCAGAGGGACCCAGGGCATGAGAGAAGGAGAGAGGAGCCCAGTTCTTTATTTTCTAAGACACTGATTTCTGTCCCTGGTGCCTGTGAGACGTCTTGCTGTATTCATTTGATTAAGCTCTCTCAGTGCGTTTCTTACACACCAACTGATTCCAGTCCAAGACAACTCCATATGCTGAATGTCAGGTACAGGCTACGAACTTGTTCCCCACCCCCTCAGTATCACAAAAAGTCATGCAGACTTCAAAGGTCTATCGGGCAACATAAGGATAAATACAGGAATATGGAGGATAGAGGAAATGGGTAGATAAGAAACTTTTCCATGTGTTATATAAATGCCCAACTCCCAGTTTGTCATTTTTGGGTAGCATTTCCCATTAATCTTTTCCACCTACAAACTTGTGGGCCAATGAGTACAGTCTGCTAAGATCAGGGCTCAACACCTTTGACACAGTCACGCTAAGTCATGGGCTCAGCATGAGTGGTGCACTCCAACAAGGCAGTCTCCTCCTCTGCTCCTCACAGGGGATGGCAGAACTTTCTAGGAATGCCTGAAATAGAGATTCATTCATTCGCCAAATATTCATTGGCTGCCTGCTATGGCTAGGCACGGTGAAAGGTGTGAGGGATATGGCAATGAGCTGAGTAGATATCTCTTACCTGCATGGAAGTATATCGAGGGTGGGGAACTGTGATGAACACTACAAAGAGCATAGACAGCCCACTTAGATGGGCTGGTCAAGAAAGGCTCTCAAGGATGAGAAAGAGCTAGCCATGAAAAATATCTAAAAATAGAGGAAATGGCATGCACAGAGGTCCTTTCACAGGAAGGAGCTTGGAGAGCTCAAGGGACTGAAAGAAAACAAGATGGTTGGAGCGTGTGCTTTCCCCCTGACATGGCCCCTTAGCCCCTGCTATTCCATATAAGTTTTCTTTTTCTGAAATATTAGTTTGATTTGGATTATTTGTCCAGATAAATATCTGGACCTCCACAACCCTTCTCCCACAGCTGCTGGTTCAGTCAGGCCATCACTTACCTGGACTACTGCAACCGCCTTCTAACTACGGGGGCAGCGATTCTGTCCTGTTCACTGTCATAGCTCAGCATCTAGTGTCTGGCTTCAGTAGGTGCTCAAAAAAGTTTGCTGAATAAATGAATGAAAATGTCCAGGTCAGTCTTCACCCACACCTCCCGCACCCCCATTCTGCATCTCTATCTTGCATGCTGTCAAGATTATTCCTCTCAAACAGAGATCCAATTATGTCACTTTTCAACCTAGAAATCCTCTGGAGATTGGTCCCCATTGCCACAAGACCCAGACCTGCAATATCAACTTTGCAGGTGCTCAGAATTTGGTCCAAATCTGCCTTTAAGGCTCATCTCCTGAATGCCAAGCCCAGCCACTCTGAAATATTAAATAGTATTTTTTGGTGACAACATAAGGTTTCTTTGCTCACGGTTTTTTCCCCCTATGCGGCTTACTCACCTGCTACCTTCTCAGTCGGGCCAGATCTTTCCATTCTTCAAACCTCAGCTGAAATGTCACCTGCCTTTCATGTCCCTGATTCTGCCTTCTCCCACTAGACACACTCACCATCGCATCTGAACTCAACACGCTCTGTTCCTGTTGCTCCCACAGCCCGGCCCTGGGATCACGCATCAGCCTGCGAAGTCCCTCTCTCCGGAGAGACGGCAAACTCCCTGAGGGCACAGGACCTGTGTCTTATTCCATCATCTTGGTGTCCCCAGTTCTCTCACCATAGAGGCAGGTGTAGAATTAATAATGAAATTTAGGCCGGGCGCGGTGGCTCACGCCTGTAATCCTAGCTCTGGGAGGCCGAGGCGGGTGGATCGCTCGAGGTCAGGAGTTCGAGACCAGCCTGAGCAAGAGTGAGACCCCGTCTCTACTAAAAATAGAAAGAAATTATCTGGCCAACTAAAAAATATATATACAAAAAAATTAGCCGGGCATGGTGGCTCATGCCTGTAGTCCCAGCTACTAGGGAGGCTGAGGCAGTAGGATCCCTTAAGCCCAGGAGTCTGAGGTTGCTGTGAGCTAGGCTGATGCCACGGCACTCACTCTAGCCCGGGCAACAAAGTGACACTCTGTCTCACAAAAAAAAAAAAAAGAAATTTAAAGTCTACTGAGTGCTTGCCATGTGCCAGGTATTACACATTTTTCTCTTTCATCTTCAGAATCCTCCTAGCAAGCAGGTCACATTGTTCCTTCTATTTTAGAGCTGAGGAAACTGAGGCTTAGAGAAGTTAAATAGATTGGTTGGAGTTGTGCAGGTAGCAAGCAATGGCAGAGCCCAGATTTAACCCCAGGCCTTCTGACTGTGAAGCCGGTGAATAGGACCACAGCACATGCTGCACCCCCGAGTAACCCTTGAATACTTATTCTAATAGAATCCCCCAAGGAACTCTGAAAAATCACCCATGTCCCAGCTCTGTCGTCCCACAACTGAACAACTGAAACACTAAAGTACTGAAGTACATGTTTGTTAGATAAGTAGATAACTGTGCTTCTCTTCCAGAAAATGCTGTTTCAGTAGATTAAGGTTGAAGCCCAGCAATTTATGGTTTAACAAGCACCCCAGGGGGTTCTCATCTTAAGGGAAGTTTGGGAAATAGTGCTAGAGAGCAGGTTGCAAAGACATTTAAGCAGGTCTTTCAGCACTGCTCTATCAATGATGGTTTAGAGCCCACGCGGATGATTTTTGGCTGTCATCATGTGGATGAACCCAAAGACTATGAATGACACAGTGAATTGGCACTGTTTTCTGGGGGGCTTAAGCTGAAATTGTTAATAGCACGGCACAAGTATACAGGTCCACAACTGTCCCCTGATAGTGCCCGCAATCAAAAACTTATATTTTGGCAGTGTTCATTTGTCTTAGGCATCCTTTTTTAAAATTTTTTTATTTTTATTTTTTGGGGGAAGCATCTGTTATGTTGTTCAGATTGGTCTCAAACTCCCATGTTTAAGAGATCCTCAGGCTCGCACCACTGTCCCCAGCTTGAGCTGTATAGGTTATCCAAAAACTGGAAGAGAGGCATCTTGGCTCCTTAAGAAGTATGGAAGGGGATGATACAGGCACCAGGGAAGCACCAATTGAGCCCTTTTCTTTCTTTTTTTTTTTTTTGGAGACAGAGTCTCACTCTGTTGCCTGGGCTAGAGTGCTGTGGCATCAGCCTAGCTCACAGCAACCTCAAACTCCTAGGCTCAAGCGATCCTCCTGCCTCCGCCTCCCAAGTAGCTGGGATTACAGGCTTGCGCCACAATGCTCGGCTAATTTGTTTATTTTTAGTAGAGATGGGGTCTTGCTCTTGCTCAGGGTAGTCTTGAACTCCTGAGCTTAAGGGATCCTCTTGCCTAAGCTTCACGAAGTGCTAGGATTATAAGCGTGAGCTGCCGCACCTGACCCTGATTGAGGCCTTTTCTACCTCCTCTTCTGGGGCCTCCTGAACACTATCCACCAACACATACACACACACACACACACACACACACACACACACACACACACACACACACACACACGGCAAAGCAGATAATGAATGAGAGTCTTGTTGCTGCCTTGATTTCCTTAAATATAGATGCCTTAAGTGCCTTACAGAAGGCCAGACATTCTGCCTGTCCCTGCCTCCTAAAGGGCTTACTCTGTGTTCCCTTTCAGTAGTCTCCTGTCGTATTACTGGCTCTCTGACTTCTTGGCCAGCTCGTTCCTGCGCTATTTCATGACCATCATGCTGGTCAACTCCACTTTAATGCTTTCTCACCATTGTGTTTACTGACCTTTCCAAAGATTCAGAAGGACATGCCTAATCTTTCACACGCCATGCATATAACTTGACTCCTGAATCCAAAAAAAAGAAAAATCTCCTTTGCTGTGCTCTACTCTCCCCTCCTTTCTCACCCCAACAGAAACCTTGAATCTATTTATGGACAATGTTCAGGTTCTAGAACTTACCCTGCCAGAATAATCTTCCTAATGGGAAATCTAATGGGCCTCCCACTGACAGAGAAGACCACCCCATCTGCAGCTAGGGACGAGAGACACTCCCAGCCCAGATGTAAAGAAATGCAGCAGATCATGACTTGATGTATATTCATTGCTTATTTAATATTTGAGCATCTTTTTCTAAAGATATTTCTATTGAACTCACTTGTGGTGTCACCATCTGGAAAATATCAAGCCTCATCCCACTGAGGTAAACCCCTATTGCGTATTTTTTCCCTTTTATGTGAGCCCAGTGGGCATGGAGTGTGTGTCTCCATGTTTAGCACAGTTCCTCGCCAAGGAAGTTCTCAAACACATGACACTCTCTAAATAAATCCGAGCTGTAGAGACCCATTAGCAGCCCCTCCTAACTGATGCTAACAGAAAGTCCAAATGCGGCTCCAAGGAGCCTCTATGACTTCTTGATGTGAGGTCCTTTTTACATTTTAAAGGGATACAGTAGGGTTTTAAGAGAGAGTAAGCTGTCTAAAAATTCATATATTTCATTACAACCAGTTTTTAAATTGGGCCAAATCTTCTCCCTAGGTCTAGAATCAGACTTCTGTCTAAACCCACAAATAAAGGGTTTAGTCAACTCTCAAAGACACAGGCCAAAACAGCAAACAGCGTGCCACAGACAATTCAGCTAATGGAAATCAAGAAACAGTCCATGTTAGACAAGAGGGACTGATGACGATGAAAATTTATCTTTGGTTGGGGAGAATGCTCATACTTTGTTCAGTAGGTTTATCGTCCATGTGTTTTGAAAAGTGTTAATAGAATTAAGTCCCATTTGCTAGGTGTTCGTAAATTCCTTCCGCTGGCGTGGAGGAGTATCTAGGATGTGGTCTGATTTACAGGTGGAATATGAGTCTTTGTTACAGATAAGGCAAAAGTAGATAACATTTATTCATCCAAAAATGTATTAAACTTTGTGCCAGGTACTATGGTTGTTGGAGAGAATAAGACGCCCCCACCGTCCTCACAGAAACGCACTCCCCAGCACATTGAGTTACCCTCGCGTAGAGATGATATAGGGCAATGTATTGTATCTTAACAATAAGATGTTTCAGGCTGTTGCATTAAATAAATAATCCATTCACTTGGTGATAAACTCATTTCTCGCTATGCTTAATAAGGATTGAAATAAGTAGTGCATAGAGATATTGACAAAAGTGAGATTGTGTTAGGAAAGAGGAAAGGAGGTAAACCTGTTCTGCTTTTGACCTGAATTACCATGGACAGGAAATCGTGATGCTGTTATGAAGTAGCTTATTCACGAGAACAATCTCCTTGCAGGCATCCTCTTCCCTTTCCACCAGCCTGGCCTTGAATTTCAAAGGCAAAGCCTCATGTGAGTATAATAGACAGGTTTGCCTACTCAGAGCTCCTGCCAGGACAGGGGTCAGTGCACAAAGTTGTCAGGTAGTGCCCTTTCATGTCCATTTTCGTTGTCCCACGTCTTCCCACAGACTGCACTGCTGTGCCTCTCTGGCTCCCTTGGAGAGGCCCTTCCATGTTATCACATGCTCATTATTTCTGCCATTTGCATCAGCATGCTGCTCTTTTTCAGGCCATTTGGCAGTTCATCTGGTATGGAACTTGGCAACAATTTACCATACAGCGTGAGATTATATCCATAGCCATTTTGTTGACATAGGACTGAGACAATGTTAAAATCCAGATGTGATATTATGTCACATATATATTTGTCATATATAAATTTAGGGGCTGAATTCTGCTGGTTTGCCTGAAGTCCCTAAGATAATTAGATATATCAAATGAAAAAGTATTGTTTGAGCACAGATTGTGGACATTTCTGAATATTGAAGTAAAATAATGCTTCTCAGAAGTGAAGTGACCCAGGTAAGGATATCATATGCATTTCCCCTTTTCTTTAGCAAAAAGAGCTTTTGTTGGGAGGCCAGCAAGTGAAGTGAAATTTTTCACCAGGAGGCTTTTTTGAGGAGTGACACATACTCTGTTCATGAGCACACATACTGAACGAGCACTTTGGGGTTTGTACGTGCCAGGAAAGGTGTTGAGTACCTGAACAGAGAGAGGTCTGAGGCACACTTGCTCCTGCTCTTAAGGACCTGGAAGCCCAGTGGGGGTGGCTGACAAGTCAGGAAGTCATGACCTCACAGTGTAGAAAGTGCTGGAACAGAGGTGTGTACATGGATACTGGAGGGCCTGAGAAGAAATGACTAAGCCTACCTGAGGGGGACCAGGGAACAATGAAAATGAGGCTTTTAACTTTGTATGCTACAACCCTGTTATACTAGCTCATTAATTACAGAAGTTTTTATGTTTATTGCTTGGGATTTTCTACATATACAATCATGTCATCTGCAAACAAAGAGTTTTATTTCTTCTTTCCCAACTGGTATACCTTTTATTTATATTTCTTGTCTTATTGCATTAGCTAGGACTTCTAGTATGATGTTGGAAAGGAGTAGTGAGAGGGATCATCCTTGCCTGGTCCCTATTCTTAGAGGGAAAGTTTCTAATCATTATTTTAATACATGATGTTAGCTGTACGTTTTTTGATAGATGGTCTTTATCAAGTTGAGGAAGTATCTGTCTATTCCTAGTTTGCTGAGTTTTTATCATTAATAAGTGTTAGATTTTGTCAGATGCTTTTTGTGCATCTATTGGTATGACCCTGTGATTTTCCTTTAGCCTGATGATGTGGCTGATACATTGATTGATTTTCATAAATTGAATAAGACTTATATACCTGGAATAAATCCCACTTGATTGTGGTGTATAATTCTTTTCATACATTTTTGGATTTGGTTTACCAATATTTTGTTGAGGATTTTTGCATTTATGCTCACGAAGATATTGATCTGTTGTTTTCCATTTTTGTAGTGTCTTTTTCCAGTTTTGGCATTAGGATAATGCTGGTCTCATAGAATGAGTTAGGAAGTGTTCCTTCCGCTTCTATATTCTGGGAGAGACTGTGGATGGACCAGGAAAACCACTGGCGGCTGGTGCTTTTTTTTTTGGAATCATTAGTTTTGAAAGAATTCTAAGGAATGGTGCCCAAGCAACACCAACTTCATCTAACTCCTCTTGTATTGCCCGAATTTTTTATTTTCGTTTTTCTGTGAAATGAAGTGAATAGTATGAGTCCCTCAGCTGACTCTGGATAAAGGGAACTAGCCGGGAGTGACAACATTTGGTTGGTAAATGCACTGATGGGGCTGGAGCGGAAATGCTGTATGAGACCATGCCAGATTTTCCCATTTGGCTTTTTTTTTTTTTTTTTGGTTGTTTGAGTGTCATCTTTTGGAGTGTCAGTCCAGCTGACGATGACCCTTCTTATTGAGGCCTCTGATAAGATCTATAGGGTTGGGCTCATGGTAACCATGGTTCATGGAACATAATTCTGGCCACCATCTCCCACCCTAGGGGGATCTTCTTCATTCCCTGTGTATCCCACACACAACAGTGCCTGGAACATACTAAGTGTTCGATAAATATTTGCTGAATTGGTGATATTAGGGATTGAGGCAAACGGAGACATCCCTCCTGTGCTTGTGGCTGGAACTGTACCATGCGGACTCCAGAGCCGTGGGCAGCCTCATCCCACCGTGGGGACTGCAGAGCAGAGGCAGACAGTTTGTGGAGACCAAGGAGACCTGCTGAGAGAGATCTGGATAGGGAACACTTGGGCTGGCTCCAACTGATTCTCTGGTTCTTGCTACCAGGTTTTTCCTAGACCAAGCTGCAAACTTCTTCATCTTTGAATGAATTCCATTCTCTGTGCTTAAACTAGCTCCCAGGTGTTAGTCTGAGGTAACACAGAACACTTGGAATTTGACGTGGTAAAAGTTTAGGTGTGACTAACAGAAAAGTGGGCCACTCACTGCTAGTGGCCATGGGGCTAAAACTGATTGTGACCTACCGGAAATCGTCAGTGGGCTAGTCACAACCCACCCTGTTCTCTCCCACCTGTCTGAACTCACAAGTGTGTTCTGACAGTGAAGTATGGTTACTGGCTTAGCACGGGGCAGGGGGTGGGGCATGAAATGGTTAAACAATAAAAACCCCCAGTTTCCACAGAGATATTTGGTAAAGTTACATAGGAAATATCTTGGAGTCCATGGTAGAGCCCTGAAGTCATGGTCTCAAATGGGAAATTTTTTTTCTTCCCTCACAAAGCAGAGGCAGATAAACACCTTTTCTCACTGCCATAGCTCCACAGATATACATAAGACAGATTGTAGCATGTTTAGAGCGGAAAGGTGCAATACTGCTCGTATAGATCATGGTCCTGCTAATCAGTCACCATTGGCAGGCCACTCTGCAAAATCCACTGGAAGCAGAAGGAATGTCCTAGGTTCTATGTTATTAAGAATTAACTTATAGAGAGACAGCTGACGAAGCTTTTGTGTTTCAGCTCTGAACTTTGAGCATTTACAAGATGACTCATAATTTTCTGCAGTTAATATTAAATATATCATTAAAAGGAAGCACACATTGGTGTGGAACACAAAGAATTCAGATGACAAAAGAAAATTCCAGATAGAACCAGGACCAAAATATTTCCCTTAGCCACGCTGGATTAGTATTCCACCAGCACTAATGAGAAGCTGTAATAGCCGGCTGGTTTTGCTAAGTTAGGCTGCAATATCTATCAGAAAGCTCTGCAGTCTCAGGGACTTAGAGCAGCCCAGGTTTATTTCTTACCCGTGGCCACTGCAGATTCTACCATAGCTCACCCCCTACCCCACCATCCTCCCCACTTGCGTCCAGACTAGAGGAGCAGCTCCTGTCTGGGACACACTGTTCTCGTGGCAGAGGGAAGAGAGGGCAGAAACACAGTCCCGCTCTGAAAGCTTCTGCTCGCAGCAGCAGCCCCACTCACATTTCATTGGCAAAAAAAGGTCACATGGCCAAGCACACCTTCAAATGGGGTGGGAAGTTCAGTCTCCCAGGACAGACCACTAGTGTGGGGCTGCATTTCCAGAACCATGCCATCTATTAATGGCAGTCTGATCTATGTAATTATGCTTAAGTTAATTGTATAGTAAACAATCTCAATGCAAAATGTGGGCTTAGTGGTTTCTAATTACTCTATCTGTGGCTCTCAAAAACTTGGGTATTAAGAGATGCCCTCAAGTATTAATGAGAACCACTGGATGGCCCAGATCAACACCAGTTGGCAACTGCAGGCAGGATTCTGCAAGTGGGGAAATGACTTCAAGGGTATCCTTCAGGCAAGTGTTTCTCAAAGGATAGTCCAAGTCCCTGCACCAGAGTGACCTGAAATGCAGGTTTAACATGCAGATTTCTGAACTCCACCCTAGATACACTGAATCTGAATTTATAGGAGTGGGGGCCGAAATCTGCATTTAACTAGCATTCCAGGTGGTTCTGATGTAGACCAAGTATGGCCCTTACCAGGGTGCACCCCTATCAGAGACTGTGATATTGGACACTCCTTCCATCAGTCACCATCTGTAGTCCTGGTTCCCGGGACTGGCCCTAAGCAGGGGCCAGTGTGCGCTCATATCCACGTACTGTGGGGCCAGCCAGGACTTGGAATTTCCTGGAAAGCCAGGGAGAAGGAGGTGCTTTTCATGGAGTGGTTTCTAATGAGGCCTCTGTCCTTCCTTCAAATACATTTCAGTTTCTACAGTTCACTATTTTTCTCGTAAATCAACATCTGTGATTCATTTGGTTATTTGTCTATTTTTAGAAATGAAATGTGACTACATTGAACAATGTACTCATAAAAAATTCTCTTATAATAGTAACAATTGTTTTAAAACTTACATTTTAACTGTGTTTCCTCAACAATACACATTTGGAAACAAATCTGTGATGAAAACTTAACTGTAAGTTTCCAAACCTGATTTTTGGGAGGTTTGCATTTTATTAAATCATTTCAGTTATTGATCCCAAAAATGAAAAATGAAATTTCAAAGTTTGCATTCTGACCGGGCTCTGCCTATGCTTTCCCAGGGCTGCTTTAAAGAGAAAGACAGCAGTGTTCGGTCTGGGAGGATTTCATCTTAGAGTTCTGTTGCAATGACCTCTGCTGCTGCCTGGGTCATTAAATTCAACACATGTATGTTTCCAGCTAAAAGTTTCCTGGCCTTGGTGTGTCTTAACTGGGCCTAGTCTAGCACCCTGGTGACATAAGCTGCCCAGAAGCTGCCAGCTCATTTCAGGACAGTTCCAGCCCCTCTGTGTGTGTGTTGTGGGGAGGGCATGGATGAGAAGAAGGGGCACTTTCCCTCGGATGACACTGACCTTGCATTGGTAGCCTTTGCCAGTTGTGGGCAGGCTGCCCTGCTCTGCTTCCCCATGGACTCCAAGGCCTCTGCTCTATTGTGGGGAGGGAACATTTGGTACAGACCCCTTCAGGATCTATTGTGTTGTCCAACCCACGCCTCATACAAAAATTGCCTTCTAAACAGGGTGGTATTCATGACATTAAGATTTCAAATGTTATTTTCTAGTTATTTCTGCCCTTTTGAAATCATGTCTATAGTCAAAGTGAGGAAGAGCCAATTTACTACAAAAGTCAGCTGTAAGGAAGGAAGGGAGAGAGGGAGGGAAGAGGAGAAGGAGGGGGAAGAGAGAAGGGAAGAAGAGAGAGAGTCAGGAAGAAAGAGAAGAAACAAGAAGCGTAAACATTTTTACTTGTCCGCTTTGCCTCTGCTTTGCTTTTGTTTTTGTTTTGTTTTTGCTGTGCTGACCTGGCCTCATTGTGCCTCTCAGCTGAAGCCACACACTCACATTTCTGTGTCTTTCCAAGGCTGGGCTCTCTTTCCTGTGGCTCCTCGATTCTGCAAGTTGAGTACAGCCAGATATATGTCATGAGATGAGAACCATCGTGCCCAGAGAACTTCCGGATCTCCAAGAGGTTGGCACAAAAAGGACAGAGGGCGGCGTGAAGTCTAAACTCAACCATCATTGTCATGAAATCGTCGTGAGGCTCTCTCACTGGAAAGGATATGCTCCCTTTCATACTGACCACAAGCAGCAGCTCGTTAACGTGGCATCACGGCTAACCATGCGAGTGGCAGGGCCCCCGTGCCAACATGGTGCACTGGTTTATGTACCGCTAATGCAGACTTAATTTAGTTTCGTGGGATTAGAATGTTTCAATATTGCCTCATAAAAATATTCCATTCTGCTTCTTGGGCAGAGCATTAGTTCCGAAAAGCTGCAAGGTTTTAGCGGCCGGTTCCTCTTGCATTCCTGTTATTGTCTGTAATTTCTAAAGACTAGTAAGTAGACATGGCACTTTACAAATACACAAAGACAAGGGCCTGGCCTTCGGTCAGAAAAACACAACCGAAATGAAAATAATCCAAGCAGAAGCAGTAACAGACAGTTTTGGGGGAGGGCTCTAGCTTTGGAAGGCTAAGTTTAAAGTATTTCTGGTTTTGTTTTGAAATGGGTGTGATTGGAAGAGAGACGGGGCGGCCACGGCCTGAGGTTTGCTCTGTGCTTAATCTTGCCAGGCTCGTGGGCTCAGGAGGTCACTCAATTCAAAAGCAAAGTTGTTTAAACTGACCCCTTCCCCCTCAACCAAAGAAAGTGCTTTCTATGGCAGACAGCTCCTTCTTTCCAATGGCTTTGTGGCTGACCTCAGCTCCCCAGACAAGTGTAGGCTTAAATAAGATAATTGCTTTCTAAGGCATTATGCCTTCTTGTAGGAAAGCTTCGTGAACAGAGAGTACAACACCTCTGTCGGAAGGAGACCACACCTGAAGTCACATCCCTAACTGGTCGTTCCATTTGCCTGCATCAGAAAGCTCTACCGACAGCATCAAGCACATGTCAGGCATTCTGCTTCTTAGAAACAAGCCAGCTACTCCGCACTGTGGCATAGTCAGTTAATCCAAGACACATTTTTATGAAAACCTCAAGTTATAACCCACATATGGTGGCAGATCATTATCCTGAGACTCTAAATTGAACCAGTTATATAGTTGGAGGTGGATCTATCATAATCTGGAAAACTTCGTTTTACTGGTCTATTTTAACAAGTGTAGGGAGGAAATAAAACTCAAAAAGCATAAACTGTTTTACATTTTGAATTGAACTTTGATAAAAATGGAAATGCTCCAAAAAAAAAAAAAAAAAAGGAATACTGGCAAAGGAGGAAGGAAAGAGGCTGACAGAAATAAAGGAGAAAATGTGGAAATAAAAATGTTCTGTTAGTGGTTTTACATTTCCTGAGTTAGTTAAGTGAAAAAGGCAAGATACACAATTGTATAGAGATATGATCCTTAATGAGAGAGAGAGAGAGAGAGGGAGAGGAAGAGAGAAACAGGGACAGAGAGATGTAAAAACTAAAATAAAATGGATTAAACTACATCCCTGTCACTATTTCTCGGAATTGGGCTTACAGGTCACATTTACTTTTGTCTTTGAACCTTTTTGTGTTTTCCAAATTCCCTACAATGAGCATTTTTTTTAACATTAAAAATCAGCAAAATGTTTTAAAAAATGGTTTCTGATTCAAAATACAATGAACTTTACCTCCGAGTCTGAGCACGTAAGCTGATCGAGTTCAGGGTTGTTAACGGCAGAGTTTCTATGTTAGTGGACCCCTGGGCCCAGAGGAACAGGGAGCGTGCACACACACTCTCACGCATTTTGCACACAGCTCACAGATAAGTATAAAGACTTTTCCAGCCTCAACGTATTTTAACAGTGCCAATGCCCTGGGCTATAGTAACAGATGATAAAATAGAGTGTTCTTTAGTGCTGGTCTACGGTAAATTGTTACCATGACCGTCAGTAGACACCATCTGCAAGGGTAATTCCAGCTGTAGACGAGAGCACTGCTTTATACCGTATACGTGCTGCACAACTCGAGCTTAACACCGTGGAAGCTGATGTACCGTGGAGGAGGCCAGGCTGACCCTGGCTGTGGGCTTCAACTGTACTGGTTGTTTCAGGAGCTGTGATCTCTAGCTCATGGACCATTCCAAAGCCTGGAAAGCTGGAGCTGGGAGAGCATGCAGACATTTGCTCTGGGCATCTTGTTCCATCTACATCATGAAGTTGGCTACACAGTGTCTCCTTTGCACCTGAAGGTCTGTAGGTCTTCCCATTTCCTTGTTTGTCCTTTGGATCACTTTGTGGACAAAAGGTACCCTCAGAAACAGACTCCAGATAGTTACCTTGGCCCACTGCCTGAAACTGGTCACTCCATTTGTTTCTCTATTTGAAAACCCTTGAATTAGAGGTTTATACCTAAGCAAGATCCTTTCCACAGAAATGCAAATGCCTCAAATAGGGTTATGACCATTGGGTCATGCAGACCAACCTTAGGCTAACCTGTGTAATCGGGTGACCTCCCTTCCTCATGCAGCCAGCTCGCTCGGGAAATGGCAGTGCTGATCATCTGCAAAGGGAGCTGACTGGTAGGTGGGGATGGAAGGGACACCCTGAAGATTAAGGCAGCAGGGGGCGCTTTGACCCTGGGGGGCTGCAGAAAGAGGCACACAATGGTGTTTGGAGAGAGAGCAGTCATCCACTCTCCTCAGGCCCTGAATCCTCCCCATGACCCCTTAGAGGACAACTTGGCCTCCCTCCATGTGGAGAAAACCCATAAGAATGTCCCCAGCTCCCTGCCCCTGGGCTCTACCAACTCTCCACGCCACCTGCATGCACCTGTCTTTCCACCGTCCTCCCATCTGGGCTAAGTTCTCCTCCCACACTGGGTTTCACCCGCTCCTGCCTTCTCAGTGATCTCACTTTCAGTTCCTTTCCCCTTTGTCTCCGGTATCTTCAACCTCTTTCTCTTTAATTAATCTGTTCTGCCATTTGAGCAAATAAGCAAAAAGTATCCGCTCCCCAAACTCTCATCCCCCTCCAGCATTGCCCTCTCTCCCAGCCGCGCTTCTTGGAAGAGTTGTTGTCCCCTTTGTGTTCCATGCCCTCACCCTCTACTCCATCCTCACCACCACCCCGGCTGTTGCCCATCTTCCTGCTGTGAAACTGCTCCTGCCCAAATCGCCAATGACGTTGTGACAAGATGCAATGGAAACTTCCCCTCTTGGCTTACATGACCTCCCCAAAGCCTTTGCTCCTGGCGACCTCTTCCTGCTTCTCTACTCTCTTTTCCCTGGCTTCTTGGGTCTCATCTCCCTGGGCGACTCCATTCACTCCCACTGTCTTCATGCTGGTGACTCCCATGTCTGTGCTCTCAGCCCGGATCCCCTCCTGAGCTGCACACCCCTACACCCAGCTGTCTACAGAACAGCCTGCACCTCTCAGACACGTCATCCAACACCGCCAAAAGGGGACCCACTACATCCTCTCCCTACCCCACCAGCCTCATGCCTCATGCCCTGGGGACTTTGCACATGCAGGTTCCCCTGCCTGGAAAGCACTTCTCTTCCCCTAGACCCTCTGTCTCCTTCACCTAGAAATAACTGTTCTTGATCTTTTAGGTCTTAGGTTAGATGTCACTTCTACCGGGCAGCCTTCCTTAATACCTCGAATCAGACTCAGCTGCTCCTCTAATCTCATATGGTTTCACTCATAATGCTTTATTAAATTGCCTGTCCTCCCTACTAAAATATTTGCTCCCTGAGGGCAAGAATCTTTCAGTCTTGTTCATTATATCCCTTGGCCCAGCATAATATTTTGCACATAGGACACTCAATAAAAATGTATTTTAAAAAATAAAACCTATTTCCAACACTCAGGCAGCCAGAAAAGGGCAGGGTAAGTGTTGGGGAGGGGGATATCTCCTTCCCCTTCCTAATCTTCCCTCTTGCCACAGATCCCTATTCATAAGGCCCAGGCTCCATTACTCAAGTGATCACCCTTTGCCCCACTCTCCAACTTACAGCCTGTGGAGCCTTCTGTGTGCCCATCCTGGCACTTTTCCCTCCAGGGATAAGGATTTCTTTTCATAGAAAAGAATTTCTATGAAAAGAAATCTTAGTTCTTAACATCAACTTAAAAATGAGCTTTTCTAATTTTTTTTTAAAAGTTGAAGACTGTCCCTACCATCTGTAAATATGGATCACTCAGCACAAATACATTCTAGGTTGGTTCTTCCAGGCAAAATAAATAATCTTGCCACAGGATAATTCTTAAAAGCAATTTGGTTTATATCTTAGTTCGCCCCCACACTCCTTTTGGAGTTTAACTTTAGCTAAAGAAAGATGTTCAAGTCCAATATGGTCATTTTGAAAATGCATTTTTAAAGTTCCAAGTGTTCAATAGTTTTTCCTCTTGCTTTAGCTGGTTATGAAGATTTTATAGGTCCAAATACATATTCTTTGATGCTTTAATTAATGATCGTGGCTAAATTATGAAAGAAAATATTTTAGTAAGTTTATAGGAATGAGTCATATGATTTCCCCAATTGAAGCCACAACACACAACACCCTGCACTGGAGGACATCTGTTTGTCTCTTTCAAAAGGTTTGGAACAGATTTTAATAGCAAATTTGAAAATAACATGGCTACACTCACTACCATGTTGGCAAAGTGTTGGCAAAGGGTTTGTCTGGGCCCTTCCTTCCTAGGGCACTGCATCAAAAGATGATAGCTGGTTAAAAGACCCTGTCAAGCCACAGCATACTTTTTAAACTAATGATGGGGGCAGGGGGACATTTTGGCATCTCTTCTGCCCAAGAAAGGTGTTCGTTGTAAGAATAAGAGCAGTGTGAAGAAAATAGAGTGAGTGGCCTGTGATTAGACAAATTATTCTGGCTCTGTCTGTAACGACGGGGTAATATTTCCTCTTCCAAATGGACACTCTTTCCCACAATAGAACTTTCAAGGAAGTGCCTCATCACACTACTCAGATAACCACGGCCTATTAGCCCCAACTTTGAGGATGACTCTCCTTCATCATTCACGCTCGTTTTGCTAGGGTTTGCTTGGTTTTCATCTTCATATTGTTCTCTGGGGTGGACAACTCTATGGAAGCTGGGTCAGAGGTTGGGACTCTGCCCTATTGCTTCATGTCCCTGGGACTCCCCTCCTCCACCTTCTGTGGGTCCAGATCTGAGGTTTCTCTTTTCCTACCACCACCCTTTGATTGTGAAAGAAGATAAGACCCCTTGTCTCCCTTATTCTATAGAGGAGTTTCTTCTTTCTGTCTTCTGTACCCCACCTGCACCGTGCCGAAGATACAGTAAGCATCCCGTCAATATTTAAGACAGTGTCAGGGGATGTTGCTCAGGGATGAGCAATATTAGTCTCACTCGAGAGCTTGTTAGAAACGAACGTTCTCAGTCCTCATGCCAAACCTGCCGAATCAGGATGTCTGAGAGTGAGGCCCGGGAGTCTGTGTTTGCAGGAGCTCTCCAGGAGATTCCCACACCGCGGAGGCTCATTGTCGCAACTCACCGCTGCAGCGATGGGAGAGTATCCTGCTCCTTTCCGGTCAGGCAATCAGCACCCTTTCCCCAGGTTACAAGGCTCTCCTGGCCAATCGGCGGCAACTCTGCCTGTGGTCCTAAACAGAAAATTTTCTGACATCAGCAGCAAAGATTTAGGGCTGTTTACCAGCTGAGGGGTCTCTCGGAAGTCCCAAAGTTTCTATTATTTTCCCCCACTGCACCCCACTCCCCAGAAACACTTTGCAGCAACCAGTGTGATCTGCTCACTGCCTGCCGATGCGACCCCCTCATCTGTGGCCTGATCCTTTGTGGGTTCCTGGATCTCCAGGAATCTAAAACAGACTCCCATCCCTTCTAAGGGTTGGCTCTGCCAATGACCAAATAGTCGCTGAGTGCTTGCTACGCGCAAGGCATCGTTAACTGCCCCCCCCTCGTAAGACGTCCTCTGCCCCCTGCTGCCGGTCCCTGTGGCATTCCTGTCGTAGCCACTGCCTGCCCCACAGCAGATGGCCCAGGCCCTCTGTGGTCTCTGCTCCAGTGATTTTGCACATTTTAGTAATATGACCATATTAGAACACTCACACAGAAAATTAGACAAAGCAATATTTTACTACTGTTAATACATTTTGAAGTTAAATTGTAGGTTTAACCAATGAATGTATTAAGGCTATTTTGATGACTCCAAAAAGTGAAGTTAGATGGATAAGAGCAGTCAGGTCTGCCCTTGTGTCCAGATTATTTCTGGAATGGTTGGTTGCACAATTTTGAGAAAATCCTCATTCAGATAACTAGTTACACATGGTAACAGTTTTTTGTGTTTTTTTTTTTTAAGATAGCCTTCCTTGCAACCTCGGGATACTCTTCCATTAAACATGGGCAGGACAGCTTCATTCCGAGGTTTACCCACAAATAGGTGTTTACATGGGATTATAATGAGCACATTGACAGTCTTCAGTGGGTTAAAATTTGGCACATGTCATATTTTATTGTCTCTTTTTTTTAATATCGTTGGAAAAAATGTTTAATAAAATTTAAATCAAATGTCTATGGAAACTCTAAAAATCCTTTGCAGCCCCTCAAGGCTCTACAAAGCACAACAGTCACTTTTACAGACCAAGACCAGGAGAGGCGAAGTCACTTACTCAGGACCCGTGGCTTTTGGGGGTCAGAGCTGGCTGCATCTCAAGTCTCCTGCCTCCTGATGTTTATGTTTCACATGGACATTTGAGCCCCCCATGTAGATTCCAAGAGCCCTTTGCTCAGGGCTGGATCTTCCAGAGCAGGAGCTCTGTTTATCCTGCTTAAATGAATTACAGGATGGAATTTCCCCAGAGCCATCAAGCGTCCTCCATGGGAGGGTGCCGGCAGGGAGAGCTGGGCAGGAATGAAGATCCTGCTAAGCAGCTCTGCCTCTTCCTGGTGTCTGACCACCGGCTGGCACACCCTGTCCGCTGAAAATAATATGGCTTTCCTTGCAGCAGCCGGGGCTTGGCAGGCTCTCGGAGCTCTGTTCGGCTTCTCTTTCATCAGGCCTGTTCCCAGAAAGCACTTGCTCATTTAGATGAACTGCTTCTGGCATGTGCTTGCATTTAACTAACAAAGATATTATTCTAGCAATGTGGAGGGGCATAGAGATGGTGGGGGCTTGCAGGGAAAGTAGACCTATCCTGGCATCTGGAGATGGCCTCAGATAGCGTGGGCCTCGCAGACCCTTTTTCCTCGCAGCACACTGTTTCAAGACCAGCACCCTGGGGAGAAAAACCTTCACAGGCCAAGGGCAGAGGATTCTTGGAGAAAATGGGAGAGCTGTAGCTGGGTTACTGCTTCATGAAGAAAGGTCGGGAAACCTTTTCTCTACCTCAGCAGTTTGGCTTCTCTTTTTACCTCAGAGAACTGGCAGCAGCTCTTCCCTCCAGAAGTTGCTATGGCCTGGGGATGGGGCATCTCCCTCTGTTTGCTCAGAGCTGAAACTCTGCCCACCTCCACACGACTGTGGAGACTCAACAGGATTCAGGTGTGTCTGTCATCAGGAGAGAGAAATTCAGTCACGCAGACCCCAAATGGCTCACCCATTAAGGTCCCTCAGGTTTCCTAGCAACTTGCTGAGCTTGGATTTTTTCCAGCTATTTTTGCAAGGTGGAATTTAATTAAAATATATATATATGACGGGCCTGTCTGTAAAACTGAAAGGACTGGAACACAGAGGTTTAGCTGTCACTGATCCCTCTAACTGGCCTACTTTATGAGGAAAACCAGCCCAGGACTGATTGTGATTTATTCTTTACTTCCTATTGGAATTAGAATCAAATGGATTGCTTTCATATTTTTGTCTCTTACCAAGAAACATGTTAAATCTAAGAAGCCTGCCTGTGGTTACATTCAGGCTTCACTTTTCTCATGCATCACCCTGTGGACAACACTGCTGGTTGCTTCCCCAGTGTCAGTTCTCTTCTTCTTTGTCAGAAGAAATGGTTGGCAACGTGCTCAGGTGGGAACACTCCTACCTCCAGGCTCTTCTACATGTGAGAGCAGCCGTGCCACCCAGGTGTGGCCAATGACATGCAAGCAAAGCCTGTAGGGTGTGGCTTCTGCTGAAAATGGACAGACTCAGTATGGAAACTTTGCACATCCCTTTCTATCTGCCTTCTTGGCTGGAATGCAGACATGCTGGCTCGAGGCAGAGCAGCCACCGTGAGGAGGGAATCCTCACACTCAGAATGGTGGGATGAGTAGCTAAAAGGTGTGTGCGTTCTTGCTGACTACCTTGACCAGCTATAACAGACCTGGACTGCTTGCCTCAAAGTTTCTTCTCAGTGGAGCAAAATAAACCCCATTTGGTTAAGACTTTGAATGTGGGTTTCTCTGAAATACAGCTAAATACAATCTAAGCCAATGCCTTTTCAAAACACAAACTTCACATCACTTTACACCAAGGAATGCTCCTGTCCAGCTGGTAGACAAAGAATTGCTTTTCTCATTTGCCAGGAGGAGGAAATTGAGGCAGTGGGAGAGTATAAAGTGAGAGACTCACCTCTTGCTGAATGAAACTCGACCTCTCAGCCCTTGACTAATTGAATTTCTCAGCAGCATTTGGGCCAGTGGCTACTTCCTCCTCCTTCAATCTTTTCCTTCCTTACTTCTGTGGTACTACTTTTCCATGCTTTCGCCTCAATGTTTGGGCCCACTTTCTAGACTCTCATGGGTCTCTGTTCTGCCTACCCCTTAAATGCACAAGTCCCCAGGGTTCCCCATACTCCTTTGGGTGATGATCTTATGTCTACCCACAACATTTACTGTCACCTAGAATTAGAGACCAAGGTGGTATCTATTGACATTGGAAAGAGATGTTCAGAAGGGACTAAGGGAAAAAAGCAAGATGAGATATCCTGTTTGATCCCATTCATGCAAAATGGGAGGAAGAAAAGAGTATCCACATAAAAAGATATCTGAAAGGATATATAAACAAGATGTTAACAGTGGATGGATGGTAGAGTTAAGGGTTTCAAATCCCTGATCCAAATGTCAAGTTAACCCTTTAATCCCTAAGGGTGGAGAGGAAGTAGAAACTGCTTCAGCGGATTTTCAGTCATTTCCAAATTATTTTCTCATTTTTGTCCTACAGGTATTTCTTGTCCTTCAGACATGCATTTATTCATTCGGTGAGTTTTCGTGTGTGACTGCTGTGTGCCAGGTGTTGCATGAGGATACGGAGACACAGCATGGTAAAAACAAAGTTGCTAACCCTAAGTATAAAGACCTTTCATTTGAGATAACTGCGTATATGCCATTTCATTTTTAACTTGATAGGGAAAGGGCATAATTTGAAGGCTCACATTTAAGGGATTTTCTGGGTAGAGCACGGTACGTGTCATGCAGCGGCTCCCCTGCCATCTTTTCTGGCTGAGCACCAGGCAGCACACTCAGGGCACAGGCTAAAATTGCTCCCCGTGGTCCCTACAGACTTTCCCGGGCCAGAGGCTCTGCCCCCAGAACCTGCTGGGCCAGACTTCTCTGGGCACCGTTTGAGGTAACATCCCCAGGATGTCTTCCAGCCTCTCTGATTGACTCAAAGCACTCCAAAGCAAAAGGTTTAGAGAAATGACAAAAGTACCCTACAAATGTAAGGAATTTTTGTCCCACAGCCTCGCTCCATCCAGAATCCTGACCTCTCGCAATAGTTCTCTCTCTCCCTTGCCCAGCTCCAATTCCATAAAACTTTGTACTTGTAAAAGTTCTTAGGTGACACAGATAGCTCTTGCCTGCACACGGAGTTGGAATGGCAATGGCAAGCAGCTCAGGGCATTTGCTCCACCATCAAACCTGCAACCCAGTTGCAGCGGGGCCTTTGCTTTCCACCCTCCCTGCTGTGCCAGGCAAGGAAGCACCTTCCCCCATTTATGACCAAACCCTGCACTTGTTCTCTGGATTCCAGCTTCCTGCCTCTTCACCAGTTTCTCTCTCTCTCTCTCTCCTGTATCTTCAACCTCTCTCTGTAGATGTACTAGCTTTCTTCTCTTCAGCATTTAAACACACTAAAAGCCACTTCCAATTGGGGAAACGTACTCAATGGTTTGATTGTGTTATAAATTTTGCATGAGGATGGAGCTCCGTGCTGCGTCCTTTGCATCTAAATAAGTGCTGGGCCTTCTGGGGTGGTAGGCCCATTGGTGGATTGCATTTTCACTGGAACCCATTACGCACTCTGAAACATTTTTTTGATTCTGAGATCTCCCT
The DNA here is from genome assembly GCF_020740605.2 of Lemur catta. Lineage (NCBI taxonomy): Eukaryota > Metazoa > Chordata > Mammalia > Primates > Lemuridae > Lemur > Lemur catta. Next base: position 46,100,465 of record NC_059139.1, read on the forward strand.
TCAGTTATTGGGCACCAGCCCTCTCCCTTGGTGGATAGTATTGTTTCTCTGGACAGGTCTCTGGCTCCTCACGTGTGGAGTGTTGCTGGTCTCTGCTACAGAGCAGAAGCTGGCTGGGCAGCAGAGCAGTGGGGACGCTGCAGCCGGTGTAGGGGACAGCACACCATTCACCCATGGACGTCTCCTAGGACATAAGTCTTCAAGAGATGTTGGCTCCATGAACCACCAATTCTTCAACAGGAGATTCTTTGTATCTTGTTCACTTTAATTTTCTGTTTTCCTTAGAGACAAAGTCTTGCTCTGTCATCCAGGCTGGAGTGCAGTGACACAATCATAGCTCACTGCAACCTTAAACTCCTAGGCTTAAGTGATCCTCCTGTCTCAGCCTCCCTAGTAGCTGTGACTACAGGCATGTGCCACCATGCCCAGCTAATTTTTCTATTTTTTGTAGAGATAGAGGTCTTGGTACATTGCCCCAGCTGGTCTTGAACTCCTGACCTTAAGTGATCCTCCTGCCTCGGCCTCCCAAAGCACCAGGATTAGAGGCGTGAAACACTGTGCCCAGCCTTGTTCACTTTAAATGTGAGCTGCTTAAATGTGTGCTTTGTGTTTAGAGAACTAGAACACATCTTTGGTGCATAGGTGGAAAGCATTTAGGAAACAGACTGAACATTTATAAAAGTTATTTCCATTTCCTGAATACAAATGTCCATTACCATTTTTAACCCATCCTTTGGAATTAAAGGACTGACTCTTTCACTTGAATGACGATGAGGGAAATCTGATACATTTCCCTAAAAACTCCTTCACTTACCTGGAAAGGCAGTTGCAGCAGGGTTGGAATTCATCAGCTGTCGGGCAGTGTAAAACTGCATCTGAGGAGTGCTTCACTCAGGTGACCTTCTTGGGGCTTCTAGGTGGGCAGGTGGGTTGGAAGTTGGCCAGAACACGGGGTTTTTAAAGAATCTAGCAAGGCCTCAATTTTCAGGGATTGTCTTCAAGTCTCATCTGAAAGCCAGAAACTCTCGTAACTGTTGAACCTCCCCGTCCGCCATCACAGGGTGTTCTACAAACAGCTTGCCTAGGGCCACAGGCGGAGGGAACCGCAGTGTGAGGCTGCCAGCTCCCACCAAGACTTGTCCTGAATTTGGTTCCTGAGGTGGCCTTAAGCTCTTCTGAGGCACAGCTATTTTCCCAAGTATTAGTGCTCATGCCCCAACACCGCCCCCAAGGCCCACTCTGTCCTCTCACCCACCCTGTGCCAGATCTCTCAGGCACTACTTCCCTTGTTCCCTTAAAGAATGCCAACCCCACGGTGGGCAAATCCTGCCTGAGCTGGTCTGCTAATGTGTTTAATTGTATTGAAAGTAAAAACACAGGTCTGAGAAAACAATTAGCTTTGAAAGACACCAGGAGAGGCCCAAGAGAAGACCCCTGCAGTCTGTTACAGATAGAGGTGACAGCTTTGGACAGCATGCTTGTTTATCCATGTCTTAGGTGAGTGTGGTGTTCGTGTGTATCTGTGTGTGATCTCTTTCCGTTTCCATTTGCCTTTGCCCAGACGTGGGCATGGGGCTTCGCTGATAACAAGTGCTTTTGACTTTGAGGGGTGTCATGTGTGCATTACCTCTGGTGTATGTGTGTCCCTATTAAAAGTATACACATCCGTGCCTCGTCACACGTTATCTGGGCTCTTCCCTGTGCAGCTCTGTTTGTTAGAAAGGGAGAAAAGCTCCCTGAATGTTCTTTTAAAATGATTTTTCCCATGTGCTCTCCTCATTCTTCCTCAGTCTTCTCCCCCTTGCTGTCCTCTGGACCATCCCACTGCCTTTGGGAATTCTCCCTTCTAGATCCAACTGCCAGAGTCCACTTTTGTTTTGATTCCAGCTTCAGGATTGACTTGCTTTAAGTTTTAACAGTAAGAAACCCTGTTGGTTCTAGTCTTCCCTAGTGTTCGTTTCCCGGATGAAAATTTCCTGGGGCAGAAGAAAAAAAGAACCAGCCTCCTTTTGCTACATAAATAGATGTGACATTCAAACCCAGAGTTAAATGGAATTTCTCGAACATTACTGGGCTTGTGCAATGACCTATGAAGTCAAAGTCACTAAAGTTTTCTGATTAATTAGTTGCATGTAGTAACTTTAGTGCTCTAAAGAAATGAAAGAAAGAAAGAAATGAAACACTTTGCAATACTGGCTACCTACTAAGATTTACTAAGATTCTGGGGAGGTTTACTTTTCTCTGGTGATATTGAGGCCTTTTCTTGGTAAGAAACTGCTGGTAACTGAGGATTTTGCAAACAGAGTTCAGAAGGGAGGGAAATATTTTGTGATGGTGTGACTCCGAGCCAAGCATAGCATTCACTAACAGGCTGCCCGGTCGGGTCAGCATCAAGACAGAGAGGCGGTATTCATGAAATTTGAAAATGGAAGGCCTCGGGGTTCCAAAGCAGTGGAGACAGACACTGTCACTGGTCTTTGCAAGTGACAGCCACCCTGCAAGTATTAGGTGGCAAGTGGAACACTCTAGAGCTGAAGTAGTAAGAATGTGAGGGAATGTGAGGGTAGCTGAGAGTGTGGGACATTCCAGAAGAGGGTGGGGAAGGGAAGGGTTTTTGGCAGAACCACAGGTCCTAACCCCGTCCTGCTGGTTTGGCCAACAAGCGGGTTTTCTGTATAAGCTGGCGATCCAGGCTGGGAGAAAAGAGAGAGAGAACGGAAACCTTAGTAAAAAAGGGTTTCTGACCTAGATGCAATTCAGCCCAGAAGGAGCTGCAGAGCCGGGGTGGCAGTGGGGCCCCTTGAAACGAGACACTGCCCCGTGGCCATAACCTGGGTGGAACCGAAGAAGCCAGTTGGCCCACGAATGGTTTTTCTTCCTGCCTGTCACACTGAGGGAATTCTCTTCCTATGTAACGTAATAAATTCCCCTGTCATCTCAAGGTGCAGGTAACAGCCTGGCCCCGGTGAGAAACGGCTGGCTTCATGTTTCCCCCCAGTATGATTTCCTGTACATACAGCGAGGGGCCCTGCCCACTCCCCTGCAGAGCTCGGGAGCCGAGCCTAGAAGGGAAAAATCGAGGCTGATTCATGTTTGTGATTAACTTCTCACCTAATGCTGTAATCCCATACGTGGACCCGGCTGGGAACTCAGATTCTGCGCCCTCCTGGGCTCCAGCCACCCTGCCAACGCCACCCTCTGCAGGCTGTGTCTCAAATCCCTCCTTCCTTGGGGCACCTTTTCCTGTCTCCTCGTTGCATCGTTCCCTCTGTCTGACCCCATGGCATCCCATTTGCACCCCTTTCATGATACTGGCCTTTTCTTCACTAGGAGTTATCGATGAGCTTCTACAGGGTGGCAACCATGTTCTCCTTCTCTTTAAACCTTCTCGAGTGCCAAGCCCAACCCCAGGCACAGGCTTCAGGCTTGGCGAATCACAGTGAAATGACCTGAGCAGCAGAGGGTGGCCTCCCTGGAAAGACTGCCCTGGACAGAAAAGAAGCCCAGAGCAAATTCCGGCCCCTGGCCCTGGCCAGCAGGGCAGATGCGACCTCCCTCTGCTTTTCTCAACAATAATCCCAGCCCCTTGTTATGATAAACTACTTGCTCCTTGCCCGGCAGTACATTCAGGAACTGGACCGCTGCCAAGGAAAACACAGGGGCAGTGGTAGGACCATTGAAATGAATTAATGGCCTATGATAAATACAGGAAAAACAGTGTTAGTTAATAAGCTCTTATACCAACAAAATCACATGTTATTTAAGAGGCAGAGGAGTTTTTACATAAATGTGTATGATTTTAAGTAATACAGCTGATTAAAAAACAAAACCCCAAGGCACTCACAGCCTTTTTAGCCAAGTAAATGCTGGCACTTCAAAGTTGATATCAATGCCTTGGGAAGCTGCAATTGCTCAAAACAGCTCTATTATTCTTTTAGGAGGCCTTCAGAACTGGTACAGAAGAAAAATTAGATACATTACTAGATAATTAGGCTTTTAGGTTTCAAGTCCCAAATGGTATCACCCAACTTGATTACTGGCCTGACTCACCAGCCTTGGCTCTGAATTATTTTTGACAGCTTCTAAAAATTAAATCCACCTTCAAAAAACCCAAATCTTTGCTACTCCTCAGGCATGCAAAAGAAGGTACTGTAAGTCCTGGAGTTCCAAGGAGAGATTCCAAAACTGTTGTGCTCAAGAAAAATGTCCGTGCCGACCTCACAGGTGACCACTGCAAATATACAAGTTCTGATTTCTTTGTTTGAAGATCTGTCATGTCATTTTAGAATCAGCGTTCATACTTACTCACTCTGTGCAGACTGTCATCAGGTTCGGTTTGCTCAAAATAGCTGACCCGAATCGAGGAATTTAAACTTTGGATACCAGACCAGCTATGACATTTGGATCAGTGGGAGCCTTCGCAAATCAATATGAAAACCAGAGCAGGCCACACGGGTGTTTCACCAGCTGGCCACTCTGCAGGAGGCGCATGCAGTGAAATAACTAAAAGCAGCCCCCTTTGCTTCTAATCTGGCATAAACCGCTCTTCCACGGGGTGGGGAGTGCAGACGCGCCTGTGTCTAGCCCCAGCATTAAGTGGCGCATGGAGAACCTCCGCGTTCTCGATGCGGTGTTCAGGGTCGGCTTGCCTGCGTGCCGCCGGTCGAGCGCATGACTCCCAGATGAGAGTAAACACACTCCCAGCACCGACTTTATGCTTCATGCACACTGACCCACTCAGAGGGTCTGCAGAGGAAATGCTCTGCTGTGCTGCACCTTGGGGAAATGAGCTGGCCAGAAACTCCCACTACCCAAGACTCAATTCCTATTGCCCCAGGAGGTCTATCTCCTTTTTCCTCTCTCTCTTCCTCTCCCTTCTAAGAACCATAAGTGAATGAAAGGGCAGTGATTTACTGTGTAAATCCCCATTTGTTAGTGAAACTAAAGATGTACTTCCCCTCCCCCTACCTGAGGCAGTGAGAATAGTAACTCCCAGTTCTGCAGCAACTCAGACACTCCAAGCCCTAGAACGGGCCTGCTCTGCCACCCTCAGCTGCTGGTGTCCACTGTCTAGACTGCAGGCGATATTGGGAAAGTCAGATTCAAGAACACACACTAATACTTTTTGGGAAAAAGAGCCTGCTGGTTTTCTTGCCTTATTACAGGGGATAAGTCAGCGCAGAGTTGCAGAATGGGGAAGACTATGAGGAGATCTCCAAGACATGGTCTACTCCCAAAGGCAGCCTTGGCCATGAAGCCCCTAAAATAATAGTAAGAGCTGACACTGTTTGAAGCCCAGGTGGCCCCTAACCTCAGCTGTAACATCCCCCGGATCTGGCAGGTCTGAGTCAGCAATCCCATTGCCCACTCTTCTTCCAGGGACGTTACTGAGATTCTTACCACTGTGCTGGGGTCCACAGGTTGGTGGGGAGAGGGTGAGAGTGTGACCTTTGAGGGACTTCCATTCCACTTGGGCTGGTTAAGGACATTGATTCTGAAGCCAGACTGCCTGGGTTTGAATCTGGGCCCTACCACTTACTAACTGTGTGACTTTGGGCAACCTACTTAACCTTCCTCTGCCTCAATTTCCATTTCTGTAGAAATGATATAATAAGAGCACTTTCCATATAGGGTCACTGTGAGGAGTAATGATTGAATATATACCCAGGCCTAGAACAGTGCTGGACACGTAGACTGTGCTACAAGAGGGCTAGCCGTTACTAGCTGGAGAGAACAGATGCATGTCAAAAGTCATGTCCAGTAAGGACAAGATCATGTATGAAGATGTGTAAAGCACAAAAGAGTCCTTTGGAATTGGAGTAAAAAGGTGGAATCCATGGGATTCAAGTAGGCAAAATGGACTTGGGAAAAGTAGGCCTGAAGCTAGGACCTTCAGGTGTGGGCATGGGGTACTCTAACCCAGACTGACCACCACCACTAAGGAGGTCTTCAGGCCTCTTTTCCAAAGCAGAAGTCCTGCTCACCTCCCCAGCCGGTCTTTCGGCTTCCTCTTTGATGTCTGGCTCTTGCCCTCGTGCTGTTGAACCAGATGAGAGATTTCAGTTCAGGTCAACAAACTTTAGGACAGGCCTATTCTGAGTGAGGAGCTGGGACTACAAAGGTGAGTGTCAAACGATATCAAATATCACTCTCAAGAGGCTCTCTAGTCGTGTTGACAGACAGGGAAACAGTTTTATGCTCACTGTGTTGGGAGTGGTCGCTATGGGAGCATAGAGAAGGAGGGCTTGACAGACAGAGGTCAGCAACGCTTCAAGGGTACAAGGGTCTGGCAGTCCAGACAAGAGGAAGAGCTTGAAGTTCAGTGTGGACTCCCGGCACTCTCTGGGAATGCTGGTGCTTTCCTTTTATCTTCCTCTGCCTTCAGCCACTCCAGTAGCTCCTGCTGGCCTGAGTTGATCAGCATCTCTGCTGAGTGGACCACAGGCCTCCTGATGGGCCTGCTCCAGACTGGGCAGGGTGGGGCTATGGGGGTGGGGGCACTCGAGGCAGGAGACACACCATAAGCAAGTACTGCAACAGGGAGGCCCAGAGGAGTTGTGGATACAGTATCAACTTTAAAACCGGACCCCTACCATCAGTTAACTCTGTCATCTGAAGCAAGTTGCTTTGCTTCTCTTGAGTGTTGATTATAGAATGAGCAGAATAATACTGGGGAGAGTGGTTATGAGGGTTCAGTAAGCTACATGAGAGACATCTAATAAGCACCTACTGCTGTGTGCAGGGCTGGAAGGGATTGCTGAGGTCCCAGTCTCACCTCTCATTCTGCTGTCTGTTCATGATACTGAGTGGCACTTAGATCATGAGCTGTCAAAACAAATCAGGGGGCCGGGCGCAGTGGCTCACGCCTGTAATCCTAGCACTCTGGGAGGCTGAGGCGGGTGGATCACTCGAGGTCAGGAGTTCGAGACCAGCCTGAGCAAGAGCGAGACCCCATCTCTACTAAAAAGAGAAAGAAATTATCTGGCCAACTAAAATATATATAGAAAAAATTAGCTGGGCATGGTGGCGCATGCCTGTAGTCCCAGCTACTCGGGAGGCTGAGGCAGTAGGATCGCTTAAGCCCAGGAGTTTGAGGTTGCTGTGAGCTAGGCTGATGCCATGGCACTCACTCGAGCCAGGGCAAAAAAGTGACACTCTGTCTCAAAAAAAAAAAAAAAAAAAAAATCAGGGAACCCACAACATCTCTCTTTGAAACGACGTTTAAAGAGAAGCCAGTGTTTGTCAAAGATTAGGCAGTGGGGCTGTTGGTCTTCACCTGGAAGGCTGCAACTGTGCAGACTTTTCTGGAAGGGACCCACTGAGTTGGGAGGGCTGTCCCCCCAGGCCTGGAGGAAGAGCTTGCAGAGAGCTGGAGAGTTGCATATCCTGATCAGACTAAGGAGGTGGCTAATTAGGGCTGATTGTGGAGAGGATTTGGTGATGTGGACAGCTGCCTGGGAGATTTTATAAGCAGACCACCAAGTCATGTCATGCAGGTCATGAAACAGCCACTGGACAAGAGCATCCACTCACTCACTTCAGATGGCCCAGTGAAATCCCTGTCCCAGCACCAACCCTACGTTCTCCATTCTCCCTATTACTGCAACTGGAATCAGCCTACTCGGAGATGCAGAGTTGGGCTTGAAAATTGTTCAGGGAGAAGGAGAGAAAAAAAGAAACAAGAAGGATGTTATTTTCACTGGGCTTATGGGATAGTTTATATTGTTTCTAAAGTTTGAGCTACTTAGATTAAAAAATAAGTGATTCACCATATAAATAAAAGTTTGAAGAAACAACCTCATACATAGTTGGTAGGAGTAAAAATTGATGTAACTGCTGTGAAAGTCAATTTGGCAATATCTAGCACAATCTCACATTTTGACAAATGAACATTTAATGAAGTAATTCTACCTTTAAGAGTTTATCCTACAAATATTCTCACTTGTGTAGAATGACAAATGTGCATTGCTACTTTTTAATTGCAGAATTGTTGGCAAAAGATTGTAAACAACTTAAATGTCCATCGATAGAGGACTTAAATAAATTATGCAATAGAGTACTGTGCAGACATATAGGTGTGTGTATGTGTGTGTGTGATGGTTAATTTTATATGGCAACTGGACTGGGTAAGGGATGGCCAGATGCCTGGTAAAACATTTCTGGGTGTGTCTGTGGGGGTGTTTCCAGAAGACATTAGCATTTGAAATGGTAGGCTGAGTAAAGAAGACCTGCCCTCACCAATACAAGTGGGCATTAATCTGTTGAGGGCATAAATAGAACAAAAAGGCAGAAGAAGGGCAAATTTTTTCTCTCTGTTTGAGCTGGAACATCTACCTTCTTCTGCTCTTGAACATTAGAGATCCTGGTTCTCAGACCTTCAGATGTAGACTGGAACTACAACACCAGCTTTCCTGGGGCTCCAGCTTGCAGACGGCAGATCTTCTCAGCCTCCATAATAGCATGAGCCAATCCCTCATAATAAATCTCTTTCTACATACCTATATATATCCTACTGGTCTGTTTCTCTGGAGAATTCATTAACACAATGCACATGTATTACACATTCTATGTATGTAAATACGTCCAAGAAATGTTGTTCAGTCAAAAAAGCAAGTTGCAAAACAGCATGGTTAGTATATTTGTATACATATGTTTAAACAACTCTGGAAGGATCGTCAAGAAACGTATCACATTGGTGGCTTGTGGGGAAACAAACTAGGTGGCTGTAAGGGCAGAGGAGAGACTCACCATTTACTTTTCTGTACTATTTGAATTTTGAACAATGTGAATGTGTAATCCCTACAAAACATTAGATAAAAAAAAATAGTTGCATTTGGCCAGGTTTGATGGCTCACACCTGTAATCCTAGCACTCTGGGAAGCCCAGGTGGAAGGATCACTTGAGCTCAGGAGTTCAAGACCAGCCTGAGCAAGAGCAAGACTCTGTCTCTACGAAAAATAGAAAAAATTAGCCGGGGATGGTGACATACACTTGTAGTCCCAGCTACTCGGCTGAGGCAGGAGGATCGCTTGAGCCCAGGAGTTTGAGGTTGCTATGAGCTAGGCTGATGCCACGGCACTCTAGCCCGGGGCAACAGAGCAAGATTCTGCCTAAAATAATAATAATAATGATGATGATGATTGCCTTAAAAATCAATGCATACTTGTCTGTTGACAGAGGAATGGATAAATAAAATACAGTATGTATGCATCATGGAATATTATTCAGCCTTAAAAAGGAAGGAAAATCTGACTCATTCTGCAACATAAACAAACTCTGAGGACATTATGCTAAGTGAAATAAGGCAGTCACAAAAGAACAACTACTGTATGATTTCACTAATATGAGGTACCTAGAGTAGTTGAATTCATAGAGATAGAAAGTAGAATGGTGGTTGCCAAAGGCTTGGGGTGGAGGTATGGGGAATGAATGTTTGATGGGTACAGAGTCTCAATTTTGCAAGATAAAAAGAATTTTAGAGATTGCATGTAGAACAATGTGAATGTACTAACACTACTGAACTGGACATTCAAAAATGGTTAAGATGATAAATTTCACTATATGTATTTTACCACAATTTAAAAAAATTGTCCATAAAATAAATTTTTTAAAAAAGAGCATTAGATTAGATTGATTTTGTCATCCCGCCAATAAATGTTCCGATTGCAGCCACCTAGTGTGATGTTTGAGGACATCAGGGACTTACTTCTCCGCCTGGCCTTTCCCTCAGCTTTAGCAAGGCCAGATTATCTGATTGCTCTCTGCTTTTGTTTTTTAATCTGAAAAGTAGGAACATGATTTCCCAACCCTGATACCTTAATTGGATTATTGCATGTTGATGTTTTTCCACTCAGGTTCCCAGCTATTATGATAACATCAACCCTTAGGAATTGTCTAACCTCATTTCGTGAACTTCTCCCTATCCAGGCTTTGAAGAGGGCTACTGAGTTAGTATTTGTGAAGTGTTTTGAGCCCCCTAGATTTAAATAAGGTTAAGTATAATGGATCCTTTTGACTACTGGGCATGCCTGATTGTATGTCTTCTAAACTCTGCTTGTGATGGTCATTCATACACAAAAGATGGAAGCAGAAAGCAGAAATCACAGAATCGTCTGGCCAAACTGGGGAGTTGGTCCTGAAATGAAACAGCAGTGTCAGTGTCCTGAGCCCCACCGCCAACCGCAGCTCTGTGGGAAAGGTGGCAGAGAGGAAGGAAAGATGCACGTGTCACAGGTTACCTGGTGTCTGTCCTCTCTATGCCCTGCCAAATATCTTATAACATCCTGCCCCCGACTGGCAGGCAAATAGTACCTGCCATCCTCGTGGGCTAAAACCTGTAGGTTACATTACACTCTGAAATCAACATTAAAAACCAAACTGCTTACTTTTCAGGTGCTTTTCACAAGCCTGCTAACTTAATCCCTGACGAGTGCTGTGGAGTTGTCAATAGAGTCTTACATCTCCCTGGACCAGCCCTGCTTAAGAACCCCCCATTCCCACCCCCGCCCCCCAGCCTTCCTTCCTCAGGACAAGGACTCAGAATGAACCAGAGGAATATTCTTCTCTCTTCTCCTGACCTGGGTGGGAGCCTTAACACTGATCCCCATTCTCTCCTTACGTACCAAGTCTAAATTCCCTTGCCGGGCTTTCCACGCCTACTGTGATTTGACTACTTTTCCGTCCAGCCGACTTCTCCCCACTCACAGGTGAGCCATACCCACTTCCACCTAGTCCTCAGGCCTGGAGGGGCCTCCGGATCTTCCTTTATGCATCTCCCGCAAAGCCAGGCGCAAATCCAACCCTCCACCAGCCTAAATCCATCTTTTCCTCCTGTGAATTCCTATGGCATTTATAGTTAACACCCTACAATTTACTGAACCACTTAATTATATACTCTCAGGCATTGCTTAGTGATTATTTCTTGCATTTTAGTCTGGCCTCCTGAGTAGATATTGAACCCCAGTGGGGCAGAAACCACACTTGATATATTTTTATTATATCCACAGAGCACATAGTAATAATAATGGTGGCCATTTATTAAGCACTTAGTGTATACCAGACACTGTACTTTATATATGCTATCTATTAATGCCCACAACACCTCTAATGAGGTGTTATCATGTCTGTTTACCAGAGAGAGTAACATGGGCACACAGCTTGCAAGGGCTGAGACTGGAGTCAGGCCAGCCGTCTCCAAAGGCTTTAAACAAACTTTTTGACAGATATGAGAAAACTGAAGTAAGGCAAATACCTTTCCTGGGATCATCCCTTATGAAGTGGCAGAACTGGAACTACTCCCAATGTTTCCAAAAAACATAAGCTCAACTACACAATAAGCTCCCCATGAACAGGGACTTTTGTCTGTTTTGTTTACTGTTGTATCTCCAACCCTGAGAACTGTGCCTGACTCACAATAGGTGCTTAATAAAATATTTGGTGAATGAACCAGCGAAATCTAATCAACAAACCTATTCTAAGTGCCCCCCAAAGTAGAAGTCACTGTTCATTTGATGAGAAAGATAATGTAAAAGACACTTTAGTTTGCTTGACGAAACCCTACTCGCAGAATACTGTCCCCAGAAAGGGAAATGTGATGAAAGTCCGTGTCCCCAACATGATGCCAAATTTGTCCTGTTAGACCTGGAAGCACTGGGGGCTTCCTATTCCCTGCCTGTCCTCTCCTTTAGTCCCTGCTCCACTGAAACCATCAGCTACCACAGCCCAGAGAAAAGGCGGTGCATTGCCACACCCTGGGAGCATGCTGGCCACCCCAGAGAGAAAGGAGTGACTGAGGCCCTGAAAGTCCACACACATGGGCTGTCAACCCTGAGACCTGGGGCCTGAGTGTCACAGTAACATATGACACCCACAGGCAGGAGGAGGGGCTCTGCTACTTCTGTACGTTCTTATTGTAATTTATCTTTAGAACTATTTGTGCTAAGTAACTTAGACCAAAATAAGGACACTTTTTTTTTTGCTTAAATTATGTGGATAGGTTCTTTAATTATCTTCTGACAATGTATGTGGACACACTACCTTAGATCCAGAGGTAGTAAGGTATTTTCTTTCCATCTTGTGCTTCCTACACATTTGTAACCTGTGTTAGCAACAAAGGTAATCAATTTCCTGACAAGTAGTTGTTCACACTAGCTGAGATAAATAAAGGAGATACATAAAGAAGATGCATAACATAAACAAACAAATAAATGAATGAATACATAAATGAACAAATAAATAAAACAATTAGCCACCAGAGTCCCAACATGATTTCAAATTGTCTTGATTTTTTTTTTTAGGGGGGACATAATGGAGCCAGATTATAATCATGTAAAAGGAACAAAATAAACGAAGACTTTGGAACCCTAACTACTGTCAACTTGTCATTCTCTCCAATCACCTTGAAGGTTTATTTCCTTTTAATCTTCATGTAACCTTACAGGAGCATGAGGTGATAAGGACTGGCATGAGGATGTAACAGTGGAAACAGGATGGGCCAGAAGCAGAGACTTTGGGAATAGCTAGATGTGTGGGGGTGGAAGGAGGGAGAGGACAAGGGAGCTGCAGGGGTTCCTGACAGGGTGTCCAGGAGACTGATGTCATCACAGAGGGAACCAGAGACATGTGAGTGTCCGGTTATGTTGGAAGGAAGGTGTTGAATTCCACTTTTATATGTGCTCATTAGCCTCCAGCCACATCAACTATCATTGGTTTGTTTCTGAACCACATCACCCTCATCTCTAACTTCTTTCTGGAATATTCTGCTTCCACATCATCTCATGGCTGGCTCAGCTTCAATGTCACCTCCTCAGAAAGGCCTTCCTGACCACCAACCTGAGGTAGCTGCCCGCTGTCTTGCCCCTTTTCCATGTTTTGTTTTCTCCATGGCACTTGGCACCACCTGGACTTTTCTTGTTTACATATCAGTTTATGGTCTGTATCTCCCTGACTGTAGTGTAAGCACCAGGAGAGAAGAAATTTCCTCCATACCAAATGCTCCCCAAAATATGATTTTCTAGATGAAAGTGAGAAAAAAATATTAACTAAATTGATCCATCTTCCTTCCTTTGAGGAGGATTGGCACAGCTTCCGTTGCTTCCAGGAAGATGGTACACACATACAGAACTACAAAAACATCAATGAAGAGAAAGCTAAATGGCAGGAGGGTGTGCTTGAATATCTTTAAGTTCTCCCCCATGTAGTAGCTGCCACAGACCTTCATTAACAGAACCGTCAAGATCCTTGGTGCTCTCTGTGTACAGATATGGAAGGAGCTCCAGAATGTGGACTTAAATCAAAATGGAAGACACAAAGAAGTACAAATCATATGCTACTTTTTGCATTAAAAAGGTGGGATGGAATAAAGACATAATTACATTTGCATGAACATTGGAGAGATACAGAGAAGCTAATAAAAGTGGTTATACATCAAGGCTAGCGAAGGGAGGAACAGGATGGGAACAAGATGTCTCAATTCATACCTTTCTATGTTCTTTTGATTCTTGAACCACGTGAATGTCTTAACTATTTTTAAAAATTTTAAATAAAAAAATGTAATGATTCTTGCATATAATCAATAGCACCTGGAGCCTTGGAGCTCAATGATCACCTCACCAAGGTTTGGTGCAGATACTATTGAAGATTCAGGCTGGGAGAGCCGCTGTCAGCATCTTAAAATAAAGAACATGAATGAGAGAGGGCACATTATACTCGTGTCTTCACAGAAAAACAAAATTGGAGGCTGAGGTGACGTTTCTGATGCTGGAGTTGCATTCTAGATTTGGTTTTCTTTTTAGTAATCATGAAAAATACTGCATTGACAATAATGAAGGCTAATTATTCTTCCTTGCACGAATAATGACACCACACGAGAAAATCCTGAGCCCTAATTTAAGCAAGGGGAGGACAGTTTCTCTCTCAGCCTCCTGCTGATTTGGTCTCTTTATTGTTTCAATAGGAAGACTTGTGAAACAAAGTTAATGCCCCTCAATAGGATTCTGGTTAAATAAATAAGTCAATGTGGTACATGCATACAATAGAATCCCATGTGGCCATTACAAATGAAACACTCTGGTAGTATCTACTAAAACTGAACATTCGCTTATCTGACAATCCAGCAATTCCACTCCTGGGAATATACCCACTAGGAATATGTATATTCACAAAAAAAAATATATATATATATACACATATATATATATACTTTGGTGTTCACCAAAAAAAAAAAAAAAAAAAAAAATTGCCCCAAACCAGAAACTCCCCAAATGTCCATCAATAGTAGACTGGGTAAATGTCATTACAGTGAGACTAGAATGCCATATAGCATTAGGGTGGGGCAACAACACACACAACAATGTGGATGATTCTCACAGCAGAATGGTGAGTGAAGGAAGAAACAAAATGGTGCATACTGTATGATTCCATTTGTGTAAAGTTCAAAACCAGGCACAGCTAAATCCAGGCTGTTAGAAGTCAGTAGAGTGGTTATCCTGGGAAGGGGTGGTATGTGGGAGGGGGTAAGAGAGGCTTCTGGGATGCTGGAAATGTTCTATTTCTGGATCTGGCTGCTAGTTATTAAGGTGTGTTCATGTTGTGAAAATTGCATTGTATATGTGTGATTTGTGCACTTTTTCTGTGTGTATGTTTTACACCAAAAATGTTTTTAAAAAGGAAAAATGATGCCGTGACTTTACGTGTCTTGACCTGGGACGATGTGCAGGCCCTGTCAAGGAGGGAACTCATTTATGCGAAGTTGTAGATATCAAGCTGTATGTCCCTACATGCATAGAAGGTGACTCTAGGAAATGGTTCTCATAAATGTTAGCAACAGTTACTTCTGGGTGGAATTTTGAGGGTTTTTTATACTTTCTTTTCTTTGTATTTTTCACATTTATTTGCACTTTTACACAGAATATGTGTTGTTTTATTCTCAAAAATGGTTTTTATTTTTAAAAACCCCACCTTGATTAAAAAGAAAATAAAAATCTGCTTTTTAGCTGGGTGCGGTGGTGTGCACCTGTAATCCCAGCTACTCAGGAGGCTGAGACAGGAGGATTGCTTAAGCCCAGGAGTTTGAATCCAATCTGGGTGACATAGCAAGACCCCGTCTCCAAAAAAACCAGAAAACCCCAAAAACCTTCTTTTTATTTTCCCCAGAAGCAAACCAGTAAACACCAAAAGTCTCTTAACTAAGGACATGTATGTTGTATACAGCGAAAGCACTTAGCAATTGCCCCAGTTTCTAAGTGTTTGCAAGGATGGTCTGAGCAGAGTAGTTACTGTCCTTCCTGTCAATAGACGACACACACGTGGTAAATTATAAGGGCACACGAAAGGGAGAGGTCAGAGTCTCTGAGACTTCAGGGTAAATGCTGTAGACATTTTAGGCTATGTGTTCTTCCTCTCTTTAAAGCAGATGGGACCGTTTATTAGACGAAAACACTCTCCCTACTATTTCTCTTTCTTCTGCCTCTAGTCCACTGTGCTACCTCTCTTTGGCTCTGGTGGAGGGGATTCTACTAGTTTATTCCCAGCCCTGCACTGTCAAGCTTAGTGGAGATTTTCCCATTTCTCTCTCAACTCCCTTTCCCACTGAGATCCTCCTCCACATGTTCATGTATTAGAAATTCTTTAAATAGGGATAAATTACTTTCTTCTACAATCAGAGACCAGGCTTAAAATGCAAATAACCCTGGGTGAGTTAACACATGGCCTTAATAGTCGCACTAAGGTGTAAATGTCTAATATAATTTCTACAGAGGACAGTTTGGTTGGGGCATAGGGCGGGGGAGGAGAGGCTCAGACCTTGCACAGCGCTGGCTGGTTTGCTGTACCTGCCTTCCCTCCACCGCAGCCCCCTCCCCCACCTGGGCCTGCTCAGAAGATCCCAAGCCACCCAGGAGCAGAAAGCAGCCGCTGTCACCCTGACCAGATCCATATCCATTCCAGACTCAGGATTACAATAATTTGGGAGAGGGTCAACCAAGTTAGAGCCCCAGATGGCAGAAGAGCTGCTTTAGCTTAAGACTCTTAACTCTTTTTCCTTCGGGCAGGAAAGGTTTGAGACAATGAAGGATGAGGCTTTCCAGGCCCAGGACACAACCTTGATCCAAAGCATAGTTGTGGCTTTAATTTTTATAAATCAAAGCCTCAAGCTTTTCTTCATTCTCTTAGCTGAAGACATGTTTTTCAGGATGCATGAAAAAATAAATAAATAAAAGGTACCAAATTGGAGATTGTGTGACAACATGTGTCACTTAAACCCCTTGCAGGCAGGCAGGAATCACTGCTTCAGTAAATTCCCTTTCCTAAGCTTTTCTCCCCCTACCCATTGTCTTCACAAGATCATCTCATACTTGGAAAACATTTGTCTAATTATCATCACATACTATGGGCCCATTACCAGCTGCTTTTTATTTTAACTTCAGATTCTTTCCAGGGTGTTTGTTTTTTTTCTTGGGGGTGGGGAGTGGGAGAGAGGAGTGTGTGTCTGTTTTTGCTATTACACAGAACTGATCAGATTTCCTCTCATAATCACAATTAAACTTCCAGATCCAATCATATGAACATTTCACGTTTAGAGGATTTGAATGCACATTGACTCCGTTAATCTCACAAAACCTTCCAAATGAGGAGGTGAGAAACTAATCCATGAGCTTGAGCAAATCACTCTAGGAGCATAAAGAGCACACAGATGGACTAGGGCAGCTACAGGCTGATTCTGGGCTCGGTGCTCTCTTCCTCAGCCGAGCCTAGGTACCATGGGGTTAAAGCCCCAGGTACATTCACTGTCGTTCCCCTAACAGAAAAGTGAGCCCTCTGAGAGCAGGGCCTTTGTCCATCTTTTTCATCACTGTAGTCCTAGCACCTGCTTGGTGTCTGGCATTATGGTTGGCAGGCAGCAAATACTTGCTGACTAATGCATGACTCTTTGCCACCCTGCCCCTATAGTGATGGGGGTAGAGGTAGGGGAAGGGCATTCTTCATAGAAAGTCTATACAAAGCAGGACTGTCAAGCATTAAAACCCTGGTCAGACCAGTGGCAGCACTCAAAACGGCTTAAGGACAGCAATGTGGCTGAAGGGCTTGTGAATGAGGGGACATAGCCAACACAGTGTACTTCTCTTGCATGTCATTTTGGGATTCCTGATGAAGTCTGTGGGGCAGGGCTCAAACTTTTCCCCATTCCCTGGCATCCCAGTGACTAGCTGAGACCCACAGGCTAGAGATGTGAAGCTGTGCTAATGGGAATTTGAGGTCAAAACAAACGAATAAACAAACCCAAAAAGAGTCATGGGGCTAGGGAGAGGTTTCCCTCTGCTCCCAGGAGTCTGCTTTCCTACCCTTGAAAAGCAGAGAATATGAGGAGGAATTTCCATGAAATGAAATCCAGGTAGTCACCTTCACCCAAAGCTTCAGTGATGGATAATATTTATATGTTCTGAAATGAGAGCATCTTCATCGGGCATTTAACCCTGTCAGAAGTGGAACCCTAGGCTCCCACTCACTGCTCTGCTGCCATGAACAACAGCCAGTGTGGCCCACCTGTCTCCCTGACCAATGCTGAGATTCCTTGGAATAACCAGCCCCTTTAAATGCATGTGTATTCAAAGCGACTAATACTGTAAATAAAGTATATCTCAGTGAGATTTACTTTTGTAAGAATCTAACAGCTAATATTAACTAGTATTTAAGAAGGAGAAAAGTACTTTAGTGTTTATTGGAGTTTTCTTTCTTTACTCTTTATTTGTGGAGGAGAAACAGGAGTAGTGAGAGGGTGTTATTAACTGAAAAAACATTGCTTGCTTTGTATGTGCTATGAATTAACCATCTGTAATCTGGTAGGGGAAACAGGATAATCACCCAAATGACTCTGAAACACATTTACATCAGTGGTATCCAGAAAGATTTCTGTGAGAGTGGGGCCAGGAGAGTGATTTCAAATGCCTGGGGAGTGAGTAGGTTTTGAGCAAGGCCTTGGAGAATTGTGACCCGCGGAGGTGGGAAAAGGGTATGCTGGGCATTAGAAGGTTAGAGAGAAGGTCTAGGGGCAGAAGAAGAGAGGGGACAAACTGTTGGAGAAGAAGGTGAGGCAGACAAGTGCTCACAGGGGAGGGGCAAGAGGGCAGGAAGAAGAGCTGAGGTCATCCCAGGGAGGTCTGAGTCAGCCAGGTTGAGGGCCTGGCCAACTGTGGGCTCATGTTCAACCAGCAGTCTGCAGTCTGGTGACATAGTGGCAGTGGAATGACGCAGAGGTTTTTGGTCAGATAAGGGACATCAAAGTTGGCCTTAGACAATTGCTGTGGTGGTGAGTGTTGGGTGGATGGGAGAGAAGGGAAGGGAAGAACAGGAGGCTGTCCCAGTGATCCAGATGAGGGGGACAAGGGGCTGACTTACAGAAGGGACAGAGGAAATGGAGAATAAAAGCTGGAGAGGTGAAGTGTGGACTTGGAGAGACCTGGGAGAGGCCACTGGGCTTCTCCTCTATGAGCAGGAGTCCTTTTGAGCTATGCTGAGTTTGGCAGGCTCCAGACCTCAAGGTGGACGCGCTGGGCACCGCTGGGGGAAGGGGACATGGCAGAAAACAACCTCTAAGGTCGGGGAGGTCCTCCTGGAGGCTTTAAAGAGTCAACAAGTGAACAGGGGGTGCCAGAGGGTGGAAGCAGAGCAAGGAAAGAAGTGGGTAGGCCTTGTGCAAATGCTTTCAATTTTCTCCAGAACAATGCAAAAGAACCTATCAACAGTGGTTGCCTCTAAGTAAAAGGGGGAGGGAGGCTCAGGGACAGAGATGAGAGACTTTCCTCCTTCTACCATTTTGTATCTTCTGAATTTTGCACTTTTTGCATATACAGTACTACCTGTGATAATTAAATTTTAAAATGTTGGGATCCAGGGTTGCATGTTGTAGTAAAGACACCCTGCTTTTCACCATGTGACGCTCCCGTGACCAGCCTGGGGTAGGTGATCAGGAATCTCAATGGCTCACTCCTTCCCACTTTCTATCTGTCAGCTATCTGTCTATCCCTCTTTCTATCCGTCAGCTAGTTGAAGGTCGTTTTCTGCGTTTGGGCCTCCACTTCATTTATCTTCGCTGAATAAGCAGCGAAGTTCTAAGTCTTGTCTGAGATGCCCAGGGGTCAAGGACGTTTTAGCTAGGCCATCTCTGAGCTAGGCATCAATGCCAAAATCTAATGGAAGGTAAGAGAATGTGTGTGAGTAGGAAAGAGAGGTGATGGCTGGTTAGGAAAGGAAGCTGCAGAGAAAGGTTCCTGTCACTGCCCCAGCTAGGACCACGTGGAAAGCAGTGTCAGTATTGGCTCTCTCCATCATCCCTGCTCAGTTGGGCCAAGCAGGCGGTGGACGTCGCTTTCCAGAGTCTGCGCCTCCCAGTGTGTCCAGCTCTCCCAGCTGCCTTAGGTCTTCCTTGGGCTTGGGACAAGCCCCCACAGCCACCAGGTGTGCTGTGGTGGCGCACCCTGACCAGGGACGGAGTGGCCAGCCTGCTCCCTGCCTCTGTCGATGGCCGCCCATTGATCTCCAATCTTTCTGGCAGATTCCACCACAACCCCTTTACTCTGGACGTCTCACGGGGGCGGGGGGTGGGCACTGGCAACAAACTGGGTGGCGAGAGCCAGGAAAGAGCGCCCAAGCGGAGCGGCGGGGACCGGGTCTCAGGGCTCTGCCCTCTCCCGCGTCCCCTTGTTCAGCGCCCGCCAGCGGCGCGGGCCGGGACCGAGAACCGGGCCAAACTTGGCGCGGCGCAGCCAGCTCGGCCGCGCGCCTCGGGGAGCTGGTGGGGGGGAGAAGGCCCGGAGGCCCCGGCGCGCGGCGGTAAGTGCGCCCCGACTGCCGCGCCGCGTAGTTAGCGCGGTTGAAGCCCTAACCCGAGGGTTCGCGAGCTGCTTCTGCCCAGTGGGTACGAACCCGGGCTGTCTTAAATGCATTTTTTTCCTCCCTTATACTCTGTTAAATTGACTAATAAAGTCAACACAGCGTTCTCTGTGCAGCTTCAAAAAACTCGGTAATTTCGTTAGAAAACGTTGAAATCCAACCCCAAAGTATTCAGTCCAAATGTTTAGTTAAAGTAACCCCGTGGGTTAATAAGCTAAACAAAGGCAACCCATGCAAAACTGGAGCAATGAAAACCAGGCTAAATAAACGAAGGGAAGTTTATAAGAAGCCTTTCGGAGGAAAAAAAAAATAAGAGAGAGAGAGAGAGAGAAAAGGCACCGGGCACGGAGGTTTAATGCGAAGCATGTGAGCGGGGCTCAGCTTACAGGTACACCGGCCGACGGCGAAGAGCTCATGGGAGCGGCCTCGCTGATTTCGGGCGGGTTTGCGCCGCCGAGGAAACCCTACCTGGGCGCGGCGAGCAGCCGGGCGGCGCGGGCACCGTACGGGCGCAGGCGATGGAGCTGCCCGCTCCCCTGCTAGGCGCCCCAGCCCGGCCTGCGCGCTCAGCCCGCAACCCCCCGCGGCACCGCCGTGCGCCCTGGGCGCGCCGCGCGCGGAGGAAAAGGGCGCTCCAGCCACCCTGCGGCGGCGCTCTTCCCTCCCCGGAAGGGCAGCTTTCGCTCCCTTTCAAATCGCCCCGGCTGCGGGGCACTGTGCAGTCGGAGAGGCAGAAATAGTGGGTCCCGCGCCCACAGGAGAAGTTCCCACTCCCGCCCTTCTCGCCCTCGGGCGTTGGCAGTGCAGTAACAAAGACGCTGCCGCGCCGCTGACCCGAAGAAGCTCTGATGAAAAGGAGGGCAGGCCGCGGAATAGAAGTTTCTACAATTAGTTTCTTTTGCCTTTACGTTCCCAAGAAGCCGAGAGGGTAGAAAGGAGAGAGATCTGGGAAAGGCAAGATCTAGAAATCTGGAGCCATTGTGTTTCTCATTTTGGAAAAAAGTTGTAAAACAGCTCAGCCTCTTGTCCACCTCGCCCCCAAAGCAGGTCTGGCTATCAAAAGAAAAAGGCGGGCGAAGGAGGTTTATTTTTCAGACCACGCTAACCTCCCTCTCCCAGGCTTCCTCGCCCCCTGCCCCCTCCGATTCCTAGGAGGGGCGGCCCCAGCCCTCGGAGCCGATTCTGGGCGCTCCGCTAGGAGATCAGAGGCGATACAGGTTCGATGTTAAATGAACCTTTAGGCTGCGGCACAATGGCACGGACCTCACACGGGGGCACCGCGCCTTCCCCCAGCCGCGCTCGGCTCCCGCCGCTTCTTTATTCCACGTGGTGAATCCTCCGAGTCTCCTACCGCCGCCGAACCAATGGGTCGACGGGGGGAGAGCGGGACGCGCGGGAGAGGGTGTGAAAGGAGGTGTGGGTTTTAATTTTTAAAGAGCATAATTGGACTGAGGAGGGTTATTTTTTCCTTGACCAAGGGGAAAAAAAGAGGAAGAAGAAAAAAAAGTCAGGCGAAACACAACACATTTATCTATCAACCGCTAGACAAGACAAAGAGGTTTTAACAACAGTTTGAAAAGAGCGGCCTGTGAATGGTTACTATTCAATTTGTATTTTATTCCCCGCTGGTCATGGAATTGAGATCAGAAGAAAAAGTGAAAACACATGGCTGAGGTCAGGGGATCAGAGAACCACCACATACAGCAAAGGGAAGGGAAAGCAATGGGAACTCGTGTGAAGAAATGGATTATATAAACAGAGCTTACCATCGCCTGCGCCCCATTATCCTATAATTTACCCTGCATGGGAGCATAGAAATATATTAAACTAGTGATAGGTTTTACCATTTCTTTACAACCCAGCCTCGTGCCAATCAAGCTTACTATATACTTTGAGACATGTTTAGAATTCTTGAACTAATGTGTTTATTTTAAATATCACAGGGAAATTATTACATCACCAGAAAATAATGCCAGAGCGGGGGTCTGCCGCCCTTTTGAAGTCCTGCTGCAAAGAAACATGATTTTAATTACATAATCACTTTGAAACTATAATTATACAATAAACGATGAGGATTAAGCGGGAAGTATAGAGTACATTAAAAATTGCTTAGGTCTTGAGAAAACAAACTGAACATGCAGGGGGAAAAGAAAGATGAAATCCGAGGTCCTGGGGAGGGGGTTGATAAATCCTGCAATCACCTTCCTCTGAGCTGCAGCGGGGAGCAGAGCTTGGGGCTATCTTTGCCTGGGCCCAGGGTCGGTGAGTGGTGGGCCTGAGTCATGCAGCGGAGTAGAAGCCCCTAAATCTGAGACAGAATCAAAGACAAACGCGAAGGATGGCTCCGGTGCGTTTGCTAACCTTTCTACAAAAACATAAACAGAGTTGTTGCTTTGGCATTTGTATTGAAAACCGTCATATATTGGAATGCCACCGTGAGGCTGGGCGTTGCCAAAGACTGTTTTGTTTGCCCTTCCCTTCCAGGAGGAAAGGCATCCAACACGAACGGTGTCGTGGGTGCCCTTCCCGTAACGAGTTTATAAACAACCGCGCGTCGGTGGCGCAGGCGTCCCGGCGCGACTGCAAAGACCACCTGGCACGCCTGGTTCCCGGGGCGCACACACCAAGAGAGCACTCAGCCTCGCACCAGCTTTCCGCTCTGAGCCCCTTTCCTGAAAGCTGCCGCACAGCTTAATTTTGCATCTGTTTGTCTTTCCTGCGAGGCCAAGGCCAGGCTCGCAGTTCTTTCTTTAAAAGGCAGAAGCTTGGCTGCGTCCGGAGCTCACTGCCTCGCGCCTCTCCCCTCAGCTTCCATGATCCCCCATAACCTCTACAGAGACCGTGGCACAGGGACTGGGCCCTGGACGCTTGTCCTTGTTTGCCTTCACATTGGGGGTGGCGGTGGTGCACAGCACTGGAGTCCTGTGGACAAGGGTTCTAGGCCTGAGGATGGAGTCCCGAAAGCTTATGGTCACCCCGGCGGCAAGAAACCTCCAAATGAACTCCACAAGTTGAGGTTGGTGACTATCTTTTGACAGTAGCACCTACTTTACCGACTGGGCTTTGGTAGGCCAGGGCGCCCTGAGGAGGGGGGAATGCGCAATCCCTAATTTGGGCCTCATTTTTAAAAGACTGATTTTTATGAAACTGCCATCACCAACACTCCAGCCAACGATAGCCTCTGCTGACCTTTAATATAATATTCACAGCAGGTGCCCTGAATGAGGGCGGTTTGGAATGCGGTGCCTGGCCCATCCACTTTTAACATATAAAGGGTTACACGCTCTCCTCCCAACCGCGCCAGGGAGGGGTACCCCTGCGCAAAAGGGCACCCCGGCTTTTTGCTCAAGCAGAAAATTATGATGGAAGAAGTAGCTATGTTTAAATTCACCCACAATCCAGAAGACATTTGGCCAGGAACTCAGACATGGGGTATTGGGAGAGCGAGGGAGAAAGTGACAACAAGAATCTTTCCTTGCCTTCGCTTGGGCCTCACGGTCGCTCCCAACCCTTCCCTGTCGGCTCGCCAGCGTGAGGCGAACGACTGCTTTCAGCTCCGAACCATTAATATTAAGACATCAGCATCGCATTAGTCTGCAGCGGACCATCAACGACAAAGAAAAAATACAAACGAGAAATAAAATAGTTCATCCGAAGAGTCCTACTGTCAACGTGTTTATTTTTTTGCTTTGCTAAACACAGGGTATAATTTACTCACTGCCCTCGTGCAAACAAAAGCGCTGCGCTGGCCTGGCAACGTTGAAGAGCCCCTTTCAAAAAAAAAAAACACCAAGGCAATTACAACTGGGCACGAATTCAGGGGCCGTTTTACGGCAAGCCTGAAGTTGCCAATTCGCACAGTTCTTTCCCGGGATGAACATGAGAAGAAGCCAAGATTTTAAAAAGGAAGGGCAAAGGGAAAACCAGACTCTTCGAGAGTAATAGTAATTAAATATTATTTATCTGCCTCCTACTTAATACAAGCGATTTACCTACCTTACAACAACGCTGCAGGGTAAACATCATTAACACCTACTTTATTACTAATGTCAAATACTTATACGGTGTTGATTATGTGCGTACTGTTGTGTTTTACATTTATTTCTCACAATATGCCCACGTGGGGAATGCGAGGAATATTATGAGGAATATTATCCCCATTTTACAGACGGAGGAGCCGAAGCACGCAGAGATTACTGAATCTGTCTCAGGCCACATGGCCATCAATGGCGAGGCTGGAATGTAGACTTTTGGGATCTGGACCAGGACACCATACCAACCTACAGGAAGTGACGGGCTGGGAGAAATTGAGGCTAAGGACGCCGAGGAGCCGGGATTGGAACCCAAGCTGTAGTGAATAGGGACTGCGGCGCGTTACGCGTGGAGTTCCCCGCAATGCACACAGGGCAGAGTCGCCCTAGGGGCCCGCGGTGCGGTCGGGCCGAGAACCATAAGCGTGGGCCGTGTACTCCGCCTGGGAGCCAGGGCCGACAGCGGAGTGGTCCGCCTGGCATCGGGCTATTTCCTCCCCCGCCTGATCCCCAGGGGCCTAGGCAGTTTTGTGAGATAGCGTCAGAGGGAACATCAAGGAGGGGCGGGTCCCCAGGGATCCCGGCTCAACTCTCGGGAGCGCGAGGAGGCGCGGGGCTCAGGAATCCGGCAGGCCAGGTTGGGAGGGGAGAGGAGGGGGCCTGGCCCAGCAGCTGGACGGCGCGCCTTGTCTGCAGCCCGCGAGTGCCCAGCTGCCTTCACGCCCGTGCGTGGCTCAGCCCGCACTTCCCTGCTGGACCCGGACCGCATTCCACCGCACAGCGCGTCCGCGATGGCTTCAGAGGGCGCCTCTCGTGCACGCGCCGCGCGCACCCTAGGGAGACGCACGGCGTCCCGCGCTGGTACCACTCACCCGTGTGCGCTCCCCCTGCGCGGCGAGTTCGAATTCAAATCAGAGCGCCTCTGAGAGGTGGGCGGGGTGCAGAAAGGTCCCTGAAATTGGCCAGGAGGGGGCGCTTTAGAGGTTGCGTCTGAAACGTGTTGGTAAGACTAGCCTGGTGGAGGGGAGTCACCTCCACCTTCTTTCTTCTGGACCTCTCCAATGCCAACGAGGTAGCATCAGTGGAGACTTGCAGATCTGCCCGACGTAGACGACAGTCTGACACCACTGCTGCTATTTATTGGCGCCGCCTGCGGGCCAGGCCGGGCTCTTTGTCTCATTTCCTGCTGCAGTTAAAAACTGGCAAAGCAGAGGTGATCATCCTACTTGGAGAAGACACTGTTCTAATCGCTTAGCACAGCGCTCAGTATCTCTCCGGGAGTAATACATGCCAGTTCCCTCCCATTGTATTAGGAGGAAGGCACCGAGAGGGTAAAACAGTCTTCGTAGACGCAGCCAGCAGGTGCCAGAGTCTCTATGGGCGTGGATCTGCGGACAGAGACCTGATGTCAGAACGCCTTTCACTTCCCCACGGACCTCTCCGCTAGTGTTGCAGAAAAACTCTGGCCAGAACTGGGGAGGTTAAAGGGGGCAGGAAGATCCTTTCCAGAAAATCCGAAAGGCAGAAGGTCCTTAGAGGGCTGTGAGATTCTAGCAGGGAAGGGAGCTGGGAATCACTACCTAAGTACCTGAGTGCTGACCAGGTGCCCAGTGCTATGCTGAGTCCTTTACATATGTGTTTTCCATCCTGGCTGCATGGTGGGAATCATTTGGGAAATTAAAAAAATCGGATACCCTGAGCAATTAAATCATCATTTCTAGGAATTAGGACCAAGGCATCAGTTTTTTTTAAAAGCTCCCCAGGTATTATAGTTCCAATGTCCAGCGACTTTTGAGAACCTCTGCTTTAGGGAAATTGTCTCAATCCTCACAAAAATCCACATATACCATTATGATGCCCATTTCCATAGGTAAGAAAGCTGAGGCTTAGAGAGGGTCTGTATTTGGTCCATGGTCAGCCCAGAGATGAACACAGGTTAGTCTGGCACCAGAGAGCAGGAATCCAGCCTCTCTGGACTGAGTCCCTTCTAGCTCTCACTGCCCCCAGAAGTTTACCCCACTGGAGAGACATCCTGAGGTCACAGCAGGAGGAGGTATAGGGAGGCCTCCAAGTTTCACAGCTTCAGGCAGAGAACCACCCACATTTAGGGACTTGAATAGACAGGGAGGCAGGCTGGGAAGAAGGAGGAAAGATTAGCTTCAGTTTGCTTTGGGAAAGGTAGTTTCCCAGGTGATCCCGTAACCCAGAGTGCCCTGGCTCTATTGTTTGAAAAGGTGACATATGATCAGTCAAGCCTGGTCACATGGGTGCAGTATCATCCTAGGGCAGCCTGGAGTAGTGAAATGAGCACTGGACTAGGAGTTAGGAAACCAAAAGTCTATACCAGCTGAGCAATTGGCTGGCAGTGTCACCTTGGGCAAGTCACTTAACCTGTGGGCCTATTTCCTCTCCTGTAAAATAAAGTGGTTACATAGGATTCTCCCTAAGGTTGCTTCCTGTTCACACATTTTATGGTTTAATTCAGGCCCCTGGTGTGAATAAATTCAATTCTGGATTCATAATGGAAATACAAATGACAATATTTTAGCATCTTTAAGATCTCAATTGTTTTTCACATCTTCTCTTAAAAGTAGGATTTTCTATTCTCATTTTGATAATTAGGAAAACCAAAGCTCTGGGTAGTTCTGACTCCCCTGGCAGTTTCTAATACTACTCCAGCTAGCATGTCTCCTCTCAGCCCTGTGTTCAGGTCTTGTAGGTCATTCTGTGGCTGGAGAACCTCAGGCCACTCAGAGAAGCAGGAAGCACTAGACAGAAGAGAGAAACAGCTCAAGGCCTTAAAAACACCCTAAACCAGCTCCAGAATTTAAGCAGGGTCAAAGGAGGTTTTGTTTTGGGGAAGGGGGTGGAATGGTGGAGAATTAGTCTTCTGCATCAGACTTTTCTCACAGTCTTGTTTCCCACCCTCCCCCAACAATTCTGATTCCTAGTGGGCCACAGATTCACTAGTAATGTCTGTAAAGAACTTTGAAAGTGTAAGGGCCCGAGTTGTGATTTATTATCCTGGAGGAGGGCCCAGCATGGGCATGTAAAGGGATTTCTGTCCAAAACACTTCAGCTCACTACATATACATGCCTTGTTGCCTCCATGTTCTGATTTCTGACTGGTTATTAGAATTATCATGGGAAATTTCAAAATAATCATATCCAGGTCCTATCTAGATCAATTAAATCAATAGCTCCAGTGGTAAATCCCACATGGATATTTTTTAAAAAGCTGCCATGAGTCTAATGTGTAGTCTGGATTGAGAGCAATTGCTTGAAATGCTTCTAGAAAGGCCATGGAGAGGCCAGTGGTCAGCCTGGAGCTTTAGGGAAACAAACTGGCTGTAGATCCAGCTGTAAGGTTGAAGCTGACTGCTCAGGGAGAGAGGAGTCAGAGAGAGCTGAGGACTGAAGCTTGGAAAAGCCCCACACCAGCAAGGCAAATGGAAGTAGAAGAGACTTTGAAAGAGATTGAATTGGAGGAACTCCAGATGCAGAAGGAAAACCTGGGCTGATCTCCCAGCAGTCAAGAGAGAAGAGAATGTCATGGTAGTCAGAGAGGTCAACAGTGCCAATGCCACCATGAGGCTGATTTAAGATTTGGACTGAAAAGTCTTCACTGGACTTGACGTCTAGGAAGTCTTGGGTGGCCTTAGCAAGGGGAACATGGTGAGGGCAGGGAAACCAAACTAGTGGGTCCAGAGGTCCATGGAGATGCGCCAAGAGGAACAATGAGACTCCTCTTAGCAAGCCAAGGATGTAGCTATGATTGGGACAAATCTTCTCCCGGGAGAGTGCAAGCATCTCTTCGCCACCACACAGACACAAGAATTTGGCTGTTATTTTTGGTGCCCAAATCAAAACGGTGTTCTCCCCCACAGGTACAGACACATATACCAGCACCATTTGCCAGATGGAAGCCAGACCCAGGCTCTGAGCCAGAATATGGAACCTATTTAAAACATGCTTGATTATTCTCAGAAACAGTGTCTGACTCGGGGTAGAATAGGCCACTGCAGCCAGGTGGCAAACTAAGCAAAACCAGCCATGACTCCAGGCCACAAAAATCAGTGTCGAAGCTGCCAAGCCTTCGAGGCCTGACTTTGTTGCCTAACAGGAAACCCATGGAGGAAAACAACCTATACTCCTCCCCCAGAATGGTTGACCACTATAAGGAAACTCAGAGAGCCTACAATGAGAGAAAACCCACAGAAACACCAAAAAAGAAACAGAAGAACCCTATGTGAATGGCCCAACACTAAAATATGACAAAGTACCTTGATGCTACAAGACTTTGCTCCCTTACCTCAGCCAGCCTTCTTCAGGGCAGAGACCAAATCTGCACGGGGGACAGGGGTGAGGGCCAATGTGCAGTGTTGTCTCTTCCCCGTCAGGGGGCTGCCCCATCCTCGTCTGGCTATCTGACACTGTCAACATCCGCTTGCAGCAGAGGAGCTGCTGAGTTAGGTGGGACCCAGCAAGGTGCCAGGCTTAGCCTTCAGCCACTGAGCTGTCGGGAGAACCTGGACAAACTGCTGTATCCTATCTTCCTCCTCAGCTTCTGCTTGGCTTACATTTAAAAGACAAGGGTGAATCAGAATAGCTGGTCCACCTGAGCTGGAGGTGACTGGAAGGGGACCGAAGGGAGTGTCGTCTTTCTTGATCTGCATGCAGGTTACAGGGCATATTAAGGTTAAAAAGATTCTTGAGTCTGTATGATTTGTGCACTTTTCTGTTTGTATATTGTACTGCAATAAAAAGTTGTTACTGTTGTTTTTTTAAGGCAATGACCAACATGACCAGTGGCTCACTGTCTCCAGGCCCCAAAATACCACTCTGCTATTTCTCTCCTTCTTCAGGCAATGGCCTGCAATTTTCCTCTTGCCCTGCAGCCACCACCATGCAATTTGCACCTCACTAATTTCCTGGCTGAGTCTCAATGCTGTCTGGTCACTGCTCCACCCTCCCTGGAAGAGGCAGCAACCTGTCACTGGTCCTGCCCAGCAGTTTGCTGGGTGGGGTTTAGGGGCTGCATCAGATTGACCACCTGGAACTGGGAAAATCCTTTTTAGAAATTCAGCTTTAAAGAATCACACAGAGGGGCAGATGCTCTGGTGACACAAAATAGACATATTGCAGATTCCTCAAAACCCAAGGAGCAGAGGTAGTTTTGGAGTTGTTCTGAGCAAGCAAAATATTACATATTGCTTAGGTTTGAGGGGGTGTTGCTTGGCAAGACTGAGTTATTGTCGCTTTCACTCTCCAATTTTCTGCTCACTGAAGCGTTAAAGTGGTGACCCTGAAGTCAGTATAAAGCCAGTGGCACGAGCTTAATTCCAATCTGCAAATAAAAAGCTTTTATTAGATCTTCTTTCCTTTTTTACCTTAGATCATAAATTGTCTCTCACAGGGGCTCGCCAAAAATGTAGCAGTAGTGGATCATGAAGTGCTTTTGCAGGTAGTAATTAAAACAGTTGAGTCCTTCTCCCTCCATAATGAAGGGTTAGGAAGACTATATATGTGCTGAGTAAACACCTTCGATTCTTAATTTAAGCTTCCTGATTCTTAAGGCAGGGTGGTTTAGTGAAAAAACTCATTTGGGCTAGATGTCAGAAAAGCTAGGTTCCGGTATAGATTAGCTACGTGACCCCAAATAGCTTATTTAGACTCTTTAAGCCTCAGTTTTCTAATATATAAAATGAGAGGGTTGGATTACATAATGGCCTAGGGTCTGTATTGTCCAATAGTCTATGGATCCACAATAGTATTGCATAGCTTACATATATGCTCATCCTCCTCCCTAAATGTGTTATGGTTTGTAAAGCAAAATCCTGTCCACTTGGAGATGGATATTCATTCATTAAGCAAATATTTATTTAACAAATTCTATGCCAGGCACACTGGCATCTCTGTGAAAGACACAAAGAGGAACACAACTAAATTCTTATTCTCAAGTATCTGTGAATATCCAGGTATTGGACGTGGCATGCATTGCCTTTGAAAGGCAATGAGAATAATGCACGTGTAGAGTCTCTCTGATCTGAACATGGGCAAGATGTAAACCGCCAGGGGTGTGCCTTGATTCCTCCATTGTGTTCTGTTTAAAAGTCTCCTCTGTAAAGTTTTCAAAGTCCAAACGCCTTACCAGTGTCTCCAAATAAATTGATTTAGAAAATTTGTTGAATTCAAAACATGTACGTTGACATTTGGTGCATTGTTGATCTTAAATTGCTCCAGGTTTCTCTAGCCATTTTAAGGTTTTCTGTGTGTATTTGTGTGTACATATGTGTATCTACCCACATTAGATATATGCATTGGTTTGTGCTTTTTGTAAAAAAAAAGTTCCCTACCTAAGAGTTGTCAGTTTATGTTACATGCTTGCACATCCGTATATTTGGTCACGGTCCACATGCCCATGGATCTCCTGCCTCACAGTCTGTGGAGCTGGAATCTCTGGCAACGGTGCCCTTGCCAGATCTGTCCCCACTAGTTCTTGATCCAGGTAGCTGCTCACCGGTAAGGCCACCTGCTAGGAGCAGCTACATAATTTTCAGGGCCCAGCACAAAATGTAAATGCAAGGACAGTTTTTAAAAAGTTATTAAAAATTTCAAGATGGCAACAGTACAACATTAAAGCAAATGTAGGGCCCTTCCAAGATGGCATATGCGTGAAACCAGTCCCGCCCTCCGGTGCACCTGTCTGTGCTGCTGGGAAAGGGCAAGCATTAGGGCAAAGGACTGCTGAAGACTGGGGGTCTGAGTTCCCCTAGCACTACTGTGCTTCTAGGTGGTTCTACCAAGAGCATCGGCTCACTGTCAGTTCTCGCCAACCCTGCCTCTACAGACTGACAAAGGACGAAAAATAGGAGAGGCTGGCAGAGCAGGGTGCACTAAGGGTGGCTCATGCACACAGCATCAGACAATGTCTTCAAGGGCCCTCAGAGATCACCCTACCTAGCCTCTCACTTTACAGGGGAAAAAACTGAGGCCCAGACAGATGCCATGACTCTACCACGGCTACAGAGCTAGTTAAAGCCAAAGCTGAAGCCAAAGCCCAGGCTTGAATGCTGGCCCATGCTGGGTGCTAACACATAACCACACCTAGGTTAGCCAGTCCTCTGGGAATGTTTAGAATGTTTTTAAGTTTTGGGAACAGCTTCCATTTTTCCTCTTCTGGTTGAAGGTGAAGAAGGAGGATGCAGGGGTAAAGCTGCAAAGTCTTCTAAGCCTGTCTTCAGCATGCCCAGACCTTCTTCTTGGGCTCTTGTCACCATGGTGACAGCATCTCCCCTCCCCAACACTCAGAACTCTCAAGCCCACCAAGCTCCACACTTCTATCTATGTCCAGTTTGAGGGGTGGAAACTTTAGGTGTGAATGGCTTTCAGCCATAGTATGGGGTATCTCCCAGCTGGCAGAAACCTCAGGGACCTCTAGAAAGCAGTTGTGAGAATGGGAGGGAAGAAGGAGCAGGTAAGGAAACCCCCTTCTTTGAACCCAGGAGGCTCATAGGCAGGGAATCTCAGATCGCCAGATCTCCAAGGAACGGCAGAGCAGGGCTCAGCCCCTTCCCTGCAACTGGTGTCAAAACCAGAGCATCCAGAGGTACAGACTACTTAAAATCCATGGCTCCTGACTTCCCTCCCGCCCTCTTTCCACTTCGCCATTCTGTCAAAGGTCTATCCACTCTTCTGCTTTAAAACCTTCAGCCTGGGGCTTTTTATCCTTCCAAGGAATCTTTACAAAGCAAATGGGTGTCCCAGACAGCCTCTGCCTCTGGGGGTGAGCTGCCGCCTCGCTCTGGCAAGTGGAGATCCTTTTAGTGGCTCCCGGGGCCCTGGGAGGAAGTTTGGCTTGCGGGCCATGAAAGTCACCTAGGCCCTGGGCTAGCCAGGTTCTCTGTCCTTCTCACAGCTGAGCTGGGACAGTGCCCCTTCCTCCCCTCCCCTTTTCCTACCCGGGCTTGCTCTCTGCCCACGGACCCAGCACTCCCAGACACAGCATCCCTCTTTCCTGGCAGATTTACTGTTAGTTCCCTTCATGTTTAATGATTTTGCATGCCTTAACCTCCCCATATCTGCCATCCCCCTGCCTCCAGTGCGAGTCCTCAGGCTGCGGAGTGTCAGATGAAGGCTGCCTGCCACTGGAATGTGCTCTCTCGGGTCCGTGTGTAGTGTAAGCCACGGCGGGTGGGAGTGTGTGGCTGTGAGCTGTCCCGAGAGGACAATGGGACTTTTATTTCTGGCCTGCCTTGGCTGGCAGTCTCTCTCCCACTCTCTTTCTTGGCTGGGCTTTGGTTTAAAGTTACCCTTTCAGGATTAGATTGGTGTTTTCTTTCCCATGCCACCGGGGAAGTTTCTGTTTCCGAAGCGGACCGTACACAGACAGGTCAGTCAGTCACAGGCCACAAGCAACGGGCAAAGGCTTCTCTCAATCACCCTGTCAAATGGAGGCCAACCAGACCTGCTTCTTGCCACCTGGAAAGGCACGTCGCACACTGCAAGCTAATCTTTAAGTTACTGTATTTTTATTGGGTATATGTGATTATAACCAAGCGCCCCTCCTCCATCTGCTCCCCCTCACCCCAGGTTTCACAGAACATCTTGGAAAAAGAATTGCTTTGTTGGGGGCAAGGAGGTCTGTTTAAGCAGCCTTTGCTCTTTGCTCCTCATTTTATACCTTCAGCCACGATGAAGTATGGCCAGCAAATGATGTATGGCCACACCCCGGTCTCCTTTTCTCTGAAACTTAAAGACAAAACAAATGAAACAGCCCCCCCCAAAAAAGTTTTTTTCCCTTAAACCAGCTGAGATGGGACAGTTTTTTGAAAAGTACTGAAAAACTGTAGGAGGGAGAGGGTGGGAACCAGCATCTCTGTAAAATCGGTGAAGCTCTTTAGGAACCCAAAAGCTCTTATCCTAAGATTTTTACGCCCTAGGGGCTTATGCCAGGTTGACATTACCTTCCCGAAGCCTTTCCCATGGCTAAGAGGCAGGCTCCCTGTTACTTGTGCTTGGGGAGGCTGTGCCCCAACAAACACACCCAGCTCAGCCCACAGCGGCCCACGGGGGAGTCTTATGAAAACTTACCCCCTTGCAAGCCCACGGCATGATGTTACTTTAACCACATGATAACCACACATACAGCTAAACCCATACCATAGGAGTGAGCACATTAAGAAGCAGGAGTGATGTCTCTCAGTGTACCAGTACCTTATCTGAGACTTTATCTTTTTCTTTCTTTCTTCTTTTTAGTCCGAGGTAATACTTACTTATAAGAGGACATAAAGTAAGCAAAACAAAACAAAATACATTCCTCTCATCCCTCCTCCCCAAATTCTACTCTCTAGGAGTAATGATGGACAGTTTAGTGTGTATCCTTTCTAATATGACACTTTCAATGAGCCAAATAAATACTCTAGGGCTAAGGTTTTGTTGTTGATGTTGTTTTTAGCTGTTGTTTTATAGTCTACTTTATTGGAGAAAATTTACATACAATAAAATACACCCATTATAAGTGTACAGTTGGATGAGTTTTGGTAAACGTATGCACCCTCTGACCACCGCCACAAGGATGGTATAGAACATTCCCGTCACTCACAGGTTCCCTTTGTGCCCCTTTGCTGGCAGTTCTCCCACCCCAGCCCCAGGAAACTCCGCATCTACTCTCTGTCATTGTAGGTTAATTTTACCTTTTCTAGAATCTTCTATGAATGGAATCATGCAGTATGTATGCCTTTGTGTCTGGATGGTTTTTTTTTTTTTTTAAACAGCATAATGTTTTTGAGATTTGTTCATGTTGCTGTGTGTATGAGCAGTTAGTTCTTCTCTAACTCTGACTTCTCTGTTGCTGAGTAGTGTTTCATTACATGGATGTACCATAATTTGCTGATCCACTTTTACAGCTGGACATTTGAGTTGTTTCCAGTTTGGGGCTATTATGAATTGCCTGAAAAGCTGTTATGTGGTTATTTTTAATCACGAAAAAAAAGAGACAGAGAGCAAATCCAAATCTAGCTCAGGCCTATAATTTAGAGCTTAGTAATTAGCAAGCACATTTCTAAGGCAAAGATTTTAATGTGAGCAAGAAATACAGATAGGCCATCCTAATCTTGATTATAATGACGATAATTATTAACATTAAATGCTTACATTACACTTCCAATTTGAAGAGTCTATTTTCAGCTATGATCTCTGGCAGTTTAGTAATTCTATAAATGCCAGGCTCTTGACATACTCGTTCTCAACCCTACCTCCTCCTCCACCATCCACCAAAGGGACAAGGCTGACTCCACTGGAACATAGAAGACATAAAAGATTCTACTAATAGTTTTACCCAGGAAACATTGAACCATGTGTCTGCTCGCACAGATCATTTAAGTCCTGATTTAGATGGAGTTCTAGGGAATTTAATAAGAACTATTTCAAGAGGTCTACTATATATACATCCATTAATTAAAAAGAATCCATTAAAAAGAAACTTGAAAAAATATAGATAGCACCAAAACATGATTCGGCTTATTTTGATGACTTCATGAGGTCATTTTGATGATGAAAGACATGCCACCCAAAAAGCAAAATCATCTAGCACAGTGGTAGAATAAACCTACACATTCAAGCCACGATGCTTATGCCTCTAACCAGGAATGCAATTTTCCCCTTGCTGGAATTATTCATTTCCTTTTTAATAGGTCACGTCTCATTTACCTTGATTTAGCACTGGACCAAATACAGTTATGTATTTGGTGTGGGGAAGGGAGGAGAAAGAGAGAGAACAAGAGAGAACTTTATGAGAAATATGGTGGCCCTGTTCTTAAACTCCAAGTACATGCATGTCAGAAATTGAACCACATCTTGGATTCTTTTTCTATTGTGGAAAGAGTAAAGGGCTTTTCTGTGTTTATATACTTGAAAGAATAATGAGAAGTATGCTTGAAAATACCGTTTGATGAATAGTGCTTTTGCGCGTGTCGCTGCGAGGAAGTATCATATTGCACATTTCACCACAAGGCCAAGGAGAATATTTAAAAAGAAAACTCCACTGTAAAGTGAAAAATAGACCAATCTCTACATCTGTCTACAGGAGGAATAAATCACTAAACAAATATTTTAATGGCCTTAAAATACAATCAAAAAGAGCAATTCTCTAAGGTGGTTGGTTTGAGTCCTCATTAGAAGGTTTATTTTCTTTGAGTGTATGAATTGTTCTATACAATTGCAGTTATGATGAATGTACAGGAAAAACATCATGTGATCATGACGTGGGCATTCTACCCAGGAGATATAATAGAAGTGAAGTACGAAGACAAACAACGGACTGGAACAGTCAGCCTTGACAAGGAAATGCCACAGTCTGAGATTCCAATTCTACCAGAAATGGACTTTAAAAATTCCACATAGAACACTGAATTCTCTCTACCATATCACCCTTTGTGCTACAGTCCATGTTTTACTTAAAAGCCCAAAAGGTAAACATAGCACTCGATAAATATTTGTTAAGTAAATAAATATTAAACCAAATGGAGTTCTTAACATTCTACTAACTTTTAAAATAGCATTTTAAAAAATAACTTACCACTGGCCTGGAGGACAGAGATCATTTGATCAGAAGTCAGGAAAATATCATGACCTTCAGGGATGATGAACTTGGGTTTCTCTTTTGATAAAAAGTTAACATTCTTTCCCATAGGATCACATATTAGAGAGCTTTGTATATTTTAAATGCGGTCTGAAAAAAAAATCTTTATTTTTTAAACTCAAAAAAGTAATACAAACTTGCTTTGCCAGGTTAAACAAATGCATAAACTGTGCAAAATGTGGTAATGCTTCTACCTAAAGTCTGCCAGTCCTCAGAGGTAACGGTGGTTAACAGTGCAAGGTGTAACTTTCTGGTAGTTTTCTATGCTCTTCTAAATGCATAGATGTTTTAAATTTTTTTAAAGCCAAAAATAAATAAATAAATAAAGTAGCACACTATACACATTATTTTTTTAATTTGCTTTTTTCTTAGTGAAATCTTTTAAGTTTGTATGCCAGAACAGGGTCTAGGCCAGCCTTCAGAGGAAAGGATCTCTTTCATTCACTAATCCATTCAACAAACTTACTGAGTCTTTGTCGTAGACTTGGCACTGCTCTGGGTGCCGGGATGTTGCAGGAAAAGGGTCCCTGCCTTCATGACTGACTCCCTGCATCAGTACTCAGTGTCTCATTGTGAATGTTCGACATCTACCTCTTGAACCTTTGGGGAACACACAGTTTAGCTAGTGGCTGAAGCATCTGATTTCAAACCTTCCATGGGGTTAGTTTACACTGAATTTTAAAATTTAGTTAAAGAAATCTATCATCTAATAGCTATTGATCACATATGTTTTTGAATAGTCCTGTTGAAAGCAAAAGATGTTTTTATCTTTGAGTTCAGACCAGAATATGTGTTGTTTCCTATTGCTTTGTTTGAGTATCATTGATATGCAATACCATATAGCTGTAGTTCTTCAATGTCTAGTGAGAGGATTTGTAATTCTCTTTGTGCCACCAAGTTATCCTGAAATCATACCACCATCCACAAGAAAAATCATTCCTCAGCTGGAAGTGAGCCTGTTTTCATATACTGCAAAGAAACTGCTGTCTTGGCTTAGATAATACTTTGGAATGGAAGGTCATCTTTAAACATAATGTCTTAGAGAAAAAGAATAAATGCCTCTGTATTTTCTTGTTTCATATTTTTCCATGCCAAGAGCTCACACGTCAGTCTTTTATTGCCTAGAATCTTAGCTCCGAGAACACCCTGGAGTCAAAATTACAGTTCATCACCTCTCAGGCCCCAGTAGCTCCCTCTTAGGAGGAAATGCAAACCTTATACTAAGGAAAACAACTGGGAGGCCATTTCTTAATGTTATCTCCTTCCTCACACACCTGATTGGTTATGACAAAGAGATTGAGCTTCCGTCCGTCCCCTGAGGCTGCTGGCCTGGTTATTCTGCCCTCCAAGTCTCCCATGGGCACCCAGAGTTAGACAACTGGCTGCACTGCACAGAGATCCCATTGAGCTCACCCTGGTGACTTGCTGGCCTTGCCAGGGTAGCATTTATAACTGCCCACTGACCTGGCTTGGCCTACAGTAGACTGTGTGGGCATTTGTACAGTCCCAAGTGGAAACTTCTCTGCCCAATTCTCAATCTTGGGCAAGAACTTTTTGAGCCCTGGCAGCTGAAATGAACTGGGTGAAGGACAAAGAAGCATTTGCTGGGGCCTGAAAATGAACCTCTTCTGGGTGAACCAAGGAAATGTCTTAGGCTGGTCTGGCTAGGCTGAGGTTGGGAGAGCTGCCTGTGGGAAGAGGCAGTCCAGCAGGGGCCCCGAGCATTCCCGCACGTCCCTGCTGAGTGTGCCAAACTGCAAGGCCCAGCAGTCTTGTCATCCTGAACTGTTTCTGCAGTTAGTCATGTGGATGATTAAGCAGGTCAAGGTGGCCATGGCATGAGTACTGTGCTGAACAGTCACTGCTGGTGGAGGGCAATTGGCTTAATGCTTGTGGTAGAAGGTGCTGAGCTCCAGGCTCTGGGTTCCTTGGCTGTGGCACAATCCACTGTGTGCATAGTTACCATCTGTGCCTATCATGTCTCCCTGTGGGACTTGGGGCTAGGGAATCAGCTCTATTGCTGATGTTCCTGCAGTTTACTATGTTGTGAATAATAAACTGAGTTGAATCTCACTGTTTACTGTTGGTATCCTTGGAGTTGTGGCAAGCCAACCTGCTTGCTTGCTGTATTAGTTTCCTATTGCTGCTATAACAAGTCACCACAAACTTAGTGGCTTAAAACAATGCAGATTTATCTTACAGTTTTGGAAATCTGAAAGGAGTCTAACATCAAAGGTGTTGGCAGTCCTATATTCTGAAGCCTGCAAAGAAGATTCTGTTTCCCTGAATTTTCCGGCTTCTAGAAGTTACCTGTATTCCTTGGCTCAGGGCCCCTCCATCTTCAAAGTGTACCACTACAACCTCTGCTATCATCATCCTGTCTCTTTTTGCTGTCTTTTACCTCACCTCCCTCTTGCGAGGACCCCTGGGCCCACCTCGCCATCTCAAACCCTTGATTATATCCACGAAGTCCCTTTCTCCATGTAAGGTAACATACTCACAGGTTCTGAACATGAGGACACGGACATCTTTTGGGAGCCGTTCTGCAACCTACCACACTTGCTTAGTCATCTTTGGGGTCTTGTCACTTCTTGACATTCTCTATGGTCTTATTTCTTGCCTAATCTCCAAAATGTAGTATTAATAGCAGCACACTCATAATAATCTGTCCCTCCTGATTTTACCTGATGCTATGGTACAAGGGTATGACTTGCTACATCTGGGCCAAATCCAGAGGCCTGGTACCTCTAGAATAAAGCTTCATGAGGCCAGAGATTGTCTGATTTACTTACAAATGAGCCCCAGTGCCTGAAACTGTGCCTTCTGGAATAAGGGGGTGCTTAATAAATATCCATTGAAAAATAAATCAATAAATAAATAAAAAGAAAAAGAAGAAAATAAGAGAAAATAAAAACATGAAAAAACAAAAATAAAAAATAGATATCTGTTGAATGTATGAATTTATTCAGCTTGCTTGTTGCTGGTTGTCTACTTCAACTCATACATGAACTCTGAAAATGAGACATGACCAGAAATCCTTTACCTATGTAATACTTTTGCTTTTTCCATCTTAGGTCTCAAGGCTAGATGCCCAGAGGTGCTTTTATCAGACTAAGGAGCATGGATGAAGGAGCAAGTTTTGGAGGGAAGATATGCTCTGTTTTGTACATACTAAGTTTGAAGTGCGGGCAAGTCAACCAGCTGAGATGTCATGCAGGAAGTTGGAAACGTGGCAGAGAAAAATGGCAAGGTTGGGAATGCAGATTTAGGAGTCAACCACGTGTAAGAAATAGAAGAAGGCACAAGATTGATGAAACTGCCAAGGGAGAAGGTGTGATAAGAAAAAGCTCATTTGATTAATTCTCCAGCATCTAAAATTAGCATGGATGCCAACAGCATGTATTGGTAATATTCACACACATTAATGGTGACATTTAGTGACACATAGATTCTTAGATTCAAAGGTCCTGGTAGGGTCATATTCTTTACCTGTGACACACTATTTCCTGTCCCCTCCTACGCGCAAGCCCTGCTTCCAGGATGGAGGCTCCTTGTGTTTACTCACCCATTCTCATTTTAAAAATCTCTCCTGTGATTCCTGCTCCCCCTGTGGGGTCCTTGAGCAGTGGTCTGGCTGTTTTCTTCCCCTGCATACCCTCCACTTTTGTTGTCACAGGGCTTGAGGCACCAGAACATGGGATGGTTGGGCTCAAGAAGCTTCTGTGTGGTAGTGCCTGCTTGAATTTACTGCCACCACCCCTACTCCCAACCCAACACCAGGATCTGAACTGCATCAGTCACCCAGTCCAGATTTGTACCGTAACTATAAGCAAAGTGTCTTTTGATTACAGAGTTTATGGAGACTAAAAAAAAATGGCAACTCCTAGCCTCATGATAAGAACAGAACTATGGATGGTTAACTTAAGCATATTGTGAGCAATTCTAGAGAGAGTTTCTGCTATCTGCTCCTAATTCACTCAAAAAGAAAGTGGTGAGGACTCACCGCCAATGTGGAAGCCAGCTTTCAAGAGAGCTTTTATTGAGCCTTACCTCCTAGTCTTCACACTCTTGTGTAGTTTCCTTCCACATTGTAACAGGGTGAGTCTGTATGGCCAATGGAACACAACAAAAGTGATAGCATATCACTTTCAGGATTAGGTTACAAAATGGGCAGATTGATTAATCTATTAACCTGTACCTGGAGTGAATCTATCTCTCCAATCATTCATCCTGGGGGAAGCCATCAACAATGTCATACAGGTACTCTGTGGAGAAGCCCAGGTGGTGAGGAACTGCGGCCTCCTGCCAACTGCCCTGGGAGTGAGCCACCTTGGAAGTGGCTCCTCCAGCCCCAGTCAAGCCTTCAGATGACTGCAGCCCCAGCCAATGCTTTTACTGCAACCGTACAGGAGACTCCAAGACAGAAGCACCAACTAAACCACTCTTGAATCTGCCTTACAGAAACTGTCATAATAAATGTTTGTTGTTTGGAGCTGTTAAGTGTTAACAGTAATTTGTCAAGCAGCAATAGATAACTGATACAACCAGTTCGCCCCAGCCTCATTCCTCCTCTGGATGTCCCAGCTCAGCTCACCTTCACTGCTCTTGTCATCAGATGGTCTGCACTGAGGTGGGAACGTCCTTGCTCCTGGAGTCTCATAATCACCCTTAGCCTTGAGTCCATAGGCCACACCAAAACTTACTAATAAAGATTTGAAAAAATAACTATTTTAACTGGTAATGGAAGAAGAGTAAATCAATACAAATATGAAATTCTACTTTTTTATTTATCAAAATAGTAAGGCTTTTAAAAAATATTGACACTTAATAGTGAAAAGGTGGCTCAATCTTTTGGAAATATATTAAGAACATTTAAAAATTTTTATATTCTTTGATGCAGAGTTGATTATACTTCTAGGAATAGATCCTGTGAAAGCAATGAGAAATGCAGACAAAAATTTATAGCTAAAGATGTTCCCTGTAGCATTTATAGTAGCAAAATATTGGACACAATCTTTTGTCCAATAATAAGGGATTTAAAAAAAATTATGGTATATCCATTTCATTTGAAATTATGTCACTATTGAAAACCAGGGTTATAAAGGTTTTTATCATGTAGGCAAATGTTTAAGTAAAAATGTAGGACACAAAATTATAAATGCAACATAGCCTTAGTTCTAATAATATTAATATAAACATACATGAAACAAAGGCTGGAGAAAAATGTGCTCAAATATTAGTATCACTTATTGTTTTAATAATCATCCCAGGCAAAGATTTGGCATTATTATTTTCTTCTTTATACTTCCCAAAATTTTCAGAATTTTCCCACTGGATAGGTATTACTTTTATAATCACAAAACAAAGTGTTTAAAATTGCAAATGGGTAGAAAGTGTACTTTCTTAAAGTACCTAGTATTTGCCAGTACATTTTATCCAGGCATCAAAATATTTTGGGTGATTTATGAATGATTCACATCAAAAACCCTGGCCTATCTAAAGCTTCACATTTCTTCTTGTTCTTTCAGATAGGAGATTGATGGAGATTCCATAGTAAGACTATGGAGTTGGAAGCAGGTATAAAGAGTCCAGGAAGATGCTGGGAAGGTTTGTCCATCGCAGCACCCTGGGGGTGACAACACAGTGCCCAGGGTGAGGTGCTCTGAAGAAGGCCCTGTGAGCTTCAGGATTTGGTTTCCTTTCCTTATGGATGGAAGCGGGAAGATAGAATGTAATTACAAAACTTCAGTCCCTGCCTCTGAAAATGACTCAAATTACTGACAGCTTAAAGTAATCAGTGCTACAAAAGCCATAATTATCCCAATACTGTAAAGGTTTGGGCTTTCAAAACAACAACAACAGCAACAACAAAAAACAGCTCTCCCGATCCGTGTCTTTCCGTCTGCATCTCTCTGGTTACATAACTAGAACAGGGGCCCACTCAGGAATGAATCACAGATGGCTCTGTTCAGTGTTTGCTTTGAAGTCAGTTCAACTAGATTTATCTGGTCCGTGGTTTGAGGATAGGATGAAGGCTCCAACTACACAACCGTGCCCAGGCCCCACAGTAGGGACAGAGCATCTGTTTCCCGGGCACAAGTGCGTGAGGAAAGGATTTCCCCCTCTCGGGTGTTGATTCTGGCCCTGGCTACTTGGTGGAGGAGGTGGTGGAGGGTGCAGCTTCTTGGCCTGCTTGGCCTGGGGTCTGGAGTGCTGGGCTGAGGCTGCTTCTCGCACTGCTGCCTGGGGGCTGTGTCTCTAAGCATGAACCACCTTGGGCCCACTGGTCCTTTCCAGCCAGCTGGGTGAGGTCAAGTGGGGTCCCGGGTTTGAGCCTTCATTGTGGGTCTTGGTATTTATAGCTGTTGCTCTGCTCATTTTCTCTCAGGTGGCTAATTATATCATTTCTCCAGTTTTCTGAAGGAAATAATTGACTCAAGAGGCTGGCGTGTCAAATATTTGTGGAGGGCAGCGTGCGGTGATTGTGGGAGGCAGCAAAAGTGGGAATGTGTCACTGAGAATTGGAGACCCACGGGAGACCCTGCCAGGAAGGCACTAAAGTCGTCTAATTCCGGGGCTGCAGACCCAGAGGGCTACAGGGCCAGAGCGGGTTTGCTAGAGGCAGGGACTGAGCAGGGATAGCACAGCATGTTGCACACAGGGGCTGTGGACTGCAGAATGCACACCTTCTAAAAGCATGCAAATGAAAATCTTAATAATAATTTGTAGGCCAAAGAAAATACAATTGCAGGTTGGATTTGGCCCAAAAGTCAGCAATCTGGCATTCTTGGGTGGTCCTGCCCCTTTAATGTACAGATAATAAACAGGTCAGGGAGCTATCCGGTTGGTGACTGGCCAGGCCTAGAACCCCAGTCTTCTGGCTCCCTGGCCAGGGGCCTTCTGGTCTGGATCTCTGCTGAGAAATGGCCACTGCGACAGCTCCTCCAGCCTGTACCTCTGGAGAGGCCGTGATGACAGTTTGACCTAAAAAGAAAAGGTGCTCCATCAACCTCTGCTTATTCCAGGAAACGCCAGCCACAGAAAAATGCCCGCCCCCGACATGACACATCTCCAAACTGCTCGCTTGCCCTCCGGCAGCCAATCGAGATCTGCCAAATGTCCCC
This sequence comes from Lemur catta, assembly GCF_020740605.2. Lineage (NCBI taxonomy): Eukaryota > Metazoa > Chordata > Mammalia > Primates > Lemuridae > Lemur > Lemur catta. The sequence continues at coordinate 46,143,148 of NC_059139.1, forward strand.
AAAGACCAATCAGAAAGGCTCCCCGCTTCCAAAAATCCCACCCTGAAAGAACGCTTGCCAGCCAGAGACTCTCTCAGAATTTCCGCTTTCTGTTCTGTGAAGCACACTGTCCTATCAACCCCTGCTGAAACAAAAGCGACCGCAGAAGGTTCCCTTGCCACAAGTTTGTCAAGAACAGCCTGTGTTCATTTTGCCCCAGACTTGCGTTCAGGCACCGTTCTGTGGGAGAGGACTGCAGCTCTCAGGGATCTTGCCCTGTATGTGCCAGTTCCTGGCAGAGTAGATAACATCTCTCCCCAGCCACCTGCAAACTGTAACTGTCTTTCTAAAGCAGCCCTTACTCCTAGGATGCCGGCTGGGAATTCCTGCTCCCCCTGTATGGGACCTGCAGGAGAGGCACACATGCCCACAGGGACCTGCCAGGACCGCCTCTGGGCGTGCACAGTGGCTCCTGCCCAGGGAGCCCACCCAGCGCTTTCCCTAGGCTCCCCACCCAGCCCAGGCCCCACATCCTGGCCTCCCAGTCCTAGCTCAGGACTGCTGTTTTTTCTCCTGTGAGAATGAGAGCACATCCAGTCAACATCCACTTGCACAATATTTCCTAAGTGGCTCAAGTTCCAACAAAATCTTTAGTGAACAAGACTCCTCCTAGTGAGTCCCTGATTAAAATAACTAGTATTTATTGAGCACTTGCTATTCCCCAGGCTCAGAGCTAAGCATCCTACATTCTTCCTCTCTATTATCCTCAAGAAAATCCCACAAAGTAGGCATTCTTAACTCCTTTTGCGCCAGTGATGAAATCAAGGTTCAGAGAGGTTAAGCAAGTTGCCCAGGATCACATAAGAGTAGAATTCAGATTTGTACCCAGGTTTAAGTTGGACTCTTCATCATCCCTCCCTGTATGGTATATCTGCCTTTCATTGGGAGCCTCCACCCACCCCCATTCTGCAGCACAGACCCTGCTCCACGTGGCTGCTCTCTGCTAAACTCACGTGGGACTGGTATGAGTGTCTGGGGCGTGGGGAGAGGCAGCCCCAGCTGATGCCCTTCTCAGGTCCTGAGCCATCTTTTACAGGCACCACTGACATGATGTCACTTGCATTAATGTGCTTCAGCATCTTATTTTAAATGTAAATGTTGAAAACATTTTGAAAGGCATTTTATGATTTTGTTTTTTAAATTATTTTTTATTTTGATTCGGCTATTTTATTTCCTTATTTGGAAATCAATTTAATTTGTCATTCTGAAACCTTTTGTAGGCCCATGAAAAGCCCCAGGCACTGGGCCTATAGTGCTTAAGTGATTAAAAAACAAACACACAAACAAAAACAAATTGTGGGGATGGGGCAGAGTCACCTCTATATTGTCCACATCCTTTCATTCATATGTAACCTTTCATTCAATTTCCATCAGAGTTATTTTTGCCTCCTGTGGAGGACAGTACTTTGTGCCAGTACCTTCTAGGAATTTCTGACCCCACGTCTGATGTGTTGGTGCTGTGGGATGTTGGTGATGGAAGACTGAATATTGCTTACGCTGTACGCCATGCACTGTCAGTCCCTGAAGCCAGTGGGAGCCCTCCTGGGGGAGGGGGGCCGGGCAAGGGTGGGCCATCATGTGCTTTGGAAGCACTGACAGTACTTGATCTCTAGGATACGTTAATCTGCTCAGGTTGCCATGACAAAACACTACAGACTAGGCAGCTTTACCAACAGAAATTTATTATCTCACATTTTGGGGGGCTGGAAGTCCAAGATCAAGGTGTGGCAGGGTTTCCTTTGAGAGTTACAAGGAAAGGGCTGTTCCAGGCCTCTCCCCTTGGTTTGCAGCTGGCTGCCCTCTTGCATCCTGGTTGTCCTGGCCATTCGTCTGTGCATGCACACCCCTGATGTCTCTGTGTGTCCTCATCTCCCCTTCTTATGAGGACAACAGCTATATTGGATCAGAGCCCATCCTAATGGCCTCATTTTAATTTGATCACCTCTCTAAAGGCCGTATCTCCAAATACAGTCACATGCTGAAGTACTGAGGGTTAAAGCTTCAATATGAATGGAGAAGGGACAATTCAGCCCATAACAGATGAGTTTTATTTTGATATGTATTTCCGTTTGTACTCAGGTCTTTTTTATTTTCAAGACTTCTTTTTTGACCAATAGATTATTTAGTTGTCTAGTTTCCAAATATTTGAAGGTTTTCTATTATCTTTCTGTTATTGATTTCTAGAAGGTGCTGTGTAGCTTGTTTTAACTCTATATAGTAAAATACAAGAGGAGAAAAATGATTTAAAGATGGAATTTATAATTAAAGGAGAAGTAGAACATGAAGATTTGGAAAATCTGCAGCCTGACCATGTGAAGAATGAAAAAGCTGTTTGGAAGAGAATAGCAGGGGTATAGCCGAATGACCTTTTGTTAAAGGTACTAGTATGGATGGAAGGAAGCCAGATACTATTCATCAAGACAATGGGAGAATGGCCCAGAAGGCATTTCGGAGATTTTTGAGGCTATCCCTCCCATCACAGGCCCAGAGCTCTAGGAGAGCAAAATGGTTTAGGGGAATGGGCCTGGCGTATCCTCCATGGGTTCACTGCCCAGGGCTGCCTCAGGTGTCTGTTCCCTGCATTCCAGTATAGCGTCATTTGGCTGCCCCAGCTGTGGCTCAGGTGGGCCCATGTGTGGCTCATGCTGCCACTTTTGGAGGGCACAAGCCATAAACTTTGGCAACATTCCTGTAATACTAATTCTGCAGGCACAGAGAGTGCACAAGTTGTGGAGGTATGGCTGCCTCCACCTAGATTTCAAAGGATGTATTTATTGGACAGTCTTGAGGTCCAGACAGAGACCTGCTGCAGGGGTGGAGCTGCTGTAAAGAGTCCCCACAGGGCATTCCTAGTGGAGCCACAGGAGTGGGGACATCCATGAGAGTCCAGAACTACAGAGCTCCCAGCACACAATGACAGCCGGGGGGAGCTGTAGGCATGAGACTCCAAACCATGAGAGCTACTGCATAGGCTGTGCCCAGCAAAGCCATGTGGGTGGGGCTGCCCAAGGCCTACAGGGACCAACTCCCACCCCGGTGTGTCCAGGAGGCAGGACATGGAGTCAAAGAACATGATTCCTGAGCCTTATGATTTAATGTTGTTCACCCTGTTGGGTTTTGAACATACTTGGGACAAATTATCCTTTTCTTCTCGCCTATTTCTTCCTTTTGAAGTGGGAATCTTTATCCCATGGCTGTCCTACCATTGCTTTTTGGAAGCAGATAACTTGTTTTGATTTCACAGGCCCACAACTGGAGGGACATTTGCCTCAGAATGAATCTTGCCTTAAGTCTCAAGCATATCTGATTTAAATGAGACTCTTGGCTTTTGAGTTGATGCTGGAATGAGTGGAGACTTTGGGGGCTGTTGGGATGAAATAAATGTATTTTGTATGTGAGAAGGACATGAGTTTGGGGCATCCAGGGGCAGAATGCTATCGTTTTAAAATTTGTCCCCTCCTAAACTCATATTGAAATTTAATTGCCATTGTAACAATATTAAGAGGTGGTACCTTTAAGAGGTGTTTAGGTCATGAGGGCAGTGCCTTCATGGACTAATGCTACCATCAAGGGAGTAGACTAATGCCATTATCTTGGGAGTGAATTCATTGTCGCTGGACTGGGTTCACCTCCTCTTGCTCTCTTTGTCTCTCTTTGCCCTTCCACTATGTGATGCCTTCCATCATGTTTTGATGCAGAAAGAAGGCCCTCATCAGAGGCTGACAGCTTGATATGGGACTTCCAAGCCTCCAGAACCATAAGCAAATAAATTTCTGTTTATTATAACTTACCTAGTCGCAGTATTCCGTTATAGCAGCACAAATGCTTGCCTCCCTTTAACTTCCCCATTTATAATGTAATTATTTCAAATATTTTCTATACATAATTTAGAGCCACATTAGATGGTGTTGTAATTTTTGCTTCAACTATCAAACATAATTCAAAAAACTCATAAGAGAAGGAAAGCATATTACATTTGCCCACATTTTTGCTTACCATGTTTTCTATACCTTCCGGTTGTTCCAAGGTTCATTCTTTTGTTTTTTTCTTTCTGTTTAGAGAACTTCCTTTAGCCATTCTTTTTGGGTAGTTCTACTGGGGGCAAATTCTCTTAATTTTCCTTCATCTGAGAACCTCTTGATTTCCCCTTCATTCCTGAAGGATATTTTCTCTAGATGTAAGATTGACAGTTGACAGTTGACAGTTCTTTCTTTTCAGCACCTAAAAAATATTATACCACTTTTTTCTCGCCATCTTGGTTTCTGATAAGAAATACACCGACATTCTAATTGTTTTCCCACTAGAGGTAATTTATCTTTTTTCTTGTGGATGCTTTCAAGATTTTTATTTGTCTTTAATTTCCCGAAGTTTAATTATGATGTGTCTTGGCATGGACTCCTTTGTGTTTTCTTGTTTCAGGTTTTCTCAGCTTCTTGAATCGGTAAATTTACTTCTCTTGCCAAATTTGGGAAGCTTTAAGCTGTTATAGCTTCAAGTATTTTTCAGTCCCACTCTCTTTGTTCTCTCCTTCTGGCACTCTGATGACATGAATGTTAAATCCTATGTTATAGTTCCATAGGACCCTGAGGCTGGGTTCATTTTTGTTAGTCTATTTTCTCTCTGTTGTTTAGAGTGAGAAATTTCTATTGTTCCATTTACCAGTTCACTGATTCTTTCCTATGTCCTTCATGCTACTGATGAGCCCATCAACTGAGCCTTTTATTTTGGTTATCACACTTTTCAGTTCTAAAATTTCCATTTGGTTTTTATTTTGATCTTGATCTTCTTCTTCCTCTCCTCCTCCTTCTTCTTTTTGGCTGAGATTTTCTATTTATTTGCTAGGTCTTTTTATTTTCCATTTTTAAATTTATTTCGAGTGTGATTGCTTATTGAAGTATTTTTATCATGGTTGCTTTAAAATTTTTGTTGTCATGTTGTTTTAACATCTCTGTCATCTCAATGTTAGTATGTATTCCTTACCTTTATTCATTCAGTTTGAGATCTTCCTACTTCTTGTAAGACAAATGATTTTCAATTGAAACTTGTACACTTTTGTATTGTACTATAAGACTCTCATTCTGGGTTTTACTTAAACCTTCTGTTTTAACTGGCTTTTATTTTTATGCCACTCCAGCAGGAAAAGGAGGTGGAGTGTCATCTTGTTGCTAATAGGTGGAAGTAGAAGTCCACATCTCCCACTCGGCCTCTGCTGACGTCTGAGGTAGGAGGGGCTCTTTGTTATTGCTAAGTGAGAGTGGGAATTCCAGATGTCCATGTGGTCTCCACTGACATTGAGGTGCAGGTGGCCTTGTTATCACTAGGGAATTGTGAAAGTTCTCCACTAGACTCTCTGACACCACCCCAGTGGAGGAGGCATGCCTTGTTACCGCTGGGTGAGGATACAAGTTCAGGCTCCCCATGCAGTCTCCACTGACACCACCTGGGTGGGTAGGAGCTCATTACCAATGGGTGGGGATAAGAGGCCTGGCTCCCTATTTGATCTTCTCTAACTCCATCAAGGCAAGGGGTTTGTGTGCCTCATTACAGGCTTATAAGGGTGGGAGTCTAGGACTTTGTTGGCATGGGTTGGGGAAGGTCACTTTTTTTTCTGGGGTGTTTACATGAAATAAGTGATTATCATCTAAGTTTTCTGTTTTGCTAAGCTGCACCTTTCCTCGTCCTTCAGCTAGAGAGAGTAGGCTTTTGTTGGAGCTTTTAATGTCTCTACCCATTGGCATTTCTTGGTTGCTGGCTTCTTCAGCTCCAAGTCTAGTATATCCAAGGCAAAAAGAAAATCCAGGTAACTCACCTCCATGTCATTCTTTGGGTCCTCATGTCCCTAGCTGGTCTACTTTCTTTTCCTCGTCTTTCATAGTTTTCTTATGCTAGTTTCATATATAATATCCTGGGGTTTTAGTTGTATTTGGTGGTAGGAATAGGGAAAAGTATGTCTACTCCATCTTCCATGAAGCCAAAGTCAAATTTCATTGCAAGGCTTGGAAAATCCTACTGCTAAAAAATAGTCATGGCTTTATAGGAACCCATAAAAGCCGATGTTCTGGGGCCAAAACTAACTTTTCTAATAGAGAGAGACTGTATATAAGTTTTCACTCAATGTTATTGTTTTGTTTGGGGGACCCTTTTTGACCTATGATACATATGACATGTCATAAAAAGAATATTAAAAGTCGTCATTAAATGATTTGATGATAAGTAAAGAAGGCTTTATTATACTTAATAGCACTTTGAGGTTTTAGGAGAATTCTGTTGCCTGGTTGCTTTGAGTCAGAAGGTAAGTTATTCCAGGCCAGGTGCTACATCTGAATGATATGTTCAGTATCCCCAACCAATTACACCATTTATATATGCACATGTCAGAAATACACACTGCAAGTCTTAAAAGGTGGGTCAAAAAAATAGTTCTTTAGGTCGCCTCTCCATGGAAGCGCTTAGATTCGGTTCAGGGCAGAAATATGCAGGCCAACTAGATAACTAATGAGCCTGCAAGATGCAGTCTAGGTTCTGTAAAGTGAAAGTGATGATTGGGAGTGTCAGGTTACATTCTGGGATTCAAAACAAATATTTCAAAAAGGATCCTATTACTTTTTGTAAGTTGTGAAATAAAACTGTCTCTTTTGGAAAGCCCCCTTCCCCCTTAAAAAAAAAAAAAAACCATGGGGAGACTGCATGGGTGAGACTCACACTTGGGTGTTGAAGACAAAGAAATCACACTGGAGCAGTCCAGGAAATATTTTGCTGGTGTGGGTTTGGTGCAAGCACACTGTGTACTGGAGCAGTGGGTGTGAGTCTTGGGATGGGGGAGGGGTAAAGAGAATGAAAAAGCCACTCAAAGTGTTCTCCACAAGAGCTGAAAACAAGTGTTCTTGACACACATCAGTTTTCTTTCCCGAACAGTGCCGACATGGCCTTTTAGGATCAACTAGATATTCCCAGAGAGTGCCTATAACACTTCAGAGATTATTGTTTTCTTAGGTCAATACGTTTATTATCAGCAAAGATCTCACTATTCAGAAAGATTGAAAGTTCAATGGTGTTCAGCCTCAGAGTAGTTGACTCCGATTTTATTTCATAAGGCTCTGTTTTCCAAATCTTATGTAATGTTAGATATTGGAAATGCATGACACGTAAGTGCCTGGATTCTAAATTCCCACTTAGGCATCTATACAACGGACCGTGCAAGTGATTTAAAGATACACACACTAAGCAGGTAGTCTTGCTAGCAAGAGTGTTTCTGTCAAGATCTAACAATGAGCTCTCTGCCCAGGACTAAGTAGTTAAACCAAATGAGAACTCTGACATTCTAAGATTTAAAGAGCAGCTCCTTTAGCTGTTCTCCTATCCCTGCCTAATGGGTCTCCAGTAATAGGACCAAACCACATCTGGAAGGAATGTTTGCAAAACTTGACTTTGTTCTTTGTTTTAGCTTCTTCAGAGGGAGACCAGGGTTCTTCATGTTTCTGTAAGAGAGTGTAAAACTATATCTCTTGTAGTACTTATAGTAACATATTCTCCCCTCTCTAGGTGTCAGAGTCCCAGAGCAAGCGATGATACAAGGAAGATGCATTCAGTGACTTGAAGGAAGGACAGTCAATCAACAAACACAACAGCAAGTGCTGTTTTCATGGCAAAGTTCTGGGAACTGTAGAAAGAGGCAAAGATGAACCAAAAGTAGTTCATGCACAATGAACTGGATTTTCTAAGCACCACCTCTGGGATGACTGAATATCGCCTCCATTGCCTGAAGCATGTACACAGCTTACCAAGGGTGGAGTGGGGGGGAAAGCACAGCTCTAGAGCCAGGCAGACTGGGTTTGAACCCCAATTCCGTTATTTACTAACGATGTGACCTAGTATTGGTTGCCTAACTTCTCAGAACATCCGTTTTCTTACTTATTTATAAAATGGGCATTCATTCATTAGTTTAGCATTTATTCAATGCTTATTATGTGACAAGAATTGCACTAGGGCCAAAGTAATAGAGTGATGAATAAAACAGGCTTCTTGTGAGTTCTGATTAAAATGAAATAATGTTTGTAAAGCATCTAGTACAGAGACTGATACATAGGAGATGCTGAATAATTATTATTTCCTGTCTCCCTTTTTATCCTCTGAGAGATGTAGAAGTAGCTTAATCCCAAACAACTGCTTGTTTATTAAAAGATAAATTATGTCATCTCTACCTCCAACACAAAGAAGGCTTCCATCCATGGACTGACTCTTCCTAGGGGAATTTAGTGTCTCAAGTGTCAGGCCCTTTTCCTGGAGCTCGAGGCGAAGGGAATTCTAAGGGCTCCCACCATCCTCCTGCCCTGACCATTTCCCCACTTCTGGACCTGCTCTGCACCAGCCATCACATGACACAGGGGAGAGAGTACAGAAGGCAAAAGATGTGCTGGGTCACTTCCCTGAGCCACTAATTAACCACATGACCGAGACAAGTCATTTAAGCCGAAAATAATAATAGTCATCACCTACTGAATTCCTTAAAAGTGCCCCCAATGGACTGAAAATTCCTTGAGAACTGGCTTGTTTGGGCCCCTCCTTCAGTGACTAGCAAAGTGCAAGTAGTTGGCACTCAAAAAAGCATTTGTTGAATATAATATTGGTATTATTCTGCCTTGCCCATGTTGTAGGGTTTTTATGAAGCTTATATGAGGCCATTTCCATAAAAACTCTTTGAGGTTGTAAAATACCATGCAGATGTAAGAAATTAATATCTGCCTGTTTCAGGTCTGGGAAGGAAGTAGGAAAACGAAAGAAGAAATGGGAAAGATAAAAAATAGCTGAGAGTGGGGTAGGCAGCTGGATTTGAAAGCAATCTGAAGGCCCTCCAAGTCTTTAAGGGACTGATCTTGAAGACCTGCTCAAAGATCTTCTGTCCTATGACTGGTTTTAGGGTATTGGGGAAAAGAATTATGATGTCACAGCATATGATCAAATACCATGTAGTCTTCCAAAGTTTATGCTTGAGAGAGACTGTTAACGATATGGGAGATGCTTAAGCACAAATTAAGTAATTTAAAAAATAAAGCAGTCAGGATCCTAATTTTGTAAATAAATAAATAAATAAATTTTAAAAGCACGTAGAAACAAGGAAGAAAGACCAGAGGAGATATACCAATAAGTTAACAGGAATACATTATTATTAATACAAGTAATTTTTGTTGTTTTATTTCTATGCATATCTTATATAATATTCAATGAATAAGTATAACTTTTATGATTGTGTGTGTGTGAACATATTCTCCTCCTCACTGTTCTGTCCAGTAACTGATTCAGATCTGAATCAATTGTTCCAGGCACCAAATCTTCAGGAAGTGAATCCAATCACCTTGACCCAAGTCAGATGTTCCATTCAAGTCCCAGTTGGCAAAACTGAGGCTGGTAATTCAGCTTTTGGTTTTGTCAGCTGTAAAGCTAGGTTGGGCTCTTTCCCTTCCACACTGGAGTTCAGATGCCTGGCTCCAGCCAGGGCTCTGCCTCTAATAGCTGAGTGCCCTCAGACACCCCACTGCCCTTCTCGGGGCCTCCCTCGGGGCTGGACTCCAATGATCCAGGCCACCTGGGCAGTTATTAGGCATCACCACCTTCTGCTGCTGCTTTTCCTTTGTGCTCTATTCGATCCATTTCACTCCCCCTTACAAGTCTTCCTCAGAAAAGAAGTAAAACGCAAATGAGTCTTTTTGAGTTTTTGTTGACACTTCTGATTGCAGGTTGGAAGACTGGGGTGGGGGCTTTAGCCCTGGTTGACTAGGCTGTGCTCCTTGGGGGAGTCGTGCCAAAGCTGGCCCTGGTCCCTCTCCCACGCCCTAATCAGAGCCCTGGCTGCAGAACTCTGGGCTGGCATCAGAACAGCAGCCAACACGGCTGGTTGACACGGGACATAATTTTTAATCAGGGAAAGGCAGAAATAAATACAAAGGGCCTCTTTTCTCCATGCAGATTTGAGTATCTGCTTTTGGGTTATATCTGTCTGCGTTTGGCAGGACTGGTCTTGAGGAAGGTCTGGCATTTGTGACCAAAGGGTCAGTCTCCTTCCTTCTCCAGGATGGCAGCAGCACAAATTGTCCTGATCAGTGAGCAATAACATGCCACGACCCCCAGGGCTCCCCAGCAGGCAGAGAGGCACCCAGTCTCAGCAGCCCATGCCCCACGGGCCCCTGGGAGCCACATGCCTCACATTTCCCCAGTTCCAGCCTCCTTTCAAAGGCCCTTTATTAAACCACCAACTATTTGCTGTCGAGACATTTAGGATGAAATCATTGTGTTAAACAAATAAACGCAGCTTCGTCCAGATTTCTGCTCTGGGAGCAGAGTAAGAAAATAATTTCTGTCTGCTCGCCACAAAAGCGGCTGGAAAGGGCCAAAGAAAAATATTATTTTTACTCCATTGTGTGAAATATTGTCCTGGAGGATCTGACGGGCTGAGCGTTTGAAGAGTTTGTGCTGGCAGGTTTCAAGGGTCCCCTGGGTCGGCCCCCTGGGATTGTTTTCTGCATTAATAAACTTAGCATGATGTGTGTTAAAAGGAACATTCTGTTTGCTTTGTAAATAAGGGATGTCAAACAAGAAGCAGAAGCCTTACAGACACTAGGTGATGTGTTCTCAGAGCAGGGAGGTGGGGAGGGAGAGGCGCCCTGGAAAAACGGGCATAGCCGGGGCTCCCTGAACTGAGCTGAGGCCTTGTTGGGAAAACAAATCAGTCTGTTTGAGCCCAAACCAGGCCATTTCCTCACTGATCCTGGTGGGAAAGCTGCACACTTTGCCCTGAACCAGCAGGACGCAGGCTTGGGAAGGAAAGTTCTCAAGTGTCTGTCAGCTGCGTGGTGGAGGAGAGATGGTGGCGCCGCAGAGGCCCTCCCCCGCCCGCACCCCTCCCTCCCCTCGGTTTTAGGGAACCTTCTGGGCTTGTCAGGGTCGGCCAGAGCCGGCAGGCAGGAGCGGGCAGAGGTCAAAGCCATATCTTTGGGAATGATGATCTGCCTATCGCTCCCCCTGTCTCTCTCATGTGCCTTTCTCAGATGTCACTGCAGCCCCCGAGCGGGTTCCCCTGTCAAATTCCTGACGGGCCCTTGGGACGCTGACATCGTGGGAGACACATCACCCTGGCCCTGTGATCCTTTCTCTGCGGGAAACCTGCAGGAGCGGGGGCAGGATGTGTACCGTCTCCGGCTCAAGTATTTGCTATTTTCACAGGTGCCTCCCCTGGCCCCGCAGCCCTGCGCTCTCCGCCGTCCACGCCATGTTATTGAAGGCTCCCCGGACCTCCCAGGCCGTTTCATTTCCACTTGCTGCCCTGCTGGCCTCTTCCTTCTCTCACTAGATTCTCATTCCCCTCTGCCATCCTGGGAGGACTCCCTTGCCATCCATTTCTATTCCAGAAAGTCCCAGTTCTTTCCCTGCCCAAGAGTTCACGCTGTTTCTAGAGGCGTTGGGAGAAGGTGATGACAGGAAATGCTGAGTTCCATTCCGTGAGAATCACGAACACTTGGAGCCTTCGGGGTCTAGACACAGAAACCAGGGGGCTGTCCCCTGGGCACCGTTAGAGTCACCTGGAGGGTTTGCAATTTCTGGTTTCTGAGCCTACACCCAAGTGGTTTTGCTTCAGTTACCTTGGGGTGATGCTCAAACCTCAAAACTTTTTAAAGTTTTGGTGACTCTAATAGTGGGCGGTTCCAGTGCAGTAACCAAGCACCCAAACTGAAACCAACATGCTTATTTCACAGAGGAGTAACTGATGTGTCCAAAGTCTCTATATTAGTTTGCTATGACTGTTGTAATAAAGTACCACAAACAGGGTAGCTTAAACAATAGGAGTTCATTCTCTCACAGTTCCGAAGGCCAGAAGTCCAAAATCAAGGTATTGGCAGAGCCCTGCTCCCTCTGTTGGCTCTGGGACAGGCTCCTTCCTTGCCTATTCTCGCTTCCAGGGGCTGCCACCATTCCTTGGCTTGTGGCTACATCTCTTCCCGCTCTGTCTTCACATTGCCTTCCCCTCCATGTGGCTGTCTTCTCTTCCATCTGTGTTATCTCCCTTTGTTTCTTCCTTATGACACTTCTGATGGCATTTTGGTCCCGCTTAGATAAACCACAATAAGCTCCTCCTCTCAAAATCTTAATCACATCTTTTGCCATATGAGGTCATATTCACTCTTTTACCATAAAAGGTGATAGTCACAGATTCTGGCAATTAGGACACTGACATATTTTTTAGGGGGACCACCTTTCAGCCCACTACAGTTTCTCAGTCAGTGGCAGAGTCAGGGCCAGAACCTGGGTTTTTCAATTTCCCATGAAGTACACCTGCTACGGTCCCAGGCCACCTCTCTGAGAGCAGCCTGGGCCACACGCTTCCTTTGGAAGCATCTAGTGTCATACTTACATGCAGCATTTTGCATTCAGCAGATGTGAGTTCAAATTCCAGCACTTATTCGTTTTTCCACTGTCTCCTCATCTGTAAATTGGGGATGATCACATAGACTTATTTAAAGGATTAAATGAAATAATGTACGTAAGGCATTTAGCAGGATCAAGTGTGCAGGTTAGGCTTGTATCAGTCTGCTGGGGCTGCCATGACAAAATACCATAGTCTAGGTAAACAACAGAAATTTATTCTCACCATTCTAGGGGCTGGAAGTTGGCGAGTTTTGTTTCTGCTGAGGCCTTTCTCCTTGGTTTGCAGTTGGCCAACTTCTTGCTGGGTCCTCACGTGGCCTTCTCTCTGCGCACATTCACTCCTGGGGCCTCTTCCTTGCCTAGAAAGACACCAGTCCTGTCGGATTTGGACCCCATCATTTCTACCTCATTGAGCCTTAATTACCCTTTTAAAGGCCCTATTTCTAAATACAGTCACAGTAGGGGCTAGGGTTTCAGCACATAAATTTTGAAGGAACACAATTCAGTCTATAACAAAGTTCAATGTTGGTTATCAGTATTATTATTGGTCAAGCATGGGTTAAATATTTTCTCATTAAAAACTATTAAAGCTCACATACCCATGCTCCTCAAAAGTACAGAATAAACAAAATATGCACCAATTATATTGCTAATACAACATTAGCAACCTGTGGGCTAGACTGAAATTGAACAGAGGGTGAAGGTGCTGGCTGCCCCACTTGGGAGGTAGGGAGCAGGTGGGCCACACTGGGAAAAGGGCCAGGACTGCAGAGGGTGACAGATTGGGTGGAGCAATTTCAGAAAGCTGCACAGAGCTCCTCTTCCTGGCCTCCTAGCTAAGTGATCTCCAGGGAGTTGCCACCTGCTTGGCATCCTGGCAGACCTTGGCAGGAGCCCCCCTTAGCCTGCTACCCTTCATTGCTAGTCTGTTTTAGTATTATATACCTGGCCAAGTAGGATGCTCCAAAGAAAGTCAGGGAACCTTAAAGACACCCTGAGAATTGTCAGAAATGAGCAACGGTATCATCTAGAGCCTTTTAAATATTTCTTGTTGCTTTTGTAAACTCCCTGGTGCCCCGCCCCCAGGCCAGGCTCAAAACACATCCCCAGGGTCATGGAGTTGCTGACCTTCCCCATCACATTGCCATTTAATAGGCAGCACCATCGTACTGGGAAATCTATTTTAAAAGATGACTTACTCAGGGCCTCGCCTCCCCTCTGATACTCCCACTGTGCAGCTCCCACCCCCAAATGCACACATACCACCAATGGCCCAGAGGGAACTTTAAGAACTGCAGAATGCAGCTACCTTGAGACAGAGGAGTACGAGCAGGCTCCCCAAATACCTCAAAAGCGCCCTTCCCTGCTGGCCTTCCCTCCCAACAGAGCAAGCCAAGCAAGGAGGAGAAAGCAGCTTTAGGCAGTTCAGGAATCCACCTGCAGATTCTCCATCCCACCTCTGTCTCCCAGGGATTTTTCCTCATTTTGCTCTATGCTCAGTGGGTGACCAGAAATCCTAACCTTGCTCCTGGAGGAAAGTTCAAGGCAGGAAGATATGAGTGACACATAACTGTTAGGTCACTCCACATGTCTTCACACTGAGGGGAACCTAGGCTGGCCCCAGCATCTTCCCAGAGCTTCATACTGGAAGGCAGCCCAGGCCAGAAACCCATGCCGAGGAAAGCATGCCCTGTGCAGACAGTTGTAATCGGAACAGAATGGGAACTGTTCCCTCTAGTATGTTTAATATATGTCCATTTTCCTCTGCTGGTTAGCACCACTTGTTTTCCTGTTCCTGACCTCTCTTTAGCTTGTTGTCTTTTCACATAAATTTCAAAGTTGTAGCCAACTGAGTATTTATACTATGCTAGGAAGGCTCCTTAAGATCTGTAAGAAAAAAGATGAAGATGCAACAGTTTCTGTGCTGTATCCTACACATCTTCATGCAGCTACCTCTAATGGTGGTTCTGGCCCCTCCTCCTTGCATTGTGGTCTCTGCCTAGAGGACAACTTCAGTGTAATACATCATATTAATAAAGGATAAATACCACATGTTCATCTCAATATTTACAGAAATAGCATTTGACAAAATTTAACACCTTCTCCTGATTAAAAAAACTCTCAACAAACTAGGACTAGAAGGTAGTTTCCTCAACCTGATACATGCCATCTATTGAAAACCTACAGCTAATGCCATGCTTAATGGTCAAAGACTGAATGAATGCTTCCCCCCTAAGATCAGGAATAAGACAAGGATGTCTGTTCTTGCCACTTTTGTTCAACCATGTACCAGAGGTACTAGCCAGGGCAATTAGGCAAAAAAAGAAATAAAAAGTATATAAATTAGAAAAGAAAAAGTAAACTATCTGCATTCACAGACACACAATCCTGTATATAGAAAATCTTAAGGAACTCTACTTCTAGAGGCAATAAGCGAGTTCATCAAGGTTGCAGGATACTAGATCAATATATAAAAATAAAATATATTTCTCTACACTAACAACGAACAATTGAAAAATGAAATTAAGAAAAAAATTCCATTTACTATAGCATCAAAAAGAATAAAATATTTAGAAATAAGTTTATGAAAAGAGCAAGACATTTGGAAACTGCAAAACAATGTCAAAAAAAAAAATTAAAGAAGACCTAAATAAATGGAAAGACATCTTGTGTTCATGGATGGGAAGACTTAATAATGTTAAGATGGCAGCACTTCCCAAATTTATCTACAGAGTCAATGCAATCTCTGTCAAAATGAAGGCTGCCTTTTTGGCAGAAATTGACAAACTGATCCTAACATTCATATAAAAATGCTAAGGGACCTCAAATAGCCAAAACAATATTGAAATAGAACAGAGTCAGATGACTCATACTTCCTGATTTTAAAACTTTCTACAGAGCTACAGTAATCAAGATAGTATGGTAATGGATAAGGATACGCACAAAGATTGACAGACTAGAATTAAGAGTTCAGAAATAAACCCATACATTTATGGTCAATGAATTTTTTACAAGAGTGCCAAGACCCTTCGGTGTAGGAATGAATAGCCTTCAATAAATGGTGTTGGCACGACCAGATATCTACATCCCCCTACTTCACACGAGATACAAAATTAGCTCAAAAGAGATTAGAGATGTAAATGTAAGAACTATAATTATAAAATTCTTAGAGGAAAACATGGCAGTAAATCTTATGGCCTTGAATTAGGCAATGGTTTCTTAACACATTCACTGCCACATAAAAAATCAGAAATATTTCCTTGGGGCCACAGGTTTTATTACAAAATAGAATAAAAATTCACAGTATAACTTAAAGAGAAACATAAATGGAAAAATGAAATTTATTGACTTCTATTCATTTAATCCATGTTTTTAGAATTAAATTGTCAATATTAATTGCACCAATAAGAATATCAACAAATAATATTTTACATATTCTTCATATGGCCCCAGGGTCAAAACTAAAGTGAGTTAAATACAACTCTCATGGTAGTTAATGTGTTAAATATGACACAAAAATCATAAAGGATGAAAGAAAAATTAGGTGAATTAGACTTCATCAAAATTAAAATTTTTGTACTTCAAAGGACACCATCAAGAAAGTGAAAAGACAATCCACAGAATGGAATAAAATGTTTGGAAAACGTGTATCTTACAAGGGACTTGTATATAGAGGATATAAGGAACTCATACAACTCAATAAGAAAAAACATGAATGACCCAGTTAAGAACTGGGCACAGTATTTGAATAGACATTTCTTTAAAGAAGATAAATAACCAACAAGCACATGGAAAGGCATTCAACATCATTAGTCAACAGAGAAATACAAATCAAACCACCAAGAGATATCACTTCATATCCATCAGGATGGCTATAATCAAAAATTAGAAAATAGCAAGTGTTGGTGAGGGTGTGGAGAAATTGCAACCCTCATACATTGCTGGTGGGAATGTACAATGGAATAGTCACCTTGGGAAATAGTTTTATAGTTCTTCAAAATATCAAACATAGAGTTACCCAAAAGTGGAAACAACCTAAATATTCATCAACTGATGAATGGATAAACAAAATGTGGTATATACAGAGAAATATTGTTGTGCAATTAAAAGGAATGAAGTTATGATACATGCTACAAGATGGGTAAGCCTTGAAAATACTATGCAAAGTGAAATAAGCCAGACAGAAAAGGCCACATATTTTAGGATTCCATTTATACGAAATGCCAAAATACTCTGAATAGGCAAATCCCTAGAGACAGAAAGTAGACTAGTGGTTGCAAGAAGCTGGGGGAAGGGAAAATGGAGAGTGACTGATAAAGGGTATGAGATTTCTTTGGGGGGTGTTGAAAAGCCTTTGGAATTATATGGAAATGATTGCATAGCTTTGTGAATATGTTAAAATCTACTGAATTGTACTTTTCAAAGGGTGGACTTCAAGGTATGTGAATTATATCTCAATAATTGTCAAAATGTCCATACTACCAAAAGTGATATACAGATTCAATGCAATCCTTATTAAAATACCAACATTTTTCACAGATCTAGAAAAAATAATTCCAGAAGTTTTTTCTAGAATAATTGTAGAATAATCCTAGTAGAAAATGTTGGAAAAACTCTTACAGACACCGGCCTAGGCAAAGAATTTATGAACAAGACCCCAAAAGCAAGCACAGCAACAACAAAAATAAATAAATGGGACTGGATCAGATTTAAAAGCTCCTGCACAGCCAAGGAAACTATCATTAGAGAGAATAGACAACCTACAGAATGAGAGAAAGTATTTGCATGCTATACATCTGATAAATGGCTTATAACTAGAATTTATATAGAACTCAGGAAAATCAGCCAGAAAAAAATCAAACAACCTCATTAAAAAGTGGGCAAAGGATATAAACAGAAACTTTTCAAAAGGAGATAGACTAATGGCCAAACATATGAAAAAATGTTCAACATCTCTAATCAACAGACAAATGCAAATTAAAACCACGAGATATCACTTAATTCCAGTGAGAATGGCTTTTATCAAAAAGTCCCAAAACAACAAATGTTGGTGTGGATGCGGAGAGATAGCAACATTCATACACTGCTGGTGGGACTGCAAACTTGTACAACCTGTATGGAAATTAATATGGGGATACCTCAAAAAACTAACAGTAGAACTACCATTTAATCCAGCAATCCCACTACTGGGTATTTACCCAAAAGAAAAAAAGACATTCTATAAAAAATATTTTTAGAATATTTACAGCAGCACAATTCACAATTGCAAAGATGTGGAAACAACCCAAGTGCTCATCAATACATGAGTAGGAAAATGAGGTATATGTATACCACGGAGTACTACTCAGCCATAAAAAAATGGTGAACTACTTCTTGTATTATCCTGGATGGAACTGGAGATAATTCTCATAAGTGAAGTATCGCAAGAATGGAAAAACAAGCACCACATGTACTCACCATTAAACTGGTACTAATCAATCAAAACTTACATGCACACATGGAAGTAACATTCATCGGGTGTCGGGCAGGTGAGGGGGGGAGGAGGAGATGGGTAAATTCACACCTAACAGGTGTGGTGCGTGGTGTCTGGGAGCTGGGCAAGCTATAGTTTTGACTCAGGCAGTGTGAAGGCAATTTATGTAACCAATGTGTTTATACCCACATAATATTCTGAAATGAAAAACAGAGAGAAAAAAATGTTAATCTTTCCTTCTGGGGGGAAAAAACCCTGCTATTAAAGAAAAAGAGTAAAAATATGTGTGTCAATGTCCTGCTTTGGAGAAAAGTGTGGGGAGAGGAAGGTATAGTGGGCAAGAACCAAACTTGGGGATGAAAGGCCCAACTTTGCCATTTATTTGCTTTATGACCTTGAAAAAAGCCACTTAACCCCTTTGATTATTGGTTTCTACATTTAAAAAATAGGAAAAATTATATAACTTCCAAAGTTTTGTGTGGGTCAGAAAAGATAGTGTTTGTGAAGGCACCTTAATACCTATAATTTGCTATTTAAATGTTAGCTATAATCCTAAGATCCTGAATTGTCCTGTGTGGCAGCAACTCTTCCTGTAAGATTTGAGCTGCTTAAGAGTGATTGAGGCACTTTTATTGATACTTTCCCTTGCCCTTGGCCCTCAGCGCTTAAGTATTCCTCATAGTAGATACTCCATAAACTTATTTAGCACTTGAACACCAGGGCAGGACTGGGGCTATGCACATAATGAGACTTGATAGCATGCTTAAGGTTAGTCAAGTGTGGTGTGGTAGGAGAAAAATACCTACATTTTAAAATATTTATTAGTGTCGTACATGTGATTACATGCATGTAATTACAGTGAGATGAGCAGATGATCATGTGTGCACATCTGTCCTTTTCAGTATGTGTCTCCTGCAGACACAAGATGAAGACTTTTGGGGTGAGATATTGTGTCTCCCACCATTGGATCCTGCATACTTCTAACAGGACTGGAAGGCTGAATATGGTTCAAAAGGATTTCTAAAGATTTATGATATTGGCTAGTTAAGGAGATAAAAACATCACTAACATATGATTGCTAATAGAATGGAAACTTGAAAAACATCATATTTCTCCAATGAGGGCCATTCTTAGCTCACCCCCTTTCCTGGTAACCTTTTGCTTACTTTGTCTTAAAAACCCTAATAAAAACACCATGTAATTCCCTCCAACACTGTGTTCAAAGCGAGGCTTCAGAGGGTAGATCAGCCCATGCATTTTCTAAGTTATTTATAGAGTTAATGCCCCACAAGGGAGGCATTAGATGGACCCACTTCTATTAGGTCATATGTTGCTCATAATGGGTTCCTGGAAATCCAGTTGTCTTTTCCTAGGACTCCAGGATGTCATGATCAAAAACATACATTTTAAAACCTCTCCACCTCCAAAGTCCTGCTCAAAAGGAGTTGTGCTGCAGCTCTTTATTCTTAATATTGAAATGTTTCCACTGATGATTATTTGGCCTAACACATTTCAAAACCTTGGTATTTGGAATAGCTTGCTAATGTTTTCTTAAATTACATCCTCTTGTGGGTGCATAAAATCCCAAAGTTATTACAAATAAATAAATGGAGTTTCTCTCCACGATGTAAAGCAGCTTTCAATGAAGTCATTGAGGGGAAGTTTGGTTTGGATGGGAGCAGCGCCTACCCAGGGCAAAGCTGGAGACGCTGGTCAGCAGCTGCCCTCAGTCAACCGAACGAAGCAGATCCCCTGCTGCTTCGTTTCTTGTTTTAACTTCCAGCGGGAAACACTGTATTTTAAAATGCCCCCTTTTCCTAAAGTCCTCTGCACGTGGGGACCAGGGCCCAGACTCCTCGGAGCTGGTTGAAGAGAGGATGTGTCGGTGCTCATCACCACCCCGCCACCAAAGTGGACCAGGCTGCAGGCGCTGGGGCAATGGGACAGCTCCTTGGCACTCCCAAGGCTGGCGTGCCTTGCCCTGAGCCATGAAGCTGTGGCCACCCCCAGGCAAAATGGAAAACACATTATTCAGGATGAAAGAAAGTTGGGATGCAAAGGCTCACGCCCAGGAGAGAAGCAGGCTGTGTGTGCCCTGTCATGGGTGCTTCCAGATGGCAGCTTCCTTGAGGATCTGTGTCACGGGGAGTGTTAGACAGGCAGCCCCACCCTTCACCATGGCCTAAGACTGCAGCGTGGAACCCAAATCTGTGTGGAAGTGATTACCTCTCGTGTACACAGTTCGGGTTCAGAAAGCCGACATCTCACAGTTCTCTTGGCTGGACAATTTCCATTTCTGTTTCTTTAAATACAAAGCAGGCTCTCCTCTGTGCGGGGCACCTCTTTCCTAACGCTCCCCAACAAAAATAATTTTCCTGTGCTCATATTAATGCAGAAACATGGTTTTCAAAGAATGACACAGGAGTGCTGTCTAGGATCAGGCCATCATTTGGAACCAGAATTATGAGGGTGCTGACACTGAATTTTTTCTTTAATTGTAATAAAAACACACAACATAACACCAAATGCTGGTGAAGATGTGGAGCAACAGGAACTCTCATTCATTGCTGGCGGGAATGCAAAATGGCAACGCACCTTGGAAGACAGGTTGGTGGTTTCTTACAAAACTAAACATACTCATCATACCATCAAGCAATCGCACTCCTTGGTATTTACTCAAATGAGCTTAAAACTTATGTTCTCACAAAAAATTGTATATAGATGTTTATAGCAATTTTATTTACAATTGTCAAAACTTGGAAGCAACGAAGATGTCCTTTGGAAGGTGAATGGATAAATAAACTGTTGTACATCCAGACAATGGACTATTATTCAGTGCTAAAAAGAAAAGTGATCAACCCATGAAAAGACATAGAGGAAACTTAAATCCATATTACTAAGTGAAAGAAGCCAATCTGAAAAGGCTACATACTGTATGATTCCAACTATATGACATTCTGAAAAAGGCAAAATTATGGAGACAATAAAAAGATCAGTGGTTTCTAGAGTTTGGGGTGGGGGAATGAGTATGTTGAGCATATGTTTAGGGCAGCCAAAGTGCTCTGTATGGCACCACAATGGCGGGTACATGCCATTATACATTTGTCCAAACCCACAGAATGTTCAACACCAAGAGCGAACCCTAACGTAAGCTATGGACTTCCAGTGATTATGATGTGTCAATGTTGGTTCATCAGTTGCAATAAATGTACAATTTGGGGGCTGTTGATAATGGGGGAGGCTGTGTATCAGAGCAGCGGATATATGGGAAGTCTCTGTACCTTCCTCTCAATTTTGCTGTGAACCTAAAACTGTTCTAAAAAAATAAAGTATTTTTTTAAAACCACACATAATATAAAATGTACCATCTTAACCATTTTTAATTGTATAGTTCAGTAGTGTTAAATATATCCACATTATTGTGCAGCTGATCTCCAGAAGTTTTCATCTTCTCAAACTGAAATTCTGGACCTATTAAAAAACTTCTCCCTCCTCCCTCCCCCATGCCCTGGCCACCACCGGTCTACTTTCTGGTTCTATGAGTTTACTACTTTAGATATCTCACGTGAGCGGAATTGTACAGTATTTGTCCTTCTGCAACTGGCTTATTTCATTTAGCATAAATGGCTCATCCATGTTGTAGTAGGTGACAGGATTTCCTTCCTTTTTTAACACTGAATAATATTCCATTATATGTAAATGCTACATTTTGTTTATCTATTCATCTGTCTGTGGACATTTGGGTTGCCACTGATTTTCAGTGTTGTGGGTAGATTGCTGAGCTTCTTCCTCCTTTTCCTTACTCTTATGGTAGAAACTGGTATTTTATAAGGGTATGAAACAGCTCCAAGACATAGGGTCCCGACACTGCCTTTTGATTTGCATCTGTAGCCAAATAGAAATTAATCTGGGGAGCTAGAAAGCTTAAGGCTATCAGGTGGCTGCAGAGTAAAAGGCTGGTTTTAAGTGAGGCATCTGCTGTCTTCTTAGTTTGTGACCAGGTTAGAGGGAGAGAATTGAAGATTCTGAATTTCATCAGTGCCCCTGCTCTCCCAACAAAAAACGCTCCTACTAGCATGGAATAGAAAGTGAGAGGCAGCACGGTGCAGTGGTTAGGAATATCCCTGAAGTCGCAGAGATCTGGGCTCACATCCCTGTTCTGCCAGCCTGACACCATTGTCTTGGGAAACTCCATTGCCATTTTGAGCCTCCATTTGCATACAGGTAGGGGAAGTTAGATAGCATGTTTGAAACAACTGGAACAGGATAGACCCTCAGGAACCAGTCACTAAGACTCATTTCATCCCAGTGTTCGCTTTTTGCCACCCACCCAGAAATTATGATGTCATGTATAATATGTGTTGCTTTTGATCCTCTAGAAGGAAAGACCCATGAGGCAGAGATTTTTATTTCCTTCCTTTACAACCGTTTCCTCTGTGCCTAGGACAATGTTTGCCACCTAAGAGGTGCTCAATAAATAAATAAATTCATTCATTTATTTGTCTTCATGTAACAAATATTCGTTAAATACCTATTTTGTGCCTAGAACAGTGCTAGGCAACGTGGGGGACTCAAAATAAGACAGCATCTCCCTGGGGACAGAGCCGAGAGGCACAGGCAGAACATGTGCTTTCAGGAGGTACCTCGGGGACGCTAGGTGGAGTGAGGGCCATCACAGAACGTCACACAACAGGGAGTCTTTGGAGTGGCTCAGGTGGGGACCTCCTGAGTAGGCACCACCCAGGGCAAGCCACAGGGGAACCACGTACGCAGATGTCTTCACAGTTCCAATAGGGTGATCTGGGGGGTCCTAGTGATATGCTCACAAGTTTTTGAGAAATTACCGGACAGCCACTAAGCGTTCTATTTTTCATTCTGATTGTTGACAGAAGAAAAAAGACTCCATGGCTTCCTAAATACCAATCAGCAATCCTATCAACTTATAAACAAGAAAAATCTGTTTCACAGGACAAATCGTCTGCCCTGGAAAGTCTGAGAATAACCAAAGAGAGAGAGCACACTCAGAATAATCCAGGAGAGGACACCGATTTTAAACCTCATGGGCTTGTGACACTGGTGAATCTGTTGGCATGTTTACAGCCCCGAGGCCCCCTGCCCCTTGTTGGTTTTCAGAGCCTTCCCACCTTGACCTTGTCACCTTATCAGGTGTGGGAGCTGGAGGAACTCTCTCTAATATTCCTTAGTGTGTGAATCTTGACTTTTCCCTCAGTTCTTTGATTTTCCTCCTCTGCCTGCCAAGAGCATCACTGGGTCCCCTACTCCACAGGTTGAGCCATGGAGCTGCAGGGAGAGTTGGGATTTAGTGAGGTGGGAGCACAGCTGAAGAGCTCCCTGTGTTCCCTGCAGGCCTCCCTGCTCCCCATAACACTTACTCTCACCCCACATCTGCCTGAGAGACTGCAGGGCTAATCCCATGGCACCCACACCCTTGTTCACTAGCTGGGCATTTACCGTCACCACAAGAAGCCCAAGATACCAGACTGCCCCTCTCACTAGGACTCATTCCCATAGAGCTTGGTATATCCCCCAATCTGACCAGCTCCCCACTCTTCCCACCCCCCAGACCATCACTGGATGTCCTCTGGCGTGCACGGCCAATCGTCAACAAAACCCCCAACATCCTCTACTGCCCCTGTGAGTGTCCTCTTAACTTCTGTCTCAGACGGGAATCTGGTCTCCTCTGAGGGCACTGCTTCCCCCAGTCCTGGAGCTGGGGTCGGCGTCCTCCTTGGTCCTCCCCTTCCTTTCCACACCATTGTCTCTCCTTCCTCCTCAAACAGCAGAGGAAGGCCAGATCATGTCTGAGCCTCCAGGTCATTCCCTGAAGATTTTGCACCAGGTTCACCCTCACTCTCCAGCACCACTCCTGTCTAATTCAAGGCCCTGACTTCTTCCTCCTTCATTTTCACTTTTCCAGTGATATGGTCCTATACTTACCCCCATTACTAATTCCCCCACCCCCAAAGTCTTAATTTCAACCTTCCACCTCCTATATTTCTAGCTCAATCCCCTAATCCTCTAACTTGAACAACGCCTGGAATCCACTGGGATTTCCAGTCTGCGTCCCTTTGCACTGCTCCTGCTCTGCCACGTAGCTGCACTTCCCTCCTTACCCAGAGTGGATTCCACGGTCCGTCATCATCATCCCCTTCTCACATATACCCTCACCTTGATTAGAATCACCAGGTAAAAGCCCAATCCTTGTTAAATTCAATTCTCCATCCTCTCAACATCTGCTGTCAAGCAACTGACACATACTAGACTGTCTTAGATTTTATTTTCTGAGAAGAAATCCCTGAGGCAATGCAAATAGTTCTTTGGGAGGCAATCTTAGGAAACACCAGAAGAGGAGTCAGGAAGTGAGACAGGGGAGGAAAGAAAACCAATAAGTGGCACACTAATAAAGTAAATTATCTCTGTAAGCAACCAGGAAATTCTGCTGGGAAATGCTGCAAAATGTGTCAAACATACCTCAAAGGTATCTCAACTGAGTGCTGAGGGAGCTGGAGTATTTATCCACTGTATTAGTGTCCTCAGGATGCCATAACAAAATATCATTGACTGGGTGGCTTAAACAACAAACATCTATTTTATCACAGTATGGAGGCTAGAAGTCCAAGACAGGGGTGCCCACGTTGCTTCTGGGGAGGGCCTTCTTCCTGACTGGCAGATGGCCGCTCTCTCAGTGTGTCTTCACATGGTGGAAAGAGAGAACAAGCTCCTTGGTGCATCATCTTGTAAGGGCACTAATCCCATAATGAGGGCCCCAACCTCATGACCTGATTGCCTCCCAAAGGCTTCATCTCTAAATGCTATCACGTTGGGGGTCAGAGCTTCCACATACGAATTTCAGGGGGACACAAACATTCAGTCCATCGCATCCAGCAAAGCCCTTTCCATCATTGGTTGAGAGCTGCTTCAGGGGGCGGGTGGGGAGTAACACTTCAACATTTCCCAGTTACCCTACATTCAGGCAGAATATGCTTGTACAGCCAGAACAAAAGCCGCCAAGCTGAGAGTTGGAAGTGTTTGTGGTTCTTGTGTAAAGGTGCGTGCCGAGAGCTTGTGCACAGGGTACTACCAGCACCACCACCAACAGCTTCTCCACTTACTGACTGGCCTCAGCCTCAGACAGGCTTTTAGTGCTGCCCAACAACCCTGCTGAATTTCTCTAGTCAATCCTCTCTCTCTCTCTCTCTCTCCCCCTCTCCCCTCTTCCTCTCTCCTTAAGCCTCCAACAAGTCCCTCTCACTCTTCACCCTCAGCCTTTGACTGCGATTCCTCCTTCACTAAAATAACTGAGGCCATCAGAAGACAGCTCCACCCCTCCCACCACCCTCTCTGCCACCTCCCTGAACCGTAGATGAGCACAGCATGTCTCTCCAAGACCAAGCCTCCACCTCTACCCTATATGCCCCATTGCCTCCTGTTACCCAAGGACAGCACACTGCATTTGCCCACCCTGCCTACCTCATCTGTGTTCCCATATCAGCCTTCAAACATACCCTAACTTCTCTCATGTTAAACAGCACCAAGCACACAGAAAGCCAGATACCAATCCAGGTACTGCCCATTCCTTTGCTCTTTTTCATAGCAAAACTCCTTAAAAGGTTTGTGTATTCCTTTTGCCAGCGATGCAGATTTTTAAAAATTGTGTATTCCTTTTGCCTCAAAGTTCTTTTCTCCTATTTACTTAAAAATTTTTAAAGTTTTTATTATGAAAAATTCAATATATATATAAATAGAGAATATCATAATTAACCCCCATAATCACACCACCCAGATTTAAGAATAATAAATGTAATACATAATTTCTTCATTTTTTTTCTTGCTGAGGTATCTTAAAGCAAGTCCCAGATAATATGACGTTTTACTCTTAAATACTTCAAGACTTATCTGTAAAAACCAAGGACTTTTCTTAAATAACTTCTTTAATATTATGTAAGAATAAGGATGAAACAATATTTTAAAACATATTATATAATGAGAATTCTTCCTGTTCTCCTATAAAACCGATCCACTCCACTCAGGGTTTTTGTCCCCACATTCCACACGAAATCTTCTTGCCTAAACCACTCATGGCCAATGTATTGCTAAGCCCAATTGCCATTTCTCACTGGTAGGGTGACCATCTGTCTCAGTTTGCTTAGGATTTAAGAGATTTCTTAGGACTTAAGAGATTTCTTAGGACAAGGGACTTTGTCTTAGTCCACTTAGGCTGCTATAACAAAAAAACCATAAACTAGGTGGCTTATAGACAACATAAATTTATATCTTACAGTTCTAGAGGCTGGGAAGTCTATGATCAAGTTGCCAGCAGATCTGGTGCCTGGTGAGGGATCACTCTGTCTTTCATCCGTGGCACCTTCCCTCTACGTCCTCACATGGTGAAAGGGGCCAGCTCTCTGGGCTCTCTTTTGTAAGGGCACTAGTCCCATTCATGAGATGACCTAAACATCTCCCAAAGGCCTCGCCTAATGTCATCACATTGGGGATTAAGTTTCAACATATGAATTTTGGAGTGACACAAACATTCAGACCCTAACAGAGTTTCAGTGCTAAAACCCAGGGAGTCCTGGGCAAACCAGGACGATTAGTTGTCCTGTTTCTCAGTCCTCCTCTTTCTCAATTTTTCAGAGCTATTGACAGAGGGGATTACTCCTTTTTTCTTGAACAACATTCTTGTATTCCAGGACACCACTCTCCCTTGGTTCTCCCCCTACTTCTCTGGCTACTTCCACACAGTCTCTTTTGCTGGTTCTGTGCATCTGCCTGACCTCTGAATGTTGGCATGCCCCAGGGTTCTCTGTCCTCAGCCCTCTTCTCATCTCTCCTCACTCCCAAGTCTTTAAATAGCACATATGCACTGATGACTTGCACATTTCTGTCTCCAGCCCAGACCTCTCACCTGGATGCCAGACTCTTATTTCAACTGACTCCTTGACATCCTCACTCAAGAGTCCTAAAGGCATCTCAAACTTGGCAGTTCAAAATCACATTCTTGGCAAGGCATGGCAACTCATGCCTGTAGTCCCAGCACTTTGGGAGGCCAAGGTGGGAGGATTGTTTGAGGCTAGGAGTCTAAGACCAGCCTGGGCAACACAGCAGGGTCCTCTCTCTACCAAAAAAATAAAAAAGAAAAATTAGCCATGTGTGTTGGGATGCTTCTGTCGTCCTAGCTACTCCAGAGACTGAGTCAGGAGGATCATTTGAGCCCAGGAGTTCGAGGCTGCAGCGAGCTATGATTGTGCCACTGCATTCCAGTGTACTCCAAAGCGAGATCCTGTCTCTAAAAAATAAATTAAAAAAAATTAAAACTAAATTCTTGATCCCCTCCTCCAAATCCTGTACTCCTTATAGCCCTCCTTATGACAGTAGATGGCAACTCTAGTCTTCTATCTGCTCAGAGCAAAAATCTTGGGGTCATCTTTGACTCCTCCATTGTACACACTACATGTAATTCATCAACAAATCTGTGAATCTTCTTCCACAAATTATCCACAACCCAGTTACTTACTATCTCCACTGGCACCACTTCTTGCTAAAATTTTGCAATAGCCTCCTAATTGGTCTCCCTACCCCCATCAGTGGTTCAGTGGTTCCACTATGCTAAAATGCTGTGATTTTTTACATCCTTACGTTAAAGCTTGAGAAATGGTAATAATTGCATATTAACAGAGACATGAAAGTATAGTACTTTCCCCATGGATCTACCTAGAGGAATATATTAGGTAACTCTATTTTAATATTTGACTTTACAAAGAATCCATCCTAGTTTGTGTAGAGAAATCTGTAATTAAAAGGTTAAGTTTTCTAGGACTGTGAAATACTACTTCCACATTTCCCCATTTTTTTTTTTAAAAAGAAGCTATATTATATATGAAGCAAATACTTTGGTCACTGCCATTTCAATCCTATCTATATTGACCACATTTTAAGTATTTTTAGAGAATTTTATCAACTTGTCTTAAAATGCATGGCTGTATTTTTATTGAGCGGTCCAAGAATACAAGGGAAACGCTGCTTCGTTGGACTCAATTCAATGTGCCCATTCATTGAAGGCAAATTTCGGGGGGTGGGTATGCATAAACACAGCAACTAATCTTATATTTTAGTTCTTCATTGCTAATAGTACTTCTCACAAACTAATTTCTAAATTATCCAAGCAAATCTTTAATCTGTAGTATCACATCATGGTCTTTATTTTAGAAATCCTTTGTTTTTTGTTTTTTTTTTTTTAAAAAAAGAAGCAATCCTGATTTTTTTTATAAGAATTACTTAAAAACTAACATGACAATTGTTTCCTTGCCATGACAAAAATATGTTTCTACTTATCTTTCCCTAGAAGCTTTTCAGCAAACACAACCATTATTATTCAAAATTCTCAATAACCAGTAAAATACTGCCCAAGCACTTTGTTACTAAGATTACATGCAAAGAGGCATGGAGAATATTACCTGTGGTTTATCCACCAAGAGTCCTCGTGGCATCCCTACTGGAGCCACAAAAGCAGGTTGAGTACTATAGAGACATACAGACTTCCCTTCTCCGAAAACCTTGCTGAATTGCTCTGCAAAGTAAAAAGGTGAGTCAATTCTCTGAAAAACCAGTGGGGAAAGAGCAGCTCCTTGAGGTAGGCTGTGTCTTATACACTGGCATCCTCCATCGGGTGAAGAGGAGGCATTCCCAGGACAGGGAGTGCAACCTGGTCCCTCCCTCTGGAGAGCAGGAGCAGACCTTCACAGTTGCACTTTTGTTCATTCCAATTCCCTGAAGTCATCACGTGCCTCTGGCTGCAGTTCCTTCAGCTCCTGCTCAGAAACCTGTTGCTAAATCTTCCAAGGCTGCTGTGATATTTGTGAGCTCTTCTGCCATGTCAAAGGACTTCTTTTCCACCAGTCCCTAACTGCCCGCTAAACTGTACCCTGTGTTTGTTCTATCACATCCTCAAGGGAGTACAAGCCACTGGAAAATGTACAATGTGTCCAACGTAATCTTCTGCTTTTGTTTCTTTGCAACAGCTCTAGCACCATCACACTAGGTTTTTTCAGACATCAGGGTTCAACACTGTTTGCCTGAACAAAATATAAATGGTTGGAGAGGCCACAGCAAAGTGAACAGCCCGATTAATAGCATTGTGTCACACGCTCTGCCCAGAATGATCTGCAGTACTCTCATTGGCTGATGGCATGTGCAGGATGGTGGGCTACTGTTCATTGGCTAACAGCGTATGTGCATGGGAAATATATACATGTATATGTATAAACTGTGAATGCTAATAAATTACATATAGATTTTATCTATATTGTGATTCCCTTTGTCCAGCCTTCTCAGTATCTGGAGTGCTAATCACCTATTAAATTTTTTAATAGGAAAAAGTAGCTGAAGGCCCCCACAAAGTTATTCAACTTCACTTATCTAACTTGATTCAAATTTGCTGTATAAATGCCCCATATTCTAGCTCACTTGGTCTCCATTGAAACTCAAGTCTGCATACCCAGACTAAGCAGGAAAACTAGTAACTGTTTCAGATACTCCTTTTAGCTCATACCCAGACATCACCTTTTCCAGAATTCCCAAAATCAAGGAATTTTAAACATTTAATCATTTCACTACAGATAATCAGACACCCTCATTCAGAGAGGAGCTGTCATTCAATTTAGTTTGTTTCAAGTGACTTTCTGCACTTTGAAAGAAACAATGGTTGGTTCTTGTCCATGTGGCATATATTCCCTCTTTCTAATCAGCAGCTTGATTTCTTTTGGGGGAATGACCTCTTCTCTTTGTGTGTAGTTTTGGTGGGACTATACCTACCTCCCGTCCCAGAAACTGAGAGATTAGATCCTTTTCCCTCTCATCATGTTAATATAGCCATTGTCATACTGGTAAAAACTCAACCAATCGGATGCCCTCTCAAGACTCTGAATCTTGAGTGACCCACAGGGGTATTGCAGTATTCACACTGTTCCAGCTACGGCCTCATTCCTGCAGTGCAGCCCTCCTCACTCGGAAGCACTCTTGGCTTCTGCCTGTCCTCAAACCTGGTTCCGCAGGCTTCCTGTCCAGCTGTGAATAGCCGAGAGCTGCCAATAAATCCTTTACTTGGGTCATCCAGAACTTGTGGTCTGTTGCTTCTACCACACCACCAAATGAATGAATGAATTTATATATTGAGCATCTTATAGTTGATAAACATTGCTCTAGTCCTGACCTACCAAGACATTTGAGGAAAACAAGCTTTTAACTCTATACACATCTCTTCAATCTACAGGCGATAGCTCAGAAAGCTACTGGTTCTCAGGGCTACTATATATGCTTTCATTGAATCTGCAGATAAACGATCAGGCATGTGTTTAGCTTGTTCTACCGGCACTCTTTTTTGACTAAATATTAGCTTATGTTCCGATGTAAATCCCTTGAATAGTTTTCAACCCACTTGACTATTCTGGGCTTTACTCATCAGTTAAAAAAATAAACCCAGAGCCTTTGTTTTTATTAAGCCAGCTTGACCTTTTGTGGCCCAGTTGAGACAGTACTACTTTTAGCTGCCCCCCAGCTCAGCGTGCCTGCTTAAAAGCCTTTGGCGGGTCGTGATTCCCCTTTGCTTCCCAGAACTGTTGTAAGAAAAAGCTTCCCGTTTTACCTGTCCTTCAGAATCCTCATCTGGGGCGGGCAGGAAATGCTCCTGGTTGTGCGATCTGAAAGGAGTGACAGGTAAGGGAGGGTTGGGAATGCCTGGACTGAGGCACCTGCGATGGGGAGGAGAGGACGTCCTCCACCTGAAGAGCAGAGCAGGAGACTGATGGGAGAGATGGGCAGGGAGGGGACCTCAGCGCACAGGCACAGCTGGTGCCTGGGCTGCCATTTTGATGAGGTTTGATCCCTAAGAAACACTCATACTTGTAGCTAATACATATGCGGATTCCACACGGTGGCCTGAGGGAGGCACTTGTGATGGCACCTGCCATGGAGTGGGACAGGCAGACCAAGAGCAAACTGAGGTGTCCTCAGGATCCCCATGATAGAGGCATCTCTTTACCCCAAAGCTTTGTCTTGTGACAGCGGAAATGACAGCAGTAAAAAGGAACAGATTGTTTGAGGTGGCATTTTGCCCAGCTTGTTTATCTGTCAGTCTCCTAAACCAGGAGCTGCTTTCCAATAGTCGAGGAATCCGGCTTCCACAGGGAGCAGCTCACAAGAGCGGTGGTTCTGGGGACAGACAGGTGATTCAAGATCTCTATTTAGATCACTCAAGCCCACCAGAGCCACACATAGCACAGGCACAAAAAGAAATATTCAGAACTGAATTCCCATTTGAATCTTGAAGGATGCTCACTAAAGTGGAGAGATGTGTCTAGAAGGTAGAAGAAAAGGTGGAAGAACCAAAATAGCTCAGTCCAAAATGGAGATCTGGGGTGTGCAAGTGTTTGAACACGGTTCCCAGTTAGTTCAGGGAGGACAGAGAAAAGGAAAGAGGGCTGCTGTTTCCCAGTGACTTGACTTCATTGTTTCTTTTTTTGAAATTGTATTTTTAATTAAGGAAATTCACATAACACAAAACTCACCATTTTAAAGTGTACAATTCAGCGGTTTTTAGTATATTCACTATGTTGTGCAACCGCCACCACTGTAATCCCAGAACATTTCTATCAACTCTAAAAAGAAACCCCAAATCCATGAGCAGGTTACTCCCCATTCTCTCTTGTCTGCAACTGCTGACAACCACTAATCTACTTTCTGTCTCTACGGATTTGCCTATTTGGACATTTCATATGAATGAAATCATACAATATGTGGCCTTTTTTTGTCTGGCTTCTTTCACTTAGCATAATGTTTTCAAAGTTCATCCATGTTGTGGCATGTATCAGTGCTTCACGCCTTGTTACAGCTGAGTAATATCCCAGTGGATGGATGTCCTGCATTTTGTTGATCCAGCATCAGTTTAGGGACATGTGGATCGTTTCCACTTCCTGGCTATTAAGAATAATGCCCTGTGAGCATGTATGTGCAAGTCTTTGTGTGAAGATACATTTTTGGTTCTCTTGGGTATAGACCTAGGAGTGGAATTGCCAGGTCATACACTTTACCTCTTCTTGAAATTCTGGTCCTTAGTGCAGAGGTGTGAGGGGAAGTGACCACAGTGCTGTCCTGCTGCCATGTTCTTGGGTATGAAGCTCTAGGCACAGAGATGCCACGTGATGGCTTGACATGAGACCTTAGTGCCAGCAGCAATGTGGCTGGGACTGTAGAGTCTCTGGAACAAAACAAAGTAGAAGGTGACACAGCAAAGGAGGCCAGGCCAGAGCCAGAGGACCTTGTAGGGCCTCCCTGCTGCCCATGCCTTCATCTCAGGACCTCCCCTGTGTGAGCCTGGTGTCCCAGCCACCTTCCAGCCACCACCGTCCTTCCCAGAGGCGCCCAAACACTGAGCAGAGCAGGCAGTCAGGTGAATAGGGGCAAAGAGCTGATAAGATTTTTTAAAAGTTCTGCCTGGGAACTTTATTTATTTTTTAAAATTTCTTTGCCCCTTTACCCATGTGTTCTGCGGTGAGAGTCAGAGGATGGTGAGGCTGGACCCCCTGCAAGCAATGTGCCTCAGCCCAGCTGCATGCCCAGGTGTTCCCTCCCAGGCAAGAAGTATTCAGCGATGGTACTGGCAGCTTCTGGAATAATGCACACTGTGACATTTCTGAACGAACGTGATACTCTGTGTCTTCCTCTCCATCCCCTCTGTACATGCCACTCTGGCCAAACAGCCAGAAGAGAAGGCAGAGCTTTCTTCTAGGTTTTTCTTTCTCTCACCTCCCAGGCTATTTTATGTTCCTTTCACCACATCAACCCCATAGTACTGTTGCAATAGTTCAAATGGATCCTCACCCTAAAAGCGCAGATGCTGTGGAAACCCATAGGATGATGGTGAAAGCTGTTTTTCCCTTTTGTGTGATTAAGGTTGAAGTATTGTTTGTAAAGTTAATTTAAAAAAATTTTGTTAAGGAGAGTCTCCTTAATACCAGGCATCAAGGTAGATACCTGGCGGAAATGCTTCTTAACCTGCACCCCACACCTGTGCAGCCCTGGCCTAGGTGACCCACACGGCTGGCAGGTAAGAAGACCCTGTGTCCACTCATGAAGACCCAATTTAATCACCGTTTTTCAACGCCCACTTTATGTGGTGGGTGCTCTGCTAAGA
Organism: Lemur catta; assembly: GCF_020740605.2. Taxonomy (NCBI): domain Eukaryota; kingdom Metazoa; phylum Chordata; class Mammalia; order Primates; family Lemuridae; genus Lemur; species Lemur catta. The sequence goes on from NC_059139.1 coordinate 46,176,288, forward strand.
GACGGGGATATTAAAATAAGTCAGACACAGTTTTTGTCCTCAAGGAATTTATATATTAATAGAAATATATGAGGGAAGTTGGAGTGTCAGGCAAAAGAGAAATGTTGAAGGTTTATGGGGGGAAAGGAAGGACAGAAGCAGGCATGGGGCCTTTTCTTCACTGAGCCCCCTGAGGCTTGTAAGCCAGCAGACCACTACATGGATATCCCTTCACCTGGACCCCCACGGTGGGGGCGGGGGTAGCAGTTCTTTGGATCTAATGAGTCCACTTGGGCCTTTCCGTGTGGCCTTAAACTCAGCAGACGGTCTGCTCTCCAGACACTCCTGAGACTGCAAACCCTGGATAATCTTTACGGTGGAATTATTTGCTTGGAAAGCAAAATGATGCTGGAGGCTCTTGCTCCAGAAAAGTTATTTCTGTACAGCTTCTTTCAGAAATGTGTATATTTTTGTAATTATTTAAATCAAGTTAATTGCCGGGGGTCAGTAGAAATAGCTATGAAAGGCCGTGCACCCTCCTGGCCCTGCGGCAGAAAGAGCGTGGGGCCGGGCGAGGAGGGGTTACCCCGGCCCACTGCAGTCGGGACAGGCTTCTTCCACCGGGTACTGGGATTCCAGCAAATTTTTCACATACTCATCAAGTGCTCCGAAGAATGTCAGTCACACAGCTGTATCTGGAGTCGGCATTAGTGAAACCAGCTGGTGATCTGGGAGATGTGTACTAGGATAATGACTGGTTATCCGGGAAAGCATGCTCCTTAAGGACACGTCGCTCAGTCAGTTATTGTGTCTTTGGAGAAATGTTTTGTATCCTTCGAGGCCCTTCATCTGAAACCATCTTGTAAACACGGACCTTCTTGCCGCAGCTATGAGGTGAGCATCCCTGTTTGAGGAAGCCGAAGGACTTCCCCCAGCATCTGAGGGTGGACTTGGCAGCAGGGCTGGACCCTTATCGCTTGCCCAGCTGGCTTCGCCCCATCTTCCCCTTGGAAGGCAGGAGACCCGGGGCAGCACCGGCAGGCTTTCAGCACTTAAACCGTTAACTCACGTTTTTCCAAAATGTGTTTCTGGTTAGTTTAAAGAAGGATAAACAAGATTTAATAGTTGGCAATGAATCACATTTTTTTCTCCCTAAACGCTATTTGGATCCACTCAAACGCCTGTCATTCTACTTTTGTACAAATAAATAAACCTCCTTTTCTTTTGTGCATTTTTCTCTGTCCTGCATTTCCTAAAATACAATTTGTTTGACGGATGAGTTAAGCAGTTCTGAGGTTTGTTTTCGGCTCTGTAGGCAACTGGGTTGTTTTCTCATCGTAATTCAACGGGACAAGGTTATCACCCTCGCAAACACTAACACCTCATTTAGAACCAGAAGCACCCCCCCCCCAAAGAAAGCAATTGCTAATGTTCTCAATGTACGTTTCAGTTGTTACATATGAAGGTTCCTGGTGTCACATCTCTGTCCTGCCCCCTCCCTGGTTTCTAGTTTTAGTTATGCTGGGTGTACTGGGTACACACAGACAGATGTTCTGCAGTGGAGTTACAGACGGAGGGAAAGCAAACCTTAACGTTTGTACAGAAGTCGGCTCATCATTCTCGTAGGCTTGGGCAGGACAACCAATCACCTAACAAGCAGAGACACACCTCACTCTCCTCTGAAAGCAATTGATTAATAATCAATTTCCTCTCCTAGTTTTTATTTATCAGCCGTATATAATAAGATACATAATTTTTAAAAGTAAAATTTAAAGTATGATGTCAACTAACTTTTATGACATTTTGGAAAGGGCTTAAGGGTCTTCACCATTATTTCCACTGGGCCATAGGATCCAGACTGGGAAGTACTGGCCCAGGCCAGTGGTTCTCAGTTGTTAGAACGATTGGCAGGGCCCCATCCCTGCAGGTGCTGATCCAGTAGGTTTGGGTGATGCTGATGCCGCTTGTCTGGGGACCACACTTGGAGAAACACTGATCTAAGAGAACGAGCAGGGGTGGTGGATGATGTGTCTGTGGTTATTCTGCTGGCTCTGCCACCAACTAAACTGTGTGACCTTTGATAGACCGTTTATCCATCTCATAATGCCCCATGGAGATGGGGAATGACAATAGCTTCTTATAGCCATGGAGTATTTCAAACCACACACCCTGGATCACTTACATGATCACTCTTTTCTTAGCCTTCTTCGAGGGTATGTAAGATAAAAGCGAGAAAAGAAAGAAATATGATAGTGCTTTGGAAAATGAGAAGTATCACAAAAATGTGCTATTTTATCATTATACTCCTTTTGATCTCTTCTTGGCCCTTCCGACTCCCAACTAGGCAGATCCTAACTTTGTATTGGGCTTTTCCCACTGGTGTTTTCCTGGGTTGGATTTCTTAAGTGTAGAAATACGAATGTTAATTTAAGGAAACAATCTCCTGAGTTAGAGAATGTGAAAAACGGCTGAAAAGTTTTATGTCTGGGGGGTTGCATCCTGGAGGAATTTCTGGGCATTCTACTAAGCTGATACAGGACTGGCGCCTGTTCAGTATCTGTGCGTAAGTCTCTACCCACCGATGCCACAACCACCAGGCTTGTTTCCTGGAGCTCTGTGTGTTCACATGGCCTGGCTGCTGGCAGTGCCGATTCCAACATTAATCAACTTGACATCTGGAAGCAACCTGAGGTCCCCCCATCTGATTGCCACAGATGCCTTTGCTTTCAGCTGTCAGCAAAGAGATTATTCAGTTTAGGGTGCCAGGTCTACACCGCACAATCTGCATGAAGGGCTGAGCGGTGTATTAATAAATAAGCTGAATAATCTGGGAGTGTGGGCAAGACAAATATTCCCCTCAGTAATCTTTCAACTCAAACCTACACGAGAAAGGCATTTTGTCTGCTGCAGCAAAATTACTGTGGTTGAGTAGACCTGGCTAGATTATGTTCTACGTATCCCCAGAGTGCATATTTTGCCCATTTTTGCAAATCACAATCCTCCTTGAGCCAACTACATAGCAACAGCAGCAGCTACTTTTGAAACCCTTTAGCACCCATTGGTCTGCTGTGGCCAAGACTCCATTCTTTAGTGGTGTTGAGAAAGATGTCAAAACCTCCCTGCAGGTGAGTTCCAAAGAAGCTTGGGCACTGCTTAGTGAATGGCAATCTACTCATCGTCACCATCGTGGCAGCAGCATGGGACTGGGGATGGTGGGCACAGTGTCAATAACATCCCTTTTTATTTTCACATGTTATGTATTCTAATATGGAAGATGAAGCCTGGGACATTATCCAGAAGAGTCACTTGTTAGGAATTGCTCTGGGATGTGTTAGGATGAAGCAGGCAATACAGAATCAAACTTCACCTCATTAAGGAAAAAAAAATTTATAAGTAACATTGTAAATCAGCCAGGAGTCAAACGTCTGCCTGAATTGTCACCCACCATTTCATGGCATTGATTTCTCAAAGCCTAAATCCATAAAGAACCCAAACCAGAGCGGAAGGGTGTCCTGGCCTCCCATGTTCACTGATTTAATTTTCCTCTCTGAACACATGCAGCCCATAATTAGAACATTTACCAGCCATAAATACAATTTAAACTCTGTACATGTGTGTCTACATGTGTGGAGAAGCTTGAGCTGAGATACGGTTTCAATAAAAACAGTCTTCTGCACTGATTAGAATGTGTAAAGAGGAAATCTGTTTATACCACAATCTACTCAAAACTTGTGTTGGCAGCAACACTCTAGGCTAATAAATGTCAATAGCAGAGCTACATGAAGGGTATGAATTAAACTACTCACAATGCGGAGATTCAGAGCTCAGTCTAAAACGGTTTGTCCAGCTCATTCTGCTATGTCTGGTCATGAAAGAATGTCACAGGCTTTTGCCCAAATCTCAGACCAACAAAGGGGGCATGTTTAGTGATACTCCTCCTTCTGTTGAATTCAAGTCCACTCCCAAAAGGATAGGAATTTCTTAAGGAAACTGCAGAGTCCTGCAATGTTTTAGAGAGGAGTTAGTATTTATTCTCCATCTCTTAAAATACCAGTGGTATCATTCTGGATCTATAGGAGCACAAAGAATGAGATTATTGAACTAATTAAAAACTAACAGGGCATTTAATTTTTTTCATGCTCCATTTTTCATTTTCTGTGGATTTTATAAACATCAGAAGTCAAGCACTGCCCATTCACCCACCCATCCATCCAGACCAACAGCAGCCCTGGTGCCCTGGTCTGATCAGCGCAAGACCTCCTGAAGGTCTGCGGGACTCAGAATCCTTGGCTACACTCAAGAACAAGAAGGAAGAGGAAGAACACAAGTAGAAAAGCTGAAGGTGGGGAAAAATCTCGAGTGAACAATGGAGACTACATCCAAAGGTAGAGTGAGGGTGTGGTAAGGAATGGCTTCCTGGGAGGGGTGAATGAATGGGTGTCAAGTGAGTCTTTTTCACCGAGGCTTATTAGAGAGAGATGTTAAGGTTGATGGCATGATTGAAGGCCTGACCAGTGGTACTGGTGAGAGTTATGGAAGGGTCTCCGGGTGATATATGGTTTTCTTCTGGAGGTTGGCTGTGGGATAATCCACACTTACTGAGCTGTAGAAAAAGAGAAGGGGTGGCTTGCTTGCAACAACAATAATAATAGCAAGTCTCTGCTACATGCCACCGTTCACATTTACTAACTCATTTAATCATAACCACCGCCATCCTAGGAAATAGACATTACTACCATCCCAGTTTTCCAGATGGAGAAACTGAAGCACAGAAGTGTGGGGACTTCCCAAGGTCACACAGTCAGTAAGTGGTAATGACAGGCTCAGGCAGCTCACACGGAGCCAGGCGCCTTAGCATGATTCTCTGCTGCCTCTCTAACTACCCTGCACAGCGAGCACTGTTCTAAGTGCTTTGCATCCTCACTGTGGGGCAGGTACTATTGTTCTCCCCATCCTGTGGATGTGGGCCCTGAGCACTGAGAGGCAGGGAAGCATCACTGGTGAGAAAAGCCCAGGTGGGCAGGCCTCAGAGCCACTGCTTACAACCACCACTGCACACTGCCTCTCGGCACGCCTGGCAAAGGCCAGCTGTGCACACCCATGTCCCCGCTACCCTCTTCTTCTGCCCCATTCTGCCTTCTCTAATTCCAGACTCTGCCAGAACCGGGGTTGCATTCCCCAGCGACAAGTGTTCGTGTGCTGTCAGATGGAGTGCAACACGGGCCCCCACCCTTGGCCCAGGCTATGCCTCCTTTCTCAGGGTTTTTCAGGTATTCACTTGAATTTGATTCTCTGTTGGTGAAGACTGTGTGCATCCAAGTAAAGATAAGGAGAGAGCTCAGGCAATTCTTTCTGATAATTTAGACTCAAGAAAATCTCCAGAGAGCAGGATAGTCATTCAGAGAGCTCTGTCATTATATTAAGTCGGTGCTTTCACACGTGTTATTTTATTTAATTCTCACAGTAGCTCAGTAGAGCAGCCATTGGTGTCTCTGTAGGGGGAAAAATACATAACAGTCAAGAAAAGCTAACGGACTTGCCCAAGATTGCACTTCTAGTAAAAGGCACCGCTGGCACTCAAAATCCATGACCATATAGTGATGCTGCATCACAAAACAATTTTTCCTTCTGCTCTTTACAAATAACAACTACCACCTAAAAAAAAAATCTCTGCCCTCAGTTTGTGGAACAAGACGGGTTATTATCTCAAATGGACCACATTGTGTCGATTCATCCCTGCAGCCACAAAGCTTCCATGTTAGGTAGAACAGGCTCCAAGCTGCTTTATCACTTCGACCTCTCTTCCCAAATGAGATCAGTCTCCGCACTTCCCCCTGGCGTGCATTTCTGGAGAGCTGGAAGCTGAAGATCTTCCATCAGGGTCCCTCCTCTGTGAAATATCATTCCTCTTGTTCTTCTAAGAACCCTCGTTAGCTGACCTCTCAGGCACAATGAAAGATAGCTCTTTTTGGTTTATTTTCCCCAGATAGTTGGGTGAATGTTTTTCTGGGCTGGTGTTCAGTGGGTTTGTGATGGTGTTTTGCTATAGTGGTATTACCATATTTTGGAAAGTTTTCTAAGCCATTGCTTATGCAGCCAGGGGTGACTATTAAAATGATGGGGACACTTTTATAAATCCCAAACTTAAATAAATGTATAAAAGCACAGTTAATAAAATGGGCAAAACTAATTCAACTAAAGAAACAACTTGGAAGTTTTTCAGAATCTAGAATGAGTGTCATGCCCAAAAACAAGTTCACAGAATAAAAATATGATAAACAATAAATGCTGACTTTGGTTTTATATTTTATATAAGTATTCAGGTGGAAGAAATACAGACAGAAAAAATTAAGTATATATGGATGAAAAATGACTATAATGTCCTTTTTATGTATAACCACTACTTTGCTGGAATTAAAACATCTGTGATAATTTTTTATTGCCTTTAAAAAACATGATGTCTCTTTTTGTTCTTTTTCATTGAATATCTACGATATTTACCATATCTGAAGCCCTACCCAACATAAGAGGTCAAGGTAGAACCTGCTAATGAATGTCAGAAGCTGGAAGCTGTGGATCCCCTTCCCACCCCCTCTGCCTCCCTCTCCCTCCTATCCTGTCACTGCTTGCCAGGAGCATGGCCTCCACTAGTTGGGGGCTTCACTGACTGTTCATGAACTTAGTCCTAGGCTCCCTGGTCATCCCTGAAAACTCATAAAGGTGCTTTTCCAAAAGGGAAGAAACTGACTGCCAAATGCTTTGTGTGCTGGGCAAAATTTCAATGAATAAATGAATACATACATGGAGAAAATATAAATTAAGTGTTTCATAATGGGTGAAAATTCAACTATTTGTCAAGAGGTTGACAAAAATTTTAAATGCTTATTTTGTGTCACATATTTTATTTTCACTAATGGAAGACATATTATCACTTTTTTTTTTTTTTTTGAAGCAGGGTCTCGCTCTGTTGCCCTGTGCAGTGGCGTCATCATAGCTCACTGCAATCTCAAACTCCTGAACTCGAGCAACCCTCCTGCCTCAGCCTCCCAAGTAGCTGGGACTACACGCATGTGTCACTATACTCAGCTAATTTTTCTATTTTATGTAGAGACGGGGTCTTGCTCTTGCTTAGGCTGGTCTAGTATTCCTGGCCTCAAGCAATCCTCCCACCTCGGTCTCCCAAAGTGCTAGGATTACAGGCATGAGCCACCCTGCCCAGCCTGTTTCAGATATTTTAGGAGCAGGCAGGGCCTTTGGACTTCAGATAGGCAGAGGGAGACGGGTGAGGGGGCAGGTGGTGAACGTGGAGGTGCCAGGCTGCAGCTCATCTGTAGAACGCCACTTGGCTCTTCCTGGCTACCCCAAAAGCAGAGCTGATCCTGGCCTGAGCCTCCTTCCTCTGGCACCAGGGCCAGTACAGATTCGATAGTGTAGGCTCATTGTGGATGATTACGGTTATAGACCTTGGGCAAGATATGAAGAAGGCAGGTGTCAGGATAATTGAACTTTAGCTACGTTTTAAATGACAAAGCAGCTGTCCTGCTACATCCCACATAATTAAGGGAGGAGGGAATCTCTTTCTACAGTGAAATACTATGAAAAAGTAGTCAAAGACCAAGTCTTCTGCCAATGCTAGGATCAGTAAGACTATGACCAATTATGGAAAATTCAGTTCTCTGTGTGTAGTTTGAAAAATCCAACCAAACAGAAAGTGTGTGTTTGTGGGGGAGGGAAGGTAGAATCAAAGCAACTGTATTCCAATCTGCTTTTAACTCTGTCAAACTCCTTGAAGTAACAGAATCAACATTTTTCTCAAGCAGAGGGAACTATTTGCTTTCCAACAACCACCAGATAAAAATGGTCTCAAAAATGATCAGAAATGCAATAGGTGTTCCGCTGCAGTGTTTTTCCTAATCAAATACAAAATTTCAAGTACTTTCTGTAAATTACTCCCAGGCAATTAAGTCCTTTAGATCCATCCTGTGATGGTGGCAGTCTTGTTGGGCAGTGTCTGTCCTAGAACAGCTGTTGAGATCCTAACAGGAAAAAAAAGCCACATGATTCTTTAGCTCATAATGCAGTCAGTTTATTTTCCCGAGAATACATTTGGGCATCATCGTCAAATAGCAAGGCTAGAAGCCCTGGGTTAACGGGAAGAAAATGGAGCTCTCTAACCTCACCACAGGTAGAGAATGATCCGGACAATGTGTTTGGCACAGACACAGACCGTGAATCCCAGATTTGCCCCTCGGTTATTTTCTGCTATCTACTGCAGGAGCAGAGAGGCTGGAAAAAGAAGCCCAGGGCTGAGCCAGGCCCTATCTGGCTGCTGGCTTCCCTGGCTCTTCCTCTAGTTTTCTCTCCCACAAGACCTGAAAACCACTTGAGTGACCTGGAGAAGATTCCTGTGACCTGTGCCTTTCCTCATGCTCTACCCGTACTGCCAAGAAGCCGGCAGCTGCCTCACTGTGTTCCCTTAGCAATACTATGTGGGTCCCTCTTACTCCTTAAGGAATATTCTGTCGCCTGAGTCTTTTCTCTCCAAGTGAATTAGAAGCTCCCAAAGAGCAGGAATTGCATCTTTGAGCCCTTCATTATTGCTGGCACAGTGCTAAGCAAATAGCAGGCTCTCAAAAACAAATTTGAGGCATCTCATTGGTATAAGTCTTGGTCAGTTGCACTATATCGGTAAAAAGGACAAAAAAAGACAAAAGAAAACAAACATTAGGAACGATAATTAGCAAGGCAAAGTAAGCCTCTGCTAAGAAACCCTGTTGAGCTAAAACCTTGTTTTTATGATTGGCCCAGATATGTTAAGTGTCATACTCTGAGATAATCCCCTTGTTGTCTTTCCACAAGCTCTGTGGCTCTGCTGACAATGGGGGGAAAAAAGTAGAATCTTAACCTTAAAATCATTGCTTTTCATGACAAACCTTCTAGCTCATCCTCCCTAATGGACTGAAACTAGCTTCTAGAGCTAGGGACCTTTCAAATCCTCTGGGGATTTGTTTTTAGTAGACAGTACTGAAAATGCCACAAATTAAAATGCTCAAAGATCTGAAAAAAGAGGTTGTCCCTTATAATTCAGACCTCTACCCAAGTAGTTACATAAATCAAAATTCTTATTTTTTTTTTCAGGGAAGAGGGGATGTGAGTTAATGGATTATTTTGCTTTGGATTTTGTGGGGTGGTGTAGGTTAAAGTTTTCACCTTTTTTCCCTGAATATTTTGATTTTTAAAATTACTTTCAGTATCTATTTAAGTCAAATGAAATCAGGCATTGAGGGTGGTAGAGAGAACTCAGGGCTGACCAGTTTGAGGGGCTTTGGGGAGCTTATTTCCTTCTACCTTTGGAAAAGACAGGTGTTTTATCTGTGGGGACACAGGTTCTGGTTTGATCTTTTTTTTCCCTGCACACACCCAGGAGCAGGCCTTCATCCTCATGGAGTTAGCAAAGGTCACTTCTCTAACTGCTAAGGTTAAAACATGGTTCTTCCTTTGCAGAGGAGTCCTTTACTGATTTTATGGCCTTTCACAGAAAATCGACTATTTTTAGTATGGAGGTTTAAATGAACAACTGAGGTTGCTCTCTTTGCATCTTCATCAAGACAACCTTGGGGTCATGTTTTGGGTGGTGTTGTAAATCATTCTGGTTTCCTTCTCTTCTACCTTTTCCTCCCCTTAAAAGAGAGAGACAGAAAGAGCAAGTTAGCATGGGATACAGGAAAAATGGCTAATTTCTACCGGGACACAGGGACAACCAGCCTGCATTTAGGCGACAGGCATGACTGTCAACATCTTCATTTTCACAATTTTTTTTCCACCCATCCCCAAACCTCGGGCAGAAAAAAGCCCCGACATCAGATGCACGCCAAGCCATCTGGGGGCAGGGTCAGCTCCTGTAGGCCCAGAGAAGCCAGGCGATGAGAGGCGAGCCTGCCACCCACCCAAGCCTCTTCATCGCCGGCGTGGATGAGGTAACACCCGCAAAATCAGCATTTGCACACATGCCAGGGGCTGATTACAGGCCTCTCAGCCAGGGCAGCCAAAGCTTTCTGAGCAATGTCTCGGATTATACAGCCAGTGGATCGCTCTGGTGCGCAGCCCTGGGCTCCCCACCGCCCGCCTTGGCCAGCGCCCTCGGCGAGACAAAACGACACCTCCACCTCTGAGCACTAGGTCTGGCCGGCGCTGAGCACCCCATGACCTGGCCACCTGTGCTTGGGGGAGTACAGAACCGTCTCCCTGAGCCCCACCCCGCCCCCAGACAGCCAGATGGCCCCTGTGCTACCTACAGCCTCCCCATCCTCAATCTGAAAAACACGCCTAGTCTCAACGCGTCGGTCACCGCTCCGGATCGCGGTGCAGAGAGGCGCAAACGACGGATATGCGAGGCTGCGGGAGGAAGCTGCAGGGGCCCCTCAGTGTCGGCCTAGCTTGTCTTACAGATGGCAGGACCCTTTGAGCCTTTGCCTTCTGCGACACGATTGCTCCTGGGCCTCTCGGCCACCTCCCTGGACCTGCGCGTCTGAGTCCCCCGCCAGCACGGGAGACCAATTGTTTCACAAATAGTTATGGTAAACCTAAGATCTTAATTTCCTTTATGGGACCGACGGTGGGGCTGTGTAAATGTCTCCTGACAGACGTAATGGAGGGTTATTAGCAGAACAAAGCCTGTGGGACCCGTAGCATTAGTTCAAGGGAATACTTCGGTGTCGCACCGAAATTGCTGCGCATGTAAACCAATTTCCCCGACAGAAGGGTAAACACAGACTCGTTTGAACCGCGAGATGAAAACAGATGGGATATCGCAAACAGTTTCCCAAAATACAACAGACTTCTGAGCCAATTACACGTGGTTAGCTCTGAATGGCAGAGGAAATAGTTTTCTTTGCTGTTAAATGTCACAAAAGTCACCGAAAGGCACAGAAGGAAGCCGCTTTGTTTTTAAGAAACTTGCTAAAATTAATCTGTGCTGGAGCCACTTGTAAAAAGCAGAGCAGCCCCTCATCCGCACCCCGCCCCCGGCCGCCGGGCTTCAGGCGTTTGTGAAAGAACCGTAGGGTTGGGGACCTGAGCACTAGGGCTTCGGAGTCTGGGCCCGCCGGCCGAGGAAAGGGGGAAGAGAAAGAAAACCCAGCGGCGAGAAGAGCGTTGAGCTCGGGCCGCACCGGGCGTGCGGGAACGGCGCCTCGGCCTCCATTCTCGGCCCGAGGTGCGCGTCCCTCCTCCTGCCCGCCCGCCTCGGCCCCCACTGGGCCGCGGGGGCTGTGCGGGCGCCTGGGACCTTGGTTCTCGGCCGAAATCCCAGGAAATATCCCGAGCGGCCGTGGGTCAAGGCCACAGTGCTGCCGGGCCCCCGGCCTGGCTTGGAGCGAATTCGAGCCAGGAGGCCGCGCACCGCCCCGCGGCCTCTCCTCGAGCCCGCGGCGGGCGCTGCGCTTGGGCCAGCCCGGGGCCTCCGGCTGGTACGCGGCCCCGGGCCTGGCCCGCCTCTAAGCCTGTCCCGGCCACTGCCAGGGCGCGCGCAGCGGAGAAAGGCCGGTGGTCGCTGCGAAGGCCCGGGTCACCGCGCTCCCGGACGCCGGACGCCGGAAGCCGCGCTGGCGGGGCCCGGGGCGGGAGGCTGGTCCCGGGCCGGCCGGCCGGAGGAAGCAGCTCGGGCCGCGTGCAGGGTTCAGCCGTGTTTCGGCTGCCCTCTGACCTGACCCCGGCCGCACAAAGGCCTCCCGGGTGCGCCACCACGGCCCAGCCTTCCAGTCGCTGCCAAATTAATGAGCCCACGTCAGGTTGGGTTTACAGCTCCGCCAGGAAGCAGCCGAGTGGAAAATGAGCCCGGGGCCGCTCGGGAGGCTCCCGCAAATCCCGCACTGCCCCGCGTCCCTGCCGCCAGGAAGGCCAGGCCGGGCCCGGGAGTCCGGGGGAGTCGAGGCCCGCGCGGTTCTGCCCTCGGCTGCGACTCTATAGTCTCCTGAGGGAACAGTCCTGGTTTAGCCAAACCTGCTGGTATGTGAGAAATGTGTCTGTCCTGCTTCACTAAAACACCACAAACCCCACATTTAACATCCCAGCAGCAGCAGGCAAGGCTGCTTGAAACGGGTCGTTAGGTTGTGGGCTTGGCGACCCTTCGGTGTTTCGCAGTGCCCTGGGCTCCTCGGCTTTGGAAGCTCAAGTTCGGGTTCCTCTTGGCCACAGAGGACCCAGGGGGCTCCCAATAGTGTACAACCCAAGGGAGCAGAGAACGGTTCACTCCTTTACAGGGGCAAGGGTCTGGGAGGCCCCCGCCCAGAGGAGACGTTGCCAATGATAAGTTGAAATAGGATTTGGTGTGTGTTTTGAATAAAAGTCAACCTGTTAGTTCATCCATCCTGAAGTCCAGAAGACTGGCTCCCTGTGCTGACGGCTCTGCTTTCTTATTGCAATTTAAACACTGTGGGGAATTCGGTTCAAGAAAAATGACTAAACCTGAAGCTGATAAAGCTTAAGGCATTGATTTATATTATTCTTTCCAGATTTTTCAAATATATTAAAAGAAAGCACTTTCATTTAAAAATACTCAAAAGGTCAGAAGAGCAATGCTCTGAAGAAGCCCTCATCCCCTGCAGCTTTGTTTGCTGTTGAGAACTAAGAAGGTTAAGAACCAGGAGGAACTTGTGGGACTGTTGACTCTGAATCATGTATCACTCCTGCATCATCCTCACCCCCGCACTAAGACCTCTGCCTTTCAGAAGTGGAGGGCCGGGGTATTGACCCAGGACTTCTGGTGACCTAAGCAAGGACAGCACTGGGTCACTTCTCATAACCCCCCACCCTTACTCATCAGTTTCCCTCGTCTAGAATCCACAGAGGCCCTGCCACAGTCCTGTGGGCATTTCCAACCCTTGCCGACCTGGCTGCCCTCTCTGAGTACACACTTCCTCTGAAATCTCAAGGCACTTAGAAAGTCAAGTTGCCTTTATGATGTCAAGCAGTCATCACCTTGAAGGTGTTCAGTTATCTCAAGGAGTACACACAAGTGAACTATAATGTACTATAATTATCTTTTTCAGTAAACTATCTCCTCAACTAAAATCTAAACCCCCTAGGGACAATGATCAAAACTAACTGTCTGTGTTGTCTCAACATAATGCCAGATCAAGAAATGCTATCTAGCTTGATTCCACAGCAATCTGAGTTAACACAGTTCCCTCTAAAATGCTCATGACAAGAATAACCTTGGGGGAAGTTACCTGTTCTTCTCCTGTCATTAATTCCTTCTTCATTCTAAATTATGCCAAAGGATTGTTTTTCTTCTGAAACCAAATTGAGAGAGAGAAAGAGAAAGAACGAAAGAACACGAAAAAGAGAGAAGAGAGCCAATGCCAAGGACCTACTAAGAGTCAATATATACTATGGTTAAACGCTCACGTTCACCACACTATGTGTCTCTGGACAGGTTATATAATACTATGGGCCTCAGTTTCCTCATCTGTAAACTGGGGACAGTAATAATACTTAAGTCACAGAGTTATAAAGGTTAAATAAAATAACAGGCACTTAGTAAATATTCGCAATAATTGTTCTCAATTTACCTGAACTATCATGTAATAATGTCAGACCTTGGGCATTCCTTCTTGCTGTAATATTATAATTTACCTTATTGGTAGGCAGTAAGGTAGGGAAGAGTGCTTTTTTTCACTTAAACATGAAAAAGTGAGCAAGAATCACCAGATATTTTAAGAAAATCCTTTAACAAGAGACAAAAATCAAAATGAAAAAAAATAAGTAACTGGAAGAAAATAGAGAAAAAATTTAAAATATACAAACAAATAAATCCTCTAAGTAAAATCTTTGGGGATATGAGAAAAGGTATTGTATCCATGAAATAAAAGAAGGATACTCTAAAAAAAGAAACATTAAGAGAATAAGAAAGAAATTTGGGAAGTTAAAAATATGGTAGCAGAAATAAATTCAGTGAAAGTCAAGATGAAGTTGAAGAAATATTTCAGAAAAGAACAAAAAAATGGAAAATAGAAAGAAAAAGATAAGAAAACTAGAAGATCAATACAGGAGGCCTAACATTCAAATTGAATTCCAGGAAAAAGTACAGAGCTAATAAAGGGATAAAATTTTTCAATGAAACAGTATGGGAAAATTCCCAGAATTTATTGGGATGAGTTCTCAGACTAGAAGGGCCAATTGAGTGTCCAACAAAAAGAATGAGAAAAATAGTTATATCAAAGTACATAAACATGAAATTTCAGAAATTCATGAATAAACAGAAACTCCAAAATACTTCTGGAAAGAAAAACAGGTCATATATCAAAAACAAGGAATCAAAAATCCACTGGACTTCTCAAAAATAACACTGGAAGTGGAAAGAAAATAGAGCAATGCCTTTACAATTCTAAGGAAAGATCATTTCCAGTCTATAATTCTATATCCAGCTAAACTACCTACCAAGTGTGCAGACATGCACAATTTTCATAATTTTACCTCCCATGTGCCCTGTAATAGACACTGGCCACTCACCGAACAGCCATCCTTACCCCTTCTTTTATATTGTTTTTTCAGGCATCACATAGCCGTGTGCTTCTAGAGAGCCAAGCCTCTGCCCAGGCCCAAGAAACAGCTTTGATTAATCTAAGCCAATAACTGATAATTCCTTACCCCTTGCAAATTATTGGTTTAGAAATGGACATATAATACAATTAAGGAAAATTAAATCAGAGGGAAAGTCTTCTAAAGCTATGGAAAATTTTCCTTCACTTTAAAAAGGTGCATAAGAAGGGGCCTTACTCTGTCAGCATTTGGATGTAGTTGTATGAGGACATGACATTCCAAGTTACTACAGTTATCTTATGATCCCAAGGGGAGAATGCAAATTCAAAAGATGGCAGAGAAGAAAGATGAAAACAACCTGGGTATCTGATGATATCACTGAACCATTGCATCAATTATATCTGAAACTGGCCAACCTGCACACTTCTTATGAGAGTGCCAGAATGCAAGCTTTGTGCACTTGTGATCATCTCTCACACAGCTGAATGGTATGGTAAAAGCAATAATAACCAGTAAAAATACCTAGTATTGATTGAATACTTAGATACTGCTCTATGGTCTTTTAATTAATAGGTATAATAATATGCCTATAAAGTACATATATTATTTCCATTTTGCAAATGAGGAAACATAGGCCCAAACAAGTAGATGAATGAACCAGGTTTATATTTATCATACTCTGACTCCAGTGACTGAGTATTTAACTTGGATTCAACATCAGGGCCTGTCAGATAGTATTCAGACAGATGATAGACACCTGTGTACATAGGACATGGGAAAATGTTTGGAAACAAAATATGCTGAGCTCAAACGTGCACTTGATAATCACTTTTAATTCACTTAGTTACTCATCAGCATAGCTCAGATTTGTGGTAACCAACTTCCAAGACTGGCCCCAATGATTCTGTCTTCCTGGAATTCACTCTTTTGTGTTGTCTACTTCCATATTAAATAGGGATGACCTGTATAACCAACAGGATATTATGGAAATAATGTGTAACTCCTAAGGCTAGGTCATAAAAGATATTGTGGCTTCTGCCTGGCTTTCTCTTGCATCACTCACTTTGGGAGAAGCTAGCTGCTGTGTTGTGCCTAATGAAGAAGCCCTTTTGGGAGGCCCATGTGTCTCAAAACTGGAACCTCCTGCACACATCCATGTGAGTAAGCCAATGTGGAAGTGGATCCTCCAGCCCCAGTCAAACCTTCAGATGATCACAGCCCAGCCAACACTTGAGCCATAACCATCCAGCCAAGTTATTTCTGAATTGCTGACTCAGAGAAATAATGAAATGATAAATGTTTATTGTTTTAAGCTGCTTAGTTTGGGGTTGGATTACAACTCAACAGTATGTAACTTAATATGATATATTATCTTATTATGCTGACAATAATATATCTTATTATGCTGAGTAATCAAATAAGCCTTCACTTAACTTTAAAGGCAAAAATGTCACCTTAGATTTGTTTATCACTTTATGTTTTTCAGAGGAAATGTGGGGGCCTCACCACAACTCTGTGAAATTAATAGGGAAAGTGTCGTTTCAGAAAACTGTCAGACAGACTTGCTCAAGGTACTTGAGGGCCAAAATTAATAGAAAAGCATTTAGGGGCTCTTTTGCAAGTCTTGCCAGTATCCCTGTTAGGAAGTTAGCTTAGGCAGAAAGACCCTGAGAATCAATACAAAATAAAACAAAAATGAAAAAAATCCCCAAAGAGTCCCTAACTTAAAACTATTTCCTGAGAGGCAGCATTATAGAACACTCCTGCTCCTGCCAGCCTCCCAATCCCTTCTGATTTTCATAGCACACAAAAGTTTATGGTCTTGGATCTGGCCCCAAATTGTAGATAGTCATCAATTTTGAGAACATTCATATATTCTCAACAGTGAAACTGTTAATGGTTATGGTGTTTATAGCTTGGGTTTAAATAGGAAACTAATAAAGATAAAATCTCTGTTTGATAAGGTGCTCAAACCTCAGTCAAGGAGAGTTTCCTGTTGCGTAGCAAGGCTCTGACTCTATTATTGGGCCCTGGGTCCATTCTCAGCAAATACAATTACAAGGAAGTTAAAACTAGAGAGCTAATGTGTTTCTCGGTAAGTGCTACTTTCAGACAATCATGTATGAGTGAGTGCGTGAGTGGCTGAGTCTGGTTTTTGTGAGACATAAGCTCTATAGAGTTTGTTTTGGTTTCCTGTTTACTCTGAAAGAACAAGCAGAATCTGTGGGGCCAAAACTGCTCTGACAGAAACCTCAGTTGATGACCTTGGCTTGAGTTGGGGCAAACCATTGCAAATGAAGCCTTCTTTTTGCACCAGAAGCCGTAAAGTTGTAATATATGTGGCCTTTCAAGCGCCCTCATCTATCTGCAGCAGGGAACTTGGCAGCAAGGCAGTCTGAGTTTGTTTCTTAGAAGTAATATGCATTAAAGTCTAAAATGGACCGCAAAGCACATACCCATCTGCAGTCAATGTTGCTACAGGTGTAGGATGTTGTGGTTTCTAACATCTTACATGTGTTCTCTAAACAATACCTCGAGTGTCTTTTTGTTTCTGGCCTGTGTGGTTTCCTGCATTTCCGGCAGCTGATCCTATGTAAAAAGGCAGCTGCCTGCAAAGTATTACTGAAAATTATGTACAAAGACACACATGCAGAAAATGGTGTTGGCTCTGAAAGAAGCTCACCCTGAGCTTGGAGTAGGATGGGGCCTGGAGCACTTGTCTGAGAAGCTGAAACAAGCACAGTGTTATTGACGCCCAGGCCCCAACAGCTTCCCAGCACCCTAAGCAGGAATTCCTCCAGGTCTGACTTCTTGAGCTCTGTAACAAACTGAGTAATAGAAATCTGGGTGAAAAATAGGGAGTATCTACAGGACTAGGTCTGAAAAAAAAAAAAGAAAGAAAAAAAGAAAAGAAATAGAAGTAGTCTGAGAGTTAAGAGAAGGCACTCATTACGTAAGAGCTCTTGTCAGACTCCACAGCCCAAGCAGGGAACATTGAGAGTTTTTTTTTTGAATCATCCAAATAATAAATCACACTGTGGCTCAGGAGCCCTAATCCTGGAGCCAGAGATATCACAGGGACACAGCAAAGTGACAAATACCCAGGTGTGCAGCTTAAGACAATAGGTGGCCAGGTGGTACTTTAAAAAGCCAGCACAGAGACAGTCCCGAGGCTTATCACATACAGTCATCTGTTCAGACGTTCGTCTCATGCCTGTCAAGCTAAGGGTCCTCTCCTAGCCCCTCCAACAGACGCCCTCTTGAGACTATGCAATTCTCATTTTGAGGATTCTTTCCTGTTTCTGATCTTCATTCAGGTCCCATTTTCCCTACATAAAAGTTTCAAGAGGTGTGTGTGTGTGTGTGTGTGTGTGTGTGTGTAAGTAGGTAGTTAGAAACCCCTTCATGTAAATTCCCCTAAAAATTGACCCTGTTGGGAGCTCTTAGCTTTTAAAACTTAAAAATCTTCTCTTTTTCTTTTTAGAAGGGAAACTTCCAAATAAAGTGATGGAAGGAGAGACAGATTAAAATGATTCCTTGCAGGGATGTGTTCATACACTTGGATTCTGAGAAAAGTGACCTGGCAGAATTCTAGTCCATAACCCCACAGGCTGGGCAGTCCGTAGTGGACTAATGAAGTATGTGTTTCCCCCTTCTGGCCCCATGTGGGAAGGAGACCAGGGAAAGAAGAGGTCAAAAGGGGCAGCTGGAGGGGCAAACCCATGGGGCAGGGAGTGAATTTCTCAGAGTTTCATTTCCTCCCCTTCTGTCCCCAGTGATGGTCTTTCCTCCTCTTTGTAGTGTCTTTGTTATTACTCAGCAATCAGCTGCAGGTGAGTAGGGTGGGGTGACAAAGTGAGAGGCTGAAATCCTCCTGAAGACTCTTGGGTTGTGAGCATGCGTCCAAGGGCATAGGATTTCACTGGGACTCTGAGCCATAATATGGCAGTCATATGAATCAAGGACTCAACCTATAGGTAAGATATTGAAGAGAACTGACAAAGGCATTATTTTCCTTTTAATTTAACAACTTACAGTAGACCCTAGACTCTACGCGTGTTCTCTGTAGAACACTAGTTCTATTTTTTTCTTTAAAAAATACATTAAATTACTTAGTGGATGCCCAGTTAAAGATAGTTGGTTATATGCACACATTTGCCTCCACTCCCTCCAGAAAGTCCACTAAAGTGATAACTAACAGATTAAACAAACAAACAAACAACAAAAAGTAAACAAAGAGAAGAGGAGGTAACATTTTAGAAGTTAAAACACATTTGGAGGAGTGGTAATGACTTAGCAAACCCAAGAAAATAGGAAAAGCTAAGAGGCAATCTGATTTATATTGATACCACAGAATCCCCAAAAGGTCCGGGAATTGGCAATACCAGTTACCTGTAGAAGGTGGGTATCAGTTGAGCTTGCTTAAAAAGCAATGAGACAGGCCCAGGTGTGGTGACTCACACCTACAATCCTAGCACTCTGGGAGGCCGAGGTGGGGGGTGGGCACAGGGGATGTCACTTGAGTTCAGGAGTTTGAGACCAGTCTGAGACTCTACAAAAAATAGAAAAATTAGCCGGTCATGGTGGTGCATGCCAATAGTCCCAGCTACTAGGGAGGCTGAGGCAGTAGGATCGCTTGAGCCCAGGAGTTTGAGGTTGCTGTGAGCTAGGCTGATGCCAAGTCACTCATCCAAGCAACAGAGCGATACTCTGTCTCAAAAAAAAAAAAAAAAAAAAAAGACAGTAAGACCCCCGTATCTCAGAGGATAAGACAAAGGATCTGTTGGACTGGGGAATAAGAATAGTGAAGGTGGAAAAACTGTCCTGAAAACAGGGGCAATAAGCGAAAGCAGAGACACTAAATGTTGAAGATTCCCTTCACATATTTTCCCCTCCTAGTTAAAAGAAGCTTTTTGGGGAAATCTTGCCAGTTTAAGAGAAAAGACCTAGAGACTGACATTGGGGATTCACCTATGAAATGGCCCCACCAGATCACCCCACTGTGAAGCTCAATTTGACAGCCCTCCCTTTGCATACAGACCTTCCAACCAGATTTGTATTAATTAGTACCTGATTCCTACATATGAACAGGTAGCCAAGGATTACCCAACATTTGAGGAAGATTTCTCAAAGGCCAAGTTAACAAACAACTTGGGGAAAAAAATAACTCAGACAGACAAAGCCTTTAAAAAATAACTATCACAAACATGAAACAAGAACAAGATCTTATATAAAAAAACGAGAACCTTCAGAGAACATTAAAAGTAGGAAGTAAAAGTGAAAATCTCAGTAGAAGGTTTGACAATGAAGTTGAGAAAATATCCCTGAAAGCAGATCAAAGAGATAGAAAATAAAGATATAATAAGATGTTTAGACGACCAGCCCAGGACATCTCTCATCTGAAGAGCAAGAGTTCCAGAAAAGAACAAAGAAAACAGAAGGGGATGATTATCAAATAGTTTATTAAAGTCAACAGAGCTACAGGCCCTACCAGATGCAGGCCACAATGGATAAAAATAGATCCACACTTAGGTTCATTATTGTGAAATTTTAACACTTTAAGAATCATAATAGCATCTTACTTCTCAATAGTAACATGAAGAAATATGAAGGCTGAGAAGAAATATCTTCCAATCTTGAGGGGAAATTATTTCTAACCTAGAATTCCATACCCGCCCCCAATACTAATCAAGGGGAGGGGTAGAATAAAGACATTTTGAGAAATGCAAGTTCTGGAAACATTTATCACCCTCTACCCTGTCTCAGAAAGCTTCTGGGGGATGAATTCCACCAAAACAAGTGAACAAATGAAGGAAGAGGAAAACATGAGGTCCAGGAATCCAGGACAGGTTATTTTACACAAGACAGAGACTAAGGTAACCCCCAAGATGACGGTGAAGGGAAATCCCAAGACAGCAGATACGTAACCAGCCTAGGATCAAACAATCAAGATTGGAGCAGCTCAGCAGGTACTCAGAGTAACTTCTGACAGGATACCTTAATGCATTTGAGCATACTGAGAGGAATATCCATATATTTCCATAGCTGGGAGAGAGTTTAAGGTTTATTTGGTAATAAATATCTAGAAAAACACGCAAATGAAAAAGTAAGACAATTATTCGTTGTGGAGAAAAGGAAAAGCAATCATAACATCCCACATAGCTCAGCTGTCTGTAGCTTTTACGTGATCATAAAATGGAAACATGTATATCACTCTAACTAAAAGTATGTAAAACTATTTGGGAGTGCAGAGTTGAAGGGTGATGTGAGGATGAGTGTTGGAGGGGATGAGAAAGAATGTTAAATCCTTATCTTCCATAGTCACGTGGATGGTAGGATCTTCCAAAGTGAGAAGTCAAGAGATAATATTTAAAAGTGAAAACTCAAGAAGTAGCAATAAAAGTGTGTGATTTAGAGATATGAATGTAAATATGAAGATAATCGCTTGGAAAAGTCAAGTAGGTTTGCCTTCAGAGAGTGGGAAGTGGCAGAGGCAGGCAGTGGAGACTTCCATTGTCATACGAACTTTATACAACTGTCTCCTGACATACATGCACATAGCACTTTGGTAAAAGTAAAAACCATGTAAAACATTGCATCATCAGAGGGCTTCTGCTTGGTACATTCTTGAAGACTATTTGATACTGTACACAGCTCAATAGACGCTGATTTCTAAAAGCCTTGGTGGTCTCATGCATCCAATTGTTTTAGTTCTAGTGTGAAACTCATGTGATTTTTGTGATTTCCTGATTCATCATGATGCTTCTCAGCTAAGGCAAGGCTAATTAGTTAGATGTAAAGCCAGAAATTACAACACTCAATCTGTTTCGGGGGATGTGGAGGTATTTGAAACGAGGCCTTTTCAGAAAAAAAAACAAAAACAAAAAACAAGGCAGCAATGAAGGCAGCTTACAGTTTCACAACCTGAAAGTTTAGGAGCTCTTACTTCCCATGGTATGAAAATTCTCACATTTAGTAAT
This sequence comes from Lemur catta, assembly GCF_020740605.2. Lineage (NCBI taxonomy): Eukaryota > Metazoa > Chordata > Mammalia > Primates > Lemuridae > Lemur > Lemur catta. The sequence continues at coordinate 46,197,788 of NC_059139.1, forward strand.
CTCACCCTCAAAGCCATACTAACAATTTGGACTATTTTTGACTCTTTCAATCATTTTCAACCAATTTCAGCATTCCAAAATAGTTCACTCAAAAGCACAGTCCCTGTGAAGATTTCCAGTGCGAGCTACGCAGACAATACAACTCAGACATAAAACAGTCCAGATGACTGTGTGGTTAAGGCTCCCGGAGGGATGTTCCAGACTTGTCTCCGGTTCTTCTGTGAGAAGCAGCCACTGAAAAGCTTCCCGAAGGAAACGAGCTTCTCCAGGAAGTGGTGGAAACAGGATAACCCCAAGAGGCACCCCAATTTAGGAAGCAAGACTTGGGGTAAGTCGAGGGAGGATTTCTTTTTTCTTTGAAACAGAAAAGAGTAAAGACACAAAAAGAAGAGCCAGAAGAAAAGCTTACCTTTCATTAAGGGATTGTGAAGGTAAACATCAGAGGTAAACTCCATTCCATTCTCCACACAAATTTGGATCCTACCTTCTCTTCAGAATCTTCCTGACGCCAATTTTGTGCAAGATATGGGTGCGGATTGCTATAGGGGATATAAAAAGGAATTAGAAAGGGACTCACCTTAAGAATTTTGCCAGATCTAAAACTATAACTACTCATCTCTGAAAATGGATTTTTTTCTCAATGTATATCTGAGGTAATTACTCTCTAATTGTGTGTACTTTCACAGGTGTCTCCATCACAGTTGTCTTCCTTGGACTGTGGAATTCAGTCTGATACTTGGAGTACTTACAAATGTGATTAGGTTAGAGTGACTTTTGTTGGTTTAGGAGATGATGAAGATGATTATAATCATGAGGAACAATATTTCCACATGTACTAAATAAAAAATAAAGTCATTATTCTTCAACTCTTCCCATATGGTATTCTAGTTCTGTTTAAACTAGCACTGAGTTTTGCAGGATCATGTCTATAAACTAGACTCTAATTTCTCCTATTGTCCTTATCGAGGCTACCATGTGATGCTGCATGGTTGGAAAAATTTTAGATGATCACTTTGTTTTAAATCAGGCGGCTACTGAACAATTCCCTCTCTCTGTTAAAATGGATTTTCGCATATCTATTTTTTAATCAGGTGGTTAAAGGTAATCACTATGAAATACAAGCCAGAGACGTGTGAATAAATCTAAAACTTGATATTCTGTAGTTCACGGTCCAAACTCATCCTCCGTGAGGACACGACACAGTACCGTGCTATCTCAGAGTCAAACGTGCAAAAGCAAAACCTATGACCCTGTGGGCCCAGACTCTTCTGCGTATTTATCTTCCCTAGACTTCTGGAACTTTGTACCCTGGTCGGCAGGCAGCACAGAGTGAAAGCACCTGGGCTCATTTGTCTACAAATGCCAAGTGAAATTGAAAGCGGAAACCAGGGCTGGGATAGTACCAGTGAAACTGTATTAGTGCAGGGGAAAGAAGGGTTTTCTTTGTGTATTGGTGGAGGAATGTCAGTCTGTCCGTCTCCACTGCGTGCTGTGCTCATCATTGGCTCTGCCAGTGAAGACGAGGTCTGCCCCGTGTCCAGGTTATAAATAAAATGTTGCTACACCAGTGGGCTTTGGAGCTCAGACTGAGGCCTCAGCTTCCAGGCCACAGTCAAAGTTGCTGTTTTAAATTACAAGAGACCAAGAGAATTCTTTGCTCTGTCGTCTCTACGTGGGGTTCAAACATGGGCTTTTTCTGCTTGAATCCAGATGAGTATTAGTCTGAATTTGTCTGATAAAATTTGTCAAGTTATTTACATTTTTAATTCACAAAATAAAGATTTGCATTACAAATTATTGGAGCTGGAAAAAATCAAAGAGAATAGCATATGTGCTTGCAAGTAATTCGGCATTAATTTCTAATTTAAAACTGAAAAACTGTTTCTTCAAATCTCAAGTCTCTAACTTCATTGTGTTCATTTGTCTGAAAGATACTCTAATGTTTCTAACTGCCGGGGCTGTTTCTGAAGGACTCAAAGCGTTGTGTTAGCAGTTTCTCCCGAGGTGGCTAGGAAAGCGAGCTCGATTTTGTTCTCTCCCCAAAGCTGACGTGCTAGGGGGACTCGCTTGTGCTTAGCGAGGAAGCCCTGTGTGGGACATTCTGCTGACATGTAGAATAATCTGATGTTAAAGTTTAACAGCTACCAGAAAAAAAGTTTTATTGAGTGTTAACAGCAGTGCTGTGAGGCTGTACTCTCAGAAAGGAATTTTTTAAAACACACAGTAGGAAGCTCACAGGAAGTTCTTCAACTGGATCCAGCAGCAGGCAACACTGACGTGGTCAGGAAACAGGCGGGAAGCCCGGGCGGAGGCATTCGGAACAGGGCTCCTAACAGTGCCCACAGCAACACAGCCTGCATAACGTGGCCAGCTTTGCTTAGGAAAAGCTCCTGAATAGTGGCAGTTAATATTTAAACTAACTTGTGTTTTTTGATGATGGAAGCTTCTTGCACAGGTGTTATTTCTCCTAGTGGCCCCTAACCTGGCACCTCCCAGGCAAGCTAAGGAGTTGGAGAAGACCACTGACCTTCCAGCTCCATTTCAAATGCAAAACAAATTTATCCAAATTGGAGGGACACATCTTCTGACGTGATCCTTCCTCTCCCTTTCTACATGGTGTGCTGTGGTAGTTTGCCTCATTTTCATGCATGCAATCACTCATTCATTCAACAAACATCTATCTATTATGTTCCAGATACTATTTCAGAACTGGGCATCCAGTAGAGATCAAAGCAGGCTCAAACTCCTATCCTCGAGACACTCATTATTCCAGTGGCATGGACTCAGAGAATGCCAGAGCTAGAGCCTATGGCATTCAGAACTTACAAACTCAAATGGCTACAGGGGCCAGACCAGGAGGGAAAATGCACAAAGGTTATAGGAAGGGGTGGTAACTGTAGCAAACCAGAGAGTGTGTGTCCCACAGGGCATCCAATATAGTTTTTTAGAACACTGTGCAGTGCAAACAAAACATCTTTAAGTGCCAGAGGCCTCCCATGGCTGCTATTCAACTCTCAGATGTCCTCAGACCAGAAATCAAGGCCCAGAACAGATACGTGCCTTGTTCAAGGCCACGTAACCGGGCAGTGGGCAAGCTAAAGCTAGAACTCAGCTGTCTTGGCCTCAGCCCACTGCTCTTTCACTATGTTACACTCCCTCTGGTCAGGTCTTTGAGGCATCTCAGAAAGTTATGAGTGTTTGACATGATCTTGCTGAACAACCCATTCATTATCTCAACAATTATTTATAAAGCTCTATCATGTGCCAAACACTGAGAAAAGCTTAAGAGTCTTGAACCAGGCCAATGTCAGAAATGGGCCTTAACCTCCCAGAGCTTAAGAGCAGATTGCTTTAGCAATCTAGATGTATAATTAGTAGGAAACAATAAATTCCTTTTTTCCCTTTGAGCACTTCCAGGGCAGTAGTTAGGACTCTCTAGACCCAGATACACACATGTGCTCAACATGGATAAGAAATAAACTTAATGTTACATGATTAATATCATGTGTCCTTTAAAATTAACCCAATCCAACAATTGGTGTAAAAGGATTACTGTGGAATAGGGACTCGGTACATAGAAGGTGCTCAATACATACCTGTTGGCTGACTGTGCTCATATGTTATGCAATCTCAGTTGCTGGGCAGATGAATGAACTTCTACGTTTGGCTACTTTCAAAAAAGGCTCAGCAGTGGCATAGTCAAGTGCCAGGGCTAGCCATTAATTGCACAAATATTGATGGAGTGCCTATCTACCATGTAGGAGACTCTGTTAGAGCATACATGTAAGTGCCATGGCATTCAAGAAGCAGTGTTTGTGAACCAAAGGTAAGTTGGAAACTATTTTTTCTAAGTACTCCCCAGAAATATGGTAGAATCCTTTGAAAAATAGCCCAAATTAGGTCTCTTAGATCAGCAATTCAGTTTGTACTACCTGCCACAGCTGAAGGGAGAAATGGCCAAAGGTATGATCTGCACTGATTCATGGATTGTGGCTAATGGTTTGGCTGAATGGTCAGGGTATTGGAAAAAATGCAATTGGAAAACTCGTGACAAGGAGATCTGGGGAAGAGGCACATGGATAAACTTCTCTGAATGGGTATAGAGTGTGAAGATATTTGCACTCCACGTGAATGCTCACAGAAGAGTGACCTCAGGTGGATATGATGGCCCATTCTGTGGACCTTCCATACCCACTTTTGTCATTGTCCAACGGGCTCATGAACAAAGTGGCCATGGTGGCAGGGATGGAGGTTGTGTGGCCTCAGCACCATGGACTTCCACTCATCAAGGCTTATTTAGCTATTACCACTGCTAAATATCTAATCTGCCAGTAGCCCTTGAACCCCTAATATGGCACAGTTCCCAGGGAGATCAGCCAGGTACTTGTTGAAAAGTTGATTCCATGTGGGCTATTTCCATAATGGAAGGAGCAGCACTTCCTTCTTACTAGAATGGATGATTATTCTTTCTGTCTTCCTTGCCCTAGGTGTTTCTACCTAAACTGCTATCTGTGGACTTACAGAATGCCTTATCTACTGTCATGGTATTCTACGTAGCATCATCTCTAACCAAGAAATTCTTTTCATAGCAAATGAAGTTACAGCAATGGGCCCATGCTCATGGAATTCACTGGTTTTACTATGTTCTCCCATCATCTTGAAGCACCTATCTTGATGGAATAGTGGAAAAGCCTTTCAAGGGCTGTTATGGTGAGAGCTAGGTGACAATACCTTGTAAGGCCAAGGCAACACCTTGCAATGTATACAGGATATAATATTAATAAATAGTATGTGCTCTAAACCAATGTCCAATATATGGTAATTTTTCTTCCATAGCCAGGATTCAAGTGTCTGGGAATTAAAGGGTGGAGATGGGAGAGGCTCTTTCCACTATCACACGTAGTGAGTCGTTAGCAAAATTTTTATTCCCATCCCTGCAACTTTGGGCTCTGCTGGTTTGAGAGTTTTAGTTTCAAAAGGAACTAAAGGTAGAAAATGCTTCCACCAAGTTACACAACAATGATTCCACTGAACTAGAAGTTGAGACTGCCCTCTGAATACTTTGTGCTCCTTGTGCCAGTGAATCAAGCAAAGAGGGTTACTGTACTGGCTGGTGCTGATAGGCATGCGGAAATTGGAATTACTGTAGAGTGGGGCTAAGAAATAATACATCTGGGATGCACCATATCCTCTAGGGCACCTTTTTCTATTCTTACGTGCTAGGATTAGAGTCAATGGAAAACTACAACCACCCAATTCAGTCAGGACTGCCAATGACCCCAACCTTTCAGGAATGACGGTTTGAGTCACCCCACCAGGCAAGGAACCACGAATAGCTGAAGAGCTTGCTTAGGGCAAAGGGAACATGGAATGGGTAGTGCAAGAAAGTAATGATAAATATCAGAAATGCCCATGTGGCCACTGCATAAATGATGATTATAGTAGTTTGGGTGTTTCTTCCCTTTTTTGGTATTTATATGATTGTATATATATTAACAAAATATTTTTGTTTTCTTTCTTGGATATCAGAAGGGGACTGTGAATCAACTAGAAGAAGAATTAACATCACCAAAGGCAAAAAAAAAAGAGCCTTTGTATCCTCTTCTGGGGAAAGGGTTAGCGTGTTTTGGGTTGCATGTGTGTTGGTTGTATCGTGTCAGGTGAAGCATGACTTCATTGTGGTTATTATTTGGAAATAAAATATGGCTTAAGAGCAGTGTATAGTGCAAGTTGGCAAGGGGTTGACTGTGGTGGCTTTATAATGTGTCAACTTGGCTAGACTGAATTGTGTTTCCTGGAATTTCATTCCCTGCATGATTGCAGTTAGAGCGGGTCATAAGAGAGATCCTTGTGTGAGATCTGGAGGGCAGGAGAGGAGCAGCAGCCATCATTATTGATCTTCTGGCTCACCCTATTGGTGTGATGCAGCAGGCAGGCCTGCAACTGCTCTATCTTCTGGATTCATTCTCCTTCCGCTTTCGAACTCCCGGGCCAGGGGTGTGGCTGAGATCTGTGATGAAGGATGTCACCTTCTCCTGCAGACACTCATACCATCAAGGTCAGAAACAGCCAGAACTACCAGCTGGTGCTTGTGGGTTCCACCTTTTCCTTGCTCTACCCTACTTGGCAGCCACCTTTTCTTCCTGCCTTGCAAGCTTCAAACTGTCTAAGACTTTAATTTCTGCATCAGTCACAAAGACAACAGCCTTAATAGAGACTGCTTAACTAGCTCCCACAGTTGCTTAAGATCAAAGCTTTATAACAAATCCCTTATCACGTAGATACTCCCTTGCACTTTTGCTTCTCTGATTGAACCCTGACTGATACAGTGGCTTAAAGAATAGGAGAGTTTATTTCCTTCACATATAACAATTCAAAGACAAGCAATCCAGGTAGGAAGGACAGCTCTGCTCCATATGAACATTTAGGGACCCAAGTTCCTTTCATTGTATTGTACCACTCTCGTAGGGCATTGCCATTACCCACCTGGTCAAATCTGAGTCACCACATCTAAATTCCAGCCAACAGGAAGGGGCAAGAGGGTATGGAGGAAGTATACCCAACATCTAAGGCCCAGCCCTGGGAGTGACACACAACACTTCCGTTCATATTCTGTACATGAGAACTTCATCACATGGCCGCGCCCAACTCCAGGAAAGACTGAGAAATCAATTCTAGTGAGGCAGCCGTGTGCCCAAGAATAAAGGAAAAAGGTACTGCCTCTTCCACGTGTAAGCTAGTTTATAGACAGACCAGCTTTAATAGCATGAACATTATGTATATAACATTAATATTATATAACTATATATGATATAATATATAATTATAGATAACATATATATGACATAATATATACAATTATACATGTTTATATTATTAATTATACATAATATTCACACTATTAAAGCTAGCCTATATAAGTGATATATAACTACATATAGTACATATAATATAATTATACATAATATATATAATATTATACATTATAATGCTGACTCCAGGTCCTAAAAATAACATAAAAGACCACTAAAAATGAGCTGAGTTACTCTGCAAACCAAAGCTAGGAGCAGCCTAGAGCTATGAAAAATTGAATTGAATGCTTCCAGATTTCAGAGTTTTTGTGCCAATAAATAAATAAATAAACTACTACTGTAACAACAAACCCCAGGAACCTTCCCAACTAAAAATCATAATTGATTACAAGCTGTTGCCTCCAGTATTGAGTTACATTTTGCCTTACCAACTAAATGCCTCAGTAGTTAAAATGATTTTTGTTTGAGATTCACATGGATTAAATAGCCTAGAACACATCCACCCTAGACTTAATCTAAGAGAGAGGAGATTTGGTTCAAATGTTCCTTCTCAGCATGTCAGGAAATGTTTTCTCCAATTAAGTAATCTTATTTTAGAGTTAACTCTGTGCCAAGAAAATAAACAATATATCTTTCATGAACACATCCACTCTGCTGTATAAAAACTTTTATTTTCTGGGAGCCTGCTCTTGGAATTTGTACATATAATGAGATCAGAGCTGGAAAAATCCTGTTTTCTTTAGCATTTAATGGCTTTAGAAACTATAAGGGAGCCATGTGACACAGGATAATGACAGAGCTCTACGAACAAGTGAATATCAAAGATCTACAGATAATCTCTTCCCCCCCACCAAAAAACCCCCCTGCAGTTTTACGGGAATACTGCCTTAAGTACAGTGGGATGTTTCCACTCAGTCCTGAGCTGCGTAAAAATGAGCTGCAAGAGAATCTGTTGCAGATCACAGACCAAATGCTATTATGCTTTCAACACGTTTTAAGGGATTAGGCATTATGGATATGTACTTGCAAGATCAAGTTGCAATAATGGGAAGTCGGGAAAAACACTTAAGATCCAAGTGCCCGGCTGTCTCAGGGATGGCACTGGAGAAGGTAGAATGCTGGAGGACTCCTTCTTGGAGGTCTCTGCCTCCCACCCCAGAGAATGGCTCTGGACAGAGGCCTGGAGCAGGGGTTGTGTTCTCCTGCTCCATCTCCTTCCATCCCACCACCTCTGTTATGCTCCAGCAATACCCAATGACTCCCACTTCCCCAGACCCGCGATGCTGCCTCTCTGCCTCACACTGTTCTATATGCTGTTTTCCACTGCGAACGCTCCTTGCTGTCCCGTAAGACCCAGTGCAGCACTTCTTCCATGAAGCACAGACAGTAAATTACTCTCTCCTCCTATTTTTTCTTCTTACTGGCTCCCCTGCTGGTGAGCATTTTAAAAGCAAGAAACCTTATTGATAGTGTTTCTCTTACATTCTCATTGCCTAACGTAAATCCAGACTCGTGGCAGGTACATGCCATGTGTTTATGAAATGAACGAGTGAATGTTAAATCTAAAAATGGTAGGATCTGGGATCTTACCAATTAACCTTGAGGTTCCCTTGCCAACATAGTAAAGGGCCAGTCCCATAGTTTACTGGAAAAGGAGGGAAGAAACACTGCTCTGATCTCTTTTCTCATTCTCTCTTCAATCTGGATCTGGGTCAACCAAGACCAATAATGAGCTTCCAGTTGCCATAAGAGTTGTGCCCCTTATTTTTCCTTGATTTCCCATGGAATGCACTAATGAACATTTGCTAGTAGAAGTTACATGACAGCTCCTCCGCCCTTAAGGAACAGCGGTACCTTCCCTTCAGGGACTTATACCTGGGCAAACACCTGGGTGAAGTAGCAGCACAGAAGAAAACTTTCCCAGACCTGCATGGAAGAGCATTAATCTCTTTAGAAGTAAGAGCTGGATTTGCTCTGCCTAGCCCAAAGTTTAGATGGGAAATTGGGACAGACAGAGGGCTCCAGCCATAGGAGATTCATATGCCCAGTTCTGTCACTCCCATTAATTGTTCCATGAGCCTTTCCAAGAGGCAGTGAGCAACATAAAGAACAAAGAACCCTGCGACAGGAATCAGGAGAACTCTGTCTAAGTCCTGGCTCTGCCACTATTTGTTTGACCTTCTGCTATCCTCTTCGTTTCCTTGGTCCTCAGTTTTCTCACCTTTTAATGGGAACTACAGTTCCTACCTGATCATTTTACCATGTAGTGGTAAGCTTTGAAAAAGTTAGTCTCCATAAAATCTTTAATAACTTAAAAGTGCCATACCAATGCCTGGCCTGTCTCCCACTACTCCCCTGTGAGTATCTACCTGTTAGCCCACCTGGACTTTTCACTAGTCCACACACAGGCCCTGTCACCTGTGAAGCAATCTCCCCCATTAAAATGCTGCTTCCTGGTTACATCAGCAGTGATGTCATGTGGATATCAGGCACCGCTGACATGGTGTGAGAAGGAGGGAACACCTCTGTGATGTCCTTCCCCAGAACCCATAATCCCAGTCTAACCATGAGACAAACATCAGACAAACCCAAATTGGGGGACATTCTGCAGCATACCTGGCCAGTACTCCTCAAGACTGTCAAGGTCATGAAAACAAGCAGAGCCTGAGAAACTGTCACAGACCAGAGGAGACTGAGGAACCATGACAACTAAAGGCAATGTGGCTGCCTGAACTGGATCCTGGAACAGAAAGAGAACATTAATGAGAAAATTGGTGACGTCCAAAAATGTACGGAACTCAGTTAATAGTAACGTGCCAATGTTGGTTTCTTAGCTTTGACAAATGCACCATGGAAACATAAGATATGAAGGATGGGGTGAATAAAGTGAGGGGTATATGGGAACCCTGTGTACTATTTTTGAAACTTTCTGTATATCTAAACTTATTCCAAAACAAAAAATTTTTTTTAATTCTACTTCCCTTTCAAGCCTTATCCAAATATCACCTCCCTTGTGATGCCTTAGTGAATTCTCCTCTTAGCTCTGACTTTTCTTTCTTCTCAACTCTCCTAGCACTTTGCTTCCTCCTTAAATGGCATCTGCATGTTATAATTATTTGTGTACTGTTCAAATCCCTCCCCCCATACATAGCCTGATATGCGAGCAACTTGAAGGTGACTGCTTTTTTAATCTCTAGGGCCTAGCGGAGATTTATCCTGACACATGATAAATATCTAATACATGTTTATGAATGGGTGGATGGATGGATGAATTGGAGCAGCCTGCACTGTCAAAGTGTAGGATTGCTGCAGCATGTTTATTCTATCCAGGCTTAGCTAAACATTTTCCCAAAATAGAATTTATTCTGTGGGCTAAGGCAATGTCTGCTACTGAAGGCATTGCCGTGTATTTGCAAAGCACCTTCCATTCTAGACTTTTAAAGCTATTTAGAAACCACAACTTATTAATCTTCATACCCCCCTCACATGAAATGCATTTGGCATAATTTAGTAATCCAAACTGTACATACCACAGGGGATTTGAAAAGTACCTAATTAAAGATACAGTGCTGTGCTCACCTTATCCTGGGCTTAAAGCCACTGAAATTGGTGAGCATTTGGACTGAGTGGAGGAAGAATGGAGGCATTTTTATAGCTGTGGATTTCAAGGGATTTGGGGCATCAGTACACTAGGCTTGAATGGGAAAAACAGGGTAAAAATCAGGGATAAATAAGACAGGTAGAAGCCAAACAGGGTGTCAGAATTAAGAAAGAAAATTTAAAAATAATGAGACTATTACACTGAACTACTAAATCAAGGATATGGAAGAGGCCAACACAGGAGGGAAAAAAACTGAAAAACATATAAGAAATGTCTTAGCCTAATTTCCTCCAGAAAGCAGAGCTTGAGACATGGGTTTGCACAAAGGTGTTTTACGTTTAGAATTGAACCCAAATAACAGGAGTGAAGAACTGAGAAGCACAGGCCTGGCTGGTTGATGTTCTCATTGTGGGAAAATCAAATTTTGAATATAACCTGTAGTAACTGGGAATGCATGTGACTATGATAAATTCCAATTATATTAATGCAAATGGTAACAGATAATGGTAGTTTAGCTATATTTTGTATGCTTTAAGGAGAATATTTCAAAAGCAACTTTTATAGGTTTGGAAACCCTATGACAATAAGTAGAGGGTAAGCCCAACTCCTCTAAGTTACTAAGCGCTATTTTAAAAGTTTATATATATCCACCAGCCAAGTCCAGATGCAGTACTACTTTTATAACCAGCATCATTATTTTCGTTTCTAAACCAACTAAATGAAAGTGGAAAACCCTTGGAAAACCAGCAAATAGTACTAGGATTGTGTCAGTGGAAGGGGATTCATTTGTCCTCCCAGACTCTTGCATTTCTCAGCGAACTGCTCTGCGACAGTTACCTCACAGGGGCTGCTGCCACATACACGCAACAGTAACAGCTGCTTGATTACGTACTCTTTCTGCCTTTTCCTCTGAGTTGTTCATACAAACACGGGCAGAGTAGGGACTCAAGGTTTCTGAGGTCAAAAAAGAACTCTAGTGTCAGAAAGAGAACTCTTCAGACGAAGGGAGCCTGGACCTCTGTCGGGATCGCTGCGGCTGCTGTTGTTTCTCTGCTTGTGGAGACCAGACTTCCCAAGCGGCTCAGGGCTTTGCTCTCTTTCCCCTTCGCCGTCTGTCCTTGCAGTCAAGACGTGGAGCAATTTCAGAAATGTGCTTGGAACGGTTCTCCGTAGCTCCTACAGCAGCCAAAACCCAAGCCTGCTCAGAAATACACACTTTGGGCCACCAAGTCACCAGAAGTTAATGTCACCATGTCTCAATGTTTAACAGAAACCAACATTCTCCTCCCAGAACCTTAGAGCTTACCCAGGCTGCATGTTTTGTGAAAGAAAAACTGTACTTGGAGCTTAGTGGCCTGCTTGTTTCCAACTGACCAAGTGGCCTCAGGTAATTCACGATGTCCTCAGACCTCAGTTTCCTCATCTGTGAAATGCAAGTGGAGGATTAGAGCATCTTTCAGCTCCAAAATGTTACGATGTAAAAATCCTGCCAAGATAAATCTCTTAAGTTTGTTTTCTTGTATTTCCACACTTCCCTTCTTTATATTTGACCTGCACATGGAAAGTATCTGATGCCTCACCCTTCCACACCCTCACCAGACACTTGAGAAAGCCCGGAATGTTTCTTTTATAAAAGAGTTTGAACTATGTTTTCTACATACTCAGTTCCTCTTTGCCAGTAAAATCCCTGCCGCCTCTTCAAATCATAGTGAGTAAGCAGCATGTCAAGGGTTAGCTAATTCTTCTCAGGTTCTTTGGGTCTGGAAACACATTTGGTTATTTCAGACCTCTTTTTCTCTGTGAACCAGCTAATACCACTCTATCTACTCATCTCTGATTTACACTGAGGGAATTTCAAGTAGGATGTTTCTCATGAGAAAAAAAAAAAAATGTTTTTTGAGAATTCCTTTGCCTATTTTGGCCCAACAGAATTTCAGTTGACACTCCCTGGGCAGAGCTGCAAACTTACCTTTTCTACATCTACCTTTTAGATGCAGTTTATCATCAGAAAGCTGTGCAGCATTAATTGGGAGGTGATTGGGTTAAAAGAAACTCTTTTGTTGCAATCTTAAAAGGAAGTTAAAAATCAACTATTTAATATAGCTCACCTCATCTAGAATCTACCAAAAGTATGAATTCTGATAGCACAGTCAGCCTGAAGATACACAACACTGCAATGACGAAGGACGTTTTCCAGTGTCATGAGACTAATCCCAGGCTGATTCGCTCTGAGTGTGGTTCCTTTTGGAAGCTGTAGGCAACAGCCTGCTACCCCATGATGCTCGGTTCCTATGTGTAGTGTCATCTGTTGCTTGGCTGATGCTGGACTGTTCTTAATTCTCTTCCTGCCCCCAAGAAGAAAAGTGCACCACTATTCAAATGAATCCATTTCACTGGGACAGCACCAGTGATCAAGGTGCGTGGGGCAGGACAGTCCGTTCTCCATGGCACCAGGACAGCACCTTAGCTCCATGCTCTGCTTAGACTTCCTGACAACACAGCCTTCTGGATTAGAAGGCAGTGAGTGTAGGCCAAAGTCCCCTGGCCTCAGAGGGTGATGTGACGGCTGATGCTGAAGGAGGAGAATCATTATGGCAGGCCATGTGTTTTAGAAGTGACTTGAAAAATTAATGTGAGGTCCTCCTCATATCAAATCAAATCCAGACATTTCTTCCTTTTGGATTCTTGAAATGTTTTATTTGGCTTATTTATGATGCATGAAGAAGTTTCTTTTCAATGTGAGGGTGAAAGCACTTCTCTTTGTGTAGACACTTTGAATATGAATTCATTTGCAGTTTGACCCAGAGAAGCTGGGCTCTATTCGTGGCTCTACCAGGCAAGTGGTTTGTCCTCTCTGGACCTAATTTTCTCATAAAACAAACAAACAAACAAACAACCCCCCCAAAAAACAAACAAAAAAGCCACAAGGGGTTGAGAATAGATCATCTTTTATAGAACTGGCTACATAGTTTGCCATTCCAGTGCAAAATAAAAAAAGTAGGACCTAAAATTTAAAAATGATTAAGAATTTCAGGGCACTGACAATAGAGCCCTAAACAAAGTGTGGGGCCCATCTGGGCACAGGGTCCTTCCTGCTCAGTGGCACAGGCCACACACACACATTGCACGCTGGACTTAATCTCTTCCATGCTTTGTCCAGCACCAAACTTCTCTGATATCGTAGCCTTTTCTTTCATCTCCACACGCACGGTCCTCATGCAAGAAAACAAACACAAACAAGCAAACAAAAAAAAGCAAATACAAAAAGCTTGAGTTGCAGTTTTTGCTTGAAGGCTACCTCACTTTTACTTTCCATGTCCCTTTGACCATAAGTTGTACCTCAGCCCTTCCTGACTTCCTTTTATTCTCCAAGATGGATTTTCTTCTTTCCTGCCTACAACATCCAAATGACCTTTGCTTGGGGCTTTTTCTAAATCACCATATGTTAGATAATTGTGCCCAGAGGAATTACTTCCAGAGTGGCCTAAACACAAAAGAAAAACACACAGCCAACTTTTTTCTAGAACAGTGCAAACATTTCCTTAAACCTAAGTGTCTCAAGAGGAAAATTGACAGAATAAACCTTTCACCCAGCGAGTCCACTCTGTGTAGTACTTGTGCTGAATACTTCTTGCATTTTTACATGCCTGATTTATCTACTGTTTTGCCAATAAAAGCAGTCCAGTTCTTTGATTTAGGTTTTTTTACAATGGAAAAGTGGCCAGAGAAAATGACTCAGTTGAGTGTTTTATTAATGGAAAGAACTGATATGCCAGAAACAAGCCAAGTTCTCTGCCCCTTCTCTGTCATGTTACACCCTCATACAGCACCTACCTGGGAAGTAGGAGATTTTAAATTAAATCCCAGCAAAGCAATGGCTTTTCAGATGTTAGGTTCACTAAAAAGTGAACAACCAAAAAACATAAGGAATTTTCAGCACTGAGAAGCGAAAGCTATTAGCATAACTTAACAATTACAAAGCAACTACCAAGAAAGGGGGGATTCTCTTAACATGTCTTATAAGGAAATAAGTTTAATTTCTTGCATGAATTTTTCTTCTAGGCCCAAGTTGCTGAAGTTTCATTCAAGTACATAAACTTTCTGTACAAAATTTCACCATCATTGCAAACTGATGGGAAAAAAATCATATTTATTCTTCAAATTAACTTTTGCAATTTTAAGAGAAGAAAGTGGCTTCAAATCTATTTACAATTGACAACTCAACCTCAGAATGAATTCACTTTCTGCATAAAACTTTGGAGTATTCTGGGTTTTTTTAAAAGTGCATTTACTTCTTTAATCTTATAAAAAGTCAAGGCCCACTTATCTCAAATATTCAAGATTATGTATGTTCAGTTTTAAGGGACAGTTTAGGACAAGGATGTTATAAATACTGATAAACTACTATTAGTTCATGACTATTGCAAATGTTTGAATACCTATACCCTTAAAAATATGAGCAAACAAGCCTATAAAACAATAAACGCCTTTATTGAGAGCTCATCTACTTCTCTGCCTAGTGTCAGGATTATATCAAAACTCCCTATATTCGTTTCCTAAGGCTGCCATAAAAAAAGTACCATAAGCTGGGTGGCTTCGAACAACAGAAATTTATTCTCTTGCAATTGGGAAGCCTGGAGGCCTGAAATCAAGGTGTCGGCAGGGCCATGTTCCCTCTGAAAGCTCTAGGGAATGATTCTGCTTTGCCTCTTCCTAGCTTTTAGTGGTTTTCAGCAATCCTTAGCATTCGTTGACTTATAGATGCATCACTCCAATCTCTGCTTCTGTTGTCCCATAGCACTCTCCCTGTGTCTCTTACCCTCTTTTTAAATGTACACCAGTCATCTTGGATTAAGGACTTATCCCACTCCAGTATGACCTCATCTTAACTAATTATATCTGCAATGACCCAATTTCAAAATAAGGCCACATTCTGAAGTTCTGGGTAGGACATGAATTTTGGGGATTACTATTTAACTTAATACAACTCCCTAAACAAATTATAAGCTCTCCTGCATTTAAATGAAATGAAATAAAACAAAGATAACTTTATGAAGTTCTCTAGTAAAGCAAAGCTCAGTAATTTCCCTAAGAAGCCATTCCATTCAGCCATCCACCCCAGCGGATCTCAAAGTGTGATTTAAGGACAATCCACCTCAATTCAATTTAAGGGATTGGGGGATTATTAAAAATGTAGTTTCACAGGCTCCACCCCAGATCTACCAAGTCAGAGCTATTAAGTGTAGAGGCCAGGAACCTGTATTTTAGATAAGTTGCTGGGGTTTTTTTGCACACTAAAATTTGAGAGCCACTGATCCACAGTGTCAGAAAAGTCTGCCTCACATTCCCCATGGTGCTTCTTAAATTCATTCCTTATTTTTCCTCTCTTTTCAGGTGAAATTGAGAACAGCTGGTCAACAAATTTTCTTATATTTGAACACTATTATAAAGGCACTCCTCATTTCTTTTTTCCCTCCAGACCAAGTAATATAAATTCAAATAATATTAATTCCCTAGTCTTGATAGAATGTATTTTCTAATTGTTAAATTATTTACAAACTCTGGCCAAATTCTTTTCATTCCTTCACAACCCAGTGTATCCAGAAATTGTCTTTTAATTCTTTTCATCTTCAGAATTGTAGACCATACCTTTGGCCATAGGAAGAGATACCACTGTTTCGTATTTCAGGATAGAAAAATCTGAAGCCTAGAGAAATCACACTAAAGCCATCTGTATTATGGTTTTCCACAGAAACAGAACCAGTAGGAAATATAGATATCTACTATATCTAATATATATATCTATATATCTAATACACACACACACACACACACACACACACACACACACACACACACTTAGATCTGCAATTATGGAGGCTGAGAGGTCTCATCGTCTGCAGGTTGGAGACCCAGGAAAGCTGGTGGTGTAAATTCCAGTCTGAGTCCAAAGGCCTGAGATCCAGGGGAACCAATGGCATAAATCCCAGTTCAAAGGCAGGAGAAGACAGATGTCCCAGCTTGCAGGCAGGCAGAAAGCAAAAGAGGCAAATTACTCTTTCTTCTGCCTCTGTTCCATTCAGGCCCTCAATCGTTGGATGGTGCCGGCCGACATCAGGGAGGGCCATCTACTGTACTAAGTCTACTGATTCAATTGCTAGTCTCCCTTGGAAATGCCCTCACAGACACACCCACAAATAATCTGGGCACCTCTTGGCCTAGTCGAGTTGATACATAGAATTAATCATAATGCCATCCTAATCAGGCTTATTTCCAGCCATGAAAAATAGGTACACACTTAGGTATCAGTAGCATAATAGATAGAGTCTGTCTCTAATTCCTCCTTCCTTCCTGTTAGCCCTGTGTGTTAACTTTGATCAGTGAAGGGACAAACTGAGCTCTTACAGGCTATGTTCTGATCCCTGTGGAGAAACAGGAGGACATGAAGGTGATGCGCCTGGGTAAAGGGGTGCTCATGAGGTAAGACCACAGCAACTTTTCATCTGACCTGGAGCTTTTGCAAGTCTTGAAAGCCAGTTGTTCCTTTTTGAGCAACACAAAAATGACACTTGGTGAGGGCCACACATAGCATTCTTACACTACTAGAGCCAGAAGGTTTGAAAAACCTAGTGCTGATACCTGCTACTTCTCAGCCTTTAATTTTGGTCTCCCTTGAAATAGAACTCCACTGATGGATCATTCACACACGCATTCATCAAACATGAGCCGACATCCCCTGAGCACTCACACACAGTCTAGCAGGGGAGGTCAGCATGTAAAACCAGAGTTGCAACAGGTACTATGAATAAGAAAATTCCTAAGTAAGAGAGAATTTTGATAAGTTAGAAAAAGAAAAAACCATAGTGCTCAAGTGAGGAGAAATGACCCAAGGGAGCCCCTTTGTGTGCATGCATGAGAAAGACAGAGAGAGAGAGAGTTGGGCCATCTAAGCTAGTGGCATTCGTACTTTTCAAATAGTAGAAAAAGTGCTACTTCTTGTACTATCTGGCTGGTAGGTATTCACATAGTTCCCGTTCTAGAGATAATTGTGACCTTGTACTGAGAGTGTCTTTTTTCAAGTCAGACTAGGAAAGTTAACAGCTTTAATGGCTTTTTCAAGTCAGAAAGCATTTATTAAGTACCTATTAAGAGCAAAACCTTTTTAAAATTAAGAATTGCTAAAAATAATAAATAAATAAAAATAAAAAAGAAAA
Source organism: Lemur catta (assembly GCF_020740605.2). Classification (NCBI taxonomy): domain Eukaryota; kingdom Metazoa; phylum Chordata; class Mammalia; order Primates; family Lemuridae; genus Lemur; species Lemur catta. The sequence continues at coordinate 46,215,415 of NC_059139.1, forward strand.
CAAAAAAACAAAACAAGAATTGCTCAAGAAATTAGAAGACACAGTCCTTGAAGATTTTATATTAAGCAAGAAGATACTTGTATTGTTAGAGAATGCTATAGGAATTCAGGTTTAGAATTCAGTTTCCTATAAAGTGTGATGATTGGTCAGGAGAAGTGTAATGAGGAAGAGAGTCTAGAACTGAGTCTCAGATGAAATGGAGGGTGGCATTGCTAGACAGGAAGACGACTTACTAAGGGGGGAGCAAACTACACCAAAGAGAAGTACAGCAAGGAGACTCAAGAAGGTGTGCAGAAGACTGTAAGAAAGCTGGGCAGACAGAATAAAGGATCACATGGTAGGGCTGGACCTGTAAATAAAAGGTGAACCCAAGTGCTGGAATTCTTTGAATTCAGCCCAAATATTAGGTTAACCACATGAAACTGCCACTTTTGTAAATCAATAAATGAATTATTGGAAATTTCGTATGGTGCAACTGGAAATATGGAGTTCATAAGACGAAGTGAATAAAGTAATGTTTGAGGAAGATTTATCCTGTCGTAGACAGACTGGGACTCAGCTGTATTAGAGATTTGGATACAATTAAGAATCACTCCAGTAACTTAGGCATCAGATGCACAGAGCATGGACGAGGGCTGGCTGTGGATATGGAAAGGAAGAGTCAAATGTCATAGGCACTTTGAAGAAAAAATTTCACCTAGACTTGAGGACTAATTGGACATGGACAAAGAAGAAAAGAGGAGTCAGAGATGATTGCAACATTTGCTGTCTATGGGACTAGAAGGATAGCAGTGCCATTGACAACAGAATTATACCTTGATTTATGCAATAAATGCTTTCTTGAAAATGTGTGTACCACAAAATTTTATAAATCAAGTCATAATTTAAATACACTAAGAACACTTGCTGCATTTGTTAGAATGTTGGTTTGCTGCTTTAACAAAGATCAAATGATAGTGGCTTAAATAAAATAGATTTATTTGTTTCTTATGCAAATATCTGAGCTGATAGAAAGTATACAAGGTAGGGTGGGCAGTGCTGCAGTAGGGACCTAAGTTTCTTCTATCTTGTTGCTTTGATATTGTGATGTTGCCCTCATCTGCTTGGCCAAAACTGGCTCACCACCACCTGTCCTTGTGCCAGGCTATAGGTAAAATACAGTATGTCAAGGATGACATCTTCCATGTAAGGATATGACCAGAGTTGTATGTCACTTCCACTCATATCGTATTGGCCAGATCTTGGTCACATGGACACATCTAGCTGCAAGGGAGCCTGGAAAATGTAGTTTCTAGAGGTGGCCATGTGCCCAGCTAAAACTTAGGGAGTTTTCCTACTAAAAGGAAAAAGGTTAACAGCAAATATTGTAAGACAATCAACAGTCTCTGTCATAGTTACAACTTAGTGGGAAAGTCTTTTGTAAAATTGTTTTGAAAAATAACACTTAAGGGAAAAATCCAGATATTAAAATATTAGGGTTTGGGGGACTGCAATATATATGTAAAGGGAAAAAGAGGAAGAAAATATCACTCCCTTTTCCCCAAATTGTGCTCCAGTCTCCAGGATTTTAAACTAATCAATGAGTCAGGAAAGCATTGAAGAATTATTGTATAGAATGACTGGTTGTCAAATCTTAGAATGGGAAGAGACCTTGTAGCAGTATTGTATATCTTATTAAAAATACTGTGAACCAGGAGATTTTCCAGAAGGAGATTTCTCTAGGTGAAAGAAATGACTATCCAGGTGAATCATCATTTCCATCTCTGTCACCAAACCTGGGACTATTCCAGAGTTGCATCTTCTCCTGGATGTATCACACTTTGATTCCAACTGCCATTGCAATGCCTATTCCCTGGAATATCCAGTTTCTCCTTTAAAATTCAACCTGAGCACAAGTAAACCCCCTTTCTTTAGTGTCCTTTCATGAAGCTCAGATAGGCTGGCATTGAAAAATTATTTAACGGGGCAGGGTGTGGTGGCTCATGCCTGTAATCTCAGCACTTTGGGAGGCTAAGGTGGGAGGACTGGTAGAGGCCAGGTGTTTGAGACCAGCCTGAGCAACATAGCAAGACCTCTGTCTCTACAAATAATAAAAAAAATTATCCAGATGTGGTGGCTCACATCTGTGGAGGTTTCTGGGAACTTGAAGAGGATAGAGTTGTTTTCTATAGGGTCCCAGAATGGGTCATAAATACCAGAAAGCACCTGTTCAAAGTAATGCTGCCTTATTCTTTTTAAAAACAAAACAAAACAAAAACCCCTGTTTTCATCTGTTTTATTTGTTCTTTTTCTCTATTGGCCCACCTCTACTTTCCTGAATAAATTGTAGGCAAATCCTCTGAATGCCTGATCCCTAGTTTCCAACAGATAAACCAAAAAGGCCAACAACTCCATGCCTTGGAGGTTACTTTTATAATACTAAGTATAATCCCTACTGAACAGAAATTACAGCTTAACACAAGAGGACAAATTTTGTTTAAAAAGAATCATTTTATAATATTTTTTATTTGACTCTAAAAATAACATATACTCTTGGATCAAAATTAGGGAAAAAAACAGAGAAATATAAAGATGTTTTTAAAAATATAATTTTACCACCACAGTTAACATTTTGGTATATTTCTTTTCAGCCTTTTTTTATTTTTCAACACACAACTATCACACAGTTGTAGGCAGAGTAATGGATAAAAAAGAACCAAACTCTCAGGCCACCAGAATGGGCAAAAAAAGAGGCCCACACATCCCAAGGACTGTTGACACAGGAATAGATAGGAAACAAGAAAGCTTCAGTTTTTACACTTGGAAAAGGAAAAGTGCAGGTGGTATTCATGTTATCATTGTAACTGACTCTTTCCAATGAAAAAATTATATTAATCAATTTGTTGGTCAGTGTTTGCCGTGGCTCTGACTACAGTCAGTTTCTGTTCTTTTGCTGAAGCGGAATGAATCAATGTGCTTGTCAAACGGGGCTGTGGCAGAGTGATGGCAGCAGCAGCGACAGCCTGAATGCAGGAAGTCACATTCTAAGGGGAAGGTCCAGGCTGGCAGAAGTGTGTTAACCTTTCATCCATGTCATCAGGTTTAATATGTTAACTTTGTAGTAAAAGCTGCTTCTTTGGGCTCAGGGTTCATAAAAAGTGTTATTGGTCCTTGATGTTCCCAGTTGAGAATAGTAAGGAAAACAGAACCTGAAAGCTCACACTGATTGAAGCACAGACAGAGCTGGGAGGTCAGCCCAGCGCCCTCGCTCCTGCCCAGCCTGACAGAACTGAACAGCTATTCATAGCCGCTGGAGCACTTCCAAGCCGTGAGTGTAAATTTACTTGTATCATCTTTGCAGAGAGGAACTGCATAGTCCCCAGTGCCTCCTGGTTGATTTGGACCGACTGTTTATTTGTTTAGTCCTATAATGATATTATCCACAGGGCTAGAGCCACACAGGGAGGATGAGGAATTCCTGGAGGAGGGAGGCTGTGTGTGTTTATTGCCCTGTCAGCCCTTCACGACAAAAGACAAAAGCTGCCGTAATTTGTGTGTTCCCACACACATGATCCATATGGACAATATCGAGTATGGGTGCTGATGAAGGGGGAAAGGATTACCAGAAATCAAGATGCCAGCTGCCTTGTGAGAAACGTGGAGAAATGCTCTCACAGTAAGCCTCTGATTAAACACCACAGTTCCAGAGCGGGAAGGAATTCTGAGATGTTATCCATACCAGAGGAAAAAAGAATCCCCAGCCCTTGACTGACTCAGGCTGTGTTGCCTTGGACCTTGATCCTCATTTCTTTTCTTTTCAAGCTCAGTGGTTTCTGTTGCCTTAGGAGAACCTAGGTTTTTCACGGCCATACGTATTTGGGGGGGACCATGATTTCCCTTTTCCTCAGCACATTTATTTATAGCTCAGTTTCAATACAGCTCTTAGCTGTGGGCATATGATCAGGGCCAATTCTAGTTCATCTCCTCAGTGTCAGACTGAAACCACCTAAAATGTGCTGCCAATCAGTTCCTGATTGTTTTTCTGGGAGTTTGCAGCTCTGAAAGCTTTTTCTACCTCAGGAACGTGCCACCCATCCAAGAAATACACTACTTGAAAGAAAGGGCAAAATGAATCAACAGAGTCAGCACGTCACTCAGCAGGCTGGCAAATGGTGATCTGCTAAGGGGCAGTTGTGCCCAACCTTCTTGCTGACTGTGGGTTCATTGAGACCCTGCCACATTGACACTGTCATCGCAGTTTGATCAGCACCACCTGGAAGTCTCACCCAGTCATTGATGCCAAGATAGCAAAGGGCACTGCAATGAGGGCTGACTGGAAAGTCGTTGCAAGTGGGATGGATGGCTGCCACGGGCCTTGAGAAACAACATCAAGGACACACACAAACCACCCCAACAAAGTGACACAACACTGCCAGAAGCCAGTGAGGCATGATGGCATAGCCGGCAACCTCAAATAACCGGGGCTCATGTTGAGTAGGGACAAGGCAACCATGGATGGATCATGAGCAGCAGCCCTCCCACAAAGTAGCCATTTGTGGTTCCCAAATAATGGAACATTCCATGACCAACACCAGGGAAAGGAATATGAAAAGCTACTTTCATCTTCCTGGGCAGTAATTTACTACAGTAGCCCCATCCAACTGACACAGACCCCTGCAGTCTGTACCTAGTGCCCCTGCAGATATATATATATAGATATAGGCAGATATATATATATATAGGCAGATATATATGTGTATATCTGCCTATATATAATTATAACATGGATAATATGAGGAAATATGAATGATAGGAGGAAAATGCTTAACAAGTAAATTAGAGATCCATCAGTAATCCTGAACTTCTGGAAGAAGCAGGTTGAGAGGCAGATGCTGCTGCCATGTGTATTATACTTCACCTCGGGCTGGTACCCACCGGTCTGAGTTTGCCTTTCCAGTTCCTGTAAGTAGCAAAGAAAACCTAGAAGAATCCCCTCACTTTGCTTACTGGACATGAATGGGAGGCGGAGAAGGGGGTGAAGGAATAACTTGCCCTAGAACAGAGTAAATAACCATATTAAACAGAGAAGTTGTTACAAAAGCAAAATATAGGCAGTGCATGTATTTTTAATGACCAGGACTAGGGTGCCCTGGGCAAACATAAACAGCTCCCTGCCTGCGGAGGGCTAGAAACCTTCCAGTCATAGAGTTTGAGTTCCCTGCCACCCCCTCCGAAGGGTGCCTGGCCCTGCCAAAAATCATTTACAAATAAAGAGCTCTCAGAAATGTGCCCTACCTTCAGCCAGAGAGGAGAACCTCTCTTCCAATAAATATCTGGCCGGGAAGGGGGGCGGGGGCCGCGAGTAACAAAGGGAGCCAGCGGCCCGGGTTTGTTTGGATTGCCCGGCCGGCGCAGGAGCGGCCGGGCGCAGCTGACCACGGGTACAGATAGGTTAATTTCCACATGGAGCTGCAGAAACCCTATCCGCGGGTTGCGAAGCGTGGGTCAGCCAAGGCATGTTAATCTGTTTAGCATGTGCGCCGCGCGGAGGAGCCAGACCACCGGGGCGCAGGAGGCGCGGCCGCAGCCGCAGCCGCAGCCAAGCTCCTCCGGGGGAGTTAATAAAGAGCTTAAGGCAAGTAAGTGTATCGAGGTTGCGAGCGGCTCCGTGCCGGCGGCCCCGGGGAGGGCGAGGCCGCCTGCTGCCAGCGCTCGCGTCCCGCGGGCCCTCGGATCGGCGCGCCCCGGAGGCCGCGCGAGCCCCGCCGCGCCCAGCCCAGCTGTCCCGGCGCCCGCGGGCCGGGCGCGCACCGGGCCCTTCTCCGCGTTCGCGCCGTGGGGGAGGAGGGGAGCGGGGGGCTAGCTGCTTCGAACATTTTTAACTAATCAAAATATTTGCTGATGAGTATTTATTTTTACAAGAACTCGGTTTGGCTGGAGACTTCCCGAGCAACAATATGGGCTGCCGTATTAGGTTTGTGACGGAGCCAAGTGCAGTTGGGCTTCTTGAATGTGCGCGCCGGAGATCACTCGCTCCGGGGATGTCTCTCTGCTCTGGGGAAGCAGCTTTCCCAAGACCATCTTTCTGCAGATGGCGCTTAGAACACAACCACATGGCCCCCAAAGCGCGGGAGGCTTCGTGTATTATGTTTGGGCTGAATGGAAAGAGGAACGCACGCTGTTTCCTGTCCAAGCCAACCAGAGAGAAAATAGCGGGAAACGTCCCTGTCCTGAGAAAGGAAAGCCAACGCTCAGAGGTTCCAGCGTAAGCGCAAACAACAGCAAAACTGGATGAAAACAGCACACCATCTATCTCAACACATCCCTCCGCCGCGCTAAGGCTTTCCTTCCTCTCGTCTTTCGTCCTCCTGATACTCATCCAAGCAAGACACTTTTAACTTTACCGAAGTAAAGATGTTGAGTCTGGTCCAAAGGTAATAAAACAACTACTTCATTCAATCACTGCAAAGCCAGTGGCCACTACCTTGGAAAAACTATGAAAGATGAAGTCGGATCAAGTTTGCAAACCGACAAATGAGGGTTCATACTAAACAGCCTTGAACTGTAAAGATAACCTGAAAAATACTGGACCAGAATTTTTTAAATGTTGACTGAGAATTGGATAAAACTATCCTCACTGGTGGCAGTCACAGTCGTTAAGAAAATAGACTGACTGCCGGTTCATGAACTCGTTGTTCACCTCCAGCAGTGCGGCAGTCCCTGGAGAGCGCCTCCTACAGATGGCTTCTCGGTGGCTCTGTCTTGGGGAAAAGCGAAGCTGGGCGGGCGTTGTTCTGGAAGAGAGCATGCAGGGTACCGCTGCCAAGAAGTAGGTGCAGAAGGTGTAAATGAGCAGATATTGAAAATATGAAGTTGGGTCAGAGCAAGCAGAAAGTAAATTTACCCATCATGAAAAGTAGATTTCCCAAGTGCAAGATGGTTAAAATAAATACAGAAGAAAAGTACCTGAAGAGTCATGGAGATTCTATGCTAAAGATCATTTGGCGATGCAACCTGGTAGCTTTCAAAAGCAACCACAGTACTGGGAAATAGAAAGTAAAATGATCTATTAGGAACCAAGAACCCACGTCTTCATGTATTCTGTATTAGAGGTTATTATTCAGTCTGGGGAGCCACAGCTGAAGAGACTTAGACAATGAAAACTCTCCCTTCTCTTCTGCACTTCCTTCACTTGCTTGGTTTACATTGGTCACTAAGTGTCCTTATCTTAATGACTTAATGATGGTTTCCACATGTCTGATTTTGGTCCACACACTCCCCCAACTCAAAATTAAAGTGTGAAAGGAGCTTATGGCTTCTTTTGATCAAAGAGACCCAGGCCCCTGAATTTAAGACAGAAAAGGAAAGATAGCACTAGTAAAAGTTGCCTGCACTTTACATTATTTTGAAATGGAATGGCAGAGATGAGAGGACTAAGAAAAGTAAGAATTTCAGAGAGCCAAAAAAACAAAAAAGTCATAGCTGAGGAAATTAAATTCTTTGGAAGCAAAAAGAGAACAAGTTTCAATCATTCCAACTCAGATTTCCTTTACTTAGTGACCACAGCCAAAAGAGGACACTTGTTCCTACCAATCAAGGAAAGGCATCACTAAAGAGCCTTGTGTCCAGTAAACCAATGAGACTGCCCACCTGGAAGGTGGCATATTTCCATGCTGAGGCTGCCTCTATGTGTGACTTAGTCGTGTCTGGCTGCTATAACAGAATACCATAGACTGGTGGCTTAAACAACAGATGCTTATTTCTCACAGTTTTGGAGGCTGGGAAGTCCAAGATCAAAGTACTGATAGATTTGGTTCCTGGTGAAGGCCCTCTTCCTTGCTTGCAGACAGCCACCTGCTTGCTGTGTTCTCATATGGCAGAGAGAGCATGCTCTTATTTCTTCCTCTTCTTTTAAGGACACTAATCCCAGTATGGGTGCCCCACCCTCATGACCTCATCTAAAATCAATTACCTCCCCAAAGGTCTCACCTCCAAATTTCATCACATTGAGGCTTAGAACTTCAGTACATAAGTTTGGGGGAAGAGGCACAAATATTCAGTCCACAACAGAGAGGTACTGCCATATTAGTGCAGTGCAGCTGGTGGGACAGGACACTGAGTGACAATTCCCACCTCACCTTCAAGGCCCAGACCAAGGCCCTGCAAAGGTCCTGCCTCCCTTAAAAGTTTTCTCTACACATTCAAGAATAACATTAATCCGGCATCGGGCAGATGTCAGCGGGGAGGGGGTGGGTGTATACATACATAATGAGTGCGATGTGCACTGTCTAGGGGATGGACACATTTGAAGCTCTGACTCCAGGGAGTCGGGGGACAAGGGCAATATATGTAACCTAAACTTTTGTACCCCCACAATATGCTGAAATAATAACAAAAGAAATAAAAAATAAAGTTTTCTCTGTCTTCCTTTTTTATAACCCCTTATTTCTCTTAAAAAAATTTTAGAGCATTTACTTTGGCCATCTGTTTTTTATAGCATAAATAGACTAACCTGTATATTCCATGCCCCTGACTAGAATGTTATATCAATGATAGTGATAATATGATGATTGAAATTGATAGTGAGATGACAGCAGCTAACACTGATTTAGCCTGTATCATGTGCCAGTGCTTTGCATGCATTATATTATATAATTTTCACAAAAAACCTGTGAGGTTGATGTTACTATTGTCAGTGTTACAAATGAGAACACTGAGGCTCAGGGAAGTTAAATAGCTTATTCACCAGGTTAATAAGTGGCAGAGCTGGTCTCCAGCCATTGGTCTCTATACTCCCAAGCCTGTGATCTTAGCCAGTGCATTATCATATAAGCTCATGTTTATGCACACAGTGCCCCCCATCTCTGTGGGGATAATGTAAAATTTTCATTTCAATGCCCTCAGGATTAAAGTTCTCTTAATAGAAACCCTAAAATTTTGAGTATCAACATTTTTCTTACTGAATAGAACTATACTTCTGGTCTCTATAATGTATTAATTCTTGCCTCCCCTTTTCTTTTAAACCAAGGTCTCTTTCCACCACTTATGACTAGACTCTGTTGTGCACCTTTTCATTCATTGTGCACCTGTGTCATTCCATTTGCTGCAATGAGAGTGATTGATAGCTTTGATTTTTATGTATTTAATTTTTAAATATACTAGACACCAGGCCAGGAAAATTTACTTATCCCAATTTGTTGCTCTAAAAAAATCTGATTGATAAGATACAGGGAAGAAAAACAACACCACACTTACAGGGACTGAGTTTCCCAGGAGGTAGGTGGGATCAAGGCAGGAAGTGAACTCAGGGCTTACTGAAGGGTTCCAGGAGAGGACAGTGCAGAGATCCAGCTAAAATGCCAAGTGGGCCTGGAACTAGCCAACTACTATGACAACCTTTGGGGTAAGGAAGTAGATATCCATCAGAGTGAAGAGATCAGGGCAGGAATATTGATTAGCTCATGGATCTCATGCTTATAAAATGAAACTGGTAATACTGGTGCTTCTCTTCTAAATAAATATTCTGCCAAATTGAGGAACCAATTCAATCAATTTCTTTGAGTGCCTCTGAGAAAAGCACCACAGAAAAGCTCTTTCCTAAAATGACATTGCCTCACTCAATTGCCAGAAAGTATTTCTTCCCAAATAACGTGATTGATGAACCGAAGAGCTTTCAAAGCATGGAGGACCCATGTCATTTACATAAGCCATTTGTCTGAGGTTCCAAATGGAAAAGAGAATCAGTCTCCCATAATTCCTCAAAACACCAAGTGCCCTTATATGGGCTAGACTTGCCTGAAAAGGAGAACAGAATGACATTGCCCAGTGATTCTCCCAGGCTTCACATTCCAAAAGTGTCCCATTAAATGAGTCCAAGCAGTTGCTTCTGAAATCATAAATTCCAAAAGACAATGAAAGTTGCAATCACAAGGGGTAACAGAAGCCAAACACATTAGGAACATGTTCCCTGAGCAAATAGCATAATCCCGGACACGCGGGAACACATGGTTTGCCTCAAACATGTTTCATTTTGTCATCGCATTGAGAGTACAGTATTTCTCTTTGGGTGCAAGAGTGATTGATTTCCTTGGGAGAATTGTTTGTAAGAACATGAAAGTTGCCAAAGCAAACACGTTGGAGGGAAGTGTGGAGAAGGGGAGTAAGAATATTTGGAGTAGATCTGGGTTTGGGAAGTTCATGCAGAGGTGAGACAGTGAGATGTAGAACAAATAAAAACATTCTGCACACTTCATCTACATAAATTATGTTCTGAAATTCACTCTGTGTAGACATTAACTGTGCAGCTACAACTCTCCCTAGTGTGCCTCTAGAATGTGGGCACAAAGCCAATTTTTAAGTGAATGATTTGCAACTTTTCCTCCACATAAATTAATCTATTAATATTTAGATCATCCTGATTTTAATCCACAGAAGTCATGTAGTCATTATTAAAACACCAATAATCTATTTGTCTTTTATGATAGAATTCTATTTCTGACTTGTATTAATAGATTTGTCTTGAAATATGTTGACAAAATGGAAAACATTAGGCATATTTCCTTTGATCTCTTTCTCTGCCATAAAAAACCACCTAAATAATATACAGCATCATTTATAATTGTGTGAAATTGAAATGGTCCTTTTGGTTATTTTCTTTAAATGTATGTTAAATCATGTTAAAGATGTGCATGCAGTTTTAGCTTCTATCAGATGTGAATTTGTTATAAAATACTCATGGCACTTAGATGCTTAAGTGTGTAGTTATATGACAGACTAACAAATGGAATTTTTTTGTTTATTAGGATTTTGTTTTTCATACAGCTATTCTTAGAGTGCAAAATGAGAACTTCTGAGAATTAGCAATAGGATATCTGAATAAACATTCCCATTTAAAGATGATTCTCTAAGTACAAAATAAATAACCCTATACCCCAGAGAATAAAGACTTTTGACCAGGCTTTGTACAATACCCAGATAGCTTTGCTACAGAAAGGTTCTCATCACTCACACTAAGGCAAGTTTCTCTCGGTCCCCCTGCTGTTTGCTCTGCTGCCCAGCTAGTACGTGATGGAAGGAGAAGAGATCACTTATATTAGTCATCTACTGCTGTGTAACAAATTCGCCCCCAAACATAGCAGTTTAAAACCACATTTATTATCTTATAGTTTCTATGGGTCAGGAGTCTGGGCACAGCTCAGCTGGATCCCTACCTCTGGGTCCCTCACATGGCTGTGGTCATCTCAAGGTTTAACTGGGAAGGATCCACTTCTTAGCACACTCACCTGCTTATTGGCTGGAATCAGTTCCTTTCTGGTTGGTGGACTGTGGCCTCTGTTCTTCCAGGGCTGTTGGCTGCAGGCCTCCCTAGGATCCCTCCCATGTGGGCCTCTACCTAGACCATCTTACAGCATATCATCTGGCTGCACCAGTGCTAGCAAGTGACCAAAAGAGAAAGTGCTAGCAAAATGGACAACACAGTGTCTCATAACCTGATGATAGAAGGGACAGCCCATCACTTTTGCTGCATTCTCTATGATGGAAGAAAGTTACTAGATCCAGCTCACACTCAAGGGGAGGGGATTACACAAGGGTGTGAATACCAGGAGGTGTGGATCATTGGGAGCCATGTTAGAACCTGCCTGTTATTTAATATATCACTAATGACTAGAAGGGGTATACTTCCTGTGATGGTTAATTTCAGGTATCAGCTTCACTAGATTAAGGAATACCAAGAAGCCAGGCACAGTGGCTCATGCTTATAATCCCAGTACTTTGAGAGGCTGAGGCTGGAGGATTGCTTGAGCCCAGGAGTTCAAGACAAGCCTGGACAAAATAATGAGATCTCATCGCTACAAAAAAAGTTTAAAAAATTAACTGGGTGTGGTGATGTGTGCCTGTAGTCCCAGCCACTTGGGAGGCAGAGGCAGGAGGATTGCTTGAGCCCAGGAGTTTAGGGTTGCAGTGAGCTACGATGACACCACTGAACTCTAGCCCAGGAAGTACAGAGTGAGATCCTGTCTCAAAAAAAGAAAAAGAAAAAAAGAAGGGAATACCAAGAAAACTGTTAAAGCATTATTTCTGCATGTGTCTGTGAGGGTGTTTCCAGAGGAGATTGCATGTGAGTCAGTGGACTATGTGGGGAAGATCCACCCTCAACGTGGGTGGGCACCATCCAATTGGCTGGGAGCCAGAATAGAACAAAAAACAGCCAAGGAAGGGCAATTTTCTCTGTCTCTCTCTACCCCTTTCTCTCTCTCTCCCCACCCCCCACTGCCCCCAGACCTGGGACACTCCTCTTTTCCTTCCCACAGACATCAGAACTCCAGGCTTTCCAGCCTTTGGACTCCAGGACTTAACACCAGCGGCCTCCCAGGTTCTCAGGCCTTTTGCCTCGGACTGAGAATTACACCAGTAGCATTTGGACTTGGACTGAGCCATGCTACTGGCATTCCAGGGTCTCCAGCTTGCAGATGGCCTGTCTTGGGACTTCTTAGCCTCCATAATCGTGTGAGCCAATTCCCCTAATAAATCCCCTGTCATGTATCTATCTATCTGTCTCTCTACAGTCATCCATCGGTATATGTAGGAGATTGGTTCCAGGACTACCCCACAGATACCAAAAGCCACAGATGCTCAAGTCTCTGATATAAAGTGTTATAGTACTTGCATATAACCTATGCATATCCTCCCATATACTTTCAATCATCTCTAGATTACTTATAATACCTAATACAACATAATTTCTATGTAAATAGTTGTTATACTGTATTGTTTAGGGAATAATGATAAGAAAAAAAAGTCTTTATGTGTTCAGTACAGACACAGATATTCATTTTCTTAAAAATATTTTTGATCCACAATTGGTTGAATCCACAGATATGTAACTCATGGATACGGAGGGCTAACAGTATGTATACACACACACACACACACACACACACACATACACACACACATCTCCTATTGGTTCTGTCTCTCTGGAGAACCCTGACTAATACACTTTCCTTGCATCCTAGATCCCACTTTATACCCTAGGACAGTGGTTCTTACAGTGTGATTCCTGGACCAGCAGCATCACTTGGGAACTTATTATAATATAACAGAATTGCAGATTCTCAGGCCCCCTCCAAACCTACTGAATCAGATACTCTGGGAGTGGGGCCCAGCATGCTGTGTTCTAACAAGCCCACCAGGTGGTTCTGAGCATGCTAAGGGTTGGGAAGTATCGCCTTAGAAACAAAGGGAGCAGAGCTGGCTGGATTTCCCAATTTCCCTCTTATAAAACCACAATCTCAGTCATGGGAATATCTACTCACATCTTCGGCATACTCGTGATTGCTGATAGTTTTAATAACAATGACTTGTAACATAAACCACGAGACATTTTACAATGGAACCCCATATGGCCATATGGCAAATCTAGAAGAGTTTTTGTTTGTTTGTTTTACCTTGGATTTCAATTTTTCAACCTAGTGGATCTCATGGGCCTAATCCCACAGGCTGGTACTTTGTAGGTTTTGAGGCCAAAAGGAACTAGATCACTTAAACAAAAAACAGTTAATCAACACCAAAAAATTCATCCAGTTGTCCAAATGCCAGATTTGTTCATATTCCTTAATTTTCTAAGAGAGTTCTTATACTCTTTACCCACACAAAAATTTTTGTAATGGCCACAGGTGTACTCCTAAGGTGTGAGATGGATAAGAATAGCTAATTCTATGTGATAGGTCCTTCTAGTAGGAATATAACCCTGAGGTGAGTTAGCATCATAGCCATGGAATGCTATGCAAATCTCCACTACTCCCATTTGTGTCCTTTCTGGGCTCTTCACCAGCCTTTCAAACTCATCATCTTTGGGAGGCCTCCATGGTGTGCAGGAAGGACAGTAGGCTCTGGGGATGGAAGATCTGGGTTGAAATCTAAGCTCTCCTACTTAGTACAGTCATGGGCTGCATAACAACGTTTCAGTCAATGACAGACCACATATACAATGGTGGTCTCATAAGATTATAATACTGTATTTTACTGTATCTTTTCTATGTTTAGATACACAAATACTTACCATTGTGTTACAACTGCCTACAGTATTCAGTACAGTAACATGCTGTACAGGTTTGCAGCCTAGGAGCAAAAGGCTATACCACATAGCCTAGGTGGGTAGTAGGCTGTACCATGTGGGTTTGTGTAAGTATACTCTATGATGTTTGCACAGTGACGATCACCTGACAACACATTTCTCAGAACGTATCCATCATTAAATGATGCATGACTGGACACCCATACTAGTCTATGACTTTTGATCAGATGGATCAGTAGTCACCCAGCATAGCAGTACAAATGTCAGCTATCTGAAAGTATGAATTACTGCAGCCCTACAGTTCCAGCTGGACAGATCCTTTAGGCTAAAATTTATGGTGAGAACAGTTTTTTATCTTTACTATTTTGCCATTGGATAAGTAGACAAAGCCAATCAACTCCAAATTATTTTACCCACATTATTCATCTGGTAGATTAGTCAATTCATTCATCAGTCAGAAAATATTTATTGAATGCTAATTATGTACAAGAAATTATGAAAATACAAAGAATTACAAGGCATGCCTTTACTTTTAAGTAGCCTGAAATATAATAGATACCTAATAGTGGACTTAGTAAACATGGGCACTTCACAGAAGCTCATATAGAATTAATGCCAAATAAGTGGTCCACATAATAAATCATAAAGTGTTGGAGAGACAAGCCTTCCACTGGGGGAAGTAAGACTAATAGAGCGCAGGCTCTGGCATCAGACCACCTGGATTTGAATCCTAGCTCATTTGCTTGCAGATATATGACATTGGCAAGCTGCTTAACCGCTCCATGCTTCAGTTTTCCCCTCTGAAAAACAGGGATGTACCTTGTGGGATGACTGTGAGAATTAGAGGAGATAACTTTATAACATACTTAGCATAATACCTAGCCCAAAGTACTCCATATATATTACCTATGTAGTAACAGTATTCGTGGAGTAATAATATTCATGGAGAAGGTAAAAACCTCAACTGGATTTTATGTGATGCAGACTACAGAGTAAAGAGGAAAAGATATAGGTATGGACTATATCATCAATAGTGCAAAACACAGGAAAATTGCAGTGTCTGATGGAACAGTATGTTTGGCCCCATTGTAAAACATCTTGAGTATAAAATGAACTTAAGACTTCATCATGTAATCAATAGAGAACCACTTTCAGTTCTTGAGTAGAAGTGGATATGATGAAGAGGTTTTTGGAAAGTTAATCTGTAGCATATATTGAGCAAATGGGAGACTGGAGGTAAGGAGACCAGAGGGGGAATAAAGGTATTTCAGTGATACAGGCACAGGGTGCTAGGTGCCCAATCTCTGATGATTAACAGTGGGAGTGGAGAAGAAGGGAGAAAAGAGGTGAGCTTTTGCGGAGGAAGAATGGTCAGACTTGGCGAATGACTGGATATGAGAATTAACGTGATGAAGGAATAAAAGACAATTTTGAAAATGGTAGGCCTGGGGTTAATGGGAAAATTGAGTATTACTGTTAGAATTAAAGCAGGCAAGAAGCGGGGTCAAACATGGAAAGAGGCATGTCTTAGACAGGTTGGGGCTTACTAAGAAAATATTTATTGTCTAGCAGAAAGTTGGGAATTCAGGACTAGAGCTTGGAGAAGATGTTGGGAATGAGATCTGGTTATCACTTGAGTGAGGAAGGCTCGATGCTATGGCTGGGGGAAAACATAAGCAGGATTTGTTCCCCCAGCTCACTCTCTCTTTCACTTTTCCCAGCTGGCTCCAGCTAGTAGTCTAGCACTCTGCACCCTTCTCCCCATCCACCCTTTGTCAGGGTGAAAATTAAAAACACACTCTAGATGTCTAAGAGCCATCTCTAAAGTCACCCTTCTTCTTCTTCTCTTATTCCCATGTGGAAAATTATGTATCCCATAGAACATTTCCACTTAGGAGTCAATATAATAGAACTATGTTCAGGAAGTTAAACATATTTCAACAGCTACCCACATACTCAACTGATGGGACCCCTAGTCCACCCTCTTCCAGCTCCTCATATCCAAATGGTTCTAAGCACTGCCAAAGAAACCCTAGATTTTGGTGATCACATTTAGAAGTGTCCACTGCTTACTTTATGTGCATTTAGTTGACTCAGTGTGACTCCAGTATTCACACCACCACTTGCTAAAAGCACTCTCTTTCATATCACTATTTTTATATAGTTTATTGACATATATAATTTCTGCTCCTTCTTCAAAGTTCATCTCAAACATTACCTCCTCTGGGAAGCTTTCCATGTCCCTCCCATAGTTATTTTTTTCTCTGTGGTCTTATACTAATCAGTGCATATTTCTATTGAAGCACATCATATACTGTAATATTTTAATTAGCGTGCATGTCCCCCACACCTCCAACCATATGTCTTATTTTTTTTTTGAATCCATAGCACATCTCATCATGCCTGGCACACAGTAGGTGCTCACTAAATGCAAGACAAATAAATGGATGATTAAATGTGGGTCTTTGGTTTCCTTTGATCAGTTGTATTAGTTACAATATAAGTTTTTAAATGTGATCTTTATTTGTATTTTTTCAACCCTTATGCTACTTTGTCTATAATGTTATATAGGCCCAAGAATCTGGTACCAAATTCCCAAGTTTTGACACTTTTATAGCATTTCGTAAGAAGTGGTTTTAGTTATTTATTCTTCACATATTTTATTGACCTCTTAAAATGTTCGAAATTTTTTAAGACTTCTACAAGGGGCTGGGCACTATGGCTCACACCTGTAATTTTAGCACTTTGGGAGGCTGAGGCAGGAAGATTGCTTGAGGCCAGGAGTTCGAGACCAGTCTGAGCAAGAGCGAGACCCTGTCGCTACAAAAAATACAAAAATTAGCTGGGCATGGTGGTGCATGCCTGTAGTCCCAGCTACTCAGGAGGCTGAGGCAGGAGGATCACTTGAGCCCAGGAGTTTGAGGTTGCAGTGAGCTATGATGACACCACTGTACTCTAGCCAGGGTGACAGAGTGAGACTCTGTCTCAAAAAAAACAAAAAACAAAACAAAACAAAAAAACTCACCAAGACTTCTGTAAGGGTATTATAGAGCAAAACAATATATTGTAAGTTGCTTCATTGTTTAAATAATAAGCTATTTTAAAGCAAATCAAGAAATGAAGAAAAAGTTAAAATAATTACTAGAGATTTTTCTATAATAAAACCATTTTTATCAGATACTCATGATGTAATTCTTCTGCTCAAGTTTCTTAGTTTCTGTGTGGTCCCTTCTGACTTCTTTAAACAGACAGAAGCCCATCTATGTGAGCAGGTAGATGAATGGGTGGAATGAAAGAGGCCAGTCTCTTTCTTCACATATAAATCTCCAAGAATAATAGGATACATGTGTGCAAAAGTGGTAAACCACTAATAATATTTATAACTCCACAATTCCTAGTGGAAATAAAATAATAAAGCAATAAAACATTCAAGGAAAAGAACAAGTACCATGGTTAAAACACTGGTATCAGGGCTCGAAACTTGTCTGAAGTCCAGTCACTCATGATTTGGGCTGTTTACAGTAGGAATTTAGATTGTTTTTATGTCATGGTCCACTTACAAATAGGCAGGCCAGAACTCCCGGGTGGGGTCTGCATTCAACCTGTGCCATAATTTCTGCTAAGCACAAAGGCTGAGCATACTCTTTGTCAGTGGAGATTTTTAACTACTTAACTATCGGTAGTACTGGTTGAGTCACCTTTAAGCTTTGGTGGAGGGAGTAAGGGAGTTACAATTATGTTTAAAGTCAACAAAAATTTCACTTGCAATAGTTCAGAATTATAAAATAGGTAAGGCAATATGTATTGCTTTGCCTTAGAAAAAGATTAATAAGTGTTACTCTTTAAACACTTGATACCTTATTTAATGTACTATTTCCAAAATAAGCTGTAAACATTTTTAAGAACCACTGTTAAAACATGACTAGAAATGAGGCAATTTTTTAAAAACCTTCATCAGAACTTATACATGTAAATGAATGTTTCCTCCTAAGCAATCACCCTGAGAACCTACCAATACCAGTGATGCTGTCATTCCTGAGAACATTTTGAGAGCTCTCCTATTATAGCCAGTTTACAAGTCACACAAGATGATAAATCTTCAAGGACACATTAGTTTTGAAAAAAAAATGTTTTATTCAACTTGGTCATCTGCTTCATTGACCATATTTGACTCTCAGTGACATTTGGCCATTTGCAAAATTAAATCCACTCTCAAAGAATAAGGTTTTTCAAACGAATGGGTAATAATTTTTTGTGTTCCAAAATGTTTTCAGTATTGGGCCCAATGATAGGAAATACAATGGAAAATTATCAGTCTTTTAAACATTGCTTATAATATACCTGTTGCAAGGACAGGACTAGATTAGTTGTCCTTATTAATTATGAAAAATCAACCAATGAAAGCTCTTGTCATCAGCAGAAAGTTTTATTAATAAAACAATGACTGAAGGATCCTTTACTTATTTTCTGTTTATTTTGAAATAATTATAGATTCACAGGAAGTTGCAAAAATAGTACACTGAGTTCCATGCACCCTTCACCCATCTTTCTCCAGTGGTGATGTCTTATATTAATATAACTGCAGTACAATATCGCAATGAAGAAACCGACATTGTATAACACTTTTAGGTGTATTACAGGCTTTATTCAGTTTTTGCCAATTTTTACATGCATTTGTGCGGGGGAGGGGTGCAGGGGGTGTAGCTCTATGCAGTTTTATTCCATGTATAGATTAGTGTAAGTGCCACCAGAAATACAAAACTCTTCCATCACTACAAAGGACCTCCCTCCTGATATCCTTTTAAATTTGGACCCCTACCCTTTCCTTGTCCCCTGGCAATCACTAATCTGTTCTCATCTCTATAGTTTTGTCATTTTGAGAATGTTATATAAACAGAATTATGCAGTATGTAACTTTTTGAGGTTGACTTTTTTCACTAAGCATAATGCCCTTTAGATCCAGTTTGTTGCATGCAACAATACTGTATTCCTTTTTATTGGTGAGTAGTATTCCTTTGTATGTATATCACAGAGTTTCACCATTGAAAAGACAACCATATGGTTTGTCTTTTCTTTTTTCCTTCCTCCTTCCCTTTCTTTCTTTCTTTCTTTCTTTCTTTCTTTCTTTCTTTCTTTCTTTCTTTCTTTCTTTCTTTCTTTCTTTCTCTTTCTTTCTTTCTTTCTTTCCTTCTTTTCTTCCTTCCTTCTTTATTTCTTTCTTTCCATTATTACAAATAAAGCTGCTATGGACATTCATGTAAAAGTTTTTCTGCAGACATAGATTTCCATTTCTCTGGGATAAATGCCCTAGAGTATGGTGGTTGGGCTATATGGTAAGTGCATGTTTCGTTTTGTAAGTAACTGACAGACTATTTTCCAGAATGACTGTACCACTTTACATTCACACCAGTAATGTACAAGAGATCCAGTTTCTCTGCATCTTTGCCAGCATTTGGTATTATTGTAATTTTTTATTTTAGCTACTCTAATAGGTGTATAGTTTTAATTATTTTGGGAAATTACTGATTCAATTTATTTGACTGGTCCTATAATTCAGTGGGGATGACTTGTCTTCACACTGTCTTCTTGAATATGAACTCCAAGCCTTATTTTATATTTTCATATTAATTTTTAGATTTAAAATTATAAAAAGATGTGCTCTCTACTTCAAATTTACCACTGCCCAATATAAGCAACGAAAAACTCACTTTAGGCTCTTCCACCTGGCCTCATAATTTTTCCCATGGCATAAACATGGCTTTGCCTAAAAATGCTGTTCTTTCTGGGGGAAAAGTCCTCCTGGCTGCATTCTCTGGTTTCTGTTGAGGGAGGAGCACTAATGATGGGCTGCTCTGGTTGCCCCTGGCTGGTTACTTACAGCACGAATTCATGAGAGAGCTGGTTTGGGGGCTGGATTGCTGGAGATGCTAGGAGTGAGCAGGACAATCATAATTCTGCAGGTTTGCTGTACTTTTCTCTGTTCAAAGTTAACTGGTCTGTATGGTGACCCATAGATGGGACAAAGTAGAGACTGCTATGTTAGTTGCAAAATGAACACTTTGCTTTCAAACTGAATTCAAAGTGCACTTGACCGGCTGTTGCATTAAGTACTTGCACATCTGAGGTAGAACAAACTGGATGCCATTTACTTTCCCCCTCAAGTTCATGTCATTCTTTGTGAAGAGGCCCTAAGTACCTACTACTAGTCTTAGGGAATGAAATGACAAGTAGGAAATAGAATCCAATTACAAAAGCAGCATGTGGCTTCTGCCTCCTTGCATTTACCCACAGTTGCATCTTGAAAGTGACTAATAGTTACTATGGGTAAATTATTTCATTTCGTTTATTTACTTATAATCATAAGATTACCTCTGCTGATTCATAATGAAATGCTGAAGGTTTTAGGGAGAGGGGACATTTAATTTCAGTAAAGCCTTCCAGCATTTGCTTCCCATTCTTTGCCTATATAAATTGTCTTACCATTTATATTGTTTTATAAATAGAAGTTTGAACAGATGAATCTTACAAACATACTGATAAGTAAAAGAAGCCAAACAAAGGACTACACACATACAGTATGATTCCATTTATATGAAGTTCAAGAATATGTAAAAACTAATCTCTGGCGAGAGAAATGAGAATAGTGGTTGGAAGTGAGATGGTATTTTTTGGAAAGCGTCATGGAGGAGTTTTCCGGGGTGTTTAAAATGTTCTATAACCTGATCTAAGCAGTAGTTACACAGGTGCATATATATGTACAATTCACCAAGTTGTATACTTGGGAGTTGGACACATTATTGTACGTACATTATTCTTTAATTGCAATTTAAATTAACAACTGATACGAAAAAATAAGAGGTTTGTTGATAAAAGCACACAGTGGGTTTTGGTTTTCCATCTCAAAGTTTCCAGAAATTTTTAAATTTTGCATATTGTTATTTTTCCCAGTGCAAATGAACCACTCTTCTAATCTCTTTCTATTTCTCTGCCCCTCCCAGTTTCTTAACTAATTAGATTTATGTTGCAATTTCATGCATATCGTAACTGTTAAATTAAAATATTGTGAAGCAGAGTGTGGAAGCAATAAAACTCTATTAAGATCAGTTTAGGCCTTTAAAAATTCCATGATTCCTTTCACTCATGTGACATCTTTCATTCCTTGTTTTGAAGTTTGGATCCAAGGAATTTTGCATGCTGTGGGTTGACATTTAGTTAATAGCATCTTTTGCTGAGGTTCTATTTTCTAAATTAACAAGATCAAGAACAGTGACCTGATGATATTCCTTTGTACATCTGGCTCTTTTCCAAAACGAAGGATTAAGAAGAGGGAGGGAGGGAGGGAGAATCAAACCTTCTTGGTTACCTTTATTTTAGGGCAAAGTGTGTTTCAAATTTTTGTAAAAACATCAGATACCACCCTCCCACTAACAAACACCCCACCACCCCACTACACACAGACAAAATCTGTAGTTGCAGTATGTCTGCTATTTCTCATTTCTCTTTTGGGTCCCTAATATCTTGTGCCTGGAGTCTTTCCTACTAAGCCATGAAAAAGATAAAGTAAAAATACATGTACATATAAACTATGGGGATAGAACCAAGTCAGGTTTAACTTCTTAAGACACATTTGGGGATGGGCTAAGAGGGAAGGAAGAAGGCTGAGGAGCATACTACGACTCTCTGTCTAGGTGCTCAACACACATTTCTTAAAAAGAAAAGACTAATGACAAAAAGTACAAATGATGCAAGCAAGGAACTCCTACACAGAATGTGAAGCCAAGGATAGTGGATTCAGGATGGCATCTGACCCACTTTTCTCTCATTCCCAAATGCTTTACTTGGAAATATCATGTTGGGGGGGGGGTGAGCTTTACATAAAGAATGTGAGAAACACGGAGGAGGACAGATGGAGAGGAAAATATGGAGCCTACCGAATGCAAAAGGGGTGCTTTCCAAGACAGAATGAGAGAACTAACTAGGCGCCTTTTTTCCACTCCACTGCCCCCCACGTCTGGGCTGTGCTGTGCGCTCTAACGCAGTTGCTTGGGAGGAGGGCGAAGGGGCTCAGGGCCTGGGGATGGGTGGGAAAGCAAGAGCCGGGCAACAGGTGGGGAGGTGGCGGACTTTTGTCTCGGGGAAGGAAATCGGCTGCGCTAAAAGGGCGGAAAGCAGTAGCACGCAGAACTAGTGCCTGCAGGGTCCCAGGCGCTCTCGCCATCGCCCGGGCTCCTCTAATTAGAGAGGGGATGCAGAGTGGCATTAGTTCCCAAACGTTTTAATCGAGCCTCTTTTCAATAGCCAGAGATAAATGTAGCCACTGTTACTCTATGCTGAATGGGTCGCAAAGGCCCCCGCCCGGCCCCCAGCGTGGCCATTCAGGGCTCTTTTCACAACCCCTAAGCGGCTCAGTCCCTGGACCTAGCGACACTCCAGAGCGCTCCTAATTAGTCTAATTAGAAAGGTGGATTGATAGATGGGAAGAAGACAGAGTTGGGTTAGGAAGATGCTCAATGCTGCCAATCTCGGCTGGGTTGTAGCTTATTCTCTGCGTAAAGAAAAGGCCGCAAAGGAGGTTGGAGCCGAAAGCCCACCCGGCCGCGCCGAGGCTCGGCTCTGGCCCGCTCGCTGGCTGGGCGGTCTTTGACCCCGCGCCTCCCGCCCACAGCCGGAGGCGGCAGCGGGAACCGTCCGCTTCCCCAGGGAGCGTGTCCCGGCCGCGGTCTCCGGCCTTCGCCGAGCGAGGCGGGAGGGAAGGGCCGCGGACAAGTGAGCACGGCCTCATGCCCCAGCCCTGCGCCACTCCGCCCCTCCTGGCCCCACGGCCGCCCATTCCTCACCCGGAAAATCGTGGGGAGACGCGGCCTCGGCGGCGCAGCGGCCGGGCCTGGGGAGCTGCCGGCGGAAGGTCGGTGCGGGGCCTCCGCGTCGGGCCGCGCCACGTGATAGCTCCCCGCGCCCTCCCGCCCCGGCCTCGCGCGCTGTCGGAGCAGCGCCTCCTCCCAGTAAAGCCCAAACCCCAAGAAGGGAGTAACTTCGGGCTGGGGACGTGGCCTACTTGCGCGGCTGTGGGGTGGTGCGCCCGCGAGTGTCTTTGCCCCGCTCCGAGCGCAGGCCGGTCACCCGGGCCGCCGCTCCTCCCGGTCGCTGGGCGCGGAACGGCCCCGGCCTCAGGCCCCGGCCCCGCGCATTCCTGCGCTCGCCGTTGCCGGCGGGAGGCGGGGAAGGGAGCAGCCCGGGTGGCTTGGAGAACACTGAACCTTTAATTGGGCTATAAATCAGACAGGGGGGTGCGGTGGAGTTTGTGCAGGTGTAAAAACAGAGGGGAAAGCCCGGGCCGAGCAGCCAAAGCGCCCGGGCAGGTCAGAACCTCCAGCAAACTAACATCTTGATAAGTCCGCTGACAACAAAATAAACAGTGGAGAGGGGTGGAGGAGGCGGGGGCGCAGTCGCCCGCGGCCCGCTCGCAGCAGCACGGCGGCCGTCTGCTAGGAGAAGGCAGGCCGCTCTCGGTTTTTTGTTTGGGGCTTTGCGGGGGACGGAGGGAGTAGAGCAGAAGAGAGAAGCAAAATTATCTTCGTCTTCGCCCTCCCCTTTGCAGCGTCGCATTCCCGTGGACCGAGGGCCCCGGGAATGTTTGACGGTGAAGGTTTGGGAAGTGCGCGCTGCCTCGCCATCCCCCGCGAGGTCGGGGGGCCGGAGCTGCTGGGGACTGCAGACCAGGCCCTCGGCGAGAGAGGCGCGGGTCTCAGCGCCCCTCCCGGACACAGCGCCACCGGGAGGCAAACCACCGCTCCTGCGTCATTTCAAGGGCTGACTCTGGGAAAACACTACACTACCCGGCCCCTGGCCGAAGGAAGTTAAAAAAAAAACCAAGTAGAAAGGGAGATCGGAAACTAATTCGTGCACTGCTTGGGAGCAAAACCCTGTCAAAACCCTATCGAGACGGTGGCACAAGCGGCAAGCGGATTCACAGACAAAGGAAAACAATATAAGTCCCGTTAGATCATTTTTCTGGACATTGTTTAAGGTTTAAAAGGGACCAAATCGTTTCAAAATGTTGCCAGTAAAAATTATCCTATGTGGAATGCAACTAATCCTTTTAGGTTCCTGTCAACTGTTTCCACAGAAGGAATCCGATTTTTCAAATCAAAGATCCAAAAGTCTTTGGGGAGAGATTTATTACATGCCAGAGCTTTAGTTACAGAATAGAGTTACAATAACAACCCGCACCCACCAACTCCCTAAAATAAGGGATCTCATCCCACATAATTCTAAAGACGTGTGGGAGATCGTTTGCTGGAGTCCTGCTATGTATGCAGATGGGAAGCCGGTGAGGGAAAGGGGGAGGAAGGCAGAAATATTAAATTCCTTAAATAGAAAAACAGAGCACAGAACACCTCAGCATTTTATTTTTGTCCTCTGTACCTCTGGTTATTTTTGAAGGAAAAAACAAAACCCAAGCTTGGTGACTTGGGCACAGTTCATCGGCAATGACAACTTAAAAGTGAAGTTAATGCTGGAATTGAATACAGACAATCTCTTGGACACCTACAGTCCCCCAGTGATTCAAAACCTGGACTCTGAGTTTACATATTGAAGATACATCTACAGTTTTTGCAAGTGGGAAAATATTTATTTAAAAGTGTATAAAAGAATGCAAGAAAAAAATACCTGCTTTAAGTTTTCTTTGATTTGTAATAAAATGTTTAAGCATGGAGAAAAGTGCCCTAGAGTTTTTTGTTAACCATGTCTCTGTATTTAACTCTTCACAAACCCACGTGAACATAAACTCATTCCATGTAGGTCAGAGTATCCGTTCACAGTAGTATCTTAGGGCTGATCACAAACCATCGCCCTCCCCCTTGTCGATTCTTCACAAAGAACTGGCAGCCTGGGATACCCTCCCCCTCGTCAGTTCTTCAGGGAGAACTAGCAGCTAGGACATGAGATGATCTATTAGTAAAAAGCCATAAAAACTTGGAAGGAAATTCAAAATCATAGTGCCTGAAGGAGTTTGGCATTGACTTAACCTCTGTACCACAGAGGCACATAGGTGTTTTAGGCATTTTGTGAGTAAATTGGGCACACCAGAAAGATATTGTCAAGAAGCTATTGTCAGTTTCATTTATAGACCAGTGAGATTTTTGGTAATGAGAAAGTGGTTTTGTTAATGGAGAAATGAAAAATTTATTTTCCCAGCCTTTCAGCCACTCCATTGTTTCCTGCTAAAATGTCTTGCTCCTCTCGTTCCACAGCATATGCTTATGCTATTAGGGGCAGCTTGATGGTGGGAATTTTTAAATTTGTTTCCTATATTTAAATCTAGAATAAAGGGATTTGCAATATAGCAAGTGCTCAATAAATAGTGCAGACTAATCCCACTTTTTAAAGCTTAGAGGTTAAAGAGATGATCAGTAAGTAGGGGAAAGAAACAGAGGAAAAGACTAGAAAAGTGGATTTAAAACATCAGTAGTTTGTTTATTTTAGAAGGGGGGAGAAAGTTATCTGTCCAAATACTCATCTGGCTGAAGTAAGAGAAAACACAATACCATCTCTTTTATCTTCATTATTTCTAGAAAGGACTAAATAACTATTTCATAGATAGGAGTGGGAATTTCAAAGATGACTTTTTATATATAACCAAGGATTTCTTTTAACTAATTTAAAGATCTAGGATTTAGAAGTTTTTCTGTTTTTCCTTGAAAAATAAGGATGTCAGGAAAAGCCACAAAGGGATCATAATACTTTATATCAGTATAGGTTTATGTTTTCCAAAACATTTTCACATAAATTGTATTATTTGATTCTCACAACTTGCCCCTATCCCACAAAAAATATAAAGGTGAAAACTGATCTAGCATTTAATTTCAACCTAGTCTCCATTCTTTTGCAGGCTTTGAAGATTTGGTTTTTTGGTGTTTTTGTTTTTTTTGTTTTTTGTTTTTTTTTGTTGTTGTTTTTGGCTTGTGATTTTTTTTCTCTCCCTAGACAATCATCTAACAGAACATAATCTTGCACAGTCATTTTCACATATGCAAAACTCTGCATAAAAATAAGCAAAAATAGAGATAGAAAACCAAGTTATTTTTCCTTCATAATGACCCTTTATTGTAGACTTTTCAGAAAATATGTAGTTTCTTTTTAATGCCAAAAATATCTGCCTTCTAGCTATTTTAACAGGAATTTCTAGCCAAGTATGCAAAGACACTCTGCCTTTTGCCACAAGTAATCCTTGCCCTTCTTTTTTTTCTTTGCCAGTCTGTTATTGACCAGTAGTTGCAAGTAAGAGAGAATCCTTGGTCTGTCCCTGGCTCCTCTGGGACAGGGAGATGCAGGCCAAGCCTCAGAGCTTCAGATTCATCCTGTGCCCACCCCCACACCAAACCTATTCTTCTCCTAGTGCTCAGTGGACTGGCTGGACCTAGGGACACATTCCATACAGTTTCATTCTGCTTAACAGGCTAGATACATTCTCCTAGCAGAAGCATCCTATATAAGGGAAACATCCCATCTTGAAAAATAAAATCACTCTCACTTTAAGAATAGAAAAATATCTTTCCAAACCTCCTAATTTCAAATTCAGAATCAGAATTTTCCAGATTCTCTAAATAAACCTGCTGATATTGACTGCTTTTCTTCCTGGAATAGATTTTTGTTTTTTTAAAGTCTAGAATTAAAAAGAAAAATGTTTCTGGTCTTAAAAAAGAAACCCACATTTGCTCTAGAAAAATCAATGTTCTCTTGCATTAAGCACTGTCCCTTGGAAAGCTTGCCATATGCACTCTCCTTTGCACTTTGCAGCTTACAATTAATGAGGCGCAATCCTTGCACTGGCCCTAGTCTGAGTGTCTCTGTGTCGGATGTCTCTGTACTGGACAAAGCAGCCACCAGAGTCCCAGCCTGAGGAGGCCAGGCTTCAGTGAGGTTTTTGGGTGACACTAGGCAAGAACCAGCTAGCAGGCAGTTTGAAATTCCCCCACAAGCATTTTAGGGAGACCTCTGGCCAGGCAGGTAGATCAATTGTATAAGGGCTAAAAGGACTGGCCCAAGTCTCATCATGTGCAGCTGTTCAAAGACTGTAAAATCTCTTCAAGGGTGTGTCTGGGCGGGAGAGTGGGGGGCACATTCTCAGAAAAATATTTAATTTTCTCGTTAAATGTTAAATCAGTTCATCTGACTCCTCACATATTCTTCCCTTTTCTACACAGGGAGGATATGCCCCTATGGCTGCTCTTAAGATTGGCTTAGCAGTTTAGCAAAAGCCTCTAAACTGGCAGATCCTGATCACTAAAAATCAGCAAGAGAAGCAGAGGAAATGGGTAAATAGCACAAAGGTGAGCTGTATGTTTGTGTGTAATGTTTTAAAGATAGTTGATGTAAAAAGTAGGGGGGAAGAAGGGATGCTAGGAGAGTATAACATAGAAAGATCTAGGTGGAGGAAGCTGATGCCGCTGAAATAATTGCCTATTAATTCCAAATGCATCTAAAACAAGGTTCTTGGAAGACCTGGCTGGAGGTGATGGGGAGGAGGGTGTGGCGAGAATGTGGGGGAAAAAAGTATGTAAGAAATAAATGATTCTTCTAAACGGTGACCTCTAAGGCAACTTCCCTACCACAGTGGGAGTTAAATAAATCACAATGATGACAACAAACTAGCAATGTGCTCTAATGGAAATAAAATGGGATTTAAATGCTGAAGTCCTAGTAGCTGTGACCTTGGGCAAGTCATTTAATCTCTTTTGAGCCTTGAGATCTTTATTTGTAAAATGGGGTCAATAATAATTCTTGTTCTCATGATTTCACAGTGTAGTTAAGAGAAATATTAGTGAAAGTTCTTTTAAAAAGTCAATGTGTGGTGACGGTATTGACTGGAATAGACAGGAAAGGAGTTCCAGGACATTCATAACATCTGCTTCTTGATCTGATGCTGGTTGTACATATGTGTTCACTTTGTGAAAGGTCATTAGAATTTGTACATTATACTTTCCTAAAATTTTCTCTTTTTACTTTTAAAAGTTAGAATAGCTCAAAACAAGTTTTAAAGTTAGGATGCTGATGATAATGACAAGAAAAATTATAAATATGATTCAGAAGCTCACAGTTTTTATCCTCATTTCTCTTCCTAGCCATCCGATCATGCCTAGAAACGCGGGACTCAAAAAGAGATCAATGATAATCATCAGCTGTTTTTCTCTGTGTTTTGCTTCTTACTGACCAGTATTTTCCTGGTAAAGAAGCTAGAGGAATAAACCAGGAAGTTTCCTGCATGCCAGAGGGGTCAACAAGAAAAAGGAGCCCAAGCTGTTCACATCAAGGGAAAGATGTGATTAGAGAGATGTGACATGTGAAGAAATTATCTGAAAAGTGAATTCAGTTGGGAAAGTATAAGCCCCAAAGAGCCCTGAGCAGCTGGTCATGATCAGATTCTCCATCTTTCTGTCAGATGTAATTGTATCCAAGTTGGCATGGTATTTATTGCTAAAGTTGAAGGGCCAGATTTTACACTAAACATATTTACACATTTACATTTGTTGCCCTATAAACACACCACATTTCACTGGCCATGACATCAAACACATTTACCAACAAAAGGCATATGTCTAATTACAAAATCATAGAGGAGAAGGGCAGCAAGTGGCAGCTGATGGGCAATGAGCGTGCATGCCTCTGTATGTGTATGTGTGACCCAGCTGCACCACCAGGAAACCGGCAGAAACAAGAATGAATGCAGACAATGCTGAGCCCACTTCACTTGTCCTCTGCTCCCCAGGCCTGTCCTTGTCTGGTTCAGTTCTAAAGGGGATGGGGGACCCCCTGGCATTCCAATTAGATGCATGGTTACCCCCCTGGAGGAGCCCTGAGAGACTAGGGCGGTTCCTGGACAGATTTCTGATTTGGATTGAGTTTGATGCTGATACGACCTTTAAATTGCCCCCAAATGACTTTTCTCAGTCAGTAATAAAAACAGGTGTGAGCAGAATGTGTAGCCAGCAGAAATTTTTAAAATTATAACTAGAGTCCTCAATTCCTGGCTTTGGGTAGTAAGATCAGATCCCTACCCATCAATAGCAGTTGTAATAACATGGTTAGCCGCTCCAAGCTCGGTCCTCAGTCAAGCAAGGAAATCAGAGCCACTGGGGCCAGAGAGAGAAAAACAAAACAGCCTCAACCACTGGCCTCAGACAGCCTTTAATAAATGACACAGGCTGGTATTCCATCAAAATAATCACCTTCCATCAGAATAACCACCTCCCCCAGATCTCTCAGAGGACAGGCTACAGGAAGAAATGGTGGGTTTATAAAAAAGAAAAAACTGTGAAGGGCAGAAAAGCCTTTTCTGAGATGAATGCTTACTACATTCACTGTAAGAATTCTGATAATAAAATATATCCAGAATTCCATTCCATCAATAGAAAGTTTCAGCAAGAAAGGGCAGTTGAGTAGGGGCCAGAGAAGTAGAGATGGTAAACAGCTTCAGTGAGTAAAAGATGAGAAAGGTCTTCCCAATTTTTTCCTTCACCTCTACAATTTCTCTTTTTCTTTTTTTAGAAGGAAGGGAAGTGGCCCTTAAATAAATGCATGGGATGGGATGGAAAGGAAACACATTGTTGAGCAGAAGCACTAACTTCTTATTTTAAAGAAATAAAATAATTATCCAACAGAGAAAAACGAAATCAACCAAGGAACGATCTAAGGTCATGACACCATGTGTGGTACAAGGAGCAATTCAATCCATAAGGGCTTCATTACCCCGCAATAGATAACATTTGACTAAATCTAGCTGCAGATTAAATCTCTGCAACACAACAGAGTCGTGAATGAAGAGGCTCCTTTTTGTGTGGTCCTTCTCCAGGATCTGCCTGAACCATTAGCCCCAATATATCCCTCTCCCTATTAACTGCAATTCCCTTTCGACTGAGCTTCAGTCATTTGTCTCGAGGCTCTACGGGGGCGTTTGATGAGCGGAGAAACAAGGAGAAGGAGAGAAAAGCGTCGGGTTAATGAGTTGTAGCAAATCCACACTTTGTAGTTGGGAGGAGGAGAGCTGGTGACCAATGTTTGTCCAACTGGTTTATTTTTCGAGACCCAGCCTATTGAGGAAGGCTTGTTCAAGCAGGCTTCGTTCCTACAAACACACAAACATCCTTCTGTTTGCCTACGAAGAAAAGGGGACCAGCGCTGGATTTGCATGCGAATGAGGAGCCCCAGGAGGTGCCGTCCTTGCCCATCAAAGGCCGCGGTAGCCCGGCGGCCCGGCGGCCTTTGTTCCAGCACCTGCTCGCCTGCGCGGCCTGACGGGGCGCGCCCCGCGCTCCTGGCTCGCCCGTCCACGATCCACGGCCCCCGTGTCACTCCTGGCCTCCCCCGCAGCCCTCGCCCAGCGGCCCTCGGCCTACACCTCTCACAGCTCCTGTCTCACCCGCCCCGCGGCCCTACCTTCCCCCAGTCCCATCGGCTGCTGAGCAGGCCTGCGGGGTCAGCAAGGCCAACAGCGGAACCCCAAACCCGGAGGCTGGGGAGCCGAACCTCAGGACACGACGCCCGAAATTGAGGCGGGTGGGGTGTGAATGGTCTTATGGCCCAGAGGCTCACACTGCGCTCCATCTGTTAGAAACAGGCCTTGCGGGCCCCAGCGGGCGAAAGTGAAGCGGGATCCCAACGCTGGGACTCGCAGCGAGGCCAGCGCTGGATCGCCCAGTGTCTTCCTGCCATTGTCTTAAATACACTGACACCCCGGAAGGTGGAGCCCGTCCCCGCGCTTTTTAAATTCTGGGGAATCTGAACGAGAGAGAGGAGAGGAGGGGAGAGAGATTAGCCGGGACTCTCTACTTTCAGGACATCCACGCATTATGCAAAATTTTTAAAAATACAAATGGTTTTGGTTTTGGCTCTCTCTCCTCCTAATTACTTTCAGACCTGTATTTCAGATCTGTGCGTTACAGAGGCTACAAGGCGCGCCAGCAGTGTCCGTGCCGCTTGGCTGCTTCTGCTAACGCCTCTCCACCCAGGGCGGCGCGTGGGATCCCGACGTTCTCAGGTTCAACGTCTCCTCTTAGCCGGGCTAGGGTAAAAGTAACTTTTGTATACACGATTTTAGTCTAACAGTATTTCAATTTGTATCTATATATTCACTGGTGAGTTTGAGGGTTGAGTGTGTTTAACCTGTTCCAAACATTTGATAGTAAAAAATAGAACTTCATTTTGAGCCCGCGAGAGTCATTTTTTTCTACCTAAAAAGAGACAAGGCGTCAAGAGTGAATATCACTGCAAAATATTGACCTATAATGCAGACTTCATTAACTTGGCAAGTTAAATCTACAGATCCTCAGATATATACCTGTCCATTTTAGAGAAATTGAATATACAGATTTAATCTCCATTGATATTAGGCATTTAAATTATATATTAGACATGTCTTGGTTTTACTTAGAGCCACAATAATTTCTATAGTCATCAAAACTAGTATCTCACATTTTTTCAAAGAACTAGGAATTGTGTGCAATAAGCAGTTAATAAAAAGACAAAATTTTAAAACAAATATCCTAAATCACCTAAATTGTATAAATATAATTAGTTTAACAAACACCTGATATATTGCCATTTTTATTCTTTAGAGCATATACTTATCCTAAAGTTGAAGATTTCCCTTAAGTACCCCAACTTATTCATTTAAGCTGCAATTTCAACGTTTGCCTTTTAAGATTTAAAAAAAAACCCTCTTTATGCAATTACTAGAATCCCTTCCATGTCAAAAATACTAACTTTAAATACAAGAACTTTCAAATATGATATATTTTATATATGCAAAGACTTTAAAGCTACTTAACTGATGATCATCTCTTGATTTTTTCTATTAATATTTTAAAACTAGAAATCGCCTCTGTTTTGCTTTCATTACAATATAATATCATGTTGTAGAGTTTTTGCAGATTTAATACTGTGATAAACAGTGAGTGGAAATTAAATGAAGTGGGCAGCTCTAAAATAAAACTAAAAGTTTCTATAAAATTATCTTAGGGTAACTGTGGGCTTTAATTTCAAAATGCCTCAACACTCTTAAAAATGGAATAGAATCAGATTTGAAAATATATACCAAAGTAATTCATTTATTTGTAGTCATTTAAAAATAATTTCTGATCTACAATGGTTTTGACTTAGAAAGTCAACATGAAAAAATGAAAAATCATGGCAAGACGCTTTTGCTACATTCTCTTTGAAAATAATATTTAGGTCTATTCTATATTGGGTTCCTACTTATCCCACGTAGAAACTTTTTTTAACAGAAAACAAATTAAGAAGGGGACAACTGAAGCCAATTATTTTGGTGACTTTTCTTTGAAAATTAAGTATTTTATTTCTGAAAAAGTGTAAAAACCTTACATTAGAATAGTACAATAATAATTGCCAGTAAAATTTACAATTCTCCTTGTAAAGAATACGCAGTAAGTACAAAATAAAAATTCCGCATGTCTATTATGATACAAAACACAGGTTAAAATAAGAAATGATAATTTTGACTTTTCTTGTGTAAACATGTTAATCATTCTTTCCTTTTAATGAAAAAGTACACCAGACAAGTGTCCTCAAATAAAAAAGTATTGCTTCGCTGGCATTCTTTGAGACCTTTGCTATTTCTGTATTATTCTTCTTTTGAACAGTATTTATTTTTTAACGCCTGGACCTGATCTGAGAATCTTTACACCTCAGAAAGGCTTAGTTGTTTGTTGTTGTTTTTAGTTTGTCAAAGTCAAGGAAGTCCCTAGTGCCTAGACAGGGCGGACCCCCACCAGCACCCTCTTCCTCCCTACCCCAGGTCGGAGGCTGCAGCATAGGACGACTTTGCATAAATAGAGGGACCCGCAGAGCCGAAAACTGGGCCCGAGCTGTTGCCAAACACAGTTTCGTCCGAGAATCCGAAGCGGAGAAAATGGGCGCGCGAGGTCAGGAGGGGCCGCGCCGAGAGGGGCGAACAAAACACCAAACCACCAAGATGCAAAAAGGAGCCAGGATTCCTACCTTCTCTTTCTCAAGCGCGCTAACATAGCGTTATTAACAATTTGAAATCCTAGCAGTAAAGTTCTCGACACTGGACAGGGCAGTCCCTTGGTGCAGAGTCCCCAGCGCGGCTGACGAGGAGACGGAGGAGGCGGCGGCAGCCGCGGCGGCCACGAGGGAGCGGGTGAGCGCGGCTGCCGGGCCCACGGCCGCCTGCGCCGCGCAGCCTCCGCCGCCGGATCCGGGCGCGGGCGGCGCAGCCACCGGCGAGGGAGAGGGCGAGGCCTGCGCGGCGGCGGCGGCCTGCGCGGCGGCAGCGGCGGCGGCGGCCGGGCCCAGGCTGCCTCCGATGATGCTCTCGATGGAGAAGGGCGAGCGCGCCAGCGCCGAGGCGCCGGGGCCGCCCGCCTTGGCCGCCGAGGCCTGCAGGGGGCCGGGCAGGGCGGCGCCCAGCGGGTGCGGCCGGTAGCCGAAGGTGGTCCGGGCCAGCTCGGCGGCCGCGCCGTGCGGCGGCGGGGGCGGCGGGGGCGAGTGCGGGTGGAAGGCGGCGGCTGCAGCGGCGGCGGCGGCGGCGAAGAGGGCCGAGGGCGGCGCGTAGGGCGGCAGCTGCAGGCCGTAGCCGCAGCCGTAGGGGCCGTAGCCGTAAGCATGCGGCGGCGGCGGGGGCGCGGGCGGGAAGAGCGCGGCGGCCGCCGCCGCTGGGTCCCCCGCGCCCCCCGCGGCTCCCGCGCCGCGCAGCAGCAGCGACTCGGCGGCGGCGGCGTTGGGCGGGAGCAGCGGCTGCCGCTTGAAGCGCTTCCTCCGGCGCAGGAAGCTGCCGTTGTCGAACATGTCGGCGGACTCGGGGTCGAGCGTCCAGTAGTTGCCCTTGCCCGGGTTGCCCGGCTCGCGGGGGATCTTGACGAAGCAGTCGTTGAGCGAGAGGTTGTGGCGGATGCTGTTCTGCCAGGCGGGGAACTTCTCCCGGTAGTAGGGGAAGCGGCCACTGATGAATTCGCAGATCTCGCTCAGCGTCAGCCGCTTCTTGGGGCTCTGCAGGATGGCCATGGTGATGAGAGCGATGTACGAGTAGGGCGGCTTCACCAGCGGGTTCTTGGCTCCTCCGCCCGCGCTCCCGCCGCCGCCGCCGCCGCCGCCTGCGCCCGCGCTGCTGCCCCCACCGGCTCCGGCCCCCGCTGCCGGGGCTGGGCCTGGGGGCCCCGGGGAGCACCCTGCCCGCGGGGCCAGCAGGATGTCATCGTCGTCGTCCTCCTCCTCCAGATCCTCCAGCTCGTCCTCCCCGGCGTACGAGCCCCGCCGCCGCCGCCGCCGCTGCGCGGGGACAGCCAGCCGGGAGCTGCCACCGCCACCCTCGTCGTCGTCCTCCTCTTCCTCGTCGTCCTCGTCCTCGCCCTCCCCCACCACGTCGATGTCTGTCTCCTCCGCGAGGCCGGAGGCATCGGACATCTCCGTGCTCAGGGTCATAGCTGTGGCACCGCGGCGGCGGGGCGGCGCATGGGGGCGCCGGGCTCCGGGCTCCCTCTGCGCCCCAGCCCGGGTCCCGGGCAGCGAGCCCGGCCCGGGGGCGCCACGCTGGGGGCGCCGCCGCTACCTGAGCTGCGCGGGGGCTACCGGGCTGCGGCGGAGTCTCGCGCTGCGACTTTGTAACTCCTGCGCCGCCGCCGCCGCAGCCGCGAGGTTTCTGCGCTCCCGGGGCTCCGCTCGCTCCCGGCCTGGGCGTAGGACTTGACCTTCCCTCTTCGAGTGTCTTTCGCCCGGTCAGTTGAGGAGGGGGTGGCGGGACCCCGGAGGGCGAGTCAGAGTGGTGGGCGCCCAGGAGAATGCGGGACGGCTGAGAGTCTAGGAACAGAGCTCGGCGAGGCCAGGGCTGAGTCCAGGAGAGGGCGGACCTTTCCTCGGCTTATAGCAGAAGGGGGCCTGTCACATGGTGTGCACGTCAGAGCGCTGCCGAGGGAAGGGAAAGAAAGCCTAGGAAATCAGCCCTGCTCGGGAGAGAAAATTCACTCGTAGGAGGGGGCAGCAACTGAGAAGAGTGGGAAGGAGAGAGGACCCCACTATTTCTAGCCAAAGGGGCTGATACCTGAATAACGCGCTGGCCAGCGGTGGTCTGGACTGAGTTAGAGTTCCCAGCGTCCTTCTCAATTAGCCCTCCGCCCTAACCTCAGAGCACTCCTGTGACGCTACGGTTTGACCCCTGGACAGCCTTTAGGAGCCTTCTAGCCTGGCGATGACCACCCCATCCTCTGAGGTGGTCCTTGGAGAACGCTCTGGGGTCTTTTGGGGTGTCCCAGCTCCTCCAGACTGGGCGAGCGGCTCCCCATTGAATCTTCTGAGAAACCCCCCAGTTTAAGCACGATAATAATTGTTTATTGACCCTTTAACCCCTTCTCTTCAGTTTTTCTCCAAAGACGTTTGTTTTCTGCCATCTGTTAATAAAAATGCTGTGAGGCTGGCGTTTTAGTCACTTATCTGCAATTGAATGCCCTAGAGACTTGACAGCTAAACTAAGCCACTCTAATGAGACAAATTTCATGGGATCTGACAAATTTCATGGGAATAAAGAAAGTAATAATTGAATTCGAAGAAGAAATAGGAAATTTTAGTGACAACTCACATACACACCAAAAAATTGAACCTGGGGATGACTCAAAAAGTTCGTTCATAATGGGCTAAGGGACTATATAGTTCTCAGTAAGAGGAACATTCCAATCAGCATTTCACAGGAATCTCAAAATACTTAAATTACTGGCACATAAACACATTTCTACTCAGGCAGGCTTAATAATAGAAACTACATTGATAGATAACTTTAAGACCAACTTTTAAAAATGTGTTTTTGGAAAATCTATTAAATATTTCCAATACCTTTGGGTCAAAAGAAATGAAAATTTTGGTATGAGATTCAAGTTCTATTCAGTTTTCTTTTTCAGGTGGCAAGGTAGTGGAAATAAAATATATACTACTATTTTAAAGATACTTCTCTTTATCAGCAACTCAAATTTATTTTGGCTAGTGGAGAATCCTAATAATTTGTAGAATTCACACTTAGCCATACCTTCTGGATTTTTGTGTTTCCTAAAATGCTTGTATTTCAAAGAGAAGAGCTTACCCTAAAAGTTTAACTTTCTGATTAAAATGACTTCTTGACAAGAACTGACAATCAAACCTAAATGGCTTTCTGCAGCAACAGTAATCAGCTGCCCTTGTGTATATCATTTTATCAACCAAGTACTTTTCATATTTTGAAAGGTGTCATTACTACCGTTATCAATCACAGCGCCTCAAAAATAAACTCTTCCTCCATCTAAGACTTCCTTTAAAATCGGTTTTTTGTTGCTGAGGACCACTACCACCAGTTACACTTACCAATGACCCATAAAGTCTATCACAGATCTCTGAAAGAGCTATGAGAACCCCTCAAAGTTCTAAATAAATTATTTTTCATTAACTCTCGTTTGATATATGGCTGAACAATTTAATTATTGTAATGGGCTCAGCATTAACCTGAGCCAACATTAATCAGCGCCATTAATCAGGCATCACATTGCTTTGTTGATGTAGCCAGGAGTCCTTACCAAGGAGTTCACTTTTACATCGGAAAGTTTAAGTTTTATAAGTACCCAGTCGATATCTAAATAAACACCATGACTTTCGCAGCACTTGAGGGTTGGTGTGTGGCAAAGTATTTGAAGATGAAACAGAGAGGAAGAATTTGTTCGCAGACCATTAATTACTTTAGACGATCAGTTACAGCCGTCGTTCTGTTAGGGTTTCCACCGCCCTAGACTTTGTCCAAGAAGGGTGCGGGGATAGACTTTGTGTTCCGCTTGTAATGTTATAGTAGTCGGCAGGTTCCTCCTCAAAGAGTTAAAGGGCTCTTCCCCGGAAACGCTTGAAAAATGCAGCAAATTATCTTCTGGCCACTCAAGGAAAAGTGTTAGGATGTACTGAAGGTCAGAGCGGAAGATGAACCCAGAGGGACCGCTGTAAATACAGAGAATGTTAAAGATTTGAGCAAGCTTTACTGAAGCCCCGCATTTGGGCGTTCCACTTGCTTTGTTTGCTTAATTAAGCTCCACATTTGCTTTGAGGCCTTTAGCTCAGCGCTCGTGAAATTCCCCGAGCGCAGACACGCAAGCGTTTTACACCTTGCGCCTCGGGGTTTCGTCCCCCTCGTCCCCCATCCCTGGGCTTCTCTCCCTAACCTGCTCCCAGCTTTCGGCCGCGGCCGGGAAATTTCTACCCTCCTCCCACCCTTCGGCTGTACAAGAGACAGAAACCTTTCCCAAAGGCGGGCCGGGACAGCGACGCGGCGACCTCCTTCCCGCGCGCCCGGTTCGCGTGGACGCAGAAAGTGGCGGGGCGCGGGTCCAGGCTGTGCCCGCGTGGGGAAGAGCTGCCCCCTGGCGGCGGCGCGGCGACCAGCCCTCGCACTGGCCCGGACGCCTAGGGACCTCGGCTCCGCCCGGGACTCCAGAAGCAGCCGGCTCCCGGGCGTCCCTCCCACTGGGCTTGGAGTGGCCGGGACTGGATGGCCGCGGAGGAAGATCCTTAGACTGCAGGTTTCGGCTTTTTTTTTTTTTCCGCGAGCGGTTTGGACGCTCCAGGAGCAGGCCGAGCCCCCGCGCAGAGGTCACGGGGATTTCGCTCATCAGGAGCCCAGGAGGCCTCGGGAAGCTATGCCTCAGCCCTTTGTCCTTGCGCCCCTGACCCCGAGCGCCACGGGCCCAGGGGCCTCCTTCGGTGGGCGAAAGCTGATACCCGCAAGCTCGTGGGGCAGGAACCGGGACTACTCCTTGCACATCCTGAGCGTTTACTCATGAACGTGATCATGAACGTGTTTTCAACCCTGGAGGACACCTGGGGCCCCGTTTCTCCTTCCAAGAATCATTCTGTAAGCCTGTATGGAGATGCCGAATTGTGTTTGTCGCTGAGCTCTGTAAAGAGAAAGAATAAAACGTGAGTCCCTTGTTCGAGGATGCTCACTGTCTCCAACGTAGCCAGGTAGATGAGTAGTTATTATGCCCAATGACAAGTGCTTCCTGAGCTCCCCAGCCCAAGGTGAGAGATGTCTGGAGTCGCTGTCATAGGCGCAACTCTTTCATCCTGCACTGTCCTTCCTTGTGACTGCCTAAACTCCTCATTTTAAACTCAAGCATCTGGAGGCCAAAAACTGAGCTTTGTTAGTCGTTTTTTGTTGGTTTTGGGGGGGGCGGATAAAAAATATACATAGCAGAATTTGCTATTTTAAATGTACAGTTCAGAAGCATTAAGAACATTCACAAGGGAAATACAAATCAAAACCACAATGAGATATCACTTATCTCCAGTGAGAATGGCGTTTATCAAACAGTCGCAAAACAATAAGTGTTGGCGTGGATGTGGAGAGACAGGAACACTCATACAATGCTGGTGGGACTGCAAACTAGTGCAACCTCTGTGGAAAGCAATATGGAGATACCTTAAACAGATACAAGTAGAACTACCATTTGATCCAGCAATCCCATTACTGGGCATCTACCCAAAAGAATAAAAGGGATTTTATTAAAAAGGCATCTGCACTTGAATGTTTATAGCAGCACAATTCACAATTGCAAAGATGTGGAAACAACCCAAGTGCCCGTCAATACATGAGTGGATTAATAAAATGTGGTATATGTATACCATGGAGTTCTACTCAGCCACAAAAAACAATGGTGATCTAGCACCTCTTATATTATCCTGGATAGAGCTAGAGCCCATTCTACTAAGTGAAGTATCACAAGAATGGAAAAACAACCACCACATGTACTCACCATCAAATTGGTATTAACTGATCAACACTTAAGTGCACATACAGTAATAACATTCATTGGGTGTCGGGCAGATGGGAGGGGGGAGAAGGGGACGGGTATATTCACACCTAATGTGTGCAGTATGCACTATCTGGGGGATGGACACACTTGAAGCTCTGACTCGGGTGGGGCAAAGGCAATGTACATAACCTAAACATTTGTAATATGCTGAAATAAAAAATAAAAAAAGAACATTCTCATTGTTGTGCAACCATCACCACTATCCATTTCCAGAACTTTTCCATCATCCCAAACTGAAATTCTGTACCCATTAAAAAATAACTTCCCATTTCCCCACCCACCACCCATCCTTCCAGCCCCTGACAACTACTGTTTTGATTTAGCTCTTCATGAATTTGCTCTAGGTATGTCATATAAGTGGGATCATCCAATATTTGTCCCTTGTGTCTGGCTTATTTCTCTTAGCATAATGTCTTCAAGGTTCATCTATGTGGTAGCATGTATCAGAATGTCATTCCTTTTTAAGGCTGAATAATGTTCTATTGTATGTATGTATCACATTTTGTTCATGCATTGATGTCTCCCAAGATATTTTGGTTGTTTCTTCCTTTTCTGTTCATTATTGAACCTCCACTCAGCTCTTTGTAACATTCTGGATGCAGTGGACACTCAAGTGTTTGTTTGACATGTTCATTTTCCTACATCTTTTCATCCCAGAAATCCTCAAGGGAACCTCATTGTCCTAACAGAGCACACACACTAGTGAAGTGACAGGAATGGTTTCTGCTGGGCATAACATAAGGGGGACGTTCCCTCCTGGATTTGAAACCTTAACTTCTTCACAATTTTGAGACTTTCAGACTCAGTCTTTGCACATCATTTTCAGTAAAAAAGCATGAGTTGAGATTCCTCCTAAAAGTGTGATCATGCGAACCCCAACCCATGCTTTTACACCCTTATTTTGCCTTCTTACCTGTACTAATCCTTGGGGGCCCAAGATGACCTTAACACTTTTCTCTGGCTGTCTAGAGCCCTCCCCTTCAGTATTCTCCTGTGGTGTAATGTTATCTGCTGTGAGTGTGGGTTTGCATGTGCCAGCTAAGCTAATTACAACAAATGGTGCAATGGGTACCTGTATGTGATGGCTGAGGAAACAGGCTGGGAGTTGCCACTAACCCTCATGGAGGCATGGATGACAGAGAAGAGCCTTCCAGCCTCATGGCCAGGCTCTTTCCACCCCTGGCTTGCGTCTTCAGGGCCAGTTCTTACATAGTCTGAAATTAAGTTCAAGGCAAGGTGCTACTGGCTGACTGTGGTGTATTCTAACCTGGGGATCCTGTTGATCCTATACCTTAATCCAGTCTCCAATGTTGGGCCTTTACACAGCGTGTTTGAGAGCAGAGATTCCTTTGTGAGGAAGATATTTTAGTGGCTTCCAGGTCCCACTAGGCAGCCTATGCTTGAATAACTCCTTAAACAAACATTTCACGGCCTGAGCAGGATTCAGAAATCCTCAAGAATTCAGAATGTCAACAAAGGTCTAAATCTGTGTTTTATAACAGCAAAATTATTTACCCTGACTTAGCAATTTTCATTACTACAGTTAACCTGGACTGGCCCTCTCACCCCAACACACACCCACACATATACTTATTTAGCTCTTCATCTCAGTAGTTGGCAGTGGCACATACTTAAATTTTGCATCCCAAAGCCAAAAGTTCCAAAGGTATTTTTTTAAATCATGGATTTAACTGAAAAAATACACACGTTTCTATTTCAGAGAGGACTCCTCCTCTTGGGGGCTACCTTCTTCCATACAAGAACCTCAAGAGTACTTGTTTGCAGCTTTGTAATCTTCTGGTATTTATTTGCATTGTTTAATAAGTTAATTTCCTGGAAGTAAACTTAGTATTTTTAGTTATAATATAAGAAGAATTGAAAACTAATAATACTATGTCTAGAAAGAGTGCATTTATTTATTTTCCATTTGCAGTTCACCCAGAGGCTGTCTGTGAAGAAAAATCTCTTTCCTTGCAAAGGATGGGGCTCTATAGAGTGACCCTAGGAATGCAGCTGTCTACAGGACACACTTAAAATGAAAAGTGTGCTACCAGGCCGTGGGAAAGACTTGTCATAAATTGTAACTTTTTGTGTGCATTTAAAATGTTTACAGTGACTAACCTTCTCTATCACAAGCATGCACACACATGCACACCCACACAATTAATACTTATTGCCTGATATCCAGGCTCAAACCAAGACTGAACTATCACCTCTCTGCTACACATATGCAAACACACTGGAACCTCATTATCTACCCTCAGGGGCAGCACTTCACCTGATACCATAATCTGACACCACGCTGGGTGTTGTTGGTTGCAATCAAGTAAAAACACAGGCCCCTTTGCAGAAGGCATTCTTGATATCTTACACTGAAAGGAGGAACACCTTCACTAGAAAGCTTTGGTTGGCTAGACTTCCAGAGCAGAAAAAACTGGGAAACAGCCTGAACCCAAAATTGACAGAAGAGTAACTATAAATAATGAATGATCACTACTAATCAGAGACATGCAAAATGGGAAAGAGGAAACTCTATCAAATTAGCAAATTATGTGAGGATGATGGATGTTATGGTAGGAACTCAATTATGCACTGCTTGCGGAAGTATAAAGTGATACAGATCTTTTAGCAAACCATTTGGCAATATAGAGCTTAGATCTTACATTCCCTTTGATCCATTCATTCTAGGATTCTATCCTATGGAAATTACCCGAAATATGAACAAATATTTATGTATAAATGTTTGTTGCAGTTTTTTTAAGGAGAAAAAATTGGAAACATTCTAAGTGCCCCAAGAGTTAAATATATTACTGTATATTCTTATGATGGAATATTTTGCAATCATTAAAATGAGGTCTGTGAACAATTTTAATGACTTGAAAAAAATTAAAATTAATATTAAGTGAAAAGTTCAGGTAGAAAATTACATACAATATTTTCTCAATTATTTAATGTACTAAACACGTAAATTAGAAGGACTGGAAAGAAATACACTAAAAGGTCAATTGATTATCTCTGGGTGGTGAAATTATGAGTGGTTTTTATTTTGTTATCTATATTGTACTCTTTTGTGTTTTCCAAGTTTTTCACAATGAGCAATTTCCAAAGTGCTGAGTTGAGATACTGAGGACCACTGTTAGTATAAAAGAAAACCTACAAATGGAACACTGTTTACCATTTGAAGCATAATTATTGGAATAGACATCAAGAATTTATAGTAAGCATGATAAATATATTCAGAAAGGGAGGGAACTTCTTATTAATAGTAACGTTAAGCAAAAAAAAGAAATAAATTTTTAAGAACTCTAATGGAAACATTAAATATGAAGAAAGTAATAGATGAAACAAAGAGCAAATAGATGGGACAAGTAACAGGATGGATACAACTGAAGAATGAATGGATTGAGTTTGGAGAACAGTTTGAAGAACTCTCCCAAAAGCAGCAGGAGGCCAGGCTTGGTGGCCTGTAATCCCAGCACTTCGGGAGGCCAAGGCTGGAGGATCTCTTGAGGCCAGGAATTTGAGACCAGCCTGGGCAACACAGAAAGAGAAATATGAAAAATTAGCTGGGTGTGGTGGCATATCTCTGTAATCCTAGCTATCCAGGAGGATTGAGGTGGGAGAAGCACTTGAGCCAAGGTCAAGGTTACAGTTCTGGCTCATGAAATCAGTTTAGTGGGGTTTTGATCAGCATTGAGAGAGAATTAGAAAGAACAGAATAAGATGGGATAGCATAGAATAGAAGAGTAGAAAATATCATTGCGTGGCATATAATATTAAGAATAGTCTGTGAAACCTTTTCTTATTTTTATTTATATATATTTTGTGTGTGTGTGTATATATACATGTATATATACACCAAGTTGCTATATAAAATGAATTAAAAATGAATAAAATGTGGGTCACAACTGAAAAATGTTTGAATGCTACTATTTTAGAATTTTGAGGGTTTGTTTGTTTGTTTGTTTTGAGACAGGGTCTCACTCTGTTGCCCCCGCTAGAGTGCAGTGGCATCATCATAGTTCACAGCAACTTCAAACTCCTAGGTTCAAGCAATCCTCCTGCCTCAACCTTCTGAGCAGCTGGGACTACAGGTGCATGCCACTATGTATTTTTTGTAGAGACAGGGTCTTGCTCTTGCTCTTGCTCTTGCTTAGGCTGGTCTGGAACTCTTGACCTCAAGCAATCCTACCACCTCAGCCTCTTGAAAGTGCTAGTATTACAGGCGTGAGCCACCACTCCCAGCTTGAAAGGTGCTATTTTAAAATAATACATTTTGATATTCTTTTCTACCTTCTCTAGGATTTTGCTCATTAATTGTCATCTTCCCTCTTATTTTTCATCTCAGCTTTACAAACATGTTTCAAATCTTGTAACTAAAAATAAAAACAAAACAAAAATGGTCCTCTCTCCTGTGCCAGTGCAAGCTAGTACCCCCCTCCTCTTGTCACATAATTTTCCCAAAGGTTGGTTTGTCCCCCTTGCTTTTGTGTCCTCTCTTGCCCACTCCATGGGCCCTATATTGTTCATTATATAGTGTCATTCCCACTGCCCATCACTGCTATGTTAGTCAGTGTGCCATGGTTGCCTGTCCATGTGAATTTTGGAAAAGCCGAGTTACATGAAGAAAACAGTTGACTTCACTGCAGCACTTTGGAATTTTTAGGTTTGTAATATACACTGTGACTCTTTCAGAGGCATATAGACACAATGTAATATTTTCTGAACTTATTTTACTACAGCTTGGGAAATGGCATTCTCTGAAATAACATGATATAGCATTAACAATGACTTTCTAATTGACCAGAGTGAGAATTTGTGTCATTCATTTACTTAACAAATATTTATTGAGTGTCTACTATGGGGGAGGTACTGTTCTAGGTACTTGGGATATAGCAGTAAACAAATACACAAAGACTCCTGCCCCAAGGAATTTTAAATGTTTAGCATGAGAAAAACCATAATAAATAAATAAAATGAATAGACTAATTAATTAACAATATAGTGTGTTAAAAGGTAATAGCTGCTGTGGGGAAAAATAGTGGAGAGCTCAAGGCGGTCTGGAGCGGTGGTGGGGGCGGCATGGAAATGAGAGGGGGAGGAGAAGGAAGGGGAGGTTAAAAAAAATCTTAAATAGTGAACAAAGACTGGAATAATGATACAGCTGGTTGTCAGTGGAAGGAGAATTCCAAGCAGAAGGAATAATCACAGCAAAGACCCT
This sequence comes from Lemur catta, assembly GCF_020740605.2. Classification (NCBI taxonomy): domain Eukaryota; kingdom Metazoa; phylum Chordata; class Mammalia; order Primates; family Lemuridae; genus Lemur; species Lemur catta. The sequence goes on from NC_059139.1 coordinate 46,259,543, forward strand.
GGGGCGGGAGCATGCTTGTCAAGTTCAAGGAATAGCAAGCAGGCCAGAGTAGTCTGGTGGGACTGGCATGGGGGAGAATGGTACAGAATCTCTGAATACGAGGTGAGGCCAGAGGGGAATGGCACAGGAGAAGCAATCATGGAAGTCCATGTAGACATTCTAAGGACTTTAGCTTTTACTGTAAGTGAAATAGGGAGCCGTTACAGGGTTTTGAGCAGAGCAGTGACCTGATCGAACTTAATCCTTAAATCTTATAAAGGATTCCTCTGGCTGCTCTGTTAAGAATATCCTGTATTGGGCAAGGGCAGAAACAGGGAGACAGGAAACTATTGCAGCAATGCAGATGAGACCTGATCGTGGCTTAAACCAGGCAGGTAACAGTGGGAGTGATGAGAAGTGGTTGAATTCTGACATATTTTGAAAATAGAGCTCATATTTCCTGCCATATTGAATACAGGCTATAAGATCAAGACAGGAGTCAATGATAATTATCCCGTTTGGTCTTTCTGAAGCATGTTTGGCACCAATCCATCTTAGCTTCTTTTTTTACCCTCATTTACTGTTCATCATCACCTAAATGTTGGTGCTCCCCAAACTGTGTCTTCAACTCCTCCTCACTCTATATTCTATTTCTCAGAGAGACCATCCACCCTCATAGCATTATTTATTATTATACAAATAATTTGAAAATTCCTATCTCTCTGTGAGTCCGCATACACTGCAGGGTCATGATGTTTCAGGTTATCTGATGGACATGTCTACCTGGCCTCCCTCCTTGGCTTGCAGATGCTGTTTCCTCCCTGTGTCTTCACATCATCTTCCCTCTCTGTATGGCTCTGTATCCAAATTTCCCCTTTTTAAAAGGACACCTGTCATATTGGATCAGGGCCCACCCTAATGACTTCATTCTAACTTGATTCATCTCTGTAAAGACCCTGTCTTCAATTAAGGTCACATTCTGAGGTGCTGGAGGGTAGAACTTCAACATATGAATTTTGGGGAAAACACATATTAACCCATAAAAGGAACATAGACCGAACTCTCGATCGGAGGAATGTCAAAGTCACCATGTAAAAAGTACATCTGGGAGATATTGTTACTGTCATGTTTGGAAAATAAAATCTGGTGCATCATGATATAAAAAGTTTGATGATGAGAATCTATTAAAATATATTATACATTTAATATTAATAAGTTCATAACATTTTTTTATTTTATAAATTTTGAGTTAAACTACTTTCTTTTCTTTTCTTTTTTTTTTTTAATAAATTCTTTTTCTTGGCCCCCATGTGGGAAGAGTTAAACTACTTTTATACGTTTCATATTTTTATGGTGGGTGAGAGCTCAATACTAGCTGTCTGGCTCCAAACAAGACACCTGGAAAATCTATAGCAGACTCTTTCCCTAGGCTATGAAAGTTTATTCTTCAAAAGCTAGTGCTTCCTAGCAGAACTTCCGGCAATTTTTTTTTTTTTTGGCTGAAGGATTTGCTCTACTTTAAGCTCCATTGCTGATTTACTTATTACAGTAGACACTCACTATTAGTGGTTGTAGTTCAACCTTGACCAGTCTTGTCTTCACTCAGATGAATTATGCCTGCTAGCTTTATTTTATATGCAAAGTTAATTTAAACATGGATTATTACCAAATTTTAGGAGAAACAAATACAAGTACTTACTGTAACAATAAATATTATCATGCTTCTTTGTTGCCATTATTGTTACCACTTGAGGTGAATCTTATAGTGCAAAAGGAACTTTACTCATGGGTGGGGCTCCCACCAAACCCAGAAAGGTATTGCTGACACTCTTATGCCCCAATATACATCAGCAAATCTTCTGCAATAAAGATTGCACATAAGACAGTCTCTTTCTGCCTCCTCTAAACCCAAACATTCCTTTCAAAAGTAGGCTAAAGAGATCTAGTTATCCTACAATCCACTGAACTAATCTCCAATTGGCTTTGGATCATTTCTTACCCTTGCTGCTTTGATTTTCCTAGCCTCTTTTCTACTAGTCAGCCTTTTCCTCCATGCTTACCTGGGGTGCACACAGGGCCCACCACAGACCAATTGATTAGAATCTCTGAAGGTGGGGCCCAGGAATTTACCTAGCTTTGTTTCATTTTGGAAGTTCCCCAGGTAGTTCCAGTGATCGCTTGGTTTTGACTACTCCAGATCTGTGTGCTAACATTCAAGTTCCTTAAGCTTAGCACTCCTGTCCAACTCTATAATTGCACCCCTTGCCACCTCCCAGTTCCTGACTTACCCGTTTACAATATTGAACTAGCAATAGCTAATGCTACTGGATATACCATTTTGCTCCACCAGGCCCTTGCCCAGAAAACCCTCCAAACACTGTGACTACCAAACAATGTATTTTCCTTCCAAAATTCAGCTCTAGTATTGTCAGGTTTTAGTCTGAAATGTCGGTACTTAGTGCACTCATGGCCGAAGAATGACCAGACACACCAAAGTAAGGCAAACACGAAAATGAAGTTTATTGAGGAAAGAAAGATGAGATTATAGGGCAAGAGCAAGATACAGGTTTACAGAGCATGATACATACGCCACAGATGATGACTGGGCCCCACTGTTGCAGCAGGAAAACAGCAAAGGGAAGGGCGCAAAAAAGGGCTTGGTTATGGTCTGCGTCTTGTTTTATAGTGCCTGGATTGGGACCTCCCTAGTGGCTCAGACATCACCATGGAACCATTTTGATTGGACAGTTAGGAATTGCATTAGTACGCATGCAAGTTTTTCTAGATCAGTTTCCGGACTCTATGCTGCTTATGCCGTGGGCTAAAGAGTCCTCTGCATTCTTTTGCAGCTGGTGCTTGAAGCTGATTGGCCAATTCACGGGGTATTCCCTCCTTCCCCAGGTATGGAGAGGATTAGTGTGGGGCAATTGCACCAAGGCAAAGCGCCTGCTTTGCTCCCTAGCATACCCAGAATCCCTTACTATCTACCTAACAGTGTCTGCTTCTATAAAGCCTATCCTGACGACCTCCTCTACCCACCCTCTGTATTCCAGCTGCACGTCATTCACACAGCAGTCAGCACACGGTGTGAAACTGCACTAGCTCACCACTGCCCGCTGCTAGAGTGTGATCTACTTGAAGGCAGGCTGTATGTCATCTTCACCTTAGTAGTCTCAACAACTAACTCAGAGCAGAACTGTATTAGAATAAAGTGGTTTTATGGGAGTAAGCAATGGAGTCCTTTATCAAGCAGTGTAAGTTTCTTTTGTATAAGCTGCCTAATGTTACCTTATTCATTTTTCTTTATTTTTTTCCTACTTTTTAATTTTTTTTCCTCTTTTCCCACTGCTGTTAAAGTTGCAAGATGTTACCGTCTTCAGTCAGGCTGCTGTGTGTTTTGTTATCCTGCCTGGCCCTGAAGGGATTGGGGAAATTTTCTTTCAGTGTTTAACACAGTTCACATTAATTTTTCTCCTTAAGAAACCAGGTCCCTGGGGCCATGTGACAATGGAGGCAGAGATTGGAGTGACGCAGCTGCAAGCGAAGAACACCAAGGACAGCTGGCAACCATCAGAAGCTAGGAAGAGGCAAGGAGGAATTTCCCAGAGACTTCAGAAAGAGCATTGCTCTACTGATACCTTGATTTGGACTTCTTGCCTCCATAACTGTGAGAAAATTTATTTCCGTTTTTGGTTGTTTTTTTTTTTTAAAAGAAAGCAGGTCCCTATAAATAGGAACAAAAGTTTCACCTGTACTCATGACAAACTTGACAGGCACTAGTGTCCAAGAAAAAAATCCTACATGGAGATTCTCCCTGGCCTACCCTGGCATGGACACTTGCCTTCCCTCCTTTCCCCCACTGGTGTTAGTATTTTGTGCTTTCACTTCACATCCCAGATGACAGAGGACCACGTTTGCTTCCTATTGCCTTCCCTCCTGTTTTTATCCCCCAGCCCATAGCAGACTCTCCCAATTTAATGCCATTGGTTTCCAGCCAACAAAAGCATCACAAATTATATAAGAACTCAGCCACCCGGTACAATGGGCTGAATGTTTGTGTCCTGGCCTCAAATTCATATGTTGAAATCCTAGCCTGGAGTTTGATGGTATTAGGAGGTGGGGCCTTTGGGAGGTAATTAGGCCATGGTGGTGGAGCCTCATGAATGGGATTAGTGCCCTTATGAAAGGGACCCCAGAGAGCTTGCTAGATCTCTTTCCACCGTGTGAGGATGGATACAGACAGAAGTCAGCAGTCTGCAACCCAGAAGGGAGCCCTCATCGGAACCTGACTGTGTTGGCACCCTGATCTCAGACTTCTAGCTTCCAGAACTGTGAGAACTAAATTTCTGTAGTTGACAAGCCCCCCTGCCTGTGGCACTTTGTTATAGCAGCCTGAACTAAGGGAGGGGCTCTTGCATCTGTGTTTACCAAGCCCTGCCGGTGACTCTGATGCACCAGCCTGGAAGACAGCAGTGGAGAAATTAACATCTTGATTTTCCATTTCTTTTTTTTTTTCTTTTTTTTGAGACAGAGTCTTACTCTGTTGCCCAGGCTAGAGTGCCATGGCATCAGCCTTGCTCACAGCAACCTCAAACTCCTGGGTTCAAGCAATCCTTCTGCCTCAGCCTCCCGAGTAGCTGGGACTACAGGCATGCACCACCATGCCCAGCTAATTTTTCTATATATATTTTTAACTGTCCATATAATTTCTTTCTATTTTTAGTAGAGACGGGGTCTCTCTCTTGCTCAGGCTGTTCTCAAACTCCTGAGCTCAAACAGTCCACCCACCTTGGCCTCCCAGAGTGCTAGGATTACAGGCGTGAGCTACCAAGCCTGGCCTTGATTTTCCATTTCTGATGTTGATTCATCTCTTTATTTTTATTTTATTTTATTTATTTATTTATTTTGAGACAGAGTCTCGCTCTGTTGCCCGGGCTAGAGTGAGTGCCGTGGCGTCAGCCTACTCACAGCAACCTCAAACTCCTGGGCTTAAGCGATCCTCCTGCCTCAGCCTCCCAGGTAGCTGGGACTACAGGCATGCGCCACCATGCCCGGCTAATTTTTTTATATATATTTTTAGTTGGCCAGATAATTTCTTTCTATTTTTAGTAGAGACAGGGTCTCCCTCTTGCTCAGGCTGGTCTCAAACTCCTGACCTCAAGCGATCCACCCGCCTTGGCCTTCCAGAGTGCTAGGATTACAGGCGTGAGCCACCGTGCCCAGCCTCTTTATTTTTATTTTATACATACCCTCCCCATACCACCTCTCAAAAGGAAGACTGTCACAACAGCCACAGCAACAATGTTAGATGCTACGTGACCTACTGCCATGTGTCTCAGGTTAGAGGGAACATTCGAGGCCCCTCCCCTTCTGTGTATGCACTTTGGCCCTGGCCTTTTTGTTTAGCCACAGGTTTTTGTATCTCTAAAGTGATGGCCGCAGGTAATCCCCAAGTTTTGACAGCCACGAGCTGCTCGGAGATGGTCTGCCAGACTGACATGATTAAAATATGTTTTAGGAGGCTCTTTTTGGCTCCTGTTTGCCCGTCTTTTGTTCTCCATTTCCTTACCAGATGGGGTCACAAACTCTCCAAGCCACAACACATTAGCCTGAGCAGCGGGGGAGTTGGATGGAAGTTGTTCTGGATTGAACCCAGAAGTATTTTACCAGAAGCCAGAGATTTCCTCTCAGCCTGGAGGCCAACTAAATAAGAAGCAGCTCAATTTTTTTTTTTTTTTTTTTTGCCAAGAACCCTTTATCATGTGTTAGCAAGTTGCTCAGACAGTGTGAGGCTTCAGGGCCTGTCGGGAATGGAGACCACACAGGAAATGTGGAGTGAGGCCTGTAGGATAACTGGTCCCGTGGCTGGTTTCTTCAAAAAGGAAGGAAACCTACTTTTATTGAACACATACTAATTCTCAGGATTTTACATACACAATTTTAATCCTCACAACACCACTGTGGAGTTAGTGTTATTATTTCTACTTTTGCAAATACAAACATATAGGAAACAAATTGAACAACTTGCCTGAAACCCCACAGCTACTAAACTGAGGTTGGCGCTCTCACTGTTACCCCACCCTACCCTTCCTTTGCTGAACACACTGCACAGATATGCCAGGCTCAGCTTGTTTCTGCTACTGCATTGCATTCCCTGATGTAAATGTTGAAAATGAATACAATTTTAAAAAGAAACCAGTATGAATGTGTGCTGGGTTTTAATAGTTGATTTCTGGGATACTTTACAAAAATCAAAAGCGTAAGCAAGGAAGAATTATGAAAGGAAACATAATGCAATGGCATCCAAGGTGACACTTACCCTCTTGGATCTGTTTTCCCCTTGCTCTCCTGCTCTCCAACCTCCTACCCTGACAAGAACTTTCATCAGATCTCCATCTGGGATGGCCAAGACTAATGCCACATCTGACCTTTTTTTTTTTTTTTGAGACATAGTCTCACCCTGTTGCCCAGGCTAGAGTCCTGTGACATCAGCCCAGCTCACAGCAACCTCAGACTCCTGGGCTCAAGCAATCCTTCTGCTTCAGCCTCCCAAGTAGCTGGGACTATAGGCATACGCAACCATGCCTGGCTAATTTTTTCTATATATTTTTAGTTGTCCAGCTAATTTCTTTCTATTTTTAGTAGAGATAGGGTCTCGCTCTTGCTCTGGCTGGCCTCGAACTCCTGAGCTCAAAGGATCTTCCTGCCTCGGCCTCCCAGAGTGCTAGGATTACAGGTGTGGCCACGGTACCTGGCCAACATCTGACCTCTTTAAGGGAACTATGCTCTCCACCCCTGACTGTTCTAGTCCTTTCTCCCACACTCTAACCTCACTTCCCACCTATGTGTGAACAATCTGTCTGAGACAGGGAGAGTACTTGCTTCCCCACAATATTGAGCACCAAATTCTTTTAAAGTCTTTGCCATTATAAGATCAAAAATAAAAATCTCATTATTTTAATGTACATGTCATTAATCGATGTTGAGGATGAATACACATATATTTGAATTTTTGTCATGGTGAGTTGCCCATTCATGTTCCTCACCTACCTTCTTTTTGGGAGTAATTATCATTGAAATATTAGAACTTATCATTGACCAAGGATATTAATCCTCTGTCATATATAAGCAAATACTTTGTCCCAATTTGTCTTTTGGCTTTGGTTGTTTTTGCAGCACAGGAATTTTCATTTTATGTGGTCAAACCTATGGTATCTTCCTTCACAGTAATTCTTAGAATGACTTTCTCCATATTATGCTTTTAAAAATATTTACCCATATTTTTTATATAGTTTTGATGTCTCCTTTTTTACATTTAATCTACCTGAAATTTATTTTGGTGTAAAGCACAGGATAAAATTCTAAAGTTAACTTTCCTTCTCAAGTGGATAGCCAGTTGTTCTAACACCTTTTATTGAACAAGGCCTACTCTCCTCACTGATTCAAAATACCACCTTTGTTATATACCCAATCCTCACATGCGCTTCAGTTTCTTTTCCACTAATCTATCTATTCTTTTGTCAATACCACTCTGGTTTAACTTCTATAATTTTATAATATATTTCAATATCTGAAAGAGATATCTCAATCCCTCTGTGTTAACATTTTTCAATTTTTTTTTTTTGTTTGAGACAGAGTCTTGCTCTGTTGCCTGGTCTAGAGTGCCATGGCGTCATCATAGTTCACTGCAACCTCAAACTCCTGGGCTCAAGCCATCATTCCACCTCAGCCTCCCAAAGAGCTAGGATTACAGGCGTGAGCCACCACACCCAGCATTTTTTTCAAATATTTTAAAACTACTATTGAACATTTGTTCTTCTTTAGAATTATTTTTTCAAAGCTTCAATTTTCAGCTTACTATTCTAGATATATCTGAGTCCATCTTTCTAGCTGTTATTCTTTCCAATATTCAATAATTATCACCTAGTGCCTACTGTTAACCTGGCACTGTGCTAGGAACTGGAGATATAAAAAAACAAATTTGACCCAATTCTTGCCCTCAGGAAGCTTAGAATCACATGTAGGAAGAGAACATGAATGAATAGGTGCATTAAATCATGATCTCTGCTATGGGGGAAGACTAAACCGGGTGGAGTACAAAAGAGGATGTGATGAATCTCCTAGGAGAAGGGGTGGAGATGAAATTAGCAAAAGGTTTCTAGTGCTTCAACACTGGGCCAGGCAGGTGGACTAATAGAGGCTCCATGCTCACTGTGCAATGTTAGGACTATATGAGTCAGGACTCTCCAGAGAAACAGAACCAAGAAGAGGTGTGTGTGTGTGTGTGTGTGTGTGTGTGTGTGTGTGTGTGTGTGTGTGTAGAGAGAGAGTGAGAGAACGAGTATGAGAGAATGTGATTTATTATAAGGAATTGGCTCACTTGATTATAGAGGCTGAGAAGTCCCACAATCTGCTGACTACAGCTGGAGACCCAGGAAAGCCAGTGGTATAAATTCCAATCTGAGTCCAAAGGCCTGTTGCTCAATGGTATAAATACCAGTTCAAGGGCAACAGACTGTCTCAGCTCAGTCAGGCAGAGAGAGAGAGAGATCAACTTTCCTCCACCTTTTTGTTCCATTTGAGCCTTCAATGGGTTGAAAGATGCCTACCCAACTGTGAAGGGATATCTGCTTTCCTCAGTGCACCAGTTCACATGCTAATCTCTTCTGGAAACACTGTCGTAGACTCACCCAGAAAGAATGTTTAATCAGCTATCTGGGCATCCTGTGGCCCAGTCAAGTTGACACATTAAATTAACCCCAACAAGGACCCTAAGATTCCAAAGAGAAGTGTCTGAGGAATTTAAAAGTGAAGTCTACATTCTGTCTTAACACTACATTCCCAGTTTCTCCTACCCCACGCTAAAATTTCCATTCAGGGTATGTCTCACATCCTGACAATAGTGCAGAAACAGCCCTGCTGTACCACTTTTTATATCTTTCGAAGCAGTATTTTATATCATCTACTACCTCCGACCATAGAGTTGTGAGGTGGGCAGATAGCATAAATTTCATTTGAAAGAAGTATAAATGTTTTTGTTTTTTTTTTTAAAGCTAACATATAAGTTAAGTGATTCATCCAAAATGCTTGGTGATGGAGCCAAGACTAAAAGTTAAGTCGCAGATTCCTGGGCCAATTATCTTTCTGTCATACCCCACAGCTTGCCAAGGAAGCCCAATCTTTCTCTTCAGTGAAGTTCTTTTTTTTTTTCTTTTTTCTTTTTTTAAGACAGAGTCTCGCTCTGTTGCCTGGGCTAGAGTGCTGTGGCATTAGCCTAGCTCACAGCAACCTCAAACTCCTGGGCTCAAGCAATCCTTCTGCCTCAGCCTCCTGAGTAGTTGGGACTACAGGCATGTGCCACAATGGCCAGCTAATTTTTTCTATATATTTTTAGCTGTCCAGCTAATTTCTTTCTATTTTTAGTAGAGACAGGGTCTCGCTCTTGCTCAGGCTGGTCTCGAACTCCTGACCTCCAGTGATCCTCCTGCCTCGGCCTCCCAGAGTGCTAGGATTACAGGCACGAGCCACCGTGCCTGGCCTTCAGTGAAGTTCTAACAGTACAACTCAACCTATCTGCCATGTACAATGGTATTTCTACATGCAGATATGGCTGGAAGTCCATTATACCTCTTCTGTGCCCCTCACCTCCCACCACTGTAATGAAGGGGTGGCCCTTCTCTTTATAACCCTCTATCTAAAGTGTACCTATTTGGAGAAAGGGGGAAAGGGGCTAGGATGAGACCAGGGCAAGGATCTGGATGGAGACCAAAGAAGTAGAGCAGAGAGGACATGGGCCTCTTTGGGACGAGGGTCCAGGAGTTGTGGCTGTCAGGGTTTCCCACTAATGAGTCTCCAAAGGCCCCCAACTGCATCCTCCACTCACCCCAGCCCAGCTATTTCCTTTCCAGCACCACCATTAACAGCTTCTGAACAGAACGTCTCTCCTTTCTGGGTCACTGAAGAACAGAATACACACTCAGCACCATCTCAGACATACATTTTAAAAACACACACACATTATTAAGGTTTTTTTGGTTTTTAAGGGTTTGTACTGCTAATGGCAGCAAAGAAAGGGGCAGGGACTGAAAAACCAAAAATGTTCCACCCTGCGCTTCCTTCTTCTGCTGTTTCATGTAGATGTTCCAGAGAAGAAGGGAAGATATCCCCCTTACTCCCATCCCTGGTTTTTCTTTGGGACTATCTGGGACAGAATATTTATCCGCACTTCTTGTTGACATGAGCATTTCATTTCTGGGGGTGAGACCTGAAGAGAGGAGGAGTTTGGGGTAAATGTGAGGAAGTGGGATGGATGCTGCAGAGACTGACGACTGACGTTAGGGGCAGCCGGGGACTAAGAACAGCTGGGACTGAGAACAGCTGTGGGGAAGTATTCTTTCCTACCTCAGCCCCTGGAGCTCACCCTGGACCAGCTGGAGGATGTGAAAAGCCAGAGGAGGTAGGGATCTGAGCCAAAGAAGGGGCAAGAAAGAAAAGAAATCCTAAGTCAAGCAACTGAGAGGGAAGGGAGATTCCCACAGAGGACTCTGGGGCAGGAAAGAGGGTTGGGCATTTGGCCTCTCATGGACATGTGGTGGGGGAAGGTGGGGGAGAGGGAAGGATGCAGTTAAGAGACCTGGGTAACAGCAAAATCAGGCCTGTGAAGCCAACTGCAAAGCTTGCTTCTGCACATAATGTGCATACCATCTGTCTCTCCATGCCAGTAGGAGCGCTAATAAATGTTACATGTTGAAACTTTTGCACTGGCTTGTGCATAAAAATTCCATATGCCAATTGACTGGACTACATGAACACATCTGTCAATAGCAGGTCTCTTAGGCACAATTTAGGACATTCTAAGGCAGCTTTATAACTGCTTCAGTCTCCAAATGGTATGAATTAACTCTCTTAAGCCAAGTCTATTCTCACTGAGTAAAGGCTTGGGCCAAATGTCCAAATAATTCAAGTCAAAAACACCCTTTTTCCTTCATTTAAGAGAACATCAGTAGCAGTTCTTTTTTCTCCCCAAATTGTGCTGCCGAATGACTCAGTGTTTGATGTTACATTGTTAGTATATGTTAATATGGTCAAAATGATAAAATGCTTTATGTATTATGGGCTTGAAAAGGACCACATTTTGCATTTTTATAACATTTTGCTATTCCAGTAACATTTACATTTATTATGCTGATATATATATCAAGTGATTAATTAATTTTTGTCCATATAAATTAGAAAACCCAAGTAGTTCTTTTGAAGTAGCCCATCTCCTCATGGGTCATACTGTGTGCCTCACCCATGGGGGCCTGCTGGGACTCCAGTCTGGTTATAGGTCTAGAAGCAAAGAGGGGTGGGGGTGGGTCCTGAGGAGAATCAGCATTGTCTTACATGATCACGACCTCAGGGGAGGCCTAATTTACAGTTTCCACAGGCAATGCAGGGTCAATTCCCTCAGAAGAGGGTAGAGAGACCACTTCTACTGGAGGTGAAGAGACCTCTTCCATTGGCAAAGAAGATTCATAAGAATTTAGGGCTCAGTATCCCCAGCTTTATCAGGGTCTTCCTTCCAAAATGTCCCCATCCCAATTTACAGGATCCCATTCTTTCCCACTCAATCCCTCGCTTTAACAGTAGCCACCATACAAGGCTAAGAGTTCAACTTAATTCAGACAGTATCAGGAAGAAATCCTGCATCTGACTTTCAGCAATCTCAGCCTTCAGGGTACAGTCTCCCTCAGGGCACACAAAGAAGCCTGCAGGTCATGTGTGCAGCGCTTGAGCTGGGAATTCAAATTCCTGAGTTCATCCTTTTCTTTCATTATTTTCTCCAGCAACATTAGGAACAACCAGCCAATCTTATTACATGCATTAGTTTTCTAAAAATATTCAAAAATATATAAAGAGTCACTTAGCACCTTGCTTCTTATGAGCGGTTGAGAAGCATCCAATGCAGATATTTTGTGTATCTCTATTGCCAGATCATACCATGAACTGTCAGTGCTCTCTTTAGCCCTAGAAACAAAGTCATTAAATAGAGTTATTAGTGTCTTTAAATTTAATCAGTTTAGAGTGTCAATTCCATAACCCCCCAGATCAATTCAGAAAACTCATCCTTAAAATTCTGTTCCTCTAGAACCACTCCTGATAACAAAATGCTTCCATGCTACTTTGTTTGCTTGTACCAGAGTACACAATACTATATCGCATTTACCAGTTATTTGTGTTTCCTCCACTAAACTGAGACCCTTCTTTAGGGTAGTGTATTAGTCTGCTCAGGCTGCCATAACAAAATTCCATAGACTCGGTGGCTTAAACAACAGAAATTTATTTCTCACAGTTTCAGAGATTGGGAAGTCCAAGATCAAGGTGCCAGCTAACTCAGTTCCCAGTGAGGGCTTTCTTCCTGACTTGCAGATGGCTACCCTCTTGCTTTGTCCTCACATGGCAGAAAGAGAGAGAGCTCTAGTTTCTCCTCCTCTTCTTATAAGAGCACTATCCCTATCAGATTAGGGCCCCACCCTTATGACTTTAACCTTTATCACTTCCTCACAGGTCCTACTTCCTAATATGGTCATATTAGGGGTTAGAGTTTCAACATAAGAATTTTGGGGGTGGGACACAAAAATTCTGTCCCTTTCATCTCTAAGACCTCAGCACTATATGACTTCACCTAGTCACTCAGTACATGAATGGATCAATCTATCAGTAGAAGCATAGTAAGACAAAAGTTCTCAAATTTTGATATGTAATCAGAATTATCTGGGGAAACTTGGTAAAAATACAGAGATTCAGGCCCTATTCTCATCCTGTTTCAGTGAGCTTGGGACTCTATAATTTATTAGCTCTACTGGTGATTGTGATACACACCAAAGTTTGAGAACCTTTTCAGGTGAGAAAACAGGTTCAAAGACGTTAATCTATTTGTCCAACATGACTTAAGTGGAAGTAAAACTGGGATAGTTTAGCATAATTTGTAAAGATTTTTAGTTCAGTCTTAATAGTATGCATGAGAAGACTATTTATGATAGAAATATAAAGCTAAAATTCTGCTCTAGTCAGTACAATAAACATACAAACCCATCTACTCCTCATTTGTTTGAAGAAACAACTTGTTTTGAATCCTTCAATTTGTTGAAGATGAAGTCTGAAAATTAGCTATGATATTTAAAAGTCACAGATTATGGTTACAATTTAACATGGGTTGAATGCAAATGTCATCCTCTTCCTGTGTTCAGATTTGTACTCAAAACAGACAGTACTTTTCAAGAAAATAATGAGGACATTTAAATTTTGAATTATATAAAACTACAGAAGACCAAAAAATATTACTTTCTACCACCTGATTTACATTTTATAGAAAAATATATATTATCCTGTAAGCACTATCCAAAGATTAGAGAGTATTAAGGAAAAACAGATGTTATAGCCCAGACCTTGGTGCTAGTTTAGATTTTGACTTAACAATGTTATTTTTGCAAATGAATTTGAATAAAATCCGACCACAGTAGAGAAAATGGAAAAGCTGGAAGAATTATGAATATCTCACTTACTAATTTAATCCTGTATCAGGTTCAATAAAATTCTCTAAGATGTAATAACCCATGTTATGATACTGATTTATACAATCTTTGTGCAGAGAGGTTTCAACCACTTGTTTGTGCTGAGCTAGGGCCAGAGTCCAATTCAAAACTTTTCCTCCTTGTCTTTTATAGAGTCTTTCTAGAATCCATGTGGGGGAAAAAAAACAAACAACCTTGACCCCTACCTTACATCACAGAAAAAATTTAGAGATGGATCGTAGAGATAAATATGAAAGCTAGAACTATAAGAAACAAAGGAGAATATCTTCATGGAGTGAATATATTTCCTAAACAGGAAGAAAAAGTACTAACCATAAAATTACAAAATAATAAATTGTATCTTTTCTCTTAAACTGAAATTCTCAGTTTTTATAAACATTAAAACATTTACTTATTTACTCATTTGCTTTATCCTACAGAGAAATTATATACACACACACACATATATGTGTGTGTGTGTGTGTGTGTGTATATATATATATATATATATATATATATATATATATATATATAGGGAGAGAGAGAGAGAGAGAGAGGGAGGGAGATATTATAAGGAATTGGCACACACGATTATGGAGGCTGAGAAGTCCAAAACTCTGCAAGCTGGAGACCGAGGAAAGCTAGTTGTATAGTTCCAATACTAGTTCGAAGGCTTGAGAACAAGGAGAGCCAAAGGTGTAAATTTCAGCCTGACTCTGAGTCCAAAGGCAGGAGAAAAGTGATGTCCCAGCACAAAGACCATGGGCAGAGGGAGCAAATTCTTTCTTTGTCAGCATTTTATTCTATTCAGGCCCTCAATGGATTGGATGGGTCCTGTCCATATTGGAAAGCGCAATCTGTTTTCCTCAGTCTTACTGACTCAAATGTTAATCTCACCTAGACACAACCTCATTTAGAATAATGCTTGACCAAATATTTAGGGACCCCATGGCCCAGTCAACACATAACAGTAATCATCACAATTACTGAGGTTTAATATTTTTTGCCAGTTTTTTTCCTTTAATATATTCCATTAAAGTCTGCATATTGTGTTCAAAAGTCATTTGAAATCATTCTTTAGGTGTCAATTTTCACAATTTGATATGCAGTTAGCATCCTTTATTTTCAATTTTAGGGTCTGCTGTTTTCTTCTCATGTTGATTTCATCTTTTAATGTACAAAAGGTTCAAAAGTAAAAACTAACTGAAAAGGTATACTCTGAGAAGTATTGCTTCCTTCTCTAGTCCTTCCACTTTGTTTCCTGTCACAACCTGTATTTTTTTAAGATTCTGGTTTCTTCCTCCCCCCCCCCAAATCAATCTCTCTACTATTGTTATGTTCTCTTACACAAAAGGAAGCATATTCCATGTGTTCTTCTTTATCACATAGTACTCTAATGCTTTGAAGAATATACACAATTTGAATTTGTTCAACTATTTCACTTTATACATAGAGAAAATAGTTGTAGGTCCACTGAGAGGTAATGGTAAGAGACCAGGATAGACAGCAGATAGCACTAATTGTTGCCATTTGTATTAACCAACTATTGTGACAATAGTGCTGTGTAAGAAAGTACCTCAAACTCAGTGGCTTATAATGAAAAGCATTTATTTTCATGCTCATGGGTCCATAAATCAATTGTATGGGCTTGGCCAGGCGGCCTGCAGACAGGGTTTAGGTTTTCTCCATATGTTGGTTCTGGGGCCCAGACTCAAGGGGCTATGGCTACCTGAGGCATCTTCTTCTCATAGTGATCACCAAAGAAGGATATCTCTCCTCAGATAACCGACACCTCAAATATACCATGTCTAAGTTAGAACAGTATTTCCACCATCCACCATTAACTCAAAACACTCAAGAGTCAACTCTTTCTTCCTATAACCAAAGAAGGATCGTGAGAAACCATACAGCACATTTAAGGTCTCTGCGTATCTCGCATTTGCTAATACTCCATTGGTGAAAGCAAGTCACTTGGCTGAACCCAAAAGTAATAGGCAGAGAATTATCTTCTGCAAATAGTCAGAGTGAATGGATATTTGCTGAACAATACATCCAAATTGTCCCCAGTATAAAGGTGAGGCACCCCCACCCTGTTGCTTCTTTCTTTCTCCTAGTTTGTCCCCTGTGGTCTTTGCTCCTGTGAATACTTACATTCTCCAGTGATTTTGATGGCCATTTCCTTGGTCAGTTTAGGGCTAAAGAACTTGATTACAACTGAGGTTGTGGAATGGTCAGTTCAAACTAGTTTACATTAAGCACTGCCCCAGACTGAGATAAATTCATCACTTCTGATATTTTGACCATATTCTTATCTTTTTAATATAAAAAGCATTACGGAAAATATTTTTTATTTGTGTGTTCTGTACAGCTCAAGTATATAAGATGCTTAAGAACTAGGGGAAAAGTGATAGGAGACAAATTTTGAGAAGACAGGAACAGACTATGTGTGGTTTTGTAGGTCACAGTAAACAGTGAATTTTATTCTAAATGCAATGGACAGCCATTGGAATGCTATATGCAAGGGAAATTTAATTTGTGTTTTTTTAAAAAGCAAACTGTTGCGTAGAGCATGAGCTGCAAGAGGCAAAGTGGAAGCAGAGAGATAAGTTAGGAGACCGTGAGAGTAGCCTAGGTGAGTGATGACAGTGGTGTGGATTAGGGTGGCAACAGTAAATGTAGTTAAGTGGTAGAATTTGAATATATTTTGGAGGTAGGACCAAGGTTTGCTGATAGATTTAATGTGGAAAGTTTATTTAATAAATAAAAATAACTATGATGGTTTTAACTTAAAGAGGTTACATCTATCATAGTTGTTGAGCAGGGTTTCCTGAGACATGTAAACTGAGAGCTAAATGATGCATAGGCACTAACTTGACAAAATTGGGGGTGATAGAAGAAGAGTTCAAGGAGGTTTGGAAACTTCAAACAAACAAACAACCATTGTGACTATCGGGAAGGGCCAGATCATGAAAGAACTAAAAGCATGGGAACATTCATCCTAAGTGATTTCCTAAAACCTCTTGTGGGTCAGAATAGGGCTCAATGGCCCTTAAGAAATAAACATAATATAAAGTGGATATTTTGGCTCTTGCTGAAGCTGACTCAAGTCCAGCTGAGACATGAAAACAACTCACGGACTTTGATTAGACCATAAACTATAAAGCAAGGAGGGCCAACAGGTTTCACCTTTTTTACCTTCTCTATTAACATATGCCATCTTGAGTGCTGAGTAAATGATTCTCAGCCTTGTTCAAGCTCAGCGGTGAAGTGTTGGAGCCAATTATCCACATTTGCTGTAGACATTGGGAGCACATTGGAAATGGCTCCCACATCAGCACATAAGTTACTCTTTTGGAATCCCCGAGCGAAGATCACCACACAGTAAATTTTTTTGGAATTAAAAAAAAAATCCCTTCAGTTATTTTTGAAAAGACTAGCATATAAATATTAGCAGAACAAGAATTTCCTGACCAATCACAAAACAAGCAGTAGCTGGAGTAAAAAAAATCAACATTTTCTTTTCTTACTATTAAGAATCTTTGATGATTTTCAACGCGGTGCAAATCTTTAAAATTATAAAAGAATAAGAAAAGTGAGAACTAAGAAAAAATAAACAATAACCCACAACATTTCCTGAAAACACGTGAGTCAGGTGGCAGGTTACACAAGCAGAATCTTGTTTATGTAAAACCTCAGAAAACATCACATGACTAGGAAGTTTCAAATACCCTCGCTATATAACATGAGGAATGGAAAAAATGTTCCTAAACAAAGTCACACATTCCTTTCAAAAAGGGGAATATTTCTATATATTTTGTAATATTTCTGTAGCACTGAATACTATTGGCACAGTCATTTTGACGTTTATCATTAGGACAGTGACCCACACTGCCTAACAGTACACCTTTTTCTGTACTAAACTTCACTCATATTTAATAAAGCAACATTGTTTTTTAAAAAAATAACAACTGTTACAACTATCCTAGAAAAATAATACAGCTGTCCTTACTGGTTATTTCCTTAACAAACATACATAAAAACTATTCGAAAACAAAAAATAATTGATCTTAATTGGAGAGGAGTCTGCACTTACACAAGTTTTCATGTTCTATAAATTGCATTCTCTCCAGCTAAGATTCTGGACTCACTTTGGAATACGCAAAGAACACTTTACTGGTACCACCACAAAAAAGGCTGATCAGAGAGCATTTTTATTTAAATTGCCATTTTTAACATCAATGGTTTTAAGATTGCCTCAAAGCTTTTAGCATTTAGCAAATTTTAACTCACACCCACGCTAGTCTCTTCCCAACACAGGAGGCACAAATTCTTCCTCGATTGAATCAGTTGTGAAAGGTAAGGTTTGTTCAACGGAATCGCTAGTTGTCAAATCCATGCCAATTCGTTATCAAGGAGTCAACTTTCTGCCTGGTAAAGAAAGAAACAAGATAAGGTAATCCCGTAGACCGGCCTAGGTGGCAAGCCATCTGCTAAATTTGCTGAAATGCAAATCACCCCGTCCCACTCCTACTCCTACTCAACTGCATTTGGAGGGGTGGAGCTAGGAGGTGCGTCTGAACACGCTCCCCAGAAATTCTGAACCAGGGCCTCGCAATCTACCAAACCATCTAAGCTTGGAAAGCAAAATCAGCTGCATTGTTTTTGACAAAATGTTTTGCTAAAGGCTTCTTCGGGCCGAGGGGGAAAGTCTACATTTCTCCATCCAGCGAGGGGAGGGCAGCTAACAGGCAAGCACAAACTGGGCGCCCCAAGCCTTTCCGGGGAAACGCGGGTAAAAAACTTGACGATCAGGGCCCAATGGACACTGGGCAGACTTACTTAACCCTAACTGTGCAAAGAACCACTCTCTCTGACCCCTCTTTGGCCTTTTCCAAGACTGCAGCGCCCCAACCCCGAGTCTCTCGAGGGGCTTCTAGCCGGCCGCCCCGCGATGAGGAGAGGAGGGGCCGGGGGACCGTCACAGACGCCCCGGCGCGTGCGCGGCGAGGCGCCGAGCTCGCAGCGAAGACCGTTTCCTGACTTTTGGAGGAAGTGGGTTGTGTCACTTCCGGCCTCCCTCTAGCTGCCATCTTGCGTCCCCGCGTGTGTGCGCCTAAACTCAGCTGGTCTTCCCGAGACCCTCTGAGCGCCAACCCTAGTCCCACGCGCGGCCCCTTTTACGCTCCGACAAGGTACAAAAAGGCTCTGGACGCCGGCGTGGGAGGAGGACGGGAGCGGGGGCGGGAAGTTCCCGGAAGGAGCGAGACAGGGAGGGACAGGGCAGAGGAGAGGAAGGCGATGCGACGGACGGGCGCACCCGCTCAGGCTGACTCTCGGGGGCGAGGTCGAGCCAGGGGCGGCTGCCCTGGGGGCGAGGCGACGCCGTCTCTTCCTCCACCTCGCGGCGGAACCCGAGGACAGGAGCCTCAGGTACCGCGAGGCTTGCGGAGAGTGGCCGGGCCGGGGAGGCCCTGGCTAGGCCCAGGCCAGGCCGGGGCCGGGGTGGGGGGTGCTGGCCAGGTGCGGGTTAGAGCCCTTGTTTCGGGCTGCAAAGAGCGGGGAGCTGCGGGGGAGTGGTGGGAGAGGCGGGTGCTCTTTGGGCTCTCTCAAAACCGAAATTTGGAGCTTTGCGGGGTGGATTTGGGGGTCCAGGTTTCGGCCTGTGTAGGACATTTATTCTCCTACTGGTGTCTTGGGAAATAACGAGTGTGATATGCTAGAGTGAGCTAGACCTTTCCTTGCTGAGGATTTCCTCTCTTTCTAGATGAAAGAAACTATCATGAATCAAGAGAAACTCGCCAAACTGCAGGCACAAGTGCGCATTGGTGGGAAAGTAAGTTTTAATAGTTTGGGGCTTTTAAGGTTTAGGGGTTCTTAAAATACTCCTTTTGCTTTTCTGATGTTGGTTTGTCACTTCGCCTATCGAGGGAAATTCACAGAGCTAGCAAATTTTGGGGGGGAGGCGGAGGCGGGTGTTAGGTATAGGACAGCGAGCGAGACGTGGAGGTTGGGTATCAAAAGGGGGGAGGGAAGGTAGTGAATCGAGAAGAAAGGAACACATTAAAAACACTGCTTTTATGTAAATGTTTGTATTTTCATTGTTACGATGTGTAAGTACAACAGTGTTTCCTAATTAGTAAGAAAAATGTGTCATTTCAGTTAGACTATTGTGTGCATCATACCGTTTACTTGTTTTAGCTTAAGTTGTATAAAGTTGGTGCCTGTTTTTTTTTTTTTTTAATCTAACGCTGAATTGGTTGGTAATTTTCTCCTGTTAAACTTAGGAGTTATTCTCACAAATTAAGACCTTTCTGTAATGTTTTCTGAACTAAAAGCCGTTTAAGGCAGTTGTATATTTTCAAGGATATTTAAAGATACCTTTCTTACAGGTATATTTTGGAGTTTAAGAGCAGTGACTATTAGATATGAAAATATTACCTAAGCAGCTATATTTCCTGTTCTAACTTTGTATTATAAAACTGAGGGAATGCAAGTGACTGATTTTTAAATGATCAGTTTTTGATTAATTGGTTTTTCCTGGTTGATATGGATTCTTTTCTAGAGGATTCTTTTTTGAACTTGGTTTTTAGATTGCTAAGTAATTTACTTAAATAAGAAGTCCACTCTAGGCAGAGGTCTGCTTAGTTGTATTTTGTATTGTTGGCACATTCCTACTGTTTAACAAGGTGTGGTGGCTTGTTGAAACAGATCATGTCTTTACTTGGGAAAACTTGTAAAGCTTCCATAGTACATGTTTATTACTTACTATTAGTTTTTCCCAACTTGTAAGCATTTACCTTCAAGTAGAGTCTACTGTAAGATAGCCAAAAGTTGCTCTTAGACTTAAATAATAAGATGCAGTTTTGTTAACTTACTAAACGTTGCCAGCAGTGAATTTATCTTGAATTTTTTTTCCCCCTGGCTGATGCTGGTAGTCTTCAAGACCCACACCTATGTATGAACAACATTAGATGTTTCTTGTCCTTTTTAACAAATGTTATCAGACTGTGGCTTTTCAGTGCCAGAAAAACTCATCATATTCTTTGTGGGTCAGTGTTTGGATATTCTTCTATTGGTGTTTTTAACCACTGTTCTTTTCAGTGCGCTTTCAGAAGGATTAATTTGAATAATATGCTTCTGTCCAGTCTTTTTGTTGTTACTCTGATTATTAGGGTTTAACTTTTCAGAGACATAACTGTAGGGTAAAGGAAAGTCTTGAGGTTTTCTAGGATATTTAAAGCTGATACGGGATTAAACTTTGTATCCTAACATCTTAATACTTACATATAGCTAATGCAGGAAATATTTCTGTAGTCATTGTAATATGGAAATATTTTCAACACTATTTAAGAAACCTACTTGGGATGTGAAATTAGGTAAGTTAGTTTTGTGTTAGAGAAAACTGCAAGTGTTAGGTACTTGTAGGTAAATGTTATAAAAGCCCTTTATATCAGTATCTAATCAGAGCATTGATAATAACAATTATTAAGTAAAAATTGATATATATGTGAAGTGTATGGAACTTATAGAAAATGTGCTGGATTTGTTTTTAGAATCTTAGGAATTCCTTATAATTTCTTAGGATTCTTTGGAAACTGGTTGTATACATAACCACTTGGAGGCGATTTTTGTTCATAAAAGTTTTAGGGGAGGGGTTGGTAACCAGTATTTTTTTTAAGAAGTTTAAAGTCCCTAGGGGGTCTTTAAGCCTAACAGTGGAGATAGGTATCTTTTTTTTTTCAATAATCTATTTTAATAGTATAATATATGTAGTGCAATAGAAATGTTTTCAAAATATAGAGATGGGAATGATTTGGCATGGGGCTGATAGTTGCAGAGTTATTGAAAGACACAGAAGTAATGACTTGAACAAGATTTTAAAGGATGAATAGGAATGGCAAGGAGGTTGAGGGACAGTGAGGTAGTTGGGTAGCCTTTCCCTGAGTGTCTTCAATGAGCCAGAGACTGTTCTAGATAGTGCACTTATAGCAGTAAACAGAATAGAAGCCCTCAAGGAGTTTACATTCTTCCAGTGAGAGGAGACAGACAGTAAAATGTATTTGATCTCTTACAATGATAAGTGTTATGAAGAAAAATGAAACAGGATAAAAAGGACATTGAGTGAGTGTGGGGGTTGCTATTTTACATTGGATGGTTGAGAAAAACCACTCTGATGTGGTGACAGAGGAGCAGAGATCTGCAGTGAGGGAGCCATGCAAATGGTAGGGGAAGAGAGGAACAATATGCAAAGCCCCTAAGATCATAGCCTGCTTGGCCTGTTCAAAGACCAGTAAAGAGGTTTATTTGACTGAAGGTGAGTGTGTGAGTGGTAGGAGATAGTGGTCAAGAGTGGCATATTAGGGGCAGGCTGGATGGTGTAGGAGCCTTGTAGATTAAGGGAAGAGCTTGAGATTTTACTCTTGGGTGCTATATACAGACTGATTTGAATGTTTCATACTCTGTCTTACCTGTGA
The DNA here is from genome assembly GCF_020740605.2 of Lemur catta. Taxonomy (NCBI): domain Eukaryota; kingdom Metazoa; phylum Chordata; class Mammalia; order Primates; family Lemuridae; genus Lemur; species Lemur catta. The sequence goes on from NC_059139.1 coordinate 46,281,552, forward strand.
GTATTAATGTGGATGTTGATTTTTAATGTGAAAACAGAAAATGCTGTTAATTCTAGACATAAAGCTTTTCTAAATGAGGCTTAGTTTAGGTTGACACATGCCACCTCTTTTATCACTTTTAGAGCAAATTATGTAAAAAGTAGGACTTTCAAAAGACAATTCTTTTATATCTGTCAGAACTAGAAGTTTAGAAGTTATTAATGATTGGTAGATAGTTCTTTTTGTTTCCCTCTTTTTGCTTCTATCTTTGCCTTAGCCTGCCTACTCACTGCGTAAAAGTTGTGGTTATAATTTCCTTATACAGAGCCAAAGATGAGAAATGGTTCCCATTTGAAAATGTCTATTATGGTATAAATGTGCTGTTTTCTTTGCTTTTCACTTTAAGGGAACTGCTCGCAGAAAGAAGAAGGTGGTTCATAGAACAGCTACAGCAGATGATAAAAAACTTCAGTTCTCCTTAAAGAAATTAGGAGTAAACAATATCTCTGGTATTGAAGAGGTAAGTGTCAAATTTTATTTCTTAAAAAAAAAAAACAAGATTTGGCTGGAAAAAGTTTTAATGTTCATACATTAAATGATATTTTTCACTCTGCTTCCAACAAGTTATTTCATATCCCACTAGACTTTTAAAGTCCCTACAACATGTTTCTACCCTATTAACAAATACTAGGGAGAGTGTCAAGTCTGAAAGCTGTTAGATTGCATGTTCCCTTCCAGGCAAGATTTAGTCAGACTTCAGTTTTTGTTTAATAAAGCGTATTTGGTTTTAAAGAGACTTTGATCAATGTTGCAAATTTAGTTTTTTTTTCTTTATAGGTGAATATGTTTACAAACCAAGGAACAGTGATCCACTTTAACAACCCTAAAGTTCAGGCATCTCTGGCAGCAAACACTTTCACCATTACGGGCCATGCTGAGACAAAGCAGCTGACAGAAATGCTACCCAGCATCTTAAACCAGCTTGGTGCAGACAGTCTGACTAGTTTAAGGAGACTGGCTGAAGCTCTGCCCAAACAATGTGAGTTTCCTGGGAGTGGGTTAACTGGGGGGTTACTCATGTAGCAGCAGATTTCTATAGTTGAAGGGCTCATAGTGGATATGCATATCTTTAAACTTGGAAATGTAGATTTTAAAATGTATTTAAGTGTATTTTAAAATGTATTTTAATAATAACAAATTTTTAACTGATTTTAAGCAATTGTTCTTGATGTTTACAATAATTTACCTAGTTTGCTGTGATCCTTGTAGTTGGTTTAGTGGAATTTATTTTTCTACTGTGGGTCAGAGACTTGAAAATTTTTTACTTTATTAGCTAGAAATGATTAAAATGTCAATTTTGGACTTCGCTGACTGATAATTACTTTATTGTTTAGAATTGATTAAAAGATATATTAGTATAAATTACCAAAGTTTTTCAGTTGTATATATACAATCAGTATCACCAATAATTTTTAAGATGTGGCCTGCCAATATTCTGGTGTTTTTAATTACAATATGATAGGGATTTTGTTCAGGGCAGAAAACAGCAGAGTTGAATAGGTGTATATCTGGGGGTGTGACAGCTTATGCTTAGGTCCACTGCTTAAAATTTTAAAGAATGAGAATACAGGAGCATATCAGAGATTTACTGTATGGTTTATTATTTATAATCAAGTTTTTCTAGGTGTTGACTCACTCTGCCTCAATTTGTATTTTTATTGTCATGTTGATGTATACTAGGTTCTAGACTATCTTAGGTGTTCAGAGCTGAAGTAGGCCTTTGAAGTATCCCTCTGATGCCTGTATGAAACTAGTACATATTCTCATGTGTAGTTCACGTTTGAGTGTAATAAAGGAAAGTAGATGCTTACCACTCACTTTAAGTTTATTATCATTTTCATTTCAGTAAATGTTGAGTATCTCCCTCATGCCACGCACAAACAAAAGAATAGTTGGAAAAATGGCCTCTTCATTTGTCTCCCAAAATAAGTCTTACCATAATTTAGTGTGTAGATTTTACCTGCACCCAAGGGCTCCCTGCTGCTCTTAAACTCAGTACCCCAGGGCCTATAGTGGGCTAGAGGAATTGAAAGGATGGGAATGGAATTTGGCTTGTTGGCCATTCCTAGTATTTTAACCCATTCGTAGACAACAGAATATCACGTTATGTGATAGTATTATAGATAAAATCCCACATGTCACTTGTCATAATGAATATAAGTTGTACCAATACTTAGCATTTCATCTGTTCTTTTGTCTGATGTTTATTGAAAACTTAGACAAATATGTGAGTGACATTTATATTTCCCTTTCATAGCTGTGGATGGAAAAGCACCACTTGCTACTGGAGAGGATGATGATGATGAAGTTCCAGGTAGGAACCTTCACTTGTGGTTAGCCTAAAGAATCTTAGCAAGGGAGAATCAAGAATCTTTACAGGAAAAGCTGCTGGGGAGGTGTGGGGGAGCAGTTTGAGTATAAGTTAAAGGGGGGCATGGACCTCAATTAGAAAAGTGATGCAGTGCTGTTTAACTGGAAGTTATGTTTATAGACTTGGCTTATGTCTGTTTGGGATCCTAAGGATGTGTAGATATCTAACCTTAAATTATATATATTGAGGCCGGGCGCGGTGGCTCGCGCCTGTAATCCTAGCACTCTGGGAGGCCGAGGTGGGTGGATCGCTTGAGGTCAGGAGTTCGAGACCAGCCTGAGCAAGAGAGAGACCCCATCTCTACTAAAAATAGAAAGAAATTATTTGGCCAACTAAAATATATATAGAAAAAATTAGCCGGGCGTGGTGGTGCATATAAGTATGTATATTGCAGCCTAAATATAACTACCTACAGGTCACTAATGACCCTTGTTTCCTACTTTGAAATTCATGAATTTAAGAGAAGGTGTGGAGAAGTTGTTCAGGTATCTTGGGATGTAACCATTCTAAAATCTGTAGCAGAATAACTCCTTTGGCAATCATGAGACATTTTTCACTTACCCCTCCATTATTGGATAACTTACTTTGTTGTAAGACAAATATTTATTGGGTAGGAGTATCAGTAGACTCAAACATTTCCACTTTGCTTAGGCAGGTATCCTTAGGAACCTAGGAAAATGTCAGCATTGTGTGTCATGGTATTCTTTGGTTCTCCTCCCCCATATTGACCAGTGTACTATATTGTTTAATTCTTGTAGTGCAGTGGGAATGGTGAGCAGGTGTGTGTGTGTGTGTGTGTATTCTTTAGACACAGTGTTTTTATCATTGGTAAATTACTGTTCTTCCTTCATCTCCTTTTAAGATCTTTTAATTACTTGAAGATTTGGCTTCTTTCTTAGAATTTCTACCTTTTTTTCCCCTAGATCTTGTGGAGAATTTTGATGAAGCTTCCAAGAATGAGGCAAACTGAATTGAGTCAACTTCTGAAGAAGATAAAACTTGAAGAAGTTATTGGGAGCTGCTATTTTATATTATGACTGCTTTTTAAAATTGTTTTGTTTATGGATCTGATAAAATCTAGATCTCTAATATTTTTAAGCCCAAGCCCCTTGGACACTGCAGCTCTTTTCAGTTTTTGCTTATACACAGTTCATTCTTTGCAGCTAATTAAGCTGAAGAAGCCTGGGAATAAAGTTTGAAAAAAAGGTTAATAAAGTTCTTTGCGTAGTATACAGTTTTATTTTTTATTTCATTTACACCTGTGCACGGTAGACAAAGTTGTTTCTAGAAAGCTAATCATGGCAATGTAACCTTTGAAATTTGATTAAAGATTTAAAATCACAATATAGTGTAACATAGGTGCTGTGAAGTTCTCATGTTTGACAACTTTCGTTCAGGAATCCTCAGGGCTTCCGTGGTTTTGTAGTGGGTGTAAATACATTATGAGAATAGAGTATTCCTTAATGGGTGAACAGGGGCATTTTCTTCTGTTGCTGTCTATATTGTAAGCATATGTTAAGTGCCTTGTTTGTATTACCGCAGTTTTATCTCATTTATTCCTCAGTATGAGGTGTAGGAACTAGTAACTCCATTTTGTAGATGTAACCTGAGGTTTAGAACTTCAAAAAAGTGAAAGTGGTTTATCTCCAGATCCCTTCTTGTGGGATATTCTATAAGGTATCTTGGAAAAAAAAAATACTGTTGTAGTGGGAATGGCTCCTGGGTCACTTTGTCTTTTTCTTAAATGTTAACACAAATAGGGTTACCTTTTTTTGTTAACATACAGTAAAATTGAGTGTATGTATACAGTTGTAAGAATTTTAAAATGTAACTGCCATCATAACCAGGTTACTAAACAGTTCTGTCACCCCAGAAAACTCCCTTGCCATAGGGTTACTTTTAAAAAGTTTACAAATTGCAATTAAAATAATTGTATAATCTGTACCAAGGCCATTGAGGAAGAAAATTGTTTTCTATTTGCAACAAGAATTCATTTTACATTTTTATAGCAATTTGCCAAGTACCTTTTTAAAGTAGTACACAACTGTATCTAAAAGTCACTAAACTGTACCAAAATGAAGTGCTGTGCAAACAGTATTTGCATGTTTACATTGTATTATTCAAAGGAAAGAAAATATCAGTCCTGTTGCAGTATGCTGCTATAGTAACAAAGATCCTGAAGTCTCGGTGGTTAACAGCTACAAAAACTAAGTGCACATTCCCAGACTGTTGTGGGTCAGGTTGGTGCGGGCTGTACTGCGTATTCACAGTCCCACAGGTCCCACAGTGATGGGCAATCCCCATCTGGGACACTCCCAGCTTCCTGGCAGAGAATATGGTAGGTCATATGCTGCCTCTTAGGCTGTTACAAATGTCACTTCTTACACACGACTGACCCTGACGGAAGCAAGTGGAATGGTTGAGCTGGAGGGCAGTGGAGTGGGAGCTGAGGATGCGGGTTACTGATGAGCTCCCAGGTGGTGCTGTGGCTGCAGGTCCACTGGCTGTGCTTTGAGAAGCATGATTAGAAGCCTTTTCATCCCAATAGCTATCGTAGTGACAGTGACAGGCTAACAAGTTTGTGGGGAATGCCACTATTTGAATATCTTTCCAATTCTTTGACCTAGATCTACAGGAAAGAGGCTAAACAAGAAGAGCAGTAGATTTCCAGGCAGGCCTGTCCCAGTGCAACTTTCTTATTGTACACATGCTGGCTAAGGTTAAGCCTGTTACAACTGTACTTAGCCACCTTTTCCCGACAATCTCTAAAATTGTTACTCCTTCCCATTGTTTGCCTTGGTGGTTATGGATTAATAGGAAAGGTTTTTGTAATCTCTTCAATATCAAGATAGGGTTATGCTACATTTACAAATGACCAAAAATTTTAGTTCCTACAAAGGATTGTTTGTCATACTTGGTGTCTGTGTATGCCTATGGCTAAGCTCCACTTTACTCCAGTAGCAGCCTCTAATTGGAAGATTGCCAGTCTCATGGCCGGGAAAAGATGGCAGACAACCAACTGGCTCTTCAAATTTATGCTGGGAAGTGATGCACATTATTAATGATCAAAGTTCATCAGCCAGAGCAAGTAACATACATAGTCAAGTCTGACAGCCATGGGATTGGGGAAGCATAATCCTCCCTCAGAGTGAGGGAGCAGATATTTTTGAACAATAATACGATCTACCATATCCTTGCAATTGTCTTTGTCTTCAATCCCTATAGCTGCTATTATGTCTTAAAAGCATGTTACCACTTGTTTTATGTCTTCTTACTTATAACCCCCCAAAAGAGCCTTATTGTACAGATAAAACTATCTTCAAGTGGTGAAATTACTTGTCTCGGGTCACACAGCCCCTTAAGTGGAAGGATGATAATTGAAGCCCAGGTCTGCTCTTTTGAGCTCACTACATCCTGGAAAGAATTTTAGGCCCTGGCAGACTAGAGGAGCAGAAGATTCTGATCCGGTTGATTCTTTTGGCTGTTGTTCAGTACTTTTAAAACTAGCTCTGGACCAAACTAGTTTTCAGCTGGATCTGAACCAAGGCTACACTAATGAAGAGGTAGACATCATTTTGATCTGAGGGCTGTTAGGATTAGTACCCTTTATTTGTTGAAATAATTGAGCTAGAGTACACTTATGTCATCCCCATAATAACCATGTGTGCACTGGGCAGAAAGCTACATTCTATTAATAAAATTTGGAAACATTCAGAAATGAGCTGAAGGTAACTAAAGTTTTTACTAATTTCTCCATTAATGCTATTCATGTTTGTCAGTAGTTCTTCTCTCCCTTTGCCTCCCCAGTAAGATACACACATATACATATGTTACTTTTTTGAGAGAATTGTTAAGGCAGCCAATAACAGTTTTCAGCTTTTCCGAAACAATGATTAAAAAAGTCTTCTATTCACATAAGTTTTCATCACTCCAATCAGCACAGTCTTGAATGCCATTTTTGCAGCGAGTTCTGGGAATGCAGGCACAGTCGGCAAAGAAAACAGTATCACATCTCCAGCCTGAACACTTTGGGCACTGTAAAACTAGACAATTTTATTTATTTTTAAAACCATAACTGTTAAAATGTCAAGGTGGAGAAAAGATGCTATTGGAAAAGAAATAGCCCCTTGGATCTTAAAAATATTAATGCAAACTGCCCAGCAGGAAAATTGCGGATGTTTATTAAAGATTCTACATGTTTGGGCAAAAAAAAATTGCACTTTGAAAAGCCAAGATGAGTACTGCCTCTCCCCAACAGCCTAAAAATAAAACATACTGATACACAAACAAGGAAGGTTCCATATGAGTTTGTATGTTCAATAAGGCAAAAGAATCAGTATTTGCTAGTTGATAGCTAGCAAGAAGAAAAAGACCTCTTTATACATGTAGCCTTTAGTTGTCAAAGCATCGTTATCTGTAACCCCTAGGAAGCATTTCTATTTTTACCCTCCATGGTAACAAGACAAATGGAAGGAAATTACCTATTTGGTGTATCTCTGATAAGTCTTTTATATACTGATTGGGGCCATGAGGTATTGGAATTGTATCTACTGCCATGGTTTTAGAATAATCCAGCCTTACCAGATTGTAGGGTAATCAGAGGTGATGCTCAGGTTTAAACCACCATAGGGAACATGGGGGGGAGGGGGGTGCCAAGGAGGAAACTGAGAGAGAAAGAGCAAGAAAATGCCAAAGTTTAAACAAAAATTTTTTTGAGAACAAAGGCATTCAACAGACTTTCCTTTGATCTTCACCAAAATTTTTAAAGAAATCCAAAAGGAATTTGATAGCTAACAAGAGCTGTCAAGATTATTTCCTTTCTTAATCCTTGGAAACCTGACGTTTTTACCTCTTAGCTAGAGGTTTCATCTACTTTAAATATACACAAAATATAAGAAATGATAGAATTGCTTAATCACGGATGTAATGTCCCTAAGGGAGGTTACTAAGTATTAGTTAATTTATGTAACTGAAGTGTAAGAGTAGCAACTCCAAGAAGCTGTTTAAAAATTAATTACGTATTTTCATTTTTACCTGATTCATCTGAGCAGTCGCCACAGTCATTTCTTGTGTCACACACCTTGTCCATGTATGTCCAAGTCTTCTGGTTGGGACACTTGAATATCAAGTTTTGTGGGAGACTGTTGGGCATTTGGCCTATATTAGACAAAGGCATTATTTCTAATGGAAAACATTCAGGAATGATAATGTTTTAATTATAATTCTGAATTGTAATTAGTAGTTACTGGTGATTATTTTTAAATTTGGATTATTTGTCCACCTCACCACAGTAGGAAGCAAATTCATCTTCTCCATGCCTGCAGTCCAGTTTGCCATTACAAAGCAGGGAGGGTGGCAAGCAAGTAGTGAGGTCCTCACACAAGAAGCCCAGTTGCTGTGAAGCTGTTCTACATTGTCGATATGATAAATCTGGAAGATTTATAAGACAAGTAGTGGATCTTGACACATGCATGCATTCCTGACCACAAACATCAGCTTTAATGACATACTAATGTGCCTCTTCTCCCCCCTCTTCTGCTTCTTGCCATTATTCTTTTCCCCATTATTTCCCCTCTTTCATTTCTTTCTTATTCTCTATCCTTCTTTCTCATAATACCACTGGCCTTTGGGCAAACAAGCATAGACTCACTCCTGTCTGAGAAGCAATAGGAGGTGCCTGGGAGAGAGTCACCAGGCCTGGGTTCTGGTTCGTGCTCTGCCATGGGTTGGTTATGTAGCCCCCTGCATTATTTTCTTAGCTAGAAATGGAAACGGATAACCCCCTACACCAACGTCATGGGGCTACTGGAGTTAAATTGAGGTTATTGTTTAAATGCAATCAATCTACCCATTCAACAAATGAATGGGAGGAAGTCAAGTATGTGAACAATATATTTTTTTAAACATTTCAAATACTATAAAAATTTGATAGAAGTTAAGATGTAAATAGCAGATTGGTAACACTTGTATCTCAGGACATATTTATGCCTAAATAATGTATCCCCACATGCTCGCTTTGGCAGCACATATACTAAAATAATATATCCCCAGAAAATTCCAGATTAGTGTATGGAGTGATAAATAGGCTGGAAATATTTTAGTTACCTGGTTTAGAGTTAGTAAGGGCTTGATAAAAGTGCATTTTACATTTTGAGTATTTTGTACTTGAGACTAAGTTGATAATTAAGAGGCAGATAACATCACAGTTTATATCCCTGATATAAATCCAAAAGGTGCTTGGCATTGTGGTTTTAGAGACAAGAAGCTGTTATGCTCTGATAATCTGAAGGACCCTGTGTCAGTTTGGGTCCTCTGAGAAATTAAATGCCAAGATAAGATTAGATGTGAATCTGATTTGGGGGATTATAGTTTGGGGCTTGGAGGAAACAACTGTTAAGGATAAAGGGGAGGAAGCAAGAGTAGGCAAGGGAACCCAGCCCCTAACGCCTGCAAAAGGAAAGGGGGAATGAAGGTTTGGGTAGGAAGAGTTTCAGACTACAGCACAGTTCTAAGAAAGCTTCAGACAGGTCAACATGGAGTCCCTGAGACACAGTCATGCATGAGCAGAGTTGCATACACGGCGGGCTGGCACTGGTAGCCCCACATGCTTAGTTATTGGCTGGGGCCTCCTTGGGAAGTGTAGCCTTGGCATGAGTGTGATGGTTGGTCCAGACAGGTGGCAGCTGGGGCTGTCAGTTAATTGAGCTCCTTGCAGCAGCTTCTCTTGAAGGAGATTTGACAGGGGCACTTCCATGCTGCCGTAGTCCCTAATGTTACATATTCAAAACACCTACAGGGCACTAAACTTGAGCCTGACTCCTCTCTGTAGCCCTAATGCTTAGCACAGTATTTGGAGTATGATATATGCTCAAGAAATGCTTATTTGAATTGAATGCTTATTTTTATGCATTAATTCACATCCACAAAAATAAGGATAGTAGTGACAATAAGCCTGTTGTGGTTATCATGGGGGAAAAGATTCTACAAACAATTATAGTAATTGAGAATAGAAACAGGGTGATGACAATGTGACCCTCCTGGGATTTTTTCTAAAGAAAACGCTAGGTTAGAATGATCCTTAACATAAATATAGCAGTTGCTGATTTTAGTCATTTACTGACCTTGAGCAAATTAGCATGCTAGTTCTAGACTAAGAAGCAGAGACATGTATGGCCCATTTAAAGGGTGAGACTATTTAGAAAGCAAATGGGCCAGGTGTAGCCAAAGGGGGAATACCACTTGGCTGAAGAGAGGCACCTACCCAAGGTCATATTCATTGCCCAGGCAACCCACATTCAATGATTGGTCAGTGACAAATTATGAAGGTCTAACCCAGTCGTTTTCACTGGGGACAACTCTGCAGGGCCAGCCCAGCTTGCGGACTCCCTGTGGGGTGACAGAGGTCTTCATAGTGGTTGGCCCTAGGAACTCCCCAATAAACTTCCTGAACACAAATCTGTTTCTCAGAATCTGCTTCCTGGGAACCCACCTTCAACTTCAACTTCAACAGGATATCTGTGTGTATATCCTTCCAGAGACATTCTACAAACATTTTACATGCTCATGCACACACACCCCCAAACGGTAGTATATTCTTTGCTCACTGTTCTGAAAGTTTGGAAATCATTCCATATCAGTACTTAAAGAGCTGCCTTATACTTTCTTAAGGCTGTATAATATCCTTCTATTATTCTATTGTATGAAGATGCCCTAATTTGTTTAACCATTGCCCTTAATGACACTAGATCATTTCTAAACTTTGGCTCTTAATGCTACAGAAATGTAGGACACATTGAAGTTATATCCTTCCACACCTGTTCTAATACATCATAGACTCTGAAATCTTAGCCATACACAGTTTTGAAGTATTGAGGTTAAAAGACGTTTGTCTTAGGTTTTATATTAGAAAAATAAGATGAGAATCCAGATCCTACACTTATGTCCTTCTGGTGTGTAGCACCCTACTATCCGTATGCAAACTCCCAAGGCTGACAAGGACTAAGTCCAAAAATGGTCCAATCAGGAGACCCACATCCCCAAGTCTCATTTCTCCCATGACAATTTGATGAGTCAGTTTGTTTCCCATGCCTCAAATCTATCACTTTCCACCCCATTTCCTTCACTGAAACCACACAAGAATTGCTGCTTTTATCATCTCCCTGCTCAAAAGCCTTCCATGGCTCCATTTCTGGCAGCATCGAGCCTCAGTTCTTTATTCAGCATGCATTACTGAAGGCCTTTATCCAAGACACATGTACCAGGGCTGGGGTTAGAGGAACGGCGCGTGCCTTCGGGACATATTCCAGAACAGAAAATTACCGTACAGTGTGCTTAAGGGGTGGGTTGAAGTTTGTGCAGGGCTTGTGGAAGTCCAAAGGTGGCACACCTTACTTGGTCTGGGGACACCTGAGATTAGCCTTAAACCTTTCTGAGTCAGCCAGACGAGCGATGGGAAAAGGGCATCATGGCAGAGGGAAGAGCAGATGCCGGGTGTGGTGGGAGGGAGCACGGTGTGACTGCGGATGCGTGTGTGGGAGCAAGTGCTCACCATTCAGTGCTGCTAGACCAGCATCCTCCCCTTATTTTTCATCCAACCCCCACCCCTTAACTAGTCAGTGTTGTTTTCACCTCTTTTCCTCACATACCTCAAATCTGATGCAGGGCAAAGTCCTTATCCTTTATGTCCCATCAGAGAATAGAAAGTTTCCACCTTTGGCAAATCCCTTCAAAACCTCCGTCTAAGTCTGAACGCCCCACAAGGTTCAGTTCCAGCCCCAGCTCCGTCATTACCTGACCCTTCAGCACCAGTCCCAGCTGACTTCTCTCCAGTTACTGAAAATATTTATCATCTGATCCAACCTAAGCTAAATCCCAATTGAATGCTGTTCTGTATTGTTCCCCACTGTGTCACTAATCTCCCTGATCATAGGGGACACTCCTGGAAGGTGGAAACCATCTCACAAGTAAGCTTCAGAGTCAGGCTGACCTGGACCAGAAACCTGGCTTTTTAACTTATTAGCTACATGATCTCGGGCAAGTTGCTTAACCATCCCGAGTCTCTGCCATATTGGCGATAACGCCTTGCAAGTCTGCTAAGAAGAATAAAATAAAGATGAGACGTGTGAAATGTCCAGAGCGATGGCTGCTACACACCAGATGCCAATCACCCTGCTATCAGTAGACTCACTTGTTTTGAAAATAAATGGAGTACAAATATACTCTTGTTAGTGAATTATTGACAGATTGGTCACCCTGGGGTACCACATACTTGCAGGTTTCACAGGCATTCCAAAGGTGATCCCAACAGTAATTCCAGAAGCAATAACTCCAAGCACAAGGAATGCCATGCAGGAAATCAGAAGACACTGCCTGGTGGGAGGCCAGCTGTGACCTGTCACAGCAAGACACACAACACAAAAGAGAACAAGTCTTCATCACAGGGCAGAGGCTCATGTTGGGGATACAGTGTTGCCTAACCAGGTGTTGTCTAGGTTTTCTCAGTGTGAAGGCAGAAGCCAAAATTATAGAACCTTAAATGTATGCTTTTAGTGATAGTGGTGCTTTTCCAGTCTACAGTTTCAAATTCAATATTTTGGGCAACCAGCCTCATGATGAATGAATACTACTCCCCTAGTTGTGAAAATGAAGATTTACAATGAAGAAACAGGGCCGATTGAAGTGAAGTGACTTATTGGGTTTATGCTAATATAATTGGAAATGCTTTATCTCAAACCCCAGTCTTCTGGTCCCTCTCTAGTAGGCCTACTTCTACTATGCCAGTGTTTCCCCAAACCTAGATTCCAGGCTGCCTACATCAGACTCACTGAAGGAAATACAGATTCCTTGTCCCCAACCCAGACCTATAAAATCAGACCCTCTAGGTGGTTGGGCAGGCCATCTGCACATTTTGAGAGCACCTCAGGTCACTTTTAAGCATACCAAAGTATGAGAACTGTAGACCTATACCAAAAAAGAAATGCAGACCATGGTCTTGGGATCCAGACATTCCAAGTGGCAATCAACCACTTGCTTGGTGGTTTCTAGAGTAAGCAGTCATTGAAGGGCAGGAAAGGGAAGCTGCTTCCCTTTCAGAGTGGCTTGGCACTACAGGAACTTGCCTGACTAGTTTATTGGCACACCATGAAGAGACAAAAGAGTGTTCAGATTGCTCATGAGCATGTTTAGCAAAGTTACAGCAGCACTACCTTTTGCATACAATGACACCCACCTTCAATATTTCTAAACATATTTAAAGCTTCCTCAGGGTCCAAAATCTGTAGCTGTAGGGGATCTCTTGGGCCCCCACCTAAGGAACTAGCATTCAAACCCCCTTGTGGATAAACAGTATATTTTAAAAGAAAAGAGAGAGAGTGATGTCTTTTCATGATAATCACTCCTAGACTCTAATGTTTTGTGCCTCTGGAACTATATCAAATACAAAAATTAATGTAATATAAAGATTAACATAAAATTAATCTCTACCACCTAATACTTCAGAATTAACAGCCCTGTTACCTCACTGTGAATATTCATATTATTGGTGAAAAAACTTAGGCTTAAAGAATCCAAGTGTCACAGCCAGTAAGTGGTAGAAACAGGGACAAGAAGGCAATCACACACTCCAGGTTTTTGGCCACACCACCAAGCTCTGCTGAAGATTCTCGCTCTGCCAGATCACAAAAGCCCTTTCTCCTTAGACCAGAGCCTCCTCTCTGGGGTCAATGTTCATTTACTCTTCCTGCCGTAGTGATAATCTTTAAAATGTTCTTACTCTTTCACTTAGAAATCCCACTTCTGAGGTTCTAGCCTAAGCATATAATCAGATATACAGAAGAAAGCTTTAGGTATAAAAATTTTTACATAGTGTAATTGATAATAGGAAATGTTAAATGCTAAATAATGCCAAAATACATACTAAACACCTGTTTACTAAAAATGATCAAATAATTTTGTAAATAAAATGTTCTCAAGCATGTAAAACAATCATATAAAAGCACCAAGTATGAAAACCGAGGGAGTTGGCAGTGGATGTCTGGGGATTGCGGCTCATTTGTTCACTGTTCATTCCTTCAGCTAATATTCATGGAGCATCCACTCTGTCAGGCACCGTGCTAGGCTCTACAGACACAATGGTGAATGGGAGAGATATCGTCGTTTCCCTTGGTGAATTTACAGTCTAGAGAACAATGTGGTTTTCAGCAGAGGGGGTTGTGTCAGAATTACCAGGGGGTGCTTTTAAAAAACACTTGTGTCCCACACCTCACTCCTGAACATTGGGCTTCACTGAATCTGGGATGTGGTGAAGCATATCATAATTTTTGTTTTTAATCTCTCCTAGTGATTCTGAAATACAGCCGGGATGACAGCTACTCTTCTAGAACAGAGGTCTCCAACTTGGAGGGATATGATTCTATATCCCTTCAAAAACAAAATAGCTGAGTGAAATAAAATTAGCATCCTTCCTTAATCTATGAATATTTATTTATAAATTATATGCCTATACTAGTCCACTAACATGTTATGTATATTGTAAAACTTTGTCCAAAATTGAAATTTAATAAGGATGAGATCAAATATATCACGTAAAAATACAGATTCTAGGCTGGGCGCAGTGGCTCACGCCTGTAATCCTAGCACTCTGGGAGGCCGAGGCGGGTGGATCGCTCAAGGTCAGGAGTTCGAGACCAGCCTGAGCAACAGCGAGACCCCATCTCTACTAAAAATAGAAAGAAATTATCTGGCCAACTAAAACATATATAGAAAAAATTAGCCGAGCATGGTGGCGCATGCCTGTTGTCCCAGCTACTCGGGAGGCTGAGGCAGTAGGATCGCTTAAGCCCAGGAGTTTGAGGTTGCTGTGAGCTAGGCTGATGCCACAGCACTCACTCTAGCCAGGGCAACAAAGCGACACTCTGTCTCAAAAAAAAAAAAAAAAAAAAAATGCAGATTCTAACATTTTCTTCCCCAGCCCTACTGTATCCTCTTGTGTATCCTGCATGATTCATTTGGAAATTACTTCTCTCATCTAAAGGATACTGGGCTAGGTACAGTGGCTCACACCTGTAATCCCAGCACTATAGGAGGCCAAGGTGGGAGGACCTCTTGAGTCCAGGAGTTTGAGACCAGCCTGGGCAACATATTGAGACCCCATATCTATAAAATATATTTTTTAAAAAATTAGCTGGAGAAGCCCTCACCAGAAGAAGATGCTGGCACCACAGTTCTTTTTTTTTTTTTTTTTTTTTTTGAGACAGTGTCTCACTCTGTTGACTGGGCTAGAGTGCTGTGTCGTCAGCCTAGCTCACAGCAACCTCAAACTCCTGGACTTAAGCAATCCTCCTGCCTCAGCCTCCCGAGTAGCTGGGACTACAGGCACATGCCACCATGCTTGACTAATATTTTTCTATTTTTAGCAGAGACGTGGTCTCACCGTTGCTCAGGGGTCTCGCTCTTGCTCAGGCTGGTCTCAAACTCCTGACCTCAAGTGATTCTCCAGCCTCGGCCTCCCAGAGTGCTTGGATTACAGGTGTGAGCCACCACAGTCAACCCACAATTATTGTATAGTTTGCAGAACTGTAAGCCAAATAAACCTCTTTTCTTTATAAACAAAACAAAACAAAAAAACCATTAGTGGCATCCTTCTGCAGTCCTAGCTACTCAGGGGGATGAAGCAGGAGGATTGCTTGAGCCCAGGAGTTCAAGGCTGCAGTGAGTTATGATTGTTCCACTGCACTCTGGCCTGGTGGATGGAGCACCTCTAGAATAAAATAAATAAGTAATAAAGGATAATGGGGGGGTGAGGAGGGAGAGGAAAAGTAAAACAAAAAATTTGGAAAGGATAATGAAATTGTGAGTGACAAAGAAGAAAGGAAGCTACTTTTATGAAGTCATTGCTTATTTAACATCACAGACCTCAACGGTGTTCAAAAATCTAATATAAGCATGAAAAGTTTAGATAGAACTAGATCTTAAAATAGCATTAGACATCAAAATAGACCTGTGAGATTAAAATGAAATTAGAACAAAGAATGTTACCTTAGTCTGTTTTCTGCTGCTATAACAGAATATTACAGACTGGTGAGAGGGCAAGAGGTGTCAGCTCAGGTCTCTCTTCCTGTTCTCATAAAGCCATAGTCCCATCATGGGGACTCCACTCTGATGACTTTATCTAATCCTAATTACCTCCTGCAGGCCCCACCTCCAAATACATCAGCATATGAATTTGGGATGAAGTTTTCAACACGTGAAGTTTGGGGGATGCATTCAAACTACAGCCCGTGTCTTTATTACCCTCGTGGCTATCGTGTAATTGGAAAACCATTCCATTCCATTGCAGGTCAGCAGACAGGAGAAAACGTTGTGGGGTCTCTGAAATACGTCTTAACTAAGCCATTAACAACCAAGAGGGAGAAGGGGTTGTGCAGACCAGCTCCTTCCAAGTGATGAGGAGTTTGTGCCAGGCCTGCAGGGCTAGGCTGGGACAATGAGGTCTCGAGGTAGGACTGGGGCTGGGAAACGGGGAGGACTCTAAGTGCACATTCTCACTCACCAACGTTTTGGCAGGGGCAGAGGCACACGCACACACTCGCGCACAGAGGTGTTGAGTGGAAGCGCCCAGAAGGCCTTCATGCCCCGGCCTGCGCTGCCTTTCCCCGTTTGCTGCCGAGCCCCCGCCCGATGCAAGGCCAATGTCTGTACTCAAGAGGGCAGCAGAGAGCCAGGAACGGCCCTGATTCAACGTGCGGCCCCTTAGTTCGCGAGCCGAGACCCACCCCGGGTTCCTGGCTAGAAGCCTCACGGACGGAGGGCCGCAAGGCCCAGGAGATACTCGTGTCCAGGTATCTCCAAGGTGGTAGTTTAGAAGGTGGGGCCTCTGGGAGGTGATTAGGTCAGGAAGGCCCCACCCTTGTGAACAGGATTAACACCCTTATGCTTAACCTTAGGCTTCAGAGAGCTGCCTCGCTCTTCCACTCTTCCTGCGTGTAAGGTACACGGCAAGAAAGATCCTTGGAAGCAGAGAGCAAGCCTTACGAGATGCTGCATCTGCTGGTGCCTTGATCTTGGACTTCCAGCCCGCAGAACTGTATTTTGATACAGTTGTAAATAATAGTAATTTATTTATAAATACTAATTTAAATACTATTGAATAGTATTATAAATAAATTACTATTACTTACAAATGACCCAATCTGTGGTATTTTCTTATAGCAGCCCAAATGGACTGAGACTGTAATCTATAATATAATCATGGAGTTTGTACATTGTTTCATGGTTGTACATATTGAAATAATATTATAGTAGAAATAAAAATGATTGCAGCATGGTGAGAGTCAGGGGCCTGCAATAAAGTTTCAGGAAGACACAGGGGTCCAGTCATTACTCGGGTTTGAGGAACCGAAAGCAGAGGCCCCTGCCTTATCTTCTAACACTCCAGGACGTCTCCCCTCGGAGAGCTGCTCACTGGTTCCTTTTCCTCCTTTTTCCTCTGCAGCAATATCAGCTTCAATGCTTCTGTAAATGTGACTCCGCACTCAGCTCCTGGGCACCTCAGGGGATTCTCCTTCTTGGGAAATGTTTTGCAACCTTAATCTAGTTCAATGGCCATATTTTACATGTGAGGGAACTGGGGCCCACACGGATAAACTGACTCAAGGTCGAGGTCACTGGAGACTGAAAGTGGCTCTCCTGATCCCATGCCTGGTGCACAAATGTGCAGAAAGAGTACAGGGAAGTGGCACTCCTTGTTTCCCACAGGCTTGCTAATTTCCTTTTCCAGAAATGGGAGGAAGACTAGCCTGCATGGCTGTAAGGTGTTACAACAGGAGTGATTACTGGTGCAGTGGGCTCCTCACGCACTGGCCGACATGGGGCCAAAACGCCTAGCATCACAGCCTCCCTCTTCCCTGAGCAGAGGCTGCATGATAAAGGGCAGCCACTGCACTGGGGGTTGGCAAACCTGACACTGGACTTGGATTGGCCAAGGAAGAACTGGGTGGCATTGGGCATGTCATTGCTCCTCTTCAGACTTCCATTTCCTCTGCTGTAAAATGACCAGGGTTACAGTGGAATTTCAGAGTTTCCTAATCTTCCCTGAAGATGAGAATCCCTTGGAATGTTTATTAAAAATTTATATTTCTGGGCCCCAACCCAAATTTGGCCTATCCAGGAGAGACAGCTGGTCATCTGTATGTAACAAGTGTTCTGGCACACTGTTTTCATTGGGAAAACACATGGCTACATGAGCGGGCTCTAAACTTCTGAATCAGTAAAAGCTCTGGATACACTGCAAGTACGAATATGAGAATCAGTCATTCACACTTAACAATAGCACTGCCAGATTTGTTAGGGAGTCACCCAGCAGGCTCTGAAGGACTGGGGAAACCAGATGGGTGAGTGTTAGTCAGAGGAATTAATGGTGTACCATGAGGGTGAGGGCAGGCCCACAAGGAGAGCAAAGACTATTGGCATAGGGGTGCCAAGGAGCAGCAGTCTGGCTCCTGGGAGACCAGGGTTAAGCATCACAGGAGGCTGAGCCTGGGATGAAGCCACCTGCTTTTCCTTCAGGCTTCAAGTGGGAGCTGGCTCTGTGGTTCCATGTCAGAGGATGGGTCCTTGTCCAGTGTGACATGTAGGTGGCCCAGATTTAGGGAAATCAATGGGCCTTTCTGGTGACACATCCTAACTCTATGGGAGGCCAAGTTCTGCTCTCTGTCTTTATGGGCAGTGACACCATCTAGTCAGAAATAAACATATAGAGATGAGGGGTGTTAAAGAAAAATTATTCTGACACTTGTCAAAATGACGGGGAAGACTTCATTTAAGACTACTGCAATAGGGGAGAGACTATTGCAATAGGGAAGAAAGACAGAACTCAACTCTGAATACAGGAAAGGCAGCTGCAGATTTATAGCCAACGAGCAGAGTGAGGGGGTCAGTGGCCCGGGGAAGCCTGACCAAAGTGAGGACAAGGAAGAAGTCTTCATCAAGAGAAGTTAATAAAAAGCTAGCATTAATGTGAATTTCTTTCTGTCAAGCTAAGATGCTGGCTGACAAGAAGAACTGCCCTTGGATAAATATGGAGGAGTGAACTGAGGGCTTGTGTTGCTTGATGAGGTAATGTAATAATAATAAAATAGTAATGATTATAGCTCTCATTTTTTATGTACTTACCACATGCCAGTCATTTTGTACACATTATTTCAAATCCTTAGAACAATCCTGCACAGATGGTGCTATCGTTTTAAATTTATAGATGAGGAAACTAAAGCTCAGGAAAAGCCTTGTCATCTTAGACAAGGCAGCATGAAGGAAAAAAGGAAAAGCCTTGTCAAAA
The DNA here is from genome assembly GCF_020740605.2 of Lemur catta. Lineage (NCBI taxonomy): Eukaryota > Metazoa > Chordata > Mammalia > Primates > Lemuridae > Lemur > Lemur catta. Next base: position 46,300,295 of record NC_059139.1, read on the forward strand.
TCAGGAGTTAACTCCAGGTCTGTTTGATTCTAAGACTCCATTTCTTTTCACTATGGCATAAATCTTACACGTAGCAGTTGGTAAATGAATTTGTAAAGTGAACGAATAAATGAACACATGAACTTTATTTCAAGTCTAAAATAGGTTTCCAGATGAAAGGACTCTTTTTGTCCCCCCAAATTCTTAAGAATTATGAGTTTCTTGTCTACACTGCCTCCATCTCACTACCATAGATTTTTTAAAAACATGACTGAGATGCATAACAGGAAGGTTGCTTGACTCTAAGTGTTAGCTCAGTGGACAACTGGGGACTTGAAAACCCTGGGGACCAAGGAGGACTGAAGGTGTATTGCACAGACCTCCTTGGTGTGCTGATGTCCTGGGGTTACTGAGCGACTGAAGGCCACTGGTCAAGGTGGTGAAAGGAGAGGGTGTGCTCGTGCCCCGCTGTGGAGGCCTTCCTTCCACAGCCTGCTGTCCGCCGAGGCACAGGCTGTTCCCAGAAATGCACCGTTGATTTGAACACCCAGATGCCTAGAGATATTAAAAGCTAATCTAAACCATCAGAACTGTTGGCTCCAACTCTAGCAAAGAAGGATAAACAAAATCTTTCTAAGCTGGGAAATGGCTCAGGATTATTTTTCTTGCTTCTCCAGCCCATCAAGGAACAGATTTCAACACCAGAATGTTTTATTAAAGTTGTCCTAATAGGCTTCATTGTTCTCTTAATCAAGCTTATCACCAGTACAGCATCTTTATGTCTGTTTTGCTAATCAGCCTCTTTCAAACCATGTTGACATTTCAGTTGTTTTGGAACTTCTCTCCCACCTCTTTCTTTCTCCATGAAATAGGCCATGTCCTATTAGCTTCTTTGAAGATTGGCTGCCTTTTTTAGGAATGTTTTTATTATGCTGATTTGTGTGCTTATAAAATATGCAGTGTGGACAGATGGACAGAAGGCTGGAGTGGGAGAGAAGGAAGTAATTATCTGCCTAGTGCAAAGTTTGTACTAGTTTCTAGGTATGCCACAGACTATGAAAGATCAAGAAATAATAGTGTGAACTATTTAAAGTAATGTACCAAATAAGTTTAAGTGTTTCCACCTTTGTTTGTTTTGACAATCAACTCCAGAAAAATGGATCCGTTCTGATTTTAAGTAGGCCAAGTAAAGACTTTTCTGTTCCCCTCTTTTAGATATTAGCATGAACAACAAGGGGAAAGAGACACAGAAGTGTGACTCCATCTTTAATGAATTGGGAGGCATGCACAAACCCCAGTCACAAAGTATGAAGATGGAAAGTGGATGAAGGAGAGACAGCTGACCTGGCAGAGTGGAGTGTGGTGAAGGCTAAGGCTCTTCAGGGGGGTATGATGAGAGGCAGGACAACTTCAGGACTTTGGGAAGCCTTGAGAATCAGAGGTGCTGGGTAACTCAGAAGGCAGGGGAGGAGTGGGACCCACCAGGCGGCATTGGTTGAAAGTCTCTGAAAAGCAGTTAGACATCAGGTCCTTACCCTGCTCTGGACAGCCCGACAACTGAGTCTTCTCTACCCCCAAAAGAGGGGGGATTATTTTCTGAGCAACTGGACCTGAGAGGCTCTGGGCTCAAAGGTACCAGGCACATTGGAGTGTAGGGTGAGGCAGAAGGCAGAAAACAAGAAGCTACCTCCCAGTTAGGATGCCAGAGAATCCTTCCTTGTAGAAACTGAGCTGTCCTACACGTCTGTTGGTTGGAGGCCCCCAACCCCCTACTTGTGCAGATATAGTTCCCCAGCTTTTTTAGTGCCTCCTTCTTAAATATGAATGATAGCCAGGGATCACCAGACATTTGGGGACAATCCAATGTGAAAGACAAACCAAGAGAAGAATGTGCTCAGAGGAGGAAAAAGTCAATTCAGGTAGCAGGACAAAAATGTAGGATAAATTATTACTTAATGTTTTCTGAGAGACATGAGAAGAGATGTGTCTACGAAATATGAACATGATGCTTTTATAAAAGAGATTCTTAGAGAACAAGAAAGTAAAATATGAAAGCTGAGATTAAAAAGTCAGGCTATGGGAAAATAAAGTTGAAGAATTCTCTCAGAAAGTAGAACAAAGAGATAGAAAGATAGAATTTAGGAGTGAAAACACAAGGAAATTAGGGAATTAATTCAATGCCCATCTTCTATCAGGTAAAAATGAGAACAGGGGGAAAGAGAAAATTGTGGGGAACAAAATATCAAAGAAGTAATATAGGAAAATTTCCCAGAACTGGGGTCTTAAGTTTCTAGATTTAAAGGGCCCACTAATAGCTAAACCATAAGAAGAAGAAGACACCCACAAAATTTCAGAACACTACGGATAAAGAGGAGATACCAAGACTTTCTGGAATGGGATCGGGTAGGGTAAGAGGTCACACACAAAGGGTCAGAAATAAGAAGGTCAGCTGTCTTCTCAACAGCCACACTGTAAGTGAAAAGGCAATGGAAAAATGTCTTCAAAATGCTGAAGGAAAATGACTTCCAACCTAGAATTTAAACCTAAACAGCCTATCAATTAAGCAAAAGGGTAGGATAAAGACATTTTCAGATATGCAGCATCTCAAGAAAAAAACAATGACCTCCCTGCAGCCTTTCTCAGTGCAGCCTCAGCTCAGACTGGAGATTGTGTTCCACTGAAGTGAAGGAGACACCCAAGAGGAACACATGGCAGACAGTTAAGAGGAACTGCAACACACGAGAAATATGAAAGGGATTCCCAGGGTGATAGCTGAGCATCGGGTCTAGAGTGTAGTAAGCACTCTGTATCAGAAAAATAGGAGACTGTGCTCTGGGAGGGAGGTCTCCAGGGAAAATGAAACTAATTATTTCCTTGGCTCAACTATAGGGAAATTGTATTGAAAGACTGTGAAAAGGACTAAGAAGGCTTAGGAACAGCATTAAGCCAAGCAAAAAATTAGGCAACTATTAAATTTAGTATAAGCAAAAAATAAATTTAAGAAAATAAATATAATTAAATTCACTTCTTGTGCCAGTAGGAAATAATACTTGCAGTTGTAATAATGTAAGCAGGAAATGTTGATTAATCGAAATGATCAGGAAAGTTGGCAGGAAGTGAAGAGTGCTGGGATGTAGAAGAGCTAAAATCTTATCTATCATAAGCACTCCATGTATTATGCACAAAATTGATAAATAAAATAGCAACTTAAGCATGCTGTTTAAACATACAGAAGGCCACATCAGAAAAAATAGAATTAAAAGTTGTTGCCTACGTGAAGCAGGATAGTGAGATGAGAAAGGGGGAAGAAGTCTACTGTTTTTTTGTTTTAAGCTTTGCATAATTTGACTTTTAAAACTCTGCACATCACTTGGATTAAAAGCCAAATTAATTCCCACTCTCTTGGTCCTTTGTCCTTACCTTTCATCAGTGCAGCCTCGGGTATCCCTGTGGGATGAGGAACAGCCCTTTTAAAACTCTAATTGTTTCTCAATGAATTTATTCCCCTTTACCAGAACTGGGTTCATGAAAAGTGAACATTCAAAACACTTTGAGGAGGACCCAGTGAATTGTTTGCCCTCCACCCAACTTCCTCCAGCTCAGCACTCTGACACAGGCATTGGAAATGGGCTTGGCTGTTTCCAACTGTATAATTCTGTGGAGAAAGTGTCAGAGCTACAACATTCTCCCCAAGGATAATTACAAGTAGGAGGTAAATATGTGTCTTTCTGAGCCATTCAATAAGCTGAAGGGTTACCCAAATCTACACCACAGATGTGATTTCCATATGTCAAATGTATTTGTTTACATACTACTGCATTACTCCACGAAGAATTTTCGGCAGAATAAAATGACACACACAAACACAACAAAATAAAATAAATTTTAAAAAAAGCAAGGAAATCACCCCAAAGAGAAAATAAAAATGGGAAACTAAGAGGAACTAAGAGTGGGGTTAGTACACACAAAATGTATGCAAAGAATTCCTATATAACGATGAAATGGGCCACAAATTTGGTCTGAGACTCATTAACCAACACAAGGAGAGAAACCTGATTAGTTATGTAATCATAAGGCCCATAGCATAAAAACAAACCAACTGCTCTTCTTGTCATGAGACCAGAGAGGAACTCTCCTTGTCCTCAAAGAGAGGGTACTGTGTAATGGGAACAATGGACTCAACAGCGTCTTTATAGTCAGTACAATGATCATTCCAGTGGACTAACTTAGACACCATCTCGCCCCCTGCCGGGCATTAGGACAATGCAAAATTCAGCAAACAGAGTTTTGGTAGGAGAATGGTGCTAATGGGATGTAATCGGCTGCTTAGCTTTGTAGTTATCTGATTTAATCTAAGACTAGCTTTTTGTTGTTGTTGTTGAGACAGATTCTTGCTCTATTGCCCTGGCTAGAGTGCAGTGGCATCATCATAGCTCACTGCAACCTCGGACTCCCGGGCTCAAGTGATCCTCCTGCCTCAGCCTCTGGAGTAGCTAGGACAATAGGCGTTCACCACACCCAGCTAATTTTTCTATTTTGTGTAGAGACAGGGCCTTGCTCTTGCTCAGAGTGATCTTGAACTCCTGGCCTCAAGTAATCCTCCTGCTTTGGCCTTCCAGAGTGCTAGGATTACAGGCGTGAGCCATCATGCCTGACCTAAGACTAGCTTTTAAAGAATCCAGACAAGGTTTTGCCTTGCAGGTCTCATGGGGGGATGTCCCCTCCCCACACTAGACTTGATGCTCAGCCAGTGCATTGCAGTTTTCTGGAGGGAGTTGCAGCCAAAGACTCTGGAACCCACCCCTCCCCAGCCGGCCCTGCTCACAGGCATCTATCTCTGCCTTCCTTTCCTAGAAGCCTCCATTCAGAGGGCTCCGTACTGGGGGCCTTGGATGAGGCCCTTTTCTCCACTGACTCAATATCTTTCTACTCCTGGCCATTTCTCCTTTCTCTCCCCACAACTCATCCAAGCTCACAGGTCCATGAAGAGGCAGGAGCCTTCTGTTCATAACTCCCAGCAGGGAGGTGATTTCCCCATTTGCTCCCTACCATTCAATGGTGAAGGTGGAACACTAGGGAGTCAGTTCTTCTTTTGGCCTCTTGCTTACACCGTTGCAGTAATTGAATAAAATCTTGATTGTTACTTTCAGTTTGGTTTGTCGTTCTAATTATTATCTAATCCTCACGTAAAATCAACTCTTGTTTCCGTTGTACTTTGCTTCAAGCAAGTTGTTATGCATTTCATAAAATATAAGACGCTTTCAGGTTGACGATTTCTTGATCCTAACAGGTGTCAAGGGATGATTTTCGCTACATCGTGACTGCCACCTGGTGGACAGTTATTGTATGACAGCATTGAGTGCATCCTGTTTCAGACACGCATCATGATTTGAGGGTGGTTAAAATGAGAAAAACATGCACTTGAGAATTTTGAAATAGGGCATATTTGCACAAAAGAAAAATTAGGGACTTAGTCTATATTTTACATAAACTCTCCATAGTAGGCACTTAATGATCCCAGTTCTTTAAAATATAATTTGACTTATTAAGTCCTAGTTGATATACAATGTTGATGAAATATCACTGTTGCCCAAAGACAGTGACAACTGTGCAGTTCATCCTGTAGGAGCAGCACATGTTGCCCTCTTCTAACCTTCTAAGAGAGAAGGCTCATATGTCAGGACATACATTTAGTTTTGATGTTCTTATTTTTCTTTCCTTTTGGAAAGTGTAGATAATCAAAAATTATTTATAGTTAGCATCTTCTCTTACAAATAAAAAAATAGAAGATCTCATAGCCTTACCAGTTTTTTTTCCCATGCCTCAGTATTTCCAGCTTGGAAAATGCCAAGATATGGTCTTCTATTTGTTTCTATTTTGAGCATGAACAGAGAGCAAGCCTGGGGCCTTTACTATTATTTACTAGCTGTGCAAGTCTTATGACCCCTTGGGTCTTGGTTTCCTTGTTTGTCAAATAAATCCTCCCAAGTCCTGCCAACTCTGAGGGACTTCTGGGTAAATCCAATGAGGTCATGAGTGGAAGCATTTTGGTAACTATTAAAGGTTCTATACAAATGTATAATGAGAAGCCCCGAAATAATATTTGGAGAGTGTTTTGGCAAGTGCCTGTGGTAGTTGAAACAAATCTTTTCAGTTAGTTTCTTTTTTTACTTTTAAAAACATTTAGAGGGCCGGGTGCGGTGGCTCACGCCTGTAATCCCAGCACTATGGGAGGCCGAGGCGGGCGGATCGTTTGAGCTCAGGAGTTCGAGACCAGCCTGAGCAAGAGCGAGACCCCGTCTATACTAAAAATAGAAAGAAATTATCTGGCCAACTAAAATATATATAGAAAAAATTAGCCGGGCATGGTGGCGCATGCCTGTAGTCCCAGCTACTCGGGAGGCTGAGGCAGTAAGATCGCTTGAGCCCAGGAGTTTGAGGTTGCTGTGAGCTAGGCTGACGCCACGGCACTCACTCTAGCCCGGGCAACAGAGTGAGACTTTGTCTCAAAAAAAAAAAAAAAAACGTTTAGAATATCACCAAAAGGTTGTATTTTTTTTTGTTTTTTTAAGAAACAGGGTTTCGCTCTGTCACCCAGGCTGGATTTCGTGGTGCTATCATAGCTCATTGTTACCTTGAACTCCTGGGCTCAAGTGATCCTCTTGCCTCAGCCTCTCAAAGTCCTGGGATTACAGGTGTGAGCCACCACACCCAGCCTAAAAAAGTTAGATTTAAATCTGTGTAGTGTGAAGAATTTAGTCTATTTTTGGTGTTCAAAATTATTGACAAATTGTTATCCTAAGGCACTGCCACGAGGCCACTGGTGAGGACTTTAAACTCCTGCTTAAAGTGTGGGCTCAGGGGCACAGTTTGGTGTACAGGCTACTGGGACATCAACCCTGGGGGACCCAAGAGCAGCCTCAACTTTCTCCTAGGTGCTTGTTTACTTGGCAGGTATGTGGGACCTTCCTGAGCCGGAGCCAGTATCCCTCTCAGAACTTCAGACAGCCAAACCTCAGGGCCCCTAGTAGTTTCCAAAATGGATGCTTCTAGAGGCTGAAGGGAAGCTCGTGCCTCGGAGACAGCAAACCCAGGTCTGTGCAGAGCAGGAGACAGAGGCTCCCTCGAACTGTTGTGTGGGGGTGTCACCCGGGAACTCTTCTCCCCTCTTCCTCTTGATGGACTCAATTTGGAATCATCCTTCCCAGGTCCCAACTAAATCTCTGCCAGAAGGATTATAAATTGGTGTGATCCTGGCAGCTGAAAATTCAGGAACTCTGACCTCCTGTCCTGTGGCCTGTGAAAAATTTGCTCAGGTAAATGTCACAGAAAGTGGAATTCAGCAGGAATGAAGATTACTGCTGGATTTTTACCATTTTGTGCATGGCTTAGCCTGTTTATAACTTATGGGGCAAAAATTAACAACAGTTTATATATTTATTTTAATTGGAGATGGTATCTGTTTAAGTATGTTAATAACTTTACTAAAATATGTCTTTGTAAGGAAGCCGTTATAAAGATGTGCGTGTGGGTATGTGTTACGTAAATGTCAGCATATGCATGTTGGCATTTATGGGAAGTTGGGTATTGAAAGTGACTGGCAGTAATATGACTGCTGTTCTCCTCCATAATCTTTGGTCCTTGGGAACCCTGAAGGACTAAGTGTGACGCAGGCAGCAGATTTTACCCCCATGTGCTTGGTCAGGTGGAATTTACCTGCAACTGTCCTCCAGGTAAAGCTTCCCAGGAGCTGGAGTCTGGGAAAACCTTACTGATACTCTAGGTGCCTTTAAGCCATTGGCTCCTGCAGAGAGAAGTTGTTATCAGATGGCTCTTGGGACATGCCTAAAGGATTCCTGCTTGGCAGGGAATTTTTATTTCTGAAAAAAGCAGAAATGTTACCTTTTTTATGATTCAGATCTGAAGGCATTTCTTTTGCAATGGACAGAGAAGAGACTTCTGTCACCTACAAGAGAAGGAACAACCTTGACTACCCTGAAGCACAGTGACTCATTTAGAGTTACAGAACATACCGGAGTAAGTATGCCTTACTAGAGTGAGACTTCTATGGCAGAGGGTTGAGCTGAGACTCTATCATCTTGTCTCATTCTTAGGAGGTGCGCAGAGAATGCTAGTGCAGTGGAAGTGAGGGAGTGAGGAGGGAGGAAGAGAGGATGTCAGGGAAGGAAGAAGGAAATTGACAGGATCCAAACCCTCAGGAAGCAGGTGTCAGGCTCAGCTGGAATAATTTAGCCCTGCCAAAGATAATCTAGTAGGATCTTTTTAGGAAAAGGGCAAAGCATTTCCCAGAGTAACCCACTTCTCAGTATTTAGTGGTTTCTGATCTAGGCACAGTTGTGTCCTAGCCTGGCAGTTAGACTGGAGGAATAGGGGCCCCAGGGGCCTATTTATAGAAGCAGTGTTGTATGGGGTGGAGGCTCTTCTCAGGGAAGGTTTGCAGAGAAGGTTGAGCTGGTGAGGGATGGCCAGAGTATACGGTGAATGTCCCTGATGCTGACCCCTCGGAGAGGAGGAGGAGGAAGGGTCGAGAAAGCAAGCACGGCCAGGACTAAAGGAACTGTCTTCATGAAGGACTCCTGGTGCTCAGGTGGCAAAGTGGGACCCAGGGTCTAGGAGAGTGATGTTCTCCACATTTCCTCATAACTGTCAAAATCTTTAGCATCAGGAGCCAATTCTGGATAAACAGAAAAGGAACTGACTGAAGAGCTACTGGTTCACAAAAACACCAGGAGGTCTTTAGAAGCAGGCTGGAAGAAGGGCCAGGAACAAGGGAGACCAGACAGCCAAAATCTTGCAGTGAGGACGTGGCTGTCACATTTTGTGTGGCATCTGCTGCTCTGAGAAACTGGATATTGCTATAGTCTCTGCTAGCAGCCCCACTGTTCTTACTGGTTCAGGTCAGTAGCTACCAAGTAAAAAATCTGGGGCTGGTGTGTCTGACTGGGGGTGAAGTCTAGATCACATATGTGCACTCTAGCTGCAAGGGAGGCTGGAAGGGAGTTGCTGGGGAGGGAGCCTGTGGACTCTTTGGCTTCTTAAAGGGAGGTGGACAAACAGACCAGTAAATGTCCACTATTTTCCTGCCTGGGACGCAGTGGTTTTCTGAAGGAAATCCACACTGCTTTAGCAATTTGAGACATTGTTTTGGGTGCACCAGGGTACTGGTGAATTTAACAACAGAAAAAGAAAAAAATGCCTGCTCTGAAAAAATTAACATAAAGCCCAAAGACAGATTGGCTATCACAATAAACTTCCTGGAACACATTGGTTTAAGATGAATCAACCAGTCGTCTGTTTACTTAGCTTTATGTACAAAAGGAAAAGAGAGAAAGAGGGAGTTCTAAGAGGATTGTTTCTAACCGAAGGGGAATGGTAGTTTATACCTTCTAGAATTACAAATCTTAGTTTGAATACAGTTATCCATGACTACCAGTCAGCATTCAAAGTTTTTAGAGATTAAAAGCTGTATTTCACAGGAATTACATCAAACTCTGAAAGCTGAGTGTCTCAGAAGAGCACTTTCTACAGACAACCTCACAAGGGAATTTTATGGTTACTAAATATAAATCAAGATTGTGTTTTTATAAATGTTTCAGTCTCCAAATTTATCTAAAATTTTAAAACTTATTGCTAGCATTTCATCTCTTATGCCAGCATCAGCAGTTCTTTTCTCTATTGGCTGCAATCAGTAGGGCTTGCTTTTTTAAGCCATAGAATTTCATTTGCTAGAACTGAGTCCAAAAGTTCAGGCAGGACTTAAGAAAATCTATGATTTGAAAAATAAGAGACTCAGAGGCCATACTATTCTGTTCCTATATAATGGGTACCCATAACCCTCTTCTTCTGAAGTTATTCATACAGGCTGATCTACCTTTGAGGAATTTTTTTAATGGCTATATGGCATCCTTTAATTGGATACAGAGTTTTCTGTTGAATTAAAATACCATAATTTTTGCCCAGGTGTGTTGGCTCACACCTATAATCCCAGCACTTTGGGAGGCTGAGGCGGGAGGATCTGTTGAGGCCAGGAGTTCAAGACTAGCCTGGGCAACATAGTGAGACCCCATCTGTACAAAAAGACAAAGAACAACAACAACAACAACAACCCATTATAATTTAATTAGTCCTTCTTTGGAGAATATTTTATTCCCCATTTGCATCTATATATTATACTTTGGGTAGGGAGTGGATCCTAATTGACTTAAACTAATTAGCATACCCCTGCTTTAAGCAAACTAATTGGATCAGGGATGGGCATATGAGCAAGTCAATGAGTGGGTGTGAGAGGGGGAAGGAGAGAGAGAATATCCCTAAGACTTAGCCAGGAGGAACAAACTCTCTCCCTCTGGAAAGCATAAAGCAAGGGTGTGAGGTCCAGGAACTGCTGGAGCCAATGAATGGAGGCAGAAGAAAGGGAAAAAGGGAAATAAAAGTGAGATCTGTTAGCTGCTGGATCAGGCTTCAGCTAAAGTTGTGACTACTCAGGAACTTCTCAATTATGTGAGCCAATAAATGTTCTTCTATTAATGTCCTTTATTATTTAAATGAGTTAAGTTCTATCTCTTATAACAGAATAATTTCTAATTGATAGACTGGAAAAAATACTTGCAACAAAGTATTCCTTAATATCTTAGTATATAAAGTGTTAAAGTATTCCTTGGTACAAAAAGTATTCTTTAGTATATAATTTCCTTGGTATATAAAGACTTTTTTAAACTGAGAGAAAGAACAATAACCTAATAGAAAAGTAAACAAGAACACAAAAGAAGTGGCTTCTAAGTATGTGAAAAGGTGTTTGATATTGTCTGAGATTAAAGAATTATAAATTAAAATGAAAATGAGCTACTGTTGTTAATAATTAGACTGATGAGGATCAAAAAGTGAGATATCATACGGTGTTGATGAGCCATGGGCAAACATGTACTCTGAGTGCTGGGGCTGGCGGCTGGGGCTAATAAATTGGAGGGCGACTGGCAATATCTATCAAGATGTTAGGTAAATGCATCCTTTGATCAGGCAATTCTTCTAGAAATGTATCCCACAGACAAATTCCCACAAGTGCACAAACATGTGCATGAGAGTTCCTTAAAACATTATATGGAATAGTGAAAAATAGTGAAGAAGCCCAGGGAATTTCACCCCAATATATGGCACCCTGGTATGCTGATATTTTAAAATAAAAGCCCTTGTAGGTCAGCAGATGCTGGAAGAGGGTGTACTCTGATATCCCCTTATCTACTTTAATACTGGACCCGCCAAACAGAACACAAATACCTTCTATCTCCTCCGTGAAATCTCAGTATCTATCACAGAAAAGCCTGAGAAATGCAACCACACCTGGACAGACTTTTTCACATAAGACACTGATGGACATACTGAATTTCTCCCCAAGTAGGATGCTGTGCGAAAGCTGACCAAGTGCACAGTGCTCTCTCTGACAGGGCCCTGTAGCATCTCATCAGTGTAGACAAGGCAACATTATTTTTCAAAGAAGAATCTAGAATGGCACAAAGAGAGTAGCTTATTCTTTTTAGAAGGCAGTGAGGCCAAACTCTGGTACAATTGGTGGGCAGGCTCTTCCCTGAATACGGACCAGCTGTTCCTGAAGTAGCCGAGGGACCTCTGAGGCAGGGGCTCACTGAGAGGGTGCACAAGCAATTGGCCTCATTGTTCTTGGCAGTCTCCTTGGCAGAGGGACAAACACCAGGACATCCAAGAGAGAGAAGATTCCATAAGAGACGTGCCTGATGGCAGAGGTTACCTGGGCTTGTGGATAAACCCTGTGAGCTGGCATGAGTCCTGGAGGGCCAGAGCTTCAGTCAACACTGTGTCCCGTGTTCTAGGAAACCCTAGAACAAAGAAAGAACAAGACAAGCTTTGAAAAGCATTTGTTGGTACAACTTGCTGTACTGGATGTTCAGGACTCCTTTTTATCCAAAAGGTAAGCAAAGGAAGCAAACAGTCATGTGGCATCTGAAGAAAGCTCTTTTCCAGACACAGATTAATAAAGGATGTTCAATCACAACAAACTCATTGAGCAAACAAAAGGAGAATTATTCACTCACAAAATGTGAGATCAATGTTTCAAAATTCTTTGTCACATAGGCTTAAAAAGGAACATGCTCAATCTTTACAAAACAATTGTAGCAGGTACCAACAGGCCAGAGAAAAAGGATAAATGAGTAGGTTCTTTTGTTAGGTTCTTTTGTAGACAGACCTTGCAATTGGCAAGGCAAATGTTAGAATGTAATTTGGACTGTACTGGTTCCACCTGCCAGGAGCTAATTGCACCTAGAGCAGGGGTTCCCGGCCTTGACTGTACATTAGAGCCACCTGGGAAGCTATTGTAAGTCCCCACGTAGCAGCCCAGGCTAATTCAGTGAGACCCCCTGGGGGTGAGACCCAGGCCTCAGCATCTTCAAACCTCTCCAGATGATTCTACTGTGCGTGGTAGGCTGAAAACCAGTTGCCCTTGGAGTGGAACTTTCTTCCACCACTGGGAGCTCTTCAGTCCTCTCATTCTCGGAGGACAGAGGCTTCTGTTGGGTCAATGAGGAGGACTGATATTGGCGATACAGTAATGATTAGCATATGAGAAACCCAGTAATAGGCATATTTGAGCTGCAAGCATACCTTGGCTAACACAGGACATTTTTTTTTTTTTGAGACAGAGTCTTCGCTCTGCCCAGGCTAGAGTGAGTGCCGTGGCGTCAGCCTAGCTCACAGCAACCTCAGCCTCCTGGGCTTAAGCAATCCTTCTGCCTCAGCCTCCCGAGTAGCTGGGACTACAGGCATCCGCCACCATGCCCAGCTAATGTTTTCTATATATATTTTTAGTTGGCCAGATAATTTCTTTCTATTTTTAGTAGAGACAGGGTCTCGCTCTTGCTCAGGCTGGTCTCGAACTCCTGACCTCGAGCCATCCGCCCGCCTCGGCCTCACAGAGTGCTAGGATTATAGGCGTGAGCAACTGCGCCCGGCCAACACAGGACATTTTTAACTTGTCCTTAGGATGTACGGGGTGAGGGGAGATGTTTCTGAGCAGGGCAGGAACCACGCTGTGCTGGTGTCCCCCGTACCCCCAGGGCCCAGCCCAGTCTCTAGCATCGAGCATGCACTCCGTAAGTGTGTGTTGAAGGTTTGGATGACTTTTAGGGGGAACTTCCTGTTTTCCACATTTAACCTTTGTAGAAGAGGTGGTGAACAGAAGATCAACTGAGCACCGAGAAGGTATTTATGATGCTTTCCACAAACTGATGCTGGGAGATGTAATGCGTCTGGCTAGAACCCATCCTCTGCGGATGTGAAGAGGAGAAATAACAGAAACACCTAAAGATTTAAGATATTTCCCAGGCTTATAAGGCAACATGAGCGAATCTGGCACTTTGGAGAACAACTGACATTTGAAATCTGTCAAATGGAGAACGTCACTGAATTTATGAATAAAAAATAAAACATAGGGCAAACGTATCATGCAGTGGCCTGAACTCCATTTCACAGAGAGGAGAACTGAGCGGGCAATGAGTGTGCAATGGTCCATTCCCGGTGTAATCAGTATGTATCCAATTCTCATGTCAATTCCATAGAGCATAAAATCACCAATAGTAAAATGTCTTGCTTCCAGGCACTGAAATGGTGATGGTGCAGGTGGATCGTGTTCCTGTGGACACAGGTGGTGTCATATGGCTTTTACTCTAGCAGAATGGGCTCTACCATCTGAAGAGGAAAATGTATACAAAAGACAGAATAAACCTTTGAAGTTTACTTTAATCAAAGACTATTTACACAATTCTCTTTGGATCGTACATCTTTTCTTAAATGGTTATACTTCCTGTCTAAATGCACACCTAAAAAACATTTCAATCATGTTACAATCCTTTTTCATATCTTTATTATTTTTTACTATAAAACCAATATACACATATTTTAAAAGTTCTAAACAGTAAAAAATGTGAAAAGTTACTGCCACCATTTTGAATTTTATCGGTGGTATCTGAAACAAAAGAATAAATTAAACCTTTGTAGCTCTCATTAGGTGCGTAAATATGAGAAGTCCTGTCACAGAAAAAATTAAATATTAAAGGGGAAGAACATTTAATTGAAGAATTTTATAATAGAGTTTTTCTTGCCTTTCATTCTATTTTTATTTAGTTTATGACTCTCAGATTTGCAAACATTTTATTCTTCACACAACAAATCATTTACTCATGAGTACATTCAATGCCACTGACTGGAAATATAAATATGCAATGATATAACCTGCACTAAACATCTAGATATATATAATGTATGTATATAGCCAGTTTGTTCTAACAAAAGAATTTCAAGTTTTTAACTTTTTATATATGTAAAGATAAAAAGGTATGGTAGTGAGATCTTATAGAGTGTTTTCTAAAAATCAGGAGGCTAATCTGACATCTTAAAGAAAATTTCAAAGCTGCAAACTTTAAAAATATTTATAGTTTTATGGTTAAAATCATCCATTACATTTTCCTTAAAAACATATACATTTGTCTAAGCTATTGGCAATGTTTTTGCAAAGATGGAGAATATTCAAAATAATCACCTGTTTCACTCAGATCTCCAGTTTATAGCTCCTTTCGCCACGGGTAACTCTGGAGTGAACTGCATTGTCTAGTCAGTAGGAGGATGTAAGAAAAGTGTTGTCATCAACACTTCAAGACACTGATTTTAGTTTACCTTTCGGGTGATGAAAGAAGGGAGATTAATCATAAGGGAGATGATCTTAACCCCAGCCTGGCTTTCACTGAAGTGCTAAAAGGTCACAGTGACATGTCCTTTCAATGTCATAAGGGACAAAGGCCACCCAAAGACTATCTAGAAAAATGTAATTTGATTGAGTCTTAACTATTTATTAAAGGTTCCAGACATAGAGACATTACATGTTAATTTGGAGATTTTTGTCTGGTAAAGAAGCCAATAATTTCTGCTTGGTGGAAAAGATCCCCCAAATGGCAATTTATGTCCCTGCTGCCCATTAGCTACGTTTGTATACAACCCGGCAATCTTACCTGAATGTTGCCAAAGATGACCCAGCTTCTCACATGCTCTTGGAGCCCATTTTCGTCTCTTACTGGTTTCGTTATTAATTGAGTTGAATAAAATCTTTGTCGTGTGTTTATTCTGTTTGCATGAGAGAGTCATGTCTTGCACCCTTTTGAAAATTATATTTGATCAGATTTGAAGATCATGCACTGAGATGTTTGAGGGGATTAACCCGATGGAGCCAGATAAACTGATTTGCCTGCCCATCCTCTCTTGGCCTCTGAGTGAATTTAGCATTTCCAACTCTCTTATTATTTTCCCTTTTCTACCAATTTTATGTATTTGTTTTTGTTCCCGGTTTGCACACCTTCAAAGAGTTATTCCCTACTATTAATAACAACACCAGTGATTGGGGATTTGCTTTAATGGTCTGTGTGGTGATCTCTGTTGGATGAGTACTGGAGACCTGTTCTCCCTTGGGTGGGAGATGACCTATTCTCTGTTGGGTGAAAGGTGATTTATTTGTCTGTTTTTGGTTTGTTATTTTGGTCTGTTTGTCTATATGCAACCTCAAAGCAATTAAGAATTACATGCTATTTTAGTCAGGCTTCTCCAGAGAGACAGAACCAGTAGCATGGATGGAAGAAGATTTATTAGGGGGAATTGGCTCACATGATCACGAAAGCACTTTAGTCCCACCATTGGCTACAAATTGGGGACCTGAGAAGCCAGCAGCCTGGCTCAGCCCCAGTCCCAAGCCTCAGAACCAGGGAGGCTGACAGTGCAGCCCCAGTCAGGCCCCAGAGCCCCTGAGAGGCCACTGGTGCAAGTCCCAGAGTCCAGAGGCTGAAGAACCTGGAGTCTGATGAGGAAGGGCAGAAGGAGTGCCCCTTCCTCTGCTGGTTTGTTCCAAACAGTCCCCAGCCGAGGGATGGTGGCTGCACACCTTGAGGGCGGGTCTTCCTCTCCCAGTCGAACGACTCATACACGCCCATTTCCTCTGTGAACAGCCTCACAGACACACCCAGAACAATGCTTCACCAGCAACCTAGGTGTCTCTCAATCCAGTCAAGTTACACCTAAAATTAACCATCACACATGCTCAGTGGACAGGAAAATAACTCCGAGTTTTTTGACCTGTGGTAAAGTTGTAGAGCTGAAGGTATTAATCTAGGCTTCCTACCTGTTTGTGTGTCTGCATGTCTATGATTGAGAAAGGTCTCTACCTCTCATTGTATAAATATAAAATATTTTTCTAACTCTGGAAGCTATTAATAAACTATATCTTAATGTCTCATAAATTAAAAGAGAATTGTTCTGGTAGGCTCATAGAGATAATCACTTAGAAGAGTCAAATATTCTCCAAATCCCAGAAAACAAAGAAACTGAATCCCAAATACTTTAAATATGCTAGACTTAAAAAAAAATTGTTCTTATAAAAACTATTAGCTCAGAAACATTTTAAGAACCAAAATTCACATAATAAGATGAGTCTATGAACAAATTAGCCTCATTTAATAATTTGATTTTTAAAAATTATACCTATATGTCTTTACCCTGAGTTTATCAACACAGAGTGTGATAGACGCATACATTTAATTTTTTAAATTAAAACTTGGGTTTGTTATCTCAGTAAAAGACTATCTGAATTTCCTAAACTTTTTATACAGGTTTACTGATCAAATAAGATAAAATACTACAACCTCATGTTTAAGATTATAAATGTGTATTGTAAATTTGTATTCAACTAAATTGGATCATGATTTTGACAAATTTCTAACATCAGCAGTAATTACTTTTATTTTATAGTTTGTCAGCTTAAACATAATTTCCAAGATTTTTTTTTTTTTTTTTTGAGGCAGGGTCCCACTCTGTTGCCCTAGGCTAGAGTGAAGTGTCATCATCATAGCTCACTGTAACCTCAACTCCTGGGCTCAAGCAATCCTCCTGCCTCAGCCTCCTCCTGCTTCAGCCTCTCATAGCTAGCTCACTTCTTGATGCAAGATCCTGGGAAATAAGAATTAATTAATTACACAGAACTGAATGAACTAATAAGGGAAATTTTTATTATGGTTATATTGTGTGGAATACTGTTGTACTATTTTTGATTTTTTTAATGGGTATAGGAGGAAGTCCTTTCTCTTTCTTCTTAAGCTATCCCTAACTTTCAATTAAATAGACTGTGCATACATAAACAGAATTGAAACATTCTAAATGGTGTCTCATTCTCACTGATGTCCTCAGAATTCAGAAACAAATATTTTGGAGTCTCCATACTTTTCATGACAAAATAGTTTATTTGCATAGGTTGTATAAGAATCTGTCCTTTTTACCAAGATATAATTGGACAAATAGATTGTTCAACCAATGCCATATTTGAGAAGGATGCTGTTAATCAGGTGTAAGAAGTTCATATTAAAGAACAAGGGGTTGACTTTATATATGGAGCCAATGCCTGCAAAACCCTCCCTGGCAAACTGGCAAACTGGCCAGGCTTACTGGTGGTGAGGAAGGTCACTTTCTGAAAAGCCAGGGCCCTTAGCAAAATTTGCAGACCTCAAGAAAGGAGGAATTTACAGTGATTTATTGATACTGTAGGTGAAATCTAGTAGAAAGAGTTTCTTGGGCTTAGGCCCCTAGTCTTGGGTTAGAAGAGCAAACAATAGAGGCTTTTAAAAGTCTGAGATTCGTTATGAAAATTTCTCAGAAGGTAATTTTTTTGTCCTTAGTATTTGCTCAGTAATTTAAGGCTCTAGATTTGCAAATAAAACTTGAGGCCTATAGAGTTAAATTGCTGCATGTATGTAAACTATCAGGCCGACTTTAACAAGACCAGTTTTCTTGTGATTAAGAATAATCTTTGAATGTTATTTATGATTCCAGGAGACTGTCAGAAAAATTATCTGAAACTTGGAAATAAAGAAACAATCTTTTATTGTTTCTTTGCAGTGTCTCCCCCAGTATGACATTGTTAGAGGTACATCCTTTCAATGTCATACTGAGAGGGCATCCAAAGATACTCTAGGATGGCAATTCTCAAAATGAGGTCCCTGGACCAGCAGCATCAGCATCACCTGAAAATTGTTAGATTTGAAAATTCTTGGATCATACCACAGACTGACTGACTCTGGGGGCGGGTCCAGCAGTCTGAATCTTAGCAGGCCCTCCAGATGATTCTGATGTGCACTCAGATTTGAGAACCATTAATCTAGGGAAAAGTACTTAGTTCAACTCACTGTTTACTAGTGATTAAAGGTCCCAGACTTAGTGAAGTCATATATTATCTTGCAGATTTCTTTCCTCTAGCGATGTAAATAATTTCTGTCCAATGGAAAAGATAACTTCAAAGCCCATAGTTGATACCTCTGTTGGACAGTAACTAGATTTGCATCTAGGTGAGTAATTTTTTTTTTTTTTTTTGAGACAAAGTTTCACTCTATTGCCTGGGTTAGAGTGCAGTGGTGTCATTATAGCTCATTGTAACCTCAAACTTCTGGGGGTGGGGGCGGTGTGTGGTTCTCGCAATTGTCCAGGCTGGTGTCAAACTCCTGGCCTTCTAATGTGCTATGCTAGGATGACAGGCGTGAGCCACCTCGCCAGCCTAACTCAGCAATCTTATACTATTAATAGCATTGTCTAAATACTTAGCTTTGTGAATGCTCTTGGAATTAGTTTTGATGTCATACTGGTTTCCTCACTAATTGTATGAATAAAATCTTTGATAGGTGTTCGTTTTGTATTTACATGAGTATAATGGTTTTTAACCTTTTGGAAGTTATTCTTCATCAATGTATTTCTCACTGTGGTGGTAATGAGTCCCAATACTAGGCAGTGAGTGTCTTGATGGCAGGACCATGTCTGGTTTTGCTTAGTATTTTATCCATGCACCAAGCACAGTGTCTGGTATATAAATTGAATAAATACTTGTGTAATCAATAAACACTACCTAAAACGTATCTGATTTTGAAAAGAGGAACTTTATAGAACTGGCCCTTAATGTCACTCTTGTTCTTTTAATTAACTTGTATTAGTGTCTATTTCTTCAGGGATTTTTCTAGGGTTATGAGGGACATTGAGGCTGAAAGATGGTAGAATTGGGAAGGGGAATGTTTTTCAAAATATTCTCTGAGATTTGTCGGTTGTCAACCTTAAGAGTCCGACTAGGGATGAAGCGGTTATTCCAGATTCAATCCTAGCATAGGTTGTTTGGTTGCTCTTCATTGGGGAAAGCACTTGCAGGCAATACTCAGAGTGATGTGCCCAAATGGATCATTGGATTTTGTTACCATTTAATATAAACAAGAACCAATGCTTCATGATAAGTACCTTTAATTTAAAAAAGGGAACCAAGTAAAAGGATAAATGGTTTTAGGTGTTATAAATCCACCAGTAGTGCTAGAAATAATTTTAAAGTATATATCCTACAATGGGTGAGACACTAGTACTATTTTCACATAGTATTTAGATTGTACTTGGAGTAAACATCTATCGCTTTTCTTTCACCCCTAATTTTCTCTTAGGTGGCCTTTGTCTCCCACATTCCACATGATCTGGGGGCAGTAGTGGACAATGTTCATCAGTCATCCCCTTCTCCCCCCAACTCTGTATAGCAGAACATTTACATGCCATTCTAAACAGATTTCTGCCTCCTGAGCAGAAAGATAAATCCTGAGCAGAAAGATAAACAAGGGGCTTAAAACTAAACATTATAATAGCAGTTTCCAAAATGACTGACCATGGTTTCCTGACTGAGATCCCTAGTCTACTTTCATTCTTTGGGACTGCCTGCTTCTTTAGTTTTCCTTCCATTTTGTATCTTTCCATTAATTCACTTTTGCTTAAATTAGCCAGACCAAGTTTATGTGACTGACAACCAAAGTATCATAACTGACAAAACACCCACTTTTCAGATGAAGTGATTTAAGTTAGGTCCTATAATTCAATGGTCAAATGAATTTTTTAGCCCATGGCTCTCTCTTCTAGACTTCTGTGAAACACCGGTTTATAGTGCTCCTCTAGTGGCAATGAAGAGCACCTCACTTGCACTGAAAAACTGACTTCTCTTTCACAGAGGACTTTTCCCACTGAAAAACTTATTTATAAGAGAAAAATATTCTAAATATACTTCTAGAAAGGACAATCAATAAGTCTTTGTAGATTGACTTGCATTCAATTTATTTTAATTACGTATATTATTTGATCTAATGAAGTGTCATGGCAGGACAGAAGGGTTAAATTAAAAATTCTAAAGTAATCTCTAATAATCTTATATAATTTAAAAAACTAGCATGCAAACTGACAGAAAAAGTACTTTATTTATAATATCATTTTGTAAACAATCACACTGTGCATTTTTTAATTTAACAATAACAAAAATTTTTTTTCTAGGAATTTATATCAAACCCTATATAAAGTCAATGAGTTAATAATACAAGAGTTAAGATGAATTGGGTAGAATAAGCTCTGAAAATGTCAAATTACAGCACTTGATACAAAGACAGATAACTATCTGTACCATAAAAATTTACATGCCATGAAACATTAATCTATAATTTTAAATATACAGTAAAACACATTTATAAAAAAAGTATTAACATTAAATTTATTATAAACCAGTGAATTACTCAGAGAAATATTTATTAAAACTTACTAAAAATCAGTAAATATTGCAACTGAGGTAAAAATTTATAAGTAAACAAAACTATCATTTATAAGGACCAAAAGGTAAACGAAAGGGCAGACAGCATTTTCTGATATCTATGTCTACTCCTTGATATTCTGAAGCAGCTTCAACAAATGTGACTCAATAACCTGTTGAACTAGAACAGATAGGTAATCAATATCATAGCATATTAATTATAAAATTTTTAAAAAACTATTCAACAAATTATTCAACAAACTATTCACCTATTAACAAATTCAACTTAACATCCCCAATTTTTTTCTAAAAAAAAGTTATTTCTAATAACTTTATCATTGCTTCATAGTCTGAAGGCGATAATCCAAGAGAACACTTTCAAAAGTTAAAACTTAGTCTGTCACTGCCTTGGTAATTGTCCAAATTACTGGACTTTCTGTGTCTTGCTTTCTATATTTGAGACTGAAGGAGAGTCCAGAGTACAAGGTTGTTCTATAAAAAGTTTGCTATCAAAATATTAAATCTTATAAATAGGTTTGCTATCAAAATATTAAATAAATCTTATATATAGGTGTGCATGTATCCTCCAGTAACTAATTATTTGAGTTGGTGAAAAGTATAATAACAAACTCATTTCTAGACTTTGTAGGATCTGTTGACTTTTCCCATTGTTCAAAGTACAAGTCAGAAGTTAGGATAACATATTTTATGACTACAAGTGATAAAAATGGCTTGGACCACTGGCTTATACTATTTACAGAGATGAAACCCAGGAATTCTAAAATACTCACCACTTCTGTAGCCCAGGGCTACAGCTAAATCCATAGAGTTATATCCAGAGTCAGTTTCAATTGTTGGGTCAGCTCCATTTTCTATACCAAAATAGAAAAATCTACATAAATCAAATGAAAATGTGGATCTCTTTGTCTATTACTGGCTCATGTACAAATGGCTGGACAGATTTTCAGCAAATTTGGAGAACATTTTCAGGATGGTCTGACAAAGTGCAGAGTATACAGGGTATACAGAATTTACGTTGGTGGACTGGAGGGAAGACACTTCAAACAGGCATCCTCTAGGACAGCTGAAACTCATAAACAACTAAAGGCAAAGCTTGTGCATAAAGACACTGCAGACAAAGAAGACAACAGTGGATTCAAACGTGACCCCCAAATGAAAGCAACAAACACAAAAGGTCCAAGTGCAGATGTGGAGTGTGATGGAGCTGCTTCTCACATGGCCAGCTCCATGGTGGCAGGTGCTCCAGGAGTGAATAGCAGCAAGATTAATGTATTTAACAATAGTTAATGCTTCTGAGTAAATATCAGGGGAGACCAGGTTGAAAAAATAAAAGTCCTCACATGGCATTTTCTAAATAATTTTCATTTTTATCTGCTTACCTAAGAGCATCTTTACACATTTCACGTGATTTCCATGTACAGCGTAGAGCAAAGGTGTTCCTCCATTCTGCAAAAGGAAAATGTAATTGAGAGTTTTTCAGGGTGAGCAAGATTCAAATAATTTAATGCTGCTGTGAGAAGCTTTGCTAAGAATTAGACATGTAACAGTTTAAGGAAATTTGAGTATTTTGTGATGAATACTTCAATCAGAACTACTAATTGAGTTTATGACATTAACTTTTTCTTGTAGGTATTTAGTTTGTCAATTAATTAATTATTCTATATTTATTTTATAGTAAAATTTATTATGTCTCCCCAAACCAAATAAATTCTAGAATTTGTTACAGTAATTTAAAATTCAGTATCACAGACTCACCCAATCATATTCATTTACATCAACTCCACAGTCAAGCAGCATTTTGACAATATCTGTGTAGCCTTTACTGCAGGCCAATGACAGTGCACTTTCTCGACCTTTCCCTAAAAGCTGGGGATCAGCACCCTAGAGTGGGAAGTGGAGAGAAAAAACTTTTTGATTAATTTAAACAAGAATATTTTCATTTCTGTTAATAATAATTACAGTTCAACACTAAGTCAGGTAATGTTCTGGGGTTAATAAAGATATAATGGAAACTTTGATTCATGGATGCTCTTGTTATCAAGATTGTCTGGATGCCTTCCTTCCTTCCTCTGTCGGTCTTAATCCTAACTATCCTTTCACTCTGTAATCAAGTCACAGCTCCTCCATGAAGCCTTCTCCTACAAAGCTGACAGTACTCTCATTCTCACTGCACTTAGAGGGGGCTGGGCATTAAATTATTTCTCACTGTTTCATGTATGATTGGTCTTGCCTTTCCAACTAGATTGAAGTTCCACAAGAATATGAAAAGCATTAAATTTTTTTTGTATCCTCTACCATTATATCTAGCTGACTGGAGATACAAAAACTTTACTAAAGACTTAACTGAACTTAAGTAACTGTACATATACATTTTCTGAGGCATTTTCCTTACATTCTGAAGTAGAAACTCTACCACAGCTATTTGCCCGTGTGCTGCAGCCCACATCAGAGGAGTAAATCCTTCTTCATCCGTGTGATTGATAACATTTTCTATTTAAAAGAAAAGCAATTTTTGTGATCTAATTTAACAACCACATATTAATATCACTCTGAAAATACTAGCATTCCAAAGAGTTGATTATATTACTCAATGACGTTCACTTTGCGTGGACTTTTGTTCACTGAAGTCCTATTACATGTTGTAATTTGCAGTTTGAATGTATTAACATGTGCCTCAATGTACATAGCTGAGTTCACATAGCATATCATTTAAAGTATGAACTACCAAACATGACAAAATGCACAAGGCAGTCAACAGAATATTGGTCTCAGAATCAGGAGACCAGAGTTTGAATCTCAGCTGTGTTACTTTCTAGCAATGTGACCCTGGGCAAATCACTTAATTTCTACAATGCACAGAATAATCTTGCTTAGCTCAATGTGTAGTTCGAAGGATCACAATAAAAATGAACTTATATGCTAGCCCTTAGCATTACATAAATATGTATTATTATAAAAACTCTTAACATCTTATTAAAGCTATCTTCCTATAGCTAACATCACTGCCTGTGAATTTCTCTCATTTTTGTGGTTCGCTAATACAATATGTGAATGAAGAGTAAATAATCTGAAGTACAGTACCATGCAGTTCCACCATTTTATTCTCTAGATTTAGTCTACTAGTTATAAAGTCCATAGCCTTTCCCCTAAATTTATTTAGTAGATTGAGAATGAAACCTTCAAGTATTTATAAACAAACAGAAACAGTGTTTAAGTTTTTCTTGTAAGAGAATGACAAGTTTAAGAAAAACAAAACTCTTTGATCATGCTTCCTGTATTCAATAAACAATGTTGGGACAACTGGCTAACTTTCTGAAAAATGAAAATAAAAGTAAAGCTCAATCTTTACCTCATTATACCAAAACATATTCTATATGAGTCAAAGATTGAAATATAAAAGGGAAACCACATAAGTTCTAGATAAGGAATGGGAGAATTTATTTATAATCTTGGAATGGGAAATCCTTTCTAAGCAGAACTCACAAAGAAAAAAATAAATTCACCACTTAAAAATGTTAAGCCTTTGTTTGAGAACATCATAAAGGAAGTCAAAAGAAAAATGACAAGCTGGGGAAAACTATATGCAACACAAACAACAAAGAGCTAATTTCCTTAATTTCGATGGAGTTCATATCCTAATATATAGCAGGCAGTTCACACAAGAAGAAATTCAAATAGACCCTAATTTTAGAAATATAAGTGAAACCACTATGAGATACCATTTTTCACCTATCAATTTAGCAAAAATTAGAGTCTGATAGTATCCTGTGTAGGTGAGGATATGAGGAAATAGAAACTCTAGCTCTGGTGTAAAGATAAACATCTGGCAGTATATATCAAAATAAAAATGCATATACCCTTTGACTCAGCAAATCTACTTGTGGGAATTTATCCTATGGATATACATTAAAACAATGCCAACAAGACTACTATTTAATAGCAACAAACTGGAATCAACCACCACCAGGACAGTTAAAGAATAAAAAACATAGTATACATATATATATGAAATACAATGCAAAATTATGGAACTATAAAAAGAATAAAATAGATCTTTATGTGCTTATATGGAAAGATCTCCAAAATATTAAGTGAAAAAAGTAAGGTATAATATAGTATGTATAATATTTTCCCTCTTATGTAAGTAACAAGAACATACATATTCTCACACATAACCCAAAATATAAATAGAAATGTTTTCTGGAAAAATTTTCTAAAAATATAAGAAACTTATAATGTTTGCTTTTGAGGAAAAGACTAGGGTGATAAAGGAACTTTTATACTTTATATTACTTTTTTGGTTGTTATCCATTGGGTTACCTGCCTAGTAAGATTATGCAACTATTTGTTTTTGTCTTTATACTTTCCTATGTTAAAATAAAACAAAACAATAGCAAATCTAATAAATCCTGTTGAATTTGCTTTAAATATATATTTAAAAATAGGCTATTACCTTGTTCAATACGAGTAGCCAAATAGAGCATCTCTCCTTGAGCAGCCAACTGGTGAACAGACAAAGCTGAAACAATACCAGAAAATGCTTCATGTATATTTATAGGGTGCACTTTTATTATTCCATGTTTGTGCCAGTTTTCTTTTCCAAAACAAAAACTATCATTTTATTGCTTTAAAAAACTTAAAGTATTTCCTAACATCACAAGTACCCATTCTGTATCCAAGAATTGACCCTTACACGTTTAAGGTAACCCTAATATCTGCAAATTGTCATTATCCATGACATTTATTCTGAAGAAATTGTTTAGATACTTAACTTTTCAAATGCTATCTCTGTATGCAAATTTATGAGGAAGCCAGGTCTAAAGGACACAAAGACACTCCTTGACTTTTTACTGACTCCACTGAATTCCTAAATATTTTGTTTTCAAGACTCCATGGGTTTTTCTTAACATTAGGAAGAGTCAGGTCAGAAGTGGAAAACTGGCCTTGAGAGGAAATTCTTGAGTATGGGTGTAGGTGTGGCTAATTAGCTGTGTGATCTTGGAAAATCAATTAAACATTTTTATCTGTAATGTGAGGGATATGAACCAGATGATCTCTAAGTATTTATTTTCAGCTCAAAAATTGTATAGTTGGACTATTTTAAGACAATCTCTTTAATTTAAAACAACACCAAATAGGTATTGTTCTATGAGAGTTCTCCTTCAATATAAGAAGCACCTGATCATTGAGTTCAGTGATGTAATTGGATGGCCTTAATACAGAAAGGAAAGCAATTGGGAGACATTTGCAAATTTTTGTAAGTAAACCAAAAATGACCAATAGATGGGTTGAGAGTCCTAGAGGAAGACTTTTCTTGGCTCAATTGCTAGAGCATGTGACTTAGAAATCAGGAGGAATTTAGTGTTTCCAAAGTAAAGATAGAAATTTCATCATGCTTTAGAATATAGATGCATTTACATTATATTCTCAGTTACTAACATAAATACAGGTCCTAACTAGTTTTTTCTCATTAACATACTCATACTGTATGAAACATTTTCTAGTTTAAATAGAAAAACTTTAATTCATTTTATTTCCTCTAGAATGATTCTACATTTTAAAAAATTGTGCCTACTTGGGAAGCTGAGGTGGGAGGATGGTTTAATCCCAGGAGTCCAGCCTGGGCAACATAGTGAGACCCGTCTCAAAAAATAAAGTTGATTCAAAGTTTTAAAAAATGTGGTTTCATATTCATATTATATTCACATTCAAAATTATAGCACAAATCACTCAGCTTTAACCACAATATCACTTGTTGATCTGTGATCTAGTTTACAACTAAGTGAAGCCTTGCACTCTAAGAATATGAAAATACTGATACATTAACTTCAGGGTTCAGAATAATTCATTGATTTTACAGTAAAGCTATAAAGGTTTTAATCATTAATATTTCAATCTGTATTTGCTCTCAACAGAGAAACACATGAAATATTTAAAAATGAAATAATACATAAAAAAGTTTTATCACTAAAACTATTAGGATATAACTTACACTTTCAAAAAGGAAATATGCATTTATTTAACTTCATTTTTAATTGCCAAGTAATAACTGTATATATTTATGGACTACAATGTGATGTTTTATGTTTACACTGTGGAATAATTAAGCTAATTAACAAAAATCTATCACTTCACATACTTACCATTTTTCATGGTGAAAACATTTAAAATCTACTCTTTTAGCAATTTTGAAATATGTAGTGCATTATTTATTATAGTCCATTTTGTGCAATAGGTCGTTAAAGCTTGTTCCTCCTGCCTGTCTAGCTGAAACTCTGTATCCTTTGATCAGTATCTCCCCTTTCCCCAAAAACACTCTTCCCTGACCCCTGGTAACTATCATTCCATTCTCTACTTCTATTCAGATTCCACATATAATTGAGATTATGTGGCATTTGCCTTTCTGTGCCTGGCTTATTTCACGTAGCATAATGTCCTCCAGGTTTATCCATGCTGTTGCAAACGATAAAAATTACTTCTTTTTAAAGGTTGAATAGTATTCCATTGTGTATATATACCACATTTTCTTTATCCAGAGAATATGCATCTAATGGAAATAACGTTTTAAAGTCAAACTCTTGAAACTACTATATTAGCAATAAGAATATTTTCATACATCAGTAGCAAATACTTACAATTTGCTAACAGAGGTGTAGTAGAGACCTCATTTCCTCTGTGTTTGTTGGTTAAAGTAGTTGACTGTTTTATGGGTGAGAAATGCTTTGTGGTAGAGGGAGTATAGACATGCCTTACTTGAATTCCCGGAGAAGGAGATGTATGAATATTGCATTCAGCTAAGTAAAAAATAAATTTAAACACATTAAAACATGTTTTAATGACAAAGCATTTCAGTAAGAGTTCTATGTCAATGTCTACAAAAGAAATACATGACGTATAACAGCTTTAATTCAACTGTTTATCAACTGATATTATTTATCACAAAAAGTATATACTACCCATAGTGAAAGTTCCAGAAGAAAAGTATTAATCTTGAGCAATTTTATTCTATGAGATTAGTTTTATTATTCAATAGATAATTATAAAAGTAAATCTACAGGATGAAGACAGATTCTACTACATTAAAGCACAGGAAGCTAATATAAATTAAATATCCATGGAACAGGAAATATTAAGGTAATTCATTTCTAAAAGGCACAAGGAATTTTTTTCCTATGATTTTAAAAGATTTTAACTTCATTAGATAATTTATAAATAAAGGTTAGGCAAGAAATTTTTAAAAAATCAACATGAACTTCGTTTAAAATAGACATTATATAATGTGAAATTATTTAATTTTGGTTTCTGTGAGATTCTAGATCACCATATTAAAAAATGGCTTCCAAACTCTTCTCCCAAACTCAAAATCTCATGACCAGGAAAAAAAAAAAAAAACACCCAAATAAACAAAAACGAATGCAGACATTTATACCATAACTTTCAACCTTTAAATAGGACAGATGCCACTTCCAGGTCAGAGTTAACCTGATCTTGAATATTTTTACTATCCTCTTCATTTAATGACTTCACAAATCGAGAACACACATTCATATCAAATCTGTTAGGCAATATGAATTTCATTCCCATGGCAACACCCTGAGCTGATACTTCTTCTGAATTGGGGTCCAGTGGATGTTCTATTTTAATGTCTGGCATGCCAGTTAGACTATAGCTGCTGGGACATTCTTCCACTATCAGCTGGGCTCCAATATCCAGATTTGCTGATGTAGCCATGATTTCAACTGTAGTTTCAATAATTAAAACATTTCTTCATGATTTCTTCTTGGTTTTACGTGAGTGGTTTCCAGTGTATTCTTAGAATTTGGATATTAAAAAATCTGAAAGAAAAAATTAGAAAATTAAAAGTATTATATCACCTTATGTAAAAATATACAAAATCATCATTTTCAATCAAGTATCCAAACAATGCTCTTATAAGCACATAATAGAAAGCATACACTGTTCAGAGGTACAGAAACCTGGGTATGAATCCAAGCTTCACCATTTATTAGCTGTGTGACCTGTATAAGTTACTCAACTTCTCTGAGCCTGTCTCATTTGTAAAATAGGGATACCACCCTTAACCTTACAGGACCCTGGTAAAGATCAAATGAAATACTGTACAATAACGTTCTCATCTCCATCAGTTTGTTCCAACAAATTTTAGTTACTGTTTCTCCCCTTTCCCCTACCTGAATATTGCTAAATGGATAAAGATAAAGCTAACAATGAAAATAAACCTTCGTATTAAAACTTTAACCTCTTACCTGAAGTTCATTTTTTTAATATGCTGTTTATAAAAGTGGCTCTCAGTTTGAATTTAAGAAAAGATATAACTCATGTTGTACCCAAGTTTATTGGCATTGTTATCTATAACACCTGTGATTCCTAGACCATGAAAAGCTTTACAAAGCTTTGGCTTTGATGAATTGAAGGTATATTTATCAGTTTTTGTTCAGATCAAGCACTCGTAACTTAATGTAGGTTTTTACGAAGAATAAAATGTGTAGATTATGCATTGGCTTTCCAAAATATATAATTGCTCCAGAAATATTATCACTTGAGACAGGAAAAAATTAATAACATCCAGTTCACTTTTTCATGTTAGGGTTTACTGCCTCTTAAAAATTTTGAGAGGGTGCAAGGTGTTTTAAAATTGGAATTAACTGGAATTAAAAGTGAAAAAAGCATTAGGATCACAGTGGAGCGGGGGTTGGCAAATGATAAATTTACAGATAACCACTTTTTAGTTTTAAAACCATTTTCAAAGATTGATCCTTATAACAATCTTTTGAGTGGGCATGTCAGGTAGTTATTAATATTATGTCCACTTAAGGAGAAAAAAAAAAGCTCATAAATTATGAGGGACTTATCCAGCTCTTCTGACTCCACTACCTTGACCATTTAAAATAAGCAGCAGCATTAAACTAATCCAAAATTTCCACAGGAGAGAGTTAAATAAATGATATGTAGTAAGAAAAAAAAAAAGAAAAGCAACAAGTAACAAAGTTAATACACTTTAGCAAAAGGAAAGAAGGAAACCAGAACAGAAACTTGGTTCAGTGATTCAAATGGAGATGGATGTGTAATACAGAAATCCACGGGTCCAAAAGGGATTGCACAACATGAACTGTGTTTCCTAAGGGAAGAACTATTTCCCTCATTCTCCTACCCAGGGGTGGCCTACGTGCTACTCCCTTGAGCTCTCTCAGCACCCTGTATATGTCTCTATTTTAGCATTTACCATTATCTTGAGAATTTCCATTTAAACTTCTACTAAATTGAAAACTCCTCTAGGATGGGGACCACTTTTATTAATCTTCGCACACAAAGCAGTACTTGGTCCTACCAGGTGCTCCATAAATGTGTTCTGATCTGAACTTTAACAATTTTTGGTATCATTTTCTATTTCTAACATTTGCTGATTAGATCTGGCTTTCCATTCCTAGCATTGCTTAAAAACTAGCTGTGCAATTCTGGACAAGTAAATCATGTAAGTTTTCTGAGAGTTACTCCATCTATAAAATAAAGGTGTTGAAATAGTCATCTCTGCTATTCTCTCCAGCTCTAAATAAACAGCTGTTATAAATCAGGGTTTACAGATGGAATTACCAGTCTTTGAGAGGAGAACAGCAAATGTGCTTTTGCTGAGGCAGGGGTGTGTGTGGAAACAGAATGCTTATCTCAGCACTAGAGAGGAGAAGCAAAGTTGACTGGTAAGCCAAAATTTTGAAGAATAGGAGAGGGAGGAAAAAAATATGACCGAGAAGAGGAGACGGTGACAAAAAGAGGTAAGGCAATGGATAGCTAGGATCACCTAGATCTGTCAGGGCCCAGGGATGAAGGCAGAGGGGGCCTAACAAGATAAAGTGGGCAACTGTGCTAGTCCCTAGTGGATGCTAATAACAGCAGTCCCCACGGTTCTTCCTGATCCTAGAACTGTCCTGAAAGGGGAGAGGAAGGTGCTATGAAAATGAATGATGCCTCACAGGCGACAGGTGTCCCGGCGTCCCAGGACAGGAGCCCGCTGGATGGCAGACTGGTAGGGAAGGAAGTCCGCTCTGTCGCCACCGGCCAGCTGTACCCGAAAAGTCCCAGGCGGAAACAGTCGCTTAAGCGCAGCGAGCGGATCTCGGGGACAGAGGCGTGAGGCCCACCCGGTGGGAGCCCAGGGCCTGGCGACCAGCTTAGACAGCAGAGAGCAAGTCGGGTTTTTCCATCTGTGGCCACAGACTCAGTGCAAGCCCCGAAGCCCGGGCTTGTTTTGGCCGCGACGTCACTTCCGATTTCTTCTTTCGGTTTCTGGCCAAAAAACGTTCCTCATCAGTGCAGCTGAGAGCACTTCCGGGTTTTCTTTTCTCTTTTTTTTTTTTTTTGCCGCTTTTACATTTCTTTGTCCATCATGCCGGAGTACTACAGAGACAGAGTCATTTCAGTTGACGGCGGTGGATCATAAGAGCCAAACCTTAGTCTCTTCCTTCGGCCACGCCACCTCTTCCTGATCGCCCCGCCCACTGACCCGCCTGGCGTCATCCAGGCTGCGCTGTTACGTCATCTTCACGCGACGTTCCGTTCACCGTGTGTGTCGGCGGCTGCTCAAGGGTCCGCTTGATTTTTGTGCGAGTGACCCAGAACGGTCCCGGTTTGGGAGCTGACAGAATCCAATTAATTGTCCTTGGAGCCAGGGTGTCTCGGCGGACCCTTGGGTCCCAGCGGAGGTAGGTGAAGGCGGCTTACATTGAGGGTAGCTTAGACTCACATCCAGGCTTCTTAGTATCTGGCATGCTCTCCTAGCGCTTCCTAGGCTCCATAAGAGAACGGCTAAATTCTTTAACCCGCCTCTTAGGTTCTCTGCAGTTTAGCTCGACCTAGGTTTTCCTCCTCTACGATCACACCCTCTCCTGTCCACCGTTATTAGTTCCCGGAGTAATCAGCACCTCTCTAAGCCAGTGGACAGATTTCCAATCTCTGCTTTGCTTGTGAGATTCCCTCAGGTGCCAAGAGGACATAATGAAATTTAGAAAGGTTTGGGAATAAAATTAGATCTTGTTAACTATTTGGATGTTAGGAGTGAGGAAGAAGGACATGTCAGGCAGAGTCTAGATTAATAGCTCGTGCCAATCACGAGCCAAAATGGAGAATATTGGGAGCATGTGAGGGCGCACAGACCATGTCTTTCTCATTCACCATTGTATCTCCAGTGCCTAGAACAGTGTCCTGCACGTTGGTAGATACGTGAATGAACAGAAAAGTGTTTCCTCTTTAATCATTGATTGTTGTGTTTCTTCAAAACAGCCTTTAAAAAATAGGGCACACACTTCTTTTTTTCTTTCCTTTCCTTTTTTTTTTTTTTGAGGCCGAGTCTTGCTGTCGTTCTGGTTGGAGTGCAGTGGCCAGATCATAGCTCACTGCAACCTCAAACTCCTGGGCTCAAGCGATCCTCCTGCCTCAGCCTCCCCAGTAGCTGGGACTACAGGCACACACCACCACGCCTGCCTAATCTTTTCATTTTTTGAAGACCGAGGTCTCACTGTGTTGCTCAAGCTGGCCTCAAACTCCTAGCCTCAGGTGATTCTCCTGCCTCAGCCTCCCAAAGTGTTGGCATTACAGTGCCCAGCTGTCATACCTATTTATTGTGGTATTATTGAAGTAATGTTTTCAGGCTTTTCAGAATAGCACCATTGGAATCATTCACCTGATAACATTGATCTTTTGCTATCAAATAGTTCTAGAAAGATATTTTGGATTAATTACGTGTTATTTAAAAGTTTTATTTTTATCCTATTCTGTCACTTTGATTTAGAATTTAATTTCAGAAGTGCTTTATTACGTTTTTTTCCTACTGTTTAAACCTTTTAAGATTAATTTAAAGTTTCACTATCAGAAAATTGCTCTTTAATATTATTTTAAGCTTTTAAATTTAACTTTAAGCTTCTACATGAGAATAGTAGCTTTGTTTTTCTTTTTTCTTGACATTTTTAGGCTTTCAGGAAGTCAGGTACACAGACTGTGTTCTTATAGATTAAATGTCACCCTAAACTTAGTTTCCGGAAACTTTGGATTTGCAGTTTCACCTTAATGCTTCCTGTTGTCAACAATGAACACTAATCCAGTGTGCTTCTTTTTGTTTTGGCTACTGGAAGGCTGAGTCAGATTTATTCCCAAGTATTGTAAAACAGTTGGTTAGGTGTGAGAACATTTGGGTACAGCCTCTGTGCACAGCTGAGTAGATGGTGCAGTTTGGTAGCCCTTATTTGTATTATTCCTGCTTCCTTTAGATTGTCTTTTCTGGATTATAGTTAAATGGTTTATTGGTCCCTAATCTATAAACTTCCACGCAGTCTTTTGAAAGAAGGCAGGATGAAAATTATATATACAAGCTTATGGATAATATGGATATAAAATATTTTCTTTTTCAGACTTAAGGCAGAGACACTGTAATTATTTCTAATATCAATTCCAAACTATTGCCCCTTGGACGACAGTGCAATTATATGAAATTATGTCTGGGTATAAGCCTGTAGCTATTCAGACATATCCTATACTTGGTGAAAAAATTACCCAAGATACACTATACTGGAACAACTATAAGGTGAGTATGGGAGATAATGAGGAAGGAGGGATTTGTGTTTATGCCAGTTTCTCCAGCATGTGTTGTACTTCAGAAACTCTAACAGAGACCTGTAAACTCAAAAATCTATCAGCAATCCATTGGGTAGATAATTTGATATCAATTTTTTTCTTGGAGTTTTATATAAAAGTTCATACTGCTTAATCAGTTTAACTATACAAGTGCCTAGCACAGAATAGATGATCCATCAGTGCCAAATGAATTAAATTTTAGAATCTGAATCTCATATGCAAGAAGATATTTTCTTGCCTTCTTTCTTTTTTTTTTTTTTTTTGGTCACCGAGTCTAGAGTGCAGTGGTGGCATCATCATAGCTCACTGCAACAACTCCTAGGCTCAAGTGATCCTTCTGCCTCAGCCTCCAGAGTAGGTGGAACTACAGGTGCACATCACCATGCCCAGATAATTTTTCTGTTTTTTGTAGAGACAAGAGTCTTGCTCTTGCTCAGGCTGGTCTTGAACTCCTAGCCTCAAACAGTGCTCCTGCTTCATCCTCCTTCAGCTAGGATTATAGGCGTGAGCTACCGCTTCTGGCCTTCTTGCCTTTCTTAATCTATGGAAGAAGTGGTGTGAAATTAGTTCTTCTATACCATCTGAAAAGGCTTACACAGATGATTTTAAAAAAATAAAACTGAACAACAAAATAGAAAAATGGACAAAGCTTGGGATTGGAAGGTTTGTGGAAAAAGAAACATAGATGGTCCATAAATATATTAAAAGAGCCTCAGCTTCACTCATAAATAAAGAAATGCAAGTTAAGAGAGTAATTCAGGTACTATTTTTCATCTGTTATATTGGTACAAATGAAAAATTTTGATCATCATTGTTACTTGAGAGAGGGAAATTTGTGCAAACTTTCTGGAGGGCAATTTGGCAGTATCTATCATGATTTTTTAAATGCACATACTTTTTGACCTTATACTCTAACAACTTAGAACATACTCAATGGACATACTCCCAAAAGTTTGCTAAGATACGTGTATAAAGATGTTACTTGAAGTATTATTTGTAATAATGGAAATCTTGAAAAACCTGTGTTCATTAGTAGTGGATTGGTATAGTAAATTATAGTGTGTCCTTATAATGGATGGTAAATCTATTGCTTATATGAAAAGTTAGTTGAGATGTGTTATTATGTAAAAAGAAGCAAGGTGTGAAACAACCTGCACAGTATAATCGTCTTTTTGTCATTTTAAAAATACATGGTTAAATGTATGCTGGTAGAGCCATACCTTTTTTTTTTTTTTTTCTGTAGGAATCACAGTAAACTCAACAGCTAAAGAGACAGTGGGGTGTATCTTTCTAACCATATGTTTATTTACTTCAGTGGCAACAGGGGTAGTCTGGGTGATGGGATTTGGACTTTTTTGCTTTCTTCGTAATTCTCTATTAAACACAACCTAATATGTGTTACTAAAAACAAAAATAAAAGTTCTGTAAGAAGTTATATAATGCTTAAATAGGTCTTACCAGTTGTAACTCTGTTAATACTCTATTATTTTTTATTAAGACCCCTGTTCAGATTAAGGAATTTGGTGCTGTGTCAAAAGTAGACTTTTCTTCTCAGCCTCCATATAATTATGCTGTAACAGCTTCCTCAAGGGTAAGTATAGCATTAAATTTGTTTAGTTTTCTTTTGTATAGTTTACTACTGATCTTGAGCCATCTGGTGAAATACTGTTTTTTTATCTTGTAGATTCACATTTATGGCCGATACTCTCAAGAACCTATAAAAACCTTTTCTCGATTTAAAGACACAGCATACTGTGCGACTTTTCGACAGGATGGTAAATTGCTTGTGGCTGGCAGTGAAGACGGTGGAGTTCAGCTTTTTGATATAAGTGGGAGGGCTCCCCTCAGGCAGTTTGAAGGCCATACAAAGTAAGAGACAGTTGGTTTTGTGTGCTGTTTTCTTTTATTTTATTGTAAGCTCTCTTGTTTCTCTGGGCTTTGATTAAAAACATAGAGAGCAGTTCTGTGAAGATTATGTACCTCCATGTACCATATTTCTTGGTTGTTCTGAGACAGAATGCTTAACTTTGGTTCCATGGTCCAGTCTCATGGGACTCATGTATTGCCCAGAATTGTATATGATGTTTTAGGAAATAGTATGTTTATCTAGGGAGATATTCTATAGCTTTCATTAACTTCTCAGTAGTGTCCGTGAACCAGTTGAGGTTATGAATTACTGACCTAAAGGCAACCTTACAACTATAGAACTCTATAGGCCTGTACTATCTTAGATGCTCTCATGTTGAAGTCAAGTTGGAAGGTGAATTTTCTTTTCTTCTTGAATTTGTAGTATTTTGCCCCTTGATAAATTGAATGGCCATCACAATTTTATATTATAACTCTGTTTTCAGCATTACCAATGTCATTGCTGAAATTTGTGATTGATTTAATATCTCAAGTGTTTTTTATTGTGTATTATCAAGATGGTCTTGCCCTATCAGTGAAATATTTGAAATATAACAGAAATAACATGATTCTATTTACTGTCAAGTCTTTTTAGTTTTTTAAAGAACTTTTTGAGATTTTTAAGATTAAAGCGTCTTTGCTCCATCATTTAGAACATTCACTTTCATTAAGCAGCTAAGTAGAATTGTTAACATATTGGAAAATATAATTTTAAGACTATTGTCTAATATTTTTATTAACTTCATAGTGTAAGGGTATTTACATTTTTTAATTGGCTTGGAGGCAAACACTTGTTTTACAGGTTTCTTTTTCTCTCATGATTTCACTGTATAAAAATACTCCCCGAAATTGAGTTGCTTTTTTTGTTATCTGGGAAAAAGCATTATATGTAGGAAGGTGCCAGAAAAATAATATTTTTCTTGCTTTCTAATACTGATCCTTGATCTTTCAGAGCAGTTCACATGGTAGATTTTACAGCTGACAAATACCATGTAGTCTCTGGGGCTGATGACTATACAGTTAAATTATGGGATATTCCAAACTCCAAAGAACTTTTGACTTTTAAAGAACATTCTGATTATGTGAGGTGTGGATGTGCTAGCAAACTTAACTCGGACCTCTTTGTAACAGGTTGGTAAACTCTTTTCCCTCCTGAAGTAGATAATCTTACTGGGATATACTTTAATGTTGCCATGGGACTGTTGGGATGGAGGGGTTTAAGACTTTTTCATAAAGGAATATGTTTCTGATTCATTCTCCAATTGTTTTTTACTTTATTTTCTTCTTTTTGTGGTTGTTCTTGTCCTTCAAATGTGTTTGGAAACATTAGGCTGCTTTGAAAACATAAATGACCATCAAAACTGTGATGGCTAGTACCCTAGTTTTCAGAGAGCCTGCAGTAGCCAAGGAACAAATACAGTGCAGTTTAACCTTTGTGGGTGCCTTTACAAAGATTCCCAGATGATTCAGTAGTGACAGGAGTCTGAAGATAGGAGTAATTTAAGATGAGAGCAAGTTAGATTCTGTGTATTGTATCGTGCTTCTTCAGAAACACTCAGTGGTAGAGGGATTGGAGGTACTGTGTCTTCATGAATTTATGTGTATGTCTTTTTAATATCCCCTCTAAGCTTTTTTTCTGTTTTAAAATTTATGTCTGGATATACACAAACACATATAGTTTTTATTGTTTTAAACAGCAAAACTTACATAATGCAAAAATTGACATTTTAGGATCATATGATCATACTGTGAAGATGTTTGATGCACGAACAAATAAGAGTGTTCTCTCTGTTGAGCATGGGCAGCCAGTGGAGAGTGTCCTGCTTTTCCCCTCTGGAGGTCTTCTGGTGTCAGCAGGTATTTCTTTTAAAAATAGCTTTCACCAATATTGTTAGTCTTCAGATTTTTTTTTATCAATTGCTATTTATAATCAGTGTGCACTTGAATTGCATTTATAAGTTTGTGCTCAAATAATTGATAAGTGGGATAGGCAAGCAGTTATTATTTATTGTGTACCTAACATGAGCCAGGTACTGTGCTGTCATCTCTAATGCTCTAGACGATTCTACAAGGTAGTTTGTTTTTTCCCTGTTTTACAACTAAAGAGGTAAATAAAAGTTTTATCTAATTTTTCCAAGGCAAAGTGGTAAGTGGCAGATATGAAATCACAGAACTTGGGAGCCTGCATTATATATTTAACCCCGTGTCACCTTTGACCCCAGAAATCTAGGTCATACTCCTGTTCGTATCTAAAAGATATGTGGCAGGTTTTGGAAACTGGTGCTTTCATATCTAGAATCAGGCTAATCTCTTTTTATGTGACTCTCTTGATTGAAATGTCTTTACCCAGCAAGTAGCTGATAATGCTAGGAGAAGATATAATGTAGAGTCAAAAGGAGCCTTGATACATTTTTCAGCAGTAAAAACTGAGGATTTTTTTTGTCATGTTGAGCATAATGCATTTTCATGGTTATAATGGAAGAAGTAAATTGGCTTTTTTCATTTGTCCATAAAGTAAAAATTAATGTATTGACATTAGAAGAATGTATAGGTAGTATGTATACTTGACAGCATTTATATGGGGGTGTCTGTAGCTTTTTTTTTTCTTTACTTCTAAATTCCAGGTAGAAATTATCCCCAGTACCTATTTGGTTTAAAAATAAGTTGATAATGTTGTCAGATGTACCTGCGTTTTTGGGCTGTTATTTTGAGAAATGGAAAAAAGATCAAGTTGAGCAAGGAGAATGGAAATCTGCATGCTAATCTCCACTATGCCACTAGCTAATTGTGTGACCTTGGGTAATCCCTTCCGGGCTCTAGACCTTGAAAATGAGAGGTTGGACTAGATCAGTTGTTTCAAACTGTGATCCCTCTTATGAGGTGCCATATGCTAGTGGGGTGATGCAGACTGTGGGTTGGGTTCCAGTCCCTGTTCCCCAATTAGGGTAGGTAAGTACTTCACTCCACCTTCCCACCTCGTTTTCTATTTTCCATACTAGACTTTTGCTTGACAGATATTTTGTTGAAAATCTACATTATTCATTTCCATGGTTATACAGAATTTCTTTTAAAGAATGATTTTTCTATAATTTTCTTGAACTCTTTTTCAGTTGCCCCTTTTATTTTGCCAGGCAATTCTGTACACTTCACAAATGTGAAATTATTTAATTGTCATGACAGTTTTGTGAGGTAGGAACTATTATTGTCAGTCACACCCAGTAAATGGTAGAGCCAGGGCTTAAACCAGGCAGTCTGGCTCTAGAATAGCTCATCAACCTCCATGCTGTATGGAGTGTCCAGTAAAGAATGCTTTTCAGATCTTTAACATTTTGAATATATGGGCAGAATATCAAACTACTGATTATTTCATTCCATAGGAGGTCGTTATGTTAAAGTCTGGGACATGTTAAAAGGAGGACAGTTGCTCGTGTCTTTGAAAAATCATCACAAAACTGTGACATGTTTATGTCTAAGCAGCTCTGGACAGAGGTTACTTTCTGGTTCACTGGATAGGTAAGCATTTTAATTTTCTTTGTTTATTATTATTGTACATGTGTTTACCACTTGAGGAAATTTCAGCAATATTTGTGATAAATAATTCTGATATGATTTCCATGAAAAAAGATCTGTTGAGTTGAAAATAGTTTTGACCTTTTATTTACATATAGCCACTTATTTTCTCCTTTGATGTAATTTGTTTTAACTTTAAGCAATATTATTAAACCATTTGAATGATAACCTTTTAAATGATGTTATTCTATAAACTATCTCTTAAAACCATTGTACATTCATATATTTTGAAATTTTTTAATGAATATATGTATATATTCTAGTTTATATTCTTTAAAATTTAAAGCTTCACATGGACATTTCTACACATTAATGTAGTCCAAATACTACTATTTTACAGGTGCTTAATATTCCATTAGCTAATGTTCCAGAATAGTACTGTCTAATAGAAATATAATACGAGCCATATAATGTAAATGTTCAGTAGCCATATTTAAAAAGTTTTTTAAAAATTAGATAAAATTAATTTTAATGTATTTTATTTAGTCCAATATCTAATGTAAATAAAAATATATAACATAAAATAGAATTTTAACATGTAATCAATATAAGAATTATTGAGATATTAGAAACAAGCATCTAAACATATGCGTTATCATAAACATTTGCGCAATGATACAATAATAAATTTTATAACAATCACTGCCTCAGTTTTTAAATTTAAATTAAATTAAAAATTACATAAAATTAAAAATTCAGTTTTTCATTTTCACTAGCCACACTTCACATGGTCAGTAGCCACATGTGGCTAGAACTATGGTACAGTTTTAGAATTTGCTTTTTATCTTGGTCGTTTTGTTTCCATATTTCCATTTTTCTGTTATGAAAAGCCTGGGTTTTTAGTACATTTGTTAAAAAGTGTACAGTCATCCTTTGGTATCTGTGGGGGATTGATTGTGGGTGCTCAGGTCACTTCTATAAAATGGTGTAGCATTTGCATGTAATCTATGCATACCCTTCTGTGTACTTTAAATCATCTTTAGATAACTTATAATACCTAATACAATGTAAATGCTTTGTAAATCATTGTTATACTGTATTGCTTTTTAAATTTGTATTTTTTACTATTGTTAATTTTTATTCAGATATTTTCAATCCACAGTTGGTTGTATCTGCAGATACAGAACCCCCATTACAGACGGTTGACTGTACCTATTTTAAAAGCTAGAAAATATTTTTAATACAAAGGAATTTGTTATGCAAACATGGCAGATTCTCTAAAATAGTGTTAATAGACAATTTGGGACTTGAATTTTAGATGTTCATAAAAAGCTAAGTGTAAACTGGCTCCATTTGCAGTGGTTGTCAACTAAGAGTGATTTTTATTCCCCAGGGAATGTTTCATAATATCTGGAGAAATTTTTGGTTTTTGTCACAACTTCAGGTCCTGATGCTATTGCCAAACAGGGGATAGAGGCCAGGAAAGCTGCTAAACGTCCTGCGTTGCACAGCACAGTCCCTGCAACAAAGAATTCTGTGGTCCAAAATGGCAGTGATGCTGTGGTTGAAAAACCCTGTTCTTTTTTCTTCAAATGTATTTTCACTGATACTTTTTCTTTACTCCCAAGTTTTATCTTCAGGTGACAGTGACTCATGGTCTATCCTTCTGTTTCTTTTTTAAGTAGCTAGTCAAAGTCTTTGTATAAACATATGGGTAGTGTTTATACACAATTCATTTTTTAAGGGATTCAGTGACAAATTAGTTTGTAATTAACATTACTAATCATTGTTTTTCTTCTCTGTTTATATAAATTTTAATATTCATATTTTAAGTTGTCAAAAATAGAAAGTTTGCATTTTATGATCAATTCCAAGATGATTTATGACAAGCTTTTCTTTTTTATCAGGAAGGTGAAAGTATATAGCACAGCTTCCTACAAAGTGGTCCACAGTTTTGATTATGCAGCTTCAATTTTGAGTCTTGCCCTTGCAGTAAGTACTTTTACCTCTTTTTAAAGCTGTCACTAACCCTGCCTATTAAATGAAACACAAGTGGTCTATCTTTGGATTTGATTAAGTCTTCTTGCCACGTTAGATATTTGATTTAAGGTAATTGCTAGAATATATGACTTGTCCAAGTAACTTAGCATGAATTCAGATTTAGGTTCCACTCAACGGCATAGCTTCAAACTAAATACAGTGCTATAGGCATTGTTAACACTAAGGGCAGGACGTGGGAAGTTGGTAAGTGTCTCTTAACTGATTTAACTCAAGAGTATTATAATACTCTAGAAAGGCGAGTTGACTCTCTGAGCAGAAAAAAAGGTGAAGGAAAAGGGTGCAACACAATGAAATGTCTCCTTTTTTTTGTTGCCTACTCTTTTTGAAATGAAATATTATCAGGTTTCATGAGGAGCCACATTTGGGCAGAAAGGCATTTGAATATATTATATAGAAGTCTGAGTTGGGAGAGGAAAAGCTTATTAAAAAATGGCTTTTTTGGGTAAGATTGTAGAAAGTCATGCCACCATGTAATGCTTGATGCCATTAACTGTATTATTATACAAAGTTTGCTAGTGATATTTTATGAGTGTAAGTTTTGTCAATGTAATGGTATCCTAGAGGAAGAAATGATTTTGCTCTTTTTGCATTGATCATTTTTAGGCAGAGTATCTGTGTCTGAATAGAACTGTTGGTGAATGTATGATGAGCAGCAAACACATTATAAGTGTTTTTTGAAGTAAAAGCACTATAAATTATGAGTTAGGAATAGACTATCTTATTTTTCTGATTGCTGTTATTAGCATCAAGATGAGACAATAGTTGTAGGAATGACCAATGGAATACTAAGTGTTAAACATCGAAAATCTGAAGTGAAGAAGGATTCTCTTCCCAGGAGAAGGCGGCCCACATATCGAACCTTTATTAAAGGAAAAAATTACATGAAACAACAGGTATTTGTGTATTTCTCATATTTGTTTAAAAGGTGAAATCTGTTAGAGTAGCCAACTCTATCACTGTACATTACTGAAAAGCATAATTCACATGGCATTTAACTATATTTTTTTGCATCAGAATTATATCCAGATTGCTAGGTTGAGGGCATTATTGATGAGTAATAGGGAATAAGAACTACTTTATTGTACTCTAAATCATAATGTTAGAGTGCTTTACCACATTCAAAATAATGGTTTTCATGTAGTATCTGATTTGATCTTCTAAATAACCCTTAGAAGTAGTAGAGCTGATAATATTCCCATTTGGCATTTGAGAAGATTGAGATACAAAGAATTTGTGATTGATCCAGGATTTCATTACTGGAATCTAGAGTTGTTGAGATTAGATCTTAATATCTCTGATTTTTGTTTTCTTTCTCTTTCTACTAAATTACACTGCCTGCCATGTAAAGTGAATAAAAATGAGCAATTTTTGCCCAGAATTGGGCTATTGTGTGTGTTGTAAGTTAAAACTGTAAGAGAGTAAGAACACAGTGATGTGGCAAATTATTTCATTTTTATTTAATCTGCATTATGATCATATGGGGATTATTTGTGATATAGTTCAGGGGTACCACTTCATTATGAAAGGGTTTATATTTGATGTGTCTATATACAAATAGTAATTTTTCTCCTCTATAAATTTATTTTTCAATGCAGGATGACATTTTGATCAATAGGCCAGCAAAGAAACACCTGGAATTATATGACAGAGATCTGAAACATTTTCGGATCTCTAAGGCACTTGACAGAGTTCTTGAGGTGAGTGAGGAGAATTTCTAAAAGAATCATTTTATTACTTGCCTTGCATATTACCATGACTTGGAACTGTGAAGATCAAAACCTATTCAAATTTGGCAGTTTAGTGAAAGACAATAATTTTTTTCTTGTGCTGTTTTGTCTACTCATGTTGACTCTGAAAATTTTCCTAGCCCACTTGTACAATAAAGACACCTGAGGTTACAGTTTCCATCATAAAAGAGCTAAATCGAAGAGGAGTCCTTGCAAATGCCCTTGCAGGTCGGGATGAAAAGGAAATCAGTCATGTTCTTAATTTTTTGATAAGGTATGTTTTATGTCTGTGCAGCACTTATATTTTGCATCTGAAATCCTTTTTTGTCTCCAAGTGAGAGACATTTTGTTTGGGATCTTTGAAGAAGTGGTGGAACAATTAAATCTGTTTTAAGGATTT
Organism: Lemur catta; assembly: GCF_020740605.2. NCBI lineage: Eukaryota > Metazoa > Chordata > Mammalia > Primates > Lemuridae > Lemur > Lemur catta. The sequence continues at coordinate 46,343,202 of NC_059139.1, forward strand.
TTTAAAAAGGTTACAAGTTTCATTAAACAGAATTTTTACTTTGTAGGAATCTTTCTCAGCCAAGATTTGCCCCTGTTTTGATCAATGCTGCTGAAATAATAATTGGTAAGTAGTTGTTAAAACTTGAAAATCCTAACATGCTTGGACAAGTAGAAATGTCAAATAATAAAATCAGATTTGGAAATCAAGTAGATCAAAATGTCTTGGGTGTTTTTTTTAATTTATTTTTATTTATTTATTTATTTATTTATTTTTTAAGACACAGTCTCGCTCTATTGCTGGGGCTAGAGTGCAGTGGCATCATCATAGCTCACTGCAATCTCAAACTCCTGGGCTCAGGTGATCCTCCTGCCTCAGCATCCCAAGTAGCTGGGACTACAGACACACCCCACCACAGCCAGCCAATTTTTCTATTTTTTTGTGGCGACGGGGTCTTGCTCACACTCAGGCTGGTCTGAAACTTCTGGCCTCAAGCCATCCTCCCACAGCCTCCCTAAGTGCTGGGATTACAGGCGTGAGCCACCACACCCAGCTTATGTTTAATATTTTTATACTTTTTTAAACTATTGCATAGAAAGATGTTTTAAATGTGTTTTCTTTCTCTCTTTTTAGATATATATCTGCCTGTGATTGGTCAGTCCCCTGTAGTTGATAAAAAGTTTTTGGTACTTCAAGGACTTGTAGAAAAAGAGATTGATTACCAAAAAGAACTACTAGAAACCTTGGGGATGATGGATATGCTTTTTGCTACCATGAGAAGGAAAGAAAGCACTTCTATGTTGGAACATACATCTGATGCATTTCTAGAGAACAAGAAGATAGAATCATAGTGTTCGCTTAGTAAGACATACAAGAACTCCTAACTTGGAATAGATCTATTAACTGTTGGAAAAAGAATCTCTTTGATACATTAAAAAAAGCATTTACAGAAGCATTTCTATGGAAGAGACTGGAATAATTATGATTAGAAAATAAGTACCTGTTTTAAGAAATGGTTTTCCACATAATATTTTGAGTTATTTTGTGGCATCATCAGCTAGACGATCTCAGTTGTCTTGGTTACAGGGTATGTCTGCCATGGATGAGTTGATATTAATTTTATATAGCAAAGTTCTGTCAATATTTAGGTGGGCATTGAGATAGGAGTTCAAATAATGAACCCTCTCTGGAGAGCATTCCAACTAGGAATCCTGCCAAAGCAATGGAGCCTTGTTTTTTTACTTCTATCCTAGAAAACAACAACAAAAAACTCTTTTCTTCACTCTAATCAGTGCCTTTGTGATTTTGAGGGCCTTAGCTTGCCTCCCCCTTTGTTGATATTGTCACTTGTCTTAGATCACATTCTCTGCTTCAGCTAGTAATAAATAGGACTGCATCTGTTCCAATGTGGCAAATCAACAGTCTGCTCTAAATAGTCGACACTAACTACATATGTATTTAGAGTATGATAAGGCAGATTTGATACCTGAAAAGTGTGCTGTCTATCCCAAGCTCTTTTTATTTCTTTAATATTGACTATACAGATAGACCTTATTGGACCACTTTTTCCCCCCTTCAATGTGTAGCCTTTCTGCAAAGTTTTTACCTTTACCAGATCAGGGGAATGGTAAAATTTGTCATTTTTCTTATAATAAATAGCCGTTCAGCCTATCTTCCTACGTTTGGAGCTTATCTTGTAGCTACCTAACCCTCTGAAAGCTATTTAATTTGTATTTAGAATTTCTTCTCTATTTTTCACAATCATTTTGTGTTTCAGAACCCCAAACCAGAGCAATATGGTTTGAAAAATAGTTATTTTTGAAAGTTCAATGTAAAGCACTATTTTTTTAATAGAGTTCTTATTTTCTTCTTCGTTTTCTGAGAGGTGTCCATTCCTGATGAATAATGGCTGGCCAGTGACTACTAGTACACTGATTTCACAATTACTACCTCTCCCACCTTCCCCCAATTCTTACCCCAACACGAGTAGGTAATAGTATGTAGGGAAAAATGTTTTGAGCTAGAAGAACCCTTAGAGGAAGGTTTTGTCATGGGAATTTTTCTCATAATTTCAGTTCTGGAAATTCAGATTTTTTTTTTTCTTTTTTGAGATAGCGTCTTGCTTTGTTGCCTGGGGTAGAGTGCAGTGATGTGATCATAGCTCACTGTAGTCTCGAACTGCTGGGCTCAAGCAGTCCTCTGGCCTCGTCTTCTTAGAGCGTTAGGATTACAGGTGTGAGCCACTGTGCCCGCCCCCCTAGATTCTTTTTAAAGCAGAAAAAAGTGGATACTTAACATGTTCTTTTAAGGACATATGCTCAAAAATATGGTCTAGTTCCCCTTTCATAAATTGATTTAAGCAGTCATACAGCACAATGGCTTGTAAGAAACCAGGAGTTTGCTTCCCTAAGTAATTTCGTCAAGATCAGAAGCTGTGTTTTCAGGTTGAAATGAGTTAATTTATTTAAATAAAATTTCTATTTAAAAGATTTTTTAAAAAGTTAACTTCACAGGTATTCTGATAATTTGCATACTAGTATAAACAAGTTGAATTCTACCTAAATCTGTAGCTGCCACCAATTTTTTAACATGTGACAAGTGTTTTCCCATGTTATATTGTTTAATTTTCACCACAGCCACCAAGGATGGTAGTATTCTCATTTACCATTGAATTAACTAAGGTAGTTGATTCACTCTTAAAGTCCCCAAGCTTGAGTTCCTCATCATCCCCAGCACTGTGAACTGGTTTGCCTGCTGGGGCCTAGACTACTCATTTCTCTTTAAGGAAACTTCACTGAGTGCTGCAGTTCTCAAATGAAATATGTAATGATTACAAATTTTCAAAAAGGTCGGGAAAGACTTCCCTTGGTCATCAATACTTTTGTGTTAAGTTCAGGAGTAGTTTTTGTATTCATTGAGACAAACTGTAGAATTTGCTATATTAATTGGCATAGTACGGTATGTGATATCAGCCTTAAGATTCTAATTTAAAATGTCTGACAGATTTTTAGACTTGTGACTTTAGCTGGAAGGTATTAGTAAGCCTTCAAAACTACTGAAATGTTTCAGAGAACTTGGAAAGTCACTATATATTTAATTTATTATATTTGTAAGAGTTAAGCACTTAGAAAGGTTTTGCTTATTGGGTCATGCATTTGAAGTTCTGTTTAAAAGAGAGTTAAATTTCTTGAATGTATAAATGCTATTAAGTTGCTTGAAGGAATTTGAATTGTAACTGGGACTGTTAAAAGTCCATCCAACTTAAATGAATTCTACCAAACATTAATTAAAGTCTCCCTTGAAGTGATTATTAGAATGAAGTAGTTTTCTAACTGGAATATTCGTTTGTTAAACTTAAAAGCTTAAGGAAAGTTTTTAAATGTTTAACAAGTGACTGTAAATAGTCTTTTCTGTGAACAACATGCCCTCTTAGATGCTAAAAAAACACTTTTATTTTGGTACGTAAGTGGCTACATGCCTTTTCATAGTTGGACCAGGGATGGTACAACTGACTCAAGCCTTCTCTAAACAGGGATTTGTAATTGGGATTTAAAATGAAATTCTTGATCTGGGAAGATGTGGGAGGCTGGAAATCTAAGTCTGGGTTATCAGCAGAGAAAGTTGGTCTGCAGAGAGAAAGGAGAATGAAACCTAAGTGCAAAGAAAATAAAGAGATCATCTTGCTTCAGCAGATCAGACTAGAGAACAGATAAACCATCTTAGTTCCTGATGATTTTGTTTCCCTTGTTCTGCTTATACTTCCTCCCCAAGGCATCCATGAGATTCTTTGGAATCTCTCTAATGCTTTTTTGCTTAGGTGAGTGTGAGTGGGTTTCTCTTATTTACTACCAAATTACTCCGAAGACACTAATCCGCTGGTCCTGTTATTTATTGAGACACATGAAAGGTCAGGGAAGAGGGATTATAGCAATGAATAAAATAGACAAAAATCCCTGCTCTCTTGGAACTATGATTCTAGTTGGGGGTGATATTCAGTAAACAAGGTATGCAGTGGGTCAGATAGTGCTAGATGATAGGAGAACATCAGGCAGGGGAGCAAGATGGAAATGTTAGGGGTGATAAGTGGGCTACAGTTTTAAATAGAGTAGGGAAAGCCTCACTGGGGTGATGGTGGAGCAAAATTCGTCAGGAAGTGAAGGATCAATCTCATTGGTATCTAGGGGCAGAGTGCAAACATCAGAGGCAGAAGCACCTGGGAGTTAGGAGATGGGAAGAGGCCAATTTAGTAGGCATGAAGCAAAGTAGGGGAGAGTGGTAAGGTAGAAAATGGGGTTGAAACTGGAGACTGTATTTAGACAGCTCTTTAGGGAGTTTTACCATAAAGGGAGCAGGAAAATTGGGCAATGACTAGAGGGATGTGGGGTCAAAAGATTGGTTTTTGTTTAATTAATGATGTATAATTGATAAGCTACAAACTACTCATATTTAAAGTGTTCCATTTGATGTGTTTTGACATGTATACACCCATGAAACCACCACAACCAAGATAATGAACATGTTTGATACCCTCCAAAGTTTCCTCTTGCCCCTCTGTAATCCCTCCCTGGGCCCCTTCCCCTCAGACAACTACTGATCTACTCTCTGTCACCATAGGTTAGTAGTTCAGTGTTCATTTTCTAGAATTTTACAAAGTGGAATCAGAATTTAGGATTGGAGGGATCTGGTTTCTTTCTCTTAGCGTAATTATTTTAAGATTCATTTGAGATTTAAATTGGGAGCAATGACAAAATGAATGTACGTTAATAGGGGTATTCCTGTAGAGAGGGAAAAACTGATGATAATGGCAGGAGGTGGTAATTGCAGACGTAATGTCCTTGGGAGGGGGGAGGGGGCCAGGGGTTCAAGTAGAAGGGTTGGCTTAGATAGAAGTTCTGGGAATAAATAATTTGGGCATGATGCAGGAGAGAAGGCAGAATATAGGCACAGATGTAATTAGGTGGGCAGATATGGTAGTGGGGGGTTGTAGAAGTTCTTTACTGGGTACCTTCATTGGAAAAAAACCAAGAAGATAACCAGCTGAAACTGAGGTTTTAGAGGAGAAGGAGATTCTGAATGTTTGAAGAGAAAACAAGATACGGAGTAGTCCTAGAAAGTTCAAGAGATCAGACTTTGGAGCCATGTGCCTGAATTGGAATCTTGACTTGACCATTCACTAGCTGTGTGATTTGGAGAAAGTTGTTTTACCATTTTGTATCTCGTTTTCTTCATCCATGAATCAGACAGACCAAATCCCTTAGGATGGTTATGAGAATTGGGTTAACATCTGTAAGAATACCTGTTGTTAGCTATTATTACGATACAGGGAAGGAATGGAAAGAGAGAAATAGGATTACCAGCAGCACCAAGGGCCATATGAAGTTAGTGTCATGGATCTACAGTGAGACCAGTCAACATGATTGTGTGTTTTTCTTTACTCACATTCAGCTATGATGATGCAGATGAGGAACAGGCTGAGATGTGGACTTAACCAGTGTTGGGGTTTTTATAGGTGAATGCAAAATAATTGAGAAGAGACAAAGGTGGTGTTGAGATTTATGCAAAGGAGTGATTACAATGATAGACCATGGAATCTAAGCTGGGTAAATAAAGAAATGAGGTCACAAGGGATCGAGCACAGTGAAAACAGCTGGATCAGTGGTGGATTGTTGGTCTGTGTGTGGTTGAAGAGTTGTGGTTTGCCTCCTAGAGGTAGTGAGCTAGAGACATGAAAGGTGTCAATGAGAGAACCAAGCATTTATGACAACAGTGGTGTCTGACAGCGACGGCAAGCCAGGAGCTAGAATGTTCAAAAAACAAAGGGAGTGGTCCGGTGATGTGTGGTGACTAACAAGGGTGGGGTATTAGGGATATAGTCAGATGACATGAGAGTCAACAGTGAGGCTTTCTTGGGAAGGAGGAAGGGAGAGTGGTCTGGAAACAGCATTGAGGATCACCTGGCCATCTGTTAGGGCAGTTGTAAGAGAACTGTGGGAACGATGACAGCAGCACTTGAGAGAGCTGTAGAAGCAGCGGTGTCCTCAGCAGAGAACCAAGATTCAGCTAGATCAAGGACTTGAAGAGAATGGCCTTAGAGAAAAGGTTGAGGATGTGAGAGATATTGCTGATGACTGACTGAGACCCAGAGGGCAGAGCCAAAGAGTTTCAGGAGTGGAGAAGGATGAAAAGAAGATGTATAGAGCTTAGGAGATATGGCATGACCTAGGGCTCCTGGCTTCTTGTGATAACTGGCACACAGAGGGCTAGGGACATCATGACATTAGCCCCGACCTTCAGGTAGATGCTGTGTGTGAGGGGAGGAGAGGAGCGAGATCCTCCCAGGAGCTGGTCGAGTTCTGGATGTGCTGCTTCACACCTGCTGCATGGGTACTGTGGAGGGTGGAGGGGGGCAATTATTTCTAGAGAAACAGGAAAACAGATTAAGTTCACTCAAGGTCACCTAGTTTGTAAGTGAAAAAACGAAAATTCAGATCAAGGCAGTGTGGCTTCACTACCTGGACCATTTACCACCAGGTGAGACTGCCTCATGGTGGTTCATCTCCCTCTCTTCCTCCCGTATTCAAGCAGTCCCTCACATACCCCCCAGCCTTCTGGCTGTCCTTTCATTTCTCCATTCCTAGCCACTGTCTTCGTGGCCCTAACCACTTTGGAGGACTGCTGCAGCCAGCCTTATAGCTCCTCCAGCTCGGCATCCTTCAATCCACCGTCCACATTACAGCTGCAGTGGTCTTCAGAAAGACGCTTGATCTCATCCCATGCTTGAGGTAGTCAGTGTATGACAGCATTAGGGAGCGTTGAGAGGACATGATAACTGAATGGAGGTGATGTTGGAGGTGAAATGACCAAATCTTCCCGCCCAGGCCACTTCCACTGGAAGGCTTTTTGGCTTGGGATACTGATGATGTTTCCCTCAGTTAGAAATTTGTTTTTCAAAGAGCTCAATTCTGGTCCAGAGCCTTTCTCCACTTCTCTTTTCTGTAGATGTTTCTTCCTCCACGGTGTTTACTTTGTTCCATTTCCTTCGTGACTTGTGTTCACACAATTCAAACGTCCAGCCACTCTCCATCCTGACCCAGGACAGCTCGGGGCCAGGGATCCTGCTGGGGTGCACCACGGGTGCATTGGCAGGTCACTGAGCTGGCACAGGATTAAAGTCTTGAGCGATGACTCCTAAGGGTTTTCCAGAGTCCTCCCCACCTGGAACCAAATGTTTTCTAGCCCCTACTTGTGCTGTCCTATACAGTAGCCACTAGACACTTGTGGCTTTTAAATTTAATTAAAATTAAAAATTCAGTTCCTCAGTTACACTTGCCACATTTTGAGTGCTCCACAGCCACGTTGGACAGCACAGATATATTAGGTCATTAAGTATGAAATAAATGTCTGATTTCCTTAAGTATTAATGCTAAGTTGGTATCGCTGACATTTCACTTTGACATTTCTTGTTTTATTTTTGTGACAGTACATCGTTATTCTTTCAAATGCATGGTTTGGCTTGTGATTACCTTTCAAACTTTTTTTAGAGCAATTTTTGTGAAACCATGGATAAGTCAAAAGTTCATGTTATTTTTGAATGTGGTTTCTGTCATGGAACCAATGCAGCACAGACAGCTCAATATATCAATGAAGTGTTTGGGAAGGATGTGGCTAATGGACGCACAGTACGTCAATGGTTTGAGAAGTTTTGGTGATTTTAATCTTGAAAATGAGTCACATGGGTGAGCTGAGACCAAGGTGGATAATGATAAGCTGAAAGCTATAGTGGAAGCAAATCTGTTTCAACCTACGCATGAATTAGCAGCAAGGTTTGACTTTACTATTCCAACAGTATTGGATCATTTGAAACGAATGGGCAACGTAAAGAAGCTGGACAGATGGGCACCACATGAATTAAACAAGCATCAGAAGAGAAATCATCTCAAAGCTTGCCTTTCTTTTCTGTCACAACATAAAGGCGAACCATTTCTACACTATATTGTTACATGTGATGAAAAATGGATTCTTTTTGACAATTGCAAGCATTCAGCACAATGGTTAGATAAAGATGAAGGGCTGAGACACAGTCTAAAACTGAATATTCATCAAGAAGAGCTAACGGTGTCTGTCTGGTGGTCCAGTGCTGGTATTATCCACTACAGCTTCATGAAACCTGATCAATTTATTACAGCAGACGTCTACTGCAATCAATTGGATGAAATGATGAAGATGCTTGTGATTAAGCAGCCAAGATTGGTCAATAGAGACAGGCCAATCATCTTGCAAGACAACGCTCGACCACATGTCCCATAAACAATGCTGTGCAAACTACAGAGGCTGGACTTGGAAACTCTGTCATCCACTGCATTCACCAGACCTTGCACCAACTGACCACCACTTCCAGGCTTTGGACCACTTATTGCAAGGAAAAATATTCAATTCTCAACAAGCTGTGGAAAATGCCTTTTGCAATTTCATCTCCATTCCCCTAGCTACCCAGTTACCCTCTCTAGAGGCATTTATAACCATATATTTTCTCTGATGCAATGGAAGCCTACTATATATAATGCTGTTCACGTTGCTTTTTTTCTTTTAAAGTAACAACTATACCGTAGCTATAGTTCCATATCAGTTACACATAGAGCTGCCTTTTATAAAATACACACATAGCAAAAATGTTCTGACAGTACAAAGGGATATATAATGGAGCAAAAAATTTCCATTCCTCCCAGATCTCAGCCCACTTTCTTCTAAGATAAGGACTTGTATCAGGGTTCTCCAGAGAAATAGACCAGTACATTGTGTGAGATTATGGAGGCCAAGGAATCCCATGATCTGTCGTCTGCAAAATGGAGAGCCAGGGAGGCTGGTGGTGTAATTTAGTCCACGTTGAAAGGCCTGAGAGCCAGGACAGTGGGTTGTGTAAATGGTGTAATTCAGTCTGAGTCTGAAGGTCTGAGAACTCAGGGGGCCCACAGGTATTAAGTTCCAGATCTGAAGGCCCAGAACCAGGAAGTCCAGTGTCTGAAGACCTGAGAAGATGGATGTCCCAGCTCAAGAAGACAGAATGAATTTGCCTTTCCTCCACCTTTTGTCCCACCCATGCCCACATTGGTGAGGGTGGATCTTCTTCACTCAGTCCGTTGATTCAGATGCTAATCTCTTCCAGAAACACCCCCCCACACAGACACACCCAGAATAATGTTTTATCAGCTTAGCCCCGTCAAGTTGACACATAGTATTATCCATCACAGGACTGTTACCAGTGTCTTACATGACTGTAATACTCAGTGCAGGAAACAGAAATCATTCTAGGATGCTAATGCAGACAAGGATTTAATACAGGGAACTAGGTCCTTATGAATCATTGGAAGGGTTAGAAGAGAAGGAATAGTGGGGAGGGATTGCTGCAAACGGAGCCACTGTTCAAGAGAACAGCTCCAGAGAGCAAAAAGCCACTACTACTGCCACCACAAGCATGTGGGTCACTTCACCATGATGGCCTCTCAATCCTCATCTCCTAGACTTGCTTGTTGACAATGACATGTAGGAAGCTGGCCTTTCCCTCCTGCCTTTCAAATCATGTGTGAGTGCATCTAATTGGAGGAGCCCAATTTTGCATCCAGAGCATTATCTGCAAAGGAATCTGTGAAATGTGGTCTTTAGCTTCCAGGTGTGCAGCTCTGAAGGCATCCCAGAAGCAGGATGGAGCAGAGGGTAAGAGAGCCAATCCACACAATACTTTTCTCCAAATATTCCGCCCATGGAGCACACTATACTTGCTGCTCTGCATTTCAGTTTTCCTCTTATTGTGTATTAGAGATTGCTCCATCTCAGTATGGATAGCTCTACTTCATTCTTTTTTATGCCAGCTTCCCGTATGACTGTATAGCTGTGCCACAATCAATTTAACCAGTCCCCTATTCATGGACATTGAGGTAGTTGTCAGTCTTTTGCAGTTATAAGTAATGCTGCACTGAGTAAGCTTTGCCTAAGTTCATGTGCGTTTTGAGGCATATACATTAGGATAAGCCCATATTGATTACTTTGATTCTGGAGAGCAAGTCTTTGTTTTCCCACCCCTAAATCTTTGTTTGGTAACGCCTCATCCCTGCTGCTCATCTGCATCTAAGGGATGCTGTCCACCCTGAAGACCTTCCCATGCGTACACAGTACTGAACACTGTACAGAGTCCCTGGTAACTATCTGAGGCAGCTGCTGTCATTATTCTGACTCTGCACATGATGACACTGAGGAGACACACAACGTTTATGTGACTTGTCCAAAATAACATAGGTGGTTAGTGACATCTGGGATTTGAACTCAGGCAGTCTGCTTCAAGAGTACATATTCTCAGCCATTACAGGAATAGCATATCATGGTCTATAAACACTGAGTACATCCTTGCTCACCTTTATATCTTTGACTTCATCCATAATACATAGCTGGTATGTAGTAAATATGTGCTGAATGAATGAATGAACAAATGAATTCTTATTGGATCCAGCTTGGCAATTTATATGAAAACAGCAGTTTGATTACTATTCACAAGATAAAATTATTATAATATCATTTTTCCCTGACACACAATTCAAACCTAAGATGTTTCTGGAAGCTGCCCTTACTGCCTATTGAGAATTTTAATTAGGTGAAATTGAAATCGTGCATCAGGACAACCTGCCTCAATTCACCATTAGCCCACAAGGTGGCAGTATTATTTTGAAAACCACCAAAAGCCACCTTTCCGCCCCCCTACCTTCCCTGAATTGAATTGGTGTTTCCAGCGAGTGATGAGAAGTCTCTCAGAAAAAAACCCAAGATATTTGGTTATTGCTATGTTGGCAAAGTTGTTTCAGCATTCAGCTGTAATTATTAATAAATACTAACCAGAAATATGGGGAAAAAAATCTAACCAAGGTTGTATATCTTTTTTTATTGATATTTATTTGTATATCTTTATGGGGTACATGTGATATTTTGTTTACATGCATAGAACGTTTAATGATCAAGTCACGGTATTTGGGTACACATCACCTCAAGTATTTATCATTTCTATGTGTTGGGACCATTTCAAGTCCTGTTTTCTAGCTATTTTGAAACATACAATACACTGTTCTGAACTATTGTCACCCTCAGCTATCAAACATTAGAACTTATTCCTTCTATCTAACTGTATGTGAGTACCCACTAACCAGTCTTTCTTCATCGCCCCTTTCCCACACACCGATCCCATCCCATCCTCCAGTACCTATCATTCTACTTTACTCCATAAGATCGAGTGAGAACATGTGATATTTACCTTTCTGTGCCTGGCTTAGTTTGCTTAAAAGAATGACCTTCAGTTTTATTCATGTTGCTGCAAATGACATGATTTCATTCTTTTTTATGGCTAAATAGTATCCCTTTGTGTACATATACCAGCTTTTCTTTATCCATTCATCTGTTGATGGATACTTAGGTTGACTGCATATCTTTGCTACTGTGAGTAGTGCTGCCATAAACTTGGGAATGCAGGTATCCCTTTGATATACTAATTTCTTTTCCTTTGGATAAATGGCCAACAGCAGTATTGCTAAATCCTATGGTAGTTCTACTTTTAGTTTTTTGAGGAATGGCATAGGTTCTGCAGCCTGCACTGAATGCTGGGCACTAGGACCCTGTCTATGCCACTTCTGAAATCTTGGGGAGTTCTCATAGATGATGTCTCTACTGCCCTTGCCAGAATTGATCCCCAAAGTCACTATCTTTTGCTTCATTCTCTTCGAAATGAAATCCTTAAGTGGGTGTATCTTATTGGAAGAACTAGGTCATATGCCAGCCTCCAGCTGCAAGGAAGCTGGGAAGGTGAGTTTCTGGCTTTTACTTCTACTGAGAAGTGGAGCTCAAAGGCGGGAAATTTCCAAATATAGGAAGCTTGTCCAAAAGGGGGTGCCAGGTGCAGTGGCTCATACCTATAATCCCAGCATTTTGGGAGGCCAAGGTGGGAGGATCACTTGAGGCCAGGAGTTTGAGACCAGCCTGGGCAACATAGCAAGACCCCATCTCTACAGAAAAATAGAAAAATTAGCCAAGAGTGCTGACAGGTGCCTATAGTCCCAGCTACGTAGGAGGCTAAAGGAGGAGGATCATTTGAACCCAGGAATTTGAGGTTCCAGTGAGATACGATGATGCTGCTATACTCTAGCCTGGGCAATAGAATGAGACTGTCTCAAAACAAAACAAAAAACACAAAAGAAGTTAGGCAAAGAAAAAAACACAACAAATAGCCAATTTAAATACCTATTATGCTTAAAACACAGGAGTGAGCCAAGGTCTCCAGTTAGGAAGTTAGGAACAGACCCCAGAAGACACATGATTCATGGTATCTGAGGTGTACAGAGTGAGCCGTCTGACAGGGAGCGCTATGGACAAGTTGGGTCAGGTGGGGGAAGGATCGGCAAAGCCCCTTTCTAAAAACAGTGATTTATTACTGATTCCTACTTGAAAACATCGTCTTTTAATCTTAGGTCATGTGATGCTAATTTAATAAAGAAGACAAATTATTCCATTTATAAGAATTATGTGGTCGCTATACTTATGTGTGCTATTGCTACCACAAAATGCAAGCGATTGGCTTTGTGGTGACCAAGAACTCCCTGAAAAGTAAACCCTCAACTTGGTGAATGTGAGTGGATGTGCATTATTTTGGGGTGAAGTTCTGAGCTTTATTAAGATTCTCAAATGAGTTTGTGCCTGCACTCTTCCTCCTCCCAAGCCCTTAATGTTTTAATGGAGCCTAGTGGACAAACAGATCATTCTTTTTCACTTACTCAGAAGTGAAGTGCTGGGCTTGGCAACATTTGCAGAGGAGGACAGAATAAACTTTCATTCAAGTTGATCATTTTAGATGGAGAAAAACATGCCCCTACAATGGATGAAAGACGGCAAGTTTCCCTTTTCTGTTGCCAAGTGCGCAGATTTAGATCAGCATTGTACCATGGGGTATGTTTAACTTATAGAGAAACAATTACATTTTGATGCCAACAGAAAAGCAAATACATGTTTGGTATGATTAATGATACTTTCACACTTGGGGCTTTAATCTTGCAGTGTGATGTTTACTTATTATGGTTTATACAATTTGTCATGCAGTCAGTATCAAAGGTGAAAGGCAAACTGTAGTAGGTAAAGGGTTTTATAGAGTATCATTTCCTTTCTTTCTTAAACACTTTTAACCGGTTTCTTAATGCAGCTTATATTGTATGCAAGAGGAATGCAATGTTTTATACTAAGAAATATTTTGACAACTTTATCTCGTATTTGTTATCTAGGTCATTTTAGTGGCACATTTTAACCAAAATGAGTGGCAAAACAAATAGATACTGAGCAACATAAATGTGATGAAATGTGAGAGTGAGATTTAGTTATAATATGTTTAGTAATGTTGGAGTGTATCACGAGTGTTCTGGGAGATTAATAGAAATCATTTATCGAAATGTTAATGGAAATTCTAAGAGAATATTTGTTATCTATAACACGCAAAGTCTTGCAGAGAAATTGCCAAGGGCAAATGCCATTTGCGTTTCTTCTCACTTGGCTTATTTATTCCTGTGATCACTCATTGTGATTCCATTGGCAATTCCCGCGCACCTCATTTTTTCTGTATCTCCTTGCACTTCACAAAGTGCAACTAACTCTGAAGACCTTAAAATTTAAAATATCAAGGCAAGAAAGCTTATATCTGCAACTTTTATGTTGAAGACGGCTATGAAGGGCTGTGATACGTCATATGTCTGTCTCCATCTAGAACTCTCAGGGACCCCATTTCACCTGTTACAGTCGGTCTCCCTCTGAGTCTAGGTAGGGTGGAGAAAAAAGAATTGAAAGGTAATAAAGAGGACTTTCCCATTAGAAAAGTTAGAGTTTGAATGGGAGCATATCTTTTCCATATTAAGTAAGACTGTTGTGTTCCTGGCTCCTCAGCTGTAGAAAAAGAATAAAAGTATATTGGGGAATGGGGTTGGAAAATAGGAAAAGAATCAATGATTGTGAGTCTGTAGTTTCTAGAGATAAAGATGTCCCTTCTTGCCCCAGACCCCAGAGATGAATTAATAAGCCTTTCCTGTAAGGTAAGAGGTAGAGGTATCATTAAAACCAACGCTGTTTATTCAACAGTTACCATGTCCCTTCTGCAAGATCTTGCTCTAGGCACTGGGGAATCAAAGGTGACTGAAATACATTCCTGACCTTCGTGAACCCTCAGCTGAGGGAGATGGACGCAGAAGCAGACTATCAGATTGCCACCTGGTAAGTCTGATGACCAAGAAATGCACAGAGTAGGAGGGGAGTGTAGATAAAGGCACCTAACCCAGCTTGGCATGGATGGTGGGAGTGCTGGGGAAGTTTTCTGGAAGGAAAGCTTGAGCAAAGGCTTAGGGGACCATCAGCTGGAAAACACTGAGATCTGCAATATTGTTTTCAGAATGTATGTGGCTGAGCAGACCAAGGAGATGGGAGAGCTGGGGTTGGTGCTGAAGCTGGATGAATCAGGGTAGCAGTGGTCAGCACAGTGATTTGGGTTAGTTTGACCATAAAGAAATATGTGATGATGAGATCTTCTGAAACTCATTGCATGAGCCCATATAGGATATTGGTTAAGAGTATGGGCTAGTTTTAAATCTGAGCTTTACTACTTATTGGGTTTTTTTCTTGGTAAAAAGGAGACACCAGTACTATCTCATAGTGTTGTTATAAGGATTAAATAAGCAAAGATCTTAGACCAGTGCCTGGTATATGTTAAGTGTACCTGTTAGTTGCCATTATTGTGATTCTGACGCTGTGATCCACAGTGCAGTTCCTTGGGGGACTGGGGGACTGAGACCAGTGGCCAATGAGAAAGTGGCTCTCTAGAAGCCATTGCCAAAAGTAGCCCTTCCGAAGGGAATGTAGGCTACACAGCTGTTTCACAAGGGCAGAGACAGGCAGAGACTAACAGAATTAAATGGGGAGCATTGTCCAGGATTTATCCTACAACTGCTGAGTCAGTACCTGCAGGGGTGAGGCCCAGGCATGAGTAATGGGAAAAGGCTCCCAGTGACATTCTGCCCAGGCTTCTGGCCTGCAGAACACCGCTGACTCTGCCTAACCTTGGGATAAAAACCGGACAGGGAACTCATTCAACACAGATCATGCTGGGTACAACATGCCGCTGTGTAGTTTTTCCTGAACACACAGAAGAAATCATCTTCCTTTCCGCTTTGTAGTTTAATGCTCCAATGTGCAAATGTCAAGAGATAAGGAGAGGCAAAAGACAAAAGTATAGGAGCAGCAGAAGAGCTTTTAGGTGTGAAAGAAGTTAGGGGAGAATGCCCTGTGCTTAGAAAGTGGACTTAGGGAAAGCAAGAGGTGGGCTGAGGGGCCTCTCAGCACCACAGAAGATACTGAGTGGCATGGTTAGATGCAGGTGGACTCCCAAGAGGGGGACACGAGACGGGACTGGCCAGGCCTGAGTGCATCTCCACATCTGGTACTGAAAGTGACCGTCCCATGCGGGTGTTTTCCAGGAAACACTCTAAAACAAGCACTCTGGCCACCGTGTACCTAAAGGAAGCTTTGTCAACATAAAATATATTTATTAAGCTATGAAACATGAAAAAAGAAAAGAAGCAACAGTTGTTAGTTGTCTCAAATCTCAGAATTTCAAATGTCCCACAAGAAGAATTCTACAATGTCACTTGTTGTCTTGGGTGGTGATTTAGTTGCTGTAGCTTCCCACCTGGCTCTGGGGTAATGTGCCAGGCCGGTGACATTTATTCCACCAGTGTGAGCTGGCCTTCATGCTGCTGTCTTTTAGAGTTCTCCAGGTGAGGACTGCCAGGTGACTTTCTGTAGGTTGAAATGACTCTTGCCAGGGCACTCAGTATTGGGTTATACAATGGTGGTTCATACAAAGATAAGTCAGACATGCCCCGGCCCTTAATGATCTTACACTCCAGCAGGAAGATGAAATGATAACAAAGGCTACCATTTCCTGACTACTGCTGAGCACTGGCTCCAATCCTCAGCACAACTTTGGAAATGCCTATAAGATTCATATGATGTTCTTTGTTTTCAGGGTGAGGAAAGTATGTCTTAGAGGGTTAAAGTAACTTGCTGAAGAAATATAGTCAAGTCAGCAAGTAGAAAGTCAGGTCTGTCTGATGACAAAGTCCATGTTGCTCTCTCTGCTCAATCAATTTGCCCTTTTTTTTTTTTTTTTGCAACCGAGTCTTGCTCTGTTGCCCCGGCTAGAGTACAGTGGTGTCATCATAGCTTGCTGCAACCTCAAACTCCTGGGCTCAAGCAATCCTCCTGTCTTAGCCTCCTGAGTAGCTGGGACCCCAGGCTTGTGCCACGACGCCTGGCTAATTTTTTCTATTTTTAGTAGAGATGGGGTCTTGTTGTGGTTTAGGCTGGTCTTGAACTCCTGAACTCAAGCAATCCTCCTGCCTCAGCCTCCCAGAGCACTAGGATTACAGGCGTGAGCCACCATGCCCAGCCCACTTTGCCTCTCATCCAGCAAACGGTAAACAAGCTAATGCACAGTGTGATAACTACTATTATAATAATATCTTCAAAGCACTATGGGCATACGGATGAGACGGGGGAAAGGCTGTTTCTGTTGCCATATGCAGACTGGAAGGCTGCCCTGTATTGGCACGTAGTTGGAACATAAGGGGTACATAGGTGAATGTTAATAAATCTCTAGAAAATTGTAGAAGGTTGAACATGAGTGAATGGAGAAGGGCCAATCAATTAGCTACTTTTAGAAGTAAGTAGCTATTAGTGTTTTTCTCACTTATTTTTCAATCTTATTTCTTCTATGCTTTTTAAACTCTAAGTTTATAGTTTATTCATTTCTCTACCTATTTCTTTATGGATGATAAGTAATTTGCTAATTTCTTTCTCTTCTTTAGTCTGCCTTGTTTTAAAAAACCTTCATAGTCTAACCAGTCTAACCTAATTATTAGGCAAATATGGTGAATAGTCCTTCTCTACTCCCAGTCACCCTGTATTCATAGGAGCAGCAATGCACCCAGCTTAAAAATCTACATTTCTAGACCCCTGTATTGGATAGGGGTAGCCAACAAGATGTAAGCAGAAGTTTTGGGGAAAGGATTTTAAGGAAACTCTTTAAAGGAGGTTGACTGGACTGGGAGGCATGCCTCTTTTTCATTGCTCTTTCCTTCTTCCTGCTATGTGGAGCACAGATATGATGGCTGGTGCTATGGCAGCTATCTTGCAATTATGAAGCTAACGTGAAGATGGAAGCCAGTACTAAAGATGGTGAAGTAGGAATGTAGAAGGAACTTGAGGCCTTGATGATAATGAAGCTATGGACATAGCCCAGGACTGCCTACCTCTGGATTCCTTTGACATGAAAGAAATTTAAATCTTTATCTGATGTAAGCATTGCTAGTTTTCTGTTGTATGCAGCCAAACCCAATCCTGACTAACATGATTCCTCTAATATAGATGGGCTACTCTTTTCACCTTTGCATGAATGTTGCATGCTCATTAGAATCAGTGCCTTCACTCTTGCTGGTTATCTGGCTTATGATGTTCTCTCTGCTACCTTTGTAAAGCCTTGCCATCCTTCAAGGCCTACCTCTTCCATGAAGCATCTTTGGCTACTCCAGCCTTCATTGGTCTCTCTCCTCTGAACTCCCAGGCCTTAACATAGGGCACAATTTGGCAGAAGGCCATACCACTGAGCACTGGTCACTCTTGGCTACCCATGTGAGTCTGTCTTTCCAACTCTACTGTAAGCTCCTGAAGGGCAGGGCAATGTCTTTTGCTGCCTGTATTTCTTAGCTGGGTTCATGATCTTTTTCTAATCAGGAATTTCATTTTCTTTTCATCCTGATAATCTGACCCCTGATAATCTTCTGCTGCTGTTTCCCAGAGATATTGTGAAGGGAAAGCGTTTTTTTTTTTCCACTCCATAATATTGTATATAATTTCCTTATTGCCTTTAATTTTTAAAAATTACAGAAGAAACACATGCATATTGTTAAAAAAATCAACAATGCAGATATATGTGAATGCAAAGTTAAAGGGCTATTCACTAAATCTCCCATCCTACTCTTTTCCTGAGATAACCACCATTTACAGCTTCTTGAATAGGTTTCTAGACCTGCTATAATGCATTTGCAAACATATATTAATCTTTAAACATTTCCTTTTCATTTGTTTTATTTTTTACATAAAAATGGACTCCCAGTTCAGTTCTGCAACTTGCTTTTCTCATTTAGTGGTCTATCCTGGACATCTTTCCATGTTAGTACATATAAAGCCACATTATTTTTTAAAGAACTAGAGAGTATATGTGTTCCGTAGTTTATCTAATCAAATAACCATATGAACAATTAGGTTGTTTTCAATTTTCGCTATTATAAAAATGTCGCAGTGAGCATAGTTGTGTATGTATCTTCATGTCCTTATATATAGCTTCAAGATAAATTCTTAGAAACAGACGTATGTTTCCCTGAACTCTGAGCTCAAAAAAAAAAATTATATCTTTAATCATTTCTTTCACTGTTTTTTCTCTTTTCTGCTGGAACTCTTTTTAGTGGGATGTTGGATATTGAGATTAATCTTGAAAATTTTCATTTTTGATTTCATGTTTTCTGTGAATTTGTCTTTTTAAAAACATTCTGGGATATTTCCTCAACTTTACCTTCAACTCTGTTGAATTTTTTAAATTTCTCATACTTTTAATGTCCAAGTACACTTTCTTGATCCCTGATTGTTCCCTTGTCATAGTGTGTTGGGAGCCAGCTTAGCCTTATGCAAAACGCCATCTTATACAAAGCGCCATCTTAAGCTTACATACTTCTTCTTCCTCCCTCTTGCACAAAGAAAGCGCGCGCAAAGCCTGTAACACCCCTCCCACTCCCTCGTCTCATATCACATCACCGCCCTTCCTCCTATCAGAAGCTGCCACGTGTTCTTATTCCTGCCCTCCCCCGTTACAGTGCATATAAGCAGCCACCCAGCAATAAAATTTTGGGGCTTGATCAGAATCTTGTCTTGCCCCCATTTTGTGTGTCTCTTGTCTCTTTTCTTTCACCAGCAGCAGGTAGTCCTCCTCGCACCCCTGCGTTGTATGCCCCGCTGGTCGGGACAATAGTGCCTTGTTCTTGTCTAATAGATATACTATTTTCTTGTCAACCTCTGGAGTATGTTAATGAACATTTCTGCAAAGTTCTCTTTTTTCCCCTGTACTACCTCTGTTTTCTTTTTTCTATGGCTTAATACTTTGGCTTAATTTTGGACTCTTCTTGCCAGGTTGTGGCTTTCCACATGACTGGTTGTCTATCTTAGAAGGAGTATCCAGATATCATTGATTTTTAAAGCTCCCCAGGTTATTCCAATGGTCTAGAGCAGGGAATAGGCAAAGCATGGCCTGTGGGTCAAATCCAGTCCACTGTCTATTTCTGTAAATAAAACTTTTTGGAACACAGACAAGCTTATTTGATTCTGTACAGTCTATAGTAGTGCTTGTACTACAAGGGCAGAGTTGAGTGAATGTGACCAAGATGGTGCAGTCCACCAAGGCCAGATATTTACCAGGTGGGCCTTCACAGAGGAAGCGTGGCGCCCCCTGGTGTAGGGGGGAGGTGAAGGCCCTGCAAGCTACGAGTTTGTCCATAGCTGTGTCCCATGCTCATTTGTTCCATGTGGCTGAAATTATTTTTCGAAATGAAAAACAATGAATTATTTGCACTATGAAATAGTTCCAGAGTGTGAAAATTTTATTAAAGAGATTTTTCTCTGATGGAAGAGAATTAACTCTCTTTTATGGCAGGGCTCTGGGCAGGACACTTTCTTTTAAAAACAAGGAGACATTGTTTAAAAACTGCATGTTTTTCAAGTCTTTCACTTTTCTCTGTACGTTAAGGATGATTCTTAAGTTTCTTCAACTGAGTTGGAGTATCAGGGTCTCTGTAAGCTACCTGCCCTACATACCTCCTTTGAAGAAAATCTCTACCCAAATATCCAGCTTCAGGAGAGAGTGGAAATGGGGTCTTTTCAGAATGGAGAACAACAACAACAAAACAGTGCCCAGAGATTGCATTTAGTGTTGACTATCTAGGTCTTTTGAGTTGGATTCAGAATTTGCAGGGTGTTTAACTTAGTCTATTAAAAAATTATTGGACCCTTCACTGACCATATTCTAGACTTAGTTCTTGGGTTGTATGTTATGAGCAATCAAATGTATCTGAATTAATTTTTAAAAGCTTAGTTAAAATATTTTTATGAAGTTATTTTGGGGGGAGAGGGAAAATGATTCATAACAATTTTATTTATAGATTTTCCTGTCTTTTCCCTTCCTCTGCCTGCCCTTTGTAAATGAGAAAACAGGATCTTGATCCTCTTTAATGAGTAATAGCTGCCCAAAGCTATACGTGCATTTTGCGGCTTCCAAATGACATCATGTACAGAACACCACAGCTTCATTCTCACCATCTGTCCTGTCACCAGAAGTCTTAAATATAATCACAGCCCATGTGACAGTTGCACACCCATTATTTCCCACATGTATTATCAGTGACTAGTTGTACCATCCTAATTAAAATGGGATTAACACCTCAATTATCACCTCTGTTTTTTAAGAGCTCTTCTTCTATAACTATGAAAACTTGCTCTGGGCTGGGATTTAACATGTTCGTGTCAGTGTTCAGCAGGTGTTAGGGGATTGGAGAAATGTTACCTATTGAGTTGTTCTGCACAGACTCCACACCTGAGCACTCCAGTGGTGCTCTTAGAAACAAAACTGCTGACTGATGGGAGATTTATAGACACAATATGCATCTAGGGCATTATCCAGCCGGCCTGCCTTGTACAGTTAGGCCCTGGAGATCAAAAAGGGGCCTTTGAGTTGATTTAAAATGTAAGAAGTTGGCCACAACCTGAGAGTACTTGGAGCCATTTTGGCAAGGGGAAAAAAAGTAGTGATGCAAGTAATCACTTTCTGAGATGAAGACTGTTATAGATCCTAAGAAAAACTCCTTGGGTAGATCAAGGATAGGATTTTCTGGCTTTTCACAAATCAAAAAGATCTGGCTCTCTTGAAGGGCAGGGGGTATCCACCAAATGTTGGTTTCCTAGCTAAATGTTAAGACAATTGATCTCATGGAGACAGAGAGTAGAAAGATGGTTACCAGAGGCTGGGAAGGACAGTGGGGAGGGAGAATAAAGTGGGGATGGTTCATGGGTACCAAAACATAGTTAATAGTTACCAAAGAATAGAATGAACAATATTTGATAGCACAACAAAGTGACTATAATCAACAATAAGTTAGGGTATACTTTAAAAGTAACTATCAGAGTGGAATTGGAATGTTACTAACACACAGAAATGATAAATGCCTGAAATGATGGACACCCCAATTACCCGGATTTGATTAATTCACATTGAATGCCTGTATCAAAACATCACATATACCCTATAAAGATGTATAACTATTATGTCCCCATAATAATTTTTTTAAAAAGTTTGTTTCCTAGAAATTTTGGTTAGGCAAGCTTAAAAAAGAGTGGAGTAACTGATTGTCTATGTTGTTATAGATCAGTTGACAAGTGGAAAGAAAAAATACACCTGCGCTGGAGTTTCAGTACTTCCCAAACTATGCTTGCATTTCAGATGTCAAGGAGGGCTGGGCCCCTCTCACTCAAAGCCCTTTGAAACAGCACTACACAACAGAACTTTCAGTGATGGTGGAATGTTCTCTGTGCTGTCCAACAGGAACATGTGGCTCTTGAACACTCAATATGTGGCTACTGCAATGGGAACTGAATTTTTCATTTTATTTAATTTTAATTAATTTAAATTTAAATAGCCACACATGGCTAACATTGTAGTGGATGAATAAATCAGTAATTTTTGTTAGGGTTACTGTATTGAGCAGTGATGATGGCAATGTTCTTTAGCTATGAATGGCCTTGTCTCAATTTTCAGGAACTGAATAGAATTGGTGTTTCCTACAAAACAGAATCTCATCATTATATTGTCTTCTTTTCAGAATGAATTGCCTGAGAAGTTCTCGAGATGTGTCCTGGATCCAGAGGGTAAAAAAATCGGGCCTCAAAGGAAGGTTTACATTATAAAGGAAGGGTCTCTTGATAGTGTGAAGCTCTAAAGACTGGCTCTGGAGGTGGAATAAATCTCTAAGGATAGAATTTTAGACCCTCAGGGATCAGCTAAAGAGGGACAACTTTTTGTCAGTAGAGCATTCCTGGTATTCCTCAAACTGTACACGTGGGAAGTGTTGAACTCTATATTTACAGGGCTGGCTGTCCTCAAGTGGCATATTTATAATTTCCCCACTATTTTGCTGTTGTTCATGTAAATATCAACATGAAAATATCAGCCACAGTGAGGTTTGCATACTTTCTTAAAAATACCTGGGACTAATACAGATTTTGAGAACACAGTTGTATTACAACTTTGGTAGGCTCTGGGCACTTTTGCCTATGTAAGCCCTTTCCTCTAGAAAAGTAAAAACTAAATAGATAAAAAATAAAAATTATATTTTACTATTGCATTGTTATAAAGACAAATATATTAATATTATATACTAAAACATTTTCTTTGACCTAAAAGCTCATATTTCTCTTCTGATTTTAAAAGAAATTAAAACATTTTTGTGGGTTCCTATAAGTATTGTGGTCCCTAGGCACTGAGCCTGCTATACCTACTGGCCCTTTAGGGAAGACTTCATATTTAAAACTGGCTAAAAATGGCCTATTCTTTTCTGCAAAAATTACAGAATATGTATTTTTTGCATGGTTGGTGATCAATAAATATCAGTTGATTAAAAATATTCAGAGATGTTAAGACTTCTCTTGTAACAAGTGTGAATATTTCTCTGTGAATCTCCCTATTGTTTTGCTACTTAGAGTATATTCCACAGACCACGGGGCTAGGCAGTACCTGGAGCTTGGCAGAAATGCAGAGTACCAGGTTCCATCTGCTACTAAATCAGAATTTGCATTTTAATGAGATTGCCAGGTGATTCATATGCACATTACACTGAAGTCCTGCTCACCTGCAGTTTACACCCGATGGTTCAACATTAGTAGAAATGGAAGAGCTGAGTCCCTTAACCTCATGTAATTGAGGATAGTCCTTACTTTTCTCCAGTGGCAATAAATTCAGTTTCTTTAGTCCAGTTGTTCTCAACTGTGGCTGAACATTGGAATCACCTGGGGAGCTTCAAAAACTACCAATGGCAGGGGCCCATATCCCAAGAGATTCTGAAATGATGGATCTGGTGTGAGGTTCTGGAAATCAAGTTTTTTTTTTTTTAAAGCTTCCCAGGTGATGCTATTAATGTATGCAGCCAGAATGTGAACTACTGTGGGCATTTCCTCAGGAGATCTGTCCCCTGGTTTTGCTCACATTGGCCTCTTTTCTCTGTGTTCTCCAGCCTTCTTAGGCTGGGAAACCAAGTGTATAATTCAGAACTAATTTCTTGCCTTGGAGTCTGACATGCTCTATTAATTATCTCAAAGCTCTGAAGTGTTCTCTTAATACATCTATTAACTAAATATTAACTAAATATTTTAATTAACTAAAATATTAACTGCCACCATTTTCTGCATCCTTATTATGTGTCGTATAATTGCTTTTAGTTATTTAATCCTCACAATGATAGTAGATACTATTATGCCCATTTTACAGATGAAGAAAGGAAGGCTTAGAAAGGTTGGATCTTCCCAAGGTCAAGCTATTTCTAATTCCAAAGTTTGCTCTACCTCCCACTAAATCTACCATCTTCTAATATCAACCTTTCACTTAAGAAACACTAGTCATTTCCTAACTCAAATAGCCAAACATCAGATTTACAATTATTCAATTTTTGAGAATTATTGATAAAGGAAATAGAATAAAGGACAGGAAAGAATTAAATAGATAATAGAATTTGGAGTGATTATAATCTATTAAAGTTTAAAAATTATGACATGCATTTCCCTTCCTACATAACTGATGTGATAGTTCGATTAAAAAACAAACATTAACTACTTCAAAGGTACCGTATGTTAGGACTGTGGAGATTACAGGGATAAGGCACAGTCTTTGTCCTTGAAATGGCAGTTGAAGAGAGGATAAGAACCTGCAATTGTCCAACATATGACAGCGAATATGGTCAGGTGCTCCACTGTGTGGTAAGGCCATTATGTTTTGTCAAAGTCCAGTAGGGAGCAGAAACCAGGACAACGAAGAAAGGATTTGTGGAGAAGGTCTGTCTGGAGTGAAGTCTATAAGGATGAATGGAGATTGAATCTCTAGAAAAGACAGAGCTGAGCTGGGAAACTGGTGTAATACTCACTAGAAAGTTAGAATTTCCCCGGCTGAATTGCCAGCCTGGTTTTCTTGCTGGCTGAATGTCCCCTATCTGTGGGCTGAGAATTTGTAGCCTTTGTCTGAATTCTAAAGAAACACTTTTCCAGCCAACTTAGTGCTATCAATGTCCTGAGTGACCTATATCTGGAGGAGTGAAATTAATCAGAAGCAACGGGTTGTTCACACAACTGATAGCTTCCTGCCCCAGACATTCATGGCTTCTTTTAAGGTTGCTGGAGCACACTTGGCTTAATATTTGAACCTAGAGAAGTTGAAAGCCAAGTACTTATTTAAATATTGATCAAGCTCAGGGAGAGAAGGCAAGAAAACTGCAGCTAGCATGATTATATGTCCTCGCTGGTGAGAGTTTCTCAATTACTAGTTTTGTTGGTTTGTTTCTTTTTAGTGGGGAAGGGGTTTTGGGTTAATTTCTTATAATATTTATTCCTCTTCTCTCATTTTCTTGTTTTTTCCTGTCTACATACCTGATAGAATTAATGGGTTGGAAAAAAAGGAAAAGAGAAAGAAAAGTAAATTTAACACTAGTGATATGGAAAAGGACAACATGTTAAAATCTTTGCTCGCCAGTATTTGAAAACCATTTTTGTCTGGTTAATCTCCAGCAGATATTTTATTTATTTTTTATTATTTTTAGAGACAGGTTCTTGCTCTGCCACCCAGGCTAGAGTGTGATAGTGACATCATAGCTCACTGCAACCTCTAACTCCTGGGCTTAAGCGATCCTCCCTCCTAAGCCTCCCAAGTAGGTGGGACTACAGGTGAGTACAACCACGCCCAGCTAATTTTTCTTCTTCTTCCTATTTTTTTTTTTTTTTTTCTGTAGACACAGGGTTTCACTACGTTTTTGCCCTGGCTGGTCTCAATTTCCTGTCCTCAAGCAATCCTCCTGCCTTGGCCTCCCAAATTGCTGGGATTATAGTTGTGAGCCACCACACCCAGCCTCTAGTGGACATTTTAGGGTTGAAATATTATTTATTTTTGAAAAGAATATTATTGCTTTTGTTTTTATTTTGCATACTTTGACATCCTGGCAATGGGCAGGAACTTCTTTTTCTTTATGGCAGTGCCTGAGGCCAGGCTTGGGTGGGGCTGTGGGGTAGAATCAGCTGGGATGACAGCCCAGGGGAGGAGGGCAGTGCCTATGTTGGGCCCCTTTATCAAGGCTGAATGACAACCTTTGCCTTGGAACAGGGCTAAGGGCTCCAGACACAGGATGGTCTTTTCTTGCTAACCTCAGTCCTTCTTCCTCAGGATCCATATCAGCAGGGTTGGCTGGGGACGGTGGGGGCTGGAAGGGAGGCAGAAATGGCCAAGACACTGGAGAAGTGAAGGTGGGGTGCTCCTTTCTGGCTCCGTACCTTGGTGGCCAGCTTACTCGGGCCACACCCCTGTTGGTTCTGTGGGCAGCCGGTCTTCACAGGAAAAGCAAAGCAGAGACTCAAGGTAATTACAGAGAAGTCAGATTGTCAATTTTACCTCTAAAGCTGCAATAAAGGTCTTAAGTCTGTTAGATGAAGGCCTGGCTGATGGAAAGGCTTCTGCACTTGGGGGTTGATCAGTTCTAAGTGGAAAAGAGCGCTGGAGGATAGGGGAGTTCCCTTCACATTAGTGTTCATTGCAAAAGTGGTTATGGTTTTCGTAAGAGTTTTGGAATTATGATGACTTTTAGCTACTTACACGCATAAATGCAAAGCTCTGGACCAGAGGAACACGAGCCTCATCAAATAAAAGGGCGTCTGCTGGTTTTTAAATAATACTTCCTACTGTGATAGACCTGGGCCGTATTATGTCACGGGTGTGATGGCTTTTGGCTGAGGACAGTCTGAGCCTCCCTCGCGCCTGGCACAACAAATTTCCCGAGCGGGCAGGCCAGCTCCTTCTTCGGGAGGTGCCCGACAGGTCCGCGCCGGCC
Source organism: Lemur catta (assembly GCF_020740605.2). Lineage (NCBI taxonomy): Eukaryota > Metazoa > Chordata > Mammalia > Primates > Lemuridae > Lemur > Lemur catta. The sequence continues at coordinate 46,369,478 of NC_059139.1, forward strand.
TCCGCGCATCTCGGAGCCGGGTGCCGGGTGCCGGGGGAGGGAACACGGGCGACCGGCCGCCGCCCGGCGGCGGGAGGGGGCTGGCGGAGACAGCGCAGCCCGGGCAGCTTCAGGTTTCCTCCCGGAGCCGGTGTCGGGCGCGGCCGGCGGGCAGGCTTCGCCGTGTGCTGCGGCCGCCGCGAGTCGGGCCGGGAGGCGCGCAGGCGGGGCATCCAGCGGCAGCGGGGAGGCGCGAGGGGAACGGGGGCGGCACCAGCGGCGGGCGCGGCCAGCCCGGTCCGGGAGCGCGGCCGGGCTCCGCCCCCTCCGCCCTCGTTTCAGCAGTGCAGCCGCCAGGCGTTGGCATCTCCCGGGAGAGCCTTCCGGGCTCCGGGCGGCGGCTGGCCGGGGCGCGATCTGGGGCGCCCTTGGGCAGGGCGCGGGGGGCAGCGCCTCGCCTGGGCTCTGGAGGCTGCGGGGCCACAGCTCCAGGTAAATGCTCTTTGGGACTCCGTCCTCCGCGTTTCCCCGCAGCCCTGGGCGGAAAAGTTTGTCCACCTGAGTTCGCATCCGCGGGGCCACTTTCTCCAGGGTCCCCGGGGACGCGGGGGTTGGCAGAGATGGAAAGGGGGAGCTGCTGCGCGCTCGGCGGCGTGAGGGATGGGCGCCGCCTCCCGGTCCCTCGGGAATGGCAGCGAGCGGGCAGGGCTGGGGTGCCCGGCGGGCGGCGGCAGCTGCGGAGCGCGGGGTCGCTTGGGCGGCGCGGCCGGGAGCGCACCGAGAAGGCGGCGGCGGCCCTCCTCGGCCTCGCCGGCTGCGCACCGGGGACGGGGGGTGGGCGGGTGAAGCCCGGCCAGTGTCCTTTGGGAACCAGGTAAATAAATGGCACTCCTCCGGAGAAGGGAGAGCCTCGAGAGCTGCCCCCCCCCTTTCCCATCTGTGCTTCTGCCCAGGGGTTGAGCGTGCTTGGCAGGGCCAGGACCCCAGAGTGCAGACCAAGCTCAAACTCAGGACACACGATGTACTAACATTTATTTCGTGTGGAGACATTTGCTGGGTTTTGAAAGGCATTTGTAGTTATCTTGTTGGGAAAGGCGGTTGGGTAGGACTCCTTAGGCTTATTCTATGGATTCGTTTCCCCCTTGAATACCTGCGGGGTGTGTGGTGGCACCATAACCTTCCCGTGCTTAGGGTTTCCTAAGGGTCGTAATGACAGGCCGCGAGAAGACATCCTCGTCTGTCGAGGGCTGTATGGAAACCGGGTGCTCAGGCCGCCCTGGAAACCCAGCTCTGGTTTCCCAGACACCAGTTAGGTTTCCAAGAGAGAATCCATCTCTAGGAGCCCACAGCGTCCCCTTATTGGTTACAGCTGGGTGGGTCAAGGGATGGCGGCAACATCTGTGTTTGCAGAGCTTCTCCCTCCCTGACCCTTGCTTGAGTCTCCACAAATCTCCCCAGACCTGGACTTAGGGAGGTTTACCATCGGACCCGCACGGGCAAGAAATGCGAGCAACAAAAAGACGTTTATAAAGAACTGATCACTTGGGGTTTCTTGGGGCCCCTGGTTTTCTGAAGCGTTGTCATCTTGTGTTCCTAGGCCCTGAAGCTGTCAGGCTAAATGAAATCCTGTTTTCGCAGTAAAAGCAAATCAAAGACCTGGCCTTGTTAGGTTTTGAGGCATCCACTTTGCACATGACAATCCAAGCAGAGTGTTAACTTCACCTGGAAAGGATTTCTATATGTCTGTCCTGGATTTTTATATACATGTTCTTAAATCACATTAGGTATTTGCCATATCTTGATTAAAGCCAAACTAACCCTTTTGGAATATTTGGAGAAAAAGATGAATACTGTAAAAGCCTCTGAAATTTTTAATGGAACATAGTATTTCTATGTAATTGTTATGCTGATCAACTTTGATCAAATAGGAATTTGGATAGCATTAGACTTTATATTTAATGGTTAGGGAAACTGAGACACAGAGCTAGCCATTGAGTGTGTAACTCAGATGAGTGTCCTGGCTAATGAGAATGGAGAACAGAATCAGTGTGTGTGCTGCTTTTGATTGTTTTCTTACTTATCAAAACCACATAATCTGGCCAACCAAAAACAGGTTATGTAACAGGTGTGTCATTAGACTTTCCTCTGAAGTACCTGTCTATGCTTTAAGCAGTTTAGAAACACTTAAAGGTAAAGAAGAGAATAGTAGTTTGTAACTAAGGTTCTATGAAATTTCATCAGGGGCCCTACTTGGGTTTCACATTTTAGAAAAGAAATCATTTGAGTACTATAGAAGAGTTTGGTATATTTCCTTGTGTTCTTATAAGAAACTACTCTTGTGGCTAAACCTTAAATTGGGCAGGAATTTCAGGTGAGCTCTGATACATGACGTCTTAGTATGCTGCATGTGAAAAGGAAACGTGGTTTAAATAGGTATTAAAACAAATAGTGGAATATATTAATACTATTACTTTTATATGAAGCATTCTATACAAAATTGGTCACTACTATATTGGTACTTAAGTTCTAACTTCAAGTCTTGCTAGAGTTTATGACCAAGTGCTGACTCCCAAGAAAGAAAGATTCATGATATCAATGTTGGAAAACACTATTACTAGGGCATGGCTAGGATGGTACTGAACAAAGCCTAAATTACTCTCAAACTCCCAGGCTGACTATAATTTTATTATGCTTTACTGATCAGATATGACAGATCTGGTTTACGTAGGTTCTATCTAATTGCATTTGTATTTATGTTGCTTTTAGTGGAGCAGAGTAGCTGTAAGATTTTTCCTACTGTGACCTTAAATAAGATTTGTTATGACGAGTGGGTCAAGCTGGGCAACTCCTGCTGAGGGTGCTAAATTAAAAACAGTGTTACATTTGAAATGCACCAAATTCAGGGACTTTTGCCATGCTAGAGTTGTACTGTAAATATTATGCCTCTCTGTCGAGCTTGAGTCCAGGTCTTACTTAAGCAAAACTGGACTTAGAGACATTTTTCTTGCTTGAGAAGTGTAGATCGGGTCTTGTATCACAGAGCATTTTGCCCTGACTTGATGGTACTCTGTCATTTTGTCCAGTTTCTATGATGCCTAATTCTTTTTTAAAAAGCTTAAAGCAGCATCACTCTGCTGTTTTGTCATTTTGGCAGCCTCTATCATACACTTCTCTTTCTGTGAATATATTCTTCATTTACATTCAATCAACAAATATTTCTCAAGGGCTTACTATGTGTCCAGTGCTGTTCTTTGCTTTATTTCTCTGGGCTGTGGATTTCATGTCTAAGGCGACACTTTTCTGGATTTAGAGTTTTTAGGATCTGTTACATTTTCAGAGAAGACTTTTGCACACTCCACATTAAGACATTTGGCTGGCAAAATAAGTCATGTAACTTTTTTTTATTGATAGTGCATCTACTTAATTGACTTCAATTTTTCCCTTGAAATTTGATCTCAGGCATAATTGTAATTTGCTTATTTGTACCATTATTGCTCCTGGACTTCTTCTCCTGGATAACAAAGATAATGAGATTTGACATCATTTTTAATGAGGGAAAATGAAAAAGTATATAATTAAATAGTGGGTATTTGTTCCAGGGATGTTGGTTTTGAATACTTTTATCAAAAATGTATTTTAAATTTTCTTGTTTGATCTTTCCTCAATTATTAATATTTCAAGGATGATTTCTATAGAAAGTTAACATAGGATTTAACATTCTGCTCTTTAACAGCAGAAGAAGATGTATCTGAGTGAGGGTAGCACAGACAGATCAGCAATGGTATCTTTGCTTTCCACAGCAGTGTGTCCAGAAGAGGCTCTTCCAAAATCAGCATGCAAATGACACTCTGCCTATGTCAAGTGGCAAGCTTTGTTTGACTTCTATGCGTGTAATCATTTTACTTTTTAAAAACTATGTGCTTAAAATGTTAATATCCCTCTAATATATACATAGACATTCCCTTAATAAATAGATGGTCAGGAGATGTATTGAATATATTAATGAAATTTATGGGTTCTTAAATTCATTATCAAACACCGGTGACTATGCCCTTTGTGCTTAAGGCTTACTCTCTTTCTTCCATCATTTTATAATTTAAAGAAATTATATTTCATAAACTCTAACAAAGTAGTGGACTTTGGAGCCAGACTGTCTGGGTTAGACAGCCCTGACTTTGTCTTGACTATGTGACCTCACTACCTCAAGTTTGCTCTTTTTTTTGAGACAAGAGTCTCACTCTGTCTTCCTGTGTAGAGTGCAGTGGCATCATCGTAGCTCACTGCAACCTCAGACTCCTGGGCTCAGGCAATCCTCCTGCCTCGGCCTCCTGAGTAGCTGCGACTGCAGGTGTGTGCCACCATGCCTGGCTAATTTTTTCTATTTTCAGTAGAGATGGGGGTCTTGCTCTTGCTCAGACTGGTCTCAAACTCCTGAGCTCAAGGGATCCTTCTGCCTTGGCCTCCCAGAGTGCTTGGATTACAGGTGTGAGCACTGCACCCAGCCAGGTTTGCTCTTTGTAAAATGGGGATAATAATAGTAACCTGCTTTGTCAGATTGAAGGTTCAATGATTTAATTTATAGAGAGCCTTTCTAGTGGTGCCTGACAACGAGTAAGTGCCAGAAACTGTTGGTGGTTATCTTTATAGCAAATGGAAAATGCGCATTTAAAGAATGGTAGCAGGTAGCAGGTGTTCCAGCTTTCAGAAGGCAGGCATCAGAGTGACTGGAGGGGAAATACCCTAGGCTGTGAGTAGGAGGCAGGGATGGAGTCTCCTGTGATTTCCCAGCTGTGTGACGTTGGGTGAGTACAGACCCTTTCTGACCCCACCTTCCTCATCTAGTAAGATGGAAAGAGTTAGATTTGGTGGTCTCTAAGAATCTTCCAGGTCTAACTCTGTACGGTCATGGGACTTGAAAGTGAGGAGGGAGTTTGCCCATGTGCCTTTCTTGTCTTGGCCAACACTGCCAGGAATGTTCTGTCCACAAGGTCAGTGCCTGTAGCAGACATTTGAATAGATGATGAGCTATCACTCTTACTACCTTATCTCTCCTTGATTACCAGACATTATCAGGTTGAAATGACTTGGAGTTAGCTCTCTGGACTGAGTCCAGAGAGATTTCAGACATGAAAGTTCAGATCCCACCCCCTGTGGGTCATATGGCTACCCTGGTCCTTTTCTTCTGAAGGGTCCCCGTGTGGAAGAGGAGTGGTGTAGCTCTGACAGAGGAAAGATAAGGGGGTTGATTATTTCTTAATTTCATGGTAAAAATAATTTCCTGGTTTGCAGTATGACCAAGTGTTAGTTTTAGAAGGCAGGGGGTGTTCAGTGATTAATTAGACTATTGATTATATACTTAGATCCTCTAACTCAGGATTTCAAGCCTGGTTGTTCATTGGAACCACCTGGGTTCAGAATCTCACGGGTGGACCTGACATCATTTTCTAAAGAGGTAATTCCAAGATACAGCTGATTTGATAGTGACTTTCCTAACCTTTGGTGTTTCTTGCATTCTATATCCACAGTGTCCAGGGAAAGGGTAATGCCTGCCATTTCTCATGTGTTGCTTTTATGCTATGGGTGTGTCACCTGTCCCTTGCTGTCTCCCCTTGTCAACACTTCATTTCCATTAGCCAGGACTAGTAACTGCCGATGGAACATACTGCATTTCTAACTTCTTTGACTTTGTTCATGGTAGGTCCCTTTTCCTCCTTAGCTAAAATCTATCGCAGTCCTCAAAGCCCAACTCAAACCACTTTCTCTCTGAAACCTTTGACTAACTTAGTAGCAACTGAGCTTCTTTCCCTTCTGAACTCCTATTACACTATTTCTGGTACCTCTCATTTACCACCTGCCATCGGCCCTTGTTTCATTTTGTGTTCTTGTGTGTAAATCTCAATTTTCCAACCTGATTATAAGCTCACCAATGGAAGGGACCCTGTTTTAGGCTACTTTGTAGGATGCTCAAAGCAGAATATGGATATATTGGCTGGTTAATTAGTTATTTTGGTTACTGTCATCTCAAATCCTTCTGTAGTATCACTGCAAAGACTAGTGGTGGTGTTTTCCTGTGTATCAGGTGTGGATTGCATTGGAAAATACTGGGATGCAGAGACAGGAAGGTAAAGATTGCTTAGGAAGCAGATGGCTAATCCTACCCGGATGTAAAGGGAGACTCTGTGGACCTCCCTGAAGAAATTGTATCATTCTGTGTGGGGAAATGAATGAAATTCTTGATTAGAATTTGAGTCTTTGGATTGAAAGAAACCTGAAAAATTTTCTCTAGTCTCTAGCAGATGCACAATCCCCCATATAACATACCTCCAAATGGTTGGCCGGTCTGTCCTTGAATACTTTCAGTGCTGAGGAACTCATAACCATAAAGATACTCCAGTCTAGGTTTGAAAAGCTTCAGCTTTTGAAAATAAATCTCCCTTATCCTACCTTTGTCATAGTTCTGCTACTTGGAGGACATTCTGAACAATTTTTGTTATATAGCAGCTCCTTAGATTTTTGGAAATTAATTACATATCCTACCTTCAAGCCTTTTTTTATTGAAGTTGGAAAAGAAAAATCTGTTTCTTCAGCCCTTGTTAAGTGATGTGATTTTGAATGCTTTCACCACTCTGAATACTGAACGTATTCCAGTTCTTCTTAAAGTGTAGTTCTTCCAGATGCCATCTGACAGTGTAGAGCACTGTCGGAGAGTGCTGAGACCTCCCTTGTTCTAGGGAAGCAGTGACGCCTCATGGGTAAGATTAGCAGCTTCAAATTAGAGAGGCCTGGGGAGACTTACAGCTCTGCCACTTCTGGCTTGTCTTGGACAAGTCACCTAAATGTTTGGCCTCAGTTTTTGTCTATTTCTCTCATAGCATTGTTATAAGGACTCAATAAGATAGTCTACATAAAGAGCTTAGCACAGAACCTAAGATAGAATAATTCTTCCATAAACAATAGCTTTAAAACTATGGCACCACTAAACAGCACTATTGATCTTCCATGTTCACAGTCAGCTCAAAATTATAGTTTCTTTCTACACGTACTGTTGCTGAGCCATATCTCCTCAGACATGGACTTGTGCAATGGTGTTGTAATCCCATGAATAGAACTCAATATTTATCTCTGTCAATTTTCTGTATTTAACCATTTGTTCTAGCCTTTCAAAGTCTTTTAGAGTGTTTATAAATTTATCATATTCACTACCCTTTTAAGCTTCAAGTTACCCACAGGTTTGATACGCATTTCTTTAATGTGTAAGGAAATAATAAAAATATTATCTAGGCTGAAATATAGGGCAGAGCAGTTGGGTGTGTCTACACAAACTTAACTTGAGATTAATGTTTATCAATTTCAGGTAGAGTTGTTCAATCAATTACTACTTATTTGTAACAGCATCTGATCCTTTTTTTTTCCTTTTATTTATTGATTTTTTTTTTTTTTTAAGAGACAAAGTCTTACTTTGTTGCCTAGGCTGGAGTGCAGTGATGCGATCATAGCTCACTGTAATCTCGTACTCCTGGGCTCAAGCAATCCTCTTGTTTCAGCCTCCCAAGTAGCTAGGACTACAGGCATGCGCCACCATGCCCAGTTAGTTTTTAAAATTTTTTGTAGAGACAGGGTCTTGATATATTGCCAGCTTGGTCTCAAATTCCTGGCCTAAAGTGATCCTCCCAACTCAGCCTCCCAAAGTGCTGGAATTACAGGTGTGAGCCACCGTGCCCTACCCAGCATCTGCTTCTTAATCCTCCATCTTGTCATAAGGATGTACACTACATCTATTAATATTATATCTCTTTATCTACCAGTCTAGTAATTTGTCACCACATAATGAAGTGGGGTTATTTTCAAGTGACTTATTCTTGGGGAACTTGCGCTTGCTCCAAAGAAACCACTGCTTCCTCTTCAAGGTACTCATATACCAGCCCGTTAATAATCTGCTCTAGAATCTTACCGAAGATCAACATGAGACACCTTCTGTCTATAATTTGTAGCATCTACCTTTTTGAAAATTGTAATGACATGTGCCTGTCTCCTTCATTGAATCCCTCTCATTCTCCACAGTTCCTGATGGATTATGGTTAGGAAATCTCATTGGATTATTTCCTATCCTGGCGTATCCAGCAGCCTGGAACTTATTCAGAGCAGCTTGGTGCTCTCTTACAATGGACCCTCCCACTGAGTGATGTTCTTTCTCTTCTCTGTAATTGGAAAATCATTCCCTTCTAAGAGGAGAAAATTCAACTAGACATAGAGGGATTCTCCTCACTTCTTTATCAGTCTTCTACACTCTCAGCTCCAAGCAGACCTGTCTTTCCCTTCCTTGACGTTTTGGCTTAAAAAATAAATTGAAATAAAAATCTTATCCTTAGCTTTTTGTAAAGCCTCAGGTTATTTGTCTTAGTCTGTTTGACGCAACTCTTAAGAACAGGACTCCCTCATATTTGTTCTTGAAAAGGGCCAGGGAGGAGGGTACAAACAAAACCATTTTTATCATTTGTGTGAGTGGAAAACAGCACACACCTTTAGTCTTGAGCTCATTGAAATTAATGATCTCTCCGTATCTCCATAGAATCAGTATGCTTTCCAGATGGGAGGTCTTTGGGCATTTCAATGAACTGTGGTGATTTCTTTGGTGATAGTCATTGACTGTTAATAAAGTTTGGTGGAGGTGGAATTTGGATAGGGTAGCATGGTGGGGAACTAAGTCCAAGCTTATCATGTATGTAAGAATATAATATCTCCCTGTTATCAGAAAGCCACCTTTATGTATAAGAAGCAGCTCACCTAACTTAAGTTTTGTGTTTCACAGAGTTGCCAACTTTGCAACTTGTCAAAAGTTCTTAGGGATGGATTTCTGGAAGTTGCTTTTATGCCAACTCTCATAGCCTGTAGAAACTTGGCAGCTTTCCTGCTGGTCACTCCCTCTACTTGGAGATAAAGAACAATGTACAAAACTTATTATAGATGCTTTAATAAGGTTTTACCTGATGGATTCTTAGGGGGAGTAAAATAGAAGTATTTCTCTTAAGTTGTATGTTTCTTGCCATACTAAGTTACTATATAAAATACGTGTACATTGTTTCTTCTCCCATTTGATCCTCACCAGAAATATTGATAGCTTGTTCATTGACAATAAAACAGTGTCAAGGAATCCTTGATGTTTAGTTCGAAAGGTTCTAATTTGGACAGAAATTTGTTTATTTTGAGTCATAGACCTATGTCTATGTCTCATAGGTCTATCCTTTGATTTTTCTCTTTCTTATAAAAATGTTTTAAAATCTTATGTAGAAAGGTATTTAAGATTTCATCTATGGATGTCTTAGGTTGTTTTACAATAAAAATGAACCCTCTAGATTTTCTTAATGTCTACAGAGAGACTTTGCTTACTTTTCTTACAAGAATAGGGCCGAGCTAGGGAAAACTCAACTTTACCATGAACTCCTTTACCAGGAGATTCTCATCTTGACAAGAACGCTAAGTGTAATTTGGATATTGGGGCCGGGTGTGGTGACTCACACCTATAATCCTAGCACTCTGGGAGGCTGAGGCTGGTGGATTGCTCAAGGTCAGGAGTTCGAGACCAGCCTGAGCAAGAGCGAGACCCCGTCTCTACTAAAAATAGAAAGACATTATCTGGCCAACTAAAAAATATATATAGAAAAAAAATTAGCTGGGCATGGTGGCGCATGCCTATAGTCCCAGCTACTGGGGAGGCTGAGGCAGTAGGATTGCTTAAGCCCAGGAGTTTGAGGTTGCTGTGAGCTAGGCTGACGCCACGGCACTCACTCTAGTCCGGGCAACACAGCAAAACTCTGTCTCAAAAAAAAAAAAAAAAAAAAAAAAATGGATATTGGTTTACCAGAAGAGTTTTTTTTTTTTTGGTATTAAAAAAGAGTAAGAATTTTTTTTCCTTTCACATTCATGGTAGGAAGCTTTATCTTCCTTAGTTGTTATTGCATCTTTGTGGACAAACAGCAGAAATTAGTAGAAGTAGAGGAGATGTCTGGATTTCAATGAATTTAAAAGCAGGGTTTTTTTTGTTTGTTTTTTTTACCATGAGTTGCACTTGATTGCTGGTAATTTGTACCATTAATTGTAGTAGAATAGTAGAGTGCATGCAAGAGGAAGGTTTTAAAAAGATTCTCAGCCTGAGTGTAGCAAAGGGTGGACTAGAAAGTGGAATTTGAGTTGAAATCTTAGCATTGCCACTGATAGATTGGGTGGGGCATGTCACCTCTCTGGGCCCTGGTGATCTCACCTGAAACTCAAGGTGTCAGGGCCAGCCCACCTCCATGGTGTGTTCCTTCTCAAGTTCTGTGTTTCTGTGAAGGTAAGGATGGTTTCCTAAGCCTTCCTTGGATTGCTAGCATAACACCTGGCTCCCTGAGCACTTTCAGACACTTGACTGACAACATCTAGATTGTTCAGGAGGTTAGGTTTGAAGATGGTACTGCAGTGTTGCATCTTTACAGGGAGAAATGTTTGCAAATACTTTGAGATTACCCTGTCATGGCAGCTCATGTTATTGTTGTCAGAATACTTCATGAGCAGTGAGGTGGAATCAGTCAGTAATAATCTAGTAATTATTTTTAATTGAATTCTGGGGTGACTGAAATGTGTATTAATTTCATTTTAGCAGAACTTAATGTACCTCACTCCATTTAGGCTGGGTGGAGAACATGCCCTGAAGTGTATGGCATTTTTGATAAATGTCAATCTTCAGCTAAAATAAGAACATTTATAATGGTTCATTCCCTTTCTCTCTCCCTCCTTCTCTCTCTTCCTCTCTCTTTTCCTATCTCCTCCACTCTTTCAAGAAACTTAGTGATTTTCCTTCTGTTTGATCTCACAACTTTTTTTTCAAAAGGCAGAGCAGATCTCTAAAACCTTTAGCATTTCATGTAGTTTCTGACTAGTAATATTAAAGAAAACAGAATTGTGCTTATCAGAAGATAACATTTTAAGGCAAGACATCCCTCTATCTCTCACAGATCCTCAAGATAAAGATATTCTATTATATTGGTGATTTTTTTTTTTTTTACCGTGGATGCAGAATGTCCAGGGCCTCTGTGTGCCTCCCATATTGGTGATTTGGACGTTGGGCGTTGTTCTGTTTGGGATTTTACTTGCTGTGTGTAGGGACTCTGAACCCTGTTACCATCCAGGAGTTCTTTCCAATGCTTTTCTGCTCTAGGGAGTTTTAGGCGTTCTATTTGATTTCTGAGCCTCCATTGACTTGAGTTTAGCTAGTAATTACCATGAGGCAGGCATATCCTGGATGCTTGGAGGTTCAGAGATAAGAGGCTTAGAAGTAGGTCTTGAGGAGCTCTCAGTGCTGCCGAATCAGCCACCATGAAATCCAGTGAGTATATTGTGATGTGGAGATGGTGTGGGCTAGGGCACTCTCAGCAGCCTGAGCGAAGGCATTTTTCTGGAAACCATGCCTAGTGTAACAGGGATCATAGTATTGTTTAGTTTTTTTTTTTTTTTCCTGTTATGGTGTTCTAAATGTAATCTGTATTGTCAATATGTATCTGTTTCAGTGATGCTATAAAAACAGAAGTGAATTTGAGAAATTTTGAGATATTTTAATGAAAATCTGTGTACTTGATCTTAGTTCATAAATGTAATTGGAGTGAATATCTTTCTGATGTTAAAATTCAACCATAAACTCTTGTACTTGCTTTAAAACTTTTATTTTTTGGACATACATACTTACTTGTTGCTAATAATTAAAAACTCTTGTAAAGTTGGGCTTGTAAATAAATTAAACATTTACAGTAACTCATTTGGGGTGGGAGAGGGAAGCTTGAATATTGTCAAACAGAAAAGATTATTCTAATTTGTTTTATTTTGGCAACATGCTTGTAAAGACTTACATCTTAAATTTGTATGGAAAAACTTAGTTTCATGTATATATTTTGTAATCATAGACACTTGAGAATTGAAACAATTTTACAACATTCTGGAAATGTTTGATAAACGTCTTAGTGTTCTTGTCATGTCAACAGCAAACTGATTTCTAACGTTTCTATTGTTGGGGGACAGCTCTCCAACGTAGGGCTAAGCACCCTACAACTTTGAACTACATTGAAGGCCATAGCTTAAGCCAAAACTAAACTACTGAAGCTAAATTATAGCACATTATCTTGCCTTAGTGACGTTAAAGAGTATTGTGAAAACAGTAAGTACATGCCAGTTTTTATTTATTTTGAGGCACAGGGTGATTTGAATGGCTTAGAACTTAAAAAAATAAAATCCTTCTGTGTCACAGTTGAATATCACTAAACTTATGGAGTATTTAAAGTTGCACAGTATTTAGAAGATACTAATTGAATGAATCACCACTTCATGTGTTGTTTTGACAGGAAGTGTATCACGTCTCAATAATTTCCTTAAAATTTTTTCCTGCCAGGTGCCTGTTTTCTTCTTATTGTTAACTTATTCCTATAGAATTCCAAATATGTGGTTGGTTTCCCCACTGATACACTTTCACGGTTCCTTTTTCCCTTCTTTAGAGTATCTAGTGCATACTTCTTTGTTTATTTGTATGTGAATCTAAGGCTTAAAATAGGGAAGAGAGAATGAGCAGCTATTTTGGAGACTGATGATGTCCAGCCAGGATGCCTTTGTCTGGTAAGTGGATTTTCATGGCTTCAGCACGTAGGATTTTATGAAGTAGATTTTAAAATGTGCTTGCTAACAGACACATCTAAACCCAAACCTACACAAAGTATTGTTCATTCAATCACCTATGGCGAATTAGGGAAGATTTAAATTCTCTGTTATTTATATACATATAATTAAACAAATTTTTTCTTTACGGTGGGCACGAGCTACCTTGAAACAAATTAGAAATCACCTTTTTCTAAATGAAGAAATTACATGGATGTGTACAAAGAGGCATTTGTAATTATTACTAGTTCAGTAACTTATGCAGCTGTTGGGAACATTCATATATTTATTTTTGATATTTGGGTCAGTATATTTTTGACTAGTGAAAAAGCATATATGTATGTGTGTATATATATATATATATACCATAACTGTAAATTTATGTAAATTTTTATGACAATAATAATACTTTGTAAGTTCTATTGATTTTATCAGTGAGTTATCAGCCATAGCCTTTTATTTTATAGTTTGTCTTATATTTTTATGTGTGACTTAAATCTAGTGATTTATTAACTACTTTCCTTCTTTGGTAGAATAAACTTATGATTAGTATCCCCTAAATTTCTTTATTGAATATAAAATTACTGCATTTTAAGTACAAGTATACAGTAGATAATTCTTCTAATGAAAAATGACAATGGCTTCTTCTGCCAGAAGTCTTCCCTTTCTTGTAGAAGAGAGCTGGTATAGGTAGTCAGCCTTACGTTACTAGACATTTAAAGACATATAACTTTATAGTGTATCTCATGTGACATTGAAGACCATAAATACATTTTAAGAAGACATGTTTGTAGGGGTTGAGATTTATGCAATTAGAGGCAGTCCTGCTACTCACATGAATATAAGCTCTTAACTGTGCTTAAGAAACTAGCTTTCTATATGGTTTTTCACATGTGTGCTTTTTCATTTTCTTATTTAGGAATAACAAATTGTATAAAAAAAGAACACTATGTACTGGCAAATCAATCGATACCTTAATAAATGTCAATGCTGAAGTGTTTCTTTTTGTATTATATTCTTAACAGAGAAGAATTACAAAACCAGAATATGGGTAAGGTGAGACAAATATAGGAAATGGCTAGTGTTCTTGAAGGTGGCAAGTCTGGGCCATTAGTAGTATAGTAGGTGACCAGGAGAAGAGAGTAGAGGGTCGTGAGCTTGGCCTGGCATGGACACTTTGGTTCTAGGCTCCTGCTCTTTGTCCTATCTCTCTTCCTTGGATTCTTCTCAGCTTTCCTCTTGAAGAGATCAGACAGGTACCTAGCTACCAGCCCATAAGTGATACTGGTACCCCAGTCCTCAGCTTCCTCACCTGTCACCTTCTGTGATTCTATGAGCAACATACAAATAGTTGCATGGACAATATGAAAAGCCCTAAGAAAGTTAGATAGTCTTATTAAGTATATTTCATGTGTCTTGCATCAGAATGCCATTTAACTACCAGTTTGGCAGAGCTTTGATATTTATAGTGCCAAAGAAAATTTCAGCTAGCAGAGGTCAAATGATCATATTCTCTGTTTAAGCAGAACTTTCTTCTGTATTACTAATGTTAACAAAAGTAAAAAAAAAAAAAGAAGAAGAAATTATTTTCTCTACAAGTCACCCAGCTAAGGATTTGTTAATAGTACTTTTCCTTAAAAATGCAGTTATTCTCACTTAGAGCCTCAAAACTAAACTTGAGATTGGGGGTGCAAAACTAGTTTAAATTTAGATGAGTGTTTCATCATCCACGAAATGGGAATAATACCAGCTGTTTTGATAAAACTGCCAATCAAATGAAGTTATAGCACTTAACTTTGGAAACACTATAGCTCCGTTTGCAGAAAGTTATTTGTGGCATTGATTTACTATTGCTGTAAATATCTATGTGGAAAAGCAGTGAATGTAATCAGTTGGTACTGTGCCAGTTCCAAAGTCACTTTGTTAATTTAGCACTTCTGCATTTAGTAACGTGTAAGAAAAATGTGGAGCCAATTCAGATTCGGGGAAGAAAGTCTCAGAAGCCTGTCATGTAAGAAAAGGGACTAATGAGTGGTCGTGTTCTGGTAGGAATCCCTGATTTTGTACTCATGGTCACAAAGACACTGTTCTTATTTTCTTTCATTGTTTAGCTACAGTATTAAAAAAAATGCATTAGTGAGGCATTTTATTAGACCACAAATGCCCCTTTCAGGAAAAGTAAGTTACCACCAAGGAGATTTCTGTGGGTATTTCTCTCATATATTGGTCGGAATATATGAACTTAAATGGTTTGTAAATGCTTGCCTCCTTCTTCCATTAAGAAATAGATGGTTTCAGGGTCCCTAAGTATTAGTCTCTTCTAATCCTTCAAACTTGGTGACTAAAAGACTCTTTTCTCTTGGGTTGCTGGGCATAAGGAAAAGGTGATGGCAGGGTAAAGAACTTTTTTTTTTGCTTATTTCATCTGAGTTTGGAGTCATGCTAAATTGTAACAATAACACACTTAAAAAAATTAGTTGCTTCTCCATATAGGAATTATTTAGGGTCTAAGTACACTTTGATTATCTTGGAGTCTTGAGTTTTCATTGCCTCCCTGGGAAGGATCTGGCTCTTTAATACAATTAGTAAAAAAAATTCTCGTATTTGAATCTTGTCTTCCGTGAGTGCATGGTATTCCTATTGCAGAAGATGGGATCTCTAATAGTTAACCTAGCCTGTGAACATCTATGTGCAGTTGTAAAAATGAATCTTAGCAGGTTTAGCCAGCCATCTAAGCAGTCCCTGTAGCATTTGAGGGCCCTGTTATAGGGAGTTTCTGGTGACATTTTCATCAGCTATAGAAAGAACACCTTGTAAATTTGATTTGGAGTTCCAGAGTTTGATGTTAATAATGAAGATGATTATGACCATTTGTCAGTTGTTTTCCCTTTGTTAGGCGGGTGCTTGAAGCCTCATGGCTGCTAATCTCTACCTCCTACAACAACCTTACTATCCCTGTTTTACACGTGAGGGACCTTAGGGAGATGAGGGTTTAAGCAACCACTCCAGGCACCAAAGCTTGTCTGTTGATCCCTGGTCTGTGAGACTCTAGAGCCCTTTCTCGCCTCACTTTCCCATGGTGTCTCTTTAGAAGGCTTGGAGGGGAATACAGCTTGTCCACGTGTAGAAGAGACCAGAAGATGTTATGCCCTACTTAACTGGTCCAAAAGGTTCTCACTGCTTCAACATTTTCAGATTTATCTTCATAGTGAAATTAAATGCCTCATCTTTTTATACTTGTCTCAATCTGTGTCAGATACATGGCTGTGTTTGTGGTTCTGAATTGCATGGTTTGTCATCCTAAATCTTTCCAGGATGAAAAATAGAAGGTTTTTTTTTTTGAACTTTCTTCCCAGAGTCTAATTGGTTATTTGGTTTGTCTATTATAACTTCTCGAAGTTCCTGGCTATTTTTTAGAGGAAAAGCTTCAGACTAGACACAATACTCTAGACCCAGAATTCTGACCTCTCAATACCTGTTCCCAGCATTTTCAATGCATTCCAAGAGTCTGTTTGCATTTTAAATGTGTTGTTTTGAACTTGAGGGTGACTTGGGATTGAGTCACTCCCAAGGATTTATCCTGTTTGTTTTGTTCCACTCTCTACCACCCTGCACTTGTTCTTTAATGACCTTGATTCTGTTTCCTTGGGTCTTTTAAGTTTCCAGTGGCATCCCAAGGACAGTGGGCTTGCTCCCCTCCTCCTAGCCCCAGGGTGCAGACAGTAAGGGGTACATTTTCTACAGAGAATTAAAAAACTCTTTTAAAACTTATTTTAGTCAGTTGGTTTTTACTATCACCATGCTCCAGCAATTCAAACAGTATCTGTTTATGTTACTGCTCCCCGGAAAAATCTTCTGTTGGCTTAAGTTCTAAACAATTGCTGTAGTCACTGTTGCCTCTTAGTAATGTCTATGTAAACTTCAAATTAGCACATTTTAATGACTTACCCTTTAATACACATTGTATTTGCCATGGAATCTAAGTCTGACAACTTCCAGTTATATTGTTGGGCTCCACACATGCTGTGTACATTTGTTCTGACAGTAAATTCACAAAGGTTTGGTGGTGGTCATGCGCAGCTTGGGTCCACTTTGTGTGTCTGATCTCTGTAGTATTATTTAACAGTACACTTAGACAGAAGGTTTGAAATAAGCAATGATAGTACAGTGATGGTAAAGACCATAAACAGAGCCAGGCTTAGTGGTTCACACTTGTAATCCCAGTGACTTGGCCGAGGTGGGAGGATTGCTTGAGGGCCATGAGTTCGAGACCTCCTTGAACACACCTTGCTGCTTGCTCTTCTACCTTTGCACTTACTTCTTCCTCGGCTCATCATCATCCCTTTTTCTCCTCACTCCCTTCTCCCTGCAAAAACCTGGCTAGCTCCTGTTCTTCAGGACTCCTAGAGCCTGAGTCAGCTACCGCCTGTGGCCTGTCCCATGAGCTTCGCAAGTGCCATCATGGGTACCATCGGCCCACTTCCATCATGGCACTGACGGCCCTGTGCTGTTATCATGGGCGTAGGTGTTGCTGTGTATCTCCCCCCCGCTAGACCACAGGCCTCTGCTCCTAGCACCTAGCCCAGTGTCTTGTGCAGACTGTGTGTTCTCAGTAAATGCTGCATGAATGGATAGACCAGCAGCCACAGATCTCAGCCATCTGAGTGACAGTGTGTTGTGAAGGGGTCTGTGATTTGGAATGGTCTTTTCTAGCTTAGACAGAGTAGTGGGTCCCAAATGTAGACAGTCATTAGAACCTCCTGGAGATATCTTTTAATTACAAATCTCTGAGCACTGAGACCACCTGAGTTAGGATTTCTGGTGGGTGAGACCTGGAAATCTTCATTAAACTCCACTGGTGCAGGTTATTTTTTGCCTAGAAAGCTTTTTTTTGAAAATCATGGTTGATTATTGCCATTGTTTTTGCTTTATCCATTAGCTTGCTGCTCCATGCAAGAAAGAGATTTTAGTAGTCTTGCAGAGTTTCTTCTGTGTAAGAAAATAAAATTTGTATACTCTTTTATAGTTTATAGAAAGCTCCCATTAACATCTCATTTAATCCTCAACAATTCTGGGAGGTCGGAAGGTGGGTCATATTTTATCTTTATTTTAAAGATGTGGAGACTAGAGCTCAGAGCATTTAAGCAACTTGCTCAGAGTCATATTTTAAAAAAAATTTTGTTTAATTTTTTATGTCTCTCTGATTTTGAACTCCTGAGCTCAAGCATTCCTCTCACCTCAGCCTCCTGAGTATCTGGGACTATAGGTGTGCCCCACTGTACCCCACTTTTCAGGGCCATGTTTTTAAAAGGTATTTACATAATTAGGTTTTTAGGATTCCCAATTTTTTCAAAATTCAGAAATTATGAAATTTCTTCTCAGACTGTTTCCTAAAAAATAGGCAAAATGAATATGCAAGTTCTGTAAAAATAGCATACTCCAATAGTTCAGAGTAGTGAAAAGAAATTATACTTACTAGGAATTTCAATCTCATTTTGACTAATTTTAATTTTGAACATAACTTAAATGGAATTTTATCTTTATATGTGTGATCCTTCCTCAGAAGACATAATGAACTAGAGAAAATGAAGTATTCTAAGCCATTTGGGATGTGCTGTTGCTAACAAAACTAATGTAGAGGTTAAGAAAGAACCATTTCGAACAAAAGTTTTAGGTTCTTGTAATAGCTTTGACTCTTTTTTATTCTCCACTTTCCCCTAGAGGTCTTGTGCATTTTTATTTTCCTGCCTTTTTTTCCTCAAGAAGAGCCTGGAGAGTTTCCGCAGTGTCTTACATTCCTCTGATTTTGATTAATTTTCCCTCGCCTCCCTTTCCTCTCCTCCCTCCTGGCATATACCTTCCCCTAGTTTGGCTGTGGATGTCTGTGGACACTGAGTAGCTACATAAATGCTGGTTTGAAATCTACATCTTTAATTTGATGCTGGTACCGTGTTTAAGCACTGGGCAAGGGGAAGCTGTTTAATGACATGATTCAGCACAGATGCTGACATCACTGAACCCTCACTTGCCTGCTCTGTCCTAAGTGGCTCCTCCTCCTGCCTCCCCTACCCTAGTTGTGGGCCCCTCCACTAAGCCAGATGCCAGCAGTCTGTTTTTTCTTCCCTCTCTTCTTTACTACCCGGGAAGAGTTTACCTTTTGAATAGGCCTTAATTCTGCTGCATCCTCTCCATACTGCTACTGCTAAGACCCTGATCATTTCCTATCCAGATTGCTACTATTCTCCCTGACTTCGATTTGGCCTCCTGAAAATCCATTTTCTTCACTGGCACCAGCATGACCCATTGGAAAATCAAGAATTGATTGTTCCCTCCTTGAGTAGGGTATTCAGTCTCTCCCCATTTCTACATGAAAAAAGTTCAAGGTTCTCAACCAATCCTTCAGTGCTTTCCAGAATTTGACCTGCCTTTGCAGCCCCATCCTACATTTTATCTTAGCCAAAAGGCCGTGAAGCGATGCAGCCTCATACTGTGTTGCTCTTTCTCTGTCTTCCCGTGCTCCCTGTCTCCATGCCGATGCACCTGTGGAGTGCTCACTGTACGTACTCCACGGGCCTTTGCCCTTCTGCCTTTGCTCTGCTGTCTCCTCTTCCTCAAACAGCCTTCTTCTTGCTCCTGGCCCTTATGGCCGATATGCTGCTCTCCTTCCACTGGCTATCTCCTGCTCTTCACGATGTCTTTAAAGGTATCATCTCCTTTAGGAACATTTCTTTTATATGTTTCTGTATTAGCTAGAATATATTTAAATAAGACAAGAGCATCTCTCTTATTTAAAAGTCTAAGCCAGGATGCTTGCTGGACTGGAGAGTACAGTGGCTCACCCTGTGAGGTCATCCAGGGACCATGTTCCTTTTGTCTTGTTGTTCCCATCCCTAGGGCATTATTATCCTTATTGGCATGGTTGCACCTGGCTCATCACCAGTCATCTGCATTCAGCCAGTAAGAACAGGGAAAGGAGTTATGGAGCGCATGCCCTTCCTTTGAAGAGGCCAACTCAGACATTGTATATATAGATTGAGCATTCCTAATTCAAAAATCTGAAATGCTTCAAAATCTGAAACTTTATGGGTGCTGATGTGACTCTACAAATGGAAAAATCCACATCTGACCTCATGTGAACAGTCACTATCAAAATTTTATTTCAAGCACAAAATTATGAAAAATATTATATAGAATTACCTTCAGGCTATGTGTATAAGGTATATATGAAACAAATGAATTTTGTGTTTAGACTTGGGTCCCATCCTCAGGAGATCTCATTATGTATAAGCAAATATTCCAAAATATGAAGAAAAAAAATCCCAAATCTGAAACACTTCTGGTCTTAAACATTTTGGATAAGGGATACTCAATCTGTATTAGTCTCATTCACATCCTTATTAGCCAAAACACCATGTGCCCACACCTAACTTCAGGGAAGGCTGAGTATAATGTGAGCCACATATGTAATTTAAGATTTTCTAATAACCATGTTAAAATGTAAAAAGTAATACATAAAATGAACCCAGTGTATTTAACCCGATATATCTAAAATATTATTTCCACATGTAGAACTAGCCACATTTCAAGTACTCAATAGCCTCATGTGGCTAGTGGCTACCATACTGGACAGTGCAGCTTTAGCTGGTGGGCCATGTGCCCAGCTAAAGTTGAAGGATCCTACTGCTAAAATGAAGAAGGGAGAATAGATATCAAGGGTCAAGTGACAGTCTCTGTCAAATCTCATTTAACCAGTCTCTGCTCTCACCTATCCCAATTTGATCCTACTACTTTGTGTTGCCCATGGTATGTTGTGCATATATTTAGCAGTTTTAGTCTGTCATTCCCATTAGATTGACCATCTCAAGGGCAAAGATTGAGTCATCTTTCCTTGAGATCTTTGTCTAGTATTTGGCACATTTAATTATCTGATAGATATTAATTGAGTGAAAGAATGAAATGATTGAATGGGGATTTCATAAAATTGCTCAACTGTTTTTGTTCTTAGTCAAACGTTATGACTGCCTCTTATGAATCAAAAGTTGTAACATGGTTTTTAGGGGGATGGATTTACTTTGATTCTATTTGGTAAACTTGCCATTAGCTCACATTCAGAGACTCTTTTGGTTGACATTCACATTCTAAGATGATGGCAGGTCACTGGTTCCACAAATAATATTTTGGAAAATGATATGTCCAAGTGTCCAGAAAATTCTTATATTTTCCCAGAAATATTGAATTTTGCTTCTGTGGGGGGTACCTCTGCACTGTGAAAGAACAGGATGGAGCTGTTTGTGTGGAACCTTTACATTGAGAGTTCCTGCTCTGTCCTTCGGAAATATGCCATTTCCAGGAAATATTATTGTAAATCTATTACTGTTAGAGACAGAGGATAATATTTTACATATGAAACACAGTATCACCAGAAGTCAACAAGTCAGCAAAACATATCAATGATTCCTGGAATTAAATGAGACATGAATGCAGCTTCTCATTAAATGAAACAGAGGGCTGGATGTTCCCTAAACAAGTTAAATTCTGGAAGTTACAGGCTGTTCCTAGCTCTCACATGCCTGTCTCGCATCCTTGCAGTCAGGTGGCTGAAGGAGTGCCTTTCCTGGGCTAGCCCCTGAGATGTCGTGGGCTTTCTCTCTCAAGAATGGAGAGTAGTGAGATGAGGGGTGAGAGGAAGGAATAAGTGCACAGGACTGTGCTGCCGCCGCCTCCTTTCCCTCAACAGCTTTCCTTGCTCCTTATCCCATCTCTCATTTTCCCCTGCAAACAGAAGCTTCTCTCCTCCTTCCCATGATTGGCTCTTTGAACGGGTTTCCTAGGTTGGCCATATTCTGGGGAAGAATCTCACTTTAATCAGGCCGTGGCATCCTTCAGGAAAATAATATTTATAGCAGTCACTAGCACCACCACCACCTGATAATGATGTTATAATGTGTGCATGTGCTGGGCTCTTGCTAAGGGCTTTATGTGTGTTACTCATTTATCCTTACAACTGTCTTATGAAACAGGCATTATTATAAACCCCCATTGTATAGAAGAAACAGAGACTTAGATTAAGTGGCTTGCCTGGAGTCACAAGCTAATGAGTTGCTAAACTGGATTGACACCCATGTCTGAATCTAAATCTTGGGCTTTTAAACCATTATATGATCCTGTCTCCTAAATATTACTTATGGGCCTTTAAAAAATTGATATACATATATATATATATTTGTAGTGGTGGTGGTGGAATTGGGAAAGGGATGAGATGGGGTGGGGTGCGGACTTGGAACACCTGATCCAGAATAGAAAGAGTCAAGGAGGGTTTGGATGAGGCTTTTTGGAACAAGGATGATTTATTGGTGGAGTAAGGAGGAGCCAGAAATATCAGATGCGTTTATATTCTGAGTGTTGGGGGAACTTTCACTGTTACAGCTATAGCCATAAGGTAGTTCAACCTTCTTGTTCTATCGGTCGGGAAACTGGAGCTCAGAGATATGACATTACTTGCCTGAGCGCATGTCCCTAGTGAGTAAAATAAAGTGAGGACTGCATACTTGAAGCTGCTCTGTGGTTCCAAGTTAATTGTATTTAGCTATACTATTTTAGTGTGACCTTTTAGAACTTTGTAACCAACTCTCATTATTTCCATGGTATGTTTCTACTTGTAGAAAAATCACCTAGGAAATATCAGAAGGGAGTATGTGCTTGCTTGAGGAAGAATAGCAGGGTAGCAGAGAAACTGGGACAGGAATCTGTGGCTCAGCTGTCCAAGGAGAGAGAAAAGATGGGGCTGGCTCCGTGGGTGGGGGCAGGGAGAGGAGGCTGGTAGGGAAGCCCCTCATCCCCACCTGTCAAGGCCATACCCAGGCCCTGTTCTCACTTGAGTTGGAGTGTCCTGGTTTCCATGGCTCAGTGTCTGTGGGAAGAGGAAGAATGGTGTAATCCCACCACTAGGGTGGTATCAGGAGGAAGTATGTTCTTGAGATTCTAAATAGGACTCTGATTCTCCTGTGAAACACGGCTGAACATGATGCTTAGGTCAATACTCAAGGGTCAGCATGTGCATCAAAATGGCTCTTGTAAGCCAGTCTCCCGTGGTGTATAGAGTTGTTTTGGAGCTGCAAGTAATCCATTTGCAAGTGTTGGGATCTGGCCCATTCATAACCTGGGAAATGTGTTCTAATGCTGGCAACTACCTGTTTACATAGGCTTCTGATATATCCAAATGAAAGCTTGTCTGTGTAAAAGTGTCTTGGTAACTAGCACTAAGAAGAATTCATAGTAGAGACCAAAATATTTTGAAAAGACAAACACTATAATTAGATCTAAGACATTTAGGAGAGCTCAGCCCTAGCCTGTTTACATATATGGGACTCTAACAGTCACTAAGTTTGGTTGGGCCTAAGAAGAAGGGGATGGAAAATGCTCCGGGTGGCATGGTCCAGGAAGGAGGCTCCGGACGAGATAGACTTGGATTTAATTCCCAGCCTGACCACGTTTTAGCTGGTGACTTTTGGCTCCATTCTGTTTTCTCATCCATAAAATGGGAATAGTAACATTTCCCATTTTAGTAATAGTAATAGATTTTCTAGATAGCAATAATGGAGGGGAAGAAATTTCACTAGAATAAGAGGTTTTGGCTTGAAACCAAACATACTGTTTTACTTAGATTTTATTATTTGGGTGAAGCTGGTAGAGATTATGGTACACGTTCGTGGTTTTACCAAAGCTACTCTCGTTGCCGTCACCTTTTAAAGTGGTAGCATACAGGGCCTGGTTTATAGTAAACCTGTAGTCAATGACGACTTGTTATTTCATGTTAACACAATTGAAATCACCTAGTGTATACACTGAACATCTTTTTCACTTTTTGTATTACTAATGCTTTTATGCTATCAAATATCCTTCAAAAATGATTCTTTTCAGTGACTATATAAAATTTTCTATTTACTATACTATTCTCAATGTGGAACTTTTAGGTTATTTCTAACATTTTTCTCATCTCATAACTTGCAAAGTGCATCTTTGTCTGAATTTGTGGTTCAATTCCTACAAAGGAAGAGGCAATGTTATGTTTTAACTATGGTTGTAAATGAAAAGTCTGAGATAGAATCTTTTGCTACAACCATCATGGGCCCAGCTACCATGCTCTGTTGTTTGTCGTTGACCTGTTTGTCTCTCAAGCCTGTAAGACCAGGAACTTGCCCTACTCACTTTGGTTCCCTTTGGTCTCAAGTGCAGAGTAGGTGCTTGTTAAAGGTTTGTAGAGATAAATTGAGGATAAAAGTTTTGGGCTTGCTTGCAAAGAGGTTTGAGAACCTCTAGTCCATGTTCTCCTCCTCTGTTGTATTAACTATTCTGAAATGCTAGGGTGTGGTGGATATAAAAGACAATATGATCTTTTCCCTTGAGAAGCTTATTATCCACTTGAGAATAATTAGAAAATTTAGTCAAGTCATATAATACCAACTGGAAGTCTGGTTAGGAGTTCAGAACTAGGAGAGAATTCTAATCACTGGAGTCACAGGGAGGGCTTCATGGAGGAGGTGAAGGGAGATGGGTTTGAGGATTTACCCATCTAGAGAGATGGAGGGTGTGAGGGATTCTAGGCAGGAGCACTGGGATGAGTGAGAGTACAGGAGTGGGGATGAGTGTGGGCCGTGAGGGGGGCAGTATGCACATCTGGGGGCAGAAGGAAATAGCAGTAGGTAGCCAGGCAGGGTGGGGCCACATTCACGAGGGCTGCAAGCCAAACAGTTAGAGAGGCATAATAAGCAATAAAGAGTCTTTGTAGGTTTATGAGTGACATGAGGAAAGTGGTTGAACTGGAAATTCAAAGGTGGTGTCAGAAATATCTCTCCAAGAAGGTCATTTGTAAGTACGCAAATACTTGGTAATAATAATATTTTATGTATCTGGAATCCTTAAAAGCTTCCGTGAATCTCATTTAATCCTTACGTGTCCGGGAGTGGGCAATGATTATTATCCCCACTTTAAAGATAGGGAAATTGAGCTCCCAATTGGTTGAGTGACCTTTCAGCAGCACACAGGAAATGGGCAGATGTAGGAACCCACATCTCCTCATTCCTGGCCCACTGGTTTTTCAGTGATGCCTCAGGGTACAAAGAGTCCTGTTAGGGGAACTGCTTCTTGGAGAGAAAGGGATGGCGGCGTACATAGTTAATGTGTACCAAGTGCTTTGTATATATTTGGTATTATCATCCCAACGGTCTCAGCTGTTACCATAAATAGCTCCATTTTACAGATAAAAAAAAATTGAGGCTCAAAGAGGTTAAATAACTTGCCCCAAATCATATGTCCAGTTAGAAGCAGAGTTGGGAGCCCTAATCCAAGGACATGTGACTCTTTCTTGCCTTGGTTCTTTCCACAACCTGACACTTGGACGAACTGCAGCTACTTCTACTGATTATCTGGTGCTGTATGTACAAAATTAAATTATTTTGGAATGAGTTTAACTAAAGCTAGTGTCTTGGCTTAATATTATGTTGTGTTTTATGGAGGTGAGTGTATATATTAAGAGCGAATGTTATAAACTTCAAAAAGCTAATCAGGGAAAAGAGAATTTTGATCCCTTAGGACTTGAGGATCTATGCTTATACTTCTAAGCCCCTTTAACTTCAGGCTGGAGACTCAAATCATTAGCACGGTGTGCAAGGTGCCAAGTGAGTGGGCCCTTGCTTGTGTCTCGGGTCTCAGCCCTTGCCCCCTTGTATCTTGCACCCAGCTGTATGGAAGGAATTTCAAATCCTACACGTCAGTATGACATGTTCTCTGTCCTCAGTGCGTATACTGGAATGTGCCTTCCCTTTAGTCTAGCTAACTTGTGCTCATCCTTCAAGACTCAGCACAGTATCCAGTCTTCTCTGGGATTGCCCCCCTGCCCCTGCCCAGCCCCTGGACCCAGTTTGGTGTTCCTGACTTCTGCTTACCCCTTCAGGACACTTTGCCCTGTATTCTCCAGGAAGATGGCCGGGGTGGAAGTATACATTGTATTCAGGGGATACTGAATTGGCCACCCTGGGGTATAATGACTGGTTTGCATAGGAAAGTTGTTAAGAAAAATAAACTGCTAAGTGCCTCAGTGGTAGTTCTTGGGTGCAAAGAACAGAAATAGACTTTGGAGCCTAAGTATGACCCTGACTGTCCCCATGCCATTATGTGCTTATGAGTGGACCCCTGCTTAAGCATCCTGGTGATGTACCCAACCTCTGGCTGCACTGGGGCAGGGAGAAGGACAATGAAATCCCATTGACATCTGTAGGGCCATGGGATCTTACTTCCTATCAAAGCTGTCCACAATGTGGGATTCGCCAGAGGGGAGATCCGGGTGTTAACAGAAAAGAAGGAAGGATGCCAGACTATCAGAACCCCACACATATCTGTTCTAGAGAAGAAAGGAAGGAAGCATGGCCTGAGGCCCTGGCAGGGAGAGGGCTCTCACGCAGGTACAGAGCAAGGCCTTTGCTCTCCAGGCAGCAGGGAGCCATGGAGGGATTTGGAGTAGGGAAGGGGGCTGGCCACCCAGAACATATTTTCCGAAGTCCAATCTTCAGTCATGGGCTGCATGGACTAGAGAGAGCTGGGACTGAAAGTGGGGACCAGCTGGGAGATTAGTGTCCCTGTGCGGTAAACACAGACCTGGAAATCTGGAATTTACCATGAGTCATTAGCAGATGAGGGATTAGAACTCACTGACCTTGGGGAAGTTGTCAGACTTCTCTTGCCTCAGGTGTCCACAGCTGGATAATCACGCTGGCCACCAGTGAAATGCCATTGAGATAAACTCATTAAAATCTTTGGTCCAGATTTAGGTTTGTCCTGGTGTCATCTTTAGCTTATTGCTCATTTATACCCTTTGTGTGCCTGATAATTTTCCAGCCACTCTTCCTTTTTCTTCTGAAATGAACAGTTGAGGTGTGTGAGTGAGAACCTGACGTTCACAGTCATCCGAGCACATCCTTGCTCTGTCAGGGAGAGATTTTGCTTCCAGATGGTGTGTTCATCTGGGCTGTGGCATGTTCTGAGCCAGCAATGAGACAAAATTAAAGGTTGTTTGAATAGTAATGTAAAATCATATTGAGCAAGGAACACCATCTATTTGGATTATGGACAGAATCTGTACAGTGGCCTATTCACTTCCATGTTAATTGTCACTATTCTAGTGGAGTTGGACAGCATTTAGAAAAGGAGGGATAATGCCTTCAACAAAGCTCTTTTCATGGATGGCTCTTACAATGTGCTCAATTCTATGGCTCTTGGACAAAAGTCTATATTTTATCCCAGGGATTGTCATGCTTCTAGCTTGTACAACTAGGAATGTGGCCTAACTGTGGTCCACAGGTCAACACGTTTAACTCCCATGTGGAGCCTTACTAGAGCAACAGCTTCTTGTTAGCTTGTTTTTAATGATTTTGGACTTGTTTAATAATTTATTTTTATCTTGAGAGATTATTTCTAGAAATCTTTATGTTGTAATTATACTCCACAGAGAACTTTAACACACTATCTCATTTTGTCTCTATGGGCCCATACAAGATAACTCTGACATCTTAGTCTAATTCTCAGTGGGGTTTGTAAGAAGAGAGTTGAAATTGCTCTGTCTCGACCTCAAAAACTTACAAATAGGAGTTTCATTGTCCCTTTATTTGAGTAGCTCCTAGTGTTTTATGCATATTAATTCATTAACACTCCAAAAAAGCACTGTGTGTAGGCAGTGGAAAATATTTCTTCCCTGCTGCATTATTTACACATTGAGAAACTAAGTCACGAGGGAGAGGAAGGCGGGTCTGGGGACAGGCAGCTGGGGCAAGTTGGGCTGCCTAGTTCTTAGTCTTGTCCTCTTCCTTGACCATTAGAAAACCGGAACTCATTTTTCTTTGGAAAATAATAATGATTTCCAAGGAAAATAGCCCTGTAGGTCAAACTCTACCCAGAAGACTGTCAAAGGGAATAGTTCGGGGGTGGTTTTCTCGTAAAATGGTTGATGTGGTTTCATTTTCTTGTGTTGTCCCCATGCATTTTGTCTGCTGTAGCCGGAAGCCAGATGGCCAGCCTAACAGCATGGTTTTGTTTCTAAAAACCACCTTTCCAGTGTTCCCATCTCATTTTACTGTTGATGCCTTTCCAAGTGT
This sequence comes from Lemur catta, assembly GCF_020740605.2. Classification (NCBI taxonomy): domain Eukaryota; kingdom Metazoa; phylum Chordata; class Mammalia; order Primates; family Lemuridae; genus Lemur; species Lemur catta. The sequence goes on from NC_059139.1 coordinate 46,397,278, forward strand.
TGGAAGACTAAGCATCTGCTCTTCCAGCCCAGGCTCTGCAACAGGTGGCAGAAAAGCCTTCCTTCCCCCCTTAGATGTCACCATCCTTAAGGGCAGGAACAGTTTCTGTTCTCTCTCCTTTTGACCTCTTTTCATTTTCCCACTAGTGCTTTGATAAAAGAGCAAATCAGTGAAAGGATATGGTGGGCAGAATAAAGCCCAGACTTGTCTATCTCACTATCTGGGGGACACCTTGCCATGTATGGACATTGTATACTTACTGTATCCAGAAATGAATTCCTGGTTTCCTTTCCCAAATCTGTACTACCATCTCTACACCATTCCCCATCTATGCTAAGGGCAATTTCATCCTTTTCTTAGACTTCAAATATGGGAGACATCTGTCTCTCTTTCTCTCATGTCCCATTTCCAATTCATCAGGAAATCCTGTCTACTCTCCCTTCAGAATATGTTCATGTTCAGAATATATTCACCTCCTTTCCTACCCTCTGGCTCGGTCACCATCACCTCTTGCCTGAGTTATTGTAATGGCGTCCAAACAAGTTCCCTGCGTCTGCTCTTGGTCCTTCTCCATCTGCCTGTGGCATAGCAGTCAGAATGATCCCATTAGTGCACATGACAGATTATGTCACTGCTCAGCTCAGAACCCTCAAATGGATTCTCTTCACGCTCAGAAGAAAAATCAAAGTCCTGTGATGACCAATAAGGCCGTATGTGACCAAGCCCTTTGTTTTTCTCTATGTCCCCACCTTTTATTACTCTCTTCCTCACTCACTCCGCTCCAGACATATTGGCCTCCTGGCTGCTCCTATAAAAATATATTGGACCCTTTAATTTCATGTTTCATGTTTCTTAACATCTCTTTTGTATTTTTGACCTTCTCTAGCTCTCTGCTATATTCTGGGTAATTTTTTTTAAGATCCAAATTCCAGTATACTAATTAGCTCTCCACTTTTCTTCTTTGCTATTTAACTTATCTGATGAAATTTCAAACACTACACCTTTTATTTTCAGTAGTTCCAGGGGTTCTTTGTCAAGTTGGCCTGGTCTTTTTGGATAGTATCCTTTATGTTTTCAGTTTTTTTTAATGTCTTTATTTAAACATAGTTATTTTATAAAATATTTGATTCGTCTATTACTTGAAGTTCTGAAGAGTCTAACTTTGCTGTTTGTACTGATGGATAATTTTGTTGAGTGTTTTCTAATACTGAATTGTGAGCCTATGTCCAGTGAGACTGTAACTGCAAGAGTCTTGTAATTCTGAGTTAACCGCAAATGCATTATCAGTCTGGGACCATGTTATATGCTAATTTTTCAGTTAAAGGGTTCTAGGGAACACTCCACCACCACAATCCCCATCAAAGACAGGCTGGGACAGAAAAAGTCCTTGTCTTTTCCTTTTGCTAGTGGTCATGTTTTTCTATTATTAGTATTTGACTAAAGGTGTAGCCCTTTGGGGTACTACCTTATTCAGGGATTTTGGTTCTATCTTCCTACCACACATGGGTCAACATGTTGTCTCTTACCCCCATTGGCCATTAAGCCCAATCTTCTGGTCTGTTGAGACCAGCAAAACTCTCCAGGGCAAAGGTTCTTAGTAGGTCTTCACTCTGTTTTTCAATGAGTCTTCTTTTTATGACTTTTGGAGAGCTCCGTATTTTCTTGGAAGAGTTCAACTATGCAATTAAGTAATTCTTAAACATAGTACCTAATGCTTTGAGCAATGTTCTCAGGTTATTCAGTCTGTCATTTGGGCAGAAAGAAAGTTCATTTAAAAAAACATTTAACCTTATCAACTCATCCTGCAAGCTTACCGTGCCCATTCCCAGCAGGATCCCTGCCTCTCCTGTGCTCTCTGAGCCCACCCAGTGCTTCTCTTCACTCTGATGTTCACTGCGTGGCATCGGCCATGTGCCTCTTTAATAGACCAGGAATTCCTGAGGGCGGGGACCTGGCCTATCGCCTTAGAATTTCCAGTGCTGAGCACAGGGCCGAAGGGACGGGAACACTGGAAAGGGAGGGTTTGAACGCACCAGGGAAGGGGCTACTGTGGGTGCAGGGTCCCTCAGCTATTAGGAACAAAGGGGATCCAGATCACAGGAGGAGAGCTTACCTTAATAAAGGAGAGAGATGGCTGAGGGAGTAGATGCACAGCCAGAAAGTAAGAGTTCCAAAGGCTAAAGCTATGACCCGTTGATGAAGATACTGATTTCAAAGTGGGGAATGACACCTTCTGTTCAGAGTGAGGTGGCATCTCAAGGATGGATAAAAACTGAAAGAATGACTGCTTCTTTTTAAAAAACTTGGTGTAGTTATGAAGGTGAAACTGAAACACATACAGTGGAAATAGTCTGGCACTCGTGTTCTGGACTACCTAGTAATAAATCACTCATTGCAATTGAGTGTTACTGGGCACGTTCCACACCCAGGGAATTTTGCACAGGGTCTGTGTTTTATTAAATCCTCTGTGTGCTCTCATCTGAAATGAGGTTTTCCCCACAAACATGTAATCTAAATTTATAGGCCACACACCTAGACAGGTCTGTGATGCATGCAGGTGCACATGTGCACACACATACACCCGGGCAGGGAACCGCGTATTTTCTATAATTTAGCTACTAGGCCTGCCTGCCTCAAACTGTGTGTCCTTGCTTTCCTTCTGTGTTCCCATTTCTGAGTCAGTGTTTTGAATCCCAGTGTGGTCTGCTAGTAGGGAAGATCAAGATTTTATATTCATTACTACCCATTGTTACATTAACATGGGCTATATCATTCAATTAACTATCACCTATTAGAGAATAGGGACTTAAAGAACTAGGAGACAGGATAGGTAAAATTTGTGTGTTTGTATGTACATTAGGAGTGGGGTTGCAATGGACTAAAAGTTCTATTAATGTGATGAGAAGTACTGATTAAACACCTAACATAGATAGGCATACCTTGGAGATATTGCAGGTTTGGTTTTGCAATAAAGCAAATATTGCAATAAAGTGAGTCACACGAATTTTTTGGTTTTACAGTGCATATTAAAATTATGTTTACAGTATACTGTAGTCTATTAAGTGTGCCATAGCAGTGTGTCTAAAAAAACGATGTACATACCTTAGTTAAAAATATTTTATTGCTAAAAAATGCTAATGATCATCTGAGCCATTAGCAAGTCATAATCTTTGTGCTGGTGAAGGGTCTTGTCTTGATGTTGTTGGCTGCTGACTGATCAGGGTTGTGGTTGCTGAAGGTTGGGGTGGCTGTGGCAACTTTTTAAGACAACAATGAAGTTTTCTGCATCGATTGACTCTTCCTTTCATGAAAGATTTTTCTGTAGTATGCAGTGCTGTTTGATGGCATTTTACCCACAATAGAACTTCTTTCAAAATTGGAGTCAGTCCTCTCAAACCTTGCCAATGCTTTATCAACTAAGTTTCTCAAATATTCTAAATCTTTTGTTGTCATTTCAACAATGTTTGCAGTATCTTCAACTAGGGGTAGATTTCATCTCAACAAACTGCTTTCTTTGCTCATCTATAAGAAGCAATTCCTCATCTGTTCAAATGTTATCATGAGATGGTAGCAATTCAGTCACATCTTCAGGCTCCACTTCTAGTTCTCTTGAAGTTCTACCACATCTGCAATTGCTTCTTCCACTGTGGTCTTGAACCCCTCAAAGTCATCCATGATAGTTGTAATCACCTTTTTCCAAATTCCTGTTAATGTTGATAGTTTGACCTCCTCCCATGAATCATGAATATTCTCTATGGCATCTGGAATAGTGAATTCTTTCCAGAATGTGTTCAATTTACTTTGCCCAGATCCATCAGAGGAATCACTATGGCAGCTATAGCTTTATGAAATGTATTTCTTAAATAATAAGACCTGAATGTTGAAATTACTCTTTGATCCATAGGCTGAAGAATGGATATTGTGTTAGCAGATGTGAAAACAGCATTAATCTCTTTGAATATCTCCATCAGGGCTCTTGGGTGACCAGGTGCGTTGTGAATGAGCAGTAATATTTTGATAGGAATCTTTTTTTTCTGAGCAGTAGATCTCAATACTGGGCTTAAAATACTCAGTAAACCATGCTGTAATACATGTGCTGTCACCCAGGCTTTGTTGTTCCATTTGTAAAGCACAGGCAGAGTAGATTTAGCATAACTCTTAAGGGCCTTAGGATTTTTGGAATAGTAAATGAACTTCAGCTGAAAGTCACCAGCTACATTAGCCCCTAACTAGAGAGTTGGTCTGTCCTTTGAAGATTTGAAGCCAGGCACTGACTTTTCCTCTCTATCTATGAAAGTCCTACATGTCATCTTCCAATATAAACCTACTTTGTCTGCATTGAAAATCTGTTGTTTAGTGTAGTCTCCTTCATCAATGATCTTAGCTAGATTTTCTGGATAACTTACTGCACCTTCTCCATCATCACTGGTGCTTCACCTTGCACTTTTATGTTATGGAGATGGCGTCTTTCCTTAAATCTCATGAGCCAACCTTGGCTACCTTCAGACTCTTCTCCTGCAGCTTCCTCACCTCTCTCAGCCTTCATAGAATTGAAGAAGAGTTAGACCTTTACTGTGAATTAGGCTTTGGCCTAAGGGAATGTTGTAGCTGGTTTGGTCTTCCATCCAGACCACTGAAAGTTTCTCTATAACAGCGATGAGGATGTTTCACTTTCTTATCATTTGTGTATTCACTGGAGTAGCACTTTTAATTTCCTTCAAGAACTTTTCCTTTGCATTCCCAACTTGGCCAACTGGGCAAGAGGTCTAGCTTTTGGCCAATCTCAGCTTCCAACGTGCCTTCCTCACTAAGCTTAATCATTTCTAGCTTTTGATTTAAAGTGAGAGATGTGGGCTCTTTTTATTTAAACACTTAGAGGCCATTGTAGGATTATTAGCTGGCCTAATCTCAATACTATTGTGTCTCAGGGAGTCCCAAGGAGAAACGGGAACAGCCAGTAGGTAGAGCAGTCAGAACACACACAACATTTATTATTACGTTGGCCATCTTCTGTGGGTGCAATTTTTGGTGCCCTAAAACAATTACAATAGTAACATCAAGATCACTGGTTATAAATTATCATAACACTTATAATAATAATGAAAAAGTTTGGAATACTGTGAGAATTTTGAAAATAGGACACAAACACGAAGTGAGCACCTGCTGTTGGGAAAATGGCACTGATAGACTTGCTCGATGCAGGATTGCCACAAACCTTCAATTTTTTAAAAAAGTGCAATATCTGTTAAGCTTAGCAAAGGGAAAAAGCAGTAATGTGAAACACAGTAGAAGGATAGCTGTGGTCTCTTATCTGGTTGCCCTGACTTTGGTCTCTCTCCCCTTCTGATCCACCCTCCATCCTTCATCTGCCTCACTGTGATTCCTTTAAAACACAATTTGCATCACGTTCCTCCCCCACTTTAAAAGCCACTCACTGGCTTGAAGTTCACATTACTTAGTTTGACATATCGTTGAGGTGCAGGAAAAGTTTCAAACTTTCTGCCCTACTGCTACTCTTTTAGTCTATTTTGTGCTGCTGTAACAGAATACCACAGCCTGGGTAATTTATAAAGAAAATAAATTTATTTGGCTCATAGTTCTGGAGGCTAAGAAGTCCAAGATTGAGGGGCTGCATCTGGTGAGGGCCCTTGTGCTGCACCATGCCATGGTGGAAGGTCAAAGTGAAAGAACAAGAGCCCATGAGAGAGCAAGAGGGGGCTGAACTTGCTTTTATAACAAACCTGCTCTTGTGATAATGAACACACTCTCACAATAATGCCATTAATCCATTCATGAGGGCAGAGCCCTCTTAAAGGTTTCATCTCTCAACACTGTTGCATTAGGGATTAAGTTTCCAACACATGCTTTATGGAGGACACATTCAAACCATAGCATTCTGCCTCTGGTCTCCCAAATTGCTGTCCTATCACAATGCTAAATACATTCATTCTATCCCAAGAGCCTCAACAGTCTTAACTTGTTTCAGCATCAACTCAAAAGCGCAAAGTCCAGAGTCTCATCTAAATTAGATATAGGTGAGACTCAAGGAATAGTCATCCTGAGGCTAATTCCCTCCAGCTGTGAGCCTGTGCAGTCAAAACAAAAGTTGTATACTTCCAAATTGCAATGGTGGGACAGGCATAGGCTAGATATTCCCATTCTAAAAGGGAGATGTAGGCAAGAAAAAGGAGGTAACTGCTTCTGAGTAAGTCCAAACCCAACAGGGAAAATAATATTAAGTCCTACAGGTGGAGAATAATCTCCTTTGACTCCATGTCCCACATGTTAGCTACATTAGGAGTGGGGTTGGGCCTCTAAGGCCTCAAGCAGCTCTGTCCCTGTGGCTTTGCTGTGTTCAGCCCACCCAGCCCACTCCAAAGGTTGGAGTCTCATGCCTGCAGCTTTCCTAGGCTGGAGTTGTACTCTGGTTGCCTTATAGTTCTGGGGTCTTGGGGATTGCTCCACTTTCATGGCTTCCCTAGGCATTACTCCAGTGGGGACCCTCTGTGGTGGCTCCCCTCCTGTGACAGTCTCTGTGACTGTCTGTGATACCCTTTAAAATCTAGGCTGCCTTGGCATCACAACTCTTGCATTCCGTGTTCCTGTAGCGTTAATACCATGTGGATGCCACCAAGATTTGCTGCTTGCACCTTCCAAAGTCCCACAGGTGAGCCCCCTTGAGCCACACCTGGGGTAACCAAGCAGTGATTGAGGACGGCCCTGGGCAGCATGCCCTGAGGTTCCAAGTGTGCCCAGGCCTGTCTTTTGACATATGTCCTTCCTCCGGACCTTGGCATTGTGGGCCTGTGATGGGAGGGAGTGGCACCAGTAATCTCCAAATTGCCTTCTGGGTCATTCTCCTATTGTCTTGATTAATAGAACCTGACTTCCTTCTATACATATTAATCTCTTGAGCAAACAGTGGATTGGCCACACCCTTAGTGTTCTCTCCCAACAGGCTTTTTTATTCTTTACGTGGTCAGGCTGAGAGTTTTCCAAACCTTTCTGTTGTACATTCCTTTTCGTTATAAATTTAATCTTTAAATAATTTCTCTCTTCTCTCACTTTACTGTAAGCAGCTAAAAGAAGCCATGAAGCATCTTGAACACTTTGCTGTTTAGATATTTCTTTTGCCTGATATCCTAGTTCATTGCTCTTAAATGCTACCTTCCACAAAGCTCTAGGACATGAACACAATTTTGCCAAGTTCTTTGCAATTTTATCACAAGGATGGCCTTTACTTTCCAATACCTTGCTTCTCATTTCTATCTGAGACCTCATCAGAATGGCCTTTACCATCTGTAGTTCTGCCAACATTCTGATGATCCACAACCACTTGAGGGATCCCTAGGAAGATTTAGGCTCACTCTGTAGCTCTTGTCTTCTCTGAGCCCTCACCAGAATTGCCTTTAATGCTCCAGTCCTGGCAATTGAGGCTTTTTCTAGCCTGCTCTTCCAAATTCTTCCAGCCTCCATCCATCACCCAGTTTCAAAGCTGCTTCATTTTCAGGTATTTGCTATAGCAACAGCCCCACTTCTCAGTATCAATTTCCTTAGTCTGCTTTGTACTGCTATAACAGAGTACCAGAGGTTGGGTAATTTATAAAGAAAAGGAATTAATTTGGTTCATGATTCTGGAAGCTGAGAAGTCCAAGATTGAGGTGCTGTATCTGATGAGGGCCTTTGTGCCATGTCGTCCTAAGGTGGAAAGTGGAAGGGCAAGAGAGCACCAGAGAACAAGAGGGGGATGAACTTGCTTTTATAACACACACACTCCTGCAATAATGACATTAATCCATTCATGATGCAGAGATCTCATGATCTAATCACCTCCTAAAGGTTTCACCTGTCAACACTGTTGCATTGAGGATTAAGTTTCTGGCACATGCTTTTTGGGGGACACATTCAAAACACAGCAACCACCCATACACACCTTTCTTCATAGCCCTGGATGTTTGTAGCCCCAAGAACAGGCCCTTCCTTTATGCTTTTGTGTAGTTGTGCCTATTAATACTTCCACCTGAAATGTCCTCCCATTCTGTGATTTGGTTAAAATCTATCTACCTCAATGATTCTCAACAGGGATTGCTATTGGCATTTGGGGAGGGACAGTTCTTCATGCAGTACTGATCTGGTATTATGGGGCACTTGGCATCCATGATTTCTGGGTGTTGGATGCCAGTAGTGGCTTCCTTCCTCTTCCTCCCCACCCCCAACTCAGTCATGGTGACCACAAACAAAAGCTCTCCACCCTCATTTCCAAAGCCTTTCTGGGTAGGAACACCCCTAGTTAAAAACTACTACATTCTTTAAAATTCAGCTTCGGCCTCATCTGCTTGGGAAGCCATGCCTGGTACCTCAGGTGCTGACTGATGTGCGTTTCTGCCTTTCTGTTCTCATTGAACCACACATATTTTGTATCATCATTATTTTCTTCTCTCTCACTGGGCTGGCAGTTTCTCTAGGACAGGATTCATCTTTACGTCCCCGGTGACTCATGTATAGTCAGTACTCAGTAAATATTTGTAGAATAAGTGAGTGTTTATATTATTTATGTTGTTATTGGTATTTAATTGTTCATTCCTTTAGGTTGTAATTTACCTATTTCACTTTCGTATATTCTTTCTTTTCAACTAGGTTGAAAGGTACTTAAAGGGAGAGACTTAGACCTGTTTTGCTTATTATAGTACCTAGTACAAAGCATATAGGCTGTACTGGGTGAAGGTGTTGAACTAAACGTGTAGAGCCAGTGATATTTCTAAGGCTAAATCTCAGTTTTTTTCACCTTTGCTTAAAGGTCACATTTCTAAATGTTAAAGCATTATACTAGGATTTTTTTCAGGTTTTATACTTTTGTCCATTAATTTTATAGTCTAGTGTTGGATACAATAACTAGCTATTCTAGTTTAAGTATTTAATTGTTATGGGGCAGAGTAAGACTATATGGAGCCTGGGTGGGGATGGGCAGGAGGGGGGGTTGCTTCACTCAGCCACAACTTGCTGCCTGAAATACAGATAGGGCATGGTGGAGGTGGTGGCTGTGTCCCCTTAGTGGTTAGATTCATTAACTTCTGAGAACCCCTCTCTGGCTTAGAAACTCTTTGAAGCAACGAGAGGATTTCTATGTGCCTGTGTTCCCCTCAACTGCTCTCTCTGCCTCCACTTTCTTCTCTATTCTAATCTATTTAGCAGTCTTTGGGTCAGTGTCATGAAAATACAACTATTAGGTAAGTCATCGCCCACTTTAAACCCTTCAGTGGCTTGTCACTGCTTCTAGAAGGGGGTTTTCGACCAGAAGAATGTGATTTTTCTCTCAGATCTCAAAACCTTCAATTAAGCCACAAAAGAAAACCAGTCTTATGATTTAGCAGTTACATTGTTTTTTTCCCATAAATTGTATTTCCTACCTTGTTCACTTACTTTATTTTCTAGGGCGGGTCTTTTGATATTTTAAAAATTCAGATTCATTCTTAAAGGATAAAGCCTTCCTGCCATACAAATTAATCAAAACAACATGTCACAAGCTGTGGAAGAAATTCTAAAAATATTTTAAGTAACGGCAACATCATTGGAAAATATAAAAGGAAAAAAAGAAAAAGAAAAAAGACCTATGGTAGCTACCACAAAGGAAAGAAAACTAATTAGGATGCATAAATTCTAGCATGAATTTTAAAACTGAAATATTTTTTAACATAATTGTATATCCACATGTAATGGATATACAGAGATACTTTGTAAACAATACAGAGATACTTTGTATACTCTGCCCAGTTTCCCCCAGTGGTAACATTTTACAAAACTATAGCCTTAATATCACAACCAGGATAGACATTGATACATTTTATCCATCTTATTCAGGTTTCCCCAATTTTAATTATATTCTTATACATGTGTTTTTATTTTATTTAAAATTTTTTTTTATTTCAGCATATTACGGGTGGGGGTACAAAAGTTTAGGTTATGTATATTGCCCATGCTCCCCCAACCCCCTGAGTCAGCTTCAAGTGTGTCCATTCCCCAGGCAGTGCGGTTCATGTATCTACAACCACAGCCAAGATACTGAATAGTTCCAAAACCACAAAGATCTCTCGGGTTGCCCTTTTGTAATCACAACCACCTTCCTCTCCCCAGTGCTGTTTTTAACACCTGGCAACCACTAATCTGTCCTCCAATCCTATAATTTTTCATTTCAAAAATGTTATATTATGGAATTATACAGTCTGTAACCTGTGGGATTGGCTTTTATCACTCAGCACAATTAGCTGAAGTTTCATCCATGTTTTTATATGTATCAATAATTTGCTCCTTTATATTGATAAGTAGTATACATTGCTGTGGTGTGTCTTTATGTACCAGAGTTTAACCATTACCGTTTTGATGGACATTTGGGCTGATTTTAGTTTTTGCCTATTACAAATAAGACTGCTATGAACAATCAGGTACAGGTTTTTGTGTGAACATAAATTTTTATTTCTCCAGGGGGAAAATGACCTTTAGTGTAATTGCAGGTGGCAGTTGCATATTTAGTTTTTAAGAAACTACCAAACTGCTTTCCAGAGTGGCTGTATCAGTTTGTATTCCCACTAGCAATGTATGAGTAATCTGGTTTCCCATATCTTCTCAAGCATTTGCTGATTCCACTATTTTTTATTTTAGCCATTTTGAATGGTATGTACTAATAGCTCATTGTGATTTTAATTAGCATTTCCCTAATGGCCAATGATGTTGAACATCTTTTCATGTGTTTATTTGCCACCCATATATCCTCTTTAGTGAAATGTTTGTTCATGTCTTTTGTCCATTTTCTAAGTGGATTGTTGGAGAGTTCTTTATATATTTTAGATACTAGTCCTTTGTTGGATATATGGTTTGCAAATATTTTCTTCCAATTTGTAGCATGTCTTTTCATACTTCTCACATGGACTTTCACTGAGCAAAAAATTTGATGTCTAGCATAATTTAAAAAATAGTTCTTATTAGGTTTTTTCTGGTGTAATGAATGGGCCTTTGAGAGTCTGATGAAAACTATAAACTTTTGTCAGAAAAATGTACATGCACACAAAATTTTGCATCTAATTTCATGGAGTTCATAGACTGTATAAAGTCAATTGATGGACCATGTTTTATGAATTCCAGCAATCCCACATAAGACTCCAGTGAGAGTTACCCTTCCCTTATCAAACAAAAAAGTGGGAAACCTCATAGCTTACAAAGTTAAGAGCAAGCTTCTTAGGCAGGCTTTACCTAGGGCTTCACTCAAGTGCTCTTTTCTCAGTAATACATTCCTTGACTTCTCTGGGAGACATTGCCAGATTGCTTCTTTAAGCTTTTGTAGGTTGAACAGCTACACCACAAAAACAATCTTTCTTTTACTGAACTCAGCCTTTTAGGCATCAGCAAATGAGTGAACTTCTGGGCATTCATACCTGTCAGTTATTTCAGTTTTAGCAGCACGACTCTCTTGTCTGTGTGGTGTACTATTTTTCTTGCTCTGACTTTATAAAAATGAGTGGAACATAAAAAAATAGAAATGAGATGCTGACAAATAAGGATGAGTCTGCTGAGTCCGATTCCATCATTAGCTGTGCCCAGAGAATCATCAGTATCAATTGGGCATTCACAGAACTTGTTCACGTATTTCATTATAAGGGGAAAAGAAAAGTAAAGCACATGTAGGAAAAGCTGAAATAGATGTTGTTGAATGTTCTGGCTAAAAGGAAATGTGAAATTAGGAGTGTTATTGTTAGGTCTCTGACAGAGGATCCTCAGCCTCTGTAAGTCTGCACATTTTCATCACAGATACAGTTATGTGTTTTAAGGATGGATTATTTACAGATGTAGGAGACCAATGGCATTTGCTCCCTCTGGCTCACAAACCTGTTGCTTCAACTTATCAAACTCCCTTGTGTTTACTGAAAAATAACAGTGTCCATGTCTGTGCTGCCCCTCATTCCATTTGGAGAACTCTTTTATCTCTTCACGCTTGCCTTACACTATCATGTTCTGCCAGTCCAGTGCTCTTCCTCCTTGTATCCTCCAGCTTCTCATGCATGTAGATGTTAGCATCCCAACCAGACTGTGAGCTCATCAATGAGAGGGGCAACATTCTATATATTTTAATATCCCTCCCAAGACAGCCTGAATGGTGCTTTGCACATAGTAAGTGACAATAAATTGACTTTTGGACATGAAAGAGGGACTTTGGAGATCTATTGCTAATGAGGAAATTGATGCCTTGGTAGGTTGTATCTTGCCCAAGATGCTTCAGTGATGATTGAGCATTGCGTTGACAATGAACAATACACTAACAGATGTATAGCATAAGGAAGATTGTAAAAGGGATGTTCAATAGATATAGAAAAATCTTTCTAAGGGCTTAATCACTCTGTGTGCAAATATATCCTGTGAAATACAAGTGAGTGTGACAGGCTTGGCGGAACATTTTGTTAGTAGCTAGCTTGCGCTCCTTTTTGTATTTTATAAACACCCTCTAACTTAGGCTGCACCATTTCAGACTGACTGGCTCTCCTCTTTCCTCCCCACCCCACCACCCCCATTAGTTTGAATTAATGAGATCCTATTGAATAGTTATTGTGGTGTTTTCTTTCTAATCTTCAGACATCTCCCTACTGAGTTTACCAAATAATTCAACTCTTTCACTTAAAGCTGCTTAGACCTGCATAATTCTAGTCTGAAACAGGTCTGTAGACACCACTGTGTATTCAATAATAGGTTTATTTCTACAATGCTCTCTGCTTACCCATTTCCATCGTGTTGGCACTGAAGGATTTTACCTCGGCTTGGCCTTACCTCCCAGTTGTTTGCTGTTCTTTCCTTCTTCTCCAGTTACTACAACAGTTATGAAACACAATTATAATTCTGCATTCCTAGGTTAGTTTGAGGAGCTGTGGCTCAAAATTTCCTTCTAAATATAGAAGGTTTCAAACTGAGGTGGCAATAGAATTGCCTTAATAGTTGCTACTCTGCCCTTTGAATTTTCAAACTGTAGGGCCACCATTCAGCTCTATAAAATCAAATAAAATTCTATAGGGCTTTACAGTCTTATATCTATTTGATACAACGTGCTTCCAAATTCCTGATCCCTGTAGATTCCTCCAGGCTATCTGGTTGAGGCTGAGCAGGGTAGGTCCATTTCAGAACCCAATTACTGCTGAATCATTTTGATCAGTCTAATATTGAGTGATTCTGGGTGATTTTATTTGAAATAAAAATTCAAATGCCTCAAAAACCCTTTGTATATGCTTAACACATAATAATAATAATGATAATAATCATAGTTGCAGCTGGCATTTCATGAGCACTTCTGATAGGCATTAAGTGTTCTCTCTTTTTACTCTATCAAATCTCTTAATCCTCACAATAATCTTATGAAGTAGGTACTATGACTAGCTCTACTTGACCGATGAGAAACTGGCCCAGAGAGGTGAAAGAACGGACTTAAAGTCATGCAGTTAGAACCCAGCACAGCTGATATTCAATGTAGCCGGTTCCCAAACCCATGCTCCTGACCACGAGGCCTTTGCTGCATTTTAGCTAAGCAAGTCACTGTCTTTCAGACCATACGTATGTTACAAAAGGACTTTGTGCTGAGGCTGCAGAGAACATGGGGCAGGGGTCAGACAGGCTGCACTTACATCCTGCTCAGCCACTTCAAGCTGCTCAACCTCATTGAAGTGGCACAACTTTGCTGAGCTTTTCTTTCCTCACATGTCCAATGGGCACAGGAGCATGGGAGGTCCTCTTACCTGAGGATAGTGGGTGTGATACTGTGAAATATATATAGTATTTGGTCTTCTTCCAGTTTCCAGGCATATAATCCCTAAAAATCTCTGGAATCTCTCAAGTGATGTCGATTGGTATGCTAATGAGGTGACTGGTAGCTGGGGGTCCCTAGATGGCTTCAGGATGGGGGCTGGCCACAGAAAAGACCAAGGCAAGATTAGAGGATTAGGACTTTCAGCCCCACCCCTGACCTCCAGGGAGGGGAGAAGGACTGAAAATTGAATTGATCACCAACGGCCAGTGAGGTAATCAATCATGCCTATGTAATGAGGCTTCCATTAAAGACCCAAAAGGACTAGGTTGCAGAGCTTCCAAATAGCTGAACTCGTGGAAGTTCCTGCAGGTTGGCACACTCCATGAGGGCATGGCAGCTCCATACCCCTTCCCACATATCTCACTGTGTGCATCTCTTCATCATACCCTTTGTAATAATCTGTAATAAACCAGTAAGTGTGTTTTTCCTTGAGTTCTATGAGCCACACTAGCAAATTAATTGAACCCAACTAGGAGGGCATGGGAAGTCCAACTTCTAGCCAGTTGGTCAGGGCACAGGTAAAACAATTGGGGACTTCTAATTGTCATCAGAAGTGGGAGACAGTTTTGTGGCACTGAATCCTCAACCTGTGGAGACAGTGTGGGAATCGAACTGGGTTGGAGCATACCCAGTTTGTGTTCACGGCAGAACTGATTGCTTGGTTGGTGTGGGGTGGGGGGAATGCCACATGTCTGGTGTCAGAGGTGTTGTGAGAGTATAGTAGGAGAAACTGTTTTTTCTACCTAGTAGGTCTCAGGGAACATTCCTCAAAGTGAATCTCCTTGAAATGGGGCCAAAACTTCATAGGAAACAGTATTAGAAAAAAGATTTGCCTGGGGTTCTATTTTTTGAAAATGAAACTAAAAGTATGAAAATAAATATATTTATAAAGTTTATGTTTTGTTTCCTTGGCTAACAGGGAGCATAGGATCACAGTTAGGAACACAGGCTCTGGAGCAGAATGTGTTTCGATACCAGCTCTGCCCTCACTATGTAATCTTATGCAAATTACAATGTTCAATTTTGTGCTAATTCTAAGAAGGAACAAAAAGTGAATCACGTCTCTGTGTGTGTATGTGTATGATTAGTGGGGCGGAACATGAATTTTTCTGACAAAATTGATTGCACACGTAACATCTATGCTGTCACATTTGATTTTTCAGAACATGATTATGAGGGTCATTTTTATTAGCAATACCCAAGATCTTCTATTTTCTCATGGAGGGGAGGAGGTACTCTTATTCCTTTCATATTCAAATATTATCTTTGAAGCCACTGTCTTGTCATGATTTTTCTCTTTTTTACTTTTGAATAGGTCTCTGCCACATTCTCATTGACCAACAGCATCATATATCATTTCAGTATTTCTACGACACTTTTCTTAATGATATGAAAATTTTTATGCTTTTAAGAAGATTTCTAATTTTATTTTAAATTGATTTGTATTTTATTTACGATATTTGGTAACCACACCAAGATCAAAGCAAACAAACTATATACAAAAAAAGCCACTGGTTGTCTAGTGGTTAAGAAAAAACAAATCTGTTTCTCTATAAAGAGGGCATGGCTCTAGCATGGATGCTAGTATCAGATGGAGTAGAGGGAGGAGGCAGAGAATGAATAGGGATGGAATTGCTGTGTGGGTTTAATTTTATAAGCGATCAGTTCATTTTTTGAATATTTTTATGTTTAGGTGGGTTTGCTTCTTGGTGTAACCTTGTAATGGCAGGGACTTGGAAAGAAATATTCAGGTAATAAGGACTTCCTATATATTCCTCTCAGGGCTGCTGTGAGGATCATGGTTGTAGAATATATAGCTCAGTGCTGCCTGACCATTACTTGTTAATTGTTTTTGTAAAAGGCATATAAGCATGTTCAAAGACAAAATTATGGTCATAAGTTTTATGTTCATTCTGTCTTAGAATAGTTTATTTAGATGCAGAAACATGAGAGATCCAGAATTTCATAAAGTCAACTGATTTTTTTGTATGTAAGTTGAATGGTATATTTACTTTCCTCTTTAACTAAAAAAAATTTTTTTTAGCCTGTTTAAATGGTCTAATACTTTTCTTTAGCGTTAACTAGCAATCAAAGATATGAGGATGTTATGTATTCCTCATAAGTTTAAAATATTATATCTTTTGTATCTTCATGTTCTTTTAATAACATTGTGGCTATGTTCTAAGGCCCCAAATCATTCCCTGGTGTCTGCCAGGAAGACTTTGGAAATACTTTGGCTTGTCTTTCCCAGGAAACATTTTTGGAAAATGTAGTACAATTTTTTTAAAAAGTACTTGAATGTGAAAAATTTAGAAATTGCACATGGAGAACTCAAGCTTCAGGAAATAAAAGGAAGTATAGAGCATGGCATTTATATAATGAAAACCTACACCACGTGAAGAACTTAATCAGTTGGAACTTGCCTAGCAAATACAAACTTGTTTTATTATTAAACTTGATGTAAAAGGAGGCACAGCATGGTTTAGCCATGTGGCTCAGCAAATGAGCATGGAACTTACTACTCTTTACTGTGCAAGAGGAGTCATTGATAGTTTTGAGAAAATCCAAATGCAGTAGCACCCTTGGTCATCACTCAAGATGACTCAAGGAATGTAACTTGTGACCTACAAGGGTGCTACTGCCAGGATGTGCATGAAGTATTAGTAAAACTTAATTCAAATCCTTTTATAAAAACATAAAAATAGAACTTTTCATATTCTCTTTCTTGCCAAGTACATCCTTGGGGATTACTGTACTAAATGTCACAATTCAGGTTGCTATATGCCTGTCTTCTTAAGAGATGTCCCCAAAGTACTGCAGTGGGGCTGTGGCCTGGGAACCAGAGCCTGGCGGGGCCTGAAGAGTAGGTCCCCAGCCTCAGGTGTGCAGTGGGAGGGGCTAAAGGTGAGGGGGCCAGTCTCCTTGTCTGTCCCATTCAGAATTCTCAGGCATCCGCTCTTCACTGTCTTCCCATCTTTAGCCTTCATTTGTTCACCTGGGAGCTCTTTGAGGGCTGGAACACTTTCTGGTCGTCTCTGTATAATGCCTGGCTCATAGCTGGTGTACCATGAGTGATGCTGGGTCTTTTTTTTTTTTTTTTTTTTTAATTGAGACAGAGTCTCGCTCTGTTATGTGGGCTGGAATGCAGTGGTGTCATCATAGCTCACTGCAACCTCCCGCTACTGGGCTCAAGTGATCCTCCTGTCTCAGCTTCCCAAGTAGCTGGGACTACAGGAAAGCACCACTATGCCCAGCTAACTTTTACAACTTTTTTGTAGAGACAGGATCTCACTCTTGCTCAGGCTGGTCTCAGACTCCTGACCTCAAGCAATCCTCCTGCCTTGGCCTCCCAAAGTGCTAGAATTACAGGCATGAGCCACTGTGCCTGGCTATTTTTCATTTTTAATTGTGGAAAAATATACATAAAATTTACCATCTTAACCATTTTTAAGTGTATAGATCAGTAATGCTAAGTCACATTGTTGTGAAACTATCACCAACATCCATCTCTAGGACACTTTCATCTTGCAGAACTGAAACTCTATCCAATAAACAGTAAGTCCCCACCTCTGCTCTTCCGCACCCCGGCAGCCACCATTCTACTTTCTGCTTCTGTGAGTTTGACTACTTTAGGTTCCTCATATAACTGGAATCATACAGTATTTGTCCTTTCTGTCTGGCTTATTTCACTTAGGATAATGTTGTCAAGGCTTATCCATGTTGCAGCATGTGTCAGAATTTTATTCTTTTTTAAGGCTGAATAATGTCCCAGTATATATACATATTTGTACAGTGGAATATTGTTTATTTATCCATCCATCTGTGGATGGATACTTCTGAGTGCTATTTTTAAAGGGGCAGACACACCCAGAGGCAGATCCAGGTGTGTGCAACCGGCAGAGAGGTTGGTTAGCTTGACAGTGGACTGCATCCCCCCACCGTGATCGTGCGGCTGCGATCTCTGGCCCTCCGTGCAAGAGAGGCCACAGAACTGTCTTGTCACTGTGCTCCTCTGCCTCATCTGGTCAAAATCGGATTCTGGCTTTTGAGTAGCCTATGAGCCAAGCAATAAAGGTGAAATTTTCAGCATGCTTACGCTGGCCTTCTTGGAGTTCTGAATTATTCCTATTCTGGGAGTGGTAAGTGGGATAATGTCATGGGTAATAGGTTTTCCATGTGTGTGTGAACTAATGTGAAAGAATAAAGATGGAGGGGATTATTTTTCAAATTCAAATTTTTATTTTGCCTCATATAGGTACTACATGTACTATAATTAATTTTCTATGTTTTTTTATTTTATATATATATATATATAGGGTTTACTATTTGAACCATTTTCTGAGTGTACAACTCAGTGGTATTAAGTACATTAATATTGTTGTGCAACCATCAACACCTTCAGAACTTTATCTTCCCAAACTGAAACGTCGTACCCATTAAATACTAACTCCACATTCCCTTCAATCCCCAGCTTCTGGTAACCTCTATTCTACTTTCTCTTTCTATGAACTTGACTATCTAGGTATCTCAGATAAGTAGAATCATATAGCTTTATATCCTTTTGTGACTGGCTTATTTCACTTAGTGTCTTTAAGGCTCATCCATGATGTAGCATGTGTCATTTTATTCCTTTTCAAGGCTGAATAATATTCCATTTCATGTATGTACCACATTTTGATTATCTATTCATCCATCGATGAACCTTTGGGTTGTTTCCACCTTTTGGCTATTGTGAATAATGCTGCTATGAACTTGGGTGTACAGATATCTGTTTGAGTACCTAGTTTTAATTCTTTTGGGTATAAACGTGGAAGTTGAATTGTTGAATCATGTGGTAATTCTATGTTTAATTTTTTGAGGGTTCATCACACTGTTTTTCTGGGGGAGGGTATTTTATGTAGATAGCAGCTATTTATTTTATAATTCTGTCTGTGCAGTTTTCCTATCTAATTAGAGATTACTCCTTGACCCCTATCTCCACAATGCTGATAATGTCAGGGCAGGATGCAGAGCTCTGCTGGTGTGTTACCTGGGGACTCCTGCAGTAACTGCTCTTGTTTATTATTTTCGTTGCAGATGCGGAAGCCATGGAGTTGAGCTGCAGCGAAGTACCTCTTTATGTAAGTTGCTAAGTGTTGGGCTTCAGGTCCAAGTGGCCCTTTCTTAACTCAGTACCCTGTGACTGGAGTGGGAAGAAATGTTTTGCTTGCAATTGAGTTAAGGCTTTTTAAGGACAGCACACTGAGTATAACTGTCTAGTTCAAGTATTTGCACGGAGACTTTTAAAAAACTGGTTGGCTCCTGTTTTCAAAGTCTAGGTTTTAACTATGTTTATTTCAGTCATTTTTTAACTGTTTAATTTCTGGACTCAGAAACACTCAGTTCACTCATCTGAGTTATTTTTGAACATATGATAATATCCTGATAATAGTAAAGAATTTTTCTGTGTGTCTTTTTGGGGAAAGGTTTGGTGATAATTGTTTTGGCTAAAAGTATGAAGTGGGACTTCAAAGGGGAAAGTTCTGGAACATATACAGAAGTAGGGAGAGATTGGGGGACAGAAATGCCCAAAGAGATTCCTAGTCAGATAGGCCTTCTGGGTTGAGGGAGGATTCGGTTTCTCAGTTCTGGTTGTAACTGCACACATAAAATGGTAGCTGGCTTCATCTTTCTTCCTGCCTTCTGATTTCAGGCAAAACTTCCTTCCCAAGGAAGGAACTGTGTTGGTGGGAGATGGGCCTGGCCAGGTGGGCATGGATGAGTAAGGGAACTGCAGTTTACAAGGAAATATCAAGGAACTGGAACAAATTTAATCAGAATCCTCAATGGATGAAAATACATTCATCTACTTCCCACACTTCACTACTCAGCCAGAGTGCTTACCCTCCCTCCCCACCTCCCTCCCACACAGTACACATACTACTCTATTCTCTGGAGGAATACAAAATCATAAAATAAATGGGTTTCAGAATAATAAAAAAGCTGCCTCTTGGGTTACTCAATGGTCTATGGTGTTCTCTCTAGGTTGTGATTTGCAGGCTATAAAATGTGTCTGTAGACAGTTGGGCTCAGCCCAGCCATAATTAAAGATAAAAAAAGACTGGTCCTAGGCTAAATTGTAAAGTACTCCCAAGTCTTACTGTTGTTTTTTTGTGCCTTTCTCCTCCTTAGCTATAACTCCTACCACCCTGTTCCCCTTCCTCCAAACAGACAGACAAATCCACCAACTCAATCATGATAGAAAACCTTGCAGTTGACAACATCCTAGTTGTAGCTATTTTGAACACAAACCTACTAGATTATGACTAGACTAGGGGAAGAGCCAACATACACTGCCTAAGGAGAGAAGAGATTTAAATGAGCCAAATAAAAGCAAAAAAAGTTTTTCCAATTATTAAAAAATATACTGATTAGAGTAAAATGGAAAGTACAGAAAAGTGTTAAGAAAAATAAATCACAATCTCAATCTCAAAGAAAATGTTGTTATATTAAAATATTAATATTTTATCAATTGTAAGGTATATTTTTTCCTCATTTTAGCATCTCTGAAATTGAAATGCTCTTACATTCACCGTGCATCTTGGCAGATGTCATCACCTATACATGTGTGACTTTGTTCAGAGTGGTTCATATTTTCACATCAGTTTACTTGTATGCCTCAATGGTGCTACATAAATTAATCGCTTTCAAAATTATTTCATTGTGATTTGGCATTAAAAGGCCAAGTTACTGTGTACAAAGAAAGTCATGAAAACAGCAGCATGATACATGAAAAAATCTATGTATAGGCCAAGCGCGGTGGCTCATACCTGTAATCCTAGCACTTTGGGAGGCTGAGGTGGAGGATCCCTTGAGGCCAGGAGATCAAGATCAGCCTCTGCAACATGGTGAGACCCTATCTCTACAAAAAAACTTAAAAAATATAGCTGAGTATGGTGGTGCGTGCCTATAGTCCCAACTACATGGGAGGCTGAGGCAGGAGGATCCCTTGACCCCAGGAGTTTAAGGAGGCAGTGAGCTATGATCTTGCCACTGTACTCCAGCCTGAATGACAGAGTGAGACCTTATCTTAAAAAAAATCTCTATATAAATGAATTCAGAAGTCATCTTTTGATAAGTATAAAATAAAATTCTAGGTAAATAAACATTACATCATAATTGGCATTTGTTTCTTTTTTAGTGGAATATAAAATACATATTATAAATGATGATATTTTAGCCAAAATACATTAAATATATTTAATGTAACTGACTCTTACTATATATGGGTTGTGTCTTATTTTTTTCACTTAACATTTTTTGTCGATATTATCACAAACTGACTTATGCCAATCTGGCCATTTGGCCTCTCCAGTAAGAGGTCAGTAGGGATGTATTATAATGAAAACAAATCTTAAGCCAAATTCTACCAAATGAGTAATATGCTTACAGAACAGACACAAAAACTATACTGCAACTTGTTTCTGTATCTTGTATCTCTCTGCCCTTCTATCATTAGAAGTTTGATAGATATGTGCTTCTAGTTTCTCCCAGTTTGCTATATTTTGGTTTATAAATGCTTAATATTTTTTCTTATTCATACATGTGTTATATTTTGTATGCTTATTTATTATAAAAATTAGAAATGTGCAAAGAAAAAATTGAAACTATCATGAATTAACATGCACTGTTGACATTTTAATATATATTCTTCCAGAGGTTTATCTGTGTCTGTGTTAACTTCTATCAAGGGTCGTTTGGTGTTTACTTAGATGATATTGTGTTTCTCATTTGATTGATTGTGATGTATTAGATCTCTTACTTTGGTGCTTTTATGTGCGTACTTCTTAGTTGTTATAACTGGTTCTTTTGGAAAAATAAAGTAAAATAACTCTAGCAAGTGTATGATACCCTCCCCGTAATAGGAAGTTGTGAACAGTTCATAACATATTGGGATACTATATTAAAATTATAAAATAATACTATGCATATTTGTATGCTAATGTCCTAGAAAAAAATCTCATTACAACAGGCTTTTAAAAATATATAAATTAACAAGATTTATCTCAAGGAGAATTAGGTTACATAAATGGAGCAATAATCAGGGAGGAAAAAAGTTAACTGAAATTATTTCCCAATTTCTACCTACCTTCTCACAAAAAAAAAAGGGGACACCTCATTCAGAGGCTGAGGGATCTTCTAAGTTGATTGTTTAGTTCATTGATTTTAACCTGTTTTGACTGAATTCTTGTAACCTTCTTATAGTTAAAATGCCTCTTTGTCTCTATTTTTTTGGTCACCATTCCTAAAGATGATAGAGACGTCTTTATACCCACAGAAAATCTATGGATGTAAATCTTTGTTTATTTCCCATGCATTTCATTTGCATTCATGAAGAAAACTTTAAATTTTATTTTTAAAGATTTCTTCTTTTGTGTCTTCCACTGTTGTTTCTGTTGTTTTCCCTTTCTAGAAAAACTAATATTCAAGGGTCAGACTATTTTGCCTTTTTTTGGGTGAGGGGGGTTGAATTTTGGATGCATGTTTTTATTTCTGTTAAGTTTTTTTTTTTTTCCTGCTTGCCAACAGACTTTTAGATTCCATTACTTTTAGTTTCTATGCAGCATTTTCAAATCTTGGCCTTCTTGTGCCCACATAATTTTATAAAGGTAATCTTCTATATTTTATTGCGAGCACAAAGCAAGAATTTAATTTTTTTTCTGTACCTCCCCAGCAGTGTGTTTCAGAAGGAGGTACAGTCTTGCTTATCTTTAGGAAGGAGACTCTATCTTCATCTTGGGGAAGCAGGGATATTCCTCAACTCAGCCACAGACTCAGTCTAATTTTTAAAATAAATCATGGTGGCCCACTGAGTTGCCACTGCAGGAGAAGAGAAACAGTGCTCTATAATAAGATCAGAGAAGAAGCAGGAGTTGGCAAGACTAGCAAACAACAGCTTTATAATATCGATTTGCAGAACTTAGGGATATGAACATTGCAAATCCAATTTTTAGCTCTGAGCAGCTTCCTGCATTTGTGCTTGAGGGAACACTGAAGGAACAGCTCTGGGCTGTTTGTGCCCAGTAGAAAAAATAGCAGAGGCTTACAGTCTGGCATGAGGTCTAGGCTTCATTTTTAGATTGAATGGTAAAATGGTATTACGAGGTGTTTTAAGCTAGCAAAGAGTTGTGGTGGTGAAGCTAATGAGAACTGTAAAAGCCTGGAAAAGTGTAACCATTAGAATCAGTGTAACCAATCTAAGATGTTTATTTTTTTTGGCTTAAAACTCCTTGATACCACTCTGGAATAAGTCCTGTCCCAAAAGTCATAAAGTTATTTTTATTTTGTTTGTTTTCTGCTTATTGCTTTTAGTCTTATTTTTATTATTTTCTAGTTTCTACATAAAAAGATAGGAAGCAATGCAAGGACAGCTTAACAGGAGAGATTTTGCTTACTGAGTATTTAATTGAATTTTGAGAGAGTAAGAGATTTTGCATTCACAAGCCAACTGTGTGTTTTTGTTGATGAATGTTTTTTGATTACTTTTTACATTGTTTTTCGCTAAATTTTTGTGAATCAAAGAGGGTTATGAAACAAATTCATGTTCCACTTACTGATTTATTTATTAATCCAAGAACTTTTTTACACTAATTATTTTTATTTTTATATATAATGTATAATTAATGTTAGCCTTTCTAAAATATCAGTCTAGTACTATGACTAAAACAGAAAAGCTCTTCCTTGAGAAATTGTTGGTTCCAAAGTTTTTCCCTTTTTTCTCAATAAAACCAGCTTTATTTTAAGTAATTCTTTAAATAAAACTTGCTCATTACACAGAATATAATAATAAATAAAATTATAAAGAAGAAAGTGAAGATCATTTGAAATTCTACTTCTGAGAGAAATTCATTAGTATTTTGGTGACTGTCCTTTCAGGAATTTGTTTTTGCAAAGGTACACACACACACACACACACACACACACACACACACACACACACACACACACACACACACACACACACACACACTGTTCCATAAATGTAACCCCCATTTTATACTCTTCTTCCTAGACTCCAAGGTAACTCTTTGAGTTGCCCACTTTACCTTCTGCAGTGGTTCTCAGCAGCATCAGCATCCCTGGGAACTTGCTAGAAATGCAAATTCTCAGACCTTCTGAATCAGACACTCTGTGGGTGGGGGCCAGCAATCTGTGTTTTAACAAAACCTTCAAATGATTCTGATATGTGTCAAAGTTTGAGAACCACAGACTTAGTGCAAACATTTCTATGCTTTTCTTTACTCTATGCTTTTACATATAAAAGCTTTAATAGAATACTTTTTAAAAGCCTGGATCATATTACATGGACTTTTGTATCTTTTCCAACTCAGCAGTACTTTGTAGAAACTCCTCCAAGTCATCAGGCATAGCTCTAATTCATTCTTTTTAATGAATGGGTGTGGATCAAGCCCTTCCCAGTTGAAGGGCATTCACTTTGTTTCAGTGAATTCACCAGCCATCCTTGTTACATCCTTATATGTCGATACTTTCATCTCTATGGGATAGATTCCTAGGAGTGAAATTGCTGGATGAAGTGTGTTCACATTTAAAATTTTAATGAATTGCTTTGCAAATGAGATGTAATATTTCACATTTTATTTAGCAACTTTCAGAAATATTTAATGTCTATTTAGTTTTAATAACTGATAATTATGAAATTAGAGATGTTCTCATTTTCATTGTGCAAAGAAAGGTAGTGTGTTAAATTTTGTACATTGATTAAGTTTATAAAAGGTTAAAAATATTCACTTGCTTGTTTTAATCTTCCTGTATAAGCATCCAATCCATGGAGATTTTTATAACATGTGCAGAGGGTGCATATGTGAGCCTGTGCATGTGGGCTCTTGCTCTCTTCCACCCTTCTGACATATTGTGCAGACGTGTCAATCGTAGCAACTGACTAAGAATAATCATTTCTTTCTCTGGAGGCTGCAAATTGTATAACTGTTTGGGCAGTGAAGTTTTTGCTTCAGTAGCTCGTCGCCAGCTGGATCTAATCTGCTTCCCTAGTCCCTTAGTATTTTATGTTTACATTATTCTTTTATTCTGAGTCACAGCCTCCTGCTGTGTTTGATCCCAAGTGTGTTGGCTGCTGCTGGGCTCACGGTGTGTGAGCTGAAGGTGTAAGCTGAAGTGTAGAGACCTGACCCATGCTTTAGGTAGCTGAGCTAACCTCTCTCCTCTTCAGCCTTTTCTAATTTCTGGGTGTTGGTGTGTCAGCCTTGAATACTTGTTGGAGCATACTCCTCTTGGATCCAGCCTTCCAGAGGGGGAGACCCGGAGGACAGGTCCCAAGTTGTCTGGGTGGATTCTTTGAGTCCCAGCGCTGCTTCCTAGCCCAGGAAGCAGCTTCCTATTGAGGCAGTAAGTGACCTGGTGGCTTTGCTCTGTGCTCACCTGGCAGGTGCCTCCTTCCGGATTCCCACAGATTCCCTCTGGCTTCTGGTTCCTGTTGAAGGAAATCCTGTCCTCCAGACGCTGTTCTTCTTCCTTAGTGGCTCTGCAGCCCCCAAGGGCCACCTGTGACTGGCCTTTCTCACCCCTCAACTCGGAACGTTAGTCTGTGAATGCACCTAGGGACCTTTTCCTGGCCACCCCTATGAGGGAGAGTGACATACTTGACTAAGTTAATTCAGCTGGTTTGACACTCCGGATTTTTAAATGTTGTATTAGAAATCATAAAATAATTGTTTTGCTCAGAAAGTTTGTTAGTGGTAGATGCCCCAGTTGGGGTTTCCCCACCTTCACCAATTGATGAAAATGACCTCCCTGCTGCTGTCACCACATCTCGATTCTCTCTTGGGCCAGGTACTCAAGGACGACCTTTTGTCCTCTTTTGCCCTACAGTCACCCTTGAGCTTCTGACATGAAGAATGGTGCCATTTCCTGGACCTTAAAGTGTCTCACTTCTCTCACTTCTTTTTTTTTTTGTCCCACTAGAAGATGCTGCTGGTAACTAAGTCTAGGCAAGCTCTGACCTTCTAAAGCTCCTTTGCTCACAAAAGCCAGGCCCAATAATTGATGGTCATTTGTTCCATTGAGCTCCCCAGCTCAAGTTAATAGAAATTTCATTGGCTCCGATGTTGGAGGGTATAGGTGAGGGTGTCTTTTGAAATATATCAGTACAGCTCATTCTAGCTTAGCAAGCAGAATCAGGAAGAGCTTTTGCCTGAAATCAACTTCTAGATCACACATTTACCTTTTGCAAATTTGTTTTTGCAAGTTATATTAACATTACCTGTGTCTTGACTTAAACACGGTAGTATGTGCATTTCAACTAATTGTCGCTCGTTGGGTGGTTTCTTGTTTAAGCTGTGCTCACTGAGGTTGGCTCGCTTTCTCTGCTGGCTCTTGTTTTCTACTAACTTCATTCGACCTTTTCCTACCCTCTCTGCTTGGCCTTGCTTTTGTCGCTTTGCCTTTTCTCCTGTTTTCCTTCTGAGGGGCAAACAAATTCCAAAGCAGCATTTTCTAGTCATAGAGCAAAGAGGACCATGGTAACTATTCTTCCCTGGCTGGCCAGCAGCCACAGATGGCAACTCCTGTAAAGCCCTGAGCTCCTCAGCTGCCGTGAGAAATGGCTTGATTGTTCTGGCAGGAGCCCGCTGCTCAGACTTGAGCAAAACCTTTGACTTAGAAATATTATGTAAATCATCCATTAGCTTCACCCCGTCCAGATTCTAAAAGAACCAGTATCCTTTCCTCTCAGCACAGTGGCTCTTTATCGTGTTCGCCCCTCTGCTGTCACTGTGGTAGATGCCACAGTAAGGTATAGGTGAGGTGTCTTTTGAAATATATCTGTACAGCTGATAGGTGATAGGCCTGAAGGTGAGATGCACAACCACAGGAAACTGCAGGAAGAGTTAGTCCCAGCACCTGTCTTTGAAGGAATTTCTTTGCAGGTATGGGCTTGAGGGCCGTGGGTAAATAAGTATCAAGTGTTCTTAAAGTCTGATATTGTCTCACTTCCTATATTTCAGTGACAGCTCTCACAATTTTGAGTAATGTGCAGCCTGTATTTTTAATAAAGAACTTGAAGTAACTGACATTTTTGTTCTATTTGGTTTTTAAAAATGTGTTCCCATCTAAGCAAGGATTTTAGGCATGACAGATATGGGTCAGGGTTTTCTCTGGGAGAACCCTCAGTAGGAAAAATAAGATGTGATCCAATTAGAATGTTTTATTTACATATTCTAGAAAGGCAGCCTTTACTGAAGGTGTGAACATAGCGATATTGCCTTTCAGCAATTCCTCCCTCTCGCTTCTGAGGGTGTGCATGTTTTAAATAAGTGTCTCTAGCTCCTGCCTCCTTTTCCTCTCCGTAACTTGATATAGTCTGGCTTTAAACCTACTGTTGTTACCAAAACTGATCTTATGAAGGTCACGCTAATTTTGCTGTTGCTTAACCTAAGGTGTACTATTTTTAAGTTCTCATTTAGTGTCATGCACTGTAATAGAGAATGAAAAATAAGGTCCCAGGTCCCTGCCCTCCCAAGTGGGGTACAGACAATAAGTAGGAGAACAAATTAAAAAATAAGGATTTCAGATGGTGGTATGTATTAGGACAGTACAACTCTATGATTTGGTAGAGAATGGTGTGTGTGTGTGTGTGTGTGTGTGTGAGAGAGAGAGAGAGAGAGAGAGAGAGAGAGAGAGAGAGAGAGAGAGAGAGAGAGTGATTAGTCTCTCCAGGAGTCCCTGGAGAGGTTCTAGCAGAGGGATCAGAGAGCACACAGGCCCTGCAGTGGAAAGGAACTTCATACATTTCAGGGACAAGAAAAGGCCAGTGAGGCTGGTGCGCTGGGAGGGAGAGGAGAGGAGACAGGTTGGAGGCGGGTGGGGCTGGGTCCTGCCATGAGAAATTGGCAGGGGAGTTGTGTGATTTTATTTATATTTAAAGAGTGTACTTTCCGTGTCCAGGAACTCTGCTGGTTCTCCTTCAAGTTACCTCTCTGTCTGTTGTGCTTTCTTCTCTTTTAGGTGGGGTTTTCCCAGGGCCACTCCTTTCTCCTCTCTGGGCGAGCTCATCTATTCTGGGTACTTAAACCACGACTCCTCCCAGGAGGCTCCCACGCGTGGGCCCTCTTGGCCTGACCTCTACGCGGGCCTTATCTTTTACTTGCTGCTGGCCTGTTTGCTATTACCACTCAGTTATCCAGCCTTCACTTCAAATCCAGACGGTTATATTTTTAAAAAAGCTTCTCAAGTTCTCCTCTAAGCAACCCCTCTTTCCAACTTCCTGATTTCTATTCCCATACTGCCGTTCTCCCAGACGTCCCACTTTAAGTCTGAGTTTTTATAATTCCTTTGTCCTTTATCCTCTGTAGTTGGTCAGTCATCGAAGCCAGCTGATGATCTTGGCTGTGCCTTTTCTCTCCTCTGCCACTGTCCTGATTCACCTTTGGACTCTTGCCTTTAGCTGCTTCACAGTTGCCATTTTCTTGGACTTTGTGAATACTTTATTCTTCTTGAATATTGATTATTTCCCTGTATTCATTTCTTGATTTGCGGCCATATCATTTCTCTGTTCTAATCAGACAGGTCCTCTTTCTACCCTAGAGGGCTTTCTTCACTCTCTTATTTCTAGAACTTTGCCCAAACTGTTCTAATTCCATATGCAGGACTATCCCTAAGGTAGGAATGGGATATAATGTTGTATCTAGGTTATGACCCTGGACAGCCATGTATTTGGTATCTTCTGGCAGTTTTCTAATGCTTGTTTCTGCTGTATTGGTTAGGTTACCATTTGGAAGCTGCTTCCTACCTCTTGGGTACTTTAGCAGCAGTCAGGATATTTTGCCACCCCTATTGCCTTGGATATATATAGCCTATGTCCTGAAGGGCTGGGCTTTCCAAAGGCAAAGCCGATTTAAAGAGGATAACAGCTTCCTGCTTTAAAAAAAATGAATTAGAAAAATTAAAATACCATACTAATAGTATTTAAATTTAAGTAGGGCAAATTATTTGCAGCAAAACAGAAACTTGAGTCCAGTGAAATAGCTTTAAAAAATAAACATTTTAAATATACCTGTTATGTGTGAAATAACAGGTATACTCTTTAATGGGTTCTCATTTAATTTTCACAAAAACTCTATGAGGTAGGAATTATCCTCCATTTACAGAGAAGGAAACTGAGGTTCAGTGGAGCAGGGTTGGTGTTCCTTCCTCTGCATTTATTTACTCTTGGCCAGGAACTGTGATTGGCACAGAGCTAAGTGAGGTATGGCCAACTAGCTGAATTACGATGGAACTTGCGTTTGAACCCCAGTTCTCCTGATTCTCAGTCCAGGGTGTTCTTGATGACAGCTGTCTTATGAACACAGATTGTTACCCTTCATTATGTTGCAATGCCTGGTGCAGTGTCTGGTACACTGCAGCCTTTCAGTAAATGTTTGCTTATGAATTCCTGGACAACCGTTCAGGCATACTTGCTCTCGGACCCTTTACAGGAGTGTTCCAGACAGCAGCATGGTCATTGGGGAGGGTCCAGTTAACGAAATGGTTGATAATGAAAAATGATTTTTGGTCACATATATGGGATTATAGAAATCTTTTACATCATGAGTTCTAGCCATACTCTCCTCTCCGTTCCTCACGAGTGCCACATCTCTCATTACCCCAGACCTTTGTATATGCTGTTCTCTCTACCTGGCACCCTCTTGCCCCCTTCCCCCTCTGTATAATTAAATTCTTACTATGCAGGTTTCAATTCAAATGTCACACCTTCAGTATAGTCCTTTGGACACTCCACTTGACATTTTACATTTTAAAGGAGTTTTGTTGTTATTA
Source organism: Lemur catta (assembly GCF_020740605.2). Lineage (NCBI taxonomy): Eukaryota > Metazoa > Chordata > Mammalia > Primates > Lemuridae > Lemur > Lemur catta. Next base: position 46,426,943 of record NC_059139.1, read on the forward strand.
TTCTGTTCAGTGTCTCTTCTATTACAACACAAATGTAAGCATCAAGACAGAGACAAATTTTTTTTTTTGTCCACTGATTTTCCAATAACTAGTTCACTGCCTGGCACATGTCACATTCTTAATAAATATTTGTTGAATGAATACACAGTTCTAATTTTGTTCCATTTAATAAACAGTGGTTGAATTTCATCCTGGGGCACTCTTTAATTTTGTTGTTTGCTTATTTCTGTACTGTGAGTTTTCATAGTAGGTATGTGCCCATCACTATTTTGGGCTTAGGGCTGTGATTTTGGTTTTTTATACTCTAGGTACACAGAAAGACAAAGTCAAGCAGGAGGGAGCTATCATAATGGTCAGTAAATTTGGGAGGTTTGAGAGGAACACATCCCAGAGTTTGAGACTTATCTAAATTTTTAAAGTACTATATGGAATATGTAAAAATTATGCAATAAAAAAACTAAAGACATTTTTGTGAGGTGGATAATTCCTAGCTGAGAACCAGAATTTAACAGTGTGAGGCAGTTCTGTTAAAATTGTAGGGAATGAAAAGCTTACCTTCTCTAACAAGAAGATTCCTGAAGAATTTCCTAACTCAGGAAAGATTATCTGTGAGCCATTTTACATGAACATACTCTGCTCTCTTTTGATTCCTTTCTTTAGCATTCTTTATTAGTATCTGCCAGTACTTATCATTATTATAATCCATGTCTTTTGAAAAAAATCATTGTGTTAGTCCGTTTGCTGTTGCTTATAACAGAATGCCTGAAACTGGATAGTTTATAAGAAATGAAATTTCTTATTTCCTACAGTTCTGGAGGCTGGGAAGTCCCAGGTCAATGGGCTGCATCTGGTGAGGGCCTTCTTGCTGGTGGGGACTCTGCAGGGTCCCGAGGCGGCACAGGGCGGCACATGGCGAGGGCCTGAGTGTGCCAGCTCAGGTCTCCCTTCCTCTTACAAACCCACCAGTTTGTGATCTTTTGAGATTGCCTTTTTATCATTCAGCATAATGCCTTTAAGAACGAGCCAGTTTGTTGCATTTTCAATGGTTCATTTCATTCGTTTTTGTTGATGAGGAGTATTCCATGGTATGGGTGTCCACAATTTGTTTAACCATTCACCTATTGTAGGACATTTTTGGTTGCTTCCAGGTTTTGGCTATGATAAATAAAACTGCCATGAACAGTTGTGTATAGGTTTTTGTGTGGACTTGTCTCGGTGATAAATGTCCAGGATTGTGATTACTGGGTTGTATGGTAAGCACATGTTTAGTTTTTAAAGGAACTGCCAAACTATTTCCCAGAGTGGCTGTATCATTTTACATCCCCCCCAGCATTGTACAGGAGATCCAATTTCTTCTTGTATTTGGCATTGTCACTATTTTTTATTCTATGTAATAGCTGTTCTAATAGGAGTATAGTGATCTCATTATGGTCTCTGGTATAGAATTTTTTTCTTTTTATTCTGGTAAAATATACATAAATTATGTTATTTAATCTGCTTTTTAAGTATACAGATCAGTGGCATTAGTATGTTTACACTGTTGTGCAACCATTGCTACTATGCATCTCTAACATTTTTTTCATCTTTTCCAACTGAAACTCTGTACCCCCTGAGCAGTATGTCCTCGTCCCTCCTTCCCCTCCAGCCCCTGACAAACATCATTCTACTTTCTGTCTCTATAAATTTTATCACTCTAGGAACATTGGTGTACAAGTATCTGAGTCCCTACTTTTAATTTCTTTAGGTAAATACGTAGAAGTGGAATTGCTGGATCATATGGTAATACTATGTTTAACTTTTTGCGGAAGTGCCAAACTGTTTTCCACAGTGACTGCTCCATGTTACATTACATTCCCACCACCAATTCACGAATGTTCTATTTTCTCCACATTCTCACCAATTCTTGTTATTTTTCTGTTTTTGGCTTCTTCTTCTTTTTTTTTAAGTGGTAGCCATCCTAACAGATGTGAAGTGGTCTGGTATAGATTTTGGTAAACATGTTTGAAATGATTATGTAGCCATGCCTGGAGTAGGAATTTCTGATTAGGGAGGGTCCTCTCAAACCTTTCAAATTGCATCTAATCTTCACCTTACTTGAGGGGGAGAGTAAAGTTAGTTTATGCACCACTCTGAAATTATAGGCATTCCCCACTATTTGAATATATTTGGATCCTGAGTTGAGACAGCAAGAGTTTATATGGTGAGTCAGCAAAAAATACTCTATCTAAATCTGTTTGGGTAGGAAAAGTGAGAGATCAGATAACAGTAGATTAATCTGAAAAGTTACCTGAATCCAGTTGGAAAGCCAGAGTTCAGAGAGTGGAAGTTTAGAGAGTGCAAGTGATATCTCTATTTTAATGTCATTTGGCACATAGACAACATAGCAGGGAAAGCTCAACCAGTCAGTTTATGCAACTATATGTTTTATAGTTAAATTAGTGACATTTTAGTCAAATTGCCTAAATGGTGCTAAAGATAGTAAATATTCTTAATATCTTGCAAATCTAAATCCAGATGAATTTTGGGGTTTGGGGTTCTCTGATTCTCTCCTTTGATTCCTAGAAGGCAAGCCCTTGGGAAGTGTGAAAAAATAGGGAGAAACTGATTTCTCTGGGGAGTTTCCTGTGGAAATAGGGCCCCCAGGGGCCTGGCACTCAGGTGGTTCTCAGGCCCCAGGCCTGGCCAGCCTCAGGAGTTCCAGGGAAGGAGGGGAGGTCATGTGGCCCACAGGAGTCATTAACTAATATCCTAAATACCCTGATTTGATCATTGCACATTGCATGGATGTATCAAAATATCACATGTTCCCCATAAATATGTACAATTATTATATATTAATAAAATAAATAAGTAAATGTCTGTTGTGCTCACCTGTAACCTTCAAGCAGGTTAGGAGGGAGGGTTATGAACCTCGCCTCTTTTCCTTTTACTCTTTACTTCAATGATTTGAAAGTCTTTAAAAATCTTATTCTTTCCAAAACTGTGTGTTATGAGTATTGCCTATCATTGTGTAGAGGTATATGTAAATGCCACTCTCACTTTCCACAGTCATCTGGTTTTAAAAGGTAATTTTTTTAAATAAAAAGAGTAACTTTGTGTGGGTGTGTGTGGGTGGGAATATGGGGAAGGAATGGGAGAATGGCATTTAGGACATTTCCTGATTTGACTAAGGAGACTTGCTGGGAGATCTGTGCTTCTCCCCAGGTAGACTAATGAATGTTACTATGTAGGTCTCATGATGGTGAAAGGCCTGGGGGACTCTTCCCATTGACCCACAGTAGGTAAGTGAATTTTCTGGAAATACTTAAATGACATCATCTACTTGTTAGAAAGGAACTGCTTCAATCTCCTTCCCTTTACAGGTTGCTGTATGGAAAAGCCCAAATAGCCCTACCCTTCCTTTTCCCTTCCCTTTCCCCTTCTTCTTTCCCTTCCCTTCCCTTTTCTTTAGACACAGGGTCTCACTTTGTCACCAGGCTGGAGTACAGTGGTGTAGTCATAGCTCACTACAGCCCTGAACTCCTGAGCTCAAGTGATCCTCCTGCCTCAGCCTCCTGAGTAGCTAGGACTACAGGTGCACACAATTTTTTTTTTTTGTGGAGATGGGGTCTCACTATGTTGCCCAGGCTGGTCTTGAACTCTGGGGCTCAAGTGATCCTCCTGCCTTGGTCTCCCAAAACGCTGGGATTACAGGCATGAGCCACCATGCTTGGCCTATTATTATTATTTTTTTATAAATTGAAGACTTTTACAATGAAATATTGGATGTGAAAATAATTTAGAAACTATGAGGGAATCATAGTATAACCATAAATTATAAATCTTGAGAGAGAGCCGATGACCACACAGGGTCACTAAGAGGTATAGCCCCTTGAAGAGCTTCTGATAGTTAAGAAAACACAAAAAAAGTATCTTCAGGAAGGCCACATTTCACCTCGTCTTATATCTGTTAAGTCCCTTTGGTTGGGATTTATGATTCGTTACCGTGACATCATAGTGTCATCCCATCTGGGTGGAAGAAGTCCCAGAGTAGTCAGGGCACTTGGGCTCACTGGGAAGGCATCCTGGTGCATTGTGATGCCTTGGGTCTCTGCACTGTCAGTGTTGGACAGAGGCAGGATGGAGGGACCAGGAGGTTCACATACATTTTGGGAGGGTAGATGGAACAGTGTCGTGGGCACGTTGAAGGATTTTAACATTTTGGGAACTGAAGCATTTAGACATTTCAGAACTAAGGCTTGTGGTCTGTGATTTTTTTTTTTTTTCTGTAGGTGGCAGTTGACCCCAAGAATTGCTTTGTCTGCCTAAAACATTTAAAACACAGGTGAAGGCTCTCTTATCCATTGAAAGCCCTTTACATGTGGGGGCAGAAGCAACCAAGGCAAGCAACCACTGAGTCAGGCTTTAAAAAAAAACACCTTAAAAATACATGCTCCACTGCCCCCTCTTTGAGTTATACCCTTCCTCCCTCCGTTCTGGCTTGATTACAACTTTCTTTATTCAACTATTGCTCTCACCTTCTCTGTGTTGACACCTACCAACTTTACACCTTCTGCCTAATGTCTCTCTCCTTCCAGCTTTTTAAAGTTTAAACTATGTGACATTTGATATGACCACCAAGTGGCACCTGGCACTTAGTAAGCACTCAATAAATGTTTATTGACTGGGCTAATCATAAATACTGTGATTAGCACCATCCTTCTCAATTTTTCCATAAATTAAAACCACCTGGTGGCCACTGTATACGTGCCTCTGGAAGAAGAGCTGGCCATTTGGGGATTAGGGCAGCCTGCTGAGGGGAGTCCTAGTTTTAGAGTGCTTGCTAGGGGGCAGGGGAAATCCAGTCTCTGGCCAGGATTTCCGGAGATTTTGATTTCCTGGACCCTTTTAGGTGCTTGAAGGATGTGTTTTTATGGACCATGTTGTCATCTCAAATGTTGACCTCCAATGATAGGAATGACCCTGGTGGTGAATTAAGTGGCGTATTGGCACACAGGTGAGTGCAAACCAGCGACTGCCTGTCCACTGTCTGCTTAGATCCAGGTTTCAGGAGTGCTGGGCATGTGGTGGTGGTTGGCAGCTACTGCTTTATTATGGTGGTGAACTTAGCTTAACTCAGGTGGAACAAACTTTATTCAGGATGCTTGGGCAGAAGGTCCAGCAGCCCTCAAAGCTCTGAGTGGAGATGAGCCAGGGAAGGGGCTTGTGTTTCCACGCCCTTGGGCCACACTCCTTCAGAAGGGCTCTTTGGCCTGAGGGACAGAAATAGCCTGGAGAGGAAGCAGGTGAAATCTAGTTTGTTGTCTTAGCCTCTGAGGTAGGCCATTCAAGTGAAGGCCATTAAAAATCAACCAACCAACAAACAAAACAACATTGAGAATGACTTTGATTTCTCTGTGTCAAAGTCAAAAGTCCCAAGGAGAAACATATAATATTTTTTTAAAAAGAGTTTATTAAAGTTCTTATGTCACAATTAGTTTGTTTTCTCAACTTGAATGTGAGCTCTGTGAGAACAGAAAGTTTGCATGTCCTTTTCCCCGCTGAGTCTTAGGTACTGTGTCTGGCACGGGGTAGGTGCTCAGTAAGTATTTATTGACTGAATGAATGAAGCTTACATGAAGGAAAATGACTTTTATTTACAAATCCTGACTTTTAAGGAAGCTCTAGGTCAACTAAGAAAATTGGGGAGAAAAATCCCAGTGTGTACCTGGATGAGATCAGAAGTGATTACTGAGTGGAAGTCGAGATGCTGCCAGAGGGGTAAAACAACTTCCTCTTTCCACTCTCCTCCCTTCCTGCGTCTGCCTTAGCACTGGCTAGGGTGATTATCTGGGGATGTGTATGAGTAATGCATGCCCTGAGCTCTTAACTTGAGGGGCTGTTACTTGAACAGGGTGCTCCACCTTGTCCTCAGATTAGCAGCCCTGACCCTGCACGGCCTGGGATCTGCAGGGCCAAGAGTGATGGAATTAGGATCCTGGCCTGGCCATGTGAAACCTGCTGCCTTCTGCTCCACCTGGGTCTGACCTCCCTGTTGAGCCCAGGTCCTCTCTTTGGAACGTGTGGTTGCTTACCTTGCCCCCAGAGGTGCAGCATCACGTGCTCTATCCTAGGTGAGCAGCTGGGGAGTTGGACCTTACAGTCTGTGTCCCTCTTGGTCCTGGCCCTTCCTGGCTGGTCTCATCTCATAGCTGCCCATGACTGGAGCAGAGAGGCAAATTTAGAGGTTTGGAGTATTTGGATGGTGCTTTTGCTTTGTGGCAATAGTGATGGTGTGTGTATGTAAAGTGTGTAAGGAAACAGTAGTCAGTAATAAGTGGTTGGCTATGGTTTGGCCAGTCAAAGTTTGGTGGGGATTAATATGTGCCTCTGTCTAGGAAATGGCATTTCTATCTCAGTCCTGAAATAGGAGAAGAGCTTGACAGAATGGGCTGGTCGGGGAGTTCCAATGACCAGGCTTATAAATGATCTTTTAGTACTGAATCTGAGCAGAAACTGGGGAATTCCCAGATACACATATGTATTCTTGAGTAGAGCTATATGTTCAGTTTAATTTAACCATCCCTGACTAGTGTGCAGAGGCAAGCTCACATATTTCTATTAATTTATTTGTAAATTTTTTTTTTGAGATGGGGTCTGAGTCACCCAGGCTAGAGTGCAGTGGCATCATCATAACTCACTGCAACCTCAAATTCCTGGGCTCAAGGGATTCTCCTGCCTAAGCCCTCCAAGTAGCTGGGACTACAGGTGTGTACCACCATGCCCGGCTAATTTTTCTATTTTTTTGTTAGGGACGGGGGTCTCACTGTGTTGTCCATGCTGGTCTAGAACTCCTGGCCTCAAGCAATCCTCCTGCCTTGGCTTCCCAAAGTGCTAGGATTACGAATGTGAGCCACTGCACCCCACTGAGTTTTATTTTTAAATCATGAACGAATGTTGATTTTGTAAAATGGTTTTTCTACATCTATTGAGATGGTATGGTTTTTCTTCCTTAGTCTGTTAATATGGTGAATTGCATTGATTAATATTTGAACGTTAAACCAGCCTTAAATTCCTGAGATGAACCCCACCAATTGTGATGATCTTTTTTTATGTATTGCTAGATTTAATTTGCTAATATTTTGTCAAGAAGTTTTGTGTCTATGTTCAGGAGGAATACTGGTCTGTAGTTTTCTTTTTTTTGTAAAATCTTTGTCAGGTTTTGCTGCTAGTGTAATTCTATTTTCATTTGAAGAAATAGATTCCACATAAATAGACTAGGAACCCTCTGTGCTTATGAAATGTAAGGGAATAAAATGATAAAAATACTTTGATACTACAGATAGGGTACCTTTTTGATTGAGGTGAAAATGTAGATCTCTTTCTCTACCTCTTGGTGTGATGGATGCTTTCTTCTCCTTCATAAGAGCTTGGTACCTACAGCGCCCACACCCGTGCAGGTGTACATCTTGCTGCTAGAGATGTGCCAGGCTTCTCCAAAGGGCAGTGTTTAAAGGTTCCAGCAAACTTGCACCTGATTTGCACAGAATTTTACATGCATGTTAGCTAGTGGGAGAGGAGGAATAGAAAATAAGTATTTGGAACTGGCACAAAGTTCACTGAACTTTTCCCTTGAAATTATCAGCATGCTTCTATTATACACAGAACAATAGAAAAGTCCTCATTAAACTAATGGAACAGAAGCACTACTTGCATTCCAGGCTCTTAACCTAGTTCAGGAATTGCCTTTCTTTCAGTCTCTGTTGGAGGAAAAATGGCAGGAAATAAGTAAGTTTTATGATAATATAACTGTTCTGGTATTGGAGATCATTACTTTATCAATCTACTGAATTAAATTATTTAAATATAAATATAATGAGCATTTACTGAGAAGTATTTCTTTATTCACTATTTATTGTAGTTTTCCCCAATATATTTCCTTTTTATTTCACTTGCAGATGGGGAAAATGCAACAACCCTAAGGAAATGAAATAAAATTACTGTTTGAAGACCAAATTTTTATGACAATGCAGTATTTGATGAGGCAGTTATTATAATTGTGAAAAATATTCTGAACCTCCGCACAAAGGCTTTCTTTAAGTCAGTGTGGAAAACCTACGTGCCTGGGGCCAGAATGGTGAAACCCATCCCCAAACAACCCCTGGGGGATCAACTCCAGCAACATACATCCTCAAATAATCCAGCCATTCTCCCAAGATTTCTCTGTCTCTTGCTTTTCCCACAATTCTTTTTAAACTTTGTTCTTTGTTTTTATTATGTCTCCCTTCCTCTCTCTCCCTCTCTCCCTTCCCAGGCTATTGAGCTGATATTGAGAATTCAGGGCTAAGTGTTAAATTCAAAATGATATAGTTTTCTTGCTGACACAATTTACCTTTGCCTCTTGGGATAGGTGAGGGGTTAACTTGATGGGAAGAGGGGCAGGGTAAGAGAACAGGAAGAGGGAATTGGGCCATTAGCATCTTTCTAGGCCTGCTGACTTCAATTCTGAACAAATAGAAGTTTCTAGCAGAACGACTAATACTGGAGCTGTGACCTTGGCGTGTGTGAGCAGCACCGCCACTCAGCCACTCAGAAGTCTGGAGATAGGGAACATCATGGTGTTTCTGTGGGGAGAGGGGAGGGTCAGCCAAGAGTTGATCATTCTGAATATTTGTTTGTAAGGTGAACTTTTTAAACTTGGAAATGACCGTAGAGTTCTGCATGGCAAGTTAAATATTTTTCATTCTCATCTTGAAGGAAGAAATAGGGATTAATAATATGTATAGCTTCTGGGCTGAAGTATCCCTTCCTCTCTTATTTGGCATTATTGATGTTTTTCAGAGAGAGGGAAAGAGGGAGGAGGAAGGGAAAAATTAGAAGTGGCAAATTGATGGCTTTAAACAGACATCAGTAGTTCCTCATCAGGGAAAATGAAGGAAAGGAGGAGGCTGAGCATTCCTTGGATTCAGACCTATGTAAGGGGGATGAGCTGGGAGAGACAGGTCAAGCTGGTTCCCCTGTGTTAGTACTTTAGCCTTGGGGACTTCATTTAACCTCCATGTGTTTCTGTTTTCTCATATGTAGAGTAAGGGTGGCAGTAGCACTTGGCCATGCAAAGTGCCTGGATCAGTGAGTGGCACATAGTTAATTATCATTATTATCACCTCTGGGACCAGACTGGGAGCGGGAATCAAGGTCACTTGAAAAGAAAAGGAAGTAGGAGGGCAGGATTTAAAGAACAAAGAAATCAGTCTCTAGGTTTGAGGATTAGGATACATTGAGGTGGAGAATGCAGCACTGAAGCTCTCTCTGCTGGAACTCTGCTGAGTTTTTTGATTAAAAAGTTGAAGGTGTGAAGAAAAATGAAACTAGAGCTGATCACATGTCCATCCCCAGGAGGCACTGAAGAATATCACTGGGTGTTGAAATGGTTCGAATGGTAAATTTTCTATCTTCAGAATAGGATGCCCAGGAAAGCTCAAGATCAAATGAGACAGTATATAAAAATGAAGATTATGCGAGGACATCCTTCGTGTTTGCTTTATCATCAGTGTGATTGTATCTACATCAACACACGTTCTGGGCCATATTTCTATGTCTCTAGCTGTATGACTCTGTATGTGTGTGTGTACATGTATTTATTTATTTAAACTTGTATGCAGTCACATGCACAAATCTTAAGAGCACACGTAATAAATTTTTATAAATATGTACACCCGTGTCACTATCACCTAGATCAAGATATAGAACATTTCCAGCACCCCAGGGCTGCCTTGTGCCCTCTACCAGTCATTGTCCTTCCCAAAGGGAAACACTGTTTAGACTTCTATCATCAGAGATTAGTATCATGCAAGTAAAAGATTTGATCAGTTTTTTCCCTAACATGTTAGTGTTGAAAAGTAAAACTTCAGCAAGACAAAAACGTTTAGCTTAGAAAAAAAAAAAATAAAGTGAGATCTCAGATTATATGATCTTTACCAACAAACCTATTATCACTCCTTAATACAAAATGAATGCTAATTCATGAGCTTTATTCATTTCTTGCCACTCATGTGAAAACACTTCTCCCCTTATGTGAACCAGAGCTCTTATTTGCAAGCAGCAGAACACTGACTTAGGCAAAAAAATAAAATAATTGGGAGATGGCTGGAAACCCAAGCTCAGAAAAGAGGTAGGAACAACAGGAGGCCTGACCATGGGAACCGAAGTCTTGTCTGTCCCAGGTGGACTCTGGCTCTGGCTGTTGCTACAGCTGACCTGCGTTACTGACTCACTTTGTGGTGGCCCCTGCGCTACCATGAATAATCTCTAAGGACTCTGGGTCTTTGTGTCACTCCCTGCAAATTCAAAGCCTGGGAGGGGACATAAGAGCTGACCCTCGGTCATACAACTGCTAAGGACCAAGAGAGGAAATGTCCACTTCCGTATTGTAAGGTAGGGTCTCTCCTGCCACTAAAACTCACACAATGGGTGATTCCCTAAAAATAGGAAGGAGGTTGGGATGCTGTTCAGACAGAAAAAGAAACAAAAACAAAACAATCCAAAAGGCAAATGTCCACAGCATCTATAAAGTTTCGTTTATTGTTCATGTTATTTTATTATTGTTGCTTTAATATTATTTCAAAGCCCTTATTTGCTGCAAAAATAGATTTTATCTACAGGTCATAGCACATCCAAAATTTAATTATGTATTGGGGAGCAGATTCATGTACCTGTGGGACAAAGTGCCGCTGTCTCCATATGCTGTTACTACTCACTTGCATATCGAGCCATTTGTGGAGTTCCTGACACTCATCTCTTAGGAGTAGTGCCTGGAGTTTTCAAATAAAATTATTTAATTATCATTTCTGTGAATCTCTTTTGCAAACAATATGCTGGCATTGCAAAGAAGTCTTAATTGTCCTGTGACTGAGAAGTGGCATGTGCTTGTCAGTGTTCCCTCTTCATGCACTTGTATGGTTATACCAGTTTAATTTATTACAAAGGGGGAGGAGGATAATCTCTTGTGATATAAACTTATTTTGGAATGAAGACCAATCAATTAGATTCACTTGTCCTTAAGGTAAAAACTACTATACAGGGAGACTGATTTTTTTTAAAGATAAGCTTTAATGTACCAAGCACCTTTATTTCCTAAATTAATGTCATCACCTAAGCAGTCAGGACTCTCTTAGCTAAGAGTTATTGCTTTTTTTTCTTTCTTTTCTTTTCTTTTCTTTTCTTTTCTTTTCTTTTCTTTTCTTTTCTTTTCTTTTCTTTTCTTTTCTTTTCTTTTCTTTTCTTTTCTTTTCTTTTCTTTCTTTCTTTCTTTCTTTCTTTCTTTCTTTCTTTCTTTCTTTCTTTCTTTCTTTCTTTCTTTCTTTCTTTCTCTCTTTCTTTCTCTCTTTCTTTCTCTCTTTCTTTCTCTCTTTCTTTCTCTCTTTCTCTCTTTCCTTCTTTCTTTCTTTCTTTCTTTCTTTCATTCTTTCTTGAGAATGTGGGCTTTGATCCCAGCTTTCTGTATTTTAATGCCAAGCCTTGAGAAGTAGATAAAAGTTCTACATAGCATTCATGCCAGTATACAGTATTTTGAATGCTGAGAGTCTGTTTTGAGATGTCGTATGCTTTTTACCCATGTTATTTGTTTGTGGTAAGATTGTATATCCATTATCTAGCCTGTTGTGGCCTGGATTTTGCTTGTTTTTGTTTTGGCTTGAGTAAATTCCGGGGAAGATTATGCTTATTGCTGGTGTAACCAGTTGCCCCACTGAGAGCAGTGGGGTCTTGTTCAACCAGTACTTGCTGGAGAGCTCTGTGGCCACAGGAGCACGCTCAGCCCGGTGGGAGTCGGAGCACCTGAGCTTGGGCTTAGGTGCCATTCAGTTTGCTTTGTTTTGTTATGGATACACCACTTCTGTCCTACCTGGCCAACCCCAGCTGCTGCTGGTTCTTAGTTATGTTTGTTAGACTCTTCCAGAGTGTATGTTTTTCAGCCTTGTCCATGGTTCTGTCTGTGCTCAGTGATGAAGGTAATTTGAAGGACTATTTGATGGCTTGGAGAAGATGTCTGTTTCCGCTAAATGAATTTGGTTTAAAAACAGTTAATTAAACTAAATAGTGGGAAAGAAAAATTGTGAATTCTAAGGCTTTGTGAATATTATAAATTCATGATTAGTATGTAAAACTCATGACTAAACCATGCTGTATGTTTCCTGTGCTAAGAATTTCCACTGATTTCCTGCTATAAAAAGGATACTGCTGCTGTCAGGAGTGACATGTTTACATACTTGAAGTGTATTCTTTATTTGAATAGTTGGTGAACTTTGAGCATTTATTGAGACAGAGGATCCAGAATAAATTTTAAAAATCCTGAAAAATCCACCCAAACAAATGCTTATATAGTTCATGTTAATTGACATGATGGGACTCCATAATTCCATAGTTATAGTTCATAGCTATATTCAACTTTGTAAATGCAAGGCTGTTGCTATACTAACAAATGATTTAGTATGTTTGGTTTGCTACCATTGTAGACCCCAGCCCGAGGCTTAATTTGCCCTTCCTTTTCTCCTCCTTTCTTGATCACATGACTGTCTTCCTGGGCATCTGCCTATTAAACTGTTCATGTCAATTTGATCATTAAACTCCTTTATTTCTGTCTTCAACCTATCCTCTTCACATTGTGGCTGATTCCCCAGCTCTCTTCCCTGTAGCTAGTTCTTTCTGGGAAATCTCTTTGTATAACAGCTACATAATACTTGGGAAAACTAGAATGACAATAACTTAAGTGGTCTGCAATATGACACACCACCAATAATTAGAAACTGGTTGTGTTTTTATCATTGAATATTCATTCATTACCATTTTAATTTATTCAGTAAAATTTATTGAGTGCCAACTATGTTAGGTATTGCCCTAAGTGATGAAAATACAAAAAGAAGACAGCTCATAGGAGGGGTAGTAGAAAGATAAATCATAATTACAGTGTGTAAACCTTTGAACGAGTCTCATGTAAGTTTATTGTTGCATCAATCAAAGCAGAACTGTTGCTATTGCTCATGGAAATGATGCTATTGTACTGAAAATAGTATTTATTAATATGGAACTTGTCTTGTGTATACTAGTGAGCAGGATCATAGCTCTCCTAAATCTATACTTAGCTATGCAGAAGAAATGTAGTTTCCTCATTTCTTTCTGAGAATGATTTGATCCTCCTGATCGCCTGTCTGCTGGGTAGCAGGAGATAACAAAATGACTCCACCCCAGTAATGTAGTCTGCTGCAATGATATAAACACTTCCTTTAGGTTTTGTGTGCTCATTTATTTAGATAAAATACTCAGTCTCCGGTATTCGGTGTCCTCCTCTGTTGCTTTCCAGGATGGTTTCCGTATGGGGAGGGGAGTGGTGGGGAATGGGGATTCCCTGGCTTCCTGCCAGTGCTCAGTGGACTCACCATCTGTGGCTGTCTGGCTTGCACGTGTCTCGCAGCCATGCTGGGCCCAGCTGCGTTCCTGAGCTGACCTTGACTCTGCTTCCTCTCCATTCTTGCTGACGCTCTTCTGGACTCCTCCACGTCACCGTTACATTCTCTATCCAGCCCATAGCCTCAGATGTCACCCCTGTAATCTCCATAGTCCCGGGGGACATCTTTCTTCTCAACAGACTAGGCCTGCTGCCTCCCAACTCATTACCATCTTCATCCTCCTCAGGGTGCACAGAAATGCTGGTCCCATCCACACCACACCAGAACTGAAACTGGCCAGGCAAAGCTAAACACTGTCCTTCCCTCAGCCCAGCCACTCTGTGTCGCTGTGTTTACTGTGCTCTGCCCATCACCTGGGCTGATGGAAGAGCAGCTTCCCCAGGTTACAGTAGGTCAGATGCTACTCACGCATGGAGTGGGCCATAATTTATCTGACACCCTCTTTCACCTCTGGGGCCAAGACCCAGAGAAGGGAGATCAGGACTCAGATGCTTTACCTCCTGCCTGTCCTTTATTAATAATTCCCTGGTCCTAGAAGAGAGTGAATGCTGGGCTCTCCCCTCTGTAGATTCGTTCCTTCTTCTGTCCTAAGGCAGCATGCCTCATCCCTAGCCTTAATAAGAAGCTTTGTCTTCTGTAAAAGAGATCACGATTAGAATTTTTCAAATTCTGTTCTTGATATAGCCTGCATTTCCAGCCTGTTGTCTTGCTGTAAAGACATATTTGAGATGTCAGAAGCTGATGTTTCTCTTTTCCTTTTTGCTGTAACCATGCAAAAATGTCCCTTATTCTTCCTTCTAGCCCCAAGAACCCCAAGGCAGGTGGATGCTTCAGGCTGACAAGGGAAAGATCCCATACCCAAAATGAGAAGAAAAAATATGCACATCACTATATTTTCAATAATTATATTTCAAATATATATATTTTGAAATATATTTTCAAAAATTATTATATTACTAGTAGATATCAGTAGCTTATAAATCATTTTCTTCTGTGCAAATTTGAAAATATGTGCATAGCAGTGTGATTTTAGGTACCTATATACTGAGGTATGTAAATATGTCTAAGGTGAATGCTGACCATTCCATAGCAGACACAAGTTCCTAGAGGCAAACCCTCTGTTTTGCCCCCATAATGGAAATTGCATTATCAAGATATGGCAGATTAGACTCTTACATAGGAACAAAATATTTCTGGGGATTATATTCCTGACTAAGTACTGGATATGACTAGCTGCCAGGTGTCATTAAAGGAAAGCTACAGAACACCATGCACTGAAGAAAAACTACAGGCCAAAGAGTGGGCAGGTACAGTCTCCAATACTAATCCTGCCTGTTGGACCATCAGTTGCCTCATAGACAAATGGTTAAAATAAAAATGAGTTGTAAAATACCAATGAGTTAATATATTAAGGTGCTTTGAATATGGCAATTGCCTCATGAAATATTAGGTATGAATATTTAAAATAATGTAGATGTACATTTCCAGTTGTGTCACTTCAGATTATGGAGATCATTTAACAATCATTGTATTTTACAGATGAGAAAAGTAAATGACCCTATGAATAGACATGAAAGTGGTCCCTGGAGGCAGTACATCTTTCTCTTTGAATGAATGCATGATAGCACATCTTTCTCTTTGAATGAATGAATGATAGCCCATCTTTCTCTTGGAAAACTAAGAGACAGTTGAAAAGAGGAGGGAGGAGGAAAAAGTGGTGGTTGGAAGGAGGACAGGGGAGAATTTCAAGAAGCGAGTAGTCCCCAAAATTAGCAGACTAAGAGAGCTCAGGGGAGATTGAATTCAGCCTCTAAGACCTCAGTGGTGGCTTTGGTCAAGAGGTTTCAGAGGTGGAATGTCAGCCAGAGTGTGGTAGGTTAGAAAGGGAGATGGAGAAAATGTTAGAGGAGGAAGAGGGGTGATAAAATCTGACAAGGTGAGACCCAGTACACAGATGAAGTTTGAAGAGAAGAGAAATGTCCTCTGAGCCTTGAAGAAAGATGTGAAGGGGGATCATGGGCTGGATAGACCAAGGCTGCAGTACTAGGTCTTCTAGCTCTATTCATTTTTCTTCTTATTGACCAGCTGCTCCTTACAAATAGCATGTAAACATGTGCATCTCAAGATTGACATAAAAAAAAAAACCACCTCTAAAGTGCCAGCTATGACAAAATCAAAGGAACATATACTTAGTCATTTTGCTGACTGTTAGGATCTGAAAACCTTCAGGAGAATTTGAAAGGTCCATGCCAATTCAAAATAGTGACTTTAGGCTGGGTGTGTTGGCTCATGCTTGTAATCCCAGAACTTTGGGAGACCAAGTTGGGAGGATCACTTGAGCCCAGGAGTTTGAGGTTGGAGTGAGCTGTGATTGCACCACTGTGCTCCAGCCTGGGCAACAGAGCAAGACCCTGTCTCAAAAAAAAAAAAGTGGCTTTATGTAAAATGTGCTGCTTTTCAAATTTCTTCATAGCAAGAGAGGTTCACGCTTATTCCACTCATTAGTTTTAAAATAGAGATTAGAGAAATTCATTATTTTTAATTCTTACTACGGTCTTTGATTTGAGAATCTGGAAAGGACAGGAAACTCTTGAATCTGGACTTCTCTTTCCTTTCTTTTTTTCTTTTTCTTGCCCCCTTTGGCCTGGGAGAGCAAAGGAAGCCACTGAGGCTTTTCTCTACCATGTGCAAGGAAGGATGGGTGCCCTGGAGTGGAAGGGGGGGTGCATTGCCCTGCCCTGGTGCCCATGGGGACTCTCTGTAGTAGGAACCCCTTTAGGGTTTTGTGGACACCTGTTAGCTTCCACCTGCAACCTTATCACTTTTATCATCTTCTTGAGTCACTGTCTACATGAACCCTCTAGTGAAACCCTTAAGAAGTGAAGCAGAAGCATTACTTAGACCTACTGAATGCGCAGAGAGGGAAAGATCCAGACTCTCCACAGTGCCTGTGGTTTGGTCCACTGCTCCATGGATTTAGGCATATTGTCCCACTGAAGCTGCTTTTGATTTGAGCATTGTCAGGCCTTTGTTTAAAATGAACTTGAATTTGGCTTATCAGGCTAGCTGCTTTTGATTTAGAATTGCCTTACTTAGGGATTTTATTTATTTTTTTAATTAATGGTGTCTTTGTATTTTTTTTGACTACATAGCTAATAGTTGTCAGTCCTGTGTCCTTGACATTGGAACTATGTAGGAATTTTGCTCCCATCTGGATGTATTCCCTTTGTTAGAGATGCTCTTCCTATAAAGGGCTTAGCAGCAGTTAGTTCTGTTGTGAGCCGGGTGTTGGCCCTGCCCTAACCTGGAAATTTCTCTGCAGACTTAGGTGCACAGGCAATGTCTAATGAGTATGCCTGGGAGCCTGTCAGTTATGGTCTATTACTGCCGTTCACTACTAATTGAAAAACATATAAGCAGTAGCACACAGACATATCTGACACATGTGGCCTAGAGATAGAAAAGCTTGCTTCTGTGCTGAACTGTTTAGGAGAGAGTAAGCAAAAAGATTCATTGCGAATATGTAACAATAGCTTTTCAGAAGGAAGGGAGAGAGAGAGAAGGAGATAATTAATGTTCTTGAACATCCAGGACAAACCAGACACCACACTGGTTGTTTTATAAACCTTTTATCTAATTACCATGACTTACCCAGTGTGTGACTTTCCCCTCTCTAAGGCTCAGATTATAAATGATATGTCTAAAGTTGCACAGCTATTTAGTAGATACCCTGGAACTATCAAAGTGTAAGAATGCAGTAAATGTTCGTGGTGTGGATGAATAGTCTTTCATCTCACCATTTATGTTTCAAAATATATAATGCTTTGTTTACCTTTTGGGAAGACCCACTTTGCTTTAAATAGGACATGAAAATAATGGGTGTGGATATTCTTGCTCATATTTATTGTTGGACGTTTGGTTATTGATTTAAACTTTAAAGTACTATTCCTGATGGGAGTTTGATCTCTGGAAAAGCTCTGATGAGAAATAAGCAGATGGATATCTATTTTATGATAAATCCTTATTCAGAATTTCAGAGGCAATGAAGATGAAAAAGATGAATGTGCATATATATCTCCATATCCATATATATTAATAAATAAGGCTAAGTTTTAAAGTAGCCATTCTTTTGTGATCTGGCTTAATGAACAGGTCAATAGAGTACTGTACCTTTTAAAAAAATTATACAGTCATATCAAGGCCTTAAAAATAATTTTATATCATAATTAGCCAAAGCATTCTCTTTTGAGAATATTAATAGTTTGCTAGTAACCCTTTCTTATATAGTATAAAGAAATATTTTAGTCTGCATTCTAATTTAAGAAAGTTTTACATCATTTTCAAAGTGTCTAGGAGTGAGATTAATTATTGTCCAGTGATTATTCCTGTCCTTGTTCTAGGCCACTCTCCTTTCTTACATTCTCCATAGGAGATAGGCATCACTTTCTTCCATTCGGAGAAAAAGAATATTTCTTAAGAAAAGCAATTTCTTTATAAAAATCAGTTTTTACATCTCTAGTCTAATTATGCCCTTATAATTCTCAGCAAGGATCAGTTAAGGTTTATTTGTGTGCACTTCTAAATGAAGGAAAAAAAAGAACAAAACAAAAAACCACTTCTTCCATTATGCTCAAGAGGAAGTTTCTTGTTCCCAAATCCTTTTAGGAGGATAAGCCATTCTAAATCTCCTTCATCACCTCTCAGACATACTTTTCTAATATCAAGGTGTGGAGGGCATTCTAAGCCCTAAATTGAGCAAACCAAATTGGCCTGGTGATTACTCAGTCATGCATTAACTGATCTAGAAACGATCTGGCATGGACATGGGGAAAATTAGAAGTGTTCAACTACAACCAACGCCCTGGCTCTCTGAAATGAATTCTGGGGTTTGCGTTTGGGGGCGGTTCCTGAAAGTATCAGGCTAGAAAATATTACCTTCTGTCCCCGTTCCCTTTTAGGTGCCTTCTCCCCAGCTCTGTGGAGTCCCTTGGTGGTTGTCCGGTGGCCCACAGAGGTGTCCCTGCTGGGGCGTCACAGGCAGACTTGAGTGTCCTCAACCTTATTTCAGCCCACACACCCCTATTAAAAATTCTCATTCCTGTGTGTCTTTCCTTCAGAATTCTGTGCCTACTAGGTAATAATTATTTAATCTTACAAATCAACCTCTTCCCCCTTGCCCAGGAGATATAGGTGCATTTTGGAGAAAGAATTGCACAGAACCTAATCTGGACATGAATAGACTTTCAGTTCTAAAAGGGTGATTTTTTTTTAAAGGGAAGATTTATTTAGGTAAAATGTACATGTAATAAAATTTACCCTTTTGACTGTATAGTTCTGTGAGTGTTGACAAATGTATACAATCTGATAATCAGCACTACAATTCAAATAGAGAACATTTCCATTGCTCCCCAAATTCCCTGTGCTGCCCTTTGTTGTAGCCAGAGACTCCTCTAACCCCAGTCCCTGGCAACTGCTGTTCTCCTCCCTATAGTTGTAAAAGGTAACTTTTCCAGGATGCCATAGAACTGGAATTATATATTCTGTAGTCACTCAAGTATGGTTTTTATCATTCAGCATGATCTGTTTGAGATCCATTTGTTGTACGTTTTAATACTTTGTCCCTTTGTTTTGCTGAGTAGTATTGCATTGTGTGACAGTACCACAGTTTATTCATTGAAGGATATTTGAAATGTTTTCAGTTTTTGTTGATTATGAATAGAGCTGCTATAAGCTTTTATACACAGGTTTTGTGTGAATATAAGTTTACATAATACCTAGATAAATACCCAGGAGTAGAATTGCTGGGTCATATGGTAAGTTTATGTTTATCAAAGGATGATTGTTGAATTTATTTTAGATTTTATTATTTTTTAATTGTAAAAGTGATGCATATCTATTGTAGAAAGCTTGAAAAATATCTAAAAATATGAAAAAGATAAAAACAACCTCCTAATCCTATATATCTTTCATTTTCATCTTGGCATCTGCATAAGTACTTTAACAAAAGTGGCTGATATTTATCTATTACTTTGTGACCTATTTTTTACTTCACAAATATTTTTCTGTATTATTAAATTCTATTTACCATAACGTTTAATGACTTCATAATATCCAAGAAGTAAATTTAATGATAGAAGTACCATGAACCATGGCATACTGCTATAGGAGATATTTTTGTGCAGAGGAACGCAGAGTTCCTTGGCTGTAGCTGTTTGTACATGCCTAATCATATTTGCACAGTCCTCTATTATGTGAATTCATTTAGGAGCAACAGTTGGAACTAATATGGCCAATTGCCTTGTGCAGATATGCCCTTTAGGTTTGAGGCTTTTATGGGTATGAATAGAATTTTGGTCCACTGGGCATTATTTTTTCCCTTGGATAAACTCAGTAGCTCTCAACAGTTCTTTGAATGGTGACTGGAAGAGTATTATTGTTCTTCATTTTCATAAAAGAATTCATACTAATCTTCTTAAGTGAAATTAAGGTTAGAGACTATTATATATTAAATAATGAGCTAATAACTAAAGATATTTTTTTATGTTCTTTTTTATGTTCTATCTGCATTACTGACTCAAGCGAGGTCTCCGTACTGAGAGAGTCAATGAGTTTGATATTTTTATTGGTATTTGGGAAAACTAGGGATGTTCATTGGGGTGTGGTATGTTTATTTCACATGCCTGGTTTGGAAAGCCCTAAGCATGTCAGGTCTGTTTTCCTGATTCTCTGCAGAAGAGGCTAACAACATTTGGCTGGGCAATGCAGAAGAGTAGAAAAAGAATCTGAGGCGAGTTTAAAGACTTGGCTACAATGTTGGATGCTGGCAACCCTTTCTTTCCCTAAGCATCAACCCTTTCTTTGTCCAGGCCTCAACTTCAAAACACGTATTTCTCAATTAAGAAAGCATTACAAGTAAAATGCCTCTCTGAGTCAATTGTTAAGCTAGTAATCAAGGTGACTGACTTGTGCACTATGAGCTATTTTCCCTCTTGGCCTGAGCTTGATTGCAAAGACTAGTCCTTCAAAGTTCAAACCAGGGGAGAAAGTGTGTATGCGTACATGTGTGTCTGTGTATGTGTGTGCACACACACCTCTCAGTGAAAGACTCGCTACTGGCCCAGAGCAGAATTGCCCGTGGTTCAGTCTTCTTTCTTTCTCTTTCCCTCCCTTCCTCCCTCCCTTCCTCCCTTCCTCCCTTCCTCCCTTCCTCCCTCCCTTCCTCCCTTCCTCCCTACCTCCCTTCCTTCCTTCCTCCCTTCCTCCCTCTCTCTCTCTTTTTCTTTCTTTTCTCTTTTCTTTCTTTCATTTTTGGCTCTGGACTTTTTCTAGCCAGGTTCAGTCTTGAGAATGAAAAAGAAGTCCTTTGAAACTTTGGGCTTTGAACTCCCTATCTGCTAGATACGACTAGCCAAACTGTAAACTAAATTCAAGTTTGCTGTCTTGCTCCTTGACATATAATATCTAAAAGTAAGCTGCAGCAGTTACAAAAAATAATTTCTTTTAAAAGAATTGATTTGGAACTTGGCTTTGGTTTTATATTTGTTAGGAAAGCATTTAAAGAGAATCTAGAATGTGCTATCTAGTTAACTGGGAAATAAAGGGTTTTAACGGAAAATTGGTTGGTCCACTAGCAGGTAAATTAGTTTGGTGCAGGAGTGTATCAATCCGGTAAGCAATCAATTTACTAAGCACAGTGTAAGTTGCTAGGAATAAGGCCAGCCAGAATTCTATGCTAAGCAGTGTTTCAAGGTGGCTTTGTACTTTGGCAGCTTATGTAGTTCTTAAAGAAATGAGAGAGCAGCATGTTTTATATAGTTTGTATTTTGGTACCTTTTAAGTGAACTAGGCATTTTTTAAGCACTTAGTGTTGTCACCAGCCTTTTAAAGCTGTCTCATATTCCTGCTGCCCACCTATAGTTTCCCTTTAGTTTTGAGTGGTTTTAATCTAAACACATTAGGTTTCTGTCTTGTTCTTTCTGCAGAGATAGAAAGCTGGGTCTGAAAATAAAAGCAGAGCTCTTATACGTGAAGGTCAGTGTTTGCACTTAGAAATCAAAGTATATAAACTAGTCTTCTACAGGTTTTTATAACTGCTCTGAATGAGATTTGGCATTAGGAATTGGAAGCTTTTAAAAATTCATTGCTTAATATTTTCCCCTGCAAATATTTTTCCTTATTATCTGTCTTCATGTCATTTTTCTTCCTGTCATGATCATTACAGAGCTCATTTTGGTATCCATGTGAATTGGCATAATTGGAGTAGGAGAAATTTGGATTAGACATCAGGAAGAACTTCCTAAGAAGCCAGGACTATGGGAATACTAAGAAGATGGAAAAATCTCCTCTTGGAAACATATGAGGAAAAATTTTTAAAGTGATCTTCATGGGCAGTTTGTGTCTTTGCTCAGACTTAGGGGGAGAGTATGAAATAATCTTTTGTAACCACTTTCACTTTGTGCTTTTGTGGTGCTCTGAGTATCAGCAAGAGGGAAAAGCCCTACAAGTGTAGTGTGAGTTTGAGCTGTCTTCATCATGGAATCTTATGTGTAGGAATGCCCTCTTCCAACAGGAACAGATGGCCATCTACTCTCCTTAAGCATTTCTAATGATGGAGAGAACCCTCTTTACTCCGAAAGGAAGAGTCCATATTTGGATAGTTCTATTCATTATAAAATACTTTTTAATCGTGGTCTAAAGTCTGCTTCTGGTAATTCTCTCCATTCGTTCTATTTCTGTCCCCTGAGACTTTATATAGTAATGCTGCTCTTTCTTGGACATAATCCTTCAAAAGTTTGAGAACAGCTTTCATACCTGCTCACTAAATGTTCTCTTTGCCAGAATAAACCTCAATTTTCAACAGCCTTTCTTCACATGATGTGTGGTTGCCCTCAACATCTGGTGAAAATGCAGTGCCCCTACTTGGACAGAATCCCCCAGCAGGCTCTGCCTAATGCAGAAAACAATGCGACTATTACATTCCCTGTTTCTGCATACTGTCCTGCAGTCTCAGGCAGTGTGAGCTCACTTTGGGCAACCATCCTGAGCTTACTGCCATCTGAAATCTCTAGGTCCTTTCTGTGTCAATGGTTCCATCCTCTATTGTGCTGCTGAGTTTTCTTTAACCTCAGTACAGTACTTCCTTTGATAGTCGGCAAAGTTCATCTTGTTAGTGTTGGCCCTGTTGAGTTTTGAATCTTGATTCATTGTAACTGACCCTCCCAGCTTTGCTTCTGCCATTGGTAAATTCGATAAGGACATCTATGCCTTCATTGAAGCCATTAGTAGACATGTAGAACAGGATAGAGCTCTGCTTGTTTTTTTGGAAAAGCTTCTCATTCTTAAAACAATTATTTCTTTGTTTTATCTCCGTGTAGTAAAGAAATGGTCAGGCTAGTGGCTGATTAAATCATGGTCACAACTGGTAGCCTCTCCTTGCAGTGCCTCTACAGATCCTGGATCAACTCCTTAGCTTTGCAAGTGTGCAAATTCAATTTTTCTTTCTTTTTTCTTTTATTTCAGCATATTATGGGGGTACAAAAGTTTAGGTTACGTATATTGCCCTTGTCTCCCCTCCCCCCCACACCCCCAAGCAGAGCTTCAAGCATGTTCAATTTTTCTTTCAAATCAGGTGTGGTGGTATATAAATCTAGTATTGGAAACTGCTTCTTTTTTTTTTTTTTGAGACATAGTCTCACTCTGTTGCCTGGGCTATAGTGCCGTGGCGTCAGCCTAGCTCACAGCAACCTCAGACTCCTGGGCTCAAGCGGTCCTGGTGCCTCAGAGCGCTAGGATTACAGGCGTGAGCCACCGGGCCCGGCCAAGGAAACTGCTTTTTAAAAAGATTTTAAACTATGGAATATTGGAATTACAGATAATAGTACAGAAAATAATACAATAAAACCCTCTTTGAACTTGTCACCTGGAGTTAAGTTGAAAGGCTAATGTTTTTCCCTTTTGTCCAGGATGCTAAAGAACATTCTCAGCCACAGAGAGCTGGTGCAGCCCCTGTGCTGAACACACAGTACTGAATGTCTGGCCAAGGAGAAGTTTCTCCTTGGGGAACCCTGGCAGGATCAGCCAACGAGAGTGCTGCCAAACGAATCTGGGTTGAGTGTGTTCTGCAAATCATGTTGCTTTCTGTGGCTTCTCTTCCCACCGTTTATCTTGTGTTCTGAAGGAGCATTTCTGATGCAGGATGGTTGACCAATGGTGTGTGAACTTTCCCCAAGAAGCAAAGGAAGAATACGGTGCTGTTTTATAGCACTTCAAGGTGCAGTCAAGGAAATAGAGAATAAACATCAGCAGAAAATTAGGAAATGGCAGAAAGCCCTGGACATTATTAGGGGCCTTGTAAATATCATTGCAACCTAGAGGGACTGACCCACAATTATATAGGGGGAGAGACACGTCTTGGCTTCAAGGGATTTGAAGAGCATGTAAGGATTGCCAGTGTGTAGCTAGCTGCATCTCCATAAGGACGTGGCCATGAGCGGTTAAGAAACTGCGTAACTCGGCCTCTTACAAGCTGTAGGACCTTGGGCAAGTTTCTAAGTGCTCCCTGCCTTGGTTTCCTCATTTGACAACCAACACCTACCTCAAAGGATTTTTGTGGGAGTAAACTAATTAACTGAAAGCAGTTAGAACTGGGCTTGGCAAGTTGGTAAGTGGCAGTGTGTGGTGTTCTGTTCATGAAGATGATCATGCATAGTACTGGTTTTATTTTCAGGAGCATGTCCCCAGGCTACAGGAGGACTGTTTAGGCTGGGCACAGTGGCTCACACCTGTAATCCCAGCACTCTGGGAAGCTGAGGTGGGAGTATTACTTGAGGACAGGAGTTCAAGACCAGCCTGGACAACAAAGTGAGACCCTGTCTCTACAAAAAAAAAAAAAAAAAAATCAGCTGGGCGTGATGGTGCATGCCTATAGTCCCAGCTAATCAGGAGGGTGAGACAGGAGGATTGCTTGAGCCCAGGAGTTCGAGGTTTCAGTGAGCTTTGATCATGCCACTGCACTCTAGCCTGGACAACAGAGTGAGACCCCATCTCTTAAAAAAAAAAAAAAAAAAAAAAGAGGACTGTTTGCAAATGCTGCTTTAGGGAGCTGCAGTATCCACTCTAGGTATCCACTGTCAAACAGACTGAAATATTCACATTTCTGGCTGGGTCTTGTCTCTAAGACAATGCTGAATAAATATTGAAAAATTCTTATTTTCTATTTCTAAAAGTCCTTTAGACTGCCATATTTTTATTTTTATTCCTCACATAGCATCAATCTTTATTTCAATACACATAATATGTTAAATTTATCAAGTTTATTTAGTCACTGATCACATTAATGAAGGCTGCTGCTTTCTGATATAGAGGCAGGTACTTCCCTTTCCTCAATAACGTGTACAGTAAGTAGCCAATTTTACCCAAATTGTATGGACTATTTTTGCTAATCTCAGAGAGGGGAACTTGATGAGGTGGGAGCTTATCTTTTGGGAGACTTTAAATACCTATGAACCATCTACACACTAACAGTTGTTTTCATCTTGAAATAGGAGCAAGCAGTAGACAGTAGACAGACCTAAATTTGAATCCCATCTGTGACCTAATTTTACTGAGTCTTATTTTCCTCATTTATAAAATGGGAATAACAAAACCCACCTTGCAGTGTTGTGGTTAAGTTTATAGCCTACAGTTCCATTCCTAAGTTTATAAAATGAAATTTAATGAAATCTACTTCTCTTATCCTCAAATCTAGAGTTTTTTAAGCCGTAAACTGTCCCAGGCAGGCATACTGTGTATGTCTATTACTCGCAGAGCATTAGTTGGGACAAAAGTGCTTCTCACCCTGTTAACAATCTTCTCACTGTGCTAGCAAGGCAGGAAGATTGATAGGTAGATAGGTAAGTAGGGACACCCTGCTCACCTTGGTGGATTCCAGTGTTACCTGGCATCACTAGGTACCTGTAAGGCAAAATAAAGGAAAATACATTTCAGTAGACTGCTGACTTGACAGTGTATGCAGTCTACAATCAATACAGGTTAAAACTATCTGCTATGAGGAGGAATTTCTTTAAAGGTTGATGTTTTTAATGATGTAAAATTTTAGATTTGAAAAAGAAAAATATATTTTTGGGGTTACTGTAATAATTAAGCAGCTGTTTGGAGTCTTTTGGTTTTTCACTTACTCTGTGCTGAGTCTTTAATCAGACATTTGAAAACCAACCTTTTAAAAATCTTTGGGACAGTACCTATTGAAATGGATTTTTTTGGAGGAATGATCAGGTAAAATTCTTTAATTTTTTTCTTTGCTCTGCATTTAAGCTTAAAAAGAAAACCCCTCAAATCTCATTCAGAAGTGTAGAAAGCTCTTGATTTTTTCTGTGGCAACATAATCCATTTTTAGCAACTATGTTCTCAACAGAATTTAGCATATTGGGTTGCAGTGGGAATGCTTTAATTTCTTTGATTATTGGGAACATGTTTACACTGACTCAGGGAGTTACGTGTGCTTTCCTTATGTGGTCAAAAGGTTTGGAGTTGTGTAGTTTGGAAGGAGGGTATAAGAAGTTAAAAAACAGGCCGGGCGCGGTGGCTCACGCCTGTAATCCTAGCTCTGGGAGGCCGAGGCGGGTGGATCGCTCGAGGTCAGGAGTTCGAGACCAGCCTGAGCAAGAGTGAGACCCCGTCTCTACTAAAATAGAAAGAAATTATCTGGCCAACTAAAAATATATATACAAAAAAATTAGCCGGGCATGGTGGCTCATGCCTGTAGTCCCAGCTACTCGGGAGGCTGAGGCAGTAGGATCGCTTAAGCCCAGGAGTTTGAGGTTGCTGTGAGCTAGGCTGATGTCACGGCACTCACTCTAGCCCGGGCAACAAAGTGAGACTCTGTCTCAAAAAAAAAAAAAAAAAAAAAAGAAGTTAAAAAACAAATATGAGTCTGTGTCTGTCCTCTTAGGAATGAGATCAGGACTGACTATAATTTAAGGATTTCTTCAGTAGATATCTTTAAAAACTCAAATCCTCGTGAGTTTTAGAGGCATTCTTTTGCTTGGCTATTAAAGAATATTCAGAGAGAAAGGGTCTTGTGTAATATCTAGTGATCATTTGGTTTTAAGGAAATAACTGGGATAGTATAGCACATTCATCAGAATATTTGATGGGTTCCTGTGTTGCAATATATTTCAAGAGGAGACCCGTAGTTGCCATGCAGCCAGCAAACTAGTCTTTGAATTGTTTTTGAAGATATAGGGTGGTTATGGAATGAGAATTGTCTCACCCATCTTTCTGATGGGTAAATTATAAAGTCATATGCCTCTGCAAAGCTTTCCATTAAGTCTAGGTGTGCTAGACTTCTGGGTGATTTCAAGAGACCAAGGTAGATAGTGTAATTTAATCTACAGTGTCAGAAATACCCTTTATTATTAGGCATGGCATTTAAAATTATGCAGGTTTCCTTTATTATGTAAATAGTTCTTTACTGATGAGGTTGTTTTCTCCCAGTTCCTCTGAAGTAAGGGACATGTGGCACTCTTTGGGGTAACATTGTTGAGATTAAGAGGGAAGGGTGTGTTTGTGTGTGTGTGTAGCCTCCCCCATTATCAACCTCCTCCACCCGGATGTCAAAATTTGGTGAACAATTTGTTAGTATTGATGAACCTACATTGGCACATCATACTCACCCAGAGTCCATAGTTTACATTAGGGTTCACTGTTGGTGTTATACATTCTGTGGGTTTGGACAAATGTATAAAGACATGTATGTATCATTATAGAATCATACAACGTATTTTCACTGACCTAAAAATACTCTGTGCTCCACCTGTTCATCCTTTCCCCACCGACTAACTCCAGGTAGTCACTAACCTTTTTACTGTCTCAATTGTGCCTTTTCCAGAATGTCAGTTGGAATCATGTAGTATGCAGCCTTTTCAGATTGGCGTATTTCACTTAGTAAAATGCATTAAAGGTTCCTCCATGTCTTTTCATGACTTGATAGTTCATTTTTTTTAAAAACACTGAATAATATTTCATTGTCTGGATGTGCCAGAGTTTATCCATTTGCCTACTGAAAGACATCTTGGTTGCTTCCAAGTTTTGACAATTCTGGATAGAGCTGCTATAAGCATTCTTGTGCAGGTTTTTGTGTGGACGTAAGTTTTCAGTTCCTTTGGGTAAATACTGAGGGTTATTCTATTTTTAATTCTCTGTATGGTACTCATCATTATCTGATATTTTCTTGTTTACTGTATCCTTCCAACAGAACACTCTAAACCATAATAACAGTGATTTGCTCAGTTCACTGCTTCATCCCTTGTTCCTAGAACAGTGTTTGGAATATATGATGATAAGGGCTTCATAAATCGTTGATAAATGAATATATGAAACTATATCTTTGGATTAAGAAAAAGTGGTATAAGAAAGATCATAGTAGAAACACACAAACAGTAGGAAGTGATTCTTCTGGTTTACAAAAATGTTCTTCTCTTTTAATTAATTAATTAATTAACTTTCTCAGTCCTTTTTGTGCATAAGATGCTGTTTAGGTCCCATAGGACCTAGAATCTGTTGAATATTTGAGGGAAATTTGGGAGGACATGATTACTTTACACTCTGAATTATTCCTAAAAGACATTGAGGTAGTTTAAAAATGAAAAATAAGAAGACTTACTAACACAGGGGAGTCTTACTCTATGCCAGGCATAGGCATTCATGATCTCATTTGACCCTCACTAAAATCTAAAGGACTGTCTAATGTTAACCCCTTTTTACAGACAAGAAAAGGAAATTAAGGCACAGAGAAATTAAGCCACTTGTTTAAAGCTAAACAGCAATAAGTGGTAAAGGCAGGCTTGGGATTCAGGCCATCTGACTCCAGATCCAGGTCTTGTGCACTTAAACCACCATTCTCTCCTGCCTTTATTATGTGATAGGGTAAAAATAAGGATGAAAGGAGGATAAATTGGCCAAATGAAGGCCCACAGTGTAGACAAAGGGAAAAGATGGCGCACTGGGCAGGACAGCTAAGTACTGTGAGACACGTGGAGGTGAGATGACCTGCACTTCAGAGGGCCATGAGGACAACCTGCCTGGAAGAGCCGGGCCTTACAGAGTAGGTGGAGTTGGCACGGTCAGAAGGGTCAGGGCAGGGTGTTCTCTGCTTCTGAGAGGTGTAAAACCTGGGATTTCACTTCAGGGTCTTTGGGAAGACAGAGGAGCAGGACATACTTCTAGGCAAATGCGTTGCCAGAGTTTGTGCATAAAAGTGGAAAGAAGATGATCGTGTGTCCTTGGAAAGGGGACACAGAGGTATTAAGTCGTGACTTAGCTTAGAGAACAAGTGATATTTCTCAGTGTATTCATGGGCTATTGCTTGTACCACTTTTGATCCCAGAAAAAAATCAGGGGCACAGCTGAAGTAGATTAAGATCCTGGGCAATGAGGGAGGGCTCTGTTGATCTCCTAGACAGGTATGTAGCATCCGGATGCAGAGGAATGAAGAACTGATGTCACTTTGCCAAATTAGAATGAACTATCTTCAGGATAAAAATGCTCTCCCCTTTTTAAAGTTATTGTTTCTGTAGTTTAGAGGGTAGACTATTTTGAAGTAAAGAGGGCTTTCATTTAAAAATTTTGGTGTTTTTAATGGGCGTGTAGTGCTTACTACACCTTTTTATGTTATTTCTCTGAATCCTGTTGCTGGCTTGGAGGATTTGAGGAGGGTCACTGTCACTTTGGTCAACAATTTGAGCCTTTTGAACACAATATCCTCTTCTGTAAAGTGAGGTTACCAAAACTGTGCCACAAGCTCGCTGTGCAGTTTTGAGAAAAATGGAGAAAAGTACCTGGCTCTCATCAGATATTCAGTGTGTGTTTGTTCAGTGAACAAAGCATACTAAATAAGGGTGATGATGCTGATTTTAGTAACATCTGAGCAGCTAGTTAATTTATTTATTAATTTATTAAGTACTCATTAAGTATCAATATATTTTATTCCATTTAGTACTCCCAAGAATTCTCTAAGATAGGTAGGCACTGTTTTTATCCCCATCTTACAGTTTAGGCAACTGAGGCTATGGGATTGGAGTCCAGGTCTAACTTAATTCTAGGGGCTGCACACTCAGCCTCTGCCTTCCTTCTCGTAGAGCGTCCAGAGGTACATGGATATCCATACAAGCATCTTTAGTGTACGTGTTGACTTACACCCAAGGTTTTCTAACTTTGAGTTATTTTTGGTACTCTTTAAAGATTCCATAGCAGTAGGGTACTAAGAAAGAGACTGTTCTCCAAGAAAGGTCAATCTCAATAGCACCCTTTCTGGTGTAACTGCCCCTGTCCCCTAGACTGATCTTTGTAAATTGCCAATCCGATGGTGTCTCCGCCCTGCTCAAAACTCCTCCAGGGGCTCCTCCTTGTCCTCCACGCCCCCCATGAGCTGGATTCTGCCTTCCTGCCCTGTCCTGCTCCCCACCTCAGGACTCACAGCCTGGTGCTAATACACTGTCTGCCATTCTCCAAATTCTCTCAGAAGTCTCCATGCCACTGTGGTCAGTTACAAGCAGAGCCCGATAAAGACATGGTCTCCTGGGAAATTGGTGAATTTGCCTCTTCTCAGCAGAGAGAATGTCACATTAAGAGCCTCCATGATATGGCAGAAAATGCCTTGAAAGAATGCCCAATCATTTCTTACCTGGGTTTATGCTCCTGGATTTCAACCTTGCCCTATCACAGTCTATTCTCAACCAAACAGCCAGGCTGATCCTTTTAAAGCAAAATCCAGGTCTTGTCACCTTTCTACCTAAAAGTATGCAGTGGCTTCCCACTGTGGAGCTACCACCCAATTTCTGACCTTGCCTCCCACCTCTCTTCTCTTGTGCTCCAGCCATCAGGTTTCCTTGCTGTTTCTCAAACACCCAGATACATGCTGCCGCAGGGCCTTTGCACTTGCTGGTCCCTCTGCCTGAAATGCTCTTTCATATCCCCTGGCTCACTCTCTTACTTTATTCAGGGCTCTGTTTCATCATGTCATTGGAGACATTTTCCTGTTGTATTACCTAAAACATCTCTCTCCTTATCCTACCATATTTTTTGGCTCTTATGAATCCCTCACATTTCAGGCATTTAATTGTTTATTGCTTGTGTCTCTCCACTAGATCAATAGTTTCATGAGGGCAGGTAGTTTGTTTTGATCAGAGCACCTGGGGGTTAGGGGGAGTGAGAGAGAGGGAGAGAGAGCAAAGTGCGAGCACACTACATAAGTGGCAAGAAAGGACAAGGCCAGAAAAATGAGCTCCTGCATTCTAAAGCTGTGGCTGATCCTGCCTGCAGTGGGCCGGAGAATGAGAAAGGAACCTCCAAGTGTGCTCTCCCACCTACCCTGCAGTATTGTATGTGACATGGAAAGATGGGCTTTCCAGAATGGGGATATGTGGTTAGTTGGATGGGAGTAGATTGAAAAAGCACCCCCTCCGTTTATGATGCATCACAAAAAGACACATTCCAAGATGCATCTTCTGCCCTTAGCCTTCTTTTGGATCAAGTGAAATGTCCTTTGTCAGTGCCAAAATTTAGATCCTTTTCCTGCCCCCTTTTCCTCCTCCTCGTTTTTACAAAAATATTTTTAGATGCAGTTCCTGGTGAGGTGAATATTTCTGTCTCTCCCCTGCTCATTTTCATTTATCTATTTGTTTTTCATCTTTCTTGTCATCTTTCAGTTTCAGTTAAGTTCCATGTTGCTCAGCTTTTCTAGCCCTTTCTCCCCTTCCATTGCCCTCACTCCTCAGCCTACAGCGGGATTTGTTTATTTTGCTTTCCTTCCCCACCAAGCCCGCATCTTTGTGTCTGTCTGTCTTTTCCTCCCACATGCTCTTTTGCTTTTCTGGAGCTGAGTCTCACCTGCCAGATGCTCTGCTGTCTCTCTGCTTCTCTAGTCTGTTTCAGGGTTTCATGTTTTCCATTCTGTAACTGGGCTGGCTTTTTGCCTACTTTTGCTTTGATTTGAGAAAGAGAAGAGTAAGAAGAATGACAGGACCTGAAAGTTCTCTATAGTTTAACAAAGGTGACAGGGGCCCAGAGGGGAAGAGACAAGACCCTGGAGGGCTGGGGATGTTGTAGGGGTGAGTTTTGGGGAACTTTAGGGAGAGTTGATTGGTTCTGATCCTGCCTTGCTTCAGTGAAGGCTCTTCCCAGTGCCTGGGCAGGAAGAGGGTTAATTTGGGAGTCAGAGGCTGTAGCTCTTCCTGACTAGTAGCTTGTGGCAGTGGCAAGTGTATTGGACCAAAGGTGACCACGGGGCTCTGGCCCCAGGTCTGTTGTGTGATGGAACCAGATCAAGTGAGCTATTGCTGTTGGTCATCAGTTTCATCTGTAAAGGAAGGGGTTCGATCCAGATGAGCTCTAAGGCTTTTTTCAGCTCTGTATTTTGTAAATTTCTGAGTCTATGCTTCTCTTAGTGAGGGTTCCCTGATTCCTTTATCTTGTAATAGGCATTACTTGGCAGGATCTTCAGTGCTCCTGTTTGAGAATGGCTGTGTCTATGTGTCTGTGTGTATGTAAGTATGTGTATGTATGTGTGTGTGTGCATGCTGAGGGCAGAGGGTGGCAGGAGAGTTCTGGCAGATGCTGGTCAGATGAGAGGAGCAAAGGGCACTGCCCTGCTCTTTTATGCCCTTGTACGAGGAGGAGGGACATCCTGTGGAACACAGGTCTGGAAATAAGAATTGGTGGTTATGCCACTGTTCTTTGCTCAGGTGTGATCAATTCTTGGAGACGTAGAGATCTTTGTTTTCCTGATAGTCTTGGTTTTAGTGTGGCATGTTCAGTGCTGTCAGCTGACCCTCACTGACCTGCAGACAAAACTTGCTTTGACATAAATCTGTAGACGTAGAGTGTTAAATAATAGCCCTGTGAGGTTACTGTCTGCGTGGGTTCACCCTGAGTATGAAGTTAATTCTGTTTACTGTGTTGCAATTGTAAAGCTTGTTTATGATGTGAACTATAAAAAGGCCTCAGAGGAGTTTTTTTAGACCATTAGTAACTTCGGTCACTAATGGAACTTTGTTGTCTGCCCGTAGGACAGCGGAGGGTGTCTTACAGTCAGAGGGGCCTTAGAGGTCCCAAGCAGGTGATTTGGAGCATTTTTTGTTTCTTGGTAGGAGAAGTCTTTTTTTCCAAACAAGTATTATGGGGGACTTTAATATTTAAACTCATTTATAAATGTATTCTTTACATATATTGCATTTGTCTATTCAGTGGAATAGACACTGGAATAGCCTGGCAGTTCAGGGTCTTCTCTAGTGTCTTAAAATTTAGTAAATAATACATTTAAGCGAATGACAATCTTTTTAGATTTCAAACTGATTGGAAACATATTTCCAAAATGAAATTTATTTATTTTTTTAGGAGACAGGCTCTTGCTCTGTCGCCTGGGCTAGAGTGTATTGGCGCAATCATATCTCACTGCAACCTCATACTTCTAGGCTCAGACAATCCTCCTGGCTCAGCCTCCCTAGTAACTGGGACTACAAGCATGCACCACCATGCCTGCCTAATTTTTTGTTTGTTTGTTTGTAGAGATGGGGTCTTACAATGTTGCCCAGGCTGGTCTTGAACTCCTGGCTCAAGCAATCCTCCCACCTTGGCCTCCCAAAGTGCTTGGCTTATAGGTGTGAGCCACCACACGCAGCCCAAAATGAAATTTAAATGGAATGTTTGTGAACTCCAACGCCCTTTCATTGTAACTTGGGCTTGCCTGATCTCAGTTTGAAAACCACTAATACAGAGAATAAAAATAAACTAAGCATCAACCCAAGGAACTAGAAAAATAAGCCATAGCAAAAGTATAAGGGAGAGATGAACTTAAAAAAAAAACCCATATCTAGACTCACTCATTTTTAAAATATTAAAGTAGTTAATCTAGAATTACATACCAGGTATTATAGATTCTAGACTTCCAAGACTAGACAGGTCTTTAAGTTATTTAGCCCCCTTCTCTCTTTCAGAACAAATAAAACAGAAAAACAAACAAACAGAACACACCATAGTGCTTATTCCTCCTAAGCTGGTATCCCTGTCATCTTTGGACATCTCTGATCTTTAGAAGGCTCTCACTGTGGAGCTGACCTCTGTGCCCTGTCCTTCCCTGTATTGTTTTGTGCTCTTCCCTTGGGAGCCTGCAGAACATGTCTAATCCTTTGTCTGCATGATAGACCCTCAGATATTTGCAGTGGTTAGTATTTACCCATGAGTTTTCTCTTCTTTGACAAAACAGTCCTAGTTCCTTCAATTGTTCCTTATGTGATAACACAGCTTTTGTGTCCCATTGGCATCCTTGTTCTTTTCCTCTGAAGGCCTTGTCAGCTTTGTCTGTATTTATGATAAAGGATTCCATGGCTCAGGTGTGTCTTTCAGGTATAGAGCAGAGCTGGACCTTACTCATTCTTAATGGAGTTCCTAGGTTTTCATCAATACAGGGTTGGGTGGGTTGCTGTCTCCAGGATGCTAGTCGATTATTGACTAGAATCCTAGCTTGAGTCCAGCTGTTAAACTGCATGTTGCTTCATTCTTTATTTATGTAATTGATTATTTTGGGACTGAGTGCAGGGCCTTTATTCCTCAAGGAATATCAGGATAATGCAAGAGTGGAGTTTTTAATTTAAGTTTTCTTATACCCAACCCAGTACATTTCCCACTAATATCAGGTATTGGTTTTCAATTTGTAGGAGTTCTATGTTTTCATGGAATTTGTGAGTACGCTAGGGATTTGAAAAAGCAACACAATAAGTGTTTTGTTTGGTTTTTTGTTCTTGAGACAGGGTGTTGCTATATCACCCAGGCTAGTCTTGAACTCCTGGCCTCAAGCAATCCTCTCAGCTCAGCCACTCAGCTATACTGCACTTGGCTAAAGCCTGCTTCTGGTCTTGTGAGGAATGTGGAGTCATTTACTGACCCCTGTCATAAATTGTTTTTTACTCAATTATCTGTGTTACAGAAATGGAGGCCATTTCAATTTTATTGGGGTGAATCATTTCATCAAATGTGAAAGTCATTGAGATGTTTTGATTTGTGTGTGTTAGTTTTTGAATTGTTATTAACAGGTTTAATGTGCAGTTTGAATAATGAGTGTCTTTTATAAATATTAATATATACATTATTATTTCTTTTGATAAATGATTTTAATTGTGTAATTCAGATCTTGTATATCCTTATCATTTTTTTGTCTGCTTATTCTACTAGCTATTGAGACAGGCATGTTAAAGTATCCTACTATAATTGTGGGTTATCTATTTGTTCTATTGGATTTGTTAACTTTTCCTTTACATCTTTTGAAGTATGTGACTGGGTGCATAGAGATTTAATATTATGATATTATTAATATCTGTTCAACTGACTCTTTATGATGAAAAGTTCCTCCTTCTCTAGTAATATGTCTTGCTTTAAAATCTACGTTGTCTGATATTCTCTTGGCTATGCTAGTTTTGGGGGGGGTTTTTGATTAGTATTGTATGGTATGTCTTCTTACATTTAAGCTCTCTGTGTTATTTTTAAAGTGTGTCTCTTCCAAATAGCATATGGGTATTCTTATTTTTAGATTAAAAAAATTTGTACTGACAGTCTTGGCATTCTATTTGGAACAGTTAGTCCATTCACATTTAATATAATTGGTGATATAGTTGGATTTATATTAATATCTATCATATAACTACTTTCTATTTGGCACACATGTTTTATGTTCTTTATATCTTCTGTCTTCTTTTTGATTAATCAACTATTATTGTTTCCTTTTCCCCTCTATAACTTGTTAGTTATGTATTCTTTTACTGTTTTTTAGTGACTACTCTCAAGTTAAAACATGTATATTTAACATATTATACATATAATAAAGTTATTACTTTCAACACTTTCCCAATATGGTATATAGTATACTTTGATCATTATTGTTGTCATACATTGTAATTCTGCAAATATTTCAAACTTCATGAGATTATAATTTTTGAGAAAACATTTTATTATATATTTTACAAGGTATTATTTTATAAAATTATTGTTTTATATATTTGATATTAATTATATTTACTCACATATTTACCCATTTGACTGTTCCTCATTCCCTCCTCCACTTCCATGTTTCCATTTGAGATCATCTTATTTCTGCTTAAATTGTTTCCTTCAGTAGTAATATTCTTTTAGTGCTGGTCTGCTGGCACTGAATTCCCTATTTGTCTTAAACATTTTAATTTAAGCTTCATTTTTAAAGAATATTTTGTTAGGTATGGAATTTTCTTCCATCCCTTTAAAAATGTCATTCCTCTGCCTTCGTGCTTACACCACTTCTCTGAGCTGTTCTCCTCTCTGGAATTTTATTGTATTTTATCCTCATTGTTTCCATGGTTCTCTGGTACCTTTAAGAATGACTTTTTGGGCCAGGTGCAGTGGCTCACACCTATAGTCCCATACTTTGGGGGACAGTGGTAGGAGGATTGCTTGAGGCCAGGAATTTGAGACCAGCTTGAGCAAGATAGTGAGACCCCATGTCTACAAAAAATTAAGAAAAAAGAATTAGTCGGATGTGGCACCTGTGGTCCCACTGGAAAGGCTGAAGTGGGAGGATCGCTTGAGCCTAGGAGTTCAAGGCTGCAGTGAACCATGATTGAGCCACTGCCCTCCAGCCTGGGTGACAGAGCAACACTCTGTCTCTCCTTTTTACTCCTAGTTGGTATCAACAGGACTGTTGGCCTGCTGTGGTCTATTTCATCCTGGCTAGAGATGAAAGCCTACCCCAAAGGCCATTTCTGAAGAAATGTCTTATAAGTCTTTTAAGTCATTTAGTTAACCTCCCTTAAAAAAAAATGACATTCTGATATTTACCCCCTGGATTTAACCAATTTGTATTCATATGAATTTTCTTGGGATGATAAGTTTCAATAATCTTCATATTTTAAATAATACAAAAGTCAGACACTTTCATACATCCTCTTAATCAGTGGTTCTTACCTTTTTTGAAAAACTGCTCCTTGTGTGCCCTTCTAAGAATCTCTGATTAAAAGACAGTATCCCCAGTAAATGCCTAAAGCTGTTGCATATAGCTTCTGGGGGGTTAAGGAACGTTTCCCCATTCCCCCTCCCCATGGATTTCAGGATAAGAACTGCATTCAGTACATAAAATAAATGAGTTTGGTTTATGTGTACCCTTGGATTTCAGCAGAACCCCTATATTAAGTACATAAAATAAATGTGGAGTTAAATGGAAAGGTACAGTTAAATGGAAAGGTACACTTAGTATTTGGGCGCTTGCTGTTTGTACGCTAACATAGTGGGGAGGAAAGTGTGCTTGGCCCAGCACAGGAAGATCTAGATTTGACTTCTGGCTTTGCTGCTTGCTAGATCTGATATTTTCAGTGTTCTCTTTTATAAATGGGGATCATAAATAATACCTCCCAAGAATTATTGTGGGAATAACTTGAGAAAATACCCAAGAAAGCACTTTATAAATTGTGAAGTGCTATACACAAAGAAGATAATATATGTATATAGAGAGAGATATGTATACATCTATATCTGTATATATGTGCACACATATGTAAGAAATAATTTTTTGCATTTCCACATTTTCTTTTAAAGAAATACTTTAGTTAAATACAATAATTTAAAATAAAATAAACTTTATGCACATAGCTCTTTTTTTGGCACTACATGCAGATGTTGTAGTTGAGAAATTGTAAAGAGGACAATCTAACTTGGATGTTGGGGCAGAAATAAGTTGAGAAACCCAATATCATCCATCTGGCTCTGGGATCCTGAGCTAGTTAGTATTAGTACTAACTATTAATAGTACCTGTACTTGTATTTACTTACCTATAAAATGGAATAATAATATATCTATTTAACTCTTCAAAGATCTTACAAAGTTCAATACACTGTGTTCTACATAGAATTTTTTTATTATTGTAAAGAGGACAAGTTTCAAATATTGAAAATAAGATATCAAATTTGAGAATTCATTTAGAGCACTATATTTATAGCAGCATAATGGTTTTCATGGCATGTATTAAACTTGCATTAGGATATTTAACATGTTAACTAATATTTACTTTTATTATACTTTTATCCCTAAATCACCCCTTATAAAGGCTGTGTATAATACTAGAATACCTTGGAAAACAGTTGAACATGTCTTAATGTTATATAAAAAGGTGACCATTACTGTTAAAAAGTTAATAACTTTAAGTTCTCATTTTTGCCTGTTACTATAAAAGCTGAAGTTCATAAACTTATTTGAATCTTTGTATACCTTTAAGACTATGATGAAAGCCATAAACTTTTTCTCAGAAAATGAACATATACATACACACACAAAAACAGTTTTGCTAATAATTTTAAGAAGTCCTCAGACTGAAATTCACTTATAGACATGGCCCCAAATTAAGAAACCCCACTATAAAAAGATGTACCACTTGATTCCCATTGTCATAATTTGAAAATAAGGTATTTGTTTGTTGCCCACTCATGCCAGATATTTTAGAAACCAGATAAAGTTATTATCCAGAAAATAACATTGTTATTAACAAAGTATAATTACATACAGAATTATCTATAGTGGGTGAGAGGGAGGAAGGAGGAGAGAACATTAGTATAAAAATACCCAGTAATTAGACTCATACAGCCACTCAGTTACTATGGCTATTAGCGATCTAAATCAATGAAAAATCTTTAGAACATGCAAATTAGTGTTGACAACCATTTCCACTTCAACCATCTGGATTGGGGTAGGAGAGTTGGATGAGATAGTTTAAGGCGGTAAAAACATTTAATACCTTTTTGGCTCTTTGGGAAGACAGGCATAGATGTCACTGCATTTAAGCAGGAGGCTTGGTCTTTGGGAATTATTGATGAGTTTCACAAGTAGAATTTCTCTAGATAGAGGGATGCTTGAGGGTAAAAAATATTGGTTTAATTTACCTGATTTTTTTGTGTATGTTTATATTGAAGTATATTTAGTGTAATTATAGTTAGTTCAGCTTTTCTGTTCTACATTTGTTATTCCTGTTTTCCATGTTACTTGCAGAAGTTTTACAGGAGTATTGGTGAGTTTTCTTAATTTGGGGAGGAGTAGGTAAGAGGTGATACAGCTTCATTATTCAGAGGGGAGAGGGAGGGAATAATTCTGACAGATTCCAACTGGCTCACTTGGGAAAGTGAAAATTTTGATCTGCCAGAGGCAAAGGTTATAGGTGAATGCAGATGTAAAATAGAAGAAGGAAGAATAGAATTCTTAAATTGAAGTTTGATTTGGCCACTAACATTGTTTGCACCATTCAGTAATAGGCTTTTATAAAAGTGAGCAATAAATTTCAATGGCAATGGAAAAAATATGAATTACATCAGTGAGGAGCTGTTTATTATCTGTTGACACAGGAAATAATTCCAAAGATAGTTTTGGCAAGGATGAGATGAAAATGCTGCTCTTAACTAGCACATGTGGCAATAAAAGTTGATAGAACATTTTTGGAAAGCAGTTTGTCAATTTGTGACAATTTGTTCACCTTCATGTACTCATTCCTGGAATTTTATTCTAAAATAGTAACAGCATAAAAATTGTACGTGAAAATGTTTATTATTGTATTGTTTATAATGTTAAAAAGTTAGAAGCACACTTAATGTATAAGAATGGAATATTATTTAAGTAATTAGGGAATTATGGAATGCACTTGATGGAATGCAATTAAAAAGAGTGCCAAAGATTGTAACAATGTGGAAAAATACCACTGTGTATATTGATGCCATGAGTATACCTTTGTGTAATGATTACCCATGCATATGAACAAAGCCTGGAAGGGAATAGGAAAAATAAAAAAGGTTGATAGTTTAGGGTGGTGTCAGTGTTGATGAAATCTAGATATCTTTAATTGCTATTTGTTTAATAATGAAAACTTTTTTTTTTTTTTCCAAATCTTTTTTTTTTTTTTTTTTTTTTATTTTTTTATTTTTTTATATATATATATTTTTTTATTTCAGCTCATCATGGGGGTACATAAGTTTAGGTTATATACATTTTCCATGTCCCACCCATCCCCCCGAGTCAGAGTCCCAAGCGCGTCCGTTCTCATTCTCCCGACAGTGCACCTGGCACTCATCATGTAGTCATACCTCCATCCCCTCCCCCCCCCACCTCCCCGGGTCTGCACCTTCAAGCACGACCATTCCCCAGAGGGTGTGCAACGCACTCATCATGTAGGCATACACCCATCCCCTCCCCCCACCCCCCATCCCAGTCTGATATCCAATTGGTATCCTTCCCTGATGTACATTTAGGTGATGATCAGGGAAACCAGTTTTCTGGTGAGTACATGTGATGCTTGTTTTTCCATTCTTTGGATACTTCACTTAGTATAATGGGTTCCAGCTCTCTCCAGGAGAACCAAAGAGATGTCGTATCATTGTTATTTCTTATAGCTGAGTAGTACTCCATGGTATACATATACCACAGTTTACTAATCCATTCGTGGATTGATGGGCACTTGGGTTGTTTCCACATCCTTGCGATTGTAAATTGTGCTGCTATAAACATTCGGGTACAGGTGTTTTTGTTAAAGAATGACTTTTGTTCTTCTGGGTATATGCCCAATAATGGGATTGCTGGATCAAATGGTAGGTCTACTTGAATCTGTTTAAGGTATCTCCATATTGCTTTCCATAGGGGTTGCACTAGTTTGCATTCCCACCAGCAGTGTATGAGTGTTCCTGTCTCTCCGCATCCACGCCAACATGTGTTGTTTTGGGATTTTTTGATAAAGGCCATTCTCACCGGAGTTAAGTGGTATCTCATTGTGGTTTTGATTTGCATTTCCCTGATGATTAGGGATGTTGAGCATTTTTTGATATGTTTTTTGGCCATTCTTATGTCTTCTTTTGAAAAATTTCTATTCATGTCCTTTGCCCATTTTTTGATAGGATTGTTTGATTTTTTCCTGCTGATTTTCCTGAGTTCTAAATAGATTCTTGTTATCAGTCTTTTATCTGATGTGTAGTATGCGAAAATTTTTTCCCATTCTGTAGGCTGTCTGTTTATTTTCATGACTATTTCTTTGGCTGTGCAGAAGCTTTTTAATTTAATCAGGTCCCAGTCGTTTATTTTTGTTGTTGCTGCGATTGCCTTAGGGGTTTTCTTCATAAATTCTTTGCCTAGACCAATGTCTGTAAGAGTCTTTCCTACATTTTCTTCTAGAATTCTAATTGTTTCCCATTTAAGGTTTAAATCTGTTATCCACCGTGATTTAATTTTTGTGAGAGGTGAAATCTGTGGGTCCTGTTTCAGTCTTCTACATGTGGCTATCCAGTTTTCCCAGCACCATTTATTGAATAGGGACTCTTGTCCCCAGAGTATGTTTTTGTCTATTTTGTCAAAGATTAGATAGTTATATGAGGATGATTTTATATTTGGGTTTTCTGTTCTGTTCCACTGGTCTGTGTCCCTGCCCTTGTGCCAATACCAAGCAGTTTTAAGAACCACAGCTTTGTAGTATAGTTTGAAGTCTGGCAAATCAATACCTCCCATTTTGTTTTTATTGCTTAAGATTGCTTTTGCTATACGGGGTCTTCTCTGATTCCATACAAAGTGTATAATTATTTTTTCTAAATCTGTGAAAAATGATGTTGGTATTTTAATAGGAATTGCATTGAATCTATAGATTACTTTGGGTAGTATAGACATTTTAACGATGTTAATTCTTCCAATCCATGAGCATGGTATGGATTTCCACTTATTTACGTGTTCTGCAATTTCCTTCCTTAGCGTTTCATAGTTCTCTTTATAGAGGTCCTTTACCTCTTTAGTTAAATATATTCCTAGATATTTTATTTTCTTTGTTGCTATTTTGAAAGGTATTGAGTCCTTAATTTGGTTCTCCGATTGAATGGTATTGGCATATATGAATGCCTCTGATTTGCGTGTATTGACTTTGTAACCTGAGACATTACTGAATTCGTTAATTAATTCCAGGAGTCTCTTGGTTGAGTCCTTGGGGTTTTCCAGATACAACATCATGTCATCAGCAAAGAGTGAGAGTTTGATCTCTTCTGTCCCTATTTGGACACCTTTGATTCTGCTCTCTTGTCTGATAGCTCTCGCAAGGACTTCCAATACTATGTTGAAAAGTAATGGGGACAGTGGGCAGCCTTGTCTGGTTCCAGTTCTGAGTGGGAATGCTTTCAGTTTTTCCCCATTCAGTATGATGTTGGCTGTGGGTTTGTCATATATGGCTTGTATTATTTTTAGGTAGGTCCCATTTATGCCTATGTTGTTAAGTGTTTTTATCATAAAAGGGTGTTGAATTTTGTCAAATGCTTTTTCTGCATCTATTGAGAGGATCATATGGTCTTTATTTTTGCTTCTATTTACGTGGTTAATTACATTTATAGATTTTCGTATGTTAAACCACCCCTGCATCTCTGGGATGAAGCCTACTTGGTCATGATGAATTATTTTTTTAATCAGCACTTGGATACGATTTGCTAGGATTTTATTGAGGATTTTTGCGTCTACGTTCATGAGAGAAATTGGTCTGTAGTTT
Source organism: Lemur catta (assembly GCF_020740605.2). NCBI lineage: Eukaryota > Metazoa > Chordata > Mammalia > Primates > Lemuridae > Lemur > Lemur catta. The sequence goes on from NC_059139.1 coordinate 46,468,944, forward strand.
TCTTTTTTTGTTGCATCCTTTCCTGGTTTTGGTATTAATGTAATATTGGCGTGGTAGAATGTGTTGGGGAGAATTCCATCCTTCTCAATATTGAAGAATAGTTTATGTAGGATGGGCACCAGTTCATCTTTGTATGTATGGTAAAATTCAGGTGTGAACCCATCTGGACCAGGGCTTTTCTTTTTGGGAAGGTTTTTTATTGCTGTTTCAATTTCAGTTGTTGATATTGGTCTATTCAGGAATTCTATTTCTTCCTGATTGAGCTTGGGAAGGCTGTGTGATTCTAAAAATTTGTCCATTTCCTCCTCATTCTCCAATTTGTGTGCATAAAGATTTTTGTAATATTCATAGATAATGTCACGTATCTCTGTGGCTTCGGTTGCAGTCTCCTAATTTTGTGCTCTTATGGATGTTTATGTTAGATATTGAATTAATGGGAAATTTATTTGGTAGGAGGCATGTTTTTGTCCCTAATGGATCGCTGTTGTTCTAAAACCATTTTTGAGTAGCCATTGTTTTCCTGCTGATCTGAAATACCATCTTTGTTACATAATTTCCATGGGTACATGTGTCTGTCTCAGACTCTGCCCTTTTGTGGTCTGTCTCTATGCTACTATCACATGCTTAAATGACCCTGGCTTTATTGTATGTTTTGTTTTGTGGTGTGGCAAGCTCTGGCCCTTCCCCCACAGCTCAAATGTTATTCTCCCTCAACACTTTTGTTTCTGAGGCTGTGTATTTACTCCTCCACGTGAACTTTAGAATGAGCTTGTTGAGTTTCATTTGAAAAAATTCAATTTGGGTTTTGATTGGAGTGTATTAAACTTATAGATTAATTTGGAGAGATAATTTTGCCTAGCTTGACTCTTTTGGTTTCCAGAAGTTACAATGAAATATTTGAGTGTTTTTTATTTAGCATATACTGAGCTGGTAGAATGGTGATAACACATCTCTATTACTTCTGTGTAGAAGCAGAGTGATTCTGATATTTATACCAACACATTTATTTAGGAAAGTTTATAGTTTTCGATTGCGCAAAGCAAAGAATACAATTGAATCCACCTGGGGAAGTGAACGAGCATGCTAGAATTCTGTAAATTGGAATTTATCTTTGCCATATATGAAATTAGTGGCCTTTTAAGAAGAGTAGCAGATTTTCAGTGGCCTCAGTGGCTAGAAAGACCCTAATGTTACCCCAGAAAATTGCCACCTATGGCTGATTATTTATGCTGTATTTGTTCCTCCACAAATTCTTTCCGAAGCTCATTCTTCCTGCTGATCTCCTGAGTAGCTTTATCTACATATCTCCTTTGAACTTTATCATTTCTGAAGGAAAGTGTTCTTGTTTATTCATCTTCATTTTTCTTTCCCAGTCTTCCTCTCCGTATCACCCCCTTCCCTTCTTCTCCCACATCTTTAACCTTGGCTTTCTGGTGTCTTTGTAATTACCAAATAAGAGATTCCATTTATTGCTGAATACTATTCTTAGCATTAAGATTTCTGGGTACCCTCTTTAATGGGTGGCACGTCTTCCTTCTAACATGATTGTTGTTTATCTTCTCTTACCGGTGTAAGGCAGGGCCTGGTTTGAAAGGGAGGCATAATGAATCGTAAGACTGTACTGTTTGGGGCTGTACTGCTTTGGAAAGGGTTGTCATTAAACTCTTTCATAAGTTGTAGTCCTTGTTCACCCAGCCAAGTAAAATAAAACGGTAATATGATCGTCGTTTTAAATAGATGCAGATTAGATATGCTTGTGATCTCTGAAAATCTTTGCTCTGTTTACATAATTCGTTTTCTATTAAAAAAAAAATCACGAACAGGTGAGGTCAGATTCTGTCTGCGGATAGTTAACAGTCCCTTTAGCAACCAGGAACACGACTAAAGCAAGCTGTTCTTCCTTTTTTAGGAAATGGAATTTCGTCTAAGTTTCCTCTCTCAGTCATGTTAGACATTTGTTATTGTTTTTTGCTTTTCATATCTCCTTCCTGAACTTTTTTTTGAAGCTATTGTATGGCAGATTTTTCTTGGCATGTTACTTTCTATTGATTACGTTTGTGTGTGTGTGCGCATGCGTGAGGGAGGGCTCACATGCGGGGAAAGGACAGTTCGAAATTGCAAACTGGTGATTTTTCAGAACTCCACAATTTGTATTTATACCAATTCATGATTTCAGATAACTTTATATGTGTGTGATGGGTTGCAAACTACTAGGAAAACATAGCTTTTTTTTATTTAAAAAAATTGTAGATTAAATAACTATGTATCTACTGGAAAAAGGAGCCCTGCATTGATTTTGTTTTTGATCCTGGTTGGACAAACTCTAGGATCCTACAGGATGATGTTCCTCAAATGCAAACAGATGTTAAGGAGACCGTGTAGATTTCTCTCTGTTCGCTTTTCTCCCCCGTCGCAGGGTGAGGATATGGCAGAGAGCGGGTTTGTTTTGGTTGAGCAAGCACGCAAACGCCCAGGTGCTTCTCTCCACGCTGGGCCGAGCTCTGGAGGCCCTCCAAAGTGGGCGACCCTTTCCACCTCCTGCTTTCCATTTCCCTGCCACTCCCACAGGCTGGGCGGAACGCACCCTGTCCCTGGAGGCCCTGCGTTGGATTGCCTTTTTGTGTGTTGAGTGGGGAGTATCCCGAATCCCTCGAAGCCTCCAGGGTCCTGAGGCAACCTGGACCTGGCAGGCTGGGCCTTGGCTGCAGCTGCTCCCTGGGGTGTAACACTGCTGAGGCAGCCCCTCCACAAAGCCTCTGAGTAATAATATACTCCGGAGCCCTAGCCTGCTGCCCCACTTTCTTTGACATGTGTCCTCAGAGTGTGCCTTGGGACCAGGGCACTTCACAGGGCTTTGTGCCAGAAAGTAGCTCTTAACAGAAAGTGTGAGGCCAGGCCAGATGAGAAAGAAGACTTGGAAACCTCTCAGAGAAGACAAATTGCAAATAGAAGTGGCCCGGAAAGTGTGGGAAGGAGTAGTTTTATTTATTTGGCAATGGTTGTGAATATTTAAGTTTCTTACAACCTACTATGATCTAGTACTGGGTAAGGGCAGAGCTAAGAATAATTATCTTGAACCTTTGTACTAATAGTGGCATTTCAGGTACAGGATAGAAACTAAGGCAAGCAATGATGTTCGGCTGGTAGGATTCAAACAAAGTAAAAGACTGAAGTATCACACTCACACATCTAGTAAATTAAAACAAAATTCTTCCCTATGGCCTAAACTTTTTCAACTTGAAAAACAGAACAAACCAGCTTTTGACACTCATACCTAAATATACCAGGAAGCATCTTCCCTCATGTCAAAAGTGTTGTTGTTGGATTCATGATGTTTGAGCTCAGCCACATGAAATGAATATAGCAAATGACACTGTTTTGGGCCTGGGCCCTTTTTATTGGAGTTTCTTAAAACCAGGACAAGGAAGTGTGACAATGCCCCGACTCATTCATTTTTCAGGGACAGATGACGGTCTATGCGAAGTTTGACAAAAATGTTTATCTTCCTGAAGATGCTGAGTTTTACTTTATTTACGATGGATCTCATCAGCGACACGTCATGATTGCAGAGCGCGTCAAGGATAACGTTCTCCAGTCCAGTGTTCCAGGTGAGGTGCCCTCTTTATCGTGCAGTTGGGAAATCCATCTGCAAGCATCTTCCCTCCCCAAGTATAGGCCAGGAAGAGAACCAGGAGTAAAAAGAAAACAGCGCCTCAAGGTCAGGGGTGTGTATATGCCCATGCCCGTGTGTCTCTGAGCGTGTATATGTTAGGAAGAACACTCACCCCGTGTTATCTCTCATTTGAGCTTCTTCCAGCTGTGTCTGCAGCTTCATCAGGAGCTGGGACTTAGACCAGTAGCCTCCCCTGGCTGCCTGCACCCAGCTCCTAATGTTGGGTGTGCTTTGGATGCAGTCAAATGGGGGAAACACTGGATATTAAGTATCACCTCCTGTAATCTCAGGCCCATTGCCAGGGCTGGCTCAGGCAGAACTGACATCGACAGAGTTTGTCTTCATTTTCCCTTCCTCGTTCCCCTGCGGGCAGCCGGGCAGCCCCGGGTCAGCCTTTCCTCTGCTTGCTGCCTTTGGTTGCTGCGGCTCTTTCCTTGGTACTCTGTCTAGAATCTTCCTTGTGGGATCTCAGGCTCCAGAACTTTCTTTCCCCAGCTCCAAAATATTTATAATTTGAAACCTGCAATTCTCCCTGTTGTCTTCTTTAAATACCATGATGATGGGTGACAAATCAGTGTGTCCTGTTAATGTGTTGTTATCTGGTAGTAGCCTTTCTCAGATTATTGGGGTGTAGGTTGTGCATTTATAAGAGACATCAAGCTTTAATGTAAAAGTGGAATTAAAATGTCATTATCTGCAGGACAGGGAGGATATTTTTTATTGTTGATTGGTTGGTTTTTCTTAACTGGGATCTGTCAGGCCCTCTTAATTTGTATCATATAGGGAACCTTCAATTTTTCCTATAGGTAAGATTGAGATCATTTTTAAAGGAAATATGTTCCCAGGTGCTTCTGTAGTATATCTGCTACACGTGAAAAGAAGGTAGACAGTAAATGTGAGAACAACACAGACATAGTGAGAATTGTAGAGATATATGGATACCTTTCAGCCCTGCCTGGTCTTGATCATTACATTAACCTATTGTACAATTTCTGAGACCATGGGCAGTTTTAAGAACTTCTCTCTCTGGCTCAGTAACTCTCATCCTTAGAAGAAAAAAAAAACCCAGTCAAACCTAATTCATGGCTTGTAGTTACTTTGGCTATTGGTCTCTTTTCCTCTGCCCTTTTGCTCTGGCATTTACGTTTATGGTTTTCCTCTCTTTAGTTTTCCCCTCTTTTCTCAGTTTTTCTCCTTTATCAAGTCTCCTATAATGAAAGGATAAAACTAATAACTGAAGTGCCACTTCTAATTTCAAAACTTTTTGTTATGCCTTTTTCTTTACTTGTAGCTAGTGGTAAACCTCCTTCTTTCTCCTTATTGTGAAAGCAATCTTTCTGACTATATTGTGGCCTACTTAAAAGTGAAGTTTCTTACCTTTATGTTAACGGAGTTCCTAGAGGCAGGTGACAGTCTCTATTTTTGAACCTTAAATTTCTCTGGTTACAGCTTTACCAGGGCATCCTTTCAGAAATGTATAAAACAGATTTATGTACTATATATTGGGTATGTTTAGTCTGGTGGAAGGTGAGTGCACTCTGTGCTTGTGTCATTGAGCTACTCTTATAAGAGTCAATGCCAAAATGCAGAGTTCTTTTTTAGTAAACTTGGGATGCTCTTGTTTCTTGAAGCCTTAGAAACACAGCCTTTGGGAAAAGGCTTTGAAGGATAAGGCAGAGGGGGAATGACTTGTACCCATTAGCCATTGGCCTGGGGCAAGAGAGTGCTGTGGACAGATAGTAGCTGAATAACTCCTCTTTGTCCAGCCGTGGTTATCATAATCATAGTGATTTGGTGCTGCTAATTCCTGGAAATTTTGCCAAGGGCAGCACAAAAACGTACCTGGGCAGGAATTCATCAACCTTAGCAAAATGGGAGAGTGGAACAAAGAGGACGGAGGAGTGTAGGGAGGAATAGATAGCAGGGTTAGGTGACCACCCTCGGAGAAGTATTAAAAACACCTAAAGACAGAGAAGCTGGTATGGGAAGGAGGGGAGCACTGAACAACCACAACCACACATTCATGTGTGTGTGTGTGTGTGTGTGTGTATTTTTCTTTTCTTCACCCCCCCAACTCACACTCAAAGGAGCTCTATGGAATTAGGGTAGACTTGTGTAATTTTATGATGCTATCTTATAGACCTATGGCCTAAATAAACACATAAAAAGTATGACTCAGGAGGAAATGGCAGAGCAGACAAGAGCAAAGGCCTTTAAGATACCAAACATGAATTCAGGGGTTGGCGTAGAAGTAAAAGGTGAAGGTATGCCAAATAACAGCGTTTGGGAATGATAGGAGAATAGACACCAAAATGCTCCACACTCATAAAGATTGATTTTAAAATTGAAGTTTAAAATTTGAAAGAGTCAGCTTTAACTTGCCCACAGGCTTAGCAGCGTGGAAAGATCACGGGCCGGCTTTCCTTCCTGCCTTGTCCTCCTGGGGCGTGTGGTCTGCTTCAGCAGTGTGGCTGAGCTGGCGTGTTGGACCCTTGGGAGAGCACCCCCTGCAGACCCTGGGGTGACCTTTTCACTGTCTTGTTATCCAGGCCGGGGGCTTCAGGAGACGGTGACGGTGTCCGTGTGCCTCTGCTCGGAAGGCTACTCCCCAGTAACCATGGGCTCTGGCTCGGTGACCTATGTGGACAACATGGCGTGCAGGCTGGCCCGTTTGCTGGTGACCCAGGCAGACCGCCTCACGGCCTGCAGCCATCAGACTCTGCTGACCCCATTTGCCCTGACGGTGGGAGCACTGCCTGCTTTGGACGAGGAGCTCGTGCTGGCTCTGACCCATCTGGAGTTGCCTCTGGGGTGGACTGTCTTGGGCAATTCTTCACTTGAAGGTGGGTCTTCCCCAGAAAATCCAGATTCTCTTCTCTATGTCAAGTTCAGAATGTGCCTTACACTTCCTTGTCTCTTTCCCTGGGTAGATTTTCCTGCCCACCTCTCATCTGAGCCTCACTCTGATGTGGCTAGACTCCCTGAGGTCCAGAGCCACTCAACTCCGGGCAGTCTGATGCTACTGTGTCCCAGGAGGTGTAGGGTAGATGGAAGAAGAGCTCTTTATGGCAGGCTCTTGAGCCAGCTGCTTTGGGCTGTGGCTCCACTTCCCTTGGCAAATTTTCTTGCCATGAGAAGGGGACATTGCTGCTCTATTTTCAAATAGGTAGGGTCATTGGACAACGAAGATCATGCTGCTAACTGTGTGAAACAGAGGAAATGTGACCATGTGGGAAATGTAACCAATGCATTGACATCTTAAAAACGTCAGTGTCACTGAGAGCATTTGTATTGTATTTGTACCAACTTTTGGAGTTACTAAAGATTGAATGGACTTTTAATACCAATTATTTGGAATCTGTGTGTGAACAAACCTATAGATGTTGTATACAAGCTCATACTAGGCACAAAGCTAAATTTCTCAATAGATGCTTTTTATGGTGATTACAAAATGATATAATTTTATTGGAAATACAGAGATGTTGCTCTTTTAATGAACACAACATATATTATTGACATTTTTCTGTATCCTTCCCATGACCTTAGCTTTGTGTTTGAATGATGCTATTTTTAAGAGTCTCTGCTTCCTGATAAACTCTAGTTACAAGTTACAGGTTGGCCTAATTTTGATCATGGTTAAGATTAAGTGCACTACTCTGGGTGAAGGGGTATGATTTTTGTAAACAGAATTATAGGGCCATACGTCACCATCAGAGAGGATCTCCATTTCTTTCCTTTAATCAAGGTTATACTATTAATAAAACTTTCCCGAGCACTTAGAGATGTTTCTTATTTTTTAAGACTTTGGATGAGAGAAGTCCCAAGTCCAGTCCAGCATTGAGCCATGCCAGCGTCCTGCACACAGCACTTTGCTGTGTGGTAGCTGATCACCTGTAAAGGAGTGGGCTCCCTGAGGGTGTGGGTTGTGTTTGTTCTGTTCTCTATTATCCCTAAGCCAAGGCTTATGAGCTACATGGGGGAATGGTAATAGTGATACTTGAAAGAACTTGGAACATGCCCTTCATTCATTCAACAAGTACTTCTCAGTATCTGCTATGTGCTTAATATCTGCTACACCTTTGTTCATATGTGAGGGAATTGCAATAGTGATACTTGAAGAGCTCAGAATACACCCTTCCTATCTCATATATACATGCCTATGATATATGTTATATATGTATTGTACATATATCATATAATATATATCTCCCTATATATGGTATATATTGTGTATATATACTATATATTGTATATATCCATATATCATATATATATCTATATATGCAATATATATATTGTGTATATATTTTGCAACTTCTCTTCAGGGCTATCTTGGGCCTAAAGTTAAACACAGCTGATGTAGTTTGAGGAGCCAGCTTCTCATTCTGTGAATATATGGTTGTTTCCATGAAAGAGGAACAATTGGTGGAAATGGTAGGACCCACTGAGGGTAGCATAAAAAATTTAATATTTTAATTATTTATTCTAAAAATCAAATTAAGAGTTTATTCCTTAACTTACAGATAATACTTGTAGAGTTATAACAACCACAACAGTTTTAAACTTGAATTCAGAAATTAGAGAAATGATTCATTAGTTATAGAATACATGTAAGGGCAAGTCTAAGTATCTGCTTGTACAAGTCACAGCATAAATAATGAGTTAAAGGAAAAATATTAATAGAAAACCTTGTCATGGACAACAAGTGTAATGTATGGGTAATGTAATGTGGTGCTATTACTAAGGAGGGTGGTTAGGATGATGCTTTGCTCTATTAATAGGGTCTTCATAAATTAGTACATTTTGAAGGAGAGTGATTGTTTTTCTATGCTTTACAAATAACAGAGGGGAAAGGAAAAGAAATGCAGAAGCCCAAAGGACTTCAGTTTATAAGTTTACAAGAGTAGGGGTTACTCAGCAGCTGTTAAAATGTGTCTTGATCATTTAGTGTTCAGTTTCAATATTGCTTTTTATCTGCAGGAAAAGCCGTTAAGTGAGAATCAACAGTTCCTGATGAAAGAGTCAGTGGGAACTACCAATTTTATGTGACATTTCCATCTTGCTTTAAGCCACATACCCAGCACCATCACCTTCTTTCTAGGCAACAAGGGAAGGGAATGTGTGGCCCAGCAATGTTTGACAGAGGAAAATATCTGTTTCTCTTTCTTTGAATAGAGAAAAGAGATCTGTAGCCAATAAGAAGCAAGATTTGTTTAACACTGGAAATGGAGCTTGGCTTGTGTTTTTATCCTTGAATACTGTCTGCTGGCTGTAGCTATGCAAAGAAAATAGGGCCAGGCTAAGAGGCATGGCATTGCTGGTTGGCCTGACCGCACTGTGTTCCAGTTCTTACTCACTAGGAAAGGGCACGTTGAATTATAAGACTTGCTTGCTGGCTCACACACCGTGTGAAATGTCAGCTTTGTTATTCTGCCCCAGAGCTGCATACTGGATAGCAAGTTTGAAATAACGTTAGCTGAAGCACTAGTGGGTAGGAAACCCATAAAGGATGGATTTGTTACAAAATACAAGTCTCTATGTTTTTTTGTTTTTTAAAAAGTAGTTTTGAAATTAGTCCATTATGGGTACAACTGATTCTGGGGTTTTGTGTGTCTCTCTTGGAAATCTTGACATTTTTCAAGGAGTGGTGTACACGTTCAAAATTGCTTTCTAGCCTTCTGTCACTTCTGATAGTAGCTGATGGGACAAACACCGCCACACCTTTCCTGACATTTTAAGCTGGTATTATATTCCTTCTGTTGCTAAGGTAACCCACTGGATGACTACTAATGGCAGAGAGAATGTTCTTTAGAATAGGTCTTATGGCAAATTATTATGGCAAATCGATAGGATTGTTTCACAATACTTAGCTATACATATGTGTATAATTTGTATAGTTTTAATTCCTTAATTTAAAAATGTTTTGTCTTCCATCCCCTTTTTAGCTTTTCATTTTTAAGGACTACGTTTTCTGGCAGGAAAGAATTTCATATAGAATTGAATTCCTTAGAAAAAGTTACCCCCGCCCTAAATCATTTGGATTTTTCAGTTTAAGTCAGTAAACTCTTATTAAGCACATTCTTTGTTTGTTTTTTTTGAGACAGAGTCTCACTCAGTTGCCCTGGGTAGAGTGCAGTGGCGTCATCATAGCTCACTGTAACCTCAAACTCCTGGGCTCAAGGAATTCTCCTGCCTCAGTCTCCCGAGTAGCTGGGACTACAGGCACATGCCACTACGCCTGGCTAATTTTTCTATTTTTAGTAGAGATGGGGTTCGCTCTTGTGCAGGCTGGTCTCAAACTCCTGAGCTCAAGGGATCCTCCCACCTGGGCCTCCCAAAGTGCTAGGATTGCAGGCCTGAGCCACTGTTCCTGGTTGCACATTCTTTGTTTAAGGTACTATGTTTTAAATAAGAAACAGCAGCTTAAACTCTTCCTTAAAAAATTAGCTTCCTACTTTTGTTTGGCAACAATGGCCCTTAGACTGGAATAGAGAATTACTCATTTACTCTCACATCTGGGAAATAGAACATAGGGTTGTATTCAGGTCACTTTCTATCCCTCAATTACAATTTTCAAGGGAAAAAAATGGAAATGGAAGCTTTTATTTTCAAACACCCTACCCTACTGTGCTTCCCCAAGGATTCAGGCAGCAGGAGGTTTTGAAGTCTTCTCTCTGACTTCTCTCCTTGGGGGCTTCTCTCCACTTCAGACCCTGCAGGGTGCACATAGCCATCTTTGCTTGCACACAAGGGATTAGAATTGAGTTTGAAAATGACAGTAATCAAGGAATCTCTTAATAATCTTTGAAAGAAAAAGTTAAATCTTGATGTTTTTGTAGATTTCTTCGTAGGATTTGAATGCCAGCAGCTGTTTCTGTACTATTTTATTTATAAGCCAAATGAAACATTGGTTTGAAAACCACCCTTGTTTGGAGGTGAAAAGGCCCAGATTGAAGAAGACGGGTGGGAGAGGCCTGGGGAGGAGGGTGGAGCAGGGGGCCAGAGGCATGGTACATTTCTTAGAGGAATGATCAGCTATGTATTTTCATTTGTCTCCCAAACAGAACAGGGTCCCCAGAGGGACAACTGAGAGGGTGTATGTGAGTTCCAGCTTGCCTTCAGTGTGAGGGGAGAGCAATGGAGTGCCCTGTGCACAGTAGGCAGTCAGCAAATATCTATTGAGTGAAAGAATGGCGGCCTCGAAGAAATATTAACAAGTGAAAGAGAAATCTACTGCACAGTCTGGAAAGGAGGTGTGACATAATGGCTACTTACAACACCTGATGACCTCCTGCGGCCGGTAGCATGGCATTACAGCACATTTGTCTTAATGGCACATCTAGTATGCTACACTGATGCAATGACAGTGTCTGTAAGCAGGTGGCTCCTTCCCTTCAATTATGCTTTTCAGACTCGGGGGGGATGGGGGTGGCATGGGCAATATATATAACCTGAACTTTTGTACCCCCATAATAAGCTGAAATAAAAAAAAAATTACAACCAGAGGAAAACTGTTTTCAAACATACCACATATCTATTTAGTGACTGTTTATTGTATTTTTTGTATTAAAAAGATCAAACAAATGTACACAACTGCTAGGTCCTCCCAGTACTGTCTTTCATAGTTCTTGAGGTCCCTGCCCTGTTTTTTTCATTATAGCCCTCTGACAATCCTGGCTAGTAGGCTGGGCAGATGTCAACTCTCTTTTATAGATCAAGCACCTTGAAACTTGAGAATTAAATGATCTCTCCAAAGTTACAGGTTGGGTATGTGTCAAATTCAGATCTCTTAACGTTTTGGTCTGTCTCTTTTTGCACTACACAATGTTATGTGTGGTTTCTTAGTATCTTATACTGATGCCCACACAGCATAATTTAGTCTGGAAATATCCCTAGAACATGAAGGTCAAAAATTGGGTTTCCATCTGGGAGTTCTGATAAAGATATTTTTAGAGTTACAACTGATTTAGCACTAGTTCCACAAGCTAAAATAAAGTATAACTAGCCTTTAATGAGATGCAAAATCCATAAAGTACATTCCAGCGTTATACATCACAGTGCAAGTTTTCTGGAATGAATGTGTGATGGGTGTTTTCCCAGGTTATTTTCATTTGGGAGTGGTTGTAATCTGAGCTTCTCAAATGTGTCAGATGCAGAAAACAAGTTTCAGGGAGCTAAAACCTGTCATTATGCTTGTTTCAGTCCTCGTCTGCCTTTTGGCTTTGTGATCCAGCCACGCTTGCCATGTTGGTCTTGTGCTCTGTGGAATGTCCTGTTTCCATATCTTTCTTATGAGTGTATTTGTATTTGCAATTCCTGCTCTGGACTTACCAACCTCCCATCTCCTGTGTGGAAGGCTGATTTGTTTATCTACATACCAGAGCCCTGAGTAGACTATATAAATGGAAGATGCTGTAAGGCACAACTCCTTCTCTCATTCTCTCATTGAGAATCTCGAAAACATCTCAGGGATTGTATGTGATACCCGTGTCAAATTCTCTCTTCTACTTTCCATGTAAACTTTTTAGTAATTTTTTTCTTTCATTGTCTTTATTTTTGTTTATCATTTTTGGCATTTCATAAATATCCGTACATTTTCAAATTGTACATGATATAGGTTGAATTAATTTAACCTGCATGCAGATTAGTTTTCTTATAGGCCAGATAGTTTCGTTATTTCTATTCACACTCTTTGTGTCTAAGCCTAGAGCTGTGTAGTTCATCAGACAGCGATTTCATGACCTAGATGTTTATAGATGGTTCTTGACGTATGATGGTTCGATTTATAACTTTTTGACTTTAAGATGGTGTGAAAGCTGATGGTCTGAATGCAGTACCTTCAGTAGAAACTACATCAAATTTTGAATTTTGACCTTTCCCTGGGCTAGCTGTATGCCATAGGATACTCTCTTGCAAGGCTGAGCAGTGACAGCAAGCCACAGTTCCCAGTCGGCCACGCCGTCACAGGGTAGACAACCAATACTCCACAGGGCATTGCATTGCCAGCGTTTTTGGATATTGTGTTTTCTTGTCCCATCATGTCTGTAAAACACCCAATTTTGACTTATAATATTTTCTTTTTATGACAAGTTTATCAGGATGTAACCCTATCGTAAGTTGAGGAGCGTCTGTATTTTATTTTGAACAAAAGCAAGCTCGTGATACGCTTCTCAAGCGAAGGGACCATGCCCGTCTTGGTTTCCACCTGGCATATAGCAGTGGTCTCATTCAGTGTTTGTCTACTGAATGAATTAGATGCACAAATGGAGACCTCCATGAATATATATGTGGCTTTGGGAATCAGAATAGAACTTATTTTAATGAACTGGACTTATTTGAATTGAAAAAATATTCTGGTCTTCCAAAAATTTATTGTGCTGCGTACATTTCAATGGCTCCACTTAGGAGTTATGAAGCATGATTAATCCCTACAAAATAGAAGTACTTCTGAATTAGCTTCTATTGAAAAATATTATTTGCTTCTAGATTATTGTACCCATCACATTTTAGCTTTACTATGCTGCTAAATGTTTCAGCCTATTTCCTGGCTTAGCACTAAGTAATGTGGATTAAAAATAACTTGTAAAAGTCACAGAAAACTGTATGTTGTTGTTCTTTGGTGAAATATTTTAGCTAATAGATCTCAAGAGCTGATTGGGAAGACAGTGTTCTAAAAAGGAGGCATAGATATGTATTTTGCTAACTACTTACTTATTTAAATTTGCAGATCCCAACCCTGGCTTTGCATTAGAATCACTTGAGAATTTTTAAATTTTATTTATTTATTTTTTACTCACCACTATCCTAATGAGGAAGACTCTTTAGAAAAGATTGATGCCTGGGCCCGACCCCAGAAATTCTGATTTAATTTTTCTGGGTAGGACTTTGAACACCAGTCTATTTTTAAAAACATTTCCCCCTTATGTGCGTATATATGTGTGTGTGAGAGAAAGAGGGAGAAGGTGACAGAGATACACAGCTGTGGACCGCAGGAGTACCAATACCCCTGATCCTTTCTCAGTCACAGTCTTCTCTATCCCCTAAAAGGTATTATGCTGACTTTTATAGTAACCATTTCCTTGATTTTCTTTATAGTTTTACTATCTATGTATACATCCCTAAATAATGTTTAGTTTTTATTCTTTTTGAACTTCATATTAATTGAAACATATACTTTGTATCCTTTTGTGACTTGATCTTTTTCCTGTTGACATTATATTTGTTACTTTCTTCTGTGTTAGTTTGTAATTCATTTTTATTGTTGTTAGAATACTATTGTATAATCACATTGCAATTTAGTCTATTGTAAATTTTAACTGTTTACATTTTTGTGCATGTTTCTTTGCTAGGGTTTATTTATAGGAATGGAATTGCTATGGGATGGATTTGTTAAAAGACATTACTTTCTTCAAATTTATTAGATAATGCCACTGTGTGTTCCAAAGTGGTTGTGCCAATTTACATTTCCTCTAGTAGTGATTGTGAGTTCTTGAGGGGTTGTTTAATTAATTTTATTGATCTCTTTTTAAGAGCAGTTTTAGGTTCATGGCAAAATTGAGTGGAAGGTGCAGAGGTTTCCCAAATACTCCCTGCCTCCATACATGCATAGGCCCCCCCACCATGATCAACATCCCCCACAGAGTGGTACATTTGTTAGAATCAATGAACTTACATCAATAAGTTAATTTCTTTTACAATCTTCCAAGCTGAATTTTCTGCTAATTGAAAGGTACAGTCAGGCCTTGTACAGGTATGACAGTGGTTTTGAATTCAGACTGAGTAGTAAACAAAACCACTTTCCTTTAGTAACACCCACACTGTCTGGCCATCCCTGCTCTTCTTGTGCTTCAGATGCTCTGGATGTTCTCTTGGTATGTGCTGTTTGACACAGATCCCTGCTCACCATACAGCCAGGACAGGGTTGAATACCCTTAGGAGCCTTGGATCTTTATTGAGACAGCCTCAGCTTATGGGCAAAGAAACTGATGCTCGATAGAGAGAGAAACACCGCCATTGACCTTCTCTCCCTATGTGGGAATGTCTGTTATGCCGTAACGGGAAAGGGTTACTTAATGGCACAGCCTGTTCTGTCCCTTTTTGTGTCTGGGTGATCATGCTCCCAGGATGTTACAAGTCATACCATTTAATGTTTGCCATTAGGAGCAATTATTAGTAATTCTCTTTTAGTTACATTAGTTCAGGTAACTCCTGTCCCCAACCAAACAGGAAGAGATATATTTATTTGGTACAAAAAAATTATTTTAATTAAACACTCCCACTTCTACCAAATTGTATAACCTCTTTCCACAGTTTGTTTTCCTGGCTGCTATTAAGAAATCTGAAACTTTGTAACAAGCAGAATTGTTTATATATGTCACGCTGCTTCCTATTTCAAGCTGTTTGCCGTACTCTATGCTGTGAACTTTCATACTGAATGAGAAAGCTCTCATTTTAGTCAGTTTTTAATTTGTTTTCTTTAAACCTCAGAAGATCTTCTCTTCCCCTGCCTTCCCTCCTCCCTGGAAGTGGATAGATTCTCAGAGAGAGAGAGAGAGAGAGAGCGCGCAACAGAGAGAGTGTCAACAATGAGCCATTCAGTTCTACCTGTTTACTGTTCTCTCCTACTGAACAAGATGTGAGGATGGAGCAGAAAGGAGAGAACAGGGAGCTGGACTAGCAGAACAGGCTTGGAAAACTCTCCTCGTAGAGGAAAGAGCATCTCCCCACACTCAATCCATTGGTCAGGTTGAATCCAGTGAATTACACCCCAGGTTTAACGATATTGTTAGGGCACTGCACCAGGCCCTGTAGGACATACCATTTAAATGGTTGATACCACACTCGCCTTTACTAGTGGTATAATTCTAAAAGAGAACACAAAGGGTTTAGATGTTCCCTTTTGATCATATTTTTCTTGGAAGAAAATTGCAACCTGCACGACCATGGAACATTTCTCAGCATGCTCAGATTGGGATCTATGAATTAGCAATTCTGTCCTAGCAGGGCTGGATAATATCTCATGCTGACAGGTTGTCCTACGTTGGGGAGCATACGTGTACATGTGTGTGTTTGTTTTGTTACCTGATCTTACTGAGTCTCTTCCTGGTTATTGAAAAAGGAAGAAAAATGCAAATTTTATCAAATGTACCCAGCTGGGAATCTGTTCAGAGTGAAAACCCTACTTTCTAATCAACTGAGTGTAATGGTCCAAAACATAAAGTGCAAAATAGTCAAAGATAAGGTCTTTAATAGCCAGCGCAGCTCTTTTGATTTCTGTACAGTTGAAGATATCAAGTATATTAAACAAATGTCTGGCAGGGGTGTAACGCCTTGTCTGTTTTTAGATATTTTAGTATTTTGGATGTTACTGTACTGGGGGGGATCTGTGCTGTGTCACACAGATGGATGATGGAGCAAACTGATACAGAGAACTTGGCATGTCACTGTGATAAGAGCTCATTTACATGTTTTAAGTCTAAAGCCTTACATTCATTGATCTAGATACAGAAATAGCAGTATAAACCAACGAAAAACGTAAACTAGCAGTTTCCTTTTGCGTTCACATGCAGGGGGTATTTCCTTCTAGTTGTTTCAAGTTGGAGCTTTGTTGTATGCCGCCTCCTCACATGTCATCGGCAGCACAGGCCGCTGCTAACACGGAGCGGTGGGCTGTTCCTGCCATGCCAAGGGAGAACAGCACCTCCACACGGCCCTGGCAGGGTCTTGAAGGGGGAATGGCACGTTTGGAATTTATTGGGAATTGGAAGTTTGGTGTAATAAGGGTCTTTTAATTTATGGGGGTGATGGGAGGGATGGGGGCAGGGAGGGAGCTTGATGAGGATTGGGTGAAGGTCATGATCTAGTGTAGGATTAGGATGGTTTTAGGGTTTAAACTGTCTGTTGATGGTTCCTGTTGAGTTTTGATGAACCTTGAGGGAAGTTCTTGTAATGAACAATCAGTCATTTGCCTGGAATGGTAATGAAGGTAATGGAATAGTAAAATCATGTTAACGCGGACAGTAAGCTGTGTGGGGAAGGAGGTCATTCTGTCCTCAGTATCCAAATAATGCATGGGAGTACACAGTTTCTGTTCTTATATTTTAGTAAAGAGCTATCTGTGGCAGAACTAAGAACGACAGATGTTCCACAGGTGCAGCCATATATTAAAAGCTGACTTTCCTAGGTACTCACCAGGGAAAGAACTGCTGGTCATTTATTCATTCATTCAATAAGCAAGTATTTATAGAGCACATACCACGTGCCAGGCACTAGGACTGGGGATACCATAGGATAAGAGGCAAGGTGTCTACCTTTGTGGGCCTTTCATTCCAGTGTGACATGGCATTGTCCAGATCAGGTTACAAGCACAGTCAGTAACATTACTTCACTGCAGGTCCTATATAGCTCAAATTCCTGCTGCATACTCATTGCAACAGATCTTGAGTGCTGGGATTTTCATGTTTAGGTTTATTTTAAGGTGTTTCTCAATGCTTATGGAGTTCATGGGCCTAGCTCTTTTAACATAGGCAAATTTATTCTTTCCCATAGTTACATTGTAATGTTTATCAAGGGTGAAGTGCCTTCCAGGCACTGGGCCATTATGGTAGGAATACAGGTATATAAACTCTATACAAATTAGACAATTTAAACATACACAAATAATTGAAATTTTAATGGCCAGTTGTCATTCAACTCCACAAATACTGAATGACTTTAGTTTGCCAGCTGCTATGCTAGGTATTAGGAATAAAATACCTCAAGGACCCCTCAGCCTATAAGATAATACAGTCAGGAAACAATCGTAACATAGAGCAGCAAACACACTGTGGAACCAAGGCACACAGACCAACCAAAGCCCTCTGTCCAGGGGTGACACTGTGGAAAGGCACAGGCCTAGCTTTCTAAGCTAAGCATTGGGGTGGCATTGGTAATATGAAAATAATCTTAGAGATCTCATAGATGGGCAAAAGCACAACTGTGAAGTTTGGAGAAGACCATGGTCTCAATCTCAAATTTCCTGGACATATGAATGAAGCCCATTTCTGTTGTAGCTTCTTATCAGGGGAGGAGCAGCTCTGAGGACTAAGGGTGGAAACAGGCTCCTCTACGGTCTTAGCCTTCCAGAGCATGCCCTGCCCAAGTAGCAATACCTTCTTGAAGGATGCTTTGGAAATCAACAGGTGTCTGTTTCCAAAGGACGGTTTTTTCCTGCAACCTGTTTTCTCCCGTTGGCTTTCCTGTACATTCAGTGAAAGATGCAAATGTGTGGCATCACAGTGGAAAGAACACTGTCCCAGTGTTGAGTAGATCTGGCTCCCGCACCTACTGGCTACCCGACCTTGGACAAATCACTTGACCTCTCCAAATTTGTAAAATGAGCTGTTGGTATTAGATGCTTTTGGGGGTTCCTTCTGGCTGTGACACTCTTATTATGTCTAAATACATTGTCTCTTTGATAAAATGTACAAATCTAGCTTTGTAAATAAAGGAACTAATATCATATGTTTTTCTTTGTCTTCAGTATCTCTGCACAGAGAGTCTCTTCTACACCTGGCTATGAGATGGGGCCTGGCTAAGCTTTCCCAGTTCCTTTTGTGTCTCCCTGGGGGAGTCCAGGCCTTGGC
The DNA here is from genome assembly GCF_020740605.2 of Lemur catta. Classification (NCBI taxonomy): domain Eukaryota; kingdom Metazoa; phylum Chordata; class Mammalia; order Primates; family Lemuridae; genus Lemur; species Lemur catta. The sequence continues at coordinate 46,487,241 of NC_059139.1, forward strand.
TTTACCCAATGAAGAGGGTGCCACACCATTAGACTTAGCTTTACACGGTGGACACTCCAAGCTGGTGGAAGACATCAAAAAGTAAGTTTAACTACTTGGTAGTTCCTCTCTCTTAATCTATTTCTATAAAGGCTGCCAAGAATTATGGAAAAATGGAAATAACCAAACCATAAGCTAGTGTTGGTTTATGTTTTACTGTTAGTTCTTATGTATACAGTACAGATACACATATAGTGCATAAACGAATATACAAATATACTTGGTATTAAGATTTCATGGGGGAAAGACAGGGAAAAAAGTCTCAAAAGGCTCCATGGGGGGCAATAATGAAAAAAAAATCAGAGGAATCACTAGCCCCTACTCATCTTTTAGGTTTAAGCTTAAATGTCACTTCCTCAGAAAGGTTTTCTGTGTTATTCTTTTTTATGATTATGATTAATTCACAATATTAAATATGATTAATTCATAATATTAATAATTTTACAATTATATATGTGGTCATTTGTTTCATATATCTCTCCCTACTAATATATATATATATGTATACACATACACACACACACAAACCCACATATATCTCCCTACTAAATCATTTGAGGGCTGGGACTATAATAATTCTAGTACAGTGTCTAGCACATAATATTCATTGAAAGAACATAAATTTTTGTTGAATCAATGAATAACAGACAAATGGTATGGTACTATTTAGCCAGTGTGATGGTCATTAGGGTCTAGTGAAATAACATAAAGGAAAGAATTTATAAACTACAAAGTACTCTATGTTGACGATGGTATTGATGCTTCTAATAAATAATGAGTACATTGTTACTTAGAATGGTTCAGATATGTCATTATTCTTAATTTATGTAAGGAAGATTCATATATAGTGATTTAATTAATTTAGCATATAAAAACAAAAGATAAGTAGGACAGCACATTGAAAATTACAAAGTGCTACATAAATTTTAAATATTGTTAGAGTATTATTACACAGCATGTCTTACTCAGCTGGTTTTTCTTATTTGGCTTGTGGAACTCCATGTAATTCACTTACGGTTATATGGCTCATAAGTGCATGTTAGAGTAGAAATCAGGTTTCTGGTTATTTTTTTTTTTTTTTCTCATTTGGTCAGATAAGCATCAACCAAGGGGTAAGCCCATTCAAAGGGAATTATACTTTAATTTGCTTTAACGTGACCTCCCTTTCTTGTCTAAAATGGGCAAGGCAAAAATGCTTCATTTGACTCAGTTGGTGTGGATAGTTCAGTGTTCCATTGAGGTCCTGGAGGCTGAGTTCTTCCTCTGTTGATAACTTTGTATTTTTTTACTGTATTCAAGACCAGAAGATATTATGTATTTTAAAAGCTTACATGTCTGATAAATCCATTCCTGGATGGGATTAGAATTAGACTGTATGATAAATTCTGACCAAATGATGGAGCTTCCATATTCTAAATTAATAACAAAGACCTTATTACTCAGGCTCAGAGACCATGTACCCTACTGGCACGGAGAGTTGTTTTTTGGACGATTCGGGAGTCCTTGCCAGTAATTCATGTCAGGAGTTTGGGGAGATTCCCCAAATCTTAGAGTACAGTTGCTCTTTATGGATCTCTTGTTGCCACTCCATATGATGGAGACAACATGTATTTCATTGGAAATATAATTTTGTAAAGCAAACATTCATTAACAAATGATGTCATATTAGGAGGAGAAAGAGGCATAGAGCTAGTTCCGTGAAGGGAGAAATCTGGGAACAATCTGTTGGGATGTGATAACATGCCGAGGTGGTCTGTAATCTGGAAGCATTAATATTTTCCTCCTGAGGCTGTTTTGCTGTTGCTACTACATGACCTTATAAGCCATCCAGAATATTATGATACTAACCATGAAGCCTACATATAGCTTACAAATATGCAATTGTTCTTAGCCAAGACAGAACAGACAATAAGCTTATACTCAAGAATTTAGTTTGGGAATATTGTTCCTTTGTTTAAAAGTGTATCTAAAAATATACTTATTAATGCATTTTTGATCAAGTACATGATCAAATTTATGTGTCTATTAATTTGCATGAGAAAGTGATTTACAACAGTGGTACCAGTGTGTTATGAACATCTCACTTGTTTGTAACATCCAAACCTCATCATGCTCCCTAGAGATCATGTCTGTTTTTCACTGTAATCACCTAATAAACTATTGGCTGCCAGCTGATTTGTTCTACTACATATGGCCCCATTAAAGTGAGAGGCATCTTTTCAGATTAAAGGGCGAATGAAATATTGAGGTAAAGTACTGTGTTTAAAAGTCAGTACTGTTTCATTATTTATATAAACCTTTAAAGTATATAGTATTTGTCAATGGCTTTTCAATAGATCTATTCTCTAGGAGGAAAAAGAAAGATGGCTTTATAAGTATCTATTTACATAAGCTTGTGTATTTATTGCATGTAGGTGACTTTCAAGGATCGTTTTGCTAGTTGGATTTCTAATGTCAGGGGTAGTGTGGGTATTGGAATCTTGCGGTTGGTGTCTTCGAAGCTTGTGCGTGGGTTTTGATTTGTGGTGTTTCAGTTTTCAGGGCAGGCGGTCCCCAGCCTTCTCCCGAGTGCAGCTCAACGAAGAAGCCTCCCTGCATTATGTTCACTCATCAGAAACGCTGACCTTAACCCTTAACCACACAGCCGAGCATCTGTTGGAGGCAGATATTAAACTCTTCCGGAAATACTTTTGGGATAGAGCCTTTCTTGTCAAGGTTTGTGTCCAGTTATTCTGGAATACAATTGATGCACACTCCTTGGGAGAGTGCAGGCACCAATTCATTGTTATGGGAACAGTGTTTTCTGGGGGTAGCACTTTTTTAAAATGAATCCTTGGGGGATATGAAATTAGAAACTGTGTTAGATCAGTAGAATGAAGATGATTATTATATTTTCACAGTAGAAAAATAGTAGTTTGTATAATATTTGTTTCCTTTCTGAGTCAGCCCTACACATGGTTGGGTTTTAATATTTTAATATTGGATTTTTTCTCTTAATTTATTGATTATATTATAATTATTATCTAAAACAGTTGCCTTTAGGGCTATCTTATACGTATAATATCTACTCCTGTGCTTTCTTATGGCTTAGATGTAGTTAAGAATTTGTCCCAGCATACAGATTCTTTTTGAATGCGGACAGGTAAAAACCTATTTCTTTTCCAAAGAGGTTTTCCTCCTCACATCATGGCCCAAACTCCAGCTTTGAGTACTATCATAGCATGCCCATCTTGGGGTTTAAAATGTTTCACTTTCATTATTATTATATTTTGTAGACTCTGAAAGAATATAAAGAATATTTACGTATTTTAGTTATTATTAAGAAAAGTGTTAGTAAGGGGGCTTGAGTCAATCTAGTTGGCAGTGCTCAGGGGTCTGATGGACCCACTAACCAGATCCTGTGGCCTCCTATGTTCTCCAAGAACAAGACACAGGTTTCACGACTATATAGCTTTATAGAGTAAAAAGTCAGCTTAGAAAACTGAGACTGTCATTTATCACAGTTTTGGCTTTTGTACAGTGTTTTCATATAATTAAGCTAAATTTTAGCCAAGAACATTATATATCAAACAAAGATGATTATTGGCTTGCTCCATTTAAGTTTTATTTAAACAATTGAAACATGCTCTTCAGAGTATGATCTTCCTCTCTTTGTTGAGTTTTAGGGAATTTGGTGTATCATTTTCTGACACACAGTATTATGTACCATATATGCAGAATAAGGGTTTTGGTTAAAGGTTCTTGTCATTTGAAGATACTCAAACCTTCAGCCGTCACTGTGGCTTCTCACTGAAGCACCAAGTGGCAGTTATTCCGGCTGGGTAGATGCTTGGCTTTGATGCACAGTGGCTCTCAAGATGCACTCTGTTCCTTGCCTGTCCTCAGAAGAGACACTCACATAGCAGCATGGCACTTGGTGACTAACCTCCTGAAAAGAATAGAACAAACTCTCTGTACAGCAAAAATTACTGAACATTTGCTTCATTATAAATTCCTCCAACTTCTGAGGCTGAATTCATGATATGTCATTCATTTGAGATAATGCTGGTGACCTTGGGGTAAGATTGATTTATGAGGACTAAATCTGGAAGCCACAATCGTATATTGTAGTGGACTTTACAATAACAAAGACCAAATGGAGATGGCTCTCCAGTTTCTCTGAGATTTTCATTTTATGAAGAACACTTGGTGAAAGAATCAGTTCAGATGGAATGGCCTTGTGTTCCAAGTTTCCACAGCCCTCTCCTTCTTTCCTTCCTCAAGGAGTGTGGCTGGTGGTGGGCAGGGAGACTGGCAGGGAAGGGCTGAGAGGTTCTTCACGATGCCCAAAGTCATTCATTCTCACTTGCCTGACAAAATGATTCTACAGTTTTCTTGAATTTAAAATTTTTTCTGGTAACATCTTACTTGGTTAGATATTATTTTAAATGTAAGCAGGTAGTAATTATTTTATGGGTTGTCATACTAAAGCTTTACAACTTTGGATAAGAAATATTACAAGATTACATGTAGATTTTGTGTAGAAAGTATTCATGCTATATTGAATCTTGTCTAGAAGTCCATTTTTATATGACAGCTATAGACAATGACTTTGATCTGAGACTGATCTGAGAGACTGCGGGCCTCACTGAACCACAGCCCATACACAACCTTCTCCAAAGAGATACCTTTAATCTCAGGGTTTGAGCATTGCTCAGTTATCTGCAGCCCTCTAGAACAATGACAATAAAACCTTGCTGCAGAAACTTGAGTTTGCTTTAACCAGACACAAGAGCTTTTCAGGTGATCCTGTTCAGAAGCCATACTTGTTCAGAGTTGTGACAGTTTCATGTTTTCACGCTATATTACAGTTGATGATGGCAGGATGACAATTTATAAAATATATTAAATGTTAAAATTGAAGTTGGTACTAAATATCCAAACTGTAATGACAGATATTAGGAAATTAAATAATAGGCAAAATCTTGGCTGTATCTTTTAATCATTTTTTAGTTATATCCCCCTAATGAAGCTTTTTTGGTTAATCAGAATGCTGATAATTTTGTTCTAGAACTTGGCTAAAATTAATAAAGCAACTAGGAAATTTAAGTTTTTTAAGTTGTAGCCAAAATTAATCATAAGGATAAAAATTAAGTTTTAATACATCTTATTACAAAAGAAAATAGTATTTCCTTATTTCAAGTTTTATTGGGATCAGAGACCAGCATTGCCTGATGCCCTGTTCTCACATAGGCTTGGCCACTCCCCTCGCCGAAAGACAAGAGGCTTGAGGTTAAGGCTACCCCAGGTAGACACATGGGGCAGGTGGCTGTCTTGGGCCTTAAGCCCGTGTGGTTCCCCCTCTCCCAACCCCAGGTGCTCATGGGGCCATCTCCTCGCTGCCTCCCCACATAGACCTGCTCATTCCATGGTGGGCCCTGGAAGAGAGTACTCGGAGGTAGGGCTGGGGAGTTAGCAGCGCATGGGGAGTGGGTGACTGGGCACTTATTGATCCCTGCCCTCTTATGGTTTAGTAAATTGTGTGTATTTTCTTGTTCTTTTTGCCCTGGCCTCAGGATGTTGTTCTGAAATAGTCAAAGAGCGAGGCACTCAGTGTCCTGGGCTTACTGACGTGCCCAGTGGGATTCAGGATCCCCGTCAGTTGTGTAGTTGCCAGCCCAAGTGTGCTGACGATTTATTTTGGAATGTGCGCTGACTCAATCTTGGGCTGGTTTACTATTTGGCACATCAACACAAAATTCTGTGTTTCTTCACATTTTCCCTGGCTTTGGGGAATCAGTCTGAAAAGAAAATCAGTCCCTAGAGGTTAGCTTTTCTCTAAGGCCTTTGGAAGACTCACCAACTTAGTTTCAGCCAAGGGCAGCCTGCACCAGCATGTGCCCATTCGCAGCTCAAGGTCATCCTGGATCCTCCCTGTGAGCGTGGTCCCACCCTGTCCCCTGGTCCTTCGAGATCCCTGTGTCTCGGGGGCTGGATGGCGGTTGCTCCAGGTGGGCAGATGCATAAATCAGCAGCCCTTCTTTCTGGTTCTGCGTCACATTCCTGAGAACCTCCTAGTTGTTGTGACCTGCAGAAGCAGAAAAAGATTAGTAGCAGGGACGATTTTGGCCCCTGCCTTGGAGTTTCTCCTGATTTTTCTCACCGTCGCCCGGGAGTGCTGGCTGTGTGTTCTCCCAGCAGCTTTCACCCATCCTTTTCCTTCCCGACTTCCCCAGCTCTGAGATCCTTGAGTGTGATTTTCATCTCTTTATTGCATATTTGAAGCCTTAAATGGTTTTCAGTGAATTTTTTTTTTCTTTTGTTTCGTAGGCCCTTGAGCAAGAAGCCAGGCCGGAGGAAAGAACTACTGTGCCCTCTGGTGCTGCAGAAACTGCAGAAGGTACGTGCTCCTTCCCCACTTAGGGAGCAGGGCAGGGCTCAGGATCTGTCGAAGTGTGAAGCGTGCGGTGAAGCGGGAACCAGGGAGCTCAGGGGCAAGATCGGGGTGGTGGTGGGATTCAGCAAAGTGCTGGGTCCTCTGAGTGTAGAGTGAGGTGTACTGTTTGTTTCAACTTTTTATTCAACTAGCGTTTGCTGAGTGCTGTTTGCCAGGCGCTGGGCCAGGTGCTCCCACATGTCTGGTCTTCAGCGCACTCTCCTGACACTCAGAGATTGTTCTCATTCCAGAGTTCAATTTGTTCTTTCATTCTGCCCTTCAATCATGTGTTCTTTAGCTTGTTCAAGCTTTGTGGAGCTCCTACTCTGCTGGGCCAGGATGCTTTGGGAATCGTGTCATGAGGGTTGGGGAGCATCACTGGTGCTTAGAAATGAGGGCCTGGGGATGCTAAATGCTCTTCAGGGTACAGAACAGCCCTGCACAACTCGGGAGTTGTCCTGTACAGCTGTTCACAGTCCGGATGGTGATTCAGAGACTGAATGTACGATTCTACTGGTGGGAGTTCTTCATGGAGATATATTATTTTATAAAACAGTGCCCCACTCTAGGCACACCATCACACGTGGAATCAGTCTGGTGCCACACTTGTACATAACACCCCCCTTATTTGCAGGAGCATCGTCATTCCTTATTCTCTCACATTTGGCTGTTCATCTGGGCATGCCGTCCTTGCTTCCTGTCAGGTTATTTCCCCTCTCTCATGTACAAATAAGTCTGGTCTATTAGCAAGTCCTAGTAATGAATAGGAGTTCTTATTCAAGGAAGCATTCTTTTTTTTTTTTTTTTTTTTTGAGACAGAGTCTTGCTGTGTTGCCCGGGCTAGAATGAGTGCCATGGCGTCAGCCCAGCTCACAGCAACCTCAAACTCCTGGGCTTAAGCGATCCTACTGCCTCAGCCTCCCCAGTAGCTGGGACTACAGGCATGCGCCACCATGCTGGGCTAATTTTTTCTATATATATTTTTAGAGGGCCAGATAATTTCTTTCTATTTTTAGTAGAGACAGGGTCTCGCTCTTGCTCAGGCTGGTCTCGAACTCCTGAGCTCCAGCGATCCGCCTGCCTCGGCCTCCCAGAGTGCTAGGATTACAGGCGTGAGCCACGGCACCCAGCCAAGGAAGCATTCTTAACTCTGTTTTTGCGTATTCCTGTACTTCTTGTCTGGAATGGATTCTGATTTTGTATTTTTTACAAACTCAGTGCTTGCAAAAATCTGACATCGTCACTGTGTCTTGCAGGGTAGTCAGGGCAAAGGTTTTATGTCTTGAAATACATATTATCTTATGATTAGTTACTTTCCATTTGCTTCATATTTTAGCTAGGATATTATTTTGATTTTGATTTTTTGAAATTATATGTAGAGATAAGGTTTCTGGTATTGAGGGGTAGAGTTATGTTACCTATTAACTTAATTTCAGAAGAGTGAAGGGAGCATTATGACATGTCTGTTAACATCAAGGGACATTGGCCTGATGGGGCTAAGAACCACTATCCTAGATGCTGGGGTTAGGGAGGAAAAATAGGACAAAATCCTTGTTTCTAAGCCACCAGTGTGAACAGCTAATTAATACTTTTGATTCTGCTTTTAATTGGCAACACAGAATAGCTGGCTTCCAGGTATGTGTCAGGTACTGTGGTCATAAACTCTTTACCTCCATGTTTGTTAAAAAGTAGTCTTGGAGAAGGAATAGTTCTGGTGAGTGGCTGGAAGTCTGTGTGGTCTATGCACACTGCATCTGTTCCTGGGTGAAACCCGACCCGCTGAGTTTCCTCCACAAACTGCACCACGCTGGGCCCCGTGGAGCTGGGCCATGTTGAGGGGGCTACAGTTTACCCCGCCTGCCCAAAACGGTGGTGAGTTACTTCACGCTTTCCCCTCGAAGACCTGGAGGGGAAACCTCTTTCTGGTCTCGTGTTGGGAACACTGGCTTCTCCTGAGCACTTCGCTTGCCGTAGCTGTAACTGATCAGGTTTCTTCTGGTTGGCTGATAAAAAACTTGGAGCCAAGTTTCTGGGCTGCTGATTGCAAATGCCTAGGGCACAGCTGACTGCACTTTTATATTACCTTTATTTCTTATATAAGCCTCTATTCTTTTTCTTTTTAAAATCAAATTCTGATGTTTAAAATCATCTTGTACATTTTTTCCTCCCGCGTACTCCACCTTCAAACTAATTTAAAACAAAATGATGTCTAAACGAGTGCTTAAATTCCAAGTTCTTGTCCTTAAGGGGCTTACGGTTTGGGGTTGGGGCAGAAAAGCAAGCTTTCACAGCACATATGATAAGTTCTGCAGGAGTCATTTGCAAGTAGCCCTCCATATTAGCATGCTGCAGAATGTGGCAGTGGAGTGGTCAGGGAGAGCTTCCTGGAAGAGGTGAGGCTGGAGCTGTGATCTCCTGGAGGGAAGGGAATTCTAGACAGTAGATGTGCATGCAGTATAGAGCCCTGAACCAGATGATGCACTGGGGAAAATGCAGGTCATTCTGCAGTCTTGGAGAATGTGTGTGTGTGTGTGTGTGTGTGTGTGTGTGTGTGTGTGTGTGTGTGTGTTGGTAGTGATGCCAGGAATGTAGGCTTGAGAGGTAGGCAGATTGGCAGGGCTGTACATGAGGCAAGTTGCTGGAATCCCACACTGACAGCTCTGGAGCTGTTTAAAATAAATCAAATTAGATTATTATTTTAGAAAGATTGCTATGGCGGGCATATGGCGAATGGATCTGGAGGGGCCAGGTGGAAGACAGAGGGACCAGCCAGGGGGCTGTGGAGAGCAGTGCAGAGGAGGGTCTGCACCACAGCGGTGTAATGGGATGGGCGGTGGGGCAGGTGAGTACCGTCCTGAACGCGTGGGGTCTGACTAGGAGTCAGTGGGGAGGGAGAAGGGGATTCCTCCATTCCTGGGGTGTGTCCCCGGGTGGGACAGGCCACACAGGAAGCAGGATTGTGACAAAATATGTGTCAGTTTTAGATAGAGTGAGTTTGATGGGGCCGTGGGACAGCCAAGTTATTAGACCTGCCTGCCAATTGGACTGAAGTCTCTTAATCATAAAACAAAAGACTTTGGATGGAATCCTAAGCCCTCTAACTCCAAATAATGTGTGTATTTTATAGACCTTCTAGACAATGCTTTTGTATTTGTCTACCCCTAAAGGAATATTAGAAACTGTATGCACATTCTAGCAAAGGGCAGTATTCAACCAAGGTGAAAACACTCAATTTTTGTCCATTCATGAGCCTAGAAGAGACTCAACTGGAAAAACAAAACATGTTGAGCCATGAGAGCTTCCTCTTAAAAACAACAACAACAAAATAAAGCAAACTTTGAGATCTACTAGAAGATTCTTAAGTGATCGCGCTTTTCTATTCTTTCTGGGACAATGGGTAGAGGGGAAAACTCTAAGCTTATGTCTGTGGCTGTCATTAATTAAAAGACTATATATAAAGTAACTTCAGCCTGTAAGTTAACCTTGCTCTTTTTGTGAGTGTGATAAATGGTTTTCTTATTGCCTACGAACCAGTTATGTTTTTATAGTTTCATGACTATAATCATACTCCCAGAATAATGGGAAGTTATCCCAAATAAATGACCCAAAAGGCATCTTATTTTAATATGTGTAGATTAATAAGTTAATTATTAGTATTTATTAATCCATAAACTGGTTCTATTTTTTCCCCTTGCCTTCCTGTCCTTATTTGATCTCTCTGTGCCAGGATTTCTCAAAAAGCATTGTATAGAACACCAATCTTGGAAGATGTTTTGAAAAATAAGGATTCTTTGGCTGAATAAGTAGAAAATGCTGTGCTGTAGCTCTGCTTTTATCCCCAGGGTATCTGTTCCAAGACCTCCAGTAGATGCCTGAAACCCCAGATGGTACCTAACCCTGTATATACTATGTTTTTTCCTATATGTACTTACTTATGATAAAGTTTAATTTATAAAATAGGCACAGTAAGAGATTAACAATAGCTAATAATGAAATAGAACAGTTATAACAATATGCCAGCATAATTATTTTCGTGCCTTGGGGCCATTATTAAGTAAAATAAGGGTTATTTGAACACAAACACTGCCATGCCATGACAGTCGACCTGATAACTGGAAGTGCTGCTAAGTGACTAATAGGCAGGCAGTGTAGACAGCGTGAAGATGATGGACAAAGGGATGACTCACTTTCTGGGTGGGATGGAGCAGGATGTCACGAGATTTCATCACACTCAGAATGGCATGTAATTTAAAACATATGAATTGTTTATTTCTATAATTTTCTATTTAACATATTTGGACCATAGTTGACCACAGGTAACTGAAACTGCAGAACATGAAATTGTGGATAAGGGGGACTACCATATATGAAACCTCCCCTGTTGGAGATTCAGAATGCAGTTGATGTTTTATAGGTTCTAGTAAGTGTAATCTTGTTTAATCTAGCAGTTCCCTAATTTAACTGATCACAGAACAATCCCTTTTCCCAGTTCTCAACATCTCATGGAAGTGACCTGTGGAAGGTATTTTTGGAAATGTTGCTCTTCCTCAACTCTGCTGAGCTCCCCCAACTGCCCGGACATTATTTCTGCCATTTTCACTATCCCTGGGTTTCTCCTCCTCCAATAGGACAGTAATGCTCACCCTGGGGAGGGGAAATGGAGGTGCGTTTCAAAACCGCTCATGGTCATCTTGAGTATCGCAGATCATCTGTGCCTCCCCCAGCATCCCACTTCAGTCTTGATATCGTTTGGAAGACTGCTGCCTGCCTAGAGCCTGTCGGGCCATAAGCAAACTGAGAACCACTATAATATCATTTGCCACTGTTATGAATCCATTTTTTAAAATTCTTTTGTAATTAAAAAAAAACAGCTGTGTGGTTTGCTAACTTAACTGTCTCAACTTCTCGTCACTAGTTTGTTACTTTTGTTGGGTTCTCTCCATAATTTATCTTCTACATTTTCATTAACAGGAAAATGTGGAGTTGGGATTGGAACACAAGTTATAATTACAAAGGAGACAGGGCAAAATCATTCCTTTTAGGACAGAGGCAGCAGCTCTCAGGCTCGGAGGGGCTTCCCCCACGTGTTCCTGCGTGGAAGGCAGGAGAGGCCACAGGTCCAAACACGAGGCCCAGGCTGGGCAGGTGGACATGAGTCCTATAGGCTCATTTACTTATCCATTCAGTAAAATGTACTGAGTGCCCACTTTATACCAGGCACTGTTCTCAGCACTGGTGATATAGCAGTAACCAAAAAAAAAAAAAAAAAAAAAAGTCAAAAAGAAAAAGCTGTGCCCTCAAGGAGTTTACTTTCATTTAAGTTCACTTAGGCATTTGTTAGTGCCTGCTATGTGCCAGGCACTGTTCTAGGCACTGGGTGTGCAGCTACAAGCTGAATGAAGTCTGTATACTCATGGAGCACACAGGCCCGTGGTCATGTGGAGGGCTATTTCTGGGAGTCAGGAATCAATTTCCCCCATTTCATGCATGCGGAAGCAGCAGCACAGAAAGGTTATGTGACTCACTTGAGGTGACACAACTTGCCCAGGCTGTCAGAACTCGGGCAAAGAGTCAACTCTCTTCCCCAGCACACTACAGAATCCCAACTACCCCTATATAACAGAGGAGCTATCTATTTAATATTTAGTGTTTGGACTGACGATCTAGAGTTCTCTCCAGCATTTGTGTGATAGGAAAAGTGCAAACATTGGAACCATTGCCTTGAGATGAACTTTATTCCAAATGGTTAATCTGTCTCAAGTCCTTATCACTGAGAGATTTGTGACCTGCATGCACAGACATGTCTTGACACATGCCAGCAACAAGCAAACACAACTGAAAACAGCTCTGCCACGAACTGGCTTTGAAGCACTGTGCAGGTTACTTGGCTGTGTTTGCTTTTGTGGAAAATGGCTGGGTAGGGGTGGAGGTGAGGGTGTCATTTAATACTTCACAGTAAAACTTAAATGAGAAAACACAGATAAAGCACCTTACCTGGTGTCTAACATCGTGGATGCTTAGCAAATGATGTCTGATTATGAATGCAAGTTATATAACACATGCCGATAGTGGATTTAATGGTAAAGATACATGTTTTGAGATACCAGGAAATAACCATTTCTGTTACAGTGACTAGAGGTGAGCAGATTTTTTTCCTTGCACATTCTGTAGACGAGGGTATAGCACTTCCCTCTGTGCTTTGGGTTTGTGACATTATAGAGGGAGTTGTGTGGTGGATTTTCCTTATTTGAATATCTCCTGTGAGATATTATTGGGAAAACAGAGCTTTTATCCACATAAAGTTTTGTTTCCAACAGTTTTTCATTTTATTTATTTATTTTCCAAATGAATGTCCTCATTCAAGGTTTTTTCATTTTAGATACTCTAACTTAAGGGCTTTTTAAGAGAACCGTTGCATGTGGTTCAAATATCTTGTCAAGATATAGACCTTTAAAGCCAGGACAGGTGGGAACTGAGGCATTGGGGATTTAGCACAGCAGTTAGGAAGACTGTTCTGCAGGGTGATTACTCAGTTGGAGACACAGCTCTATCTTAACTCTAGTGTAGAATATGCCTCCAAGGACTTTATAAATGTTGTTCTCCTAGAAGTAGGGTATTTTGGCATTTTCAACACAATTAAAAATCATGCACAAAGCATGTACCTCCCAGCCACAGTAAGTGATTTGTAATTGTTTCTTTCATTTTACAGAGCACTTCTGTATTTCCTTTAGAGACTGACTTTGCCAATTTTCTTTCTTCTCCTTTTCATAGAAAAGAGCAACTTTCAGAATGAAAGGACCAAGGATAAAGATAGGATAGCAAGCTGATATGATGCTAATTCTGTATATAATAATAATAATATATTTGCTCACACATAAGTAAAAATTTTCCTCCTCACTTCCTAGTTGATCACAGAATTAAAGAACCATAGTTTGAACTGGAGAGAACTTCAGAGATCATCTGTCAAACCCACTACATGTTTGAGGTCATGACTCAGAGGTTCCTCAGAGCTCACCTAGATGCAACACGTTTGGCTCACATTGGATATGGATGTGTTGTTTTAGCTGGGTCAAATTACCAGGCTAAGGAGGAAAGACAAGTATTAAACTCAACTAAGGATTCTAATAGAGTTGAAACGAGCTTAAATTGAAAATATAGCTAAAGAATTAGTTTCTTTCTTGAAGCAGAATCTAAGTTCGAAGTTTTAGGTACATAAAAGCAGTCCTAAGATAAAATTAAATTTTGTTTATATCTTTGAAATGTAACTTACTTCATTTTATCTAAGCAATTGATCAGGAAAATTATGACCTGACTTCAATTTGAAATACAGTGGACCCGTGAGCAACATGGGGGTTAGGCTACTGACCCCCATGCGTTGACAATCAGTGTATAACTTCTGAGGTGTTGGTCTTTCTGTCTCAGGGGTGGTGGTTCATCTGTGAGTTTTTTCAAATTGTCACAAATCTCCAAAATTTTTTTATGTATTTATTGAAAACAATCCATGTACAAGTGGGCCTGCACAGTTCAAACCTGTGTTGTTCAAGGGCCAAATGTATAACGATTTAGAGCTTCTGTGTAATTGATAAGTGCAACCAAAGTTTTGGGCTGAGGATATGTTTTTTTCCCATGACTGAATTCTTTATTTTTGAGATTTTATGGTTGGGGGTGGTGATGATGGTGTACAGGAGATGTAAAAATCTGTATTATAAAAATATAATAAACATAATGTTATCATATGACTCCACAATTACACTCCTAGGTATATACTTAAGAGAAATGCAAACATACATCTACAGAAAAACTTATACATGAATGAATGTTCATAGCAGCATTACTCATAATAGACAAAAAGTGGAAACAACCCAAAGGTCCATCAGCTGAGGAATAGATAAACAAAATGTGGTATACCTGTATCTATCTATACACATGCATATGTATTATATATATATGCATGCACAATGGAATATTATTTGGCAGTGAAGAGGAATGAAGTACTGATACATGCTATGCAGATGAACTTTGAAAACATATAATACTGCATGAAAGAAGCCAATTGCAAAGGACACATATTATGTGATTGTATTTATATGAAATATATAGAAAAGGCAAATCCATTGAGACAGAAAGTAGATTAGTCGTTGCTAGGGCTGGGGTGTGGGAGGTGGGTACAGTAGGTGGGTGATGGGATGGTTGGGGAGAAATGGGGAGTGATTGTTAAAGGGTGTGGGGTTTCTTGTTGGGGTGATGAAAATGCTTTAAAAGTGATTGTGCTGGGCACCCACAATCCCAGCTAATTGGGAGACTGAAGTGGGAAGATCCCTGAGGCCAGGAGTTCAAGACTAGCCTGGGCAAGATAGTGAGACCTCTGTCTCTTAAAAAAAATTATGGTGATGATTGTACAATTCTGAGTATATTAACATCCATTGAATTGTATACTTTAAATGATTAAATTGTGTGGTATATCAATTATACCTCAATAAAGTTATGTATAAAGGAGGGGCCTATATCAACATTCAATGGTAGTTATATTGATATTTTTTCTTAGTCCTTTCCAAGTTTTCTTAAATAATTGCTTTTGTGGCTTAAAAAAAGTATTGCAAGTAATTTAAATGAAAAAGCACTCTATTTCAAAGAAATATTATGAAATTCTTTCTGAAATAAGGTAGAATATAAATATAAAAATGATATTCTAAAGAAGCACAGTTTGGAGTTGCTTGAAGGCAAGAATTTCTTTTCTTGTCTTGGTATCTTCCCTAGCTACTGTTCAGTAGGGGCCTTTCCAGCTTGTTGAATTGAATGCAATGTTGGGGCTCTCAGACTAACAAGTCTCCGTTTGATATTTCTATAGATAAATGTGTCATTGTTTCCCCCAGTCCATGTTTATACTGGGAAGGCACAATGAAGGTTCTTAGTAGTATTGCCACTTTTAGGAAAAAAAGGAGCAATTGCGATATCGAAACAAAAGTTCAAAGTGTTATATTATAATAGACTCTGAATTTAGAGTGACAGGTAGTTTCTCAAGTTTGTTCCCTTTGCCATTTCAATTCTCTGACAGTTGAGAATTGGATTTGTGCACTAGGATAAAACAGTGTAGCAACACACGGAGGCAGAGTAGTTAGTAGTGAAACACCAATACATACGTAACTGGAGAGGAAAGGGGATGGCTTTTGGATTTACAGAGCTGGAAGGGTGGAAGGAAGCAAGGAGAAAAGCGTTCATCTGTCCACAAATCTGGCAGTTCAGAAGTTGTGATAAAATGGCGCTAGTATTGGAAGTGTTTCAATTAGTAATTCAAAAATGTAACCAACTTTTTCTTCCCTGTCCTGATCAGCTCATCTAACAATCCACCACATCTTTGGTCTCCTCCTGTAGAGGAGAGAAGCATTTATTTGGCACTATTATGTGCCTAGCACCCTCCTGGGCACTGGGGACACAAGTGTTGGGCCAAAATCTATTTGGTCCTAGCCCTCCCAGAATTTACAACCTATGGGGAGAAAAGGATTCATTCAAGACTATGCCCTACCCCCATGTATGGCCAGAGGGGTACATGGGGCTTTTATAAACACCTACTATTATATCAGGGTGCTTTTTGGCATTTGTGGGGAAGGCAGAGCAAACTGAGAGTGTGACTCTCGTTTTCCAGCTGTGCTTTTGATGCTGCCCTGCAGATCCAAGCCAGTGGTGGCCTTGTTCTGGACAGTTAAACCTGGGGGTAGGGACAGGGCAACACTGGTGGTCTGGCTGGCTCTGATCATGATTCTTCTGGCATAGCCAAATGGCAATTAAAGGAGAATACTGAGCATCCTGTATTTTTGGTGTAAAACCTTTTCTTTGCTTAAGTCTAGGCTCTGGGGTCTCATTTTGCAAAAGAAGACAGTAAGATTTGTACACAAATTTGAGATCTTTTAGGTGAATCTGCTTCTTAATGAGACACTGGTATTAATCTTACAGCTACTTAACCCTGTTTTAAAAACCCTGTTTGCTGGTGCAGTATCACTAGTGAACATAAGTTTTAGAGATTATCTCTTGTTCCATTACAGCTTGGCAAGAAAAAAACACATTTATCGAGTTTGGTAAGTCTGATTTAGAGGGGTAATCCTTACTTCTGGGTGGGCCTTGAAGGCAAGATTAATAGACCTTTAAAACAAAATAGGTAGAGTTACTGATATCATTATCTGCTGAAGGTTGCTATAGCAATGAGTGGTTTGATTGCACTGTGCAATTGGTGGTACAGCAGGTTAGTGTAAAAGGATCCTACTAATTTAGCAGAAACTCTCCTGGAGCAATTTAATTAAACTCTGTAGAATGAATGCCAGACTCTTTGAAAGCTCTAAGATATACTTCTGTTTCGTCCTAGATTAATTAAAGATACATTATTATCCTGAATCTGTACACTGTTGCAAATATTACTTAATGATTTTAGGATAAAGACTTTATAAATTTGAAAGTTGCTTTTTAAATGAAGTATAATTTTTATGAAGACTTTTATATTTTAATATACTTTGTGATATTTGTTTTAAAATGAAAAAAAAAAGTCATTAGACTATAAGGAAAAATGTACTCATGGCAATGTACGAAAACTAGCTCACTGGCCTTTTGAGAGGGGGAAAGAAGCTGGAACCTGAACCTACTACCAGGTGTGAACACATCTTTTGTTATTGCAAACTGAATTACCAGATGATATCTCCCTTTTCATTAGCAATCTGGAATAAAATGGGTACCATTCTTCTGGATAAATACTATATGTACAGACTTCTTTAGAAATGCAGTATAATTACTATTTAAGAGTTTATGGTCAGAAATGGCTTTAAAGGAATATCCTATAACAGGCAAAATAAATGGATGTGTCTCTTGATGTCTATGCAGATATGCCTGTTGAAACTTTGGTATTGGATATTCTTCTCTTCTTTTTTTTTTTTTTTAACACCTTGGTGGTATCTTCCCTACTTATCCCAATTTTTAGGTTTTGAGGATGTGAGTTTCAAAACAAAACCCCTACTCTATTCATATAATGTGGCAAATACCATGTTAGGTGTTTCACATAAATCTTCTGCATTTACGTAGTGGGATGAAAAACTTTATTTCAACCATGTGTTTAGGACTTTGGCACTTAAAAGTAAGCTCTTGAAGGGTGAAGTTGGTCCATTTTGACGTTCTTAGGCTGGCGATGCCGTTCACACAGATGTTACTCTGCTGCCACCTGGAGGCCTTGTGTGGGACGTGCACATAAAGGCAGGCAAGGATGCTTAAACACCAGATGCACAGGCTGGGTGTCAGCTAGGACTTTGTCCTCATTCCCTGTTGACAGCATTTGACAATAACCACACAAAATTGAACTTACTGCCTTTTTTTATTATAGAAAAATCAAGAGCAATATACTATTATAGAGCACATATGTAGTATTACTTGACAAAGCAAGTTTAAAGTTATTGTTACACAGATGTTTAAAAACACATGACAAGTGGGATTGCTGGCTTCTCTGCTCCATCCTTGTCCTTTGTCATCTTTGTCACCATGTGTCTGGAGAGCCATGTAAATGAATACCTCGAACTTTTTCTAGGCAGAAACATAGATGAAAACTCCTAGCATTGTTGCCCAGTAGTAAAAAGAGTTTGAGTAAATCTACCTGGAGGTTGGAGGCATTAGGTAACTTAAACAGGAGAGGCAAAGTGCAGTAGGGAATGGCTAGTTAATGAACCTGCTGGGACAACTCCGGGGTCCCCAGGGTCAGCACCAAGCAGGGCTATGGGGCAGGGGGGCAAGGGTCCAGAAAAGGGCCTGGAACCCCCCAATGTTGGATATTAATGCAAATTCAAGGTAAAGATTTTGAGTTATCTGCCTTCGCTAGGGATGTCCAACACTTTAATTTTCCCAGGTCCAAACCTGCCGCTGGTTGTTATTTTGACAACAGTGGCTCTTGTTTATGGGCAACTGAGTATTTGGGAAGAGAACAAATCAGCCAAACCACAGAGAAGAATGCCCCCTTAAGTGAACCTTCCTGTTCATCCCAGAACACCCCAACCACTACTGTTTCCAGGACAACCTTATTCAGAAAGAGGACACCTGGCGTGCCCGGGGCCGGGGACTGCTCGGCCTGGCGCTGCCCGGCTGAGGGCTGCACTGGTATTCTCCATCTTCAGTGATGCGCGAGGAAAAGCCAGACCTCTTCTACAGTGAGCTGTGCTTTTTCGAAATATATGGAAATCTGTAGTATTTGAGGAAATAGACCGTGTGAGATTTTCTCAGGTAGGTGCGAGTCACGTCCTTACAGTCTGTGCTATTTTGAAGAACTTCAGTAGTGAGCGGCCTTCCTTTGGAATCAAGGGCATTTATTTATTTAATGATCTTTTTTCCTCTCAGGATTTCCTGTGAGAACTCCCAGGCTTGTTTACTTCTTGATCTACACAAATAATACCCGAGCATGGGCAGTAGGGTTATCAGATACTCTGGTCTGATTTTTAAGAAACCTGATCTCAAAACCTTGCTCTGTGCAGACAGCTCCTGGGCAACTCATTTATGCTTGTCGTCTGGTTTTCTTCTTCTTTTTACAAAAGCTCCAATCAGCAGATCCTGATGAGAATTATTCCTTTTGCAGAGATTAAGAATTTGGTGTCCAACAGATCATCATCTGAAAAGGAGGATGTGAAGGTAATGACTCCCTGCCCTGCTTTCTTCTTTGCATTTCTCTCCAGAATTTAAGTAGAAATGAAGATTTAGTGATAATAAAAATAGGAACACACACACACACACACACACACACACACACACACACACAGGATGTGCCCCAAGTCCTATTCAGAATAGCTTGAAATTCAGCTTCCTTTATCACATTTTTAATCTCTACTTTTTATGACTAAACCTAGCTATCTCTCTGAGTTTTAGTTGTATATGCAAGATGACTGCATACATTTTCCAAAATAAATTTGAACTTGAAGTTTGATCTCTATGGATGTTTAACAACAACATAATTGTAAGAATAAAGCTGAGAGAGATTCTCTGAGAATAAAATAACCTATGGACAGCTGTCAGGGCTTTTAGCTTGGGCCAGATCCTTTCTTTATTTTTAGTTCTTCAATAATATTAATTAAGTTCAAGACTGGTTTACTGTTTACATTTGTGATACATGTAACATGTTTTTATTGATGCTTTCCCAGGTTGTTTTCCTAGTTCACAAAAATAAACATTAGTTTAGCATATATGTAATTTTAAAAATCCACCTGACTTTTATCTTTTTCAGTGTAACAAAAGCTTGGTGGTTCAACTGAGTGAACATGAAGACGAGGACAGCCTAGATTTGGGTATGTCCAAAATCTTGCTTTTCTCTGCACTCATAGGAGTATCACAGATCCAAGTAGACAGTGGACAGGAAGAAAACATATTTTAGTATGAAATATTCATTCCTGAGAACCTTGTCTATTTTCTGAAACCAGGTAAATTTTCTTTGCAGCATCAGTTATAATATCACGACTTCAGGGGTTGAGACTACATTTACAATCTAAAAAAACAAAACAAAGCCATCAAAGCTTTTTCTGGGCAGTTTTATGGGACATGTCATGTGTTCCCCTGTTATCCCTATGAAGTAGGCACTTCCAGCTTCAGTTTCAGGGGAAGCACCTGAGCCACAGGTAGAGAGAAGGTGGAAGTGAGACCATAACTTCATTCTGCCTGGCCCCAGAACCGCCAAGCATACCATTATCCCATTTTGATACCCATTGGGGGCCCCTTGGAGCTGAGCCTATGTGAGCTACCCCTGGGGCTCAGGAAAGAGCAGATGCTTGTTCTGGGGTTCGGTTCTGATGTGGGTGTCCTTTTGGAGGAGGAGGAGCTCCCTGGGCAAGGTGGAGGTATTTCCTCCCGTGGACCTGGGAATTCTCATCTGCCCACAAATATTCTTATTCTTATCTCCTTGAGGACACCTCCCTAGGTCTCCTTCCCGTATATTTTCTATTTCTTCAAGGCTAATTTGGATCCCAGACTCATCCCTTGAGTTATTTCAAGGTGAGCAGAGCAAAATGAAGCTGATGGGGTTTGGAGGACATAGGCTGGGCTCTCGGCAGGTGCCTTGTTTGGGTTCCTGGGGATCTGTGAGGCCCTCTGGGGCAGATAGGTGGGGAGCAGGAGAATACAAACCTCCCAGCAAGTTTCTTCGGGTGCAGTGAAGGTGAGGCAGCTCAAACACCTGGAAAGCACACATGGGTGGAGCAGCCTTAGGAATTGCAGGGGGAAAGCTGGTGGTGGTGGTGGTGGTGGCTGAGTGCTCAAGCTGATGTGACATCAGGGAAAACCAAGACAATGCCCAGGGGGAGTTTAATAGCAAAGGTAAATGATCTGTGGATTCACCGCGAGCCTACTCGTGCAGGGGGCTCACTGGAGGTGAGGGGCGTGCGGTTGGCATGCTGAGCAGACACATGACAGAGCCGTTACAGCTGTTCAGAAATCACACAGCACAGAACAGAACAAGGAGGAAGCACCCTTGGTGTCGGCTGATGGTGTTGCTAGTAGCTTGGCCACGAGCCAGAGGTGGTTGGCTGGATCTCCCTGCATGAAGTCCTACTGAAATTGGAACAGAAACTTAGACCAACACTAAGCAATATGTACGCCCTTAATGTTTTTGCTATATAAGGTAAGAGTAATAATTTACTTCCAGAAGGGGGAAAGAGGAAGGCAAAAGGAAAGCAAACATCTCCATATAGATACTGTCGTGAGCCACCGAAGCCAGGCGCATAGCTGTTACTCATACATACAGGATGTCTCATCTACAAATTGCATCATGCTCCCAGGAATGTTAGCTTTGAAGAATGTTTACCAAGACAAATTGTTGTAGTGGGCAGGGGGTTGGCTGTTAAAAGTATTAAATGGTAGGAAGATTTTCATTTTAGGCTTTAAAAACTCACTCCAATCTCAGACTGGTATACTTGCTGGGTGAGAAGACGTGCTATGGAAATTGTAGTAGCTTGACCTAATCTGAGCATTTTGTCAGTAACATCACTGTGTCTGAAGAGAATTGCTATAAAGGGTTTGAGAGAGACAAACTTGTGCAACTTTAATCCAGTGATTTATGAGAAGATCCTTGGATGAGTGTTTCTTGGGCTAGCATTTGCTTTTTTGTTCATTTAAACTTTTTGGATTAATAAAGTCCCCTGACTTTATGCAAAGGAAATGATAATGGATTTTAAAAGAACCTTCTGAGAGAAGGGGGCAGCAAGAGGTGAGCAGTAGTCTGTTGGTGAACTGGAATCTGGGATAGGAAATGGCTCTCCCCAGGGCCACTTCAAAACGCCTTTGTTTTTTACATATACTTGTGTTCTGCCCAGTCTCTGAGGAAATGCTGGTAAATGACATGTGACAGAGGTGTAAGTCTTTGCTGACTTGTATTGTTCAAAATTGCATGATGTGAGTTTAGTGTGGCCTCATACACTACATCAGTGCTGCTCCAGTAGGACCTTTTGTGATGATGGATGTGTCCCCTCGCTGTGCTGTCTAGTACAGTGGCCGGTGGCCACCTATGTCTTTTGAGCATGTGACATGTGACTGAGGAACTGAGTTTTTAACTTCATTTAATTTTATTGTATTGGACACAGCATACTGGTGTTTCCTTTATGTTGTTCTTACTGACCACTCAGAGCAGCAAGAACCACACTGGCCATTAGTTCATACCCCCAAAATGACTATTGGCTGGAGGAATAATGTCGTGGGTGGGTAGCAACTGGTAAGTGCATCCAAACCAGTGCCCCAAAACCACCTCAGCTAGAAGCTGACATTAAGATGACATTTATGTTGAGTCTAGGAGTGATGGCCCTGCTCTCTGTGGATGTTGTAAGGACCTGGCTTTTGCTCAGAGGGAAGAGTCATCAGCTGAAGGGCTGAGAGATCTGGTTCTGTTGCTGTCATAGTGGAGGGTGGGACTCCTTCATATGCATATTCTAGGCAGGTAGAATAGGGAAGAGGGCAAAGAATTTGGAGGAAATTGGTAGATGAAATGAAATGGGTCAATACAGAAATTAAGAAGGAAGAAGGGGTCCATTTAGTGCAAGTAAATGGGACTAAATGTGATTAAGAAATAGGATCAAGTGGCCGGGCGAGGTGGCTTGTGCCTGTAATCCTAGCACTCTGGGATGCCAAGGTGGGAGGATCTCTTGAGATCAGGAGTTTGAGACCAACCTGAGCAAGAGCAAGATCCCATCTCTACTAAAAATAGAAAAAATTAGCCAGGCATGGTGGTGCGCGCCGGTAGTCCCAGGAACTCAGAAAGCCTGAGGCAGGAGGATTGCTTGAGCCCAGTAGTTTGAGGTTGCTGTGAGCTAGGCTGACGCCAGGGCACTGTAGTCTGGGCAACAGAGCAAGATTCTGTCTCAAAAAGAAAAAGAAATAGGATCAAAACATTAAGCAGAGATAAAATGAACAGTGGGCAGCAGCGGATGCTGTGCTGAGGAGAAAGAGAGTGCACATCTAGCAGGAAGAGGCTACAGCCTGTGGGAAACACAGTGGGATGGGTGCAGTATTGGAATCCCAATTGCAAACAAAGACGCATAAACCATCACTGAATCAGCAAAGCTGTCAATGGCTTGATGAGTCACTGTCTCAAAAACGCTACCTTTAAGAGGTTGAATTTGAAAAAATAAAACTGTGTGGCTTTGGTTAGAAATTAAGATGTCTACTTAAAAGTTAAGTTCCTGCTTGAGGACTGTGAAGCCAGAGTGCTAACGTCTCAGGGGAGTTACAGAAGGTCCTGGAAGGTGATGCACCCACGCTCTTAGCAAGGGATATTCCACAGCGTGAGTGAGGTTGGGGGTGACAGACCAAATGCAGTGGTGCCCATATCAAAGCTGATTTTCCTCCAATAATTTATCACCCAAGGTCTGCATTGGACTAAAGATTATATCCAATCATAGCTATGCTTTAATACTTTGGGCCACTTTATTGCTATTATTGCTTATTACTTATGTGTCATATAAGGAAAAGAGAACTCCTTGGTGGGTGTTGGGACTGGGAGAGTGGGCCCTAGGGAGACAGATGAACCAAAGCTGGATATCCTATGACTATTTGGGTGGGGAAAATGAAGCATTGGTGAAACTGGCATGTCAAAACAACAACTATGTGAGCAAGGGGGACAGAGAGAGACACTAGGGGAGATGGGGGTGGGATTGGCCGGCATCCTCCTCCTTGCCTGGGGAGTCTCAGTACCCTGAAGCTGTGGGCACGAAGCAATGCTGCGTCTGCTGCTCCAGTTCTAGCTGGTTAGGGAAGTGGGGGCTTGGCGCGAGTGCCGGAGAAGAATTGAAACATACCTTGCTAAATAAACCTCTTGGGAAAGAATTTAGTCTTATAATTATAGAGCTAATAAACGTTCACAGTAGAAAAATTGGGAATTTTAGAAAGAATAGGAAAAGAAATTCCTGTAATTCTCCCACCTGGAGGCAGCTACGGTTAAATGTATTTCCTACTAGCAGTTTTCCTTTGCATTCATTTTTTTATGTAGCTGTGATCATGAAAACGAGAATTTTTGTCCTGCATTTTCATTTAACATTATATACCATAAGTAAGTTCCATTTTAGAAAGTGGCTTAAAATGATGCTGTATATTTTTGTACAAAGCACATGGATTACTTTAGTAAGAAGAAAAGGAAAATGGCATAGATCCTTTCCATAAATATTTATTAGTCCCCCGAACCTCCATTTTAATAATACATACTGTTGATTTTATAGAGCAGCCTGACCAGTATATGTGGGGCTCCAATCACAGCTATTCTTTAATGCTTGGGGCCACTTCGTTGCTATTGTTACTTATTACTTATATGTAATATGAGGAAAATAAAACCTCTTGGTGGATATTGGGACCAGGAGACAGATGAACCAAAGCTGGATGAGGAGGGAAACCTGATTTAATACCAAAAAAAAAAAAAAAAAACAACCAACCAAACAAACAAAAAACAAAAAAACCCAGTTGGGAAGAAAAGGAAGCAGAAACAGACAGAAACAAACAGTAGGATGTGAGGTTCAGATTTCTCAACCTAGAAGACACAGACCTTTCATGACTATAGACAAGACCAAGAGAGAGAAACAGAGCTCCCTGGCCCTTCCACAGGAAGCGCAGGAAAAACATCAGCAAAGGGAAACTGGTCGTAAATGACTGGAAGGTCCAAAGGAATAGCTGCTCGAAAACAAAATGTTAGGCGATTTATAAATAGGTTTTCAAGACCTCCATTTGGGGGCATGTCTGGTAGAGGTCCAGGCCTGTGGATTTTATTGTGAGGTGGATGCGGACAGTACAGTCAATACTACTAGTCTGGCAGACAACCAAATAAATAGAACTAATTAGGTTAGTTTCTCTTTCTTCTTATATTAACTAAAAGTTTGGAAATGCAATTAATGTTACTGACCTGTAAATACTTAGAAAAGAGCACTTTAAAGTTGCCTGTGAAAATAAAGTTTTGAGACGGTTTCAAAGAGGGTCTTTTTTTTTTTTTTTTTTTTCTTTTGAGACAGAGTCTTACTCTGTTACCCCTGCTAGAGTGCTGTGGCATCATCATAGCTCACTGCAACCTCAAATTCCTGGGCTCAAAAGATCCTCCTGCCTCTGCCTCTGGGACTATAGGCATGCTCCACCATGCATGGCTAATTTTTCCTATTTTTAGTAGAGATAGGGTCTCACTCTTGCTTAGGCTGGTCTCGAACCCCTGACCTCAAGTGATCCTTCCACCTTGGCCTCCCAGAGTACAGGGATTACAGGTGTGAGCCACTGAGCCCAGCCCTCAAAGAGGTTCTTAAGCATGGAATCTTAAGAGCTGGAACCTGGGTCAGTGGACGATGATCCTCTATTGGCTGTTATTTAATACATCTATGTTGAAACCTCAAGAATATTTCGTGAAACAGGAAGGAAAACAGGGGGAAGGAGAGGGCACCTTAGCAGAGCTCTTACCCTTCTGAAAAATACATTTTCAAGCCTAATTTTTGGCAGCTCACTTTCTGTGCCCCAGGCTACAAAAGCTTGTGTGGAATCCCTTTTTCTCTTTTCTTTTTCTTTGTTTCTTTCTTTTTTTTTGGGTGGGGGGAGTCATCTCTCTACCACAAACTAAGACTTACTCGTGATCTGGTTTTGAAGTAAGAGGTCTAGGGGCTGGTAAAGTATCCCAAGAAGACCATTGGGAATGCAGTTATTTGTATAAATTCTGACTCAAATTTTATTCTTTTTATTCACTTCAATGAAATTTTCTTATTGTGGTGGTTCAGGTTTTAAAAATTGTTTTTGGTAGGAAAAATTGCAGCCTTATTGGAATTCTGATTGTTATCAGCTCAATTTGGTTCTCTTATCGAGTGTGTTCAGCCTTTCATATTTGTGGCTTCATCGTTTGGGTAAAAGTCTTCTTGCGGAAGGTAAATGAAGCATTTTTCTTTAAATGAGACATTAGAGTATTTATTGACAGACTTTTATCCCATAAATTAAAGAGAATATTTGGGACTTTTATGTTTATGTGTAATGTAGACAAAGAAATGTGGAGAAACTAAAACCTTGCTGGAGGTATATCGTCTATCTTATTGCCTTTTCTTCTAATTAAAAAACGATGTTAAATTATAAGTCTTAAGTCCAGGACGCTGTGTGGTGTAATGACGGGCTAATGTTCTGCCTGTGTAACATAAAAAGAGCCACATGAATATTGGTTAAGGTTAGCAGTTGCTAATCTAAACACTCTGTTATCCATGGTTCTAAACTCTGCCTACACGTTGAAATTGCCTTAGTGCTTTAAGAATACCAAAGCTCAGTCCCACCCCCAGAGAAGGCTGATTCCATTGGTCCGGAATATAGCCTGAGCATCTAGCTGTTCAGACAGGGACGCTGGTGATTCCCAGGCGCATCCAACTTTGAGAACCACAGTCAGAGATCCTTGAGGGAGCTCTGCGATGCTGAAGTCACTCCTACCTCACTGGGTTTTCAGTATTTTTGGAATTGGAGAATAAGGTTCTATTGTTATTTCAACTGATTTCAACCATTTGTATTAGGTTCACAGATTTTCAGTGATTATCACCATCAATATCATGGATCTGGGGGAAATGTGAAAACTTAAAGAAAAGTATTGAAAAATTCTCCAACCACTTAAATTTAAGTTAGATGATTAAACCTTTAAAAATTAATTATTTTTAAACATTAAGAAGGAATCAAGTGACTGTAATTTGCTGCCACAGAGCCATTTATTGGACTTTGAGGTGCACAGAATGGGATGAAGGGGGTGGGTTGATATTTGAACTAATGTCATAAGGGCATTAGAAGGATGTCTGATGTTTGGCATTAGTATTATACTAACCTACCTTTATTACACTCTAAATTGCCTTTTTCTTTCATCTTACAAGCCAACTTAATTTCTGAAATGTAAATAAGGGAGGGAAAAAATAGCAGTACTTTCTCTGAACTCTATATTTTTCCTTCTCCAAAATAAGATCCTCATCCCCAAATAAATTGGCTTAGTGAGTAAGTAAATTCCGTAATTTCCATCCCTAAAGATCCCTTTATTTTGATGTTTAAATAAAATAATTAGAGTATGCATTTCAAACAAGTATAAACTGTTAAGGAAACTACAACTCATTTATAAAACATGAAACAGATGAAAATTATGAAATATTTTCTGGAAATGGTATTTATAAAATTTGTTTTATGGAAAGTTAAAATGACACCCAGGGATTTCTTCCCTTTTTCTTGTGTTGACACACTTCAGAATACCTGTGTTTACAGGCAGTTCCAAAAGGATTACACTCACAGAGGGATCAGTGGGCAGAAGGCTTGATTGCAGTATAAGTGCTCTTTGTGTGAGTTTAGGCTTGTTTTTTTTTTTTAACTGAGTATCCAGTGGCTAATCCTGGGAAGGACTTTAGGGCAATTAAGATTCTGGTTAGCTTTCATGCCAGGCAGTACAAGCCCTAACAATTTATTGGGACAATTTGCTTTAACTTTAAGAATGGCTAATTTGGAGGACATTTTTTATGAAACATGGCCTTTTACTTATTACTTAGGCATGGGCAAGAAAGCTGACAGATTTTTTTTTTTCTGTTTATTTTTTGTTACATCACCAAGTAATTTATTTGGAATCAGAATTAAAAAAACATTTGACAGTTGTGAAATGTATGGTTATTCTGATACTTCTGATTAGTTATACAACTAATCCATGGCAGATTACCAGATTAATTTTACTTTATTTCTTTAGGATTAGGGTTTTTTGATGGTTTTAAATTTCAGATCTTCACATTTGAAGTTAGGGAATGTATTCATGTCTACTTTACCATACATTTGCTTAAGCTTAAAAAGCTCCCTCTCCAGTTCTTGCTGATACTCTGGGCCAGTATCAACAGGTCCTCCAGTTGCCTGTCACTTAGATTTGTGTTCTCTAATCTTGTCCATGGAGAGTTTCTGTAGAGGATCAAGCTCCTTATTAAACGCCGCTGCTGTAACACCAGGGTTCCTCTGCAAGGGACTGAGACTGCCGGCCGAATGACAGAGGAGAGCCTGAAGTGCCTCTGGAGCATCCTGGTGACTCTGCATGCCCGAGCTGTCACTCTCAGAATCTATTCTTCACGTTGCAAGATTCTGCTGAGAAGACATTTAGCTAAAGTATAGAAGGAAGGGACACAATCAGAGGCCATACAGGAGACCCGATAGGAAAGAGTGTGTTGTTTCTTCATAATATTGAAAGTAACAAAAAAATCAGAATAAAGAGTGAAGTTGAAGGTGTCTAGAAGTTGGGAAGAAAACATTGAGTGAGCTGGGTGGTTTCATCCAAGTGCTTGAGATTTGTCTGCCAGTAAAATTTCAGCTGATCTGACTGAGATAGATTCACCTACCCAACAGGTGCCAAATGGAAACTTCTCAGGGGATTAACTCTTAGGCCCATATTAACTCCAAAGAGACATTACTTGTTTCTAATAAATTAGAATTATTTTCTATATGTAATATTTTAATGTCTAATGAGTTCCCTCCAAGTTGCATAGTAACTTCACATAATGAGAACTTAAGCAAAAGTAAATGGAGTCTAATGTTTGGCTTGAATTCTACATATTTGAATAAGGGATGCAAACATTCTTTTAGCATTAGTTCCACAAACATTTGGTGAACATAGATTCTGTACTTCTTGCTCCCAGTTTTAAAATTTTTTTTAATATTATACTTTATTTTTAGAACAGTTTTAGACTTACATGCTTTATTTAGATTTCTTTACTTTTTAGTTAATTTCCTTTTTGTGTTCCAGGATCTCATTCAAGATACTGTAAGTATTGGTCAGATATTTTGTAGAATGTCCCTTAGTTGGTATTTTTCTGATTTTTTTCCCAACATTAAAGTGGGGTTATGGGTTTTGGGAGGAAGACCACAAAGGTAAAGTGTCATTTTCATCAGACCATATCAAGAGTATATACTATCAACGTTAATTATCACTGTTGATATTGACCTTGATTACCTGGCTGAGGCAGTGTTTGCTTTCTCTGCTGTAAAGTTACTCTTCCTCACTACGCTTTCCATATTGTGCTCTTTGGAAGGAAGTCACCATATATGGATAACTCCCACATTTAAGGAGTGAGGAGTTATCTGTGTACTTTTTTGTAGGTGGAGTATCTACACAAATTACCTGGAATTCTTATACATGGGAGATTTGTATCCTCCCTCCTCGAATTACTTATTCAGTTATTTATTTATGTCTGTATAGAGTCATGGACATTTATTTTATACTTTGGGTGATAATCTAATACTACTTTGTTTGTTAAATTATTTCAGTTTTGGTAGTCAGCAACTATTTTAGTTGGCTCTTGTATCCTTTTTACATATCCTCATCATTGTACATGTATTTATTTTTTTTAATTGTGATTCTTTAATTGTGGCTCTATGACACTATGCATTTGTCAAAACCCATAGAACTTTATGACACACAGAATAAACTTTAATGTATACAAAATAAAAAAACCCCAAACCAAAGCACTTGAGGTTGGGGTATCCTAGGATGGAATGCAAAATGTGACAAAATGATCTAACTGTTGTAACTGTATTATAAATGTATAAAACAACATTACTGAAGGGGATTTTGGGTGGGAGGGGAGGTACAGACCTATTAACTTCAGAAATGAATGAAGTCTGTAAGGATAAAGGCAAAAGAAACTGTACATAAGCACTGTCTTCTAGTAGATAAAGTATTTTCTTACAGGGGTACAGTTGACATTTTGATGCCACTCTACATGTATACTGTAATGAAATAATTAAATAAATGAATTATGGCTAGTAGGTGCTAGATTTCTCACTATTGGAGTGGGAGCTTACATATAAGCAAGGGGAAGAGGCTAGAATGATCCATGTGGTAATAGATTAGAGTTGTAGATATCAATATACACCCATGTTTAGTTAATACAGATATACATGGTTGCATATAGAAATATTAGTAGATATGTGTATATACATAGGTGAGGATACACATATATATTTTCTTGCTCTGTCAGTTGAAAGTGCCTAGAAGCAACAACACCCCAGTAGAATATACAAGGTGAACCTGCCCTTTTTAAAAAACCAGTATTATTCATCATATTTTATGTGCATTTTAGCTCACAACTATGGAATAGTTTAAAGTTTATGTTAAAATTAATTATTTAAACTCTTTGCTCATTTCATACCTCATAGATAACTTATTTACATGCGAATGACAATATAAAAGTCTGTAGAATGTTAAGTTGAACTTTGAATTTTAAAATTGACAAAAAATAAGTCTGTGAATAAGTCTATGGCATGTAAAAGACTTTCTTTGTAGTTTTGGGAAAATTGGTATCAGAAAAAAACTTAAAATGTAATTTTAGATGTCGTTCTCTTTAAATCCATGGGTTATTCTATTATGAGGAATATCTTTCTCCTTAGGCCATAGCAAGATACTTCCCTACCCTTCGACCCTTCCTCTGCCCACACTCAGGTTCACATCCTTGCCTCTCTCACCTCCAGGACCCCTTACATCTACTATGCATGCTGCTTCCCAAGATAAATCCAAAATTTCTCATGATTTATTTTTCAGAACAACTTAGCAAGGTTGTCCTAATTCTTTCCTTTTAGGTTATGCTCGGAAACCTCAATGTTTAAAACAAAAAGAGATCCACCAAGGTTTTTCATTTGTTTTTTTTTTCTTAAGTGGATGATCTAAGTAGAACTTATATCTATAGCAATATTAAACACTGGTAGAAGCTTTGACAATATAATTCTTTAACATGTTGCTTCAGTTAGGAAATCTACTATTTTTCTGCCCTGAGGTGTTCTGAGTGTTTTCTTTTTTCTTATTTCATGTAGACATATCAGAAATCAAGCAATTTCTTCTTGTTGGTTTTCTAGGTTGTATTTATTTATTTTTTTCCTTAGAGAATAGGATGATATAAAGGGGTATATCAGAATCTCTGCAGATCCAGGTATTTATTTTGTTCAAATAAATAAAAGTAATAAAGGTAGATAAGAAATTAAAACGTTCTTATTTTTTAAGTAAGATAGTATTATGGATGGTGGCAACATGAGATTTCTATTTATGACAACAGCAGTTGCACCATGCTCCCAATTCACGTCTGTTTCATATGAATTCAATTTTATGGACTCTGTAAAGAACCAAGGGGAAGGAGGGGAGGTAGGGACAAAAATAATAATTTAAATCTTGGGGTGGCTCCACCCATCATTCCATTCTGTGAGTATAAAGTCTATGAGTGAGATGTGACCATGCTGTTCCCACCATGCGTCTCAGAGTGAGAGCATCTTGGCACATGGATGAGAATCACGCTTGTAAAGATCCTCGTTTTCTCTGTAACATGGCCTGTCAATGAAGGCCAACCATTTCACCGTAGTAACTATGATTAGCTCCAACAGAACTGCTTGTGTTGGACTTGCTGAGATATGACATGGTGGCTTCCAGGGTTTTTGAGGAAGTCTGACCATCCTTGATTTTCACCTAATGCTAGAAGTCAAGGCTGCATATGGTGAAGCACATATTTAAATTGTTACTGCGTTGGCCCAAGTCATCCAGGAAAGGCTTGTCCTGGCCTCAGGAGCCTTGCCTGCTTGTGTCTGGATTCTCTTGTAACTTCCCAGGAATGATGTCTAGTAGTGCTAAAAACTGTGGTCTGTGGTGGCCTAATGAGCAGAGAAGCAAAGCAAATCCTCCTCCTCCTCTTCCTCCTCTTTCTGTCTTCGTATGATTTTCTTGGAACTTCCTTGCATGTTGCCACGTCTCAGTTTGAAAATCAAACTGTTACTCCTAAGGTTAAGATAAGAACACTTTAGTGTCTATAATATAAAAGAGAAATATAATGAAAGGGAAACTTCATTTATATTTAATATTTAAAGCTTGTTGAAAATCTACTTGTATTAAGTTTTTTGCTGTTATAGTCTCATTGATCCTCACAGTAACCCTCTGAAATATAGACGTGATGATCCCATTTTATATGAGCCAACTAGGGTCAGAAAGTATGAGTGACTTAGTTAGGGATGCTAAGCAGGTGACAGAGCCACTCTTTGACCCCAGATATATCTCCAAAACCTGTGACTTTATTTTTAGCTTGTGGCTCCTTAAAAATATGAGTAAGACACAGCTGTTGCCCTCAGGACTTTGGGGGCCCATTGCCAGATAAGAAAACTGTAGAAATACTATAATTCAAGTCAAAATATAAATACTCCTTTGGATAGATTTAATTTTATCAAGGTTGAAAGGCAGGTTACATGTATAAATGAGGAGGATCAAATAAAGTTTCTTTTCTATATAGGTCTTTCAGAAAGCAGAAACTTCAAGGCAGCAGCATCTGCCGGAGATGATTATAACCTCATAGAGGTTATTTTCTAAGTAAAGGATTTTCTAATTAAAGGAGATACAGTAAAGTGAAGGTATCTCCCATGAAACCATTCAGACTCTTTCACTGTAATAGTTGCATGAAATCTGGTGAAAAGGTGGCCTGGGGGTATATCATTGAATTCTGCCAACTGCAATTGCAATCAGACAGTCTTATTTGCCATTGAATATGAATGAGATGTAAATAACATCTTGAGTTAATTTAAATGCAATTATATTGACAAAATTACAAAAAAAAAAAAAATAACCCCCAAAACCAAAAACCCAATTACTATAGAAAACAGGAGGATAAATGACCTACATTCAGGAGAAATTCTTTGGTGAGCAAAGAAGTGAGCTGGCCTAAAAATAAAAAGGGCTGTGCAGACAGTGTTTTCTACTTCACTTTATATGTTAACTGTGCACGGCTGGTGGTGGAGATCACGTCATTCTTTACAAAATGTTGATAAGTAGTAAAGCAAATGTGGACAATGGGAAGTCTCTTGAGATCCGAGGTATGTCAAACGTATTGGTTCGTTGTCTCACATGTATTGGGTAGTTGTAGTTTCATTGTCAGAATAATTTCTATATCAATAATCATTTCATATGTAATTGGTCAACAAGAACTATGCTTTTGCGAAAATTAGATTTAGATGAATCTCCTTGGCATCTTAATTAATAGACATGCTTTTTTTCATCTTTCTCTCTGTCTACATTGCCCTGAAGTTCTTCTCATCTATCACTTCTGGTCAAGAGAGAAGCCTGCTCCAGTAACAAGTTGACCTGGGTTTATCTGTCTCCTAGTTAAGTAGCTCTAAGGGGCATAAGAATTGCCTAGGATGGGGGGGGATGCTGGTGCTGCTTGCAAGTGCAGGTTCCTGGACCACCTCAGACTGATTCAACTGGTCTGGGATGAGAACCTCATAATCTGCCTTTTAAATGAATAGTCATCCCCCACACCCCCACCTGCATTCTGATGCCAGCTGAGAAATTCTGCCCCAACTCTGCTGTTTCTGCAGTGTAGCTTCCTGAACACTTTGTCACATTTCTGGCCAAATTAGTTCAACCAGTTAGGAAGCCTCTATGGAGCGTATTATTAATACTTTTGTTCTGTTTGTAATTTAATAAAAAACATGTCTCCCTCTCTCCCACAGCACAGGTAAAATATAAAAGCATACCTTTAGTGGAGTAAGGAGCTACAAAACCCACCCCCACCAATTAAGGATGAGGACTTTAGTATTTCTAACCTCCTTAGAAATTTTGCATATCAAAGGAGTCTTTAATAGTACGGATAGTTGAAGAAAGATAACAGCCTCTCCTGATCCAACACTTTTATTTCAGTGTGGTGATTGTCCATACTAGTTAGTGGAGATTCCCTTTCTTTGGTCTGCAGACATCCTGGAGGCAGCCAGGGGGCCAGGGACATTTGCACACTCCTAGTATTGTTTGTAGTCTCAGAACAATGAGTTTTCTCCACCCAGAAGTACTGCTCTTCACAAATGCAGATACCGTTGTGATGAATAAAATACTAATATATTTTTAAACGCTTTATAAAAATTATTGTAGCTTTTTTGTCAAGATATATATGTTTTTAATCTGCAGATATTAGAAATACTATAGTTGTCATGTAAACATTCTTCATTCACCAGGTGAAGATCATTCTCATAGGTGACCAACTATTGTAAATCATTCATTCATTTAGCAAATGCCTTCAATGTCCCACGTACAATTCTGTGCTCTAAAACTGAGACTGAGCGTAAACATTCTTCCATAAGATTTTGTATCTTTTCTTATTAAGGATCCATATGGACTAAAACTTTTACCTGTTGTAAGGGTTGAGAGTTATTTATTCTGACAATTGTACCCAGCTGATTAGGAAAAACATGTAATTATTCCTCAAATAAAAAGCTACAAAGTAGAACATGTATTCTTATTTCTTTTCACTTAGTTGCAATGCTTGCAACTATACTCTAGCTGTATTTTGTTCTAGTTGTATGTTTCTGTGGCAAGCCATATAAAAACACAGTTGTGATTTATGTAATTCTGATTTACTTAAATTTGAAATTAGGTGTTCTCTCTCCTTTTTTCTCTTCTGTCTGTGACCTTCACTCAACTCTTCCCCAATCAGGCAGGATTAACTGTCACAGAGCAGGCTATGCAGCTATTTTCTTACAAAGGGTGGTATAATAGTGCCAACACTTTGGGAAATAAATTGAAGTAAAGAGATGAATGTTAATTAAGACACATATTGTCATGTTCCAAATCTGTGGAGTCGAATGGATCCTCATATTGTTTCCAGTGTCCTTTAGTTTATATGGGCATCAGACGACTCACAAAACAAAGCACAGTACTTCTTAGTATTGTTCCTACTGAAAGAAATGCTTTCAAGAGACTCCTCTATGGGGTAAACTTTCTAACACCGCAGATCCTGATTGCTGTGCTTGAGCTTATTTGGGGTATGCTATCCATGGGCCTATAGGAAGCAGAGAAGGGAGTTTGAGCAGTGTCAAGATTTATGGGGAGGCAGTAATGAGCCTCTACTGAATGCTAATTACGGGAGAGTTGTTCAGGGAGACTGCGCAACAACTGTTGGTTTGTGGTAAATTAGTCACTAGCTGTATTGAGATGGACTGAAAGTTTAGATCAGAGCTATAAAGGCGCCAAAATCCTGATGATTGACGGCCAAACTTAGTGACAATTTAGGAAAATAACCCAATTGTGCTAAACACAAGCAGTAGATGACTTTGCATGAATCTAATGAGATGGGTACAGTTCTCTATCAAAGCGAAAGCTTCCAACCACATTAGGATTGAAAAGGACAGTGAGCCTGGATTGGTAAATGAGGTATCAGAGCTGTTTTGGCTCTTAGATCCGAAAATCTGTCCAAGCTGCCAGTCGTATGAAAGAAGAGATTGCTCTGGAAAGAGCCCTGTCCTGAGTCTGAGGGCCTTCCTTTGCCCGTGGATGAAGCTTTCTGGCTGTCCACACGCATAAACCTCAACCTTTATCTCACGCTGCACAGGGCGGCTTTTCTGAGAAAGGATACTCTGGCTCCGGAGCAAAACAAGCGCTGAGCTTGGAGGCTTTTCTTGAATCCCAGGCAGCTCCTTTCAGTCCCCAGTTGCTTTCCTCCTTCATTTCCATTTCCAGTAACACGAAAAGGAGAGTTAATGATTCATTTGCTCCCAGTGCCCTTTTGAATAAGTGGACTGTGATGTTTCAGCGAGACTCTGGGCTCCCTCCTCCCTCCTTTACTTCCCCAGTTTGGCTTTAATATTTACAGCCTCCTCGTCGGTCTACATGCCTGAACGCCCGAAGGAAGCAAAACATTTATTGCCTCTCCCTCCCTGGTGTTCGGAGCTGTTTCATCCAGCCTCATTCCTTCTTTTGCCATCACACGGGGAGACTTGCCTCCTGGCTGGGAACGCCCCGGAGCGCTTCCTGAGTCTCCTTACTCGGCTGATTTCGCCAAAACAAAAAGATGGATTCTGACTCCGACTCACCTTTTAACTACTCGTGGCCTTCCTTTCCCAAAATGAAGATTCGGAGAAGGGCATCCAAACAAGGTAGAGCACGGTATCTTTTCTTTCCCCCAGAGCCAAACTAGACATTTTCATATTCTTACCTTGCTTTTTCCTCATTTCTTTGCCAGGCTGTTTTCTGATGAAGTACGTGTTTATGCACGTCTTTATAAAACTCTCACTATGTATAGATACTTTAGATATAGATTTTGGAGGTAAACCTACTACTCATTCTTCACTTTGAATCTACCTTTGTGTTACTGTGTGCATGCGGTGCTCTTTAAAAAACAAAACAAAACAAAAAACGGGAGTTTAGTACAAGGTAAATGTTTTGGGTTAACTTAATCAGAGTTACCTTGGTGTTACCTTGACAATAAAGAGTCCTGTTGATTTAAACATGTCCAGTCTTTGTGGGATTTGCAGAGAACTATGCATGTGTTTTAAACCAAGTTTCTCCTCCTTTTGTTTTAGTTTTTAAGTGTGTATTAATTTTAAAAAATAATTTGTACCTAAGAAAATTGCTATTTCTATTTATACTATTTTATTGATTTATGGACATTATAAAGAAATAATCTAAAAAAATAATTTCAACACAAAAGCCTGTATATTTTAAGGGAAGGCAGTCATATTAATAAAGTTCACTAAAAATAATTATTAAGTATGCAAAAATAATTTACTGCCAAAGGAGGAAGAGCCATTTATCTGCAGCATGCTTAATAATGGAGTGGGCTTACATTGCTTATTCCCTCTTACTTGCAACCCATTCTTGTTGTGGTGTGGGTCATGGAAACCAAGGGGCAAGCTGGTGTTGGGTGCAGTGGGGGTGTCCTGAGTACCTGCTGCATTGTCCTTGGCTGGGCTTAGCAGGTGGTCATTGTTGCCTTCTGAGATTTGAAAAAATAGGAAAAGTAGTGAGTAACTCTTTCTGTCTCTTGTTTTGTGCAGGGATTTATGTGGTTATGCTTTTAATTCAAGGAGAAAAGGAACATTTTCATAACTTACAAGCTGAAAAGTTGTTTGTGAAAGTGAGTTCTCTTGGCAGCATTGTCCTGGGTGCACACCTCTTCTGTAGAATGACTTACCTTAGCACCCTATGTTTTGCCCAGAGAAGGACGGGCTCTAGAAGTTGTCAACATATGTGGTTAGCTTTGAGGATCTTCTTCCTTCCTCCTAGATAAAATAGAAGTGTGTGTTTGCTTGTTTGCTGTCCAGCTGGGATCAAGGCCAACCCTAGGAATAAGATGAGTTGATCATCTAGGCTAGTAGAAAGCCTCAGCCTGAAAAAATTTTTCACGTTGCTCAGGCCATCTTTCAAATTCTATCACTGGGGACTTTAATAGTTTGTATTCAACATACTATTCTCCTGTTATTCTGTTTTAAAAATTAATTTCTTCTTATTTTGTGCCTAAGAAAATTATTTTTTCTATTTTATTGATCTTATAGATGTTGGAGATTTAAAAAATTTCAACATGAAAGACTGTATCTCTCCGGGAGATATAGTCATGTACTAAGGGGCTATGATATATGCAACTTACCATTAAATGATTCAGGGGGAGAATATACACACGAGAGAGCACAAGCATGTGCTTGTAAAAGCAATTTTGTGCACAAATAGAGAGAAGAAAAGGTTAACAATATGTAAATAAAGGTATATACTGGTGTTGTTTGTGCTGTTCTTATTCTTTCAGCTTTTCTTTAAGTTTGAAATTATTCCCAAATAGTAAATTAAAAAAAAAAACTTGTAAATTATTTCTGAGAGAGAAATACACTAAGTGACTACTACTTTGGAGTGAATATTATTAGTTCTGGTATATTGAGAGCTTCTTGAGGGCAGGTACCATTTTGTAAGTCTACCAAATCTCTGTGCTAATTTTAACCCACTTAAACTTGGGGAGTAATCTGCTTTATTTATTTTTGTATTGTTCAACTGACTGCGTGGATGCCTATGTTGTAGGGGCCTGGGCAGCTTAACAGCCTGGAGAGATGTGGGATTAATGATTAGGAGGCCAGTGGAGAACCTTGAGAGTCCATTGCAGCTGTAGGGAATGCATTAATCACCCTCTCGTTTTAAACCCGAAGTTGGAGCACGGCCAGTATGAGCTACAACAGAAAGTCATAACATAGCTATGTATAAATTAAACTTGATTCAAGTGAAAGCAGGTACCCGGGATATGAAAATGATTAACTATTTGCTGCTAATAAACAAAAGATAAGTGAAAATAAGGATGGTAGCAGAGAGTTGGGGATCGTTAGACCACGTTCCATGCTTGCTTTCTTTATTAAATGATGGCGGAGTATTTGGGAAGAGCAGGTTTGGTCGTGCTGTAATGTAAACCGGACAGAGTCTCAGAACCACAGACCCTTACAGCCAAAGGGGCCATTGAAATGACCTGGTCCGGTCACCTCATTTTACAAATGAGGACAACAGGACCCAAAGAGGTGATGTGATGGGGAATTAGTTACATGTTTAACAAGCCTTTCCAGGAGTGCAGGCACTGTCGTGGAGGGTGGGTGATGTGCTGACCCTGACAGAAGCTGTTCCTGCTTACAGGGATCTCAGCACTGGGACTGATCTCCCAGGACCCAGACAGGCCACCACCATATAGTGGGAGAAATACCGCGTAACCTGATTTTTCAGCTTGTTGGCCAATTTGTGAAGAACGATGGTCTCTTGTCTCTTAGAGGATGATTAAAGTATTTTCGTCAGTCTTCAGAACTAAGGTGGCTTGAGTTTCTTCCGTACTCTCTCCTGCCTTCTAATCATCAGCAACATCATTCTCAGATACAGGCTCAAGTCACCTGGGAAATCACGAAGGAGGTTTTGAGGGCTTGGAATTTCTGGCTTATTGGCAAATCTCTCTTGTATTGGTGAGAACTAGTCTCTTTTATTCTCTCTTATTCTTTCCCTGTCCTGACCCCTCCCCCTTGCTAGTATTCCCTTTGTTTTAATATCTCCTACTGTTTTGGTTTTCATTGTTTTTGATAGACACCCGGACATATGCACATTACTGGCTTGTTTAGGGAGTGATGTGAAAACTTAGAGGATTTGATAGTAAGAGGAAAACAGCATTAGCAGAAACCCACCAATACCATATTTCAATTAAAAAGTATATCTAGTACTTTCTTATTCTCATGCCTTCAGAAGGAAGAGAAAAACATGTAACTTAAAGCAGTGACTTTGGAAGTGACCAGTTTCTAGAGGGGAGTGTGATGAAAGCAGTTAAAACCCAGCTGCCCAAAATGTGCTCTAGGCTTCTCAGTAGTTGCCTTGGTCATTTCCTAGGCAGCCCTAGGACAGGCTGTGCTGGGAGCCTAGTGGTTAATGATTGGAGTGGACCAGAATCCACTTCCGTTCCACTTCAAGGGCTCCAGGAATGCCTGGATTTTTGTTTTGTTGTTTTCAGTAGGAGATTCAACTAAGAAATTTAATGTTTATTAATCGAAGATTTAAACATATAGGGACTGGGCCTTACCTAAGGTGCTCATAATTATCATTCAATTTTTAAAATGCACATTTTAATACAAACCAGGCCCCAGAAAATGTTGAAAGGTTCTTTTCTTTGTGCCTTTATCCACTTATGCAATGTCTCTCATTCTCTCCTACCCCAGCTCATCTCATATGCCTTTCCAGTGACACATAGTGTGAAGAACTACTTTTTCTCCTCCTTTTTTCTTTTTGCTGGTGCAGAACCAGTCTACAGTTGCCAAAGGAGGGGCAATGATTTCAGAAAACTTGACAACCTTGGAGAGCTTAGCAACAAATCTTTTGTAGTCATGGTGAAAATTACGAATATTTATGTGATACTTTATTAGCTACTGTTTACTACTATAGTAAGTGCTTTACGTATATGATACCTGATTCTAAAAATAACTCTGTGGTACAGATATTATCTCTGCTTTATAGGTGAAGAAACTGAGGCTTAGAGAGTCTTAAAATTAGTCCCAAGGTCATACCAGGAAATGCAGAGAATGGTAACCTTGGTAGAATAAGGAAGGAAAATGACATATGAAGAAAGTATTTTTCACATGTGTTGTCCTATAAAAGACCTGTATGTTAGATGTGATTGTCATCTTTATTTATTAGTTTGGGACTTGAGGCTCAGAGGGGAGAAATGAGTTGCCCAAGATCAAAGCCAATAAATGGCAGAGCCAGGCCAAGAATCAGGACACTCGACTTGAGATGTTTTGCTCTTCCTGGTATGTTTCACCACCTCGTAGTAGAGGTAAGGGATGGTGAACTTCAACAGGTATCTACCTTGGATTCAAAATGTGCCATTGTGCCTCGCTGTCTTAGCTTCTCCCTCTCTTTCCTGAATGTCTCCTAGGAAAAGAGGCGAAAGGGGAGACTCTGGAGGAGTAAGATGGGAGGGTTGTTTTTTCTCCTTGATACCTTCCCACTACGCACAGATAGAGAACTTGCACACATCATTGGGTTGGGCTTGGGAACGGATGCACAGATGCCTGGAGTGCTGGTTTGTTGGCTTAGGAGAAGAAGAGGCAGGACAAACTGAGAAAAGGATGGGGTGGGGGAGCTTTCAGTGTGTCCTGGAAAGCTCACAGGTTTGTCCCATACAGAGAAAGGTAGCATTAGAGAGACTGGGTGTGCTGGGAATGGAGATGAGGATCACAACACCAGTGGTTTGGCCTTTTTCATGAGCTCATTTAATGTTTGGAGGGCAGGTTCCTAATCTGAAAAATAATCCTTGACACAGTAAGTTTTGAGAGATATGATGACATTTCAGAAGTTTTAATGATAATTTTTAAAGGTGAGTTACTTTTATTTCATAGGCTTTCTCATTCTTTTCCTCTTTGCCTTCCTCCCATTCATGAAGTTTCATTGAATATACACATGCATACAGTCTAGAAACTCTCTAAAGAATGCCTTAATATCACAAGAGGAATAAGTCACTACAGAAATCCTTATTAAGGAAGAGAAACATTTTCCTACAGGTGATATAATCTGCTAAGATGTTTTTGGCTCTCAGTGAAGATACGTGTTTAACTTCATACAGAGTGGTTTCGATTCCAGACTCTGCCTAGAGTTTTACCTTTGTCAGCAGAGGAAAGGAGGCCCATTGCAAATCCTTTGCCAAACAACACAGCTTCATACCCTTTATGGCTCCCTTTAGTTAAACAAATACTTTGCCAAATTTTTGAAAGTAATTTTTGCTTTACTTTTGGCTAGCTTAAATACTTGGGCAAGGTATTTTTCTCCACTAATCTGTGTAGGTGGGAGATGGTATTATAATTTAGTATCTTCTTGTTCAAGGGACTCCTCCCTACCACTCCTGGTTTAGGGGAGGGACTAATGGTTGTTTAATCAAATACATTAATTAAGTAAGGTAGAAAGTGATTAAGTCCCATAGGAGAGATCAGGACAAATTACTGTCAAAGTTCAAGGCAAAGACAC
Organism: Lemur catta; assembly: GCF_020740605.2. Classification (NCBI taxonomy): domain Eukaryota; kingdom Metazoa; phylum Chordata; class Mammalia; order Primates; family Lemuridae; genus Lemur; species Lemur catta. The sequence goes on from NC_059139.1 coordinate 46,528,436, forward strand.
CAGTTCAAGATGGTGGCATCATGAAAGGGATGTCACTTTGGTAGCCTGTAGTGAGCTGGTGGGGTTTTAACAGGCAAGGTGTTCCTTCTAAGCAAATGGATAGAGTCAGATGTTCATAGAATGTATGTGACAGAAACTAGCCTAGTCTTGTGGGCTGTAGACTCATGGGGATACAGAAATGTAGAGTGGTGCCAGTGTTGCATTGGTTTGTATGGTTAGCTTTGTCTGCTTAGCATCTTTCTTCCCTTTGTTCTTTAAGGGATGGCTCCTCCACTGCTCTGGCCACTTCCCGTGTGATCTTGCCTTCCTGGGTACAGTGGGATGGGTACCCCACCCAGATGGGGCCAATCACAGTACTCCTACTTCCTGGCTACAATGATTGGTCCAGGATGGGCTCATGATCCAATCATGGCCAATCAGAGTCCTCCCTTGGGATTTTTCAAACTGGAATATGAAGGGAGATGTCTTCCTTCCTGGATGGCAGTGCTGGAAACATTAGAGTGGAAACCATTAATTGGAAGAAATAAGTCTGTAGTAGCAGGAAGAACTGCAAACATGTAAAGAGAAGTAGGTAAGGGATAGGATCCTGCCTAGGTTCCTACCTCTCAAGGCATGGATGCTAAATTCTTTTAGTTCTGTGAGCTGCTCTCACATGCCTTCGATAAATCTCCTCCCTCCCTCTTATTTTTGTTTTAGCAAATTCAGGCAAATATTTCTTCCACTTCCAACTAGAAGTCTCCAACTTGTCCTTCAAAATGTAGCTTGAGGGTCCCTATTCCAGGAGGCCTTCCCTGAATTCCCTCAGATTTCAGAATTATATCCTTGGTGCCACTCTGCCTTGTGTATATTTTTATGATAGTCCCTCTCATTACTGTATCACAGCTACTATTTAACATCTGCACCCTAAGACACTGAATTCCATGAAGATGGAGACTGGCTGACCTGGCGTCACATCTCCAGTGCCCGGATCACAGAAAGTAGGCAGTAAATATTGAAAGTGTATTGTGGCACAAATTTGCCCACTCTACACCCAGATACTCCTCTTCTTTGCCAAGCTGGTATTGAATGTGATTTCCTGGTGAGGGTGGAGAGCAGTCACTAGTGGGGTGATGTTGGGGGAGTCGTGCTCCTTGAATCCACACAATGCCTTCTGGGTCCTTCTGGGCTCTGCTGTGGATTGACTGACCCGGTGCTTCCCTGAGGCATGCCGGCTTTATTACTGGGTGTTCTGGCATCTGTGACCAAGGCTGGGATCCTGGTGTTGGTTAAGACCTGGCGATTCTCCTTCTGGCCTCACCTTGACTTGGCCTTGCCCTGGCTCTTACATCACAGAAACCTTGGCCACTGGCCCAGATGCTTCCCTTAGAAACATCTGCCATAGGGTCTGTTTCTTTGCACAATGGTGGGCCCTGTGGCAGGCCATGGGTGCTCAACTCAGCTACTTCCTGCTCTTCTCAGAGGCCTTGGGGGCTTAGGGATCCCATTCTCACCACAGGCAACTGAGAGCAGCCCAGGAAGGCTGCACCTGGCCCTGCTGCCTGACTTTGCCTTCCCACCCAGTGCACTTGGTGGGTCTTATCCTCATGATCCTGCAAAGTGATCCTCAGAGCCCCCAACTTATCTCACATTGGTCCTCACAGGCAGGGCAATCAGTTGTCTTATCCATTTGATTTCCAGTGTCCCTGACAATGGCAAGTCCTGGTTATGAGTTTTAAACAATTCCATATCCAACTCTCATCCATCCCCACCTACCAGTGGTGTCTCAGAATCACCTAGGATAATGGAACAGGATTCAGGAATTAAGTAGAGTTTCTGAACCAGAGGAAACCCAGAACAACTTGGAGGAATGCCAGAGTACTGGGCTTTCATCATTCATTCATTCAAAATGTATCTGTTGAGGAACACAAAAAATAAGTGCAAGAATTTACATTTCCGTGGACGATTCTCTATTTTGCTGGCATATTGCTTTGTTTATAGTAGAACTCTTTTGAGGGTACTTAGGGGGTGAACATGAGGCTCTAGATATGGGCATTGGAGAATTGGAGCTCCTCATGACTTTTGAAATGAACAAGATCATTTTTGTGTGCCAATGTCTTTCCACAAGATTATGCAGGATTTGAATTATTCATGGAGTCCTTTGTGATGATGACGTAGGGAGGGATCTTCCTCATCAGTTTGTTTACATTTTTAGACTCACTTGAAGTGGTCTCGTCAAAGTCCTACCACTTTATTTGAGGTTTTTCAGCTCTATTCTGGTGTTTGTATAATGTGTTAGTTTTTTTCCCCCCTCAGTTTGCCAATTTTTCCTTTATGTGGACTAATTTGCTTTAGGCCTTGGAGAAATGCGTAAAAAAAAAGAAAGGAATTGTTGATTAAATCTAATCGCACCAAAGTCCACACCACACATGACTGAATATCTACTTGATTGCTTGGAGGAAGCAAGGGCAGAAAAAAGTTATTTACACATTTGAGAGTCCTTTTCCAAACATGAACACAAAGCTCTCGAAGGCTACCTTGTGCTACTACAATTAGGAATGAGGACTTGGAAAGATGTGGAGGAAAATTGTTTTTGTTCTCAGAGGACTATATTTTCTCCCCCGTCCTTACTTCCCTCTGTGTCTCTTATGTATTATGAGGGAAAAGGCTTGTTTTCTTCCTCAATAATTTTGAAAATTAAGTCTTTCAAAACAGCAGAATAGGACTCTTTTGGGGATCTGGTTTTAGGAAACCCAGTTGTACTTGATATTTAGAAGGGGGTTTGAACTGTGCTCTTCCAAGGGAGAGGGCTGGAGCAGCAGCTCTCACTCTGGCACCTCTGGAATCCATTGGCTCTGTGTCCTGCTGTTATTGTGCTTAACAGGACTGGCCTGAGAGCCCTGATCTATCCCAGGGCTCACTCTTTTTTTCAAAGGATCGCAGGAAGGGGAGGTAAGTTCTGAGGGTGAATTGGGGGTTTGGATTGATGTTAGTGACTCTCTAGTTTGGTGACCAAAGGTTCCTTGGGTTCCCTCAGACACATTTTCATACAGACTAAAATTTACAGCGTTACTTTAGCTTACAAATGACCCACAGGAAATTCCTGAGCTGAGGATAATTTTGGAATTCGGACGAACCCTCTTTGTAACCTCAGGTCCAACTCAGAAGAGTGAGGCCAAGAGATTTTTCCAGGCTAAGACAAATACCAGGAAAATCCTAAGAGAACCTTAGAGGAGGAATAGGCAAAGAGGTGAATGATGGTTTACCTCTGAAAATGTTCACTTTCACTGCAAGCCTAGGTTTTTTCTTTCTGCTGGGTCCCGCTAAGACCATTGGTGAAAAAGGCTTTCTGTAAATTCCAGAATTTGGCAAAGGTCCATTTGAATCTGGGACTGGGGGAATAAGGCCTTGCAGTGAGGACGGTGGGCTGTGGGCTCTGCCGGCACTGTGCTTGCCTCTCTGTTCAGTCCTAATCACCTGGACAGGTCAGTCACTTTCTCTGGTTAGCGTTCTTGTCTACAAAATGAATATGATAATACCTCATGCGATTATGGAGAGAAGAATTGGCAGATGGCTAAAAACAATTCTGTGTACTCTTGGGTAAAACATTTCCAGTTAATACATTTCCACATACATTATCTGATAGGGTTGACTTACTGATAACCTATTTTGCATAAGATTACACAGCTGTTCTTTTATGTAGGAGGCACATTTTAAAAATATGACTCTTTTCGTCCTGGGGTTTAGATGTAAAGGTGGTTCTTGTTAAAAATCTGGGAATTATAGACAGTAAAAAGAGTTGAAAATAAAACCTGGCTGTACCCTATCACCTGGAGGTGGCAGTTGACGTTTTAGTTTGTCTTTCCACTCTTTTCTCTTGAGTATCTTGAAGGTTGTTGTGGTATTAAACAAAATGAAATGATGTATTTACTGTTTTATGAATGTTTTCTCAGCAAGACTCACACTGTCATATCCCAGCAGCAAATTGCCAGGGGTGAATAACACAGGTCCAGGAAGAAGGCAAACATACCTAGGTACAAGTCACATGGTAACACATTAATGAGACTTCTTAATGGAAAAATACCAGACATTGCTCAAATACCATTTTCTTTGGTTCAAAATAGGATACTTGGTAACCCCAATTATTAAGTAAAGTACTTTGAACTACTCTATCAGAGTGTCATTTATTATTTGTGTGACCTTGGGAAGTTACTTAAATACCACTGCAGTTTCCTCATCTGTAAAAATAGAAGTAAAATGGAAATAGTAAATAATACAGGTCAAAGGTTGTTTTGGGGGGATGAAAAGAATTAATATGTGTTAATCATATAGTGCCTGGTTCATACTAAATACCATATTTGTGTTAGTTGTCATAGTAGGAATATCCAGTATGATTACCAAATAGATAACAGGTGTTCAATAGATGCCGCCTCTTTAACAAATCTGCCTGATCACCCCATTATTCCTTTAGCAGAAGAGTAGCCTATCTGATGTTTTAAATGAAGGGATTAAACACTAATATTCTTGGGCTACTGCTACTAGAGGGCACAGGACCTGCCAGCATCGTGTTTGGCATCTACAAAATTTGTTTGTAGCTTAGATTCTAACCGGGAAGTTATTTATCCTCCCATGAGGAGCAAAATAAAATTCTTTATCACCAGAGTGTGGTAGATAACATAGCACAAAATGCAGAGGAAACAGGCAGGAAGAGTTTACAGAAGAAGGAAAGGCTCTTGGCTGTGTCAGGGGACCTCCTGGAGAATAGACAGTAATGACTGTGCTTTGAGGATGTTTTTAAGAGTCTCTGATGGCAGCTGAGGGCCCTAGATTGGGTCCAGCAGGTCACACAGTGACTGGCAATCAGTAGGTGCTGAGTAAATGTTGAAAAAAAAAGAATGGATGAATGGGTGAGTGAGTGAGTGAATGAATGAATAAAATAAGAACGTGACACTCCCATCACAACTTGGAATAGAGAAAGAACAGCAGGGCCTAACACAAGAAAACCTCCAGATCTGAGAAAGCATTCCAGACCCGAAGGGAATATTCTCCTAGTTGTACCTAGTGTGAGGTTTCTGTTCTTTTCTTAATGAGACCTTATTCATTCCTTCTGTGAATATCTATTGAGTATCTGCTAGCTGTCTGTGCCTGGCATGGTTCTAGGCATGGGGACAGAGTGAACAAGACATTCAAAGTTGCTATTCTCATGGAGCTTACGTTCTAGTAGAAGGAAACAGACATATACAATCAGCAAATCTGTAATATGCTCAGTGATGATAAGTAGCATAAGGGAAAATAAAACAAGGTTAGGGGGTTGACATTTTAGGTATCATGGTCAAGGACAGCCTCTTTGATAAGATAACATTTGACCAGAGACATTAAACAAGTAAGGACGCAGGGCATCTGGATATGCAGGGGAAGAGCCATGGTGGTAGAGGCAGCCGCAAGTGCAAATGGGCTGAGGCAGAGAACAGCAGGGAGGCCAGTGTGGCTGGAGTAGAGCAGTAGGCAGGGCTGCAGAGCGGCTGGGTGAGGGCAGAGGAGGGCCAGGCTATGGGAGGCCCTGTAAGTCATGGTAAAGTTTGGCTTTCACTCAGAATGAGATGGGAAGCCATTAGAGAATTTTGAAGAGGTGTGACATGATTTGATTTCCTTTGTAAAAGGGTTGCGTTGTCTGTGTTGTGAAGAACAGGCCATGGAGGGCCAAGAGTGGAAGCAGGGAGACCAGTTAGGAGACTATTGCCATAGTCTAGGAAGAAGACTGGGGTGGCCTGTCTTGGCTGGCAGTGGAGGTGATGAGAAAAGGTCAGATTCTGAATCTTGAGGGGAAATCGAGAGTTCAGTTTTGGATCTGTGGTTCTTAGCACGACTGCCGGACAACTGAGTGGAGAAGTCAAGGAGATAGCTGTGACTCAGGGAAGAGGTCTGGACTGGAGATGAAAATTTGGGAGTCACCATCATATGATGGTGTGTGATGCCATGTCGTCAGAGAATGAGTGGAGAGAGAGAGGTGGCTTGAGTATTGACCCCAGAGCAATGCAACCTGCCCAAATCTGGAAAATGCGGAGGAACCGGTCACAGGGACTGAGAAGGAAAGGCCGGTAAGATAGGAGAAGAACCGAGAGCAAGTGGTGTCCTGGAGGCTAAGGGCAGGAAGAGAGCCATGAGCTGTAGGAAACACTGCAGTGGGTCACAGAAGTTGAGACTGAGGACTGATCCTAAGTTCTGCCATAGGAGGGTCATTGATGACCACGAGGGGCACTGTTTCATTGGATGGTGGGAACCGAACTCTAAAATAAGTCTTACCTGTTTTGTTGTGGTTTGCCATTTGCAATCAATTGTTCTGCTGTTTTCATAAAGTTTTAGATTTAAAATATATGATGGATGAATGAATGAAACCGGTCTGCCCAGCCATGGTTCAGAGATTTCTGGACTAAGAGGCCCTCACCTGACTTTGCAGGCGAGAGTTTGGCACACAGAGTGGGCCAAACCAGGTCAGCAGCAGGTTTGCAGAAAACTGCCTTAGCCAGATTTGTTTATGTTTGGGTGTGAGTCTCTTACATAACCAGTAAAGTAGGCCGCATTTTCCTTTAGCTACAAGGCCCTTAGCTTCTTGAGGGAGAGCTGGACTGCATTAGAAATCAGGCTGCAGAGGTCCTAGGCTGGTCTGTTTCCTGATAGATTTAGGGTAGTTGTGAATGTCAGAGGGAAGGAATGCGTTGCAGCTGCCTTCCCCTTCGCCCTTGCTGGTTCCAAGTCCCCTGCTTTCCGTAGGTGAAATATATTTACTTTCAGTTGTCTCCTATGTCACCCAACTAGAGCACCTAGCGAGGACATGCTGATGAAAATTTTGGCTTCAGGGAGCTCCTGTAGAGTCACCTAGATCACATTACAGAACAATGAAACTCATGGGCAAGGGAGAGCTAGGAATCCCCTCGGAATTACTGTTTATCCTCCAGGCACTCTGCAGTGAGAAGCTGGCCCCCGTCCACTTCGTCATGTTAGGACATCTTAGTTTCTGAAATCCTCCCTTTGTTCTTGAGAAACGCTGTCTCTGATTGTCTGACTTTATTCTTTGTTCGTCCCATGGTTTATAATCCCTCTCATTTCATGAGATCTCATCCTTGAGTCATTGGAGGTAAATCCTATGGGCAGTTTAACAGCTTTTCTTTTCTCTTCACATTTTATGTTTTCAGTTACCATGTCCAGGATAGACTTTTCAAAATTTCTTAACATGAACTAAGTCTGAAATAAAAGTTACAACATTTTAAATGCTCGTTGTGAAGCAAATGGAATGTTTTGTGTGTGCCAGTGGCCTTGGGTTGTTTTTAAACATATAAAGTTATAGCCAAGGTTGAAATTATTTTTTTTAAAAGAATCAGAACCACATGAAAGTATCAAAACTACACAAACTCATTTACTTTTATAATAATTACAAGCATTTACATAGTGCTTACTATGTGTCTGATTCTGCTCTAATCACTTAAAATATTAACTCACTTAATTCTCATAACAATCCTATGAGATACATATGTTATTGTCTTTATTTTTACAGATCAGGACATGGAGCACAGAGAGGTTAAGTAACTTACCCAAGGTCACACAGCTAATAGATGGTGGAGTAGAGATTTGAACCTAGGCAATCTGGCTCCAGGGATCATGCTCTTAAGCATTGCAATGTACTGCTCTTCACTAATTTAAAATCTCCAGCCATTTTTATGGGAGTTGGGCCTTAGTTACTTTAATAGTGTTTTTGAAATATGAGTTTACCAAATATTAGAAATCAGTGCTATCAACAGAATTGTCAAGTTAACTTTTTGCAAAGAAAAAACTTTTTATAAGAAAGCATTGATTTAAGACAAAGAGCTGGTATTCTTATTGCATTATTTCTATATGTTCTTTGAAAAAGGACCTGAAGAACATTTTTGGAGGGCAATAATTTTTCACTTAATTTACTTCTAAAATAGTTACATATGGAAGTAATAACATCATATTTCTTGAAAATCTTGAGATCAATCTTTTTCTTAAAAAAATGCAGCTATTATAGCTTTTTCTTTGAATGGGCTGAAACACAGTAGAGCAATTAGCCACTTTAATATATGTAGCTGCTATTTATTTGAATATACTCTTTAAGGCCTATTTTCTTTTCACAATCAGTCCTATTCTGCTGGTTTGAAGCCCATTATTTGCAGTGACCAGTGCTGAAGTTAATAAAGGAGTGACGGTCCTATTCGTCTGTGTCATTTTCTGGTTTGTCAGTCTGTGTTTGTTTCTAGATCCTATCATCTTGAGGTGTCCTTTGATAAGTGGAGGCTATGGATGCTCCAGAGAAACACTCAAAAGGACTCTGTGCCAATTTTATAAATAGTAGCAGCAAGTGACCCACTAAGTTTACGTGGCTGGTTCTGGGTGACAGAACTAGAGAGGAGACAAATTTTCTCCCTTCACTGCTATGTCATGCTCTTACAGTTGTGTCCCACGTACCTTTCTCAGTGGAGTCATTAGCTGAATGACAGGATTGTGACACACAGCCAGGCCACTTTTCCAGAGTGTAGGGTGGATTCCTCTGGGAACAGTCCATCTTGGAGATGGCCAACATAACACTAGATGACAATGAATAATAGAGTCAGGCAAATATTTCATTTTCAGTTTTCTTTTGATCTTTCTGTTAACTGAAGGAGAGTCTTGGTGTGGTACCCCTGCATTTTTACTCTTTCTTGAATCCTTCAGAATCTCCCTTTATAACAAAGAGAGAGCAGGCCTCTCAGACTCTCAGCTTTGATAGGCAACTGTATTTAGTCAGAACTGAATTTCCTTGTTTTAGTACATATAGTTTCCTTCTACTTTTGACAGGGAATACTGGCTTTCTATGTACGGTGGAAATAAAGTAATTCTTAATGTTAAAGGTATTTCTGGGGTAATCATTGTCTTGTGATTCCCTTGTGCTATGCACATTAAAATAAAATTTTGTATGTCTTTTCTCCTATGCCTTTTGGAAGCTGGTTTTCAGCAAACCATCAAAGGGAAAAAGGGAAATGTTCTCTTGGCCCCCATAATCTTTTATATCAGAAATACTTTCTCTACTTCCCCCCAACTTGGGGAAGGGTGCAAAATTCTCCTTCGTTAGCAGTAATGACTCCCTCCCCATCCCTTCCTCTCCCTTTTATTCTTTCTTTCCTTCACACCTTTCTGCAATGGGGTGGACCTAAATGGTCACTTGATCATAAAACTTTGAGCAAATCACAGTTTTCTGCATCTAGTTTTTTAAACTGTAAAATGAGGGGATTGAATTTATATGATGATTTTCTAAAGCTGCCCCAAGAGGCTCATCTTGACTCCTGATTATTTAAGTATTTCCCACAGCTTCTAACACAACACAGGACTCAGTTGCTATGTAACAGCACATAAAATGGGGCCTGAGTTTTCAGGCTGTCAGAGGTTACACTGCAGAGGAAATAGTAGGACTTAGCCCTCGTTCTACTGACTCTACAAAGTCCTTTCTGTGATCCAGACCAGAGGACACGTGATGAATTTTAAGGTGGACTTTTCAAGGTCCTATGTAACCATCATTTTATAAAACGTGTGTATGTATCTGCTGAAATTGTCCATTGTCATTTCAAGAATCAAGTGGTCTCCCAGTGTGGCATGAGTGTTAGAATTTCTGGGATTCACAGGGGTACCCACAAAGAGCAGAGGCAGAAAACAGTGAAGCAGGAAAGCCAGAGACGCACACAGATGGGAAAAAGAGTGGAGGGAAATAGGAAAATAGGATAAAGAGAGAGAAAGGGGGAAACCAATAAAAAAAATTAAAGGTATTTCTTAAGTAAAAATATTTTTCAACGAAAAAAGGTCAATCTGAAGATGAGTACTAAAGAATATAATACAGATGATATGTAGATAGGACAAAATAGTGAATTTGGCAGAGGAGTGACGAAAGTTTGGGAAGTATTGGTCTAATATCTGATATGGGTAATTTTGTGCAGATCTACCATCTCTTCTTTGAAACTCTTGGGATAAGATTTGTTATGGAATTCAGAATTTTCAGATCATTTGGCATTGTACTTAATACTGTGCATGATATGACTCCCATAGGAGACACTGGAACAATGCCATCATCGGGCATGTTAATATTTCTGCAGCAAAATATATGATCAGTCACACCAAGTACAGTAAAAAAAAGACTATATGCGGTCCAATGTAGGCTCAGGTCAGATTTTGCCACCAAATATATTTTTAAGCCAAACTTATGGAAAAAAGTTTGATTTTCAGAGCTTTCTACATTTCAGAATTGCAGCAAAGAGATTGTGGACCTGTGTTCATAACTAAATTGCATTACTTTGTAAAACCCTAATGAAATTACTTATGCAGAAAACAAATTAGACCCCAGCTTGGATGAAGTAACCAGACTTGGCCATCTTTTAGTTTATTTTGCTGCTTGGATGTGATCTCAATGTAGAATCGGACCTGCACATAGGGCCTTGGCATGTTTGTTTGTGAAAGTTGAATCTAAGTGCTTTTTATTAATAACTGTATATAGGAAGATAGCAGTAGTTTCTGGTCCTGCTCATCTTTGCAGTGAATGGTCAATCTCGAACAGAGATCTCTTTTGGTAGTTAAGAACATGGCTGTTGGTGACTGGGCAATACATTTGCTGGCACCACACAATTTGGGGTAATTCACTTGATTCTGTGTTTTTAAAATGAAATACATCAATTATTTGCAATTGTCTTGCTGAGTATCTTGTTAGTTCTTAGTCTAATTATCAATGAAGTTTTAATTTGGCAATGATTAAAAAGGAGCATCAATGGCCTCCCAAATGTGGTGGCAGAAATGCCAGGTGTTTTACAGTCTGCGAACCTGGGACTCTGCAGAGCAGTTAAGCTGGATTAATTACACTTCAGAGGACCATGTTGAGTTATTTATGATTGTTTTTAAAACATTATGTAAAATGACAAGTGAACAAGTATTTTCTTCAGAACTCATTGAAAGTGTTTTGTCAGGTTCTTGATTTATAACCTTTGGAACCTTGCTTTCTTTTGTGTAATTAGATGAAAATTGTATAGTAATTGATCATAAAGGTTATCCTTGTGAAGTATTTGTTGGCTTTGTCTATTATATTGCTAGCTATTTGAATAAGTTGATAAAAGAATACATCATGGATGTAAGAAGAAAATGTTTTCCTTTTTCATTGTATAGTTCCTCTGGAAGCTTAATAAAATCTCACTTGAGTGTTCTGTGGGCAAGAGGTGGATTTAGATGCAGTCTCTGAAACCAGAGCTATGTGGCTTATATAATTCATACATCTTTGGACCTTTCAGAATGTCATCTAAGACAGCAGTCCCCAACATTTTTGGCACTAGGGGCCGGTTTCATGAAAGACTGTTTTTCCACGGACTGGGGATGGGGGTGCCAGGTGTCATTGGGAGTGCGGTGCGGAGCTCAGGTGGCGATGTGTGGCCTGTTTCCTGTCAGGCCATGGGCCAGTAATGGGTTGGGGACCGCAGCTCTAGGACTTTCTAAGAAAGAATAAAATTTTTTGTTCATGGTACATCAGCCCAACAGTTATTAATCTTGTTTCATTTTCTAAAATCACTCCCAGATTTTATGCTTTGGCATAGATAAGATAGGCAGTGGGACATGTGCAATTTCTCATGGAATAGTGACAAACACTGTCTCTTTTGTACCTACTTAGAAAAACTTCCTGAAATGTAAATGAAGATGGCATTTGTTATGGATGTAACATGGAATCTTCCCTGTTCAAAGTCACTTACGGATATTGACAATCTATTATAACACACTGTGACTAGTATTAATAACCTTGTACCCCACACTGGACCTGGTTAAAAATCAGTATTCATAATAATAACAAACATTATTGAGCACTTAGTGCCAGGCATGTGTCAAGTGCTTTACATGTCTGAATTCATTTAATCCTTATAACCACATGAGGAGGAAAGCATAATGATAAGAATCAAGGCATTCTAGCTTGAATATGTTTTATTACCATTGTCTCTTCCTTCCTTACAAATATGGTGACATCTCAACTCTCTGGGACTCAACTTTGAGCAACTTCATCTATTTGGAATAAAGCTGAGAACATGGAAGCAAGCAGAAACATTTCTGTAATTCAAATAGGCAACACTCTGTGTAAGATTCTGCGTGTTCAGCAGGCAGTATGGAGCCGGAACAGCTGGGCTTTGTACTCTCGGGTCCTTTCCTAAAGGGTCATTGAGTCTGAATGTGTCAGTGGAACCGCAGTTCAATCACTAATGCTTCCAAGTTATTAATAAAGGGAAATGAAGTTTAATCTGTTAGAAATTGAAGGCAAATACCTAATTGATTTTACAAGGACCTCTATGGATGGGGAAAATGGTGCTCGAAGTGGGCAAATATTTATCTATCTACCACTATTCATTCTACATGAAGCTTCTAAGTAACTGAGAAGATTTGGATGTAGAAGAGAAAATACTTGCATGTGGATCTTAAAATGTGAAGACAGCAAAACGCCACCTTAAAAAATGCACTCTTGATTTTTTTCTTTTGGTTTGACTAAGAAAGTAAAGCTTGACTGTAGAATAAATCCCTTCAACTTTATTTATCCTGTTTTTGTTTTTCTTCTAGATCGCTCCTTTGATGTCCTCAAAAAATCCAAGCATCCCCCAATGTTGCTTGCTACAGGCCGGCTTTCTGACATGCTGAATGGAGGTGACGAAGTCTATGCTAACTGTATGGTGATCGATCAGGTAAGGCATGACTGACATTACAAGGTGGATCGGTACCTCTCTCCAGAACTTGAACATGTGAGAACTATATTCGGCATTGTTGTGTTCCTTTGAAAATGTCAGCCTAAGAGCAGCACAGGGGATGCTGCTGTGGAATCTCATCCTATGAGAATTTAACTTAGGTCCTAACTTCAGAATACAACACACCTTACCCTCCCAAGAAGCACCAGCAGGGAGGGGTTCAGTGGGGAAATGACAACTATGTGGCCAATATCTTCTCTACAGCTTTTCAAAAAGTGTGTATATGACCCGAGTAAGCAATATTTGTATTCAAATCCAAAAAATAGTAACAAGCAAATGCTTGATCCCAGCTCCATAGGATACTGTCACATAAATTACTTAATTCTTACAGCACATCAATTAACGTGTACTAAGGTTATAGAGCTTTAACATGAAAACAGAATAGTATCATGATACAAGGTGGAGCATTTTAGGATTTTTCCACCTATTCCCTGATAGAGACTTGTGACTTAAATCTGATAAAAGCAGATGGTTTGAGTGTGTCAGCATCTACTTATCTTTTGTTCTTTTCTCTAACTCAGTGATCCTCAAATTTTAGTATTTATAAAAATTAAAATATAGTTATGGATCTGAAGATTTCTATGCATTCTAATTTATAAGAGATTTAAAGGACTTTCAAGAGTTTTTTTTTGATAATAAACAATTTCTGCCTTATCCATTGATTTTAAAATCTAGTTTCTATATGAGATGCTCCATATGTATACTCATTGGGCAATAAGGCACTTTAGCTTTTTTTGTTGTTGTTAGTGCACACATATTTTACTCATTTTTTTGTGTGTGGTAAAAATACTTAACATTTCTTAGCAAATTTCAAGTATTATTAACTGTAGTCACCATGCTGTATATTAGGACTCAGAACTTATTCATTGTATAACTGGGAAAATTTGTACCTTTGGATCAACATCTCACAATTTCCTCCACCGCCTAAATTCCTGGTAACCACCCTTCTACTCACTGTTTCTGTGAGTTTGACTTTTTTACATTCTACATGTAAGTCAGATCGCACGGTATTTGTCTTTCTGTTGGCTTATTTCTGTTTGGGTTATTTCATTTAGCATAATGTTTTCCAGATTAATCTATGTTGTTGCAAATGGCAAGATTTCCTTAATTTTTAAGGCTTAATAATATTTATGTGTGCATGTGTGTGAAATCTGTGATATTGTGAAATATATACAGTCACGTGTGGCATAATGTGTTGTAGTCAATGACAGATTGCATATATGATGGCGATCCCATGAGATTATAATACTCTATTTTTACTGTACTTTTTCGTGTAACAAGTAGTTACTGTTGTTTTGCAATTGCCTACAGTACCCAGTACAGTCACACGCTATATAGGTTTGTAGCCTAAGAACAATAGGCTACACCATATAGCCTATGTGTGTTGTAGGCTATACCATCTAGGTTTGTATAAATGGACGCTGTGATGGTCATGTAATAACAAAATCACATAAGGACACATTTCTTAGAATATATCCCCATCATTAGGTCAGACATGCTTGTATTTATCCCTGAAATCTCCAAAGTGGTATCTTTTGTATGCTAATGAGATGACTGGTGGCTGTCAGCCCTAGGGTAGCTTCAGGGTGGGGGCTGGTCACAGGAAACCCCGGGGCATGAGTAGAGCCTTTGGGACTTTCAGACCCACCCCCATCCTCTGGGGAGGGGAGAAGGGGCAAAGGTTAAGTTGATCACTAATGGCCAGTGATTTAACCAATCTTGCCTACATAATGAAGCTTCCATAAAAACCCTGAAAGGACTGGGCTCCAGAGCTTCCAGACAGCTGAACAGGTAGGGTTCCTGGAGGGTGTGGAAGCTCCATGCCCCTTTCCACGGACCTCACCCTATGCGTCTCTTCCTTCTGGCTGTTCATCTGTGTCTGTATATCCTTTACAATAAACCAATAGTCATGTTCCCTGAGGTTTTTGAGCTGCTCTAGTAAATTAATTTAACCTGAAGAAGGGGTTAGGGCAACCTGAATTTATAGCTGGTGGGTCAGAGGCGCAGGTAATACAATCTGGGGCTTACGATGGTTGTCCGAAGTGGGGGCAGTCATGTGGGACTGAGCCCTCAACCTGTGGAGTCTGGGTCCCTCTCCAAGTAGTTAGTGGCAGAATTGAATGGAATTGGAGGACGCTCAGCTGAGGATTTGCTGGCTTGGTATTTTGGTGTGTGGGTGAGAAACCCTCCCACACATTTGGTCACAGACGTGTTCTGTACTGATTATTGCGCGAGAGAATAGAAAATACAGAATTCTGACTTTAATGGATTTACTCTCTTGCCATATTTTGTGAAGAGTTTAAATGAAATACTTCTTGAGTCCTTATTTCATTTTCTTCTGAGCCTCAGTGAGTACTATAGTATTTTCATTTACCTGAAGTAGCTAAAATTATAAACGACTCAGTATTATGTGGGGAAAACTTAACATTTTTATATGTTCTAAGATACATTAAAAATGCAAATTTTACCAAACCAAAGATGAGGTTAGGATATAATTTCTCTTTGGGAATATTTTGGGAGAGAGATACATTGCTTTAATAATGTGAAGCAAAAGAAAAAAAGAGAACTCAAACAGGCTAATTCAATAAACTGAAATGTAGAAGATTGCCAAATTTGTGCAATCAGTACTGAGAAATAAAACTAAATCTGCACAGAAATCACAAAGTTCTTTGTATCAGTGTAGTATGGTATCATATGGTCCCTTTTATTAATACTATTTGAGTGTCTGCGTGAATAACAAGGACAATGTGAGGTGCCCAAATTCTGCATATTTAAAATAATTTCTAGCAATATCTGGAAAGAATCTTGTCTAATTTCCTTTGTTTCCCTCAACCTGGCACAGAAGTCTAAAAACATAGCTAGTTTATATGCTCTGTTGTTTCTTATTAATTCTCAAGGTTATCAACCTACCTGATGAGAAAATTCACATGATGGAAATTACTTTGAAAATTTCTGTCATATAAACTGCTTTTGAAAAAACATTTTATTTGGCCATAATTTCAGTACAAAGAATCTCCGTATATATATTCTTTGCCCCAATTTCCATACCCAAATGTGAATATTTTACCATATTTACTTTATTATTCTCTGAGAGTGTGTATGTGCATGCAAATGGTTAAAATATGTATGTAAATATTTTTAGCCATTTGAGAATAAATTGAAAATATAGTGCCCCTTTAATCTTTCATGCTGTATTTTCCTAAAAACATGGACATTCTTTTACATAAGCACAGTATAGTTACCTAAATCAGGAACTTATCACTGGTACAATACTGTTAGCTATCTCCAGACCTTACCTTATTCAACTTTAGTTGGTTGTCTCAATAACGTTCTTTGCAACATAAGAAAATTCCATTACATGAATTGCCTTTAATTGTCATGTCTCTTTAGTCTTCTTTAATCTGGGGCAGTGTCTCAGTCTTTGTCTTTTTTTGAATTTTGTTTATTATTGATATATAATAGATGTACATATTTTCAGGGTACATGTGATAATTTAATGCATTCATATAATTTGTAAAGATCAAATCAGTGTAATGGGGATATCCATCACTTTAAGTATTTGTCTTTATGGTAGAAACATTTGAATTTTTCTCTTTCAGTTATTTTGAAATAAGTAATAGATTACTTCTATTACTATAGTCACCCTACTGTTATCAAACAGCAGGTCTTATTTCTTCTATCAAACTCTATATTTGTACCCGTTGTTCAACGTCTATTCATTCCCCCGACTTTGATATTTTTGAAGAATACACACCATTTTTTTTTGTTTTTGCTAGAATGTCCTTCAATTTTGGTTTGTCTAATAATTCCTCAGAATTGGATTCAGATTATGCATTTTTTGCAAGAATACTGCAGAAGTGATGATGTGTCCTTCTCTGCGTTTTATCAGGAGGCATATGACATCAGTTGCTCCCATTAATGGTGATTTTATCTTTGATCTACCAAGTTTCTTTTTAGTAAATGTACTGGTTTTTAAAAAATTATTAAGTATCTTGTTGAGAAATATTTTGAGTCTCTCTAAATGTCCTCATACTCATTAGACTTTTATCCATTATTTTGAGCATTCATTGATGGTTTTTGCTGTAGTAAATTATTATGATGATGCTTGATGATTTAGGTTCTTAAAATTTCCTCCTTTTGCTTCTTTTCCTCTTCACTGCCCTGTCTCCAGATGGCATCATTCTCTTCCCTTCTACTGTCTTCTTCCCCAGAAGAGATGCCTTTTGATGACCACCACCTCAAATCACAAGTACTTTTAAGCCCCTTTCTTAGAACAAGTGCTTTGATTAACCAGGACTCTTTATCACACGTGCAAGCTGGGTTTTCTCTTTCTGGTGATGATTTTTAAATGAGTCTTAGGCTCTGCACTGTCTCCCTCCTCTGTCTGCCATTCAGATTTTCCCAGGCTTCCCTTACTCTCTGCAATCTTATGGCAGGAGTACAAGGGGTTGCTTGCTGGACTTGCTGTTTATTTTATTATTTGCAGGTAATTTGAAGTTTGGAGTATTTTCTGTCTCCTAATTATGCTATGTACATGCACTTTATGTAGTTTTATTTGTTGTTGTTGTTTGGTGGTGCTTTTTTAGAGATTCAGATTTATGTGACCACTATTACCTTGGTTACCCGGATGACTATGAACTACTTTTTGAATAAAGCTATGTACCTTTTAGGTTTTTTTCTCAAGTATTTCAAACATTTCCCCTCATTTTGAGTCAGGAGGCATAGTTTTGTAATAAAGAACAACTTGATAAAACAGTTGGTCTTCTTTTTTGTGAATTATGGGATAGCAGCCACATGAACAAAAACACATCATGAAAGAATTATCTATTCACATAAAGCAAAACAAGAATAAACACAAAAAAGATAAAGTGGAAGGTTTTTAAATTGTAAAGGTTTTATTCTTAGCTAAGCCAATCTTTCCTGGTTTTGCTCAGGAAATATTTTTTTTCAACTTCTAGGTTGGTGATTTGGATATCAACTATATTAATATAGAGGGAATCACTGCCAACACCAGCCCTGAATCCATGGGTTCCACTCTGGGGCCTCAGAGCTGCAAGCATATCCTTCCTACTGACGCCAGGCCCGGGATGTCCACACTAAGTGAGAACAGCGAAAACACAGCGAAGATTGAAGCCCAGCCGTCCTTCATGTCACCGTCTAGCTCATGCACTTCCAACTTGAATCTTTCTTTTGGTCTGCATGGATTTGAAAAAGAACAAAGTCATCTAAAGAAAAGAAGGTGAGATACTGTATTCTAGAGGAAAACTGTAGAAAAATCAAAGAACCTCATAGCTAGACTTGGAAAAGTCTATTTTTTAACTTTTTATTGTCCCCACCACTCTTATCTCTATATCAAAACATTGCCCGCTTTTAGGTTCCTATCTTCATTGATTTGAAAGTAAAGACACTTAAAACCGACTAAAATATAATAAAGGAATACCATACTGAGATGCCAGTTTATACTTAGTACATTGGCAAAAATTACAAAGTCTAATAAAACTATGTTTTGGGGAGAATGCATACAATGGAAACTCTTAAATACAGTTGATAGGAGTGAAAATTATGTCACAACTTTGGAAAATAATTTGACATTATGTTCTAAAGTTGAATATGCATTTTCCTCCTGTGTGGTAGGAGACATATACATGAGTATTTATAGCAGCAGGAAATAACTCAAGTGTGGAACAAATTACATATAGTTACACAATGGAGTACTGTACAGTAATGAAAATGAATTAACTACAACTACATTTATGTGCTTTATAACTTGCATCTCAGAAGCATAAAGTTGAAAAAAAAAGTAAGCCACAAAATATTCAGTTAGATTTCGTTCTTTAAAAATATGAAATCAAACAATATATTATTATGGGGCACATACATATGCACATAGATGATAAAGAAAAAAAAGCAAATGAAAGGGAAAAAAATCCATAAATTAGAAGATAGTTGTTACATCTAAGGAGGGAATTAGGGGACTGGGAATGGAATGGACCATAAGAGAATTTCTATGATACAGCCAAGGTTCAGGTTTCAAGTTGGGTGAGCTCCTGGGTGATTGTTTTGTTTATATATTTATTTTATATTATAAAATTTATATTATATTTATTTTACTTTGTTACCTTACATATATTTTCTTATATATGTAAAAATGTCATTAAAGCAATAGTTTAATTGTATCTGGTATGATTGCATATATTTGTGTGTGTGCACGAATATGTGTGTCCATATCTGTATATCTGTATTTGTCCATCCACTCTGTTGTCTACTTGCTTTAGAGAATAGGCCAATTTCCAGTCACTTCATTTTATCCTATTTACCACTTTCTTAGGGAGTAGTCTATTTTCCTCCCCATGTCCTAGCTCCACAATTACATGTTCATTTCACATATAAAATCATGAATCAAATAACCATAGAATGTGAGTGTGTATATAAATATTTCTCTATGAATGAACATCCACACAGGTGAATGAATATTCAGCAAAGAATTAATTTATTAGAAAGGAGAGAAAGGGGGAGCAACCGGCAATCAGTAGGTGCCCATCACTGTGCTGTAGTTTGCACTAATATACAACTTGAGGTTGTAAAACTTTAAGTAATAGATATTGCTACCAAGTGTTACGTCTGATTCATAAATAACAAAAGACTTACTTTAGATTTATATATTGTGAATTACAGTTTTGTGGATGCTGGGTGGTCATTACTATAAATTGAATTGATAGGCTATTTTGAATTGTCCGCATGTCTGCTTGGGACAAGAGGCTGCCAGCCAAGATTCTATACAGTTCTGCAAAAATAGATTGAACTATGTGTGATTAGTACCTTCTGGCAGGATCTTTAAGATCTGTCAAGTATGTGACCCCCAGCCCCAATCTTGAGAAGTAAATAACATTTTTTTAGCAGAGGCCCTCTAGAAATATAGGGCGGAAAAGACACAAATGGTCTCTGTTCTCCTTACGCAGACATTTGCAGAGTATGTAAATTATACTTTCCAGTCATGGTCTTGCTTTGGGAAGGTTAAACATTTCATTGCTACGGATAGAATTTTTCTTCTTTAGAATATAAGAAAAATGATCTACTCTGAGTAAAGGTAATTAGAAGCCTCTGTAAAGATGTCACAGCTCAGGGGGAAACAAGGAGGAGAAGGAGAAACCATTCTATAGAAAAACCCTCTGGCTGGTCCCACACGCTGATTTCATCTCCTGTGCACTCCCTCCTCTCTGAAAAATATAGGAATGAGGGGAGAGGAGTGGTGATCCCCAGAAAGCCCTACTTGGCTCTGAGATGGCTGTGGGTCCTCCCTTCAGTGGATGTCATGGTGGGAGTGTGTAGCATAATTGACAATGAACTGAAAGTGACATGCACCTGATTTGTTAATAAGGGAGTAATAACCTGAGAGGCTGGGAACTTCTAATGAAGGAGAAATTTGTGGGCACACAATAAAAATGGGGATTAATATAAAGACAGGGCTAACTTGGACCTAAGTCCTCACTTTTCTAAGGTTTAAAACAATATTTTGGTGAAACTAAAATATGCATAATATATAACATACTGTTTAAACTTACTGTTTTGAGAAGCCACAAGAGGAAAATAAGCAACAAAACATCTATTTAGAAATACTGTACAACGAAAAATTAGGTGATAGAAGACAAGTGTTTGTTTTATTCTAAAACTTGCATTTTTCAATCCTTTGTTTTACTACAGTCCACAGTGAGAGATGCATGTTACACTGTGAACCTCTCCCCCAACTCCCACAAAATTTAAGTGAAGTTCTATGAAATAACATGTGGAATGCATTTTGACATTTTCTATTCTTAATTATTTTAAAAGGGAATTCTGGTTATATATAACCTAATGAATTGACTTCATATCCCACTAATGGGATTTAGGAAAACACTATTGTAAAATGAGAACCTGGAGGTAATCCTGAAGTATATTGTGTTTGCTGCCAATATTTTAGGTTACTAGCTAACAAAGAGTAGTAGCCCAATTTGATTAATAGGAAACAATATTTTGTAGTATGAAAAATACAATACTAGTACTTCTAGGTTGTATTCACAGTGATGGAGAAATGCTGTCTGTAACTGGAAAGGCTTATGTTAGAATAGGATGTTATTGCAGGCCACCAATGACTTAACTAATTTTTATCAGTACAGAGATCACAAGTTGTAAGACAAATGCAGAAGGATAAGACATCAGCAAGCTTTGGCCCCTGCCCTGGCCAATGTGTTCTTCTACCCTCAGATTTTTGTTGTATTAGGA
The DNA here is from genome assembly GCF_020740605.2 of Lemur catta. Classification (NCBI taxonomy): domain Eukaryota; kingdom Metazoa; phylum Chordata; class Mammalia; order Primates; family Lemuridae; genus Lemur; species Lemur catta. Next base: position 46,549,471 of record NC_059139.1, read on the forward strand.
AACCACATAGCATCTTGAAGTATCTGTAATTATATTTTTGTAACATTCAAAGCACCAACATTTACCAGGAAGGTTTTCTTGACAATAAATTTCAGTTTTTTAATGCAAAATAATCCAATGAATGCTAAGGTATTTGGGTGCTCAAATGAGATACAGTGTGAAGCCCACTTCCAATTTGTCCTTTTCTTCTCAATGCCAAGGTGAAGGCCCTACGTGAGTTCTCGAAGGAGAAAACCCCACTTTGGAAATCCATAGTGGTACCACTTGAGGCCTTTACTTACTTCAGGGTTTTCTGGTACCCAGGAGTGCTCATGAAATGGTTCATGGATTGGAAACTGATCTAAGTGTTTGTATTAAAGGCACCTATAATAAAACCTCTGTTCCAAGAGTCATATAATTTATTAAATTGATATTCTATGTCCATTAAGTAGCTTATGGCTTTTAAAGAAAAATAACCCAAATGAGTTCATTCAAAGCTTCATTTTCTGGTTCTTTGTATTTCAAAATCAAGATAGTTTCATTGCGTTGGTATTAAAATTTTAACTCAACTGTTAACAACGAACAAAAAATACATTTAAAAATGCATTGTACGTTACCATGCCCATGAAAGCTGTTGGTTTGAGTGGTGTAAAATGTAATGTTACAGAATGAAACTGGAATGCAGAAGGTCAGATTCTTTCCTTTTAATTTTATGGTTATGAAAGTTAAATGAGGAAAGAAAAGTTGTTGTCAAGCAGAGTTACTACCTGGTTCTGAGGTGGATTTTTCACGGGAATCATTTCTTAAAATCTCTACAAATGATAGTTTAGTATGACATGTTTGGGACGTTGCGCGAGACTCCTTTCTGAACTGTGTTGTGACATAGCTCTGAGGCGAGTCCTTCACTGGTCTCTCCTTCCTGTGCCTCTGCCCTCCTGAGCTTCCCAGCTGGGGGACGCGGGAGAGAATGCCACACTGCATATTCTCACATGCAAATCCCCCCAGTGGCTATTTGGTCTGCATGTTAAATATTTGGGGGGTTACTGTTGGGGACTTCTAATAATTACAAAACAGAAATGGTGAGGTTAGTGCTAACTCCAACTGGCTTTCCTGTCTTAAGGTAATTGAAATGGACTTTGTTAGGTAAAAATGTTTATTTGGGAAATATAACGTTTTTGTTTAAAAAGATTTGGAGGGAGGTAAAATAATAAAAACTAATTAAATATTATTTGGAAATTAAATGAATACCCATTGTACCTCACAGCAATAAGAGAATCTGAATTCAGAGAAACAGAAACCAGTGACTGTCTGCTTACTTGGTTGATTATTTACTTATTCACTAGCTTGCTTTGTCCTTTAGTTCTAGCCTTGATGCTTTGGATGCTGACAGTGAAGGGGAAGGGCATTCTGAGCAGTCACACATCTGCTACACTCCAGTGTCTCAGAGTTCTTCAAGAACTGGGATTCCTAGTGGGGATGAATTGGATTCTTTTGAGGCCAGTGTGGAACCGGATTTTAACATCTCCAGGGCTGAATCACTTTCTCTGTCAAGTAATCTGCAGTCAAAGGTATTCTCATTGGTATTAATTTGGTTTATTATTAAATGTGGAGAATATGTTGTTTAAGTCTATCCCTCTCTGTCTGAAAGACAAATTGTGCTTTATTGACACATATGAATTATTTTTTTGGAGACCCACATGATATCTGGTTGAGTCTGTTTTTTTAATCTCTCTCACTCTTTTAATTTTTATGGTCCTTACAGTCGCTGATTGATGTTGTCATTAATTTACCATGAGTACATACCATCTTTTACAGACTTGGAAAATTTTACCATTTTATACAATGATTTCTACCATCATCCCTTAAACAAAGGGACAAAAACTGGTAGTATTAAATGAGTAGTTTAAGTAATCAAACTTGTATTGCTCACATAAAGTTTTACTTGTTCCAGGTGATGAGGTAAATGATGTTAGTAAGGTAGAGGTGATGTTTGTTAAGCATTCCTCGCTGAGCAAACTAATCTGGAACATCGTAAACTTTGACGGCTTTTCCATAACAGTCAGGTTTTCTCCTGTTGGCATTTCACACTGGAGTTTCACTTTGTTGTGCTTTTTTTTTTTTTAAACTAAATACATTCTTCAAATCTTGCAAGGAAAGCCCTTTTATGTTTGAATGTATGTTTTCTTTTTATTTTATTTCTGTTATTATATACTTGTTTTCTTTTTAAGTTTATTTAATTAAGTTTACTTCTGTAAAACAATGTGTGCTATGGGAAAACTTCTTTTACTATGAATACATAGTTGTTATGATAATGCCTTATTTTTTATAGCATGTCTACAATATACAAAATGTTTTATAAATATACAAAATATATGATTTTCTCATAACTTGCCTGGAACATAAGTAGTGCTTTTATTTTATCTTTTGAGTAGATGTGGTTCTGGAAAGGTTAGAGTTTCGTCCAGGTGGCCTCAGGTTGGTGATGAAGTCGGAATTCAGATTTAGGTCTTCTGACCACAGAGCCTGGGTCCTTTTCCCCTCAGCCTGTATAGCTGTCATAATCTTTCCAACTTCAAGGTCATGTGATATTTCTAGATAATAAGAAATCGGTACAGTTTTTAATGTAGACACTTCTTAGTTTTACATTTTGAATGGAATTGTGAAACACACATCATTATCTGACATGAAAAATAATTTAGTTTTTGTAAAACAGTTTTATGTTGCTCACTTTTAACATGAATCTGTCCTATAAATATATCTTGCCTTGCCTCTGTAATTACCTAGTATAACTTTTTGCCAAAGGGTTTTGGATAATTTTCAACATTCCATTGTCATGAAAAAATGATTACCATAAATGACTTAAATGGAGAGGATGGCATTGGCTAGGGCCCTTTGTGACCAGCTCACTGTTAGGGCTGTAGAACAGCGCAGGTTGGCCTTGACATCCAGGCCCAGTGAGTGCTCCCTGATAAGACAGTCGAGAGCCATAGCCCAAGGCCCTTTGAAGCAAGGTCAAGGTTCCATGTTCTACTTTACTTTAGGCTCATTAACTAAACCAGTGAACTTAGGGTGACCATGTGTCTTCACTTAGGGGGAACAGAAGAGACCAGTGCTTATGAAGGACAGTTTCTGAAGGCTTAATTTTAGTAAAGAATTTTGCAATATTTTTTTTTAGCCCTTAAGTGATATCTTAAAAATGCCTGGGTAGGATCAATCCCAAAACCTTTATGGGATAGGAGTTGGGTACCATAATGGCTTTAAGGTAGTTCTATTGCATATTCATTAAAATTTTCTGGAACATGTAAGAAAACCATGTGTTAATGATCTTGCCATCTTGCATTTTTCATGTATGTTGCCAATATAATAGAAATAATATGTAATTGGGAAGACAGGAACAAAAATGGCAGGTCATTTAAAAGGAATGATATTAAAGATATATAAATCAGTGATATTCAAACATCACCTCGGGAAGTGCCAAATGGAAGTTCTGTTGAAAAATGAGCACAGACCAGAAAGATTTGTATAGTGATTGCGCATATTTTTCCCCAGAGTCTGCAGCTAACACTATAAATTTAAATAGGTATTTGGAAGTTTAAAAAAACTCTTATAATTGTAAATAGCTATTTTTCTACTGTGTAATAATCCTTAAATATAGAGATCTCAGTTAATACAGAATCTTATTTGAATGCTACAGTATAAAATAACAAAATAACTAACAACTCAGGTAAAAACAAGTCAACCATTGTTGAACATGCAGAGAAAAAGTCATTTGACATAATTTTTCATTTTTAACCAAGTTGGTTAGAATATTATAATTGTATTCTAATGTATATATAGGAACTATTTCCAAAAACTCAAGTTTACTAAAGCATTAAAAAGATAATAACATTTTCAAAGTTATGAGAGGCAAACAGAAACCAATAATTAATAAAATCGTGTCAGAAATGTTCAAGTTGAATCTTCTTTCAAAGATGCTGATTTGGTAACATTCATGGTGAACACATACTTTCAAGTCTCATGGAGATTTTTTTTAAACTTTATTTTGATCACTTTTAGGAATCATTGCTTTCTGGAGTCCGCTCACGTTCTTACTCCTGCTCATCACCCAAAATTTCTTTAGGAAAAGCTCAGCTGGTGCGTGATTTTACAGTGTGCAATTCAAGTGAAGGTGAGCATTATTTACCGTTTGCTTTGAAAACATTCTATTCCAGATTTTCAGTTAGTTTAAGTACATAAAATATACAAGAATAGAAGGCAAGAATTTTCAAATTCTATTTTCATAATTGATTTTTTTAAGCTTGGCAAAATTCTTTTCTCATTGGATATCAGTCAAGTTATAGATTTGAGTTTGATGAAGTTATAAATATATACACACCTCTCTGTTGCTTTATTCTTTGAATAAAATGTTTTCCTCAAGGATAGTGTAAACTAGAATTGATTCCACATACATTATTGTGAGAGCTTTAGAGGATTTTATATAAGTAAATTATAAAAGTTACTTTTGTACTATATATAAATTGCTGCAATAATTCAATTCCTCAGAGCCAAAGTATTGGAAAATGGATTTTTTTCTTTCTTTATTTTACAAGGGACTTTTGAGAGTTGAAATAACATACTTGCAACACAAGTAAATATATCTCAACATTTTCTGTGGCAAGGTAAACAATTAGATATATAACTCATACAATAAATTTTTAATTTAAATATAGTAAATATACAAAAGGGTGCATATCATAAGCATACAGGCTGATGGATTTTCAAGTGAATTCTATAAATAGAATAATTATGTGCAACTTAGAGCTCCCCCTGTAGTCATCCATGTTCAGCTGCTGCAACTATTTTCAACTGTATTTTAAAGTGTAATTATTAAAATGTAATTATTTCATACTTTTTGTATTGAAAAGTATGAAATGAAAGTATGTAATAATTACACATAAAGGGACATTTGAAAGTATTCATGCTGATATATAATACATAGCATTATAATAAAATTTTTGTAAATGCATTAGATGCCTTTCTTGTCTATTATCCTTGACAGTCTTAAAAGATTCAGAAAGCAAGAGATGTGCTAAGGTATTCTCAGTTTCCCAATATACAGTGTTTAAAATAAGATTTATTTTATTCCTCCTCCTCTTTTTTCTTATTCTTGCTTTATTACATCGTTATTATTTTGTATGTTTATTCCATGTGGAACAATACTGAAAACATAATCTTTGTGCTTGGAACTGCCATCCTAAACAAAGTCTTAAATATGGTAGATGTTTAATGAATGTTTGTTGAGTGACTATGATAGACCAGATACATAAAATACAAAAGAATGCTACTATATGTTTTCCCTTCTTTTTCTGGGATATATTATTAGAGGAGAAGAGAGCAAGACTCATAATAAATGTCAGTTTTTATTTTGAAGTGAGGAGTTGGAGAGAAGTTCTAAGAGAAAGTAAGAAAGGATACCACCACCTTGAGAGGACAGGATAAAGAAGATAAATTGAATTTGTTCTGGATTTTTCTTTTTTATTTCGTGAGCCTTTCTAGGGTCTCTAGGTCTCCCCAGCCTTAGTTTAGGTTGAGATTCCTTTTAATAGCAGTTTGTTATCTTTTCACTGATAGTCCTAGCTGGTGAATTAACTTTACACTGTTACTATTTGGAAAACTTGTTTTAAGTTTCCTGTGTAATGTGCAAAATGATGGCCTTGCCTGTGTATCTGTGGTGTCCCTGACTTGGGAAGCCAGATGGCTCTAAGGTTCGAAATTATTAACCAGATCACTGAGAGGATATTGATTATTTATAAAGCAAAAGAGCTCTAATTTATATATTCTTTAATGAACAAGAAAGGGTATCTTCATCTTACATATAAACCTTAAATCTTGACTAGTCATCCTGTAGTGAAAAAGAAAAAAAGAAAATTTAAACCTTAAATCTTTGCATTTGAGTTACAAAGAATAAAAAGCCAATATCAATTCCTTTGGTTTTTCATTAAATAAAACCTTGCCTTTAGACCGTACATTTAAAGACAGTTCTATTTTAATGAAGTTTGATACTATCCACAAGTTAAGAGTTACAACTAGGCAATTTGCATTGAGGCTACACACTAAATATACAAAGATTTCAATGGACAGAACTGTATGGTTGCAAAGATTTGAATTGATACCATTTAGGTCAGTCAAAACCACAGGGCTATGAAGAATGACTCCTGATGAAGAAGGAATAATTTAGAGTGTGTTTACGCAATCAAAACACAGGTGTGAAAGCTTACCTAGTTCAAAGATATATTCCAATGCTTCATTGTTTAGTTTACTTAGATTAATAAAAAGTAAATCGACATTCGTGTTGCTGTAAATCCTCTCTTGATGAGTTTTCAATAGTCCTAAAAAGTTTTACTATTTGATTAGAGTCCAAGTTTCCTTTTGCCTCAGTGGGCAGCTCCCATTTGTGAGCTGTAACGCAGATATACAAAGATAATGTGCTTGTTCAGTCCTTTTTATTTGTGATGTTCTTTCTTCTTTGTCACTTCCAAAAGGTTACTATCATTTCTCATGCCCTTTTTTTTTTTGAGCCAAGAGTACAATGGTGGCAACTTTATTATTAAATGTTTACATACATAAAACAAAATCTAGTTTTATGGTATGTTTTGGATTTAGACAGAAAGAAACATTGTCAATATTAAAATGTAATTACAACCTATGGTCAAAAACATTCTACATTTAAGAATTTGAGGAGTGAAGTATACATGCTTTCCATAGTTATTATGATCTGATGGATAGGATAGTATTAAATTTTGACCAGTTGCTTGAGTCTATTCTATTTATAGCTTGATCATCCTGGATATGTGGCTTATTCTTTTGGTACCTCAGCCTGTTTATAATAAGAATAATGATTTCTGCCTGGGACTTAATTTGAGGAACATTTAATAATGACTATAAAATAAAGCCTTCAAATTCTTTAAAGTGGATTTTCTATTACATACAAGATAGTTTTAGGTACAGCATTGATATTTACATATTTCAGGGGATATTTATTTGTCTTCTTCCTTATTTATATATCTGGTCCATTTCCCTTTGCAACCTAGTTTTGCCTCTTCACTGTTGTGGATTGTAATGGTAAAGGATTTGTCCCTGCTCTGTAGATGGTGTGCTCCACAGTGGCCGTTCCCTCCTTCAGTCTCTCTCACTGTCTAGATCAGTGTCTCTGCTCCATCCCCGTAGTAAGTACCCCAATTCTGGAAACAAGATGGCGCTAAGCTGCTTGCATGAGCCTGCCCTTCTACCTGCCCGCAAGCCCAATGGGAAAGGCGGTTCTCCCTTTCCCACGAGCCACAAAGCACATCTCCAAACTGGCTGCCACTAGGATTTTATAAAGGCATTGCAGCTATATTAAAATGGACTCTCTTATGCTGGCCTTCAAGACTCTTCCTTTGAGCTTTGCTAAAAAGCAGTTAAGATATTTACTGATTCTGTATGTTGGGGGATTAGTGTTCTGAGTAAGGGATGAAGCTCTGGTAGAAAGTATCCAAAAAGATAGACCTAATTTTCTGCTGTTTTGAAAATGTTTGCTGTCCCTTGCTGATGCTAAGTTAGTTCTTAAAGCTATTAAATGTTGCCATATTTTGGCCTCCTCCTCCTCATTTCCAAACTAGGAAAAGTAATAAAAATATCCAGAGCAATGCCCTACTTAAATAAGACTACTTATTTTCTCATTATTTTCTAACCAGTAGTGTGTAGCATATAATGAAAAATAAGGTTGAGTGTGTGCATTTCAGACAAACATGTGACTGCTAGTTTGTCTGTCTTAGTTTTCATTTTATTGTTCTGTGTCTTATAGAGCAAAGAGCTTACAGCTTACCGGAGCCACCAAGAGAAAAAAGGTACTTTAACTGTTCTGATTTTTCTGAGGGATTGCTTGACCCGTCTTTGGAAATGCCTGCACATTGTTTTTGATATCTGTTTAATGGCGTGTGAGTAGTTTCTGTTTGTTCCCTGTGTGATCTGTATCAGTGTAGACCTGCCAGCCCTCTCCTTTCAGTCCTCAGGTATGCAGACCTCAGGACTGGGGACAGGATGCTCTGCTTTGGGTTATTTTCAAAGCCGGATACCTCCAAAGTACAGGACCAAGGGGAGCAGTGTGAGGATCACGTGCTGTAGAAAAGCAACAGGTTTTCTCTAGGTCCGTTCTGCCATCACAGGAGGACTTAATTCAGTAACAGGCCCCTGAGTCTCTCTTTATGGATTTTTGCTTAGCAGTGTTCAATTTGAAACAAAGAATACACAATGCAGAATACTTTCAAGCATGATTAGTTTCCTGGTTGATATGCAGGTTTAAAACCTTGCCACCTAAGCTTCTTTTTTTCCGGTAAAGTACAATCATTCCTGGAATAAAGCTTGGGAAGCAGAATAGTGTGCAAGCCTGATTGTTGAGTTCTGTCGGTCCTGAATGAATAACTAACTGTTCATGCGTCATACGGTGAAATAGCCCTGGGTTATGTGCAAAACAAGTGCCAGAAATGGCAAAAATGTTTGGTTTTGAGAGACCGTCTGAAAAAGAGTGAAATGGAGTTTAATTTTGCTAATATTAATGCTAAAACTCTGAAACCTTTTAATATATAGATGAAGATGAATTTTTTGTTTTAAATCTCAGAATAAAATATGAATTAAAAATAGCCTCTTTTGGTTCATTTCTATTTTTTTTTGAAACTAGAATAGAAACTTTCAAATAATATAAACAGATGAAGACTAAGAATGCCCTTAAACTTAGGATGATGATGACATTGTGACAATGATGACAGTTACTGGATGTTTGCATGTGCCTTGTACTGTTCCAAGCAGCCCACATTTATTACTTCATTTAAGCAATTTACTTCCTAATTCTAGAATTTAATCATCACCTTAGTCATCATTTTTCTTAGCAGTTTTCTCCCTGTCATCTTTTTAACAATTGGGGAAGAGGCCGGGTGCAGTGGCTCACGCTTGTAATCCTAGCACTCTGGGAGGCCGAGGCGGGAGGATTGTTTGAGCTCAGGAGTTCAAGACCAGCCTGAGCAAGAGCGAGACCCCGTCTCTACTAAAAATAGAAAGAAATTATTTGGACAGCTAAAAATATATATAGAAAAATTAGCTGGGCATAGTGGTGCATGCCTGTAGTCCCAGCTACTCTGGAGGCTGAGGCAGTTGGATTGCTTGAGCCCAGGAGTTTGAGGTTGCTGTGAGCTAGGCTGATCTCATGGCACTCTAGCCCGGGAAACAGAGTGAGACTCTGTCTCAAAAGCAAAACAAAACAAAACAACAAAAAAAACACAAAGCAATTGGGGAAGAAACGGACTATTAAAAAGATTTAAAAAAAATAATGAAAAATATTTGTTTTCTATTAGGAGAAAGATTTAAGACTGGAGGAGTCAATGTCACACTTGGTTAAATAGTAGCCTATGAGATATTTTAACTTGGATGGGATGTGTATGGAGTCTCTTTCTCTGTGATTTTTCATTTTCTATCCCTCTTGGGTTTTTTTCTTTTCTATTCTTTAATCTTTCTTGGTCTACATCCAAAAGCATCTGACTCTCTCAGTCATATCCCTAGGTGTATCTAGTAGAGTGGATCTTTCATCTCACCTACTTGATTCCTGATATCTTGTTGGATATGCCAATAAAATCCCCAGCTATACCTAATGCTTTCATTTGGTCATGTTGTAATAGTTACCTAGGGAATTGCCTTCTTTGAAATTCTCTTATTTGTATTAATCACAGAGTTTCTAGAAAACGATACATCCAGGTAAAAGGCAGCTCACCCCAGGCTCATTTAAGCAGACACTCTGTCTATTCCAATTTCTTAAAGATTGTATGGCGTGACTTTGTTATTTTATTGTCACCATCTACCTTGAGTCTATTACATCCATATCCTCCTCCTTCTCCTATTTTTAAATTTGAATATCTCAATGTTTAAAAAATTTCCACTGTGTCGATTTTCAATTTGCATGGTAGAAACTTCTTTTAATGCTTTAGATGCTCAGTTATTAAAAAAATAGAAGGCTATAGATATAATAGATTAAGGATTAAAATATTGAGGATTCATATTCCTCTTAATATATTTTAAATATCTGTTACCTATCAAAAAGGAAATATCAGGAGAAGAATGGGGCTTGTCAAACTTTATTGTGAGTGATTTCATTGCTCATCAAACTAATAATAGAGATTCAACCTTCTTGTTCTGGGATGTTGAAAAAAAATTAATTTTTCTAGATTCTTACAAATTTAAAAGCTATTTAAATTTTTTTGTGAAATCAATTGAGGATTATTCTCTTCTCAGTTCCTGTCTAAAGTACCTAATTTATATATATATATATATATATATATATATATATATGAATACCACATAGTTAAATTAGATTTGAAACATGGAATCAATCAATCTTCTACATTTGCCCAGAGGCTATACAGTGTTACCTGTTCTTATAATCTTATAGGGGATCATATTTCTGCTAGGTTGGGTGGTGGTTCTAAGTTTTTATTATTTAATCTTACAGCATTTTTATGTTTACTTTGTTATCTCTCCGGTCTTAACCAACCACCTTGGAGCTTAAAAGATTAAGTGGTATGGTTTTATGTCATTTTTGCAGAAGTACATGGGATATATGGTAAATTGTGGTGCATTTATAGGGTTTTAATCAAAACAGAAACTGTTGTTCTTGATATACTCTTCTGTGACAGGGGAATTGGGAGTAAAGTTGGGTAACCAGTACTTATTTTCTTATTTGGGACAGTTTGGTTGTGTTCCTGCTGGGAAGTAGGGAAGAGGCTTCTTGACCTCAAAATCCACATTGACCTGACCATTCTTTAATTCTGAGATGTAGGACTCCTCCCCATACTTCTCTCAGATGCTGGGTAGCATTTGGTGGGGTCACAGAAGGTGTTTCACAAGAAGATTCCTTATAAGCTCTCAAATTACAAAAGTGAGCCTACGGAATGGTATGACATGAGTTTTGCAAATTAGGGTGCCTAACAACCAGAGGCTATGGGAAATTTCAGATTATATTAACCAGTCCAGTGATCTTAGGCAAAAATGACTAGAGGTGGTAGGAAAGGAGAAAGAAAATTTAAGAGGGTTTGAGATCCTTTCAGTACTCTCCGTCTTCATAGGGTACATTCAATTCTATTCACTTCCTTTTTCTTCTAACTTTTCAAATGTTTCCTCTAGGTAGTAAACCCAATATCATTCACCGTGCAGGCTTTGAGTAGCAGGACACACACTATCCTGACTACGCTTTTAGATCCACAAGGTCAAGAGGCAGCTCTGAAGCCATTGATTATTTTTTTCTAAATGCATTCATAGGTTTGTACTCTAAAGTACCTAACATAGAGTTTAAATAACTTAAAGTTTTATTATCATATGTGCTAGGTAAGTGAATATTAAAGTGTGGGAAGGGGTTTTCGAAATAATTTAGTGTAAGCCTGACATTGATTAGATGAGAAAAACTGAATTCCTAGAGAGTTGTCATTGAAAGGAACATTTTTACAAAGTGTAATCATATATACTTTGGTATATATTAATTATATGATTGCTTTTAAATATTTCCCAGAGTTAAGTATGTTAGCCACTAAAGCTGAAAACTGAAAAGTTTAGGGGATAGGAGAGACTTTAGTTAGGAAATGTTCATTATCAAAATACTCAGTCTACAAAAGTGTTATCTGGTTTGACATGACACTTAGGTTGATTTTCTAATATATTTTTCTCTCTCAGTAATAATATTAGAAATAAGAGATAATCAGAGGGAGCTCTGGGGGGAATGTAACTCACAGTTTAGATTTGTTTTTTTTTTTCTAGACCATGATTATATGGGTTAGAAGAAAATAAATGGTGTTCAGGGTATTCATGGGCTGGGTACAGTTACCTCTAGCTTCTTATTTGGGGGATTATCCACAGCTTTCTTTCCTCTACACCCTAGAAAGTCTCAGATTGCAAGTAGCCTGATTGAGCGAGAGAGACTGAACCAAGAGGCAGACAGTCTGTTTCTCAGGCTTTATCAACAAAGGAAATATGTATCTACTGAGTATTATCTCTGTGTTCAAAAAGCAAATAAAATCCACGTTCATATTATTGGTTATTTGGCTTCTCTGTGCCCTAAGGAACTTCTATTAGCATAGTAAAGAGGAAGATGAGTGTTTTCAGTGTAAAATTATAAGTGTAAGATTTTCTTTATTTCCCCAATATTTGATTATGAAAAGTATCAGGTATGCAGAAAATTTGAAAGAATTATGTACTGAATGCTCATTTCCTACCATCTAGATTCTACAATTGTTAACATCGTAAGATAGTTGCCTTATCACGTCTATTCATCTATCCATCCATCTATAAGGTATATTTTTAACAGAGAGTTTCTTTCTTTCTAGAACAAACATTAAAAACTGAAAAAAAAAATATATGCACACACACATATAGATATGTGCTGTTCTTTGCTTCCTCTTTTAAGTCCTATAAGCTGTGATAACAGATTCTTTATTGCAGAATTCAGGAAGAAGAATGGGATAAATACATCATACCTACAAAATCAGAGTCTGAAAAATATAAAGTGAGCAGAACTTTCAGCTTCCTCATGAACAGGATGACTAGTCCTCGGAATAAATCTAAGGTAATTAAAGCTCTGCACCTGTTTTCTGTAAAACATAGATGGCTTAGTTTCTCAGCAATTAATATACTTTCCCCTTTCCCCTTAAAATCACTTACTTTAGATTTCATGTGTACCAATTTCTTATGGAATATTGTCCAAGTTATTAGAAATTGAGGACAACCACATCCTGGGAAATATTACATTTTGTTGTCATTGTGCTCCCCAGTGTGTGGTCCTTATATTCTGACAGAAAAAGTACAGTTTGCTTGTATGACCCCTGTAAGAAGGTTGGCTCACAGCATTTCCCTTTTATCATTTCCCCACACTTTCCTGCTGCTGCCGCTGATCTGAAGACAAAAAGCAAGGATGCCAAAGACAAAGAGAAACTGAATCGACATCAGTTTGTCCCTGGAACATTCTCGGGGGTTCTCCAGTGTTCCGTTTGTGATAAAACGCTCCCGGGGAAAGAGTCATTCCAGTGTTGCAGTAAGTTCTCAGGTCTAGTGTGTGCTGTCTTTGCATTTTGTCCCCCCAGACAGTAAGCTTCCTGAGAATGAGGTCGTTGCTAAATTCATTTACATAAACTTTCTTTCTAGTGCCACACATATGATACGTGTTAGTGCATTTTGTCCACAATTGATGGCCTCTCTGAACCCCAGACTGGTATGCCTCACTGCCTACTTGATTTCTCTGTTTGAGTGTCTCAAGAGCATCTCAAACATCATGTGTCTAAAACCCAGCTCCTGATCTCCCCCTCCTGTGCTCACCTGAAAGCTGATCTCTCAGTTAATAGCAACTCCATCATTCCAACCAGATGCTCATGTCAAAAATCTTGGAGTACATCTTTATACCTCCGTTTTCCTCACATCCTATGTCCATCAGCAATACGCTTATTGCTTGGCTCTTCTTTAAAAAACATATAAAATCCAGCCACTTGTGACCTCTTCCACTGATACCACTCTGGTCTAAAGCCATCATTTCCACAGTGTTCCAACTGGTCTTCTTGTGCTTTTACTCCCTAAAGTCTGTTCTCAGAGCATCAGCCACAGTGAGCTTGTTAAGGCATACACCCCAGCGTTCAAAATTTTCCAGTGACTCCCTTTCCCCAAGTAGAGGCCAGAGCCCTGGCTATAGTTGCAAGGCCCCACATGATCTGTCCCTTCTCCCCTTTGCTCCCTCTGCTCCAGCCTCATTGGCATCTTTGCTGTTCTGCGTTACCACCGTCTAACTTAGTATACATCTTACATACTGATTTCATGGTCTGTCTCCTTCACCATAAGTTCCATAGGGGCTGCATTTTTGTCTGTTAAATTTATTCTCTGCTGTATCCACAGTGGCTAGAACAATGCCCTGTACATAGTGCTTAGTAAATATTTACTGAATGAAAGAATAATTCAGAGAAAAAGAATTCAGGCCCAGGCAGGTGAAATATATTTCATGGTATTTTTTGGTAGACAGAATTGGGGGAATATTTGGGAGGTGGGATAAGAGCACAAAGGGAGGAGAAGAACAGGGGAAGGTTACCTGTAAAGTTCCTAATTAAATTCTTAGAACATGATTGAATCAAAAATTTAAAATATTGTATCTTTGGTTGTACATCTGATGAAAATATAATCTGCATATGGCATTAAAGGCACATGAAAATTTTCTTCTTATAGTTGACACTGTCTTTAATTATGCCAGCTTTATTGCGTGTTTGAATTTTGCTTTCCTGGAAGACTTGACTTCTTTCTTTTCCTGGGTCTGAAATAGGATCAAGCTGCTCAGACGTAGTTTAGTTTGCCAATTTTTAAAGATTTGCTCTAGGTGTTGTGTATGGCTTGTCCCTGGCTTGCCCACACCCCAGAGCAAGCTCTCTGTGTGGTGGGCTTACGTCTTGTAAATTGTTGCTCCACCCTTGTTTATGGGACATGACCCTTTCGCTTGTGCCCCCGGCCACAGCCAAGGACATTCTGTCCCCTACTTTGTGATGGACTCCTTGGGTTGGATAATCCCCATTCCCTGCTTTAATGCCCGTCCCTGCCACTTCTTCATTCACCATTTGCATTCTGGCTTCTGCTCACACTGCTTAACAGAAGCTCTGCTTTTGACAGACACTTGGGGTCACTATCTAGTTATCCGATAGTCTTTCCTTGTCACTCACTGGCCTCTCTCCTGTTTTCATGTCGACATCCCTTCTTTCAGGCAGGTGCTTCCCTCTTTTCCATGGCACGCTGCTGTGCTGTTCTACCGCCTGGATTTTTCTCGTTTTTCCTAACTCTGGGTGCCATCCAAACTTAGTTCCTGGGCATTGATTCATTTTCCCTTTGTTGTTTCTAAATGTGGTCATCTAGTCTTATATTCTAAAGTGCCACATTCAGACCTATTCCTCGCAGATGAATGCCTTCATCCCTCACTTTAAATTTCTGCATTTCCAGTTGTCTAGAGGCTGAGCACCATGTAATTTATGGCCACTTTTGAGAGTTATGGTAGAATGACAGGTATGAACCAAGACTGTCGCAGACGCAGGGGCTCCCAGGGTGACCTACATGTGGACATCGTCACCGAGAGATTTCACTGTCTCCCAGACCCAGCATGTCTGAAACCGACTACAAAATCAACATGCAAAAGGGTACCTTTCTGCTTGTGTTAATGGCACCAGGAGCTTCAGCTTTGGACATGTCGCTTGTACTTCCCTTTCCCTCCCCTGCCCCCCAGTCAGTGTCATTTGGTCACTCTCTCCTTTCCCTTCTCACTGTCGCCACTCTGGGAGGTTCTCATCACCACCTGCTGGACTGCTGAGAGTGAACTGTGCTGGTTTCCCTGTCTCCAGGTGTTTTCACACACAATGAATGATCAGTGCTTTGACCGCATTAATCTTTGTAAAACACCATGTTCATCAGCCCACGTAAATGTGAGGGTTTCTCTCTCTTGTGTTTCCTGGCTAAGCCTGAGTTCTTTCTATGGGTGTTCAGGTCCCTTGTCTGTGACCTGCTAACTAGTCCCCCGGTTGCCTCTTCAGCCTTAGGGTACAGGCTGAGGCTGTGTCATGCTGCTGTCCTTTCCTCCTGCCTCAGGGGATTCCCTGCCTCTGCCATTTTGCTTGTAGTGATCTCCCTTCTCTCAGTTTCCCCTACTCCTCTAGTGGATCCAGTATTTTACCTCCTCTTTGGAGGTCTTCCCTGACCACTGTGGCCCACATTCCTGCCTATTGCTTTTATGATCTATTTATCCTGTTCTGTTTTAGCACTAGGTTATGTACAATCTCTTTGGGTTTTAACTGCTAAAATACACTTTAAGTTTTTTAAGGACTATAATCCTACAATAACTCTTGTGTATCCCCTGCAGCAGCTCTTACAAAGCTGGCTTCAGCACTCACGGGTGGTTATGGCTGACAAAGCCCAGGAGTGGGGCCCACTGAAAGCTAAATGTTCACAGTAAAGAATACATTGGTTCATATTGAGTTGATTAGGTGGATTGTGATGGAAGTTGTAGTAGAAGGAAATTGCTGAAAGTACCTAGGATATATTTAGCTTTAAAACAGTCATTACTTTTTTTTTTAAATAGTATTCATAGAAGATAGAAAGTTTAAGGAGAAACCTAAAATTATTCAAAATTTTACCACCTAGAAGAAATTGCTATTAATATTTTGGTGGAGTCTCTTCTAACCATAAAAAATTATATCAGCTTTTAATGCTAATGTTTCATTTTATGCTAACATCAAATATATTTCTTATTGTACATTTAAGATTTTCCTAATTTTTTCACAACATAAATAATGTGACAATGAGCATTCTTTCGTACATACCACTGTCCACATCTTTGGTCACTGCCTTAGGTTAACTTCTTTTTTTTTCTTTTTTGAGGCAGAGTGTTGTTCTGTCTCTCCAGCTAGAGTGCAGTGGGGTTATCATAGCTCACTGTAACCTCAAACTCCTGGGCTCAAGCAATCCTTCTGCCTCAGCCTTCCAAGTAGCTAGGACTACAGGTGCACACCACCACGTCTGGCTAATTTTTTTATTTTCTGTAGAGACAGGGTCTTGCTCAGGCTGGTCTCAAACTCCTGGCCTCAAGCAACCTTCCCACCTTGGCCACCCAAAGTGCTTGATTGTAAGTGTGAGCCACCTCACCTGGCCAGATTAAATTCTTGTATCACTGTAAGTGGGTCAAAATGTACATTTGATTTCCTGTTTAACCCACAATTTTTAGAGAAAGGGCTTTAAGATTTATAGGTTTTTTTTCAGGGGGGATGTTTGTGGTTTAAATTTTGCTTATTAACATTAAGTTTTTTTACATGGAGTAATAAAATTTTCCTCTGTTAAAGCCTGAGTTGCTAATTGTCTACAAAATTGTACTTCTATCAAATTCTCCTTGTTTATAAATGGGTTTCACTGCTTATATTTTGATGTTACATTATTTGGTGCACTGAAGTTTACAAATCACACTGTCATTGAAGATTTAACTTTAATCAAATAAAATTACCCTTTTAATGCCATTATGCCTCTTGCATTGAATTTGACTTTGTCTAAAGTTAATATTCTTCTTGGTCCTATTAATTATATTATTATTTCCCTTAACTATTTCTGTGTTTTTGATTTGGGGTATATGTCTTTAATTTAGCAAAGGTACTCTGTAATGTAACTGAAAGATCTTGTTTTATAACAAGGGTTTTATTTTATATTTAATTTTACTGCTACCAACTATCTTTTATAGTTCCTTGCTGTTTTTCTTAATGTCTGACTTAGCTATTTAGACCACGTGTTGTTTGCTTTTATCTTCGCCAGGGATTTGGCAAGATCTGATCTTTTAATATCAACTAATGATTGATTTAAGGCCGTGTAAGGCTAGTAATTTCATACTCTTTTATTTCCCTTATGTTTACCCTTACTCCCAGCCTCTGTTAGTACACTGAATTAATTATTAAATTATTCTTTTTATATTTTATGTTCAATCTTTCAAGTATAAATTTCTATTTCAAGAAAACGTTAACATTTTTATTCAGTTCTGTGTCTTTATATACAACAATTTTTTAGATACGATTCTTTGTTTAGTTGTTTTACTGCTCACTTTAACTCCTTTTTTTTTTTTTACTATAGCTGATCCATTTTTGAACCCTTAATTTTGATTCTGCTCTCAGTAGCCTAAAATAGGATTGATCTGTTGATCTGAAACCTTGTTTACCTAAGGATATATCATTGCTTCTTTCACACAAAAGAAACAACTTATCTAGCTAAATAAATTCTTGGGCCAAAATCTTTTCGCTGCAGTACTCTGTTAGCATTGGTCTGATATATTTGGGAATTTACTGTTATAGTGGAGAAGTCTAAGGCCTGCTTGACTTATTCTTTTGTTGGTAACCCCTTTTTTCTGCCTAGATACTTGAGGACTTTTAGTTTTTTAATCGTATGGATATTGTTAGGATGTTTCCATAGAATAGGTGCCATTTAATTATTTTTCTTAGAAAACAGTGAGACCTTTTGATTTTTCTTTTTGAGTGCTTTTTCAGCTTTATAAAATTCTTGTCTGTTGTAGCTTTGACTGTTATTGCTTCTGATCTAATTTTTGTGATTTCTTCCTTGGCTAAGTACGATGTCTGCTATCTGTCATCTTTGACATCTTCTATTGTATAGTTCTGTCTGTCTTCTTCACACTCTGGAGGGAATCTTTCAAGTTTAACTTCATAGCCCTGCTTTAGTGTCTTTCTCACACTGATTCTTCTCAGTTCGGTTGAGATTCTGCTCTTGCCCCTTAGCTTCCTTGCAGGCCTTACTTGTCTCACAAAGCTCCATTTTCCTCTTGTCCTATTGGCCTGATTTCATTCACATCCTGTTCTCTCTTCATGGCCTTTTGGTCTATTTTACTGAAGCTCTGTCTTCTGTCTCTTATGGAGAATACTTTTCTAATGTCTAAATTTTCTTTTCTGTGTCTGGATTTAGTATTCAGCAGCTTGCTCTTGCAGTGAGTTTTCAGTGTAACTTTGTTCTGTGGTATCTGGTAGCCTCTACTTTTTTCCCTTTCCTTTTATTTACTTGTTCCGGAATGGGCAGAAAGCCATCCAACTTCGATGTTTACCAGCAGGGCCAATAGGTAGATTAGCCTCAGGCTGTGCTCACTGGCCACTGGGGTGTTGGCTAAACCGCCTCCTCAGACCTGCAGCTGGAGGCCGTTCTAGGGCTCAGCTGCCTGCCCAAGTCTCAGGGGGTCACTGGTACTTACCCATAGTGGCTTTGATGGACCTAAATGGGATCTTCCTTTACAGAAGAATTCCTTCTACAAAAGTTTCTAACACACCCAGGCTCCCCCATCTGTGATACAGTGTGTGGGGATAGGCAGTGTGGAGGCGGGAGGGGAGACGGGGCAAGAAGATGACACCCTGGCAGGGAGCGAGCCCCACATTGCACAGCCTTCAGTGAGGACAGCCTGGGTCTCTGTGCCCGTCAGCAGGGAGGGACAGGGAAAGTATTTCCTTACCTTCTTCCAGTGAGATGAGGCACCTTGTTTATGACATAAAACATGGGCACAGGGCTAACTTTTCTCGTTTAATTTGGCTACTTCAGACTTCCAGTTAGTAGGAATTCTTGCCAGAGCCTGACAATACTTTTTTTTCCAGCACTGTTTTGAGTTCATTTTCTTTCTTTTCATCGCCGTAGGCCTTTTACCTGGTATGGGAGTGGAGAGCTGCTGCCAGCCAGGTGTCAGGGATCTCTTACAGTATAATGCACATAATAGGGAATGAGTTTTCAGGCAGACACAGAAATGTCACAGAAGTGTATTTCATGCATAATTTCAGGTTTAATTGATAAGACCCTGTGCAGAGGGGGGAAAAAAACATCTCCAAGGAAATTAAAATATCAACAGTGTGCTTGTGCTTGAGTGATGGGGCTACATGTGACTTAAATATTTTTCTTTCCTTCTTATTAAGTTGTCTAAACATTTGTAACGTCTGTATGTTATTTTTATAATGACCAGTAAAAGCATGATGTAGTCTTACTCATTTGACACTAACTTATATAAGATGGATGTTTTTGTATCTTTTTCCTTTATTTCAGACTGTAATGCAAATGTACACAAGGGTTGTAAAGACGCCACGCCTTCGTGTGCCAAGGTAATCTCTCAGTCACCTGTGAATATGATGTGTTCATATCCTGCTTGGTTACTTCATATGATCTGTTTGAGCTTTTATTCTTCTATTGCTGTCTAGATTCATTGCTAAAGTGATCACTGCAGTGATAACACATGCTCACAGTGTGTAGTTACCTAACTGTATGCTTTTAGAAAGAGCAGGAAAGCTCAAGTCTGGCCATTTGTGCTATGTGGTGTAGTAGGTTAGGCTTTCTGTACAGAGCTGCTTGTTTTACCAGCGCAAACCCTGAGTGCACGTAAATGAAGCTTAGAGTAGTAAATCGCAAACATCACAGTCACTGGAGGACCTGTTAAAACAAGTGTCTGGGCCCCACTCCCAGAATTTCTGATTCCATCAGACTCTGGGGCGGAGCCTGAGAATGTACATTTCAAACAGGTTCCCGGGCGATGCTGATGCTGCTGGTCCTGAGACCCTACTTTGAGAGCCATTGGCCTAGAAGAGTGTTCTCTGTATTTGGCAATGGGATTGAGTAGATGAAGGCATCTAGGATTCTCTCCCTTTCTTTCCCACTCTACGGTGATGTCAGAGATGCCCATGAGTGAGCATGATGATCCTTCAGAGGGAAACTTGGAGTTACAAACCTACAAACCTCTGTGTTGATTGAAACACATATTGTGTCAGATTGCAGAACTGAGAGCTTTTCTAGACGGTGACATTTCAGTGCTCAAAGTAGCTATCTCCTGGAGGCAGGAGGAATAGTAAGGAATAGGAAAAAGCAAGAAGGAGAAAGGCAGCATTGATAGGAACTCCCCTTTCAGCCTGGTCTGGGGACACGAGCCGGAGATTTCTAGTTACCCTGAGGCTTGTAATGAAGCCAGGAGTATTCATGAGGCACCCCTCCGTTAAAACTTGCACATTTTATTATCATCACATTTTGTTTCTCATTGCAGTTAATGTCTTTTTCTTTGAATTCCTCTTTGAAATAAAATAAGAAAAACGATATAGATAAGAATCCTGTTCTGTGTAAGTATGCGGACATTCTTACAGTCCACTGGTGCTTTGATCTTACTTTATGTGTTTCTAATATTCTTTACCAGAAATTCCAAGAGAAATATAACAAGAACAAACCGCAGACCATCCTTGGAAGTAAGTGATGTGGAAAACGACAAGAACTTTTTAGAACTTAATACATACCACACATTTTTCCATTGTAAAAATACCTCCTTTTGTTTTCTCATTTGCCCAATTATTTCTTTTATAACACATGCTTGGCATAATTTTTAGTTTTATAAAGAGGTCAAGAAGGATATAAACTTCTCTGCCAGCCTAAGAGGTTTTGCATCGTATGTACCATATGATCTTTGTATTAGGGAGGGCTGTAAGGAGAAGGTATTACCAATTACCTCAATTCCCAGATGCTGTCAGAAGAATATGCTCTCTTGATTTATGAACCATCTTTTGGGGAAAAGAGAAGCCCACTAAGTGTACATAATTTTATGTTTTCTTGGCAGTAGCACGTATTTATGTATACAAATATATACCACATTCTTCTTAAGAATCACAAAGTTCGGTGGAAAAAATTTTCAAGTTTGGAGTCTGTAGATTCTTATCAGTCCCTGTTGTCCATTACCATGGTGACCTAGTACCTTGATTAGCTGTGCTGGAGGCTGTAATCTCATTACACCTTTAGAATGACAGTGAAGTATCAAGGCATGCTGGGGTTTTGTTTACATATTTTAAAATTTGGTGGCCTTGATTTTTCCTGAATCGTATATTGCCGAAATTTCAGCAATTACTCTTGAAAATAATTGGTGGCATTTGAAATTTTTTTACATTGCATGCAAGAACCGGTCACACCATTGACTCCTAGGTTTGAAAATCCTTTCTTTGCTTTCCTGGGAGAGATTTTGCAATTTCTTCTGCCTCAAGTTGCATTGCTTGACTGTGGCGGGAATTTTAAGTGCATGGCAACTTTCATTTCAATGCTGTAACGAAGTGGGACTGATATTTTAAAAACCACTTCAATCATGGGACAATTGGGTATGCAAATTCATGGTCACATGCTGCTGGGTGTGATGTTGTACTAGGTAAAGTGAGTGCAGGTCTCCCAGCTGTCACTTTGCTTACTCCCTTGCTTTGACCCCAGCAGTCTCTTAGATGTCAGTTGTAAGGCACTTCTCTATTTCACAGGGTTAAGCATGAAAGTAAAAAGCATCTTTGAATTGATAAAATACCATATATTTGGCCTCTTTACATGGGAGTTATGAGAATAAAATTAAATCATACATGTATGTGTAAAGTCCTTTGTAACACCTTAGGATCTTTTTAAATAGTTTTCCCTTTTGCTTGAGAATGTGTATGCTACAGCTATCATATGGGACTGAAATATTTTCTGAGAATCATTTTGAGATGTAAATGCATCTATGCCTAGACATTTTTGAACCGACCAGAAAAGCATAAAGCACTGTGTAGTTTTCCATGTGTGAGAGAGAACAGCCCAGCTTGGCTTACAGGTTTCATTTGCCTGAGATCCTTATACCATAAAGAATAGACTTCCCAGCGTCATTCCATTCCACTGACATGCTCTGTGTGTGTATGCTTATTTATATACACCATATGCATTCTAGTAATAGTGCTAATGACACCTTGCCCCTATTTACAGCTGGCTTGAAGGAGTACAGCGGTAATTTATGGGAAAGCTGGCCCAGTGTTTCCCCATTCCATTTTCTTGTTTGTGTGTGCGATCCCAAACACTCGCAGTCTCCAGTGGAGATGCGGAAGCAGGCCTGCAGCATGGGTATCGGGAGGCTGTGCCATGGAAGGACACTTGTAGCAAGTGTCAGGCCGTAGCAGGGAGACTCGTTTCAAGGCTGGGCATGTGACACATTAGAAGTGGTTGTTCAAGGACTTAGCTTTCTGCCTTTTAAGTGACTGGCTTTACTTGTAATTACCATCCTCTATGGAAACCACATGAAGCATCCATTCTGATTTCCAGATTCTTCATTCAGAGACGTCCCACAGCCTGGCCTCTCTCTGCACCCTTCTTCTTCCATGCCTATTGGATTGCCAGCTGGAAGGAAGGAAACTGCAGGGCAGGTCCATCCATTGTCCAGAAGTGTTCCGGGCACTACCTTGGAAAGGTAAGGCTTAGTGTGTTTTGACATCTTAACAGCTCAGAGAGGCTGCTGGGGTTGACTTTTCTCCCCTTCCTCCCTCCTAGCTTCAGGAGGTCAGTGACATCCTTGGAGTCTGAGAGTGACAGTAACAACTGCAGAAGCAGATCTCATTCGGATGAGCTGCTACAGTCTGTGGGTTCTTCTCCCTCCACGGAATCTTTCATAATGGAAGGTGAGGAGAAGACACATTTGCATTTATTTGTATTTCTGTGAGCATTTGCCAAAAGGAATATTTTATGAAGGACATAAGGTTGAAGCATATTCTTTTGTTCTTTTTAAAAGAATTCTGTTTCATGATGTCTCTTTGGTATAGATTCTACTTTTTAAAAGAATGAAAATTTAGCCCTAGAGGAAACAACCAGATAGTGACCAAGAAAATGAGAGGCAATTTTTAAATGAACACATTACTGAAGGAATATGTCACAAGCATAATGAAGAGAATGAAATATGTTGCATGCTTATCATTAAAAAATGTTTACAGCTATTGATGAATTGGAATAGAATCCTACATTAAAAACATAGACTTTAGTCAGTTAAGACTAGTCTTGCCTGAATCTCTGAGATACTTATTCTCATCTTTTGCCTGCTACTTCTAGGGGAATAAGAACACTTTTAAATTAGTATTTTATAGGGCAGGACTTGATCTGGGGAATTGGTCTTTGTATCCAAGTTTCATCAGTAAGTGAGGGAGAACCAAATGGAAGGAGAGTAGTGACAGGAGAGAGGAGTGGACTCTGCCCCAGGAACCCATTTTTTAAATTTTAATCTTAAGCTTTTAAATTCATTGTCATCTCATCTTTACTGCTCTGAGCTAGAATCTCTGTAATGAGTGCCATTTGGATAAATACAGTTTAGTTTTCATGAAAGGGGTGTGTGTGTGCATAAGCAATTCTAACAGAAAATCTGCACTCTTTTCCAGCTTGAGTCTTTACACTCTGTTTCATGTCTTGCCAAGCTGCGAGCAAATCTAGGGGACAAGTACAAAATTCAGATTTGAGCAAACAGTGCAGATAACCTGGGGCAGAAGAAATCAGTGGGCTCAAGAATCTGTAGGTACATTATGGACTCTGAAGGTTACCAAAAATAAAACAAAAATAGAGCAAGCCAAAACAAACAAACAAAAGAATCTTCAAATGTCTTCCCCGCCCATATACACAATCACTATTTTCATGTCTGACTCTTCTTTGCTTTCATGAAAGCTGTCTTGATTTGGACCATTTTGTCAGCCTAGTTTTCAGATGTTTCAACTCCACATCAATCATATTCTGGCCTAGTTGCTCCCGTGTTCATGGCGGGTTTATTTAGTGTGAGGAATCCAGAGACATGGGCTCCTAGGGAGGTCTGTTGATGCTGTGTGTAACTGCTTTGGGCTTTTCTTTTCTAAAACGTATTAGATGTCGTGGATTCTTCTCTGTGGAGTGACCTCAGCAGTGATGCCCAGGAGTTTGAAGCAGAATCTTGGAGTCTTGTGGTGGATCCTTCATTTTGCAGTAGGCAGGAGAAGAATGTCATCAAAAGACAGGATGTCATTTTTGGTAAGCTTTTCAAATATACTCTATGGGCTGAAGCTGTGTGGCATAGAAAAAAGAAGCATGGAATTTGAAACCAGATAGACCTGGGTTAAATCCCAGTTCTATCATTTTCTTTTTGTTATTCATTCATTAATTCATTTATTTTTTGGAATATTACTGGGGTACAAATGTTTAGGTTATATATATTGCCTTTGCACTGCCCAATCAGAGCTTCAAGCATGTCCATCTCCCAGACAGTGTGCACCACACCCATTAGGTGTGAATATACCCATCCCCTCTTCCCCCCCCCACCTGCCCAACACACAGTGAATGATACTTACATATGTGCACGTAAGTGTTGATCAGTTGGTACCAATTTGATGGTGAGTACATGTGGTGTTTATTTTTCCATTCTTATGATACTTTACCTAGGAGAATGGGTTCCAGCTCATTCTCCTGGATAATCCAGCTCCTGGATAATACAAGAGGTGTTAGTTTACCATTTTCTATTTACCTGATATCAGACAAATTATTTAACTTGCCTGTAGCTCAGTTTCTCCATCTGTAAAATGGTGATAATAATACTCAGGTTTAAAATGTTGTTGTGAGGCTTAAATGAAGCATCGTATATACATGCTACAGAGCAAATTTTATTTCTCATATCCCTTTCAAGTTTACTTAGGTTTGACCTACAACTTTCTTACCTCTTCTATATCAGAATCACAGTGAACTTTCACACATTTCAATGTGGGGTAGACAGGGTTCCTGCACAGGCCTTACAGTTTGGCTGCATGTACGGGGGGCCATGCACAGAGACTGAGGTGCAAGCAGCCACGCTTGGGCTAGGGCAGAGTTCCACTGTGTGCTGCAGTCCTGAGTACAGACTTCAACTGTGATGAGACTTGACGATTTTATGCTATTTGCCGGTGAGGCAATCTGGATTAGGGAAAGTTAAATTATAGACTAATTTGGGGAAAAATGAAGTTTTAAAAAATTTCAATACAAAGTAGATGCTAAAAAGGGGTTCCAAGAAGATACCCAATTTTACAGATGAGATCAGGTTTTAGTTTTCACTAATCCTGTGTATGCAAGTATTGGCCAAAACATCCTTGGGCAATGAGGATACCATCTCACCTGCCTCAGGTGGTGGTTCTGCAGGTCAGTCGAGATGGTGTGCCAGCGTGCTTTGAAATTTGCCGAGGGCTGTATAGTTGGGAGTTACTCTGGAAAGGAAGATGCTGTCCTTTTAGCATTTCTCAAGGAATTTATATTATACTGTCATTTTTCTTCATTTCTTTACAGTTTCATGTGTTATTAAAAATAATCTCACCCATTTGGGATGAATTATCACACACAGTATGGTCTTTGCTGTTGGAAAGCCTTGTGTTCCATGGCAAATCCTTCCCCCTCTCTTCCTCATTGTTTCCCTTTTAAAGATGAGGAAAGTCATTCCTATTTGGGGGGTCATCATGGATAAATGGAGTAAAGGATTAAATGAAATGATATGGGTAAGGGCTTAGCACAGAGTAGGCATTAAAATCGTTGTAGGAAATAATGATACTTCAAATTAGTGGATTCTGAATGAAAGAGGTTTTTGTTCATGATAAAATTATAAAACTATATTTTGACTTATTTACTTTCTGTGGCTGATATTTAGATTCTTTCTCAAAACATGCAATATGTTTGGAAATATCCATTAATGTAGAACTAGTACTTCTGGTACGCCCATAGATTTTGGAATAATTTTCTCTCATGATGCATTTTTAAAATTGAGATATAATTTACACACCATAAAACTTACCCCTTTACAGTATATAACCTAGTGGTTTTTAGTGTATTCACAATGTTGTGCAACTGTTAAGCACTGTCTGATTTAGGAACATTTGCAACCCTTCAAACAGAAGTCCTGTAGCCATTGTAGGTCAAGTCCCATTTCCCCCTCCCACCAGCCCCTGGCAACCACTGATCTACTTCCTGTCCCTATAGATTTGCCTATTCTGGACATTTCACATGAATGGTACAATAGGTGGTCTTTTGTGCCTGCCTTCTGTTACTTAGCATGTTTTTGAGGTTCATCCTAGTTGTGATGTATATAGGTAATCCATTCCTTTTTATGGCTAATATTCCATTTTGTTTATCTAATCATCAGTTGATGGATATTTTGGATTTTTCCACTTTTTGGATCATATGGCAACTTTAATCATTTAAGGAACTGCCAGACTGTTTTCCAAAGCATGTGTACCATTTTACATTCCCACCAGGAATGTTTGAGGGTTCTCATTTCTCCACATCTTCACCAACACTTGTTTATTGTCCAGCTTTTTATTATCACTATCAGAGTGTATGGTGTCTCATTTTGGTTTTGATTGCATTTCCCTAATGGCCAGTGATGTTGAGCATCTTCTCATGTGCTTATTTGGCTTATGTGTATCTCTTTGGAGAAACATCTGTTCAAATCCCTTGCCCATTTTTGAATTGTTATTTGTTTTTTTATTGTTGAGTTGTAAGAGGTTTTTTTAAAATATATATTCTAGATACAAGTTCCTTATCAGATATATGATTTGAAAATATTTTCTCCCACTCTGAGAGTTGTCTTTTCAATTTCTTGATGGTGCCCTTTGATTGTGATGCATTGTTTTCCCCTGGAGAAAATGGAATTTTGGAGACAGATCCTGCAATAGAAGGGACCTATGGTTGTCTGCATTGAGGAACTTTATTATGTTTAGTTCAATTTAACTCACCAAATTAATTGTGCTCCTACCCAATGCAAAAACCACAGAAAGAAAGAAAACCAGCAAACTAAGTTATATTTCATAGAGCATCTAGTTCCTAGCTGAAGGAGCTAAAGATGCTAGCTACATATATTATGAGAGTTTCAGATACATTAGATTCTTACCTATTGGACTTGATATACAATATATCCTCTTAAAATCTGGAAAAAGGAAAATGGTTTAGTATTTTAAACTTAAATGTTTAGTCAATGCTGGCTTTCATATTGGAAGAAATATTCTTGTTATTCCTAAACATTCCTTCTTTTTTATTTGTGTAACATACAGTGTTGAGTTACTAATTTAGGTTCAAGGATACTTGTTTTTTTACAGCTTGTTTAACACGTTTCCGCTCACACATTTCAGAGCTAATGCAAACAGAGCTGCATCACATCCAGACCCTGTTCATCATGTCCGAGATCTTCAGGAAGGGCATGAAAGAGGAGCTGCAGCTTGACCACAGTACCGTGGATAAAATCTTCCCCTGTTTAGATGAGTTGCTTGAGATCCACAGGCATTTCTTCTACAGCATGAAGGAGCGAAGACAGGAATCCTGTGCTGGCAACGACAGGAATTTTGTGATCAACCGAATTGGAGATATTCTGGTACAGCAGGTAAGAGACGTGTAAAGGGCCTGACCTCAGTAACCTAAAGGTTATCAGACTCTCTACAATGTTAAAAACTTATAGAGAAATGGAATTGATTTCACTGTGATTGTTTCCAGATGCATTTGGTTTTCTTTTATTTGACATTGGTCTTCAGGACTGATGCCTAAGAGCTTTTAACAGCCAGTGCCTGACTCCTCTGTGTGTTACAGGACTTGGTCAATCATCTGTGGCCCTGTTGCTGTCCCCACCAAGAGTCACAGCCATAAAGTAATTCCCTTATGAAAAGTCTACTTAGACTTTTTGATGTGATGGGCTCTCCAATAACGTGGCTCCCCCACTGGGCCTGTGATGGTTTCATTAATGTCTCCAAGACATTATATTGGCTCATTTCAGGAAGGGTTGTATGGTAACTGTATGTTTAGTTTTATAAGAAACTGCCAACTGTTTTCCAGAGTGGCCATACCGCTTTACATTCCCATGAACAATGTATAAGTAATTCAGTTTCTCCACATCCTCACCAGCATTTGATGTTGTCACTGTTGTTTTTATTGCAGCTATTCTAAGAGGTATAAAGTGATATCTCATTGTGGTTCAAATTGCACTTCCCTAATGGCTAATGATATTGAGCATCTCTTCATGTGCTTATTTGCCATCTGTATATCCTTTTTGGTAAAATGTCTATGTCTTTTTCCTATTTTCTGATTGGATTTTTGTTTTCTTACTGTTGAATATTGAGATTTCTTTACATGTCTGATGTGTAATTGGCAAATACTTTCTTCAGATCTGTAACTTGTCTTCTCATTCTCTAATTTTGATGAAATCCAGTTTGTCAGTTTTTTTTTTTAAGGATTGTGCTGTTGGTTTCAAGTCTAAGAACTCTTTGTCTAGCCATAGGTCCCAAAGATTTTCTTTTTCTTTCTTTTTCTAAAATTTTTATAGTTTTATATTTGACACCTAAGTTTGTGTTCCATTTTGAGTTAATTTTTCTACAAGGCTATGAAACTAAATAGGTTGAGGTTCTTTTTTTGGTTGGGGGGAGTCTGGATGTCTAATTGCTCCAGGACTATTTGTTGAAAAGGCTATCCTTCCTCCATTGAATGCTTTTGTGCCTTTGTCAAAAATCACAGGAGCATTCTAGATTCCTGTTCTGTTTCACTCATCTGTGTGCCTATCTTTCCATACAGCCTTAATAACTGTAGCTAGATAATAAATCTTGAAATTAGAGGATTGAGTCCTTCCACTTTATTCTTTTTTTTTACGTTATTTAAGCTATTCTAGTTCCTTTGTCTTTTCATATCAATTCAAGAATAGTCTGAATAGTTTTGTCTGTATTTACAAAAAGCTTACTGGGATTTTGAGAAGAATTGCATTAAACCTGTATGTTAATTTGGAAAGAATTGACATCTTTATTATTTCGAGTCTTCCAACCCATGAACGTTGTGTAACTCTCTGTTTATTTAGAGCTTTGATTTCTTTCACCTGCATTGTATACTTTTCAGCATACAAGTCCTGTGTATGTTTTGATAGACTCATACCTAATTTTTTTTTGAGTGATTGTAAGTGATATAAAATCATCTTTTGAGATATATTTACCCCAAGCATAGATAAAAAACTGTAAGCAAAGATGAAAAGACTAGTGATGGTGATATAAAACTCTAAGTACTTTTCAAGGGTCAGGGTGGATATGATCTGTGCACATAAGGCTATCATAGTCTAAAAAATTGGTATTCAAATCATTCGGTTAGTTCTCTCCACACCACCTTGTGATTCTAACCTGGTTTCTGTGTAGATTTCTCTAAGGATATTTTTCTATAAGTCAGGCTTATTGAAACATCCAGAGCACATCTCTACTTCTCTTCATTAGTTAATAAATTGGCATTCTGGTTTCATCTTAGCTAACAATGGGCTGCATCTTGATCCACTTGTAATGTGCAAACAAAAATCAAATTCCCTACTGAGTATTGAGTCCATGGACGTTGGTCAGTAGCCAATGTAAATACCAACTACAACTGGTGATTTTTTGGGGAGGCCAGACCTTCCTGAAGGTCCCAAATATTGCCACATACCCTTTCTTCAATCTATAAAAGTATTAAAACTACAAATTGAAATGATAAATTTGCACAAAAGCTAAAAAACAAATGAGAGAGAATAGAAGACATCAAATGTTTTTCATTTGGCTATTTGATAGTTGTATTAGTTCAGAATAATATAAATATGTTTGGTTGACCCTTACCACTCAGCTACTTTTATTTTAATTTAAAAAGTGTTTGGGGGAAGAGAAGTGATTGTGTTCAGAAATCCCATGATGCTTATTCTTTATTTGCAAAGAACGTTTTGAAATATGTGAAAAATTACATGATCTGTTCTGCATTTAGAACTTACTAAATTTATAAGCCATTATTTAAATCTTATTCTTCTCAGTTTTCAGAAGAAAATGCAAGTAAAATGAAGAAAATATATGGAGAATTCTGTAGTCACCACAAAGAAGCTGTTAACCTCTTTAAGGAACTCCAGCAGAATAAAAAGTTTCAGAATTTCATTAAGGCAAGTATTTTAAAACTTTATTACAAAGTGATAAACCAGCATGGAGAAATAGTTTCTGCTTGTTTCTTATAAGACTTAAACAAGTTTCCTATCTAGGTGATGTTTTTCAGGGAAAGGAGATGGAAAAGTCTCTTTTTCAGTGTTGGTAAAATATTTCTCCTATATCATTTCCTTTTGTGTCTTACATTTGGGAGATTATGCTCTATAAACTTCTGAGAATATTGGTCATATCCTGGGAAGCTGTTTCATGCCCTGACAAGTTACACATCAGAAAAACCAAAGTAAAAATAAACAATCCACCCAACTTCCACTGAATTAGTTTGAAGCAATCATAACGTCATACAATTTCATATTTAATCTCCAAACAATATATCTTAAAAAATTACAATGACATTATCACAAAATAAATTAATAATAATTTCTTGATATCTTCAAATTTCACTGATTATCTCATAAAATTAGGTTGCTTAAATCAGGATGTGACGAAGGTTCACGTATTGTATATGGTAGCTAGACCTCTAAAATCTCTTTGAATTTGAATGCTCTCCCTCCTTTCCTCTGCTTCCAATTTATTTGTTGAAGAAATTTGTCCTATAAAATTTCCTGGATTCTAAATTTTTATCTGCCATTTTAAGAATGCTACTGGATTCTACTCCCTTTTTTTCCCACCTAAGTGTGTGTTGAGGACTTGAAAACTTAAGTAATACTTTGAGATTTTTAGAAAAAAATTGCCCAGACTAGAGGGAACTTTAAGTGTTATAATGAATGATAACAAATGTAGGGGATGACTTGTTGGAGAAAGAAATAGTACACCACAAACTCAAGTTCAAAATCTAACTTTGATTTCTGCTTTTCAAAAACTTTTGCTATTCATGGATTCCGGAATTTAGAAGTATTAGAACTTGCTGACTTTTGGAATTACCTACAAACACATTAGAGTAACTTGAAACTTTTTGAAATCTTGGAGAGTTAGGGTATTGAAATTAATGACAAAGTATACAATTTAAATTAACAACAATGCTTTGTTTTAATTAATGACAATATTATGTTAAGTATGAATAGAATTGTACTGTTGCAGATTCTTTGTGTTGTTAAATTCACAGCTGCAAAGTAAATACAAGTAGAATTTGTATATATAAAAATGTATATATATATTTTTTAAGCTCCGAAATAGTAATCTTTTGGCTCGACGCCGAGGAATTCCAGAGTGCATTCTGCTGGTCACTCAGCGCATCACAAAATACCCTGTCTTGGTGGAAAGGATATTGCAGTACACAAAGGGTGAGTTATGACTTCTGGACAAACATTTGACTCTCTTATTAGTTTTAAACATAGCTTAATGTCCTAAACGGCTATACATGTTTCTGGCCTCTGAGTCATAAAGAATTTCATTATGGCTCAACTATTAAAGCCTTAGAATTTGGATTCATTTAAAAAAACTGTCTTTTATAATATAACACAGCTTGGCTAATGGTCTAAATTTCTACAAGTAGCCCAAGCCAAGCAGCTTCTTCATCTTTGACCCTGCCTTTCCTCTCTATATTTTCCCTATAAGAAGACTATCAATAATTAAACATGTATTAGTGCAATGAATGAATAAATAAAAATGTCTAATCCTCAAGCTAGAGTATTGCTCTTGAGTAAAAATAATTGTTAGGGTGATAGTGTGTTATGTCAACAAGGAATGGTGTAAATGTGTATTGCCATTGTATGTACTTGGCTCTGCCACTCATTAGTTGGGCAAGTTAATTAAAGGAGCCTCAGTTTTCTCTACTACAAAATGAGAATAGTAATCCTAACCTTATGGAATTGTTTTGAAGATTAAATGTGATTGTCTCAGGAAGTGCCCAGTGTAGAGCCTGGTATAAAAAAGGTGCTCAATAAGTGGAGCTGTTTTTATTGCATTCATTATTATCAGTTGACTTAGAGATAATTAAAATGGTAATGAGATCTTAAATGCCCATGCTACAAAACTCAACTTATTATTTTTTTTTTTTTGGAAGGGGTCTAGGTGAATAGATATGTATGATTTATTCTTTTCATTGTTTCAGTCACATTTAGGACTAAGTTCAGGCAGGAATGGTAGTATCTATTCCTTATGTCCCATACTTATTGTTCCTGTGCAAGAGAATATAAACATATAAAAAGAAAAGCCTCATAAATCTTATTCTCAGCAAAAGAATGCAAACAAAATTAAAGCTTTTCAATTTGTAATATGTTTATATTCTCTTTTCACAACACCTCAAAGACTAAAATCTGCTACCCCAAAGGTCATCCCATGTAAGATTCCTGGTAGAATAACAATTACTGGGCACTGTATGTCAGAAACTGCAAGTGTGACTTTTGGCTCCATGGGCACAATCAGCATGGTAGCTGAATGGCCACCTCCTCCTTTGGTCAGTACCAATGGGCAGTTACTCCCTGGGCTTCTGGGGACATGGGTTCACAGGAGTCTCTTACAGCAGTGCTCCTCAAACCTTATTGGCCATGCCCTTCACTTGGGCATCTGGTTTACATCAGATTCTGATTCAGTATCTCTGGGATGAGGCTCAAGGTAAACACTTCTAACAAGACTCCCAGGTGCTGCTACTCTTTGAGGAGCAAGGCGTGATAAGACAGTAATTTGCCCCCAAAGGTCAAAAGACTTTGAGCCCTTTCTTGCCTTAGACCAGGTCACATGAAGCTCAATTCTGATAGTTTCTCTACTCAGCTTTCCTGTCTATGACATACGGTTTTTAGATATAAAAACCTTTCTTTGTAGGGGAGGGGCTTAGTGGGGGTGAGGGATAGTGAAGTGGTGATTGTGTTCTCTGACAGGCAGTGAGAAAGGGTCTTCCATATGAAAGATGGGTATCGGGATCTGCTCCTTGAGATTTTCTGATAAAACCCTCATGCAACATTTAGAACCTGGAAATGTTTAGACCCTTTGGAGGACTCATTCCCTTTCCACTTGACTGTTATTTCTAACAGTTTTTTTCCTGCTGCTCTAGAAACCTTTGGTTTATCTGCCAGTTTTTCTTTTTTTCTCTCATTCCTAGTACCTGTGACCTCCAGAAACTTTACTTTTCAGTTCTAGTCATCTCAATAAACATCAACTAGGTGGTCTTTATCATCAAATAGAGAAAATAGCTAATTCATCTTATCTGTTCCAGAAATTCCTCCACAGTATTTTCTTAAGTTAATCTAGAGATAAGAACAGGTGGCCAATGTTTTAAAGAATAACAACCGAAATCAATGATTGTTTGCTCTTGGCATGAGCATGGATGACCTACCCATTAGGCACAATGCCTAGAAAATATTTTAATTTCTTTAGCAATCAGAAGAGAAAAATTTTAGGTCAAGGAAAGTGGCTTAATTATAAAAGTAATATATTCATATTTAAGCTAATGCAGTTATAAAATATAATTTTGAATATCATTTTTGTGGAGGAAGGGATCCAGAAAGGCAGATGAGTTTGGGGCCATTCAAGTCACACTGTGGCTCTGTTACTGAGAGGCTGCTGGCTTGGCCCTGCAGCTGGGTTAAGTTCTAAGAAACTTGGTGTGAGGATGACTTGAAATTAACTGTGTCTGGGAAGGTGGAAGGAAGGCGTAAGTTAGTATATGACCCATTCCCTGCTCTAGGGGGAAGGTCAGATCCACCCCTAGAACTCAGACGTCTCATTATCATCTGAAATACCTTTAATAATGCAAATCTTTTGTAATCAAATATTTGGATGGAGTTTGTTTTTTGGGGGGAGGGAATGAGAAAGTATAGGGTGATAGTATTGTAATTGAATTTATTCCAACATTTTTCTTATGGGAATTTTGTTATTTGGATGATACATTTAAGTATAAAGACTAAAGAAAAAATTTTCTTCCTTAGCACTCTGGCTTATTGTATAGTGTTCTTTGTTTCTTTTTTTCATGCAGAAGGAACTGAAGAACATAAAGACTTATGCAAAGCTCTTTGCTTAATCAAAGACATGATTGCAACAGTGGATTTAAAAGTCAACGAATATGAGAAAAACCAAAAATGGCTTGAGATCTTAAATAAAATTGAAAACAAAACATGCACAAAGCTCAAAAATGGCCATGTGTTTAGGAAGCAGGCACTAATAAGTAAAGAAAGGACTCTGTTATACGATGGCCTTGTTTACTGGAAAACTGCCACAGGTCGTTTCAAAGGTACTATGGCTCTACCAGACCAATTTCTCTTTCTTTCCTACATGTTATTCATTCAACAGAGAATAGATTTTCAAAAGAAAAATGTTTCATAAGTACAGGCACACATACACAAAGCCTTGTGAATTTCGATAGTTAAGCATAGACAATGATATAAATCTATGGTGAGAGTTTGCTGCCCCAAGCTAAAACCTTTATATATATTTTATGAATTTGCAAGTTTATGATGTCTAAAATCAAAGGAACTGAGAGTTCTCCTAATTGTTGGCACAGAAGTATTATTCTGGCAAATGTGTTGTGTTGAAAGCAAGGCAGTACACCTACGCACTTAGGGTCTGTTGCATGCCAAGCCAGCCTGGGGACTGTCAGAACATGGAGGGGAGACATGAAAAGAACTCTGAATGTCATCTTTGTTACTGAGTAACAGAATCCATCCATTTGCATGCTGACACTGGTGTAACTCTTCCTCAGTGCTACTGTTTGTTAACGGGCATGAACTCGACTCTATTAATCTGGTTACAGTCTAGACCAGTTTATTCCAATTCTTAAGGACTGATTATGTGGCACATTGCCTGATGCAGGCTTTCTCACCCCGGTCACACACTAGAATCACCTCTGGAGCTTAAAAAAGTTGCTAATGTGCAAATCTCCTCCCAGAGATTCTAATCTTTTCTTGATGTAGGGATGAAGCCCTAGCCCAAGGGTTGTTGAAAAGCTCTTCAGATGAGTCTACTGTGCAGCCAGGATCAGAACCACTGTTTCTAGCGCTTCATCTTAATAACTTCCTTGGGTAAGCAATGAGAAGAAGAGGTGGTTAAATTCTAGTTACTCAAAGATTACCCTTGGGAGGATGATCAAGTTTTGATGGAGGCTACAACTAGTGTCTGAAATGGGATTTGTTGATCAGCAACTTACAATGTTGTATTGAAAAAATATTAACCGCAATCTGTGGATCTATTATTGCTCCAAGTCATTCACTCTGTATCCATTTAGTGGAATCAGTTTGGTAACTGTGTGTTAGACTGTGTAGTGAAGATGAGTTCTTGTGTGCAATTGGTAAGGGAAGTGTGGAATCTTAAACCTCACTCAGATCTAGATGACACAAAGTAGCAGATCTGCATATGTAAGTTGAGGCAGAAGCTTCCCTCTTACATATTCAGTTAAGCACTTTTGCCCCCTAAAGGTAAGGGTTTACCGCATTCTATTAGAACTTCCTTTTTTTTGAATATTTGTCTTCTGTTTTGAAAGCTACTGTATTAAATTTTGCTGCTGATTTAGCTATACCTGCAGTTATACACACAAACACACACACTTAAACACAGCTTTCTACTAAGTTACCTATAGCATATATCTTTGGCTATCATAATGCAAGTGTTTTTATAAAAAGTTTTCATAAACTTTCACAGTCTTTTTATTTTTATTAAATTTATTTAAATTTCAAGTATGAAATCAGAATATTTAATGAAGGCATTTGAACTGTAATTTCCTTCATTAATACTAGTAATGTTTTTTCTTTGAAGATATCCTAGCTCTACTTCTAACTGATGTGCTGCTGTTTTTACAAGAAAAAGACCAGAAATACATCTTTGCAGCTGTTGTAAGTATTTGACCATGTGATATATTTTAAAAAATATGTTTAATCACACATTTTCTTGAAAAATGCCTGAAATTCCTAGTGAAATAAAATGGTTACAGGCAAGTATTAACATATGCTTCTGCTATATTCCCATTATTATTTGTGTTTGCAGTATTTAGTAACAAGCCTCTAATTGGGTCGAATTAGTATGATAAATGCTGATTTATCACAGCCAGTGCTGGCAGTCAGCTGGTCTAGCAGTTTCACTAATTGTGAAGATATTGGAGCCCTTTGGTACCAGTCTGTGAAGAGGTACTTCTCTGATCCTTGCAAGTACCCGCTTGTCATCTGGCTATCTCGGTCTTTCCTCCAGAACCACCCTTGCCTTGACTCCAAACTCCCCTCTCTCAGATCTAGCAACTAAAGTGTTAATGCTGGGTGCAGCGGATCACTCCCAGCACCTGGCAATCTCCATCCATTGCCCTTGCTTGTTAAGCCTATTCATAGCTGCCATGGCATTCCTTCTGCCAAACAAGAGAACGCCATCCTGCTACCTAAAGTTTAAAGAAGATTCTTTCTTATTTTTACTAAAATGGCTACTAATGACTGAAGGTGTTCATGGAACACTTATCTTTGTAGTGTGTTAGATTAATCTCATTGCCAGCACATAGTTAGAATTAGACTAGCAATGAAACCAGCATTTTACAGCATTTCTTACACAAAATCTGCGTGGTCCAAAATTACTTGGAGAAGGAAAATGTCAGCAATGAACTCCTTGTTAGCATCATAGAAAATCAGGCCCTATCAGAGGAAAGAATCCAAGACACAACACCAATGAGGGCAATATAATGGCGGCTCTCTACAATGCTGGTGTTTATCATCCATTGGATGATAGGATATTTGGGTGCCATTAGCAGATATCATTATTTCCAACTGGTTTTGAAAATTCAAAGCTTAATGAAGCTTCTGTTAAAGCAAAGAAGCAAGTCTGCCCAGTGGTGGGATTCTAGGGGGAAGAGGCTGGGGCAGGGTTACATCTGCCTTTCTGTGCTTGTCAGGTCGGCTTGAAAACCTTCTTCATCCTGTTGGGCACGTTGCCTCTCATTGGCACAGTGATACTGAGCTGTATAAACGTCAAAGACTTTTTCACAGAGCTATACTGGAGGATAATAAGAAGACTTAAACAAGTCCCCCGTCCCCAATCCGTTTGAATTATATCTATTGTAAATGTCATGAAAACTGACTGATCTGTCCAGTGGCCTCTCTATGCTATTATCTGGTTTGCTACATAGAGAAAATAAGTGGGAAGATGAGCATCATTTTGCTTAACCTATGGGATGGTGAGGGCCATGCTAGCAAAGGAAAAAAATTCACATCGCATCTTTATGGAAACCAATGTTCCTTCAACATGAGAGACCTAAAAGAGAAGCAAATTCTGCTTCTTGGGTGGTATCACAGGCCAGTGTCCTGCTGAATGATCATGAAGTCGACACAGTGTAATATTGTGGGGAACTGAAGCATTAGCTAGGGGTATACACATCTGGATTTTCTAGTTCCTACCCTAGTATTTTAGAACATTATCCTCACCCTAGTACACACAAGTGAGATTCTCCACTTCTTATACCATTTAGAAAAAACTTCTTTAGTAGTTGCTTATCTTGCTACATGTTATGGAAACATGGTAAGTTTGGAAATAGCTAGAAGATAAGCAGCTGAAAATAGCAAGCAGACAGATGTGTGACTTCCCTTCCTGGAGATTTAATTTGAATTTTTATTCATCTTTAGTATTTGTGCATGATATCGTGAACACTGATGGACACATCTTGGATGCCTCCTGGTCTGATGGTGATTAAATGAGTGCTACTTTCTGCCCACTTACCTATACTTCACTTTTAAAAGATCTTATCCTGCCACATCCTCTCCTCCAGAAACACTGACCAACTGGTTCAAATAATTTTACTCTTGCTCATGTCTTAAGCAAGTCAAATCCACTCTGCCTTTTTATGTACCGAGACCATTTACCTTGTAAGAGGAAGCTAAAACTGTACATTGAGTCAGAAAAAAGAGATAAGGTCTTGGAAAGTAGATTCACAATAGAATAAGGAATATTGATAATGCTCAGAGGATCTCCCTAATTAGAAAAGGCAGTATGCACACAAAAAGCTCTTCCACAAAGCTGCCTTTGTTTGCATTTTCAGAGGCAGAGCACAGGACTGGGTAGACTAGTGGTCTTGTCCCATCATATTTTTTCTGGTGCTACTCCAAGAAGAGTGGGGTGAGGAGTTCTCTGGTTATACCCTGGCACACAACGTCAGATGTGCTCAAGCTGTGTAATGCTGGAGAAGCTACAAGCCAGCACCAAAGAGTCAGCACTTGAGCACAGAGTGGCATGTTCTGGATCAAGGCATCGCTTAGTCCATGAGGGAGACACAAAACCACCCAGTGCAACCAACTCTATAAACAGTGGTGGAAGCCACAAACCAAAGCAGATTTTGCATATTACCCGCAAAACTGTTCATCCTGAGGGCATTCTTTTGGCCATTCTTTCAACTACTGCTACCTAGCAAGTCAGTGTCACCAGTGTTGTGTTCATCTTTGAATCCCCCATGCTTAAAAAGAGACACAGGAGGATCACAGTAAATGCTGGTAGAAGAGGGGCTTTCATCATGGCTTAGCTGCCAGATTGTAGCCTTTCTTCCCCTCTGGTAGAATTATGTAAAAGTAGTTCTAACTATTGACATGTTTTGAGTGCCTGCTCTATGCAAGGCTATGTGCTACGCATAGGCAGATGAATTAGACCGATTCCCACCCATGAAGGGCTCATCTGGTTGGTGAGAAGAGGCCTTTGCAGGTAGAACTCTAGAAGCTGTGTTGCTGCGATCTGCATGACAATAGCAGAATAGGTTGGCTGTGCCCTACCTATTCTTACCTTCCACTTTTACAATCTACCTTTGGTTTCTGGACTTCTGTTCCTATCACCTTATTGAAATGGTGTTACTGTAAACTGCCCAATCCAATGGACTCTTTAGGTCCTCCATCCTTCTCAATCTCTTTGTGATTTTTGATATGCTGTTTCCTATTCCATGCCCTTCTAGAAAAATTCCTCCTCCCTTCACTGTGGTATTTTGATATTTTTTTCTTCTCTCATTCTGTCTTTTTAAAAGTTGTCCATTTAAACCACTAATTCTTAAGGACCAACATCCCCCTAAATCCTGTCTTTCTCTCCTCTCTTCTTCATACCTCTCCACTAGAGATCTTACCAGCTTCTGCAGCTCTTTTGAAAAGGTTGAAAGTGAAAAAAGGAAAAAGTACAGTTGCTTTCTTTAGCTCATATTTCGTGAGAGCCTTCCTTTAGACAGGATGCTGTTTCATCTGCACATTTTTCTATTTTATGTAGGATCAGAAGCCATCAGTTATTTCGCTTCAAAAGCTTATTGCTAGAGAAGTTGCTAATGAGGAGAGAGGAATGTTTCTGATCAGTGCTTCATCTGCTGGGCCCGAGATGTATGAAATTCACACTAATTCCAAGGAGGAACGAAACAACTGGATGAGACGGATCCAGCAGGCAGTAGAAAGGTAACATTTCTGTCCATAATCTATGGAACAAACTTGCTCAATTGGGAACAATATTCTAACCATGTCTCCTCTGCATGAAAACTTTCCTCTGCCAGAGAGGTCTGCTCCCTGCCCCCTGCCCCCACCTGCGATAGTCCCCCATCTACAGCCTTGGCCTCTGCACCTCCCTGCATGTAACGCCCTCGCCTCCCTCTGCCTGCGTGAGCCCCGCCTGGCTTTGATGCAGCTCAAGCCTCCCTTCTTTCGTGAAGACCTCTTCAGTCCGAGTGGTCTCTCCTTTACCTGAAATCCTTTAACACCTGCTCTCTGAAGCATTTACTTGGTACTTGTCATATATTGCCATGTTGCTATTACCTTTTTTATGTCTCTGTGTGTGTATGTGTATGTGTGTGTGTGTGTGTGTGTGTGTGTGTGTTCATTTAATTAGATTGGAAGCTCCTTGAGGGCAGGGACCATGTCTTATGTTTCTTCTAGTACTGAAGAATCATTCAATAAATGTTGCTAAATTGGTGGATCTAAAGTGTTCTAAGTCAATTTATTACTGATTGCTTGTGCAAGGACAATTTTTATAAATGAGAACGCAAGGGTGGGAGTGATCATTCTCAACAGTAATTTCATTAGTTAGATCTTGATGTTATAGAAAATTCCTCCACCTCCACTGTACCCCATCTGATCTGGTACCTGACATTTATCCCCTACAACCCTTCCACTCTACCCCATTAAGAATAGAAATTCCCAAATGTAGTGAAAAGTAAAACTGTTTATTTTAGTTATACTTAGTGCCAGTGTTGGTATTGTGTGTGTGTGTGTATGTGTGTGTGTGTGTGTGTGTGTGTGTGTGTGTGTGTGTGTGTGAGGGAGAGAGAGAGAGAGAGAATGTTTGTGTTTGTTGGAATATTTGAGTCATCCTGTACTGTTGACTTTGAGGGCCATGTTATATTATGCAAAGTCATTTACGTACTCAAGAAAACCAAGTCTCTTGGCCAGGGAGCATGATGAATTCTCTCTGTGTTGAATTTTTCTCCTTTATGAATAATTCTAATGCCAAGTTCCCATGTTTTTCTAATGAACCTACAGATACTTGGATTCAGCTTCAGTTATGTCTCTTGACTTTTTGTCTTTTAAAGTTGCCCAGAAGAAGAAGGGGGAAGGACCAGTGAATCTGATGAAGAAAGGAGGAAAGCTGAAGCCAGAGTGGCCAAAATTCAGCAATGTCAAGGTAGAGTGCAGGCACTTCTGGCTTCCCGGTTGTGTGCTGTTCTCCTTGGGTACTGGGAAAGCCCAAGTGTCATGAACAGAAGGTTATGACTAAGCCATTATTTCTGTACACCTAAGGTTCACCCTGACCATCCTCCTTCTACAAATTTATTTGCACTGGAAATACTCAAATAAGATGACTTTCTCTCCTCTTCCACCTTAGTGATTAAAATATACATAAAAATACACATGACATATATGAAACAGTAAATGTGAGCAGTGTGGTGCAGCTGAGCATTGGAATTGTTGATGGTTTAATTTTAGGTCTCAGCACTGTCATGTCATCATTGTATGACTTTGGACAAGGAACCCAATAGGTCCAGCTCTCTGTTTCCAAATCTGTGAAGTACAGAAATGAGTTTGGTGATTCTCCACTCTTCCTTGACATTGGAATCACTTAGGGGGGAGGTCTTTAAGTTACTGATGCCTGGGCCCCACCGTCAACCCATGAAAACAGAATGTTCTGGGAGTTGAATACTGTCGACTTCAGTATTTTAAACTCTCCCCAGGTGATTCCAAGGTACAGAGAGGTCTGAGAATTCCTGGATTAGATGCCAAAGTCCCTTTGAACTTTAAGAATTCTGTAACATGTTGAAATCAGAAGAAAACGATGCATGCAAAGATTGGTCAAACAAATTAGATGTTTAGAAACAAAAACATAAGTCGGCATGTTTGGTTTTGACCAAAACTGGCCGAAGCCTGAGTGGTTTCAGGCCTTTGCATTGTTTTCTCTTGTGGGTATTCAGTCATCATGGACAATGCTGTCTCAATTTTCATTCCTGAGCTTGATGTTTAGTCTTAATAGAAAACAGCCTGAATAAACAAAGAATAGCTTTGCAAGTTTTTCTGGAATTAGGAGAACGGGAAAGAAACCTTATTTACAGAAAAGATGATGGAAGCTGAGAGAGTTGCCAAGTCACTTGCTGGAGGCCACAGTCACTAAGTGGAGTAGTCAGTATTTGAACTTGGGTCTTTTCCACCTAACAACATGGGCTTTGCCTTTTAGATCTTGCTGCTTGCTGATTAGCAACATCTTTATCTTAGAACTTGGATTTTCATAGTTGTTGTTGTATTCATGTAAGTGATAGCCTCACATGGTAAATACTATTTCATAGAAACACTCACTAACCAAGACCAACAAATTTGCACGTATTTGGAGGAAAAGCTACGTATCTACGCTGAGCTTGGAGAATTGAGCGGATTTGAGGATGTCCATCTAGAGCCCCACCTCCTCATTAAACCCGACCCGGGGGAGCCTCCCCAGGCAGCCTCATTACTGACAGCAGCACTGAAAGAAGGTAAATTGCTTTGAAAAGGATTTGGGTTGACAAATTCAGAAAATGTTTGTTGAACACCTACTATGTGCCACGCACTGTGGTCTTGGTGCTGAGGATACAGCAGAACAAGACAAAGTCCTTACTGTCCTGCCACTTATATTCTAGAAACAGCAAAATACAAAGAAATAAATGTCAGGTTGTATCAAGTACTACAGAGAAAGATAAGGTGCATAAGGGGACTAGAGGGTGATGGAGTTGGGGCAGCTGTATTTTAGATAGGGTGGCCAGGGGGCCTCTTTGATATAATGACATCTAAGCAGACACGAAGGAAGTGAGAAAGCCGAGTGATGTCTGGGGGAGAGTGTTGCAGGCGAAGGGAGCAGTGGGGACTTGTCTGAGGAACACGAGGAGGACAGTTCGGGGAGACTGCATGAGCATTGGGCTGGGTGGAAGCAGGAGATGAGTCGAGTTAACAAGGGCTGAGATCATATGGACTGAGGTGTGGACTTGGCATTTCATCCTGAGTGGCAGGGAAGCATGATAGAGTTTTGAGTGGAGGAGTGACTGATTTGTGGCTTGAAGGGAACCCACTGACTGCTGTGCAGAGGGTAGACTTAAGGGGGCCAAGTGCAGATGTTGGTAATAACAAGGTCTAGGGCGTAACAGTGGCAGGTGGTGGTGGCTGAGGGAGGGTGGGGGGCAAGATCGCTGGAGATGAGAGAGGCCGGGGGAGGAAGGACTGAGTTCACAGAACTGAAATGACTGAGAATTTTGACCCAATTAGCATTGGAGGGAGGGGAAGAAATTGTGCCAGGTGCTAAATCATTCAAGGAACACAGGCAAGGCACTGGGGGTCCACAGATGAAAGACAGCAGGGAGAGGTGGCGAGTGGTATAATCTGGGGGCAGGAGCTTCAAGGGAGAAAGGAGTTATGGGGATAATGGTCTGGAGGTGACAGTAGAGACAAAGGGCTTGGCAGATAGAACAACCACTGCCTGAGAGCGTGGCAGGGAGGAGGGTTGGTCAATTACAGACCACAGACTACACGCGTCCCACCACCTGTTTTTGTAAATACAGTTTTATTAGAACACAGCCACACTCACTTGTTTGTGTGTTGTCTGTGGCTACTTTTTCCTACAGCGGCAGACACAACAGTTTTGACAGAGACTGTACAGCCCACAAAATCTAAAATATTAACTATCTGGTCCTTTACAGAATATGTTTGCCAAGCTCTGGTTTAGAATCTCAGAATATTAGTATAGAAGAGAATTTAGAAATCATGAGATCTGTCATTTTATGTCACAGTTGAGGAAACTGAGGTCTTGAGAAGGACATAGAGGTTGTCTGACATGGGGTTCCTCGATAGAATCATTCGTTCATCCATTCGTTCATCCATGGCAACTCTGTGTGGTGTTGTGGTGCTGAGGAAGCAGCAATGTTTTCATAAAACTTCTAGTGAGGGAAGACAGACAATACTCAAGGAAACAAAATAACTTCAGAAAGTCATGCGAAAATCAGATGATGGGACTGGGATGAGATGAAGGCTTTGCTTTAGTGAGGTCAGGGACGACGTCTCTGAGGAGGGTGATTTTTGGCATGAGGATTGAGAGATGAGAAGCAGCCAGTTGTCTCGAGGTCTGGGGAGGACCATTCCTGGGCAGAGAGGAGGTAAGTGCAAAGCCCCTGAAGCTGCAGGAACTTGGCATGTTCAAGAAAAGTAAAAAGACCAGGGTGGCATAAGTCAGGGGAGACTGCAGTGACATGAAGTCGGTGGGCTGGGACCAATTCATGGAAGGCCATGGTTTACACACACACACACACACACACACACACACACACACACACACACACACACAGGATGTTATTCCAAATGTGATGGAAAATCTCTGGAAGCTTTTAATCATCCATGTAGCATGGTCTCATTTATGTCTTAAAAAGAATGCTGGCTGCTGAATGGAGATCAGGTTGGGAAGAGCAGAGTCTGCCTAAAGACCTGTT
The DNA here is from genome assembly GCF_020740605.2 of Lemur catta. Lineage (NCBI taxonomy): Eukaryota > Metazoa > Chordata > Mammalia > Primates > Lemuridae > Lemur > Lemur catta. Next base: position 46,593,562 of record NC_059139.1, read on the forward strand.
AGGAAGCAGTTATAGAAGTTGAGATGACAGATGTTGGTCTAGACCAGGGATATTGGCAATGGAAATAGAGAGAAGTAGACAGATTCAAAGTACATTTTAGAAATAAATCCAAAAGGATTTTCAAGTGGGTTGACAAGAACCAGTGACCTCATTATACTTGATGAAGCTTTGGTGGAATAAGTCATCCACTCTCAGTTTTAGCCAGTGACTTTAACTTCCTCCCCCACCAAAACTTCCACTAACGCTGAGTTCTAAGTCCATCTGCTTCCATTCCTTTGGCCCACTGTGATAGAGGTGCTGGGGCACAATGGTGGCCCCAGAGCAATGGCGGTACACTGCAGGAGCCACGGATTGGGTAATCTACCCTAAGTCATTGGCCATGAACACCCGGGCTGCAGCTGAGAGACGTAGCAGGGTGAAGTAATCATCTTCTGACAGAGTTTGGCAATGCACCTTGAACGGTCTCCCTCGGTTTTCTCTGCTGGACTGTTTTTCTTCCCTCCTTTCTACTCTTCTGTCTCTGCCTCTTGAATTCCCTTCATCCTTCCAGATCCTGCCCAGTTTTTACCTCCTTTAAAAGCTTTTTCCTAATCCTACTAGCTAGAATAACTCTCCTGCACCTCCACACTACTGTAGCATTTATAATCCTCTAATAACCAGAGGATAGAACTAAGAGCTGATCACATGCTGCTTTGTAGTATAGTTAGTTGTGTGAGTCTCTTTCCTTCTCCAGTCTGTGAACTCTCCTTAATAGTTACCAAGTACCCAACAGCCCCTAGAACAGAGTAGATGTTCCATGAGTATTTTCAAAATTGAATCATCGAACAAGGTGTTTTAGAAATATTTGTAGGGTCTTCAAAATTATGCTATTCTACATGCTAGTCAAACATCTTTTATTGTAAACAAAAACGTCACCCTGTGGGTGTGATGTTTCCTAAGCTAACCTAAGCTAAGCTTGGGATCCTAAGAGCAGCCTTTGGTGCTTGTGTAAAATGTGAATCTCCTTTTCTCCTCTGGACAATCAGGTCCAGCAAGTCTAGAGTGAAGATTGGGAATCTGTATTTTTAAAGGCTAGTTTGGGGAAATAGTCTTTTGAAGAATAACTAATATTTCCGAATAACAGGTTTTAAAATCCTAATGCCTGATATTGCATTTGAATTCATCGAACTATAGGAATTTTTTTCAGCATATTAATGTACTGAAAGTTGCATTTGAGATATTTTTATATAAGTTTATACTTTTTTATTGAGTTAATTTTCTATCATAAAATGATCCTAAAAGTTTTGTTCTAGATTGTGGGTCTGTAAATTTTTTCTGTAATGGGCCAGATAGTAAATATTTTAGGATTTGCAGATCACACAGTGTCTAGGATATATTTGTGTGTGTGTGTGTGTGTGTGTTTTAACAGTCCTTTAAAAATGTAAAAACCATTTTTAGCTCCTGGGCCACATACAAACAGACATAGGCAAATGCAGTTTTCCAAACCCTGGTCTAGATTAAACTGCATACATATATCTGTTTTCTCAATTTATTTTAATTTTTCTATTCTTAGCTGAGAGCCTACAAGTTGCAGTGAAGGCCTCACAGATGAGCGATGTCAGTCAGTCATCCGAGGACGGTTGTGGAGAATCTGTCTTGATGGACACACATGGTTCTCATGATGTCCCAGGATCGCCTACTGCTTGTAAGTGAAAATGCCCTGGCGGTGGGCCCGCACCCCGTGCCCGGCGCTTACAGTGGTCACACAAAATGAAGGCAATGCTTCTGTCCCTATTTGGAGGGGACCGAATGTATTTTTTTAAATTAGAAAAAAACTTTAAAATAAATGTGCTAGCCATAAATAAATATTATATATAAAACAATGACACTGATGTTCCCAGGACGAGGACCTAAAGAGTAATTGGTGGGTTATGCTGCTCTGTTTCCCAGCCGAGTGTTATACCTTCCCCAAACCCTACCCTGCCTCATTTTTGATATGACTTATTGAGTACAGTTTTGAAAGAACTTTTTAACTTTTTTTGTTTTTTAAAAGTCCCTGCAGTCTTTTAGAGAGTAAGTGCTTAAAACTTAATCTCATACATATCACCTGAGAAAACAACCCACAAAATGGAAATATACACAAGCTTCTCTCTCTCTCTCTCTCTCTCTCACACACACACACACACACACACACACACTCCCATTGGGTGCTGTAGTTAAAGGCAGAAGTGCCAGAAAATTTCTTGATCATCCTACATTTTATTTCAGGTCAGAATTCATTTATTAAAACACTGTTTTAATATATTTTAAATACAGAAAAATAGAATGTAGAGAATTGGTTTAGATTCAGAAGCCGCTTATACTGTTACATGTATGGTTGTAAGGTAAATGCTTAGTTCCATAAAGGATTCTAAGATACAAGTGTAAAGAGTATATTTTTCATCATGCATGGGTGGTAAAAACCTTACTTCCCCAACTCCTTATGTGCAGAGGGTAACATGTCTTTAGTAACTAGAGATTGGAAGGTTAAATTGTCTAAGAACTTCTTTAACAACATCCCTTGGTTAATTAAGATATATAGGAGCAATATGGCTTTTTAATTCCATACATTTTTTTTTTTTTACCAGCACCAATAATTATTTTTCCCTCTCGAGTTCTGCTTTATCTAATTCTGGGTTTCTATTTTCAGAATGTGCACATATGTTTTTCATTTTGGCACAGCCCAGATTCATCAGGGGAGTTGTACTGCCCTGGGTGATTTCCTGTTAAAAGAAGAACCTCATTATGCCATTGAGGAAGTTCTATCTAAAAATACATGCAGGGATCTGCTGCTGTCAGCCTCACCCCAGGGACAGCTGGGGAGGCTCCGCTCCACTCCTGCAGCTGCCTGGAGCATGCGGCCGTCCATGCCTTCTCTCCCTGTAGGCCAGGCAGTGAAGTTGTCCCGTCTGTATCTGCATCTCCCAGGACTTGGGAGAGTTCCAAAGGGAAACTCATGGCATTTGCTAGAACCGTTGAGGGCTCTTTACAGACTGGTCAGACAGGGAGATTCAGGTAGAAGAGAGGTACAGGGGCAGGTTGGGGGGGGTCCCATACCCCAAAGGCCACCTCACTTCTGGGCTGGATTGCAATGTGGTGCTATAAGAGTTTGATTTTCTTTATAAAGTTGTTAAGGGCAAAAGAATATTCCTAAAGGAAGATCAATAACTGAATGAGTCAGTTCTGTGCTTGACTTTGAGGCCTAGGTCCTTCCAAATCAGGCTCATGTCAGTCTGAGGCCATCAGTAAGGAAAGTCCACTATATTCAGTCCTCAACAGGCTCATCAGATGGCTGAGTAGAATCTACATCCAGGGAAGCTCTGTCCTTTGGAGACCCTCTCACCTACCCTGGAATTGAATGCAGGGGCAGCTCTGTGTTCCATTCTCTGCCTTCATTTGGCAGAAAGAGAAAGGCTAATTCTTTGCTAATGCCTTTGGCATTTCTGAAAGAGTTAAGAATAGTACCCAGTATTAGAACCATTTTTTTTTGAATGACAGAAAAATCTCTATAAAATGTCTCTTTGCTATAAGTGAATAAGTATTGATCAGCTTAGAATGAACTTGGTTTTTAGCTCATATCATTTGAAGCAGTTTTCATTTAGATAAAAACTTCTTTGTATTAAAAGAGGCCTTTGGAGTCCTAGAGGACTTCCATTTTCCAAAGACATAAGTATTTTTGTTAATTTAAAGGATTAAAAACATTTCCTTTATTTGAAATAAAGTTTCAAGAAGACAATGAATAAAAAATTTTATAAACAGTGTCACAGAGTGAGTATTTTATCAGAGTCCTCAGTAGATGTGGTTTCAATGAAATACTATGTGTGAAAGGGCTTTGAAAAGTCTAATTTTCTTCAGTGCAGGGTGGGTATAGTAGGTGTTTTAACCAAGTTCACATGGGTAAATAAATAAATAAAATTCTGCCTATGGAGAGTTAATGGATGAAGTGAAATTTGTATTTGGTACTTAAAAATATTTCTGGACTGGGTTTCTGTGTCTTCATAGAATAAAGGTACAGCATTTTATAGTATTTGTGAAGTATTAAGCGAGAAATATGAGAATAAAAGATATTTGGAAATTGTTAAAAAGTAAATCTCCCAGAGATAGGGACAGGCTCTCCGTTTGTATGACTAAGAGACCATAAAGTATTAGCCATCTCCAGCCGCCTTAGAAAGACGTCTTCTCCCTCCTGCCTTTGGACTCTTTCTTCCTCTAAACCTCTCGTAGTGGCCGCAAGGGAGCCTTTCTACAGACTCGAGTCTGCCAAGAGACCTTGCTTTTGTTCTACAGCGCCTGTTTGAAATTTCACCCTCCCCAGGAGGCCTTTTCCTATTAAGTGAAAGCGAGACGTAGAACCTACCCTCTATACCACAAACAACACACGAACACGTCCGCGCAAGAAAGAAGTGAAAACAAAAAAAAAGAGTGACCGTTTATGCTGTTTGTCACGGTGGTATCTCTTAGCGTGTAAGCTCCACGCGGGCAGGGACTGCGTGCTTTGCCCTGTGCTGTTTTAGCACCTCAGACAAGAGGGTTCAATATGTATTATCTTGTGATGTTTCCTATTTCAAAACACGTGTCGGCTGTGTGCAGAACCCAGTCGGCTGGCTGATGTTTGATACTGTCCTTTTTGTTTCTGTCTCGATGGTGTGCTTCCAGCACTAGTCACAGAAGGGAGAGAAGGAAGAGGCTGTTGGGATGTGGATCCCGGGCTCCAGGGTGTGGTAACCGACTTGGCGGTCTCTGATGCGGGGGAGAAGGTATTGTGCACCGATTTGTCAGTATAGAGCACGGGTTGCTGTGTGTAGTGCCATAGCCTCAGGTCCTGCTCTGCCGCTGGGAATGACTGGGATGAGAGTGTTTTCTGAATTCTTCTCAATGGATTGAAATATTCATACTGAAACTTTCTAACTTATTCCTTCTCCACATGTGCTTGTTCTCCCTATGTCGTGTAGGTGTAAACAAAGAAATGATTGGAAAGTTATTAAAGCAGATTGAAAACTCTCTCGCGTGTGTGTCTGCGCTCTCCTGCTTTCCGCCCTGCAAACCTTTGCTTGTCGCCCGCCGCATCTGGCGGCTCTGGCTGAGCGGTGGTCCTGGGTGTGTGGGCCCCCATGCCACCAGATGGTGCCAAAGTAATTGAAACTCTTTTTTTTTTTTCTGGAATATTCTTCTGTCACTTTTCTTAAACTATCTCTCCTTCCAAAATTGATTTCCTGTCACCACCCACACTTCACCTACTTTTTTGTGGTAGATTTTTAATGAACCTCACCAATTTTTGCTGGGGAGAGCAGTTCCAAATGCTTCTTTTTTGACTTCTATATATGTGAGTGGTAACGCTCTCTTTAAAAATTAAGTGCATAAAACTTTCTATTAACTTCAAATGAAATTGAGATGTCAGACAGAGGAAAAGAATAAACATATGATTCTGGAAGGTGTCTAGTTGGCCTCCTCGGGCTTGTCTGGGGCTCAGGAGCTTGGCTTTCTCCAAAATCAAATTAGTACGTTACAGCTACCAATATGTGTCAATGTGGAAAAATGACAAATGTCAGATCTTCTCTTACATATTTAACATATTTTATATATCATTTTTTGGGTATCTATTATAATATATATGAGTGAGAAACCAAGTCTAAGGATTTTAAAAAATATATACAGAAGACAGCTGTGACTTTGTACTCTTTTTTAAATATCACAGGCCACAGTGATTATAGAAATGCAATATTTTACTCCACTTCTTTTAATTGTAAGCTTTCTAACTTCTTTCTTCCTAAGATGTTCCTGCTTTTCCTCCTTTTCAGTGCTGACTTCACCTTTAAGTCTCAAGTTTGTAGTTTCCAACTGCTTTTGTATTATTAGAAAAGAAAGAGTAAGTTGGTCAGTGATAGTTTAGTCTTGTGTGGAAAGTTTTGGCAGCCTCTACCCCTAAAGATTTCTCCCCCCATAATTTAGTCACAGGTAGGTAAGTTAGAGTAAGTGACCAGGTTCTTTGTTGGATTAACCAGTCTACAAAACTTCCCCTTAACAAGGCATTTTGAGAAACTAAATGAACTGAGATATAGGGCAGGGTCACTTGAAATCAAACTTTCAAAAAAGTATGGAATGGATATTTTGTCATTACTTTCCTTAACAAGGTAAGGCTAAAACAAATTTCTGAAAATTAAAAAGTTCAATCTGTAACCCAAATGCTAGAAATGTTGTGAATCACCAACTGCAGCTATGCAAGTTCACCACAAGATGGCAGACCAACTCCATTTAAAAAGATGATGTGAACTTTCCTGTCTTGAATCAAACTTGTGGTGTAAGTAACCACAGGTAGCACAATCCAACTCATTTCTCTGGTTCTAATTTTTATAGAGCATAAAAACTCTATACCATATGGTCTTATTACAAAAGCAGTGGGGTATTGAGGGACAAGGAGAACCAGTCAGGGGTGGGGAACCTATGGCCTTGGGGCCACATGTGGCCTTCCATGTCCTTGAATGTGACCTTTTGACTGAATCCAAATTTTACAAAATAAACTGTTTTTTAACCACTTAAAAGTAGATCTACTCAGACAAAAACAAGCAGCATACAGGAGATTGTAGGTTCTTAAAGGGTAGGGAATTTAATGCTCTCCCATAGCATAAGATGAGAAGTTTATTGTGGGTAATTAATATTTATTTATTGAATGAATGGAGTGCTATCCAATGCAACTTACAGTCATTCATTTGTGAAGTGTCCATTATATGCCAGGCATCATTCTTAAGTTTGAAGATGTAGATATGGATCACAGATAAAGTCTTGCTCACTCACTGGCTTACACTCTAGGGAGAGAAGGCAGACAGTAAATTAATAAACGTATAGTGCAATTCCAGAGGCTGGAAACCCTTACTATCCACAGGTGTCCCTAATGTGTGCTATGGGAGAGAAGAGGAAGGAGGCATAGATCCCTGTCCCTAAGGAGCAGACTGTCTCCTGTGACTTCATTCTTGGCCTCTGCTGATGGTACCTCTGCTGAGGCAGTCACTGGTCCAGTGAACCCACCTAAGTGCTCCCCTTTGGGCCATCTCTGCGTCTGGGTTTCTTTCCCCAGCCACTGGCTATTTTGTCATTATGAATCGCCTACATTAAGACAGAGAGTTAGAGGTCAGGCATGGTGTTCCTTAACTTCCAAACCTGGCCTCCCAGGATGTGAGGGGTTGGCCTGGCCCAGGAGACCCTTCAACCTGAGCACAGAGAGCTCAATTTGCAGTGTGGTTTACACAGGGTGAACATTGTCACTTAGAGTTTGTGGGACTTCCATGCTGTCGTCCTTTGTTAAGGGATGGTTGGGTAAGAATTGTCGTGCATCTCAAACACCAAGTTTGCACGAAGGGGGCTCTCATTGTCAAGTGGTTATTTAATTCTGTAGGCTTTTATTTCTGGGAGGAAACTGAGTCATGATAGATGAGGTAATCAAGTTTAGAGAGAGTGAAGTGATTAACCTAAGGTCATACGTTTTGTAACACTACAGTGCAGCTTTTCAAAAGTAAAATGATTATTCATTTTCTTATGTTTTTATGTATTTTAGGTGGAATATAGAAGTTTTCCAGGTTCATCACAGTCAGAGGTGAGCTACGCATGTCTTAAATATATCACCAGCCTCTATTTGTGGATAATGAAAGCTTTTTCAAGAATTTGATACTTATGATCTTATTTTTCAGATTATACAAGCTATACAGAATCTAACCCGCCTCTTATATAGCCTTCAGGTAACTATCCTCCTTTAATCTTTGACCTTGTGAATATTTCTCTTAATGCAATTCACTTTGATGATTACCAGACTTTAAAAATTAGAACACTTGAGAGGTAGTGAATGATCTTAAAAGAATGTCAACCTCCTAAGTGCAACATGTTGAACTTCACCTGGTTTTGTAATCAAGGCAATACCACCACTGCCTTTTGTACAGTTCTCTGAAATCATAAAACACATCATATCTTTTAAAAATATTGATGAGTATGATCTGGCTTGACGTTTTCAATGAAACTCTTAGGTGAGTGTAGCATGACTTCACATTTTCTGGTGAAAACTTAAATTCACACCTAAATTTTTTCCACTTCCACATGTGGCCACAGGCCTTTAGAGGAGTTAAATAACTCTTAGCCTTCTTCACTCTTGTGCTTGTTCATCCACTCCACATTTGTGTTGTACCCCCTCTGCTGGACGCTATGCTGAGAGTTGGCACACGAAGCCTACCCTCAGACGGCTTACCATCTTTCAAGGAAAAATAGGCATAAAAATTGTGCTTATGGTTAGAATTGGGTTGGATGATCCCTTAGGCACAAGAAAGAGGATCAGTGCATTCAGTTGCTTAATTTACTGATTAAAAATATTTTGGAATTACATATATGTAATGTTAGAATTGTTGACAATTTGTAGAAAAATTTGAGAATATGAGTAAATGAAAGAAAATGATTTCTGATTCTGCAGACAGAGAACTAACAATGATCATGTTAGTGTATGTCCCTCCAGATTTTAGAATCATTTTACGTATGTTCTTCCGTAGCAGGTAACTTTCTCTGTCATCAACTATTATTCTATAGCATGATTTTTAATGATTCTACAATAAGTCTATGAAATTCATGTATTCAATTCCTTATTGTTTATACTTTTGTATTATTAACAACACTGTAGTGAACATCCTTGTACACTACCCTCTTTGATTATATCTGAATGTTTCCTCAGGATAAATTACTAGAATTATTTTTTCAGGTTTTTAACAAATATTGCCAAAATAATCAAAGCAATTAATCCTCTTTCTTTTCTCCTCAATTTGAAAATGGATCAAGGTACCTGATTATTTTTATTTGCACTTCTTTAATTACTGGTGAGAGAAAACATTTTTTCCCTACTGGTTTATTATTAATGCATACTTCATATCTTGCTGAACATTAAAAGGAAATAAAATTAAGCCCAAGTTTTCACCAGAAATGTACAGTCATGCTACCTTTGATGTTTTCTTATTTATACCTTGACTATGTCAAGACTTCTTTCTCTCATGTTATATTATTCTTGTACCAGTACTACTATCTTACCTATTACAGCTTTGAGTTACATTTGAATATGTGACAGGGCTAATCTCTTATTTATTTTTATATGTATATGTATATATTCTTCCACAAGAGCTTTTGAATCTGGCAAGTTTCTTATCTCTTACCAACACCATTTAGTTAAAATTTCATTATATTTATAAATTAAATTGGAGGGAATTAGCACTTTTGCTATAATCAGTCCTTTTGTCTAAGAACATGGATCAGTCATCTCTTATGTTCTTCTAGAAAGCTTTGTACTTGTCCTCACATAGGTACTACATTTATATTTTTTACTAAGTTTATTCCTATGTCTCTTTTTTGCTATTGTGAATGGAATATTTTTTTTCACTATGTTTCCCCAATGGTTGTTGCTGATATCAAGATATTGATTTTTATCTATTTATATTGTAACTGGCCAACTCATTGAATTTTATTTTTTGTTTTAATAGTTTTTCCATTGATTCTTTGGAGTATTCCAGGTAGAAAATAAAAATTTGAAAATAATGATATTGTGGCTATTCTCCAACAATTATATCAAATTCATTTTCTTAGCTTACTGCTTTGGCTAGAACTTTTGAAAATGTGTTAAATGATAGTGATAGTAAGCTCCTTATCTTGTTCAAGATTTAGTGAGAATGCCTTCAGAGTCTTGTGTTAGATAAGCTGTTCTGGGGTAGATGTTCTTAGAGATCCATTTATCATGTAAAACAAATATTCCTTCTTTTACACGTCAACTGAGAAAGGCATACAGTTTGAGTATAGTCCATTAACTCTTGGGGGATGAAAACACTGAGCAATCCTGGCTTGTGTTGCCTGATGAAAACACTCGCAAGGTCATGTCTCTTCTTTTCAACCCTGCATACAGCCCTGTGTGGATTCAAGGTTTAGAAAAGCCCGGTGACCTAAATGACCTAATTTTTGCAACACATTAGCATTGAAGCAACACTAGAAATATCAAAGTCTCCAGTGGATTCGCTTAACCTCACCAAAGCTTTTGAGCTGGTCCAAGGCCATGGGCTCTGAGAGATTTCTGTTCATGGCACGGTCATCTCTTTTGAAGCTGAATCTCTTATGCATGATTGAAGTTTTTACATGAGCATTTTTGAATCAGATGAAAATGAAATTTGATCCCTATATTAGGAGAGTAGAGTTAGAAATGGGGCAAAGGCAGAGCAAAAGGAAAGGACACAGAGCTATGCTAGCAAAGTAAAGTTAAGAGAGAGTGAGTTGGGAATTTCCTTAAACTTGAAAAACAAGTGCTGTTCTCCATCCTAAATATAGATATAAACTTTAAGTGTGAAGACAGGATATTCATTTAACTTTAAATGAATATTCAATCTTCAAATTCCACTTCTATGCCAGGGAGGAGAATGATCTTCTCCCAGACATTAGGTAGACATGAAGACTACTTCATGGTAGCACTTAATTGTTCTAATTGTTAATTGTTACATGAGAGTTATTGCCTGTGGTAGTTTTGACATATAAAATATTGGATTTTTGTTTGTTTTTACCATACTGATGCCTTTAGGCTTTCTTAGAATTAGGTGGTGATGCACAGTCTACAGTTTTCTGTAGCCAGGTCAGCAGAGTCTGAATGGTTTATTATTATGTGCTAATTATTTCATATTTAAAGATCACTGTAATTAGTACCTGTTCTCAATGGTAATCATTGTTTTCTTTATAACAACTGCCAAAAGCCATTAATCAAATATTCAATGAGTCTGAACTTCCAGAAATTAATTTTCAAATTTACCAATATGAACTTTCTTTCAGAAGGCCCCAGTGAACACATTTCTAAGTCTTATTTCAAGACAAGTATGAATTTAACTTTCAAAAATATAGTAAACTGCTGATCTCACAAAGAACTAATGGTCAAATCCCCATCTTCCCAACATCTGTAACATGGCTAAGTTTAAAAAATTCTTAGGAAGGAAAAATGTGAATTTATCCCTTGGAGAGTAATGATTTCTCATACTGAGTCAAAACATACACACATCGCCAGTATGTGTCCATTTTCAATTTGTTCCTTCTGTCCTTCTTTGTACTTTAAATGGGAACTTTTAAAATGAAAAGTTTCCAAGGGCATTCACAGAGATTTTTTTTTTTTTTGGTTTTGTGGAATCCTTCCAAATCTTGGTAATTATTTCCTGTGATGCTGCCAAACTTGTCATAGGCAGATATGGTAACTCAAAATGTTTTTTTAATCTGGTTGGTAATGTCCTCTGGGCTTTAGAGTATCTATTTTCCCTTAATCATTCCAGCCTCCTGTTAGTGATCTATTAAACAAATAAATTTCAGCTTAGTTTTTTATGCGTGACCTTCCTGCTATAATATAAAGATAAAACTGTAATGAGACCAGCTTTAGGCACTTATATATCTCCTAAAAATGGTATTCACTGCTATCCTTGGGTATTGTGTTGTAAAAAGGTTACTTACCAAAAGTCTCCAAATAGTTGGCTTTTATTTTTATGTCTTCATAAAAGCAGTATAGCTCAAGTAATTTCTGGTTTGGGGCTCAAAGAAAAGATACTGCTAGGCTTATATAGGTTCTTAAATTCTCATGAATTTTTGGCTGGGAAGGCCTCAGCAAGAGACTCAGATGTAGAACATGAGTGCAGGGCCTTGTGAGTTTCTGCACTGAGTTCTTATTCAGAAGACTGCATAAATATTACCCAGGAACCAGCAACAAACCGTGTTTCCACAAGAGGGGATGAGTATGGCTTTTGTACTTTGTTTGTGTTCTCTATACATTCCCAGGTATTACCACTGGGAGACGTAGACAAGCCTATTTGAAATGCCAAAGTCTGTCTTTGGAGGTAACTTACAAAAAGGGCAGAAATATTAACAGAAAATAATTTCAGCATGGGTTTTGTGTTTAGAGGTGGTTCCAACCAAAAGGGCAAACAAGATGGAAGCCTGTGTTTCGTTATCCTTCCTCTCGACCCCCTGGCAGGCCACCTTGACCATTCAGGACAGCCACATTGAGATCCACAAGCTGGTCCTCCAGCAGCAGGAGAGCCTGTCCCTCGGCCACTCTCTCCTCCGAGGCAGCCCCTTTCAGGACCAGGAGAAGCCCCGCGACGCGGACAAGCAGCGCGAGGAGCTGGCCAACATGCACAAGCTGCAGCACCAGCTCCAGCAGGAACAGCGGCGCTGGCTCCGCAGGTGTGACCAGCAGCAGCGGGCGCAGGCGGCCAAGGAGAGCTGGCTGCAGGAGCGGGAGAGGGAGTGCCAGTCGCAGGAGGAGCTGCTGCTGCGGGGCCGGGGCGAGCTGGACCACCAGCTGCAGGAGTACCAGCACAGCCTGGAGCGGCTGAGGGAGGGCCAGCGGCTGGTGGAGAGGGAGAGGGCGAGCGTGCGGGTCCAGCAGAGCCTGCTGGGCCCCTGGAAGCACAGCCGCCAGAGGAGCCTCCCCGCAGCCTTTGCTCTGGGCAGCAAGGAGGTACGGGTCTTCTGGAGTGTTGTAAGGCCGCCTCTCAGAGACGGGGCTAGTCCTGGCCGTTCCTGGGGTGTTCACCAAATGTCTACCTTTTTGGTTTTTGGGTAAGAGCTCATGAGGGTTTCTCAGTTTGTAGGTAGCCAGAGCTGGGACCTTTCAGGGACCATGCATATGCATCTTGCCTTAAAATAAGAAAAAGTTAAAGGTCTGGGTCCTATCCGATCATTGGATTGTTGTACTCCAAGACACTCTTACCTAAGAAGAAACAGAAGCGAGCTGTCCCAGTAAGACTAGCGCGGGTTTGTCCTGCAGGCACATGCACTGTGAGCGTGCTGTTTTCCCAGCACTTTAAGAACCCTCTTTATCTCATCTATTCTTAAGAGTTCTATGTAGATGTACCTTTTAGTAGCTCGGTTAGCTACTACTATATATTATAGGTACTGAATTTAGTAAGTGTAGCAAGCATAACCAAATAATACTATTCTGTTATGCCAAGCTCTCTTTGTAAATTTGATACAGTAAATTCAAAATCCATTTAAACAAATAAGAGTTATTTATTTATGTACATCCTCTCTAACCATGCTTGACAATTCCATTGGTCTCAAGAGTTTATTTTTCTGTGCTATGTGCATGTATGCTTTTTTTTGATAGTGTATAAAGTTATAAAAGTTGATACAATTATAAGAAAGATCTATGTTGCATCTGTTTTTCTTTCAAATTGGCTAAATTCTTCATGTGTATATGGCTATGTTTTCAACTTTTTTATTTAGGAAAAGTGAAAATGCTACTTTCTCTGATTAAAATAAAGTAGAAACACTGTAATGTCATAGAACACTACTTGGGTTTTTTTTGGTTACTGTTATCGTTTTTAAGATAGGTTATGCATAACCAATTGAAGTTTTTGGTACTACCTCATTAGAAAGGAGATGGGAGGAGAAAGTAAGTGGTAATATTCTTCCTGACCTCATTCTTACTAAAATCTTGATTGCTGGATTCTATTAGGAATAAATATTTCATGAAACTTTTGTAAGTTGCTAGAAAAATTATTCTACTTTTTCTGTATTTCTTTATACAGGTAATGGAACTTAATCGATCTGAGAGTTTATGTCATGAAAATTCATTCTTCATCAATGAAGCTTTAGTACAAATGTCACTTAACACATTCAACAAACCGAATCCATCAGGGATCCATCAAGATGCCACTTCTCCCCCAAACATGTCCAATTCTGATCTGGTAAGGACTAGTGAAAATCAAGTAGACCTCAAGATGGACATTTCCCAGCCCTCAGATGTCAACCATGAACTGTGGACAGCCACTGGGTCCTGTCATCGAATACCTCCTCTCCACGAAAGCAGCAAGGATTCTTGTAAAAATGGTAATTAACACTCTTCAAACGTATCTGTATAGTTTCAGCAGAAAGTTGTCTCTCTGAATGGTTGGCTCTTTTATAGAACAAATCAAAGTGGGCCATAGAATGGGAATAAATTGCTCTGAAGAGCTGGAGTTTGTGGCATTAACTGTTCCTTGGGGAAGTCTGAGGACTGCTTTCACTTATGAGTACGAGACAAGCAAGACCATGGTTGTAGGGCTTAGGGAATACCATGAACATGTAAGAACCAGACAGAGTTTTCTGATCTGTAGGTTAAATGATAACATCCCTTTTAAAATATTAGCAACTTGATATTTATTCCCCACTATTATAAACCCTGCCACGTCCTGATACACATACCCATTGACTCTCAGAAATAAAAGATATGGACAGAGTTTGTGGTAGGACTTTATTGTCTATCCAGGGAATTTCCTGTAATGTTAGTAAAATCTTTTGTACTGTTATTAAACACCCAAAATGAAACTGTTAACATCATTTGTCATTGTTGAAAAAAAAAAAAGTGGTGTCTCTCTATAAGTACCTCGTAATAATGCAATTTGCTAATCCCATTAAAGCATTTGCCAAATATAAATGAAAGGCAGCTCACGTTACCGACTCCACGTGAATCCAAGTGATTTAAATCTATATCTATTATAAATTGTTTTCTGTGGGATATGAGGTAGGGAATGAGAAGAACTTGAAACCTCTCTACTGAAAAACAGATGGTATGCAATAGAATAAACAAATGGCTGACCACATGGATGTGAAATAAATCACCGACAGCAAAATGTTTCAGGAACATAAAACAAGCAGTAGTACAGAGGTCTTCAGAACTGGACTCAGATTTGTTTCCATGCTTAATATATATTCTTAGTTTGTCAGTTGGGAGGATAATTTTTCAGCAACAAAAAGTTTTGAAGGTATTCAACTTCTCCCAATTCGAGAATAATAATTCTGACTCTGCCTGCAAGTTGATTTATGACTAATCCAAAAGATGTTGATTCTTAGCAGTGGCTAATTCTTTACATTACTTAGTCACTGTGGTAACATTCTTATTTCTTGTCAGCATATAGGAGAGAATGAAATAGTTCTTTAAAGTATCATTTCACATGTTCTTTAAATAAAGAAAAAGTTACATTGAAACAGTTTGGACAAAAAAAAAAAAAGACAAGGCAAAATTTAGAAAATGTAACCCCTGTAAAATGTTATCTTGCAACGTCAGTGCTATGGAGACCACATTACAGAATGCTTTTTCTAGACACATGTTGCTTTGCTATGTTGATTCACTAATTTGCTATTTGCAATGCTTTATATATTTTTGTCAGTGTGGTTTTGCATACTGGCTTTGGTATATTTGAAAAACTCAGTTTGAGTTAAACCACATTCAGCTTTTGTTTAAAAGAAGTATTTCTCTTTTACCTTTTGTGTGTCTCCCATCCTTTTCTACTGATTCGTGCTTCAAAGTAGAAAGCTTTTAGGCATTTGGCAGCATACTTGCAGTAGATAGAAAATGTACTAAGGAAATAAACAGTGATTATACACAAAACCAGTCTATCCACATGTAAGGAATTAGATGTAGCCGAGGGAAATGCTGAGAAAATGTACTTACGCTTAGGAAATTGTATGTCCAGAGTAGGCCAAGGACACTCAGGACATTGACAGGAGCAAGGAAAATCAACTGTGGCCTAAATCTCTCAGGAACATCCTGGTGTGTATAAGCAGGGATTAGATCAGAAATGCTGTGTGCACTGTTAACCACCGGAGTTTTTCAACAGTCAGAAAACTGTGTGTGTTTACTTAAGCATGATAAGCAATTTCTGGGGGAGAGAAAAGAAAGAGAAGAGGAGGTAATAGGGAAGTGGGATGAAAATTGGATATATTTCTCAGTGGGCGGTCAGGGCCAGATGAAATTGTTCAAACCACTCCAGAGCCTTCATAGATAGCTCTTACCATTGAAAGTTGCACAAGATCAGCTGCTAGTGGTGGTCTTAGCTAGGCTCTGTGTGCTTGTGGGGGGCAGTGACTGAGGGGCCTGGGCTGGACGAAGCAGGCTCCAGGGTGTGCTGGGTGGTGAGGACAATGTGCCAGAACCACGAACCATGCAGTGTTGTCTCTCCTTCACTTTTTGCTGCCAAGCCTTTCGGTGAGTGGTCATCGGTGACCACTGCTGAGGATCTCTGTAGTCCATAGTGTCCTGGCTAACACAATTTGCCTGTGATGTTCTGGGCTGCTATTTTAGCTCAATGTTTATTTCACCATGATTTCATTAAGGCTATGCTGATTATTTCATTATTAGGCCATAAGGTCAGCTGGAATGCCTTAATGCTTTGCTCTTTTGCCTGATCCAGTATGATGTGTGTGTGTGTGTGTGTGTGTGTGTGTGTGTGTGTGTGTGTGTATGTGTGTATGACCAGCTCAGATCAGTGGAAATGTGCATTTCTGGTATGTAAGTTTCTGGATGGGAAAAACTGTATGTAAATAAAATTCTTGAATGTGTTTAGATGTCACCTGGTTGGAATGTTTATTGTTTCACTCTAGCCTCATCAGACGTTGTAGTGCGCTTTGTGCTCTGATTGTGATTAGCTTTTGAATTGTTCTATCCCACCCTTGCCACCAGTAATTATGACACTTATCATATTTCAGGCACTGTGTGAAATATGAAACTCATTTAGTACAACCCCCCACTGAGATGGTTCTGTTATTATTTCCATTTGAGAGGGCAAACTGGGACACACAAAGGTTGAGTGACTGGTCCAAAGTCACACAGCTAGTCCATGGCAGAGCCAGGAATCGACCCTGGGAATACTGGCCCTGGAGTCCCTGTTCTCAATCATTACACTATAAATTGTTAATTTCTAGAAAGCTAGTTCAAGTTGTACTTTCTAAAGAAGCTAGTGTAGATATAGAGTTAATCCTTTTGTTATGCCTAAGGATTCATGTCTAAGGGCCAGGTTTTTGTTTTTATTGATATTTTCCCTTCCCTTCTTACCTGTTGAATATTAGCATTTGGAGGCTATTTCTAAATGTTTTGGATTGCTGTGGCCAACTCTTGCATGGGCCTGAGAATCTTCAAATATCATAAATACTGTTTAGCTTCACTTTTTTTTCCCCATAAGGCACATTTTCTTCGTGATATTTTGTTTCTCTAATGTTGCCTGATAATAACCCCATTTTATCTGTAAATATTTTTTAAGGTAGCACTTTAAAGAACTTTACCCTCCAGTTTTGGAAGCTATTTCATGAGCAAAATTCCTGGATGTTTGAGCATTAAATCCAAATTGGTATTTGATTTTATTTACAGTGGAAGAGATGGTTAGTTTAAGAACTTTATCTGAATTCCTCTGAGGGACACCAGCCAAGACTACAGAAAATTTGAATTTCTTTAAACAATAAATTTCCTATGGGACAATTGCCATGTAATTGGCCCTATGAGATGCTCAACAATATTACTCTCCAAGGCTAAACAAACAAACAAACCTCAAAACCCAAAAGTAAAACTGTATTATCCCTGTTATTTTTTTCCCTTAGCTTTAAAATTCTAAAACTCTATTTTGAATGCATCTATCATTTTAGTTGCCTTTTTCATTAATCAACAGAGAAAACATTTTATGGCATAAAAATATGAAATCTTCTTAGCCTCCCTTTTCTATTGTATTTTTATATACCTCAATATTTGTACATTACCTAAATTTAAAGAATTATGATTTTGTCATACATATGATAAAATTTTAATCAAGAGCTAAATTTTATGTTCATCATGTAGATATTGAATAAAAAACAGTAATTTTATTAAGTTTGGGATCCAAAAGAGTGTTTTCTTTTACTACATATTAGAATTTTGTGCCAAGCAAACTATTTTCAAAATTCAAAGCATTGTATTTAGAGTACGTCATCTTGGTAATATTTCTTAAAAAATACAGACAGCTGTGTTAAACTTTCAATGACAAATGTTTTACATAAGGCGAGAAAAAAGAAAATTTCCAAATGGAAATCTATGCGAGTTAGTATTCAAATAACAGTCTTTTAAGAAGTGAGAAGATGGTAATTTCTTATGTTTTAAAAATATTCCATAATTCAGAACTTGACACCTTATTTATGTAATCTGTGTGGAAAGCAGCTTTGCCAAAAGACCTTCAGGCAGTTTCCCATAAAACTGAAGCTGGCATCAGACAACATAAACTTCAGTGACAAAAGTGTATTTGAAGAGGAGGGATGATTAGTTCACTAGGGCTGCCATAACAAAGTGCCACAGACCGTGGGGCTTAAATAACAGAAATTTCTTTCCTCACAGTTCTGGAGGCTGGAAGTCTGAGCTCAAAGCATCAGCAGGGTTGGTTTCTTCTGAGGCCTCTCTCCTTGGCTTGTAGATGGCCGTCTTCTCCCTGTCTCCCCCCTGTGCCTGTCTGTGTCCCAATCTTTCTTTATAAGGACACCAGTGAAATTGCACTAGAATCCACACTAAGGACTGCATTTAACTTAACCTCTTTAAAGACTCTATTTCCAAATATATTTTGAGCTACTGGAAGTTAGGACTTCAAGGTGTGAATTACGGCAGGACACAATTCAGCCCTTAATGGGCGATAAAATGATTATTTTTCTCCCCATAATAGTTTTAGGTATCATAAAAGCCTTAATTTTTAAGAAAGTTTACCAAAGTTAAACTATAATTTAAGAGCATGTTAGTTTTTTTGACCTGGTTAGAGAAATGAATTGAACTTTGTAAAAATAAATAATAATAATTATATAATAGTAAAACTATGGTAAATATATCTGTATATTTATATTTATAGGTATCTATGTTATTAAGCCTATGTCAACACGTAGAAATTAAGGAAGAAAATATTGAATCTATGGGTTCATTACCTATTTATTGAAATTAGGGCAGAAAATATCAAGTCTATAGGTTCATTTCCTACTTCTATTATTAATACCTAATTACAAAATTTAGGCCATATTTCTAAACCTAGGCCTTAATTAAGGGACTTTGGAAATTTTGAGCTCTCTCTATGATTAGGAGAGATCTTAGGTGCCTGTATTTTGGATTGCTTAAATGAAACTGAAGCCAAAGCATTGAGAACATTCATTATGGCATCAAATTATTATCCACATGTATCTATAGGAGTTTTAAGAAGTCAAAATTAGGAAATCATTGGGCAACTCTTTATCTTCTAGAATCCTGACTATCACCTTAGGTGATGTTAATATTTTAAAGGAAACCATAACATTGCTTGCTCTTGGTAATCTACGTCATGAAAAAAGTATAAAGTATGGGGCTCAAAGACTTAATGTTAATTTTTCTCATCGACAAGTGTAGATGATTGACTTTAGCCTTTTGCAGATTTTATACCAGGAAAAGGAAACATGACATATGCTTGTAGAGCCTGGTGAGCCACGAGTGCTTACTGCCAACTTCCTGACTGCATGTTTCTCTGGGGGCAGGTTGGCTGTGTGAGCCAACTGGGCCGGGGCCATCCCGCCTTAGCGCAGAGCCCAGTACACAGCAGGAGAGCAAAACCAGCAGGTGGGTGGATTCAGAGGCAGCCAGCCAGCCCTGTGGCTGCCTCTTCATCCCCGCCCGGGGTTCCAGTTTGGTTTGGACAAGCTGCTAAAGTGGGAGTCTACTTGGTATGAACAGCTCCAGAGGTTAGGCTTGGCCTTGGGTCATCCTTAGCTTAAAAAAAATGGAAAAAAAAAAGTATACATATACACACACATACATATGTATATATACATGTACATGTACGCACACCCCCATATGTGGTCTGTGGGCTGCATGTTTGACCTCTGTGGTATAGTATGACTTTATTCTCAAAGCGATTAAGGGTTGGGTTTGGAAAGGAAACTATTTGTAACCATTTATGTACCAAACATAACCTGCAGGATAGGGCTTGTTCCCGTCAGTCACAGTGGATCGTGGGCAGTGATCCAACACCAGCAAAAGAAGCATCACCGTCTCCATGTTTCGGAATCTGGGGACTATCTCCTCCCTCACCCCATCCCCATCCCTAACCATGGCAATTCTGATTTTAGAGCTTGCTTAAACTGTGGTGTGTTCAGCTGAGTACCGTTGTTTTGTTTGCCTAAGAAGAATTTGACCATGTGTTTCAGGGAGTGGCAAACTTTTACTTAAAGAGTCATATAGTAAACATTTTAGTTTTTGTGGGCCATCAGATCTTCGTTGCTTAAAAGCAGCCATAGACAATATGCAAAGAATGAGCTTAGCTGTGTTCCAATAAAACTTTATTTGTAAAAACAGGCGACTATAGTTTGCCTACCCCAGAAGTTGGTTTCTAAACTTTTTTTCCTTTTACTTAAGTTGAGGAGTGATGAAGATTACATTTCTCCTTATTTGGAATATTCACGTAAATTAATTCACCTTTGGGTGAATTAATAATGTAATATTATGTAGCACTTCATGTTGTCCAAAAGCACATTTGAATTTATGATTGCTTTTGCTCTTACGACAGTCTTCTGAGATGATGGTTACTGTCTCTTTTTCAAATGTGGCAATTTTCTCTTTCACTTTTGTTCGGTCTCTATAAAAACATAAATTTAGAAAGATATAGTTGAATGTACAGGACGGAATTTAAGTCCAGAGATTTAGAACTTAGAGAGACTCTTCTCTCCAAATCCCCAGATCCTGTGGTGGTGTGGGGAAGGCCACGCTCTAACTGTGAAGCTAATGAGAAGATACATGGATGGGATTTGTTGCTAGAACCATGATTGCCATAACTGGCTGCGCATCAGAGCTTCCTACAGCATGCAATAAAAATGCAGATTCCTCCATTCAAAGATTCTGATTTGAATCAGGGCTTCACTGGGGCCTGCAAACTTGTGTATCTAACGTTCTCCTTAGGTGATCCTGAAGCAGCCAGCCTGGCTCACATCCCTGCACTGCTGGCCTGAAGCACTGGGCCTGATGTTAGAGCACCTTAGTTCAAACCCCGACTCTGGCTTCTGCTGCCACCTGATCCCTAAGTCTTAGTTTCCTCATCTGCACAAAAGGGAAGGAAGTGTTATTAATAACAGAACTTTTACAAAAATGCCTAGCATGTCCTGGGGATCCAATGAACATCTGCTTCCTTCCTACATTCTGGAAATAATTTATTCTAATTGTGATTCAGGGGTGGCCTGCTAATAAAATGAAAGTGTTTCCTAAATGTCATTAGAAAGCCAATAGTTTAAAATGTGATTTTTAAAAAAAATTAGCTGTAAACTGGGGAATTTTTTGCTCAGAATGGCAGTATATTAGAAGGGTCACTATCTCTCTGTATTGGTCTCAAAGGAGATGTTTGTTAGTCTGTCACCAAAATTGTCCTGGGGAGGAAGCCCTGAGAGCACAGAATTTTGCTTTCCTTTGTTCCCCTCTGTAGTGGAGCAAGTTACATCATTCAACCGTGTTTTCAGAACGAAATGTAAGCACCCAAATGTAAGGTATTTTGACAACAAAACTGAACATCTCTATTTGGGATGGAGAGCTTCTGTATCTATAGACCATCCAATGCTTCTTGGTCACATTGTTTAAATATGCCCCCAGGAAGACTTCTAATTGTACTTTGGTTCTCTGAGTGGGCTCTTCTACTAGAAAGAATATGTTGAAAGCAGCCACCAGGAGTATTCTGGTGTAAACCATTTCAAAAGTCTGTTCTGGCTTCTGATCTTAATCTCTTTTTGAGTTTGGTTATCCTGAATCAATTTGTCCTTGTTAGTCCTGGATAAACAGATAAAAATTAAGGTTCAGAATCACCAGGGAACACCTCTTATTAGTACCTAGGACTTGAATTAATTATGTGTGTAATAATTGATGTGATATCTGTCTGCCCACTAGAGAGCCTTACATATGTCTCCCTTGTTAATTGCTCTATCACAAGCACCAAGCACAGTGTTTGGCATATGATGAACATTTGATAAACATTTACGAAATGAATGAAGTAGTCAAGATCCACACTCTAACAGAAAGCAATTGTGAGCCTAAGCCACACCACTGACTGTTTATTGAGGCATTGAAAGACATTGAGGAAAAACAGCAGAGCTATGGGTGTGACGGTGGTTAGCTCAGGCAGGATTGATGGGTACCTCAGGATGGATGCCTGGATTGAGTGTTTCAAAACTTTTTTTAAAAGATGGGTATATGTTACATGGCATTCTTAAAATGTTAACATAACTGCAAGATTGTTTGCCCTTAATGTCCTACTGCATTCTTGGTAACAGACTTTAAAAGTGATGTGCTTTTCTTCCTCCTCATTAATATTGAGATAAATTGGTTTACCAACGTACAGCACTACTTATCAGTTTGATGTAGGAATTCCTTGTACAACTCTAGAGAGCATCTCTTTATATGGGTTATTTTCCCATTTGGGATATTGTACTTATAGCCCCCATATGGCCATGTGCAGCAGATGAAAACTTAAAAAGTTAAAATGTCTTTCCCATAAAATGCTTTAAGTTAGCCTAAACTTGTAGAAATGAATCTATTGCTGTCATTTTAGGAAGATGACACATTTACCTTTTAATTATTGTATCAATAACAATTAGCTTCTCTGTTCACCAGAATATTTCTTTTTCAACCACAAAGTAGCTTGAATACCAGTAAATTAGGCATGGGTGGCTGCCTCAACATCAATGAAACACTTTCTTAAACCCCTTTTCTTCTGCTAAATCCCATTTAACAGTCCAGTGTATCTCCCCAGGCAAAACAATTAGTATTTGTTTAGTTA
This sequence comes from Lemur catta, assembly GCF_020740605.2. Taxonomy (NCBI): domain Eukaryota; kingdom Metazoa; phylum Chordata; class Mammalia; order Primates; family Lemuridae; genus Lemur; species Lemur catta. The sequence goes on from NC_059139.1 coordinate 46,616,157, forward strand.
AATAAAACCAATTTGCCTGGTGTAGCCTTTTCTACTTGTCAGCCTTAAAATGGTGCCTGAAATATCACATATTTATTATAGCAATCCTAAAATGACAAGTAATGGCATCTTAAGAAAGATATTCTTTTACTTTACCCCAGACAGACTGAAACACAATTGTGTTCTCAGCGGATCACTTCTTAGACACACAGCTGGCTCAGGAGGAGGAGTTGTTCTGCTCAGACCTTGGGCCAGATGATAAATAAGCCTGGGCCTGAGTTTTGATCTGTGGAGATGTTAATTTGCTGCGATAAATCACTGTTGAGTTTCCTTGGATAAGGGGCCAGGGTATTCATTCTCCTTCTGGATAAGTTATTAATTCAATTTAATTTGAAATGTTAATGCTTGGTTTGAAGATTTACCCAAGGAAAAATGTAGGCTTCCAAAGGACCTAGTTATGCAGGGTAGGATTCTGAGCCTTTCACTGAACAATTTCACAGTAAGGCTGTTCAAAATGGAATTATTTTCATGGTGACTCTTTTCCATAGCACTCTTTGTGCAAATTTTATTACACTACAGCTTTTTCTTCCTAAAACATAACATGCTGGATGTTTGCATTAAATATAGAATATTTGGATCATCCACGAGAAATACAGGAGACTATGCTTCTCTGGTGAATTGAGGCCATTTTTTTAGGAATGGTGCTGTAAGGCTTTGGAAGAAACATTTACAAGCAAAACATTGGCAGAGTTTTAATTTTATTTAATGACCGGCTTCCTACCAGTGATCTTGGCACCCTGTGCAGTGATTTGCAATCAATTAATCATACAGAATGTGGTAACACTGCAATAAGGACATTGCCTCGTAAGAGTCTCATAAATCCACCAGAAACACACAAAAAATGGGAATTGCGTGCCCAAAGACCTCTTCATGCAAAACCCCAAGTGAGAAGGGGGTTTTATGTTCTCTTTTCTAATGTATCCTCAGAAGCCTTAGTAGTTTCTTATGGGTTCTGAATTTTAAAGTTCCCATTTCTCAAAGACAATTGGATCCTTTACTGTGTTGTCAGCATAAGAGTCTATAAGTTTTAGGCTCATTCAATTTAGACATTGATTGTTTAGACTGTGGGAGTTCTTGATTCTTTGGAAAGAAAGCCATGGTTTTGTTTTCCCCTAAATTCAGGGCAATCATGCTCAACTATAAGAGACCATATTTTGGCGAGTTTTTGCAGGGATGATTCAGAAAAGAAGCATGTTTCCATCCTGAAAATACACTGACATTTGCTAGAGGCAGATGGCAGAAAATGGGATAGTGTGACATCAGACATCAAGGAGACTTCGCATACTTGGCTCTGCCAAAAGCTTCTTGAATCTGCGTGTTCAGGATCCTTAGCTTGTATTCTTGTCATTTCAGATGTGCCCTTGCAGTTAACTGTTTAGCTATGATGGATTTTTCCCCCTAATTTTAGCATAGTAAATATGGAGCTATTAAATATTCTTAAAATTATGTAAGCCTCAGCCCTTGGATGGATGTGTATTGTGTTGTCTTTATTCATTTTCATGTAGTTCTGTTTTTGGAATGTTCTTATAACAAGAATATGGAAGCTTAATATATATTCCATCTGACTAAAATTGAACCCTCTTTAAAGAAACTAAAGGTTTTCAAAGCTGTTTTACTTCCAATGAGTAGGTTAAACTTCTGGCTCTTGATGAATTTATTCCTATCAAAAAGTTGTACTATTTTTGATTACTTGTTAATTTATCCAGATTGGCATGTTCTACACAAGTTGAGCTCATTCTATATTTTTAGGTGCTTGGTGCTTCTGTTCAGTATGAGCCCCAAAATATACTCGCCAAGTGCAGACTACTTTTCATAGCACGTAGATTGGAGGGAATAAACACAATGAGCAGTTTGGCCAAAATGTGATGGTCTGTTAGTCAGCATCTGGTAATGAGGCCATATTTTGCATGGGCCCCAGTATGAGAAAGTGCAGTTGCACGTTGACATCTCTCTTGGGACTGCAGACTAGAGCCATATCCACCTTGAAAGGTAATACTGCAAGGGGGGTGTTCAGCCTTCTCTTAGGGTACTCCACTGAACTACCTACATAGCTTGTTCTTTTTTTTAAATTTAGTTATTTTATGCTGAACAAGCATTCTGAGGCAAGGCAACATGAAAAGTCAAATGCTAAGTTTGTCTGTTTGAGCTCCTCTGCTCTGAGCTGGCTATGAGTTGGTTACCTTAATGAACACAGGGCGAAACGCCTAACGCTGAACTGGGTGAGCTGGGGGCAAACAAAGTACTGAGAAAAATCATGTTCAAAGTATCCTTCTCATAGAAGTTATCATTTGTCCTGGCGAGAATATAGAAGGATTTTTTCAAATGCTGCTGCCACTAAAACATATGCTGTTTATATTTGTCAGGTAAGCGATGTGGATACATAGATATGACAGATACATTTGTCAGATTCAATCTCTTGCCTGCTAAGATATCCCATACCCACCCCCGGCCACTTGAGAGGGGCACAAATTCTCCTTTTGTAAATCAAGGTGGGCTTAAAGGTAAAACTTATATTTTCTCAAACAAACTTGTAGTACTTATGGTGATGGTTATTTTCAGTTTTTGTTTTGCTTTAGAGAGACTATTGGCTAACTTTGAGGATGTATGGGTCAGGAAAATTCTAGAGAATGTGCTTCATGAGGGCTTCATTAAATGGTTGAGTCAACAATGACCCAGAGATAGCAGTAGGGTTGAAACCTGCTTAGCAATATCATTTTATTACCAGACTGGCCAAGAAGTGGATCAGACTAGACATGTTCTTCTGAGGAAAACAGGTGATGTAATTTTTCCCTGCCATTCAAAAATGAGAAAATAAAGAATCTACCCCCCCCAACCTCTCCAATCAAGTTTCAGCAAAAGTAGACTAAAGACACCCTTTTCCAACGTAATGAACTGTATGTTGATTGATCAGTGCTGCACTTTTAAGTGAGGGATTTGAAGGAATGAACAGATGAATGCACTTGACTAGTATAGAACAGTGGACATGGTAGACCAGCACAGTGGTGAAGACAGAGAGTTTGGGTATTGACCTGGGCTCAGATTCCAACTCTGTCATTTATTATCTGTGAAATTTTAAGCAGGTGTTTAAACTTACTTGGTGAGCCTCAGTTTCCCCATCTGCAAAACTGGCCTTCTGATAGTACCTACTCTGTAGGTGGTATGAGGATTACATAAGACAGTATGTGTAAAATTCTTAGGCCTTTGTGAGTACTCAGCAAACATAGTTATTGTAATCACTGATTGTATCTTGCGAGAAAGGAGTGAATTACTAGTAAGTGCATTCGGTCACTTGAGCCGTGGGACTGCTCCTAAAATGGTTGCTCTGGTGACCAGAGATACTCGTTATGCCTCATTTGGGTGTTGCCCAAGTCAACATGTCTCAAAAACTGTTCCATAATTTGGCTGTTATTAGGTATATACGATGAAAAGTTCCCATAATTAGATAATTTGGGGTTTGCGTGACTTTTTCCAAACCTGTATTGTGCTCCTGAGCCCCGTGAGTCTCCAGCAGAGGCGCTGCCCAGCCTGCGTAAACACGGCATCCTCCTCCTCCGATTCCTGGAAACACACTTTGGGAGAAACACCGATGTCAGGGCATGTCGAAATAAACTCCTTGCGTGTGGCACACCCTTCAAATACGTTTTTCCTCCCTTGGGAACAGTTGGAATCCAAATGACATATCCCAGCATGATTTACCACCCGGGCAATATTTTGACACCCAAATCTAAACCCACAAATTTCAGATAGAGCCTTGTTTAGACCCCAGGCTAGCATTTGGGCCTGTGGATCTTAGGGCTTTTCTGGGTCAGCTTTCCAGGGCTTATTCAAGCCCCCTGTGTGCTGGAAGTCAGTCATCCCTGAGGAGGTACAGGAGGCTCTGTGCTTGTGCCTTGAGGCCCAGTCTGGCCTCTAATCTCGCAGCCTCATCTCCAGCTGTCCCCTCCTTTCTCACCCTGTGGTCCAGCCATGTGAAGTTCTCTCGGTTGTGTGGAAGCCTTCCCTCCCACCCCCGGCACCTTCCACACATCTCTTTCCTCTGTCGGGAACATCCTGTCCTCCACCCTCTACTCCCAGCCTGGTTCCCTCTTGCTCATCTGTCAAGCCTGAGCTCCAGGACCATTTGCTTCCAGAAGCCTCCGCAGACCACTCGGTCTGGGGGAGGAGCCTCTCCCGTGCGACCCTGCAGAGCCCAGTGGAAGCTTTTGTTATTTTCCACAATCTTTTCTCACTTGTTTTCCCTCTAGACTCTAAAATGCTTTACACAGTTTGTTTATTGAGATATAATTTACATACGGTGAAATGCTCAGATATTAATCTACCGCCCAGTCAGTGTTGTGAAAAGAGTATCAAGGCACAGAACATTCTGTCACCCCCGAAAACTCCCTTTGTACCCCTTTCCAATCGACCCCCACCCCCAGAGCAGCTAGTCATCTGCTTTCCATCACCACAGAGTAATTTTGCTTGTTCTAAAAAGGCATGGGCTGGAATCAGACACTCTGTACCTTTCTGTGTGTCCAGCTTTTCTCCCTCAGCACGCTATTTTGGAGACACAGCCATGTTGCACGAATCCGTGGTTGGTTCTCTGAATGACTGAGTCATGTTCCATTGAGGAACATGCACAGTCTCCGTAGCCCTTGTGTTGATGGACGCCTGGCTTGTTTCTAATTTGGGGCTATTAAGAATAAAGCTGCATTTAACATTCTTGTGCAGCCTTTTTGTGAACTATGTTTTTATTTCTCTTGGATAAATACCTAGGGGTAGAATTGCAGCTGAGAACTGGGAAACAGCTTGCATTGTCCTGACTACAGACTTCCCTGGTGCTGAGACCAGGTCTTGTTCGGCTGGGTTTCCCTGGTGTCCAGCCCAGTGTAGGGCACACACCAGACACTCGGTGTTTATTGATGAATGAACGGATAATAAGCTCAAACCAGTTTTCATTCTGACAGCCTCACTCATCGCTGAATGTTTTGTCCATCAAGGAGATAGAAATTTTATTGGCTAAATGTGGGTTCATTATAGGCAGGCAAAAAACAGGGAGAACAGGGCTCCCTTCCCACCTGCTCTTGGGCCTGCCTCCCTTGTTTCAGGTGACAGTGTGTGCAGGTGCAGTTAGCTGTACAGGTTGACATGGGCCACAGAAGGGTCCTGAGCACCAGTAGCCACCAAGCTCACTTCCTACAGTTAAAACTCCCAACACTCCCATTCAAGACCCTCCCAGACATACTTTTTCAGCCCCGCTACCCCTTGGTTTACCTGCATGAACCTTATTTCAGCAAACTTGACACCTCCCCTTTCTTCATGGCATTTAGCACTTTCTCACCTTTACAGTGGTCACAGACTCACCTGGAAGAGCTCCCACACGTGGCTACCTCTACCTGTTGACATCCTGGTCAGCCTTCAAGGCTCAGTTCAGATGCTTTGTCCTCTCTGAAGCCTGCCTCACCCACCCCATCTGCAAGCTCTCCCTCTCTGGAGGCTCTGTGAAGTGGTGTCCACCTGTGAACAGTGTTCATTAGCCATTTAGCAGGATATCCTGCCTTTATTGTACTTATGTGTGTCTGCATCTTCCTACTCTGTGGGGTAATAGGCTCGTCTGGGTCAACGTGCTCAGTGGCCCTCAGCAGTCTGGTAGGAGCTGTGGCTGCTGGTCGCTGAGAGAGCGGCTGAGGCTACTCGTGATGATCCTTGCTCTTGGTGGCTGATTCCACTAAAGAGAAGTTAAATTCTACAGCAGGGCTATGGTTCCTTCTTGAGAAAAGTTGTTTACAGAAGAGAATCTATATGCAAAGAGGAGGCTGTTATACAAACTTGGGGATTCATGTCACCTGGTGGACACGTAAAGGAAATTAGCTTTCTTTAGTCACAGGTCACATGTCTCACATGTCGTTAGGAAGCACGAATGTTGACAGCTAGAGTAGCTCCATATACCAATTTTAAGTCATTTCCTACAGGGAGAGATGGCTGCAAGGAGTAGAGCAGTTTATCCTGTGACATACATGCTTTGTTTTGTTTTGAGACGGGGTCTCGCTACCTTGCACAGGCTGGCCCCCAACTCCTGAGCTCAAATGGTCCTTCTGCCTCAGTCTCCCCGGTAGCTGGGACTAAGCCATGCCTAGCTGTTTGTTCTCTTTTGATTGCTGTTTTGGTAGTTTAAAGTCCTAGTTTTGCCTCTGTTCTACAAACTGCCTGCTTTCATAATTGCAAAATTCCCCAAAATATTTCAAGTTTAATTTCCAGAAATGTAATAGAGTGATCTTTACTATGATAACAAACATAAATGTAAAAAGAACATCCAAGAGCATGAAAATCCACATTGAACAAAACATATTTTCTGTATATTATGTTGTACTTTAAAAATTATAATCATTTCTGAGTGACATAAACTTAAAGCTGTAGTTGGGAAAGATATTTCAGGGTTTGGTTTCTTAGCAAATGTTATTTCAAACAAATAAGAATTATAAAATCAATGCTTCTTGTTTTTAAAAAGAAAAAAAATTCTTATATTGCCCTGAAAACAATAAATACCAATTTCTCAAAACAGAATAGGCCTATAAGTTCTTTGACATCTCATAATTTTGTAGTTGATCAAGAGAAAAAAACACTCATTTGTAGATCTTTAAAGTAAAGAATTGGATGCCAATTTTTAAAAAGTCTCGGTAATAACATAATTGTTAAGAAGCAGGTAGAACTAATTAGCTTGGGTGTATTATATTTAATTGCTTCCCTCTCTCTGGCTTAAAGAAAAACACTGCATCTTGTATGCTTAAGAATTTTAACAGCTGTTTTTCCCTCTGCTGAACCAGTAAGAAGTAAATGCAGCATTAAAATTCCTAGGTTGATTTCCAGCCTTATTCAGCTGGCAGAGAAATGAATTTGATTCTTCTCCTCTCAGCAAAATGAGAGGCATAACTCTTTTGGTGTGGGTAGGGTCACGGGGCAGGCAGTTCCCAGAAAGTCGGCTTTTTTGCTGTGCCCTGGTCTCTAGATCTTTAAGAGGAATTCAGTGTCACGAGAGCACCATCCTGTCCTTGTAGCTGGAGACCTACATGTCATTTAAGTCAGCAGTCCCTGCTTCTTAACAGGAACTCCAAGATTTGAATATCTTAATTTGTTTCAGTTATTTAAAAATTGAACTTGATATATATTTTTTGTCTACCTGAATATATTATGGACAATTTCAAACATATACCAAATTAAAATATAACAACCACTCACACACCCATCACTCAACTGCAAAAAATTGGGAACTTAAGACCAGTTGTGTTTCATCTAGACTTTAACCCCTCAATACATCCTGTATTATTTTGAAGCAAATTCTAAAAATCATCTGTAAAACATTTATTCATCCATAAATATTTTAGTATTTGTCTCTAAAAGATAAAGCTCTCTTTTAAAAACCATTATGACAACTAGGAAAAAATGAACAATAATTTCATAGTATCCACATATAGTCATATGTTTAAATTTCTAATTCTTTCATAAATGTCCTGTGTGTGTGTACTTTTTCCAATTTGTTATTTTTGTCTCAGATCCAAATAAAGACCACACATTACAGTTCTGTTGTAGTTCAATGCATTTTTTGATATAAAAGTTGTAATTATGAAAAATGTCAAACTTACAGGAAAGTATAGAAAATATGTATTAGCCATGCACTTAACAAAAATTAACCTTTTGCCCTATTTGCTTCAGATCTCTCTTTGCCTTTTTGCTTTCTCAAAGAAATAAAGTGTTGTAAATACAGCCAAAGTCCCTCCCCCCTTTTTCCTTTGTTTCCTACTCCTAGTTAACCAAAATTCTAAAATTGGTGTATATCATTTCCACAGTATGTTCTTGCCACATGTATGTATCCATAAACAATGACACATCATTTTTTATTTTTAACATCTACATAAGTAGCTATTTAATACACATATACATATCTTTTTGCAACTTGCTTTTTTCACCCAACATACATATGCAGACACATAGAACAAATTGTTCCTTTTAAACTGCTATATATTATTCCATTTTATGAATAAATACCAATATATTCATTACCCTATTAATGTGCATGTAGGATGTTTCTAATTTTTTCCTATAACAAATGATGCTCAGTAAACACCCTTTTAGGCACATCTGCTTGGGCACATGAATGAGTGTTTATTTAGAGTGTAACACCTAGAAGTGGTGAAGATGTCTTCAGTTTTGCCTGGTATGACTGATTTCTTTCTAAAGTTGTTGCACAATGTAACTATCACCAGCAATATATGAGAATTCCAGTTTCTCCAGATCCTACCCAACACTTAGTATTGTTAGGCTTTTACAATTTTTGCCAATATTATGGGCATGAAATGGCAACTCATTCTTTCAATTCATACTTCTCTGATTACCAATGAGATTTAGACCATTTTGCATTTATTGCCTTTCTAGAGTTCATCTTCTGTGAATTTCCTGTTTGTGAAAGTTTTTTTCTAACAGCAGATTTTAGAATTTCAAAAATGTCCATTCTTAATTATATAAACAAATTAAGTCTTTTTGAAGGGGCTCAATATATTTTGTGCTTTAAGAGATTTTCAGAGAAATCATATTTACAAGTACATGTGGACACTTTGAGATTGGAAAAAAACATTTGTGGGAGCTAGACTCTTTCAAGATGGAGAAAAAGCAACTGCAAGTGCAGAAAGTCCTCCAAATGTTGTTATTGACTACACTGTTCCATCCTGCTGAGACTTTAACCATCTGTCTGATTTCTCATTTGCATACTTCTTTCCCACTTCTCACTACATTTTCCTCCAAAGCTCCTATACCTCTCTCAATAACTTACCAATATTATTTTATACACACTCAATACAGCCAGTATCTGTCAGCTTTTTGTTTCCTGGAAGTTTTGCTTTTAGGATCCTCTGTCCTCCTGTTCCCCTATAGACGCATTGCTCTCCCTGGGCCAGCCCTTCACATCTCTCCTGCGTTGAATCCTCTGTGCCCTCAACTCCATGCTTCCTCCTGTATGATAAATCCCTTTATTTGATGGGACATATCTCCAGGACTCCCCTAACATAAGGTCTAATGAAGGTAAATTTTTTCTGGATTGGCTGAAATGTCTTTTTCATTTCACTTATTTATTTTTTCTACTCTGACACTTCTTTTTCATAATTTGGGCCTAGAATTCTAAATAAAAGATTATTTTCCTTCTCAATTTTAAAGGATTTGATTCTTCCACTTTCCAGAATTGCTGTTGAGAAGTCTGATACCTTTCCCATTCCTGATCCTCTGTAACCTGTTCTCACCTTCTGGATAATTTTAGAATTGTCTTTTTATCCTCTCTCGTCTGAATTTTATAATATGCCTCAATGTGGTCTTTTGTTAAAATCATTTTTACTGGTTATTTATTAGGCTTTTTTCAATCTAGAGACATGTTTCCTTCAGTTCTGGGAATTTTTTTTTTCTTCTTTTAAAAAATATTGCTTCTCTTCAGTTTTATCTTACTGGAACTGTTTCTAGTTGGAAGTCGGACCTCTTAGATCCTCTGATTTTTTTTTCCTTCTATTTTCATTTCTTCTTCTTCTTTTTTTAACTTTCTGGTAATTTTTATGTCCTTAACCTCCTACTGTTCCATCGACTTTTTAAAAAATTTAGCTAGCATTATTTTAACTTCCAAGACATTTTCCTTGTTATAGTTCCTATTTTATGGAGTCTTGTTTTAGGGCTGAAATATCTTTTATATATTTCTTTGAAGACAGTAATTATGGTTTTTGAAAGTTTTCTTCAGTTTTGTGTGTTCGTGAGTTGTGTTCTGTTTTCTCCAGGTTAGGTTTGTCTCTGTGTTTACTTTAGGCTCCCACGTTCATATTTCACAGTAAACCTACTTGGATTGGTGTGGGGTTTAATTAAATGAGATGTGTACACAGTACGTAGAACACTGCCTGGCATTTGGTAAGTACTCCATACGTTATGTTGTTTTTGTAATTTTAAAGGTTTTCCACAGCCTGGCTATTTATATTTATAGATCACCTTGAAGCACCTTAAAAATAAATGTAAATATTGAACGTTTTGGGGAGAAAGTGATAAAAATATAAAAGGTTAGTGTTCTAAGAAACCTGAGAAATCTTTCAGTTCAAGAATTTTTGTACCTTCCTCTATTTCAATCAGTTTTGAGAAGTGGCCCAAGTAATATATTAGAAATAGTAGAGCAACTACTACAGTTTGGAAACTACTAATGTTTGATATGTATCATTATAAATTAGAGAAAATTCAACTTTGTCCTCATAGTACCAATTCTCTTCCTCATTTGCATTCTGACATACTTTTACATGGAAAGAAGAGCTTAAAGTTACTGCTTTTGCCTCGGCATTGCTAATTCTTTATAGCTTATTTTGACCTGTGTCACACTCTATAATTTGGGTAAATCTATGGGAGCACAAATCATCCTGAGGGTCGTGGTGGGGAAAAGTTAAGGACTGACTGCTATCTAGTTCAAGTGCCAAAGTTTACAAATCAGGAAATGGAAGTTCTAGATGTGATTATTACCCAGGGCCAAACAATGGTAGTAGCTTAACAGAAGCTCTGTAATTCAATTCTATTCTTGAACATATTTTCAGTTTGATTCTACCAAGAAGACAAGGATTTGACTAAATGAAATTTTAAGGTCCTTTACAAACATAAGAATCCAAATTGGTGATTCTCCATGACGCTAAAGTAGATAGAATTTTCAAATTAGACATTCACTAATTCTTTCATTTAACAGCATATACTGAAATCTATGATTATGACCTCAAATCTACTTTGCTATTATTGGACTTGCTGCACTATTTTTATTTCCTATTTCTTAAATGTTACTTTTTTTTTTCTTAGCTTTAAATGAACTCAAATGTAAAAGATTAAAGAATAGGAATCCAAATTCCAAGAGAACCTTGTCCATTCATTGCTAAGGTCAAATACACCAGGGTATAAAATGAGATATTTTCTGAGTTATATTTTACCTAGAAGATGTTATTAGATTTTTCTAGGCAAGAGCAAAGACCATACCTGAATCAGTATCATTTTTTTATGGGTAGCTATAAACTCAAATGAACCTTATCAATTTTATGGCATAGGTTCACACAATTTGTGTGTCTTTGTAAATAGATATAAACCCATACATGCACTAGCCAATGACTTGTCACACAGTTATATTAAAATTGACCTAAATATATTTGGCATCCAGAAGAGGCCTCTAATTTATTGCCACAGTGTTCCATGTATTTCAAATGCATAGAAGCTAGGCTGTTGGAACAACAGAGAGCCCTTTATAATATTATAGTCCAAATATATGGAAAGCTATGGACATAAAAAAAAAGTTACCATGGAAATTTTCAAACATAAAGTGGAGAGAATTGTTTAATGCAATGCCATCTACCCACAGTTCAATGCTTTTTCTCTCTTCTCTCACATTGAGTTATCTTAAAGAAAATCCAGGACATTCTATCATTTCTTCCCAAAATACTTCAATATCTTTCTTGAAAAGATAACGACTCTTTTTAAAAACATAACCACAATATCATTATCACACCTAAAAAATTTAACAATTGTTACTTAAAATCATACTGTTAATACTTGAATTTCTCTGTCTCATAAATGTTTTTCCGCCTTGGTTTGTTGAATTGAAATCCAAATAATTTCACATATTGCACTTGGTACATCTCTTAAGTCTCTTTTAATTTAAAATTCTCCTGCTTTTTTCTTTTTTAATCTTACAAATATTGGTTTAAAAGACTGGGTTGTTTATTTGTCAGAAAAACCGGGTCATATGTTTCCAAAAACTTTCCCACATTCTGGATTTTGCTGATTGCATTCCCAGGGTGTCATTTAACATATTCTTCTGCCCTTATATTTCCTGTAAACTGGTAGTTGGGAATAGACCTGTGATTAGATGTAGGCTTTATTTTTTGACATGAAAAAAATCTCCATAGATAATGGTGTAAATTTCCTATCTCATCCCATCCTGCGGCTCACAATGTCTGTTTCTCGTTTTGTGATATTAAGATTGATCTGTCCATTACAAAGCTTCCCATTGGCTTTTCTCCTAATGCTTTCAGCAGTCCTTGATGATTATTGGCTGGGTCCACTATAGACATCACAGACAGGGTTATGAGTTATGAATTTGGAAAATGTCACCTATTTCCAGCTTCTCACTCCTGACTTGTTCTGTCATCTTGGTCATTTGTTGTCCCTTTATTCATCTATAAAAGATTTGTGATTCTCTAATGCGCTATTCTCCAAAGTATATTACATGGTGCACAACGCTATAAGGTATAGTGAGAAAAGGCCCCCCGAGTTTGGGGGATAGCTGCCCACTGTTTCTTCTTCTGAGAGATTTAGAATACACGTGAGCCTTTTAAAGATTCTGAGAGATCTGTCAGTTAAGAGACTTGATTTATGCAGAGTTTCAACTTATTTGACCAATGCAGTTTTTTTTCATTAATACCTATTAGAATCCTGTTGACAGAAACGTACTTTGAAATGCATCTCAAGGAAGAGGGGAAGGTAGAAGGCCTTCCCCTTATCCCACGGGGGCCTGCTGATGTGCAGGTCCTGGCTCTGTAACAGTGGCACGATGCTTCTTGGGAGAAGCAAGAGTGTGAGAGTGAATTAAAGTTCAGACAGCAGAGAGGACTGATGTATCATGTCATGCATGTCACCTGTTAATATAATCTCATCTTCATTGTATTGATTGCTTTAATTGCTGTATCTCTTCTCAGCATTGCTTATATAGCCAATATAGACTACTCTAAATATGTTAAATACTTGTAAGAAAATAAATTCTAACTCTCACATTCACAACTTTAAAAAAAATTGACACAATTTGCTTCTTTACAGATTTATACATGTACACACCACACACACACACACACACATACACACACATGCACAGCCCAAAGCACACTTCAGTTATTTTGTTTCAGGTGCAGGATTGGCACATGAGGAATAGAAAAGGGAATCATAACACTAATTTAGATTGTTTGCTTCAGATGTTAACTCCAGACTGATACTCATGCCAGAGCCTCACATCCTGTTTGTGGCTCACTATGGAAAATTGAGTTGAGCAAAATTAGGGACAGAGACCAATTTTCCTTTGCTCTGAGGATTCCTCGAGCTCTGTACAATAAATGTTTTCCATTAGAAGGAAAATGTTGTGCTTTAATGCTCCTGAGAGAAAATAGCGATTGCCAGTAATGCCATCAGGAAACGATTTTTTAAATGTTTCAAAGTGTAAGCATGAGTCAATCATTAAATAGGGAATACAACTGATTTTGCAGAGTTGGGACATTAATGATAAAATCATTTTTTAAAGGTAGAATTATTCTAGGAAAGTGTGAATTTCAATTTTAGGAACATGCACAAGGGATATAGTAATAAGTACAAGTCAGAATGCTTGATTGAAATAAGCAAGAACAGAGTCAAGGCTCAGAAGACACGAAGTTCTGTTTTGTGACCTTTGTTGGGGAGGATGGAATAGGATAAGACACAGTGAGGGTGGAACAACGCGTCATCGATGATCTCAACAGCAGACTAAACACGCTTGGCACAGCCCTGGGCTCTGGGTGTCTGGCCATTGGGAACGCTGGTGAGCTAAGTTCAGACCTTGACAGTTGATGTTTATGATGAAAGTTGTACTGGTGCTTTTAGATTTAAATAAAACTTTCATTTCAAAATGATCATGATTTAAAATGCTTTTCTATTCAAAAAATTCAGAAAAAGGCAAAGATGACGTTAATTAAATATTTTGAAAATACAGACAACCCTTTTCTACTTGTCACAAACCTCTTCTTTATGACAAGTTACTTCTAAGTTCGCTGTTCATCGGAGAGGGGACCAAGTGCAGATTTTGACTGTGGATGTTATCTTCCAGTCATTAGTTAACTTTCCCAAACACTGTCCTTTGAGGATTGTGTGTGGGCTCACCTCAAATACGGGTTGTTGGGAAAGACTCAAGCTACAGGGCTGGGTCAAGTGTCACAATTACCTTAAAAACATAACTTTAAATGCAACTTCAGGTGATGAATTTGATTGCATTTCTTGAGTATAAAGCAGTTGGAAAATGGATTCATTTTTTGTATCTCTAAAATACTATTTGGTGGATCACTGGATCCAAACACAAATGTAAAAATTCATGTACAACATAATAAGTTTAAGAGGCCTTAAGGTTGATTTCAGTTCAATCATTCACAAACTGAAGCCCAGAGAGGGAAAATGGTTTGCTAAAGGTTACATTTCATCTTGTAGTTTAAAAGATTTCATTCATTTCATAGTTCAGGAGTCATTTTATTCACTCTCAATATGACATATAGTTGCATTTTACACACTGAGTTTATAGCCAATTATCTAGTTGAAAGAATAATAAAAATGGTGAACTGATGGAGGGAAGGCTGATTCTCTTCACTTTTAGTTAGAAATTTCAAATTTTGGGTGAGCAATGTGTGAAAATGATAAAACCACAATGTCGACCAACAGGTTGCAACTCAGAGTTAAAGACTGGGAGATTCAGAGAACTGCCTCCCCACATGCATGTCCCTTAATAGCGTGGGTATTTTCTGCCCCATAGACCCATAAGAAAAACGACTGGTGCCAGCCAAAATGTGTATACCTGTAATTTTTAAAAACTGTATTAGGAGACTAACTTAGACCACCACAGTGGTCCTCATAATGTGAATATGGAAATTTCTTATGGAGGCTAACATTTTAGTGTGTGAACAAAAGCTCAGTTATGTAGCAGAAAAAAACCCTGAAACAAGATTCTACTTTTCCACTTGGGTTAGCCAGGCTTTGGGTCTTTTATGTGTTTCAGCTTATTTTTCCTTATTTTAAGGTTAATAATACTCACTCTGTTTAGTTTCCAGAGATATGGTAAAGATCAAATTATTTCTTTTGTGCCAAGAGTGAAAGTTGTGTTGAGACACCTGGTTGAGAGGTTCTTTGTAGTTTGAAGTTTTGTTTTATTATAGTAGTATTTGGTTTTTAGTTGACCAAATTATGATTTTATTAATATTTCTTTGCTTGTTAAAAATAAGGTATTCCATTTTATGCCCATCAATTTTATAGGCATTTTTGATCACACATGAAATTGGATGATTAATTTGACTCCCCAAGAATTCTGCTTTCTGAATCAGTGAGGCTTAATTTTAACAAATGATTTTTCAATTTAGAGTTCTGTATGATGGTCCTACTCTCTAGGGTAGAAAGTGTGGGAAAAGGTGGCTGGCCTTGAGAAATATGCAACTGCTGTGCTGGAGTTCTTGCAGGGTTGAAATGGAGTCATAAAATCAGAAATCACAGAACAGTTTCTAATTTCAAAGACAGACTGCCTGACCTTGCCTACATAGTTCAGGTAGAAACCAAGAAGGAACATGGAGAAGGAAATTGAGTTCCCGTCCAGGTGACACACAACCACAGCAATATCCAGTAATACATCTGGAATTACAATGTGGGCTGTTCACCTTAGGGCCCAACAAGCTGTCACCCAGAAATGTTTTTTTTCTGTATTCTTATTCTCATTTGAAAAAGTTCTGATTAAACCTCTACACTCTCCCTACGCGCGCGCGCGCGCGCGCGCGCGCGCGCACACACACACACACACACACACACACACACACACACACACACACACACACACACACACACACACACACACACACACACACACACTAGCCAACCCCCTTACCCCCATTCATTTTTAGTTCTCTAGCATCCTGAACTAGAGCCTACAATTTAACTTAAAAGAATTCTTTCTGACACACATTGTGTTCTTTGGCTCTTTTTGAACAAATCTTCCTTTGAAGTCATTAAGGGGACTTTCCAGATACCTAGACTCACCACTGTTTTGGATTTTTTGCTTCATGTTTCACACCCCAGAGGAAGGAAACTTACATGGATTAAGGGCTTCCAGTGTGCCTGGAATTGTCCCATTTGTCAGCAGTCACCTCCCGGCTGCCTCATTCCATGTATGATTTTTCATTCTCAATGTAGTAATTCTTGTGCCTGGCTGGACCTTGTGTTGGCAAGGGGGCAGCACCGTGGTGGCTTAGGGGACCTATTCATTCCATCAGAATCGGCTAGATGGACATTTTGGAGAATTTTTCTTAAGTTGTGTAATATTAAACAACAGTTTAACTGGAATTATTTGTGTTTAGAGGTAAAGTGGCTTCATTCAATGGCTGGGAAAAGGAATTGAATTTGTGAACGTGTGTCGTGACTACAGACAGGCATACTTTGTCCCCCAAGGTGGTAAAATAGGATGGAGAGCATTCTAGCTTGATTTGTAGTGTTGCCCTGATAGTGAAATCATTGCCTGGGGATACTTGTGTCTGCCTGATTGAATAAGGGAGGTTCCTAGTTCTCTAATAATTGTTGTGTCAGTCTTGAGAAGCTTAAAATGCCTTTTTTCACTTTTGCTTGCTTTTTGTGTGTGTGTGTGTGTGTGTGACTCTTCAAGATGTAGTATTTAAGGAAGGAAATTATTATTAAACATCCAGGGTCTCTTAATTCAGACAGATGGTCAAGGCATTTCCGGCACAATGAGAAATAAGTATCCCGAGCATCTTGGTCAGAGGAGCAAAGCGTCTCTACATGGCAACGGTCCTCTGAGTTCAGATCTACATTACTTCCTACCTGTGAGATGTAGGGTTCAACTAGCCTGAGCCTCAGTTTTCCATCCTGTAAATTGTTGGTTACAACATTTTGAGGCTTAAAGAGATGATGAAGGTAAAAGACCTGGGACAGCCCATGTGCCCAGAGAAAGCATTCTATAAATGGGGGTAGTTAGAGGCATCTTCAGGAGCTATGTTTTCATTAGTTCGTTCCTGGTATTTGAGGTACAGGATTTGGAATCAGGGCAAGTAGAATCAAGTCACCCCACTGTGGTGAATTTTTTGTGTGTGCCCATTGGCATCTGAAGGGTCACGGATGGCCTAAACTTTTGAGCAGAGCTGGCGTGCAGACTCCACCCCTCCCCTCCTCCTCCCCACCCTCCCCTCCTCCAGGGTCTCCTTTGCTTTGGAGCACAGGTCAGCCCTTGAGACCTTCCTCCAGGTGACCATTGTGTACTTCCTGTGGCCCTGGCCCTGGCCATCCCCCCCTGTCTCCTGTCAGAAAGCATGAGGTGTAGCAGAGGCCACCACCTCCCCAAAGATGGAGCCTGGTAGGAACATTTTGCCTTCATTCCTGCCAAGCCTTGCTTACTACTTTCTCTAGCAACCAAAGATCCTCGCCAGGAGGGCAAAGCTCATGAGCAATTTTGTCATTAGCCTGCCAGCCTGTATGTATATTCGTGTAAATAATGGAGGCTTTGAATAAAAGGTGGCTAGGGTTGGCATGGCCTCTTCTTAATGACTGAGAAAAGAACAGGTGGGCTTCAGGGCTGTCCACCCTGCCTACCCACCTGGACCTCCATGTCCACTCTATATTTTGCTGCAACAGAAGCTGGTTATTTGTAATTTTTCCACGTGGCTGAGCCTCAGGGAGCATGGTCAGTGGAACAAGTACAGAGAAAATGGTTTGCAGCAAGTATTTTTCTTTCTTCAATCAAACCCCCTTTGTCTCTCCTTTAAACCATGATATCAGAACGTTTTTACGAGAAAAAGGGGAGAATACACAGTGCCCTGCTGTTGCTAGGTAACCAGAAAAAACCCAAATCCGGTCATAGTCGATACTGGCATGATTTTTCCCTAGGAACCCGGCTACTCTTGCTTTGTGTACTCTTGCTTTAGTACTTACATTGTGTAGTATTAACAGACTTGTATAATGGTGAGGCTAGAGAGTCTCTTTCATTTTTCAACTTCTTTCTCCCCACTTCTTGCCTACGTCTGCAAAGTCCCAGATATGTTATTTGAGTCTTGAGGTCAATTCTTGACTTTGAGATATTCTGAGGGAAGGTGCTGTGCATATGTAGATATGGTTTATTACACAGAGCTGGAGTATATACTGTATTTCCAAGGCCTCCACCCATTTTAAAAAATAAATGGGCACCCCCGTCTCAGCAGTAGCAGTGATTTAACCTCTCACGAGTGGTAACTGGTCTTTATTCACTTGACACTTCTCTGGGAGTATTTTGTAAAGGTAATTTTTAGCCACAGGAGACACTTGTGCACACAGCTGAACACATCTTAATTGATATTGATGAAAATGTTAGATAGCAGTTATGGTCCTTTCTCCCTGGGCTCGGCCATGCTCTCTATGGCTGCCTATATGGCCACTGCATTTCCCAATCTCACAGAGCTCGGAGCCTGAGACGTCTACCTGCAGGTCCCATAACTCTCCTGTAACCTGTGCTGTCTGTCTTTTGCAGATTTGGACACCTCCCAGGCCGCGTCCCCAACCCCCGATGACTCACATTCACACCACCCTCAGCTGCAGACATTCATAACAGAAGCAAAGCTAAATCTACAGACAATGACCAGACAAGACGGGGAAATTGGAGATGGAGCTGAAGAAAATATTGTTTACCTCTAATTGTATTGTCATTTTTCCAAACAAAACAAAACACTGGCACTTTTGGGAGAAACTTTTTTTTTTTCCATTCCTTATGTATGTGTGATTGTCTATGTCCAAATTGCTTTAAGAATAATATTTAATATTTCATGCAAGTTCATTTTGGGGGCATGAGTCTTATAATTAAATTATTGAAAGCAGCCCTGTTTGTATAATCTTTTAACTTATCACACCTAACTTCAGACTTCTGGAGGAGAAACTAACTTGAATTAGCTGAAGCATTTTAAAAAGTTGTTTTGACCCTACAATAAAATTCCACATTGCATTTTCTGCTGGATCATCTGGATTTCAAAATGTCTTTTAAGATTTCAATGACGCAATTTGGATTTACAGAGTGATATTCACATCGGATGACCTTGCATGGTCCCAGCAGTTGCTTATCAAGAGTAGCCTTAGTGCCCAAAAAGGCAGAAGAGGATGTGGGAAAGGCCTTTCCTTGGCTAGTTTTTATGTGCTAATTTCCTTTGGGGTCATCTCTTTTACAGTCACCATTCAACCAAGGTGTCCTGCCTGGGCACCTGTTGTGATTGGTCAGCCACTGTGCCAGAGACATGGTCCGGACACACTTAGGACCTGAGGTGTGTGCTTTGCAGACATGCTTTCTCAGTCCTGTTGCTGCTGGGGTGGGGGTGGGAGATCAATCCGCAGTTCAGCATCATCTTTCAACACAGCCCAGAAGTCCAGAAGTCCAGACCCCCCAGCAAGTCAATTGTGATGTAAATAGTGAAATTCCTTTAGAGGCCTCACTCCTGTCAGCTGGCTTGTCCCTGCTGGCACCTAGAGCACCAACAACCACCACTCACTGGAAGAAACTCTTCCCTGCATGTTTTTGAGGACAAAAACTGCTCACTCTTGGTGAAGCTTTCTGCCTGGATACAGTTTTCCTCAAAGGAAAACTGGTACATCCTGCCTTCAGAGTAATATTGGTCTCTGCTTGAGAAACCAGGAAATATTTTCATCTTGTTCAGAATTACTTGTATATGTTTTGGTGTCAATAAATATCTTTTACCTCGTTATTTTACTTTGTCATTTTAATATTAAGCATAGGACCATAATAAAACATTTCATACACACATACAATCTCTTCTTATGAAAAGTGAAAATAAAGGAGGACTATTAAATTCATTTAGAATTGTAGCACTTACTGGGAGAGAGATGTGATAGGAAGGGAAAAAAATTCACCCAGATCCCTGTGTCTTTTTTTTTTTTTTATTCTTCTACTAAATTTGTAAGTTGTATGTCTACATTATATTTTCACTTAGGCAAAGTAAAATCTTAGTTTTTAAAAAAGCCTTTTCTGGGCCATTCTTTTTCTGACTTTTGCTGCTTCTGACTATTTTTGTCATAATTATCTTAAAAAAGTTCAGTGAGTAATCTTTTCACAGAATAGATACAACTTATTAAAATTCTAGTCAATCACTTCATCTCCAAGCTGAACTCCTAAATTATAAGATGCATCTCCCATCCCTAAAAACATCTAGAAAGAGAACTCTGTTTTTCCTCTTTCCCTAATAAAGTCTATTCCAGAATCCTATATCTCTTGTATGAAAAGCATATAGATATTTCAGTCTAAACCCTTGCTCCCATAGTTATAAATATCTTCCCTCTTTTCGTGACAGTGGATATAGAAATAGTGAAAATATGTAAAGATGTTCAAAATCCTTATGAGTTTCTTTAAAAATATGTGTGCTCAGCCAATTTTCAAGTCCTACAAATCTGAGGTCTTCACACAGTCCCCCTGGGGAAGCCTGAGCTTTTTTTTGAGATACCTGTACTCATAGATTCCTCTTGGTAATGCTCTTATTTAATATGGCTTTTCAATCAAATATAACTAAATTTCAAAGCTTTCTTAATAATTCCTTCCTTTTCACTTTGTCCTCACTATGTAATGAGCTCAGATCCTGCTATGGTCTGAACATTTGTGTCTCCCCAAATGCATACTTTGAAAACCTAGTCACCAATGCATTGGTTTTAGGAAAGTGATTAGATCATGAGGGCAGAGTCCTCAGGAACGGGATTACTGCCCTTATGAAAGAGGCCCCAGAGAGCTTGCCCCTTCACCATGCGGAGGATGCAGCAAGAAGACACCTTCTATGAACCAGGAAGTTGGCCCTCACCAGACACCGAAGCTGCTGGTGCCTCGATCTTGGACTTCCCAGTCTCCAAAACTGAGAAATAAGGTTCTGTTCTTTATAAGCCACCCAGTTGATGGTATTTTGTTGTAGTAGCCCAAACAGATTAGGACGGATATCAAGAGAGAGTCACTATGTGACTCGAGTATAAATTTACGTAGCCTAAGAGAAGACCACTCTATTTCCCAAGATCATAGATGAGTTTACCTCAAAGGATCTACTTTTCCCACCAAGTTAAGAACTTATAAAAATCATCCATCCTTTAGAGATTTGTCCTGGAAAGAAAAGCAATGTTTTTGCTCTGTCCCTTCCAAGCTACATGAGTTTATGCGTTGTCTCATTTGGAGTCCGAGCTAGTCTGCATTTCCTCAGGACTGCATAATTGCTGGAATCGTGCAGCACTTTCCAGCCCACTCACAGTTGAAGCCCTGTTCATTCAGAAAAGGGTGAAAACACTTGCTGTTTTTACAGCAAAGGGGTGTGTGTGTGTGTGTGTGTGTGAGTTATGTAAGGGGAAGAATGTGAGCATAATTAAATCATGGGATGACAAGTAAAAAGGAATATGTAATATGTATTCCATCCTGTGACCTAGGGCCACCTTTCAAACTCAGAACCAGCCTGAGGTTATTATTAAGGGTCAACCCCTCTGTCTTTGCTGTTGAGAGGCAGCAGAGCACAGCAGTTGCGAGTATGGATTCTGGAGCCAGTTGTGCCACTCATTGGCTGTGTGTCCTTGGCGTGTTACTTCACCTCTCTCTATCTCAGTTTCCTCATCTATAAAACAGAGATGATCATTTTATAGAATTGCTGCCAGAATTAAATGGTTAATACATGCAATGTGCTTAGAACAAAGCCTGAGGCATAGTAATCACTCAATATATTTTAGCTATTATTATCATATCCTTAAAAAAATCTTTTAATAATTGCCCAGCCTCGTCTTGGTCTTTAGGCAGATTGCTCCTGCATAGCCAGCAACAGCAAATAGGGAATTCGAATGCCTGGAGATTGTCAGGCACAAGACTGGGCTAAGGTTTCACAAGGTTAGCTTTCAACTTATTTGCATCTCTAAATCTCCTCCTAACTCATGTATTCAATAAGCATTTATTGATTGTCTGCTAAAAGCCAAGCAATCTGTTGGGGACAAAATAAAGATGAACAAGCCTGCAATGATGAACAAACCTAGAACCCACAAGACAGGATTATAGGTGGAGAAGGAAAGAGAGAAAGGTGGGCTCACATTGCTCTTCTGCCCCCAGCTCCCCATTTTCATCTACCACTTAGGGCTGTGTGGATGATGGAAAAGGAAAGACAGGGGGACACACAGAAGGAAGATTCCAGAATGATCTTATGATCGACACGAACAGTTTATTGTGTTCTTTCCTTGACTGCCTCCCATGCACACATCACCGTCTACCAGTGTTAGAGAGGCAGTAAAAAATTGAGGAAAAGCCAAACACACTTGGGCTCTGCTTACAAATCTCCCGCAGGGCTACAGGGTTACACAATACCAGGGGCACCGTTTACATTGTAGGAAATCATGCCCCAGGGCACCCATGCTGTGGAAGCCAATGTGAGTCGAACCTTCTGGAGCTGTACAATCCTGCAACCTCACTTCTGAGCTAAGTTTGCTTTGCTATGAAATGGGGATAATGATGATAGTCATGGCCTGCAGGGCTGTGTAAGAACGACATGAATTAATCCCAGTACAGTAAATGGCACACAGTAAGCGCTGTAAAAATGATAGCAGTTGTTGTATGGTGGGGATAGAGGTGGAAAGAAAGCCGGCTTGGACATGCTCAAGAATCAAAATAGGTGGGGCATCATTACTTCAGTTTTTCACAGCCCATTTTCTTGTGTCCTGAGAGACACCCAAGGTCAAAGCCTGCTCTAATGCCGGGCTCAGAGTGAGAGCTTCATGGCACTTGCTGAAAGAAGGGATGAGTAGATGAACGAGTCTTGGAAATCTGAGATCAAACGGTCCACGGAACTAGAACTAGAACCCTGATCCTTTGCATTTCTTTGCCTCTGGCTGGTGAGTTCAAAGCAGTCACTTCAAGTTGATGATTGAACTTCCTTTTGAATGAAGTAAATTGAAGGGGAACCATGGTTCAGTAGTTCTGTAGAAGCTTCATGGCTGAGAAATTTCGACATGCCATTAATTGAATCTTAGTTTAGCCTACCAATAAAACTCTTTGAAAAGCAGAAAGTGAGAAGTTTTACATACTACCACAGCCAAGGGTCTCATAACAATTGCCCAAGGACAAAGAATGAACTCCATGAGAAAGCAGGATGATATGTTCTTCGCTAATCTCACTAGATTCTATAGTTACATTAGAGAACTGTCCCTTATTTCTGCAAGAGCCCTAATTGCCACTGCCTCCAGCGACACCTCTTTTATTCACAGCCCTGGCGACCCCCACAGCCTTCTGGCTCAACCTGGCTCTGTCCCCAGGCAATCCAGGGATAAATCATCCCCAGAGCCACCGGGGAAAGTTTGGAAAGGGTCCCTTCTTGTTCAGAGGCTCAATTGAGCGTCCCCATTTTATTTCATAAAAGGGATCTGATTTGTCTACTAATATGCACTTTTACTTACCCAAGAGCTTGTCTAAATTCTTTTCTTCTCTCTCCTCAGCCAGTTTTGTCTTGTTTGCCTATTCACAGAAGGAAGCAGGGAGGGGAAAGGAGCTAGAACTCTGATGAATGGTTTACTTCTTGTTAGCGACCCAAGTTAAACATTTAATGGTGGAAGCCAGTGTGGACTGAGATGCCATTTGGGGGTAAATGCCTGGCTTCATTTCTCCATGCTCTCTTTACCACTGCTTGCCCCAGCGCCCCCTGCCCCGCCCCACGCACGCCATGTATGTCTGAGCCGGTTTTCTGCGTAGTTGCCAGTGCTTATTTTTACAATCTCTAACATAACAGCTTCGAATATAAACACAAACATAGCCAGCATCAACGAGAGCATCTGCATAGGCCACAGAGCTAAAACAGGCTCTCGGAAATGTGCTTGACATTTCCCTTGGCAGCTTCACAGCCTCCTTGGAAAGCCTTGGGCCACCTCTCCATGCTGGCAAGCTCCAATTTGGGTGAGACGTTGGCAGGTGCCAGCAAAGGACAATAGGCTTTTAATTAAAGTCTGCAGAGCCAAAGCTCAGGAAACACCTCCTGAAGAGTTTCTTTTAAAAACTCCCATTTCTTCTAATTGCCCTACAAACAATAACTGTATACTCCACCAAGGCGACTGTGGCCATGAATCTTGTGTAGTGCAGAAATGGCTTGTTACATAAAGGTAATAATGGGATTTTTTTCTCCTTATTTTTCCTTTTTTTTCCCCCAATAGCTTGAAAAAGTGGTGTTAACTTTTATTCCTAGTTTGGGGCAGTTGTTTTTCCTATGGTGATGCTGAATGTGATCGTATAACTTGCTATTTCCATGCAAGCACGCTCCGTGCAAAGTTCTCATTATATCTGACACTAGAATTAATGTAAACCTATTTTGGTAATGGCCATATTTTGAGTCACTCACTTAGAGGAAGATTTTCTAATGTGGAGTCTGAGCCTGTTAAGCATCGTTGCTATGGAGACTGTGTGAGAGTTGGATTAATTAAGGCCCGAACAGATGTTGTGAAGTGTGCAGAATGCACTGTTTTCTGTTAGTAATTAAAGAGGTTATGTGTGTACGTGAGAGAGCAGAAAAAATAGAGGCAATCAGAGACAAAGCAGTCAGACAGACAGATGTGTTGGCACTGGAGACGTAACCTTTCCTTCAGTAAAACTCACTGCTGATAACTCTGCTGACACTACTCTCTTTTCTCTTCCACCCATGCCAGACAGAATAATTGCTTGTAATGGCCAAGCAGCCATCCAGTCTTCCTTTTTCGGTCTGATTTATAAGAGGCATAGGAACATACAAAAACGTGTTCTTGGATCAGTAGGTTCAAACGACCTATCTGTCTGAACACTCAAAAATCAAACTGGACTGTGTAAATGGTCTTTAAACTACCTGGCAGGGAGGCCAAGTTTGCAGAGTGCAGCTATATGAGTTGTCCAACCTGCTGGTAGTATTGTCATCCGTGAATTGGTAGCCAAGAGAGAGACTGGCTGCCCAACTGCCATGGAGAAATTGTCAGGGGAATGCCTTCAAGATTAGAAAGCAAATGAAACATCAATATGGCTCGAGTTTAATTTGGAGAATATTTGTTTCAGTTTGAACTAATTCTTTGCTGTTTAAAATACTGTATTCTCTTTTCCCTTGAGTAAAATATTAATGTTAGGTTTAGGTCTGAGTTCAGCAAATTGGGTTCCATTTGAGTCCTGCTTAGTGGCCCCAGTGAGGAGTGTTCCTGCCTTGCCTCCTTCTGGTTGGCAGGAAGTAGTTAATGGTTTGAAAATGTCTGAAGACTTTTCTGCTGGGTTGGCAGCAATTTTGCTCGAACTGGTAGCTTTTGAAGCATGATGGTTTTTGCTTTGTCTTGCAGCTGCAGAGGTGGGGTTGTCTGAAAATGGGGAATCAAAAAGCATCACAGAGGTACTTTGTTTCCTGGGGGACTGTGTCCTAGTGGCCCAAACTTGGCCTCTTCCCATCTGCAGACCATGGAGGGTGAGTCAGAATATGATGATGTAATGAAGAATTGAGTGGCCTGGGAGGTCAAGAGTGTATGTGTGTGTGTGTAAGAGAGAGAGGAGGAGAGAGCACATTCTCAATCAAAGCTTGTGTCTGATGCCTCTAACCAGTCTTGCGCACCCCTAGACATAACTTTTTCCAGATCTTGCCATGCATGCCCATACATGTCACTAATTACGGCCTGGTTCTGTGAAGGCTTCAGTCTATGAATAAGACAGGTTTTTTTTTATTCTTTTCCTTCTTTTTTTCTTTTTTTAACCAGGTGAAGGCTGCAGGCTGCTTCTATTCCATCTTACAGAAGATCAGACACCTTTCAATTGTGCTATTGAGAGCCATAGAGACAAGGAAAGAAGGACAGATTGGATCAATGTGAATTTATCACCATCTGGGGGGAAAACTCAAGTTGGCATCTTTATTTCTGCATTGTCCTCTCACAGAAGTGACCTGAAGTTCATTCACCGTTAAACCTGACTGTTAAATCTGTTTTTTCCACTTTTCCTCTTATTTAGGATTATCTCTATTTATCTTGTCAGGGGAAGTACTTAGTGAGGCTACAGAAATAGAAAAGAGTAAAGAGTAGTAGTATTTGCTTTTTGAATCAACTGTGATTGGTTTTGACGTCTCTGGTCATTAATAAGAAAAATGACATTTTGAAATATAATTCTGTCAGTCTTTTCTTTCTCCTACCACATGTAGAAAAAGGAGAAAGTGTATTCTTGGTAATTTGTTTATTGAAAAAGAAATTGGGATGGGAGAAAAAAACAACAAAAGTTTAATGCCTTTGAAGGGACATCTGTTAAACGCTTTAGTAAAAGACTAACAATGGAAACCTTGAAACGAATGAATAAAAATAGAGCCAGTATAGGGAGTTATATAGGGAGTTAATTCAAGAGGAATATCTACTTTGCCCCAAATCATCAAATTTTGAGAAGTGTTTTACTGTTGACAAATGTTAGCATGCGTTCTTTCTGTGTGTGTGTGTGTGTGTGTGTGTGTGTGTGTGTGTGTGTGTGTGTATGTGTGGGGGGGGGTGCATGCATGCGTGTATACCTGTTTGTATATATACACACTATTTGTGGTCACTTCAGTATACCTGCTACCCTAGGAAATAAACTTTACTATTTTCCTTACATTATGTCATTCCATATGTTAGTATGAGACCAAAAGTCCTCAGTTGTCAAGTTGCTACCACGCTTTAGATGCAATCTACCATTCCACTGTCTTAGTCTTTAGGGTTTCTGTAACAAAATACCACAGACTGGGAAGCTTATGAACAGTGGAATTTATTGTTCACAGTTCTGGACACTGGGAAATCCAAGATCAAGGCTATGGCAAACTCAGTGTCTGGTGAAGGCCCATTTCCTTGTTCACTGATGGTGACTTCTAACTACGTCCTCACATGGTAGAAGAGGCAAGGCAGCTCTCTGGGGCTTCTTTTATAAGGGCAGAGCTCTCATGATCTAATCACCTCCCAAAGGCCACATCTCCTAATATTATCACATTGGTGATTAGGTTTTCAACATATGAATCTGGAGGGACACAAACATTCATACCATGTCACCCATAAAGCCTTGATGACAAGAAGCATAGAGACAGTATATTGTATTTCTTACTAAGCCATTGGCCAGTGGTCCAGAATTTAGTCCTCTTTGTCATCCGCCTGTCACTCACTCATCCAAGATAAAGGTAATGAACACCTACCATGCCGAGGACTCTGCTTGACATGGGAATACAAGAAGATGTCTACTCTAAGGGATCTGCCATCCCCAAGGTCACCATTTATGGAGTCAATTAAGACCTATATCAGCAGGAAAAGAACAACATAGTTCAAGTAGCACCGCAAACCAGTAGAACCCAACAAGAGAATGAGCAGCCCAAGCACACATACGGTTTTAAGAGTTGAGGTACATGGGGACAGCTCTGAGAGTGAAGGTGTGCAGAGAATTTGTGGCTGGCAAGTGCTTTGCTTATTTTTTGTCCAGCATTAGGATTTTGAAATTTTTGATTTAATTTTGTCTCAACGGAGGCAAAAAAATGCCTCTAGGAGGTATTTGGAAATATGTAAAGGTATTTTTGGTTGTCACTGCAAGGATGGAAAGGTGTGATACCTTTTATCACCCACCGTAAGGGTCACTCCTATAACAAAAGACAGGTTAACAAAAGAAGAGCATAATAGATTTATTTAACCAAAATTTTATGTAACACGGGAGTCTTCAGAAATGAAGACCCAGAGACCTAGGGAAAACTCAATTTTCATGTTTAAGTTCGATGAAGAATGAACAGCTGGAAGGAATGTCATTGGACAAAAGGGTATAATCTAATGGTGATAGACTGAGGGGAAACCCAGCCTGCCTGTTCGAGTTCTTCTTGGTCTCTCTTGTAGATTCCTTCCTGCTGGGTATGGGGCAGGATCCCTCTGAAATAAGGGTCTTCAACGGAGAAGGGCGAGAGCGACCTTTCTAGGTTTCATGGCTTGCTTTGGGGGAGAGGAATTCTAGTTGCTATGACTTCCTTTGGGGGAAGAAGACGGTTTGGAGATGGGAGAATAGGAGAAAGTTAGAACTTTCTTCTGAGGCCCTTCCAATCTCCTTCAGTTAAAGTGCTTAGCACGCCAAGGTGCCAGGCTTTGGGGTGTCATGTTCTGAGCCCCAACATCACAACAACTGAGAAGAATTACTGTCATTTAGTGGACAGGACAAGCAGGGAATCCAAAGGTCCTGCAGTGGATGGCCCTGTTCCAAAAAAAGCTGTCAAACCCCAAAAGCCCATCGGAGAAACCCTGATCCAATTCCAGCTTTTAGAATATTTTTAACAATGTGAATTCAAAGGTGAGAAAGCGTTTCGAAATCTTTTATACATTCTGAAAAGTGGCTATTTATAGATACCAAGAATTTGGAGCATGTTGATTTTTAATCAGAATTCAGATTTTCAAGGAGGGTACCATCAAAATTCAAAGGGGAGCCTAGTGCAAGCATTCTTAGAAAAATAATTTCCTTAACATTGCCAACCGAAAACTGATAGACAGGACCAACACAAAGCCAAAGTTAACGAGGCCCTGACACTCTTAAAGAACACATTCTAACTTTAGCTGACATTTAAATTAAAAAGCCCAGCAGTGTGGCAGGGAGCTGATTGATTTGGAAAGCATGGATCCAAGATAATGAGGGCTCTGCCATGCTCTTCCTGGTGATGGGTAATAAATGATCTCTTCCTGCCCAAAAGCAAAGAAGATGAGGCAGCTTCTGCGTTTGAACAGCAGGAATTTGCATGGCATTGAGACTAAAAGTCATTCAAACACTGCTTTTCTTCTGCTCACTGTAGCAATATTTTCCTATTAACCTTGATAATGAAAGAGGGAAAAGATCCTGGTAGGCATTTCATGTGTCAGAGACATTGATGGTTATTTTCTTAAATTTCTGCATATGCTTTAGACACACTAGCTTTGTAGACAGCCAAGCAAAAATGGATTCTGTGAGTAGGTTGGTCCTGCCTTGACCTGCTGAATGTGGGAGGTTTGCAAACCTCAGGTCAGGAAGCTAAACTGACCCACCCTCCTTTGGAAATTTACCGTCTGTTTTGGGGAGAGTGCTGACACCGCTTTGCCATGAGGCACAGCATGACCAAGAGGCTGTGAGTAGGAGGAGGCTGTCACTGAGGACAGGTGGCAGGCCCTTCCCGGGTGTGATAAAAACCCTTGTGCTTCAGTTTTCCCCATCCATAAAATGGTCTAAAAGTAAATCTCACCCTCGCACTGAGGATTAATGAAGTGAGACCTATAAAGGACTTTAACTCAAGGATCAACTCCAAGTACTTTAAATCCTTTGGAATGAAACTACTCCAGGAGATATTTATCTGGAAGCCAGATTGACAGAGGCCTTCTGGAAGCCCAGTCAAAACTTACAGGAGAAGAGAACCCTTAGTTTCTTTTTCAGAAAAAGTAGATGCTCATTTTATTTGTTAAAGGGAGATGAAAGCACAAGGCTATCCTAAGAGTCACGTTAATAGGCACAAAATTTGGTTGATTTGGTTGACAATGAGGTTTATCCTTTTAATCAGGTTCTATTTATTGGTCTAAGTTAACTTCAGTTTGGACTCTTCTTAAGAAGCCATTGACTCACAAAGTCAGGGTTAGAACAAGATCTTGTGCTGCTGAATTATATACCGGTCCTTCCCTTGAGAGGGTATGCTGCTCCTGAACATGTATTAAAAAAAAAATTTCCTTAGAAACCTGGAATATCAACAATGGCAAAAAAGGAGTGAAAGCAAAACAGTCCCTTTGATCCTTGAAATGTGGTATATATTATCCTAATTGGACACTTTCTAAACAGATCTATGTGGAATAACTCTTAAGGCATTTATCTTAATTTGCTCCTTGGAGAAATATTTAATTATCATTTTTTTAGGTGCTTCTTGAGTTCATTGCTGTTAAACTGTGTCTGAAAATAAACTCTTTCCTCCTTGATTTTCCCTCTGGGATCCATCAAGAGACTGACTTTCAAGGAGCTTAATGAAAGACAAGGGTCCATCAACATTGTTTAAGGAACTGTAGGAGCTGTGCTAATTGCCAGAGGCTCTGCACACTGGCTGGCAGCCTCGTGCAGCCCACTGGGCACAACCGTCCCACCCTTCACTCCATTCCTGACTGCAAAGGAAGAAAGGGCTTTGGGGGACTGTGGAGTCTAACAACTGCCAGTGACAACCCTGCCAATGGACCCATCTGGGCAACATCACGTTACAAATTAGCGTCTAGAAATGACTGGCATAATTCCTACAAGCAGAGCTTCATTGCTGGCCCTGTTTATGCACAGGGGTAGGGTTTATGCTGCCAGTGCAGACATTTTGCCTCCAATCCATTCAACAGAGTTTATGCTGAAGTTCCAAAGTGCTCCTCCTCCAGGGGGAGCAATCTGACGATGCCCACCAGGCACTGGGGCTGGTAGGGGCAAGGGTTGGGGGGCAGAAGTGGTTTAAGGTTAACTCATCCAGAAGTCATTAGATAGGAATTCAGCAGCTGGAATGTGCCAGAGAGAATCCTAGCCTTGGAAAAAGAAATTTATCTGCATCATTTTCTCTACTTCATAGAAATAGCGAAATAGGATGCAATAGAACTAGGGGCCTTATCGGACCTAAAGTAACGTAAAAGGCAGTGCACAGTGGTGGTTGTGAGCCTAGGTTCCAGAGTCAGGCTACCTGGGTTTGAAGCCCAGTGCTACTGCTTACTATTTGTATGACTTCGAGTTATTACTTAACCTTTCTCTGCCTCAATTTTTCATCCATCAGCTGGGGATAATAATATTATCTGCCTTTGTTATGGACTGAATGTTTGCACCTCCTCAAAATTCATATGTCGAAATCCTAACTCCCAGCATGATGGTATTGGGAGGTAGGACGTTTGGGAGGTAATTAGGTTAAATGAAATCATAGGGGTGGGGCCCTTATGGTGGGACTAATGAATGCCCTTATAAAAAGAGGAGGAGACATGGGATCTCTCTCTCTGCTCTATACCATGTGAGGATACAACATGAAGTTGGCCACCTGCAGCCAGGAAGAAAGCCCTCTGTAGCACCCAACCATTCTACACCCTGATCTCAGACTTCCAGTCCCCAGGACTGTGAGAAAATAAATTTCTGTTGTTTATAAGCCACCCAGTTTATGGTACTTTGTTATAACAGCCCAAATGGACTAAGACAACCTCACAGGGTTATTTTGAGTTATATGTAAAGCTCTTAGAGAATGCATGGCAAACCCTCAGTAACCTTCCGTGATTATATTAATAGCTGTTATTTGGGGCTTATTTTCCAAAACTTCGTTTGTATAATGGCATTCACCATCCCTACCACTCCCTTGATATGGCTTATTCACAGAGGTTCTTTTATCTGAGAAGTTAGAAGTAGATTTCAGACCCGTCACTAATTCTCACAATATCATCAAGAAGTAGATAAGAGAACAGGTATAAGCCACTTTCTCACAGTGGAAAAGGAAAGAGGTTTTTCTAATGGGATCGTTGTCAAAGATGGGAAAATGGTGTTGCGTGTTTCTAGGTCACCACTAGCGGCTGGCTCACTGGCTGTTTGCTGTTTCTCTTCTCACCATGGCATCATGAACTTCGTGGTTCACCTGGGAAGTGCTGCTGGCTAATCACCACCCCTCAGGAAGGGATGATAAAGAGAAGAAGGTATGAAGAGAGCTTCAGGTTGTCATCATTTGAGTGACGCTTCTTAAGTATGATGTTTTTTGGTTTTCCACTCAGGAACTTCTGCTAGAGTCACCACAAAAATCCACAGAGCAAATGAGAATGGCATCTGCTGAAATGGGAATGGCATCTGCTGTTGCTTTGGTGAAAGTTGCCTCCCAGGCAAGATGCTAGTTTTGGGAGGAATATGACCTTATTGTTCCAGTGTATTACACATAACCAAGAGGGGTGTGATGCTGGCTGTTAGTTTAAGACACAAGACTAATTTGGCTTTGATCCATATTCCTGGGCCAAGATTAATATATCCCAGACTAGACTTGGAGAGAAAGGAGTCATTTCTCATTACTAGGGGCTTCTGGATGTCTGTATTTGTATATCATAGAGATTCCTATTGATCTGTCTTCTCAGCCAGTGGATTATCAGTTGCAATTTGCTGGGCCTGGTGTGATGTGTTGCTGAATGAGACAGAAAGATTCCTTGAACCTCTTCAGATGGATTAGTGGCTAACTGCATCCACTGCTAGTTTTCTTCCCAGGGTTGGCCTTGTTCCCCTAGACTCCATAAAGACCACTTTGAATCCATAGATTATATAATATCAAAAGAAAAGAAGACACCAGAAATTTGATCGACTCATTAGTTGAACCCAGTATCTTTTCTTAAGCCAGTAAATCCAACAGAATCACCCCCTTATGCTACAGGGTCCCAATATCTCATTCTCTTAGACCACAATAAAGTTGTCCAACGGCTCTCGTTACCTCTCCCCACCATGCCCATGTCAGGATGGTGTAGACTTAGCGACTTTAGTGGCTTCCATGTTACCGCTGCAGTTTGTTTATGCAGCATGGGTTACTCATTCTACTCTAGCTGAGCTGAAAAACTCTGTTCATCCCAATGCAAGGAGTGAGCCACAAGGGCAACTTGGGAGCCTGGGAGATGTAGAGCCCAGAAGATGAAAGAGAGGAATGGGCCTTTGATTTTAACCAAAGAAAGTTGGCATGTTTGTGCAGATTTTTCTATGAGATGACATGACATGTTTCCCAGTAGCAACATGCAATCTGGCTGCAATGCTGTTGGTATGGCTCAGCTTCCCACTGGGAAAAGCAGCAGGAGGACCAGGCTCAGCCAAACGCCTCCAGATATTTTGGCCTTAACTGCACTCAATGTGTGCCTCGCCGGCTCTTTGCACCAAGTTCTGAAATCCATCTGCATGTAGAAGAAAATGTTCTCTCTCTGCTTCTGTATGACTCTTCTTCTGAAACCAATTAATATTCTCCTTCATAAGAGCCATTTTATGTCTCAGAAACCTCATGAGCCCTTTTTTTTTAGAACAAGCTGTTTTATTTTGAACGAGAAAGTTTCTTTCTGCCAAGAAGTTTTTTCCAACCTGAAACTTAAAAACCACAAGCAAAG
Organism: Lemur catta; assembly: GCF_020740605.2. NCBI lineage: Eukaryota > Metazoa > Chordata > Mammalia > Primates > Lemuridae > Lemur > Lemur catta. Next base: position 46,649,055 of record NC_059139.1, read on the forward strand.
TAAGAGTTGTTCCAAAATCATGCCAAACTGCCTCCCAGATTTACCTGAAATGAATCAATCAGCCACCCAACAAAACTAGCCAATGGCAGGCAGCACGGTAAATCCAAGACCTCCGGGCAAGACAAGCCCTGGCATGGAGGTGGGACACGGGCAAATAGACGAAGGACAGGAGAGTGTGCTTAACATTCTCCTTCCTACACAAGGGCTGGTGTGGCTCAATACTGCAGCTGGAATTTGTGGACAAGTCTAGGTCAGAATTGAGATCTGGTCACTATGTAAGGACCACCGTTCATCAAGCTCTCACCATGTGCCATGCATTGTGCTAGCACTTCCCTGGCAGTATTTCCACAGGGCCTATTAGTATCTCCAGTTTACAGATGAGTAGGCTAAGACACAGAGAGGGTGACTAATTTGCTCAAGATCACTCAGTGGTGAAGCTAGGATTCAACCAATGTCCGACTGACTCCAAAGCCCATGCATGCTTTTGAGCATATGCTCCATTGTGTTTAGAGGTAGAGAAAACAGCTCACTACAGAACACCAGTGTGTTATGTATGTCTAAGCCTACCTGCTTAGGGAGAATTCATAGTGTTTTACTGTCAAATTCAATTCTAAAATGTTTATTATTCCTGCAAACTAGGGATAATATTATCTAATATTTATTGAGCATTTATCAAGTATGAGATGTTATACCAAGCACCTTAAAATACGTGACTTCATCTAATCACGACCAAATGGTAGGTGTTATTATCTGCATTTTACTAGAAAGAAAACTGAGGCTTGGAAAAGCAATGTAACCTGTCCAAGGTGATGCAGTATTAGGCTGAACCATAAGAAATTGCCTTTGTGTGGGTCAAAACTGACTCAATATAGTTGAACTTCCTATTACCTAGCAAAATTGGGACTTGAGTCTGCCACCTAACTAATTAGCAAAGGAATAGTCTACAGTGCAAAATTGAACTCAGTTGGACTCAATTGTCCTTAATGAAAACAATGCCTGGGATCAGAGAAGAGTAAACTACAAGAAACCACTCACGGTGGCTTTACAGCACGTGGACTGATGTACGCTTCTGGAATGAGCAAACACAGAAGGTGGCTGGGATGCTAAGCAGCAGAAGTCAGACTTGGCCCATGGTTATCACACCACACACCCCTCCCATCTTCTTGTTGCTTAACACACAGCTCCTCCGCCTCCCTGTAGCTCTGCCCCTGCTCCCTGCAGCACTCCCTGCTTCCTGCCCTGGGATTCACCCCGCACTTGTGCCTCTCCTGTCCTGACTTGTTCTGATGTGGCTGCTCCGTTGGGTTGGCCCCAGGCTTTATGTTGCTCTGTGTGACTCATGCCCTCTCCTGGTTCCCACCTCTTGCCTTGTGCCGCCTTGGGGCCACATGAGGCCTTCTGGATCCTTGAGTGCAGCCTTCTGACTGAATACAAATTTCACAGATCAAATCCTTTTCATAAAGGGATTTGTTCTGTGAAGTTTGGATTCAGTCGAGGGGCTGCACTTGGGGATCTGGAGGGCCACATGTGGCCTTGAGGCTGCAGGTTCCCCACCCCTGCCAGCAGGGCCCATGTATTTTGCTCTGGATCTAACCTTCCGGGCTCCTGGCTCCTGCTCTCAGGCCCAGCCCTGCCTGGGCAGCTACTCAGCCTGGGGCTGACCTTGGCATTCCCTTAGTTCCCAGGTTTCTACACTGGCCACTTTTCTCTTCCAGACTCCAGCTGATCCAACTTCCCTCCCTTTCCCCCAACTCATTGTGTGGGCTGGGGCACAACAGGCTTTGAAGGTTTTGGTGATAAGTTCGGAGGAGGTGGGAAAGTTAGCTAGCTCTGCGTGGTTCCCACGGGTAGGAGGAGCTCTTCAGAGAGTGGGCAACTCTGGCAAAGGCCAAGAGAAGCTGATGGCTATTTATGGTTTCAGGGAAAGGATAGCTCTGATAAAAGGGTGTGATAGTAGATGGGGAGAGAGGAAGAAAAAAATATAGGGATTAAGTATTGTTGGCTATCTACCTATGCAAATCACTCAGCAGGTTAGTTCTGTCAACCTAAATAACAGAGAGAGACTCCCTTTTTAAAGGAGACATTTACTTCGGAATAGAGCATTGCAATGCCATAATAAACTATGTGTGTATTCAGGGAGGTAAAGGAAGACAAAGGTTTTTAAAGGAAAAAATAAGGAGGATAACATATTATTTTGAAATAATTATCCTTGGCTTCAAAAGTCAATGACAAGGGTGACGCCAGTCGGAGGTTAGACAGGCAGCTGTTGGGCAGATGTCCTTGCAAAAGTATTTTTTCTGTAAGGGGAAGATGGCCTTTATAGTTTTTGCAGTCTTTTGTGATAGTTGCTATCAGGCATATAAGTATGAGAACCCTCTCTTCATAGCCTTCCCCGGCTCTGTTAGATTGTTTTTCTCCCCCCACAACACTAGTGACTCCATTTTTATTCTGACAACTTTCACAGTTCCTAGAGGAAACCATCAACCAGGCAGAAGAAACAAGCAGGTAATGCACCTACTGGGAAAGGTGGCAGGAGGAGGAAGCTGATTCTCATCGTTTAACTGCAAAGGAAAATGTATTAGGTCATCCACTTTCTCTAAGCAAAAGTGGTGACTAGGGATGGCACAGATGGTGTGCAGAAGGGGAGATCAAGCTGTTTGGTCGTTTCTTTCTTTTTGGAATATTTCTTCCTGCTGGCCAGCCCAAGTGTTTGGCTTCATCTCCATGGGCCCACTAATTAAAGGGGTGTAAATTTATAAAGAAGATCTGGGAACAAGGAAACTAAGGAAGGTGATACTGAAAGATTGTTTGAAAGAAACTAATCAACTTTGTGGGAAAATAAAAAGGACCATGGTAGACATATTTGGCATGATTGGCAGGTGGCTAATGGGAAACCACAAAGTGGTGTGTAAACTCACCTAGGGCTTATTTAATACCTGGCAGCTCTAGGACTAGGCAACTGATCTGATGCCTCTTGAAAGACCAATACAATGAAGAAAGTCTTTTCCCTACAGTTTAATCATTCTTGGCCTCTCTGAGGCATAACTACGTGGATGGGTTGTGGTCACACTACTTGGGCATGGCAGTGAAAAGAGACCTAGGGGACAGTGGAGGACTAGATATTTTATTTGGTAGGTGTAGGGGGCCAGAGACTAGTAATGACCAGACTCTGAGCCCAGCCACGGAAGCCCCAGAGAGTTGGAGCCCCTCACTTTCTATACTGATACTCCTTTTGGACTTGGCCGCTTCCTCCAAGCAGGACTGGGAGAGTTTCCATAAGCCTGATGCCATGGAAGAGGTTGTAGGGGTGACATGGTTACTTTGGTGAGCAAAAGAACACTGATCAGTGAATGGGATTTGGAGTCAGATGCCTGGGTTCAAATCCCAATTCTACTACCTTATACCACTTAAGCAGTTCTCTTTATCTATTCTTCCATTTTCTTAACAATAAAAATGGGAAAAATAGCTATCTAATAAGAATTAAATAGGAGCATGTACATTTATAAAATGCTTCATTTATATGAAATACTGAAAAAATAAGTTACATAATGATGACAATGACATTGATGCTGAGTTTGAGAGTCAGGGTGGATAATGAAAACGATGCTTTAATTTTCTACTTCAGGAAACTTATTTGTTTCTCCTTTATGTTTAACTTTTTGCTCTACAGATAATCTCCAAAAACTGGTTTTCCTGCAGATGCTGGACCTAAGAGTGGACCCACAGATGCAGAAAGGATCTCATTTCCTCTTTTTTCACACTGCCTCCAGAGCAGTGTTCTTTTCCTTGCTGTCTATCCCACTCCCAGGGCAGATGGTGTTACTTGACCTAACCAGGAACACCTGGGGGAAGGTGCTCACTTAGGCCAAACCCTTCTTCCATTTGAGTTGGAGAACCATTCTCTCCATCAAAGTGATATGAGAAGAACCAACTGCAAAGTAAGTCTGCATTACTTCCTATTGGGGTATCAAACACCATATAATGCATATCCTTTTAGATGGCAGGTTATTGAACAGAAGAGTGATTTAGAAAGGCCTGATTTTGAGACTGTTACTTGATACTTCTTTAATGGAAAGTATTTCGTGTCCATTTACTGGAAGTGATGAGTTTCAGTATTGTGGTTCAATTGGACCACACTGGTTAAAACATGTTTGAGTGTTCCATATGCTTGTGGTTAATGAGCATTTTACTTTGGTTGTTCTGTTTTCTGTCTTGTAATGTCCAGTGCTGCCTGTGTTGTATGTTAGAGGAAGGGGGTTGGGAGTACTTTGGAGGCAATTCATACTGGAATCAAATTGACTTATGGAGTCAGTGTGAGCCGATAAATATCCTTGAGCATGTTTATTTCATTCTGTGTTCAAGTATGGCAATATTTACAGTTTGACTCAAATGGATTATAATTCAAAAAGAATGGTTATCTCTCAGAATGTTGATTGTTTTCTTATGTTTTACGAATTGAACATATACACATACCTTCACCTGTGTAGATATAATACAGTCACCTCTCTCCAGCATTGTTAGGGATTTAAATCCTCCACAATGAGGGTTTTCAGATAACTGAAATTTATACCCTTTAAGAATGAATATGTATTAATTTTAATCATTTAAATGAAAATCCTCATTGAAATGCATAATATATTTCTCTGACTTCCTATACAGTGATCCTTAACACAGTTAACCTTTTCTCCACAAGTTGGGGTGACTGTTAAAAACCATCATCATTACTCCGGTCCAAGACTTGCCTAAGTGTTATCCAGGTTCCGTCGCTAGATGGCTCTGGGTAGCAGTGCCTTTGGAATTCTTGCTTCTGATGGATAGAATATTTTTTGTATTCTTTCTTGCTGCCGTTCTATTGGTGTAACTTCTTGCTGCCATCAGTAGGTGTACTTCTATGATTTCTCCTTAAACTAGTCATTCCTATAATACTTAACTTTGGATGAAGAAACCAGTAACTAGTCTTAGTGGACTTTTAAGTAAAGCACAAATAAGTAGTCTCTAAGTGAGGTTTTCTTAGGAATAAAATATGTGCATTTCAATATACTTTGAAACTTCATGAGACCTATTTTGGATATTCTAGTGTCCTTTTGGTGTTTCCCCAAAGTGTTCTAGATAGGGGAAGTTACAGGACATCTGAAGTCTAGGTTACTATTAACTGACATGTTGCTGTGATCTTGAAAAATTAATTTATCACTTTAGCTTAGCTTGCCTGTGTGTTTATTAGCTAATCGGTCCAGCCCACTTTAGTCCCTCCCCTGATTCCTTAAGGGTGGCACTTTGATCTCTAACACACAGTTAGTAGTTTATTATATACAATGGACCCCTGAAATTCACCAGAGATACATCCTAAACCCTTAGCAAATCCCCCAAATCACAAATATTATTACAACATAATAGTATTCTCTATACAATGTAATAAAGTATGGTAGAAAAGTTCAAGTACTCCTTCAGATTCTTAATGACTCTATACAAATAAAATTTAAGTTACTTAGAAAGCTGGTTGGCTTTCATTTTAGGGCCATTTCTTACAAAGAAATAAAATTTTATTATCTCTCCAACATTGCTACATGTGACGTGACAGAAGGAAGCAAAGTCCAGTTTTGAGATGGACATTAGAGGTTACACAGGGAGATTTTTCAAGAGATGCCAGAAATGTGGACATTGGTGATATGTCTGTCTTATTTTTATAAATTTCTTGGCAACCAATTTATACATTTTAAATATTCTGTGAGCCAACAATGTAAAGGATGAGCTATACATGTATACCTGGATGATTTGGCTGGTTGCAAGTTTGTATCTTCTATCATGATCCATGGGGAAGCTCACTGAAATTGAACATTGGAACACCAAGTTCCTACTGTACTGAATTACATTGTTATTATTAATACTTCATCTGTAAAATCTCTCTCCAAGCCAATTGTAGGTAACCTCAAAGAAAAGATTGGGCTGCATTTTTTTCCCATTCTTTAGGGTACCCTCCCTGTGGCTGGCAACAGAGCAGACTTGCCATGTCTGTTGGGTCTTTGTAGATTTTCATGGAAACATAATATCCTGGTACCCACCACTGACGCCCATTTATAGAGTGTTAACAGAGGGCACACCACCGTGAGAAACACAAAAGAATGTAGGAGAAACAAAAAAGAAAGTGAAGAAACTGCAGCAAATCCCTTCAGTCTAATGGAAGGCACCACACTCATGTGATCTAGGGGGAACAGCCACCATAGACTATAAACAGGAGCGCGAGAGTGTTGCACAAACGGTATACACATGTCCTGAGGGAATGAGAAGAGACAGTATTACTCAGGGAAACCTTCATGCGGGGTGTGCATCTTAAACTGAGTCTTAAATGGAAGGAGGACCCACCAAGCTGGGGGAATAGCTACTCAGAGGCAGAACATAGAGCCTTTTGAGGAATGAGGAACTTCTTTCCTACGAGAATCTGAAACTGACGGTCTTTCCTTATACACATGAAAAATCATCTCTTTGTGAATTGTTTATTTGTATACGCATAGCATGTTGCATGACAGGTTAGGTGAAAATGGAAAATGTAAATGCTGAGAATATGCCAGATATGTTTGTTAAACACTAAAGTGATTTCTATGATAATGAATGCATGCTTACAGAGCTGTGAACATTTTGAGTAAGATGAATTACCAAGTACCTTGGTGCATTTAACAACCCTGGGATGTTATCAAGCCTGGGAAGTTAAATTTAATGCTGCACAGTGAACATCCAGCCAAGCACCCAAAGAATGTGGAACGAAAGCTAAGGGAGCCACACATCTTTAGAAAAATCCCCAAACTTGACCGACAACATGTGCTTGCTTGAATCCTCAAGTTTCAGCAGGCTAGGAGCCAAATTTTTTGAATTCATTTCATACCTGTGATAGCTTCCAAAACTAATAGTGTTTGTTTTTGTTTGGTACACAGTAGTCACGGATGACATTATGACAAGAATAATAAGATGGGGTGAAAGCCAGAAATGTACAGGACAGCTGTTGGAAGTCAAAAGTGGAGTTCAGCTGACCTATAGGCTCCTGCCTAAATGATGGGCAGATGGGAAAGGGCAAATGAGTTTCCAGTAGGTGCACAGCTCTGTGCTGGGCGCTGTGAGGGGGCCCCAAGAAATCTAAGTGGTCCATGTGTGCCCATATGGGCACTTTAAAAATTGAGAGGATTCACTATGGAAACAGACACCCAGTTTCAGGTTCCAACTCCATTATGTCATATATGACATTGGGCATAGTATATAACTTCTTGAACCTCGGTGTCTTCATACATAGGATGGTGCTTCTATGTCCTAACCCAAAGAGTTACTGAAGGATTCAATGAGACAACATAGGCAAAAGAGCTTAGTAGCGTTGCCTGGTGCAGAATTTCCACACATTAAATTTGGCTAGTATTTTGTGGCAATGACAACTGGCATTACACAAAAGACTGAATTAGAGGTGGTTCCCACACAATGGCCTTATTATCGATGTAAATCACATTATCTGGCCCAAATTGTACTGTTGAATTGTATTGTGAAGCCACTCCTGATGGAGAGTCTCTGGTGGGTACAAAGTAGGGTATGACCTGATGTGGTTTTGTGTTTTTGGAGCCTAGTTCTGTGTCTGCCCCTGGAAAGTGTGTTAACCCCTGACTTCCCCAAGAATTTAGAATAGAACTGAATAGGGGGGACATCACCACATCCCCCAAAATCTAAGTGCTAAAGGTCTGGAGCTGAACATGATCATGAAAGTCTGAACAGCTTATTTTATAGAAGAAGAAATCTGCTCGCCTCAACTCATGCTACCCAGAGAGGTGATTGCTAGCAGGAGCGGTGGCTGGGGAAGGGTTGGCTTGTGTCATTTATCTTTTAGAGAAGTTCTTCCACTGTCTGAATACTCCACCTCTACCTCCACTGTCCGCTGCACAGGTGATGAAGCCCCTGTTCCCCCTGAAGGCAGAGCAGGAGAATTAGAGGGGGTGGGCTTTTAGCAGGGCTTGAGCTGCTCCCCAGAGGTAGTGTGGCTGCCCATCCAGCCTGATGTTTATGATACAATTCCTCCTAGAGGGGGAGGGATGAAACAAGATGACTTTCCTATGGTGCTGCTGATAACACTGAGGCCCAGGATTTTAAACACACACACACACACAGACACACACACACACAGAGACAGACAGACACACACATACACACACATGCACAAATAAACAAAAAGTAAACCCTCTTTAAGAGGGTGGGGGCGAATGAGCAAGCTCACCATTTCGCTTGGGATTGAGAAGCACATGAAACTAGTTTTCTTGAGTCTGTGCCTCTCTAGCTACCCTGTGCGTCTAGAAAACAATTATGTCAAAAATTTCATTCATTTTACATTTTTGGGTAATTCACTGGCTCCAGGTGGCTTTGAGAGTGTGGTGGCTGCAGAGCCTCTGGGTAAGCAAGCACACAAATGAAAATGACCTTGTGATGAGATGTAATTGCATGGTGACTTCAATTTTTAATAACCCCCAGAACATTAACAATCTGGGAGTGCAGCTACTGATAATAGTTACAAGATCAAACATCACCCAAGTACGAGTGAAGCATCATGGTGATGACAAAAGGGAGGCCATCCCATTTTCCCAGCAATAACAAGAAAACAATAATTACAATAATGGCTTATATATTCCAAGAGCCAGCCACTATTCTAAAAGTTGTGTGCATGAACTCATTGAATCTTTACAACAACCCTGTGAGGGAGGTGCTGTTGTAATCTCCATTTTATAAACATGGAAGCCAAGGCACACAGAGATTGAAAAACTTATCCAAGTTCACACAGCTAGAACACAGTGAAGCCAAACAGGGAAAACTTCCCAGTCCCACCCGCAGCCCCACAATGCTTACACGTTGGATATGTTGGTTTCCTTCCTGCTTTCTTAACCACCTGGGTTTTCATTTGGCTTGCAACCTTTCCCATACACATCTCATGTATTAGGCTGAACCACATGAAATTACTGTTTTCAAGGTCAAAAATCAGTGACTATTAGCAGTTTAATAGGGTCAACCTAATATTCCATGGTGCAGGTGTTATGCCTAGTTAATTAACTTGATTAAGACAATCAGCATTCTATTTCCCTGATTACAGTCATCTATTGTGGGGAACACCTGTGACCAAAGTAGTCCACTCAGGAGGAATTTCAGGACTTTCACCTGGAATGTTAAGATGGAAGTTGTCATGTACAGATATAAGGTCCAGAACTCCTGTAACTATATTGATAATAGCTTACAAATGAAACCTATGCATGAAGTTTCCATACCTATCCAGTCAATAGAATCACCAAGTGTAGAGCCAGGACTGTGGATGAACCACACCTGGTCACTGGTCTCCCTACATTTTCACTTAGATGAGCCAAGCAACCTTCTTCTCAGTTTAAGGCAACTGAGTTGGGTTTTTACTTATTCCCAGTCATAGATCAGCCATTCTTGAGTGGAGAAAGACAAGAGGGGATTTGAACTTTGCAATTGACATGAGTGACAGGGAAGGCAGAAATGTTCAATGACCTTTTAAATCCAAGTCCTCTGATTCTTCAGCCAATGGGCCACATAGTGTTGGGACAAGCCTGTTTTTATTACACAACGTGCTTTCCCTTTCTACCTGCAATCCTTTCAACTTCATCTTGGTTATCTCTAAAGAACCAACTGCAAGGGAGCACAGAGAAAGAAGTGTACCTTTTTACTGGTATCAAGTCCCTTCTAAAGTGAGATAGAGGAGGTGTAGGCAAAAGAGCTGGAAGGTTACATAGGATGGTGGACAGTGAAGTTTTACATCCAAAGAAGGCTTACTCAGGAAAAGCAGGAAGGGGGCAGTAGAAGGCAGTATCCTTATCTCTGTTATGCTCTTACCTTGGAATTTATAGTAGGTCATTTCCATGTAGTTTATTTCCAAATGGAATTAGCAACCACTCATATTTCCCTCCAATTTATGGGGATGTGATGAGGAGTAAGTGAGGACAACATAAGTACTCTAGTTGCCCCATAAAAGGTAGACATTGCTGGTTGCCTACCCAAAATCATCCCAACCTCCCTATTGCTTCCTAACAGCATCCTGATTTTGTACAGAAATCGCTGGCAGCCATGCATTAGAATGCTTCATAGCACACAGTACACCCTGGGTAGGGCCTTTATGTGAGCTAAAGGAAGCCAAACCCAAATTCTAAGATGGAAATGATTGTCCCAATGGCTTAGGGCATTACTTTGGTGGTAACCGATGATTGCTCTGTCTAGGAATATAAAGATTGTATATTTCAGTGGTAATATGAGAATGTTCTTTGATCATAAGTGATTTAATTATAGGCTCAAGGACCTTAGGATATGAAGGAGAGCCTTTCAATGTTGTTCCACTGAAAGGGTGTTAGAAACCACATGCCATTCAAAACGGGACTGGTTCCCAGAGAGAGATTTTATTTCTGGTCATGGGTGGGGATGGGAAGTTAGGAAAAAAAAATCTCCTGGAATTTATTGACCTAAATTCATTTACGACCAATCAGAGCCTAGCAGGCTGAGGGCTTAAGCTGAGGAACAAAAGGGCTGAGCCTCCTGAGCTGCTGGTTTCCATTCTCACTTTGTGATGGGAACCCCCCCCCGCCACAGTGCCCAAGACAGCTTTCCTTCTAGGGAGGTGGGCGGCAACAATTTCTAACTTCTAGTGACTAAACTCGCTGGCTTTCCTGTCTGTTCACCCCTTGGAAATCTTCTCCTATGAATGCAGCGAGGTTGGGGACATTGTCACCAGTTGTTGATCTGGAGGTGAATAAATGAGACCTGAGCAGGTCAAGGATGGCCTGTGGAGCAGATAGAAAACTCTGGCCACAACATCTGGTGGCCACAGCATCTGGTGGCCATGGCAACTGGCATTAGGGAATGTTGCACATCCTTTGAGTTGCATACAGCAGGGTGAGGCACTGGTCCTTCTGGTGGGGTGGGACAGTCTGGAGGTGAGTAGGGAGGAGAGTGGATAATCTTCAGGATCTTCCTTGGGGGGATGAAGTTCCCCTACACCAACACATACACACACACACACACACACACACACACACACACACACACACACGGAAGCTCTGTAGCAGTCAGGTAGAAATAAACTTCAAGGGAAGCTTTTAAAGGCAAAAAGAAATTCAGCTTGCTGTCTGGGAAGATACAAGGAATGGAGCCTGGGAAGTCCCACCCAGTTGGCCTTGGAGATAGTGGGGAAATGGTTATATAAGTCTCAGAAATGTTGAGAGCATTGTCTGGCTTTTATCATCTCTTGAAATTTCTGATTCCAGTGCTGCATATGAGCCTCTTACCATCTAGGTCTCATGCCTGGGCTACACGATGAGGGCTGGGAATAGTGTGAGACTAACTGTATGTTACCTGACTCCAGTCAAAAAGTGATATTCATGTGCTCAGCATGTGTTACTTATATGTCAGGGATGTCTGTCTGTGATATAAATTCTTTTAAGAGAGCATTGATGGAAGACGGTAGCACTTTACCTAACCAGCCATTTGGCCCATCCCTGGGCCTGGGCCAGGCACCAGAGGTGGGCTCTGCAGTAGGCACTGGCTCCCTCAACCTGGGAAGACCGAAATTGTCAAGAGCCCAGAGGTGGCCAGGAAACCATCACATCCCCATTCATACCAATACAACTAGCTTTTCATTAGGGCTTACTCTGTGCCTGATATCGTATAAGAGATATATGCACGTTGTCTTATTTAATTCTCACAGTTACTTTATGAAGTGGACATGATTATTTCTAGTTTACAGATGAAGAAAAGGAGCCTAGGATAGTTTAAGAAACTTTTCAACCTCACACAACTGATTAGAGGCAGAGCCAAAAGACAAAAGCAGATGTCTTTGACCCTGTAGCCAATGTCTGGAACTCACTCCTCACCAGGCTGGATGAGGAGTCTTAGGGGCACCCTGAGCTTTGGAAGCTTCTGATATTAAGTCCTGTCTGAATGCTACGCTGGATTCTTTGCCCCACGTGACATTTAGTACCCAGTTTGGGTCAGATGAGAGGGAATCTCCTAAAATTCATTCACAAGGTAAAGGAGGTCTCACACTTGAACTTCAACAAAGCCCCAGTGAGCCAGGTGCTTGTACTTTTCTAAATGTTCACATCTTGCCCCAGAGCAGTTTTGGAGGAGGTGACCTCTTCTCCTGCCAGGCTTGCAGGCACATCACCCTGCAGAATGAGGTGTCACTATCTCCAAACCAGGGTGGGGTCTCCAGTTCCAGTGGGGAGGCTTTGAACCTCCCTACAGGAATTGTGTTTTCCCAGCCAGTGATCAGTCACCCGGGCCAAAGTGGCTCATGTAAACCTCTGAGAGTTGCCAATAAGATAAGAAATTGCTATCAAATTTCACCCTGGAAAGTTCTTCCTCCCTTTTTTCACTCTAGGATTGATTCATCTTGAATTTCAAGATAGGAAAAAGTAGGGGTCACAAGGAAATTTATAGGGCTGCTTCCCAGAGCAATTTTCAATGTTTAGCCATAAATATTTTCAGGAGGGATCAAAGCGGTTACTCTAACACTAACCCCCACCCCCTGCACCCCACCCCCATACAGCTGAGCCCTGGGAGCAGACACAGGGGCCACAGGGGAGTGTGGAAGACTAACCTGACAGGGACAGACACTTAGCTTTCCTGTCTGCCCCGAGTGGGGGTGGGGGTGGGGGTGGCGGCTGCTGTTGAAAGTGCTGAGCACCCCCACCGCTCCCCCACCCCAGTTGTACTTAATCTCCCTAGCACTGTATGTTCTTTCCCTGCCAGACCTGGATCTATGACAATTGTTTCCATTTTCTCCCCATCACCCAAGCAGCAAGCAACAAAGGAAAGACATTCTAAGAGCCCATGAAATGTTTTTATTGAAACTCTATTCTCCAGAGAGAGATGGAGGAAGGGTTTAAGCAACCTTATTACAAAATAAAAATGTATCCTCCTACTCCATGACAGGAAATGCGAGAAAGAGAGACAAGCCCATAAAAAAAGCACTAAATAAAAAAAAAAAAAAGTTTGCACAAGGACTGAAGCAAAGAAGAGATGTTAAATAATTATTGCAAAAGAAGCAAAAACAGCATGAGACTCAAAAGGATCTTTTAAAAAGAAAAATCTACCCATAATATTGCCTCAGACGAGACCTTCTTAGAGACATTATGCATTATATTTTGAGTTTTCTAATTAAAAAGATTAATCAAGCTGTGTATTGTAGCTGGGAGGGAAAGCCCTTATCTTTAACATTGTGAGAGCATTCCTGATTTTTGTACTGTTGACAGTATTATGAGGGCATTCAACAGCGCTACCAGAAAGATTTCAGGTGCTTCATATTTTGTGTGCATAATACTTATTATGTTATACCATAATTTAATGGCATTTAAATAAATCTGCTCATTAATGAAGCTGATTAGAAAACAGACACAGCCTAATACTGCTACATTTCCAAACTGACTATCTACTAGCCCCCACACTCCCAACCCCAAATTAAAGGGAACAGTACGCATTGAGCTCCGTTTGGGGGAACTTTTTTCAATTTTGCTTGGCTTCGACATAGGTCATTGATGGCTAATCTTTCAACATATCTTCTAGGCATCTCAGCTCTTGTGGATTTAGTGATTTTTTTCATGGGATAACCACTTCCTGTATTTTAACATACAGCTGCTTTGGGACTAGCCCTAGCATTGGCTGGACTAGGAGTAAACACTTGGAATATCAAGGTGCAACAACTCGAGCCTTTCATCAAAAGGGCTCATTTATTTTCCAGAAGATATTTCTCCCGCTGGGCTTGGTTTCCTTCTTTGGCTCTAGGGGTTGTACCAAGTAACTCTCCCTCCTGTGAGGAGTGAGGGTCAAGGGTGGGTTGGGGAGAGTGGCCTTTCCTTCTTGTGCTCTGTGTGCCCATCTGCTGGAAATGGAAATCGTGTCTCTGCTTGTTTCAAATGGTGTTGCCCAGGAGAGAAGAGTACAAACACAAATGGTGTTGGCCATGGGGAAGGCAGGGTACAAAGCTTGCCTCCTCCTTGTGTAGTTTGGGGACCCGTAGGGAGTGGGAGTGAGGAAGGGTGAGTGAGTTGGGGCTGGGGAAGGGGTAGATGTGTGGGAGTTTCCTTTATGGACATAAGCAAGCAAGGTGGACCCAAGAAGGCATGCAGAGGGGGTGACAGGTCTCAGTGACATGAGGTCTTGTCTCATCTCCTACTTCTGGCCACTGCAAGGTCCCAATCAAGTCCCCCAAAACATGCCTGCACATGTGGCAACTAACTGGTGGCATCCAGTTAGTTTTAGATACAGAGCCCATAAAGTTTGTGAATTCCCCAAATCTCAAAGCACATTATAGAGTAAACGCAGAATCCGAGCACTGCTTGCCTATCTAAAAGGCCCAATTTCTCTCTTAAGGAGCTTGTAGGAGAAATAAGGTCACGTAAAAATCAAGGTAGCAAGCAGTATTATTCCTCCAGGCATATTTGAGTCAAAAAGGGCCTGAATTTTAAAAATAAAAAATGCTGTCTTGTTTAATATATTCACTCTTCTAATAAGCCAACAAGCAGCTATTGCACTCTCCCAAGCCAGTGGACATATATCTTGCTAAGACATATGCGTCCAAAGTCAGGATATTGTCTAGGAAACCTGAGCCTGCAGCCTGTGCAGGAGCGGCCATCACTGCGTAATTCCTTCCAGAAGAATAGAAACCCAGGCTCAGGGCAGCAGTGCAGGGTCCCCAAAGGACACATTGCCATTTATTTGCGGTGTGATTATTTTCCATTACACACTGTGCAAGGGGTGTTTTTGAATGCTATCTTACTCTCTTTTCATGTCCCTTCATTTACTGCACCCCAAGAGACAGTCAAAATCTCCAGGCCACACTCTGCAATAAAAACTCAGCAAGTTTGAAGGATACAGCATGAAGCTTCCCAGACGGCCAGGAAGTTCTGCTGACGGTACTAAAATTCAGGAGCTTCATCTAGCATCCCAGGCAGGTGTGTTTATTCAGTAAAGGGGAAGCTGGAAATGTTTCCTCTGAGGATGGCTTCTCTTCTTCCCGTGGGCTAAGAGTTGGTGTATTTTCCTCCTTGGCTGCCTTGATCTCTGACTATGCCACTTCTGGATCTCAGAGCAGTTTTCTGGGGATTCATTTGGATTCTGGAAGCTACTGTCCTCAGGACCTTTCATACTATGACGGGCTAAGGATGACTCCCCTCTGCAGTGTTGGGGGGACTTTATGAACTGTGCCCTATGGGCAGAATCTTGTGCTACCCGGAGCTTTTCTCAATTGCCCCTGAGTGGCTGATGACAAAAAACAGTCATAGTAGGCCCCTGGTCTGTAAGTGCAAGGCACGCTCTAAAGGAACTCATAGCAAAATAATGTTTCCCCATTCACAGATCTGCTTTCAGATGCAGTGCCCCAGAGGTTTACTCCACGAAACCTTGCTTACTGCTGAGGATATGCCCCTATTTCTAGGAATTTCTAAACTCTGAGTCAGGATCATTTCAGTACATTTTGGAAAATGTCTCAGTTGCATCAATATCAATGGTTCTCAAAACTTCCAGCATCGGAATCACCTGGAGGGCTTGTTAAAAATGGCTTCCTGGACTCCTCCCCTGAGCTCCTGATTGAGTAGGTCTTAGGTGAGGCCCAACTAATTACTGGCCTACTGGGTTGGATGGTACCTCCCCTGCCTTAATCTTTTTGGGCTGCCATAACAAAATACCATAGACTGATTGGCTTATAGACAACAGAAATTTCTTTCTCACAGTTCTGGTGATGGGGGAGTTGAGGATCAAGCTGCCAGCAGATTTGGTGTCTGGTGAGGGCCTCCTTCCTCACAGACCTTCTTACTGTTACCTCAGATGGCAGAAGGGGCAAGAGATCTCTCTGGGATCTCCTTAGGGCCCCACGCTCATGACCTAATCACCCACCTCCCAATACCATCACCTGGGGGCTTTGATTTCAACATGTGAATTTTGAGGTGATACAAACATTCAGACCATAGCACCCCCAAAATTCATGTCCTTCCTGGGACCTCATAATGGAAACTTATTTGATAATAGGATTATTACAGGTGTAATTAGTGAAGATGAGGCCATACCGGAATAGGCTGGGTCTTTAATCCAATCTGACTGGCATTCTTATACACAGAGACCCAGAGATAGAGACAGACACAGAGGAGAATGCTATGTGACAACACAGGCAGAGATGGGATTGATATGGCCACCAATCAAGGATACCAGTGATCTCTGGCAACACCACAAACTAAAAGAAAGGCACAGGACAGATCCCCCCTTGTGCCTTCAGAGACAGCATGTCCCTGCTGACACTTTGATTTTGGACTTCCAGCCTCCAGAATTGTGAGAGAATAGGTTTTTGTTGTTTTAAGCCACTAGTTTGTGGTAATTTGTTATGGCGGCCCTAGGAAATGAATAATACACCGAGATGCTGATGTCGGTGGGCCTGGAACCACACTTTGAAAACCGCCGATCAAAATTAATTAGATCATCTCCTTCTGTCTCAACTCCTATTTCTCTTTATAATTCCATGATAAATTTTCTTTCTGGAACAATTCCCACTTGCATCTGCCAGCACCTGCCTAATTCCCTAAGAAGAATTTTCACTAGCTCCTGGTTTCTTAATACTTGCCTGATTCTTGTTCCTGATCTTTTTACCCCCATATAATCCATGGGGGCTCTCTTCAGCTCTATTGTGGTAAAAAAGGATCTCTGGTCCCCCCATCCTGATAGAGAATTGTTACTCCATGTGGCTGGATTTCATGCACTGTAGTGAAGGAAAGACACAGGTAGCAGGAAGCCATTGCAAGAGCCATCAGGGAGTTGGAGAGATGGGGTGGGAGCAAAGGGATTTGGCTTCAGGAAGACAAGCATTAAGAGGGATTTATCTGCCTTCAAATATATGAAGTGTTACTGTGCATAAGATGCAGACAGCCTGCTTTCTAGCCCCTCTGAGAAAGGGCCACAGGAAGGTAGGCTTAGGAAGGAGAACTCTGAGTGGACAGAAAGAATTTTCTGAGGTTGAAGGTTTTAAGTCACTGGAATGTCAAGGGAGAAGTTTAAGTAAGAGGAGACACCTCTTTATTAGAGTTGATTTAGATGGGGCCCTTCCTGAAGCCAGGCAAATGAAGGAGATGGACTTTGGAGGTGCACTGTGCTTTTCCAGTCTACGAACTCACAAAAGAAGGAAAAATGTCCATTTAAGAAAAATTTAACTCAAAGGGAAGAAACACCTCTCTGTTGATGTATTTGTGATCTTAGGGAATCTGCCTATACTTCTTTTATATTTTTAATTGAATGCCTAGACAACACCCTTTTGTGTTAAGGAGTAAGATTAGTCAGAAGGTTTTTTAATCCCTCTGGTATTAGCCCTGTCAAGTCCATGTTCACCTGCAAGAGGACAAAAGCAGTGCATATTTGTTTTCTGTTGCAACATAACCGATTGTCACAAACTTACCAGCTTATAACAGGAGATGCTTATTATCTTGTAGGGTTCGTAGGTCAGGAGCCTGGTGCCACTTGACTGGATCCTGTTCTCAGGGTCTCACAAGGCTGCCGTCAGGGTATCAGTGGCCTGTGTTCCTTTCTGGAGTTTGGGATCTTCTTCCAAACTCACATGATTGTCAGAAGACTTCAGTTCCTTTTAGCTGTAGGCCTGAGGGCCCCTCTATCACAGGCTGTCAGCTGGGGGCTGCTGTCAGCATCTGGCAGCCCCTGTGGTCCTCAGACCCACTCCCAACCTGGCAGTTCACTTCTTCAAGGCCAGCAAGAGATGCTCTCCTCTGTGATATGATCATGGGAGTGACGTCCATCACCTTCTCCTACTCTCTATTGGCTGGAAGCCAGTCACAGGTTCCGCCCACCCTGCAGGGGAGGGGATTACGTGTGGGTGTGGCTCGCTGGGGCCATCTTGGAGTCCTGCCTACCACAGGACTGCTCTGCTCTTGCTCTTCCTCAAGGTGCAGCGGCCAGGGAGGGCTGGGTCAAAAGGCTTATGCTTTATTTGGGATTTATGTGATTAAATAAATGCAGAAACAGAATTCAAATGGAGTATAGAATGTGTGAATGATCTTGGTTTTATACACCAGTTGTGCTCTAAAGCTCAATTAGGCAGTCAGTTGTTGAAATTGAAGTTCTTGAACAAAGGACACAATGTTAAAATTACTAGTTTTCTACCCTTTTTTCTTTCTAGTCAGTATAGCATAGAAGGTAGACCTTGGAGCCGGACTCTGTGGGCTCAAATCCTGACTCGGACGCTAACTAACTGTGCAGTCTTGAGCAAGCCAGTCAGCCTCTCTGTGCCCAGTTTTCCTCATTTCTAAATGGTGATAATCACAGCACTTACTTCAAGGAGTAGGGGTGAGGATGAAATTAGTTAATATGTGTGAAGCGCTTAGAATAACACCTGACATCTCATAAACACTATATTAATATATGTGTTAGCCATTATTAATATTTAGGTTAGGACAGCAGACGTTGAGTGCCGTGCACATGTGTGACACTCCCATGAGCACTGTTAGGATTCAGAGCACTTTTTGGCTCTGCTCCTTTCTCGTTTACTCAGGGAAGTATTTCAGAATGCAAGGAAAAGTGACATGATCATAGGGGTAAGTTTGAATGAGGGCTAATTTCTTAAAATTAAATTATCTATAAATTTTAGTTTTCCTAAGTGGCAATAGTAATAATGACAGCTGAAATTCATTGAGCATTTACCATATTCTGGGAAGTCTACTAAGTGGTATGATATGAGCCCCTTTTTTGGTGTTCACAACACCTCATAAAGTAGGCACTGTGATCCCCTTTTATGGAGAAGGACTTGAGGCTTAGAAGTCGTTTGCTTACCCCGGCTGGTCAGTGGTGCAGCCTGATAGGAAGGAGCTGAAGCAGCTGGACTCCAGAACCCCCCATCTTATTGTCCATTCTGTACCATTTTCCCATTGTATTGCTGGCAACTCACCTCTCAGTTTATGTGTTGTGATATTACAGTCAAGAAATGCTAATATTAATGACGAAAGGAGAAAGAAACCATAGCTCTTGTTTGATTGCTTAACGAGGCAGACATGGTAATTGTAGGAGGCTGGAAACAACTGAAGAGAGATGGACAGGATGAGCACCTGGTGTGCATCAGGCCTTGTGAGCAATGTTCCTCACTATCATCTCATTTAATCCTGAGAAAACACTGTGGAGGGCTATTACCTTCCTTTAGCAGATGAAGACATTGAGGCTCGAAAGTGCTAACAACAAACTGAGCTCAGGCCCTGAAGCCTGCCCTGCTTCCACTGCACAATGTTCTCTGAATGGTGAGCAGTGCAAGAGAGAAAGGGACTAATGTTGCACAAATTATCCTCAGAGTAGGGAGAAAGGCCATGGGGAATGCGAGTGCCCTGGGCAGGCAGCAGAGAGGGCCCTGTTAGCCCTGCCCAGCTTGGTTGTGTTTCTGATGGATTAGACATCAAAGAGCTTTGCTGAGGCCCAATTCTGCCAGGTACCTCCACTGTAGCACAGTGTTTTGTCACTCTCCATCTCCTCTCCACCAATTGTTAACTCGGTGCGATTAGCTTAGAGCAGTGATTCTATACCCTGCTGCCTGGGTACCCCCATCCCACCCCATTGGGCTTGTATTGTAAGGGACCTGAAGGTGTGGTCTGGGCATCTGGAGTTTCAAAAGCTCCCACACGGTTCAAACATGCAGCCAGGATTGAGAACTTGTGCTTTAGAATGGTTAGGAAAGGAGGAGGGAAGAGGAGGAGTGGGCCATAATCTAAAGAGTTAGGGAGCACTGTAGAGTGACCATCTCATTCAGTTTGCCAGTGATTGTTCTGGCTTGAAAACTGAAAATTCTATGTTTTGGGAAATCCCTCAGTCCCAGGCAAACTAGGACAGTGGATCACCCTAATACACTGCCAGGTGTTAGGTAAAGAAAAGCCTCTTAAGTAACAATCTTTGTCCATGGCAAATGGAGCTCTTTGCAAAACTCCTCTTTCTACAACACTTTAAAACCATGTGGTTCTTACGTGGAAACAAACAATCCCATTCAAGTTGAAGTCTAGCAAAACAAATGTACATTTCTGCTTTTGTGCTCTATGCTCCCTTTGCTGCGCACTTCGGTGCAGGCATACCTATCATTCATAAAGATGTGAGCACCAGTCTGGATCTGCAGATTTATCCTATGGCCTTGGTTTTACTAAGTAATTCCCAACACTTGAAGATTATCAGGGCTCTTTGAAGTATCCTGTTATTCCAATTCCAATCCATTTAAAAGGACGTGAGGTAAATCCAAATTTACCCAAATTAACATGTAACTTTCAGAAGCACCCTCCCCCTTGCCAGCATCCCGACTGGATTTCATGGAATCTCATTTGATTCTGACTTCCCACGGGCTCCTGAATCCAGCCGTGGAAAGACGGAGGCAGTCATTCCTGCTCACCGAGCATGTTTGGCAGCTTTTGTAGTAAACACCAGGGAGACTGGCCTCTGCTCTGACATGTCTCAGGTCTTGAATCAATCAAACTATAGGTTTCTGGTGGGCCCTGTCTGCCCAGACCAGGCTGGTATCCTGAAGGCCTGAATGTTGGCAAGTGACCTGCAGTTACAGACTGGAATGGCCCCTGTGGTCATCAGTATCATACCCTGTGAAAAATTTCACATTTGGAAACACATGACACAGGAATTCCGGGGTGCTCTCTGGTGAGACGTCCCATGAGCTGAGGGCTCCCTCTGTGCTGTCCATCATGCTAGGGCCAGCACAGACATGACCACTCTTTGTCCTTGCAGTCAACGTGAAAGGGGACAGTTGACCCCTGTTTTCTAGATGAGGAAGCAGGCTGGATGAGAATAAATGGGTTACACAGCTGTTAAGTTACAGGGATGAAAGATGACAGGGTCCAATCTGCCTGTCACCAGGACTACCGCTATGGACTCCAGGAGCATATACCCTGAAAAAGGCAGAGAGAAGATGCTGGAAACACAGCACATACAACAAATAACATTGATTCTCTGATCCATAAATCAATCAGAAAAAAATAAATAACATTGAGATAGAAAAAGAAATTTAAAATTTCAAGAATATGGCATAGGCCGGGTGCAGTGGCTCACACCTGTAATCCTTGCACTCTGGGAGGCCAAGATGGGAGGATAGCTTGACTTCAGGAGTTCAGCCTGAGCAAGAGTGAGACCCTGTCTCTACTAAAAATAGAAAAATTAGCTGGGCATGGTGGCGTGTGCCTGTAGTACCAGCTACTCAGCAGTCTGAGGCAGGAGGATCGCTTAAGCCCAGGAGTTTGAGGTTGCAGTGAGTTATGATGACACCACTGCACTCTAGCCAGGGTGACAGAGCAAGACCTTGTCTCAAAAACAAACAAAAAACAAACAAACAAAAAGTATGGCATAATGATTACAAAAACAAACAAAAAACAAACAAAAAAAAAGTATGGCATAATGATTAAATGCCTGGACTTGGAATCAAACTCCTTACCTCTACATCTTGGTTCCACTTATCTGCAAAATTGGTTTAAATGAATTAATATAGTTAGAACAGTATTAAGTTGAGTAAGCATACTCTCCATGGTAGTTGTGTTGGTCTTATTTTTATTGTCGTTGTTGTTCTTATTTTTATTATTATGGCTTTCTTATGTGTCTTAGTTGAGGACATACCTTTAGCTCCTTGGGCCATGCTAACGCCAGGACTGAGAGGATCCTGGGAGCAGAAGCAATCCTGAGCAGGCACACCGTCTTTCCTGTCACATCATGACATACTTGTTTTCTTAAAGAGTTTTTGAAAAGGGAAAAAAGATCCCCAAACCCCACACTCTGCTAATCCTCATTCACAAAATGTTGCAGTCAGGGTTGTGTTCAATGCTTGTGGTTGATGCCAAATAATTCGCAGCTGGAGAATATTTTGCAATCCAGTCTTGAGTCCAGGTTCATGTTATATTCAGCAGAACCACCTCGGATTATGAAGAAACACGCTGATCGCAGACGTAAATAGGCAACCCTAAGCCATCTGGGTCCACGTCCTCTGTTTCAGGAACCCCTTCTCTAGTCTGTCTCCTGTCTCCAATGCTGGGGCACTCACCATCTCAAAATGAAGTCTGTGTCACTTTCCACTAGCTCTAAATGCTACAAATTCTTTCTCTGGGTTAATCTGAAATCTGCCACCCTCTAACAAAATCTACAAATTGGCCCTAGTCCTGCCTTCCTAGCAACATGGAGCACCACCTTACCCTCTCCCACAAGAGGGAGATATCACCTAAGCACAGTTTAGGTAATTGGCAATTTATTCCTTTTCAAAATTTGTTTTCTGTGAGAAAATGCTCCAATCTTGGAAGATGTGTCTTAGTATTATGCTGGGAACAATGCACTTACTGTGTGGACTGTTTTTTTGGACACAAACAACCAGCATTGCTTAACAGTTTTGTGCAAACATGTTCTAATGGGTGTAAGTATGAGATTTGGTCATTGCAGCCCAAGGCCAGACTGGCCAGGTTTCAGGCTTACAATTGAATCACTCGTTCATAATCACCTTTATCACCTGCCTAGTTTGTTTTGTTTCCTATATATGGAATTTTTTACTTATTCTAATACCAGCGGAGCCTGATTATCTTTGACTATTCCCATTTTTAGAGTAGAATTTTTATTTCCAGACCAATGCTCTTGTCTGAAACCTAGAAATGGTCTGAACCATAGAGATGGTTCTCTATGCAAGAATCTGCAAGGCCACTGCTTTCTAGAGCTGAAATTAGTTATGAGAGGACATTTGCTCTGGTTTGTAAAAAGGGCTATCCCACATTCACATTAATAATAACTTTCCTGACTATAGTCACTTCCCTTCTGTAATGGAGTTCAAAGTGCTTTATAGTCATAACTTAATTAGATCTTTTTAATTATTTTTTAAAGTATGAGTGATGTGCTATATTATTATTCCACTTTATAGAGAGGGAAATGCAGGGAAGCCCTGAGCATGGGAAAGAAGGAGGAGTTGGAAATTTGGACCTGTGCCCTCGTTCAGGCTATTCCTCACCTTGGCAGTGCCCTCCACCCATACCCCGCCATTTCACCCGCTCTTCAAGTCCACTACGTGGGACCTCAACTTTATGGAGATTTTCTCTTCCCAATCACTTCTTGCATGCCATATGACTCTTGATGTGGTTTAGCTCTTTGTTTTCTAGGTAGGTGTTTTGGGACATTTTGATTCATAAAAATTTATTCCAGTTGTCTTTATTTTATCCTTCAAATATGGAATAGAAGTTCCATAAGCCAAGGGGCTGTGTAATTTATTTCTTGTGTAGCCCAAATAGCTCTTGCATCAGGGTGGGAAGGGTACATAGTATGTACTCAATGAAGTCTTAGATCTCTTCCTATGATGTAGATACTGGGATATGTCACACAGGAATGATTGATTATTCATCCCTAGAACGTGGGCCTGGAAAGGAAGCGATTCAACCAATCAATGTAATATTAAATAATTGAGTATCCGCCCTATGCAGGACACTGTGTTGTGCTGTGAGCAGGATGCAAAGAAAGACAGGATTTTGCCTCTGCCTTCAAGAATTTCCGGTCCCACTGGCTTCATCCATTTGGGCTGCTATAACAAAATATGAATTGGGTGGCTTATAAATAATAGAAATTTGTTTCTCACATTTCTGGAGGCTGGGCAGTCTAAGATCAAGACACTAGCAGATCCAGTGTCTGGTGAGAGCCTGTTCCTCATAGACAGTGTCTTCTTGCTGTGTCTTCACATGGTGGAAAGGACAAATAACTCCCTTGGGCCTATAAGAGGCCATATAAAATGAGGGCACTAATTTCATTCTTGAGGACTCCACTCTCATGACCATATCACCTTCTAAAGGCCCCACCTCTTAATACTATTGCATTGGGAATTAGGTTTCAACACGTGAATTCGGTGGAGAGTGACACAAGCATTCGGACCATAATAACCAATAGCATTGAAGTGGTAAGTAAGGTCCCCACGGTGGAGTGGGTGATGGCATAGGATTTGCAGCACAAGATGGAACTTTGAATCCCTACTCTGCCACTTACGTGTGGCAGGTTGTTTAAACTCTTTGAGTCTCTGGATTTTCTTTTGTAAAATGAGAATAATAATAGCGTAGGGATGCCAAGTGAGACAATGTCTACAAAAGCATTTGGCACAGAGGCTCATACAGAGTTAAGAATCAATAAATGGTAGCTATTTTAACATTATTATTAGATGGCTGCTAATTCTAGGTGAAGCCAAAAATGGCACAGCAAGGAGGTGAGTGGGAGTTCAAAAGAGTGGCCAGTGAGCCACGTGAGGAAGGACAGACAGACCTTGAAAGAGAGTGAGAATTTGGGTTTTGAGAAGTAGTAAAGGGGAGGAAGTCTAGGGAAATGTATGAACCAAGCTCAGGAACAGGAAAGAGGATGGGCTGGCGTGGATGAAATGAAAGCTTCTCACGGAGAAATGTCAGCAGACAGTAATAAGAAAAATGAAAGCAATGCTGCTACTAATGATAGTGAGTGATAGTGGTAAGTTTTTTCCTTTAATTACATGATGAGGTAAGAATTATCACGGACATTTTAAAGCTCAGGATGCTGAAGTTTTGAGACAAGCTGCAAAATTAGTTGGAAACAAATACAGAGGCCTTGGTGGGTGATGGTGAGGATGGGTCTTCGTGTGCTGTTGGTAGATGATAAATTGACACAGGCTTTTTGGAGAGCATTTTGACAGTATTAATTAAAATTGTTAATTTTACTTCAAGATAATGATCCTGGAAAACACTGGCATATATAATCAAAGAGGCATGAAGATGTATGTTCACTGAACATCCCAAACACTTGGGTACAACTCATATGTCTGCTAATGACAGAGTACATAAGTAGTTTAAGTACTGGCATGTCCATACTATGGTATGTTATTCAACACTTTAACATGATGAGTCAAATCTGCATGACTGACATGGAACACGCTCCAAAAGAAGCTGTTTGGTGAAAAAGAAAAGTTGCAGATTATAAAATCATTATAATACCATTAACTTTTCAAATCCTATGCATGTGTATAGTTCTATTTGTGTATGCATATTAATGCACAGAAAAAAGTCTGGAAGAAGACAAATCAAAGTTTTAACAGTTGTTCTCTCTGGGGAGGGAGGGGTATATTGGGGAGGGCATTTGCTAAAGGAGGAGTTACGTTTTGGTCTGCATACTTTTGTATTGTTTATAAAGAAAATTGTGGTGGTGATTTCACAAGTGTATACATATGTCAAAACCTTCAAATTATACACTTTAAATACGCTCAAAAAAAGAAAATATATTCAGCTACTACTCAAATTCAGCAACTAAATTAAACAACATATGCAACATCAATATTGTAAAACACTGTATGGTCATTAAATATGTTAAAAGATGTTGTAAGATACACTTTTTGATTTGGGAAAGTTTCCCCGTTAAGTGGAAAAAACCCCACCAAGTTTCAGAGCAGTATAAACAGTGTATATATTGTTTTATAAAAATTAGCATATACATAGCACAAACACACATATACATATATATAAATAAATAGGAAAAAACACACACCAAATGGTGGTTATCTCTGAATGGTGGGATTACGGGTGTTTTTTATTTTCTTCTTTATACTTGGAGCAGTTAACTTTTGCCACAATAATGTTATGTAACAAACCACTCCAAAACTTAGTGCCATACAATAACAATCATTTTTTTCCACTCACAACCATGTGCCATGGGTCTACAATGAACCTGGCTCAGCTAGGCTCAGCTGCAGACTGCAGGCTGGTTCCAGGTCTACCCTATGTATCCCATCTCCTGTGGACCACTGGGCTAACCAGGGAATGTTCTTCCTGTGGCAATGACAGAAGTGCAGTCTGCACACTGTCCCTTCTACCCACATGGCCAAGCCTAAACCAGAGAGGGAGGGAAATAGACTCCATCTCTAGTGGAAGGGTCTGCAAAGTCACAAGGCAAAGGGTGTGGATACAGGAAGTGGTGAAGTTTGGGAACTATAATGTGATCTTCCACAACTTAAATGTGTTTCCTAATTTACCCCACCGTGAATATATATTACTTTTGAAATAAAAATCTTATTATTTAATGTGTGGTTCCTCAGAAAGATGGATAATAAAACAAAGAGTTGGGAGCAGTGGTGCTTTGCTTAGTACTCCTCTGGCTTGGCTGGAGAGTGTACTTCCTGTACAAACTGCCAGTCATGATTTCCGCCAGTGTCCTTAGGACACTTCTGGGAAGCACTTGTCTTCTGATTTGGGAAATCTTGCAGCCCTCATCTTCTCTTATCAAAGAGTGGGGAGAGTCCATATACATTGGGATGCTTGAATGTACTTGGAATGCTACACGATCTTCCAAGGAACGTAAAACTATGAGCAAGAATGGCCACCAGTCACGTATTCTAAGAAGGGCAGATACCAACGTTACCAGAAGCCTTTTTGTGCTTTTTTTTTGCAAATCTCAAATGAAACAATCAAGTCCACAGCAAATCCTCGGGCTGGTAGATGGCCAGCAACATGGCAGCCAATATGTCATTATCTCAAGGAATACCTCAGTGACAACAATTCATTATCTCAGGGTCTTTCGTCTCCTGACTTTTTACTTGTCTTATCACACCAAAAGCACCAAATCATAGTAATAAGAGATGATTTTAATGCTGCACACCTTGCCGTGACTATGTACCCCACCCACAAAAGAGGATGACATTTTGGGAGAGTGTGCACTCCTTTCTCACCCCTAAGTCCCCTCTGTCTTCCCCAAACTAAACTTCTGGTTTAAATACTGTGGTTCAGTTCTTCTGAGAGGAGCCAACAGACCTTTTCAGGTATGCAGTAAATCTTCCACTGGTGTATTTTAAAGCTCTTAAAGGACAGACCTTTAACCCCCTCTCGGGTGTGTTTGCGTGTGTGTATATGTGTCAGAAAATTTTTCCTGATGCAAATATTTATGAACTTTTTAACCTTTGTCCTAATCGTAGTCATGCCTTGGTCAAACTATCTTTCAACTGCTTTAATTTTTCTCCATAAATCACTCTATTCCTTTTCCCTTTTCACTCTAATCTATCAACCTCTTTCCTGCTTCTCAGGTGTCCAGAGTGGACAGAATTGTCCAGATCTGCCCCCAGATTCTGCCTGGGTCTCACACAGCTTAGTCTAAATGAGATCTGGATCTGAAAGCTTTAGGAGCGGAAGATTTCCTCCTGCTACTTTAGACACGTTCAAGCACCCGTTTAACTCAAAATAGACAACATTTCCATTCAGAGTGGTCAAACAACAAAGACAACATCCTTCAGGCTTTTCCAAACAGAAGCTTCGCTGGGATTTAACATCTGGGGAACTCATCTGCCTGCGGTGGGCTGGAGTATGAGGGGCTTTGTTCCTTGGTTGATGGGTGAGAGAGAGCACGTGACGAAGGCACCATGTTTTCCAGTTTCTCTGTCCCACGGTCTGCCCACTGGTGATTTAATCATATATTTCATGCAGGTTCATATCTTATTATGTCCATAGGTAGAATGACACTTTTATAGAATGTGTCTGGGACAGAAACTACCCCCTCCCTGTTACTCCTACCTTCTTCCTACCTCCCATGAACTAAGCTTCTGGTTTAGTTCCCCTGAGAGGAGCTCCTAAGCCTTTTCAGGTGTGCAAGCTGTGCCCACCCCAACTTCCCCACCCTCCTTTGCAGGTGTATAAGCCACGCCCTGAGTGTGCTTCTCTGAGGCAAGGAAGAGGTCCTCAAACTCAACTACTCCATTTGTGGTCCTGCTGGGTTTTGAGTAGGTATCCCTTTCAGAGTGGTTTAAGACAGTCAAACAGACTAAGGCTGGGCAGGGAGCACCTAACACATCCCAGGTCTCTAACAGCTCTATCCTCTTAACCATCCTCATCCTCTTCCTCATCATCATGAAAGGGTTCTTTTTAATACATTCTTATAAGAAATGGGTATTACATTATAAATTACATTGTTGCTAATTTTGGAAGTAAAAAATGCTGATTTCCTATGGTTTTAATGTGAAATTCTGGTACTTGACATTTTATATTTTTTAACTTACTCTATTTTTTCTTTTATAAATTTTCCATTTATATATTAGGATCTTAGTATGTTTTGAATGAACAAATAAATACCAGGAGAATACCTAATAATGTGTGAGTAAAGGAATGATGATAATCAACACTAAGTGCCCCGGCTGGTAGGCCCAGCCCCTCGTCTTCTCTCTGCCCGCCATTGTGCTGGCTCTGACATTGCCCACCTCGAGGAGCCCTTCTTGACCTCTCAGAGTGGCTGGCCTCCCAGATAGTGTTGGGGTGCAGGACTCTTGTAGAACAAAATATAGTCTGTTTCTGTAGAGGTGGAATACACCTATTACCCAACAACTTTATTTAGGTATTAAGGAATATTTTTACGTATTTATCTTCTCTTCATCATGTTTTCACATGAATTTAGAATCCTCATGGAAGAGGAATGACATAAACAGCCCATCTGTTTGACAGAGCAGGAGCTCATACGTGATGACTCCCCCAAGGAAACCCAAATCCTCAGCAAATTTTGGAGCCAAGCCATTAGCATCATTTCATTCTTCCTATATCCTTTTGAAAGTTTTTATTTATTTATTTATTTAATACAAGATGGGATCTTGCTATGTTGGCCAGGCTGGTCTCAAGCTCCTGGCGTCAAGCAATCCACCCTCCTCAGCCTCCTGAGTGGCTGCAATTACAGGTGTGAGTCACTGTGCCTGGCTTTCCACATCCTTCATATCTTACACCTCTGGGGAGGTGTTACAAGGCTGACATAGAGAATCTCCATGGACCAGAGGGTCTGGGTGGACAGCCACATTCTGAATGGTGAAGTTCTCACCTACTTGGTCCTTCTCCCACTAACCTATTTTTTCTCTTGCTTGAAAATGATTTGGGGTCCCAGCAAGCCCTCTGGTGGGCCTACAGGGAAAGGAGCCTCCCAATTTCTTTCTCCCCTGCTCCCAGCATTAACGAGTTCATCATTTATGTGGGGACTTGTTCAAAGGCAAATCCTTTACTTACAGGTTTGATTTTTGCAAGTAAGAACGTGATGTTTTCTGCCTCGAAAGGCTTACAGGAGCCCTTCTCAGAGTAGCCTCATTTCCCAAATGTATGCCAGGCTTTGGGTTTGATAAAGACTCATGATTTTAATCAGCTCCCAACCTGAGAGTATTAATGAAATAGAGCCATTTTCTCCCCTCTCTTTCCTCAGCATGAATTTGTTGAAGGCTGACCGCCGTTAGTGATGGAACAGCGATAGAGTTATGATGATTTCTGTGCAACTCGAAGATAGCTGACATGTCCATTTGATAATGGGGACAGAGGAAATTCTAATATTCAATATGTTATGAAAGTCTGGTTTGTTGGGGATGGTATTCGATGTGCAGTTTGTATTATATTGAATAGCCAGTCCTCAAAACATTGTTTCTTTTATTATTCCAGTTGCCCATAGCCTTGTTCATGCTCCTTCCTCCTTCTAATCACCCATGACTATGGGTAAGACGTTTGAAAAAGAAAACTGAGGTTGGGTCCATGCTCCATACTCTCCTTTCTTTTAAAGTTTCTTTCCTTTCAAGTAGTATTAGTCAAGTCGTGGACCCTGAAGCAGTTGCCTTCAGAATGATGCCATGCTCAGAGTTCACAGTGGCAGAGCAGCAGGGATGGAAAGACAGACGAGTGAAAAGAGAAGCAAAAGGTCCGGAGAACTGGGGTTCTCTTTGCCAATCCCAGGCTCTTGACCATGACACTACACTGCGCTCCAGTGTGTGCCCTCTGATAAGTACATTTTCCTCACCATTGATAAGGGGAATAATTATTGCATCTACCTCTTAGGGTTGTTGAAGTATTGAGTGAGTTAATAGCTGTGAAAAACTGGTCTGGTATATAATACAGCATCTGGTATATAACATGGACTCACCAATGTTAGCCATTATTATTATTATTATTGTTGTTATGATGCTGATCAGAGGAGCTCCAGTAAACTGCAAATGGAAGCCTCTGGTTGCCCAAAGGAGTAAAGGACATTAAATGAGGAGGTGATTCATGGTACCATGAACTATTGGTTTCTGAAGAGCTGACCAGCTACAACAGAAAACACATTCCTTAACCATCTTTTTGCATTAACCTCCTAGTTGACAAAACCTGTTTAAAGTATGTGTACCTCTGCCCCTCTCCCTGGTTTTCTACAAAAATAAAACGAAATAATTTTTGTGAAACACTCTGGAAAGAAAAATGCAAGGTATCATCATTGTGGTTTTCTTCTCAGCCATAAAAGTGCTCAGACTTTTTTTCCTGCCACCAATACAGGTAAAATAGACTATTTTTTCTTTCTTTTAGTGTCCCTTTTTTTAAAAAATGGGCTGTAAAATGTTTGGAAGGGAAAGAGTTGCTTTTAGAGCTTATTGTGTGAAGCTAGATCATTCAGTCATTGGTCACCACCACAATCTGTGTCCAGAAAGGTGTCAACATAGAGGAACACTAAGCAGGCAGTACAAACACAACACAAAGGAGCTTACGAGATCTTTGTCCAAACAAAAGCAGAAAAGACAGGGAATAATGGACATGGTTTGCCTAGGAAAAAAGTAACCCAGTGGACACGAAATATTGAAACAGCTGCCTGGGAAGTGAGATAACCTCTCTGGAACAGGTAATTACAGAAAACTGCAATTCACTATGAATCTCTGCAGTAGACCCTGTCTTTATCTTCTTAATCATACTTGTGCAATTTTATTAGATATGATTTGTGCTCTAAGCACTCTCCTAAGGGGTCTATAGTACCTTATGTCTTTGATCTTCACTAATAACCCAAGGGATAGATAGTATTATTATTTCCATTTTACAGTTGAGCAAAGAGAAGCCTGGAAAAGTTGAGTAACTTTCTGAAGATGACAGCCAATGAGTAGCAGAGCCAGAATTTAAATCAGATCTATGTGACTCTAAAGCTCACATTTGTAACCATGATGTCACAGTGCCTCCCACAATAATGCGTGGCACATACCGATAGCCTTCAGGGTACCTGTATTGAAAAGGTAATAAAAATGTGTACCCCACAAAAGGAGGTCATCAGCTGTACGAGCGATAGGAATACATCGCATCTTATCCTACAGTTGTTCCAGACTTGTTTTTTCAGTTTCGAGTTTGTGAACCAGTGCCTTTAAGGAGTAGGTATCTGTGGAGGAAAAATACATCCTGGGCCCGGTATTGCCATGGTAAGTGAGCTAAGACACGAGCCCACAAAGAGCTATGCATCGCTGCTCCTCAGCAAACCGTAAATAATAATGGCAACTAATAAAATCAGATTCATGTTCACCAGTGTGATTACTTGAGCGTTGCCGTTTCCAGGGAAAGTCCAGCACATCTGCTGCTGTAACTCAAAAGAAATCAGACTCCTGGTATTCCTAGTGAGCAGTCCTGGGTAGCGACTTCTTAAGAAGTCTGGAATAATCTTACATATTTTGGTGAATATGCAATTGACAGCTAATTTACTTCCCATTCATCAACATCCTCAATGAAGGAAAATGTTGGAGTGATTAATATGATGATTTAATGGGGGAGAGGAGGAAAAACCATCAAGCTGGAAACTTGGTATTTGGGTAATTTATGGGCAGTATGGCATGGAAAAGGCTGCATCAATTTTTGAGCAAGTACGAGTTATGTGCTTCAATAAGGAGCTTATAAATAAACATGCAGGCCTAGCCATCATGAACTTTGGAATTAATCTCTTTTCAACCAATAAGGGACTCAGTTTCAAAGAAGAAAATCTAGGGCAAAATGCCTAGCTAAGTGGACAATCTGAGGAAGGGGGAAGCTTTTGGAGAAATTAAAAACCTCTTTTAGTAGTATTTTTAAGTTTTTTTAAAAGCATTTTTATTTTTAACATAAGAATACCAACATTTTCCATATATCTCTAAAAATTTTAAGTGAAAGGAAATCTTATTGGCTTTAAAATTTATCTAGTCCAACCTCTTCATTTTATAAGATAAAAAAAGGGAGATCCCAGAGAGCCAAATAGACTCACATACATTTATGTGTCCAGCAAGCCTTCATTTCTATTCACAAGATTTTAAAAATAATATTTACAATAACTTTATAATCTGATTATAAATGTGACAAACAATGGAGCAAAATGAGAAAAAAAAAAAGAACAGCAAATGGAAAAAAATCACTCATAGTTCTATCACTCAAATCTTTCCATTAATATTTTGGTGTATTTCCTCCCCTTTTCTATACATTTATTATGAGTTTGTATTTCACAATAATGGGATCATATTATAAAATTTTTAAAGTCTGATTTTGCTTTAGAGATTTTTTTAATAAATTAAAATGGCTGTATTGCTTTTTTATGACTATAAAAATAATATGTGTTTATTATAAAACATTCACACAATATAGAAATTATAAAGAAGAAAATAAAATGACCTGGAACTCCCCCATCCAAAGATAATGACTGATAATATTAATTTATTTTCTTCCCAAATTTTTTCTATGGTATCCTTGTAACTCAAAGGTCCCTCTGCCTCACCAACTTGTAGGACCATACATTTTGAAAAATTAATACATTTGCTCACTCCTCCCTGCTAACTGAAGACTGTGGGCTCTCCAGTGCTGCCTCACCTTTTCTGCCAGTCATTTCTGGGAGAGCCCGAGGTAGCTCAGGGTCCCACATACCCACCCTCTGCTGTTCGGCACTGGGGATGTCCCCTGGTCAGAGACCTGAGGGGGTCATGTGGTCATCCCTGCAAGGAAGCCGGAGCTCTCTGGGAGAGGAGGCCTGCTTTCCTGCCCAGCACACTGTCTCCTGGGACCTTGAGTCTGCAAAATATTCCTGGTGTCAAGAGATGCTAGGGCCTCCCCAGCCCTCCAGATGGCCTGCCAAGAAGTGACTTTGATGCCTCCACTCTACCCCATTCCTTCATAGATTCTCATCTCTTTTTGGAAGCTAGTGTGCTTAAGAACAGCATCTCTCAGCCCTCCTGACCCAAAGCAAATCACCTCGGGCAAATTAATAACTGAGAAGCTACTTGCCTTAACTCACTTTAGCTCCCCTTGGGATCCATTTTGAGTTAACTGTTGGGTATTTTGAGTAAATGTTGGTATGTGCTGGGAGATTTAGTTTTTTGCACGTGCGTATCCAATTGTTTCAGCGTGTTTATTGAAAATACAATCCTTTCTCCACTAAATTAATTGCCTTTGCACCTTTGCTGGAAATCATTGGTGGGTATCTATGTCTGGACTCTCTGTTCTGCCCCCTTGATTGTCTGTCTTGACCCAACACCACATTGTGTTGATTAGTGTAATTTTATAATAAGTCTTAAAAGTCAGGTAGTGTTAGTCCTGCAACTTTGTTCTTTGTCAAAGTTGTTTAGACTATTCTAAGTCCTTTGTATTGCTATGCAAATTTGAGAATCAGCTTGTTTTTAATTTTTACAAAAACAATTTTTAGCTCTAGGGATTTTGTAGGGGCCCTTTATCAGGTTGAGGAAGTTTCCTTTTATTCTTACTTTGCTGAGAGTTTTTATTAGGAATGGCTTTTGGATTTTGTCAAATGCTTTTAATGTATTTATAGAGATGATCAAATTATTATTTTTTTAGTATGTTAATATAGTATATTAGTCAGGGTTCTCCAGGGAAACACAACCAATAGAATATACATGTATAGATATGTGAGGTCATGAAATTATGGAGGCTTAGAAGTCCCCTGTAGGCCATCTGCAAGCTTGGAGACCCAGGGAAGCCAGTGGTGTAACTCAGTCCAAGTTCAGAGGCCTGGGAGCCAGGGAGCCTATATAATAATTCTCAGTCTAGGCTAAAGGCCTGAGAAACTGTGGGGCCACTGGTACAAGTCCTGGGGTCCGAAGGCTGGAGTACCTGGAGTACCTGACATCCAAGGCAGAAGAAACTCCAAAAGAGAGAGTGAATTTGCCTTCCTTCTGCCTTTTGGTTCTATCTGGGCCCTCAGCTTACTGGATGGTGCCTGGCCACAATGGGTGAAGGTAGATCTTCCTTACTCGGTCCACTGATTCAAATGACAATCTTCCAGAAACACACTCACAGACATACCCAGAAATAATGCTTTACCAGCTATCTGGTTATCCCTTAACCTAGTTAAGTTGATACCTAGTTAACCATATGGTGAATTAATTTTGATTTTTGAACATTAAACCTACCATGCATTCCTGGAATAAACCTCACTTGGTGATGATGTATTATCCTCTTTACATATTGTTGGAGTCTACTTGCTAAAATTATGTTTAGAATTTTTGTCTCTATGTTCATTTATATTCATGAGAGATATTGTTCTTTAGTTGTATTGCCATGTCTTTGTCTGGTTTTGGTATTGGTAATGCTGGTCTCAAAGAATGAGTTCATTTCTCTTTAATTTCCTGGAAGAGTTTGTGCAAGAATGGTATTATTTCTTCATTAAATGTTTGCTAGAATTCACCAGTAAAACTACTTGAGTGTAGGTGTTTTGTGTATGTGTGTGTATGAGAGAGTATTTAAGTACAACCTTAATTTATTTAATAGATATAGGACTATTCAGGTTATTTATTTCTTCATGATTAAGTTTTGGTCATGTGTGTCTTTCAAGGAATTTTAAAATTTTATCCAAGTTGTCAGGTTTACAGGCATAAAGTTGTTCATAATATTTCTTTATTGTCCTTTTAATATTTGTAGAATCTGTAGTGATGTCACCTCTCTCATTCCTGATGTTGGTAATGTGTCTAAAAATGTGTGGCTAAAAATTTATCAATTTTATTGATCTTCTCAAAGAAACAGTTTTTCATTTAATTGACCTTCTCTATTTTTTTCTGTTTTCTATTTTATTGATTTCCACTCTGATCTTTATTATTTCCTTTCTTTAGTTACTCTGGATTTCATATTCTCTCCCATTTTTAATTTCCCCAGGGGGAGCTGAGGTAATTGATTTAAGAACTTTCTTCTTTTTTAATAAAGGCATTTAGTGCTATAAATTTCTTCCAAGTACTGCTTTAGTGACGTCCTACAAATTTTTATGTGTTTTATTTTTCTTACTTAATTCAAAATAATTTCTAATTTATTTTTTGTTGTATTATGTAAAAACATACAACTTACTTGTATGTTATGGACCCCACACTTCACATTTAAAATATGTTATTTAGTTTCTCAATATATGAGGATTTTCCAGAGCTCTTTCTGCTATTGACATAGTCAGAACACATACTTTGTATGACTTGTCATTTTAAATTTATTGAGGCTTGTTTTATGAGTCAGAATAACAAATGTTATTTATTATTAATAAATGTTCTATGTATAACTAGGTGAAGTGCTATTAGGTGAAGTGTTCTATAAATGTCAATGTCAAGTTGGTTGATAATATTATTCAAATATTCTGTATTCTTACTGATTTTTAGTGCACTTGTTCCATCAATTATTAAGAATGAGATATTAAACTATCTGACTATAACTGTGGACTTTAGTTCTTCTTGTAGTTTTATAAGTTTTTGCTCCATGTAGTTTAAAGCTCTGTTAGTAGGTACATAAACTATTGGGGATTGTTAATTTCACTTCATGAACCGACTTCTTTGTAATTATGCAGTCACTTTCTTGAACCTTAGTAATGTTCTTTGCTCTGAAGTCTACTTTTTAAATGTAATATAGCCAGCACAGCTTTCTTTTAATTAGTGTTGGCACGGCATATCTTTTTCCATCTTTTTACTCTTAACCTATTTGTACCTTTATATTTGAAGTGTGTTTCCTGTAAGTGCAGAGTTGGGGTCTTTTTTTTTTTTAATATAACCTGACAATCTCTTCCTTTTAATTCAAGTGTTTAGATCACTTATTTAAAGTGATTATTTATATGGTTATTTTGAAATCTATCATAATGTTATTGTTTTCCATTTGTCCAATCTGTTCTTGTTTCCCCTTTCCTCATTATTATGTCTTATTTTGTATTAATTTATTACTTTTAATTATTCTACTTTATCTCCTTTATTGGCTTAGTAGTTACAACTATTTTTTTTTATTTAAGTGGTTGCTTTAGGATGTATAGTATGCATCTTTAATTTACCATACTCTATTTTCAAGTGATATCATATGACTTCACATACGGTATAAAAATGACAATAATATACTTCCATTTCTTCTCTTTCAACCTTTGTGATATTGTTGGCATGCAGTTTACTTGTATGTTTGTTATAAACCCCATATTTTATTGTTATTATGTTAAACAGTGAATTATTATCTAGAGATGTTTAATTAATAACAAGAACATTTTATATGTTTACCTAAGTAGGTAGCATTTCTGGTTCTTTTATTTCATTTGTGAAGATCCGTATCTAATATCATTTTCCTTCTATCTAACATCCTTTAATACTTTTTCATTCAGGGTTTGATGGTGATGAGTTATTTTGGCTTTTGTATATCTGAAAAAGCATTTATTTTAATTTGGCTTTTCAAAGATATTTTCCCTCATTATAGAATTCTAGGTTGGCAGTTTTTTTTCTTTCAGTACGTAAAAGACATTGTTCCACTGTTCTGTTTTCTTACAAGAACTCTGATGTTATCCTTATTTTTGTTTTTCCACATAGAATGTGTCCTTTTACTCTTGCTAGTTTGAAGAGTTTTCTCTTTATCAATGTTTTGGTTAGTTGTGCTTATTTGATTCTTGTGATTGGGGTTTGTTGGGCTTCTTGGAATTTGGGGATTATAGTATTCATTAGATTTAGTAATATTTTGGCTTTTACTTCTTCAAACACTTTTTTGTATCCCTCTACTCCCATGGGGACTCTGATTACACATATATTAGGTTACTTGCAGTTTTCGCACAGCTCACTGATGCTTTTGTTAATTTTTTAAAAAATTATTTTCTTTCAATAGTTTTTCTTGCTGTATCTTAAAATTCACTAATTTTCTTTTCTGCAATGTAAAATCTGTCATAATACCATCTGGGATATTTTTTATTTCAGATATTATAGATTTTACCTTTAAAAGTATGGTTTGGATTTTTAAAAATCTTCTATGTCTCTACCCAACTTTTGAACATATGGCACATAGTTATAATAACTGTTTTCAGGTCTTTGACTGATAATTCTAACATCTATGTCAGTTCTCGGTCAGTTTTGGGTTTTTTTTTTTACAACCTTCTGCTGAATGATTATTGGGTTAAGGAGGAAATTAAGATGAAAATCAAAAGATTCTTTGAACTAAATGATAAAGGAGATACAAGTTATTAAAATCTGTGGGACCCAGTTAAAGCAGTCCTGAGAGGAAAATTTATATCCACAAATGCCTACATCCAAAAGACAAAAAGATCACAAATCAACTATCTAATGAATCATCTCAAAGAACTGGAAAAGAATGAGCAAACCAACCCCAAACTTAGCAGAAGAAAAGAAATAATAAAAATCAGATCGGACCGAAATGAAATTGATAACAAAAAACTACATGGAAGATTAATAAAACAAAAAATTAGCTCTTTGAAAAAATAAACAATATTGACATGCCTCTTGCTAGATTAATGAGAAGCAGAAAAAAAAGAATTCTAATAAGTTCAATCAGC
Source organism: Lemur catta (assembly GCF_020740605.2). Lineage (NCBI taxonomy): Eukaryota > Metazoa > Chordata > Mammalia > Primates > Lemuridae > Lemur > Lemur catta. The sequence continues at coordinate 46,686,600 of NC_059139.1, forward strand.
AATGAAAAAGGAGAAATTACAATTGATGCCATGAAAATACAAAATATTATCTATGAGTACTATAAAAACCTCTATGCACATAAACTTGAAATGTGGAGGAAAAGGACAAATTCTTAGAAACACACAACCTCCTTAGGCTCAATCAGGAAGAAACAGAATTCCTGACAGACCAATATCAAGTACCGAAATTGAAGCAGCAATAAAAAAAAACTTCCTAAAAAGAAAACTCCTGGACCAGATGGTTTCACACTTGGTCAGTTTTGATTGCCTGTCATCTTTATTATGGATCATAATTTCTTGGTTTTTTTTTCCTTTGCATGACTGTTAACTTTTTATGGTATTCTAGGTATTGTAAATTTTACCATGTTGAGTATTGGATATTTTTGTATTTCTATCAATATTCATAAACTGTGTTCTGGGATGCGGTTAAGTTAGTTGGAAACAACCTGATCCTTTTTAGTCTTGCTTTTAAGATTTGCTAAGCAAGACTAGAGTAGTGTGAGCACTACTCTACTAGTCTAGGGCTTTTTATTTTCCTCTACTGAGGCAAGACCTTTCTGTGTATCTACCTAGTGAATAGAGAGGTTTTCTAGTCTTTCTTGTGGGAACGTGCTCTATTTCCAACCCTGTGTAGTGGCAAGCATTTTGAGCTCTAATCCTGTCTCCAATCCCTGAGTGGCAGACCGGTACTAGTCTGTGGCCAGTTAGCAACTGGGCTGCACAGCAGGAGGTGAGCTGCGGACCAGGGAGTGAAGCTTCGAAGCTTCATCTGTATTTAAAGCCCCTCCCCGTACTTGCATCACTGCCTGAGCTCTACCTACACCCCCCTACTCACCTACCCACCACAGTCCATGGAAAAAATTGTCTTCCATGAAACCAGTCCCTGGTGCCAAAGGTTGGGGACTGCTGCTCTAATTCTATTAGGTGGTTCTTTTCTCAACCTTTGGTATTAATAATTTCCTCACATGCGTTTGCTGATCGCTACTCAGCTGAATATTCAAGGAAGACTTGCAGTACTTTGCTTTGAGAACTCTAGCTGCTTTGATTTCCTGATACCCTTAGCTTCACCTCCCCAACTGTGGGAAGTCTCTGGGCTCCACCTAGGTTCCTCCTCCCTGCACCATGGCCTGGAACTCCCAAGGCAGTAAGCTAAGCAATTGAAGGGCTCACCTCATTTGTTTCCTGTCTTTCAAGGGGCAATTGTCTTTCATTGCTTGTCGTCTAGTGTCTTGAAAATCATTGTTTAATATATTTTTTCTTTTTCTTTTTGGTAATTTCAGGTAGGAGAATAAATCTAGTACCTTTTGTGTCATCTTGGCTGGAAGCTGATGCACACGAATACTTTAAAAGTTTTTAAAACATATTACCAAATAGTTCTTCAGTAATATCAGATAATAAATGACAGAGCTGTTGAACCCAAAGTTATTGATCTTCAATGGCTACCATTTTCTTAAAAATGTGTCAATTTGATAAATGGCAAATATCATTTATAATATACCATTCTTTTGGTCACCAGTGAAATATAATGTACTTTCAATTCTTTATCTGACATTTGTATTTCGTCTTTCGTGGTATTGACTGTTCATAGTCTTTATCATATTTTCATTAGTTTCAAGGAGTACTAACAGGATCTGAGGCAGTGCCAAGGGCATAGAGGCCAAACACTCAGATTCCTGTTTCTGCTCTGTGTGCAGAGGGGCTGTGGAGCAAGAAGAGGGGTGAAGTGGGATGGGGAAGTTAAGCCAAGGTGCTCTGAAAGCCAGAGAGAACCTGTTACCTAACCCAGAACATAAACTAACAAGCTCTTTGTTAATAGCAGAGGTGTAATTAAGGTCCAAGAACCAAACTGTGTTGACAGTTCCTTCCAACAGTGGACTGCCTGTGTGTGTTTGCAGGTGGTAACCAGCGATCTGGATGTACTGGCAACCTTGGGGAAGTGCTTGGGGGTTTTGGCAAATAGAGCTGTGCTGGTCAGGTCTGAGATTACTCAGATTAGTGTCTGCTTGGGACAATAAAACTCCCTATTTAAAATAAAGTTCTGCTCATTCTCTGGCCCGTTTTATTGGGAAAAGCACTTTACAATTTAGTTGGTTTCCCCCATCATCCTGCCTCAGAAACAGACAAGTAGAGAATGGGTTATCTGACAGGTTCACTTCAAGAAACTTTCAAAGTTCTTTTTCAATAGCTTACATGTCTTTGATTACACTGAATCTAATACAGTATGTACAAGAATGTTTTATATTAATGATGGCAATTCTCAAAGTGAACAAATATTTTTCAATGAAACTGACAGTTATATTTCATTTGGCAGATCAAGTTATAATTATCTGCAGACTGTCCAGTATCAAACTTCTCAACTATCCTTAAACAAGAAATCTGTATACCAAATTACAGGGTTGGAGTAACACACAGATATATGCATACAAACATATTCACACATGTTCCAGGGCCATTATTATTATAGTCTGTGCATTTGCCATGAAGAACTAGGAGATGGTCAAAGCAATTTCAGTGGTTCATTCATGTATTAGTCTGCTCAGGCTGCCATAACAAAATATCACAGATTGGGTGGCTTCAACAACAGAAATTTATTTTCTTGCAGTTCCAGAGCCTAGAAGTCCAAGTTCAAGGTGCTGGTAGAGTTGGTTTCTCCTGAAGTTTCACTTCCTGGCTTGCAGATGGCCACCCTTTTGCTGTGTCTTCACGTGGCCTTTTCTCTGTGTGCACACCTCCCTGGTGTCTCTTCCTCTTCTTCTAAGGACACCAGTCTGGTTGGATTAGGTCCCACTGGATGACTTAAACAACAAATATTTATTTCTCACAGTTCTAGAGGCTGGAACGTCTAAAATCAAGGTGCTGGCATATTCAATGTGTAGTGACAGCCCTATTCCTGGTTTGCAGATGGCCAACTTCTTGTTTCCTCATATGGCAAAGAGAGAGAGGCAGAAAGACAGAGAGATTTTTTCTCTTCTTATAAGGGCACTAATTCCACCATGGAGACTCCACCCTCATGACTTCATCTAAATCTAATTACTTTGAGAAGACCCTACCTCCAAATACCACCACATTGGGGATTAGGTCTTCAACATGTGAATTTCAGGGGAACACAAATATTCAGTCCATAGCAAGGACTTTGAAGAATGAATAGGATTTTCCCAGAAGTACTGGGAATTTGTGGTGGGGTGTGAAAGCAGAGGGATTAGCATTCAAAAACCAGGAACCATTAAACAACATACAGCATGGAAAGTTTAGGAAACTGCAAGTTGTTTTTGTCATTTTTGAAGTTTAGGATGACAGAGCAGTCAGAGAGAAGGCAGGGACCATGTTCAGTAGCTTCCATATTTTACATAATCTTTTTCTTTGCAGGAAATGAAAGTTATTCAAGGTTTTCAAGCAGATACCATATCTACATTTAAGAAACATCACTCTCTGAACAAGTGGAGAATGGATTGAAAACAGAGCCTCTAATCCAAGAGGCAGGAACGCCAGTATGGAAGCTATTGCCATAGTCCAAGGGAAAGATAATGGAAGTTTGAACTAAGATTTTGTTGGGTGGGGGTGTCGAATTATTCCTTGTAGGTCAGCAGAGAGTGGAGGAGGAGAAGTTGAGGGTAGAGATTGTCCCACTGTGAGAGGGGGAAATAGTTCCTTGATGTATGTTTGGTCTGGACTGAAGTCTTGGAAACTTTGGATAGCTATAATAGTAGCTGCCAATTATTAAAGGCTTACTAAGGGCTGGAGACTGTTGAAGATCTTTATACACATTATCACATTTTACTCTAGTAAATGATGACAGGGCTGTGATTTCAAGCCAAGTTTGATCCCAAAAGAATGGTCTTGAGCCTTAATCTCTATTGCCTCCCCCTAAGTAGCCAGAGAAATTGAATTGAATGCTTGTGTGGAGATTCAGTGGGGAAGTTGTGACGTGAGAAACAGGATATCATGTATGTATGCATAGACTTTGAGTATGTATCTACACCTACACTAAAGTCTTAGGGCGGGAGCATGGCACTGCCACAGTCTGGGTTCTCCAGTTTCAGACCCCGAGATGGTGTTTGCAAGATGTTTCTTAGGGATTAACAGCTATGAAAGGAAAGGTGAGGATGTAGGAATAAGAGGAGGGAAAAGGCATCTGTGATCTGGACCTGACAAAGTCTTTGTCAGTCTGGGGTAAGCAGCACCCATCAGAGTTGCAAGGTATTGGGTACAAATGGCCGTTCTTTATACACACACAGGAAGGACCTGACCTCAGGTGAGGGGCTCAAGGCAACTGAGACAGCACCCGGATGTGCTAAGAGCTGGAGGCTGGACTGCACTCCTCAAGCTGGGAAGTGTGTCCTTCCTTGAAGGGAGATGTGGGTGATACATCTGTATAACTACCACCAGCATAAGAGTTAATCTGACCTCTTTGAGGATCAGACAGCCTTGGTTCAAAGCCTGCCTCTGACAGGTAGATTTCCTATCTTCTCTGTGCCTGTTTTCTCAACTGTGAAGTGTGTGTGTGTCTCTGGCAGAGGCTGATAACAGCACCTACCTAAGGGAGCATGCAGAAGATTAAGAGATAATACTTGTTAGAGTGCCTCACACACAGCAACCTTCCTATAAATCTTAGTCATTATTCAAAAGACATGATACACCTTTAAACTTTTAATGTTCTACATTGAATGGTTGAAATCCCTTCCCTAAAACATTTTATGCCAACTTGCATTTTCTTCATACAGAATTGAAAACATAAACATTAATTCTATTCAACGCAGTTTACATTAATTGACCTTAGTTATCATAGGAGAAAGAGAAATAAGAGATTGTTGTGAATAATTTTGGAAATATGATGAACGTGGAGACATTCATTTGTAAATGCCTTTCTTAATCAGAAAATCAGAATGACTAACTTAAATGTGAAAAAATAACTTTGTGAAGATTGTGTTTCCCCAAATTCATTTCATTTTCTCCCTTTTTCAATCCCTGAAAGGGTGTGAATCCTCCTCTCCTCCCAACTCACTTATACTGTGCAGGTTTGTCTGAGTAGATGCTGCTCGTGGGGTTCTCCGGGTGTTACCCATGAGTTTATTTTTCCCTCTGTCTAGATGGATGTTTCTTAAGAACAGAAACTGTGTCTTAATCTTCTTATGGTAGCTCCTAAACTGAAGTCTGTACTTACATTTTGCCAATTAGGATGTCACAAAGCAAACATGTAATTTAGATGCCCCTGAGACTGATTTTAGTCACACACCAAGAAGCACAGTTGACCATAATTTTCTGAAGCTGAAGTATTCCGTATTTCTTAATTACTGGGCTCAATAATTCTATAAATACATACTAAATCAGTCATCTGTGGTAGGAGGCCAGATAACATTCGGTGGCAGAGATCCTCTTTTTAAAATGTAGACTTTTCATTGAATAAAAGATCCCTATAAAATGTCTCTTGAGTGTAGCAAGCTCTCTTCCTCTTTCCTCATGAACACAAGCAAGCATCTGTCCTGAACGTGAGTCTAAAGCTATGGGTGCTGAGAGATCCAAGGTTGGGTCCATGATGGACAGACCAGGCCCCGGGCAACCCGGCACTGGCACAAACCACCCACAGGACTGCCAGGACCAGTCAGGGGCGCATGGATGTGGTGGGTGGGAAGAAGCAGAAGTTCCAAGTGTGTAAAAGAGTAATTACTAATATCCATGTCTCATCAACATTGTAGTAATACCAATTATATCTTTTAAAGAGTAAATTAGCATCCAAGAGACATTGCCCCACATCCTGCCATTTTCCTGCCATCATGTTGGAGGATAGTGGGAGACACTTTTCAGGGTGTGTCTTAGTGTGGCCATTCCTGCTCCTCACTCCCCCTCTTTTGGAGCAACTCAAAAGTTTCTCTACCTCCTGCATGAATAGACAGGTTTTTAAAACACAGCCTGCTCCTAAGGGTGCAAGCCCCAACTGCCACCTCCTCCACCACACGGACCTGGAGTTCCATCTCTCCTGGTGTCCCCTGGTCTGAACATGCCCAGGGGCTACAGTAGTTCCCTGGCACAATGGGGTTAGTCTGGTTTCCCCAAATCGCCTCGTGATTTCCATATTCCCTAGTGATTTTTATTTAGTACAAGAGTACTTTTTTAAAAGGCATTTTGAAGCCTTTAAAGACTAATTATGAATGCATTGGGAAGTGCACTATTATGAAATGAATAGCCCTACACATCTAGGGTAAAGCATTTTGCATGACTCAGAGGGGCCCTTGGGCATATTTCAGTGGGTTTCTTGGGCTTCTCACAATACAGGGTTGTCTGAAAAGGGGAGGTGCTGTCCAGGTGATAATTACATAGACTGTGAGTGTGGTTAAAACCAGCTCTGGAAAAACCTCTCCTGGGATATTCTGGCTAGAACAGCTACAATTTTTTGCCTTTTCTCTCTGACCCTGGGGATTTTCAACTGGATTAGCCAGAGGCACTCCTTGACGATTTCAGCCTTTGAGGGCTCTCTCTGCCCCGCTGCCTCCGTGGGCTGGGCTCCTTGGTCCAGCAAGCTCCACCAGCTGCTGACGGAGACTCAGGGCTGTGAGACCCAGGTTTTGAAGGGAGGTGGGGCAAGCCCTGGCAAATGTGTTTTGGCAGCTGGCACTTGTTCCCAGAAATAGCCGGCTATCTATGAAGGAGTGGGCATGGATTTGGAGCTAGGGGAACTAGGTTTCAACCCTAGTTCTTCAGTGATGAGCTGTGGGACCTTCAACCTGCCACTTCTGCCTTCTGGGCTATGGTTATGTCAACTTTAAAGTGAGAGAATTTTACTAGGACTCTGAGATCTCTTCCAGCTCTTAAAATGTGTAATGTTTTCAACTCTGGGCACACATTAAATTCAGCTGGGCAGCTTTCCAGACATGCTGATGCCCAGGCCACATCCCCAGAGTTTCTGACTGAATTGGGTTGGAGTAGGACTTAGGTCCAGGGGAATATCCAGGTTTGTGGGTCCTGAGGAGCATACGGTTTGAGGACCCTTGTTAAGAAGAACAAAATTATATCTCACTCTTGCAAATTTTACAGAAGTGTGACTTTGGGAACACATTGCTAGGGTCTCTTCCATCCCAGAGCCTTGGGAAGAGTCTATATGCCAGTGAATGACCCTGAAGGTTAATTTTATTGCTTCCAAGTAAGTCTAGGAGTGCTCAGCCATCAATATGTTATAAAATCTCCCCAAGTGATTCCAGCATGCACAATTCCAGAGTAAGAATCCCTGGGGTAGATTTTGAATCCTAAGGTTGGTACCCCAGCAGATGAGCGTGAAAGTACGTGGTAACTCATATAGCCCTGCCCGGAATGTCCTTGTCTGGAAATTTCCCCTCTATGCATCTCTCTCCTATCTGAATCTCACTCACAACTAAGACTCACATTTGAGATCACCTCCTCCAGGAAGCCTTCCCCAATTCTCTAGTTAGCTGCTCTCTTCTGTATTTGTCCCAGACCCATGCAAATCTCTGAAATGGCTCTTACCATACTCTATTATAACTATTTCTTTACACTTCTTCTTACCCCACTGAACTGTAAGCTCCTTAGATGTCTTGGTGGCCTCAGGACCTAGCACAGTCTCCAGCACATGAGGCCTTCGTGAAAAATATGAAAAAATTGTAAAGTATTATTATTTGTATACAGAAGACCTTCTCCATCCCCCACCTATGCTATATTTTCAAACCTCTTCTTTCAATACAAATAAAGGTACCACCCTTGAAATCTAGTCAGAGTCTCCTTGTTTGCAAATGTAAGCCTTCTGAACTCCTATCAAATACCTAATAAAAACCTAAATGAACCATTGGATGGCCTTGCTGCCAGGGGGGAAGGATGTCGGCACAGCATATGGGTGTATCAGACGGCATCCTGGCTGGAACCTGAAGGCATGCTCTGCTAGGATTCTGTACACAGCTTAAGGTAAGGACCATTTGCCCTCCAGTCTCCTCCTGGTCACTCCCATGGCCCCAAACAAATCAAAGCCAGAGGAATGGGGCCCAGTGCTGCTGGACACAGGGTCAGATCCTCCGACCGTAGCTCAAAGTCGGGTGAGTATAAGAGGAGGAGAATGGATCTAGGGAGGGAAGATTAGATAGGAAAACCAGCTCAATGAACTGGGTGATGTCATGTTGTCGAGGGGAGGAAATAATTGGATGTCATCTATATCTGTAATAAGTAGATGTAGTTTAAAGTAGTTTTGCTCAACTTCTTATTTGAAGTGAAAAACTTACCAAAATTGGGGCAGATTATAACTAGCTTAAAAGTAAGGAGAGAGAGCACAACTGTTGCTATGTCATTAGCTGCTATGTTTCAGAAAAAGGAAGAACCAGCATGCAGGAGTTTTGACTCCCACCTTCCTGTTCCTCCTCTCATTTTTGAGAGGTAATTATTCTTGTTTCTACTGAAATCTTACTTTTCCCCCCCCAGGCCTCACAGCTCTTGGCACCGACTCCTCTCCCCACCCCCTCCCACGGTAGGGAGAGAGTTCTAAGGGATTCCCTCCCCTCCCCAGCCGAAGGAACAGCGCAGGTGTGTTACACTTTGGCTTTCTGGTCCTGTGCATGGCTACTACCCCATGGACCATAAACTGGGGGTCCGCTGGTCTCCTCCTCAGCCTGAGACCCCATGGCTCACCTGGAAGGGGGACGCACGGGGCCGCAGGCTCCGGGTGCCCGGGAGGCGGGGCTCCAGGAGGACTCAGGCGCTGGGGGCGGCAGGTATCTGCGGTGGCGGCGGAGCAGGGGCGCCCGCCTCACGGCCTCTTCTCGCCCTGCGGGTCCCCTGTCCGCCCCTGCTCACCTTGCTCACCTGTGTCCTTTACACAGGGCGTTTTTGCCTGGGGTCCGCCGTTCCCCCCGGGCTGGCTGCTCCCCACCACCCCTCCTCTGCGCCTCTCACTCGCGTTTTCCCGCAGAGGCGAGATGACAGCGAGAGGGACAGGTCCATGGGATCCTTTGGTTTCTCTGGTTCTTAAAGTCTGTAGGGCAGAGATTCAGAATACAGATGTAACTGACGCTAACCACTCTGGAACTTGCTAGTCTCTTAAGCGACTAGCGGTTAAGACTGGGGTCTGGAATGGAGAACCACATTTGTCAAGGAGGTCAAGATTTTCTCTTCAGCTTTCTAGAAAGGAGAGGTTCTAATGGAGTTAGAGCAGGGGTCTCAGGAGAGCTGGGGAAAAGCAAGGGATCCTCTCGGCTAAGACTGAGGGGGCTTCGGGAAGAGATGAGAGGCCAGGGCGAGTGAGGCTGTCTGCTGGAGGAGACATCAGAGGGGCCCCGGGCGGGAGCAGAGGGGCCAGGCCTGGGGACCCTGTGCCTGGCCTGCCGGAGGGGTGCGGGACTGCGGCCAGAAGCCTCTCCGGCCCCGGCTACGAAGATGTTTCCTTCCTACTTCTGGGGATTGTGACTCATGGGTTGCAGGTGTGAAATGACTCCGAGGGACCAGGTAGCCACTGCATACATAATTCAGGTACCCTGTCAGACTAGGGGTGCCTTGAGGACCGGGCCATGGTGTCTTCTTAGTAACTCAGCCCCCAGAACAACGCCGGATGCTCAGGAGGTGCTGAATAAATGGTGGTTGAATGAATGAATGAATGAATGAATGAAGAGTGAAGACATGATGTTTCTGTGAACTTTCTCTTTAAATGCTTTAGTAAAAGTCCTCACAAGCTGGCCTGCTCAGCAGGTAGAGTTTTTCTTTCTAGATACCAAGTGGGAGCATGTGCCAAAGCAAAGTAATTCCTCCTGTCCTCTACCCCTCGACAGCTTCTCTCCCCTCCGCCCCACAATAAAAGGCAACCTGGGACCAGGTTTGGGGTCCAAGCCAGCATTCTGAGCTCCCAGTTCCAAACACGTGTCTGCTCCCTGGTGCCCTGGCAAGCCTGTGCCTGAGAAAAGCCCACAGGAGGACTGTGAGTCTGATTTTTCTTTTTATTCAGCTCTCGAGTCCAAGGCTATAAAACCTGGCCCAGAGATCTAGACAGGGGTGTGTCCTCAGTGCTTTGGGCATGTGCTCTGGCAGGAAGAGTCTTCCAGAAATCAGTCTCCTTCTATCTGGGGGACAATTGTGAATAACCATTCCTCTGCCAAACCTGGTGATTTCTAGGGTCTAGGGCCTTAAAAAGCTAATTAACGTAACCCTAGGAGTACTGAGTATATTGCTATGAAAACCAGTGGCCCTGTAGCCTACTCCAACTCAGAGAGTTCCTTGACTCCCAGGGCTCATGACTCAGAGTCATGACTCAGGCAGATTTTAATAGGCTTCAGGAGCATCTCCTTTCACTACTATCTCAATACCTCTCACTACCATGAGGGAGGCTCTGCCCAGGTGATAATTGCTTTGACCTTGAGTCTACTAAAAACTGGCAAGAAACTGCTATGGCAGCTACAGAGTTTTCAGTGCTTGAGAAGAGTGGAAGCAGAGCTAGGGCTCATAGAGATGCAGTAAAACCTGGTTTAACAACTGGGCTGGGAAATTGAATGGTCTCATGAGACCCGGCAGAGAATCCTCAGGCTTCCACAAAAAGTCCAGACCTAGTTAGTAGGCGTGAAACCATACAGGGGATTTAGTGTGATAGTTTGAAGTGGGAGCTATAGCCTCAAATTTCCTAGCTGGGCTACTTCTGTCTGCATGATCATGGGCAAGTTCCTAGCCTCTCTTAGCCTCAGTTTACTCATCATTAAAATGGAGATAAGCATAGTATATACTGCATAGGTTGTTGTAAATATTAAACAAAATTGCATAGTGCCTGGTAGGTAGTAAACGTTCAATAGTAGTCACTTTCTTCCTCAACACTCAGTAGGAAGCTAAGGTGAGGTCCATGGTTGGTCAAGAAACCCTTTCTGAGCCTTTATTTAAAAAAATTTCTTTTCTCTTTTCCCACCCCTGATATCAAATCTAGTAGACAAAGAAAGATAAATAAAATATATAAACTGCAACTGGAGGGTAGATTCTTTTATTGATGTGTAGCACATTCTTTGCAGATCCACGGTACTTAAGCAGTACTCCAGGGCTGCACTAAGATACCACTAGCAGCTACTCAACAAGTTTGCGTTAAGCTCCTACATAGGACTACAACATGGCATACCAACATGACAAGTCCTGCCCTCGAGAAGTTCACAGTCTAGGTGGAAAGACATGTTCAAACATACAATGTTGGTACTAGGGTCTAGGCGCTCATGCAGTCTATCCTGTCTCAGAATCAACTGGTGAACTTGTTAAAACACAAGTCCTAGACTCCATCCCCTCTGATCCTGGGTCGGGGATCAAGCCCATGAACTTACATTTCTAACAAACTCCCAGGGATGCTGCTCTGCTGTTTTATGGCTGTTTGAGTAACACTGTTATAATAGAAGGCAAAAGTTATGGGGTTATTTATAGAAGAGGGAGAGGGTAATTTTTTGTGTGGGGGGGAAGGGTTCTATCTAGAGTGACTTCATGGAGGAGGTAGTATTTAAGCAAAGCCTAGAAGTATGAGTAGGAAGGATTTCAGCAGGTAGCAACTAGGGGAAGTGTTTTCACATAGAGAGAATACTAAAAACTAAGGAAACATGCAGAATACATTCAGCAAGCCAAAGAATACCAGAGTGCGTGTGCTGGAGAAGGGAGGGTGAGAGGGCTTTGGTTTCTAGAGACCTGAGTGCTCAGGCTGAAAAGGCTGAGCTTATTCTGTAGATGACAGTGGTCCCCACGTGATTTTGAGCATGGGGAGAATGTCATCAATTCAATGACCTGATGCCTCATGTCTGTGTGTGAGACAGATTAGAGGAAGTGATGAAGACTGTGAAGATGAAGTGGTCCATAGGCTTTTTAAATTCTTTAAGGGAAAAGGAGGTCATCTGGAAGCCTAACCTTGGCCAGTGGGAGAAGAAAGAAGGCCTTAGACAGGAAAGACAAAGTGGAGGGAATATCATCAGGATTTTAAAATTAAATTGCATGTGGCAGATGAGAAGGGAACAAGTTAGAGAGGATCCCAGGGAACGGAGCCTGAGTACTGATGCCAGTGGAAGAGAAAGGGGTTTTAGGGAGAGGGAGGATTTAACAAAGAAGATCATGACCTTGATTTTGTATCTGTTAAATCTGAGGTGGCTGCAAGTTATATATTAATAGTAGCTTGATTTGCAAGCCCGTGTTCAGTAGAGAGTCTGGCACTGGGCATTTGTATCTGAGTGTGTCACATGGAAATCGTTGTGGAAACCGGGAGAGTGCATGACTTCATCAGCGAGAACACATAGAGTGAGGAGAGAAGGACGTGGGCAACTGAATCTTAGGTAGTGTCGACATTTGGGTGGTTGGTGGAAGAGGAGCCAGCGAGGAAGATTCAGGGGGAATGGTCTGGGAGGTGCCACTCTGGAGAGGCGGTTGAATGCAGTGTGCAGAACGACAATGAAGGAGGAGACTTGCAGGGTAGAGGCTCGTCATAGTTAACTGCTACAGAAGCCGAGAGGGAGGAAAGAGAAGCCATCATGTGGACGGACAGTGTCTCGAGTACACTTTCCAAGGTGGGGCAGGATCCAGGCTGCAGAGGCAGGGAATGAGTGGGAGTGAGGACACGGAGAAAGCGAGTGTTGAGTGGTGACAGGAAGAAAATGGGACAGTAACTGGAGAGGGAGACAAGGTCACGGGAGGGTTTTGTTGTCGTTTGAGGATCTGGGGACTGAGCGTGTGTGGAAGCCAAGGGGAAAAGCCAGTGGAGAGGGAAAGATTAAAGAGGCAAGAAAAAGAGGAGATGATGGATGCCGCAGGTCTGGGGCTGAGGAGAGGGTGGGCCGGAAAGCTATGGGACGGAAGGACCACTTTAAATGGATGTCCTCTGGGTGTTCTGGCAATGAGACTGCCTTGGATGGGGTCCAACCAAGACTCTCCTTTTACTAAAGCAAACAGCATGGTGGCACTCACACGGCTCTGTGTTCTCTAATACAGAGGTGGTGTCTGCTTTTTCCCAAGATCACTCTCTCCACTTTCAAGCATTTAAAAAGGACCAAAGGTTAAATTAGAATGTCAGTATTCTAATTTTCCAGCAAATTTATTTCCTTCCTGGGTTAGCCAAATCAAGGAGTCTTTTCCTTCACCTGGAGTCCCAAATTTAATTAGCCAACTTCCTCCTTCCCTTCTGAGAGTCAGAAAATAGACCTTATTTCTCTCCTTCCCTTCCTAGCTTTTGCTTATCTAAGCTAAGGGCCCCACGGGAGCTTTCAGCTGCTTTATCTCAGCTGGTCCCTTGCAGCCCCCTGACTCTGGGTTAACCTTCTCCGGCTCCTTTGGGACCACCTTGAGGAGGGCTTGCTAGGTATTCCGATCTACTAATAGATCCCTGAAGGGGAAGTCCACCCTGTCACAGTAGATCTCACTAACTAACACCTAGTGAAGTCCTAGGCTTTGCTGAGCTCAGCCAAGACACTGCAGGAAACACATGGTCTGGGGTCCCAGAGAGGTTGTCTATATCTCAAAGAATAATGCTAAACAGAGTACAAAGCCGTCTGGAATAGAAGGCTTTAGGGTTTTATTTCAAGAGTCCTTTTGTTTTCTAAAATTTTCTTTGGGAGGGAGTAGCTCTGTGACTAAGCATGAGAAATAGATAAAATGTGTTTGCTTCTCAGCTTTTGTATTATTTTCAGGTAGTATTATGGCATTATTAATCTCACCTTGGCATTGGTCCACATGCTAATGCTTTTTTAAGGGCATGTCATTAGTTTGAGCGACAGAAACGTGTTCTGTACCTTTCATAGAAGTTCATTCATCTCTGTTCTTAAAACATTTTCTTAAACATCAAGTTCTGTTCCATACCATTTACACAACCAGAGCACTGGAACTTGTAACTCTATGTCATCTTTCATGTTAAATTGAAGACGTCAGGAGAAATAAAATGGCCAAACGTGACTACGAAGACGGCAGGTGGGGCAGGAACGTCTGCTCTAAGTCACGGTTTCAAAACCTTGTTATAACACAGATAGGAGGGGTTTATTTCCCACTGTCTTCAATTTTTATTTAGGGCTTTAAAAACAAGATGTTCATGAAAATTATGAAAAATGTAAATTTAATAAAATAGAGAGAATGAGCTGTGCTTTAAAATTAGAAATGGAGTAAGTAACATGCGTTATCACATGTGTAATGTAGGGTTTTTGGTGTAATAACATTGGCATCTTTATTCCTCCATTTTCAAAAGTATTGGTCGTGGTCAATCTTTATATTGCAATAATGAAAGATACTTAATATCTGCTCATGAAGTGTAGTGGTCATTTTGCCCAAGTGGATGTGGCCATTCACTAAAATGACTCAGTGAGTAAAGGAAAAGAATTTGCCCATTTATGCTGTTTCAAATCTTCCAGCATAAGGAGCAGGCTCATAGGAAGGCTAGGCACAGATGTCAGAGTCAGACTGGTTTAAATCACGGTTCTGTGGGACTTTCATCAACTTTCTTGTTCTCCCAGTGTCTTGGATTCCTCTTCTGTACAATAGGGGTTATAATAATGGCAACCTACCTCAAACGATGTGGCAATTAAATAATTTAGCACAGGCAGAGTGCTGCAACAGATGCTGTGGGTACTTCATGCAGATCGCTTTTGTAGAGCACCTACCCCCAGCCCCACCTGCTGCAGGTTTGCGCTGCTAAGGGCTCATACCTGTGCCTTTCTTGAGAGGCTTGCCCTTGGCTGACAGGTGCTGTCTTGCTGGAGACACGTGTTATGCATTCTCCCAACCCCACCCTACTGGAGGGGGCCCATAGCCAATGACCTAGTGGGTCAGGGTTATAAGAGCCTGCACCCTTGCTTCTGGGAGGAATAGACACTGTGGTCCAATTCACCATCCACAGCTCCTATGCAATCAGGCTGAGGCTAGGCTACTGACGCCACACTACGCCTGGCTTCTCTCCTTGCCCTACCCTGCGTCTCTCACTCCTTTCTTGGTTTCTCCTCAATAAAAGCAGTCCCTCACTTGCTCAGGAATCCCTGTCTCGGGCTCTGCTGGGGAACTTGAGCTGAGACCAGTACTTCAAATAGTGCTTGGCCCTTAGTCCTCACTCAATAAATTTTAGCAATTATTAAACATTAAAAAACAATTTTTTTGTTTAAGATGTATAAACTGGAGACTTTATTGTTGAGAACTGAGTGGCTTGCCAATTTGTCATCAGAGACGAAAATAACTGTTTCCACAATCAGCTTGCCTTTTAAAATGTTCTTCTTGTGATTGCTGTGCTTGAGCACCTACAGAAGCCACATCTCCGAGTTGTCAGGGAGTGGTTGGCACGAGGACTGAGGGTGCAGAGCACACCTGGGCGTGCAGGGCCCGAGCGTGCAGCTGATGAGCAAGGAGGGCCTCAGGTGTACTGGGTTTCAGGGTTTGAGGGACAGAGCAGAAGAGGTGGAGGAGAGGACTTGGAAGGAGAATGGTCCAATTCTTGCTAAATTCTTGAGAGACAAGGAATTGGTTTGGACTCTGGAGCTCAGGTGCTTGGAGTAACCAGATCTGAGGTATTGTTTGTTCAAATCATCTGGGTAGAGAAAACCTCTCAATGTTGGGAAGGAAGAAGGGAAGGGCAAGAGAGAAAGGAGAGGATGTGAGCTTTAGCTGTGGGAAAGTGAAGACTCTTCCTGTATAGGAGGGGAAAGAAGGGAATTATCTAGATTTAGGATAGTGAACACAAGAGAATTCTGAGTAAAGTCAAACGGCTAAGTCATCTGTGACTGAATCACAGTGCTGAATCATCTGTGCTGCCAAGGCACGAAGTATCTCCTCTTGGAATGTGTTACTGGTGAGGAGAAAAGCCATTGCAAAAAGCTAAGGGGGCCAAGTTGCAGGAGCATAGCCCCCCAAAGGAGCTGGCCCTCAAGCCCTTGGGTGGCAGTGCATGCCAGAAGTGACATCCAAAATGGGCAGCTGGGCCTGGGAATTTTATATTCAAAAATCTAAATGAAATCTTGAAGAAGTTCTCTTCTGTTTGGTATCTCATGATTGGGACATCAGAGCCCGACCATGTGTCCATTTGCAGTTGTGTAACATCCATTTCATCAATAGCCACCTCTGCTTTATCTCTTGGAAGATGCACCATCATAAGTTTGAGACACCAGTGTACAGGTAATAGTCTGGTCTCCTGGGACTTAGAATTAGACATCGATTTGCTTTGCTACCAGGATTGCTCACCTGATAAGGTAGAAACAATGGCTAGGAGTAAAGATGAGTTCACCTGGATGTAGGGACGGAAAGCTGGCTGTATCACTGGGATGGGAGACAGAGGGCAAGCACTTCTAAGGGTCTCAAGTCCATTCTGGCAAGACTTTTTAGTGAAATTCCAAGCCAAAAGAGGCTTCTCAGGGCTCTGGCTCATGGTCTTTAGCAAGGCCCATCTCCCTAGGCCTTCAGAGTTCACTGCATTGAGATGCTAACTACCATGTATTTGGGATATTTTAAGGTTAGTCATGCATTTTTACACATTATCTTGGCCAACCCTCATCACAGTGATATTATTTCCTCCCTTTTACATTTTTTTTAGCTTGAATTTGCTTTTTTACTATTTATAAGCAATGCAGGAACTTTAAAACAATGTAATTCTATTTACATCTTCACTTTGTGTTATTGTCATATTTTACTTTTACATATATTATGAACCTCACAAGACATTACTGCTTTTGCTTTAAGCAGCCAATGTATTTTAATACAAATTTAAAAATAGTTTTTAATATTTACCCACATTGTTATCCTGTCTAGTCTGTTTCATGCTCTCATGTAGATCTTTGCCTTCTTCTTGGGTAATTTCCTTTCAGTCTGAGGAGATTCTTTAATATACCTTGTAGTGCAAGCCTGCTAGCAATAGATTCCCTCAGCTTTTAATTTTCTGAAAATATCTCTGTTGGATCCAATGATCCAACATATCTCTATTTTATTTTTGTGTTTGAAGGATATTTTTGCTAAGTATAAAATTCTAGAAGGAGGTATTTTTTCCTTCCAGCATTTAAAGATGTTATTCTTTTGCCTTCTGACTACTGCTGTTTCTCTTATTTCTTCTCTTGCTCCTTCTTCCCCAATAACTAGTCAGTTTCACTGTTATTTCCCTGAAAGTGATGACTCTTTCCTTTGGCTGAATTAAGATTTTCTCTTTACCTCTAGCATTCAAAAGTTTGCCTGTAATATATCTAGATATGGTCTTCTTTGTATTTTTCTTTGGCTAGCTATGGATTTGCTGTCCTTATTGGATCTGTGGGTTGACAGTTTTCATCAATTTTGGAAAATTTAAATAATTAGCTCTCCTTGTTGTATTTCTTCTGCCCACTATCTCTGTTTTTTCCTTGTGGGTCTCTGATTCACATGTTATACCTTTTGATATTGTTCTATATGTCTCTCGTGCTTTATTTTGTTTTTCTTTTTTTTATTCTCTATTTCATTTTGGGTAATATTGATCTGTTGTTTAGTTCACTGGTCCTTTCTTTTGCTCTTCCCACTGGGTATTGATCCCATCCAGTAGTTTCTTTTTTTAGTTCTAGAATGTCCACTTGGATCTTTTCTAAGAAAATCTCTTTTTCTGTTGAGAATCTACATCTTCTTATACACTTTGTCCTACTTATGCTCTAATTTCTTTGACATGTTTATAATGGCTACTTTAAAGTTCTTATCTGTTAATTCCAGCATCTTAATCATATGAGGATCTGAATGTATTGATTATTTTTTCTCTTGATTATGGGTCACATTTTCCAGCTTCTTTGCATCTCATAGTTTTTAAATTTTATGCTTGATTTTTTTTTTTTTTTTTGAGAGACAGAGTCTCCCTCTGTCACTTGCGCTAGAGTGCCGTGGCCTCATCATAACTCATTGCAACCTCAAACTCCTGGGCTCAAGGGATCCTCCTGCCTCGGCCTCCCAGAGTAGCTGGGACTACAGGTGCATGCCACCATGCCTGGCTAATTTTCCTATTTTTTTGTAGAGACAGGGTCTTGTTCTTGCTAAGGCTGATCTTGAACTCCTGGCTTCAAGCAATCCTGCTGCCTCAGTCTCCCAGAGTGCTCGGATTACAAGTGTGAACCACCATACCCGGCCTTATGCTAGGTACTGTATTTTAAAAAATCAAAGTAACTGAAGTAAATATTTTTTTCTCCACAGAGGGCAGGTCTTTTCTTTTGCTAGTCAGTTAGGATGAGGAGTTTATCACTCAGAACCAATCTTCCTCTTCCTCTTCTGGTCTGGTTGCCTCCCTCTTCAGGTCTCATCTCATCTTCTGGTCTGGCCTCCTCCTTCTCTTCCCTTCTGGACTATTCCTCTTCTGGTCTGATCTCCACTTCTCCTTCTGGTCTGGTCTTCTCTTCCGGTGTGGTCACCTCCCTCTTCCAGTCTCGTCTCCCCCTCCTCTTCCAGTCTGGTCTCCTCTTCCTCTTCTGGTTTGGTCTCCTCTTCCTGTCTGGTCTCCTCTTCCTCTTCCGGTCTGGTCACCTCCCTCTTCCGGTCTGGTCTCCTCCTCTTTCGGTCTGGCCTACTCTTCCTCTTCCGGTATGGTCGCCTCCTTCTTCTGGTCAGGTCTCCTCTTCCTCCCCTGGTCTGGTCTTCTCTTCCTTTTTTGGTCTTGTCCTGTCTGGTCTCCTTCCTCCCTCCCTTTTAGATTTTGAGTGAGAAAACCAAGGTTCAGAAAATGTTAAAAATTAGAAAGTGGAAAAGTCAGTATTGGGACCCAGAGCATTTTCCTGAGAGTCTGGTGTTCTTTATTATATAGAAAAGCACAGCTCTGCTGTAAATATGTGCTGAGACAATGTGTCTTTTAGCATAAGACAAGGCATTTTTTATCTTTGATTTATTTTGTGAATACTATTACATTCACATGTTTGAAAACCCAAAAAGGATAAAACTCTCCATACGATCCTTGTTTCTCATCTGCTATGTTCTTTCCTCCCAGTCCCACAGATAACCACCATTCTTAGTTTTTCCTATAGTCTCTTTATGTTCTATCAGGAAATATGAGATTCCTTTAATCTTCATGCTTTTAACAAAAATGTTACCATATTATAAAAGTATTTAATACCTTCCTTTTTTCAATTAACTATACATGGTAGAGATCTTTCTGTGTCATTTTGTAGGGAGCATCATCATTCTTTTTACGGTTGTATAGTATTCCATTACATGGACGTCCTCAAATTTATTGCAACAGTCCCCTATTGATGAAAACCTGGATTATTTCTTCTTTTTTACTATTACAAAATGCTGCAAGGAATAACCTTGTACATTCATCCTTTAGCATATATACAAGGATATCTGTTGGTTAAATTTCTGAAAGTAGAATTGCTGAGGAAAAATGTATACATGTTTGTCATTTTTCTAGATAGTCATTGGTAATTTGATAAGGCCAAAACTAGACATAAAGCACTTTAAATACTCATACCATGGTTTAATAGTTGGCTTGCCAAGGACACACCTAACTAATGAGGACCCCAGCTCCGTTCCTTTTAAGAACTGAGTAAGTACGGAGTTGGGCCCAAGGCTACTCATCACAGCGGATACTTCCAGGGCTTTACCTTTGGCCCTCAATTCTCTTCCCTTTCTGTAAAGGCTATATGACAAGGAAGCTGGACATATTCTTGAAATTTCTTCTCTTGCCCTTTGGATACATATACCAGAAAACGGAGCTGAGACATGCATCTCTCTACAACTGGCCAAAACAGTGAAACACAAAAAGCCCAGGCTCTGGGGGCAGAATCACCTGAGTTTGACTCTTGGCTCTGTCACTTGTGTGATCTTGGGTGAGGTTTTTAATCTCTTTGAGCCTCAGTTCTTTGGGAAATAAGAAAAATATTTCAAGCCATCAGAAGTGGTTGTGGTGAGGATTAGAAATAATGTGTGGAAAGCATGCCCAGGGCTCAATAAATGGTTGCTATTATTTTTTAGAATTATCCTAAAATACATGCTCATAAGCATGCTTTTTATACCTGTGTCACTGAGGGCCCAGTACCAGGCTCTACCTGGCATCTACATTAATGACTCATAACCTCAGCTTCAAAACCGTCTCCTTATTGATGGTCTGACTCTTGGTAAGCAGTTGAGGAGCGGTTTGCCACATCCTGTTGATGATACAAAGTTCCTCCCGATCCAGCTGCATTAAGCTCCAACCACACTTGTAACATCAAAGGACCCTGGCTCCTCAATTAGTCAGGAAGCCATTTTTCACTATTCGGTCCAGCACCTAAGCTGGCTCTTAAAAATCACCAAGGTTTATCTAAGGTCAGATGAGCTTAGAAATCCTACAAATAGGGCCACCCACAGCCACATAGTTTTGTGACAGGTGTCTGGACTCACAAGAAGCAAAGACCCACGGAATACAGAGCAGCCATTTTTAGCTCTCATCTACAGCGTTCCTGCTTCCAATTCCCTACTTTCATCATTTCTCTATTTTTTTGACACTCAAATCAGCGCAGAGGGGTCTCTGTCCTCCTGGTGAAGGAAATAAATGCTCTCTGAAATATAGACACCCCTGGTGACGGCAGTCATGCAATGATGGATTACCTTTATGTTTCCTCATCCTCTGAATCCATAAAAGTGGAGAATTGAATTCTATCTAGTGGAGACCCTCTTTCCTTTCCTTAATTGCTTTTTAAACTAGTGAAATGAAAAGTTGCAAACGAGGCACATATTGGTTATTCCTCTCATCTTCAGCCCACCCTCGACACCATCCCATCTTCTGCCTTGCAAAGTAGTTCAGCAGCAAAGATGTTCAAGAGCGTGAGTCACAGATTGTTCAGGGGGCCGAAGAGAAGTCTGCTAATGGGATTCGCCATTCTTACAGCAGAAAAGAGAGAGGAAATGGGTAATGTGTACAAGATTCTTCCGTGTCATTCAGAGTAATGAGATCCTGTAGCAGCTTCTTCCTGAATTGAAATCGTTGACAATGTATTTGCATATTCATTTTTGGATACTTTGATCTAGAAATCAGTCACTGGAGAAAGTCAGTCTAACATCTGAGAATCATAAGAAATTGAAAAATAAAGAAAAAATTCTCTCCTAAAGCTTATCTCTTTCCCCAACATTTTAATGACCTTGAAGAAGAGGTTGAAGGTTAACTCAAACATATCTTGATATGCTCACTGTCTTTTAAAATAAATCTGATGGCGATTTGTGGAGAGAATATCAACCTGCTGTGTTTGCAATTTTTGTCTTTTATGTCATTAAGCATTAATTGCAGCCCTTTATATCATCATGGAGATTTGAGTGGAAATGTATTATACTTATCTGTGCACTGTGCAATAGAGTAGCCACTAGCTACATATGCTATTTGAATTTAAGCTAATTAAAATTAAATCGAATTAAAATTTCAAGTCATCAGTAGCACTTACCACATTTCTAGTGCTCCACACCCATGTATACCCCTTGGAAAGTGCAACTCTAGGGTGTAGAAAGTGTTAGGTGTCTGTGTGAAAGGGCCTAAATCTCTAGAGCAAACTGAATATGATGAAGACTCTACAATAGTTAATCAACTAAGCAGCAGCCTCTTGTAAAAGCCTTTCTTTCCTCCTTATTAGTGTAGGATTTTACTTGTCCTTCCTTCAAAACATCCCTAAACATGGTTAGCTATGGAGAAAGAGGCTTGCAAATTCAAATTCATGCATTCAAGACAGAGTTAAACGTAAGTGAGTTATGTGTAGTAGTAGTCAACCCTTCTGACTTACTTGTTTATTCAAATTTCTTGATTTAAAAAAAAATTGGCTGGGCAAGATGGCTCATGACTGTAATCTTAGCACTCTGGGAGGCGGAGGTGGGAGGATTGTTTGAGCTCAGGAGTTTGAGACCAGCCTGAGCAAGAGTGAGACCCTGTCTCTACTAAAAATAGAAAGACAACTAAAAATATATTTAAAAAATGAGCCAGGCATGGTGACGCATGCCTGTAGTCCCAGCTACTTGGGAGGCTGAGGCAGAAGGATTGCTTGAGCCCAGGAGTTTGAGGTTGCTGTGAGCTAGGCTGATGCCATGGCACTCTAGCCTGGGCAACAGAGTGAGATTCTGTCTCTAAAATAAAATAAAATAAAATAAAATAAACTGAGTCAGAATCATCAATGGATCTGCTTTGGGAGATTATGTTCCCCCTAGAAAAAAAAAGGCATCAGTTTTGCATATTGATGTTATTCAATTTGCAAACATATGCAAATTTAGCACCATTTGAAATCACAAAAGTTGGGCTAGATATCTGCAAAAACAAGCAAACACACGCGACTCAGTAGTCTGCATTATTTTTGGATTATGAGTTCACTCTCAAGCCTTGATGATTTAGTCAACCTTGCTGCAAAGAGGCACTATTATGTGTTTTGCTGATAAAATCTAATCATTTTTCAATATTTACATGTTCTTTCAGAGACCTCTCTTAGGCAGTTAATGGCTGTTATCTCTCCTCCCTCTCTCCTCTACTGCCTTCAACCCCACTAACTGCCAGCACTGTTATTCCAGCAGATACCATCCAAATGTACACTATGAAAGGAAGTCTGAGAAGGAGAACAAAATTTAAAAGGGTTAAACATGAACATCAGTATGAATCAATCTATGAGCTTTACCTAGGAGGACAAAAGTGGTGGTATGGTCTTATTTGACATATAAAGTAATTAACTTTTAGAGGGCTTATTCTGTGCTGGGAACTGTTCTCTACACTCTGTATGTACTCATTTAATTATTACAACAAGCCCATTTCTCTGATGACGAAACTGAGGCAGGGAGAGGTTAAACAATTTGCTCAAGTTCATATAACCAGCTGACAAAACCAGGCAGTCCAGGACCACAGCCTGTGCTCTTAACCATGAGGCTAACTGCTGTGTCTGCTTAAGTACCTGCTAGGCAACATCCTTTGTCCTGAATACAGCCAGGTGGCGCAGGCTGGTTCCCAGAGCTAGGGCCCTAGAATGTAGGATATGAGCTCTGTGGCATGTATCAGTGACTTATCCGGAAGGTGTAAGGTGAACTGAGGAACCACTAGGACGTTCACTTCCATTCTTTCCCCACCTGGGCTGCTTTTGTTGCCAGATGTGGAAGAGAGAGAAGCCTGATCTATCCTCAGTGTAAAGAGGAGAGCGTACCTGCTTGCTTAGGGAAAGCCAGGAGATCTAGGGTCCCAGTCCTGCTAGCACATTCTTTGCAGACTCTTTGGCAGCTGTGGGGTAACCAGGAACTCATGAAGAGGGCATGCTTTGGTCCATAGGTACAGAACACGATCTTTGGCAGGGTCTAGCCTGGGACCACGGTGCCCCTTGAGTAAGGTGAGGGTAAACAGCTCCCAGGTCCAAAACACTTCGCTTTAAAGCCCCATGTCTGACCATTAAAACCCAAGATACAGTTTAGAAAGAAAAGCAAACGGCTTTCCATTGTAATAGCACCAAGTTAGCCCACTGTTAGTAGCCTCTTGGGCATACAAATGAAAGAACAATGTCATTAAACAGGGGACCAGTTAGGACACACTTGGTCTGCTCAGAGTCTGGCTGTTCTGAGCGGGGGAGCCGGTGTGAATGGCAGCGTTCAGGAGCCTCAGCAGGCCTGGTGCCTTATGTGGCTGGGCCAGGAACTGACTCCCCTACCCTTTATCTGTGGCGGAGTGACTGACAGAAGGTAGGGTTACAGGGCCAGACAGAAGGAGAGATGCCTCTCCCTGTGATGCCTGGGTGGTCTCTTTGTTCTTATCTTCCTGGAAAAGATGATTAGATACAGTTCTGGGGTGGGAAGGAAACTTAGAGATCATATAGACCCACCCACATTGTTGCTTTGCAGATAAGAAAACTGAACCTTGAAGTGGTAAAATGACATGCCCAAGGTCAGTTAAATGTCAGAGATTATAATCACTGATGTCACCCAAAGAAAACTCCAATTCTGTCCCAAGCTATTAAGTGGAACCAATTTGTAATACAGCTTTCTCAAAGGGCTTAAATCCTATTTCTTAGTCAGAGTCTCAGTATATGCTGTTCACACATTGAGCCTTCTGGGGAGAGGGAATTAAGGCAGAGGAAATGTTTTTTATTATTTATAATGGACACTTCACTGTCTAAAAGGATTTGAGGTGGCTTGTAATGAAAGAGAGGCATGCAATAAAGGTGTTAAAAATATTAAAAAAGGGAAAAAATGTCAAGGGCAGGAAAAATCCTTATAAAACTCCTAAGTTAAAAGCAGCCAAGGGAAACAATATGGGTAACTCAATTCTCATAATCTGTTGAAAGGAAGCATTTAATTCTAGGTACAACATTCTAGGGGAAAAGTTAGTTGGCTAGCTTACTATTATTCCCCCACGATTCCAGAATTTTTTGTTTTGTTTTGTTTTTTAATTTACCCAGAGAAAAATGCTCTGGGGCAAGCAATGATGCTCTGACTCTTAATGACATGATGGATAGTTCCCAGGAGGGGGCGCCAGAAGGCACTGCTACCATGGCTGCACCGTGACTCAGATATATGAATGTCTGTAAGTTTTACCTGGGCACATACATGATCACATGATCACCTAATAATTTAGTTATCTTTCTGGAGACTGTCAGGGTCTTTACTTCTAAATACCAAGACATGCCAAGGCACACCAAAGGCAGAACTACAAGCCAGGGAGACCCCATTAGAACTCATTCATCTGAATTCAATAGCATGTATTGAGTACTTGCTGCCTGTTTCTTGCAGAAGAGCAAGGAATAAAATGTGAGTTGAGCCTGATTAATAGATAGACATGGGTCCAATGACTAATAATACAATGTAATGACATAATACTCTATAACTGTGATCAGAATGACGTGTTTCAGGGGTACAGTAGTACCCCTGCAGATTCTACCCTCTGCATGGGAAGAGGGTTCCCAGGGGAGATAGTGTTTTATTTATTCTTTGAACAAATGTTCGGTGTGTATTTTATTCCAGACACTGTATTGGGTAGTGGGATTATCAAAGCAGTCTTCGTCTGTATTCTCATGAAGCTTGAGGTGATAGGCTATCTATAGAGGGAGAAGAGGACTCCTATAGTGTATTCCGGGGGATGGAGGGAGGTCAAAGATGAAAGGGCATACAAGCTGAAGGGTGCCCAGATAGTGTGAGGGGCATGAAGAAACTTGAACTTAATCACATAGGCAATGGGAGATAGGGAGGATTTAAAGAAGGGAGTGGCATGATCATATTTGTAGTTTAAAAGTTAGTCACAAAGATTTAATTATATAAAAAAATTAAACCATAAAAGTACTAGAAAAAATAGGTAGATATGTAATTTTAACTTGGGGAAAAGCTTTTGATGTAAAGCATCAAAAAGTCAAAACCATACAGAAAAATATCGATAGATTTGAATATGTAAAGATTTAAAAGTATACCACAAAATCACTATTTAAAATTAAAATGACAAAAATTGCTTAACCTTTAAATAAATTGGACAAATTAGAGGATATTTAGTAGTCTTGATATGCTAATTACTCTTACACATAAATAAGAAAAAAAAGAATACCTCCTAGAAAACGGGCAAAGAACATAAGACATTTGCACAAGGAGATATTCAAATGTCAAAAAAAAAAACACACATGAAAAATATTAAAACTCAAGAGTAATCTAAACAAATTAAAACTGGTATAGATGCCACTTTTCACTTACCACATTGAACAAGGATTTTTTAAAAAAACGATAATACCAGTGTTTGTGAAGGACTAGAGGAACAGACACTTTGAAGCAGTACCTGCATTTGCCATAATGCAGGGAAGAAATGAGGAAGGCTCGTGCTGGACTCTGGTGGCTTCCAGCTCTGGCTATAGAAATACCTAGGGAAGTGTTAAAAAGTACTAGTTCCAGGCACAGCACAGACTAATTAATTTAAAGTCTTTGGGATGGAGCCCTGACATGGGTATGTTTCCTCTGCCCCAGGTGACTCTAGGATGTGCAGCCAGAGATATGCCCACTACCCTCTAGGGCAATGGCAGTCAGAAAGGAGAAGAGGATTTGGACCAAGTTATATTTCAGGGATGTGATCTCGGAAAAGAATATTAATCTTAAGACACCCACACAGTTAGCTTTATTGGGTTTCCTTGCACTACCTATAGATTTGCTGAGGAATGGGCAATGGCTTCTGTTGATCTCTCTGGAGAAAGCTGTAGCTGGCGTTGTAGCATTGGAGGCTGCTTCCATTCTCAGCACATTTTGGAGTGCAATGATGCTGCAGGAACAAACTGCCCTCCTTTCAAATGTCCTGTGAGCCAGTGCTCGGCAGCACCGGCAAGGCAGAGAGCTGTATCTGCAGAGAAAGGATGACATTTCACATACATGTGCGAATTTTTTTTTTTTTTTGAAACAGAGTCTCACTCTTTTGCCCAGGCTAGAGTGAGTGCTGTGGTGTTAGCCTAGCTCACAGCAACCTCAAACTCCTGGGCTCAAGTGATCCTCCTGCCTCAACCTCCCGAGTAGCTGGGACTACAGGCATGCGCCACCATGCCCGGCTAATTTCTCTCTCTCTCTCTCTCTATGTATATATATATATATATATATATATATATATATATATATATATATATATATATGTACATATATATATATATATAAGCCGTCCATATAATTTCTTTCTATTTTTAGTAGAGATGGAGTCTTGCTCTTGGTCAGGCTGGTCTTGAACTCCTGAGCTCAAACAATCTGCCTGCCCCGGCCTCCCAGAGTGCTAGGATTTACAGGCATGAGCCACCAAGCCCGGCCCATGTGCGAATTTTTTAAGGAGAGGTAGAGTTTTAAGGTCGACTGGAGTTTGCTGTTTTATGACTAAAAACAGTATGTGTAGGTATTAGCTAACGTCCCAATAACTGAATATTCTCAGCAACATTGCAATTATGTTTAACATTAGGTTTAAAAACTATAATTTGCATTTAATTGCTACATTTCTTAATAGATATTACTCAGACAGGAAGGAAAACTCCACACATTCTCACCAGTGCTTGATGCCAGAGGTTACTGAAGCAATTTGGGAGATATCTTAAGAGGTGTCAGGTAAATATAGGTGAATTTTAATACATGATGTGCATTGACATTTTTATTCCACATAACAACAGAGAGACTTTTGTATGGCTGAGAAGGAATTATATCAGATTTTGGCTATGGAGATAGGATTTCTCACTTCTCATTGGTTGAAAAAAATAAATGAAGCCATTATAAGCGGTCTTGAAATATTAATCATACCTTCGATAATTAAACACCTCTTTAAAAATAAAAATTACACAATCTGTATTTCACGTCATCTTTGACTTTCTTCCCAACCGTAGTGAGAGGAAATAAGCTCTGGTTGGAATCAAAACAGAAAGTGACTGATTGCAGAGAACCACAGTGTCAAGGCAGAGAACTTGACTGTATCTTCTCTCCCTCTTGGAGTCAGTGTTTAGGTAGATGCAGAGAGAAGATGAGGAAACCGGACAGGAAATGGCAGCGCTTCCACCAGAGGTCAAGGGGGGCGTTAAGATAATGGTCTGCATCCCAGACCCAATGCTGACAGTCCTTCTGGAAGGAGTTCAGTGGTAGAAATGCAGACTCAGAATTGCTCCCAAAAGGCCTGAAGAGGTCAGGAGCATTCAGGAGAGAGACAGTGCACAGGGCGAGGGTAGGTGAGCATCTCTAAAGTTACCTTTCCAGTCGGTCTTTGACATCAAAGTGCATGTGCTCTCCTTTAATTGGCAGGTAAAAAAAATGCTGTGCAGGTGACAACAGGCCTCTGGGAAGATAAGAACAGAAATCTTTGAGCTTCAGATCATAGATCTTTATGCTTCACTGAAACTGATCTTCTCCACCTGGGTGTCAGTCCCAACTGCGACTGACCACAAAACCCTGCAGGGCAGAGGCTATGGGATTCCCTGTGTCGTCCCCAGACCCTAATATGCCCTCGTAGTTGCTTAATCAACATTATCTCCATTTAAATTGTTTGGATATATACAAACTTGGTAAATAATATTCAAACAATACCAAATGATATACAGTGAGGAGTAAGCCTTCCTGTCTTCCCCTCGTCATCCCCTTAGACCCCCGTTTCCTCTCCCTGGAGACAATCATTGTTAGCACTTTTTTAGACCTCCTACCAGGAATAGATATCCTTCTTGTACACACTCTTTCTCGCTCTCTCTATATATACACACACACATACACATATAAATATATAAATGCATATATACACATACCTTTTTTTACACAGATAGAGGTCAACTTTATATACTATTCTGTACCTTGCTATGTTCCCTCATATTCACTTATCAATTGATTCTGCAGATCATTCCATACCATTCCACGCAGGACTGACTCACTCTATGAATACACAGCACTCTACTATGGTGGGACCATAATGTATTCAGACAGGCCCCCAACCGATGGACTTTAGATGTTTTCCAATCTTTGTCAATGCTGCGATAAATGTCTTTGTATAACTATCTTTATGTGTGTAGAAGTATTTCTGAAAGTTTAATTCCTGGACGTAAAATTTCTGAGTCAGAGTGCATGCATTTTGAGTTCTGATTGATATTGACACAGTTTCCTCCAAATATTGAGCCAACTTACATGCTATCAAGAATGTATGAGACTTTGAGAATATTATGTTAAGTGAAAGAAGCAGGCCACAAAAAGTCACATTATGTATGATTCCTATGTAATCAATCGGCCAATCCATACAGAAATATATTAATGGTTGCCAGGGGCTGGGAGGAGGGAAGAGATAGGGAACAACTGCTAATGGGTACAGGGCTTCATTTTGGTGTGATGAAAATGTTCTGACTTGAGATAGTGGTGATGCTGGCACAGCTATGAATATGCTAAATTCCACTGAATTTTATACTTTAAAATGATGAATTTTGATATGTGAATTCTATCTCAATAAAGCTGTTATTTAAAAAAGAATAGATGAGAATAGCTGTTCCCCTCTTGTCTCCGTTGACAGAGTATGTTAACACTTTTTCATCATCAGCATTCTAATTACAACATCTTTCTCCATTTTTCTTAAAGGAAGACGACAAAGCAGGAAATAGATAGAAAGATTTAAAGGGCCAACCAGAGATTTTAGGATTTGGGCTGTCAACTTTACAGTCTAACAACAATGGAAATGTCTAAAATGGCAACAATCAAAACAGTCAAGTTGTCAACAATTGCAAGTGAGTTCAGCAGCCTAAATAACACAAGCAAGGAATGAGACTTAAGAATTCCAGGAAGGGATGAAGGACCCATTTCTTCCAGGCTAAACGATTTTGAAATCTCCTTTTGTTTGCTTAACCAAGGACATTAATGCCACGTCTCCTGAATGCAGAATCCAACAGCCTACCTCCAGTGGAAAACATACTGAAGCCCTAAGTAGGTAAAGAAGATGTAAAAGCTAAACAAAACGTATTATTTTTGTACACAATTCCAGGGCTACCGATAGGCTGAAAAAATTAACCATTGCCTGCCCCTCTTAAAACTAACTCGTATTTTCACTGAGATGGGTTTTCCTTGGATTCCATTTCACCCCTTTTCACCTCTCACCTCTAGATTAACCCTGCTAAATTCTTCTTTTTCTATGACGTCTTATATTTCAAACTGCTTGTGCCCTGAGGGATTAAAAGCTAAATACTCTTTAACAAGAGTAATCCCCTAAGTGGACATGTTTCTGAGATTGTCAGGCATTTGATCACAAATGAAAGACGAGAAAGCAGAGAGAAGGTATGAAAGCAAAGAGAATAGAGAGGTTCAAGATTTTCACCTTAGTAATAATTGATTGCCAAGGGTCTCTACAAGCCAGTATTTGCATGAAAATAGGCCCATTCTTAATTCCCAAGAATAAGCTCATTTTCCCCCTTCCTTGGAGAAACAGTTCGACCCCGAGGAACTGTGCCCCAGCAAGGGAAGCCTTGACACACTTGACCTTACCCAGTTTTTGACTCAGCTTATGTGACAATAATAATAATAACAACTAGCACTTACAAATAGAGCATTTAACATGTGGCAGCCACTGTTCTAGGCACCTTACGTATATTGGCTTGTTTAAGCCTTTCAATAATCCCACGAGGAAAGCACAGTTTGTACCGCTGCTATGGACCAAATTGTGATGCCCAAATTCATATGTTGATGCCCTAATGTGGCAGGATTTGGAGATAGGGCCTTTGGGAGCTTATTAGGTTTAGATGAAGCCATGAAGGTGGGGCCCTTATGATGGGATTAGGGTCTTTATATAAGAAATGACTGAAGAGAGCCTGCTTCCCCTGCCTTTCTCTCCCCGCACCGTGTGAGAAGGCAATCATCTGAAAACCAGGAAGAAAGCCCCCTAACAGGGCACCAAATTGACCAGCACCTTCATTGCAGATTATCCAGCCTCCAGAACCACGACAAACAAATGTAAGTTTTTCCAGCCACTCAGTCTACGGTATTTTGTTGCAGTAGCCCGAGCTGACGAATATAACCACCATCTTATAGAGGAGGAAATGGAGACTCAGAGAGGTTAAGTAGCTTACCTGGTAAGAACTACAAAGTGACAAGGCAGGATCCAAACCCACACAGTCTGGCTCCTGGGTCTGTGCTCCTCACTGCTATGGTCAAATGCCTGCAATGAAGGCAGTAGTTTCCATGTGTTCTGGCCACTTCCCTTTCTGCCATCTTGAAACTCCAATTACACCATCGTGTAGACTCACAAAAGATCGTGTTCATGCTTCCACTGTAGCTCTCTTCATGAGTTCTGGGGCTCGTGTTTTCTCTCACCTGGGAGCCCATAATGGCTGGGACTTTTCATTTCTGTATCCCCCGCCCCTAGTACAGTGCCTGGGTAGGTGTTTAATAAGTCTTTTGTTGAGTAAATATGTGTAAAGGTGAAACTGCCTGACCTCACAAAGTTTTATGAATAAGAATAAATCATTTTGAGTTCTTTGAAAATAAGAATACTGCACCATGAGAGGCTGTTTTGGTAATAACTCAGCTAACTGACAAGCCTGCTTAAGCAGTTACCCAAGCCCCAGAATAAGCGATTTTGTGCTGTTTTAGGAGAGTCTTAATAGGCTTAGAGCAAGGGGACCCCAGTTTTCTATTTTGCACTTGGCCCCTTGCTCATAGGTAGTACTGTTTGCAGGTTCGGTTGCCACGGAAGCAGGCTCTGAGCTTGTATTTAGTGTGCAGAATATTTATTAAGGAGGGTCCAGGGATCCACGCCTGTGGAAGGGGAGGGGGCTGAAGCAGGACTGGGTAGAGGACTGGGTTGAGGTGATACAGGCCCAGCAACAGCCTGGCCAACCTCATGGGGAGCTCTTGAGCTAGAATGGCCCTTCTCGAGTTGAGCCAGATGGCGGGGTCTTACTCCGTCATGGCTCAGTTGCTGCATATGGGCTGCCCAGGAGGGGCGTGACTGTGGGCAAGACAGCTCCTGGAAGGGGCTGGCAGCTGAAAGCTGTGCACCGACAGACTCCAACAGACTCCCAGCAGCTGGGCAACAAGTCCGTATTTCAGGGAGATCCGGGTGGTGTATCACAGTGTCCTCCACATGAACATTGCTTCAGAATGAGGGGTTTGGTCGTACAGGAGCCCAGCAGGGAGTGTGTTCTCATTACTACAGAATGTTACTTTCATCTCTTGAGCCAGATTTTCTTTTATGACTCTTGGCAGATGCCCAAAGAGCCTATGTCTGTGGAGGATCTTTTTGAAAGGCTTTCACATATATTATCTCTTGTATGAGATTCCCTTCCAAGTTCACTCCACCTCCAAGAGTCTAGCATTACATTCATTTTCTCATCTTTCCTTCATTATCTCAGAGGAAGGAGGTATACTTTCCCCTTTTTCAGGTTAATTTCCCTCCTGTAAGTTTGACTTGAATCTTCTTGGTCTTCTATGGAACCTTGTCCTCTCAAGGATTCTTTTTCAAGTCTCTTCAATCTCCTTCCTCTTCTGTGCAGGGTAAGGCCCTAGAATATTATCAGATCAGCAATAGGGTCTGAGTGGGGGGCGGTAACACAATACTGATGGCATTTTGGGGAGAGCACTCTGGAGACTGGGTACAAGATATGTTGGTGAATCTGCACCTGGAGGCAGGGAGACCAGGAATGAGATGCAATTCTGCTGATGAAATACAGTGTAACACACCATAAGCAAGTTCTTCTAGGAAGTGCTGATTAATACTT
Source organism: Lemur catta (assembly GCF_020740605.2). NCBI lineage: Eukaryota > Metazoa > Chordata > Mammalia > Primates > Lemuridae > Lemur > Lemur catta. The sequence goes on from NC_059139.1 coordinate 46,718,627, forward strand.
CTTAGTTGCCTGCTACTCTGGGCAGCCCATTAAGGTTGTATCAGTGGGAGGTCTCATGGTGAAGTGGAGGAATGTGGTTTTTGGAGTTGTTCAGGACTGGTTTTGACTCACAGCCAAGCAGCTTATTAGCTGTGTAACCAGCTCAGTTTACTCACCTTCTCTTAGCTTCAGTTTCTTCATGTGGAACAAGTGGCTCACTAAGGCCTCCATTAAAGGGTTGCTGTGAGGGGGCATTCAGTGAGGTGACAGGTGAAGGCTTGCACAGTGTCTGGCACGTGGTAAGCCCCGGTACACAAAAGTTCTTCCCCGCTTTGGGGAAGTTGCATTGGAGCAGTTGGTTCCGAGAGAGCCCAGCTGGCCAGGAGCCGCCTCTCCTCTGCCTCTTTCTCACAAATGGGCCCAAACACTTTCTGACTTTACATTTAAACCCAGTGTCCGAATCCCTGTCCTTCCTTTATTGGTGAGACATCTTCTCAATGGCAGCCAAGCAGGTCTACTACAAGCTGAGCAAATGCAAGATTGAACAAATAAGAAAAATGTGTAAGCAAATTGAGAAATGCTTTTGGAGCACCCCGAGCTTTAACAGTTTGTGCTTATTCCATCCAAGGAGGATATGTTTTATCTGCTATCACTACTCAGCTGAATATGGCAGGATGGGTTTTTTTCATCTCAAGAGATGCAGAAAAAGACAAGATGGTGTCTTAGCAGCATAGTGGCCTAACTGGATCTGCTTGCCATTTGTTAATCCCCTGCAGTGTACCAATATTAAACAAGACATTTTAGAAAGATTTGATCCTGCCTTTGGGGTTTAGAATTTAGAGTTAAAATTCCCCTTATTCTGTGAGCCCCTAAAATTTTATTTTAAATCAACAGCAAAGAATTAACTACAAGGAAGGGCAGAGCAAAAATAAACATTGTCATGTAGTTGTATCTTAGGCAAAGAATTGCCCAGAGCTCTTCCTTGTTTCAGTAGAAACTTCAGTACATGGAGTTTCAATGCAACAGAGAGTTAAAGGACAGCTAGATTAATACTTGTAAAGGACAAAAGGAAAGAGAGAATAAGTATATTTAATCAGACTAATCAAACACACATCTGTAAGTGAATTTAGAAAAACAACTTTGCTTTGAGGAAGTTGACTCTTATTTGGTTTGTTTCATGATTGAGTGAATTATTCCCTACCTTGCACGTCGCCTTATTCGTCTTGACACTGATCTGGCAGAGAGATGTGGAAGAAAGTCTACTGTGGGGAGCGCGGACGCCATTACAAGATGGCGCCGATTTCCGGTGGCTTGGCTGAGGTAAACAAGTGTGGCGCATGCGTAGTACGTCTGTAGGTCTGTTACATAAGTATGCATATGAGGTTTTCTGACTCGGCCTATTGGTGACCGCTTGTGATTGACTTTGACCTATCTCTGTTACTTCCTGTTTCCCTGAGGGTATATTACTGTGTGAAAGCTTGTGCTCAGGGTCTTCCGCATCTTGAAGCTTAGAGGGATCCCCAATAAAGCACTGTAGAAGAACTCCTGTTGCCGCGTCTTCCTTGCTGGCGAGGCGGGCGCGACAAGTGGTGCCGAAACCCGGGAACCTGTACCATCAGGGCACCAGCGGAGACGACCTCTAGTGAGGTGAGTTCAGAACTACAGTGTGGGACGGCCAACTTCCCCGCCCCCAAGAGAGACATGGGCAACATACCACTACGCAGGTTCCTGTGGCCTCTGAAAACTCTGCTTGCTGAAAATAAAATCCATGTTGACGATCATGACCTAAAGAGATTGTTGAGGGAGGTGGACCGGGTATCCCCTTGGTTCCTAGCCTCCGGCTCGCTCACCATACCATCTTGGAGGAAGGTGGGCCATGATCTACGCGAGGCGTTAGATTTAAGGCCTGGCGTCTTGATACTTCATAGGTTAGTTATGGATTGCCTAAAGTGCGATCCGCAGGGTTCGCAGAGTGCAGCAGAACAGCTTGCGGAAGTGCAGTCTCAGCTCTCAGAAGGAGGGAGAGGGGAAGGAGTTGCAACGGTTAAGGACGATCAGTCATGTCAGGTAGAGAACCGGCGAACGGGTGACGACCCGCTGTTGCCAGAATTTGCAGATTTGCATTTGTCCGAGGCGGAAGGTGAATCGTCCGCCTCGGAGGGGGAAGAAGCTACCCCCTCTTTTCAGCAGTTGAGAAAGGAAATACGGGGACTTAAAAAACAGGATGTGGTCCAGCCGAGAAGGCAGGCCCCGCCCAGGCTCGATATAGAGACCTGGCCTCCCCCGTATTCCCTGCCCCCACCTACAGCGCCCCTCGTTGGGCCCGCACCGGGGGGTGGAGCGTCTCTCCTCCCCCCAGAAGCGCGGAGAGAGCTAGGATTTGCTTTCCCTGTGTATGTGGACAACAATAATCAGAGATATTGGCAACCTGTGGACCATAAGCAATTAAAGGAATTTGCAGAGGCGGTCCGCAACTGGGGGCATAGCGCAGCCTACACTTTAGTACTGCTGGAGAGGCTTGCCGCTAGTGCCCTAACGCCCACGGATTGGCAGCAGGTGGTGCGCGCGGCGCTAACCACGGGCCAATATCTAGACTGGAAGTCCATGTATCATGACGGGTGTGCCGCGCAGGCCCGTGCGAATGCAGCCCAGGGAGGCGGCAGAGCAGCGTGGACTTTTGACATGCTCACTGGACAGGGACAGTGGGCCAATAATCAAACGGCCTACCCGGAGGAGGTGTATGTCCAGGTAAATCAGATAGCCATTAAGGCTTGGAAGTGTTTGCCCAAACGGGGGGAGGTGCGTGGCAATCTGACAAAAATTGTCCAGGCTCCGGCAGAGCCGTTTTCGGATTTTGTGGCTCGCATGATGGATACCGCAGGAAAGATTTTTGAGGACGTAGACACGGCCTTGCCGTTGGTTGAGCAACTGGTTTTTGAGCAGGCCACTTCGGAATGTCAGAATGCTATTACGCCATGGAAAAGTAAAGGATTAAATGCATGGCTGAAGGCTTGCAGGGAGATTGGGGGTCCTCTGACTAATCAAGGCCTGGCGGCCGCGGTCATAGCAACACAAGCCCAGCAACAACGCTGTTGCTACAACTGCGGCAAGCCCGGTCACTTAAAAAGACAGTGCCGAGCGCCCAGTAAGGTGAAGCAATCATCTTCACAGCCGGGGATTTGCCCCGTGTGCCAGAAAGGCCGGCACTGGGCCGCAGAGTGCCGATCCGTTAAAGATAAGGAAGGCCGGCCCATCTCCCGAGGGCCTAGCGGCAGCATGGTTGCACTGCCAAAAAACGGGAGGCGGGGCCCACGACCCCAGGGCCCGCAAACATATGGGGCGATGCTGGCGCAGGACAGCCCCCAGGGGCCCCCGGGCCCGTCTCTGCTGACCCCGGGGACTCGTCCCTCCTTGAATCCGGCGCTACCGGGGGGGGGGGAACCTAGGAGGGCCACCCCCGGTTCCGCAGGATTGGACCTCCGTGCCACCACCCTCACAGTTTTGACACCTGGGTTAGGATGTCAACCTATCCCTTCAGACTTTAAAGGACCTCTGCCCAATCATACTGGGGGATTAGTGCTTGGGAGGTCATCGGCTACCTTAAAAGGGCTGATTGTCCACCCGGGGGTTATAGACTCAGACTTCCAGGGGCCAATAAAGGTCATGTGCTCATCACCTCGGGGAATTATCTCCATCCACCCCGGAGACCGATTTGCTCAGCTTCTGCTCCTCCCTAGCCTTCACGCTTGGTGCCCAGCAAGCAGGAGCCACGTAGTAGTAAGGCATTTGGGTCGTCCGGAGGCACTTGTACCTTTCTGTCTTTGGATTTAAACACCCGTCCGACCCTTGTATTGACTGTTCAGGGAATGAAATTTGAGGGTTTGCTGGATACGGGAGCAGACACTAGTATCATATCTGAGCGGTGGTGGCCTAAAGGCTGGCCGCTCACCCGCTCAGAGGCAACTTTACAGGGCCTGGGTTACGCTTCGGCCCCAGCCGTGAGTGCCCGAACTCTGTCTTGGAGTGATCTTGAAGGCGGTAGGGGTAGTTTTAAGCCTTTTGTTCTCCCCTTACCAGTGAATCTCTGGGGCAGAGACGTCCTGAGACAGTTAAACCTTAAGTTAACAAATGAGTATTCTGCTCAGAGCCAAGACATGATGAGTACCATGGGATGGGTCCCGGGTAAGGGCTTAGGAAAGAATTTGCAAGGCAGGTCAACACCACTTATGCCTACTCCCAATCCCGGTAGACAGGGGCTGGGTTTTTCCTAGGGGCCGCTGACACTGCCTTGCCCATTCCCTGGGTTTCGGAGGACCCGGTGTGGGTGTCTCAGTGGCCATTACCCTCCGACAAACTGCTTGCAGCCCGTGAGTTGGTACAGGAACAGCTCACTCTTGGGCACCTTGAACCCTCTCACTCGCCTTGGAACACCCCTATTTTTGTGATTAAGAAAAGGTCAGCAAAATGGCGTTTACTGCAGGACTTAAGGGCGGTCAACGCCCAGATGCGCCTTATGGGGCCTGTCCAGCGAGGGTTGCCTCTTCTTTCTGCCTTGCCCAAGCATTGGAACCTGATCATTTTGGATATCAAAGACTGTTTCTTTTCTATTCCCCTTCATTCGTCTGACAAAGTTAGATTTGCATTTACACTCCCTTCCATGAACCATGAGCAGCCTGATGAAAGGTACCACTGGCGGGTCCTGCCTCAGGGCATGGCTAACAGTCCCACTCTATGCCAGATTTACGTGAGCGCGGCTCTCCAGCCTGTTCGACAGAGGTACCCTAAGGTAAGAATCATCCATTACATGGATGACATTCTACTATGCCATCGGGATGCCCAGTTGTTGCTTCAGGTCTTTGCCTTCCTTCACGCTCAGTTAAAGGAAAGGGGGCTGTCCATAGCTCCCGATAAAGTGCAGGAAGGGGAAGTGGGCTCATTTCTTGGCAGTAGCATCCTTCCCGATAAAATTGTACCTCAAAGGCTGTCCATTCGAAGAGATGCTTTGAGAACTTTAAATGATTTCCAGCGATTATTAGGAGACATCAATTGGCTTCGGCCTTTTCTGGGTCTTACCACCGCTGAACTAAAGCCTTTATTTCAGATTCTTGAGGGAGACCCTCATATCACATCCCCTAGAACCTTGACTCCGGAAGCCCTAAAGGTCTTGCATAGGGTTGAGGAAGCCATTAAGAGTGCGCATCTGGTACGCATTCGTCACCAGGACCCTTTTCTTCTCTGCCTGCTCCCCTCTCCTACACTTCCTACAGCAGTGCTTTGGCAGGATGGTCCCCTTCTCTGGGTACATCCTCAAGCCTCTCCGGGAAAGGTGATTGGTCACTACCCGACCTGTGTAGCTGACCTCGCATTAAAGGGCCTTCACATGGCTCTCTCCCACTTCGGGCGCTACCCAGAGAGCCTCATCTGTCCATACACTTCTAACCAGATAGACACCTTATGTGCCACTCTTGATGCATGGGCAGTGCTGCGGTGCGCTTTCCCAGGAGGCATTGACAATCATTACCCCAAACATCCCCTATTACAATTTGCTATGAGAAATGACCTCATTTTCCCGAAGGTGACTTCGGCACACCCACTGCCTAATGCCCTGGATGTCTATACTGATGGCTCTAAAACAGGCATTGGGAGTTATGTTATCCAGGACCAGGTGTTTACTAAGCAATTTCCTTACACTTCCCCTCAGCTGGTGGAGTGTGCTATAGTTGGTCTGGTCCTTAGCACCATCTCCGGTCCCATTAATATCATCTCAGACTCTTGCTACGTGGTTAACGCAGTGAAGGTTTTGGAAACTTCCCCTTATATCCTCCCTAAAAGTACAGTTTTCTCCTTATTCACGGACCTCAGAAGCATCATCCTGAGTAGGACCAACCCATTCTCTATTCAGCATATCAGAGCACACTCCCTCCTGCCTGGACCCATGGCGGCGGGAAATGCAATGGCAGACCAGGCCACCCGCACTCTTTGGGTGGCTGATAACCTTGCTGCCGCCAAAGATTTTCATACACTTTACCATGTGCCAGCTGAGACCTTGCGTCTCCGATTTCACATCTCGCGTGCCGAGGCGCGTGAGATTGTCTTGCAGTGCCACGCTTGTGCTCCTTTTCGCAATGTCGCGCATACGGGAGTAAATCCCAGGGGTCTGCGACCATTACAATTGTGGCAAATGGACGTCACTCATATTCCCTCTCTGGGAAAAACTCAGTTTGTTCATGTCTCCATAGATACCTGTTCTGGTGTCCTCCACGCCACGCCACTAACGGGGGAAAAAGCCAGTCATGTCATCATCCATTGCTTGGAGGCTTGGGCTGCCTGGGGCAAGCCAAGTACTATTAAAACAGACAATGGCCCCGCTTATACCTCCAGAGTTTTCCAACAATTTTGTGCTCGCCTCGGAGTCAAACACCTCACTGGCCTCCCCTACAATCCTCAGGCACAAGGCATTGTGGAGCGTGCCCATGGCACGCTCAAGGCTTATCTACAAAAACAGAAAGGGGGAGATGCCCTGGAGGCCATACAGAGGTCCCCTAAAGGCACCATTTCCCTTGCCCTTTTTACCTTAAATTTTTTGACTTTGGATGTGTCCGGCCGCTCTGCGGCAGAGAGACACACGTCCCCCCCCCGGTGGCTCACCGCGAGGCGGTAAAATGGAAGGACGTCTTAACGAGCCAGTGGAGAGGCCCGGATCCGGTTATAGCCAGGTCCAGGGGAGCTGTTTGTGTTTTCCCGCAGGATCACGAGGACCCTATTTGGGTTCCGACGCGCTTGACCCGCTCGGTGCACACCACGGCTGAGGAGGACGAGCATCCGGCGGGCCAGGATGGCGTCACTGCAGATGCTGATGCTGGCGGGAGTCCTAACGACGGCGACGGCGGTACCGGAAGCGCGCTGGGCCCTGATGGATGTCTTCCCTCTGCCGATGCCCGTCCGGCATGACGCCACAGTTTTTCCCCGCTTTTTTACCACCAACGAGTCTCTAGAGCTACCTTTCCTCCCGTTTGATATCCCTGTGGAGGCGCCCTCGGCCACGATGCTGTATCGGCAGCGACGCGACTTTGGCATCACCGCAGCCATAGTTGCCGCCGTAGTGGCCGCGGTGGCTGCCGCGGCGACGGCTGCAGTTGCGCTCACCACTTCGGTGCAGACGGCCACCGCCTTGAACAACTTATCGTCGGGGGTGGCGACCGCCCTGGCGACCCAATCAAACGTCAACGCTCAGCTGAAAGGAGGCATCATGATTCTCAACCAAAGAGTGGACTTGGTTCAAGAACAAGTGGACTTGTTGATGCAGGTCATGCAGCTCGGATGCGAGTGGCGCCTGCCTGGCATGTGTGTCACCTCTATCCCTTTTCAGAACGCTTCCCGGGCAGCTAACCTATCACGAACCCTGTCACAGCAGTTGTTGGGTGCATGGTCCAATGAGTTTGAGACTCTGATGGAACAGCTGCAGGCTAGTATAGTTCACGTCAACTCTACGCGAGTCGATGTGGACTTTGCCCAAGGACTGTCGGATTGGGTGTGGCAAGTGGCTAACCATGTGAAAGAGTGGGCGGGAATGGGCTGTTTGTTAGCCTTGCTCGCGACTGTGGCCCTGATAGGATTTGTGGCCCTTACCTGTATGGCGCGTCGCAATCGGCGCAACCAAATGTTACTGCAACAAGCCTTTGCCGCACTGCAACTCGGCCAGGACCCCCACGTGTGGATGGCCAGGTTATAGGCGTTCCGCGACTTGCCTGCTCTCCCCCCTCTCTCGGCTGTAAGGTACCTCCATGACGGGAATGCGTGGGTCCCGCGCCTGGAGGCACACCAGTTGGTGCCAGGCCGGGAGGCAGCCCGCGTAGCCTAAGACAGAGGCCTTACCCACGGCTGCCTTTATAACCGGCCTCTGCACGTCTCCGAGTTCGCTCATTGCACGAGACGAGGCGGTTTCCAGTCTGGCAGGCCTTCTTAAATAATAAAGTAGGGGGAGATGTGGGGAGCGCGGACGCCATTACAAGATGGCGCCGATTTCCGGTGGCTTGGCTGAGGTAAACAAGTGTGGCGCATGCGTAGTACGTCTGTAGGTCTGTTACATAAGTATGCATATGAGGTTTTCTGACTCGGCCTATTGGTGACCGCTTGTGATTGACTTTGACCTATCTCTGTTACTTCCTGTTTCCCTGAGGGTATATTACTGTGTGAAAGCTTGTGCTCAGGGTCTTCCGCATCTTGAAGCTTAGAGGGATCCCCAATAAAGCACTGTAGAAGAACTCCTGTTGCCGCGTCTTCCTTGCTGGCGAGGCGGGCGCGACAGTCTACAGGTCCAGATGTCAGCCCTGGGTCAGGACTCTGGCTCTGCTACCTCACAGCTCTGGGGCCTTGGGCAAGTTAATCCTCTGAAGTTCAGTTTCTTCTTTCAACAGTGAAATGGGACTTTAATACTTCTTTCTATTACAATGTATATAAAATATCATAATGTATACAAAGTGCATGGAATAAAGTCTATAAAAAATACTATTGTTTCTTTCTCCTTGCCTTCTAATTCCCATGGCTTTTAGTCACATGATAAATAGTGGTTGCTACCATTTTCCCTATTAGTTACTATTTCCTGATATAGAACATTCTATGCTTAGCGCTGCTGCCATACACAAGTCTAGATACAAAGAGACGAAACTGCTGGGACAGTTTAGCTCAATGGGTTTGAATCAAGGCTCTGCCGTTTATCAAATTTGTGACCTTGGGCAATTTACTTAAGGGCTCTGTGCCTCAGTTTCCTCATCTGTAAAATGTGGATATTAATACCTCCTTCCTAGCTAGGGTTGTGCTGAGGATTAAATGAGTTAATATATTTGAAGCCATTAGCATGGTGCCTGTAAGAATTACATCAGTGTCTGCTATTATTACTGCTGCCCCTGGCTGATATGTTTGCAGCTGCCTGTCTACTCACAGTGCCTTGATGGGGAAATGGAGAAAGCTTTCCTGCTAAGAGAAAGAAATGACAGAAAACCAGAGAGGAGAAACTACATGGCCCATCAGAAATGGTGAAAAGCCTGGGAAAAGAAAATTTCCTGGTCCTGAGACCAGCCTGTGCTGAACACACTGTGCCTGTATTCCTTTGAGATCTCCAGATTCTTACACTATCACCCTCCAACCCCCAGCCCCTGCTTTGACTAGCATAAGCAATCCTCTCTGCTCTGTGCATGCAAAGAAGCTGTGATTAAAACACTGAACTTCAGCAGAAAATGGTCTACGACAAACGTTTTTGTTCACATAGTTGCAGAATTTTGAAAAACTATGTATCCCTACACATTTTAAAGTTGAAACCTAAAATTTTAATCTTAAGTTTAAATATCATAGTCCAGGGGTGGGGACCCTGTGGCCTTCAGGCCACATGTGGCCTTCTAGGTCCTTAAGTGTGGTCTTTTGACTGAATCCAAATTTTATTTTTATTAATATATTTTTGTTAGTCTTTTATATTTTTATTTTATTTTTCAAATGAATGTATTTAAAATACCAAACAATTAAATAAGTTTCAAAGAAATAATCTTCCCAGACTGACCAGCACAATTAGAACATTAGTCAGCCATAAGGGCTAAAATGACAGCTGCTATGCTCATGGGTTAGTTCTAACTCCCCCTGCCTGGCACCACTGCTGCATGAGGCTGGTTGGCGAGAATTTGTGGGGGCCAAGTACACCAGTGTGTTATCAGCTTTTGAAAATGGTGTACTGTGTTTCTGTTTGAAGTGGAATTTGTGAATAGTTGCACAGATCAACAGTATTTTTTAATTCTGTCTGCCTAACAGCCCATGATGTCAAAGAAGACCAAGAGAAGGCTGAAGGAAGAAAACAGATTTTTTTTTAATGAGGATTGGGAATTGCAATATTATCTTGTTTCTGCTAAAGATAAGATGATTTACTTGCTTTGTGATACTGCAATATGAACATTAAAGAAATTCAATGCTCATCAACATCATAACACTCATAAGGACCAAAAATATTTTAAACTAGAGGGAGAGACACGAAAGGTTGTATTGCAGAAATTAAAAGATGAAAAGCAAAAGCAAAGACAGGTCTTTCAAGCATCAATAAGATCTGGAAATAATGCCACTGAAGCAACTTATAAAGTAGCTGTACATTTGGGAAAAAACGGAAGCCATTCAGTGATGCAGAAACTGAAAGAATGCATTGTTGAAGTTGTATGATGCTTACACTGTGATAATGTTTCAAGGTGCAAACAAGTGCCTTTTTGAAGGAAAATCATAACTGATCAGCAGCATGAATTAGCCTTCAACTTAACAGAACAACTTCATGCAATACTTCAAAAACAAAATATTATTCAACTGCTTTGGATGAATTAACTGATACTAGTGACCCCGCGTAGGTTTTATACTTTGTTCAGGTCATTACAGAAGATTTGCTGTGCTACAAAGAGTTACTTGCTTTGGGCACTCTTTCAAACAAAATGGGGAATAGATATCTTCAACAACTTTTAAGATAAATGTCATGAAGTTGGACTGAATTTGATAAATTTAGTTAGTGTATTACAGATAGTGCACTTTCCATGACAGGAAAACATGAAGGGTTTATTGCACAGATAAAAAAAGTATTAACAGATCCAGATGCTCTCATGTCTTTTCATTGTATTAATATCTTGCATCAGCAAAATCTCTGTGCTGAAGCTACTATTTTAAGTGACACTTTGTAACTAGTTATAACTATTGTTAACTATATTTGAGCAAATGTAACGTGGCATTGTCAGTTTCGTAACATGCTAAAGTTGAAAGATGAGCTATTCAGTGTGGATTTGCCATATCATTCTAAAGTGCATTGATTATTGCAGGGTCATGTGTTAGCCAAAATTTTATCTCTGTGAGAACAGATAGTTAAATCTTGTGAAGAACAGAATCAGCAACGTGAATTATTGAAAGATGATTTCTAAAGGAATGCAGCATTTCTGTGTGATATCATGTCAAATCAAAATGATTTGAATATTTCTTAGCAAGGTAAAACTAAGTCTATATATAATATGTGGCAAAAAATCCAGGCACTTCCAAAACAGCTATTTTTTTTCAAAACATTTCCTCAAAAGGAAATTTTGGATGAACATTTTCCCCAGTTAGCAAAGGTCATTGATGAGCAGGATAACATATGTGAATCATTTGAAGAATACATAGCTATTATAGACCTATTAATTGGAGAATACAATGAAAGGCTCACTGACTTTGAGAATCAGGACATCACACTCAACTTAGCATTTCAGCCTCACCCAGTTGATATCACCAAGGCACCTAAACAACTACAGATGGAATTGATCAAGTCATTGTTTGATGCTAAGAAAGATCCAATTGAAATGGGGAAAAATGCAGTAGAATACCCATGCCTTTGGCAAAATGCCAGAAAAAATGCTTTCTTGCTTTTCATCCACTAATTGCTAAATCTATATTCTCCTACCTAACCCAAACCAAGATACCCGTAAGGTCACAGATGACTGATACCCATCTAGAGGATCAAATGAAACTGTGGACCTCCAGGCTGCAACCGAATATTCAAATGTTTTCCAACAAAAAGTAGACACAACAAAGTCATTAAAAGGTTAGTTAATTTTAAAATTAACAGATAGTCTTCATTTTTTTAAATTATTAAGTACATATTAATAGTAGATTTTTATAAAATAATGTACATTTTTAAGTATATCTAATTAAAGTTTCTTAAATGCAGCCTTATTTGATTACACCTGAATTAATGTGGTCTCCAACATGAAAAGGTTCAAAGAGTCCATGATTGCAAGATATTATGCATCATATTTATTTCATTATATTATGTACATCTAAGAAAGAATAAAAACTTCCAATTAAAATATGACCTACCATCATAGTAAGAGATACCCCAATTTAAGTGATGTTAAAATGTGAAGAAAACTGTCTTCCATTGAAATGCAGATGTTATCAAGGATATAATTACTCACATATTGTAAATACTGACATTTAAAAAAATACTGCTACACACTCTTCTTTTAAATGTATCCAAAGATTCTTAATATTATAAGGGTTTAATATCTACCACAGTCCAGTTAGAAAAATATAAATGAGCAAGATCTACTCCAATATTTGGAAATTTTATATCATTTTTTCCCCCTTGGGGTTATATTTCTATCCTATTACCCACAAAGAACTTTATCCAAATATAATATATTTTATGTAAAAAAATAGCAAAATATTTATTGATTACCCTATCATACTTTTACACATACAAGAAAAATATGCATATGACATGGAAATTTGTTTTATTCTCTGTACTCATAAGGCTCTAAGTCTTTACTATCCAATATGGTAGCCACTAGCTACCTGTGGCTATTTAAATTTAAATTAACTGAAATAAAATTAAAAATTCAGTTCCCTCATTATATTAGCTGCAGTGCCCAATAGCCACAGTGTCCAGTCAGTGGCTGCTCTATTGGTGCAGACAGAGAACATTACTACCAATGCAGAATATTCTATTAGAGCTACTATAAAGGTTAGAAATGTCTTCTAGATTCATTTATTATTATACTTATTATAAGTACTCAACTGCTCAAAACAACCTAAACATATGAAATATTTTAAAAATAATTATTAAACAGAAAGAAAAAACATTTTAAGCATTTGTAGTCTGATAATCAAATAAATGGAGCAATGTTTTTGTGTGTCTTTTTAAAAGAGTTTCATGTGTTCCATGACTTATTCCTAGGTTGAGACAGGGTTCAACATCAATTCTATTCCTACTTTTCAATTTTATAGATGGAAGCATTGAAAAATTTTCTTCATACAAATAAGGAAATAATGGAAAGTTTTGTTACAGCATTTCACTTAATTCTTTGAACTTCTGAGCCAAAAAAATCAGATAATAATCTATTGTCAAAATTTCTATTTAAGGATAATTTAGCTGATACTTTTATTAGGCACTCCTTTAATTTTGTTCAAATCAAAGAGTTAGAAATTGCGTGGCTTGCAAAATAATTTGGACATTACAATCATTCATGTTCTCAATTTCTGGGCAGTACTGTATAACAAAAACATACCAAGACTTATTAAATGATTATCGGTTAAACTTTTTCACTTAGAGGTACTCTATTTAACCTGATATATTTTTTATAAAGTTCAGAATATATTGCTAATTTTATCATACCTTTGCCATTATAATATTTTTTGCTAAATGTTCTTTTCTTATAGTATGCTTTAAACACATATTTTTTCAGAAGCTGAAGATATAATTCATTTAATTGTGGGAAATGTTGGCCATAAACAGTAATTGGCAAAGCCTACATTAATTTTCAAACAAATTAGCCAAATTAGAATTACTTCCTGTCAGAAAAACTATGACTTCAATTTTCAATTGAAATACATATGTTAATATGTGTTTTGAGAAATGTTATAAGATCTAAAGAGAAATAAATTATCAAATGCATCTTGTAATACAAGTCAGGTCAAGATCAAAATGATGACAATTAAATATAATTAGTTCATTTTTATAATGTCATAAATACAGAATGATAAATGAATGTGGCAATCCAATTTATAATAATGCAAGGTAATGTGTAGGTAAGATAATAAGTTATACACAAAGTAAGGAGTTAAACAAATATATTGGTAATTGGTAATTTGGTAATTGGCATGGTAATTTTTTGGTAAGCTTATGCGCTTGTGTTTGTACTAAACTCTGGATTTTGGTTTAGGAGACAATTAAGATAGAATCATGCATAAAAATTAAGAATAACTCCATTAATTTCATTAGACATTAATTTCATTAGACATTCCCCCTTGTATTTAAAGAGAAAGGTGTATACCAATAAAAGCTAATTATTTGGCTGCTATCATATAATTAATTTTTTGAAAATAAGATTTGGAAAATATATTAAGCATTTTATTAGATAAAATGAGGTAAGAATTGACCATAGTTGGGATATAGAGCTCATGCCATAATTTGATAAAATAGATTTTAGATATCATGAAATATACATCAAATGAAAAAAATTATTTAAAAATTTTATTCAAGAGATTTTTTTCTAGTATATTTTGCAAACTATAGTAATCCCAGAAAGTACTACAGTTACATTTTAAAGACTAAACATTAGAAGGCTATACTATTTTGACTGTTTGTGCTTTTCTTTCCAGGTAGTAACACATTCCACGGGAGACTTTGAGAATAACTGAACATTATAATTTTTCCTTAAATATGTGGGGAAAACGCTGTTTTCAGAGTTCACTGTTTCTTTTTTCTCTTTGGTTTGGTGCCTTGAGACTCTTCCTTGAGAGTGATACTGACAATAGTTTGTGGTTGGAAGAAGAGAGGTGACAAAAACGCTCATTATTCCATCGACCTGTTCCATCACAGACCTGAATTCAGAATATCTAGACTTGGGCCAAAATGCTCCTATGGCTGGTAGAGACTGGAACCCTGGGGGTTTCTGGTACCCAAAGAATGGAAAGTCCTGCCACTGCTGCTACGTACCAGAATCAGATGAACGAGTTTGCTTTTCTTTTACATAGACCAAAGCAGGGCTTTTAGGAACATAGGCAAGTTCTCATTCTCGGGCCAGTTTAATTTTAGGAGAAAGTGTAGGCAGAAATTGAAGATCTGGGAAAAACTTCTCTGCTACATGTGATCACATAGCCTTCAGAAAGCACGTGTACCTATCTGAAAACGCTGATCTACATTACCTGTTTGTTTCTAAAAATGGCTCGCTCTTTCTCTTTCTTTCTTTCCTTCCCTCCCTCCCTCCCTTTCTCTCTCTCTCTCTCTTTCTTCCTTTCTTGCAAAACTTATTGTTAAACAGAATTAAAGGGAATTTCAAAAAAAGAAAAAAAATTACAACTTTACCGGCCTTATACAAACTACAAACAACTGTCCATGTTCCCTCCTAAGTTTCTACCATTCACATACATGCTTCGGCATAATGGTGGTCTTAGTAAACCCAGAGATTTTGTGTTCTGATTTTTTCTTCCTGTTATCTTTTATAGGTAATGCTGAATAATATTCCAGGTGGTACCCAGAGCACATATAAACCACTAACACCAATGGTCAGCCCATGTTTCTATGCTAATAAGACCTTGTGTTAGTTTTGGATAGCTGCTATAACAAATTATCACGAAATTAGTGGCTTAAAAAAACACAGACTTATCCTATAGTTCTTGAAGGTAGGAAGTCCTAAAATCAAGGTGTCAGCAGGACTGCATTCCTTCTGCAGGCTCTTTGGGAGAATCATATCTCAGCTTCTTGAAACCACCTGCATTCCTTGGTGCATGGCCCCTCCCCCATCTTCAGAGCCAGCAGTGTAGCGTCTTCAAATGTCTCTTTGACTCTGACTCTTCTATCCCCTTCTTTCATTTCTAAGGATGCTTGTGATTGCTTTAATCCCACCTGGAAAGTCCAGGATAATCTCCCCATTGCAAAGCCAGCTGATTAGCAACCTTAATTCCACCTGTAACCTTAATTCTCCTTTGCCGTATAGCCTAACATAGCTACAGGTTCCAGGGATTCGGACACAGACATCTTTGGGAGGCCATTATCTGTTTACTACAGATCCTAAAATCAGTTTGAGTGTCACTAAATTCCCATTTTATTTCTGGAAAAAACAAGAGGACCATTTGGTGTTATTATCATTCCATGTTGTTTGCCTGCCAACACCTCACTGAGCTCCCCACTGAAACATATTTAGGAACAGTCTCTGCTCCATGTGCTTACAAATATGATTATTGTTAACATTTTCAATTATTTAACATTTATTGAGCACCAACCATGCACTAAGTACCCTTCAAAACATACAATTAGTCATGGTTGATGGCTAAAGGGCTTACTATTTAAAATTAGACAGCCACGTCTAAAATTAGACAGATGCTAACATCCAAAAATAGCAACACTTTTTGATAGAACTGAATATCCCAGACAGGTCAGATGTAGTGCTTCATATTATGTATCCTCCTAACTCATCTTTACTCCCATGAGACTAGAAATGTACACTCTCCAGAAAGTACATATGAAACTTTATGTACACAGGAGAGAAATATTATATAAATGCCACTTCCATGAAGTTTTTTAAAAGTCTGGGACAGCTGCATTGTATTCTTATTTCAGATCTTGTGACAGATAAGGTCTTTTTGTGTTCTGTGGTTAACAGGATTCGGCTATGAAAAGAAAATATCTTGTAAACGGTGCACAATATAAAATTTTATTGCTACTGGAGGAAGAAATTTTCAAAAGCATGTGCTATGAATGACAAGCCAATTTCTTAGAGACCCAGAATCATGTAGGAGACTGTTACACACTACCTCAAGAGCAACCAGGAAACCATTTCCACCGTTTGGAAAATTGAACTAACCTTTGTTTTAATGCCTTATGTTGGCAGGTTGAAGCGTAAGCATGCATATGCTACTTGTTCTACACTTCCAACGTGTTTCCTGGTAGTAATTTGCTCCATGTACCATTTATAGGCAAGAGATTTGGCCAAGGTGAATTCAATTTATGCACTTGTCTTTTTTTAAAAAAATAGAAATATGTTTACAATGCCATTTAATACACCAATATATTTTGTTTGATGAACTCTAGGGATAAAATCACCTGATTCACTTAATAATGAATAAACTGAGACCCTAAGGTAAGGTGAATCGTTTAAGGTCATAAAGCTAATTAACACCAGAGTCGGAAGGAGAATCACTGTCACCTGTGACCCTCAGTGGGCGTTTTGCCATTTCACTCTGATGCTCCTTGTCCTTTCACACTGATCCTCCCTCGAACTCCTCCTTCCTTCACCACTACACACTCTTTGCCTATAACTTTTTACGGTAGGAAAGGAGAAAGGTTTCTGTAATGCCATGTGTCTGTAATCATTGGCTTTTTCCCAAATATTCTTTTCGAGCTTGTCAAGTGGACTGTGGAAGCATCAACTCATAGCTGCAAAGAACGGCCCGTCATAATGCTTTCTGAGAACAATAGCATGACTCTCTGCAGTCAGGATGATTGATGAGGGTTTGAGCTTGCCTGGCTGACCCGGCCAATTAGCACCCCGGGCACCATTGTGAGTGGAGGCCTCAGCCTGTTCTCACCAAGGAGCACGGGCCGCCATGTTAAGCAGCTCCACACATTGTGGCAACGATGTGTGTTTTCTGGTGTGTGGATGTGTGGGACAGATTGTTACCTAAATTAAAATAAATTAGTGTTCATCCAACCATCTTTCCAGAATCAGAGGAACAGATGGAAAGGCTGGAACGTGGCTTTTTTGTTTCTAGGGACCAGTGCTCCTGTTGGAAGGAGAGTCCAGAGCCAGTTTCACCCTTTCTATACTGTCACTTCAGATAGAGTATGGTATCCCCAGCGGGGTCACATCCATTGTCCCTCTGCCCACCTCCACACCATGCTGACTGTTTAAGGAGATTGCCTGGATTTAAATCCAGCTCCATTACTTGCTACCCATGTGATAACTGGTAAGTTTTGTAGTCTCTCTGTGCCTCAGTTTCCTCTGCTGGGCCATACAGCTCATTTTGGTATTTACCTCATAGGGTTGCTGAGTGGGATCCATGAGAGAACTCAGGAAAAGTATCTAGAAAAAAAAAATCAGACACATTATAAGTGTTCAATAAATGATGCCATTATAATTATTCTTATTATTAGTCCTTTGATACCTAGCTAATATGTGTCTAGTCCACAGGTAGGAGCAAGACAGGGCATTTACTAAGATATGGGCTTTGTCCTCAAGAGGCTTCCAGGTGAGCTGCAGGGACTATTTTGTAAATGATAAAGATAATCTGGGAAGGCATGGGAAGAAGCTGTCAAAGTGTGTGGTAAGTAACAGTGGAGGTAGGAGGAAAGAAAGGATCAAGCAGGGAAAGGAACAAATTGCCTACAGAGCATAGATGGTATCTTGTGTGTATGTCTCCTATGCCTGAGGCAGACAGGTCCCTCCTTGGTAGAGCTGAGTGGCATGAAGATTCCTAATTGCATGTATTTTTTTTTTTAATTGTGAGCAAAGTGGAGAAGCCAGGCCTAATTTGATGAAATTATTATATCATGCCAGATAAAGGAAAATCACGCTTTTCATCATGTCCCCATTTCCTAGAGGTCAGGTCTAAAATAGGTTTGTGGGGAAGGTAGGCCCAGGCAGTCACTAAACATATTTTTCTGGATCCTTTAAGGCAGCATTAACTGACAGAAGTATAATTTGAATCACATATGCAATTCCAGATTTTCTACTAGCCACATTTAAGAAAAGGATGAAGAAGTAGGTAAAATAAAATTTAATAATATACTTTATTTAACCCAATACATTAAAAATATTACAATTTCAACACATAATCAATACAAAAATTATCACCGAGATGTTTTACCTTTTTTTGTACTAAGTCTTTGAAATAAAGTGTACAAACTTTACACTTACAGCACATCTCAAGTTATACTAGCCAAATTTTAGGTGCTCAATAACCATGTGTAACTAGTGGCTACCATATTGGACAGTGCAAATCTAAGTTTTAGTGAGATTAGAGATTACAAGAAATCTAAGTTTTAGTGAGATTAGAGATTACATACATTTGAAAATATTTTATTTTAGAAAATAAACTGAAATAAGAATTTTGGAAGATGTTGTATGTCACACACAGTTCTCTGATGACAGAGCACACTGAGATTGTTTCTATAATCCCCTCTCTAACAACTTTTAAAGAATGAATAAGGGCAAACACAAATCCAATGTGAGGACTTGCTTGACAAGGTGATTAATTAAGACATATGGGTGAGCATAAAGCAAGGTTTCCTCCTACAATCAGTCTTCCACTGACCTTCATTAAGGACAAAGAACATTTTAATGGATGAAGCCTTCACCTTTAATAAGCCTTTACTCTCTTATTTCCTATGGAACCATTCATTAGATTAACAAAACAATGGTAGCTGGCTAATGACAGAGCTGTGGTCAGAACCCCAGGGATAGCCTATGTCACCATTAACGCCTCAAGGCAAAATGTCACTTGGGCCACCTCCTCCAATCCAGTTAAGAAGACTTTGACCTCTAATTGCATTCGTAGGGTTCAAGAGCTCAAGAGGTTACAGATGGGGGGCATGGGTCCATTCTTTGTTTCATCAGATCAGCTTGAGAAAAGGATGTATAAAAGCATAAATGGAGATTGATATGGGCAAGGGTGAAATATATTTGTTTTCTGCTTCCAAATGATATTCCTATTTATCATTGACTACTTAGTGAAGGTATAATTTGCTGATGTGTTGTTTAAATACATTTTTATTTTGGGATAGTTTTAGATTTACAAAAAAGTTGCAAAGATAATACAGAGAATCCCTGTGTACCTTTCACCCAATTGTCCGTTAAGTATGAGTAAGTATGATACATTTGTCAAAACTAATAAATCAACATTGGTAACATTACTATTAACTCAATTCCAGATTTTATATTGGCTTTCTTTTTTCAATCTGTAGCTTTGAATTTCAGCAGGAAGAATTGTGTAATATATATATATATATATATATATATATATATATATATATATATATATATATATCAAAGCACCTATTGATTTTTGTTGAAAAATACTGATGAACCTTATCCTTGTAGAGAGAGTAGGGATAAGGATGAAAGACAGCCAGAGACAAAATGGTGTTATGGACTCAGGAACTTTCCGAGCATGGACATTTAGATGAACTATGATCATTAAGATGCAGATCAAAGGGCACATCTTCTGTGAAGCCTTCCCTACCTTCCACCAGTGCTGCTCACATTGGAGAACAAAACTCTATAACACTCTCTGCATTGTGTTGCCTGGTACTTAACAGACACTCAAATGCCAGCTGAAAGAAAGAATGGGACCACAGTGTTCTCAAGGAGCAACTATTATAGCTCCCGTCCCCCACGCCTTGCCACCTCCCACGTGTTACCTAAAGTGCTTTCAGAAAGCACCTCTGAAGGTTTTATGCATGAAGACTTTGTGTTGGGTCACTTTCCTTTGGAATTATAGGAAGGGAGGTATGTATCTCTAAAAATGTTCAGCTTAGGAACCGTCATGGATTACACATTTAGGTAAAGCTATTCATATTCAAAAATGAGTTGTGGCGGGGGAACTGGGCTCAATCAGTTGACTTCTTACTGAATTTAACAAATATGAGAAAAAGTCCTGTATCGGGCACTGTGCTGGGTTTGCTTTGAGGAAGCACTGTATGTGATGTTAAGGATGCTTCTCACAACTGAACTCTTGAGTTCCTTGTTGGTAGGGACTGTGAGGAATCTGCCTTACTCAGTCTTTCTCATCCTTAGATCCTCAATGCCTGAAACAATCCCTAGTATTTAATAGGTGCTCAATCAATATTCTTGGACTAACAATGGACAAATAACTAATGAATGGACAGATGCTGGAATGAATGCATAAATGATGAGTGATTTCTAACTACTGCCTTTAGGAGATTACACCCTGGAAAGAGGCACAGAGAAGCACGAATGATTGCAATGCAGGTGGAAAGGGCTAATAAGTACTGTTAGAGGGGAATGTGCCAAAGGAAACGCTGTTTAGGCTCAAAGAAGGTGAGAACTGTGACTCCTGGGAAAATAAGCAGAGGTGAGTGGTACTTGAGATGGTCCAGGAAGGATGCATAGGATGTCACAATATGGGGGTGGGATGGGAAATAAATAAGGACATTCCAGTCTGAGGAAACAGAGTGAACTAACATAGCAGGGTGGGAAATAATGAACACTTTGAAGAATTTAGTGTAGATAGTTTATGTTGCGTGTGGGGGCGAGTAAGGGAAAATAAACGAGATTCATACACTGGATCCACATTATGCAGGTCCTTGAATGTCTTCGTTTGCTAACTTGGAAGTGACAACAGACACAGGTAAATCATGAGGAGAAGCTGGCTTGGGGTGGGGGTAGGTTTGTACAAAGCACATCTTCCAAAAATGTTATAGGTCTAAGAAAAATATTGAAATTGCAGGAAAGAAAAAAGAATTTGTGATAATGTGATGATATGATTTGTCTTTAAGTTCTATGATGACAAATCAGAGTTTTCCCATGTTTGTAATGGAGGATGCTATGCTGTGATTAAAGCATTATTATCTGCCCAGCCAATAAAACGCAAAGAAAGCCATTAAAACAGTGATATTAAATATGCAATTAAAACAGCAGTAGCTTCTGAACCTAATACTTTTTCTGTATATGTTACATTAAAAGTTATATGATCAAGATGACCTGAGGGTTCTGAGCAGAAGCTGACCGGTCTCCTTCCTCTTGTTAAGAAGTGAGAAATCTGTGCTGAGTTGCATTATGTAACTGCTCAAGGAGTCCAAAGGATAGAACCTGAGCAGCTTGTGGGGGCAAAGCATTCTTAGAGCAAACAAAAGGCCCGTGAGCATTACATTAGCTTCCTTTATTTCAAGACTCCTCATTGCAGTGGAATAATCCTTGATGCTTTTATGAAAATCTTCTTTGGAAAAGACACACCGAGCCACTCCACTGGGTGGTTCCTGTTTGTCTTTCTTTCCAGGGGCCTTTTGCTGCTCTTGCTCGGTGCCTCACTTGCCAACTTTGTGAGTGGTGACACCCTCTGTTCCCAGCTCCCTGCCTGCTGGGTGTAAGGAGAGAGGGTATGATAGCAATAATTGCTGGATGTGCTGTGCTTGCACATCTGCGGTGGCCTCCTGAATTGAGTTTCAGGCCAAAGCCAGGCAGCAACCCTCTCCGCTGCTCCCCCCACCCCTTTATTTTCAGTGTCACACCATTAAAGGAAATGAGATTATGGCACAAATCATCAGTCACGTGACTCTAGCATAGAAGGTTAGCGAGATATTGCAGAGATAATTCCATAGCCATCGTGGTCCCTGACAATAATCACAATGTGACCACAGGGGATCACCTTCTAATAGGCTTTTGTTCGCTCCATTCAGAGTCTGTTGTGTGCTAGAGTTTGGATAATTAAAGTTGTGTCTCAGAAGCCACATGTGGTAGCTCATAATTATGTAGTCGAGCCTAAGAGAAAACTGAGGTGACTGACACCCGGCCCAGTGAAGACCACGGGCCCTGGTGACGAGAAGAAAGAAACCAGTCCTCTCATTTGGGGACTGGGGGTTGGTGTTCACTTCATAGCATTACTGCTTTGTTTATTTTAAAACAAAAATGACTAATTACAGCCCTTTCTGGTCCAATCCCTTACCCTCCACAGGGACTTTTCCTAACGCTTTCTTACTGCCTCCAACAAAAGAGTGGTAGCTGACCTGAGCAACGAAGAAAATATAAATGGCTTATTTAAACACCACAATGGTTTAATTATTTAATCATTTGCATGTTGAGTGATTTGCATACAAGCAGGAAAAGGCCCATGTCGGAATTCGGCTTGCATCTCCCCTCGTTCCTCGCTGGAGAAAAGATCCTGAAACTTGGCCTCATTTAAGCCCTTGATTTTTAGAGAAATGTGAACTTTGGAAAACTTAGATTTGTTATTTCAAGGACACAATGTTTGAAAAGAAAACAAACCCAAAGACTGTATCCCATCGGGCCATATTTCCCAAGTCAGTCTATGGCTGTCAAAGAAGCAAAGTAGTTGGTTTTCCACATACAGCATGCGCTTGAAGAGCCATTCTCCTGAGCAAGTCTAGGCAGAATGCTTTGGTAAGTGGGTGCCTTTTCAGCGTTCAAAGACCGGCTCCCAGATTTTCTAAAGATTCATCTCGAAAGAGATGGCTATTTTACCATTCTGTTTAAAATTTCTCTTATCTTAAATCTTTGGAATGTTTAGAGGATTCTTGGAATACACTTCCAAAGGGTTCTGAATTTCTGAGCCTTAAAAGTAGAATTCTGCTTTATTCTAACATAAGACATCTTTTCTGCCAAGTTTTGCCAGGTAGAGAACAAACCCCCTTCATTCTTTTCAACACCGTGGTCTCTTTTGAAGCACAGCGAATTTATTCTTCACTCAGTGTGGGAACAACAATTGATATTCAAAACGCTGCCCTTTCCTAAGGCTTCGCCTTCATGAAAATGAAGCATATTTCTTACTGAGCACCATATGGTGTTTGTGAAGAGTGGACACACAGATGCCTCCTAATTAAAGCATTAAAGTTTGTCATGAGAAATGGCAGCCACAGATGATTTTGGCTGGGGCTGTGTGTGGGAGGGGGTGGGTGGGAAGGGTCCCAGAGAGTGGATGAAGTGGTAGGCTGCCTCCCAGCTTTTTCAAACACCCTGTCTGATTGGTCCTCAGGGAGCAGATAATGGCAAGAGGCAGTTAATTTGAAGATAATTGAGAGATCTCTTTCCTGTCTTCACACAATAAAACAAGGTGTCGGGCCTCAGCTGGCACTTGCTCTCTGGCAGGAAGAAAAGGGCTGGAATCGGTCTGCAAAAGCTGCCACCTCCTTTTCACTTCTCTCACAAAGCTGGGAAGCCCCTTTCCTGTCCTCGACCCCACCTACCCCCACTCTCCCATGTTTATTGTTTCAACACATCAGAGCCTAAGTCAGAGTTTGGATGAGTCGGAGACTAGGGATAATCTATTCTTCTGGAAAACAAGAGCTGTGCCTCTAGAAACACGAGGTCCCTGGACAGCCGGAAGAGGAGCAACGTCTCAGATGGTGGGTTTCTGTGAGAACTGGTTCTTTGAACCCCTTTTTTTTCTTTCTCAGCATCTCTGGTACTATGTGGTAAGCTGTTTTTAAACCCATGAAGGCTAGAAATTCTGAAAGACCTTCTCAGGTTAAGATAACTCTCATCCGCACTCATCTGTGCAGATAGTGCGAGACGTGTCACGTGTGAGGAGTGGTCTGAAACCAGGCTTCACATTTGCCCAGCGAAGCACGCTGTGAAAGGGAAGAGGCATATAATAAACACGGGGCTTTTTGTTTGTTTGTTTTTGAGGAATCTGTCTCTCTGGCCTGCCACATTCCCAGCTCCTTTGTACTCTCTTTTAGGGCAGCTTGCTCATAAATTCTAGGAAACCCTTAACTCAAGAAGGTGCTAAAATAATCTTTTTTTTTTTTTTCCTTAACACATACATATGAAGAATTACTGGAAATGAGGATTACATAAGTGTGAAAAAGAATGTTGCTTTTTTTCCTCAGGACTGGGAAACTTAATGGTGACAAACTTAAGGGTATAACAATGATAAGAAACTTTTTAAGAAGTGAAAAGAGCTGGATACACCAGCTTATTCCTCATCAGTAAAGTCCTAAGAAAATGATTTGCTGGAGTGGGTGCAAAGGCCAAAAGGAGTGGCGGGGAACCTCAAATGAGGAGCCAGTCGGAGGAGCTGAAGCAAGTGATTAACAAAGGATGGGTTGGAGTCCTTAAAGTAGACAGACAGCTGGGTTTGCTAATCTGATTTAAAATTTTTTTAAGTGAAATATGTTTTTCTGTTATTATTCTCATAAGTAGGGTCAAGCAGGTTTTTCTTTCCCCTTGAGCAGTGAGGCTGTGATGACCTCCCCACCAGAGGGCTGTCTGCAAGCTTGTTTCTGGGCAGTGCCGTAGGGGGAGATGTCTTGGCCGATGCTGCCATTTCTGGGCTATAATTCCACAGAACAGGCAGAATGCGAATAGATGTTAAAATGCTTGGACTATCAAAATAAAGAATAAACTCCAAACTTGGAGAAGAGATTTCTAACACATAAGCCAATAAACAGTTTGATATCAAGAATAGATAAAGAATTGATAAAGGTAGAAATCAATATGAGAAAAATAAATAACCCAAGAGAAAATCTGGGTAAATGACAGAAATAGACATCTTAGGAGAAAGGAGACACAAATCATGAATATATACATGAAAAAAATGTATCTATACAACTTCATCAATAGGCAGAGAAGGCAAATTAAAACCCAAATGAGATCCTATTTTACATTTGCTTGACTGATCAATAATTGAGAAGCCTGACAATGTCACGTGCTGATGAGGATGCAGACAAAGGGATTTCTTATATGCTCTGGAGTGTGTGTGCATTGGTTCCGCAATACTGGAAAATGATTTGGCATTCTTGACTAACTCAGGAATTCTATTTCTGGACACATCCCCTAGATAACTCTGGCACATCTACAAGAATGATCATAACACACTGTGAGAGCAAAAAACTATCCAATTAATCCAAAAGATCATCAAGAGGCAAGTTTACAAATCAGTTGTGACAGTGGAGTACTATATGGCAGGAAAAATGACTGGATTAGAACTACATGCATTATGCAGAGTCTCACAAGCAATAGTGAGTGAAGTGGAGAAAAACAAGTTTTACAAGATTTCATCCAGGATGATGCCATTTTTCTAAAATCCAAATCAAGCAAATAAAACAATATCTTATTTAAAAATACAGTTAGATTCTGGTTATTTGTAGTGGTTATGTTCTATAAAGTTGCTGCAAACACTGAATTAGCAAATATTGAACCATTGCTCCTAGGGGAAATCTGTATCTATATCCACATCTATATGCATCCGTACACACATGCGTACATTTATATACAGGGAGATATACAGTAGGCCCTCTGCATGCGTGGATTCTGCAGAGGCAGATTCGACCAACTGCTGATTTAAAATAGTTTTAAAAATACAACAATAAAAAATAGTGCAAATTAAAAAATACAAGTATTTACATAGCATTTACATTGTATTCGGTATTATAAGTAACCCACAGATGATTTAAAGTATATGGTAGGTTGTGCTGGTTATATGCAAGTACTGTGCCATTTCATATCAGGGATTCCAGCATCTGCAGAATTTTGGTATCCGAGGGAGGTCCTGGAACCAACGCCCCATGGATAACAAGAGACGATTTATATACACATACATATCACACATGGATTATAATCTTAAATTCTAAGAACAACTCCTCCCAGTAGATTCTATTTTCTTTACCTGTACGGTCCCCAACCCCTGGGACCGCGGACCGGTCCACAGAGCTCCGCAGCGACCCCCACTCCCCCACCACACCGACTGCGGAAAAATTGTCTTCCATGAAACCAGTCCCTGATGCCAAAAAGGTTGGGGACTGCTGCTATCTTACAAAAGAGAAAATGAGGTTCAGAAGTAAGTGACTTATCTGAGGCCCTCACTA
The DNA here is from genome assembly GCF_020740605.2 of Lemur catta. NCBI lineage: Eukaryota > Metazoa > Chordata > Mammalia > Primates > Lemuridae > Lemur > Lemur catta. The sequence continues at coordinate 46,744,653 of NC_059139.1, forward strand.
ACAGGTGTGGCACCATGCACGTGCCCCCAAGAGCCCGACCTTCTTGCATTACACTGCACTGCGCAGTGGTCTCTATCCTCTGGTCTGCTCTGTGTGAGAGCTGCAACTAGAATGAGCATCACCTTGGTTGACCCCAGCGGGGAATGGGAGCCTCACTGGGAACTGGCGACATAAACTTTTCCGCTGCTCTGCGCATGTCTGCAAATGATCGCAAAAGCGCTTTAAGTATTGATTTTGGGGTAACAAGTACATTTTATTAATAGCTAGTAGATGAATTTGCAAATACAGAATCTGTGAATAATGAGGATCAACTGTACATAAATCTGTGCTAAAACAAAGGTCTGGTTCTGAGGTTAGGTGGTGGATACAGAGTTTTATTCCTGCTTCACAATGTTCCTCTCTGTCTCTCTCTCTGCTCCCAAGGTATATACTGTATACACGTGTATTTGTGTGAGTATATGATCTATAATTGTGTATAGATAGAATTGTGTATATTATATATACTTGTGAGTGTGTGTGTTTGTATCGGAGAGAACCAACTCTTTGAAGTCCAGCTTCAGGATATATGGTGAAGACCTTATCATTTTAAAACTGAGGTGGTTGTCAGCCTCACAGGGCTGAGTGATAAGTAGGTCTGATGGCTGAAATTGGAACTTCCTTCTCAACTATCAGTTGCAGTCTAAAGTGAGGCCCCCTCGGATCCAAGGTTCCCCCTTTTTGATAAGATAGTAAAATTGGGGTTATTCCCGTTCAAAAATAATAATTCACAGGATATCAAATAGAAGCTGAAGACTTTGACTTGCCAAGTTTTGCTTTTAAGGGCCTGATAAACTTTTATCAATGATATTTTGAAGTACCCTTTATTACATATTGGGGTGACTTTCAAAATTATTTGGACAACTGATAAAGTAGTTCTAAGTACTTGAAATAGGAAAGTGTTACTTCAATCTTTCTTATGTATTTAGAGAATACTTAAAAGCATGGGTTAGTGCATCAAAATGTAAAGTATGATCCAAATTCCAGGGTAAAAAAATACATGCAAGTTATCCAAGACTCCTCCGGCCTCACACAAACATTAAAAACTCCAATTGCACTGTTTTTTTCCCTATCTAGGATATCCAAGTTCTCCTAGTATTGCCCTAAGTGCCACTTGGGGTCCCCAAGATATGTCCCACATGTGCTCCTACAGTAAGTGCCCTGGAGGACACGAACAGCCTATGTGGTCACGTGTGGCAGGCAGGGGAGAGCGCCGCACCCCTCTGGGATTGCTCCCTGCTAGAGAGCCTCGGAGCAGTGTTTCTGGTGCCCGCGTCTTGCTGAGTTGTAGGGAAATGTACGGCTCTTTCTCTTCATAGGACCTAAAAATGCACCCAGCGGACTGGGCTGCGGACAGATTTGGGTGACTGACATGATTCTGGACTCAGCGTCACTCAGGTCCTCTCTAACAAAGGTTTTGTTACCAGATGAGTTTATCACATCTGGCTCCTTTGCCCCTAAGAGATATTCCTTAAAATTCAAGAAAGCTCAAGTCTTGCCTTCCAAACTGCCTCAACAAACAGACACAAAATTACACATTTTGGCTATCTATAAGACTACTGGACATGTCAGGCCATGTATGAAACTTCGTTGTGAGAACTTTCCAGACATAAGTCAATCTCCTAATATGTTGAGGGGTGTGTGTGTGTGTGTGTATGTGTGTGTGTGTGTGTGTTTACACAAAAATATAAACATTGGTACTATGATCCTTCTCTAGCTAATTAACTTTTAAAAGTTTCCACTGTATATATTACAGTTTGATGAGAAAAAGATTAAGTATAATGACCATACTCTCTGAAAGAAAATTACAAACCCCCAAATGAATACAAATATGCTTTTCCTCTCCTTATTATGAAAAGAAAGTGAATTATAATAAATTTTACTTGTATTTGAGAGAATATTTTAAAATCCATTTTCCCCTTATTATTAGAATTTATAGGAGAGGATGGTAGAGTCATTGAATAGTAAACATGTCTATAAATGTCAATAAACTTTTCTGTATATCAGCAATAACTAGTTACACAATCAAATGGAAAATTATCCCCACACAATAGCAGTAAAAGATACAAAATAACTAGGAAACCTTAACAAGAAATGTGTGAGACCTATATAAATAAAATGATAAAACTTTATTGGGAGATGTAAAATAATAGTTGAGTATCTCAAGCCACATGCTAGAGATGGCAATATTGCCTGTCAAAATTGTGTCACTTATTCACAAATTATAGTTGCAAGACAAGTGTGATTAACATCCCGGTGAAATGTTTTTGGAAAAAACTGACAAAATTATTTTTAAAATGATCTGCAGGTATAAAGGGTACAGAATAGCTTAAAAATGTGGAAAATGAAGAACATTTCTGGCTCCTGTCGAGATGGGGGATTACCAGGGTCCCCTGGCTACCTCCTCCTCCAATATCAACCCTAGAGTAACTATTAAAGTAAGAAGAAAGCATGAAACTAAAAAAAAAAAAAAAAAAAAAGATGAGGAACCCTTGTGGGGCCTGAAATCTGTGTATGTGTGTCTGTGTGCAGGGGTGTGTGTGTGTGTGTGTGTGTGTGAGTGTGGGGCATGGAGGGCTGGGGGAGGTGATAATGGCTGCAGGTGGGACACAGGGCAATCAGTGGTAGTTGTGACAAGACAGTTTGGAGAAACAAAGTTCTGCTTTCCTCTCTGGTCTTCACAATTGCAAAGATGTGGAACCAACCTAAGAGTCCATGAACTTGATGAGTGGATAAAGAATTTATGTGGTATATATATATATATACCATGGAGTGCTACTCAGCCACAAAAAGGAATGAAGTAATGTCTTTTGCAGCAACTTGGATGGAACTAGAGACCATTTATCCTAAGTGAAGTTTCTCAGGAATGGAAAAAAAAATACCACATGTTCTCACTTATAAGAGGGAGTTAAATAAGGAATATATGTGGTCATAAAGAGGTGTAATGGACATCGGAAACTAAGAAGGAAAGAAATCTACCCATCTGGTACAATGTGCATTGCTCTGGTGAGGGGCACACTAAAAGCCCCGGCTTCAGCATGATCCAATTTATCCATATAAAAAAAAACACTTGTATACCCCAAGTTTTTTGAAATAATAATAAAAAAATTCTTATCTACCCTAAGGCCATAGAAACAGGTTTTACAGCTCAGGGTACTGATGTCCTGGTATAATAATATCAGGGCAGCAAAAACCCTCATGAGCAATTGATAAAGGGATATTTGTTCTTTTCCCCTCTTTTCATATCTCAAAATTTAGTGAATTTTCATATTTTAAAAATTGCCTTCTAATAATGCTACTTCTTTCTAAGGATTTAAAAGGACATAGGTAAAGCAGGTCTTAGATATATAGCTTTAAATATATTTATCAGGAAACAAAAAAAAGCCAGTGGTTTTCTCTGATGGGGGTAGCGGATGGGGGTATGAACTGGGAAGGGATAAGAAAAAACATTTTGTGAAAGTGAAAATGTTCTATAGCAGTGGTTCCCAACCTTTTTGGCACCAGGGACTGTTTTCATGGAAGAAAATTTTTCCACGGACCTGGGGTCAGGGGGAGGGGGGATGGTTTGGGGATGATTCACATGCATTACAGTTATTGTGCAGTCAAACCTCTTTGCTAATGATAATCTGTATTTGCAGCCACTCCCCAGAGCTAGCATCAGTGCCTCAGCTCCATCTCAGATCATCAGGCATTAGATTCTCATAAGGAGCTTGCAACCTAGCTCCATCACATGCGCAGTTTACAAAGGTAGGGTTTGCACTCCTATGAGAATCTAATACAGCCAATGATCTGATAGGAGATGGAACTCAGGCAGTGATGCAAGCGATGGGGAATGCAGATGAAGACTCCTTCGCTCGTCTACTGCTGTGTGACCCAGTTCCTAACAGGCCACAAACTGTTACCAGTCCAGGCATTGGGGACCGCAGTTCTATAGGATAGTGGGGGTGTGAGTCACACGAATGTATACACTTGTCAAAATTGTGTGACTAAAGTTTGTACATTATAATATATGTATATCAATTTTGCCTCAAAAAACAAAGGAACTCAAAAAAATAATAATCCAATTCAAGTGGAGAGTGAATAGAGGAAGAAATGGTATTAGGATGGCAGCATGTTGATACTATTTGAAGCTGGGTGATTGTTACATGGGTATTCATTATGCTAGTCTGTTTTCTTTGTATAAGTTTAAATTTTCTACAATAAAAGATAAAAATATGATTATCAAACATGAATACATATTTTATAAGAGTACATATAAATAAAAGTATAGATATCAAATACATTAAAATTGTTTATGGGGGAGCAGGAGAATAAGTGTGGGAAGGTGGAGATACTATGGAACAAAGAAATAAAACAAGAGAGTGACCTTGCACAGAACAGTAATAGTGTGTTGTGAACTGTGGAAGAAAATGATCCCAGTCCTCTAAACCCAAAGTCTCTCTTCCCCCAAACTCAAAAAAGAAGTAGGAGTATTTATCTTGTAAAATATTACATATATACCATAGAGCTGTAGCTATTAAAGCAGTGTGGCACTGATGCAAAACTAGAGCTACAGATTGATGACCCACAAGAGATAGTCCAGAAACAGACCCCTGTGCATTCAAGACTTTAGCATTCGATAAAGGTGACATCTCCACTCCATCACAGGAGGAAGTAATCCTGAATAACTGAATGACTATTGTGGGAAGGGTGGCCAAATTTAGAGACTCAGCTCATATCAAATACAAAGAAATATATTAATACTTTTCAAATATCTGGATTGCTAAATTTAAAAGCAATAGACAAATAATATAAAAAAGTGGAGATTTACTTGCAAAAAAAAAAAAGGTTAAAATACCTTCATGCCAAAACAGCATAAAGAACACCAATATGAATACAATAAACTGGAAGAAATATTTAGGGCTTTGACCAAATTATTTAGAGGGGTCATACAATTTGATACTAAAAACACCAACATCCCCAAAATAGCTAGGCAAAGTAGATGAACAGAAAATTCACGAAGGAGGGTAAACAATTGGCAACCTAAGCAGTAATAAAATTAACAGAACTTGAGACAATAAAGTGTTACCATTTTCTATTTATTAAGTTAGCTTTTACAAATAAGAATATTTAAAATAGCATAGTGAGACAGGCATGTTCATGCCCCTGAAGATTATCAGCTTGAGTTTACAAAGTAATTTAACACACAAGTAGAGAAAATAAGTAAAATAAAACAATATTTCACTATGTTCACTTCTTTTCCCCAGTTTTCAACTTGTGGTAACTCTAAGGAAATAATCCAAACTGTGTAACAAAGGCTGTAATGTATAACAAGTGCATTGTCGTTACAATAAAGATATGTGAAAATAAGTTAGTTCATTCCTATGATAAAATATATTATGTAGTGGTTAAACTTTTATTTATGAATACTTTTAAAAATTTAAAATTATTTGATATATATACACTTATTTTAAGAATTCAATTTCATTAAACATCCCCAGGAAACTGCAAACCCCAGCAGGTCCCTGTCCTTCCTCATTGCAGTTTACCCCTCACCAGAGGTAGATCTTTCCAGCTTTTTTTATAGCAGACATCCATGTTTCTAAATACTATGCCTGCTAGTGCTGTCTCTTGGTTTATTAACCTTAGACTTAATTCTTGTCTTCCTCTTACACTAAACAAGGATTTAGCTCTCTTTAATATTTTTTCCCGTGATGTCTTCTTCCTTACGTCCCTGAATAATTATGTCACAATTATTCATTTAAGTAAAAGATAATGTTTACATTATTATTACTACGGAAATATTTTTTATTAGTGAGCCAAATATAAACTATGATTACTTTTCCTTATTTGTAGAATATTTTTTTCTGAGTTAATTATGGCATTGCCATTCTTTTGCTTTGTTTTCTATGTGCTTGTTGATATTTGTAAAATAAAATTCCAACAGATCTTTCAAGTGTCATTTTATTTTCCAGACACCCCAAACATCAGATACCAGTTCATTTTTCCCCGGGAGGCCGCATCCCTAAGTCCCTGTCCTTTATCCACCTGCTCTGTCTGCATCCAGTGCCCTCTCAGCCTCGGGGCAGCTGCCCGCCTGGGGCTTCCCTTTGCCAGGCCCTTGTGTTGGGTTTCTAAGTTCCCTAGATCCCATATTTCCTTTTTTTCATGTAGTCCTTCATGTTGGTGAAGAACAACTCTACTAGTTTCGTAAGAAAGGGTATGTGGCAGGCAAGTATTTTGGAACAATGCATGTCTGAAAATGTCTATTCTACTCTCACACTTACAGAATTCTATGTGGAAAATAGTTTTTTCTCAGAATTTTGAAATCCTTCCTCCAGATCCTACCTTCAGATGCTGATGTTGTGAAGTCTGATGTAAATATCATTCCTGCTCTTTTCCCCTTCTTCATGGAAGCTTTTAAGATTTTCTTTTCATTTCTAGTATTCTCAAATTTCACAGTGATGTGCTTTGGTATGCGTGTGTTTGATTTCATTGTGCTGGGAATTTTATGACCCTCTTAAATCTGGGGATGCAGTTTTTCATTACTTTTTCAAAAATTTTCTCCCCTCTGTTTTCCTATTCTTTCTGGAAGTACAATTAATTAAGCATTGGACCTTCTGGAGTGATGGTCTAATTTTCTTGTCTCTTCTCTGTCCTCTATTTCATTACCTTTTAATTCTACTTTCTGGGAGATTTTCATGACTTCATTGTAGAACTCTTCTATTGAATTTCACGTTTCAGCTCTCATATTCCTAATTTCTAAGATCTTCTGTTCTTTTCCCGTATTTCCTGTTTTTTTTTTCTTTTTTTTCTTTCTTTTTTTTTTTTTTTTTGTGGATGCTGTATCTTCTTGATGTGGAAAAAGCACATCTGCTTTTAAACTGCTAGACCTGGAAGTGACACCAACCACTCTGCTTACATTCCACTGGGAACAGCCAGTCATTACACCTGCACATGGATTGAAGAGCTGGGCAGTGTAATCTACTGGGGTGTCCAGGAAGAGAGGAGAACATTAGCAGCCTCTTCCACAGAGGATTTCCTTGGTGTTAGATGATCTTTGGTTCTCTGTTCATTTTTAAGAGTGAGGCACCAAAAAACTTTTTGGAAGCTCTGTGTGTGTAGGCAGGACATGTCATTCCTTAACTGAAAGCGATGTGGTAGCAAGCCGGCTTTTTTGTTGGGGGACTCTCAAATATCAGTATCTGAACTTCTTTTCTCCAGGGACATGTGGGTGTTTTTGTTTTTGTTTTTGTTTTTGTAGGGAATAACCTTCCACTCTTCTCTTTGGAGGCATACACCTGGTTGTTAGCATTTTTGAAGCAGAAGGAAAAGAGAGCTAGGGAGGGTTCTTCCAATTCATACCCAGAATTTCACTTATTTCTCCTGAATTTATGTCCATGCTTCTTTCTCCTTCACTCCTTCCATGTCTGGTATCCCTGAGTCCAGATTCTCTCTGGTTCAATTTATCCAAAGACTAAACTTCTGATTTCCTGTTGGGGACAAGATGAGGGGTTGAGAATCCAGAAGTTCCATGTTAAGACTTCAATTAATCCTCCTATTTTTGGTTCCGCATCTCATTTTTCCCTTCAGTGGTACCTGTTGCCATAAAGTCCTGGGCCTCTCTGAGTTCTGCAGGGTGAAATAGTCTTTCTTGGGATGTCTCCCACTGCAGATCTTGGGACTGTAGCCCCCTCTGCTCTGAAAAATCATTACATTGCTTCTCTGTTAGCTTCCAAACATTTGTTACAGTGTCTTATTTGCTCTTGTATCTTTCATTTTCTTTGTCCCTATAATTGTATATGTTTTAAATTCCTTCGCTCTCATTTTAAATGGGTTTTAGAAGGGAGAGGATCTAAACACATGTGGTCAGTATGTCATAGTTAATGAGAAGTCTATAAATAATGTTAATAACAGATAATTTTATAATACTTAGTATAAGGAGGACATACAAACTGTATAAACAGTGTGATCTCAAGCAGGTTAAAATGTACAGAAAAATATAGGAAAGAAAACATCAAAATGTGAATTTTTATTACTTACATCTGTCTGCTGGAATAGTGGTGATTTTTAGTTTCTCCTAATCCTTTTATTTTCAAGTGTCCTTGTTGAGGATGGAGATTTGTACTCAGAATAAAGTAAATATTTTTAAAAATAGTTTTCAAAGTATAGAAAATATTGAGACGTATTTAAGAGATCATCTCAGTTGGAAGTATTTTTCTCTAGGCATAGAGTGTACACTTGAAATTGGATGTCATAAATTTTTTCACCAATCAATGATAAGTAGACATACATAATGCTAACATTGTGTATTTGCTATATGCCAAATACTTTATTCATTGTCTCATTTAATGGTTAAAATGATCAAAGAAGTAGACATTATTTTCTTCCCTATACATAGATGAGGAAATTAAGGCACAGATGTAGAACACTCATGGTCCCGTGCAAGTAAATTTCGGAGCCAGATTTTGGACCTACTAAGTCTAACTATAGAGAGATGCCCTTAACCATTACATTAGTCTCCCACCACACATATATGTACGTGTGTATGTCCTTATCTAATTCTTTATACACATTTGTGCTTATAAACACATGTACTCATACACACATGTGCTCATACAGTCAAGAACATGCTTTGGCTCTTGAACAAAGTTTAATATAAAGTGAGGACACAAATGGAGGTCAGTAGGTCATCTCTTGAAGAACTGTGATAATAAACACCTGAGGTGACTATACAACTACCTGGGTCTGAATTCTCATCTTTCCTTTCTGCCATACTTTCCCACACCAATAAATAGTCTCCCCCACTGCAATAAGGTAGCCTTGGGCCTCTGAGCACATTCAGAAAACAAGCAACACTCACACCTGTTTAGCCTTACGCTTTCTGACAGCTTTAGAGGTACAATATGGCCCTAGGTCTTTGTTTCAGTAGAGTGGGTGGAGGGGGCTCCTTGCCAGCCAGAATGCATTAAAAGTTCATGGCAGCTGCCTAGAAACTACTGCAATGCTTCCCATCAAAGACAAATAAACTAGTTCAGACTCCCAAGTATTTCCAGGAATGTAGGGGTTTTTGATCTGTTGTTCTTTCCAGCCTATTGTTCCAGAGCTTTAACTAAATAATGCCACATGGAATACTCCCCAGGCTTTATGAAAGATATAATTTGAATAATTTGGGGTGACTTAACTTTCTCTAAAAAGTGCTCACAAGTTTTTAGGACTTTCTTATTTGTAGGCAGTAGTCCCTGGTGTGTAGATGATATTCCAAGTGTACTCCTTCCTGACGGTCACCTCAGGGCCACATGCTTGAGTCTAATTGGCAAAAAATGTATTATTATGTACAGTTTTGCCTATGTATCTCTCCTTTGTTTTATGAAATAGAGTACTCTCTCAGACTCATTTTATTTTCTTCCTTTTTTTAAAAATAAGAACATTGTTGAAATTGACATACCATAGTTACCTATTTAAAGTGAGAATTCCAATGCTTTGTAGTCTATTCACAGTTACACAACCATTACCATAATCAATTTTAGAACATTTTCATTACTCTAAAAAGAAATCTTGCAGCAAATCTAATGCCTAGATCTTAGCTTCTAAGAATATTCTCCAATAAAAGGATCCAAGGGTCCTTGGGAAAAAATGGCTGATTTTAGGACTGGGCAGGAAATATAAAAGGTCATCCTAGAGCATCTTGGAGTACCAGCAAGTAGAGTAGTGCTTAGAAAATCAACAAAAAAACAGGTGCAAAACTCACCAAACCCTAAACTCATGAGGACATATCAAAGGGACCCAGGAACCAACTGAAATAGCTCCCAGTGGCCAAGGCGGGAAAAATTTGAGCAATAAAATAAAAAAGTAGTATTGGATCATAACCCAAGCATCAAATAATATTCCTGAGTCCATATTGATATTAATAAATGATTGAATAAATAAATAAGTGGGGGAGAAAAGACAAATTTTCCTTGCCAAATGATTTATAGTTTTTTAAATCGTTTGTATCTCTTCATTAATATTCTCTATTTGATGAGTCATTGTCATCATACCTTCCTTTACTTTCTAAAGCATGGTTTCCTTTAGGGTTTTGTCTTTGTCTATTAAATCCAACATCTGTGCCCTCTCATAGGCTGTTTCTGTTGCTTGCTTTTGTTCCTTGTGTATGGGTCACACTTTTTTGTTTCTTTCCAGGTGTCATAATTTTTTGCTGAAAATTCGACATTTTTAGGTAATACACTGTAGCAACTCTGGATACCGATCGCCTTCTCCTCATTGGGGCTTGTTTTTATGTTGTTTGCTTGTTTATTTGGTTGCTCCATTTTAGTGGAGTCTATTTCCTACTTAATGTGAAGCTTATTATTTCATTTCTCAGAGGGTGGAGACTTGGTCATGCACATGGTCACTCTGGGATCACAGTGATTTAAGCAAGGCTCTCTTTGACTGTCTTTTTCCTTGCTCTACCTCTTAAGGTGTCTATTTCATTTGGTATCTCATCCTACTGATAGTTTCCTCTAATTGATGGCCTGTTACACTATAGGTTTTGATAATGCCTGGGGCATAAATTGCTCCACAGTCTGATCCTATTAAAGCTAGTCCCCCTGGCAGGGACAGTTTTGAGGTTCGTTCTAACCCTAGGAGGGCTTTTTTTTAGCTATCTCTTTCCCTTGTTCACTCTGGTAAACTTGTGGGCCTACATTTTAGCTTGCTGCTGTCACAGAGCTACCAGTTGCCTCTTAATTGACTGGCACTGAAATAGCCATTATTTTTGAAAGTACCCTTAGGCTTGAACTTCCTCCCCCTATTCTGCTTCAAATAAAGTTAGCTCCTTTGGGGAGAACATCAGAGCTCTCTGTTCTTGTGGTTTGCCTTATCTCCTGGGTAAAATCTCTGAGCCACTGGTCCAGAGTTGGGATAAGGGTGACACCCCTGCCCTATGAGCAGAGTGCTGGACTGAGGCAGTAACCTTTAGTGTCCTTGGCTTGCCTGTCCTAGCATGGAATGTCCACCCTATGGGCAAGCTGAGGCCAGAGCAATTGGGGCTCCAGTATTCTTGGACTGCCATGTCCAAAGTGGAACCTCTGCCTTATGAGTGCAGGTTGTGGGGAAAAAGAAAGTAACCTCTTGGCTACGCCAGGCAGGAATTTAGTCTCTGCAACTTGGAGCTGAAAAGGATGGAGAGATGTTGGTGGCCATGACCTCTCGGTGAGATGCTGTATCCCTTACCTTGGAGCGGAGGGAAAAGGGATCCCCTTGTTCTTGTCCACACCCACTCAGAGTGGCACTTCGGTGGAGAGCAGGTTATGGCCCAAGTGCCACAGACTCTTGTTCTTACTAAGATTTAGTAGAGTTTCTTGAACAGATGTTTCTTAATTTGCTGAATGCTCTTAGGACAATTTCCAGAGACTTTAAATGGTTGCCTTTCAAAAGTAATTTTTACTAGTTATGGTTGTTTTGCTGGGGAATGGTTCCACGGAGCTTCTCACTCCATACTCTCAAAGTGGAACTGCTCTTATTTTCTCACCCTGGGCATATACCATAGTTTATTTTCATGAACTCTCTGGTGTTTAGGAGTCTGTCTACCCACCTGATATAAATCTAGATTTTCTGTACATCAGCATCTCAGCACAATGAAATAGGGCCAACTTCCTGACAGAAGAAAGTGGAGGGAGATGTGAGTTTTGGCTGTGCCGTGTCTACTCAGGTTGTTCTGATTTATCCACATCATCTCCCAATGTGCCATGCTCACTGACAGCATTTCTAACACATGAGGAGCAGTAAGGTCGGGAATTCAGTGGTATAAACCCACCGGACTGAGCCCACACATCAAAGAACTCTCCCCAACTCCTTCCAAATTAACCAGCCAAATTCAGTTGAACAAACGTTTTGTTACAAACTGTGGAACATGGGGTGATTTTATAAGGTACAGCACTACCATTTTTTGGTTGGTTACTTTATAGGCTTACTAGAAGAAAGAACTTATATAAAAAGGAAAATCAATGTGAATATAGATAGAGATTTATATAAAGAGTGCTTCTTAGTATACAGAAACATTAAGGATTCATGACAGGTGGCAACCATGGCAATGTTTCCCTTTTAAAAACAAACAAACCAGTTTAGACTCCCACATATTTCCAAGAATGTAAAAGGTCTCTGATACTGTTTTTCTTTCTCTTTTATTGTTTCAATACTGTAATTAAAAAGTGCCACATCCATAATTTATTATTCTTCAAGCCTGTAGAAAGTTTGATGATATCAGAATATACAATTTAAAGATGATATATGCACAAGCACATACACACACAGAACACATCAAAATTGTAATTTCACAATATTTTTACTTAGACAAGGCTAAAGTAGATTTACTTTTCTTCACAGTAAGTCAATTTAAAAGTGATCCTGAGACATAGCAAAAATTGTATAGGTGGTATGAAAATAATTGGATTTTGGAAAAAGGTATAAAATATCAAGTAAAAATTTTACATGTTACCAAATATGTTTAGACAAAAAAATAATAACAATCAAATTGGTTATTTGACTACAAGCATGGCAAAAATGTGCATTCAGAATTCTCTCCTCTAATTGGTTACATTGGACAGCTTAAAACATAGGGAGCTCCCACAGAGAAAAGGGGAAAATAATGGTTCCTCTTCTTCCACCCACACAGACTTCTTATTTGTCGCTTCAGGTACAGCTAATCTTTCCCTTTTCATTCTTGCTAAGGCACTTTCAAGATTAGCTTCAATGAGCAGACAGGCTCAGTTAACATAAAAGTGGAGCATCTGCAGACCCTGGCTGAATTACCCAGTCAGCAGGACAGAGGTTAATTAGGAACGGGCCAGCAGAGCCACAGTTCAGATGGACCTGAAGCTTCCGGTCAATTGCTGATAATAGCATCATTTTCAAGTTTTAGAGCAATCTTCCAGGAAAGGCTTGTGATTGCTTTCATGGGCGGGTTGCCACCTAGACCATTTATGTATGTAGACTCAAAGCATTGGGTTTTTAGAAAAATCTCTTTAGTTTCAAAGTGTTGATCCCAAAGTCGTTTTCAAATTTATGAATTTATCAGATCAGGCTGTGATAGAAACAGTTGCTATTCCAGCTGTATACATCCTAGGGCAGCCTTGCACGTAGTTTCCCAATGACACTGATGGTGACATTTGTGTTTCACACTGCCTATGTGTCTCTTCTTGGTCAATCTTACCTGCTGTTCCTGCTCCTCGCCTGAGAAGAGGATCAAGTTTCAGGGAAATAAATGGACACACTCAGCACAATCCCCCCCACCCCACCACCCCATTTGAGAAAAAAAAAGAAAGATTTTTCTGAAAACCAAGCTTAAGCAAACATGATCAGGAACCTACTTCTCCTATCCTTCAATTTAATGCCAACTGTCCTTACTCATCTCTATCTTGCTTAACCAGTTTTGCCAGTGAACTTGTCAGTGACAACATTAACCAACATGGGTTTTGCTCTTTCTTTCCTCATGTTGCCTTTGTTAGAAGATCTAAATAATTGGACACAATAAGGATACAGAATGGCGAAATCAAAGAAGCATTAGGTCTGGAAATTTCTTGGCATAAGAGAAGGACTGACCACAATTATGAGATCTACGTGTGGTAATAACATATCTAGTGTACCACACATCCTGTGGCCTCCTGAGATTCTCCTGGCCTCACCTGTCCCTTGGACAAGCAGCCGAAAGGAAGGAAAGACTCCATCTAGGACCTCGTGGTTCCCCCTGTGCTGTCTTTGTCTTCTTCTCTACTTCTGATCCCATATAATGCCACTCCATAGGTTACGGAATCTCCCCCAAAGAGGCGTGCTGCCAAAAGGGACCGTGTGACCCAACCCAGAACTACAGGAGGATTGACTTCCGTGGGGTAGTTTGGATGCATGGGAATGAGGACACGAGAGGGAGTCGGCACGCCTTTCTCTCTATTCCTGCCTCTGATGCATTGTTCTGAGGTGTGGGTTTCATTCTTGTCCGGAGACATCCTGTACCTGTCAAGCAACTGGCTGTGTCACTTCGTGGTGTATTGTGACCCAGCGGCCAAGGTCGCCATGCATGCACTTGTATTTGCTTCCCATTCCCATCCTTCCTTTACTTCCTTTTCACTCACTCTGGCTTTGCTGTGATTGTACTTCCCAGTCGAGAACTTACCCTTGCCCAGGCTTTTTTCTTAGGGAGCCCCTGCTAAAATACATCCTAAATATTCCAGGACAGTTCCGAATAGTCTTCCTCTTTATCTCTATAAACTTTTTTGTGCTTGCCAAAGTATGTGATCCCTTCTCTTTTTTTCCACTTTAGAAAATCCCGAAGATAGGATGTATAGGATTAAAGAAGATGGTGGTAGCTCTTTAATTCAATTTTTAAATTTCTGTCTTTAATTTGTTGGCCTACGTTTTTAATTAATTTTGATCCTCTGCTTTTGTGTTTTCTTTCTTTTCTGCCTGGGAGAATTTGACTAATCCTTCAAAGCCCAGATAAATGTGATCTTCTGGGTGAAGCCTTTCTTGCCACATCTGCCCACACTGCCATGCCAGTCATGCCATCTCAAGCCAGATGCAACAGAGCCCCCATCTGCACTGCCTAGAGTCCTGACATTGTGTTCTTGTTAGTTGGATAGGAACTGACCATGAGTTTCCCCCTCCTCTGTCAAGTCATACTGATTTTTTGTTCTTTTCTTATCTCCAGGACTGGCCCATACAAAGTGTTCTATAATGTTTGCTGAATGAAGGTGGTTTGGGTTCTGCTTTTTGTGTCCATGACTGTTGCATCTATCCCAGCCCACAATGGCTCTCTTGCCCTGGACAGGGCAGTGACCTCAGCCTCTTTGTCACCAGTCTCCCTCAGACAATACAATTGGCATAAAACCACCAGGCTGCTCTTTAAAAATATCACCCTCTCTATAGAGAAAAGATAGCATAATAGAAAAAGAATGTAAATGCCCGAAGTGTAGACAGCAATAACACTTAATAAATGTTAGATATGTCGTATCTTTTTTTTTTTTTTGTGAGACAGAATCTCACTCTGTTGCCTGGGCTACAGTGCCAGTGGCATCAGCCTAGCTCACAGCAACCTCAAACTCCTGGGTTCAAGTGATCCTTCTGCCTCAGCCTCTCGAGTAGCTGGGACTACAGGAGTGCACCACCATGCCCCGGCTAATTTTTCTATATTTGAGTAGAGACAGAGAGTCTCACTCTTGCTCAGGCTGGTCTCAAACTGCTGACCTCAAGCAATCCTCCCACCTTGGCCTCCCAGAGTGCTAGGATTACAGGTGTGAGCCACCACACCCGGCCAGGTATGTCATATCTGACGTCAATACCTTTGTCTGGTGTTCAAGGTCCAGTTCAGCCTAACTCCTGTGCCCTGCTACCTCACACGAACTCTGTTCTGGTCTGGCTCGGCTCCCTGGCTCCTGCCTCAGCCTGCTTCACTGTCCCCTCCACTGCAGTAACTGTTGGCTCCCCTGCCCCTATCCAAATGCTGTCCATCCACCCTGCCATGTGGGGATGGGGAACCTGTGCCCTTCTGGGTCCTTGACTGCAGCCTTTTGACTGAACCCAAATTTTACAGAACAAATCCTTTTATTAAAAGGGGTGCAGCAGAGAAAGATGAAGCTTTTCTTGCCTCCTTAGATGCTTAAAAAAGAACAATCCTGAAATAAGAAGGCTGCAGGTTCCCTGTTCAGATGCTCCCTTAGCTCAACTTTTTTAGCACCAGGATGCACCACCCAATTTCTCAGGCTTGAGATCTGATTGTCTTAGGTTTTTCCTATTTTTTCCCTTGATGAGACTACAAGCTTTCTGTGAGCAGTCATGTGTGATATTTCTTCAATAATCTTCCTAGTGCCTGGGCAAGTAAAGATTCAACAGATATTAGCGACTGATTCATAGCTGTAGATAGTAGCCTGTCCAAACAAGACAGAAGAAGTTAATGATAAGCTACAGCCTGGTATTTAGAGGTTATTATTAGATTTTAAACTAAGAAAAGGGATTTTTTTGTTATTTTCACTTATGTCAGCATCAAAGGAGAAAAATATGACACACATTTTTCTATATGTCTAGAAAGAGAACTACTACTATATGTTACGCTAGTTCATTACCTTCTTTGCTCCCGTCCCTAGCATATGCTATGAATCTTCATAGCAGTCAGGGTACATTTTTTTCTAATTAATTTTTCTCTTTTTGCTTTACTGACAGTCAGTTTTCTCATGGTCATTTTTCTAAGTCAAACGCTTTAATTAAAGTTGGAATGAAAAATCTGATTAAAATCTAAATTGGCTCAAGGAGCTATGACTTTCGGTCTGCTCTTTGCAGTTACATAATTTACACCCCAAATTACTACATTAGGACTTTCAGTCCATTTTCCTTACCTAAGGCATTTAGAAAGATCTAGAGCTTTGAACCAAATAATCCTAATTTGGAAGTTCTTGCATACTCAATGTCAAGAATTTCAAGACTAGCAGTAGGTTCTGGAGTGAATTTCCAAAATGATTTAATTTTTGAGCAATTCCAAAAGGCAGGCACTTTATTTCCTATTGGTTGCCTTTCCTATCCTAACCTGTTATTTAAATAAATTCAATAGTCATCCTGAAACTCATTCTCGGTGATAGCTGCTCTGCCTCAATCCAGAAGAAATCAATTAATTTTGACTATATAAATGAGTCGTCAGTGAGAAAAAGGGGATGTTGCATATATGGTCTTACCTTTTTCTATTTTCCAAAAACTGTTCTGATGATTAACTTTTTAAAGGTAAGACCTGAAAACCCAGAAAAAATAATGTTGTGTGCCTAAAAACAAAAATGAAAAATGCAAATCCTGAACTACACAGTTAGATGATAAATCTGATTCCCACTTAGTGTCTCATGTGGACGAATGAATAATTTCATAAAAAATGTATGAGACCATCAGGGACATTTGAATTAGAACAAAGCCTGAGAGAACAAAGGTAAGGAAAATGGGGCGCACTTATGAGAAAGACACAGAAGTTGCTGGGGTGTGCTGTTTTCAAGCTGAGCTTGTGGAGGTCAGTCAGAGTAGCCAGCCCTACTGCTGTCCTCTGCACACTGAAATTGCTTGCCGTGGGCAAAGGTCACCCGACGGTATCAATTACTTGCTGCTACCTGGAAAATTTAATTTCATGCCCTGCAGTAGATCTGCTTTCTTCTCTAGCATGAATGGCAATTGTCTCTGATTGGTAACAAGAATAACTCATTTCCTCAGAGTCATTAGACTCTAGAAACTTCTCCATTCAGAAAGCAGATTGCTGGTAAAGCCAAAGGACCTGCTGCATGAATATGCCAAGTGAACAGAATACAACCTCTGCACTTGCCCTCTTCTTAACCTTTTAAGATACGGTTTCATTTCTGATTTGTAGTTAAGTCAGTGTAAACTCTTGTGTACCACTGATTTAATTCAACATAGAATCTTTCTGTGAAATTCCTCAAAGGAAGGAATGTCTAGAGATGTTAGAAAACACAAAAAGTCTGTATTTTGCAAACAACAGGGAATCTGGTTGAAGGAAAATTTGTACTGGGTTTAATTTTGCCTGGATATATTGTTCAGGTTCTATAAATAATCTCCTCCCCACCCAGATCATAACCTTTGGAAAGATGAGGTGACAGCTATTTTGACAATGAGATTTATATTGCACTAGGAAGCTGATAGAAATATTTAAAACAGACAAACAAAGAATAAACCCTTTCCATTTGGTCTGCTCCATTATTGATCTGGCTGTGAGCTCAAATAATGAGAATGAAAAAAACGGCCAGAAATCCTTGACAGTAAATGACCCAATGAAATGTTCTTAAACAGATCATATAAATGCTCCTCATTTTTGTTATCTTTGTTCCATTGGCCATAGTTCTCATTCAAAAATGTTTCTAATGGTTCCATCAGCATCACAAAGAAAGAGTCAAATGAAAGCTCAATTAAATAGCAGTTTACATTCTAGAATATCTAAAATTTTTTTAAAGAAAAGCAGATATGAAAAATTGGAGTTATTAAATGATATTTCTTCCAGAGTATGTACATGGGGATGTTTGCACACACACACAACATACACAACACCTTAACCATGCAGTTGTGCTTGCCCATAATAGCATCAGTGGAGAACACAAAATGGAACTCACATGCAACTTCTTCCTCTCCAAATCACCCTGCCAATTCTCATTAATACAATCACATTCATCCAGGTTGTAAAATCATGTAAGGGAAAGAGAGAACCTTAGGGTTTTATTTAATAGGTGTTGGGCATCTCAGTGGCTGGGGACATGATGGGAGGAATCAGAGAAGATTATAAGGTGGGTGAGAATTGCTTCCTCTCTGGCCATTAGTTCCCAGAACAATGACCCATCTGAGAAGAGCTGTCATTGTCAGAGGAAGCAGCAAATATTACCTGCTGAGGGTCAGGGGTCTTCAAATTATTCCATCCTTTGTATCCTTTGATAAAAAGGTCATACTCTACCCCTCCTCCCTATGTTAAAAAAAAAATAAATGAATAAACTAATCAAGTGTTGCTTTAGACTAATTAACTGTTGCTTTAGATTAATAATGATTATGCCTTATTTAAATGATTTTTTAAAATGCAAGTTGAGTAAAAACAATACTCTCAAAACAAAAACAACTATTTTTTAAAAGGCCCTTAAAAAAAGAAGAGAGACCAAATTATGTACCTTGGTTCTTTAGACCTACACATAGAAAAAGAAATTACAGATTTTCTAGTGTAGCTCCCTTATTATGCAAAATGAGAAATTGGGACTCAAAAATCAAATGACTTGCCCCAGGTCACATAGCTTCTTAGAGTCAGAAATGTTATTAAAATCCATGTTTCTTAACTCTGGGACAATTTGAGAATCAAAATAAGTGATCGAAGTACATTACAACTGAATGAATAAAATAAAAATCCTGATTCTATACTGATAGTAATAAATAAATAAGCAAGTAAATTGGTGAGAAGGGAAAGTTTTTTAACTAGCATGCCACCTAATTAATATAGAAGAAATTATACATTTATAAAATTATCAATGGATGCTAAAACTAGAGAATGAAAGTTTTGATGAGAAACAGGGTATCTACATAGTCTAAAAGGATTTCCCCCCAAGGTAGCAGGGGTGGTGGTGGGCTTCCTGCTGGTACCCAGGGCAGTCATCCCTCCCAGCCACAAGCTCTGTGCCATGTGTCAGGTGGTCCTCCAGGGATGGTCGTACCTGTTTCCACAGGGTTTGCAAGGCCTTTGCTCCATGAAGCTAGCAGACCTTTCCAATCAATATCCTCTCTTGACTCAGAGAGATGTGTTGACCTCATGCCCTCCCTGATGGGTCTTAATCCCTGCCAGATAAATGATGGACATCCTTTGTTTGAATGGACAAGTCTTTTGGCTTCCCAAGGCCCCTCTCCCATCCTCTCTACTGATGGAGGTGTGTGGTCAACATTGAAAGAGGTCATATTCTAGGAAGGCACTAGCCAGGGCCTAAAGAGTTCAAGAGACCATGTGCTTGGACTATATGCTGTCCTGTGTTTATCCTATAAAACAGCAAATTTAACATGACAAGAAAATGAATTATTGCTCACAAAATTTCTTGCATACTCTGGGCAAGACTTGCATTTGTGGTCATCATCAATGAAACCAAGTAACAACATTTGAGAATGTCACTAAATATTTACAAACACCTTGAAGGATGATGCAGTGTCATGAATAAAGAGGTAATTAATTTAAACCAACATTCCTGGGGAACTGCAAAGGCAAGCAGGTCTATACTGTTTCAATACACACAGGGCCCAAAGAGTGGAAGCATTGTCAGTAATAACAGCATTGCTACCTTTTTCTTGTGGTGACAGATAGGAAATTAGCCAGAAACAGTGCATTTAACAATAAAGAACACAAAGAGATAGCTTAGTTCCTGGACTTGAACAGGAAGAGATGGTGTCTGGACACTATAAAGAATCTTCACCTGCACTTATTGAACCATAAACAAATGCATAAAGTCCTCTTTTCTATCTATTACTTCAAATCTCCATTAATAAATCACAGTATATTGCATGAGCCCATGAATTTTAAAATATATTTTTAAATAAAATTGTTTATAACAATAAAATTGTTTTCACAGGGGCCCTGTGAAATCTAGCAATGGTGGCAGCAGGGCAGGGCGGGGTGGGGGAGGCAGCTTGTGATGATGTCTTTGATGATGACAGTTTAAGAAGCATTACAAAGAGAATTCTTTTTGTTTTGTTTTGTTTTTATTTTATAGAGATGGAGTCTCGCTCTTGCTCAGGCTGGTCTCGAACTCCTGAGTTCAAGCAATCCTCCCTCCTTGGCCTCCCAGAGTGCTAGGATTAGAGGCATGAACCACCATGCCCGGCCTCTACAGCGAGAATTCTTGAGAATTTGTAGTATATCTCTGTGCCTTGGTTTTCTCACCTGGCTAATGTATAGCTAGAAGGATAACTTAATATTTTATGCTGAGAAATATTATTGTCAAGTTCAAGGTATACAAATCAGCTGGCCAAAGCACTCTCCCCTGGGGAAGCAAAGTTATGGAATCAGAAATAGGGAAGCTTATTTTATAATGTCATCAGGAATTGACAGACACATACCTGTAAACATGAATTCTAGCTTTGGCCTAAAAGGGCCCACTCTCCTAAAGAGTGCTGGATAGGGCAATGACCTTCAGTCTGAGATCATCACATAGGCTGGCCAATCCTCTTTTTGGTCTGAGTGTCCCTTATTTATCCCCTGTTAACACTTTCAGATAGGTCTTGCCCTATGAGTCAGAGTCACATGGATATTGTGTATTTCTATTTGAGTTCACTTTAATTCACCAAAGGCAAGGTTTTATAAATCCTTCATTTCCGAGTTTCTGGGGAGAAGCTCATGTCTCTCTTGCCAATGAGGGTTCACCTTTGCTACAAAGGATATGAGTCTGTTAACAGACAATGGTTTGGGCTTGATTTTATGGCTCTGTTAGAGAAAGTTTGACAGTCATTGAAATCTGTATCTCAGCTTGGAAGCTCAGTTTTCTTTGATCACTGGTGGTCTCAGATCCCATTTCTCCCAACCAGGCAGGGTTAGAGGTTCCATCTTTTCATGCTATTTTAAGAACTCATTCCTCTAGGATTACATTTATATTTCACTGCGCTTATTTTACAATTCTGTCTCTCCCTCTAAAGCATGAGCTCACAAGGGTAGGGACCATGTTTGGACTCACCTTTGATTTCCCCAGAGCCAGTATAATGTAATAGTCAAGATCTTGGTCTCTGGAGTCAGACCGTCTAACGTGGGATGCCTGCTTCAGTGTTTCTTCCAACTTCCCTCAGCCTCTTTTATCTCTCCTATAAAAAGGGGATATTAATGGTAACTGCCTCATAGGTTGTTGGGAGGAATAGGGGATGTCATATATAAAATGCTTAGCACAGTAGCTGCCACTTAAAAACACACATGAAATATTAGTATTTAGTTAACAGTGGTCGGTGCATGGAACACAGTTACTCAAAGAAATGGGTACTCAGTGAATGGATAAGAGATGCAGCAAAGCCTGTGAATTGAAGTCACAAATAGAGCTCCAAAACCACAAAATGGGTCCCTGATAATAGCCGTGGACAGGCAAAGACATTTACTAAATGTGACTGCAGTAGAAGAAGAGATTGTTGTGACTACCACAGATGGGCAAATGATTCTCCGGGCTTCCTGAGAGTTTCAGGCATTTCATTCATTCTTTGCCCAAAGGGATATTTCCCTGGAAGTCCCACAGCAAAGACCCAGCCCCATTGGATTACAGAATTAATGTTTGAGGAAGGGACATTAGAGCTTGTAGAATCCATCGCCCCTCACTTCAGAAGGGGGAGATTTCAGCCCAGGGGATTGAGGAGCCTTCTGAGGTTAAAGGATGCTATTCTGCCCCAGGGGGTTCTTGTCATTCCCATCACAAAATTACATGACTGTGGCTGGAGGCAGGATTAGAGGCACACAGGGAGGTGTGGCTTCAAATGCAGGGCCAAAGGTTAACTGGAGGGGGGGGGGGCGGCGGGGAAGGTTCTTAAAAGGGCTGCCTCAGCACCGGTGCACTGGCATATGTCACTGTGGCAGGTAGACACGTCTTAAAACAAACCTCACAAACGCAATTCCAAACACAGCGAGTCTGCAAGAACTGGTGCCTTACATTAGCTCGTGAGTTCATCCCCCTGTCAGGAAGAATGGAATCTCCAGGTAGAAGGCAAAACACTTGATCCTCTCCAGAAGGCCACGCGAATTTAACTTCTTCCCCTTCCAGAACTGATACGATCTCAAGCAATCACATCAGCCTGGCTCACAGGCAGCATGGGACCTGGCTCTGCTAAGAAGCTGGTAGTTGTTAGTGGGAGCTTGAGGCCCCCGAATAGAGGGGTTTTCAACTACCTGGCTGTAGTTGTGTTTGGTTTTACATCAGCCTTTCTCACTCGGTGCTTACCTCACCGGCTTGTTATGTTGACCCAATGAGACGTGAATCACAGCGGGCTGAAACACAACTGCAAAGCCCTATGCAGATGGGATCTGACCCTATTCTTAAAGGCATTGTTAATTTGATGCCCTCAAAGAGTTTTTGGTTTGAATAAATGTGTGATCTGTATATTCATAAGCTTTGTGTGTGTGTGTGTGTGATATTCTGATAAAGTCAGCTTGAGTGCGAGCTCTTTCCCACGGGGGAGAGAATGAGCTTTGAGTGCGGGAGCTTGGAGTTACCTGTGTAACTAACTCAGGCCTCCCCAGGCCTCCCCAGCCTAAGGGCCCATGACCAGTTATTACCCCAATCCCATCACCTCTTGCTCTTACTTGTTCTTGAAGGGCTCGGTTACGTGCTCCTGCAATATTTTGGTCTGTGTCACTGGGTGTTGTTATTATTCTGCCATCTCCTGATGGGCACAGCCATTTTCCTCTGCCAGATCATGCCCTGGGCACCACAGGCACACTCGGGGCACCGTGTGTCATCTTACCGTCCATTCTGTATCGCACTCAGTTGGAGAGGTTTCACAGCAGGCCTGCCTGAGCCCCTTTATTTTTCAGAATTTTAGAGAAAACCCTCTTTTTTTTTTTTTTTTTTTTTTTAAGACAGAGTCTTGCTCTGTTGCCCTGTCTAGAGTGCAGTGGCGTCAGCCTAGCTCACAACAACCTCAAACTCCTAGGCTCAAGTGATTTTCCTGCCTCAGCCTCCCGAGTAGCTGGGACTACAGGAGTGCACCACCATGCCCCGGCTAATTTTTCTATATTTTAGTAGAGACGGAGGGTCTCACTCTTGCTCAGGCTGGTCTCAAACTCCTGACCTCAAGCCATCCTCCCTCCTCGGCCTCCCAGAGTGGTAGGATTACAGGTGTGAGCCACCGCACCAGCCGAGAAAACCCTCTTGCTTCTTATTTCCTGCTCACACTGTTCTCCTACTTTGAGTTCAATGAGAGCAAAGCTAAGCGACAGACTCAATGTGTGCACAGAATTGCCCAAGACTTTGCCTCAGGTCCCACAGGCTGTGCCTGCTTCTTTCCTCAGAAGACTTTCTCTCTTTCTAGGGTGACTCCTCAGCCTCCCAGGGCTTGCTCTGCTAGTTTCCTTTTTTTCAGACGGGTTTGCAGAGATTTTACCTCCCTCTTCTCTTGCCCACGACACCTGCTGTTTCTAACATTCACTCACTCCACAGACTTCTTTGAAGAATAGTTACTATACGAAATGTTTCTCAAGCTGTAAAATGAAATTGTGTTCCAACTCCAAGCAGTGCTGAAAACATCCTGTAACTTAAAACCCTGAAACACTGCAAGAAATTGCCTTATGAAAAATCAAGGGACTTGGTGCTGTGATAATTTTATCACCTAAATTCAGTTTTAAGAGATGATTTAAACCTGAACACTGAAATGGATTTAAAGGGCTTTATTAAAAATACTTACTTACAAATTACATCGTAATGAGACTTTCCTTCCTCTGTGCCTCCTCATTCTCCTGGAGGTGGGCGCTGGGAGGAGCCAGAGGGAGGTCTGCAGGAGCTGGACAGGAGGATGGTTCTGGGGTTTGCTGGGGGCAGCTGGGTGGGGTGGGGAGAGGGATGAGTCCCCAACTCCTCTCTTTTTAACTCCCCTGTTGCCCACCCCCTTAGCCTTTCTGCTTCCCTAGGATGGCCCACCTATCAAAACAGCTCCACTCTGTGGGATTGGGTGCTGGGAGGTGGGGATCGAGAAGAAAGAAGGCACTCAAGACAAATTCCCTTTATTCTGAAAGTTTGTCAACATCTTTTTCTCTAATCAGAGAGCAGATTACAAACCGACCCCATGGTCCGTTATCTGCTTCAGGAGTCTGATGTGGGAATGAGATCATAAACATGTTTTGTTGTTGTTGTTTTGAGACAGAGTCTCACTCTGTTGCCCGGGCTAAAGTGCCATGGCATCAGCGTAGCTCACACCAACCTCAAACTCTTGGCCTTAAGCAATCCTTCTGCCTCAGCCTCCCGCGTAGCTGGGACTACAGGCATGTGTGTCCACACCCGGCTAATTTTTTCTATATATTTTTAGTTGTTGAGGTAATTTCTTTCTATTTTTAGTAGAGACGGGGGTCTCACTCTTGCTCACGCTAGTCTCGAACTCCTGACCTCGAGCGATCCTCCCACCTCGGCCTCCCAGAGTGCTAGGATTACAGGAGTGAGCCACCACGCCCGGCCCCAGGTGTATTCTTAAACAGGTTGATGGGCCAACTTTGGGAGGCCTGGTGCTGGGGGTGGCAGTAGGCAGAATGGATGGCGAGGAAGGAGAGATAGCCCCGCTTCATCCTGCACTTAGTCATACATGAAGCTCACTTGTCTCAGCGAACTTTTTTTTTGTTACTTCCTCTGTTGGATTTCCATCTTTGTTATTAATCAGGACCACATTTGGCATGCTTATAGCACAAGGACCATCCTAGCTCACGTGCGTTCTTTGGTTGGGGGAGAAGTGCCCCCACAAAATGAATTAGTCTTATGTGAGTGGCGCTGGGCCACTTGCCATGTCAGACACACCTCAACAATTGAGAACAAATCTGTATTTGTCCGAGAGACGGGCCCCAAAAGGGCGACACTCTCAGAGTTTACTTTTACGCCTGATTCTCGTTAGGGCTACCAAGGTTTTTAGCCACTGCAGAAGCTACTTTGTATTGTAAATCCACAGTCCTTCCATGAATTGTAAGACTGCAAGGGTTTTTCTTTCCTCCCACCCCTAAATTCAAGGCCTAGAAAGGTCTGGTGATATGCCCAGGGTCACATCGCTCACCTGAGGCCGAGTCTCCAATTCCTAGGGCACTTTTCTTTCCACAGTGTCCTCGGCACCTCTCAGAAGATGATAATGAATGACGTGGGCTTGACAAAGAGCTGGGAATGATTCCCCTCCAAAAGTGGTGCAAGGAGTGGCTCTGGGGGCCCGTCTTGGCTGACATGGATTCAGTATCGATACTTGCTGAGTAGAGAGGCCAAGCAGACCCCATCCTGGGTTCTGTCTACAAATCCCCAACCTAACACTTGCCATGTCTGGTGAGGAGTTTAAAGAAACAAACACTTGTTTTTGTTTTTGTTTTTTTTTCCCATAGGATCAGATCACTCAGGTTACTTGTAAGGAATGGACCATAATTTCACAGGCAGGTAACTTCTCCAGCTCTTGCTACCTTTCCTGTTTCAAAGGCTGTCATAGTAACAAGGGCCACACCCGCAGGTGTCACAGAACCTTCACGTTACTTTCCCTGGACAAACCACCTTAAAACCAATTCTCCTTTGAACTTAGGTCAGAGAAATCTAGACTTCTTGGAGAGCATCTATATCAGGTTTTGGAACCATTATGATATTGGAAACTCCTTATTCTTTTAAAAAAATTTTAAAAATTATTTTGTCTTTAATTGATGTATAATAATTGTACATATTTACAGGGAATAATGTGATGTCTTGATAACATTGTATAATGATCAAATCATGGTATTTAGCATATCATCACATCAAACATTTATCCATTCCTCGTGGTAAGAACATTCGGAATCCTCTCTTTTAGTTTTTTAAAAATATGTACGATAATATTGTTTACTATAGTTACTGTACTATGCAATGAAACACCAGAACTTATTTCTCCTGTCTAACTGTAATTTTGTACCCATTGACCAATCTCTCCCCGTCATCCCTTCCTTTCCATCTTCCCCGTCCTCTGGTAACCACTATTCTATTCTCTGTGTTTATGAGATCAATTTTTTTGGATTCTACATATGAGCAAGATCATGCAGTATTTGTTCTTCTGCACTTGGCTTATTTCACTTAACATAATGTCCTCTAGGTTCATCCGTGTTGCCGCAAATGACAGGATTTCATTCTTTTTTATAGCTGAGTGGTATTCCATTGTGTATGTATACAGTGCATTTTCTTTATCCATTCATCTGTTAATGGACACTTAGGTCGATTTCATATCTTGGCTATTGTGAATAGTGCTGCAATAAACGTAGGAGTGCAGATATCTCTTCTATATGCTGATTTCGTTTCCTTTGCATAGAAATCCAGTAGTGGAATTGCTGGATTACATAGTGGCTCCATTTTAATTTTTTAAGGAGCAGTTTTCCATAATGGCTGTACTACTTTACATTCCCATCACCCATGTATAAGGAGGAACTTCTCATTCTTTATCCCTCTCTGGAAAGGGATATTTTAGGGAAAGCTCTGTTGTGAACATCTGGCAATTTTGCCTTTCCAGCGTCTGAACACCCAAAGATACGTTGGAGGCTGGCTTTCCTCTTAGCTCGAAGCAGGAGCAGGTCAGATGGGTCCTCTCAGCAAGCTGGCCGCTGGCATGTGGGACTGGTGCAACTGCCCTGGACTCTGAATCTGAAGTAGGTGGTGCATGGGAATAGGGGGTACTTAAGGATCAATTCTAGCAGAACCAGAACATTAAGGGTTGCTTATGGGCAGGGATTTCAGGAACAGCCACAGTGACATCCAGACCCTCCTGTGGCATGACCTTGGCTGTGTTTCCAGCACCCGGACTCCCTGGGCACCTGTACATTGCCCAACCCAAGTTCTCCATGCAGCATTCTCACTTGTTTTGCAAGTTATCCAATCCCCTTCCAATAAATTCCTTTTCTCTTAAATTAAGTAGCAATAGTTTCTGTTGTTTGCAACCACGGCACCTGACTAGCCCCACCTCCTTATGGTTGTTCCAGTGGATGGGTATTTGAGGAGGGAGCTATGTACATGGCATCTTATTAAAAGGGAGAGAGAGCTACATGCTTGAAGCTTGAAGGACTTTTCCTCCTCCAGCTGCTGGCAGTGGGGGACAGGAAAGGAGGTCATTTAAAGCCATCAGGAGGGGATGGTCTATGTTAAATCACCCGTGTGACTTTGCTACAGCTCCCACACCCCTGGCTCAAGAGCAGGTACTGACAGGCATCCTGTGGGTTTATTTTTCCAGCTCTGCCCTCCCTCTCTCTCCGGCTCTCCTCTCCAGCCAAAAGTCAGGCCCCACAGCTGGATGAAATAAAATGGTTATATTGGGAGGCCTTAAAATTAGCATGGTTCAATATGTCTTAAAGTTGGGGCTATTCCCTGGGTAGAGAATGGAGGTTTTCTCACTTTCCCTGCTGCAGCTGCTGGGGATAAAGTCAGGAGCTGTCTGCTCCAAGGGGTCCCCCTACCAGTCCCAACTCTCCCCCACCTTCCAAATCCATTCAGCACCATGTTCACCATGTACCACAGTGAAAGACAACCCCACTCCATCAACGGCACATTATCATGTGGCTTTCCATTTTTCTTAATCACCTTATTCCTTTGCTCTTCCAAAGTTGAGGATAAATTACTTAACTAGTCTCCAGGGGTTGACTTTATGAGAACTTAAAGCCAGTGCCCATCTGCTATAGGTTAGGGTGAGCCAAACCCTGAAAGCTAATCCTTCTTGTTCCACTCTGGAAAACACCCAACCATGCACACACGTGTGCACACGTGAGCAGTCACAAATCCACACACCCTACAACAGCACCTCCCAAACCACATGGCCCGAGCCATAAAACATCAAGGCTTGAATCACCATACTCAGGCCAATAAAAACTTAACTTTGCATCCTCATATAGTTGAGCCTGTGCTTGCAAAGTATCCCCCACACGCCGGCTCTGTGATTGAAACACTGTCATGCTTTTCAGACAAGGGAATAGGTAATATTTAAACATTTATATACACCTACACCTTTCTAACACATGCATTGAATGAGTGGAATATCAGAGATGAAAGGGAATGTTTATGATATACTCATACATTGTGTTGTATAATTTTATAATTTCACCACATTTAGGTTAATTTAAGGGACAGAGATTAGCTAATGCAGTAGTCTTCAATATTTTACAACAGAAGTGGGTTTGAAACCTGGTTCTGCCACATTCTTATTGTTGTAAGTCAGAGCTCAGTTTCTTTATCTGTAAAACGGGGATTAAAAATGTAGCTACCTTACAGTATTATTGTGACAACTAAAGGAGAGATCAAATGAAGTCTTCGCACAGAGACTGGCAGAGAGTCAATGCTATGAGTGGCTCGAAAATGGTAGCTATTATCGTTATTATTATATTCACCCATGAATGAATTCTATTTTGAAGGAGTTTGTCAACAAAATTGCATTTATGAATTAGTAATGAATTTGCTCTCCCTTACTTTTAGTACCCAGAAACATTAATAACTTCTCATTTAAGACATCAGCTGTTACAACTTCAGAGAAAGGTAAAGACCGCTTCTAATTAAGTTTAATATAAGTAATCTTATTGTCAATGGATTATAAACAACAGAATTTGTAAAAGGTCTTTTATATAAAAAATCTATGCAGAATTGGCCTAATGCAAGTTCATTTTTTTCAGAAGAGGAAATGGACATCCAGAGAGGGGCCCCTGCCTCAGGCCACAAAGGAGACACAAGAACCCATGTCTCCAACCATAAGGCCACTTCAGCCTGGATCCGACTGAGACCCTATGGCCTGCTTACAGACTGCTAGTCAACATATCCTAAATCAGGAACTGGGGTGGCGGTGGGGGGGGGAAACCTACTGGGTTATATGTCCAGCAACTCACCCTGACTCACCCCAACCCACACCAGCCTTTTCTGGGAACTACTTTTCTCCTCATTGCCCACCATGGCCGTGTTTGTAAGATATGAGTCAGTCCCAACCCTCAGGTCCAGCAATAGTCACTCGGCCCAGGTTGGGCCAATAGGAATATGTCTTCTTAGGAACATGGAATGAAGTGGAGGCAGAGTTAGTCTTCTCCAGGTAGATGGACACCATTATTTGTTATGTTTTCAGCGGTGTGGTCCAGGGAAGCTGAGGAAGCCAGGATGTAAAAAGAGAGAAGAAAGCAGATCCCTTATGAAGGGAGATAGAAGATTCATATGCTTTATGGCTTTTTCCCCTTCGATTCTAGCTTATTTTGAGATCCACTGCATGCTTGCCCTTGGGTTTTTTGAAATATTGTTAAATGAATTCTTTCCTAGTTTAAGCCAGCATGAGTCATTTCTCAGCTCCCTATGCACCCACAGGGTTACATTCTATGAGGCTGGAGCACTAAGGCATCCATACGACATTGCCCATTAGAACATCATCTGTATGGAGATGTCTTTTCTCATCATCAGCAATGGCTCTTCCATTGTTTCAAATCTCTTGAAGGCATGGCATGCCTCTAGTCATGGTCTCTCAAGACTGAGTCTACAAATGTCTGCCAGACCTCCCAACTGCTTTGATATTTTGCAAAATGTCTAAGGATTTCTGCCAGACCCCAACAGCCTTCTGCTCTTTTCTTTCCACTCCCACTACCATTGCTTTGAAGGTCCTTGGTCCTACTTGCATTTTATCATCTAGTAAAATACTCTTGGCTTCCACTTGGCAGCTATGGAACCAGCACTTGTGCATCTTTTTTCCCGGATTTTGTATCAAAGCTCTTCCCCCAGAACACAGAATGAATGGCTGAGAGAGAGGTAGCAGTGGAGGGAATGACATGCAGCACAGAACACTCTCCACTCAGGAGCTCGGGGAGGGCCCAGTCACTGCTGAGAACACATTCTGTGCTGCGGACTCTGCCCAGCTGTAGGGCTTACTCGGAGCTCAAGGAAAATATATCTTAGCAATTGCTAAACTGAGTTGTTAAGTATCAATACGTAAATAAGTATATGTGTATAGAAACATTTTAAGGAAAATATTTCAGAAGGAAATATCACTAACAAATCATCCCCGCCCAATGTGTAGAGGAATATATGCATTTGCAGTTAAAATGTGTTTCTTCATGGCAGGAGCTAAGAAAATTTGTTAAAAGCGATAAGAAATATTTGGACTTACTTGCTTAGCAAACATTTCTTGATTTCCTACTACATGCTATTTAGCTCTGCACAAAATGAATAAAGTTTCTTGTCATTATGGAGATTCTATCTCATAGGCATGAAAGCTCTAATGGTAATACTAGCTATAGAAAATAGTAACAAAAGTGCTGTCTATTCAGCACCGTTTATTTCAAAGTATTGTGCTAATGTGGTTTTATACATTATTTCATATGTTCTACCAGAAGATACTCTCCAAAAGTGAAGGAAATGTGTCTTTTTACTCTTCGTTCTATCTCTAGTGCCTGACCCATTGTTGATCTCAGTAAATATTTGTTGATTAAATAAAATGAATGATCTCCCCATCAATTCTGTGGGTGTGGTATTATTATGCCCCTTTAACAGATAGCAAATTGAGGATCAAAGAGGTTAAGTAATTTGGCCCAAACCACATAGCAAGAAGAGCCAGGATGCAAAACCAGATTGTTTTCCGATACACCAAAATACTGCTTTTGCATGAATCAGTTGGACTAAAGTTTTCTGGAGCTCAGGTAACTCTTTACAATTAGCTGGGTCTGTGAGGATGAACATAGCACTCCCAGTCCCTGGGATATTATTTTATGCTAACAGGAGAATGTGATCTCTGATGAAAATGTCAACTTTATGTTACATGTCCCAGGTTCCACCAGCCCAGCCAGCAATGACCAATGAGCTATGATTAACATTAAGAACTCAAAGTGCCTGTTTTTGCCCCTGTCAGCAGGCTCTTCAGCATGCCTTTCCTTCAGTAATGCCAATCACCACTACCCCTTACCCCACCTCCCCCATGCACACATAAACACTTCCTGAAATTTCCAAAGATCAGCTTACATAGATTTCAAACACGCCTGCAAGTCAGTCAATAGCCATCATGAGATACCCACAGTTTTTATCTTTTGCTTCGTCAACCTCTACTGTGCAAGAAGCTGCTGGGGACGATCACACTGTTGGTGATGTTAATGGGGACTTTTGGAAAAATGAGGGTGTAGCCTCTCAGTTCTCCGGACTTCCAGCCCTGAGGCCCCAGCTGGTGCAGGTTTCTGTGGAGAGCCCAGGAGGATAGCCCCAAAGCCCACATCATGGAACCTGCCCCTGAAGCAGCACTCAGGTGTCCTGAGTCTCACAATGTCTGTCCTTCATGTTAAGCCAAAACACCTCTCCGTATGAGCCCGACCCCAGGGAGAGGACGCCCAGAGGCATGCAGAGGTTGTCACCTCTGTTTAGGTAGCAGAGGGCCACGAAGCATGGCTTCCTGTGAGCTCTGGAAACCCATGAGTTATTGATATGTTAGACTTAAAGTAACTAAGTACTATGATATTGCTAAATGATATATCTTCTTGGATTCTCATCCTGACTAATATTAGCAGAAAACAGAGTTAAAGCACATGCTGACAAACACACACACACAAACTCTTTATAACTGAGGAAATTCAACTCATTAGCACTGTGGGTGGAGGGTAGGGGGGGAGAGAGAGAGAAAAATTGAGAGAGACAGAGATTAAGAATGGAAAAATGTCCATGTTATTGTAATTTAACTGTGTGGCAGGCATAGCCCATGAGGCTTCAGTGTTCTGAAGGAGCCCAGTGTACTCGAAAACACTAGAAAATTATTGGGCCTAAGAGTCATTCAGGTGACTCAGTGAGTGCTATTTGCATCTCAAAATCTGTGCAGTGTCCTTCCTCTGGAGCTCAGATCCTCATCTGTAACAAAAAGTGGTTGGACTTGAAGTTCTACTGGTCTCCATCCAGTTTTAGCCTTCTGAGCCTTCTATTGAAATTGGTAGGCCAGGGTATAGAAAGTTTTGGGGTAAAAGAAAACACTTCAGGGAGGGAAATGCCAAGAGAGAAGGTTTATTAGGTGGTAATAAGTTTATAATACAGCTCAGGACCTCACTGTGGTCTATGTCTACAAGGGTGGCACTGTAATTAGAAAGAATTTTAAAGGGAACATTCCCAGCCAGGAATAATATAATTTTAGTCTTTTATCCAAGCTTCTCGGTGCCTATGCACATGAACTTACTGAGCCCCACAGACTGTCAGAATGGGCTGTAAGTATCATTGTGTCTTTCAGGCAATAAAATAAGTGTTACCTCTGGGCTCCCAGAGTTACCCGCCACCCCTCCAGGGGTGGTCCCAGCTTCCCTGGTGGTCTGCAGTGGACTTCCAGGGGCCTGTGGTTTAGTCTCCTGGAGCAGTCATGCTTCCTCAATAGCACTGTCCCTGCTTATGCTTCAAAATGCTGTGCCTTCTGATGGTTTGCCAGATTCTAACACCATTCTTCTTGTTTCCTCTGTGACATTGTCTATGTCCACCCTCTCTCTCATTTTATGACACCAAATTATTGAACGTGTTAGATGGCATGAGTGTTCTCTGGTTCTGACAAGGTAGCCCTTTATTCTAAAGTGTTAGATTCTCTGGTTCATCCTGGCTTTTGGCTAATGCGATGGCCTGTAATGCTGAATTCAGACCTTCAACTGGGCATGGCTTTGTTCAGAAAGGTTAGCATAGAAGTCATCTCCTGTTAGAACAACACTTGTTTTTCTCATCCAAAAGGAAGTGTTGGTTGTCAAAATATCCTCCAGACTGTTCCCCTTTCTTGCCTAATAAAAGCCAAGAAAGGAAACCATGAAAAAAGGAGAAATTATTTGCAGGTCAAGGTTTGTTATTCAACATCAAGGTTTCCTTTTAGTGGGAAGACAGGAAAAGAACATACACCGGCCCACCCAAACAGTTTATTAATGTGCACATTTTTTCTTTTGTTATTGGCTGTTATTTCAAAGGCCCTTGAATGTATACATAGAGTCATATATTTTTTTAAAGTAGTAACTGTTTGCAGAATTTTATATTTTAAATTGAAGCTTCTATCTATTGGCTCAATTTTCAATAAAAGAACTCTTAAACCACAACAACCTGATATCCTTGGAAACTTTTTAATTTTTTCTTGTTTGTTTGACAATAAAATTTCACATCTGGGCTGACAAGCCTCGTGCCAAGTTTGAACCTAATGCAATTTCAGACGGATGAGCTATTATGTCCAGGCAAGCAAGAGAACTCAGGCTTCTAATGGAATTGCCTGACAGCCTTTTACCCACAACTTGCTGCTCTAATGACACCATAGCTCTGCCTAGTGACCAATGAACTCAGATTGCTGTTGTAGACCATCTTTCTAGAGAAGGGAATGTGCGTTTTAATTCACTCTTCATCAGTTAGTTACTGGGCAGGGCTCAAATATCTGGCCTTTTCCATTTATATAATCTGTGCCAATAAATGCTCTCATAAGCTTAGATGTGAGAGTCAAGTTAACAGTGATTAAATTTATTCAAACTAGTCTTTCTTCTGAGAGCTACTCCCAGATTAATTATTTCCTGTTCTCTTTCCTTTGCATACCAACACTACTTCATTCATTTTCTGTAACAAGCAAGCCCTCAAGATGTGTAATGGCTCAAATGTGATCAAGGTACATTATTTCTTGCTTATCTGAAGTCCAGAATGCGCTCTCAATTGGCAGTCTGCACCGTCTGCATCCATATTGATGCAGGAGCCTCGAGTCCTTCACCTGCAGCCCTGCCATCCGTCTCACACGGTCCTCTGTATCAACCCAGCACAGGACAAAGAGTGTGGCAAGTTACCTTGCGAGGTTCTAAAGCGCCAGGAGGAATGGAGCATCACATACTGCTTCTGTTCATATTTCCACAGCCGAGAGACAAACTGAACCATGAGGAAGTCTGGGAAATGCAGCCCAGCTCTGTGCCCAGCAGGAAGAGGAAAAGGGATTGGTGAACCATGACCTGGTCTCTGCCCCACCTCAGCTCTAGCCAAAGTACTGAATGTTACAGCACTCTGACCCCCGACACCAGCCTAGAGCTTATAAGGCCCCCCCCACCCCGCACAGGGACTGTAATAGAATCATGTCTACTCTTAGTTCTGATCCTGGACTCCGGGTGAATGAATGTGTGAATTTCAGCCAGAAGAGGAATAGTGTAGACATATTTTATGAATCTTGGACCTCCTCATTGTGAGAACAGACTGTGAGGCAGAGCAGATGTAGCTGTTAAGGTCATCTTTTGCAAAATTGAAAAAGCATTTTTGTCTTCTCTAATTATAAAAATAATATGTGCTCATTGTAAAAATTCAGAAACATGCTGAAAATATTTTAAGGGAGAAGATAAAAATCACCAATAATCCCTTTTCCCAAGGTATGCTAAAAATTTTTTGTTTATATAGTCTGGTAGATTTCTTATGTGCATAAAATTTAAATTAATTTATAACTGCAAAACAGATTACACTGTGTAGTATATACCCTTTTGAAATCTGCTTCTTTACTTAACAAGATATGTTATGAATATCAATATATGTAAATAAATATAGATCTGCATCCTATTTTTTGGTTACATATTAATTGATTATAAGGACATGCGTGAGAATAATTGTATAATACATTTAGCTTAGCTGAACAAGTGTTTGCCTGTTCACAAGACCTGGGATTATGTCTGTCTTATTTATCAGTTTATCCCCAGAGCAAGCCAAGATGTCTTGCTTATTAAATAAAATGTATAGGAGGCCATTGTTTCGGACTAGCCTCCTGCACCAGGCCCTCCAGCAGACCAGACCAAACCAGGAGTCACTCAAGTTAGGTGCCACCTAATCAAACTGAACTCTGAAACAGGACAGTTTTCAAAAAAAATAAACAAATAAAAAAAAATAAAAAAAACCAACCAGCCAACCAAACCAACCAGGAGATTTCCAGCAACCAATCAAGAGGGGCCCAGTTCACCTGAGCCAGCTTACTCAGGAAGTCCCTGCTGTTTTAACCCTATAAGGAAAGTAACTTTGAAACAACCAATCTGCTCTTCGGTGTCTGTTTCTGCTTTCCTCAGCCCTTTTCTGTAAAGCCCAACTCCTCTGCTCGGCTTGTCGGAACATTCATTCTATTTTATAGTGTTGCTCGATTCTAGAATTGCAAATAAAATCCAGTTAAGAACTTTAAACTAAATTTGTTATAATTTTGTCTTTTAACATGCTCATGATAGAGTAGTGCTCTGATTAAGCAGGCCTCCGCAAAATTGGGAGTGCCTCTCAGACTTTTGTGTGTATGTAGATCACACGGGGATTTTGTTAAAACACTGGTTATGATTCAGAAAGTCTAGGTGGGCTCCGAGATTCTGCAATTTTAACAAGCTTCCAGGAGATGCTTGTATTGCTATACGTCAAATAGCAAGGATCTAGACCAGTGGTTCTCAACTAGGGGGAATTTTGCTACCCAGGGGACATTTGGCAATGTCTAGAGATATTTTTGGTTGTTATGACTCTGTATGTGTGTCAGAGAAAGACAGAGAGATAGACAGAGAGAGAAAGAGATACTGGCATCTGGTGATCTACTAGGTAGAGGGCACGGATGCTGCTAAACATCCTACAACGTACAGAACAGTCCCCATGACAAAGAATTATAGTACATATACAGCAGCAATCTAAATGCATAGGAGATAAGTTAATTCATCACATACAATGGATGCTTTTGAGAATTCCAGCTGAATTGTTTTCCAGAACACTTATTTAAAGCTGATTGTTCTACAGTCTTGTTTCAGGGCTCAAGGGAAGTCAAAATCTCATGGTTTTATTTTTCTCCCTGTCTCCCTCTCCTTTCCTCCTTCCTTCCTTTCATGGAAAGAGCGATCTGAAATGATTGATTGATTGATTGAACTTTTTGGATGTAAAGAACTCCTTGAATGCTAAGTAAATAACTGATGGGAAAACATAGAACTCTATAGAATGCATGGATTATTTAGCTGGGGGATATTTAGAAGAGCGTTTTATAAAGCTGTCATCCTAATGGACCAGTCTTAATGCAGAGTTGTAGCCAACAAAACACAGTGTAGCCACCCAAAGGTACTCAAGATCTGTACTTGAATTTCTTGAACACCATGAAAGGGGTAATAGAACACAACAATTTTTTTAAAAAAAAATAAGCAAGCATTTTGTATTCTTCATTTATATATATATATATATATAGCTGTTCTCTCTCTTCTCTTGGTTCAAACATCCCTCAATTCCTCTGCCAGCCTTAACGCTCAGGCTTTTTATATTTTTTTCCCCAGTTACTTCCAATTCTGTGCCATAAAAGGCCAAAAGAACCAGCCTTGCTGAGAAGAATCTTCCTTCTTTTTATTAGGTAGCAAGTGACAAGATTCAGAATTCAAAGAAAAAGGAACTGGCCAGAATGTATTTTCAACAAACTGTCTTAGATTACATTTCTACTCAAGATACCATTAGGTAAAATTGCTCAGGCTTCTGCTGGTGAGACACCTTTTCTTGAATAATTCCAAAGGTCCAAACAGATCTGGAGAATCCTCCTTCCTAAGGAGGGTCTCAGAGAATTAGGTCTATTTAAGGCCACGGTCCATGGACACGACCTCAGCAGAATTTCTGTCTCTGCAAGGTGACCAGCCTCCTTCATCAAAAATGAATATTATTGGCATTGATGAAATCCAGTCACAACTCTTCCCTTCCCATTTGGCACTGAGAGGCAGACTTCCTCTTTCTATATACAGAAATATTATAAAGTAGCCAGCATGCCAAAATTGTCATGACCAGAGTGAGATGTAAACAGTGAGGAACACCTGAAGATTTCATTGCCTCGCCTTCTTCCAAGCCTGGCAGAGCCACGTGCTGCTGATGGCAGGTAACCAAGGGAGAAACATTGTCACTTTGCAGGTGACCAGACAGGATTGTCACAGGGCTCCTGACATAAAGCCAGACATATTAACACTCCACAGTGACTCTGATGTGCGGGCAGGGGTGAGAACTACAGATTAAAGGCTCTTGGCTGGTCAGGATGGTTTCATTCTTTTCCAGCATGGGTTGTGGCCTCATTTAACCGGGTGCCTTATCAGTCTACATGGGATGGATGTGAAGGTTAAGCTTATGGGTCAACTTGACTGGGCCATGGATGCCCAGAATAAATGTTATTTTGGATGTATCTGTGAGGGTGTTTCCAGATGAGACCAGCATTTGAACCAGTGGACTCAGTAAAGCAGACAGCCCTCCCCAGTGTGGGGGCCACCACCCAACCCACTGAAGGCCTGAATAGAGAGAGTAAAAGGTGGAGGAAGGAGGAATCCACCTCCGTTTTCTTCTTGTCTGCCTGCTTGAGGGGGGACATCCCATCTCACCCCATCTTCTCCTGCCCTTGGACCGGGATTTACACCATCTGCTCTCCTTGTTCTCAGGCCTTCAGACTCAAACCGAATTACACCACTGACTTTCCTAGGTGTCCAACTTGCAAACAGCAGGTCATGGGGAAGAGAGAGAGAGACATACATACATACGTACATATACACACACACATATAACACATATACACACACATTAACACATAAACACACACATATAACACATATACACACACACATAGAAATAAAATGTGTAGATCAGAGAATGGTTGAAAATATATATATATATGGAGAGAGAGAGAAAGGGGGAGAGAGAGAGATTGAGAGTCAGTCTCCAGTTATTTTTGGTTCTGTTTCTCTAGAGAGCACTGACTAATACAATGGACATCCTGTCTTTTCTAAGAAACTATGACTTCCAGGAGGCCACATGGCCCTGTTTCTCTGGTCTCCAGGTGTCTGGTATTTACCCTGGAGCAGAGCTTAAGTCCTTACAGTTGCATAATTCAGGAGCACTTACAAATATGACATTAGCTAGGGAATATTTGCTAAGCAAATTCATAGTGTAAATAAGATTAGAGGGAGCCAAGGAGTGGGCTTAAATGTTAAAATGCTGAGGACAAACTGTGCTCAAGCATTTTAAAGTCATCCATTAATACTTAAGTAATTTAAAATTAATTACAAATGCATTCTACTAGGCCATGCTTTGTTGGGGCTCGTGCATGTGTGTGTGTGTGTGTGTGTATGAGGCTAAAATAAGGAAACAACTGCTTTTCAACTGTTCTGTGATCCATACGTTTTATTTCTATCTCAAACATCCTCAACATACCAGCCTATAGATTTGGATGAAATGACATGACTACTACTACCCATGTTTTGGAAACCCCAAGACCCGAAATGTTCATACAGTAACTAGCATGGTCCCCTGCATATACTTGGAGCTTCCCAAACAGTGGCCTACATCCACCCAGAAGTTTCTTGAGGGCCCTTGCCCCTCGCTGCCCTTGCTCTCCACCTTCAGCCCCAGGGCCTGCTGCCCCCACCCTACCACAGTCGTGACCTTCACCACCTGCCTTGGCCCCTGCTATTTGCAGCTGCAGTCTCCCACAGACCCTTCCTCCCTGAACCACATTCCTGCCTGTGACCCAGGCCCTTTCCAGAGGGTCTCTGCCTGGCCCAGGTTCAGCTAATTCACCCTGGCCACCAGTGCCATCAGTCACCATGGGACTCTGACAGCTTCACAGTCTCTCATAAATTAGAAAGGAAAACATTCACTCCCTCTATGTCACTTTCAGATGCGGGAGTCTTGCAGAATGGTTCCTTGGGCCTCGGATTAGTACCAGGTTTATTGCAGCACCTGTCAGTTTACATGTCCAGCTCCTATTCTTCAAGGAATGGACAAATGACACAAGGCAGCAGGGATAGGGAGGGCTCCATACCCAGACACCCCCATGCTGCGTGGTCCAGAAATACCAACTCTGTTATGAACTGCAGACAGATCCTGTCACTGGATCTGGCCGGCTGGACCATTGTTATCTTTTTATTCCAGATAGTGAATTCTCCCTTGAGGCACCCACTCTTTCTCCCCTCTCCCCACACACCCACCACCACCTCATCTTTCCAAATATGTTTGCTCACATTTGAATCTCATTGAGGACATGGTTCCGGCAGCAACACACCCCCATGTTAATCTGTTGCTGCCAATTGATTTGGGGGTTGGGGTGGGGTGGAATGGGAGCAGGAAAACACAGGGTGATATCCAGCACATCTCACAATCAAATACATATTTAGTAACCTCAGATTTTAGCCCAACCAATACCCTTGTTATATACAGATTTATTTTAGCATTTTCTTTAGTCTAGGTAAGTGAGGTTATAAATTTCGAAGTTCATTCTGTAGTACTTATAGACTTCTACTCTAGTTACACTGACAGAGAGAACCCACGTTTGTTGGGATAATATTTTTTAAAATTAAGATGGGTTTTACATAAAACAATACAATATGTCAGTATGTATTTTTCTTAAAATTCTTAATTCCAAGTTTACTCCAATTTCTCAGATCTTTATTTAGATAGCATTCCAAGAGAGCTATGGAAAAATAATTAGGGGGAAACTAGAATATTACAAGTTGAAGTCTTTGAGCACCACCTCCTACCCTTCATCCTCAAAAAAGGCTTTCCTTGGAATGTTTA
Source organism: Lemur catta (assembly GCF_020740605.2). Taxonomy (NCBI): domain Eukaryota; kingdom Metazoa; phylum Chordata; class Mammalia; order Primates; family Lemuridae; genus Lemur; species Lemur catta. Next base: position 46,784,345 of record NC_059139.1, read on the forward strand.
GGGAGCTAGAAAAAGAATTATCTAGACCTTGTCTTTGATTGATTGGTTTTTCCAGCTACAATCTTGCCCTTAAGATTTTACCTTCATCTATGGTTTCAACTATCACTCCTATGAATATGATGTTCAGTCTGTCTCTCAAGCTTTGATATCAGCTGAACCTTGGATATGTGACTCTCGGGACCACACCTAGCAATCCTTCCCCCTTTATCTAAAGCTCAGTAGCATAATGTCTCATACCAGATTCACTCATTTCCTTCTCCCCAAACCAGGTCTGTCTCCAGACTTGTTCATTTCAGCCTGTCTTTCTATTTTGTAATTTCAGTTATTATAAGAGACTTTGTAAATATCTTTCAAAGCACGGGGAGGCTTTAAAAAAAACTTGCTTCTTCCCTACTACTGAGGTAGAAGTGTTTCCATTTCTTTTATTGCCCTTCTAAGGGAAGGAACAAAGCTGAAAGATAAGCAGAAGATGTTGGTGGCTGCAGAAAAGACCTTGAAGGAAGGAAGCGCCTATCTCTGTTGGCTGAGATGGTGACTGGGCAAGGATCCAGTGCCAGATGCCATTTTGGCATGGGGTCAGTGGCCTAAAGCCATTGCTCCCACATTCCCAGCATTCCAGGGGAGCAGGGTGCGGGGGTGGTAAGTGTCTCCCGTCAGCATGGCCACATGCAGATGAGCAGTAAGAACGCAGATGATGTCACCAAGCACAGCTGCTGCAATGTCTGCTTTGGAGTTTTGCTCACAGCCTGGCTTTGGCCTGAGCACATTCTGTTGAAGTCTTTGAGCACATTCTGTGCTTTCTGGCTTTTTCCAGACCATGCTTTCCTTCTCCCACCCTTTTACCCCTAAGTGGGAGGCTATAGCTGCTGCTGGTCACAGCCTATTCTTCATGGTCTCTATCCATGCCAATGTCAAGAGTGAGAATGTGGACTGACAGCTGACACTGACTGGCTCTTTGTCTTCTTGTTGAATGGAACATATTAGGGGTAGCTGACCTATCCCAATTTTTCCTTTTATATTAGTCTTCCAATTTCTAAATTTCTCTTAGTGGCTGAGAACACAGACTCTGTCGCCAGGCTATCTAGTCCAAATCCTGTCCCCACCATTTTACCAGCTATATAATGCTGAACAGATTACTTAATCCCTTTGTGCCTCAGTTTCCTCATCTATTAAAAGTGGATAATAATAGTTCTTATCTCATAGGGTTATTGTTGGAATTAAATAATTTAATATGTGTAAAAAACTTAGAATAGTGCTTGGCCTATAACAAGTGCTAGCTATTATAATTTTTATTGCTGAGAAGGTATTAACTCCGCAGCAGTGATCCTTACCACAGTTGAAATACTATCATTTCTAAAAGAGGCGTTTATTAACAATAACATTTATGTTAGCTAAGTTGTAACATATGTTACAATTTTAAGGCGGTACCTTCACTATCTCACTAAATCCTGTGAAATAATAAAACGGGTTTTTGTTTTCACCTAATGTGTAAGTTTTAATAACTTGTCTAAAATCACAGAGTTTTTAAATAGTAGGGTCAAAACTCATACTACAGGCTTTCTAACTGCAAATTCTATGTTCTTTCTACTATGTCAAGCTGCTTCAAATTTTTATTGATCCATTCAATCAATATTTGTTGTGTGCTGACTTGGTACTGGAACAGGTAAAATACAGTGGGGTGTGATGAAACAGTAGCTGCCAACAAGAAGACTCAGGGTAGGAAACTGACATAACTATTCACCCAAGAGTTGTCCTCTTCATATGTATACAATTCAATTGTTGTAAGTTGAATAATGGATTGGGTAAGCTTACTATTTAAAGAAACTTTTTTTAAGAAAGTGACCTCCTAAATCAGTCAGGTTTTGGTGAGAAAATCAGAAAATCATTCTAGATAATTTAACATGAAGGGGATTTAATTCAGAGAATTATGAGCCTTTAAAACAATGAGAAGGACCGGGGAAGTAAAAGGCAGAGAACCTCTCCTGCCTTTGAGGAAGTCACAAAGTGCCTCTAGTAGCTCTGGAACAGGCAGATAATGGGAATTCACGGCAAACCTCACTCACATCTTCCACAAGTCCATGCACTGCTGCCAGAGGGAAGGTAATGATGCCTGCTCTCTTCTGCCATTTAAATCTCACATCAGTGCCGTTCACTGGCTGAATCTGAACCAGAATTCTGCTGGCAGAGGGGTCTGGGAAATGTGGTTTCTAGGCATCCAGCTCTGTGATGCAAGGGAATGGGGTTAGAAGGGCAAGGACTTTGCAGAATATCAGTAAACACTGTGCAGCACTTTCCCGTGGATTTGTAAAATGCCTAACGATGGAGGTGATTCTCTTCCTCAGAGCCAGTAAAGGGACTAAAAGTTTTCCCTTGGTCACCATCTTAATGGCATTGAAACTTCACAGACGTATTGCTTTTGCGACACTGTCTCCATATATTGGGCACCCATAAAGGAGAATGTCCATTTGAGTTTCAGAAAATCCTGGGGCTTGAGATGTCACTTGTGATAGATGATAAATATGTGGGCGATTTGCAAGCGGTAGTCAGGGCAAAGCCCTCACATGTGCATTGCTCATGTGGATGTTCAGCATTGGCGGTGGGTCCTGTTCCTGTGAATGGTGATTTAGAAACAAGCACCCGATTCCCATGAGGTTCCTGCTGATCTCTCTCTGTGCTGACTCTCTCCTCCCTTCGTGAGACTTCATTCCAGTCTCCCAGTCTCCAGGCGCACGTGCCCCGGCAACCCTCCTCCCTCTTCCCTCCTCCCTCCTTCCGCCCCAGTGCAGCCTAAGCCTCTAGGGGTAGGGCTTTCCCTCTGTCTTCCCTCCCATTCCAGGCTAACACAGCGGCCTGATTTTCTTCTAGGTCTCAAAGGCTTTTCTTCTCTTGACAAAACCTGGCTCTAACAAATAAAAAATGTTGGCTTTCAAAACAACTATTTCTGGTAAAAGCTGCAAGAGCTTACTTTGGAAGATGAAAACTGCACGTCAAATATTTCTCTCTAGAGATATTTCCAGAAACAGACCCACACATATAGAGTCACTTGATTTACGACAGAGGCACAATTCAATAAGAAAAGGATGATCTTTTTTTATATGTCATGTTGGAACAATTAGATATCTATATGGAAAAAAATTAACCCCAACCTCACGCCATACTTAAATATTAATTCAGGATGGACAATAGTCTTACATGTGAAATAAATTAATAAGTATTCTAAAAGAAAACATGGAAGAGTATCTTCATGACCTTGGAACAGGCAACAGTTTTTAAAAATCAGGACACAAAAAGCACTAGGCATCGAAGAAAATGCTAGTCAATTGGGCTTCATTAAAATTAAGAACTTAAATTTATCAAAAGGCATGAGTAAGAGAGTAAAAAGGAAAGCCACAGACTGGAAGAAGATGTTTGCAATATACATGTCAGATAAAACATCAACATCTGTGATATATAAAGAATTTCTATGCATCAATAAGAAAAAGAAAAATAATTGAATTTAGAGAGAGAGAAAGAAAGAGACACTTGAAAACACACTACATAAAAGAGACACTATATAAAGGGCCAATAACGACATAGAAGAGTATTCAGCATTATTAGTCATCAAGATAACATGAATTAAAACCACAATGAAATACCATTATACACTTGACAGAACACTAAAATTTTTAAAAAGATGACAAAACCAAGTGTTGGCAAGGTTGTAAGCAAGTAGAAATCTCATACATGGCTGGTGGGAGTATAAAGTGGTACAATAACCTTGGAAAACTTCTTGGCAACATCCACGTAAGCTAAACATACATTGTTTTCCTAAATATATGCCCAAGAGAAATAAATGTTTACATCCAACAAAAACATTCACAAAGTTGTCCACAGAAGCTTTATTCATAAGAGTCAGTAACTGGAAATCACTTGAATATCCATCAACAGTACAATGGATATATAGTGATATATTTATACAGTGAAACACTACACATCAATAAAAAAAAAGAAGGAACTACTGTTCCATCAAACAACATAGATAAATCTCAAAGACATTATGTTGAGTGAAAGAAACCAACAAAAAAGAGTACATCCTGTAAGATTATATTTATATGAAGTTCAGGAACAGACAAACTACTCTATGATGATAGATGTTAGAATAAAAGTTACTCTTGAGAGTGGCTGTGTGTTAATTGGGAAGGGGCCAAGGGAGCCTCCTGGAGTTTGTGGGAATGTTTATATCTTGATCTGGGTAGTGGTTATATGGGTACATACGTTTGTCAAAATCCACTGCATCATACACTGGAGATTAGTGCACTTACTGTAGGCATGTTACACCTCAATTTATTATAATAAGAGGAGAAGAGTAGATTTGGGAAATTTAAAAAGATAAACATCACATTCTTGCCTCTCTTTTTTTTCTTTTTATTAACAGTTTTAATTCTTCTCCAAGAAATGTGAACACCTCTGACTGACTTAGAGAAGAGCTACAAACAGGAGAGTCTGGAAAAGAAAAGAGCACACACTTGCTTTTTCTTGCCACCTATGGAGAGAACTGCATGTACCAGGATAGGTGGTTGAAAGGCAAACGAAGAAAACAACCCTAGTCGGGCTGCCCCGGGTAGCCCTACCGCCTCGTGTGTGCTACACACACAGGAGACATTTGCTAATTTTCTGACTGAGTGTTTATAAGCAGACGTGGTCCCGTTAAAGCTTAAGGAAACAAGCCTGACTGCATCAACATGCACAGCTTATTTCACAAGCTGCCCTAGAAGGGACTTCGCCCCTGCATGCAGGGCCAGGTGCCAGGCTCAGATTGGCCACTCTCCCTTGGCGGCACTTTGGACAGCACAGCCTTCCTCATAGAGACAATGCGTTCACCTGATGTTGCCTCTTGAGCCTGGGAAAGTCCCTTCAATGTAAACTTCCTGGCATGTCTCCCAGTGCCCCTCCTGCTTTGCTTGGTGGCCTCTGGGTAAACTAGACAGGCTACATTTGAACAGTTCCGTCATCAGCAGACAAGCTTATCTCAGTCTAGCCACAGACTTAAAAGTACCTGCACTTCGTGTTTTGGAAAATCCATCCTGTGTCTACAGAAATGAACATCCCCTCCTATGAACTCCCAATAAATATCTGGAAGATCTCAAGGAGTGAACCTTGGCTGACCTGCTCATGCACATCTTTGAAATCCCTCCCTTCCGCACTTTCTGTGGAGTCAGGCGAGGGGTCTGAAAACCCTTGAACACTTTTGCGAACCATAAATTCAGAGAACTGTTAGTTTGGGGATTTGAGGAACAGATTTCAGGAAGTAGCAAGGAATAATCATGTTTTGGGTCATTTCATCATTGTCCATTCCCAAGGGTTTACATATGTTCTTTGCCTATATCCCTACAGATCTGCATTTCCTGTTGGAAGGAAAAGAATCCAGTCAGTATTCAATTTGCAAATGATATTAATCAAAATTGTATTTTAAGTGACAGCTCGTGGTAATGTGGGGATAGCTCCACCTCTTACAGAAGATCTGTTTGTCTGCTTGAATATGAACATAAAGCAATGCATGTCCTCTCTGCATAAAGAATCATCTCATAAATATATATTCTTTTCCCATATGGCACGTTTTTTAAGCCCTGGTTATGTGTGCATTCAGAGGAACAGCAAGCAGTAGCTTTGAGCAGTATGACCAAGTTCATGCTATTTTAAGATTCTAAGAGTTTGACCTTAGCTCAGAGTCATACTTAAAATTGATCATTTCTATGTCTTGCAATTGTAAAATGGTAATTCTTTGCTTGATGAGTTTATTTTATCATCTCTATGGGATAGACTAAATGGAGATAGTGAAAATTAGGAAAAGAATCATTTCTTTCTCTGTGTAGAGTTCGCATAATTTGCAAGTTTTGGGTTCTAGCCTAGAAGTAGAATCCTTTGGTGTGTGAACTTGTTTATTTTGGTCAAAATGTGACTGCAGGGGAAAAGGATTAGAACATTTTTGAATGACTTCCAAAAGCATCTTAGACATCAAAAGGGTTATATAAAGCAACATTTTAATAATTTAATGTAAATGAACCAGAAATGGATATATTATATTTCTTTCAGATGTACACAGGGCTTAAAAATAAAGGGGAAATGCTTACAGATACGGTTTCTGATTTTATTGAACCAAAAATGTTTCTAAGACTGATTCTATGCTGGATAGAATTATAGCAGAATAGCTTTGCAAAAAAAAAAAAAAAAAAGTAATTTGGTATATTTTTAACTCATAGAGTTCCATATTATTCTATATCCACGTTGTTTAAATATAAATCATCTCTATTCATTATTGAAAATGCCGAGGGTACCATGGTAACAATGGATTTCATTTTCTTCACACTAAATAGCAACTTACAGCAACTCTGAAAATACAGAGTGCAAAATGTGGGTGTCAACAGAAATTCCAAGGATATATTAAGGTGGAGGTTGCAAGCTAGTGGCTTATGGGCTGAAGCTCTTCTACATTTATGTTTTATTTGGCCCAGAGAGCCTTTAAAATGTTTTGAAATTATTTACTAGCATTTTAAAGTCAGGTAATTTAATCAAAAGTTAAGATGTCTAGCTTCTCAACAGTAGAAAACCTGGTTACAGCAAATCAGATAGCTTCATGGCAGCCACCAGCAAGAGCTGAGGTGCAGACGGAATGTGGGTTCTCTAGTTTGCCACAGCCCCTCCTCAGCTGCTTCCATAGGTCACATCACCTGCCTGGACCTATAGGCTTTGAGTGTGTGATCGTTACTGAAGAGTAGAAGTAGAATGCAACACCCACTGAAAACTGAATCCTTCTTAGGGAAGATATGGTGTAGTCCTGCTCTATGTTCTTCAAATAAAAAAATCAACTCTGAATCAATCAAGGCTTGAATAATTCCCAAATGCAAATTCTTCACTTTACCGCCACTCCATCCCAGATCTCCCAGCTTACTATTCACAGACTCTGCAGCAGAAGGGCAGGAGAATCACAGTGGGCCACATTTCTGGTAAATACCTTAGCTGTTGATACAGCTGCTGAAAGACATGGCCCTTGAAAATAAAATTGAATTATGGAATTAACTATGACAATTAATTCTCCAAGTTCTATCCTCAGCCACTGAGTATTAGAAGTTACATATTTCACTGGGCTAATTAATTATTGCCTGGAATCTTTGGTAGACATAAGGTAGCAATTAGTTCTGATGGTCCAAGTTTTGGGCTGGTTAAGACATTGGCATAAGGAGGACAAGTTAATGAGATTGGACCAGTCACATATTATGGCTGCAGAAAATACACTTAAATCAAGTCAACCACCTTGCACAAGTAGACTGTTTATCATAAGGAAAGAGGAGTGTACTTGAATTATTACTATTAAAAAGTATACCTGAATTATTATGAAAACCCATCATCATTATGAGTAAATAACTAAAAACACAGTTGTAAGTAGAAAGGTATCATTTTATAACAGCGTTGGCTTATTTATACTTGCTTTACAAGTTTTATTTGAGTAAAATGGGTAAGGCTATGCAATATGTCCAACTTTATAACTATAAGGCAACCACTAATTACATCCTAGAATCAGCTCATGTATTATAGGAATGCCACAACCACAAGGTTATGACTTATGGCATCTAGACCAAGCTGACATGTGATTGATGTTAGTAGAACTCAGTGCTAAAAACAAAAGTTTATGTCCAGAGTTTGCCAGGATTCACCTTCCTGGCATGAACTAAAGTCAATATTTGGTTACAAATCTCTTTCTTTCCAGCTAAAACTGATGTAGACAAGACTCACTGTTGCCACCACTGTACAAGGACAACATTATCTGCTCTACTTGTGCTCCTCCTTGACCTTTCTTGGTTTCAAACCTTACCACTATTGCTCCTCAAAAAATTCTCTTGAATTTCCCCTTACTCTCCCTTGTGCAGATGTTAGCTGTGGGGCAGTCCTTTGTGTCCCTTCTCAGTGACAGTCCTAGCGGAGTGTCAAAAAGGTTGGTGTGGAAGTCAGACCCTGAGGAGATCAGAAGTTGTGATTTGCTGTCATAACTGGAGACATCTCTTTGTGTCTCCATTCTAGATTCAGTCAACACATATTATGTACTCCAACCAGATGTAATTCCTGAGCTATGACATTCAAATTATTTAGCTATTTCTCAATATCACCAGTGATGGGAAATGAAACCCTCATTCGGCAACCTTTGCTATTATATTATATTTCACATAATGATATACTTTTTCATGGCTAGTTAGAAATTTTTGCACTTATATTTATTGACTTAACACTACTCATTAACTTTTTTGTATTTCTGAGAGCTTCACAAAAACATTATCATGGATAGTAATCAAATGGCCCTTTGGATGCTCTTTTATTTTCTTTCAAATGAGTTGAATCCATTTAGCTGGAATATTTTTGATGCATGCTTTGTTCCCAAATGGAGAAACAAGGTCATTCCTTTGTTATTTTAAATACTTTGTTCCATCCAGAAACACAAATTTGCTACTTTGTCATTATCAATTTGTGATGTGTGTGCAGGTCATACCTCATGGATGGTGTTCTCATCGTCAGCTCTCCCAGACTATCTCAATCATCACCACAGTCGTCCAGAGCTGCAGAATGATCTATATAAGACAAGAGTTTCCAACCACTTAGGCTGGCAGCTGAGGAGTCAGATAAGGAAGCACAGTGCCACTGTCATAGTGTCCCAGTGTGATGGAGTTAGCATAGCACCATGCTGGTGTACATGACTCAGCCTCCTCAGTCATTCAGATTTCCAGGGCCTGACTTAATGAGGCTCTTTGTGCATCCATAGAACCTTCCAACACAGATATCTTTCTGGGCCCTTCTATAACTCAGCATCACAATGGAGAGAAGGAGAAAATTGTAGAAGGTGTTGGACTCTAGAAATATGGACACAAGAAAAAAGCCAACAGAGCGTAAGAGAAGAAAATTCTGCCACATTCTCTCACGATGGATGGTTGGTTACTTTGAGTTTGAGTATATTGTAATGGAATCCGATGTACCATGGGGTTAACCTGAAAGCTCATCACTAATGGTTTTAGTTAGAGATGAACCTCACAGAGAAAAGGGATGCTCAAAGATTTTGAAACGTGTATAATGGAGCAGAGAAATAAGTGTGTATTAATTTGGACCTCAAACACAATAGCCACTTATACCTATTTTTGTGAATGTACCTTCTGCCAAAAGTCACAAAAAATACAATTGAGATAAATGTTCAGGTGAGAAGCTCCTGGAAGCAATTTCCACAGCACACAGCATCAACAGGAAGAGCATACTTTAGCTTTGCAATCTGCATCCGCGGCTTTCACCCTGTGCAACAGTCTGGCCAGCTCCCAAGGACTAGACTTGGTTTTTACCCCTGAGTATAAATTAGCACAGCACACTGGCTGCAGGAATCCAGAGCTCAGCTCAGACTCAGCTTTCCTGAACCCCACCACGCACTGCAGCCAGGTCTCTTAAGCCCACCAGCTAATTAGGCTAACTTCCTGAGGGGAGACTTTCAAATGTTTGGAGATTGTGCCATAGACATCAGTCTCATACCCTACTGAGATGGTAGGCAAGGAAAGGGTCATATCAACTCTAGAAGTCTCAGATATAATAGCTAATTTTATAAACCCATTATTTATTTAATTCCTACAGGGTATAAGGCAAGTCTAAGACATGGAATTATATTAAATCTTTTATCTTTTGTTGGAAAAGGCTGTTAAATAAAAGAATTATTTTTATCTGACTCAGTCAAAAAAATGTCCAACCTAAAACTATTTCAGAAGCATTAAGCTAGTCCATATTAAGTATAATTATTAATAGATTAATTATTCATTTTATTGAGAGGAAACTAAGACTAAGACACCATCCTGACACTGTTACCTTTTTTGCATTGTGGGAAATTTAAGAGGAAAATTATAGTTGGAACAAACAAATTATATGGAAAAGAACCTCAGTTATCAGCAAGACACCTTAAAAATAATCTGAAATATTGCTCTTAGGAAATACTAAAGGATTAGCAGGAGTCAGGGGTTTGGGGAAAACAGTAACTATTTTCCATTGTCAGAAATGCACACTGGTAATGACATGAAATGTGAGGATGGCTCTGGGTTCTCACAAGGATGTAAGAATACATGATTGAATGTTAAAGTGTTAAAGTTGATCAGGAAGAAGTCAGAGGTCTGTTGTCAACTGGAGTGGAGAATTAAGTGGCAGCCTATAGAAGCCCCGTAGATGCCATTCCAAATAACATTAAATTAACTGGGAAAAGAACCTAATGAGCCCTTCTACCTAGAGTTGTAAAGAGAAACCTGTGCAGTGAAAGCTAAGGTTAACTACAGCTTAAGTTTGATAGATTAGAGAAAGGGACTGAAACCAGTAAACTGAGGTAACAGAAAGACAAATTACACAGTATTAGTGAAGAAAAGAATAATTAAATTTACAGCAGAGCAGCAGTCAGTGGGGGCTGAAGAAACACCTCGAGATTTATGGTGAATCATCAACTGAACACATGTGAATGATGCTGCCTTTGCTGGCAGCTGCCATGTGACAGGTGCGGGGGTGGGGTGGATTGTACCCTGGCTGTGCAGGCCTCACCTGAGGGTAAACTGATGAAAGTAATTGACATTAAAAAAGGTTTAAAGTATTAATACGCAGAGAAAATAGGAAATACATGGCCGTATCTAGGCCAGAGAAAAGAACACTGATAAGTGGGGTCTTTGCAACTCCATGAGTAATCCCCCTGCAACATTATCTATAGACACATGCATTATTTTTCAAATGTATGCACATGGAAGCATGATGAAGTCAAGAACAGTGAATGCAACCCATTCTACTGATGATGGCCATTTAGATAATCTCCAGTTTGGGGTTATTATGGATAGTGCTGCTATGAATATTATAGCATATTATATACTTCTATTATAGTATATTATATCTTCTGATAAACATGTGAATTAATGTCTATTGGGTACAGCCCTATAGGTGGAATGGCTGGCTAATGTGGTATACATATATTCAGATTTAATAGATACTGCCAAACATTTTTCTGAAGCGGTTTCAACAATTTACACTCCTTAGAAGTATATGAGAATTCTGGTGGCTCCACATCCTTGCCAACACTTGATATTTTCCATCTTTTCCATATTAGCCATCCTAGCAGCTATAAATGGCTATAAATGAGTGTTAAGCTCAATGTGATTTAAACATGAAGCAGTTTTTTCTAGCATCCACTTTCAACCATACTTTTAAATCCTATTTTCCAATTATTTAATGATATGGTGGGGGAAAATCCCATACATTTTAGAAGATTTTCAGATATTAAACATATTTAATAGTTTGGTTCAATTTAAAATGTCAATCACTCTCTGATTCAGAGCCCTTTTTCTCCTTCAGTGCAGACTAGACTTGTGGCTTATAAGGGGGTTGGAGTGGAGAGGCATGTGGTCTGCTCCTTACAGACTAAGCTCTCCTCGCTTGTCTAGGTTCTAGTTTTAGTTAGGGAGCAGGGAAGAGGGATGGAATTAAAAAAAAAGTCATGCTAATTAGCTGTGTGTAGTCAGAATCATCTCCTGTTGGATGTGGTTACTTCTCTGGCTACCACTAGCATGGTATATTGGGGAATACACCTGATCCTTGTTCCTGGTTCTTGAAACACACTGGCCTCAAAAACCCTTGGAATTTCCTGAGTGATAGGAATATCTTTGTTATGCTAATGAGGTGACTCTGGTGGGTCCCTTGACAGCGTTAGGATAAGGGCTGGTCACCAGAAAGACCAATCCCATGATTAGGGGATTGGAACCTCGAGCCTGCCTGACTTCCAGGGAGGGGAGAGGAGCTGGAGATTGAGATAAATCACATGGTCAATGACTTAAACAATGAAGCCCCAATAAAAACTCTGGACACCAGTGCTCAGAGGAGCATCCTAGCTGGTAAACATCCATGTGGCTGGAGGGTGATGTGTCTTGACTCCACTCCCTCCCAGACCTTGCCATATTATATGTGTATCCTTTCTAATAAAATTGTGATGGTAAGTAGGGTGCTTGCTTGAGTTCTGTGAGTCACTCTAGTGAATTACCAAACCTGAGGGAGTTGTGAGAACCCTCTAATTTGTAGCTAGTTGGTCAAAAATGTGAGTGACCTGGGGACCCCACATGTGGCTGACATCTGAAGTAAAGGAAGTGTCGTTGGAGACCAAGCCCTTTTATGCTAACTCCAGAGGGTTAATATCAGAACTGAATTCAGTGCACCCCAGATGGGGTAGAAGTGAAAGAACTGGTTTGTCACCAGTTGTCTCCATGTCTGGTGTCTAAGGCTGCCTCTGTCATGGAGTTGCAGAGTGAGTCCCACAGAAGCTTGTGAGGCCTTTCTAGGACATGCAGGACCTAGCTCTAGCTTGACCACTTTCACCTCCTTCAGCTTATCAGTGCTTTGCTGCTGGAATGCCCTGAATGGCAGACGATCCTCTTAGGAGGGAGACTGACAATGCAGATCAAGTCTAGGTCCCTTCTGCTGTGTCCCTGAGGTCCCCCCCTCTCCCTGCCATCTCTCTCCAAGTCTTTCTGTTCTGCTGTGATGACACAAAGGCAGGCCAGCCAGCCGACTGGCTAAGCACATGTCCTATCTGGAGTACGGAATGCCAGCCACCTCTTCTTGTAGGTACCCCAAAGTCTTTAAAAACAGTTCTCTTGGGCCTCTCCCACTCTCCACTTGAATTAAGGAAAGCAATTCATTTCCCTGCGAAACACTCATACCCCAGAAAGTTTAGGTTTCCAGCAACTCTCTCTCTTCCCAGTCTCTTATACGTGCTGGGAGGGATTCTTGACTGGTGATGGTAGGGCTTGCTCTGCCAGCTGTTAGTAAAACCTGCAGGGAAGTGCCTACCTTTGTGAACAGCTCTCCCTAGAATGTAGGACATTCACTTAGAACCTCTTGTTTTCACCTTTAGGCCTTTGCCATTATTCTTGGACAAAGAGTCCTTTTATGAAATAACAAACAAACAACAACAGGCCAGATCAATCAACAAATATAACGTTAAGCACTAAACTATAGAATGAAAATGGTAAATAATCACAGGATTAGTGGCGAGGGACCTTAGTCAATTAACAGAGGTTAAATATCTATAATAAGAGACAGAGTTGGAAATTGTAGATGAGAGAGAATTTGTCCTCATTGGGGACGAGATGTAATTCTACGTTGGCAGTTTATACAGTTTTCCTTCCCGCTTCCCTCATTGTAGCAGCGCTAATTACAGGCAGGGGAAGGTGAACTCTGCATAACTAAATTGGATTATTTTTATTGTTTCCACAGGACCCACACCATGTGGGGAATGTTTGTTCCGGGAATATGCTGTGTTTGTATTCATTTCATCCAATTGTCCACAAGAGTGATTGGATTTTATTTTCTATGGCTTTAATACTATGAAATGTGCTTGAAGTATATTGGTTTTAAACAGGATATGAATGTGAAAACTCCTGAGCTATATCCGTTTGTACCGTCCTCCCATGTACTTGTGTTCTGTCATCATTTTATTAAGTTGATCTTCCCTCTTGCTTTCTCATCCAGCTTTTTAAAAAATATGAAAGCCTGAAGCCCATCTGTGAACCCCTGCCATTGGATTTGGGCCTCAGCTTGTCTACCCGGTGGTCATTGCCCAGGTAAGGAGCATAATGTGTCACCTGGATCCCGTCCCACTGTGGGGCTGGAAAGGAACAGGACAGCAGGCAGCAGAACCTCCTGGATGGGAGCTCAGGCTTGAGCTGGATTCACATTTGGGGGTCACCGCTTAGCAGCTCTGTGACCTTGGGAGGTTGCTTACGCTTCCTGAACCTCCATTTTATTATTTGTACAATGGCAATAAAAATACTACCTCCCTAACAGGGCTGTTGAGGGGATTAGATGAGAAAATGCATGTAAATCCCTTAGGACGGTGCCTGACACATAATAGTGCTTAATAAATATGACCGTATTCTGAATAATGGGGCAGGGTCGGGGAGGAGAAGGAATGTTCTCAGTGAATGTGTATAGAGTCATCACAAATTTTATACGTGCTATAGCGTTTTTGTGGACTGTGCTGTCTCCAAGAGGGATCTATAGCTTTTCATTAGGTTGGAGGGCCTTCTCCGTGAAGAAGGAAATTATCTCATCAGGGTTCACGTTCCGCGGTTGCAGTGCCTGCTGATGTTGATTTAGCTCACTTACAAAGCCACACACCATGAAGCCTCATTCATCGCCCTCCGCATTAGCTTATTAATCCTCAGGTTATTTCTCTACAGTTGAAGGGCATATTTGCTTTCCAGTGGAGGCACCAAGAAGTGAAATAGCGTGATCCAACCGGGCCAGAAAGGGCTTGACTGAGTCAGCTGTGTTGTTCCTACAGCCCACCGTAGTTGGAGGTCCCATTTGCACTGAGGAATTTTTATACCTAAAATTGGTATTTTAATTGTAGGTGTTTTATTTGCTAAGTGAGAAAGAGGCAGTGGGGGATAATAGAGTATAAACCGAACCAGTCATCACTTTGGATTTGAGTCCCCTCCTTGTCACTCACGTGACTGGATGCAATTGATCAGACAACCTCTCCAGCTCTCATTCCCAAGGCAGGATCAGACAGGAACAACCCTGAAGTCCCCTTCTGATGCAGACTCTTCATGCTTTTGCAGAAGGGAGATGACTCCTAATGACCCTAAAATCTTATTAAATTAGAGGAAATTTTAATGTTAGAACTTTCTTCTTTGTCATTAAACACTATTAAGCAAGTTTCGCCCCCTTAGCAAGTGATAAACAAGCACTGCCCTGGGCATCTTCAGACCCAAAGGAAGCACAGGGAAGCAGTCAGAGACGTCTTGACTGTACCAAGGCTGAGGATCCTGCCCTGGGCCCACCCGACCCTCTTGGCTTTTCCCTGATGCTGTGGGTGGTGCTGCTTCCTGCAGAGCTTCCTGGCAGCTGCTGTTTTTGGATCTCTGTGTCTGTGGGTTGCCAAAGGCAGTGAGCTCATGGCATGGCTGTCTGGCCGAGCATTTGCCTCCAAGATCTCTTGTCTGTAAGGGCCTTTCTCCATTCTCCTTCCAGGCAAAGGTACAGCTGGCTTCGGTAGCCTCTAACTGTAGTATAATCATGCAACTGTTCTCTGAAAACATTGGGGGCTCAGTTCTGCTCTCCTCGGCATACATATATGCACCCTGACAATGCCTGCAGTTGTCTGGTAGAGCTGCACGTGGTCATGTGCCACCATTTCTCATGAATCTATCACATAAGGGAGAAGCTGAAGAAAGCCAGTCATCTGCAAGTCTGCATCCATTGTCCCAAAATGCCGCTTTCCCTGTATTCTGAGTTTTTAAGGGGGATGTCCTGGGGTAATTCTGCACAGATTTTAGAGGCTGGGTCTTTTTCTCTCATGGTTCACTGCAGAAAGAGGATGCATTCCAATTTTCCTGATCTCCCAACAGCCAGCTTTCCTGTAGGCCAAATACGGAGCTTTTCAGACTGGAAATTTCAGTGTCTGATGGGGGAAGAAAGTGAGATAATAATAGTACTAAGAGTCACTTCTGTTTAGGCATGTTGTAGATTGAGCATCTTATGGGTCAAGGACTCCTAATATGATCACCGTGTTAGAGATTAGAAAACCAGGGGCCTGAAGAAATGCCTTTCTCAAGGATGCAAAGCTCATAAGTAGCAAAATCAGAATTTGAATTAAGGTGAGTCTAGCTCCAAAGCCAAGAGGGAAGGTACTGATGGCAGGGGCTGATGCTTACAGGACAGACAACCTGCAGCCCAGGGAACCACAGGGAGTCTCGTTTTATAGACACTTATTGTCCTTACACAGGGCATGCCAGAGTGCCCTGCTGTGTTTGTTGATTCACTTGTGCAGTCACCTCCGAAAGTTCTTACCAAGCTCCTGTTTGAGGCAATTTGAGGGGATATAAACCCCGCCCAGTGCTGGAGAACAGACTGGCCTTCTGATGAAACTGCTGTAGAAAGTGCTCCTTCATCGTGCAGAATAGTCCCTAAAACAAGCTGTAGGAAAACCCTACAGGGCTGGAGCCAAGTGCCCCATGGAAGAATTAACCCAGTTTTTTGCACCTGTTCTGTTCTAGACTTCTAGCCTCTACTTCCTTCCCAGATTTTTCCATAGGTCTTAATATTTCTTTCAAGTAACTTTTTATTGAAGTACAGTATGTGTGTGTGTATACACATACACACACACAAAAGCGCACATATCCTAAGAATGCAGCTTGAGAACTTTTAACAAATCAAGCACACTTGTACTAAGCAGCACCCAGCCTGAGAAACCAAACATTAATAACACCCCAGAAGCCCTACTCTGCTCCCCATCCACAAAGATGACCACTATCCTGACTTCTGCCACTGCAGATCAGTTTTGGTTGTTTTGCATTTTATAAGTACACTGTAAGTATGTATAAGTAGACTGATACATATGTGCTTTAGTACATCTGATTTCTTCTACTCAGCATCATCTTTGCAAGATTCACCCGTAGTGTTGCACAAAGTTGTAGATATTCATTCTCATGGATATCAAGTAAGAAGTCCATTATGTGAAAATAGAAATTTTTATTTATCCACTCTTCAGTTGGTGCACATTGGGGTTTCCATTTGGGGGCTATTAGGAGTAGTTGTATGTCTTAACTTTTAGAAATTATTTGGTAAAGCCTCACCCCAGGTGCTGAGTGATCAGGACTCAGGTAGGAACAATTGCCTCTGTCCTAGAGGCAGCAGGACTTAGCTGGCTGCTCAGAGTTAGCAGGTGAAGTCAGGGAGTCTCAGGAAGCCCCTGGTGCCAATTTTGTTTCAGAAAGTTAACCAGCCTAGGAGGGAAGAAATATGGGTCAGCTCGTGCCCTGAGATGCTACCAAAAAAGCGTGGGAGCCCAATGTCTTCTGGAGGCCAATAATCCTGTTGGTCTCTGTCCCACAAGGAAGACCATGTTACCACCAGAAGTCTTTGAGACAATTAGGAACATTATAATTAATGGCCCAGATCACTCAAATTTCATGACACAGTTGGAAGATGGGGATCCTGGGGTCCTTGGATTACATTTTGAGGTAAAACTCTGTGACCACAAATCCAGTGTTATTCTCTGCAGTAAACATTTCAGGGAAGGCTTGGCTGGAGGCAACCTTGGATGGCCGGCATTTCAAACTACATATTTTAAGTTATGCCACAGATGATAAGTAAGAACTACATAAACAAAGGATGTTCTAAAGGCCATCAGTTTTTGGAAAATATCCAATTACATACTTGATCATGTTCAGAAAAGCCAGATAAAACCCACTGAGCTGGAGAGTCTGATAATACCCGAGCATGGGGAAGAGTAATGTCAGCCGAGGCCCCAGGAAGCCTAATAACTACCTGACTCATGTACATGACTATCTGAAACAGAACTACATATTTCAAATTATTGTAATTTAATTAACTTTTCTTTCCCTCACTGCCCTCCCTATCTTTTCAAAAAAAGTGGTAATAAATACAAAATTTCTCTGACCTAATGGCATTAAAAGTTGCTTTCTGATACTTAGGTAACACATGATCATTTCAGCAAAATTGGATAATCAGAAACATATAAAGAGGAAGACTAAAAAACACCCTTAATCTCGTAATCTCATCATCTACAGTTATCCTCTGTTAACATTTTGTATACTGTCTCAGTCCTCTTTATTCTCACCTACATTTCCTTTTCTCTAATCCTATTTATAACTCACTTTTACATCTTGAAAATTTTCATGTATTTAAACAGGCATCAAAAGCATTATTTTTGTCTATCTAATAATGTATCACATGGATGTGTCAAATTTATTTCACTTCCCCCCCCAACCCATTTTACAGATGATAATATTTTCTATCTTGCTGGATTGCTGGGTTCTACTTTATCAGAGTTTCCCCAAATTATAATTTAAACATACGAAAATGATTCCCATTAGTTAGTAAACAATGCAGCTCTATGCTTCTTTCCTGTTTTCTCTGAGGGAGGCAAATTGTGATTAATGGCTTTTTCTTTGGCAAACATGTCTGCTCACAGTTGTGGTGAGAGTCTACTTACTACAGTTCTCAGTTAAAAAGCCTACACACTTGCTACCCAGAATCAAGATGTCTGCAGGAGGGCGGTCAGGAGGGTAGAATCCCTAGGGCAGGGGCCACATGTGGCCTTCTAGGTCCTTAAGTGCAGCCTTTTGATCGAATCCAGATTTTACAGAACAAATCCTTTTATTTTTATTAGTACATTTTTATTCATCTTTTATATTTTTATTTTATTTTTAAAATGAACATATTTAAAATACCAAAGAATAAAATAAGTTTCAATGAAATAATCCTCCCAGATTGACTGGCACAATTGGAACATTAGTCAGCTGTAAGGGCTAAAGTGACAGCTGCTACACTCATGATTTAGTTCTAACTTGCTCTACCTGACTGGAGCCATGAGGCTAGCTGGTGAGAGTTTATAGGAGTCGAGTATGGCAGTCTGTTACCAGCTTTTGACAATGGTGCACTGCATTTCTGTTTAAAGTGGAATTTGTGAATAGTTGCACAGCTCAACAATATTTTTAAATTCTGTCTGCTCAACAGCCCAACATGTCAAAGAAGATCAAAAGAACACTGAAGGAAGAAAACATATATTTTAATGAGGATTGGAAATTGCAATATTATCTTGTTTCTGCTAAAGATAAGATGATTTGCTTGCTTTGTAATACTGCAATATCAACAGTAAAGAAATTCAATGGTCATCAGCACTATAACACTCATAAGGACCATAAATATTTTAAATTAGAGGGAGAGGAGGAAAAGGTGTTGCAAAAATTAAAAGATGAAAAGCAAAAGCAAAGACAATTCTTTCAAGCATCAATAAGACCTGGAAATAATGCCACTGAAGCATCTTATAAAGCAACTTATATAGTCGGGGGAAAAAACGGAAGCCATCCAGTGCTGTAGAAATTGTGAAAGAATGCATCGTCAAAGCTGTAGGATGTTTAGACCCTGATAACATTTCAAAGTACAAACAACTGTCTCTTTCAAGGAGCACCATAACTGATCAGCAGCATGAATCAGCCTTCAACTTAGCAGAACAACTTCATGCAATACTTCAAAAGGAAAATATATATTATTCAGTCGCTTTGGATGAATCAACTGATACTACTGACTCGGCGCAGATTTTATACTTCATTCAGGTCATAGCAGAAGATTTTCTTTGCTTTGAAGAGTTACTCGCTTTGGGAACTCTTGTGAACATAACACAGGAAATAGATATCTTCAACAACTTTCAAGATAAATGTTGTGAAGCTGGACTGAATTTGGTAAATTTAGTGAATGTATGTACAGATGGTGCACCTTCCATGACAGGAAAACATGAAGAGTTTATTGCACAGATAAAAAAAAGTATTAACAGATCCAGATGCTCTCATTTCTTTTCATTGTATCTTGCATCAGCAAAATTTCTATGCTAAAGCTATTATTTTAAGTGACACTTTGCAACAGGTTATAAGTATTGTTAACTATATTTGTGCAAATGCAACACAACATCTTCAGTTTCATAACATGCTAAAGTTGAACAATGAAATGTTCAGTATGGATTTGCCATATCATTCTAAAGTGCATTGGCTATTACAGGGACAGATGTTAGCCAAAATTTTTTCTCTGCTAGAACAGATAGTTAAATTTTATGAAGAAGAGAATCAGCAATCTGAATTATTGAAAGAAGACTTCTATAGGAATGCAGCATTTCTGTGTGATATCATGTCAAATCAAAATGACTTGAATATTTCTTTGCAAGGTAAAACTAAGTCTATATGTGATATATGGCAAAAAAAAAAAAATCCAAGTATTTCAAAAACAGCTATTTTTCTCCAAAATATTTCTTCTTCAAAAGGAAATGTTGGGTGAACATTTTCCCCAGTTAGCAAAGGTCATTGATGAGCAGGATGATATATGCAAATCATTTGATGACTATGCAGCTGTTATACATCTACTAATTGGAGAATACAGTGAAAAGTTCACTGACTTTGAGAATCATGACATCACACTCAAATTAGCATTTCAGCCTCACCCAGTTGATACCACCAAGGCACCTAAAAAACTGCAGATGGAATTGATTGAGCCCTCAGTAGATGACATTTTAAAGTCATTGATGCTAAGAAAGATCCAATTGAAATGTGGAAAAATGCAGTAGAATGCCCATGCCTTCTGTGACACACCCGAAAAATGCCTTCTTGCTTTTCAACCACTTATTGCTGCCAATCTACATTCTCCTACCTAACCCAAATCAAGATGCCCTTAAGGTCACAAATGGCTGATACCCATCTATAGCTGCAGTCCCCAGTCCCTGGGGTGCAGATCAGTACAGTCTGTGGCCTGTTAGGAACTGGGCCACACAGCAGGGGGCAAGTGGCCAGTGAGCCAGGGAAGCTTCATCTGTATTTACAGCCACTCCCCATCACTTGCATCACCATATAAGCTCTGCCTCCTGTCAGATCAGTGGTGGCATTAGATTCTCATAGAAGTGCAAACCCTGCTGTAAACTGCAGGGGATCTAGATCTCATGCTCCTTAGGAGAATCTAATGCCTGATGATCTGAGGTGGAGCTGAGGTGGTGATGCTAGTGCTGGGGAACAGCTGCAAATACAGATTATCATTAGCAGAGAGATTTGACTGCACAATAAATGTGATGTGCTTGAATCATCTTGAGACTATCCCCCCAGCCCCATCTCCAATCCATGGAAAAAATTGTCTTCCATGAAACTGGTCCCTGGTGTCAAAAAGGTTGGGGGCTACTAATCTAGACGATAAACTGAAACTGTAGACCTTCATGTTGCCACCAAATATTCAAATACTCTCCAACAAAAAGCAGGCACAATAAAGTCATTAAAAGGTTAGTTAACTTCAAAATTAACAAATAGTTTTCATTTTTTGAAATTATTAAGTACATAGTAGTTAGATTTTTGCAAAATAATGTACCTTTTAAAGTGTATCTAATTGAATGAAGCTTCTTGAATATGGCCTTATTTGATTACAGCAAAATAAATGCAGCTTTCCAATATGAAAATGTTCCCCACCCCTGCCCTGGGGGCTGGATGCAATGTCTCAGCTCTCCTCTCCACACCCAGGCCTGTGCATCTTTCATAGAGGAACCAAACACTGCCACATCCTGTGTTCAGCTGACAGTGTCGAATCGTATTAAGTGAACTGGATGATACTATGATATTATCATCTGAGCCTCTCTCCCTAAGCCGATTGCTCCTCTCCCCTGACATCCAGGAGGTCCACTTCCTTCCTACATCCCACAGAACAAACATGTGAAACTGATATCCAGATTAGAATGAGTTCCAGTGAGCCACAGGCTAGCGGATCAGCAGCTGCCCTAAGGAGGAAGGTGACTGACCTCACAGGAAGGTGGAGTGAGGCAGGTACAACTCAGGTCAGGCAACCTCGTGTTAATTCACAGCCCAGTGTACGATTGCTCAGAGGTTGTAGCCTAGTCCTGGTGAGGTCTGAATGCTCCCAGGAATCCATCAGCTGCTTTATAGACTTTTGGTTCCCTCAGAGGCACTACCGTCTCACTGGGAGGCAAGAATCAAAAGTCGTTTAATCTACACACACATTTGCACACACACCCCAGTCTCCAGCTTCAACCTGGCAGAGATGTAATCCTTGACCTCCAGACAGGCAGAATGCAGCAAAAACTCGGCTACTCTTCCCAGCAGAAGCGCATGGTCTCCAGGTGTCTGTGTCCTTTTGTGCTGTACCTTTGCCCTCTTGCTTCCCTTCCAGTTTCCTCTGCTTGGCTAGCCTTGGCCTCTTCTCAATCTCCCTGTAGGATTGCTAATGTGTGTGCAGGAACATTCCTGCCACCTGGAGTCATCTCTCTGTATCTTTCCTCTTTGTTTCATTTCGGTTCACAGCAGGGCACCACAATTTTCTCTCTTTCTGTTAATAAAAATTAAGCAATCAATTTCCTTCCCCTCCATTACACCTAATTCCCTCTGTAACTCAATTATTATTGCAACTCTGGCAAGTGCTTTGCAAGGCAGATGGCAGGAAAGACACGCTGCCAAAATAAAGGGCATTGTTTGCAGAGGAATATTGTTTACATGGAGGTGATGACACTTTCCTTCCAAGGATAGATTATTTTTCTAAAATCAAATTCATGTAACTCTATTAATATAATAAGTTTATGCAAGTGCTGCCAATGTTAATATAAACACATGTAACAAACTATAGAAACCACTGAAAATTCTTTATATATATGTATATAATACCCTTTATTCAGAGGTTGGGGAGGTTAGGATAAACTTATTATTAATATATGAGGTTTTATTCCTAGAACAATAAATGCAAGGAATGCACTACATTTTTTGAGTTCTATTAATAATAAAATACCTGATTTGTAAAGGTGTTCCAGGTTCTGTGTATAGTTGTTTGTACAGTGCAGAGCAAGCCTGGTAATTAGAGCATCATCCTTTGCAATGATGCTGGGTGCCCACTCAGATGTGAACTCCAATTGATTGATTGATTGGTTGTTGGTGACTGCTTATGCTGGGGTGGGAGGGAGATGAGAGAAGAGGACCGGCATCCTCTGTTGTATCCTGACTCCTGGAGACGGCCAGAGAGAGGGGAAAGGCCGTCACCCCCAGGTAGTCTTCCTGCCCAAAAGCGAGGCTCTGCAGAGGTTCCATGGGCTATTTCTGTAATGTACTGGATAGGATTATAAAATGGAAAGGCTGTTTTCCCCAAGACAGCTATAAAACCAATCTTCTTATTTTATAATTGCACTGCACGTAGAATACTTTCTGCTCTGTTTGTAGAACCACCTTCATTTTTCCTTCTCCCTGCCATCCCGGGTCACTGCTTCTAGCAATTTGATTCTCCCAGAATTCTCCCAGATTCAGAGGGGGGTCCCTGAACCGTGGATCCCAGAACGAAGACCAGTGTAGGAGTTTGATACCACATCTCCCTGCATTTAAGAAAACCTGGACATCTGTGTCCCATTAATTCCCAGAGTAGATGTGAGCTTATTGGGACACATGAGCCTGGAGCGTGTGGCCAGGATTTTCCTTCTCCTAAAATAACTTGGATAACAATTATGTAAGTGATTGATAGACAGAAATGTAAAAAGAGCAAGTTTCCTTTGTACAATACTTCTACAAAATTTTAATACAGCAGGAAAACAAATTCACTGTTGAAAACCCAGAAAATATAAGCAAGCATAATTAGTAAAATAAAATCGTCTCTAATTCCCCTGCATGGAGATAACAGCTATTAATATTTTACTGTATCTCAACAGATTTTTTATGTATATCTGCTCCTAAAAATATGATTAGCCATATATATTCTGTAGTAACCTGCTTTTTTCTTCATTACTACATTATTAATATGTTTCCATTTTATCAAATATACTTCAGCAACATATTTAATGGCTAAAAAGTACTCTGTTACATGGATATTCCCTAATTTATTTTAAACAGTTCCCCATGGCTTACATTTAGAGAATTTCTGAAGGTTAAATAATTATGCATGCTGTGAGCGATTTTCTTTGCTAAGACTTTGTATATATCACAATTATTACCTTAGGACAAATTACCAGAGGTGGAACTGCTGAGTCAAAGATTATTCAAAATTTTAAAGATTTCGATATCTTTGCCAAACTGACCTCCTGACAGGCTATATGATACCTTGTAAATTATAATTTTTTAAGGCTGCATAATTTGGCTTCTATTTTCAGCACTTGAAAAGGCACTGTATGTATGTATATTTTGCATGTATTCCATTCAGCTGCACAGCTAAACGTCCTAGGCTCTGGTGTTCTTTAAGAGCAATCAGTAAGCGGTACCCCTTTTAGTGCACCAGTTTTTGCAGCTCATCAGTTATTCTGAAAACTAGTCCTCATTTATACAACTATTATCATACTTAGCATTACAAATCAGTGGCCCTAGGCTTGCGATGGGATTCAGATGTCTGTTCACTTCAGAGTCATTTTCATAATTTATTTGAAGAATTTTGCTCAATATTCATAAAGCCAAATGTTCAAATAGTTTATTTGCCCGGCTATTATGGCCCTGTCATTATACGTGAGGCCCCCGTGTCCGAGGCGGGACTGCGGCGGCGCCCCGGCTCCGGGGAGCACAATACAGGTAACGTGGCTTTGGCTCCACTCCCAAAACCACAGCACACAGATGGTGGAGAACAAAAGGCCCGAGTGGCCCACCACGTCTCAGCTGTTCTCCCAGCCTCCCCCGGCCCCCCCGGGTCCTCTCCTCTCCCCCTCCTCCCGAGAGCACCTCTGCCACTCCGCACTGACAAAAGGCCACGCTCAAAATACCCCAAATGTTGGTCCAATATGATAAAGCTGAAAAGGGACCGATTTAATGTCACTCAGTCCTCTCATTAGGTGTCTTCGCCCTCCCCTTCGAGTGCCAGGGAAATAAAGTCCATCTAAGGTGCCAATAAATCCTTCCCATGGAGCGGTTGCTATAGCGACTTTATAGAGATGAATTAAACAGCGAACCATTCAGTCCGAAGGTGTTGGCTCGGAAACTGCTCTGCGTGGCGCGCCACCTTCTTTTGAAACTAGATTGTTCTCTGTGACCCAGCATCTATTTTCTGTTTCTGGGTTTCGGGCACAATCCTTTGTTAAGGTATTTGATTTACTATGGAATTAAGACTCCCAGAGGGCAGAAGAAGAGGTGGGGTGGAGAATAGCTGAAAGACTGGAAAAATATGACAAACACAGGAGGATGATTTTTTTAAAAGGAGCAGGAGGGGGAAAAACCTTAAATAGAAGCAATTCATTCAAAACCAGGTGCAGAGGACTAATGTAAATTCTGTGCTCCGTGAGAGGGTAAAACAAAATCAGCTCTATCTAATGTCGGACTGGTTTAAAATAAACCTCATGCTATTATTAATATAATCCCTGCTTTGTAAGCCATGACATTTAACCGGGTAATTAAATAATAATTGAATAAGTCTGCGAGGCATAAAACCAGGCAGAAAGGCGCATTCCCCTGAGGCGATTTTTATCAAATATTGACTTACTCTTCAATATTAATGATGGGAACTTAATGTTATATTTTATATTTACATACTAACCTTGTTTGAAAGACCCTTTGTGATTTATAGGTTCTCAAGTTACACATGTGACTTGAATTAGAAACACAAATTAAAATCCGAGGGTTAGGGAATGTGCAAATGTCAGGTGTGGGGGGCGAACCTTCACTGCAGTTAGTCCTGCATCTGCAGGGGTCTCTCACCCATCGCGGTCTTCATATATACCTTTTAAATATTCCAACTGTCCCTACTCTTTATTATAAAGACACTCCATGCTGGAAGAAATTGAGCTCTGTTTTTGAGCAAACTCCTTTCCTTTTGCTGGCTCCCCTGGGAGCACCAGATAGAGGAGGTATGGTGTGCAAACCCAGTGGTGAGCTAGTACATAGTTAACGACTGGCTCTGCCCCCCAAAGAATGTATGTGCATGCATATGTACACAGTCTATTCTAAATTTAAGTGGTATAAAGAATATATAGCACACAATTTGAGAACAATAAAATACTCAATATTCTTTTTTTCCTAAATTCCATATAGTCAATTTATTCTTGCAGAATGCTTTTTGCTGAGCTCTTCTATTTATAGCCAACCTACAGATAAAACCAATTTATCAATTGCTTGCAACTGACAAGTAAGTATAGTTCCTACATGAATGTTGTTCTTCATGGGTGTTGAGTATGATGAAAGTAAAACAACAAAGACATTGTGGAACATCACTGCAGTTAATGAGGTGAGTGACCTCTTTGCTGAATCCGATTATGACTTTCCAATACTGGAAGAATATTCCTGCAATGTCTTGTGCCATTCATGATGTAATGGCTACAGACATGACATATTTTTAAGCTTCATTTGCATTGTTAACAATTTATTTTTTATCACATTCTTAATTCTAAACAATCAACAGAGCAAAAAGTTAAGCCCTGGTTTTTGGTATTAGCAATCTCCATTCCTATCCTGGCAGGTTTCAAACTACCAACAATGTTACTAAACACAGAGCGGAGAGGACATGAGCTATAGCACACCATTATATAGTATTTCTACCATGCAGATACAAAAGAATCAAATAACCTTAAGAACATGGACAATAATTTTACTAAAATACAGTAAAATAATTAGGAAATAATGAGTTTTGAATATTTATTAACTTTGCTTTTAAAATGACTTCATTAATGATTTAATTTTAGTAATTTCTATGTTTAACAGTCATCTTGCAAAATTTCTGAAAATTCAACAATTTTGGCTTCTGGGAGGTGCTGAGACCTGGCTCTAGTACACCCAGCGCACCCTGACCCGCCTTGCATTCACCTCAGTCTACAGCCTGTGTCTAGGGCTCTGCCAAAGTATACTATTTGTATTCTCTGCCACCTTGCACTATGGTGACCTTCACCAACAAGCGCAGAAACACCAGTCAGTGACCAAGCACCTCCTCTGTGTCATGCACCTTGAATGCCCAGCCAGTGTCTGGGGCTGTGGCCCTGGGTAGCCTCTCAGCCGTTCTGTGCTCCACCTGGCTCTGCCTTGAATTGCCACAGCCTGCAGAAGCGCTATCCATGCAGTGAGCACCCTGTCCTTCCAGCCCTGCCCTGCCCTGTCCCTCCTGCCTAACTCAAAGCCCTGTTCTACTCTTCTTCTGAGTTCCTTCACACTGGCCATGTCAACTCTGTTCTCTCAACAATTACAGAATTGGAAAGAATCCCTAATTATTTTTCCTGCTTTGGCTCTGAAGTGCTATGCTTTGGGACAGAACAGAATCTGGTGTTCTCTCAGTTTCTCTCCAGGACATCCTTTACCTTGCTTGGGGCACTCATTGTTACAGTGTCTCCCCCACCCCATTTTCAATTTGGGATACACTGTTTAACCACTCCAAGATGACATGGTTAGAGACAACTAGCTCAGCTTTCTACCACGGGTATAACCAGTAAGCTTGTGTGTATAACCAGACTCCTTGTGTATGTGTGCCATAGGGGCAGAAAATGGTAGAAGACAACCATTCCTATACTAGGTCAAACTCTTTTGGTTATAAATAACAACTGGCTTAAGTAAGAAGACAGAAGAGATGTATTGGTTGATATTTTGGATGTCCAGAAGATAAGTTGACTTCAGGCCAAGGTGGATTCAAGGGTTCAAATGAAAATGATGTAGTGATTTCTCTCTCTCTCTCTCTCTCTCTCTCTCTCTCTCTCTCTATATATATATATATATATATATATATATATATATAATTTACATCTCTTTTTTCTGTTATCCTCATTCTTTCTTCCTGCAACTAAGCTTTCCCATGGGACCAAACGAGGTACCCAAGTGCCAACTCTAGGCTGACATGGTCCCACATGGCAACCACGGTGGAGAGAGAGTAGCTTTCCACGCCCAGAGATCAGAGCAGGATCTGCACTGGCACTGCATGGGCCATGTGCCCAGGCCAGCCCAATCACTTGTGCTCTAATGGGCCCAGCTTGTAGCAGGGGAAGAGGGACTGTGTAGCAGATGCTGTCAATACTCCAGTATTATCCTCTTGCCTTTTCCTCTTTTGATGCTCACCTGCTACACATCCAAATATTAGCCCCTACGTCTCTTTGCCAGAGGGCTCTGCTTTGTCTGACCTGTGTGCAAGATAGGCCAGAAGTACCTGGGATCAGCCCTCAACCAGGGAGCTGATGTATAAAAACCCCGGTTCTCTTGCCCCTCCTATGGGCTAACTCCAAGTCTCATGCTTTACATTGCTCCCCAGGGTTCTCGAAACTTTAGCTCCGTGCCTACGGTGGCAATCAGCGTGCAGACACAGCCTTCCCTGGATTCCTTCCCGCTCCTATCTCAGGTCCCCACTCTTTTCCCAGTGTCTGCTTGCATGTGAATCCTTGTCTCTGTCTGTTTCTGGGAAATCTCAACCTATGACACCGTGAACCTGAGTTCAGCCCCTCCAGGGCCATATGGGGTGGGTTAGACACTTGTTCGGGGGGAAGAAGGCTCTGGCCAGACTAAAGCAACAGAGACCTGCAGTCTCCTCCGCTACTGTCATGGCAGTGGCACCAAAGCCCTGCTCTTTCTCCCCTGCTTTCAGAGTTAGGTGACAGGATCCCATTCCAAGGTGGCCACAATCACTTTATCTTTTTGTCCTGGCATCCCAGGTTCCTAGACAGTTAGTCTCCACTCTCCTCTCCCTGGCATGGACACATGAAGCGGGGAGAGGCTGGGCTACTCGCCCACGACAGTCCTCTCAGCTCGCTCATTCTTCCATTTCAGTTTCAGACAATTCAGTAAATGCTTGATTTTTCAGATTTTCCAAAGGATATTTTTAGGATATGAGTAAATACATAGAGAAAATTCATATCAAACTGCTATTTAGGAAATTTATCTCTTAATACTGCTTTTCTCCTCACTTTGCCCTGTGAGTGTAGGAGATACGCCCAAATTGTTAGTAAACTGAGACTGATTGGTAAACTGAGGACAATACATACATATTTGCCCCTCTGTGTTTTGTGGAAGACCCTGGTTTTTCTTAGATTTTGATTTCTGCTTACTCTTTCCAGGGATTCAAAATAATTCATAGTTTTTTTTAACATTAAAATTTTTCTACCAAAATTCCTTTCAAGTATCATTAGCATTTCTTAGAGAAAGCAAAGCCCAAAGCAATAGAAATCCAGCCCAACCTGTGACTTAACTTTGGATAATTTTCCCCAATTCTATGCTTCTGGCCTTTGATACCACATAATATCCCACACTGGCTAAAAGAAATTCAGGAATTTGGTCTTTACATGCAAAGTTCAGAGAACCCTTCAGTCCCATGCAGGACACAGCACTGTTCACCTCTGTTAAAGGTCAGTCGCATAATGTTGAGCCACACCTACAAAATACCAGGGGTGTGAGTGTGTCCGAAGATGTGACCATTTTAGCTATATGCAAGTTGACGATAATGTGACAGGTATTATATGTGCCTTTGCTGATATAATAACTTTTCTATTAGCTTTGTTTATCTGCTGTTGTTGGGGTAAGTTGTATTCTACATTTGTGGATGTAAAAATGTTACATTTTAAAAATTTAAAACTCAAAACAATTACAAATGTATTTTTGGAAAGTACTTTTCAAATGTTTTGCATTTTTCTGTGCCTTGAAAAGGGGATGATGAATGCATTTTGATTCCTATTTAATCTGTCTTGATGATTTAGTGTTATCATGATAACAGCTATCATCATAATCATCATCACCTAAGCTGTAAGAAAATGATGTTATCGAGAACTTTCAAAGTAGGTAAAATTGTGTGATGCTCCCTTAAACTGTTCTTAGACCAATGTGTTTGGTGGGGTCTCCTCTTTCTGTTCCCTCTCCTTTCTTCTTCCCTTTCTTCTTTCTGTGATTTCCTGGCAAACTGTCCCTAAAAGACAGTGTTTTCCTTTGCTCTCATTAATTAACTCAGCAGATACAATTTAGCACCTACTCTATGCCCAGCACTATTCTAAGTACTGAGACTTTGGCAGTGAACAAACAGACCAAGTCTGTGCCCTCATGGAACGAACTTACATTGGGGAGATAATGCCCACCTGTCTTCTTTAGCCTTCTCTCTCTTCTTGTCCTCCTCTCATCTTCCAAACTAATAAAACTTAAATAGAATTATATTTACAACATGAGTACATAAGCTCTGAGCAAGGGTTCAAGGGTCTTGTCCATGATTCATTCCGTAAAGTTTAGTGGATGCACTATGCAATATGAGTATTTAGGCACTGAAAACTCCTCTCAATTCTTTCAAGGTTCTTATTAGTGTATTAGTGTGCTAGATAGTTCGAGTGGTGGGACAATGGTTCCTGGATAATTAAGTATCATTTACTTTGATTCAGATGAATATATTTTCTAAGAGAACCACTTCCCATTCTGGTCCAAGGGAAAAGTGACACGTGACATAAATGGATATTATGAATTTCTGCTTAATATTCAAAAGAACTTTGCAGAATATGTGACAAAAAGTGTACCTTGGTGCCAGCTCTGCTAGCGCATTCTGAGTTGGCTTGACATTGAGTGTCGATTCCATGTATACACATTAAAGAACCAAAAGCTTTGTCCCAGCTACGCCTGTGTTACAGCTTAGAAAAGAGAATCAGAGCCTAAGATCAAAACCATACTCTTTAGATTGCCCCATTTGGGGGAACAGCCTGGAAACTGCCACCTGGTCAAGCCCTTCATTTTTGGTGCCTGCAACGAGGCAGCCTGCCAGCCTGCCACCTGAAGGCTGTTTTTCTTTGTTGACTTGGTCACTGATTTTTTTATTTTAATTTGTTTGGTTTTCTTATGTGTTCAGGTTTGGCCAAAAGGAAAAAAATAATCTTCAGTTAATCCAAGTGATCATGCTGTGTGGATAGGAAAGAGAAAACCTGAATCTCTTTTCTGGCTTCTTTACTGCCTGCTATAAATTGTCCTCCAACATGTACAGAGAGAGTGGAGCCAGAATTTCCACAGGACTCCAACCAGGAAAATCTGGATGTGCCTCATTTTTAAGAGAACTGCTCTCTGGTTTTCAGGCCCCCCTGCCAACTCCACAGTCATGGAAGAAATTTTACTTATTATCGTTGTTTTTAAGGAGATGCTGTTGACTTCAGACAGAAGCTAGAATACAATCTAAGGACCCAGAAGTGAACAGAACTTCTAAAACATGAGTCAAAAGTAAAGGAGCCCACACATTCTCAGTTACAAACTCAAAAAATAAAAGCCTCTTGAAAATATTTTTGAAATCACACATGACATTTTATTTCTCCAAACCATTTAACCTTTAAGTAATTAAAAACAATCAATCCCCCACCCTGCTCCAGAAAATATGCAGTTTAATCCTACAATCTAAGAATTTGAGGTTTTAATTATAGAAAGGCAAGGCGAGGGAAGGGGATCTTAGGATCCTGCTTCCCTCCTCAGCACCTTAACCTATGGAGAGATACTCACTACTTCAGTCAAGAGTGAGGCAAAGACCTCCTGGCCGGCTCTTGAATCCATACGACTTCTTGGTGGTGCAAGATGTGAGACTTTCCCATGAGGGCTTAGGAAAAAAAAAGGCCCCTAACTTCTCTGCAAATGCAATTAAGTTGTCAAAGACAAATACTAGCCCTGAATTAGGACAATAAATCTTTCATCTGGGTCTACCCTACGTGGTGTGGCAGGAAAGGGGCCTCCCACCCAGCTAACAGCTTGAGTTAGGTCCAGCAGCCTTTGAGCATAAAGAAGCTCACCTTAAGCTCTTTTAGGACCAAAGTAGGGTCAGTGAGATGGACAGGAGTTTCTACCTGCCTTACGGCAGCACGTAGGTCAGAGTAAGATAGGAAAAGCTTTGCTCCCATGTTTGCTTCCAAACACACTTTTCCTAATACAGATTATAATATAGTTTTGCTATGTCACATTGCAATATAAGAGGAATACTAAACTTTACCCATTTAAAAAAATTCTTATGTGGTCCAGAAGAAACTGGAGCTAATATCTGTTATCAGAAAAGAAGTTAATTGTGTTTACATTTATATAATGAATTAGTATTGATATTGAGGGCTGCCAGTTTTATAGTTATTGTTGCCTTTGAATATATTGGCTTTCCCATATATGTGTTAATTATATATGTCATATTTCCTAGCAGAGGTTGGGGCTCTTTATGTTTTCAAATAACACATGCTTTTCAAAAAGATGCAAGCCCATGTAAACTAACAAAGAGTTCATAATGACATTGCAGACAGAATACAAATTAATGGATTTTAAATAATTTTCTTTCCCTTGGGAGTATGATATTTTGCTTTGAAGCACAAGGTGGATGCTAAAGCCTTCTTTTAAATATTATTTTATGTTATAGGTGCATGTCTACCTCAATAAATGGAATCTTTAACCCGATATTCATTTCCTGCTCATTGATTCTCACAGCAAAGCCTAACAATGATATTTCTGAAATCAAATCTTTTAGCACTGATTTGGACTATTTCTACTGAGAACAAAGTGAAGAGGGTATTTATTAGAGAATCTTGAGTTTCATTTGACCACTGGTTGAAGCCAAACCCAATTCCAAATCAAAGTCCTATTTGGCATCTAGAATGAGTTTTCTAGAACAAATAAATTAGGTAATTATCAAGTGATTGTGTAAAACTTTTGCCAACCAAAATCTCAAAGCCATTTGCCCTTCAATGCTAGGACAACTGGGACAGAATTTCAGAGCTTCAATACCTTCTTAGCACTGCACAAAAGCAAGCTTGGAAAGTAGATCTTGGGTTGGTGCATGGGCAAGGGTTCTCTTTAGTTGTTCAGAAGATGCACGGAGGCACTTCTCAGTTAATAGCTGTGCTTGCAGGGTTAGGAACCCACATGTTTAAGAAAAACCTGTCACTAGGCCCATGACTTGGAGCATTGGGTGGATACAATCATTACTGATAAAGGGATGATTGCAGACCAAGAGGAGATCAAAGTGATCAAAAAAGAACTTTCCCTGATTATCTGAAAACTTGTGACTTTTAAAAATAACTTCTAGTGGCTCCTCTACACACTGACCACATGTGAGATAAAGCACAGGTCCCTAAACACAGCCCAGAAAGCTCTTGAAGATCTGAGCTGGCTTGACACTCCAGATGGAACTGTCCCCTAACCGTCCCACTAACTGCCTCCTTCATGCAGTTGGAGGATAAGGCGTAAGGAGGGTGGCTGCTCATGTGGTCAGGCAGGGTGAGTTGGGTTTCACTAAAGGGGCTCTGTGCCACTATTAAGGGCTGCAGGAAGAGAAGCTTTCCTTATGAGGCAGTCAATAGGGTGCTACTTCTACACTTGATCTTAGCCAAAAGGCTGAGAAGCCGCAGGAGCCACACAGCTGGTACTCTGTTCACCAGGTGGAGAGGAACTTGAAGACATGTCATTTGTCTTACTGTTGTGTTTTTCTCAATGACTTAGAATTTACATACAGTGAAATGTGCAGCTCCTAAATGTACGATTTAATCTGCTTTGACAAATACATACTCCCATGTAACACACACACCCCTACCAAAATATAGAATATTTTCATTACTCCAAAAAATTTTTTCATACCTAGAATAGTCAAATTCACAGAGACCAAAAGCAGAATGATGGTTGCCAGGGATTTGGGGGGTTGAGAAACGGGAAGTTAGTGTTTAATGGGCACAGAGCTTCAGTTGTGGAAGATGAAAACTGCAGATGGATGGTGGTGATGGTTGCAGAACAATGTGAATGCACTTGATGACACTGAACTGTACACTTAAAAATGGTTAAAACGGTAAATTTTATGTTATATTTTACTACAATAGAGAAAGATTTTAAAAAGTGTCCTCGTGTTTCTCCCTAATCAATCCCCCCTCCACCACCCACAGAGGCAACCACTGTTAGGATTTCTATCACATATATTACTGTTACCTGTTCTAAACATACAGCATGCACTCTTTTTTTTTGTAACTGGCTTCTTTCTCTCAGCAGAATGTCTTTGAAATTCATTCGTGTTGTCTCTGTAATAGTGGTTTATTCCTTTTTCTTACTGCTGAGTACTACTCTGCTATACAAATATAGTTTGTTTATTCAGTCTTCTGTTAATAAACACTTAAGCTTTTTTCCCCCCAGTTTGGAGCTCATGACTGAAACTACTATGAACGTTCTTATATGAGACTTGTTTTTGGCATATATTTTCATTTCTCCTGGATGAATACTTACAAGTAGAATTATTGAGTCACAGTTTTTCAAAGTGGCTGCATCATTTTACACCTCCACGAGCAATGTGTAAGAGTCCTGATTGTTCCAAATCCTAGCTATCATTTGGTGTTGGTCTTTTTAAAGTTAGCCACTTTTGTGAGTATGTAATGGTATCACATTGTGGTTTTAATTTGTTTTTCCCTGA
Organism: Lemur catta; assembly: GCF_020740605.2. NCBI lineage: Eukaryota > Metazoa > Chordata > Mammalia > Primates > Lemuridae > Lemur > Lemur catta. The sequence goes on from NC_059139.1 coordinate 46,818,215, forward strand.
TTAATGATGTTGACAACTTTTTCATGTGCTTATTGGTCTTTGAATATCTTTTTCAGTGAAGTGCCTGCTAAAGTCCTTTGCCCATTTTATATTGGGTTGTTTGTCTTTTTGTTATTGTCTTTGTATAGTCTGGATACAAGGCCTTTGTCAGATATGTGTATTGTAAATATCTTCTCCATGTCTGTAGCTTATTTCACAATAACATTTCACAAATGTTATGTTTTCAATGAATATGAGTGTTAATTTCAATGATGTCTCATTTATCAAGTTTTTTTCTTTTATGTTTAGTACTTTTTTAGTCTTCTAATAAATCTTTGCTCACCTCATAATATTTTACCATCAAAAATATTATTCTATATTTTCTTATAGAAGCTTTATAGCTTCTACTTTATATTTAAGTCTATGATTCAGCTTGAATTAATTTGGGGGTGGTATGAGGGAGGGTTAAAGACTAATTTTTTCCATACATTCACCTAGTTTCCCCAGTTCTATTTGTTTACAAAAAACTTAACTTTCCCCAGGGACTGGCATTTGCAACTGTGTAAAAAAATTGATTGACCATATGCACACAGGTCTAATTCTAAATTCCTTATTCTGTTCTGTCAATCTGGTGAACTATCCTTCTGCCAGTACCAGAATATCTTGATTACTGTAGCTTTATAGTAGGTCTTCAAACCAGGCGGTGCAAGTCCTCCAATTTTGTTTTTCATCTTCAAGATTGTTTTAGCTATTGTAGGTATTTTGTTCTTCCATATAGATTTTGGGAGGAACATTTTCACTTTTACAAAAAGTCTTATGGGATTTTTATTTGGATTGCATTGAATGTGTAGAATCATATGAGAAAATTGATCTTAAATTATTGAGGCTTTCAATCCATGGGAACATTTTCTGTAGCAGTGTTTTATAGTTTTCAAAAAAGAAGTAATACAGAACTTTTGTTAAATTTTTACATAAGTAATTTTTGATGCTATTATTTATGAAATTTCTTTAAATTTCATTTTCTATTTGTTTGCTGCCATTATGTAGAAACACGATTGATTCTTGCATCTTGACCTTGTATCTGGCAATCTGTTAAATTTGTTTATTATTTCTAGTAGTTGCTTTGTAGATACCTTAGGATTTTCTATGTAAACAATGTCATTTGCAAAGAAAGGGAGATTTATTTCCTTTCTGATTGGTATGTCTTTTATTTCTTTTGTATTGGCAAGGATCTTCCAGTACAATGTTGAATAGAAGTCACAAAGATGAACATTCTTGCCTTGGTCTGAATCTCGGAGGGAAGAATTCAATATCTCATTCTTAAGTGTGATACTAAGTCTACTTTTTTGTCAATGCCTTTATAAGATTGAGGAAATTTTCCTCTATTCATAATATGTTAAGAATTTTAAATAGAAGTAGATGCTAAATTTTGTCAAATGCTTTTCTGCATCTATTTAGATGATTACATTGTTTTCTCCTTTATTCTGTTAATAAGGGAATTGCATTAATTGCTTTTCTAATGTTATACTAACCTTGCATTCCTTGGGTTAATCCTACTTGCTTATGATGTATTATCTTCTTCATATATTGTTGGATTTTATTTTGTTTATTTAACATTTTATTAAGATTTTTGCATCTATGAGCATGTGAAATATTGGTCTGTTATTTTCTTTTTTATAATATCTTTGTTAGGTTTTGATAGTAGGGTTATGTTTGCCTCATAAAGTGAACTAGGAAGTGCTTCCTCTTCTCTATTTTCTGAAAAGGTTTGAATAAGATTAATGCCATTTATTTATTTTGTGAATGGTTGATAGAATTTATCAGGAAAATTAACTGGGACTGCAGTGTTCTTGATGGGAAGCTTTTGATGACAGAAATTTTTAACAGATACAGGAATACGGTCATGTACCACGCGAAGATGTTTCCGTCAGTGACAGACCACATAAGAAACAGTGGCCCCATGGGATTATAATAACATTTTTACTGGACCTTTTCTATGTTTTGATATGTTTAGGTACACAAATACTTACCACTGTCTTACAATTTCCTACAGCATTCAGTACAATAACAAGCTGTACAGGTTTAGAGCCTAAAAGCCATAGGCTACACCATATAGCCTAGGTGTGTAGTAGGCTATACCATCTGTGTAAATGCAATCTACGATGGTCACACAACAACAAAATCCTCTAAGAACACATTTCTCAGAATGTATCTTTAAGGAACATATGACTATATTCAAATTTTCTGTTTCATCTTATGTCAATTTTGATAACTTCTATTTTACAAGCTATTTTTCCATTTCATCTAAGTTATTGAATTTGTTAGCATAAAGTTGCTTATAATATTCTCTTTTTAATTTTTTTTTTGAGACAGAGTCTCACTCTCTTGCCCAGGCTAGAGTGCTGTGGTGTCAGCCTAGCTCACAGCAACCTCAAACTCTTAGGCTTAAGCCATCTTCCTGCCTCAGCTTCCCGGGTAGCTGGGACTACAGGCATGCGCCACCATGCCTGGCTAATTTTTCTATATATATTTTTAGTTGTCCATATAATTCCTTTCTATTTTTTTAGAAGAGACAGGGTCTCGCTTTTGCTCAGGCTAGTTTCAAACTCCTGAGCTCAAAAGATCCACCTGCCTCAGCCTCCCAGAGTGCTAGGATTACAGGCATGAGCCACCGTGCCCGGCCTCTCTTACATTTTTAATGTGTAGTATCCTATAGCATCTTGTAGTGATAATTGTTCTATCATTCCTGATGTTGGTGACTTTTATTTGTTCTTTTTTTTTTCTTGTTTCTTCTATCTAGAGATGTACCAATTTTGTTGATCTTCTCAAAGCTTTGTGACTTTGCTGATTTTCTTCATGCTATTTTTCTTTTCTATTTTGTTGATTCCTGCTTTTGCCTGTATTATTTCCTGTTGCCTACTTACTTGTACTTACTTTACTCTTATCCTGTCTTGGAGGTAAAACCTTAGATCTTTGATTTGCGATCTTTTCTTTTTTCTAATATAAGCTGAAATTTCACTTTAAGCACTGCTTAGCCAAATTCCACAGTTAAATTTTCCTATGTGTCATTTTATTATAATTCAGTTCAAAATTTTTAAATATTTACTTGATATTTATTCTTTGACCCTTGGATTACTTCAAAGTATGTTGCTTACTTTCCAAATATTTGAGATTTCCTTGGAAATCTTATTACGGATTTGTATTTAATTATGGTGTAGTCAGAGTACATCCTCTGCATCATTTCAATCCTTTAAAAGTTTACCAAGGTTTATTTTATGGTCCAGCCTACTTACCTCATACCACGTACTATTTGGGCTTGAAAAGGATTATCTTTCCTGAAGTTGTTAGGTATAGTGTTCTATAAATATCAACTACATCAAGAGGATTAATAGGGCTGTTCTGATGATTATCCATATGTTTACTGATTTTTACAATATAGTTGTCTAGCAATAGCTGAGAGAAGAATGCAAAACTCATCTGCTATGACTACAAAATTTTCAATTTTTCTCTTTAAGTCTAAAAATTTTTTCCACATATTTTAAGACTCTGTTATTAGGAACATACATATTTATGACCATTGTGTCCTTCTGATGAATTGACTCTTTTATCATTACTGGAACCAGAGCTGCTTATTGTTTTATTTCCCCAGTGTCTCTAACACTTGCCAAGTACATAACAGGGTCTCAATCAATGCTTATTAAACAGCAGCCCAAAGCATGCTGAATTCATTCATTCCGAGAGAACTCAATGCTACCCATCAATTTGGTTTTGTCCATGCTTATAAAATCTCTCAAGCAGCAACCTTTCCTTCTTGCCATGAGACAGCACAGACTGAGCAGTTCCTTCTTCCTGGCTAATATCTTGCCTCTACCCCATGTTTTTCCAGGGAAGGACACAGAAAGCAGAGCACCCAGAAGTAAAAGGATTCCTGTCTCCAACAGCAGTTCTTCTCTATCACGAGGATTTGAACATCTTCAGGAATTCCACATTTAGAGCTCAAACTTTTAGATGTTAAGTTTCCCCAAGTTGAAAATTACAACATAGATAACAAATAACGAAGCAAGGGATGGGTCAGAAAGGACAGCCATCCGTGCTGCACCTTCTCATTCTTGCTCTCAGTATTATGCAGCCTCCTCTGCTTCCTCACCCACACCCTCCCTCCCCGCACATACCCCATAACATACACATTCACTCCATTTGTGCCATCTGTGCAAAGATGTAAAATCTTAATGCTTTCAATAGCTTAAGAAAAAAATCTCTGAAATGCTTAATAAAAGTGCTTAGCTATTTGACAGATGAATAGGACACCTTGTGAGGAAAATTCGGCTGGCATGGTACCGTCATTACATCCCTCACCATCACGATTTTGCACCTGCTCATCTGCTCAGGCAGTGCTGCTGACAGTTGGCAATGCACTTGGGTGCAATTTGAAAGACCTTCAAGTTCCAAACAGCTTTCTCTCTAGCTTTCCCCACATCACGGTGCCTTTTTGATTATTCTCCTATCAATTCCTATGGCTTTAATGCAATCTTACTTCTTTTCCCATCTTGCCAACTGCTCACTTCTATCAGTCTCCATTTAAAAGTGAAACATGAGTAGACTTTATGATGTGTATACATGAGAAGACACTTCAGGCTGTGCAAAGAGACAGGGATAGACAACTGAGAGGACTAATGTACAACCCAATATGGGCCATGACTCGAGAGCGGTGTAGCAGAGTTGTCACTAACAAGTTCTCAGTGGGTCTATTTGGGTTTGAATGCCACCTCCATCACTGTGGCTTTGTGATCTCTCCCTTCACCATAGCAGGGTTACTGTAAAATTAAAAGGAACAGGGCTGGCTACACAATTTATAGGGCTTAATGCAAAATAAAAATACAGGGTCCTTTGACATTAAAGGTATTAAAATATTAAAATTGTTTTTCTTCTGTGGTTCTTGAGCCCGAATACTTGCTAGAGTTGTGACTACAGACTCTCACAGACACCTGGGTACCTTCCTTGTGACTTGGCACATAAACATGGCCCACTGGCTGCTGGGTTGCCCCTCAACCACGTGGAAGTAGGGCAATTTGGCCAGGCAGCTCCCCTTCTGGTGGTCCTGCTGTCCAACCCACAGCAGACAGGTGATCCCCAAGGGATTCCAACCTCTTCAAAGGATCTCAATACCTGGAGCAGGGGGCAGGGGTGACAAACTCCTCCCAGCTAAGTCACCTGATGAATGCTCATAGGGTTACCAGACACCATGGGGCACATGTGCCTGACCCCAGCGTTCCTCGGGCTGGAGGACCTCGGTGCTTGCTCTATGGGGGCACAGAGGTGGGCAGGGAGACAGTGGAGGCTAAGTGAGCTTTGAGCTGAATCTCTAAGACTCTAGTGCATGCACCTTTGTCCCATGAGACTTCACTTAAAAAACACAAATTTAAAGATAAAATTAGTAAGAATTTCAAAGGAATGTAGAAGATTAAATGTTCAAGTGCTGGGCTCTTCTGAGCATGGGACCCTATGTAAAGTCACTGGTCACTCACCTATGACTCTAGCCCTGAAAAATAATAATATATATAAAGTTCTTCATACAATGCCTGAGGCAGAGTCAGGAGTCAATAAATATAAATTACGTATAAGAATATATAACATTACATATTGCAGGCATGTTTATGGATGTGGGTATGTGGGTCTCTGGGGAAGCAATGATAAAGGAATACTCAGTCCTAGGAGGGTTGTGACTCTTGGCCTCTGGAAAGGCTGTTGGCCAGTCCCAGCACTGGGTGTGTAGCCCCACACTGACCTAGCGATGAGGAGGAGGAGTTGACTGAGGTGCCTGCGATTGCTTTAGCATAATAAATACATATGTTTCAAGTAGGAAAAAAGGAGTTCTCCAAAGTCAGCAGCCAAATTCAGTTCAAGCTCAACTCATCCTTAAAAAACAGTGATAGGATGAAGATCTTACAATCATGGAATTGAGCAGTCTTTTCTGTGTCCTCTTGTTCTTGTCTGAAGCTTCACTCTGGATCCCTAGGCAAAATGACTTTGAACTGCTAATCTGTAAAATAAACATCATTTGCATAAGAATCATCTTGGTAGTAAATGTCAATCAAACTTTTGCTGGAAGCTAAGTGAGCCCAGGTAAGGTGCCAGCAGTGCACCATCAAAACCCCCCACACTTTGAGGGCCTGCTTTGAAGGAGTCAGGTTTTCCATAAATCTGAGAAAGTGAGCTCACACATTTTCTAAGCACATCTTCTCAGACATTATCTAGGCAGCAAGTTCATTCCGAAAGCTTGATCCCTTGTTTTTTGGTGCACGCAGATACACACTGTCATGACTATGCTGGCTCTGTTTGCACAGGCTTTTTGAATATTTGGCCCAGGAAGTCTAGAGTACAAAGTGACTGCTGTCAATCAGAGAGAAGGATGGCCTTCCACATCCAAAAATCAGGACACGCATGAAAGAAACTGCCAAAGGAAAAAATCCTTGAAACATCAAGCATTTCCCTTTAAAAATATATGGGAAAGGGTACATAATGGGAGGGAAGGCAGATTGTTTCTCCATTGAATAATTCATTTAAAAATAATTGTCCCTGTAAACTCTCTTTTGAGAGAGTTGACATTTTCATAGTTAAGCTGAACTAGAAATTTCCCTTATGATCAAGAGAGGGCAAAAAAAAATTCTGGTCTGCCAAACAGTAAACACAAAAGGATGCCCAAGTCATTCTGTAGTGTTCTGAACTGAACAATAGATAACCATCATAACTATAATTGAGCAGTGTCTACTGTGTCAGGTACTGGTCTAAGTCCTTTATATGAATTAACTCATGATCTTGCAACCAGATGAGGAAATCAGTTTAGAGTTAATTGCCCAATGTAGTGGCAGAACAAAGATTCGAGCCCTCAGTCTGTCTCTAGAGCACACATTTGTAACTATTTGGCCCAAGTTTAAACTCTATGACAGTAAAGGTTCAGCATAAAGGAAGTATCTAAACCTCAAGCACTGTGATACAGAAATTATGCTTTGCTGGTCTTTTTACAATAAAGCTTGTTACTTCTTTATATGTGGTACATTATCCATGTAATGGCCACTTGTTATAAACTTTTTAAAAAGTAAATGCTGTATACAAATAAGTTGCAGCAAAGTTTACACCAGGACATACTTACGAATGTTTCCAGCAGTGGTGACACCAGGAAGCACTTCCCATTATTTCAGGAGGACCATCTGATAATGCCGTCCTGGAGCAAAAGGGCTTGGAGCCACCCAGATCATTCCAATTGCTTTATTAAGAATAGATTGCAGAGAATACAGAAGCTTAGAGGCCAGTTAAGACATGATTAAAATAGTCTAGTAGGGAGATGATGCTGGCTTGAACCAAGGGGCCAGAAATGGAAATGGTGAGATGTGGTTGGATTTCAGACATATTTTCATGTTAAAGCCGTTAGGATTATTGGAAAGATTGAATTGGGGTGTAGAAAAAAAGGAAAATCCTGGTTGACTCCCAGAGTCTTGATGATAAGTTGCCCATTAGCCATCCAAGGAGGGAGGTCAATTAGACAGATATTCAACTAGGGCAGTCAGGGGAAAGGCCCTGTGTAGAGATGTAATAACTATGAATACAGTTTTCAGCATGTAGAAAGTATTTAAAACCGTGAGAGTGCATAATATCATCACTGAAGTGAATAATGACTGCAAAGTTTAGGCAGCGCTACTCAAATTAGGGCCCACTGGTCAACTGCACCAGCATCACCTGGGAGCTTATTAGATATGCAATTCTTGGGCCCACCTGTACCTATTGAATCAGAAACTTCTGGGGCAAGGCCCTATACCTTGTTTTAAGAAGCCCTCCATGTGTCTCTTGTCTACTGAAATTTGAGAACCACGAGTTTAGAAATTAGGGAGATAGGAAGAATCTGATAAGGATCAGCCAGAAAAGAGGAGGAAAACCAGACGGTGCTGTGTACTGGAACCAGGCCAGTGAAGTGTGACAAGCAGAGGAGAGGTCATCTGCTGCATCATGTGCTCCTGAGACCTTTCCGTCAAGCGTCTACATTGCCCACGACGTGGAGGTCACAGTTGTCATCTGCAGGTGAAGCTTTGGTGGAGTTGTGTATGGACACCAGCCTGATGAACCGAGTTTAAGACAGAAGAGGTGGGGTGTGGACAGAATTGGAGAGCACGAAAATAAGTCTTTGGGGAGGCTTTGCCTTGAAGGTAAGGAAAGAAATGAACAGAAGCTGGAGGAGGAAGAGGAGTTAAGAAAAAGCTTCCTTCCTTCCTTCTTCCTTCCTTCCTTCCTTCCTTCCTTCCTTCCTTCCTTCCTTCCTTCCTTCTCTTCTTTTTTTTAATATGGGAGCTATAACAGTACATTTTCATAACGTGTCTAGCCAGAATGTGTTTCAACAATGTACATATTTGAATCTTAGACTCATTGTAACCATCATGTTCAAAACATTGAATTTCAATAGGAACTTCTAGGCTTTGATTGGTGAATACCTTTGGAATCCTAGGATTACCACAGTAGGGTCCAGTAAGTCGCTTGATGACATATTTATAATGTTCTCTAATTTTTTTTAGCCTTCCTTCCAGTCCCATTGTAATAATGTTTTCCGTTTTTAAAAACCTTTTATGGCATTTCCCAGGCAATAATCAAGACACCTGTGTGGAGGATAAGGCTATTCATAGTAGCAAGGTTCTGTTAGTCCTTTCAGATGGGGAGAAGGTATAGAACATTCAACACACTTGAAGTTCTTCAGCAAATCAGCCATGCCACCAGATGTCAAATTATGAGGAATCTGATAGGGATTATACCAGCTTCTTCTCTGTCTCCTTTCAAAGCCAAACAGACAGGTCATGGCTCTGAACTGACAGGGTTCTAAGGGATCTAGGAGGAAGGGTTTTCCAACCTGAGCACTTCGCCTTGCATACTTTGATAGAGTTTGGATATTTGAAATCTCCAAACCTTATGTTGAAATTTGGTCCTCAATGTTGGAGGTGGGGCCAAAGGGAAGATGTTTGGGTTACGGTAGTGGGTCCCTCATGAATGGCTTGGTGCCATCCTCAAGGTAATGAGCGAGTTCTTACTGTATTAGTTCCTGCAAGAGCTGGTTGTTTAAGAGCCTGGCACCACCCCCCACCTCTTGTTTCGTTTCTCGCCATGTGATCTCTGCATGAGCAGGCCTCCTGCACCTTCCCCCACGAGTGGAAGCAGCCTGAAGCCCTCACCAGAAGTGGATCCTGGCACCATTCTTCTTTTACAGTCTGCAGAACTGTAAACCAAACAAACCTCTTTTCTTTATCAACCACTCAGCCTCAGGTATTCCTTTATACCAACACTAAATGGACTAAGACATACTTTTTTTTTTTAGAGATGGAGTCTCACTCTGTTGCCTAGGCTGGAGTGCAGTGGCATGGTCATAGCTCACTGCACCCTTGCAGTGAGCTCTTGAGCTCAAGCAATCCTCCTACCTCAACTTCCTGAGTAGCTAGGACTACAGGTGCACGCCACCACACCCCGCTAATTTTCTTTTATTTTTTGTAAAGACAGGTTCTCACTATATTGTCCTGGCTGGTCTCAAAATCTTGGCCTTAAGTGATCCTACCACCTTGGCCTCCCTGAGTTCTGGGATTATAGGCATGAACCATCACACCTGGCCTAAGACATACTTTTTAGCATGACCTATATGAGGGCTGTCTGGGAAATATCTGGGCATTGTATCCCTGTATCCACTGTATCCATAGCTGAATACTTTCAGGAAAGCCCTCATATGCCATTTAGAAATTTTCTAAAGCTAGTAATAAATATGCCAGAAATGTAGAAATGCAAAAAAAGCAAACCTTCTGAACCTATTTGGACTACATGTCCATTTTCAGCCCCCAAATTGCAGTCGATTTCAAGTCCCCTGACCCCTTTTCCCAGGGCTGTATCTAAGTCCCAGGTGTTTATACAGTTCTAAGGCATCGGAGGAGGGAGAAATGAGTCTGGGCCTTGCTTGTTGTCTTTGCAGGCTGACGTTCCCTGAGATGTATGTTGCACCATCCGAACATCTGACATCCATCCAAACAGTTCACTTCTTAGCCATTTCCTGTGCCTGGAAATATTTGTTGTTCTTCCACAGTACGGGGTGGCGCTAAAGAGACAGCCGGGCTGCCAAAGCCCTTCATGTTTTTGTCTTCTCCCTGGTTTTACCAGGGCCAAGGGCATAGGTTCCATCTCCAGTGAGGTTCCCAAACTCAGCTGGGACTTGACTGGTTGTGGGGAAGGGCCCCCCACAGTGACCCGTTGGACTGGCATCTTCCTTCCCTCTGACCATCCTTCCTTTCAGTCTGGGCAACTTTCCCCTAGTCCACAGGTAAAAAATGGCACTGGAGGGAGCAGAAAATAGTTATAAGCAATGATGTAATTAACCAAATCTTGTGTTTATGTCCTGGGCCTAGGCCTCTGAAAGGGAGAAGCCAAGAGTTTGGTTCCTTTGTCACCCCTGCTTGGGCAGTAGCGTCCCTTCCCAGAGCCCATAGAGACAAAAGGCCCAGGTGCTCAAATTGCTGTGAGGTGCGGCTGGATGTGGGAGAGTTGGAGCAACGGTTACCTCAATGTTATCCTGCTACTTTGGCATGTATGCCTCATTCTAAAAGTTCTTTCTAAAATTATTTCACCATGAATGATAAAGCCGGCACGGTGCACAGCACCATGGTAAAGGGCCCAGATGCCCCCAGGGCAGTAGGATGATTTTGACGGCAGGAGCTTGAGGCAGGAGCCCCAGGCAAAGAGTGGAACATATTCTCGCACGAGTTCTGGAATCCTGCTCAGAGCCCATTTTCCAGTCCTGGGGAAATGTGCTCGTAAGTTTCCATGGGATGGCGTCTACCTGGGAGGCCCCATCTGCTTGGCACCAGCCCACTCTAAAGAGGCTCCGCTCGAAAATCTCATTTTCCTCACAACAGATGCTGGGTTTCAGTCCAGATGCCTGAGACATGTTTTCAGTGTAAGTGTGGTGCTGGGGCTGGGGTGGAAATAGAGCCAAAAAATGGTGGGAGAGTATGTGAAGGCCTTCACCTCCCCCTGCCTGGCTCTTTGAACATATTTGTTTTCTCTTAGAAACTTGGCTGGCAGCAGCAAGGGCCACAGAAGTGGAGCCTGCAAGGGGCCAGCGATCCTGATGTGCAACAGCTTCCCAGGGGAAAACACTCCTGGGTGTCTTAGCAGGAATCTTCCTGGGATGGCTTTGCTTGGAACAGCCGTTTTCAGACTTTAATTAGCATAAGAATCAGCTAGGGAGTTTAGCAGTAATGTGGATTTTCAAGCATCACCCTCAATATATTCTGGTTCCTTATATCTGGAGGGGGCCCAAGAATCAGCATTTTTAGTAAGCATCCCCTGTGATTCTGACACAAGTGTTCTCAGACCACATGTTGAGAAATGGAGGGGTGGGACCTCTTTGGTGGCCCTTGATGAGGCCAATTGCAAGGACCCCTTGGTTTCTACGCAGCCACCTGGCTGTTCCCTTCCTATAGATAATACTTAAGCCTGGGAACTCACCTATTCCCTACATCCAGGTGAATACAGATGCCGCCTGTACCTGCCCATCCATTTCCCATTAACAACGAAACATCATTTGGGCTATTGTGAATAGCACTGTGTCCACAAGACATCTCAAAACAGGTGTCTGGAAGCCAATGCAAATAAACAATGGAAAAGACAACTTCTGGGCTTGCTTTTGCAACTCTGAAGCACTTGTCAGTCCCACACAGTTTAAGACTTGCTTACATACTGCCTTGCCTGTTTGTTTTTTCTTGCGTGTCTTTGTCTTCCAAATAAACTGTAACTTCTTGGGAAGAAGTCTCAACCTTATTTTTCCTATTTACCCTACCATGTCTACTATATAATTGGTATGCAGTACAGGATGAGAGTTTCTGACTTGTAATCAGGTTACTTCCAAAAGTTCATTCTTCAGCCAGTTATTTGAATCTTGTTTCTCATTAGGACAATGTTATAAAGGGTAGTTGTGTTCCCAGACCAACCCCCAAATGTCTATTTAACTAGCAATATAGTTGAACTATAGTTCTAATAGTACTACAGGACCTAAAATCATCTATAATATTGCTTTTATGGGAAAATGTGTTCCAGATTCCAAGTGAAGATGCCAGGAGCTCATTTTTCTGGCCATGGCTCCAGGACAGGACATGACCCATGTGCGGTTGGAACTCCCCTTTCCACCTTGCAACATGTGCATATATTGGACTGGCAGTCTTGAGGGGCGTGTTTCAAAGATGGGGAAGGGATGGCACAAGTCCCTGCTGGGAGACTGGGCAGGGAGACAGAGTAAAGCGTGCTCCTGTTGGAGTCAGGAAGAGGGATGTGGAGGAACGTGCATTTCGGGAGTATGGCATAGTGGGAGAGTGGAGCGGTCCCGAGGGCACTGACTCCCTTGGCTGTGGTTGCAGAGGACAACTGGGGCCGTCTTGGCAGTCCCGGCAGTAGCAGCACAAGCTGTGATGGCCACATTGGCTGGGGTCCCATGATAAGCTTGTAGATATTTTGGGGGTAGTGGTGTTTTAGTTATTTATTGCTTGGTAACAAACCACCCTAAAACATAGTGGCTTAAAAAAGAGCAACCATTTTATTTGCTCATGGTCATGCAATGAGGACTCGCTGGCAGCCATTGCATGTCTGTGTTCAGCTGGCAGGGAGGTTGGGGTCCGGACATGGCTGGACATTAGGGCTACTGGATAGTCTCGGGACTTCTTCTCTATGTGGCTTCTCCAATGAATCTCTCCATGTAGTCTCTTCAGTGGGGTAGCCAGACTTCTTTTATGGTGGCTCAAGATATACGAGAAGCCAAAACAGAAACTTCTAGGACTTAAAGCTAGATTGACCACTGGCACAGTTTCACTTCTGGGTTAAGTGATCCCAGGACAGTCCAGACTCAAGGGAAAGGGCTACATCAAAGCAGGAATTCCAGGGGGCATGGTCACCAGGGTAGCTGGTGCCTTTCCCGATGTGAGAAAGGTGCTGAGGCCAAGAGCATTTGGTTAAAGATTCTCCGTTACAGTCACACAACCATATTGCTGACATTCCTAAAGAAGACTCTATGCAATTTTTCACTTATCATTTCTTTTCATGTCTAAAAGTAAATCATCTAGCTATAAAATCTGTCCTGTCACTTTTTCCTTCATGTTTTCACAGCCCATTTTTTATTTTCATCGACATAGCTACCTACTTTATATAGGCAGTGTTCTCAGTCATGATACCATAACGTCTTGGTAAATTACAGTGGCTTTTGAGGTGTGCCTGGATAATAGCACATAAATCCCCAAAGTGTGCAAACGGTTCATGAGTTTTAAAAAGCCCACAAATGAGGATTCAAGGTTGGCCCCATAATAATAATCCTCTCAGCTTCATGTACTTACCTGAGAGGAGGGAGCAAGAGACAGAGGTGGTGGTAGTGCTCTGGGAATTGTGTTGAATCCTGGTACAGTAGACGCGGACCTGGTGCCTCCCCAGTCTCCTCTCCCCCCCTAGCAAAACTTCTGTTCCATTTGTGGTGGCAATGCACCCAGCCTCTTCTCCATCTGAGTATGGCCATGTGACTAAGTTCTGGCTAATGAAATAGAAGGGGATATAGAGTCTGCACTTACAGAAAGGTAGCTTAACGGAGCAGATTTCACTGGGAAGGGACGCTGGGTCTTACTCTGGATTTCTTCTTCCTGTTGCCTACTCTGCAGATGCAATGGCTGGTTCTCCAGCAGCAATTTGGGATTACAAGGAGACTTTAGGGTAGAAGTCACATTCCAGGATGGTGGAGTATAGAGACAGATGGACTCTGTGTTGGTGATGGCCGTGGAGCCTTGTTCCAACCCTGGACTCTAGGGAGAGAGCTGGATTCTTGAGATCAGGATCAACATGGAGGTAGAGAGGTTATTCTTGTTAAGCCATTGTTATTTTGGATTTCCCAATGTTATGTACCTGGTCATATCCATAAGGATATACAGCCCATTGTGAATGCCATGTGTTATGACTATGGCAGCAGAAAGATGGCTAAGAACCAGTGGTCAAGCCACAGGGAATCCTCACTTGGATCATCTCCCAACCTCTCTTGCTGTTCATCAGCCCTTTCGTCTGATCAATCCTTAATGGACTGAGGAAGTATTGCTCTGTTCGGGCTATGTTGATGACATTCTCCTTCTCAAGGGCTTCCTATCCCTTTCCTAAAGATCCTTTCCATCTGCACTATGTTATTTATCTGGTTTTCTCCCCTTGTGTTTCCCCACTGACTAGCAGAACACCTGACACAGTATAAGTTTAATAAATATTTGTTGAATGAATGAACAAACATCCGATCTTCCCTGTGGCTGTGTGCAGAATGCCTTTTCCCCTTCCCGTTATTACCACATTTCTCTCTTTGTGGTAGAGCCTGTGTTCATTGGGCCAGATAAGCCTGGTGACCAAGCTCCTGTTAGGACACATGAGCAGAGCAGTACTTGCCGAATGGACAGTGTGTTTGTTTCACTTTAAGGCATTGCTTTACTTGAGCTCTGTAAGAGGAAGGAGCAGAGTCTCACTGGAAGGGGAGGAGTCATTTTCCTAAGGAAAGCAGAGGCAGGCATGTGATTTAAGTCAGGATTGCCACAGAGGAGACAAGGGGATGGGAGGCAGTTCCCATAAAGCAGGAATCACATGGCAGCCTCTCTGTGGAGGTTTGAGCCGAGAAGCAAGGAAACTAATTTGTGCACCATGGACTCTGTGGCCCACCCAGGTAGGTGTCTGTAAGGAGATCATTCACCTGGTTTGCTCCATTCCTCACACATAACCTCACCGCAGCAGTCAAGTGGCCCCCAACCTTGGAATCTCTTTATATTTATTTCTGTAGGTTCCCTCCTTTTTTTTCCTTGTTTATGATTAAAACATGTTATTTCAGTTATTTGAACTATGAAGGTACATATTCAACATAACAATTCAAATAGTGAAACTGACAGTCCTTCATCCTAGTTTATGTATTTTTTTATCTTAAGCTTTATGAAAGATGACAAAAGGGCTTGATGAGAATGATTAGACCAATACTCTGCAGGAAGAGCCAACATAACTTGCCGATATCAAGTGCATGCAATTAATGGAAAGGTACACTTGAGCTTCATGTCATTCCTGAATCCCTTCTCTCACTGAGACCCAGAGGCTGCCCTGGACCTGCGGGGCTGTGGGAGCCATCTCTGTGCTGTTCTGGTCTGGAGGCTTTTGAATGTTCCATGGTGACTTTGCTTCAAGCCATCTTATCCGTGTTCACATGTCTGCTTCTTGCTTCAGCGTCCCCATGACTAAATTTTACTTTTTTGGCTTATAATTTGTCTAAATGTAGGCTTTGAAGATGATATCTTTATGAATTTATTTCTACAGAAGATTCTGCTTCCCTCTAATATGCTCTGCAAAATAGTGGCTGTCACTCTGGGATATGGTGCCCCTTTGTTTCTCTAACTCGAGGGCTCATGGTTGTCTTTGTGAAAATCAGCATCCTCTGACCTGGTGCCATTTTCAAGTTCAGTCCATGGATGAAGCCCTTTAAATACTTATTGTCTGGAAAGAGGTTCTTTCTGACTGAACTTTGAACCAAAAAAGGCAGCAACGCATTCCTGAGGGCCAACCTGGTGGGCAAGAATATAAAAAACTTGAGCCGCCTTCCTACCTGCCTAGAAGGAGGCTCTCTGTGCAGTGCTCAAACTAGGAAACTAGGATGAGTGTGTGTGTGTGTGTGTGTGTTAGAGACGATGTTCTTCTTAAGCTTGTAATACCCACCACTGCTCCTTATACCACATCATGGATGACCCTTTTGCTTGTTCACAATATTAATATTTCCTCTAGATGCTTGCTTTGTTTATATTTAAGTCTAAACACGGTTTGGTTAGTACTACCTATTTCTCTAATGTCCATCCTTGTGAGTGATTATCTCAAGTCTTAAGATTTTTAAAAATACAACTCCTTGCTAATTTGGTTGTCTGTTACATAGCACAGAGCTCCCTGTGTAAACACAGTGTTAAAAATGAATTCTGATGATGATGGTGATAACTTATCAGGAACTTCAGGGACAGATGCTGAGATGGCCTTTGAACCCGGGCTGTGGCTTCGCTGCTGGAGTTCCTCCCGCCAGAAGGTGGAGGCTTTCTGGGAACAGATGGAAGCACAGTATAAAAAAGCATTTGGTCACACTTTCCAGGGGATTAACTGAACTAAAAAAGAGCATAAACATCTCACACAGATTGGCGATGCTGCTGCCGATGACAATGATCTCAACCTTTCACTTGAAGGAATCTGAACATTTTTTTGAAAATAAACACATCTGGACTGGAAGCCGACCATGTAAATAAGAACTGGCCCCCATGCTCCTGTCTGAAAAGAAATCTGAAGGGGTTGGTTGCGATTTGCTGAGCATGTCTTAAATAAGGTGAATGTCTCCGGCCTTTCCCTTCTCTTACCTTTATTGTTTATTTGATTTCTTTTCATGGGAATCTGCATTATCGTTCCAACATGTGCAAGAAAACCCAGCCCTCAGGTCTAAACAGATTTACTTCTCAGCTCTTGTCATACAGTTAGAGCTGGGAAATGAATGCCAAACTGAAATCCCTGCATGCGAAATCCTTCCCCATCAACGTGGCTTGGCAGCGACCAAGCCTGGGGTTCAGGAAGATTGGGGCTTGTTCGGGGCTGCAACAAGCCCTGCATGGGGTGGCACTGGCTATACTTTGAACCCTAGCTGTGAGCCACAAAGTGATATAGAAACACTGGCTTTGCACCTTGTTGAGTTTTAGAAATCTTTCAAAATCACGATCAAGTATTTAAAACACAAATTGAAAACTCTCAACTCTCGGCGGTGTCATGAGTGCACAAGTGTGAAATCATTTTCTCCATGTTGACACTGTCCATTTTTTCATGTAGTTAAAAATAGGTTTATTTTTAGTTTCTTTGCAGCCTGCTTTCCAAAGATTACCTGGCTTTCAAATATCGTTTTCTCCAGGGAGTCTCTAATTTTGCAAACACTCTGAGGAAACATTCCATAGTAATTAAGGCTGTGAGAGGAAAAGGACAATGCTGTAGTGTCTCGTGTTCACCAAGTTGTCACCTTTCTAAGTGAGGAAACCAGTCGCAAAGCGACCTACCACATATTTTACATGTTGACTTTTTGAAGGAACTAAGATGTTCATCATTGAATTGTTATCCCTCGGGACCACTGTTTCACAAAACATTTTAAAAAGGAGAATTGGTGTTTTCAGGGTCAGTTCTGCCAGTTTAAACATCACTATTTAGTCAGCATCAAATACCCTTTAGAGATGAAAGGTGGCCTCATCAGCAACACACTGAGATTCAAGCTCAGCGTATTCTTCCAGAAAGTATGGATCTTGCTCTTGGCTTTCCAGCAGTGATCTAATTTTCATGGCTGTATTAAAAAGAAAACACACAATAAAAGGATTTGAAAAGCCTTGCTTGTTTCATTTTGGGGAAGCACTTCAATTTATGGTCATGTACTTAATTTAAATGCATTATCTTAATGCTATGAACTTGAAGTTTAATTTCAAAGAGTTATCTGAAGATCGCTACCAAATGGAAAAGCCAGGATTATCTGGGTAAGTTCCAGACATGTTTTCCTGCTGGAAGAACTTGCAGTACAACTGCTTTATAATGCTGGTCCTGGTGGCCAGGACTGAGGATCGTGTTCCAGAATGTTAAATTCTAAAGCAGTGGTTCTCAAACTTGGGCACACTTCAAAATCACCTGGAGGGCTTGTTAAAATACAGATTACTGAACCCACCCCTGGAGTTTCTGGTTCAGCAGGTTTGGAATGCAACCCAGACATTTGAATTTCTACCAATACTGTTGGTCCTGGAACCACACTCTGAGAACCACTGTCCTAGAGTTTGGGCAGGAGATGTCCATCAGTGATCAAATGAAACACACTGGGAGGTGTCACAGCACAAAATTAAATGTATCAAGGGATTGAGGGGATACAAGTTGAAGGGGGAAGTCAGGTTTATAGGTAGTGAGATTGAGCAGGGAATCTTAAAAGAAGGCATATAAGCAGTGGGCACTGGGTTATCACATCTGCCAAAGCTTCTCAGTCCAGTGATGAGAGAATACAAAGGTAAGAAATTTCTTGCAGGCCAGATGGGTATTTAGCATCAACACAGCAGCTGTCAAGGCTCAGGTCACCCAGCTGGAGTTCAGGGAAGGGCTCCTAATCTGTGGGGACAACTGATAAGAGTATTGCAGGGGCCTAGTCCTTAAAGAGACTTGGAAAAAACAAGCAGATTATACAAAAAAGAATTCAATGCATTGGTTAGGGTAACTCTTGCTGCTATAACTGATAAACCCCAAGTCACACTGACTCAACTCAGTAAGAATTTATCTAACATAAATTTCAAACCAGATACTCTTGATCAAATAAGCGGCCCTCCTCAAGTGGTGACTCAGTGATCTGGTGACCCAGGCTCATTCCATTTTGTGGCTCTGCCATTATAAAATGTGACTTTTAAGATCACTGATGAGGGGTGAAAGCATAGGGGATTGTACATGGGAGGTTTTTAATGGATCAGGGCCAGAAGGGGCCCTTATCACTTCCGCCTAAAATCCACTGGTCAGGAATTGATCACATGACCACATTAACTCAGCAAATCTAGCTGTGTGTCCAGCAAGCTATGTGTCCAGGAGGAAGAAGAAATAGTTTTGGTAGCCATCTAGCCAGTCTCTGCCATGCTCAGAGGATGCGGAGCAAGGAAGAAGCACAGTTACTATAATCTGGTCACAAGAGGAAGGTTTGCCCACTACCCGGTGATGCAACTGAATTCTCCAGCTGAGGGTGTTAGCTTATTCAGCCTATCTTGTCATTGCCTGGTGCCTATCCGTGGGGAGCAAAGAGGGTCACAGGGCTGTGAGCCAGATAGGGCCAAAAGACCAGCTATGGATTACCAGCTTTTCCTGAAAGTACTTGAGGGAGGTTGTGTTCTTTCTCTGAACTAAAACCTCTCATCTGAAAACATCTCACCAAGGAACACAGAGATGTCCTGCAGCTGTAAAAGGAGACGAATGTTTTCTCCATCTTACATCTTTTGAACAAACCCATCCAAAATATCCTGTGGAGGAGTCTGTGTTTCTAATGCAGGTACACATTTGTTGCTCTGGGTGTATGTTTAAAATTTGGTTGTTGTTTGGAAACGTTAATTGAGAAATGCTACCACTAATATTCTTCTCTTTGACACATTTAGTGACGATCTTAAAGGGTGACACAATTACACGTGAAAGGTTTTTAATGAACTAAATGATTAAGGGAAGACTTCCCACTTCTGGGAAAATGAAGACAGGGGGAATATAATCACACACAAAATATCTGAAAACATCTTGATCAGTGTCCTAATTCTCCTTCTCATCACTACTCAGGAGAAAAATCCTATTCCCCATTTCTTTAATTTGCCTTAAAAAACAATGGCAGTCTGATCTCAGAAAGTATGCAAACAACCAAATGATTCTAAATGGATTTTTTAAAAGATCAACTATTTCATAAAAGAATCCTGCCATTGAAATAATTGAGGGATGATTCCAAGCCGTGCATGGTGTGGGGTGATGGTGTGATCCATGGGCTAGGTCAGTGGGTTTAGCCGGTTCGTCACTGAATCCATGCTGATGTCAAGGCAATCTTACTGATTATTCATGAGCTTTCAATGCTTTTTTTTTACTTTTAATTTTTGGTTACTTATGATTTGCAGCCACTGGAGTAATAACTGGTTTAAAGCATTAATTTATAATTATGCAAAAATATTATGTAAAAACATCTTTATAAAATCATAGTGTTCTTTTGATGTTATGCTACCCAAACACCAGAAATATCCTTGCTAGCAATTAAGGCAGACCTCAGGCAATCTGGACAAGCAGTCCTCTGCAATGCAGTCCACCCTCCGTGTCTGCAGATCATGCATCCTTGGATTCAAACAACCGGGAATTGAAAATATTTTTAAAAAACAATAACAAATAATAATATTAATACAATAATGAAAAGTACTAAAAATAAAAATACAATATAACAACATTTACAGAGCATTTACATTGTATTAAGCGTTATAAATAATGTAGAAATGATTTAAAGTATACAGGAGAATATGCATAAGTTATACGCAAATACTACGCCATTTTATATAAGGTAGTTGGATACACTTGGATTTTGGTATCTGCAGGGGGCCCTGGAACCAAGCCTCCAAGGATACCAAGGGGGATTGTAGAGTAAGTGAGAAAATAGCCCTTCAGATTCCTCAAAGGAGAGAAAGGAGGCAGCTTGTGTACACCTCAAGTATGCACGTGAGGGAGTAAATGTGTACTGGAGGAGAATGCGGGTTTAAAGTTTGGCCTGGATCCTGGCTCTCAACCCCAGCTGCTCTTTAAAATCACCTGGGGAACTTGTAAGAACTACCAATGCCTGGGGTCCTCCCACTCAATCAAATCTGAATCTCTGGGGTAACTCAGCATCGGTATATTCCTAAAGCTTTGAGAACTGCTGGCCTGGGAGATCCTCCCACTTGCCTACCTTTGTCCACTTGCCCTGTAGATGAGAGTGGTGGGGAGAATGCCCAAAAGTGGACAAGGAGTGCACTCTGGGGAAAGAGAAGGTGGCACGGGAGAGTGCCATTGGCCTCTGCTGTCCTACAAACAGGAGGGCCTCAACCAAACCTGATCTGTGCACAATCCCACCAACTGATTTGGTCTCCTCATCTTCTCTCTTTTTGCCATGAGGATCTCAAGGTCCTCAGATGCCAGAAATCCAGAGTCTAATTTTATTATGTGCTGTAGTCATGGGTCATACCCTACCTCCTCTCAGCGTGACTGTCAAGCTGGGATAGCTGGCTCCAGTCCCAGGGCTTGGCTGACCTCACACTCAGTAGCATTCATCCTTTTATTTATTTTTTTATTCCACAAATAAATTCATTTCTCTATGCTAGGCATCAGCAACTTATTTGGCTTTTGGCCTGGGCTGCGTAGAGAAGTAACCTGATTCAAGGTCCCACACTGGAGACATGAGGTCCTAGTGCCATCTCTCTCCCTGGTGATTGTTGCCATTGTCAGAGACTGACTCCAGGAGTGCAGCCTGTTGATGGGCTGTGACAAGCTCCTCCAACACATCCATGCTCAAGAAGTGCAGGTTGCTAGTGACCAACACCCTGTGTCAGGCTAATACCAACCAGTGCCACCTGCAGATTAGAATCTTCACATGTAAAGTAATACCTAGAAAGCTCCTTTTGGATGCTTTCTTCTGGGTCATGATTTCAAAGGAAAGACATGATTTGGCATATTTTTTTCTCATTGAGCCTCTCTGTTGGACCATGCAGAATGGCTTTCTCCAGGAAACTGTTCACCATTTCTGTTGCTGAAGAGGTCTCCATCTAAAAGAAACAAAAGTAAATGAGGCTACATTTCTTTTATTGTATAAGAGGAAGAACAGCTCAAAATACTACCTTTGGGTGTGCCATACATACATATTTTATGATTGCAACAGTCCACAGGTAATACCTGCCTTTAAAAGTTTCCAGACCAAACTTGTCTCATCTTTGTGGGAAATTTCAAGCTTTAATAGATGACTATTAAGATAATTATTTACCCATAGTAAATTCTGTCCCTAAGTATATAAGTATGTGGGATTTTTAGGAAACAGTGAGATAGTCCTATCTTCCAGATAAAGAAATGTTTATCTCATGTCTTAGTCCATTTGCGCTGCTATAACAAAACAACATAGATTGGGCAACTTGAAAAGAACAGAAATTTATTTCTCAAAGTTCGGGAAGCTGGGAAGTCCAAGATCAAGGCATCTTCTGTGGGCCTTCTTGTGGAAGGGCAAGAGAGAACAAACTCCCTTCAAACACCATGATAAGGGTACCCAAGTCCATTCACTGGGGAAGAGTTCTCATGTCACCTCTAAAAGGCCCCCACTTATTAATATTATGACATTGGTGACACCTGAATTTTGGAGGGGACGCATTCAAACCACAGCATCTTATGATAAAATCTCCGTGTTGACACCTGTAATCAGAGCATATGGCTCGCTTTGCTTTCAAACACATGGACTGGACTCCAGCTTCTGTCGAAGGATCAACAGTGAATTCTCAAGAGTGAGCATCTCTGAGTTATGCTAACCATCCATTTCTCTAAGCCCTCTGAGCTCTGTCTGTATGTCAAGATAAATCACCAGAAAGTTGTGGGTCTGGACCAGATTAGCTAAACTCCCCAAAGAAATATCTTCACTGAGTTATGATTTAATAAACAGCTTGCCCTCAGTGTTTATTGCAGGTCAGTGTAAGAAATGGCTGTAAGAAAATCATTTCTACGTCTTCTGTAAGCCACTTTTTAGTCTCTTTTGTCATTTATATAAAAATCAATCCAACAAAAACCTCTAAGAATTTATTGCCAGAAGAAAACAAGTCCCTAGCAAAGAACTTATAAGCTTCCTTTATCAGACACTGAAAACTCTAAAGTTCAACATATTTCTCCTTTCCTTTCATTGCCATAAGGCTTAGAGTTTAATTTAGTGCTCAGTTGTAGCAATTTTCTTTAACCTAGGTCTTTGATGTGTTTATCTACTCTCCCTTCTAATCTCTAGCTTTTGACCTATTTTGATCTTTATTTTATGGTTCTAATGCACCTGTATTCCTTTGTAAAGTGTTAATTTTGGAAGTGTGCTAAGGCATCTAAGCTCCACTACTTTGTGTCCTGACTCCTAGGCTCAGGTAGCTCTCATCTCTCCAAAGCAAGGTCGCAAAGGAGCAAGATGCAAATTGTGTGTGTTTTCATAGGGTTTGGGATCTCCCACAGGAGTCTAGGGCCAAGTAACAGTCTGTGGTGGGAGTAGTAAGCGTCTTGGGAAAATCTTTTGTTTGAGTATGGAGGCCAAGGAACTGAATGGATCAATGTGGTAAAAGACAGGAATCCTGAAGACAAATTTGTAATCCTGTGTCTGTTAAAACCATCATCTCTGACTTGGAATATATAGACTACACATACTTCTATCTTATAAAAATGACATTTGCTGAAACATCCATATATTTCAATGTCATCACAGCCATACTTATTATTGGCACATTGTTTTTTATTTCCCACTCATTAACAAATCAGAAGTAGAGGCAGAGCTATGAATAGTTCTATCAGAATGTGCTGCCAGGTCAATTGGTTTTGAATAGCCCTAAATGGTCTTCTGAATTGGGACCCAGTGGATAAGTGTCCAAGCCCATCTCTCTTTATAATAACATATAGTTCTTTCTTCAGGGGTGTCAAATTAGTGGTCAGAAAGATGGGGCCTCTGTAGATTTTCCATACCTGTGCTACACATAGATAGAGTGGAGGAAGAAAAAGGAAGAACAACCTGAAAGACACTTGAAAAACCTTGGGAATTAAAGCAAGGCAGAGGAAACCCTTTACCCTAGACTAAAGGCAGAAGTTTACAAGTGAAAGGAATGCTGAATTGGATGAAAGGTGGATAGTACAGGAGAGCAAAGAATGGCAAGAGCTTTGGAAACAAAAAGCAGAAGTTGGGGCTTGGAGGCTTGCAGAAAAAAGGTTGAAGCAGGGAAGAGAGAAGTAATTGTTAAAGCAAAGGAGATACTGAATAGAGATACTAATTTTTAAAAATCAACAGATCAATACACATGACCCAGACAGGTGAGACCATGAAAAAGATCCCCAAAAGAATGAGCAAGTAGATGTAGATTCTGGGACAGCTCTTTAAAACTGAAAGTTCATCCTGCCAAGTTTAAAACAACTTGAACTGTATGGGTTCTGACTTTAGACCTGAATGTAGGTTTCTGTATAGACACAAGAGGACCTTCAGGTTGAAAGAAAATAGAATTATAATGGAGATCAGGAATATTTATAAACATCAACTGGTTCTTACAAAATGACATTTTGATTAGTTAAGTATGGATGAATCAGAAACACATGAAAAAAAAGTTGTCTTGAAGCACATAGATGTTAAAGAACTGAAAAGCTTCTGTATCATAAAAGAAACAATCAACAAAATAAAAAGAAAGCTTATAGATTGGGAGAAAATATTTGTGAACCATGTATCTGACAAGAGGTTAACATCTAAAATATGTAAGGCAATCACACAGCTCAATAGCAAAAAACCAAATAACATGATTTAAAAAATAAGCAAAGGACCTGAGTAGATACTTCTCCAAAGAAGACACAGATGTCCAATAAGTATGTCAAAAGGTGCTCAATGCCACTGATTGTCAAGAAGATGCAAATCAAAGTCACAATGAGATTTTTTAGATACCATCTCATACCTGTTAGGATGGCTTTATCAAAAGGACAAGAAATAGGTGTTGGCAGATGTGTGGAGAGGAGGGAGCCTTTGTACACTGTTGGTAGGAAGGTAGATTTGTGCAGCCATTGTGGAAACAGTATGGAAGTTCCTAAAGAAATTAAAAATAGAACTAGCATATGACCCAGCAATTCCTCTTCTGGGTATATACCCAAAGAAAATGATATTATAACCTCATAAAGATATCTGCATTCCCACGTTCATTGCAACATTATTCACAATAGCCAAGATACAGAAACAATCTAAGTGCTGATGGATGAATGGATAGAAAAGTTGTGGGGTGTGTGTGTATATATATAACTCTGTGTGTATATACACAGTGGAATATTATTCAGCCTTAAAAAAGGAATCCTGCCATTTTCAACAACATGGATGAATCTAGAAGACATTACTCTAAGTGAAACAAGCTAGACACAGAAAGAAAAATACTGTATGATCTTACTACATATGGAATCTTAAAAAAAAACCAAACACATAAAAAGCGAGAATAAAATGGCAGTTACCATGGGTAGGGGGAAATGGGAAGATGTAGGTCAAAATGTACAAAGTTGCAGTTATAAAAAATGAATAAATCTAGAAACTAAGTAATGTACAGCATGAGGACTATACTTAATAATATTGTATTCCAGGAATTTTCCAAGAGAGTGCATTTTAGGTACTCTCACCACAAAAGAAAGAAAAGACAGAAAGCAAGCAAGCAAGCTAGCTATTTGAGACGATAGGTATGTTAATTTGCTTGACTGTAAAAATCACTTCACTATGTATATGTATATCAAGATAAGTATATCAAAACATGTTGTATATTTTAAGTACATAGAATAAACAATTTAAAAAATAAAAAAGAAGAGAAAGTAGTGGCACAATACATTTGGAAATTTGATAAATGAGTGAGATGGAAAACAGAGTTTGAGATATTCTATTCAACCCAAACACTAGTGGGGTCTCATAAGGAGGATGGGCTCAAGCTCTATCCAGGAAAATATAAGAAGTGCTAGATCACCATCATTTTTTATAATTGAGTAGTATTCCATTGTATACAAATACCATATTTTATTAATCCACTCATGGATTGACGGGCACTTGGGTTGTTTCCACATCCTTGCTATAGTGAACTGTGCTGCCATAAACATTCGAGTGCAGATGTCTTTATTACAGAATGACTTTTGTTCCTTTGGGTAGATGCCTAATAGTGCTATTGCTGGATCAAATGGTAGTTCTACTTGTAGCTCTTTGAGGTATCTCCAAATTCTTTTCCACAGAGGTTGCACTAATTTGCAGTCTCACAAGCAGTGTAAGAGTGTCCTCCCTCTCCACATCCTCACCAGCATTTGTTGCTTTGGGATTTTTTAGTAAGATATTTTACATTTTAAAATTTACACTATCTTACCCCTTTAACATTTTTTAGAGATGACATTTCTGATTTTCAGAAATTAATGTAAAATCAGGAAACAAGTTTCCATAAGCTGAGAACCCTGGACAGCTGATCAGCTTTACCTGTGGTGCTTTGCCTTTAAACAGAGTGTGCAATGATACCTTATTTCAGAGATACACATAAGACTGTTTCCTGAGTAATAAGATATATGAAAGGAACAGAAATAAATAATTTTTATACTAAAACAAATTTGTGCTGCCTTTGAAATCCAGTGTGTATTTCATAGTTTAGGGCCCCACATTTCAGCTGCTCACTAGCCACGTGTGGCCAGTGGCTACCGTATCGAACAGTGCGGTTCTGTACCTGTATTTTAACACTGGCCTTGAAGTTGCATTGCTGATGATGAGAGAAAGAATAAGAAGTTGAATTAAAGGAAAAAGGATATCATCTCTTAAAGAAGTGTTTCTTAGCGTGGAATTTGTGACTCTCTTAAGTCAAAATCAGCCAGGAGGCTTACTAAAAATGCAGAATCCTGGGTTTGATCCTAATCATAATCTTTAAGGTTGGGACCTAGGAATCTGCATTTTTAGGATGATTCTCTTGCACACTCGCTGCTCTGGTGTCCAGAAGAGAAGTCATATGCATGAGCCACTTGGTACTCACACAGCAGCTATATTCTCTTTTTAAAATTTTCAAGCCACTGTTTTAAAATTGGGATCACACACACAGATTTTTATTAATAGATACTCTTTTAAAAAGTCATAAAACCTATAAAGCTAGGACCTGCATTTCCACATGGCAGCAATTGGCTAGATAGGGCTAGTGCTGACCACTTTGTGACTGCCCCAAGTCATTCCTCCATATTACACGCTAGCTGCTGTAGACTATTTAAAAAAATTAAATTTTAGAGTAATTTTAGATTTATAGGAAAATTGCAAAGATAGTTCAGGGATTTTCCATGTACTTTACATAGCTCCCCTAATGTTTACATCCTACATAACCATGGTGCATTTGCCGAAAATAAGCAATTAATGCTGGTGTAATACTACTAACTAAATTGCAGACTTTATTTGCATTTTATCATTTCTTCCACAAAAGCCATTTTTTCTGTCCTAGGATCCAGTCTGTGATTGTATGTTACATTTAGCCCCATGTCCTTTTAAGTGTATTATCACTGGCCTAGAACAGCAGACCTAAGCTGCCTACTTCATGCATCCTTTGTTCTGGACATTCCCCAGGTCCTGTCAGGCCCATGAGGGGCAGGTGATTCCTCCCAAGTAGTATGCCGCCCCAGTCACACTTTAATTCCAACAGCTGCACTTGCCATACAGTAACAGCTGCAGCTGCAAGTTGAAGAACAATCTTCACACATCCTGTGTGAAAAGAACTCTTGATTACAGGGCTCTTTTAGCACACCTGCGCTCACTAATGGCAATGCCAGTAGCGCCATCTTCTAATAGGTCAGACAGCATTATGATTCATGGATGAAGATTATGTGACTATAGTGTTCAGGTGGGACACGAGCTGCTGGATTTGTAGCCACACAACTTTGTATGGATGTACTCTCTCCAAGGGCCATCTAACCCAATACCTTTTGGATATGTTGAAATGCTTAAATACATTGCATCTGAATTTTCCATCCTACAACGTGAAATTTAGACATATAGAACTTTCACTATCCTTTTTGGCTCTGCTTAACATGTAAATTTTCTTTCAGTCCAGTAGGACCAAACCTCTTGAGAAAGTGCTTTTATTTCTTGGCCACCATTCCTTGAGCAGAATTCCAATTTTGCAGTGCCCGAAACCACTAACTAGAATATATGCTGATTTGCTTTAACTGCAAGAACAAATCCAATTAACAAATCCACAAGGAATAGGGCTGGAACTGAGCCATTCTTCCAGGTGGAAACATCTTTCTGTTAAACATGCTTCTTGTACTATTCACCACCAGTCTTCCAATTGTCCAGATAATCCATGGCTTGATTGGGGGGATTTGGAGTCTAATAAACCCACCTTCACAAACTCTAGGAATCAATGGCTAACATGTTCAAAGACTTGTCTTTCTAATCTTTATCATTTCCAGGGCTGTCTCCCTCTGATTCTGACACCTTAAATAATTCAATAAACAATTTCAAACAAAAGCTTTTTGCACATGGTGAAGTTCTGGAAAGGCAGCCAATTAAGACAGCATAAAAGCCAGGGTTCAAATAAACCAAAATAACTCACTGGGTTAGAGCTGGTTTGGGCTACTGTGGTTGTACCATAAAGTGTCTTTCGTCTTAAGCATCTGATACTGCAAACATCACAGCCCTTCAGCTTCCTGGATTACCATCTGGCAGTTTAACCACTGTGTTTTGTTGTATCTTAAAGAAGATAAGACTTCCCAAGAATGCACGTGCTGTTTATAGACAACAGTCTTCTTTTTCAAAGCATATCAGTTCACTTCCAGTTTATTGGTTGGTACCTGATCTTCCTCGAAAGGTCAGATCTACCTTACACCAGACAAGGAAATTACCTTGGCCTCTGCTGTAGCTCATATTGTAGGAGACTTTCAACTTTTCAAAATACTTGCAAACTATTCTTTCATTCGATTCTCTCAGTGGCCTTGGAAGGGAGGATAAGAGGTGGGGTATTACGGTGATTTGTGAGACAGATAAACTTTATTCTTATGAGGCATCAACTTTCCTAAGGTCATACATCTTCCTAATAACAAGCTACATTTGTCTCAAGACTTCTGTGCCCTCTTATTTTCTACTGGTGCCCCATGGGGTCCCTGGGCCTTTGTGATTTTCCCTTTCTTCTTGGCAAAATGCTTCACTTTTGGGGGCCCTTAAATGTGTTCCCCATTCTACTCATTCTACTGCTATCTGTATCTTACTGGAATTCAGAGCTTTAAACTGAGCTCCAACTGTAGAATTCTTGGCCAGCTAAGAAGTGGGAGGGGAAACAGGAGTAAGAGACTGTCCTGACTCTACTGAAATCACTTTTGCATGGGCTTTTGGTTTCTTTTTTTTTTTTTTTCTTGATTGTGTTTTGAGTTTGGGGATAATGGAAATGGCTCCTCTTCAAACCAAGGCATCAAGGTAGCGCTGGCCTGGTGCAGACATGCTGACTTTCATCTTCTAGAACTGGAATCTGGTGGGCTCAACTTTCGAAATCAGAGCCAGTGAAACTAGTCTTGATTAATAAGGTTCTTAGATTTGTGAAATAAATTAGATCAAAGAAAATTAATTATCTAAGTAATTTGTCCATTCCAAGTTAGCATTAGCATTTGCATTTGTTTTATTACTAGCCAGACAAAGTCATCATACCATTGGCAAAATAAATATATAAAATCATTTTTTTAATCCTCTGATAGAATGAAGAGTTAATGGTTCTACCCTGATTTCAAAAAATGCTTCCTAAACTAAACAAATGTGTTGGAATTAAAAGAGAAAGGGAAAGAAAGTGCCAGAACTTAAATATATTTTGCTATCACATTCACTCATTGTTAGAGGAATTTTCCAGTGTCTGCCTGGCTTCCTCTCCCTATAGGTTTCCCACGGGTCCTAGGTTTCCCACGGGTCCTGGGTTTCCCACGGGTCCTCAAATTTCCCAAGACCTCCCAGCACTTACCTATTTTCCACCTGGCAGTGTCCTAGGGACCAAAGGGGTGGGGAGTAGCATGCATTTAGTCTCCAGAAGCTGGTAACCCTCATGTGGTTTGCATGTGTTCATAATGATATGTTAGAGTGTATCAGCCAATACCATCTGGGGTGCCTGGAGCAGTGTCTGGAGCCCATGACAACTCAATCTCAGGCCAGAGGATGGGAAAACATATTGGATGATTGCAATTCCCTTTTAGGCAGGGAGACTCTCTGGCATTAGGATGTCCACATCTGTGAAATCCATTACAAAGTCTCTGCTCTTTATGAGTATTATGATAAGAATAGCCATCAATCTGGTTAAAATCACTGCCCCTTTCTGGTTTGATCCAGTTTGTGCCTAACAACATGTTGGGGTGTGTCGGTCTCTAGTTGGGGCTCCTGGCCAGTCTTATGCCCACTTATGTTGGGAAAGTCAAGCCAAGCCACTTGGTACTCAGTTGACAGTTCTGAAAAAGGCCAAGGCCTGATACCACCCTGGGAACAAATTGCTGGGGAAAATGACATGTGTCTGGAATGCAACACATCTGGCCCTATAACACTTAATCTCTATACCAGTGCTTCTCAATCTTTAGTATGCATAAAAATTACCTGCAGAATTTGTTAAAACACCATTCAGGAGCCCCATACCCATGAATTCAGATTCAGTAGGTCTGGGGAGGGGCCTGGGAATTTGGTGACCATACTTTGAATAGTATTTCTATCTCATTACAATTCAAAATTGTGGCCCTCATTCCACCAGCCATCACCTGGGAATCTGTTAGAAATACAAGATACCCAGATCCAGTCTGAGCCTGAGCCTGTATTTTGACACAAGCATTCTTCACACCTTAAAGATCGAGATGCATTAGTCGATATCATTCATTTAGTATCTAACACAGAGTGGCATATCATACACTTAGAAGGACCCTTAGGAGTTCAAATGCTCTAGGTCATTGCCTACAAAATGGTAAGTTATTAATTCTATTTGTTTTGCATTATCAACTTTCTACAGATATTTGTGTCTTTCACTTCAATTGTAATAACCTCAAAAGGCAGTGGCCATGTCTTAAAATTTCTGCACAAAATATCCTGCATATAGTAGGCACATACCAACCATTTGTTGGTTGGTTGATTGTGACAATGTTGCAAAGATATCTCACAAAATGAAGGGATGGTCCCTGTTTCATTCATAAAGAAAGCTGTATCACCAGTTGCAGTCTGCGCTTATTTTTACACGCAAATTTACAAAACAGAAAGCTGGGGAACAATCTCAAATTGCAGTGTCTGAACTCTCTCTGGCATAGCCCCCTCTGTCCTGAGAGTCTGTTGCTTGTTGTTTTTACAGGGAAAATATCTACGGTAAATAAGGAGCTGGCTGGGAGGCAGTGGTTCCTTTCGGTTTCATTTAGTGCTGTATTTGGAAAGTTTTGCTTCAAGGAATGATGTAAACTCTACATCAGGAGATCTTAGAAAACAAACAGAACTCCACTCAAAAACCATAACTGATTGAGTTATCAGTCTTTCCAAATACATTATGTCATTATTCTTTGGACATTTTGGTAAAGGAAACTGCCTCATCGACTCCCTTAATGCTTGAGTCAGAAATACCTTCCAATTCCAGCCAGCTTGCTCTCACCCAAAGCTGAAAACTTGGCTTTTTCATATCCCTGAGGGCTAAGAACAGCAGAAAACATTCAAAAATGAATATTTATTGGTTGCCTACTGGGATTCATTGTGGTCTGAAGAACAGCAACATAGATCTTCACCAGGGACATTGTTAGACAAGCAGAATCTCAGGCCCCACCTATACTCACTGACTCAGGATATGCAGGTATCCAAATGCACAGTGCAAGAGGGACTGGCATAAAGGGCATCTAAAGGACAGGATGTGACACAGAAGCCAAGAGCTCAGTGATAACAAGAAGGAAGCAGCCGTTTGGTCGGGCAGAGCAATCCCAGCGGAGGAAATAGAGTGCATTGGCCAAAGACGTGAGTAGAGAATACCGGAAAGAAGGCAGGTGTGATTGGAACACAGCAGGAGAGAGGATGCAGAGGGAGAGAAAAAAAATAAAACCTTCAACAGGAGACGAATCATATCAGGCCTGGAAACCACTGTTGGAATCTGAGATTGTTCTCTTAAGAGCAAAACAAGGCCATGAATAGATTTCAAGCAGGGGAAAATCATGATCTGATTCAGACTCAGGATATGTATTTTAGAAAAAAATCCACAGGCATGGTTGATGAATTGGATGTGGGGTAGGGCTGGGAAAGCAGGAGCCGAGAAAAACAGAGAATTTGAGAATAATTTCTTGATTTGGGGAAGTGTATAGTGCTATTTGCCAAGATTGAGAAGGTGAAGGCAATGATGGGGGTGGAATCCAAAGTTACATGTCAGATGCCATGAGACATCTGCATGGAGAGATGGATGTGGCAGTTAGATACACACAATTGGGGACGAAGAAAAATCAAAACTTAGAGATGTCAATTTGGAACCTCTAGCCTCTCAGATGCCCTATTGCACTCAATGTTAAGTTGCAGGCAAAGGGTCATTTGGTTCTGGTGACATTGAGCCACGTTCAATATTATGCTCAGTAGTTTGTGGAAATACCAAAGCTCCACATTTTTGAAAAGCCATGAAGCCAACAATTCCGCTGCTTGGGAATCACTGAGGAGCGAACAGAAATGGATTAAGGTCATGCAATGTCCTTGGGTCCTGTTCATCCATAACCCTCCTAAGTGTGATTCTTCACTCTCCCAGACCAAAGCAAATGAGGGTGATCTTGCTTAATCGTGGCTTGCCTACTGTTCAACCCTCCCACCAGCTGGTGTGCCCCGTGTGTTCAGGCCCTTGCTGCTGTGGTCCCCACTGAACTGTCTCCTCTACATATAGGAGCCAGCCTCACACACAACAAATTCTCAAAACATAGTCCCTGAATGAAAGGCTGAGGGTGGGGAAAGGTGCCTAGAGACCAACACAAGACAGTAACAATTAAAAACCTGACATTTAGGGAAGAATTAGAAAAATTGTAAAGGCTCGATAAATCTAAGATCCTCAGACCATACACCTCGGAATTTTCCCAGCACAGCTCATAACTCAACAGGTCCTGATGTCATTTCTCATCCCTAGCCCAGCAAAATTATTCATGCTTGTGGTGATGAATCTGAGTCTTCAAGAAGAGGCTGAAATATGTTCAGTCACTAGATATAAAATGGCAAGCAGTATGACGTACCTCTTTAAAATCATTTTATCAAAACAGTTAAGACGAATAGTTTAGACCTGAAGTCTTAGCATAATGCAACAACACATACATGGAAAACCCTATCACCCATTGATGCTATCTGTGCAAATGAGGCCAAACTGCATTATTCTTCATAAACAATTACCTTCTGCAAACTTTAGTCAATTTAGTTCAGTGCTGAGTATATGGTTCTAATTACTTATAACATTCATCTGAACATTAACAAAATTCTTTTCTGGAAAAATTACAGACTCTTGTTACATGCTAACAAGGGCATTTTCCTTCTGTACACAGTTACCACTGCAAGCACAAGAATGCTGGATGTATCTGCCAGATAGTAAACAAAAGTGAAACACCACACGAGGACAGATGAGCGAAGGAATAGAAACCATGTGTACAATTAGCATTTGGAAAGCTTGTCAGAAATGGACTGGTACTCAGCCCCTCTCTGGAGCACAAGCTGTATCCACACAGATGTGCCCATTGTGGGAGCAAAACCACGTATGTTTTGCACATCGTAGGTGCTCAATAAACATTTTTCAAAAAAAGAACTAATGTATTTCTTTCCTACTTCATTTGGAAGGGTGAGGATTATAGCTGGAATCTTAGCTCCAGTCTTGTGAGCTTTTGCATATTTAAGGGATCAGAGCAGGTATTTTAAGGGAGCCATCTCTGAAGAAACTCTGTAACACTTTACCTGGTGTGATGGAAATGTGTGTGGTACGTTTTGGAAGATGGTCTAATCCCAGGTTAGCACAACTGAAATGTGCTGAGTCCTCTTGAAAAATGAAATTTGTTCACTAAGTTCTTTTCCTGCCTAGCATTAATCACATACAGACATGCACACAACACACACGCTTACTTGTTTACTGGCTGTCATTTCTACTTGAACATAAATTCCCTGATGGCTGGGACCACATCTACTGCATAAATACGTAAGCTACATTTGGGGGCTGAAGGCGAGATATGTATGGGTTTGAGGAGGAGTTGTTTATTTCTGTTGATCTGACCTCATGACAGTATTTGTAAGATAATTTGAAAATAAAGATGTTTTTGATTCAGTAACACCAAAAGCTGTGTTTGTGTATTATAGGGCAATTGCCTGACATTGGGACATATTTCCACGCTATCCCTGCCAGGGTGGCTTTAGGTACAAGCACAATCTAAAAATGTACATAATATGTGGTTTGGAAGGACTAGTTCCCTAGCCAAAATGACTCACTTAAATAAAAAATAGAATCCAGAAAAGAAGTACATCTAAGGGGAAAAGATCTTTCAACTCCCAATAAAAGAGGCCCCCTGGACCATGAGCTATAGTCATAATGAAAAGCAATGATAATCTCCAGTAAAATTTTACTGGGAATTTATTTCTGTGCTGGCGCCATGCTAAAGCACATTAATGGACCATCTCATCTAATCTTTCCAACCCTACGTAGAAGGTCCTATTTGGTCTCCACATACAGTGAGGAAACCAGGAGGCCAAGAGACCAGCCAGGAGGCTCCTGCAGGAGTTCGGGTGAGATGATGGTGGCTGGCACACAGGGGTAGCAGAGCAGGCGGTGAGGCTTAGAGAGGTCACGTGACTTGCCTAAGACTACACAACAGGTGAGCAGTGGAGCTAGAGACTGTTCTGATCACACTCCTCATGCCTGGCCCCGGCTTGGCACACGGTGGGGCTCAGTGATTTGTATAAATATACAAATGGGTCCATTTGCTCCAAGCATTTTCTCGTAGCTCACCAAAGCTCACTAAAGTGAAATATGGGAAGACAGACAATTAGCAAGGCAAAGAAAGCCTTTTCAATTCTTCTTGCAACAGCTGGGTGAAAATGTTAGTTTTGCACACATCAGAATATGGTTCTCTGAATGTTAAAACACCACCAGATGCACAGACATGTCTTTATGGCTACTCAGAGACTAGAATCTTGATAAGAGAAAGCCACCACACCCAGGAGGGGGAAAATGTCTGAAACTCTAAACTTTTGTGAAATTGGCTAAAAGCCAAATGTCAGCATTTTCACCTCTTTTCCCTTATGGGGGGAGGCATTTCACACTGCTTTCCATCATTTCAATAAATCTGGTAAATGATATGAGTCCTCTGCATGCCAAGAGACATACAATACGTGTATCAAAATAGATGTCTAGGTTGGTTTGTGACAAGAACCAGATTTCAGCAACTGAAGGGAACAAATCTGGCCTGGCAGTGGCTCAGCAAATGGCCGAGCGCTATCCAGGATCAGTTTCTGCTTATTTTCCTTTCTGTTAATTTTTCAATACATTTCTCCTACATTTGCTTATTCTCTAAAAGCCCTTGACCATCTCGATAATTTCTTCTCACCGACGTCCCCATCCTCACTTCCAGCGTTATTGGGCATCGTTGCCAGCTGGTAATACATTAGGGCTCAGGAATTCCTTCATCCGTTCAATGCTTAGCGAGCCCCAGCCACGTCCCAGGAGTTGTTTCAGGTACTGAGGATACTGTAGTGAACAAAAGCAAGTCCCTGCTCACACAGAAAGGCTGACAACAATCAGATGAACAGATTTGTATGTAACGTGTCATATAGATAAACAATATGAGGAAAACTAAAGCAGGGCTAGGGAGAGATAGGGAGTGATTGGGGGTATCCAAGGCCTCGGTGACAAGATGGCATTTCTTAGGAGACTATAAGGAAAAAGGGATCAAGTTGTGAGAGGAGAGATTTCTAATGTTCTAGTGAGGAGCATGGCAAGTGCAAAGGCCCTGGGGTGCAGACTTGTTTTTGTTCAAGGACTAGCAAGGAAGCCAGCGAGGCCAGAGCAGAGTGAAAGATGAGAAAGTATTGGGAGATAGGCTCAGAGAGATAGCTGGGCCTTGTGGGCCCTGCTAAGGACTCTAGACTTTATTCTGAGTGAGATAGGAAGCTATTATGGGGATCTGAACAGAAGAGTGACATGGTCTAACTTTTTTCCAAAGTTTCTTCTGGCTCCTGTTGAGAATCAATTGAAGAGAGGCCAAGGTGGAGGCATAAAGGCTTTTGCAAAGTCCTTCTACCCACGATGGTGACTGGGATATTTTGAACACAAAGAGTACAGAGTCTGTGGATGGATGAGATGCTGAGTATGAGAGAAGTTAAGATAATTTCACATTTTGGGGGGAACTTTGATTTTAATTATTACCATGGCTAAAAAAATGTATTGCCAATAACAAAAAGATATCCACTCCCCCAGCTGACAGCCCATGTGTGTCATATTTTGTACAAACACATTTCAAAACATTAATAGGGTGACTGGAGCCCATGGCATGATGTCATAAGGCTCTGCTGATGCTTCTCGCTCATCAGCTTGTTCTAGAATTTTCCTAGGAGTCTTTCCTATATGTCCTTTTTAAGTTTC
Organism: Lemur catta; assembly: GCF_020740605.2. Classification (NCBI taxonomy): domain Eukaryota; kingdom Metazoa; phylum Chordata; class Mammalia; order Primates; family Lemuridae; genus Lemur; species Lemur catta. The sequence goes on from NC_059139.1 coordinate 46,854,124, forward strand.
CATCATGTAATTATTAAACATGAAAATGGATGCCTCTTTTCTGGATCCATTTTGAAGGGGTAACTCTGCCTTGAATAGCCCTGTTGTAACACTATCCCTATAGAAAAGTCAGGAAAGAGAAAGCAAATTTTCAAGTAAATTTGCAAAACAGCCAATTTGGGTGTCAACCAGGTAAGTTAAAGACTATACAGAAGTTGCTTTTGTTTCATAGGTAATGGCACTATTTTTTTCTCTATTTTTCATCTATCATGAAATTTTGGAAGAAGATAATGGCACTATGTTTTGATGTACAGCCACCCCTGGGTCACAGATGAGATATGTCCCTGAGAAGATCTTTAGGTTGGATTCGTAGGTAACTCGGATCCCTGATGAACAGTGCACATTCAGTAATAATAATAATAATACTATAATGGCTCATATGTGGTAATAATAATGCAGTGTAATATTGTAATAATATTAATAATACCCATGTACTGTGATAATAAGTTATAGAAACTATTGTGCTCTTTCTTTTAATTCCTAGGATGGTAGGAATGTTATGCGTATTTTGATCTTCTAACCAAATCAATAATAACCTTCCCATTTCAATAAGTAATCCACTGCATTGCTTTCATTGGAGCACTGCCTTTCTTATGCTCCATATTCTCACTTTATCCTTAATACTGATAATCATTCCAATATTCAAGTGATGGGGACCTAATACTTTTCCAGTGAGTGATGGCATCTGGCCTTTCTCTGAATGCTTAATTATTTCAGCTTTCGTTTCCATTGTAATCACCTTTCTGTTCACCGCAGGCTCACCTGGCCTTGCAGTGGACTTTCGCTTTGGACGCACGGTCATAGGGTAAACACGGACTCACAAAATCAAATGACAAAGTTAAGACAAAAGTGATGCTGCGTGTAAGCGAACATGTAAACAACGAGACTAGCCACTACCGTAAAGACATTGCGCCAACAGACTGCTTATGCCATGCGGATTTGTTTACATGTGCGGAAGAATTATCAATTTAATTACTTAATTATAAATTATTTTTATGGGGAGCCTTGGGAGCCCATTTGTAAGTAGGTGAGGCTGTTAAGTTGGGTCATGTGTAACCCGGGGACTGTCTGTATAAAGATAAAAAAGCAGAGGGAAGAACATGGGAAGACCTTTGCCAGTGCTTGTCTACACCTTCAGTGAGTCTGCAGTTTATAGGCTTGTTGTCCATTTTAAGTCAAGTAACCTGCAGCTCCTTAGAGGTGGGTCCTGTGTGGTAACCACTCAGACCAAACAGTTGCTCCAGATGGTCTTGATTTTCCCTCCGGTTGATTGCACGCAGCCCTCTTCTCTGGGCAGTTCCCACATGTTCTCAGTGCAGATCCAGGCCCAGGGAGTGCAGAGAGAAGAGAAGCTCCTGGCGACCCCTGAGCCCTCCCACACTCCCCCTGATCCTGGCTGCTGAGGATTGGAGGACAAGGGTGTAGAAGTTCTGTTGCCCTGGCGATTTCTACCTATCCTTACCTCCCAAAGATGACTGCGAACAGAACCTAGGAAACAGCTTCCAGGGGTCCCAGGTGCTGGACTTTGTCTCCTGGAGTGAAGCGGCCAGAATAACACAGGTACGGCTGCAGAAGCAGGCTCTCCCTAAGGGAGCTGGTTAGTTTGGCTGCAAACCCCTTGATCCACTTTGTGCTTTGTCTTAGGAAGTGCAGACATGGAGTAGGAAATGATTTGAGCTGCAAAATACCACAGACAACCTTGGGAGCTGGACCAGGATGTGGGGACAGCGGTTCTCCGGGATGCGCTGTGTGCTGCTGGCATCAACTCAGGGTTGGCTCCGCTTAACATGTTCTGGCATCATGTTTGACCACAGTGGCTGGAGGAAGAGATGATGGTGGTTGAGTAGTTGGAGGCGGCTGAAGAGGGGATGGCTGCAGACAGCTCACAGTGGACTTGCAGCAGTGTGACTGCCCCTGAGGACCTTAAAAAGCTACATGTATCTCAGAGGCCCTAGTCCTTACTCAAACAGGCACGAAGGAGATTCAAGGAAGTTCTATAACCTTTTGCCCAGAGCCTGAGGGGAAAAGCTCTAAGGATACCTAATCCCCAGGTCCTGTGCTAATAATATAGCCCAAATGTCTGCCTTCCTAGGCCTCAGAGATCACACTCTTAATGTTCAAATAAAGTGGCTTGAGATGCCGTGGGCAGCCCAGACCCCCATCGCCCCTCCCTTCTTTGCTCCAGTGTTCTCTTTAGAGGGGGGTTGGTGTCCCATTCGGTCTGGAGATGGCCCACGACCTCTTCTCTGCTGTCTCCAAGCTCCCGAGCACCATTCTTAGCTCCTGTACCTGCCGCCCGCATTTGGTACCACTTTTGCCAACTCTAGACACTGCTTCTCTTCCTTTCTCCCGCGTTAAATAAGGTGTCGTGAAAAGCAGACACATACTAAAGTTCCGGGGAGTAATGAAGGGAATGACAATGCAGAAAAAAAGTTCACAAAAGAGAAAAGAGTCAAACATCTAACAAGAGACACCGTGTGAAGCATCCTACTTTTTAGCTTAACCTCCTTGTCCTAAAGCCCTTCCCCTCTGAGAACCCTCTTCTTCATTCTACTTTGTCACCTGTCCTGGATCCCTCAGTTTACTCAGGCTGCCACCTGGAAAAGCCAGAGTTCAGTCACTTTAGCAAGAAAAATGTTAACTCTCTTGTTCCACTTGGATCTAGGCTCTAGCCAGGGAGGGCCGGGGTGTTCATTGCCCGTAACCACAAAGGCTCGTTAAGCGACAGTGGACGTGGAACATATGCATTTGTCTTGCCAGCCTCACGGTGTGAGCTCTTAACCACTGCCCCATCCTGCTTTCTTACCTCCCTCCACTCTCCAGGCTCAGCAGGGAAATGGCAAGGCAACAAAGGAAGATGGAGGAGGAAAGTTCCTCTTTCCCCATCTCTCTCCATAAGGCAGAAGTCGCCAGTGAAAACCAACATTTCATCCAAGGAAACATATTCACGCCTATAGACACTCATTAGGTCTCTGTCCAGGCCTTTACTTGCTATGACTCCAGCCTTCAAAGGTGTTGCATTGGCAGCAGCTGGAGGTGCTAAGGGTAATCCCGCCACATCGTCCCATGAACTCTGCTCAGTTCCCCAGTGCTCCACTCTAAGAGGCTTGCAAATGTTTACCACTCACAGACTGAATAAATGTTTACAGGGAACCTCTACAAAGAACCCGGAGAAGCTCCCTAATCCATAAAAGTTTTCGAGCAAAAGCAAGCCCACAGAGTTCAAGGTATGCCCAGCCTGCTGTCTGCATGCCAAATGGCTCTCTCTAAGGCCAGGAGGTCCGCCTGCAGCAGACAAGTGTCCGCGTTTGTGGTCTTTGTGAGGTTTTCAGTGAGGACCTTCATGCAGATAAAGTACAATAATCTTTCATGATTCCCATAAATCAGAAAACTGCACATGTCAGAGAGGGTTAGGTCGCCCTGGGGGCTCCTTTCTGGAGCTTAAGAAACAGAAAAAAGAGCATGTTATAGGCAGCAAAAGAATCAGGAGGAGGAGGGGGAATGTTATGAATTGTGTTCTGAAAAATTCAGCTCAACAGTTCTAATGGGGCCAATATTTAGGCTACGATATTTGGCTGGATCTATTATGCAATTTATCTTCCCACAAGCAGACACAAATGATCTGACCCAGAGCCAATTTATCTTTATGGAGTTAAATTAGTCACTATTTATAAGCTGAAAAGGTTTCAAAAAGGCTATTTAAGGAGGGTGTCATTACTTTTTCCACCAGTATGTTTGCCTTTCAGTCTTTCTGGATTGCTTTTGTTTGATTGTGGTTTCTGAGTAAAAGAGTGGGCACTATTTGTAAGCTTGGGTAAAATAATTTCAGCTGTCTGAGCACGTAGCTCACTCATCCTTGCAATAGGGGTGACAGATTGGGAAACTTCAGACTGGGCAAAGATGTGAGAATTAGAGACCTGAGTTAGCTGTGCAAGGACACAAAAATGTTATAGGATGTAAGTTTTAATCAGTGGCAAAAAAAAAAAAAAAAATAAAGGGACTCTTCATTCCCCAACATGGCTTGGATCTCTTTCCCATATTTCTTTCCCCAATGGTACTAGATCTAAAAAAAAGATACCAAAGAAATTACTTGATCAAACCTGTGCTATGTCAGACAGATGCTGAAGTTGCACAGAGACCCACTCCTTGGCCTCCCACCCAGCTGTTCCAAAATGACCCCATCCTTTCTTACTCCTCTCCATCAAACTTCATCTTCAGGAAACCAATATTGATGACCCTAGGGGAGAAGGTCAGAGAATCATCAAGTGTTTGGGTAAAAGATCTTAGAAATCATTTGGTAAACAATCTCCTTGTACAAAATGGAAGGCAAGAGAAGTCAGAAGCTTGGCTAAGGCCATAAAAGATCACCAGAGTCAGGGCTGGAACTCACCTCTCCAGATTCATGTCCTCCTAGAGGACATAGCCAAAGACAAGGCATTGGTTTGTGATGGTGGGAGCTGGATGTGGCAGGCTGAATCCCCCACCCTGACATGAAACCTCCTAGTCTTGCCATTCTCCATTCCCGGGCAAGGAGGAAGCCATGCCAAGATGACAATCTCCTCTTTCCCACTCACCTGCCCATCTTTAGTTAAAGACTAGTTTGCAGGGCTTCTTTCCCAGGCCTGGGCTGCACTTGGAATCATTTTCTGGAATGTTCTCACCACTCATCTCTCCTCCTGACCCCTGACTCAGCAGTATTGGTGCTGTCCTAGTGCCCAGTAGCCAGAAATCTCTTGTGCTTCTATAAAAATGCCTTATTTGTATCAAGATATTATACCACCATCTAGCATTGTTCATCCAAATACTTGCAAACTATAGGACTCAGGCTGCCACCTAAAAAAGCCAGAGTTCTGTTACTTTACAAGGAGAACATTAACTCTCTTGTTCAACTTGGATCTAAGCTCTAGCCAGGGAGGGCTGGGTGTTCATTGCCCATAACCACAAAGTCTCATTAAGCTACAGTGGACAAGGAACATGTGCGTTTGTCTTGCCAGCCTCACAGTGTGAGCAGTGTGGCAACGTTTTTGACCACAGAAAAAATTAGCACATGCCCCTGTCACTGTCCTCCTCCCAGGCTCACTCTTTAGCTGCCTAAAACATGGTTTTATTAGTAGCCTATCTAACAGAGGAAAATAAACTAAAACAAATTTTAAAAATAAACTCACGGCCGGGCGTGGTGGCTCACACCTGTAATCCTAGCACTCTGGGAGGCCGAGGTGGGTGGATCGCTTGAGGTCAGGAGTTTGAGACCACCAAGACCGAGACCCCGTCTCTACTAAAAACAGAAACTATCTGGCCAACTAAAATATATATAGAAAAAAAAAAAATTAGCCGGGCATGGTGGCACATGCCTGTAATCCCAGCTACTTGGGAGGCTGAGGCAGTTGGGTCGCTTAAGCCCAGGAGTCTGAGGTTGCTGTGAGCTAGGCTGACACCATGGCACTCACTCTAGCCCGAGCAACAAAGCGAGACTCTGTCTCAAAAAAAAAAAAAAAACTGACAACACATAATTGCCCCTTTGAAGAAAAAACTCACAGTACAACTGCCATTTGTTTTAATTTAAACACCTGTGGCCAAATTCATTATCTCTAAGAGATGTTTATAGTCTTGAAGAGCCCTAAGTGGACAGTAGGGGTGCGAGCTTCCCACTTCAGTTCTCCCCAGCACCAGATGCCAAGGACTCAGATAACCCGGCCTCACAGAGAAAGAACTAAAGAACACCTGCAATGACTTCGCTGCCAATTCTGTTATCAGTCTGTTAAAACAGATGGAAAAAATAGCCATTTTTACCTTTTAAAAACTCGAGCCACTTCTCAGGGCATGGCACTACCTTCTATCTTTTCTTTGGTGCCATGGCCTCTCTCTCCTTCTCTCTCTCTTCATCATTCTCTCTCTCTCCCTTTCTTTCTTTCTCAGGAAAATAAATAAACGTTTACTTGTGTATATCCTAATCACTGTGTGAGAAATCTTTCTCATTCTGTGTGCAAATTCCACACCCTAACATTGCTGGTTACTGTGCTCTCCCAGGGCCAGCTCTGATCCAGGATCCCTTCCCTTGCTCTCTGCTCAGGATCCCCACATCTTTCTGCCTCCACCAGACAAGTACTGAAGAAGCTGCCCCATTTGTGCCCTCAGAGTTATGTGACAAGTTCACAAAGTGCAAAATAAAGAGCCTGTGTTGTTTGGATACAACATTTTATCTCCTACTATGGGATCCAAAATGCTGATTGCCGGCAATAAATCTGTGAGCACTGACTCAAACCAACTTTGTCAGGGGAAAAAAGGGATTTTAGTCCCAAATCTGCCACTAATTATCTTGTGACCTCCAGCAAATTACAACCTCCTTGAATTATGACTTTCTCATCCATAAAGGTAAATATAAATTTACATGGTGGCATTTATTGGGCCCCTCCTGTGTCTCTAGACAATGGAGAAATCCAGAGGAACGGAGTGAGATGACTACCTTTGGGAAGCTCACCAAAAGATCTAAGTACATAGGCTGACACTCCTTTCAGAAAAGTTGCCTGTCTTGCACTAAACTAAGAGTCGGTATCTAAGAATTTTAGAATATTACATCATTATGGTTTGAAAGCTACTTGTAAGGTAAAAATATCTATATTTTAAGCAAAGAACAAATTGAGAATTATTTGTAAAAACTTGCACTATTTTCCGATTATAAACTAAATAAAGTAGGGCAGATGTAGCCAAATTTGAAACTCTGTAATACTGGAATTTGGGGCTGAAATATTTCTTGTGTTAGATCATTGTACTTAAAAGGAGAATATAAATTAGTAGACAAGATTAAACTATCCCTAGTATTATTCTCCCTCAAACTCAGACAAAAGGAATAAAAGCTAATAAAGTTCTTGAAGTTCTCAATACAGAGTTGGAGTCTCTATGTAACAAGCATTTTCCTTGTATTTGCTAGGTGTCTAACACGATGCCAATTGTTGTAGAAAATAAGGAAAAAGGGTATATAAGGTTATACCTTGACCAAGCAAGATCTTGATGGGAAGTGAAGACATACGTAGGAAATTATGCAATGCAACATGGTGATTGTATTAGGAGAAACAGAATCAACAGAATATATATGGAAACATACAAGGAGATTTATTATGAGAGTTGGCTCCTGTGATTGTAAAAGAAGCCCCGTGACATGCTGTCTACAAAGTGCAGAACCAGAAAATCCACTGATTTAAATCTGCAGTCTAAAATCCCAAGAACCAGGAGCTCCTATGTCCAAGGGAAGGAAAGATGGATGTCCCAGGTCAAGAAGAGAGGAGAATTTGCCTTCTCTATTCAGGCCCTCAATGGATTCGATGGTGCCTACTTACATTGGTGAGGGTGGATTTTCTTTACTCAGTCTACTGATTCAAATACTAATCTCTTCCAGAAACATCCTCACATGCACACTCAGAAATAAGTTTTAACAGTCATCTGAGCTTTCTTTAGCTCAGTCAAATTGACACATAAAGTTAACCATCACAGTGGTACCAGAAGACTAAGGAGGCAATGAGTGTTCGCGGTGCCAGGAAGGGGCTTCAGCAATGGGTGTGGCCAGAGAAGTCAGCAATGGCTCAGAAGAGGAGGTGAACCTTTAGGATGGCGAGTTAAGGACGTATGTGTCAAAAAGTCTTAGAAACAAGTGGCAACTGGCCCTACGGGGCCTGTGCAACCTAATGTCCTGATGCCTCTGAACTCTCCTCCACTTCTCTCCTTCTTGTTCACCACAACACAGCCACAGTGGCCTTTACTGTTTCTCCACCACACCAGGCTTCTGCCACATGGCACAGTCCCTCCCTTCCTTCAGGTCCTTGTTGGAATGTCACTATCTCAGCAAAGCCTTCTCTGTCCACTCCCACCTTGGCTCTCCCTACCCACCTTTCCTGCTTTCCTTTTTCCCATAGCATTAACCACCATTTGATATATTCTGTATATTACCTATTTTTTTTTTTTTTTACTGCTGTGTTCCCCTCTCAGAATGTGCTCTGTGAGAGTAGAGATTTGCGTTTGCTTTGTTCGCTGCTCTATCCTTTGCTCCTGGAATTCTGTGTGGCACATAGTAGTCTTCCCATAAGTATTTGTGGAATGGATGAATGTTGCTCTCTATGGGATTGGAAATAACCATTAGCCTTCTTCCAAATGTTTCCAACTCAGCATACTGATGGATTTTTTTCCATGGCAACAGAGCCCTGATTATCATAAAAGTGAACTGGAAAATATCATCTGCTTTACCAATATTTGCTCTCTTTCCATGCCTAATAGACGGTATCTATTCCATAAATCAAGAAATACACTTATTTGCAAAATTTCTGCAGAACCATCACTAAGAATATTACCAGCCACATAAAAGTTCCTGATCCCCAATGGTTCTAAAAATAATGTATTTTTTCCATTGTACAAAGGCCTATATTCCTGGGCAACTTGGTAAAAGTGTACTTTTTTGAGCCAACGCAGAGACCACCACCCCTTGAAGAACGTCCACCAACTTGGAATACCCTGGTCAAGCAGCCCAGCTTTCACGAGTTCCTTGCAGGCTAGCTCCTGCATTTTTGTGGTGAATGCTTTGCCTCAAGGCAGCAAATTTTTCTCAGGGCTTCCCTAATAAGCACAGACAGGGCTCGATGTGGTTCCTATGTCAGGGCGAGCCTCTGTCCTAAAGAGTCAGGGAGTCGAGGTCCAGGCACCAAGGAGGTGGTGGGCTGGCTGAGGACAGGCCCGCTGACTACGGAGGCACATGCCACCAGGACCAGACTGTGTTGGGGGAAAACTGCCACATAGTCTCTCCATCTGGAAACATGAGGATTCCTTGGGTCCTTGCCTTAAACAAAATTCAGGAAATTAAAAGAAAAAAAAAAGACGCACCATATTAAATAGCATAGGTTTTGCTTTCTAATGTTGGAATCCAAAGTACCCTGAGGTTTCCTCTTCTCCTCCCTGAGCCCTGCTCCTTCCCCTTCCTTGGCCATCCAATATCAGGAGAGACTCAAGGGTTGGGAGAGCTTCAGTCTCTCCCCTACAGAGGGAAGCGATTCTAGCACAAAGGACTATATCCCCAGGAATTAATTATCTCCTAGCTCCATTATAAATCTCTATTCCAGGGAGTATTTTCAAAGGCAATGTAAACCTTTCTGAGGGATTTATGTAAACCAGCTAGTGACCCAAGGTTTCTTGACAAAAACTTCCATCCCCAGGAGGTAAGGCAGCTCAGCTAGGCTCACAGAACTTTCCGATCTCATCTGCTCGGCAACAGCAAAGTCAAAGAACCCTGAAGGGGCTTTATCAGCCAAGGAGAGCTGTTGGCCTCTTGTTTCTCTTTCTGGGCCCTGCCAAGAATGACATCACCTTGCTGGATTATTAGCAGACCCTATCAGCAATCCCTACCCCACCGTCACATCAAAGCTGCCCCACATATGTTCCTGCTGGTTGGGGCAGCCAGTCTCTGTCAGCTTTGTGCCCTGCTTAAAAAATTCCCAAGATGGTCTCCTGAGCTTAAAATGTCACTGCTAGCATTATTTTTTAACCACAGGGGAAGATTCCTCAGGACATTATGATAACATAGTATAGATATTCAAATATACCATGGGTCAAGCTGTTCCTCCTGAAATAAAAAAAAAATAAACAGTGTTTATGGTAAGCACCTGGATTAGCATAGCCAACTGGCAAGGTGAGAGCCACTAAGCTGGTAAAGAAGTCAGATGTGCCTTCTCTTCCCTTGGTCAAATACCCCAGTCTATGGTCAGAATACTCCAGAGAGTGAGGGAGTCACTGTGTGGCTTTTCTTGCGAGGAAAACAGCAGAAATGTCCCACACCTGGAAGAAGTTTTCCATCCTGTCGGGATACCCTGCAGATTTATTCTAGGCTGATCGGTGTTCATGCCAAGATGAGCGTTTCAGAGAATCTTAGTATAGAGAAGGACTTAAGAGATCTTTCATCCCAACCACCTCATTTTGTAATTCAGTTCAGTTTAATTACAATAAGTGGGTCTGAGGCCCAGAGAGGTTAAATGCCCACTAGACAGCTAACTAGCTAACTATTGGTAGGAATTAAAGCCTATGATTAAAGTCCCTAGTCCAGCTTTAGGAAGTTACTACCAAGGTAGACAGTCCAAGTGGTAAAGGAAAAGAGGAAAAGGGTGTCAATGTTTGTTTTAATAATATAACCCACCAGGTTAACAGTCACCCAGAGACCAGTGTTGCTGCCTCCCAAACATGACTGATCCCATTCTGAATCCCATGAGGGTCTGTCCCACCTCTCTGAGTGTGGTGTCTCATGGCAACCAGACTCATCTGGGTAGCACTTGGCTTTCATGAAGGGTCATGCGCTCGTCTGGGTGATGCTCTTGTGACCAGGACCCCATTGGCAGCCCAGTCTGCTTTCTCCTGCCCCCTCACTCCATCAGACAACCCGCCTCTCTCTTCCAGCCAGTCTAATTTTAGAGAATATCAGAGGAGAAAAGGCTCCTCCATTGCTTCAGTCAGTCCGTCAGTCATCAGTGGCTGAGGCTTGTTACGTGCTAGGCTCTGGGAGCTCTGCATGTCGAGCAATGGCAGAAAGAAGGAGCCTTAAAACTGGTGTAAACTACGTTAATTTCCTGAGCACTGAACAAAATGCATCTACGTCATCACTAACCACACTTGGTGAAAAACAGATTCTTTTAGTGTTATGGTTTCCAAAACACTAATGAACTGAATCAATTTTAATCAGATTTAAACCTATATATTTTCTGAAGCTTTTGTTTAAGTAGAATATTGTGTTAGTCTGGGACCTCCAATATGTTGACATAAAGACATGATGAAACGTGTAGTGGTTTATTAGGGCACTGGGGTGCAGGCCTGATGTGGAGTGAAGGAGAGAGGAAAGGGAAGAGAAGAAGGTGGGTTAAGCATCCCTGCAGTGAGCAAGGGTGGTAGGGCAACCCCAGGGAGAGAAGTCTTATAGCTTCCCTGTCTCAGTGCTGGGCACCTCCTGGGAGCTGCCAGGGGGAAGCCTGGCTTCAGTGAAAACGTGGCAACGGATTTCAAAGCACAGGAACTGGGGCCCTTGGTTGATTAAGTTGGGCCCATAGTTGGAAGTCTCTGAGCCACATTCTCATGGCTGCCACAAACATCGAAATATTCTCTAAGTTGAACCCTATAAAGTAGAGGCTATGTAGAATAGTTGAGAACAATATATGCTCTGGAATTAGACTGCCTGCTTTTGAAATCCTGGTTTTGCTCTACTGGCAGTGTGACCTTGGGCAAGTTACTTATCCTTGCCATGGGCTCAATTTGCTCAGTTGTAAAATTTGGATAATAGTGGTACTGACGTCATAGGGTTGTGAGCATTAAATAAATTAATTAACATAAGGGACTCAGAGCAATGCCAAACTCAGAGTATAAATGTTCAATAAAGGTTTTTATTATTAGATTCCTTTTTAATTATGGTCTATCATGGGTTGAACTGTATCCCCTCAAAAAGAAATGGTGGAGTCCTAACCCTCAGCACCCCAGAATGTGACCATTTGGAGAGAGCGCCTTTACAGAAGTAATTAAGTTAAAATGAGGTTATGACGGTGGGCCTGAATCTAATGTGACTCATGTCTGTATAAAAAGGGGAAATTTGAACACGGAGACAGACACACATGGAGGGAAGACGATGTGAAGAGACATGGAGAAAAGACAGCCACCTACAAGCCAAGGAGGACGCCCGGAACAGACCCTTCCCTCACAGCCCTCAGAAGGAACCAACCCTGCCAACACCTTGATCTTGGACTTCCAGCCTGCGAGACAATAAAGTTCTGTTGTTTAAACCACCCAGTCTGTGGTGGTTTGTTATGGAAACCTTAGAAACCAAATCCATGCACTATTTGTGAATTCTGAAACTGGGCCTTTCCAAGGAAGTTCTGAGTGAGAACACACGGCAGAAGTGGGTGCGCTGGCCCCTGGCCCAAAGGGACTGCAGACTCCTCCAACGCCGCGGCTGACAGAGGTGTCCAGTGTCAGCCCCGTCAGGCAGCACCTTCCTCTCTGTGGCGGCACAGGCCCTCTGAGTGTGGGTCCCCACCCCAGGGACAGAGCCGGCGCCTTGCTGCTATTTCAGACCATGTACAATTTAACCTACAGCAGCAGACTTAGAAGTTGACATTTGCCAATAATTGCTGTGACCTGTGACCAGCATAGCTAGAGGATGAAACCACTGGGCTTTGTCTGAAGCGGATGCCCCACACAATGAGCAGATTACAAAATTCAAGATGAAGTTTGCTGAGACTTCATGTGAGCTCATCCTGAAAAAATGTGGCCGAATATATTCATTCAAGAGATTTGGGGGCACTTTTAAAATCCAACCAGAGTCTAATTTCTCCATCTGAAGTGCAACATGATCTTATTTCATACGAACAATTGTCTCAGCAAAGAGGTAGGGAGATGGAGTGGGGGTGGGGGACAAAAAGGAGAAAAAGGGGGGAAAAAAAGCAACATTTCTCTGATGTTATCTATGGTTGCCTAAGAGTTGATGCAAGTTTAATGAGCTTTGATCTGAGTTTCAACCAATTTGATTCTTTCCATTATCTAAATGGAACTGATTTCTCACTGTGTCTCTTACACTATTCAGAACAAGGACTTATTGCTACCTTATGTTAGTTAGACTCGAGGCACCACCAGAGACAGCCTGACTGAGGTCAGGGCAAGAACAACACCTCCAGGGGCCTGGGCCTGCCCTCCCTTTTGGCTGGGCTGCCCGGCTCTGGGGAGAGTCAGTTAGGTCCAGACAGCTTGTGAGTGAAGGGTTGCATGTGCCTGGATTGAGGGGTGATGTCATCTCACAAACTGTAGCTCATGTCCTGCCTCCTGAGCTGACAAGCAGCTGCCACCCCAGATAGATCATGGAGTTAGACACTGGTCCAAGTGAGGCGCCTTTTTTAAAAAAGATTGATTTTCAAAGAGTTTGCAGGTAGAGCTGAGTGCATGAGGTTGGAGAGCATCCCGCAAAAGTTGAATATTTCCAGGATAAAAGAAAATGCCTACAGGAGCAGTAGCTCTCAGGTAAGCAGGTATTGCAAGGGAGGTGAAGCCTGTGGGGACATAACTCTCTCTTTCTCCCCTCCCACCTTTCTGTTTCTCCTGGCAGGGATTCACATAGGTAAATGTATTACTTATTATCATCTAAAACCAGAGAGTGGATGAGTAAGAAACGCCAACCCTATGTCCTAACAGATCCAGGGCAGAGGGTGTAGACTGGGAGAGAGTAAATCTTTGGTTCTCAGCACGGGCTGCACGTTGGAATCACCTGGAGAGCATCAGCAAATCCCTTTCCCAGTCGCGCATCCAGATACTCTGATTTAGAAGGGCTGGGCTGGGGCTCAGACGACGGTAGATTTTAAAGTCTCCCCAGGTAAAGCTAATGCTCAGCCTGGGCTGAAAACCAGCAATGCATTGCCACCAGCAATGAAGTAGCAACCCAGAAAGACCCTTCCTCCGCCCCTGGGTGCAGCCCCAGCTCATTGCCCTCACTGATGGAGACCCTTTGAGAATTGAAGGGCCCAGGTCCACTCTGGGGGCCTGGGGCAGGCAAGGGAATGTCCTGAAAAGTAGCACATAGGACCGCTGGAATCACAGAAACCGGCTTCTCAGGCAGGGGTGTGGGTGAAAGGGGGAGCACGGAATTTGTTAAGCAAGAAAAGAGAGGCCCTGGGGTTTCTGCCAAATGGAGGAAGGTAGCAGTGGGTGCTAGGGAGCTCGAATCTGAAGCCCAGAACCTGCAGAGGCAAGAGGCACGCAGTCTTCTCTGGGGCCTGAGGACAGAGGTGCTGCTGCAGCTGGCAGCCCTGGGACCCCCACAGTGCCCAGCCAAAGGAGGGTGGGCCACAGATCACAAAGGATGGGAATGGCAGTTTTCTTTCCTTTCTTGGGAATAAACAGAAGGACTATTTTACCCTCACATTGATGATTTCACACATGGTTCTGTTATGACATCAGTTGCAAGTTGTTTCATTTCTCTCTTCTGGAAGTTAGGAGGTGTGGTGCGTCTTCACCCTCACCCCCAGCTGGGCGTGTGCTGCCCACACTCTGAGGTCTGCAAGGCCTGGCTCTGCTAGAAGGCGGGGGTCACGCTAGCTAAAAGAGAATGAGGACAAATACGGCCAGCATGGGGGTGGCTCAGTCGCTGGGCGTAGGGCCTGAGTCTTGCCTTAGAGACTCCCTCCCTCCTTCTGATGTGGGATCTATGTGTACACATGGGCAATTAATGCCTCAGATGTGAAGGGAGCCATCAGCGGAAGTCTGTGGATTGCAGCCTTTACTTCTGAATTGTAGTTAAGCCCCGTCATTGGGAAATAACACCAGATTGGCTATTAAGTGCTCCAGGAAGGATTCCTGAGGAAGCGCCTAATCCCACTGCCTTTGTCAGCCAGGCCTTTAATCCTTGTGCCTCTCCAGCCTTGTGAGTGAGGAGAGAGCGTGTGCTTCAATCCCTGGCGGTGCTGTGGGACAGTGGCAGTAATTCACCTGGCGCAGACTGGGAGAAGAAACAGCATTTTTCTTGCTTGCTTAAATTTTGCTTCTGCAGATAGTTTCTTCTACCTTATTTGGATTGAAAATGTCTTGAAGTGAGAAATGCTTTTGCCACCTGCCATCTCCAAGTGGTCCACTTCAGGTGGAGTCACCGCAAAGAGTCACGTGTCTCCTTGCGTCCATGTCCATCATAGGGAGAGGCTGACCATCACTCCAGGAATCCCCCCAGAACACCCCCAATCCTCCTGGAGGGCGTCAATGGCCTGTGTCCTCTCTGCAGTGGGGCAGAAGGCCAGAGTGAGCGTGTGACACACAGACAGCTGGGACCGGGCTGATATTTCCACATCGCAGGCTCTCCATCCAGCGATCACAACTGGGAGGAAGACTTTCCCAAGACATTTCCTATAGCTGGTTGGAAGAGGCACTCAGGAATAAATAAAAGGTATATAAGCATGGGGGTGCAAGTGTGAAACTTCCAATAGCTACTTTTCTGCAGGAGATGGAATTGGGTTCGCTAAATGGGTGGGCTGCTGTTGGCTGCTGTTACCTACCACTCAGTGGCCACAACTTCAGAGGGGAGAGAAAGGCAGCGTAAATGACAGCTCTGGAGAGGGCGTGGGCCAACAGGGTGTCGCCGCAACAGAAAGCCACTGTCTTCCTCTGCCCCTACTTCCCTGTAGCCAGATTCGTGCCACACTCCGTCCAGCCACGTGGCCCTGATGTGCCCCAGAGGCTGGCCCGGAAGGATCCCCTGCTCCCTTGGTCTGGTGCACTCATCCTGCAGACCCCACGTCCTTCGAAACGTGTCCTGACCTCTCTGACTAGGTTCAATTCCCTTTCTGATGTCCTCACAGCACCAGCCACCTCTCCTTCACAGCACTAGCCACAGCTACAGTTCCACTCTGCATCTCCCTCAGTAACTGGAAACCCCAGGAAACCAGGAACAGGGTCTGTTTGCTTAGGGTTTTATCCCTGTTACTTTACACAGTGTGTGGCACATAGCAGGTACTCAATATTTACCCTATTTACTGAGTACAAGAAAATTTTTGTGCCTGTCTACACATTATGAATTCATTGTTCCTTAAAAATAACTGTGGGTTTGGCAACTATGGTACACACTGACACTACCCTGTCCCACCCAAACATATACCCCTTACCCACCCCCCGCCACACACACGTATAGACCTGGGAACTCTGATCTCTCCCCCTGGGTGAGTGTGGGCAATGCCTGGGGGCACTGTTCCCGGAAACCGGCCAGCCCTCACCCATCCGGCTTTGCACTACCGTCCAAGCCGCAGAGTCCACCAGTAACCCTTCTGAGCCACAAGCACGGTGGGAAAGAAAATGGCCTCTGGAGAAGAGAAAAGGAATATGAAACCACAGGACTGAGCTTTGGGAATGTAAAGTATTAGAATAAATCCTTAAGGATCTAATCTCATCCTTGGAAACACATTTCCAAAACCATAAGGCCTCTGACAAGTGTTGGCTCCACCCCCACTACTGAAGTCCTCCACTGGTCATTCAGGGAAGGACGACGCCACACCGAGCGTCCTGTGCCATTAGGTTACAGGCTTGGGCAAGCAAATGCACTTGGAGGCAGCCACAGGGGAACCTCAGGGAATTGGCTCCATCCACATCCTCCTGGGAGCAAGGGAGGCTGCAGAAGCACCATTAGTGGTTGCTCTGATTCGCATGGCTGACTGGTGAGGGGGCTGGGTGGGCTTGCTGGGACGCAAGCAGCTGAGTGTTTCAGAGCAGACTCCAGTCAAAGGGACCAGTGCACGGACTGGGCTCCACAATTTCCAGGGTAGACTAACTCAGCACATCACTTAACCTTCCTACCTGCATTTTCCTCCTGTGAAATAGGAATGATAATGGTATGTATCCCATGGAGCTGTCATAAAAATTAGCAAAATAACTCAGGTAAAGCACTTTGCCTAGCTCATAGAAAGTAGTCAATAAATATTAGATGTTAATATTATTATTAAAAGTGAGGCAGAGGTCAGAAAAGAACATCTGTTCTTGTTAAACACCTAGATGGGCTTCTTTCCAAGTGATCACATAAATGAAACACTGTACTATTATGTATCTCCTTTCATTCAAACATCTTTCCCAAAATATACCTACCACCCAGTGCCCACAGGTCTACCTTCCTTTCTTTCAGAATCCATGGCAAATGAGGTATGGTTGCATATTTTCAAGGCTGATTTTTGCCTTGAAATTATGCATTTAAAAGAATTATTGGTAAGGAGTATGTGGGGTGGTTTGGATACCATGAGTCAGGAGAAATTTGAGTTCACAGGCTTATTATCTTCTGTGCTATTGGAAATTCCAGCAATTCACAAGGAAGTCTCTTTAAAGGTATATTCATGTCTAGAGGGACCAAAGCATAGTTTCTCTAAATGATATGTCTTTTAGGGCATTCCTTAAGTGATTTGCTTTGTTTGGGGCTCTTTCAAGAAACCACATGTAATTACATTCAACTATTCAGAAGGTTAAGCCTCAGTCTAGCAAATGCCAAGAAATTCAAAGTTCTGATTGCCACCTCATCTCCAATTCAGCAAGCGGCCCTTTGTTTCTCCCCGAAAGCGTGATGCTGTCAGAAAAGAATGCGAGCTGGAGTGTCCGAGGCTTCTGGCTTCTCTCTGTAGCATTCCTTTCCATTATTTGGGCAGCTCTTTTGATATTAATCAATTCTAGTATTATTTATAAATAGTTCTGTCTAGGGGGAAAGGTGCACACATATTTTAAGACAGGCACTACATGCTAATGACAGGGCATTGTGAGGTTTTTGCAAAGACTACAGATGAGTTGGGTCTACCAAAAGATTCTGAAACCTAGTTCTCAAGACTTTATTATTCCTTATTTTTACTAAATCACTTCTAACATGCATATTCATGCCTCTTGCATGCAGCAATATTGCTCTTACTACTCTTGGACAAAATCACTGTTGAATTCAGTATTCCATTAATTCTTTCAGACCACTGAGACCCCAGATCCTTTTCTTTCCTGCAATTGCTTAAATTATCACCAGTGTATAAGGCAGAAGCTGAAAGAAACAAAGCAATGCCTAAAAGAAATCAGACTTTACACAATTGTGTCTTGCAATTAAAGACAAAATGTGCAACTATTCCCTATAACCAGTCTCTATGCTGGATTCTCTTGAGTTTTTGGTGCTCAGGAGACTACCGGATAAATGCCTATAATGGGGATGGAAAAGCAAAGAAAGGCTGGTGAGAAAAGAGCTTCATCCATTCCTTCAGCAAAAAATCACTAATGTCTAGCCGGAACCAAGTACTGCTCTAGGCATGGAGGAGAACACAAAAATGCCTGCCCTCATGGGCTCAGATTGCAGCGTAGGGAACAGACAATAAAGGTATAGTGTGTGTGATATTTCATCGTAAACGGGTGGAAGTGACATGCATAAAATAAAATGGGAAAGAGGGATAGAGAGTTCTGACAAATGATTACAATTTTTACAAGGGTGGTCAAGGAGGCCCCACAAATATTTAAGCAAAGACCTGAAGGAACTGAATGAGCAATTCATATGGACGTCTAAAGAAAAATGCATTCTCAGCAGCCAGGGAAACCTGCAACAGGAAGGGCCCTGCTTCTGTCTTGTTCAAGGAAGAAGCCAGCATGACCGGAGCAAGCGAGTGGGCATGGCAGGAGTCAAGGTCAGAGAAGACAGAGGGGCAGTTTAAGCAGTGCATCACAGGCCATTATATGGACTTGGGCTTGTACTCTGAGTGAGAGAGGGCCATTGCAGCATTGTGTATAGGGATGGCTGGATCTGACTTCTGTTTTACAAGAACCCTTTGGATGCTGTGTTAAGTACGGGCAGTCTGGGGGCAAAGGCAGAAGCAGAGAGACCAGGAAGGATGTTGAAGACTCAGATCAGAGGACTGAGAAGTAACCAGATCCTGGATTATTTAAATGGAAGAACTAATGAGACTTGCTAATGGGATTAGATACAGGTTGTAAAAGAAAGACATGAGTCAAGAATAACTCCAAGAGTTTTGGCTTGAACACCAAAGGATGGAATTGTCATTTTTTTTTAAGATAGGGAGTGGGAGGGGGGTGAGGACTTGAAGATTGATGTGTTAAGTTTGAGATGCTTATTAGATATCCAAACAGAGATGTTGAGTAGGCAGTTGGAGAGCAAAATCTGGAATTCAAGGAAAAAATCCAGACTTAAGACATATTTTTAGGTTTTAATCAGCATTTGGATGATATTTAGAGTCATGAGACCAGCTGAGATCACTCAGGTAATGAACGTAGGTGGAAAAGAGAAAACATCCAAGGACTAAACCATGTGGCATTCCAGCATTTTGAAGTATATACCTGGTGTAACTCTGGACAATTGCATTATTCATAAATGTGCTTGGTTCAGAAAACCCCATTCTGTCAAATCAAGCAATTTAACATTCTTTCTCCAAATTTTCTCAACAGGAGTGCTCCTATAATACAATAGTACCTAACACTAAAATTACAGATAACTCTAGAAATCCTCCATCTTGTTGGTGCTGAAGAAATCTTTAGCCACTGACTTTCAGAAACCATTTTCAAAAGCTTTTTTGTCAATGACTAGGCCAGTGCTACACATGCAAGCAAAGACAGATATCTAAAAACCTTTCTCATTGTTTACATTGAGTCAAGGGGATACTGTCCCAAAGCCCAAATTCCAATTTTATATTTCACTAAAAGATAGTGTATTCATCTATTGCTGCATAACAAATTACCTCCCAAAACTTAATTGTTTAAAACAACCATTCGTTATCTCACAGTTCCTGCAGGCCAGGAATCCAGGCATGGTTTAGCTGGATACTCTGACTCAGGGTCTCACATGAAGCTGCAGTAAAGGTATTAGTTGAGACTGCTGGTGTCATTTGAAGGTTCAACTGGGGAATAATCTGCAATTGGTCAGAGGTCATCCTCAGTTCTCTGCCACATGGGCCTCTCCAGATTAATTCATTAGAGAAATCATGTGAAAAGGGCCAGAAGGAAAGTGCCCACAAAACAGCGAATGCAAGGAAGACAGGAGTCACAGTTTTGTGTAAACCAAACATAAAAATGGCATCTCAGCCAGGCATGGTGGCATGTATCTGTAGTCCTAGCTACTTGGGAGGCTGAGGCACAAGGATTACTTAAGCCCAGGAGTTCGAGGCTGTGGTGAGCTATGATCATACCACTGCACTACAGCCTGGGCAACAAAGTGAGACTCTGTCCTAAAAAAAATAATAAAATTAAATTAAAATTTTTAAAATGGCGTCTCATCACTTGTATTTTGTGAATGAGAAGAAAGTCAGTAGGCCCAGACTATACTCAGGAGGAAGGGACTAGACCAGGCTGCGAATGTGGGGAGGCAGGAGTCACAGGGGGCCGTCTTAGAAATCTGCCCACCACAGAGAGCATGAGTAATTGTTTAAGTATTATACTAAACTTTATTAATGTTATTTTTTTTGGTATGTGGATATTTAGTTGTTTTAGCTATTTCTTGAAAAGACTATCTTTGTCCCATCATCAAAGATCAGTTGACTATATTTGTGTGGATCCATTTCCGGGCTCTCTGTTCTGTTCCCTTGATCTATTTGCCTGTTCTTTCACCAGTACCACACTTGCTTACTGTAACTTGATAATGAATATTGAAGTTGGGTAGTGTCACTCCTCCATTTTTGTTCTTCTCCTTCAATATTGAGTTCACTATTCTGGGACTTTTGCCTCTCCTTATAAACTTTGGAGGCCAAGGGCTATGGCTCAGGCCTGTAATCCCAACACTTTTGGAGCCCAAAGCAGGAGGATCACTTGAGACTAGGAGTTCAAGACCAGCCTGGGCAACATAGCGAAATGCTGTCTCTATAAAAAATAAAAAAATAAAAATAAAAATTAGCTGGACATGGTGGCATGTGCCTGTAACCCTAGCTACTTGGGAGACAGAGGCAGGAGGATTGTTTGAGCCCAGGTGTCAGAGGTTACAGGGAGCTATGCTGAGCAATAGAGCAAGACACTATTACCCACTCCCCCCCAAAAAAATTAAAAAAAAAACACTTTAGAATCAATGGGATTTTGATTGGGATTGGATTGAATCTATAGATCAAGTTGGGAAGAACTGACATCTTGAACATATTATCTTCCTATCCATAAATATGGAATATCTCTCCATTTATTTAGTTCTTTGACATATTTCATCAGAGTTTTGTGGTTTTTCTCATATAGATTTTGAATATATTTTACTAGATTTATACCTATTTAATTGGGGGGGTTATTAATTTATTAACATTATAGTGTAATAGATATTATATTACACATATTAATAAATATATTATAATGTAATATGTTTTTAACTTAAATTCTACTTGTTTCTTGCTAGTATATAAAAAACAATTGACATTTGTATATTAACCTTGTGTCTTGCAATTTTGCTATAATCACTTATTAGTTCCAGGAGTTTTGTTTTGTTTTTTGTTGATTCTTTCAGATTTTCATCATAGACAATCATGTGATCTACAAATAAGACAGTTTGGGTTCTTCCTTCTCAATCTGTGTACCTTTTATTTCCTTTTCTTATTGCATTAGCTAAGACTTTCAGTGTAATGTTGAAAAGCAGTAATGACAGGGAACGTCCTTGCCTTGTTCCTGATCTTGGTGAGAAAGTTTTGAGTTTCTCACCATTAAGTATGATACTAGGAGTGGTTTTTTTTTTTTTTTGGCAGGTGTTCTTTATCAAGTTGAGGAAGTTACCTTCTATTCCTAGTTTGCTAAGAGCATGGGTAATTTTTAACATCAATGAATTTAGACTTATGCTATTACTACCAATAGGGTAGATGTATTTTTTTTTAATTCAAAAAGACATCTGTCCTTTGAAAGTAGTTATGATATCCCAATGTTTTTTATATGGCAAGTTGCAACTCCTTAATGAGTCACAAAATAAATTTAGTGATCATGGGCAGCAAATGTTTTAAAAATAAAATAAAATAAAGCAGAAACTATTCGAGTCCATTACATATACACTGGCTTAGAGGATATACTAGGTTGTCATGTAAATTGTATTTCTTTTTAAGGGTTCTGGTCAAAATTAGTGATTTCCATAATACTGTTAAATATGAGTGGGTCACCAAAACATATTTGGAAAAAACAGCCACCCCCAAACTATGCAAAGTAATGAATGTCAAAGAAAAGAAACCCCAGTGTACTCCGGTGAGCTAACTTAAACTTGAGCTTGCCAGTTCATGCTTATTACCCAGTTCCCTCCTGGGGTCTGTAAAAAGTGATCAATAAGAGACTGTAAAACCCTAAACAGACATGACAGATATGACATCTTGCCTCTGCAGAGGCAAAGCAGACACACCACAAACTAATGAAAATACCCTGCACAATCCTACCCATCTTAAAAGGTCAAAAGTGAGATTTTTTTTTTTTTTTTTTTTTTTTTTTTTTTTTTTTTTTTTTTTTTCAAAAAACCAGCTGTAAGTGCCTACAAACAGTAGGCCTGCTCAAGACAGATGAAGCCATTTTTCAACCACAGCACCCTCTTGCTTCTCTAGGGAGAAGGCCGCCATAGACAGACAAATTTTCCAGCCCCAGACAGAATGGCATCAGTACTTTTCCCAAGGCCTTGTCGGGTTTGGAGCCTGAGACCCGCTCACACTGCGCCTCCCACACCACCACCTCCGGCTCCTGGCCTGTCTGAATATCCAGGCAGCTCCAACTTCAGCAGTGATTACCAATAGGTAGAAAACAGAAGACTGTCCAGTTTAATCATCTCTTCTACCTGAAAAGTCCCTGTTAAGATCAATGCTTAAATTCTGCTGTAGAGACAGCAAGGTCTTCATCTCTCATCCATCCTTATCAGCCAGACAGCAAACAAGCCAGGTTTCAGTTACAGAGTCCAGATTTGAAAAATACATCATATGCCTGGTGTTTCGCATTTTCCACAGCACTGCACTGCAGATCTTCCTGGTTTCATGTGAGAGTGCTTCAGATCGCATGAAACCAAAGCCAGGAACTGGTGAGAGATGCTGAAAGTCAGGGTGTCTTGGCAGTGTTGACTTTGTAGAGGAGTGGAGGTTCAGTTAACAGCATGTGCAATCTATTAGCTTTGGGTCTTGGGGAAAAAGGCAAGGAGAAAGCAGAAGAGGCAGAAGTGGAAGGACTCACTTTGTGGTTTTAGCCAAAGTTTTAGGCTCTCCTAATTCTTAGAGATGAAAAGAGCTAACCACTTTGGAAGCTTTGCATAAAGTGAATTTGGAAGTATTTTTGCATTTTCATTTAGCATTTAATAATACCACAGTCTAAAAATTTTTCATTTAAAATTGGATGATGAGCCAAACGGCTTATCATTCTATGTATCCCATTTGTTACAGATACAGAATCACAGCATAGAAGTTTGAAAGTTAAATATTGTTTGCTGATGTGGTATGTTATTAGTTAGTTAATTCCAAAATAGCTTTGACATTAAATTGAGGGTAGTGTCTAGGTCTTAAATCTACTAGAGTTGGGAAAAGGGATATTTCTACTTTTCATAAAAATGAGTCACATTCTTAAAAGCTTGTTATGTGATAAAATCTGGGAAACACAGCATGAGGTTTATCTGTTTATTTACTTTTTATTTTTGCTATGGAGTAAGATGAAAGAGCCAAGTTACTCTTAGATTTATAGACATCTGGATTAGCGTCATTGTAAATTGGTATTTGTGGTTTCATCAAAAAAAAAAATATGCCACAAAGAAAAGCTGTTACCCCTTCTCCAGTTTAGACCCCTTCTTAAAGTATTTATATTTAGATTAAGATTAGATTCATATTTAGGTTAAGATTAAATTTAGATTAAGATTAGATTTAGTTTAAGAAGCTGGGTAAAAATAGCCCACCTAACTCTATCAGTTAGAAATGCATTGGTCTACAATTAATAGCAAGCCAACAAAATGCAGCCTTAAATAAGTGAGAATTTACTCACATAAGGAGAAAATCTAAGGTAGACAGTGTCCAGAGCTGGTCACTATGTTAACAAGAGGCCAGGCCCCTTTTACTGTCAGCTTCACCATCCACATGATGATTAGCAAGATGCCTGCCGCATCACGTCCACATTCAAGGCATGAAAAATAGGAGATGTTGACATTAGCAACATCTGTCCCTTTTATCAAGAATGCTAACAACTTCCCAGAAGGTCTTCTGCTTGTATCTCATTAGCCCCAGCTCAGTTTCCTGGCAAAGTCTAGCTGTGAGGGGGACTGAAAAAACAAGAATTTAGATTTTCTATTCTTTAGAGTAGAGATGGGAAGGAGAAAAAAGTCTTAGGAATGGATATTGGAAGAATAGCTAAATCAGCTCTGAACAGAAAAGGGTAGCACTTCACTCATGACCACTCCTACCTCCCACAAAGATGGCAGAGATTTGTATCCATGTAGGGAGAAATATAAGAAGAAACCTGGACTTTTAAAGACCAGTGCGGAAGCTCATTACTTTTTCTGTATTACTGGATAGGACACTAAAAGCCATCTAGTCTAAAGATGTAAACTCAATGTCGTAGTTACAAATTAAAAGTTAAATAAGTTGTAAACCACATATGTTAAAAAAAAAAAAAGAGACCAAATAATGTTTGTGTGAAGCAAACTAGATATACGTGTTGTCAATGAGACCTGGTTTAAACCAGGATATTTCTTATAATCATCTCTTACACATTCCTATTTATGCATTTATTCACTCAAATATCAATTCAATCATTTAATAAGAAGAGCACATAAAAAATCTATAAATGTAATAATTTTCATATTTCTAACTCACATGAAAGTCTAACCTATGGACTGAAGATGAAAGCTATTTCATTTTCAAAGAAAAGCTCTAACTATAAAAATGTGGTTCTCTAAAATTGACATTATTTATATTTTAAGCAAAAAATGGAAATAAATTAATGAGTTTGTTAACTTCAGGGTATTTACCTTGATCATATTATAGGATCTGGAAATGAGAAAGTTTCATTACAAAGTCAGTATGGGTCTTAACAAACCAGAAACTTTGGACTTCTTACGAGGGCCATTATAGGCATCTCAATATACAGTTACTTTTATGTTCATGCTGGTTTAACAGCAAAATAAAAATTTCAAAAATATAATAAATGAATGATAGATTGTTAATTGGTGTATGTGATAAGAACATACTAAAAACCAAAGGACATGTGGCCCTGAAGACGTAGAAGGACAGAAGATTGGAGAATTGGAAAGGCAATAGAGGATTGGGTTAATTACTAGAAGAATGGAATAGAAGCAATCAGAAAATACAAAAGTTGTATTTAAAAATGGAAATGAAGGTAACAAGTAGAAAATCAGAACCAAATTGAGAATATCTTAAAGGTTCTGAAGAGAGGGAAAGTAGATGAGGCTGGAGAAGAAGGCCAATGCTAAGCTGGTTTGACCAGTATGGAGAGAGAGAGAAAACCACTGAGAGAGAAGAGTAGCTCTCATTTGGGAAGCTGGGATCTGCTGTGCCTGAAGGAACCAAAGTGTGGGGTTAGGAGAACCCTAACTACTCTCCTAAACAGAGGTCTGCATAGGTCTGAGCTCTTGTTTCAGTGATATGCAATGTAATATTTTTGGAAAAACATGGCTATTGAATCTGCTCATGAATGACCTTCATGCCTAGAGCAGAGCTGACTTTTCAGTAGGCCAGGCTAGGGATCTGGGCAGAAAACTGTTGCCACTGGGTGGATTCATGCTGCAGAGCTTGGGCAACCAGTTCTTTGGCACTGCTGATAACTAACCCACTCTGTTCCCCATTCTTGACAGGGACTAAGTGAGAAGATTGTCCTTTTTTAGGAGCTTAATTGAGCCTTTAAAAGCAAAACCTCAGAGGTTCAGCAGGTTTTGCGTGCTGTGTGTGTCTCAGCAAGAGGTCAATTTTTTATTCCCAACAGGCTCAAAGAACACACTTGTAAGAAAGAATAAGGAAGGGATAGGAAATGAAATCTAATTTCCATTCTCATAGAGAAGGTCATGCAAATTCTGAGGCAGTTAGGAAAATATTTCCTCCTTCTCCTTATGCTTTTAGCCTCTACTGTGTTTAAGAATTAATACATATTCTTGAAAGGCCTGTTTGTGCATGCAGAACTGAGCTGGGTCAACACCACACTGCCAGTCAACCCAGTAAAGATGTTGAGATGATACCATCATCAGCAGAGTCCTCCAGAAGAGACTTAGAGAGGGAGGCCAGATAGTTCTGAGATGATGGGGAAGACCATATTTGCCCAGAACTGAACTCACATTGACACCTCAGAATTCAGACCAGCTTGTCTGCATAGATTTCCTTAAGCAACACCCCAAGTGATCCATAAGATAACCTTGGCCTTGCACCAGCAGCTTTAGCATGAGTGCTCACAGAGCTGGGGCTGGAGCAGAGAAATCCATTTCTTGCCCTGAGGCCCACATTCCAGTGAGTGTTGGAGAGAGCATGGACAATCTCCAGAAGATGCCAAAGAAAGAAACTCCACCATGGGCTGCCTCCACCCCCCATTAACTAATGGAGATGACACTTATTTCACACAACGACACTGTGCCAACTTCTACTCACTCTGGACCTGGGCATAACACAAACAATGTGGCTTCTTTTCCAGACCCCTGTTTGGCAGCCATACACCCCTCATAAAAGTAACCAGTCCCTCAGTCTGAGGACAACACAGGGCATGTCTATTAATGCTCAATTAATGGACAAGAAGTATTTGCCCAGACACGCTGTAAACCGAACAGGCGTCTTTATGTGAGTGAGAAAAAGAAGGCTAAGAACAGAACCAGAACTGTCAGGGCGGATGCGGGGAAGTCTAGGAAGCAGGAAGAAATCCCTGCCTTGCCCACGTGCTGTGTTTCCATGAAAAATATGATTTAATAATAACAGATAGATGCCCCAGGACATAAAGCAGGGAGGGGCCCAACAATACGTGTGCAACACGTAGGATTAGGAGTGATTAGCAGGAACAAAGGAAGGGCCGGTTAATGTTTTGGGCAAACAGGGAGACTTGACAGGTGCAGCGTCTGCTGTGTACACACAGTGGCGGTGAGGATTGAGCGGCTTCCACCCAGCATCGGGTTTAGCAATGTAAGATTTGCCTCCAAGACTAATTGCCATTCGCTGTTCTATCCTTTGGCAGCAGCTCTCCCTTTGTGAATGTCCTTGGAGGAAACAGAAAACCTCCCCTGGCTTTGAGTTTTGCTTTATTGACCTATCTTTGCCCTGAATCTGGTCCCGGCAAGGTGGTGTGTGTCTCAGATGCACTTCAGCAGTCGTGTGACCTGGGACACAACACTTAATCCTGGTGGAAGGAGAGGGAGGAGAGTCATGCTGTGGGTTCGTGACCTGTATGTCAGGGGCTAGAGGGATGGGGGCACATCCGTGCTGCCCTGCGCAGAGGGGCCCCGATGTCCTGTGTGTTTGCTATATGCCACCACCTACCTGCTCTGCCCTTGGGAAAGAAGCTCTATCCTACGCACCTCTGCATGTCCCCTTTTCCATGGGGGACTATCTGGCCCGGCCTTCCTAGGGGATCCAGACCTGCCTTCGGAGAGAGGCATTTGGGGGGCTCACACTACGGAGGTTACAACCCCTCAGAAAGCATTTTCTAAAAAGAGAATTCTAGCTGGGAGGAGTCCATTGTACTAATCTGCCCCAACTCCTGTTTACCTAGAGATTTCTGCTATTAAAACGTGGAGCTTTGTTCCAGGAAGGAGCCATCTGCTTGCGTGTGAATGCCAGCTCACAGTGGCAATATCAGTAGAGTCAGACAACGTGTTCCTCTGCTTTTTCTTCTCACTGCTCACTCCAAGGCCAGCGAGGCCTAGTTTTCTTAGCCTTTGGCACTTAAGACAACAAAGTGTTGGGAGTGCTGGCCAGGCTCTGCCGCCAGATCCAGCCAGAGCTGTTCTTGAGACACTCTCTCCATTCAGGCACTGCCCTCCCGCGGCCACCTCCTATACCCGGGGAACATTTTCCACCACCTGCTCTGCCCAGGCTCTTTCCTGAGCACCATCTCGCCTGCCCAATGCATCTGATTTTATCAGGTCATCTCTGACTCATTTTGAATGGTTATTTATACCATCTGCACTTACAATTAACAGCAAAGGGGGATTCTTCAGGAGTGGAGGTAGTAACCCAAAGCAGATGTCAAAGACCCCAGAGAATAGATGCTCAGGGCAGCCGACCTAAGGTAGTTATACTCTACATCTAGGAAGAATGAGGCGAGTGAAATGAAGGAGTCAGAGAAAGTGGCTAGAGACAGAGCAGGAGAGTGGGTCTCATAGTGTCACATCCCTGTAACTCTGGCTTCGGAAAGAGGAAATGAATCACTTGGAGCTGACTACCAGACACTGCACATGAGATGAGAAATTCTGATAATTTCCTGAATGCTGGCCCCCTCGCTTCTTATTCTGGCTCACACTCACCCCATGGGAACCCCAGCTCCGACAGCCTGTCACCAAGTCATAGGCTCCAAAGCACAGTGACAGACCTGAATGAGGCAGGGCCTCTTTTTTCAGAGTAAACCCTGTCGAAAACCACTCAAGATTTCCACAGTCAGGAGACAACTCTGAGAGTAATTTAAATCAAATCCTGAATCCTCTCCTGGCACTCACACCCTGAATCATGTTCTCGTATCCCAATTTTGTGCTTAGAGTTTTAAAAAGCTTACAGCTGAATTACTCACATCCAGGTAAACTGGAAGGGCCGTGGGCTCAGTCCTAGGGCAACAAATATTATAGCTGTGCTTCTCCACCTGGCTCTTACAGTCCTGCTTCCACACCACCAAGCTCCAGCCGTGGAGGATACGGCCCCCAGCAGGGGTGAGTGAGCCTGCGACCTTGGGGACATAACTAAAAACAGCTTACATCTACTGCAACTGACTCTGCCAGATATTTTATATACACAATCTCTAATTCTTAGGACAGCTGTATAAGGTCAGTATTTTCATCTTAATTTTATAGATAAAGAGCCAGGTGCAAACAGCACAAGTAATTTGTCCAAAGTCATGTTATCAGCAACCAGGGTAAGTACTCCTCATGGGCCAGGATCCCCAGGATCCCCAGCAGCAGACAAAGAGACAGGGATTCATGTGACAGTGCTTCCTTAGGAGAGCTTCCTAGGAACTCTGATAAAAGAATGGGGCAGTGGGACCAGGAGGGGAAATAGGCCAGATAAAGGTGCAATGTCAAGGAAAGACCTAACTGTGAGCTCTGAGGACAGTGTCAGTCTTAGAGTTGATCCAATTAGGAGACGGGAGAGTGGGGGTGTTTATACCCCTGTAGCACTAGGTTCTCAGCGAAGGGCTACTCCCAGGGAAATGCAAACTCCCAGGGATTTCCTTGCTCTGTCAGTATATTGGTTCTAGCAGTCTGAGGGAAATCATCTGGCAAAGGGAATCGAGGGCTGGCTGTTGGGATGAAAGCGGACTGAGAGCTGGTGCTTGCCAGTGGTAAAGGCACCCAGGCCTGGGTGGATCGCCAGCACCACGAGCTCTCCAAGACATGCTCAGACCCAGAGCCCATGCTTCTCTGTTGGCACACACCCCTGCCAAGACACGGCCAGAGAGCTGTGGGCCCCCTGCACAGTGGCTGGGCATGGGCAGGGCCTGTCACAGTGCTGTTGTAGGGAACAAAGAGGGGCAAAGGCCCATTCATCCCATGCCACATAGTCACAAGGAGCCTCAACTTTAAGCTTTTGGGTGTAGCAGAGAGAAAATGAGAGCATGGAAAGATGTCATCATTCAATTTTAAATTCCAAGACCCAGACTGTCTCTAATACGCTATAAATTAATATTTTCTACATTTCCTAAAATTATCTTGTAATTAGCCCATTTATATTATGTGACACTTCTGTCTGTGATAGGCCATTTTGATCTATTTTTAGAATTAAATCAATAGATTATGAATAGAATATAGCAATGATTTAAATCATAATAGTCATGATATTCTCAGTTTTATCAATCTTTAAAGCATATTATTTTGCTACAAGATTTCTGATGTTTCCCATCAGCCCAATATTTTTCAATCATATTTTTGTCATGTATAAAAATCAAGGAAGTGTGACATTTCTTATTAAAAGAAGCATCTTCTTAAATATAAGTATTTTTACAATGCCATGATTTTTGTTAGCCTGTTTTGGCATCCTTAATTGTTAACACACTGGCAACCTCGATATGAGGGGGAGGCTGAGCCTCTCTGAAACCCTGACACTTGCATGAGGAGGATCTGCCTGGGTATCCTATGCTCTGTCTTGGACCCCTGGTGGCTAGAGGGGCCCAGGGGAATATGTGTGCCCTTGACATTGTTTACAGCAGTGGTCTTCAAAAGTTTTGTTTAATATCTGTATTGGAAAAAAAAATTCAATTCATTCCTAATACCTGCAGAACAGAACTTTGACTTTGCTCTTTCAGTTCTTGGCCAGTGAGAACTATCAACTATCCTGAAATAATGGCCTTTTATTGTACCACTATATATTCACCCCTCAGAAAACACAAACCATGGAGCAAAGAACTGCCGTTTACTTTCCTTGTTCTGAGTGGCAAGAGTTGTGTCTTGGTTCTCAAAGTGGAGTTTCCCCAATCGTGTCATCAGAATTATCTGGGGCATGAACTATTCAGACACCTATCCCACCATCCTCTTTCAAGGGAGAGCAAGGGAGTGAGAGTGATTCTGATTAAATTTTTTTTCCTGCCTCAAATTTGGGACTCATTGCCCCAGAGAATATGAGTTGGAATTGCTTTTCTTCTCAATTTAGAAATTAACTAGTCTTCCTAAAACTCATGAACACTCAGACTGTGAGAGCCTGTGTTTTCCCTGCAAAGGGAATAACACGTCGGCCCCCACTCCGTTGTGCACACACTCGCCTCCCCTTCTCTGCTCACAGCCAAGCCCATGGCACGTTGCCCAGCTGGTGGGCACGTTCTGGCTGCCCGGCAGCTCTTCAGTCATCTGTTTAAAATTCATTATCCAAATGTGCATAAATGATCATTTGGAGTCGCTATCATATTTCTCATCTGAAGGGATCATGTGTGGGGAAAACGTGCCCCTTTGACAGAGATGTTATTTCAGCGGGTATCTTCTTTCAAAGGGTTCCCCCTTTATCTGAACTATCAAATTGTTCCTACTTCCATAAAAGCAGGGCAGCTATTGTGATGGAAATTCATATACACAGCGTAAATGCTGAGCTTGTTTGTTATTTGAAAGAAACTGCTAGAGACTGAATAGATCAGGTGTGTCCTGGTCCTTGTTTCCTGCGGTAGATTCAAAGGCTGGTCTTAAAGTGAATCCCTCCCTCTTCCTTATTCGGGTTACAAAGGCCACCGAGGAGGAAGCATGTGCCTCCCACCGGCAGGGCAGAGCAACCCGTCTCTCCACCCTCTCAGGCCGGGGAGCTCCTGCCTGGCGCTGGGTGCCAGGCTTGCCAAGCCTTCGGTTAATAACCTCACGCTTTGTCTCTTGGGGGAACACACTGCTCCTTTTTCAGGTACAACAACGCTTTTTTGGTATTTACTTTTCCCACCACATAGCTGGACTTCTGCTCCCACATACCATATTTCATAAGAGATTAAGAACTACTCCTGGTACACTCAAGGTTAACTACCTAAAATCTAGTCTGTGGGCAGCAACTTGTGAATCATTCTTGGTTGTGAAAGTTTCTGAGTGGCCACCGCAGAAAATAAAAGGGAAGGTTTCTCAATCTGTGGAGAACTTAAAGTCACAGTGGGAATAGAAAGAGTGTTAATGCATGAAGCACAGGCATTTTAAACATTTAAAGATAATCATAAACACACTTGCAGCTTCAAGGGATTTTTGAATGTAGACCCAAGTAGATCCGTATTGCTCAATATCTGTGAGCAAGGTGGGGACATCCATGTTTCTCATAAAACATAAGTGGGAAAAAAAATCAATGGCAGGCTGTACAGTGTAATGAACAATGGACTCAAAATTAAAGGATCAGCGTTCAAATCTCAGCTCCATCAGTATCTGCACCTTTTCCCATGTCACTCAACTCACATGTATTTTTCAGTGACTAGTAATAGTGAAAGAAAGCAGACAAGAAGGGATTTTAGGGACTTCGCTGATTTAATAGATAAAGAAGCTGACCCCAAGAGAAGTTAATTGATATGACCAAGGGAACTCAGCAAGTTTCAGCTAAGCATGGGCAAAATCCCATTCTAACTTCTAATCATCACTCTTTCTCAGTTTTATCACCTTCACACGGGAACATTAATACTTACCTTACCTACTTCATAAAAATCTTAGAAAAATCAACTGAAATAATATGTGAGTTGGATTGCATTCTCTCGAATATAAAGAGGTGTTTAGAGGCCACGTGCTGGTTCTTTTACAGTTTTCCTTATCAAGTAAATGGTGCCCCTCTCCATTCTGTGATACAAGATAAAAACTTTGATACTTCCTTTTCTCTCACCCCAAGATCCAAACTATCACTAAATCCTCTTGAGTTACCTTCTTAAGGCATCTTGAGTCTGTCTACTTTTTACTATCTCTGATTTACCATCCTTGTCTGGCTACCAACATCTCAGTTGGACCACTGCACTGGTTTCCTGATTGATCTTCCCTCATCCATTCTTGCACTTCTAAATGAATTCTCAACATCGACCCCAGAAGGATCTTTAAAAGTACAATTATGGTAATGGCCATTTCTGTTTAAGACCCTTTAATGACTTCTCATTATTTCTAAAATAAAAACAAATTCCTTAGCCCATTTACTATAGCAGAAAAAAGAATAAAATACTTATCAATAAATTTAACAAAAGAAATGTAAAACTTATACTCTGAAAATTACAAAGCATTATTGAAAGAAATTAAAGAAGACCCAAATGGAGAGATATCCCTTGTTCAGGAATAAAAGATATAAATAATATTGTTAAAAATGGCAACACTTCCCAAATTGATTTATAAATTTAATGCAATCCTTATCAAAATCCTAGCTGGCTTTTTTGCCAAAATGGACAAGCTGATCTTAAAATTGCCTCTCAATTATGTGTTTTGTTTTGTTTTGTTTTGTTTTTCCTTTTTTGAGACAGGGTCTTGCTGTGTCACCCAGGCTGGAGTATGGTGGTATCGTCACAGCTCACTGCAACTTTAAACTCCTGGACTCAAGGGATCCTCCTGCCTCAGGTTTTCAAGTAGCTAGGACTATAGGTATGTGCTACCATGTCTTGTTAACTTTTTTATTTTTTTGTAGAGACAGGGTCTCACTACATTGCCTAGGCTGGTCTCAAACTCCTAGCCTTAATCAATCCTCCCACGTTGGCTTCCCAAAGTGCTGAGATCACAGGCATGAGCCACCATGCCCAGCTGGTCAGTTGGTTTTTAATAAGGGTGCCAAGACAATTCAACAGAGAAAGAACAGTCTTTTCAACAAATAGTGCTGACATAATGGGATATATACATGCAAAAGAAAGATGTTGGACCCCTTACTTTTACCATACACAAAAATTAATTCAAAATGGATCATAGGCCCAAATGTGAGAGCTACAACTATAAAACTCTTAGAAGAAAATATAGGAGTAAATCTTTATGACCTTGAATTACATAAAGACTTCTTAGATATGACACCAAAAGCACAAGTGACAAAAGAAAAAATAGATAAGTTGACTTCATCAATTTGAAAATTTCTGTGCTTCAAAGGGTACCATCATAAAAGTTAAAAGAAATCCACAAAATTGGAGAAAATATTTGAAAATCATATATCTGATAAAGAACTTGTGTCTAGAATATATAAGAACTCTTACAATTTAATAATTTTAAAAAAATTTAAAAATGAGCAGAGGACCTGAGTAGATATTTCTATAAAGATGATAAACAAATGGCCAATAAGCACATGAAAAAATGCTCAACATCATTAACCATCAGGGAAATGTAAATCAAAATCACAATGAGACACTACTTCACACCCACTAGGATGGTTATAAACAAAATGATGGATAATAACAAGTGTTGATGAGAAGGGGGAGAAATCAGAATCCTCATATATTGCTCATAGGAATGTAAAATCATGCAGCCACTTTGGAAAACAGTCTGGCAGCTTCTCAAAAGGTTAAACAAGAGTTACTATATGACCCAGCAATTCCACTCCTAGATACATATTCAAGAGAACTGAAATCATATGTCCACACAAAAACTTATACATGACTGTTCATAGTGGCATTATTCATAATAGTCAAAAGGTAGAAACCACCCAACTGTCCACCAAGTGATGAACGGATAAATAAAATGTGGTACATACATGCAAAAGGAATATTATTTGGCAATAAAAGAAATAAAATACTGATACATGACGCAACGTGGGTGAATCTTGAAAACATTATGCCAAGGGAAATAAGCCAGACACAAAAGACCACATATTATATGATTTCATTTACATGAAATGTCCAGAATAGGCAAATCTAGAGAGACTGAAAGTAAATTAGTGTTTGCCTAAGGTTAGGGAAGGGGTGGAATCAGGGTAATTGGGAGTGACTGTTAATAGATTTGGGGTTTCTTTTTGGGGTGATGAAAATGTTTCATAACTGATGGTAGTAATATTTGCACAACTTTGTGAATATATTAAAAACCACTGAATTGTGTACTTTAATGGGTAAATTTTATGGCATGTAAATTCTACCTCAATAAAGCTGTTATATTAAAAAAAAAAAGCACCTGAGCCTATAAGACCCTGCATAACATGTCTGTAATGATCGTTTCACCCTCATACCCCAAAGAGGTCAATGCTACTTTTTATTTATCCTCACAGTACTTTGTACCTCACTACCAAATCATTTCTCATGTATACAATTGCACATTTGTTTTCATGATTCATTAATTTTTGGTTCCCCTACTAGGCTATAAATTCAATGAAAATTGAGACAGCATAACTTACAAATGTAAGTATTCATTAAGTAATGACCGTCATATATCCAGTGTCTAGCATGTCATCTGGCAAATAATAGGCACTCAATAAATACAAGTAAAATGAGTGAAAGAATGAAGTGTAGAACTGTCCACAAACTGAATATTGTCCCCATGGGTAGCAGAAAAGAAGCTCTTTGCCATCTATTATACTGCATCCACACAATGATAGCTTAGACATAACAGTGAAGGTTCAGTCTGGGGGTGCTGAAAGGAGGAGAGCTAGAGCTTGTCTCCATGTTTCTATAAATGTGCCCTGTGCAGAGGAGACATTCATTCATCCATTTACTAGTCAGGTTCTAGGAAGTCACCCTATGCTGGCCTCTGAGCTAGGACCTGGGATACTTCAGGAAGCAAGAGACAAACTCCCTGCCCTTGTGGGCCTAGCAATACTGTTATGGGAGACAGGCAATAAACTAGATGCATAATAAACAACTAAATAAATTCCTATGTAAGAAGGTGAAAAGTGCCACAGAATAGAAAAAATGAGCATTAGGTAAAGGAAATCAGGAATGCCAGTAGTGGCAATGAATTTCCATTTAGAATGAGATGGCTGATCAGGGCCAGCCTCCAGAGTCTCTAATGTTTCTAACGACCCCCACCACCTGGTCTTCACACACTGGGTAGTTCTCTGCCCCTCTGTGTCAGAGTGCATCTGGGTGACCAATAGAATATGGCAGAAATGATGATGTGTCACTTTGGGATCTAGGTCATAAAAATATTGTGGTTTCTGCCTCTTTCTCTTAGATCACTAGATCTGGAAGAATCTAGCCTCCAAGCGGCAAGGAGAGGCCCACAGGGGAGGAACGGAGGCCTCCTGCTGACAGCTGGCAGAGTGAGCTTGGAGGGGGATCCTCTCACCCAGGGAAGCCCTCAGATAACTGCAGGCCCGGGTGGCATCTGGGCTGCAGCTTCCCGAGAGAGCTTGAGCCACAACTACACACCTCACCCCTTCTATTATAAATTCCTGATCTGTGTTAACTGTGGGATAATATTAATATAAATGTTTGTTGTTTTAATCCACCAAGCTTTGGGGTAATTTGTTATGCAGCAGGTACAGGGTGGGCCTCATTAAGAGGGTGGCATCTGGTGGCATAAAGGTGAAACTTTAAAGGAGGTGAGGGGATCAGCTATGTGGCTACCTGGGAAAGGGCGTCACAAGCAGAGGAAACAGCCAGTGCAAAGGCCCGCGTGGGAACATGCCTGATGGCACGACAGGCAGAAGGAGGCCAGGAACGGCTGAGAGGGAGACACGGTGGGGGCCTTGGGAGCAGTGGGAGGGCGCTGGCCTTCACCCTGAGGGAAATGGGGAGCCAGCGCAGGGTTTTAAATAGAGGGGTGACATGATCTGACTTAATATTTAATAAGGATCAGCCCAAATAATTTAAGTATTTGACTTTTTTCAGAAATCATGGAATGTCAAAATCGGGAAAGAGATCATACCCTCCCTTCCAAAGGTCCCCAGTAGGGTGAATGGCACTAGATTCTGTTTCAGTTCTTATAACTGACCACAGCCCTCATCTCTCCCTCATCAGCCTGCTCCTGTAGGGACCACCCAAGCACTCCTCTTCTGTTGTGTCATCTTCCAGGGTGGGCTCCCCAGCCCTAGTGACCTGAGACAGGACCAGAGCCCAATGGGAGCCACCTTCCACAGTGGAGCTCTGAAAAGATATGTCTACCAGGATCCCACTTCCAAAGCTTCTGACTCAGCAGGGCCAGGATGGGGCTCCAGATGGCTGTGTCTACCTTTGTGTGTGTCTATGCCTGTATGTACAATGTATAGTTATATCTAATGTATACCTAGAGCTGTGTTTTTAAAATCCTTCAGGTGATTCTAATGTATATGATTAAAAACCCCTCCAGAGGAAGTGTGGCAAGCAGGGATCGTGCCCTGTTTACCATTGGACCTGCACCTGGGCCTGGCCCGTGGTGGGTATTCAGCCCACGAGTAGTGAATGAGGTCATTCACTCACACAAGCAGGCACCCTGGGGACACCCCTGCCAGACCAGGGCTCTGCCTTTGCACTACTCAAGTTAACCGATCGGGACGTGGTGACGTGCAAGGCACCGGGAGGAATATAGATTAAGCAAAAAGCCTGGCTCCAGCTTTCAAGGAGGACGTCACCTTTTTGGAATGA
This sequence comes from Lemur catta, assembly GCF_020740605.2. Lineage (NCBI taxonomy): Eukaryota > Metazoa > Chordata > Mammalia > Primates > Lemuridae > Lemur > Lemur catta. The sequence continues at coordinate 46,890,700 of NC_059139.1, forward strand.
CAGACACGCACACATGCAATGCGAAAGGATCAGTCCAGCAGAGTATACATCAGTCATCAAAAGCTGGGATTCCTAGAATAATCATCAAAAGCTGGGATTCCTAGAATAAAAGTGCTCCAGTGAGTCAGAGCGATGCATGTGGGCTGGAAGAGCAGAGTTTGAACTCTGTCCTTTGGGGAATTATTAATCGTTCTATAAGTTTTAGGGCTTAGTGAATCTGGGAAGATTAAAATTGCTGATTAGGGTTTGAAGAGAGAACGATGTGGAAATCTGGGCATTGCATCTTCTTGGAGGAATAGAGAGGAGGCCAGCAGGCCAGGCAGGGTGAGGCAGGGAGGAAGATCAGGAGTCGAGGTCAGAGGCAGAGGTTGCAGGTTCCAGGCTGACTGGGGCCTTTGGGGCCCAGACACTGGTTTTGTTTCTTACTGTCAGTATGATGCAGGGTCAGCTGACTGTTCTGGATGAACAAGTGACCTGCTCCGGCTTCAGTAGGATGTTAAGGGCAGAAGCAAGGAGATCAGATAAGAGATGATGCGCAATAACCCCCGTGAGAGATGGCGAGAGATGGCGATGGATGGAGCCAGGGTGTTCACTCTGTCTGGAAGTGGTGAGAATAGAAGCCCTTTCCCGTTGTGTTTATGAATGACAAATGGCAAGCGCTAACTGATTCAGCCCTCACAACAGCCCTACCAGCTGGGTACTAGGATTACCATCCCCATTTTACAAATGAAGAGACTGAGGCACAGAGATATTAGGTAACTTGCCTAAGGTCACGCAGCTGTAAAGCAGCAGTTTCAGAATTCACCTCCAGACAACCTGGCTCCACTGTCCACACAATTAACCACTTAACCATAAATACTTTCTCTGCCTCTTCCGGCAGTGCCAGATTTGGACAAGATCATCTGACTCTAAGTCCTGTGCTCCCCCACGTCTGTTTCTTTTAACCAATGCAAAGCCCAAGGGGATGAGTCTATGAAGAGAAAGATAAAGTATGTTGGGTGAATGCAGTTTGTAGCAGGTACACAGTTCTACGATGAGGTCGAACTGGTTCCCCAGCCCTGATGACTCCATAGGCAACTAACAAGTTATACAAACATAGACTCAGCTGAGTGCTGCCTGTGAAATCTGCACTTTCTCACACACACATTCACACTCACCTGCTGCACATTAGAATTTCCTCTACCGTGCACCTTTACTAACGTCCCTGCCGTTGGAGAAATTTCTTTCTTTTAATAAGAGCAAGGATCTGTGGTTGGTTTGTGGCTACCAAAGGGACAGGTTTGTTGGCAAGCATCGAATAGAGAGCACACTCTGTGGGATCCTGGCATTGTCGACAGCTAGGCAACATGGTTTCTCTCTCCCGAGGGGCTTGTGTGTAGAGGAGGAGGGTGTCGGCAGCAGGGACCACTAGGGGAGTAACACATAAGGAAGTGGACATACATGTATCAAAGACAAGAAATATGGGCACACTGAGTAGGAAAACACGGAGTCATTCTGAAGCGGGGCAGACATCATGTTGCTCTTTCATATGAAGCCAAAAAAAGCTTAAGCTTGTATTGATTGTGCCTAAGAAACGGCCTCAGCCACATGGGACACAGGTAAGTGTGAACACAGCAGCAGGAAATGCTGTCCTTCTGGACTCAGAGCCCCATCTACGCCCAGGTCATAATCCCAGGACCTCAGCTAGGACCTGCTTTGCCTGGGGAAGCTTCCACCTCCAGGGAGCCCCCAGCGCACACACAGCCTGAGGACCCCTACTGGGCAGCTCACTTGGAATGATCCAGCAGTTTCCTTAGCTAGCTCCATTAGCCTCAAGAGAACCAGGGGACCTTCTATCCTGACCATTTGCACAGAAATGTTGGGACCTTGGAATGTGGTCTCAGGAATGCTAGTGATTCAGAAAAAGGAAAAGAATGGGAGACACACACACACACACACACACACACACGCACACAATGAAGAGGAAATGAGCCTTGAAAACACCTCCCAAAATGCAAATTTTGCTTCCAACCCAGTTGGAAGCAGGAGGCAAGGAAGGAGTTCTGGGAATGGGACGTTTGGATCACTGGTGAGGAGGGAAGTTGTAAAGACAACATGGAACTGTAAGCGTTTGCAATCTTCTCCCAGCCCCTCCTCACCACACACTCTAAAAGGAAGAAACCCATGGATCTTAGACTCAGCTGTTCTGCCTGGAACTGTTACACAGTTAATGAGGTTATAATGGGCACAAGGAAATAAAACTGGAGAAGTGTGAGAAGCTGGCAGATTCTCATTGGATAGGATAGCAAGGGACTGAACAAGAAAAGGACAGATCTGATAAAAAGAGGAAAGAAGAAGAAGACGAAGATCACAGTCTACCGGCTGAGTTAGGAGTATGGAGGAAGGGAGGGAAGAAAGGACTTTGAAGCAGCTATGATGTGTGAGAGGGGGTGAGAGTGGAGGAGGCAGAAGTTACGCTTTGGTAATGAAGCTAATACCCTTTGGTCAGGTTGATTTTTTTGTTTGTTTGTTTGTTTGTTTTTTGTTTGTTTTTGAGAAGGGGACGTAAGTGTTTTGTTTGATTTGTATTCGTTTTTTAAAAACTTCAGTAAACATTTAAATTGCTTTTTAATTATTTTGCATATTGGATTGATTGAGCTGAGTTGCAAGGCAATTTTATCAAGGTTTCATTGCTTTTTAAAATACATGACCTTGGAGATGAAAGGGCATGAGCCAAGGTTGAGTCTAGTTTCAGGCCGTGTTCCCAGAGGTCTGAGGTTCCTTGGGGCATCCACATAGAGGGGCCACGGGAAGGGCAAGGGCAGAGTGGGAGCCCCCTTCTCTATTGCAACTAGAAGAGCCCCATTTTTAACATCTATCTTACAGATAAAACGGGAGTTAGTGTAAGATTTGCTTTGGGAAAATGAAGATTCCTCTGCTAAATAAAGTTTGAAAAGCAAGTCTGTTTCCCTTATCTTATCGAGAAGTAAACTGAGCCTTGGAGTTGGTGACTTGCTCAAGGTCTGGCTGTTCCAGTTCTCGAGCCAGCTGCAATCCCAGGGCCAGCCCCATCGTCCACGCGTCCCTCCACCACACATTCCTGTCTCTGGACACACAAATGTTTCAAACCTGTCACTGCACTCTGCTCCTTGTCTGGGAGCAGGTAAGTTGGCTTTCTTTGGGAATATGAAAACAAACAAACAAAAACAAAAACCTAGAGAGAAACTATTTCCCAACTACTACATTCTGATCTATACAAATCCCTCCGTGGCAAACCCAGCTACTAGAATCAAAAAGTGCACGACCACCCAGCACCTTCCTTTTACTCCTATGGCAATAAAGTTTGGGTTCTATGTATTTGTTTCTTTCATTCTAAACTCAACTATGATTTTCTTCAGGAAATTCCCTGTTTAGACCCTGTCTAACAACATCCTGGAGGTAAATGACATGCTCACTTTGCTCAAAGGCACCTGCACTCCCCTTTCTAAGGTCTCAGATCTGGCAATTGGCATCAACCAAATGTCATGGGAGCCACGTCCCTTTCCTTTCTTATTCAAACAAAACAAAACAAAACAAAACAGAGAGTTATGACTCTGAGAGATGACCTGACCAGCCCAAGGCCCATTAAACCCCCTCCACGTGACTCCTGTTTCTCGAACGTTCTCCACGTTTTATGGAACGGTATGTACTGGGACAGCACCTGCTTTCCAACTGTTTCTGATTATCTTCAAAGACTCACTTAGAGCAAATGATTCGGCACAACTCAGGAATCTGATTTTGTAAAAAGGTAAGACTATTTTGAAACACAACCGGCATATGCTAAACAAAATTGCACCATTTAACACACCAATTATAAGTTAAAGTGCAGCAACAACAAAACAGCTTTCCTCACACTGAAAAATCCAAAATAAGAAGGAAACTCCAAGCAAATTTGAAACGTATTGATGTAACTTCAGCCAACTGAAGTCAGCGGGTTGAAATAATTATGTGCAATTTAAAAATTCACATTTGACCAATCAAAAAAGACCACGTTTGATCCTCATCTTCGGGCCCCTCATCCCTTACCTTCCTTACTGGCAGTAGGGCCCGGGGTAGATATTTTTCTCTAGGCTGTCTGTGGGCCAATGTAACCCCCCATCTCATGTCTAGTGCTGGGTGCTGGGGTACCCACGGGATTCTGACTTGTCTGTGCTGAGCTCACTCTGCAGTGAGGGAAACAGCCGTGACACATAGACAGGACAGAAACACAACCACAGTGTGTTGAAGTGCGCTGAGCTGTGGCAGCAAAGGAGAGGAAGTGACTTATTCTGCCTGGGGACATCAAGAAAACTCTCTGCCCACATTAGCAGGCTGGGGTTTGAATGAGTGGTGGAGGTTCTCTGGGGATTGGGGCCAGAAGAAACAACACATGTAGAGACATAGACTTAGGAAAACACAGGATCCAGTTCAGAGGAGGCCAAGAAATTCTGTGTTGCCATAGCAACAGTGGGCAGGTGATGTGTACTCAGAGGGGGTAAAAATGGAAAGGTAGATGGAAATAGACTATAAAGGGTCTGCCTGTATTTGCTACATTTAGATTTAACTTTATTCTGGAGATAGTTTTAAAATATATGCATTTATTTTTTCTTCTCTCCAAATTACAAAAGTAATACATACTCATTATGAAAACTTTTAAAATGTTAAGTGGAGGGGGGAACCACCCAGAATCCTACCTCCAACAAGGACCACTGTTAACATTTTCATTCATCATTTCAGAAACACACACACACACACTCACCGGCCCAGATGTGCAGATGCCCTTGTTATGTGCTCTTTTCATTTAACCATATGTTGTGAACATTTTCCATCGCATTAGAATTTATAAAGCCTGCCTAGTATCCTATCCTATAGCTATAACAAAATATATTTACAATAATCCTCTTCTATGGGTTATTAGACCATTTATAATTTTTCCATGTTTTCATGAAGCTACAAAAAACATGCATATCTAATTCTGTTTGTATAGTTGCTCACTTGTCATAATTTAAAATCACAATTTCTGATTCAAAGAGAATACAAATTTTAGCATGCTTCATGTTTTGCAAAATTGTTCTTGAGAAAGCCTGTACCATTAATATACCACTTGACAGGGTATAAAAGTGTCAATTTCTTCTTTCCCTGCAATTATTGAGTATTACAATTTTTAGAATTTTTGCCAATTTTTTGGCCAAAACTAATATATTATCAACATTTAACTTGTTTTTAATTACTATAAAGGTAAATTTTTTTGATTCATTGACCTTTTGATTTTCTTCTTTTGTGAAATTTGTGTCCCTGTTCTAGGATCATTTTTCTGTTAAAATATTTTTCTTTAAGCTCCTCATACATTAATGATATAAACTTTTTGTGTCTTACAAATACTTTTTCCAATTTGTCAATTCTTTGTAATTTTGTTTATGGTAATTTTAGACCTAAACAAGTGCTTAATTTGTTTAAGCAAGACTGTCTATCACCCTTTAATGCTTACAAAGGCCATCTCTGAGATCAGATAACTATTTGCCTTCATAGCTTCTATTTAAATATTTAACAAATTATAAATTTATTCGCTGTATGAGTGAGATAAGAATCTACTATAATTTATCCCTGTAGTAGGCTGAATAATGACCCCCCTAAGGTAACAGATCCCAATCCTTGGAAGCTGTAAATGTTACCTTATAAGTAAAAAAGATCTTGACAATTACGATTAAGTTAAGGGTCTTGCCATGGGAGATTATCCTGGGTTACCTGGGTAATCCGTAAATTCAATCACCAGAGTCCTTACGAGAGAGACAGAGGAGGTTTCACAGCCACAGAGGAGAAGGTCACGTGTAGATGGAGGCAGACATTGCAGTGATGCGGCCACAAGCCAAGGAATACTAGCAGCCGGCAGCAACTGGGACAGGCAAGGAACAGATTCTCCCCTGGAACCGCCAGAGGGAGCTGTGCTGTGCCAACAGTGATTTTGGCTTAGTGAAACTGATTTTGGACTTATGGCCTCCAGATCTGTGAGAGAATAAGTTCCTATTGCTCTAAGCCACCACGTCTATGGTAATTGGTTACAGCAGCCAGAGAAACAAATCTAACACCCCAGCAGATAGTTTTCCTAAAACGATGAAGAATCCATCTTTTTCTTACTTGTCTGATATATCACCTCTATCACACATTCAATATTTATATGTAGCACTCAACAAGTCCTTACCAGTTGCTGGTTCGTAGGAGTAAATTTGTCTGAACTGTGACCTAATTGCTATACTCACCCAGGCTGCAAATGAGTGAAGGATCACCAGCATGTGACCCCCAGCAGTTGAGTGTTGGAGCCAGGAGCGTGGGTCTGCCATGAGGTTTTGAGAACCAAGTGCTGGAGCGCAGAGTTTTATAGCCGGCAGCAGCAGCGGCAGCTCAGCCCAAGAGGAGGCGATATACCCAGAGGAGGAACAGTCCCCAGTACCTGCAGCCACCATAGGTTTGGATTCTGAAAACCTAAACAGCTTTAACATTTGTTGTAAAAACATGCTCCCTTTGTGTATCAGAGAGGCCATTCTTCTCAATAGAACCAAAACATGTATTTGGCCACATTTTTCTAGGACAGGCACATTTGGTATCATTCATCAAATTCTCAAGTTTTCTAGCATTGTCCCTTGCCAACTGGCCCAACAGGAGCTTCTATACCTTTTAATAAATGTGCTTTTATAAAAAAATATATTTTTATATGCATATTTGTTTCTGAGTTCTTTTATTTTTTTATTCACCAGTCTATTCCTGCATCAGTAAACACCATTTTATTTATTACATCTTTTTAATTTCATATCTGGCAATACAAGTACCCTTTTGTTAATTTTTGTCAAAAATACATTTATTATTCTTAACTAGTCTTCGAGATAATAGGAGATTTAGAATAACTTTTTTAAAGACTCTCTTAAAATTTTCATTAAAATAAATATCTGAGGTTGACAAATTAAGTTGGAAAAAAATTACCTTTTGAAAATGTGGCTTGTTCCCATCCAAAAAAATCAATGTCTATTATTAAAACTCTCACTTTATGTCCCACAGCAGCTCTCAAAATTTCCTTCGTACAGTCCCTGCGCACTGCTTAAGTTTCTACCTAGTTTGTCCTTCCTTCCTTCTTGCCTTCTCCTGTCCCCGTCTCTCTCCCTCTGTCATTGCCTTTCTCCTTCATTATTTTCTTTCTCTTTGGTTGCTGCTTACATAATGTTTATGAGCATAGGAGTGACATATGATTTCTTCTTTGGCAGCTAATTTTAATTTCTAACTTTGTGTTGTTATTTTCATAGGCTAATACTGAAACTCACTTTTAGGTTCCAGCAGATGCCGTGTGGGTGGCGGCAAGAGGCAGTGCAAGTTTGAGATGGGGCGGGGGCGAGGGGGACAAAGCCTGTAATTTTTAATTAGCTCTTGATAATCAGGGAATCATTATGCATATACTTTGAAACTGGGTCCAATAGGGCCTTACAATTTTTTTAAAAAGAGAAAAATAGGTCTCCTAGAGCCACAGTTAGAAGCTCTCCTGTAAAGACCTTCCTGAATTCTAATTAATTATTTTTTCTCCCTTTGTTTTAGATGTGGGAAGAAAACTCTTCAATGCATTAATATGAGCTCTGAGCCTCAATCCAGCATCCATCATGTTTTATATTTATAAACCCGGGCACGAGGGAAACTTTAGAAGGAGGAGAGTTAGCCTGCTAGTTCCATCTGAGAAATAGCTTTCTGATTACATCTTCCAAACCAAGACAGCTAGGAGGTAGAATTTGCTGAAGTCTTGCTCCGTAAAAAGACAGAGACAAGGAAGCCATGATTCCATTTTTGTCAGTGGGAGAAATGGGCAGAAAAAAAAGAAACCAATTTCTACTTCATTTTTACCATCCTAAATGAATAGAAAATGCCGGGTAGAAAAACTGAAGCCAACGGTTTCCAGTTTGGTAATACAATGAAGCAGATATTTTAACAGCACCTCCTGTCGGACGTCACATTAATGATCACTAAAGATTAATTAGTGATGGTGATAATGACTATAATATCATTTTTATTAAAGTGCAAGAGCAATCTGTAAGAAAAAAATTATCTTCTGAGCTAAGCAGACTTTCTTTAACTAATCAACACCCTGCCAAGGAAAAGGGAACACTCTGCCAGAATTTAAACTGAAAAAAAAGAAAGTCCTCAGGCAAGTTTATATAAAACCCAAGGAAAGTGATACATAATAAATTAAATATACTGAAATAAGCAAAGCATGAATATTTAATCACTTGGCTATTTTAATTTAAAAGGGAACTGTGAGACCAAGGCTCGCTCATACAGGATGGAAAGTCTAAGCCTTGATTGGCAGTCGCAGAAGCTGTCCTGAATCTCTCTTTATTCAGGAGACTGGCAAATATAACGTGGCACCAACATGGCATCGAGCTGCAGGCCAAGCCAAAGGTTTGCCAAGGACTGACTATGGCCCAGAATCTACGTGGCTGAGGGATTTGGACGCAGAACATACAGCACATCTAGCTTCTTGCATCATTTGAAGCCTGCAGGCACCAAATGACAAGCCAGAACCATTTTGTTGGAGTCCTGGAATGGGGCCAGCCCCCTTACGGAGACCAGTTTTTCTGGATCAAACCCCAAAGCCAAGATGAGTGCAAACACATCTAAGCACTAACCATTCAGTGGTCTGAATGAGTGAACACGGGGCCCTGGGGAGTAGATGAGGGAGGGGCCCAGAGAAGCAAAACGGGAATCACTGCCAGACAGAGGCATACCTGGTCCAGCTTCAGCAAAAGGAGGCTCTGTGTCTTTGGGAAGTTTGTTCTCCCTCTCTGGGCCTCAGTTTCCATTTCTGCTTAAAACCCTACCCTTTGATATAAAATTGATTCCACACATACTCACATTCCATGTCCTGCCAGAAGTCCAGGGCATTCTCCCTGACATTTCTGTACGCAACAATAACGCATAATTTGCTGCCTTCATGGGATTTACTATCTGGGAGGGAGAATGGACACAAGGTAAAATAGCAGGGAAAAGCTCCAGAGGGGAGGTTTACTGGCAAGGTCATGTCACAGAGCTGCAGAAAGATGGCAAGAAGCAGAGGCAAGTTGGGGGTGCCATTGCAAACCTCAGGGCAGTGACGCTGTCTTATGGGATGGGGAAGAGGCTCCAACATTGGACACTTAAAAAATGGGTACTACCTACCTGGCACTGTCCTGAGAACTTTATGTGCATGATTTTATTTCAACCTCACACAGTTCTGTAAGATAGGTGTTATTATCACCATCCGATTTTACAGAGGAGAAAACAGAAGAAGAAGTTGTTAAAAGGAAAAAGGGCACATAAGCCCCAGAGCTGGCACCCAAACTGAAGGCTCCGCTCCAAACCCATGCTCTTTTCTAAATTTGTTTTTACGTAGACCAAGTCATGGAAGCCTACAAACCCATACTTTTTAGCAACACACTATAACTGCTTTCTAATAGCAGAGAGGGCCAGTCAGTCTAGCATTTAAAAATATTATGTGATCTATGTTGAATACATGACCGGTGGACAGGCCTGGGAGAGCCCATGTTCTTGTTTGGCCGTGTTAGAGCTTACAGGCATCTACAATAGACATTGCTTAAAATGTAGAGAGTTGATTCTTGAAAATAACTATTATAGTTAGAGAGGTAGCACTAGAAGATATTAGCTAAAGCAACAAATTAGCTTTGACCTAATGGTATAAGCAAAAATAGCCTTAGTCTCTGAGAACACAATAAAATACTTTGTAGCTCTATGGCTCTTTCCTCCTAATAGCTTAGTGTTTCCCCCAAAACTCTTGTAAACTCATGTACATCTTCATTCTTTTAAATTGGCCCCATAGTCTCTTGGTAATGTGTACTGTAATAAAAACATCTAGAAATTTTTTCTTTTTTCCCTAATACTATCCTCAGAGTATTTCTTCCATAAATATATTCATTTCATATTCAGGGAGAATGAGACATGGAGAAATGGACTATGTCCTGGATATGCAAAGGGACCAGGGGACAGAAATGGGGGTGGGAGGAGGATTCTCGTTATCAAATCTGTATGTTTTATGAGATACAAGCCCTTCCTTTGCAATCAGTAGAAAGAAAACTTCCAAGTTTCCTCGGAAGAGATTACCTACACAAACAGATTCTTAGCAGCAAACCTAAAATGCTTTTCACAGGCAATAGTGAAACACTTGGGAACTTCATGCTGGCAGGCTTTTTTCTTTGTAAGCTCTGTAATGCAAATGCAGGGGGAATAAATGAGAAGGAATAAAAGCTCTCTGTAAGCATTACTTACTGATGGAAAAAACACTGATTTTGTCAGAGCTTTATTAAAAACAGCTCCGGCCTAATCTAAGGTGCAATTGACTTGACTCACACTTAGGAGCACAGATTTCACTCCTAAGCTTTACCTTTAAGCATCGCCCCTTGCCTTCAGATTCATCGTCCATCTTTAAATAAACACCAGGGTTGAGCCTGTGTTCCAGCTCTCTATGGCTCACACCGTCTTTCTTCCACTTTGTTGTGAGTATACCTCCCTGGGTGGAACTACAGGCTTCTGGATTAAAATGAGACCAGCCAAGCTGCTAGGTGCCTTTCCTGGGCAGAGGCATTTCTTGATGGCCAGGCCGGTCAAAGCCATCCAGGCTCTGCCTCTTCGGTTCGTGTGTGGTTTCCTGACATAGCCACGTTAAACTGAGATAATAGACAGCTCTTAAATTATGTTCAGATCCTAAGTCCACTGGTGTGTGTCTTTATCATATCTGGGTTGTGTTTATAAAAGGTGAGGCATGGAAACTGGCCTAGCTTTTTTCCTTTGGAAAATAATTTAATGGTGAAGGGGGATTTTACTTCATATTGTATATTTCTATTTATACTATATGTTATATAATACAATAATATACATTATATATTTATACTATTCATTTATATTTACTGTATTGCTTGAATTGTTATAAGTAGAATATATTCATGTATTCTTGTATAATTTAACATATATTTTTAAAAAGGTTGAATGTCTCATTTGTGTCCAGAATTTTAAAAAATATTGTAAATATGTTCATTTTGAAGGAACATTTAGAAACAGTGATTAAAAATACTCTATTACACACCATCTATAATCATACTTTTCAGAGGTAACCTTTGATAATACTTAGATGTATGGCATTTCATTCTTTTTTTTTTCCCCTGGAGATATATACTACGTGGAGATATTTTGCTGAGATATATACATATGCACACACATAGAATTATGCTGTTTTGAAACTGCTTTATACCTCTTCACTTAAAAATATACTGTGAAAGTCTTTCTATTTGTGGAAAGATCAATGCTAAAGTAGCCAAGTATTTCCTTGTTAACCACTGCTGTTAATTCCAGATTTTTCTAATATAAACAATACTGGTAGTAATATTTCTGTCCATGCATTTATGTGCTCATGTCCTATTATTTTCGTAGACTAAATCCCCAGAAAAGGAATTGTTGAATCAAAGGATTTATCTTTTCAAAAGCTTTTCATGCCTATCGCCCAATTGCCCTGCAGACAAGCAGGGCCATTTCCTCCTCCCTCTAGCAGCGGATGGCAATCCATGCACTTCTCCACACCCTGGACAATGTGGACATTATCATTCCTTTTATAATTTGATAGGCAAATTGATAGGCAAAAATAAAATAATGACTCATTGTTTTGCATAGGCAAATATAAAATGGTATGTCATTGCTTTTATTAAATTATTAGAGAAACTAAACATTTTTCCATTATTTTTAATACTTTATGATTCTTTGAGGATTAGCTATTTATATTTCCTTGTTTTTCCTATTGGACTGTTTATCCTTTCCAATTTAGTTGTCAAATGTCTTCATGTATCAAGAATACCATTTGTCTTTCATAGTACTGCAAAATTTTCTCAGTTTTAATTTTTCTCAATTCAGTTTATAGTATTTTTGACTACTGGAGTTTTTAATTTGTCTATAGTCAAATTTGTCAGTGTTTTTCTTTATGGTTTCTACCACTGGTGACATTTGCTGCACTATTGATTGAGATTGCTTATTATATGGTATACCTCTTGGATGGGATATAAGCTAATACATACCCTAAGTCAGTTCAGCCGCCAGGCTGAGCTCTAGCTGTGCTAAATAGCTTTGCAGAATGCTGAGATTTGCTGCTAGAATTGTAACAAAGCTCCCTGAGTGTAAAGAGCCCCAGAAATACTCACAGGTATCAGGGGACAACATTAGCATTTACACTGAATAAAAGCTTTAAAATGTATCTCCTAAATGTCATGGAAACATCCACCTGGCAGATTGTATTTTCTAGAGATGGCCACGACAGTATCTCCTGTCCCACATCTCCTTACCATGCCACTGTGACCCTCATCCCATGGAGAAGTGGGCTCTGTGCTCCCTTTCCTTTTGTCTGGCCATGCTTGGCACTATAGTCAAAGTGACGCTATGTGACTTCAGAGGCTAGGTTATCAAAAGACAACATGGCTTGCTCCTGGTCCTCTTGGGACATTTGCCTTTGAATCTCTGGTCCTCCAAGCCAGAAGCACCAAGGAATTCATTCCCTCCTGCTCACCGAGAGTAGCCCTCCACCACTAACTAAAGCCCATGGTACATAAGCACCCCAACTCCCTCACCCCCCAGACAGGGTAACTCTACCATGCGCATTCCACACTGGTCCCCAGAGTCCCCAGAGGGACCACATTCCTGTCACCCACAGTGATAACTCACTTCACAAAGACTCTAACCTCCTTACTCCCCTGATGTTTGGGTTTTTGTTTTATCCAGGCTTACCTCCCCACTAAACCCCATGGTCTCAAATCCTTGTCTCAGGGTCAGCTTCTGAGGGAACCCAAACTAACTGGAACAATGGACAATAAATACATTATTGGCAGACTCAGCATAGAGGGAGTTCTAGTCCAAAGGGTTGGCATGAAAGGCCTGGAGGCAGGAGTGAGTGTGGTAGGTAAAAGGAAATGAATGTGGTTCAGTGTGGCTAAGAATGGGCCAGAAATGGCACAGAGATGAAGGATGAAGCTGGAGAGGTAAGAAATGAACAGATCATGAAGGACTTTGTCTACCAGGCTGAGAAGTATAGAGAAATGTGCCTATTTTCAATAGAAATTTTTATTGTTAGCATTTCCAAGCCTTGCTAGAATTTAGGTATAAAATGTGGGTCTTGGATAGTCTAAGCATTTTTTATATATTTTTCTTAAAAATTAATTCCATCTACTTCGGTTTGCTCCTCTTTGAGGTACTTTTCTAGTTCTATGGGAAGCTGTGCCCTTGTCTTTAAGCCCTTGGCTCAAAACTAAGCTTCTCATGGGGGGTAGGCTATGTCCTGTTCCCCTGTGAACCCCCAGAGCACCTAGTACCAAGCACTGGCCCTGGTAAATGCTTAACTTGCCCATCTGTTCCTCCATTTCTCTCTCTTCTCCTGCCCCCACTCAGAAGTTCTTTGTAGTCAACCCACACATATGAATCACAGTAGCACTTCCCAAAGGGGAAACCCCTTTGCCAACCAGCCGGTCCAGCCTCATTCCACCAACATTGCTGAGAGGGAACTTCTCCATTACACAACTAATTCCATTACGTGTGGGACTCAGGCACTGCCCATGAAGAATTCTGAAACAGGGAGTTTGGTGACCCAGGCCAGTGTGCGCTGAACACTCCTCTCTCATTTCACCAAACTTCTGCACGTCCTCATCTTTCCCATGCTCTTCCATCTTGCTTTCCTTTTCCTGGAGGATCTAGGTCTTTGCCTTCAAGTCCCACCTACCATCAAGTACATGCATCTTGGCTAGAGTGAAAATAAGAAGTTATCCAATTTATGAGGAACTTGTATTCCCCCATCGTGTGCTTAGAGAAAAAGATTAGTTCAAGATACAGGGAAAGGACAGTTTAGAGCTTGAATGATGGGAATCCTTTAGACCAAGGTTGAACAAACTTTTCCCGTAAAGGACCAGAAAGTAAATGTTTAGGCTTTGTGGGCCACAAGGTTTCTGTCGCAATTCTGCCTTTGTAATAAGAAAGCGGTCATAGGCAATGCGGAAACAAATGGCTGTGGCTGGGCCCCAGCTCAGCTACACTTACGATAGCAGGCAGGGGGCTAATCCGGCCCACAGACCAGAGTTGGCTAACCCCCAATCTAGACCAATTCTCTCATTACCCAAATGAGGGCACCAAAGCCCCGAGGGGATGTGCTCCAGTCCCTCTGATAATTAATGGCAGAGCTGAGCTGAGGCTCTGGGGCTCCTGACCCTTGATCCTGTGTCTTTTCCACTGCTCCAGTCCTTCAGCCTGTTCTACTTTGACTTGCATTTCTCACCATCACTCACCCCCATTCAGTTTGTCCAACCCTGATGGTTTGAAACTTCCCAACACCCAGGAAACGAAGACAGATACGAAAACTAAAGGTTGTGGACACTAGGCTTCCTGCCATTTCTAGTACAATCTCTGTCTACTTTTGGAATGATCAACCTCCAACTCCAGTGGACCCTGTGCGTGGGAGGCCAGGGAATGTATCACCCAATGTGCAGAATCATGCCCATTTACCAATGGTCTGAAGGATCTTGCCCAAATTAAGGAAACCTTTTCTAGGTTGCTCAAATCTAACTGAAATGTCTAAATTTGTAGGAAGAAGGCTTTTAAAACATGCAAATATGAAGAGGCTGAAGATGAAAAGCAAAGTAAACAAAACAATGAAACCTAGCTGAGTCACCGGTAGGACATTCCAAATTGCTCAGTGTGCTGTTTGATGGCTTTAAAAGGCAAGAGGGACAAAAGAACTAGTTCCCACAAAGAGGATTGTTTTGTCTCACATCTCAGCCAAAACAGGCCCTGTGATTCGAATGGTCTGGAAAAGGTTCTCACTTTTGGACGAACTTATCTGTCCTTTTAAAAATAGGTGTCATGGAGCTGTTTCTTCAAAATGCAAAAGAGGAATGAATGGCAGAACATCCTTCAGGGCTTGAATAAAGACACTGCTAGCACGTCTCTGATCTGGGATAGAGACGGCGAATGGCCTGGTGTGATAGGACAGCGATGAATAACAAAGTTATTCTAATCCTAAGGGCCTGTTCTACTAGACTGTTCCCAAAAATCAGAAGCAGTAGCTATAGATGTGCAGCAAAGGACAAGTCTTACCTGTGCACAGTGTGGTGACATCTGTCCTTTCCCTTTGGCCATTTTAGCCATTCTTCCAAAACAGATCTTAATTTCAGTAGAGTCATCTTCACTATGGCTCAACAGCATTCAAAAGTATTAATTAATAAATAAAATGACATGGAACTATATGGTGGGGGGGAAGAATCATATTTATTCTAATGATGACTTAGGAATTATGTGAAGTTACTATCCTGATAATGAACTTTGACAGCTACTATAGTGAAAATAAAGCAGAATCTTCTTCCCTGACTCTTTGCTCCAATCATTTTTAAAAATTTGATTCTGAGCACCAAAAATCTCCCACCGACCAGGAAATCAAAGGACAATAATAACTGACCAAAGGTAATAAGAATCATTCGTAAAAGTGAAGGATTTAAACTAATGTACCCCTCCCCCAATCCAGGGGACTTGCCCAGATTTGTGCCAGTGTCTCCTAGACATTTTAAATTTATATTTATTTTTGTATCTATTTAATAAGAGAAAGCTAAATTCCCTAATGTTATTACAGCATCAAGAGATATCCACCTCCACCTAGCCCCCTGCCTCAGTTTTTCTCAAGTATTTCTAAAACTTAATAGGCAATCAGTCTATATATCTGGTGAATAAGTGAATAAAAGAGGGAACAGAAGAAATACAGGAAAAAAAGAAAAAAAATTATTCAATTCACTATGCATGAACCAAGAAAGCAGTAATCTTTCTTGAAAAGACTCTTGAAAAATCTCTAGAAAACAGAAGGAAATTTTTCTCCAAATCATCAAAAACTGTTGATTATAACATTTTATGTAATATAATAAGGGAGAAAAACTTTCCTAAATGCCTGCTATGCTGGGCATTTTGCTTAGATTATTTTGTTGAATTCTCATCCCCTTCTTGAAAGATCATTGTTATCCCCATTTTATACATCAGGAAATTGAAACCCAAAGAGTTTAAGTGTTTTAACCATAGTCACAAACTAGTGAGTGATGGACCCTAGATTTAAAGTCAGTTCTGTCCAACCCCAAGCTCCCCGCGCTTTCTGTGGCATGACACTGCCTTTCTACTTTGATGAAATAAAGGAAAGAAATGACCCCACACAATGAGATGACTATAATACCTGTGCTAGGAGGGAAGGAGGAGATCAAATTCATTATTTAGAAAACAAGTATTAGTATTATTTCAAAGTTACAGACACCAAAAGACAAGGAGGTTAAGGTTCCATTAGAAGTCCCTGGTGACACTAATAAAAACACAAAACTCTCAAGCGCTCAACCCACTTTTTTTGTACAGTAGATCCCATTGATTTAGACACTTTGGAGAGATCGCATATGGACAATACACTGCAAATTTAAAAATAAGATGAGTGTGAACCTCAACAAAAGTGCTGTCTTTTCTAACTCAGGTCTCATATCATAACCATGATTAATGCCACTGTAAATATTAATGAGATGTAAAATATTCACTAGAACACAGCATTCAATAATGCAGCTTTTATGAGTGTGTAATCATAAATATTTTTATTAGTAGTCAGAAATTTCTTTTGCTTTCTTATTTAAATCCATTAAAGAAAGACTTCAACACTTCGGAATGCTGGTCTTAAACAAAGATGCATCATTTTACATTGTGTGGGAGAAAAAATGGCCTCACTATTATTGTTTTACGAAACTTATTGGAACTCACACATTGATTTTTGTGTATAACTAGCCACAGATTCTTTTTTTTCTTTACTTGATTTTGTCATGCCTGTAGTTTACTGGAATAAAAGTTGTGTATTGTTTTGAATTGGCTGGTTGGGTACATAGCCCAAATCAAGCCTTAAATTGAAAGTCTCCATTTTACTTAGTGGGCAGTTACAGCAAGCGGCTAATTTGTAAATAGTGGTAGTGAGAAATAACCACTGGACTTTATGGCAAAGGCAAGCTAACATAAATAAAAATTAGTTCATCAGACTGTTTTGCATACATAAGACCCTTAAATTTACCTGAGTTGACTAGCTGTTGGGCATTGTATAGACACAACCTACGTCTACGGTCTTGTCAGGATGAAACAAACAAAGATACTCAAGTCATCTAAGTTTTTCTCCATATAAGAGGGATAATATCACATTTATATTTTTGTAGTGAGCATTGAATAATGCAATGAATATAAGATGTTAGGGAGTTCTAATAAGTAGCCACTGAGGTGGTTGTGATTTCTGTTTTTCTTGCTATTTCTGCTAATATTATTATTACCTCACAGCCTTCATTCTGTCACTTAGTGGATCAATCAGTGTGGTGTATGCAGTGATTCCGATGCTTTGGGAGACATCATAAGGCAGGACAGCATTGTCCTATGTGACTCTAAGACAGGCCACAGTCCAGAAAACTACTCCGGAAAATGCACACACTGTTACTGTTCCTTTCTTATATTGGGGAGGTCAAAGCTCTCCAATTCCATTCTTGAGTTAGCAGTCCCTGAAAAACTGAGAGAATAGTTGCTCCAGAAATATGCTTTGAGAAGCAAATGTCTCAGAAATGCAAACTATTTTCTTAAACCTAAATGGAATAAGAAACTGTAATTCAAAACATTTCCAAATGGAGGATCTGTGAATTATGCATAAGAATAAACTGCTTTCTTTGAAGGGAAAGGTCCTTGACGTGGTGACCATCTGACAACAGGTTACTGATAGGGTCATTCCAAAGACTTTTTCCTTCTCAGTCTATTCCCAGTGGTTCATCACTCAACACGAAAACTTATCTGAAAAGCAGACTCCCGGGCCAGCTGGGCTCGTTGAAACGCTAGCCACATTGGGTTGGAATGGAGGCATGACTTCAATTTGTACCCCAGTTGGTCTGTAGTACATCCTGTCCTTATATCTTTCTACCTGTACTTGAAATTTTCTCCCCACCCACAACCCATTAAAGAGATTGTCCAACTTACACACACCTCAGAAATTTCTCCTCCCCACTCTCATCTTCTCAGCTCTTGTTCTTAATCCTGGACACAGTATTAGAGCAGGGCAGACACTTGATCCAAGCAAAGTCAATCAGATTTACTCTTCCAAGGACTTGGATTGGGACCCAGAGACTGGGTTGGTTAGTTCCGGGGAGGGGAGATGGAAGGTCACGTAGATCCAGGGAATAGGACAGCTATTTGCTGGGGCTATGGAAGCCACCTGCAATTAGATGAGTAAGTCAAGAAGGTCTGTGGGTAAAGAAAGATAAGTGAGCATGTGGGAAAAAGGTAAAGAAATGGACTCTCCCAGTGATTTTTCAGTTCCCAAGAGGCCTGGCTGTCCTTCCCATATGTGTGTTTCTATGGGATCCCTTTGAGTCCTGACAATAAACTCCCTATTTACCAGAGCTGCTTTGAAGGGGCTTCTGTTCCCAGAGACCAAAAGTTTCCTGTCTAAAACATCCTCTAGCCACTTCAGCATTTCATTTTGGACTCACCCTTCTCCCTGACCTAGTCTCCAGAGGCTGCAGTCCCCTTCTACCTTCGGGAGTGCCCAGCTGGAAGCTGTGCTGATTGCTGATGGAAATGGGAAAGGGGCAGGCACAGAAACTTGTCAGAAGTAAACAGTGAGCAACACTAAAGGGAAGATCAAAGTTCTGTCCCACCCTAAACAAGAAGGTGGGGCACCACCACAGCCACTGGAACACAAGTTGTCTTTTCTTATCTGCCTCAGGAGGCCTTTTGTTGTTTCAGTAACATTTGGAGTAAGAACTAAAGGAGGCCCTGCAGCCCAGTCCTATTCCTTTATTCCAAAAGGAAGATTAATATAAATTGACCCAACACACATATATTCATACTATTTTACCTGCTTTAATAGATAGCAATAAACTAACCATTGCAGGTAATTAATAAGAATATCTTCCCTGAAGAGAAAATGGAATCACTCATGAATAATCATTGTCCTGGAAGGGACCTAGGTACCAAAAGAGAAGGAAGAGGGTGATTTCAAAATAGAAGGGGCAAAAATTTATTGTTTTTGTTTGTGTGATTTTTATAATTCTAGAGAATATGGAGACACAAAGATATAAAGAGTGCAGTTCATTAGAAAGATCCTTGAACTTGGAATCAGGAAGCTTATGATTAGGAAAAAGATGAGACAGGTGTAGAAATAGAGCGACACAACAAGAAAGCAACAAATTCTGTCAGAGAGGATGGAAAAAAAGGTGTGAGACTTTGGGAAAAGGGGGATAGTACTTCCATATGAGGATGAATAAGGAGGACTTCATGGTAAAAGGCAGAACCAAAGGAATAATTTTAGGCAAACTGGTAGAATCATGGAATAGACATTTTTGAACTGCAGAGACTTGGCAGGAGTATTTGGAGCACTGTGCCTACAACTAGAGGAAGCTGGACTTCCTCATCCCATAATATATGTCTCTGTGGCCCTATCTACTCTGGGAACCCAGCACTGAATATCTAAATACTGATGTTAACACTTCTAGGAAAGAGATTAGGAAAAGGGTTATTACCAGGAAAAAGGGGAGGACTAGTTGGCTATGGCCATTTTCCTGGGGGTGGGGATGTGGAGAGGGGTAGTGGGGGGGATGGAGAGGAGTGAGCTGAAAATGAACACACGCAGATGCCACATGTCCTCGTATATCTTGAAGGCTTCCCCCAAAGCTCCTGCAAGTGTTGAGACTCTGGGTGCAAAACTGCAGAGGGATGCTCTCCCATTGGCCAGTGAGCTACTATACTTAGGGGATTATTTAGAAGTGTCCCTATAGTTGCCTTGTCCTGGAACCTACAGAGTTCGTCAGTCCAGGACAGGTTTTTAGGTTTGTCTGGATTCCTACATTATAAGTTTTCTACACTACATGTGACACAAGAATTCAGGCCCTTTAGCCCCATCCTGTGCCACCAAATTGGAGTTTGACTCTTTCTCAATTAACTCTGTTTCTACAGCGGTCTATGGCAGGGAGCCCATCTATGCCAGTCTAGGGATTGGGTGGAGATTTTCTCCTTCCCATTCATTAGAAGCTTTGGGATCTCAGCTTTGTTCTGAGTACCCAGTTCCGCCTTCCTCTGATGCATGAGGCCAGATGACTTCTACTCCCACATGGGCTATAAAACCTCTTCCTCCAGGCCACACGTCCACTCTGTGTGTCGCCACAGGCCGTGTGGCCCCTACTGCCTCTCACCACTCTGCTTCCCTCTTTTCTCTGGTCCTTGAAGCTTCCTTTTCTTACTTTTGAATTCAACCAGGTATCTTAAAATGTTTAAAGTTTTTAAATGGTATGTTTATGCATGGAGACTGGGATGGGGCCTCCCTTGGAAGCTCAGCCCACTCACTGTCTTGGCTGAAAGTCTTCTACAGCTCATAAGCCGCAGGGCAGAGTTTCAAATCTAGGTACTCTGCACATAAAGCCGGGGCTAATTTTTTATTAAAACATATTTGTTCCAGGGAATCTCCATAAGGTTGAAAGACTTATCCAAAGTGAATTTTCACAAAGAAAGGATAGAGGTAAACTCATGGAATAATTGCTCCCCCACAACACTATTACAGGTTAAAACCATATATTTGGGAAGGTTTTAGAAAACTGCAAGAAATGAAGTTCTGTGGTGGGTTAGGGCATTCTAGAGACTGCTCCTGATCTTCTGAACATGGCATTGAAGGCACCTTGCCTCTCACCATGCTCTGCTATGTAAACAGAGGTCTAACCCCACCTGGTCATTTCCATACCCTTTTTGGCTATAGCAGGAAGGAATGGGTTTGCAGGTGCTATGCTTATATATGTGTCATTCCTTCTTATCACCGACACATTCTTCTGCCTGTGCACATACATACATTTACAATCCCAAAGTAAACCAACGAGATGATGTTAAGGCTTTGCTCTGGGAAGAAGTGAAGGAGTCATGCAACCTGGTTGTCTTGGTACAAGCTGAAGAAATGTGAGTACTGCAGACACTCCTATAAATAGAGGGCTTTTGTTCTGAGCTGCTACAACCCTCAGGTAGGCTGTCACTTTCTTTATACCCAATTTCCATGCGCTAGACAGCAAAGGCTCATCACAAACATAGCTATATTGATTATTCATGATTTCCATCTCCACTTGTGCTATCTTCTATAATGCAAGTAATTGAATATTGATTGAGTATTGACTATACTATAACAATTCAGTTAACTGACTTGCCTGGAAAATGGAGTGCTTGGTTAAGTGAGTTTCCTGTTTCTAAATAATTTAGGAAGTTAAAACCTGCCTCTGAAATTTTCTTTTATGCATGTGTAGATATATTGATTGACTTAAATTAATAAGCACTTAGCAAGTACAAACTATGAGAGCATGGGCGTTGGCACGAGTTTGGGTTTCCACCAAGGCTCTGCATGTTGTTGGCTGCACGATCTTGGGAATGTTGTTTAACTCCTAACCCTTGGTTCCCTCACCTGTAGATTGGGGCTAACAAACTCTATTTCCTAGGATTATTATGAAGATTTTATTAGATCATGTAGGAAGAGTGCTTGGCGTGGGTCCTGATGCAGAGTTCATGTCAACGAACAGCACCTGTCATTGCTATTATTGTTGTTATGAAACCGAAACTGTCTCATTGCAGGGGAGGCTCTCACAGCATGACAGATCCAAGGTAGACTCAGAGCAACTCACAATTAAAGTCATTTGGAAAAGGTGAGGCCGGAAAATGGAAGCGATGATTGGGCTATGGATTTGCACAAGAGAAAGTAGGCAAATAGAGACTAGATCCTGGGCACACCAGCTGGTGTCTGAGCTTACGCTGCTTGAGTCAGTGCCCTGAAGCCGGTGTGGTTAGTTGTTGACAGAGAAGAGAATTCCTTGTCTTTATCAGATGCAAATCCCCAAGAGGTTCAATTTAAAAGTCATTTTTTGGATTGGCTGCTATAACCCAGCAGTTGGAGCCAAGATTGTCTTTTGTGTGATTACAGCCTGGTAAGAAGAATCACGGATCGAAGCTAGCTACAGAGATTTAGACTGTTGTCACTTACGGAATTCCAGCTAATGAACTCTCACGCAGCAGGACACGGTTTGAGGGAGACCAGGAGACATTTATGCTTTAGAAAAGCCACCCCCGCCCCCTCTGGCCTCTCCAGTGCAGCCCCCCAGAGCCCCTGTCTGGTTTCCCACACACATTGTTTGTTCCTCTGGGCATTGCTTCTCTGGAGGCTGGGAAAAAAGAGATTGGTCTTCCAAGGTTACCGAGCTTGTCTCTGTTCCTTTGCTATACAAACAACGTGTGTGAAGGCCACCCAGATTTCTGCAATTAAAGAGGAGCTTGCAGGGTAGGGTATGGCCAAGGCTGCTTCACACTGTGCCAAGTCGAGGCTCAAGTTGCCTCTGAGGGAGGACCCCCTTGCTGTTGCTAACTAAGCAGCCTGCCTATCCACGGTGCAGGGGGCATATGGGACTTGGAGTCCCAAGTCATTTTTTTGCCTCTGGGCTATGTTCTGAGCTCAGTCAGAGTCTGCTGATGGATCACAAGTTGAAAGTGATTTTATGTTAGCAACAGAGATTCAAACAAGGAAAACCTAATAAATCCTAATGACCTATATAGCAGTGGTTCTCAGAGCATGCCCTGGACCAGTAACAGCAGCCATTACCTGGGAAACATTATAAATGCAAATTCTTGGGCTCCACCCCATTCCTACCCACTGATTCAGAAACTCTGAGGGTTGGGCCCAGTGTTTGAAAAAGCCCTCCAGGTGATTCGGATGCAGGCCAAAGTTTGAGTACTTTTGGCCTATAGAAACCCTAGCAGTGGGAAGAAGAAAACCATTCCGGAGGTCTTAAGGAAACCCAGGTGTGGCTAAACAGGTGTGTCTGTCCCCATGTCCCACCTAGCACCCCTCTCTAATGATCTAAGAAAGGAAGGGCAGGCGATGGGTTGGACAAATGTACGAGAGAAACACACTTGCGCCTATCTGAGTGGTGTTCAGCGTCTGTTTTCATTTGCTCATTTATTAATTACAGTTTTCAGTGCCATGTAGAGGTTTCTGTTTGTCCTCCAGATTCTCAAACTGGTAAGAATGATCCCGACAGGTGAGGAAGCAGAGAGGGAAACAGCACCACTGGTCCTAAAGGTCAGAACCAGACAGCAAATCCCCACAAGGTCTGCAGCTCAGAGGAGAAAAGAAACTAGATGAAAAGGGAGAGGAAGCAGAAAAGAGAAAATAGATGGAGGAGTGGACACGGGCAGACCCACCCCGAGATTTGCAGGACCAGGGGCAAAAGGATAAATGGAGACCCATGGACCATGTATCTAGACATTTAAAATTTATAAACCAGTTGAACACTAAGTGAACAGACCATTAAGTAAACTATGTAATATCCTCTGACCTTGACAAATATATCTTCATAGTAAACGGGAAGCCCAGGGTTGGTAAGTTTAGAATTTGTGACTCCTCAGAGTTCCAGAATGACTAACAGAAGGTCCACGGCCTGCTCCCTTTCTCTTCCCACCCTGGCTCAGTCCCCACGGCACGAGAGCTTCATTCATACGCAGGGACACACCAGCTCCCAAGTCCCAGCTCCATACATAGCCCTGGCAGACCTAGGAGGAGTCTCCTAGCAGCAGAGGCTGGAGGCAGGGAAGATGCCATGCAGGCTCTGGAAACAGGCTCAGGGCTTGTAGGGCAGGGAATTCCGGGGTCCCAATTCCTTGGAGCATGGTCTCGAAGGGAGCAGACTCTAGATGGTCACAGTTCCTTGTCCCGTGGATTCTTCAAGCCAGGGGGAGGATAAGGAAAACAAGAGCAGATCCTCTGAATCATGGGTCCAGGACAAGAGCCATCTTGCTCAGGTGAAAGTACCAGATAAAAAAGAGGAGAAAACATCAAGAAAGTGAGAGAGAGGGAAGGAAATAGCAGGTGAAAAGACCTTAGAAGAAATCTTTTAAAATGTGGCTTTTACTGTTACTCATCCCACGAGGGCCCTAATATTCTTCTGGGCATCAAGGTAATAATTCTTCCCCTGGATTAGCCTCACCCCACACAGTGGGGAGAAGTGAGTGCCCGTCCCCGGTCATGTTTTATTCTTGCACGTATGTTACAGTGCAGAGACTAGAGACTCCTAATTTTCCTGCCATAGTAACTGTGGGTCCATTATAACTTGCTATGCTGCATGCTGAAGAGAAAGAAGGAAGGGAGGGAGGGAGGGAGGATGGAAGTTAGTTAATGATCACAGACGAGAAGTTTCTCTGGATGAAACAAAGGAATATTTCATCAGATAAACAACTGCAAAGCAAGTTTACACAGAAAGCCAGTAACCTGATGCAGCATTTTGGGCCTTATGATGTGGGTTGGTTGTTACTTGGCTTAGCTACTGATACTGCAAAAATTTCATTTGTGAAGGTTTCTCTGGCCAACTGTTTTGATGTAGATTATTTGAGTTTTGTTGTTTGCTGTTTAGCAGACATGAAATACGAATCCATTTTCTTTCTCTGGGAATGTTTCATTTCCTGGAGCTGGAAATGCAATGGGGTTAGGTGAACTGCTCCATCTCTTAGCCACGTGTTCACAGTCCTGGGTGACAGTGCAACCCAGCTCACAGCACTCCTGTGCTCTCAAAATCATTCTTTGTATTGTTTCCCGAGAGAAAAAAAATTACTTTCCAAGGATAAAATCAACAGAAGGAATCACAAAGGAAAAATGGATAGAAAAACATCTTGAAAAAGTATTTTACAAAAAGCAAACTGGAAAACAGGCATGTCACAAATATGGCAAAGGCAACAATTATTAATATGGTATATAAAAACATACACATTTTAAAAATCATGATCTATGTTCCAATTTTTAAAATATACAAAAGACAGTGGCAGACCGTTCACAAAAGAAAAATTATAATGACTAAAAAATATTTTTAAATATTCAAAAGAATGTAAGATAAAATGAGATTATGTTAATTGATACCATGTTTCTGGATGTAAATTTACAAATGTGTCAAGAGCCTTAAAAACTGTCCATGGCCTTGACCTTGGACATTTAGGAAAAATGTGGGGAAATATTGATATAAAGAGTTGATCTTTGCAGCATTGTTTGCGATAGAATTTTTTTTTAGACTCTCTCTGCTGCATCAGAGTCTGCTTACGCTCTGCATCTTACCCTGTGGCTCAACTCTTTGGGGATTTCATTCGTTCAGTTATTCTCTGTCTCATGTATCATCAGTCTCTCTCTCCACTGAACACAGATACACTCGGTCTCTTCCAAATGCTTAAATCCTTTTTTGACCCCACATTTCAGTCTGGCTACCACTCCACATCTTCTTCCCTTTACAGGGAAACTCAAGAGCTATCTCCACATGCTCCCTTCACCTCCTGACTACTGTCCAGTCACTGAATCAACCCTTCTTTTCAACATCAGAGATGACCTCCGTCTGGCCAAGTCCAGTGAACAGTATGCACATGTGTAAACACTGCCTCTGTATCTTTCCTGGCTTCCAGGACACTGGGCTACTTTGCTGAATCTTCCTTCACCACCCACCTTTTAAAGAAGAGAGCTCCTCAGGGTTCAGTTTAGAATATCTTCTCCATACATATTTATCTCCTTAGGTGATCTCCTCCAATCCCATGGCTTGATGCCATCTTATACCAATGACCCGCAAATGTATGCCTCTGACTTCAACCTCTCCCCTGACGCTTAGACTCATACAGCCAACTGCCTATTCGATATTGACAATTGCCTATCTCGAGCATCTCAAACTTTGCATTCTCAAAGCGGACCGCTAAGTCCCATCTCCCTCACCCCAAAATACCCAGCTCTCCTACTACATTCCCCATCTCCTTAAATAGCATCACCCGTCTGCTCAGTTATTAAAATGAGATAATTGCATGTCATCCTTGACTCCTCCAAACAATCAACACATTTTGTTGTGCTACTTCCAAGATACCACTTAAATTGGACCACTTCCTCCCCTCTGCACTGCGACTGCCACCCCCTCAAGTCCCAGTCACCACTTCCTCCTGCCTTAACTAAGGGGATTGGCTCCTAAATGATCTCTCTACCTCTATGCTTGCTTCCACCCCTACAATCCTTTCTTTAAGCAACACCAAAATTTTAAAAATGCAAATCAGAGCATGGTGGTCCATTTGACTTGAACAATTTCCAAATTGTTACAATGAATTGTGAGGCTGTGCATGTTCCATCTCCTGCATAGTGATCTGACTTTGTCTCCTAGCAACAGCCTGTGTGCTCAGCTCTCCCCCTCCTCCCTCTGCTACTTTCTGGAACGCACATGTGCTCACACAGCGGTGCTCTCACTGCAGTAACCATGGGACATGGAACATAAGCTTGGAAGGACATGAAGTCAATTTATTTTTAAACACATTAAATTAGTTTATTAACAAGCCCTTTAAATGTGACCATTGAACTCAAATTCTACATTAATTAGGAATTACTTTTGGCTAAAATATCAATGGTATAAATAATATAGGGGATTTTTTTTCCTTTCATGTAACATGAAGCCTTACAGTGGGCAGTCCAAGGCTGGCAGGCACCTAGACGCTGTCATCCCGGTACTAGTTGTCTTCTATATTAATATTTTCACTTTTCTGCCTTATATGGGGTTTTCAACCTCAAGGTCATCTCCTGGTCTCGGGGTGACTGTTGCAGTTCCAGTTATCATAGCCACATTCCAGGAGAGAAGAGGAAAATTGTTGGAATTCCATTTGAGACTAATGAAGTAGGGTCTTTGAAAAGGGGAAATATTTGATACAGATCATCTTCCCATGATTTCTCATAAAAAAAATTCTTGGAAAGGAAAGAAGGAAAGATTAGATTGAGGGTAAAGGAAATACATTCCTTTCTAAAAGCAAGGACAAAGGAATCTGAAATTGAGAGGAGGAAAGAGAGCTCACATTTTGAACATCTTTATTGTATACCAGGTACTTTATCTACAATATCTCAGGATGGGTTGTATTATGGGCTGAAGTGCACAGCATCCCCCGCCCCCAGACCCTGCCATGTTTATATGTCAAAGCCCTAACCCACAGTACCTCAGAATGCAATTGCACTTGGTAATGGGGTCTTAAAGGAAGTTTTTAAGTTAAAATTAGGTCATTAGATTGGGACCTAATCCAATATGACTGGTGTCCTTATAAGAAGAGTAAATTAGGACACAGACACATAAAAGGAAGACCATGTGAAGACACAGGGAAAAGACAGCTATCTACAAGCTTGAGAGAGAGGCTTCAGAAGAAAACAACCCTTCCAACACCTTGATCTCAGACTTCTTGCCTCCAGAACTCTGAAACAATAAATTCCTACTGTTGAAGCCACCCAGCCTGTGGGACTTCGTTATGGCAGCCCCAGGAAACTAAGACATGCGATCATGCCTATTTTTCAGATAAAGAAACTGACCCTCCAAGAAGGTAGCTTACTCGACGTCGCAGGCCAGCAAGTGGCAGTGCCAAGGTCAAATACCAAGATCAGCCTCAAAGGCTGTGCCCTTCCATCCTGCCAAGTGATTCTGTTTGGCACTCCTCCTCTTAAAAATTGAGAGTGTACTTCCCCCAAAGACTTAAATGGTCTGCATCCTGTTCAGATGTTTCATTAAAAGGGGGAACACAAGAAAGAAGTGCCAATCAGAATGAGGCAAAGAATGTTTCAGGCTCAACTTCTGAAAACCAACTAAGGAGAGATGGCAGTGAAAATCACTCTGTGAACACGCGGCATGCTCAGAAATATTTTAAACACTTAAAATCATCTGTCAACCCAGATGGAAGATAATCAATGATTTATTCCCTGTTTAACAAAACTGTGAAATTTTTTAAGGAATTTTAATTTTTTGGTTTTGACACTCTGTTTACAAATCCTGGTGATTTTATAATTGTTGATTCCCTATGAAATTAAGAGGGCATTATTATTTTTACTTTTCCCTAGATAGCACTCTGCTCTGATTATTTTGTGCCAAGCTGCTTTGATAGATTAGTAACACTTAGAAGTAGCTTATCTTACTGATTGAGCAGATGAACACCTAGAAATACCCCTAAATTATAAATCAATGTCATCTGTACACACAGACAGGGCTGGAAGAAGAGTCCAGCAGGGCTGGGCCTTACTAAATGACAACAGCTGATCTGATAAACTAATTGAAACTGACATGTAAATAAAGAATGGGGTTTTGTAGAAATAACATAGCATCTTAACTGGAAACTAAACCACAAGTTTCTGTTCAAGGTGGCAATTTGAAGCCACATTTTTATCTTCTCTTTATCCACAATTCTAATGAAATGAACAAGGAAGCATAAAAATAAGAGAATGTCTTTATCAATATGAAACAAGGAAGGACAACATGAAAGGCCAGACATTTTGAACAATATTTGCAATATATAAAAACAGAGTGGGATTGAGGCAGTCCCCACCTGCAAATTAACATATGTGTTCCACTTATCTACTGCTGTGTAACTAAGCACCCCTGAACTTAGTAGTCAAAACAACATCATTTATTTTGCTCGTGGATCTCATTTTGGGCAAGACTTGGCAGGATCTGCTTATCTCTGCTCCACTGGAGAAGCTAAAAGGCTGGACTGTGGAATCAGCTGAAGGCTCGCTCACTCACATGTCTAGTGATTCATGCTGGGAAGACCCGCGGGGGTCTGGGGCATCTCCCTATATCTCTGTGTGGTCTCTCTACAATGTCTCTCCAGCATGGTGGCTCCAGGACAGCAAATGTCTTGCAAGTTGGCTCAGGGCGTCCAAGGTGCATGCACCCAAAGAGGAGAGAAGAGAAACATAGAGACAGAGAGGGAGAACCAGGCTGAAGTCACATTGCCTTTTATGTTCCGGCATCGGAAGTCATGCATGTCACTTCCGCTGTATTCTATTCACAAAGGCCAGATTATTTTCAAGGAGAAGGGAACTACACGAGCTTTTTGACTGGGGCTGCAAACTTGGATGGCATGTGGCATTTAAAAAATATAATCTGTTAAATACATGACAAAAAACACAACCAGGAAGGAGTGACCGGGGTCACTAACAAAGCCAAATTATACCTTCAATGTCAATGAGGCAGGGGCTAGAAATGAGGATGAGCTGGGGGTGAACAGGTCTAGGAGAAGACCATACATTAGGCAGCTCCCCCTGGGGCTCTTGCCACAGTGTCATTTGATAGATGCTGGAGGACCAGGTAAGACGGAGCATCGTTCCAGCCATTTATTAAAAGAAGGCATCCACCTGAGTTAAGAAGCAAGCGCAGTTAACTTCAGTTTGGCACAGCAGGTGTACATAAGGAACCGCTTCTCAGAGCAGTAACTTCCCTGCCCGGGGGCTGCCTCTGATCTCACTGTTTCCCTGGGCATCATGGACATGAGAACCTCACTTTAATTAAATTGAACTAGAGAAAAGATAAACTTCTAATGTACACCTTTAGTCAGGAACTAAAATATTTGGACAAGTACCTACATAACTCTGATAAAATCTACCTCAACTCCTAATATTGGGCATGCACAGACTTCTCTCTGTGGTTAGGAAGGAAGGAAGGAAGGAAGGAAGGAAGGAAGGAAGGAAGGAAGGAAGGAAGGAAGGAGTCGGTCACCGGACATAGAAAAAAATAAAATTGTTCAAAACAAAGAGCCAGTTTTAAGAGTCAGAGTAAATACATCCCCCACCTCCAAGATACAGGGAAAACACTTTAAAAATATGAAACCTATGGGTTTCAGAGATCTGAGGAAACACAATCTGAGATTATTAAGGATTGTTTTCAGATTTTAAAAAATTAGTAAATTAAAGACATACAATGGAGACAATAGAGGTAATAAACAATAAGCTAGATACTACACTAATAAATGAGAATTTTAAGGCTAGATATTTGTCTACTATTCATGAGAAAATGATAAAGAAAATTACACAATCAGCCAACCTATAAGAGATGTAGTAGAAAATTCCAGTAAAACTTTTTTTCTCCCCAGGAGAAAATAGCAGTAACTTTCCTGAAGGAAGACTTGAGATTTCTAAACAAAAGTTTACAAATTATTTGGGGGAAAAAATCCACACATGGCATACTCTAGTGAAGTTATAAAATTCAAATTAAACTTTGAATTTAAAGACTGTGGAAACCCACAAACATTTTGGCATATAAAATTATATTCAGAATAGAAATAAATTAGATTATCAGAGTTTCCTATAATACTAAATCCCAAAAGGTAAGAGAGTCAAATAATGGCTCCAAATCCTGACAAATAATTAGAACAAATAAGGTAACTTGATAATGTGGCCTGTGACAAAATAAATACTCAAAAGGAAAAATCTTTTCCTGTTCTGGATAATAATACAGCAAAGTAAACTCAATTCTGAAAAATGCCAGGAAGTGGGAAGGAAATTGAGGACACGTGAATCTAATATGAAAACAAAAAGAAATCCATGGGGAGATTCAAGGTTGTTGGATCTTGACCGAGGGTTGGGCAGAAGAGTGGATACCACCAGCCAACGGAGAATGGGATTGGTTCGTGCTTTCTAGCGTTTGCACTTTTTGCAATCCCACCTTGCCCTGGGCAGGTCATGGCTGACCTTATTACCATAGTGGGACAAGAAAACATCAGCCTCAGCCCAGTGCCACCTAGGCCAGTTGGTGGTGATGGGGTAGCACCATGGCAATGTCCCAGGCTAGCTGAGAGGAACCTGGGAAGAGCTGGTCCAAGTGTGCTGACCAGCCCCCAGGAATGTCTCCTAACCCACTTCCCTTGTGTGACACTACCTGTTCCTGTTTGCACTTAAAACAGGGTGTCAAAAACAAACACGTACTTCCTCATTTTCTCACAAATAAGTCCTAAGAACCTATATCATCCAGCATTTTCTCTCCTCAACTTAGGATGTCTGCTTGACTTCACCTGTGGTGAAGGATGTGTAGTACCAGGAGAAGCATGTTGAGGGATGTTTGCTGCTCGCCATAATGTGCTGTTGCACTTGGGAAATGGAAGCAAGAAGTCTTCCCTCCAGAGTGCTCACAATCCCAACTGTCACACCACACACACGTCACCGTCATCTCCACCTCTGTCCCATCCCCCAACATCATGCCACACCTACACCACATGCATGTACGTGCACACACACACACACACACACACACACACACACTTCTTATTTTAAGATTCTATTTGTCTGCAACATAAGCCAATGACTCTTCCAACATTTTCAAGCCAGTGTGTAACACAGGGACCAAGTAACACGCACTCACATTTATTAAATAGAATAAAGGGTTTAAGGTGAGTATAGGAGGAACGTTGTGTTGCCAGGAAGTCATCCTTGCCTCTGCTTGTGTTGCTCGGGGAGCAGAAGGCTACCGCTGCCCACTGTGGAAAGGCTGAGTGCCTTCCAGAACCCCCACTCCCCCATGCCACACACACTCAGATTCACTCCCCCTCACATCCTGCTGTAAATATTTCTGAAGGCTGAGCCACCCACCCCTTGTAATGTGTCCATCAAGCTGGCTTGCATTAAGCAATACTTTATTGGTGGTTTCTCCAGGATGTCTCCCTCCCACAGCCCAGAGGAGACTGAGGAAGATGGATGCATTTGACCTAGAGTGAAAAGGAGCAAAGAGGGTGATCTTCTCACTCTGGCATTTGCCTGTGAACTTTTCTTATGTCTGCAAGCATCACAGAGGACTCTGTTTGTTCCCCAAGTCCCTATTGGAAGGCCCCGAGGGCAATTGTCCTGGCTGGATCCAGTGCCTCCATGAGGATTTGGACCCCACTATGAGGGCCTAAGAGGCCAATTGGAGGAAGCTCAGCCCCCATGTTGGCCAGATCATTCAGGAAATAGCATAGATTCTGGGGCCTATAGGGGAGCAATCTCCCTTTGACCTCTGTCCCACCATACCCAGGTCATAGCCAAAATCAGTCTGACCACTGAGTTGCCCCTAAAACTATCTCAAGGAGAGGGAAGGAGGCAGGAAAGGAGGCAGATGTTCTATGAATCAGCACAGTATCTACTCAATGCTTCCTTTTGGCTTTATTTCTTGGTAATGTCATCCAAGAGGATAGAGTTTAGCAATACTGAGAACCCTAAACTGTGCTTTAGCTTTAATCCATTTGGCTAGGCTTCAGTAGGATTCCCCTAAGCTGCATGTTTGGAATGATGAAGACATTTTTCCATAGTGATAGAGTCATACATTAGACTCAGGCTCTGAGGACACTCACAAATGCCTGTGTGATCCGTGATGTTTGTTAGGCTTAGGGGTTGACTCTTGGAACAAACCTGCCAGCCACATGGGCAGTGGCTGAATGAAAAGCAGGACCACCAAGCAGAGAAGTTTAGTCCTTGGCCGGGGTTCTAATCCCAGCTCTCCTCTTACCAGCAGCGAGCCCTTGGGCAAATAGTGTCATCTCACTGTGCCTTAGCCTCAGAGCTGGGCCTAGGATGGGGATAACCATAGCAGCCACCTTCTAGGGTTGTCGTGCAGATTAAATGAGATACTAGAAGTAAAATGGTTAGCACAGTTCCTAAATCATTATAAATAAATGTTAGCTTGTGATATTCAGCAAGTATTGATTGAGCAGAGCCAGGCTCTATGTTAGATGCTGGGTTACAGAGTGAGTCAAACTGAAAAACCCAACTCCCTTCCCTGTTCAGCCTTTGGGTGCAGGGGCATCTTGGTGGCATGGGTCCAGCTGAGTGGACAGGAGCATTGAGGCGGTGAGGACCTGCTGCCAGGGCAAGCTCCAGGACACCTGCAGGCCCCGGATTTGCTTCCTGTCACCTAGTTTCCTGCTCAGGCCCAGAGACACATCTGTCCATTTCCCTCTTCTGCTCTGAGGCCCATCTCTCCCTTCCCAGGTGACTGCCAAGTTGAAAAGCACCCTGCTTCCCCTCACGCTCCTGCTTGGCAGACAGTTTTCAAGGGATGCCTTTCTGCTTGGTGACACTGGGAAGGTCACACCCTAGCTCAGGCCTTTTCCCTGTCACCAAACTGCAGAGGGAAAGACACTGAGGCATGTCAAGTGATGACGCTCTTCCCTTACATGAAGGACCAAGGCACAAGCTCATGAAGACAGTAATTGGCCAATAACTGCTTATCTGAAGGATTCAAGGACATTTCCAGCTCTCACCT
Source organism: Lemur catta (assembly GCF_020740605.2). Classification (NCBI taxonomy): domain Eukaryota; kingdom Metazoa; phylum Chordata; class Mammalia; order Primates; family Lemuridae; genus Lemur; species Lemur catta. Next base: position 46,923,837 of record NC_059139.1, read on the forward strand.
GAAAAACTTCAATTCAGTGGGTCTGCAGTGAGGCCAGGGCGTGAGTATTTTTTCGAAGTCCCTTGGTGATTCTGATGATCAGACAGATTCCAGCTGGATCAAAGGGATACCCAGCTCCCTGGGACTCCAGTACAGGAGTGTGACCACATGTCTGGGCTGAGTCTGAAAACAGATAGCAGCCATGAGGGACCCCCGCACACACTCCCTGGGCCCCTGCCACCAGGGAGAAAGAACAAGCAGGAAAGGTGGCAGTACCCCCTTAAGTAGGAGGTGGGACAGGTGGGGATGGGGGACAGTTATGGTAGATCCCACAGCTAATGGGGAGGGTAGAGAATTCCTTTGGTCACAGGGCTGGGCCCAGCCAGTCTCAAGATCCCCAGTGACCTGGGGCCTCTCAGGGATGCCTGTAAATCAACTCACATAAGCCAGAGACTGCCTGTATGTTGCAAATTGCCATAAAATATTGTTTTAGTAGGAAAAAAAAAAAACTCTGGCCCTTTTTAAAAAGTCACAGGACCCCAGACCTCCTGGCAAATCCCAAGGGAGACAAATTATTGCTGAGGAATAAGCTCTGTGCCCTGGCCTCCCACTTGCTGAACCTGCAGCTGGCTTCTGTGAGGCCAGGCTGTTGCTGTTGCCCTGGGGACAGCCAGGGGTCTGAGGCTCCCAGCAGGTGTGCCAGGGAGGCAGCAGGAGCCTGAAAAAGGCAGAGGTTTGTACAGGGCCTCTTTTTGGACCTAGAAGCTGATCCAAGCTACATTATTATGAAAAGTTATTAACTGATATTCAGTTACAGGATCACGGGCTGAACAAAGAATGAGGCCCAGTGCAGCCGAAAACCATATGGTCTTGGAGGCTGCACACACCTGCAGAGAACAGGCAGGCCTGGTTAGGAACCGTCATCAATTCTAGGAAAGCCATAAAGTTTGGACTTGCTTCATGGCACTTTCTAATTAACTGTGCGGTGAGTTTTCTCCACTTCCTTATAACGGCCTGTGACCCTCCTCCACCCGTCTCTGTCTCCCACGGCCCAGGACATCTGGGGAGAAGGTTCGCGGTGAGACTCCCAGCGCTCAGACCACGGAAGACATTGTAAATAGGAAAACAGCATTTACCACTGTGTCCAAAGCAAACATAGAGGGGACTTCTTACAAAGTCATCATAAAGAAATTATCCAAAAGGGGAAAAAATACTGGTTTTATACAATAGCAAAAACCTGAAAGCCACTTATATTGATTAAGTGTAGGAAGATGGTTAAATCAATTGTATTGACACATTGACTGGATAAGCAGAGACTAGAAAGATGAATGCAAATCCTAGGTGATGACGTGGAAAAAGTCTTGCCATATAATGTGCAGTTGAAAAGCAGTAGATGCAGAGACGTATGTCTGCTCTAATTCTGCTGGTGGAGTGACAAACTGATGTGGCTCTGGGTAGAATAGGGTGGCAACAACTGAAGGCAGCTTGGCTCATTGTGGTGGTGGGATTGTGGATCATTTTTTCTTGCCTTTTATGAAGAATTTTATTAATGCTTTTGTAATGTTTGCCTGATGTACATTTAAAAATACGATGAAAAGGAAAATAAAAGTAAAGATTATTATTTTAAAAAGCAGGGTAGGGGTAGAAGAGAAACATAGATAGGCAAGGCAGGCGGAGCCAAACCTATGACAATTTTCCAGAATGCAGCCACGTGAAGTGACTTTCAGGAGGAAGAATTCATCTTTCATCACTGCTCATCCACGTGAGAAAGAAGAAGAGAAATGAAAAGTGTGTTGGAAGGGAGCAGAGGTTTCCACCGACTTCTGCTCTGGGTGGGGCGGTGACTTGACCCTAGAGACGCTGAAGTCATTGGTTGGCAGCTACCAGGGTGAGGCTGTGCCTGGGTTTACTCCATTTAACCTCTGGGATGTGAGCTGGTCAGGAAGATAAACACCAACCAAGTGCAAAACAAGGCCCCCAGTGCCTGGGCAGATGAATGTGCCCCAACAGCTGCACGCGGAGAATGGCAGGGGGAGATTTACCAAGAATTCCCAGAAAGCGACACTTGGCCCCCTCTCAGCTGGGAGCCCTGCTCTGGGCCAGGTTCCCTGATGCTTTACTGGAAGGTCTGGCCACTACTGCCTGCGGCCCAGCCCACACTCTGCTTCCCAAAAGGAACTACTTCAGAGGAACTCAGAATCTTAAAAGATACATTTCTGCTGCTTTAGGACTGGTGTGAACCTGGAGTTGGGGGCCAGTCACTTCTATTAACCATGACAATTGAATAAATATGTCTTATATTTAAATTCAAGAGACTCCTCAAAGGAAAAAACACATCTCGGGGCTAGGTTTTCCTTCTTTATCACTCCGGGTGTGAAAGGAAGATTCAGAGGACAGGGTTGTGCCTTTAGAGGAGGAGCACAGAGTGTGGGGTCCCCCACCCCTCCACCCTCCTGTGCTTTGGAGGATGAGACAAGAGACAAGCTTACAAAGTAGCTCGTATTCCAGCCCCAGAAGGGAGGTGGCCACACCGTATAATATTTCCAGTTAAGGGAAACACATAAATGTTCAAGAAACAGCCTGGAACAATCAGGGCTATAATTCCTGGCTGCAGCAAACAGAAGGGAGGGAGCAGAAGGGGCCACGCAAGACTAATTAGGCAATTGCTGACCACGGCTCTGAACCTGCAGTCGCTGATAAACACAACATAAATTTTTTAAGGGGCCACGCTGCATGGAGCACAACTTTGATATCTGAGAAGCAGCCAGATTTTGCCCTTATGAGGAATCAACTCAAAGCTTGTAAAGTACACCTGCGATTCTAGCAGGATCTTTTCCAGGCGAATGCGCTTACTGCCTCCTTGCTGCCCTGCAGTTTGTAACTGCCATTTGCATGTCTTCTGTTGAGGAATTGGCCTCTTGGTGATTCGGGGATGCTTTAGAGACAGTGAGGGAAAATAGTTTTACCAGTTGCTGCCTCCCAGTCACTCAGGAGTGATATTAAATCTGGGGCAGTTAACACTCCCTCAAAAAATGAATCTGAGAGATAAAAGTCTCTTTTAAGCCCTCCAAGATTCTCTGCTTTCAAGCATCTTCAGTGTTTTAAAACCTCTCCCTTGCTCTCATGTCATGGCGTTTGTCTTTGGGTTTCAGTAGACAGAAGGAAGGTAGGATCTTTGTGGGGCTTTCCACTGGAAGTAGGTCCAAAGGAAGAAGTCCTACATTCCCAGAATAGAGTGGTCTTTCCTGCCCTTTGGTCAAATCTTCCCAAACTCTTACATCTCATAGATGAACATCTTGAAGAAAGAAAGAAAAAGAAAAACTAGGAAAATCAAATGTAAAACATGATAGGTTTTACGTATAAGTCATACTGAAGAAACAGACAACCTAGTACTAGATCTTATGATCATTGCAGATGTGCTGGCATCCAGAAAATACTCCCACCCTCTAGCTGAAATGCCCTGCCCTCCATTTCCAAATGTGCAGCCCCTACCTATTCCTCCATGGTCAGTTTCTAATGCCCCATCCTCCTTCGAGTATTCTCTGATCTTCCCATCCCGCAGGTATGAGAGATTTGATAGTGCTCTGGTTACGAGCACAGACTCTGCAGCCAGACCCCCAGCCCTCTCATCTCAGCAACGCCGCTGGACGTCTGCGGGCAGGTCGCTAAACCTCTCTGTGCCCCAGTGTCCTCATCTACAAAATAAAGATACAAAGAGCATCTATGTAGTTTTTAAAATTGAGTGTGTTCATGCATGTGAAGCTCTTGCAAGAGTGCGTAGCATACAGTAACCACTCAGCAAGTATTAGCTACTGTGATTGCTCTATTATTACCTGTTTCTATTTCTCACAGGGTTATCTTGTTGCTTTCTATAGGCATTCAAAGATTTTTTTGCCTTTGATTCTTCTTATTTGAAACCATATCTTATGTTCCATCCTTTAAGGAATGATTTGGTGCTCTATTTTATTTTCTTAAAGTTATCTAATAGAAAAGAGGGATTGACTACTAAGCGCAAGAGCAAATAAAAATGGTGTGCCCGGCTATGCTGTCTCCCTGATGTCTGGAATCATGGTATAGAGAAGGGAACATAAAAGAAATATCACAGAGGAGTGGAGTTGTGAACAGGATATATAAGAAGAGAAGGACATGAACTGAAGAGAGGGGGGAAAGACTGCAGGATACTGCAGGTCAAGAATGATGTGTGGAAAGGCAGGTGCCGCCAGGCCAGGTGTGTGCAGGGTAGGGAACTGGGGCAATGGTGGAAAAAAGATTCAACAAGACTTTAACCTCAGGGAGCACTGTGATTTCCACATCCTCTGGGTTTTCCCAGGGGTGGCTCTCTACTGTGCCCCGTTCCTTCCAAAGCAATATCACTTTTGCCAAGGGCAGAGAAGAGCAAACCCATGGGCCCCTGCACTACTCACTGCCACCCCCTCGATGACACCTGCTGCCCTCCTCAACCTCCACTCCCGCCACCCGCTCCCCTGGGAGATTCTCCCCAGCTTTGAGCCCTCAGGCAATGCAGTGTCCCTGTGGGTCCCCCTCGGATGACAAGGCAGATGTTCTCTCCCATGCCAGTGGCAAGAATGGGCATGCTCCTGCGCGGCTGGTTGGCTGCTCTCCCCCTGTGTCCTGCAGGGCAGGTTCCCTGTATTCGGAACCACTCTTGAGGCTACGACTTAAAGACGGCAACCCGAGTGGGTGTGCCCGTCTGCCAACACTTCGGGAATGAACTGTGTGCCCAGGGTATCAGAGCTAGTGAGAACACCAAAGATCACCTGGTTGAGCCTCTCATTTTACAAATGCGGAAAAGGAGGCTTGAGGACACATGAGCTGCCACATGTCACACGGCAAGTCTGCTGCAAAGCTGAGGCTGGTGTCTGGGCACTGTGCCTCCAGTCCTGGGCTGTTCTCATTCTTTTATCCTATGGGAATTGCCACTTCCAATGTTAGATGCTTCTGTTTTCTTCTTCTCTCTGGTCTTTTCCCATATTGAAATTATATTGGGTTTATTAAGCAGAATGTCAAAAGCATTTAGAACTATGATCTCCAAACTCTTTTGACCATAACCCACAGCAAAAGATAAATGTTTATCATGACCCATATAGATTCATGATATAAGTGAATCAAAGGGTTTAAGATACAGTTCTTATACTTACTAATTATGATGCAAATGGTATTCTCTATTGTTTGAAATGGTTGGGCCCACCAAATAGAATTAATGATAGGCAATTTAAAAAGCATTGACTTAGGATCATTCACTGATCATGTGGGAACCACACAAAAGCAGATGCTGAGATGAGGACTGTGTGCAGGTAACTTATTCAGCAGGTTAGTCTGGGAAACATACCTGAGGGGGTGAGGAAAGTGAGAAGGGAAGAAAGAAAAGCCACAGGTCACTTGTGTAGGCAAACTGGGCCTTAGTCCCACTAGGACCCCCTAAGGAACTGTTTACAATGTGTAAACCAGGGATGGGGAGCCAGGGGTACTTATCCAGGGACTTCCCTGGCTTAAGGATTTCTGCTGAAAATATTAAATCTGTGGAACTTCTGCCCTGCTCTGGGAGGGCTGAGTTGCTCCCTTGGAGCCACAGAAAGCTCTCGGGCAGAGAGAAGCAGAGAAGAGCAGAGGGTCTAGGTGCTTGGGGTGGAAAGCTGTGAGCCGCAGGTGAATTCAGAGCTGGGCAAAGGGTCCGTGGAGACCAGCAACAGCATCTTCTGCAGAAAGAACCCATTGTCTCACACTGTTATGCCCTCCCCATAAATCATCCTCACTAGATTTCAAAACAAAAAAGCCAAAAAGTACCAAGTGAGTAGGAAAGAAAGGGTTAACAAAATGAGAGATGCTGTTAGATTCAGTTAACCTAGAAAAAATACCAAACATTCCCTTCTCATTTTTCACTTTATTGTGATATCGCTGACTTAAAGAAAAGACGAGGAGAAAATTAACTGCAATCTGTAATCAAACTGTGCAGAACATTGCCGCTTGAAATGTTATGATCTGAAATGTCTGTGACAATAAATCCAAACATTAATGATACAGAGATTTTTGACTACAGAGTTTTCTTCCTCTACTTTGGGTTTTCGACCCACTCTCCAGCAGTGGCTGTCCAACAGCGAGCCCCCTCCGTGATTCTTGGGCTTGCAGAATGACCCAGGAAACCGAACAGAAGGCACTAGCATATTTATAATCTAAAAGTCTTTGAGGTTGAAAGACTCCATGTAATTACAAATTGTCATCATAATACAAATATGTCTGGATAGACAAGTCCAAGGGAAAACTGCCTTTTCACCAAGGACCAAGCCCTCTCATTCATTGATCAAACACACATTTTGAATTTCCCAAGCCTGGCATGTTCACAGCCCGGCATGTGCAGTCCATCTGGAACACGCGGTCCGTGGAGGCAGACAGGCGACGGAGCTGCTGGGGAAAGAGATGTGGACCTGGATACTAGGCTCGCTTCTGCCCACAGCAATGTGACCTTGGACAAGTTCTCTGAACTTGTTTTTCTGAATTGTGCAATCACTTTGAAGGGTAAGAAAGGGCTATGTCTTAGTCCGGGATAAGGGATCAAACAGAGAATTGCATCGTCTCTTAGTTGCCTAACTTGGGATATCCCTCTTTGGTCACTGCCCTGACCTTCCTATCCCATCTTCAAATGCATAAACTGTACAAATGAAACTAGACAATGGAAAAATACGAGTTTGTTCAAAGAGAGGTCTCTGTCCACCTCTTTGTAATCTTGCTTTAAGCTCCATATCAGATCTGAACAAAGCGATATGCTCTTCTTATCCTTATTTCTATCCTTGTTGTCATCATCTACTGCCATGGCAGCACACTAACTGAATACCTGCAGTGTACAAAGCATCGTGCCAAGTAATCAGTGGAAATACAGGGGCTCATAGCCATGGTTCTCAAGAGGATTTTTTTTTTTGAAAGATACAAATCAAATGTATAAATAGAAATGCAACAACATGAGTAGCCAGAGGCTGGAAATGCCCTCCTGGTGACTAAGGTTAACACCCCTTGCTCTCAACCACCCTTGCCGTCACCCATCCCTCATCTTTCCAAAGTTCACCAGATCTTTAAATGGCTCAATCATTTTCCATTCACAACAAAACCCTCACCAGGATTGCGTTCTGACTGCCAACGTTCTCAGGCTAACATCTCAAAAGGGTCATCAAACTCTCTCCATTTCCTCCCTTCTCACTTACTCCATAACCCCTTCCAACCTGACAGCCACCCAGAATACAGCTGGCATTAGGGTTGCCAGGGACCGGCCTGCTGTGCAATCCAAGGAACATTTCATAGTCCTCATTCTTCTTGACTTCTCAGCAGCTTTTGACAGATCACTCCCTTCTTTTATTCTTAAATAAGCTTCTTTATTGACATAGAAAATAATATGGAAAAGTGCAAAAATTATGAACATAAATGTTTACAAAATGAACATGCCTGTATAATCGCTATGTGGATAAATGGGACAGCACCAGATCCCTAGAAGCCCCTACCTTGCTGTCCCCTTCTAGTCGCTACCCTTGCTGAGAGGTAACCTCAAGCAGTGGATGCTGTGGTGTACCCCCCAACCCCCACCAGGGCTGAAGCTACTCATTCATTGCCCCCAGCTACTGAGAGTGCTGGCGGCCAACAGCTCTTAGCCCAGTCACCCTCCAGGACTTCCCCTGGGTAAAGAGAGCTTTACCCGAGGTCCAGCACCATCCCTGGGGTGTCTCATAGTCAATGACTGGCTGGCAGCTAAGTGACTGTGATGTAAAAGCCTGTTCCCCTCACTCCAATCAGCACAACTCTGAAGAGCCATTGCAGCTCCAGAATTCCCTGTTAGGTTAGCTGAGGCCCTGCTTGTGACTTTGTCACATTTCCTTACAGGTGTTGACCCTCAGATCACAACCCAGTAAACCTGCTGCACACAAATCTCTGCTTCCTGGGAAACCCAAGACGTGGTACCATGAGCCTAACTCCTAACATCATAGATTCACATGATTTTGAACTTTATGATGAATGGAATTGTACAATGTATACTCTTTTGTGTCTGGTTTCTTTTGTTTGACATTCTGTATGTGAGGTTTACACAGGCTGTTGTGTAAAATGATAGTTTGCTCTTTTTTATTGTGGTGTTATTTATGGTATTCTTTAAATAAATGTACCTGAGTACATTTACAAGTATATTATTTACGGCCTTTTAAGTCTTTTCTAATTTCTGGTTATTATGAGTAATGCTCTCATGAACATTGTGTACCTATCTTTTGGTGCACATAAATAAGAATTTCTGTTGGGCATACACCTAAAGGTGTAATCTCTGTTACATAAAGTATGTTACTGTTCAGGTGCAGTGGGTATTGCTGAGGAGTACTCAAAGTATTTGTACTGCCATACTACACTTAGCCAAGCAGGAGAGTTCCAGTTTGTCATCTGGACCTCCAGAGAAAAGGTTTGCCAACCCCTGATCTAAGCCAAAGCAGGAGAGAAACAAAATTTCTAAGGCAGAAAAGTATCTGAGGAAGGGTAAGAACACCAGTTCGTTTAGGTAGATAAGACTGGGTGGAAAAATACGAGTTAGATCAGACATCAACAAACTTTTTCTGTAAAGGGCCAGATAGTAATTTCAGGCTTTGCAGGTGATATGGTTCCTGTTGCAACTTCCCAGCTCTGCCATTAGAGCTCAAAAGCAGCCATAGACAACGAGCAAAGAACGACAGTAGGTATGTGCTGATAAATTAATTATATAGTCTCATTCAAAAGATAACAAAGTAAAAATGTTAAAGATGGGAAGTAAGTTTAAGGAAAAAAGCATTATCTGGCTATAGATGGGTGAGTTTCAGCTCACCCTGGGCAGCAGACAGAACATGGAGAATGGAGGCTCAGGAAGGCGGAAGGGAGTCCTAGAGATGTGGGTGTGCAGTCACCTGGAGAACAACTTGGTTCCACAGGAGTGGATGAAAAGACTGGAAGATCAAAGGTGTAAATATAAAAGCACAAATTGTGGTCAAGGCTCAGGCACCAGTTGAATCTCTTCTGTCTCTCTTAGTTGCTATGAACCCTTGGGAAGAAGGATTATTAACCGCTCTATATCTTAGCTTTCCCATCTGTGAAATGGGTATAACCATAGTGCTCACTACATGGAGTAGCTGCAAAGATTAAAAAAGTAAATGTGCGGCCCAAACAGACCCTCCACAGACTGAGTGATCACTAACTGGTGGCATTATTATTATTATGACCACATTTAAGGAAACTAGAGACTGGGGAAGCTCCAGGAAAGGGAGTTCCCAAAGGCACAAAGGAATTTGCTCAACGTTGTCTTTGTAGGAATTCTCTACCTCCATCTACTACACTGCATCAGAGTTAGGATTTTCTGAGAACTTGATTAACATTTTCAGGATCCATGGGCAAAATCCCAAACTTTCCATTTAAATGGAGTTGACCTAAATCTGCAAAATGGCGATGTCTTCGGGAGCAGCCCCTGGTGCGTTTCAAGTGGCATCGATTGGGCTGCCTGGAAAATCCTCTGACTTACAGCAATCTCCTCAGTGAGGCTGACATAAAGCCCCAGCTTGCGCTGTGGGTTCCCGCGGAGGAGGGGCTGCTGTCACTGAGAGAGGCATCAGCTCTGCCTGGCGCTTGCATTCGGCTCTGTCTCACATCCCTCAGAATCTCGCACTACGACGTTGCTCATCTTCTAATCCACGGTGACTGAGGCTTATTTCTTCTTAAGCTTCTTAATTTGCTGCTTAGAAAATGATGTTGGGGGGAGGCAATTAGTGTTGTACACTTTTAAAGAGAAAATTGCAGCCTAACCTACTCGGGCTGCATGGATCAGGGATTTCCTCAGCATCTCATTTGATCCTTCTCTTTTCTTGTTTTCATAGCCCTGTTTCAATCAATCTGGCTCTTTAAACTCCGAGATCACATCCTGGTGCCATGTTTAAAATTTATGGAAGCAACACTTGGCAAAGGAGAAGAGCTTGGGTGTAAGGAATATAGGTGACAGCCCCCTCAAGTAAGATTGGCTTCCGGGAGATTTTGCCTGTCCTTACTGATTGATAAACACTGTGTGTGGGTTTTTGGAGAGAGTGTGTGTGTATTGAGGGAGAAGCCTGGACAGGGAGGAGGGATTGACTTGGGAAACTTTCTTTTAAAATTTTCTTAGTGATCACAGCCTCTCTAACGTCACCTTAGTTATTTCTGGAAAAGTCATAGTGGAAATATCTGCTACGCCAGTCAAATAAAACTGATGGGAAAGTCAAATAAAACTGATGGTAAAGTCAAAAGGGCATAGTCAGTGGATGCCAGAAAAATCCATCTTAGAGACCACGAACAAGGGACTCTAGGACCTACCTGTGGGGGTCTTTAGCATTGCCTTCTCCACTTGTGGAGACAACAGAACGAGCCAGAGGCTGCCTCAGCCTCTGCTCTCTGACCACTGCTTCTGCCTACACTCTGACCGACTACCCGACAGAAGTACTGTCGTGTGCCTTGAACACACACGTCATGGAAGCAGAGTTGCAGCTAGCATGTTCAGGGCCCTTCTCTGACTTCTTCCGTTTAGATTCCATGATTCCTAGCTCTCATGGTTCACAGGACACAATCCTCAACCTGGGGTGTTCTCCACTCTAGACCCTTGGTGACACTCGGATGGCCCCTTTACCTTCACAGGACATGGGGATGCATCTTTGGCTGCCAGATTTTGGTGTCAGAATCATCTTAGAGATTGTAGATGAAGTAATCAGGGCCCAGAGAGCTTGCTTTCCTTGTCACAGGTTTTATAACAACTCCGTGTGGAGCCCAGCGTCTGTCCTCCCAGACACCCGAATGTATGATGGCAGTGGGGCGAGTTCTCACTCACTGCCCACACTGCTTTCTCTTGTCCCTGCAGCTCATTTCTGAGAGCATGGTTGCTTTGTGCCTGGCTCCTGGGCTGTGAAAAACCATCCCTCTTGTAGCCCGAGCATCCTTCCGAGAAGGTCAAGGTAATAATTTGGGCTAAAAGCTCACTCCTGATACTCAGTCCCCGGAGGTTTGCTCTCTTAAGAGTACAGTATGTGTTAAAGGAGAGAGAATAAAAGTGTCATCTATCTCCACATATCTGGGAATGCTATTGATTGTCATCAGTGAGGAGCGCAGCCTCGGTGAGCAGAACAACCTTTCCTCCCCTGGTGGATTACCGTGTTTCTGGAAATCAGTCAGACCACTCTGCTAACAGGGCCTGGTTCTGGATTCTATAATGCTTGGAGTGGTTTACCCAGTGGAGTCCTTCAGTCCTACAATTAAGTCTTCCCCAGAGGCCCACCCCCACCCCCCCGCCATCAACCTTCTCACTCATAAATCCAACACCATTTTGTCTGAAATACAGCAGATTTGCTTTCACTTGAATTTGAATTTGAAGTGGGAGGTTGTAAGGGTGAGGTCTGGACTCTAAGAGTAAGTATAAGTTATAATTATATTTCTTCACTTTATGCCTTTGATTATGTTTTGATTTGATGGATTGCATACCCCCTACTACACACAGCAGGATCCTTTGCCAAAACTAAATACACATATTTTCATTAACCTTCCCAGTGACTTCCCAGAAATATCTTTTGAGAAGTCTCCCCAGTGTTCTGTGACAGAATCTCTTGCTAAAATCTGACCTCAAAGCCACAAAATTACTAGTAAAAAATACTCTCTAGAGACCTTGGGACACTTCTAACACAGGATTTATTGAGGGCCAGTGGTGTGATCACTTTGACTGACCTAATAATTTGCTTTCTTCAAATACCAGGACAGACTGACGTTTGCCTTCCTGAAATGATTTCTCCTTTGACTAAATGGGTGAACACGGAATCATCAAATTATTTGAGCTTGTATGATGATGACCTCAAGGTCACAGTATCTGAATCCAGTAACCACTTCCTTGTTACATGACCACAGATAAAATCACTTCCTGTCTCAGTTTTCATGACTGTAAAATGATAAGCAGAGAGTTCCATTTAAGCCCCCAAATTGCCAATCAATACTCATAACTGGTAGGCTGGGATGACTATTATTAACAAATACTCAATAATGTTAATAATGATAATTGGTATTTCTAGCACTGGTTTGGCTTGAGTTGATAGGCATGGAAGCAATGTTTTGTTTTAGGGGCTAAAATAAGAGGATGTGACTTGGGGGTGGTCATACATTTATTTGAGTTTTTCAGTGCGCGTGTCCCTGAGAGAGTATGGAAAGACTGGTTGTGTTGTGTGGAGGAGAGACTGTTATCTGTTCCCACCCTATCTCTTAAGCTGGTCTTGAGTTCACTGAAAAGTAGGGTCAGAATAGCAGTTGAGGAATCTTGCTTTTTTAGAGACTTTATGAGACTCTGGACAAAAAAAGTGCTGCTTTGAGGCCTGGAGACATTGAGTGGGGAAGAATGCCAGTATCCCCATTGCTACGTGGAACCTGGTCTCCCCAACACCTTGACAATTGACAGCAACATTAGAGATAGGAAGATGGCACTGCAAATGAACATGGGTATTTTCACACAGCACTAGCGGGGTTGATGGTAGGATGGTGGACTGAAAGCAAAGCTGGAACTGAGAGAGAGTCCATAGCTCACATACGGCTCCCAAGCAGGTGGGAGATTCTCTTTAGGAGCATCAGAGAATATCTGGAAGGAGGAGACTTGAGGTGGTTGAGCAAGGTGAGAAAACTGGAGACTTCATTAGCGAGTAGGGAGAAGAAACTTAGGATTATTGATGTCATTGAGGTTTTACTTGTAGCTGCAGAAAATAAGTAAAAAGGGCTTTAAATATTTTTTAAAATAAGCAGAAACCAACTAATCATAAACGTGTGGGTCAATTTCTGGATTCTATTCTGTTTTATTTTTCTGTATGTTTAGATTTACACCAAGACCTCATGTCTGGCTTACTGTAGCTAAGTAAGTTCTAAAATCAGGTAAAATAAGACCTCAAAAATTGTTGGGTTTTCTTTCCAACCACAATTGTTTGGACTGAGTAATAAAAATAAAATCCTAAGCCCCTCAACTGACTGAATGGACTCTCACTTGGCCAAGGGGACCCTAGAGAAACCTTAAAAACTGAGTTCCTGGCCGTGATGGGATAGGAGGTTGGACACACCTTGTTCTACCCCCTCCCTTGCTAACCACCGTCAGACTTTCTTTCCCAGGGGTTAAATAGAAACCAGCCCTTTGGAAAGACTTGCTCCTCCACTGATTTCAACCAACCTCATGACTGCCCCTCCCTTTTGCAGTTTTGACGAAACAACCAACCAGCATTCCTTCCTGGTAAGACCACCAACCATGGAGTAGTTCTGGCCAGTCTATATTCACCTTTTGACGTCAGAAGGTCAAAAGCTCCACCCTTGGATCATGCTAGCGCTGCCATTTTTGAACATGGGACCTGTGAAGACGCATGAAGCTCAGCTGTGCCTGTACATGTTTCTTCTTTCATAAATATTCATGACTCCTCCTATAGGAGGAGTGTATTAAATATGGATATTCCACCAGCCCACTCAGCATAAATTCCTATTCCCTTTAGCCCTCCCTCAGAGTGCTTGCTCTCAGCTTTTGCCCCAGGCTGTGCTCCCCAATGTGCATGATGGCAGCCTGCAGACTGCAACGCTTTATGAGAAATAAAGTTTTCCTTTCCAAACTTATGAACCTCGTGATTCTTCAGTTGACAGGACTATTCTGGTTCCCTTGCATTTCTGTATAAATTTTTGAATCAGTTAGTCAACTTATAAAAAAAAAAAAAGCCTACTGGGATTTGGATTGAATTTGATTGAAAAAGGTGCCAGGGTAATTCAATGTCAATGGAAAAACATAGTCTTTTCAACAAATGTTGCTGGAACAATTGGACATACTTACACTGGGGGGAAACCCCTCAATTCTTACCTAACTATATATAAAAATTAACTTGAAATGGATCATGCAAGAAAAAACATATGAGAAAATCTCTGTAACTTTGGGTTAGGGAAAGATTTGTTAAAGAAGACATTAAAAACCAGGGATCATAAAAGAGCCAATCAATAAATTGTACTTCATCAATATTTAAAACTTCTGTTCTTACTAAGACACTCTTAAGAAAATTAAAAGTCAAGCTACAGACTGTCAGAAAATATTTGCAAAGCATGTATCTAACAGAAGACTCTTAGAACTCAATAATAAGACAATAAACGTTCCAATAAAATAAATGGCACTAAAATAAATAATAAATTGGACACTATCCCAAAGAAGATCTAGGAACAGCAAATACGTGTTTGTAAAGATGCTGAATATAATTAGTCATCAGAATAATGCAAATGAAAACTATGGTAAGCTACCACTTCACATCCACTGAAATGGCTGAAATTGCAGAATAAAAATACCAAGTTTCGTGCAGGATATAGAGCAACTGGAATTGTCATACTTTGCTGTTAGGAATGCAAAATGATAGCACTACTTTGGAAAACAATTTGGCAGTTTCGTATAATGTTAAATATATACACAGGTGTAACCCAGAAATCCCATTTCGAGGTACTTACCCAAGGGAATTAAAAATATGTATCTACACAAAGATTTGTAACATTGTTTTCCACTGTAAGAAGGATATCTTCTTAATATTTGTTTTGCCATTTTTAAAAAGCTATCATTTTTCTATAAATAATTTCACTTTTGATATTTTGAGTGACTATCTGAATTTTTTGGTTCTTTTTCCCCTTCACATCTTTCTTGAAACTTAGAATACATAAAACAGAACCCTTTCATCAATATTATCATGGACTCTTAAAGGGTATTATGATTCTTCCCCCCACCCCAGACAAGGTTTTGTTAGGTAGATAGGGAGGGATTTCAGGTCTCCCAAGGACGAAAGTGGGCCCCCACCTGATGATGCCCCACCTTAATCCTGTCCCGAGCCACTGCCATATCTGGAGTAGGAGAGAACACCCTACGAATCTGCCAATCAGAACTTAGTGCACCAACTGCAAAAGAATACAGAAGGCTCTGTAGCCCACGGGCCAAGCAGCATGGGTACGATAGAGTCCGGAAACAGCCCACATGCATAGTAAGATTCAGGTCATGCAACTCCCAACTGTCCAATCAAAGTGGTTCCATGGTAACCTCTGAGCCACAGGGAGGTGCCAATCCAGGGACTATAAAACAATACGCAGACCATAACCAGGCCCTTCCTTTTGCTGTCCCTTTGCTGCAACAATGGGTCCAGTCATCATTTGTGGTGTATGTAACACAATCTGTAAACCTATATCTTGCTCTTGCTCTATAATCTTATCTTTCTCTCCTCAATAAACCTCATTTTTGTGTTTGCCTTACTTTGGTATATCTGGTCATTTTTTGGCCACGAGCGTGCCAAGAACCAACATTTCAGACTGAAACGTCACAGTTTCTCTGTGTTCCCCAGGCTGGTTTTGAACTCCTGGGCTCGAGGGATCCTCCAAGAGTCTCAGCCTCTAGAGTAGCTGGGACTACAGGTGTGAGCCACCACACCCAGTGATATTACGATTCCTGACACAATAGAAAAGGGATTTCAGACCCAAACTGGTACATATTGTTACTGTGTGCACATCCTGCTTCCAGCACCTTGAGAAGGTTCTAGGTTTTTAGATTTTGTGTGTGTGTTGCCACCTCTGGAACTCCTCAAAACCTCAATGGGGCAATTATAATTCTCACTTCCTTTCATTTTTTTTTCAGATTACTTTTACATGTGAACTATCCTTATAAGTCTAAATATTTAACCACATGAATGGAGCCTTCGTCTAGTTTTTCTTGAGAGTTAGATTCTCTGTAGGTACAGATCTTGACCCCTGACATCTTTATGCACAGAGAACAATGGTCAAATCAGCAGTCATTACTCTTTAGTTTAAGAGGAGGTCGGTCAGGACCGTGAGCTGAAAGTCAAGACAACAAAAGAATTGAGGGCTGCCCTGGGTCCTCTTCACAAGTGAGTGGACTTGATTCCTGCTCGTTGGATGTGAGGGATCTTGGGGCTATTTCAGGAATGTCAGCAATTTTGCCTGAAAGCAACTTTGATCTTGTTGCCCCTCCCCCATGCTTGGTCATGGACTGGAAACCCAGAGACCAGCTCCAGGGCTACTTCTTAGGAGAGAGGCACCGCTTACTGCTAAAATAAATCTCCCCCTGTTCTCTTTTCCTGGAAGAAGAAACACCAGTCTTCCCAACTCCCCTGAGAGGAGCTTCAACTTCTCATTTTCAAAACTGCTCCCTCCAGTTGACGCCCTGTCTAACACAGAATGCCTCTGAAACTGGTCATGAGGGCCAGAGACAAAAAATGAGGGCTGGCCACAACTTCCTCAGGTAATAATTCCCTTCCATCTTCCCCACCCCATCCTTAAATCCCAACAGGGATGGGGTTCCCAGTGGCTTTGGAAAATTCCTTTAAAAAGGGGGAGGAGGAAATTATGTATAATGTCTATCATATTTAGTCACAAGAAGATAATTTTTTTCTCGCCCTTTCTTTCAAGCTTTTAACTGTTAATAGTAGCAATTAATATGAATTAGCCAATGACATTTTAGGCTTTGTTTTTTCTAGAAACAGCTAGTTTGTTAATGGTTAGGCCTACATACCTCCTACAGACATCTGTGAGGATTCTTCACGTGAAAAAAAATTCTCCAAAATCCTCATGTTTCCACATAAGGAAGGATCAAAGTAAGAATTCCATTGTCGCCTTTGTAATTCTGTTTCTCAAACTATAGCCTGAGTAGAGCCATCTTTCGTTCAAATTCTCCCCACATATTTCGGAGGTTTAAGGGCTGTCATCTATAAGATTTAGAGATTTGCATGCATTTGATTGTGTTTTCAAAAATTAAGAGGCAAAATTCCCTCTGAGCAATTACTGAGACTTGTGTGAGAGTCCCTCACCTTAGGAAAAGAAATCACCAGCACACTTGTTCAAACAAAACCTGTGCCAGTTTTCTTTATTTTATAATCTTATAAAAATGTTTTACTTACACCATGGGATTCTGAACATGTTTATGAACATTTTCCAAATGTTTTGAAGTCCAGGGTTGGGAGCCCAGTAATTGTCAGTTGATGAGTTTGAGGGCACGTTAGCACCGGGCCCCGGCTTTCCTCTCCTCCTCCCACTCCACGGGACCCTGTCTCTCACAGGTGCTCCGTGACCTCGGTGTGCTTGGCTGATTTTGGAGACCAGCTTTGATTTACGAAGCTCTTCCAGGGCAATGTTTGCAAATGAGCTGTTTTCGTGGCCATCAGCCCAGTGGTTTCCAGAATCCTTTCCCACTTGCTGTCTCCTTTATTCCTGCAGTAACAAGGCTGGAGAGATCAAGGATGTTCTAGCAAGTTCAATTTTCTAGTTAATAGAAATTTATCTCACATACTGTCCAATCAATACATAAAAATGTATTGAGAGCTTCCTACTTGTTCTCTGTTAGTACTCAGTAATGCCCTTTAACAAAAAAAAAAAAAAGTATACCGGGCAAGATTTAGTCATCTTTTGATGATTCAAAAAGTACATCAGGATCTGTAGCATGTCAGGCTCATTTTGCTGAAGCTCTATTATCCCTATTCTTTGTATACACTGTGGAAGCACTGATGCTAGATTATTCCAGATTGTCCCAGAAGTTAATTCATACACATATTTACGGAGCAAAACATGGCATTCAGAGTTGCAGCAGGCCCCCAACTAATCAAAATGTGTGCTTACAAAACAGAAACATGTGGTAGTAATTATTCAATTTCCAAAGCATTCACCTTTAGAATTCCTTTGCATGGCATTTAAATTCTCAATTACACCTATAGCTTTACGAATATCCTTCTGGTACATACAGAGTCCACCTTTGCCTCCCTCTGACGTAACCACACACACACATCCCTACGCGCAGAAACACTAACTTGTCTGGCAAACTTCCCTCCCAAGTAGTAGAATCCATAAGAATAAGATGAAGAAGAATGTCATGCTCTTCTAGAGTCATTCTGTCTTCCTTCTAGAATCAAAATATGCTGTGTGAAGTCTTTTAGATCACCCAGTCCAATCTCATTTTGTGGATGAGAAACCGAGGCCCAGAGAAGTTAAGTCACTTGGCCGAAGTCACAGTTTGTTAGTAGCAGAGCTGTGGCTAGAACCCAAGCCATGAGCATCACAGCCTCTGCTCTTCCCACTAAGTTATCTTCCTACTCTTCCCTGGGAAGATAGGTGCTTCTTTTTGTGGAGACTTACAGAGAAGTTGACTTTACAATCTGCCTGAGAAATTTATTCTCCAGGTTTGATAATGCACACTCTCACTGAAGGCCTCCTCTGATTTAATCTAATCAGACTTGACCATGGTATAGGGAAGAGGTCATGTCCAAATGGAGATGGGTCAAGGTGGTCACTATTTAATGCAATACATTGCTTCTACTCAAACTGGTTGTAACAACCTAACCCTCTAGGGGTTTGAGGGGGGTGGGTTTTTCTTTTTCTTTCTTTTTTCTTTTCTCTTTTTTTTTTTTTTTTTTGGTTAAACAGGCTGAATATTCTAAATTCCTCCAGCTTTGTCTCAAAACCCTATGTTTTATTCCTCAATTATCTTTATGGACTTCCCAGAAGCCATCTTACATTCTTAGCATCCCTCTTGAATGGTGCGGCTCAAATTGAAATATAAGATTGTACACAGGCCCTGCTCAGTGCTGACCTTTGCAGAAAGGTAGCACAGACTTACAATGTTAGCTGTTTCATTTTACAAAATTTTAGCACTTTCCTTTGATTAGAAGAAAATTCCCACAGGATTAAATCATTTCTGCTTCTAGGCATGTGTGCTAAAGCAGTCATCTACTTGGGGCTGTGAATAGAAGCATACAATTTTCATCATTACAACTATTGTTGCAAAAAACTTCATTTTTAAACTACTTAATATATGACTTTTTAGAGCCCTGATTTGTCTTTTCTTTGAGGTGGAAATATTTGTCACAATCTTGTTCTGCTGCCCAATAAATCAAAATGTTGAGCCTCTTGTAATAAAAATAGTTGCTTTGAAGTATAACCTTAAATGTCTAATTTCCTACCAGCAATAATGAGGCTTTCTCCAACCATTTTGGGAGACTGCGTTTCCTTTTTTTTTTTTTCCTGGCCTTTTGTTTTTCTAACATGTGGGCTGTCTAATGACAGGATTTTATATTCCAGATGTTTTGGCGAGAGAAAGGAGTAAGCAATGGTACACATCTCGGACCTTCCTACCACCCAAGTGGCTGCTACGTCACTGGCCAGCATGAGCCTCTCCAGACAGTCTCTGCCTCCCCCATCCTTTTTTTCATGTTGCTAACCCTTTATTCATCCACACAAAACATGCAGCTATTATGACACAGACATCCAAAGAGCAGGAAAGGAATCTAAAACCACACAAAAGTTAAAACCCATGTGGTTTTAATAAGAAGAAAAGAAGGAGATGGTTTAATTAAGTAATAAGACTAGACTCCCTGGTGGTTAATAAGGTAATTTGCCACATGATTAAAGGTACATATATGCAAGTCGAATGTCTGCGGTAACATTCTCACTCCAATGGATACCCTTTGGAAGCTGAGATTGTTAGTCACTTAAACACTAGGACTCTTTTCAAAGAAGAGAAGGGGAACAACAAAGAGTCAAGTCACTTTTGGAATTCTTTCATCATTATCTCAGTGTTTGCAAAAAGACAGAGGGGACACAGGATGGTAATGGAAGAACAGTTCAGTGGCGGCAGGGCAGTCAGACCTCAGAGTGAACATCTCTTCTCTGTGTTCTCGGCCCTGACACTGCAGGGACATTGTGAGGCTCTCAAGAGAACAGAGACTAGGTCCTGCCCTGACTGTTTTCTGGAATGCATGAACAGGTGCTTAAGGTTTAATAGACTGAAGCCTCCAAGACACTAGCTCATTTAAATAATGATTCCAATTCATTTATTTACCGGCTACATTCCTGCTTCTGTCTCTTTCCCATGCACTATATTGGCATGTCTCCATTGCTTCTTGAAGTCTTTTCCCTCTTCGGGGAATCCTCTTTCTCAGCTTTGCTATATATTCAGGTGAGAGGGCCTGATGCAGACCACCAGAAGCCCCTGCTGCTGGGTAAACAGTGAAGGCTGCACAGCTGCTGGGAGTGGCAGGGGCATCTTGTTCCAAAGAACACTGCCAGATGCCTGTGTGCTAAGAAGCTGAACTGTACTCTCTGAGTTCCAGGCTCCTGCCTGCACCTATCTGTGTGACCCTAAGGAACCTCACTGCTTCTGATCTGCTGAATGGAAATATCAGTGTCCTCTCCACTTTGTATAGCTGTAGATGCTGTAGTTTGAGCTGTTTTATACACTGTAAGGTGCCATTATACACATATCACATTACTGTCATTAGCTTCTCTCCTCAAGATCCTGCAAACGTTTCCAGAGACTTCTTATCTTGGAGCAAAAAGGTCCCTGGCAGTTCTAATAGTCTATATTCACCATTCATTCACTTATTCAACAAGTATCTATCGAGTTTAGGCTACTATAGTGAATAGAAACACAAAATCCCTGCACTCATGGAGCTTACGTTCCAGGGGATGACAGCCAACAAATAAGAAAGCAAATAGGATAAGTAGAAAGTGTAACAAATGCTGTGGAAAAAATAAATAGGCTGATATAATGGGGAGTCAGTGAGGTGGGAGCTACTGTAGACAGGGGTCAAAGAAGGACACTTGGATGTAGGCATTTATTTCAATGCAAGACAACGGATAAGAAAGAGTCAGCTGCACGAAGAGCAGCAAGAGGCCCATTCCAAGGAGATGGGTGAGGCGTTGGTGTGTGAAACAGCTCAGATGATGAAGAGACAGAAAGTGGCCAATGTGCCCAAGACAGAGTGAGGTCAGAGAAATGGGCAGGGGTCAGGTCACATCGGATCCTGCAGCCCATGGTAACATGTGCAAATTTTATTCCAAATGCAAGGGGAGCTATTAAAGGTGCTAAGCAGGCATGTGTTGCAATCTGGTGAACATTAGAATATCACACAGGCTACTGTATGGAGGATGGATTTTTAAGGTAGCAAGGTGGAAGGAAGAAGACCAAGAATTGAATATTGAAGTAATCTGCATGGGCAATGAAAGTGACTCGGGCAAAGAAGATGGTGATGGATGAAGAAAGGAATGGGAAAATTGAAATACAGTTCGGAGGGAGAGCTGAGAGCACTTATGATGGATCTCAGTATACGTGGTATGAACATTATGAGGATTGACTAGAGGAGGAAATTCCAAAGAAGGAGGCATTCTATTTTGTGGCCTGTTCCTCTCTGGGAAAACTGTAGACCTCTCAATTAGCCCCCTCAATGTCTTTTGATGCACAGGGAGAGGTGACATCTCTAAATAAACCCTGTCCTGGCCACATATGGCTAGGTAAATGAAAATCAATATATTGATTCCCTTGAAAGGGCACAGGAAACCAAGATGTACTCCAGACACAAGATAATCTTGTTTCTAGCTGACCCACAGACGCCTCAATTCAATTAGTGTTGTCTCTATCTAGCCAGAACCAAACTCAGACATCTTAAAACCACTTGGGCTTTTTCTAGGCACCCTAAAGTCAAACAACTACACCAGGAAAAACATGGGAATTTTAGCACTCTGTGTTCACTCACTCTCTCTCTCTCCTAACTTTTATTTTGAAATAATTAGAGATTTACAGGAAATTGCAAAGATAGGACAGAGAGTTCCCAGGCACCCTTCACCCAATTCTCTCAGTGTTCCATCTTACATAACTATAATGCAATATTAAAACCAGGAAATTGACACTGGCATAATGTGTATGTATAGTTCTATTCCATTTTATCACATGTATAGATAGATTCCTGTAACCACCACCACAGTTAAGACATAGATCACCACAAAGATCTGCTGGTGTCAACATTTTACTAGTTTGAGTGAAGTTGAGACACATTATTTCCCTTGAAGTCTCTTCATTCCACCCACCCTGGCTATTTACCATACAATTGTCTCAAATATTTCCTCTACATGTATTGAAATCCACATCAGTCAAAGTTATGCTTTTTGCTTTGACTGTCAAACATAACTTAGAAAACTGAAGAGTAGAAGGAAGGTCCATTGTATTTGCTCATATTTTTACTCTTTCCATTGTTCTTTCTTCTGTCTGGATGTTCCAAGATTCCTTCTTTTATCTTTTCCTTTCTGTTTCAAGAACTTCCTTTAGCCATTCTTTCCGGGTGGGGTCTGTTAGTGACAAATTCTTTTAGCTTTCCTTCATGTAAGAATGTCTTCATTTCCCTGCCTGAAGGATAATTTCATGATATAGAATTCATAGCTGACAGCTATTTTCTTTCAGCTCTCACAAAATGTTGTGCCTCTTCTTTCTGGCCTCCGTGGTTTCTGATGAGGGATCAGCTGTCATTTCCTATGTAGGTAAAGTGACATTTCTGTCTCTGTTTTCAAGATATTTTATTTTGGTCTTTAGTTTTCTAAAGTTTGATTATAAGATGTCTTGGTGTGGATTGCTTTGGGTGTATCCTCTTTGGGATTCTCTCAGCTTGTTGAAACTGTAAGTTTCCCAATTTTTGCCAAATTTGGAAAGTTTTCTGTCTTTATTTCTTTAAGTACTTTTTCAGTCCTTCCCTCTTTCTCCTCTCTTTCTGATGACACAAATGTTAGGTCTTTTGTTATAGTCACTCAGGTCCCTGAAAGGTTCTGTTCATTTCTTTTTTCAGTCTATTTTTTTCCCTATTGTTCAGGTTGGGTAATTACTATTGTTCTATCTTGAAGTTTATGGATTCTTACCTCTGACCTTTCCATTCTGCTATTGGTCCCATCCATTAAGTTTTTTTTTTTTTATTTTGTTATTGTATTTTTCCTTTCTAAAATTTTCACTTGGTTCTTCGTTACACCTTTTATTTTTTTCTGAGACTTTTTATTTTTTCATTTGTTTCAAGCATGTTCATAGTTGCTTGTTAAGGCATTTTTATAATGGCTGCTTTAAAATCCTTGTCAGATAATTCCAACATATGTGACCCTTCAGTGCTGGTGTCTGTTGATTTTCTGTATTCTCTGTTATGAAACTTTTTATTTGTGATCCCGTTGTCAGAAAGACGACCATTCCTTGCTCCAAGGACAAGCTTGTTTCCTGTGAGCCTCCACAAATTTTGGTCTATGTCCTTTTTTGTTGCATAACACAGGCATTTTGCAGTGGTTAGGAGCACAAACTTTGAAGTCTGATAGACTCAGGTTGAAACCTGATTCTACTACTTACAAGCTCTATGGCTTTGGACAAGTTTTTTGACTTTTAAGTCTCCGTTGTCTCATCTGTAATGTGATATGAACACATTTTTTAAAGCAGTGGGGTGGGGAGAGGGACAGGGTAAATAAGATGATGTTTTTGTAATTGGTTCAAATTGTTCCGTGATATTTGAGAAGTGAGAACATTTAAACAAAAATTTATCAGGAAAGATAGCATACACACAGAAGAGCACATAAAACATATATGTACATTAAAGAAAATAAAGTGAAGTCAAGACCAGAATAGCCATGCTCAAGAAATACATTATGGCCATTACCTTAAAAGAAGCCTTGCCAGATTAGTAAATAAAAATACAGGAATTGAATTTCAGATAAATAATGAGTGATTTTTTTGGTATAAATGTATCCCATTCAATATTTGGGAAATTCTTTTACTAAAATATCATTTATTATTTATCTGAAATTCAAATTTAACTGGGTGTCCTGTATTTTGTCTTGAGGCCCTACTTGGGCCTCATCTCAATCCCAATCCCAATCCCCATCACATTATCCTTCTTCTCACCTAAATCTCCTGATCATTAATTTTTTTGCTCCTCTTTAGTTTTACCATCTATGTATTGATTTTTAAAATGGAGAGTTTAACTCTGCCTATTTGGGACTATAATGGATCATTATTGTTATTTTTTCCTAAAACATGTCAAATCTAGGCTCAACTCTCCACTAATCAAATGTCATGAGCAGTCTATTATCTATCTTTTTTTTTTTTTAATGGTTCCCTACTCCTTAACCAGGTAATCCAAGAACCTAATCAAAGAAATTTAGGGAGAGGCCTCAGATCATGTGTACTGATATCACCTCTAAAGATGCTTCTTGCCAGATTCACATAGCCTTGTCATAGGCAGGTGACTCTGCTGGTGGCTGCAATCCCTCCAAGCCCATCTTGCCTTGGGGACTCATTGCTTTTGGTGCCCAGAGCACACATTTGACTCTGAGCTATTTCCTTCCAAGCTCCAGAGCCCTCTCAAGTGCTGAGTACATATGGCTCAAGTTTTACCACCCATGGAACCCACCTATCTTTCCTTGTCCTAATTCCTGGGGAATTTCACTCTCCTTTGCCTGAGCCCTTCTTTCTCAATCCCTAGAAAGGAAAAAAGAACATGTCTTCCTATTCTTTGGTTTGGGGTGGGGAGGCTTAGTGGCTTCTGGGGAGAGGTGCTGGATGATTTATGGAGCCAATGGTCCATCACCGCCAAAGAGCCGGTTTGTCTTTCCTAAGGGAAGAAAGGCTCAGCCTTTAGAAAATTAGTAGTGGCTTCCTGTCCTCCAGGAATGAAGAGCTCACTTCTTACAAGCAGCATAAATAAATAATGTAATTATATTTGCATATTCTGCTTCACTAAATTCTCAAAAATTTACATATAAACCACTCATCACAATGCCTGGAAAATAGAGTCATTAAAAATATCACTGGCATTATTTCTGTATGATCTTCTCTTGTGCATCCAGACTTTTCTCCCAAGGTGCAGAAAGCCAGAGTCTAGCCTTTAAGGCCCACCCATAGCAAAAAGCACTGTGTCACCTGTACCTCAAACCTACTTTCTTTTTTTTACTCCTGTTGCAAACTGGTGAAAATCAACATCAAATACAGCCTGCAAGGGAAAACAAGTAGTGGTAGGGCAGCAGACAGCCTGAAGGGCAAGGGTGTAGGAAAGAAGGAAAGGCTGTCTGCCCCTCACCTTGACTGCGCAGGGAGTTAATGGGCTGTATGTATGCCAACACAGGCCTCTGGGCCCTTTGCCGCCACCTGGCAGGCTCCTCTCCCCAGCTGCCCCTCTGAGTCCCTGCCCAGCTGAGGCCCATGAAACAGTGACAGAGACAGAGTGGGGAAGAAAGCCTGCCTGGCAGACCCCAGGGAGAGCTGGCCCAGTAAATATCTGTTGACCGCCACGTTGTCCACCGTCTGGCAAAGCTGATGACATGAACAAGGATAAATAAGTCAACAAATGGCCTAGTTTGTATGAATATTTGATGAAGATCAAGGCCATTAAGAAATAAGTCAGAGAGCTGGGCAATATAGTAAGCACTATCTTAACAAAAAGCCTGACATGCTACATTTGCAAAGTGAGAAATCTTTTTAAAACTGGAGGAAAGATTTGAGCCCTCTTTGTTTGAAAATGGGGCCAAAATTCCTCTTTGTTTGGCAAAATTTAAACGTGGAGCCAGTTGGGACTGTGGTCTTGTCAGGTTTCCTATGTTGTCATCGGGCACTGAATTCCCCGGTGGGGAAGCTGTCTCCAAGCCTCCACCTGAGCCGACACCCTCAGGTCTCCACGTCACGTCTTCACTGATACCAGGAGAAACCAAAGGACATGTGGGCTTTGTTGTCAGTTTACTGCCTGCCCTGAATTGCTGCATCCCAGACTGCACATCACAAACGCTCTGGACTCAGCAACCCTCCAGGAAACAGGCATTGGGCCTGTAGGAACAAGGTGGCCTTTTGTGTGAAGAGCCCTAGCACAGCATTTCAGTGTGTGTAGGAGGGAGATTCTGCCACAGATGCTGAATTGGCCTCCTAGATTATTCTGGGTTCTGGTTAGTTACACCTAGTATCATTTCAAAGACCTGTTCAAGATTCCAGATACATATGTTGTTCTTATTGTTACTCTTATCTAAGATTTGGATTATAATTCTTCATACAGAAATCCAAAGAACCAGCCTAAAGAGTGCCGCTGTACACCAGATGGTGAGGACTCCACGGAAAAACATCATGGCCGGATCCTGGTGGCATTAATACGAGACGTTACCCCTGCCTGATGGATGGCAGGTGACATCTTGTCAAGAGAAGTTCAGGAATTCTTTCTCAGTCAAATTAGCCAAAGGGAAGCAATAACTTTGGGCCCACAGCATCCACTCACTTGTGCAAAGGAAAAGCCTTTTCTGATGTTTTTCCTGAAGCCAGGCGGAGGTGGACTCCCCGCTCCCCCAGGAGGAGTTGCAAGAGCTCTGAGGAATGAGTCTCCATGACCAAGTCAGCCTTGGGACTAACATTTGTGTGGTGCTTGCCAGGTCACAAAGCCTTCCACACCCATTATCTTCGCAGCCCCTGGGGTCTGTGACCACATCCTGT
Source organism: Lemur catta (assembly GCF_020740605.2). Taxonomy (NCBI): domain Eukaryota; kingdom Metazoa; phylum Chordata; class Mammalia; order Primates; family Lemuridae; genus Lemur; species Lemur catta. The sequence continues at coordinate 46,950,130 of NC_059139.1, forward strand.
CTACGTAAGAGGAAGGAGAGGTTGCACGAAGCCACGTGACCATAGCACACACAGCAGGCTGTTAGCTGTTAGGTGCTGGGGTCTGTCTGGAACAAGGTCTTCTGATTCCACATCTCTTGCTTCTTTTTCCCCTTCTGATTATAAAAGTATTACCAGTTCACAGAGAAACTTTGGAAAGTACAGAAAAATATGAAGAAAAGGGAGGATTTCACACCATGACCCCTCAGAAGCAGCCACTAGTTACCTTTTGCTGCATTTTGACTACTTAAATTTACCTATGTTCCTTGGAGAAAATTGGCAAAGTACAAAAATGGATGAAGGCAAAATCTGAAATCACACAGACATAAAATGGAAGGCACATTTCCTTCCATTCTTTTTTCTGAGCATATTTAAAAACCAATATTCTTGGCTAGATAGTATTCCCTCGTTTATATCCTTTGCTTATTATAAGTGAAGATCACACCAGCTCACACACAAGTGAGACTTCCCAAGGCCTTTCCAGCCTGTGGCTCCAAGGTGGTACCGTTGGCAGTACTCACCCAACGAAGACTTGTGTGCAGTGCCAGGTCCCCACCCTCCTCCAAACCTCAGAGGTATTTTTGAGACCTCTCACCATATTTCATGCTTGTTCTCAAATAATCTTCACACACTTTTCTCGCTCAGCTGTTTTCACTGGTTTCCACCATCTGAAAAGATCACTTGAGGATTGTGTTCTAACTGCCACTCTTCCCTCGCTGAGAATCCAAGGCCCAGTTGGTCCCCTTCCATACTCCGTGTCCCAACCCGGCAGTGCTCTCCACAGGGGAAGGGCTGCTCTTTGTCACTCTCTGAGAGGCATTCGGATACCCTGGGTCTCCCAGAGCAGCACATCACACACTTCAATGTACACATCGAAGTGGCAACTTCTGGGGCGAAGCTGAGGCTTCTCGAAGATACCTCATGAAGCCTATGGAGAGGAGGTTCTCTGATCATGGGCAGGAACTAGACAGAGATCACTAAACCACTCTGGCTTGAGGTTGTGTTACAATGCAGATCCCAGTTCCCGAGGTCTTGCATGGGTCTACACATCCCCGGTGATGCTCAAGCTATTGCCCCAGCACCACATGTTGAGTAGCAAGGCCTTGGAGTTCCTCTGGGAAAATAACCTCTGCTTAGGCCTGTGAGCTCCACCCATGGACCAGGTGGGCACTGCTCTGTCTTCCCCATCCAGCTTTTCTCCCTTCTCTTTCCCCTATCAAATAAACTCATACAGATAGATGCCCGCAGGCCACCCACCCCTCCAATTTACCCAGCAAGCCCAGACACTTCTATTAGCTCCTGCACCACCTGGCTTTCTCATTCTCTCCCTCTCCCTCTGTCTGTCCCATCCTCAGCTCTTCCTAACTCCTAGATTCCCATAGACACCATGGGCAGAGCAGTTTAGTGATCTCCATGTCTGGTTCCTGCCCATCACCAGAAAGCCTCCATCTGACCCACAGCAGTTTTCTTACTTAAGAGGATTATATGGCCAACTCTTAGAATAATTAATTTTCCAGCTAAAGAAACACCACTGCCATAAACATTTTCACACATAAAGCTTTGTCTGCATTTCTAAATGTTTCTCTGTTACAACAGACTCCTAGAGCTGCAACTACTGAATCAAAAGGAATGAAAACGTTGGGCCTCCTGTTAGGGATCATCTCCCACTCTTTCCTGGAGGCCACAGTGGGTCCTGGCGGCTTAATTTGTGGGGCTCTGCAAAATGGAAAGAAACTCCCTGCTCCCAGATATTTCCAAAATCAGCTCTTTCATGATGGCTAAAATCCATGCTACATTGCTTTGGTTATAAGCACAGAGACATTGTGAAAATAAAAAAGATCAGAGAAAAGACCACACCGTTAGTAGGCATTCGTGCTTTAACTCAGAGATTTCCTTCAATTTAGGGACCCCTCACTCAGCACTGAGTGCCAGGAAGTTTAGGTTTTATCTTTGTTGGGGGTGTGGGCATATAAAGATGAGTGTGAAAGGGGGAGAATCTGAAACTCAGGTCTTGTCCCCACCCCCTCAACCCTCCCCACCCTGCTTTGTGTGAAGCAAGGGGCTGGGAGGACAGAGCAGCCAGGCACTGCTGAGGGTATCGTCCCATGATGGAAGAGAGAAAGAAAACAATGCCCACTGACAGGGGGACAGACAGACCCGCAGCCCACCTGAACTGCCACACGATGCTGCCTTTTCCAACAGGTGACTGTTGGAGACACTGTGGCTTTCTTCACCTACAAACTCTAACTCCACTTACTTCCCCAGGTCTATAGATTCCTAGGCACAGAGGGGCTGTGCCAAGGAGGTGACACAGGCATTTTCAGAACTTTCCAGACTCTTTGGGGATCCCCCCACCCAGAACCACTTCCTCCCTCCCTCCCCCGTGGCGTCTCAGCAGGCCCAGTGTCTCTGCAAGAGGCAGCCCTGTCCAGTCACAATGAACACTCTAGGTTCATCAAAAGCAAATTGTGCAAAGGAGAGCGCACAAAAGAACAATTAATAAAATTTAGGGAATCAAAGTGGCATCAGGAGCTGCGCATTTTACAGAGCCTGCTCATCAAGAGAGAACAACGAGCCCTCTGACTGGGAGCCACCCCTCGAGGCTGGCCTGGTGGCTCCCACAGTCCATTATCTCAGCAGCTCATTTCCAATTCGAATGGACGCCACCTGTCTTGTTTTGGCCTGCAATGGATGGTGTTTTCTGGTTTAAAATGCAGGAAGAGAAAGGCTCATGTTGTGCTTTTTACTTAGCCAGGGTAGCATCTGTTCTCATCCGCAACAGCACTGCTGGCTGAAGGACATATGCCAGGAATTTTTTTTGTTTGTTTCAGTGATGATTTTTGAAATTCCCCGAAAAGTTCCTATTACAGCTTTTTGATTGGTATCTTTGCCTTCCAGCCTCATTCCTCGGCTGGAAGAATTGGCATTGGCAAGCCTGGTACTTACCGAGCCCCGGGCTGTGGGCTGGTGTCATCAACTAATTGATCAATTGTTCACATGAAGTCTGGGGACCTGGGATTTTTCAGAAGTGATTTCAGTCCCCACATGTGACTAGGTGGTTGTCAGCAAGATTCTATCTGAAACACCTCTTATTATTATAATTTATTTTGTTGGCCTCATTTTTTAAAGGAGAAACACATGCTTTACGGTGGCTTAGTTGGTATGCCATTGCTTCAAACACTCAGTCTTTAATGTGCTTGTTTTTAACTCAGCAAAGATGAATTAAGGAGAGACTATGTGCAAAATACCTCCTAGCCCATGGGGAAGAGAACTGGAGTAGTATTAAAGACACAGAAGATTCTGGAACCACATGACATGAACAGATCACTGGAAAACAAATTTGCCCATCTCCTACTCCTTCTTTCCTGGCATCTTAGAAAGACAATATTCCAAAGTTAGTGGCTAAGGATGAAGTGAGAGGTCTCTTTCCCATCTCAGCTCCTTCATCACATCACAAAAGCATCTGAATGATTGAAGGCTTTGCAGCCGTCCTTTCTGAAGCTTGCCAGGGAGACAGATGTTAACGTTGTTCGCTGACTCACTTGGCAAGGTAGGTCTTCTCAACCTTGTCTTGAGAAACAGGTAATAGCTTGGTGTCCAAGGACATGCTGCTTAGGGAAATGGGAATCGAATCTGTGCCAGACTCTTCACAAAGAGACACTGGAACACCAGGCTTTCCAGAAGCCCTGATGGAGACAGATAAGGTGGGAGAAGGAAATAACACCACTCATAACAACCTCAGCAGAAACCAAAGGATAACAATAATAACTGCCATAAATGGGGCACCTGCTATGTGCCAGGCACAGAGATATCTTCTCCATTTTGTAGACAAGAAGACCAAGGCTTAGAGAGGTCAAATAATTTGCTCAAGGTCACAAAGTCAGTTAATGGGATAGTGAAAAGCATGAGTTTTGGCCAAAGACTGACTTGGGTTGAAAATCAAGTGATTAGTTATTAACCACTTAATAGTTAGATAATTTGGAGCAAACACTGAATCTCTCTCTGCAGTTTATTTGCCACCTTGTAATAAAGGGTGTGACTTCATTTTTGACGTCTGACTGCTGACACCTCTTAAGACTCACACCTCCCTCTTCTCCATCTGCCCCACATCTTGGCAAGCCGATAAGAAAGCCCGGGTGCTCTGTCCTTTGGCGCGGGCTGGAATTTTAAACCATGCATGAGAACCCTCACCCTGGAACCACCCCTTAATCCCCACAAAAATACCAAACCAGCCTGTCTCCTTTTCCTGCTCTCTCAAGCCATGATCAAACCTGCTTGGGAGCTGCCATGCTCTCCCTAGAAAGCTTCATTTTGTGAGTTAAACCTTTCATACCCTCTTGGTGTAGATGTGGCATCATCAGTCTTAACATCCCAACCGAATTCTGGGTGGGGTCCACCCTGCTTCTTTAGGATGAGGAAACCCTGACTGCATTCCCATTCTCTGATGTGCCTATGCCCTGCAACTGATCTGCAAAGCATCATCAGTCTCCCTTGCCTTCTGGCTTCCCGCTGGGGTTACTCAGCAAGAGGCACAGACAGCTCAGAGGGAGGAGAGGCTGAGATATTTCTTCTGTACTTTTCTGACTTGGTGCACATCTCTGGCTGTTGCAGCCTCTCTGTCTACCAGCTCCCACCAGGCAAGCCCCGCCCCATGGCGGCACTCACTCGCTCCTCCCTTCATCCTTCCAGCCCTAGGGGGCATCCCAGTTTACAAAGGCTGCAATCTTGGGCTGCCTCAACATCCTTGTTGGCTCCATTACCCCTGCCCCACCTCTGAAAGGAGTCCTTTCATTAAAGTCTCTGAATTTAATTCTGTTTCCTGCCAGGACCCTGACTGATACTCTCTGAGCTTCTGTTCCCTCACTCATAAAATAGAGATGACTAATAATACTTCATAGTAAGTCATAGGATCGTTGTGATAATTAAGGTAATCCAGACAAGCATTTAGTATACTGCCTATATGTGCAAAGTAAACTATACTATTATTGTTGCTATTGTTATTACTTACAGGAGTAACAATAACAATGAACGGTGACACAGGAATTAAAAATCCAGGTCTCTCTGTTTGTAAAGTTCATGCATTTCCCACCAGGCTACACTTTCTTCTTTAGAGAAAGGAGGTCAGACGTCTCCCAGCCCATCTTGGAAATATCATATTTAGACTGTCACATGAGTTAAATCATTCCTTATTCCTTACTTAAACAAAACTTCTCCAGCTCAACAGATCTGTCAGTTAAATGGGAGCTCGCCAAAAGAACAAAGTGTACTGTTTTCCTTTTAACATCCCAGTGCCAGACATGCTTCTATGTCTTTCACCCACCAGGAACTTTCTGGAACATCAACTCATAAAGCAGCCAATGAGGATTAAATATAAATCACCATAATTAATATTCAAATGATAGGTGTTTGTCGCAAGTCCATTATCAGAAACCAAATATTCATTAGGCAACAGACATGACCTTTCTAGCTTCTAAACATTTGTGTCCACTGCTCGAGATACTCTCCATCTGCCAGTGCTCACAGAGGCAGCTCGTATGAAAGAGAAAATACTATAGTCCTTAAACATAGCCAGGAAATGTGAGTCCCAGAAAGATTCCCAGGTCATGGTGACACAAATAATACTTTTGTACGTGTATAAGATGAGGATGAACTAAGGAAAGAGGTAGAAAAGCTGTGGAAAATTAAGGGGATTTGGGTGATGATACGAATAACTTGAGTTGAAGAGGTCAACCTGCTCGGAAGTCCCCTCCACCCACCTGCCTAGAGATTTTTCCTACAATTATCTTCTCTCCTCCCTGTGGAGCAGACAGCAGTAAATTAAAGAGACAATGTTTTTTGGAATCTACTAACTTGTGGGGAGGGTTCCATTATCAAAATCATTGAAAATTATCACTGCTCCAGGGCACGATCTCTCAACAGGTAAGTCATGGACAGGAACCTGGCACTGGGTACAGTGACAGCAAGGTATAAGGGAGAATATATGGGCTTCGAATCTGAAAAACCTGGGTTCAAATCCTGAGCCTGCTACTTACTAGCTGTGAGCCCCTCAGCAAGTTACTCAACCTCTCTGTGCCCCTTCTTTAGTAAAATGAGGGTAATGATACCTATTACAAAGGTTATTTTGAAAATCAGATCAAATTTAGGAAAATCACCTAGCACAGACATAATATATCTTTCATAAATAATAGCTATTGTTGCCATTAGCCTTTCTAAGTAACTCAAGTAAAGCTAACACGTGAGTAAATGGCATGGGAAGCTATACCTATAATATACCAGAGCACCAACACAGCAGTCACAAGACCAGCATTCTGGTCTAATATTGCCAATAACTTGCTGTGTGTTCTTGGGCGTTTTAAATGCTAATAGGGGCCCTTGAGCTATTTTCAAAATCTTGGAGAGTCAAGTGGAGAGCGTCTAGTTATTGGAGCTGAGGCTGCACAAGCTCTGCCTTTGCTTTAGGAAGGAATTATCTCATAGTCTCATGATGCCCTGATTATTTTATTTTGATCTGATGTTCTAATTGGCAGCTACATATGAATTTAATTATCAAAAGTAAGAAAAATCAATGAATTCTAATTGGAAAAGTTTAGGGTTTTGATAGGAAGATCTGGCAGAATACATGGGAGAAATTTTTAAAAGAGATTCCTGGTGATGAAAAGTTTAGAAATCATTTCCTAAGGCACTTATCGTCTCTACCATATTTCTAGCATTCTCTTTAAAGACCCGGATTGTCCAGAATTTTCTCCCACAAGAGGAGAGTAAGCAATGTTTCAGCTCATCTTCCCTGGCCTCTCCTCCCACACAACGCTGTTTGCAGTCATGTGATACTAGCCACGTGCCACCTATCTTTATATAGTGGCCCCTTTCAGGCCACTGATCTTGTACAGGTGAACAGGATGTTAAATACTAACTTATTTTTTCCAAAAAAATTATCAAGCACATAATCTGGGCAAGGTACTGGTCTAGATAATGGGAACACAGCAGTGAACAAAACAGACAAATGCCTGCCCTTGTGTGGTTTACATTCTAGAGGGGAAAGACAATAAACCAAATCATCAAACAGATATATAATGCAATGTTAATGGTAAGTGCTTGGGAGAAGAAAAAGGCTTGGTAAGGTGCTGGAGTTAACACATCAGGGAAGGCTGCCGTGTTAAAACTGAGCAGGTGCGGGAGGGAGAGGGATTGAGGTTGTTGATGTCTGGGGAGGAGTGTTCCAGGTGGAGCGTGGAGCCAGAGGCAGCTGTGAACTTGGCAATCTGAGGAGCCATTGGCCACTATGGTAGAAGAGCAAACTAGACAGTGAGTCGGTGGCCAACGGCACAGACCGCATAGGACCTTGTGGGTTATGGGCAGGACTGTGAGTTTTACCCCAAGTGTGTTATTGAAAACCACTGGTGAAGGGAAGGGAACCTTTACAGAGATCTCATCAACAGCAAGCCCAGGGCAGGGACACCAGTAACCATCTGAACCAGCCTAACAGCCTGGTGCTGCCACAGTAACAGAAAGCAGCAGTCTGCTGCCTTCCCATCCCCTGGTTCCAGTGGAATTTGCTCCGCATTCTCACCCGAGGAAGTCTCTGCCATGCTTGAAGCCCTAGTGCTGCTATTTAACCCTGGCAATAGTTCAGAGCAATTCAATGTAAAGACCCATTTTTAGTGTGAAGATTAAAATGACAGCAAAGGGTATTGCAGGTAAATGCAAAACCTGTCACTGAATCACATAGATTTTTAAACTAGAACAGCATCTGTAGTTCTCAGCATATCTATTTCTCTATCCTGGCATGTCTAGGTGTGCCAGCATTGGCATGTTTGCTAGAATAAAGCTTTTTTGCTCAAAGCAATGACAAAGGATGCATCCATTAAACAAAAAAATCTCATTTTTTTTTCTGCCTACCTGCTTAGGATATGGGCTTGGGGTTCTTCATCTACAATGTCTGCCCTTCAAATTTTTATCAGGGACCTCAATTTTGAATTGTCATCCACATAACTCCTATTAAAAGCTCAGATAAAAGAATACATTTGAGATGATTTTTAGAGTTTCCCACCAAATCATTCCCAGGGTCAGCAGAGAATGAATACATTTATCACAAGACCCATGGGTACAGCCTGAAGTGACTTGGTAAAAAAAGAAATTTCTTCAAAGAGATGTCATCGTAAAAATATTTTTGTGATTTTTTTGTTACATACTATATATCATAATATATGCATGTTTGTTTTCACATGCAATATTTTAAAATACCAGTTAAACTTCTCAACTTTTTCTTCTCCTTCCACTTGAATGTTTGCATAAAAAGGGCGTCCTTGATTGTGTTCTGTGTTGATCATGTGGCCTTGGGTCCTCCCTGGCATCCCAGGTTAGCTACCTGAGAAAAAATGCCACCAATGTCAGCCAGTCAATCGTTCTAGTCAAACCAACAAAGGTTTATCCAGCCAGACTATATTACTAAGTTCTCTTTAGAATTTCTTCACATCCTTGCAACTTCAGATCATGTTCAGTGTTGTTATTTAGAGTCACTGTAAGAAACAACCATATTTATAGCTTGTTGTTACCATGCCCATCATATAACAACCTATGCAACAAGAACTCAACATTTCTCTCTTTGTGAAACAGCATGCTTTTTAAAAACAAGAACTCATGAATTCAGCATTTTTTTTTTCTTTCTTGCTTTGACTGATAGGAAACTCAGCAATGTTTGGCATTCAATATTAGTAGCATTCCTCTAATATAATTACCCCTCTGATGCCACTATTCCCCCTCACACTGTATTAATCAGCTGTAGGGTTTTCATTTTCATTTGAATGTATTTCAGGTTTATGGACCCTGTATTTCTTAATGTAAGCCATTTATTTCAAAAATGTTTACTAAGTCGTCAGTGCAAACAACTCTATGAGCTCTTGTGTGAAAGAGAGAACTAGAAAGAGGTTCATTCATTCATTCAGCAAACACTGACAGAGATCCTCCTCTGTCCAGGCCCTGGGCTAGTCTGAAATGAGGCGCAATTGTAATGTGCAATGCACTGCTTCTTCCTTTTCACTGGGGATAGACTAGACAGCCTCTAAATATCTCCTCCAGTCCAATGTTTCTATTGTCTTTCCTTAAAAAAAAAAAAAAAAAACTGGAGCTCACCAGCCCTAAAGGATCCTTTTCTGCAGCATGTGTCCCAGGCACCTACACTCTCAACTCTGCCTCCCAGAGCAACCATGCCAAATTTTTATTAACTACATGACACATTTTGTTGAAATTCATGGTGTATCATTTGTCATCTTAAAATAAATGCCTACTTTAAAATTCCAAAGGTGTGTGGAGCCTGAAGATGCGGGAAGTATATTTCGACTGCTGCCTCTGCAAGCTCAGATTTGGGCTGCAAAGACTCCAGGCTGGAACACCAGACCCAGGTATCCTTTAGCCAAGTTCCACAGCATTAATTTGCTTCTGCATACTTAAGAAGCCAACTCCCAGATGCCTTCTAGGAGGAAAATACCAGTGAGCTATTGACAGCTCCTGGGAAAATGGTGGCAGCCTTGGTCCCCATTCCGTTTTAGTTTTGACTTTGACATGGTCCACATGGCTTTGCAGTGTTTGCACAAAACTTCTTCCTCTATTTTCCACCACCTGAATATCCACATCATGAGAGATCTTAAGCCATGTTCTCCTCACACCAACAAGACTCCCTGGGAAGAAATCAGCCATTCCCAGTGCCAAGCATCCAAACACAGACTAGTGCTCCAACCACTGGCAGCTGCTCTCATGGGAGCCTGGGGGAGGTTTATAGAACAGTTGAATATCTGTGTCCTTCTCACTCCCACACCGTTAAACACACTCATATCTGCATTTCCCTAGACAATGCCTATCCCTTCAAAAAGCCCAGAATCCTCTGGTAGATCACGTGGATGATTTCAAGGCAGTGTTACTACATTACCTTCTAATTAATGGGCTCTCAGTATTGCCAAGCCAGATTGCTAGAGGCTGAGTCCCTTTATTGTATGATTTGCTTATTACCCAGGCCAACTCTAACAAATTATAAATATCTATGAACACAGTGTCGAGAAGGCAGAGACCAGCATGTAACCATTTCTAAGCTGGGCTCTATGTTTGCTCCTGCTATGCTGTAAGCAAAACGTGAGATTAGATTTACACATGAAGGCAACTTGAGAAAGCTTTGTAAAATCAGTCTCCCAAGAATTTTAATGCTTTGCACATGGAGGTCATTCCATAAATATTCGTTGATGGGGAGCATTTCTTAAATATTTATTGGTCCTGGACAGCCCAGTAATCCCTTCAACCGAAGCTGTTTGGGTCCACTCTCTGGCTCAGCTTTGCCCTAGGTTTTAGGACCAGCCTAAGCCTTGGACTGACAAAACACAACCATCTCTGGGTTGATATAGTTTGTGGTTCAGGAACTCATCATTCTTGCTATTCTTGCTGTCAGAAATGTCTATTCTATTGATCATAACTCCACTCTTCTCTTGTTCGGAGCTCTCCAGCCTCCCGGCTCATTCATCTCATCACACACCTTACTGAATCCCCTCTTGCCTCAGGGGAAGAGTCTCCGTCCCTTTCTAATGCCACTTTCCACCTGAGCTCCCCACCCTCACCTCTGCCAAGGCCTTGCTCATTACTTATTTCCTCTCTCCTGTCTTCAGAAGTTATGCTCCCCCCTTTCTACCTACCAATCTTTTTAAATCTTTCTGTCCCGTTCTAAGAATAAATTTCCCTTGATGCTGCACCCCCTCCCACGACAGCTCTTTCTCGCCTTTTCCCCACGATGACGAGGCTTCCCACCTCCTCTTCTCACTTCCCATTCTCTCCCCAACACATGGCCATCTGTCCTCTACCTCCAATGCTCCAGAAAACCAGCTCTCCACAAAGGTTACCAGCGGCCTCCCTGTCACCAGCCCACTGGGATATTTGTCCCTCTCATTTTGCTACCACCACACTGGGCCTTGCTGGCTGTGTCCCCACAACCACCTTCAGCCCCCACCTCACCATTTCTTCCTTAGTCTCCTCTCCTTTCTCTGTCCCTCCTCCCTGCTCTTCCTCCTCTGCCTCCTCTACCAAATATCGATTCTGCTTCTTTCTTCTCTTTTTCTTTTAGTTGCTTCTCTTGGAAACTCTAAGGCATACTTGCATTTCATATTCTGCTTCTGCTGCTTAGGAGCTATTAGACCTTAGAAAATCACTTAACCTCTCTAAGCTTCAGGTTTCCCTTCTATAAAATCAAGGTAAATAATAATAATAACAATAATAATTGCTCTTTCATAGAGTTGTTGTCCCAAGCACACAAAAGGCATAGCCCAGTGTTGATATACAGAAAATGCAATATTATCATCATTGTCACTGTGGCCTCCAGAGTGACCTCTTCTTCTCATCTTCTCCCCTGAACTCAGGTCACGCACTTGGTTCATGACGTTCACCTCTACGTCCCCAACCCTGCCCCCTCCCCTGAGCTCCAACCTTTGCTTCAAACCATCTACTAGACAGGCTCTCTGGGATGCCCACAGGCACCTCAGACTCTACAAATCCTGTGATGGGCTGAATTGTGTCCCTCCTCAAAATTCATATGCTGAAGTCTCACCTCCGAAGGTAGCTATCTTCGGAGATAAGGTCTTTAAAAAGGTAATTGAGTTAAATGAGGCCATTAGGATAGGTCTTAATTCGATATGACTGGTGTCCTTATAAGAAGAGGAAATTTGGACGCAGAGAGACAGCAGGAATGCTCACACACAGAGGAAACACCATGCGAGGAAACGGTGAGAAGGCCGCCATCTGCAAGCCAAGGAGAGAGGCCTCGGGAGACACCAAGCCTGCCCAACACCTTAGTCTCGGACTTCTAGCCTCCAGAACTGTGAGAAATAAGTTTCTGTTGTTTAAGCCACCCAGTCAGTAATAGTTCGTTACGGCAGACCTAGCAAAGTAACACATGTCCCAGGCTGAAATCGCTGTGTCTTTCCTGAAACATGCGCCTCTTCCTGCATCCGTGTCTCTTCCCTCTTCCCTCGTGACCCACATCGAATCAGTCTCCGAGACCTGCTGGTTTTAATTTCTGAATAGTTCACAGTCTATGCATCACCTTCCTCGCTCAGGCCTGCGTGATCTTTCATCTGGTCTACTGCAATAGCCTCCCACTCAATTTGTCTCTCCCACCACAGTGTTTCTCCATTTCAGTCCCTCCAATATACCAGTGAGATTAATCATTCTAAAGCACAAGCTTATTAGCGCCTGCCTTCAGCAAAAAGGCCTTCATGAACTCGCACCGCCTGGTAAAATTTCTCAGCCTGATGCTGAAACCATCCACAATTTGGCTCTAGCTTACCCATCAGTCTTGTGTCTTGCTATATCCTTCCTTAGACCTTTATTCTAGCCAAACAGGAAAACTTACTGCTCTTGAGAAAGGGCTCCACCGTTTTTGACCATTCCCTGAACTAAAATGCCTCCCCATTCCTTGTTTCCATTCAAGCCTTCCTTCCCTGTTCCGTACAGGAAGACACCTTTGGATTGGGTTCTGCCCCCGTAACAGCTCATCAGGACAGCCCGTGTCACATGCACGTCCTCTCCTCTCTCCTCCTCAACTGTAAACCCACTGAGGCTAATTCTCACTCACCTTCTACCCACCATGATGTGCCAGTGACTCTCTCTCCCGCAGCAGGGCCAATGGGGTAATCACGAGGCAGCTGGTTTGCCATGGCGCTCAAGAACTGTGTGTTATAACTTGCTACATCCGTTCTAGGAGAGGGAGATTCTGCCAAGCTAGTTATTAATTTGCTTGTCTATTTTGGCAAACAGAGATATAGTTCTACCTCTCTTAAAACAAGAAAATGAGCTTGTCTAAACAAAGCCTTAAAATCAATTGTAGGAACACCTAAGACTCAGAGAATGTAAGATCACATGCTCACTAGTTAGACATAGTCTTTGGCCCTCTGAGCCTCAGTTTCCCTGTCTGCAAAAGGGCATAACACCTGTTTCTCTCACCCTCAAGATTGTTTGAATCCAACCAGATGGATATGTGATTTGAAAATTATGAAGTACCACGTAAATATGTTGCTTATTTTGCATGTGTTTTATATGTAACAACTCTGAGCTTTCTTATCTATGTATAAAAGTTTCCTGCCATTAAATAACTCAATATGTGTTTGTGCCAATTACTTACTTACTCCCACCATCACCACCAGCACTAAATTTCAGGGTACTAAGTATGAATGAGAAAATGATACATTTCGCCACGTGCCTGATACATGGTAGGATGCAATACATACTAACTGAATTAGGTCATTAGTTAGTCCTGTAAGTTTTTTCTGATGTGCCTATGGTTACACAGGGGCCAGATTCATACCCCTTAGTTCTGTGGTTCTTTCTGTACATCTTACAAAAAATGATGGACAAACCAGCAGAGGGTCCAGTGCTATGGAATAAAATGTTTTATTTGCATTTTGCTTGGCTCACATACAGTGTCTCCTCTACTCCCTAAGAGGCTTCTTGGCTATTTTCTTGGAGTAAGGGTAGAGTGGGGGATGAGGAGCTCCCAGGGCTAAACTGGAAGGGATATGGAGGAGGAGGTAAGTGTGTGCACAGGACTTTGATTGGAAGACCTGGGATGGAGTCTAGACTCTGACACTGTCTACCCAAGCTTCAATTTCCTCACACTGGGGGGAAAAAAAGGAAAAGAAAAGAAAACAGGAGTAATAAAAATGTTTGTTATGTGGTAAATAAGATAATGCTAAGGACTCTAATTATTTTCACATCATAAAAGATGTAAGAACCCCTGAAGTTAAAACATTGTTTCCTTTGATCGTGGAAGTATAAACCTGACCCTGGTTCTTAGATGAGCAGCCATATTCTTTTCCAATTCATCTTCTAGGGGCTGCTGGGAGTCAGGCACGGTGCCCAGTGCTGCAGATTCATTGTCTTCATGGAGCCTTCTGCTCTAGCTCTGTTCGGGCTTTAGCTGGTAATATATACTTAATTCTCTAATATTCCTTATTTCCCATGTGTTCTGAGTCCTTTAGACTTATTTAAGGCTTTGTCAAAGTTCTGAGAGCCACCCTCTAAAAAGCTGAGTGATGGTACACATATAACTAAAGGCAGAATATATTCTGGGAAAATAAAACTTTTAGAAGGAGATGAGTTTCTCATCCACCATATGGCCATCTAAGTGATCAGATGCACCTATATGTGTTATTGATAGAAAAAAAGAATATATTACATATACTTATAATTGTGAGGAATTACATCATTATTTGGAAACAGAAATTGTTTCTTATTTGGGTTTGAAAGAGTATGGGGGAATTAGACACATCACCATATGGATAACTTTAATTCTAATTTGCATTTTAATGGAAATGAAGCTTCAAACACTTCATTATCTTTAGAGTCTTTGAGACAGTAAGCCTTTTGTGGGTCTCTCTAGCTTAAGCAAACCGGATTTCAGCTGATAACTGGCTTTTCAGGGAGTCCATACCACCTAAAAGCATTTAAGGTGGAAATGTTACATATTGGTATGTTAAACCATATATCTATGGGAATTCTTAAACACTGGTGCTGAGAGTATGTGATTTTTTTTTTTTTGTAAAGAAATGTTTTCCCTGATTTTAAAGGTAGTCTCTACTCTGAAAAAGAAATACAAAAAAAAAGGTAGTCTAGAATCCCAGCCCCCAAAGATAACCACTGTATACTATTCCACATTCTTCTTTTCTCTACGTACATAAGCAATTATGATTTTATTGTTGTTTTTCTTTTTGCAAAAATGAAATATCAGACATCCTGTTAGTGATCTACACATGTCCCCTTAAATCGTATTGTGAATATCTATCTCTTTCTGGTCGTATGTATAGATCAACATCGAGATTCTTATTGGCTACAATATCATACTATATGGATATGCCAAAGTCGGTTTAACTCGCCTCCTATTGGTAGATATTTAGATTGTGATGGGGTTCAGGACATGCTACCCCAAGATATTGTGCCTTGGCATTTGAGAAAAACACAGAAGAAAGGTCTCTCTGGTCTTCTCTTTGTCCTTCTGCCCTGGAGCAGGCCATAAAACCTAGAAAGAATTTTCAGAGCTTCCTCTGAAATAAGTCACAAGACGCTTATGTTAGAGGTGCCCACTCTATACCTGGAGAAAAGAAGCGTCCTCATTTCTGAAGACACAGGAACACAGAGGAGAGTCTGAGCGAACAGGCCTTGCTAAGAGCCCCCAGCTATTACCATTAGATCGTACCTTCTTTGTCCAATCACATTTCCCCACAACTATCCACTTCTTCATCACACTTAACACAAAAGTACAGATGCTTCCTGTATCATGTAAACCTTATGTTAAATAAAATTGTGTGCTTTTCTCTTGTTAATCTATCTTTACTACAGTGCTTCAGCCATGAACCTAGTGATTGATGAGGGAAAAAACCTTCTATCCCCCACAATTGTTTCCAGCTTTTGTCATTACAAACCATGTTCTAATAAGCATCCTTATATACAAATCTTTGCATACTTTTTAAAATAATTTTCTAATTTAAAAATGGTGCTCAATAATTTGACACATCTTTTTGAAGGAGACATTTTTGCCATAACCAGAAAAAAAGAGAACTTCCAGCTCTTTAAAAAATACCAAATATGTCAAGGTAATTCAAGGATAGTTTTCATCAAATAATGCTAGAAAAAATGAATATTCATGTGCAAATAAAATGAACCTCAATCTTTACTTTATACTATAAAATAATTATCTCAAAATGAATCTTAGCTCTAAATGTAAAAGGCTGTAAAATTCTACAAGACAATGTAAAAAATCTTTATGACTTTGGAATAAGCAGATTTCTTTGGTAGGACACAAAAATTGCAATCCATTGAAAAATTGATAAATTCAATTTCATCAAAATTAAAAGCATTTATATGTCCTAATTAACATTTAATTTAAAAAATTAAAAATGTGATGTTAATGATGATGATGATGATTCTCTTCAAAAGACACCACTAAAAGAATGAAAAGGCAAGCCACAGACTGGGAAAAACAATTGCAGAAGATATGTCTGATAAAGGACATCAAGAATATGTAAAGAACTCTTATGATAATAAAACAATCTGATAATAAATGGGCAGATGATTTGAAGAGACTCTTTGCCAAAGATACATAAGTGGCCTATAAGCCCATGAAAAGGTGGTTAATGTCATAGCCATCAGGGAAATGAAAAGTAAAATCACAAAGAAATACTCGTACAAACCCTGTAGGATAGCTAAAATAAGGAAGATCAACCACACAAAGTGTTGGTGAGACAGGAGCCCAGGAACTCTCATATTTTGCTGGTGGCCACATAAAATGGTTCAACCACTTTGTAAAACAGTTTGATAGTTTTATCAAAAGTTAAATATATACCTACTATACAACTTGGCATTCCCACTCCTAGGTATTTATCCAAGTGAAATGAAAACATATGTCTGTGCAAAAACTTGCACTTGAATGCTCATAGCAGCATTATTCCCAACAGCTGAAAAGTAGAAACAACAGAAATGGCCATCAACCGGTGAATGGATAAACAAGTTGTGGTACGATGGACTACTACTCTATAATAAAAAGCAATGAACCCCTGATACCTACAACAACATGCTGAATCTTGAAAGAGTTATGCTCAGTGAAAAAAGCCAGACATAAAACTATATATCATATGACTGAATTTATATGAAGTTCTAGAAAATGCAGAATTATGGTGGGAGAAAGCAGATCACTCGGTTAAAAGGGGGTGGTGACTGACTGTGAAGGGACAAAGGACCTTTCCATAGTGATGGAAATATTCTGTATATTGATGTGGTGATGGTGTATATGTTTCAAAACTCACTGAATTACATACTTAAAACTGGTGAATTTCATTGAATGTAAATTATACCTCAATTAAAAAACAAAAAACATGGAACTGTAAGCTATAATGTTTGCAAGAGCTATACTTACCCCATTCCTGGTATTTATATCATCCATCAACTTGCAGGGATGTGAGGTGCATGATTTTTTGGTAAAAATAATTTTTAAAATTGTTTTGATTCATCAAAATGTCTTCCACATCAACAAGCTGTCACCAATTGGTCCTATAAAGTGATTTGTTTCTTCCCAGCATTGTCTAAGATAAGGCTGTGCCTTTTGATTTTTAATCTACCATACATCCAAAATTAGACTAAAAAATTGTTAATGCTGCAGATATTTAAAACAACGTAAGTGGTTAGTACTACATGGAGTGAATATTTCAACATTTAGTTGAATTTTTTACTTTTCACCTAGGTGTTCAGATGCAGAATTGAACATAAGAATAATGAAGTGTTGAGAGCTAGCCTGGACAACACAGTAAGACCCTATATCAGAGTGCAGTGGCATTATCATAGCTCACTGCAACCTCAAACTCCTGGGCTAAAGTGATCCTCCTGCCTCAGCCTCCCAAGTAGCTGGGACTACAGGCACACACCACCATGCCCGGCTAATTTTTCTGTTTTTTGGAGAGACAGGGTCTCGCTCTTGCTCAGGCTGGTCTGGAACTCCAGAACTCAAGTGATCTTCCCGCCTTAGCCTCCCAAAGTGCTAGGATTACAGGTGTGAGCCACCACATCCAGCTGAAATTGTTTTGTCTTGTTTTGTTTGTTTGTTTGTTTGTTTTTGTCTTACAAGGTGCTGCGTTGTCCTGGTTCTCTTCCTACTTCTTGGAAACTTGTTTTTTTTTTTTTTTTTGACATTAGATCCTTCTCCTCTTTCTACCCTTTAAAAATGAGAATTCTTTAGTTCAGTTCTTGGCCCTGGCCCTCCTAAGCTATACCCCTTCTTCTTATTTCCAACATCTCTTCCATGCAGATGACTCCTAAACCTCCAGCCAAAGCCTCACTAGCCACCCACCCAGCAAAGCAATGGACATTTTCATTGGGACTTCATCAAAACCTCAATAACTAGGCCAAAGTTTCTCATCTCAGCACAAAACTATCTTCCTCTCAAGATTCCTCCATTATTCCAATCTTTTAGGACTGGAATCTCACATTTATGTCTCCTCTCTCCTCTGTGGGAAGTATCTAATTAGCGCCTGCTATAGTTTGGACATAGTTTGTTTGTCCCCACCAAATCTCATGTTGAAATG
Source organism: Lemur catta (assembly GCF_020740605.2). Taxonomy (NCBI): domain Eukaryota; kingdom Metazoa; phylum Chordata; class Mammalia; order Primates; family Lemuridae; genus Lemur; species Lemur catta. The sequence goes on from NC_059139.1 coordinate 46,968,246, forward strand.
TGATCCCCGGTATGGTGATGTTGGCAGGTGAGGCCTACTGGGAGGTGTTTGGGCCATGAGAGTAGATTCCTCATGAATAGATTAATGCCCTCACCAGGGGGGAAGTGAGTTTTGATGTTTTAGTTCCCATAAGATCTGGATGATAAAAAGAGCCTGGCACCTCTCTCCCCCTTGCTGTCCTTTGCTTCCTCTCTCGCCATGTGGTCTCTGCACGGCTGGACCCCATCACCGTCCAGCGTGAGTGGAAGCAGCCTGAGGGCCTCACCAGAAGCCACACAGATGCTGGTGTCTTGCTTCTTACGCAGCCTGCAGAACCGTGAGCCAAACAAACATTTTCTTCTTTATACATGACTCAGCCTTCAGTATTCCTTCTTAGCAACACAAAGTAGACTATGACAGTGACCAAGTCTCGTTGATTTTTATTTCACATTATTGCCTATGGACATCTCTTCCATTACTGCTTGCTATTATTAAGTGCTTTATTGTTATTTAAGTTTTCATATTTGTAAATCTTGTATCTCCAGCTTGATTGTTAATCTCTTCTCTAAAAAGGGCAAGCCTGTCCTCTTTGTATATCACAAAGCATTTAAGAGTAACTTATGCAATTTGTTAACTTCTTTTCCAGATAAGTTTAGAAATGCTTACCGCCAACAGTTAGGACCCATTCAGGGTCATCACTTCATGTTCTTTCAGGTAAGATGCCTTTTGTGATGATCCTCAGAGCTTTGAGAAAGCTTGTGTCTCCAAAATGTGTGTGTATTCTGTCATGGTTTGTACCCTGTCTCCTTCCTCTTGTCTTCATGCAGCACTATATGGCAGATTTAGCCTTTAACTCTACCATTAAACCAAGTGAGTATGAGTTCTAAACATGAGAGTAGAGAGCTAGATTAATTCTGCCACAGTAACATAAAATAAGAATTTTCTTCCCCCTACCCCACATGGGTCTCACTCAACAAAGTTGTAAAAAAAAAATGTGGGCTTAGTTACCCACTATTATTTTCATCCAGTGTTATTTAAAATATTCAAGTTCTTTAAAAAGAAATAAATGTGATATGTTCATTGACCTATTTGGAAGAGTCTAGACGTTTGCAAATCATGAAATACAGTCAACTAGCCATTATCCTTACACAGATCCAAGGTTTTACTGACCACTAGTGATCTGTGGTCTGCTGCTGACCAGCCATCTTCTGCCTCCAGCTCACATCAGCCCACTTTACCCAACCACACTGAAAGTGAATGCTCACTTGCTCCAGCTCAGTAAATATCAATCTAACAGGGGCTGAAAAATGAGTATCTTCTCACATGCCAATATCTGTTGATTTCTACCGGATGCCTAGAGTGCAGTGATGTGAAGAATTCTAAAGGCACATCCAGCTTCAACAGGAAGGGCTCGTTGCTGAGTTTGTCATGGGCACAAGACAAGGCATGTTGTCACCTGATCCATGAATTTGCAGTCTCTAGCCAGAGCAAAACTTATAATGCTAAGTTCCTTGTAGGGACCGAGGGAAAACTTCCCCTTTGCCCTCTGAAGGTTTGCTGAAAGTCAACTGACAAAAAGCAGATTGATAGGAGAAAAGACATACATTTATTTTTTAAATAATTTATTTTAACATATATAACATGAGGGAGTCAAAGCACAATGATTATCCACTAACCCAGTGCAGTACAGAAGCATATATATATTCTTTTTCATAGGGAAGGGGGGAGATGGGAAATGTAGATGATTCATCTGAAGGGCAATAAATCATTAGGGAGAATGAACAGACCTGGGAGATGGGAGGCAGACATCAAGGAAGGTAAGGGGCAGAAGTGCACAGGAACAAAAGTTGTCTTATTATGCAAAGTCCCCCAGGTAATCTCTTGGAGCTGCCCTCAGAAGAATAGATGAAAGTCTGTCTGGGCATGGTGATGACTCCTAGTCTCTCCTTTTCTCTGCTGGGTGATTTTCCTGGTTATTTGATGAGATCCCTAGGGAGAGGGGGCTTAAGACAACTGTATTTCTTTTGAAAATAAGCTTTCTTGGTCAGATAAGGAAATTCCAGAGAGTCCCTCCTTGTGCTTAGGGGACAAGACAAGGTTAGAGGGACCCTGATTCTAAGGCAGTTTCTAAGGCCTTTCATCAGGTCAAAGTGCCAGTCTTTGGGGTATCACTTTCTGAGCCTCAATGTTCTCAGAAGCAAAGATCCTGCTTTATCTGTCTCTACACCCATCTCCCTCTCCTCCCCTTTAACCCAAACTTGGTCCAGTGTCTGCCATGGGCACCATTAGAGAAGGCATGGTTGCTTAGACACATTTGTGCTCTTGTTATGCTGTTTCCACTTCCCCCTCTGGTGGAAACAGTCCCATTTTCATTTGGAAATCCATTCATCCATTTTCAGTCCATGTGGCTCCAGGGAAATAACTCCAAACCAAGCTCATTGTGACATGTGATTCAGGCCACCCAAAGTGATCGCTACATTTCTCAATAACTGGCTTCGGAAGGACATAAACCCCTGTCAGGGCCAATGAGATACCCTGGGGTTTTTTTCTGTGATGTTTGTAAGAGAAAAAGTCATGCTTCTTGCTTGCTGGATTTGGAGCTAAGAACTATCTTGCTGTCATATGGAGTTGAGACTTTTAAGCTAACCAAAAAAATGAGCAAGTCAAAATATGATGATGACAACAACCACTGTGATTGCATAAACTGAGTCCCCAGATCTATCATTCCTAAAGCCCCGCCTACCTCTCATCAATAAATTCCCTTTTCTGCTTAAGCCTTTTCAAGTTTTCTGGCACTTGTAACTGACCCAGAACCCCAGAGATAAATCTTTATAAGGGCCTTCTTTGACTCCTATCAACTGCAAGAACAATAATATCTAATAACAAATATGAGAAAGGGCTGTGTGGGTGGTATTTATGCTGACGTTAGCAAAGATCATACCCTGGCCATAGAAAACATAGCAATTCAAAAGCAAAGGATTTGGGAAGTGACTGCTAGTTGGGTCTGGTTTTTGTTTTATGTCGCTGCTCTGTTCTGTGAGTCCTAATAATTGCGAATAGGCTGTATGCTTTGTAAGTGCTTCGACAGCAGTCCGACTGGGCCAGCGAGGGGAGTTTGGCAGCTGAGTCACGTGTCAGAGCACTGTGTTGGGGGAAATCTCCAAAGCAGGAAGAGAGGCTTTCTCTAGAAGTGGGACTGAGCCAGGCAGCTGTGGGAAGTCAGTTGCCAGCCGCAGGCAGAACCAAGGCATCAGGCAGAGCATTCCAGAATCATATACCCTGAACCTTTCCATGGGGGAGAAAGAGGTCATGAGGAGGGCCACCGCCTCCTAATTCAAGAAGGCAGTTCTCCGGGTGCAAGTTCTTCACAAAAGTGTCTACTGTCTCTGGACTTGGGCAGCTTTGGGTCACGTCAGCACATTACCTAGCAGCACATGCCCACTGCTTAGCGAGTGTCTTTGACATTACTAACCCTGAGTCACCTGAAGACACAGTAGAGTCCTGGCTACAATCTAATTCTCTTCATCTTATCTTGATGTTTTACTCAACTAAAAAAATAGCTTCCTGCTTCCCCCAGATCGGGCTCAGAGGGCGCCTTAAGCATGGATGTTGAAATACTTATTTCAGCTCCAGGAAAATAAGTCTGTTGTGTCTCAAAAGAATTGCCATCTGAGGCAAAACTATCTTCTGCTGCAACGCCCCCACAAAAGCCTGCAGGAAAGGGTCATACAAGTATCTACAAAGGAAAGATCAGCAAAGATTTCCTTTCTTCTCTCTCTTTTTTTCCTTTTAGCTCTGAGCTATGGACATGCTTAAAAGTCCAAGTGATGAGGCCAATTCTGAATGGTCCTTGTTCTTCGAGATAAGTTCAAAGGTATCGTCGGCCTCTGAGGCTGTAGGGAAAATGCTCTACTCCACCGCCAAAAGAGTTTAAAGTCGGAGGGCTTCATAGAAATTCAAAGGTGAGAACCAAGAGGGAAGCTGAAGATTGTTCTCCGACACTGAAAGATATGGCTTTTTTTTTCTGTAGGCAAATCAAATTCACACAGCTGTGTCTTTAGAACAATTAGACACACCTAAAAGATCACACCGGGATGCCAAGAAAATGTCCCCAGGAGAGAAACAGTGGGCATTCTGATATCATATGCCTTGATTGGCTTTTTAAATTCTGAGGCCTTTTCACACGGATTTTACTCAGATAAAAATGCAGGCATCTGAACCATATGCTTAAGTGTTTTCTCCCTGCTGCTGGCCGGAGCAGCTGGCAAAACATGATCTAGGGCTGCTAAAACCGTTCTGACAAAGGCCCTTGAGTGGAGCCTGCGGGACAGGGTCTGAAAGGCATCTGAATGTTAAAAAGGTACTAATTACTCAAAGGATGAAACCATTCCTCTGAAACCTAACTCAGCACCTTACCAGAACCAAACAACGCTTAGAGAATCTCAGAGGAAAAAAGCTGTTTTTTCTAACTCCTGCTAAGAAAGAGGAAAAACACACCCACTAAGGATGGAGCAAAGTGGAAGAATACACTGACTGGGGCTTTTCAGGCACTGATAAACCCTTTAAGAACTGTCCCCAAAACCTGACTTTAGCCATTGAGTGAGAAACAAAACAACAAAAGTCTATCACCAAACAACTGTTGGAAATGAGGCTCTTGATCTCTGTGCAAACCTGTGATGTCCGTCAGTTCAATCCTTCCAACAGCTGTTGCAGAGGTTTGTCAGGAAGACAGGGAAGGGCCTGTGCCCAAGGGGCGTGGAAGAATGTCCTGTCCTCATATTCAGTACCACTAACCCTTCAGGGAGAACTTGAACCCTACATCTAGGCCCTGGTCCACTTCTTTGGCACATGCAATAGTTGGCTTTCTAGTAAGAATTTCTCTAACCTATAAAATCTTACGTTACTAGGCAGTGAAACCAAGAAAGGACTAAAATGGCCAGATGCCTTCTGAACCGATCAAGACCTATGGACTTGGGGCCCCATCATCATGTTCTATCAGCCTCGGTGCCTCTACATCGGGGCATCTCAAGGATTCCTGCTCGCCAATGATAATTTCTCATCTCTATTTTTATCTAAAAATCTGAAACTTGAAGATGAGTAAACAACTCAATATCTAACACACAAAGCACATCAGAGTATGAGCCTCAGCTCTTGATCCGCATGGCCAATGGCATTTTCTGTAAAAACTGATGAGCCAAATCAAATAAAGAACAATAGTTTCAGGATACCTATCCTGTGCCCCAGATGAGCAATTAATATATTAATGCTGTCTGCAAAAATAGGATCTAAACAAATAACAATATAATAAACATCCCAAGGTTATTCAGTATATGCACAAAACACATTAGTCTCTGGTGATATATTCAGGAGTTAATTGAGTATAAAATATTGTGCAGAAATGAGGATGTTCTCTTGGTAATGAAGGAGGATAATGGTTTTACAAAATACAGCAGTGAGCCCCACATCCCATTACTGTCCCCCCACTTCCCTTCTTCTCTGCCTCTTTCTTCCGCTGAGACAGCAGTACACAGCCGAGGGAGTCGCCCGAGATTACTGCACAGACAGCGTGATTTACAGATGAATCACGGCTGTGTGGCCCACAGCTCCTTCAGAACTCAGTCGGCACTCAGGAGGGAGTTGCTGTCAGATGGTAATGGCCTCATTACTGATGTTATGGAGGCGGCAACATGTCTTCTCTAAAAGACAAAGCGGTATTATCGGTACTTCACAGAGTGAATGAAATTCCTTTGAGCTTATTTACCATCTTGAAGATGGTGCTATTCCCTGGGAGCAGAAGTTTTGAAGCGAGATTATGCTAACAACTCACCCTGTGTCTCCCTGGTACAGCACAGGAGGGGTGCCTAGTCACGTGGTATCTGCATGGAGGATGCTCTCTCCTGTCTCCAGAACACGCTGGTGTTCAGCCTTCTGCTTGGCTAGATTTTTGTCTTTTGGGGTCTTTTGTATGTTCGTTTTGGGAGGAAGAAAATACTGTTATTGCTTTGCAGCTACTACCATAGAGATATTGGAGCTTCTGTTTCACCTATCGTTTATTGAGTACCTACTATGTGCTAGGCTCTGTGCTTAGTCCATGCACATCCATTATCTCATTTAAAGACAATAATCATCTCTTGAGATAGATATCATCTCCCCATCACACAAACAGGTATGTCAAGAAATTAAGTTTCTTGCCCAAGGGCAAAAGAAACAGTATATGCATTGAAAAATTGGAAGCTCAGTGTGTATCTGTTCACTATCCCAAAGACACCTCCCCAGCACTATAGCTTTGCTGAACACATCAGAACCAGGAAGGAGCTGCCACTGGTCTGTGGTCTGTGGCCACATAAACCTATCTGCTATATTCCCATGCATGCACAATGTGAATGTGTCAGCATTTGCCCAGCTTCTTACTAAAATGCCTGCCATTCCTCTCAGTCACTAGGAGCCCAGGGAGAGCAGGAAGATTTCTTTCTTCCTCTGTGTGCAAAAACCTACAACTGAACCTCATAACCCACAGCTAATATAGGTGGCCAAAAGAAGTATTTAGCGCTTACCAGAATAAGAAACATGCAAATGGTATGCAAACCACCCAGTGATACCAGTTCCCTGGGACCCAGTGCCAACTTTCCTACTTGGCCTCTTGGGAAAGATAACGATCAAAGTATATGATTTTACCACATGTTAGAAGGTTCTAGGTATGGGACAGTTGCATTCAGAGAGAATATAGTCATGAATTAACACATATTTTTGGATTATTTGTGAATGCATGTGCTCTGGTTAGTACAGAGAATTAGAATATGGAGACAACGATGTTGAAGAATCCTGCATTTCAACACGAAGACAAGCTGATCTCATCACCATCTCTGTGCCGCCTGTGTTTGTCTTATTGCAGCAAGTCAGCGTGGCCCACCATGGTGGGAATAACTATGATTACATAACTATGTATCTGAAATTTTATCAGATTAGAATCTGCTATGCTCTTCTCCAAATCTCTGTCTCTCAACTTTGCTGGACATGTGGCCCACAAAAAAATCACTGCTCTTCCAAGAACAGGTATAGAGACAGTCAAAGTCAAGTGTCATCCACTCACAAGGCAGTTCTCAAACTTTCCCACCGAAACCTCCAGGGGGCAGAGGGAGCCGGCACATCACTTGGAGGGGACCAAAGGCCTTCAACAAGTGAATGGCATATTCAAAGTTGCATGCTTTATCTTAAAACTTGCAAATATCTTTCATTTTTTCCCATAAGAAGTCTAAATACTTAAATATAAAAAACTTTTATATTATGTACTTAGAGCTGAAGCATCAAGAAGATGCATCGTATGAATCTAGCATTTCAAGTGGCACCTTGCATTTTGAGGGTACAAACATGGAATCTAATTTGTCCTAGGTTTTTAAAAATCAGGGCAAAGGCTAGGAGGAGAAATGAAAGAAAGGAAGCTGTCTGGCCAACTAAATGACAGAGTTAAATTTATTGTAACTTAATAACAAGAACAAACCCCAGCCTCCTCTGTTTTAAACAAGACTGTGCAAATGTGTGTGCTTTGTGTCCCAGTTATACGGGCAATACAACCACCACTTCACAGAGAGGAACTCTTGTCACAGGGCTGGTGAACGGCTTACTTCCCAGGCAAGGCTCCCATTTGCAACCAGGAGGCTGACTCATGGGAATGCTTCTGCTCTGACCCAGCCTGGAAATCCCCAGAGAACCTTCCCAGCCTCTCTCTTCTCTCAGCAGTGAGCTGGAGAGATGAGCGTCCCACTGTGGTTCTCGGGTACCATGTCTCAGCCGCCCTTAGCTTGGCAGACCAGTCTTCCTCCTGCTTGGGGTCCCCATATGGAGTGGGCAGCAGGGTAGAGAAGGAATGGCCTCCATGGTGAGGTGCAGGCCTCCAGACAGTGCAGGCTGTTGCCACCAGGCCTTATCTGGCCGCCTGTGCATGCCTGTGAGTATGGTTGCCATGGCACGAAGCCTGTGGGCAGTGAGGGAGGTACTGGGAGGGAATTCAGACCTTGAAAAACCCTGGAGAAGGTAGGCAGTACAGGGAGGGGCAAGGAATGTTCTAGAAGTTCAGAGGGGTTCTGTCAAAGACAGTGGCCCTTTGTAAATTTCCCTCAGAAAAAGCCATCAGTCTCCTTCACTTGCCAGACCTCCTTGGGCCATCATGGCTGCTTTTGGCTCTGGGCTTGGGCCACATGCTTTCCCTGGCCTGGAGCCTTCCCATCTGCCATGGCCCCTGTGCCTGTCTTCCCCTCAGCCCCACCACCACACCACCCACCATACCGTGGTGGAAAGAGATTTCAAGCAGGTTTCAGAAAAGCAGCCTCTGAGTGTGGGAGGGCCGGATGGTTAACGACGCTCCACCACACAGGACAATGAGCAGGGCTCCCAGAGACCGACTGGCATAGCATCTCTGACTCTCTGTTGTTCTTTAGCTGGTTCTGAGCATTGGGTAAGCAGAGGAAGGGTGCCTTAGAGGTGTCATCACCTCACAGCCCATCTCCTGCTTTAAAATGCTCAGCCTTTCATTTCTAAGTGTCGTTGAGTCTTTTCCAAAGACTCAAACTGGATCTGGAAACAAAAAGTCTACTCCATTGTAAGAGGTTGTTGACTAGGGATAAAGCACTCACGTAGACCAATGTTGGGGGTTGTTCGGACATAGAATACACTGGGGTATTTTTCTTGGCCTTCTGACATCATCCTACCCTACATACCTTGTTATCTGCCTCCCGGCCTTGAGGAGAAATTGCTGGGAGAAAGTTGCCACTAGATCCCCTGGCCAAAGACCAGTCTTCTTTCTAGTCCACGGTAGTCTAGGGCTATAGCATTTGGCATCCTGAGATTTTCATGGTATCTGGGGGGTCCGAGGAGCCACTGTGTACTTAGAATACTATTTAAGTGGTCTACAGCAGTTTTACAGATGTAAATTCCTTGCTAGGGGGAAAAAAAAGTTTCCTTAGACTGAACCAAGCCTGTTTGTGTAAATAAAACCACAGGAAAAAAACGAAAAAGAAAACACTCTTGTTCACTGTTATATCTTTTCCATTCTAAATAGTGCCACATGACCAAGTTGGGCAGGTGGGAATCACTAAACCTCTACTTAAGGGAAGAGTGATTGGTGCTTCGGGCTTGGGTTCCAATCCTTGGATTTCAGGGTTTCTGTAAATGGAGAGAGACATTGATTCTGATAAGTGTCTCTGATAAACCCGCTTGGGAGGAAACAAAATCTTGTTACATGATGGGTGTTCCCTTGTCCTTTTGCTTTATCCCTTCCTTTTGGCAACACTAATCCCAGGGGGAATGTGTGTTTTCATCAGGCGTGTATGAAGAACCCATTTTGAATTGAAAACTCAATTCAGGGAAATGTGGTTCTCGACGCTAGTGTCAGAACTGACTGATGTGTCTCTATAACTTAAAGGGGGTATCACAAAGAAGTGTTACTCAGAATAGCATACGTTGTGGGAATGAGTTCCTTTACAAAAGACAAATTAGCGCTGACTATATTCTCACCATTTCAGTCATTCATAAACCCATGTGTTCCAATGTGTTTTCTTAAATGACAGAGAAAGAGATAGAATTGCAGGCAGTGAAAGGAACTGCATACCCTCGATAGACAACCATGGACCCCCTCACAACTATTAGGATGACTACAGTTTTCTGCAAACAAAAGGTAAACAGAAAGCAAGGTGAGGATATGGAGAAATTGGCATGCTGTGTACTGTTGGTGGGAATGTAAAATGGTTGCAGCCACTATGGAAAGCAATATAGTGGTTCCTCAAAAAATTAAAAATAGAATTATCATTTGATCCAGCACTTCTACTTCTGGGTATACACCCAAAAGAGTTGAAAGCAAGATCTTGAAAAGATATTTGTACATATTTACAGCAGCATTATTCACAATAGCCAAAAGGTGGAAGTAACCCAAATTTTCATCAATGGGTGGATGGATAAATAAAATGTGGTATATACATACAATGGAATATTATTCAGCCTTATAAAAGAGGGAAATTCTGACACATGCTACAATGTGGAAGAACCTTGAGGACGTTATGTTAAGTGATATAAGCTGGTCACAAAAGGACAAATTGTATGAGAATAGTCACATTAACAGACAGAAAGCAGAGGGCTTGTTGACAGGGGTTGAGGGGGGAATGAGGAGTTGTTTAATGGGTACAGAGTTTCAGTTTTGTAAAATGAAGAGAGTTCCAGAGACTGGTTGCATAACAATGTGAATGTATTTAACATCACTGAACTATTTACTCAAAAATGGTTAAGAAGATAAATTTTAGGTAATATGCATTTTACCACAATTAAAAATGCTTTTAAGTTAAAAAATAAGGGAGAGAGAGAGAGATGCAACCAGGGGACCCTGGGAGTGTGTGGCTCACGAAGCATCACCCAGCACACATGCACATGCGCAGGAGAACAACCACTTTAGATGACAGAGTATTGGGAAGCTGCAGGATATTGCTAAGACCATCTTCTTTTACCTACCCTCCTCCTTTTTCTTCATCTCCTTCCTCATGGTCTATGTACATTTGTCACCAAGGCCTATTATTTGTAGACTCTTGCTGACTTACCCTTTCTTTCCTGCCCTTGCTATCACCGTCACTTCATACACTCTGCATTCTAACTCATCAAGTTTCAAGTTTTCTCTTCCCCTCTAATCTTCTAGTATGCCACTTCCAGTCAAGCATTTCTAAAAGATCTCTTTTCTCATGTCACTAGCCTGCCCAATAAAATGTAATAATTCTCCCTTCATTACTGCATCGGGCCTAACCTCAATATTCTTTACAAGCAGACCTTGTTTTCTGTTGCTGTCTTCCATGAGTTTTCCTCTCCAGCTGGAGGAACCAACTCTTCATCAATTTCACCTCTGCGCCGCATGCCAACTCTCCCCATATTGAAATAGAGCATAGCCCTGATTTCATGAATTTGAGAGCAACCCTGATGGCCTGTGGCCTGTCCTCATCTGTCACTGACCTGAGCCCTGCAGCCTGGAGTGGAGGCATGAGTCCCTGGGCCAGGAGGAAGCCTGCCATCATCTGCCTCTCAACATGGCCTTATGCTTCCCTGCTTATCCTTGCAGAGGCAAAAACTGTCTTTGTGTTTGGCTGTGATTTGTGGAAGAAAAGAAGTACCATTGTGGTGTTGGTGTAATTGCCAGCTCTCAAATGTCAGGGGAAAAGAGAGCTGCTTTCTCTTCACTACCATTTAAGCTCTTGATTCTTCAAGAGGCTTTCCCTGGCTGCTACAATGGTTGGTTTTCTCTGTCCTTTCTCTGTTCCAATGGCAAGAGGGGAACTTCTGACTGCAGTTAGCATGTGTTTCTATATGATATCTATGTGATATCATTCCCAAATTAATTTATTTGAATAACCCTTACCTCTTCAACCAGACTGTAGTCATTTTTAGAGATCAGGAAGCAGGTCTTCTGCATCTCCTGCTTTCACCACCTCACCAAGCACAAAGCTGGACACATTGCAGGTGCTCAGTAAGTACCATGAGTCTGGACATACCATGATCTGGAAGCAGATCCCTAGGGTCTCAAAAGAGCGCACGACAGCCATGAAGAAGTGATGCCCTTGTAGATCTTCCTAGAGAGACAGTTGTCTCCAGGGAGACACTGCCCATTCCAATGAGCCACACAAATTCTCCATAATTTCCCTATCCTTTCCCCAGAATTTCTCCTTTCAATCTTAAGAAATGACTGCCATGAGTTTAGGATAATCAGTCATTCTGGAATTCTGTATCAGCACTGAATCACGAGTGGGAAGATTCTAAGAAATTTATTTCTTTTTTTCATATCATATTTTCCTTATTCCAAACTGGAACTACATTGAGGTTCCCTAGCAACCCAAAGCTCTATAAAGATTCATTATGCTATAAAATCCCATCACCTTGCAAACACAAAATATTACATAGTTGCCCAGTTACTCTGATTTATGGGTTGAGAGGAAAATGTTACAGAAGTCAAATCTCCTGGTGGCTCTCACATTCGGTGAAACTTGTGACAACATTTAGGTTTCTCTGCCCAGGAAGGTTCTCTAGCAGCATAAGAAGAATCTTAATAAGTGTCATTCTTGAGTCCCGACAGCAGTGGACAGCTGGTCAGGAACCTATCTAGGTGAGCCCACCAGGGCTCTAACAGGTGTCTCCAATACCTTGGAAGCCTTGCTGGACGTTTGGAATTGGCTTCTATTGAAAATACAAAGGGGGGTGGCAATCAAAAAACACTCCTTCCAGCCCTGGCACAATAGCCCTTTGTTTTGTATATTCTCTATGCAAGAACATGGCAATTATTTTCAAAGCCAACTTGTCTGAACAGTAAAGTGCAGCGTGGTGAAATACAGAGATATAATTAGAATATCAAGGCTAATGAAACTAATCGTTTCAAATTAAGCCCATATACAACTGTGGCACCACAAAACCGCCTTTCCTTCTTTGCTGTCTTAGGGGAACATCCCAGATGCACAGGAAAAATTAGCTGTCTTTTCTGGAAGTTAAAATGATAAAGTGCCTGATACATAGAACATACTTCAAAAACCTTAAGTGAGCCAATCTCAACTTTTATCCCTTGACTGCAACCTTTCATGAGGTGGCTGTCCCCACAGTGAGGTGGTGAAGTCTGGCTGGCACCCCACACACAGGAGTATCAAAGCCTCTCTTTCTTTTCATGCCTCCTCAGACCACACTCTTCCCTCTGTAATATATGCGTTGCTAACATGGTAACACCAGCGTCTCTGATTATAGTGACCACTTAAAAGAGGGAGGACTGAGTTCAGCCTATTGTTTGAGATCAGAAGTATGATCGGGGAAGATATTCTGAAATAGTCCATGATCTGAAGACATTGATAGATGGTTAGAATCATATACTAGATGGTAGTCACAAGTTACTAACTGCAGCGTTGATTTGATAAAATTCTCACCAAGTCTCTTAAATTTAGGAGCAATATTGGGTCTAATTAGTGGGTGAGATTCCCAGGTGAAAATAATCTGGTCTGTAAGATTTGGCTGGGCCTTGGGGTTTGCCGTATCTGATTGTCTGGCTCTAGCAGCGGTGCCTAGTGAAATCCCAGGTGTCTTTTCTGACAACCTTCATCGCCTACCATTTTGTTCTTACTTGTGTTGAACCACCACGCACAGGCTGTTCTGTTCAGCTGTCTGTGGAAAAATTATACCAGCCACATGCTTAGACAGAAGGAAAACAATACATTGCTTATTTTGCATCTACAAAGCTAAGTAATGTGGAAAAAACCAAGCCTGCTCAGTCACTTCCACAAGAACAAATGAAGATGCTTCAAGGTAACCTTAGACCAAACACACATCAATCTATAATCTGATGACATTCAAAATAATAAGAGACATTGACTTGAATCTTAGAGCTGAATGCTACTGAATGTGTCACCTCAGAATTCAATAAGTAGGGGGCTGTTTATTGGAAGAGCTTGGGTTTGCCAACTAGGAGTCTCAGCTGACTCCATCACTGACTAGTTTTCTTTCTGTAACTCAGTTACTTTATTTGTCAGAGTGTACTTCTTCTTCGTGGATATAAACTCCTTCTTGGTAGGGATATTTCTTTTACTTCTTTGTATTCCTTGAACCATATATAATACAAACCCTTGTTCATAGTTGGCTCCTGGCAAATATTTCTTGAAAGAACAAATGGATGAACAAAGAACAATTTATGGTGAATCTATGGCTGCTGTGAGAATGAGGAAAATGATGTAAAATCACTTTGAAAAGTTAATAGATGATAAACACAAGAAGTTGTATGCATAAGGTAGAAGCTCTTATTTTATCAATGTCCCAGAGAAATAAATGTGTCCAAAGAACATTTACTTGGTCGAGTCGATCAAATTCAACCAGAAATTCAACTGAAGCATCAGCTTGACAGGTATTTGACTGGGAAGTTTAATTGACCTAGTTGGCCCATCTGTGGTCGATGCCTTGGTGGTGACCTGGTTCCTCAGGAACCAGAAGGGCAGGAAAAGGGACACAGGGCTCCAGCTGTGCCGTGGTGTGGTTGAGAGGATTGGCTGAGAGCTAGTAGACCTGGTTTCTCCTCAGACTTGGGGAGGGGCTTCCTGGACATTTCTGTGTGACCTCCCTCTCAGGACGGTCCACCAACCGGAGTCACAGCAGGGAGCTAATGTGAGCGAGATTGGACTGTTGTCTGCTGGTCCCAGTTCCATGTCCATGTTTCCATGCCTTCCCCTATATTGCAGTCCCCTTGCCAGAAGGAAGACTAGAAGAGAGGCTACTGCTGATGCCACCACCATCAGTGGTACTGTGACCAGCAACCATGGGCTCCAGTGGCTCCACAGGTGACCCTGAGCTTGAGCACTGTCAGCCTGTCAGCCTGGTTTCTCCAGCATCAAAGTGTGGTGTCCTGAGCTCCCATTCAGAGGGAACAGAGTAGATCCAACCACGGCAGTGGTAGCAGCAGCAGTATCTTTGGCAGCTCAGCACAGAGTGTGGACTTGCAGGTTTCAACCTGGTCAAAAAACCAGCCTCCTGATCTTGAGAGAACATCCCCCTTTCCCTGTGCTCCTCCAGCCCTTCCAAAACCTCTGTAACTCTTTTTCTCTATTAATCCTCTCTGTTTAAACATCCAGAGTAGTTTCTGTTTTCCTGTCTGGATACCGACTGGTACACCTCCAACACCACCTCCTCTCTCCCTCCTCAAAAGGCTTAGGGAGCCACAGCCTACTTCCTAGAAAGTAAGTGGGAAACGGAGAGCAGAGCACACACCTTACAAAGTTCAACCCCATTTGGAAAATCATGAAATTTTATAAGCCACTCTTCATTCAACCCATGCATTATGACGTGCATTCATGGTGGATGCTGTGAGATGCCATCGAGATCCCCCTGAGGAATGAAGTATTTAGTCCTCCAGCAGCTGGGATGCCCCCAAAAGACCAGCCCCAGCTTCCTTTAGGAATGGCCTCAGCAGAGGTCAAACCTTCTTCCAGATGCAGCCCACACCCAATGACTGATCAGAGGGACCTAAAGGCCCAAACCCATCTTCCAGCTCTGAAAGGCCATCCCAGTTCCAGAGCTGCCCATGGAGTCAGCTGAGGCCTTTGCTGGGACTACATCACAGCTCAATTTCTCCTTCTTCCCAGTCTGCTTCTTTCCCTTCTCTTCCGTGAAAGCATATCCCAAGAGCACTCCCTAACAAACTTCCTACAGGCTAACCTTTGCCTCAGTCTGTTGTCAAAGGAACCTGTGTTAGTTTGCTAAGATTGCTATAACGAAGTGCCACAGACTTAGTGGCTTAAACAACAGAGGCTTATTGTCTCACAGTTCTTAGGGCTACAAATCCAAGATCAAGGTGTCAGTAGAGTTGGTTCCTTCTGAGGGCTGTGAGGCAAGGATCTGCTCCAGGCCTCTCTCCTTGGCTAGTAGATGGCTATTGTCATGTTCACGTGGTGTTCTCTTTGTGTGGGAATCTGTCTCCAAGTTGCCCCCATTTTATAAGGACACTAGTAATGTTGGATTAGGGCCCATGCTAATGACCTAATTTTAACTTGATTACCTCTGTAAAGTCCCTCTCTTCAAACAAGGTCACATTCTGATGTACTGGGGGTTAGAACATCCACATATGAATTCAGGAGGGGTGGGGGAACAAAATTCAGCCCGTAACAGGACTCAACTTGCAACCACATTCAATTATCTTTTCAACCAGGAGGCCATTGACATGGATCTGACAGCTTTCTGAGGCCTTCCTAAGATGCAAATGCAGTCATATCAAGTTGCCTTATTAAAGGGTCTGCCCACTCAAAAAGAGAGAGTGCATTAGATGCCCAGCAAGGTTACACATGGGTTCTCCAACACAGGCTGGCAAGATTTAAATCACAAAGGACAGAGTCTCATTCCCAGGCTAGAGGGAAACCTGAAATGGGGAGTCTATTGGGAAACAAGCACTTACAAGGAAGCCATTTATTACACGCAGCTCGGTGGTAAGAAATGTGGCTGATATATAAACCTCTGGAAGGGTGTCTGGGAATCTAACGTAATTAGCCTTCTATGTCCTTTGTTCTCAAAATTAATAATAGCGTGATGATGAGTAAAGGTGAGAGGAGGAAGATTCAGGCAAACAGATGATGGATTTGTCACTAGAGAAGGATGGATTTTAGTTGTTCAATGTACTGGTAGAGTTACAGTGGCATCACTGTGGTTTGTCTCCACATACACATTGCTTTAGTTTCAAGCAGGAAATGCAAAGATGCATGGTTGTATTATAGAAAGCATTGTTGTAGTAAAAAGCCTTAAGCATACACATGGGGGCAGGGCAGCAGGAAGTGTGGGCTACAGAGAAATTTGTACATAAATGCTTAACAGCAACTCAAAGCAGCCCGCACTTTGGATCTCAAGTTGGTGTAACCGTCTGTATCTGGAGCCATCAAATCCATGTTGGGATGGGGCACTGGAAGGAGCAAAAACAGGCAGGGTTACAATTTGGCCTTGGGCCCTAAGTCTCAAGAACACCGGCCTCAGAAACATCAGAAAGCAATGGAGGTCTGAGAATCAAGTGCAAATGTGCTCATGTGCCAAGAAAACCTAAGACGGCTATTTTCACAGCATACTGGGGCTTGGCCAGGTTCCAGAAACCATCAGCAAAGTAGCCTGCCCCAATACTTCAAAAGAAGAACTCACACTGATAAATCCTTCCCCACACTTTCCACAGCACACTCTTAATCTTGAGGTACATAATACCTCAACAGTGAGTCACCAGGCTGGAGCCTTAGGCCCGTCCATGGGACAGGGAGAAAGAAAATAGTCTCCCACGTCTGTTGTCTAGGGCAATTCCCCTCACTCCTCAAAACCGCACAAAGCAGAATAATAAAAATAGTAACAGGACAAATGAGTTATGGCCTGGTTTACCTGTACAGAGCCCCTCACCAGAACTATAACAAACTCAGCCCACCATTTTTCATTACCAGGTTTTATCACATTTTGATAAAACTCAACAGACAGGGAGTAAGTAATCTACTTTATTCCTTGGATTGAGCTTGGTGACCTCAGGTGATTTTAAGCCATGAGACAAGCTGAGACCTTTTCTTTAACACACTCACACCTTTCTCAGGAGATCTGAAATTTGGAAAGCCTCAGTCTTCTGAATTGTATTCAATATCAATTAAAATTTAGCAAATATTCACAAGAATACCCAAGATAAAGAATATCAAGCCTAGATGTTATGGAAGAGAAGAAAGCAACAAGGGAGCGCCAAGGTCAAGAGTGAGGGCCTTTGTTTCTTCATGAGGGAGAAGTTGTGATAATTCTTTTGCTATAAATCCTGCTCATGGTCTGACTGGCAGTTTGGTCATTCAGCAGACTCTTTCCCATCTGGTCATTCAGCAATGGTCTGCAGAAGATAGTGGAAATAGTTAAATCATTTGTTCAGTAAGACAAACAAGTCAATGAATTCAGTGTCCACATAGTAAGCTGGAGGCTAAAGTCTTGGGAGACACACATGTTTAGGTATGTGCATACCATATCTGTGTATGCATTTGGGTGGATTTCTGGGCACACGGACACTTCTCCATGCTCCCCCCTCCTTTTTAAGATTATTGTTATGTATAACTGCTAAGGGTATTCACTTTCCAGGTGACCTACACAAAAATGTTTTTCCAAAGACTCTTCTTGGTTTCAGGTGAGTTCTAATTTTCCTTGGGGTACCAAGTGCAGTCAGATTAGACTCCATGGCAGGCATTTGAGCAAGCCCCATGCCACATCTGTCCATAAGAAAGAAAATGTGGAGCCACCCATTTGTCCATTTATAGGTGCTCAGAAAATCCTGCTCAGAACTTTAGTCAACAAGACTGTTTCAGAAGGGGCAGCCAAAAGTGTGGTCTTTTGCTGGCAAGGGCCACCTTTGTCATCACCTAAGACATAAAGCCTGTCGAGTTTTATGTGGGGCTCTCCATAAATCGTATTGAGTAATTCCATGCACATTAGCCACCCTAACTTGAGGAAAGCGAACTCGGTGAGCATGATGTCGACTTGCCAAGATGAGGAGCTTAGAGTCTGTGGCAAGAAGTGCTTGAGGGCCCTCGGGGTGTGTCAGACAGTCCAAACCACAGGCAGGGGAGGGAGAGGATTGCAGCGCTCCTCAAACACTTCCAGAGCCAAGGTCCTGCCCCCTGTCAGGGCAGAGGGGTGGTGGGCATGGAAGTGGCCCACCAGATGCCTGGTAGGAGAGAGGCATTGAGACATGGGCTGCCCTGGGAGGGTTAAATCCCAGGAGAGGAGAGTTAGATCAGGGTGTACCCTGGGGCTCCCACCACCCAGCCCCCTTTGAGAAGAAGAGAAAAGCAGGAAGAACATTTCCAGTACTGGAGCCTTCTCCAAAACACTCTCCCAGCCACTCTCCCAGGGGTGGTTGTGGGGAGCTCTGGTGAAGCAAAAACACTACCTAATTGAAATCAGAAAATTAGTTCTCACTGTTCTAACTCTATCACTTACTACTTTCCAGAACTTGAGCATATTACTTGACTTCTCTAAGCTCCATTCCTCATAAAGTTCTTATGAGGATTAAATAAAAAGGTATACAATATTAAGCATCTTCTGTAAGCCAAGCACCGTGTTAAGAACCCATGTTATCCTAGTGTTCAATGAGAAACATGAAAAGACTGAGTAACTTGCCAGAGGCAAGTTAGAGATTGATTAAGCTAACAGTAGCATTCTACTATTATTTTTGTTTGTGTTGTGTTATTAGTGACCACAGCCTTCACAAGCACTGGGAAATCAACATAGCTTCTTATTCCAGCCATTTGGTAACAGCTCTGTCTAGGGCAAGTAAATTGGGGGTGAGAACAGGACACAGAAAGATAGCATGAGAGCACCCAAGGACTAAAGCAAAGCTTAGAAACTATACCACCCCTTTATAGAAAAGGCAGATTTCTGTTTTATGAAGGGAAGATTGGCAAGAACTCCAGGCCAGCTGTCCCACATGGAAGGGGTAGCTAACTCGTCAAAACAATGAGGTTTCCATCTATACAAGTGCCTTGGTGGAAGCCAGCCAAGCAGGGTCAGCAAGTCCGTGGCTGAGAACTGCCTGAGCTGGGGCCACTGGTCTGTCCTGAAATCACAGAACAAAGGCCCCTGGAACCTGCTTGTGCCACTCAGTCTCTAAGATTCAGGGATTGGTCCATGCAAAATGTAGAGTCTTCGAGGTTTCTTTGTGTTCCAAAATTCTGAGCTTCTTAATCATGTTGAGGAAGCTACTTTGAATCTACTTTAGATAAAATAACCAAAATCCGAAGCAAGGTTTGTTTTTGGCCAAATATAATATTCCTGACACTTTATGGTGTACATTTTCTTTTCATAGTGGCTTAAAACAAAAATATTTCAAAATCCCTACATTTTTCTTCTTTTTCTTCTCCTCCTCTTCCTTCTTTATCTTGCTTGCCATCATTATCATCATTATCATACTTAGGGTGTTTGTTTAATGTGTTTGTTTTTACAGGAAGTGCCCTAAGCAAGCTACTGCTCCTACGGAGCTAGTAATGGAAGTAAACTGAGTGTCACATACTCCAAGCACCATCACATGTGTATTGAGCACAAGCACCCTCACATACGTACTGAACAGGAAAGCCACAGGGTACTCGCCACCTACAGACCCCCATCCCTCCTCACCCCAAGAAGTTCCCACCAACAGCCCCAAGCAAAGGGGTTCTGGGAGCATAAATTGTGATGCTCAGATCATGTGACTCTCCTTCCCTGACCACAAGTGATTGGTCCAGGTTCGGAAGCCTGACGTAAGAGCAGCCTGCCTCTGAGTTGGCCTGCCACAAAAGTCATGTCCAACAAAGACAATGACGAAGAAATGGAATCACTCAGATTCTCTCTCCCAAAGAGTCTCAATGAGAATCATAGGGAGATTCATGAGTTGGAAGGTAGGAAGTAAACAGAAGCCCGGAGACGTGCAGCAGAAACCTAAAACAGCAGAAGCCACAGGCAGGAGGACGTGTGGGGGGGCAGAAGCCAAGAGGCAACCTGGGGTCCTAGAAAGCGAAACTTGAGTGATATACAGAAGAGACGACGGAATCCTTGGTTGTGTAGTGGCACAAACACAGAATATGAGAAAACTCCTGCCCCTCTAGGATGACAAGATAATCCAGTTCCTAGAATTGCTTTTGATCCTATATAACCTCTCAGGTCCTACTGTGCATACCAGTCTCCATGAGACTTGGCTCTTTGCAATTTCCCATGAGGTGTGGTGCAGATTCCTGCCTACATACATCCATCAGTGAATCTCCATTGCTTCATTGTAACCTGAGTCAGGCCCTCATTCTTATCATGGGAAGGCAATTAACTATGAAATGCCACATGGACGCGCTCACTGAACAATGACTTCCAACCTGTTCACAATTCCCCTGACATTGACACCTCTGTTCTGGGAAATTCCAGGGTGCATCTTCCATTTTTACTGAATTGAGTACTTGCCTGTTTTAGAAATGCTCTAAACCTTTCATTTCCACAATGCCCTGATACACTTCTCACACTGTCTCTAGCCACTCAAACTATAAGCACTGATGCTATTACTTCAACTTCCTCCTTACATGAGTATTTTTCCAGATAGATTTGTCCAAGTACTTCTCCAAGCAATTTCACATACATTATCTCCTTTGGACCTTGTAAAAACCTTATGAGGCAATAATAGTAATTATAATACCTAATATTTATACAGTGTTATGCAATTTAAAGGCCATTTTCACATACATAATCTCATTTCATTAGATCCATTGAACAACACTGTAAGGTATTTGTCTCATTTTACAGATGAGGACACTGGGTTCAGGGATGACAAAGAACTCATCCAAGTTCACACAACAAAAATTGGTTTCTCCTGGAATTTATGGCCTCCACTTCAGTGCTGACAAGTTCTGTGGTCTTTTTTCCAACACAGACACCCAGGAACTGCTCTTAGATGTGCTCATATAGCAGTAGAGAGCGTCCAGTTTCTTGTCTCCATAAAGGCAAAGGTTCTTTAGGTTTAACATTCACCATCCATGTGACTGAGGTCTGTCCACATGGTCTAGGAATGGCCATTTAGTATGAAACTCACCTTTGTCTTCCACAGGTGCACTAACAATGCATTGGTGATGTTAATTTAGCACATAGACCCGTTTCTCTCCAGTCACTTAATTTAATATATATGTGTCCCAGAACCCAGCTACCTGAGGCAAAGCCTTGCTCTAATACAAAGGGCTTTTTTTTAAATACCAGGAAATCAAGACTTTCAGAGTTGAGAACCAAACAAGCCTACCGTAAACACAATGTACCATTTCAGCTTGCAGGATAGACTGTTGAGATCATTTCAGTTTGAGAGAGAGAGACTCAAAATATAAATTGTTCTTCATTTTTATCTATAACAACTGTTGTTGCTCTAATGATAGCACATGAAGCTGGTTGTTTTATCATTCCTTAAATAAGACCTTGACATTCAGTACCTCATCTTCCTGTCACTTGAAAGCCAAGGGAGTTTAAATTGCATTTGTCCCAGTAGCTGTTCTTCTCCAGCATGCAGATGGCTGATGCAGTTTATAATGGTAACTCTGGTGATTAGAGCAGCGTCGTGCATGTAACAAAGTAAGCAATATGTGAAACAGCATGAGCTGGATTCTGGAGGGCTCCTCCACAGCGTCTGAACTACTGCAGGGCAAGGCGTTTAGAGAAAAGATGGCAAACTCATGGCACGTGGCCCCACGCTGTCTACCAAGGCTTTGTTGCTGATAACAGGTAATGGCCTCAGATTCTTCAAAACATACTATTCTGGGCACGCACTTACCAATCAGATCTAACTACAAGACGAAACTTACTTGCCATTCAAAATTTAGACGATCCCTAGCAAACAACACTGCCCAGGGTTGATCTTGGTCCCCAGATAATGGGCCCCACCATATGGTCCCACTACAATTGGACTCCACAGCCAGCGCTGGGGAGTTCTAACTCAAAATGTGTCCATCACCTAGGTCATAAATGTACACTTGATACCTACTGCCCCATTCTTATTAGGAACTCATTCAGGGTTATTCAAGTGCCACACTCCAATAATACTGGACTATGATTCTCCAACATATTAGCACATGTGGTTGGTTTCACACCTCTGTGCCTTTACACACCCATTCCTTCTGCCCAGAATGTCCTCTCTCACAAGTGACGTACAAATCCTGATATTTCAAGACTTCAAGATTAAATATTACCAATTGGCCATAACTCACTTCCTCCCTGAGTTACCCGCTACCCCTTCCCAAGCCCTGCCAACCCCAGGCAAAATGAATCACTTCCTTTCTGTGCTAACAAGGTACTTTAGCTATTTCTCTGTTATTTACTTATCACACTGATTTATTACTCCTCCTCCTCCTACTACTACCTCTGCATCTGTCTCCCTAATAAACTACAAGCCCCTGGAGGACAGGAACACTCTCTTATTTATTCCCACCACCTAATTCAATGCCTAACACATAGTAAATGGTCAGATATGTGATAGAAAAATGCATAGATGACTATTTGGGAAAACAAAGAAGTGGATACAGAATAAAAGGTAAATGCAGTCTCTCATGTGTTCATGTTTGAATCATTCAAAGGAAATACTTCCAACTCTACTCCCCTTTAAATTACGAATTTCTGTATTAAGACACTGGGGTTCCTTTAGTGCAGGAGTCCCCAACCTATGATGAGTTGTATAATTATTTCATTATATATTACGATGTAATAATAATAGAAATAAGGTGCACAATAAATGTAATGCACTTGAATCATCCCAAAACCATCCCCCTGCCCTCCCCCTACCCGTCCGTGGAAAAATTATCTTCCATGAAAATGGTTTCTGGGGCCAAAAAGATTGAGGACCGCTGCCTTAGCACATTAGTTAAGAGTGCATTTGGCTGCACAACAAGAAAACCTGAACAACCACTTTAAACAAACAAGGGATTATTTTCTCACATAATGAGTCTGAAAGAAGGTGGCTGCTGGTGTTGATTCAGTGGTTTGTCATCATCAGGACTTTAAACTTCTATTAAATTATCATCTCAAGATAGCTCCTAAAGCTCTGGTGATAATTCCAGCATTCAGGGCAGAAAGAAATAATGGGGAGGGGGTTCCAGCTACATCTGCCTCCTCCCAGACTTCTGTTCATATCTCATAGGCCAAAACTAAGTCGCATGATCAGGGCATATAACCCACTCCTAGAGCTGAATGAGGCTGGGAAATCTGTAACAAAATTATCCTGGTTGATTTAGGCTAAGCATGGTCCATCACTAGGGCACATTGCCTCCCAAGCAAAATCAGAGTTCTACTGGCAAGACAGGGGAACAAGACATTAAGCAGGCAACTAAAGCATCTACACATTTAGAAAATATCTCAGTGCTTTAAAAATAAACCATTACATCAGAATGAAAAAGTATCAGTGTTCACTACTTACTGTGAACCTTGAGGTTCCTTCTTAAAGACCCCATGGACATGCCATTTCGTGCCCACCTGATTGACCCACCGCCAGGTGTAAGGCTGATGGCCAGGCCTTTGCAATAATGGCCCCACTATGCATTCAGCGTGGGTCTCTAAAACAGGAACCCTCCCAGGTTTACTCAAATTCTGATTTTATGATGTTACTACAATCAAATATCCTATCCATTCAGGGAGCATCTCTGGAAAGGCACAGATACACTGCCGGTGGGAGTGTAAATCGACACAATCATTTTGAAACACAGTCTGGCATTATCTAGTTGTTCTAAAATTACACCTGGGATTTAAGTTATAATGTATGCCTGAGTGACTAATGCCATTGAAGAATTCATTACTTACATTTCCCGAGAGACGGGGGCGCACCACACCACGCAGGGGGCAGGAGTAGCTGCAGGGTGTCAGGAGGAGACAGGAGCGAGGGGAAGGCTGAGGCCACGGCCTTTGCTGGAGTTTCCTCAAGAAAGGTAAGGTAAGGCAGGGCAGAGTACAGCTTAGCATCAGCTGGTCTGAATAGTTCTGCCAGGCTTTGGGCTCTGAGGGTGGTCTCAATTTGCCTGGAACCTGGCCCTGGGATGATTTAAGGCAGGAGAGATACAGGCTTGGTTTAATAAGGAGGTGATTGGGGGTATAGACTCTAGATTGGTTGTTTCGTGTATGGGAAATATGCTCCCGGCCAAGCTCTTTGCAATCTCTGCTAATCAGCTACCCTAGGAGGGGCTGGCCCTGGGAGAGGTTTGTAAGGCCCCCAAATGCCAAAACATCAAGAATACAGAAAATAAGAAAATCGTTAATATAGTTGGCCCTGTGATGAATGGATGCCAAACAGACAAACAGAACACTCATCAAGTTGAAGACGTACATCCCTAAGATCTAGCAATTCTCTTCCTACATAAACACCCTATAGAAATGTATGCACCAGGAAAATACCCAAATGTTAGTATCAGAGGGTAATGAAATACTCAGTGGAAGCAGGTAACTAAATTGTGGTATATTCATACCCTGGGATACTAAATGGCAATAAAAATGACTAAACTAGAAATGCACTTAACATGAATGAAGCTCAAAAACAACGTACAGTGAAAGAGGCAAAGACAGAAAATAATATGTACTATGCAGTTTTCTTTACATAAAGTTCCAAAGGAGGAAAAGCTAAACTATAGTGTTTAGGGATATAGAGGTCATCAAACTATAAAGAGAAGGCAGCTGTGACCACCATAAAAGTCAGAATAAAGTGCTTTCCTCTAGGAGAGAGGGGGTTGCTGGGTGGAAGTAAGAGGCAGGCTTCTAGGATGTCCCATCCCTTGGTGTTCATTATTTGCTATTCTATACTTTTCTGTATGTATGTCATATTTAATGATTTTTAAAGAAGTAAAAGAAAAAAAATCTTCATTTACAGTCAAATGTTATTCGTTGGCTGGTAACCTCCCTTTACCAACGCAAAGCCTGCTGCTGTAGTGGAAGCGTGAAAAAAATACCCTTTCTCTAGCAGACCATGACTACTGTAGCATAAAATATGTGTTTATGGAAAATAAATCGATCCAATATTTTTTTCAGTGACACTAAATTCTTGCTTTGTCTTGTCTGCCTGAAGCCAGGCCTTCAGAAATATGGTTCATGGTGTTTGAATTCTCCCTCCGGGGTCATGTCTTCCACAGAGGCATATTTTAAAGCTGCTCCTGGAACCCAGCATTGGCTGGCATCATGACCATATATACTTTTTTATTTTTTTAAATAAGGAGGAATTATAAACTACCTTGAAGTTGGGAGGCAGAGAGATGCATCAAGGGTAATTACATCCTGCCTACTTCAGGGCCCCCTGTGGCTGCAATTGGACATGGTGCCCCTTCTTCATTTCCCGTCCTAAAGCGGTGTGCACTGCTCTGTCTGAAACAGCTGCCGGCCCTCCTCACCCCCTCTCAGGCAGCTGCTCCTTGTGGCTGTGTGAAATGAGTCTGATATCCCTGGCGCCTCAGTACCTCAGCTCTAGGGTCTGTGATACGCTTCGCTGTACAGGTAAAAATTACATGCTCAGAGCTCGAGATTTGCTTTTGGCTGCTGCTTTTGTAAGTACTAAAGATCAGCATTTTATGGGTAAGCTCAAGTTCTCAGGGGGCTCGGAGTGAGAGAGGGGGACATCTAATCAGCTGAGTCGCTTGACTGTTGCCCATGAACCAAAGAACCTCAACCAAAGCAGGTGGCAGGGGAGACGGCAAGTAGTCCCAGGACCACTCCGAAATCTTGATGAAAAGTCTAACTGCATAGCCAAGTGCATGACTCTGGCTCAGCTGGCAAGATGCCTAAAATAAAGGGAGAAGTGTTGCACGTAGGGGCAATAGGGTAAAGATTTTTCTGTTTTGTTTTGTTTTTTGTTTTAAGTTCTGGAAGAATTTACTTAAGTTATTAGATATTATAATGTTAAATTGAGGAAGAAGGATTTTGTAAAAAAAGAGAAAGAAATCCTCTGGGAAAACAAAGAGAGACAGGGATATATAGGAAACAAGAAATTCAAAGAGACACAGAACATAGAGAAAAACAGAGATGGAGACAGATGCTAAAAGCAGAGATAGACTGAAAGAGAGGCAGAAGACGACAGTGGACAGAAACTTTCCTTGTCTTTGTTCATTTTGGGGGTTAGGGTGTCAAAATAGAACTCTCTGCACTCTCCAGATTATCACTGTACTTACACCCATTTAATGACGGTGATGGATTGCATACTTCCCACCAATAGCCTTGTTCTCACTCGCCCAGACAACTAATGGGCTGTAAATATGGTCTTTAAAAACGAAGCCAGGTTTGATGTGGATTTGTGTTCACCTATGTTAATGACATGCCGGAGAAATAGATTAGCTGCTGTCTGCCCAGGACTCCCTGCATTGTGTGTTTACCACTGACCTGGCCAGGCCCAGTGCAGCCGGACAGAGGGCACTGCCCTGACTGTGCAAATCCAGGCTTTTATCATCAAAAGAAATATCTCCAGCGAAGGAGAACATTTATAGCAGGACAGAAAGAGCTCCAGTTATTGTTTGGTAAGCAGTTAGGTCCTAGGGGACTCTTCCAGGCGATGAGCAACTTCAGCTGGAAATAACTAAACAGCTCTAAAGGGGAGGGGCTGAGGAGGAGGAGGGGAATTAATGAGCTCCAAGCAGCAAAAGAGTTACAGCATAATTAACTCCCAGACGGCCTCACTGATGGTTCATCAGTGCTGTCCACCACTCCCAGAGCTTCCTCCTCAGCTAGAATTAAAGTTTAATTTTGTCTCAAAAGGGCATTAGAAAGTCCTGCTCAGTACAACAGGAAGAAATCAATGAACATCACAAAGAAAGGCTCACGATACAGCCGCTCCTGCATGCACGGTTTGTGGAGTGGGATGATTTGAAGGTGCGACTGCTGGGTCGTCTGAAGCAGACCAAAGGAAGTCTGAGTCTGGGCCATTTGGGAGAGAAAATGATGGAAATATCTGCCTGATGCCTGGAGAACCTATTTGTTTTGACTACTGCTGCTGCTATTTTCCTTAAGGTTGGAGCTCGTACGGACTGTGGAAAACCAGTGGCCTGTGCTAAGAAAAATTATTCTCTTCAAGCAACTGGGAGGCCCTGTGATCTGGCCCCCACGTGCCCTGTCGGATGTTGTGGGCTCAGGACAGGGAGACCTATTGTCAGTGGCCTATCTCACATATTTAACACCCAGAGCAGATCATTTTTAATATCTCCTCCTCTATTCAACCAATATCCATCATTAATCTTGAAATAAAATAAAAAATAACATGGCCAGGAAACGCAGTGAAAATTTTTCTTTATTGTACTTTACCTGTATAATCCTGCAAGAAAAAAAGAAACAAACAAACAAACAAAGAAACAAAGAAAGAGTTTGTTATATGTACATAAAAGAAAAAGTCACAATAATTTATTAAAAAGTTTTTATCTACATTGCAGTGTGAACTTTGATCTTTTCTTTACAATATGACATATTCTATTATACAAAGAATTGTCCAGCAACTTCTAAGTAAGTTTTAATAAAACCAAAATATCTACAAAAAGTACAAGTCAGCCAACTATTAAATCATGCAATTGTGGTAATACAGTATTTACTGGATTTAGTCTTTAGTTTTTAAAACAAATAGTTATAATTTGAAAAGAAGAGTACATTTCAATTTTAAAGATATAATTTACATTCAGTAAAATATTGCATGTATGGACTACAATTTGCATTTTAAAATATCACACCCCACAGGTTTTCAGGGTTTCACTGTTTCTAATTTTAAACACAAACACTCAAAATGTTCACATAGGATGACATAAATGAGGTAATTCCAATTTTGTCTCTTTTGTCTTTTGTGATCATAGTTTATTTCAATTCTGTTTGAATGCAAGAATGTACAGTGCAACAGGGTCTGAAGCTCCAGTGATTCCAAGCCATTATGAACAAACCGACTCTTCAAATAAGAGCTTATTCCCGTATAACCAGGGAGTTTCTAGATCAACCCCCCTATAAAACATGTTTATTAAAGGATAAATAATAAAAATATGCTGACTTGAAGCCGATACATAGCATTAAAACTCAATAGTAACCACAGCTATCATTTAACATTTAGATTATTACAATTTTTTTTTCAGGGAAGAGTATTTTATCATGACGTTACTTAAAATGGAGGGCACATGGTGCTAATAAGAAGCAGATCTCATTTTGGTTGGTTTACCATTGTTTTTAAACTCTTTACAGATTTGCACCCAGGTTGCCGGCATGGAGCGGACCTCTCCACTGCCCGGCCCTCCGGAGGCTCCTGCCTGCTATTCTTGCCCAGGGAGGGTCTCAGCAGGGACAGCCAGGGCGCCTCCAGTAACACCCTACTAAGTACGAAAGAGGGAAGGTCCCAGGCACACTCTTACTGAGGTGCCTCTCAAGCCCCCTGCCAAGCATTCTCATTAACAATGGCTCTTCCTTCCTAACAACTCTTCCAGGGAAGGGTTGGAAATGAGGAAAAGCGGACTGTAAGAAGTTAAGTGACTTACCCAGTGGCCTACTCTCATAAGTGGCAGAATCAGGATTAGAACCCAGATGAAGCTGCTCAGGAATGAGGTTCCAGCTACCTTCTGAAGGTGAGCCCCACAGGAGACGGCCCAGTGTTCTGTGTACAAAGGCAGGAAGACACACGAAGGGTTCCAGTGCTCTAAGGAGAACAAACCCACCTCTCCCGGGCTCATTCCTGAATTCCAGTGATCACCCCCTGAACACCAACCCAGTACCAAGAAAGGGCTTTCACCTGGCTCAAGGAGGTAAAGTTTCATTTGAGGGTTTCTGAGCTTGCTTTTTCTTTCTTACTTTTTCTTCCTTTCTTCCTTCCTTCCTTTTCTTTATATTCCCTTTCCTTTCTCTCTCTCAATTTTTCTGTCTCTCTCTCTTTTCTTCTTTTTTATTCCCTTTTAAACCTACTTCCTTCACAACATCTGTATCTTGGGTGAAATTGCTAGAGCTATCATATTTAGTTCCAGAGAATTTTTCGTTTGGGACCTTGCATATTACACATGGCTCCAAAGGGCTCATGGATTCCTTTTCTGTCCTCTTTACTACTAAAGCTTATGGGGAACATCTTATGTCTCTTTCTTCTCCCTGCTACATTAAAAATGGTCATCTAGCTCTCCGCATGGCCAGAGTTTGACCGGGTCTTGCTTACTGGTTAGCATTGATTAGCACTCATTTATAAGCAGTAGAATACCTTCCCTACAGAGCGCATACTGCAATCTCCAGAATCAGACCACAGAAAGCTTTGGATGGCATAATAAGTGCAAGATTTGGGAAGAATGAACCTGTAACCATGTACTCTCTTCTCTCCAATTCCATGGAAAGCTATTTTGTGTCCTTTTGTTTGAGTATGACCAGGGGCAGCAAGTTCAACTCTGGCCATCCCAGACTATGGGGGGAAGGGCTCCTCCCCTCTCACTGTAGGGCATGAATGGTGCAGTGGGAGCTAAGGACAGACCAGGGCCCTGGGCCTGGCACACACCAGAACCTTCTCTGAGCTTCCTGAGGCACGCCCTTGATAGCCTTCATAGCAACAAAACAAGTGAGTAAGGAAGAGAGAGATCAATTGAGTACTTCTTCCATGGCTAGCAGAGGAACAGGTGTCATTACCATAATTTTCATCTTTACTAATTTACCCCATCAAAACACATAGGAAGAGACTAAGCATCTTCATAATAACAAAAATATGTCAGTTGGGATTCAGTGCAGCTACATGTAACAGTAGCCCAAATAAATGACTTGATATACAAGTTTATTTTTCCCCACATAAAAGAGGACCTGAGGTGGGCAGCCCCAGGCTGTAATGGCAGTTCCATAGCCATCAGGGACCCAGATGCTTTTTATCTTTCTTCTCCATCATACTTAGCACACGGCTTACATCCTCAAGGTCACCTCAAGGTCCAAGATGGCTGTTGGAATGCCAGCCATCATCTCGGCTTTCTAAGAGAGGCAAAGGAAGTAGGGGAAGGCAAGAAGGGTAGCTCTCCCAGCTGAGGCAAATTCTTGAAGATTTCTGGAAACTGAGCCAACAACTCCTACTTATGGGAGGCTAGGAAATATATCTCTTTATCTAGGCACATCACCACCCAGAATAAAATCAGAGCTCTGTCAGTGAGGAAGCACTGAGTAGGCATCTAGCAGTCTGCTACAAGCAAGGTACCAGCCCCTGAGCTAATAACTTTATATACATTACCCGGCTTCTTCTCCAAAATACCTCTACTAGCCACATGCTACTAGAGCTAGAGAAGTCTTAGGAATTATTAATCCAGCAACCCAATTTTATTTTAACGGACATTTGAATAGAGCTTTAACATTTATAGAACTTCCCCCTAATCTCATTTAATTCTCAAAAACACCCCCTTGAGGTAAATATTATTCTTAACTTAACTTTTAAGAGGAAGAAACTGAAATCTAGAAAGGTTTAAGTGATTGGCTCTAAGTCATTAGCTAATTAGAGGCAAAACTAGTACTAGCACTCAGATCTCCTGATACCTGGCCCAACTCTTCCTTCCTTCCTTCCTTACTTCCTTGCTTCCTTCCTTCTTTTCTTCCTTCTTTCCTTCCTTCCACTCTCTTTTTCTTTCTCTTTTTTAAAAGAAATTAAAAGCACAGAAAAGTTCAGAGAAAATTACAAATATCTAGCCACTACTCAGAATTAACAGATGATGTTTTTATCATTTTGCTTCAGAACTTTTTTCTTTTAGATTAAAAAAATTACTGAGAAAATTGAAATTCATTTTGTACCCCTCCCCAGCCATATTTCCCTCACTCTCCAGAGATAGTCCATATCTTGAATTTGATGGGTGTCTTCCTAGTCCATATTTCTCTCCTTTAATTTCTCATGTGCATCCATAAATAATATAAAGTTTTTCTTTTTGCAGCTTTTTTTCCATTCAATATGTTTTTTGAACGTTATCCAGGTCAATTCATATACTAATAGTTCATTCGTTCTAATTGCTATGTAGTGTTCTATGATATGATTCTAGTACATTAGTACATTTTATTTATCCATTTCCATTTTCCTGCTATGTATATTGAGTGCTTACTACATGCCAGGAAGTATTCTAAAAGCTTTTTATATATTATCTCAATATTCATATCAAGTCTATGAGGAAGAGATTGTTATAATCCTTGTTGTACAAGACAAGGAAACCAAAGCAAGAGGGAATTAGGAATTAGCCCCAGGTTGAATAGCCGTTAAGTAACAGAGCTAGAATTCAACCCCAGAGGATCTGAATTCAGATTCCCTCCCTTTGGCTTTTGTTTTCTATTACCCAGGCCTAATCCTCAGGCAGCCTCACCAGTACAGCCATATCCATTATTAAAATACTATTATATTATTATAATAACACTCTGCCCCCACCTGCCAGGACCCTGTCCAGCTCTGTGACCAGCATATGTTCTGATTGGTTGGTGCTTGTATCTTATTTTATTGCTAAATATTTTGAAAGTCACTCCTGTTCTATACTGACTAGACACTTGGGTTGTTTCTAATTCTTTAATTAATTATTGATTGATTAATTAATTCTTTAATTCTAATTCTTTACCGCTACAAACAAGGGAACCTAGGAGTGGAAATGCTGAGTCATAGATTATACCCATCAAAGATTTTATTAAAACCTACTGATTGCTCTTAAAAGTTGACTATATTCATGAACTATACTAATAAGCTAATGTAAACTCCCATTCCTCATCAATATGTTATATGATCAAACTTTTCAGTTTTGCAGGTTGTTGGGTATAAAATGGTATCTCCTTGTCTTTATTTGCATTTTGAGGATTACTAGTAAGGTAGAGAGTTTTAAAATATGTTCATATGTTTATTCCCCATTTGGATATACTCCTGTTTGAATTGCCTTCCTTATTGCTCTTTGCTCATTTTTTAAGTAGCTTTTTTTTCCTTTATGTATTTTCTTTTTCTTCATATAGTTTGGACGTCAATCCTTGGCTTATGATATGATATCTGGTACAAATTCTCCCCACTGCTCCCTGCCCCATCCTTCCTGTCTTCTGTCATACAGAAGTTTCTGATTCAATATAGTCAAATTTACAGATCTTTTTCTTTATAGGATGTGCTTTTTGCTACTTTAAAGAAAGTCTTCTTACTCTTGAGGTAGTGGAGAAATTCTACATTTTGTTCTCATTGTCTTATAATTTTGTTTCTTATGTTTATTTTTGTATGTGGTGTGAGGAAGGAATCCAATATATTTTTTTCTCCTTGGAAATTGTTCCAGCACCATTAATTTCATAAGTTATCTTTTCCCCACTGATTTTTTAGCACCACTTTTAGCATAGATGTCCAAGTCATATGTGTACTGATCTGTTTCTCGGTCTTCTGTACTAACTCATTGATTTATTTTTCTATTCCCAGTTTTCTTTCAGTTTAATTCTCTGACTTAAAAATATTGCATGTCTGAGCCTCATGCCTTTTATCTACTCGTATAATTCCTGTTGTCCTGATGCTACACATAAGCCTGAAAGTTTGGTAAGTGCCTGGGAGTTCTTCAGGAAGGTAGGCTAGAAGGCATATGGTCTCTTTGGTTTCCAAGTTGGAGATTTCACTTGCACTGCTGAGGGATCTGGCTGCTTGGAGTGCATTCCTCTGCAGCAGAAGGAAGAAAAAATTCTAAGGTAGTGAGCGAGAAGGAACGAGTTTTGTGTTCTGCATCCACACAGATACTCCTGCTGCTGCTATCTACTCGGGTATCTTCTGAGTCAATGTCAATGACAGCACATTATTCATAATTAATTCTTATTAATTTAAGTTGACCAAATATCCCAGGTTTTGATAACATGAGTATATAAAAAAGACTGAAAAAAATCCAGTTTCAGAGCTTAGGGAATGAGGCAATTTTTAAAATCACATTGCTCTTTGTAAATAATCCTATCCATACTACGTGATGATCTGTAGTTCACAGTGCTTTACAGCATTTGGGTATCTGTGTATATTACATTTGTGGTTTAGAGTGGCTCCGGGAAAAGGGCTCCTCTTGCACAGTTACACACACCTTCGGCGGAGAACGTGAGGAGGGATCCATGTCCTGCACACAACACCCTGAAGTAAAGTAGGGTAGAAAAGCAGTAGATCACTCACAGCACTCTTGCATTTGACTGTGGCTATTCTCTCTGCTCTGCCTTGGAATCCGGTTTCGGCCCAGAGGACAGTGGGAAGGGGCAGGAGGGGCAGTCCAGGAACTGGTAGTTCCTGGAGCCCAGCTTTGGACCGTCGCTCCAACCCAACCACAATGGTTACAAATATGAGTCATTATTCTTAGTCAATATTAAGAAGAAGATCATAGGCAAGTCTGACAAAGTGCTTTTTAACTCAAACCACCAGCTTTATTTTTCATATACTATAAATCATAAAGTATCTGATCTGTCAAATTTTAAAACGTCTGCAGAACACTCCCACATGGCAGCTTCGAGAAGATGCCACAGTTCAATCAGAAGATTGTTTACGATATTACAATATATTTTTCCACAGACAATTTGACTTTTCCTGGGGGTGGAAGGTGGGGGTGGGAGTTGGGGAGGAACAATTTCTAAAACTTGCTGACTCTCTGGTTCTGCTGGTGAGTTGGCATAAAATATGGTTATCAAAATAGAGCCAATGTTAGGAACTCACAATCCCCATCATTTTACTCCCTTGCCCCTGTCTGTTCCCAAGTGAAATTTTATACAAGAGAGACCATTTTTATTCTTTCAAGAAAATACGAGGATATTTCTGATTTTTAGCCTCTAATTTCTATAATTAAAATTATATAATACTCATATAAAATTTGAATAAAAAGGCAATCACCTGTATACACAAGGATATTTACCTTTGAAAATATGTTTCTCTCTTGCATTAGAGCTGACATGGCTCTTCTGGTCTTCATCAAAAAAAAAAAAAAAACAATTGTTTTTCAAAAGGAAAATAATCCAGGCTACCCATTCATTCAAAACAAGTTGAATGGAGGATGAAATGAGAACTCCACCTTCTTACTTAAAACCATATTGGAACCTCCCTGGAACATTGTCCTCTGGGGCCATGTCTAGGGATCACATTTTAGGTAAAGCTGTGTTTTAACAAGATTTTCCCTCTTTTTCCAGTAACAAACTGCCTTGGACAGAGTCCAAGCCTAAAATGCCACGCATTGTATTATGCATAATAGCAAGTCATGTTTATGCAAGGCCCTGGTGCAATTGTTTATAAATTGTTTTTTCACTTTATTCTATTTCTTAACATGCAGACTTGACTGGCATGCTTACATCAATTGCTCATTTTTTTTCTTGCTTTGTTGTGGTTGTACGTTTTAATGAAAACTCTTTCTCCTGAAAGACGTCCAGCTCCATGCCGGATCTATGGAATCTGTAGGTTTTCTTTCTGGAATATAAAACAAGACTTGGATTCAATTGGCCAACAAATACATTTGCTAAATGAGGCTTTCCTCAAATGTCACTCATTCATTCAACAGGTATTTACTGAGCACCTCTTGGGCTCCAGGCATTGTGCATGTCTGTGAATGCGATAGTGGATGAAACAGATGCGCGGGACCCTGCCTGCCTGGTGGTTAAACGGAGGGAGGGACCATAGGGCACTCTGGTAGAAACTAGTGCGGTGGAGAGGACTGCTTCTTAGAAAAGTTGAGGGAAACCTCCTGGGAGTCATTTAAGGCCAGTCCTAAATGATGAGGGGGACCCAACCATCCAAAGAGACTAGGGGAGCGTGTCAGCTGAAGAACAGCAGATGTGAAGGTCCTGTTAGGCCATCTGCCCTCGCCATCTCCGGCTTTCACCCCCTGGCCAGCCTTCACAGGGCAAGCCCCGTCCTTGTCCCCGAAGAAGGCTTCCTGCGCACCCTCGTGTGGGCCCCTCTCCCACGACCTCCTTCCTGCAGCACTCCACGCGGACCTGCCCACTCCCACGCTTACCACGAAGCCACATGCTGGGCTGTACTGTCCCCAGCTGGTTCCTGTGGTTAAATTTGCCCTCCCCGCCAACAAGTTTTGTAAACCCACTGAGGACAGAGGGCATGCACCCCGTTTGCACCCCGAACCACGTCTATGCGCCGGAGCGGAACTGACGCGGGTGGCGTGGAAACGACCTGGAGACGCAGCCCGGCGGGCACCTGACCGCCCTGGCCTCTCCGCTTCTGCTCACAGGAGACGAAATGCAAATAGATAGGCCCCGTCTCTCTCTGTTCTATTTAGCATTTATATGACACCTTTCAGCACAGAGAAATGAGTAAGTGGAACCAGAAGTGGCTGTTCCATGTGCTCAACCCCCGGCTCGGCATCTGGTCCCCACCTGCCCCCACAGCCCTCCTCCCCAAGGGGCCAGCTGCGCCCCCACCGCCTCACTTGCAGCAGAGCCCGCCCGTCCCACGGAGCCGCGCTCTGCTCAAAGAAAGCATTGTCTGTGCTGAGGGGAGAACGCGGGTAGCACATTGCAAATCTGAGCTGTTCCGTGATAGATGAGCAATGAAAAGCGTCCTGACATCATGAAGGTGTTCCCGAACGTGCTGTCTGTTCCAGCCCCTCCCGCGTGCAACTGTGGGAAGGCAGAATTGCTTGCAGGGGAACCCAAGCCTGGGTTAGGACTCACCATATTAGGTCATTCCAACACCGTGGGGTTTTTCTAGATTCTGCCAGTTGGGGACACGGATATTTCATAGAAACTCTACACTGGCGTTTCTGCAGTCTTAGAAGGTAGGGCACCTGAAAACACACTTCCCTTTTAACTGCTCAAAGTACTCCTAACAGTTTGAAGCAGTCCCTCAGCACTACCTCCTGCTGCAGGTTCTAGAAGCCATCCCCCAAGTTCCGGGACATCTGCATCTGAACAGGCCCCTCTGTGGAACCCACACCACATCCTCCTGGCTCCTCCGGACTCCAGCACTGACAGGGAGTTGGGGACAGGCCAGCTGCTGAGTGATAGAGCAGCTTATCTGACATCTATGAGATGAAATTTGTCGGGGTCAGAAAAAGCATCTCTTTAAAATTTTTTTAAGAGAATCTTAAAAAAACTCTGCCTGGAGAATGAAAAGCAGCCCTTTCCCCTTACCTACTGATGTTGTGGAATCCCAAGTTTCTAGAGAAGAACCTGAGTGTTGGTCAGCAAAAGCAGTAGACGGGCTGGATTCATTTCCTCAGGGCTCAATCACCGCTAATTTGCTTGTGGGGCCCCCAGCGGTCATTGGGGTAGAAGAGGTTACATCACTTCACAACAACTTAGGTGACAACATCCTGGGCTCTGTCCCCACAGGGGTGTGCTTATTGTGCCTGTTTCATAGTAACAGGCATGGTTTGCTGGGACAGTAGCCTTTGCAGTGACTGGAACGTGTGCTTCAGAGTCAGACGACACGGCTACAAATCCTGGTTCTGTCTCTTAGTAGCCATTCGACTTTGAGCAAGTCACGTAGCATCTTAGTTTCCCCATCTGTAAACCAGGGGGAAAAGATGGCACCCGTCACACAAAATATGATGAGGATCAAATGACGGCAAAAGTAAAGTACTCAGCACAGTGTCTGGCACATAGGAGGGGTGTAATGAATATTTCCTGTTTATTGCAGACCTACTTAATATGTCCCACACTGAATTAGGTGCTTTATTTAATTCTGTAATTTAGCCCTACAACAACTGTCAAAGGCAGAGCCTGTGGTTCCAATCACTATGGTATACTACTCACCTTGTTACCCTAAGAGAAATATTTGCATGTCGTGGCTATTCCCACCTGCAATTTTCCCTTGAAAAATTGCTCCAGGATGGGTACTTCCTAAGGGGAAGCTTTCTCCATTAGTGAGACAGGAGGGGAAATGTAAGGGCAAGCCTTGACCCACCATTACCAAGAAATCAACTGTGGAAGTGAGTCATCTATCTCTCGCCACCGGGCTGGACTTGGTGATTAATGGGAGACATTTAAGATTAATACACTTTCTTGTTTCAGTTCTGAAAATTAAAGATCTTGGAAATATGAGCCCAGAGAATAAAGGAGGGTGGGAAGGAAGTAGAACAATATTCTCTTTCTAGTTACCTGCTTTCAAAGATGCAATCCACTTCTGCCAAAATTCAGAGAATTGCCTGTCCCTGGCTAGGTCATCTTGCTTTCCTTTTTTTCCCCTCCTCGCTTCTGAAAGGACATTAGTTCCAGCCAAAGTGGTTATCATAGATCCTTAGCACAGTTTCCAAGTTACCAAATGAAACAGTGGAACAATTGATTGTACTGGCACATGGCAACAGCAGGAGATAAGGGAAGAATATCTAGGCCCAAACAGCTATTGTTGCTGCATTTTTTTTTCAAAGCATGAGTGCACAGGCTGTGCTGGCCTGAGCCCTCAAGATTCTTGAGAAAGAGAAGATGCCTCAGATACAGTCTTATTGAGGCCAAGCTTCTAGGAGCTCAGGCCCATCCCTGTCACCTTAGCAGAACTAACACTGCCTCACCCTGAGATGGGCTCTCAGACCCAGCCATTAAGCCCCAAATGTCACCACTGGAGTTAGGCCACCTACATGAGCCTGGCTGACATTTATTGAGCACTTTCTACTGTGATAAAAGTGCTTTGCAGACTTCCATTTAGATCTCAAAACAGATGCATTTAGAAAGGGACTTTTATTTTCTGATTTATAAGGCTAAGGAAGCAGAAGCCAAGAGATCTTGAGAACCTCACCTGCAATTGCACAGTTGGTAAGTGGCAGGGCCAGAAGCTGACCCCCAGTCTTTGTCTTTGACCTTAAACCCATTGCTTGAGGATGGGGGAAAGAAAAGGGAAGCTCAGAAAGTGAGGAAAAGACAGAGACAAAAGAAGAAGGTGTGGTGTAAGACCCAAACTCAAAGCTCAATAATATGTGCTGCCCTGACATCTGGAAAAGTGTGGCAGGCCTCAAATTGCCCACCCACAAGTTCCCCTGCCTACTCTGCTTTGTGGATAAGGTCCTCTAGCCAAACATCCTCTTGCTGAAAGAGGCCTGGTACAGTCCCCGCTTATACCTGAGTAGCAGGTTTCAGCTTCCTGCTAGACCAGGGAATTATTCAAATTAGCCAATCACATCCTCCCTCGGGAACTGGGTACCACCTCTCTCTTTGGATACTATAAAGCTTGCCTCCTTCTGCTTGTTCACTCTATTCTCAAGTGCAATGCCCATGTGGCCCTGCATGGCATGGGGTGTCCTACTCCCCTGTGCTGTGAGCATATGTAACGAATAAATGCTGTGGATCTCATCTGTCCAGTGCCAGGAGTTCTGTTTGCCATACCCTTGACCCCAGGGCAGGAATCCCTCCCTCATCAGTGAGTGAAGAGGAAGTGATGAAAACAGAAGGGAAACAGACAAAGAGGAGAGGGTGAAGGAAAGGAGTTGACCCTGAAGTGGTCCATCCACAGATTCGGCCACAGGGGTACCACGTGGATCAGGAGATGGTCCTGTGGTTAAGAGAGCAGATCTGGAGACAGAGAACCTGGATTCAAATAATTTCTCTACCACCTTCTTTAAGTATGACCTCGGGCAAGTTACTTAACCTCTCTGTGCCTTCATCCCTTCTCAGTAATGTGGGGATGGATATAGCACCCACCCATTTAGTGTGAGAATTAAATAGAATATCCATGTGTAGCCTGTTGGCAAAGGACTCGGACTTAGCAAAGGCCAGCTGTCATTAACATCCTAAACCTCTGTGCTCCAGGATCACTCTTCCTCCTAAATCTACCAAAGAACTCAATTGCCTTTCCTCCACTGGCCAGCCAGCTAATATCTACCTGATTTCTGCAACACTATTTTTGGAATTGTTGACTTCAATATTCCTAAGAAATGTCTCTAAATCTTGTGTACCTAGTTAACAACTTAAGAACCTAATCTGCCTAAAACCTCCATAGTGTTTACATGAGAAGGATGACGGCGAAAGTTATTCTTAGAGGTTTTCAAGTGACTAGGAATCAGCAAACATGTTGTAAAGCTGGAGCAGA
Source organism: Lemur catta (assembly GCF_020740605.2). Taxonomy (NCBI): domain Eukaryota; kingdom Metazoa; phylum Chordata; class Mammalia; order Primates; family Lemuridae; genus Lemur; species Lemur catta. Next base: position 47,007,154 of record NC_059139.1, read on the forward strand.
GTCTACTGGGCATTAATGTTTCAATATTTATTCACCAATAAGAGCTCACATTTATTGCATGTTTACTATGTGGCTGGCAGTCACTGTTACACGCATTTACATGCATTCATTCATTTCATTTGCACAGCAACCCTTGGAGGTAGATACTAGCATTGCCCTAATTTTGCAGATGAGGAAATCAAGGCACAAAGAGGTTCACCAACTAACTCAAGGTTCAGATATTCTGTTTAGCTGATCTAGGGCAAGGGCCCAGGCAATGGTCTATTTTTAAAGTCCCCCCAGTAAGGTCTCGTGTGCTGCCAAGGTCAAGAAGTGCTTCACTGAGCCTGCACACTGATCCTGTGATCCCATAAGCACACAATGCCTTGCACTGTGAACTGTTTCCTACAAATGTTTTCTGTCTCCAATTAGATTATAAACCCCCAGGAGTGGAAATGCTGAACAGGGACAATGTCTTATAATAATTTGGAATCCGTCCCTTCAGCACTGGCACCACTGTACACCAGAGCAGGCACTCAGTACACTTGAAGTCTACGTGCTTGGATTGTGCACAGTGATTGTGAACTTCTGCTGTCCAAGGCAGGCACTATTCTAGGTGCTTTACCTCAGTTTTTCCTTTATCCTAAGAAGAAGGTGTTATTATTATTATTCCCATTTTATAGATGGGGAACAAAGGCACAAGGAGGTTAGATGTGCAAGAATAGTAAATGCAGAGCTTTGTGGTAGACAGTCTGGCTCCAGAGCATGGTCCAATCCAAAATGATATAATGAAAGGTAAAGGGAAGGGAGAGGGAGAGAGAGGAGAACCCATAAACAGAAAGATAAAGCGAAATAGAGAATTCCAAGTTATAAAACAAATTTAGTATCCGTTTGCTAGGATGGCTGCCACAAAGTACCATAGACTGGGTGGCTTAAACAACAGAAATTTATTGTCTCACTGTTCAGGAGGCTAGAAGTCTGTCGGGGAAAATATATCTTTTCTTCCCATCTTAGGTTCCTGGCTGAGGCCCCTATAAGAAAAGACAGATTAACAAGAGAAATGCATAACAAATTTATCTAGTGGAAGCTTTACATGGCTTGAGAAGCTTTGGAAATGAAGACCCAAAGAAAGAGGGAAATCTGTATTTTTATGCTAAGTTTGATGGCGATGTGAGCAGTTGTGGAGTGGTGTGGTTGGACACAGGGGTGTGACCCAGTGATGATAAAGGGGGGGACTCAGCAAGACCTGTTCATTCAGATTCTTCTCTGTGTCCCTGTGTCTTCAGAGATAAGGATGTTCCTTTCCTCTAGGTATAGGAAGGGCACTTTCCACATGAGGGTCTTACAACCTACTTCAGGGGAAGGTCAGAAAATTCTTTCCAGATCTTATGACCTGCTTCTGGGGAGAAGGGTGAGGGGAAGGTGAGAGTGGATTTCTGCTTTTGCTGTTTTTTCAAATGCCAAGGTGCTATATTTGATGTTCAAAGATTTGTGCAGCCTTTGACTTTTTTGGCATGTAGGAGCATCTCTATTTTCATATTCTATGTGATGTTCTCCCTACGTGCATCTGCGTGTCCCCACATTTCCCCCTTTTAAAAGAACACCAGTGACATTGGATTAGAGGGCACCCTAGCAACCTTATCTTAACTTGATTACCTCTGTAAAGACCCTCTCCCCACATCCAGTCACATTCTGCGGCACTGGGGATTAGGACTTCAACACATAAACTTTGGGAGGACACAATTGAACTCATAACACAAGTCAAGAACCCCACGACGTGTAGGTTAATAAGTCAGAGTTCTACAGGTACGGGAAGGAAAAGACCCCCAAGACTTGGAGCTGCCAAGAGAACACTCCAATAAATTTAGCAGAGGTGGGTCAAACTTCAACAGAGGCCAGGGCAGTAAAGACCACGCTCAGGCTGCCTCTGGCACTAAGAATGAGTGGTCACCAAATGATTACCAGCTTTTCCTGGCAATGCCTGGGCCCCTGGATTGCACAACTCTCTCATCAATGAAAACCAATAAACTTAAAAAAAAAAACTAAACAAACAAAAAAAAAAAACCCACACACACAAAAAAGAGTAACCTTATGTTGTCCATGAAAAACCTCAAAAAATGTCAACAAGTGCTGAGTCAGGAAATTCTCCCCTAATAGCTTTTGTTGGAAACATTTAACATTTCAACATTATCTCTTCTTTTCTTTCAGACAGCTCCTGGGAGTATTCAAGTGCAACAATACCATCATTCAGGCTTCTGGTTCCCAGAGGACTGCCTCTGAGCCACGGCCAACACACACCCTGATAGTGTCGGAGCAGCTCACACACCCAGGGAGTGGATTTCCTCCAGCCCTTCTGAGTTGCGGGATTTGTATCTGATACACAGTGTCTTGTTGCCGTCTGGCCACCAAAAAGAACACTTGGTTGATCCTATCCCCTGGGTGGAGACTGTCGAGAGTTTCATCTTCTCTAGTTTCATCTCTGGCTGTGGCCAAGAAATTCCAAGGAACCTTCACAGGGGGCCTTCCAGTGCCACCTAAACACTGAAGGTAACCGTCACATCCCAGGACAAGAGTTCAGCTAAAGGCTGGACCCCCGCAGCTAAGAAAGGGCCACAGCAAGACTTCACCTCCTCTCACACCTCAGTCATCCTATTGGGGTCCCAGGTCACTCTGATGTCACAGCCTCCCTGTGCCAGCTGCTACCCCATGAGGCTGGGCTCCTGAGCACCTATCTTGTTTCTTCATTTCAGCATCTCACTGGGTGAAGTGGCCACTTCCTTCTGAACCAAGCAAGTAAACAGGGAGTCAGAGGGGCCTGGCCTGCCACGTGCCCTTCCGCAATGACACACCATCTTTCTGGTCAGAGAAGAGAAGCAGCAGAGCAGGAAATAGCAAAGGAAATAGAGGCACAGTCCCCTCCTCATCAGTCTCAGCCCCAAAGACACAACCCACCCCTAAAAAGGGATTCACAAACTCCCGGGCTGGCCTTCAGCAGGCCTTCATCTGGCAAAATCCATCCTTCCTTGGGCGGAATCAAAGAACCCATTGTTCTCCAGTTTGTGCTGGAAAATAATATGTACAGAACAAAAGATGAGCCAGTGCCATGGGTGATCTTTGGCCACACAATCACCGTGCTAGAGTAAATAACGCATTAATAGACGTTGATTAGGAAATGATATGTTAACTGTCCAAACATCATGAGGTCATAGTTCCCAGATGTAGGCATGAAGGAGGAGGCTGAGCCGGTGACCTTTGAACTTTCAGCATGAGCAGAAAGCTTCGCTGGAAACGCCACAGGAAGAGCAGGGCTCACCATCCAGAAGACAAAGATGCCAGAGCACAGTGCCTGCAGTGGCTGCCAACAACCGGAACCAAACCAGAAGGGCTGGGGACACTGTGTTCCCGGCCTTACTCCTATGCAAAACTGAGAGTTTTCACATTTCCCATCGTGAACCATATGAATGCCCTCATTGCCTGTGGAGAGAGGGGAGGGAAACAGATTCCTGCTGAGCACCTGCTCACATGCACGGCCTCACTGACTGCCATCTTCCTACCAAGAGAGGACAAGTGACTCCTACCTAAGGACCAGTTATCAAACCAACACCCATTTCCCTTGCAAAAGGATGTTCAAGTATGAATTAAGGCCAAGGAGGAGCATACCTACTTTGGTGTTAGGCTATACGTGAGCACAGAATCATTGACAGTATAACCAGGTTAATGAACTGATGGGGGAACAGAAGGAAATCGGTTTATCTTCCCCCATCCCAAGCTCTGTGAGAGTCCTTCTTCCTCACCTCGCTAAGATATCCTGGATTCACACCACAGCTTTCTGGACTGCTTCTACTTATAAGAACAGTTCTCATTATGGTAGCTGAGAGCCTTTCAGGCTTTAAAAAGTCTCAACCAAGTCAAAACTTCTCTCTCACTCCACACTGACGCTTCCTTCTTCCTGCAGCCGAGGCCTGGCTCTGCCTGGGTTGGTTCGAGAGAGGCGAGGCAAGTGGGACTGCTCCCACTTCTTCTTACTGATCACTACTCTTCCCCAGTGCTGGGTCTTTCTAAGTCAGAGCAGGGGAGAAGGGACTAAAAGGAGCCTGGGTTTCTTGCTTGGTGGTAGTTTTAGAAGGAACCTCGAGACTAGGAGGTTCTCTGTGTTGGAGGCATTCAAACCCTGCTATGCCCTTGGTTCTTTGAGGATGCCTTATAGGAAGTTTCTTTTTACACAATTCCATAATATGGTTGAAGAGACTCTGGAAGATCTGTGTCCCTGCCCCCAGCCTCCCACTTTGAACCTTTGCCCTCACAGGGAGCCCTCTTGCTCAGGATTCCCTGAGACACACAGGCATGTATTTGGCCTGCAGGAAGCTCACACTTACTGCCACATCACACGGTGGGGAATCGGGCTGCCCACTGCCATCCTGTCTCCCCGCCCTGCGGTGCTGGGTTACGCCATCTGCCTCCCAGCTTCTGAGTGCTCCAGGCAAGCTCTGGGCTTTAGGTTCACATCAGCCCCCAAACTCTCAGGGATACACAACCCTCTCCCAAGGCAGTGGGTGACCCTCTGCTCTTCTGTAGCCTTCAGCCAGCCAGCCAGGGAGCAGAGCCCCGCTCCCCTTCTTGCAGGCCCCCGCGAACGCTGCAAGAGCCAGTGAAGGCAAGAGCCAAATAGAAGTCCACATGTCAAATACTGCAATATTTAAAAGCTACAAATCAAGTTAAAATTATTATTAAATAAAATAAGTTCTAGCCTCTTACCTTGACAAATATACCTTCTTGATGGCCTGGAAGGTCAGTTTGAATTTAGAATTTCCAGTCGCCCTGGAATTAGAATCTGAGAGAGACACCCCTCCAATCCCCAGGCCCTGGCCCTGGCCAGCAGGCTGCGTACTTCCTCTTCCTACCCCAGCTCCATCCCACACCATGAACCAGCAGCATGTGCATGTGGCCACATGAGCTGCACATCTACGATCCACCCACAGCCCCCCAAATCTGCTGCCCTCGGCCATACTCAGGCCCAGAGCCAAGCAAAGGCCACTTGGGTGGGTGGGCCCCAGACAGGTCTGAGCAGGCCCTGGAAGGAGACACATCCTGGGAGTCCTAGATGCCTGCAGTGGTGGGAAGGGAGATGCACAGGCTTCAGGAAGACATGTCCCCATGACCCCTTCACCCCAGGGGCTACCTGCTCCGTTGGGAATAGTGAGCTAGCTGGAGGATCCCAGAGAACATCTCTCTCAAATGCAGAGGGCATGGCAGCGATGGCACTTGAGGGCACTTGGCTCTCCCTTACCTGACTTGAGGGGGCCCTATGGGAAGGGGAGAGCAAATGCCATGGCCCCGTCCCCAAAAGCCCTCGGCTCACTACCCCACAACTCCCCTTTCTATGAGTCTGAATCTTCTGCTGGTGTAGACTCTGTGGGATGGCGAGGTGAAGGGCAAAGGGCCAGTTTGGCCTCCCTCTGGGGGGCGGCTGCTTTCTTCAGACTGTGGGGACACATTGCCCACTGTCCTCGGCTCTGGGGCGTTAGCCAAAATCCAGAGACATCCAGTTCCGTCAGGTTATAGAACAGACACATAGTCCTAACATGACAAGGATTTTCAGTTACGCAGGAGTGTTTCACACGCCCACATTTTAGCACTCTGTCAGGAGGGAGAGAGCGAGTGTGTGGTTCACATATGGGCAACTTTAAAACCAGGCGCTATCGTGCAGCAAGAATAAACTTAGGGAAACGTGTCTGCACTGACACAGGAAGGAGACACCAAATCCCTGCAGGGGAAACTCCACGGAGACTTTGGAAGAGAATGTCCATCTGGCTTCCCATTTTCTTTTCAGTTTCTCACTGAAACTCTATCCCTGGTGTTTGAAAATCCAGGCCTCCTCCCCCAATCCATGACAGCCTCTCCCACCCAGATCCTGTTCCTGACACTTGCCACACTGACCACAGTGGACACAATGTGGCCCTAATCTACACCTGGCAAACACCACTGAAAGGAACCCCTGCCACTCCCACTTCTGCCCCTGTAGTACCTTCCTGCAATGTCAGTTCCAACCCACACTGGACTCCAGTTCACCAGGTCATCTTGGAGTGGGCACTTTGTGCCGCTGCTCACTCTCGAGAGGGTCAAGTCCTTTGGCTGTTCCTGCCCGAGAGCTCCAGCCTTGCACTGGTCTTGGTTCTCCTAGCCTTTCCACGTTGATACGGAGCTATTTATTTGACCCATTTGTGTCACTCCCTTTATGACACCCAGCGTCAGTCTCACCAAAGCAGCTGGGTCAACCTCTAGAGTTTGTGATATCACACAGGACACTCCAGGACACAGGCCAAGATAGGACTCAGCTCTGCAATTTACTAGCAGTGTAAACTTTAGACAAGTCACACAATCCTCTGAATTCTTGTGATAAGAGGATATGAGTACTTTGCTGTGCTGTGAGTATTTTATCCTCAGGCTTGAGCAAGGTGTATTTGAAAGTGAACTGAAGACCGTAGCATGTAACATGTACTGTGTAATTATTATTATTACAATTGCCCCTAACAGTGCTTGTCTATTCTCTTCCCGTGCCCGCAGGGGTGCTGCATCCTTCAGCCAAAATATGCCCATCCCTTCTTGGACACCCTGCTCAAAGCTCAAGAGGTTGTCAATTCATTTTTCTTCTTGGCACCTCTGCAGAGGGAGATTAGTACAGTGAATGCCATCCCAGCCCTGCTTCTTCCACCGTGATTTTCCCAGGCATGCTGTGGACAATCCCAGCCTTTTTGCAGACCCCCTGTTAATGCCAACCTCAAATGGGGTGATCGAAGGGCTGGGCCCCAGAGAGCAGTCCCACGCACATGGACACACCCAGGCTGTGCTCCTTGGAGGAGCAGAGAGGTCTGCAGCAGAACACCCCACCTCGTGTTCACCCCATCCTGTGCTCCCGGGAGGCAGGTGGGAACCGAGCACAGGGGGACAGGCAGTGGCTCCAGAGTGACAGCAGCCAGCTGTGAATAAAAGAGCAGAGCCCGGGATAGGCACCTCATTCCTCCCCCACAAGACTCTCACAGACCACTCCGGGGACAAATTCCCAAGGATGTTGCATTTTCCGCCTGTCTGGACAAAGCCTGGCAGGAAGGAAACCTTTCAGTGGCTCCAGCTTGATGTTTCTGGGCTCTGGGCTTTTTTCCTTACTCTGATCTTTCCCACGCAAGAAAAGGGGGCTGCTGGCCCGGCTCTGAGGATCTGGCCGGTTTGTGATGCAAAGCGGCTTAGTCCCAACTGCAGAAGCCCTGGAGTGCCAGAGGGGGCTGAGGGAAAGGAAGATAGAACTGTTTATCTTTCGAGAAGCCCAGAGGGCAGAAACAGTCAGAAGATTAGCCTGGCCAGCTTTGCTGCCAGGGATGGGTGGCAGGATGGGAACCCGCCTCCCAATGTGGCCATGAATCAAGGTTTTAAAACTTTTACAGACATTTATCTGTACTCCTCAAAGTAGCTTCAGGGGAAGAAGAGTGAGTGACAGTTTAATCTTTCTTTCCTCGATAATTTTTATTTCCTCCTCCTGAACCACCCCCTCTCCCCACCCTCCCTGCCTAGAAAATCCATCTGGTGTCACCAAGGGCCAAGCAGTGGTCCGTGAAAAACAGCTGGAGGCCCCCACCGCCAACGCTGGCGGGAAGAGCCTTGGGAGGATCGTCTGAAACTGCAGCCACTTGGCCGGCTTCGGGGCAGCGGTGGACGTGCTGGAGTGGAGGGGACGGGGGTGGAGAAAGACGACGAGATCCGGGACAAAGTGAGCTGGCCTGGAATCATGGAAGGGGACGCAGCTGGCAGAAATGGCCAAAGCACACAAGAAGAGCCAAAGGGATGAGCCTGCCTGCCCAGGAAAGAGAAAATGGGAGGAAAAAAAGGAGGAGCAGGAGGAAAAGAAAGTTCTAGAAATGAAGGGGAGAAAAAACAAGACAAAGGCTTGGGATGAGAGGAGTTAAAAGGAGTATGACATTAAGAGAAGCAGGAAGAGAGGGAGGGAGAAATCTCCAAATTACAAACGAGTTGTCTCCTAGAAAGTTTCTTGCGATAGGTAAGTTTAAAACTAAAAACCCATCTCCATTTAGAAGATTGAATCCCAAGTCAACTAAGTTCCTAATGCGACCCACAAGGCAGAGGGGACTTGCACGCCCCTGAGAGCGAACACTCCCTTCAGACGTGTACCCTGGCTCCTCACTGACAAAATCTTGGGGCCCTCAGCCCTGCCTGCATGTTAGAATTTCCAGGGAAACTTTTTTAAGGTACCTATGCCTGTTTTCCTACTTAGACTGGTTTAATCAGAATCTCTGGTGGAGGGACTCACACAGGGTTTTAAAGCACAAGGAGGTAATTTTCATGTACAGCCAGCATTAACAATCACTCTAATGCAACTTACACTGTAGTGTTTAGCTCTACGAGGGGCAAAGTGAGCTTTCTGCTCTTGGCGAATAATTGTTTCAGAGGAGAAATGTGTTTAAATTTTAACTCCAGATGGCAGGCACAAACCAGCACCCACACCCTGCAAAGCTCACTCAGCCACTGGAGGTGGGGCGCAGAAGCTTCTCCCGCTGGAGTCCCCATGGGAGTCCCCATTCTGTTCCCAGTGTGGGAAACTTGTTTACAAGTCAGGGAGTCTTATTCGAATTTAGTTAAAGCCGAAAACAAAACGTATCAACAATAAATAACAGAGGGGTAGGGGCTCTATAAGAAATAGCAGAACCTTCGAGTTAATAAATAAAGAAGACACATGCCTGGAAATGAAGTTGAAATGTGGCTTAACAATTCCCTACTAGGAAATCTGCTGTGCCAAGATGTCAGGGAAACTGGTTTATAAAGCTGTGTTAACTTGTGTTAGAGCTGCCAGACATAGCGAGATCATTCCAATCAAACCAATACAGCCATTTCTCCCAGGGAAAAAGGAAAAAGAAGACTGAGCGTGAGCACTGAAGCTTTGAGAAATTCTGCAATGTGGGGAGCCATTGAAGGGATTTCACGCAAACGTCCACGGTCCGCACACCCCACCCACGTGCCGGCAACTGAAGGATTAGGTCCCACTTCCTACAGATCTCTTGCAGATACGCACATGGGAAGCAGGATGCTGCTTGTGAACAAACACCCCAGGAGACAGTTGGCAGCAACACAAAGCTTCGTGAAATCCTTAAAGCCAACAAGACAGAACAGAACAGGCCAGAGGGTACAGCCAAAAACCTGTTGTTTCTTCACCTCTTCCAGCATCACACAATATAAAGTCACTCAAATAGCTGAATTACACAAGCCACAGCCTAGGGAAGATTATGTAAATGGAGCCAGTGTCTGGTGGCAAAGCAGGTTCCCCTGAATTCCCTTCTAAAGGGGCTCTCAGGGGACCCTGGTGCCCAGCTGATGGGCCCTTGTGGCTGCACAGAACAGAGTCGCACCTGGCCCTTGCTGGGTTCTCCCACCGTGAGGGTGGCCATCCCATGAGCCAGTGTGGGAGAGGCCTACCACCTTCCTTATTCCAATTAGGAACAGAACAACACGCTGTTATACCCAAATTATTTGAATTCTTTTGTAAGGTAGCCACAGTTTTGTAAGCCAGTTACCCAGAAAGAGGATTAATGTAGGGAGGAACAAGGGAGATGGTAGCCCAGCCAGGGGAGAATTGGGACATGCCCCAGGATTCAGAGTAGCTGTAGCAACACTCTGGGCAAAGCAGCAGCTCCAGGGATCTGGTCTTCTTGTCCTTCAACAGCATGGGCCGCTGCTGCTGTTATGGGATGTCAGCCACTCTCTGCTCAGGTTCTACAGCTTCTGCAACAACCTTGTCTGTCTACTTCATGGCTCCTGCCTTCTCACGGCTTGTGTCCCCCATGGCAGCTGCTTACTTGTCCTCTCTATGTGCCTTATCTTCTGTACAACCCTAGAATCTGACATGCAAATACTGTCACTAAGACAGAGACACTCATTAGTTCAGTTAATGGCCATTCTGTATGGAGCTTTCTTACTAGACGGGAATCTCACTGCAGCCTCGTGCTGGCTGCTTTTGAGTCAGGCACCACCCTCTGGTCCAAACTGCTAAGTCCAGGGTAGAACAGGGACACTGTGCAAAGCATGGCAACCCATGCATAAGGAATTCCCTGTGGCTTTGTTCAGGGGACCCTGGGCAGCCAAAACATCTTGTCCAGGACAATGTCAGCCTCCCTTACCCTGCCACTCAGCTTCCCTTTCACAAATTTAAGCTGTGAACTTTCCTGGACAGCACACTGAAGGTTGCATGAGCAAAGCATTACCATGCGGAAAAGAAGTCGAAGAACTTTCTAAAGCCAAATGCCAAGGATTCTGGTTTCACATATGATAAAGTTGAAAATTGCTATGGTGAGGTTGAATGAGGCTCAAAGGGAAGAATAGACTTTTAGAGAATAATAGCTAACAGTTATCGAGTGTGGGTCAGGCTGTGGCCCAGGACTTAAGCACTCAACTAGTATTAACTACTATCCCCAAGTGACATTCTGACATCATGTGGGGCAGTATGGCAAACCCGTTTGTTGGCTAACCCCTAAGCACTCCCAACCTCTTCTCCCCTAACCACTATTACAGAAGCTGACAACTTCCAACTTCCCTTTTCCCTTTGCCAACTTCCCTTGCAGATGTAGGGCCCTGTGGCCCTGTTCTGGCCAATGAAATATAAGGGGAAGTCATCTGGGAGTTTTGGGGAAAGTTTTTCCTTTTCAGAGAAAAGGAGGAAGCAGCCCTGGAACATAGACCCTTCCCCATGCAACACTTAGTTTTTTATCCTGCAATCTCCTCCCACTTCCACCTCCTGCTTCCTGCTATGAATGGAGACTTACTGTCTGAAGAGACCACAGCCATCTTATAAAATGAGGCAACAAATATGAAGATGAAATTAAAGAAGGTGAAGTTGTCAGAAAGAGCCTAGGTCTCTAATAAGTCTGTTGAGCAGCTGAATGAACACTCGCTGCACATCCAAACTGATACAAGTATTATTATTACTTGTATCCTTACCTTGCATATGAGGAAACTGAGGCCCAGAGTGGATAAGCAGCTCATCTAAGATCTCTCAGCTACAAAAGGGCTTAGTTCAAAATCGAGCCTGCTGCTTCCAGAGGCCTAACTGCCATGATATACTCTTCACTGTAATAAATCTTAGAATTGGAAAGTCCACATTTGATAGGACCCTTAAGGACTCCGTGGTCCAGCTCCTTTCAATTAAGGCGTAAGGCCCACCATGGTTAGGTGCTGGGCCCAAATCTATTGGCTGTACCCTCCTGAGGTATTAAGACTGAATCCTGACACCCATCCAGTTTTCTTTACACTACCCCACGCTTTCTCTCCTGAGGAAAACAAGAGACTATAAATCCTGTATAGGACCACAGTGGCTTCTACATTGCCTTAGCTAAGGATTTGTCATCTTGACACATTTTGGACCTCTGACACCACAGAAACCAAGACAGACGTATAAACGATAGTATTGTATGTCAGAAAGTTATCATGTTGACCACATTACACTGCAATGTATTTAGACCATATTACGCCAAGATATTTTATACCAGAAAATGTTACCTGAGAAGGAACCTTATTAGTGGCTTTTGCAATATTCACTCTAGGAGCCTGCAGCACAATCCCCAGAGGGAGAACTGTATTGCATTTGTGAAGCAATGGCAGACGTCATCCCTGAGGCAATTCCAATTATTAAGCTGCTCAAAAAAAAATAAACTCTCAAACAAAACAAAACTCTCCAATTTCCTAAAGATCTGAATAAAAGGAAGAGGTCATTTTGCACACAAATTTGCCACCTTTCCAAAATGTATTGGCCATGATGGAGACTTTGGTTTTGAAAACTCAACTCTAAATATCTTTTTCTTCTATGCTCTGGCTTCTTTTCAAGCATCTCTTAACTTTCCCAAAAAGCTGCCATCATCCTGTGATTGATGCATTTCTGGAGATTCAGCTGAACTTGTCTGTTCACATTATCCAGCTGTTCAGTGCCTGTGGTTTTCACTAATGGTCGTTACATTTGATCATTCCCTCCTTGCCCCTAAACCTTCTGGCAATGCTCAAGAAAAATGTATAATAGAATGCAACCGGTACTGAGAGCCTTGCAAATTTAGCAAAGTTTGGGGTAGAAAAACATCTTACATTTGTAATAATATGGGATCCAGGAGAAAATCAGAAGATTCTTTATTTCTTCCACAAATAAATGTCAAGCACCTAGTGTGTGTCCAGCTCTCCACTCAACACTCTAGAGGCACTATCCCATTTAACAATGCTGCAGACTTAGTAGTTAAGCACTACTATTTTACTCATTTCTTTAAGTCAGGAAATTAAGGCTTAGTAACATAGAATCGCTTCACCAATGCAAAAATGTGGTAGAGGAGCTTCAGAAAGCTTGCAGTCTAGAAAGGAAGGTAACAGGTAGTACATACACACAAACTCCAACACAAAGCAGAATGTATTCAATAGATTCAGCTTTCAGGGCTAAGAGAAGGAAGAGATTCCATTCAGGCTCATGGAGAAGATTGCATTTAATGGTTTTTCTAAAAGATGGGTAAGATTGCAGCAAAAAGAAATGAAGGAGAGGGTGATGCCACTCCAGTAGAAGGAATGGCATCAGTAAAGGGGTGGTGGCAGGGAAACATAGAACCTGCTTGGAAATAGAGAAGGATCCACCTTAATAAGAGCAGAGGAAACAGAGTAAAGGTGTTAAAACTGGTAAGGCAGGTTGTGTCCGGTCACAAGGTACCTAGAATGTCAATTTTAATCTGGAACTTATCAGAATCAGGAAGCAGAGCCACCAAGGCGCCCTGGGGAACCAGGGAACTCTCCCAAGGCTGTCCTTAAGAAAAGTGCGTTTAACAGTAATATGAAGGAGGGGAAGTGGCAGAGGCTGAAGGCTGCGTGAGTCCAGGCAGTCAGCAACCACCAGACACCATGGCAAAGCGTGAAGGCCTGAGCCACGAGGAAGCACTAGGGATGGAAGGAAGACCGCACAGGTGAGAAACGTGGCAGAAAGACCTGGCAATGGGTACACGGGGGAAGAAGGTGTGAAAAGATGATTCAGATGCTGGTGGTGCCACTCATACACATTCGGGCAAAGCTCAATGTCTGGGAGTAAACTGTCAAAAAAATAGCAGTGTGAAGGACTTCCGGTTTAAAATGACACCTGGCTAGCAGTCCCTGACCCAACGCCTCCCAATTTCCCACTAAACATACATATGGCCATGTATTTTAAAGAATAAAATTCAAAATTAGCACAAAAAATGGACTTGCCAAAATGTGGAGAGCATTTCCACCGACCCCAAGACAGGTAAAGGTGGATTCAGAGAGCAGTGAGCAGCCACGCCACAGTGGCTCTCGTGAGGCAGAGAGGCCCACACGAGGCAAAGGAAGTAAGGTGGCCTCTGGTCTGTCCCCATGTCTGCGTGTCCCAAAGGCCCAGGTGAGTGCCAAGCAGAAACCTCTGTTGTGCAAGTGTTTCTTTCTAAGCTCCAGAGTAAAACACCAATCACCCGTTCTCCACCTATCCTCCCACTAACCCCATCCCACTCACATTTTCTATCATCGCATGTATGGACCAGACACAACGAGCAGGAAGGGGAAGGGGTCTAGCACGGCACTTTGCATCCAGCAGTGTGGTCCTCACATTGAAGCTATATAAGCAAGAAAAGGGACTGTAAGGAATCTAACAGCAGCGCATGCTGGGGTCGTACCTGCCACCAGCTCCCTCAGCTCAGAGCCAGAGAATCAAGCAGCAAGGTGAGAAGATCTTGGGTTTTGTACCCCAGAGCCACAAAATCTGTCTGTTGACAAACACTGAATCCAGAGGGAACTTGTCTAATCCAAGGATTACTAAACAGCAAGCTAAATAGGGGGGCCTATGAACAAAAGTACCAGAGCTCAGGAGAAAGGGAACAGTATCCTGAACATTAAGAAGAGGAATACACCTTTGAGAATGATTTACTATCAGAAAAAGAGAAGACATGATGAAATGTTTGTGTATCTTCAGGAGGATCTAAGAATACACGGCCTCTCTGAAACAGGAGCAGAAAGGCAAAAAGCTGAACTGAAAGAACACGATGAGATGGAAAGACAACGCAAAGCATGTGAAGACAATAAGCCCAGATGAAAAGGGAGCTGGGCGAGATAAGGAGGCTGAAATTACAACATGAGAAATAAAGTCAGCACTGAAGGCAGGAAAATAGACCTTGGGAAATCAAATCGGTAATGAGTGGAATGAACTTGAAAAGCTCTCCCACAATACGGAGGAGAAGGAGGGGGTGGAGGGGACAAAAAATGTGTTAGTTTTTTTAAGGCAAGTGGGAAGATGATATATGTAGAGGGCGAAGAAAGGAAATTCAATCTGCAAATAATAGGTGTTACCGAAGATGGAACCAAACACAGCAGGACCAGAGCAGTGGTCACAGATTTAATTGGAAGGCAGTAACTGTAAACTTCTCATACAAGAAATCTCTTTAATTTCTCTGTCTCAGGGTTTTTGTCTCTAAAATGAGGTTTTAAAACAATATGCAGGAGGTTTTTATGAATAGTAAAGGTGATTCTACTAATATCTTATTATGTTCTGTGCTTAGCTTTAATACTGGTACATAGTAAATGCTAAGTAACATCAGTTGTCATTTATTTTTACTCTATAAATAGGTCATGCAAATTAATAAGAAGTTTAAAAAAAACATAAAAAGTACCAAAAATGTGAAGAGTTCATTCGTGAGATAAAACTGTGAATAGCATATAAGCATGTAATAAATGTTCATCTCATTAGGAATCAAAGAAATCCAAATTAAAATAATGAGTTACAACTTTTCCAGTAACAAACTAGCTACGGTTTTTCTTTCTTTAATGTTAATTCTCAGCATTGAGAAGAATATGGGGAAAGGAGCACTTTGCTGGTGGGACTCTAAATTGGTTCAACCTTACAGCTGGTATTTATGGATCAAGAAAAGTAAAAGAGTTTATACTCTTGTTATAGACTGAAAGTTTGTGTCCCCCCAAAATTCCGATGTTAAAGCCCTGAGCCACAGTGTAACTGAACTTGGAGATAGGGTTTGAGAGGAGGTGATGAAGGTTAAATGAGGTCGTAAGAGTGGCACCATAATTCGATAGGGTCGTGATGCTTATGAGAGGAAGAGGAGACACTAGAGCTTGCTCTTCACCATGTGAGGACACAGCAAGAAGGCATCACCTGCAAGCCAGGAAGAGGGCCCTCACCAGGAACTGAATGGGTTGGCACCTTGATCTGGAACTTCTAATCTCTAGCACTGTGAAAAACTAAATTTCTCTTGTCTAAAACCCCCAATCCATGGTATTTTGTTATGACAGCCCAAGAAAACTAATACAATTCTTTAACCAGAATCTCCATTTCTAGGAGTCGATCCTAAGGAAATAATCAGTGAGGCTGGCGAGGATTTACGGACGTGGCCTGTCGCATTACTGGACTAGTTAAAAACCACCTCAGTCTCTAACAATAGATGATGTTTGGAAAAGTACAAAATACATACTGTTGAGTCTTTTGCAACCACTAAAACCAAGTTTTAAAGCTTATTCAGTGATGTAGAAGAATGATTATTATGTACTATTAACATAAAAGTAGAAAAAACTATATCAACATGATCCTCATTTTGTTAAATTATGTGACTATCAAGTATTTGCACACAGAAGAAAGAATGAAAGGATGTATACCAAAAATATTAATAGGAATATAATCTCTGATGGTAGAATTATATGTATGTCTTTTCTTCTTTATTATTTTGAGATATTGTAAATCTTCAACAATCATCCTGTATTATTTTTATAATCACTAAAAAATGTTTTAAAAAAACGTGTGTGAATCCCACTTCTCCCATTAGTTTGGAATAGTCTTTAAAAAGAGCTTTGCTTCTTCATGTTAGGCTCATTTCCTGCCTGTAAAGTTCTACAGATTATCTAAGTCATTCACCTGTATCCATAAAATAATAAATGTCATAAAAAATGTTCACTACACGATGCTGGTGTTGTAACTTTGTTGGTAACTTCTGCATTATCTTATCCACAATCTCCAAACAAATATGCATGATTTCTCTATGTACCCAAGAGTTCTGTGTAGAGCTTAGCAAAATTCTTGTTTTTGTCTTTAAGATCAGTCCAAAATTAGATCAGGCTCTTTCAAATTTCAAATGTTGGGAAAAAGTAATTGAATTAAACATGAGCATGTTCTTGAAAAATACACCACAAATACACCAAAATGGAAAATATTTTGTGGAAGAGAGAGGAAACTTGCTCTGTATTGTTCCAGAGGAAGGAACTGGCATCAAAAGATGAAACTAGAAGAAGGAAGAGTTCAATGCAGAATCAAGAACTCAACAATGAGAGGTTTCCTGAATGTGGAACAGCAAACAGATGATCATGTGTTTGGAAGGAGGAGAAAGCAGAAAGGCAATTTCTACATTAAATCTAAACCAAACTGAAAGACAGACTAGGTAATCTTTAAGACAAAATGACTATATAGTTTTTGGTCCAAACTGAGCCCTTTTAAGAGGAAAGAGGCAATATTAATAATTACACTGACACAGGAGTATCCTGGTTAAACCGGAATATATGGTCATCCGACTCTCAAATCTGTTCAAACTCTTTGGCACTAACAAAAATTCTGCATTCCTAAACCTTAAGTATTTAATCCATGTTTCAAGGGCTCAAAACTCTTCCAGCACCTACATTTGACTGGCTTAATGCCTTATCACAGCGGTCAGACATTCTGGTGTGTAACAACCTTTCTTTGAATGGCTGATGGGAGGGAAGGAGAAATGCGGAATTCCCCCAGTAATTGGCCCTGGGAGAAAGGAGAGAAGTGAGCACAGTTAATTGGAAGCCTACAAGGCATGTGGCACTGGCAACCCCAGTATTATTTTGAGCTGCAGTTAGCATACCTAGATGATTACTACTTGGATATTTCAGTGCTTCCCAAATGTGGCTGGAATGTGTGGCTCTGATTTTTTTTCCAGCTGGAAATGTTACAGAAACAGGAAGATTTCTGCTTTCGTATGTCTTGTTGCATCCTGCCTCTGCTTGGCAGAAGCTCTGGTCTGACAGTCATGTACACCACTTCCTCTGTGCTTTGGGCTCAACGTAAGTAATTTAGGCTGAGCTATAGCACACCCACAGATTCTCCCCAGCAACAAACAAGTCCACCCCCAAGCTGCCCCTGGATGGTCGTATTGTCTGTAGATGATCACGGAGCCATCAGTTGGAAACAGGTGATAGAGAAGAGGTAAAAGACAGGCTTTTGTAGACACCCATTGATGTGATATGATTTTAAGGGTCTCTGCCTTTTCTGAATCTCTCCTCAATGGTCTATAAAAAGTACCATTGGGTTTAGGCATCGTGTTCCTATAATTTCCCTATGGGAATGCGTAAGTGTTTTACCCTACAAGTAAGACAGGAACAGATTAGTTATCAATAGTGTTTACATTCCTGCAATGAGTTTGTAAACTCTCCCAGGGCAGAGACTGTTTTTACCTTTTTGTGTGTCCTCAGGGCTTGGCAAAAAGTAGGTGTTCAACATATATTAGGAGGGAATGGTGGTGTGGTGTGCTGTGGTATGGTGGTGTTGATAGTAATGATTATAATGGCTATTTTTTAAAAAGGGAAGTTGTTGTTTATTATAAACAGAAATAGCAAGGCTGCCAGCAGAAGTCAGGTGAATTCTAAGAGGGAAAGAAGTCCTGTAATGACCCAGAGATGCTATCAAAGGCAGACCCAGATGCGGCTGTACAGCAAATGATTTTGAGCAGCTACAAGGTCCTACGCCTATGAGGATTGTCTTAGTCTATTCCTGCTGTAACAAAATATCTTAGACTTGGTAATTTATAAAGAATAGAAATTTATTTCTTACAGTTCTGGAGACTGGGAAGTCCAAGATCAAGATGCCAGCATTCTCTGTCTGGTGAGGGACTTCTTGCTGCATCTTCACATGACAGAAGGAGCTAATGCTGTGTCCTCACATGATGAAAGGACAAAACAGGATAAACAGATTCTCTCAAGCCCTCTTATAAAGGCACTAATCCCATTCATGAAGACAGAGCCCTCATGACCTAATCATCTCCTGAAGGCCGCACGTCTTAATATTATTGCATTGAGGATTAAGTTTTGACATGAATTTTCAGGGGACACAAACATTCAAACCATAGCAAGGAGAAAGGGAAAGATCTAGAAGCAGAATAGAAGCCTCTGAAACAGATGAAACAGAGCTAAAGACAAATGATGCCTGGTACTATGGTGTGGATATGATCTGTTTAGCCCCACCAAGTCTCATGTTGAAATTTGACCCAATGTTGGAGGTAGGGCCTGGTAGGAGGTGTTGGGTCATGGGGGCAGATCCCTCATGAACGCCTTGGTGCCATCCTTGAGGGAGTAAGTTCTCACTCTTAGTTCCCACAAGAACTGGCTGTTTAAATGAGTCTGGCACCTCTCTCCCTTCAAGAATCTGGGATCTCCCTCCTCTCTCTCCTGCTTCTTCTCTCACCATGTGATCTCTGCACATGCCGGCTCCCCTTCGCCTCCTCACCAGAAGCAGAAGCTGGCACCATGCTTCCTGTACAGCCTGCAGAACCGTGAGCCAAACAAACCTCTTTGCTCTATAAATTACCCAGCCTCAGATACTCCTTTATAGCAACACCAAATAGACTAACTAAGACACCTGGTTAGAAATTTTGCCTGCAGTTTGAGAAACATACAGAGGAAATAAAGGTGACCCTCCACTGAGCAGAGAACCAGGTCACACTCCTAAAAGCCATGAGGATGAGCTCTTTCTAAGGAGGTTTGTGTGTCAATTAATGAGCGATTGACTCTTCCTCTTGCAAGGAAAGTGTATATACTCTAAGGCATTCTTATTAGGCTCTGGAAATTGGACAGGAGGGAAAAACAAAATATGAAGGTTGTCTAAAAACTAAATAGTGATAGATTTACCTCTTTGCACCTTCAAGAAAGCCAGCATTTCTTTTAGGTGGTTGTAGCATCAATCTAGCATTAAGCTCCTTACCATAGTCAAAATCAGAGAAAATTTTCTGTTTATACTGGTCAGCAAAACAGTGATGCTTGACCAGTTAAACCAGCCCCACCTCTGAAGCTTTCAGAACATCAGCCAATAAGACAGCAACAACAGAAGCTCCTGGAATGAACCCAAGCTACTATTTGAGGATCAACGTCCATCCCCAACACGTCCCCGGGGGCTGAGCTGATAAGGAGGAGAGAACAGTAGGAACTGGGAAGCTTTTGTATGAGCATCAGCCAGGGCAGGTGCATGCTGGGAAGATAGCAATATACTTCCCAGGTGCCCAGAAGTGCAGCCTCATGTAACCCAAAGTAGCTGGGTACCTCTGGGACCTGAGGACTGCTGATGCTACTGGCAGACTGGTAGGCTCCAAAAATAGGACATGTGCAGGCTCCTTTTTAGCAAAGGCTGTGAGTTGCCTGGAAAATCCAGCAGACAAGGTAGTAATAACCTGGATGACAGATGCTATCTGCAGCCACAAATTCAAGAACCATCCACACGTGAATGTCTACTGAGGAAAGCACAGTGTACCTCCTGCCTGGACCAAAGATGACACCACCTTCATAAGGACGCCAATAAGTAATAAATATCACCAAACACTGCCTTTTCCAGGAGAATGAACACCATACTGGGAGTCAGGAGACCTTGGCTCTAATCCCCACTTTGCTACCAACTTGCTGTGTGACTCTGAACAGTTATTTTTCTCTTAATTTCCAGGCCCACATCAATAAAATAATGACACCTTCCTCTCCAGTTCCAATTAAGTCTTGATCATAGGAGGATTGAATAAAATAATGTCTATGAAAATTATATGGAAACCAGAAAGTAGAATTCAAATGCAATGTGTTGTTATAATTCAACTGAAGAAAGTTTTGTAGGATAAAAACAAAACTATTTGCTCAAAGAGGCAAACTACAAAATCCTTGCTAATTTTTCTAAACTAAGAAGACAGCTTCAAATTGTTTGTCTTCTTAATAGGGCCTAATAGCATGAAAAGAGCCCATCAATTTGCCTTCAAAACAATGCCATTTCTCACTTGAAAAGGCAGGCAATGTGGCTGGAATTGGTGAGACTCTTCACTCTGTGATTTCCATCCCTACCTTCCCTCCCCAATACTGTCAACAGAAGTGGGTGAGTGTAACCCCTGGCAAATGAACAGTTAGAAGTGCCAAATCCTGGTACTAGCTACCACCCTCTCACCCCATCCCATCATCCTAGAATCATAGAGACTTCTGTAACTTACTTGATGTTTTCCTGTCATTGTCAACATTTTCACTGATTTCTACTCCTTTTATAACTGCATAGTAAAGAAAAAAGTTTATAAACACTCATGCCTCCATGGCTCTGGAAAACACCTAGCAGTTCCATGAAGGCATGTAGGCAGCATGCATTTAAGCATAAGCAGGGGGTGGAGGTAGAAAGTTGTAGGCCTCAGAAGGCATTTGCTTGAGAATATGTGGGCTGCCTGTACGAAGGCCAGCTGCTCCAAGCTATCCATTTTTGGCAGAATTTGCAGTGAGTCCATAGCACAGATATTTTTGCTCTAGAAGTTTCCCTGGATTATCTTTTTAGGCTTTATCATTCATTTATAAGATCAAGAATCATATAAGTGGGCTCTGAAAACTTGCAACTAACCAATATTGCTTTTCAAAAGCTCTCAGAAAAATAAAGCGGATTATGTAGGAAAATTTTGTCCATGGAAAATATTGCATATACTGAGTTTGAAGCAATCCAGGACATTTCTAATCCAGAAAGCAGATGGAATAAGAGCATTATAAATTACTGTAACTGTATTTTGCCAACTGCAAAGTGACTCTAACTCCAAATAGAACTTCTTCTCCCCAACTTGTTAATTGCACACATAGTTGTTTTTAATTTACACTAGGAGGAATTTGGTGAGATGTTTGGAGTTAGAATGATAAAATCTAAAAGTCTAAGGAACACCAAAACTGGCTATACCTCCCACAGAGTATTGAACTAAGGATACAAGCACATAAAATACAAAAAGGTATTTATGGTGAAAAATAATATTCATGCATGTTACAGAAGCCAATTAACAAAAACCATGCACATGGCAACTTTTTAAGGAATGTCCTCCAAATAGGAAGTATGTTAAATACTGAACAGAAGGACAAAAAGCCCTATCAGCAGCCCCTTCTGGTCTTGGCACTCTCGACACAACCTCCAGCCTGCCTCTCAGCTGTCTTGGCAGCTTCCCAGGGGAAGAGTCTTGGCCTCTCGCTGTCAGAGTCAGAGCAGGTTTTAATTCTGACTCAGTTCACTCCAGGCCATCAATTCAGGGCTCGGTAAGATTTGTCCAAATTACCCT
The DNA here is from genome assembly GCF_020740605.2 of Lemur catta. Taxonomy (NCBI): domain Eukaryota; kingdom Metazoa; phylum Chordata; class Mammalia; order Primates; family Lemuridae; genus Lemur; species Lemur catta. Next base: position 47,028,495 of record NC_059139.1, read on the forward strand.
GACTGGGGTAAATCAACTCAGTCATATGAGAAGCTAACCAGGTACTTTAAAAAGGAGGAGGGAGAGGTTGACACAGATTTTTTTACTGCAGTGCAAATTTTTGTAAAGAGACAGAGAATCTGGAGGCTTCTTGGTGAATCTGCCCGTTCTCAATATTTCTGCAAGGTGCTCAGGCCTTGAGCCATTTCCTCAGGCTGGATGTGAGCATGGACGTGATGTGACCAGCAGACTATTTTTAACCACAGCAGCCTAGAAACCAGCCTCAGGGGACTTGTGCTAAGGTAAATTCACACAAATCACTTCCCAATCTGCTAACCAGTAAGACTCCTATTTGGACAGGGAATCTCACTCAATATTCTAAGTTATGACTGGCTTGGGTTTTCAAAGCCCAGATTTCCAGTGACAAGCCACTGTGAGTCTGAGTGATAAGAATGGAAGGACAACCTCCCCTGCATCTGCAATCTCTCCTCCCAACCACATAAACATAGGGTAGCACAGAGCTGCATATTCGTGATAAAATGGACAGGAACTATAAGGTGTTAGCTGCATTCTTATATATATATTTTTTTTGACATGCAAGACCTCTGTACTCTTTTATCTCTGCCACAAAGATATCTTCATATCCCTGCCCAGTTTCAGATCTAATGCCAGCTGCTACTCTCAGGAATTAACATCAGGAAATACCTTATTTTGCATGAAAGTAGAGGATGATGGCAGAAATTACAAAGAGCCTGAAAACTAGAGGCATCTGTTCATTACAGCATTTCATAATATCATGCATTTATGCAGTAGCATGAAGCAGAGGGGATGAGAAGGAGAGTGGAAAAGTCTACAGGGGTGCCCAGGGAAGGTGGCCTCTACCCCAGATGCAAAGAGAGCTGACAACCTCAGAGGGAACTGGGAGAGACAAACCAGGGAATTGAAACTGGCTTAACTAACTCAGGTGTAGAAGAGCCTGTGTCTTGATATCACACGGGAGGGGAGGGGGATTAGAACTCCCAGTTCCTGTGAAGCAAAGCTTCAGCCTTCATTTGTCCCTGCAGAGCCCTGAGAAAGACGGCAGGGACTATTCATCCGGAATCATGGAAACGAAGAGTGGAAAGACAGCACATCCAACACAATATGCACGTGCAACCGCTCAGTCTGTGCCAAGCAAACGTAAAGATGTGGACTCATTTCCATTCATAAACCAAAATAAATAACATACTGCAACCATTTATGAATCTCATTGAGGATGCATACCCAACACAACAGCATAGTTTGCCATGGGCCTCTGCCCTTCAGAACTCAACCAGTCTCTTAACAGCTGCTTCTAGAATGGGGGGGCAGGGGGTGCAGTCTGCCATGAGAGCTTCCAGGCAGCTGGCAGCTTCCAGCACCTCAGAAAGCTTCTCCTTCCAAGATTATTCCCACCACGACAAACCTGCGAGCCTTGCTGAAGGAGCGGCAAGGGTAGCTACCATCCTAGAAATAAGTGGTACCCAGCGAAGGGGCTAAACCCAGCGCTGAAGGTTTGTAAACTACATTTCCTGCGAAGTTTCTGGGGGAGAAAAGTGGGTGGGATTGTAGAGTTCAAACATAATAACATTCACTTACCTCAAAGGACAGTGGAGAGAAATGGCTAATAAAAATTATTACAAATCACTTCACACATGTAAAGTGCTTTATAATAAACACTAATACTTTAATCCCACACTGCTTGTTTCTAGACTTTTAGCAAGAGTTGAGCTGAAAGAGTAAAAGTAGCAAAATTCATATTCTGTCATTTTCTAGTTTTAAGAAGGAGAGAGAAAGAAGAAAGAAGAGAAAGAGAGAAAGAAAGAAAGAAAGAAAGAAAGAAAGAAAGAAAGAAAGAAAGAAAGAAAGAAAGTCCGTCCATTTTTAAATTGTTGCTTATGTAACAGGAGCCTGTGAACTGCACCAGAAATTAATTGAAGGAAAAGTAACTGTAGGGGAATTGCTTGGAGAGCTGCCAGAAGGGTTTTAACAGCTGGAAGTTGAAAAGTGATTAATTTTGACAGCAATAAAAGCCTCATGTTCATACATAATTATGCTTAGATTTGTGGGCTGCTGGAATTTTTTTCTATGCACCATTAACCTTTTGCTGTCCAAATTGGAATTTAGATACTTTAAGTGAGTCCCAATTTTTAAATTAAATAGTACTTTGCTTTCAATGGCTTTGACTCCTTTCAAGACCTGGAACACTTTGGAGGAGAAACTGTAGAATAATACACAGGTAAGGAGTAGGTTCACATACTCTACTGAGTATTTTTGAAACGTAAATGGAAATAAAGTGATCTCATTTTGCCCTATGCAGGAACAGCAGCAATAGCAACAACAATAAATGGTTCAGGGCAAAGGCATTCAGAGCAAATAGAAAAAGATACTGAAGTAGGGGAATGTTGTCAACTCCACAATTCAGCTAAATTCACAGCAATGGAAATAGAGACAGACCTGTGAGAGGATATTTGCAATGGTTTGGATGTCCCCTCCAAAATCTAGGTTGAAAGAAAATCTAGGTTAATCCCCAATGTGGCAGTATTGAGAGGTGGGGCCCTTAAGAAGTGATGAGATCATGAAGCCTCTACCCTCATGAATAGATTAATCCATTTGCAGATTAATGGGTTAATGGATTAATGGGTTATCATGCAAGTGGGGTTGACGGCTTTATAAGAAGCGGAAGAGAGACCTGAGCTAGCACACTCAGTCCCCTCGCAATGTGCTGCCCTGCGCCACCTTGGAACTCTGCAGAGTCCTCACCGGCAAGAAGGCTCTCACCAGATGCAGCCCCTTGACCTTGGACTTCTCAGCCTCAAGAACTGTAAGAAATTAATTTTGTTTCTTATAAATTACCCAGTTTGAGGCATTCTTTTATAAGCAACAGAAAAGAGACTGAAACAGTATTATAATGCTACATTCAAAAATACTGAATAGATTAAGCAAGCAATGAATTAAACTGAGTTCCAGAACTGTGGCTAATTAGCTATAAAAGCTTAGACAAGTCACTTAATTTCTCCATGACTTCTCTGTTCCCTTATAGGAAGAGAGGGCTGGAGTAGATAATTTAGAAGATCACACCCACTCTATGATCTAATTACTTTCAATCATTGGCTTTAGGATTAGCCACATTCTGAAATTTTTCTCTTAGTCACCTTTTATTCTTGTATCAACCAGTTTGACCGGATAGAGTGAAACTTTGGCAATATAAAATATTTTCAAAATAATTAGAAATAGTTAATATTTAACAATAGTAATAATAGCAGTTTGTAAGGCACTATTTTAAGAACTTTATATATATTTGATATATATACATATATATCTATAATATTATATGTCAACCCTCACAATCATCCCATGAGATAGAATTGTTATCCTATTATTACTACTATTATTATCATACCCATTTTGTAGAAACTGAAACAATAGAGAGGTTACATGACTTCCCAAAGCCAATAGCCACCAAGTGGGAAAGCAAAGATTTTGGGAGTTCTAACACCCTATTGTTCCCAAGCAAATACATATAATTGTGGATGCAGTTCATTTGTGTCATGAATGGTGGAATGGAAAAAAGAACAATGAACCTCAACTCCAAAGAACTCAAAATTTAACCTGGGCTCTTCCATTTTCTTACTGTTACCTTGGACAATCCATCAATGTCTGCATTTCAATTTCCTTACTTGCAAAGTTCAGAAGGCATCTAAATCAGTGTTTCTCAAGATGTGGCAGCCAAACCAGTAGCAGCAAGGTTACATGGGCACTTCTTAGCAATGTAAATTCTTGGGTCCAACTCAATTAAGTTCTTAATTTTGGGATGGGTCCCAGACCTACCAAATTATAATTTCTGGGCATAGAGTCCAGCAGTTTTGACAAGCCCCCCAGGTGATCCTCATGCATGCAAAATCTGAGAACCACTGGCCAAAGTGGTCACTAAATTACTTTCTGATTCTCACGTCCTATGATTCCATCTCTGACTGTCTGGTGTCAGGTCACTAAATTTCACACTGTTGTGGTTTTGCTATATTTAAATTCTTCTTCCCTGATTCATCTTGCCAGAGGATGAGATACCTAGTGTTGGCTCGCTAGAATGATTCTTTCCTTAGTCATCATCAGAGCATTACGGAAGAACAATGTTACTGTGAATGTTTTATTACCTCAAGCAATAGAACAAGATTGAATTCCACAGTCAGAGCCTCAACATAATCTGAGTTCCTAATCCAATGCCATGTCCCAGGTGGGGACTTCATAAATCCTTGTTTCTGCCTGAGGCAAATGACATCAAGCTGTGATGAGCAGCCTGGAGAAGTTGCTCCCAAATTCCCAATTGTGCCAAAATCAGACCTACCTGTCTTCTCTGAGTCAAGAGAGAGTCAACCCCAGATAGAATGTTGGATTTGCTTCTTAATTCAACACTGCCATTGCCATAGGGTTACTTGGCAAATAAGCACAACTCACTTGAAGTCAGAAGCCTGGACACCCCACAACAAATGATGCCAAGGGTATTCACGTTTATGTGGGGGTCAAATTTAAATGGTGCCCTGCCTTGTTTTCTTCCAGTAGTCACCTGCTCATCAACAGTGGCAGAGGAAGACCTTCACGTTTCAGGGTCAACTGTGATATAAATGCCCAATGCCTCATACTTAATAAACCCTCCTGTAGATATAGAACATCAGGTGACCTCATACCCCGATGTACAAGACTAGAAACAGCAAGAGAGCAAAGACTGATGTCTCTGCTTCCTTTGTATTTCTCATGACACCTCACTAACATAAACTGTTTTTTGTTGATTAATTTTCTTAAAAAGATACAAGGAGAAGAAACAAAGAGGCTGAGATGCAAACTCCATCAGAGTTATAAAAATTTCTGGAAAAAAAAAAACCCCAGAAACTTAGGGAGGAGTAATGTATTGAGAGAAAAAAATGGCCACATAAAGAAATATGAACCTGGTAGGGGCTATAGTTATGGAGCAGGTGGGGTTTCACTCTTCGGAGCCAAGTAAGCCTAAGACATGTGGAATAACTCTACTCTTTTGTTTTATGTGAGTGGAAAACCATAAACATTTATTCTAGACCATCCTAGAGACTAACAGTTTTACATTTGGCCATAATAAATATGAGAAGGGCTGAAAATTTTTACAAACCATTTCTCAATCCAAGTTTACTTAAAATGACATGTTAGCAGAGACTTTGCATTCTTTTATTAGAAATAACCTAGGCATGATTTTCCAACTCCGAATCCCCATATATTGTGATGCCCCAGAAAGAAGTCACACTAACATTCTGGACTAGAGTGCACAACCTATAAGGTAGGTACTGTCATTATCTCCATTTTACAGATAGAGAAACTGACATGCAGAGAGGCTAACACAAAGTTACAGAAGTGGTAAGTAAAAGATTAAAAGAGCTTAGAGTCAAACCCAGGCACTCTGTCTCCAGAGTTTTTGCTCCTAGATGGTCACATCACTCTTGTTTTATTTATTCCATGTGTCACTTAGGAATGCTTTTGGTGGCAAGTAACAGAAAACCCAACAGAGAGTGACTTTAAAAAATAGGAATTCATTTTTCTCACTTAGCAGTAGGCATGGAGATAAGCAATTGCTGGGGGACTCAGGTGCTCCCAACACCCACGGGGACCCAGGCACTCTCCATTTTGCTCATCCATCATCTTAGCATGATCATCTCGTGGTCCCTGATCTTCCAGAGAGTGCCTCCCCACCCCAGGGAGATGGACGGACTAGGAGAAAAAATGCCTTGTTGAGGGACTTATCTTTTCCATTTGGGAAACTAAGCCCACCTCACCAGATGTGCCTTTATATCTCACTAGCCGGAACAGGATCCCATACCCATCCTTCACCCAACCAAAGGCCAAGTGAAATGAGGTAATCGTGACTGGTTTTGACTAATCATGATTTGTATTTTGGAACTGGGAAGGGGCTGAAACCAACAGGCCTCTAACCCAGCTCCTCAATAAATTGGACTTCTTATAGTGGGGAAGAAAAGTGGGCAGGAAGGGGGCCAAGTGTTGGGTGACAATAGACAGTGCCTGCCACACTCCCCTACTTTGGATCTGTGGTTGTTCTTCATTTGTCAATACCTGATTTCTTTGAACTATGGGAAGGCACTGTGCTTAGAAGTGGGAATAAAGATAAAAGATATATTCCCTATATAATTATCAATCACTGAAAGGCTCCATTTGAAAGAACTAATTGCATACTGAATTTTAAATAAAGAGGTTAAAGAATTTAAATCATACATGGCTGAGTTGGCATATGGCTATCGTGAGAACCCAGGAGGCCTTACCTTGGCTATGAGTACACAACAGGTGAGAAAGAACAGGCCCCCAGGTGGTATCCTGAGACTATAAAATGACAGAAAGGGCAAGACTTGAGTATGTGCTTAAGAACAGAGTGTACATTTAGTATTTTGGAGGTGCACGGAGTTGGTTTATACCCATATAGAATTACAGCATAATCTGAATTTCTCCAGGCCTTCCCTGCCACTGGATGTAGATAGGATCGTGCAAGGGTAATGACTCAAACTTCACTGGCGCATGTCTCAACCAGCCCCTGCTCTGCATTTCTGGGAGTCCCCATGGAGTTCTCACATGTGCACACAAACATGCCCAGCCCCCTTGGGGCTGCCCTGCTCTGCGTCACCGCCGTGCTACGTAATGGCTTAGAGCAGAGCGGGGGGCCAGTTCTTTCCCTGGTGTGCCCAACGTCAGAGGGTCTGGAAACAGTGCTGCTAGTACCTTCTTTGTCCCTAGAACCCAGACGTGTGTCCATAAGGCTGGGCTATGCACAGATTCAAGTGATAGAGACTGTGATAAACTCAATATCTGTCCTCTTCCTCAAATATTACAGCTCGTTGCATCAGATCATCTTGTCTGGCTCTTTCTTCCCTTAGGACAACTGACTAATCACCTCTGTTCTAGGAACTTATTCTTAGGAAATAACCAGACACATGGCCAAAAATATGCATAAGGAGTCAATTACAGAGCTCTTTATAATGGCTCTTAAAAAGTTCTAAATTTTATCAGTAGGAGACTGGTTAAATTAATTATAGTACATTCATTTTGAAAAATAATATGCCTCCATTTAAAATGATGAGGTAGATCTACACTTATTAACATGGAAAGAGATTCATGATACAATGTTAAACTGGGAAAAAGTATGATCTCATTTTTGTAAAAATATAAATAAACACATACTCCCATGAATGCATGTGCATTAATGTGTGCACACGCACAAAGAAAATAGAATTTATCTTTGGACATGGAGATAAAGGTATTTTTGCTATCTTCTTTATATCTTTCTGAATAGCAGGAATGTTTTTACAAGAAACATGAATTGCTTTCATAATCATAAAAAGATAAAGCCATATCCATTTTGAAACATAATTATTTTAATAAAATAGGCTTTAGTAATTGATGCATTCTTTAGGGTAAAAGTGTGGAGTAGTATAAAATCTCCATTTAGTGACATCATTTAATCGAAGGAAGGTCTGATCATTTACTGGAAATTCCTGGGAAATGTAGAAGAAAACAAACCTTGACAGAAAGATGATTAGTACTGGACATCGCCAGAAAAATACCGTGAAGCTGGCCAGCACGGCAGTGCCCCAACATTGCTTTTCCTGGAAGCCCAAGAAATCGCAATTTCTGGAAGGAAAAAAAAGGACACAGAGCAAAGCAAACACATGGGTTGGTATATTTTGTGGCTGCCTCTTTTTAGATTTTAAGCAATGATTTCTAATTGATTTGTAAAAGCTCAAAACTTAACAACACCTGGCATTTGTCACACATTTTTTCCTCTATTTGTTTGCCTTTCAAGATTTTTATGGAATTTTATACTACACAGAAGTTCTCATTGTTTGTGTGTTCAACTATAATAATCCTCTTTTTTATGATTCTTGGCTTTGGTATCCTATTTGGCAATGCCTTTTCTACTCCCAAAGACTCCAACATTGTTCACTTATAGTTTGTTAATATTTAACCTATAACTTTTCATCTTTTTTTTTTTTGGAGACAGGTCTTGCTCTTTAGCCCAGGCTGGAGTACAGTGGCAAGACTCATAGATCTCTACAACCTCAAACTCTTGGGCTCAAGCGATCCTCCTGCCTCAGCCTCCTGAGTAGCTGGGACTGCAGGCACAAATCTACCATACCTGACAAAATTTTTCTTGTTGTTTATAGAGACAGGGTCTTGCTATGTTGCCCAGGCTGGTCTCAAACTCCTGGTCTCAAGCAATCTTCCCACCTTGGTGTCTCAAAGTGCTGGAATTACAGGTGTGAGCCACAGTGCCTGGCCTTATCTTTTATAATTTAATATTGAATTGGTCATAATTTATTTTGTGTGTGGCATGTATGAGGTAGTGATATAAATGGTTTGTCCCAAGTGGTTGGTCATTTTTCCCAACCCTGTTTATAGATGATCCAGTCTTTTCCCACTGATGAGAAATAAACTCTTTATCATATATCAAAACAAACCAAATACACAAGGGTACACACATACATAGCCTTGGGTATGTTCCTCTATTGCTCACTTTCATTTGTCTGCCTTCCTATTCCTGAGCTGATACTATACAATTACAATCATTATAGATTTAAGATGTGTTTTACTTTCTGATAAGACAAAGTTTCCCTTATTACCCTTCTTTTTCAAAAATATATTATTAATAGCTTTTCTTAAGTGATCCTTCTGAATAATTTAGAATTATTTTGTCAAAGTTCAAATAAAACTCCATTAAGCATTTTATTGGATTGACATCAAATTGGTAGATTAAGGAAAAAGAACTTAATATTTTAAATGAGAAATCTTTTTTTTTTTTTTTAGTCTCCCATTAAGATTTTATAAGTTTGTTTCTTTATATTGTTCCTGGAAGTTTCTTGGTAAGTTTGTGAGAAGCTGATTTTCCTTGGCCCTCCCCGCTTCCACCCTTGTTGGTCACATGCAGGATGTTGGAATCCCCTTATCAGATTCACAGTTGTAGGACAGGTTCCCGTATCTGTAGCTCTCAGGTAAAGTTCCACTTCCCACAGACTTTACTTCTGTTTTCATGAGGTGGCAGCTTCCTCTGACCTCCACTATCTGGTTTCTGGTTTCAGAGAACCAATTTAATCATTCTAATTCCCAGTGTGCCCTGTTTCTAGGGTTTTTATTTATTGCCTATCACAATGCTTACATCATAAAGATGTAACTCATATAACTCACATAAAGGTGTAAAACATATAATTCACTGCATTAGTTTTCTTCTGCTATATAAGAAATTATTACAAACTTAGCAACTTAAAACAACACACGTTTCTAAAGCAGGAGGATTGCTTGAGGCCAGGAGTTGGAGACCAGCCTGAGCAACATGGTGAGACCCTGTCTCTACAAAAAAAATAGAAAAACTAGCAGGGGTGGGGGGGGCGGTGGCACCTGTAGTCCCAGCTACTCGGGAGGCTGAGGCAGGAGGATCGCTTGAGCCCAGGAGTTTGAGGTTGCAATGAGCTATGATGATGCCACTGCACTCTAGCTCTGGCAACAGAGCGAGACTGTCTCAAAACAACAAAAACAACAACAAAATATGTTTATGATCTCAAGGTTTCCGTGGGTCAGGAGTCTGAAAGTGGCTTAGCTGCCTCCTCTGCTCAGCAGGGTCTCACAAGGCTGAAATCAAGGTGTCAGCTGGGCTACATTTCTTTCTGGATCTCGGGGTCCTCTTGTAAGCTCATGGGGTTGTAGGCAGAATTTAGTTTCTTGCAGCTGTAGAACTGAGGTTCCTGCTTCCTTGCTGGCTGTCAGCCAGGGCTGCTCTCAGCATCAAGAGATCCCCTCAGTTCCTTGCATGTGGCCCTCTCTCAGGTCCACTCACGACATGGCAGCTTACTGCTTCAAGGCCAGCAAAGAATCTCTCATTACAGTCCACTAGGACAGAGTCTTAGATAATGTAACATAATCACAGAAGTGACATCCATCACCTTCCCCATACTCTACTGGCTAGAAGCCAGGGACAGTCTCCACCTACACTCAAGGGGAGGGGATTATTCAAGGGTGTGACCCTGAGGGGTCCCTCCAGGGTGTGTCCACCACACTCACAGGCCTAGGCCCATTGCCAGCACACCACTACTTCCTGGTCACCGTTTTTCTGAGATTTGGGACGTTGGCCTAAAGATGGCAGCCTGAGTGGGGACAAGGGGGAGAGGGGCAGGTGTTGGTGGGAGAAACACCTAGAAAGACACTCTGCTTCCTTTGCAGGACTGCAAAGTGTTCTGTTTGATATGGACACCAGGGCTCCAAATAACAGAGGCAAAGTGGGCTGTGATGTACGCTGAAAGCTATACTGTTTATTCTTGGTCCTCTCCATCTGTTGTAATTATTGTCAGTTCCTTCAAAATTCTGGAATTTGGTGGTTAGTCATTTTTCAGTGTTGTAAGTTTTATCTTTTTTGTTAAATGTCTTTGTACATATGTTAGTAAGAAGTTAGGGATGGCTACTAGTTTCAGGCAGGCTTCTGTTTCTGTTTTCTTGAGATGGCACCGCTGCCTGGTTTCTGGTTCTTCTGAAGTAAGTGCAAGATTGAGTATAACACATTTTATGAGAACTTTCTTGCGTCCATTATGATGTTTCAGAAAAACCAAAGAGATAGCTCATCTATGCCTCTCCTGGGGCGCAGGGAGTATCAGAAACTGTCTGTGTTACTGTTGGCCATCTCATCCTCACAATAACCTAGTGACATAGGTACGATTACCCCACTTTATGAAAAAGGAAACAGAGGTCTGGACTAAACAAGTAACTTTCCCATTGTCCCAATGTCCCACAATCAATAAGTGACAGAGCTTGGATTCAAATCATACTTTGCCTGACTCCAAAGCTCTTTGTATCATGTTACACTTTCAAGGTGGGGCTACATCTCCTGAAATATTTAGAGGCATTTAATAATAATCTACAAGTTTCTTCAATTCTTAATTCTGTCTACAACCTCACAACCCTAATATGGTAATAAGCTATAGCTTTCTGAAACAGAGGTCTTCATGATGCAAATGGACAACATTCTTACTTCTGTGATTATACCACACCACCTTTGCCCCGCCAATTTTCAAACCTGAACAAAGCAAGTAAAGGTAATTATTAAGAGACCTGATAGTCACACAGAGCAGCTCTCAAACTCGAGCTTTCCATGCAGCCACCTTCAATACCCTGTCCCGCGTCTCCCTGAAGCGAGCCACACCCAGCAGGAATACAAGCAGGTCACAGCTAGACTCCATCTCAGCACCTGTGACAAAACCTTTAGGGGGCACTTCAGCTGGTTGGGGGACGTCTTAGCTCAGGCTGCTGCTATGACAAAATACCATAAACTGGGTGCCTTATAAACAACAAACATTTACTTCTCGCCGTTCTAAGGGCTGTGAAGTCCAAGATCAAGGCACTGACAGATTTGGTGTCTGTTGAGGGCCTATTGCCTGGCCCGTTGCCTGGACACCTTCCCACCGTGTCCTCGTATGATAGAAGGGGAAAATGAGCTCCCTTGAACCTAGTTTATAAGGGCACGAATCCCATTCATGAGGGCTCTGCCCTCATTATTTCATCACCTCCCAAAAGGCCCCACCTCCTAAAAAGGGGTTAGGATTTCAACATGAATTTGGAGGGGACACAAACATTCAGACCATAGCAGGGGAGGGCACAGTGCTCAAGTCAGAGTGCCTGGGTTGGAACCCTGAGGCTGTGTGCTGCGGACGGCCTCCATGGCAAGGTCATGTGATGGGCAATGGGACCCTAACAGACACACACCAGGTGCAAGCTCTCAAATAGCAGGTGATACAGACACTTAGGGAGCGGTCTTACAAGACAGGAGACCATACAGCACGCCCACAGGTGGAGGTGTGGAGCCCCCAGGTCTGCCAGTCCCCCGTGACAATATGCAGCTGCTGCTGACCACAAACCCATCCCCCAACTGCCAGAGCTACATACCTGCCTGCTAACTAGGTGCAAGTAACTGCTGAAACCAACCCTAGCACATTCCTAAGTGTTTATAGATCATAAAAGGTCAATTTCTCATGCATTGGAGCCTCATTAGGCACAAGTCTTAGGCCCGCCTTAAGTCCTTTCCTGCAGCAATCTTGGGCAAGTCACAAAATCTTGCCAATTATCGGTTTCCTCTAATACAGTAGTTCTCAAATTGTGGTCCCCCAGCCAGCAACATAATATCTTATGGGAACTTCTTAGAAGTGCAAATTCTTGGGCTCCACCCCAGACCTACTGAATCAGAAACTCTGGGTATGGAACCAAAGGATCTGTTTTAACAAGCCCTCCAGGTAATAGTGATGCATGCTAACGTGAGAACCTCTGCTCTGCTACCTCACAGAACTGTGAGAAGTAAATAAGGTAACGCATTCTGTTCTGCTACCATGTGCATTTCTGTAGTACAAATCACCTCATCAGTGATTGGTCATAGAGGAATGATGTCATTATACTGTGAAAATTTCCTTGGTTTCCATAATACTGTAGGTGACTTCTCCTGACCAAGAGTTGCTGGAATAGCAGGAGTAAAACCGTAACCTTCAGTAGGAAGGAAAAGGCCTGCGGTTTGGCTGCTGCACCAGCAACAGGAACCTTTTTGCTGTATTCTAGGAAATTTTAAAATGAGCCCCTGCCACCAGGGTTACCTCCTCGGGTAGGGGCACCCCCAGCCTCATAAGCTCTCAGCTGTGGGAAGTGGCCCCACCTCCTGAGCCCACCGTAACCACAGCCCCGGTGACTCAGAGCTCCATTTCTACTGCCCTATCTCAGCCCCTGCCAGTGCTGGTCTAATTAAAGAGTTACCAGCTTTTCATCTCTATTGCTTTTGTGCATTTAATACCCCTGTAGCAGCTTCTAGCCACTCAGCCGCTGCCAAGGTGGTCCAAATGATCTCCCCAGGTAGCAGTAATTGTTTTGGTTAATCACAGTTGCATGGGATTTGAATGGTCTACCTTGGCCCTATTTTTCCCACATGTCCTATTATTTTTTATACTGAGTTTTGCAGACTGCAAAATTTTCTGGAAAGCATTATTGTGTGTTATAGCAAAAATGCCTGTATATGTAAAGTACCTGGCACATAGTAAGGGCTCAGTAATTATTATTATTAGTTCATGTCTACCTTGTCCTTGAAATGCTGACAAAAAAATCAAGCCAAGAAAACTGCAGTGACAATGCCAATGCAAAGAGCAAAGGATCACAACCTCAACCTCATATAGCAGGTTTTGATAGTGAAAGGGTAAAGCTTTTATCCTCTTTTGCGGATATTTTTAATGACATTCTTTTGGAGCAATTCCCCTTGTTTTCTTTTCTTTCTTTTTTCCTAGCTTTTTCTAAGACATAGAGATAGTTTATCCACTTCTGTGTACTTAAATCCTTAATAACATTCAACCTCTTTCTTCATGACTTCATGTTCTCCATGTTCTTCAGACACTTATTCTTCTAGATAAATAGCCAGGTGGAAAGTAATGCTCTTGGCCGTAATTCTCTGATGTTTACAGAGTATGGCACTCAGACTTGAAACCTCCAATCGCCTTTGCTGGAATGAGCCAGTTCAGCCTCCTCATCTGACATGAATGTGAATTGAAGTCAGGCCATGAAAGCCAGCCAGGTGTCCTGGCTCCTGATTCAGTATTCTCTCTCGTAATGTTTACTCTCTAGTCGTGTCCTGCCTTATACGGTCACTTCGAAGGTGTTTCCTCAAACCTGGGGGCCACAAACTAGTGGTCAAATTCAGCCCACAAACATGTTTTGTTTGCCCATGCAGTACCTTAAAAATTGGGAAATTTCACAATTTAAAAAAAGTGTAGCGTCACTTGAAAACTCAGATCACCTGGCACCACCGAGCCAATATGCCCACGTGGCAGCAATCAGCCAGACTTGAGAGCACCTTCCCCTGCTAGCCAGGATGGGCTCACTCAGAACCGCCACATTCTCTCCCACCCCCTACTGTTTTACATGCACACACACACCTTTCTGTACTAGTCTCCCAGGGCTGCCATAACAAGGTTCCACGGACTAGGTGGCTTAAACAACAGAAACTTGTTTTCTCACAATTCTGGAGGCTATAAGTCCAAGATCAAGGTGTCAGCAGGATTGGTTTCATTCTGAGGCCTCTCTTCCTTGACTTGTAGGCGGCCACCTTCTCCCTGTGTCTTCATGTGGTCTTCCTACTGTGTGTGTCTGTGTCCAAATTCCTTCTTCTTGTAAGGATATCAGTTACGTTGGGTTGGGGCCCAGCCTGAGGACCTCTGTTAACCTAATTACCTCTTTAAGGATCCTACCTCCAAATACAGTCACCTTCTGGGGTCCTGGGGGTTAGGACTTCAACATAGGGATTTGGGGGAGACTCAACTCAGCCTATAACATATTCCTTCCTCCTTTATGTTACCTGCTCTATCACAAAGGCATTTGAATCTGCAACTGTGACAAATAATGGCAAATCTTGGTTTGTTATTTAACCTTTCACAGCTTTGCATCTTATTTCATCAATTAGATAGCCCCTATGTGAAGTGCCTTAATAATGAACTCCATAAAGTACACTTAAAAGAGACATAAAATTGTAAAGACAGAAAGAACCTCAGAAACTGTCTCCTCCAGTGGGTTTCAAACCATTTGAACTCACAGAACCTTCTAACAAAGGTTAAAAAGGAACTGGTGTATAAAATGGCTAAACTTCACTCCTATTCTCCAAAACGGCTCCTAAAGGAATTCCATAAGATATTGGACCTCCTGTGTGGGGCATGATTTGGAAACCACCGATATTCAAATTCTTCAGTTCATAGATGAGAAACCTAAGGCCCAGCCACATACCCAAGGCCACACCAGATCCCTGTCTCCTGCCTCCCATTGCTCCTTCTCTCTGTGGGTTCCAGCAAGGTCATGACATCCATGGGTCTGGGTAAGGCTGATGGAATAATAGCATCAGGACTGGGAAATCCTGAAAGTTTATTGGTGGAAGGAGCAGCCTGGAGACCAAGCTAGGAATCAGGAAGCCCAGGTTCTAACCAAGTGTTGTCAGTGCTGGCTGTATACCCCTAAAGACAAAGGACTTGACACCTCTGTTATTTATATATGACATAAAAGGATTCAACTCCATGTGCTCTAATGTCCCTTCCAATGTTAAAATGCTAGGATCCCAGAATAACTTATGGTAATTCTGGTCATCTTGACTTTTGCTCTATTGGTGCAAAAGAACCCATGATAACTTCTTGCCCTCAGAGGCACATGCACCACCCTTCCCGCACACAGAGCTCCCCCAAAACAGGGGGTTCTGGGGGCCCTGCCTGCTGTCCACCAGGGCCACCTCAATATCCATACTCCAGCTTGCTGTCATAGAAAAGAAAAAACAAAGAATGAAAAAGACCTTCCCCAAAAGAAGGTGCACCATGTGACCCCCCTCTTCTCAGTAATATGAACCAAACATTCTGCACCACAGGGAAAGTGGAAGCAGAAGGGTGGGAGGAATTGCTATGCTATTTGGGAACTGTAATTATAGAACTCCAAAGCAGAAATGGCAGGAATTTGTTCTCCAACCAACATTCCAGCGACAGTGAGCTTATTGCTTTATGAGGTTGCCTGCCATGGACTGTGCTAATTCTCACAAGTAATTATAATAGTATCCCATTTTGAGCCAAAATTTATGATCTCAAACATCCAAAGTTTGGTTACCGCCAACATGTATGCTAGTGGTAGTTGTCATGTGTCTCTTCCAGGCTTCGTCCATAAAAGCCTTCTCATTGCTCTTTCTTCATCTGCCAGTTGAATGGAAAGGACTCTGGGGACAGGAAGAGGTCAATGTCCAAGATGAGGGAGCCTAAGTCCCTGAATGACTGTATGGAGAGACACACCCCCACCCCCATCCTCACTGGCCTGGGATGTGGGCAGGAAATAAATGTTTATCTGTTCAGTGACTGTGATTTTAGAGGTATCCGTTTCAGCAACTAGCATGATTGACTTTAACACATGGATCCCTTGAAGTAAAAGACAAGACTACTCCTTGTCTCACTTACTAGACCTTGAAATATTTTAAGATAGCCCTCACCTAAAGGTGACAGGATGACAATTCTGCCTATCTTCTCACTTAGTATTTTCCCCCTTTGCCCTTCCCCAATTCAAGCAATCGCCCAATGTGCAATCCTGAGCACATTGCATCAGGGCAGGGGTTTGCACGAGAGGAACAACTAAGAGTCTCTTTCTGGCTACAGTTTACAAAAACCTAAGCCCTTCCTTGGTAGATCAGAGAGGATTCCCAACAAAATCAGAATATTTGGGACCAATGTCATCAGTGACAGAAGGGGAACTAAGGGAGGAGACTGGAGTTTCTCTAGCACCAGGGTGGAAAAATATTCCACAGACCCAACAGTCTTTCTTAACCAAGGTTCCACAACCTCTTAATATTCTAAGAGATATGCTGTACCTAATGAATTACCTTCTCTCCTACACATCTAGAGTCATACTTATTATTTCTCATGCTTGGGAGAATTTTTTTAAATTATTTTTGAGTACTGCAGTTTAAATGAGAAACTCCAATTAAGAAAGGCTGGCTAGAGGGAAGGGAGGGGGAGTAGAGACAGTGAAGGCAGTGAAGGATCCCAGAGAGCAAAGGGAAAGGTGCCGGTAGCCAGCAGGATGCCAGGGGCATGCGGCAGAGGAACTTGGCCTTGCTGAGCTAGTAGAACGCTGGGAGGCAGCAAGATTCAGGGCACGAGGAGCAACACTGCAAGTCATAAGCACCTTCCCCTGGCCCCAGAAGGCTTCCAGGCAGTGAAAGCACCCTTCTTGAAGGAGCAAGGTTGGCTGAAAGCAGCTCCTCCAAGCTGTAACGAGCAAGACCAATTATTAAGGATTCTGTGAACAAATCCTTAATAGTCAATGAACATCTCCATGAAAACCTTTGAACACAATTCAAGGACTTTCTAAAACTTCCAAGTCTTTTCCAGGCACCTGTAGGGCCAGGTATTCAGAAGGCCTACAACGATTAAGCCAGAAACTGTGCAGTCAATGCAAAGTCACCAAGAGTATGCTCTGTTTTCTCTCTGTGTTGACAAAGAACTCCAAAATATTAGCACAGCCCTTCTTCCCATGCAAACTCAGTCTTCAGACCTCTCAGAAGACCTCCCCAGATCACCAAGGTATGCCTGACAGGCTGTGGTTGTTCCTTCACTTGATGTTTGCCAGAGGAATTTCCTTCCTTAAAGGAATCAGAGTCTAGAATTTTCCCCACATAGCAATTCTGCAACAAAGGTCATAGGAGGAGGAGTCTCGCTACAGGGGCCCCTGAGAGGGCACTGACCACTGAGGACAGGGCTGGCAAATATATGGTCCCAAGGAATATTTAGTGGGGAGATAAAAAATGATGAATTAAAAATTTAAAATTTTTCCCAAAAGTGGGAATTTAATAACAATAAAGTATCAAATGAGGGAATTAAAGTCATCTTTAATAGAGAGTACACAGCACACATAAAATATATAATTACAAGTGTAGCTTGAGAAATATTCATGTGTTATTTTAGCCTGGGGCTTTGCATGTTAAGTGGGATGCAGGAAAACAGAAATGAGTCCAGATCAACCCAAGTTATTTAAGGCCCTTAAAGGAAGATTAAAGGAGTTCAGATGGTTTGATTCTGGTGATGAGAAAGCTGAAGGCTAAATAGCTGTTTTCAAATATTTTCAGCTATTTAAAAGGTTAGTCCCAGGATCTAGACCTGCTGAAGGCAGCCCCCCGCCCCTCCCAACTCAGAGCCCTGGAGCCCCAGTGCTGGCCACACACTGCTGTGTTAAGTGGGAAATAGAGTCATAAGCTCCCCCATTCTCCCCAGGAGCTTCCTCCTGGGATCCCCTAACATCACTGACTCCCCAAACCATTCCACCCAACCAGTCTAATGCCCCGTTAAGCTGCTCTGCAATCCTCCTGCTCCTGCCCCACTATAGTTTCTTGTTCAGAGCCTCTAGACAGCCATCAATGGGCCTCCCCTGCCTCCCACAGCTTCTCACTCATCAGTCTCTCTTCCACACCACCCATGAGAGCCCATCCAAAACACAAATTTAATGGTGTCACTACTTGCATAAACACCTGCAATGGACTTTCTGTAGGTTTAGAGTTTTTCACAATAAACAGTACTTTATGTATTTGTTTGTATTTACTTATTTATTTGTTTATTTATTTTAGAGACAGAGCCTTGCTCTGTTGTTCAGGCTAGAGTGCAGTGGTGTGATCATAGCTCACTGCAGCCTCAAACTCCTGGGCTCCAGCCATCCTCCTGCCTCATCCTCCCAAGGTGCTGGGATTACAGGCCACTGTGCCCACCCAAATAGTATTTTTAAAATATCTGCTGGCTCCTTTTTGCACCCAATCTCCTTAGCATCGTTCCCCAGGCCCTTCACAATCTGGCTCCTCCAACCTCTCCCTTCTCCTCTGCCCTGACTTGCCCTGCTGACTACTCTGCTTTGGCCTATTAGACACTCAAGATTTCTTGAACATCTCGTGCTTCCCTGTCTTTCTCTTTGCGGATCCCTATGCCTGAAATGCACATTCTTGTCTCCCCCATGTGGAAGAGTCTGAGTCATCTTTCACAACCCTGCTCAAAACTCACCTCTCTTAGGCCCTTCCCCGCTCCTAGGCAGGACTCAGGACTTCCTCCTGTGGTTCCCACAGTGCTTGGTCTCGAAATAGCACTTGTCACATATTCTAATTATTTGTGTACACTTTTGTCTTTCTCATTAGACTGTCAACTTCCTAAAAGTAGGCATCACATCTTATTTATTTGGGGTTTTTTTTTTTCTCTAGGCCTTAGCACACTATCTGGTATTTAGTACATGTTCGATCATTGCTTGTTGAATGAAAAAATAAGCTCCCAATTCAGAGATTCTCTTTCTAGTGTACCTAGCATATCTAGCCCATCTGGGAGCTAGGAATGTTCAGCCCGGAGCAGGATCCCAGGAGCAGGTTAAGAGGAAGTGAGCTACAGCTGCCTACAGTGGCTCCTGCTAAGCAGATTTTTACTCTGCAGTGTCTGGATCAAAGCTGGTAGTTTCTGTCCTGTCTATTCCTAAGTGTCATAACTGGAGCAAAACTCCTTCATCAGCCGGTCTGGCCACACCACAAACACGTGGGTCAGAAGCTGGAGGCTGCCTGGCTCTCTTCAGGTTTCTATGGATACGGCGCCTCCGCTGGATGCGTCTGCGTGGGCAAATGCACAGCGAGCAGGCAGGCAGGAGGGGAAGCAGGGGGCAGAAGGAACGAGTGACGGAGGGCAAGGAAGGATGGAGAGAGAGCAGAAGTAGGCAGGGAGGAAGGTTTGCTCTTTGTTCTACAGAAGACAGACTGGATTTGATAGCTTCTTGAAAATCAAACGTATTTTTTAAAAGAAATTCCTTTTGCTAAATATAAATTGTGAAAATCACCACTGGAAGGTCGCCTTCCTTTCTGCAGCCAGGGCAGAGCTCCTGGATATATGCTGATCAGTAACTTCCGGACACATCCTTCACAACCATAGCTAGGCAGCTAAGCATCCTGACGTGTGCTTAACCAAGAAGCAAATTAGGCAGCCAATCTGTAAAAATGTAATATGGCGTCCTTTTCTCCCTTCTGCTCATTTCATAGATGAACATGCACACTGATGCACACAATAATAATAGTAGTGCTTTATATGGCTGACTCTTTACAGTTTATAAGGAGCTTTTGTTTGGAGCCTCACAATAACCCAGTGAAGCAGACAAACTGTGTATTGCTATCTTGTTTTCCTGATAAAGAAACCAAGGCATCTATGAGACAGTCCATTGTCCAGGCTGCACTCGGTGGACGCACGGTCAAGACTCACACCCAAGACTCCAGCTTCCAAGAGGGGCATTCCCATCCCCCCACCACCATCTCATTCCAGGCCTGGCTGCTGGCTAAGCCACGGGCAGTTCCTCTCCTGGAGTGTAAAAGATAAAGAAAGAAGGAAGGGATGGTTTGGGTAGAGGTGGGCATCTTGACAAAGTTGTTATGGTCTCCTGGTTTTTATAAAACCCCACATTAGAGTAAAGCAAATAAATGCATGTCCAATGATCAAATAATATTTTTACTCATCATTTTCTCTGAATTTATACATTTAAGACTTTTGAACATGGCTCCTACACTGGATCAATCTCCAAAGTTGAGGTCATGGTTTCTGTCCTCGTGGGAGCCTGTAAGTTTAGGTCTATGTGGCAGCCCATAATTGCCCTCTCGTCCCCATAGGCCACAAGATGCGCCTGGACACAACCGGAAGCCTCCTTTTTAACCACAGTTTGTCAGTTTCTCAAATATCTGTGTTTATGGGTGTGGTGATGACAATACATCACATATATAGAACATTATAGTTTATGAAGAACTTTACCATCTCATACACCCTCCCCCTGACACCTTCCCACCATAAGGTCCCCTCCCTGGCCGTGAGGGTGACAGGAAAGATACCATTATTTTCACTTTACAGATTACGACACAGAGCCTGGAAAGGCTAAATAATATGTTTATTTTACACCACCAGAAAGTGGTGAACCAGGAACTACTAAATCCTAAACTTCTAATCCCAAATCCAAATCCAGCACTCTTGCCAGTCTGCCTGTCCATTTTGCTGTCCTCTCCCATCCCCACCACAAAAACCCTGACAAGACAGGAAAATCCATCACCATTTTTGATGAACAATAGTCCAAGCACATGCTAAACTGTCAGTGAGGCCGAAGGGTCCTCCTCCCAGGTGAAAAGGGGGACACTTCCTGCTCTGGGGTCCCACAGCTCCCCGAACATGTCTCAGAGAGGGAACACGCTGCTCCACTGTGGTTGCACATGTACTTATCTGTGTTTACCACAAGAGAATAGAAGTTTTTAAATCTAGCCCTATGGGTTGTCCATGAATCCCCTGCAATTCAATGTTTTTGTTTCATGTTTTCCCCAGGGAAAAGTTCATAGTTCCATCCCATTCTCAAAGGTGTACGAGAGAGGTTAAAAATCACTGCCGTGCTGTGTAAACTCATCAAGCTTTGCCTCTGCAATACCTACCGTGGTGCCTTCCACATATTAAGTGCTGCCTGCATGGATGCCTGATGCTATTTTTTTGTCAAGCTCTAATTCCACACTTGGCTGAACTATTATGCAAACTGAATAATGCACTAGACAAGACCCAAGTAACTGAGCAAAATTTTAGGGAGAAATATTCAAAATTGAAAAACGTTTGACTCTTAATGCTATTAAATGTGATATGACTGACTGACACTCTACGTTGTTCTTTAGTCTTCCCATCCGTGGACTCTATCACCAAGCAATGAAGAGGATTTACATATGACCAAGGTTAGCAGAGCAAATAGAGAGATTACATGGCTGTGTTCCAACCCTGGCTGGTTATACCTTTTATGTTTTATAGCCATTTCCCCATCAGAATTGTAAATCTACCACACACAAAAAGATCTAATTTAAAATAGAGCATATCAGAAAAATCGCAACTCAGCAAAATGTGGCATTTTCCTGACAAATATTGCAAAACTGAGTTATATATGCACATTGTGGTTTTAGACACTGTCCAAACTACAGGGTGATTTGGGACTTCAATTCCTCATCCCTGAATGCTGGACTGATATCAAGAAGATAATTGAAGTCAACGGTACCTGGTATATGAAATCAAACACCCATTCCCTACTCCCTGGATCTGGTAGATCAAAGACAATAAACCTGTCATAAACAAAGACAAAAGGCCACCAGGGAGTGACAAATCCCTATCAGGTTTAAGTTTTGTCAGAATAATCAGTGTAGAAATAGAGTCGGTGGACACGCCAACCCTCCCTCTAACCTAGACTGAACAGCATTGAAGGGAAACTGGCCAGGACTTTCAACATGTTGGCAAAAGCCACCCCGTGACAGCCTGGAAAAGAGGAGAGAATGGGAGAAGTGTGCTGGAGAACAGAGCTCATCTGTCCCACCAGCACTCAACATCGCTGTGGCCAGCATCTGCCATTGGATATTTCCATGCAGCTATTAATAAGTCGTACAAAAACTACCTGGAGGCTGAATCTGACTCTGGGATTTAGTTAAATACCAGACGGTATAAAGTGTCCTGCCAAGGACAAACTTTTACAACCCTACATTCCTCTACTGGTGATTTGTATTCTTTTCCTTGTCAGATTAGAAAGAGGCAGCAGGGTGAAATCAATGGATTGAATATCAAATCAAAAGTCCTAACGTCTGGAATATGTCATGCAACTGGTGAACAAGGCATCCTAGGATTCAGGATATCAGTTCGACTTATTTCTTGCATCATTATGATAAGAAGGAGAATTCTTTGTAGTTTATTATCTCGTGTCTACATTATCTTATTTATGTTCGCAACTCTGCAAAGCAAGCAGGACTGATATTATGGTTCTGAGTGGACAGATATGAAATTGAACATCGAGGACTTTCAATAATTTTCCTGGGTTCACAAAGCAACTTCTACAGCTAGGTCCCATGTTTTCTGATACCAAGTCCAGGGTCTCTCCAATGTAGTCTTTCCCCAACAGATTATAAGGCTCTGTCCACTCTTATACAGCAGGTCCTCAAATAACATTGTTTCGTTCCATGTCATTTTGTTATAACATTGATGAGAAAAAAAATTAAATTCCCAGCCAGGGCCGCTATCTCTATGGAGTGTGCACATTCCCCTCATGTCTTTGTGGGTTTTCTCTGGGTCTCTGATTTCCTCCCACATCCCAAAGATGGGCACGTTAGGTTAATCCATGTGTCTACGTTGTCCCAGTGTGAGTGAGTGTGGGTGTGGGTGTGAGTGCACCCTGCCGTGGGCCAGGGCTGGTTCCCACCCACGTCCTGAGCTGCAAGAATAGGCTCCAGCCACCCAGGACCCTGAACTGGAATAAGCAAGTACATAATTATCTTGCTTATTTTTATTAATCTTTCTTAAATGTATCTATAAGTCACATTTATTTCAGTGTTTAATATTAGAAGTGTTTTGTTCTTTATTTAGAAGTTCAGTTTTTGTGACCATAAATATGCTGTAGGAACTTAACCCTTGTTTAGCCTATGGCAAAATTTGGTTTCCTTATACCTCGTTTCACTTTAAGGCTCAGTTTGCAAGAACGTATTGAGGGCGTTAGGTGAGGACTTACTATATTGCTACTCAAATGGTCCCTTACACTGGCAAGTTATCGTATGGATGAAACTCCTTTAGCAATAGGTCCTTTTAGCAATTTGATAGCTAATATCCTTTGGGTGGATCCAAAAGGTATTCATTTGTATTGTATTCTGTTCTTTCTATAATGGTAGAGTAAGCTTCACTTTCAGTAGGTTAACTACAAAATATATCTACACTATTATTAATATGTTATTTTATGACATTAGGACAATTATCCAGTCCAGTCTAAGGCCTTTGAACAAAATTTAAAATATTTGAAAGGCATTATTTAAGGAAAAGCTTGCATTGTTTATTCAGTTCAAGAAATATTTTTTGAGCACCTACAAGGCATTGTCCAGAGCATTAAGAAGACAAAAGTGGTGAAGACAAGGACCTGTCTGTAGGAGCTTAAAACAGAGAGATGATGTCAAATAAGAACACGTAAGTGCATATATCGCACTAAGAACTACACTGGGACAAGGGCAAAGGGTTCCGGAAGCGCAGAGGAAGGACACTCAATCCAGTGTCAGAGAGGTCTTTCCTGGAGAAATAATGTCACAGCCAATAATTTGGAAGAGTATGGTTTTGCAAAACTTTTCTAGCCTCATCTGTACCTCTAGGGCCACTAGGGAACTCCAACCAATACTTAAGCCCCCCATGCCCTTTTCCACTTCCTTTCTGTACCCACACTACTCCCTTAGAATACCTCTCCTTAAATTTTATTCCAGTATCATCTTTTTCAGCCTTCAAGGCTCAGCTTTATTGTGATCTTTTCTTGGAAGGCTTCTTTGGCATTATTTTAAGAAACAGAACTGAAATTAACCTGAAAAGACTGTAAGTACAAGATTCAAGTTCTATTACATTTCACTTGATCCTTCAGAAACCCTAAGCCCTTCAGCTATATTTTATTATTAAAAGATCACTATGTCCATTCTTTAATGTTTTAAAAATAAGTCATACTAGATGCTATTCGAAAGTTACTGGAGCCTAGAGATGGCCATTCTTAAATTCTTCCAAGACTTGTGTTATTGCAGCATCTCAGTCTTCAACTACAGCCAGAAGAGTAAGAGATCAAATTGCCCTTTCTCTCTGCTGCATTGGATCCCAGTTGGGGTATGTGAGGCAGCTTGAAGTGTAACCACCATCAGGATCCTCGGTTGACTGGTAGTAAATTTGGGTGAAAACATGTCAACACTGGACTGCACAAGACCTCAACTTTTTCACTCTAAAAATATATAGTGGTTCTCTTGACCATCAGAAAATCTTTACAAATGGGACCAAAACAACTTTTTTAGAGACACCGTGGGACTAAAGAGAAAGACAATATTCATATTACAGAGTTTTGCAAACTCTCCGGATGTTTCAACAATAAGTTACAGATGCTTAATCCTAAATTAAGAAGCTAAATATAATGTGGACTCTGCAAATGGCAATTTTCTATAATTTGAGGAAAATATTTGGTAGCTCAATTCCCACTAGAAATGACTGGCAAAGGTTCCACTCTCTGTTAAACAACTCTGTCAGCCTTTCTTAAGGACAGGATTATACCAGAGAAGAACAATAGATTTTTAAAAAACGTAGAATTGATCAAGAAACTGTAATTTGAATTTTCCTCTGAACATGCAGGTATTATTTTATAACCAGGGCATGTATTAGGATATCAAGGAACCTACATTCATATTTGTATTAATCCTACTGGACCATTTCTTGGCTTATCATATTTTGTATTATTGCCTTGTTCTCCTCTGTTTTGAAAAGAAATTTTATCAGTTTTCCTGTGTCATGCCATATTATCTCTTTATTCTGCCTGCAATAAGATATCAGCCTAATATTGGCAGAGCAACTTCCTACAATGATTCTTTGTTCCAGGAAAAAAAATGCATGAATAGTACATTATTAAAATAGAGAAGGAAGTGTGTTTCATTTCATTTGTTATTTACTTAGTGAATATTGTCATGGTACCAGGTACTTACAAAAGACAAATAAAGTGAAGCAATAACACCATGCACTTGGATCTTGCATTTAATATGAGGCTCTCTGAGTACTTACCAAACACTGACTCATAAATCAACTCACTTAAGATAGGACATAAAGGTTGCTTTAGATTTATAGTCAACTTTATGGAACCTGCTGTGAACAATGCCCGATGCCACCAAACACTGTGTCGCTGTATCTCTGAGACCTCTGAGGACACAAGGAAAAATAAAATTAAAATGGGAGTGGGATTATGAAAGATGGTGGGTGAGTTTTGAAGAAAAGGAGCTAGAAAAAAAAACTAACAAATAGAAGAGAATCTGAGAAACTGAAAGCTGAAGCAGTGAATTTCATAGACAACTGACAGATAACTCCGGGTTCTAAATCAAATGCATACGTAATAGCTGTCAGAGTAAATGTTTTTCTTATCTCAAACTTGGCTCTTATCTTTGTCTAACACATTCATGACATCTGAAGTTGTTTTTTTTATGCATAAGAGAAAATTTCTCTAAATTTTTTCAAGATATTAACAGCCTAGATTGAATCTTTATCATCACAAAGTTGAAATTTGCTCCATCCTAAATAATAATCACATAGAATTTGCCACCCACCTTCTTGATGTGGAAGTGGAAATCAGAAAACCTCGTCAACTCAGATCCCACTAAATTCTGAATTTGAGGGAAGATAACTAGAAATCAGCAGCAGATTATGCTTGCAAGATCTGTCAGGTAATGCCCAAATGGGGTCATGCCTGTGATGGGGCAGAGGCGTCCCTGACATTGGGAACACATGGTTCCCTCTGTAGGCCTTCATGGAAAGTCAAAACTCAAAACTTCCAAACTCGTAGTTTTTCTCTTGAGGAGTTTAATGAGCCCTATGCTCAGAAAGAATGTGGAGGGCAGAGAGCCAACAAGCAGGTCTTCCAAATACTATTTCAAAACCAGGAACAAGAGACCATGCCTGTGCAGGGGATGCCAGCTTCAGCCTGGCTTTCTGCCATCCACTTGCAGGGTTCAAACCTCTTTGGGTCTGGGCTGGTGGCTTGGACCCAGTGGAAAAGTCTATTGCATGGGGGCTGAGCAGCCTCTTAAGAACAAGCCCACAGTGTCCCCACTGCAGGAGGATGTACAATCTGGGCACAGCACAATCTGGTTGAGTACCAGGCAAAATTCTTCTCTTAGGGAGGATTAAGGAGCCTCTGGGAGGCAGCTCATTATAACAGAGGAGGGAGCCAGGAACAGGGCCGAGTGACAAAGCCTTAGTGGCAAAGAGGGTGGCAGGAGGAGTCTGCACCCAGCAGAGTGGGCACTACTCCATCACCTGTCCAATCCCTTGGGTCCTAGGGAGAGATACTATAACCAAATTCTAAAATGGCATTTCAATGAATGCTTAACTCACTGGGCCCATGTTCCACATCTCACACAGTATAACACAAAAGGGAGGGAGCCCTTCCCCCCACTCGGCCAGAGGTCATTGCCCAGCTTTGGCACCCACTGAACACAGCTGTGCCTGCCGGGCCCGACAGATTCAGCAAGAGAAGAGACTCGGGGCCAGGAGGACATGGCAGAGGAGCTGCAGTCCTGGGGTCAGGCCAGATCCCAGGCCAGGAGGACCTGGGGAGACTGATGAACCTCTCCCCGGGACCCCCAGAATTATGTGAGGGAGAAAAGGGGATGTCATTAGACAGCTTATGAGAGCTGTTTGACAAAATAGGGTATTTAGGGTTAGGATTTAAATAACTTTAGATTTCTGATCATTTATAATTTTCCTGCATTTTGCAACTTCAGTTATCATCTGTTTCAAAATCAATAAATGACAAGAGGTTGCACGTTTGTCCTCAGAGAACATGAGAAACAGGTTAGACCAAGACCCAACCACAAACCCTGTTGGGAGGAATAGAGCCAAAGAGCAGAGTGGATTGTGGTGAAAGAAAGAGAAACAAGCTAAGATCTTGGGTTCTGAATTAAGGAAAGCAAGCAGACCCTGAAGATCCCCAAAAGGACTTAAGAAAAATAATAGAAATGTCTTAAACATTATAATGGGAGAGGGAATTTTCAAATTGCATGTAGAAGCAGACTGTATTCAATCATGTAGCAAGATTTATTCTTGCCTTCAACCAGCATGCTTATTACAAACAAGTTATTCTTATCTATATAGAACTTGGCCATGTAGTAGATTTTTCTTCTAATCTCCTACATACAAACATCCATTAACGCTTTTTGATAAAATGATAATTCCAAGTCCCTACAGGCCCTCTATTGGCACCATTTTATAGCCATTAGTTGAGTTACTGTGTAGGCATTAAAATAATAGAACTGCATTTCTTCTGCCATTCAGGCCCTTTTGGGAATTCAAACAGCTCTTTCCAACCATCAGGACTAATTAGGAAGGTGACACTGTCTGTTCTAAATTCACAGAATGCAAGAGGTTTCTCTGACAGGTCAGGAAACCAATAAGATCCAAACAAAAACCGGAATCCCCTAAAAGCAAAAGGACATGTAATCGTGTCTGCATCTAGCAGCAGAGCATTCAGTAAACAGTGGAAACATACAGCCTCCTCCTGCTCTGCTTGGTGTTTGTCAAAGAACAATCATGCTAATGATGTGGATACTGTTTGTACATGGCGCAGAGGCATCTCACTCTTCTTGTCTACTTTCTGTAACTTGGGCTCTTTGGGTTGAATTATTTGCAGTATCTGTGCATGGCTGTGATGGCTGATGTTCTCTGTGCTAGAGTGGGGGCCCCTAGAAGACAGGAACCACAGCAGGATTAGCTCAATTAAAGCAAAAACTTCCATGTTAGAGAAATGAATCACCACAGTTTATTTGCCAGACAACATTTCTCTCTTCTTTCCGTTCTCTGTTTCCTTCCACTTCCTGTTCCCTTTCACCTGTTTGGGCCTCCCTTATCTGTTAAGGAGGCCTCTCCTTTTAATTGGGCTGTGCAGGGCCGCAGCAGGCTGCCTCCACAGTGACACCGGGAGAATAGGAAGAAAGGGTGAGAGCCTTCCATCTGCCTTTTTCTCTTTTGCCTGTATCTCACTTTTGCCTTGACTTCCTCCTTAAGAATAGTCTTTTATGCTTTCAAAGCACTTCCACATTCCTTCTCTGTACCCAGTGATTTCATCTTTAGTGCCATGAGTTTAGGGTTAAAAATTAATGTGCTCATGGGGCAAAGTTTCCATTTTGATTATGTTGCCTGATCCCAAGTAGGTAGATATATCCAGAAATGCACAAGGGTGTTATAGGTCTCATAACATCTTTTTAAACTCCTTTTTTTAAAGATCCCAGTTCTTCCACAGTTGTGCAAAATACAACCTGTCTTGGTATCTCTCTCCCCAAATGACTTTTCTGGCTTTAATATAGTACTAGAGCAAGAGGTAGAACTTGAGAGATCTAACATGAGCAAAACTCAACCAGGTCAGGATCCAAGGGTCCCCTGAGAACAGGATCTACAAAGAGCTGAGCTGTGGATTCTATAGATTCCACCTACCCATTGTTTGTCTCTTTATTTCCCTACCTATCATTTTTGCGCATGTCATGGGTGTCATGCTATTGAGCATTACATTTGTCTGTCTGATGATGGATGCCACTTAATTTTCTTGGACCCCTAGGTTGTATCAGATTCCTCTTCTTCACGCTGCCATTGCAACCTCTGCATAGCCTAATGATCACTATCAATGTGTATGTAATTGTAATTGTTGTTACTCAGTAGCTGTCCCTGTAAACCTTGAAATTCCCAAAGGCAGACTCGTGCTCTTCCCCCACCCCTCACATAACCACACCCCAGCCCCTCCTCCACTTTGCAACCTGGAAGGACACAATAGCTTCCAACAGACAGACACTCACTGCCACAAGGGGAGAGGCTCCCTGAGAATGCAGGCCACCGGAGAAGGGATGCATGACATGGAGAAGAAGACTGACTTCAGGAGAGCACTTGTGAGTGAGTGTTTTTTCATCAACATAAAGATGATTTCCAGAAAAATCTTACCATCTATTTTAACCACCTAGTTTTCTATTTAAATTTTTAAGAACCAAATTGTAAATAATCATTGAAAAGCATCCTGGTTAACAAAACATAAGAGCTGACAACTTTGTACCCATTTCTATATGCCTCTTCTCTGTTTACTTTTTTTTCCTTCTTTTCTTCTGTTGATGTCAAGGGTAAACCTCGATAGGAACACTGCTCAAATTAATGAACTAGGCTGTCTGACTATTAATATAGGCTTGAAACCTCAGGCACATCTTGAGCTCTGTTACATGAAATATAATCTTCTAGAAAACAAAGGCAACTATATTTTACCGGCAACCTCAAAGACAAGCTCATCACATTCATCCCGATTTAATATGCATTTCTTAATTATTCATCTGCAAGACATAAAATAGTTCATTTTGAAAAGAGGCCTCATTTGGATGTTAATTTGCAAATAAAAGTCAGGAAGAAGTCTGCATAAATCATTTTTGTAAATATATGTACATAAAATATCTTCTAAAATTTTAACAAACCAGTGAATAAAATCTTCTTGGGAAGAAAGATCCAAAGATAATCACCCCGACTTGGAATAATTTTATCACAGACCATCTTCTGTGAGCTTCTTTAGTAATCTGAAGGGTGAGATTAGACTCTCATTATGAACTACTTATAAACATCATTTGAGATGATGGGAAAGTAATTTGAAGAATTTGGGGCCTGGTAATGAGTTTCCTTTGAAGTTGAGGAGGGTGGCAGTGGGAACAGAATTTGAGATAATTGCTGGTTGTCTCCAAGGAGTCCGAATGTTGATGAAGCTTCTGTGTTTAATAATTAAAAATGCTAACCTCAGAGAAAGATGGAGCCACGTTGTCAGTAACCCCTGGACATTTACAAAGCTTGCCCCTTGGTCTAACAACCCACTTTGACTTTGTCCTCTGCCTCTCCCTTCACTTCCACCTCTGCACTTGCTGTGTTCCCGCCTTGGGCACTGAGAAGAGCAACTGAAAGCGTGAGGGATGCAAGAAAACCTGCTTAGGAAACTTGACTCTGGCAACGCAGCACACTAGTTTGTACGATATCCACCTTCCTGCCTGAGGTGCCCTTCCTGAGAGCAAGGGTGACAAGGATACCTCTGCCACAGGTGTTCAGGAAATCAACAGATGTTTGCCCAACTCTTCTAAGTTATGAGCCTTGCATCTGGGTTAAGTCCAATTAATGCATCCATTAAAAACCTTTTCCTAGGAGAAAGGTGCAACTCTGGGTGGGTGTAGCATTGGAGTGAAGTTCCCCTAAGTCTAGCAATAGATTCATTCATTCATTTGTTTGAATCTATTGCTAGATTCAGTGGAACTTAATCATGCCATGCCTGGAATGATTCTCCCAGGATCTGCTATGAAGAGAACTCAAAGTCCATTTCCAGTATTCTACATCTGGCCTGGGTAACCCTTAGTCCAATCGAAAGTGCCTCTTGGCACAGCTGTGAATGTTAATGGAAACCTGAGAGAAATGTGCCAATTTTCCATGCCAATTCCCAGAGCATCCCTCTGGTCTGGGGGCATTTTATAGCCATGCCAGAAGAGTGCTAGAGGAAATGGAGAATGAAGAGCATGGCCACAGTTTGCCCAGAAAACACGCTCAAAGACCCGACCTCACCTCAACTAATTACAATGGCAATGACTATTTCCAAATAAGGTCACATTTTGAGGTACGGAGGTTAGGACTTCAACATATAAAATTTGAGAGAAC
Organism: Lemur catta; assembly: GCF_020740605.2. Taxonomy (NCBI): domain Eukaryota; kingdom Metazoa; phylum Chordata; class Mammalia; order Primates; family Lemuridae; genus Lemur; species Lemur catta. Next base: position 47,059,304 of record NC_059139.1, read on the forward strand.
ACAATTCAACCCATGACAACATCTAAGTCAGTAATTCCCAGTCCTGCCCAGGACTGAAGCAGATGAGAGCTGTAACCTCCACCTCAGATAATTCCTCCCAGATCAAGTCTTTCTGCTCTGCTGTAGGTCACAGTCTGACAGAGCTCCCTGCTCCCTTTGCACCCTCCCCACTGGCCAGACACCCAGCCTGCTGCCTCCTTCCCCCACCCCCGACCCAGGGAGGGGCAGGGGAAGCAAGGTGTTGGAGGGAGCTGCTATTTCTCCACTTCTCTTGGGTCACACAGAACTTGGGCCATAGAAAACCTTTCCTGGGTAGCAACTTATGAAATCAGAGGAGCCCCTAAAATCACTGAAAATGACATAATATACAGAAAACTGTATTTACCAGCATGGGTGGGATTACACAGTCCTCTGAGACCATATTCTAATAACAACAAATGTCTCCCAATTGTCTCCATGGGAGAACAGATCCTGCCAACTAAAGGATTTTGGATTTGTAGAGTAGGGTTTTCAAGGTTGGGGGCAACATTTAACTGCTCAAAGCAATCAACGCAAGACTGAGTTCTGCTAACAATCTTCCTTCTCTGCCCTTCCTCTACTCTGTGACTGCTGCCTACCCCCCTTAACCAATGTGGAGAGTATTACCAGTGTGAAGGTAGTTCCAAATTATTTCATAGCCTCGGGCTCCTGCAAGTATAACCCTGCCCAAGATATTCCAAATTCAGTGAAATAGCACCAGGAATGATGTTTCCATTTGCATCAACATAGTTATGGGAGAATGGATTTTTGGCACTGAATGTGATTTTAAAATGTCATTCCCAGAAGCTGGACACTGGGACTTCACTTCATATTGGAGAACATAAATCTTCAAACTGACAAACCTGCAACAAAACAAGTATCTAAAAGGTGATATGATAAACTAAAATTTTACCTTATCATTTTTCTACATTCAAAAACTTAAAATGTACCTTTCTAAACATATCTATGAGTTTATAGTTCCTGACTCTTATTTCTTAGGAAGGATGGGCCTGCTTCCTACTCTTTAGGGTTGAGTTTTCCCTTCATCTATGAAACAAGGATGCGAGGAGGTGATACTTAGCAAGAATAAAAACCGGCAACCCCACAGGGATCTGCCCTCTGTCATTACACACACTTGCATTTACTTTTATTTTTTTATTTCTTAAGTCTTTTTTTCTTTACTAGACTGTGATATCCAGAAGTCTGAAATCATGGATCAAAATGACAAAGAATAAAACAAAAACAAACTCTTCAGCAATGGCTCAGATAACATGGTCTACTGTAAAGGACTCTAAGAAATACCTGAGGAAGGGAGTTAAATAATAGATGTGATCACAGAAACGCCTTCTGAAATGAAGTTAGCACATGTCCCCTGTAGCTTGCCCCCTATAAAGCATCAACTCATCCTCCAGCTTGGATATCCAGTCCTGCCTCTCTCCAAAGAACATTGTTGCTTAATCCCACCTAAAACCCAATCTCTCTGCAATGCCAGTGTCTTTAGTTCTGCTCATTGTCCGTGCCTGCCTAGCACTGTCTTTGTGCGCTCTACAATATTTATGTCTCTCTGTCTGAGCTGCTGGCTGGTGAGCAGGCTGTCTCAGACTGTCTAGAGAGCAGGAAGCAGATGGAAAATAAATACAGTTGCGGAGCTCTGGGGGCAAAGCTACAGACAGGACAAGAAGGCCAGGAAATAAACAAACAGGAAAGAGACCGACTGGTCTTTCTGCCTTTCATCCCTGGCTCTGATAGATAAGACTTAAACAGCGAGACGCCGACTGGGCTCACTTTCAAATTCTACCCAGCTTCTACTTCGGCGTAGTTTTTTCCTTTGAAAACTCTATCTCTGCTGTTTTTAAAAAGGATGATTAAAATAAGCTCTTAATAAGTGATTATGTCTGATTTCCAATGCCATAATCATTATTACATTAGAGATGTACAGTATGCAAGAATTTGAAATCATCTTTAACACAAATATCACATATTCATAGTAGGTGTATGTTAAAAGCAGGAACACTGACTTAGATGGATCTTATATATATTAAAACAAAGCGTCAGGCCCAGGACGAGGAAAGATTTTTAAGTCATTGGAAACCATGGCTGTACCGCCATCATCATTCTGCCAATGCTCACTCTCACTGTTGTCTTCTTAGCCTCCCCCTTGTCAAAGCCAGCTTTGATGAAACAGTCTAACCCAATCCTTTACACCTTATAGCAAATGTAAGTCAAAGCATCATCTCTGACTGTAAGTCATTATTCTTGTTGTAATACTTTACACTCAAAGCCAGTTCTGTTTGATTTTCCTCACTGAGAATGCCTTCCTTAAAACTTCATATTATTGTGGGATATGTCTTCAGTACTCCCCACCTCAGCCCTAGACCAAAGTCCTCCCTCTCGGTGTTTGCTTAAGTGATTGCTGCAAGCAGTTCTGGAGCTGGATGACCTACATTCAAGTCCTGACTTCCCCATGGACTAGTTGTCTGACCTTGTCAATAATTTTTCCTCTGAGCCTCAGTTTCCTTGTCTGAAAATTGAGGATGATAATAGTATTACCTTCTTCATAGGATTATCATGAAGATTAACCATGGTAAATGTAAAGCTCTTGGAACAATGGCTGACACTTGAGGATTAGCTCATATTATTATTGTCACTGTATGGTCAGAAATCATCAATGTGAACATATTTTTTTGAAATTATAGAAATGAAATTTTAAAAGCAACTGGCTCCACAGAAAACAATAATTTAAGAAATCTTGTATTTCTTAAGGTCACCATTTTTGGCAGAATTTAGTCTCCAAGGTTGTTTAATATCATGTAAGACTATTTAGTCACATTTTTAAAAAATTATAGTATTTTAAAGAATCTTTGGGTAGAAATAGATGTAGGACAAGCAAGTCTCTTAAATTTTCATCCTTTTTCCAGTATAGAAAATAATCATCTGTTATTACTAATCTAAAACCTTAATACATTTAGTATATCTTGATTCAATACATGCTTCCTTTCTATAAAATCTGTCCCAATCTCTCTGCATTAATGTAAAAAGTTATTGAATAAGCAGTTTTTTGAGGGGAAAGAGTGCCGCTGAATGAGCTAGCAAAAGATGGAAACAGGTTACTTCATCTTCAGATGATTTTGCCACACTTCCACCTCTGACATGGCACAGTGGCCACCAAAGGAGGAAATTGTTTCTACCAGACAATGTTTTCTGGGTATAGCAAGACAGGTCCTATTTTTTCAAGATCTCTAGGCCATCTAACAAGACGCTCTTTGGTAGCAAAGTCTTATCTCAAGCAAATATATTTAAATGTTAAAGGAATCATCAGAACCCTGGGGGGGAAGGAGCAGAGAGGGTCCTATACCTCTGAAACCATCCAGTGTTGGTGGCACCCTGCTTGGTCTTCACAAATAAGGCTGGCAACGGGAAAGGATTGATTCTGATGTAAACTACCTGCATTTTTATTTTATATTAACTATAAACTTGTTAAAATTAACATAAATTTTCTTCTTGCTTGGGTTTTCATGTGTACCTATGAAAGAGTAAAGTACGAGGAACAGCGCCCTGAGAGTCATCTGTCTGAGGGGACAGGCTCCTATTGAACACCCTGTCCAACCAGGCTTCCTGTCTGGTCCTTCTGGTCCTCCCCAAAGCTCAGATCAGAATATTTAACTATCTACAAAGGATGTTCTATGGATTAACTGTCAAGTGTTTTGAGACTATTAACGACTTGATAAATGCTAATGAGACAAGTCAAGGAAGCTGGTATTGTTTGTTCACCTAACAATATTTTATTCCATCTGCCTGTGTAACCACCTTAGGTTTAATTATTACTTACAGAGACTAGTTTATAAATTTTATGGCAACTCTACATTGTCCTCCAAATAATCATATGTTGTAATAATTATGAAGTCTTGAGTTTTCCATTGAAGTTGCTGAGTCAGTCTTCATTGACTGTGTTAGGATCAGAGAGAAGGTAATCTGGCTAAGCCTTAGGTTTGGCTGGTTATCACCACGGCATAATAAGCCTGTGAGTTGTAACAGAGACATGTTAATAGTTACTTTGAGGAAAGATCAGCTGGGAAGCTGGGAAGAAAAGCCAGGCTGAGTGGGAAAGGAGGGATGATGACTATACTCTAAGCTTCAAATTAAATCCAGCAATTGGACCAAAGACCCTAGAAGTACTTTAGAATGAACTTTAGAAAACACAGACATTGCAGTTTCTTTGATTTCCATCTCTCTAACTCTAAATGTATTTAGAACAAGCAAGACAAGAAGTCATTGTAAATGTCTCTCTCCTAAGGGGAAAAAAAGGCATGCTGCACTTAAATATTGGGCTGTGAAACGTCCAGCTCCATTCCCTGCCTTGGCCTTGACTCATTCAGGCTCCTCGAGCAGGTCCTTGAACCTATATGTCCAGCACATTCCTCATCTCCACCTGTAAAAATAAAATAAAAACAACTCGCTAGTTTCTACCTCATAAGGAAGTCGTAAAGATTAGAGTTAGAACGTTGAACTTCAAAGATGAAAGGCTCAATATAAATTCCAAGCATTATTGTCAAGACCTCAGTGTGAATTGACAGAAATGTGCTCCTTAAGCAATTGCTACCTGTCGGCAGATCTACACCAGGGTGACCTCGATATGCTCAGGACCAGGAGGCACATTTCCTCAGAGCCGATGTAATTGTCTTAATTTACCATACTAGGTAGCGCTCCAAGGTCTCTATTCTGGTTTCTCTGGAAGACTGAATACTACAATTTAATGTGAACTTGCCACACCCTCCCCACCCCACCCCAGTAAAAGAAATAAACATTTCTTCTGGACCTACAGTGGTGCTCAGGATTGGAAATACAGAAATTAATATATAGTCGTTACTTCTTCAGAGCTCACAATTAAATAGGAGAACTGTGCATTCCCTATGTAGTCTAGAGAGAGGTGGCTCTCCCAAAGGCTTAGAACATTCCAAAACAAGATCTTCCACCCAAAAAAAAAAAAAATCCAATAATTTTGTAGCTCACTTCTGTTAGCAGTGACTACATTAGGCCATGACATGTATCATGACAAAGCAAACTTTTGCACATTTTTCCCTTGAACGTACAAATGCTCCAAAGTATTACTGAAGATATTTTTAAGGGCCTAAGGTACTATTATAGCTCCACCACTCTCAGAATCACTAAGCTCAAGGGGGTCCTTCATCCAAGATGATAACTGATTACACCAATGTTTGGCATCTGAGTAGTCTCAAGATGATTTTTAATGTGGCCAGGGGTGTAGAGAACAGAATATTCTGGGTGTGTGAACACACACACTCATGTGCCTAATTGCCCCACCCCTGCCTTGGGTCCCCAGACTTCCTCCTGTTTGGTAATAAATAAATGAATGAAAAGTTCAGGTGCTGCCTGAGAAAGGTCGCCAAGCTTTTGCCGCAGCTGTTCTTACCTTGTTTTAAAGATCTCCAGGCCCTGACCTCCCTTGGAAACCTAATTTCAACATGTGATCCATTTAAAGTTGGGAAAACCTTTCCTATGCGGAAATGGAGAATAACAGTTCAGCCTACTTTTCTAATAACTTCCAGGTAATTTCACACCTTTAGTTTTCCAACTTCTGTCATTAGAGGTTGATTTTCTTCTCCAAATCCCCTCCATTTGTTTTTATATGTCTTTTAAAAATACAGATTTAAGCTAGCTGGGAGAATGTGGACATCGATTTCTTCATCTGTAAAATGAGACAAGATGATTCCTAAGAGTCCTTTTTGCTCAAAGATCTTAATTCTTGAGATATTTTACAATATTCTAAGGCAGGGATCAGCAATCTCTTTCTGTAAAAGCTTGAGGCTTTACGGCCATGTGGTCTTTGTTGTACAATTCAGCTCTGCCACTGTCGGGCAAAAGCAGCCATAGACAATACGTAAGCAGATGATTAGTTTGCCAAGCCCTGGTCTAAGGAAAAAACCAAGCCCTATATCTCCACAATGCCCTTCCTGTCTCTGTGTCCAGGCTCAGATTGTCTGAAACAACTTACACTCATTCAGCAATTAGTGAACCTGGAAATCCCTCAATTGCCTGTGTATACACACACAGGGTGGGAGTGGAGAGCAACTTGAAAAGCAGAACATTTTCTGCATTGTTCTGTTTTTACATTAACCCATTCCTGACATTCAGGACGAGTGGGGGCCTACATTTTTCCTTACTGTGGTTTATAATGAGCCTCAATTTTTTTTATTTCTTAGACCACATTTACCAACCGCTCCAACCATACAGTGAATGGAGAAAGTAAGTGAGGTCCATGGGCCAGCAGCCTCAACATCACCTGGGTGCTTGTTAGAGATGCAGCATCTTGGTCCTGTTGGGGCTCAGAAAACAACACCCCAAAATGAAAGCCTCAGAAGCTGCCTCATAAGCAAAAGGTTTTTTCTGACCTTCTCCTGCCCTCCTGTCTCTCAGTCCCATTCTCCCCTGAGGTGGCCATAGGAACCAGAATCCCTCTTCCCCAAGGTGGGTCATAGAAACCAGAACCCTTTTCCCCAAAGCCAGCCATAAAACCTAAAAATATTGTTCTAATTCTCCTCCACCTTTTTATGTAAAAACAGGCCACAAAAAAATTATCTGACCTATCATGTTTGACTGTAAAGTCATCAGCCCCCCCATTCCAGAGAAGGTCCTGCACCATACCCAGAAGGAAGGAATGCATGCTCAGAGAGGCCAAGAAGAATCTAGACAGGCAGGCCTTACTGGGTTTTCCCACTCAGTCTATTAACTTCAGGTCAAATCCTTTTTGTCTAGCTATATTTTATGTGAGGCTGGGGACGGTGGCTCTCACCTGTAATCCTAGCACTTCGGGAGGCCGAGGTGAGATAATCGCTTGAGGCCATGGAGTTAGATACCAGCCTGGGCAACACAGTGAGACTCCATCTATACAAAAAATTTAAAACTTAGCCAGGCATGGTGGTGTGCTCCTATAGACCCAGCTACCAGAGAGGCTGAGGTGGGAGGAGCCCTTGAGCCCAGCTGTTGGAGGTTGCAGTGAGCTATGATCGTACCACTGCACTCTAGCCCTGGTGACAAAGAGAGACCCTGTCTCAAAAAAAGGAAAAAAAATGTTTTTACATGGCTGTCCATACTTGCTAAACCTAAGCGTCAAAATAGACAATCTCCCCTTAGGTCTTCATTCTGAAGCATCTATTCCCACATACACATTAAATACATTTGTATGTCTTTTCTCCTATTAACCTGCCTCTTGTCAGTGATTTTCAGTGAACATTCAGAGGGCAAAGGGGAAGTTTTCTCCTGCCGCTACAGGCCCCACCTCAAACCTACTGAACCAGAATCTCCATTTGAATCAGATCCCCAGGTGACTCCTATGCAGGTGGTTGTGAGAAACACTGTCAGAGTCCTGGCAAGAAGCATGTCCACCACAGGTGGAGCAAATGGGGAGGTGCGGATGAAGGGACTGCTTAGTGGGGTGTGGCAGAGTTAGATGAACCTTTGGACTAGCAACACCTAAAGCCATCACCACACCTGGGGCTGAAGGGACAAGAAGGAGAAATAGTGATCCCTGAGATCATTTCACACTGGGATCCTGGAGGCGGGGCAGCCTGGTGCGGCTGTCTTCAGAGAGGAAGCAGCAGATTCTGGAGCCCTGTCACCAAAGCAGGGAGTGGATAGAGAAGAAATTCCCCAACCCCTCTCCCCTCCTGCCCTCCAGGCCCTTGCTAGTACCCGCCAACCCCAGCCCGGAGACAGAGTGCCAGGGGACCTAGAAGATGCAGTCCTCAAGGGCCGGCTCCAGGGCCCAGAGCAGAGACTGAGGGAGGGGCCAGAGAGTGATCCCTGTTGAGGCCTGCTGCCCCCCGCCAGGCCCCAAGCTGTGTCCCTCCAGCTGGTGGTTACCATCTGCCATTGTCTCCCCCACTGGTAGCTCTGTGTCCTCAGTTCACACTGTACAGTTGGCTTTTCCTTTTATTCAGAATGTAAAACTGCTCAACTTCTATTATTGTCTAAACTAAAACACCATTAAAAAAAAACTTTATATATCTCCCTGTCACCTCAAGAAAACCACACCTCAAAATTGTTCCTTTTTACTGTCACCCCCTCATCCCAGTTACATGAAAACCAGCCTGTTTCCTGCCGTCAGAGGCCAGGCCAGGGAATGACTGCCTACTTCAGCGGGCAACCCGCTTGGCTCAGAGAAGATGCCTTTTCTCTCTCTTCCACCTGCAGCCAATTCCCTGCGATCATTTCCAAATAAGACTTCGCTTTGTTTCCTGGTGTACACAGTGGATCAAGTTACTTCTTCGTAAAACGTTAAGAATGAACAGTGTTGAGAAGAATGAAAGAAGGAGGCAGTAAGTAGACATATAATGAAGAGTCGGCCTCTTAGTTACCCTGTCTGTCCTTAGGCAAATAACTTTGTGAGCGTGCTATGTAAAATGGAGTATTAAAATAATTACTCAGGAGGCCACTAAACTGAGGCTCTAGTGCCCTGAGTTCCCATGCAAGCAAACTGAAACCCAACTCAGCACGAATGGCCCTATCCAGGAAATGAAACTTAAGTTTTCCCAATCAGAAACCTCCAACTAACCTCTCACTACACACTCTACCAATTAGAAACCACCCACTGACCTCTAACTAGGGACCTAGAGTCTGTTTCTCCACTTGAATCACTCAAATATTTTCTTTGCCTTGCTTCTTTGTTCAACATATAACAGGCTCCCCACAAATCCTCTTTGTTGGAGCCCCAAACCACCTGCAGTCTGGAGCTGCCTGACTCATGAAGCACCATCTGCTAAATAAACTCTTCAACATTTTAATGTGCCCCAGTTTATCTTTTAACAGGGATACCATGTATATTGCAGATCATAATAATAGTATTGGCCGGGCACGGTGGCTCACACCTGTAATTCTAGCACTCTGGGAGGCCAAGGCGGGAGGATTGCTTGAGCTCAGGAGTTCAAGACCAGCCTGAGCAAGAGCAAGATCCCGTCTCTACTATAAATAGAAAGAAATTAGCCAAACAACTAAAAATAGAAAACATTAGCCAGGCATGGTGCCGCACACCTGTAGTCCCAGCTACTCGGGAGGCTGATGCAGTAGGATCGCTTGGGCCCAGGAATTGGAGGTTGCTGTGAGCTAGGCTGATGCCACGGCACTCTAGCCCGGGCAACAGCGCAAGACTCTGTCTCAAAATAAATAAATAAATAAATAAATAAATAATAACAATAGCATTAATACCTATCTCACATATTTAAAAGGAAGCAAATAGCAGTGCATCAAGGAATTAAAAATGAGATGATATATTAAAAACATTTAGCTGGGCTATTAGCTATGGTTATTATTACTATTACTGATATTTAGCAACATTTCAAATGCTACTAGAAGAGTTTTTCATCACCCCAACCCAACCTCACTTCTGAGTTATTGGGAAAAGAGCCAGTCAAATATATAATCTTCCCCTTGCTCCATCATGCCTATCTGAGTCATATGGACAACTAGAAAGAAACCAGAAGGTGTTCTTCCCCCACTTCTGGGTCTAATAACAATAGCACTGGGGAGGCAGCTCCCTGCCTCTCGGCCTCCCAGCCTCCTCTGACTGTCCAGCTCTTCAGAGGTGAGGTGTCTCCCAAGTAGTCCAAGCCCCAGCCCCACCCACACCACCCGCCTGCTTTACATAGGAAGAGTAAGCATAACACCACTTCTCATCCTCCCCTTTTGGGTTCCTACCCATTTTCTCCTAGGAGGCCAGAGATCAGGCTTCTGTGTGCGGGGAGTTGGGGAGGGATAGTGGCAGGGAAGAAAGTGCCAGAGGTGGGGTTTCCTCCACAACATTCCTGTCTTTTCTGTTTTCAGATAACCTTGACCAACCATTTATTTGCCAACCTCCTATGCCTCCGTCTGCATGTCCCATTATATAGTCTCACCTATAATCCACCTATAATCCTCACCTGAAGACACGACAGCATGGAAGGACAGACACCAAAGGCAGCAAAAAAATGGTACTCAGGGAACACGAATTGCAAAACAGAAGCAAAGAAAGACAAAGGAAAGAAGGAAGTGAGAGAGGAAGGAAGGAAGGAAGGGAGGGAGGGAGGGAGAGAGAAAGGAAGAAAACTTTGAAATAATTGCAATTTGATATTTCAAAACAGTTCTGAATTAGTCATTGCGGCAAAAAAAAAAAAAAAAGCAGAATCTTGTTGCAATTCCTTATACAGATTTTATGATTTTATATCGTTTTTATCTTAAATTACATTGGAGGAGGTGCTTCCATTCCCACCATGCCTGCACCCCAAATTATATTAATAAAAAGGAATGTAACTGGATTGTCCTGGGAAGGCCAGGCAGGTATCATGTGGACCATTTCAAACCCTGACTGCCCCACTGAATGCAGGCACAGAATGGCAAAATGACTCACTAGAAGTCACCCTAGAAAGCCCGCCAAGTGCTCAGGGCATCTGGCCATCAAATCTGTGTTCATTCCACCCAAACTCCCATTCCCAGGGTAAGCAGGTGGTATTTGTTTTTCAAAAGTTCAACACAACTATCAGCCACAAAAATTACCTGAACCAAGAGGAATCCGACTGCTTGCTTTGTTTCAATCAAAGCTCTCTTTCAAAGTGCCTGGTACCTGGAGGTCACATACTTCCTATGTGAAGTAAGGGATCCCAGGACAAAAAGTGTTATTCAATGTGTGTGCACGAATTGCAAAATCTGCATTACCCAGCACAACTCCAAGGAGTTGCCACAACCACCAAGTTTATTTGGTAACTTTTGCAAATACACATTTGACTTATTAAACATGTTTTTTTTCCCTAGATTAGTGTGCAAAAGTCACAGGAAAAAATTACTTAGTAAGAGGGTGTACTTGAGTGCTGTTTAAATAAGATTTTCTCACCATTACTTGGAGAGAGGAAGATACACAAAATGAAAACCACATTGAGTGAGAACCTCCTATGCAACTACCAAAAACAATGGTGATGTAGTGCGTCTTATATTATACTGGATAGAGCTCGAGCCCATCCTTCGAAGCGAGGTATCACAAGAATGGAAAAACAAGCACCACATGTACTCACTATCAAATTGGTACTAACTGATCAACACTAAGGTGCTCACATAGTAGCAATATTCATTGGGTGCTGGTCAGGTGGGAGGGGGTGGGGCTGGGTAAACTCACCACTTACGGGTGCAGAGTGCACTGTATGGGGGAAGGGCACGCTTGTAGCCCTGGCTTGGACGAGGCAAAGGCATTGTATGTAACCAAAATATTTGTACCCCCATAATATTCTGAAACAAAAAAAACTGAAAGAAGAAAAAAAGAAACTCCTTCCTCTATCAGAGAAGACCATGCTTTCAGCCTAGTCTGTGTTTCTGAGAGCTGTGGGCAGCTCCTCATCACCATCGGCTGGCAATCAGCGGAGGGACAGAAGTTGCAGCCAGAGCACACTTATGTTCCTGTTTTAGTACTTTTAAATTTTATCAACTTTTAAATTTCTAGGGACCTCTTTGAAAAAGGTGGAGGTTGTCTTCGCCATAAGAATGTATGATGCAAACTCCCAAACAGCAATTCAGTAGCAGGAGAAGAGGTGGCCAGGCTGGGTAGAGAGGGAAGTCGCAGGCAGACCACCTGCAGCTGGTGCTCACAGGGGACATGCTGGGGACAGCGGGAGGGAGCTTCTTCCATAAACAAAGGCATCCTGGACGGAAAGTAAAAGAAAAAAGAGAAAGAAAGCTAGAGGCTCCCAAATAAAGGACGCACAGGATTAGTGCAGGAGTGAGGCGCAGGCCTCCTCCAGGTTCCTAGGGCACAGGAACGCACGAATTGCTCCTACGGAATGGCCAAAATTACCAAATTTACAGGGCAGCCTCTAGAGGAACTTTGGCCAAGGCCAGAGAGAGAAGATAGGAAGCCGAATCCCTAGTGAGAGCCAGCTTCAGTTGGTGTCACCTGCTGTGGAAATGACAAGTCTCACAGAAGCTTGCCAAGAGCTCAAGAGAGGTGCAACTGGCATCCACACAGAAAAGACCCTCCTTGTTCCAGAGGCTGGGAGTCTGAAGCTTGAATCCGGGCCCAGGCCTAGAAAGCAGAAGTTAAATGGAGTCTCCAGAAGGTCTGTGGCCCCGAGAGACTCAGACCAGGGTGTTAAAGGGGAATGAGTCCACGTGGGGATTATACGGCTTCCAACAAATAATCAGGCCGTGTGAGCCAAACAAGACTTGGCAAAGCTCTTGCTTGGGCTGGTCACCTCAGAAGGCCTTACAGCCATTCAAGTGCAGTCACCCACAAGAGCCAACTGTTGCTTGTGCCAGACTCGAGCAGACCACAGTGTGAGGGAGGAAGGGAAGAAAAGAAAAGGGCTGGAACCAAGGAGTTGTTGGGTAAAAGGACATTTCCTCACATCCCCTCATAAGTCATTTTCATCTGCGGGTGGTATCCTCAAAGAATGACACCTGGATTTTACCAGGCCAGAGATGGCAGACACGATTCTCTTTGATCCCTGGGATCCTCTTGATCCATTTGAAAATGCCCCGTCTGGCATCGACTTGACTGATTCACTCAACCAGAGACGAGTTCTTACTCCGCACTCCGCACTGCACCCAGACTGACACCAGAAAAAGAGTAACAGAACTCCCTGCCCTCAGGGAACTTACATCTAGCGAGGAAACAAATAATTAAAAGGGCATTTACAAAAAAAAAGAGTGACCAGGGCTAAGAGGGAAAGCAATTTGGGGTGAATTAAAGGTGTAATGCAAGAGCACTATATAGCCCAGGGGATTAGGACCACTCAGGAAGTTTGCCTTAGCTTCCTCTTGCTGCTTAAATAGCTTAAAACAGCGCAACTTTATTATCTTAGAGTTCTGGGGGTCAGAAGTCCAAAGATGGATCTTAGGGGGTGAAAATCAAGGTGTCAGCAGGACTCCTTCCTTCTGGAGTGGAGATTTCTTGCCTTCAGTTTCTGGAGGCCACCTGCTTCTTTGGCTCAGGTCCCTCTCCCAGCAATGGCATCACTCTGACCTCTGCTTCTATTGTCACATCTTCTTTCCCTCTGCTGTCATAATCTCCTTCTCTCTTGTTTTGACACCCCTACCTTCCTCTTATGAGGACCCTTGTCATTACATTGGGCCGGCCTAACCCACATAACCCAGGGTAAATCTCCTCTCTCAGGCCCTTACTTAACATAATCACACCTGCAAAGTCCCTTTGCCCTGTAGGGTAACACATTCACAGATTCCAGGGATTAGGACACGGACATCTTAGGGGAGAGGAAGAGTGGCAGGTGGCATTATTCTGACTACCATGAAGTTAATTCCCAAAAAACTAAAAACGAATAGGTCATGTTATTTACAGATACAAGTAAACAATACCAGGAAATTCTATTCCTATGCCTAACTTATAAAGTGAAATTGGCTTTCGTATGTTTTATCAGTTTGTGAAAAGTCAAGTCTGCTCGGGAGATTCTACCATAAGGGAAAAGGGATTATATCATGCATGAATAATCATTCCATTATTACCCTTGCGAAAGGGCTATCTTTTTTTTTAATTAGTGAAAGAGGAAACTCACATAAATATTCTTCTATTTGAAAATTTGCCACAAATCATCTACATTGCATGTTACATCATTGTGGATAACATCAAACATCAGTGATCTACAAAGCCTATGCTTCTTTTACCATTTCCAATTTCTCCAAAATGTTCCATGGCAAATCATTCCGATTCCCCACATGCTGATTTTCTCATATTCTAGTCCCCTTATGGTCGAATTCCCCAAGCGGACTTGACTTCTTCTCATGACTGACAAAACAAAAACATACATGAGTCAATTTCACTTTATAAGTTAGACATGAGAATAGAATTCAGAACTGTTTCCTGAAATTGTTTACTTGCGTCTTTAAATCATGTGTTGAAAGTCTAAAGTCTTCTATTATACTTATAATTGTATTTATATCATTGTGATGTTTGAGGTGGAGGCAAAGGAAAAGTTGTAAACCAAACTGGAACCAAGAAGTTTCACCCAACGTTACGCAGATTATTAACGGTCAATCCCAGCCCCTGGACTCCAGACCCACTGCTCTTGGCACTAACCACGCACTCTTTTCTATGTCGTTCTTCTCCTCGAAGGGAGGAATTAACTTTTAGATACACATTAATGAGTTCAAATACTTGTCCTGATTTTCATCTTTATTAAAAAGCTCCCACCAATAGTAATGGTTGGTGTTTTATAGAGTCCTTCCGGTTGGTTGGTGTTTGACTCTGTGAAATATAAACAAGTTTCAACAAGAGGACAGAGAATACGTAATCAATATACCTTGGCTCCTGTTCAGAAGGGCCATGCCTGGCACTTGATAGCTTTACAGAAAATGGATATTGGAGAGTAAGATGACACTTCATTTAAAAGCAGAACAACAGATGTAGGGACGATGGTATCAGTAAGAATCAGTTACATATCTGATGAAAGTCTTTGTGAATCTCAAATAATGACAATATGGCAATCCTTTTATTTCTCCCGACAATTCCCAGGGAGCCTCTTCCAGACCCCCTCCCCACTCCCAGTCCCTCCCTCGCAGCCAGATGGCCTCGCCAACCCCCGTGACATTCCTCCTCCCACCTCTTACCTTCACTCAGCTTCTCTTCCTTCCCCTCAGTCAGCATCTCCTCTCATTTGGATGTTCTATCTTTGCTCAACTTTATCTCCTGAAGCACTGAAATCTAAAGTCCTGGGCATAGTATGCAGCTTGTGAGTTGCCTCCTGTCTCAACGCCATACTCCTTGCACTCTCCACTCGGGTCCCACAGCCCACTAAGATCCCTCCATTCCTTTGTACCCCCTGTTTCCTCAGCCTGGAAGGCCATGCCTCCATTTTTTTGCCTGAAGAGCTTCTAATCACCCTTCAAAGCCCAGTTCGGCATTGACCCCTGTGATGCTATTCACAACCACTGTCCCTCCCCGGTAAAGGTTAATAATCCTTGTCCTGTGTAGCAAGAGCCCCGGGCTTTCCTCCCCCAGAGCTCTTAACACATAACATTAGCCTTGTCTGTTCACCTCTCTGTCTCCCTCAAAAAGTTCCTAGCCTGAGAACTCTTTAAGAATGGAGACAACGCCTTTTAACTCTAAATCCTCAGCACTTAGCACAATCCTTCCTACTTAGTAGATACCCAATAAATGTTTATTGAGTGATTGAAAGAATGGTCAAGGCTTTCCATTAAAGAAAGAAAGGGAAAAAAAACAACTTATCACTCTGCTGCCTTGTGGAACTGCTGTCTAAATCCCTGCTTCCACGTCTCACTGAACGTCTCATACCCCAGTCTTCACCGCCATGCAGGCTGAGTTCCACAGCCAGCCCAGTGCTGGATCTGTCTTATCGATGGTGGATTATTTCCTAATCACTGAGTCTACTGGCTGCTTCTCACTCCCCCTTCTCCCTTCCCCTCTGTAGCATCTGACTGCTTTTACATTCCTGCCTTTTGAGTCACTCCTATTTTGATTTTAAATTTTGAGTTGACCCCCTCTTCTTCTTCCAGTTCCCTGTTCACCCCCTTTGTCTGAGCAATACCCCCCTTTCCCAATTCTTCAACTGTCAGCTTTATAAAAGTGCTGGCCCCAGCCGCTCTCCAGAAGCTCGTATGTGAATGGAAACAAGCCTCCTCCAGGCAGCCTCAGGAAACAAGACGGGTTAAATGAGGTGATGTGCATAGAGCTGAGTGCTGTCGTACCTCTGTCTGTGCACACCGGCCTCCAAACTGCCCCATCCTCTTCCCATTTCGCTTCCCTTTAATTCTGAGCACAGCTACTGTAACAGTTCCAGTGCACAGTGCCAATTCCCAGGTTAAACATCTTCCAGGTGCCACCCCCCACACACACACATACAGTTATAAAAACAAGGGGTTCCCAAATGTCCATCCCTGCAAAATGGGAGAGAGAAAGGCAATGCAGTGAGCTATCATCTTATCACATTTCTTCAGCTTAAAGCTTTGCTCTTTGTCGAGGTTATACACTTCTGCTTTCTATATTAAGATGCCCTTTCTATAACAACACAATGGCAATTTTGTCTCTATAGTTCAGTATCTTTATTTGGAAAAACAAAGAGTTCGTAACTGTAAATGACCTAAATTTTGCATTTTGGAAACTATGTTATCTAGTGTTATTCTGCATTTCTACAAGAAACCAAGTGGCTTCTACATTCTTATCACATTGAATGAAGAGATTACTACCTACCACCTATAGCATTTTAAAAGAAAGATATAGGCAGAGACCAAAAAAAAAAAAAATGCTTGTTATAGTAAAGACCTATTTGAAATGTTTGCCATCCTATTTCTTCTCTTTTTGTTTATTCACACCTTTCAATGTCTAAATGATTGTTTGCCTTTAGTTTGCCTTTAGTTTTGTAGACACGCATACTAATAGTGGCTGTCATCAAATACACATACACACACACACTTTAAAGCAGGCAATTAATCATTTTCTCCCTCCAGACCATATTTTACAGTCAGAAGCCAATTGTCAGCACACATGCTCCTAAATAAACCGACACACATACCAGCTAATAGATTAATTCGCATGGAGAAGGCGTCGTGGGAAGAAAACCTGTGTTCCCAGATTTCTCAGGCAGGTGCTCTGCCTGTTAACATAAAGATCAGTCCTCCTGGCTCCAACCCTTGGGCACGCTGCCCAAAATTACTTACCATTTCTAACACAGTTGATGCTAATACAGTCTCTGCAAACTGAGAGCCTGGTTTATACGACTTAACCTAAGAACAGCTCAGCTCAAGAAGAGCCAGTACAGACTTTCTGTGGGGTTTTTTTAGGGGGGACAGAAGGGGTTGTTTTGTGTCTTTTATCTCACATCTGACTTTTCTTTGCTGCGATCATCCATTTTTCTTCATGGCACCCCTGTGAGTTGGTGATGTTACGGGTCCTGAGGAAACGCACACCTAGTGGGATTAATCTGCTCAGAAAAGAGAAGGCTTGCACGTACGTGTGTGCATTCACACGGGCGCACACTCGCTCACACCCCTCAGCACACAGCAGTGCTAGTGTCCCTTCCCATTCCTGACTTAGGCTCCCGTAAGCTGGTCTTTTGTCCCATGCAGTCTGTCCCTCTGAATGGACAGTTGAGCTCCTCTATAAAACACCTGGCTGAGGGAAGGAATGATGACAGAGTTCACTCAGAGCTCCAGAAAAGGAAAACTTACTGTCTGTTATCGCCCTTCTCCGAGCATTAATGCACAGAATAGGGTGGAGGAACATAGGAGGGAGAACATTTACACGAAAACAATGCTAGACTTCCAAAGTCCTGTAAAGGGATCTACCAACTGTATCCTGTATTTAGTTCTAGTTTTCGTAAACAAGAGTCATCCATACCCTTTTCCCAATAGGATTCACAGAAATGCCAAATGCAGCTGCTGCAAACCTGTCCTGGATCCTCAGTGAAGAGAGGGCAGGGGTCAGGTAGGGGCGGGTGCTCTCCTGGGGAGGTTGTTCCCATGTGCCAGCCTGGAGACCCCGTGAGATGGCCACTGCCCAGCAGGACAGTGACCCTTTGTTTTACCTCTTCCTCTATTGTGATCCGGCAGTAACCCCACCTGTTTCCAAAGACACCACCCTCATTGTTCTTAACTCCCACCAAGCAGAAAGATGTAGGCTCCCCCTGATCCAGCAACTCTCTTGTTCTGGCACTTTAAGAAGTAAATGACAAGACCCCATCTCTACTAAAAATAGAAAAATTAGCCAGGCACAGTGGCCCGCACCTGTGTCCCAGCTACTCGGGAGGCTGAGGCAGGAGGATTCCTCGAGCCCCGGAGTTTGAGGTTGCTGTGAGCAATGATGACACCACTGCACTGTATCCCGGCAACAAGTGCAAGATTTTGTCTCAAAAAAAAAAAAAAGTAAATGAGTTTTCTTCCGTCCCTTAACTGAAGCACAGCCTTTCCTCCCTGCAGGGGCTATGGTCCCACTCTGTGCCACGTTTGCTCCCGAGAGTCAGCTTCTCTGAACAATGGCCCGACTGTCTGCAGTACGGGAAACTATCTCCTGCTGGAGCCTGATGCACACCCTCCTGCAAACCCAGACATGCACAAAAGTTCTGCACTTCACCGCAGGAAGTAAGACTGGTGGCTTCAGGCATCATTAATCATTTTGAAGCGATTACTCTTAAAAAAGAAAAAAAGAAAACACAGGGATGCAGCTTGAGTTAAGTTATGCCCCATAAAAATCAGCACTTCTCCTCAAAATTACATTTCCCTGATTCCGTGTGGAATGTTAACAGCTCGCTGTACTGACAAGAGCTGGGTGGAATAGAGAATCTGTTTCCTCTTTAATTAGAGCTCAGACAGATGCTTGGGACCTGACATGGTCAGATGGAGAAGGGAGGTGAGGGGGGGAGCTTTACTTCCTGTTTTTTCTGGCCTAGGAATATATACATTTAGGAGGAGGAGAAAGCAAGAACAATTTGGGATTTTGCTTCTCCCAGGAATCTGTTTTCCCTGTTGAAATGCCATCAGACAAAGCTTGGGACAGTCCTGCTTTGTGCTCTAATTTGGCCACAGGAACTGTGCAGTGCCCACCTCCGCCCCATCACTAGACCCTACAGCCCAGCAGGCAGGGGCCAGAGCAAGCTTGAATTCCCCAGGTGGGCTGGCCCATGCAGTGGCCCCTCAGAAAGGGAGCACCTGCTAGTCATGCAAATCTGTTCACCCTACAGGAAGCAGCCCCTGGTCTACATCTTTGAAGGAAAACTGTTTCTCTAGCATAGGAAAAGTGATAACTAGAAAATGAAATCTTCAACTCTGTCTTTCCTGAGAGATTACATTTCCTGCTATCCTGGGTCGAGAGGAAATTCACTTACATAAAATCGGATTAATTTTTTCTGACGTCACCTGGTCTACCAGAAGCATCTCTTGTCAGTTGACTCTTTCTCAACCCTTGGCCATGTCCCCAGTATGCATTTATTCCTTAATCAGGAAATCTGGCTCTGAAGTCAAGATCAGAAATCATAAAATAAGGGCAGAAAGGAGCCTGTCTCTTTTGTCCTTGGTCTGTGCTGCCTCTTAGTCTTGCATAACCCTGCCAGCCTAGAAAGTGACATCTTCAGGACCTTCTCCATCAGTCAACTGCTGAGTCTCCCAGCTAAGTCCTATCGTTTGTTTCAATTGAAAGGGTAAAAGTGGAGGCTAGGAGAATCAACAAACTTTATCTTAGCACGCTAATCTACCTACATATTTAAAAATACAATACATGCTGTTAAATGTGTTTGGTTGGTTGGTTGTTTTTTTCCCCAGAGTTTAATTGCCTAAATTCAGTTTTGTATATACCCCAAGAGGAGCCTTTTAAAATCTGCTCTGAGTCACACTGAAAATGACTGAGAGAAAGCCTGAGCAGGGTGAAGAAGGTGGGCACATGGGAGGGTGGCCTGGCGTGGGGTGTCGGAGCCCGAGCCAGGCAGGGAGGGTGTCCACATGGGGGCATAAGTCAGAGCTCCAATAGAGCAAGGAAGGAGCTAGGAGGATGGAGCATCAGAGCCCAGGCAGGGACAGGAGGGTGGCATTCCTGTGGCAGGTGGATTGTGGCCCAGAATGGGGAGTCAGAGCCCAAGCAGCTAGAGGAGGGGGCCTGCAAGGGGAAGGGGCAGCAGCAGAGATGGGAGCTGGGCTGTATAGAGGAAGACTCATCAGAGAAGTAAATGTTTTAAGGATAACAGCCCTAGGTATTAGTGGGTTGGAATTGGATATTGATGTGAATAAATAGTATCCAATATACATCGATAAATACAGAAGTAAATATAGCTCTGTCCATGGCTAGGACCTGGGAGCAATGACATCACAGTGCCCATGAGCACACATAGTGTCCCAGATATTCATTTTAAACACCATCCTCCACTAAAGGAGATCAGGGCTCCTTGAGAAACAGCTGATTCCAAAGCTGAATCGGGGACAATCTGAGTATTGAAAAATTATAATAGCAACAGATTATAACCTATTGAGTAAAATGGGAAGCTCTGAGCCCATTCTAAAATAAATAAACAAACAAGTTGAAAGCTTGATGAGGAACAGAATATTTGTATAGTTTAAAATTACCTTCCCCACAAAACGCTCATAAATTACAAAAGAGAACAGAGTAACTTTACAGTGGGGAGGGCTCAGACATCATCCTAATCAAGGGATCACAATGAGCATCCCCAGTAGGGAACAATCGGAAACCTGGTGCTACCTGATAAGACACGATGAAAAGGACACAGAATCACTTCCGTGTTATTTCTGCCAAAAAGGCATAACTTTAATCATGAAGGGACACCAGACAGATCCAAATTGAAGGGTACTCTACAAAATAACTGGCCAGGAACCTTCAAAAGTGTCAAGGTCATGAAAATCAAGAGAAGACTGAGGACCTGATATCCTAGACTGAATGAGGCTAAGGGATGTGACAACAAATTCAACACTTATTTCAACCTGGATCCTTTTGCTGTAGAAAACACTTCTAGGACAAGTGATGGAATTTAAGTAGGGTCTGAGAATTAGATGGTAAAAATGTGTCACTGTCGCTGTCCTGATTTTGGTGACTGCGTTGTGGTCATGGAGGATAATGTTCTCATTTGTAGGAAGCACACTCTAAAGTCATCTGGGGTGATGGGCATTATATGACAACTTGCTCTCACATGAGTCAGGAAAAAAAGGTTATTTATATTGTAGTTCCAACTGTTTTGTAAGTTTACCATTATTTCAAAGCATTTAAAAAATTTTAAATTAAAAAAAGAGAGAGACTGTTAGCTTGTAAGCACCTGGAATGGCAGAGACCATGGAAATTCATTCTTCCTGGGTACCTGCCCACATGCCCAGTCCCAGCCAGTGCTCAATAAATATGTGCTGAATTTAAATGTTTGGAAAACACCGAAATACAGAAGGAACATAATGAAAGGGCTTCCATGAAGGTTTATATACTTTATTTCACAAACACTTGTAGGGTTTATCATGTGCCAGACATTGTTCTAAATATTTTACAAATAGCTGTATGAGATAGATACTATTGTGTAACATCCTCATTTTACAGAGAAGGGAGCTAAAGGATCTAGAGATTATATGACCTGCCCAAAGTCGCACAGTAAATGAGTAGTGGAACTAAGAGCTGAGTCTAAGCAGGAGGCTGCGGAATCCAGACTCCCGGCCACTTTTCTAGGCTGCCTCTCCAAGATCCCACTGACAGAAAATTGAAAGTTGTAAGGTTTTTTCCATTCAAAATATTTGGTTCTCAGTTATATTCTAAAGGTACAAAAACAGTGTCATATTCTTTATTTCATAAAGGGCTCAAAAAGAAGCCCTCCAGAGCTAGGCATTCATCTTTGCTGGCAGTGCTTGTCACCAGCTTTGGTCTTCATGTAAGTCTTGGTCACTCAAGTAGACCTTTAGTTCTTAATCATATCAACCATAGTTTATGTGGCTGCAATTTTTTAGATTTTTATTTACTATGCACTTCCCTTTTTCTTATTTGCAGCAGGATTTTAACATGAAGTAGATATATCCTGGGCATATCAGGGTACAGTTAATCTTCTATATGACAAGGAAAGTCCCACTGGCCATCAACCCAGGTCTTACACTGCGACACCTCACTATCATATTTCTCTCCCTCACAGGAGGGAAATGAGCCATGGACTTATTCCGTCTCCTAATGGAATGGTTATTTCTGTAGCCCCTAAGAAAAAAATTGAAGGCACTCTGCCCCATGCAGCCTTCTCTGCCCCACTTTCTCCCTCCTGCAAAATGTGAAAACACATTGTTTTATACTCACTTATGTTCTTTTGGGGAAAAGAGCTCTGTCAACACCAAGGTGAGACATTCATTAGACTCTCCTTTATAGCAAGTGGTTCATAAAGTAAGTCCAATAAATAAATGTTCTCCTTTATAATTCAGTGTAGCAAGTTACCTAATAAAACTGTAATAGGCATGACACAATGCATTCTATTTCATGAGAATGGTTTCATGATTTTTGTAGCCGATGATGTTATCACAAAATGTATCACAGGTTTCAGGTAGGCTTAGAGCAAGTTCCACATTGCCAGATAATCCTTGTTAGCATTTTTATCTTCAAATAATAGTCATAAGAACAAGGTCTTCCATTTGCTATGTCCCATTTCCAAAAGAGTGAAAGCAGCACAGATGAAGCAGAAAGAAAGAAAGCTTTTATTTCATCTTAAGTGCTATTTCTTTTTTTCTTATATAGAACTGTAACTTTTTCCTATACTTGTTCTCTGTGCCAATCCAGCAGGGGTGGGGACCCTGTGGCCTTCTGGATCCTTGAGTGCGGCCTCTTGACTGAATCCAAATTTTATAGAACAGATCCTTTTATTAAAAGGGTGCAGCAGAGAAAGATGAAGCTTTTCTTGCCTCCTTTGGTGCTTAAAAAAGAACAATGCTGAAATCAGAAGGCCTCGGGGTCCCCACCCAGGCCAGGGCACAGCCCCTTTCCCCTTGCCCTCACCACCTCTGTGCACACCTGCGCAGCCACCACCCACCAGCATCAGCCTTTCTTTGCCTAAGAGTGGCCTAAGCCAACTTTCCTGCTTTGGAGGCAGGAAAAGTATTGCGGAATTAATGTCCTCACAAGCAGTCCTCAACTTGTGACTTTAAAGAGTTAGTGCATAAATGCCCCAGCTCCCGTGCCCCTCGGGTGGGATGACTTTGAGGGAGTGTTTTCCATACTGGCTGCCAGAGCTTCCCTGGAGGACTGAGTTCCAGTCCCTCGGGGTGGAAGCCGGCTTGATGACGCATTCCTTATTGTTCACCTTCTCACTTTGCTGCCCGCCTCTCCCACCGGTGTTCCCTAAATTCATTACTTGCACTTTAATCCCTCCCTTAGCATCTTCTCCTGGGGAAACCAAAACTGAGGCAGTCACTCTGCAAAGAATACGGAAGCTGGCAAAAAGCCACCGTACACGCAGCTGTGCTGCTGTTGTTGACAATTCTCCCACAGAAGAACTTCAAAGCACAGTTCCTATTCAGTCCTTAAGTTCTCCCTACCTCCTACTACATCACTCCCTTTTTCCCCATCTTCGACCAAAGTTCAGAATCCCAATGACAGGTTTCCTCCTGCCTAGTTCTCAATAGCCTTTACCCAAAAGTTTTACTTTCCTGTTAATCTGTTGTCCGAGATGTCCACTGTTCTTGGCATTGACTCTTGTTTAATTGGCTCTTACGAACAGTGTACTTGTGCTTCCTCTGTGAGCGACGGATAGAGCCTACCATATGTTTATTTCCACCAGGGTCACCCTGCCATCTGGATGATGGAAGCTTATGCCCCAGGGAGACATAGCCATAAGCCAATTTACATTAAGACACAGATTCTAGACGCACAGTCTAAGTTTGGACACAGAGCTGACTCCAGCTGACAATGCCACCAGACTCTGATTGATTTCACCCACAGTGCATGGAGGTCTCACGTCGCCTAGTCAGAGGCAAAGACATGATTTAGGCTGCATGACTAATCTGGTTGTTTATTCCCTTGCTGTACTCATCTTTATGTGATCTGAGAACACCGAGTCCAGGATAATAGTTTCAGCTCCACCCCCATGCCCCCCAAGACCCTATCGGATTCCCCCAGGTTTGGCCTGGAAGGGTTCCAAATGCTGTACCTATTGGTCAGCATTTTCACTATGGCTGTTCTTGGCATTTCTGTAATCATTAATATTTGTTTTAAAGATTAAAGGGATGGTTACAATAACAAAACTCAAAAATACTTAGTGCTAGTGTTTCACAATCTTTCTTGCTCCCCAAAACACAATGGAGTACGTGCAGACTTGATTTGAGTGACCTGCTTTTTGTCTGTCTTCCAAAGCAAAATTTCTGCTTTCTCTCTTTTTCCATGACATTGGGTATAGAAAGAATTTTGCAGTATTTTTGGCAATCATCTCTCTTCACCACCCTAGTGCTTCACACGATATTATTGAAAATTTTCCTTTGGAGCCCAGAAGCAGGAGGGGGTGGATGGTCCCATCAACAGCCCCCATTGGCTGCTGCACTTTAAGAATCCTGTCTGCTTGCTGAGGATTTGGAGTCCTGTTGTGAGGAATGCTGGCGTTCCTTGTGCCCTGGTGCTGATAAGATACAGCCCCTTGCTAGCACATCGTTCTCACCATCCCCTCCTCCTCTGCCGCAGAAGCATCAAAAGCACCTTTGTTGATAGGTTTTCACACACACACACACACATTTTATTCTTTTAAATTAGCCTGCAAAGTTTCACAAGGTTTTTCTATATCTAATCTTAACAAGGACCTTCTAAGGAGTCTTCTGTAGAATTAAATACATTTCTAGTATCTAGCATAGTACTCGATATATATAAATGCTCAATAAGCATTTATTTCTTTGTCTAGCAATCTATTATTTCCCTATTTAAATGGGACATCAGGCCAATTAAGAAGTGTGCAGCAGAAAAATGCCACCCTTAAAAAATTGAACAGAATATTACTTTATGTAAATTGGTTTACTGAACAAATACAGAATTGATGTCTTCTTTTTTCCCTAAAAATGTGATTTCTTGGAGAACTTGTTCTTCAAATCTGAGGCTAATTTAAGTGTATATGGTATGACTACACATTATAAAAAGAAACTAGAAAAGAGAAAATTTAATTCTCTGATGTTTTGTGGAACATTTGGATCAATGGGCACCAAGCTGCACTTTCATCATAAGACGGGCATCCTTCTCTCACAGCTTTGTCTCCTCAACTACATGGAAAACAGGACTATACTGGATTGCTTTTGCATCTCCACTGCCTGGCACAGTTGTCATGCATAGTAGGCACTCAGTGAAAGTTTGTCAAATGAATGAATCGGCATATCAGAGGAAAAAACCATGTCATGGATGTCAACATTTTTTAAAGGTCTAAGCACTTATTTGGACAAGATGGCCTTTTCATAGAGACAGGTCTCTCTGATTCTAGGACTGAATTTAAAACCAGCTATGGGGGAACCCTTAGCCAATAAATGAGGGGTTTGGCAGTGTGGAAGCCCAAATTCCTTGCCTTGAGTTGGGCACACTCTGAGGACTAAATGACTCACCTGCAGTTTCGGCGGGATCAGGCTAAAGCTGCTCTCTGAACTTTTCCTGAAATCTCACTCTCACCTGTCTTCCTCTTCCTTTTCATGCTTCTCCTACTCCCATCCCAGTTTCTCCTGGGAACACTCCCTTAACAAATTCACAATGCATCGGGAAAACCAGGTAGAAGGAAAGTATGAATTCTGTGTTCAGGGATCCATGCGCAGACTACGCCATTGCCTAGAAGCGCCCAGCTCGACATTTCCCTTTCCCTGGTCAGAGAACCCCAGTGCTGCCCAAGTGCTATCTTGCAAACTTCCTCCATTCATTCTCCATCTCTGCTTATTCTCCCCCAAAACCCAACCATTGGCTGCTTCCTACACACACTGCCATCCTTGGACTCTGACTTCTCCTGCCCCGTAACATTCTTGCCAACCACCTTCAAACTTGTCGGTCGTCTGACGGTTCTGGCCTCCCAGGATGGGCTGGGTCTTGGCACTCTTCTGTCTCTAGAGAAAGGTGGGAGAATAAAGTTTACCTCCTGGGTGCTACAGCAGCCTGTATGAGCAGACAGACAGACAAATAGGGACACGTGTTCTGTCAGATGCACAATAAGGATTCAAAACAGGGAAAAGCTTCAAATGGGAAAGAAAACATATGAATGGAGAAGCTAATGTTTTGAAATGAGAAGGTACGATGAGGCTATTTTAACACATTTATTGAGAGAGGTAAATCCACTTGTACAGATTCTAAGTTATAAAACAACTTTCCCTTCTTTCTCTACCAGGATCCTCTCCTGGTTCGTTTGCAGAAGAACCACGCTGCGTCGAACTATTTTTGCTGCCAGTTAGTCACCTGAACTTGTGTGACAATAATATGCCCTGCGCACACAGGACCCCGGTCTTCAGGAAGACTGTGGCCAGACTAAGCTGGTTTGGAAGGCTCTTTGATTACCTCCACTTTGCAAGTGACTGCAATGTCAACGTGGGTAGAGACAGACTACGAGTTCATTCTTTCTAGGGTCACCTGGTGCAGTCATGCAGATCCTTCCTGATTTTCTCAGTCTGTTTCTGCTCCAGAGATAGAATGCAAAGCAGGATTGGAATCTGTTTTTCTTCCTGAACAGTGTTCAATATTCATATCATCTGGCACCTCCTCCATTTTATATTACAACTGTAATTTATAGGGAAGTATGGCTAGATGATCACGGATCAGTTTGCCTGCCTGGTCTCTTTTGGAGAGTATGATCACCCCACCCCTCTGACTGCACAGCAGGCCCAGACTCTGGCCCCAGGCCATGCCAATTAAATCAGACGTGAGCATCCAAGGCAAGACAGGCCTAGGCCAAAAAACTGGACTTGAAACAGAGGGTGTCTCAGGGGATCTCAGAGCTCTGGCCAGTTTCTGTTGGGTGCTTAAACTGGGAAGTGATGTAAAGTTGTGGTTAGGGCAACCATGTGAGTTCAAAAGAAAATAAAGCGGAGTGTGCTTGTCAGAGAGAGAGGGAACAGGCATCAGAGAGAAGCAGAACAAGAAGGAAACTGGCCCAGTGAGACACAGCAGTTGTCCAGCTATGCTTGTCCCTCCAGATGCCTGGCTAGAATTCTGGCCCTCAGCTTCCGTGACACACTCTACGTCCTTCTAATAAATTTCCCTCTTTGTTAAAGTGAATTTGAGTAGGTTTAATTCCCAAAAAGAAAGAAAGAAAAGAAAAGAAAGAAAGAGAGCGAGAAAAAAAGAAAGGAAAGAAAGGGAAAGAAGGAAGGAAAAAAAGAAGGAAGGAAGGAAGGAAGAAAGGAAGGAGGGAGGGAAGGAAGAAAGGAGGGAGGGTGGGAGGGAGAAAGAAAGAAAGACAGGCCTAAGATAGGAAAGGTATTGGGCCTTGGTTAGAGTGTGTTTGAATACCACCTCAAAGCCAGGGGAATATTAAATTGATCATTTTTTCTGATTTCTCAACATTACACTCTCATCCTTTCTTTATAGATCAGGAAAATGGTCAGGTACACTTAATATATATTATGTAGTTTCTTATCATTTGGGAAAATATTTTTAGATTAGATAACAGATTTACTGACTTTCCAGACAACTCAACAGGATCACCTAGAGTCTCACATCAACATATCTAGGAATCATTCCTGCACCATGTCATGAGCTGATAAATTCGTAGAGCCTAAAACATTACAGAAGAGGGAGGGAGTGGAGAAATGCGCTTATCTTCCTTGTGAGTTAGCCTCAATTTCAGAACAAATTGAGCAGTGCCAAAAATAACTGATTATTCTCCCTGTGATGAAATGTACTTTCCAGCAATATTGAGTCCTTCCCACTGGTACTAGGTTACGATGTCAACATGTTTTAGTTATTCTCATGCCAACATGAGGGCAGGCCTAATTACTCAGGTGCCGGCATGAGAGCTAAGTCCTCAGTTTCTCTTCCAGAAGTGAGAGCATGACCACCCCGATAAACAAGATACCCCCTCCTGCCAAACATCCCGCCACAGGAGACTGCTAACCAATGCTGGGTGAGCTGTAATGCTTTCTCTTCCAGAACTCGATGTCGCATTTCACACATACATTTGAGCTGGTTGCCAGCCTTTGGCAATTTCCAAGTTTCCCACAGATTAATGAAAAATCCAGCTGTTTCCAGCTATTTGAAACAAAACAAAATGTGATAAAATGAGGAGAGAAGGGAATCTTTATCCAGTTTCTCCAGCAGTCAGAAAGATTTGGAACATATTGGGAAGAAAAATTAAAAGCTCAATTGTTCAAAGATTAAAGAAAGAAAGAAAGCCTTGTATCACATTTCTGAGAATGCCTTTTATTTACCATACAGAGAGAGCTAAAAAGCTGTTCTTTGATTAATCAGGTATGAGCTCATTCTGCCTTCCTGATCCAGCCTGGGAGTAATTTTAGCAAAAGGTGAGCAGCTGTAGCTCACGTGAAGAACATGGGGACATCCTGGTTATAATCTGAGTGAGAATGGAACTCAGGGCAACAGTTAAATGAAACTGTTGTGTAGGGCCATCCTCCCCAAACTTTCCTTGCTAAAAGACCACTTTGGTAATTTCAAATTGTTCACAGAATCTTCTCAACAAATAATACTCAAACAATTGGATGTCCGCATGCAAAAAAAAAAAAAGAAAATCCACACTTTCTACCCTTTGCAAAAATCAAATCAACATAGATCATAGACCTAAATGCAAAATCTAAAATTAAAAAAACTTCTATAAGATTCACTCTGACACTAAAAGCATAATGCGCAAAAAGAAAATTAGAGTTCATCAACATAAAGAACTTCTGCTCTTAGGAAGACACTATTAAATGAATAAAAGAGAGAAGACAAACTGGGAGGAAATATTTGCAAAGCACATTGCTGATGAAAGACTTGTATCCAGTACACATAAAGAACTCTCACAATTTAATAATAGCAAAACAAGCTAATTTTGTAAAATTGGCAGAAGATTTGAACAGACACTTCACCTAGGAAGATCTATAAATGGCAAATCATCGCATGCAAAGATGCTCAACATAAAAATATAAATTAAAACCATAGATAAATACAAGTCAAATACAAATTAAAACCATAATGAGATATCACTACATACCTATCACAAAAGCTAAAATTTTAAAAACCAGGAATACCCAACGCTAGCAAGGTTATGGAACAGCTGGAGCTCTGATACATTGCTAGTTGGAATGCAGATGGTACAGTCACTTTGAAGAAGAGTTTTGTGGTTTCATACAAATTTAACACATTGACTGCCATGTGAGTTGTATTTAACTCACGCTAGTTTTGAGCCTGGAGCCACATGAAGCAAACCCTGCAGTTGGTTTGTGAAGATCCTACTTGTTGATGTTCTTATTTTTGCAATTAATATTGACAATTTAATTCTGAAAATGTGGATTGCATTGCATATAACTCATGCACAGAAAACAATAAAAAACAACAAATTAGAAAGGATCATTTTGTTTTAATAAAATACCGTGGCCCCAGGGAAAAAAAATTTTTTTTCTAGTGTGGCAGTCAATGTGTTAAACATAGACTTGTCATATGACTTGTCTATGAGTAGCAGCAGTACAGGGGACCCAGAGTTTTTGCACCTTTCCATTCTGCTGGCCGGCCTCCCCTTGCGGCTGCCAGATGGCTGTGGCTCAAGGCCTCCCTTGTCAGTATCAAAATAAAGATAGGAGAAAGAGAGGAGTTTCTGCTCGTGAGACCCTCTTTTCATCAGGAAGGAACTGTTCCACAGAAACTCTCAGCAAGGTCTCCTCAGATCACTTCGGTCTGAAGCCACTTTCCTGCCCATGCCTCGCTGCACAAGAGGCTGGGAAAGTGAGTGGCCAATATTATTCACCGTGGAAGGTGGCTCTGCCAGCATGGGACCCAGGGGACACACTGTATCCTTGCATAGATGCCTACTCACGTTATGGAGGGAAATCTGTCCATCAATTTAAATGTAAATCTCATCCAAAAACACCCTCACAGAAACATCCACAATAAAGTTTGGCTAAATATCTAGACACCATGGCCCACCCAAGTTGACACGTAAAACGAACCATCCCAGGTAGCTTTCAATCCTAGGTTATAGAAGAAGAAACTGAGGCTCAAAGAGATTAAGTAACTTGCCAAAGGAGTTAGAACAGGTGAGGTGGAAATGAAACTAAGGGCTGCCTAAAGTCACAGTCGTGTTTTCATGATCTGTTGTTCTGGGGCTATAGAGAAATTCATTCGCATGGGACATTTTGAAATAGAAGGAGGACTTGGAATAGCATGTGCTTGTGTGTCTTCCACAGTTATCACAGTGCTTTGCCATACAAATGCTAAATGTCTACTATAGAGATGAGTGGAAGGGTGGATTGAATAAAGTATCATCACTCCGGGTAACTCTGGGTGCAAAAAAGGAGTCAATTCTTGTTATTGCTTCACATCTGACTTGGCTTTATAGTCAGACTGTTCAAAACAGTAGCTAATAGCCACATATGCCTATTAAAATTTTTTAACTAATTAATATTAAATCAAACAAAAATTCAGTTCCTCCATTGCACTAGCCATATTTCAAATGCCATATATGGTTAGTGGCTCCATGTTGGACAGCACAGATACAGAACAGTCTATCACCACAGAAGGTTCTATTGCATAGCGCTACTCCTCAAACACTATGCTGGTCCCTCCAACGTAGAATCTCTCAGGCATGTCTCAGTGAACATATTCCTGGTGCCTTCGGCTTGAATTATGAGAAAACATGTAACTATATACCCCACCAATCTCCCACTAGCCAAAGCATTTCTTACGCAGTGCAAATCTGTGGGGACTTGGCCCCCTGGTGCCTGTTCCTCCCTCACAGAGGCAGAGTAACTGCTTGTTCCACTGGGTCTCTCCATAGACTAAAGGTGCCATTGACATTTGGCTTTATTCAAACTATACACACCTAACAAGCTCCAGATGCACAAGTAGTAGATTTAAAGTCCTGTCAATATGGACACTAGGGCCTGAAATGAAACACTTGGCATTCGATTTGACTAAAATGTTAAACTCACAATTTATTAGTTCAATAAAATGTGAATGCTAAGAGCCAATTTTTAGGTTGGAGTCGCCACACGTGTGTATGTGTGTGTGAATGTGTAAATGCAGTTTTTCAAGGCCAAGCTAACAGCAGTGTTAAAACTCAGCCTTCAAAATACAGCATTGGTGATAATAATCATTTTTAACGGGCTTGAAATGTTATTCGTGATAAACACGTTGCCAAGAAAAATGCTTTCCTGTGTTGAGTGATAAAACGACATTGCTGATGAACCAAACTGTCTAGGAAGACTGAAGACACACCCAGGAGAAGAAATTGTAGCTCTCAGAAAATACGAGCCTTCCCATAGGCTGCGACATTATCTTCCAGTGTTTTCCTCTGGAAGGGCTAACTGAAATGTATGAAGCTATAAATGACAAACTTTGGCGAAATATGAAACATGGCAAGCTTTGTAGTCGCGGAGGGAGTTTAGGAGGCAGTAACAGTTATATTGAATGTTTGACTCAAGAATGACAGTTAAAACAAAACTTATCTTTCCCAATTAATAGGAATCAAAAAATACATTTTTCCCTGACATTTATTTCATCTCTCCCCTTCTGTTTAAAATGTAAACATGGGAAGGTGGAATAGATGCCCTTTTCCCTATTCCTCCCACTAAGTACAATTAAAAAAAGCCTGAACATTACGTATAAAACAAACACAGAAGACTCAGAAAGGTAGAAAGAAGGCAGAACTGTGAGGAACTGTCAGGAGACTCAAGGAACAAAAGGGTAGTAAGTGTCCTGGGTTGCCTTTTGCTTCATATATCCAAGACTTGGAGCTGGAGAAGCAGGCAACCCATAAACAACATTTGTCACCGGAAATAAAAGCCCCAAGAAAAGCTTGCTCTCTTTAGCCAAACAACCAGGAATCAGGCAGCCTAGTAAGAAAGAAAACTTGTAGATAGTAAATGCCCTAGTCTAACTAAACACCACAGAAAATTTATGGCCTACCCCTACCCACACCAACACAGACTGAGTGGTAAGCCTAGACCTTTTCCCTCTGGAGGTTGTGATGAGGTTCTGCTATAGTTCGAATGTGTTCCCCAAAAGCATGCATTGGAAATTTCATCCCCAATGCAACAGTGTTAGGAAGTGGACCCAACAGGTATTTAGGTCATGAGGACTCCACCCTCACAAATAGATTAATGCCAGTTGTAAAAGCACTTGAGGCTGTGAGTTTGCTGTCTTGCTCTCCTTCACTCTCTCTTTGCCCTTCTGCCATGAGACGACTCAGCAAGAAGGCCCTCACCAGATGCTGGCCCCTCGAGAACCCTTGGAGTTCCCCTCTGAGCACTTGCCACCCTACAGAACTTTGAGAAGTAAATTTCTTTTCTTCATAAACTACCCAGTCTGTGGTATTCTGTTATAGCAACACAAAACAGACTAAGACAGGCACCAAATAGGGAGCCAGGACTTTCATCCCTGCTGATTGTTAACAAGTCCCACCCCACTCGTAGATATAGAGACCACATGGGGAGCCCGAGCCACCACCCAAGCTCACTAATAAGGCATCCTCTTTCCCCTGCTAGACTAGTGTCATAGAAGACCTGGTGGAGAATCAGGATGTTCATCACTACCATTGTCACTAGTGGTAACAAAGCCACCTCCCCTCTCGTGCTGTCCGTGGAAGCCACATGGGAAGCAAAAACAAGGCATTCCCACTACCCCTCCCAGCCAGGGGGATATCAGTAAGCCAGGTGGGTGCCAGAGCTGCCATGCCTGCCCAGCAGTTATGAAGAGATCCCTCAAGTGCCAACAAAAGCCTGGTGAGGAATGTGGACTTCTGTCTTAGTCCCTTTAGTGTTGCTATAAAGGAACACCTGGAGCTGGGTAATTTATAAAGAAAAGAGGTTTATTGGGTACAGACTGCAATGGTTCTGCAGTGTGTATAAGAATCATGGCACCAGCATCTGCTTCTGGTGAAAGCTTCAAGTTGCTTCCACTGATAGCAGAAGGCAGCATGTGTAGAGATCACATGGGGAGAGAGAAAGCATGAGAAATGGGGGAGAGGTGCCAGGCTCTTTTTAACAACCAGCTCTCATAGAAACTAACAGAGGAAAAACTCACCCACCTCACCTCAG
Organism: Lemur catta; assembly: GCF_020740605.2. Lineage (NCBI taxonomy): Eukaryota > Metazoa > Chordata > Mammalia > Primates > Lemuridae > Lemur > Lemur catta. Next base: position 47,091,959 of record NC_059139.1, read on the forward strand.
GGCATTAATCTATTCATGAGGGTTCCACCCCCAATCCCCCCAGGACCCAAACACCTCCCACTAGGCCCACCTCCAATGCTGGGATCAAATTTCAATATGAGGTTTGAGGGGCAAACATCTAAACTGCAGCAACTTCTATTCCCACCTGCTAGAAATGAGGTGCTGCCTCTCCTCTCCCTGCTGGGGCTGGGCAGAGGAAGCCAGCCAAAACAGAAGGTTTAAATACAATTCACAGTCTCATAATCCTAAGACACAAAATGTCCAGGTTTCAATCAAAAGTCACTCACCATGCCAAGAATCAGGAAGTCCTCAAATTAAATGAGAAAAGACAATGAAAAGTGACAGAAATGTTAGAATTACCTGACAAAGATTTTAAAGCAGCCATAATAAAATGCTTTAACAAGCAATTAAACAAATGTGCTTGAAACAAAAAAATAGAAAGTCCTGGCAAGGAACTAGAAAGACACAGTACAGGCATAAATGATATTAAGATGAACCCAGTGGGAATTTCAGAACTGAAAAATACAATAATTGAAATTTAAAACTCAATGAATGGGCTCAACAGCAGAATGAAAGAGACAGAGGAACAAATCAGTGAACTGGAAAATAGGACAATGGAAATTACCCAAATATGAACAACAGAGAATAAATCAACCGAAAAAATAATAATAAAGAGAGCCTCAGGAAACTGTGGTACTATAACAAAAGATCTAACATCAAAGAGGGAAATCAAAGAATGTGTAAGTAAATAGAGAGATATATCATGTTCATAGATTGAAGACTCAACATGGCAAAGATGTGAATTCTCCCCAAACTGGTACACAGGTTTAATGGAATTCTTACTACAAGCTCAAAAAGATTTTTTTGAGATATAGATAAGATTATTCTAAAATTTACATGGAAAGGCAAAGGAACTAGAATAGCAAAAGCAATTTTGAAAGAGGAATAAAGTAGGAGAAATCAGTCTACCTGACTTCACAAACTTTTATATAGCTATAGGAATCAAGACTGTGTGATACTAGTGGAAAGACAAATATACAGATCAATAAAACAGAATAGAGAACCCAAAATAGACTAATACAACTATGTCTAACTGATTTTGACAAAGGTGCAAAAACAATTCAATGGAAGAAGGATAGCCTTGCAACAAATGTTGCTGGAGCAATTGGACATCGATAGGCAAAAGAAAGGAACTCTGCCCTAAGTCTCACATCTTCTACAAAAATTAACTCAAAATGAATCATGTACAGGTACTTAAATGTAAAACATAAAACTTTTACCAACACTGTAGAGTAAAACCTTTAACGGTTTTATTTTTATTTTTTTTTTTTTATTTCAGCTCATCATGGGGGTACATAAGTTTAGGTCATATACATTGTCCATGTCCCGCCCATGCCCCCGAGTCAGAGTCCCAAGCGCGTCCGTTCTCATTCTCCAGACAGTGCGCCTGGCACTCATCATGTAGTCATACCTCCATCCCCTCCCCCCCCACCTCCCCGGGTCTGCACCTTCAAGCATGACCATTCCCCAGAGGGTGCGCAACGCACTCGTCATGTTTTCTAAACGTACATCAGGGAAGGATACCAATTGGATATCAGACTGGGATGGGGGGTGGGGGGAGGGGATGGGTGTATGCCTTTAAAGGTTTTAGAGTAAAACCTCTAAAGCTAAGCAAATGGTTCTTAGACTTGAGCCTGCAAGGGCTGTGGGGCTCTCTGTAGCTAGGATTGCGGGTGTCCATGGTGGGGATGTGGACTGCTCTGGGTCTCTTACTCACCTTTCCCCCACAGTGGGAAGTCCCTCTTGGCTCTGAGCTGATCCCAGCTGGGGGCTTCACTTTTATCTCAAGTCTCTATGCCTCAGAAGGTGTTTGTTACTCCTTTACTGGATTTCAGTGATCTCCCCTAGACACTCTGGTCAATGTGTGGTTACCTATTTGTTGTTTGATCTTCTTTTTGGAGACGATAAGTGTTAGGTGTCTCTGGTCAGCCACCTTGCTAACTTCCTTTCTTTCTGCGTTATTTCTTGCAACTGCATGTAAATCTATAATTATTTCAAGATAAAAAGTTCCATTAAAAAATGTAAACAGTGTACCTTCTAACATAAACAACTTCATAAATTATGACAAAATACTTAGCAATTTTGGATCCCTTCTTCATCCTCCAATCTAATGTCCATTAAAGTACATTATTTGCTGTTTAAAATTGTATTAACTGACAATGGAGTACAAAATTCATTCTCAATTCAAGGAAACACAGCAGGAGAGAAAAATGTAAGAATAAACAACTGAACTCTTTTTCTGGATATTCAGTTTAATTTAATACTTGTAATTCTTTAGACATAAAAAAGCTTTATCTTTAATTTTCATTAATTCAAAAGAATTTATTACATACCTGTCATGGGCCCAGGTTTATATTTGTTTTATCAACTATTTCAAACCCTTTGCTAACAAGGGAGTTTGACTGAACAATCACTAAATCTCCTCCCCTCCCACCCCCAGCTCTAACATTTTTAACTCCAGGTCCCACTCCAGCTGTCATCTCAGAACAAACTGTTATGAATAGATAGTACCTTGTGACCATAACAAAATAACACCATTCTTTTGTCTTTAACAAAATAATGCCTTTCTTTTAAATCAATATTGCTGTTATAGTACAAAGCCTAAGACAGATGGGTTACTAGGCAATGAGAAGGTAAGAATTACTTGGAAATTACCATTCTTTGCTCATCTCCTACTGCCCAGAACCAATCTGTGTGCTGTACTTGGAAAAAAATGATGGCCCACAGAAATTGTTTTTCCATGGCTCTGGCAACTATATGCAAGTCCTAGAGATGGAGAATGTTTTCTGAAAGAGCATGTGCTTTCTCAGAAATCCGTTTGGGGGGTTTACCAAAATGACTGCCTCAAAGTCAATGGCAATTAACACAGTGAGAACTCATTTGCACTTTTCAAACCCTGCCATGAGCATCACAGCTTTGGAATTAGGATCCCATCCTAACCATCCCCAAACCCAAATTCCTTTGGGGGGAGAGAAGAGGTAAAACTGGCATGACATCTTATAGAGAGAAATTCTTATAATCTTCAAAGATTTCTTATAAGATATAACAGTCCTTACTTAACACAGCTTTTGGATGAATTAAGTGTAAATAAATATAAAAATGGCTATTAAATTTCCATTCAAATTCATACACATGGGTTTAATACTAATAATTAAGGAAGGAAAGCTGGCAAAAGACATGTGAAATGCAGCCAAACCCAAAATGCTTGAAAAATAAGTCAAGACTTTCTGAAAATGTAGAGCACTACTGGGTTTGCCTATCCCCAGTGACAAGAAACTGAGGAATTGAAACTAACTCCATTGAAATATTCTCTCTGCCCCAACATATGCTTCAGTTCATTCCTGCCAAGGAGCCCAGTAGACTGGCTCTTTAGTGCCAAGAAGAAAGCATGGGTCTCCTGCCCCCAACTCTGTCAGGGCTCCACGCTCAGATGCCACAAGGGCAGAATTTTCTCTCTTCCCCCTCCAACCAGATGATATGTTCATGCAGAAACCTTTCTTGCTTTTGATTCTAACTTTCTCACCTCTGGTTCTTGAAGGGTATATCATCCCACGCTTTGGAGACAAAATAATTATCACACAATCCTCTACAACCCTAAGTTTGCACCTATCCTGAGTTAGAGTCTCTTATGTGGTGAGATTGATGCCCCATAACTGCCATCAAATCAACACCCCAGGGCAGAAAAGGAGGGGTGGGACAGACATGCCACCCATCCTTGGGTAAGAATGTAGAGTGTAGGAATATACATAGTTAATTCCAATCAATTCTAATCAATTCTTTGCAACACCTGCTTCCAACATGGCTAACACAACTATAATACATGATATTAGATACAATTCCGCAATTTATAAAATATTTTTGTCCACATTATGTTATTTGATCTCAACAATAAACCTCTGAGTAAAGTATAGCCATTCTCCAGATAAGGAGACTACAACTCAGAGACACATTCCCAAGTCAGTGGCTAGTCAGGGGCTGTCAGGACTTGAACCCAGGGACTCCACCTTCAGTGCTCTGTGCACTGTCCCACTGCTGAGAGAGGGCAGAGCCATTCAGAAGGCGCAGGAGCTCGTAGGACACGCTGAGGCACACTCCATGCTCTAAACACATGACTTAAGTAAGCTTTGAAGACCCCACGCTCTCCTGAAACTCTGCTGCTCAGGTTCAAATTGCTAAGCCAGAAACTCAGCATTACCATAAAGTTGTTGGCATTTTAGCTCTTAGACAGCATGGACCACAGTGTCTCTATGAGAACAACTTAGAATCTCCTTGATGTTTTATTGTATTTTCCGCCACAGAAGATCCCAAATACTCCATAGATATCAAAGCCATCTCTGAAAAAATGTAGGTCCAAAAGTTTTAAGAAATCATGGAACCTAATTAACTAAGACTTTTTTGCATTTTTTTACAGACAGAACAAATGAAATAATTATCTAAAAGTTTTAAAGAATTTGTATTGTATTCTCTCTCATTAGTCAAAAGATATCTAATCCTCTAATTCAAACTTGTGCGTATAAATTGAGATGTCACTATTCAGCTGCTATACTTTATGTTTCATAATGATTAGAATATTAGATTATAACTCATTAAAGTGTTTAGTTTCATATTAACAATAAAATAGTTCAGTCATTTGAATGACTGAACAAACCATCTGATTTTATGGGTATCAAAGACAGGTTTATTTGCATAACTTATAAAAATGTTTTTAGTTGCCCTTCATTTTTGCATACTTTGGAAATATTTTATTGAAACTGGAAAGCCAAATGTTGAAAAACAACCAAACCTACAGTTGCTATAAATTCCAGCCCAAGCGAAAGCAATCAGATCAGCAAAACTCATGAGAAAATAAGCTCTGGTGAAATTTTCAGCTTACTAGTCTATTTCTATGACAGAGTAATAGGCCCAGTAGATTGAAGAGAAGCAAATGACATAATATATCTTGATTTAAGAAAGGTTTTTTAATTTGGTCACATACAACAGAAAAGTAACTAATTAGAAAGATACTCAGAACTAGTTGGAGGATTATATCCAAGCGGTAACTATGAATGGGTTAATGTCAGCAAAACGAAGATATTTTACATCTTAATCCATCACGTAAGTATTTCCTACCAAGGCACACTTACTAAGTTAAAGAATACCGCCCAGTAGATAGGGAAACCAGCCCAGAGTGATGCGACACAGCCTGTCTGCCCTTGGGCGACTTCCTAGGAACCACTGGAAAATAGGAAAGGAGGAAGAACAAGGGGGACCAGGTGGGACAGGTGGGGAGCAGGGAGTGGGGGGAGCAGGAGGAAAGATGATTCAAGAAAGGAAGGAGTTACTTTGGAGGGAAAAAAATGAACAAGGAAGAAAAGGACCTTTGCGTCACAATGAATCCATAAGTTAAATAAGTTAAATACAAGCCAGGCCAATACTGCATCTAGAAGAGACTTTAAAAATTCATTCAGCTCAGTAGTTGCCCAATGCCAGTTTTTGATCAGTCTTTTGTGAAATGAAAAATAACACCATATTAAGTTTTTCACAGTTTTTTTAATTGAATGTAAGGGCTGTCCTTTACTGTTCAACTCTCTCTCTCATATATGTGTGGTGGTCATAGAAGATGGTACTTTGGTACTTTTTTAATGGTCTTACTTGGCAAAGAAAAAAACGTTAATAACCTGTGTTGGTCGCCAAAATCATTTTAGAAATTTTTTTGGTTATTGAAATCCAAAAATCTAGAAATCACTGGCCATCTCCATTCTTTGGACATTTTCACCTAAGTAAATTAGTCTGTTAAGTATCCAAGTGCACTCGATTTGAAAGTTCTGGCAACTTAGACAAAAGGTTAGTCAGTCTCCAAATGTCTAGCTGGTCCAAAGTTTACTCAGGGCCAAGTGAGCCACTTGCCTGATTTTTTTCTGAATTGAAAAGGAAGGCTGTGTGATGTGGACACATTCTAGTTGTATCAGAGAACCAGGTTCTCACACAGATTGTGAAGAGAAGACATTAGCTCACATCCCTCTATCAGAAACCAACAAATTAAAACAAGGAGAGTCCTGGCCCAAAAAGGAAACAGCAGGAAATGATTATTTAGAATTAAGCTTCTTGTTTCAGGACATGTGTGGTAAAAGATTGTCTGGATCAATTTTACTTGCCTCCTTTGATGAAGCTAAATTAACTTAAACCAACGTAGAAGAATGGCTGGTTGTGGACACTAATATCACATATTCTAAAATATTCACCCTGGAGGCTTCTTGTTGGAAACATTTTAAAACCCCTTTGATAATTAAAAATCCTTTCAATAATTAAATTCCTTAGGAATTACACCTTTGCAGGTCCTAAAACTAATTATTACAGAAACTTCAAACAGAAAAGTCCTACGAAGTTCTCGCCCTCCGGTTCCCCCAAGAAATCTTCCTCCACTTCCAGACCCATGATTCAAATCAGGCAGTGAAGAAAAACGCTAATCAGGGGTTGGGGGTCTCACCCAGGCGTGCCGGTCAAGAAGCACAGATCACCTGTATTTCCCCAGCACTACCGGAGAAAGGGGAGAGAGGCTCTTATAATGGTGAATTTTATGTGTCAATTGGACTGGGCTAAAGGATGCCCAGATAGCTAGTAAAACATTATTTTTGGATGTGTCTGTGAGGGTGTTTCCAGAAGAGATCAATATTTGAATCTGTAGACTGAGTAAAGAGGATTGTCCTCACCAGTGTGGGCTGACATCATCCAATCTGTTGAGGGTTTGAATAGAACAAAAAGGCAGAGGAAAAGCAAATTTGCTCTCTATCTTAGCTGGGACGTCCATCTTCTCCTGAGCTCAGACATGCACACTCCTGGTTCTTGGGCCTTTGGACTTGGACTGCAAGTTACACCATTGGCTCCCTTCATTCTCAGGCCTTTGGGTTTATACTGGAACAGCACCACTGGCTTTCTTGAGCTTCCAGCCTGCAGACAGCAGGTCTTCTCAGCCTCCATGATTGCATGAGCCAATCCTTCATAATAAAGCAATCTTTCTTTCTTCCTTTTTTTCTTTCTCTTTCTGTCTTTCTTCCTTTCTTTCTCTCTCTATTTCTCTATGCATGTGTATATATATCCTATATATATACATAAAATATCCTATATATATAAAATACAACTCTTGCTGACTTAGGTCACATTCAGGCAGAATCAGAAGTTAGCAGGTTTAGAACCCTGCTAAACCCCTTAATATGTATATGTGTGTAGACACACACACAAGTGCTTTTAATTATATTCTTTCTGTATTCTCATTTCCCTTATAAAAGCCCCTGGACTGAAAACCACACTGGACTCCATGTACACATATATAGCTGTCAGTCACCCACACCAACTCCGGTGGTCAGCAGGTGTGTACAATATGTCGCTCCACTATATCGTCTAGTAACAAGGTCCCATTAAGAAGTAAAGAGCCCCACCTGGACAGAGGGGACTCTTTACCACTCAGCTCTGCCACTTGGTAGCTGTGTGACCTCAGCCAGTTATTTACCTCCCCAGGCCTCTGTTTTCTTGTCTATAAAAAGACAGAAGTAGAATACTGGCACTGTTAAATTCCCTTACGGCACTAACATTCGAGGTTCTGTACAACTACAAATGACTTTAATAACCACCACCAGCAAAACTGAGCATACATACCCCAGCCTGAGGGTTAGCAGAATCTGTGGCTGACCGTAGCCAAACTTAGACCTTAATGTGGGGTTCTTTTTACAGTTAGTTTTGGAATACACTCAAAACCCAGAAGGAAGTTGGATTCCAATCCTTAAGTCAGTCCAGCCATTATTTCCAAGGGCGGAAGGCAGACCCGCAAGCCCTAAGGAGAGAAGGGGAGATATGGCTGCTGTGTGCCCAGAGTCAGACGACACAAGAGTCCTAAGTACGGGAGCCCTGGTGCCAGGCTCCCCACTGAAGCTGGCCAGTTACCCAGCTCAGTCTCTGAAAAAAGACAGGACCAGGCACTGCTTCCTTCTGGGCACCAGGGGCTCCCATGTTCCCTACTATTCAGCATGAAGTCACACAAGCCTTGTGCCACCCATCCTCACCCAAATGCTATGAAAATCAAGTCACCTCACAGACCAAGTGAAAAACATCAGCATTTATCAGAATGCTGATGGGTTTTCAGAAACAGTGAGACTTGCTCCCTGAATGGAAGAAAGCAGGTCTTTGAATAATACGGCACAGCTTGAGGGCCTGCCTGGGGTGAGTGGGAATTAAAATAATCAAAATCAATGGTAATAATGTGCTCAAGAGGCAGTTCTGAAATGCAGATTACCCACTCAGTAGTCAACTCACTAATGACATTAGATAATACGAAATACAAACAGCAGAAAAAACAATCTAAGCCAATTACACTGATTATGCTTCTGACATCAAAGGTATGGCAGATGAAGCTAAATTTCCATATATTAATATTTAAACCAGTACAAAATAGAAAGTACTGCACATAATGAAGACCCACTAGATTTCAGTACACACAGCTAAAATCTCTAATCAAGCAGAAGAACAATTTTCTAAATGATAATTAGAAGTAATCATGTTCTTTAAGTGCAGGATATTAGGAAGTACAAACTGCAATATTAAAAAAAGATGCAGAAAAGCAGAATTCCATGTACTAGCTATAGCGTATCAAATATAATAAACAGAGCACACGCCAGAGTAGCCCTTTCCAGATCTTATTAATAAATGCACCTCCAATTAAGGAAACAGTTACATGTGTGATTGGTGTGATCAAAAAGTAGATTGATACTTACCAAAGAAAGATAATATTGACTAGGTAGTATGTTCTACACCACAGAAAGGAGGGAAGAAGGCAGAGAGCAAAGGGGAAAGTAACGGGAATGAGAAGAAGGAAAGTGAAATCTACAGCTCCTAAAATATTTTGCTGAAACAATATATAACTCTATTCAGGGCTCTAGCGGGCTCTTCTTATTTCTCAATTTGTAAGATTGCTTTGTGAATAATCATGCACATGGGGCAAGGCAGACTTCCTGCCAAGTGAGCAGTGAAGAATGTGAACTTCATTTGTTTTACTACCTGTGTTCCTGCTAGGAGTTGAGCAAACAGGAGGAAAATGGCTAATTAAAGCAACAACATACATTCACAAGGACCTTATACACACACAAACACACACACACACACACACACACACATACCCAATTCAGAAAGTATTGAAGACTCTTGCTGTACAGGACAATTCGTAAGAACAAAGCAGGGTTAGCACATATGACATCTTAAAAATTCCAATGTGCTAGTCACATAAATCTCATTACTCCTTTCAGCTCTTTGGTAATGTGAAAAATGCTGCTATTATCTGCAGGAAGAGTCATGGCACAGAACAGAAAAGTGACTTTCCTAAAATTCTGTGGCTTGTCCCCAGGACAAACATCCAAGGTATGTAAGGACAACGTGTTTTCACTGGCTGTCTTCAGGAGACACTTCAGATGAGCTAGAAACTGAACCCAGCTCAGGAATGAACACCAATTTGGAAAACCAGCTCTGGTGTGTGATTAATACTTGATTCCTCAGGTTCCAAAGACATTTTTAAAAACTGAATTATCATACCAACAAAGTTCCCTTAACATCACGTTGATAACAAAGCCAGGTTTTATTTTTGGCCTTACAACCACCATTCACTACCACCAGCAACAATACCCTTTAAAAATAAAATCCAAATTAAGTTAATCTAAATTTTTTAAATGCAACTAAGTATTTCAGGCTAATTCATACAACACCAAGTGCCAATCTATCTGCCCTCCAGTTGCCTCACAGGCCTGAGGCAGAAAAACTGAAGGAGAAAATTTTGGTGTCAAAAACCCAGCAAAACCACAATGTATTTGTGACGGTCATTTTAGGTGTCAGCTTGACTGGATTGAGGGATGCCTAGATGGCTGTCAAAGAGTTGTTTCTGGGTGTGTCCCTGAGGGTGTTTGCAGAGGACATGGGTGTGTGAGTCAGACTGGGAGAGGAAGCCCCGCCCTCGATGTGTGCGGCCACCATCCCTGGGCTGGGGGCCCAGCTGGGAGAATCTGGCAGAAGAGGAATTCCCGCTCTCTCCTTCCTCTCTCCCTTCCGGAGCAGAAGGCTTTTTCTCCTCCTGCCCCTCGGCATCAGACTCCAGGTTCTTCAGCCTTTGGACTCTGGGACTTGCACCAGCAGCCTCTCAGGGGCTCTGGGGCCTGACTGGGGCTGCACTGTCAGCCTCCCTGGTTCTGAGGCTTGGGACTGGGACTGAGCCAGGCTGCCAGCTTCTCAGATCCCCAACTTGCAGCCTATGGTGGGACTTACGTGCTTCTGTGATCATATGAGCCAATTCACCCTAATAAATCCCCTTCCATACATGCTACTGGTTCTGTCTCTCTGGAGAAACCTGACTAATACAATATAGTAGGTCCTTGAATAAGGTCACTTCATTATAGTGTTGATGAGAGAAAGAATTGCTTCCCAACCAGGACCACTGTCTATGTGGAGTGTGCATGCTCTCTCCATGCTGTACACATCCCAAAGCTGTCTCCATGGTCCCAGTGTGAGTGAGTGTGGGTGGGTGTGTGTGACTGTGCCCTGCCAGGGGATGGCATCCTGTCCAGGGCTGGGTCTCACCTTGCATCCTGAACCTCTGGGAAAGGCTCCTTCCATCTGCACCCCTGAATAAGTGGATTGGAAAATGAATGAATGAATGAATATAAATTATTGTAAAATAAACATACTTATAAGATAATCGTATAAATGCACAAGAATAAATGATGCTGGACAAAAGTGCTCAGTGAGCCTGCCCTGTTGCTTCTTGTTTGGTCTTGAACTGCATGGTGGAAGGAGGTGCTCCTGACAATTTTCACTTTGCAAACATTTATTCCTTGATTTAATCCACCACCACTATGATGGCCATCACTCACTGATCCACCAAAAATTGGATAAATAATTACTTGTTTTTAATCTCTCTTAAATGCATGTATTGCTAATATTTATTTCAATGTTTAATATTAGAAGTGTTTGGGGTATTTATTTATAAGTTTGGTGATCTTTTCTGATCAGAAAAATGCTGTAGAAATGTAACTCTTTTTTATATCAATTAGCCTATGGTAAAATTGATTTCCTTATATGTCATTTCACAGTTTCCAAGAACCTGTCGAGGGCGTTGGGTGAGGACTTAATGTACTCAGTACGACTGAACTGTGCACTTAAAAATGGTTACAATAGTAAATTTTCTGTCATGTGTATTTTACCACAATAAAAAACAATTGGGAAAAAAATCATGAAAAACTATACCTGAGGCTGAAAATAGAAATGGCAAAAAAACAACAGTGGTTGGGAAAAGTAAATGGCTGCACAGGATGTGAATGAGTATTAATATATCAGTGCTTTCCACTGGGACCTCATGTTCTAGCACATAACTTTCTGTCTTCCTTTTCTCATACAAGCAGCCAACAAAGCCAGTTGTTGATTTCACAGTAAAACTTGCTTTTCAAACAACTATACTGTGCTGCCTGCAACTTTTTCTGCCCCTTGTGACTCAGGCCTCTTTCGTACTACGACCAGTCACCCAACAGACCACAGAGCTTCCCTTTTAATTTTATTTCACGTTGCCAAATTGCTTTACTCACACTGTGTTGCCTAATTTTTCCAGTCTGTTGTAGATGTTCTGCTATCTGCCTGGAGCAGAAAAAGATAGCAAGATGCAGTACTTATCTAAACAAGTCATTTCACAGATTTAGGGGAAAAACAGAGCTGTGTTTCAATGAGAGAAGAATCTTCTGAACAATTCCTGTCTGATTGTGACACAAAATAGCAAGATAACCAGGAGCTGAAACGAGAATTCACATCTGCCTCTTCCTCTCACCTGTTCCACCAAAGGTCCAAGGGACCCCAGGGGGCCACCTGTGAACACACTCAGTGTCATTGTGGGGAACCCAGAGGGTCTTTAATTGTACCAATGTTTATGGCTGTGATTTTTTAAAACTAAAATTTCAAATGTTTATAAACAGCAAAAAAAGTATGATAAAATAAGTATTCAAAATGAGGCTTTAAAAATAGCCTGTATATTCCATTCAGGTTTAACATTATATTTAGAAGATTTACTCTCAACGTGGATATAAAAAAGCATTAAGTTAAAAACAAAAATGTTTAAAGAGTTTTTTTTTTAAGTCCTCCTATTTTACACAAAATTGCTAATAATAGCAATCTGCGAAAGAATGATCCTCTAGTATTCACTGAGTATTGACAGTACTTTCAGCAATTTGCTGGCCACTATAGGTAAGAGGGTGAAATCAACATGGCCAGATTCCTTCAGGAATTCATCTTCTTCTCAGAAGACAAAACTAACCCTATAAGCCTTTACTGATGCACAATTGTATGTCACGCGATGCCATTAGCTTCCACTCTTGAGTGATACAGGAATCTGGCAATGGGAGTGTCCAGTGTGATATGCCCCTTCCTTACTGTTGATTTGTCATCAGCAAAGGAGGTGCACTTGCTGTTTAAACACTGAGAAAGGGATGCATTTAAGGAAGCGGTTGGTATATATTCACTGTGGGGTCTCAAATATTCTGACTGATTCAGTGAGTCTCTACCATAAAATCCGTGTCAAGTCATGCCTGGCGAGAGGTTCCTATTTTTAAAATGTATTGTCCCTGAAGCCTCAGGATGAAGATGTAGCCACTACTCGGGTTACAACCTCGTGTCTCCTTCTCATGGTCCCTCCTTCCCCAAGAGATTTTTTTTTCCTCTATTCAACAAACATTTAATGAGACCTAATACTCACCATGCACTCAGAGATACAAGGTTCTAGTTCACAGTCTAGTAGGAAAATTGACATGCTAATTACAGAACTAGATGAAGCAAACTAAGAGGGAAGAAATAGATTCTACATGAGATAGTGCTAGGAAAAATGGAAGAGCTTTCTAAGCATAAATAAAATTGAAGAAATCTTTAATTTGCAGGTATGACTTTAAATTTGTTTTACTTATGAAAAAAGTTATAGAATAGCACCACGTATCCACCACCATCCATATTTAATAAATAGATATTTGTATTTCACCACATAAAATGATTTTAAACATCTACCATAAAATTCTTGCATAAAATTAAAATCAAATGATAGAAAGGAAAACCTATTTTGAACCATATAATAAAGGTTTAATATTCTTAATACATAAAGAGTTGCTATAAATTAATAAGAAAAATAATAATGTCTAATATTATACAAAGACAGACATATGCATTTAGACAATTCTCAGGAAAATGCAACTGGTTAATAAACACATTAAAAAGTGTTTAGCCTTACTTATTACTAATTACTAATAATCATGAGTATGTAAATTAAGACAACAATGAGATACCACTCTTAAGTATTGGTGAGTGTGGAGATATGTCTGTTCTCATAAGCTCCTGCTTAGGAAGGTTACCTTTCAGGAAAACAACTTTGAAATATATGCTTAAAACATTTAAGTGCATGCACTTTGACCCAGTAATTTTACTTCCAGGCATCTTTCTATAATGAAATAATCATAAATTTGGGAGGATTTACATACAAAAAAGTTCACTGTAGTATTATTTATAATTGCAAACATTGGAAACAATTTAAACACCCAAAATAGAGAAATGGTTAAATAAAGTTTAGAACAGCAGTAAGATAGGAATGTGTGAGGGTGTATAGATGTGAGAGATTTCTCTCTCTTTTGGAAAGAGAGAGAGAAAATATTGTACAATGTTACATAGTGGCCATCTCTGGGTGATGAGATTATGTGTGACTTTTTTTTAACTTCATAATTTTCTATATTTTCCAAATTAATACCATGAAAATGAATCCTTTTGTCAGGTAAAAATACATTTTTAATTTTAAAAAAATTATATATCCTCTGGTGTGGGGAGGAGGTGCTGAACTAATGGAACTTAGGAAAGACTTCCTGAGAAGGTCATTTTTGAACTGAATTTCAAGAATGAAATGTTTGCAAGATGAAGAGCAAATGGGATGCCAGGTAGAACTGCCAGTGTCTCTTTCCCATAATCATAACCTTGTCATAGATCGTATATCTCAAGCACGGAAATATTTTTTTTTCCATTTTTCCCTCTAGTTGCAGATTAAAATATGTCAGACACAAAACAAGGCATTTTCTCATATTATTTCCTTCTACAGCTCTGTAACATGGAATTTATACAGGCCACTCCTTTCCTAAGGGTCACTGTCCAGTCCACACCACCATCTGCCCCTGCAGCCACATTTACAGCCTGTGGTCTCACCCCCAACACCAGTCACAGCTCACTGGATGGGGGCTGGGCCCCTGAGCAAAAGGCTCAGCTCCAGGGCTGGTCAGCAGTTTGTGTCCTGAGGGTAAAAGAAAACCTGGGCCCCACAGACTTCCCCTTTTGGAAATTTGAGCTAAAAGTTAAAAAAGAATGTTTTAGTTGGTTTAGGAAGAGAAACAACACATCAACATAACTGGATCCTAGTGGTGGCAGAACCCCAGTGTGAAAAGCCAAGCACCAATGCCACTAAGGTCCCTAAAGAAGATTGAACTATAAAGTCAACCTTCAACTCCAGACCCGTGGAGCCCCTCTCAATATTGCTGGTTCTTGGTTTCCATTAGTTCCAACATCTTCTTCCCCCATTTCCATACCCCTACATCCAACCATCAGCACACAGTCTCCATGTGGGTTCCCGATAGGCATCTCTATGTGCTCAAAATCTAACTCTTCATCTTCCCCTTACACCTTCTCCTCCTGATGTCTTCCTCATTCAGTAAGTGTCTGCCCTTCCTTCCGAGCACTCAGACCAAAAACATGGGTGCCTTTCCAAGTGCTTCTCTCACACACACTCCCATTTACTTTGTTGGCAAACCGTTGGTTTTTAATGAAACAGATACAGAGCCCCACTACCTGTTTATCACCTGCACTACCACTCCTCTTGTCCAACACATGCCCACCATGACCTCTCTCTCACCTGGATTATGTCCACAGTCTCCTACCTGGCCTCCTTGCTGTGATCTTTGCCTAGAGCAAGTCAGATAGTGTCATTCCTGCTCAAAACCCTCTAATTGTTTTGATCTTTCTCAGGATACCAAGTTCTCATCACGGCCCACAAGGCCCTACAGGACCCGCCTCCACCTCCCACCCCTCTCCTCCTCCCCATTCCACCCTCAGCTCTCTGTTGTCATTTTATACCAGTCTCCCTGCAGCCCACTCGCATCCAGCCACACCAGGCATCCTCAACCATTCCCTGAACACGCCAATCACACATCCACCTCAGCCTCCCTGCACTTATTCTTTCTTCCACCTGGGAGGCTTGTCTCCTAAATATCTGCAAAGCTCCTTCCCTCACTTCATGCAGATCCCTATTCAAATGTCACCATAGAATAGTAGCCTTCTCTGACTACTTTATCCAAAATAACACTTCACTTCCATCATTCTGTCACTTGGAGGGCTGCCATGTCTTTCTGGATGTGCACTGCACAACTGCAGGGGGCACCATTCACATCACAGGCGTCAAAGATTTGTATATTAATTAAGACATTTTCCAGCAGTAAAGTGCCTAATTTGCACAAAGATGCTACGCAGGGTAGCAGCTGCCCTGCCCTTACCCCGTCTCATTATCTTTGCAGAGCTTGTCACCACCTGGCAGATGCCATCCATCTCCCCTTCACTGAGCTTCAAGACAGCAGGCACTTCACTTGTTTTTGCTCACAACTCTATTTCCAGTGTCTAGAACAATGCTTGGGATATATTGGGTGCTCAATATTTTTGAATGACTGAGTGAATAGGCCGGTCAAATGAATAATCAATTGATACTATGTTCTCAGAGAAAACTCCCCTTTTACAACTCCCTTGAATGAGTTTATCATCCTTGCAAGCATACAAATCCAAAAACACACAATAATAAAATAAATGATATTCCTAGATGTTCAATAAATCACCCAAGGTCCAACAGCTAATAAGTGGCTTCTACAACTCCAAAGACTACATTTCTGAAACACATTTCTGAATTATCCTGTCTCTAGTGAATGGTGTTCCTAAATACTACCACCAAATAATAATGAAGCTTCACATTTGTTAAATAACAAAGCTTAACAGAGGAGAAAATTATATGCTTTAATGCTTCATAGAAATGAATCACAATATTTATTAATAATAATTCCTTAATGATGGGGAATTACAGCAATTTGCCTTTTAACATTACATCAGAAAGATAATGCAATAAAGTTTTATTTTAAATGAACTGACAAAAAAAGTCAAGAAGGGTGGTATTTATGGGTAAAGAATAGCCACAGGCAAATTAAAATCTGAAAGCTTTATTTATACATTAAAAAGAAGAAGAAATGGAGGAAATAAGCAATTACAGAAAGTTCAAATGGGATAATGGTAGATGCTTTTTCCAGCTATTTAATTAGAAGAATCTGCCGGCTAGGACTGTTGTTTTGAAGCTCTGTGAGAATACAAATGAGCACATCACATTACAGCAATGTCAATCTAAGAGCATAATATTTTAGTATTACCAATTTTTTTCAGGGAGAGAGAGAACTGCTTTCTAAATACAATGACTTATTACTACTGAGATGTCGTGCATCCTCAGCTTCCCAGGGAAACCATGAAAGGGCATCTGAGCAGGAGTAGCAACCAAAATCACCAAGATGACAGAAGATAGGCTGTGATCAACAAGCTTGCTGTCGCAAACACAGCAGCCATCTCACCGGCCTGGGTGGGGATGGTTATAAAAACCAGCATCAAAACCAATAAGAAATGGTGAAAACAAACTGGTATATTTTGTAAAGAACCCAACACTCTTGCCTGCCCCTGCTTTCTCTGAGTACACCCCACAGCGCACACACAGGATTAGCACAATAGCTTAGAGTAGTGTTTCCCAAATCCATAAGTGATTCTCTTAAAAATTAAGATGGGGGTCTGGATACCGTGGCTCATGTCCATAATCCCAGCACTTTGGGAGGCTGAGGCAGGAGGATCACTTGAGGCCAAGAGTTTAAGACCAGCCTGGGCAGCATAGTAAGACTCTGTCTATACAAAAAAATAAGAAAATTTAGCTGGGTGTGCTGGCACACATCTGTTGTCCTAGCTATTTTGGAAGCTGAAGCAGAAGCATCGGTTGAGCCCAGGAGTTCTAGATTGCAGTGAGCTATGATCCCACCACTGCACTCCAGCCTGGGCAACAGAGCAAGACTCTGTCTCCAAAAAAAAAAAAAAATTTAAATGGAATCTCATAGAAAAATAAGTTTGGGAAACACTATATATGTCCTCTTGTTAAGTTTCTTTAGGATAATAAAGTCCTATAACAAAGAAATATATTTATCTTTGTTTCATACTCAGTTGTTATGGACTGACTCGCATCTTCCCAGAATTTTTTGATTGAAGCACTAATCCCCATTGTAACTATTTGGAGTTAGGACCTTTAAAGAGGCAATAAAGGTTAAAGGTTATAAGGGCAGGGCTCTAATCCAATAGGACTGGCATCCATATAAGAAAAGAGAGAGACACCAGGAGTCTGCACACACAGAGGAAAGGCCACGTAAGTATACAGCAAGAATAAGGCTGTCTGCAAGACAGGGAGAAAAGCCTCACCGGAAACCAACCCTGTCTGCACCTTGATCTTCGATTTTTTAGCCTCCAGAACTGTGAGAAAATCAATTTCTCCTGTTTAAGCCACCCACTCTGTGATTCTGTTATGGCAGCCCAGACAGATGAACAAACTGGTATTTCCCAAACTTATCTGAACACAGAACACTCAGGTCCCCCAAATCATAGGAACAACTTTCAAAATGGCTCAGAAAATGTTGCCCAGGGTAATTCAAAGAGTTAGCTTACGGCTACCTCTGAGCACCTTAATGGTAAACACCTGGGCTTTCACTGTTTAAAATATTGTTTGCTCAATGTTCACTCTCTTTATTAAGAAGACAAGTAAGAAATATACCTATTAAAACTGTTTTCTTTTTAAAACAATGCTTAAAAGGTTAAACTTAATTTATCTGAAAGCCTCCATTATACAGAACGGCTCATTAACAATAGTAATATTTATTAGCACTTACTCCAGACACTTACTTAGGCACTGTGCTAAGCGTGTCACAGGCTTTAGCCCGTGTGATCTTCCCCACAGCCCCTGGCCACAGACGCATACAATCAACCCCCCATATCTGTAAGTTCCTCATCTGCAGATTCAACCAACTGCAGATCAAAATATTTGAAAACATAAAAATAAAAAATGACGATACAACAATAAAATATAATACAAATAAAAAGCAATACAGTATAGTAACTACTTACATAGCATTTACATTGCATTAGGTATCGTAAGTAACCCAGAGATAATCTGACGTATATGGGAGAATGTGTGTAGGTGATGAGAAAACACTGTGCTGTTTTATATCAGGGACTTGAGCACCTGCTGATTTTGGTATCCCCCGAGGTCCTGCATCCAATCCTCTGCAGCTACTGAGGGACAGCCTGTTTTTGACAAACGAACTGTGAGAAGGAAGAGTGTGTTGACTGAGGCCACACAACCAGCAACAGGCAGATCTCAGACTCAAGTCCAGGTCCTCTGAAGCCACCATCCATATTCTGCCCATTCTGTTCCACGTTGCCTCAATTCCTTTCTTGGGGAACTGATCTAAGTCAGACTGGTCACCCAACAATGGTCAGTTCTTTTGGTAAGGTAGTGACAGCCTTCAGAGATTCAAGGTGAGAAAGGCTATGGGGCGATGAGTCATCCTAGGATGTCACCCACCTTCCAGGAACAGGCGGTATGGCTATTTTTTATGTGCTTACTCATCAATATTGTGTACGTGGCTCAATTTGATATAAGACTTGCTTTCATTCAAACCTAAAATGTGCGTATACAAGCATGCTCTGGTCATTGAAGCCCTTGAGTTTGAAGAGGAGCATGGAGGAGGGTGTAGGGAGGTACTATTGGCCAGGCTGGGACATGACCCAAATCAGCGCAAGAGGAACTGCGTAATGCCGCCAGCTGTGTGCCCGAGAAGAAGGACGGGAGGGCTAGTGGTCTTGCCATCAATATATTAACTCCACTTTAGTATGTCCTAAGGCCGTATCTCACAGGATTGTGGGGTTCGAGGAGATGGGCCTTGGAAAGCACTCAGAACAGAGCACAGCACACCACGGGCACCCAGTGAATATTTGCTGAATCTAGGAAAGGAATCATGCTTTGTCCATTTGGTAAATAAAATCTATAAAACAAGAGAGATTAAGAGAATATCTGTAACTGCATAAACTTATCTATGTCTAAAATTATATTGGGAGAAAAATTTAAAAGAAAGTAGGCAAAGTTATTTGTACTATTTTAATGTCTTTTTTTTTTTTTTTTTTTTTTTGTGAGATGGAGTCTAGCTCTGTCACCCGGGCTAGAGTGCCATGGCGTCAGCCTAGCTCACAGCAACCTCAAACTCCTGGGCTCAAGCGATTCTCCTGCCTCAGGCTCCCGAGTAGCTAGGACTACAGGCACACACCATGATGCCTGGCTAATTTTCCCATTTTTAGTAGAGACGGGATCTTACTCTTGCTCAGGCTGGTCTCGACCTCCTGACTTCAAGCCATCCTCCCGCCTCAGCCTCCCAGAGTGCTAAGATTACAGAAGTGAGCCACCACGTCCAGCCTTTAATGTCATTTCTTTTTATAGCCAGAAAAAGTGTTCATCAGGTATGGTTCTAGCTGCAAACTGTACAAGAGGAAAACTGTGAAATCAAGAGCCACATATTGAAAACCTTTATTTTACCCTAATTTTAGATAAATTGTTTTATTCTTCATGGCAAATACTGAGAAAGAGCGACAGGAAATTTCATCACCCTATATCTTTCTTGGAAACCTACAACCTGTGTTTGATTCCTCACATTTTCCCCTCAATTCTTCTTCTAGCCACAGACTTAGTAAAGATGTAAAATCTCTTACACGTCCACAAGCTTGCTAGAACTGATGTGACAGACACACAAATATCAGCGATGCACTTTGCATTTTCCTGTCTCTAAGGCTATTTCTATTTACATCACCAGTCAAATGATCTGGATTCTTCCTTAGAGCACTGCCTTTGCTTTCAATTCTGTTCATCTTGGGGATTTATATGCCCCAATGGTGTTACATATTCTGAATATGAAGATGATATTAAGTTAATTTATTCCCTAGACTACTCAAAGCAACTTTAAAAAAACAAAAAAAACAGCCACTAAAAGAGATCACCTGCCAACTTCCAGGTGCTGAGGGCACTCTGCAACCACCTTTGCATTCATTTCCCTCCCGTGCAAACATGCACACAGCCCAAGTGGAAGGAGGTACAATTACCAGCCTTAAGCAGATCGATCTCCTTAAATTGAATGTCAAAAGAAACATCCCAGGATGTCGTAATTTGCATGTAGCCAACTCATCGCCCCTTTTAAGATGGACTACATTAATTCACACGGGAAAATAACCTTCTCAGAGACACACATTTACATTTACATAAAGCAGAGTGAAAAATAATCATGCTTCTCCAGGAACAAATGACAGTTACATCAAGGATATTCTTCTGTGTGTCACTCATACATAACACGGCTTTGAAAATTACATCTGTGGGAAAGATTCTTAGAAAGGCAGAGCTGTTTGCTACAAGCACTGTTCAAGACCACTCACAAATGCCTTCACCATTTTTCTTCTTCCAAGTACACCTTGCTTAGTTTTAGTGTGTGTTATCCTCTCAAATATTTAAAAATGTATCATGTGGAAAACTTTCACCCTAAAGAGGTTTTCTCAGAACGTTTCCCCTCCTCTGAGAGCCTTAAGCAAAGATTGTACATTAAATGGTTTTATGAAAGACCCTGAATAAAGGCTATTATCTACATGTAACAATTACTTGCACTATATCTCATGATCTATTGACATAAAGCAGTTTATTGGTCAATATCACTGGCCAAAGGTGGAGACAGAGGTAGGATTCCAGCCATCTGGAAATCTATTATCACAGGGCTAATGCATATGCTCTTCATTTCTGCAGATCTAGTTTCAGCTTCATCAGTTAAAAGTGAGTTGGGTGGTCTTGTCTTACCCACATTAAAGACCCATTATGCAGTTTAGCCTAACAAAACACCGTTGGTCATGGACATCCATTTAGCAGAAGTCAACCTAGGTGAAAAGTCCAGTCTGGTAAATATGCCTCCTTCTCTGATCACTCATCCCCTTCTCAGAGTAACCCTGGGCAAAATTATGAAGTAGCCAGAGTTAGTCTGGGGTTACTCTCAGTCTATTAGTCAAGAGTGTAGAGTGGAAGAAATAGACATAAGAAGGGAATAAGAGACAACAGACCTGCTCCTAGTCCCAGCTAGCCTTGAGCAAGTCACTACATCTGTGGGGCTCAGTGTCTTCATCTGTAAATGGGGAACAACCACCTTCACATTTTGAGGTTCTTGGAATGCTCAAAAGAGCTCAGGCCTATGAAAAGCCATAAGTCATTTGCAGGTGACAGGATGACCACTATCTTTTCTCGCCCTCCTCTTTACTTCCCATGTTTTCCACATGCCCTTCCCCATCTGGAGAAGCCCAGGGCCCGCCTTCTACCCTTCCCGCTACCCAGACCAGGCTGTTGTCAGTCCTACACGCGGGGCCTCACCTGCCCCGTGCACCAGTGGTGTCCCCTGCTACTTTCCCTTCTCACAAGGAAGTATCTTTGCTAGGTGTCAACCAGACAAGCTGGGAACCTGTTACTCCCTGCACTGTCACGGTAAGTGCTGCCTTGCCAAGCACTTATTAGAGACCCTGGATTCTCCAGAGCAATTTCAATTCTGCCACAAGACAACTAGGAACTCGTGGAGATGAAGGTGCAACTTTTGTCAATTTTCAGATCTAGGGGTGACTTAGTGGATATCACTCTAGTCACCAGGCCTAGGAATCTAGGGCCAGCCTAGGCCTGGAGAAAACAAATATGACTCCCGTACATCTGTATCCCAAACTCATGCAGAGGGGACTCTCTACGTCCCCAAACCACAGAAACTCTGTAAACAACATGTCTCACCTGTGAAGCGAAGAGACCGGCCTCACTTTGGAACTCCCGCCAGCGGCAAATGGATTGTTTATTTTCCTTTCCTTTTAATTTCTCTCATATTACCTCAGGTACCTCAGTTAGTTAAATTGAAATCAGACCTTTAAGCTAGCTCAAAATTATCCACTTGTGGATTGTTGGTGAATTTTTTTTAACCCAAATAAGTTTCTCCATATATCCCTCAATGCTTCTGGGCCACTTTCCTTTAGCGGCAATTTGGTTTATTCTCAGGAGATGCAAGCTAGGATTTATATGGACCTATTAGAGAGAGAACCATGCTGCCCTGAATCATGCCAAGGAAAGCATCTATGTCACTAGATGGGAATGTTTTCATATAAATCCCTGCGTGGAATATCCATGGCTACTCCACCCCACACCCCAGGAAGAACCGGTATACTAGTGTGATCGAGGTCATCCTATGAGGGCAGAGCTCTTGGGACAAAAGCACTAAACTTTCCAACTCCCTTGTCTCAGCTTACCCATCCAATACACACACCCATTCCTAAACCATGTTTTGCAAATGAGATCATTTCTCAAAAGACTTTTACAAGGAGCAGCCTGAAGGGTCTGGTGAGGAGACAGACGATGGGTTTAGGTGTCTGGAAGGAGTTGGTGCGTTGAGCAGGAGAAGAGCAGAAGGGCAGGTGTCACAGCTGCTTGTGCATATAGGGACCTGAAGGCATTTTTTTAGCACCAGGGACAGCCCCCACCCACAACATTCCTTAATTGAGAGATGGTTCTCAAACTAAATCGAGTGTTAGAAATAACGATAACAATCAAAGAGCCTACTAAAAATTCAGATTATCATGTCTCACCTCTGAAAATGGATCAATAGGTCTGTGCATATTTAACAGGTACCCTGGATTATTATGGTGCAGTGGCCAGAGAATCTCACCTTGAAGCCTTTAGGCCTTATGAATGGGATTCCCATATGCAGGCGTGATCCCAGGAGAAGGTATGTGCGAAGATACTTGAAGAGAAGGGTGTTACTCGAGAGATTTCAGCTGGCATGTGATAGCTACAATATATGCATGCATCAAAGGAGGTGTTACGGTGTTTAATCATTACCTTTAGAGGGTATTCTGTGATCCTTGAACTCTTGAAATTTTGAAAACCTGGGGAAAGAATGTCTAAGAACAATACCCATAAGGAACAGCAATGAACAGGTGTGAAGAACCTTTATTTGTCCCCAAAGTGAGATGATGCAGCCAGTGCCCCCAGCTTTGCAGAAACACTATTTCTGTATTTGTTTTACTCCCATAAGATATAAACAGTGTTTACATTATGCTTTGTGCTGTACAAAGTTGGTCCTATAACTTTTAAAATATAAAACAAATATGTATATATGTATAAATATGTATGTTGCCCATTCTATTCTGTTGACCATCTCAAAATAGAATATTTCAGCAATGATTTCCTTTTTGGGGAACTCAATTTTTAAAGTACACAAAAATAATAATGTGGATCCAAAAAGATCCACATTTTTTTCTAATATTCCATAAAGGAAATCTTAAATTTCTCTGAGTTAAGACCATATAGACCAATAGCAAATCCTTTTAAGTATTTGAATATGCTAAAAATAGTTTAGCACGATATAAGGAAAAACAATAAGAAGTCCTCAATAGCAAAATGATGGGGAAATTTTATTTCAGAGGAATATCTCACTCTTTAGCTATATCCTGGTAATGAACATTTACTTAATTGAGTCAAATCACTTCACAGTTAAAAGCTTTTATAAATGTTCTGCTCAAGAACTATCTCTGGAAGCACAAATCACTACATCTGCCACTGAGTCACATGCAATGTCAGGTTGAATTTTTGTTTTTTAATGATTTTATTTTGGTCTCAAAAAAAAAAATAAAGCAAGAAAGATAGCACAAGATAGAGAAGCTGTCATAAAAATGAGCACATTCCAAAAACCAAATAAACTGTTTCCCAAAAAAAGCATCACTTTCTTTGTTGTTTATCATATGCTAAAGTGATTTGCATATTGTCTTTGAAGGTGGAACTTTCCGCTGCATTTCCATCATCTCAAGA
Organism: Lemur catta; assembly: GCF_020740605.2. Lineage (NCBI taxonomy): Eukaryota > Metazoa > Chordata > Mammalia > Primates > Lemuridae > Lemur > Lemur catta. The sequence continues at coordinate 47,116,062 of NC_059139.1, forward strand.
GCTGGTGGCTGCCCCCTCTGCATTCTGCCTTGTTGCTATGGAAACAGTGATGTACCGTAGGACAAGGAGAAAAGGTAACAGGCTTGAAACAGAAATACTAATAAGGGAGTCATCTGGAAAGAACATGGAAATTGCTCTCCATCAGGCAAAATATTTTGCAAAAAATATATATATATTAACCACTTTTATAATCCACCCTATAAAAATAATATCTAACAATAGACACTTTAACCATCTTTGTTCCAACTGATTTTATTTTTAAAACCTCAATAACAATCATTGAGTATGCGTTACACAGCTTGAATTGTATTTACTTGCTTGCCTTCTCAAGTGTTAAGTGATCTTTAGTTTTTCTGATATAAAAAGAGACTGGTTTAAAATTTGCCGTGCTAAATTGGTCAAAATCATTTCAGGTTCCTCTCACTCATAGCAAAGTTTCTATGACTCAAGCCATCAGAAGTAGTAGTCATTATAGCTTTGAAATGTGTATGTGACCTTGGACAAGCATCTGGAACTCTCTAAATCTTTGTTTGCTCCTCCAGAAAATGAGATGATACCACTTACGTCACAAAGCTGTATACAGATCTGACCTAATAAAAAGCTGGACACATGCTAGGCATATTAATGTTGGCACAGTGGCATGAAAATCAATTTCCTTAGCACACACCAACTGAGTAAAGGAGACAGTTTAGAGAATCACCGTGGGTGGCAGGACAGTTGGGAGAAAACGATCCGAGCTTGACCTAAAAATTGCTGTGAATAATCCACAAAGTAGGTTATCCACACAAGCAGATAATCAGGCGTTGGCTATACATGGAAAAGAGCTTTCCCCACCCATCCAAGATAAAGGCCCTAGTGGGCATGATAATTCCAGGTTGTGGTTTGACACTGAGCACTGGCGATGTTGGTTTTCCCCACAAGCTCAACTATTCAGAGCACAGAAATATCACATTATAGTATCCGCCCTGTGGCAAAGCCCATTTGAAAGCAGTGCAAACTCCTCCCTTCTCTCCACCAGTATCCAGACTGCTATGTATGTGGTGCCAGTGGTTACGCTTGATTCCATTTCCAGAAATGCAACACAGCTGGAAAATATTTTTCCGCATAGTGGAAAAAGGCTGCGCTGTTACGTATCTCTTCAGCAAACACAGGAAACCGTTATGATACATACAGAAGTTAACTTTAATGCAATGTAAAGCACACAATTCGCCCAAAACAAAATGGGCAATAAAGTCCATGTTGGTACAGTACACCCCCGCCCCAATCCTCGGTTTGGCTTTTCGCGGTTTCAGTTACCTGCGGTCAACCGTAGTCCAAAAATATTAAATGGAAAATTCCAGAAATAAATAATATGTAAGTTTTAAATTTCACACTGTAGGCGCCACCCGCCACCAGTCACTCTGTGGCCATGTCCATTATCAGATGGACTGTCGAGGTACCCCAGTGTTTCTGTTCAAGGAACCCTTATTTTACTTAACAGTGGCCCCAAAGCTCAAGAATAGTGATGCTGGCAATTCGAATATGCCAAACAGAAGCCATAAAGTGCTTCCTTTAAGTGAACAGGTGAAAATTCTCCATTTAACAAGGAAACAAAAGAATCATATGCCGCGGTTGCTAAGATTTACAGTACAATAAGATGTTTTAAGAGAGAAAGGGCACGTTCACATAACTTTTACTGCAATATATTGTTATAATTGTTCTATTTTTAGTTATTGTTGTTAATTTCTTATTGTGCCTAACTTATAAATCAAACTTTACTATAAGTATGTATGTACAGGAAAATACAGAGTATATATAGGGCTCAATACTATCTGTGGTTTCAGGCATCCACTGGGGGTCTTGGGATGTATCCCCCACAGATAAGGGGGGACTATCATATTGTTATATAAATTTGTCCAGATTTCATATTATCATTTGTGATTACTGGCTATAGGAGAAACTGGTCCTTTTTTTCTACAACTGTAGGTAGGTGAATTTAGAAATGTTTTTTATACATAAATTACATTTGTTAGTATAAGTTCTTTCTGCCCAATTCCTTTCATTGTTTTATGAAAAAATAAGCTGACACTGACCCTTAAGTTAATATTAATACTTTTGTTGCTTCTATTTTTACCATGCAGGTGAGCTAAAGACCTAAACATTTGAAATTCATTCAAAAAGTTAAATAAGCCACACTTAGCTCCATTGTTTTTGTTCCAGGCTCAAGAAATCTACTTTCAATTTCATTTATCTTTGGAAGAAAACCTCCACTTATAAGTACCTAAAATGTGTTCTGAAATGTGTGGGCATTTTATTACATTATCTTGTTTATTCCTCACGACAACCTTGTGAAGTAGGTACGTTGCTATTTTACAAACGGAAGAAATTCAGGCTGGGAGAGGCTAACTCACTTGCCTAAGACCATAAAAACTAGAAATTGCTAGAGCCAAGATAGAGCTTTTCGTTCCAAGCCAAGCACTTTTTCTTCTAGCACTAGGACACCTAACTGAACTTCCCTAAAATTTGGAAGCCATAACTATTGAGTCACCCTTACTTGGCCTTTGATTGTTATGATGATACAATTAATTTTTCTTCCACTAAAGTCTATAACAATGGTTCCAACTCCAGGGAGCTTTTTTAACACAGATGCATAGTTTCCCATCCCAACCAATTTCATAGATTGTCTGGGGTGAGGAAACAAGCATGTGATTTTTTAAAATGCTCCAGATGATTCCAATGTTGAAAACATTAGCCAGGGTTGGAAACAACAGCTTCAAGATACCATATTTTATTGACCCTATAAAGTCATTGACTGTAAGTCACATCCCAATTTCAGGATGTTAAAATGCAAATATTTGTTAAAGGGGATTACAAAATAACAGGGATTATTTTTTATGGCAATATAGTTATTTGCATATGTTCAACAAGAATCTATTCTCCTTGTAACAGGACACAATTGGAAACACTGGTTATGTTACCAAGGCGTTGATGGGGACGTCATATTTTCAGATATGACCAGACAACTTTAAGGAATTAAGGTTGACTTTATGTAGCCAATAAAGCCTCTTGGGAAAAAACTGACCTGATACCCTGCACACATGGTTCCCTTACATTGTTGCCTTACAGGTGAGAAAGGGTGTCACTTCCTGGCAGGCTCAGGAACATCAGGAGATTTGGGAGACCTTGAGAAGAGAGGAATTCACTCACATCTACAGCTATTGCAGAATTCTGATGGCCAAGTCCTTGGCTTGGCTTCCTAGCCTCAAGAGGCTTTTTAAGATCTAATCTGAGATTCCTTATGAAAAATTCCAGCGAAGCAAACTTAAAAAGAATTTACATGGTCAGTCACTACTCTTACTACACTTACGTAAATAATCAGACTAATGAGACTAAATGTATTGGCAAACAAATTAGTCTTATTTTGATTATCTTTGGTAAAAATGGGGATGACTGTAGAGAAATAAATTAAGTTTCAGAAGTAAACTATAGTGCACCTGTTATTAATATTAGATTCTAGCCTTGTTCCTTTTTTTTTTTTCCGAAGTTTTGTTATTTACCTACAAATTGGATTGGATCCTAAATTCTTACAGCTCCCTCCAATATCTGGCTACAACTCTCCAGACTAATATGTCCCCACCCTTCTGACATAGAATTACTGAAATTAAAACTGCCCTTTTCCTGGAGCCCTGTAAGCTGAAGCTAGATAACTTGATGTAGACTTCAAAGAGATAACAAAAACCACCTTCATGACATTCAGTCTGCAAACCAGGAAATCCTGTCAGATTGCCACTGCCTGCTCTCACACCAACTGAAGATGCTTCAAGCTGAAATTTAGACATCTTCTCAACTGGCTGCCTCTGGACTCAAAAACTGAGTTTATAGTTTGCTCTATTAGCCTTTGCTTTTCTTTTGTTTCCATAGAAATGCCTCTTATTAAATGCCTGATTGATCAGACCATATAGAGATTGAACTCTGGTGGAAGCCCACCTACAGCACTGCCTCCTGAAATGAGCCATAACTGTTAACTTCCCCAAGTTTCAGATAAGGGAATGACAAGGTTTAAGACACATTAACCCCAAAATATGACAGATTGGCATTTGAGAAAACAGCAAAAGCAAGTTCTGACTTCCTTCAGCCATTTTTCTTGAAGCAGGCCATGAAAGAATTCTCTGACTTTCCTCCAACGTAGGTCATAAGACCCTCATTACAGACAAATTCTCCCTATACCCAGAAGAAAGAAATGAAGAAGACACAGAGAAGAAGCTGAATAAACAGAACTTGCTAAGTTCCTCTCATTCTATTAACATCACATTATATCAATTTGTCCTCCAATCATACTTCTGCACAACTGTACATAAAAATACACAGATTTCTCTGTTTCTTTAGGTCTTCAATTCTGAAGGTTCCCTTGTCACATAAAACTTAAGTTTAATAAATTTATATGCTTTTCCCTTGGTAATCTTTCTTTTGTTACAGAGGTCTCAGCCACAAACCTAGTGATGGATGAGAAAAGAAATCTTTTCTCCCCAGCAGTTATGGCTGTCTCCTTAATGTGGAGGGTGAGAACCATATACTCTAGCATGCCCAAAAAATTTACCCTGCAAGTCAACCAGTCACCTGCCTGAAGTCCAGAAGAAGGTGGAAGTGGAGGAAGATGAGCCGCCACTTTCAACTCACATGGAGCCCCCTTTTAAGCAATACCCCTCCCCCCACTCCTTAAAGCGCAGGAGTCTTTCCTTCAACCTTCCTCAGGACTGGCTGCTCCCTCCCTGTGCCCTCAGAGGTTGACAATGGATTGTTCGGTTTTCTATTTCATGCTAACTGACATGGACACAGTGAACATGAACAGTCACATTAATATGATGCATTAAATGAGCATTTATATTTCTTAGTCTATAGATAATAGAATAATATAGAGCCATTTAAAGTCATGTTTTTAGAACACTAAGAATGGGGAAATTCTCATGATACATTATTAAGTAAAAATAAAAATCAAAGATGCAAAACAACAATCAAGACTGGCGAGAGGTATATGTAAAACATTATTTCATCAAAGTGCTGCAATGACATAATTTTAATTTTCTTTATACTTTATTTTATAAAATTTTATAGCAAACATATCTTTAAAATCAGAAAAAGTGCTATACATATATGAAGTGTATGTGGTTATTATAAAAATTAGAATAACTACATAGAAAATTTTTAAGAGCCAATATTAAAGAAAAAGAATATGAAATTATAAATATTGTGTAATTAAAAGTATTCAATTCTGTAATTTAAAGTATTTTTATCCTATACTTAGGAAAAAAAAGACCAGAAGGAAAAATACCAAAATATTATTAGTAATTATCATCAGGTGGTGTGATTTTAGATCAGTTTTAATATTTAAATATTTAATTTTTTAATATTATTCTTTATACTCATATTTTCTCAATGCAAAGATATGGCTTTCAATTTTTTTATAAAATTATCACATTCACATACCCACTACTCATTTTTATAGATATTAACATTTTATCATATTTAATTCTGGTCCCTTTATTTTTAAGAAATAAAACATAAATATAGCTAAAATCCAACCCCTCCTTCATTTTTCCCCCTTCTTCCCTTTTTAGAGGTAACTACTATTCTGTAATTAGAATTATCATTCATATGCATGTTTTAGAGGTTTTGCTACTTATATATGTATCTTTAAATCACATACACTATTTTTTAATGTTCAAAGTATCACACTATACATATCCTTTTGCACTTTAAGATTTAATCATGTTAATATATGTAGATCTAATTCATTTATTTTAACTACTCTAGCATGCATCAAAATTGAGGTCTTCACAGTAAAATACTTCTATGAATGAGTGTGGTTATAGTCCAATAAAACTTCACTGTGAACACTAAAATTTGAATTTGATACAATTTTTACATGATATAAAACATTATTTGTCTTTGATATTTTCAAGCACTTAAAAATGTAAAAATTATTCACAAGCTACACAAAAGGAGGCAGTTGGCTGGATTTGACCCTGGGGGCTGTAATTTGCCAAGCCCCTGCTCTAGTCAGTAGAAGGTTGGGTCATTTCCACTGTTTTGCTGTTACAAACAGTGCTACTTTACCATTTGTGATAGGCTTTCAGAGTAAATACAACCATGTGCCACATAATGATGACATTTTAGTCAACAACAAACCACATATACCATGGTGGTCCCAAGACACTACAACACTGTATTTTTACTGTACCTTTTCTATCTTTAGATATACAAATACTTAGCATTGTGCTACAATTGTCTACAGTATTCAATACAGTAACATGCTGCACAGGTTTGTAGCCTGGGAGCAATAGGCCATCCCATATAGCCTAAGTGTGTAGTAGGCTATACCATGTAGGTTTGTGTAAATACTCTTGATGATGTTTGCACAACGACAAAATAGCCTAACAATGCATTTCTCAGGAGGTCTCCCCATCATAAAATGACACATGGCTGTACTTAGAAGTAAAATAACTAGGTTACAGAGGAGATACATCTCCAGCTTACTGGTTATTGTTAATTTGGTCTAAAAGTAATAGCACAAAATCTGCCCTCCGCCAACAGTGGATATGAGTTTCTGTTTTCCCAGATCCTGAGAACACTTGGTGGTAGCAGGTCTTTTGAAGTTTGTCTACCTGGAGGATGTGAAATGGTATCTCACTGCTGTTTTAATTTGCATTTTCTTGGCCATCCATGAGGTTGAGGATCTTTTCAGCTGTGGTTGACCATTTGCCTTTCCTGTCCTTAGAACTGCCTCTTTGTACTTTTTCCCATTTTTAACATATTTGGTGTGAAATCACTTTTATATATTCTGGATACCTATTTGTTGAATTTTAAGAATTGAGAAAAATTCCCAGTCTGAGATTTACTGTTGGCTCTATTTATTTATATTGCTCTGTCCTGCAGAAGTTTACTAATTTTAATGTATGTAGTCAAATGTATAAATCTTTTCCTTTATAAAATGTTTCTTATATTTAAGAAATTGCTTCCTGTTCCGATGCCTTAAATTTTTAGTCTCTCCCTTTTTTTCTCTAAAAGTTTCTAAGTTGTGACTTTCATATTTAGCTCTTTAATCCACTTGGACTTTATTTTTATACTGGTGAAATGTATACATTTTGGTGGGGGGGACCAACATGGTTAGACAATTGTCTATGTTAATTTGTAATGCTTCCTCTGTTACATACAAAGTTTACTGTAAATGCAGGACTTTTTTTAAATGGAAAAGTCCTCTACCTAAGGTTGATCGTACAGGCACAGGTGTGGAAACAAAGTTCATGGGCTACAGGATAAGTAATAAATAATACGAGTTGCAACAATAGGACATCCAAGATCTGTATCAGTAATGCCAGAAAATATCTGTTGGAAAGTAAAAAATGTAGCCACCTCAATTTTTCACATGAAACTTTTTGATGATGCTGAGACAAGATATGAGCAAAATCTTTGTCAAAGAAATCCCTCCCCTGCCCTAAAAAAGAAATACAGAAAATCAGGGTGATTTCTTCAAAAACAAGAGAGTACTTGCGGGACAGCTCTCTGTGTTAATAACAGTAGACGCAGACATGCTGCAAATGCATAATTTATGAACGTCAAGCTGGCCACCCAAACAGAGAAGCAGAAAATCAAATACAGCAGACCTGGGCCATGACAGTCACTGTCAGTCACGGCCCATCTGACAGGGGGAAAGATGAACCAGTATGACTCCTGAGCCCCAGGTTTGGTAGGAAACAGTTGGAAGAGTCAGGCTGAAGAACACTGTTCGAGAAGGTGGCCTCACTGGATGTCATGGGAGGAAACAATGTGCTCTGCTGATTCTTTCTGAAAGACCCAACAGATGCTTTTCCTTAATTTCAGTAGTTTTATCTCATTTCCTGGGTCTAACAGCTGAGTGTAAGTCAGAGCAGGATGCCATCGCTGAGAAAAGCATTATTCATGAAGACTGACGGTGCTACCCAAGCGGGCAGAGCCGGTGCCCCACCCATACGAAACCCAGGGGATGCAGGCACACTCCGCTTTGGCTCATTTCAGAGAGCTCAGCTCAACAGGAAGGGAAAATAACAGGCAATATGTGGTTTCACAGAGAATAAAGCACCCATATATCTCACACCACTACGTGAAATTACCATTTCTAAAGTTTAAAAAAAAAAAAAAGATTGACTATCTTCACTTTCATGTAACTCAATATAATAGGGGAAAAAAAGATAGTGCCAAGGTAACAAATATTCAGGCATCGCTTGCTCAAAAGCTAATCAATATAATAGAATTTCCTATTCAGATCCAAAGAAACTCACTAGTGCTGGAATTACTGACTCTTCTCCCATGTCATTAGCATACTGACAAAACTGGAAGTCAAGTTTTCTCAGACTAAACAAGAGAAGGCCCCTGACGTAGACGATGAGTTCTTTCTCCAACAGATAAGGATTATGGTATTAAGAACGTGGTTCTAGGTGTTCCTTTCCCTAAAGCTCTCTTCTCCAAAGACTCCGAGTTCTGCTTTTCTCAGCAATGGCATCCCGCTCGCTCTTACACTCAGCCATTAGACCCAGGAAATGAGATAAAACTACTAAAATTAATTAAAAGCATCTGTTATACTAAACAAACACAGCATCTTGGGTCTTTCAGAAGGAATTAGCAGAGTACATTATTTCCCCTGACATCCAGTGAGGCTACCTTCTAAAACAGTGTTCTTCGGCCTGGCTCTTCCAACTGTTTCCTACCAAACCTGGGCTCAAGACTCATATTAGTTCATCGTTGCCGCTGTCAGATGGGCAGTCAGATTACACTTCGTCACATTCCAGCTTCTGTAAACATTTGTGTTTCTGATACTACACTGGATTTCTCACTCTGAAACTAGGAAATCAGATTATATGAGTGTTCCAAAGAAACATGAGGGGACCCAATGAGCTGTGAATCTCTTTGACTAGAATCACAAAGTACATGCGGTAGGTTAACTACAATCAGCCTCAGATTTTCTTGTTTCCTTTTGTTTTCCGTATTTTCAACACTGTCTCAGGCTGCTCCCTTAGGGTCATGGCTAATTAAATAAGAATATCCTAGATGAAGGAAATTGAATTGGAAGCATTTAGAATTCTCTTCTCATCATCTAATTACATGAATAACATTTATGGGCAGCCTAACTCTCAGCTAATTCCCTCTCTGAATCTTTAGCTATCATACAATTTGAACATCAAACCCTAAAACCACAGGGTGGGTATTTTCCACTGGTCTGGTGACATGCTTTTTTTCAAATTTTCCTAAAATGCATTTTGCCAGAAGACGGATTTAAGGCTAACTCTGGTAGCCAGAGAGTCTTCAAAAACCACATTTAAGCAATTGCTGCTGTCCCCACTTCTTCAAACATTCCAAGATTTTCATCACGCTATGGCTCCAGAGAGAGCCACTCAAATTAAACATGATTGAGAAGAGAACATTCAGACAGGAAATTATAGAGCTTCTTCAGTCCTCCCTGAAAGCTAACTACCTGACATCCTTCTACAGCATTCCCCAACACACTGGGCAGTACCACCTCACCAGCAACTGTCCTGCCGATCACTAGTCATCTATCAGCATAAGAAAGACACTCTAACCACTCCAGAGACTCCAAGGATTTTAGGGACTATATGTCAGGAAACTGGACAAAGACCAAATAAATATATTTCAGAATATCACAGTCCACCCCCTGTTCTTCAAGCACAGATTCCTTATATCAAAACAATATTCAACTACAAAAGATACTGGCACATTACTAGAGTCCCATTCAATCATTAATAATTAGTCTAGTCCATCATTGTATCATGTGAAAATGCCTCCCAGGGCGAGGCCACTCAAGTTTGCAGGCTTCCATATCACACATGGGTAGAACTGGCTTCAGACAGAGCTGGATTCAAAGGTCAAATGATATCATCAGGATTTCACCTCTCAACCCATCATGTCTCAACTCTCCACAGTGCAGGCTTCATTCTCAGCTTCATCTAAAAGATCCCAAGGAGGCAGGTCTTTTGCATAATAAGCCAAGCCCCAACCTCAATGTTTGTCATCAGGAAACCCTGGAGGCACTCTCTGTATGTCCACGGTTCCCTGCTCCCTAGAAATTCCTCACCTTCCCTGGGCAGACACATAGCTACCAGCAAAAAAGCCTAGAAGGAATGATAGCCCTGGGGCAGAGGGCTTGGGATGTAATCTCAGCTGTGTTACTCCCCTGCTGTGTGTTATTGGACAATTTATTTCACTTCTCTGGGCTTCCATAGACTGTCACTTCCTCTGTGAAGCTTTACCCTGTGCCTCCAACTGCTCTTTACTTCTTCTGACTCATAGCACAGACACAGGTCCTGGATCAGCAGCATCTGGAGAGAAGGAATTGCCTTATTTTTCTTTGTAGTCCAGGACAAGGGCAAAACAGATGCAGAATATTTCATTCATTGGTAGAATCAGAAGATCTCCATGGCTCTTCTAATCTTTGAAATCACATGATTTATCTGATCATTCCATCCCAATCTGGATTTATCTGTAACTGGTTGGACCAACTCTGTGTCCTTCCTTTCTCTGGACAAGCTCCCAAAATCCAATCACCTGCTTTGAGATTTTCCAGTCTAACTAACCTCTATCCATCTCCACACCCAATACTCATTCCTCTGAATTACTCAGTATGTCCCATATGATCCCAAGTGTTCCTTCCCGTTGATGCTGTGCATTGGAAATGTCTTAACTGCGACTTGATCTTGCCAGTATATGGATCAGTTTTTAAACCTTTGTGCCTCACTATTGCAGAACCATCTTGTCTTGCAAAGTGTCAGAAATCAAGGGCTGTGGATCCATCTAGACACTGCCCCAAGCATATAGCTGTCTCACAAATGCTTTTAAAGATAAAGAATGGTAGCGACATTCAGACTGACCACATCACCACATTCTGCAGTGTGTACTCCCACTCCAGACCAGCACTATAGGGGCCAGTTTAAGCCTAATTCAGTGCTTCTCCATGGGAGGGACAAAGGGGCGACTCACAAAGGCACGAGGAGCCTGTGGTTTGAAAGAATATATTCAATATGACCACAGAATTGTACATATTTGGAAAATTTTTTACTATCATTGTTTAAAACACACTATAGAAAGAAACATCAGAGAGAAGATCTGAACTACCAAGTTGTTTCTCAATTAAAGAGGCAGCAAGCACACAGACGTGGGCCACGCCTGGTTTTGTACTATGTCATTCTGCCTCCACGCTCATGCTAAATGGTGAAGGGGCCTGTGTCCTTTGCCAGAAAAGCTTCATCCCACATGATGAGGTGAGCTAGGCTTTCTTTCCAGTAGTCTCCCCAAAATTCTCTAGGCTCCAGGATTTGGCTAATACCAGTCTCTCAGAATAAGAACCAATGTCCCATTTCCTTCCTCACGTCAATGTGCCTCCTGGGCTCTTTCCTGAACAAGGAGGTGGTTGGATGATCCCTGCCAGGCGCTCACAGCGCCAGTAGCTCTGCTAGACTCACAGGCCTGTGAGAAGCCATCAGACAGTCAATATATACTTCTGAACATCCCCCCTGTGCCAGGCATGTTCCAGAGAAGGGTTGCTATTTGGTTTTTCTTCATAGTAGAGTCATTAGAAAGCTGAGTGGAGCACCCAGTGGCTTGAAATACAGTAGGGATAACAGGTTATTTGACCCTCAGTGGTAATCTGGTAATAGTTATTTTGTTTGAATCAACAAAATCTCATTTTTATGAATCCTGGCATTCTGTTCTTCCTTGGATAGCTGATAGTTTATGTCTCCTATCACACTACATTTTGTGTAATGGTTTTTGACGAGTGACTTAAATCATCAACTCCTCAAAATTAGGAATCACTTTCAAGAAAAAGGCTTTGGGGTGAGATTTCACACTTGGCAAACTTAGAAACCACCATGGAGGCAGAGGAAGCAGAAACAAAAGTAGTTTTCAGGGCAAATTAGGTCATAAATTTCGGTCGGTTATAGGACTGGCCTCAATAAAGACCTTGCTGAGAAAGTTGTAAACAAAAATAAACTAGCACATCACAGTGGTTCTGAAGAGTATGTCATGCCCTGAATAAATAAAAAATAAAGTTATATTAGGTAGCTCCACTTCTAAGTACACCAAAGATAGTATTTTTGAAGCATCTACTGACGAATTGCTCTTAGTAAATTTTTCTAATCACCACCCCACTCACTTTCCTTCCCTTACAACCTTCCCTACCGCTCCCCATTTTTCTGCCATTAAAACTATATTTCATGGCTGAGGTTTATGGCCAAGAGGAGGGCAAAGTACATGAGCACAAAGAAAGCAACCACATTTCCCCAAAACAATTTTTAAAACTCATAGTAGAGACAACAGTCTTAAAAACCAAGACTCAATGATTTGCAAAACCAGACTTTTTAACAGATAAAAGGTTTTCTGAGGCCCAAAAGCTTGGCTTTGAATAGCAAGAGCCAAAGCCTTGAAAGAATCTATATATAAAGCTTATGCATTGATATTGGTTTGGAAAAATATTTTTCTCTCCACTGGAGAGGGAGAAGCTCAAAAATCTTTCTGAGTGGGAGTCGAGCGCCAAGGAATGAGAGAAGGCAGCAGTAGTGCTAGCCGCTCTGCTCCCCACCCTGGGAGTCCCAGGGCAGCAAGCAGTTCATCCACCATGCCCCCGGGGTGGGGGACAGCAGAAGGAGCCAGAGTGAGGTGTCTGTGGGGAGTCCTGCCCCCACAATCAAGGCATAGAAGGGCAGGGAAGGCGCCACAGACCTGAAGGGTCTCCTGACTGAAACAAGGAGGATGCAGAGCGTGGGCGGCCGGTAAGGAGAGGCACGTGTGCTGTGGTCTGAATGTTCCTGTCGCCCCAAAATTTATGTGTTGGAATCTTAACCCCCAAGGTGATGGAATTAGGAGGTTGGGCCTTTCAGAGGTGATTAAATCATAAGGATGGAGCCCATGTGAATGGGATTAATGCCCTGATAAAGAGGCCCAACAGAGACCCCTCAACCCCAGCCACATGAGGACTCAGCAAGAAGTCACTGTCTAGGAGCCAGGGAGAGCCCTCCGCAGGTACGGAATTTGCTGGCACCTTGATCTTAGGCTTCTCAGCCTCCAGAACTGTGAGAAATAAACTTCCGTTGTTTATAAGCACCCAGTGTATGGTATTTTGTCATAGCAGCATGAACAGACTGAGACAGGCCATGTGGCCCTAGAAGCCGAATCCAGGAGGGATTGTGGCCAATAGCTCTTATGGTGCAGGGGGCCAAAGATGTCTCCTAGAGTGCCAACCCTGCGCCAAGGGCCAGAGGATTCTCCAAACCCATTCTGCCACTGCTACCAGCCCCTCCCCACCCGTGAACCGAGATGCCACCCCCAGGAAAAGGAGAGGGAGTAGAACCCTGCACATGACTGGATCTAGGCAGGAAGTGACTGGGTCATAGCTAGACTGTTTCCCTTGAGTGTGCAAGATTAAATTTTCAGCTACAAAAGAGAGTGGTGTCTTAAGGTAAAAATTAAGTTCAACTGCTTATGAATTCTTACCCATTATGTGACTATTAATTAAGCCAGCAAAATTTTTAGCCTTCACCAGAGCAATAAATAAGTCTAGAAAAAGAATGAGGGGAAAGTATCTATGGTATCGTTCTTTTTTAATTTCTATTATATAATACACAAAAATAATATAAACCATAGTGGTATTAGAAACCTTCTTGGAAATTTAACCCATAGTCCCATCGCCAAATACAAGCCACCTTTTACATTTTCCTAGTATTAAAAAGTTCTACTCCAGAAGTTTCCTTGGATTCTATAATTATCTCTAAAACTTCAAAGTAAATGAGGCTGAGGTTTTCAAAACACAAATCTGATCACCTCAATTTTCCCCAACAGCCACCCCTGCAGAGGTGAATGTAATGTAATGCCAACACTGAGCAGGGAGGCTGGCAGGGAGTGGGTCCCCATTTGTTGAATGAATACAGTATGAATGAATGAATGAATCAATGTGATCAGACTGGTGAATTCTGTTTCCTCTGCCTTTGACATTCTGTGGCTACATGAGTTGCATTTACTTTCCCACATGAAGAATGGCAAAGAACTCCTTGAATTTCAAAGAGTGTAAACTGATGAATCTTTGCAGCAACTGAGAAATGGTGGTTTCTATTCCATTAATTGCAGTTCTAGTATCACAGGTACATTTATACATCTATATTAACTGAACTTATTTAATATAGTCCTTGACCCCTAAAACCTAATTAACAAAGGAATTAAGTTATTCAAAACATGAATGTTTTCACCTCTGGGTAAATTAGAGTAGGAACCCATATAATTCTTTCATATTGCAATTAAAACTTAAATTAATGTATAGAATTGATCATGTTTTGTTCTTTAAGGAAAAAATATATATATATAAAAATAACATCCTATTAAAATAGGGTGATGCAAATGAACACACGTTCTTCTTCCCAGAAAAAGAAATCTGTAGAAGAGTTAATTTAGGTCTATGACAAAACTTTTTCTCTGAAAAGAGTAGCAAAAACATAGGCTTTTGGTTTTTATCACCTGATCCTTTGTTCATCTCTGCACACTTTTTGCACACATAAACATTTTCATAGATTTATGGCTCTCTATATAGACATCTTTTACTCTAGCTGTTCTCACATTTTCAGCAATTATAGGAATTTAAGATTCCTAATTCTCCACAAAATACGAGCAAAAACACTACAAATTTCTCTTCCCAATTCACCAATATCTCTGACACAGTAATTAAGGTCTTTATCAGCATCACCGTGTGCCACACAACAATCTAGTCTTCCTAAAAATAAATTCACAAGGGGGAAATTCCTCTCAATGATAAGCAAATAGCAATTATTATTCCCTGTTATTAAAATGCTCTCAGTTAATTGCACAGATACCAGCAGAGAGATTACCTTAAAAGGCTAGATAGCAAAGGGGAGAGAGTTAGAGTTTTGAACCTTCTGGTCTAATTTAGAAGACAGTTTACATAGAGATTCAGTAAATATTTTTGAGGAACCATTAACATTGAATAAACAATTCAATGCCTGCAAAGAAAAATGTATTTGAATAATTGTAAAAGAACCTCCCTTGATACATGCTGAAAATGAATTATTTCAAAATGAAAACAGCCTGAATATATTCACAGAAAAATACTACCAACCACATTTTCTAAGCATTCTTTGTTGTATACACAGTTTATCATCCTGGACTGTATTTATAAGAACACATGTTTAAAAAAAAAAAAAAAAGCTGCTGTTTTCACTCAGGGGATTACTTTACAGGGAACTTAGTGGGCTCAGCCCTTCCATAGCATTTTTCCTGCTTTAGTCCCAACAGAAATGGGATTTTACCATTTGTCCTCTGTACTGATACCATCGACTGTGTTTGATACTGTACTTGTCTGACAGGGTGGAAAAGGAAAGAGAGTAATGAGGAAGTTCTGAGCTTTCTGTTCACCTCCGAATGGCAAAGATAAAAACTAGCTGGTAAACATGAAATATCCCGGAAGGTGTCCTGGCTCAATTAAAATACAACTCTGATAAAATATTTTGTTTAAAAAGAAAAACGCTGTCTCTCCCATGAACACTGTTTAGGACAGCTGCTAATAGGGGAAGCAGGTGGTAGCGTCTACCCTGTGGGCTTCAGAAATATTAATATTTAAACCTCTCACATTTCACTAAAGTTCACAGCAGCTTCCTAATGCCTGGAGGAAGACAGAGCAGGAAACTCACAAGCCACAATGCTGGCAATGCCTTCTAATCTGGCCAACGCAGGTCTGTTTGTCTGAATGCCCAACTCAGCCTCTCTTATTTGCTGCTGGTGCACAAAGGCAGTGTGTTAGAATTTCAAAGCCAGCTCCTTCCTCTACGCGTTCTAAAGACATAACATGTCATCTGAACACAGGGTTTGCCAGGGCCGTGATTTGTTTGTCTAGACTCTGGTCATTGAACTCTGTTTATTACTAAACATCGCATGGAATGGGCAGCAAATCAAAGCGGTTTCTGAGAGTCTGCAAGGCCCATCTTCCCTGAACACAGCCCAGATTGCACACGGATATTCTTCTGTCTCAGTTTCCACCGTGTTTAGAGGTCTATCTTTCCCAGGACCCGGGGCTGACCACTAGACTAACGTTTCATCTTTTTCTGACCCAGGACATGACCCTAGGCCATTTGTAACCCTCAGATCGCTCTCCCCACCATTGTTTGAGTGGGCAGCCCTTCATAATTATATTCTAGCGACTGCATGGAGAGGTCACGAGGAATGACTAATGATTAACATTTGAAAATGGAACCCGATAGGGAAATACCACCAATCACAGCAAAACAGCCTGCCAAAAGAGCAGAGGACCAAAAAAAAAAAAAGCATTTAAATAATACCCTCTTTTCAAGATGAGAATGTGGCATTTACAAGAACTCTTCGGATTTGATTTTAGAAAGACAATTAGCAGATACATCATTATCATTTTTAATTGTTAGCCTAATCTTTAATGAATATTTGTTTCCTACTTTGAAAGACTGATCTAGAGGATAAAATGAATGGAGACTCATGGCTTTTTAAAGAAGATAATGTATAACTTGATTCTTTTAAAGAAAAAGCACCTCTGTTGCCTATAAAAATAGAATTGCTTTAGATAACAATCAACTCTCCCATGCAGCGTTTCTGAAACCCATTGATTATGTTAAGAAAGGCGTATGAGAGGAGAGAGGTGCTGTAAGCTGCAGGGGCGAAGGACGAAGGTCTCTAACCGGAGAGGCGGAATCCATATGAACTTTGCATATTATCTAAATGGGGATACAGTTATCTAATCTGCGTTTCACTTCTCCTGCCAGAAATTGAAAGCTGTCACCCCAAAGGGATGTTAAACAAAACAATACTTCCAAAGGAGGTCTAGCTTCTATCCTGTGACAATGTAGTTATCTTGCATCAGACAGACCAAGAAGTCAAAAGAATCAAAGTCACTCAGACCTTACAACGATGATCAGGAAGGAACTCCTGGCCCATCCTTTTGTGGCGGTTTCAAGGAGCCCAGCAGAAGATCTGGCCCCAGCCAGTTCACTGTCATCTCTGTATCTGCACCCACAGGCTAGGACCAGAGACCCATCTAATCCCACAGGGTCAACCATGGGCCTCCATGTTCTCTGCATAGTTCCAGGGAAATCCAGGGGAGGGGTGTGGGGCAGGAAACCAGCCTAGATGTTCCTGGGGCCCATCCTGACCAAGGCCCTTGGGGTGGCTTCCAAACCTCCCAAATGACAAAGAGGACCTAATGGTGCTGCCAAAATATACTTAGGTCTGTTAATAAGGTCCTCTGGTTTTGTTTCAGCCCTTAGAGAAAACAGCTAGTGAAGTCAGATGCCCTAATATTATTATCATCTGTGTCAAATGCTCCTCAGTTAAGGAAATTTTAAGCAAATGAATCATTTCTGTCTTGGAATAGGTTCCATTGACCCAGCTAGACAGGGTCCACTCCTCTCGGTCAGGCAGCACGTGCCTTCTGCCTCCCCTCCTCTCCTCCAACCCACCAGGTGGGTGTCTATAAATGCTGAAACAACAGATGAATTAAACTGAAGACATTTGAGAACTCCAAAACACAATAACAACAGCAACAAGAAAACAGTCATTTTCATCCAAGTTCACACACCAAATCGTTTTCTTTAAAGGTTGAAGTGATTGTCTGATGAAAGTAGAAAGAGCAGATGGTACGGGAAAGGCCCCCTCACCCACCCAACCTGGGCATTGATTTGTCTGTTGTTTTTTTTTTTTAAAGGAGTCTTTATCTTTACACAGAAGGTATAAGTTATAATTTAACTCTCAAGTTAACTATAGGTCCCCTTGTCTTTCAAGTCATACAAACACAAAAGGCTTTAATGATTTTTTTTAACTAAAGAAAAAGCATGCCATATGAAAGTCACTTCTCCCCCTAACAGCGATACACTGGCCACTCAAAGATAGGTCAGTGAGATCTTTGTCCGCAGGGTCCATTAGTAAAGTGGTACAGGAAACTCTTCACAATTCAGACAAACTGAAGTTTGCAAACACAGGAAGGCTACTAGCTTAAGAGGTTCTGCTTATGCAGTTAAAACTTCATTCGAACACTTGAATAATAATTTCCCTCCTAAAAGAAGAGTAGATTTTTAGTTAAGTCAGTTTTCAAGTTTCAATTAAACCAAACCTAATGCATAAACATCTTCTTCTACCACGATGAAGGAAAAAAAAAAAGGAAATTCCATGAACTCCCCTAACAATCTGGTTTGAAGAAACACAAAGTAATTTTCACAAGACATCCTCAGAAAGACATTCATCTGTTAAGGACTATTCACATGCACAGGAGAGGACATTCTACAGGCTAATGTGACATGAAATTTGTCTATAAAATTATTCCTTAACCACTCAAGGACTTACTCCTTTACAAAAAAAAAAAAAAATCCTTTAAAATAAGAAGGCAGAGATCATCCCCGAATTATAGGATTTTGCATCATTTTTCCTTGTTCTTTTTCCTCTTTTTTTTTAAGTTTTTACAAAAAGACCAATTTTTGCCTTGAAAGTCAGAAATATATGCATATATATTTTAGTTAAAGAAATCCTATGGCAGAATTCCAGCTGAAGAATCTCTCTGAGGGCTGTCAGATAGCCCATCCCTTGCCACTGTGTGAATTTTTAAAAGGCAACACCTCTGGGCAGACACATGTCTGGGTGCAGGCTGGATTCTGCCCCAGTCACCTCTCCTGACCAGCACCACACACTCATTGCCCAATTCTAGACTCCACCCTGATGGCTCCATCCTTCTGTCACCCAGATTTCTATTGTATCAAGTTGCGCTTACATGTTTATTTGCACCTGCGTGCGACATGTGACCATGATCCTCAATCTTCACACACAGACCAGGAATTTGATTCCCGGCACTGTGACATCTAAACAGGCCCTCACATTTTCCTCAAAAATTCTGTCTAAAGAAGGAACTTCAGACAGTTATATGTTGACACACAGAACAATTTTATTTACGTGCCAGGATGAAGAAACAACAGCAAAGGCTTCACTAAAGAAATCAAGGGTGTGCCAACATGGACAGATAAAAAGAGAAAATGCTTGGTTTTGTGTCCCTTGTCTGTGTGTGCAACTTAGTAAAGATAGATCTTTACTCGCTGCAGCATTGGGTCTTCATCAACCTCACATCCAGTCCTATTTCTTTTTACTTTCAAAATAATGCCTCTGACCACCCCCACGACAACACTGACAACTTTGTACAAACAATTGTGGCTGTGGGTGACATGGTCACTTCCAGTGTTCACCCCAAGGTGCGCAACGGTGCCACCCTCTAGTGCCGCATGTTCCTGCAGCCTGAGTATCAGAGCATTCTGCCTCCCAGTCCAGTCTGGACTGTGCACTCACGGCCCTCGCCCTCCCCAAGTTGGCTAAACTTCTAAGAAAGCAGATAGAGGCTGTGGGGAGTGAAACTACCATCTACATCATCAGAGGGACACCAAAGGGACATATATGGATCATGGAGGGAAGGAACTGCTACCCAGCCAGGCAAATGAACAGGTAGGTGTAAGCCTGGCCATCGGAACCAGCTACACAATTTTCAGGATCCAGTGCAAAATGAAAATGCAACTTTTTCAAAAAGTGTTTAAGAATGTTAGGACAGCCACAGCAGAGCATAAACCAGGTGTGGGTTTCTCAGGTGTGGGGCCCTGTGTGACTGCACAGGTCACACATCCATGAAGCTGGCCCTCCTGGCTGTCAGGGGTAAAGTCACTGGCTTCTATGTCCAAATAAGCAGCAAATAGGCTAGAGAGAGGAAAGTAGTGAAACAAATAAACAAAATAGCAAACAAACCATCATGAGTTCAAAAGCTCTGAGTCCTAGGTCACCCTCTTATTTGTAGATAGCCCTAGGCATTTTTCAAAATATTTTTTTATTTTTTAATCTGGAAAATGGAGCATTAATCGTTACTAACATCATAGTGATGTGACTCAAAATTGGCAGCTCCTGATTCTGCAAGTAATGAGAGTGTTAAATACATCGCCTGTCCAACCCAGGAGAGCAGCTTTCATTGCAACAGAATTGCATGGAATGAAAATCACTTTGGAAAAAAATACAAAGCCATAATTTTCTCTCCTGGAGTATTCAGGTTCAGAGAGAAGTTAGTTGTGAATGAAATTTACCTTTATGTGGGCTGCCAAAGATAGCAGCAAGAGCCTTCACTTCCTGGAAACGCCAAACCAACCTGGGTCCAAGCTCCCGCCAGGACCAGCTCTCCCTCAAGGGCCCCAGAAACTCCCCATCCTAGCCTGGGAATTCTCCAGGTTCTGACATTCCCCTGCAATTCTCAAGCCCCACTCCCCAGGTCTCAGCAGGATCCCAACATGTAAATTTATGTAGATATTTTAAAGCCAATTTTTTTATATACTCAAAAAGTGGTTGGAGCTGAAATTTTTAACAAAATTCAGAGAATTCAGGATCTCTCCAAGCTAAATTCTCCAACCTTAATAAACAGTTAAAGAAAAAAATGTCCAGGCACCAACTCCACAGGCTCCCAAGGCTAGAAACTGCTCTGCAATGTAAATGAAATCATTAAAATTCTAAAGCTGGCACTAAGAAAAGTCATGCTTAGGTGGGTAAATGGTTTGTGGAGCTGTAAAAACATACTCAGGTCTTGTATGAACATATCTTTGGCTTTTAAACATCCAAGCCACATTGTTATTAATGGCCTGGTGTATACACTGCCCAGTTCTACCCGCTCAAACATTGAACCTGCATACACCCGCAGATCCTCCTCTGGGAGACTAAGCAAATACATGAAATTCCTAGGACCTGTGCCTAAAATAGGCACTTCTTTATTTTGAGTAGCTGTATTTCACATGGAAAAGGCAGGGAAAGAGAACTACGATTTGTTGACAGCCTACTGTGTGCTAAGTACTATGTCAAGTGCTTTCCTAAAGGTTAGTTCATCTTTTCTTCCAAGGGAAGCCTCAGTTGAAAGATGAATGACCTTCTGAAGGTCACATGGCTGATCTGCAGGGGAGACGGCATGCAACCCCACTTCATCGGTCCCCAAAGCCTTCTTCTTTCTACTCCACCACAGCACAGTTCTGACTTCGTGGGCCAGAGGAGTTTGGGTAGCTCAGCTGAGGACAGGCAGAGCAGCACCCAGCTAACTGTAGGAGAAGGGCCAACCATGGAGCCCAGGAGCTCACAACTTGTCCTCCCTCCCCACTGGAAGGAGTCCAGCCCCACAAACAGAACACAGGACCTGGAGGTTGTGATGGTAGGAATATTCCAGTAAAGCAGCTGGAAGGAGCATCAGGTATCCAGACTGACAAGCAGAGCCCTGCCTAGGGGACATCGCAGTGATGCCATGCAGATATCCACGTGCCGTCAGGAAAGCTGCAACTGGCCCGTCTCTGCAGAACGGAGGGTCCCCACCGGCCCAGCAGCCTGTCAGTCAGAGACAACAGTTGAGCGCACCACATGTGAAGTGGCATATCCCAGGTCAAAAACTCACTGCCCGGGTCAAAGGTTAATTCTACCTCTACTAGCAGGTGACCTTGAGCAAGTTATTTAAATTCTCTTTCTCGGTGTCCAAAACAAATGGAGAGGTTTTGAAGATTCAGATGAACTAAGACATATAAAGCACCTGGAACAGTAGCTGGGACATAGAAAGTGGGTGATAATTGTTACATATTATTATGAACCAAGAATGTTCTGAAGCAGGCCTGGGACCCCATGAAGTTCTTTCGACTCCTTTGTGAGAAGCCCTGGAGCCTCGGTATGAGGGCCATATCCAGCAGACACTCACACAGGGAGTCTCAGCTCTGAGAGGGGAGCCAGTCTGCTCTAAGACCCAGGCCAACCCTGATCCGCAGGCAGGAGCCTGCAGAGAGTGTGATTTCCCACATTTCCTGGGACAGGACTCCCAATCCCTTCCCCAGAGCTCAACAAAAAGAACTGGCACCATCACGGCAGAAGTGCATCACTTTTCCTCATCTGTGCTTCCGAGAAAAGCCATCAAATTGCTGAAGCTGAAACCATTTGCAAATTCCAGGGGAGTGTTTCCAAGGGGGCACCATTCATTCCCCTTTGTGATTGTAATAAAGTGCTTGGGTGTTGCCAGGGGACTTGCCATCCCCCAAACCAATCCCTGGAGTTCCCTCAAGGGAGGGCCACCCTTCTCACTGGAAGAACTTTCCCAGCATGGAGCCTATCAGCATTTTCATCAGCTAGAGAACTGGTTTTCCTTTAAACCGTAGCACAGAGATTAATGGTTCAATTTGCAGCTGCTTAATGGTGTTCAGCTGAGCCTCACCCTTCTGCTGTTTGCCCCCGGGTTGGCCCGAGGATTTGCAGTTAATGGTGCAGGTAGAGAAGTCATCTGTTTCCCCTCGACTGGGTGTGTTAACACTGATCTCTTACTCTATCGAGTCTCTATATCTTAATCTCAGTCTTGCCCCGATGGAATATTCCTCTACATGTGTCTATCAATGCCAGGTATTAAATATCCAGAAACTGATAGCTTCCGCGAATGCCCAGCTTGTTCCGTCCAAGGAACCAGTCCCTAAGGAGGTAGATATCTAAAGTAAGCTTAAAACAACACCAGCATGAAACAACACCCCTGCTTACCAATACGGCTGCTCTCTTTCACAGAACTAATAGCTCCGTTTGCACCTCTGCTAGGGACATGAGAATTCCTAAGATTAGACAAGGAAGAGTTTTGTTTTGCTTGCTGGTTTCTCTGAAGCCTCCTTCTCCACCTCCCCCATCCCCATGAAACCCCCACGTCTCTTTATACTTCCTTTTTTTTTCTCTTTTTCTTTCTTTCTTTCTTTTCTTCTTTTTTTCTTTCTTTCTTTCTTTCTTTTTTTTTTTTTTTTGAGAGAGAGTCTCACTCTGTTACCCGGGCTAGAGTGCCCTGGCGTCAGCCTAGCTCACAGCAACCTCAAACTTCTGGGCTCAAGTGATCCTCCTGCCTCAGCCTCTCGAGTAGCTGGGACTACAGGCATGCGCCACCATGCCCGGCTAATTTTTCTATGTATATTTTTAGCTGTCCATATAATTTCTTTCTATTTTTTTTTAGTAGAGATGGTCTCGCTCTTGCTCAGGCTGGTCTCGAACTCCTGACCTCGAGCGATCCACCCGCCTCGGCCTCCCAGAGTGCTAGGATTACAGGGGTGAGCCACCACGCCCGGCCTCTTATACTTCTGTTCACTCTCTGTGCACTGGATTTTCCAAAATCCCTTTCAATCTTTTTGTCCCTTTCAGTAAAACATTTTTTCAGTGACATGATCATATGTTCGTATCTGAGTCTACCAAACAGAATCCAGAAAATTCCATACAGAGATCCTGGAAGTCTGATCCCTAGTGGTTGGCCTTCTTGCCCAGGGATCTAGCCCACGGAACAGAGGCAGCTTTGCTTAGGGCCTGCCCTTGGCCCTGAAGCTTCCTCAGATGAAGGACAGCTGACTGACTCTGGGGTCTCCTCACAGCCATTTGCTGCGTTGGACGGGGACTTCTTCAACTGTGCAGGGGGATAAAGCAGAAAGTTCCCAGACAGGGACTTCTGCCACTTCTGCTGAGAGATTTCAGCTGGATTTGCTCAGAGAGCACAGAGGGGCTGGTATAAGTTTACTGTTTACAATTTTCATATTCTTTTTGGTGAATGTTGGTTGCCTCCAGTGATTTGAGATGGTGAAGGCAATAGGCCTCCTCCCCCACACCTCATTCCCAGGGGCTATGTGTTGGGAGACTGCTATGGTTTGACCATTTGTCCCTTCCAATTTAATCCCCAATGTGTCAATATGAAGAAGTGGGGTCTTCAAGAGGTGATTGGGTCATAAGAGCTCTACTCTCACGAATGGATTAATTGGTTATCATGGGAGTGGGACTTTATTAAAAGTCACTTTATAAAAAGAGGAAGAGAGACCTGAGCTAGCACACTCAAACCTCTCACCCTGTGATACCCTGTGCCACCTCGAGACTCTGCAGAGAGTCCCCACCAGCAAGAAGACTCTTCCAGATGTTCCTCCTCTACCTTGGACTTCTCAGTCTCCAGAACTGTAAGAAATAAACTTCACTTCTTATAAATCACCCAGTTTCGGGTATTCTGTTATAAGCAACAGAAAATGGACTAAGACAGAGACAATTCTCCATGGTTCTCTGACATTCTGTGCATCTTGTTAGCAAGGCATTAACTGCCTTTGTTCAGAACTACCTTTTCAAGGATGTCTGTGTAGTAAATAGTCTTGGAAGACAGAGAGAGTGTCTCTCCCCAAAGTCGTTTCCAATTATAAAAGATTCAGTTTCCCTAAACAAAGGAGTCATCTTCTGTAACACAGTCACTCCACGTTTAGGTATCACCCAGCCCTCTCATCACCCTAAATGGATTGAGGCTCAGAACTGATGCAAAAATGCTGATGCTGTGGCTACTGCCTTTGCTGTGAGGGATAAGCTGTCCTTCACCTCTAACTCAAGAGTTTCATGTCTTCTACCAACATCCATGAAACTGTGGCAGACTAACTTGTTAGCTTGCACGTAGGGTTAAGTCTCAGCCTTCACAGTTCTTGACAATACCTAATAAGGACAGCAAGTATCGTGCTGCATTTTCGCACACCTGGAAACACTGTGAGGGTGCGGGGAAACTTCCCCTTCACCCCAGAAGGTTTGCTGAAAGATCAACTCACAATAAGGCAGATTAATAAGAGGATGAGATTTACTTCCATACTCACAGGGAGAATTAAGAGTGATTATCCAATTTCCCATTGGGGTCCAGAAGTTTATATACCCTTATTTTAGAGGGGATGGGGAGATGAGGAATAGAGGTAATTCCGTTGAGGAGCAATAAATGGTTACTAGGGAGGATGAATAGATACTTGGGAAAATGAATGGATGGGGGTGGTGGAACAGATTGACTTATAAAGGATTGTTTTTGGAAACTAACTTAACCTGAGAGACGGGTATTATCTTAAAATGGTCTGGGCCAGGTTTAGTTGCATTTCTGATCTTCTTTCCTGTAATATATTGAGATAACAGGGAGGGGAAAGGAAATCAATTGTTCTTTTTGATGGGTCTGATTTTATGAAGATAGAGGGAAAGCCCCTTCCAGTGCCTGTTGATCCCTAAGGGCCTTTAATTCAAAATACTCTTTATAC
The DNA here is from genome assembly GCF_020740605.2 of Lemur catta. NCBI lineage: Eukaryota > Metazoa > Chordata > Mammalia > Primates > Lemuridae > Lemur > Lemur catta. Next base: position 47,141,192 of record NC_059139.1, read on the forward strand.
CAAGGAGTCATATTTGGGGGTGAAATTCCCTGAGCTCCTTCATTCCCCGTGTCTGGAACTTCCCTAGAAATTTCACACATTAAAAGCTGAGTTGGTGGCTGTGGAGAGACAGAATGTGTTTGGAGTCGAGTAACAAGAGATCTGAAAAGGGAGACAAGAACATAGATTGGAATGAGAACGAATAAGCAGAAAACAACAGATCTAAGCACATTTCCCCACACCCCATTAAGCCAGTCTCTCACTCCTGGGAATAGGTCAGAGCAATAGAATGGTTTTTGCTTCATTAATCTGATGGAGAATATTTATCTTGTCTTTGAAGAGGTGTGGATCAGTCCCTACTTGCCCTAAGCAGTTTACATAGAAACAGCATTTTTCACTAATAATCTCCTCCCTATTGGACTAAAAGGGCATCCAGGATGCGACAGTTTTGAAATACAACAGAGGCTAGGCTGTTGGCTTCTAACTGAAGTGCTCCCAATGCTTTCACAGTGATATTGAACTCTTGTCCTATCACCACGGAGAGACTTAAAGCTGTCTTTTCAATCTCTTAAGTTTCAAATGCTGGGAAAAGAGCCCCGAGCACCAAAAAGAACTCAGAATTATGATATACAAGTGGGTTTTCTATAATATCACATCTAGTACATTTGTATGATACCACTTTATGAATGAAAGAGCCCAAGTTTGTAATTTGGCTGGCATTTACAGTGGAGTACCTGGTAACAGAGTGTCAGATAACCGAGTCCACAGCGTTCTGAACATCTAGATGGGAGCCACTTGTGTATTTTATAGCCACACAAGATAAAAAGATCAGCGTTCTTTACAGATAGGGTCAGGTTGGAACCTATGACCTCCCAGCCTGGAATCTGCTGTGCCTTTTCTTCCTCATTGGCACTTCCAAACCTCCAGTTTCCATGTGCCCCTGCCAGTCTGTGGGAACAGAACAGGTTGTAAAATATTTGATATAAAAGGCCTTTGGCCCAGTTCTGGCAGTTATGGGGCTTGGTTTTGTTACCTAGCCAAGTCAGTCCAGACTTTCGGTCTATCCATATGTAATCTTTAGTGCCCGGCAACTTAACAAGGGGAGCAAGTGAGCTACCCCCAAGTCGCACAGGTCTGGCTTGTGAGCCATTCATAACGTCTGGTGATTTGAAAAGCTGACATCATAAGGGCTAGTGTCAGCACCACCTATGGCCTTTGCAAGGGGTGCAAGAATGCCACCTGTGGAATCAAACTGTAAGGTCTGATCACAATATTGCCTTAGCATGTCACCCAGAAAAGATCTAGCATTATCCCTGTTTTTAATGCAGAGCGGAAAATTTCTTTCTAGTGACTTTACCTGAGCAAAAGACAGTTCTTGAGCTTCCACAGAGGTTTTCCTATGTCCAGTTGACTCAGCAACAGAAGTAGCATGAGGTTTTTCTCTGGTTGTGGATGCCAAATCTTGTCATACATCCATCTTCCTGACTAGTCCTACTAGGCACTCACATTGGCAGAAACAAAAATGGGTTCATGTTCCTTTGTACAATCTAGATGTTGGCATGATCAGCAATTACATTGATTAGTTAGTGTGGCCAGGCTTTGAAAGATGGTACAAAGTGATGCCAGGTCTGTGCCTGACCTTCTGGAGAAACAGTAAGGGTTAGTAGGAGGAAGTTTAAAAGAAGAGTCACAGGGGAAGATTAAAGGGAGGATGGGACAGGTTGAGGCATCTCCAATCAGCTTCCAAGTACAATCCTCAAAGGGAGAGGCTTAAAAGAAGAAGTGTTTTAAAAAGACCCCTTTTTTGCAGGGTGGGGTTTAAGGTGGGGGCAGATTTTAACTTTATAGTGGCCATATTCTAGTAGCCGTATCTTATGACTTAATCTTTCCATTCCTTCATTGTCTGAAAGTAACCAGCTTGTTTGTCCCATTATATATTCCATTCTATTTTATCATGTCTGTCAGGTTACTCACTACCTATATTTAATGTATCTTATGAATCCTGCCTATGTCTGCCTGCTTCCTCATCACCTGCATGCCTAACACATCCAGGGAGTTTTACCCGTATCTCATCAGCTACTGGCTTACTTACACGGTAATGTGTGCTTAACACGTCTTATGAGTTTCAAACTTCCTGTTTGTTTTTCTTGTATTATTTGAATATTCTCAATAATACAGCCAGTACCCATTACAAATACCCTAAATGACAATATAGATTGTAAAATGATACACATAATGATTGTACATAGTAAGGATATGCATGTACATGGATGATAATTGGAAGGTGATATATAAAAATGGAAAAAAAGTATGCTGCAATGGTAGAATTATCAGTAACTTGTTTCAAAACTTTGGTATTATTTATACAATACTTTCAATAAAATGTATTATTTGTAAGTAGACTGACATTCCATATATACCATAAAATGCTCTTTTCTGACTAAAAATTCAAGTGAAGAATATATATATATATATATATATATATTTTTTTTTTTTTTTTTTTTTTGATGGAGTCTTGCTCTGTAGCCCAGACCTAGGCTAGAGTGTGGTGGCGTCAGCCTAGCTCACAGCAACCTCAAACTCCTGGGCTCAAGCGATCCTCCTGCCTCAGCTGCCCGAGTAGCTGGGACTACAGGCACGCACTACTGTGCCCAGCTAATTTGTCTATTTTTAGTAGAGATGGGGTCTCATTCTTGTTCAGGCTGGTCTCAAACTCCTGACCTCAATCAATCCTCCCTCCTCGGCCTCCCAGAGTCCTAGGATTATAGGTGTGAGCCACCGACCTGGCCTCAAGTAAGGTCTATTAAACTACAAAACCTATTTTAAGTTTAAGGGATTTGATAAAGTGAACTGAACTCCTGGAGAAGCACATGGACCCTAAACCAATTATCTCCAAGAAAAGGCTTTAACAATAAAGGTTTTTGACATATTTTGTAGAATAATTTTTAGGCAATATATTTAGCTATGCTTTTTGCTTTTATTTAAAAATAACTACTGAATACCACCTGCCTAGCAATACTTTCCCCGCCTATTTATTATAAGTCCTTTTGAAATTTCAAGGTAATACAGAGAAAATCAAAATTATGTGATTTGGAGTATAATTTTCCCTTACTTGAGTGACTAGAGTAAAAACTAATACTACAGCTCTGTGCTATGTTGGTTATCTTCTGAGCAATTTTCCAGAATGCCAATAGCCCTTAGTTATTATGCTTCAGGTTGATCTCTTACATGCATATTTATACTATGAATCAGTCTCTCAAGAGAGACAGAGAGATTCTAAACTCTTAGAATTTTTTAAAACATAACTGGATTGCAAATTGAAGAAATGCTTAGTCAGTTTCAGATGTAGTGTTCAGAAATGAGAGGTCCTCAGTGGTTTCCATCTAAGGACCTGCCAAGCCCACTTTCAGTTTAGTGAGAACTGAGCTGTCCTTTCATCAAATAGCCTGGCAATTTAGTGAAGTGTGATGACATGAATAGATAGACCCATTCACATCTTATCTTTTGAATTTTGCTGAACTGCCCAAGTTGAAGAGTGTGTAACTTGAGCAAGGACAGATGTCCTTAGCTTGAAATTTTCAGATGCCAAGGAAAAAAATTAGAAAGTTCTTGATAAGTATGAGGCATATATTTTTAAAAAAGCACTCGATTGCTTAGGCAACTGAAAGCTCTATTAAATGTAGAAATACTTTTTCAAGTTAAGTTTTCACCAGTTCAAGCAGAGCCTCTCTCCTAGTATTTGTCACTAATAGTGTCCCAGCTAATGTGAATTGTGCTTGCTTTAAATCTTCTCACTCTATTTACATGTCACGAATGAAAGCGGTTAGTCCATCAAAACTTGTACAGACAAAAGCATTAATTCTGGTGAAATCGTAACACATTTCTGTTTGCTCAAGGCCAATCTTTTTAATCACTTTATGTGTGTAAAGAACCTTATAAATAGGGAAAGAGCTTTGTTTTAGAAGAACAAGAATTCTCACCAGGAACTATAAATTTACTGTAAGTTGGTAAATGACAGCAGGCCTATGTGAGAGACACAGTGAGGACACATCTATTTTTTAAACCACTGGGCCTTATACACTGTCATGAGAGTATTACCCTTGGAGAATGATTCCAATGGGACTGCTGTTTCTTGGTATCATTTTGGAATTTGTATTATAATTGGTTTTAGGGCCACTTTAAATGAAGAAAAGAGTATCAGGGTATTGTAATTGTCTTGTTTGATAACCTGATTTATTCACTGACCCTGACTCTTAAGGACTTTGGAAGTCTGTGAGAATCAATTCACCTTCCAAGTATAAAGATTTGCCACCACTGAACATACAGAAATTGTCAGAGGGCCAAGAGGACTTCTACTACGCTTTGAAGCTACTTTGAAAAGGCTAATACTCACTTATTTCGATGAGTATGTGCTGGTATGCTGTGCTTGTTGGAAAATAAATTAGGTCCTTTACCTTATATTTCCCCCCTCCCTGCTGAGAATAAGGGAGATCTCTTAGCAGATGGGAGTCTCCCATGGAGCACCATTTCACAGGACCTCAAATGAGGGTGTTACAAGGGACCAGAGGGCTTCCTGCAGGGGATGCTGCCACTGTGGAGCTAAGACACAGCTTTCTGGGGCCCCAGGCCTGCTTCAGAACAGCCTTCTGGGGTGTTCCCTGCAAAGGGCTCTTCTATAATAGCCCTCCTCTGCTTATTTCCCCACCATGCGAAGTCGAGCCTCCAGCATGATGGAGCCTGACATCCTCTCACCACTCACTGGGGGTCAAAGAGAAACCCAGGGCCAAGAGGATGAGGTTACTGAGTGCCCTGCAATGGATCAAGGATTATAATGCAGGTTAGAGAAGATGCTTCTCATTCTTAAATTAGTTATCACAGTAACAAAAAGAAAAGCCTGGAGAAGTTACTGAAAAATATCAGCGTGGTCCTCCTTGAGTCAAAGTGTCAATCAGGGACCAGGAAAGGAGCAAAATAGGTTTCTTTTGTTTTCAAGCCATGATAGTACTCAATGTACAACTGTTCCAAGGGCTGAGTAAGTAGGTCGGTCCACCAAAACAACCATGCTTTCACTCAAATCTGCTCATTCATCTCAGGATAAAGGAATCCCAAAGACAAACCAAAGTCTTCCCCTTCCGGGTTCTTGTTGTTGACTTGTGGCTCATTACTACCTGGGGCATGAGAAAAGGATTTGTCCAAAGACTTCCACCCCAGTCTATCCCTCTCCCATTCTAGGACCCTATTTCTCTTCCTTCCCATTGCTAATCATGTTAAAAGGCACCCCTTTTGTGGTACAATGGGAGAGCATCTCAGGGTTCAAGGTCACTAGCCAAGCTAAGAGACACTGCATTCTGCAATTCAGTTCACTAGACTCAGGCTTTCAGCATAAACCAGTTTCTTTCCATGTCCTCCTGTTTCCACTCTGCCCCACCCCTCCCAGAGCATCATGCTCCTTTCCAGCAAGTTCATCTACTTCCACTCCAGCCTTAAATTGAGCTCTCTCTGAGCTTCCTTGGCCAAGGAAAGCAAGGACCTTTCTGCTGGACCACAGGTCCTCTTCTAGGCCCCCACAGCTCCTGCACAGCCTCTTCATTCCAGGCTGGACAACGTACCCTGGACTCTGTTACAGAAATTCCCCCAGGGAGATTGCCAGGGAATAGAACGACTTCCCTGAGCTGCCTCCTGCTCCCAACACATTCATCCCTCTACCTACTCATGGTCCCTCTATAAATTCTTCTTTCCAAGTTTCAGGCCTTTTCAGTTTCTTACCCCAGGAATAAGCCTTAAACATCCCAAACAAGAGCACCCCAAACTAACCAGGGGTCACTATCTATTCTAGCCAGTAAGTATCCAATCTACCCAACTCACCCACACAAAAACAGGCACATGTGCAAATTACACCTATTTCCTGGTATGTTTTAATTCCCTGGTATGTTATAATTCCATTGATAAATATTTGTGGAGAAGCAAACCCCTGGATTTCTCTCCTGACCTAATAGCATGCTAAACAGCATTAGGATTAAACCCTAATGACGGATATATCAACAACTCAACGAGGTATTCCATAAACATTGGGATTATGTTCATTTATTCCCCTGGTTACCACAAAGGTCATGCTGTTCTTTATCTCCCAATGCTGTTTCCCCCACTTTACAAACACACCTGCCACATATTCCTCATCTTGAAGCCTGTAGGCTGCACACTTCTTTTGAAACTCTCCTACAAAATGTGGCTACACTGGTTGTATAACACAGAAGCGAAACTTTTATACCCCAGGCTTGGAGCCTACATTTACTCTAGACCAATGCTACTCAAACCTCGGTGTATACCAGAATTACTTGGGGGGCTTATTTTAAATGCAGATTCCTGGGTCCTGCCTGCTTTGGAGCCTGGGAATCTTCTCTTGTAACAGACCTGTGATTCTGGGAGCTGCTCATTGAGAAACACTCCTATATGTGTGTTAATATATTGTAAATCCCTTGAGGCCAGGGGTCACCTTGTTCTTCTTTGCATTTCCCATAGGCTTTAGTACAGTTTCCAACACACAACAGGTCTTCAGTAGATGGATGATACTGAAAAATGTCATTGCATTGACATTTAGTACTTTTTATCACCAAGTATGTTGCATTGACCATCTAATATTATTGTGCCTGCTGTAAGAATGACAAACAAGGAGCTGTCTAAGAAAAAAATTGGTGTATATGGAGGGGCTGTGTGTGCATGGATGATAAATTCATTTTCCCCCACTTGCCACTGTCTCTTCTCTTAACTAAAACACTGTGTCTATGGTCTGGTCATTAGCTTCTCTGCCGGAGGTAGTGAAATGTTAACTTTTAGTGAGCCATCAGTTGAAAGAAGGCAGATCACTTATCTACTTTCCCACTATTTAATCTCTGTCCCCAAAGATGCACTTCTCACATTCCTTTAGCATGACCTGATTCTTTAAAGCACAACCACCCAGCCCTAAACCCAGCTATCCAGCTGAGAAATGTTTAAGTACCACCACCACAATAATCCTCCTCCTCCACTTCCTCCTCTTTGACCTCCTGCTCAGAAAAGTAAAAGAGCCAGCATGAATTCTCACTCCAGGGTTTCCTGGCTATTCCTGGCCATAGAATGTGAGATGAATGTAGATGTGTTGCCCCAGGAACATGTGTCCATCCCAGGTTCCAGATGACAAGAGACATCCCAGTCCCAGAGATGTCACTCAAGCCTGGAGACATGCTCACAGGTGTATCTGGTTTTTTATTTGATCTGGTTGTAACTCTTCAACTTCTACTAGAATTCTTATTCTCCAATAGCAAGTGTATATTTTAAGAATATTTAAATGTTTTGTTTGGTTTACTTTAAATTTAAGTGAACAATAGGACCATTGGGAGTTTCAAAGTTTTAGTACACATAGTTGAGCATTTTGCAAAGGAAACCTAATGTTTCTCTGTATGATGCATGACATTATATGTAGGATTAAAAGTAACATCTACTGAATTGTGCCAAACACTGTCGTAAGCACTCCACATATACTGACTTATTAAAACAATGTAACATCCATGTAAGGTAGGTGCTATAATTATCCCCATTTTACAAATAAAGGAAATAAAGTCTAGAGGATGTAGTAACATTATTGCAGGATGTATTTATGCAGGGCCAGACTTCTACGGGAACAATGCAGTAATCTCCCACTATGTCCTAACACAATGAGGCTCTCCAGATAAAAAGCCACTGTCTTGTGGGCTTGCCTGTTTGAAAGTCCTACCATGAAAATCACAGTCTTTGGGAAAGTGTGTTCATTTTAAATGAGTGTGTTGTTTTTCAAAGAGAGTTCAATTGGTATTTTGAGTAGGACATTTTTTCATTGTCCAGAACTGTCCAGAATATTAGAAGTTCTGCCTCCTTAGTCCCAGGACATTTTTGCCAGTACCACCACACAATCACTGCACAGCCAAAAATACTGACAAATATCTCCTGGGGACAGAGGACAGCTCTTGCTTAGAATACCTGGGAGGAACAAAGCAAAGTTCTCACTTTAGTACTGTGTAAACCACATAATTTGGTTAAAACTCATGACCTCCCAAGGATAGAAAAAGAATGGAGCATAGACTGGCCACATTTAGATGGGAGAGGAACCAGGGAAAGGCTCAGTGTTGGTTTCATTCACCGGTCGCATGAGCAATGGTAATGCTGTCCATCTGTATTGCAAGGTACAGAAGGAAGAATGTGTGTGAAGGTACAAAGGACTTGGCTTGGAATCTGCTGAAGGTTCACAATTTATCAGTGCAAATTAATTAACGTTTCCAAAATCTCAACTCCCTCATCTGTGAGGTGGCGTGGTGACACCTACCTCAGAGAGCAAAATTAAATGAAATAGCTGATGTACAAGTACCTAGAATGCTCTCGCTGGGCACAGAGAGAGTGCATGAATTTGAACTCTCTTCCCCCTTCCTTCCCTTTGGCACTGAACCAGAAGTCAGAGAGGTGGTTCTAGTCTTCCCTGCCATCTCCCTTCTCATCTCTGGACCTCAGGTCCCCTGTCTGTAAGAAGAAATGAAATCAAACTGCCTGTAAGGAAACTCACAATCCAACACTACAGTCTCAGCGGGTGGGGGAAGGGAGAACCGTGAGCCATGGCAGGAAGGCACGAGCAGCCACCATAAGCAAACTCACTCCGGGTCACCGGATATCCAAGGACAAGACCGGCTCCAGGACTTCCTGAAAATGCTCCCGAGGCCTAATCGCAGGCATTTATTATTCAACATAAAAACAAACATCCGAACATACCGTCCATCTTCCCTCGCCCCACAACAACTTGGGCCACACAGCCCTACCTCCTCCCTCCCCTCCCCACACATCCATTGCCCTCCCGGTTTTTCTGCCCTCCCTGCCCATCTGGTTCCAAAACAACCCCTTTGTCTTCTCCAGCGCCCACCCACCCCGCACTCAAATGGCCAATTCTCTCTTCTCAAGACACTGCTAGAAAGACTAGTCCTGTGAACTCTACGACAGCAATGACAACCGACCCCCTTCGCGCCCATCTCCCCACCCTGCAGGCTGCCCCTGGAGCTGCCCCAACCCGACAGTCAGCAGCTCTCCCAGCGCATCAGAAAGGCTAAATCCCTGGAGCTCCCGAGGCCTCCCATCCTGCCCCCACCAGCATGATAAATTCATTAACGGGGTGATCAGAGAGCTAACGGACCCCCTCCCGCCGCAGGACCCTTCCCAACCGTGCCTGCTCCTCCAATGCGGGCAGGCTCCCAGCTGCAGCCACTCTGCGGGCCTCGCTTGTTTGGGGACAGCTCCTTTTTCTGGGAGCTTCTTACCTGTTCATAAGAGGGAAGCCCCAGGCGTGCGGAGGGGAGAGGCCCCCAGTCACTCCAGACCCCTGGCGCAGCCCTGGGACAGACAGGCTCCCGTCCTCAATGCTGGTGCTGCCCGAGCGCGCCCACAGCCTGAATCACAGACACTGGTGCCCTGCTCACCCTGAGGAAGCTTCCGGTCAGGAGATACTTAATGATACCAGTTCCCAGGCTGTCCAAACTGCAAGGAGGCCTACAGATCAATTAGTCCAAACGCTCATTTTGCAGTGGAGGGAGCCGAGTCCCGGGAGGTGAATGACTTGCCCAGCACGGCAGTTAGGACGGGAACCAGGCTCCTGCCTTCTTCCCCTGTTGCAGCTAGGCTCACCTGGTCATAGCTGGGCTCACCTGGTCACAGGTAGGCTCACCTGGTCACAGCTGTGCTCACCTGGTCATAGCTGGGCTCACCTGGTCACAGCTGGGCTCACCTGGTCCACAAAAGCCAGGTGAGGGAGCACCAGCCCTTAGGCTGCTGAGATGGGCAGAGGGCCTGAAAAAGTGCAGCCCTAAGGAGGAATGGGACATGTAAGTCCTTTCTCTGTCGTCGTTTGGTTACTCTGTTTTCAAGGGAATTTTTTTTTCCCTTTAGAAAGTTATAAGAATATTAGGGGCTGGAAGAGCACAGTGTTCTCATGGCCTGATGACAAGAATTGCCTAGAGGTGGGGAAGGTGAGGGAGGAGGAGGAGGAGGAAGGGCTAACACACAGCATTGACCATGTCCCTCCCATGTGCCACACACTTTACAGCCACTAACCCATTTCATCCTCACAGCTCCATGATGCAGAGACGTTAGTCTGTTTCACAGGTGAGGACCCTGGGGCACAGAGAAGTAAAAGTAGCTTAGCCGAGTCATACAGCTGGGTAGGTTCAACTGTAAGTGAAAATTGGGGGACTGCTCAGCACATCACAGGGCGCTTATGATTATTTATTTAAACTCATTTCAGACAGCTTCCATGTTCCCACACCTTCAGTAAAAGGAACCTTCTAGAATTATTTTTATTCCAGAAAGTAAAACATAGATGTCAATTTGGCCTATTTGGAAGCCCTTAATTTTCCAATGACTGCCCTAAAACTAGCTATCAGGTAAAAGAATTTCTCAGTTGCAGCTGCTCAGAAGGTGCCCCAAAACATGACCCCTCTCCACCACATACATACCTAAAAAGGAGGAACCTTGCTCTTCAGCCATTATTTTAGTAAGATAAAAGTCTCTTTTTGAGTCCCTGAATTCCTGCTTAGCATTTTCTGAATTGTTTCTTGAATGTTCAGGGAGTGATCTGGTTTGGATGTTTGGCCCCTCCAAATCTCATGTTGAAATTTGATCCCCAGTGTTGAATATGGGGCCTGGTGGGAGGTGTTTGGGTCATGGGGGTAGATCCCTCATAAGTGGCTTAGTGCCCTCCCCACAATAATCAGTCAGTTCTCACTTTAGTAGTTCACTTAAGAGCCGGTTGTTTAAAGGAGCCTGGCACCTCCTCCTCCCTCTCTTGCTTCTGTTCTCACCATGTGACATGCCTGCTTCCCCTTCGCCTTCTGCCTTGATTGGAAGCTCCCTGAACCCCTCACCTGAAGCAGATGCTGGCACCGCACTCCTTGTACAGTCTGCAGAACCATGAGCCAACTAAACCTCTTTTCCTTATAAATTTCCCAGCCTCAGGCATTCCTTTATAGCAGCGCAAAACAGACTAAAACCTGGAGGATACTAAATTTAAGATAAAAGTCCAGAAAGCCCATGGAAAGAAATGTGTTTCTTTTGCAAAAAAAAACAAAAAAACAAAAAACCTACCATCTACAAAGCTACAAAGTAGGTGATGGGTGTTTAGTCTCTTCTAAAGAGTTGGCAAGTTTATCCCTTAAAAACTACAGACCACCATGGGGAATCTATACTTTAACCCTACACTGCACCTCAAACTGCAGCATTAAGTGAAATTGTTTCTTAGTAATCATTCTGATAAATATACTAGTGTTTTCAAATGGTCTTGAAAGAGAAGTCCCCCTCAGCCTCTCCCCATGGCTGTCCCTCACTCCCCATCAGCACCGGGCACAATCCTTTTGCTCCTCCGTCAGAGGGAAACTGGTACAATAAGAGCCTTGTTTCTGATAAGAGTATCTGTCACTGACAAAGAAAAGGCAATGTGTTTTTTATTGAGTTGACCCCCTGCAATGAGCAATACACAAAAGATCATTAATTATAAGCCATCCTCTATCCCAAGCCCACACACACATTTGCATTTCCAAAAGCTCCATTCTGCCCATTTGAAAAAGCTTCACCCTGCTTTTTACCAGGCTGCACCCAAAGACATCGCCTGCATGGACTCTCAGTGCACAAGACGTGTGTTTAAATAGCAGACACCTGAGCCCAGGCTTCATGGGGAAGGATGTTTATGGGTAGAGTTGGCCCCATCCTTGATTCTCACCGCTGGAAACACAAATGTCAACTGGGAAGAGAGGAGACAACATCTGCACATCCGCATTCATGCTGAAGCTCCTGCCCTTTGTGCATTTGTGTCTCGACACGACCACCACCTAAACAGGGCTTTGCTGGGTTTTCAGATTGTGCATGGATGACAAGAAAAAGGAAATGTCCTATTTTAAATAGTTCATTCTCCCTGGGAAATATGTATTAACTTGTCAAACTAAAACAACTCATTGAAGCCACTTCTTCAGATCTGTTTTTTGAACTCAATACACTGGGACAATCCTAATGTTTATATTTGACATGATGCAAAGTCTTCTAAGAATGACTTGTTTTAAAAGAACGACATGGGCAGGCCTGTTCTCCTCATGGGAGGGATGTGCAGTGTGCTCTAAAAGGCTGGAGGACACACTGTACAGGACTCCCAAACACATTTGGGATTTGGAAAAAAGGAAAGGCAGGGAGGGTGAGGGGTCCCACCTGGTGAGAACCTTCCTGGCCTAAAACGATGAATGAGGTCTTCTGCACGGCACCTCATTCTTTTTTTTTTTTTTTTTTTTTTGAGACAGAGTCTCACTCTGTCACCCTGGCTAGAGTGCAAAGGCGTCATCATAGCTCCCTACAGCCTCAAACCCCTGGGCTCTGGAGATCCTCCTGCCTCAGCTTCTCGAGTAGCTGGAACTACATGTGCGTGCTACCACCCCCAGCTAATTTTTCTATTTATAGTAGAGATGGGTTTTGCTCTTGCTTAAGCTGGTCTCGAACTCCTGAGCTCAAGCGATCCTCCCACCTCGGCCTCCCAGAGTGCTAGGATTACAGGTGTGAGCCACTACAGCCAGCCAACTCACTCTTAATATCACCCTTTCACCCCCTAACTTTTAAAAATTCTATATTATGCACTGTAATTATCAATAAAATGACATGCCCCACAGCCATTAATGGCAGTGTCATAAAGTGGACGTGCACCTGTCCTATGCAGCCACACCATGGCTGCTGGTGGCCTTCTGGGCTTTAATCATGAATTAATGGCACAGCCACAAGGGACACCCAAGCCCAGGCCCTCTCCAGTCCACTTTCCTCTGTTCCTTAATGAATACTACGTTCCAATACAGAGATAAACTTCTCCTCTTCAAGTCCTGATCACTCCATTCATGCTATTTAGGAGGAAAACTCAAAGTGTCCTGAACCATTACACTGCAGGAGCTTTGATCTGAAATGCACCAATACTGGTCAACATTTGCCTTTGCATAGTGTCTATTTCCCCACAAAGTTATGAGCAATAAGCAGAGAGATCTGCTGAGGCACCAGCATGGGGTCTGGCATATAGTAGATGCTTAATTAATGGTTATGGAAATGAAGAAGGAGATCAGTTATCCTCTATAGAGAACAATATCATGTTCTTTGCATCGTACAAGCACCTAACTCTTTGTGTATCCCATTAGGAGAATATTCCCTACAAGGACAGATTTACCCAGAAGGTAGAAAAGAATGACAGTTGGGAGTTCAGAAAGGGGCTTGCTCTGTTAAGAATGTGACACTCACAGAAATGGGTACAGTTGTATGTGGTTGTAACCACCAGGTAGACTGGGGGCCACCATGGCATTCTGCATAATTGATATGTGTGAAGGAATCTCACCCTTAAATACAACACAACACAAAAAATATAAAGGTACTTAGCAAAGGGATTAAGAGCATGGGCTGGAGCTGGATTCGTAGCTGTGGGACCTCAGGGCAAGTTCTAAACCTTGCCAAGTCTCAGGTTCTTCGTCTGTGAAATGAAAATGATACAATCACCTTGTGAGGTTGTTGGCAGGATTAAGTGAGATCATATGCTAACAAATATTTAATAAATGTAAGCTATTAATCACAATGATCTTGGTGGAATAAAATAATTTGAGGGGAAAGACAAAAATGAGCTCAGAATGGAATGATTGGGGTTGGAAGGGATGAGGACCTCAACCAAAATCAGCCTTCACCTGCAGTTTCTTCTCTTGCCAAGATAAGGATTCTTCACTTGGGATCTAGAGCCTTCCAGCTCCCTAAAATTGAACACAAATTTTGTGCTTATGTACATTCTTCTAAGAAAGGAGTCCATAGTTTTCATAAGATTCCCAAGGTGGGATTGGCTTCCTGGCCTAGGGGCATGATTCTCGCTTTGAGTGGCAGATCCTCAAGGAAGTCTGGCACCCCCCCAAAGTTAGGACTCACTGCCCTAGGGTATATCAAACTCTCACCGTGAGTCTTGTTTTCAAATCTAAATGTACACAAAACTCCTTTTCTTCTTCCTGTTTTGGTTCAGCATCATATGTTGGGCCTTTCAAAAGAATTTTACTTAGATTCTAAGGAGAAATTACAAAGGGAAATAAAGCACATACAAAAAAAAAATGGGTCTTTCTCCACTCATGGAGACTGACTCATTCCTCTCTCTGGAACGTATTTTCCCTTTGTATTATTTTGTGTAGCTTCCTTCTTCACTTTCACTTTGTATAGCTCCTTTCTCTTTCCTGTGATAAACTGTGTATGGGGTGGGGGGGGGGAGGTGAGCATCAAACTGATAAAGAAAACCCCCATCTATTACTTAGCACAGCAGCCACCTGAGACCCCCACTCCTCATGGAAGACTCACATTAGCATAATACTAACCTAACACCTGGCACATTAGCATATTACTAATCTAACACCTGGCACATCAGCATAACACTAAACCTATTACCTGGTGCAAGACACTAACCTAACCTATTACCTGGTGGACATTAGACACCTGAGACCCCTCCCCTTGGATCACCCCAACTTAATAAAAATGGGAAAAATTGGGTAGACAGGGCTCCAAATTTGGTGGCGAGACCCCCTCTGAGCCCACCGGCAAATAAACCTTGATTCTCAGACTCTCCATGTGCTGCTCAGTTTGTCCTCGGGACCACTCGCTGTAACACTTGCAGTAACAAAACTACAGTGCACACTACTGACTCTAAGAATACGTGACAGTCCAGTCACACATCAGCTGGGCCGGCTTCTGGGCGTGTGACTCCACGTTTTCCCTCCCTTTTGTCCCTTGGAAAATGCACTGCTTTCTTTTACTGAAAAGTATAATTCTTTTAGAGAATTTGCCATCTTCTTAGATTTGTTCTGTATGATACAGACCATTGCTTCTCTCTTAAAATAACTCCTAAAGGAGAGTTTACTAATAACCAAAGAGCTGGGAGTTATTCAGTCTCTTGATGACTAAATGACTGGGAAGAGATGCAGAAGTGATTAGAAAAAAAGGGAAATTGGGGAGAATCAGAAAAAGAGAGGAAAAAATCAAGTTAGAGCCCAATACTATCAATAAAGGGGTTTGGTTTAATAAGCAAGCACACTGTTATCAGTTATTAGGTTCTTTTTTTTTTTTTTTTTGAGACAGAGTCTCACTTTGTTGCCCAGGCTAGAGTGAGTGCCGTGGCGTCAGCCTAGCTCACAGCAACCTCAAACTCCCGGGCTTAAGCGATCCTACTGCCTCAGCCTCCCGAGTAGCTGGGACTACAGGCATGCGCCACCATGTCCGGCTAATTTTTTCTATATATATTTTTAGTTGTCCAGATAATTTTTATTTCTATTTTTAGTAGAGACGAGGTCTCGCTCAGGCTGGTCTCGAACTCCTGACCTCGAGCGATCCACCCGCCTCGGCCTCCCAGAGTGCTAGGATTACAGGCGTGAGCCACCATGCCCGGCCCAGTTATTAGGTTCTTAATGTTAATGAGCTACAGACGCTTTACTGAATAATAAATTCTTTTTCTAGGGGAAAAGTCAGAGGTAGGTAAGCTATTAGATCCCAAGCTATTAGATCCCTGAATATGCTTTCCTCCCCTTCACTGTTATTAAGGTTGAATGAGTAAAAGTGGAGGGAGGGAAGGAAGGAAGCATGAAAAATAGAGGAGTTTCTGAAATTCATTCACATCTAATTCACAAACACTAAGATTTTTTATTGGGTACCAGACCCTAGAATGTAGAAAAATTAATAAAACTGAGGTCATGTCTTTAAGAAGTCCTTAACCTTTAGGGAAAGGTATAAATGACAAGCAAATATCATTCAAAATGATAAGCATGTTATTAATTGTGTGATGGGAAGCCCAAAGAAAAATAAGGTCGGAGAAAACACACCGCACATTGAAGACCAGATTGCCCTACTTTAAAATTATCTTTGGGATCTGCCCTTTCCTGTCTACAACCACCTTGTGTTCCTCCTAGATCCATAAGCCAAAGTTGACAGGAAAAAATTTCCGGAGATCAAAGCATTTCATGGTAAAGTCCAGATACGAGCCCCTCTGAGTGTTTTGGTAACAGAGACAGTACCTCCTTTCTACTTTTAAGGAAATGAGGAAGAAGAAAAGGAAAGTTGTTTTTTTTTCCCCATCGACTGAGCCCTTAGAACTGTAATTTTTCCCTTTGCTTCCAGAATGCCGTGTTCTGCAAATTTGCCAGAAACTACTTTGCCAGACTGTAAAGAAGTCTCAGGCTTTGAATTCCATAAAGGTAGGCAGAGTGTGGCACTTGGTCTGGTGCCCTAGACTAACTTGGCACCAATCAATTCATTAGACAAGCTCTAACAGGGCGTTACTTCTATTTTCTAGCCCTACTTCTGTCACCAAGAAAGCCAAACCCTTTCTGTGTGGGCCCCATTCCAATTACAAACCAAAACCGTTCTCTCCACTGTCACAGGAACCTTTCGGAAAGTCACTGAAAGACAGAAACCTGGGGCTGCAACAGACGGGGGTAGGGGAAAGGGAACAGGACAGGCCAGCCCTGGGGGCTACCAGAGGGATAAAGAAGAGTGACCGGAGGGAGCATTCATTTTGGCAGAGGCCTGGCTTCTTATACCTGAACTTCTTGGAAGGTCCCCAACCCACAGCCCACCACACCCACCCACCTGTGTCTCTACCAGGCTCTGGGCCTGCCTTCCAGACTTGGACCAGGCCTGCCCAGCTGGAAGCCCCACCTGGACCAAGTTAGTTAACACCATATTTGGTGGATGGATGTTTCGTCATTGCTGCTATAGCAGGAGAGGTGCTTCTGGTCCAAAGTTAGCACGTAGAACTACAACTGAGCTCTCCAGCTGGCTACCTGCCCCTCCCCACCAAACACACACACACACACACACACACACACAGTCTCACACACACCCCTCCTCCTATACTCCTTACCTCTGGGATGGCTCCACTGTCCCTGAAGCCCCCGCACCTGACAGCAAAGGCTCACATCTCTCCCTTCCTCCCACATCCGAAGAGTCCAACTCCTAGAAAATCAAGCCATCATTACTTCTTGCCTAGATTACTACAATCGTTTCTAAGTGCCCTCTCCCCACTTATAGTCTTGTCCCCTTACCCACCCTTTTCCAAATAGTTTACCACGGAGCTGCCACAAAAACAATACAAATCTACTCATGCTTAAAATCATTCAGAGCCTTCCCAGAGCCTAGGGAATAAAGTTGAAAGGCCTCTGTATATCACATCAGACACTTTATCATCCGCCCATCTCTCCGGCTTCTCAGCAGCCACCTCCCACCACCCTGCATACTCTGCTCCACCCATACTGAACCCCTTGCTGTCCCCCAAAATGAAATAGTTTAATCATACAAGACAAAATGGAATTTACTGAAAGGCTGAGGCCTGGGCAGAGGCAGGAACCATGGATATATGGGAGGAAATAGAAAGTGTAGCAAGAATGTTGTAATGGGAAGGAGGCAGGTCACCATTGCAGTAAATTACCTGCAAGCCCTCTGTCCGGCCTTAGGTCAAGAGCAAAATTCTAGGAGAAAGCATCTGAATGGTAGACCTCAGCTTGGTGCCATGGCTGCCCTGAGGTTAGCTAAGGAAGGATTCAATTCCCAAGTAGGAGGAAGGGACCTGTCTAGCCCATCCTGCCAAGAATGCAATGGGAGAGAGGTACAGGAAGAGGTAATTCCTGCCCCCCAAAGTTGGCATGATGTCAGGAAAGGGGTACAGATGGCCATCTTCAAAGTAACAGTTGTGTACATCATGACTCCTCTTTCTTCATACCTGAATAACTGCGTGACCTTCCCCACCCACCACTACCACCCATTCTGCCTGATGTGATCCTACTTTTCCATGTTAGCTCTGACATTACCTCCTCTAGGAAGTCTTCTTTGGCCTTCAAAGACGGTGTTAGGGGCCCCTCTCCTGCATATCTCTATCATATGTCTTATCATACAAAACTAAAATTCTTCATTTGTCCTTTTCCACAATTAAGGGTCAAATGGCCCCTTGCACACTGACAAGGGATCCTAACCACAATGTGTAATGCTGGGAAAAAATGTAGATGAGCTTCAAATAACTCACTTGAAAATAGTGGCCTGCCAAAAACGATGTTTTGGACTGCCTTACTAAACCTTTCATTGTTGTTGTTGTTGCTGTTGTTGTTGTTGTTGTTGTTGTTGTTGTTGTTGTTGAGACAGAGTCTCACTCTGTCACCTGGGAAGAGAACAGTGGCGTCATCGTAGCTCACTGCAACTTCCGACTCCTGGGCTCAACTGATGCTTCTGCCTCAGCCTCTTGAGTAGCTGGGACTACAGGTGCCCACCACAATGCCTGGCTGATTTTTTTCTGTTTTTGGTAGAGACGGAGTCTCACTCTTGCTCAGGCTGGTTTCAAATTCCTGAGCTCAAGCAATCCTCCCACCTCAGCCTCCCAAGAGTGCTAGTATTACAGGCGTGAGCCACCGCACCCAGCCACTAAACCATTTTTAATGATGCAAATGGAGATTTCTCTGGAAGGCCCTAATATATTCTTGCATAATTCATATCATTATGCTGTTGCATGATTTTCATACTGCACTGCTAAGGGGATTCTAGAACTAAATTCCCACATATCCCAGTCTCACCTCTGGTTCCTCACTGACATAATTCAGCACCGTGTCGAGATTATTCTCCCAAACCTAAAGCAAATAAGCTCATCAAAAGCTTGGTCAGGATGTTTAATCTATAGGAATTTTCTATTGCTTGTTTCATTATCGGCAAAGGATCTTAGTTGAATCTGTGGAAAGATAGAAACATATTAAAATATTTCTACAGCCATCTTGTGTGCTTTTGAGAATGATTCACTCATTTTTAAACCATGTTCCCTCCTAAATTAGCCTGGCTCTTCTCCAGATCCATTTCTTTAGAGGATATTGCAAATTTATTACAAAAGTGCTTGCTAAGTGAATCATTAATGGGCTTAATAAAGTCATTTAAGAGAAAATTAATCTGTAGTGAGTGAGCTTTGTCAGGCACAGGGCCATATTAGGAGAGTCCCCATGTTAGATAGGAAACAAAGGACAATACCAATCTATCAGGAGCAGTAATGGCAGATGTCGCAAAGCCAGTGTCATGGGAACTGTTGCTGTTTTCACCCCCAGAGCCAGCATCTGCAGATCAGGGCAGCATTGGAAGCTTATGCTTTGAAGTCACTCCCTGCACTCTAAACACTTAGCAATTATAAATAAAATATTTTAAGAGTGAATTTAAAAGGCAGTTTTTTAAAAAAAGTAAACCACATGCACATACATACATAAAGAAGAAATAAATATCTATGCGCTAGAAACTCAACAGAAATATAATGCAGTAAGCTGCTGAAGCTGTGAGCTTAGTAGGCTCTGAGGCACGTGGAGACAGGCAAGGGAACTCCTCCACGGTCCCGGGAGCAAAAGGTGCCCTGAATGCTTGGAGCCTGGATCCCAGCTTACTGCTTGAACCTAAATGGGGTGGGGAATTCCTAATTTTAAAAAGCTGCAACTGCTACCTGAGGTTAGGGCTTATATGAATAATGTGAATCTAGAAAACTAGGAACAAGCAGGCATGACCAGGATTCTGGCCAAGCTGCCTCCTGTTTCAGTGACTAAATCGGCAATATCCCAATGTCATCGTGAGTTAGGAGTCCAGAGCCACCAGCATGAAACCAGGTTGTGGACTGGGGCCCTAAGGCCTAAAGTAAAGGGAGCTTTTACAAACTGTTATACATAGAAGAGTAAGCGTGGAGAGAAAGGGATAACAAGCAAAGAAAAGAGAAAATGTGTGCGATACCACTCCAAATATCTGTCACACAAATTAAAATTCCAAAACAATTAAAGAAAACTAACACAAAGAAACAGAGCCGACACAATCGATATTTGGGATACATTCATTCTAGACTAAATGAAAGCACCAGCATTCCTCAGCTTACTACATTTCATCTTATTGCGCTTCATAGATACTGCATTTTTTACAACCGAAGATTGTAGTAACCCTGTGTCCAGCAAATCTACAGCCCCATTTTTCCAACAGCATGTGCTCACTTCCTGTCTCTGTCACATTTTTGTTATTATGATATCCGTTATTAATATAATGACCTATGATCAGTGATCTTCGATGTTACTACTATAATTGTTTTAGGGTGCCACGAACCACACCCGTATAACAGAGCGAACTTAACTGATAAATGTGGTGTGTCTTAGTACTCCACAGGCCGGCCATTCCCCCATCTCTCCCTCTCCTCCGGCCTCCCTATTCCCTGAAGCACAAAAATATTGAAATTGGGCCAGTGAATAACCCTACAATGGCCCCTAAGTGTTCAAGTGAAAGGAAGAGTCACAAGACTCTCACATTAAATCAAAAACTAGAAATGATTAAGCTTAGTGAAGAAGAAATGTCAAAAACCAAAACAAGCTGAAAGCTAGGCCTCTTTTGTCAAACAGTGAGCCAGTTGTGAATGCAAAGGAAAAGTTCTGGAAGGAAAGTAAAAGTGCTACTCCAGTGAACACACAAATGATAAGAAAGTGAAACAGCCTTATTGCTGATATGGAGAAAGTTTTAGTGGTATGGACAGAAGATCAAGGCAGCCACAACATTCCTCTAAGCCAAAGCCCAATCCTAAGCAAGGACCCTACCTCTCCTCAGTTTTATGAAGGCTAAGAAACATGAGGAAACTGCAGAAAAAAAAGTTAGAAGTTAGCATAGGTTGGTTCATGAGGTTTAAGGAAAGAATCTATCTCCATAACAGAAAAATGCAAGGAGAAGCAATAAGTGCTGAGGGAAAAGCTTGAGCAAGTTGTGCAGAAAATCTAGCTAAGACAATTAATGAAGCAATCTACACTAAACAACAGACTTTCAATATAGATGAAACAGCCTTCTATTGGAAGAAGATGCCATCTAGAACTTTCCTAGCTAGAGAGGAGAAGTCAATGCCTGGCTTCAAAGCTTCAAAGGCAGGCTCGCTTTCTTGTTAGATTCTAATGCAGATGGTGACTTTAAGTTGAAACCAATGCTCATTTACCATTCAGAAAATCCTAGGGCCCTTAAGAATCATGCTAAATCTGCTCTATAGATTTGTGTGTGCTCTATAAATGGAACAACAAAGCCTAAGTGACAGCACATATGTTTACAGCATGGTTTATTCAATATTTTTTAGCCCACAATTGAGACCCGCTGCTCAGAAAAAAGGATCCCTTTCAAAATATACTGCTCATTGACAATGTGCCTAGTCACCTAAGTGCTCTGGTGGAGATGTACAAGGAGATGAATGTTGTTTTCATGCCTGCTAACACAACATCCATTCCGGTGCCCATGATTTAAGGAGTAATTTCAACTTTCAAGTCTTTTATTTAAGAAATATATTTTATAAGGCTATTGCTGCCATAAATAGTGATTCCTCTGATAGCTCTAAGCAGAGTAAATTTAAAATCTTCTGGACGGGATTCATTCTTCTAAATGCCGTTAAGAACATTTGTGATTTATGGGAGGTCAAAATATCAACGTTAGCCGGAGTTTGGAAGAAGTTGATTCCCACCCTCATGGATGACTTTGAAGGGTTCAAGACTTCAGTGGAAGAAGTAAATGCAGATGTGGTAGAGATAACAAGAGAACTAGAATTAGAAGTGGAACCTGAAGATTTGACTAAATTGCTGCAATCTTATGATAAATCTTGAACAGATGAGAAGTTGAGAGAAGATGAGAAGTTGTCCCTTCTTATAAATGATCAAAGAAAGTGGTTTCTTGAGATGAAATCTACTGCTGGTGAAGATGTTGTGAATGTTATTGAAATGACAACAAAGGATTTAGAATATTATACAAACTCAGTTGCTAAAACAGTGGCAGGATTTGAGAGAATTGAGTTCAATTTTAAAAGAAGTTCTACTGTGGGTAATATGATATCAAATAGCATCATATGCTACACAGAAATCTTTCATAAAAGGAAGAGTTAATCAATGCAGCAACTTTTATTGTCTTGCTTTAAGAAATTGCCATGGCCACCCCAGCCTTTAGCAACCACCACCCTAGTCATTCAGCAGCCATGAACATCGAGATAAGATCTTCACCAGTAAAAAAAATTACAATTTTCTGAAGGCTCAAATGATCATCAGCACTTTTTAACAATAAATTATCTTTTAATTAAAGCATGTACTTTTTTAGGCATAATGGTATTGCAGATTTAGACTATAGTGCAGTATAAACATAACTTTTATATGCACTAGGAAACCAAAAAAATTACGTGACTCACTTTTTTGCAATATTTGCTTTATTGCAATAGTCTGGAACTGAACCCACAATATCTCTGAAGTATGCCTGTAATAGAAGAATCTGAAAAGTGAATTTAAAATAGGGATTGCGGCCAGGCACAGTAGCTCATGCCTATAATCCTAGCATTCTGGGAGGCTGAGGCCAGAAGATCACTTGAGCTCAAGAGTTCAAGACCAGCCTGAACAAGAGCAAGACGCCATCTCTACTAAAAAATAGAAAAAATTAGCCAGGTATGGTGGTGCACATCTATAGTCCCAACTTGTCAGGAGGCTAAGGCAGGAAGATCACTTGAGCCCAGGCGTTGGAGGTTGCTGTGAGCTGGGCTGACACCATGGCACTCTACCCAGGGTGACAGAGTGAGACTCTACCTCAGAAAAAATAAAAAAATAAAATAAAATAGGGATTGTTAGACTCCTCAAAGAGAAGAAGAAAGAATATTCATAAAAATGCTCAGTAAATTTTGTGAAACAAAACAAGTAAAAAAATAAAACAAAAACAGGTGGATATGAAAAGGAACAATAGAAAATCCTGGTAATGAAAAGCATAGTAATTGAGTTAAAAATCTTAATAGTCAGGATTGATTTTGCCTTGAATGTAACAATGAAGAGAATTAATGAATTAGAAGATGCTATTGAGGAATTTATCAGAATGCAGCATAAAGAGGTAAGGAAGAAAAAAAATGGAATAGTAGTTAAGAGATATGGAAGACATATTGAGAAGCTCTAACATATGTCTAATGGGAGTTCAAAAATAGAATAGAGGAAAATATCTGTGAACCAATACTCAAAGAGATATTGGCCAGGAACTTTTCAGATCAAAGAAAATGATATATGTTCTCAGAATAAAAAGTTACACCAAGTGCCAAACAGAATACATAAAAATGAACCTATAGCAAGAAACATTTTTTAATGAAATTGCTTAAAATTGAAGATAAAGAGAAAATCTTAAAAGCTACCAAAGAGAAAAAATAGGTGACCTGCAAAGACAATTGGACTACCTTTCATGTGCAATGGATAACAGAAGACAGCAGAGTAATCTTTTCACAGCCTTGAGGGAAAACAATTATCAACCAAGAATTCTATATACCCAGGTAAGCTATCGTTCACAACAGAGTAAAATAAATCATTTTCAGGTGAAGACTACGGGCTAAGCCGCAAAACTGACAAAATATGTTGATAAATATGATCAACCATTTAAGTTTGTAACAAATTTATATTTTAAAAAGAAAAATATAAAAATCTAGAAGGCTCGAGTATGAAAGATGAGAGTGGTGTTCAACGGGTAGAAAGTGCATACAGAATTCCTTGACTCTTTCAGTAAGATAGAGATAGTGAATAAGTCTAGCTTTTGTTAGTGATTTCACAATAAATGTATAAAATTTAGATGTCATCTCATACAGCAAAAACTAAAAAATAGGAGCTAGAGTCTTCCAATATATGGACCTGAAAAATCTATAGTACAGGACTTGAATTGTGGAAATAACAGTTCACTGAAGGCTGTCAATGGCCTAAGAAAATGATCCAATATTTCTTCTTTGCTGCTAAAGAGGAACATAAGCACTACAAGAATCAAATGCCATGAAATTGAATTCAGATACAAATTTAAAATTTTGCTTCTTTAGTAACTAAAGGATTTAAAAGAGAAACTTAGCATGTCCTCAACTCTAAGTTGCTATTGATTATAAGATATACCATTCACTTTTTAAAAAAACAACTTTTTTCCTATAGTAATATTTCCAAAACATTAAATCCACAAAATACATTAACTTACTTGACTTTGGGCCAGACAAAATGGTTCTTAAGTGCATCAGACTCTTCTGGGGAAGCTTATTAATATTAAAATGCAGAACCCTGGTAGCAGCTCTGAGGGATTCTGATTCCGAGTTTGGGAGAGGCTAGGGTTTTGCATTTTTAACAGATAATTCTGATGCTGGTGATGGGAAGGCTGCAAACTTCTGATATGTTGACAGAGTAAAATAAAGTTAATGGTAAAATTTGCCCGGCAACCCTGAGGGAATCTTAACAGCAAACATAAAAACTGAGCCACCCATTCTGGGAGAGACCCAGGTGGCAACTATGACAATTCTAATTAATGAGTTAAATACCAGTCAAACACTAGTCTAGAAATCAAAAGACCTGGTTTCTGTCCTAGTTCTGCTGGTAAATAGCTTTGAAAACTGGGTTGGGGGGGCGGGGGCTTATTTTTTCTCTGAGGGCCTCAGTTTCCTCATCTATAAAATAAGGTTTAATAAATCCCTCTTGGCTCTAATGTTCCTTGGCACTATGAGTCCAAAGCAATGGGAGTGTGGGCCAGTAATCAATTTAATCTTCATGCATTCTTTGAAAAAGGGCCCCCCCCTTATTTCCCAAGAAGATGGCAGTAGGGAAAGCGCAGCAGAGAGAAGCACCCAGGGTAGCTCCTGCATGGGACCTGTTTCACAGCATTAACTCCAGGAGGACGCAGGTTCTGAGGAGACACCAAATTGTCCCTCAAAATCAGATCTCCACCTTCCTGGTTGCAAAACGTATTCCCTAATAAGAAACTTACCAAACAGATACAACAAAGGATAAGCAAAGAAAAAGCAACAGGGCTCCTCTAATGGCAAATTACCTTGGCAATCACTCAAGCAATTTGAAATAAAAACGGGTTGCATCCAGGAACAACAACAGCAAAGATTGGATTCCCATGCTAAACTCTTTCAGACTCAGCCCAGAGCTTCGAACCCTGGGAGATGTATGGGTGGTGGCAATATAGGCACGGAACAAAACGATCTTCTGAGAAAAACAGACTGTCAACTAGTTCTAAGAAAAAAGAGTTTTTTTCTCTAAAAGCTGTCTTTGTGAGGCTTGGATTCCTCCCGTAATTAATGTAGCACCAAGCTGTTAACCCAAAGATTGGAGCCCTGCACACCTCCCAGAGTTTATAGTGGAAATCTTTATTTGTTCTGGAATCCCTTTTATCAACACTTCAGTTGCTCCTACAGTGAGGAGGCCAAACAGTCCTGTGTAAGAAACTATCTGCAAATACTAGAATGGCTAATCCCAAAAATAAGGTGTTAATTGGTCTCTTGGTGACTCCAACCCCAAACACAATAAACTACTATTTCTTTTTCACTGTAGAGGTTTTGCCCTCGCAGCTAAAGCACTGGGCCCTTACCTGGATTTGGGGTTTTTTGTTTTTTTTTTCTTTCTTTTTCTGCTGCTTTTCAGCTTATGTTTTAAGTAAGGATAAAGGGAAAAGACAGTAGTAAGAAATACAATGACTCTTTCTCTCTCCTCAGCTGACAGTAATTACAGGGTGTTAAACCCAAAGTAAAGCAGGCCGTACAGTGTCTTCAGGAAGAACCAAATTAGGAGGGAAGCTTGTCCTTCCTGAAGTCTTCCTCGGGAGCACAGGAATCCACCAATTTTGTTTTTGTTGTAGTTACTGGGGTTTTCTTGTTTGTTTGTTTTTGTTTTTATTTCTGTCTTTATTGTTGTTTAGGGATGGGATCTCACTATGTTACCCAGGCTGGATTTGAACTTCTGGGCTCAAGCGATCCTCTCACTTCAACTTCCCAAAACACTGGGCCTACAGGCACATACCCCCATGCCTGACTTGTCAGGAATCCACTATTAACTAATAAACATCTCTAAGTGCTTCTGGCCCAAATGTCCAGTTAACCGTGGCCCAGTTTCCCTGGGTGTCGGCTGAGTGTTTGCCTGGGGCAGAGAGCCAATCAGCAAATTATTGACACTGATCCTTCTTATTATCTTTGTTCTCATCTCCCACTTCTGACCTGCAACAACATCAGATTGTCAGCTCACATTCTGCAGTGTTTGAACCCCTCCCCTGCCAATGAGAAAGAATTTTCCGGATGTGAGTAAAGGAGTGTGACTGTAGAATGGTCACGTAGTAAGTAGGAGGGACCTACCCTGGCACCCACCGCGCAGGGACAGGCTGCCTCTAGGTTCTACTCCCAACTTCTCTTGCATTCGCTACCACCACCTACCACCATAATTTTAGAGGAATGTCTTTGCTCTGGCACAAACAGGAATTAGACCTGGGATTTGTGTGTAATGTTTGTATTGGTTTTCATTCGAGTAGATGGTCCCAGAACAATGCTGTTTCTAATTTCCTTGTGCAGTCTTGCCTCTTGCTTGCAAGCAGGACAGGAGTAGAGAATCAGAGGAAAGCATTTCACTGAGTGGTGACAGTGCTTCCCCTAAACTTTCCATGGCAGACACAGTGTTGACCTGTACTTTCGAGACCCTCCTGGGGCTGCATGTACTTCCCGAATGGCCTGGTTGCCAAGTTGCCTCTTGTGGGACCGGCGTGGAGCCTCTAGAGCAAGGGTCAGGAGACAGGATGCAGGGTTTATGTTGCTGTCTGATCTGGGAGCAGAGACTGAGCTGGCCCTACGCTGGGAACTGAATGCTCAGACATTACTTCACATCTCAGCAGAATGATGCAATGATCACGCTCTGCTTCGAGTTCTGTTAAACAGCTCAATGTTTGATTCTGCATCCTCAGTGATACTCTTGTCACTGAGCCAATCAATGGCTTTGTCAAAGAAATTAAGCAAGGATCCTATAATAGACTTTTTTTGGTTATTGGTAGTAACAGTAATAATTATGGGCTCCCTATACCAAGTACTATGCAAAAGCCATAAAAGAAAAAATGGCTCCACTTTTCTAATAACTCATCCCACTAAAGATTATTTTAAATACTTCTCTATCAACCATTCAATAAATATTTTTTGCCGTCTTCATGGGCGTGGCAATATGCTGGGTGTTGGGTTTGCTGGTGAATGATGAATTCAACTCATCCCTACCCTCAAGGAGCTTACAAGACAGCACAGAGGACAGATCTGTACAGAAAAACTAGACCATTCTGGGTGCCACTGGGGAGACCCGGAGATGGGTGGAAGGCAAGTCCATTTCTAGCTAAGGAGAGGCAATCAGGAACTGGGCTGTGCTGAGTTATCCTTGTGTGTATCTTGTACTCAGGGGTGAGTAATCTGTCTCTACCATTATAACTCAATGAGCCGGCTGGTGCCATAAACTACATCTCTCCTCCATACCAGGATGTAGTACAATAAGGATTTTTTATAAAGTCTCACTTGAGGTAGTCTTTATATTGTTCACATCATGATATTAATAGATAGGAAAAAAAGAGATCTAAGACTATCACACTATCTAACAAAATTTGATAATAAACCTCACTGCTCATTCAAGACCCAGGACACCCGGCGGACATCTGAGGAGGATTCCTGCCAGAGAATCTAGGCCTGTGGGTATCTTCATTTCTTTACCATAACTTCCCTTCTTCCCTCTACCAGCAATACCCCTTCAACACACCTCCAACTCTCTCTCCCCGGCGTCTAAAGCATCATCTCCCAGAGATCTTCCCAGATAACTCTACCCAAGACAAGCCCTCCCCACCCCTCACCTGTCTTCTCTATCTACGAGAGCAGCCTATCTCTCTCATTCATGAAATATATCACCATTTGTAATGTTTATTTTCTTACCATCAGTCTTCCAGAGCAGAGTGCAAGCTCCTTACTTAAGAAGAGGGGTCTTTTCTGTCTTGTTCACAGTGGTACACCCAGTGCTTAGCAGAATGCCCAATAGATGTGAAAAAATTATTTCATGCATGAATAAATTAGCAAACAAATGAGCAGTAGCACTATTACTTTAGGTAAGTCCTCATAGCTCTCCAGACCCTGGCTGCCACACCAGTAAAATAAAAGAATTCAAACCAAGGATTCAAACTGAATATCCTATGATTCCAGGACTTGGCAAAATCAAAACTAGTTCTTCACCAGAAAATGTTGAGCATCCCTAATTGAAAGGCAATTTTCCTAGAATAAAGATAGATAATGGATGGAAGGATGGTACGCATTCTTACCCCACTTTTAAAAAACCAAAAATGCCTAAAGACGTTTTGTGTCTGAAAAGAAGCCAGGAAACTAAAAACAGGCTCTTCCACGCGTGCGGGTGGATTGATTCAAACGGTGTGGGCGGTCAGGGGCCCCAGAGCTACCCCTTCCACAGGAAGACACCCGCAAGAAGATTACTTGCAAAATACTTTCTGATGGAGTCAAGACTGCCTCTGTTCTAACCCACCAGCTTGCATTAGGGCCTCAGCTCAACCTAACTAGCACCGCCTTGTAGATCCTGAAAGTGGGTGGTCTCAGCCTCAGCTTCTCGGCTGCCTCAGACTCAAACAAACCCCACATTACTTTGAAAGACAGAGGCCAGGGGGATTGGCTGCATCGGGAAGGCTGGTAAACACAGTGGCTTTTTTCTTTAATCAGCAAGAAACACAAGCTCCTGTTCAGGGCAAGAGGGAAAAAAAAAAAGCACTGAAAGTAATTTGTATGTGAAGCTGTTGAGTAGCCCATGTGAAATGCGTCGGTGGTGTCATTCTAATTCACAGCAGACCCAGTTCCAAATTTTAAAAAAAGAAAAATCAGTCTCTTTCTGTTTCCTGTTAGCAAAGATCATGAGGTTATTTAAAAAAAAAAAAAAAAAAAATCCACTGGATTTTCCCAAGTGTTGATAAGGCTTGGAATCCTGCACATCTCATGAGAAGAAATCAAAACTCCTAATTAAAAGTTTTGTTCTCACAGTCAAATCTTGAACCTGTGCCCTTCGGCTCCAGTTCTCATACGGTTAATTCATTTTGATCTTCGTCCAAAAGATAAATTGACAGTGTGTGGGACGAACCATTATCGGAAGATTATTAATTATTATTCTTTCTGGTTTTGAAAGGAGAAGTGTTTTGTTGTAACATCATCCCTCGGAGACTGTGTATTATGCACCTCTTTACCCTGGCACCTAACCCAGAACCTGGCTGAGTGAGTGCGTGTTGAATTGAATCTTTCCTGGATTAATCACAATTGTTCATCTCTTGGGCTAACCAGGTAGATAGAAATGGTTTATTAAATAGATTATGTTAAGGCTCAGGTTGAATACAGTGATGGGAAGCTGAAAATAGACCTGACATTGGATGACTTGGTATTTTTCATAAATGTAAATAGATCATTCAGATCCTGGTGTTTTGGAGAGCTGCCCAAGATCTGCTCTCCATATAAGCAAATTATAAAATGCAAGCTGGGGCTATGACACACTACCTACTTATTTCCTTGAGGCAGACTTCATACTTCCTAAATCAAAATACTTGTCTGACCACAGGCCGGAATATTTGGAATTGAGACTATCCCAGAAATCCAGGACATACGGTCAGGACCTGAAGCCAGTAGTTAAATTGGAGTTTTCTTAGATACACTTGAACCCTGTCCTCAGTTTGTACTGCCCCAGCACAGTCACATACACACACACACATACACACAGACAAGCCACCCCAAAATTTCACATAACTGGGAAGGAGAAACATATTTTATAGAACTTAAGTATTGAAAAGAGCCACTGTAAAATTTAAGAGGTAGCTGGTATTTGAGTATTTCCAAGTCCAGTCCCCTTATACTTTAGAATAAGATCCACTCAGAATTTAAACATTAATGCAGTGGTGGAGTTATCTATCCAAGCAAACTCTTTTTATTAGCTAAGAGGAGAGTCTTACTTCTGAGACCTTTAGGGACCATTTAGAAATTTCTGGAAGGGATATGGTGTGGACCTCCTTTCTGCTACCAAGACTATCAGTAGTTACACCTAATTATATTATTAAGGTCTATTTTACTTGTTAAACAATACACCTATGTTTGGAAAGCTTTGGGTGGATGGATACGAGAAGGCAACCGGAGTTAGTACCCGAGTGGCAGCAGCCATTGAGGGTGTGAGGGGAATCCAAACCAAAGTTAACCCTGCACCACTTTCCTGGGTTCACCATCAGTACCAGTGCTCCTGGAACTGATGGTTACCCAAAACGAGGAGGAAAGGTGATGCCAAATGGACATCTTTGTTAATGGAAAGAAGGGCTTTCCCTAAGGTTTATCCATCTCTTCATTACTAACCAGTGGGTTTCCTCCCATGCTGGTGTGCTTTCTGGACATTTCTGCTGGTGCCCTAACAGAAAACGGACTGGGGGAAGACGTGAGAAGTAAAACTTAAATAGTCTCGTTTTCCCATCTTTTATTTATTTATTTTAAGATATATAAAAGTTAAAATTTATTTTATCCTTTAGAAGGACAGAGAGAGAGAGAGAGAGAAGGGAGGAGGAGAGGGCAGAGAGACGGCACGGCATCCCAAAGAAAGAGAAGGGAGATGCCAGCCAGTTTCCCACCTTTTAGAACTAAAATATTTTTCTGAGCAAGACACCTGAAAGCTTCAGCAAATGAAAGGCCTTTAGAATAAACTATCCATTTAAATAATGCCTCATATATCTGTTCCCTTGACCCATGCATAACTGAAGCTGAGCTGGACTAATTAAATCTTATTGTGCTATTTTGCCATTTTATATATGTTTTAAAATTCATATTTTGAATACATGTAGGAATTTTTTTTTACCAAAGAGCAGCATCCTCTTGTAGATACTCTCCAGTGACCCAACTCATATCCCCTCGGTTCTCTATAAAGGAGCCTTGAGTTACAAAAAAGATGAGACAGCGCGCCAGCCCCTGATGTCATGGGGTGGTCGTCTCACCCTAACAAGAGGCAGCAACATGCAGGCACGGAAAGGGAATTTCACTGGGTGACATTGCCCTACACAAATGAATCACTGCAGCCTCCTCCTCCTCTTCCTCCTCTCTGTAAAGACAGAGCTGCTAACTTATCAGACTCCTTCCGGCATGGAGTTGGAGCTGCTTCCCCCTCCTCCATGCCACGGGCTCTATGCCTCCTTTCCTCCTCGAATTGATCTAGGAGGCTCTGTGGGGCCTGCAGGCAGGCACATTCCAAAAAGGATCTTGAATATTTCATTGACAGTGGAATCCTAATTAGGTGGTTTCTATAGTCACTCATTTCCCCAGCTCTCACTTGAAGGCAGAAGTCAGCGTTTTTTGTCCCCTTCTAATTTGCCCTCTCCACCCCCTTGCACCCCAAACCCAAGGCTGCTGGCACCCCTGCTGAGAACAATAGATGGAGAAGAAATATTTCCAGGATTAGTCTCATAAATCTTTCCACTGGCTTCCCTGAAAATTCTCTACCCTTGAGCAAGTGGGGTGTGGGGGGAGCCCTAGAAAATCGTTCCTGACTCATTAGCGCGTTTTCACGGCATGCCAGCTGCATCATCTGAAAATTATTCAGCTGCCCAGGAGGAAAGGCTTCTTGCCAAACTACAGGCTCATTCAAAGAAGTCAGTG
This sequence comes from Lemur catta, assembly GCF_020740605.2. Taxonomy (NCBI): domain Eukaryota; kingdom Metazoa; phylum Chordata; class Mammalia; order Primates; family Lemuridae; genus Lemur; species Lemur catta. The sequence goes on from NC_059139.1 coordinate 47,172,699, forward strand.
CTGTCCTCGGCCCCAGCAGCCAACCACAAAGCCCAACAAGCCTTTCAGAAAGCCATTTCCTGACCCCAGAGGCAGTCGGTGACCCCCTGGAGTGGATTCTTACATAGAGATACCGTCCTTACCTGCAAAGCTTCCTAAAGAGGGGATCTGGGGGAGATAATCCATTGTGTTGCTGGCTTTGTGCAAGTCTGGAAAGAGAGAAGTGATAAAACCTTCTTGTTCTTCAAGTGAGTCCCGGAAAGTATCACCTGTCCCTGTGACTCTAATCAGGCTGGTAAGGCAGCCTGTAGATTTCCATGCGTGCACTCGCCACTCACACTTACGATGACTTTTCCCTTTTCTGTTTTGTCCCCTTTCATATCCAAAAGATTTTATCATCAGTTTTTCATTGTATGTGTGACGATTTTCAGTCTCTTATTAATGTTCTACTTGCTGTGTCCAATTTTATTAATACTAGCAGGAGTTACTATTTATTGAAAGCTGACCGTGCCCACCTCTATAATAAGAGCTCTACGTATATTTGCTCATTTACGACTGACAACACTGCAAAGTCAGTGTTCAAAAGCCTCTTCACAAATGAGGAAACTGAGGTTTAGAAAAATTAGGACTGTCACTAGAATCATGAAGCTAGAAAATGCCAGCCAGGATTTGGCCCCCACTACGTGTGACTGCCACGCATTTGCTCACGGACACTTCACCAGAACAGAGAGCCGGGGAGACAGGCATTGCCTCTGGTTAGCACCCATACCGGGCATACACTGCAGAGCCTGAAGGATGTCCTCACTGTCACCTCCCCAGCCCCAACCCTCTGAACATGGCGATGAAGACCGGGCTGGTCATGACAGTTTCTGCAAAGAAGCACAATTCGGAAGGAATCTAAGAATTGTCTGAAACCTTGAAGCCAGGGACATGCCTCACTCCCTAACCCAGAGCGGGATGCTAAATGGGTCTCTGATTAAATGCTTTTGGTAAAAGAGTGTTCTTCTGGCAAAGGAGACAGGACATCAGGCCCAGGGAGTAGAAGCCAGAGTGCCAGCCCAGACAAGGAGACAAGTCAAGCAAATACAAAACCAGCACAATTATGAATAGAATGGGAAGTATGAGGGTAGGGAGAGGGTCTGAGATTGTAACAGAAAACCCTCTGTGGTGGATTCTGGACTCCAGGTCTCTGTAGACTTCTCTCCTCCCCAGTACTAACCCGCTGGCAACATGTGCTAATAGAGTACTAGAGCCCAGTGAAGTTTGAGTTTAAAATGTCATCACAGCCGATTATGAAAGTCTTGTTTTTGACATCTTTAGTCTCTCTGCCCTCAGCTTTCTCGCCAAACATACCTATTTGTTCCCATGTGTTGAGGGCCTGCTGTACACAGGGCTTTGTCCTAGCACTGTGAGAGATGCAAGAAACAGTACACATGACCCCTGACCCCCAGTTGCTTGCTCTCTAAGTTGTAAAGCAAGAAATGAGCACATAAAAGGTGAACACAAGTGCTTCAGCCACCATCCCCACTTGGAGATCTAACGATACCTTGAACTTTAGCATGCCCAAAACAGACCCTGGGTTCTCCCAGGATCTTGACCCATCCTTTTCATGTCCTCCTAATCCTCCTTCAAGGCTCAGTTTGTCCCACCCCCTCCATGAAGCCAACCTGCCCGTCTGAGCCACGTTGACTTTTCTGTCCTCTGGAACACTTTACCCTGTGCCCTGTCAGGCCTCTGGCCCCCTCACCTCAGGAAAGAGCAACACCTCCCACCCAACTTCCCAGGCCGAGACCAGGATATCACCAAGTCTCTCACATCACTATGGTGACATCAGTCTCTCTGTCAGGACTGCTGGCTACATCCCCCAAACATGTCTCGTCTGCACCGGTCTCCACGTCCTCACCACCACCACTCTCTTGGACTACTGCAGTAGCCTCCTGACTCGCCTCTCTGCTTGGTCATTCCTCTGCCATTTCCTCAAACAGCAGAGAAATACTTTTAAAGTAAATTGGAGCATATCGTTCCTTGGCTTAAAATCCTTGGATGCCTTCCCATCACACCTCAACTTATATCTAAAACTTTCTACCTAGGCCACAAGGTTACGTCTGTCCCAGGGCCCTCACGCCCTTGTGACCACCTCTTTTACTTCCCCAGCCCTTCATACCCGTCGGGGAATCGGCCTTCTTTCTGTTCCTGCAACCACTAAGCTCATTCCATTCTTGCAGGATTCAACTTGCTATTCTTTTCACCTAGAAAATTCTTACCCCAGATCTTCCCAGAGTTGACATTTCTTGTGACTCAGCCCTCAGTTTAAATGTTACCTCTTTAGAAAATCTTTCTCTGGACAGCCAATTTAAAATAGCCTATCAAACACTTCAAATTCATCGCCATTAAATCTCCCTCATAGCACATATCACTAGGTATCTTCTCGACTGCTGATTTATTTATGTGATTGTTAACTACCTCTCTCTAGCTCACACACGCTCATACACACATTAGAATGTAAACTTCATTACGTGCCCTGTTCCACACTATTTCCCCAGGAAGGAGCTCAGTAAACATTTGCTGAATGCAGCCACATACTATGAAAAAGAGACATTTATTGAAGATGGTACAAGATACAAGAAACATTATACACAGAACAATGACACCTCAGTCCCCTTCAAAGTAGGCACCTTGGGACCTCCCAGCGTCTCTTAACCTAACCCGTACACATTCAGCATTCTCAGGTGTTCTGCCTGTTGCAGGTCTTCCAGAACATGGATCACTTTCGATAGATTCTCAACATCTTTGAAGCATTTGTGCCACACTTTTATTTGCACTGCCCTCATTGCCTGATCCCCAAAAGCCTTCTGAATCATCCACTTTCCGCGGAGGAATGTTTAAGCTGAACACAAAATTTGATGCAGATTCATTGCTGTACTCACTGAGTCATTTTGAATGTGACAGCCACACAGTACACGTGCTCACTCAACAGCGTCTAGCGCCCCACTGACTAGTACAGTGAGGTCGTCATTGTTCACGCATGCGCATCGCAGTCCACTCGCCTTGGCTGCCAGGTTAATGTCGTGCAGTCCATGCTCATTATATTAATAGTGGCTGGATACTTTTTTGTAAGCACATATAAGATTTTCTAACTAGGAAATGATACTGTTAATACATAAGTGTTAATGTGTTTCAGAGGTTAACTTAAATTTAGCCTAAAGCTGCTGCCTTAACATATTTTAAATCCAGCCTAAAGGTTTCTCCATAGGTAGTGGACTGTAACCTAACAGACGTGTAACAGACTGTAACCTACTCTTGTACCAATCACAGGCCGCCAGCTATTCAAACTGTGTTCAAATAAGGCAAACGCAGAGCTGTATCCAATTCAACTGTTTCTATACCTCACTATCATTTTCTGTATGTCGCTTTCCTTTTTCTGTCTGTAAATCCTTTCTGACCATATGGCAGCCCCTGGAGTCACCGTGAACCTATGCTGGTTGTGGGGGGAGGGGCTCCATGATTCACAAATTGTTCTTTGCTCAATTAAATTCTGTTAAATTTAATTTGTCTAAAGTTTTTAACAGGAGCAAGAAAGCAGCGTGTGCTGGCTGGACCCAGGAGCTGCACAGAGGAGGTGAGACAAGCTGAGCCGTGAAGGAGGATTAGGGTTTGAGCAGGCAAAGGGAGCAGGCCATGCATTTCCAGCCAGGGATTTAGGACAAGGACAAGCCTTTGATATGCAGTAAGAAGCAGTAAAGCCTTAACACAAACCCAGACAGCCCAACTCCAAATGCAGGACCAAACCCCACACTGTCCCAGTGGGCCAGGGAACACTGCACTCCTCCAGACGTGAGACGGTGCGCCACACTCCGGGGGAGTCTGAATGCAAACAGAGTAAGAATGAATGAAGGAAAACATGGGGGACATGATGGAGAAGAGGTGAACAGGTAGCAAGTTATTTTAGTATAAATGAACTGAGCGAGCAGAAGTTAGAAGTAGCAGGAGGAATCAAAGATGAATTTAAAACCAAAGATGAACTTGAAAAATTGGGGGAAACGATGGCGTCACTGGCTGTGAAGAAGGTGATCGTGGTTATGTGAGAAAGTGGATTGAATTTTCGTGGAGTTGGGTCTGAGAAGGTAGCAGGACCTCTGAGTGGAAATGTCTAGGAAGCCACAGGACCGGAGTCTGAGAGTGAGAACAAAGCCAGAGAAACAGGTGTGCGGATCAATCACACAGAGATCGCAGAGCGCATTGTGATGCTTTCCAAGAATGGGAAAGATGGAGGAGAGGGTCCTAGTGTCCCTCCCCTCGGCTCCTGCTCCCCAGCTCCAAGAAAGGGACACCTGCCCCTGCTAAAGGTGGAGGCGGACCCCAAGCACCAAGAATACAGAATGTCTTCCCTGAAGAATTGGGCAGCAAGTTGGAGCTCACAGGAAGCAAGGTGTCTAGGCAGGAAAACAACGATCTAGCAGCTGGTGCCCACGGCATGGCATATGTGTCAGACAGGCAGAAGGGGTAGAACCCAAAGGAGACCAGGTGAAGAGGGGATAAGTTTTTGGCCCACTGGTGGGACAGATAGAGAAGGGAAGGAAGACACCAAGGATACACGACCATATGTGGTCAGAAGGGAAAGTGGAGACCCAGGGTGGTAGGGTCAAGCAGCCGAGAGATGCCACTTTAAGAGAGCAGGTGTGGCCAGAGCATCTTGTGTTGCAAGGATGTGAAGGCGAATAAGGTCTAAGAAAGAGTCATCAGGCTTTCCAACCAGTGGGTGCACATCCACTGGTGGGAACAATTTCAGTCGAGTGGCGGGGCAGGAAAGAGATTGCTTGGTTTATGGGTAGGAAATAGAAACCACAGATGCACAGAATTAGCTCAAAAGGAAGAATTGCAATAACTGAGTTTTGTTTTATTTTATTTATTTTTTGTTGTTGTTGTTCTGTAAGGCAGTGGATGGACAAGGTCATTGGCTGAATGAGAGGAAATGGAAGTGAGATATCAGAGGAACAGGGAAGTGTTAGCATAGATGCCATGGAGACAGCGCTAGAGAACAAACTATCCAATGTGATGGTTATTTTAAAAGCGAAAAATGCTGGATACAGTCATTTGTTCATTCAACAAATACCTTTTGAGCACTTTCTTTGTGCTAGGCACTGTCTCACTCAAAGAGATATGGCCTTGAATGAGACAGCCAGCCCATGCCCTGTGCAGTTTGTCAGGAGTGGCCAGGGAGGCATGATGACACTTGCCACTACTCTTCTATACTGATTTATAGTTGGCAAAGCACTTCCACTTTCCATTATTCCATTCAAAGCTGACAACATTCCTTAGAGATCACTGCTGGGAAACTCATTTAAAAAGAAAAGAAAAAAAAAAACAACCCAAAGCTGAGAGATTTAGAAGACATATGGAAGACTCAACAGCTAGTTACTATGAAAGTAAAAATGAGAACCCTGGTGTCTAGACTCAGATGCAGATACTTACCATATAAGCAAAGGGCTGGATGGGCAGAAAGTAGCTAATTTTTGCATCTTTTTTCTTGGTCTGGGCTCAATCCCATCTTGGAAATGGCAATTCAAGTCAAATACTTCACTCAACTTTGGATTTGGTTGTAGTCAAAGAATAGCCACTGATTATTAGGTGATCACCACATAGTACGTTGTTTAGAGACATTAACTCAAATCCTCATGAACCTGGCTATCCGGCAGGATTTCCTTGTCCCTTGAGCTCTAGTAAATTTGGCTTAAACCTCCCAACTCTAAAAAACTGTGAAAGTTCAAAGCCTTCCTCTCAATTTCCAAGAATTCCTGGAGTTTTAGAGTCTAATCTCTTGGCATCTGGTTTCTGCATTCACTCACACTGCCTTCTCTCTCAGCCCAAAAGGAAATATAGCCCCCTTCACTTGTTTCCACACCAATCTGATAAGTTTAATCAAATATACAGAGTTGCAAGCGGGTAGGACAGGAAGGTTTTGGGGACATGCAGAAAGAACCCATCACACAGCACAGCACCCTCCACCTCCCACTGTCTCCCCTCCTTCCCCGATCCTATCCTCCCACCAATAAGCTAAATGAAGTCCTCCTCTGATCTCATGCAATTCAAGGTATCAGTCACTTTGTGTTTCTTGAGCTTGCCCTTGAGGGGGTCTCCCCCTTTACCAGAGGTGGCTTACCCAAGTATTTCTTCCAAATAAGTACAGTTGTCTCTATAAGAGAAACTAAGGCAAATAAAATGTTCTCCATTTTCTGATATTCATAATAACCCTCTGAAGCAGATAAAATTATTATTCCCATTCTATAGATGAAGAACCTGAGGCACAATAAAGCAAGTCACTTATCCATATTTTATAGTTAAGTCGAAAGCCCAGATTTAAACAGAGATCTGTCTCTAAAGTCCATGTTTTTTTTGTAAGACACCATGATCTTGAGGTTTTCCCAGGAAAGTGTAGGTGAAAGTTTGATCTTGGAGGAAAGAAAATGGGAAAGGGTTGCTTTCTTTCATATTCAGAAAGGAATTGCCAAACAGAGAATTATGCTTAAGGCGGATATTTCCCTTTGCATATCCTAGTGAGAATAAGGCCTAAAGCATAGAAATTATTGTATTTTGAAATGATCCAATGTAGAAGTGTCTTTAATTTTCAAATTTAACAGAAGATATCTTGATGCGATACTTTTTCCAAGTGGCAGGAGTACTTAGACCTTAATATTCTATATTTTCTAGACTCCATGTTTTAGAAAATACTGCAGAGACTGGCCCCAAAGAAAATGAAGTCATGACTGACAGAGTATCATCAAAAGACCAGGGGTTAACTCGGGAAATGGACCAGCTAGCCCCAGGACTCTCTTCCTGCTGACGCTGTGAACCTGACAGTCTATGAGAATCTGCCTGACCCTGTCGCATGGCATCTAGGGCCCAGAAATGAGGCCTATACAAACGGGGGGCTATTACATCAAACTTCTGGGTCATTTAACAAAAATTGTAGAGGAAAAGGTGCCCCTCATGATCACCCAATGTGTTTTACAAGAAAACATCAACATCGTCATCATCATCACCATCATCACTGGTTATCATAAGCCGGGCACTGTGCCAGGCACTGTAGGTACATGGAGGGTAAACACAGAGTTGTTGTCCTCTCAGTACTCCCAGTCTAGCTGGGAAGAGATTTCAGTTTCAAAAATCACAGGTACACGTGTATAATTGTGCTAACAAATTCTAAATATTTTACTTTCATTGGCTTATTTGATTCCCATAACCCTAAAAGATAGGCAGTATTATCCTCAATTTATGGAAGAATAAATTGAGATTCAGATAGGTTATGTAACCAGCCTAAGGCTACATTAGACTGGAATTTGACCTAGGTCTGATTAAGTTCAAAGTCCTACCTCTCTGCATTTTTGCACTACTGAAAATAAGGACCAAAACTGAGCATTCTGACATTGAATTTTATGACACGTTACATGATGTTGCTATATTAAGATGATGGTGTGAGACGGGAGGAATGATAATCTGTTGAGCCCATGGAACCTTCTTGGGAACCTCTTTATAGTTTCTACTGTCACATCCCACCAAGTTATGAATATGAACAACTGCTTGAATATTTCCTTATCCTGAATTCTCCTTGAAAATGAGAGGCTTTTAGTACCTACTTTTGGTCACTCTCTTGTATCAACCAGAAAATGACCACATTCTTAACATGAGAGGTCCCTTATGACCTGACCCCTCTTCACCCCCTCACTATCCCCCAACTTGGAACACATCATTCTTTCTTCAAGACCGTATCTTCCCCTTTAATTGCCCTGGGAAAGGTTTTCCCATTTACTGCACGCATTTCCTTTTTGTGTGTTTTCATCTTTATTAAAACTCTTAATACCACATAAGGTATTTGTACCTCACCAGATGAACCCTGAGTTTCTCCAGGTGAGAATTGTGCTATATCCATCTTGACAGTTCTAGCAGCTAAGAACAGGCACGTGGAAAGCACTCGATAGATGTTCAGTGGATGGATGGATGAGTGAGTGAATGAGCTGATTGAATATCCTGTGACCCAGGGCTCTAGGATTCCAGGAAGGCACAATTTTAAAATTTCTAGTAAGCCATATCACTCAAGCAGCTCACCATGTAGAATCACAGAATATCAGCTCTGGAAGAGCCTGAAATAACCTCGCCCGACACTTTTATTTTACAGCTAAGGAAGTGAGGTTTGAATAGAAGAGATTGCCTAAGGTGGCTTCAGTGTCACTCTCCACTTACCCTCAGTCACTCTTGGTCGCAGGTGCTTCATTCTTCTAACCTTGAGCTCAAATGAAATCCCAAGATTTTTTAAAATTAAAATTAATGATTGATCTGCAAAGAGGCCTGTTAGTGTCACCATTACCCGGGGACCTTGAGAGACACTCTGGTGGTGGGGAGGGGCAGAGGCGATGAGGTCATCCTGGTGTCCGTACTTATCAATAGGGATCTTAGTTCCTTCCCTCCATGAAAACTCTCCGCATTGAATGGGGAATTGTAAAAGCCGGTGGCTGCAATGAGATCCATCACTGTGGCTTCAGTCAGGCCTATTGTTCCTTGCTGCTCACTGCAAGTACAAAGTGGGGCTCAAATAAATGTGGGTTGATATTGAATAAATATATATATGGCAATGGCAATGTACAATTAGCCTACTTAGAGATGGTAGAGCTAATACTCAGCCATGGACTGTGGCCAAGAACTTGGCAAAGTCTCATCCCTAAAAGTTATTAAGGGGTTGAATTCTTCACAAAGAGGCTTTATCTAAAAAGAATTCTGTAAAAAGTGTGATTTATCTGCTTACCGAAGAGAAAGCAGCCAGATGTCGCTGGTCCTGCCCACAGCTGCTTGGTCATGTCCTTCCCTTTAAAAAGTGAGGGTTTCGAGAGCAGGAATTCTCTGTTTTCATTTTTGTTTCCCTAGTGCCTCAAACATCGAAGGAGCTCAATACATGTTCAGTGAAATAATAAGTCGACAAATGAAAGACTGAGTGCTTGCCTACAATAGTCATTAAGATTACGTTTAGATGTGCATCACTGAAAACCAAAATGAGAGGTGCAAAAAAGATACAGATTTCTTTCTCTTTGACACAAAAGAGAGGTATGAAGACCAAACCGATATGGAGGTTCTGCGGTCACCAGGGACGCAGGCTTATTTTATTCTTGTGCTACCACTGTCTTTACTCCTCGACAGCAGGGTGGCTGCGAGAGCACCAGACATCAAATCGACGATGACGGCTAAAAGAAGACGGGAAAATAGGGAAAATATCACCCAGTCAAGGAGATCTGTTTTGGTTTTTTTTGAACATAAGAATTTTTAAATCTTTTTTTTCTTGTTTTTACTGTGGCAAAATATATATAGCAAAATTTACCATTTTAACTATTTCTAGATGTACACTTCAGTGGCATTAAGTATTGATATATTCCCACTGTTGTGTAGCCATCACCACCATCCGTCTCTAGAACTTTTTCATCATCCCAAACTGAAATTCTGTGCCCACTCCCCCTTCCCCCAGCCCCTGGCACCCACCATTCTACTTTCTGTTTGCATGAATTTGGCTACTCTAGCTACCTCCTACGAGTAGAATCAAAAGGACAACATCCGTCCTTTTGTGACTGGCATATTTCACTTAGCATAATGACCTTGGGGTTCATCCATGTTGTGGCGTGTGTCAGAACTTCCTTCCTTTTTAGGGCTGAATAATATTCTATTGCATGTGTATACCACATTTTGTGTATCCATTCCTCTGTTCATGGATTTGGATTGTTTCCCCTTTTTGGCTATTGTGAGCAATGTTGCTGTGAATATTGGTGCAGACGCCTTTTAAAGAGCTTGACAGAAAATCCCGTCTGACTTCCACTTTTTCCCATTGGCCATCCCTTAACTCTAAAGAAGTTTGGAGTAAATAGCCTTTTACCTGGGCCCATTTGCCATCCCAAATAATATATTTCTCGGCCGGGCGAGGTGGCTCACGCCTGTAATCCTAGCCCTCTGGGAGGCCGAGGCGGGTGGATCGCTCGAGGTCAGGAGTTCGAGACCAGCCTGAGCGAGACCCCCATCTCTACTAAAAATAGAAATAAAAAAATTATCTGGACAACTAAAAATATATATAGAAAAAATTAGCCGGGCGTGGTGGCGCATGCCTGTAGTCCCAGCTACTCGGGAGGCTGAGGCAGGAGGATCACTTAAGCCCAGGAGTTTGAGGTTGCTGAGCTAGGCTGATGCCATGGCACTCACTCTAGCCCAGGCAACAAAGTGAGACTCTGTCTCAAAAAAATAATAATAATAATAATATATTTCTCAAACGAAAGGGAGAGAGGATCCTGAGTCAGCAACTAGCAGACCATGCCACCCTGCTGAATAATCTGAGCCTCATCAAAATGCCTGCTTATTCCAAAGTAGTTCCACCTGCTCTCATGCCTGAACCTTCCTCCAAGACAGTTTGTCTCTGGGCAAAAGGACTGTATCGCCAGAAAGCCCCTTCCTTAAAAGAGTGACATGACATGTTCAGGCCTGAATAACAATTCTGCTGTATGTTTTAGGAGCATTTTCACATATCTGCTTTCTCATCTCCAGATCTGCATTGGCAATGCCCTGTTTAACATCCTCTCTTGGAAATTCACCGGCATTTTAACTAACACATGAGAAAGGGCAGTTTTCCTACCATGCCTCTCACCCCCTACCAGCTCTTCCCTCTGACTCCTCTATTTCAAGTCAAATAGATTTTCTTAATATAACCTTAAAGAATCCTTAAAATGATAATTTATACTGTGAAGTTCCAAAGAGAGGTATAGACTAAAACCCTTTTCAAATGTGTCTGTTTTCATGGAACCCTTTTCTTCTTTCATGGTTGACCTCTTGGGACAGGTATGCTGAGCAACATATTGTAAGGAAACAGCCAACAAACATGGAAACACATAATCATCACCAAATTCTTCTCACCTTTAGTCATTTCCAAGCCACCTTGATTCTGCCTCCAGAAAGTCTCTCGTCTCTCTCACTCTTCCATTTCTACGGCCAACATTCCACCTTTCCCAGTCTCACTTCTCCGCCTGAGCTATTGCTGTATTCATTCACGCCACAAACTCTCCACCGGTGACGGTGCCAGGCCCTAGGGATGCAATGGTGACCAAAGAAGCCGTGGCCCCTGTCCACATGCTTCACTGGATTACAGGCCAATGGGCAGGGAGAGACAGATGTACATGAGACAATCCCACAAGTGTAAAATGACAAGTGTGAACAAGTGTGACAAGTGCAAGGGAGAGGAGCGTGGTGTTATGCGGCTCTTTGGGAAGGCCCCAGAGGAGTGATGTTTGAACTGAGGCTGAGGGAGGCACTGGAATTAATTAGGCAGATGGGAAGGAAGAGCTCACCAGGCAGAGGGGAACCTCTGTGGCAGAGGCAGCCTGGTGAGGAAGGCTAAAATGTGTCCCAAAGCTACAGGACTCGGAGAAAGGCTACAGTGAACATGAACAAAATGAGGCTAAAGAGAGAGATGCAGCCTTGGTAAGAATTTCTATCTTTAGCCTCTAAGCCCAGGAGTGATTTATCACTGTGTCCATTTGGAAAAGTTGGCTTTGTCTGCCCATATGTGGGACTGCAGATAGGCAAGGCTGGATGCACACAAACCACATCATAGTTATCATAAGCATCCAGGTGAGTGATGACAGTGGCGTCGGCCAGAGAGGGTGATGGCTATGAAGAGATATGGACAGATCCCAGCGGTATTTAAGAGGTAAAATCAACAGAACATTGTATTGGATTGTATTAGGTTATCTGTGGCCTAGTCTTGTTCTAAGACATTTTGAATTCCTTGAAGACTGAAATTTGTGTTTTGCTTATTTCTTGGTTCCTCACACCTAATTGCAGACCTTGTATTTAGTAGGATAAAGCCATTAAGTTTGTTGAAATAATTTGCATTGAATTTTTGCATACAGAGAACGAAGATCTGGAAAATCCAACCCAAATAGGTACTTTTTGTTGCAAAAGGAGAAGAGCCAAGTCCCAGGCTGCCAGACAGTCCCTGAAGAGGGCACACCGAGAGGGTACCACTGAGGAGCATGCCTGGGCCCAGCATGGGGACACAAAAGGCACCCTGTCTCTCCCTGCCCTCTGCTTGGTGGCACAGGCATAGAACCACTCTGTGGCAGGACTCCTGTAGAACCATACAGCTCCACCTGTTGTTGAAACCACAAGGGGGTCTCAGTCTAAGTCCAGTTGCTCATTGCACAAAGATCCAGTTATTGAGACAAGGAGGATTGCCAAGGAAGAAAGGAATTTTTAATAGGACAGAAGTCTTGTTGGGAGAATAAGAGAAGATGCATCAAATCCATCTGTCTGACTAAATCCACCATTTCTGGGAAGCTACCTTTAGGCATAGTGGCGATGCCTGAAAATTGGGAAAAACAAACAAAGAATCCCACAACCAATGGTCTAAGCTTTCAATTAATGCTGTAGTTGAACACTCAGTGAGTGTGATCCGCATCTCTTGTGCAGTCTGGAAATAAGGAAATATTCTGGCCAGCCGTAAACAGAGTTGACTTCTGTGAGAGATGCTGAAAAAAGTTCTAGACTCAGGGGTCAATTGTTGCCATTTCTATCAATGCTAAAGTGACGCTGCATCAGAAACAAAGGCCCCCTTGTCCTCACGGGTCTCTTTCTTCACCCTAAGAAACATTAGTGTTCTGCCCAAACCTTGGTCACTTGCCCCACACCGTAATCGCAGCCAATCTGAAAATTTTCCAGAGTCCAATGTGCACTTGCACCCAAGTGACACACTTAGAAATAGAAAAACAATGTCTTTGAAACCCGACAATGCTGTCAACAACTGTGACGCCCTGTAAGTGACAAGAGAGCACAGGAATGGGCTGGTTTGGGGACTTGTGAAATGGTAACTGGTAACGGGAGAAGAAGAGGAAAAGAGGATGCCCGCAGGGAATCGCTGCTAAGTCAGGGCTTTTTTTTTTTTTTTTTTCCTTTTTTGCTTTGGCTCTGCATTTTCATTAGTTGCTGTCTGGATCTGAAAAGGTCATAGGCCTAATTATACCTAAGGACACCACATAATAGCAGCACTGACGTGCTGCCCAGTGACCCAGCAGGGAGCCCCTCCCCACCAGCCTGAAAGTTCCTGAACCAATCAAGTCAAAAAGTCCATGGAATATGGATGACATTAAGGAATTGTTGGGATTTTTTAGGTGTGATAATGATATTGTGGGTGCGTTTAAAACAGAGAATGAGAGAGTGTCATGGCTCTCAGCGATACCACGAAAGTATTTACAGATGAAATAATGCGGTGTCTGGGATGTGCGTGGAGCTAACCCTGCTGGGGTGGGAGGGGTGCAGAATAGACGCACACTCACCTCTGGTCAGTAACTGCCGACTCCCGGGGAGGAGGGCGGGGGGCTCTACTTGAGTGTGTTTGAAATTTCCGATGATAGAAAGTTTCAAAATATCACAGGCATTTTCTTCTTTTTTTCAGAGACCCGTAAGAAAGCTGGGCTTTGATACCCAGAAATCCCTTTCCTGGAGGCTAGGAAAGCAACATAAATGTTGATGTTACTCCATGATCTTTGTGTTTCTAAAACATTCAATGTTGAATCCTTTGCCTCCAAAGGGGGGAGGGGAGGCTAGGAATGAGGTGGAGACCCTCTCTCACTCCATAAAATATGAGTCCCATCAACATTTTTTCCTCACTTCTAATCACATATGCCCCACGGCCTGCCAGATGTTAACCAACTGATGAGTTTCAGGAGAATTTTTTAAATTCTGCTACTGTCATCGTCAGACACAGGGCGCAGTGGATAACGTACTCTAAGCAGGAACAAAGCTGAAATGCGGTTCTAAATTCTATATTCAAAACAGCTACCCCTCAGAAGCTATATCCACAATCTCTGTAGAAACATCCCTTATTTGGCATTTAAGGGTTTCCCTGCCCAGAAATCTGGCTCTTGAGTCTCCTCTTAGAAGGTTGGGTTCATTTCTCAGCCCCCTTTTTCTCCTTCCCAAGCAGGAGGCTGAAATCACTTTTCTGGAATTTTCCTTCCCCTGCAGAGCAGCAGAACAACCTCCTTCAGAGCTCCTGCTACTGCCACTATTCAAGTAGGGCCCTGTCACCCTGTCTGCTCAGGTGTTCTCTCCAATCAGACCCAGGAAGAGCAAAAAGTATCAATTTAGCATCTTCTGCATGCCCCAAACTGTCCTGTGTCCTGGAAGAAAGAAGGGAGAGAGAGGGAGGAAGAGAGAAAGAAAGAGAGAGGTGATGGGGGTAAGGACAAAAAGAACAGAGGGTAAAGGGAGGAAAAGAAGGAAGACAAAATGAAAGAAAACAGTGACTTAATAATAACAATCTTCCTTGTCTGTCAGACATGAGACTATATTTTTCCAAAAAATGACTTCCTTAGATTGACTAATACCAAAACTTCAAGAGAGAAAGAACTAAACCTGATTTTTAAGATTCTGTTCTTCTTTTTCTCTTTTTGCCCCCAATTACTTTGCATTCATCATCTGGACCTACTGTTTGGTGTAGGAGCATCTGTGCTGGATAAGCCAGTTGACTAAGTGGGCAACTAAAGAGTTTTAAAAGCCCTTTGTGTCAGCACAGGTAAGACACTGAAGGAAGCACTGCAGCCACCTCCAGTCAGCCTGGAATGCTCTCCCAAATGAGCTGGACTCTGTGACTTGTCAAGAAAAAATTGAACTTTACCTGGCAAAGTTCTTCCTAAACCATGGGTCCAGATGTCTGCTTGAAAATGTCCCCTATACAATTTAAAGTGTAGGGTTAAAAGACTTTGGCATGATTTATTTTTTACTTGGGTGTGTGGTAGAGTACAGGGAAGGAGGCAGAAATTATGTGACAATTTAAAATGTAACAGATTTTGTTTGGCACTCCTTGGTGGGAACTCGAAATCAAATACAGTAGCAAAGTCATCTGTCAAGGGCAACTTGCTCTGAGGTCCAAAAGAATCTCCTTAAAAACCTATAAGTCATCAAAGTAAGAAATAAATGACATTTCTTTCCACCCATTCTTCATGTCTTGAGGATATAAGATGCAAGGAATGAGATCTTGAATTGTAAATCATGGTGCCTGGCTGCTAAATCTGAGACAAGGCCCATAGGTTGTTGCACATGTTTAGCGTTGTTCATTTCTAGTTTTCTCTCTTCCGGCTCCCTCTCCCCTCCTGGACCACTCAACCCCTGTAGGCTTGTTACTCACCTTCATTCATCTTGGTAAGGATGACATAATGGGAAATTGTTAAGGCTTGAAGGAATTGCAAAGAAATGGTCAACTGAAAGATTAAACGTGGTCCTGCCCCCTTTCTTGAGCTTGTGATAAAACTTGTGATAAATGGGGGTGTAGGGGGAGGGAGGAATTGAATGCAACCAGTGAGTTTTTCTGAAACTGAAAAAATATATTTTTGTGTGTTTTGTTTGGTTTTTGTGACTATGACTTGACATTGGCATCTGCTTGGGAGATCTTTAATAACCTACAACAAATAAGTACAAGTAAGTAGATTTCATTCTGTTAATGTTCCCTGAAGCTTAAAAAAAAAAAGTTAGGCTTGTATACGCTTGCCTAGGGTACAGAAAGAAAATAAAGTTGCATTATTTTACATAACATCAGCACAAATGTGGCCTTGAATCTTATCTAGAGAAGCGTTTGTGTGTGCATGTATGCATATGTGTATGTGTGTGCACATAGGTAGGGGCATATATGTATGAGTGTGTATTTGTGTATATGTGTGCATGTGTGAATGTATGTGTGTGCATGTGTGTGTGCATATGTGCCTGTGTGTGTGAGTGCACATGTGTACGTGTGTGTGTGTGTGTGTGTGTGTGTGTGTGTGTGTGTGTGTGTGTTAGGGGAACGTAAGGGAATAAGAAGTTGCATCACCCTGACCGGGACCCTGGCCTTTTCCAATGTGTGCAGCTGGAGCCCTTCTGCCTACAATTCGAAGCTTCCACGTAGTTCTCAAGAGCTTCCCCCAGGGGCTGCCAGTGTGGGTCTCTGCTCCACGGAGTCCTGGACACAGTCAAGCGCAGAATCCAGGAGGGGCTGTGGCGGGGCAGACGGGTAATTATCTCCTCCCACTGTGTCAAAGGGCACGCTGCATTTCCACCTCCCCAGGGGCACAAGGATCGTCAGCTGACTCCATCTGGAAACCTCTTTCACCAGAAGGAAAAAAAAAATTGTTATTTTAGTCAAGAAACTGACATTTTGATTTGCATCGGTTCTGGCAGGAAACTGGCAGGAGAGTAAGTTTTTACAAATGAACAGTAGACACCGTGGCCCTTAAAATGGCCTGCAGCCACCAGTCACTGACAGCCTCCACGTCTAAATGTGGCATCCCATGAGCAGGGGCCCTGCAGAAATTTTATTTTTACATGTGAGTATTCAGGTCCTCTGAGAGTTGCAAGAGGTCACAGGGAGTCAAAACGGTGGGTGGAAAGAAATGGAAGTCAATTAAAATACAGAAGAAACTGAAGCACAAGCTGGTAGATGAATGTGGAGTCACTCTCCAAGTCCAGTCTACAGGATCAGAGTGGCCAACAGCCCCCAAGGAAACAGCAGCACCTGGGCCCATCAACAGAGGTTCTTCTCTTCAAGACCAGGAAGACTCTGGACACCAGTCATCCTGAGTTTCAGGTCATGGAGAAAAGTGTGTTCCTCTGCACCCCATGCTCCCTTCTCTCCTTTCCCTGAGTGCTCTCCATGTCATACTCACCAAGCTCACAAGAGACTGGCCAGCAATCCAAAATTCTATGTTATTACCTTATGATGACTGGACTTCTCATGTCAACCTCATACATAGAGTCTTCCATTCCCAGCAGGAAAATCAAAATAGTAGCAGAAGCCAGCTTGGTGAGTAAAATTGCTGCCAAGTAGTTGGGCTTGAGGAATATTTTCATCAAGCTATTGTAGCTTGGGAAACCATCTTTCTCCTTTAAAGGAATTCATCTAATACCTGGGCCAGCACTGGTCTCTCCTCCCCTTGAGTTTACAGCCTGGAGACCTTCAGGTACACTCCAGATCATCATGCTGAGAAAGAAGTCAGGAATTTCGGGTAGAAAATCTATGTAGGAAAAAAATTCTTTCTCAGAACACCAAGTGAGACAAGAGTGTAGAGAACTGTAACCTTGGTTAAGAGTTCATGCTCTGGATACAAAGCCAGACTTCACCACTTAGCAGCCGTGTGACCTTGATCTGGTTAGAGATTCTCTCTGAGCATAAATCTCCTTACCTATAATGTGTGGTAATAAGGCTGCTGGGAGGTTAAATGAGCTGTGAAGCAAAACACAGTGCCTAGCCCATGTATGTGAGCTAATATAATTATTGTATTTATCATCTCCTGTCTTCATTTGCCATTTTCACCTTACACATTCTCCAGCTTGCTTTAGATCTCTCTATTATGCAATGATCTCTATTTAAAAATATGGGTCCTGCTGACCCACTATATTGTCAGAAATTTTCTTATCAAAGGTAAAAATAAATAGTCAATTGGGGCCAGGGACACAATGGCTCACGCCTGTAATCCCAACACTTTGGGAGGCCAACGCAGGAGGACTGCTTGAGGCCAGGAATTGGAAAGCAGCCTAAGCAGAAGCGAGACCCCCATCGCTTCAAAAAATAGAAAAATCAGCTGGGCATGGCAGTGCACACCTGTAGTCCCAGCTACACGGGAGGCTGAGGTGGGAGGATCACTTGAGTTCAGGAATTTGAGGTTGCCATGAGCTATGATGATGTTACTGCACTCTAGCCTGGGTGACAGAGGGAGACTCCATCTCAAAAAAAAAAAAAAAGTCACTGGAAAGTAGAGAAGAAACCTACTTTAACACAGTATTCCTTTTTTCTCGAAGAGGAAGCCTGTGACTGCTCTGCCCACTTGGCCAATGCCCAGGAGACTTTGGGTGTCTCACCCTGGGGCATGGAGGCCTCAGAATGCTATCTTCTGAGTAGGGCCTCTGTCCCTCGCAGAAGCCAGGGCATGTGACCCTGCCTGTCATCAGCTAGGCCCCCATTACTCCTGAGAAGACCACACATGATTGGTTCCACCATTCCTCCATCCTCCGCCACCTCTGCCAACTCAGAACAGGGAGAACAAAACATTCCTTGGCTTTCTCCAAGTCCAGAGTAATCTTATTCAAAGGAGCTTTCTTTCCAAAGGAACTATATTCATTTGGGTATCTCTATGCACTTTTTGATATCTTTACTGTTTAGTGTCCAAGACCCTGTAAGCCATGTGCTCCGGGGATAGAATTGTTTTGAGTAATGACGTATTCTTCAGCTGCAGATGAGCACACGTATAGCCCCTAAGGGAACTCAGGAGGAAATGAATATGAAAACAGAAACAGAAACCAGAATCTCTTTTATCACAAACAAAATAGATACATTATGACCAACATGTAACTTATTACTACCTTTCCCTTGGTTCCATAAAATAAAAGTCTTCATACCCTTCCAAATCACACGTTGAAATTTGATCCACAGTGTTGGATGTGGGGCCTAGTTGGAGATGTTTGGGTCATGGAGTCAGATCTCTTATGAATGGCTTGATGCCACCCCTTGGTGATGAGTGGGTTCTCCCTCTATTAGTTTACGCTAGAGCTCGTTTAGAAGGAGCATACCACCACCAGCCCTTCCTCCCTCTCTCGATATGTGACACACTGTCTCCTCTTTGCCTTCCGCCATGAGTGGAAACTCCCTGAAGCCCTCACCAGACGCAGATGCTGGCACCATGCTTCTTGTACAGTCTGCAGAACCATGAGCCAAATAAACCTCTTTTCTTTATAAATTACCCAGCTTCAGCTATTTCTTTTGCAGCAATGCAAACAAACTAATACACCCTCTAACCGAAAATTCCACTTAAAAATTTGGTATTTCTAAAGCTATTCATTGTAGTATTGTTTCTAATGATAAAAAATTGGAAGAAGTCTAAGTAAATTACAATAAACTACTATTCACCTACATTTTAGAATACC
Source organism: Lemur catta (assembly GCF_020740605.2). NCBI lineage: Eukaryota > Metazoa > Chordata > Mammalia > Primates > Lemuridae > Lemur > Lemur catta. The sequence goes on from NC_059139.1 coordinate 47,191,647, forward strand.
ATCTAACAGTCTAAAAAATGATATAGATCCTCATGTAATGATTTGGAAAGCCCTCTAAGACATATTCATGGGAAAAAAAGCAAGTTTCTAAGCAAATACAACCCCATGAATGTTAAAATATATACACCAAACAAAAACAAAATATATTTTCCATATGCAAATATATACAGATAAACGTAAATGAGTAGAGGAAAAGGTGGAGAATGGTCTGAGTCAGTGGAGAGAGGGGAATAGCACAGTTTGGCAGGAGGGCTCAAATTTTCTGGTATTGTTTGAATACAATAAGAATGCATTCATGAATTGCTGCCATATTTAAATATGAATTTACTGTTTAAAAGAGTTCTTAGGAAATTCAATGAAATAGTATATAACCTCAATGAGATGAAAATAATATGTTTGTCTGCAATGTCACTTTATAGCAGGAGAATTCTCTTGGCATTTACCAGCCATTGCAACAATGAAGAGACCATTTTGTTTGGCATGGAAGGCAAAGGTTTAAGGGACTCAGAGGGTTACATATTTTAATAAAATTAGTTTTAACCATTTGGTCAAATTAATGATAATCCGTCACCCGTTGAGAGCCACAAATCATTTACTAAATTTGAACCTACCTACCACGCAGGCAGATTAATTTGCCAAGCCCAATAGTGATTCCACCTAAATCACTGCTCTCCTACTAACAATGCCTTTACTGGATAATTTTCCAGTTCTCTTATGTTTACAAAATGGAAACAAGGAACATAACATATCTCACACAGCAGGGTAGCCAATGTGCAGTGAGGAAGATGAACACTTCACATAAGGTTTTCATAAACTCTGAACTGTTCCTCCCATATCCTGTTGTGGAATACAATAAAAATATGATTAAAGCTATAAACATGGAGGTAACTGTTGAATTATAAAGTTTATATTGATTAGCTTATTTTTCATCCATTCAGCTGCAAAATCTCATGTATTTTCAAAAATAACATTTCTTGATAAATAAAATTATAAAGAGACATTCTGTATCAAGTTCACACCAAAGTATGAAAGATGCAAATTTAAGCTTTGTCACCCTCCTCCTACCTTACTGCCCCCTAAAAGGGCAAGGGGCAAAGAAGCATCACTTATATGACGAGTAACATACTTTCAAAACTCATTTCCCCAAAACATTCTCAAGAAAAGGACACAATGGACTTTATTGTTTTCATTATTTCCAAAGCATTTTAACATCTATTATGTGGTTGCTACAAAAACCCTATGAAATAGGTAAGCTGATAAACTGTCAGTTTCCTAATTAGAAAAGAATACTTAATTCTGTAAAAATGATATGACTGGTCATTTAGTCAAGTTTTATAGAAAAGACTTCCTGCTTAGGGTGGGCCTTCAAAGTTCCCTGGAGAGGAGTGGACCAATTTCCCCAGTCTGAGCTGTTCTTTTTGTTTTGCAGGTCAGGCTTGCTCTGCAGCTTCAAAGTTGTAGTGAAATATTTCCAGCAAACAAACGGCCCGTAATGTTTGTATCCAGATCATTTCAAGGTCAAAATACGGGGGCATCAGAAGCCCATTGGAGAATGGGTACCGCCTGCTCTCTTTTTTCAGACCCATGTGCTACCCACAGGATCGCTAGATAAAAATTTTAATAAGTCGCAGAATAAGCAGTAACTTATCTTTATTGATTAGTCTTTCAAACTTTTCCACTAAAATGACAATCTGCATCCCTATTATTAGAATAATGCTTCTCCAAGTCTCCCGGACCCTAGAAATGAGAGCTTCCTGATTTTGGAGTAGACTATAGTTATCTCACAACATCACCCTTCGTACCATTCAGCAGATACTTTTCCTTCCCTGGAGAAATGACTCACACAAATGACTTGAGGCTGTTATTGCAGGATCAATGACCTGAATATATGGGAGTAAAACTCCCCAGAGAATTGGATTCAAGAGACTTGGAGCTTCCCAGGAATCTGAAAGAAATGGCATTTAGGTTTTCATGGCCCACTAGAGCCGGTTAAAAGGTCAGAAATAAAAGGTTATTGACCTGAGAGATTTTCTTGAGAGGAGGAGGCACCAGGGCTGCAGCCCCTGGGTCCCTCCAACTCAGGGATCATAAAGGAGCTCACAGGTCACTGACTCCAGAGAAAATGAAAGTGGGGAAACAACGGGAAAATCTACTTGGCATTTTATTTGATTTTTATTGAAGTTACTAGGTAAAGCTCTGCTTTCAGAAAGAATATACTAGCTCTGGAATAAGTTGTACCGGTTTGTCTTGAGTTTTATAATCTCAATTCATATTCCTTTAATAATTCCTGCACTGGGACTGCCTGAGGTCCACACAGTTTGATTCCAGGTCTCCAAGTAAGTACAGAACTACGTAATTGGCTGTTTCATGATTTTCTCTTAAAAATTACCCCTATTGACTTGCAACCAGGAGACAGCAGACATAAAATCCTCCTTAGCTTTGATCAAGACAAAATGCCGGTCATCTGAAACAGTATTTGACAAGGTGGATGTGCAACAGGAAGTAAACTAGTACACTGGGCCATGAAATTGGAGAAAAGGAGAAAAGAGAAAGTTCACTGATCAAAAAGCTGTCACAACAACTAAGAGCAAACATCTCCAGACGTGACATGAGACACCCTTTTGGAAAGATTAAGCCTGTGGACAGCGAGGTCATATATCTCCTTAGCATGTCTGAAAAGCGCTCCGTCTCGGAATAGTCAGGGGCCTGTGAAAGTGCCACTTTCCCTCAGAATCTACAACCTGGAAATGCCCCGTTCTGGGCAACTTATTACACCCAGCCTGAGCCATTAAAGTGCCGCTTCATACACTTCTTGGAGTTTGACACTGGTTGAGCTTGTTTTTCTGGTCCCCTGGGGCAAAAAAAAAAACAAGCAATAGCCAACAGTAATTTCACATTTTAAAATGTCCTTTCGTCTCCCAAACTTCTCCCCCTCCCAGACACGTTGCAATACCTGAGCTCCTGTTCAGAAGAGAAATGCGAAAGGAGATTTGACCTAGCTCAGCAGCCAACACCTTGCAGTGCAATGACTGGGCCGTTGGTTGTGGACAGTTGATGACCAACGACTGGCTGAGACTGGAGAGAGCCTTGCACAGGCCTCTGAGCAGCCCTTACATGGGAACAACGGGGGCTGAATGAGGCCTGAATCAAGGGACTTGTTCAGACATTTCTGTCTGTCATTGGTCTCAAACCTTACAGTCCCCTGCACCTTTTGATGGTTTCTGATCAGTGCTACATGTCCATGGGGCAAAAAGTAAATCTGTTGTTTGTATAGCACTACACCAAGGTATAACTGTCACATAAGTGTAACTCCTGCAGCAGCACACCTAGGAGACTTTGTGAGACAAAAGTCACTGTTGTGTGTGTTCATGGTATCCTCTTTTTCTTCTATAGGCTTGAAAAGAAGTGGTCTTTGCTCACCTAGCTCTGGTCCCTGCACTTGTGTGGTGCAGAGTCAGGGAAATAGACAGAGAACTGGAGAGCACATGGAATTGAAGAGACAGGAAACAAGAGAAGAAAGGGGTTGGACCAGCTGGAGGAGGGGGAGCTTTTGTTTGTTAGGGTTTGGGTTGTTTGTTGGTTGGGAATTAAGAGTGTAGGAGTGTAAAACAGGAAGGAGAGCAGGAGTGACTCCATGACAGGCTGAACCTCCTGGAATAGGCCTAAGTTTCGGTTTCCCGATGCGGGTCCTCCCCGTCCCCGAAATGACGCTGATAAGAACTAAAAGGTCCCGAGACTTGGAACCAACCAATCAGGAGCCAACACAATCAGCCACTCTTGAAGGAGCAAATGAACTAAGGGGGTGGAGGGGATGGTGTGCCCAGCCTATGTAACCTACTGAAAAGTATAAAAGCTTAATTTTTACCCCAGGGCGGGCTCCTGGTTCGTGGAGAGGCCACTTCGTTGGTGCCCTGGGACTTGGACCCTAGCTCGAGCTAGCCAGTAAACTCCTTTGCCTTTTGCAGCCTCGGTGACTCTGCCTCTCTGTTCCTGGGGCCGAGGGAAACCAGTTCTAACAGGAGAGGCCAGGGGTGCGGTGGCTCAGGCCTGTAATCCTAGCACTTTGGGAGGCTGAGGCGGGTGGATCATTTGAGCTCAGGAGTTCGAGACCAGCCTGAGCAAGAGCGAGACCCCATCTCTACTAAAAAATAGAAGGAAATTAGCTGGACAACTAAAAATATATATACAAAAAAATTACCTGGGCATGGTGGTGCATGCCTGTAGTCCCAGCTACTCGGGAGGCTGAGGCAGAAGGATTGATTGAGCCCAGGAGTTTGAGGTTGCTGTGAGCTAGGCTGAAGCTACGGCACTCTAGCCTGGGCAACAGAGCAAGACTGTGTCTCAAAAAAAAGAAAAAGAAAAAGAAAAAAAAAGAGTGCAGGAGAGAAAGCGCTGGGGAAGGGCACCTCCTTTCTGTAAAGAGCCCCCTAAGAGTGGCTGAAATGGGAAGACAAGATTTTGAAGATAATTTGGTATAAATTAAAGGTGTATTTCCTTCTCTCCTTTTGTGGTTTCCCCAGACACAAGTTGACACAAGTTAACACAAGTTAAAGATGGTGTTAGTATTAGTTACATTTTTCTATTGAACAATGGTTTCTTTAAAACACCTTGAGACTGGGTCACATGGGTCCCAGTCATAATCAAGTCTTTGAAACTGGTAGTGTCATGAGGAAACTCAAATAGCATCCTATAGTCATCACTGATTAGAGCCCCATTCAGCAAAGACTCATTTTGCCAACATTGACCATTCTTATCTGCTGATAAGAATGACACCTACATGACTACTGTCCCTTGATGTTCTTGAAAGATGAAAGAATACCAGACTAGCGCTGACCGTATCATTATATCGATAAATGTGTTCAATCAACCAGATGTCTGCCTCTGAGTAAACAACAGATCTAGATGCTTAACTGGAATTTTCATTTCATCTGGAGGTTTGTTGTCAGGGAGATATGGTCATTGACTCTTTCAACTGTCAAAACTCTAGTAGGTTGGGTGCAAGGCATGCTGCTGCCTCAGCAGAGAAATAAGCTAAGAATAAAGGGACTATAAAGGTAATGATGGAGATGGGGTTCAGGATACACTACCCCAAAAATGATGTCAGTATTGGCTATATTTTTCTATAGCTAGTACTCAGAGCTGTATATAGAGTATTTGACACCTTGAGTGAATTATTTTTTCATACCCTTCCACAGGACAAAATTACTTTTAGTAATAGACCTGAAATAAACCTAATAATAATGGCCAGAAAAGAAATACAGTGAAAATCTTCTTTTATTGAAGTGCCTATGTATAATTGGCCTGTTAAAATAATAATGATAAATAATACAATACATGTTAAAGTATATAAAAGAAAAAACTAATGTATTAATACTTTATAATTTACGCTTATGTAATTTTTTTTGAAAAGAGAAAAAACTCATGGGTACATATTTGTCTGTTATAGTAATGAATCTCACAATTCACATTGTTTCACTGTTTAAAATTTAAAACACACACAAACTCCAAGGGATCATGTTGACAATCACTGTGCTATCATTTTTATTTTGATTCCACAGTTTAAATGCAGAAATATGTGGTACCACAGGGGTGGAGAGACAAACCCTAAGCAAGCTCAAATGATTCGGAATCATTACAAATGTGAGTCTGAGTCCACTAGTGTGTTGAGGGCCAGCTGTGTAACCAGGAGTCCTCAGAATTAAGTTCCATGAAAAGTACAACCTGTATTAAAGGACAATAATAAGAATGTGCTCACATGTAAGCTTACATGTAAGTGTATTATAATTATTTAAAGTCAATTGTTTAGAACTTAGACCAGGGGTGGGGAACCTGCAGCCTTAAGGCCACACGTGGCCTTCTAGGTCCTTAAGTGCAGCCTTTTTTTTTTTTTTTAAAGTGCAGCCTTTTGACTGAATATAAATTTTATAGAACAAATCCTCTTATTTTCATTAATACATTTTTGTTCATCTTTTATATTTTTATTTTATTTTTTAAATGAATGTATTTAAAATACCAAGGAATAAAGTAAGTTTCAATGAAATAATCCTCCCACACAATTAGACTGGCACAATCAGAACATGAGTCAGCCATAAGGGCTAAACTGACAGCTGCTGCGCTCAGTATTTAGTTCTAACATCCCCACCTGACTGGTGCCCCTACCACAGGAGGCTAGCTGGCGAGAGTTTATGTGGTCGAGGACAGCATTCTGTTATCAGCTTTTGACAAGGGTGCACTATGTTTCCGTTTGAAGTAGAATTTGTGAATAGTTGCACAGCTCAACAGTATTTTTTAATTTTGTCTGGTTAACAGCCCATCATGTCAAAGAAGACCAAGAGAATGCTGAAGGACAAAAACAGATTTTTTAATGAGGATTGGGAACTGCAATATTATCTTGTTTCTGCTAAAGATAAGATGATTTGCTTGCTTTGTGATACTGCAATATCAACATTAAAGAAATTCAATGCTCATCAGCATTATAACACTCATGAGGACCACAAATATATATATATATATATATATATATTTTTTTTTTTTTTTTTTTTTTTTTTTTTGAGACAGAGTCTCGCTCTGTTGCCCGGGTTGGAGTGAGTGCTGTGGCGTCAGCCTAGCTCACAGCAACCTCAAACTCCTGGGCTTAAGCGATCCTACTGCCTCAGCCTCCCACGTAGCTGGGACTATAGGCATGTGCCACTATGCCCAGCTAATTTTTTCTATATATATTTTTAGTTGGCCAGATCATCTTTCTATTTTTAGTAGAGACGGGTCTCACTCTTGCTCAGGCTGGTCTTGAACTCCTGACCTCGAGCGATCCACCTGCCTCGGCCTTCCAGAGTGCTAGGATTACAGGCGTGAGCCACCGTGCCCGGCCCACAAATATTCTAAATTAGAGGGAGAGGCATGAAAGGTTGTATTGCAGAAATTAAAAGATGAAAAGCAAAAGCAAAGACAATTCTTTCAAACAGCAATAAGACCTGGCAATAATGCCACTGAACCAACTTATAAAGTAGCTTACATACTTGGGAAAAAAGGGAAGCCATTCAGTGATGTAGACATTGTGAAAGAATGCATTGTCGAAGATGTAGGATGCTTAGACACCAATAATGTTTCAATGTACAAACAACTGCCTCTTTCAAGGAGAACCATAACTGACTGGCAGCATGAATCAGCCTTCAACTTAACAGAACAACTTCATGCAATACTTCAAAAGGAAAATATATATTATTCAATCACTTTAGATGAATCAACTGATGTTACTGATTTGGCACAGGTTTTATACTTCATTCGGGTCGTAATAGAAGGTTTTCTTTGCTACCAAGAGTTACACACATTGGGCATTCTTGCAAACAGAATACGAGGAATTGATATCTTCAACAACTTTCAAGATAAATGTCATGAAGTTGGACTGAATTTGGTAAATTTAGTGAGTGTATATATGTACAGATGGTGCACCTTCCATGATAGGAAAACATGAAGGGTTTATTACACAGATTTTAAAAAAGCATTAACAGATCCAGATGCTCTCATTTCTTTTCACTGTATCTTGCATCAGCAAAATCTCTGTGCTAAAAGCTACTATTTTAAGTGACACTTTGCAATAAGTTACAAATATTGTTAACTACATTCATGCAAATGCAACACAGCATTGTCAGTTTCATAACATGCTAAAGTTGAAGGATGAGATATTCAGAGTGAATTTGCCATATCATTCTCAAGTGTGTTGGCTATCACAGGGACAGGTATTAGCCAAAATTTTATCTCTGTGAGAACAGATAGTTAACTTTAATGGAGAACAGAATCAGCAATGTGAATTATTGAAAGATTTCTAGAAGAATGCAGCATTTCTGTGTGATATCATGTCACATCAAAATGACTTGAATATTTCTTTGCAAGGTAAAACTAAGTCTACATATGATATATGGCAAAAAATCCAAGCATTTCAAAAAAAGCTATCTCTTTTCAAAACACTTCTTGAAAAGGAAATTTTGGATGAATATTTTCTCGAGTTAGCAAAGTCATTGGTGAGCAGGATGAAAAATACGTAGCTGTTATAGACCTATTAATTGGAGAATACAATGAAAGGTTCACTGACTTTGAGAATCATGACATCACACTCAAATTAGCATCTCAGCCTCGCCTAGTTGATATCACCAAGGCACCTAAAGAACTGCAGATTGCATTAACTGAACTCTCAGTAGATGACATTTTTAAAGTCATTGGTTGATGCTAAGAAAGATCCAATTGAAATATGGAAAAATGCAGTAGAATACCCACACCTTCAGCAACATGCCCAAAAAATGTTTTCTTGCTTTTCAATCACTTATTGCTGCAAATCTACATTCTCCTACCTAACCCAAATCAAGATGCCCTTAAGGTCACAAATGACTATACCTATCTAGAGAATCAATTGAAACTGTGGACCTTCATGCTGCAACCAAATATTCAAATGCTTTCCAACAAAAAGCAGACCCAACAAAGTCATTAAAAGGTTAGCTAACTTTGAAATTAATAAATAATTTTCATTTTTTGAAATTTCTAAGTGCATAGTAGTTAGATTTTTACAAAAAAATGTACATTTTTAAGTATATCTAATTGAATTTTCTTCATTGTGGTGTTATTTGATTACAGCTAAATTAATACGTCCTTCCAACATGAAAAGATCCCCCACCCAGACTTAGACCAACAAAAGATTTTAGAGGGGGAGAAGGGTTTTGTCACCAACATTGTTGAGGATGGCCGGCACATGGTGATAATAAAAGAGAGACCAACTTTTAGTTCCTTTTAGCGTTGTTTTTAAAAATCTCAACAGATAATGTACCCCCTTATTTTATACATGTTGGCAGAACTGCTTCCACAGCTCTGCCCTGAAAATGCTACTCTCCAGCCTCCCTCTGGGCTAAGATTGTCTGTGTTGATGAAGGGTGCATAGCAAGAGAACTTCCAGCTGGCTTCAAGATGGAGGAAATGGAGTTGAAATCAGAAACTGGTTGTACACAATGGGTATTGGGAAGGTTCCAGCTCATGCGACACTCAGCACTGACTCTGCATCTCACCTGCTCATAAGAATTGGATGTTTAATTTTCTGTCAGGTTTGTTCCTGATGGTCAGGACCAGCTGGGTGGGTCATTTCTTTGATCTCTGCGATTGAGTGGGGCTGGAGCAGGTAGGTGCCGGCTTGAAATGGTCTTTCGGGAAATGTTTTATCAATATCAGATGATGATTGGAAACCTGTCAAAGCTCTTCCAATCAAACATGTTCACATTACTACTCCAAAGTTATAATTATTTATAAAGTGAATGTTAATTTTAGGAAATTCTCATCTGTCTTCTTCACTAAAGAACTGAAGAAACAAAAAGGATAAATAAAAAGATGCTATGACCAACCATTTCTTTTGCTACCTTTCCCTGGGTTTCTGATGTGGCCACTTTTGAAAAACATTCACAGATTTCCCAAGCTATTATATGACTATAGTGCTTCAAAAATCACTTGCTCAGTGGGTTCCTGTGCAAACCTTGATTTTTAATTATTATAACCACCATTTATTGAGCATTTACTATGTTCCAGCACTGTGTTAAGCTATATCTATAAAATTAATAATAACAATTGGTCTTTTGGTGCAGATTTAAAAGAGAGAAGTCCCCATCACAAATAGGAACAACACGCAGACAGAGACTAGCTCAAAAGAATTAGTTATAGCCCAGCTGATGGATATAATCATACCAAGGTATGTCAGAGTCAGGAAATACCACAAGGTTGAGAAGATTACAAAGGACGGAGATGACTATAATTACTTATGTTTAACTGAATAGTGTAATTGAATCACATAATTCATTTCCATTATTTAAGTTCCTGGCTTAGGCTCTTTGAGTATTACAAGTCATACTGTACTTCACTGTTCGCTAATCAAAGATTGCTGGGGGGCCATGGGACATGGCATTCAGTGTGGCCCACCCCACCCTCCAAATGTTCTATGACATATGAAGGCTCTGACATTGCAAACTGGAATAAGGACAAGCCTTCAACTTCTCTGGAGTGTTAAGAATTTTAGGAAAACAAGTGGAAAAGCAGCCTTTCTTAGGATGATATACTTAAACAGGGTCCTTTAAGTGAAAGAACACAGGATTTGGCGATAGGAGGTCTGAATTTGAGTCTCCATTCACACCTTGGACTTAGGCAAGGTCACAGCCTCTCAGGTTCCTGTCTGTGCAGTAGGGATCATGACAATGTCCTGCTTGTCTGTCGGGGAACTCGTGAGGCTTACCCAAGATGATGCATAGGAGGGCACTTGTGGTGGGCCCTGGTGCTGACAAAATGAAGAGGTCATCATTAATACATGCATTCCCCCCCACGCCAAGTGCACCCTCATGACCACAGGTTTTCTGGGCAATAGATAATATTAAATTGAATAGTTAAATTCAAAATACCCTTTATTGTAACAATTACTTCAGGCAAAGAAATCTGCTTGATTTTTTTTTTTAAGTCATCCTTTGTGAGAAATGGTTTAGTCATTTTGCTGTCATACAATCTGCTTTTAATCTTTCTGTCCTATTCCATTGGGCCAAACAGAACTGGGAGAATTAGGCAAGCCATGGAAGGCTGGGCCAGATTCTAGCTTTGTTTCAGTTCCACAGAGGACTGGAGAATGACGCAGGTTTTAGGGTAGAGAGGGTGGGAACGAAGGAAAGCAAGGGAGGGAGGGTATTTCCAGCTCTGAGAAAATATCCTTGGCCAGGAAACAAAGACTCAGGGCCTCAGATTCCAGAAAGTCCTCAGTACAGTGACAGCCTGAGCCCGCAATCACCCCAGCCTTCAGCTGTTCTGCTCTTTGACGAGAGCCCAGTTGGAAAGCTCACCCTTTAGGCCACAGGACTTGGTGCATTTTGCTGCAGCCCACGGCCCGGAGGACAGTAGCAACATCAGAAGAGCACATAGGTATGGCAAGGCTGGCTGCAGGTGTTCGTTAGATTAGAAAGCAATTTGCTCACCCTGCCAACCACATGGGCTGTCTTCCTGTTTGGGTGTTTGTGTGCCTTGATGCTTTGTGCTCATTGGTTTGTGTGGCTGGAGGGGGACCAGTGGTGGCAGGGGACGGGGGGGGGTGGGTCTCTCAATAGATTATTTCTAATCATCTGCAGTCATCCCTCAGTATCTTTGGGGGATTGGTTCCAGGACTCCCCATAGACACCAAAGTTCGTGGATGCTCAAGTCCCTGATATAAAATGGCTTAGTATTTGCATACAAGGTATACACATTCTCCTATATACTTTAAATCATCTCCAGATTGCTTATAATACCTAATACAGTGTAAATGCCACATAAATAGTTGTTAAACTGTATTGCTCAGGGAATAATGACAAGGAAAAAAAGCCTGTACCTCTTCAGTGCAGGTGTAATTTTTTTTAACATTTTTGATCCATTTTAGTTGGATCCTTGGATGCAGAACACATGAATACAGAGGAACGGCTGTGTTTCAAACAATAGATTATTTCAAATGATCTATTTTTAGTATAAAATTAACCTTTCATTTGAAAGGAATAGGCCATTAGCGAAATCATATTTCTGGTCCTACCAAAGTTGTGCTTGCAAGACTTTTAGACTACATTCATATTCCTGATTTCCACTTTGCTTTGATACCATGAAAACTATCCTGCCTGGGAATATATATTATACAAGGGCAAAATAAGTCAGGAGATCACTGGACACTAATTCTGTGTCATTATTTACTCGACATTACGTGCTGAACACAGATGCCCCAGGAGTTAAAGAGAGGCAAGCGCACTCCCGGATGAAGACCCTGGTTTCCCAACCTCCTCAGCTTCTTCACTGGGGGCGAGAGGGCCCACAGACTGCAGGCCACAGCCCTCGCCAGCAGTGACATGATTGAGCCCTGTGCCCAGAACCCTAAGACCAACGTTCTCATTAGAACCTACCCGGAGAGTCTCGCTGGAAGGCCGGGCACTTTGAAGAGACACACAGAGTCAGGAAGGACACCAGATTGCCTGTGTTTGAATCCCAGCTTTGCTGCTTACCAGGTATTACCCTCAGGCAAGTTTTCGGATTCTTGCACCTCCGCTTCTTCATCTATAAAATGGGGAGAACATTTCATGATGTGATTGTGAGGTGTCACTGATTTAATGTATGTGAAGCAATTAAAACAGTACCTAGGTTATAGGAAATGCTCAATAACCATTACTTACTATTTGAAAAATACACCACTCTAAAATTATATTTTAAAAATCTTTTCTCCTTTCTAATCTTTGAGTTTTAGTCAAAGACGTAATAATAGAGAAAACTCAAAGAAGTAGTAATAGAGAAAAATAGTATTTCTGTGCTCACAGAAACATTCAACATGGTAGCTACAATCCTAAAGCTATGTGTAACCGAAGTAAACCTAGACCAAAACAGCCTTGCTAAGGCAGAGCTCTGCAAAGCGGGTCTGCATCCCTGGGCTCTCCCACTCTGAGGCCTAATATCGATTTTCATCATCTTGGAGGGTCTACAAATCAGGCACCTCAATATAAGATTGCCTAAGAGTTCTTTAACTCACGACCTCATAGCGACAACAAAAGATTTTGTTAGGAACAAAAGAACCCACTCTCTATAAGAATTAGGAACAGTTTTGTATTGTGTGTGCGTGTGTGTGTGTGTGTGTGTGTGTGTTTGTGTGTGTATTTAAAATAAACATATAGGATATAAAACTGCTTCTGATCTCAGTTTTAATTTCTCTTTAGCACAAAACCAGTAGTAAATTTTGCCTAGTGTTGGACGGGACTGGTCTGGGGGAAGGGGAGCCTCGGTTGTTCCCCAAGCTGTTGGTGACAATGCCTCTCCGTGTGCAGCGCCTGCTTCAGGGCCACTGCTTCCAACCACGCAGAGCTCTTCGCCTCTGTTGCTTGCTAACCCCAGGAGTGGCTGCGTGATGTTATAGCTCCCACTCCCTGACTGAGCGCTGTCTGTCTGCACTATTGTATCGTCCAGCAAATGGAAGGTGTGGCAGCTCAGCCTCTGTTTTCTCAGAAAGAACTACTTCCTGTTTAAAGTGGGAGCTACAAGTGAATCTCTCATCATGTAAAAATATGGGGGCCATAATGCTTTCCCTGGAACTCTGTTGAAGATCCTTCTGGTCACAGGAGTGGGATGTTACTGTTTTATTTTTCTAGGCCTGATATTATGTGCATGGCTTTCATTTCAGACAAAGCCTCTCCCAGCTCTTTCCTTTCCATGCTTACTGAAAGAAGAAAACCACTGCTAGATCTTTGCTCCAGATTCTCTGCTGGACCAGACCGTGCCCAGGCTCTCCAAGGAGGCTCTGCAAAGCCCAGCCTTTCCAGTTTGGAGAACCCTTGATCTAGAGTCAGTCTTCCCACCCTCAGGTTTAGCTAATGGGGGGCAGGGGCAGGTTGAAAATTTTGATTTAGAGGCAATATTAGGGTTGAGACTTTGACTACTTTCCCTGAGCAAGTTTGCCACTGAAAATATAAAAAATTGAGCTCCACCCTCAAGCTTGAGGCCCCAGGCCAAATGGACTGCTCACCCTACTATCTTTGTGGGATCTGGGTGTGTTTCCACACAAATAATTCCCAGGAAAGGCTGTGTAGCACAAGTGTGGATATAGTAGTAGTTCTTAGCACTTGGGGGAACATGAAGGTGTTTAAAGCAAGGACCCATTCTCCAGAAAAATCATACATCACAAAATTTGCATGAAATTTTGGAAAACTACGCACCCACCAAATGGGTGGTTGCCCAAACCCCTCCTTGGACTCCAAGAGGTCTGTGAGGCCTGAACTAGAGGTGGGAATCAGGGTTGGGGACATAGAGAAAGTATTTACTTCCCCAGGGAAAATGGAAAGCTAACCCTCACCTGCACTCCAAGGGGAGTCTGTTACTCCATCTTTGGTACTTGGTTAATTCTTTCTAGAAACCAACTATGAAAGAACTCGGCTCAGTAGCAATGGATTTGGGGCCCTGGGAGTTTTGGGGAAAGCCCACCACGGTCACCCGATCCTAGTACAGGTCATCTCTAAGATTATTCTCAGGGACTTTCCCTGAGGAGAGGGGAGTCTAAAGCATTGTTGCCCAGCACAGGCTTAAGCTACCGTCCTTGCAAACTTTCACTTTCAGGCTATCGATAGAATTCTTACAAAACACATACTCTGCCTCCAGTGTGGAACTAGGTTTTATGGAAAATGGGGCATTTCCCAAAAATGTGTTAAGACAAGGTCGCTAATATCAAATAGATCAAAATCCCCTCAGTATCTACAAAACAAACACACATAATTTTAAAAAACAGAAACAAGAGCAAAACTCTGTGGTCAGAGGTCTGTCACAGTCCAAGTGCGGGTATACTCTAAAGAACTGAGCCCTGATAAAGCAGAAACCGACTCCCAGGGAAGGTGGGGCCTGGGCCGGCTTGCTTTACGTTTCCCTGTAACTACTGCTCTCCTCAAAGAACACTTTCTTCCACCCTACCTCCACCGTAATCCACTAGAATCCACCTCTCAAATATTGTCTTAGCAACCCGTTTACTGATTAACACTAACAAGCCGAACAGGCCAGCATCAATGCAGCCGCAGGAACGCAATCTCTGGCTCTGGGCCGCTTTTATCCTGTCACAGAGTTTCAAGGTCAGAAGAGACTTTCGAGGCCACCCAGTCCAAAGGCCCTTCCATTGCTTAGGAAAAAGACATCTGGGGGCTGGTTCTGCAAACTTTCCAAGAGGATAAACTTGGTGGCTGTGGAAGTCTGGCCAACAGAACCAGCCTTGAAGAAGCAAGAGCTGTTAGGACACACAGTACACCTGACTGATCTCACTGGTGTAAGTAAAATGCAATCACCTCCAAGATTTAGGCATCATAATGCCAACCTGTGGAACTATGGCCACAGTTTGAAATCTCCCTTACGCCAAATCAAAGTTACCAAACCAGCCATAATGTAGTCAGTCATCAAGCCCACATCTCAAAGCCAGCGTGGAGGCTGACAGTTTGTACCCAAGCTAACTCTAGACCAACTTAGAATTCCTGTAGGGCAAGGACTGATCATCACTCATTTGTGCATCTCCAAGCCTAGGACAATACCTAATGTTCAGTAGACAGTGTGGCTTTGTTGCCTGAACTGAATGGCATGAACTGAACTGTACTGAACGACACAGAATTTATTATAGTGAGAGAGCCACGTAAAGTACAGGAAGTGTGACAGTGGCTGGAAAGGAAAAAGATGAGGAAACCAACTCTCCTCCTCCCATCCCCAATCACCTCAGGATTCCTCAATCCAGAGAAATAGCCATTCGTAAGTACAGTCTTAATGACACGGGTTCTATCTGGAAGTCATATTTATAAGGGCCTATGTATATCAAGACCTTCATAAATGACAGACATTGTGCCAAATTCCTTACACTGAATCCTCATAGCAATCCTGTGAGGTAGGTTCTCTGATGACCTTCATCTTGCAGATGAAGAAACTGAGTCTAGGAATGATTAAGTTACGATGAGTATGTATAGAAACGGGATTTGATTTTGTGAAAGAAGTAGAAATTGGACTGGGATTCAAAGGATGGATTTGAATTTAAAAGACTTTAATGTCAATGTTTAGGTATAAAAAGAGGAAAGAAACATCAGAAGACATTGCCAGCTGGGTAGGATGAGGACCAGGACAGGGCGATGTCATAGCAGCCACGAGGAGTTGAGGCTCCAGGGAGAGAACTCATGGGGTTTCAACGACAGCAGAGAGGCAAATTAGATTAGAACCGAACCTCCATTGAATTTGGCAATTAGGAGGTCAGAGTTGATCTTGGCAGGAGCAATTGTAAGTGGAGTTTCTGGGATGGAAGCCAGGCTGCAGCGGCCAGCACAGAAACAAGAGTCAGGGGTCCCAAAGGGAGACCACTTGGTGAACACAGCCTGAGTGACGGGAGCAGAATCAAGGAGGATTCTTTAGGTTGAGAGAAACTTGTGTTTGTTCACAGGTAAGGAGGCAGGCCCAGTGAAGGGGGAGAGGCCGGGGACGCAGGAGGAAGAGGAATGGTAGAAGTGGTGGGGAATGGCACCACTTTGGCCTTAGAAAGAGGAAGGAACATATACAAAACATCCTGTACCTGGACAACTGCCCTCATCCCACATTGCATGCACAGGTTTTTTTAAAAGACTTTTTTTAGAGAAGTTTTAGGGTCACGGAGAAATTGAGTGGAAGGTGTAGCGATTTCCCAAATGCCTTGCCACCTGTACACATGCACAGCCTCCCCCGTTATCAACATCCGCCACCAGAGTGGTACCTCTGTTACAATTGGTGAACCCACAATGACACATCGTCATCACCCAAAGTCCATAGTTTATATCAGGGTTCACTCTTGGTGTTGAACGGTCCCTGGATATGGACACATGAGCAAAGGCATGTATCCACCGTTATAGTACCACACAGAGTAGTTTCACTGCCCTAAAAATCTTCTGCATGCACAAAAATCATTTTGTATTTTTGTTTTTTTTGAAGAGTGGGAAGACAAGAAAACTCAAACTTAGAGGGTGCACATTCCGTGTCAGGCTTTGTACTAGGTCATTTGATGCTTATTCGATCATTTAAAAGTCTCCGATGCTTAGCTGGCTACAGGAGGTGAGATGCCAGCCAGGTGATACCTGGTCCCAGTTCCATGTGGCTGGAGTTCAGGGCATGCAAAATACTGGTGCTGAAGGGACAAGGGCAAGCAGCCCACTGCCGTCTGCCCCTGAGATTTCCAGGATGGCGAAGAGAGAATGATTCATCTCTGGGATCTTCCCACTGGAATCTGCCCCATCGGGCAACTTCTAAGTTAGGCCACTTAATCACAAAACATTATCTTCTTTTCTTTCATTTTGTCATAGAAAATAAAGTTCCCTCAGGGATTACCAGCTTGCTTATTCATTGAACAATTACTAAGCACCTATTGCATGCCAGACTGCATCAATTTGCTTTTGATTTATAGTTGTCCACCCTCAAAACAACAAACATTTATTATTGCTCACGATTCTACATACCCAGGTAAAAACCAAGGATTCAGATGAAGGGACAGTTGGTGGCACAAAGATGCTCCAGAGTGGCGGTTTCTGCAGGAGGAGCTCAGGGAAGGTCCTCAAAAGAGAAGCAATTGATGGAATCCTCAGACATGGGACAGATGTTCATCAGGCCAAGAAGGGAGACAGGGTGTGTGAAGGAAAGGAAATGATAGGTAAAACACAGAGCAATGCCAAACAACACGGTGAGTTCAGGGAACTTTCCAGAAACCAGTGTGAGTACAGCCCAGGGTGAGTCAAAGGCCAGGAGGAGGCAACGCAGGAGAGGTTGGAAAGGTCAGACCTTGGAGGGTGTCAGGCCACACAAAGGAACAACTGTATCCCATCAGCAACAGGGAGCTCATGAAGGCTTTTCAGCAAGGGAGCTAGCTACCTATCGAATTTGTGTGTAAAAGGTTGCTCTGGCATTTAACGTGAAGAGGCTGGTTTGGGGGTGGTATACAGAGAAGGTGGGGAGTTAGTGAAGAAGATGTTTAGGTCAGGGCAAGCAAGGCAAGGGTTGAACAAATTAAGCCAAAGCCAATGGAGAAGAGGAGATATTTTTATGAGCTATTTGGAAGTAGACTTGACAATTGGATGCAAAAAGTCAGAGAGAAAAAAAGGTAAGGATGACTCGCAGATTTTGAGCTGGGTTAGTGGTCGGACAGTATTTCCATTAACCACGATAGAAGATGCAAGAAGAGAGCAGGGTCTGAATTAACAATGACGGACTTGCAGTGCCTCTGGAACATCCAGAATGGCTGTTCAGTGGGTGGTTGAATATATTGGTTTGGAGCTCAAAAAGAAAGTTCTAGGGTGCTGAGGTTGATTTGCAAGCTCTCAGCGTATATAATGTTTTAGGGATAGTAAAAAGAATAGAGATCTTAATCATGGATCATCCCAGCTGGCAAAAAAAAAAAAAGAAAAAGAAGAAGAAATAATTTCTTTTTAAAAACGAACGATCATTTTCAAATTCTTTTTTCTCCCAACAAAAGAATTAGCCGAGGTTTTGTTTTAAGGCCAAACAAAAAGAGGGAAGCAATCGGCTTTCTACATGAATGCAATGGGTAATTCATGAGGCTCTGAAAAATACAGCTGCAGTTTTGCCAATAATTTCCTGTGCCTGTGTAAATAGTACCATATTCTCTGAAGCTTTTCCCCCTTCAAAAAGGTAAACTTTACATTGCCAATCCATAGAGGCAGAACAATGTATTCAGCCTCCAAATTCTTTCCGGGTAAGGCCATGCTCTTTAGAAGAGCCTCCAGCTATAAAAGGAACGGTTCCTTCTACACTGGAGAACCGGGTTAGGAACATGTGAAGGACAATGGCCACACACAGGGATCTGTTATTCCTTATGTAGCTGATGAAGATTGAGGAGGGGAAGGAAGATGGATCCCAGCAACAGATTTCTCACTGTATCATTTCCCTGCATTGTTCGTCAGAGCTGTTTGCTACTGTTTGAGGAACATTTTGTTACTCCGCCAAAAAGAAAAACAAAAAAAAGGAAGTCTGCCATCAGGGAAATTTGGAGAATACTGGATACTAAATCCCTTCTTAGAGAATCACACTAGTGAAGGAACTTGTTTCCCTTTATTTGGGGTATAACTTTATTTCATGCAGTTCTTATTAAGGTCTGCAGAGACAGCAAGGTGTATTTGGAGGAACACCATCTCCAGGGCATTAGGCCACTCAGCTCCGCAGACCATTACCAGAGCATTCCTATCAGGACTAACTCGGTGTTTGTAAAAAGAGGCCGCACATTATCCCATTCCCACAGACCCAGGGACAGGATCTCAGCTCTGGGCGATCTCTCTTAATTTAAATTCTGAATTTGAGTGGTCAAAAACAGCTGCCTCCCCTCCCCAAACCTGCTCTGCTCTGGGAGGGATTCCTATTGAAGAGGAAATCTGCCATTTCCTGCCCAAGCTGCGCCTCTGGGCCCAGAGGAGGTTTTGCTGGAGTGGACCTTTGACCTGCTGAATTGGGGGTCTGTCTTTAGGATTTTTTCCTCCCCTGGGCAGAGAAAAAAACTCCTCTTAGAAAAGATTCTTTGTCCTTGAGCAGTGTACCTCTAGGGAAAAACCAAAAATGAACACAGTCAGATTTTTTGTAGCCTGATTTTCTATTCTAGTCTGCATATTAGGTCAATGGGAAGCACTCTTTCTTTCTTTCTTTTTTTTTTTTTTTTGAACAAAATCCAGTTCAGGAAAAGTAAAAATGTTTATGACAGCATATTTCTTTGAGATATTATATCCTATTTTAAATCAGGAAATGCAACATCTGCATGTGTTCTTAAGGATTCTCTTTATTTCCTCATCATCAAAGATTTTCTTTTTTGGCTAGAATGTCAGACACCATAAATTTGCATGCACCATAACGGCGGATGATTATGTTGCACCTTCAAACTAACTTGGTGTAACGTGAGACCTGTGGTGCTGAAGCAAAGTGCTTAGGGAAAATCCGGAAGGTGGAGGGAATTGGGAAGGGGTACAAATTGGCATCAAATGACAAATAAATAAATAAGCAAATCAACCATTGCATTGACCTCATTAGGAGATTCCTACGAGCTGGAGAAGTAGGCAGAGAGAAGCAGAGGGAAAGAGGAGTATCAGAGTCAATCAAAGATTGGGCCTGTGATGGGGGAAGGGGTGTCATACTATATGAAGAGCTGACTTTTCATTTTTCACTCATTATATATAAAACAGTTACGCTGGAACATTCTCATTGCATCACTTCCCACATATGTAGAGTGGAGACGGGAATAATCTTTAGTCTTTCTTCTTGGGTCTTTGACTTCTTCCTTCAACTAACACTATCATATCCACCATCTGCTCAGGCCCAAATGCCATTTCCTGGGCCTGTGAGGATAACCCAACGCATTAGAGACCCTTGGTGCATAGTGGAGGAGGGAAGGTTGACTGAGGTCAAGAAGACCTTCCTCAAGGCACATACAAGTGTATAGTGTTTATATCAGTTAGGATTGCTCTCAGCTGCAATTAACCAATAAACTGGCTTAAATAAATAGGAAGAAATCTAGAAGGAGATAACTGGTTTTGGTTCAGTACCTCCCCAGAGACAGGCTGACGTCTGCAGTTGTTATGACTTTCCCCTTCGGTCATAGGATGATTGCCTCTGCTCTAGATAACACATCTACATTCAATCTTTCTTCTTGGGTCTAAGAAGGGGAAGGGAGCGTCCAGTGTTGCCATTCCCTTTTATCAGGAAAGAGAAACGTTTCCCAGAAGCCCCAAGCAAGCTTTGCCTTGTAACTTTTTGGCCAAAATCATGTTGACATGGGCATGCCTGGCCTCAAGGGAGGCTGGAGAAGAAGCTTTCCCAGCCTGTAAAACGGAGGCAACAAGAAGATTGAATAGGTCTATTGGCTTAGCCATTGACAAGCATCTGCCACAGGGTTATTATTTTTGGGTGATCATTCCTGAAATTAGATCAGGGGCCCCATCATGAAGCTAGTAAAGCCGCATTCTGTTCATCACTGCACTTGACCTCTTACAGAGGAGCCATGGTGTGAGTGAGTTAATGTATGCAATAACTTTACACAATAACTTTGTTCCTATTTAAAATAAAACTTTTAAATCAGTTCTCTTTTTTTAGGACCACTCATATCTTCCAAAAACCCTTGAGTTTCTTCGGTTTACATCAAAGTCCTATCTAATTTGCTCCCAAGAGGAAACCTACCACAATAGTAAAGTTGTATATTTCCACAGGGATTTTCCCTAAACTGTTAATGAGTTGCGACTTCCTTATATGTACATGCAAGACGAGACTGGTGCACTCCAAGCAGGTAGACAGAATTTGAACCAGATGGTTCAAGGAAAGGAAACTGGATTAGCAGATCATTTCAAACACCTCCATGTGTTGACTGAAATACATAAGGGGAATGACAAAACATGTACCTTATTTTCTCAACAAACTGTGCACCATATTGAATGTAAAACATTAAATTGAGAGAAGAGTAGAGCAAGCTCTGGTTTTTCTTTCCTTGTCATTAGAACCATAAGCCTAGTTTTGCCTCATTAATATATCTAGAGAGGAAAAAAAAAGCATGGCTCATTCATAAACTCGTACCACTGAGGGACCCTATGGAAATCCCATAGCAACAGCATGGGAGGTGGCAAGGGTAGAGGTGGCAAGGGTGTGTCTAATTTCCATGCGTTCCTGCATGGGAAACAAATCCCATTTTGCTTGATTTTCCAGTCTAAACAATAAACCATAGGAGCCTCTCATCTCCACCCTTAAGCCAACTTCATAGAAACTGGGGCTAATGCAAACTAAGGCGCTTTCTAGCACTCACGCCCCCTCAGCCTCCCACCAGTTTAATTAAAGCAAAATTCGGTTGGGGAGTAAACTGGTATTTACAAATCAGGAGAAAATCTCGTTGCAGTAATTAAAGGGATTTTCTAAATCTTGTCCTCCATATTAAAACATTCGTTTTAATAGTTAATTAAAGACTCTTTTACCATCCTTTGAAAGAAATTTAAAAAAGAAAAGATTAGGGACCTGCCACACAGACATTACTGACAACAGGAACTAAAATTCTTTGTTAAGCCCTTTAGGGGAAACTAAAGTCTTCCTCTACCTAAAACACTTTAGGCATGCAGACTGTCTTTTCTTTTAGCAAAAAGAGATATTTCCTTTTGTATTGCTGAGGGTAGTCCTGCAAATTTCACAGCTATTCCACAAATAGAGCTAGCTTGGAAGTCATCCATATGCCACTGCCATTTCAGTTAGGGTAGGTTGGGAGCACAGCTGTCATGTTCCTTTGGTTTCCCAAGCTATGGCTGGTGCCAAAGTCGAACTCTTGCAGCAGATGCCCCCCAGGTACAGGGAAGAGCAACATGCCCCTTGGAGATACCATGTGCCTCTCATATATGAAATGGGTTTAAAGTAGGCGGGTTGATCAGCTGACCAACATTTTTTTTTTTTTTTTGGAGACAGAGTGTCGCTTTGTTGCCCAGGCTAGAGTGAGTGCTGTGGCGTCAGCCTAGCTCACAGCAACCTCAAACTCCTGGGCTTAAACGATCCTACTGCCTCAGCCTCCCAAGTAGCTGGGACTACGGGCATGCGCCACCATGCCCAGCTAATTTTTTCTATATATATTTTTAGTTGGCCAGATAATTTCTTTCTATTTTTAGTAGAGACGGGGTCTCTCTCTTACTCAGGCTGGTCTTGAATTCCTGACCTTGAGCGATCCACCCGCCTCGGCCTCCCAGAGTGCTAGGATTACAGGCGTGAGCCACCGCGCCTGGCCCAGCTGACCAACATTTAACTGGCACTGTCCTAACTGCTGGGAAAGGACTTGAACCTAATTAAAAAGACAAACATATGTCCAGGTAACACTACTACAAGGCACACAAGAAACACTGCAGGTACAAACAAAAGACAACGTGTCAATGGGGGACAGGCAGAGAGATTCTGAATGAGAAGCCCTACCGGAGAGGTGAGTCAAGCTGTTCCTTAATAGGTAGGAGAAGCAGATATCTGCAGAATGCTATTCCCAGAATACTATTTGCAGGAAAGAGCAAAGCACATTGTAGAACGAGTCTGTGGATCCCTGAAGTTTGTGCAGAGAGCTCATGGGGAGAGGGGAAGAAAGCATGGAGTCTGCAAAGACTACAATGGGGAGGGGTGTGAAAGTAACTGGTTGGAGGGGCAAAACCGGACTTAGGTGAGAGACCAGTTCAGACGTGACTGCTCAACACAGCGGCAGCAGCACCCAGAAGTGAGCTCTAAGCCAGAGATCTTCAGATAGAGCTACCCACACCCCTGGGGCACCACAAAGATTTACCAGAGGGCACATACACTAAATGGATCATATTAAGGGAATCAGTTTCTAGATCCTGAACTTCCACATGGCCTTCTTTCTAAAACTGCTTGATAACCCTAATCACACTTGAAAAAGAAAGCCGTACCCTTCACCTATCCCAGATCTCTCCGTGTCGGGCTAATGATTCATCAAGGCACCTTAAACCCATGGGCTTCCTGTCTTCCCTGTCATCATTGTTCTTTCTGTTAGGATGAACCTTGACCTTTAGGGGAAGTTCTGAATTCAAATCAATCAACTGCCATATAAATTAGTGGCCTGGATCATTTAATGTTCCTGAAATGATTCCTAGAATTCCCTACTTTTTGAAGACAAAACCCACAGGTAAAAATTCTATTTCATTCTTTCTGATTCAGTGTTTCAGGAAGATACTTAAAAAATCTATTTTATCAAATCTACCATAAAATATTTATTCCAATTACAGTTCTCATCTTATTTCAAATTATAATATGCTTAATATTGTCTACCTCCTATTAACAAAGAGTGAACTTCTTTAAATCCATGATGAAAAATGTTAGTTGATAAATATTTACAAGAGAACACAAAGGTTTTGAAAATTCTTTTGGGAGAACCCAAGCAAACAAGTTTTAGGGAACACAATTTCCCAGGGGTGTCAGTAGGAGTCTGGCAGGGAAACCAAATGGGAGGGAGTGAAGTGGGAGGGCTCAGTGGTAAGTTAAGTTTGAGAAATGCTGAGTTAAAGTTGAATGAGCCCCAGATCTTTTAAGATGCTCATGAGCGTTAAGATTCTTTCGAGAGAGGGAGCTACAGAGTTCAATTTCTCCCAAGTTTGGACTAGGGGAGAAGGGTAGCCCCAAGGGGTAACTTGAGAGCATTTTACACCCTCCCTCAATAACCTCCATCACTACACCCTCTCCCAGCCACAAGTTAATAAAGCAGCCTACTATGAACATGAGCTTCAAGCAGTAGTGTGCTAGAGCCTGCTCCTACAGGCTCACACCAACAATGTGGGCACAACTAGTGATCAAAATGTCTTCTGAGAAAAAAGTTCTGGAGCAGTCGTTCACATCAACCCTGACCATACCTATGCATGTGCAGGAGAAGCAGACAATTGAAGCAATTGTCAGGATAGTGTCAGACCCCTAAAATGTCTATGTACTTCTCTTGTATCTATCTGTCCAATATAGATACACAATACATGTGTATCTATATGTGCAAATTGGATATTTTTCCTATGGAATTATCTGAAAACTTGCTTCAGTTCTTAACATCATTTTGTATGAATACATGCAGCCACTGTTCACAGAATACTCAGATCATTTCTGATTTGGGCCTTATTAGCGGCATATTCTTCATACCATAAAGCGTATAGACAGAAGCCAGTTAGCTACAGGCATGGACAAGAACCTGAGATAAACCCCCATGATAAAGAACTTCTTCCTGTCTCATCAATTCACACTACAGATCAAATCCTATCCCCATGTATATTTCACATGGCATATCTTTCCAACATGATCCAGAATGCTTTAAATGTTGTCTTTGCCCTTCTTGAATAAGATTCTAAAGATGTATTTGGTTGTCCATATAATGCTTCAAAACACCTTCAATTTAATTAATTCTCTGGGGGAAAAGAAGTCTTTTCAATTCCAAAATTAATAAAATTTCTTATTTGATATAAATTTAACAAGATGACTTATTGATTGACTAAATCTTTGACTTTTGAATTGAGTAGTTTGCCTTTGTGTCTGACAATGACATATGTCATTGTGCAAAATGGAAAGGCCATCTGGCCAGAACTGCTCTGCCAGATAAGGAAGAATGCTGGTATTCTTACAGCGCTGATGCTCAATATTGAACTATGTTGAATGCTATAAAAATGAAAGCTTCTCCAACAAAACATGTCCTTCAGAGGCGAGCTTCGTATCTCCCTGTCACATCTGTGCTTTCTCTGCGCAACGACGAGTGATTCTGACATAGCCTTCCACTGCCCTCGAAGTCCCTGCAGAGCAATGTAAAGGACTTGGATAATTCTCTTATGCAGAGTAAGCAACATATAATTTCAGAAATGAAATGGAAGTTCCTTTTTTAAAAGGCAATGCAGTTGCCTATGAACTGTCTTTTATTACCGAACATCATTACTTTATCTTGTGATTGCATATTTTCCAGGCCATCTGTTTGTCTGCTTGACCGACAGCCCCTCAAGGGCACGGACTGTGTGTGTCTTATCCTCATACCCCCAACAGCCAGCAGAAACTGGCACAAAGGAGGCACTCAGCAAATATGTGTTAAATGAGAGAATGAAAAATCGAATGAATTAATTCAGGATTTGAATCTCTATCTTCTTCTAGATGCAGTGGTCTGGTAAATCCAAGAATCATCCTAACCGTATCTTTTGGTCAAACTAGTTATCATGCTCTGTCTGCACAACAGTGTGACAGGCGACAACTGACATTCATAGTCTTAGAAACTTGCTCTACCCTGTATTCTCTGAATAGTTTGACTAAAATTTATAGCCCATTCAATTTTGGAGCAATTCCAGGCTTAGTTTTTTGTTGTTGTTGTTGTTGTTTTGTACTTTGATATTTAAGCTCCCTATTTTTCAGATAGTAAATACTTTATTTCTGATAATGATGCCTACCCTTAAATTTACATTTCTCCCCTGCTTACCTTCCCTGCCACTTTTAAAACACACTGATACTTCCTGTCTTCACTGTCTGATAATGTTCTAATTAAATTTCTTCTTTGGGGAAAAAAGATACCTTTTTCATTTCCTTTATTTCTTCTCTGTAATTTGTTCCCAAGGCCCCAGGTCTAAAAGCTATCCTTGACCTTTGAACTTACACTGAGTTCCCACAGCCACTTCCTCAGCTGGCCTGCCTGGCACTATCTCTAAAACATTCCTAGAATTGCTACTTGCTGAGACGGAAACCTGTGTGCGCACCTTCATTGTGACTTATCTTGACTTCCGATTTTTCCATATGTGTCTGCAGGTCTACAGAGGAAAATCCTGGGTCTGATCCATATCCAAGAAGAACATATATCACTCTTTTGTTGTTCTCTTCTCCTCTGGCATTTTGGGACTGCTCTGGGCTAGCTTCCATCTTCAAATCTGATATTGGGTCTTCAAATTACTTCATTCGAGCCAGTGATCACATGTAGAGACTTGTGTTTTATTTTTGTTTTGTTTTTTCCAATGGCTCTGCTACTGACATGATAAAAAGCTGAAGACAAGGTATTGAACTTGACTCTGAGTATAAAGCAGGGACTTAAAATACTTGGCTTACATCCTACTTTGGAGTGCAGCTCTAAGAATGAATAAGTCTGCAACCATAGCGAAGAATTTATTATTATGGATCTCTATTAGCAGTACTATAATTTTACTGATGATGGTAATGGAGCTCATAATAATATAAAGAAACACATTAACAATCATGGAAGCTCACAAAGGTTCTATTACTATGATCTTTACGAATTATCTGCCCACAGCACTCCCTCTCTCCTCTAAACCATACTGGATTTTTGGGTATATATCAAAGTGCCCAGCAACTAATTGTTCTCTTAACCATTTTCTGTGGGTCAGCTTTGTCCTCAGTGAGACCCACGGACCCGAGGCCCGTGCTTTGTCTTGCTCCTGCGCCTCTGCAGTACCAGTTTGAGGACAGGTCACATAATCAGCTCGCAAGAACACTTTTTGATTGGCGACATAATTTCATCCTGATGATTCTATCATAGCGGATAAAGGATGGCTGATGGCCTCTAATGAGATTGCAAAGTTGAAAAATCATTAAGTTCAATTATGTGTCTGGGAAAGAAATTGCTCCAAGCCTTCCCAACGCCCTGAACACCGTCCCCAGCAAGTCCTGTGTGCTTCCAGCTCCATTTCCTGCACGTTTTCCCACTCCAGCTCGTCTCCTACCACCGCAGCCCGTGCAGCTCAGCATCACCCCTCTTTTCAGCTCACCCACCTTTCCTGGCCACATTCCAACCTCCTCACTTGTTTAGGTCAAACCCTGAAAATGCCACATTTATCAGAGACGATTGACTCCAGAGGCAGCGTATCCCGCACACCCACTGACTGCGGTACCAGCCTCATGGGCCCATCTCCTCTTGTCTCTGCTGCCCAGAGAAAGGAGAAATTCACATGCACTGAGCATGTGCTCTGAGCCAGGGACTCCCCTACTAGGTTGCTTTACTGTGTATGTGTGTATTTCTTCCCAAATCTCTCTCGCCCTCTCTCCTTTTTTTTAACTTTATTCATTTTTTTTTTTTTTACTTTTTAAAAATTTCATTAGATTTAGGGGGTACAAGTTGAATTCCATTACATGCTTTTATTGTATAGTGGTAAAGTCTAGGCTTTTAGCGTTCCCATCACCCAAACCTCTTTCCCTCTTTCTCTCCCTCCCTCACACTCCTCCCTGCTAGAGGTAGATCTGGAGCCAGCAATGTGCTGGGAATGTGTAACAAGCCAGATTTTCATGCTGTAATTAGTGCCACCATGGCTGATTTCAAGTTACAACCATGACATTACTGAATGCAGAGGTGAAACAAGATGTGCACAGTCTGCTCCAATGAGCAGGGTGGAGACATCTCCAGTTTGGGGTAAGCGTAGGAGCTCTGCAACTCAAACTCTCTTCCCCAAAGTTTCTGTGAAGCCAATTCATAAAGAATAAGTATAAATCTGTCTTCTTTGGGGAGGGGGAGCATCTTACTTTTAAATTTGACTTGGCTCCCTTGTTATACGTGGGGGACCAACTAGTTACCCACCCACCCCCTGCCCAAGGTTCATTACATCCAGTGAATAGCATTTCCTCCCAGTTTCTTCCATTCAAAGCATGCAGGATAGTTTTAATGAAAGGCACTTAATAAAAAATAAAGGGAACCTTAAGACCACTCATGCAGACGACACAATGACTGGACGTGCCAACTAGCCCATGAGCTAATTATCCTGCAAATTTCCTTTTCTTCCCCAGTGTGGAGGTGAGATCTAATTTGAAAGATTAAAATCTTTGCATGATTACAGTATATGGTAATTGTTAAGCTCTGTAGTTACATGCTCAATAGCTACTAAGGAGTGCAAAGAATTACAAGGTGATTTGTGCCTGCAAGATAAATTCCAAGAATTTCGCTTTTACAAAAGGCAAGGAAGTGGAGGTGACAGGATAACAGATGTGCTAAGTGGAGTAATTTATTGTGAACTTCAGGAAAGAAAGACTTAGGGGTCTCAGGATTCACAGACAAGCCAAGTCATTGAATGCCTTCCTGTGCATTTTTTAGGTTGTGCTAAACTTTATTTACATAAAAGCACTAAGTAGATAAAGTTATCTAAGGAGTATTAAAATTGTACTTTTGGGAAGAGTTCCAAATGTCTGCTATTCTCATAGCAGAGGAACCCACTGAAATATATTTCCAACAATCTCAAGCACAAAAAGCCAAGTCTAATCTTCTTTAACTGAGTGCTAGAGAAATGACATGAGATCACATACACACACATGCACATATTAAGATAGACTCTCATACTCTCCACAAGTGTTTGTATGTAGAATAAAAATAATAAAAATTTTAAAGAAGAAAGAAAAATAATAAAGCTCTTAGTAGTTATGTTTCTAACTCCACCACTACTTGGTTTTGTGCCAGCAGTTCTTTGGTTGATCTTAGTAGTCCTTTAGTAGCCTTAGTAGATCACACCGGAAAATTCTTTCATTAAACAAATATTTATTCAGCACCCAGTGCATACCAAGCTCCTGTTCTTGGTACTGGGACATGATGATCAATAAGATAGATAAGGTCTCTGCTCTCACTCTGGAGCTCAGAGTCCAGCAGGAAAGAAAGGTTTCAAAATAAATGCTGATTACAAGTCCTGAGAAAGAGGACAGAGTACCGTGGGGAGGGAAAGAGTCTATCCACTTTGAGAGGCAGGTAAAGCACAGATGAGAGAGTGATGCATGATTTGAGACTTTCAGGATGAGCAGGCACTAGCTAGGAGAAGCAGGGGAGGGCAAAGCCAGGCTCTTCTCCAATCAAACAATGCAAAAGGAATTTCCCAAACTACCATCTTTTAATACCTTATCTCCCTCCAAACCTTGAAGATACTCAGACTAGTTTGCTCATTATAGCTAAGATTTCTCTAATTTTTCTAGCTGTAACTTCTCATGTTACTGATAACTAATGAGGCATAATTTTAAAAGAACAGGAAGTATCAGATTCAACAAAACTGGGTCTTTATGTAGTCAGGCAATAATAGGTCACTAGAAATTTATTCTCAGAATGGTCTGGGAGTGGCTTGTGCTAGAATCCAGTCTGTGGAGGTAGCCAGGGGTCAGGCTTTGCTTCCACAGCATGGGGTAAATTGTGGCTCACTGGTGTTTGGAAAACAGAACCATTTCAGGCAACCAAAAAGGATATAGAATTATCCAAACAACTAGATAATTGTCCATTTTATACCTCATGTTTTATTGTAATGAGTCAGCTTAAACCATGTCAACATCTAAAATTTTCAGAAAGTTCACCCATTTCTCTTAATGGTAGGATTTTTCATCTAACACCAGAATAGGAGCTGTACCATTCACTTACCTTAACCTATCATCATACTAGGTTTCTAAATTTATAAGTTTACAAGTAGGTTTTGTTTTTTAAAGAAAATTATAAAAGTAGGGAAAAAAAGGAAATAAACCATCATCCAAATAAAACCATAATTTACATTTGGGTATATTTCTTTTCAGCCTTTCTTCTTACACATCATTTTTGGGTTTTGTTTTTTCTTCTTTTTAGTATAACTGATTTAACACTGTATGTACAACCCTGGGTACTTTTTATTTTTATTTACCATTCCACCATAAATATTTTCCCCATGTGACACAGCTTTGTAAATATGTTAAATGGTTGTACAGTATTTCATCAAATGGATATGCCATTATTTACCTTGCCAGTCTCCTATGATAGGACACTTAGGGCTCCTATTAGAATTCCTTTTAACTGGAAACCTTTTCAATCATTGAGATTACTTTCATACTAAGTACTCTTGGAAGTTCCATGACTGGGCCAAAGGTATAAACCTTTCAAAGATTCCTAAAACTTATAGTCCAAATGTGTTTGCAAATAGTGTATTGATTTATACTCCCATTGACAAGGTATGAAAGCACTTGCCCTTGTCAGCTTGCAAGCTTGCTCATGCACTCTCTCAATCTTTGCTAATTTCTGAGGCCAAAAAAAAAGAAAGACATCTTGTCTTAATTTGCAAGTTACAAGGCCAACATTACCCTGATACCAAAACCAGACAAGTATACAACAAAAAAAGAAAACTGTATGCCAAGCCAATATCCCTGGTGGATATAGATGCAAAATTCCTCAACAAATCCAACAGCACACTGAACAGACTTTTTACCATGATCAAGTGGAATTCAACCCAGAGATGCAAGGAGAGGTCAACATATGCAAATCAATAAATGTGATGTGTCTCACTAACAAAATGAAGGACAAAAATAATATGACCATTTCAATAGATGCAGAAAATGCATTCAATAAAATTCAACATCCCTTCATGATAAAAACCCTAAACAGGTATTTTCTACCTCAAAACAACAAAGACCATACACAACAAACCCACAGCTGACATCATACTGAACAGGGAAAAGTTAAAAGCTTTTCCTCTAAGATCAAGAACGAGGCAAGAATGTCCACTTTCACCACTTCTAGTCAACAAAGTACTAGAAGTCCTAGCCAGAGCAATTAGGCAAGAGTAAAAAATAAAGGGCATCCAAATTGGAAAAAAGGAAGTCAAATTGTCCCTGTTTGTAGGCAACATAACCTTGTATACAGAAAACCCTAAAGACTCCACCAAAAAATTATTAGAACTAATAAACAAAAGTTGCAGGATAACACTCCACATACAACTCTGAGTGCTATTGTTTTTTACTTGACATTCCATCATAAACATTTTCACTCATTGTGACATAGCTTTTGTACATGTTATGTTTATGTCAAAAATCAGTAATATTTCTGTATGCCAGCAGTGAATTATGTATAAAAGAAATCCAGATAGCAATCTCATTTGCAATAGCTGCAAAAAAAAAAATACCTAGGAATAAATTTAACCAAGGAAGTGAAAGATTTCTACAATGAAAGCTATAAAACATTGATGAAAGAAATCAAACAGGACACTAATAAATGGGAAGATATCCTGTGTCCATGGATTGGAAGAATTAATGTTGGGATGTCCAAAGCAATCTACAGATTTAATGCAATCCCTATCAAAATATCAATATCAATGACATTTTTCACCAAAATAGAAAAAACAATCCTAAAATTTGTATGGAACCACAAAAGACCCCAAATAGCCCAAGCAATCTTGAGCAAAAAGAACAGAGCTGGAGGCATCACGCTAACTGACTCTATTTTTATTTTTATTATTATTATTTTTTTGAGACAGAGTCCACTCTGTTGCCCTCAGTAGAGTGTAGTGGTGTCATCATAGCTCACTGTAACCTCAGACTCCTGGGCCCAAGCTATCCTCCTGCCTCAGCCTTCCAAGTAGGTGGGACTACAGACAGGCACCATAGCACTGGCTAATTTTTCTATTTTTAGTAGAGATGGTCTCACTCTTGCTCAGGCTAGTCTCGAACTCCTGAGCTCAAGTGATGCTTCTGCCTCGACCTCCCAGAGTGCTAGGATTACAGATGTGAGACACCGTGCCTGGCCTAACTGACTAAATGTACTATAAAGCAATAGTACTGAAACAGCATGGTACTGTCATAAAACTAGACACATAGACCAATGTAACAGCATAGAGAACCTAGAAATAAATTTATGCATTTACAGCCAGCTGATTTTGACAAAGGCACCAAGAACACACATTGTGGAAAGGAGAGTCTCTTCAAAAAATGGTGCTGGGAAAACTAGACATCCATATGCAGAAGAATATGAATACCACTTACAAAAATCAACTCAAAATGAATTAAAGATTTAAATGTAAGACCCAAAACTATGAAACTACTAGAACAAAACATAGGGGAAATGCTTCATGACATTGGTCTGGGCAAGAATTTTTTTAATAAGACCTTAAAAGCACAGGCAACAAAAGCATAAATAAGTAGAATTATATCAGGCTAAAAACTTTTGCACAGCAAAGGAAACAATCAACAGAATAAAGAGGCAACTCATAGAATGGGAGAAAATATTCTCAAACTATGCATCTGACAAGGGATTGATATCTAAAATATACAAGGAGCTCAAAAAACTCAATAGCAAAAGGCACAAACAATCTGATTTTAAAAGGGGCAAAAGACCTGAATAGACATTTCTCAAAAGAAAACATACAAATGTCCAACAGATATATGAAAAAATGCTCAACCTCACTAAGCATCAGGGAAATGCAAATCAAAACCACAGTGAGATATTATCTCACCCCAGTCAGAATGGCTATTACCAAAAACACAAAAAATAACAAATGCTGACATGGATGTAGAGAAAGGGAAATTCATACACTATTGGCAGAAATGTAAATTAGTACAACTATATGGACAACAGTATAGAGTTTTCTCAAAAAATTAAAAATAGAGTGACCATATGATCCACCAATCCCACTACTGGATATATATCCAGAGGAAAGGAAATCAGTATGTCAAAGAAATGTCTGCACTCCATGTTTATTGCAACACTATTCACAATGCCAAGAAACAGAATCAACCTAAGCATCCATTAATGGGTGAATGGATTTTAAAAATGTAGTATACATACACAATGGAATATTATTCAGCCTTAAAAAATAATGAAACCCTTCACTGGAGACAACACACGTGTACCCAGAGAACATTATGTTAAGTGAAATAAGCTAAACACAGAAGGACAAATACCACATGATCTCACCCATATATGGAATGTAAAAAAGTTGACCTCATAGAAGTAGAGAGTAGAATAATGGTTACCAGAGGAGGGGGGTAGGAGGAAAGGGGTAGCTCAATGGTACAAAGTTATATTTAGACAGCAGTAGTAAGTTCTGATGTTCTATTGCACAGCAGGGTGACTGTAGTCAAGAATAATGGAGGTGGGCCGGCGCGGTGGCTCATGCCTGTAATCCTAGCACTCTGGGAGGCCGAGGCGGGTGGATCGCTCGAGGTCAGGAGTTCGAGACCAGCCTGAGCAAGAGCAAGACCCCGTCTCTACTAAAAATAGAAAGAAATTATCTGGCCAACTAAAATATATATGGAAAAAATTAGCCGGGCATGGTGGCACATGCCTGTAGTCCCAGCTACTTGGGAGGCTGAGGCAGTAGGATCTCTTAAGCCCAGGAGTTTGAGGTTGTTGTGAGCTAGGCTGACGCACGGCACTCACTCTAGCCCAGGCAACACAGCGAGACTCTGTCTCAAAAAAAAAAAAAGAATAATGGAGCTGGGTGTAGTGGCTTGTCGCGCCCGCCTCGCCAGCAAGGAAGACGCGGCAACAGGAGTTCTTCTACAGTGCTTTATTGGGGATCCCTCTAAGCTTCAAGTTGCGGAAGACCCTGAGCACAAGCTCTCACACAGTAATATACCCTCAGGGAAACAGGAAGTAACAGAGATAGGTCAAAGTCAATCACAAGCGGTCACCAATAGGCCGAGTCAGAAAACCTCATATGCATACTTATGTAACAGACCTACAGATGTACTACGCATGCGCCACACTTGTTTACCTCAGCCAAGCCACCGGAAATCGGCGCCATCTTGTAATGGCGTCCGCGCTCCCCACATCTCCCCCTACTTTATTATTTAAGAAGGCCTGCCAGACTGGAAACCGCCTCGTCTCGTGCAATGAGCGAACTCGGAGACGTGCAGAGGCCGGTTATAAAGGCGGCCGTGGGTAAGGCCTCTGTCTTAGGCTACGCGGGCTGCCTCCCGGCCTGGCACCAACTGGTGTGCCTCCAGGCGCGGGACCCACGCATTCCCGTCATGGAGGTACCTTACAGCCGAGAGAGGGGGGAGAGCAGGCAAGTCGCGGAACGCCTATAACCTGGCCATCCACACGTGGGGGTCCTGGCCGAGTTGCAGTGCGGCAAAGGCTTGTTGCAGCAACATTTGGTTGCGCCGATTGCGACGCGCCATACGGGTAAGGGCCACAAATCCTATCAGGGCCACAGTCGCGAGCAAGGCTAACAAACAGCCCATTCCCGCCCACTCTTTCACATGGTTAGCCACTTGCCACACCCAATCCGACAGTCCTTGGGCAAAGTCCACGTCGACTCGCGTAGAGTTGACGTGAACTATACTAGCCTGCAGCTGTTCCATCAGAGTCTCAAACTCATTGGACCATGCACCCAACAACTGCTGTGACAGGGTTCGTGATAGGTTAGCTGCCCGGGAAGCGTTCTGAAAAGGGATAGAGGTGACACACATGCCAGGCAGGCGCCACTCGCATCCGAGCTGCATGACCTGCATCAACAAGTCCACTTGTTCTTGAACCAAGTCCACTCTTTGGTTGAGAATCATGATGCCTCCTTTCAGCTGAGCGTTGACGTTTGATTGGGTCGCCAGGGCGGTCGCCACCCCCGACGATAAGTTGTTCAAGGCGGTGGCCGTCTGCACCGAAGTGGTGAGCGCAACTGCAGCCGTCGCCGCGGCAGCCACCGCGGCCGCTAAGGCGGCAACTATGGCTGTGGTGATGCCAAAGTTGCGTCGCTGCCGATACAGCATCGTGGCCGAGGGCGCCTCCACAGGGATATCAAACGGGAGGAAAGGTAGTTCTAGAGACTCGTTGGTGGTAAAAAAGCGGGGAAAAACTGTGGCGTCATGCCGGACGGGCATCGGCAGAGGGAAGACATCCATCAGGGCCCAGCGCGCTTCCGGTACCGCCGTCGCCGTCGTTAGGACTCCCGCCAGCATCAGCATCTGCAGTGACGCCATCCTGGCCCGCCGGACGCTCGTCCTCCTCAGCCGTGGTGTGCACCGAGCGGGTCAAGCGCGTCGGAACCCAAATAGGGTCCTCGTGATCCTGCGGGAAAACACAAACAGCTCCCCTGGACCTGGCTATAACCGGATCCGGGCCTCTCCACTGGCTCGTTAAGACGTCCTTCCATTTTACCGCCTCGCGGTGAGCCACCGGGGGGGACGTGTGTCTCTCTGCCGCAGAGCGGCCGGACACATCCAAAGTCAAAAAATTTAAGGTAAAAAGGGCAAGGGAAATGGTACCTTTAGGGGACCTCTCTATGGCCTCCAGGGCATCTCCCCCTTTCTGTTTTTGTAGATAAGCCTTGAGCGTGCCATGGGCACGCTCCACAATGCCTTGTGCCTGAGGATTGTAGGGGAGGCCAGTGAGGTGTTTGACTCCGAGGCGAGCACAAAATTGTTGGAAAACTCTGGAGGTATAAGCGGGGCCATTGTCTGTTTTAATAGTACTTGGCTTGCCCCAGGCAGCCCAAGCCTCCAAGCAATGGATGATGACATGACTGGCTTTTTCCCCCGTTAGTGGCGTGGCGTGGAGGACACCAGAACAGGTATCTATGGAGACATGAACAAACTGAGTTTTTCCCAGAGAGGGAATATGAGTGACGTCCATTTGCCACAATTGTAATGGTCGCAGACCCCTGGGATTTACTCCCGTATGTGCGACATTGCGAAAAGGAGCACAAGCGTGGCACTGCAAGACAATCTCACGCGCCTCGGCACGCGAGATGTGAAATCGGAGACGCAAGGTCTCAGCTGGCACATGGTAAAGTGTATGAAAATCTCTGGCGGCGGTAAGGGTATCGGCCACCCAAAGAGCACGGGTGGCCCGGTCTGCCATTGCATTTCCCGCCGCCATGGGTCCAGGCAAGAGAGAGTGTGCTCTGATGTGTTGAATAGAGAATGGGCTGGTCCTACTCAGGATGATGTTCCTGAGGTCCGTGAATAAGGAGAAAACTGTACTTCTAGGGAGGATACAAGGGGAAGTTTCCAAAACCTTCACCGCGTTAACCACATAATGAGAGTCTGAGATGATATTAATGGGATCGGTGATGGTGCTGAGAACCAGGCCAACTATTGCACACTCCACCAGCTGAGGGGAGGCGTAAGGGAATTGCTTAGTAAACACCTGGTCCCGGACAACATAACTCCCAATGCCTGTTTTAGAGCCATCAGTATAGACATCCAGGGCATTAGGCAGTGGGTGTGCCGAAGTCACCTTCGGGAAAATGAGGTCATTTCTCATAGCAAATTGTAATAGGGGATGTTTGGGGTAATGATTGTCAATGCCTCCTGGGAAAGCGCACCGCAGCACTGCCCATGCATCAAGAGTGGCACATAAGGTGTCTATCTGGTTAGAAGTGTATGGACAGATGAGGCTCTCTGGGTAGCGCCCGAAGTGGGAGAGAGCCATGTGAAGGCCCTTTAATGCGAGGTCAGCTACACAGGTCGGGTAGTGACCAATCACCTTTCCCGGAGAGGCTTGAGGATGTACCCAGAGAAGGGGACCATCCTGCCAAAGCACTGCTGTAGGAAGTGTAGGAGAGGGGAGCAGGCAGAGAAGAAAAGGGTCCTGGTGACGAATGCATACCAGATGCGCACTCTTAATGGCTTCCTCAACCCTATGCAAGACCTTTAGGGCTTCCGGAGTCAAGGTTCTAGGGGATGTGATATGAGGGTCTCCCTCAAGAATCTGAAATAAAGGCTTTAGTTCAGCGGTGGTAAGACCCAGAAAAGGCCGAAGCCAATTGATGTCTCCTAATAATCGCTGGAAATCATTTAAAGTTCTCAAAGCATCTCTTCGAATGGACAGCCTTTGAGGTACAATTTTATCGGGAAGGATGCTACTGCCAAGAAATGAGCCCACCGCCCCTTCCTGCACTTTATCGGGAGCTATGGACAGCCCCCTTTCCTTTAACTGAGCGTGAAGGAAGGCAAAGACCTGAAGCAACAACTGGGCATCCCGATGGCATAGTAGAATGTCATCCATGTAATGGATGATTTTTACCTTAGGGTACCTCTGTCGAACAGGCTGGAGAGCCGCGCTCACGTAAATCTGGCATAGAGTGGGACTGTTAGCCATGCCCTGAGGCAGGACCCGCCAGTGGTACCTTTCATCAGGCTGCTCATGGTTCATGGAAGGGAGTGTAAATGCAAATCTAATTTTGTCAGATGAGTGAAGGGGAATAGAGAAAAAACAGTCTTTAATATCCAAAATGATCAGATTCCAATGCTTGGGCAAGGCAGAAAGAAGGGGCAACCCTCGCTGGACAGGCCCCATTAGGCGCATCTGGGCGTTGACTGCCCTTAGGTCCTGCAGTAAGCGCCACTTTCCTGACCTTTTCTTAATCACAAAAATAGGGGTGTTCCAAGGCGAGTGAGAGGGTTCAAGGTGCCCAAGAGTGAGCTGTTCCTGTACCAACTCACGGGCTGCAAGCAGTTTGTCGGAGGGTAATGGCCACTGAGACACCCACACCGGGTCCTCCGAAACCCAGGGAATGGGCAAGGCAGTGTCAGCGGCCCCTAGGAAAAACCCAGCCCCTGTCTACCGGGATTGGGAGTAGGCATAAGTGGTGTTGACCTGCCTTGCAAATTCTTTCCTAAGCCCTTACCCGGGACCCATCCCATGGTACTCATCATGTCTTGGCTCTGAGCAGAATACTCATTTGTTAACTTAAGGTTTAACTGTCTCAGGACGTCTCTGCCCCAGAGATTCACTGGTAAGGGGAGAACAAAAGGCTTAAAACTACCCCTACCGCCTTCAAGATCACTCCAAGACAGAGTTCGGGCACTCACGGCTGGGGCCGAAGCGTAACCCAGGCCCTGTAAAGTTGCCTCTGAGCGGGTGAGCGGCCAGCCTTTAGGCCACCACCGCTCAGATATGATACTAGTGTCTGCTCCCGTATCCAGCAAACCCTCAAATTTTATTCCCTGAACAGTCAATACAAGGGTCGGACGGGTGTTTAAATCCAAAGACAGAAAGGTACAAGTGCCTCCGGACGACCCGAACGCCTTACTACCACGTGGCTCCTGCTTGCTGGGGAACCAAGCGTGAAGGCTAGGGAGGAGCAGAAGCTGAGCAAATCGGTCTCCGGGGTGGATGGAGATAATTCCCCGAGGTGATGAGCACATGACCTTTATTGGCCCCTGGAAGTCTGAGTCTATAACCCCCGGGTGGACAATCAGCCCTTTTAAGGTAGCTGATGACCTCCCAAGCACTAATCCCACAGTATGACTGGGCAGGGGTCCTGTAAAGTCCGAAGGGACAGGTTGACATCCTAATCTGGGTGTCAAAACTGTGATGGTGGTGGCACGGAGGTCCAATCCTGCGGAACCGGGGGTGGCCCTCCTAGGTTCCCCCCCGGTAGCGCCGGATTCAAGGAGGGACGAGTCCCCGGGGTCAGCAGAGACGGGCCCGGGGGCCCCTGGGGGCTGTCCTGCGCCAGCATCGCCCCATATGTTTGCGGGCCCTGGGGTCGTGGGCCCCGCCTCCCGTTTTTTGGAAGTGCAACCATGCTGCCGCTAGGCCCTCGGGAGATGGGCCGGCCTTCTTTGTCTTTAACGGATCGGCACTCTGCGGCCCAGTGCCAACCTTTCCGGCACACGGGGCAAACCCCCGGCTGGGAAGATGATTGCTTCACCTTACTGGGCGCTCGGCACTGTCTTTTTAAATGACCGGGCTTGCCGCAGTTGTAGCAACAGCGTTGTTGCTGGGCTTGTGTTGCTATGACCGCGGCCGCCAGGCCTTGATTAGTCAGAGGACCCCCAATCTCCCTGCAAGCCTTCAGCCATGCATTTAATCCTTTACTTTTCCATGGCGTAATAGCATTCCGACATTCCGAAGTGGCCTGCTCAAAAACCAGTTGCTCAACCAACGGCAAGGCCGTGTCTAGGTCGTCAAAAATCTTTCCCGCGGCATCCATCATGCGGGCCACAAAATCCGAAAACGGCTCTGCCGGAGCCTGGACAATTTTTGTCAGATTGCCACGCACCTCTCCCCGTTTGGGCAAACACTTCCAAGCCTTAATGGCTATCTGATTTACCTGGACATACACCTCCTCCGGGTAGGCCGTTTGATTATTGGCCCACTGTCCCTGTCCGGTGAGCATGTCAAAAGTCCACGCTGCTCTGCCGCCTCCCTGGGCTGCATTCGCACGGGCCTGCGCGGCACACCCGTCATGATACATGGACTTCCAGTCTAGATATTGGCCCGTGGTTAGCGCCGCGCGCACCACCTGCTGCCAATCCGTGGGCGTTAGGGCACTAGCGGCGAGCCTCTCCAGCAGTACTAAAGTGTAGGCTGCGCTATGCCCCCAGTTGCGGACCGCCTCTGCAAATTCCTTTAATTCCTTATGGTCCACAGGTTGCCAATATCTCTGATTATTGTTGTCCACATACACAGGGAAAGCAAATCCTAGCTCTCTCCGCGCTTCTGGGGGGAGGAGAGACGCTCCACCCCCCGGTGCGGGCCCAACGAGGGGCGCTGTAGGTGGGGGCAGGGAATACGGGGGAGGCCAGGTCTCTATATCGAGCCTGGGCGGGGCCTGCCTTCTCGGCTGGGCCACATCCTATTTTTTGAGTTCCCGTACTTCTTTTCTCAACTGCTGAAAAGAAAGGGTGGCTTCTTCCCCTTCCGAGGCGGACGATTCATCTTCCGCCTCGGACACATGCAAATTCTCAAATTCTGGCAACAGCGGGTCGTCACCCGTTCGCCGGTTCTCTACTTGACCTGACTGATCATCATTAAGCGTTGCAACTCCTCCCCCTCTCCCTCCTTCTGAGAGCTGAGACTGCACTTCCGCAAGCTGTTCTGCTGCACTCTTCGAACCCTGCGGATCGCACTTTAGGCAATCCATAACTAACCTATGAAGTATCAAGACGCCAGGCCTTAAATCTAACGCCTCGCGTAGATCATGGCCCACCTTCCTCCAAGATGGTATGGTGAGCGAGCCGGAAGCTAGGAACCAAGGGGATACCCGGTCCACCTCCCTCAACAATCTCTTTAGGTCATGCTCGTCAACATGGATTTTATTTTCAGCAAGCAGAGTTTTCAGAGGCCACAGAAACCGGCGTAGTGGTATGTTGCCCATGTCTCTCTTGGGGGCGGGGAAATTGGCCGTCCCACACTGTAGTTCTGAACTCACCTCACAAGAGGTCGTCTCCGCTGGTGCCCTGGTGGTACAGTTCCCGGGTTTCGGCACCACTTGTCGCGCCCGCCTCGCCAGCAAGGAAGACGCGGCAACAGAAGTTCTTCTACAGTGCTTTATTGGGGATCCCTCTAAGCTTCAAGATGCGGAAGACCCTGAGCACAAGCTCTCACACAGTAATATACCCTCAGGGAAACAGGAAGTAACAGAGATAGGTCAAAGTCAATCACAAGCGGTCACCAATAGGCCGAGTCAGAAAACCTCATATGCATACTTATGTAACAGACCTACAGATGTACTACGCATGCGCCACACTTGTTTACCTCAGCCAAGCCACCGGAAATCGGCGCCATCTTGTAATGGCGTCCGCGCTCCCCACAGTGGCTCACACCTGTAATCCTAGCACTCTGGGAGGCTGAGGCAGGAGAATCACTTGAGCTCAGGAGTTCAAGACCAGCCTGAGCAAGAGGGAGACCATCTCTACTAAAAACAGAAAAATTAGCCAGTGTCATGGCGCCCGCCTGTAGTCCCAGCTACTTGGGAGGCTGAGGCATGAGGATTGTTTGAGCCCAGGAGTTTGAGGTTGCTGTGAACTAGGCTGATGCCATGGCACTCTAGCTCAGGGACAAAGCTAGACTCTGTCTCAAAATAAAGAATAATGTATATTTCAAATCCTCAAAAGAGAGAATTTTCAATGTTCTCACCACAAAGAAATGACAAGTGTTTGAGGTAATAGATATGCTAATTACCTTGATGGATCATTATATAATGTATTAATATATATTTCAAAATATCACAATTACCCCATAAATATTTACAATTATTATGTGTCAATTAAAAACAAAATAAAGCTTTAAAAAAACAAAAAATAAAAAAGGTGAGGCGTCTTGTCCTAATTTGCATTTCTGTGAGAGTGATCATTTTCCCATATATTTTATTAGTTTTATTTCCTCTTTAATATTCATGTTATTTTCCATTTTCAATTAGCCCTCTTTTATACTTTTTAAAAATTTTCTCTCTCAGTTTTTGCCTTCAAATTTTTTAACATACAGAACCATGTAATTTTTTTATGTTAATTCTGCCCTGTGACCTGAGAGATTAATACAACTCTCATTTCAGATGCTATTTAAACAAAAATTCATTTTTATTTCAAATTAACTCAAATGCCCGAAGACTAAATACAGTGTACCTTTTTACTAGACATAGTAAAAAGTCTTTTCTAGCTTATGTTCTTATACCTTGTCTCCTTACTTTTTTATATGTAATCATATGCCACATAACAACATTTTGGTCAACGATGGACCACATATACAACACTGGTCCCATAAGATTGTAATACCATGCTTTTACTGTACCTTTTCTATGTTTAGATACACAAATGCCATTATGTTGCAATCACCTGCTATATTCAGTACAGCAACATTCTACACAGGTTTGTAGCCTAGGAGCAATAGGCTATGCCAGGGGTCCCCGACCTTTTTGACACCAGGGACTGGTTTCATGGAAGACAATTTTTCCACAGACGGAGGGAGGATGGTTTCAGACAAATTCTCATGACACCTAGATCCCTCACATGCACAGTTTACAGTAGGCTTCACACTCCTATGAGAATCTAATGTTGCTGCTCATCTGACAGGAGGTGGAGCTCAGGTGGTGATGCGAGCGATGGGGAGCAGCTGCAAATACAGACGAAGCTCCTGCTCTGTGGCCTGGTTCCTAATAGGCCACAGACGGGTACTGGTCCACAGCCCGGGGGCTGGGGACCCCAGAGCTATACCATATAGCCTAGGTGTGTAGTAGGCTATATCATCTAAGTTTGTGTAAGTACAATGATGTTTGTATGATGATGAAATCACCTAAAGACATATTTCTCAGAATGCCTCTCCATTGTTAAGGGATACATGACTATATATATAAAATAAGGAGATATGTATGTACATATATGCACATACATACATACCCAATGCACAGTCAGAGACAAAAAGAGAAGATAAAATTTAATTTACTCTCTTTTGTTTCAGTCACCAGCTCAATAAAGTATTTGGCTAAGTTATAGGTGTCAATTATACACATAGGTGTCAAATATTCTTCTCCATAGAAGCATAGAAAATTGAGAATTGACTGTAAAATAAAAATATTAAGTAATGAGAACTTCTTATTTTTAAAAAAAGCAAGCATGTAGTTTATTTTTTAAAAAATAAAGGACCCTGAATCAAGGACCAGAGATGATTTAAAAAAGAAAAAGAAAAAGAAAAAAAATAAACTTGAAACGTGCATTGATTTCACTGAGAACATTTTATTTAGAGTCCTCATTTGGAATTGCCTTCAGAATTAGTTTCTGAGTTTCCTTCATTTTTATCCCAAATTCTATTACTCAGGTTGATTGTGATTTTTATTCATCTACTTTGATTTAACCTGCTTTGGAAGGGCTCCAATGGTAAAGTTTCTCTCATTTCAAGGACTAGAGAATTGCCACAATGCATCTGTCCATATTAGTCCCAAGAATCTATGTGCAAATCTAAAAAC
Organism: Lemur catta; assembly: GCF_020740605.2. Taxonomy (NCBI): domain Eukaryota; kingdom Metazoa; phylum Chordata; class Mammalia; order Primates; family Lemuridae; genus Lemur; species Lemur catta. The sequence continues at coordinate 47,234,048 of NC_059139.1, forward strand.
AGAAGTTCAGAGGAGGTTTTGGAATAAGCATAAGGCATCTGAAGGTGATGACCTTGAAGGAGCCCCGGTTCACCTGCACTGCTTGCTCCGGTGGGGGCCCCCATGAGCCAGTGTGCTGCGCACAGCCTGTACCACCAAATGTGCACTTGAAAAATCCATTTGAGTCCTTACTCAGATTTGCTTTTATTATACAAAAATTCATAAAAGTTGCAAAAATGAAGATTAAACTGAAAGTAGTGTAGGGAAGGGAGAGATCATCTCCACCCTCCAGCCCCCACCCCCACCCCCCTTAGCTCTTATGTGGGCTCTTTGGCTGGGTCTAGGGACCACACTGACACAAGGAAGATTAACAAGAGAAAAACATACATGTCTTATTAGTTGTACATGTACGTAAGGATCTCCATTCTTTAAGAGTGAAGTCCAAAGAAATGGCCAAAGCAAAATGCTTTTATACTTTTTAGACAAAGAGCAATAAATTCGTGAAGAAATGACAAGACAAAGGGGACGTGGCTGGGGCAGTAAATTCTAGGGGAGTCTAGTCTCTAGGAGATACATGAGGGAGTATAAAACTAGTGGAAGATAAGTGTTACTTTGGGAAGTTTATTTATTCAGGTCTATTGCAGCCCCAATTCCCAGTCTTCTAGTGACAGGGCTATTTTTTCACCCTGGTGCAGGGAAGGCATCCCTCCCGGAGTAATCTTTATGGCCTGCTGCATGCAGGAAAAGACAGGTCAGCCAGCCCTTTCTGAAACTACAATTTCTCCAATGTTTTCAGCTTGAAATAATATAACAATTCAGCATCAATTTTGTTTTTTGTTTTTTTTTTTTTTTTTGAGACAGAGTCTCACTTTGTTGCCCGGGCTAGAGTGAGTGCCGTGGCATCAGCCTAGCTCACAGCAACCTCAGACTCCTGGGCTTAAGCGATCCTACTGCCTCAGCCTCCCGAGTAGCTGGGACTACAGGCATGAGCCACCATGCCCGGCTAATTTTTTTGTATATATATTTTTAGTTGGCCAGATAATTTCTTTCTATTTTTGGTAGAGACGGGGTCTCACTCTTGCTCAGGCTGGTCTCGAACTCCTGACCTCGAGTGATCCACCCGCCTCGGCCTCCCAGAGCTAGGATTACAGGCGTGAGCCACCGCGCCCGGCCCAGCATCAATTTTGGATGGCAAGTTTTTCACTCCTTCACTAGTAAAGCTGCACCTTATCAGATTTAACATGGTTTTGTTAAATTGCGTGCACACAATTTGGAGCTCTACTTTTTGTGATGCAATGTGAATTAGTGAAGTCTAAGAAGGTACAATACCACCATTTAGAATATTCTCACACTGGGATCCTTTGCGTATAGAATGGTGCTGTGTCAATGTACATTTGTTTGAAAATTCCTAAGATGCTCATTTTCTGAGCTGAAATCAGCAATGCAATTGATTATTCATTTAAGAAACACTCTTGGGCATCTCAGCAACAACAAACTAATGTCTTTGGCAGACCAATAATTTTTAACGCTAATCATAAGAAGAAACACAGAGCATCAGAAAAGTCATCAGCAAAAACATTAAAAGATATGTGCCAGCTGTTTCCACAGCCCCTCAAAGAGGGGACAGAGCAAAACAATGAGAAATGTTTGCCATATGTTGGGCAATGAGTGGTAATGGAAAATATTCATAAGCAAAGACTAACACTTGTGTGTTTGTTATTCAGGTGCACACACAAAGCATCTCTCTCCTTAGCACTGACTCTTCTGAATGCAAATTAAGGCTCAGGCAGTCATTTCCAGAATCTCGTAATTCCTTTTGCAGACTGAACCATCACTGGTGTCAGTTTGCTTGCATAAGCACTTTAAAATTAAATCCTAATCTCCAAATTAGCATAAGACAGTCTATGTAAAATAATTCACATTAGAGGCTTTCTTTGTCAATTTTCGAACTGGCACTTTTGTTGTCTTATATTTCAAATCAGCTTAGAAATCTTTCCCCTTCTCTAATTCCATTTCCTTCGTTCTTGGTCTGACATCCTCATCATTCCCGGCAGGTGGGTTATTTCCACCGTATTTGCTGGAGCCCACAGTGTGCTTGAGGTTGGGGGGAAAGGAAGACACAGAATTTGCCCCACTAATGTGGCTCAAACCAAGCTCCTGAGAAACCAACCATTTCGCCTGCATGTATTTAAGTAGGTATGATAGATTTATTTCCCCCAGGACCATGTGTGACTCATTTGTCTGTATGTTATTCAGGTGTGCACATAAAATACATCCATCTCTTCTGAATGCAAATTACTCAGCAAGAGTGAGCTGAGTAAGCTTTGTCACAGCACGAAGCAGATGAGCAGACACAGCAGACAATAAACACCACCCTGCAAAGTACAGGCACCTCAGGATGCACACAGCCCTTCCTGGATGCTAGTCTGTGAGTGAGACAGTCATTGATAAATCAGATGGTGGATTTGATAATGTAGTTGGCGTTCCAACATTTAAGAGCAACACCCAGGACTTATGGGAGAGCCAGGGAAGCCAGTGTGCAAGACTGTGGGATCTCAGGTGTGACTTTGGTCTTGCCCATGTGGGCAGGTGGCCATGTAGGCTCCTTGATTGGGACTGCTTTATTGGAGGTTGCCACGTCTCTTGTCTCAAAAAATCTTCAGAAAAATTCTGTTTAGAAGATGATTTAGGCTAGAAGCAGAGGGTTAACTAACTCAATGTTCAAAGGAAGGGGTACATCCCCTAGAGAAGAATGGAAATTTGTAGGAGTATTTCTGATTGCCAAACTGATGAGGAAGCACCACTAGCATTAAGTGGCGGGGCCAGAGGCAATAAGCGCCCTGCGAAGTGTGGGATGTGTTCCTCATGACAAATCCTCCCATGCTCTGCCCGAATTTCAAATGTCCAATCATGTAAGTGAAAACCCATATGGTATAGTTGGCTGAGCCTAATATCTAACCCCAATTAACATATACACACAAGGTATTTTTTTCACAGTTTTAATATATTAATACATACATTGACTTTTTCGAGAATCCAACAACGGTGTGTACATACTTTGTTTTAGAATTTTTGTTTGGAATTTTAACATGTATTAACCACACTTTCAGGAAATCTCCGATGACAATGCATGGGTCTTAATACGTAATTGTCACATTTGTGTAGAGATACAAATATACTTCCTAGCCCTTATTTCAAAGTGTCAAATAAAAAGAAAAAGGATTGACAATATTCAGTTGAGTATTATCAAACTTCTCTTAAGCCCAAACTAATTCATTATAAATTGTTGTACGTATTGGACTACTTTATAATATCTTTTAGTTTAGTCATGCCAAAAATACAGATGAATTTATTATGAATTACTTTCCTTTTCTTGTTCCTTTCTATTAGTTTGTACTGGACCCTGTGTGCCCCACCCAGATCCCAGCATCAGAACTTCCAAAGCTATGCTGCTGGGTGTGTTGACCGCAGGCAGCCGCAGCTGAGGGCCAGCACCCCCGCCCAGCACCCCCGCCCAGCAATTGCTCCTGTCTCAAGAGAGCTGCCTCTTCCGAGGTCCTGCCCCATGACTTCTCTCTGGGAACAGCCCCCATCCAATCAGGCACAATGCTACAAGATCACCCTGCTCCAGAGCTCCCTGCGGGACCTGGTGGGTCGTCCATGGGATTGCATGGCAGCACCGCTCGACTTGTCCCTCTGCCCAAGCCTGCTTCCTTTGCCCTCCTGCAGATGTCAATCCTGAGAGCAGGTCCCCAAACACCATCTCAGGCTCTGTTTCCTGGGAAACCTGACCTGTGACACAGTTAAAGCATTATAATAGTTTTCGGACATTGGGTGTTATATTATCTAGCAATTTTAATTCAAGATAGCAAAGGGGAAAATTACAAAATATTTGCAATAAATGAGAGGCACCAGGTCTCATGAAGTTGAGAACCCCGGAACTAGGTGAGCTCTTTAGGGTCCTTCTACCTTAAGATCCTCTCCTTTAGAGTAGAAGCACTGTTTTTCCTAGATGCTGAAATTAACAAAGACTCAAAATAATACCTTACGTAACTGTTTCACACCCACTTGAACAAAATAAGTGGTCCTGTACAGCATCATTGCACATCAGCACTTTTTTCCAGATTCTCCACCCACCATGCAATGCATCCCTGGGCAAGTAATTGCTGTATGTGATGCAGCCGGCAAAACCCAGCAGCGTGTGCCGGCAGAGCCGTGTGTCTCATACAGTAGACTGCATTCCTGAGGCCTCAGGTTCAAAATGTCCATGTGTATCTTTAGCTCTCTTTGAGAGATGCTAGGTGCCTAAGAAGATAATAAACTGGCTCAATAATATCAGGCACTCCTTGAAATTTTTTAGATGACATACAGTTTTAATTTTATTCTTAGTATCATAGTGTTGTAGTTCTCCTTGAACTGTCAAGCAAAAACAATTCATAAAGCCAGAGTGGAGCTGAGAAGCGTGTGTGCATGTGTGTGAGTGTGTATGTGGTACATGTGTATGCGTCTACTCTGTGCATTTGGGTGTGAGTGACCTTACTGGCCTGAGGGACAGGACAGGAGGAGAATCCAAAAACAAGACCAGTGAATACTAAGTTCTTACTTTCTGACCAGGCTGCCCCAAACCAATGGTTCAAAACCCTTTGAAAGTACTTAATTTCTCCTCATGCCAGAAAGATGTTCTTTTATATACAATAAAGCCAGAATCAGGATTATTTACCTGGTTTTGTGATTCCATTCAAATCAATTGTTAATATAATACTTCAGTGTGTCACAAAGTCATGACCTATCTTGGTCGTTGGACATTCAACACAGATCAGTGTCTGAAAGTTCAAACCCAATTCCTCAGCGCTGACATGCTGCCTTCAGGCTGTCTGGGTATTACAGAGACTGTTTAGTCATTCAGTATCTCTTTCTTAACTCCTTCACCTGTAATACTGGGATGCTGGTCAGAGTTTCCTCCTCTAATTCCTCTTAGGGGTGTGGTGATGGTTAAAGCAATAATATTTTTCAAGTGCAGATTAAAGACGCTACATAATTGAACACATTCTGCATCCAGTGACATAGGTTTATGTAATTGCAAGCTAGGAAAATAAGATTAAGCCAGGTGTCCCTACTACAGCAATGCCATTTGCCTTACTCTCAGGACTTGAGGCCTGCCTGAACACACAAAAAAAGCCATTGTCCCCAAGAAAGAAGACATTAGATTAAAAAAGAAATGCTCTCATTTACTCAACTTTCATTTCATCAATAAGCAAATGTGTACAATTCTATTCCACAGTCACTTAGATCGAGCCTAAAAATAGAGTTAACAATAAATGGCACCTTTACTTGCTCATCGTGTCATTTGTACATCAGAGAGAGCTTTTGTAAAAAATATTAATGTTGCTTTTAAAGACAGGAAGGCTATGTAAGGTACACCAGTCAACCTGAGTTGCTTTGCATGTTCATTTTCTTCCCGAGATAAGCAGGTCACCTTCTGTCCCATATATAATCAGCATGCTGCCCTGTCAGCACCTCCTCTGCTGCTGTATTGGCTCTTACATCCCAAGACAGTGCTGATTGTCATAGATCCTGGCACATCACTGCGGGAAGTTCAGCAGTGCCTAGGCTACAAACCACAATGGTGGTATCAAATGCATTGCAAAGATATCAAGCTCTTTGCCAACCAACCCTATTTCTGTAAAATAATGCTTATGGGAGATTGTGGTAAGAAGTTCTGTCCATAGCCAAGCCACTGAGAATACACTGCTAATTCCATCCACTCAAATATGTTTTAAATCCCTGGTCTAAACTGGCAAAAGAACCAAAGAAGGCAGTTAGAACTGAAGTACAAGTGTTTACTGGGCACCTTGAATTGAGAAGGACAACAGATTGTGAAATAAGAAAGAACAAAGACTATTTCTGACTAGATGTATCTGGTAATTGAGTGAAATATAAGCTTGACTGGGGTGTCTATTTTTAATGTCTAGATTCCTAACACCCTTCCAGGGGAAAAGAAAACAAGATTAGAAAAATGTTCACATTGAAAGAACTCAGTGACATATTAAGAGAAAAAGACAAGTTGCAGATTAATTAGTATGACTGATCCTCCCTGCTCCACCTGTGACCAAATTCACCTGTGCTCAGAAACCAAGAAAATATGGTAGCATGGATCAGCTACAGTTGGACCCCAAAGCTTTGGGAGCCATCACAGAAACTTCACCCATCACGGATGACAGCCTCTCTGGGGAAGGATGTGCCCCAGATCTCAAACAATTCATCATTTAACAGCTTTTAAGCCATTATTAAAGGTGGGCACTGAATCTAATTGTCAAAGTTCATTCATAACTACATCAAGCACACACTTTGATTACAGATCCAGCCCCATTCTAGATGATGTATTTGTTAGTAATGAGGAATAAAGTTTCTTTCCCTGAAGCAAAAAATAAGTAAGACTTTTAAAACTAGTTAGAACTAAAAAGTGTTATTTCTAGTTCTATCTTCGGCAAAGATAGGGGAGAATAGAAGATAAAACATCATTTCTCAAATGCCCTCCTAACAAAAGGGACTCCACAGCCTTTGAGCCATAGCTAGTCCAAAAAGCTAGTTCGTGAGTGCTACAGTATGGAAAGGGACAAAAAAAGAGGGTCCTCTTCCAGCCACAACTCTCAAAGAGAAGACCCTAAATTTTAAATACCTGATGTAACCTTCACCAGCATTCACCCCTACCTAGCACACACATGCTCATGTGCACACAATGAGTGTGGACTTTCCACCCATAAACTCAGGGCACTGGCCCTGTAATTGCCAAAGGTAAGTTTGGACCAGAGAAATTCTCTCTCTTCACTCCTCTTTGTGATCCTGGCTCCATCTGCTTGGTCCACCTGGGAGAAAAGCACTTAGATTCCCCTAAGAAGCTTCGGAGTCACCTGACCCCTGGCCAATTACATCAGAACCTGGAGTGGGAGAGACAAGGCTGAAGCTGGGCGTCAAGTTTTTAAAGTTCTTTGGGTGATTCTAATAGACACTGGAAGGTTGAGAACCTTCTAGTATTGAGAACCACTGGTTAAACAGGTAGCCAATTGGGCCCAGGCCCATTAGCCTATACTACTGGTTGCTGATCCGTGGCCTTCATGGATATGAAACAGAACCATGTGTTTCTTAAAGCAGTCAATTAATCTTTTCAATCAGTTAAAGAAATTTAGTCCTTCTTAGGAGCATAGAGGCTTTCAAAAATTTGTTATATATAAAGCCTTAGCCAAAGATTTACCTTGATTCTTATTTCTCAAAAGCTGGGTTGTTTAAAAAATTACCTCCCAGTAACAAGCTAACATGTTCTCATCATTTTTCATTTGGGCTTTCGGTGCATTTTTGTGCACCCTCCCCAGATAGGTGGCACCGAGAACCCCAAACCTCACCTCCAAAAATATTTTTTCAAATTCCCTGGAAAATATTCCCATCCAGGACCATGACTATCAGGTTAAATAGCAAGTTGAGTAATTGTTACCATTTAGGTCAATATAGTTTCATGCACCACAGTATAAAGGGAACAGCCCAAATTACTTAGATATTTTCATTTTGGTAAAAAGATTGAAATTGTATGTATCAGGCTGAAACATGAAAACTCTCCAGTCAACTTTTCCTAGATTGAAAAAACTTACTCTTCATCATCTGTCATTTCTCCTTCCTTTAAATTCTAAGGATGGATTTACAAGAAGGCATGTGGCTGTCAGTGGTTCTATTTTAGCTCTTCAATATTTCATCTGGATGAAGGGTAACAGACTGATTAGGTTTAACTTCATCTCCTTTTAACATTTCAGCAGAAGGGGCTCTTACTGGAAGTCATTTAATAACTCTCAGATTACAAATAACTTCATGAGATAAAAAGGGAGGCCTCAAACTTTTTTTTTTCCTGTGACTAATATGGTTTCTGCTCCTCCTTCCTTAAGACTTTTAATTAAATCACAGAGACAAACCAAAGGCTGGAAACAATGTGTCAGCTTTTTAATGAGCTTTAATTGTCACCACAGAAAATTAAGCATAGGCTGAGAGTCAGGATTCAAGGTCAACTATACACCCAGACTGGTAGTCAGTTCTGATCCCATGATGTTGTCAGAGCTTTATCTTCGGGGTAAAGAGAGAGTTCAGAGAAAATCTGCTGGGAGCTCCAAAAGGGAACTTTGCTAGAGACAGGGCTATACTTTGGTAGGTTGGGCCCCATTCAATCATTTCTTACCCTCTTCAAGTTTGGCCAAGGGACCCAAAGACAAGACAGGAACTGCAGTCTGCAATATCCACCTGCCTCAAACTCTTCTCTCAGGTGCTGGCAGATGGCATCATGACAGTGGTGTCGATTTGTGCTCTTTTCCAAGGCATTGTCCTTTGGGCATCTTCCAAAACTATACACAAGAAACAGAAAACCGACCTTGAAAAAAGACATTTGCCAGCAGGTCAGGACAGATAATGAACTGAAAGTGCCCAGTGTGAGTTTCCGCTGCTTCCAATGCTGGAAGGTCCTTGCAAATGCATTTAGTCAACATATTTTTCCCTAAGTAACATTATAGCAGTTTGAAAAAAAAATAATGGGAGGAGAAATAATTGTGGAACTCAGTGTGCTTGGTATCTATTTCCTAACAATGCTCAAAGGTCTGCATTGGAAAATCTTCAATAGATGTAGTAGTCATGCTTTTAAAACGATCAGAAAGTGCTGGGCCATGTTATTACAGAACCACATTATTTTAAAATGCACATTAAATGGCTCCCAAATCCTTTTCTTTAAAACCCCTAGGTAAAAGGAATAGTTTCTTCTCAAAGAAACCAAGACTATTTCCTCCTCACGGAATAAGCTGTTACAGCTGGTAAGACATTAGCAAATAGCCCATCTGAGCTACAAAGAAAAAGAATGGTTTTGTTTTGTTAATACAAGGAAGCGCCATACCTTTAAGGCTTTGTTATGGATTGCCACAGGATGATTGCTGCCCCTGTTAACCAGAGTGTTCTAATTGGATGTTAGCTCATTTATGGGGCAGAGCTGGGAAGATTTTGCCCAGGTGACTTGTAACAAAATGAAATAAGCAGATGTTGTGTATCCCGAAATGACTGCCAAGTTTTTATGCCTTGCTAGATGCTGAGATGCTCCGAAAATTCTGTCTAAAATTGCAGCTTAGTTGGGAACAGAGCAATCATATCACTATGCTCAGGCAGATTGCTCCAAATGTCAAGAAGTTTTCGAAAACATTTAGTCATCTCCTCCAATATAAAAAAGAAAGTGAAGAAGCAATCCCTCTGGAAGTGAGATGTGCCAAGGTGGGTCCCTGGGCAATCTCATCCCCTCCCAAAACTTCCCCTGGCCCGCCCTACACGGGAATCACAGGGCTGTGATGGGTGAGATGATAGGTAGTGGGTATTTCAGTCCCTGTCTGCAGTTGTAACCTTCCTGAGTCAGCCTGGGTAGGCTAAGAAGCAGACACCAAGGTGGGATTCAAAGAGCAAGAGATTTATGGGGAGAAACGCCCATGAAGCAGGGAGGGCCAGAGAAGGCAGGGAGCGCTTCCAGACCACAGCCAGGTCAGCCCGCTGTGAAGCAGGGTGAACGATAGAAAACACTTCTAAACACAGGCACTTCCCATTTAGTAGTGGGGCTCCCGTGTTGGGCATGAGCTGCTCCATCTACTTTACCTCTCTTACCTTCCTTTTCTCTACATTCTACCTAGAGCCGTAGTTTACAGAGACTAGTGCTACACCAATCGGAGACCCTCTGCTGCCTTTCCAAGAGTGTTCATGTATAGGCCAAGTCCAGAGAGAGGAAAGATGGACCAATCATCACCTGTCTCTGTCTACCCCTCTTTTTGCTCCCTACTGAGGGCTAATGCCGGCCCTGGTCTCAAGTGCAATCACGGCAGCCACTTCTGAGGAGGCTCCTTTGCCCTCTGGCTCTGGCATAGCACCTGCAAGAATTTTCAGAGATGCAAAAGGAGGAGTCATGCCCTTGTTCTCAGAGGTAGGAAAGGGTCTGCTAATGACAGCTCACCACCTGAACTTGAGAAACTCCCCAAATGTTGAATGGCCAAGCACAAGCAATGCCAACCCAGAGACCTTGTCGGATCCACAAATTCAGGCTCATGTACCTGCTGCAAAGCCAAACACCATGACACCGGTGCTTGGAGATAGAGAAAGGTTTCCTCAATTTGGCTGAAGCAAGAAGACAGGAGAGCAAGATCTCTCAGGTCCATCTTCCCAAAGAGATGCAGTAGGGAGGTTTTATTCAGCTAGTAGGTAAGGGAGAGGGACTCAGGGGACCCAGGGTACAGTCTGTTTCTTCGGTCTCAGATAACATCTTGTGCGACCAGACTTCTAGACTTCTGAGCATCAGCAGCTAACTTCCTCAAATCCATTCATTTCTGTTGCAAAACAAACTCATACATTTTTTCTTGTGACCCTGGAGTTGTCTCTTCCTGCTTGACAAAGAAAGAGTACACCAGCTGTTAATGGTTACTAGGAGAACAAAGGGTGTTGGGCAGGAAGCTAGCGGTGATCAGGTGTACGCAAACCAAGGGCCCAGTCAGAATTTACATTGGGTCAGTCACTAAAAAGCAGGGGTTCTAAAATCTCAAGGGGCCTGGCTACAACCTCAGGCTCCAGGGTTCCCTGCCTTTGGACCTGGTGGTTAGGGTAAGTTGTGAGTGCCATTCTTGAGGTTGTACTGGCAGTCACTGCCGGAGGCCCATCCTCCTCACAGCCTTCTCTCTGGTTTACTGGGTGCAGAGGGCACCAGCAGCATCTATACCCCCTCATTGTGCCTCTGTGCCCCATCCCCACCCCCTCGAGCCCCAGAAATCCCAAGGCTGCCTCCTTACAGGGAGCTGGAGGAGCCCTGCCCCAGCACGGACCAGCAAGGCCAACCTACTGACATCCCAGAGAAATGCTCCGCTTCCCTCTGGCTATCTTTAATCAGGTCTAGAAGAACTATTTGAAAGAGCCATTGTTCTTCCCAAACGGTTTGATTTATCTCTTTGAACAGGTCCACATTTCTGCCTGTGATTGTTATCCCTTTCCTGATTGGTTTTTCTTTCCTCCCAGAAATAAATGAATGAAGATGCGAATTTCTAGTCACGTATGGACATTTGTACACTCATACCACCATTTATGAAGTTAACGTTCTTCCCCAAGGAAACTCCTGAAAAGGAAAATACAAATATCTTGCAGTAATTAAATTTTGAATACTAAGGATTGTAGAGGGAAAAAAATTATAGAAATAAAAATGTGTGATTCAGCATTTACACTGTGAGTGCAGATATTCATGCAGAGTCATTTGCCAAAATACAGACTGGCAGTAACTTAGGAGTGAGCTAGTTCTGACGGCGGCGTAAGTTGCAAGTTGGTTGCTTGGAATGCAGGACTGGATCCTCCTAGCAGTAATGTAATAATTGGTGGTTGTCCCGATTAGCCCCCATGACTCCATTTCCTGAGCCTACACGGGTGCTGGCCTGATTCTACGTACTGACTGGGACCAGGAATGCAGGAATGGGAGTGTTAGAGACAGGAAAAAACCTAAAGTGCCTTTTCCCGCTCTCACTCAGTCACTCAACACTTCTGACGGCAGATGTGTGTGGGGAGTGGCGCTCCCGCACATCAACCAAGCAATTCTGCAGATTCCCAGTGGACACCGGCTAGGTGTCTACTAATTCAATTCAATGCCATCACTATCCACATGGAGACAGTGTCACATCCCACAGGTTGTGGGTTCAGTCCCACAAGACTGCCCCCCACTTCAGCTGCCAACTGCAAACACAGATTATGGTCTGTGCTTCTGGTCCAACTGGCTTCTGTCCAATAGGGCTTCCCACTACCCCTATTCCTCAGTTATATAATTTGCTACAGTAGCTCACAGAACTCAGGAAAACACTTATGTTGACTGGTTTATTATAAGGGAGATTACAAAGAACACGGATGAACAGAGAGACAGAGGAGAAGCACAGGGTGAGGTCTGTGGGAAGGGGTGCCGGGCTTCTGTCCCCTCTCCAGGGCACCACCCTCCAAGAACCTCCACCTGTCTGGCTATCCAGAATCCCCACCCCTAACCCCATCCTTTTAGGTTTTTACAGAGGCTTCATTGGGTAGCCATGATTGATTACATCATTGGCCCATTGGTGATCAACTTAACCTTAGGTCCTCTCTCCTCTCTAGAATTTTCAGGGTGGGGCCGAAAGTGGCAAGCTCCAATACTGCCTTGGTCTTTCCTGTGACCAGCCCCCATCCTGAAACTAAGCAGGGGCCCCCAGCCACCAGTCATCTAATTAGTACACAAAAGACACTCATCACTCCAGAGGTTTCAAGGATCTTAGGAGCTGTATGTATGGAAATGAGAACCAAATATATATTTTACAATATCACAGGGAGGAAGAGTTTTCTCTTTTTTCAGTACATGGAATCCACTCAGGGTAACTTTTAAAAATATATATATACTACATGCTTTATTAGCTTAAACAATTTATCTGACAACCTTAAAAAACTATTTTTGTTCCCAGTGTTTCTGTGGGCTGCTTTTTTTGTTGGGGGGGGGAGGGATGGCATTATAGACTTTCTTTTTTTAGAGCAGTTTTACATTCATGGCAAAACTGAGTGGAAGGTAGCCCTACACCCCTACCCCCACCCATGACAGCCTCCCGTCTGTCAACATCCCTCCCCAGAGTGGTGCATTTGTTACAATCTACATTTGTTAGGAACCTACCAGCACCTCATTATCGCCCAAAGTTCACAGCTTACAGCAGGGTTCACTCTTGGTGGTGAGCATTCTATGGATTTTGACAAATGTATAATGACATAGCATCATACAGAATCCTTTCACTGCCCTAGAACTCCTCCATGCCCAGCCTGTTCATCTCTCCCTCCCCTCTAGCCACGATGGGAAATAAACCTTTGCCTTTCTCATTCTTCTCCACACCTAGGATGTCTAGTGTCCCCCAAGGTCTGTCCTAGTGTCTGGGCTGCATTCCCAACCCTGCCCCACCCTGCAGATGGGCCTGGTTCATGCTAATGTGTGAACGACTAATGGCCCTCAAAATGTAGCCTAGGCGCTCTAGTTTTGAAAAAGGGGGCTAGTGGACCCCCCTCCATCTCTTGAATAGGGGGACTCTCAGGGAGTACCAGAAAGTGCTGAGAAGAGGGTCACCACCCACCAGACACATGTCCCCAAGGGTGTCTTCTGTTTTTCCTTTCTCCCTTCCTTTCCTTCAGAGTATATACATTATTTCAAAATTACAAAATTTGTTTTCTCAGAATGTTTCCCCTGGCAGCAATCCCTGGGCCAGAATGTATGTGGGTGGTGAGTGGGGCAGAGGTATCTGTAATTTAGAGTTTGCATATGTTATCAGTTAGAACCTCAGAGAGAGACATTTCAGTTCTCACTTTGCAGGTGTCTAACAAGAGGCTGATTTCATCTTTTTTGTGGTCACAATATTAGCATTATCCCGTGGAAAAAAAATCCTCTCAGCCTTTCTAGGATATGCAATAAACACTTCCAATACTATCTAAAAAGTGGGTGTAAAATAACTTTTCGTAACAAAACAAATCATCTGGTAACATAAGAAAAGGATTAGCAATAGACTTTGCTGAAATTCCAACTGCTTCTCCTCCCTGCAGTCCCATCTTTGCGGAGATAAAGATTACGGTTGCTAAGGAAACAGGACCAGAGAGAAAGAGAGAGAGAAACTTTGTCTCATTTGGTTTCCCCAGGACTCTCAAAGCAAGCTGGGTTATAAGCAGAGCTGGACAAGATTATGGTAGATTTATAATTTACTTAGTCAAATTGCTTTTAATTCGGTCATGCCTCAATGTACATTTTTTTCCTCTGAAAGTTAGGTCTTGCACCTAGTTGTCCAATGTCTGACAAATAACAGAGCTTTAAAATTCATTGTCAATGATTAAATTCAAATGCAGGACAGATGGCTGAGTCTGGGTATGTGTCAGACAGGCAAAGCACTTAAGATTTGTGACAGGCAAGACCAAGAATTAACCGCTAAGTTTTTGCATTTATTCATACATTCATGTGCACCCTGAATATGGCTATAAAACTTATTTAAGTGTTCTCACTTTATTCAAAATATTCCCAAACAAACCAACTGTTCTCCTTTTGGCAAACCAGATGCCCTAATCTCAACCCCATTAACTCAAAATTCATTTTTCTCATGCTGTATGTATGGTGTACATTTCATTTACTCAGACATTCAGGATGACAACAACCACCTTTTGAAAACCCAGCTTGCCCAGAACCCACAATGTTGGTCCCCACTTCATTTTTGTGAACCTTTTTATTGAAATATTTAATTATTTTATTGAACACACATTTGTGTATGGAAATAAACAATGACCAACCAAACAAGAACAAGCAAAGGCTATTTATTCAGAGCTTGCTATAGCAAGGGAGTCAGCCGCTGCCTTGCATTTTAGCAGAGACTGAAAGGAAGATAGAGAAGAGGGAAAGCTTTGTGGTGGGGAAAGAAGGGAAGGCTTCCGGTTTGATGGCTGGAGGCTGTTGGCTAAATGTGGTGTCCTGTGGTGATGGGGTAGGGGTACGATCTTAGAAACAAGGACAAAATTACGGAAGCAGTTAATCAAGTTATTATCAATCATGTCCTGGCCATCTGGGACTCAGTGTTCAGGGGTTAGTATTTGACTTTCTGGACTAGTTCCTAGAGATAGTGGTCTGACTCCCTCCAAGTCTGACTTACAACACCAGGCTGGCTTCCTGGGCTGATGACTATAGGTAACGTGTCACTTTCCTGGGCTGGTTGCTGCAGACTATGGTCAGAGCTCCATTTTCACATATGGTCTGGCCATGATCTGTTTGTATATTCAGTCACTCAGTCAACATTTTACAAACAGAGAAGTACAAAAAGTGTCAGTGTACAGCTCAGTGAATTTAAGTATAACAACCAACCAGGGGGTGCCCGTTTATTTTGAAATTCTCTACAATGTTATCCACAGAAGCCAGTTGGCAAGGAACATTTTGAGTCTCCGCACAGACTCCTTCCTTTGGCTTCTTCTGTGCTCGTGTCTGGGCCGGGGCTCACTGGCTGCAGGCTCCTCGGACCCTCTCACAAACACGGTGGACCCAGGCAGCCCTGGGCTTCCCACGGTCAGGAGCCCCGTGAGTCGCCTTCCTCCACATTCCTGGACCTGGAGGAGCAGCCAGAGTGTGCCTTGAAATCCAGCTTCACCACTCTCTTGGGCGAGTTATATAATCTCTCAAAACCTGTTTCTTCATCTAGGAAATGGGAGTAATAATAGTGCTTGCTCCCAGAGGGTTGCTGCGAGGATGAGCAAGGCAAGAAATATGCAAATGCTTAACCCAAGCCCTGGCACAGAATAAACACTCAGACTCACATTCATTTGTGTGTTGTTCCCAATGGTGTTTTAAAATGATTACTGAGAACCTACTATGTGCCGGGCACTGAGCTCGGCACCTCTTAAATTTCTTATCTTATTAAAATTTCCTATTAGAAAGAGTGTTAGTCTTGTTTATTTCACAGATGAAGGAATGAAGCCTCAGAGATGTTAAGACGCCTCCCTAGACTTTGCTAAATTTGTCATGAAGATTAGAGATGACTGTAACGCACGTCCTTAGCATGATCCTCAGCGCATCATAGTCACCCAATAAATGAGGCCATTGTTCACAATGACTCTTTGATTATTCCCCATACTAGGTAAATCCATGTCCTGCAATGGATAATCTATGTTGTTGCCCATCCAGTGTCTGTTTTCCCTTTTTTTCCTTACAAACAAAATCGCATTACTGAGTGGGGTGGCAATCTGCCCAGATCAAAGTACTTCCCTCCTGGCCTCTCTTAAAGCTTGGAAAGTTCACATGACCTAGTTCTGGCCACTGAGAGATAAGTGCAAGTCTCCCAGGTGAGCCTTTTGGGTAAACTATTACTATTCCAAGAAAAAGGGAGAGTGTCCTCCGGCATGTGCCCTTTCCCCTGTGTCTGCCCCCAGCTTTGCAGCCTGGTAAGCGATGCGATGCCACGCAGTACAGCCTCCACCTGCGAGCTTGAGGACCAAGGTCCAAGAGTAGGATGGCAGAGCAAAAACAGAACAGCCCCAGACCACTGGCCACCTTGTAGGGGGGCTGTCCCAGCCCTGGACTGCCAACCTCCTAGTAGTTTCCCTACTGTGGCCAGATGTTTATTACATGCAGCCGAAGGTAATCCAAACTGACACAGCCACCATTTGGGGTGATCTGAATGTCTGAATGAAATTTCCAAATGAATGAAAATTAAGAATTTGAAGTATCTCTTAAGTCTATCTACATGTCCCAATTGAGATGATAAAAACTCCAGAAAATGAAAGTTCTGTTCACAATCATGTCTACAGGAATCATTCTCAATCCTTCTAGGGATTAACATCAAGACTTTTTCTGAGAGTCCAAATCCCCCATCTGTCGACTCCTCACTGCTAACGTTCCCTTCTTTCATCATGTGGTGTCATACATATGATGTCATCAACAGGGTTTCCATGGGTCCTCGGCACCGTGCACTTGGAATCCGAGCACTCAGACACTTGTTCCCCAAGGCTTGGCTCTAGACCAGCCTCACGCAGCATGGAACCAACTGATCCTTCTGTCAAACCCAAGGCATCTGCTCTGGCATCTTGGTCAAAGTCCAAAGGCTGTAATTGCATTATGCCTACTTGTGAGCTCTCCTAGAGTCCCAATTAGGTAGTATTTATTTTCCATCCAGAAAAGATTATGCCCAACATTGCTCTGCACACTAAAACAATGAGGGGTCTGACCCAAGTGGTGAAAGGAGCAGCTCAGTGTGACACAAAGCCATCTTGAGGTGGGGACAGGAGGCTTCATTTGGCTTCACGGGGCAGGGCCAGCAAGGACAGCTGTCAACTTGGAAGCCAAGCGTACCTGAGGGGTTAAACTTGTGCTTTTTCTGTGCCGACAGAGAAATAATATGCATATATTTCCACTTACTTTAAAAGATTTCTAAAGCAGATGTCAGCAGATGAAAAGAGGCTTGAACTCCAGCCCCTTCTCTAACAGCTTTCTATCAAAATATAACCCATATAAGGATTTCAAAACTAAATTCATTCTAATATAGAGTATGCTATCTTAATATCATGTTATGTGACTTTTTATATCCCAAGCTATGAATAAATCCATAGATGAGGTGTTTCGCTTTGCTTAAAGAGATGCTCTAAAGGTCAAAAGTTTTATTTAATGTGCAAAATGACTTTAATAAACGTATGTGACTAAATGGTGAAATAAAGCACATTCAGAAAATATTTGAAATGATCTTCCTTCGATTAAACAAGGCACAAGTTTACAGTGCTGCCTGAAATTACGGAGTAGTCAAATAAAGACGAGACCCCACACACAATGAAGAGAAAATCTCTAATAATTTATTGACCTTCAGTTTCACATTGTGAAAAAAAAATAACAGTTTTACAAAACCTCAAAAATGTAGTAGTAGCAAACAAGTACACACGAACATGAACATTTTACTTCAACTTATACAGTTTTGTACGTGAACCACATATTCAACAGCCAAGAGAGGGATATTATGCAGCTCTAATCACTCTTATTCAGACAGGTGTCAAGCCCAGAGAAAAGGGGCTACACAATTATACCA
This sequence comes from Lemur catta, assembly GCF_020740605.2. Classification (NCBI taxonomy): domain Eukaryota; kingdom Metazoa; phylum Chordata; class Mammalia; order Primates; family Lemuridae; genus Lemur; species Lemur catta. The sequence continues at coordinate 47,251,648 of NC_059139.1, forward strand.
GAAGTGGAAGGCTGCCCTTTGTTGTCTGTTTCTACAGCAACCAGTCCACAAAATAAGAAGAACCTTCTCTGTCTTATGCCAAGGTTTTTGTGTGTACTGTGCTGTGAATTGTATTTGCTTCAAAGTGTGGGACGTTTCACAGGGTGAGAATGGTCAAGTAGTGAGACCAAATGCCTGCATCAATTCAAAGAGCAGGAGTCCAGAAAGTTCCCTGCAGGCTGGGGGCCCACCCTTACCGAGGCTCCCTCTGGCTCACACAAAGTAATTAATAGAGGATTCAAGGACAGACCACAACTTTGAAACAGCTGCAGAAAATTCATCCTGCTTTCAGAAGCCATGCAATGACACATACATCTCTTGGCAGATTTGCATCATAAACTACAGAGCTGTAACTGCTACAATATAACCACACCGACTATGCCGCCAGGGTACAATTAGACATTTGCATTGCTTAAAACACATCTAGGAATCAGGGACTGACTGCTGGAAAGTATTGTGATTCTTTTCTTCCAACAGCTCATTTTATTTTGGTCCAACGATAGCGCACTTATTCATGGCATGGACGGACAAGTACAATTAGTCTAAAGTACTAAGGTGGAGAGAAATGTTAAGGATTTATCTGTCATTAGACAATGCAAATGAACTCATGATGTGAAAGGTTATCAGTCTTAACCCTATTTTCTAAAATACAGCAATGTGAGAAACATCCACGAAAGCAGTTCGAGTTGCAAACTCTGGTCTTCCCCCACACCTCTGAGGAAGCACCTATTTGAGACTAGCACTAACACCTACCACAGCACATGCTTAGTAAACAAGCACTCCAACTAGCAAAGAATGTATTCACAACAGATTCCAAATTCCACCGGAAAATCTCTCAACAGGGGCCACTGCTAACAATTCTTTGATGTTTTGTGGCCAAATGTGTCACTTGTGCACCAAAGAGTTCTTTATTTTTTAAGAGATTTACCTAAGGGTGAGCACTGAAGTATACATTGTACCAATGTGAATATTGTCTTGGAGAACTTCTAGCACTTGCTAAATTGTTTAGCAAGAACAGACAACAATGAGTCTAGGTCAAGCAAATCTGATCAGTGAGTTAATTTACATCTGTGATGTTTCAGTTTTCCCCATTAGCTGTGGTTACGGCAAAGCATTCTTATAGGGTAATAAATAGATAAATAAATAAACTTCGGACAATGCCTTTACCTGTACTCTATATACAGAACTAGTCCATAGAATTCTCCAGGATTTCAGGATACTACACAAAGGAAAAACAAAACTGTAAAGCAATTTGGTCCTTTCCAAATTTCAGCAGCTGAGACTGAATTAGGTGAATCAGATGGGAGGTGGGAAAAGGACAGAAAACCTCCCCTCGCCCCATCAACATGCCCTTACCCCATGAAACCCCATTAAAAGATGATGAGTCTAAGATTAAAAGCGATCTTCATGGTTTCTCTATCTCTAGGATGCAATTTAAGTTTGTTTTGTAATCCTTCCCTGTCTTGACATTGAAAAACTCCACCCCGCACCCCAACCCACCCTCCAGTTATACTCCAAATTGTAGCTCAAAAGTTTTCATTTTTGTGCAGCAAAGCACATCACCAGCCACAAAATGTGCAAAACATACAGCCATTCACGCACGTCCATACATGTGAAGACAACTGTAAGCATTGTTTCAGCATGCAGGCATCAAACAATAAATAGCTAAATCTATTAACAAATTTGTTAACAGCCAAGGGAAAAGTTTAAAGTCACTCATAAATAGAAAAGAACATCTACCAAACGGCTACCAACAATGTCCCTCCCCATTGTTCAGAAATCTTCCCGGGGAATACACCCCTTAGAGATGAGCCGAGAGTCCAGGGGTCCTCATTCTGCAGCCAGCCCAGCCAGCTTCCCTCCTGGACCCACGGTTGGGCTTTGAATCTCCAGCAGCAGCTGGCATGGAGACTTCAAGCTCGCTCCTCAGAGAGAGGTGACAACCATTTCAAATGTTACACATAAATGGCAGAGCCCATGGAAATCAAATGCTCAATATGGTACAGCAAGGGAAAAGGTCCAGCTCTTCTCTCCCTTTGAGAGGCTGATTCACGCTGACATTAATCCACAATTACAAGACAAGGACTAGATCACAGGTTCACTCATTGATATTTAAACCGTGTGCTACTTGCACTGAATATCCCACCCCACCCCCCTCCTTCATGTCCAGTTAGAGAATTTACAAGGTGCAGCGAGTTTTGCAGCAACTTCTTTTCCTTTTTTTTTCTTTCTCTTCATTAAACTTGGCCTTTCCAAGATAGAAATCTCACATTGTCTTGCCAAGTGATGGAATGACCTAAAATAGAAGGAAAAGAAAAACAAAACAAAACAAAACAAAGAAGCATGAAGGATTTGTGTGATGCCATAGTTTTAAGATTTTTGTAAGGAGCCACAAAATTTTTTTTAAAAAATTAAACTTGGGACAGAGCTGGGCAATATCGCTTCTAAAGGTCTTAATTACATGTTCAGTAGGAACCGTGCAAAGATATTTAAAGTGTTTGCCTTAAATGCACACACATGCATGCATGCATCCATGCAGATGGCTGGCCTGACAAAAACTGTGGTGTCCAAAGAAGGACCTTCACTTCTTTCCTAAACATACGAATGTTCAAATTCAAAACTATATGTCTAGGTGCTATGAGTTGCCATCTTCTGCTTCCAACATTTATAAAATTCCTTTCTGTGGTTAAACAGAGCCACTGTAAAGTACTAGAGGTCAAAAGAAGGAGATTCCTGAAGATTCCAGACTAAACCTATACTCCATATAGAAGGCAGACATATTAATCATTTTATTGAAATGCATCTCTGCTGTTCATTATGGCAGAAAGCAGTCTCACTTCCTTTCACGTGACAACATATCAGGCCTCAACAGCCCAAGCAAAGTTCATTCAGTCCACACTTAGGAGACAACAGCTATGGTATGCCAGTGAATGTAAATTCAAAGTACCATAGCCACGAAACCTGCAATCTTCATAGGAACTGGTATTTCTTGCACTACTCACCTTTCCCATTTATTTACTGCTGATTTCATATGGGGAACTTTTGCAGAGTTCTGTGTTCCTATTGCTATAACTCTTAAGTATAGGCAAAGGGAATTCTGGAGGGACCACTCATTACTTGCAACGAATTCTTCTCCCTTTGCTTTTATGTGTTCAGAAGTCTGATTCATTTCATTAGTTGTTTCTTTTGGCTGTTTCACAACAGTGATTCAAGCTTTCAAGGCATTCCTTAGACTACAGTATTTATCCCCCACCCCCACCTCCTTGTTACCTACATATCAACATTAGGCCAAAAGAATGCATCTTGTCATAATATAAAGTTTCAAGACATTGCATACTCAAACAAGAAAAAAAAAGAACACATACCACAGGAAAAAAAGCAGAAGAAACAAAGCAAATCAAAATCTAAGTGCCCTCAGTGCCACACAGCTCCATGAAAATAGAGGATAATCAAAGTAATTTCCTTCTTGTGCCTCCCACCCACTGACAGAGCAGCAGGAGACAGTTAAAATTTCCTTAGTGGATGAGCTCTTAGATCTAGGGAAACTTTTTGTTAACACTGAATTCATTCAGCTAGCACTTACATTTGGAGAGCAGAGGACTGAGGCCTGCCCAGCACCTCTTTAAGGCACCCCATCCAGCTCAAATGTTTTAGCACTATCTTGTGTGCAATAAACTTCAGAAATTTAAACCAACAGTCTCCCTGTCAGAGACTGAAAGAGTGGCTTTGATCATGCGCTTACGCTTATGATGCCCTTTAAAAGCAGCAAACCTGGCCTTGTCAAATTTAGTTTTTATGTGCTTGACTCTCTGGCTGGTAGCACCAAGGGTGAAGAGGATGTTGTTTCACATATAAACTAACACTTTACTAGCTCGGTTTCCCAGGGACCGGAAGACTGTGATTCGTTTCAAATACCCAGGATACCCTGCATTCAAGTGTTTGCCACTCACTCTGGGCTGGAAAAGGTGAAACTAAAAATGAAGTATAAAGATGACAAGCAGATAATAGTCAAAGAAACCTGATTTGCTACCACACACAAAGCTGATTCCACTGCTGTATCTCAGAGCAAGTTAGGATCTAAATTAAAGGGAGGAAAGAAAACTAAGAGTATTGAACACTTAATATAAGCCAAGAACTGGGCGAGCTATTTTCACCTCTTCCCCCCACCCCCATTTATCAATTTATCCTAGTATAAACTGTGACAGATCTTAGGAGACTTATAGCTCAAACCACTCATTTGACAGAGAAGCAATCTAAACTCTAGAAAGCTCTAGAACTTAACCTAGGACCAGAACACACATGTGGTCTCTCTCCTCTTTCTGCCTCAATTTCCTTACCTTGCTCCAAGGCTGCCGGCAAGTCTACCCATTACCATTTTGATGTACCACCACTGCGTTGGCAATGTTTATGGCTCTTCTGTGCAAATATAGTCAATTCTGGACTAACACCCAACTAAGTGTGCTGTTAATTAATGCTTTTGCCTAGGAGGTTCTTTAAACCTGCTTTAGAGGTGAGTCATGCATTCATACTGCAAATGAAATAACCACTTTCAGAGAATTTGTTTATTCAGGATTACTGAGATGCCAGCAAGGCTGCAAAAACCAGTTTGGTGTGGGATGCTATTTGCCCAGTCGCTTCCCAGAGGAGGTATCTGACGGTTCCTGCTCCTTTGAAGGAGTTTCATTCCAAGGAAGCATGACATTACCAACAACTCTGCTAACCGTAACAGGCTGGAGGAGATAACTGAAGAGGTGAAAGAAAGACATGAAATGTGAAAGTGAGGCCAATTTTAATGAGGCTCCTAAATGAGGGGTAGGAGATAGAAAAAGAAAAGACAAATGAGATGAAACCCTTCTTTGCTTAGCTTGAACTACCCCTCGATTTCCTTTTCTCCCTTTGAAGTCCCCTTCAAAGGTGTGAAACTTCCTAGGGAAAACAGCCAAAAGTTTCCAAGTAATGAGTTAGTTTTCATGGCAATTCCTCCAAAGCAGTTATTTTCTTCTCTTACTGTTAGTAATAAGCCCATGAATCACCAAAACAAATCAACACGTTCCGTGTGCTCTGTGCTTAAGCCATTCCTGAGGCCGACCCTAAGAACGCTTAATAGCAGCAAAGTGGCCATGAGCACTGCAAACTCTGAACTGCATAGACCTATTAATTATTTGGGCCAAGAGTATTATATACTCTTAAGTACACAGACAACCACTATGCACTCAGATATAAGACACAGAAACACAACTTTTGTTAGCCCTGACAATAGGGTCAGCTAGACTGATGATTAACTCTGAAAAGCAGCAGTGAGGGCAGTTTAGGTGGCTTGATATATCTGTACATCAAATTTATACAATACAGCTATACTCTTTTACAAGGACAAACCTAAATTCCCCTTGAAATTTAATAAATGCCCTAAAAGGGGCTCTTTTTGTTTGGGGGGGGACATTTTAAATAAGCTAATAAGTAATTTTGGAGACAATAAACAAAGAATGATTGGGGCAATGAATTATTTAAACTCTATTCATTCCAAAAAAGATTTAAGGAGGCAAAAATTTAAGTATCAACAAAGTATCACCCAAGATGATACCAACATGAAGCTCAATTTTACCAAGTGGCAGTTCAGTGTGATGCTCAAGTGCTTACACTCTGGAGCCGCACTGCCTAGGCTGACTTCCTGACCAACTCTACCATGTACTAAGCTCTTCAACCTTGGGCAACTTACCTAGCTTCTGTCTGCACCAGGTTTTTTTGACAACATTTTTTTTTTTTTTTTTTAAGACTCAGGGTCTTGCTCTGTCACCCAGGCTGGAGTGCAGTGGTGCAATCAATACTCACTGTAACCTCGAATTCCTGGGTTTAAGCCTTTCTGCCTTAGCCTCCTGAGTAGCTAGGACTACAAGACTGCACCACTGCACCTGGCTAGTTTTTGATTTTTTGTAGAGACAGTGTCTCGCTATGTTGCCCGGGCTGGTCTCAAACTTCTTGCCTCAAGTGCTCCTCCCATCTTGGCCTCAAAGTGCTGGGATTACAGACGTGAGCCACCGTGCCCAGCCAGGGGTTTTCTTCTATAGAATGAAGCTAGTAATAATATCCCACGGGGTGGTTGTGACGATCAAATGAGATGATCCATGTGAAACACACAGCACCGCTCCAGGCACACAGTGAGGGCTCAATCAACATCAGCTGGTATTATTAACAGAGGTCAGGGAGGCTCAACCTAGTTGTTTATTGGAATCACCGGAAAACTTTCTAAAAATAATGGCCCCACTCGGACCAAATGAAACAAAGTCTCTGGGATGGTCAGGTTTTGAAAAGCTCTTCAGGAGATTCTGAGGCTCTCTTCTGAGATTCTGAAGTAAAAGCTGAGAACCACTGGCTTATGCGATGGGGAGCTGCACCTGTGGTCAACACAAGCATTTAGGCTCTGAGATGCCCAGTCTCTTACGTTTACGGCTTTTGTATTACTTCTGCAGCATGTGATCTACGCACTGTGCCTCATTCCACACACCGAACTTTTGCAACTAGCCTAATCATACGCATACTTACATCCACAGCTAAACTCACTTCTTACCTCATGCTCACTTTCTTTAGGACCCACTGCCTTTAAGAAGGCAGATGTTTCCAGGTGCTGACAAACGCAGTGGGGATCAGTGAGTATGGGACTGTGGTTATGCTGTTCCACACGTCCAGCGTTGGATCGTAGCAGTCTAAAGTCTTGCATCGCTGAATGCCGAAGTATCCTCCAACCACGTAGAGTTTGTTTCCGGAGGCCACAGCGTGACAGCTCATGCGCTTTGCCGTCACGTCTCCCACCTTGGTCCACTGGTAAGTTTCACTGTTGAATTTATAAGCAGAGCAGGCGGAGAACTCTGTGTCTCCCCCCATAATAAAAATCTGGTTGCCCAGCACAGCTGCTGCTGTGTAACGCCAGGGCTGGGGACAGGTGGCTGGTACGGTCCACCTGTTTTCACACTGATCATAACACTGAACCTTGGGGAGCTTGTCGTGACTGACGCTGGTACCTCCGAAAGCAAACAGCTTGAGTTTGGCACTCACTACTGCAGCGTTGCTAACGCCTTCTCGGAGTGGGGCCACCATGGTCCATTTGTTGGTTGTGGGGTCGTAATGTTCTACCTGCTTTAGCGAGACCGAGGGGGAGGCCGGGAGGCAGCCAGTTGCAGCTGTGTGCCCCCCAACCACGTACAGGCAGTGCTTCAGTTCGGCAGAGCCATGGCCAAACCTGGCCACCAGCATGGGGGCAGCTTTGGACCACTCCTCATGCAGGGTATCATAGACCCATACATCTTTTGAGACCCCATTTTCAGACCCTCGCCCCCCAGTGATGTATACTTTGCAGCCAATTGCACATGCACTGAACTCTTTTCTTGGGCTGGGAATGTCGGCCTTGGGAATGATTTCTTTGGCCTTCTGGTCTACCAGATACAGCTTGTCACACATGAAAGTCTGTCCACCCAGGAGGAAGAGGGCATGGCCGGTTTTCCTAGGCCGGGCACAGAGGCTGGTCACCACACCGTCATTCTGCAGGATTTTCAGTTTGCACCTGATGGCTTCTTCCACGATTTCCTTACTCTTTCTCTGCTTGGTGATGAGCTCCTCCATGGCCACATTCTCCATGAGATAGATGGCTGGCAGGAGCGCCAGCCTCACTGTCTGCAACAGTTCTGGGAGGTGACAATAGCGCTTCTTCAGGTCGTAGCTGATCCAGTTAATTGCAGACTCGTACACGAGCCTTTCATCTTCTGTCTCCAGCTCTTCACTGGACAAGAGCTGCACTACCATGTCCTGGGGCAGCTGGAGGAAATCTTCATTCTTCCTGATGGTTTGGAAGTTGCTGAGACACATTCTCCAGGAGAGTTCATACAGCTTGGTGCACTGATGCGCGTCTGACAGCAGCAGCATGCCCAGGCAGTTGGTGGGATGCAGGTTCTTTTCCAGGAACTCTGCACATGCATCCCGGATGTCTTGAAACTCCAGCATGTCACCAGCTTCCAGGAGCGACTCTGCGTTTTCTTCATTGATGATGACCCGTGAGGAGTATGCATAGTCAAGAAGCAGCTCCAAGACTTCTGGGTGGATGGAATTGTCGAAGTTGACTTCGCTGTCCTGGCTCTCTTTCAGGCCGCCACTGAACATGGCCTCAAAGTAGCGGCTGCAGGCAGCCAGCACTGCCCGGTGGCAAGGGAAGGTCCTATTTCCGGCATGGAGAAGGACGTCGGTGAAGAGACGCTGCTGGCGTAAAAGGTTCAAGTGAGTGAGGACGCTGTCCGCATAGGAGGACTTGTGAAACAGATAGATGTTGATGGAGCCGCTGCTGGCCCTGGACTTGCGGTTCTCATGCACGCTGACCGACATTTTGTTTCCACTCCTAAAAACAAAACAAAACAAAACTATTGAAGGTGATGCTCCTGATGTTCAAAAGAGCAGATCAAAAGCAACAAGAGCTTTGGACAAAGACAACAGAGCACTTTGTTGCTGGCCCTGTTGCCTACTGTTCTGAATGGCGTGTGGCCATTCTAGTACAAAGCCAGAGACAACTACCTGCAAGGAAAGACATGCATTGTAATATTGTTGAGCTATTTGAACTATACACTGTTAAAAAAAAAAAAAAAAGAAAAAAAGAAAAGAAAAAAAATCACTGCTTAAAAGCAGGTTCATCTTGGAAAACCTGATTACCAACTTTCAGGACATTGAAGCCCTTGAGAACGTAAGCCAGCAAAAGTCTCATTCTCACAGCTCCCTGTGCTCTAGTCCAGCTGATTCACTGCAGGCCACTTAAAATGCCAGGCCTCCTGCTCTCGTAATGCCAGGATGGGCACCAGCTTTCATGCTCCATGCAACATAAAGCCATGTGTAAAACAAACACCTACTAATTAATTCCATTAAGAATTCCTTTGGTAAGATCCAATCTCCCTGCACATACAGCAAATGGGAAATGTACGGCCAACTTCTGAATGATCAGACCTTTACTTAAATGTTACAGATAATTTCTAACCAGATACCCCTATCATTAAAGAGTTCTAAAAGCATCCCAATATAAACATTACCATATATTGATCATCACAGAATGGATTCTGGCCACAATCAGCAACCATCTTTCTTGCTCTGGACAACTTCCAAAGTGAGGATTTGGCACATTAAAGGAAGAATATTTTGAGTAGCATACTCATGACTGCTGTTTTTCTGTTCTTCCTGCTTTGTACCAATTCTTGGAAAACCAGTTGCAAGAACAAAGGATCTATCCACCCCGCTCTTTTGATTAAATAGTGCATCACCAGGACCATTCCTACGTACCTGCAAATGCTGGCACCTGCATGTAGGGAATTCAAATTGCAAACATTGCTTCATTTAAATAAAAAAATACACACGTATGTGTGTGTATTTTGTCAGCCACTGTTAACTTGGGGCCACACTAGAATTTATTTGCTGACTGAAGCGCTTTGCTCAATATCCAAATTGAAATTATAACTGAATCTATTGCTGTCTTTTGGCTTTCTTCAGTAAGAAAACTGTAAGGTAAAAATATAGGAAATGCCTATCTATCTTCAAAAAGTGAATCACATCCCCCCCCCTTTACACTACTCCTCTGTTACTTCAAAGGAATAAAGCCCTCAAGAAGCTGCCTGTCTAAGGCTTCCTAGGGAAGCTGTTTATCCCACTGTTTATGCCCAGAAGGTAAACTATGTGGCTGGTCACAGTATCTGTTCCGAACAGAGAACAGCCAGTCCTCACAGCACAGCTGAAACCCTCTGTGTTTCCTTCAGCCATTCAGATGTTTATTTTTAAATTTATATTCCAGGAATTATCAATACCTACAAATGAATGATTTACCACAGATGCATGGGCAAAAATACTAGACTGCTCCTCCCCAGCCAGCTGTGAGACCCACTGTGAGACTTGGCACAGAAGACAACAAAGACAGGGGCATGACATGCCTTTATACACACACCAGCCTCATACCATTAGGTGATGCAACTTGTTTTCCTTTATTTTTGGAATGTAACTTTTCATTATGAGTAAACATGGCTTAGTGGAAGAAAGTAAGTAACAAAGTCCTAGACTTTACAAAGCACCCAGAGGTCTCCATAGAGATTCGGGATACGAAAAATGCTAAGGAGGCAAGCCACACCCCACCTCAATCTAAGCCTCTACCGTCTAGTGCATTCTAACCCATGCCCAGTGCTCTAGAGAATGACCTATAGGAACCTATGTGAATGCACCAGGTTTCCAAAGTGTTAAAACGTTTACTAGCATCCTTGATGCTCCACCACTGTAGTGGTCATTTGAATTAGAACATGCAATCTGAAGTATCTGCATGAAGATTTAAGCCAAAATCTCAAAAGGTTGTCTAAATACTCCCATGAAGCTGCCTCCCCTAAGGGCTAACAGCAAACGCTGCCCTGACTGAAGAACCAGGCTCCCTGCAACTGGGTGCATAAGCATGGAAGTGCTTGCACATAGAGCTGGAATCACGTTGGGACCAGAACACATTTCCCTGAACAATGGATTCTTCATAGTGTAAAACAACATTCACAACCAGACGCACACTTAAGAAAACAATTTGTTTAGAACACTTTAGGATATAGGATCTGCATCTCTCTGCATCCAGTGTTTATGCTTCTGTATTTTCTAGGTTGGCCTAAAAAGCCAGAAGGAAGAGCCTAGCCTGTCATCTTGGGTACCATCCAGACGGAAAACCATCTAACATTCTTGCAGCAATGTTTGATTAAAATAAAAAGTAAACTTGAAGACTCAAGGGAAATGACTTGCTTTCTGGTTTAAAATTATGCAAACATCAAAATATCAGCAGAAACCATTTATACAGTCACTTAAAACACACCTTCAATATAAAATGAATCATCCTTCCGGCATTTTTAAGCCCCTAGAGAAATAACATTTGCATGCCAAGTAAGTGGCCAAGAAAATGTACACATATACTTAACCCGTGTCTGCAGAGAAGACAGAGAAAAGGGCTGCTATTACTGTGAACATCAAAAGGGCTTCCAGTTACAGTAACTTCAGTTCACTTAATGCTCCTTAAACAGGCTTCCTGCCTCCAATACTTTGTGCACTGTCAAGGCTCTCCAGGTTTTGAACCTGATCTCAATCCAACCAAAAGAGAAACTAGGCAGACTTTCTTGGCCATTTACATTATTGATAACAATGGAACATTATAAATATCCTGTTAACAAAAATAGCTTTTTGTCATAGGGTCCTTTATAACAGTTGCAACGCTATTTAACACGTTGGCCATGCCTGTGAGGATGACACCAAATTGCATGTCGAACAACTTCAATGCTTTATCTCCACCCCGCCCACCAATTCCTATCCTTTGAAACTAATAATGTTACTCTACAGGCCAAACACTTGCACTGAGAAGAAAACTAGTTTTTCAGAAATCAGTTTTCATTCATTCCCTACAGACATTGCCGCCGCAGTGAATGTGCTCGGACGCGGGGTGTCCGTGCATGGCCCCAACTCTTCTCCGAACCGGGTAGGGTGCAACGTGGGTCAACGATTCCGCACGCTTTGCCCTGGAGGCTGCAGGGAGCGATGCAACGCGACATTCAGCCCCAGGAAAGAGCCGCTTTCCGTGGAGGAGGGAGGCCGGCTGTATCCCTAGCCCGGCTCCTCGCTCCCCCCCTAGCTCTCCCCGGCGGTAGCGCCGCCGAGGGGAAGCCGGTCGGCCCCTCCGGCGACGCCGGACTCCTGCTTGCTGTGGGAGGACAGCGACGGACCCCGAGATCTCCGCACCGAGAACAGCTCCCCCTGGCCCAAGTCGGAGCTCTCGGCTGCCCCGAGCACGCTCACCCCTAACGAACACACCCTCGCAGCCAAAGTAGCCCCTGAAACCCGCAGCGCCCGCAACAGGTCGGGCGGCCGGAGGAACTTACAGCTGTGGCGACCGGCCTCAGCGCACAAGCGGCGGGGTTCTTGCCTCGGTCACGGGCAGCGAGGCGACGAAGCGGGCGTCTGAGCCCGGGGAAGCGGCGGCGATCGCTCGGGCGAAAGGAGCGCCCAAGGGGCGCCTGCGGGGGAGAGGACCGCGCCCGGGGCGCTGGCGGTTCGCCTCGGCCTCTCAGTCCCCACGCCGCGGACCCTGTGCCCAAAGCCCCGCGGAGCGTCTCCCGGAGCGCGGGCAGAGCGAGCCTGCGAGCGCCGGCGCCGCGGAAGGAGGCGGGCTGTGCACTCGGGGGAGGGAGCTGGGAAGCGCCGTGCGCGCCGCGGCCGCTGGGCGTCTGGACTCGGTCTCCGCAGCGCCACCGCCGCACCGCCTCCTCTCCGGCTGCCGGAGCAGTCTGCGCCCGGCCGCCGCGCGCCCCGCTATAAGCGGCGGCTGGAGGGGAGGGGGCGCGTATGCAAAGAGACTGACACCGGGGGAGGGAGGAAGCGCATTAGCGCGGCCCGCGGTGTAGGAGGAGGAAGGGGAGGAGGAGGAGTGGGAGGAGGAGAGGAGCTGGGGAAGAGCGTGTCGGGGGAGTTAATCGGGAGAGGAAGCGGGGGAGGGGGGCTGCGGGGAGTGCAGAAAGACAAAGCGGACGCGCTCTCCCAGCCACTAGCAGCTGCAACCTCGCGGACTGCGATTAAATTAAGTTTTCCCGGGTCCGAGTGTCTGCGCCTCTCTGGGCCACCCTGGTTAGTGGATAGCCTTGGAACTGAGGGACCACCGCAGGGGAGCGCAGCCCGGGGCTGTGTGCGCCCCGGGATGCCAGAGCCCGCAAGATGCTCTGCAAAGGGTAGCGGGGAGCTAGCTGGGCGTCCGCAGCTCGCGCCCTGGGCGCGCACAGATAGCGCGCTAGGTAGGACGCCCGGCGTGGGGAGGAACAGTGGCAAGGAAGGGGCACAGTTTGGACACCCTGGGAACACAGGTTGAGCAAGCCAGGGCGTGAGGTTTCTCGCTGGCAGGGAGCCAAGCAGACTCGCGCCTCAGGCACTACCCAGTGTCCTCCCTCCCCAGCCCCGGCGGGTGCGGCTCCCGCGGCCGGACTCTGCCCTAAGCCCGGGACGGCAGCCGGGGCGCTCTCCGGCGGGGCGCGCACCACGTGCTTCTCAGCCAATCGCCGCGGCCGCTTGATTCAAAGCGAACTCCTCAAAGAAGCGGCCACGCCGGCCCCTCTCCGTAGCGATAAAGCCTGTATCACCCTCTCGGTCCCGGCCTTCCGGGTTTTTACCGCTCGTGTCAGTTTGGAGTTCAGTAAAGACCTGCCCAACACACACACACACACACACACACACACACACACACACACACACACACACGTGTCAAGCCCCGCATGCCAGCAGAAAAGGGCGATTCGAAAAACAACCTCGCGTGGCGATCGCTATGTACGAATTTCATTTTTGATCTTTGCATTAAAGGCTTGTCTTTCCACTGGGAGCTAAAATGCCTGTTTTTTATTCGGTGTTTGGAATAATAAAGTCTATGAATAAACTGGACGGATTACCGGTCCAGCGCCCTTGTTTTACAGCGAGGAACTGAGACGCAAGGAGATGTGAATTGCCCGACTGGAGGTCACTCAGCAGTGTCCCAGCCCCGCAGCTCCACAGCCAGGGCGCCACCACGGAGTAAACTCCGCCCCGCGCTTCGCCCCCCAGCTTTCTTTAAAACGCTAGGCTCAGAAATGCTTTAAACTTGCTCAGGAGGCTCCACCTGGAGCTTCCAGAGTCCAGACTGCTGAAACCAAGACCGTCGGTGGTTCTTCTTTCTAATCTCACTTTGCTTTACCCAAGTTCCCTCCTGGTATTCGCCCTGAGAAATTTCGCTCCTTGCAGACAAAGAAAGACAGTGCCCTCTGAAGTCCTTTGTTAGCATTAACTCGGCAGCTTCACCACGAGCCTTTAAAAATCTGCTTCGTTTATTTTAATTTTTTTATCCAGAGTCTCTCGCCAAGACCACTTGACAAAGTCTAGAGACTGAACCACAGAGCCCGGGGGAGGTCAGGTTAGAAGAGGGCAAGCAGAACCCAGGTTCTGAAGGAGACATGGATAAAACCAGCGAAGACCAAACACATGGAAACGTTTGGGTCAAAAGCAAGCGTGTTGAATTTGTAGACCAATTGCTAATGTCTTTCACGGTGGGGTAGGTGGGAGCGGTCTGTTTAAATTAAAAGATTTAACATTTTTTTCTCATTAAGAAATACTTCCTTCTTACTTAGGCACTTACCGACTCTACCTAGAACTCTGCCTGGATGACCGACCCTACCTAGAAACGGAATTTGTACATAGCTCAGTTGGCTGGCTGGGGATTTGCCATAGGAAGCCACTGAGCTAGGGACAGGTCATCTGTTTCTGTTACATCTTTATCACCTGGAAACTACAGAGTGTCCTTAACCAAGGGAATAGCAAAGTTCATGTCTCCTTGCAAAGAGCTTTGCTAAGCAGACAGGGCTGAGAAAGGAATGAAATCCTCTGGCCATTGTGTCATCATCCACTGGTGCCATTTTCCTGTATCTTTTCTACCTAATGTTGACACTTTCTATACTTTACAAAAGAAAAAAAAGTTGTAGACTGGAAAATCTTGAAATGTATTCAGTGACCATATACATTTGCTTCATCTGCCTCAGGGAGATAAGCAACACAAGGGAAAAGAAATTAGTTGATGTAGGTTGTAAAAACTGGAAAACATTTTCCTGCTGAAGGACATAGGAAGTAAACATGCATTCTGGGACAGGCATGTGCTACTGATCATCTACAAACTATACACTGGTTTGTTTGAACCAATGTGTGAACGTGTTTGGGCTGTTGGGCAGTTTCTAATGTTTATCTCAACTGAAAATGATTTGCAAGTCAGCATATTTATGATCATAGCAGCTCAAACTGTAATTCCTACAGCATCTCTCAGCCCATCCTAAAGGTAATTTTTATCACCCCACTCACACTAAGAAAAGGTGAGCAAGTCTTGTATCTGTACCAGAAGAAACCTCTAAACAGGGCTGTCATCAAACTGGACAACAATAGACAGAGTAGATATCTGAGTCACGAACAACTCACGAAAGGCTACCCATACTGTATCTGTATTATACAATAGCCAACACCTCATGCAAGACACTAGACCAGTCCTACAGGCTCCTGGGAGCTGGTCTTTGCCTTTGCCTTGTGACATCAAACCAAGGTCTCATTTTTTAATGCTATTAAGAAGCTGTGCCCAAGGCTTTGGGCTTGTTATCTCCCTTAACAATGTTATTTTGTTAGGCTGCAAAATAAGCAGCATGGGGTTAAATGTATTAGCTGCCTTCAAACCTAATTTATCTTCATTCCTTCCTAATTTACACTTGGGCTGAATTAATGAGAATGATTTAATTAACACGGTGCACGATCATGGTACCAGGGACAGGACAGCTCAGGGGATTAGACCAAACAGTGGGCTAAGCAGCTGCCATCCTGCCTCCTGTGGTCTCCCTGGCCTCACCCAAATTCAGACTTGTTCCCTGCTGGTATTCCAAAAGTGCCCTCTTTGTTCTTTGATCTGCTTTCTGAATCTGCATGAGAAAGATGGCATAGCTTTTATTCGTCATGTTTACTCACTAGATGGGGTTCAAGGCCATGCCTTGGAGAGTCAGCTTGGCAGAGGGGCCAACTGCCCACCAAAGATTTGTGTTCCTTGTTCCGTAGTGTTAAGTTCGTGTTGGGAAGTGAATGCCCAGCCAGAGACCACATCTCCTGGCCACACATAAATTGGGATCAACACCTATGGAAGGGAAGAGAGGGCAGCAGGGTGGCCAGAGGAAGAAGTTGAACTGGGATGCAGTCTCAGCTATGCTGAGACCCCGTGGGGATCTCTGGAGCTGAAATGACCTTGCAGAGTTGTCCCCAGCTAAGGGGAGAAGGCCAGGCTTTTAAACAGCTACATCAACCAGTTGCTGAATGCAGCCTGCCCAGGGAAGGGAGCACAGCTTTGGACTCTTACACTCACAGCTCTCTTTTGCAGAGACAGTTCTGAAGAGGGCTGACCGCGCCCCCAGCGGCAGGAGGAAAAAGTCCTTCATTCCGGAAGGAGGATCTGAGGGACCTAGCACACTGCCCCACTTCAACACTTCACCCTAAGGCTGATCACAGACCTAGGAAAATGAGACCTCAGCTTCTATCAGCAAGCCTCTTATTTTACAAAGAGGGAGGAAAAAAAACCTGGCTATTTATTAAAGAGACAAGGATAAGGGAAAAGATAAGTAAACAATATAAGAAGTTATCGGCATTTTATAAGTCAGTCCTCATTTTTCTTTCTGGGGAAGGCAAGAGTTCTAACCTGATAGTCATTTTTCTAAATTTTAGTTTGCCATATTTTGCAATCATGCTCTCTAAAAACTTACTGTATTTGTGTTAGGTGTCTGTTATGATAAACCTTGAGATTATTCTTAAGATTGCATCCAAATTGATTTGGTCATATTTTAAACATTCATTTGCTTCCTATATCCGTTATGTGTGTCACTTTATGTGTATTTTGGGAATTAATTGGATTTTAGCATTTTTTATTTAGATGGGATCTCACTGTGTTGCCCAGGCTGGAGTGCCATGGGTATTCATAGGTGCAATCATAGCACACTACAGCCTCAAACTTCTGGGCTCAAGCAATCCTTCTGCCTCTTCCTCCAGAGTAGCTGGGACTACAGGCTCTGTATAGCAAGATTTTAATTTCAAATTCCAATTCATTACTGCTACACATGAATATAATTGACTTTTTATTATGATTTTTAATGGAAAATTTTGTGTGAAAGTCTATCTTTGTCCTTCAGATACTAAGCTCCACTGTTCATGTTGAGTTCCTCCATTAGAGGTTGTTACAGCCGGGAAATTCATTTTTCCTTTGAGACTCCCTCACCTTACCCAGTCCCAAGTGACATTTCAAGGGGTAGATAGTTTATTAGCTGCTTACAGGACCGCAGAGGGACACATTTGAGTCACTTTTCCCTGGTATTACTCTATAAAGTTTGGTCATGAGTAAATCAAGTGATCTAGGCTGCTTATGTTATTTCTACTCCAAGGCCCTTCAAGACAATGATCTTCATAGCCTGTTGTAGGTTATAGGTTTTAGGGTCAGGATTTTAAAGCACTATTTATTATTTTCTAAAAGCAATGCATGATAGAAATTTGGAAAATACGGACAAGCAAAAGCAAAGCTGTAACCTACCACTTGGAGATAATGACACTGAGCATTTAAGTTGCAGTCTTTCTATGTTCATGTAGTATTTTATTTTTAACAGTTAAATGGTTGAGAGCAGAGAGTCTAGAACCAAGTTTGAAGTCCTGCTTCCACATGTACTAGCTGGGTCTTTGGGGGGCAAGTGTTGTAATATTTCGGTGCCTTAGTTTCCTAATCTGTAGTATGAGATAACAACTGTACCTGGCTAGAGGGTTGTTTTGTGGATTAAATAAACTAGCATATGCAAAGTACGTAGAACAGTGCCTGGCTTGTGGGAAGTGCTATATAATGCTTGCTTTTGTAATGATTCCTTAGTAAACTGTTTAAAGAGAATGACAGTCCTGCAACCCATAGATATTCCCAGGAAACTCTCCTAAATAAAGTGACTTGAATCATTATCAAATTCCTATTTCCACATCTGCTCAGTAGCATTGGGCTAAGGGACACTTTGATGTCTCAAATGAGTTTATGTATCTCTTAGAGTGTTTATTTGAAGCTCTGCTCTGCTTGCACATGCAGAAAGCTGACAGCTTGTGCAATAAAAGCTCAAATTCATGAAATCTGCCTTTGTCTCCTTCCCTCTCTTACTGATACTGTCTTCTTGTTTTGTACTGGGACCATTGGTCTTAAGTTGACGATGGAGAAACAATTCTTCATTCTCCATTACTTTAAAAAACTACGCTACTGCAAAGGGAAAAGTATTTAAGAAATCACACATTTTAAAAAAAAATTGGTAGCTATATTTAGAAGGAGGCAGCCCTGCCAAAACACAGCATACATGGAATATAGGCGCCTACTTTGTCCTGCTCTGAAGAACTTGTAGGGTACGCTTGGTAAAAGCTCGCTCATATCTATCTGAATCACACCAGGCCCTTGTGGGGTGTGGCCTTGCACAGCCCAGGGGAATCTTGAACCATTTCCCCCCTGTTTTCCATAATCTTTTGAGTGCCCCAAGGCTCCTGGATCTAAACTCTTAATTTGTTCTAAGTAATTACATTCAACAATTGACCTTTGTTGGAAGCAATGAAAATGAAGGTTTTGTTTGGCCTATATGCTTTGCTTCCAGGGCAAGATGCCAAGTCTCTGAGCATGTCTGGGCATGAAGAAGGGACCAAAAGAAGGGACCTTTGTGGTCCAAGAGCTTGCACCTTTGAATGAATATTAAAAGGATTTTATGGTACTCTGCGAGTGCAGACGTTACTCACTGCACACAGCTCAGCTCGAACTGGAGTCTGAGATCAGGAAGCTGCACCTTAACATCACCAGAATGAAGAAAGAATGAAAAAGGAGACAGAGACACTGATGACTATGTTGTCTTAAAAGAGGTTCCCGTAAGTGCTTCTCCTTGTGATTGTGAAAGTACAACATGAGCAAGGATATAAACTCACATACACAAACATTCACAAATTTCCCTTAGCCTCAAGAGTAATTCTAGAAAACCTTCACCATAAAAACCCGAATAAAGTTGGAAGACTTGCAATTTCTTTATCTGAGGAATTTAGAAATATAGACATATCAGGAGGAAATGGTAACATTTTAAAAAATTATGTATATTCAAAGAATTATGTCAGTTTTCATACCCACAATCATCTGAGAGGTTGTGGCTTCATTCATTCATTCAGTTAATCGGTCAGTCATTCCTCCAAAAAGTATTTATTTAGAGCCATTGTATCAACACTTGGTGCTGAGGAATATCCCCAATTTCGCTGTTTTTTTTTTCCAGCCTTTCTCTGTGACTTTACAGTGTTAGGCTCGGCTTGTCATCGCGTACTTGTATTTGCATTTTGAATATGTCTCCTTCCAACTCTGGAACCATAGAAGGAAGTCACACATAGAGAAAGTTGAAAGGAAAAAGAACATAAACATAGGCAAAGAAGGAGGTCTGTTCCTGTCACCCTCATCGGACTGTTAGTGGAGAAGAAAACCAGGAGCTGGCAGACCGTCTGGGCTGTGAAATGGGCTTCTTCAATTGCCATTTTTCACCCAAGGATTATAAATAAACCTATTATTGCCTCGCTAAAAACTGAGCTGTTAAAAATGGTAAAGTGGTTCATCATGGCATTGGCCAGGAAAGGAAAAGGCAAACAAACCTCACAGGCAGAAGTCAGGGGTGAGAGTCAACATTGCACTCTCCTTGTTCTTAACGAAGACTTGTGTTTTCAAGAGGTTCTGAGTTTTGCCACAGTGGAAAGTTTCCCAAAGATTCCATCTATTTCTTCTATGCTTTCTCTGGGACACTTGTGATGCCAAGAGTGAGCAGGAGCACCCAGATACATTCCAACTTTTCAGGCTGGTTTTCCAGGCAGAATCTTGATCGATTTCATCAGAATGCATTTTCTTTGTCATGCTTGTCTGTGTTAAAAAATCCATTCATAATTTTCCATGGCTTAATAAAATATAAACAATTTTTCACGCCCCAATTTTTTTTTTTGCATATGTCCTGTTACAGAGAAAATTTGTTTAGTTTTGTTTTTCTTCTAGTCACCTAAGAAATGAAACTGCCACCTCCAACAAAGCCAGGAATGGGACAATTGTAGCATGGGACTCAGATGCCGGGCTTCATAGACCGTGGCACAGAATTTGAGTAAAGCAACAGTGCCCTCCTCTGGCTACAATGAAGAAGCAATTTCACAAGGGTCTGACAACATTCAAAACCAACCTACTGAAAAAGAAAAAAGTAAACATAGTGTGTAAACTCTTGTGGATCCTTTTGAGCAGCTACCCTTGCCTTCATTGCACTAACGATTCTTCATTCAAATGAGCAATGCCAAATGTAAACTGGAGTCCGATCAGCCTGTAACGATGCCATACACATCTGTGCTGTACAGACTGGCCAGCAGAGGGCACAACTGAATCATGTACCTTCTCGGCACAGTTTGAGCAAGTCCCAACCAGCTAACCCAGTGCCACTGCCCCTTCTGCATACAATGCTAATATAAGTTATTCAGAGGGCTGCTGGACAGGGACCCATTTGTCCCCTGGAATGGCCTTGGAGCTAATAGTGACCAGAATCTCTAACATTTATATGGTCTTATCACATGCTAAGCACTCTATGGCCTTCTCATTTAATCCCCACAGCAACTCTAAAGAATAAAGTCTCAGTTGGCTGAAGCCAGAACCCAAAGTGGTTTTTATTCCACCAGAGCTGAGTTCTTAACCACTTAACCACACTGCCTCTTCTATTTTCCCAATTAGCTAAGGCTCCCTCTTTCCTGTCCTCCAGAATGCCAACTTTGGACACCTGGCACATACCCAGTGGATTTATAAGAGTAGGAGAAAAATGAATTGCTTGGTTTATTTTGCTTCATGTTGACAGGTCTGATAAAGATGTGACAAATGAGAAGCTGGAATCAATTGACTAAAATTATGTGGGTTTTTAAAAATATCCACTTTTACTCTTTTGCTGTAGTTGATTAAACGTCTTAACAGATTATTCTTTCATTTTGGCACACTATACCCACTAGAGATTGGTACATCAATTCACAAGCAAAGGAATGTCCTAATCAAACTGCTCTTTTAAATTTTCTTCAGACATACTTCCTTAACTATGGAATGAAGCACTATTTCCCCAGCTATGATCAAACCCCAAATATTGGGGGAAACATCTTCTTCTTCCTTTGATGTCTGCAGTCCAAATGTCTGGGGGAGCCCTGTGTGTCCTCCTGGAAGGACTTGGAGAGAAAATGCAATGGAAAATAAAGGAAGCATTTAACTTCTTGGCTGTATTCAGCAATTGTGACATTATGTTTAAAAACCCAAGATACACAGATTATGCTAAAGTTTGAAATCTTTACATTGGACAATGGTTTACAGATGCGAAGGACATTGTCAGTGAGTAGGCACGGAGCCTCCCTGGGCATGTTATGGTGCTTTTCACATCTTGAAAAAGCCAAACACAGTAAAACAATTGTCTAGAAGCCAACTCACTAGAATGATTAATAAAACATTTTTCCTATACTGAACTTTTAGAGGACAGATGCTAAACACAAGAAAATATATCCTTGATGGGGCTTTCTTTGAAAAGCAGATGATGTCTATCTTAGCAATAAATCGATAAGTAATATCTCAAATTGATAAATAAGAATGAACAGTATAAGTGCAGTATCGTGGGGGAAAGCTGAGGAACTGTTCCCACGCCCCCTCTGCAGCCTTTTCTCTTGTCCTTCCATACTATTTGGTTGTGCACCCATGTGTATTTACTACTTTGAGTAATGTGAAGAATTTTTAAAAGTCAACTACAAGAATAAATGTTATTTTTATTACAATAAGGTAGAGAGCCAGCATAGAAATGGCTCCATATCTTCAAATGTTCTAATGTCGCTTGGAATAATCTTCATAAGGCAATGCAAGTTTTTCAGGGATTAAATAATATGAGCATTCATAGAGAACTTCAGTTTTTAGAGTGCTTTTATGCTTTGTAATCCTCAAATATCCCTGGCAAGCTAGATATTATAAGTATTGTGCTCCATTTTATTGATGAGAAACTGAATCTGAGAGAATAAATGCCTTGCCCAGGCTCACACACATGCTAACTGATGGTGTTGCAGCCTGAACACAGTTTCTTTCAGCTGCCATTAGCCTGTGGATTCCCATTGTGCATCCGGCCCTCAGCCTGGCACACAACAAATTTTCAACTTGGACTAAACCCAAATGATTTGCCTTCTGTTATCTGGAAAACCCCATTTCCAGAATATTTTGCTTAATCACAGTTTCACCGGATGCCTCAAGATATCACTTAAAAGAAAGTTCCCCCAAATCTCCAAACAAGGACAAGCATTGACATATGATGAATAAACCTGTGCCAGTAACCTGGGTCTCTTTGAAGCACAAAACATTCCACGTATGAACTGAGCAGCATCTCTGTGCTTTTCCTCTTATGATAAGAAGCGTTAAGTCACCCGAAGAGCAAGTCAAGGGTGAGGTAATTTATTTCTGCTCCTTGGTGATTAATTGGTATGTATTCCTTGGTGCTAGAAATGATAAGACTTAGGTAATGGAAAACCAGAGCCTGTCTCCAAGTTCACAGCAAGTAGTGTAGTGGGTTATTAATTCCAACACGCCAGAGCACATCCTCCTGGCCCGTGCTCGGCTAGGTAAGCGTATTCACCAGCTCTGTGTAAAGCTACCCTTATGCCAGGCAAACTAGGAATTATCTAAAAAGTCAAACCCTAAATTCTTTTGCTCGCTCCAATAACTCTGTCATGAGGAATGCACACAGAAATTAAATTGATCTCTTTTATGTTAATAGGTAATACATATACATGGGTCATCTATAAATAATAATTAACATGCATTTAGAGTCACACTGTGGTTTGCATCCATCCTCTCAACAATCCTGTGATGTAGATACTGTCATTATCTCTGTGTTGCTAATGAGGAAACAGGGCTAATGATGCATTTGAACTCGCCCAAGAACCCAGTTAATAAATCACAGAATCCCGACCCCAGGCTTCCTCATTCAGAACGTACGTTCTCCTAGTTTATGGGGCTCCTGGTCCACTAGCACAGCAAGCACGCAGCTCCCGAACACACAGTAGCTATATGCCTTAGTATATTTTCTCAATCGATGGATACTAAAATTACAGCAGCTCTCGTGTTTGGGGACATTTCACAAAACTTTTTCCTTCGAAAGTTGTCATTACCGTTGGATAGTAATTATGAATTTTAGGACATAAACTTAGAAGTATTAAAAAATGTAACTTTCTTTTTTCTAGAACAGAACTTCACTTTTATGGGTTGGTGGAAACAATTTGAGTCATTTAAGGGATTCCCTCTCTTGCCCCTCACTTTCCCCAGGATCATATTCAAGTTCCAAAGTGCTTTTGAAGACCCAAAAAGTGAGGGATGGAGGCCCACCTTGTTCTTCATCTGCCCCCAGCACCAAGATAACCATCACCCAGTCTGATCTCCAGTGGGTGGGGTACTCAGTCACCCCAATTTCTCTGCCCCTCTCAGGCCCCCTGTGTCATTCTGTTTCTCCTGCCCCATGCTGGAAACTCTTGGAGGTTGTCCACCACCCTTTCTGCAGGAACACACCCCACGGCCTCCGCCCTCCGAGGTCTTGCCATAGGCCCAGGCCTGTCCCGCAAGCAGCGAGGGGGGAAAGCCTCCTTCTCAGGGGCCTACCCACATCTGCACTGGTGACACATGTCTCTTTTTATATCAGTCATTTTTAATGCCCTCTTTGCTTTACTGAAATGGAATTTATAGATAATATAATCTATCAAATATAACTTCAAAAAAATCAACAAAATCCTTAACTGTAACATAAAGGAGAAAACAAATAGAAAACTATAATAAAATCGTATGCCCTGTGAATGCCCTGGCACGGCTACCCTAAGACACATTATAAAGAAGTCCGATAGTCTCACACACACACACACACACACACACACAGAAACATCGTGAGTGCACATCCACGAATGTAGACTAAAACAGGCTACCATATTGGCCCTTCAAGTACCAGGACTCACACATTACATCAGTAATTTTTAAACATAATTTTTACAAAATGATGATCAACTCTTGCTAAAGTTCAAAATAAAACTACTCAATTTATGCAGTAGTCCCACCCCTGGATAATTCAGTGAATCTTAAAACACTACAAAAATACTATGTAAAAAAAAATAAGTGGGCAGATTCCCCTTCTAGCCAAGATGAAGTAACGGGGAACAGATTTACTTTCCCAGCTGAAATAACTAGAACCAGACAAAGCATGTGAAACAATTGAATCATCAGGCAACAGAGGCCAACCTTATGGGCCAAGGTTTCAGGACTTCCATGAATCTATTCCCACAGGACCGCAATTTGAAAGCATTAAATACGTTCTTTCTCTTTGCTTGAATGTGTAGATAGAGATTTACAGTTTGCTAAGTGAAGCTTCCATAGGAGTTGTGATGTTGGTGTTGATGTTGCTGTCATTAATTCTGGCCAAAAGTGATACCTCCAAGCCCTGATAACGTCCCTGGAACTGTAAATCTGTCATGATTGAATTGCTTCCTTTAAAATCAGTGGGATTATACACTCTGCTGACCTGACAGGTGTGAGAAGACATGATGGACAGATAATGTGGTAGTGGAAATTCAACAATAAACATTTATTGAACACCTACTGTGTGTCTGGTTACAGAGGTCAACAGGACACACCTTCAAAGAGCTCAGAGAGCAGGGGTGTGTCCTAGTTGAAGAGTCCTAAATCAGTAATAGGTCATGCCCTGCCAAACATCTCAATTTCCTATGCAATAAAAGATCAAGATGTCATTTATTCTGTGGGCACCAGCTTGGGTGGCTCCAGGGTGTAGACAGTGAATCCTCCCAGCTCTTTGCTGGTGAAGCTGCCCTCACTTCCTTGGCCCCACTCAGGGACATGCTTGTGGATCCAGGCATAGGCAGCTCACACTAGGTGCCCAGCACTGAATGTAAGGAGCTAACACGTCTCTGGAATGTGGCTCATTGAAAACACATGTCCCCAAGAGTTAGCAGGTATTAATTTACACCAGCACGTCTCAAACTTTAATGTGCACACAAATCACCTGGGGAACTTGTTAAATTGCAGATTCTGCTTCAAGAGGTCGGGAGTGGGGACAGATATCCTGCATTTCTAACAAGCTCCCAGGTGAGGATGATGCAGCTGGTCTGCAGACCACACCTGGGTATCGAGGCCATATAAGACACAGCATTGTAGAAGCCAGCTGTAATTACAGGATCACACTGAGACGGTCCCCCAAGTGAGAGGAACAGTTCTCCAACCCCCAGGGACGATGCCTCCTTGGAAGTGAGGTAAGCCCTTATTTGTTTCGGGAGTGCAACATAAACAAATATGTTGCAGATTTTCTGGGGAGGTCAGGGAAGGCTTCCAGGAGAAGGTAATTTCAGAACTGGGTGTGAAAAAGAAGAGTTCAGTGGGTACAGTGGAGGAAACGGGCACAGAGGAATGACCCTGTGCAGGGCACCCAGGGCACACAGCCACGGGGAGCCTCTGGGAGGTTAAAGTGGAGAGTCGTGACCGAGTGTGAGTTTTAGAGAGAACAGCCTGACTGCTGTGTGGAGAGTGCGCTGTAGTGGGGCTAGGCCGGGCCGGGGGGCAGCTCGGAATCTAATGCAGGAGATGTGGAGGGTCTGCAGTAAGAGGGAGGGTGGGAAGCCAGACCCACGCAACCTGCCAGTGCAGATGACTGGGACAGCTGGGGGCGTGGGGAGACGGGGAGCTGCGGACCACGGAATCTGGGTGGGCGAAGTGTCCAGGAGTTGGACACCAGGGGTCTGAAGCCGGCGTCTGACCTGCAGGATGGATCTAGATCCCACACGCACAGGAGCAGCAGTGGGGCCGTGGGAGCGGGCGAGCCCGCCCAGGGAGGGTGGAGGTGAGTGTGGCACTGGGCAGGCCACACTCGTGGCTCTTTGGTTCTGAGTGCCCTTTCCCATCCGCAACGGCATCGAGTATCTGCTAAGATAAGGATAGAAAATGGCGCGGTTGTTTATGCCAGGCACTAATAAAGGCTGTGATAAGAACACCATGCTTTTAAGAATGTTCTGACTAATACCCAGATAAACATGGAGAAAATAATCCTTCAGACATTAAAGTTTTTAACCTTGAATAGAGATTTAGACTATTGATCATTTAGACTATTAGACATTGATCAACAACCCCACCCCTAGGGCCTTCCAGGTTTCATTTCCTTCCATGGTCACTCCATAGCCTTTCCAGCACGAGTCACACCAGCCTCTCAGCTCCCTGTAAGGCTCCCCACGGTTAGCCATGGTCGACACGATGACAGGGACAGTACAGAAGTCCCAGGCTGTGGATGGGGAAGGATAGGGTGTTTGTACATGAACTTTTTTTGTCCTTGTCTTGTGAACTTACAGTTTACATCTTCCAGTGGCTTCCGTCTCCTTTCCATGACCCACATGGCCCTACTTACTGGCCCCATCTAGCTCTGGCCACACTGGCTGCCTTGTTCATCCCCAAATACCAAGCACCCTTCAGCCTCAGGACGTTTGCACTTACTGTCCTCTTGCCTGGAATGTTTTCCTATAAAATAACCACATGACCAGGTCTTTCCTGGTATTCAAATCTCTGCTTGGGTATCTCCTGATTAGTGAGCCTGTCCCTGAGCTCCTGGTCTCAGATAGCAACTTCCTCACTCCCCATCTCTTCGCCCTGCTTTACTTTTCTTCAGATCATTGCTCTCAGAATCTGTAAAAGTCTGCATTCATTATTGTGTAGCAAAGCCAGTTAGAACTAGTCAGCAGTCTTTATGCTAATTCACACAATTAGGTACTACACTATTATTAAATGCAAATGACTTTAAGCAATCAAAAAAATCAGAGTTTATTATTTTTAAGGGAATCCCCTTTCCATGGCAAAGCCACTATTGTACCAATGATTATTCTTGCAGCTTTATGTGTTGTTTTCCAGAACGTCTACATAATAGAAAATTTTTTGCATAGGTATACATATCTTACTGGTGTTTACTTTTAAGTTATTTTAAGAATCATTAAATAACTCAGGATGTATAAGTTATAGTTTGGAAGAATTTATTTTGATTATTAAGAGAAATTTATTCTCAGGACTGCATACTCCGAAATATGAAGGAGAAGTAATATTTTCTATGTTTTTCCTGACTCATGCAGGACAAGAAAGAGATTCTAGCAATTTGATAAAATTCACTTCACTCTGATATATACATTTCGCCTCTTCTGGTCAAATGGATCCACCACTGACATTTGTGCCCAGCTAAATTGAAATTATACAGACTCATTCATTTTAATTATTTCTTCAATTTTTCCCACATATATTCAGTGAGCATGTCATTATCCAAATTGGTAATTAAAAGACAAGTAATCAGTTAAAATAATTACTGTCATTTGCATTATTTTTCACATGCACAATATCATTTTGTTCTCAAATTATGTGTAGAATTTTTTAAAAAGTTATTTCCATTTATAGACAAGAATACTGGCACTTGGAATGATCAGGTGACATGCCTGAGACAATAGGGCTGTCAGTGGTGACAGCCATATCAAATTTGAGACTCCAACTGAGGTTACCTGTTGCATGATGACAGTTGCAAAAATACTCTAAAGTAAAATAGAGGATTTTTTAAAATTCTTTAAGAAAAAAGAAAATATTTAGAATTGACTAGGAAAGGCTATTAAATAGCCAGTTCATCAATCACTGCCTGGACATTATAAACAGAGATGAATCCTCAATAAAGCTGGCTTCCCTTGGGGTTGGTGACCAAAAGAAATACAGTCAACAGAGTGTTGCCTCCAAAAGAAACACAGATCCAACTCCAAAAAAGCCTTACAGCTTAATGTAAGAAGCAGCAAAAGGGGGACCCCGTTACACAACATGCAGTGGAACATTCTAAAATCTTTTTCCCCCAAGTCTCTCTCGTCTCAGTAGCTGCCCCCCTTGCTGCTTCACTGGCCAACCCCACCCCTAGCGCCTTCCAGGTTTCATTTCCTTCCATGGTCACTCCATTAGCCTTTCTAGCATGAGTCACACCAGCCTCTCGGCTCCCTATAAGGCTCCCCACGGTTAGCCATGGTCGACACGATGACAGGGACAGAGTACAGAACCCCCAGGCTGTGGATGGGGAAGGATAGGGTGTGTGTACCTGAACTTTTGTTGTCCTTGTCTTGTGAACTTACAGTTTACATCTTCCAGTGGCTTCCGTCTCCTTTCCATGACCCACATGGCCCTACTTACTGGCCCCATCTAGCTCTAGCCACACTGGCTGCCTTGTTCATCCCCAAATACCAAGCACCCTTCAGCCTCAGGACGTTTGCACTTACTGTCCTCTTGCCTGGAATGTTTTCCTATAAAATAACCACATGACCAGGTCTTTCCTGGTATTCAAATCTCTGCTTAGGTATCTCCTGATTAGTGAGCCTGTCCCTGAGCTCCTGTTCTCAGATAGCAACTTCCTCACTCCCCATCCCTTCGCCCTGCTTTACTTGTCTTCAGAGCGCTTATTCCCACCCCACACTATGTATTTATCTTTCTCATTAGGAGGCAAGTTGCATGATGGGAGGGACTTTGTCTACTTTCCTCTGTTGAATCCTCAGCACTTGCAATGTTGCATAGCACATGCTCAATAAATATTTGTTACATAAATAAATGGCTAGTAACTATTCATCAAAATCTTATTACAAGGCCAATAAATGCTTGATTAAGAATTTTTTTCCTTTTTTTTTTTTTTTTTTTTTTTTGAGATGGGGCCTTGCTCTGTCACCCTGGCTGGAGTGCAATGGCGTCGTCATAGCTCACTGCAGCCTCAAACTCCAAGGGATCCTCCTCCTTCAGCCTCTCGAGTAGCTGGGACTACAGGCTTGTGCCACCATCCCTGGCTAATTTTTTTATTTTTTGTAGAGAGGATGTTCTCAGTATTTTGTCCAGGCTGGTCTTGAAATCCTGACCTCAAGCCATCCTCCTGCCTCAGCCTCCCAAAGTGGTAGGATTACAGGTGTGAGCCAGCATGCCCAGTCTGTTTTCCTGTTTAAACCTGACACTAATTATCTGTGCATCCACATGTTCTCTAATGATCTCCATGTCCCAGACGCTCCTTTTGCTGCTTTTATTATGGACTCTGTGCCTAACATGTTGTGTGGCATCTTCTGCCCCCAGCCTATGTCACCCTTCTGGTGCATATAAAGTCCAGCTTTTCCTGTACAGTTTCCAACTCTCGCCATTTGGTCTCTTTGAATCCACTATTTGCTCTCGAACATATCCAGTACAAGGGTTCACAGACTCTGACCTAGTTGATGGCATCGGCTTCCAGAAATGTCAATTGTCTGTGGGCCCCAGGCACTGGCATCTTGCAAGAGCCCTTGCCTTGATAGCATCTGATGTCTGTGAGCTGCAGGAGCAGCAGTGCTGGGGCTTTGCATGAATGCCTCCCAGCATTGTTAGGGCTTCTCTGGCAAGAAGGAAAATAGGCCTTGAAGCAGCTGCATTTGAACGCTGGTACCCACTAACCAATTGCTGCCTCTAGGATGCCCCTGCCAGCCTCTCTCGCTGAGCCCTCTCCTGGAGGCACCACCACCAATATCAATAACAAGTAAAAACCAAAGCATCCTGTGTCTGGCTTTGTCCTCAGCTTCTGTCTTTGTTTAGAGCAGGGACTGGACTCACTAGATTTTAGGGTGGAGCTGGCCATGCCAGAGAGACCAACCAAGTGACTTGAGGCGGGGCTTTGAGTCACATGGTATCAGTCAACCTAGAGGCTGCGATCAGCCAGGCAGGCGATCAATCAATCATACCAACTTCTGAACACTGGGGCTCCGGTGAGCTTCCCTGGTTGGTGGTTCTCCTCATATATTGTCATACATTGATGCCAGGAGGATGATAAGGTGTCCTGAGGATGACAGAAGCTTCACTTTTGGAAACTTCCCAGACTCTGCCCTTGCATTTCTTCCTTTGGCTGATTTTAACCTGTATCCTTTTCCTGTGATAAATCATAACTATGAGTAGAATTGCTTTTGGTGGGTTCTGCAAGTCCTTCCAGTGAATTATTGAACCTGGTGGTGGTTTGGGGAACCGCCCCCCACAATTTGCAGTGCTGTCAGAACTAAGGGCAATCTTGGGTACTGTGGCCTCAGCCCTCACAGTCTGCCTAAGTCTGGGTACATCCCCACACCATGAGAAGGCTGGGCCTTCTGCTCCAAGGTGTTTCAATGCAATACAATTTGTAGCCTTTTTCTTCCAAAAAAAAAATTAAAGTTAACTTTTATTTTAGTATTTCTTTATGTCACACTTAAAAGCTTTTGTGGAGAAAAGGAACTTTTAAAATAGGAGGAAAACATGTCTTTGGTGCTTATGTAATCTTTGTATCGGTAAAGCCCAAGGTACTTTAAGAATATTGAATTTTGAAATTATTTCCCAGTGCAGTATTGATTTTTCAGCATAATTAAATCACCTGCCTAAGACCTCACAACATTCATGGCAAAACAGAACAGAACGTGCAATGCCTGGTTTCTCAGTTTGCCCAACTGACCATGCATGGTCAGGGCCGGGAACACAATAACCTTGGAACACAATAACCTTGGAACACACTGGAAAGCACACCATCCCCAGTGCAGGGCAACCAGAGGGCTAATCTTGGAGGAGACAAGCGAACTTGATTGCCTCAGGAAAATTATGGAAATGATGAAGGGGAAGCTGCAGGCAATTCTGAACTCAAAGGGATCACAAGGTGAGATCTGAGGTCCTGGTCAGCAGGAGACTTCAAAGTAGAAAGAAAAAACAGGAGGCGTGAAGGACAAGAAGATTCTTAGATGTGAACTTGGAGAGGAAGTGGGGTGGGCATCCAACAGAAGAGGTAAAAGCAGGAGAGCTGGGATGTAATCCCAGCCCATTCCGCTCTGGGGAAAAAAAAAAAAAACAAGGATTTTGCTCAATTCTTTCTCCCTTATCTTCTCAATCAACCAACACTTAACACCAGGGACCTTTAGCAAAAACTAATATTGCCTTAGCGTCAGCTGAGCATGAAATGGTCTACCTCAACCCAGGAAATTGAATTTTGATGAGAATAAATGAGATTTAAACCTTAAAATTTGATAAATATCTGGAATTCAGTATCATACCTCTGAAGTTAAAAAAAAAAAAAAAGCTCTTAGCTTAGAAATAATGTTCATTTCCACCCTGAGGGTGAAGGGCAGATGGGGAATGAGAGGCAATACTCTACCTGTGACTGACGGTGGATGAGGAGGTGAGGAGCCCTACAGCCATGAGGAAATCACCACATTTACTCAGCAAGAAGCAAAGGAAGAGAAGAGACCATCGTCTTTGTAAAAAGAAACAAAAGGGACATTTGGGAAAGGAAGCCAGAGGAAGAGGGTGTGTGTGCTACAGAGGCCCTCGACTTATCTTGGCCCACACATCTCATGCCCGACAGCCATTCTCCCCTGATAGCCAAGCGCTGATTTCATTGCAGTCTATGTTCAGTCCTAAGTAATGAATTGTGACTGGTCTAAGTCAACCATAGCAATCCGGTTGCCTTTACCAGGCTGTTGATTTCTTAGCGTCCCTCTTAGCTAGGAGTAGCTGTGTGACTCAGTTTGTGCCAATGAAACATAAAAGGAAGCCTGCTGGGAGGTATCTAGGACATTTTTTTGCTTTTCTGCTAAAGGGAACTGATATGGCGGATGCCACCTCTTTCTTTTGAACCCACAGCATGGTCCCTGCAGCAGCAGCAGCAACCAGCTTGTAGTTATAAGGCACAAAACAAGAGAATCACAGAGACACCAGCCATGATACCATGAAGTCACTGAATAGAGCCAGCAGCTCCTACCTCCAGACTCCTCGGTAGGCGAGAAAAAGTAGAGCTTGTTTGCCTGAGCTAGGCTTGGTGATGTCAGTTCTTCCTAGCAGCAGTCAAATGCAACCCTGATATAGAACTCTTATTCTGAGAAAATGTCTTTGCCTTTATAACTGGCAAAATCATATTTTACATCACCACTGAAGAAACCCCATAAAATAAAATAAAAAAACATTGTCCTAGAGCTCATGGATCCCACCAAAGAGGACTCTGATCCCTGGGGGTCCACAAATTCCAGTTTGAAAAGGAAGGAAGACAAGGCATTGACTGGAAGAAAAAGATCAACTCAGAAGCAAGAAAATGGGAAAAAACATCCTCCTGGGGGAGGGAAGAGGCAGCAAGAAATCCAGGGGTTGAGGGATCTGCTCCAGGCAGGAACAGATGGAGCCACAGGGGGCTGCCGCATCTGTTGGTGTTGACTGGGGGCCACTGGGAAGTCCCCTGTCTGGATGCCAGGATGACAAGCCCAGAGCTGTAGCAGAGGCCAATTGCCTTTGTAACAAGCATTCATAGGATTCCCATGGCGTTTCAGAAGCTGAACATAAATTGGAATCCACAACCCTTGGCCCCAAGAGTTACCCTCTGGCTGTGAATGAGAATGGGGAGAAATGGACGGGGATGCCTGGAGCGGGAAACAGAACCAGGAAAAGGAGCAAGCACCAGACGAACAGCTGAGGGCTGTGCCTTCCTCTGTCTTTAGGTGTCTTTTCTCTCTTAGTTCTGAACAGCACGACATATTTCAAAACTGAGCTTCATTTCCAGGAAATCCAGTGCATAAAAATCCAAACCTACAGAACAAATCGAAGGAAGATCATGTTATAAATGGGTAATTTATTTTATGTATTGTAGGGTTCCTTCATAAAATGATCTTTCTTAGTACCTTTACTCCAAGATTTGAATTACGCAGAAATCTTAGCAGCATGTCCACATGCAGTTATAATACCTTAGACATGTAAAGTGCCTTCTAGCTCACAAATCTACCTGCTTTTCCTCATGGCAACCCCATTTGAGCCTTATGACAATCCTGTGGTTATAAGAGAAACAAAATATTCCTTCCATAATCATGTCTTTGTTCAAAGAAAAATTTTCATTTTAAAAATAGGTTGAATTTTAGCTGAGTGTAAAATTTATATATGTTCACTGTAGAAAATTGAAAAATGCAGAAATATAGAAATAAGGAAAGAAAACATCCATACCCCAAAGCAAACCACCATGATTTTAAGCTTTTTTTTTAAGTCTTTGTGCAGTGCATGTTAATTTGACATAGACATGAGAATACTGATGAGACAACTTTACTTTCTCCTTTTTTCACCTAACATGAATATTTTCTTAGGATATTAAGCTACTCTTCATAAATGTCAGTATAATTTACATAATTATTTCTAATAATTGAAATACTTCTTTGCCTATTTTGTTTTGCACTACTCTGTCAGTCATTTAAGTGAGAATATAAATGAATTATGTCATTATAAAGTCTAACAAGCTAATTATTCTCTCTGTTGTGGAGGTTTTCCTCCTACCAAGCACTCGCTGATGAATATCTTATCTCAGGTGAAGTTTTTTAGGATAATTTATTAGAGATGGAACCATATTAGTCCAAAAGGAATGACTGTTTTAAGGTGCTGATTGCAAAAGTGCCTCTCAAAAGGATTGTGGCAATCTACACTCTCTCTGTCCCTTTGATCACACCCTCACCGGCATGGAGTGAACATTTTTAAAAACATTTGCTTATAGATTTTTTAAAAATCATATTTCATTGTATTAATTTGCATATCTTTATCACTGAGGTGGAACACTTTTCAGAAATTTAATAACCAGTTATATATCATTTTTTATGAAGGATTTGGTCCTAGAACAGAAACAAAACTCATTTTGAGGAAACAATCTGGCAGAATTCAAACCATTTCCCCTAGGCTACACAGTTATTGAAACGGCTAAGTGAGGAATCTAACTTGGGCTTTTTGAAGCCTACCTAAGTACTTTCCCCTCACGTCCACCGCTGTATCTTTTTTTTCACTGCTGAAATCTACCTGCAATAATTAATGAAATAAGTACTTTTTAAAATACATACTTCAAGATCGGCACTTCTCTGCCTGTTTACAGGTTAGTAAACAGAGGCCCAGAGACTCACATGGCGTCTGTTACAGACCTAGAATCAATTGTCTTAGCTGGAAAGACGACTTCTTTGTAACCACGTGCAGCCGGCCTTCACTTAGGCTTCAGACTTTAGATGCTCACCCTACAGAGATTCATACTGTGTTGAAATATAGTGGACAGGCTTGGAGCAAAACTGAAAAGAATTAGTTTCTAGACAAAACTGTTGGGAGTCAAGGGTTTCAAAGTCAGGCTGAGTTGTGGTTTGCAATCCGTGAAAATACACAAATTCTATTTTCAGGTGGGAGAGGTTGGCCAAAGGAAAAAAAAAAATCAGTGAATTATCTGTAAGAGTAAATACATTTAAGAAAGAGAAATAACATGACCTCTGCTTTTAATTTTTAAAAGAGGGGTTATTTAAAAATGGAATATTGAATAAATGGTGCTGAGACAATCTGTTAACCATTTTAAAAAGAATGAATTAGATTCTCCAACTTCATGTAGTATGCCAAAATCAGTTCTGGATAGATTTGTGTTAAATATGAAAATGAACTAGAAAAAAAAACAGATTTAAGAAAAGCTTAAATCAATAATCTGATTTCAAGCTGGGAAATCTTAAAAGCAAAAGAGGGCTTCATAAAGGAAAAGGTTAAAGAAGAGAAGTTTAAAACTTCTAAACAGGGATGGAGCGAGGGAGGGAGGAAAGAAAATTTGGCCAAACAAATAAAATTTTCCAGCTCATCATCCAAGTTAAAAGGCAAATGTCAAACTAAGGAAACAGTTTCTAGGGCAGCCAAAGATTAGTACCTTATTACGGAACTGTTGTCAATGAGAGGAGCTGGCACCATGCAGAAGAAAGGGATGCTCATGCTCTCGTCGTGGGAAGGTACGACATACATCATTACACCCTTTGTGAAGAACACTTGGGACAGTGTGCATTCAAATAAAGTCTCAAAAATAAGAACTCATACCCTTTGATCCAGGAATTCTACTTCTAGAAAAAAAAAGAGAGATCGGCAAAACGATTTTTACGTAAAGATATTTATCACAGACTACTAGTACTGAAAATCTGAAAATGTAAAATGTCCCAAAATACGAAAGTACCTCAGTAAAAATTAATCCATCCAGACTCATACCTTGAAGGAATATTTCATAGAAGGAAAAATGTTCATGGTATTTGAAGTGATAAAAGCAAGTGACGAGGCAGTAGAGAGAGCATGATTGCAATTACATAAAATGAAAAGTACTTATGTAAACAGTGGTTATAACTGGATAGAATTCCAGATGACTTTTTAATTTTCTGTTTTGTACCTTTCTGTTTTCCTAACTTTGTAAAAATACATATGCATATATATACACAGACGTGCACGTGTGTACACATTTCTGTGTCCGTAGGAGGATATTTGCGAAATAGTCCAATGGACAGTGTTCTAGGCGTCTCCCCTCCCGCTCCCCCTGTAGACACACATGTTAAAAACATCTTGTTGGAACCCCACAAAGGACTATAAAAATAGAGACTACACAGGTGGGTTACCAGCTAAGCTTTCTTAATGAGAAACTGGGAAGAAGTGAATAGTAAGTTTGGTGAAATCATTTCTTCAGAAAGCCATAAATATTACAGAAGACAGATAAGAACATAAATGACTATAAGATCAAAGACTCTGTGGAACAAATTCACTAGGAGAGAAGGAAAAATTTATAGACTGAATTCTTTTTCTTAAGCCAGTTCCCTGTGAGTGTCCAGTTTAATGACTGTTTAAATTATATCTGCAATTTTCTGAGTGGTTCGCTTACTTTTCAAGTTTGTAAACCAACACATCAACAATTCTCCGCCAATGGGATAGCATTTCTCTGGGGAGCTATGAAAATATACCTTGCATTTTAAGTGCAATAAAAAGCATGACTAAACATGCCTCTGTTCTTCATAACAGAAGTACCACATCTGGTCATTAAAAAAAATGCATTATACAGAGTTGTACGGATGCCAGATACTTATTACAGAGAACTGTTTTATCCATTTAGCCCAATTTTCCAGATGTTTTATTACTTGGAGACAGGAGAATTGTTGAAACTGGTGATTGAAGCCCATTTATTTCAAGGGGCTCGTCTGCAAGCCATAGAAAACATTTGAGGGACAAGTAATTTATGACAGGCCACAAGGCAATGCTTGAGGAGAGCTGTCATCTCATTGGGTCACAAATAATCCCAACAAAGACAAAACACCCTATTTTAGTAACCCCTGGCTTCATTTACAAAAATTGCTTCTTAGGCAAGCACTTAGTTGTTATTTCACATGCAAATGTGTATGCGCTTAATTGGAGCAATTTTCATAATAGTAGGTCAAGTTGGCAGTGACATTGGAAATGGCCCAGGTTGGCTATGATTGGAGGCCTGGTTTTCTTTGCCTGCAAGCTGGCAAAATTCTCACTTGGATCAGTTGGACGTCCTGTCCTCATAAAGACGACAGGATCAGGTTCAGCAGCAGCAGGTTCCGCTTCTGCCCCAATTCCTACCCCCACCCCCAGTTAGAGTCCTACCAGGCCCTGTCCACGCTGCAGAGCAGCAGCCTGGGGCATCAGCAGAGCTGGCCCAGCGGCCAGTCATTGCTGCTAATTAGAAGGCACCTCACTGTGGTCAGTTCTCTCCATCTGTCAATCAACTTGCTCAGAGCACAAGTAGGCATTTGAGGGGATTTGAGGGGGGAGTGGAATCTTTTTAGCTTCACTTCTCTGAAGTTAGCATCTCTGTCTTTGCTTCACGCACATATACAGGAAAAAGTTCTCAGGACACGGTGGAAATGTGTTCTTAGGCTAAAAGAGCCACATTGCAAACTCATCTAAGCCAATGCATGTCTACCAGCAAGTATTGGGTAATTTCTTTTTTGTTGTTTTTGTTATTCTTGTAAAGGCTAGTAGCCTCTGGTACGTCATCTCCCCAACCACCTTTCTACCAGGTTGTATATATTAATATTACAAGGACAGGGAGCCTGAGACCAAATTCTGCCTACTGTGCCAATGCTTATTAACAAGCAGGTATAAAAATTATCATGCAGTACATTCTTGTGAGTTTGGGAAAGGTCACATCTCTCTTTAAGCATTCCAACAGCCCTTTGTCTGAGAGGTTCACTCCAAGGAGGAACAATATTCTAATGGCAGAATTAGCCGATTTTCTAGTTTGATCAGGAGATAGGCCACAGGGAAGCGGGAAAAGACAGGTTCAGGTGAACGTCTAGAGGTCAAGTGCTGCTCAAAAGGCTTGGGCTGGGCTTGCCAGACCAGCTTGTGTGAGGGTAGCAGGGCTGGTGCAGTCTTTTCCGTCAGCCACAGATTTCAGCTGGCACTTCAGCAAATGTTCCAATCACTCCTTGTGCCAGTTAACCAAGCCTCTGTCGTTAGATTTCGAAAACGATATTCAAATCCATGCTTCTGGAGTATATCTTCTCTATTAGGGTACTTCAGAGTATCGCTAATCATCCTTGTGGTGTGGATTTTTGATTAGGGGTCCCCAAATACTAACAGCCCCCACCCCCATCACACTTTATAATAGATTATATTAACATAAATTACCATACAGGTTATATAACATCCACTGTCCACAAGGAGTGAGATTGGGAAGGGAGAAAGGGCTCTCAGGGAACAGAAAACTTGTCCTATTGTTCCACAAAGGGATGGAGCCTGGCTCTCTGATATCCAGCTGTAAAATGCTTTGATTGTGATCCATCGGAAGGTTGGATTACCTGATTGGGACAAGGAACATTCACAGGTGGGGGTAGGGGGGTTTCAGGTCAGCTGCAGTCATATGGATCTTCTAGTAGCTAGTTTTTTGTGTTTGTTTTTTCTCTGTCAGCACTTTTTATTCTTAGATTTTGAATTCTGCTTTTCTCAGTCCTCATTGTTTTCTTATAACTTCTTGGTCAAGAAGGGGTAAAGGAGGAAGGAGCAGTTCTTCCAGATTCAGGCTGTAACAGCAGAAGCTGCCTTTTCCTTGCCATGTAACAGAATTTCCAAGAGGCAGCCTAGTCCTGGTGGGAAGAGAATAGGGTAGTAGTTAGGCCAGGTAAAATTCAAAGCTTGACTCTCAAACTTCCTAGCAGCACCTCTGTGAGCCTCCCTTTCCTCATCTGTTAAGTAAGACCAGTCCTACGTGCCTTGAAGGATTGCCATAAGGGTTTGAGATACTGTGTGCAAAGCATCTGGTATATAGCAGGGCTTTAAAAATAATAGCTTTTATTAGCCTCCAGGGGCCTCCCGCTGTAAGCAGAGCGCCCATTGAGATACAAACACACACAAGTCATGATCTAGCACAGGTAACTATAGTATAATTTGTTAAGTGTTCTAATTGTCTTTAATCTTGAGTAATTTAACTATAAAGGAATGTTTCTCATCCTTTTTATAATTGTATACACATTTGAGTGCAGGAAATTCAACTGAACATTGACCTGTATGTTAATTGCATTTCCTTATTCCTCTGCCAATTTTTTATAGAATGTTTATTGGTCTGTGTACCTTATATAGTAAATATATTATGCCATTACTAACTGTATTTGCCACAGCATTTTTAAAGTTCAAAGAATACATTTTAATTTAGGTTATATTTTTGACCTGCAAAACTTTGATAAGTTTTTTAAACTATTTTTTCCTTTATGAGCATCATCCAAATCTAAGCTAAAAAGGAGAGAGTCCCCCCACCAAAGATTTAATAAATATATACTTTCAGTTTTTTCTAGGTTTTTAATAACTTACCTCATCGATAAATCTGGAATTAATTTTGGGAGGGCTGAGATAATTACTTAAATTGATTTTTCCCAAGGAACTCATCAATTGTTCCTGTTCTATTTTTTGGCAATCCTTCCCTTCCTTCCTCATCTGTGATGCCTCCTCCAGCATAAATTAAATTCTTACATCTAACAGGGTCTATATTGGGACTATCAATTCTATGTCATTGATCTGTAGGCCTCTTCTTAAATCAGCACCACGCTGACTGTAGAATGTTGATGAGCAGAGTTGGGGTTGGAGGGTGCCCAGGAGGCTGGCAGAGGAGAGAGGGAGGATTTCCAGGGCAGACAGTATGGTCTGAGCATAAACAGGGCAGAGTGTAAGTTCAAGGCCTCATAAAACGACGAGAAGTAGGTATCTCAGCGGCACGCAGTGGCTCATGCCTATAATCCCAGCCCTTTGGGAGGCTGAGATGGGAGAATTGCTTGAGGCCAGGAGTTTGAGACCAGCATGAGCAACATAGTAAAACCCTGTCTCTACAAAAAATAGAAAATTTAGCTGGGTGTGATGGCATGTGTCTGTAGCCCCAGCTATTAAATACTTAGGAGGCAGGAGGATTGCTTAAGCCCAGGAGTTTGAGGTGGCAGTAAGCTATGATGACAACACTATACTCTAGCCCTGGCAACAGAGCAAGATCTTGTCTCCAAAAACGAAAAAAAAAAAAAAAAAAACAAAAGAAAGTAAAGTAGATATCTCAATTTGGCTGAACACTGGGAGAAATAAGTAAGGAATGGGGTGGGGAGGAAAAAAGAATGGGAAGGCACACGGGAATGCAGAGTGTAAAAGGACAGGAGCCCCAGATTAACAAGAACTTTCTATGTGCAATACTATAAGGGCTATAAAGCTGTGTAAGACATAGTATTGCTGTCCTAGGGCTCAGGTGAGACACAGAAACACTGCTGATAAAATAACAACTATAATAAGGGATAACAATGCCACAAGATCACCAGCAACAGTATTTCAGGACCGGTAGTCATAATAAATGTCTCCTCACTTATCACCTGTTCATCAGACCTCGGCTCTGCTGAACCCCTGGAGTACTGGAAACAACCCAAATGTCCATCAGTTGGTAAATGGATAAACAAACTCCGCACAATGGAATAACCAACAATAATGGGAATAAGCTATTTTTTCTTTCTTTATGTCCTTATTTATTCTATCAGCTTTTTTCTAAAGTTTTTATTATTCACTTTTCAACCGTTTTTGCTAAAAAGTAAGACACAAACTCTCACGTCACCCTAGGCCTACACAGGATCATCCATATCACTGTCTTTCTCCACATCTCATCTCACTGGAAGGTCTTTGGGGGCAATAACTCAGGTGGAGTGGTCATCTTTTATAGTAACGATGCCTTCCTCTGGAATACCTCCTGAAGGACCTGCCCGAGGATCTTCCTGAGGAGGTGTCACTGTTTTCAGAAATATGTCCATCGCGATTTGCTTGGTTTTTTGGTTTTTTCATCATAAATTTGCTTGTAAGCAGATAATACACCATGTACATCTTTTTCTATTAAATGAAAACCTTTTGGTGTTGGGGGTCCATGTTTTCAACCCTTGCAGAGGGCTGAGATCTGCAAAAGCTTCTGTGAAAACTTCACTGTGTATTTTCTTGGGGATCCATTATCTTTTTCTTCTCCTTCAGTTTCCTTTTCTCTTGCCTGATTTTCAGCTCTGAGTTCCTGTTCCAATGACTCCTCACGAGTCAGTTTCTCAGGAACCACCTCTAGGAGCTCCTCAATGCCGTCCTCATCCACACCCAGGTTAAAGTTGTTTGCCATTTTAACCACAGCCTTATTGACCACTGCAAACTCCTCATCCCTGGCAAATCCTTTGAAGTCACTGGCAAACCTCTCGCGGGGTCTTCTTCTTAATGCCATTCGTACACTCCTTGGTGCTATCACCCTAAGTTCAAGCAAAGTTCTTGATGCAGTCATAGATGTTGTAATCCTTCCAGAATTGCATCAGTGTCTTCTCAGTGTCTTCCTCAGTTGTAGCAATGGCCTGGCCAAAGATCCTCCTGAGATGGAAGGCCTTAAAAACTGCCATAACTCCTTGATCCATTGGTTGGATCAAGAGGTAGTGTTTGGAGGGAGAAACACCACTTTGATATTGAGATAAAGATCACCAAGAAAGGGAGGATGTGCAGGAGCATTATTAACAATAAGCAAAATCTTGAAAGGTATGTTATTCTCCAAACAGTGCTTCTTCATTTCTCTGGCATAGCCATTTAGGAGGGCATCTTGGAAGAGAAGCTGGGTCATCCATGACTTCTTATTGCTCCTGTAGCGCACTGGCAGTGTGTGCTTATTGATATGTTTGAAGACCCTGTGCTTCTCGCTGAGTCAGATCACAAAGGGTTTCAATCTCTACCCTGCAACATTCCCCACCCCTCCATGCCCCCAACCAAGACTGTTATCTTGTCCTTAAAAGCCTTGTAACCTGGCACTGACTTGGCCTGGTTATGGATGAAAGTTCTTTCAGGCATCTGTTTCCAGAATAGAAGGTTTCATCCATTTTAAAGATTTGCTCTGGCTGGCAAGTAATTTTCCTCTGCCATCAGCTTATCTAGAGTTTCCAAAAATTCTTCAGCTGCCTTCGCATCTGCAATGGCAGATTCACTGCTCACTTTCACATTGTGTAATGAACAATGATTCTTGAATCATTTAAACCACCCAGAGCTAGCGGTAAATTCAACATCTAGTTGGGTCCAGCTTTTTCTTTCAACATCGCAAACAAACGTTTTGCTTTGGCCATGATTGTCATGGTGCTCCTGGAAGTTTCTGGTGAACTTCTCTCCTCCCGATCCTGGACTGGGTCTAGGCATCGCTCAGTATTGCTTCTTCCCACTGGGTCTCTGTGCTGAGGAGCCTTCTCTGCTGGGGGAATCATCTTTGCTGGTTGTTTCCCTTTGTCTTCAGTGTTCTCTAGTCTCGATAAACTGCCTCCAGACATGTCTTTGATTTTTGTCTATCACTGTCTCACACTTGGATTATTTCATATGTGGAAAATTTATACCTGCCTTCAATTTCTCTTAGAATATTAGAATATCACCTCCCCACCGCCCACTCCCACTTTTCCTACCGCTGTCAGTGGGCCCATGGCCCTGCCAATGCCTTGACTTCACGCCGCTGGCCTCTGGGGACCATGAGAGGATATATTTTTTTGTCTTAAGAGAGTGTGGATTCCCAACAGGTGGCATCATTTAATAAGAAAGTGAGAGAATTGTTTTTATGGCCAATTTATGAA
The DNA here is from genome assembly GCF_020740605.2 of Lemur catta. Taxonomy (NCBI): domain Eukaryota; kingdom Metazoa; phylum Chordata; class Mammalia; order Primates; family Lemuridae; genus Lemur; species Lemur catta. The sequence goes on from NC_059139.1 coordinate 47,293,273, forward strand.
TAAGCGAGGAGACATGCTTGCCAGTTGCCAGGGCAGATTTAACTCTAAACGTTTTCTTTCTTACCCGTATGAAGAGCTCAGTTTAGTACCCCTATGCCAAATGGTGCTTAGCTCACAATTGCAGTGACAGAACTCACAAATATTTCAGGATTGCTTATGGATTACATGAGATCAGAGAAACGTCATCATAGGAACTCCCTGCCACAGACTGTTCACGCTTCTTCAGGAATGAGGGTGCTTTGCCCACTTGTCTGCCCAGGTCCTAGGCTGTCGGCCCATCTCAATTAATTGTACTACCTTCTTTCAGTGAGGGTGCTAATTGGCTCACTCAGCACCCACCCATCTCACCTCCTTCCAGTGTGTCCTCCTGTGTAACACAGGCTGGAAGTGACATTTCCCAGGCTCCCTTGCTGTTGGGGTCCCAAGTTCTTTAGTTTTTGCTCATTAGGTGCGATTACATGAGACTTGAATTCAGGAGTGAAGTGGAGACAGAGACAAGGCATGAGGTATTGCTTTTGCTGGTGCAGACTGGAGAGGAAGTTATGTGATTTTAGAGTTAGCAACTGTAACAGAGGCTTCTCCATCCGGCCTGCAGCTTTCTGGCCATGATAAGAGCAGTTGCTGCAGGGATTTGAGCCAAGAGCCAAATTCTTCAGCTCTCACAAGGACCCTGTGAGCCACCTGATACCCTGTAGTTAATTCATTCCCACTAAAACCAACTGGAGTAGATTCTGTTCTGTTAACCTAAATCAACAATTAACTTCCCCTGAATGTTTACGGCAGCACAATTCACTATTGCAAGGATGTCAATCAAAAGGGTCAGAATTTAACTTAAAGAGAGTTTATTCAAGTGCCACGTGTGGGGATGAACCACCTGGAAACACCAACTCCAAAGGAATGGAATCAGCAATCCAAAGTAGGGAAGTTAAGATTTCACAGAGACTGGAGTTTTAAGTAGGATTACAGAATTATTCATATAAGGTTGGCACATAATGACAGCAGTTTGATTGGTTATACACAGTGTTTTGGGGAAGGGTATATTTAACATTTTTTATAGAAGAAATAATAGTCATGGGTTTTCTGCCATTTGGTCTAAGCAAAGCTTGGCAACAAAGGGGAAGTTAATTTTTTTTTTATGGCTACCTTTTATTTGGTTGCATAAGATGAATGCTTCTTGGAAAGGCTGCACTTCCCTAATTCAGGGTCTTGCAGTCTAGAAAGTGAAACTCCTTTGATGAATCATTGACCAAGGCCAGGGCTTGGTCAACCTGGATTTTTCAAAGGCGTATCTCTGGCATCACATTTTTTAAGAAGTCTTCTTGGATCCTCCAACGTACTGGGTTTTAAAATACCAACATTGTCCCCTCTTTCCTTCTGTGTTCTTCCCTGCATGGGAGAAGCTAGCCTGGGGAACACATTCCCTAGACTTTTGCCAGCAGGGTTCAGGGTTAGATTCTACCAATAAGAGGTGCTGGTGTGGTATTTTGAAGGCCAAGGAAAAGAAAAAGTCCTTATTCTCAGAAGCAGCTGTCAGGGGGAAGGTGTCAGTAGATGCAGAATGCTGTCATTGGCTTCCTTCCTTCTATCCTCTTGAAAATGACCTACTTCAGCACAGCTTCCTGTTCTAGCCCTTCCAGATTTCCCTACCAATGTGACTCCAACCCATCCCACAGTTGTTTAAGCTTTTAATCCCCTGTATTAAGTCCCTTTCTGCTTGAAATGTGCAGAGCCTCCTGTCTTCCTCTCCAGACTTTGAAACTCTAGACTGAGTTAAGTGTTCTGTTTTTGACATTCTTAGCACCCGTTCCCTATGATTGCCTGAATCAATAGCCTGAGTCCACAGATAGCAGAGTAAAGCAGGAACTTTCTCAGTTTCTTCAGCTGCTAAGAGAAGCTTTAGCAAAAAGGCCTGAGGGCAAATCAAGAGGCTGAGCAGCTGACCCATGTCAGGCGCCTTCAGCAACACTTGCAGCATGAACACAATGAGCGAGGATCGAAACTGAGGAAACCAATCTTAGTAAAGTCATTGACTACTGATGAGTCATTTTAGTATCACAGGACTAACCACTCCGATGTATTGATGTATTGTGACTCTTAGAATCTTTGGCCCTTTTTCTATGTTTACTATCTAGCAAATTTATCTGCCAGCAGAAAACCGATTCAGTTTCCCCACCACTTGCCACTTGACAGCTGCATTCTGGTTTTGCAGAACTTGACACCAATCACTAGTCTAAAGAAGGGTGGGAGGAGTTTGGCAAAAAGTGATCCCCAGATTGTGAGAGCTGCAGATAATACAGTCCTCCTTGTTTCAGCCATCCTTGCAATTGTGCACCGCTTCACCTTGGAGCTCTGTTCTCTCTAATGTGGATGAAGACCCCCTGCTTCTGGTTATTCATGTTCCTGGTGAGCCCCTGTAAGGCTGGGCATCTGAGTACAGGGACCTAATTTGAGGAGTCCACAGAGCCTGCCTGGTTGGAACTGCTCTTCTGTGGAAACGACGATCCATTCCATCTCTCTGTGCATGGGTCGTAGATCCCTTTCCCTCTACTCCAGCTTTCACTCTCTCTCACTGCTTTTCTCTTGTCTTAGTGTTGATCAGTTAGTGCCAATTTGGTGAGAACATGTGGTGCTTATTCTTCCATTCCTGTGTTACCTCACTTCGGATGATGGGCTCAAGCTGTATCCAGGAAAATATAAGAGGCGCTGGATCACCGTTGTTTTTTTGTAATTGAGTAGTATTCCATTGTATACATATATCATATTTTATTAATACACTCATGGATTGATGGGCACTTGGGTTGTTTGCACATCCTTGCAATAGTGAATTGTGCTGCCGTAAACATTCAGGGGAAGTTAATTGTTGATTTGTAACAAGGGTCATTAATTTAAGAAGTCAGGAGGTTTCTGTCCCTGATGTTATTTAATTCTCTCTAGTCATTGCACAGAAGAAGAAAAAATAAGAAAGTTAATGTATAATCTGAGAACAGAAGTTGTAACTATATGTGACTTAGATCATAGTCTTGTCTCTTAAGGCATAAAGAGTTTTGGGGGGTTCCAACAGCTTTTAAGTTTCATTTATTTTCACAGTTCTCTGTAACTAAGCCTTGAATGACTGATAAATTTTCTACCTATAAGCCTAAGCTAGAAATGTAATAAATTTCTTAAATTCCTCCCTTTCCCTCACTCTCCATAGCTAATTGATCCATGCATATTGTCTAAAGAAGTTGTATTAAAGAAAATATTCTGACACTTGTTAAAATGATAAGGAAGACTTTATTTAGGACTATTCTGATAGATGTCAAGACTATTGCTATAGGGGAGACAGATCAGGCTCAACTTCGAACACTGCAAAGACAGCTGGAGCTACATAGCCAACCAGCAGAGTGGGGCAGTCCGTGGATAGAAAATTACTGAGAGGAGCCATCAGTGTAGGGGGAATTCTTGCTGGAGGCAGGCCAGGGTGATCACATATCAAGGATAGGGAAGAAATTTGACCAGACATTAAGAGTGATTAAATATCAAGGTGGGAAGGACAGGGGCAGCCAAAGTTGAGGCCTAGTCCAGAAGAGGGTTCTGAGGAGCCTGACTATAGTTTGGTCAAAGAAAGAGTCCTTGTCAGTTGACATATGTAAAAGTGCTCAGCACAGAGCAACAATAGGCTCCACTAGTTCTCTTTCCCTCCCCCATTTCGCTGATTCTTTAGGCCGGGCTGTGGGAGAGGAGAAAGCTGAGTGGATGTGAGCAGCGGAAGTTCAGTGCACTGTGGCGGTGATTGAGAGTGGAAGTGATGCAATGACAGAGGTGGGCAGACGCTGGGTTCTGCCACACGGCATGGGTCACAGGAAGCATCCCGTATTTTATTCTACAGACAGTGGGAAACAAGCCACTGAAATGTGTTAAGCAAGGAAGTGACATGACATACACCCTATTTTACAGAGTTGACTTTGGCAGCTCTGTTTCCACAGCCGGTTGAGGCAGAGGGGTGAGGATGGAAGTATAGGCAGCAAATGGAAAGATCTTTCCAGCCCAACACTTAAAGCTCTGCTTGATTCTTTTATGATCTCTGAGGGGAATTCAAGAGGGGGAGGAGGTAATCTTGCCAACACCAGCAACAGATAGAATGAAAGGCCTCGGAACATGCCTAGCAAGAAATGCAAAAGACCTGTGTAAAATAGACTGTGAGACTTTGGTGGCAAGCATAAAATAACTTTATAAATTAAGAGAAAATATTCCTAAATGGAAAGGCCCAATATTGCAAAGATGTCAGTTTTCTTTGAGTTAATCTATAATGTCAATACAATTCCAACCAGTAGCAAACAGATTTTTCTTTTCTTTTTTTTTTTTTTTTTTTTTTGAGACAGAGTCTCACTTTGTTGCCCGGGCTAGAGTGAGTGCCGTGGCGTCAGCCTAGCTCACAGCAACCTCAAACTCCTGGGCTTAAGCGATCCTACTGCCTCAGCCTCCTGAGTAGCTGGGACTACAAGTATGCGCCACCATGCCCGGCTGATTTTTTCTATATATATTTTTAGTTGTCCAGATAACTTTTATTTCTATTTTTAGTAGAGATGAGGTCTCACTCAGGCTGGTCTCGAACTCCTAACCTCAAGCGATCCACCCGCCTCGGCCTTCCAGAGTGCTAGGATTACAGGCGTGAGCCACCGCTCCTGGCCTGCAAACAGGTTTTTCTTTGGAAACTTGGCAATCAAGTATTTAAGCTCACGTGGAAGGAAAAATTATTTAACATATCAAGCAATTTTACAAATAAGAACAATGTGTGTGTGTGCCCTTCAAGATAGCAAAGAATAATTCAAAGTTATAATGATTTAAAGAGTGCAACATGGACAGCATAGCAGTGGCCCAGGAAGACATATATGCACAACAGGACAGAATAAAGAGCCCCAGATAGAATTATACAGCTTTAGGAAATTTTAGAATGGACTATAAAACGTGTTTTAAATCACTGAAGAAAGAATAGTCTATTCAATTTACGGCATTTTTGATCATTGACTATCCATCTGGGAGAAAAAAGTTAGAGCCTTACTTCAATTGTACAGAAACAAAAATCAGTGAGAGTAAAGTATCCAATTCAAAAACAAAACTATAAAAGCATTAGGAAAAAAATAGGATTTTTATCATCTTTGAATCCTAATCAGGACAAACCCAAAGGCATAAAAGGAAGATTGATAAATTATATCTCAAAAAAGTTAAAAACCATTGTAAGACAAAATGCCACATAAAGATAATAGAAAATTGATAGACTGAGAGATAATATTTGTACTCTATAGGACAGACTAATATTCATAATTGAAAGTCACTCACAAAAATCACTAGAGAAAAGAAAACAGGAAGGATATAAAAAGGTTCTTATTAGAAAAGATAAAAGGCTTATTTTATTCAATCTCACAGGTAATCAAGGAAGTGGAATTTAAAACAGCTTACAAAATTGAAAAAGATTAATAACATTGTGAGACGAGGTTGTTGGGAAATGGATACTCTCATACACTGTTACCCTTTTTGGAGGAAAATTTGGCACTATTACTGACATTTTAACTGTAACGTCCTTTAAGTTTTGGTAATTTTGTTACACAGCAATAGATAAAGGATACTTGGAATTGAAAAACTAATACCTGGAAGTAGGGTGCTGCCATAAAAAACCCCTAAAATGTGGGAGTGACTTTAGAATGGAGCATTGGACAGAAACTGGAATGACTTTGAGGATAGAGTTACTGAGAGCATGAAGTACCTGGAAAAGACTTTTAGTAGAAGTATAGACTTGAGAAGGCTCATTTAAAGAAAAGTGAGGAAAATATTATTGGAAACTGGAGGAAATAGATCCTTGTTAGCCATGGCAGAAAGATTAATAGCACAGGAGCCTGCAGTAATGTGGAATAGTAGATGCAGCTACCCACCGAATTTGTGATCTAACCAAGGAGATTTCCAGCTAGAGTGTTCAAGGTGCCTCCTAGCTTCATCTTTCTGCTATACTAAAAGGCAAGAGCAGCAAGATAAGATAATGGAGGATTGCTAAACATAGGAGCCAGAACCTGGTGGGGTTTTTTTGTTTGTTTTTTTAAATTTATTTATCTATTTCAGGATATTATGGGAGTATAAACATTTTGGTTACATGTTATGACTTTGCCACACCCAAACCATGATTTGAGGCATGCCTTTTCCTCCCTACCATGCTCACCACGTCCATTAGTTGTGAGTTTACCCACTCCCAACCCCCCAATCCCTGAAGAATATTATTACTGTGTGAGCAGGACTGAGAATCCAGAAATGAAACCATCCGCATATTGTCACCTGCTCTTTGACAAAACAGACAAAAATATACACCAGGGAAAAGAATCTCTTTTCAATAAATGGTGCTGGGAAAACTGGATCCCCACCTCTCACCTCTTAGAAAAATCAATTCACGATGGATAACAGACTTAAACATAAGGCATGAAACCCTAAGAATCCTAGAAGATGTAAAGAAAGACCCTTTGAGACATCGGCCTAGGCAAAGAATTTTTGAAGAAGATCCCCAAAGCAGTCACAGCAGCAACAAAAATAAATAAATGGGACCTCATCAAATTAAGAACCTGGTAGTTTTTAAAAACTTTCAGACTCTCTAGGCAACTAACAACACCAAAAGGAAGAGATGACTTTCGGGCAGAGATCAAGTCCAGGCACTCTCAGGAAAACATGGTCTAAACGTGAAACCCAAGTTGTAATTTTAAAATTCCTTAAGACCTCAGAAAGATCTATCGTGGCATCCCAGAGTACCTTTCAATCAGACAAAAGGTCATCTAAATATTTTTAAAATATGACTAACAAATTCTCTTAAACAATAGGGCATTCTTGAAGAGATTTGTGGATGTGGCCATTGTCTAAGGGCATGAGCTTCAGAAGGGTCACAGGAAATTGTTACAGCCCTACCAGGTTCATCGCCCGCTGCTCAAGAGGAAGCCAATACACGGAGACAGCAAGACAGCAGGGGTTACAGCAGAGAAAGAGTTTAACATCGTAGGTGCCATGTGAGGTCATGAGAGGAAGTTCTCAAATCTGTCTCCCTGAGAATTTGGAAGAAAGGGTTTTTAAAAATAGCTTAATGGGCAAAAGGCTAGGCAATTGGGTCTGCTGATTGGCTGGGCTTGGGGCAGATCCATAGAGGCGTAGAAGTTGTCGTCTTTGCTGCAACAGTTCCTGGGTGGGGGTTGCAAGACCAATTGAATCAGTTCCTCGGTGTGAGCCACTGGTCTGTGTGGGTCAGCCGCTCCACCAGAATGCAGGGCCCTGAAAGATATCTCGAAAACTAGCCTTAGGTTTCACAAGGGTGATACTATCTATGGGAGCAATGAAGAAAGCTAAGAATCTTTATGACCATCAGCTATGTGACTCCTGAGTAGCAATTATATTAACAGGAAAGCAAGCTAGGGGACAATGGCTAGTTGTTACTATTATTTTTATCTATGCTTGTGCCTTTGGACAGTTTAGGCCCCTACCACAATCCTCACCTTGTATTAAGTCCCTTTCTGCTTGAAATGTGCAGAGCCTCCTGTCTTCCTCTCCAGACTTTGAAACTCTAGACTGAGTTAAGTGTTCTGTTTTTGACATTCTTAGCACCCGTTCCCTATGATTGCCTGAATCAATAGCCTGAGTCCACAGATAGCAGAGTAAAGCAGGAACTTTCTCAGTTTCTTCAGCTGCTAAGAGAAGCTTTAGCAAAAAGGCCTGAGGGCAAATCAAGAGGCTGAGCAGCTGACCCATGTCAGGCGCCTTCAGCAACACTTGCAGCATGAACACAATGAGCGAGGATCGAAACTGAGGAAACCAATCTTAGTAAAGTCATTGACTACTGATGAGTCATTTTAGTATCACAGGACTAACCACTCCGATGTATTGATGTATTGTGACTCTTAGAATCTTTGGCCCTTTTTCTATGTTTACTATCTAGCAAATTTATCTGCCAGCAGAAAACCGATTCAGTTTCCCCACCACTTGCCACTTGACAGCTGCATTCTGGTTTTGCAGAACTTGACACCAATCACTAGTCTAAAGAAGGGTGGGAGGAGTTTGGCAAAAAGTGATCCCCAGATTGTGAGAGCTGCAGATAATACAGTCCTCCTTGTTTCAGCCATCCTTGCAATTGTGCACCGCTTCACCTTGGAGCTCTGTTCTCTCTAATGTGGATGAAGACCCCCTGCTTCTGGTTATTCATGTTCCTGGTGAGCCCCTGTAAGGCTGGGCATCTGAGTACAGGGACCTAATTTGAGGAGTCCACAGAGCCTGCCTGGTTGGAACTGCTCTTCTGTGGAAACGACGATCCATTCCATCTCTCTGTGCATGGGTCGTAGATCCCTTTCCCTCTACTCCAGCTTTCACTCTCTCTCACTGCTTTTCTCTTGTCTTAGTGTTGATCAGTTAGTGCCAATTTGGTGAGAACATGTGGTGCTTATTCTTCCATTCCTGTGTTACCTCACTTCGGATGATGGGCTCAAGCTGTATCCAGGAAAATATAAGAGGCGCTGGATCACCGTTGTTTTTTTGTAATTGAGTAGTATTCCATTGTATACATATATCATATTTTATTAATACACTCATGGATTGATGGGCACTTGGGTTGTTTGCACATCCTTGCAATAGTGAATTGTGCTGCCGTAAACATTCAGGGGAAGTTAATTGTTGATTTGTAACAAGGGTCATTAATTTAAGAAGTCAGGAGGTTTCTGTCCCTGATGTTATTTAATTCTCTCTAGTCATTGCACAGAAGAAGAAAAAATAAGAAAGTTAATGTATAATCTGAGAACAGAAGTTGTAACTATATGTGACTTAGATCATAGTCTTGTCTCTTAAGGCATAAAGAGTTTTGGGGGGTTCCAACAGCTTTTAAGTTTCATTTATTTTCACAGTTCTCTGTAACTAAGCCTTGAATGACTGATAAATTTTCTACCTATAAGCCTAAGCTAGAAATGTAATAAATTTCTTAAATTCCTCCCTTTCCCTCACTCTCCATAGCTAATTGATCCATGCATATTGTCTAAAGAAGTTGTATTAAAGAAAATATTCTGACACTTGTTAAAATGATAAGGAAGACTTTATTTAGGACTATTCTGATAGATGTCAAGACTATTGCTATAGGGGAGACAGATCAGGCTCAACTTCGAACACTGCAAAGACAGCTGGAGCTACATAGCCAACCAGCAGAGTGGGGCAGTCCGTGGATAGAAAATTACTGAGAGGAGCCATCAGTGTAGGGGGAATTCTTGCTGGAGGCAGGCCAGGGTGATCACATATCAAGGATAGGGAAGAAATTTGACCAGACATTAAGAGTGATTAAATATCAAGGTGGGAAGGACAGGGGCAGCCAAAGTTGAGGCCTAGTCCAGAAGAGGGTTCTGAGGAGCCTGACTATAGTTTGGTCAAAGAAAGAGTCCTTGTCAGTTGACATATGTAAAAGTGCTCAGCACAGAGCAACAATAGGCTCCACTAGTTCTCTTTCCCTCCCCCATTTCGCTGATTCTTTAGGCCGGGCTGTGGGAGAGGAGAAAGCTGAGTGGATGTGAGCAGCGGAAGTTCAGTGCACTGTGGCGGTGATTGAGAGTGGAAGTGATGCAATGACAGAGGTGGGCAGACGCTGGGTTCTGCCACACGGCATGGGTCACAGGAAGCATCCCGTATTTTATTCTACAGACAGTGGGAAACAAGCCACTGAAATGTGTTAAGCAAGGAAGTGACATGACATACACCCTATTTTACAGAGTTGACTTTGGCAGCTCTGTTTCCACAGCCGGTTGAGGCAGAGGGGTGAGGATGGAAGTATAGGCAGCAAATGGAAAGATCTTTCCAGCCCAACACTTAAAGCTCTGCTTGATTCTTTTATGATCTCTGAGGGGAATTCAAGAGGGGGAGGAGGTAATCTTGCCAACACCAGCAACAGATAGAATGAAAGGCCTCGGAACATGCCTAGCAAGAAATGCAAAAGACCTGTGTAAAATAGACTGTGAGACTTTGGTGGCAAGCATAAAATAACTTTATAAATTAAGAGAAAATATTCCTAAATGGAAAGGCCCAATATTGCAAAGATGTCAGTTTTCTTTGAGTTAATCTATAATGTCAATACAATTCCAACCAGTAGCAAACAGATTTTTCTTTTCTTTTTTTTTTTTTTTTTTTTTTGAGACAGAGTCTCACTTTGTTGCCCGGGCTAGAGTGAGTGCCGTGGCGTCAGCCTAGCTCACAGCAACCTCAAACTCCTGGGCTTAAGCGATCCTACTGCCTCAGCCTCCTGAGTAGCTGGGACTACAAGTATGCGCCACCATGCCCGGCTGATTTTTTCTATATATATTTTTAGTTGTCCAGATAACTTTTATTTCTATTTTTAGTAGAGATGAGGTCTCACTCAGGCTGGTCTCGAACTCCTAACCTCAAGCGATCCACCCGCCTCGGCCTTCCAGAGTGCTAGGATTACAGGCGTGAGCCACCGCTCCTGGCCTGCAAACAGGTTTTTCTTTGGAAACTTGGCAATCAAGTATTTAAGCTCACGTGGAAGGAAAAATTATTTAACATATCAAGCAATTTTACAAATAAGAACAATGTGTGTGTGTGCCCTTCAAGATAGCAAAGAATAATTCAAAGTTATAATGATTTAAAGAGTGCAACATGGACAGCATAGCAGTGGCCCAGGAAGACATATATGCACAACAGGACAGAATAAAGAGCCCCAGATAGAATTATACAGCTTTAGGAAATTTTAGAATGGACTATAAAACGTGTTTTAAATCACTGAAGAAAGAATAGTCTATTCAATTTACGGCATTTTTGATCATTGACTATCCATCTGGGAGAAAAAAGTTAGAGCCTTACTTCAATTGTACAGAAACAAAAATCAGTGAGAGTAAAGTATCCAATTCAAAAACAAAACTATAAAAGCATTAGGAAAAAAATAGGATTTTTATCATCTTTGAATCCTAATCAGGACAAACCCAAAGGCATAAAAGGAAGATTGATAAATTATATCTCAAAAAAGTTAAAAACCATTGTAAGACAAAATGCCACATAAAGATAATAGAAAATTGATAGACTGAGAGATAATATTTGTACTCTATAGGACAGACTAATATTCATAATTGAAAGTCACTCACAAAAATCACTAGAGAAAAGAAAACAGGAAGGATATAAAAAGGTTCTTATTAGAAAAGATAAAAGGCTTATTTTATTCAATCTCACAGGTAATCAAGGAAGTGGAATTTAAAACAGCTTACAAAATTGAAAAAGATTAATAACATTGTGAGACGAGGTTGTTGGGAAATGGATACTCTCATACACTGTTACCCTTTTTGGAGGAAAATTTGGCACTATTACTGACATTTTAACTGTAACGTCCTTTAAGTTTTGGTAATTTTGTTACACAGCAATAGATAAAGGATACTTGGAATTGAAAAACTAATACCTGGAAGTAGGGTGCTGCCATAAAAAACCCCTAAAATGTGGGAGTGACTTTAGAATGGAGCATTGGACAGAAACTGGAATGACTTTGAGGATAGAGTTACTGAGAGCATGAAGTACCTGGAAAAGACTTTTAGTAGAAGTATAGACTTGAGAAGGCTCATTTAAAGAAAAGTGAGGAAAATATTATTGGAAACTGGAGGAAATAGATCCTTGTTAGCCATGGCAGAAAGATTAATAGCACAGGAGCCTGCAGTAATGTGGAATAGTAGATGCAGCTACCCACCGAATTTGTGATCTAACCAAGGAGATTTCCAGCTAGAGTGTTCAAGGTGCCTCCTAGCTTCATCTTTCTGCTATACTAAAAGGCAAGAGCAGCAAGATAAGATAATGGAGGATTGCTAAACATAGGAGCCAGAACCTGGTGGGGTTTTTTTGTTTGTTTTTTTAAATTTATTTATCTATTTCAGGATATTATGGGAGTATAAACATTTTGGTTACATGTTATGACTTTGCCACACCCAAACCATGATTTGAGGCATGCCTTTTCCTCCCTACCATGCTCACCACGTCCATTAGTTGTGAGTTTACCCACTCCCAACCCCCCAATCCCTGAAGAATATTATTACTGTGTGAGCAGGACTGAGAATCCAGAAATGAAACCATCCGCATATTGTCACCTGCTCTTTGACAAAACAGACAAAAATATACACCAGGGAAAAGAATCTCTTTTCAATAAATGGTGCTGGGAAAACTGGATCCCCACCTCTCACCTCTTAGAAAAATCAATTCACGATGGATAACAGACTTAAACATAAGGCATGAAACCCTAAGAATCCTAGAAGATGTAAAGAAAGACCCTTTGAGACATCGGCCTAGGCAAAGAATTTTTGAAGAAGATCCCCAAAGCAGTCACAGCAGCAACAAAAATAAATAAATGGGACCTCATCAAATTAAGAACCTGGTAGTTTTTAAAAACTTTCAGACTCTCTAGGCAACTAACAACACCAAAAGGAAGAGATGACTTTCGGGCAGAGATCAAGTCCAGGCACTCTCAGGAAAACATGGTCTAAACGTGAAACCCAAGTTGTAATTTTAAAATTCCTTAAGACCTCAGAAAGATCTATCGTGGCATCCCAGAGTACCTTTCAATCAGACAAAAGGTCATCTAAATATTTTTAAAATATGACTAACAAATTCTCTTAAACAATAGGGCATTCTTGAAGAGATTTGTGGATGTGGCCATTGTCTAAGGGCATGAGCTTCAGAAGGGTCACAGGAAATTGTTACAGCCCTACCAGGTTCATCGCCCGCTGCTCAAGAGGAAGCCAATACACGGAGACAGCAAGACAGCAGGGGTTACAGCAGAGAAAGAGTTTAACATCGTAGGTGCCATGTGAGGTCATGAGAGGAAGTTCTCAAATCTGTCTCCCTGAGAATTTGGAAGAAAGGGTTTTTAAAAATAGCTTAATGGGCAAAAGGCTAGGCAATTGGGTCTGCTGATTGGCTGGGCTTGGGGCAGATCCATAGAGGCGTAGAAGTTGTCGTCTTTGCTGCAACAGTTCCTGGGTGGGGGTTGCAAGACCAATTGAATCAGTTCCTCGGTGTGAGCCACTGGTCTGTGTGGGTCAGCCGCTCCACCAGAATGCAGGGCCCTGAAAGATATCTCGAAAACTAGCCTTAGGTTTCACAAGGGTGATACTATCTATGGGAGCAATGAAGAAAGCTAAGAATCTTTATGACCATCAGCTATGTGACTCCTGAGTAGCAATTATATTAACAGGAAAGCAAGCTAGGGGACAATGGCTAGTTGTTACTATTATTTTTATCTATGCTTGTGCCTTTGGACAGTTTAGGCCCCTACCACAATCCTCACCTTGCACCCCTTATTAATTTGTAAAGGGCGGTTTCAGTCCCCCGGTCCCAGCTTCATCCCACCTGATTCCTGAGGTGTGGGCTAGTGAGGTGGTTAAGGGCAGACAACTGATTTGGCTTCTTCCTGCTAACAAGGGGCGTAGTTGGGGTTGAGTCTGGGATAAGAAGAATGACACCATTTTGCAGCTATCTTCAAGTATTCGTGGGTGCATGGTTGCAGATAAAAGGTTTGCATGACAAGAACATTAATGCTTTCATTTGCAGTCTTAGCACAGTACTTAAGTGAACAGTGGACTATAGATAGACAATGAGTCCTAGCATAAGGAGTGAGCCCTAGCTTCAGGAGTTCCTGCAGACTGATCTGTAGTCCTGGGGAATCCAAGTGAATAACTTTGAAAACCAGTCAAGCATGGGGTCACTATTAGAGCCCTGCTGTAGCCACATAGCTTGTTGGGAAACTTTTTCTATTTCGATTTCCATTTTTCCTGAGGTATTTATATGGATATAGCAGGTAGTCTTTAACGCTGCAGACTCCGGTCCTTTAGCCAACAGGAAACAGTAGCACTACCCAATTATACAGGACAACCTGGGCTAGAGAGTGCAGGCTCTTTGCAGTTTCTTCTGTGATCAGTCCTAGAGTTGCAGACAGAATTTTAATCATGTCTTTGATGGCACATGCTCTGTAGATAGGGACTAGCAAGCTCAGCAAGCCTTGCTACCAAGTGTGCTGTTATCTTCCTGGCAATCCTCTCTTAAGTCTAGGGGGAAAAGAGTGGAGACTCTCATTTAATCTTTTCTAGCTCAAGTATGCAAAACCCTGACTGCATTAATGGAGATTCTCTGCATAAGTAAAAACACACACAAGACAGCTTTGTGGTGTTAGTGGCAGTCATCCCAAAATACGTCAAAGGAACATATTTTGGGGTAAAATATTTCTAATTTCTTTCAGTCCTCATTTGAAATTAAAAGGTTTCACATATTAAAAGCCAAGCTGTTATCTTTGGACTAAGGAGTGGGGGAAAAAAACAAACAAGCAAATTTAAATACATCATCTTCTATCTTTTTGGTCCTGTGAACAGATCTGTGTAGTTAAACAGCTGTGTGTCATTCGAGGAGCTGGCGTTGCAGACGAGTTTTCAAGCAAGAAAAATAAGAGTTAATATTTGGAACAATTCATAAAGTAGTTTTCTTAGAGTCCAAAGGGCATCCAGCTGAAGTGTCTAGATGTTAAACTTAAAGCAGCCTCAGTTAAAGTGGTAGGAGGCAGTGGCAATCTGACAGATTTTTTTTTTCCTCCCGGAGTTTGTATGTCCCAAGGTATGCTTGCAGGGTCTCAGGAAAAGATACTGGTGATTTCTTTGAGTCCAAGTCAGAAAAATGAAACAAATTGAAAACATTATCTGGATACTTGTAGCCAGGAAAGAATTTAGGATTCAGTCCAAATTATAGGCAAATAACATAAACTCAAAAACGGTGGACTAAGGCTGGAATCTAATAACAGGTGGACTATAGTTTCTTTTTTCTGAACCACATATTTTTTCTCTTCAGTTTGCCATTTTTATTAAAGACAAATCAAAGCAGGATCAATTTACTTGCAAAAATAAACTGTAGTCTCATTATACTTAGCCTGGTTATTTGCATAAAGTGTAGTAAGAATAATTATTGGACATATGGGCTTTTCTTTTTTTAAAAAATTGGCTTTGCTGGAACTTTTTCATAGAGAATCTCAGGTTAGACTTGAAAGCCTCTTGAGTCAAGCCAAGGATTTATCTGTGCCATTAGATATGTGTATGAAGTGGGTAAATCCCTCCTTTCTTGAGGTCCCAAAGTAACTTGCGGTTCCTGGACCAGTCAGAAAGTGACATTCTTGACTTACCACAGATCAGGAAATGCTATTGATGAGGCACCTGGCCAGTTTTTCTGAAGCGCTTTTTATCAGCTGTATAAAGTCAACCTTAATTCTTTAACACAGTCTAGGCATCTCTGAAAATATGCCATTCCAGTCAAAGCCTTGGTAAATTAACCAGTATCTTTCATTATGTCCTGTGATAGAAGAAAACAGATTCTTATTGAACTTATGCAAATAATTATATTGTTATAGATTAAGAATACTCACAAATAGTTTTCAAATTCCAGAGAAATCAAGTAGAGAGAAAAATGCTTCAAATTTTTATTACAAATATATACTTTGTTGTAAGCTATAAATAGCTCAAAAGAAGGAAAAAATTTTCTTGATTTCTGGAAAACAAAACACAGAAGGAATTGGCAATGTTTCAAACAAAAAGTCATAAAAAAAAAGTTCAGTCCCATGGAATTAATTTCTATTCTGTTTGAGGTTGAGTTAGCAATATTTATGGAGGCATCAACTTTTTAATTAAAGTCCTGGAAGTTTGCTTGGTTTTAGTCCAATGATATATAATCTCCAAAGTTATCAGAAACCTGTATTCAAGAGAATTTTTCAGTCCTTTCCATGACTTTTCTTGAAGAAACAAACGTTAGACTATAGTCAGTTTAAAAAAACACTTTCTGAGAAGAATCAAAGTAAAATAATACAAAAGTCTTAGAATAGCCATGGGTAAAGAGACAATTGACAAAGTTGGTTGTTTTGTGGCATACAATAATTTAGCATAATAACCATAAATATTATTGATAACATACACCAACAGCTATCAGAATTTTAGGAATTTCATACAACATGGGAACATATTAATAACATGTTTATACAAATATAACCCAAAGAAAGTTAAACACCATATATGACAATGCTTCCTGCATGGTTTTAACAGGCCAAATAAGCCTCATATGTCTCTTTTAGACTTTAAGTGGCCCTAATATTTAAAAGAGTAGTTTGAGGTCAAAAAAGACTGGATTTAGAATTTTGATTTTGAAAAGTTTGTCAAATATCAAAGGCTTCAAACACTTGCTGTCATAAAACACTTGTCACAAAATAGGATCACAGGTTACTATAAAATTATAGTCATTTAGCCAAACTGATAATTCAAAGATTTTAAAAAGCAAAAATCTTACTCTTTGATAGAGAAGAGACCTAGTTTCACAAACAATCATAAGACCCAATATAGACAAACTGAAAGATAAGGTGACAAGGAGGCAAACTGAATCTTTCTCTCTCCCTCCCCTTTTTCTTTGCAGTTTATTCAAAAGGTGAACAAAAATCTTTTGTTATTTCTATTAATATCATTTAAAATCTTGCTCAAAAGAAAAAAACAAATTTTATCTTTGTATTATAAAACCAAATTTTATCTAGTGTATTATATGAATGGTAAAGCTAATTTAATAAAATCTTATAAACAAATTCATCTAATTTTAATCATAAGATGTTTATAAACCTTTCATAACCTTCATCATTTTTCCAACTTTTATATCCATTTAGTTTTAATTATTTAATTTAAAACCATTTTTAAAACCTATAAATTAGACAAAATTGCCTTTTTTAATAAAAACTATGTCTTACAACCTTTTTGATCAAAATATCTTATTTTTCATAAAATATTGTTTTTCTTCTACCTGTTAGTTTTAATTACATATATTAATCATAATGCTAACTCTTAGGAAAACCTATGAGAGGCGAGGTGTGTAGTGGCTCACATCTGTAATCCTAGCACTATGGGAGGCCGAGGCGGGAGGCTCACTTGAGGCCTGGGCAACATAGCGAGAGCCCATCTCTATAAAAAATAGAAAAAATTAACTGGCACGCTTTTCTGTAGTCCCAGCTACTCAGGAGGCTGAGGCAGGAGGATCGCTAAGCCCAGAAGTTTGAGGTGGCAGTGAGCTATGGTAACACCACTGTACTCTAGCTGGGGCAGCAGAACAAGACCCTGTCTCAAAAGCAACCAACCAACCAAAAATTCCCCAAAAAAACAAAATTTAAAAAAAAACCTTGTGAGGTATTTATTATATTATTTATTATTTGTTTTAAGCTCCTAAATCTTGGAGTAATTTCTTACATAGCAATAGATAACCACTACACAAGGTGAAGTTGTTAAGAATTTAGTAATTACAACAACATGAATTGAAGATTGAATCTTGGAAATGTTATGCTGTGTTAGCCTTCAGTGGACAGTAAAAAGTGACAATGAAGGTGAATACTGCAAATTGAATTTATTTTAATTAGAAGAAAATAGTGTGACAATGAGGTTTGCTTTGATGGAAGAACCTTAAGCATGCACCCTGTGGAGGTGGAAGGGTATGATGCCTTTCCTCACCCAT
The DNA here is from genome assembly GCF_020740605.2 of Lemur catta. Classification (NCBI taxonomy): domain Eukaryota; kingdom Metazoa; phylum Chordata; class Mammalia; order Primates; family Lemuridae; genus Lemur; species Lemur catta. The sequence goes on from NC_059139.1 coordinate 47,310,805, forward strand.
CACAAGGGTCACAGCTGACGCTCCTATAACAAAAGACAGATTAACAAGAGGAAAGCATAACAGATTTGTTTGATCAAAATTTCACATGCCATGGGAGGCTTGAGAAATGAAGACCCAAAGACCCAGGGAAAACTGTCTATTTTTAGGTTTGATACAGAGCAGACAGGTGTATAGAAATGTGATTAGTTAAAAAGGATATGACCCAATGGTAACAGACAGGGAGGGGAAACCTAACAAGGCCTGTCTGTCCAGATTCTTCTTGGCCTGTCTATGTGGAATTCCTTCTCCTGGGTACAGGACAGGGCCCCTTTAGAACAAAGGTCTTATGACCTACTATCAGACAATGTAGGTCAGAGAACCTCTTTATGGCCAGCTCCTACACAGAAAGACAAGGGAAGATCAGAGGAATATTTCTAGGTTTTATGGCTGGCTTTCTATTTTTTTATTTCTAGTTTCTATGACCCATTTTGGGAAAGAGAAATTTTAGTTTCTATGGCATGCTTTGGGGGAGAAATGCGAGCAGGAGAAAGAGGGGCAAGAGAAGGCAAAAAGATCTTGCTTCTCAGACCCTTTCCTTCAGTTCAAAGTATTCAACATGCCAAAGTGCCACACACAGCAGGATAGTTGTCTGGTCCTCAACAATCACGGTATTTCCTTGAAATCTTTCCCTGCAGCTCTTCAACATTTTCAGAATACTCACTGTAGGTCTGTGGTTTTGGTCTGCTTAGCCACTATGTCTTCCTTCTTCCAGAGAAGAGAACACCTGGTTTCCTTTTGAGAACTTTGCCATCTCCATTTCATGTTGGCTATGTGACTTCACTAGCTCTTCCTTAGGGGTGGGTATGAAATTCAACTTGTCACTCGGGATCCTTTATCAGGACCGACAAGTAAGAGTGAGGAACATATGCTTCCTTGAGGGGTTGTCCTTGATACCCTGCTAGGGTATCATACTAAGGAGAGAACCTGCCTGAGAATGAAGTTAATACAGAGAAAAGCTCAGCTGAAAGATAGAGCTATATGAGGAGAGGCAGGGAGAAAGAGAAGAGGAGGTGACATTTGAATCCCTGCCACATTGAATCCAGCAACATTGTTCTGCTTACATCTAGATCTATTTTATTTCCAAATATTATATATGTGTATGTATACACATATACATATATATGTCACAAATACATATTTAAGTTGCTCTAAGGAATTCTTTTTTTTTTGAAACAGTCACACTCTGTTGCCCGGGCTAGAGTGAGTGCTGCGGCATCAGCCTAGCTCACAGCAACCTCAAACTCCTGGACACAAGCAATCCTACTGCCTCAGCCTCCCGAGTAGCTGGGACTACAGGCATGCACAACCATGCCCGGCTAATTTTTTCTATATATATAGTTTTAGTTATTTGGCTAATTTCTTTCTATTCTTAGTAGAGACGGGGTCTCACTCTTGCTCCGGCTGGTCTCCAACTCCTGAGCTCAAACGATCTGCCCGACTCGGCCTCCCAGAGTGCTAGGATTATAGCCGTGAGCCACCGTGTCCGGCCAGGAATTCTTTATAAACGAGAGTTTGTTTCGTTTTTTTTTTTTTTTTCTCCTTGGTTGGGGATGTTGGTGCCCTAACTCAGGCTCACAGGGCTGTGTCCCTGCAGGACAAGACCCACTTTTAAAACTATTTAGCAATCTTCTTCTAACGTTGCTTTATTAGTCTTTGACCCAGCCTTATCACTGTAATTCTCTGATTCTCTAATGAATACATCTTTGACACATTTTCATCCTATTTTGTAACGGTCATGTTTTTAACTTTTTTGAAAATTATACTTTGGCAATATTAATCCTTTATTACAAACATAGTCCCTCTTTGTATCATTTTTCTATTAGCTTGGTCCATGGGGTCCTTTTGAAGTTTTAAGAAGTCCTCTAAGACACTCTCTCACAGGATTTTCTCTGCATAGTTTTTTAACCTCCCACCTGGTCAAAACTCTACCCGAAACACCGTTAGAGAAAAATCTAGACTTAGGAACAAATAAACGAAATTCCCATCTCGGTGATCCGGTGTCTCGGGGTCGGGGAGAAAGAAGGCGTTCTATAGGCTTCAGTTCTCCAGTTCCCCGAAGCCAGTAGCCCACAGGGGACCTGTCGCTGGGCTGGCGTCCCCAGCTCCGTGTGCCAGGCCCTTTTCTTACTCTGGCCATCCTGCATCTGAGGTCGCTGGCGGCCTGATGACACTCCTGCGGGGAGTCCTCGGTCAGCCCCGGCGGGCAGGGCAGGGGTGGCTGCGGGCGCGCCCGGGGCCCGGAGGCGGAGCCCGGGGCGGGGCGCGCTGTCATCTGACTCGGTGACTCGGCGGGCCCGCGCTTCCTCCTCCCCGCCCCGGCCCGGGCTGCAAGTCAAGTAGCCAGGCTCCCGCTGGGCCGAGCGGGCGGAGAGCAGCCATGGGGCGACGCGGGCCGGGGCTGCCGCCGCTGCTGGCGCTGCTGGCGCTGCTGCTCGCTCTGGCGGCGCAGGCCCCGCGCGCCTCCGCCACGCCGGGCCCGGCGCTGTGGCCCCAGCCGCTCACGGCGAAGGTGACCGGCAGTCGGATGCGCCTCGCCCCGGAGAACTTCTATATCCAGCACGGCCCCAATTCCACGGCAGGTCCCTCCTGCTCGCTGCTGGAGGAAGCGTTTCGGCGGTGAGCGCTCCCGGCGGGCAGGGGACCCGGGGCGGGCAGAGGCGGACCACCCTGGGGCGCAGACCCTCACACCACCCTATGCCACAGGCGAGGAAACCCACCCGAGCGGGCCAGGGACCTGAGCGAAGTCACAGATCTAGAAGATGGCAGGGCCGGTCTGAAACCTCAGCTCCTTCCCTTTCCCTTCTGTCCCCTAAGGGGCACTGTGGGTGCTCGGGAACCCTGGTCTGGGCAGGGAGCGGGGTGCTCAGAAGCAGTCGCTCTGTTCCCCTCAGAAGGGCAAATGAGATGGATGGAGGGGACACCGGTTTCCCCACTCCAGAGTTGGGGAGGGAAGTGACAGCCTTTTATTTGAAGGGAGTTCTACGCGATCTTGGAAGATCTGGAAGAGCTTAGGCAAGCTCGTCTTGAGGGACCAGGCGCTGTCCCCCAAAGCTGACTGTCATTTATGCGCCTACCTCACCACTTGTCCTCCCCAAATCTCCTGGTAACAACTCAGATGGCAGAAGTCCTTACGTTGGAGCACCCCCTAAAATTCTCCCTCCCTCCCAAAACCTGTTAGAAGTTGTAATCTACTTCCTATGGCCAGTGCTTAGGCAGTATCTGCTTTTTGTGTGTGTTCCCCCAACACCAGGCCCCTGCTTCCTCTCCCTGCTTCCTCTTCCAGAGCCCTAAAAACCTTTGATGGATAATGAGATGTAGCGCACACACAGCTGGCTTTACTAACCACACCCTAGACAAGGAACGTTGCCTTTGGGGGAATGTTTGAACCAGGCACGCTGGCCCCTCTGGTATGAGACCTGTGTAGGTCTGTCTGTCCTGAAGGTGTGTAGTGCTCCAGAGGATGGTAATTTGGTGCTGTCTGCCGCCTCCAACCCCCAGGGTGTCTCTGTGCCAAGTGAACACAATTATAGCTTAATTGTACCTGCAGGACACTGAACAGCTGGTGGAAAAATCCAAAACCAGCTTAGATAACCCGTTCTGACCCCAGGTGGGCCTGGTGCTCAAGCTGAAGGCCCCTAGTGTTGATAGCAGAGATGGTTCATTCTCTGCCTTTGGAAGAGTCATGCTTTCCTTCTGTTTTGTACTGCGTGGATATTGCTACCCTCTGTTTTAGGTGCGTACTCTAATGAGCCTTTGGTATTGAATCTGCTAACTGGCCTGAATGCTCTGGCCCTAGTGGGGTGAAGATGTAAAACCAAAGTGGTTGGTTGCATTGGGGTATTCAGAAGGATTGTGTGGGAAGTACTTGAAGGGTATCTACAAGAATATGATGACTAGCATTGGAAATCTTTTAAAAACAAACACCCTTACTATGTTTGCCTTGGAGCTCAGCTTATAAAGTTGAGTTTTCCTTCCATGCCATGTTTCTAGTAAAACAAGGACTTGGTGATCTGCTGAAGTGATATGAGTATGGCACAAAAGCATTGGCAATAAAAAGCATCAGTTAATAATGGTAGATAACTAGGACTTGAATCAGCTGCGAGGTGGTTTGAAAACATCGCTTGGCATTTCGAGGCAGGTACAGGTATTACCTGAAGAGCTTGCACAACAAATTCATGAATTAATAATACCTGCTATTGTTAGGAAGCACATCATAAAACATTAGTCCTTATGGCTAAGACTTGAAAGCATGCAGGTGAGGCATTCTAGGAACTCAAGAGGTCAAAGTAAAAGCACAGTGGGGTTGGAAAGATTTGGAAATACTGGGGTGTTTAGAAAGCTCTGGGTGGTCAAGAACACAGTTTAGGCCCCAGGTGTTCAGAATCATGGGGCTCTTGTCTCTGTAGAGCCCAGGTTCTATCACAAACGCTGCTTTGAAGTAGTATGCTTTTTGCAGGCATAGAGTTTGGCTAGTAGGTGCATGGCTGCTTCCTCAGCTTCTAGAACAGGGTACATCATATTCTAGCCACTAATTAACAAATGAATAGCTTCACTCCTTCAGTTCCTGGAAGGCTAAATTAACCCGGATACCTTTGACATCACTGCCTCAGCCCTGTGAATTTTCTGTTAGAATTTTACTATTCAGGGACAAGGTTTTCCTTACATGGGATGAGCCAGCACCTAACTCAGATCTTGAAGCTGCTGCTTTAATTTCACATTTAAAATTTTTATTTTTAATTGTGGTAAAATACACATAGCATAAAACTTACCATCTTAGCTATTTTTAAGTATACACTTCAGTCCTTAATTTCCTTTTTAATCTGTCAAGGTTTTTCTGTGAGAAGGGCCCTCAACACCCTCACCCATTCCATTCTCTTACTGGTTAACTTCCATACACTTCCTGACTCGACTGAATTTTCCTACCTCTCCTTCTCTGGAAAAGCACAAGATGTTCTTACACATAAGTAGCACAGACAACCTTCTGGCTTATCCAAATCTATAAAATGTCATTTAAACAATTGCTCCAAAGCCTACTTGATCTTTTTATCCTTGAGCACCTTTAAATTTTTCTTTAATATTCTCTTTGATATTTGGGTACCAACAGAAGGTAAGTTTTAAAGGCTCTGGTGAGAATTCTGTGGGCTGGTGACAGTTTTAGGGGGAGTATGTAGCAGCTAGGATACTTTTGTTGGAAAATAACAGGAACCCTGACTCAATGTGGCTTAAGCAATAAGAAAACTTATTATCTCACACATTAGGATGTCCAAAAGTGGGAATGAATTTAGGGTTAGTAGACAGAGTGGCTCAATAGCATCATCATGGATCCGTATTCCTTCCATCTCTGCTCTGTCATCTTTAGTGCAGCCAGCTGTCACATACAGAGAAAGTTTTCTTGTGGTTTGCTTAGGACAGGAACTTCTCACCGCACTCACATACCACCTAATCGCTGGTCAGAACTGGGTTTCCCACCCAAAAGTGATAGATGAGTTGGATTACTTGTTCTTAATAGGGTCTTCCCTGGGAGTGTGTGGGGGGGGGACCTTTTAAAATTCCCATGCCTGCATCCCATTCTCATAGATTCTGAAGGTCTGGACAGCAGGGTTTTCAAAGAGCTCCCCAATTGCTTCTAACGTGCAGCTTGTGGGGGAAGATGTCTGGTGGGACTAATAAAGGGTGGCATGGATTTGAGGAGTCAACTACAGTGTCCTCTAGTAGATATGTATTTAAAATTTGGCTAAAAATGCTTTTAAATTTTGTTTAAATTTATTTCTCATACAGATATTATGAATATATTTTTGGTGTCTACAAGCGGCCTAATGGGCCTGGAAGATTTCAAGGTGGAGCAGAGTTACAGCAACTTCTTGTCACAATTGTCCTTGAGTCAGAGTGTGATGCTTTCCCCAATGTGTCTTCAGATGAATCCTGTAAGTGCCTATGAAATATGAGCTTATCCTATTCAAAGCTGCTTGTTAACAGACTTAACTGCCAGAAACAGGCTCCATGCTATGAACTCTTATGAGTTCTTGGCCAATGACTTTATAATTATTATTTTAAAAATAACCTTTAAGGTCTGATTACAAAAGTAATATATAGTCATTGTAGAAAATTTGTAAGTACAATAAGTGCAGAAGAGGAAAAAATTAATCACTCATAATCCTAGCACACAGAATTAACCACTATTATTTCAGGTATATATATTTTTTTGGCAGAGTAAAACATTTATATATTTTACATGGATATAAATATAAACCCATGGTAAACACTGGCATGAAAATGAGAAGTAATTCTGTACATGCGTATTCTTTTTGTAATTTTGCTATTTTTTAGATCCTGCTTTTTTGCATAATAATGCATTATGAACATTCATGAATTTCACTAAATATCCTTCTATGACATCATTTTTAATGGCTGATTAATGTTTTACCACTGTATGGATAAGCTTACTTGGCTAATCCCTTACTTTTGGACATCTAGGCAATTTCTTTTATCTTTGAAGTCATCTGTGCTTACATGCATGACCTTTATTTATAATCTAATTTTACACAAAGATAATGCAGAACCGGGGAGGGGGTACAGTTGTTTCACTTGATTGACAATATAATCAACATTTAGTGAAATGATTTTCTTTGTTGTTGCCTAAAGCATTATTCTTTAGGGATTTCCCCAAATTGTTTTGGAAGGAATAAACTATCAGGCATAGCCAGGAATGGTGGCTCACACCTGTAATTCCAGCATTTTGTAAGGCCAAGGCAGGAGGATCATTCTATGCTGGGAGTTCAAGACAAACCTGGGCAACGTAGTGAGATCCCATCTCTACAAAACATAAGAAAAAATTAGCCAGGTGTAGTGGCACTCTCCTGTAGTCCCAGGTACTCAGCAGGCTGAGGCAGCAAGATCCCTTGAGCCCAGGAGTTGGAGGCTGCAGTGAGCTGTGGATTGGGCCACTGCAGTTCAGCCTGGGTGACAGTGAACTCTGTCAAAAAAAAAAAAAATCAGGCATGCCTTTTCTATAGGGTGCAGTGGCTGGAAGTAACGTGTAATTGTACCAAGGAATCAAAGAGGGGCAATATGAGGACATGTGTAATATAAGATTAATACAAGAGAGTAGATGGGGAAATTGGGTATAAAGATAAAAATGCCAGGTATTTAGAGAAAAGAGCAACTCCATTGTCGCAGTCTGTCTCACAGGCAGTTAAGTACATGTCTTTATCCTCCTGGTATAGATGAGATTTCTTAATACATCCCTTTGAAAAATAGCTTCATGTCTCAATTCGATAGCTGTTCTTAGAAAAGATAAGGATAATTTACCAACATCAGCCATGTGATTTCAGTTGATACTCAGCATTCAGACACTATATGAAGTAGGTTTTACAATCTGAGTTGAGATAGAAATGGTCATTAAGTTCCCAGGGAAGCTTTGCTGTCTGTTAGCTTCAGCTATACCGATGGCATGTTGTAAATTCCAGAAAATGGAACGTACTGAGTTTGGAGTCATAGCTTATCTTCCAGTCAGTTCTGCAAACCATCTTCACTGTGAAAGGGAAGTTTCTTGAGATAAGGTAATTGTGAAATTTTCTGGCTTAAGGATAAACGGGGTTCTAAGTTTTCAGACTGGTTGATGATGATAAAAGTAACACATATGAATGGAAAATGTATCAAAAAGGTGTCAAATATTTGGAGTAAGAGAAAATGTTGCAAGAAGTGACAAGTGCTAAAGCACTATTAAAAATATGCGTACCCTGAGAACCGTAGTGGGCTAGTTTCTACTCTAGAGAAATGGTTACATACGTCAAGGATGTTTGATGCAGTTTGCCTGTGATAGTGAAGAGTTGTAAACAAAACTCAGTGTCCACCAGTAGAGGAATGGCTAAATATATCATGTCAGTCCACACTCGAGTGCCGTACAGCAGTTAGGAATAGAGAAGCAGTAATACAAAGAACAGACATGGAGAGCTTGCCAGGGTAAACTGCTGAGTTGAACAAAGAAAGCTACATGATAATGTGTAGAGGAAGACCCAGTTTATAAATCCACACACGCTGGAACGTGCCCATAAAGCAGTAGTTCTCCTTGTGTGTATATGTGAAGCCTAGCAAAAGCCTAAGAAGTATTTCTCCTGAGGAGGGTAGAGGGAGTTGGGTGGCATCTCAAAGGGGGTTTTAGCCTTATCTATAATATTTTATTTTTAAAGGAGAATGTATTGATATGTTATTTGTACATCTACCCACCAAAACTGTATATAGGGTACAAAAAGGTATAGAAGCGGTAACTGACTAGTCAAAGATGCCATTTCTGTCCCACATCAGGGAGTGATCATTATTAACCCTAACGATTTTGTTTGAAATAAAAATTGAAATTATAGCCCAGGCGCGATGGCTCACACCTGTAATCCTAGCACTCTAGGAGGCCGAGGCAGGAGGATCACTCGAGGTCAGGAGTTCAAGACCAGCCTGAGCAAGAGTGAGACCTTGTCTCTACTAAAAATAGAAAGAAATGATCTGGACAGCTAAAAATATATATAGAAAAAAATTAGCCAGGCATGGTGGCACATGCCTGTAGTCCCAGCTACTCGGGAGGCTGAGGCAGAAGGATTGCTTAAGCCCAGGAGTGTGAGGTTGCTGTGAGCTTGATGCCATGGCACTCTAGCCTGGGCAACAGAGCGAGACTCTGTCTCAAAAAAAAAAAAAAAGAAAATATATAGCTATGTGTCCATACATTTGGAAAACCAAATCTCCTTCTAATTGCTATATATATTTTCCATTGAATTAGAATCCTTTTTATATCAGCCAGTCCTCAGCTATTGGAAAATAATTGGCATCAAGTACATGCAACATGTGAATGTTTTAAATGTTTTAGGTGACTCTTTGTGCTAACTATTTCTGGGAGATCTCAAAACTATTAGTATACTGTGGCAAAAAAAAAAAATGCTTTTAAACAGTGCCCAATGGAACAGTGAGCTTCTTAGGTAGCTGATGAAGAATTTGATACAGATGGAGAGGAACCATGACTGGATGTATTCACAACAGCACTGTAGTTCTTAGCCTGGCATTTAGCTACCTCGTCACTGTAGCTTCTGGTAGAAAATGCTATCTTGTCAGAAGACTATTACCCAAGACAGTCACACCATTGATAGAGCTCTTTTGCCTACCTGCCACCAACCCTCCTGTGAGTGTCTGGGTAGAGGTGGCGGAGGGTGATGAGGCAGCCCAGAAGATACAGTACTAAGTCATTAACCCCCGGCCCTCGAGTGTCTTTGCCGTGGCAAAGTCCCACTGCCACACCCTTTTGCTTTCAATCTCTGTACCCTCTGGTGCTTTACTCTGTCTGGGGTTGTTTGCACCCCAGACCTCTCTAAAAGACTAAACTGACTGTTGAGCCAGTCTTAGGCAGAGTGTGATTTCAAAACTGCAAAGACAAGTGCCTCATGACAAGTGGCCAACAGGAGGGAGCCCCATTCTAGATGGGGTGAACTTGTCATTGAGTGAGACAAAGCTAACTTTGTTGAGTGGGACAAAGCTGAATTAAGGCGAAAAGAGTTAGGGAGTAAGTCTTAAGGCAGATTTGGATGATATTGAGGGAAGATGGGTGCAGGGCAAGTAGAAAAAAACTGAAGGAAAAGAATAGAGATAACTCTCTGGCCTGAAGGGGAGATTTGAGTGACACTCAAATCACCAAGGAATAATGGGCACTGGGGAATGTTTTCATCTTTGACCTAAAATCTTGGCTTAACTTGGCTTAACTATTCTGTTGAGGGGAAGTTGGGTTGGGGGAAATGAGCAATCATGGTAACAGTCAGATTCCTGACATGAGCTACTCAGCTGACTAGATGGTACGTGACTGACTCACTGACGTGGGGGTCACAGGAGACCAGCAGGTTGAATTGTGTGGAAGAGGAAGGAAGGAGGGATGAGTTCCATTTGGGGCATATGGAGTTTGAAGAATCTACAGGACAAGTATGTGAAGATGTACAGGAGGCAGCTGGAGAAACAGGTGTGGTGCTCAAGAGAAAAGAATGGTACAGAAATATCAATGATACACATTTAGGAAATGTGTGTCATTGAGAGATTAACAAAAGTGTTTTTTTTAATCCTCAATACAGATACTTTACTTGTGAAAGAACCAGTGGCTTTCCTCAAGGCCAACAAAGTTTGGGGAGCATTACGAGGTAAGTTCTATGCAGTTTTGTTGTTGTTTTCTAGTGAAGGAATATTTTTAGTTGGTGCTTTGTGAAATCAAGCCTAAACTAAAAGTCGGTGCTTTGTGAAAACTTTGCTGCCTTGGACCCGTTACAGAAAGTTTTGTTGAGTAGTTCCAAGATGATTTCCATTAGGCATGTCCTCCTTCAAGCATGGGAGAAACATCATTTGACCTTATAAAAAATGTTTGAGGGTTATTACATTCCTGTGGTCCTGTAATTCACTGATGCTCTTGGGACTGTAATGTTTATAGAGGTATAAATGGCCCCAACCTGTTCTCATTAGGAGATTTCGTTTTAGCTATCACTTCTTGCTGCCTTCAGTAGCGAGCATCTCTCTTCCCCAATTTTAAATTCCTGTGGACTTAGAAACATAATCAAGTTTATAGGAACAGTATTAAAAGCTAAGTATGCTCTAGAGCTGGTTAGAGGCAGTGGACAGAGAAAAATCTTAAAAGCTTTTCCTGTGAATTTCAGGGTCTGAACTTCAAAGTTTGGCATCAGGACATTTGCTGTTCAAAAGTTTCTTTTACCTCTTAGAAGAAGATATTGTACTAGAGTTTTTTGTTTTTTTTTTTTTTGAGACAGAGTCTTGCTTTGTTGCCCGGGCTAGAGTGAGTGCCATGGCATCAGCCTAGCTCACAGCAACCTCAAACTCCTGGGCTTAAACGATCCTACTGCCTCAGCCTCCCAAGTAGCTGGGACTACAGGCATGTGCCACCATGCCCGACTTATTTTTTCTATATATATATTTTAGTTGGCCATATAATTTTCTTTCTATTTTTAGTAGAGATGGGGTCTCGCTCTTGCTCAGGCTGGTCTCGAACTCCTGACCTTGAGCAATCCACCCGCCTCGGCCTCCCAGAGTGCTAGGATTACAGGTGTGAGCCACCGCGCCCGGCCTGTACTAGAGTTTTTAAAAAGGGAATTTTTTAATATGAACCAACCAACCAAAGTTATAGTAATTAAAAATAAAGAAGGCTTAGGATTTGACTTAGACTGTTACCTGAAATCATTATTATGCTATATGTTTTTATAGCCATAAGAATGGTATGGGCCAGGCACGGTGGCTCACGCCTGTAATCCTAGCACTCTGGGAGGCCGAGGCGGGCAGATTGTTTGAGCTCAGGAGTTCGAGACCAGCCTGAGCAAGAGCGAGACCCCATCTCTACTAAAAATAGAAAAGAAATTATACGGACAGCTAAAAACATATATATAGAGAGAGGAAAAAAAAATTAGCCGGGCATGGTGGTACATGCCTGTAGTCCCAGCTACTTGGGAGGCTGAGGCAGGAGGATTGCTCAAGCCCAGGAGTTTGAGGTTGCTGTGAGCTAGGCTGATGCCACGGCACTCTAGCCAGGGCAACAGAGTGAGACTCTGTCTCCAAAAAAAAAAAAAGAATGGTGTGATTATCTTATTTCAAAATAGAATATGAAAATATCTATAGATTTGATCTTTACACATTATATGGTATTTACAATTCACATAATGTATTATATGAATGTATTAAATTATCACATGTACCCCCAAAATGTGTATATCTATTATGTATCAATATAAGAGTTGAAAAAAATTTCAATATTATATGAATTATAAAGATATAATGTCTTAGGATCAAATCTACAGATAATTACTACAAATGTAACTGTGATCATTATCATTTGGATCATTTATATATAATGTTATGTGGTTTTAAGCTTTTATTAATCTGGTCTGCCTGTTTTGTCTGAGGTCTGATAGGGAGAATAGATCCTTATTGATGTCTGTCCTCATCCATACCAATAAAGAATTTTCGAGTATTCAGTGACTAGATTCTAGGCCAAGAAGTCCTTATTTTCTGTTTACCGTCAGTCTTTCAAAGCAATGTACTCTAAACTGATAATTGGGTGTATTGCCACTTAATAGAAAATTTCAAAGTTATTCCTCTTTCAAAGCAATGTACTCTAAACTGATAATTGGGTGTATTGCCACTTAATAGAAAATTTCAAAGTTATTCCTCCTTGGATGAACCTGTATTTGGGGGTGGAATGGGGAGAGAGGAAGGCATAGCAAAAATGACTTTGAACTATTCTCGGGTTAAAAATGTCCCTGGCTATATAGCTATCAGCTAGAATTGATGAATCTTGATAAAGTCAAAACCAGTTAGAGGTATTAGTCTGTCATCTAGTATATTAAGGGAACAATCCACTTGAGTAAAAATGTTCAAGAGGTGGTCTTTGCAGCTATAACATTTTGTACCTTAAAACACCGTAAGTTGTAAATTGGGCCTTTATTGATAGTTTTATGGTGATTTTTTGAGCTTTTTTCCTTGTGTTAAATTTAGGTTATCTTCTAAAGTGACTAATATTTGATTATAAATTCTTTCTCATAATGCTATAAATCATTAAGGAACTGGTATTTTATTGTATCACTGTTCTTTGTGTTTAATATTCAAACAAACCCTAGGTATGGGTAAAATGAAGTAAAGAACTCTTATTAGATGAATGGAGAAGGTAATGAGAATTTTTTTTTTTTAAATACAGCCTTGATTTTAGAAAATATGCTAGAGGGTGTAGATATAACACTATATTTAATTTTATTTGCCTTACCTGGTTATGAGTCTATGTTTGGATAATACAACTTTAATTGTCTCAATTTGTTGTTTTATAAATTAATGAAATAAATTTTACTTTCCATAGGTTTAGAGACCTTTAGCCAGTTAATTTATCAAGATTCTTATGGTACTGTAAGTATGATTATTATGTTATTAAAAATTGTCGGATAGACAATTATTATTACTAGAAAAATGTAACCTGTTTAGCTATTGCTTCCTGAAGGTTTCTTTTCCCAAATATTTATCTTAGCTGAGAAATGTAAATTTCATACTTACTTTGTTCTAAATTAATCTTTTATCCAATACTTGTATAGATAGATGTAGTCTTTATTGAACTTAAGGGAAAATTCTAAAACAAAATCAAAATTTTGTCTTATAGTTCACCATCAATGAATCCAACGTTATTGATTCTCCAAGGTTTCCTCATAGAGGAATTCTAATTGATACATCCAGACACTATCTGCCACTTAAGATTATTCTTAAAACTCTGGTAAGTAATTACTTTATTCTAATCCATTGTCTATTCTAAAGATGTGTTCCCTTTATGTTGTTACTTTATGTTGGTCACTTAAACTGTTGTGTAGGTTGGGACAGGGGGATATGTTTTTCTTGTATTAAGTATAAGCAGTAGACATTCTTCCTTCCCTTCCTCAGCTGTGAAGTGGAGGCTCCCTTTAGGGAATCACATTCCTGTTTTCATTGGGAGGGCCACATATAACATGTATTTATGAGAAAGACAGTTTTAATTCTGCCCATTGGCCCTGTGTGTATATTTCCATTTGTCAAATCATGTGCCTAGACTTTTGATTAGGAATACCTGGCCACCATACTTCTAGTTAGTGTCCTTTAAATTTTGTGACCTCCTTTTTTTTTTTAAGTGGCATTAGAAAGGGTTCTGGGAAGCTGCCTTATACCTAGGGAAATGTTCCAAAAGAATATGGAACCTCAGAGGTGGTCAGAGGTAGGAAGAAGGTTGATAATAACAATTTTCTCCTGTGGACTTTTTATTGGTTTATCCCCACCATCACCTGCCAATTTGTAGGGGTGCTGGGGAGGTTTTCCTCCCATGTTTTTATGCACCCTCACTTGATCATTTATGAATATGTCATGCTATTAAAAATTATTTTTACATTTACATTAATACCTTGCATTTTTTAATCCAAAAGATATTCTTGTCACTTTTATGAAAGAAATGCTTAGTGTAAAACATTCAAACAATAGAGATATACATAAAATAGGCATTCATCCCATAATTTCATTTATCAAAGATTGACATAAATTTTTGTCTTATTTTTCTCACTGTAGACTTGAATGTATTAATACATACAATGTGACTTCTTAAGCTAAATGAGACTGTACTTTTGCTACCTTTTAAACAGTCGAATATTCCATTTTACGTACCATGATATATTTAACCAGACTCATAGTGATGGCTATCTTGGTTAACTTATAAATAGTATGGCACAGTAAGCACATTTGTCAAGGTTATCTATCTGCACATTTGTCAAGGTTATTTCTTGAGGATAAATTCTTACAACTGAATTCCTGGGCTTAAAGATGTACACCAAAAAAAATTTATCTTTTGGTACATACTGTCAGACTGCCTTTCTAGACAGGTCATAGCCATTATACTTGGCCAACAGTGTGGCACACTTTTGCCATATAATTTGCTAATCTGGTGATAAAATATATCTCCTTGTTTTAATTTGTACTTCCTTGGTTTTTAGTGAATATAAGCCTCTTATTAGCTATTTATATTTTTTATATTACAAACTGCAAATGTATTTTCTATGTGCATTTTATCTTCTAGAATGTTAATGCTTTATTTTAATATTTGTCTACAGATTGTGTCACTGATACTTTTATTTTTGCTTATGCTTCCATACTTATCCATCATATGTTGTGAAATTTTTCTAAATTTGCTTCTTAAATTATGTTTACAGTGTCTTTCACCTATAAAAGAAATTTTTTAAATAAGTAGTATCTTGCAATCTTATCCTTTATCGTTTTGGTCTTGGGAGATACACTAAGGAAGGCCTTCTCCACAACAAGGGTATAAATATAAAAATAACCTCTCATATTTTCTTTTCCTATTAAATTCTTGACTCAGTTAAAATTTAGTGTATCAGAGATGGCAGAGACCTTATTTTCTAAATGGTCAGCCAGTAATCCCAACATCATTTTTGAGCAATCTATAATTCCCCCATTGCTTTCAGTTATAATGAATATTAAATACTAAATTCCCATAAATACATGAGTCAGTTTGTGAACTCTCAGTCTTTACCAGTTTATCTTCTTGGGCCAGTACAGATGGTTTTAGTTTCTACAGCTTTAGAAGTTGTTTTTATTTTTATTTTGAAGTAATTTTAAACTCACAGAAAAGTTGTAAGAAAGATATAAAGAATGCCCCTGTGCTCTTTACCCAGATACCCCAATTGTAAAATTTTATCATATTTATTTACATATTAAATATTTATTAAATCTATTAAAAATGTGTCACATTTGCCTTATTTGCCCAATTTAAAAATATTTTTTCTAAACCATATGGGCACATATGTCTCATTACCCCTTAATATTTCAGGGGTACTGAATTTCTTTAAAAAGGTTACATCTTAATAACTTCAGTACAACCATCAAAATCAGGAAGTTGACACAGTACTGCCATCTGATTCACAGACCCCATTCATATTTCACTTGTGCCAGCAACGTGAGCATCCAATCCACGATCAGGCACGTCTACTTGTTATGTCTCTTTGGCCACTTTCAGTCTGGGACCGTTTATCTTTCCTTGTCTTTCAAGAACATACATTTTTGAAGAGTAAATGTCGGTTACTTTGTGGAGCATACCCTAGCTTGTCTGCTTTCCACGTGATTAGATTCAGTCCTGCCTTTTTGGCAGGAATAAAGCAGAAGTGATGCTCTGTTATTCCCCATGCACGTCAGGTGGCACGGTGTCTCATTTCCGGTAATGTTCCCTTATAACATGGCTCAGATGCCGTCTGCCAGGTTTCTCTACTGCAATGTTAGTTAAAAAGTATTTTGTACTTATTAATCAGTATTAATAGCTAAGTATCTTGTGGGGAGAAATTTTGATACTATGTAAAATTCCCATTCTTCATCTAGTGTTCACCCACTAGTTTTAGCATCCACAGATGATTTTTGCCTAAATCAGTTATTACTAAGGTGATTTTTCTGATTTCATCATTCCTGCCATCATTTATTAGTTGGCATTTTAAGGTAGAGCATTCCCTTCTCTTTCATTTATTTATTATTTTTGTCAGTATGGACTCATGGATTACTATTTTCTTCAATGGATTATAATGTTACATTCCCTATTTTAATAGTCAAATTGTCCCAGGTTTGGCCAGTGGGAGTCCTTGAAGTTGGCTCTTACATCCTTTTGGCATGTCCCCTTCAATCTTTGAATGCTTTCTTTCTAGCACATGATGTTCCAGGCTTATCTTTCCCCGTCCCAGGCTGAATTCAAATTTTTCTTCAAGGGGCCGGACGCGGTGGCTCACACCTGTAATCCTAGCACTCTGGGAGGCCGAGGCAGGAGGATGGCTTGAGGTCAGACGTTTGAGACCAGCCTGAGCAAGAGTGAAACCCCGTCTCTACTTAAAAATGGAAAGAAATTATTTGGACAGCTAAAAATATATATAGAAAAAAAAAATTAGCTGGACATGGTGGCGCATGCCTGTAGTCCCAGCTACTTGGGAGGCTGAGGCAGAAGGATCGCTTGAGCCCAGGAGTTTGAGGTTGCTGTGAGCTGGGCTGACGCCACGGCACTCTAGCCCAGGCAACAGAGTGAGACTCTGTCTCAAAAAAAAAAAAAAAAAACCAAAAAAATATTTCTTCAAAGAACCGTTGTAGTTGTGAACAATATTTTGAAACCAAAGTCTGGGCCCTCTGAGCAGACAGAGCTAGAAGATATGTGTGTGTATGTATGTATACACTTATATGAACATATGTGTCTTTCCCTATTTCTCTGTCTGTCCATGTCAGGTGTTGGCAGTCTATAGCCAAAGGGCCAGATCCAATTTACCACCCAACTTTGCAGATAAGTTGTACTGGAATATAGCCACATAAGTGTGTTCACAGACTGTCTTCACTCTACAACTACAGAGGGGAGTAGTTGCAACAGAAACTGTATGGCTCACCAAGCCAAAATATTTACTGTCTGGCCCTTTATGTAAATAGCTTGCCAATCACTGATCTATCTTAAAAACCATGAGATTGTACTAATAAGCTCAATTCCAGTTGACACCCCTATTTGTATCCTTTCTCTAACAGTGAAAACTCTCCAATTACCTTCAATATGCATATGTATTTGCGTGATCCCCTTGTATGTAAACTGTTTAGATTATTCGGTAGGATGAATCTTCCCTCTTACTATTTTTTTTCTAATAGTCTGTTTATATAAATATTATATTTATTCCTCCAGAGTATACATAAAATCAATATGTCAATTTGCCCAAAAATGTATCTGGGAATAGTATTTACTTTGTAATGAATTTTTTTTCATTTGTAAGGGTTGGGACCCACATTTCAGAACTGTGGGAATTATAAACCCTGACACTTAAATGAATGCCCCATTTTTCTTTTGCTGTATTCCCAAATGCGGTAGCAGCCAAGAACTGTTTTCCATTCTTGGCAGACCCCTAAATACTGGGAGTTTATAAGCTTGCTCTCTTCCCAGAGTGCAAAGTGAGAACCCACTGTCTAGAATACAAAGTCTATATAGGCTTTCTGAATGGTGACATGTCATGTAAAGTAATACAATGAAAAATTTATATTTCTTCCACATTCTTTCTTTACTGAAAAAGAAAGTTTAAAAGGAAGCGGACTTACTGGAAGCAATCCCAAATGGGGATATGTAATACAGGTTGTATGTTATATGCGTAGTGTATAATTTTTTAATGTTTGCTTGCAGGATGCCATGGCTTTTAATAAGTTTAATGTTCTCCACTGGCACATAGTTGACGACCAGTCTTTCCCTTATCAGAGCATCACTTTTCCTGAGTTAAGCAATAAAGTGAGTAAATCATGTTGCTGTAGTCTGTCTGCAAAAACCTTTGGGATAGCTTCATTAGAAGTTTGTAGGTTAAATGTTTTTTCTTATGGATAGAATCAAAGTTAGATGTTTGTGGTTTTTAATTTTTTCTTTTTTAGGCTATGGCTTAGCATTTCAGATCCATAAAACTTATGTTTTTGTTGTTGTAAATGTTATTATAAATGTAAACAATCTCTAGGGGCAGTATAAATAAAATTTTTAAAACTTAATGTAGAAGACCCGAATAATTCACAAAGTACGTGTAGTTAAGATACTATATTTATCAAGTAGTCCAACAGTATATTTGTTCTCAACAGAATCTATAAATGACTGAAAAACTACATGAAGTAGGGAATTTTCGAGGTGAGAGTTCTTTCTTAGAAAATAATGGTGGTCTCAGTTGGAAGTGTTCAGATTGACTGTGTTATAGAGCAGTGGAGCTGGGAGGGACCCTCACCTAGTTTAATCTCCCTGTAATCCAAACAGACCACCTGACATCCAGAGAAGTTGGATGCCTTGTCTAAAGTTGCAGTTAGGAATCGGCAGAGCCAGGACTCTAAAGTCTGTCCTCTGTCCATGATTCTAAAACTTTCTCTGTTAAGATATAGTATAGGCTGAAATGCTAGTAGCACTTGTGTGTGTTTGCTTTTGTTTTACTTTTTATGACAGCAAATTTCAAACATATACAGAAATAGAATAGTTTAATGAGTTCCCATGTTCTTATTATCCAGCTTCAAAAATCAATACATAGCCAATCTTGCATCACTTGTACTCCTGCAGACATCCCCCTGCCCTGTTATTTTGAATCAAGGCCCAGATAACATCTCACTGTAAAAAGGCCTGTTTAAAAAAAAAAATCATAATATGTTATTGCAGCTAAAACATTTAACGGTAATCTAGAAGCCAGTCAATAGTCACATTTCCTCAAGTGTCTTTTCCTCTTTTTTAAAAAATCATTTTATATGCAGTGGGATGCAAATAAGATCCGTATGTTGTGGTCAGTTAATGTCCTCTTTTGGTCTATAGGGCCCCTCCCCCATCTTTGCCCTTATTATTTGTTGAAGAAACTGAGCCACGTGTTCTATAGTCCGGCTTTTGCTGATTGCATCCCCATGGGGTCCCCTGTGTGTACTATAAACTGGTAGTTAGGTCTAGTCTTGATACAAATTTGATTTAGAGGTTCAGGGGGCAAGACTACTTTTCAAAAGTTGAGTACTTATATCCCATATGTTGAGAAATGTGCTAATTAACACCTTTAATGGACCTTTATGTTTAGTTGCAACCAATAATGAGTTCTAAGTTTTCAAGTGACCTGGAAAAGGGACTGAGGTAACCTTTAAAAAAAAAATCAGGTCACTTATCAGAGTCTATGAGGGAACTTTTAAAGCTGATAGTAATTACAGTGATTAAAAGACAATAGCTATGCTTTTTGTATTATAATGATGTGTGAAGTTTGATTCTAAAATTGACAAGAGCAATATTTTCAGAGGTTTCATGTTGGAAACGTATTTTGTTGTTTGGTTACATGAAGTTGAAACAGCATGATTGGGCCGGGCACGGTGGCTCATGCCTATAATCCTAGCAGTCTGGGAAGCCGAGGCAGAAGGATCACTTGAGCCCAGGAGTTCAAGACCAGCTGAGCAAGAGTGAGACCCCCGTCTTTACAAAAAATAGAAAAACTTAGCCAGGTGTAGTGGCACACACCTGTAGTCCCAGCTACTTGGGAGGCTGAGGCAGGAGAATCCCTTGAGCCTAGGAGTTTGAGGTAGCTGTAAGCTGTAATGACACCACTGTGCTCTAGCAGGGGTGACAGAGTGAGATTCTGGGGAGAAAAAAAGAAAACATGATAGAAGACATTCTTGAAACAGGAAGCACTGGTAGGGATAGATATTTCTATCAGTTGATCAGAGATTAACCCAAAGTATACTGACAATGTACTGATACGATACAGTCAACAAATGATTTGACAAAAAGTCCCTAAATGGCTATCATCCTTGGGGTATGTGTGACTTAGTAGAAATTGGCTTTCTGTTTTCTCTAGATTTCCTACTCCTGAAGTGTTATGGTACTATATTATTTTTAAATGAGTCATCCAACATCACATGGAACTATTTAATACATTGTGATAGTGGAAAAATCTGCTATCAGATAGCAAAGTGAAAACAGGATTGTTAACAATTTCCAGGACCAAATCCACTTTTGTACATTTTAACTTGAATAAATGTGGCTTTTACAGGGAAGCTATTCTCCGTCTCATGTTTACACATCAAATGATGTCCATATGGTGATTGAATATGCCAGATTACGAGGGATTCGAGTCCTGCCGGAATTTGATACCCCTGGACATACCCAGTCTTGGGGAAAAGGTAAGGAGTTTGTATTTTATAAGTTGCAAAAAGTAAACATTTGAGGCCCTGCATCTCTTATTTTATGACTTGGTGTTTTTTCATTTTGTTCTTAATTGTGATTTGTACAACAGTAGTACTATTGACAAATATTCAATAACTATTACGTATCTACTGTGAGCAAGTCACTGTCTAGGTACTACCTAAATTATAAAGAAGGGATAAAGGAAAACATAACAAATGATTACAACAATTAGAAGATAAGTGAATTCAAGAAACAGTTTTATGGATGAGGTAACACTTAAAATGCTTTTGAGGGAGCAAAGGATATATTCGTGTCTCTGGTGGAGGGAATAGCATGAGGAAAGGCGTGCAAAAGGGATAAGAGACCCCTGACAGGTAGAGAGTGGGACAGAGTGTAGCAAAGAGCAGGAAGCGTTATGGGGTTGTGATGAAGAACTTAGGCTCCGGAGCCAAACTGCTTGGGTTTGAATCCTGCTTCTACCGTTTATAAATTGGGTGATCTTGGGCAAGTTATATAACATTTCATCTTCAGTTTCCCTATTTCTAAGATGGGGCTATTAATAGTAGCTATCATATAATTTTTTTGAAGATTAAATAATGAGCGTAAATGTACCTAGCATTTATAATTGCTCAATAAATATTATTAGGGTAGACATGGGGAACGGAGGGAAGTAATCTGGAAAAGTACATTGTAGAGGGCCTTCCTTGGATGAGGAATGTTGGCTTCATTAGGACACACTGGAAGCCAGTGAAAATTTCTGAGCAGAGGAGTGACATGATGGAAGCCATACTTCGGGAGAACCTTTGTGAAAGTGACAGATTGGAAGGGGAAAGAGACTGAAGTCCTAGACCAGGAAGGGAATAGCAGGAATGGAAAATAATAGACATAACTGACATTCTGGAAATACCCATAGAACTCAGCAACTTATTGACTGCAGGAGAGAAGAGAGGTATAGACTTTATCCTTACTATAATAGAATACGAAAATCAGAAGCTACAGGATGGAGTTTAAGGAGTGGAGGTGCTGGTTTTTGATAGATCATATTTGAAGTGCAGCTTAGGATTTCCAGTTGCATTTAGCAGGGAATTTGAAATATGCATTGAAGCTCAAGTAAAACCATTGGGGCAAGCTCCCAATCTGGGAGTCATTAATATTTGAAGTGGGTAAAATCTCAGAGAGAGGCTGGATAGAAAAGGAAACAGATAGAACTCAGGAAACAATTCTCCCTCATCTTATTTGGAAGAAATTGCCATAGTAACTCCTAGTAAACATGCTTATCTTTTGTGTATAAAACCTCTTATAGCTTCAGCAAAATAAAGTAATATAATCATATGCAAAGCCAGGTCTTTGTGATAAATACACTTCTTTAAAAAAAGAATCATGTTTTCTTCTCTAGGTCAGGAAAACCTCCTGACTCCATGTTACTCTGGAAAAACACAGTTGGATACTTTTGGACCTATAAACCCTATTCTGAATACAACTTATAGCTTCCTTACTACATTTTTCAAAGAAATTAGTAAGGTGTTTCCAGATCAATTCATTCATTTGGGAGGAGATGAAGTGGATTTTCAATGCTGGTAAGATGATTCTTTAAAACCCCCATTTTTTAAAAAGCTGCATTTGAAGTAGATGTCTCTGCTTATAAGAGTTTAAACTGGGAAATACGGCTCCTGAGATGGTTGACTTTTGTAGAATGTACATTTGAATGGTATGACAAAGTAAAAGCTTTGGAAGGAGAATCAAAATAGAGAAGAAAATGGAGATTCAAAAAAAGACTACTGTGAACTGAACGTTTTTAATGAAAGAGGGCAATGATTAAAGGGGGGAAAGATTTTTCAAATAAAAATCCTCTTTGCAAATAGCTTTAGGTGGAGGAGAGAGATGGGTGGATAAAGAAAGCCATTTTTATAGGAAATCAGCTTCTGGAAAAAAATTATTTGATGGAAAATTAAACTCTTAATTATGTTTTTAGGCTTTTATTACCTATAAACTTTAGTAGTTTTAAGTCTGCACAACTGATGTTAGGAATGTGCTGCTTTAAATAATTGGGCATATCAAACTTTTAATGAAATTTTAATCACTGTTTTTGTTTAAGGGAATCAAATCCAAACATACAAAATTTCATGAAGAACAAAGGTTTTGGCGGTGATTTCAGAAAACTAGAATCTTTCTATATTCAAAAGTAAGTTATTAGAAAGTCTACTTCTGTATTTCATCAATGCTTTTTGTAAAAGTTTAAGCTATTTTTAGCACTGTGCTGTATTTTTTCAATGTTTAAGCTATTATTTGGTACTATGCTTTAGTTTTTCATTTTCTCTCCACCCCTTGTCAAAGTATAGATGTGAAAAATCACCAAAGAAGGAAGCGATGTTCACTGCTTTCTTTAAATCAATAACGTGGTGACTCTAAGTATTTTGCAATGACTGTTGAAATATAAGAATGCAGTCACCTGTTCTGAAACTCAGCTCCAAGCCCTAGCTACCCTGGGAAGTCTTCACCACCGCCCAGCCCCTGGAATTCATTCCCTTTTGTTAATTCCAGGAACTTATCTTTTGCTGTTTCTGTGCTGTCCAATATGGTAGCCATAGCCACATGTGGCTATATTTAAGTTAATTAAAACTAAACGTAAAAATTCAGTTCCTCAGTTGCATTAGCCACGTCAAGTGTTCAAAAGCCAGATGAGGCCAGTGGCTACCATATTGGGAAGTACATATACACAGCATTTCCATCATTGCAGAAAGTTATACTGGACAGTGCTGCTCTATAATAGGGATCAGCAAACTTTTTTCATAAAGGGCCAGACAGTAAAATATTTTAGGCTTCATGGGCCACATACAGTTGCCCATCCTTCTGTTTTACTAAACAATATCTGCAGAGTACCTGGTATTTTTTAAATACCTGTAAATATTTGTGGACTGATTATCAGCAACTGTTGAATGTTATTTAGGTGATGACAGGCTAGATTATGGTTTCCATTATTCTAAGCAAGCCACAAAATTATCAGATTGTTGTTGATACAAATTCCTATGAGTTTGCCTATCAACTCAATTTGGGGTCACTTCTTCATATCTTAGGGGCATACTTAAGCACACTGGTTCCAGCAAATGACTATTACACCTCTATACTATGTTAGGTTCTGTACCATGTGCTAGAAAGAAGGAACTCCTTGGGTCAATGCCCAAGTATAGCTGATTCTACTATAAAGCTTTGTTATACTGAAAGTGACCTCTCAACATTGCAAGTAATCCTTGGTAGAATGTGTACATGTTTTAGAGCTTTCAATTTGAACTTTGTGATTTTTTGCAATGCTAGGCTTTTGGATATTATTGCAACCATAAAGAAGGGATCCATTGTCTGGCAAGAGGTTTTTGATGATAGAGTGAAGGTAAGAATTGTGAAGACTGCGTCTGATTCTGATAATATAAGACAATGCTTCCTCCTTCTCATCTCTCCCTTATACCCTCTTCCCCCACTATCTCATTATGAATCACAAATAGAAGTACTTCAAATTTTTTTCCAGACAGTAAGAACAAATGAGTCTTTATATGCTATTAAAATAGCTTTGTAGTAAGTAAAATTATCAATGTGTATATATATATATTTTTAATGGTATTTTCTCTCTGACATAGTCAGAATTCTTAATTTTCCTTGGGGCAGTTGAGAATTTGTGAGTTCATCTATACTAGTATTACCTTTCCAGAGGTTATTAGTGACATCCTCGTAGTTCCAAAGTAAGTAAAACTTAGTGTGGTAGAAATGATACTAAAATGCAAATCTCAGCCTTAGTTTATTGCACCTACATGGTGTCATACATAGGCAAAAGTTAAATATCCAACCTTAAAGTGGATGAAACTTCTAATTTTAAATCCCTACAATGAATAAAGTATGGTACTAAATCTACAGGAAAGAGGAAAAAAGAAAATATATATGTTTTTTCATGGATCTTTGAAAATTATGTTCTTAGCCATAACGCCTTAAACTTTCAATTTTATCTACTGTATTTGCCAGACCTAATAATATGTATTGCAATTTGTAACTTTTGTAGCTACAGCCAGGCACAATAGTTGAAGTGTGGAAAAACGAAGGGTATCTTGATGAACTAAGTAAAATCACAGCGTCCGGCCTCCCTGTAATCATTTCTGCTCCTTGGTACTTAGATTTGATTAGTTATGGACAAGACTGGAAACAATACTATAAAGTGGAACCTCTTAATTTTGCAGGTAAGTGAAGCAACCATCATTACCTTGGTTTGTTAGTTTTCTTCCCTAATCCCTTATCCAAGAAATCCTCACCTAGATATTACCTACTAACTACCCTCCCTTTTACACTTGACTTTGATGTTTGTGTATTTAACACATTGACTGCCACACTAGAAAAAAAATTTTTTTTCCCTGGGGCCACCGTGTTTTATTAAAACAAAACGATCCTTTCTAATTTGTTATCCTTTATGGTTTTCTGTGCATGAGTTATATGCAACACAATCATACAATGCACATGGCAGTCAATGTGTTAAAGAAAAAAACTCAGTATCATTTTAAACTCTGTGAAAGAAACCATATAACATACTTGCCTGAACATAAGAACTTCAAAAGTAGATCCCTTTAGATTTTTATCTCCATTTTCACTGATGAGTCTTGTCACTCTCTACGTTTGAAAGCTGTTTAACTGCTTAACTTTGTATTTCCTCTTCTGAATTCTCTCCAGTGTAAGACACGTAAGCAAAGCTATAGTCTAAAACTTAAATCACATGTCTCCCAGAGCAGTTAGGTGGATTTCAGGCTGTGTAGTCACACAGCTATGAGTAGGCATCCTTGGTGGGGAGAGGGTGACAAGAGGGAATGTGTCTGAATGTGTCTGAGTTATGGAGCTTCAGGCTTTCAGACCCCCTTCATTAAGAACAGTTCTAGGCCAGGTGTGGCAGCTCACACCTGTGTTCCTAGCACTTTGGAAGGCTGAGGTGGGAGGATCGCTTGAGGCCAGGAGTTCGAGACCAGCCTGGACAACATGGTAAGACCCTGTCTCTACAAAAAAAAAAAAAAAGGAAAAGGAGAAAAAGAACAGTTCTACTTTGTTCAGTTTTGTATATCAAGATTTAGTACAAAATTTCCTTTGAAAAAGGATTTTGCTGTTCAAAATTTCAAAACTGTAGGTCTATTGAGAATTGATACAACTTTCTCTAGAACACGTTTTCGGATGATCAAAAACCCATAATTACTGGTAAAAAAAAAAAAAAGGTCCTCAGGATTCTTTTTGATAGAAACTAAAGGCAGGCATGGTGGTTATAGCCCATTAAAAAAAAAAAAACAAAAAAAAACTAGCATTCTACCTTGTATTCCCTGGCCCACCCAGGAAAAAATGGTTTCTAGTATCCAAGTAAGTTTGCATAAAACCAAAATAAAATAGTATCTCTAACAGTAGGCTATCACGTCTATGGTGCTAACACACGCTGGGAACCATGGGGCAGGGGTGAGCATAAAGTTTGCCACCTTTTTTGTGCCACAACCATGAACATCTCCCAAGGTCCTGCTGACTACAGGAGAGAAATGTTGCCCTGGGATAAAGATAGAGGCAATACTAATTCCTCCTCCTATGTACAAGCCTTGAACTGCTTAACTTGTATCATTTCAATAATTTTAATGCAGGTACTCAAGAACAGAAAAAACTTGTCCTTGGTGGAGAAGCTTGTCTATGGGGAGAATATGTGGATTCAACTAACCTCACTCCAAGATTATGGTATGAAATTTTAAGTGATAACATTGGTGTTAAGAATTAAGGTGCCTTAGCTTTCCTTCTCCTTCCAAGTAGGAAAACACTAGGAATTTCCCCAGGCATATGATTCAGGCACTTATGTAAGAAAACATGAATTTTAACTGTTTTGGGGGATGTTTAAATTTTAGGCCTCGGGCAAGTGCTGTTGGTGAGAGACTCTGGAGTTCCCAAAATGTCAGAGATACAGATGATGCCTACAGGAGACTAACAATGCACCGCTGCAGAATGCTCAGGTAAGATGCTTATTTCTCAAGCCAGGATAATTTAACCTTCTTAGTGCTAGCTAGTTTTCTTTTTTTTTTTTTTGGCTATAAATAGAAATGCCTCTTACCTAAGTAGTAATTAGGAGAAACTGGGAATTATTTTTTACAGGTAAGATATTAATACCTCTAAAGATACATAGAATTGTGGTATAACAACTTAGAACTCTTTTTTTCAGTAATAATGCTGTGATTCTAATTTAAGGTAAGTTCTTTAAGGAGGCAGATGAGTTCTGTCGATCTGAAACATCTTTATTCATGTGATCTGTCTATAGGCGTGGAATAGCTGCACAACCTCTTTTTGTTGGATATTGCAACGATGAGGACAACATGTAAAAATGAGCTGAAACAACTATAGGAGTGGGGGGAAGGCCACAGCAAATGTGTTATAATCAACTCGATTTTGAAATCATGTAAATTGAGACTTGTTAGACTTTTTTTGAATAAAATTTTTATTGATTGAACCTCTTATTTTATATTACATCTAGTACTCTGGCATCTTTCTTGTGAGAGCTTATAATCAATATATTCCAAAGGGCTGAGTCTTAGTAACTTCACAGATGAACAACATGATTCAGGTACAGTTACTTTAAACATCAAAGCACATTTCTCACTACAAGTGAACGGCTCCAGTGCCACTGTCACTTAAAAATGATTCTTACGGAAAACAGAAGTAGTTCTCTCCAAGGACCTAAAACATCTAGGTCAAGCCACTTCTCCGGTTAAGCAATGTACTTTGGTCTTGGGGATTCATTGCTTGATAAGTAGATAGTTCTAAGGCAAAAGTAGCTGAGCCTGATGTTAGCGTTCGAAGCACCGTGGAATAGCCCTAATCAAAATAAGTTAAGTCATTTATCCCAACAAGTTTAAGCCTCAAGTTTCTCTTCCTACTGATAGCTTTTGCCTACTATCAGGGAAAGGTGATATCACTCATGTGACTTAGCCATTTTTTTTTAGCGGAAATTGCTTATAAAAATATTGTAGGTGACAGAAAACAGTAGTGTAGCTACGCTGCAGATGTAGTCTGTGGTCCTGGCATTTGGTGAGATGACGCTGCCCTTCTTACCAATCTGTTGGTACCCAGGTGCCTGCCTGTTCTAGAGCAGAAGACAGTGTTGGGGGAGAATGACACTTGCCTCAGATCTCACAATGGCAAAAGAAGGACAAATGCTTAGAATAGAAAACAGGGTCATTTACACTGGTGCCACATTTTGGTAGGGCACATCTCAACCGCTGTGGTCCTAGGATTGGAAATAAACTCCTGAAGTGCTATAATTCCTGCATTTCTGCAAAGTCCTAACCGCTGCTGATGGTTGAAACTTAAAATGTATTCTCTGAATCAATAGACCTGATGCTTCTTTCAGGTTATTGTCTGTTTTCACTTGAAATATATATCCCCTGAATTAAAAAAAAAAATGCGCTTTTCAGTCACAAAGTACCTACCATCATTTCTGCTAAGGGAACAAATCCAATAACAACTTTGTTGTCCTGGCGGGTCTGGATTTCCTGAATGTTTCCTCTTCTTTGTGCCAGGTCTGCCAGGACAGGGCTGAGATAATCTTTAGTTACTGTAATCTCGAGATTCATCAGAGGCTCTAAAACTTGCTTATTAGCTTTCTTCAGAGCCTAAGGAAATTAAAGAATGTTAATGCTTCTTTCATAAGCTAGGGCTCTAGCAAAAACACATAAGCTTGCTTTAATGCTAACATTTATAAATCATCAAGAATTTTCATGCATGATAACTGTAGATCTCTTGTATGCTGTATGTTGCAAGGGGGTATTTAGTAAAGCTTTTTTATATATAGCACCTGTGAACATGTGGCTAGAGTCAAGGAAAATATTCTTCCCCTTTCAAAGATTTGCTTCTTCATATTTAAACTTCGTATTTCTGTCCCTGATGTCTATAGGTACAGTCCATGTTGCATAGGACAATGAGGGAAATAAAGGGGAGAGCTTTAAAAAACTTTAACACAATAAAGTAGTCGAAACACCTTATTTAAAATAAACTCTCTTGTATACAAAGGCCAAGACCATGTACATAAAGAATATGGAAACTGAAAATGTCTTTTGGAATAAAATGGAGGAGGAAAAAGGTAAAAATTAATAGGAAAAATGCTACAACTAAGAAAAGCATTACATTCTGTGTAACTGAATAGGACAAACTGTGCTCATGGAACTGTTCTTAGTCCTCTTTGATAATCTTTTCCCTTGGTAATACTGTCTAATTGCAGAGTTCAAACTTATGCGGCTTCCTCAAAAACTTTAAATCCTGTCCAGCCCACAGTCTGAGTGCTACTCCATTGGCCTGCTTTGGGATAGTGTTGGAATATCCTATAGCTCTCCAATAGGCCCCAACCTGAGCTCATCATTTTCTTTTCCAAATACTCTGCTCTTCTCCATTCCTGTTCAGTTCATTTGGATGTGCAACTTTCACTTCCTTTCCCCCAAGTAAGCTGTAAAAGTTCCATTCCTAGTGCTGGCATCCTACTTCAGACCTAACCCATGTCCTAGACTATCTCTTCCTTACCCTAATCCCTCCGCTACTGATTATACTTCCCTCTTTAAAAACTTTTATTCTCCACTGGTCTCAGAACAAAGTTGAAAACTCTTTAATGTAGTTTTTAAAGGTTTCTCTACATTCTGACCCCATTTTACTTTTCCAACACTACGCTACTACAGCCAAAGCAACTTTATCTGTCTGCAATGTCCCCTACCATGCCCAAATCCTCCAAAATCATCAGAGCTCAAATATTAATTTCTAAGAATCCTCCCCAATTTCCTACTTCCCAGCTTTGACGGTACTCTGCCAGTTTTATCTCATACTTTTAGTGGTTGGCTAAATTTAATTCCCTCACTAAATCACATGCTCCTTGATGTAGAGAAAAATATAATCATCCTATTTGTGTTCTCAGTGCCTAGTGAAGTATATAAGCACAACATGAATGACTCAATATACGAAGCACTAGTTACTAACCTCTCATAAGCAGAGAAGGAGCTTCCCCAAATCTTAGACCTCAAAGCTTCCCCTTGAAGCTTAACAAGGGTAGCAGTACTTCCATTAGGAGTATTTTAAAGTAATGAATTATAACTAA
Organism: Lemur catta; assembly: GCF_020740605.2. Classification (NCBI taxonomy): domain Eukaryota; kingdom Metazoa; phylum Chordata; class Mammalia; order Primates; family Lemuridae; genus Lemur; species Lemur catta. The sequence goes on from NC_059139.1 coordinate 47,340,174, forward strand.
AGACTAAATGTAAGCCCCCATAAAATTCTTGTTCTCTAGAATAGTCTTATTAAAAAGGTTAAACAACTCAGAAATACTTGATCTTATTTTTAGAATCTTACATTTTGAAGGACAAACCAATATACTGGGTCTGGCAGTTAGTTTGGAAACATTAGATCATTTTTTGGATTACCATTATTTGAATATTAAAATCAATTTCAAGAGAAACTTTACTTGAAGGTGAATGTTCTCAACAATATGTCTACTTTGGAGGTAACATTTCTAACTACATTCTAAGGTGAATAATATTTATTTTTTCAAAACAGGTTTTTCTAATCAAACTTTTCAAGAAGTATGAATTTAAACTCATATGAAAGATACTGGGCCTTAAGTCAGGGGCTTGCAGTATTTAAATTAACTTTATAATTAATCACATTAATTATGAATTCAAATAAAACTATAGAAAAATCAGGTCTCAAACAGTCCAAGTATTAGAAAATGGTTAGAAAGGGAAGTGTTATAATGCAAAATCAATCACCTACAAAACTGGGGTAATTCAACACTGAGAAGAATGCATGGGCTCAGCATCCAGCACACCACACTCCTGGGAGTTAATCCAGCTCTGCTAGGTCACTGAGGCAGGAAGCAGAGGGTCCATGACACTCAAGGACATCCCCCTGCCCCAGATAACCGCCCCAAGACCACACTGCTTGATGCTTTCAGAAGGGAAAATGCTTACCCTGATCTGTTATTCAGTGAGACTTACCTGGTTTCAATGGTCCTTGACTAAAGCAATCATTTGAATAAACATGAAATCCAAAGTTGGAACCAATATTAGATTTTCAATGGCCTTTAGATTAGTCCATCTTGAGCCAAGTTAACCCCAGATCTGTCCTCTACTCAAACCTACCAACCTTGTCTCTAATGGCCGTGTGTCTGGGATGGGGAAAGCAGAGATGCCACTAAAGAAACTTGCCTCTTTCCTAAAATCAGAGGATATTTCAATAGCAATCAGCGTTACACAGTCATTTTTAAGATCCTCTTTCAAATAAAAATCTGGTGATTAAGAAATCAAAGAGTGTCCATAAGAACTCCTGTTGACCACAAGCCTCAGGAGGCAAAGACACAAGTTGAAGCTCTGTAGGCATGGCTGTCTGCAAGATCAGTGGTAGTATACTCCATAGAGTTGCCATAAAGCCGTAAGGATTAGGATAGTTCTATACCTTTTGTACACATCTTGAGACACAGGCTGAAATCATAGTTGTGGAGGTACCAGGATGAATTATCAGGGAATGTAAAGTAATTGCCACATCTTGCATCGGGGATCCAAGCAATGGTCCTAGGCAAGGGAAAAAAATTGTACTATGACTACTCAATATATAGTGAGGAGTAACTGAGAAGTGCAAAGAAAGAGGGAGAAAACACTATCAAAATTATGAAAAAGACTGCAACGATATGTCATAGAAGGAGTGATTAAATAACTGAGTGGGAAGCTAATACTTCCTCTAAAAGCGTACCTTACCTTGAAGGCACACACTATGAATTCCATTTTCAATGGCCTCTTGGGAGACCTTTAAAAGGTCTTCACCAACACTTTCAGCATACTCGATCACTGGCATAACAGACGATGTTTCAGTTGGCCTTGTTTCCACTTCAACAGTCACGAGATGCCGTTTGTCTCCTAAAGTTCTATCTAGGGTATCTGTAAACAAACAAATGGAATACACCTCAGAGATTTGTTCTGAAAAGGTATCAAGGTGCTACAATCAACAAGCTAAAGATACAGTGAGAGAGAATATTAATAATGGCACTAAATACAGTATAAAACAGAGTAAAGAGCTCTACCAACAAAGCATCTGCTTCCAAGTTTATCAATGTTAAAAACCTGCTCTGAAAAAAAAAAAAAAAACCTGCTCTGTATCACCTAATACTGTTTCAATGTTAACATGTGTTGGGGCACACGATACGAAGATGATACTTTTAAACTTTTCAAAATGTATCTTACGCGATTGAAGTCCTTTCAATTATAAAAGTACACAAGTTTAGCTAATGAAAACTAAAAGGTTTTTAAATACTGCCAACCCACAAACTGTTACATTTCATATATTCTTCCAGTAATATTTTAAGCACTTAATGTTTACAATTTATTTTCCAAAAACCAAGTAAAATGGTTTTTGAAAACAGTATCTCTTATTTGCTAACAACCAATAGCTGTTACCAATCTCCAATATTTTACTAAAATAAAACTGTTATATTTATGTTGAGTGGCCATGTAACACAGTCACTCATGGCCTTCATTCAAAACTAAGAGTTAATTATGGTCTACAAATCTTCATAATTCCTTTTAAAGTTCACTTTTACATTATATTTTATATTTAAAAATACATGTATAAGCTAAATATATGTATATAAATACACAAAAGCTTCCATGAGCATCCATGAAACCTAAAACTATTAAACATTAGGGTACTACCAATATCTAGAAGCCTCCTGAAGCAACTACTCTCATACTTACTCTCATGGTTTTCCTTTGAGTTATATCACATATGCACATATCCCTAAACAATAGTTTACTTCTGCTTCGTTTGGAATTTGTTATTACACCATATTTATTCCGCAACTTCCTTCTTTTGTTCCATATGTTTGTGTGAGTCATCTGGGCTATTTTCTGACTCCAGCCCACCTCCTTGACATCTAATAGTCAGCGCTTGGCATTCCACTATGAGGAAGAACTCTCCCTCTTCTTCCCCAGTTATTTATCTTTGTATTATCAATACAGACTCATGAATTCCTATTTTTTTCCTCTATGGTCTATAATTATCGTACTTAATTATCTCAGTGTTCAAATTAATCCAGATTTGGCAATGGAGTTTCTTCAAGCTAGTTCCTGTGTCCTTATATGCCCTCCCAATCATTTCTTTTAGCATTTCTTGCCTTTCCCAAGACATTAGTAACTGAACACTGCTTTAAGCAATTAAACAGAGAGAGAGAGAGAGAGAGAGAGTGAGACAAAGAGAGACAGAGAAATAAACAAAAACAGCAAGTCCTAAAAGTTCTATTTTTTTACCTGTGGCACGAACCGAGTTTAGGATGGTCTCTCGGTATGCTATCTGGAGAGGACCTAGATAGGTCTCCAGTCCATACTCCCTCTTGATTCGATCATGAATAATTTCAATATGTAATTCCCCCATACCACATAGGACAGTCTGGTTACAAGAGGAAGAAAATAAAACAAAAAATATGGAAAAATTACATGTATTGCAAAACAGTATACAAAGGTATGATGTTAATATGTATTTAAGATACTTTTCATTAATTACACACTGAGTTTCCTTTGCAATTTTTTTTAGGAGTCCTCTAATGTCAAAACACTGTTTTTTACTTTTCTGACTGGAATGATAAATCAATTAAAAGTAAATTACCTGGCTATTCATTCTCCTTCCATAATAGTTGAATTATCTGCTGGGTAAGTGGCATCTAGCTAGGACTATACTTCCCAACCACAAAGCTAAGTTCCAGCCAATGCAAGATGAGTATAATTGATGTTGGCAACTTCTGGGTTGTGCCTATAAGAAAACCCTTTTCTTAACCAAAATGTAGGCAACTGTCTTGACACGTGGATAAGTGCTAAAGCTTCTGAATGGAAGGAATAACGTTTTCCCAAAACATTTCCCAACCACACGGACATCTCCCAAGCATCCTGGGTGCCTACAGCTTTGTAAACAGTCAGAAACCTCTAGACTAGCTTGAACCTTTATGTGAGAGAAACTTTTACCTATTTTGAACTAATGTTTTTTGCAGTCCTTGTTAGAACAGCCAAATCTGCATCAAAACCAATTAAGACATGTATTTCTTTTTAGTAAGTGGTTATACCTAAAGAAGGTCTTTTAATGAGAGGGAACATAATGCAAGGTGTCTACATTTGATCCATCTTATTCATATGCCACCTGATAGAGTGAAGAGTTAACTTTACCCAAATAGAGATCTGGCCTTTGCTCTTGGCCACTGGGAGCAGATTTCTAGGCCCTAGATTATCCTCCCTGATAAAAGTGTCTGTTTGCCTCATGGCTTTGTCCACCAGGTAGTCTAACAATGTGATTTATGATGTAGGCTTTTTAACATACCATGTTAGCTCTGACTTCCAGAGAAACTGGAGACTCAAGATATTAGCCTGAACCTCTGGGAGGGGCTAGAGACTAAAGGTCAACCACACAGGCAGTGTATGATTAAGCCCCAATAAAAACTCTAGACACCAAAGGCTCGGGTGAGCTTCCGTGGTTGGCAATACTCTGCCAGGAGGGTAATTATGTCCCTTCTGGATGAAGGAAGTTTTGCAAATGTTTAGAACCCTCCCAGACTTTGCCCTATGCGTCTCTTCCTTTGGCTGATTCTAATTTATATCCTTTTGCTTTAATAAAACTGTAATCATAAATTTAAAAACAAATAATCACTTGGTATAGGATTGCTATAAAGTTAAAAAGTGAACTAGTTGAGAAAAAAGCAAGTTTGTAGAACAATACAAACAGAATGACTTATTAACATATATCCTGTCCATATGTATTTGCAAAAAATATGCTGTACTGTATAACAGCACAGCAGAACAGATGTTTGGGAAAAAAAGTATGGAAGGCTATTCACCAAGTTTTCACAGTGGTTACCTATGCAGGATAGGATTGAGGGACAGTTACTTTGTACACTTGTATATTATTTGCTATTAAAAGGAAAACATAGTGCCATTTTTAAAATAAAAGTTTCTTTAAAAGCTTCTGTTCTAATTACTGTTTTTATAGCCTTCAAGATCAACTAAACTAAATTACTACTTCATTTGGCTGGCATTTTGGAAAAATAAAGTACTCCATATTTTCCAGATTAACTAAGTCACTTTATCCTTTTTAAAGACAAATTTATTATCTTTTAAAGAAACTATTTCTAACATCTCGATAAACTTTACCCCACCCTCCTAAAAAGAGGATGCAGAATGTAATCTTTTCTTGAATCAAGAACATTTGTTCTTCTACTGTGCTATATTATACAGCACAATTCTGTACCTATTTTATTATTTTATTTTTTAGCAATAGGGTCTTACTCTGTAACCCAGGCTAGAGTACAGTGGCACAACCATAGCTCACTGCAGCCTCAAACTCCTGGGCTCAAGCAATCCTCCTGCCTCAGCTTCCTGAGTAACTAGGACTACAGGCATGCACCACCACACCCAGCAAATTTATTTATTTATTTTGAAGAGAGGAGGTCTCACTATGTTGCCCAGGCTGGTCTCAACCTCCTGGCCTCAAGTGATCCTTCCGCCTCAGCCTCTGGAAATGCTGAGATTATAGGCATGAGCCATGCCCAGCGCGCAACTACTTTGGAACTCTATTTAGATTGTAATCTATCCCTACTCTCCTATTTTAGGCATGCTATTGTCATTAAAAGCACCTTCCAATCCTTCCTCTAGTAATGCTTCTACAAGCCTTAGCATAAGAGGCTCCAGGCTTTGTGTTGGGGTTGAAATTTATTTCAAAATTTCACAAAAAGCTATCTTCTGGAAGGTCACAATGTTAGGGAATAGTTTATATATGTGAACTGTAATTACATTAGGGAATTAAGAAGAATTTGTTTATTTGGGTTTGACAGTCAACATAAAAACCAGAAATTTATAAGAAAATCAAAAGAGAAACCCTTTTCTTTCAGGGGCACAGACCAATCAATGTTTTAGATATATGCCCATGTGTGTGTATGGCACGCACACGCACACACACAGACACACACAAACAGGCTACCACAGAAAGGATTCTAGGGTTAAGTAATAATATACCTACTTGTCCAGAGTCAGGATCTACCCTCACTTTTAAACTTGGATCTTCACGCTGAAGGCATTTCAATGCATGATCCAAATCTGTGAGATAAACAACTGTTATCTTGGTATTTCATTATTTAAATAACTTACTATATGTTCTAGTGGGGAAAATAGATGAACACACAAACAAATTTTAAAAAAGAAAATTTCAAACAACCATAAATGTTGTAGTAGAGAATAAAACAAGGTGATATAATAGTGATGGGAGGCTACTTTGACACTGGGTGATCTGGGAAGGCCTCTCTAAGATAATTTACCTGCGGCCTTGGGGCTACATGTGGCCTTCTAGATCCTTGAGTGTGGCCTTTTGACTGAATAATAAAGGGATTTGTTCTGTGAAGTCTGGATGCGGCCAAGTGCAACTTTGATGCACTTGGGCAGCTAGATTCATCATTACCTGATCCTTCTCCACTAGAGTCAAGACTATATCTAGCTCACGCCTGTAATCCTAGCACTTTGGGAGCCCAAGACAGGAGGATCACTTGAGGTCAGGAGTTTGAGACCAGCCTGAGCTAAGAGTGAGACCCAGTCTCTACAAAAAATACAAAAATTAGCTGAGTGTGGTGGCACTGTGCCTGTAGTCCCAGCCACTTGGGAGGCTGAGGCAGGAGGATTGCTTGTGCCCAGGAGTTTGAGGTTACAGTGAGCTACGATGGCACCAGAGTGAGACTCTGTCTCAAAAAAAAAAAAAAAAAAAAAAAAAGAAGAACTGCTGCAAAACAAATGCTGTTCCTTCCCCAACTGGACAAGAAAAGACCCAGTTTCCTTCAGTAACCTTGGGGCTGTCTTGTATCTGCACTCAGATTTCTTTCATGTGAACTCCATCTGGGAAAATAAGGAACTGGAACCCCTACTTGGCTAGGGATCTCCCTCCTCCTTTCCCACTCAGTTCTCAGGAAAACATGGGGAGGCAATAAAGGTTGCTTTTGTTTTTCCATAATCTGTGAGTCCAACTTGTCTGCAAGGGAAAAGAAAAGGCTTCTCATGTCACCTCTAGAACTACAAGGTTTGTCCTTAAATAGACTAATATAGGAATTTAGTGAGAGACTCATACTGTGGTGATGCTTGAGCTGAGACCTAAAGAAAGAATAAACATTTTCCAGGCAAACAAGTTCAGGGGATACCATTATAATGCAGGAAAGAACAAATGAAAAGAAACAGCAATGCAAAAAGAGCACAGCATCTACAGGAAATCAAAACTACTTTACTGTGGAAGCGCAAGGTGTGGGTAGTTACTCTAGTTTTAAATTTGTTTGGGTGAAACAAGAAGGTTCAAAAGGAAAGAGGAAGTTTCAAGAAATGAGGCCAGGCAAGAGGGCTTGTGGCAAAGACTGCCGGTAGCCTTCTACTCTACGCTGCTGCGGCTTCCTTAAAATGCTGTTTTTACCAGACTCCCTTGCAACTGGGTAGCCCTATATGTCAGTGCTGGCCAATGACATATGACAAATCTTAAGAAGGAAAGGGGTACACCTGCTTCCTCCCCATTACTCCTTTCTGCTGTCATGAACTCCAAGGTGACGCCCAAAGCTCCAGGAGCCATTATAGGGCTATACACTCAGAGAGGCAGGGCAGAAAGACTGGAGCCTGAGTTCTTGATAACACTGTGGTGCCACTCTTTTGGCTACCAGTTCTTCTTTTATAAGAGAGAAGAAAACTTTTGTTTTATTAAAACAATTGTTACTTGGGGGGTTTCCTATGTAACCAAATCTAATTGGAAATGATATAACTGGACTCATGGGCTTTATATACCACACTAAAGAGTTTGGGTTTGTGCTATATGTAATGAGAAGCCACTGAAGAATTCTGAGCTAATATACTAAAGAACAAAGTATATAATTCTCTAAAGGTCAAACAATATTAGTCATAGTATATAAATATCTTCACTGAGTTCTAGAAGGTGAGCTAGAAAACAAAGTAAAATAGCATTTTTATACATGGTGAAGAGAAACTGAATTGATTATACTGTCTAATATACCAGAAAAGCAGTTCTAAGGCCAATTACTTAGAATCCCATAGATAGCCCTATAAGAATGAGAGTAAGGAAAAATATGAGAAAATGGCAAAAAGAAAAAAAATGAAGGCATTCAAAAAAGTCAAACACCTTACATAAAAAACTAGACAAACCATAATAAATTCAGATAAAATTTAACTCAATCACATAAATCTTTTGAGGTATATTATAACTATTTGATATAAATTATCAGAGCACTAATTAGTTGATACACCAAGACTGTTTATACCTGGCTGCTTAGCCACTGATGGAGGTTCTATGGTACAGAAGAAAACAGGTTCTGGAATCTCCACACCAGCCAATAAAATTTTCTCTGCTGCATTGCTTTGTTTATGCTTCTTTTCTCCTTCCCTTTCGGCTCTACGAGCTGCAGCTAATGTGCTGGACTTGGATGAGACAATGGTGTCTCCAGTGACAGTCTGCAAGAAAACAAGATGACTTGGAATAAAACAGGCTCTTGGCAAGCACTCATCCTCCACCAAGAACTACAAGATAAGAAAAATTTTAATGTGGCATTTTCTTTTCATCAGGAACTTAAAAGAGAAATTCACAAAGCTTATTATAACTTTGTATTAATATAAGTTAATTTAACTTGTATAAGCATTCTATCCAAAATACTGCTATACTGTTACACTAAATTTTAACAATAAAATACACACACATCCAAAATTTGTTTGGCAAAACAATGTACCTTCCTAAATTTCCAATCATGATGAGACAGATTAGGTGTACATTATAGTGTTTTACCACCCATTAGAATTTATTACTATTTTTTTTCTTTTGAGACAGTGTCTTGCTCCATCACCCCGGATAGAGTGCAGTGGTGTGATCACAGGTCACTGCAACCTCAAACTCCTGGGCTCAAGCAATCTTCTTGCCTCAGCCTCCCAAGTAGCTGGGACTACAGGCATGCACCATGACACCTGGCTAATTTTTCTATTTTTGGTAGAGACAGGGTCTTGCTCTTGGTTCAGGCTGGTCTCAAACTCCTGAGCTCAAAAGCAATCCTCCCACCCCAGCCTTCCAGAGTGCCAGGATTAGAGGCATGAGCCACCTCGCCGAGCAAGAATTTATTACTATTTTACAGAAAATCCTCTATTAACTAAAATATACAATTAAGCAGAATACCCTTGAACATGCAGAATTGCTGGCTTCTGTGTAGAGCCCAGTTATTTTTTAAAACTAGAAATTCACTTTTAAACTTTTATATGATAAAGTTCTGTGCCAATTTCCTTCTCTATGAAAACATCCTACTGAAGCAACAGTTCAAACATATTTGTACAGCTTCTTCAAATATGTACAAGGAACTCCCGCCTTCAGGTAGAAAGAGGGGACATTTCAATGCCAGAAGTCCAGTAACCAGACTATGGGAATTTTCTACTAAAGGATCTTGAAATTTGCAATTAACCATGAAGAATTAAAATGTTAAAAGTAACAATGTTTATCCTAAATGCCAAATGTATCAAAGTTTAATGAGAAAACTGTATTTGACTTATCCATATAAATGAAATATCCTTAGTTTTAACCCACCAAAAATAGACAGGGCATCAAGTATTTTCATCCATTCTTCCCGCAATATCTATGGAGTGCCTACTATGTGCAAGCACTGATCTAGGGACTAAGGATAGAGCAGTGAACAAGACACAAAAATCCTGACCTTCATTGACAAAATATCTTTAGTTATTACGTGATCAGTTATAAGTCTAGATTAAATTTTCTGCAATGATCAAGACAGGAAAAAACCCAGTGGGAATAAAACAATATTTTATATAAACTTAAAACACATATATGTATCCATAAATAGTATATTATTTTACTTGGATTTGAACTTTATATGAATATAATCCATCTTGTCTGTGGTCTTCCGTAATTTACTTTTCTTTCTAGTAAATGTATGAGATTCAACCATGCTCATGAATATGCCACAATATTCATTATTCCACTATTGATAGATATTTGGATTGTATATGGGAATTACTTCCTGAAGAAATCATTTGGTCACTTACGTGTTTAAGGCCAACAGTCAAAGCAATGTTACCAGCAGTCAGTGAAGGTATTTCTATATGTTGGTCAGCAAATGGCAACAGCAGACGACTTATTCTCTCCCTGTAAAACCATGGTTTATATTAGTAAAAGTGTTTTAAAAGAAATGAGTGCAGTTTCAGAAAATAACCTAAGCTTCTACTTACGTGCAGTCTCTATTAATATTATGGATGGCTAAATGGGATTTTATCATGCCTGAGTAAATGCGCATAAAAACCAGTGGTCCTCGCTGCTTATCATGGAGAACTTTAAATGCCAGTGCACATAAGTCACCCTTATACCACTTCCTATAAAATAAAGGAGACATTCCAGAAAGTTCTGTAAAATATACTTCCCATATATCTATACAGATCAGATCAGAAAATCATTGCAGAAACTTAACCTTAATGTCCTCCAAATATCCCTCACATCTTCTAATAGAGCTACTCAGGGCCATTAAATAATGTCACTACTATGTAACACTGTTCCTCCATTGACTAAATTATTCAATGGAGATCTTACCATTAATTCCTCAAAACTAAAAGAAACAGATCCTCTTCCATATATTACCTCTATCTGCAAATAATTTCATTGCCAAAAAGTCTCTCCTCAAAATTTATACCTGGGAACATTACACCCCTTCTTAAGAAACCTGCACAGAGTGAACAAACAGGTACTTTCCAATTATAGCTTTCACTTTCTCCTCCCACTTTCTGTCCAGTTGCATAACCATAAAAATCTACACTAAAAATTTGAACTTGTTTACAAAGCCAACATTCTAAAAAGAATGTTGTTCTTAAATCAGTATTCACTGATAGGTTAGAAAGTTTGAATTTTCCTGAAATTGTCAAATTTTGTGCATAGGTGCATCTTTCTGAGGAGAGGCTCCATATTTCCATGAGTTTCAAATGAGGCCATGACTAAAAGTAGGTTAAATACTTATTATAGAACTTCTCCAATCTTACCCTAAATCCCTCTGATTTTTTACCTTAGCAAATACTAATATAGAAAGCTTACTATATACTAGGCACTGTTTCTTGTGCTTTACAAACTTATTCCTTTTTTTAAACCTTTTTTAAAATTAAAAAAAATCTTTTTTCACTCTCTGTTTAAATCAGAATAAACTCATTTAATTCTTACACAACCCCATGAATAGGGGTTGTTATAAGATGTTAACAATTTGGAGATGTTAAGCAATTTGGAAGAGCTAGGATTTAAACTCAACAGTACAAAGTCTGTGCTCACAATCACTTTACCATGATGCTTCCCCAATTTAGAAATATGAAAAGTTATTAGTCATAGTTAACAGAATTAAAGTCTACTTCTCTGCCATTTTGTACATGCTCACTCAGTTATAGAGCATTTATTAACTTAAGTACAAAGCTGTTAGTAACAACAGGAGTAAAACGGTGACCTTTCCTTATAGGAACAAAGTATTTTGAGCTTATGAAAAATCCTGAAATTTAGATGAATATATCTACAGAACATTTAACAAACATCCCCAAGATACCTTTTTTTTTTTTAAGAGAGTCAACATTTACACTTTTACACAGTGAAAAGCCATACCCTCTTAGCTCCACCCGTAAACATGGCAGGTTACAAGACAAAATGAAAAATGTCCTTTCAAGTAAAAAATGACTACAGCTCTATATTATATCATTTGCAATAATACTCTTCACCATTGTTACTCAAAAATGGTGATTTAACTACTTTTCATGAAACAAAGCCTCCTATTTGCCTACTTATTTCTTCAAGGCTATAGGATTTTAATCTATGTTACTGCATACTTACAGAAATTCATAATTACGCTCTTCAGGTGAAGGTAAGTACATAGTAATAGCATCTAACAAGGGTTGTATGCCTTTGTTTTTCAGGGCACTTCCACATAGCACAGGCACTGCTGTCTGAGCCAGTGTTACTCTGTGTATTGCAGTCTGTAGCTACAAACCAGAAATATAAATGAGCATTTATTTTGTGTGCAATATGTTGGTCTCTGCCAGAATTCTCAAAATTAGAGGCCCCCTCTAACCACCCATGTAAAATACCACTCTTTACCATACTTCCATCATTCTCTATGGCTTTATTTTTTTTCTTTTTAACACTAATCACTACCTAGCATGTTACATATTTATTTATCAGTGTATTGTCTGTCTCACATTCTCTACAGGGGGTCCCTGTAGACATTCACATTTTCCCTATGTATGGTGACTTTTGGGACGTCCTGTAGAATGTAAAATCCACATGGGCATTACACAGTAAGTCTCATGAAAATACTATTAAATCCCCAGAAACTAGAAAAGTTCTTAAAATATAATAAGGCTCAAAAATATTTCTTGAATAAATAAATTAATATACTTGTAATTTAACCTTTATAGTTCAATAGAGAAACTGTCCAGAAGTAAAAATATATAAATTCTTCAAATGAATGAGATCCACATTAAACAAAATCAAAAGGAAAATGAGAAATCAAAGTAGAAAAAATTTTTAAAAGACCTCAAAAACTAAGAAAGGCTTTGGATGTGTTTTCAAGCTATTAATAAAAGAATTAGTAGGTCAATGCCACTTCCTACTATAAGTTCTTTGAAAACAGAAATCATGTTATGTGATGGTAACAAAACGTTTAATAAACATCACATTTAAACATTCAAATACTAAACAAAAAAATTCAAAAATGATGGCTTTTCATTCAAATGAAAAAAAATCAGTTTTTTCCCAGCTTCTAACTTCAAGTGGCTCAAAAGTATGCTTCAGCTCTTGTGTTTTTAATTCTTTCCATGAATAACAACAACTAAGTGAATTTGCTGGGCTCATCTTTGGCGCATTTTACAGATTACTGCTTAGAAACACGTTACTTTGTCAACTCTTATGTTTCATAAAGGAAAATAAACAATATATTTGCCAAATTCACGGGGGAGGGTGCCTATCAAAACAAAGCAATGAGTTTCTTGAAGAACTCTGCCATAATTCAATTACTGTCAGTATTTTACTTGCTGCTTCTTTGGCTTAATGTATGTCAAAAGAAAAGAAAAACAAAAGAATTATAAAGAGTTTCCATTAAAAATTAACACAAATTCAGAAAAAAATCTTTTGAGAAAAACGGTCATTGTAGTAATTAGAAAAACCAGTAAGGTTTGTTATGTATGTATGTATGTATGTATGTATTTATTTATTTATTTATTATTTATTTATTTATTTATTTGAGACAGAGTCTCACTCTGTTGCCCAGGCTAGAGTGAGTGCCGTGGCGTCAGCCTAGTTCACAGCAACCTCAAATTCCTGGGCTTAAGCGATCCTCCTGCCTCAGCCTCCCGAGTAGCTGGGACTACAGGCATGCACCACCATGCCCAGCTAATTTTTTCTATATATATTTAGTTGTCCATATAATTTCTTTCTATTTTTAGTAGAGACAGGGTCTCGCTCTTGCTCAGGCTGGTCTCGAACTCCTGAGCTCAAACGATCCACCCGTCTCGGCCTCCCAGGTGCTAGGATTACAAGCATAAGCCACCGCGCCCGGCCAAAACCAGTAAGTTTTAAATACAAACTTTCTATGATTTCCCTAAAATTCCTTAGAGAAATGATCAGAGTGAAGAGAAAAAGGCTGCAGAAAATGAGCAATTAACTGATCCTGAGTCAGTATGAGTAAAAAGAATTCAATTTCTAATTTTGTAAAGTATATCTGATTCAATACCCCAATGAGGAGCCTAAATAAATAAAATAAAGTATATCTGAAAATAGTAAATCACTGCAATTAAGTACCAATATTAGTAGTGATTTTACCTTAATATACTAATTTTTAAGGTAGCACTTTCTAATAGTATGCAAAGCTAAAAACACACACACAAAAGACAGAGAAATCCAACTACATCCAATTAGTATAATTTTGTCAAAGCAATTGAGTAATAAAATTTACCTTTTCAGCTGGTAGCAAATCAAAATTTTCACTAAATTCTCCCAAAACCAAGTCAGCAAATTCGTCATCCAAATCTGCAACCTATAAAGAAAGATTTTAGAGTTCTATAACTTGCATTTATTTTCACAACTATTAACTTGTCTAAATACTATAAATACTTAATATTCAAATATTTTGAGATGGCTACATGATCTACCTTATCCAGGCCAAGCAACTCTTCACACTCTATTTAGAGAGAAAAAGAAAAAAGTTTTTCTTTCAAAAGGAAACTGAAGATATACTATTCTGAGTTTCCTAGATTGATAGAAATCCTAATAAAGCATTTCAATAAAGTGCTATCTACTCAGAGCACTCAAAAGAAATGAAAGAAAACACAATTTATAAATGATGACAGTACATACAACAGGTTGCCATTTTTTAAGATAAATTTGGGGATTTTAGTTCATAAAAAAGGTTCATCTGGTATCCCTCTAATATATTCTGAATGTTCATCAGATATCCCAAGACAGTCAAATTACTAATGCTATTGTAATACTGCACTAAAGAAATACATTTAAGTTGCAGGCCAAGGCAGGAGGATCACTTGAGGCCAAGAGTTCGAAGAGACCAGCCTGAGCAACATAACGAGATCCTGTCTCTAAAATAAACAGAAAAATTAGCTGGTCATGGTGGTGCACGCCTACAGTCCCCGCTATTCGGGAGGCTGAGCCAGGAGGATTGTTTGAGCCCAGAAGTTTGAAGTTGCAGTGAGCTAGGACGATGCCACTGCAATTTTAGCCCACTTTTAGCCCAGGCAACAGAGCGAAACCCTGTCTCAAAAAAAAAAAAAAAAAAAAAATACATGTAGGAAGTGCATAATAAATATTAGCTGTTATTATTACTGTTGGTCTTTAGAACTAATGAAGTTGATTCTTATTCTCCAATTTAAAAATTTTTAAATTGTAGTAAAATAAACATAAAATTTACCATTGTAACCATTATTTAAATGTACAGTTCAGAAGCATTTAAGTACATTCACACTGTTGTACAATGAATCGCCAGAACTCTCTTCAACTTGCAAAACTAAAACTCCATACACGTTAAACAACACATCATTCTCCCTTTCCCCATTCCATGGCAACTACCATTCCACTTTTTCTTTTTTTTGAGATAGGGTCTCACTCTGCTATCTAGGCTGTAGTGCACTGGCACAGTCACAGCTCACTACAAACTTAAATTCCTGCTTCGGCCTGCAACTTAAATGTATTTCTTTAGTGCAGTATTACAATATCATTAGTAATTTGACTGTCTTGGGATATCTGATGAACATTCAGAATATATTAGAGGGATACCAGATGAACCTTTTTTATGAACTAAAATCCCCAAATTTATCTTAAAAAATGGCAACCTGTTGTATGTACTATCATCATTTATAAATTGTGTTTTCTTTCATTTCTTTTGAGTGCTCTGAGTAGATAGCACTTTATTGAAATGCTTTATTAGGATTCTCCTGTCTCAGCCTCTTGAGTTGATGGGATTACAGGTGTGAGCCACTGCACCCAGCTCTACCACTCCACTTTCTGTCTCTGAATTTAACTACTCTAGATACCTCATATAAGTAGAATCATACAGTATTTGTGTTTGGCTATTTCACTTAGCATAAGGTTCTCAAGGTTTACGTTGCAGCATGTGTCAGAATTTTCTTAAGACTGAACAGCAGTCAATTGTATGTATATACCACATTTTGTTTACGGACACTGGTGATGGACATTTGGGTTGCTTTCATCTTTCGGCTATTATGAATGCTGCTGCTATAAACATGGATGTGCAAATATCTCTTCGAGACCCTGCTTTCAATTCTTTAGTGTCTATACTCAGAAGTGGAATTGTTGGGTCGTATGGTAATTCTACTTTCAATTCTTTGAGGAATTGCCATACTGTTTTCCGTAGTGGCTGTACCATTTACACTCTCACCAACAGCATACAAAGGTTAAAATTTCTCCACATCCTTGCCAATATCTATTTTCTGTTTTTGATAGAAGTCCTAATAAATGTGCAGTGGTCTTATCAGATAAATTTTATACACACTTATATATTCCTTATAATTAGCATCTTATTATTAGTTACCAACAGTCTCAAATTTTATTTCCATCACATTCCAAAAAATATGAGATATATTACAAGTGTGTGTTGGCTCCTCAACTAGATTATAAAATCCTTTTAAAGTTTATTCCTATAGCTCTTCTCTATTAAGACAACACAAAAAAAACCTCAAAGAGGAACTGATTATGCACGTAATTATTGATTAGTAACAGTCAATTCCACTTTTATTCTTTTTATGCTCCCCCAAATTAAAAAAGCAGTATAGCAAAGTGGGTAAAAGCTCTAGCTCAAAACTAAACAGACCTGGGTTCAGATTCCAGCTCTGCCACTTTATTAGCTCTGCGACAACTTATTTAAGCATTCTAACTTCTGTTTCCTCAGCTACAAAATGGATATAAGGTTGTCAGGATTAAATAAAATAGTATACGTAAAGCACATAACCTAGCACATAGCAGGCCCTCAATAATCAAACTTATTTATGATAAAAATAATTATGTTAATGATAAAGTTGATGATTACTATATACAATTACACGTCACTTAGTGAC
Source organism: Lemur catta (assembly GCF_020740605.2). Lineage (NCBI taxonomy): Eukaryota > Metazoa > Chordata > Mammalia > Primates > Lemuridae > Lemur > Lemur catta. Next base: position 47,356,579 of record NC_059139.1, read on the forward strand.
ATGGATACATTCTGAAAAATGCATCATTAGGCCATTTCATCATTGTGCAAACATTACAGGGTACAGCCTATTACACATCTAAGCTATATGGTATAGCCTATTGTTCCTAGTCTACAAACCTGTGTAGCATGTACTGAATACTGTAGGAAATTCTAACGCAATGGTATTTGTGTATCTAAACATATCTAAACATAGAAAAGGTATAGTAAAAATATGGTATTATAATCTTATGGGTCCACTGTATACATAGTTTGTTATTAACCAAAATGCTGTTACACAACATATTACTGTACTTCAAAAATAGCTACATATGAAAGATGAATGAAAAAAATTAAGGTTGATATAATTTATTCAGACCAATTCAATTTAGAATTGAAAAATCAAAGGGCTCAGACTCAAATGTTTTTCTGTACCACAATATTCAGCAAGTTTATTTAAGGTAGGTTTACTTAGTGCCCTACATACTAATAATATAATATAAATATTACACATATTAACAATCTTACTATTTTCTATTAAAATTTTGAGGGTGGATGAGATCCAGAGCTATACACTTGATGGTTTTAAAATTTTATAAATAATCTGACACCCGATAAAGTAAAAAATGTGCATACCCTTTGACCCAGCAATTCTACTCTGAAGTTTAACCCTAAAGAAACTCTTGCACATGTGCACAAGCAGATAGATACAAAGGTGTTCACAGCAACATTGTCTGTAACAGCAAAAAAGAGAAACAACTTTAAAGTCCATCCACAGGAGAACACACAACAAACTGTGGTATAAATCATATATTAGAACACTATACAAGGTTGAAAATGAATAAACTATATCTACACATAGCAACACGGTAAGTGCCCAACATGATGCTGAACAATGTAATAAAATACTAACAGTATTATTCCAATTATGTAAAGTTCAAAGCAGGCAAAACTAAGTTCTTCAGGGATATATTACATTTATTGTAAACTATAAAGAAAAAAAAATGAAAGATAAATACTAAAATAATATATCAATTATAGGGCCAGATAGATGATTAGTGGAGGGAGAGACAGATGAACAGCAAGTACCACATGGAGATTCAAGAGCACTGCTAAAACAGTTGGACCTCCGAATCTTTGGGTTCCACATCCACTGATTCAACCAACTGTGGAACGAAAATATTTGGAAAACAAATTGTGTCTATACTAAACAGACTTTTTTTTTTCTTGTTATTAATTCCTAAACAATATAGTATACCAACAATTTACATAGCATTTACATTGTATTTGGTATCGTAAGTAATATAGAGATGATTTAAAGTATATGGGAGGATGTACATAGGTTATATGCAAATACTATGCCATATTGTATCAGGCAGTTGAGCACTCAAAGCGGTGGTCCTAGAACCAATCACTCAGAGATACCAAAGGACAACTAAATTCTATTTCTTAAGTTGAGTGGTATACAAATTGGTGCTCATTTCATTATTCATTATATGAATAAATTCCATATTCCATATGTAATTTTACATAAAATTTCAAAATAATTTTTTTTAAAGTTTCTAAATACTTAAGCAATTTTAAACTAAAAGTATTTATTTTACTTGTTCAATTAAGGCATTCCTTGCTTCAGTTGTCTCTTTCAGTAATTCAGGATCACTCGTTTCCAAGAGGGGCTTTCTCTCAAAGTCTTTTCCATCACCTGAATTAGGATTCCAAAGAAGTTTTTCTTTATTTATTACATCCACCACTCCTTTGAAAGTTTTGGCTTCACCAACTGGTAACTATAAATCAGAGTGAGATTAACATTATGAAATGATCACTCACTTAAAACTGCAATAATGATAAAACTTAACTAATTGTACCACTTTCCCCCAAATATCTATTATCATTATTACCATAATCTATAGCTATATTTATACTCCACTTTCTTCAAAAAGGATTTCAGACAGTTTCAGAAATGTATATATTGCCACAGTAAAATAAACGGATGACAAAACTGAGGAGCTGATGCTATTTAATTTACCTGTAAAAGCAAAGGCTTTGCCTTCAACTTCTCTCTGATGCTTTCAACTGCGTAGTTAAAACTGTGGAAAGCAAAATCATTACAGTGAAAAGTATAGCTAAAAATTCTTAAAACAGGTTTAAGAATGTTAACACCCTTCTCTTATGAAACTGTAGGAAACAATTCTCTACTCTCTCCTTTAGCAATGATGACAAGCACCGTAACCTGCAGAAATATAGGGACTATACCATACAGTTCTAAAGAGAATCCATGGCATCAACAAGATACCACTTTGTCAGGATCCTATAAATATGATTAAGCCTCTCTACCCTAGAAACAGGATGATTCCCTATCTATTGGGTTTCTATTAATCCCAAATTGTTACTTAAGCTATGAATGAGCTGCTTTGAAATCATCTTTTTTAATGGCAATGAATTGGGATTCCATAGAATATTTACCCTATAGAAAAGAATAGCTATTTCTAAATTGAAGTTATAGTCCATTAAAAGCTCAAATTGTGTTCTCACTTTGATAAGCCAAAGAAACATTTAAAATACCTTGCTCCAGTTTTGTCCATCTTGTTTAAAAAGCAAATTCGGGGTATCTTGTGTTTATCTGCTTGCCTCCATACTGTGAGAGTCTGGGCCTAAAGCAAAGTTCAGTAAAAATATATATATTGGACAAAAGCAACTATGTTACTAAACACAGAATGAAGAGATCCAAGAATCTATCGTAACATGGAATTGGGACCTATTCTAGCATAGAATTAGTGCCACTGCACTAATAATACTTCTAGGGCCACTCTTTTGCTATATGTTTAACATAGCTGGGAATATGATGAAGTATGAAGAATGTGTTTGAATACTACTGTGGGTAAACTAGGTTGACACAGAAAGAGAATTAACACCTGGGAGGTACTGACAGTCATGGAAAGAGGACTTAACTGTGAATCAGAAGGCCTACTTTTTGTTTGGCTTCACCTTTCCTAGTACATGTCACACAATTTTGAACTCGTTTAATGTCAGTTTTCTGATCTGTAAAATAGGAACTTTTGCCTTAATTCGAACACTTGTGAGATAAAAGGAACAAATGGGAGTGTACTATAAAAATGCTATTATGATAAAAAGTTACAGATTTTATCATGAATATTTGAATGTTCATGTAAACTAAAGAGGATTAAAAAGGGAAAAAAAGAAACCAATACCTACATTTGTAAGTTGCAATTCTCATATGCATTTCTTCTATTTGACTTCTTTTAATTTCATTTTTGCACATATTAAATATATATAGTTTAAGTCTATTATAATATCCATGCCCAGTGGAATCCAATAGCCCAGAAGCAAAGCATAATAAGCCTAACATGCTGATGGCCAGTTACAGTAAGAGCCAGTTAGTTGTATTTTGGGGTAAAATTTATATACAATAAAATACACAGATCTTAAGCGTATAGCTCAATGAGTTTTTTGGATTTTTTTTTTTTTTTAGGGGAGGGGAGATAAAGAGAGGGGCAGGGGAGTGTAAAGCTCAATGAGTTTTGATAGACGTATACATTTGTGTAACTACTACCCCAATCAAGATATAGATCACTATTACTCCAGAAATTTTTCTTATCTCCGCTCCCTATAAGCAACCTGTTCTGACTTCTGTCACCATAGATTCACTCTGCCTATTCTTAAACCTCATATAAATATTATAGCATGGCTTCTTTGGCTCAACATAATGTTTTTGACATTCATCCACGTTGTTGGGTATACCAGTTCATTCTTTTTTTATTGCCATACTCCTTTGTATAAATGTACCAGTTGTTTCTCTACCCACCTGTGGACATGTATTTGAGTTGTTTCTAAGTTTGGGTCTATTATGAATTTAGCTACTATAAACATTCTGAATAAGTCTTTGGTGGACAAACATTTTCACTTGTTTGGATAAAGATATAGGAGAATTGCTGGGCTTCAGGGTAGGTGATATTTAACTTTAAGAAACTGCCAAATAGTCTTCCAAAGTGGTTGTATTATAATATTTTATAGTCTTATCAAAAATGTATAAGAGTTCCAGCTGCTCCACACTCTCACCAACATTTGCTGTCATTCTTTTTAATTTTAGTCATTATTGTGGGTATGAAATGGAATCTCTTTGTGATTTTAATTTGCATTTTCTGATGACTAATGAAATTGTCCATCTTTTCATATGTTTACTGGCCACTCAGGTCTTCTTTTGTGAAGTGTCCATTCAAGCTTTTCATCCATTTTTTACTGGGTTGTTTTTCTTTTTCTTATTGATTTGTAGTTCTTCACATATTCTGGATGTAAGTCCTTGGTTGTACATATGTACTGTAAATATTTCAGCACATATTTCCCAAGAACAGCGATATTCTCCTATATAACCAATACTATTATTATATTCAGGAAATTTATTATTTCTATAGTATTTTATCTAACGTTAAAATATTTTCTCATAGTCTGTGGCTTACCTTTTCATTTTTATTAAAAGTTTTATGAAACCTAATTTCGGTAAGGTTTAATGAATCAATTTTTCTTTTGTTTTGTTTCTTATGTCTCTAGAAATTGTTACCTACCCCAAGGTTGTGAAGATATTTTATCTTTCTTCTAGAAGCTATATAGATTTAAAATAACACTATTATCTATTCCAAATTAATTTTTGTGTATGGTGAAGTGTGTGTTGGGGGGGAGGAATATATTATAAATTTTCCAGGATCAGAAACATGTTAAAAATTTTTTAAAAAGCAAAAAACTCCTATCATATCACCTGCTAGCTAAGAGCCCATCTATTGTTCTAGAACAAGAGCCTCCTACTTCACAGATTCAGAAATTTCCTATTCCAGCATATTTCAATCTTATAAGTAATGCAATCTGTCTGAATGATTAAGTCAGTCAAACTTATGTAAAGAAGTTATGACGACAGAAAGGATGCAACCATTAGGAAATAAAGTGACCCAGAAGGAAACAGAAATAACAATGTATAATCAATCTCAGACCTCAGCATCAGGCTTTATCACTGTCAGGGGTTCTCAGGCAGAGCTTTCAGTAATTGTATTATTTCACCCCAACTTTTCATTTTGAAAAAGTTCAAATCTATAGAAAAGTTGAAAGAATAGTATATTTGGGAACAACACTGGAAAGGAAAAGAAAAAAGACAGACTAGCATAAATTATCCACATAATCTTCACCTAGATTCCAAATGTTAACATTTGCTTTTCTCTCTACCAACATGCGTGCATGTGTGCATTATGTGTGTGGTGGCTGTCTAAACAAACCACTAATTTCCTACTATGAGAAGCATAATTAACAGATGGCCCAACTGCGGCCCTTCTGGCTCTGCCACCACCTTCTCGCCAAGGCCCAGCTTCCTGTGGGCTTTTCCCCGCTAATGACTGAGCACAGCAGAGGTATTACTATTGGCCTATTCCTGCAAGACATGGGACAATTAATTTGGCTCAAGGACTCCCAACTGGCCTGACCAAACCTTTTTTGGAATTGTGCTGTGTAGTCTGAGAATGTGCCTACCCAATCCTTCCTTCCATCTCCTTCACAGGTGTCGGACCTGCACTGTGGTCTGAATGTTCTCCCCAACTTCTGTTTCTTTTCTCTCTTATTCCTCACAGGCATTATCCCCAATAAATCTTCCATATATCTAATCCCATGTTGGCATCTGCTTCTCAAAGGGTTCAGATTAACACCAGGTATGTAAGGAGATGGGAGCTGTCCTATAGTTGTAGATATCGTGACATTTCAATACTTCAGCATGTGTTTCCTAAGAATAAAGACTTGTTCTTAAATAATCAGTTACAATTACTATGTTCACAAAATTTTTAGTTAATACTTTTATCTAATACATATAACCTATATTCAAATTTCCCTGATTTTCCCAATGCTGTCCTTTATAACTTTCTTTTTTTTGGATCCAGGATCCAACCAAGGATCATGTATTACATTAAATTATCTTGTCCCTATAGAATCCTTTAATCTAGAACAGTTCTCTAGTTTTCTGCCCCCATCAGTCATAAAGCTTACATTAATTAAAACAAAACTTCAATTTTTGAAAAGTTCTGGCCAGGTTTTTTTGTTTGGTTGGCTTTTTTTGTTTTGTTTTGTTTTGTTTTTGTTAGCAGAATGCCTTTTCACTCAGATTTGATTGCTTTCTCATGATGAGATCTGGGCCAAACATTTTTGGCAGGAATGTAGCATGTGCAACATTGTATCAATTCATCACATTTTGAGGAATGTTAATTTTGATCACTTAATTAAGATAATGTTACTTTTAGTAATTTTAAGGTTAGAAGAACTAATATGGATTCTATATTCAACATAAAGCCAATTATGAAATTATAAGATAAAGAGGGTACCAGCTATAAAGAGCTAACTAACCCCATTACCATTATTTATTATAAATCTATCTTCAAAATTTATTCAAGAGCCTTTATATTAATTGTTGGAAGATAATTTTTCATGGGTCTCTCATATTTCTACATGTTTTGTTAGGAGAGGCACTGACTGCCCTTTGTTCTGAACTATCTTTTCAATGATGTTTGTATAAATGAACAGTCTTGAAAGAAAGAGACTGTCTCCCTCTGGAGCAAAAGGCAGGTTTGCTTACAACTTCGGAAGATAATGTCTCCCCCTAGAGCAATGGGCAGGCAAGCTTACTGCCCATTTTAAAATATTAATATTTTCATTCCCTAAGCACAGAATTCCTCTCAACCCATTGTACATACAGTTGTCACTTGACTCCCTTCATGTCACCCTGTGGAAATTGGGATTTGAGGAACCAACACAAGAAAGAGCTGATACTCTGGCTACTGCTATTTCTATGATTAATAAACTCCTTTGCCTCTGACCCACGAGTATTATGTCTTTTTCTAGAATCCACGAAACTACGGCAGGCTAACTTATTAGCTTAAAAGTAAGGTGGCATCTCAAGCCCTTCACAGTTCTTGACACTAACTCAGAGAAGCAAATTTTCCTTTCCTTTTACCATGAAATATCTGAAATCACAAATACATTGCATCTCAATATTAAATTCCAGCTTCCTTTAACCATAATTTGATTTGTATGAACTTACCAAATAAAGGGTTATAGTTAACTAAATCTGATATACTCTTTTCTAAAATCATGCCATTCTATCTTCACTTTAACAGTATTTTTTACCTCTACACCAGCAGAGGCATCAAATACAGCCACTGCACCATCCAACACTCTTAGGCAGCGCTCAACCTCCAAGGTGAAGTCAACATGACCTAAGGAAAATGTAAGACATAATGCTTAAAATCTTTTTAAAAAACAAAAACATCATATGATCTAGCAATGCCACTTCTGGATATATACCCAAAAGTATTGAGAAAGTAGAGTCTTGAAGAGATACTTGCAAACCCATATTCATAGCATCTGTTCATGACAGACAAAAGCTGGACACCACCCAAATGTCTTCCTATGTATGAATGTATAAACAAAATGTGGTATATACACACAACAGAACTATATAGCCTTAAAAAGGAAGGAAATCCTGTCACATACTACAGTATGTATGAAGCTTGAGGACTTTATACTAAGTGAAATAGGTGAACCACAAAAGGACAAATACAGTATGATTACACTTAGATGAGTCATCAAAAGTAGTCAAATTCCTAGTTATAGAAAGTAGAATGGTGGTTACCACAGGTGGAGAGAGGAGATAAAAGACAGTTGTTACCATCAAATTGGTTTCACTGATCATCACCTAAGAGCACATTTAGGAATAACATTAATCGGGTGTTGGGCAGATGTGAGGTGGGGGGAGGGGATGGGTATATACATACACAATGAATGCGATGCTCACTGTCTAGGGGATGGACATGCCTGAAGCTCTGATGGGGGGGAGGGACAAGGGCAATATACGTAACCTAAACTTTTGTAACCCCATAATATGCTGAAATAAAAAAAAAAGACAGTTGTTCAATGGATACAGAGTTTCAGTTCCGCAAGATGAAAAAATTCTGGAGATCTGTTTCACAGCAATGAGATTTTACTTAACGCTACTGAACTGTACACTTGGAAATGATTAAGACAGTAAAATTTATGTTTTGTGGTTTTTACCACAATAAAAAAAAAACAAAACAACCCCACACAGACAAAATACCCCCAATGCTGCAGCATTTCTGTATTGTTAAAATAGTACCATACCTGGTGTATCAATTAGATTGACTCTATACCCCTTCCAATCAAAGGTAACAGCAGCTGATTGAATAGTAATGCCTCTTTCTCGCTCTTGAGCCATGAAATCTGTCACTGTGTCTCCATCATCAACATCTAACCAGGAAAAAGTTGACATAGTCTTAATAGCAAGTGTATTTCATTGGTACTTGATATCTACCTGACATAGTTCAATTTGCTTTAAGAAAAATCTTTCCTAAAATAGTTTAATAGAGCCCTTAATCTTTCTCTAAGTAAACTGTCATTCTAGAAAGTTTTTCAGCAAGAGTAGTAATTTTGCCATAAAAATAATCTTCAACCATTAAGAGGAAAATCTTTTAATTTTACTGAACCATATACTTCCTTCCTTTTTTCCATAGCTTGAAACCTTTATTACCCCCTCCTTAACTGATATCCCTCCCTCCCGATCCCTTCCTTGAGAGGGGGCAGAGTAGTGCAATGAAAGTGCCCAGACAGACCTAGATTTAAATGCCAACTTTACTACTTACCACTAAGATCTTGAGCAAGTTACTTAACCTAGTTTGAAAAATAAGGCTAATAAAGGCATCCTGGCTCGGTTATTATAAGGATGAAATGAGACCACATACATAAAGTACCAAGTCCAGTAGATGATAAACAATAGCTACATGGAATGAGGCACAGAAAAAAAAACTCACCCAAAGTTAAATTATCCTTTACAAACCCTTCACATTACTAAATTTTTTCTATTTTTCTTTTTGTTTTTTGAGACAGGGTCTTGTTCTGTTTCCCTGGCTAGAGTGCAGTGGCATCGTCACAGCTCACTGCAACCTCAGACTCCCAGGTTCAAGCGATCCCTCCTGCCCTTGGCCTCCCGTGTAGCTGGAACTACAGGCATGTGTCACCATGCTCGGCTAATTTTTTTTTTCTAATTTTGGTAGAGACCGGGTCTTGCTCTTGCTCAGGCTGGTCTCGAACTCCTGACCTCAAGCAATCCTCCCTGCTTAGTGCTAGGATTACAAGCATGAGCCACCTCGCCCAGCCTCACATTAACCACATTTTCTAAAGAGAAGGGATTTATTTGTGCAAATGCAAGTAAAACCTGAAGTCACAGAAAAACTTTATCCTGACTACTGAAAAGTTCAAATTACTCTGCAGTAAAATTCTTGAATTATGCATTTTATTCTAATTAAATTTACAGACAGTAAAAGAAATGGAAAACAGTTGATCTTTACCATTCAAAATTCAAGAAAATATATCATGGCCTTATACTACCACTTGTATCAGCATTAAAACCCTAAAATGGTAGCTAGTTGTCCCATATGGTTGTGTATGTGTATAAAAATGCATACACACATATAATCTAAGCACCAACAGAGGGGAAAATAGCAAGAAAAATGTATTGGACATTTATCTATGTTAATATCTATGTTAATATCTATGTTAATATCTATGAATTGTGTCAGTTATTCACGATATCACTACCAAAGAAAATTATCATTAAGGTTACAAAGACCAAATAACTAATCAAAAGTTCTAAATAAGGCAGTAAGTTTTAAAAACACCTATAGGATAACAATAAGATTTTTCACAATGAGAAAGATCTGTATTTCATATCATCTCTTCATGATTATTCATATAATAAAATCAACCTTGAATAAGTTCTGCCACAACTTGGATAGTTTCTAGACTATAGCCTGAACTAGAAAAGGACTTCAAAAGATAACTTGTACATACACATGGGATGTGATTCAGCCTTAAAAAGGAAGAGAATCTTGACATATGCTACAACATGGATGAACCTGAGGACATTACGCTAAGTGAAATAAACCAGTCATAAAAAGACAAATATTGTATGATTCCACTTATATGAGGTACCTAGAGTAGTCAAAGTCATTGAAAGAAAGAAGAAGTAGAATGATGGTTGCCAGGGGTTGGCGGTAGGGAGAATTGGGAAGCTATTTAATGGGTACAGAGTTTAAGTCTTCCAAGATGAAAAAGTTCTGGAGGCCGGGCGCGGTGGCTCACGCCTGTAATCCTAGCCCTCTGGGAGGCCGAGGCGGGTGTGATCGCTCAAGGTCAGGAGTTCGAGACCAGCCTGAGCAAGACCCCGTCTCTACTAAAAATAGAAATAAAAATTATCTGGACAACTAAAAATATATATAGAAAAAATTAGCCAGGCATGGTGGCGCATGCCTGTAGTCCCAGCTACTCGGGAGGCTGAGGCAGTAGGATCGCTTAAGCCCAGGAGTCTGAGGTTGCTGTGAGCTGGGCTGACACCATGGCACTCACTCTAGCCCAGGCAACAAAGTGAGACTCTGTCTCCAAAAAAAAAAAAAGTTCTGGAGACTGGTTGCACAATAATGTGAATATACTTATCACTATTAAACAGTTCACTTAGAAATGGTTCAAATGGTAAGATTTATGCTTTTTTCCACAATTAAAAGAAAAAAAAGATAACATGAAAGTTGCAGGGAGGGGGGGGTCCACCTCATCTGGACCCTCGCTTAAGGGATATGAATTGTGGATATAAAGGAAGGATTGTTATCAGATTTGTGACATAATAGAGGAAGCCTAAAAGTTCCATGTTTTGCCATCCATCACAGTCCCATTTATACAACAATATGAGAAGTTCAGGTGGTTATACATTTAGGAATCTATCATCATGAAGATTCTAACCTTGGTGTTCTTTTCCTCTATAAATATTAAGTCTCAGCCTATTCCAAGCGTCTAGAGAAATGATTCCCAATAGAGTGCATATCATATACTAGACCTTCTTCATCTTAATTTCTCGAGTGGGTCTAGGCTGGGGCATCATTGTTTAAAAACACAAAAAAACACACACACAAAAAAGGCTACATGGGGATCCAAATGTACATGCCTAGTCAAAAACCAGTTTTCACATGTTTTAATTAAAAAATAAATTCAAAACTTAGGTAAATACTACTGTTGCAGGTTAAGGATTAACAAAATCCTTTCTTCTACATAAGAATTTGACTCAACAGAGGTATGTCAACTATGTTGCTTGGCAATATATCTTATGGAAAAAATAACTTCTGATTGTTAAACTAAATCTGAACTGGAAAGAACTATAAATGAATTATAAATACCTTATGGAGAAATATAACTTTGCATTTCCCTGAGTATGGCATGTCCCTTATGTAACTAAAGGCTATGTCTGTGGAGTTGTAACAAGAAATATTCATCCCCATAGGGCCAAATGGAGTCCATGATAGCCTTGTGAGTCTGAATGTTTAGTTGAATCTAAGAAGACTCTTTCTTTGGTGGGTGCTGCAACTACCTTATCTTTATGTTGTGGTTTAGACATCAGTGCCTCCATGCCATACTCAAGGTGTCTAGGTTGATTTCTTTTTTTTTTTTTGAGACAGAATCTCACTTTGTCGCCCTGGCTAGAGTGAGTGCCGTGGCGTCTGCCTAGCTCACAGCAACCTCAAACTCCTGGGCTTAAGCAATCCTCCTGCCTCAGCCTCCTGAGTAACTGGGACTACAGGCATGCCCCACCATGCCCAGCTAATTTTTTCTATATATATTTTTAGTTGTCCAGATAATTTTTATTTCTATTTTTAGTAGAGATGGGGTCTCGCTCAGGCTGGTCTCGAACTCCTGACCTCGAGCGATCCACCCGCCTCGGCCTCCCAGAGGGCTAGGATTACAGGCGTGAGCCACCGCACCCGGCCTAGGTTGATTTCTTAATCAAAATATTTTCCAGTGATGATTTTGCTAATGGGGAGTGGGGAGAAGAGGAATCCATTCTAACCTCCCAGTGATCTTGTGTATCCAGAATAGTACAAGATTCTTTCTGTGGTGGTAGTTTTGCCTGCATCAATATGAGCCATAATTCCAATATTACGGATTCTGTTTAAAAGGGGGAAAAAAAACACATGTTATGAGGTGGACATTACATTTATAAAACCAAAATATCTATGCTATGCAAATTTCAAAACTGGTATTTCTATAATTTACATAATATTAATTGTGTAAAAACTAGAAAAACAGAAAACACATTTAGAATATATCCTACCACATTACTCTGACAAAACAGCTAAGTAACAAAAAGGCTAACTACAATCTTGAGAATATCTTACATTTCTGTGAAAAGTATGTGGTTGTTACATTCATTAATAATGCCCATCAGAGAAAACTTGTACATATTCTCAACAGCCTATGGAAAAAAGCAATATCAACGATAGTACTTACTTAGCTATGGGAGGATTGATGATAGAATGAAGGGACTTGATATCATCTCCTATTAAGCCTAATGAAAAGAAGGTTAAAATTGAACTGTGAAATTTTCCTTTAATTTACAAATGAAGGAAATTAAAATAATTTTAAGCACATACTATAATGTCAAATAAAGCAAAATTCAAGCTCAATAAAACTCATTTATCTAAAACCTATTTTCCTTCAATCTATAAGGAAAAAGCTATGGACAAAAATAAAGCAAGGTAAAACTTTTAAACATCAACTTCTACATGATATCCTTAGAAAAACACAGATTTACCCCAATCTCTGCCACCTACTGAACACCTATTTACAAAATTATAGAAGAATGGTCATAATGATAATCTTAAGCTCTAATAGATTCTGAATCAAAGAAAAATTTAAAAAATGCACAGTCCTGTAAACCTGCATTTTCTAAGGCTTGAAGAGCTAAGAGTGATCCTCTTGTCAGCTGATAATGAATTTTTGTACAATCTGGAACCTACCTTTCTAAGCAATCCCAGGAAGTAATACCTTTCAAGATGGCCTGGACGTATCACTAAACAGAAGTCATAGTAATCTAATACTTCTAAAAGGCCAAGTAGTATTTCTTAAATTAAAAAAGTCCATAATGGCTTACTCCATACTTACTATAAATTTTAAGAATATTGATGCAACAATGCAGTTACATTTGTAAAATTAATCTATACCTTCTTGCTATTTAAACTAATTCTCCCAAGTTTCAATAATAAGAATTTTGTTTTGTTTTTTTGAGACCGAGTCTCATTGTGTTGCCCAGGCTAGAGGACCGTGCAATCAGCCTAGCTCACAGCAACCTCAAACTCCTAGGGGCTCAAGTGATCCTCCTGCCACAGCCTCCCAAGTAGCTGGGACTACAGGCACTCACCACCACACCCAGCTGAAAGGGGTGGCCTTGCAAAGTAACAGGAAAACACCTAACCCCACCTAGGAAAATACCTAATCCTACAATTTCCCCAGTAATGGTTAAAGATTAATGCTATGAGTTCTCTCACTAATAGACACTTTACAGGAGTTCTGTTTTGCACAACTTCTGAAGAAAACTGAATGGATGGAAAAGAGATGTAAATCTCTCTTTCAAAATTGCTTTTTTTGAGAATCAGCTTTTACAGAGTTCCTGAGTAAACGAAGAACGAGCTACAGCCTCAACCATATCTCAAGGACAGAGTCACGTCTCCTGTGATAATCCCTTCTCCGAGAAAAGGCAGGAAACCAAGTCCTGGACTTTGACACCCTTGTAGTTTTTGTTATCTGCCTGTCCCCAAGAAGAAAGAAAGGAACGGATGCAGCAATTTCTCAACTATACCCTGCCATTTTTACAACCCCTTTTAAAAAGCTCCAATAGCTGATATTTGGGGCCAGCACATTCTTCCTCTTTCCACCTCCATGCTGGTCCTTTTCCCTTCCTCCAGGGAAAAGTAAATAAACCTTTTCTTACTATCCTAATCTGTTTGGAGAAATCTTTCTCAAAACCCGAGCGCACCAGCTCTACACTAGCTTATCACCCTAACACCAGCTAATTTTTTCTATTTTTAGTTGCCCAGCTATTTCTATTTTTAGTATAGATAGGGTCTCTCTCGCTCAGGCTGGTCTTGAACTCCTGACCGCAATCGATCCTCCTGCCTCCCAGAGTTCTAGGATTATAGGTGTGAGCCACTGCACCCGGCCTAAAATAAGAGTTTCATATTATTTTTAAAACCTCGTGGCATTTGAGGATCAAAAGATAATCTATACTGCTACAGTTAAATTCACAAGGGCAAAATATAGAAACTTAGATACACATCAATAATGTGGACCACTAAATTCACGTGCCCTCGTAAGTGAACAGCCAATCTGTAGTTTTACTCTATTATTCTCACATGGCAAAGACAGTAATGAGAACAGCAACAGAATTAAACTAGCTTCATAGAGCCTACTATGTGCTTGCTTATTGCAAATACTGGAAGAATATTCAAAACTAAAGTAGTCAGCTCCTCAACTTTCAGCTTTTGATAGCCATATATCTAACCTAAACTATCCCAAATAAATACTTAACCAAACTACTTTTAAGAATCTTCAAGATACATTCTAGTATACCTCTATTGACAGAAAACACTTGCATAAAAACCAGAAACTAGAAAATAAATATTTTACAAGAGCACTCTACATACAGTTGGACTCACATGGTAAACTTCTGAACCCGCTACTAAAACCACCAACCTTCCCTTCATTCAGCTCATCAGCATATCCAGCAAATAAGGAGTACAACTCTACTGGTATTCCCTCCTGCCATCTATCAGAGTACTCCCACCCCCTAATAATCTCAAGGAAATAGCCAAGAAGTAAAAAATGGTTGGAGATCCCTAATAAGGGAGATTATTGCAAACAAGAGAGAGACAGAGAGAGAGAAAAGATAAAGCCAGCAGTTTAGATAAAATGAAAAGAATCTAACATTTGTACCTGGTAGGGAACTGTAATTTCTTCCAAGAGGTACATGCAGCTTTAATCTTTTTAAACTTGTTCTTATTTTACAGAAGCACATATTCTAATAAGGAGAAAACGAAACATGACATTAATTTTATTTTAGCATGACTCAGCAGTTTTAACACTATAACTATGTTTTGTCAGAAAATATTTTGCATATCCTTAAAGTAACCCCAATTTATTAACTCCAATCCTTTTAAAGTGACAACCCAAAATTATCCTACAGAAAGAATAAGGATAAAATTAATACTGATCTGCTACTTTGAGCTAACCTTAAAACAATGGTTCTCCTAGACCTGCAACACTGGCATACAGTGAGGACTTATTTGCAAATTCTAGGGCCACTCCAGATAAGACAATCAGAAACTCCTGGGGATGGGGCCAGGCATCTGTTTTAACTAGCCCTCCAGGTGATTCTGATAGCTGCAGTTTGAGAATCACAACCCTGAAGTTCAGAAAGTCAGAGAGTGACAGAAAGTTTAAATATGGTATCTCATCACAGATATACCTTAGTGCTCCTCTTAGCACTCCCAAGTGCTAAGAGCTTGTAGGGAAACTCTAAAACCATTAGTTGTTTTCAGGATTTATAACAGTAGTTACACATTAGAATTACCTGGAAAGCTTCTTAAAAAGATGCAGGTGAGGAAAGGAAACGAGTAATGGGGGATCTGGGCAGTGGCAGTTTTAAAAGTTCCCCAGGTGTCTCCAGTGCGGCTTCACAATTGAGAATCACTGAGTGGGAGCAGGTCAGCCTAAGGCCAAGTCTACCCTCCATTCTAGCTGCTTCCCTTACCTTCTCCTAATGTTCTCATGCAGAGGTTGAACATTCTCCATCCCAATTTATCCCGACCATTAGACATACATTTAATGGCTGCCAATATATTTGGAATTGTCAATGTATATAATGATTTGGGGATCCCACAATCTTTTTTTTTTTGATATCATGGAATGAATGCCTGTGCCTTCTACATTATCTCGATATTAGTTACTAGGTTTCTGGCAATAATACACTATCATCCTAGGAAAATATTTCAAGAGTAGAGACTCAAGTTTCCACTGCATAATGACCAAGATAAGAAGACCTAGTGTCTACCTTTCACAGGTGGCATAGTCTGGATTGTCAGCAATAAAAACATGGAAGAAAAACTGTGTACCTCCTCGGGCCACTTAATGACATAAAAATAGAATAGAGAAATATATACTCTTCAAAATGCCACACAGGTGATTTAGAGTAGCACACAGTGCACTACCACAACAGTGAATCTGATAGCCAAGATGGCTACTGATGGCAGCTAATGCCTATACAGTGTGGATTCGCTAGACAAAGGGATGATTCACCTTCTGGCTGGGATGAAGCAGGACAGCGTAAGATTTCCTCATGCTACTCAGAATGACATGCAATTTAAAACTTATAAATTGTTTATTTCTGTAATTTTCCGTATAATATTTTCAGACCTCTGTTGACTGCAGGTAACTGAAATAGCAGAAAGCGAAACTGCGGATAAGAGAGGATTACTGTACTCCCTGTTAAGTCACTGTAGAAGATAAAAAGAAATGACCCAGAGAAGCTTTAAAGTAGTCTCTCACTTAGCTATAGTTTAAAAAAAAAAAGGAGGCATGATTTCATTTGAGGATATTTCTAAAGTATACTGAAGATGTGACAGTTTACAAAATAATTTACAGTGTTTTGAAGAGGATTCAGGAGTCAGACTAGAGCTTAAAGACCAAGACAACATTCCTAAAATATGAGATAAATATTAGATTGCCCAAGAAGCTGACTTCCAACACCTCTGCAGAAGAAAACCAAAAGTAGTTTTTATCGTATCCACCATTATACAATTATGTTATACCTTGACATTAATTTAAGAGGAACTTTACTTTCCAGGAGTCTCAAAAGCATATTTTTAGTTAGTTTAAGGATGTCCATTAAGTGCTGCTATTCTTAGAAAAGATACAGAGGCATACCCGCCTCCAAAAACAATTGGCGTTTTAGTATTCCATGAGACCAGCATTTAGCTATATGTTGCTGTTTTTCTTGAGGTAATTTCCTATTATATTTCTTATTAAATTAAGGTAATTTCTTTTAAGTTAATTTGCCTTGAGGATATCCAAAGGTTATGACTAAACTAAACTTAGAATCAAAAGCTGATGAGATACACTATGCATTTTAGGCAGTGAAGTAACAGAAGTTATAGAAGTACATTTAATTTTACAAGAAAAGCTTACATTAATGTGCAAACTGGATATTTTCTGATGATTCATTACAAATATCCTCAAGTTGGTCAACATCTTGATCCTCTAAACTGGTATTCTCTGAAAAAGAAATATACAAAATTATAAAACCAAATTTACGTATTATGTGTAAAGTATATATCAGTTAGACATATGTAATATGTATGGTAAAAACGTATTACTTTTGGCTGGGTGCAGCAGCTCATGCCTGCAATCCTAGCACTTTGGAGGCCTAGACAGGAGGATCACTTGAGCCCAGGAGTTACCATCCTCGGCACTGTCTCTACAAAAAATTTTAAAAATCAGCCAGGTGTGGTGGTGTATGCCTGTAGCCCTAGCTACTCAGGAGACTAAGCCAAGGGGACTACTTAAGCCCAGGAGTCTGAGATTGCAGTGAGCTTATGTCACCCGCCACTACACTCTAGCTCAGGTGACAGAGTGAGATGCTGTCTCAAAAAAAGTATTACTTTTATTATAAAAAGTAGGAACAATATTTTTAGCTATCAATAATTCAATGCAAAATTCTGACTAAATATGAAAATTATGGTTAAGCATAAAATATCCCTTATTTCTTCTACACATTTTAATACTTAAAGAAAGGCCAGGCACGGTGGCTCATTCCTGTAATCCTAGCACTCTAGGAGGCCGATGCAGGAGGATTGTTTGAGCTCAGGAGTTCAAGACCAGCCTGAGCAAGAGCCAGACCGTCTCTACTAAAAATAGAGAAAAATTAGCCGGGCGCGTTAGCTCGCACCTATAATTCCAGCTACTCAGGAGGCTACTCCCTTGAGCACAGGAGTTTGAGGGTGTTGTGAGCTAGGGTGATACTACAGCACTCTAGCTTGGGCAACAGAGTGAAACTGTGTCTCAAAAAAAAAAAAAAAAAAGTTAAAGATATGAAGATACAGTAGATTTAGTGAAATGACAAAAACATCATACCAACCAAAATGCATTTTTATGTAGAGAATTAAGAATAGAAAAGTAAGCATCCACATGTTAACTTGGTAATTTCTCATTGACAGTAAAATTTATTGATTTATCTGTATATTCTAATTTTCCTACCATAAATACGTAAATATAGAATCATGTAAAAAATACACAAAGGCAAGTACTCTCCCTCTATGAGTACAGAAACTAAGCATTGTTAGTTTAAAAACATTTACTAAGTATTCACTATGTTTCAAGTACAATATCAAAGCTATGAGAAATACAGGGACACATCTGAGACTGGGGGGGATGGGGAGATAAAGAGATAATGTTAAACCATCGTTTTCCATGTATATAAGTAGCCATGTCAAAACTCATTATTACTCCTAAATCTGTTCCTTTCTGTATTTTATCTAAGAAAGAAATATTCATTATCCTTATTTAGGAAATCACCAAATCCTGTCATTTTCTTTCCTAAATATATTAATATCTTGACTCCATTCTCTCTTCACTCCTAATGTCAAATTTCAGGGCTTCATCTTCTGTCTCCAGTTACTGTAATAGACCTTTGTCTCTTGTTACTCTAACCTAGCGGTTGTCAGCCAGGAGTGATTTTGCCTCCCCCCCAGGACTACTCCTTCTCTTTCAGCAAGATTCACGTGTCTACTGTTGCCTCCTAGGTGTTGGCATTAAAGCAGTGAACAAAAGACAACAATCCTTGCTCTCATACTGCCTCTATCCTAGTCAAGGGATATAGACAATAAATAAATGAATAAAATACATAGCATCTCTTATGGTGATAGGTGCTATAGAAAATTAAGCAGGAATGGGGAATTGGGGCAGTAGTAAAGAGGTCAAGGAAGGCCTCACTAAAGCAATGAGGCCTGCTTTTTAACAGGCCTCATTTAAACAACACCTGAGGTAAGTGAGGGTGGGAGGGGCATTTCAGGCAAAGAGATTATACAACTTACTATACCTAAAAATATGTAAACGTTAATTAGTTCTGGTTTTAAAGAAAATGAGAGATCACTTTGAGGCAGTTTTTCCTAAGATGAAATCTTTAAAAATTGCCTCTCATACCTGTAATCCTAGCACTCTAGGAGGCCGATGCAGGAGGATTGCTTGAGCTCAGGAGTTCGAGATCAGCCTGAGCAAGAGCGAGACCCCGTCTCTACTAAAAAATAGAAATTATATGGACAGCTAAAAAAATATATATGGAAAAATTAGCCGGGCATGGTGGCGCATGCCTGTAGTCCTAGCTACTCGGGAGGCTGAGGCAGGAGGATCGCTTGAGCCCAGGAGTTTGAGGTTGCTGTGAGCTAGGCTGACGCCAGGGCACTCTAGCCCAGGCAACTGAGCGAGACTCTGTCTCAAAAAAAAAAAAAAAAAAAGACTTAATGAGATGAATACTTTCTTTTGGCACAGTTATTTTTGCTCCCATCATAACTAAATCACCTTTAAAACGGTGAGGTAATTAAGGGAACTTCTGCCACTGGGCAGTAAAATGGTAAAACTTTCTTATAGTGAATTACTTCATTCTAGGCACTAGAGGGCTACTCAATAGAAGTCCACTCAGCACTTGGTCCAGGAGCTTCTGGAATCAGTCCTGTACCTCCAGAAGACCAGAATGGTTTTTGTTTTGTTTTGTTTGGCAGTTGTAAAGTTGTACTTTCTTATACAATAAATTTTAATTCCTAGGCATCGTTCTCCATCGTGCACACATTACACATCATAACAGGATTAAAGATGAGTCGCCCTCGCTGAAGGTTAGGGAGAAACGTTCACATATAGCAACGCCGAGGGGTGTTCTGGAGCCCCCGTTGCCCTCCTCCGTGGCTGGCTGTGTCAGTCGCAGCCTGGAAGGTCAGCAGTACGCAGCGCGGGACACGGTCATAGGCACGCGGAGTCGCAGGCTCGGGGCGGTACTCACCCGGCATTAGGTCGTGTGTCGGAGATCAGCTTTTTACCGCTGGGCTGTGAGAGCAGGAGGCGCGTGCTGCGCCAAATCTACAACAGCCTCACGCACTACCTCGACAAACGTCCCCGTGTCTACATAGAAAAAAAAAAAAATGTGTTTCCCCGCCCCTCCCGCTGTGCCTCCACTGGCAGCCACACTTCACTTCCGGTGGTGCACCAGCCAAAAGCCGCCTACCAGCAACTTCCGCCCTTCTAGCTAAAGGCAAAAGCAGAGAATAGAGGCTCGGAACGGGTGTGTCGCGCTTGCTCTTCACTCGGGCCTTTTAAAGGGTGTCCTTTTCCTGTCGCGGCCTGCGCTAAGTCGGCTCGTGGATCTCTGAGCCCCGAAGATTGAGAGTTTCTTGGTGCCCAAGAAGTTGCGACCGGCGGCTCTGCGGTCGTCACCATGGTAATGAGGCTGCCTCGGGCGCTCGCGACGTAGGATGTCTGAGTTAGTAGAGCCTGAGGGTCTCGGGGTGCTGGGGCAGGGGGTGAGGGTGGTAGGCGGAAGTGAGATACTGCTGAAGGGAAAGCGGGTGGACTCCGTGGAGTAGGCTCTGGGGAGGGGTAAAAAAACTTTGCCTTAGGGACACAGAGTGATTATTTTCCAGAATACAGGCTTTGGAGTAAGACAGATTTCACCCTTAAATTCCTGGTTTCGCCACATGTAAAGTCATCAGTGCCAGCGTCAAGTAGGAATATGGTTGAGCGTTGTGATAACCCTATAGGTATAACCCTGTCTCGCCACTTCGTTATACTTACGAGGAAACTGATGGCGTCCTTGCCAGAGACCACACAGTTAATGAGTTCTAGAGCCGGGCTTAACAGTCCAGATCTGACTGCCCGTATTCTTTCTCTACATGTCTAATCTGTTTCTTCGCAAAAATGGCATTCCACCATACCTTTCTTGGGGTTGCTGCAAAGTATGTGGGATCAGTTGAAAACACCACAGCTTATTGTTACTTAACATTGTTCTCCGTGCTGGAGTTGGCTTTGCGTCATTTTATTTTTGCAGTCTTAAAATACAGATAGACTCGGGCCGTCTGTTTAAATTACAGCTAGCATTTGAAGTGCAAAAGGGATCCCATACATTGCTGGTGAAATGCAAAATAATACAGCCACTTCAGAAAACAGTCTAGCAGTAAACATATGTCCACATGAAAACCTGCATGAAACTATTTTGCAGCTTTATTCCTAATCACCAAAAACTGCATACAACCCAAATATCCATCAGCTGATCAGTGGATTAAAAAAGGGTTGCATATCCATATAGTGGCATAATACTCAGCAATAGAAAGGATTGAAATACAGATACCGGCAACAACATGGGTAGATTCCAAAAGCCTTAGGCTAAGTGAAAGAAGGCAGGTACAAAAGGCTATGTGCTGTAGATTCCTATTATGTTTCCTTCTCGGAAAGGCAAAACTATAGGGATAGATACCGAGGGTGAAGAAAAAGGATCGACTTCAAAGTGACAAGGGAATTTGGGGGGGTGGTGATGGAAATACTCTATATCTTGATTGTGGTGCTTACAGGACTATAGTTAGTCAAAACTTTGCATGCCTACAGCTAAAATGGGCAAGTCTTTTGTTGGTCCTGTGGATTTTAGACATTTCCCTTCAATGAACAGTAACCTTTACTGAGATTATTATAGATTTAAACCCTGGTGCCTCATACTATCCAAGATGAAATTTTATTTAACTTACATCATATGAACAGACTTAATAGTATAAAAAACATTAAACAAGTGAACATTTGGATGATATAGGATCTTACCTACCTTATGTGCTGTGTAAAATAAAGTATTTTAGAATGGTCAGTACTTTTAAAAATTAAAGTAACATTTCTTGCATCATTATAGCCACAAAATGAATATATTGAATTACACCGTAAACGCTATGGGTATCGTTTGGATTACCATGAGAAAAAGAGAAAAAAGGAAAGTCGAGAGGCTCATGAACGGTCGAAGAAGGCAAAGAAGATGATTGGTCTGAAGGCTAAGCTCTACCATAAGCAGCGCCATGCTGAGAAAATACAAATGAAAAAGACGTAAGTAATCCCATTTATTTGTTGTAACAAGTTAACATCCTTTGGGTAACAGTTAGTAAAACAGAATCTTGAATCTTTTTCCTTCTTGGTAGTATCAAGATGCATGAAAAGAGAAACACCAAACAAAAGAATGATGAAAAGACTCCACAGGGAGCAGTACCTGCCTATCTGCTGGACAGAGAAGGACAGTCCCGAGCCAAAGTACTTTCCAATATGATTAAACAAAAACGAAAAGAGAAAGCGGTAAGCAATAACAAGTGAAGTCTTCATTTCTTTTTTGTTCAGAATTACTTAAATTCAAATTTGAGGGTCTTTGTTTCTTCAGTTTAACTTGAAACATCAAGTTCAACTATTCCCATTATTTAGGTGTTGACATCTTTGTAAGTTTTGCATATTTAATTATAAAAACTTGCTTTCTCATCAGTTTTTAGAATTTAAGTTTTTAAAAAATTTATTAGGATGTCACTCATCTTTAGTTTTTAAAAATTAATTAAAAACAAAAGTTAATAACCTGTTAATTTCAAATTCAATATTTTTTGGCTTCCTATACTTGAAAATTCCTGACACTATGCTGCGGTAAAGAAAAATACAACTGCTACTTGGTTTTGTTGCCCTGCAGTGCCAAAATTGGTTAAAAAGTAGAATGGTGGAAAACTCGAGTGAGTTGATATAAATAAAACTCAGGTGTTTTTTTTTTTTTAAATAATACTTCTGCATTGTACTTAGTGTCAGATTAGGTTAAATTTTGCTGAAAACAGAAGGTATAAGTATTTTTAAGCACCAGTGAATAGACTGACAAAAATCCAGGTAAAGAGTTTATAGTCTCCAAATTTTATTTTAAAAATCTTACTGCGTTTTTATGTGTAAATATTCAAAATTAGAATGGTGTAACTTTAGCACTGAAAGAAACTTTAGAGATTATCAATCTAACCCAGGGGTCCCTAACCTATGGTGAGTTGTATAATTATTTCATTATCTGTTACAATGTAATAAAAACAGAAATAAAGTGCACAATAAGTGTAATGTGCTCAAATCATCCTAAAACCATCTTCCTTTTCCCCAGTCCATGGAAAAATTGTCTTCCATGAAAACAGTCTCTGGTGCCAAAAAGGTTGGGGACCACTGATTTTTAACTGGCTCCCCTCATTTTATAGATGAAGAGACTGGAGTCTAAAAGGTTGTAAATCATTCTTCTTGTCACATAACTATGAAATGGTAGAGTTGGTCCTAGGACCCATGTATTAAGTCCAGGTTTCTTTCTACTACTTTGTACTACTATAATTTTTTCATAGAATTTGCATTCTAGGGAGGTACAAACATCTGGTAAAGACTTTGTCTTACCAGTAATGTAATCCAAAATCCATTTGAGGGAGAAATTATTAAAAGGTGAAGACAGTCTTCAAATTTTATTCTGTTAACTAGTAGTAGCCCCATACACTGCTTATAGAAGTCACTGCCTTATTATATGTGATATTTTTGCTCATAACAAGGCATTAAGATTTTTAGCTTAAGTAAACCATTTATTTAATATACCCTTGATATACGAACTTCACTAGTTCTATTTAATTTGTAGCTTCTGAGGACACAGTGCAGACTTCTAGAAAACAGTTGAGCCGAAAAACATGTTGAATGGTTAAGGAAAAAAGTGAATCTACCACTTTGTACAACTAAAACATTTGATTTATTATTTTCATTATCCTTTACTAATAATATAAATTTTAACTGTGGTATATTTTTAGGGAAAATGGGAAGTCCCTCTGCCCAAAGTTCGTGCCCAGGGAGAAACAGAAGTATTAAAAGTTATTCGAACAGGAAAGAGAAAGAAAAAGGCATGGAAGAGGATGGTTACTAAAGTCTGCTTTGTTGGAGATGGCTTTACAAGAAAACCACCTAAATATGAAAGATTCATTAGGCCAATGGTAAGTCCTTGAAAGAGTGCAGTGACTTAAATATTAGTTCTCCTTGTTAAACTGCATAAAGTCCATTACAATTTCCTGAATTTTTAACTTTATTTTAGAGATGGGATCTTGCTCTGTTGCCCAGGCAAGAGTGCAGTGCTGCAATAATAGCTCACTGTAACCTCAAATTCCTGGGCTCAAGTGATCAGCCTCCTGAGTAGCTTGGACTACGGGCATGCTCCACCAGGCCCAGCTAATTTTTTTTATTTTTTATGGAGATGAGGTGTCTTGCTATGTTGCCTGTGCTGGTCTCGAACTTCTGGCCTCAAGCAATCCTCCTGCCTCAGCCTCCCAGAGTGAGGCAGGTATGAGCCACCATGCCTGGCCAACCTCCTTAAATTCTTAAAATTGATATAAAAAATAGGTCGAAAGATATTTTTGTTTGTTGTTTTATTAATAAGGGTTACTTAGTACTTTTTCCACTATGGTCAGGAATCTTGTCTTCAGCTTCATAAGAGGTTTGAAATGAAAAAGAATTTTCATAAGAGAATGTTTTCAGTGAATTCTGACTTCAGCGTATTAGAATCTTCATTTTCCACACAAATGAATATTTTACTCATTTAGCAAGTAATATACTATATGCCTGGCACTGCTAGGCCTCAAACCCTTCTTTCTGACAAGTTAGAAAACTTGAGTAGGACTGTTTATCGAAAGAGTCAATTCCAGTTTAGTAAGAAAGTATCTTAATGCTTTTGAAAACAATCAATATGCTATTATTGGAAAAAGAAAGGGAATTTAATATAAAAGTAGCTTAATTTATGTTGACACCATTAGTAGTAGTATAACCCCAAACTAAATTCCATCCTTACCTGTAGGGAAAAATATAATTGAAGATACATCTTTCTTTGTAAAAGCCCTTCAAAGAGACTGAATTATTCTCCCAGCTAGATATTCAGCCTACTTAGGAAAAGAATCAGAGAAAGGAAAGTTTCAGTGTTAATCCTAGTGCTCACCCTGAGTAATTATTACTGGATTAAAATATTGGCAGACAACCTGTTTCTGTAATAAAGTTTTATTGGACCACAGCCATGCCTCTTCATTTATATTTTACTTATGGCTGGTTTCCCCCTCCTGCAGAGTTGAGTAGTTACAAAAGAGACCATGTAGCCTACAAAGCCTAAGATCTACCTGGTCCTCTACAGAAAATCATTTGCCCACCCCTGGATTATATCATAGACTCCCCTTGATTTCATAACCTTATAAATACATTTTGATAACCTTATCATTTCTACAGGGAAAGAATATTCTAGCCAGGCTGTGCTAGGTTTTCTGTAGCTTGGCAGATAGATTTGCCATTGTGAATTAATTAGATGGCATTCTAAATAGTGTAAGTTTCTCACAAACTTGATTAGTGAATCTGTTACTAAGAACCTGACTTTGTGTTGTTTCCCCCTACCCCACATAGAGGCAAAAATTTAAAAAGACTGTGAAGTGTTGTGACATTTAGAGTGCTACACCCCAACAGATACTGTCTGTGTGACTGGGTGGCTCCATAACTGGTCTCTGTAACAAAGACCTCTCCGGGCCTTCTCCAGTCTGTGATCCTTATTATCATCAACACTTACTACCATCAACACAAAGAAAGTTAACAGTCCACCCCTTTTTTCATCATGGAAGGTAGCTGCAAAGTATATTTTATAAAGACTTCCAATCAGAATATTTACCATTTAATCTGGAAACAAGTCACTTAACCTGCTGATCCTTATTTGAAAAAATGTGGGGAAGGGTTATGTTTAAATGAGCCACTTGTGAGCTCTAGCATATTGCCTGGCATGTAGCAAGTCCTTAGTAAATGTAGATAACTAGACAAGGTAAAATCCTGAGTATGTTCCTAGATAGCTATTACATGGTAAAAACTTTACAGGAGTACAAGTGTGGGGTGTTTTCCCCACACTTATCCTATTAACTATCAGATTTTTTGTCTGCAGAATTGCTAGTATTTTATTTGATGCTTTAAGAGTGGACATTATTCAACCCATGGTTTTTTGGAGATGGTTGGAAAAAATAAGGAGAAACGACTACTACTTATCATTAACATTTTGAACTCAACATTCTGTGCTGTGTTTGACCTACTAGGGCCTACGGTTCAAGAAGGCCCATGTAACACATCCTGAACTGAAAGCTACCTTTTGCCTACCAATACTTGGTGTAAAGAAGAATCCCTCATCCCCATTATATACAACTTTGGGTGTTATTACTAAAGGTACTGTCATTGAGGTCAACGTGAGCGAGTTGGGCCTTGTGACACAAGGGGGCAAGGTTATCTGGGGTAAGTAAATTTTTTGCTATGGGGCTCTTGCCGTTCTATAATCCTAACAAATACCTTCAAGTTGATATAAAGTACACAGCAAATTTTTAATGCAGACAAGCTAAATAAGTTAAAACTTGATGTAAATCAGAAGTAAACCTTTAGGAAGAATACTTTAATAGAAAAAGTAGTTATGAATGCAATTCTTTTTAAATGTAGCTTATTAGTTTCAGTTACATAAGTTTTACATAATATATTTTTAGATTTATTTTGATGCTTTTTAATAAAAATCATTTATTATAAGGGAAGCAGATGCAAAAAAAATTTTGAAGAAAATTCATTAACCATGAGCAGTAGAAGTGAAGCATACATCAAACACATAACCACACTAGTTCAGTGATAATTAAAATGGAAATGTGTCATGCAGCAAATTTAAAATTTTTCTTCCTCATTTGCTTAGTTTTCTGCTTTTAGTGCCCAGGTATCTCTAAACTTTGACGTTCTTTGAAAGAATACAGTACAACTTCTTAAGTCATTTGACTAATACTTCATGTTGGCTGGCCTCAGTTATAAAATAGGTTGTTAAATTGATTTGAAACTCATTTCAAACCAGATGCATTTTCCAGGAAGAATTGTGTGGAAAAGTAGCAATGCTCAGGTCAATTGACAAAGGCCTGTTAATACAATGTACCAATAGCATGGAGCTGACCATTATTTCTAAAAACACTATTTATATCAAAATTGTCTTTAGAACTCAAAAGTTGGTCTTGAATAATTTTTTAAAATCTCATTTATCCCCTATGGTTCATTTCTTATTTCTTAAAAGGGTTAATTAGAAATATTTTAGGCAAAAGTTATATTCTTTAAAATTAATTTCTATTAGCTAACATCCTTCCCTTTTCATTTTTGTTTTGTTTTCCTTAGGGAAATATGCCCAGGTTACCAACAATCCTGAAAATGATGGATGTATAAATGCGGTCTTACTGGTTTGAAAGCACTTTCATACAAGTAACTTCTTATTGAAGACCACATACCAATTGGGAAAACCACCATTACTGTGATGTTTCTGAATGCCACCAAGTAGCCTTACGTATCTGCAGTCATCAAAAGAACTATTTATTAAATTGTATAAAACATTAAAATGGTCCAGTTTTACAAAGTCATCTTTATTTTGGGATCTGTGTAGACCCCATGTTCATAAAATTGAATGACTGGAAAAGCAAATCTACAACTATCCTACCTCATCAGTATCTGCATTAATGAGCGGGTATTCAGCAATGCAGATCTGTTATTAGTGGAAAACCACCAATGTAATTGAAAACACCTTTCAAAACAGTTAATGCACAACTTAAATGGGGCCTAGGCTAAGAAACTCTTACGTCTCAGACCTTACCTGAAATCTCTTCTACTGCATTGTTCATCATTAATCCTAAAAAATGTAGCATTAACACATGGTAATGTTGAAGTTTATAAAGTATTTACACTAAAAGTATGTGAGAGAAGGCACACATTAAAGTAGAAAAACTTCAGAATTCTTAGATAAATCTCTTCACTTGTGATTAATCCTTAACTTCTGAGTACAGTAAGTCAATGAATGAGCATTCTAAACATTTTTTTCCTCTCATTCACCATATATAGTAATACCTACTGGGGACGATACTTTCTACTTGAAACATGAAAAAGATGAAAAAATTATACTAAAATGTCTATTTTGTTAGCATTTTTCTATATGCTAAACTTATACTTTCAGAATGGTATTAATTATTAACACATTGACTGCCACACTAGGAAAAAAAAATTTTTCCCGGGGCCACAGTGTTATTAACACAAAATAATCCTTTCTAATTTGTTACTTTTTTATGATTTTCTGTGCATATAAAACAAAATGACCCTTTCTAATTTGTCATTTTTTTATGATTTTCTGTACATGATTTAAAGGGGAAAAAAGACTACACTGACACCCTGAAGATAATTTACTTAGTTACTTAGCTAATATAAAAAGGTCATGTTTCAGGGTTCTAATTTGGTCAAAGCACTTTTGTGATCTGTGTTACACATTTATGGCTTTTAGCTTTATGATGTTTATATATTACATTAATCTATAATCACCACGTTTTAAATTCTGTTTATTTTTTTTTTACTCTATCTGCAAAATACAACCAATGTGATTTATTGTGCCTTTAACAATCATTCAGTATCTAAACAAATTCATTATCTAAGCACATCTTCATAAACAAAAGTGGGAAAAAGAATTTCAAAACACAAATCAGGAAACAATCACAAAATATAGGTTTAATTACTACTTTTTTAAACTTAAAAAAAAAACCTACCAAGAAAATAAACATAATATTCCAGTAAGACTTGCATTTGTGAATAATATCTTTTCTAAGTTCTATAAATATAGTAGAAGTTTCAGAACACATACAGATACTTAGGAAAAGAAAGGCTAGTTCTTGGAAATGACATTCAGTATGATAGAATCACTTGATGACAAGCTGAACCTTTCTCACAATTAGATTTCAACAAATGATTTTGTCACTGATAAAAATAGGTAATACATGAATGAAAAGTTCTAGAAGGTGAAAAAAATTGACTCCAGGTAATTGCTGGATACTACAGAAATGAAGTTTGCTTGTTCTTTGGAAACCAGTATGTACGAAATTACTATCTTGTACAAAGAAAGCTTGATGCTAAGTATAAAAACATAAGCGTAACATCTGTAACTAATCACACCCATGAAAGACTAGATCACACCTGAAACACAATATTGCTACTAGTGGACATACAAGGCAGAAATTTGTTTCTAAAATACTGTTACACAGATGAGTAATGTTAGTATAAATTCTTTATTTACATTAAGATCTGTTTCAGTTTGCTGGTGTGACCAAACCTTAGAAGGTAATTCCAAAGGGTAAAGCAGAACATTAAGAGCAGGTATTTAGGTAAAAGCTCAACTTGATGCAATCATAAACCTTCAAAATATTTTTCTAAAGTCACTGGAACCAAAAGTAAACCATTAATGACTAGATGTTATCTTTACCATCTCTGCACTGAATAGAAACTCCATGAATATAGACACATTTTAAGCAGAAGACTGACATTCTAAGCCATGCTGTTTGATTTCATAAAAAATCATAATAGAACTCTCACCTTTAAAAGTTGTAGAGGAGCTTTATAATAAATTCGTAAATATACAAATTTCTGTGATATCTAGCAAGTGAATAATTTAGAACTAAAATTCTGCTAATAACCATCTGCTTTATATTACACAAGGAAATATATATGTATGTACACAAAAGGAGAACTCCCTTCTCCACGAACAAAAAAACAGTTCACAAAGGATTATGTAGAATGTGACTGGACACTCAAGAACTAGACTAGCTGGTTGAAATTATACTTTAGTACTCTGTAATTCTGAAAGTTTTTCTAATGCCTTGCAAAAACTACAAATATGTGATAAAGCTTATTTAGGTTTAAGATAAATTTTGTTATAAATTCTGTACTCAAAGTTACTGAACATGGAAGTTCAGATTTTCCATGTGACCTTTTCTGTCTACAATCTATAAACTTCAAAATAAGATTTTCTGTCAGAGATAATCTGTAACAGAAGTTTTCTTCTGTGGTGAACAAAAAAAATTGAAATTGCTTAAAATTCACTTACTGTTAAGAATAATTTTGTACTGTTAGTCCCCAGCGATCGTAACGTCTTTTTTGTAAACTCAGCAACTATATTCACATATCAAGAGTTGTCAGTTCAATCTTTAAAAAACTACACCTGTTTAAAGAAAGTATTTTAAACAGAACAATAAGCAATCCAAATAAAAAAGTGAAATATATAAAAGTTATGTTTTTAAATCTAAGAAATGAAAAATGGAAAGGTTAAGAATTTACTTAACAGAATCTTTAGTTATTTCCCTAGTTTCCCATAAAATATATAAAACAGCATGAACGTTTGACAGATTCACTAGTATTAGCCATACTTATTCTTTCACTTAATGAGTATTTGTTGAAAAAAATAAATGGTCAAAGTGCTATAATTTTCAATGAGAATGAAATAATCTGGCTTACCTCTGACCAATAATTTAAAAATACAAAGGATACAAGTGTTCAAAATCTTACATGATTAGTAGGGTTTACTATTTTGCTTGCTTAAAGGTGTTGACTCATTAGATCTTCCTAAAATACCAACATCCCAAAATAAAATTTATCAACATGACATCAGATGACTGCAGACTGAATAAACCTTCAGTGTCAATCCTTAGCACCTCAAATAATGACACAATGTCATAACATATTTCTTTCACATAAAGGATCAAGATCAGGCTATTTTAAAAACAGCCTAAATGGTCTCAAAACATTCTCCAATTAAATGCAAATTTGAGTACATTTAATACTTCCAAAGAGTAAGACTGTTTTGAGATTCTCTTTGGATTCTAAGAACCACCATTCCATTCATTTTTAAATAAATTATACAAAAATTAACAGTTCAGGGATTTTGTTTTTAAAATTTTCCTAGGCATTTGCCATGGCAACACAACGTACACATAACAAACTACTAATAGCTTGCAACCAGTACTCAGCACAAATCAAGAGTGAGCAAGACCAAAGGGACAACTGAAGCCTCCAATTTGATTTAAGCTCTTGTAACTACAACTCCTAGGGCAGCTTTACTCCTGCCATCTAGGTCTAAGACTGTGGGGTGCAGCTCCAAGCCTACCCAAAAAATGAGTATCAAGGGTATAAGCCAGCAGGCAGGATAATCTGGGGAGCAACTCTGAGAGTTGGAGAAGTGAATGAAGGCTGAGGGGAATATAAATAAGACTCTAGAATTAGGGCACTGGCAGGATTAAGGAGAGAAGCCTTAGGAAGGAGCCTAACACTTCCGAAGTACAGATGTTAATTGGGTAGGGATAAAAGTATAATCTCCAGCTTAATTTATCTATCTGATCAGGACCAGATAGTCCCAGTTAAACTACATCCCTAAATTATATTAGTGGGATGTTTAACTTCATTAAATGTTGAAAGTGTACTTTTTAAGCTTGTAAGCATCTGTAAATATGCAGAGAGAGAAAAAACCATACCAAACTAATACTGCAAATGGAATTTTAAATAATTATATTAGTGCCCACATGCCACTGTTAAATCCCTAACAGTACTGTTAATATCAGGTGATAGAAAGAATGAGTCATAAACAGATTTTGCATGTACCTTTCCACAGACATTGAAGTCAATGGAAGAAACTGCATCTACAACTAGGATTAAGAGACCAAAACCAAAATATCTTCATAAACTTTTGATTATGTTTCTGTTTTTGTGCTCTCATTTATTGGAAGTTTTATTTATTCTAATTTACTGACGCTTATTTTTGTTTAGGCATGTCTACATTTTTAAAAATGGTGATTAGTTTTGATATTTAAGATAAAACTTTGAGAACCCTCACTAAGTTTTACTATTAAAACCCTTAGTATAAAAGATTTCTGTGATCCTTACAAGTAATGGAAAGCCTACTACTTTCACAGTTTTTTAATTATACGTTTTGAAATATTAATGGTCAGATATCTCACCTGCTAAAGAAAATATAATATGATCTGGTTTCCCAAAATTGAAACATGGTTAATAAAAATAAAAAATTGCATTTACAAAAAATAGCCTGAAAAATTAAAAAGAATGGTGAATCCTAGGTCCTAAAGGGAAGAGAAAAAATACATAGTAAATAAGTTCAAATTGAAATTTTGGAAATTTTTGTCCTGTGTCCCATGCTGTTTATTAATTACCATATTTTAAAAATAACAATTATGTTACAAAGTAGAGGATTTATAATCTGCATTTCTTCATTCAGGTCAGCTTGGCTTTCTTCTTAGCAGGTCCTTTATGCCCTTTGGCCTTTCTTCTTAAATTTCGCCTGTCTACCACAGGCACTTCCACTTCTATTTCCTCCGAGCTGCTATCCACAACTTTTTCTGCTGATTGGGTAAACTGATCCAGTTGCTCAGAAGATGCTTCAGACTGCTCCTCTGACTGGTTCTTCTGTCCTGCATTCTGTGAAAATGGCACATCTTCAAGTTCAACCTCTATCAAGGAACTCTGAGGAAGAGGAGTAGATCTTTCCTGGGGCTCAGGTACCCCCTCCTCCCCCTGGTCTTCCAATGAAGAAGTAGTGTTGGGTGATAAATTCTCAGAGACCGGTTCTTCAGAAAATTCAGCTATCACAGAGTTTGGAAAACCAGTGTCAGATCGTTCTTCATTTGAGATAGTAGCAACATTGTCTGAACTCCCAAGATGTGCTTTCTTTCTTGAAAACAGGGACAGTTTCTCTTCGGTGTGCCCCTTTTCATCAGATGGGCCTTCGTCTATCAACGTTTCTGAGTCAGTTATACGTGGGGTCTAAAAATAAATAACCTGGTCAACAAATAAACTTTTGCAATATAGTTCTAAAATAAATTATTCTAGACACTAATATGCAATGACACTGAACTACAATGTAAATAATTCAGGATTCGTTACTTTTGTCACTCGTGTACATATTCTGAATACAACCCTATCTCTTCAAAATTGTCTCAACATGGTAATTCGGATACACTAAGTTCTTAAACATATAATGAAAGCAATTATTTTACCTCAAATAGTATACTTGAGACCCTTTAAACTTCTTACCAAGATTCCTCAAAAGCATGAATCAACTCAAAGTTTCTAGTTTCCTGGTATTACTGAAGCCAGAAACCAAGTACCCCTTGGGACTTGATACTGTGCCATCCACTAAGTTTGACTATGGTTTCATTGCAATGGAAGTTTTATTCATTTATTCAGGTGAGACACTAATAAAATAATGCTATATAATACTGTTTTAGCCATAAATTGGAATATTCAAAAGTAACAAAATTAAATTTATTTTAAAATCCTCTACCAAGTTTTTTTTCCGACTAATCTAATCTGTCTTCCTAATTAAAGCAAATTAAAATTATTGTATTGGCCATAGACTATGTAAGCAATAGGTACTAAAATATTTGATAAATAATGCTTTATCCATTTTTCTAAGCACTTCCCTAAATATACAAAGTAAGTCATAACAATTTGAATTTATGAAATATTACTAACTGTACTTTCTTACACTATCAAATCTAGCATAAAAGTTAATCTTCCTGAAGGACTGTACATCTTAAGGTGGACGCAGATATATCCTGCCACATCACCAACACTGGCATACTTTACAAAAAATTAGGTTATTTCTCCCTTACCTTTTCTGGTGCATCAGCCTCGGGGGGTTTTGAAGATTCTACCACCAGTGGAACAAGATTTGTAGAGTCTTCATTGGAATTAAAAGATTGCAGTTTTAATTCTTCATCTAAAACTTCACTAGTGGAGTCCTCCTCTTCAGTTATAAGTGAGGTCTTAAGAGTATCATCCATTATCTCACCATTCATAGGCTCTAATTCAGATTCCTACATCATGGGTGGGGGGAGAGATTAGGACATGATTACAAACTTATTTGTCATGCAAAGTAAGCCCCTTCTCAGTCCCTACCTGTCAAGCATCAGGACTCAAGATAAACTGACGTTATAAGGTATGGGTTTAAGGAGAGTCTTACTGGGGGAAAAGGGGAAACTCATAAGGCAGAGTCAGGAAAAGAAAAAAAACTTGTGAGTCTGAGATTCAGTGAAAAGACTCAGCACCCTTCTTGTTCTTCCTTCTTATAGGGCAATCATGGGAAGACCCTTTTCAGTACAAAGGCTCCAGAGGGAGTCCTGCTCATTACTTAACACCAGCTGTTCAGCACCTGGAACCTTTCAGGCCTGGGGATGTTGCAGTTTACCTTGCCACAGTAAGGAAGTACTATCTGTCTCATGGGAAGTTGAATTTGACTGCTGCTTCCTGCTGGGGTGAAGAGCCCCAGTCTCAGCTAGCTCATTGTCACTCAACCCAGAGTCATTTCTGAATAATCCTGCTCCTTGTGTCATATTGTTAAAATATAGAAATGCAATTTGATTAACACAAGCCCTCCAATTTCTCAAATTATTCTTTTAATGTTTGCCAATTTACTTCAATGTAATGTCAAATATTTCTAATTGATACTAGTGACGTTCTAATAATTAAGGGGAACTTTATTACCATTATTAAAATTAGAAAATTAATGCACTTGAATATTCAGAACTAGATTTGGCCAGATTATACAGGACCCCTAACACATACGGGATAATTTTCCAAAAGGGATGTTGAAATCAGAGACTTTTATTTTTCTATACTAAAATTTTCTAAGATAACTACAATAAACTTTTCCTAAAATAAAAATTTTCTATAATAAATGTATATTATAAAATATGCTTTATTATATACCAGATGGTGTAGAGAATAGATTGCACACAGAAAGTAATTATAATAAAACTCTTAAAAAGAACCACAGTGGGAGAAATGTATAAATTAAATTTATAAATTAATTTGTACATTTTTGTGAGTAACTAAAAGTAAGAAGCAATGGAAGAGAAAAGTCCTTCAACTTTTAGGTTTGAGAACAGAGTGAAGGATGAGAAACAGGAAAGTAGGGCCAGGAGTTCAAGACCAGCTTGGGCAACATAGTGAGACCCAATCTCTACAAAAAAAATTTTTTTAATTGGGGGGCCAAGACAGCAGGATGGCTTGAGGCCAGGAGTTTAAGTTCAGGTTGGGCAACACAGCGACACCCTGTCTCTACAAAAAAAATTTTAACAACTGGCCAGGTGCAGTGGCACACATGCCTGTAGTCCAGCTACTCGGGGGGTGGAGGTAGGATGATCATGATCGATTCAGCCATACTAAGAAAGAATTTTTGAGATTTTTTTGAATTTAATATGAGAGAAGATGTTTGTCTAAATATAAATATTCAGAAGGCAAATGACATAATGGGACTAGAGTCTGGATCAATATTGAAGATCTAGAGTTATTCATCATCCCCATAGAGACAATTAAAGACATTAGACTGGATGCATTTTCAAAATAGAGAGCATGAACCAAAGATCAGAAAGTCAAAAAATGATAGTGTCCACAATAAGGTGGGAAAAAGCAGGAAGAGTAAAAAAATAAATAAAAATAAAACTTCAGAGACAGAAAAATCAAGAAACCAAAATGTAGTGTAATAAAGCCAGGGGACTGGAGAAGTTTGAGGAAGGGAAAGTAGTCGACCCAGGTTTAAAAAAAAAGCCATCACAATTAAAATGGAAGTTGTCACTGGTGTATGTCTGGTTGGATAAATGAAACCAAGTTGTCACTGGTGTATGTCTCGTTGGATAAATGAAACAGGTTATATGAAGTACGTACAGTATAATCTTAAGCTTTTAAAAGACAGAAAATGCCACAGATATATATTTCCATAAATATCTAGATGTATATAAATCCTATTTTTAAAAAGTGTGCTTTTCTTCATTTTCCCAATTTTCTACAGAAGAAAAATGCCATTAAATATATAGTTTCATGAAGCAGAGGAAACAGGAGCTGAATAGGAGTGACTTAAGAAAATAAAACCAGTAATAAAGTTTCACTTATTCACCTGCTGGCTGGACTTGGCAAACAAGTAAAAGGTTTTTCAAGAAACTTAAGTACATATAAAAGAAGAAATAAGGAATCTGTAGAGAGGAAAAGATTAAAGATACTAAAGGGAAAAAAAAAAGGGACAGAAAGGAGAGGAAATGGATAGAGAGGAGAAAAAAAGAAGACAGAGATAGAAAAAGTACTTCTGCAGCTACAGAAATCAAGCCAGATGAAGAGTTTACTTAGTCACAAAGGGTTTGCCTATTTGTTTTCTAGTGTTTATTTATTTTTTTTGAGACAAAGTCTTTACTCTGTTGCTCAAGCTAGAGTACAGTTGCCCAAACACAGTTCATTTAAACCTCAAACTCCTGGGCTCAAGCAATCCTCCTGCCTCAGGTGGGACT
This sequence comes from Lemur catta, assembly GCF_020740605.2. NCBI lineage: Eukaryota > Metazoa > Chordata > Mammalia > Primates > Lemuridae > Lemur > Lemur catta. The sequence continues at coordinate 47,392,721 of NC_059139.1, forward strand.
ACAGGCACATGCCACCATACTTTTTGTAGGGACAGGGTCTTGCTATATTGACCAGGCTGGTCCTAAATTCCCAGCCTCAAGCAATCCTCCCACCTTAGCCTCCCAAAGTGCTAGGATTACAGGTATGAGACACCACATCTGCTCTGTTTTCTAGTGGTTTATCAAAAAAAAAAGCGTTTAGTTATTTTTCCAGGAATTTGTAAAATCAATTGTGGTCAATTATTTTTTTTTCCTGGATAACTAATTTCTATCCTTCAAACCAAAACAGGGGCTTGCTGGACCTGAAGGCATTCGAATTGGTTCTATAAGGTAGAACTATGGTCACATCATTTATGTTCTTAAGTGTGTTTTCCACAAATTATATTTTAAATGTACTGAAGGATCTTACTACTTAAACATCCCCTATTTTATCTTTGATATAACTCAAACTTTTATAAATTCAGAAATATATAATTAAAATTGTAGCTTTATCCTCTCCCTAACTCTAGTACTTGACTTTGCTTAATAAGTATGTGCTTTTTAACACTAAACACAATCTCTATTAAGGCTCTAAAATACATCATTATATTTGCCTAACAATAGGATTAAGAAAGTTAAAAATTTAATTTACTTCCATTCATTATAGTCGCACCTTTTTACCATCTTGCTTCTCTAAGTGTGGGTGGGTTTCTGGTGCTGGCTGTGCATCTTTATCACCGCTTTCATCTTCAAATTCAATCACTCTCTGTTCGCGTTCTTCTTCCAAGAATTCTTCTGAGCTCTCTGATGTGCGTGCAGTAGACTCCAGTCTAGAAAACCGAAAAAAACCATTCTTACTTGTTTTATTAAGGATGAATATAAAATTCCAGGAATCCTTTCTTAACAAAGTAATATTTTAGAGAATCAACTATGTTCAGTTAACAACTTCAGATTTTAAAACCAATCTCTTCATCCACTTGTAAACTTGTTCTCTTTCCCACCTTGTTCTCTGGTTCAATTAATAACATCACCATCTTCTCAATCATGTTAACTAGACCCTCCTTTTAATTCTATCCATATCTTATTGAATCTCATTCTGTTAGATGAACATATATCACAGTTTACCTGGTGCAGTACCAGTTTATAGACTTTTGTCCATAATTATGGATACTGGCATAATTATTAATGCCCCTTTCATTCTCAGAAATGTCAGTTTGAACAATAAATCATATGGTTTAGGCCAGGAAAGGTGGCTCACGCCTGTAATCCTAGCACTCTGGGAGGCTGAGGTGGGAGAATCACTTGAGGTCAGGAGTTCAAGACCAGCCTGAGCGAGACCCTATCTCTACAAAAAGTAGAAAAATTAGCCGGATGTGGTAACGCATGCCTGTAGTCCCAGCTACTTGGGAGGCTGAGGCAGGAAGATCGCTTGAGCCCAGGAGTTTGAGGTTGCTTTGAGCTAGGCTGACACCACAGCACTCTAGCCTGGGTGAGCGAAACCCTGTCTCAAAAACAAACAAACAAACAAACAAAAAATTTATATGGTTTAGTTCAACCCCCAAAATGCCTTTCAAACATATCCCTAACTTTCTATTCCCATTTTCACAGCCCTGCTTCAGGCCCCAGTTCTCCCTGGATCCCTGTAACTGTTTCCCAACTCATCTTCAGACTTGCAGTACATCTTCAAGGCTTTAGGAGCTGACTTTCTTTATTTTTTTTGAGACAGAGTCTCATTCTCTTGCCTGGCCTAGAGTGCCGTGGTTTCAGCCTAGCTCACAGCAACCTCAAACTCCTGGACTCAAGCGATCCTCCTGCCTCAGCCTCCCGAGTAGCTGGGACTACAGGCATGCGCCACCATGACCGGCTAATTTTTTCTATTTTTAGTTGTCCAGCTAATTTCTTTCTATTTATAGTGGAGACGGGGTCTCGCTCTTGCTCAGGCTGGTCTCGAACTCCTGAGCTCAAGTGATCCTCCCGCCTTGGCCTCCCAGAGTGCTAGGATTACAGGCGTGAGCCACCGCACCCAGCCAGAGCTCACTTTCTAATACACATTATTTACACCTGTGACAGCCCAGCTCAGAAACTTCTGCTGGTTCTCTATAAGTTCAGTGAATAAAATGTATCTCCTTTCAAGGTTAACATGCATGACCAGATACTTGTATTTTTATTTATCTTATACATCAGTTATCCTTATCAATATTCCTCCTAGCTTTGTTCAGGTTATTCTTTTACTAATACAGTAGCCAAATGACACATGTCACTATTTTACATTTAAACTAATTAAAATTAAATGAAATAAAAAATTCAGTTCTTCAAGTACTCAAGTGGCACACTGGCTAGTGGCTACTATACTGAGAAGCGCAAATACAAAACATTTCCATCATTGCAGAAAGTTCTATTGGACATCCCTGGTGTAGATAAGGGGTCAGTAAACTTTTCCTTTAGGCTTTGTGGGCCAAGTGGTCTCTGTTCCAACTATTCATCTCTGTCACTGTAATGTAAAAGCAACTATAATAAAACAAATACATAAATTTAATGAGCATGAGTGTCTTACAATAAGACTTCGTTTATAAAAACAGGTGGCAGGCCACATTTGGCCTACACACCATACCTGGTGGACCCTTACAGTAGAAAGTCTTCTCTCCCAACTATGTTGAGTTTCTACTTATCTTTGAAGCCCTGGGCCAAAAGCCAAATCTCTTCATTCCCTCAGTTAGAACCAATCAGTCTCTCGTCTGCATTCACAGCATTCTCTACCTTACAGTGTTCTTAACTGTGTAAATGTCTGTCTTTACCACTAGGCAGTCAATTCTTCAAGGGCAAAGATGATGTTTGTTCTTCCTAAGTCTGAGGAAATATTCAAGCATTTAGTCTTACTGTTCTATTTATGAAAAGTAAACAAAATTCCACATTAATTCCGGAATTGATATATTTCCTCCTAAAAAGGGTACTATATCAAAATATTGCTCAGTGAGAAAACCAGTTATGTAAACTCTTATTCTTTTTGCAAATTTCTAGATTTAAATATTTACTTATATTTGCCTTTAACACTGTGAATTTTTCACCAAAATAAAACATTTACATATTTAATTACCCCAATTTAAAATTATTTACATAACGAAATTAGCATAGTTACAGAATTCTCCACCTTAGTAAAATAATTTGACAGCTAAAACAGCAAAGTTATGAATTAACTAAATGGTTGATTCAAAAACAATTGGCAAAACTATTAGCAGAAGTCTAATTTTATTATAAAATTTAGAATCTTGCCTTAACATTCAAAAAAAGACAGAGGATAAAGATTTTTATTTTATTATTTTAGAGACAGGGTCTTGCTATGTTTGCCCAGGCTGGTCTTCAACTCCTGGCCTTAAGCAATCCTCCTGCCTCAGCCTCCCGAGTATCTGGGATTATAGGCACACACCACCATGCCTGGCTTAATTAAAGGCTAAAGTTTTGACCCAAGTATTCTGTTGATTCAGTTTGGCTACTAAATTCCCAGAGGAATTGACTGCACTATTTGTGGTTAGCCCTAATTTATAAATTATATCCAATGGCCCAGTAAATGAATCAATTAATAAAGTAAAATTGAAGGTTTTTAAAAGTTGACTAAACCTCACCATTACTAAAAAATCAAATTTGAAGTTGGCAATAATGACTCATTTGGGATAATATAATCACTAGGATATACTCCTGGATTTTCACACGAGAGATTAAATAGTGAGTTTATACCACTCTCTTACTAACAACTTCTCCCTGTAACACTACCAAGTTGCCACCACTAGGAAGCAAATAACCAGTAATCTTACAGAAGAATTCAAATACAAACTTCTATACCAAGGTCATTTGTCACACAAACAATGCAATAATAGCCTCTACCTTAAATGCTAAATACTATGAAAATAAGAATAAACAAAATAATGAGAGTAATATAAGAAATTATTTACTTGTTGATTGAAGCTGTACATGAAGTCTGGGGAGTCTTTTCATCTTCACCTTGAGAACTACTAAATTCAGAATCCTGAAACCGTTTTCCAATCTTTGGCCGCTTTAGATGACTACTGCGAGTACGAGTAGAAACAGGCGTTTTATCATGACCTGAGGAGAAAATGGCAAAACTGTACTTGACTATGCATTCAAAGGATTACCTAATACAAGACAGAGAAATGCAAGAACTACGCTAGTTTACATATATTCCCTTCCATCATATAGGTTTGCCCTTCCCTTGCTTACGTTAGGCTAAGAAAATTATTTTATAATTTATGTCTTTTTCTACACTATAAAATAACTTTGTCAATATTCATTCCTCACATTTCCATGTTACCTTGAGCTTTGCAAAACTGCTTTTTGCATTTTCATTTACATTCTCTCCCATCTTACAGGTAAGGAAATGAGGAAAAGAGAGGTACAATAGCTTACTCAATGTTCACGTAGCAAAATCAGTGCAGTGGTAGCATTAGAACCCAGATCTAGATTTTACAGCTGGATAAGTCACACACACAGCCTTAATTCAAAATGTCTCACTTACTGATAGATCAGCTGAATTTCTTACCTTCAGAAGTACTTGCAAAGGCATCTTTTAGAGAATCAATCTAAAATAGAGATATAGATTAAAACCTAAAGTTTTAGACTATTTTTTCTACCTGTCAATCTGTTTCATTCACATCTTTAAAGAAAAACTTTTAAAATGTTTTTCAAGTAACATTTTTGTTAAGAAAATTTACTTTAAAAACAAAGCTTCAGTTAATTATAAGGCTAAGAACATATGCAAGCCATCCAATAGGTTACAGTGGGATATAATGGCCTTGTCCTAGTGTTCTGTCCTTAGCCATCTTCTCTTTTCAGTCCATATACTCTGCCTTTACTTTTTAACCTACCAACTTAACTTCAACATCTATTTGCTGATGAATCCAAATATATACCTTAAGCTCCCTAACTTCTTGATTTTCAAAGCTCTATTTCTAATGAAATGTCTCCCGGTGGGTGTCCCACCCAATTTCACATCCAACCTTTCCCAAAATAAACTTTATCTTTCCCAAACATTATCCCCTATCTTGGTTAATGGCAATAACAATTCAGTCAGTTGTTCCAGCCAGAAACTAGTGAGGCAGTAATGATTTCTTCCTCTTCCTCATTTAATCAATCACAAAGCCTGTCAATTTTAACTGAAGAATCTCTCAAAACTGCTCTGTCCTTTGTATTGCCATTTTAGTTCAGGCCTTTATTATCTTTAACCTGAACTATTCCAATAGCCTCCTCACTGGTATCCCTCTAATAACACCCCATCTAATCTCTTCCACTCTGATGACTGAGTGATACTTCCAAATCACAAAGTGTGCCACTCCCTTGCTTTAAAAAAAAAAATTTTAATGATCTATCACTGCCTAGAATACAAACTCTCGACCTCTTCATTACCACATTCCTCTTTCATATCAAACATGCCATTTCCTTTCACACCTCTGTATTTTTTTTTTTAATATGCTATCCTCTGGAATGCCCTGACAACTCTTGTCCTAGAACTCCCACCCTTTAAAAGTCATGCTCTGCTATGGGCCTCCCATCACTTGCTATAATAATTAAGGCAATTATCATCCTGTAGCATATTCTGTTTACATATCTGTTTCCAACAATGAACCATCTAGTTCTCCCATGTGTATAAGAACCGTATCTTTATGTCCAGTGTTTGCCACAGCACCTACTTTATTATATAAGCCACCACCCATCCATTATAGGGTTACTAAAACCCTTGTATATGCTAGGCACATAGACTTCAACAAGCTCTATTTATAGAGCACAAATGAGGGAGCAACAGTGACAGATGATATGATAAAAATCTTATCTTCAAAGAAGCCTGTAGTTCAACTAGAAATAGATAAGATATAAAGATGAATAAATAAATGGAACAAAAAGTATCATAAGAGAAATATGTTTTAGGAAAAAGCAGATAAAAATACCATCATCACCTAAAAAATAAATCATGTAGTTGAAAGAAACAAACTACTTCCTCCTGTGGTTACTGATGATGATAAAAAGAACACATAAAGTAAATCATTTAATGTAAGAAATAAACATTTTCCTTGAACTATTAAAACATTAAAGTAATGTGAAGAATATGATTTTATGAAATCTAATTTAATTAGGTTAGGCCCCAAAAATCTAATTTAATTTAATTAGGTTAGAGTCTAAGCTCTAATTTAATTTATGCTGTCAACCTTATAAAATGGTGCCACTATAATACATCCTCACTCAAATGACACATTTAAAATTATGTGCCTTAATATTAAAGTAAATGATTACCCTCATTACATTATGGGAAAAACAGACTTTCTACTTTCCTTGATTTTATGATATCTGGCCAATACTAAATGAATCTGTGTATATCTGAGGAATCTGGACTATAACAGAACAAGAGCTTATTCTGAAGTGTGAAGTTCCAAATGTAGAAAAAATAAAAACAAAAAATCTGACGTTTTATATATAATTATATTATTTATGTTATTCTTAAAAATGTTTAAAATTTTTTCATTCAAATATAGTCAACTCTCATGCTAATTAAAACACAAAATAAGCAGCACAAATAATTCTCCAGAGCACTTATCTCTGAAATGCCTATGCATTTACATAGGCATATTTAACACTAAGAATAAGCTCAGATACTTACGTACAAAAATACAACTATAATAAATGCCATCACAATAAAACCTTGAATAAAAATAGATTTCTAGAATCCCATTAATGGGCCCATATTTTGGGTAATTATCAAGTACCCCATAAGAACCACCAGGTTCTAGAAAAGGACCTGGTAAGTCCTATGGAGTTCACTAATGGGATCTGCCTGTCTACTTTCAGAATATCTGGTATTTGCAAAGTGCGCTGCATTCTACAAAGACCTAGCATATACACACTCACACTTTCCACAATAATTTCATAATCTTTGACCTACTAATAATTCCACTTCTAGAAATTAATGCATATGTGCAGAATAATAATTACATATGCACAAAGAATTGTGTATAAATGTGTTTGTTTCTGTACCACTTAAAAATGTAAAAAATTTAAGTATCCTATGTTAAGGAAATAAATGATGGTACTTACATAAAATAGGTAATAGTGTGCTATTTAACAATCATGTTTGAAAACAGTAATGCCATAGAAAATGCTACCAATATTATATTAACTGAGAAAAGCAGTTGGAAGCAGCTGAAGACAATAAAAACAAAAATGAAGTGTACAGATATATGTTTTATAATATTAAATACATATATCAAAATGTTATCAGTAGCTATATCTGAATAGTGGGATTACAGGTTTTTATTTTCTTCTATATTATTTTATGTATATTCTAAATTACCTTTATCTTTTAATACCATTAACATCATTAATATTTTAATATCAACATCATTAAAATTATTTTTCTAAGAAAATTAAGTCTTTAATAATCAATTATACAGAAGATGCCAGAAAAACTAACAAAAAGAAATTACAGAAGCTTGTTGAATGAACTATAACATTTAAAATTTAAATATAAACTCAACTTATTTTTAAAAAACACAAAAATTATTATTTCCTACAATAAACATACAGTGTACCTACAGTTAGAGGAATCTCACTAGACTGATTGTCTTCAGCTCCTGCTTCATATTCTGGAACAGGTGTGGGACCATATTCTCCAGACATAGGTCTTTTAGGTTCAATTTGAGAAACTGCTATGTATAGAAGAATTTTAAAAATTATAACCCAATCAGTATTTGGTTTTAACTGTAACATTCATAAAAGCTCTGAATAGTACCCGGGACAGAATGGTATAGAACATCTAGGTTTGAGATATTCCCTCACCAATATCTTATAGTGAAACCTTGTCATTATACAGAGTGTTAGATAGTTATAAGGATTTAGTGACTTTGGGGAGAGATATATGAGTAGGTGCTACCTTTGATCCCCTGATGCCTATTCTATGCTGTTTTAGGAATGTCTTTATTTCTTACCCACCAATTCTTATTGGGCTGTTACATTCAAGTGGGCTATTTGGCGTCTCCTTATTAGTGACTCCAAAGTCAATACACAATAAAAATTCAAACTTTAGACAAGAGGGTCTGTTACTAGAAAGATCACATTATAATACAACACTACTCCAGACTGTAAGTCACAATCATTATTAGCCACTGCTTTTTAAACTGGACTTGCATTCAAACTGAAAACATTCTTACCTGGAATTTTAAGTGTTTCTCTCTGTAGCGCTCTGGTGACCGGTATTCGCTGGTACCAGTGTCCAACACCTTCAACCTCCCAAAGGAGTTCATGGTCTCCTGGATACTTTTCAAAGTACTGCTTGCAAGCTGAAAAACACATTTAGAATTTTCTAGAAATCCCAAATATCAACTGTTTTGAAAAACAGAAAGAAGATAGAAAGTAGGCTGCCCAACTCTCTTAATGGGGATCGCATAACCTTGATACCAAAACAACACCAAGGCAACTCGAGAAAAGGATACAACAGTCTCATTTATGAATAAAAATTGTTAATAAAATACCAAATGAGAGTTTTAGCATGACCAAATAATAATAACCCTAATAAAAATGTGCTTCAACTTTAAAGGCAAAATTATTAAATGTTACTGAAGGACATAACAGAAGAACTGAATAAAAAGACTGCCAGACTCAACAGCATAAAAACACTAATTCTCACCAAATTAACCTGTAAATTCCATGCAATTCCAAACAAAATCCCAACAGAATTTATTTTTTAATGACACTTGACCAAACTTAATCCCAAATTCAAAATGAAAGGACAAAGAATAAGAAAAAATATTCAGTATGCACAACTATTATACATCAATTTTTAAAAATACAAAAAAAGCCAACCTAGGGCTGGGCGTGGTGGCTCTCGCCTGTAATCCTAGCACTCTGGGAGGCTGAGGTGGGTGGATCGCTCGAGGTCAGCAGTTCGAGACCAGCCTGAGCAAGAGCGAGACCCCGTCTCTACTAAAAATAGAAAGAAATTAACTGGCCAACTAAAAATATATATAGAAAAAATTAGCCGGGCATGGTGGCGCATGCCTGTAGTCCCAGCTACTCGGGAGACTGAGGCAGTAGGATCGCTTAAGCCCAGGAGTTTGAGGTTGCTGTGAGCTAGGCTGACGCCACAGCACTCACTCTAGCCAGGGCAACAAAGTGACACTCTGTCTCAAAAAAAAAAAAAAAAAAGCCAGCCTGAGCAAGAGCGAGACCCCATCTCTACTAAAATTATAAAGAAATTATCTGGACAGCTAAAAATATATATAGAAAAAAATTAGCCAGCCATGGTGGCACATGCCTGTAGTCCCAGCTACTCGGGAGGCTGAGGCAGGAGGATTGCTTGAACCCAGGAGTGTGAGGTTGCTGTGAGCTAGGCTGACGCCACGGCACTGTAGCCTGGGCAACAGAGCGAGACTGTCTCAAAAAAAAAAAATTAAAATTAAAAAAAAAAACACAAAAAAAGGAAAAGAATAGGCAGATCAGTTCTAAGAAGAAAAATAAGAATAAGGACTTGTCCAAGTAGATACCAAAAAATTATAAAAACCACAGTAATTAAAACAATCTGGTCTTGACATATGGATATACAAACAGGGGAGAAATAGAAAATACCAAAAAAATTAAAAAACGCCCCACCAGGAAGAATCACACATACGTTAGAACTTGGCAAATGACAAAAGAAGCATTACATTTCAACAGAGAATGGATAAACTATTAAAATAAGGGTGCTGAAATAAAAATCTATATAGAAAAAAATAAAGTCAGATCTCAACCTCACGTCAATATCATTCATAAAAATAAATTCTAGATGGTTTCTAAGACTATGTGAAAAGCAAAATGTTTAAAATAAAACATAGGAGAGTACCTCTAGGACATTAGGGTTCTGAGGGCTTTCTTAATAAAAGATTTAAAAATCACAGTCTATAATGAAAAATCATGATAAACTTGATTGCTAAGATTTAAAACCTTTTATATCAGGCTTATGCAACAGAACTTTCTGTGATAGGGATGTCCTATATCAGCACTGTCCAATACAGTAGCCACCAGCCACATGTGGCTCCTGAGAAACTGAACTTATAATTCTATTTGATATTAATTAAACTTATATTTAAATTAGGGGCTGCTGTATTGGACTGCATAGCTCTATATGAAAATGATAACAGAAAGACGCAGATTGGGAGAAATTGAGAATATAACAAAGGATTAGTACTCAGAGAATATAAAGAATTTCTAAACTTGAATTCTAAAGACAAAATTATCCCAAAGAAAAACTATGTGTTTGCTCCAAAGAAATGAAAACATCATGTAGCCTTATTCATTATAGCCAAAAAAGGGAAAGAAACCAAATGTTTATCAACAGGCAAACAAATAAACTGTGGTATAACCATACAAATGAGGAATACTCAACAATAAAAATGGAATGAACTATTGAGACATACATCAATGAATCTCAAAAATAAAATGTCAGACACAGAAGTATATATACTGTATACTTCCATTTTTTAATGAAATTCTAGAAAAGTAAAATCTAATCTGTATTAAAAGAAAGCAGATCACTGCTTGCCTGGAGCCAGGAGTTTGGAGGGGAAGGAAGCTAGGAGATGGATGGACAAAGGGAACTTTGGGGAACAATGAAAGTATGGTACATCTAGATGGTGTCTGTGATACCAAGGGTCTATACGTATGTCAGAAGTCATCAAAATGTACACTTAAAATAAGAACATGTTATTGTATATAAATTATAACTTAATAAAGTATGTTTTTAAGATGCTATCCCAATAACACTTTTTACCTATCATGTTAAGAAATATCAAAAATATTTGATGAACTATATTGCTACGATGAAATGAATAATAAATTATATTTTATAAAAGTTTCCAAATTAATTACTTTCTGGGATTAAATCTTACTTGATCAAGAAAAAATCAGTTGTATGATCTTTCCATAAATGGAAAAATAAATCCACTAATGGTTTTAAAAACATCGCCAAATGGTATATCCATAAATGGAATACTACACAGCACTAAAAATCAATGACTAGAGCTACATGAATCCACATGGATGAATCTCACAAACATAAAGATTGAGTAAAGCAAGGAAAATGCAGAAGAATTCATACAGTACACATTTATATAGTTTTTAAATATGAAAAAATATATCATTTGAGGATACATAAATATGTATTAAAAGTCTAAAAAATGCATCGGAAAAATTAATGACAAAATGGGGATGGTCCTTATCCCAAAGAAGGAAGGGAGTCAAACTGTGTGGGAGTACACAGGATGCTTCAACTGTACTGGTAACAATCCATTTGTCATGAATGGTACATGAGTATTTATTATCTTATTCTTTATACCTTTTTGTATGTTTGAAACTTTTTTGGTCATGATTAATTTAAAAAGCTACCACAGACAAATAATCCAAAGAAAAAATAGTCAGAAGATCTGAATAGACATTTCTCCAAAGAAGATATACAAATGGCCAATAGCACATGAAAAGATGCTGAACATCAAATGCAAATCAAAACTATGCTGAGAAGCCACTTCACATCTACTAGGATGGCTATAATAAAAAATACAGATAACAAATGTTGGCAAAGATGTGAAGAAACTGCAACTCTCATATGTTGTTTATGGGAATATAAAATGGTATAATCACTTTGGAACAAAATATAATATATCCATACAATAGAATATTATTCAGTCATAAAAAGAAATTAAGTACTAATTGATGGTATAAATATTTATGAACCTTGAAAACATTCTAAGTGAAAGAAGCCAGACACAAAAAGCCACATGCTGTATGATTCCATTTACATGAAACGTTCAGAATGTGTAAATCCATAGAGAAAATAGCTTAGTGGTTCCCTGGGGTTGGAGGAAGGATGGAATGGGGAATAATGGTGACTGCTAATTGGTACAGGGTTTCTTTTTGGGGTGATGAGAATGTTCTGGAATTAGTGGCTATGCTTGCATGACTGTGAGTATACTAAAAACCACTGAATTGCACACTTTAACAGGGTGAATTTTATGGTTATGTAAATTATATCTAAGTTTTTTTAAAAGCTACCACACACCCCCAAAAAGCCATATACATTAGACAGGGGCACATTTGCAAAATTAAGCCCTAAAGAGCCAAAGATTCCAAATTTACTTAATTTTTTTTTTTTAATTTCAAAATAATTTTTATTTTTTTTTAGAGACAGGGTCTCACTATATTGCCCAGGCTGGTCTCCAACTCCTGGCCTGAAGTGATTCTCCCGCTTCAGCATGAGCCACCATGTCCAGCTGAAATTTACTTAATTTTGACATATACACAATTACAATATCATGGAGAAACAAGTCAGAAGTAAGACTGAGACAAGTTTAACATTTTTTAACTTAGACCATTTACCTGTATACATGAGAGAAGACAGTGGATACCGCAAGCCCAGCGCATCTTCTGTAAAGGAGTCAACAAAGTCTTCCAGCATATGAAGCCCAAAATCTTTACCTCGATATTTCTTTCTTAGAAACATTGTATCAAGAACTGGCAGTTGGTAACTTTGGGTAAGAAATGAGGCACATATGCTTCCTGCAGTAATGAGAACAGAAACCCAACAATTTTTCACATTCAGATATATATATAATTCAGTGAACACAAGTTAACATCTTTCTAAAAATGTTTAGTTTTTTTTCCTACATCAAGAAGAATGTTAAAGAAATGTAAATTCTGTAACATAAAGTGTTTTCAAGCTGTTATTAGACATCACAATGTATACATGTGATAAGGAAAAGAGCTATGTATCTTACATTTGCCAACAGTATTATCTAATAAAGGCTAAATAAATAGCTCATTATCATTTTCTGAAAGTCAAATACTTGACTATATGTATTATATATACTACCACTGTTTGTAGACTTGTGCAACTTTAAAACTTACCAACTATTAAAATTTCAAATTCAGAATATTTGATGACTGTATAGAGTTTAGAATACATAAAGTATTTAATTCTAACCTTAGTACCTGAACATTCATCTTTTCCCTTTACTTATTTCTTTATGAGTACCATTTTATTTTTATCTACTTTATGATGGTAAAGAAGTGAATTAGTTCTCCAAATTTTTAAGGACTAATTGGAAACATGTGTCTTAGAAATGGCTAAATCAGCAAACATTTTTCCTGTGGATTTCATTCTAAATATATCTTACATGTTTAAAGTTAAACAGCAAAAATAATCTGTAGTTATCTAAGTATGTCTCTCCTTATTATACACAGCCACGCTAATTTGTCTTTTAAGAACCCTGCTGTATATTTGGGTTCTGAACATCCAAACAGATATATTAGCTCCTTTAATATGTCTTAAGATAATTTACAAGTTGAGGGCACATGTTGTGGTTTCCCCACTTTCTATTAATTTTAGAATTCATAGTTATCAGTCAATATTCTACCCCTTTCTGCCTCAAATGAAATAATTTTTCTTGTCAGATTATTCATATGATTTTGGATAATCCTAACAATGTAGTTCAAATCAGAAACAAAATGTCAGGAAACAAACATCTCACAAATCAATTTACTGATCATATTATTTAATTGGTTGATTAACATAACATCAAAGCAAAAATGAATGAGAACAGAAAGCACTATCTAGTTCTAGTTCTCAATACAAAGTCAGAGATCTATGGTTGCTTATTATTGTACATGCTTTGCGTTCTTTACAAAGGAATACTAGTTAATTGTATGAAGGAAATTTCCCATAAGTTGAATTTTTTCCTCTTTTCACAGAAACATTCCTTTCAGTAGAGAAAGGGTAAATTCCAGCATCTAAGACTACTGTTAAAATAGTCAATTTATGGAACAAGCAGCGCTCACAAAGTCTGAAGTTCTTCTACTATTTACTTGACATGTACATGTTCATTTCAAAAAATCATGCTGGTTCTCTTGCTTTGCCTTCACCTTACATACTTCTACTCTCCAGGGTTTGGCTCATAAATGCAATTAAATAAAGTGAATAAAAACTTCCAATGTTACCGGAGATTCTTAAGATACATCAATAGCTGCAGACAGCAGCAAAATTACATGGTAAAGCAAAAATCACAACCTGCTACCTTAGGTCAAGTTTTCATGAAATTTATTAACTCAAATGAAATTAAATTTAGCACTGCACATGATAGATTGAATGTTTACATTTCTCAAAGTTCTATCTTTGGCCTTCTTCTCTTTCTATATTCCCTCTTTGGGTAATTTTATCCACCCCCAAGACTTCTGCAATTTATTCAAATGCTGAGTACCACTAATGTCTATCTTTAACCTCTGTAAGGCATGGCACTTACTTCAAGATCAAGAATGGAAAAGCTCATATAAATGTAAATAAAACAAAAGCTACATGATCATCTCAATAATCAGAGAAAAGCCAACACCTTTCCAGATAACCTTTCCAGATAAAAACACTCAACTTCTCAACCTGATAAAGGGAATCTACAAGAAACCCACAGCTAACATTATACTTATTGGTGAAAAACCAGATATTTTCCCCTAACATCAGGAACAAGGCAAGGACGTTCACTTTCACTACTTCTACTGGGCGTTGTCCTGGAGGTTCTAGCCAGGGCAATTAGGTAAGAAAAAGAAAAAGCATTCAAGTGGAGAGGCAAGAAACAAAACTATCTCTATTTACAAATGACATGATCTTGTCCATAGAAAATCTTAAGGAATCTACTAAAAGGCTATTAAAAATAATGAAGTAGTTCAGCAAGGATGCAGGATACAAGATTAATACAGAAAAATCAATTACACTTCTATGCATCAGCAATGAAAAACAAAACGAAGAAAACAATTCCATTTACAATAGCATCAAAAACTAATAAAATGCTTAATAAATTTAACAAAAGAAATGCAAAACTGGTACACTGAAAACTACATTGTTAAAAGAAATTAGAGAACATGAAACAGACAGACATATCATGTTCACGGATCTGAAGACTTAATATTGTTACGATATCAATATTCTCCAAAATGACCTACAGATTCAAAATCCTAGTTTGATTTTTTTGGTAGAAATTGACAAGCTGATCCTAAAAATCATATGAAAATGAAAAGGACCCCAAATAGCCAAAACAATCTTGACAAAGAACTCACACTTCTCAATTTCAAAACTTACTACGAAGCTAAGGTAATCAAGACAGTGTGTTACTGGCTTAAGAACAGATATAGAGATCAACAGAATAAAGGATCTAGAAACAAACCCTCATGTTTATGGTCAATTGATTTTCAACATGAGTGCCAAGACAATTCCATGGGGAAAAACCACAGTGAATAACTGTCTTTTCAATGAATGGTGCTAGGACAACTGGACATCCACATATATAAAATAACAACATTGGGATCCTTCTTTGCACCATAAACAAATCTTAACTGTATCACAAACCTAAATAAAAGAGCTAAAATTATAAAACTCCCAGAAGAAAACATAAGCGTAAACCTTTGTCATCTTGGGTTAGGCAAAGCCTTCTTAGATACAACACCAAAAGCACAAGTGACAAAAGAAAATGTAGATAAATTATACCTTATCAAAATTAAAAACTTCTATGCCTCAAAGGACACCACAAGAAAGTGAAAAGACAACCCACAAAATAGGCGAAAATATTTTCAAATTATATATCTGACAAGGGAAGTGTATCCAAAATATATAAACAACTCTTACAACTCAAAAAGAAAAATAGACAACCCAGACTAAAGGTAGATTAATGGTTTCCAAGAATTGTGGGGTAAGGGAAATGGGAAGTGGCCATGAACAAGTACAGGGATTCTGAGGTGATGAAAATGTTCTAGAGGCCAGGCACAGCGGCTCATGCCTATAATCCTAGCACTCTGGGAGGCCGAGGCGGGAAGATTGCTTGAGCTCAGGAGTTCGAGACCAGCCTGAGCAAGAGCAAGACCCCGTCTCTACTAAAAATAGAAAAATTAACCAGGTGTCATGGTGCACACCTGTTGTCCCAGCTGCTCGGGAGGCTGAGGCAGGAGTATTGCTTGAGTCCAAGAGTTTTAGGTTGCTGTGAGCTAGGCTTACGCCAAGGCACTCTACTCAGGGCAACAGGGTGAGACCCTGTCTCAAAAAAAAAAAAAAACAAAAAGAAAAAGAAAAAGAAAAGAAAATGTTCTGGAATTAGATCATGGTAACTGCTGTTGCATAACTATGAATATAGTAAAAATCACTGAATTCTACACTTTAAAAGGATGAATTCTATGGTATGTGAATTATAATAGGATGGATCTCAAAATGTGCTGAGTGAAAGAACCTAGACCACTCCCTAAAAAACATAGTACTACTGTATGACCACATTTACATAAAATTCTAGAAATAGCAAGCTAAGCTATAGCAACAGACAGCAGATAAGCGTTTTCTTGGGGACAAATGGGAGGGAGAGATGGATTACAAAGGAGCAAAGAGAAAGTTTTTTTTTTTTTTTTTTTTTGAGACAGAGTCTTGCTTTGTTGCCCGGGCTAGAGTGAGTGCCGTGGTGTCAGTCCAGCTCACAGCAACCTCAAACTCCTGGGCTTAAGCGATCCTACTGCCTCAGCCTCCCGAGTAGCTGGGACTACAGGCATGCGCCACCATGCCCGGCTAATTTTTTCTATATATATTTTAGTTGGCCAGATAATTTCTTTCTAATTTTAGTAGAGACGGGGGGTCTCACTCTTGCTGGTCTCGAACTCCTGACCTCGAGCGATCCACCCACCTCGGCCTCGCAGAGTGCTAGGATTACACGCGTGAGCCACCGCGCCCGGCCAGAAACTTTTGAAGATAACAGATATGTTCATTATCTTGATTGTGGAGATGGTTTCACAGTTGTATACATATGTCAAAACACAACAAATTACAAACGTTAAATATGGGCATTTTTTTATGTCAGTCACACAAACACAACTCAATTAAAATGGGCAAACGATTTTAATAGAATTTCTATTCAAAAAAGATAAACAAATGGACAAAAAGCACATGAAAAGATGCTCAACATCTGAAGCCATTCAGGAAATGGCATGCCACTTCATACCTGCTAGGTTGGCTATCATTAATATGACAGATAATTACAAGTGTTGCCCAAGATATGGAGAAATTGGACCCTCATATACTGCTGGTGAGAATGTAAAATGGGGCCACTGCTTTGGAAAACAGTTTGGCCGGTCCTCAAAAGGCAAGAGTTACCATATGACCCAGCAATTCCACTACTATGTATGCATGCCAAAAGAAATGAAGACATGTCCACATAAAAACATGTATACAAATGTTCACAGCAGCATTATTCAAAATAGTCAAAAAGTAGAAACAACCCAAAAGTCCATCAACTGATGAAAGACAAAATTGGTATATCCATAAAGTGAATATTATTTGGTCATAAAAAGGAATGAATTACTGTTACACACTGCAACATGGATGAAAACATTATGCTAAGCAAAAGTAGCACAAAAGGCCACATAGTGCATGATTCCATTTATATGAAACATTCCGTGGATTAGTGGCTGCCAAGGTCCAGGGGCCTGGGATTGGGGAGGAAATGGAGAAAGATTGCTAACGAGTACAGAGTTTCTTTTTGGGGGGATGAAAATTACCTAAAATTAGTTGAGACAACAGATGCACAATTCTATGAATATACTATTATAAAATAATTGAATTATATGCTTTAAATGAGTGGGTCATATGGTATGTGAACAATATGTCAATAAAGATGTTAAAAATGTAAATAAAACAGCAATTTACACGACTCCAATAAGCCATGTGTAATCAGATTTTGCATAGACAGACCCCAAATTTGCTCCTCCTCCAGTTTACCAATTTTTCAGTAAATTTCACCACTATTCACTCAGTTACTCAGAGCACTCAGCCTTGACTCTTCCTTCACAGCCCTTGTAGAATCCATCAGACAACCTGTAGCAATAGCCTCATAACTTATCTCAAACATGATCTTCACTTCTCACCACCTCTACCCCATATCTCCTTGTCCAAGCCACCGGCACCTCTCACAAGGCTTCTATAAGACAGCCTCTTAACTAGCTTAACTCAACCTTGCCATCTCTCCAGTATCCCTGTACCCAGTTTTCCACATAGCTGTCAGTCGCCATTTTAAAAGGTAAATCAGATGTTACTCCCACCCTCAAAACCTTTCAATGGTTTCCAATCACCAGCAGAATAAAATTCAAACTCTTTCTTTGGCCTTCAAGACCTTTCAAGGTAAAACCTCTACCTCTCCAAACTCGTACCACTTGCTCCAGGATAGCCACACCATTTCTGAAACGTGCCGAGCTTGTTTCTAACTCAGGGCTTCTGCATTTTCAATTCTTTGCCTAAAAATCTGTTCACTGAAGTTTCACGTATCTTGTTATTCTATCTCTTTTTTCAGAGAGGCTTCTCCTAACCAGTCTATTTAAAATAATACCCCTACTGGGTGGCTGCAGTAGCTCATGCTTGTAATCCCAGCACATTGGGAGGCCGAGGCAGGAGGATGGCTTGAGACCACGAAGTCCCCACCAGCCTAGGCTACATAGCGAGACCTTGTCTCTATAAAAAATAGAAAACTCAGGGGAGCGTGGTGGTGTGCGCCTGTGGGCCCAGGTACTTGTAAGGCTGAGGCAGGAAGATTACTTGACGCCACTGCACTCTAGCCCGGGCAACAGAGCAAGACTTTGTCTCAAAAAAAATAAAAAGTAAAAATTAATACCCTGCCTCACACTCTCTATTCTTTTAATTTACTTTAGTTTTCTTCAAAGCACCTGATAGCATTATCACCTACTTGTCTATTCATTGCTATCTCTTCCTCTAAAATGTTAAGTTCTAGGACAGAGCTTACAAAATTTTTACTATTAATACTATCACTCAATTTTTCCCACTTGGTCTTTCTCTTACTCCCTCCTCTTTCCCTTTTTCCTCCCCCCCCTTCCCTATCTACATGGCACTTAAAAACAACTTTTTGATAAATGAATACATTTAAATGATACCATTCAGGATCTATGCATCAAATTCAAGAACAGATTCCCTGCCACAATTGAGTGGCTTCCTCTTCTCATGGAATTATTTCTTCCTTGTCCACCCAGGAATGTCTTTCCTCCCTTCCATAAAACCAGGATTAACACCGCATGAAGCCATCAGCTTATGACTGTCTCCAGTCATAGAAGACAGGCATAAAGTGAATTCCAAATAAACACTGCAATTATCTTTAGATAAGAAACCTGTATCATACCACTAGGGAATATATTCTCATGATAGTCTTCATACTTTATAAATCAGTTAAGGTAATGCTAACTGTCAGAACAAACCAAACCTGGAAAGCTTAACACAGTAAGTTTCTTTTTTGCTCAAGTCTCACGTGGGTGTTCCTGACGAGTGGATGGTTTTCTGCCTCACAATCATCCAGAAACCATTTCAGTTACTTATTCCTGCCTAACATACCAGCCTAAAACATGCTGGATTAAAACAAAAATGTATTCACTACTTATCACCACTCTCATATGGCATCAGCAGGGGCGCTCGGTACTGGCTGCTGACGGAAAGCACAGCTGGGCTTGGCCTCAGGGCCTCCGTCCTCTTCCACACAGCCACTGGGGCCTTCTCGCCACATCGTGGTCTTAAGAGTAGTATTTCTTGCCTGGTGACTAGCTTCTAAGGGTACCACAGCTGCAACCTTCTTAAGGTTTAGCATGGTGTCCTGTGTCTGCATTCTCCCAGTTAAAGCAAGGTACAGGGCCAGCCCAGACTCAAGCAGGCTACGCAGGATGTAAACACTGGAAAGCATGGTTCACTGGGGCCACAAAGAAACAGACTACCACAAACACCCAGCTTCCTGCTACCCGTGGCCTCCCTATCCCTTACGTCCTCAAAGTCCTGCACTCAGCAGATAGATGAGGAAAATGAATGCATCTTAATCAACTTGACTGGAAATCACACACATCATTTCTTTCATTAGGGGGAGAACTAGTCACATAGCTCCCTAAAGTTGTGACAGTGACTGGAAGATATAATCCCTGACTGAGCAGCTGCTGGCCAATGATCAGAATAAAGGAAAGGAAGCACAAACATTTGGTGGACAGGCTGCAGCCTCAGCTAACTTTCCTCTTACCTCCCAGCAGATTAACATTTCCTTTTTAACCTTCAGGAAATCAATGGTCACATCTCAGGGGAGAGTACCTTTTGCAGGCATCCTCCCTCCAGTTATGTTTGGTTACCTCAGGCTGTTTTCAGTAACACAAGCTCACACTAACATTCACACACACAGATACTTTATACAACAGTTTTGACTAATCCCACCCACACTATATATTACCTTGGCTTCTAGGGCCCACACAAATATCCACACCTCCCATGAGCTCCAACTTACATTTCTAACTATATATCTCTACTTATATGTTCCACAAGAACATTGAACTTTCCATGTCAAAATTGAACTAAAGTATTATCAAGTCTACTCCTTTTACTGTATTCCCAATCTTAGTTAACAGCCTCCCACCAATGCCTAAACACCCAAGCCAAAACCACCCAGATTCATCCCCTCCTTCCCTTCCTCCACACAATGGAGTCACCACACACTCTGCCTGAAAATCTCCCTCAAATCTGTTTCCTCTCCATTCCTACTACCACTTTACTAGTTTCCGTCCTTCTTTCACCTGAACTACTAAAACAGCTCTTTTAATTGAATTCCTGACTTTAAAATACAAATTTCCAACTGCTGCAAAAATTATTAATATGTCCTCAAAGTATTTAATCATGTTATCCCTACACAAAATTATTTTGAACAACAGCTTCCTGGCCAATAAAATGCCAGACTTCTTAGTAGGGCATTTAAGACCCCTCACATCGTGACCTCCATCTTCACATCTTCTACTTGTTAGTCCCACCACCTCATCCAGGGTGTAGTCCTAAATACTCTCTGAACTTTAATGACTCTGTGCCTTCTTCATATATTTATATTCCATTCACATGTTTACTAAGAATGTTCTTTCCCTTCCCCCTTCTCTGACAACGTACTTACCCTTCAAAGCCGCTTTTTTTTTTTTTTTTTGAGACAGAGTCCCCCTCTGTTGCCCAGGCTACAGTGCCATGGCGTCAGCCTAGCTCACAGCAACCTCAAACTCCTGGGCTCAAGCGATCCTCCTGCCTCAGCCTCCCGAGTAGTTGGGACTACAGGCATGTGCCACCATGCCCGGCTAATTTTTTCTATATATATTTTAGCTGTCCAGCTAATTTCTTTCTATTTTTAGTAGAGACGGGGTCTCGCTCTTGCTCAGGCTGGTCTCCAACTCCTGAGCTCAAACGATCTGTCCGCCTTGGCCTCCCAGAGTGCTAGGATTACAGGCACAGCCCAAAGCCACTTTTAAATATCACTTTCTCAGTGACACCTTCCCCCAGGCAAAATTAACTGCTTACTCTTCAAGGACTACTACTGCTGATACCTCAAATACATTACTCATCACACTGAATTATGATTAGATGTTTATCAACTCTAGTTTTCTGTCTTATCCACTAGATTTTCAGTTCTTTGAGGGTGAACTCACGACCTTGAACCCATAATCTTGTGTCTCTACTGAGTCATCTGTATCTCCCCAATAACAGAATCCTTATGTGCTTTTTTAGATAGAACCGCACCTGAACAAACTAGCCATCTCATTTCCCAGTGACACATTTCAGGTAGCCACAGAATAGAATGGGATTCTCACACGCCTTTGCTCATTTCCATAAGAAAAGGATTACAGACTCAAGTCCCTAAAGTAGAACCTCAGTCCTCCAGCACAAACTTCAGCTGTGTTTTGCCTTTAGCTATACCATCAGTTGTTATCATTTTATATCAGTTTTTGTTATTCCTTAAATAATCTCATTAATAAAAGAGTCAAATCCAAATTTTACTGAAGAGGAATCGAGTGATCTATCAAAAAATAAGTAGGGAAGATCATGGATATAAGCTCCCAGTAAAAGGTCTGAAAGTCATAAGGAAAGCTGACTAGCAAATAAGGAGAGGAAAAATTGCTTCCATTATAGATTATTTCAAACACAGATTTAAAAATCCAAAATACATCTCCTAGTATGGATCATCAATCTCTTCAGATCAATCTCTTCAGTAGTGAGTTAAACTGTTTATAGAAGTAGATGAGGCTTCCCCAAAATGGGGGTTTTCAAATTGGATGAAGGCAATTCACAGTTGAAGCCAAACAATTATGGGTATTTCCAAAATAGCAGCTAATGGCAGTGCCCTCAATTTTGTTTTTTCTCTCAGCTTGTCTATACCAAAATGTGGTATCTGATTTATACAAACTGCATCTTTATTCTTTATATATTCTTGACATAGGCCAAAAGACACAAAACTGCCACTGAATTAACCAGTGGTGTTTTTTCTCCCATTGTTTTTAATATTAATATCCCCAGGACATTTTTTCATTACTTTTCTAGTTAGAACAGGTGGCCCTGATCATTACAGGCCCAGTGACAATTTATGAAGTTCAGCTAATTTTGTGGTGGACATTAATTAGACTCTGGACAAGGTTCCATTTTTTAAAATACTTTCTTTTTGATTTTAATCAAAGTCGTACATGTACATTGTTTGGAATATAACAGTTGTATAAGACTTGAGGAAAAAAAGCAATTCTGTGATCACCTTCCTGATCCACACACAACACTCCTGCCACACCCCATAAGCAAACACTTAACTGATCTTTTTGGTATTTACTTCCACATCTCTAAATAACATACTACTTGATTTTTCCATGTCAGGCATAATCAACTGACTTCCCAGCATGGAAGGTGAGAATTTAGCAATTACTTACATTCACACACCCCAATCCCAACTCCACTACAAACCCATTTCCGATACACCACACCCCAAAACCCCCAAAATAGTAATCTGTAATTTTTTTGGTTAGATTAATTTTCAGTTTTACATTATGACTATATAAATGCTTTGGACAACTGAGCCACGTAGCATACCATGATTGTTTCTTCTTTCCTGGGCTGCTTTTTGATTTGCCTTAATACTAATTATTATTTATGTCTAATGTACCCCCCAAAGTCTTCCATATCCGTGTAAATCTTGTCTTGATAAGTTCAAACACTTCAAGTTTTCTCTAAGTTTCATCTTCTTGAATCAGTGTCCCAGAGCTTTCTGATCTGCTCCAATCTAGATGAGTCAATCTCTAGAAAAATGTTGTTCAAAATATCTTTCTGTGATGGAAATGTTCTCTCTACTGTCTAATGCAGTAGCCACTAGCCACACATAACTATCAAGCACTTAAAATGCAGCTAGTATGACTGAGAGAATGAATTTTAAAATTGTATTAATTTTAATTTAAATAGCCACCTATAAAGCTAGTGGTTACAAGACACAGCAGTTCCACAACTCTGATATGTAGCTGTGATTTCGGATCTCCTTTCTCTCCTTAGTTTCCTGATCCCATATTTTTCTTTCTTGATTTACTTTCTTATTTTAATGGAGCACAAACTCTACTTGCTTCCTGGAAAAGGATACATGAGAAGTAAGTTGTTTTGAGACTGACCATCTAGAAATTTCCTTTACTCTCACATTTCATTGATAACTTGACTAGGCATAGAATACATTTATTTTCCCTTAGTATCTTATAGGCATTGTTCCACTTCTATTGTTCAGTGTTGCTGTTGAAAAATCTAATTTCCTGATCTATTATCTAAATCACTCCATCATGATTTCAAAACCTCCAAAATTTCACAATAGTCTATCTTGGTATAAGTCTATTTTAATTCATTGTGTTGGCTGCTCAATGGGCCCTTTTAATCTGGAAATACATGTTCTAATAGTTCTGAGAAATTTTCTTGAATTATTTCATTGGTGATCTCTTCCCCTCCAATTTCTGTTCTCTCCTTCTGAAACATCATTTAGATTATTCCTTTACTTTTATCTTCTCTTTCCCATATTCCATCATTTAATGTTTTTTGTTTTTACTCTCCTTTCTGATCAACTTCCTCAACTTTATCTTCCTTCTATTGAATTTTTAATTTCTAAGATCTCTATGAACATTCTTCTACGATATCTTGTTCTCAATTCATAAATGCAATGACTACTCTAAACTTTCCAAAAAATATTAAGGGCCATTGTCTTCTCCTCCAAATCTCTTCTATTCTTCATTGTTTTGACCTCCATCTTTCTTATCAGTGGGTTTCCTTAACTATGACTATCTGTTCATAGTTAAGAATGAGACATTAGAAAGCCAACTGGAAGCTCTGTGTGCGTAGTGGGATCACTTACAATGAACTTTACAGCAGGATGATCTATCTGGGGCCTTTCCCAGGGTAACCATTTATATCGGTATTTTTAGATTTTTTTTTCCTCTTGGCCTAGTCAAATTCCTCAAAGAATAACATTTTTGCTCATGTAACTATTAAAATAATTTTGAAATGCCATGTATTCACACATCTTTGGTGACATCTAAAATTTTCATCTAAGTTTCAATAATAAGAAAGGATGTGATTTCTGGCATATTGCCAATGTTGACTTTTTAAAAACTAGTTTAAAAATAATTTTAGACATACAGAAAAGTTACAAAAATATTGCCCTTCACTATAATGTTAACATCTCACATAGCCAAAGTATTACTATCAAAATCAGAAAATTAACAGATACTACTAGCTAAACTACAGACTACTCAAATTTCACCACTTTTTCCACTAATGCCCTTGTCTGTTTTGGAATCCAATCCAGGATTCCATACTGCATTTAATGTCTCCTTAAACTCTGGTCTTTGATTTGTTTTGTTTTGTTTTTAAGGGACAGGGTCTCCAGGCTGGAGCGCAGTCTAGTGGCACAATTATAGTTAACTGTAACCTCGAACTCCTGGGCTCAAGCAATCCTCCCACCTCAGCCTTCCCAGTAGCTAGGAATACAGGCGCTCACCACCACACCCGGCTAATTTTTTAACTTTCTGTAGATACGGGGTCTCACTATTTTGCCCAGGCTGATCTCAAACTCCTGGCCTCAAATAATCCTCCTGCCTCGGCCTCCCAAAGGGCTGGGATTATAGGTGTGAGCCACCCTGCCCAGCCAGTGATGTTGATGTGTCTTGTTTTTCTTTTTTTTTTTTTTTTTTGGAAACAAGGTCTCACTCTATTACCTGGGCTAGAGCACAGTGGTGTCATCATAGCACACTGCAACATCAGACTCGTAGACTCAAGCAATCCTCCTGCCTCAGCCTCCCAAGTAGCTGGAACTACAAGTGCATGCCACCACATCCAGTTCAGATATGTCTTATTTCTGGTGACATTAACCATGATCTATTGGTTAACGTGGTATCTGCCAAGTTTGTCTATGTAAGTTTATTATTTTTCCCTTTGCAATTAATTAACAATATTGACTTAAGGAAAAATAAAATGATTAAATCATTCGTTTAAATGTGTCAAATAGACTCTATCATAAAAACTACAATGTGATAACTGTCACTAGTCATTAAACAAGCCATTCCTTAACTACTGAATAAACTCCCTATAACTAAAATGACCCTTTAAAAGAAAACCGTAAAACTTGTAATGGATCTACACAGAGAAAGGAAAAGTCATTGTCCCTCAATACTGTCTAAATATAATTTTGTAGGTATCTGGAGAAGATATGAAGTCAAAGAGTAAACATATATTGTAGCTTCCTAGAGTGTAAACTTCACCAATATTTTGCAGTGAGAATGTTTTAAAAAATCCTCTAGTGTTCTGTAGCACAATAGGGCAACTACAGCTAATAATTTATTATATATCCAAAATCACTAGAGGAATGGAATTGAAATGTTTCCAATACAAAGAATACAAAGAAATGATAAATGTTGGAGGTGATGGATATACCAATTACTCTGATTTGATCATTACACATTGTATGCTTGTATCACAATGTCACAGGAACTCCATAAATATGTACAACTACTACATATTCACAAAAATAATGAAAGGATGATTAAGATAAAACCTTAAATTAGTCTATATCTATTTTTTTTTCAACAATCACTACTTGATTTGAGAACCTGATTTGAAATGTAGAGAATATAAAGTTCTGTTGCTCTTCACCTGGGAACAATTTCTTCTTGAGATGGGGGAAGTGTGTCTTCTTAACAGGATATTCTAACAGGTGAAAATGCTGAAACTTGGAAGATGTTAACTAATATATTTACCTCTAAAAAGGAAGTATTGTCAGATATCTTTCCTTGGTAAACTACTACTTGAGAGCAGTCTGCTTCTTGTTTAAAAAACAAAAGAGGCACTTTGGGAGGCCAGACTAGCAGGATCACTTGAGGCCAGTAGTTTGAGACCACCCTGGGCAACCAAGCAAAATCCCATCTCTACAAAATTTTTTTTTTTTAAATTAGCTGGGTGTGGTGGTGCACACCTGTAGTCCCAGCTACTTAGGAGGCTGAGGCAGGCGGATTGCTTGAGCCCAGGAGTTCAAGGTTACAACAGAGAGCTATCATCATGCCACTGCACTCCAGCAGCTCTAAGCAAGAGAGACCCTGTCTCTAAAACAAACAAAAAGAAAAATTATAATTATACTCCATTTGTGAGCCCCAAAATTGACTGAAAACAAAATGACTATGATATATTCCTCTGATATTTTTACAATCTACTAACAAAACATTAAAGATTGAAATCCTTACAATAATGAAGAGCTGGTTGAATAATTTTGAACAAAAGAGAAAGGAAATCATTAACTTCCTGTCTACCAAAACTGTATGGAAATTCCACATTTTTAAATTTGGAATAACAATTCTTACAATAAAGGAATTAGAAAGTAAATTATATGCTAGGTACAGTTTCCAAATATGTTTGCAAAAGCAACGCCAAAGAACTCAAAAACCCACCACAAGCAATTATTATTTCTTATAGTCTAGTTTCCATTTTTATGTATTCATTTTCCTGTTTCCTTCATGTGTTGCAACCAATATTTAAAGGAGAGATGCAATGCTTTCCCTTACTAATGCTAAGAAAAATGGTGTCAATAAGGATGTAGATTTTTCTAACTTAGGAAATGCTCTCTGTTCCCAGAAACTACTTTAACTCTACTTTTTTCTTTATTTCAATAGATTTAGGGGGTAAAAGTGTTTTTTTGTTACATGGATGAATTGTACAGTGGTGAAGTCAGGGCTTTTAGTGTACCTGTCATCCAAACAGTATACACTGTACCCGACAGGTAATATTAGATTCCTCACCCTCCTCCCATCCACTCCGCTTTCAAGTCTCCAAAGCCCCTTATACCATTCTTGTGACCATGGTCATTCTGTGTGACCATGTATACCCATAGTTTAGCTCTCACTCATAAGCAAGAACATGTAGTATCTGTTTTCCCCTTCCTGAGATACTTCACTAAGGATAATGGCTTCCAGTTCCATTCAAGTTGCTGCAAAAGACATTATTTCATTCTTTCTTATGGCTGAGTAGTACTCCATGGTATATATATACTACATATTCTTTATTCACCCATCAGTTGATGGACACTTAATTCCATATCTTTGCAATTGTGAATTTCGCTGCAATAAACGTACACGTACATGTGTCTTTTTGATATAATGATTTCTTTTGCTTTGGGTAGACACCCAGTGGTGGGATTGCTGGATTAAATGGTAGGTCTACTTTTAGTCCTGTAAGAAATCTCCACACTGTTTTCCATAGAGGCGGTACTAATTTACATTCCCAACAGTACATAAGCATTCCCTTTTCACCGCATTCATGCCAATATCACTTGTTCTCTGACTTTTTAATAATGGTCATTCTAACAGGCATAAGGTGGTATTTTATTGTGGTTTTAAATTTGCATTTCCCTGACGAATAGTGATGTTTAGCATTTTTTCATGTTTTTTGGCTATTTGTATATCTTCCTTTGAATATCTTCCTTTGAAAAATATCTGTTTATGTCTCTTGCCCACTTTTTAATGAGGTTGTTTTTTTCTTGCTGATTTGAATTCTTTGTAGATTATAGATATTAGTCCTTTGTTGGATGCACAGTTTGCAAGTATTTTCTCCCATTCTATAGGTTGTCTATTTGCTCTGTTGATTATTTCTTTTGCTATGCAGAAACTTTTTAATGTAATTAAGTCCCATTTATTTATCTTTGTGTTGTATTTGCTTTTGGGGTCTTACTCATAAATTCTTTGCCTAGGCCAATGTCCAGTGTGTTTTTCCTAAGCTCTCTTCTAGAATTTTTATGGTATCAGGTCTTACATTTAAATCTTCAATCCACCTTGAGTTTATTTTTGTGCATGGTGAGAGATAGGGATCCAGTTTCATTCTTCTGCATGTGGCTCTATAATTTTCCCAGCACCATTTATTGGATAGGGCGTCCTTTCCCCAGGGTATGTTTTCACCTGCTTTGTCAAAGATCAGTTGGTTATAGGTGTATGGTTTTATTTCTGGGTTCTCTATTCTGTTCCACTGATCTATGTGTCCACTTTTATACCACTACTATGTTGTTTTGGTTACTATTGCCTTGTACTATAATCTGAAGTCGGGTGATGTAATGCCTCCAGATTTCTTCTTTTTGCTTAAGATTGTTTTGTCTATTCAATCTCTTCTTTGATTTCATATGAAAATTAGGATTGTTCTTTCTAATTCTGTGGAAAATGACAGTGCTATTCACTTCTTTTTTATTAATCAACTCTTACTGGTTTGAGGTAATTCTAAATTAAATTCCTAGTTGCTTTGTAGGCACGACTTTTATTATAAATAGATAACTTTTAAACATTTAGAATATTAATTTACAAAGTATACTACATACAGATATAATTTGAAATTACATTAAGAGGTTGACTAAAAGAACAGATTGTGGCCAGGCGAGGTGGCTCACGCCTGTAATCCTAGCACTCTGGGAGGCCGAGGCAGGCAGATCATTTGAGCTCAGGAGTTCGAGACCAGCCTGAGCAAGAGCGAGACCCCATCTCTACTAAAAATAGAAAGAAATTATATGGACAGCTAAAAATATACACAGAAAAAATTAGCCGGGCATGGTGGCGCATGCCTGTAGTCCCAGCTACTCAGGAGGCTGAGGCAGGAGGATTGCTTGAGCCCAGGAGTTTGAGGTTGCTGTGAGCTAGACTGATGCCACAGCATGCTAGACCAGGCAACAGAGTGAGACTCTGTCTCAAAAAAAAAAAAAAAAGAAAAGACAAGTGAAAACCAAGGAGATTGTTACACAACTTACAAGTTAGCAATACAATAACCAAACCCAAAATCTCTTTGATACTAATCAAATCTACATGTTCTATCTTGATTTTGTTTTAAAGATAATTTCTGGGTTATACAGTAGAGTGAACAGTGGAGTTTTGAAACAATGAATAACGTGGCTGAATACATTGTTCCAATTATTTCATTAATAATTTCTTCAAGCTCAAAATCATCAACAGTCTTGGGGTGTGTAAACAAAAAAGTAAATAATTAAGGTACAGGTTAAGTATCCCATATCCAAAATACTTGGGACCAGAAGTGTTTTGGATTTCAAATTTTCTCAGACTTTGAAATATTTGTATTATCCTTATTGGTTAAGCATCCCTAACCTGAAAATCTAAAATCTGAAATGCTTCAATGAGCATTTCCTTTGAACATCATGTCAGCGCTCAAAAAGTATCAAATTCTGGTGCATTTTGGATTTTGATTTTTCAGATTCGGCATACTCAACACATATACTTTCAAATTTATGATGAATCCTTTCACTTTTCTGGACTTGTGAGAGGTGTGGTACTTGTTAAGTTATGAATCATTATGTTTTTCTTTGTTCCCCATCCCTCCCTAGAGCTTAATTTAAGCAAAGATTTGACTCATCATAACCAAAGACATTATGAGATGTGAACAGAAGATCTCAAGAATTATCCATTTCTGGAATGCAGTAACAATACCTTCAATCTCACTCTTATGTTCTTTTTCAAAAACATTTGATAAAAAAATCAGTTACATTAAGTGAGCAATTGCTGATTAAAGAAGTGAAAACTTATTTTACCAATAAGATAAATCAGAAACCCCAAGGAACTATTTCCTGAAGTCCTCCTTCAACTATAAAATAAACATTACTTTATTTGAAAAAAATTTTTTTACTTCATTGGAAAGACCAATTTGAAACATTTGGTATTTTTGGAGAGTTTTTGAAAAGTATAAAAGATCATATAAATACCAAGGACAAAAAATGAAATATAGGCCAAGCATGATGGGTCATGCCTGTAATCCCAACACCTTGGGAGGCTGAGGCAGGAGGACTGCTTAAGCCGAGGAGTTGGAGGTTATGATGAACTATGACTATGCCATGCACTCCAGCCTAAGGCAACAGAGCAAGACTCTGTCTCTAAAAAAAAAATGAAAAAAGCCAAAAAAAAAAAAAAATATACACACACACACACACACACACACACACACACACACACCTTAAAGGAATAAATTAGAGCTCATTACATGAAAATAACAGAATAGAAATACAAAAAAATGCCAAACATGTATCTTTATAACAGAACTATCTACCTAACCCAAAAATCAAATAACCAGACAATTGGTCTCACACAGTGATCTCTTTATTTCAGGCAAAAAAGAATTTATACAGTTTCTGGAATTACACTGTACTGTAACAGAATTTGACCTCATAAACAAAGTCTCCTTTTATATACCAAGGCTACTCTTATATCCTAATAATGGCCATTACTAAAAAGTCAAAAAACAATTGGTGTTGGTATGAATGCAGTGAAAAGGGAATGCTCATGCACTGTTGGTGAGAATGTAAGTTAGTACAGCCACTATGGAAAACAGTGTGGATATTCCCTATAGGACTAAAAGTAGACCTACCATTCAATCCAGCAATCCCACTACTGGGTACCTACCCAAAAGAAATCATTATATCAAAAAGACACATGTACTCATATCCCCATAAACCCATTTGCTATTTAATTTTTAAAAATTGTAAATAACAAAGAAATAATAAATGATTTCACAGGACTTTCATTCAGCTACAAATATGCTTAATAAAGATTTTATATTTTTGTTGCCAGTGCAGATTTTTCCTGAGAGAAATATATATTGAGTATATATGAGAAATATACTTATATTTATATATATAAAAAATACAAATACACCTATTTTATATATATAAAGTATATATATCAGAAATACTTCTATCACGGGTGTTTTAGTATTTGCTTTGGATAATTTCTCTAAAATATTTTAATTATGTTTAGGTTTCCTTTGTAGAAAAAAAACTTCCAGACTGAATTAAATGGCTACTGATTCAAAGGCTAGTATAAGCACGTCTAATTCCACTGTTATCTGGTAGATGACAGACAGAGCTTAAAAGGGAAAAGAAATAAAATATGTGGTAGAAAAGTATGGAAGGTGCGAAAGTGGTAGATACAGTAGCACCTGGAAGCCCCAGGACATACAACAGAGTTGGCTACCAGAACAAGCAAAAATACAGGCCAGGTGCCAGGGAAGAAGAAACCCACGATCACATAAAAAGAAGATGCGCACACTCCTGAAGTCAAATATTGATCAGAAATCCTAAAAGGAAAGCTATGCCTTTTAACTGTGTATCTTTCACAAAAAGCAAGCCCTCAATAAAAAGGTATAAGCTAATATGTGCCCCAAATGTCTATGAGCTAGTTTCAGGTAGGAAAATCCCCTGGAGCCAGTATAAGAAACAAAAAGCCTCCAATTCCCATGGGAATAATGTATAAAATAAAACCTATAGCGATTAATTCACACACCAACTCCAAAAATTAAAACATTTAAAAACAAAGTAATGTTTTTTGTGCAATGCAGCACTAAACTTCCACTGAAAGTTCTTTTTCTCTCCATGTATATCTTTCTAAAGTTACATAAATTATTGGTTCTATTTCAAATTTATATAAAAATAAAACAGCATATTGGAGACCCAAAGTATTTACCATAAAGCAAAACCATTTTAAACTATACATCACAGTTTTTTATTCTTAGGGAAAAAATGGCCTTCATTTTATTGACTATATGCACTAATTCTCATCACAAATGTGTATTAACTATGGCATCAAGGTACCAGTCACAACTGTTCTTCAAATCAGCAGTGAATCTGGTATGATCTTTAGACTGGATCTGACCAGTTTGGAAGATTTGAAATGGAAGTAAGAAAGAAACTAATGTGTACTCTCTGTGAAAGGTTTTTTGGTCAAGGTACAGAACAAGGCAGACTTTGTTCTTTGGTGGTAACAAGGTGTGGGGTTTATGTGCACAGAGAGTAAGTAGGTTAGATCTTCCTGGCTCCAGCAGCTCTAGGGAGTTGAATGAACAGGAAGACAGGGAAAGCAAGTCTGAAGTTCCACTAGTCTTTTAAGGGTAGGGCACAGCTAGCTATTAGGATCAGAAACCCAAACTTTAGACTAACACTTTCAAAGCTATTTGTATTTTCTAAATACATTAAAGTACTTTGTTTTTCTTGGTAATTGCCAGGTTGCTCTTTAATATGTCAGGCAGATTCAGCTGTGCTAAGCAGAAACAAACTGCATTTGGGCCACAGGTAGACCGGAGTTTTAGAAGGAGCAAGTAATAGTAACAGCAGCAGGAATCAAAGTAAACAACCACCTTTAAATAAAGGGAAAGAAGTGCGAGGACAAGGAGACAGACGAAGATAAGGTTCAAATACAACCCTCTCTCCACATATGTGGGTAAATCTTCCTCTGGATCAAATGTTTGCTTTTATTTTGTTTCAAAACACTTTCCTAAAAATCCTTTTTCATAGGATGGCAGAATCAAAGTACTCCCAAGAAATACTAAGTAGAATCACCTCAGTTTGTAGCCTGGAGATTAATTTAACAGAGATGTTGATATAATTGGGGATCTAAAATGGAGATTTCCATAACATGAAGTTTAAATAACTTTTAAAGACTCACCTGTAGGCTTAACTGAATAAAACCCAATGGCCTCTCCTTTCTTCCACAGAATCTTAGCATAATCAGTACTGCTATGACACAGGAATGGGATCTCATTTCTCTCCATTTCCTGTTTTCTATAAATAATTCGATTCAGAACATAAAGAACCACTCTCTCCCCAAGAGTGCTCACCTACAAAGAAAGTCAAACACCAGGCACAACAGTTATAACATGCATCAATTAGGAGATGCTATTTACCTTGCTCCCAGTTCCCATACCTCATAGTGGCATTCAAAGCACATTGAATACATTCAAAATAATTTGTAAACATTTTATTATCACAAAGAAGAGACTAATCATTCATACTGATTACAATCCATTTCCATGCATACATATTACGCATGGAATACTACTACTCAGCAAAACTGTAAACCAGGCAAAACAAGTTCCCAATGTACCAATCCTCCAGCATCTCTTTCAGCACTCGGTGTCTTCTTTCTGCTTCCAGCTGCTCAGATCCAGGGTCTCTGCAACCCTAACTGGAGCCCCCACTACATATACTGCTTAGTGTTATCCCCTGCAGACTTTAAAAACAATTACCTCATTTGATGAGGGAAGCCATAATTATGCTCTTGGGAAAGGAATCTGTCTCATCTTTTCCAGGTAAAATACTCATTTAACAGCCTTGTCTTTGCTGTCTAACTATAAGGAATATCCCTGCCTTGCACACTCCGCTCTCCCAGACCAGATGAGAGAGGACAGTGACATCAGGAAGTCTAGTGAAAACGTACTTGGGGCAATAATAGAATGGAAACAGAGGCTCACTTCCTATACACAGAGCTACATGGCCACACGGCTACGTGGTCACAAGGACCCCACCAACACCCCAACTTACTGACATCAAAGAGTAGGTTTTTACCCATAGATACCTTCCACTGCTTAAAAAAAGAGTTCTGTACATAAAGTCTATTTTCCCCCAAGTCACCTTAAAGGAAAACAAGTTCACCCTCTAATCAGTTGAGTAGAGAGAGAAAGGATTAACCATATACATGCACTACTCTCAAAAATATCCCTGGTAAAGGATATCCCATACAAAACACCACATAAAATGACAAAGAGCCCACTAGCACAACATTCCAAGGCAACTCATTCCTTTCCTTATACAGCTCTGACCAACAACAATTCTTCCTCATACTGAGCTGAAATCTATTTCCCAAAGACTATACTTTGATATTCTGCAGCCACACAGCCTACAAATAATCTGAAGATAGCCATGATCTTCCCCTAAATCTCACACCAAAGTTAAACAGAGAAACAATTCAAGGAAAAGGCTAATCTAATGCAATTTGGGGTACTCTTGCCCTTCCAGTCCTCTCCCTTGAAATTGCTTCTCTAACATCTCTCTTCATGTCTGGCACGTGGATATTATAAACATTGGAGGTACTGCTGAGACAATGGGGCTTTCTATATAAATTTCAGGTTTTTATTAGCTTTTTTTGTTAACCTTGGTTTTACTTCTAACAAAGCCCAACTCTTTTTCATATGTGCTGCCATTTCAGTTTAGTTTTCATCATGTACATGTACAGTTACTTTTTTTGAACTTATAAGTATTACTTTACATTTCTCCCTATTTATCATGTTAGATTCTTCTCTTTGTTTCTTAATTCTGCCTTTCAAAGATTAGTTCCTGCATTCAGCACTATGACATGCAGAAGTGATAAGCATGCCGTCTACATCTTCTTTAAGTAACTGATAAAATGATGACTAGGACAGAAAAAAGGACAGTTTTGCAGCACGCTATTGAGGACCTCCCTTCCACATAACTGAGCTCTAGGGTTTAGGCACAGGGTTATGGTCTTTATCTCATTTAATTTTCACAACTATATGAGACAGCGGGAATTAAGGTTTACAAAAATATAGTGACTTGCTCAAAGTCATGGGTTTGTTAAGTAGAAGAACTATTACTCCTTCCTGTAACTTCACCAATCAATTTTTCCTTATTAGCCAGGATCTGACCAGAATAGCTGTCCCCTTTTACTGATTTCTCTACTCTCAAAAGGTGATGTTGTTACAAAGGTAATTAAGGCTGAAGGAATCCAAATAGTTAGTCTTATTTTTGGTTTTGACTCCTCCTCCCTTCCCATATCTGGAGGTTTCATAGTTTCTTCACTTGAGTAGAAGCTACAATATAGTTATACTACCATAATGAGATGTCTTTTTTCTCTATCCTTTAACCTTCACATCCAAATGTCCCCTGTAATGTGCCAAACCTCAGTCATGTTTAAACACCTCAGGGTGTTTATTTTCTTGGCATATATGCTTCCTTTCACTAACAGAACTGTTCCTGAGAACAAGTTATACTCCTTTATTCCTATGTAGTACTCCAATTTTATAGCTTTATGCAAGTTTTTAATTCCCTTCTCCCCTTTACTGTTTCTTCAAAGTTCTTTATCAGACTGGCAGATAGCCAGGTGTACACATTTCTCCTAGTCTTTGTGAGGTGGGCCTATCACTCTAGAACCTCAAGGCACATTCAAGAATTAATGCAACATACAGAAGTAAAAATAGTAAATGTATTATTCTCATATTTTCCTATGTCTTCCAAAGTTCCAAATTAAAAGGGAAGAAATGAACACACCCCAGTAACCTACAAGCTTTTCATTTTCCTATCCTGGATTTCAAAGTTTCTTGACATACTTTCCTTGTTTCTTCTGATTGGTTCAACTGCCCACAAAAATGCACCTTGTAAATTTGGCAAGTTTTTACAGATTTAGCCCATCCTAGAAGCATTCTAAGGAAGAATATCAAGATACATATATATTTCTGTTAACTCCGTTCCCTCATCAAGAGTCTCTTCCTCTTAGGATTAATTAACAAGGATCCCTACACCTATTAATGAATAGTAGTGCTTCTCCAAAAAGTTAGTATTCTCCTTAAGTCTAATGTAACTCCAGCAAGTCAAAGTTTCCTATCCCTCCACTTATATTGTAAATCATACTCTTCCAGCCATCAAAGATATCATCACTTTTTTATTCTGCCCTGTCTCTTCAAATGTCTTACATCTTGGTTTCTGTGGATGTTCCCTCCATCCTGTCCTATTTATCCTCTAATAACCAGAGCACCAGAGATGTCTCAAAGTCTCTCACCTCTAGCATGAAAACCAGCTTCCCTCCTGTAATACTCCTTAGTCAGCTGGCTTCTACTATAACCCTGCAGAGGCTGGAAGCTTGCTCTCTGCTGAACCTGGTTACTGCACTGTTCCCAACACTGTGTAGACCACCCATGGAGGCCCTACTGATAAACAAGTTTCCGGATCAGTCTCTCCTAGAGACAGAGAAGCTAAGCAATCACACTAAGAGAACTAGCTTTTCCTTTATCAAGTATAAAAATCAGAAGCTGAAGTGGATAAAGGTAGCCATAGCTCAACTAATCCATAGGTATTCATTCTTCTTCACCCAATTCTCAGATACTGTTAGAATCACATAAAATAGAGGAAGCCCAACCTGAGTACCAGTTTCATCACAAGAATGAAAGTCTAGGGGGTTAATATAACCTCATTATATTAAAACAGGGAAGAACTCAATGACTTCAAAAACTATCACCGATTATAGAAAACATTGTGAAATGCCTTCATAAGATACACTTTCAAAATTACAGGATCTTGTTACCTGCTTAAGCCCCTCTCTAGAAGGGACAGATGTTTTCACAATATCATCAATAGCCCACCACTGATCAGCAAGGTAAAGTGCCACAGCTAAAACAGAATAAATAATCATTAATATTTACATTTTAAGGTATACAGTATTACTATTTGGTAAGGTTTATATAGACACTCTTCAATACACCACCCATACTTTATAAATACAATGTGGCCTCATCTATACTACTTTGATTTCATTTCATCCATTAAACATTTAATTATAAGCAATTGAGAATTACATTTTCCTAAAATTACAATTTGAAACAAGTTTTTTAAAAAACAAATTCCTTCATACAGCAATCTTTTTAATAAATTTCTAACAGCTTGGAGAAAAATTCCTCAATTTATAAAAAATTAACCAAAAAGAGACCTGTCAGTGAATCCTCAGGAGCAAAAAGAGCAAGAATTTTCTGGGTCTGATCTCCACCATAAAGAGGTACAAAGCCTACATTTGATAGGCTAATAGGAATCTGAAATGACAATTAAAGATTAGTGAAAAGTCTGTTAAGAAAATACATGACAAAAACGCCCAATTTTTTACCAAAGTATTAAACTTTTCCTATTAATACATTAATTTTAGTTACATAGCTTCATTTCATAGGAAATGGTATCTCTAGTTTCTTTAAAAAAAAAAAGAGAGAGAGTTAATCAGGTATTTCCCTTTTGGAAGAATTTTATTGTCTTAAGGAAAAAATGAAAATTTATTTCAATAAATATTACTGGGTTCTAGCCACACATCTGAATAAAAACAAACGCCATGATATGATCCATAAGGCCACAAAAAACTATACCTTATCATCAGTTCTTTAGCCTACTTGAGGGGAACACATTCCATTTTCCAGGAAAAGAAAGCAGTTAGGTTAATTTATTTTTCCAGTGAGATAAGTGTTATTAACACACTTTAACATTTTTCTTCCTTCGTTAATCCAACACTAATTCCCCACTTAGAGACTACAGTACAATTCAGAGAATTATAAAATATTGGTGCTGGAGAAGACATTAAAAAAAAAAAAAATCTTTAAATCATCATCATTTCCAGAAGAAAAATCTGAGGCCTAGAGAGGTTGAGGAATATGCTCACCTCAGTTCATAGCAGACCTCTAACGATTCCAAGTCTAATGGTCTTCCTATCACAAAGTATCACGGCTTACTGACCAGAAAATTTGATTTTACTATTTTAGGAAGAGGAAGGAAAGATTCATGACACAAAAATGTATAATTTCATGTTTTGCTGCTATTTTTAAGTAAAAAAAAAAATTCTAATCACACAAATTCCAAAATCTAAATTAAATCTGAGGCTGGGCGCAGTGGCTAACTCCTGTAATCCTAGCACTCTGGGAGGCCGAGGTGGGAGGATCGCTTGAGGTCAGGAGTTTGAGACCGGCCTGAGCAAGAGTGAGACCCCGTCTCTACTAAAAATAGAAAGAAATTAGTTGGACAACTAAAAACATATATAAGAAAAATTAGCCAGGCATGGTGGCGCATTCCTGTGGTCCCAGCTACTCAGGAGGCTGAGGCAGGAAGATTGCTTGAGCCCAGGAGTTTGAGGTTGCTGTGAGCTAGGCTGACGCCACGGCACTCTAGCCAGGGCAACAGAGAAAGACTCTGTCTCAAAAAAAAAAAAAAAAAAACCAAAAATATAAAAATTAATTAATTAATTAAATCTGAGTTAGTGCAAATAATAAACAGTCCAGCAAAGCTGAAGAACTTCTCACATATAAATTGTAAAGGAACAAAGACAAATACTAAGCAATAACCCATGGAGTTTGTCTTTGTAGAACTGATCATGCTACTCTATGAATCAACCAATATTTACTCATTTTACTGAACAGATTTCTGACAAAAATTTCAAAAGTGAATGGTTAACACTTAAAGATGAATAAAAGGATATTGATTCCATGTATACACTGGACTGAAAAGATTGATAAACATCACTGCAGAACACCTTACCGTAATATTGAGAAGAGAAAAACACTCTGGATTGTCAGGGTCCCCACACCTTAAATCTGCCATGTAATCTTCAGCAGAGTTTTCCAGGTCCTCATGACTGCAATTATCCAGCATATCCACAGGGAATGCCATCCTCTTTAACAAACAACATGGAAAAAACATTTCAGAATATGAAATGCCATCTTCCTTTACTCATAGAAAAAAAATTTTATTGTAATATTGCCATATTTTATTGTAACAAGACTTTTCTATTTCACTACGTATGCCATGACAGACTACAACTTGAGACTGCTGATTCAATCATGTATGTCAGAAAGAAAACTTTTAAACATAATTCATTTGTATTAAAAAAATAGGCAATAGAGGCCAAGAGTAGTGGCTCACGCCTGTGATCCCAGCACTTTGGGAGGCCAAGGCAGGAGGCTTGCTTGAGGCAAGGAGTTCAAGATCAGCCTGGGCAACAAGACCCAGTCTCTACAAAAAATTAAAAAAAAAAATTAGCTGGGCCTGGTGGTATTTATGTGCCTATAGTTCCAGCTACTCAGGAGGCTGATGCAGTAGAATTGCTTGAGCCTAGGAATTTGAGATTGCAATAAGCTATGATCAGGCTACTGCACTCTAGCCCAGGCAACAGAGCAAGACTCTGTCCCCCAAAAAATAAATAAATAAAAAGCAGACAATGAAACAGTAATAGATACTTCCTTAAATGATAAAAATAAATATATTTATACAGATATAGGACATACCTATATGCACATAGACACAAAAAATATACCCTCATAAACCACTTAACATAAAAGTCACTGTATAAGCACACAAGGGAATTTTCTGTCATGATGAAAATCTTCTAAAATTGGATGGTAGTAATGGCTGCACAACCCTATAAATTTACTTAAAAAAGAATCAACCCTATAAATTTACTGAGAAAAAAAGTCACTGAATTGTGGAGTTTCAATGGGTTCAGTGTTACAGTATGTAAATTATATTTCATAAACATATAGCTGTTTAAAAAACCAAAGTCAAGTACTTTAATGGGGCAACACCAAAGGCTTTCCCACTAAAGTCAAGAAAAATAAGGACTCCACTAGTATATAACATCATGTAGGCAACAGTCTATGCAATTAGACAAGAGAAAGCAATTAGAGGTATAAAAATTGTAATTGGAGGCAGGATGGGAGGGAGAAACTATTCCTATCTACTATTAATATTTTCAAATAATATACTTAATTAAAAACCCCAAAAGAATCCATGGAAAAACTATTAATATTCCAAATAATAAGAAAATTTAGGCCCGGGCGCAGTGGCTCACACTTGTAATCCCAGCACTCTGGGAGGCCGAGGCGGGTGGATTGCTTGAGCTCAGGAGTTCGAGACCAGCCTGAGCAAGAGTGAGACCCCGTCTCTACTAAAAATAGAAAGAAATTATCTGGCCAACTAAAATATATATATATAAAAAAAAAAATTAGCCAGGCATGGTGGCGCATGCCTGTAGTCCCAGCTACTGGGGAGGCTGAGGCAGTAGGATCGCTTAAGCCCAGGAGTTTGAGGTTGCTGTGAGCTAGGCTGACGCCACGGCACTCACTCTAGCCCGGGCAACAAAGCAAGACTCTGTCTCAAAAAAAAAAAAAAAAAAAAGAAAGAAAGAAAATTTAGTAAAATAGGAGAATATAAAATTAGCATACAGAAATCAAGTCTTCGTATATACAATAATAACAGCAAGAGGAAATAAGGAATGGGGAAAAAGTAAAAATAGAAAAGAAGACCTCATTTACAACAGCAAAAACCAAAATAGGCTTAAATTTAACAACAAAAGCTGTAAAAACCTCCATGAGGAAAACTATAAAACATTCCTGAAAGAAGTGAAATAAACAGCAGGAAAGACAAATCATGTTCTTGGAAAAGAAGCTTCAACATCATAATGTAATCCCAATGAAAATACCTTTAAAGTTTTATTTTTTCCTGAAGGAAGACAAGTTGATTATAAAGTCAATTTGAAAGAACAGACTAGGAAAAATAGCTAGAAAAACCTTAAAAACGATTGAGGGAAAGTGCTAGCCCTGTCAGAGATTTAAAAACATCTTAGAAAACTTCTGTAATTAAAACAACATGATACAGACAGATGAACAGAACAAGATATAAAAATACATACTAATGCCTATGGAAACTGAGTATAGGATAAAGGAGATCTCTCAGTCAGTGAGAAAAAGACTTTTTTGATAGTATTGTTTCACTGGTCTGTATTGTGTTTAAATGAGACATTCATTTTGTTCATTTTTGAACTTCTTATATCTGAAATCATTATGTTCTCCACTGTGTTAACTCTTTTCACTCAACAGTATTTCTGGCCAGGCGCAGTGGCTCAAGCCTGTAATCCTAGCACTCTGGGAGGCCGAGGTGGGAGGATCACTCGAGGTCAGGAATTCAAGATCAGCCTGAGCAAGAGCAAGACCCTGTCTCTACTAAAAATAGAAAGAAATTATCTGGACAACTAAAAATATATAGAAAAAATTAGCCAGGCATGGTGGCACGTTCCTGTAGTCTCAGCTATTCAGGAGGCTGAGGCAGTAGGATTGCTTGAGCCCAGGAGTTTGAGGTTGCTGTAAGCTAGGGTGACACCATGGCACTCTAGCCCAGGGAACAGAGCGAGACTCTGTCTCAAAAAAAAAGAAAAAAAAAAACATTATTTCTGCAAGAAACATGGGTGCTATTGCATTTATCAGTTAATTTGTTACTTTTTATTGCTATATAGTAGTCCTTCATATACAAATACAATTTATTTACCCATTCTGCTGCTGGACATTTAAGCTGCTTCCAACATTTGGCAATTATGAATAAAGCTGCTTATGAGCATTCCTGCATGGGTCTTTTGGTGGACATACGCACTCACTTTTATTAGCCTGTATACCCAGACTAACCAATATTACTAACAGTGAGACAAGAAAATCGCATCCTGATGTGATGCAACAAGAAAACTGGACCCAAATCTAACCAAGCCATTAGAGAAGTATGCTAAACGACGCTTTAAGTATGTAGCCAGCTAAATTTAGAATAACTAAATTTCTTCAACAAATA
The DNA here is from genome assembly GCF_020740605.2 of Lemur catta. Lineage (NCBI taxonomy): Eukaryota > Metazoa > Chordata > Mammalia > Primates > Lemuridae > Lemur > Lemur catta. Next base: position 47,434,237 of record NC_059139.1, read on the forward strand.
TATGGCATGGAGCTTAAAGAAAAAAGGTAGGGTGGAAAGTAATATAAATTAAAAGTAACTTAAGAGACATATCAATCAAATGCATTGTGGAGAGTATATCACTTAGTTTATTCTTGAAAGTTTTCCATGATAAAAAGTTAAATAAAAAGTAACTTATGATCTATGTCAAATACTGAACTACTACTTCTTAAAGGGGGTATAAACAAAGCTAGTAAAGTTGCCTATTTCATATTTACCCAAAACAAAAACTGCAAACCCCACTTCCTGCAATTGTCAATAACCTCTTCAGTTTTGCTTTAAAACAATTATAAAAGGAGAAGCTGAAGGAAACTAACTAATCAACTAAAAGTTATTAATAGTTTCTTCTTGAAATAACCTTCAAACCCATTTTATCGCAACAAGTGTTAGAAGGCAAGTAACTGAAAATCTAATGGAAATATGAGATTAATACATTTAAAAAAAGGAGACACATATACAGTAAGTTATATATAATTGAATACGTTTTTCTGAATTTTGAAGACATGATCATGATGATGAGAGGAACGATTTTTTATCATAATTGGAAATCCTCTGGTCCTAGTTTTTTTCCTTTTTTTAGTAAAATCTTCCTTTGTGCATGTTTTTTAATCTCATCTTTATTCTAGTCCATCTTTATTACATCTTTTTCAACATGGGAAATTGGGAAAAGGAAAAGTTCTCTAGGGAGCCTTTTTAGAAACTAGAAAGTAAAGCTCTTGTAGAGAGAAGACCTGCTCCTCTGAGGTTGGTAGGCATTTTTTGGAACTCTTTGTTGGGAGAACTAGGGGAAAGTAAGCAAACTACCTCCAGGGGGTCCTTGGCCAAGGATCTGTCCCACAGACTGCATAGACAGCTTGGCCCTAGAGTCCTTACGAGGAGAAGTATGTCTTCCCCTTATGATGGTAGTCCATGGATCTACATGGGTTGGGAGAATCACTTTTTCTTTGTCAGTCTAGGGACTTTACCTGGTTTTGTTTTGTTTTTTAATTTAATCTGTACCCCTGTTAGCATAAAACTGTAAGTCAGGGTTTCACAGCTAGGCTCTGTACCAGAATGACTTGAGGCAGTTTTCCTAAGGACTTTAAAACTTGATGTACACAAAGTTGGAAATCTAATTCTTTATGTATATTTTTTAATCAAATTGATTTTTTAAAATCACAACCTAGAAATAGAACACACAAATTCAGTTCAGCTGTTAGTAAATGCATATGTCTAAATAAAAGGGAAAGCCAAGAAGAATTTATCAAATGATTTAAGAGCAATGCCACAAGATTTCCAGACAATTTAAAAAAAGAAGGAAAAAAAACCTACAAGTTTTAAGAGACATCGATCAGAAGCTTATGTAAATAAGATTTTATAGTTAGAAAAGGACCACAAAACAAAACACTAGCTCTATTGTGAAGGAAGTTTCTTTGGGCAAATCTTTGTATCTCTACCATGAATTCAATTGGTAAAAGTAAACTAGGAAATATAACATTATGTTCTACAGTCTGATCTAACAATTTCAATTAAAATTAAGATTTTAGATGAAACTATAAACACAAAACAAATGGTCAATAGTGGATGAAAGAAGCATAATTAGGATACTAGTTAGAAGAACATATTAACTGTTTTACTTCTTATATACACAAGACCCTAAGGATCAAATATCAAATATCCAAAGATCTGTATCAAAGACACAAATATCAAAGTAAAGCATTAAATGACATTTAAATACACCATATCATTGACAAGATAAAGCTCAAGAGGATTAATATCACACTATTCACTTTAAAGCAATTCAAAAGATTCATTTGAATATTCGCTACCAAAACAAGGTATATACAAAGCACTTTTAAAAGTTTCATTAGCTAAGATTAATCATAACTTGTAGGATAAAATGTAAATTAATATTTGAAGACTGCTGCCAAAAACTTTGTCTTTAAAAGCATAGCTGATTACAACCACATAAAAATAATATGGCACTCTAGACAAAGAATACAATATAACATATTAAAACAAAGAGTTTGATATAACAGCAAGTTTATGGGTGATTTTTTTCATCTATTGTTATTGATATTATGGTTCTTAAAATATTTAAAATGCTAATGTCACGTTTAAAATTCTAAACATGCATTTTTTAGTTTTATTATTGAAAAAGAGAAAATTCTATTAAATATGCAAACTAGGTCATCTGAATAACAAACCCATTGGCATAACACAGAATCAGAGAACTTCAGGGTAGTAAGCAATCTTAGAGGTCTTGGTTTCTCTCATCTAATATCCTTTAGATAAGAGTCATGTATAGGCCCACCCTGCTAGTTCATGGCAGAGGTTGAGACCGGAACATAGGTCAGGTCTTCCTGGTCCCACTGATCTTTCCTCTATCCTAGCACTGCCCAAACATCTATAATTTGCATACCACCATCAACATTTTTCTGTGTGTCAAGTGTCTATTAATATTTTCTCAACTCACTTTTTAAAAAATCTATACATACACTACCTCGTCCCATTCCTGCCCCTCTTTTTATAATGGTAGTAAAATATACATAATGAAATTTACTATTTTAACCATTTTTAAGTGTACAATTCAGTGGCAGTAAGTACATTCATAATGTTGTACAACCATCACCACTATCCATTTCCAGAACTTCTTCATCACCCTAAACAGAAAGTCTGTACCCATTAAATAATAACTCCCCATTCCTCCCTGCCTCCAGCCCCTGGTAACCTGATTTATTTTCTGTCTCTATGAATCTGACTATTCCAGGAAGCTTATAAGTAGAATTGTACAATAATTGTCCTTTTGTGTCTAGCTTATTTCACTTTGTATAGTGGTCTCAAGGTTCATACACGTAGTGAATCTCAACTCATTCTTTTTTAGAAACATCTTATTCACCCTAAACTATTAAGACCTATAAAACCACCAATTTGATATATTAGATTATACATTTCCTAATCAGCATTAAAATTCCTATCATAAATTTAAACATCCACCTGAATACCATCTAAAAATGTCTCCTAAGTCACTGGTAGCATGTTGACACACATCAGAAAGCACTACATTCTATGTATGGGGTTGCTTGTCACAAGAAGGCACTACTACAGATCTAAGGCAAGCAGAACGTGACTAAAGTGTGAAAACAGAAATTCATTATCCTTCATTCGCAAACCTTTTTAGACTGAGGTTTTTAAATTGAAAAATAATAGTTTCTGAGCTTATTTTTCTTACTGCCAAAGAATATTCTTTTATTTATATTCAAAATTTTATTTAAATACAAAACAACCCTGTTTCCCTAACTCTGACAATCTAGATACAGAGTTAGGAATTTGCATACAGAAGAATACTAAGGGAAAAACCCCTTAGTTAGAAGTCATGATTTCTGAATATAGTTTAAAAATAACTGTATCCCCCCAATTTTTTAATATGGAAAAAACTGGAAAAGATTTCCCTAATTCCAAAGGCCTGGACATACACACACATACACCCCTTCTAAAATATGTCTGTGTTTTGCAAATCTGTCCTTAAATCCATTACTTTCATTACCAGTCACTTTCAATGTGAAATTTTATTAGAATTTAAAGGAAGATGAAAGAACTAGAAATTATTACAAATCAGTAACAGCAGCAGGTAACATTTACTGAGAAGTGTCCATATACCAGGCTTTAAAGAGACTATCACATTTAATATATATAACAAGGTACTCCTAAACTTTCGTATTTAAGACATTTGACTAACATCACACCACTAGTGGGGCTAGAAGAATATAAATCCAGGCAATCAGATACACCTTCCAATATAACCATTTGTATTCAATATGCAAATTCAAATATCATAGTATTTGTCATGGTTATACAAAATGTCCTTTTGTAAAATACTATAATTACATTATTAAATATTCTATCACACATCGTACCAGAAAGAGCACTGGTATTGGAATTCTATGACCTTGGTTCCAGGGTCAGCTCTGCCACTAACTAGTTTTATGACCATAGGCAAGTTACTTACCCTCTTTAGGTCTCTGAATTCTCATTGGTAATGTGATGCAACTGGACAGGATAATCCTAAAGACCTTTTCACCTCTAAATGCTTATAATTGTTTTTTAAAATATTGGTTAATTTAAGACTATGTAAATTACTGGCTTTACTGTGGTTCTGCTACAGTTTAAAGAGGCAGGGGAAGGATGGTAAGGTTTGGAGAGAAATATATTGTTATGATAAATCCCTTGCTTCTCCCTCTTTTTTGTTGTTTTCAAGCTTCTATTCCATGTTACATAACTGTAAAGCTGTCAGATCAAATTCTGTCAAGTACTTTATGCTCTGCCCATGAGATAAACCAAAAGGCCTAACTAGATTCTACATGAATGAGAAAGCTTAATGTAGCCTTAAGCAAACTAACTCATCAAAAAAAATTGACGCAGAATGGACAATGAAGTGTAAAAAGTGTCCAAATTAATTTATAAATTAAGCAAATGGTATGCTCATTAATCCTGGCTAACCTGTATAAAAACATAATACTAAGACCTCTTACATAAGAGCTCTAAGATGCCCACCAGCATCAGCTACATTGTATGTATCTTTTAATAACATCATCACTTGCCCTCCCCCCCGAAAAACCATATCACCGTTTGAAAGAATGAATACTCTTAACAAGAAAAATATAAAAAGATAAATTTCTATTATTGTGACTTTTCCCTATTTATTGTTAACTACTGGATGTCAACTATACTCTAAAAAGAGAAGAACATAATCTACATGCTCAGTTCCTAAATTATTTCATGATTCTTGTAAGTTATTGCTATTGTTTGAGGGCTTTAGGGGGAGAGACAGATCCAAAAAGAGTTAAAGACATTTTAGAGCTGAAAGAATTCTCAGAGAAAAAAATCATTATCTCGACCAATACAAGACATGAACCTACCTGTCACGATTGTTTCTCCAACACCAAGAATAGGTTAGGTATCCAGGCAACATAATCGGCAACACTCTCAACCTTTTACACAGAAAGCCTCTTTCTGAACCTTATTGTGATTCTTCTCTTGATTTCCTCCTTTCTCTCTTTTCTCCCTAACATCATTTCCTTTCCTAACTAACCTAGGCCCTGCACTACATCAGTTCAGCTGATCTCTTTACCTTACTAACCTCTTATTCTCCTAGCCCTCCTGCCCTACACAAGGCCCTGCATCCTAAATTCATCCAACCACTCACCTTTTCCAGTCTGAGAGCTAAGTTTTTGAGTATGATAAAAATAAAACAGCTGAACAGACTACTACAACTATCAAAATCTCAGATGGGCCTCAACACTGCTCAGCAATCCTTTTCTGTCCTCTGGGAAAGGAAAAATAACTACAAATGGGTGAGGACTGCCTCTAAGTTTGTAGATAATGGAGCAAGAAGTTAAACAGGATTCATAACTGTTGCCTCGTTTTATTTCAAGTAGGAAGCAAAACCATCTTTTGAATTAATAATTGCTAATCCAATAGTGGACTACGTGCGAGGGTTTATTCTTTTAATAAACACTTCACATGTATTCCTTGATACAGCTTTTATTGAAAACCCATGAGGCGAGTGCTTGCTTTATCTTTGCTTGGCAGATGAGGAAAGGAAGACACAAAGCGTTGAGTAACTTGTTCAAGGACAGAATCTGAACCTAGGCAGTCTGACTCTGAGGTCCATTTTTTCAATCACATCAGTATGCCTGAAAACACAGCATCTTAGGCAGCCCTAAAATCGTTGAAGATTGCTTAATGCATATCAGCAGCAGTCTTACAAATGTTCTTTCCAACTAAAGGTTTAATTCCTCTTCATGTCCAGGAAGCTCCTAGATAAGAACTCATTTAAACATGAAAGTACTGGGTATTTGGTATGCTTTAGGCCTTCAAAAGCAAAATCCAGTTATGTGGCACAGGATAGTGTATGTGAAAGCTGGTGTAAAATACTGGTTAAGAGAAAGTATGCTCCTGGCCAGGTGCAGTGGCTCATGCCTGAATCCTAGCACTCTGGGAGGCCGAGGCGGGAGGATCAGTCGAGGTCAGGAATTCGAGACCAGCCTGAGCAAGAGCGAGACCCCCGTCTCTACTAAAAATAGAAAGAAATTAGCCGGGCATGGTGGCACATGCCTGTAGTCCCAGCTACTCGGGAGGCTGAGGCAGGAGGATTGCTTGAGCCCAGGACTTTGAGGTTGCTGTGAGCTAGGCTGACACCATGGCACTCTAGCCCAGGCAACAGAGTGAGACTCTGTCTCAAAAAAAAAAAAAAAAAAAGAAGTGTGCTCCTGAGCCAAACTTACAGGATTACTAGCTGTGTGACGATGGGCAAATTACTTGAACATATAGAGGAAAACAATCTCTGGTTAAGGAAGGAATAAACTACAACTAATAACTGAATATACATTAAAAATTTTGCATCTAAAAACAAAAAAAATCAGACGTAAATTATAATCAGTATGACCTATATACGCTAATACCTTAATACAGATAAATAATGCAATGGTTTTTTAAAGCTAAGATGCAAATAAATAAGCAAAAAGCATGAACACAACAGGAAAAAAACACCAAAAATACTCAACTTTTTTTTTTTTTTTTTAAAAGCCTATTTGCACATAGTTTTTTAAACAGATTAACATGTTTAGGCCGGGCGCGGTGGCTCAAGCCTGTAATCCTAGCACTTGGGAGGCCGAGGCAGGCGGATTGTGTGAGCTCAGGAGTTCGAGACCAGCCTGAGCAAGAGCGAGACCTTGTCTCTACTAAAAAAATAGAAAGAAACTATATGGACAGCTAAAAATATATATATAGAAAAAAATTAGCCGGGCATGATGGCACATGCCTGTAGTCCCAGCAACTCGGGAGGCTGAGGCAGTAGGATTGCTTAAGCCCAGGAGTTTGAGGTTGCTGTGAGCTAGGCTGACGCCACGGCACTCACTCTAGCCAGGGCAACAGAGTGACACTCTGTCTCAAAAAAAAAAAAAAAACATGTTTGTACAGAAAAGTTTGGAAGGACACACATTATATCGTTAACAATAGTTATTCCCGGTGAGGTGAAAGAAGAGGAGGGAGAAGCAAGGGGAAGAGAGTCAACTCCATTCAGAGCCTCTGTCCTCCAGGAGCTCACTTTCTATGCAGCAATCTTAGATGCATCTGATAGGCAAAATGCAGGTTAAATGCCTGCATCCTACCTCCAAAGGATACAGAATATGAATTTTGGGAGTTCTACCTTGTGGAGGCAAAGCAGGACTCATAAAGCTGAAATGAAACTCATAATTAAAGGTACTTCAAAAGTGCCTGACAGAACACAAAACAAATACTCAATTGCCACACCTAGGAACGGATGAAATATCTTTTATCTTACCATCTATACTACAAGAGCAGGATATAGAAAATGCTACTTACACTCCTCAGATACATTTGCAAAGTCTAGCAATAAATTAACAGATGATATTTAAAAGAGAAAGAAACACAAATGGGCTCTTAACTGAAGCAGCTACCACTTGACCCTACTACATACTACACTGCAGAGAAGAAAACAACACATTTGCTTCAGAAGCACGTCAGCAACTCCGGAACCCCATAATCAAGACCACTGAGCACTGTTCATAATCTCACAGAAGCAGCTAACGAAGCTCAGGAAAGACAAAGTAAGAATTATTTAAATGTATAGCAACAAGCTGAATGGGAAAAAATAATAAATAATAAAATAAATAAATAAATAAAAAAGAACTATTTAAATAAATAAGCCGTAAAATTTTGTCCATTTCAACATCAGACAATTAATCTAAAATCCCTTATTTTATATGTAGCTTCTTACCATATGTCTGACATTACAGGGCTTTATTAACATCAACAGGGGTTAGCATAGGGAGCCTCAAGGATATAAACAATTTGTTTAAACAGGAGTCTAAACTATAGGCTCATTGTTGTAGACATCTTTAACACAAAATATCACAGAGATTTGTCTCATTTAGAACGATGAATACTAATGTTTTCAATTTAAAGGAAGCATATCTAACTCACAACAAAAGCGAAAACAAAACTTGAAACTTAATTTTGACATACCATTTATTAAATATTCTGCTGAGTCACAATCACCATCACTGATCCGATTCCCCAATGTTTTCACCAGAAAACTAAGAAATGTAACCAAGAGTTGCCACTATCTGCAGAGTATCACATCAATTTAGAAAAACAGCAGCCTCTGAATCACAAGCTTGCCATTTCTGTCCTTCCCAGGCCTCTGCATGTGGAACAATAGCCTCAGACAATCTGTTCTTGCTACTCTCTTGCAAACTCAGGTGGGCTTATTCACTCAGATTCAGTAAAATTCTTTTCTTACCTCTCATTGGCAGTAGGCCCATAGGAAAAAGGGAAAAGAGATAGTAGTAAGCTTATCTAACTTCAAAACATATTTAGTGAATGACTGAATAAAAGTTTGTATAAATAAACCACACACTGGTACTACAACAAAAAGCAATGAACTTTCAAAGACTAGACAAAAACGAACAGATGGACCTGGCCTGGTGGCTCACACCTGTAATCCCAGCACTCTGGGAGGCCGAGGCTGGAGGATCACTTGAGCTCAGGAGTTTGCAGCTGCAGTGAGCTAGGATCATGCCACTGCACCCCAGCCTGGGCTACACAATGAAACATTGTCTATACATTAAAGAAAAAAAAGAAAAGAAAAGCACTTATAGCTTATTTGGAGATAGAAACTAGGAAGAAAGATCTTGACTTACAAAGGGGTAATATCCTCAAATTTTCATTTATGATCATTTTTTTAAACTCAGAATGTGGTTTCTGATGGTAAGAGAACCATCACTTACTGATTCCTTGCTTACCTTGCACCTGGCATTATGCTAAACACCCTACACATATTTCAGTTATTCCTCAAAATGATCCTGCGAAGCAGGTATTCCTATACACATTTTCTGAATGAGTCTCAGGTATGGAGAAGGGTAAGTAAGCTGCCCAAGCTCACTCACGACCAAGTGGCAGAGTCTGGCTCTGATTCTAGGCGATCTGTCCCCAGAGAGGTATAACCTGGTGGCAGGTTCCCAGGTCAAGACAAAAGGCCAATATAATACATCATGTATTTAAGCGTAATACAATTGTTATAGAATATAACAACCGTATTAATCAATCACTCCTTAGGAGTTAGATTTTTTTTAAATAATAAAAGGGAAACAAAAACTGACAAAGTAAAAGGCCTACCAAATATTTCTTTAACAAGTTACTCCAAAATAGAGCTGGGGAATAAATGAAATTCACTAAGTTGCATTATAGTTTTTTTTTGTTTTTTTTTTTTTGAGACAGAGTCTCGCTTTCTTGCCCAGGCTAGAGTGAGTGCCGTGTGTCAGCCTAGCTCACAGCAACCTCAGACTCCTCGGCTTAAGCGATCCTACTGCCTCAGCCTCCCAAGTAGCTGGGACTACAGGCATGCGCCATTATGCCCGGCTAATTTTTTCTATATAGATTTTTAGTTGGCCATATAATTTCTTTCTATTTTTAGTAGAGACGGGGTCTCACTCTTGCTGAGGCTGGTCTCGAACTCCTAACCTCGAGCAATCCACCTACCTCGGCCTCCCAGAGTGCTAGGATTACAGGCATGAGCCACCGCGCCCAGCCTATAGTTTTTATTTTTTTTATTTTTTTTGAGACAGAGTCTGGCTCTGTTGCCCAGGCTAGAGTGCCATGGCATCAGCCTAGCTCACAGCAACCTCAAACTCTTGGGCTCAAGCAATCCTCCTGCCTCAGCCTCCCCAGTAGCTGGGACTACAGGCATATGCCACCATGCCCGGCTAATTTTTTCTATGTATATTTTTAATTGTCCAGATAATTTCTTTCTATTTTTAGCAGAGACGGGGTCTCACTCTTGCTCAGGCTGGTCTCCAACTCCTGACCTCCAGCAATCCTCCCACCTCGGCCTCCCAGAATGCTAGGATTATAGGTGTGAGCCACCACACCCAGCTGCATTATAGTTTTTAATTATCCACTGCTGAAGGACAAATAAGACCTTGAAATTTAGATTCATACTAAATTCTAGATTCAATATGAGCCATAACCAAGTATTTGTTAAGGCAAAATAATTACAGAACAAGGCTTCATTATTAGAGTTAAAACTGTCCAGATCCAAGGACAGAAAAGTATCCCTGTATTTTTCATGCATCAGACATCATCTGCAGTGTTTTACTCCACTCTGGTGGGCACACTTTAAGAAAAATCACACTAAAAACCTGGAATGCTTTCAATGGAGAACACCAGGATGACAAAGGATCTTGAAACCATGGTACAGTAGATGAGGAACAGAAATTGGGATAAATAATTCTCAGTGGAAAAGGGAGGCAAGAAAACTACCTTCCAATATTTGAAGAAGCAGTATGCAAATGAAAATTAGAACTTATTCTGTGTATCTCTAAAAAAGTAAAAGAACTGGGACTTTCCAACAATAAATGCTACCTACAAATGAATGACACTGCATGAAAACACATTCTAGCCAACTAGCTAGTCAAAGAATACTGTTACTTACAGCTGGTAAGTTTCCAGCTAGGGATAAGAGAAACACTTCTTTGCCCATAGGCATGAGAACTTTCCTTGTCTCCATTCAAGCCAGTATCACAGAGTTCTAGAAAGGAAGACCAAGAGTCCACAGAATACAATTCAGTGGTCAATCACATATGAAATTATAAAGCCATATGAATCATTTTATAAAGTAAAACTATGCCTTTTCTTCCATTATTAGATTCTACTCAGATACAAAAAGTTAGTATTCTCCAAAATCTATTCAGAATCACTTCAATTTCTTCTTCCACAATTTGAAATAAATTTCAAGTACTTTTAGATATTATATCCCAAAGCCAAAGATCAAGGCATCTAACATTTGGGTACTTTGTGCTAAATTTAGCTATATTTTCCACTCATGAGTATAAATAATTAATAGAAAAAATAATTATTTCCACTCATGAGTATAAATAATTAACAGAAAACAGGACCAGGGCCTGGCATAGTGGCTGATGTCTGTAATCTGTGCACTTTGGGAGGCCGAGGTGGGAGGACTGCTTGAGGCCCGACTGATGAACGGTAAACAAATCACAATTTTTAAAATGAGAAAGTAAACTACTGCTTTGAAATATAACTCAACAAAGTGTCGTGCATGGGATGGGTGTGGATAACAAAAGGGAGAAAAAGATGAGGATCACTCAACTAGATGGTAAAAACTATCCTAATTCCATTGATGATAATATTAGTAGCTTACCTTTAGATACTTTATCACATTTAGATAATTCTGTCAACATTTTGAGATAGGTTCTAACTATTCTTTCACAGATGAGGAAATTGAGGCCCAGAGGGATTAAATATCTTAACGAAAGTCGGGCAGCTAGGAACAGCAAAGTCAGGGTTCAAATCTATGCATATTTGGCTTAAATTGTAGAAATACACTGAATAATTAACTACTGCTAACTTAAATATCAGAATAAATTCATCAGGCCAGGTGCAGTGGCTCAAGCCTGTAATCCTAGCACTCTGGGAGGCCGAGGCGGGAGGATCGCTCGAGGTCAGGAGTTGGAGACCAGCCTGAGCAAGAGCAAGACCCCATCTCTACTAAAAATAGAAAGAAATTAGCTAGACAACTAAAGACATATATAGAAAAAATTAGCAGGGCATGGTGGTGCGTGCTTGTAGTCCCAGCTACTGGGGAGGCTGAGGCAGAAGGATTGCTTGAGCCCAGGAGTTTGAGGTTGCTGTGAGCTAGGCTGACGCCATGGCACTCTAGCCTGGGCAACAGAGTGAGACTCTGTCTCAAAAAAAAAAAAAAAAAAGAATAAATTCATCAGGTATATCAGGGGTTAAATCCAAACTTGAAGGCACTGATATACATATACAAAATATTTTAGACTATAAAATTTCTTATTAGTACAGTTTATTACTTTATCTTAAATCATTGTACAACAAGAAGTCAAACTCCTTGACTTTCTCTCCACTTCTAAGCATTCCTAAATTGGCTACTGTCCCTATCACTATACTAATATTACTCCTCTTAAGGCCTCCAAAACCTTCAAACTCCCAAATTCAATTGATTATTTTCATTATTACTCCTCTTGACCTTATGACAAATCAGACCCACTGACCACCTTCTACCACTTAAAAGTTTCTCTCCTTCCTTGACACCCAAGACAATACTCTCTCTCCCAACTCTTCTTAGTTTTTTTCCTTCCTTGGTTTCTTTCAGCAAATGAACCCTCTCATCAGCACAACCCATAAACACAGGAGTCCCACCACATGCAATCTTGTAGTTTTAAAAATGCAAGGGCTGGATGCAGTGGCTCACGCCTATAATCTCAGCACTTTGGGAGGCTGAGGTGGGAGGATCACTCAAGACCAGGAGTTCAAGACCAGCCTGAGCAACACAGCCAGATCCCATCTCTACAAAAAGTTTTTTATAAAATCAGCCAGCTGTGATGGCACACACTTGTAGTCACAGCTACTTGGGAGGCTGAGGGAGGAAGATCACTTGATAATGCTACTGCACTCCAGCCTGGGCAACAGAGGAAGACCCTGTGTCCCCCCAAAAAATGCAACCTAAAAAACTGAATTGTTCCCCATTCATATTTTCAAAAATCTTTGTGCATTTAGACTTTAAGGACCCTTTAACATTTTAATCCACAATACTTTACCTAACTATAAGCCTTGGCTACTCCATGCTCTTACTCAGGAATTCATCCTGTCAAGTGGCTCAATTTACCAAATATTAACATATACATTGGTAGCTTCCAAATGTGTATTATCTGCCTAGATCTCTCTCCACCAGGTCAGATTCATGTTTGCACAGTTCACTCAATACTAAATAAAATATGTCAAAAGTTAATTTCTCTCCCTCTGTAAGTCTATTTCTTCTTCCTCTTTTCACAATCTATGTTAAAGAAGCAACCACCTACCCAGCTGAATGCCAAGACTTGCTGGAAGCATTCTATACTCAGTCATTCCTTTCTCTTATTGCCACAACCATTCATTGTCATCAACAGAATTTGGTGATATTATTACTGAACATATATCACATAACAGGCACTGACCTTTATATACTATTTCTAATCGTTTCAATAAGCTTGCAAGGTGTGTCTTCTACTCATTTTACAGCTCAAGAAGCCAAGCTTCAGAAAAGCTTTAGTAACGGTCCCAAGTTGACACAACCATAAAGCAGCATGGCCCCGGTGCCCTGACTTAAACCCAGTCTGTCTGACGCCAAAGCACATCTCTTTCCATTCAAATAATGCCTTTCTACTTCAGAAAATGTCTCTCGAATCTAGCCCTTCCTTTGTTACCTCTACTGCTACTGCCTTGCTTCAGAGCTTTGCCAAAACTATCATAAGGGCTTGTAACTATTTTCTTCACTCCAGTCTAACCTTTAAACTACTACTGGAAGGATCTTCCTTTAAAGAAAGAAAAGAAAGAAAGAGAACCCCATTCCATGAACTCTTTCGTTCTAAAATCCATTACTGGTCCTCTATCACCATGTAGTAAAATTCATACACATCCATATAGAATCAGGCCCCAACCCACAATGGGACCTGGGCCACCTTAACTGATCTGTTTTTAGATCAGGACCAATTATAACTCTATGCTTTAGCATTTGATGGAACCATTACTCGTGATGTCCCACACCTCCAAAAACTTCTGGCAAATTCTCATTCATCCATTGTTCAAGACCAAGTTCAACTGTCACTGCCTCTATAAAGCCCTACCAGATTCATTCCAACAGAATGAATGCCTCCTCTGTATGCCCCATAACATTCACAGGATAGAATTATCTGCTTAATGTCTGTCTCACCTTCAAGACAGAATTTCTAGATTACTTTGCACATGCATGTTTTTGTACCCAGTGCCTGGCTCAGGTTATAAGTATTACTGGAATGAATTTTCCAAATTAAACTATTTCCATACCTTAGAAGTTACAAATAAAGTATAACAACATGCAATTTGGCGCTCTTTTAAAATATGCAATTTACTAGATTTCTTCCCAATTCTTATTTTCAAAAATCTTTATGCGCTTAGATTTTAAGGAACCTATAACATTTGAATCCACAGTAATTCACTAAACTATAGACTCCATGAGGGTAGGACCTCTCTATTTGTGCCTTACAACACACACAACAGACAGTATTTGTTGAATAAATTAAAGCAACCTTTGGCTTAGCCTAAAACTAACATCTTATTGGAACAACTAGTAACCAAAGTTATATTCTTTAAAAAATTAAAATATTTGAAACCTAGGTTAAATCATTAACTTTCTAGCCCAAATAATAGGTTAGCATAGATGAACACTTCCTTCTACAGAGCACATAAACCTTAAGGTGTCAATACATCAGCTCTAAAACTCCTAAGTCTTTATAATTATTTTATGATGTCTTTAGTAAATTGTCAGCTTTTCCCTGATTATCTTTAAATCATCACACCTTTTCCTTAATAAATTCTACCTTGAGTAATTTTGCTATTATCAAAAGAATTGTGAAATACCCCTACTTCCAATGAAGCATATCAAATTTAGAACTTAAATTTCAGGGTTAAATATATAAAGGATGGGAAGCTTAACGGCGTGTGAAGAGAACACCATCTTACACACAATAATCATGTAATTCCTTTTTTCCACTTAGAATCATAAAATTTTAGAAATGGAAAGGAACATAAAGGTTTTGTTTAACTTCCTAACCAACCAACAATCTTTTCTATGAAATTCTTGACAGATATTTTTTGAACCTCTACATGAATACCCAGTTCTTTTCTAGTTACCTTTAAAAAGTAAATCCTTTTGCATTTGTAGGCAGATGACTGAACATAATATGCTTAAGGTTAAAAAGAGTAATTCAGGTAGGAGCTAACAGAGAAAAATATTAGTGTTTTTTCTTTTCAATTTCTCAACTGTTAATAAAATATTGCTCAAAATTTCAAGCTAAGTTAAAGATAAAAAGCACACCAAGATCACTTCCAAACTGGAGTCAATTAAATACAATTGTACCAATTCAGTGCACCTCTCTGACTTGCGTATTAACGGAATCAATGCAAAGATCTTAAAGTTGTGTTTGACTCATTGCTTAAATTGGTAGAACAATCTCATTCCTCATGGACCTAGGATAGGTCCAGACAGGTCACCTGCAATCACTGGCAAGCAATCTTTGCTTACCTAAACTCCATAAACCAAGACTCTCCAAATGTCCAAGATCCCTTTCACCTCCATAATCCCCCCTTTAGCACAAACACGTCATTAATGGGAAGCATGATATTTCTGGAAGGGATGGTACACAATATGGAATCATTTGTTTGTAAAAAAACAAACAAACACACAAACAAAAAACCAGTGGGAAAGTCTTCAACTAAACAGAAAAAAGGTTTCATTTAATAAGAAGGGCAACATGGTAATTTTACTTTCTCAAAAGCATTTATTAAATATTTCATTTTCTCCAAATCAGAATTGTTTGATGTATATTTCATCTTTATTAAAGAAATGAAACCATTTGTAATGATTTGAATACTATTTCAAAGGTCAGACTAATCTGAAACCTTTTAGAACCTAAAATCCGCAGGTAAAACACCTTAATTTATGATCATTCACGCAGAAGGTCAATGTTGCTACTCACATAAGCTATTTCTAAATTCCCCAAAGTGATCCTCATCATAAATTTAAAGAGAAAAGTCCACTAGGACAGCTACAAGCTTTCTGTAAAAGATTACCATGTTTTAGCTTTGTTTATACTGGAAGTCTTATCACAAATGGACTTTTCCCAGATGCCTCTCACCATCTCATTCCCTGCCTCCTTTCCCCCAAAATAAGCAAAAACAAAAAAACAAAAATTTTAGTCTTGTCCATATTAGTCACTAGAAGTCTTTCCTCTTGTAAATACTTCATAGCACAATAAGAGATATTAATAGTTTGTAAAGATTACCTGTACACTCTATGATGTGCAAAAAAATTACAAAATAAAAACACATGGCACACCAAACCCAGACCCACTCTAGCGAATTCCCGCCAGGGCCCAAATGTACGTATTATGCAACAGCCACCATTCCAGATTTTAATCCCTGTCTGTGATGCAGTGATAAAATACAAATGGCATGGGTACAATCTACTCGGCACATAAGCAGTACATTTGCGAGGAAACAACCAATTAAAACGAATGACCAAATTCTCAGGAACCTTGAAAATGACAAACTGTCTTAACAGTTCTGAATCACAATTAAAACTTTTCCTTCGGGTAATCTTCTAGCAACATGTCCCTCCCGTTCCAACCCCCTCAAAAACCCTTACGCACGTTTTAATTTAGATTTGGAAAAGATCTCCCAAAGGGGGAAGGTGGCCTGCATCATCAGGTGGTTCGCTTAGACTCTACTCCCACAGATACTGCACCCACACCAATTCCCAGAAGCTGCAAAGCAAGTGGGGTGCTTCATCATTTCTCCCCAAGAACAATAACGGGAGTAAGTGTAATCCAGACCCCCGAGCCATAAACCACCGAGTCAGGGCTTCATCCTTCCATCTCCTGAGGCACAGACCTCTAGGAAAATCGCATAATAGACAGCTGAGAACAAAATCAGAACAAAATTGCTACGACCTGAATTCTAAGGCGAGAGAGTCTGTACAATACCTATCCCAAAAGTAGTTAAAGGTAAGGAAGGTGGTCACAGCATCTTTGGAGGCCACCTGCTTGGCTGAACCGAGTCTAAACGCTTAAGTTCCACACCTCACCAGCTCCGCTTTTCACCACGCCGAGGCAATCGGCGGAAACGCACAGAGTCCAGGTGGGGAAAGTGGGAGGGGAGGGGGCTCAGCAAGCGGCAGCTGCGGACCGGAATGCAGCCGCGGGCGAGGGAGGAAGAAGGAGGCATTCCCTCACACAAAATGGTGGCGCTGACGCGGAGGCCGGCGCACCTGGGGGCGCCTCACGCCCCTGCGGGCCCCGCCGGCCGCCGCCAGCTGGCTGCGCGCCCCCGGCCCGGCGGGCCTGCGCCGGGCCCAGTCCAAAGGGGCCGCCCACGCTAGCGGCCCGCGTCGCCGCCCTGGGGGTCGGGGCCGAAGCCGGCAGGGCGCTGGGCCGGCGCCGCAACCTCGGCCTCCCCTCCCGCCCGCCACCAGGGATAGGCAGCGCACTCACTTCGGACGCTCCCCGAGAGCCGCCGGGGCCCAGGGAAGGAGGCGGAGCCGCGCGAATGAATGGAGCCGGCGGCTCCTCACTGGCGACCCCCGGCCGGTCCCGGGCCGCGCCGCTCGCGGCTGCCTGGGCTGGTGCGGCCGCCTCCCCCTCGCCTCGCACGCCCGGCTCCTCGCCGCGGGTCGGCCGCAGCCCACCGTCCCCTCCGCCGACGTGACGCACTCGCGCCGCAGCGCCTCCAGCCCTCGCAGCCGCGTCGCGCCCGCGCCCGCGCCCACCGCGAATCCCCCCGCCCGCCCGCGCGGCGCGGCCCCTCCTCGGCGCCGGGGACGCCGCCCTTCCGCGCTCCAGGCCCGCTGTCGGGCGCCCGCCAGCCAGGTGCGGGCTCGAGCAGCCGGGGGGCGCCGCGCGGCCCCCGCCTCACCACCCGCGCCCCCTCTCTCCGCCCCGGCCGCCGTCACCCGGCAGCGCGACACCCCGGCTCACGGCTATGGCCCAGTATTAAAGAGTGACCTTGGCTTAGATATAAAAATAGATGCGGGTAAGCCGCGGGGGCTACAACGCTGCATTTGCGTGTTCCTTTAATACCAACTTCCACAGAATCTCATTTGCACAGCCCGGCGGAGTTCTCCCGCCCGGCTCTAGCCCTCCGGAAATTTACCCGGGGTGGGTGCTGCCATCCCGGCCTCGGGACAGGGATGCAGAGGGCGCGGGCCAGGACCGCCGGCGTCCGCCCCGCCTCCTGCATCCTAAACCCGCTGCCACCCAGGAGCATGCAAGGGAGAAGGGAAATCGTGGGGTCCGTTCACAATCTGGAGAAGCCCTAAAGCCCGCACTTTCATCTTGAGATAACAAGGAACCACCAAATTCCTGCGCTGACCTTTTCTCTTTCGGAATCTAACGTATACAAACTAACCCTGACCCGAGACAACCAGGCTTCACCCCCCTTTTCCTCCCTTCCCTTCCAACACAATTCATCCGCCTTATGGCCCGGGGGCCCCTTTGCTAATTACACTCCCGCTTACAAAAAGCTCTCAAGCATTTAAAGTATGGTAAATTTTCTGTAAAGTAATGCAAGCTATGGTTTAAATATATTTCATAAATGAATTGAGAGACACTATTATATATAAACTCTGGAAAACAAACTTAACATCCAAGACCCCCGACATTATTTACAGCTCGTCCAGATAAGTTGGAAATTGCTTCTTTCATCCCTGGGAAATATCTAGCAATCACAATACCAACCTTTCACGAATTTACTAATGATCAGTAAGATTAAAAAAAAAAAACTTCATAGGAACATCCAGAGTTGGAAGGGAATACCTCAGAGAATACTTGTCAATACCTGTCAATATAAATATATTAACTCCAACTTTTTTACAAATACGCTTTGCTGCCTTGAATTGCACATAAGAATGCACCTCACATTTGTTGTGTTTCATTTGTAATATGAATTAGCAGAAATCATCAAACATAGACCATTTTTAGTGGAACTTAACTAGATTTAATTAAGCAGGAATTTGAATATTAATAGTTGGGTTCTATCCACAGCCAATCGTGAATGAATGAAGTTTATATAACTTTTGAACTTATATTTCTAGAGCTGTATGTAAATAGAAGTCCCCAGGGTAATCCGAAACAATGGCCACTTTGGGAAGACACTCCTTGTTTGGCTGCTAGGCTGTCTCCTACAGGTGTTGAAGCCTCGGGCCTTCAGAACAGCTAGCCCGTGCAACTTGTGTCTGTTTGAAATGCCTGAGTGTGGTTGGCTTTTAGCTATTATTTCAGAAGTCTGTGGGTATTTGTACCTGGGAGGCCTGGTTCTCAAATGTCGGGGTGCTCTGGTAGAAGTCAGAACTACTCTCACCCCGCCTCATTAGAAGAGAGGGTCCAATGGCCACCCTCCAGGCAGCTAAAACCAGCCCTTTTCCTGTGGCAAGGATCCAATCTGCTGAGACCTAGTCAAGAAGAGCTATCACGTGAATGAGGAAAGGTCTGGCTTCCATGAGGACGTTTTGGCTTGGCTCCCTTTTCTCTACTTGCAACATGACATCGTTTTGAGAGTTAAAAAAAAAAAATCACTGTTTACTTCCATCTTTGGCTGAGATACATTAAATTTTGCTTATCTTAGTGGGCAAGGAATAACAAAAATGAGTTTTTATCAAATTACTACATGCTGTAAATTGCTACCAAAATATTTTGAAATATGTTTTGAGGCTTTTGTTGGAACAGTTTTTAGAGAGTAAAAGGATTATTGCTTTGGTTTTTATAGTTGCATACGCTTGCTTTAATTATGTTATTTTGTTATAAGCAGAAGGAAAATTAAGAGTTCTCTTTGTGTTTTTAGTGTATGTTTAAAGGGGCATGGAACCATCTTAAGTCTAAGAAGCTTTTCACAACACTGGATTTTGAGGTTGCTGATACAAATGACCCAAAAAAGAGCCCTTAAATTACACTGGGGAGGAGGAATTCCTCGTGGCTAAAATAATGGCTTATGTTTCCTACTGCTAACAAATTGCCAGGCACTCTACTAGCTTCTTTGTGGAAACAGATTCATTTAATCCTCATACTATCCTTCCAGGTACATACTAATGTTACCCTCAGTTTATCTAAGAGGAGTCTCCGAGGCACACAGAGAAGCTAAGTAATTTGCCCATGATCACACAGCTAGTAATCCTGAACCAGAATTCTATACCACCTTTAATGTGCACAAAATCCTATGCCATATGATTGGATTTTGCTCTTGAAGCACTAAAACATACCAAATACTCTGTACCTTCATGTTTAAATGTTTCTTAGATCTAGAAGTATTTTCCTGGATATGAAGCAAGATTAAACCCTTAGGAAGAAAACTTGTAAAACTTCATCTGATATGTATTAAGAAAAATCTTATAATCTGTTAGTTTTTGAAAAGCACATTTTTTTCCATATCTTTTAAGGGTAATTGCTCTCCAAGTTTTTGTTTTATTTTTTCCAGGTTTCAGGGCACAATTAGAAGTTTTATTTGTATTTATTTAGTGAATGGAAAAAACACATTTCCTCAGAAAATATTCATCACCATCTTTGACCCTCCAATAAGACTTAAACAGGTAGAGTTAGGCCATTATATATATTTAAAATTCACAAGATCACAATGAGAAGGTTTTGATGAATGAGGCAGCCAAGGGACTTATTTGCCAATCAGTTAACAATAATACTTAATAATGTCAGCCATGGTAATGGAGAAAGAATCTTCTCTGCTGACACTAAAAGAAGAAAAGGGACTCATCCTAGAATGCTTGATTTCTTCCCCTGGTATATAAGAAAACATGTCACAGGAATGCTTTCAGGATTAAAGGCAGTATTTTGATGGAGTTTCCCTTGTCAAACACTAATATCTGCAGATTTCAAATTCCTGAGTGATACTATACAGTAGGGAAAAAAAAATAAGAACCTGAGAACAAGAGAAATAACAGGTTTGAGAAGCTCAGTGATATTTGTTTCTTCCGGTTTGATTTGGTTTAATATAAAGTAAACTTTAAGGATTGAGTATTTGGTAAGCTTTGTTTGAGTTTAAGAGAAATAACATTGTAATCCTAGCACACTGGGAGGCCAAGGTGGAAGGATCGTTTGAGCTCAGGAGTTGGAGACCAGCCTGAGCAAGAGCGAGACCCCGTCTCTACTAAAAAAATAGAAAGAAATTATATGGACAACTAAAAATATATATAGAAAAATTAGCCGGTCATGGTGGCGCATGCCTGTAGTCCCAGCTACTCAGGAGGCTGAGGCAGGAGGATCGCTTGAGCCCAGGAGTTTGAGGTTGCTGTGAGCTAGGCTGACGCCATGGCACTCTAGCCTAGGCAACAGAGTGACACTCTGTCTCATTAAAAATAAAAAAATAAAATAAAAAATAAAATAAATTAAAAAAGAGAAATAGCATGATATTTTTCATATTACTAAGGAAAAATGACACACATATTTACATCCATAGTAGGTACTGCAAGTGACCTACTCAATATCTATTCTTCCCTTTCTTTTGGACAAACTCAGTTTTGTTCAGGGTGGCAATGTGCCCAGCTAAAACTGTTGCCCTCCTCTAGACTTCTCTTGCAGCTGGGATAGCCATATGGTCATTTTGGCCAATGAGACATAAGCAGAAGATTATTAGGTAATTCAAGAAAGCTTTTGTTTTTCTGAGTAAAAAGGACAGACTCAACTCGAATGTACATTTGCCTTTTGCCAAACATTCGTACTTTTTCCTTCTTCATGCCTAGAAGGAAGACTTAAGTTTGGCAGCTGGGCAGTCATCTTGGAACCATGAGCTGACCATGAGAATGAAATCCATTGGTTACTTATTAAGGATGCCTGGAACCGAGAGATAGAAACCTGGGACAATGGTAATACTATGGAGCTGCCATACCAGTTCTAGGCTGCCTACCTCCAGTCTTCTCTGTCACTTCCTAACAAATGCAATCCCAACTAATACTCAGATTTTAAATCTGTCTCTCTCATATAGCTAGGAAAAAAGCATCTACATTATACTACATATATACATACCATTCTTTGATTTTGCTATCGTGTGTGGTAACTGTTGTTTGCAAAAATTAGTGCTCTCTGTGACTTACCTACCTGGTATTTGATGAAGAAAACACACTAATTCCTGACTATGAAAAGAATATCTTATAGTCATTCATAAAGTACCTTTGATTTTATACATTTCACACATGACTTCAGTAAGTCTTTCATGACAAGTGGCTGTAGTAGTCTGGAACCAAGTTACTGGTTAAAGTTATCACCATATCAAGTACTTAAAGAATATATAGGAAAATATACTTATGTCTTTCATTTTTAATTAAAATGACTAGAAGAATCAGGATGTGGAGAGGGATCCTAAAATTAGAATATGTAGTCTGTGTTTTATAGTTAGCAACCTGGCAATACATATCAAAAGTGATGAAAATGTGAATGTATTACCCATAATACCACTCCTGGAAATTCATCCAAAGGAATATTTTAAGAAAAGGAAAAAAGTTATGTGCATGAAGATGTCACTGAAACATTTCTTAAAAGAAAGCCAAAATGTATAAATACCAAGAATGTCTAATAATAGGTATATTGCTATTAATCAAAGAAATATAAATTTTTCACCTATATTATTATAGGCAACAGAGGGCATTTTATAAAATTGCTAATAGCAACTAGCAAGGCTTATTGAAACAGTGACATACTCTATAATAGTTTGGCGTGTAAAGTGGAACACCTACCTGGAGAGAATGTATCATGATCATCACCTCATTGTTGATGGATTACATTCATCAAACACTTACACGCCAGACATGGAATAAATATTATACTTAAGTTATTAAATCCTCACAATATCTTTTTGAAGTTGATACTATTATCCTCATTTCATAGATGAGGAAACTGAGGTTTAGAAAGATGAAGAAATGGACCCAAGGTTGAGGAGCAGGAATTTGACTATTGTTCTTAGTTACTCTTGCCTTTAAAGGCTGTAGACTTGACTATACTGCTTTGATATATACTATACTCAGTATATATCCAACTTCTAGAAAATATTTGTATTAACACCCTCTCACTCAATATTTATGCATTTATTAACTCAACAAATGTCTTTTGAAATGTCTATTACGCCAGGCTCTGTGCTAGACAGACCCTGTGATGTGATAATGTGATGGGTGGGACAGGCAGAGCCAGAAAGAAGTTGGCCTGTGACACAAGGGCTCATAGCAGACGTCGGGATGTCTGGAAATGAAGCTGGACCAGTTACTTTTTTAAAAAGTCCTGGTCAGCCATAGTGAGGAGTGTGGACCCAATCCCAAAGGCAATGGGGAATTTAAGTTTCAGAGTGACAGGACCACATTTACATGTTAGCAAAGAGATGACAGTCAGGTCTAAAGGTGACAATGAGGATGAAGAAAAGTAAATGGATTCTACAACACAAAGGTGGAAAGTAGAATCAACAGGATTTAGCAAACAAAATGCACAATGTAATAGAGAAAACATGCAAGACCACCAGGTTTCTGGCTCAAGCCACTGGATAAATAGTGGTGCTACTTATTGAAATAGGAATCACTGTGGAATAACAATTTGGGGGGTAAACCATGAGATCCATTTTATCTGTATTGAGTTTTATGTGCTTGTGAGACATCTAAGTGGGGACTTCTGAAATAATGAGATCTTTAGGACCTCAGGGAAGATATTTAGACTAAAGGTATTTAGATGGGGAGCTATCAGCACAGGGATGATAATTGAAGCCATGGAATCAGTGAGCTTGCTTAGGGAGAATGGGAAAAAATAGCACAGGCCCAGCCAAAATCTAATGGGGACCACAGAAGATCCTGCATGGGAAACAGACATGGCCAGAGAGACAAGGGTGAGAGTGATGTCATAGAAGCCAAGAGAAAGAGACAGTTGAGCCACATGGAGTTAAATGCTCCCTTCAGAATTTATTGAAAGGAACTAATTTAGGATGAGCACAAAGATTTGCCTACAAGACTATTTCAATATTGTCTGTAATGGAAAAACATTGGTGGTGAGGAAAGGGAGGGGAACCCAACAATAAGATAGTCGTTAAATAGATGTTGTACATCCATACACTGGAATGTTGTGTAGTCTTTAAATCACATTTCTGAATGATATTTAATGACATAGGAAAATTTTAAGTGGAAAGACTTCTGTTTAAAAGTTATGATCCCACTTTTTGCTTTAAAAAATTATGCTTTGTTATACAGATACATTTACAGAATACTTAGACCATAATGATATACAGCGTATCAAAAGTTGGAGGTGGATTAGAAAGAGGCAAGACTGGATAGTGAAATTACTGAATGAGTGCTTTGTATCTTGTTTATTATATTTTCTCATTTTCCATAACAAACATATAGTCCTTTATAGTAAGAATTTTTTTTTTTTTTTTTTTTGAGACAGAGTCTCACTCTGTTGCCCAGGCTAGAGTGCCGTGGTGTCAGCCTAGCTCACAGCAACCTCAAACTCCTGGGCTCAAGCAATCTTTCTGCCTCAGTCTCCCGAGTAGCTGGGACTACAGGCATGTGCCACCATGCCCGGCTAATTTTTCTATATATATTTTTAGTTGTCCATATAATTTATTTCTATTTTTAGTAGAGACAGGGTCTCACTCTTGCTCAGGTTGGTCTCAAATTCCTGAGCTCAAACAATTCACCCACCTCAGCTTCCCAGAGTGCTAGGTATAGTAAGAAAAATCTTGATGGGTTTTTGGTTGAAAAACTTATGGTACATAATACATAATATGCAGTGATTAAATATCATACTTATGGAAACTAAGTAGCAACATGGAAAATAGATGTGCTATAACATTGTCATAGCAACTTATACTACTTTATATAGAAAGATGCAGGACAAGATCTTGGTACAAGAACAACCGTGAGAGATAGAGTTGGACACCAATTAAAGATGAGAGCAGCAGATTTTATTCAGTAACTGCTACGGTAAGGGGAAAATGCTGAGCTCAATTCTGATTTGTGAAGAGGCAACTGGGAAAATGGGGGAGCAGGGAGTGAGTCCTGCTCCAGCAAAGTTAGAGAAGTGAAGAATTGTGCCAGGCGAGGTGGCTCACAACTGTGATCCCAGCAACTCCAAAGGCTGAGGTGGGAAGATCACTTGAGGCTAGGAGTTTGAGAAGTGAAAAATTACAAAAAGTGGGTAAGAGGGTTGGTCAATGTCAGTGTGATTAGGTGCTCTGTGTCTGCCAGCTGGCAGGTGACCTCGTTAGGCTTCTACCCTCCCTCAGATGGCAGATGGGAGACAGAGGCCGTGTCCTTCCTGATGATTGCATTCAAAAGAATGGCTTTCAGGTCCTAGACAAAGTTACTCTTGGGTTGTAAAAGGTATGTATACATCTCAAAGCGACAGAGTAAGGATTTACATTTGTAAGGTTTTTTAAAAATAAATGCTCTGAGAAAGAGATGTCAGGGGCATATGACCAGGTGTTGGCTGGAACAAATGGTAAATTCTTTTGGCAGCCTTAAGATTTTTCAGACTGGAACTCAAGAAGGGTTGGGTCTTTCCACGGACATGGCCTTAGGTTGCTAGAAGCAGTGTCAGAGTTTGGTCAAGTCTCTCAGTGCAGGGGTTTGGATGGAGACATTTGTGCCAAGAGTTTTTGCAGTCCTCAGAGCTGAGGTGTCTGAGATCAAGAAGTGGGGACAAATCCAGGACAGGTCCTTTTCCTGCACAACTGGATAAAGGCTTCTGCCCTGTTAGTCATGGAATAAATGAGCCCTGGACTTTCATCCTTGCCCAGTGCCCCTGCAGAGTCAACTTGTGGATGAAGGGGAATACAGGGAACACATGCCATATCATATTGTCCTTGTCCTGTGGCCTCCACACACTGTGGGGTCTTGCACAAGATCACACACCAGAGGAGGCACAAGAAAAGGATGAAATCCTGCTCTGACTCTGCGTGCCAACCCAAGCACTCTAACTCTAAGCTTCATCACCCAGAGGGAGGGGCACATTATTCTAATTCGCTTACCCTGACAGAGTACTTTTTTCTAATCAGAACAAAGTATCCTATGCTGAGGTGACCCTAACTATATTAGGTTAGGGATCTTTGACACTGGAAAGCAGATCAAAGATAATTTGGGATCATCTTTGATGGGGCCTTATAACCAGACATAGCTCATTATGATTAGAAATTAATTTCAGCACATTATTTCGGTTTCTGGTGGCATATTCCACATTTTAAGGATATTATTATGCACGCACTCAATTAACCAAAATGCATATAGTACTTACACCTGGAAGTATTTACTAAGGTTAAAGAGGTATTATTAATATAATCCCACCTCCCTGACCCATTCAGCCGCCTACCCACCCCTCCAGTTCTCCCCCTGCCCCACCCCAACCAGCTTCATTTACTGATTTAGAAAAATATTGCAAAGCAGAAGGCGGCCGGATTACTGCTGGGCTTTCTTTACGGCAGTTTAGTTACCCAAACAAGGAATTTGATTAACGGCTGAGTTCTGTCCTGTGGATAATGCTTGAACTAAAAATGCTTTCAAAATATAAATTTCCATATGGAAGCAATAGATGTTGTAATCAAGAAAAACATAAAGCAAAGACTCTTTTACTCTAACTCCAAAAATGAAAATCATACAAACAAAAACCTATGAAACTCTGACTACTCCAGCTCAACCAGGATGACTAGGGGAAAAAAAAAAAGATCAAGCAAAACGTTTGAATTCTTTTATATTGGAAAGGAGCCAAAAGGAGAGACAGGAACAGAGATGAACTTTCAACGCAAAACAAAGGCACATCCCACTGGGAAAGGCATGGCCTGCCAAGGCTTAGAGACGAGATCATCTTTTGCATCCCCCACATCAAGGCTGAAACAATACACAATGTCTCTCAATTTTTCAGCCTGGCCTTGGTCTGAAAATGCTACTGTGGAACTGATTAGTGCTGGGGTGGGGATGGGATAGAACTAGGCCTTCAGTGTGGGACAGGCTTCCTTGGGCTCTCCCTATTGCAGTGGTTCTCAGGCTTCAGTATAAAGAGTGCAGAGTCCCGGGTCTCCTCTCCCTAAAGAGTCTAATCCATGAGATCTAGAATGGGACTAAAGAATTTTAAAATAAGCACTTTAGATCTATCTTTATCTTAGAGCTGGTGAGAAACTGAGACAAAAAAACATGATATGTCTATGGCAAAGTGAAGGAATTTAAATTTCTGGTATTTTATTTTATTTTATCAAGGTATAATCTTTACAGGAAAGTGCATAAGCTCTCTAATATTAAGTGCACAGTTCAATGAGTTTTTAACATGTTGACACCTAGATGACTCCATGGTTATGGACCAAATGTTTGTATCCCCCCGAAAATGCAAATGTTGAAATGTATTTTTATACAATCCCCCTGATGTGATGGTAGTAAGAGGTGGGGCCTTTGGGAGGTAATTAGGGTTAGTTCATGAAGTAGAGCTGTAATCAAAGGGACTAGTGCCTTTATAAGAGTCACAAGGGCCAGATGCAGTGGCATGCCTGTACTCCCAGCTATTTGGAAAGCTGAGGCAGGAGGATCACTTGGGCCTAGGATTTCAAGGCTGTAGTGCACTATGGTCACATCTGTGAATAGCCACTGCATTCCATCCTGGGCAACATAGCAAGAATCTGTCTCTAAAAGAGTCATGAGATAGCTTGCTTTCCCTCTCTACACTATACAATTAGGGATACCAGAAGTTAACAGCCTGCAACCTGGATGATGGCCCTCACCAGAACCTTACCATGCTGGCACCCTGATCTTGGACTTCCAGCCTGCAGAACTGTGAGAAATAGATTTCCGTTGTTTATAAGCCACCCAGTCTATAATGCTTTTGTTATAACAGCCTGAACAGACTAAGACAACTACCCAAATCAAGATATAGAACATTTCCAACACCCAGTAGGCTCACTGCCTCATTCCTCCTCCCAGTAGTACCTCTTCCCAAAGATAGCCATTTTTCTGACATCTTACATCACAGATCTGCCTGTTTTTTAATTTCATGCAAATGAAATACTATAATATGAACTCTCTTGTGTTTGGCTTCTTTTGATCAACATTCTGTGTGTGTGACTCATTCATGTTGATGAATGTAGAAGTAGCTTCTTTTTGAATTCTGTGTGGTATTCCATTTTATAAAAATGCCATGATTTTACCCCTTTTATTGATGGGCATCAATCATTTCAAGATTATTTGGCATTTCCATATGAATTTTTAGGATCAGCTTGTTCTTTTATTTCTGATAAAAAAAAAAGAATTGGATTTTTGACAGGAATTACATAAACTGTGTAGACCAATTTGGGCAATATTGGCATCTTAGCAATATTAAGTCTTCCAATTCATGAACACTGGATGTCATTCTATTTATTTAGAACTTATTTTTTTAAATAGCTTTGTAGTTTTCAGTGTGCAAGACTTGTACTTTCTTAAATTTATTTCTAAGTATTTTGTTCTTTTTGATGCTATTATACATGACATTGTTTTCTTAATTTAATTTTCAGATTATTTATTGCTGCTACTTTATAAAAATATAACTGATTTGTATATATACATTAATCTCTTATCCTGCAACACTAATTAACTTTTTATCAGCTCTCATAGGTTTTGTATGTGTGTGTGTGGATTCTTTTTATGTACAAGATCATGGCACCTGCCAAGAGAAATGTTACTTTCTCCCTTCCAGGCTTGATTTCATTTCTTCTGCTTGCCTAATTGCCCTGGCTGAAACATCCAGTAAAATTTTGTTTCTGTTTTGTTTTGGTTTGGTTTTTTGTAGAGACAAGGTCTTGCTATGCTTGCCCAGGGTGATCTCGAACTCCGGGCCTCAAACAATCCTCTTGCCTTGGCCTCCAAAAGTGCTAGGATTACAGGCATGTGCCACCATGCACAGCCTCCAGGACAATTTTGAATAGAAGTAATGAGAGTAAACATCTTTGTCTTGTTCCTGGTCTTAGGGGGAAAGCTTTTAGTCTTTCGCCACTAAGCATAATAGCTGTGGGTGTTTCATAGATGCCCTTTATCAGGCTGAGGAAGTTCTCTTCTATCACATTTTGTTGAGTGTTTTTATCATGAAAGGGTGTTGAGTTTTGTCAAGTGTTTTTTCTTTGTCTATTGAGATTATCCTGTGGTTTTCTTTTACTCTATTGAAATGGTGTATTCCATCCATTAACTTCCATGTGTTCAATAAACCTTGCATTTGTGGGATAAATCCCATTTGGTCATGGTATATAATCTTTTTTATACAATACTGGGTTTTGTTTTCCAGTATTTGTTAAGGATTTTTCCACCTATATTCATAAGGGATATTGGTCTGTGGTTTTCTTTCTTTGTGTTATCTTTGGCTTTGTTATCAGAGTAACATTAATCTCATAGAATGATTTAGACAGTATTCCATTTTCTATTTTTTGGAATAGTTTAAGAAGTAACTAGTGTTAATTCTCTAAGGATTTGGCAGAATTTAGCAATGAAACCATCTGTACCTGGGCTTTTCTTGCAGGTAGTTTTTGATTTCTAATTCTTTTTACTAGTTATATGTCTACTCAGATTTTCTTGTTTTCTTGAGTCAAGTTTGATAGTTTGTGTGTTTTTAGGAATTTGCCCATTTCATCTCAGGTTTTTAATTTGTTCGCATATAATTTTTCATAGTGTTCCCTTATATCTTTTTTATTTCTGTAAGATCAATAGTAATGTCTCTTCTTTTACTCCTGGTTTTAGTCTTCTCTCTTTTTGTCTTTGTTGATCTCTCTAAAGACTTATCATATTTTGTTCATCTTTTCAAAGAACAAACTTTTCACTTTGTTGAACTTCTCTATTGTTTTTCTATTTTCTTTTTTTCTTTTTTTTTTTTTTTTCTGAGACGGTGTCTCCCTCTGTCGCCTAGCTCACAGCAACCTCAAACTCCTGGGCTCAATGGATCCTCTTGCCTCAGCCTCCCAAGTAGGTGGAATTATAGGTGAATGCCACCACAATCCACTAATTTTTCTATTTTTAGTAGAGACAGGGGTTTCACTCTTGCTCAGGCTGGTCTCAAACTCCTGACCTCAAATGATCCTCCCACCTCAGCTTCCCAGAGCACTAGGATTACAGGTGTAAGCCACTGTGCCCAGCCTTGGTTTTCTATTTTCTATATCCACTTTATTATTTACTTCCTTCTTCATGCTTTGTGTCCAGTTTGCTTTTTTTCCTAGTTTCTCAAGGTGGAAATTTAGGTTATTGATTTGAGATGTTTTTTCTTTTCTAACATAGGTGTTTACACTTGAGCACTAGTTTTGCTGTGTCCCATAAGTTTTGGTGTCTGGTGTACTTGTTTTCATTCACTTCAAAGTATTTTTAAATTTATGTTGAAATTTCTTCTTTTATTTATTATTGGGGTTTTTTTGTTTGTTTTTGTTTTTGTTTGTTTTTTTTTTGAGATAGAGTCTCACTCTGTTGCCCAGGCTAGAGTGCCATGGCGTCAGCCTAGCTCACAGCAACCTCAACCTCCTGGAGTCAAGCAGTCCTACTGCCTCAGCCTCCCGAGCAGCTGGGACTACAGGCATGCGCCACCATGCCTGGCTAATTTTTCCATATATATATTTTTAGTTGTCCATATAATTTCTTTCTATTTTTTAGTAGAGACGGGGTCTCGCTCTTGCTCAGGCTGATCTCGAACTCCTGAGCTCAAACAATCCGCCCGCCTCGGCCTCCCAGAGTGCTAGGATTACAAGTGTGAGCCACCGTGCCTGGCCTTATTATTGTTTATTTAGGAGAGTGTATTATTTAATTTTCACATATTTGTGAATTTTCCAAATTTCCCTATGTCATTATCAAAATTGCAAGGTGTTTTCAGCCTAGGTCCAGTTGCCCCTTACACAAAGATTCAATTATTGAGACAAGAAAGTTTTGGTTTTTTTTTTTTTGAGACAGTCTTGCTCTGTTGCCTGGACTAAAGTGCCATGGCATCAGCCTACCTCACAGCAACCTCAAACTCCTCTGCTCAAGGGATCCTCCTGCCTCAGCCTCCCTGGTAGCTGGGACTACAGGCATGCACCAACACGCCTGGCTAATTTTTTCTGTTTTTAGTTGCCCAGCTAATTTTTTTTCTATTTTTTAGTAGAGATCAGGTCTTGCTCTTGCTCAGGCTGGTCTTAAACTCCTGACCTCAAGCAATCCTCCCACCTTGGCCTCCCAGAGTGCTGGGATTGAGGTGTGAGCCACCAAGCCCAGCCAGAAAGGAATTTTTAATATGAAAAATGTCTTGTTGGGGAGAATGGGAGAACGGGAGAAACTGCCTCAAATCCATCTCCCCTACATATGGAGATTATGGGCTTTGAGTCTTTTATTTCCTTGATGCTTTTCTGTGTAATTGCTTTGGTGCTGCCTTGAACAATTGCCCCACCTGGGAAAAAGGATAAGGGCGAGCTCCAGGCCCTCAGTCTTGGTGCTGCTCCACCTTAATTCTGTTCAGAGCAACTGCCATACCTGGGGAGGGAGGGAATGCCCTACCAATCTACCAATCAGAACTTAGCACATCAACTGCAAAATAATGCAAAGGACTCTCTAGCCCATGGGCCAAGTGGCATAGATACAATAGAGTCTGGAAGGTGACATAGGACAACCTAAGGCTAATCATCATGTCATTAGCTTAAATCTATGTTGTGGTTCACCCCCCCTCCCCATGGGCTTTCAGAGAGGCTCTTGGGAGATAGGCATGCGCAGTAAGACTCAGGTCATGTAATTCCCAACTGTCCATCAAAGTGGTTCCATGATGACATCTGAGCCACGAGGAGGTCCCTATCTGGACACTATATAACAAGGCCCAGACCATAACCAAGGTCTCTTTTGCTACAACAAGGGGTCAGATTGTCGTCTGTGGCTTACGTGTCTTGCTCTGTAAACCTGTATTTTGCTCTTGCTCTATAATCCTATCTTGCTCTCCCTCAATAAATTTCATCTTGTGCTTGTCTCACTTTGGTGTGTTTGGTCATTCGTCGGCCAAGAGTACACCAAGAACCAGGAACACAGGAGGGGATTGCCAAACCCAACACCTTCAAGGGACATTCCAGACCTGTGGCTAGCCTTGAGAAGCATAATAAATGAGCAACCTGACAGGCAAAAAGATAGTGATAATTTAAAGCAATAATCTATGGCCATAGTCACTAGGCATTTTGGTTCCCTATAGAAACTAAAAGATAACATCTTTTTTTTTTTTGTAGGAGGTTTTTTTATGTTTAATTTTAATTTTTTTGTTTCAAAATGCTATGGGAATACAAATATTTTTGTTGCATGAATACCTTTTTCTTTTTAAATTTTTTTTAAAAGCCAGTCAGATTTAGCAGTGGGGGGCTGTATACCAAATTTAGCGGATGGATACCTTTTTATAATGCTTAAATTGGGGCTTTTAGTGTGCCCATCACGAAAATAGTGTTCATTATATCCAATAGGTAGGTTTTTACCTCTCCCCCTGCCCCCTTCTTGATTTCCTATGACCTTTATATCTCTCTGCCTGTGTGTGCCCATCAATGAGCTCCCAATTATTACACAGTGTATGTGGTATTTGTTTTTCCATTACTGAGATACTTCCCTTATGATAATGGTCTCCAATTCTATCCAAGTTGCTGCAAAAGACATTATTTTATTCCTTTTTATGGCTGAATAGTACTCTATTATATATATATCACATTTATTTATATATATGTGTGTGTGTGTGTGTGTATATGTATATATATAATCACATTTTCTTAATCCTCTCATGAATTGATGGGTACTTAGGTTGATTCCACATCTTTGCAATTGAGAATTAACCTCCATACCATTTTCCATAGATTTTGTACTAATTTGCAGTCCCACCAACAGTGGATAAGCATTGCTTTCTCTCTGCATCCATGCCAGCATCTTTTGTGTTTTGACTTTTTATAATGGCCATTCTGACAAGGTAAGATGATATCTCATTGTGGTTTTAATTTGCATTTCCCTGATGATTAGTGACATTGAACATTTCTTCATATAATTATTGACCATCTGTCTATCTTCTTTTGAAAAACTTCTGTTCATGTCTTTTACCCACTTTTTAATAGGGTTGTTGACTTTTATCTTGCAGATTTGTTTAAGTTCTTTATAGATTTTGGTTGTTAGTCCTTTACAGGATGTTTGTGAATATTTTCTCCCATTCTGTAGGTTGTCTATTTACTCTGTCAATGAAAAAGAAGCCAAAGTCTGTAAAATTATTTAAAG
The DNA here is from genome assembly GCF_020740605.2 of Lemur catta. NCBI lineage: Eukaryota > Metazoa > Chordata > Mammalia > Primates > Lemuridae > Lemur > Lemur catta. Next base: position 47,467,085 of record NC_059139.1, read on the forward strand.
AGGCTTATTCTGAGCCAAACTTGAGGAACACGGTCAGGACCCATGCCCAAGAAGCTTTGAGCAAGTGGACTCGCTGTGGTTGGGTTCCAGTTTGGTTTTATACATTTCAAGGAAACAAGAATTGCACATAAAGGCATAAATCAATACATGGAAGGCATACATTGGTTTGGCCCAAAAAGGTGGGACATCTCGAAGTGGGGTAGGGGGTGTAGGAGTGTGGCTTACAGGTTATAGGTGGGTTTAAAGTCTCTCTGACTTCTAATTGGTAAAGATATGAAGCTTTGTCTAAAGGCTTGGAATATTTTAAGTTAAGATAAGGAAGTCTATTAATCACAGACAAGTCAGGGAAAAATACCCAGACTCAAGTGATTTGTTATGTATATTAAGGACCTGTAGGTTTGTCTTGCATAGCCTTAGTCCTGTTCATGAGTTACAAAGGCTATCTCCAAGAAGGGAAGGGGGCAGGATGAGGCATGTCTGACCTCCCTTCTCAGGGCTAGCAACTCAATTTTAGGGTATCCCCTTGGCCAAGAGGGTATCCATTCAGTCAGCTGGTGGAGGGAGCCTTAAGATTTTATTTTAGTTCACAACTGTATTGATTATTTCCTTTGCTGTACAGAAGCTTTTTAATTTAATCAAGTCCCATTTATTTTCATTGTTGCTGTATTTGCCTTTGGGGTCTTAGTCATAAACCTAGGTGGATCTCTACACAAATTTTTCCTATTTCTTCCAAAATTTTTATAGTTTCATGCATTACATTTAATTCTTTTATCCATCTTGAATTAATTTTTGTATATGGCAATGTAAGGCTGGTGGTGGGCACCCCTCCCCTCCCTAATGGAAAAAGAAGAAGCCCACGAGACCTGCCGAGAACAATGCCTGCAAGGCCCACCTAAGTTAAAGGATGACCACACCTGGATGGTTACCCTGATAAGAGTCAGGGTTCCTGGAGTCCACACATACCACCAGCCCCTCCTATTTCTCAATGCCCGCCATAAAACTGCAACAAAGAAATTGCTCACTCTTAGCGCTGAAATCTTCACACTGAAGAAAGCCCCATCCCCCATCCCTAAAAACATATATAAACCCACTCAGACTTCTGGGCAGCACGACAGACATCTCGTCTCTCTCTCTGCTGGGACAGAGAACCTTGCCCACAGGGGCCCCATTACCCTCACCCAGGAGTGCTCCGATAAAGCCTCATTACTTAACCCTTTCAACTCAAGAGATAAGGTTCCTGTTTCATTCTTTTGCATGTGACTAGGAAATGACTCTTACCATCAAAGTTGTTACAATCTGGTTAAGAGATACAAACAAAACCAGAGAAAGAACAGAGAAGAAGAAATGCCACACTGGAAGAAACGGTGTTACAGGGGAGATAACTAAGCGAGGAGGCTGGAAATAGGAAGGCTTTATGGAGAAACTAATGTCAACATAAGAAAAGCCAAACTCTGTAAAATAATTTTAAAGAGATTTATTCTGAGCCAACTTTGAGGACCATGACCTGGAGCCATGCCCAAGAAGCCTTGAGCAAGTGGACTTGGTGTGTCTGGGTTACAGTTTGGTTTTATACATTTCAGGGAGACAGGGGTTACAGGGAAAGTCATAAATCAATATGTGGGAGGCATGCATTGGTTTGGCCCAAAAAGGTGAGCCATCTCGAAGGGGGGGGCTTACAGGTTATAGGTGGGTTTGAAGATTCTTTGGCTTGTAATTGGTTGAAGACATGAAGCTTTGTCTAAAGGCTTGGAATGTTTCAACATAAGGAGCTGTTTATCAGAAATAAGCTGATAACATAGATTTGTTGTGTAAATTGAGGACCTGCAGGTTTGTTGTGCATACCCTTAGGCCTATTAATGGGTTACAAAGGATGTCCCCAAGAAGGAAGGGGGGCATGATAAGGCATGTCTGACCTCCTCCCTCCTAGCGGGCAATTTACTTTTAGGATAGTCCTTTGGCCTTGAGGGGGTCCATTCAGTCAGCCAGTGCAGGGGTGACCCTTAAAATTTTATTTTAGTTCACACTAGGATTTGAACTCAGCTTTGAAGGATGAGCAGTATTTCAGTAGGTGGATTTGGGGTGACGGGCAGATTCCAGGTTTGGGGACCAGTAGGAGCAAAGCCTCAGTAATAAAAGAGAACATATAACTCACACCTGATTTTCTCCAGGATCTTCTGCAATGACCTCCACACTGATCTCCAGCCTCTTGCCACCTCTACCCTCCTGTGGCCCAGGCCACTTGCCCCCATCCTGAGACCCACACTGCTGCCACCTCCTGTGTTTCCATAGAACATTAGATAGTACCTTAAGATTGTGAAATTTGTTAGCCTGAATCTAAATAATGGTCTGTCCATTTTTATGCTTTTGATGTTTTTGTATTACAAAGTTAATGTATACTCTTGTATCAAATTCAAACAATACTAAAGAGTGTAAAATAAGTGAAAGTTCCTCTCTAATCTAGCCCTCAGGTAACCACTGTTGACAGTTTGGAGAGGTATCCATTCAGTTTTCCTACCTCTCTGCCTCTGTTTCTATATACAGTATACATGCATGTATTATATCCGTATATGATACACATATATGTATGTTACATTCTTTATGTATACAAACAGCAGATGAGATCCACATGCATGTATGTATACAAACAACTGTCTTACATATATTTGATATATAGACTCTCTCAAATGTCTCTAAATATACTGTGTCTATCTATACATGTACATATATGTTTATGTGTGTTTATGGGTGTGTGTATTTACACTCAAATATGTTATTTTTATTTAAAAAATGAAGTGCACCTTTGCCTGAAACCTTTGCTGACTCCCTATCACATACCAGGTGAAGAACAAACTCTTTGCCTGTCCCACCAAGCCTAGGTGGTCAGGCCTCTGCCCGCTGCCATCTCCAACCTCCTCTTTAGCTACTCTGGCCACGTATCAGAGGGCTCTACAGGGAAAGAGCAACAGCAAGAATGCTCCTCTTGAGCACTTGCTTCCAAACTGGGGTCCTTTCCGCAATTTTTTTCAAGATCATATGTCAACATGACTATTATTACAGGGATAATGAAAAGACCTTAGGGGAAGCAGTGTGAAAGCAAGACTGTGACAGTGCAGAGAGGGAGTCACAGGGCAGAGCCTGTTTCATGCTCCCTCCTCCACTACCTAGAGACAGAGCCAAGCCCTCTGAGTTCCCTAATGTTAGGACTTGACCTTGACACTGCTGCAGTCACACTGAGAGCTTTATAAACTGCTCATAGGTCCGTGAGCAAGCCCAGCATTTCACCTCTCTGTGCTTTTACATATTTTCCTTCCTCAAGCTTGAATGCCCTCACCTGCCACAGTGTGCTAGGCAAACTCTAATCATCTTTCAAAACTCAGCTCATGCAAGGTTGCTTTTTCCTATGTGGAGGCTGTGAGATGTTCCCCACCCCATGATTTAGGTATAAGGTTGGCACAAAATAAAGCAGGCAAACCACATACACCACAAACGTGATTAGCCTTCTGGAGGAGAAAACCAAGCAATTGTGTCTAAGTATTTAGAAAAAAAATTTAGAAACTCTCCAATTAAAAAAAAAAGGTGGGGGGAGAAAGTGCTGTTGGGTAATCTTGAGGTCATAATATGGAAACAACTGGTTAATTTAATAAATAGAAACAGAATTATTTGTGTTTGCCTTGATATAGTAGGACCATGTGAAGAGAAGGGTCTGGCACAGAGGATGGGCTTGGCTGGGGTGGGGGTAAGTATATAGAGACTGAAGGAAACCAAAATATTTCAACCCAATGGATGCCTCTTTGACATATTTTGAGATGGCTGTTCAGAGCGCCTGCAAACAGAAGTAGCCCTGCAAAGCTGTGTTTTGTGGGAGAGATTTGCATCTGTAGAGAAAATCTGCACCTGTTGGGCTGGGCTTTCTATGAGGGTCCTGCTTAGTGTGGATCTAGGAAAGTTTAACTGAGAGTCTGACGCTTTTAAAGATATGAAAGAAACATTTACTATCTATTTGCTCTGAGGGCTGCTAGTGTGAGGTTTCATTTATATAACAAGACCACCTTTGCTAGCCAGGCCTCATACTCTCCCCTTCCTATAACCTGTGTTGCCACGATCCAAGGCCCCATTCTTCCTGTAACCTCAAGATGGCATAAAAGTGTCGACCTTCTGGCCATTCTTTGAGTTCTTATATTTTGTATGAGTCCATGTGCATTAATAAATTTGAATGCCTTTCCTCCTATTAATCTGCTTTTTGTCAGTTGATTTTTCAGTGAATCTTCAGAGGGTGAGGCAGAAGATTTCCGTTGGCCCCAACAGTTTGGTGCCATGAGCAAGATTCCAAAGCTGCAATGCTCTTCCAGAAACCATAGTCAAGGGAACCCAGGACCCGACAAGCCATCAGAAATTCTTACTAGCCAGGCTCCTGGCTTCCCTCTGTGGAATCCAGTTGAGCAGATGGTAAAAATCACTGTTTGTCTCTTTTTCCTTTCCAAAATCTTGATTAAGGGGAGAAAGGGATTTGTGTGACTAGTCTTGGATGTAGCAACTCTGGTGTACTTTTTGGTATGAATATTCATATTGTCTGATCTTTTTCCTCCAGAAATAGTCTTTCCTTTGTCTTTGTATTTCTGTGCTGTTCTATCACAAGGAGGGGTACCATAGGGAAGAACACAGGCCTAAGAGCCCTATAGGCCTATTGTTCAAGCCAGCTCCACAGACCTGATCAGTTTTGAGGTTCTAAACAGACTGGCATCTATTTAAAAAAAAAATTTTTTTTTTCAGTGAGAGGCTCTCACTCTGCCACCCAGGCTAGAGTGCAATGTTGTGATCATAGACCACTACAGCCTCGAACTCCTTGGCTCAAGAGATCCTCTTGCCTCAACCTGGGACTACAGGCATGCACCATCATGCTCCGCTAATTTTTAAAAACAATTTTGTAGCAACAGGGTCTCACCATGTTGCCCAGCCTTCTCTTGAACTCCTGGCTTCAAGTGACCCTCATGCCTCACCTCTGTGATTATAGGCACGAGCCACCATGCCTGGCCCAGATTGGCATCTATTTAGACAAACTTAGCTGTGAGTGCCCAAAATAAAAACCGGATGAGGTTTCCTCCTCTTAATTGTTTTATGTCCTTGAGAGCTTGACTTGTGACTGTCATAGTTCTGTACACAGCTGAACTCTGTAGTGTTGCCCCAGTTTTTGGGCCCTGGGCTTGGAAGAATCACAAGCCTTGGCCTGCATGACGGTTAGAGATGGCAGACACTCAGCAAGTACTCGTGAAAAATTTATTGTAAAGAAAGTTTAAGGGTGAAAAGCAAAAGACGTTTCCTAAGGGGAAACAGGTCTGTCTCTGGGCGTGGAGAAGTCCCTAATTAACTCTAAAATTCCTCCTTTTATATGCCAGTAGTATGTGTTTACATAAAGGTCAGTTATCATTACTTATGACCATATGTCATGGGTTTTGGGGTCTGGATTTTGCCAGATATGGACATAATTTAAAAGTTATGTTCCAGACATTCCTTTTTCCTATATGGGTGATGGGAAAGTCACCGTTTATGGTGTTTTTCTATTTTCTGATTGGTGGTCACTGTTCCATGGTCTAATTACCCCATTCTTTAAGACAGAAATAATTGTTTCCCTGGTTATTTTTCTTTAACTATTTGCTTCTTATTGTTTTTCTTTAACTGTTTCCTCCTTCTTGTTTTTCTGCCTCTATCATTCCATTACCTCTTATTTTTCTGTCCCAACATGACCACATGGAGTACTCTTTCTTGGTCACCACCGTCACATCCAGTGGTCAGCCTGAAAATGGCTGGGAACTCAAGACACATAAGATTTCAAGCAGGACACTCTGTTCTGAATGTGCTAAGCTCTCAGGGGAGTTTGTCTTCATGAGAAGTCCCATCCGTAAGTGGCTTTTGCCATCTCAGTCTTTGTTGCCTGGTTAGTCCTGGGAAAGTCTAATCCCAGGAGGGCCTACTCAGTGTTAGGGATTAATGAGTTTGTGACTGGCAACCCCTACTCCCCAGAAAAACACACGAACAAATTTGTGTAATACTGCAGGCAATGTAAGCACAAACGCCACCCTTAACCACCTGTAGCAACCAGAGTCTTTTCTATCTTAGTCTAGTCCTGGGAGTGAAATTTTGGGCATCATGGGAACTGCCTCTAATATGACCACTGCAGGAACACTTCTCGCTTCTATCAACACTTATTCTAAACCTGGAAAATTACCTTCTGGACTTGCCATGAAGAGACTTATTAGATTGAGTTGCTATTAGAATAAGTACAACTTTGGAAATTATTTGTGTGACCCTGACTTTTTGAGAACTCATTTGTTATTAATCCTTTTCCCATCCATGGACAGCTTTTGATTTCCTGACTCTTCCATCTGTGGGCCGCACAGGGTTTTAAGGCTTTTGTGTGGAGATGGTCAGCTGAGAAGCTGAGACAGCAGAGAATATGGCTGGACAGAAATGTGGATTGCACCCCCATCTGCAGCTACTAAGACTTTCCTTTGTTTTTTTTTTTTTTTTTTTTTTTTTGAGACAGAGTGTCACTTTGTTGCCCGGGCTAGAGTGAGTGCCGTGGCATCAGCCTAGCTCACAGCAACCTCAAACTCCTGGGCTTAAGCGATCCTACTGCCTCAGCCTCCCTAGTAGCTGGGACTACAGGCATGAGCCACCATGCCCGGCTAATTTTTTTTTTTTGTATATATATTTTTTAGTTGGCCAGATAATTTCTTTCTATTTTTAGTAGAGACGGGGTCTCACTCTTGCTCAGGCTGGTCTCGAACTCCTGACCTCGAGCGATCCACCCGCCTCGGCCTCCCAGAGCTAGGATTACAGGCGTGAGCCACCGCGCCCGGCCGACTTTCCTTTGTTTGAGCTGTCTTTGAGGTGGTTCTGGACCTTGTGAGGAATTCTTCACATCTCTTTGGGGATGCCTTGTGTGTCCTTGATCAAGTCATAACCTTGGTTAAAGCTTATTGCTTATGGTGAGTCACTTGGGAAGGTACCTTTGGTTAAAAAAAGAAAAAAAAGTTCAAAAGCCAAGAATGTTGGCTATTTGTCCTAGCTGAAATCTGATAAGAGATTTGAAAAGAATTTTTTAAAGAAGCTCTATGGTCAATTAAAAGCTGATATTTTGGCTATGATTTTTTTTTAAGGACTTTCTTTGGATTCTGTTTCTAGGAATTTTTTTTTTCTAGTCAACAAAAACCCCTTTTTAATTATATATTTGGTTCTTCTGTTTGCTTCCTCTCTTACAGCAAGATTTTGCTGAAGAAAAAAAAAAAAAAACAACGTAATATCTTACTGGCCTTTTGGGAAGCTTAAAATCTCCCCAAATAGGCTCCTCAAAGACTTGTTCTTTCCTTTCCAGCCACTTCTTCTCCTTTCTTACCACATGAAGAGATCTACAGGGAACTTCTAATGGCCCTGACACCTCTTGAGAAACAGAGTCAAGGAACAACACACCCCCTTTTGGGGGTCTTCTGTCTTCCTCATGGAGCCCCAAAAATCGGGGGCAGGTTTCTCTCAGGTCTTAAGCTCTATTCTCTTTAGTACTGAGCTCCCTGATCACTTTGGGGTTTTGGGGTACCAGGATTACTTTGTACTGTGAGAGAAAATTTGACCTTTGTGTGTAATTGCTGGCGAGGGCTGCAGTTTTGGAGGTGGCCGGCAACAGTTGCAGTGAATAGTTAGTACTGTAGGAGGCTACTTGTTTCTTTGCACATTGGCATTTAACAAAATCATGGTTTGGACACTTGGAGGCTATGGAAACACTGGCCACAGAGGACTAAGACTCCTGTAGTGGATGAGCCGGTCACAGGGGGGCTGATTGGCACTGGGTTGCCCACCAGCCTCAGGGAATGTCCTCACAGTGAGATGCACTGTCAAGCGTTATGCAGTCTGGTCCTTCTTTGGGGGGAATCAGGATTCAATGTGAAGATGGGATTCTTGATTTCCAGGGATTTAGATGCTCTGCCTTCCAGCTGCACCCACTTTTCACATATTTAAGCATTAGGCCCTAGAAACTGCAAATGCTTTATTGGCCCTACTCATTGATGGGCTCTGCCCTGAGACCAATGGTCCAGCTAGAAAACACAGACTAAATTAGAAGCTGCCTATGTAAATAAAATTGGTCTCTTTATAAAATCCTGTGGTAAATTCCTATGATTTTTTGTTACCTTGGCATCCATTTTTAGTCTTCCTTTAATACACCCAAACTCCTTCTTGAGAAAGCTTAAATTCTCTCTCTGTACTGTGAGATGTAAATTTACTACCCTGTTTTCTCTAAAACTCAGTAAGGACTTTAGCCTTGTGGAACAGATAAACTTTAACCTGTTCCATTTAAAGAGACACAGTTTAATCTAACTGTCCTTTTAAATGGTGACTTTTACCTATCTCATGGCTAAAATTTTAAAATAAAAGCTACAAAATCTTTATTTGTATCTATATTTTTAGGTATACATATGTACATGTCTATGTTTGTATATTGTCTACATGGCACCAAACTAACTTATAAATAAGTGAAGTAAATATGCCCAAATGCTTTTCAAGTTCACATGACATTAGTAATTTTCATTAAATAAAACTGCTTTAAAAATTGTTGGTAAAATAAAATAGAAATGTCTTCAGAATTTAAGTTAAAAATATTTGCCTGGGTCTCCTGGTCAAACAAATTTATACTGTCTCTGATAGATTTTTTTAAAGTTATGAAACTGTTGCTTTTGTGGTATTTTTGATATTTGCTTGATTTGTCTGTGAGCTCTTATGTCTTTGGTTTTGAGCCTTCAGATTCTGGGGTCTAGACAGGTGACCATAGAGAAGCCTGAAAACGTGGTGTGTGTCCACAGCATCTGGGGCATCAGCTGCAGAGATAAGCCCAGCGTGGTCCAGTCCTCCCTGGCCCAGCTCTGCCACCTGGCCATGCTAAGAGGGGTTGGATCTTCCAGGCATCCTCTTCACAGCTCTGTCCTTTGCCCTGGGCTCTACATTTGATAATGATAATTAAAGTTGCTTACTTCCTAGTTTTTTTTTTTAAACTAGAAATTAGGGTTAAGAGTTAAAATTATAGTTTATATATAATTAAACTACTAGATAGAAAAAAAATTCTGTATACAAAGTATACAAGGGAAGAGAAGTTTTTTGGTGAGGAAGGTTATAACAAAGATATAAAAATGTGATTTTTGTTAAAGGAAAAGTAATTTTGTCTAGTTTAGAAGTTATTTAATGATTGTTTCAAATTAAAGGAATAAAAAAGGTAGATAAAACTAAATAAATGTGGAAAGTTGGAGAAAAAAGAAAATGGAAAAAAACTGTAAGAGGTTATAAAAGATTTATGGAAATCTTATCTTGTGTGGTCAAAGCTCTGATTGAGATTGAATGAATCTGTTTATAAGGTTTCATTAAAATTAGCTTTAACATTAATAATACACTGATGCAAAGGTAAAATTTGGTTTTCTCTTTTCAACAAGATTTCCATGTACTACACATTTTTAGTAAACTATACAAAAAATGGGGAGAGAGTTTGCATCATGTTCTCTTTCTTAAGTCTTTTGATTGTTTGGAAAACTTAGTCTTTTCTCTATCAAAAAGTAAAGCTTTTTTTTTGTGTGTGTGCTTTTTGAAATCTTTTAATTATCATTTTGGCTAAATAAATGACTGTTATTTTACAGTGACCTGCGATCCAATTTTTTTTTCATTTTTTTTTTTGAGACAGAGTCTTGCTCTGCTGCCCGGGATAGAGTGCCGTGGCGTCAGCCTAGCTCACAGCAACCTCAAACTCTTGGGCTTAAGCAATCCTTCTGCCTCAGCCTCCCAAGTAGCTGGGACTATAGGCATGTGCCACCATGCCCAACTAATTTTTTTTCTATATATATTTTTAGCTGTCCAGATCATTTCTTTCTAATTTTTTAGTAGAGACAGGGGTCTCACTCTTGCTCAGGCTGGGCTCAAACTCCTGACCTCGAGCCATCCTCCCGCCTCGGCCTCTCAGAGTGCTAGGATTGCAGGCGTGAGCCACTGTGTGCAGCCGTGCGATCCAATTTTGATATCAGGAGTTTTAAACCTTTCATATTTGACCAACTTCCCAAAATAAAAATTTAAATTCTAAATTAAGTCTTGTTGACTTTGAGCTAAATTTTGGACATTCCACAAAAAGCTCCTTGGAAGTCCAAGAGAGACATTTTAGGCTTATTTGGTATGTTAAAACTATATGGGAAGCATTGTCAAATAAGAAACAATATTTAACTTTTTTATGTCATATTTGTATGGATATGTTATTAATATACGTTCCAAAATTGTATGAGATTCCTAAGAATTCTGATATGCCTTTGTATATGTTATCAGTAATAATTATAGTTATTGTGTTGAATTGTTATAGGCCACAAAGAAATGACCAAATTTCTTTGCCAACTACATCTTTAAGCATGACATTTTAAGTCTTGTTCACAGTTAATTACTTTATTCTGATGCTTGTTTTGAAAAGCTCTTTGGAAATCTTAAAGTGTTGTGTCTTCAAGAAGGTTCATGAAAAGGAGGAAAAGACTCTGACAGTTACTCTGAAATACATGCTATGGCTTTGAGATGACACCATTGGCCTGGGTAAGAATGCCAAAAACTCCAAAGAAAAAACTGAACTGATACAATTGCAAACCTAATATCAAGCAAAGCAAGAATTAATTATATAGGACTAAACTGATGAAGGACTAAAATGATTTTTTGGTCGCTTTTGTTTAAAACATTGCAGATTCATTTTATGTGCTGTTTTCCAGAGTTTAGAAAACTTTTCTTTTCTTTGAGCTATTTACAACTTACAGAAAGTGGGTAAAGTATACTTTGCTAGCAAAATTGAAACATTTACTTTTCTTTCTACCTGATTTCTCCAGAATTTGAAAACTATTTGTGAGTATTCTTAATTTATGGCAATATAGTTATTAACATAACTTCAGTAAGAATTTGTCTTTTTAAAATTTTTTTTGGTAACAGGACAGAATTAGAGACATTGGTTATTTTATCAAGGCTTTGACTCTAATATCATATTTTTAGATAAGACCAGACCGCTTTGAGGAAATGAGGTGGACTGTTATAGAGCCCCTTAGAAAAACTGGCCTGGTACTTTGTCAACATCATTTTCAGACAAGGTTCCTGACTTTATGGTAAGTAAAGAATGTCCCTTTCTGATGGGCATAGGAATCTCAAGATACTTTGGGTACCTCAAGAAGAGAGAAATTCACCCAATGCATACAGGTATTACAGGTATAGTCTGATGATGAATCCTTGCCTTGACTTCCTAGCCTTGAAAGCCTTTTAAAAGTATAATTCTAAATTCCTTGTGATAAGTGCCAGCAAAGCCAACTTAAAAAAGCCTATAAGGCCAATCCCTATTCCTTCTGCACTTTATTCAAATAATCAGGCCAAATATAATAAGAATAAAACTTATTTTGTAAATAAATTTGCCTATAATTTATCTTTGGTTGAAATGGGGGACTGGAGAGAGAAAAATTGTTTCATAAGAAAACTAAAGTACCCCTGTTTTTAGATTCTATGAGTGTTTTTACTAATTGAAAAGTTTCCCATCAAGTACTCTAGAACCTATTTCAATTGAGAAAATATGGAGCATGCCTAAGTCTTTGCCTCTGTCTTTTAAAGGATTATGATTCTTTTCTAGATGTTATCATGAATACCAAAAACATGCTTTAGTTCACTCAATTTGATTAACTCCACAAGACAAGGCTTTTTATCATGATGTCTTATTGAGCATATATTAGTGGTTCTTATATGATATTTTAATTTTAAATTTCTTTTTTTTTGTTGTGATTTTGCCTGCATTTTCTTCCCTGTGGTTCTTTTTTCTTAAATGCTGATATTTTACATATATGCCAGAATTATTCTTCTTTCGTTCTCATAAAGCTTACTTGCCCCAACAAATACTTAAATGTTTTACCAAAGATCATGTGTGTTCAGTGAACTGAATTGATTTGCTGTTCTGTGAAATAAAACCTTACACATCACATTAGCTAAGTATCGTAATCATCCTGCAATATCACTCTCAGTGATTAAAATCACTTCCAGGCCCCTCGGTGGTGGATTATTGCCTTCAGCTCTGTTGAAGACATTATAATACTTGTTGGAAAAGTTTCAAGGCTACAAAAGCAGTAGCTGGGGAAGTGCTGGCACGTACAGAGCAACACTGTCTAAACTTGTGGCAATCAAGATGGGCTACAAGCCACAGACTCCACAGGACAACTACAGATAGCTAAAGCAAATATTGGGAAAGTTCCAGAGCTTCTTCCTAGAGAGGAGTCCTGCTTTGCCTAGATACCCCTGGGACTCCCTTATATATGGAGCTTCTAGTGGTCTCTGACCAGCTGAGAATGTTGATTTAGCATTTTGGCCTTCGTGATTAGTTGTGCCCCTCACCACCTTCCTGGGACTTACAAAGAAAAATGCTTGCAATCCAAACTCTCCTCAGAAAATATTTGTTGAATTTTCTGCCATTCAATTTACATTACAAATCTAGCCCAAAGAAGTGATATTCAGGGAAGATCAGTTATAGTTTTCAAAAAAGTTTTTTGGTCATGAATCTTTATTCTAAGACAATTTATTCAGAAGCTGCTCTGTATGAAATGAGAGGGGGATATTGAGAACTTTAGTTTTTGATGGAACTGACATATTTCTTTCTTTCCAATAGTAAGAGCCATGTAATAAAATATATGTCCTGTGTTTCCCTGGCCAGGAAGCCCAACTCTCAGTTTAAATGCAATCATGGCTTCTCTGTTCATATTTATCATTAGCACATATGCATTATGCATTCTATTTTTCTCTTGGTCCTGATTTTCTATCCTTATTTTCCTAATTTAGCACTTATGCACCAAATATCTGTCTCCAGCCAGCCCTGATCACTCTTCAGACAGTTAGAGCCACTTATCAACTGCCTTCTCAACATCTTAATTTGGATGTCCACAAGAGTCCTAAACTCCAAATGTCTGAAACTGCACTTGATTACCTACCTAAAAAAGCAAACAAAACCCAGCTCTTCTTCCTCTGTTTTTTCCAACCAAAAAACATTAACACCATCTATCCAATAGCCCAAGTTGGAGAGAGCTTAGTCATCCTTAATTCTTCTCTTTTTTCTCATCATCTATATCTGTCAGAATATGCTAGCTTATGCTGCAGTAACAAACAGCCCCAACTCTCAGTGGCTTAACACAATAGAAGTATATTTCTCACTCTGACTATTGAGTTAGAGCTGGAGGCTCTGCTCCACTTTGTCAAACTGACTCTAGGATCCAAGATGATAGAGAGGCCACAATCTGCAATGTTTTTGATCACCACAAAGAGGAAAAAGATCTCTAAAGGGTTTCTTGGCATCTGATGCTTGGTCTAGAAGCAACATGTATCACCTCTGCTCCAGCTGTTAATTTGGCCCCACCACCCAACCACAGTAGGCCAAGAAGTACAGCCCTACCATGTGCAGGAGAAAAGTTACTAAGCAGCGTCAATGACTACTACACTGTCTTTGGATGGACTCCCCAGAAACAGACCCTGAGATGAGGATTCATGTGAAAGTGATTTATGAGGAAGTATTGCCAGGAAGAAACAATAAGGGAACAGGGAAGAGAGACAGGGAAGGGAGGAAGCCGAGCAAGTATGCAATATCAAACAAAGTCCCAGAGAGGGTAATTTAGGCTCAATTTCGCAGGTGAATTCTGGAGACAGTCATACCTTAGAGCAGTCTGGGTTGGGGCAATGAACCTGGAGTCTTCATATTTCTGTACCAGTAGTCACATGTAGGGTTCTCCCCAGGAAGATGTAAGTCCCAGGTATTTCTTCTGGCTGTCCTTGCAGATGTTGGCTGTTGGAAGTGAAAATATAGCATGAAATGGAAAAGGGATCCAAAAGCATAAAGGTGGAGCATCAATATTACCTGCTACACAAATCCCCCGATCCAATAAATCATATCATCCTCTAGTTCTATCCCCAGACATTTCCTAAGTTGTTCCATTTCTCTCTATTCTCTAGTTGCCCCCTCCCTCAAGTATCCCCTGAGCCCATCGTTCTTGGTCTTCTGCACTATTGTAACCAGGATACTGATCTGCACTCGTGACATCTCTAATCCAGTCTTCACGCTACAGCCAGATTGTTCTTTCTGACTCAGGTGGCCTTTTCCTGATGGTCCTCAGACTTGTTGTGTTAGCTTTCTATTGAAGATACAACCCCCATTATGCAGATGAGAAAACTGAGGCAGAAAATTTAAGTAACTTGCCATTAGTCATTTAGTTAGCAACTGGCAAAGCCAGAATATGAATTTAGTATGTATTAACTCCAAAGCCTTTTCCATTATATTTCTGGATCATAAATGATTAACTTGCACACTTTGTCCTGATTATTACCCAGTTCTATAAGCTTCAAACTCAATTTGTTTAAAGCCAAATTAATCATCTTCCTTACCTCCCCCTTAGCAAATGTCCCTGCTTTTGAGATTCCAATGTCAATAATGGCCCTTCCATTCTTAGTGTCAACCTTGACTCTTTCTTCTCCTTTCTCTCTTATTTTAAGTTATTTCCATGACAATTGTACTTCTGTCTCCTAAATGCCCACCACTGCAGGTAGGACTGGCTTTATGTGGCCCAAGCTGTGGTTTACAGAGTACCCAACAAGTACCCCTATGTAGGAGGTCCTGGAGCTGTGCCCAAAGAGGGCTCATTAGTAGTGGAGAGCATTCCAACAATACTCTGTGCCAAGAAATGAGATCAGAATCCAGGGAATGAAGCCAAAGTTGGCCAGTCAGTTTGCCAAGCTGGAAGTTCTTGGACACGATTATAAGCAAAGAGAAAGGAGCCAGCAGACAGGGAGAAATTGACTGATGATGAAAACTAAAGAAGCAGTAATGCATGGAGCAGGATCCTGGGGGAGGCAATGAAAGGGATTGCCACCCTCTGTCCCTTTGGGAGAGGGCTGGCTCTGATGATTGGGGTCTTGGGAAGAGGGAAATGTATGCCTGGCATAGAGTAGGTGCTCAAAATAGTATTTTTTTTTTTTTTTTGAGACAGAGTCTCACTCTGTTGCCCGGGCTAGAGTGCCGTGGCATCAGCCTGGCTCACAGCAACCTTAAACTCCTGGGCTCAAGTGATCCTTCTGCCTCAGCCTCCCAAGTAGCTGGGACTACAGGCATGCGCCACCATGCCAGGCTAATTTTTTCTACATATTTTTAGTTGTCCAGCTAATTTTCTTTGTATTTTTAGTAGAGATGGAGTCTCGCTCTTGTGCAGGCTGGTCTTGAACTCCTGAGCTTGAGCAATACACCCACCTCGGCCTCCCAGAGTGCTAGGATTACAGGCCTGAGCCACCACCTATAATTGTTTTTTGGATAGCTTCTAACCCTAGGAAAATTAGAATTTATAGTATAAAAATAAAGTAAATCACATCCATAATACTAATATTCTTGTATTAAGATTTAAAATACATTAGTTTTATATTGTGTAACCAATTAGCACAAGGATAGTGACTTAAAACAGCATACACTTATTATATCATAGTTTCTGAGGATTAGGAGTCTAGGCTGGGTCTTCCACTCAGCCAGGGGTGGGGAACTTGCAGCCTCAAGGCCACATCTGGCCCTCCAGATCCCCAAGTGCAGCCCCTTGACCTGATCCAAACTTTGCAGAACAAATCCCTTTATTAAAAGGATTTGTTCTGTCAAATTTGTGTTCAGTCAAAAGGCTGCACTCAAGGATCCAGAAGGCCACATGTAGCCCCAGGGCTCCAAGAGCCTCAGGCTCTCATAAAGCTGCAATCAAGGTGCTGGCTGGCTATATTTTGATCCAGAGGCTCAAGTGAGGAAAAATCCATTTCCAAACTTATTCAGGTTGTTAGTGGAAGTCATTTTCTTGCTGCCATATAACTGAGGATGCTGGCTGTTGGCTGGAGGCCTCCTCAGGTTCCAGAGGCATCCATAGTTCCTAGAAGGATCCACAGTTCCTTGTCACATGGGCTTCTCTAACATGCCAGCTTACATCATCAGACCCACAAGGAATATTTCTCCCTTCAGTCTTATAAAACAAATACAATCACAGAAGTGACAGCCCATCATCTTTTCCAGGTAACACAACCTGACCAAGGGAGTGACATCACATCCCCTCTGGTTAAAAGTAAGTCAGAGTCCTGCCCACACTCCAGGGGAGAGGACAACACCAGGAAATGGGAAATCACTGAGGCCAAGCTTAGGTTCTGTCTGCCACAAGGAGCAAGCTGTATGTGTCTGGTACTTAAAGGACTGGTAATGCTTAAGAAAATCTGGCAAATTGGAGGATCTAACAGGTTAGATTTGTGATTCCAACTTAAAATAAGTAATTGATTTAGATTTGGAATTTTGAGTTAAGAGTTATAAGACAGTTTTAGTAAGTTGGGGAATTATACTGGACCAATCAAAACAACTTAACATCCGCCATACTCGTTATGTTTAATTTATTACAACTATTAGACTTATTGAAGTATTTGAAAGGGTAGCAGCCAGTCTCCAAAGATAGCCACGTCAATTTATATACCCCCTGTGTGTGCATTCTGTTCCTCATAACAAGAGGAGTTTAATTCTCCTCCCTGTGAATCTGGGCTATCCTTGTAACTGGCTCTGACCAAGAGAACACAGAAGAAGGAACATTCTGTTCCTGAAGCCCAGACCCGCACAAAGACTGGTAGCTTCTACTTTCTGCCTCTTGGAATGTTCTTTCTTAGAATCCAGCTGTCATGCTGTGAGGAAGCAAATCATATATCTGATTGCAGAATATGTAAAGAACTCTTAAAATTCAATAATAAGAAGACAACCAACCAAGTTTTAAAAAATGGGCAAATTTTTAGACATTCCACTAAAAAAGATTTAGGAATGGCTAATAAACACATGAAAAGATGCTCAACATCATCAGTTATTAGGGAAATGCAAATTAAAACCACAAGAAGAGAACATTTCACACCTACTAGAATGGCTATAAGCAAAAAGACAATAACTAGTGTTTTTGAAGATATAGAGAAAAGGAGAACCTTCATATATCTCTGAGGCAAATGTAAAATGATATAGTCACTTTGGAAAACAGTTTGACAGTTTGTTAAAAAGTTAAACAGGCCAGGTGTGGTAAGCTATCATGCCACTGCACTCCAGCCTGGCTGACAGAGTGAGACCCTGCCTCTAAATAAATAAGTTAAACGTATGTGTATTAAGCACTTTAAAAAATTTCTGATGTTTTGACTCAGAAGGAGGGTTCTTCCAGACCCTTCAGAGATTGCCCCTCCCAGGGCTAACCAATTCCTAGAAATAGTAACCACTCACCCAGTGGCACCTTTCATATGCAAACTGATCAGTCCTAAACCCTTACCCCAACTTCCTCCTTGATTGAGCTCTCCACACTTCATGGCACTAGCCCCCTGCCCTAATCACCTCACGGTTAGACGCTAGACAATTAGAGATACCTCCTCGGTCATGATTCAAATTAGCCAGCCCTGAACCTGCTTCCCTGGCCTCACCTGTTCCTTTCGGTGGGTGGATGCTGTTGCTCACTCTTTGGCTGGCTCCCCCGTGTGGCCCTGCAGGGCAGAGCATGCTCCCTCCTCTTGGGTACTAGAATGAGCAATCTTTTCAAGGGTAGTAGTCATCGGATCTGTTGGCCTCACCCTACCAGAATAAAAATAAAACCAACATTTCAAAACAATATGTTTACCATATGATCTAGCAATTCCACTGTTGGGTTACCCAGTGAAACAAAAACATATTTCCACACAAAGATTTGCACATGAATGTTCATAGCATTATTATTCACAACAGCCAAAACAATAGAAATAACCCAAATATCCACCAGATGATGAATGGATAAACAAATGTGTTTTGGAATACTTATTTAGAAATAAAAGAATTGAACTATTAATAGATGTGGTACAGCCTTACCAGGTTCACTGCCTGCTGCTCAAGAGGAAGCCAATACACTGAGACAGCAGGAGTTACAGCAGGGAAAGAGTTTAATATGGCAGGCACAGTGCAAGGAGATAGGAGGAAGTTCTCAAATCCGTCTCCCTAAGAATTTGGGAGAAAGCGTTTTTAAAGGTAGTTTGGCAGGCAAAAGGCTAGGCAATTGGGTCTGCTAATTAGCTGGGTTCAGGGCAGGACCATAGCAGTGTAGAGATTGTTTTCTTTGCTGAGTCAGTTCTTGGATAGGGGTTGTAAGACCAGTTGAGTCAGTTCCTTGGTATGGGCCACTGGTCTGGGTGGGTCAGCCATTCCACCCAGACGCAGGGCCTGGAAGATAATCTCAAAAAGTGGCCTTAGGTTTCACAACGGTGATGTTATCTATGGGAGCAATAAAGGAAGCTAAGAATTTTTATGATCATCAGCTCTGACTCCTGTAGTGAGCAATTACAGGAAAGCACACTAGGGAACAATGGCTGGTTATATAGATTTCTCCTACCACAGTTCCCACCTTGTGACCCTTTATTAATTTCATAAAGCATGGTTTCAGATGTTAAAACCTGGATGACCCTAAAAATAATTACGTTAAGTGAAAGAAGCCAGGCGCAAAAGACCACATAACATACTGTATGATCTCTTTTATAGAAATGTTTTGAGAAGACAAATCTATACAGAAAAATAATATATTCTTGATTGCCCTGAGGCTGCTGTGGGAATACAGTTTGACTGCAAATGGGCATGATGGTTCTATTTGGGGTGATGAGAATATGCTAAAACAGGATTGCATTGATGATTACACAACTCTGTAAATTTGCTAACCATCATTGAATTGTACACTTAAAACAGGTGAATTTTATGGTATATAAATTACACCCCAGATAAAGCTGTTTAAAAGAATCAGTATGTCTGGAAGTCAGTGCCTTACTGCTGCCTAGGTAATAAATATGATGTTTCAGAAGAAATGTCAGGGCACTATTCGATTTTCCTTTATCTACCAGACAATGTGAGATAGAAATTCTGTGGGATACTCATGAAACCATCCTGATTAGACTAAACAAAGTCCATGCAGACACCGTGGATTATTCTTACCATAGAGCCATCCTGCCTTAATGCCTTGTTGCAGGGATGTGTAGGGAAAAATATGTGCTTCACTGGCAAACTATAGTGTACCCTTCCACGTTACAGATTCTGATTCCACGAGAGCTATTTTACAACTCTGTACCTTGTAGGTAACAGATAGAAACGCAGAATGATTCCTGTCTATAGACATGCAAATTCTGTCCTGTCCCACAGAGATTCAATTGACTTTCTTCCCTCCACTCCCACACTGTGAAGAAAGTGAGTTTTGCCTGCACTTGTACATTCATTGCAATATTCCTGCTATATAAACATGTCTGTTCTTTGACTTCCCCTTTGTGCCAGTTTAACCCCTGCCTGATTCTCTAATTCTGAGTAAAACGAAATCTTTAACATGTTCATTTTTTCTGAATGAAAATCATGATTTTATCTTTTTATGTAAATTATCTTTTGTTTTTAGAGCTGTATTAGGTTCACAGCAAAACTGAGCGGAAAGTACATAGTTCCTATATACCTCCTGCCCCTTCCCCATAAGCTACCCCCACTATCAACCTCCATCGCTACAGTTACACTTGTTACAATTTATTACAATTGATGCACCTACACTGACACATCACTATCACCCAAAGTCCGGAGAGTGTTTTTAACTATCAATAAGTTTTTTTTTTTTGTCTTCCTAAAATCTAAAGATAACTTTTCTAAGTATAATCCTATTTAGATATAGTCTAGATACGTCCCCTAAATGAGCAGATTCAGCCTGCCCTTTCGGAATTCTGCCTTAACAGTTTATTTCTGCCTGGGTGTGCTACAGGTTATATAATAACAGGATGGCAAATTCTATCCACAGAGACACCAGTGGAAATCCTTACAGAGCCAGAGGAGAACATACCTCTTCCAAATCTCTTTATCATGCATGCAGATATTCTCATGCTTTATTTCATACAAGAATTAAAATGAATTTAACTGAATTGAATTTCACAATTCACCTAGCTGCTTGCACCAGAGCCTATAGTCCTTCTAGTCTCTCTCTTTTCCTTAGCTAATATTTTGGTATTCAGCAAACACCCACCAAGGGCCCACTCCCAGCAGGCACACTACCAAACCCTGGAGGGACAGTGATAAGTGCAGCCCTACTCCTGTGGAACTTAGGGTAGACAGTAGGGGACACAACAATCACATAATCACACAAAGATATCATGAAAAAGTGCTATGTAAGAAACCCAGAACTTAAAATAGGGTCCTTGAGTTAGTGAGGGAGTAGGATGGGATCAAGGAAAGCTTCTCTGAAGAAATGACATTTGGGCTGGAAACTGAAGGGTGAATGAAGTTAGCCAGGGTGTGTGTGCGTGTGTGTGTGTGTGTGTGTGTGTGTGTGTGTGTGTGTTGCATGAACAGGAGGATGCAGCAGTGAAGCAGGTCTGACCAGGCTGGGGAAAGTCTTTGAGGAGAGAAAGAGCATTCTGGTTGCTGCAAGGTCACGATGGCTGGAGTGTGGGCAGAGAGTAGAGAGGTGAGGCTGGCGATGTAGACAGAGGTCAGTCATTGGAGGACATGTGTTTGTTGCACTAGGATTGTGGCAATGGAGTTTGACAGAAATGGACAGACACAAGAGATATTCAGGGAATAAAACAGAATGGACTAAGTGCTGGGCTAAGTGCAGGAGGAAATACAGGAGAGGGGCAAGGCAGGGCAAGTGCTGGGTTAGCAGCTGGCACCACCAAGTGGGGCCCCCACTGAGGCAGGGGACCCCAGCAGAGACCATATCCCCTGTTTCAGTCCCAGGAAATCCCTCTAGCTGCTCTCATCGGGTTTGGTTCCCTGGTTGAAGGCAGTGAGTAGTCGGTCTCCTTTCCCTGGAAAATGACCAGTACAATCCCCAAACGAATACAGATTTTTCAAAACAAAAGCCAGGAGAGGGGACTATCTTATACACCAATTCCTTCAGGTTCAACTACACAAATGTGCCTGAACAAAGACACATAAAATCCTTGCCAGCTTCTTGAAGTGGGGAAGGGAAAATGCCAGGAGAAAGAAAAGACATTGGGTTGGAAAAACTAGGTAGGAGGATGGTGGGATGTATGGTCCTGGAGCTCAGAGGAGACAAAAGTCATCTCTTGATAATTCCCAACAGGTCACAACCAGTTAATCACCAAGCGCTACTGATCCTGCTTCACAATAGTTTGTGAGCCAACCCTGTCCCCTCTAGCTTCGTTTCACTGCCTCTGCTCAGAGTGGGTGATCAGGTTCGCGTTATGTCTTTACCTGCATTGCTGTAACAACAGTCATGCCAGGATCCTGCTTGCTGCACGTAACAGAACCCGACCACTGTGGCTTAACCAAACAGAAATGAACAGCACAGAGCCAGGGCAGCAGTTCGGGGAAGCCACCGAGGACTGACCTTCAGCCCCACAACTGCATTCCAGGTAGGAAGACGGGTGAGAAGGGAGGGTGGCCCCTCGATCAGGAAAGTAGAATACTTCTAGAAACTCTCAGTACATTTCCACTTTTGCCAAAACTGTTGTCACAGCCACCCTTAACTGCCAGGGAAGATAGAAAACTTAGATACTCAGCAGAGAGTTTTTCTTCCTTGTTGTTTGTTTTCTTTTTTTCTATAAGGACGATGGGGAGAATGGATAAGGATAGGGCAATGATGGTATCTGCACATGAGGCCCTTTGAGATCTGGCCCTTCCCTCTCCTGCAGGTCCTGTTGCTCCGTCCACACCTGCAGTCCCTGAATTTATGATGCAGTTACAAATCCACAAGCTCTGAACATGTCTCCTGCCTGTATTGCTGTTTCTCCTTCCTTCCAAACCGAATCCTAGTTTTCCTTCAGACTTCAGCAGGAGTTGTCATTTCTTCTCAGAAGCCTTTCTGGATCTCTCTTCTCTCCTCCTATAGCGTCTCCAGTTTACCTCTAGCTTCTCACACTATATCTGATCATGGGTTCACTGGGCCACGGGCTCCTCAAGGGCAGAGACCATATTGCACTCAACGTGATTCACTGCAGTGCAAGTCAAGAGTAAGTGTTTTCTGAATGAATGAATTCAGCCGTATGTGGAGTTTCATTAGTGACTGCTACAGTTTGAATGTGTCCCCCAAAGTTCACATGTTGGAAACATAATGTCCAAGGCAATAGGGTTGGGAGGTGGGAGTTTATCAGGGTGATTAGGTCTTGAAGACTCTGCCCTCGTGAATGGATCAGTGTCACCATCTCAGTAGTGGGTCAGTTATTCTGAGAGTGGGTTTGTTATAAAGGCGAGTTTGGCCCCTTGCTCGCTTCCTCTCTCCGGTACAGGCTTTCTTGCCCTGCCACTTTCCACCATGGCATGACGCAGCAGAAAGGCTCTCACCAAATGCAGCCCCTTGATCTTAGACTTCCCAGCCTCCAGAACTGTGAACCAAATAAACTTCTACGTTTATAAATTATGCACCTGTGGTTTTCTGTTATAGCAGCAAAAATGGACAGTGACCTATTACTTCACATCCACCTTTCTCATCTCCATCTTCATCCACTGCAAATCAGACATGAAATGATATAGACAAGACAGGAAGGTTTCTGACTTCTAGCAATGGCATGGTGTGTTAGGTTGCTGGGGCTGCCATAACAAGGTACCACAGACTTTGAGAAATTCATTTTCTCACAGCTCTAGAGACTGGAAGTCCAAGATCAAGGTGTCAGCAGAGTTGGTTTTTTCTGAGGCCTCTCTCCTTGGCTTCCAGGTGGCTGCCTTCTTCCTGTGTTCTCACGTGGCCTTTCCTCTCTGCACACACATCGTTGGCATGTCCAGATTTTCTTTCTTATAAGGATGCCATTCAGACTGGGTTAGGGCCCACCCATGTGACCTCATTTTAACTTAATCACCTCTTTAAAAACCTCTCCAAATATAGTCACCTTCCAAGACACTGTGGGTCAGCGCTTCAACATATGAATTTGGCAGGGGGCTGCAGTTCAGCCCATGACACTTGGTGGTCTCCATCATGGTGCTTCTCACAAAGGACACAACGAGTGTCAGGCTTTGTTGGGAAATCATTTCAAGCCCTGGACTTGCCCTTAAGAGAGGAATTTGAAATTGTTGCTACTTTATAGAGTCCATCAATATAAAGAGGGGCCTACAGTATATATTTAACAATCTCCCCCCACCTTGTGAGCAGCCCTGGAGCAGAGACAGGACACTAGAGATGGAGCCGTGGTCAGTGCTTCACTGTGGTCTTCCATTATCCATTATGCATCGTTGGAGTAGCCAAGAGCTTCAACCTCCTTTTCCAAAGAATGATTTCCAAACCAGGAGGAAAATAAAATTTTCTTGAGTCTCACTTCCTCTCCTTATTGTGTTCATCCAGCCTTCGTGGAAATTCCAAAAGATAGTTAACAAAACACAAAGAGAAATACAGACTTTGCACCATGAACTCCTGTATAAGTGAGAAGTGGGCAAAGATCATGCCTTATTCATTGATGGGGACATCACAGCCTGTTATGGACTGAATATTTTTGCCCCCCAAATTCATATACTGAAGCCTTAACCTCAAATATTGGAGTAATGAAGTAATTTAGGTTAAATGAGGTCGTACGGGTAGGGTTCTGATCCAATAGGATTAGTGTCCTTACAAGAAGAGACATTAGAGAGCTCTTTCTCTGTCCTTCTCCATGCACACACACCAAGGAAAGGCCATGTGAGGCGTAAAGAGAAGGTGGCTATCTGTAAAGCCAGCAAAAGACCCCTCACCAGAAACCAAATTGCCCGGATCATTGATCTTGGACTTTTTGCCTCCAAGACTGTGAGAAAATAAATTTCTGTTGTGTAAGCAACCCAGTCTATGATATTTTGCTATTAGAAGCTTAACCAGAATAAGACATAGCCCTTGGAAGGTGTTCTCTATAAGTGAGTAGTCAATAAATATTTGTCAAATGTGCATGTATATAATAGTATGTTTATAAAAATGAGTTCCATTAAAAATAGCTATCTCTGAGCCAGGCACCATGGCACATGCCTGTAGTCCCAGCTACTCAGGAGGCTGAGGCAGCAGGATCACTTGAAACCAGGAGTTTGAGGCTGCAGTGAGCTATAATTATGCCTGTGAATAGCCATTGCACTCCAACCTGGGCAGCATAGTGAAAATAAATAAATACACACACACACAGCTATCTCTGAATATTGTGATTATGGGTGATTTTCATTTTTGTTACATTTCCATATAATTTGAACTCTTTGCAATCTATAACACTGTGAAGTGTTTTAAAAGCAATTTCAAAGCTATGTGTCATACATAGCCAGATGGCTTGGTACTCAGGACATAGTAGGATGTAACCATGAGTCCTATAACCAACATCTGGATCTTAGTGGAGCAGA
The DNA here is from genome assembly GCF_020740605.2 of Lemur catta. Classification (NCBI taxonomy): domain Eukaryota; kingdom Metazoa; phylum Chordata; class Mammalia; order Primates; family Lemuridae; genus Lemur; species Lemur catta. The sequence continues at coordinate 47,491,461 of NC_059139.1, forward strand.
CACATCCCTTGTGGGCTGCACACGATGTCTCTTACCAAGGCAAAGCCAACTGTTAGGGGTGAATTTTCTGATAGTCTACTTAGAGGTGCTAGAATGGATGTCACAGGTGTGAGCTTTGTAAGGCTAGGGACAGTGTCTGGTTTTGCCTCATCATTATATGCTCAGTACCTAGGATAGTGGCGTGTAGCAGCTAACATTTACTTGTTGAATTGAAATAAAAAACATCATTCTATGTTAAATATTCAGAGATTAATAAACATTTGTTAAATAATCAAATGAAATTAATGACTGAAGAGCATCCCAGATTTCTTTTTTTTTTTTTTTTAAGGCAGGAGCTACAGTGCAGTGGTATCATCATAACTCACAGCAACCTCAAACTCCTGGGCTCAGGCTATCCTCCTGCCTCAGCCTCCAGAGTAACTGGGACTACAGGTGCGCGCCACCACACCCGGCTAATTTTATTCTATCTTTTTGTAGAGAAAGGGTCTCACTAGTGCTCAGGATGGTCTAACTCCCGGCCTCAGGCAATCCTGCATCCTTGGCCTCCCAGAATGCTAGGGTTACAGGTGTGAGCCACTGCACCCAGTCCCCAGACTTAAAGTGATTATACTTCTTTTAAATTTCTGAATGACTGTATCTAACAAGAAGAATTCAAGCTATAGGAGATTTTGGTGTGGAAGTAAAGGAGGGTCCGGGTGGAGTGCAAAAGAACAAACCCTTGTGGGACACCTGAGTTTGTGAATTGCTGAGTACTGTGTTCTCTTCAGTAATTTTTGGCAATGTCAGAAGCCTGGACAATTGTAAGGAGCCACTAAAATCAGAATTAATGAACCTGTCTACTCACGGAGATCCTGACTTTTGGGGACGTAAGCCCAATAGTGTCAGATTTCGATATAATTTGTGTGCTAGGGCCCTCTTGTGGTAACTCCGTGTACTTTATCTCTCAGTATCTGGAAACACACATACACCCAACTCCAAAGTGAAACACTTATAGTTATTTGGGGAATATATACATATGTTAAACATGTATATATTTAAAATGTAGACATACAGATGTTCAATAAACATCTAAAAAATTTTCAATATCTCTGGTAATTAAACAAATTTAAATTAAAGAGAGAGAGAGTGTGTGTGTGTGTTTAACACAGAATTTTAAAGACGGTTATCCCCAACGTCAAAATGAAGGAAACTGGCATTCCAGTATGTTTGGTGGGAGTGTACATTGACACAACAATTAGTACAACCACTTTTTGGGTAAAAATTAGGCTTTATAGTTACTTTATAATGTTCACATTTCCTGATCCAGTAATTTTACTTCTAGGAAATTTTCCAATAGAGAAGATGAAAGATACAGCTAAATTTTGCATATTATGCTTTTCATCAAGTTATATTTAGGGGAAAAAAAGAAGCAAAAATATGAAGATAGCTAAATAGATGATATATTCATATAAAGGGATATTACTTAAAATTAATTTAAAACTGTGGTTTCAAGTAATTTTTTTCTTTTTCTTTTTTTATTCTAAGAGATGGAGTCTCACTCTGTCACCCAAGCTGGAGTGCAGTGGTGAGATCATAGCTCACTACAGCCTCAAACTCCTAGGCTTAAGTGATCTTTCCACCTCAGCCTCTTGAGTAGCTGGGACTACAGGCACACACCACCATGCCTGGCTAATTAAAAAAAAATTTTTTTTTGTAGAGATGGTGGTCTCACTATGTTGTCCAGGCTGGTCCCAAACTCCTGGCCTAAAGCTATCCCTCCTGCCTTGGCCTCCCAAAGTGCTGGGATTACAGGCACAAGCCACTGCACGAGGCCTCAAATGATATTTATTGATGTGGAAGCAGGCTTATAATGCTAAGAGAGTAAGGCAGAGTTACTCCTATAATTTATATGCACACACACAACGGAAGAAATAAAGGAAGGAAGGAAGGAATGGAGGGAGGAAGGATACAAAGAAAGGGAAACAGAGGAAGCTGGAAGAAAATCTACTACAATTCTAAAAGGTATTATTTTTGTGAGGAAGTCATTTTTAATTTCCCCCCTTAAACTTTTCTGCATGTATCAAAATTTAGACATTGGACATTACATTAAAAAAATTAAACAAATATGCCAGGTGTGATGGGTGGAAATAGGCAAAGTTCTTGTCTTAAAGTCTATTTTTCTGATACAAGTATGATTACCTGCTCTCTTTAGGTTCCTGTTTGCATGGAATATCTTTTCCCACTCTTTCATTCTAGCCTGTGTATGTCCTTAGATCCAAAGCAAGTCTCTCATAGACAGCATATGGTTAGATCTTGTACAGAATAATTTGGAGAAGGCACATATAGGTTATTATAAAAACCCTACAAATAAATCTTTACCTACAATTAGGGTGCTTGCTAAGATGAGACAAGGATGTGCAAATACATACACGTAAGAATGTTCATATAGCAACAAGATGAATGGGAAAATAAAAAAAAGAAAAAAGAAAATTTAAAAAAAAAAGAATGTTCAAAATGTGTATGCTTCAATTCTTTCAGGGTGAGCCAAAAGGAGGCATTTAGGGGGAAAAATTATGTTGACTAAAAATTACATTTAAAGAATGACTAATAATAACAGAAGCATTAAAATCTAAGCACCATGAAGACCATGCTAGAAAAATCTTTCTCTTCAGAAGTTCATTTTGTGGTGTTAATTTTGTTGGGAGTGTTTTGTTGCTACACAACCCTGTCCCATCCCTTCTTAAGACACAAAGTGGACACTGAATGGCCGAGGCAGTACACTGAATTTCTACTCTTCCAAGGTTTTGAAAAAAGAGTCAAATATGTTTAAGACAGCTAGCTATCTCATGAGCTAAAAAGAGAGAGAGCCTAAAGATTATATAGAGTAAATGGGGAATTATTTTTTTCACCTCTAGATGGTGCAAGCTAAAAGTAATTTCTGTTTGTCAGGGTTTAGCCGTATGAGATGAATTGTAATAACTTTAGGTTTACCTTTTTTGCGTAACCATATAAAAGACACACCTGACCTTATTTTTCACAGTTTGCTTAGTTTATTTCTTAGTATACTTATCTCTGATCTATAGAATTCTTATTTCTTTTAAGGCTGGTAAAATTAGTTTCATTCAACTAACTGGACATCTTGTGTGTAAAGGTTATACCTTTGTTGAGAAATTGCAAGTTAAAACAAAGAACAAGAGACATCAGGTTTAAAAAAAGAGGTTGGATCTTTTGATATCTAGAGACAATTACTGATAAGCAATTGATATTCCACTTTATATCCATATTTATAAAAATGCACCACAGGATTCATCTTTAGTTATAATACAAGAAAACGTCACACAATGGAGATGTTAATCCATTAGTCTTTTTTTTTTTCATGAGTATTAGTCTTTTTGCTTATATGTCCTTCTTTCTCATTTTCAGTGCTGGTACATGTCTTTCCTACTTTCCAGTTCCCCTCACAATTCTTCCATTCTGCCATTTTTATCCTTTAAGTAGATGTACTGTAGGATTTTGTTTTGTTATGTAGATTTCATATTTTCTACCCACCTAATTTTGAATGAGTACCCTTTCTTTCTCTCAACAAATATATATAAACTGGTGACTTTCTTAATCTATCCTGTTTCTCAACTGAATATTTTAGTATGAATCTTTTGATGATGACAAAGATTCTTTGCTTGATCAAACTTCAGTCAGGCCTAGGCTTATCTGTGCGTTTAGTTGTAAAATCCAGTTTTAGCAAACACCCCTCATCCTTGCTATCTGATCACCCTTGATATCTGATCGGGTTCCTCATCCTCTGCCATCTCCCAGGTGACGTCTGATCATGTCTTCAGCAAGAATTTTGTTAGGTCACTTTAGCCAGAATCTCCCTTACCCTTGGTTTCTTCTTAGTAATTTTCCATCCACTGGTTTCTTCTTAGTAATTTTCCAACCACTGACTCCCTACCTCACTTCTTGCTTCTTGGCTATAAATTCCCACTTGCCCATCCAGTTTTCAGAGTTGAGCCCAGTCTCTCTCCCCAGCAGCAAAATCCCATTGCAGTGATTCCTATACCTACTGCGAAGGTCCTGAATAAAGGCTGCCTTACCAAACTTTAACAAGTACCATTAAATAATTTTCTTCTTTAACAAAAGGAAAGGGAGACACTGTCTATACTGCATACTGGTTCAATGGTATGCACCATCCAGCCCACCCTCTTGTTTATTTTATAAACATTTGGGTAACTATGAACAAAAACTGTGCTATGCAGACAGTGGAATTAGTGAACACTTGTGGGAAGAGTTCAAAAGTTAGAGAAATGGTCTGAAATGTCCCAATTTTTCTTAATGACCAATAAAGCATGTCAGTAACAAATTTATCCACATTTTAAAAAGTTATTTGTACTTTCAACAAGCACATCATTTTGGGAGAGACTGCAACATATAATGACTACTAGTTACATAAAATTGGCAACTAATCTTAGTATTACCTCCTTGGACTTTAAAGAGCACCTCCTAACTGTAGTATACAGGTGCATAGTATTCAAATCTGTAGTTTTGGCCAGGCGCGGTGGCTCACGCCTGTAATCCTAGCACTCTGGGAGGCCAAGGCGGGTGGATCACTCGAGGTCAGGAGTTCAAGACCAGCCTGAGCAAGAGCAAGACCCTGTCTCTACTAAAAATAGAAAGAAATTAGCTGGACAACTAAAAATATATATAGAAAAAATTAGCCAGGCATGGTGCATGCCTGTAGTCCCAGCTACTCAGGAGGCTGAGGCAGGAGGATTGCTTGAGCCCAGGAGTTTGAGGTTGCTGTGAGCTAGGCTGATGCCACGGCACTCTAGCCTGGGCAACAGAGTGAGACTCTGTCTCAAAAAAACCAAAACAAAACAAAAACAAATCTGCAGTTTCTCTATTTTTACCTATAAACATCTTCTAAATTTTGATAATTTCCATCTTTCCATTAAAAAAGAAAACAATTTTTTGTCCTAAAGATTGTTTGCATGCCCCAACTCTTTTATCTAGAAAATCAGCACAATGGAAAGAACAGACTTTGGCTCTGCAAATAGGCTAGCACAAGTCACTTAACTTGGCTACCTGAATCTCATTTTCCCTTTCTAAATCATGCTAAAATACTATCTCATGATGTTTTTCTAAAGGTGAAAGGAGATAATGCATCTCCATTACCCAGCACGGTACTTGGCATAAAATAGATGTCTAATCAAAGCAAGGGATTCTCAGCTTTTAAGTTCCTTGAAAGTAAGAGCATGTATTTCCTTACAACCCTGCCCTCACAAAAACTATCATAACAATTCATATATAGCATAAACTCAATGACTCCCAGGGAAGAAGTTTCCAGGAGGAAGTTTCCAGCATTTTGGCAGATATTTCACTTCCATTACCATTTTTGAGGCCGCCCAAACTCTGCAGGTGCATTCCAGTATCAGATATACCAGAGGTTCATACAGAAGAGTTTTAATGATATTTTTATTCTTTTAATTAACTTTTCAACAGCCTTCCATGGTTTGTATAGAATGCAAATTATTTGTGATCTAATTGGTCCCAGCTTAATTTTCTCCCTAAGATGTTTTAGCCACACCTGCCCTCTAGCTGCTCCCTAAGTACCCTAAATTCATTCCAGCCTCAAAGCCCAATTTCCTCCAACTGGAATGCCCCTCTCCCATCTTCACAGGCTGAGCTACTGCTCAGACACGGCCTTCTCAGGCAGCCCTTCCCTGTCTCCTCTGCCTCCCCCATCACTCTATGTTATTCACATCATAGCACTTACCACTACCCCCATCATAAGGATGAAATAATATTACTTTGTCTCATACTCAAACCAGGAAACATTCAAATCTTTCAAAATATTTATAAAAAACGATCGTTGCTATTAGCAATAAAAACTAACATTTTGATAGTAGTCTATTTTTTTTTCAAAAAAGCTTTCATATGCATTAGTTCACTTTAACGTCCATGAGTTTCTAGAAGAATTAAAATTAGCTAAATGATGAATCTGAATAATTACTAAACTACTCAGATTGTAAAGTTATCCCATTCATGGATTTTGCTTTTTATTTATAAGGACATGTTTGAATCAGTCTCAGAAATGAATTCCAGATTGATGCTCTCATGAGAAAGACACTTGGCCCTCCAGTGTGGAGATTTCGTGCATTTCTGCCTTATTTACTCCTATGTTTTCCTCTTTTTATATTTTTTCCCTCTTTCAATACTGAGGAGGAAGTGCAAATTGTTTCCCCTCTCGGCTGTGTTTTCCCTGCACTAACGTCAGTGTCTACCTCAGTTTAGGGTTCCGGTGTGTCTGAGATGACTTGTCTCCTCTTTCAAAATGAGATACACTTTAAAAAATATCCTTTGATTTTAAACCTTTTGGTTTTGATGTGAGTGGATTGTTATTGAGCTGTCTTTTCTAGGCCAATGTCATTAGCTTGTCAATGGCTTACCGTTGGAATTCAGTGCTGTTCACTACAGCTTTTGGGAAAAGTGGGTCAACCTTTATTACATTTTAAAACTCAGTTTTAGTATGTAAGACACACATGAAAAGCAAAGCAGATAAAAGATGTATGTACCTTGAGGAACCTTGTTCCCTCATCTGTCCCTGTCCACACAACTCCCCAATACCTATCCTTAGGTAACCACTCTTGTTAGTTTCTTGTATGTCCTTCCAGTTTTTATCTATGCAAATCACACATACACACACCCCCCCCCCAAGAAATATATATTTTATCTTCTTTCTTTCTTTTTTTCTTTCCTTCCTTTCATCCTTCCTTCTTTCTTTCTCCTTCCTTCCTTCCTTCCTTCCTTCCTTCCTTCCTTCCTTCCTTCCTTCCTTCCTTCCTTCCTTTTTTTGAGACAGGGTCTTGCTCTGTCACTCAGGCTAGAACTCCTGGCTCAAGCGATCCTGCCACCTCAGCCTTCCAAGTAGCTGGGACTACAGCTGCACATCATCATTCTCAGAAATTAAAAACATTTTTTTTTGTTTTTTAGAGGTGGGACCTCAATATGTTGCCCAGGCTAGTCTCAAACTCCTGGCCTCAAGTGGTTCTCCTGCCTTGGCCTTCCAAAGTGCTGGGATTACAGGTGTGAGCCACCTCACCCCACCTGGCACTCTTTCTTACACAAAAACTAGCATACTACATCCTGGAGAGTTTTTCTTATCAGTAGATATAGAGCTGCTTCATTCTATTTTACAGTGATTTTACGTTGCCCAATTTTTATTTTTCATCTTCAATACCTGCTTTTTAAATAAGTCCGTCCATCTTTTTAGAAGTCTGAAGGTTTATAAGGGCATGATAAAAAGCCTCATGTTAGTGACTTAACTGATGACTTCAGAGCTGTCTGCCGATTAATACATTATCCAACTGAACTTAGCTTTGCTATTCCAAAGTTGCTAGGTTGCCTAATTTCTCTCTCTTGGTTTTTGCAATTAAATGTATTGAGAGTATTTGTATATTGCTCTGGATTTCTAGAGGGGCAACATTTTAATTCAAGTGTGTAGCTCTTTATTGGAAAACTTGTTGGAAATGTGACAGATTGGAGGGTTGATTAGATATTTTTGGAAAGAGGGTGGTTAAAAAATGGTCAAGATTTTTCTGGTTGCAAGTTATGAAAACCCAATTTGAACTTGCTTGGCACAATAATAAATTCATTTACCCCTATGTTAATATATCCAAACTGGAGACCTGGGGAAAATGAGCCTCAGAACCAGCGACTTGGATGCAGCTGAGGCCCTCCTTAATTTCTCATCTCTGCACCAGCCTCATTCTGTCAAGCCAGCTTCTTCCATATGCCAGGAAATCCAGCCGCCTGCAGCTCCCAGACTTGCATCTCCTAACGTTGACACCAGAGAGGGTGTGTCATGCTTCTCTCAGAACAAATTCAAAAAAATCTAAGGGAATGACTAGGAATGACCCAGATTTTATTACATGCTCAGCCTGGGCCAATTATTCATTGGCAAGGCCTGGGGTACTATGATTATAATTGGCAGCTTGTAGCAGATGCTGTCTGTACCAGTATCCCCTGAAGCTTACCCTGGAAGTTGTTGGCAGATTGTTGCTGTCCTCACCTAGAGCTTCCTCTGTCTCTCTGCTGGAATCATGTCTGATTGAGGAGCTCAGCCATATGGGGGGAGGATCAGAAGTGCAGAGAGTTAAGGCACCTGTAGCGTCATTCAACAAATGACAGCTGGGCACTGGGAGATAACTACCCCAGCTCCTCACCTCTCAGTGGAACAATCCGGAAGCTTGTTCTAGAATTCCTCAAAGTATGTCCAGTGGGATTGAGCCCAGTTACCCACAGCACTAACCCACTTGATGATACATCTCTATGGGCTTTTTCCCCCTTCCTCTCTCACTTCCCTGCTCCTACACAGTGTTATCTGAGATCACCTCCCAGATACACTACTTGTACCGATACCTTGTTTCAGGGTCTCCTTTTGGGGGAACCCAAACTAAGACACATCCCTGAGCTAGAACCACCATGGTGGAAGTGGAGGGAAGAACAGTTACTCACAAGGAAGAGGGCACGGTTCTTAGAAGAGAGGAGGGGTGCTGTGCAGACAATGATAGCCATCCAGGCTAGTGGAGGTTGTTCTACCTACTCGTCAAATCAGTGCTGAATGGGGCACCGCATTGCCTTGGTTATGATGTGGTTGATTCTCTCCTAGATGCAAGGTAGATTAAATCTTCAGAACCCTAAACTGTAGCCACTTACTGCTAGAAGCAGAATCACAGTGTTTGGGCTCAATGGGATCTTACAGGTTAATATTTCTCAAGTTTCAGTCGTTTGGGTACCACCTTAGCAATTTTGTAACATGTATGTACCATCTAAACCATTATTTACATTTTAATTGACTTTTTTTATATAAATAAAACTATTTTAAAAAGAAACATTGCTATTTAAAAAGGAAACGATAGCCCAGTGCAGTGGCTCACACCTGTACTTCCAGCTACTTGGGAGGCTGAGGTGGGAGGATCCCTTGAGCTCAGGAATTCAAGTTCAGCCTGGGCAACATAGCAAGATAGCAAGATGCTATATCTTAAAAAAAAAAAAAAGGCCGGGCGCCGTGGCTCATACCTGTAATCCTAGCACTCTGGGAGGCCGAAGTGGGTGGTTCGTTTGAGCTCAGGAGTTCGAGACCAGCCTGAGCACGAGCAAGACCCCATCTCTACTAAAAAAATAGAAAGAAATTAGCTGGACAACTAAAAATATATGGAAAAAATTAGCCAGGCATGGTGGCACATGCCTGTAGTCCCAGCTACTCGAGAGGCTGAGGCAGGAGGATTGCTTAAGCCCAGGAGTTTGAGGTTGCTGTGAGCTAGGCTGACGCCATGGCACTCTAGCCAGGGCAAAAGAGCGAGACTCTGTCTCCAAAAAAAAAAAAAAGAAGGAAACATTTAATAGGAAACAAAATCCCACATTGTTGACCATAAATGGAAGACACCCATAAAAATAAATACGATACTGTAAAAATTCAGATATTCTTTAAATATACCACCAAGACATTTCATCAAATATACCACTAATATATTTGAGAAATGCTGCTAGAGCTCACCAGCTTTGAAACTTGGCATGAGAAGACCTCCAAGGGCTACTGGGGAACAGGGATTTTGATGGAAATGAGTTTCCAGATCCTCAATTTGTCCTAAAATGCATCTGCCAGAGAATGTGCCTGTGAAAGTCAGGTCCTCCTTTCCGTCCTCTTTTCCTCTCCTCCCACTTCATGAAAGAAAGGGATCTACTTGCATACGGTGATTTGGAAAAAAAAAAAAGAAAAAGACAAGAGGTAATTCCAGGGTATACCACCTAGGGACAGGAGTGACATCTGGGGCAGAAAACAAAAGGGCAGTTAGAAATTACTAATATTTGTGTCAGTTTTGAAAAAATGGAAAGAGTCTAATGATGAGGTTAAAAAAAAATCCTTTGTCAGCCAGATAGATGGCTTCCAATTCTTTGGTTTTAACAAAATGGATGGATAACATTTAAAATGATTTTTGATAACTTACTGTAAATTCTGGCATAAAACAAATATCAAACATAATTTGCTATTAAAAAATCCTCTTCCAAAGCCAGGCATGGTAGCTCATGCCTGTAATCCTAGAACTTTGGGAGGCTGAGGCAGGGGGATCACTTGAGCTCAGGAGTTTGAAGTTGCAGTGAGCTGTGATGATGCTACTGCACTTATGTGCAAGGAACAGAGGGAGACCTTCTCTCAAAAACAAACAAACAAACAAACAAAAAACCCCTCTTTCCATCATTTGTGTGAATAAGGTTTCTCAGTGCTTGTGTCTATAAAAACCAAATGTAGGAATAGAATCTAATTTCTTATTCTACTAATAAGAAATATTCGTCTACAAAGGCATGAATTAGGGGGAAACAAAAAGCAACCCCATCTCTTCCTTCAAGAGATGTACTTCCTACATCATTTTACTTTTAATGAAATTTTGTCAAAATTTGTAATATATTTGTTTTAGTCAATTGTGAGTTAATAATTATAACAAAATCCAGGATACATTTATAAAACTTCTTAGAGCTTTATGGTCACAGAAATTTGTTTTAAAAATTTCAACTTTATATACATATTTTTATTGCAGGGAAATTTGACAGGATGACCAGTGGAAGATTTTCAAACACAAAATATATTAGGATTGAATTCTGTGGGAGAATAAAAATATGAGTTCAAAAACAAAAAGAATGATGTAAAGTTTCTGATTGTCAGTGAGCTTGCTCATGTAGTTTTTAAGTGGGTAATGATGGATATTAAATTGCTATGATATTCAGACTCTATCAGCTACTTTAAAAAGAGTAGAGGGAGAGTTTTATTTTAAAAACTCAGTAATACCATTTGCTAGAAAAAACATTTTTTGCAACTATTAAACTTATGGTATAAACTTTCATCTGCCAATTTAACAAATGTGTGAGGGACGTTGTGTTATAAAATTTTTTCAGAGATGATACAAGCAAAATAATTTGAAGACCATTGTGGAAGAAATCTCAAATATGTAAGGATTTTGAAAATCTATAATTCATGAATTCTCACTGAACATTCATTCAAATACATATTCCAAGCACCAGAGTAGTGACTGAAAATCAAGAACTTCAGACTGGAAAAGTCAGAGTAAGAAAAAAGGTGGAGCACTGAAACCAGTTCAAACCATAAAATTGAGTACAAATAAGTGTATTAAAATTGGTTTTCAAACTTAAAGATTTTGAAGTATGAACTTGAAATGAATGCAAATACCAAAGCAATTCTTGAAAAGGATTAGATGGTAAAAAGAGAATACCACGGGCCTACAAACACAGATTAAATAAACAACAGTTGGAAAGTAGGGATGGACTATCGGAAAGGAAATACTTGACAGCTTTCTTAAATGCATTCATTTGCTGACAGAATACATGATTATCAAGTGCCTACTATGTGTCAAGTACTGCTGTAGATACTTAGACTATATCACAAAACAAAATGGTCCAAGATCTCTACCCTTGTACAATTTAAAATGCTCTTCTTGGAGTTGTATATATGGTTGTGGGGGAAAGGAAAATAAAGAACTGTTCTGTTTTTGACTATCCTAATTAGGGATATAGGGATATAAAGGGTTTTAAGTAGGTATGTAATATATGAACTTGACTTTCAATTTAAGAAATTACATAATTTAAAAAGGAACACCAAGGAATACAGGAAAAGCGAAATGCTTAAAAATGACTAATATGAATATATAAATATTTTTACTCTATGAAATGGAGGATATCTGAATGCATGGAGAATATTCCTCACTAATCATCTGTTTAAGGCAACAGTTCCTTCTCAATAAAGTTCTATTCTTTAGACAATGGAGCTATGGTACGAGCCCACCCTGCAGGTTATCTGTAGCACTCAGTTTTTACCAATGCTCCTGGTATTGGAATAGATATTTTTAAAAATAGTAGTAGCAAATTTACTGCAACTTATGGTTTCTTGTGTTGCTTTGCCTTTGCTCTGTTAATGCATGTGACCTTGTTGACACAGGACAGCAATGCCTATGTCTCCTGCTTCTCTCCCTGCTTCCCTGAGGGTAATATTCTTCCTCCAATGGGAACTCAGTAAATGCTCACTGACCTTGAAAACTCTCTCAGAACACATGCAACACCATCAGTTTATCTTCTGCATAGTACAACGTATCACTTCTAAATGTGAAATAATGGCCATATTTTCCACTTTGAGCATGTGTCATAAAATGATGAGATAGTTCAGAGTTTGAAAACTTAACCAACAATGCCCAGTATAAGCATTTCTTTAGGAAAGTTATATCTGTATAATACCTCTGGTCTGTAAGAAAAAAATTAAGGAGAAGTCGATGTGATTTTTGACAAGAAGCTGTTCCAGAAATTCTATTTTTTAGTTGTTAGCCAATTGAATTAAAGTCTTATAGGTAATATTCTGGGCACAAGCTCCAAAGATCCTCAAAGTGCATTTGGATCATATTGGCCAACCAAGACAGTATTGCCTAGGCCATCCCAACTGAGTCAGTTAGTGTATGTGAACCACAAGACCCAACTGAAGACAATTCTTAGAAGGTTGATAAGTTTACAAAATATTTTATCTCTCTGGACTGAGGGGTGTGTGTGTGTGTGTGTGTGTGTGTGTCATCCCAAGGTTCCAAAATTTCTCAAATTTTATACTTGATAGTCACATATGCCAGTATATTTGCATTTGTTCATGACTTAAACTATGAGGTTTTGAACTGATTCTTTCAACAAAGCAATGCACTAGTTCTGAAATTATCCTGATTTTAAAATATCATTTGCATTTCTGTAAAAGGAAAACTATGTAACAAATTCTAGCTCTTTTGATTCTTATTAGTATTTTATTAACAATGGCTCCTTAAAGCCCTAAAAGCAATAGCAGCAGTTGAAATTTCAGTTGCATTCGGGAAAATATGTATTTTGTTCCCTTAGAAACAAAGGCAAGCATGTTAAGTGACAAGTCACGAAGAAGCTATTGAGTAGTGTATTCTTTTGAAGCTCTAAGATAAAATGAGACTGTGCATACTCATGGTGAAGAAAATGATCATAAAATCCAACACTGAGTGTTGCAGAAATGACGCCAGTGTTGGGACAGAATTATATAGACAAGATAAGGGGACATTCAATTATCCCGGATGCTTTGCTTTCCATGCTCAGCAGAATGGATATGTAAGTGAATTGTAGCTTATCACTCACAGGTCAGCTAATTTCCTACTCTCCACTCTCTGGTTTCACTTCTATTGGGTCTCCTCTTGACGAGCCTTTACAGAGCCTCAAAATACACATAGCCTGGGAGGGGGGGAGGTTGTTGGAGCACTCCAGTGTCACCAAACATGATTCATTCACAACATGCTGTTAGTGTGTGTGTGTGTGTGTGTGTGTGTGTGTGTGCGTATGTGTGAAGGAGGGGGGGCAGAAGGAGGAGGAAGAGAGAAAGAAAGAGAGAGAGAGGCATCTGAAGAGGGAGAATGGGGCCATATGAAAGGTGGGACCCTCCAGGATGCCAGAACCCTGCACTACCTCAAAGAGTAGGGTAGTCCCAAGAGTCAAGGCTCGTGAAGGGCATGTATGTACACTGCTATGGTGGGGCCAGAAGGAGATTCCTGTCCTAGAAGGTATCCCTCCTTCTCCAACATTTTTTCCTCCTGTGGTAACCAGTTGAGATGCTGGAACCCATCCTCTTAATTAAGAGAGGTGTGCTGGGAGGCCTGAGGTCTCTTCACACCATTGGACTTAGACAGATCTGAAAGCAGTTGCATCTTGTTTTTATGAAGCTCTACATGTGATTGGAGCTACTCTGGGCAGCCCCAAACTCTAGGCCTAAATATAAAAATATCTTCTCTCTGTGAAGCAGGGACCACTAGCAAAATGAGCAAGGGTTTTGTTTTCCTTTTTTGTGAAGGTAGGAACTCAGAAAGTGGTTGATATGCGCTATTGGATTTGATGCAGGGAAATACAGGACACCATGAAATTTACATTTATACGGCTTTATGAGGAAAGGCAGACAAACACTGCATTCGCTGACCTGGCTTTGCACGTTGCAGACTCCACCTCGCAGAAATTACCACTCTGCCTGTCATTCCGCACAGTGAGGCTTGAGGCTCGATGAACTGTAATGGCATCTTCTTGAACCACAATACCCACGTTGCTTTACTGTGCATACAAATTTGGGAGGAATTACGTGAAATACAGTGTGGCTTCTGCTAAAATGTACTTCTATATAAAGAAATGAAATTTTCTGAGTTTCAAAAAATAGACTTGTGACATTCAAGATTGGTTGTTATTATTGGTTTTATAGCAATTGTCTTCTTTCTTTGGTATTCATGTATAGAAGATGAGAAAACGCATTTTAAGCCATTAGTTGATGTTTTCTAGTTAAATCACTTTTTTGGCTTGACAGCATTGTTGGTATGTTGGTGATGTATAAACTCCATCTGTAGCTATCAAAGATTTAGTACCTCATTCTCCCATCTGAGCGAACCGATGACATTCTTACTAAACAACAGTGGTGCTTTGTGGCTGGTTCACAGTCAGATTATTTTCCAAAGATGATGCTAGGAACATTTGTCTGGCATGTGGCACAGAGTCAGTTAGGAGCTATTTTCTTAACTGTCTTCTCTTGTTTGTTTTCTTTCCTTTTTGTATATTCTGTTTGCCTTTGCCCATTTCTCTGGTTCACAAAATGTCCTTTCAGTTATAATGTTGAGAGCCCTCCAGAGTCGTGACATCTTTATGTCAGGTTTGTTGTTTGTTTTTTGTTTCAGGGTCTCAACATTCAACATCATATAGACCTTTGCTATCAGTTTTCTTGGGGATATGTTCATTGCCCAAGAAACTACCAACTACCACACAAAAACCCAAATCAAAAGAATCAGCATAATATATTACTATTATTATTTATACTCTTTGAGTTTGCTTCCTTAGGATTTAAGGTACTATGATCCTATAGAGTCAGAGCTTATCCTAAATTCCTCACTTTTTTCATTAAAAATATAAAGTTTTTTTTTTTTTTTTTTTTTAAGAGACAGGGTCTCACTCTGTTGCCCCAGCTAGAGTGCAGTGGCGTCATCATAGCTCACTGCAGCCTCAAATTCCTGGGCTCAAGTGATCTTCCTGCCTCAGCCTCCCGAGTAGCTGGGACTACAAGCATTAGCCACTGTGCTTGGTTAAAAAATATAAAGAATTTAAAGACAAAAGTTGTATTAGCCTGTCATTAATGGAGAAAGGGGGCATTTTAACAAAAATAGTTTTCCCCCATCCCATCTCCATTTGATGCTGATCAAAAACACACCATTTATCATTTAGTAACAACAATCAAAAACCCAAGACAAAAGCAATATGCTTGTACACAGACACATAAATGAATGGGGAAAGAGAAAATGAAGGAATCGAGAAAACTAAACTCCAGCTGTTAGGATATGATGGAACCAAATTATAGTTTTCTAACTGAGAATGTATCCTTGTCTGTAGAATAGAGTTCTGGGGTCAAGTAGCAGGTACCCTTCTGAGTAGACACCTCATTTTTTTCTGCCCAACATATCAATTGTATCTTCTTCCTCCATTTTCAACTGTGCAGGCGTCTGCTTCTTTGATTTGCTGCTCACTGTATGGGGATCCCATCTGTGTGACAAACCCTGTCATTCACAGTAGGCTCCAGTGTTTGGAGGCTTGGCTGGGGCTAGGCTCTGCTTCCAAAGTGGCTCACACTTGCCTGGCAAGTGAATGCTGGCTGTTAGCAGGAGGGTGTGCTGTTCCTTACCCCAAAGACCTCTCTGTAGGGCTGCTTGTGGGTATCATGACATGGCTGCTGGCTTCCCCATCGAGAGTGATCTGGCCTTGGGTTTTGGTGCAGAGAAAGAAATTCCTGCTAGAGTAGTTTCCCTGGCCTATTTCATCACCTCCACCCATTCTTGTCCATGGGAGGAGGAGGAGTTTCTTATTGGAGAGTTTAGTGGAGGGAACTCAGTAAGCATGATCAGTTAGCTTCCTTTGGGTTATTTTGGAGCAAGCACATCCCCAGGATGCAGACATTTGAGTCTGTTTGGGGCCAGACCACACTAAATGGCCCACTCTCTGGGGGAGCCCTTGACTTGTCCAGCTACGCGAGTAACTGAGGGAGAAAATCTATGATGCTGAGCCCACATGGCTGTAGATCTAAAGTCATGATCTCCCATCAGCATTGCCAGTGGCATTTTGAGCTCCACCTATGTTGTTCTGTATCAACTAGTTCTCAACACTGGAGGGGAAGATGGGGCCCCTTCAAACCTCTACATTTTCTGGAAAGGAATAAAATTAGAGTAATTCGGCTAATAACCTGAAGAACTAAATTGTTTCCCGTTGGCTAAATTTTGACATCGCCAAGGAGGTTACTATGTTCAGTTCTTTTCCTTAGAGCCTAAGAAGGTACTCTCAAGACTTCTTCCAGAGTGGTGTTTGGGTAGGAGGGTACAGGGAATGGGAGAGAGTCACTTTTATTTATCATTCTTGCTCTGAAGTTTTCTCACCTGCGTTTGTCAAATGTCTAATGGTGGTAACAATGTGAGAAATATCAACCGGCTGACTTGTTGATTCCAACCTCCACTTCCTGTTGTAGTAACAACAACAATTACTACTACAATAATAGTGCTTACTACTTTTGAGCACCTGCCATAAGCCAGCCAACATACTTTGAGCTTTACTTAGATTGTGTCTGATCTTTACATCAGCCCTAAGAGGGTTGGCTGGGGATGAGGATAACAAGGCGCAGAGAGACTAAGAAACATGCTCCAAGTCGCACAGAGGGAGAGTGGAAGCCCAAAGCTCCTGCCCCTTCCATTTTGCCACATCTCAGCTTTCCAGGATGGGGAGGGCAGTTAAGCAAGAGGTGTTTTTGTTTTCCAAGACTGGCTGACTTCTCCCTAGTGGAGTTTTCCAAATAACCTAGGAACTCAGGAAACATTAAGGCAGAAAATTCTATTTGGAGTCCATCTTACCCTTCCAACATGCCCACTGCCTACCCCACCCCCTTCCCAGCCATGACACTGCTATCATATCCACCTTGGAGTGGTGCCAAGAGGCCATCTGTTCAGCCCGGAGGTGCCATTATCTTTATGGTCCTTTAAAATGGCCATTGCCTTAGTAACAGAAATTGCATTTGGCAATGGAAGATGAGATTCTGTGTCTCTGAGGGACCCTATCAACATTGCTATTTTGTTTTCCATGGCAAAAGGAAGTTGCAACAACTCTAACATTGAGAGGGGAAGGGAGCAGTGACCTTAATAGGTGTGGCAGGCAGAATAATGCTTTCCCAAAGGTGTCCTTGTCCTCTTCCCTGGAACATGGGGGCATGTTCCTCATATGGCAAAGGGAACTTTGCCGACATGATTAAGTTAAGGACCTTGTGATGCAAGAGATTGTTTTGAATTATCTGGTGGGCTCCATGTAACTGCAGGGGTCCTTAGAAGGGAAAGGAGGAGGCAGGAGAGTCAAAGATTTGTCGCCAGAAACAGGTTGAGTGATAGAATTGCTGCCTGGAATTAGGAGCCAAGGACACAGGAAGTCTCCAGAACCAGGAAGAGGCAGGGAAACAAGTGCCCCCCTGGAGCCCCCAGAAGCAGCCCAGCCCTGCCACACTTTGATTTTAGCCTAGTGAGACCCCTTTTAGACTCTGACTTCCAGAACTGTAAGATAATAAATCTGTGTTGCTTTAAGGCACTAAGTTTGTGACAATTTGTTAGAGTAGCAATAGGAAACTAACACAATAGGATACTTTCTACCCTTCTTCATGTAATCATTTATACAACTGGCTATTAAACATCCTGGTCAGAACCTTTGTGCTAACTAGTGACCCTGACATTTAAATTTTTCTCATAAAGCGAGAGACCTCATGGCCCATCATGTCTAATGTACCATGTTGTTCCTGCTTCTTCTCGTAACAGCCTTTTGGAGAAATGAGCTTATGCAATACTGTTTCATGTTAATAAGAGAAGAAACCTTGACAGATTCACATAATTTCAGTGGAGACAAACACCAGAGGACTCTGCACAGCCTGTCACTTACTCTGAGGCACAACAATACAAATCAGCAAGAATGTCACTACTAGATGGCATCTGTTTGTTGCCTGCGCTTCTGGAAAACCAGGCATAACCACTGCTAGGAATCTCCCTGGGTTTCCTGAGTCAGCTCGTACCAGTGGAACTGTTTCAGTGCTACAGGAAACCAGGCGAAAAACGTCAACGACTCCCAATCGGGCTCCAGAGGAAATCACACAGCTAATGCAAGTTCCTCTGAAGCTGCCCCAGGGTCTGTTGGTGTTGATGGTTAATGACCTTGGGTTGGAGCATCTTAACTTTGTTTTCAGCTGAACACTTTTAAACTGCCTTGCTGATCAAAGGCATCCACTGCCTCCGTGCCAGCCAGTGGGCTAATGATTTAATTAACCCTCCAACTGAAGCTGGGGAACCCAAAGCAGTCATTTCCTGGTAGAAACTTGTACCACAAAACAGATTCAATTGATTTCTGTCCACTCCTCTCATCCTCTGTGGAAATCTGAAAGAGCAAAACAATTTCAACTGGTTAAACCAAAGACCTCTTCAAGAGGGCTTCATTTTGCCAACGCTTCTGGGGACCAGAAGGTGCTGGTGTCCAATAAATCCCATGTGGCTCTGGTGCAGGGTATCAGGCCACTTCTAGATTCTTACACTCCCCTGCTCTGTGCTGTCTCCTCTGTGCACTCTCAGGGGAAGGTTCCTCTTCGTTGATTAAATGTCGCATTACCTCTTAATGAGTGTCTATGCAATGGCCACAGTACTGCTAAATCAGGAATAAGGCATTCCTACCCTGAGCATTGGAATCATCCTAGTAACTTGCTAATGCTTGCCAAGATACCAGAATTTAACATCAAATTAGTCAATCAAATTACCAGAAGGAGATACAATGAGATTTTGGCACTTCCATTTTACTGACGGGGTTAGAAATCTGAGTCCCTTTCACAGTATTCCCTGAGCTGCTCTGATGTGCTGGCATAGAGAAAGCTAACTGACTTGATATTAATGTAAACAATCAGGACTCTAGACCTAAATCTGGGTAGCTTCCCAGATTATCCGCTGTTTGGGATTATTTACATTTCTATTATTTTGTCAGTAGGGAGACTGCAAAATGAATTTTAACAAAAGTTTAACTCTCAGGTAGGCACTCTGGCAGATGTCTCATTTAATCTACATTGATTTGGTGTCAGATTGGGTCTTCCTTGCAAATGCAGAGATGGAGTTGGGTGGTCTTATGGAAGAATAAGACCAGTGGAACATAAGAGAAGAATGAACTGGCAGGGAGCAGCTGGGGCCACAATGCATAGCTATTCAACGCTAGGCCAACCACACAGGGCTTGGGGCTGGGGAGGGCAGAAATAGACAGGCCCTAGGTCCCCAGCTGTGCTTGGTCATTGGCTGGGCTGTGCTCAGGAAGAGCCTGGCCTCTTTTCAAATTACATGGGTCCTCCAAGCACAGGAGCTGGAGGCCCAGCTCACAGCTGAAGGCAAGTTCCGTCTTATAGGGAGGTCTAAGCACCTCCAGAGTGCCACAACTTGATGAGGGAGGCACTGCTATTATGCCTATTTCATGGAAAACTAATGCATACAGACCTTAGGTAACAGGCTAAATGCTGTACCTAGTAAACCATTTTTCCATATCCCACTGCCTCTCAACAAGACTGATGCAGGTTTGCTGCCTAGGGCTGCTAACAGAGGAGACAAAACAGGCAGATAATCTGCACCACGCACACCATAGGTGCGTGGAAAAAAGGCACTTAATTGTGTTAATCTAAGCACATATATGTGTTTTATTATCTATAGCAATGGAGGTTCAGAAGCTCCAAGGCTGTATTATTTGAGAGAATCCCTTATTCTAAAAGAATCTTCCACTGGCATTTAGAGTACATGAAATTGTACCTCTCACCCTCTTTAAAGCATAGTCCCTTATGTTGCAAATACCTACTGGGACAACACATCAAGCTTTTCTTGGCTATTGTTTGCTTGGCTTTAAAAACATCTTCTGTAAGATGATTTTTTTTTTTTTACACTTCTGTGTGCAAGATTCATTTGTTCATTCAACGGATGTTTATTGAGTGCCCCAGGCCAGTGCTCTAGATCCTTGGAGACAGTAGAGGCTCAAATAGACAAAAACTCCTTCATGGATCTTTTATTCCTGTGTGGGAGATGGACAATGAACATAATAAATAAGCAAATTAGGATGACTAGGGCAAAGATGAGGAAAAAAGACATAAAAGGAGATAGTAAATGTTGTATAGCAGGGCTGAGGGAGGTGAAGTGTGTGAAATTTTAGGTAGGGTGGCCTAGGAGGTCTCACTGAGAAGGTGACTGGAGTAAAGATCTTAAGGAGTAAGTCATAGGAATATTTGGGAGAGGAAAATAAGGAGAGGGAATAGCAAGTGCAAAGGTCCTGAGATAAGAGCATGACTTGTGTGTTACAGGAATAGAAAGGCAGCCAGTGTCGCTGGAGTGGAGAGGAGGATGCAGAGAGGGAGGAATGCCGCAGGAGATGAGTCCAGAGCTGGGACAGTAACAGGAGGTCACGCCAAGTAGGACATGCTAAGGACATGCTAAGGACTTTGGCTCCTATTCCAAGTGAGATGGGAGCCATTGGGAGGTTCTGAGTGGACAGGAGTGACGTTAATAGGGTCTCTGGCTGCCACATAGAGAATGAACTGTAAGGGAGGAAGGGTAGAAACAGGAAGACCAATTAACAAACCACTACAATAATCTAGGCAAGAAATAATCATGGCTTGTACTAGGGCATGGCAGTGGGGTAATCATATTTAGGATGTATATTTTGAAGGTAGAATTGATAGCATTAGCTGGTAGATCCAATCTGAGATGTGAGAGAAGGAAGACATCAGAGTGACACCAGGGTGGCTGGCCTGAGCAGTTAGAAGTGTGGTGTTGCCACTAGCTAAGAAAGAGAAGGCTGCAGGAGCGGCTGGTTCAGAGGCATGTCAGGAGCTCATGCAGCTGTGACAAACTTGAGATAGGTAGGCAGTAGATGCACAGGTCTGGAGTTCAGTGCAGAGGTCTGGACTGAGATCTAGATGTAGGAATCATTCTCCTGTAACTGGTGAATTAAATTTAAAGCAATGAGTCCGGTTGAGATCACCTAGGGAGTGAGTGAGGATGGATAAGAGAGGACCAAAGTCTGGGTCCTGGGCCCTCCAACCTGTGGACACCAGGGAGATAAGAAGAAACCAGCGAAAGAGATAAAGAAGAGGCACAGGAGGACAAACAGCTAAGTAAAGCAAGTATTTCAAGTGAGCAACTGTATTATGGTGATGGGGCATGGAAAGTGAGAACAGAAAATAACCATTGGATTTAGACAAGCATAGAGGTCATTGGTGACTTTCAGAAAAGCAGTTTCAGTGAAGTGGTGGGGGGTGAAACCTGATGGAAGTGGGTTCTAGAGAAATTGGAGACAGTGGATATATTCTTAGGGAGCTTTCTTGTGAGGAGAAGGAGAAAATTAGGGCAATGTTTGGAGGGATAAGTGAGTTCAAGAGAGGGGTTTAAAATATGTTATGGGAGCTATACAACTAGAAGGAATAAGTTCCAGTATTTGACAGTATAGTGGGGAAACTATAGCTAACAATAATTTATTGTATATTTCAAAATAGCTAGAAGAGAAGAATTGTAATGTTCCCAACACAAAGAAAAATGTTTGAGGTGATGGATATCCCAATCACTCTGATTTTATCATTATATATTGTATACATATATCAACATATCATATGTACCCCCAAAATATGTACAGCTATTATATATCAATAAAAATATGGAAGATATAATATCATAGCCTGTTCATATATTGATGGAAATCACTCAGTAGAGAGAGAAAAATTAATGATGTGGGAGAGAGAAGGGGGGATTTCTGGTGCAAGGTCTTTTTTTTTCGAGACAGAGTCTCATTCTGTTGCCTGGGCTAGAGTGCCGTGGCGTCAGCCTAGCTCACAGCAACCTCAAACTCCTGGGCTTAAGCAATCCTCCTGCCTCAGCCTCCCGAGTAGCTGGGACTACAGTCATGCGCCACCATGCTCGGCTAATTTTTTCTATATATTTTATGTGTTTGGCTAATTTCTTTCTATTTTTAGTAGAGACGGGGTCTCGCTCTTGCTCAGGCTGGTCTCAAACTCCTAAGCTCAAACGATCCACCCGCCTCGGCCTCCCAGAGTGCTAGGATTACAGGCGTTGAGTCACTGCGCCCAGTCTGGTGCAAGGTCTTGAGGAAGAGAGGAGAGAAGGGATCTAATGCACATGTGGAAAGACTGAAAATGTGGGAGGATTCAAGATGTGGAATGATTTGAGGATTTAGGAAATCGGCAGAAAGGAACCCTTCAGAATTTGCCAGTCACTGCCATCTTTCTCTTGATTATTTTGGCACAAGTGCTTGCCTAAAATAACCCAACTTTGATTGTCAGGCCTCCTCTAAAATCATATTATAGTTTAGTTGTGAGCAGAGCCATGCAGCATTTGTAATTTGTGCATAGGGAGGGTAGTCATTTAAAACCCAAGCATGGTGTACTCCTTCAGAACTTTTATAGCTGCCATATCACATGTCAGCTCATAAGTGTGTGGTCAACTCGGATTCAAAGATCTTCTTCATATAAACATTGACAGAATAGAAATGGGACAGATAAACACACACCAAAAGGGAGATGGTTCTGAAAGCTTCAGAACCAGAGGAGAGAGGAATACACAGAGGTGAGGCACAGGAAACAGCATAGTGGCGCTGAGGGCCTGGCCATTGAAGGGAGCTATGGGGGAGAGGCCTGCCTAGTTTACAGTTCTGCTGGGGGGATCTTCATTCACATTCTGCTTCCATCACTAAAGTTTGTTCAGTATTTCAACTGATAAATTCAGAGGATGGCAAAGATGGAGTGTAAGATGATTTTCATTGGCTGGTTCTCTGCAGGCTCAATTAACTGCCTTCACAACCAGGACATGAGTATAGAGAGCTTCAAAAGGTTAAGAGGTAACAATACTGTGCTCAACATTACAAGCAAGTGAGCAAAGGAAGACTTGGCACACCAGTGAAAGGTTGCCACCCTGTACATATTCATCTGCTTCCTGGTCCATGTACTTCCTCTCTTAGGAGTTCTTCAAGGCAGGATCAGAGATGATATAAAGTGGGTATATTTGAAGGTTGGCAGTTTAACTTGATCTAATAATAGTCCAGAGGTTATATTCTATGCCTTTATTTGGACAGAGGCCCTGTGTGAATGTAACTTCCTCAAATAATAAAGAAACGCACAATAACCAACTGTTATCTGAAAACAGAAATAAATAGCAATTAAGTGGAACAAAGTCCACATAGATTGTATGCAATTACAAAATATTACTTCTAATGTCTAACTAAAAACCAGTAAATTAGTCTAGATTTGACAAAGAACAAACACAAACACAATTTATTACTTTTGAGGCTTGACAACTTTGCTGAATTATGAATCTCCAGGAAAGACAGATACGATTTGTACCTAAATACAAGAGTTAAGAGCAATAGTTTCCTACCATTTTTTGGCCAGCTAATGAACTGATTCTCCATGATCTACATTAGCAAATGGATTAGCAAACTCATGTGTGTGTGTGTGTGTGTGTGTGTGTGTGTGTGTGTGTATTTATATATTTATACATACACACTTTAAGGGAATGGAAAGACAGCTGTGAATGTAGAAGAAAAGGACAGTAAAGAAAAAAAACCCACAAAACAGTGATATCTTTCAAAGGCTATAATTGGGTTCCATTTGCAAACTTTTATTAATACTTGTGATTTCATTTGCAAACATGGATACATATCTAGTTCACTCAATTTGAGAACATTTGATAAGAAAAAATGTTATTAATTAAATCACACTCAAGTTTTTGTAGGAAGGGAAATGATACACTTAATTATAAACTCACAATTACAAGCCATAGCAAAAGTTAAGTATCTTTCCCAAAGAATGAGAATGACTTGGGCAAAGAAAGTGAAAAAGCAATAGGACTATGAGAAAGCATTTTACAAGCTCTGGCAGCTAACCTCTGTAGGGGTGGAAGGTAGTGCCTTTTCACCACCCATTACAGGGGTCATAGTGGACACTCCTATAGCAAAAGACAGATTAGCAAGAGAAAAGCATAACAACCTTATTTAACAAAGTTTTACGTGACACGGGAGCCTTCAGAAATGAAGACATAAAGAGCCAGGGGAAACTGTGTTTTTATGTTTAGGTTTGATGGAGAATGGACAGCTGTGCAGAAATGTGATTGGACAAATGATCTAACGGTAATAGACTGAGTGGGGAACCGAGCAAGGTTTGTTCAGATTCTTCTTGGCCTCTCTGTGCAACATGCTTTCTTCCAGGTACAAGGCAGGACACCTGCCACATGAGGGTCTTCAGGGGACAAGGGGGAAGGTCAGAGAGCGATACTTCAAGATTTTATGGCCTGCTTTGGGGGAGAGGAGTTCTAGTTTCTATGACCTGCTTGGGGAGAGAAATGGGGGAAAGAGAGGGAAGGTGGGTGGAGGAAGGTCAGAGAGAACTTTTTGCTTTTCTAGCGATGGAAAAATTCCACCTTCATCCTCTTAGGGTCCCTGCTGGGTCCGAGAATTCAATTGACATAAAATAGATTCACCGAAGAAAAGCATGCAAATGTACTTAGTACTAGTTTTATGTAGCACAAGAGCCCCCATAAAGAAATAAAGACGCAAAGAAGAAGTTAGGGCCAGTTCTTTATATACTGATTTGGACCAAGAGTAGTAAGTTGTGAAGGAGCAACTAAATTATCCGGGGAGGCTTAAAGGATAAGACGTATTGCAACAAGATCTGAACAGCATTCTCTCTGTCTCAGCTTCATGTCCTTGAAGATAATAATGTTGCCTTTCCTTCAAGTATAGATAGGGTGTCTTTCTCATGGGATTTTCATCTGCTCTTAAGAAACAGCACAAAGGTCAACATGATCTTCTTGTACCTGCTGTTTTTCAATTGTCTTTAACTGAAATAGTCAATGTGCCAGAATAGCACATTCTAACACCTTCACTGCAGAGGCCCTTCCAATTTGCTTCAGTTCAAAGTACTCACCGTGTCAAAGCATCATACTTTGGGGTATCATATTTTCAGCCCCAACACCTCTTAATTAAATATAGCGATGACCATTTTTGAAAACTTGTATTATTTTTATATAATATGTAGGCATTAGAAGATATAGGCTTTAAAAAATTGCTTGTAATCTCACCTTCCAGAGAGAACCTGTTAACATTTTCAGAGTGTTTCCCATATGGTAATATCTTCTGGGCAGAGAGCAGAAATGAAGTGGCAGAGATGAAATCAAATATTGAGATGTTTTTGAGGAATCTTTTGAGGAATTTTTAAAGGCATATATATAATTGGCAATTCTAAATTATTTTAAAATGGTTGCCAAATCTAACAATTTGCAGAAGACTAAAACCTAGAAAACGATGAAAGCATCCCAGAGAATGAGTGGGGCGGACGGTCCAGAGTGCACTTGACCTGCGCTTTTCACACCATGAAAATTTCGTAAGTCACAAAAATTAATTTAGTGGTCTTGACCAGTATTAAAAAGTGAAAAGAGGAGGAGGAGAAATGGAATGAAATCACAGCCATCAGAGTGCAGGTTCTGAGACTTGTTTCACGCGTGTGTGTGGGTGTGCTGAGTTGCCATGCAGCGGTGCATTTCATACTCCAAGTTGAGGTAAAAAATGTATGAATGTCATGATAGTAGACTGAACCCTTATGGACTGAGTCCTCAGAGAGTAAGAACAAAAAGCAAGCGGAGAAAGGATTCTACCTCCGGATGGTAATACTCACCAGTCCAAAGGGGAATAAGAAAGGAAGAAAATCATTGCGTTCAATCAGAACCTCATGCTCTGACACCAAACCTACACTGCCCAGCTAATGGAGGTGGTTTGACCTGTTGACCTGCTGGATACACCATTAATATTTTAGAGACTCATCACATGTCCTCCTCAGAAAAGAACTGCACTCCTTCCAGATGCTTCTGACACTTCACTCACTGCTCCAGCAGCAGTTGCCAGATTGGCCTCTTTTGACTGGGTTTCCTTACAAACTTGACTAAAAACTACCTTAGGCTTGAGGGGTTGGATGGGCCATCCCCCTGAGCCAAGCCTGGAGTCAGTGGTTCTCAGTTAACTCAACCCAAATTAAATCTTGCTGTGTAATTAAATCACAGCAAAAACTATATTACTGTGGAGGGAGAAGACAGCCAGTGGTTTGGAACATAACCCAGTCGCTATTAAAAGGTGCAGGGGCAAGAGTACAGTGTGCTATTCTGGATGACTTGTAGAAATACTGCCATTTAACACAAAAGCAGGTTTTGCTAGAAGGCAGAGGTCAGGGTGAGGATGAGTCATTATGTCCTGGAGACCTCAGGCCATTAGCTGAAGTCAAATGTCAGCCCTGCCGATCATTACTAATCGATGACCCAGGACGCTGCTCAGAGTCCTCTGCTGACATGTGCCGGCCGTCCTGCCACCTGAGAGCATTGTTTGGTGGTCATAGTGAGAGGACTGGGTGCCTGGGCCCATGTGAGAAGCACAAGATGACAAGCTCGCACACACAGTTCTGAAATCCATCAGTGCACTGTAGGTGAGCTCAAGTTTGGTCTTTGTTTTAAGTCATTCACTGAAAAAGAAAAGGCAGTTGCAACAGTATTGTCTTTGTAAATTTTTCCTCTTCATGTGAGAGCATAAGCAAGGAAAGTGAGCATCAGCAAGTACCTAAATGTGTTATTCACTGTATAGGGGATTCAAAAAATAGGATGTGCGTCTATCTGGAGAGATCACACAAGATCTAAACATCTAAAGAACAAGTCATGGCAATATGGACCTCATTTGCAGGTCTGTTTTCCACCTGTACCTTCTTTTTTTTTTTTTTTTTTTTTGAGACAGAGTCTCACTCTGTTGCCTGGGCTAGAGTGCCATGGTGTCAGCCTTGCTCATAGCAACCTCAAACTCCTGGGCTCAAGTGATCCTTCTGCCTCAGCCTCTCAAGTAGCTGGGACTACAGGCATGTGCCACCATGCCCGGCTAATTTTTTCTACATATTTTTAGCTGTCCAGATCATTTCTTTCTATTTTTAGTAGAGATGGGGTCTCTCTCTTGCTCAGGCTGGTCTCGAACTCCTGATCTTGAACGATCCTCCTGCCTTGGCCTCCCAGAGTGCTAGGATTACAGGTGTGAGCCACCGTGCCCAGCCTGTATCTTCTTTCTATTTGTTTGCCACAGGGCAGTCCAGGGCAGCTGCCTTTCAAGCCTCAAATCTTGTATCTGTTTCTTTTGAACTTCTTTCTGTGTAGGACATAGAGTCTTAGTCCTCACTGCACCTCCAGTTCTGGGAGTAATCTGGAGTTGCAGAACCATCCTGTTCTTCCTCTCCCTCGCAACAGAGGCACTCAGGTGACTGAGTCTGGAGAGGGTAGAGAATCCTAAATGTAAACGATGCCTTCCAAACCCTTCAGAGACTGCCTTTCTTTCCCTTCCTCCCTCTCTCTCCTACTTGTACACATCTGAACTCCTCCTCAGAAGCACCCTGTGAAAGGCCTAGAGATTGCTGCAGACTGTGTTCCAGTTGTGGTTGGATCCCTATTTGGTACTTCAGTGGGTTAAAGAATGTGAATGACCAGGGGAAATCCTAAATTGGACAGAACCTAGATGTCTGTAAGACCCTCTCCCGTGATCTTGGAGTGAAAATAACATTTATTCAGTAAATACGGATTGATTCCCTGTGGTGCTGCAAAGTTTTGCATGTAGGGGACATAAACTTTGCTTCACTGGTGATTTCAGTCATATGATGATCAAACTTGACTTGCTCTAAGACAATTTTCTCCTGCTTCTTGATGAAATGTTCTATTCTGGGGCTGATATGAGCCCCGTACCCAAAGCTGGGCTGGATAAGGGGCTCATATCAAAGACAAACTTCAAAGGCATCTTAGTAAAAACCCATCGCTGCATCTACCACTTAACACCCTGATATGAGAACACAGAGCCAGGAATCTCAGGTGCTCCCCGGCCCCACCAAGGTGAAACCAGGGCCCCGAGAGAGCAGGGCTGGCAGCCAAATTGCACACACAGCATCTTGCCTGCAAGAGCTTCTGAATGCTCTGAAAACACTCAGGTCTTATGATGTCTCTACTCTGTAAAAGGATCATTGCTGAGGTCAAATGACTTGCCCCGTCATCACTCAGCAACTCAGCAGCTACACCAGAAATAGAATCTTGCCCAGTACTCCTGACTCCCAGGCAGGAGCTTGAAACACTGCAAACCCTGGGAGCAGGAGGAATAAGTCGCTCACAGAGTCCTTGCCCATGATAAAATACAAAAGCTCACCTGGCCTTTGGGATCACAATGCTTCTGGCAACTTGGGCATGCCGTCATCCTCCCCCAGCCCACCCCAGCTGGGAAAGTGACCCAAGGGAGGCTGTGACGGCTAAGCAGCAGGCAGAGCAGGGTGGTGCATTTGCTCTGTCAAACAACAGTGTTCCGCAAGGATAATGTCAACTCTGCTTGAGCCAAACTGCTCTTGGGAGTTGGGCTCTCCAAGTCATGCACCTGGGCTGCAGTAAGGGGATGATAGACACTGGCCTTGCCGTTCTCCCACTTGCGGGAAGATTCATGGAGCAGTGGTGCTGGCCTCGGAGGGCAGCTGCCACGTTGTTGGCTGGAGCAGAGGCACAAAGCAGCAGAGTACCTGAGTTCCGATCTCAGCTCTAGTGTTTGTTATCCCTTGTTAGCTGTGTGACATTGGGCAATTTACTTCACTTCTCTCTACCTCGGTTCCTTCATCCGTAAAGTGCAGATGATAATAACACCTACCTCACAGTGTCCGTTGTTAGGATTAAATGGGCTTATGTGAGTAAAGTACTCAGTACCTTGCATGAGATAAGAACCATACAACTGTTCACTGTATGCATCACTCAGTGGGCTATTAGGTGACCTTTAAAAACGATGGTTATAAAGAGCGATATGTTGGTAAATGTTTAACAACCAGCTCTCTGGGAAGAAAGCTCTGATTTATAAAGTGTGCTGATTTTCATAGTTTAAATATTCCCACCATGGCTGATTTCAAGCTACCAATGTGACAGCACTGAAGGCAGAGCTGGGAAGAAATGCTCTCAGCAGGCTCTTAAGAGCCAGCTCATCACTGACGGCGAAGCCCAGATGGTAAAATGAAAGATGTGAACAAATAAGAATAAAATTTGAAATACAAAATGATCACCAACTACGTAAAAATAAACTGTGTGCATAGGGAAAAAAATGCAAAGAAATTCACCAAATACTGACTTGAGTTGTATTAGAGTGGTGGGAATGTAGTTGATTCTTATATATATAGTTTTTGTTTTCTTTAAAGTGCTTAGATTAATTTTATAGTGGAAAAGTGAGCAGAGTTAACTAAACACATACATACCTTTTTATAATGGAAAAGTTCAAACATATAGAACAATAGTGTAACTTACGCTATGCACTCATTTACCAGCTCCAATAATTATCAAGGTTTTGCCAATCTTCTTTCATTTTAATTAAATGAAATTTCTTTTATTTCATTTATCCCACAGATCGTGTCATTTCACCTGAAATATTCCAATATAATACATAGGGGATTTTTGAAACACACATAACTACCCCATTATTATCACATCTAACTCCCAAACCCCCAGTAGTTCCTCAATATATCTGACACCTAATCCACATTCAAATTTACCCAGTTGGGAAAAATATCTTTTATAGTTTGTTTCCTTAAATGAGAGTTTGAACATGGCCCTGGCTTGTTAGTCCTTTAAGTTTTTTTTTTTTAAATTCCATAACAGTTATCCTCTCTTTCATGCCAGCAATTCATTGCAGAAGCAGATCATTTGTCCTGTGGAATGTTCCACATTCTAGACTTGGCTAATTCCTTCCTTACTTTTTCCTGGTCCCCACATTTCCTGCAAACTGCTGGTTAGATCTAGAGAGTGATTCAGGCGAGAGTGCTTCATAGGTGGTGGCAGGCACTTCCCGCTGCATCACATTCTGACGCACAGCACGTCTGGCTGTGCCACTTTTAGTGATGCTAAGATTGATCTGTGGATTTAGAAGTGTAATACATTTAAAAACAAAATTAAATGGGAGAACATAATTGGAACAACAGAAATGCCAGACACAGAATAAATTGATTTCAGCAAAGCATCAGACAAAGTCTACCCTGAGCTCCGTCATCCGCCCCGAGGGCTTCTCTTCCCTGTCCTAGCTCACTACAGCAGCCTGGGAACGGCCCCTACCTGGACCGCTCCCCCAAGTCATCCTTCACGCCGCTGCCGCCAGAGTTCTAAAGTGCAAATCAGACCGTTACACTGTCCTGCTCAGGCTTTCCCAGTGGCTTTCTGTGGCCTGTTGGAAAACTTAAAACTCTTTAGTTTGTCACGGAAGGACCTTCCTGATCTGGGCCAAGCCTGGTCTCCCCGCCTCCTCACCCATAATTCTTTTTCTTCTCTCTTTCTGCACATCATACTTTTCACCCAGTGCTCCAGCCACACGCAGCTCCACGTAGTTCTCTTGCTACTACGCTTCTTGGCAACTCTGGGTCTTCAGAGAGATTACCACCACCTGCCTACAATGCCCTTGCCTTTTGTCCGCTGGGCAGTTTTCCACCCGCCCGTGAGACGCCTGTACAAGCCACTCTGACCCCCTTTGTCTGGTGCAGATGCCCTTTCTCTTTCCTCAGAGGTCCTCGTGAATACCTCAACTTATGACACCCCAGTGGACTTTCCTGGACTTGGCATATTGCAGGTGCTCAGTAAATATTTGTTGAATGAATTTAAAATGAAACACTGCAGAAAGGAAGAAAAACGTGTAGGATAAATTTGCCATTGACTGAGCAAGCACACCCAGAAGACTGCGAAGCACTAAATGTGTTAAGTATGCCCAGTGGCCCCCTCTGTACCGGAGCACACTTGCTTTGTCTTTGTTTCTGTTCTGCTTAACATTTTTATCCTTTTAAGAGCTTACGTTCAAATCCAGACTTCATCCTTTTCTAGCACTTGTCGGTTTCATCATTTATAATACAGACATGATAAAGTAAATTAAAGTGGAGACCAGCCCTGAAGAATCCCTGAGCAGACAAAGCCAGTTAGGCCTCAAGCGTGACCTTAACCTTGTTTGATTTGCAAACATAAGCAAAAACTACCTTGGGCTATTTCTTGTAAATGCCTATATTAAAAAAAAACCACACACACAATTTAAGCTCAAGCAATCAGAAGCAGCCAACAAACTTAGATAACTAAAGACTTTCCAATGGGATAGACTAAAGAAAGCAACTATATAACTGTAACCAATCAAACATCTTCTTTTCTTTACCTCTGTAGTTGTCCTACAAAAGCCTCCCCCTTGTGTTCCCTCAGTGGATCTCCTGAACATTTCTGGTTTGAAACTGCCTGATTCATGAATTACTATTTGCTCAAATTCTTTAAAACATTTTTGTGCTTCAGTTTACTTTTGAACAACAGTATCCACCACAAAGCTTGATTTGAGGATTAAATGAGTTAATACACATGAAGTACTTAGAATAGTGCCTAGAACATAGTAAGCTCTATTTAAATGCTTGTTATTAATATTTCTGTACGGGTCTTAACATCTTACATTATGATTAGCTCTGCAAAGGCATGATTTATGTTTGATTAACTTTTGTTTTCTCCACAGCATTTGGCATAAAGTTTTGGAGAATGAGCAAATCTTATAGAAGCTTCTGGGAGATCATTCAAGGTAGTAGGAAAGAGGATGGATCCAGGTTGCCTGGTTTTCTATTTTGCTCCCTCTCAGACCACTGGGTGACCTTCAGCTAACAGATTTAAGCCTCTGTGTGTCTATTTCCTCATCTGTAAAATGACAATAGTCATGCGTCTGTTGTGACGGTCATGTGAGATCATTCATGGAAAGCTCTTAGCACAGTGTCTGGCACATGGGAACTGCTAAAAATTGTGAGTTGCTATTGTTAAGCATTTTCCTTCCTTGGAATTTGCATGTTAGCATGCACTAAATAGGGGTCCTATTTTGGGGCAAGTCAGCATTTGGACCTATTCCAGTAATTAGTCCTCTTGATTATTTTTTCTTTCTAGAGTCTTTGACTACCATGCCAATCCTGTTAATACGTATACAAATAAGGTGCTTGGAATCCTGCCAGTTCACCAGAATGAATGACTTCTATTTCTGTCATTAGCTGTATTCTGCATAGCCCCTCTTGCTAACTTTAAGTAAGAAAAAAAATTAACAACCAAACCATTCAGGTCCAAGGACAGGACCCATCCTGTGAACTCAGAACAAATGTGGTTCTTTGCAGCCCACTTATCAGCCAGGAGGGGGTGAGCATCTGCAAAGGGCTGAGACTTCACAGTCAGGGGGCCTCAGGCTAAAACAGGTCCTAATGGAAATTAAGTAGAAATTCAGGGATGGTTTCAACAACTCAGCACTAGGCTTCAGCCGGTCTGGCCATCCCGCTGCGAAGGTACCTTCATGAGCAAATGAGATGGAGGAGGCCGGGTGGACCCCAGTTTCCTCCCAGGCTGAGGGCCCAGGGAAGTGCACTGTGGAAGGAGCTGAGGCAGGATCATCGCCCAGTGGCTTCTGTAGCCCAGATATGCCATGTTTTTCTACTGAAAGTTTATTTTGGAGGTGTCGTAAACATATCTTCTTTGCTTTTTGCTTTTTAACCTCACTTCAAATATTCTTAT
Source organism: Lemur catta (assembly GCF_020740605.2). NCBI lineage: Eukaryota > Metazoa > Chordata > Mammalia > Primates > Lemuridae > Lemur > Lemur catta. The sequence continues at coordinate 47,524,193 of NC_059139.1, forward strand.
TGTGAAACTACTTGTTAAAAAGATTCTTCATTTGTAAATATCACTCCTAATCAAGTCTCATAGAATTACTGATACCAAAAGAAAAAAAAAACCCACCCCCCCAAAGAAAACTTATGATAAGCTTTCAGATATTCTAAAATATCTTCTTGCTTTCAGGTTAAGTTTCTTGTACCTACTGACTTATAGTGATCAAAGAGGAGGGAGGAGGGGGTTTGGAGTCTTTCCTCTAAAAATAACATCAGTTAACATGTACGTTCCTGCATTACCTCATGTAATCTCACAGGAAGTGGGGTTAGGGAATGTCACTGACCCCATTTTCCATATGGGAAAACTGAGGAGGCAGAGTTGAAATAACTTGCCCCAGGCTTGTTATTTGTAGAGTTAGCAAGTGACAAAACTACATTTCAGACCAGGAGGGTCTGACCTAGGGGCTGAGCTTTTAACTTGTGGTGTCCCCTTTTCTCCTTCCCCAGCCTCATGTTAATATATACGCACACATAGGACTGAATAGAGAACAAAACGACAAGGGGTGGGAACTCATGAGAATCACGCCTTTCCCCAGTTCTGGGAAAAAAACCTGTGGTCACACTACCCACCCACACTCACTGTTGCAATCATTCATTCGACAAATACTTATAACTGAAGACCTACAATGTGCCATGTCCTGACCAAGGCCCTGAGGACACAGTGGTGATCAAAACCAGACAGGAGCCCCTGCTCTTACAGAGCCTGCAGTTCCCGCGGAACACCAACACGGATGGAGTAACTTACACACACATGTAAAACTGCAGCTGGGATGAGAACTGTGAGGCAGAGGAGCAAAATGCTATGGATGTGAAAGGGGAGATGCCCTGGTTAGGGAGGTCGCTGTGAGTCAGTGACAGAAGAGGTGACATCTAAAGAAAGAGGAGAGGAGAAAGAGTACCAGGGGATCAGAACAGCATGAGGGGAGGCCTGTGACAGGAAGGGAGTATGGCACATCTTGGGACTGAGAGTAGACCAGGGCGGGAGGAGGCCCACCCGTGCTAAGGGCCTGGTCTTTATGGCAAGGGCAATGGCAGTGAGGCCTTTGGACCACCAACTGTGGACTCCATTCTTGAAAAGTTGCTCAGAGCCAGCAGTGCCCTACAGCCACCATCTGTGTCTGTCTGGCACCTACGGTATCAAGGAGGCAGGTCTTTCATGGCATCAGCATCCCCAGAGTTTGACTTAAGTCGTGATGGCCGACTAGGGAACAGAGAGCACTAGGCCCTGGCAGCTTCCTGCTCTGTTCTGAAAACTCACCTTCCTTTGGTCTGTTGGGTCATGACAATTCCAGGAAGATCAAGTCACAAGGTACAGATGGTAATTACAGAATTTGTTTGGGACAAAGACTACCCATAATTCTTTGCAAATCAATCAATCAGTAATAATTTTAGTGCACTCAGTTAACAGAATTCCACCGATTGTACCTGCTATCTCTGCCTTTTTTTGCTATAAATTCTTTGCTTGAGAAATGTGATTATGCATAGTTTTCTGGTACAAAGCTCCCTGCTGGCATTCCACAAGCATAAAAGAATAACGATTATGGTGACCCACTTATTACTCTTGTTACTTAAATATTATTCACTAAACTTTGCTAGCAAGAAAGAGCTGCTATAAAACTACTTCTCTGTCTCACTAGATATAAGTTTTCCTTTGGTTTCACATGCCATTTCCAATGCTAGCTAAGAAAGGGTTGTGCGTGTGTATGTGAGAGAGGTTATTTGCTTATTTATTATTTATGCTTTTATTTCAATCTGTCTAGTTACCCCAAATGAGCGATGCGGATGTGAACACTCCCAGTCCCTTTACACAGAGCACTTTACGATGCTGGAGACTTGAGCCTCCTCAAAATCATTTCCACAAGGCTGACACATTTTTTTTCCAGAAGCATAAATGCTTAGATTTTGAAGACAGAGGTGTTACGTAGATGTCTTCCAGATAATCCATTTAACTCTGAAGAAGAGAAACCCAAATCGTCCTTGACTGAGCAGACTCCACTTACTGACTGAAGAGCTTATCTGGACTTGCATTCGCACAGGGAGCGGGAGTCACACCTGGAGCCCGTGTCAAGCGAGGCCAGCGTCAGGTAAAACCGCTGTCTCAGCCCACGGCCAGTGGTGGGAAATGTCGGTCGGGGAGATCCTTGGGGGAAACCGGGGGTGATGGTGGATTTTATGTGTCCACTTGATGGGCCACGGGCTGCTCAGATATTTGGTCAAACGTTGTTCTGAGAATTTCTGTGAGGGTGTTTTCGGATGAGTTTAACATTTAAATCAATAGACTCAGTAAAGCAGATGGTCCTCCCTGATGTGAATGGGCCTCAGCCGATCCACTGAAGGCCTGACTGGAACAAAAGGCTGACTCTGCCCTGAGTGACAGGGAATTCTTCTGAGCTGAGACATTTTTCTTTTCCTGCCTTTGGACTTGAGCTGAAACATCAGCTTTTCCTGCGTCTTGAGCTTGGCCTTCAGACTGGAAATACACCGTCAGCTCTCCTGGTCTCCAGCTTGCCAGCTCCAGATCTTGGGACTTGTCAGTCTCCATAATCATGTGAGCTAATCTCACCCCCCCCACCCCTACTCCCTCTCATCTTCTTCATTTCAGTATCAGAGGATAGGACAGGAGACAAGGAAAGAGAAACAGAGTTTCAGGCTTAGAAAATCCATGCTCTTGATTAGATGGGAGGCTGGGGTCATCTAATCCAACCTCCTGTCTGAGGCAGAAGGGCTGTCTATGGCCTGTTGGAGCTGCCTAAGTGTGCAGTCCGTTCTCTGGCTTCAGCCTGAACATTTCAGAAAGGCACCGCCGTGTAATGGCTAAGAGCAGGGCTCTGGAGTCTGACAGCCTGGGTTTCACCTTGCCTCCTCCTCCCACTAGCTGTACGGCCTTGGGCACATCCTCACCTGACTCATTTCCAAAATGGGGATAGTAACACTCATCTCGTGGGTTGTTAGGCTGATTCCTTGAGAATGTAATCGGGCACCTAGTGTGTACTGCAATAAATGTTTGCTATTATTAATAGTCCTGCCTCATTCTATACTAACCTTAATTTGGAGTGTAAATGTCTAGATTCAGTTATTCTGTATTAGCTTTTCTTTTAAACTTGGGGACTGCTGCAGATTTGATACCATAACTTCTACAGGCCTCACTACTTGAAGCATAGTCCAGCAGCACAGACAGCACCTGGGACCTGTTGGAAATGCAGAACTCACGTTACTGTCTGGTCCAAGGCTCTGACGAAAGGTGACAAGGAGCACAGAGCTAGTGGTAGATTCCTATGACAATTCCCCGGGGATTCCTCCCAATTTGACACTGATTAACATTCAACTCTGGTCAACAAAATAAAAAACAGGGTTATGGGAGGATTCTGAATAGTAGAAAGGGCAGAACTGGGGGGAGAGCAGCCCCAGGACAGCAATCGGAGCTCCTGGTCTCCTCTGTGTATTCCACTGAAATTCTCTCTGATTGGCCCAATCTAGGTCAATGTTTTTTTACTCTTGGACCAGTTGGTCCTGGGCAGGCTGAAGGGGCAGCCAGGAAGTTGCTGAGTCATGAGCCAGCCCAGTTTGTGTCTACCACAAATACCATGTTGCAAAAAGATACACGAATCCACATTTTTTGCTCCAAACACCCTTCATGGTTGTCCAACTACTTGATTACAATGGATCCTAAACAAAGTTGACATAATGTTAGGCATCTCGAACTTGCTTCAAGTGAGAAATAGAGAAGGGAGCCTTACTCAGAAAGGACTAAGTTGTTTTTGGAGGAGGATTTTTACCTGATTAAATCATTGAAAACAACTGCTAGCAAGCACATTTGGTGTGTGTGCTTAGTAGAGGTTTCATTTGGAAACTTTAATAATACAGAGGATCCTTTGGGGGGTGTTAGCTTCCTTTAAAAACACTGTCTCTAAAGGAATCACTAGCTGCTGAATGTGGAAAATAAAGCCTGAATTTCCCAGAGGGCCGTATCTGGGAAGTGATTTTAGAATTTGGACTATGGTCATCTGAGGGAAAAGAAAAAAATTATCTCCACACCTTTATCTGACCCATTGTTTAATATCTGAGAAAAATATGCATGTTGATAAAATCCCAACCACCTGGAACTCAGGTCAGGAAAAAGACATATTTTTGGTTCCAAGTCAGCTAGCGTAGCACAGTAATAGGAATATCACAGCCACGTCTTTGAAAATAAGAGCCCCACTGTTCTGTGGAGTGCGTTCAGGTGTGTGTGCTGCATTCTAAGAAGGGAACTGAAAGCTGGAGGGATTCCAGATAAAAAATATCAGGGGAAGGAAGAAAAGTTCTGGAATGGAAATCAGGTTACAAAGAACGATATAATACAGAACCAGGCACCTAGGTGATTCAGAAACCCGGTGGCCATGTGGGAGAGACCACGATGTTCTCTCCAGCTCCTGAGGGCCAAACTAAGGCCATCCAGAGGAGACAGTGGAGAGTGGGATTTTGAGTGAAGAGAAACATCATTTCTTTATCTCTGACACTGAATTTTTCTCATGGAGAAAATTGTTTATGATTGGAGAACATGCCTTAAGTCTAATGTGTATGCTGAAGAGATTGCTGGAGCAGAAATGTCATCGGACTTTATAGGATCAGAGGAAGGGAGGGAAACTCCTACAAAGAGGCAAGGAGAGGAATTTATTGTGTTCCTGAGAGGGAAGAGAGAACAGAAAAGGACGAGGGGAGAGAACGAAGCAGCAAGAAGTGGGAAGCTGGGGAAGGGGTCATAGAGGCAGATCGTGGGTGAACGGAAAGGATTTGGGAAAACAGAAACATCTCTCATTCATTCATTTATCGATCTGTATTTTTGAAGCAACCTCAGTGCTTCCCTGGTGCTTCTGATGCAAGTAGGATATAAACTAGCATTTGGAAGCAGCACTGAGTATTGCAACCTCTGTGCTGTGGTACCACTGGGGGACAGTGAGTGCAGCAGACTAAATGCCTACTCTCGTGGGGTGCACAGTCCGGTGTGGACACAGACAATAACCAAACACACAAATAAATATATTAATACAACATGTCAACTCACAGTAAGTGCTGTGATGAAAAACAGCTGAGGAAAGCCATGGAGTGAAAGCTTCATCAGGGAAGGCCTTTCTGAGAAGATGACATTTGAGCAGGAAGTTGAAGGAGGTGATGGGATGAGCCTTGGAAGTAGCTGTGGGGAAAGTTTTTAGGAAAAATTGTTTAGTCTATGCGACTGGAGCAGAATTTTAACATGCTATGAAATTGTTAGGCTTTGAAGCAATCTTACCTAGCTAGATCTTTCAGGGGTAAGGGAGTCCCATCTACATCTGATCAATGAAACATGGAATCTTTTCTCTAGAAGGTTCTTATGGGTGTATTGAATAGCTATCGCTGGAAGGATTTGCATCAAAGCTCCTAGAGGAGTGTTACTGTGTTGTGTGGGAGTTTGAATTAAATGGTTCTTATGCCTGGCTTGGTACCAAAATCACCTGGAAACTGTTTTTAAAATTTGGGTTTCTAGGCTTCACTCCAGAAATTCTGAATCAGAGTCTCTAGAAAAATGGGGACCAGGAACCTGTACTTTAAAAGTTTCCCTGGTGCTTCTGATGCAAGTAGGATATAAACTAGCATTCGGAAACCACCAAATTAGATGACTTTTAAGGTTCCCTTCAGCTCAGAGGGTTTTTGATGGCATGAAATGCCAGCTCCTCCACACAGTCAGTTCTGCCCTTCCAAATGGAGTTCTAAAAATTTCTTTTTTTTTTTCTTCCTTCTTCTTTTTTTTTTGAGACAGAGTCTCACTCTGTTGCCCCGGCTAGAGTGCCGTGGCATCAGCCTAGCTCGCAGCAACTTCAAACTCCTGGGCTCAAGGGATCCTTCTGCCTCAGCCTCCAGAGTAGCTGGGACTACAGGCATGCACCACCATGCCTGGCTAATTTTTTCTATATATATTTTTAGTTGTCCAACTAATTTCTTTCTATTTTTAGTAAAGATGGGGTCTTGTTCTTGCTCAGGCTGGTTTCGAACTCCTGAGTTCAAACAATACACTCATCTCGGCCTCCCAGAATGCTAGGATTACAGGCATGAGCCACCGCGTCCGGCCTAAAAATTTCTTTTTATGATTTTAAAAGGAATACAAGCTTGTTGTAAAAGAAAAATTCAAATGATTTAAAAATATAGATTGTATACACTTAGAAATAATCATGAATGCTTGGTGTATATTATTCTATATTTTTGCCATATATGTAGATATCTATATATACATAAGTAAAATTTTTAATCCTTTGGTTTGCAAAAATATAATTTGCTGCAATTTGTTTTGTACAATTGATAATACCTCTTAAAGATCTTTCTAAATCAGTACATATAGAGCCACCTCATTTTTATAAGAACTTCCTAGTATTTCATTTTATGGCTGTATCATAAGATACTTTACAGTTAAATTGTTTCCTTTTTTTTTTTTTTTTGCTATTACAACCACTACTACAATAAACATCATTGCAGCATATTTTTTGGTGTTCATTGTCAGTGTGTATTTGGCATAAATTTCTAGATTTGGAATTTTGAAGATATTCCCATAAGGCTCTACCTTTAATAGTATTAAAAAGTTCCTGTGTCCTTATCCTCTTACCCTTCACTGGTATTATCAGTCTTTCAAATTTAAGATAATCAGGTACATGAAAAATATCTTCTTCTTGTTTTAATTTGAATTTCTTTGGTTCCTGCTGAGAATGAGATCCTTATTTATGTTTATTGTACATTTGTTTGTCTTCTGTGAATTACCTGTGTGTCCTTTGCTCATTTTTGTATTAGATGGAAATTTCTTATTGATTTCTGTGGGGTTTTTATTTATATGGCTATTAATCCTCTATGGTACTTTGTCTAGAGTGTTGTTTATCTTTTTTATTTAATTAAAATTTAAAGATAGAGAATATATTTTACAAGATTCAAAAGCTGAAACTATGCAGAAAGGCAAACACAGAGAAGTCTTATTTCCACCTCTGTCCCCTGGCTTGTTCCTCTCTGTCCCCTTTATGAAACCATTTTTCCTGTGCTTCCTTGTATCAAGATAAGCAAAAATTGGCTGGGTGTGGTGGCTCATGCCTGCAATCCTAGCACTCTGGGAGGCCGAGGCAGGAGGATCACTTGAGGTCAGGAGTTAGAGACCAGCCTGAGCAAGAGCAAGACCTCGTTTCTACTAAAAATAGAAAAATTAGCTGGGCGTGGTGGCTCACACCTGTAATCCCAGCTACTTGGGAGGCTGAGGCAGGAGAATCCCTTGAGCCCAGCAGTTGGAGGTTATAGTGAGCTAGGCTGATGCTACGGCACTCTGGCCTAGGCAACACAGTAAGACTGTCTCAAAAAAATAAAAAAAATAAGCAAAAATGCCTGTATAGTCTTTTTCCTCCTTTTCTTATATAACATGAAGCACACAATAAAAAATGTTCTCATCTTAGTGTTGTCCCTTAATATTTTACTTAATATATATTCTCAATATCTGCATAGTACATAGGGATCTTCTGTATTCTGTTTTTCAGCTGCATAGTACTCTAGTGTGTGGATGTACCATATTTTATGCTGGATACTTGGGCTGTTTACAATTATTTTATAATTACAAACATCATTGGGATGGATAAATTTTCCCATATTTCATTTTATATCTGTGTAGTGCATTTGTAGGGTAGAATCCTTAGAAGTGGAATTGCTGGGTCTAAAACCTCTCACTTGTCTTTTAACCTTGTTCTGATGCCTTTCATTATAAAGAAGTTTTACATTTTTATGTTAATTTTTTCTAGTTAACGTTTTTGGATTTTGTAGTACCTTCCCTGGGAAGATCTGCTCTGAACATAAATTACAAAGATGTTCTCCATTTTCTCCCAAAGCACATACACACATACCCACAATCTTTCATAGATATGGATTTCCTATTTTCTATGATGTAAGAGTCTGTCTTCTCCCAAATGGATATCCTATAATAATCAGCACCTCGTTTATAGAGCTTATCACCTTCTTCCTCTTTCTTCCTGGAAAGATAAGTTTGTGTCAAACATTACGTCTCCTACTGTGAGCTCCTGGAGGGTAGATATTGTGCCTTATTCATCTTTATATACCCAAAAGCCCCCACTCCTGGCTTGTGATAGACGGTAAATACTTCCTTGCTCAATTCAATAGAAAATATAGCATGGTGGCCAACTTTCCAATTTTCAGGCATGATACAATGAGAGAAAAATGGATGTATATTGCTATTAGAGACAGCAGAATTTGTGTTAGAAGTGTATAACTACAGCAGGAGATGGAAGATATTTCTTGAAAAAAATGAACATGGTCCCTGTTCTAATGGAACTGAAGATTTAGTGAGCAAGACAGACAATAAACAGGATAGTAAGAAAACAAATAAGTATAATAATTATATATTTCTAGATTAGCATGTTTTTCTGATATTTATATGAATCACTAAAAGAAAATATAATCTTTTTATTACTTTTCACTTTGTTCTTCATATCCCTTCTAAGTATTTTTGAATCTTGTAAGCACTCAATCCAATTGTTTTTAATTCATGCATTGTTTTAAGTCAATTTTACAGAGGCATAATTTATATTCACAAATATCACTCTTTTTCAGTGTACAGTTCAATGAATTTTGACAAATAGATGTGGTTGTATAACCACATCAAGATATAGATCATTCCATCACCCCCAAAAAGTCCCCTCATGCCATTTGTAGTGGATTGTTGAATTGATTTTAACTGATCTGTCTGTTGGCAGGCTGGGATCCTCTAGACTCCTATTCATTTTGCAAAGAGCCTGGTCTTCAGGAGTGAGGACAGAAGTTTTGGCATAGAAAAAGGATGTTGCCAGGACCTTCACTGTGCTCAGGACATTTAAATAGGTTATCTGCAGAAACTGGTTGTTCAGTTCAGCTGGGATCAACCAGCCTACACTGACAGCTCACAGTGTGCCAAACATCTTTGGGGACATTGGCTTGTAGAGCGAGACCAGAGAGCTCAGATCATCGGTATACACTCCAGCCCTTTTAACTTACACCCACTCTCTTTAGTTTGCCCACATTTCTCTTATCTTAGCCTTTCTGAATGCTTGTGCTTCCTCTGAAGCCTGGAACTTTTTAGGTCTGAAATTCAAGGTCTGTGGATGTCTGTGTAGGATGGGCATATATGCTCCAAGCTTGCCCTCTTTTGAAGGGTCTGAACATTAGAGAAAGGGAAGGATGACTCTAGCATATGAAAACCTTAGCAGAAAGAAGTTCAGGGATGTTTGCATTGATTCATGGCGAATTGTAGTAAGCAAGAAAGCTCATGATTCAGATGTGGATTCAGCAGCTCTGCAGAGATGGTGATGAAACATTACCTATAGCTTTATCTTCTTGCTAAATATCACTGGAAAAAGCATAAATATTGTTGAGCAGTCATAGTCCATGTTGCAACTTTTCACACCAGAAACACGGGTGTCCCACTCTGGTCTTCAGGATTTGCAGCCACACTGCAGACTAGTTATTTTGAGAAACAATATATACAAGTATATCAAAGTAGCAATATTGTCTAAACCAAGTCATGTAATATATGCAGTATTAGACAATAAATCAATAAGAACCCATTAATAGGAACCCATTATAAGAACCTATTAATGGGTTCTTATTGACTTACTGATTATCTAATACAGTATATATTAATATAGAGAAGTAATTCCCAAACTTGACTGATTCTTAGAATTATCTTCAGAGCTTGTTGCAAATACAGATTCTCTGGAGATTCTGATCGAGTCATCTAGGCAGGGGTCCCAGGAAATTGCATGTTCATTAAACTGTCCGGTTGGTTCTGATGCCGCCTATCTAGGGTCTACCCTTGATCAGCATTAAATTTAAAACCAGAGCCCTGGGCCTCCAGGATTCTGGGGCTCCACTGACCAGCTGCGTGGGCCTGGCTTAGATGTGTCTTTGCTCTGGGCAGTGTCCTCGTCTGGGAAATGAGTACAAGCAGTTTTTTGAGCAGGGCAGAAACGTGGTATGAAGTGTGCTTTCAAGACATTAATCTGGTGAGTCTATGTGGATTGGGTGAGGCCTGAGACGAGGGTGACAGGAGGCTAGTTAGAAGGGAGTGGCCATGGCACAGGCAGAGCACAAGGAGCGGGGGAGGGTGGAAAGGCAAGGGGAGGGCAAAGGTGAGAGACCACAGAGCAGGAGTCAGGGGATTTGCTGACTGGTTGGATATGGAGGGTGAGGAAGAGGAAGGGGCGAAAGGAGGTCCAGGCCTTCACACCTGGTTGACTGGGTGAAGGAGGCTTCATTTACAGAAATGAGGGAATCAGGAATCAGATGGATATGACCCTTGATAGCCCTTGTAGAGGTGGCTCCCTAATGGCACTGTGCTCCATTCCGGAATCTCCCCTCCTTTCTAAGAATTCATAAATGTGCTGTGAAAGAGGCACAGGGCAGCTCTGCTCCTGTCCTATTATCACCTTAGACAAATTGCCTCACTTCCTGGAACTTAGTCTCCTCACTTGTAAGCTAAAGACAATGGGCTAGAAAATAGGGATCCCTGTGGGATCTATGAATGGCCTTCAAGGATTCTGTGAATTCCTTGAAACTGTGTGCAAGATTTTCATGAATAGGCCTGTTTACATTTTCTATGGAGAAAGTCCAGAGCTTTCATCAAATTCTCCAAGAAGTCACTAACTCTAGTGACTATTGTATAATAATTAAAATTTTTTTTATTATGGAAAACTTCAATTATACAAAAGAAGAAGATAAAGGAGTTATTCACTTAGTACCCAACTTTAACATTAGGATGATCGCTTAAGTCCTTTTTGAAGTGTTAGTATTTTACTATATTTATTTGTATGTTTGCCTTTTTAAAAATGTCTTGCCCCTCAGTGGGCTTTACTCTTATAAAGGCGGGTGTTCAAAAGAGGAAATGGTAACATCCACAGACTTTCACATAAGGCACTCATTAGGTACTGTCTGTTCTCTCTGTGAACCATGTTGATGGGTGTCTTTGCGTCTGTCTATGACACTTGAGTTGTTCTCCCACTAGTTTAACTGTATACTTACTATGAGTCAGTTGTGTCTGTTTCTTTTTTCTTTTTTTTGGAGACAGAGTCTCACTCTGTTGCCAGGGCTAGAGTGCCGTGGTGTCAGTCTAGCTCACAGCAACCTCAGACTCCTGGGCTCAAGGGATCCTCCTGCCTCAGCCTCCCGAGTAGCTGGGACTACAGGCATGTGCCACCATGCCCGGCTAATTTTTTCATATATTTTTAGTTGTCTGGCTAATTTCTTTGTATTTTTAGTAGAGACGGGGTCTCGCTCTTGTTCAGGCTTGTCTCAAACTCCTGACCTTGAGCAATCCTCCTGCCGCAGCCTCCCAGAGTGCTAGGATTACAGTGTGAGCCACTGTGTCTGGCAAATTGTGTCTGTTTCTAAACCTGCTTGTATCTGTTGCACTGTGTTAAAATTATATAATGTCATTAAATATGTATGGAATGTATTGAGTAAGAAGGAGATGCATGTGTGACCAGTGCCCCTGAGAGGCAAATGCCTGGAAGTCTGCTCTTTTCCTTGTGGGGTGCTTTTGTGGGTCCTACAGAACCATCTGCCACCACCACCACTATATGAACCTCCCACTCCACCATTCCATGGTGCAGGAAACACCCCTGCTGGTTGGCTGTTTATGACTCTCCCTCAGCTCCTAACTTTTTTTCTTTTTAAAAAAGTAATTTTTGGCCGGGCGCGGTGGCTCACACCTGTAATCCTAGCACTCTGGGAAGCCGAAGGCGGGTGGATCACTCAAGGTCAGGAGTTCGAGACCGGCCTGAGCAAGAGTGAGACCCCGTCTCCACTAAAAAATAGAAAGAAATGATCTGGCCAACTAAAAACATATATAGAAAAAATTAGCTGGGCATGGTGGCGCATGCCTGTAGTCCCAGCTACTCGGGAGGCTGAGGCAGTAGGATCGCTTAAGCCCAGGAGTTTGAGGTTGCTGTGAGCTAGGCTGATGCCATGGCACTCACTCTAGCCCGGGCAACAGAGCGAGACTCTGTCTCAAAAAAAAAAAAAAAGTAATTTTTATTTCAAAATATTAGTGGATACAAGTGTTCTTGTCATATGGATAAATTGTATAATGCTGACGCCAGAGCTTTTAGTGTGCCCAGCACCAGAAGAGTGTGCATTGTACCCAATAGGTAAGTTTTTATCCTCATGCTGCTCCCACCCTCCCCTCTTCTTAGTTTCCAATGTCATTTATACCACTTTATGATCATGTGCACCCATCGTTTAGTTCCTACTTAATGAGACCATGTGGTGTTTGCTTTTCAATTCCTGAGATACTTCACTTAGGATAATGTTCTCCAGTTGCATCTAAGTTGCTGCAAATGACATCATTTCATTCCTTTTTATGGCTGATACATGGTGTATACACACACACATACATATATAGACCACATTTTCCTTATCTACTTGTCAGTTGATGGGCACTTAGGTTGATTCCATATCCTTGCAATTATGAATTGTGCTGCAATACTTGCATTCAGGTGCAAGTATCTTTTTGATACAATGACTTATTTTCCTTTGGGTAAATACCCAGTAGTGGGATTGTAGGATCAAATGGTAGATCTACTTTTAGTTATTTGAGGACTCTCCATACTGTTTGCCATAGAGATTGTACTAATTTACAGTCCCACCAATAGTTTATAAGCTTTCCTTTTTCACTGCATTCAATCAACATCTACTGTTTTTTGATTTTTTAAATTATGGCCATTCAAATAGGGGTAAGGTGGTCTCTCATTGTGGTTTTAATTTGCATTTCCCTGATGATTAGTGATGTCGAGCATTTTGTCACATGTCTTCTGGCCATTTGTATATCTTCTTTTGAAAAAACTCTGTTCATGTCTTTTGCCCATTTTTTCATGGGGTTGTTTTTTTCTTTCTGATTTGTTTGAGTTCTTTATAGATTCTGGATATTAGTCCTTTGTCAGATGTAATAGTTTGTGAATATTTTCTCCTATTCTATAGGTTGTCTATTTACTCTGTTGATTATTTATTTCCTTTGCTATGCAGAAACTTGTAAATTCAATTAAGTCCCATTTTTTATTTTTGTTGTTGCTGTTTTTGCCTTTGGGGCCTTAGTCATAAATTCTTTGCCTAGTCTGATGTCTAGAACAGTTTTTCCTATGATTTCTTCCAGAATTTTTATGGTTTCAGGTCTTACATTTAGGTTTTTAATCCATTTTGAGTTCAGTTTTGTACGTGGCAAGAGATAGGGGTCCTGTTTAATTCTTCTGCATGTGGCTATCCAGTTTTCCCAGCACAATTCATTAAACAGGGCATCCTTCCCCAGTGTATGTTTTTGTCTGTTTTATAAAAAATCACTTGGTCTTGTGCCGGGGATGGGGAGGTGACTCACGCCTGTAATCTTAGCACTCTGGGAGGCCAAGGCAGGAGGATCACTTGAGGTCAGGAGTTCGAGACCAACCTGAGCAAGAGCAAGACCCTGTCTCTACTAAAAATAAAAAAATTAGCTGGGCGTGGTGGCACACACCTGTAGTCCCAGCTACTTGGGAGACTGAGGCAGGAGAATCGCTTGAGCCCAGGAGTTTGAGGTTGCTGTGAGCTATGCTGATGTCATGGCACTCTAGCCAGGGTGACAGAGTGAGACTCCGTCTCAAAAAAAAAAAAAAAAAAATCAGTTGGTCGTAGCTATATAGTTTTATTACTGGGTTCTCTGTCCTGTTCCATTGGTCTATGTGTCTACCTTTATACCAGTACCCCATGCTGATTTAGTTGCTACAGCCTTATAGTATAATTTGAAGTTAGGTAATGTGATACCTCCAGATTTGTTCTTTTTGCTTAAGATTGCTTTAGTTATTTGGGCTCTTTTTTAGTTCCATATGAAGTTTAGGATTATTTTTCCTAGATCTGTATAAAACAACATAGGAATTTGGATGGGAATTGTGTTGAATCTGTAAATCACTTGGGGCAGTACGGACATTTTAACAATATTGATTCTTCCAATCCATGAGCATGGGATGTTTTTCCATTTGTTTATGTCATCTGTGATTTCTTTAATCAGTGTTTTGTAGTTCTCCTGGTAGAGATCTTTCACCTCCTTGGTTAAGTATATTCCTAGATATTTCATTTTCTTTGCCACTTTTGTAAATGGTATTGTATTCTTAATTTGACTCTCAGCTTGACTGTTATTGGTATATAGAAATGCTTTGGATCTGTGCACATTGATTTTGTAACCTGAGGCTTTGCTAAAATTATCAATTCTAGGAGTCTTTTGGTGGTGTTTTCAGGATTTTCTAGATATAAGATTATTGGTTTTTTTTTTCTTGTTTTTTTTTTTTTTCCACAGCCCTTAGTATTTCTTTTTTTTTTTTCCTTTGGTTTTTTTTAAACTTTTTTTCCCCCTCTCCCCTTGCCTCCTAGGCATAAGATTATATTATTGGCAAACAGGGATAATTTGACCTCCTTTTTCATGATTTGGATGCCCTTCATTTTTTTCTCTTGCCTGACTTCTTTGGCTATTACTTCCAGTATTATGCTGAGAAGTGGTGACAGTGGGCACTCTTGTCTTGTTCCAGTTCTTAGGAGGAATGCTTTCAACTTTTCCCCATTTGGTACGATGTTGTCTGTGGGTTTGTCATATATGGTTTTTATTATTTTGAGGTATGTTCCTTCTATACCTAGTTTGTTGAGGTTTTTTTTTTATCATGAAGAAGTGCTGAATTTTATCAAATGCTTTTTCTGCATCTATTGAGATGATCATATGGTCTTTGTTTTTACTTTTGTTTATGTGGTGAATCACATTTATTGATTTGCTTATGTTGTACCATATTGCATTCCCTGGGATGAAACTCACTTGGTCATGGTGGATTATCTTTTTGATGTGCTGTTGAATTCGGTTTGATAATATTTTGTTGAGGATTTTTGTGTATATGTTCATAAGGGATATTGGTCTGTAGTTTTCCTTTTTTGTTGTGTCCTTTTCTGGCTTTGGTATCAAAGTAATACTGGCTTCATAGCATGAGTTAGAAAGGGTTCCCTCCTTCTCAGTGTTACAGAACAGTTTCAGTACAATGAGTGCCAGTTCTTCCTTATAGGTCTGGTAGAATTTGGCTGTGAATTCATCTGGGCCTGGGACATTTTTTATTGGGAGATTTTTTTTCTATTACTGTTTCAACCTTGCTTCTTGTTATTGGTCTGTTCATGATTTCTTTTTCCTCCTGATTCAGACTTGGGAGATTGTGTCTTTCCAAGAATTTATCCATTTCCTCTAAGTTTTCTAGTTTATGTGCAGAGAGGTTTTCACAGTAGTCACGTATGATATTTTGCATTTCTGTGATATCAATTGTAATGTCTCCTTTTTCATTTCTGATGGAGCATATTTGAGTCCTTTCTCTTCTTTTTCTGGTTAATCTAGCTAGTAGTCTATCAATTTTATCTTTTCAATAACCAACTTTTTGTTTTGTTGACCCTATTTTTTTGTTTTATTTTTGGTTTCCATTTTGTTTAGTTCTGCTCTTTGCTTTGTTATTCCTTTCCTACTTCTAGCTTTGGGTTCGGTTTGTTGTTCTTTTTCTAGTTCCTTCAGGTGTGACATTAGGTTATTAATTTGTGATCTTTCTGTCTTTTTGACCTAAGCATATAAGGCTGTGAACTTTCTCCTTAGCACTGCTTTTTCTGTATCCCATAGATTTTGGAAGCTTGTGTTGCCCTTGTTGTTCAATTTGAAAATTTTTTTTATTTCCATCTTGATTTCATCAATAATTCCAAGTATTATTTAACATCGGGTTGTTTAATTTCCATATATTTGTGTAGTTTTGAGATTTCTTCTTGGAATTGATCTCTAGTTTTATTCCACTGTGAAGATAGTGGAATATCATCTGAGAAGATACATGGTATGATTTTGATTTTTCTAAATTTGATAAGACTTGTTTTGTGGCCTAACATATGATCTATCTTGGAAAACGTCCCATGTGTTGATGAGAACAATGTAGATTCTGCAGTTTTTGGTTACAATGTTCTGTAATATCTGTTAGGCCCATTTGTTCTAAAGTCCCATCTAAGCCCAGCATTTCTTTGTTGATCTTCTGCCTCAACGATCTGTCACTGGAGTGTTGAAGTCCTTGGCTATTATGATGCTGCCATTTATTTTTTTCCTTAGATCTAGTAGAATTTCCATTATGAATTTAAGAGCTCCTGTGTTAGGTGCATATATATTTAGGATTATTATGTCTTCTTGTTAAATTGATGACTTTATCATCATATAATGACCATTTTTGTCTTATTAAAAACAATTGTTGATATAAAGTCTATTTTATCTAATATGAGAATAGTAACTCCTGCTCACTTTTGGTTTCCATTTGCATGGAATATTTTTTTCCAACCCTTCATTTGAGTCTGAGAATCTTTGCAAGTGAAATGGATTTCTTAGAGACAGCATGTAGTTGGGTTGTGTTTTTACATATAATTAGCCAATATATTAATATATCTTTTTTTTTTTGAGACAGTGTCTGTCTCTGTTGTCTTGGATAGAGTGCAGTGAAGTCATCATAGCTCACTGCAACCTCAAACTCCTAGGCTCAAGCGATCCTCCTACCTCATTAGGATAGCTGGCTAGCTGAGACTACAGATGCATGCCACCACACCCAGCTAATTTTTTCTATTTTTGGTTGAGACAGGATCTTGTTTTTGCTCAGGCTGGTCTCAAACTCCTGACATCAAGTCATCCTCCCACCTCGGCCTCCCAGAGTGCTAGGATTACAGAGATGAGCCACTGCACCCAGCCCAATCTACATCTTTTAAGTGGGGTATTAAGGCCGTTTACATTCCATGTTGGTATTGATATGTGAGATATTGTTCTGGTCATCATTTTGATTGTTACCTATTTGCTTTGTTCTTTTCTTTGTGTTACTGTTTTATAAGACCTATGAGTTTTAACTTTTAGGTATTTTTACACTGGTGGGTATCAACTGTTCCATGTATAGAACATTTTTAAGCATTTCTTGTAGGTCAGGTCTAGCGATGACAAATTCCTTTAGTATTTATTTATCTTGGAAAGACTTTATTCCTCCTTCATTTATGAAACTTAGTTTTGCAGGATATAGAATTCTTGGCTAGCAGTTATTCTGTTTAAAGAGACTAAAGATGGACCCCATTCCTTGCTGGCTTGTAAGATTTCTGTTGAGAAGTCTGCTCTTAGTCTGATGGGTTTTCCTTTGTAAGTTACTTGATGTTTTGACCTCACAGCTTATAGGAGGAGTTCCTCCTTCACATTGACTTTGGCCAGTCTGATGATTACATGCCTTGGTGACTCCCTTTTTACAGTGACTCTCCCAGGTGTTCATTGAGCTTCTTGTATCTGGATGTTTATATCTCTAACAAGACCAGGGAAGTTTTCTTCAATTATTTCCTCAAATAGGTTTTCCAGGCCTTTTTCTTTTTCTTCTTCATCCTCAGGGAGGCCTATGATTTTTATATTTGGCCATTTTACATAATCTCATATTTCTTGTACACTTTGTTTGTTCCTCTTGATTCTTTGTTCTTTATTTTTGATTGACTGAGTTAATTTGAAAGAATTATCTTTAAGCTCTGAAATTCTTTCTTCTGTTTGGTATAGTCTATTCTTAAAACTTTCCACTGTGTTTTTTATTTCCCTAAATGAATTTTATTTCCAGAAGTTCTATTTGATTTTTTAAAATGTATCTCTTTAGTAGATTCTTTATTCATTTCCTGAATTATTTTTCTGGTTTCTTTGAGTTGGTTTTCCATTTTCTTTTGGATCTCATTGAATTTCCTTACAATCTATATTTGGAAATCTTTATCTGTCATTTAAGTATTTTCATTTTGGTTGGAATCCACTGCTAGAGAGCTAGTGTGCTGTTTTGGGGTGGTCCTTTCACTCTTATTTTTCATACTTCTGGAGGTCTTGCACTAATTCCTTCTCATCTGTTGCTTCTTGTTTTTGGATTTTCATCTGTCTTGATGGGACCACTCCCCCCCACCCCAACTCTTAAGGGTGTGCCTGTAGCATATGTTGGGTAAGGACCTTTCACTTTGCTTGTGGGTACTTTGACGGGGGTTCAGTTTCTGGATAGATACCTTGATTATAGATATTCTTAGTGTGGTAGTTTTCTCAATTGCTACTTATTTGTAGGCTGTAGTGGTGGTGTACTATGTGCATGGGCAGATTCCCTGTCTCTTGTTGACAAAGGGAGATGAAGGTCTTTGAAATCCTGCAGCTGTTGGTACTCAGGTAGGGACTAGGTAGGGAAAGAGATGTCCCAAGCCCTGCTGAGGAGAAACTGAGGCTGGCTAACCCAGGGGGATGGACGCTGGAGGGGAGAATTGGCTCTGGAGGGATGAGGGCCCCCTCCCTCTGGGCTGAACATGGGCCCTGGCCCCACCCCACTTTCCTCCTATAGGGCCTCAGTCACTGGGCTGTGCAACCCCGAATCCTTGCTAGCCCCAGCCCATAGGAGGAGGCAAGGTCAGCTGCTCTATATATTCTATTAGAAATTTATTATTTTTTTTTCAGGAGATGAAATAATTTTATTTCACAGTTGTCTTTAAAACTGCAGAGACACTATTTTCTTCATATAAAAACATTATTACAGATACCTATACTTTCTAGAAAATGATTACATAGACTCTCTCAAAGAAAAATGCTCCCCATTATATGGTATCAGTGAGGTTGCTTAGAAACAACTCACATCTGCACTGATTCTTAAAACATACCTTTCCACTACTCTGCAACTTTTGGTTCACAGTATAGATTATTGCCATCAGTATGTGCTCCTGCATTCTTAAATGCACACGTAAAGTGGCTTATCACTTAATGTTCCATTGGCTCATCAGCCTTTTCTTCAGGTTCATTGGCAGGTTGAGCAGGCTGTGCCTTTCTCTGTGGTCTTTCTTCAAGACCTTCCAGGAATGGAAACATCATCATCATAGATTGTAAACTCCAAGTCTTTACCAACAATTCTCATGAAAACATTCTTTGTAGTTAGGTCCTGCTCTGCAGGAAGTGTCTCTTTTAAGGCACACAGACCATGTTTAACCAGTTCATTTAAATTGTGCTCCCCAAATATGTCTCTTCAAGTAGGTACGAGCTGACTGAGAACGGGCTCCAGTGGACATAGCTTGGGTGTCAAACTAGTTAGCAGGTTTGGAAAATGGGAAGGTCCATATCATCACAACCAGCAGTAAGCAGCCTGACAACATATGGTCTCCAGCCATATCATTGCGTTGGTATCTGGGTCTTGTTTCCGATTAGAGATATGAGACACAAGAAGTGATCTGTCAGATACAAATCTGGAATCCAAACACTCCTGGCACATAAAATTACACAACAGTCTAGCATCAGCAGTAAGCCCTGCAATTGAGATACCAATATGGTTGTCAACATGGACAATTTCTTCCTGATGAGCTGCAAGCTCTGACTGTGCCCTTTTCGATGCTACCAACACAGCATGGGTTTTTGACTTCAGACCAACTGTGGCTGAACCTTGTTTAACAGCTTCCATTGCATATTCAATTTGATGAATCCTGCCCTGAGGGCTTCAAACAGTAACATCGTTGTCATACTGGTTTTGAAACATGGTTGGGGGGGCGGGGCTGAAACCTCTCTCTATTAGAAATTTATAAACAATTAGTGTCTATGTAGACTTTATCACAGCACTCAGGAGCTTTATAGAGGGGATACTTGAGTTAGCAAGAGAATTCTCCTCAGGCCTTTTAGACTCCAAGATTCCACAGTACATTATTTTACTTGAAGAATATTCATTTAAAAAATTATTAGAAAGTCTATGCCTTGCCCTGAGATAATTCTAATAAAATCAGTGATTTGACTCAATGCTATGGTAAATATTTCTATAGTCTGTAAAATTTCTTCAGGCCATATTGATTTATTTTCCCTTATCTAAGCCTAGAGCTGGCTGTACATTTTTAGGGCCAGGACCAGTATGTTAGCACATAGTACCTTGATGACAGAAGTACCATGTCCTTTTAGTTCTGAGACTTTGTCACTTGAAGACACATTATTGGCTTCTTAACAACTTTTTGGGAAAAAAGAAAACTATATTAAATGAACCCTTTTCCCTTAGTAAACGTTAATTTTATACACACACACACACACACACACACACACACACACACGCACACACTCATTCAGTACTTTTTCTTTTGGTACCATAATCAAAGTTTGAGTTTAAATCTTTTTCACATTCAGTCTAAAGATTCTTTTGAATTACTTTTTGTTTCACAGCACACTGACTCCTTGATTTGTTTAACCTGTTCTTATGATTTTGGGATCTTTTCACATTTGTTACCAGTACTATGAATGGTTAATGTTTAATCCTATGTAATTGTATTTAAGTAAAGTTCTTTTCATTCCTGTCCCTATTTCTTGGACACTAAAGAATTTTTTGGGAAAAAAAGTGGGACCTAAGTGATGGATATATATATGGTCATAAAGTGGTGTAATGGACACTGAAAACTAAGAAAGGGGGAAGATTTTTTTAAATTCTTATTTCAGCATATTGTGGGGGTACAAAAGTTTAGGTTACGTATATTGCCCTTGCCCCCCCCACGCCGAGTCAGAGCTTCAAACGTGTCCATCCACTTGTATTCCCTAAATTTTTAAAAAATTAAAATAAATAAAATAAAATTGGGCTCTACAGGCCTTATTCTTATTTTGAAAGTGAATCAAATTTCAGAACACAGCTTTAAAGATGCAGGTCCTCATAACGAACATAAAGAGACTCATAAAAAGATGAAGCTGTCTCTCTCCCCTGAAGCTTCAGTGGGAGAGGATCATTTGCCATAAATCAGTTAATGGAATCTAATTGTGAAGGGATTAGAATACTAATCCTCACAAGAACCTTTATCTTGTTTTCCTATGCAACACGGAGGCTTGGATGAAGATGTATAATTGTAACCAATCTGTCCTTGGAGGTATGATTTGAATAAAGGAATCTTGTAAGACCCTAAAGACTTCAGAAATGTTTACCATGTCCCGTGAAAAATAATCTCCAAAAGAAACCTGCAATTCTGATTGGTTGTTGCTATGGTCTGAATGTTTGTGTCCTTCCAAAACATTCATATGTTGGAACCTCACCACCAAAATGATGGTATTAAGCGTGGGGCGTTTGAGAAGTGATTAGGTCATGAGGGCTCCCCTGTCACAAATGGGATTAGTGCCCTTATAAAAGGGCTTGAGAGAGCTTGTTTGCCCTTTACCCTTCCACAGCAACACAGCAACAAGGCATCATCTTTGAAGCAGAGAGGAGCCCTCACCAGACACTACATTTGCTGGTACCTGGATCTTGGATTTCCCAGCCCCAAGAATTGTAAGAAATAAATTTCTTTTGTTTATAAACTACTCAGCCTAAGGTATTTTGTTATAGCAGCAGGAACAGACTGAGGCAGTGTCTTACTTAATAATTTGCTACCTTGGTACTAATATATCAACATCTCTCTATCTTTACCAGTGTAAATATTTGCAAGGATGTTGACAGGTCATGAAAGAATTATTAGCACTTTTCTGTCACATACATGATAGAAATAACAGATGCTGATGATTCATTTTAGCAATGAGATTGAGAGTCTCATCTTAATAAATTTACATTATAACTTCAAGGCACATTTTAAAAAACCAGGTTTCTGTATATCCTAGTAGGATTATTTTTCTTATATCAGTTGTGAGACCACAATCGGATTTCAGGAATACAGATATTGCCAGCAATGTAGATTTTTAAATAGACCTTAGAATCAAGAAAACTTGGCATTGAATTCAAAATATAATTCTTGTTATGTTATTTCTGTGTCCATGGATATTAAATCGCCAGAGTTATGGCTCTGTAATTGTAAGGCTACCCTTAACAGGGCATAATGCATAGGAGAAATTACACTGGGAGTCCCCATCTCCCTGTCCCTTAATATTTTCTTCTGGGGAAATCTGTTTAAAATAATTATCAAGAGCAACTTAAAAGGTAAATTAAAGTGTGGTGTCACAAAGAGGCAATGGGCAACATTCTGAATGGTGTGTGTGTAAGGTACCAGGAAACCTTGATGCTTTCTGATGGCCAGTCAGGTGACCCAGGAGGTAAGGACTGTTCTGTGTTAACTTTGTATGGACACCTTGGGTCTTTCAGAATAGTGGTCCCCAACCTTTTTGGCACCAGGGACAAGTTTCGTGGAAGATGATTTTTCCATGGACCCAGGGGAGGAGGGGCGCAAGGAGGATGATTTCAAGATGATTCAAGCACATTACATTTATTGTGTAATCAAACCTCTCTGCTAATGGCAATCTGTATTTGCAGCTGCTCCCCAGTGCCAGCATCACCAGCTCAGCTCCATCTCAGATTATCAGGCATCAGATTCTCATAATGAGCACACGACCTAGATCCCTCACATGTGCAGTTTACACTAGGGTTGGCACTCCTATGAGAATCCAATGCTGCTGCTGATCTGACAGGAGGCAGAGGTTAGGTGGTGACGTGAGTGATGGGGAATGGCTGTAAATACAGATGACTCTTTGCTTGCTTGCCTTCCGCTCACCTCCTGCTGTGCGGCCCAGTTCCATGGACTAGTACTGGCCCAAGGCCTGGCGTTTGGGGACCACAGTTTTAGAACACCATGGGGTAGTACTATCTCTGCATTTTTCTCTAGCCTGATTCCTTCTCAAATGCTTGCAAGATACTGGGCATCTGATATCCCAAGCAATTTGGGATCCAAGCACATCATTCCATTTTTCTCTGCCTGAGGGCAGTGTTTCAACCTTTACAGTTCTAGCTGTATTATTTACTCAATACTGAGTCTTATTTATTCAATAGTGTTATAAGGCCTAACCCTGTTTGCTTAAATACATTTACTTGAAAAAGGAAACTTTATATTATGATCTTAGATGGAAAAACTAGTGTCAAAATTGCAAAAAAATATTTATAGATCTAACTGGCTCTTATTCGTTAATGGGGAAGCCTTCATTCTACAAAGGAGAATGAGAGCTCCCTCTGGGCAATGTCAGAACAACGAGTTTTCTAAGGTGGGCAAAAAAAAAACAAAAAACAGAACAAGAAAAAAAGCTGATTGGCCAAAGTCAGGTTACTGCAGGTTAATTTTTTTGGTAAGGGTCAAAGCAGAGGGGATGTCCTTATTATGCTGACTCAGGTAGACTGGAATCTCCTGTTTTCAGGAAAAACTGATCTGTTTGGGGATCTGTTCTTGAAAGTTTCAGTTTGATTATGTGCCATTTAGTATAAGTGACTCCATTCTGGTTTCGTTTGGTTTGGTCTGGTCTGTTGGGGGCTAGTGCAGGAGCTCTGTCCAAAACAACAGCCTCCCATAATTTTTGTTTGACATTAGCATCACACTATACATGGAAGATAATCATAAGCCAAAGATGGGCCCACACAAGAAAAACCCAGAATTCATTCATGTGCACCTGTTTAAAACCACCAGTGTCTTCTGAAAACCTCTCCTGGCTGACGAAGTTCTGCATGATCTGGTCTCTGTCAACCACTCTCTCTGCTCCACCCCCCATGGCACAGGCCCAGTGACCAGCACTCGCCCCAGCACCAAGCTCACCCTCCCCTGCCTTCCAGCTCACTTGCCACGCCCACTCTTCCTCTGTATTTGGCACGACCAGCTTTTTCTTGTCATTCCAATCTCAGCTTAAATGTCACCTCCTGCAGTGGTCACTGTTGGTGTCCTTCCCAGAAACTCTTGGGTGTCTTTGCTAGCTCTTTTTCGCCACCCCCCGTCCCCAAATCTTCCATGCCTCCAATAGCACATTTTCCATACAGTATTTTAAAGAAATTTATCAAATGGGGGGCATAGATAAATAGCTGGATCAGTATGCCTAAAGAATTATAATTAATTCACTTGAGTAATTAATTGACAAGGCAGAAAACTTGTTAATTATTATCTACGTGCCAGATTAGTTTTCAGAACAACAGAGAATCAGCTAAGGGAATAAAACTAAGACAGGACCATTTAAAGAGGCATTTATCAAGACTGGGCATCATACCCAGAGAAGGCTATCCTGGGTGACTTAGCAGAGAGGGGGAGGGAAGATCTGCGTATCTGGGGACTAGCATAGGAAACACTGAAGACAATCTATTTGCTGTTGATTTCCATTAGGCAGTAAAATAGCATAGTTTGGTGTGCAAGGCAGACTGAGCCTTGAGAAGACACAAAGCACGATGCCAGCTTCTGGCTACTGTTTATGGCAGACTGGAATATAGCTGTCATGCCCACTGAAGGGCCAGCGTGGCTGTTTGGGATGGTAGCACTCTCACTCTCCCTGGGCCTTGCATGATGTGATTTCTAGATGATCAGAGGCCCCCAGCATGGAAGGGATGTGAATCATTGACTGCACATCTTCCTGTCTGCCCTCCTCCCAGCTCATTGATCGGGCTGAGTGCTTAGCAGTCATGTTTCCACTGAGAAAACTGCATACGTACTTACTCTTCTCTCTCCTGTGCTTTCAGACACAACGCACAGTCTCACTCCTAATAGGAGATGAGCTCCAAGAGTCATTGCAATAATCTATTGATTTTGCTTTCCTGGTTGCCTTTTCTGAGAAGACACGTAACTGTGATGCAAGGTGTGAGAATGGCTGATGTTTATAGGAAACAGAGGTTGGAACAAGATACCAGGTTAGACTGAGGTACCACGCTGTAGAAAGCCAGTGTTTCATGAGTGCCTGCCACTACTTCCCAGGCCTCCCTGCCACTGGTAGCCCATTGGTGGCCTGCCCATTGGGGTTTTGGCTGGTACCAAATGTGCACGTGCTCTCTGTATCACACACCCAGCACTTATAAAGAAGCTCTGGCACTGTAAGTGCCAAGGCAGGGGAGAGGAGAGAAGTGGGATTGGAAGATTTTGCTCCTCTGCCAGCATCCCCCAAATCTGCCTGAAATAAACATTCAATCTATATAAATGCTTATTTCTTGCTATGTAAATGCAGCTTCAAAATAAGTCTCAGCACCTCTTTCAACCATAAGATTCCCCTGAATCCCTCTGGAAAGAGATTCTAAACCCAGGTACAACCTGGCACAGAATTCTTCCCTAAGAGAAGCCTTATGAGTTAGAGTAGTATGTTCTCTATCACTATATTCACCGATACTTGGTCCTTTTCTCCTCTATGCTAGGCATAGGGAAGACTGCACTTCGCAGTCCCCTTGCAGTTACACAGAGCCATGTGACTAGTTATGATGGCCAATGGAATGACATGCATTATATTCAGGCTGAGACAGTGTGATTCTCCAGGTTTTTCTTCCTCCACTTAGTCAGAGAAGTCCTTATGCTAACGTGGAAGACCCAAAGGTTTGAACCAGCCTGGATAACTCAGTCACCACACAGAGGACAACTACCCGAGAGAGCTGCCTTGACACACATAAGACATGTATGAGAGAGAAATAAACTTTTGCTATGTTAAGCCTCTGAGATTTCAGGGTTGTTTGTTATTGCAGCATAATTTAACCCATCCTTACTAATATAAGAAGAAATGATGAATGAGTGCCTGTCAGTTCTCCTCTGATCTCATCCTTCCTCTCTTCTAGCAGTTACTATCTTCCAAGCTAGTCCTCTCTCCCCTAATCCTCTTCCATAGCCAATCCATCATCAGACCCTTTAACCACTCAACTCTTAGGGCACTGCAGACTTCAAAGTCTTTCTCAAGCCATATTTGCCTAAACAGTAAATTCTTCTGATAATATGTCCAGTTGTTTCAAGATATAAAGTCCCATGGCGAATTAGTCTAAATAGTCAGGAAAGAGAGAATATTTGATTCTCCACTTAATGTATTTTTACCCGACTAAATTGAGAAATAGGTCAAGTTTGTCTTTACTAGGTAAACATAAGAACTACTTTCCCTTTTCCCTGACATCTCCAAAGTTAATATTAGGACTTAAAATGTTGGTATAAAAATAGTTGCTTTTTCCTCCTCTGTAAAGTTAACACCTGAATGCCTTGAGGCACTGCCAATGACCCAAACTTGAACCACCAACGATTTGCACGGAAAGATGCCTCCCTGGCCAAAGAAAAT
Organism: Lemur catta; assembly: GCF_020740605.2. Classification (NCBI taxonomy): domain Eukaryota; kingdom Metazoa; phylum Chordata; class Mammalia; order Primates; family Lemuridae; genus Lemur; species Lemur catta. The sequence continues at coordinate 47,550,260 of NC_059139.1, forward strand.
GCCTCCTCGGCCTAGAAGTTAGGCTTGCAGCCTTGTGAACTTTTCCATCAATTGGCCTGAAACTTTGCACCGCTATGCCATGACTGCTAGAAAGAACGCTAGAGGCTAACTAGATCTTTATTCTCTCCAATCACCTCTGAGTGAACCAGGCAGAATAAATACAACAATGGGTCCTTAGATGTGCTTTAAGACATGTACTGAGTTGCCCTTTAAAGTTAGTGAAGTAGATCTCACTTGGATGGTATAACCATTTGCTATTTTCACTTTAGTTAGAAGCAAATGACAGATAATCTGAATACAGAGGCTTAAACAATTAGTAATTTAATTAATGGTTTCTCCTTGGTTTAATATTTTAGAGCTTCAAAGACCTCCCTGAAGTGAGAAGTAGTCCCTAGAGGACATTAGAATGTTATCCCCAGCCCTCAGGACACAGGAACTCTTATCAGACATGGAAAGGTTGGAAAGCAGCCAATTGTCAGAGAAGTCCGGGTGGATCATATGGAGGGGGAAGGGGCCCAGTGGGAGAGATAAGCTGCTCTTACTTTCTGAAGAGGACCCTGTTGGTTGCCTCAGTTGCAGACCCTGTTAGTTACCTATCCAATATCCTATATTCCCCACCCCTTCCTTCTCCAGTTCATTTGGAATGGCACTATGCCAATGACCAATCATACTTAAACATAAACCAGCCATGGCAACACTGTTTTCTGCTTTCCCAGACTCTTTTGTAGATAAGAATGGCCAAGTGGCCTCATGATGGCCAATGAGATATAAATTTGCTGAGGAACTTTTTGGAAAATATTTTACATTTATAATAAATGGACAGGTATGACTAGCATTAAATCCTGTATTAAATGTACATATAATGCTTAGTGATATAGCAGCCATTTTGTGATCTTAGGCCCTAAGCATGAGGGAAAGTTTCAAGAGGAGGATCAAGATGCTAGTTCCCCCAGGGACTTCTGTTTCTGGCCAAGCTGGGACTAGAGTTACCCTTCTGCTTGAAGTGAACATAAAAGAGGACAAAATATATGAAATGACAGAGTTTTTAAACATTGGGAGATCAGATAATGAAGAATAGTGATATAAGAGAAGTTGGGGAAAAAACAGGTGAGCCCTGTGATTGCCCTAGATCACTGCTTTGAAGGGGTTTTCAGGCTGTGGAGAGGAGGGGGAATCCGACAGAGTCTAGTGGATTTCCTGAGCTGAGGTGATAAAGCTAAGCATCTGAGAAGGACAACATACTAGAGCTTTGGCAGGACAGAGGACCAGAGAAGAGATTGCTCTCTGTACACACTGAGAAACCCAGACAGTTTCAGTCAAGTACTGATCGCACATGCATGTGAGGAAATACCTAAGGCTAGAAAGAGAACCACCCAAATGGATTACGGTATGTTGTCTGACCATGATGAAATTAAAATTGAAATTAATAAAATCCCCAAATATTTAGAAACTAAATAACCATGATCAAAGAAATCAAAAGGAAAATTAGAAAGTAGTTTGAACTAAAAAAAGAAAAACAAAAGAAAACAACATAATAAATTTTATGGAGTGCCACTTAAACAGTACTTATGGGGAAAATCATAGCACTAAACATCTATGTTAGCAAACAAGAAAGATCTTTACAAAAATAGTGGCAAATCAATAGTCTCAGGTTCTATCTTTAAAAGAAAAACAAACCACATGCAGAAAAAGAGCCAATGAAACCCAAAGTAAGCAAAAGAAAGGAAATAATAAAGATCAGAACAGTGAAGGAAACTAAAATATTTCACCCCAAAATATGTTTCTTTGACATATTTTGAAATGGCTGTTCAGAGGACCTGCAAACAGAAGTAGCCCATAAAACTGTCTTTTGTGGGGACAAGTTGCACCAGTTGGCCACCATAACCTGTTCTGCCATCGTGTTCTGAGCTCCCGTTCTTTCTGTAACCTCTCAAAATGGTATAAAATCACCAACCCCTCTGGCCATTTGAGTCCTTATATTTTGTATGACTCCCATGCTTGTTAATAAATTTGTATGCTTTTCTCCCATTATTCTGCCTTTTGTCAGTTGATTTTTAATGAACCTTCAGAGGGCAAAGGGGAAGTTGTCTCTTGGCCCCTATAGCAGAAATCAATGAAGTAGAAAACAGAAAAAATAGAGAAAGCCAATGAAACCAAAGCGAGTTCTTTGGGAAGATCAATATAAATGATGAGTCTTAATAGGAAAAACAAGAATGAAGATACAAGTTGCCAATGTCAGAAATGATAGAAGTGGCATCACTATAGATTCTACAAATATTAAAAGGATAATAATGGAGTATTATGAATAGTTTTATGCCAAAAAATTTGATTGCTTAGGTGAAATGAAACAGTTCCTTGAATGACACAAATTGCCAAAGCTCACTCAAAAAGACATAGACAAAATAAATAGCCCTATATCTACTAAAAAAATGGAATTTGTAGTTAAACATGCTCCCATAAATAAAACGCAAAGTCCAGATGGCTTCACTCATAAATTCTACCAAACATTTAAGGAAGAAAATAATATTAATCCTACACAATCTCTTCCTAAAAAATTGAAGATTAGAAAAATACTTTTCGGCAATTTTGAGGCCACTATTATTCAGACTAAAACCAATTAAAGATATCATCAGAAAAGAAAACTATAGCCTAAAGTCCCACATGAATATAGATGCAGAAATTCTAAACAGATAATAGGTATGTAATGTTGGCTTAATCCTGAAAAATCTATCAATGTATTTCTCTATATAAACAAATGAAAAGCAAAACAAAACTACATGTGATCATCTGAATAGATGCAGAAAAATTGTTTAACAAAATTCGGCATCATTCCTGATATAAACTCTCAGTAAACTAGGAATAGAAGGAAGCTTCTATAACCTGATAAAAGGCATTTAGAAAAATACACAGTTAACATATGTTAACTAATGATAAGAGACTGAATGTTTTCCTCTAAGATCAATAACAAGACAAGGATGATTATTCTCCACATTTTTATTCAATATTGTCCTTGAGGTTCTGGCCAGTGCAAGCAGGCAAGGAAAAAAATTTAAAAAGCAACCAGATTGGCAAGAAAAAATAAAACTATTTATAGACAGCATAATTTGTGGAAAATTCAGTGGAATCTACAAAAAGCTACTACAATATATAAGTGAGTTTGGCAACGTTGTAGGGTATATGCACAACATACAAAAATCAATAGAATTTCTGTACACTACCAAGGAACAATTAAATATTGACTTTAAAAAACTATCAATTACCATAGCATAAAATATATGAAATACTTAGGGGTAATTCTAATACAAATGTTGAATGTCTGTATACTGCAAACATTATTGAAAAAAATTAAAAACATAAATGGACAGATAAACTGTGTTTATAGATCTGAAGACTCAATATTGTTACAATGCTATTCTTTCCCAATCCATAAATTTGATGCAATCTCAACCCAAATCCCACAAGGCTCTTTGTAGAAACTGACAAATTGATTCTAAAATTCATATTGTAATGCAAAGGACCAAGAATAGATAGCCATCTTTGGAAAAAAAACCGTAGGATTTACATTACCTGGTTTCAAGATTTATAAAGCTATAATAATCAAGTCAGGATAATGCTGACAAAGCTACACAAATAGGTCAATGGAACAGAATAGAAAGACCAGAAATAAACCCACACATACATTCACAACTGATGTTTCACAAAATTGCAAAAGCAATTGAGTAGAAAGGGATAGTTTTTTAAACAAACGATTCTGGAACAATTGAATATCCATGTGGGAAAAAATGAAGTCTAATTCCTACCTCACACTATCTACAAAATTTAATTCAAAATGGATCACAGACATAAATGTAAAATCTAAAATTATAAAACTTCTAGAAGATGTAGGAAACCTTTGTAACTTTTGAGTTACAAATATTTCTTAGATACAACACTAAAACCATGATGTATAAAAGAAACAATTGATACAGTGAATTTCATCGAAATGAAAAACTGCTTTTTGAAGGCACAATCAAGAGAATGGATAGATAAGCTATATACGCAAAGATAATATTTGCAATCAAATATCTGATAAAAAGAATACATAAGTCTCAAATCTTGATAATAGGAAAACAAACAACTCAATAAAGAAATGGGAAAAATTCTGGACAGCCATGTCAGCAAGAAATGTATTGAAATAAGCCCATAAGGAGATGCTCAACGTCATTAGGAAAATGCAAATTAAAACCACAATGAGATATACTCTACACCTGTTAGAATGGCTAAAGTAAAAATAAAACAAAACAAAAAACAAGGGCCCTACCAAGGATCTATCCCTTGGTAGGATATAGAAGATTTGAAACTCTCTCATACACTGCTAATGAGAAAGTAATATGGTAGAACCACATTAAAAACAGTTTGGCAGTTTTTCTAAAACAAATTAAACATTTATTTACCATATGATCCAGAGCCATTCTACTCCTAGATATTTACTCAAGGGAAAAGAAAATATATATTCACACACAGACTTTTACACAAGTGTAGCAGCTTTATTTGTAATAACCCCAAACTGTAAACAACCCAAATGCCCTTCAATAAGTGAGTGGGATATATGTAATTTATCCATAAAATGGAATACTACTCAGTAATAAAAAGGAATAAAATACTGATACACACTGCAACACGGATAAATTTTAAAATAACTATGCTGAGTAAAAGAAGCTAGACAGAAAAGAATATATACTATTTATTCTAGTTGTATAATAAAATTCTAGAAAATTCAAATCAATCCATAGTAACAGAAAGCAGATCAGTGGTCACCTATAGTGTACAAGGAAAGACAGGAGGGAGGGATTATAAAGGGGAACAGGGAGACATTTGGGGGTGATGGACATGTTATCTTGATTGTTGTGTTGGTTTCATGGATATATACAAATGTCAAAAGGTATCAAATTGTATACATTATTTATGTGGAGTTTATCCGGTGTCAGTTATACCTGGTTAAAGCTATAAAAAAGAAACGAAAAGATGCTATCCCTGACAATGTTGAACCACTTATTAAATGGACTAGGTGTCAATCTCCAAATCTTTTGATTATGAAAAAAAAATTCTAAATAAGCCATAGTAAGTTTTTCTGTTCCTTGCAGCTGGAAGCATCATTTACTGCTACACCTACCCAACATTTTGGCTTACATAACAAAAATGAAGAATATTCAAGCTTGAAGGGATCTTGGGGATCAGCCACTCAAAGCCTCTCCTGCCTCCTCCCCTCCCTTTATTTTACAGATGTGGAAACAGCCTAGAAAAGTGGAGGGATTTGGCCAGGCTTATGCGGCAGATCTGTTAGGAGATGCAGGATGAGAACCACAGTGTGTTGACTCCCACAGCTGGGCTCTTTCCAGTGTGCTATACTGTAGGCTGCCTTTTTCATTTTTACTTTTTAAATTTTATTTCTTTAAAACAACAAAGAAAAAATTCAGAGTGGAATTTAATGCTTACCAGTGGAACTACCTAGAGGAACTGTTGTATGTTTTATAAATGAGGTAACAGAGCCTTGGGGTGCAGATGAGAACAGGATATTTTCTCTTAGAGTCACAAAGCCAATATTAAACACTGATCTCTTGAGGCAAGTAAAGGAAAATGACACTACTTGCCCCAAATGATTCTCAAATAGATGACTTACTTCCAGCAGGCAACATGTGCCTTTGTTAAGTGCTCCTGTGTGTGTGCTTGGAATAGCAACCCTGAAGTTTCTAAGGGTATTATTCACATTTTAAAAGTGAAGTGTAAAAATTCAGTCATTTTGTGTTAGTTGACATTTTTTAAATGGCATGTCTTTTTTTAATATCTGGAAACTAAATTTGGGCTTACTTATGAAGAGCTGAAAGGTTGTCTTATTCCTTAACTGTTCCCATCTTTGAGCAAAGACCAAACAATGAAAATTCCAGCTGAGATAAAATAAGAAATTTAATATCACCAAGTCATGGGTAACTGAAACCTTCCTGGTTCCACATGCTATTAATAGCCAATGTGTCAAACGAAAGTCAGGAACTGCTAAAGAAAACATTATTCAATGATTCTTCTTAAAGCACAGTAAAGAAGATTTTATTCAGGACCATGGCTGTAGTACAGGGACCTCTGCAACAGGGTCTTCTAATAGGGAGAAGGATCAGGTTCAACTCTGAATGCCACATGAGCCAGTGGAAATTTATAGCCAAGGAGGAGGATGGGGATTAGTGGATGGAAAATAACTAAGAGAAATCAGGAGCAAAGAGGATTCTTGCTGAAGACAGGTCAGTGTGATCGCACATCAGGGCTGATCAGATATCAAGGGAGGGGGGTTCTTGCTAAACTGACTTAGCAAGTTTCTTTGCTAAAACTGGACTTTACAAGGAGGTTCCAGCACAAGGAAGTCCCCTCTGCTCTAACCCTTACAAAAAAGTAACCTGAAGTCCCTTGTTCCCACCTCACCTAGAAGAAGGTTCAGAAGCCTGACTAAAGTTTGGCCACGCAAAGAATCTTTGTCAGAACATGGAGTCAACCTAAAGAAAGAAACTAAGCCAATTTAATACAGAGAGCTTATTTGGGGCAGATGGAGAAACACTTCCAAGTTGCCTTGGGGAGTGCTCTGGAGAACAAGGAAGAGGCTCGAGTTTATAAAAAAAAAGGACAAGTTAGGAGAGGAGGCAATTATAAAAGTTGTTTTTCAGTAATTCTCATTGGCTTACAGTGTTAAAAGAAAACCTTTAGACAAATTAAATGTAACAGAGTTTAACTGAGTAAAGAATGACTCAAGAATTGGCCAGTCCCCCAAAACAGAATAGGTTCAGAGAGACTTCTTGCTGCCACATGGTCAGAGAGGATTTATGGACAGAACAAGGAAAATGATGTACAGAAAATGGAAATGAGGGACGGAAACAGCTGGATTAGTGGCAGCTTAGTGCTTTGCCTCATTTAAACAGGTGATTACCTTTGAATGGCCAAAACTCAGTGATCGGTACAAAAGTAGGTTACAGTCTGTTTATACATCCAGTTACATTATAGTTCACTATTTATCGAGAAACCTTTAGGCTGAACTTAAAATATGTAAGGAAGCAGCTTTAGGCTAAACTTAATTTGACAATTCCCTCCTTTTGGTCAGCCTCTCAAAGTGATAGGCATTGATGTCACTCTGTCGCAATCATAAATGTACTTATTTGGTCCCAAATCCCCCTGGGAAACAGAAAAGTGAGTTTTGTGAGGTGGGAACAAGGGACTTCAGGGTACTTTTTGTAAGGGTTAGAGCAGAGGGGACTTCCTTGTGCTGGAATCTCCTGTTTTCTTTCTTTTTTTTAATTTATTTTTTATGTATTTTTATTTTTTTATTTTTTGAGACAGAGTCTCACCCTGTTGGCCGGGCTAGAGTGCCGTGGCATCAGCCTCGCTCACAGCAACCTCAAACTCCTGGGCTCAAGCAATCCTACTGCCTCAGCCTCCTGAGTAGCTGGGACTACAGGCATGTGCCACCATGCCCGGCTAATTTTTTTCCATATAGATACTTAGATGTTCAAATCATTTCTTTCTATTTTTAGTAGAGACGGGGTCTCGCTCTTGCTCAGGCTGGTCTCAAACTCCTGAGCTCAAATGATCCGCCTGCCTCGGCCTCCCAGAGTGCTAGGATTACAGGCGTGAGCCACCGCGCCCGGCCTCCTGTTTTCTATAAGAAAAAAAAAAAAAACCCGGTCTGTTTTGGGCTCTGTCTGCTTCCTCAAAATTTCAGTTTGATTATGAGTGACTCCATTTTGGTTTGGTCTGGTCTGTTGGGGCCTAGTGCACAAGCTCAGTTCAAAACAATGGCCTCTCATAATTTTGTTTAACAATTCCCCCCTTTTGGTCAGGTTCTCACTTAGGTGAGAGTGTGACCAAACTTAGGACTTGAGAGTTCTGGTTCAAGATGGCTGACAAGAGACAATGGACACCCATTTGCTCTAGAAAGAACACAAATCATGAATAATCATACCCTGAATAGAATATCATGGAGAGAACACTAGAGTCCAATGGAAAACTCACAGGAAATACCCAAGGCACAGAAGGAGAAGGAAGTAAGAGGCCAACTTGGCTGAGATTGGTCAGGAGCCCTGAGGGGCTTGGTATCGTGGAGGGAAGGTGAGTGGGAGAACTTTGGTGGTCTGCATCCCTGCTATAGATGGCTGCAATCTGAACCACAGGAGAACTCTGCCCTCACAAACCCTGACACTAGTATGGGCAGTGATTTGGAGACCCCTCAAGAGCCTTGCACCAGACTAGGAACTCAAACTGGGTCACTATCCCTCCCCCAAGACCTGAGCAGCTGTGACAGGGCACCACTGTGGGAGTGCAGTCATCATGGGACTGCATCCTGCTCTGGGAATAACAACCCCCATATCTGCACATACTGGGAGCTCCCACTGCAATTCCCCCACGTCCACCTGGAGGACTGCAGCAGCACAGTGCTGGCTGGACCAAAAGGTGCTACAGGGTTCCCAGAACTCTAGCCCAGAGGGAGTGCTACTCCCTGGGAAAAGGATGGTGCAGTACACCAAGAAGGCAGTCTCTGAGATAGAGAAAACTGCAGTACATGCTTTCCAGAGCTCAAATGCTCCCTGTTAAGGGCTACGAAAAGTGACTCTGTCACCAGCAGTGACACAAACTCTGTGCCTGGCTTTGCAGGTGAAATCCCCTCCCACCAGCTGAGCAGCTTCTGTGCTTGGGCTCATGTCTAGTGAATGAGACCCCTACTCCCTCTCTGCACACCACCGCAGACACAACTGCTGCTGCTGCTGCAGGAGGCTGGGGCGGGTGATCCAGAGGGCTGCCTGTCTGGGCCTATGAGTGGCAACTGCAACCCCACTGGTGGTGTGGCTTCCAGCACTGGGCTTGTGCAAAGGGCAGGCCCCTTCCCTGCCTCTGAGCCACACTGTAACATTGCTGCTGTAGAGAGCAGAAGAGCCTGAGAGCTGTGTGTCTGCGGTTGTGGTGGCTGCTGGGGAGGTTTAATACTGAGCCACCAGGCTGGCATTTCCTATAGCTCTGGGCTACATTGCAGACTAGAAGCCAACTGCAGTGGCTAATTGAATATCCTGAATGCTGCCACAGTCAGGATGGGGGAGTGAGCCCAGCTGGGACTGGGGCATTAGAGGGAAGTAGGTCCCACTACTCTGTCCTCCCTGTCAAGGTTGTGGCACCAGGACCACCACTCCCTTTCCATGCTATGACCTCAGCAGAGCAGTGATAACCCATCACCCAGGTAATCAGCGAGGGGCCTGAGGACTACCTGCCACCCCATCAGGGCTGGTGCTCACATTTGCCATTGTGGGGCTTGAGTGCAGTCTTGCCCAGTCCCGCTCTGCCTAGCTTTATCTTCCCCTCTGAGACATAATACAGGATTCAGGCCTTTGGGGGTTCCATGGCCCAGCCTGCCACCTGGGACACCAGAGAACTTCTGGGGAACAGAGGTTGGGCATAAATCCTATTGCCATCACCACAGATGACTCTTACCTGCAAGCACCACCTACTGGCCTGGAAAATGGCCCTGCACAGCCCAACAACTGCTAACACAAGAGCACAATGCTCAGGGATGAAAAGAGCTCCTCAGGTTATTGATACCCCCATGGCCCATGCCACCCTGGCTTTCCAGGATGTCATGAGCCTGCTCACCAGCTCAGTACACCACTTCTACAACTGACACTCAAGAAAGCCACCACACTAAGACTTATTTATAGCCAAGGAAGTCATATAGAATCTCTGCCACTACACATACCCAGAAACAAAGCCAGATGGCCCTACTGACCAACATCATCACAACTTCAAGAAAATAAAAAAGTACCCTCCAATGAAAGTAAATTAAAAAATAAGAAGTGGTTGTTCCTCCAGATGTACAGAAATAAATGTAAAGATATAGGAAGCATGAAAACAAAAGGTATTATGACACCCTCAAAGGAATACAGTAATTCTCCAGTAATAGATCCTAACCAAAAAGAAATCCTCAAAATGCCAGATAAAGAATTCAAATTTTGATTTTAAAGAACCTCAATGAGATGCAAAAGAAATCTGAAAACCAATACAAAGAAATCAGAAAATCAATTCAGGTTATTAATAAGAAATTTACTAAGGCAATAGCTATCTTAAAAACAAACAAACAAACAAAAAATACGCCCAAATTCTGGAACTGAAAAACTCATTGAAGGCATTACAAAATCTGTTTGAAAGCTTAAACAACAGAATAGAGCAAACAAAAGAAAAAAATCTCAGAACTTGAAGACAGGTCTTTTGAAACAATTCAGTCACAGAAAAATAAAATAAATAAATAAAAAAGAATGAACAAAGCCTTTGAGATGTACGGGACTACAAAAAGTGATCTAACTTACAAATCATTGATATTCCTGGGGGGGAGGGGAGAAAAAATGAAAAGTTTACGAAATCAATTTATGGAAATAATTGATGAAAATTTCCCAAGTCTAGCAAGAGATTTAGATATCTAGCTGTATGAGGCCCAGTGTTTGCCAGGAAAACATATTGCCAAAAGAATTTCACCATGGCTTATTATCATCAAATTATCTGAAGTCAGTGTGAAGGAAAAAACTTTAAAATCATCAAGAGAGAAGCTTTTAGTCACCTATTAGGGAAACTCCATCAGGCTAACAGCAAAATTCTCAGCAGAAACCTTACAAACCAGAAGAGAGTGGGATGGCATTTTCAAAGTACTGAAAGGAAAAAACTGCCAGTCAAGAATTTCATATCCAGCTAAATTAAGCTTCACAAAAAAGGAGAAATAAAGACAAACACACACTGAGGGAATTTGTCACCATTAGAGTGGCCCTACAAGAAATGCTCAAAAGAGTCATAAACAAGGAAATGAAAAGTTGATATTCACCATTATAAAACTATATGAAAGTATAAAACTCAAGTCTTTTTAAAAAAAATCACACAAAGGGAGAAGAGAAAGAAATCAAATGCTATGCTAACACAACAGAACTCCACCATACCACAAAGACAGAGAAAAATACAGAAACAAAGAATTTGTAAAATGACTGGAAAACAATTAACAATGTGACAGGAACCAAACCTCTCATGTCAGTACTTGCTTCGGCAGCACATATACTAAAATTGGAATGATACAGAGAGCACAGAGTTTCCTTAAAACTACTATTTTGAATTCTTGACCAGAAGGCTCACAAATCACTGTCTCTTTAGGGTCAGTCACTAGATTTTTGCTTTGTCCTTTTGAGGAAGTCATTGTTCCCTGTTTGCTGTTGTTTCTTGTGGGTTTATGACCATGTCTCTGCACTGAAGGATTAGCTATTTGTTCCATTTTTCTCTGTCTAGCTTCTGTTGGTTTTTGTTGAATATATTTGTGTGATGAATCTTTACTGCTAGGTTGCTGCCCCCTTTTCAGATCTAGTAAGTGGTTGGAGGCCTGTCTTTCCTGAACTGAGGAGGTCCCAAATGTATTATCTCAGCAGTATGGAAGGATGGCTAGGGGTTCATGCCCAGGATACCTGGGGAACATACCTCCTACAGCGTGGTGCTGCTAAACAGCCACTCTGATTTGGTGTCTCCTTTGGCCAAACTGCAGAGTTTTCAGGGCTGCGGATGGTAGTCCCACCTCCCCATTTTGTCTCTGCCTGTCCTCAGGGATATTTCTCCCTTCAGACTGTCATGATTCTTCTTGTAAGGTTAAGGCAAGAGCCGGTCTCCTGCCAGGGAACCCAAGAGGGTGGGGAAGCTTGTCAACCATCTCAATTTCACTTTTTCCAGTGCAGAAACTCTGACTGCAGGGGAGATTTTCCAAGCGCTTGATATTGGGCGGAATAGAGGGGAGCAGCATTGTAGATGTGGAAGTTTGATTCTTCTACTGTCTGCTCAGAGTTTTTCCACTTATCTGTGGCCCTGGGAACTGTCTCATCATCATACTTGAGCTCTGGGTTGTTGCTGTTGAAAATCTATGCGTTGTGTATTTGTTTTTGGTATTTTATTGGGGGAGAGAAACCAGCTTGCCTCTACATCACCATTTTGGAACCAGAAAGTACACAAGTTTTGTGTTTTGTTTTTTGTTTGTTTTTTCTTGAGACAGGGTCTCACTATGTTGCCGAAGCTAGGGTGCAGTGGCTATTCATAGGCTCAATCATTGTGCACTACAGCCTTGAACTTCTGGCCTCAAGTGATCCTCCTACCTCAGCCTCCTGAGTAGCTGGGACTATAGGCATGCACCACTGCATCTGGCTGCAGCCCACCTCTGTTGCAACTACTCAACTCTGCTGTTACCCAGCAGGTAAAGATGATATGTAAATGAATGGGGGTGGCTGTGTTCCAGTGGAACTCCACGTGGGTACCACGCAGGCTAGAGCTGAGTGCAAGCAGCCAGATTCTCTCCCCTGGACAGTCTGCAGATGGATGAATTCTTATTCTCAGACTCTCCTTTCTTCCTTTCAATAATCTTTTATAATGTCTTTAAACTCTGAGACAAGAAAAATTTACCTGATTTTCATTCTAAATGATAGCACCTGGCTTAGGTAAAAGAAAACACCTTAAAGTTCATGGTTAATCAGCCTCCAAATTATAGACGTATACCTGTATAGAACGTGATTTGGGGGAAGTTTTCATAAAGGCAATGGGCATACAAATGATGATAATAAACTCTTGTGTCTTTTCAGAGGCTAGAAATTCTTCTCTCCTTCCTCCTTCCCTGCTTTTTCTTCCTTGCTTTCTTGTCACCTTCTTAAGCCCCTGTGTTTCTGGTTACCATTGTTATACTTTGTCTTTACCCTAAATGGTATGCAGATCGTTTATGCAGATTATTACAAGCACCTGATGATATCCAGCTTTCCTTTGATGTGTCTGCTGTGTTTCTGATCATTGGAAGAAGAAGGCTGCCAGTATCGAGTGTGCACTTGTGCTGAGCTGGGAGCTACAACTGGTGCGCTGCACTGGCAGAGATAAATAACGTAGGCTCCATCTCTAGGGAAAGCTCCCGTCCACACTGAAGTGTGTTGTGCCAACACTTGCTAAAATGCTTCCCAGACTGTGCCTCAACCCTGTAAGAGGTCATATGCTGTTTCCATAATACATGATACATGAAAGTACTTTCCTTGTCCCCTCAGTGTCATAGAGCCCAAAACCCAATGCAGGCAAATTTTCAGAGAAATAGCATATGGCCAGATAATTCGGGAAAGGTAATTGCTCATTTTTCCTAATCCCCAGGAGTCTCCAGTATTGATTCCATGACCTGTGTGCCTGGGATTTTATCCTGGGATTACCCAGGGTATGTTTTTGAACCACTTACTCCTTTTTAGAAATTCATGCCATATTGATCCAGAGGACTGGCTTCTCACAGATCTCTGGCCCCAGTAAGGGCTACAAATTTGAAAGGGATTCAGACTACTCACATGTTCATTAATGGGCCAAGTGCTCTGGACAAATGAAGTTTATTCATTTAAAAATGTATTATATTAATATCTACTATGTACCAGGCATCGTTCTAAGTGGTAGGAACCCCGTGGTTAACAAAACAGAAATCCATGCCTTGCTGTAATGAAGCTGATGTTATATGGGGTGGGGAATGAGGGATGACACAAAATAAATATACAATCAGTCAGGTGATGAGAGCTATGAAGAAAAATAAAGTAGGACAAAAAGGGTAGAGACTGTTAAAGGTGGGAGGAGTTTCTACATAGGGTGCTCAGGTAAGGCTTCTAGGTGGCAGTGATATTTGAGCTGAGACTTCCATGTAGTGAGAGAGGAAGCAGGTGGCTACATGGGTGGCTACAAGGGGAAAAGTGTCCTGGGCAGAGGAAATAGGGACCACAAAGACCCTAAGGGCTGATTCATCTCAATTGTACCCACAGGATTTTAATTTATGGTGACTGAGTGACAACCTGGAGAGACTAATGCTATTGAAAGAAGAATTCATTACTTTCAGTTTCTGGAGAAGGGGGCACGCCAGGCCACGCTGGGCCACATGGGGAAGCACTAGGTCTATTCAGGAGGCAGAAGTGGGAGGGAACCAGGGGAAAGCATGCCCAGAGCCTTCATTAGTGCTTCTGTGGGAAAGCCAGGGCAGGGGAAACGGCTCCGGACTGGCTCATTTGGATAATGTCGGCAGGCTTTGGGGCTGTCTCTAGTTGTCTGGCCCTGGGAGACTTAGGGCAGGGGAAATACTGGCTCGGTTTGTGTGAGTGAGATAAGAACATGGCTCAAAGTACGGGATCTGGATCACAGGGGAAATGGAAATAACTTTGGCCATTAGTTTGGCTCTATAATTAACAGACACCAAACAGGCAAATATACAACCTAAGAAAACACAGAACATGATTGCTTAGGGCCTTGCAGATCATGTAAAAATTCGTACTGTGTATAAGCTGTTACACCTGGGAAGGGGAGGAACCCTCTGCTCACCACAGAGCAGGCCACCAGCTGAGTGCCAACCACTTGTACTTGTTCTCAGTTTTTGTTAAGATTCCTATTTCCTGATTTCTTCTTTGCTTTATCCCTGTGGTAATTTGTACAACTAATTATAAGTTTTATCTAATTCTGCTGTAATTTAACATGTTTGGCCTTTTAATTTATATATTTGTTATTGTTTCAAGAAAAATAATAGGAGGACTTGCACCAATGGACTTTCTAGAAAAAGATGTATGCTGCCCAGGATGGCAGTAAGAGCCTATTCATTTTGCATTGTCATTAAACTTCATTTCATGGAAGGATGTTTCATGAGATTATTGCTTAATCATGTACAAGGACAATTTAAGGTACATTCTGTGAACATACAGATGCTTTTTCAAAAATTGAAGAGGCTGTCTCACACCCTGGTTGGCTGTCTTTTGTGTTCACTTGTTTTTACCACAGTTGAAAACCACAGCAATTAGTCAAATGCAAGGAATTGAAACAGCAAGAACAAAGTGAAAATTTGGCTTTCCACTTGCTGCATTCTATCGTATTTGATCTAGTGCAAGATAAAATGGAAAATAAACAATATTTTCCAAGAGCTGCCTCAGTTCAGACAACAAGGAAGTGTTAGTTGTAAATATGTCAGATTTCAATGTGAAAATGTGGGTTTTTGGTGCACTCATGTCCGAAGAATGACCAGATACGCCCAAGTTAGGAAAGCATGAAAATGCCTAATTATTGAGGAGAGAAAGATAGAGTTACGGGGCAAGAGCAAGATACAGGTTTACAGTGTATGATACATACGCCACAGATGACGACCAGACCCACTGTCGCAGCAAAGGGAGAGCAAAAGGAAGGTGGGAAAAAAAGGACTGGTTATGGTCTGCATCTTGTTTTATAGTGCCTGGATTGAGACCTCCCTCATGGTTCAGAGGTCACCATGGAACCACTTTGATTGGACAGTTGGGAGTCACATGACCTGAGCCTTACTATGTGTGCAGGTATCCCATGAGCCTCTCTGAAAGCCCATTGCAGGGGCTGGGAGGCAGGGGGTGAATCGCAGCAGTACCCACTTTTGTCCCTTAGGAGACCTGGAATCTCTCATTATCTACCTAACAGATTCAGTTGCAGAAAGCTCAGACTTTCATTTATTCAGCAAATATTTATTGGGAATTTGCTGTGTACCTGGCACGCACAGGACGTATTACTGAATGAAACAAACTTGGTCCCTGCCCTCGTGAAACTTGAGTCTAGTGGGGGCAACTGACATTTAAAAAAACAAAACACCTAACCTCATATATAATTACAAATTATGATAAGTGCCATAAAGGAAAAGCAAAGAGGGAAATATAATTTAGACCATGGATGAGCTATCTAAGAAGCCTCTTTGAAGACATATTATATGAACTGGGACTTAACAGATGGATAGGAATTTCCAGTTGTCTATTGTTGCATGATAAACCATCCCAAACTTAAGTGGCAAAAAACAATACCATTTTATCATGCTAAGAAATTCTACAGGTCATGGATTCAAATGGGGCCTGGTGGGAATATCTCTGCTCCACAGTATTTGGGGTCTTAGCCTGGAAGACTTGAATGTCTGTGGGCAGCTCAAACAGCTGAGGGCTGAACCATCTCCAGGCTTCCTCACTCATGTTTCTGGTGCTCCAGGGGCCTAAATAGTGACTCCAGAGTAGTATGTCCAACTCCTCACCCCCAGCACCTGTGGATGTGAAATCCTTATTTGGAAAAAGGTCTTTGCAGATGTAATCAAGTTAAGGTTCTCAAGATGAGATCATCCTGGATTTGTGGTGGGCCCTAAATCCAATAATGTGTTCTTATAAGAGAAAAGAGAGATACCTGAGAGGAGGAGAAACATGAGGGAGAAGACAATATGAAGACAGAGGCAGAGGTTGCAGTGGTATGTCTACAAGCTGAAGGTGCTCAGGGGAGGCAGGGGTCAGACTGCACAGGGCTTTTCTGATCATTTTAAGGAACTTACATTTTATTCTAAGTGAAATAGAATTTGCCTAATATGTTGTTTTATATTTTAAATATTTCTGAGAGGCCTAAGAAGAAAACAACTTTACTGTGGTTATTTAGTATATTTGCTAGTAAAAGGTTCTGCTGCAAGAGACAGAAATTCAAGAAAAATCAAGGTTTAATCTAGTTAGAAACAATTTCTCTCTCACATTACAGAGATGTAGGCTGGGGTGGCGACTCTAATCATAGGAACCCAGGCTCTTCTTGGTAGAGGCTTCGACTTCGTTTACTCACAGTGTCTGCTTTGGCCTAGCCATTGCATCTGCGTTCCAGCTAGTACAGAAAAGGGGAGAAGGAGAGGTGCTGCCCTTTCTAGCCAGGATGAGCTCATCTTGAAATCCTTAATTTAATTATATCTGCAATGATCCTTTCTACAAATAGGGTCACATTTACAGTTACCAAGGGTTAGGACTTGGACATCCCTCATTTTGAGAACACTTTTCAGAAAGTTGCACATAAAACTTCTGCATCCTGTTGGCCACTACTTCATCACGTGACCATGCCTACTGGCAAGTGAGGCTAGGACACGTAATCTTTATTCTGGGAAGCATGTACTCAGCTTAAAAGGAGAGTTCATTACTGTGGGAGGAGATATGAGATATGAGGGGTAGTAGCCAGCAGTCTCTGACATTGTTTGCACATCTGCATTTCCCACTAGACCACGAGTTCCTGGAGGAGAGGGAGGCAGCCTTATTCAGCTTCAATTCCCAGCACCTAGCATGTGCCTAGCATGTAATATTAATAAATAACTCATCCTCACTGATTGTGTGCTGACTTGCATGCTTGCTCGGTTTTAAGATTGTTTTTGAATCCCAACACCTTTTACAGAAAGATTTATTTTGTAGAAGCCACACCCTTTTCCCCCCTCCCTCTGCTGGAAGCACAAAGGGATTTTTCTCCAGTCTTTACCCTAAGAAGTCAGTGAGGGACAAAACAAAAGCGTGGAGGTTCCCCTAGAACTGGGCCATAGGGACTTTTTAACTCAAGACCTCCCACACTGAGCCTCCAGCAAGTTGTCGATTTCGGGGTACATGTTCTTACCTGTATTGCTCCAGATGTGGGCTTCTGTCCCTGGTACGATGTGATTCTTGGTACTTGCCTGTCCCTCTGATTCGCAGAGTGCAGTTTCCCTGGTGAGTTTAATTTTCTGATTTAAGGAAAGTTGTTGGTTTTCAGTTGGTTCAGCGTTTTTCTGGTTGAGAAGATGCTTTAGGAAGCCGGTAGCAGGGGAAGCAAGAAAAGGGCGAGCAGAGGGGAGGGCGGCGAGGAGCGGCCAGGACTTCCACATTCCCACGGCCATGTGGCACCTTCCCTCCACCAGGGATTCAGCCACTCGCCACCAGATGAATTTCTGCTGCCGCTGCAGCCTCCAAGGTGGCAGCTTTCTCTGATTGTTCATTAAAATCCCCTGGGTAGCTCCTATAATTCCCTGCACCTAGGTCTACCCTAATTAAAATCACTCTAGGCACTTTTAACGTGTAGCTGCTGTTGAGAACCAGTGATCTAGAGTCTTGCTATGCCAAGTGGGCAGGGTCCACGGACTGCAGCATTGGCACCACCTGGGAGCTTGTCAGAAAGGCAGCACCTCAGGCCCTGTCCCTGAACTACCCAATCAGTATGTGCATTTTAGAAGACCCACAGGTAAAATCTCTATGCACATTAAATCTTAGGAAGCACTGAGGAGACAATCCTCCTATATCCCCAATTATGGTTGTCCTCAGGAAGCAGACAGCTCCCTGGGAAGTGCCTGCGTCCTGTTGACCACATGATCTAAGTGACCACATGATCTAAGTAGAGATCCACAGAGGCCAGCATAGACGTGCGCTTGCTGTGATTCCCCGGGGGCACTAAGTCTTAAGTGGAGAGAATCAGATTTTCTGGCAGGGGAAGGGGATTGAGCCCTTTAGTCTGAGATGCCAATACTGGGTTCATTAGTCTGGACTGACCGGAGTCAAAAATGCTATAGCTGGAGTTAGCTTGCAGGCTGAGGTTTGAAGCAGGTAAAAAAGACTCAAGTGGAAAATCAGACAAAGCATGAGGCAAAGAGGAATGAGCATTGGGAGTAAGGAAGCAAGGGGAGGAAGGTCAGAGGTTAAGCCAGGTCACGGAGGAGGGAAGGAGGGGGAGGGAGGGGGAGGGAAGGGGGGAGAGAGAGAGAGAGAGCGTGCGCGTGCGCGCAATGGGTGGTCCTAAATAGCTACTTCCCCTGACTCACATGGATGCCATTCCACAACCCTGGCTTATGTTGATATCTGTAAGCTCTGATTGCCTCCTTACTTGCAAGATCTCAGCAGTTTGTTGCTATGGGTGAATTTTTGTGTCCTCCCCCAAATTCATGTGTTGAAATCCTAAGCCCCAATGTGATGGTAATAGGAGATAGGGCCTTTGGGAGGTCATTAGGTCATAAGGGTGGAGCCCCCATGAATGGGATTAGTGCCCTTATAAAAAGAGGCACAAGAGCTGGCTGTCAATCTCTGCTCCCAGACATGTGAGGATACAAGGAGAAGACCGCTGTCTGCAAACCAGGAAGAGAGTCCTCACCAGATACTGGATCTGCCGACACCTTGATCATTCCCCAGAACTGTGGGGAATAAATGTGTAAGCCATCTGGCCTGTGGTATATTTGTTATAGCACCCTGAAGTGACTGAGACATTTGTGGAATGAAATATTAATAAGAATTTGTCTGCTATGTTATCGCTCGCCAGGACGAGAACATAAAGCACATGTAGAGCATAGTGGCTAAGACCCTGGACTTTGGAGCCACATGTCCTGACTTCTAATCTCAGCTCTGCCACTTAATAACTGGTGACTTAGGCATATCAGCTGATCTCCTTGGGGACCTTCTTCAGCTACAAAATAAGCATGATAACTGGCAACCACCTCATAAGGGTAAACGCAGAAAACACGTGAAGCAAAGAGCACAATGCCTGGCATTGTGAGATTATATAACATTAATATAAGTATATTGAATAATATAAGGAAGGAGCTGAGTACCTGACCACTTGACCTATCAAAAACAGCAGTTTCACATGGTTCAATGTATTGCTAACAAGTGAATTAATGTGATGTCTAGGATTTTTAAAAAATATTTCTGGGGAAAAAAGGGGTGGAAGGGTAGACAGATGAAACAGGATTGTCAAAATATTGATCATGGTGAGGCTGAGTGATGAGAATGTGTGGGTTCATCACACCATTCTCTCTACTTTTGTGTTTGCTGGAAACTTTCCTTCAGTTTTGTCTGGCATTCAACTGTGGTATGACTACAAGGTAGTTTTTATGACTACAAGTAAAGAGAACCCCAATTCAATCTTGCTTAAACACACAAGGACAGATTTCACTGGGCTGCGAAATGCACTTATTTGCACTGCCTGTTAGGTTACAAGCAGTCTTTGATCACAGATCATGTCCTTTTCCTTACCAGTTAATTATTTGTTTCCCCAGTTTTTATTTTAAAGTTTAAAGAGTGTGATGCAAAAAAAGAATCAGCAGTCCTTATTTCTTCCTTCTTTCCCTTCCTTGGAGGCAACTAGTTTCTACTCTCTGAACTGGTTCTTTTGGTTTTACTTCCACAAGTCTCAATGACATCTTTCTCTTGCCCTACTTGAATTTTCAATTGCAGGCACTGTTGATTCCCATCACTGAGATGCTACTGATGCCTTTCACACCCACCCGCCCTCCCCACCCCACATATTTATCCTTTCTAGCCCCCCAAGTTCCCAGTAAACTATATCAGTCTCGTGTTGATTAGATCAACATTTACCATTTACATGATTATGGCTATGTAAACAGTATCTCTGGCTGAGCTATAGCTGCACAACTTTTTGTTCGCCTTAGAGTTCATCATCTTTTCCCATAGAAATTTTTTCTAGAAGCTGTCTCACCAGCACACATCCTTGTTTTACAGATTTACAGATGGGTCTGAGCTTGAGACTTCACCCCCATAATTTCAGGTTAATCACACCTCCCAAAATTCATTTATTTTTATTATATTTCATAAAATAGTTCCAAATAAGGCAGCAATGTGGTTTAAAATAATTTTAGGAGGACTTACAGTTATGGAAATGTATCAACATTGGTCATTATTCAAAGAATGTGGATTGCCACCTCTTCAAGAATGTAAAGAAAGCATGTAAGACAGAGCATAGGAAATGTTTCTGGATTTCCGACCACAGTGTCTTAGGATCTAGAGGTATGTATGCTTATTGCAAAACTGGGTGCTTTCTAAATACTAACTTGGCCTAATGTTTACAATGTTGAGATAATTTTCAGGAAAGAGATTCTAACAGTGGTTCTCAGTGGTCCAGAATAGCATCAGCCTCACCTGGGAAGTTTAGATGCGCAGACTCCTCTCCCCCACTTAATGAGAAATTAAATGTGTTTTAACAAGCCCTCCAGGTGATTCTGATGCAGACTAGAGTTTGAAAACCACTGTCCTAGACAACACTGTATAAGTTAGGGACCATGTCCAGCTATTCCAGGCAGCAGGAAAAAGGGGGGTGGGGCAAAGGCAAGCTGGGTAAGACACCTCCTAAATGCATTCCCATCTACACCCTCCCCCTGACTTCTGCTTACAACTCATTCGCCACCCCTCGTTGAAAGGGGGGGCTAGGAATTAACAGTTGGTCATGTTGTTGCCAAGAATAAAACCAGGGAAGCCAGGGAGAATGGATACTAGAGGAACCCATAGCCTCTAGATCCTTCCTGGAATGGAGTCAGTCATCCATGTTAAACCTCTAAGAACGTTATTCCGAAATAGCTCTTTTCTAACCATGCCTTACAACGCCATTTTTGATCTGTTAGAGGACAAGCTACATCCTTGCTTTAGGCAAAGCTCTTTGCTTGCCTTGAGAATCAGAATAGCCATTTACCAAAATAAATGAATACAATTTATTTCACATAAGTAGAGGCTGTGGTTGATATACACCAACTAGGTGTCCTTTATAATTCCTGGGGAGCGTGATTTGTGACAAACATATATGAAAAGTAATAAAAAATATCCCATTCTCTTCAGGATTGTATTAATAATTCCTCTCTTGGAAATGCATCATAAGGAAGCGATTCAAGGAAAGGAGAAGCTGTATGTACAGAGCACTGTTATTTATGACAGTAAAAAAAGAATTTAAGTAGCTTATTATGCAAATGTCCTACAATAAAGGAAAGGCTGAGTGAATTGTGGTATGACCATGACATGGCCATAAAGATCACGTAGCAACATGGCAACGTGATTGTAAATATATTGGCCTTGGGAAGAGGGTTAAAAATATACGTGTATATAGATGAGAAGAGCACTCAGAGAACTATAATGGTTTTGTCAGGATGTTACAATTATAAATGGTTTCTGCTTAATTTGCTTTATTGTTCTATGGAAACAACAGCAAGAACCAAAAAATACATCAATGTACCCAGGTTACTGACCATGATTTTTCCTCAGATTCTTTTCTGGCCACTTGTCTTCCACATGATTCAGTGAAAGGTGCTCCCGGGAGGGAGGACTCTGCTGTTATGTGAAGGCCATTTCTCAGGTCAGGAGAACAGTCTTCCTGTGGTTTTTATGCACCAGCATGGGCTGACACTCTGATCGTCTGTCTCTGAAGCAAAGCTCAAGCTGCTATACATCATCATAGGAACATTGTCTTCTGTACTGAGAACAAAGTTACAATCATCTATTCATTCCCTCCTGCCACAGTTCCTCATAATCAGTTTCCTGAAACTAGGAGCCAATTGTCCCAATTTACTTGTAGATTTGTAGACACCAAAGGGAACAAAAAATTATGGAACTTCCTATGTAGGAATCAAACCCATCGGTCTTTAACATAATGCTATGTATGGATCTGTCCCCCTACCACCACCGCCACCAGTAAAAAGTCCTCTCTTTCTGAAATTCCTGTGGATTTCCATGGTTATCCAGCTTGGCAAGAGCTAGAATTAACCATATGTTGAGTACAACATTGATTTTTATTATGTTTAGGATTCCCAATGGCCTTACTCCTTGAGATGCATTGAGACTTGTGAGTGTGTTATGCATACTCTTTGTATATTTGCATTCCAGGTAGGCTGGTGACCGATACAACTTTAGAAAGGGTGAAAGAAACATGGCTGGGAGATTCTCAGAGGGAGTCAGTGATGCCAAGTACTCAGCTTAGCAGAGCTGGAAAAGGTGTTGTCCAGGACAGACCAGAAACTGACCAGGAAATGCCCACCAGCAAAGCCTAAGGATGGTGGTGGAGCCAGACCCCACCTGTCCCTGGCCTTATAACTAAAACAGGAGCCCTTCAAAGAGAGAGCAGGGTCTTGATTTTCCAGGGATTGAGGGAACTGAGATAAAGAATTCACCCTACCTTATTGAGAACTAACTTCCATAAAGTAATCAAGCAAATAAGAATATTTAATTAATCTTAGAGGAGAGGCCAACATGAAGGAGAATGAAGACAGAGAAATCTTGGAAGGATCTTTGAGACTCAGTCAAACTTAAGCTTGTGTGCCTATATTCTGTGCATAATACACCTGCTGAATTTCTTTTACACTGCAGTGAAATTAACTCTGCTCTTCAAATATTGGGCCCGTGCCAGAAACTAAAAGAATCTTTGTGGGGAACCAGCACAACCAGAGAAAGGAAAGCTCATAAATTCCAGGGGCTTGGTTTTTTGGAGCACATTCTATTTTACAATACCAGAGAATTAACATCTAGTAGCAGCATCATACAAAAATGACACAGCGATCTATTAAAAGTCATATAACAGTAAGTGTATTTCAAAAATGGTCAGAAAACAAAGTAGATTTAGAGACCAGTTGATATAAATATATGAAAAAAAATCAAAACTTTCACTTCATCAACAAAAACACAAGTGCAACATACATAACGGTACATTCACATTATATTCCCAAAGTGGATTGTCATTTTTATTTTCCATGAAATATGTCTATATATTAATATGTATGTACATGTATCTTCACATTCTGGATGGCAAGAGAAATCTTCATATTTAAATATATACATTTCATTTATTAATAACCAGAACATTAAAAATAGCAGCAACACTGGTCTTTAAATATGTATAATATTACAGTAGATTGTTCACATAATATAGATATATTTTGGTAGCTCTTTCATTATTAATATTATCTAATACTTACATACAATTTACAAAATCCAAGGTTCTGGTCTCATCTCCAAATAACTTAGAGTCTAGATTCAATAAATACTATGCAAAGAATAAAACACAGACTGCAGAGCATTCTCCATAGCAGGGAAGGAATCCTACCCAAAGGCTTAAGGGAAGAATCAGGTTTGAAGGCATATGGGAAGCCTGCAGGATTCCCAAGGCAAAAGAGTGTGATCTGACAAGCTCCCTGAAATGTTACAAACTGAGTCCAGAGAAACGTATCAATGGGGGAAAGAAGGCACCATCCCCTTTTCATCCTTGCATGCTTCATTTGAACATGGCATTAGAGTGCTGAACAACTTGGGAAATGTCCCAATAAATCGGGGATAGAATCATTTCTCACTAGGAGACAGGATGCTGGACCAGGAGGCGGATAATTATTTTTCAGCATTTACATTTACTTTAATGACCAACGGCATAAAAACTGAGATTTCAACAGGATCTTGTGTATTTAATCCTGCACGGTTGGAAACGTATGTCTGCCATCATTCCCAATATAAACCACTGGATCAACCCGCTAATCCTATTGGTTTAAAAAGAAACCCTAGACATGGCGATGGGCGTTTCCTCATGCCGGATTTGGTGACAGAAGTTGCACCTGCAATTGTGGCCTCTTTTTATATTTCAGAGTTTTTTCAGAAAAGGTAAATGTTTAAGTCTTTCAATGGGGTTGGACCTTTGCCTTATACAACTACAGGTACCACTTCTCTGCCATTTCAATACTTTGTCCCTATTTTCAAACCACTTCATATACTATTTCAATTGATCCTCACAAAAAAACCTGTGAAGAAGCCAGGATAGGCATCTAAGTGCTCATTTCAAAGACCAGGAAAATGGAAGTTCATAGAGACCAGAGTGACTTTGCTTGTCCGCAATCACACACCTGAATGAACTGGTACAGATGTTTTGCAGAACTTAGCTGTGCACAATGGTTACTCTTTTTTAAGAATGGGGCTTGGTAATAGTTGTTTTCTGAAAAATGAAGTAATTGAAGAGGGTGAAAAAAAAAGAGAGAGAAAAATGAGCTCAAGAGAAGGGAGAGACAAGTGGTGCCACTTGGCAGTTAGAATCACAAACTTCAAAACAAGCAATGTATATTTTACATGCAGAACACAGGAATGTTTAAAAAAGTTTAAATACTTCAATCTTCCAAATAGTCCCATTTTGGCCTGGATGACTACATCTTTAAGTAGTTACTGAGGCTGCCACTGAAACATAAGATCACTAAGAAATTTCTACATGAGTTCCACAATTTCCCAAGAGGCTGGTAAAAATGTTATAGCCTGTTCTCAGGACCCCACACCTGCCCCTCCCCTCCAGCACAATATCATTACATTAAAAGCTATAGACTGTATATATATTTGACTCACTTGGTGGTTTTCTCAGCTGTGGGCTTTATAAAATATGATTAATGAATATTCTTGCTGTGTCATTAGGAAAATTAGCTTTTTCTCTCTGGAACTAAGCTGAGAAGGAAACTGTACTAAACTTTAGAGCTTTTATCATTTTAAATTTGGAATCCACTTAGTTGCTAGAGAAGAAAAAATTTGAAGTGACCATAATAATTAATTTACTAAGCTGTCATATTTCACACAACCTTTTCAAGAAAACTTAGTGACTCTTAGCTTGATAGTTTCATAAAATAAATTTTATGAATTCCATAGGAAGTATTCCATTGTAAAGGAACTTACCTACAATGATAACACATAAACCAGAAGACTTTAAGGTTCCGGTGTGTGACACTTTGAACTATCCATCAGTTCTTATTTTTAATCAGTACATGTGTGTTTTTTGTTGTTGCTTTTTGTTTTTTTGAGACAGGGTCTCATTCTGTTGGCCTGGGTAGAGTGCAGTGGCGTCATCATAGCTCACTGCAACCTCCAGCTCCTGGGCTCAAGCAATCTTCCTGCCTCAGCCTCCCAAATAGCTGGGACTAATTAACCACGCATGGTTAATTTTTCTATTTTTTGTAGAAATGGGGTCTCCCTCAGGCTGGTCTCAAACTCCTGGCCTCAAACAATCCTCCCACGTTGGCCTCCCAAAATGCTAGGATTACAGGCCTGAGCCACTGCACCAGGCCAGTAAACGCGTTTTAAGGAAACAGTTGAATTAAAAAGGCCATTCTTGACACCATTTGGTAACATGATAAAAATGTATAAAACCCTTTGTTCCTCTCAGGCACCACCCATGCTCTCCCCTCCCCACCCACCTTCCCTAACTTTCATACACCATAAATGCCCCACCAACAGTCTCCTCAACCCTGAATTGAACACACGATGTACCAAAAGGCAAATTATGCTTTGGCAAGCAGCAAACTGGACAATTCTTTGAGCTTTTCTGAGGTAGTGGAGTCTCTCCTCCTAAACTTCTAATGGTTAGGAAATGTCTATGAAGCTGAATTAAGATCCAAGTGGAGTGTTGGTCATTGTACTTAAACATACTCTGAAATGGGTAGGTTATGTGATTATATGATACCACATACTCCGAAAGCTACTTCAGTAGAATCCTGATTGTTATGTGGAGAACTTAAAGGTATTAAGGTTGCTGTGTGATGAGGGTAAGCCACAGTCTTTAAAAAAGTGCCTGTCATTCAGTTAGGTGCTCAATGAATATCTGACAACTGATTTAGCTCAGTGGGAGTACAAGCAAAAACAGACATTAACAAACCTAACCAACTGCAGGCTAATGTCATCAAAGGCTAGATCACTTTCCCTTGTGCATGGAATTTTAGACACCTTTCAAACTACGAGAGGATGAAGTTTGAATGGTGTCATGCATGGTATTGTATACAGTTCCACATTGACTCCATTTATCAGAGGTCCTCTCATTCTCATCAGGATTTTACTATAATGATGTGATTGTGAGATTTCTGTCCATAAATAACTTTTCTGAAGACAAAGTGATCCACTCTCTCTGTTGTTCTTCAAGCTTTTCTGCCAAGCATTTAAGCAAGATAGGATCCACCTTAGAATCAAATTTATTAGCAAACCAATGTCCATCTTTTATAAGCCACCTCAATTCTGCGGCTCCATAAATGCACACACTTCGAAGGTGAGAGCCAGTACAACCGGGGTAGAGAAAGCCTTCGTAATAATTCCATTTGACGAGGCGGGTCTTACTCTGTAGATCAGACACATCCTGGGCTGATCTGGAAATTCCCCCAGGTACTCCTGGAACCCGAATTAAGGTAGCCCAAAAGTGCTCATCGGGAGAGTATGTATCTTCAGACCAGGCAAAAAAGTCTTTAATGAGGGAGTTGTTGAAAATATATTTAACAAATGCTTGACTTAACACAAAATAAGCACTGCCAACAAATACTTCAATGTTATGAGGGGGTGCTTCCTTGGAGATGTTTGTTCTTATCGGTAGCTTCATATATTCATAAGGCATCTGTCGGAGTTCGTGGTGATAAGTGAATCTTTCCATTTTAGTGTTAGGGGGTTTCACAGTCTCTAACATATTAGCTCCATTGAGTTTCTTCAACTCCGACACTAATTCAAAATTTGACTTTAGGGGAAAATCTTGCCCACATAGGTTGATAACATATTTCCACTGAACTGAAGACTTAAGAAGGTCTGACAAGCAATTTAAATCAGCTTGGAGTCTGGAAATGTGGGCATATTCCACAGCCTCTAATTTAGAAGCAATGAAAATATTGGAGAAGCACTTAGCTAAATTGTTCATGGCAACTTTGAAGGTACCAGGTGACTTGCGGTCATAATGGATGCAGTAAATATTGTGTGGGTTGTATATAGCATGGATAAGCCTTTCGACCATAATTGCGTCTTTGTGGACAACCAAAGAATAGGCTATTGGGAAGCTTTTCTCCTCTCTTGAAACAAGCTTTTGAGGGTACCTTCTTAGAGTCTGATAAATCTCACAATCACTGGTCATTGCCACTACATCATCATCCTCCAAGTCGATGATGTCCCTTCTTCTTATTTCCAGACTCTTGCCAATCTCCAGAGGCTCCTGTTCATAGATACCAGAACAGTTAACTTCATACCTGACTTCATCCTTAACGTGAGTGTATTTGTTTCTTACAAAAGGTGAGGTACTTAAGGAGTACTCAACCAAGTAAATGTCTCTTTGAGGGAAGAGGAGTCTTCTCACATTTAGAAGCTTCAACAAGGAGAACAGCCATAGGGTTAAAAACAGGATGAAAACTTTCTGCTGTAGGGGGTATTTAAAACAACATTTGAATATCTTCATTCTGTAAGAGAAGAAACAAATAATTCAATTGAGATGTTAAGACAAAACCTGTTTCTCCAAAATGTACCGGGTGCCTACCATAGGCCAGGCAGAATGCTGGACCCAAGGATGACTAAAACAAAGATTTTGCCCTTGAAAGAATCCGGAAATAAGGAAATGGAAATGTGATATTCTGTGTTACCGATACCTAATTTTGAGAGATACTGATTACCAAATAGAAAGGAAGATAAAGCAGACTCCTAAAATATAAATACTATGTGTCTTATATTATCTGCATTTCTGCCTAGCATATTTGAGGAGGGGTTTCTCTGGCTTGGGCAGAGGTCTGGAGAAGTGGATGTCATCAAGGAGGTCCTCAGAGATGCAAATAGCTCACCTGAGACCAAAAGAAACTTCTGTCTTGATTCTACCCTCAGATCTTGCTTAGACCCCAGTCTTAAGTCAGTCAAGGAAAGCCCAGGGAACCCACCTTCAGAAATAAGAGCAGTGAGCAGACACCCAAAGGAGCTACAGTAGGTATTAGAGATTGTAAAATGTTATATAGATTACAAAAGTTGGATAAACCTGCACATATTCCCTTAGTTTTTATATACAAAAATCCCCATTGCCTCACAGGAATGCGCAATTTAGCCCCTAGAATGAAAAGGGCCTGACTCTCATTGACAGTGGTAGGTGGGGTGTAAGAGCTACCTTGGGGCAGCAATTTGGCAATATCCATCAGTTTTAAATGTCCTCACCCCAAAGATCTCATGGGTGAGCAAAGACATGCACAAGGAGATCCCCTGCAGCGTTTTATATTCATGCTAAAGACAGAAAACATCCCAAACATGCTTCAACAGGGAATTGATTGAATTACATCCATATTATGTAAAAAAACCTGAGACCAATCTGCATGTGCCAGTGGGGAACAATCTCTAAGATATACTGCTACATAGAAATAAACAGAATGCACAACTGTGTATCATATGCTTCCATGGGTGTATACTTGCAGAGAGCACATGTCAGCAAACTTTTTCTTAAAGGACCAGATAGTAAATACCTTTGTCTCTGCAGTCCATATTGTCTCTGTCACAACTACTCAACTCTGCTGTTGTGGGAAAGCAGCCACAGATGATATGCAAAGGAGGGGGTGCAGCTGTGTTCCGATAAAGCTTTATTTACAAAAACAGGCGGCTGGCTGGATTTGGCCCACAGCTGTAGCATTTCCAAAAGGATACGGTATACACACGACACGGGTAACAGGAGTCGCTTTGTAGGGTGGGGTGGGAGAAGACTGAGGATTGGGGCCTGGGTAGGTAGGGGAATTTACTTATCACTGAATATCCTTCAGTATCATCTGGATTTTTAAAAAATGATTATATCACTTTTTCAGATAAAAACAGGCTAAGCAGGGCGAGGGCATAGACGTGCTCAGTGGGAGCAGCAGGAAAAGAGGCCCATGAAGTTCTAGCTCAAGGTCGGAACATGGAAGGGCTGGCAGAATTTCTAGGGCTGCTGCAGGCAGTTCAAACTCTGAGAACTGATGCGGTCTGAGCAGCCCACGTGCAGTTTCCTAACACATCTCAATAAATCTTAAATGAAGACATAATCATTGTATCCAATTTCATTCAAAAGAATTACCAAGAAATTGGAACCCAATTTACTTTTGTAGATTTCTTCCATACAGATCAATTGGCAAAGTTCTCTCCTGGGAATGACATCCATCCTTCCTCATTCACTTCACTTCAAATGCTCTCGGTTAAAGAACGGCACCTTCTTGACCATGAACGGTTCTGCAGAATCCTGCCCTCCCCAGCCAGATCTCCATCTCTCCTCGTGGGCTGCCCCAGGGTCCTGTCCTCAGCTGGCTGCTCTTCTCATGCACTCATGCACACTCACCTCACTCTCTGGATTCCACCTTCCACGCTGACACCTTTCCATATTCCTACAACCTTCTCCCCTGCTCTCACCCCTTGCCCAAGCTTCAGGGCTGAACCGCCAGGTGCTTGATGGACGTCCCCACCTGGACACCTTGCAGACACTCAACCGCCATGAGTCCAAACCTGAACTCGACACCCTCCCCTCACCTGAACATCCTGTTTCAATACATGGTGACACCATCCGTTCATGACTCACCCTTGAAACTTGAGAGTTACCCAACTCTTCCATTTCCTGCACACCCACGTTAACAGGTCACCTCATAAATATGCCTCAAACCCGTTCCCCTTCTCCATTGCCACTGCCAGGCCCAAACAGCATCATTGTTCAATCAGCACCCAGGTGAGGGACTCCCTGTCAGGCTCCTGGCCCTTGGTCCCTTGTCAGGTCTCAGCTTTCTGCTCCTCCAAAGCACACTGAATAGGGTCCCATCCACTCAGGTGCAAGGCCAAGGTTCCTGCCAGTTGTTATAAAGCTGTGGAAAACTGCCCCCATGCACAAGGTGACACACTGCCACTGCAGAAGCCTGAGCGCATGTGTAGAATTAGGTTTGTGATAAAATAAGACCCAGAAGACTAATAATCCCAAACAGATTTTTATATATGTGTGTGTGCAGTCCTAATTCATGATAATCAGGCACAAATAGGAAGCAGCTTCCATAAATGGCTAGAATTAGAATGGGTCTTACCCAAAGTAAATTTTTGTTTTTTCTTTTCTCACTTTATTGGTCCATGGAATCTCCAATTAGTATCAAGTAACAGTTCCCCCTGATACTACAGTGGTAAAATGAAAAGACCTCACATTCTAGAGGTTCACAAAGTCTCCGCGAGTTGTCATTTTGTTTATAATGTATCATTTAACTATTATATTCACATTTCTTATAAAGACAAAGGTCAGCTCCCTGCCCTGTCACCCGTTTCCGGGGCTGCCTCTGCACCCTCACATCCCTGTCCTTCCCGACACCAGCCTGGGGCCCGGAGTCTGAGCTGGGCTGGGAGGCCATGGCTGTCTGCCCAGAGAGTGAAGGTCGCAGGGCACCCGGGGAAGGGAGAGGCGGGAGGCACACGCTGTGAGAAGTGCTCTGGGAATTGGCCTTGGGTCCCCATGTGTGAGCTTCGCCAGCCAGGGACAAGAGAGGATTTCAAAGGAAGGAGGGGAGGGCAGTGGGACAGCCCTAGCACCTCACTTTCTGATCCTCCTTCTCCTACCCAGGCATCTTTAAGGGGTGAGTTTGTGTGCCTTGGGGTCAGCTCCTTTGAAAGGAGGCTCTTCAAAACCACCCTGTTCAAAGTCAAAACAGAGCCCATTCACCTGCTTACCGTGGCCAGAAATTCCTTTAACTGAAAAGCATTCCTTTCCCCAAGTTAGAAGTAAAAAGGGGTAAGGTGCAAAGCCATTTGGTGTGAGTTTCTGTCAAATCCTAAAAGGAGCTGTTGGCCTCTACCCCGCTGCGGTGGGCACTAATCGAGAGGGCAGAGCCGGCAGGAGGCTAGAGAAGGCCACAGGTCCCCAACCTGGGCTCTGCGTTGGCTTTCCTCCAGAAAGAGCCTCTGTGTGACACCCTCGGGCCCCTCCCGCTCCGTAGGGAACACCCCAGAGAGCAGCACAGCCCCAGGGGCTGAGACTGCAGGGGGTGAGGTGGGCTGTCCACTGTAGCACCGCCTCCCTTTCCTGCCACCTGCAGAATTCCCAGAGGCCCTGGGCTTGGAGGGGTGGGGACCAGCTCCTGAGACCTGGCCAGGTCTGACCAGAGTCGGCAGGGCTAAGGCTGGCCATCATGCTGGCCACGTGGTTCCTAGGAGACCAGGCTAGCAGTGCCACCTTCTGCAAACACCGAACCCAGCACCTTCCCTCTTAAAGGCTTGCTGGCAGGAAGCAGGCAGGTGTTTTGCTGCCAGGAAGTAATCTGACAAATACACTACAAATAATTTCCCAGCCGTGGGAGAAGGGTATTTCCCCTCCCACCTGCCCAGGCAGAAAAGGAAGTCCGACCTGTTGTGGAGTTTATTGCCACATAGGTACAAGTTCCTAGTGGTGATGACGATAGAACTGAAAAAGAAAACAGTAGAAAGGTTTGGTGGCTATAGCTCAGGTGAAATAGGTCTATTGTTATTCAGTAAAAACCTACTTCTCAACAGGGATGTTGAATAAAGCATTTTCCCCAAACCACATTCTTTTCCCAACTCTGCCAGCCATGGTTAGAGCCTTCAAGGAAGCAGCAGGAGCACAAAGCTACACCCCAGCTAAGTGGGCATAATTGCATTCAGGGCTAAATGGCTACAGCCATTAGCAGCTCTTCAACTAACTCTTCTTACCTCAGCAATTTTAAAACTCAAGACTGTCAAGGAAGTACAGATGCTTCCTTTCCCAGGGAAGGAAGGGGAATGGTAAATCAAGAATGGGAGGAAGGAGACTGGGGGAGGAAAGTACTGAGTATGGTTTAGATTATAGACCAAGAATTGCACACCTGCAATTTTCTCAGTAACCCACACGGCTTGTGGGGCTCTGGGGAGAGAGGAAAGAAAATGTCTGGGCTGCAGAACACTGCAGAACTGGGCTCGAGTCCCTGGAGAAACACTTAGTAGCTATAAGACTTTGATCAAACAATTCAACCTCTCTTGAGGCCAGTTTTCTTGTCTCAAAATCAGGAAAGCTCCTCCCCAGCTGCTGGGAGGACCGAGGTGCTCAGCACACCTCGGATGCCTTTCTTTCCCCATGCCCCAGCTTGCCTGACTCCAATTTTGGGGGCTGATTTTTTTTTTTTTTTTTTAGGAAAAGAATCCATGAGACAACCCATGCAAACGATGTTAAGGAAATGACTGCCCTTCACTCTCTGACCAAGTAGGAGCTGGCAATGTCATAAGGAAGGACAAAGCTGCTGAGAGCTGAGACCTTGCTTGGGGGCTGAGCAGGAAAAGAGGAAACCACACGCAGTCCTGCATGGACAGGCATTCAGCTCAGGATGGCGTATTTAACACCTGGACCCAGGCTCCATGTTTCTGTGTCCCCATGGGCAAAAGAACTTGATGTTAATGATAGGAACTACCTGGAAGGGATAGTGAGGGTTAAATGAGGCAATGCATGCAAATGCTCCAGCACAGCTCAGCTCAGCGCCATTGGGTAGATGCCAGGCCGTGGCTTCCCCATCTCACCCTCAAGCCGCCCTGCCGCTACTCCTCATTGATGGAAAGCACTTCTTTGAAGACCTACCCAGACCTATGACTTATTGTCCTATTTTTCAATCTTCCTCCTATTTCTCCCGAAAGTTTCCACATAAATTTAATATTTTAGAATTAATGCCTGAATGCCTCCATGTAATGTTCTTTATTAGTTTAATGTCATTATTAATGTAGAATCACTCAATAAAGAGCTGTCACTTGGAGCACCGTTCTAAGTACTCTGTATGAAATAACTCAGCCCCCTCAACAGATCAGTGAGGTAGGTACTACAGTTATTTCTCTTTTACAAGAAAGGAAATTGAGGCACCATAAGGCAATTAAGAAATTGCCTAAGGTTACAGACCTAGAAAGTGCTTTAATCAGAACTTGAACCCAGAGAGTCTCACTCCAGACTCGCACTCCTAACCCTCCATGCAATACTGTCTCTTAGAATATGAAGGAAAAATTCTCCGTATTTCCCACAAGTTTTAGTCCTTGACTAACTTTTCTCATTACTAATGTCTTATGTCTTATTTAACTGTCCTAAAGCAGGAACAGAAATGAACTTCAGACCATTGAAGTGAAGTCTTGAGACTTTCTGCCCGGTTAAGGGATATTTACATATTAGAATAAGCCCGGAGTTGTTGCTGGGCGATGGATCGCCTGCCACCCCTGCAGTCACGGGCTGGGGCCAATCAATGAGCTAATGAGGAGATCAGACAATCTCCAGCCGATGGAATCGATTAAAGGAAAAGAAACCAGTTCATCCTAAGGGATTCTGCATCAGTTACTCTCGTCTCGCATCCTGTCACTGATGACTTACTGATTCATTTGTTCTTATAGTTATCCATGACACAATTTGGGCTCCCTTAGAATTACTAATTATTTTAGAAAACTTTCTGGGTGAACTCTTTCTTCATATGGAGAGACTATTCCCTCTTTGGGCCATTAAAGTTCTTAAACTTTGTATTATATATCAGTTTGAAAATAGGATATGAAGAGTTTATTTAGAAATGTCAGGATTTTGTTTCTTTCTAAGGTCTTACAAAGAAGAATCATCACTTAAGAATGCTAATATAAAGATGAACTCACTAAAAAAAAAAAATCCTGATCAAGTTGAGTAAGCTCAAGTTCTTCTACTACAGCTCCCTGATTTCAATAAAGTCATTGATTCTCCCCTTGATGACTTGCTCATTGCCAAACCCTGAGTGTGTTCTGGAGTCAGACCATTGGGTGGGAGGATGACTCAGCCAGATGCATTTCCTCGACACCCCCACAGCACCCCAAGAGTCATGCAAAGAAGCAGCAACACAAGTTTTTTGGCAGATAACCTTACATTCTCATTGTTCTAGAAGGAAGATTGCAAAAGCAAATAATTATCTGACTTGAGCAGGTAAACACAGTAACTACTCAAAACACAAGAAGAGTATGATTGGGTCACCAATACCATAAAAAATGAGGACAAACAGTCCTCAAATGATAAGCAGGTAGAGTCTCTGAAAGGAAAAGGAAAAGATTTTTCCATTCTCTGTTTATAAAAGTAAACACTTCCATTAAAAAAAAAAATCAAAAAGTCAGAAAAGTCTAAAGAAGAAAATAAAGTTCATCAGTGACCCCGCACCTGGCAATAACATTCTGTGGACAGTATGTCTGTCCTTCCAGACTGTTTTCAATAAACACACTTTTTTTCATTTGTTTTTTAACAGTCTTACCACACAGGCACTGTCTTATCTGTGTCTTTCATTTCACAGTCTACTGTGAACAAGTCCTATCCTAAACCGGTTCTATAAATTGTTAGAAAATAAACTGTCCCTAACAGAGGTAAATATACTTTTCTTCAGGAAAAAACATTTAATAGAATTTACTTTTCTAGGTCTTCTCCACCAATGTTTAATTAATAAATAAACCCATAATTCCTGAAGAAACCTAAAAGCAAAATCCTAAAACTGAAAAGGACTTTAAAGGTGATTGAGCCCCAACTCCTCCTTTTCTAAGTGTGGCTAACCACCATTTAACCCCGTTTCATTCCTGGGTTGCTGGGAACACATTTCCCCCATTGTATATGTGTCTTAGTTCATTCTGGCTGCTATAAAAGACTAGGTAACTTATAAAGAATAGAAATTTATTTATCACAGTTCTGGAGGCTAGGAAGTTCAAGATCAAGGTGCAGATTTGGTGTCTGGGAAAGGCTTGCTGTCTGCTTCCAAGATGATGCCTTGTTGATGTGTCTTCACATGGTGGAAGGCAGAAGTGCAAAAGGCGGGGAGGGGTGAGCTCTCTCAAACCTCTTTTACAAGGTCACTAATTCCATTCGTGAGGGCTCTATCCTCATGACTTAATCATTAA
This sequence comes from Lemur catta, assembly GCF_020740605.2. Lineage (NCBI taxonomy): Eukaryota > Metazoa > Chordata > Mammalia > Primates > Lemuridae > Lemur > Lemur catta. The sequence continues at coordinate 47,585,479 of NC_059139.1, forward strand.
AGGCCCCACTTCTTAATACTATCACACTGGCAATTAAGTTTTAACACATGAATTTTGGTGGGACACTTTCAGACCATAGCAATATGCATTCATGCAACTGCTCCCCCTCAAGGAACTGGACAGAGGAGGGATGCCCATCTACCCCTGGCCAGGCCCCTCATGGTGGCATTCAGTCTAGCCTTGCTCCACCAAGACTGCTATGGCCAAAGTCAACAAAAGTCTTCATTTTGCCAGAGTCAGTAGACACACCCCTGTTCCTTCCTAATGATCTATGCTGAGTGATAGTACTATTTGCATTAACTTATTCATTCTGTTCAATAAATATGAAGTAGGTACTATCATTATCCCTGTTTTTCAGATTGAGAAACTGAGTCACAGAGGATAAGTAGTTTACCTTAGTTCACATAGCTAGTATATTAGAGAAGCCAGGATTTTCAACTCTGATCCAATTTCAAGGCTACACTATTAACCACGTGAGACTGCCTCTCCAATCTCTTGGCAGTAGTAGAACCCTATTGGTTCTACATCCAAAATGTATTTCAGATCCACCCAACTCTTTCCACTCCATGGGAACCACTCTGATCCAAGCTAGTGTCAAGTCTTGCCTAAATATGAAATAACCTAACTGGCTCCCCTTGCATTCCTCTAAGCCATTCTCTGTACTGTAGCCAAAATGATTTTTAAAGCATATAAATCAGATTACCCTCCCCCTCTAGTCCCCCTCCCTATACTTAAAACCCTTCACTGGGATTTCACTTTAAGTAGGATAAAATAAGGAATTTTTCCTATGGCCATAAAGGCCCAGAGGCTCCCATGCCTGCTTTACTCTTCTCCCTTTTTCTTTCTCATTAAGCTCTAAGCAACACTGGCCTTGTAAAAGAACATCACAGTCTCCTCCTTGCCTCAGGACCTTTGACCTTGCTGTTGTCTAGACCCTGGCCTGACCACCCCCTCAAGTTTTAGGACAAATATTCTTTCTTCAGGTCCTTTCTGATAACATTTCCCAAATCTCTCCTGTATCACACTCCGTGTTTTCTTCTGAGCACTTGCCACAAGCAGTAGTTACTTTGTTTATTTGTTTATTATCTGTTTTCAGACAGAAGTGGAAGGTCCTGGAAAGCCTTGTTCACTACTCTACCCCCAGCACCAAAGACACCTGTACTTGGCACAGGGTGTTGCTCAATGGGACAAAGTCAGAAGACCTGAGTTCTAGTCTGGGTTCTGCCATCAAAAACTCAGGTGACCCCAGCAAGTCACTTAATCTTGGGCAAGTCTTTATTTCCCATGTGTTAACTTGCACAGTGGGTTTTCTATCCCCAGTGCAACTGTGAAGGTCCTATGTTGTACGCACGGGGAAAGAGCTACAGGGGAAAAAGACAACTTTGCTATGCAAATGTCAGGTACTAGGACCTCCACAAGAGGAATGATTTCTTGGGAAAACTGGGAAAGAGTCAATATGTTAGTTTAATTTTTCTAAAACAGTACATTCATTATTCCCTTCATTGTGACATTCTAATGATTAGTTGTCATTATTTAACAACATTCTTTTTGTTAGTACGTAGAGCGTAAACTGTTCCTGAAGTTTCATAATTATGTAGACATACACCTGTTGTGGATTTTGAGAGGTAGGAAGCTAGTTACTCTAGTCAAGTTTTGGAGTTTTTTCCCCCAGTATGCTCAGTATTTTTTTTGAAAGATTAATAGCCAAATCCAGCCTGACCAAGAGTAAGACCCTGTCTCTACAAAAAAAGGTATAGTCCCAGCTACTCAGGAGGCTGAGGCAGGATGGCATGAGCCCAGGAGTTTGAAGTTGCTGTGAGCTATGATGACGCCACTGCACTCAGGCCTAGGTGACAAAGTGAGACCCTGTTTCAAATAAAAAAGGCCAAAGAATTACTTTTAAAGGTATCCAAGAAGTCATGCGACCAGTTCCTTGCAGAGTTACAATCAGCTGAACAGTGTCCGTAACTCTGTGTGTTACAAAAGCTATACACTTTCCCTGTAAGTTCAATATCTTTTAGGGGCAATTCTTCCCTAGGTATTGCAAAACTACAATGACTCATTCTTGCATCTCTGTTTGGCAAAGTCATTTCTAAGGACCATGTAACAAGCAAAGCAGCACTGAGGATTCTGCAGCAATGTGAATACACTAAACATACCCCCAAACAGCACCTTTGCCAATGCTCTGTCGCTCAGATCATGCTGCAAGTAAAACTCTCTCTGTTCAGTGAACTGGGATGCCCTTCATCCAAAGGGGCTTTATTTGAGGACCCTGTAGAACACATCACAATTGATAGTTTTCTCTCTAGGCAGTTTACTTCAGTTTACAAGTACAAATGTCACCACCTTCCTTAAATAAAGGACTACTTTATCTGCAAGATTTTGAGACTAAAGACCTAAATGAAAACACTAAATGAGCATAAAAACCACTCCCTCAACCACCTCTTTAGATTATAATTCTTCCAGCTAATAAGTTCACTGGAGCCTCTTATGTTTGGGGAGAAACAGGGAACCTATTTTAAGTTTCCGTGGGAAATGAGCAACCCACACCAGGATGTATTTACAAAGTGATGGTCCCTCAAGGTCCCTGGAAATCTGGGCTGTAGCAATGTAGCAAAAAAAGTACAGGATTCAGCCTGCTTTTTATGGTTATATCAACTATGAGATAGTGACTTGATTCTGGGCTTGAAATTCATCTGATCCACAGGGCGAACATTAAAAGCTGACCATGTGTGTACGTAGTATGGCTAAGGAGTCTTTAGCAGGAAGTCTAAAGGGCCAGAAATGATGAAAATGAATGAAAAGTTTTTGTTCTATAGCAATTCTGGCCCTTACCATGGAGTATAACATTAAGAGTTTTTTCTCCATAGAAAATTAAAAAAAGAAAAATAAGAAGGATGAATTTCAAAAATACCTATGCCCTCAAATTTTAGTTTGATGAAAACATCTTAAATGAAATGCTTGCCCTTTTTTAGATATAAAGATTACAAAAGGGGGTAATTAATGGATTAGAGCTTTGCTTCTCAAGCTTTATCAAACAGAGTTTTCATTCCGTCTTGGGTTCCCCTTTCCTTCTCTGCCCTTCTTACTTAGCTGGACACGACATAAGACCCAAACATATTTTATGTTTCTTGCTCAAAATGAAAAACGTGGGTTCAGAATATCTTGGCTCCTTTTTCTATAAAGTTGAAAAACTAAAGTGAAAAATACTTATGTCTATTTTTGAAAATATATATTTATCGCACTAGAGAGAAAATAACTTTCCCTACCCAAGGCTTACCTGGTATGATTTTTTTCCCCCCAGAAATTTCTGGAAGCATTTTTCTTGATATTATATGACTAACTCCATATTTTATACTGGTCAAAATTAATTCCTCAAAGGTTCTGTGGCTAGCTGAAGAGGTGTGGGTAACTGACTTCTTTAAAGTTTAAAGTAAAATCTCTGATGTGCATAGAAGCCACGTTACAGAGGCAGCATGGGAGTAAACAGATGTGAATCAAGGGTACTGACGTCAGAAATGGCTTGAGGCCAGGCCACACTCTTCATGAATGGATGAGACACCCTCAGTTTTACATCATCAGAAGAGCTTGTTTATTTTCTGGGTTCTGCCAATATGGTGGAGAGCTCAGCCAGAGACTTCGATGTGCTTCTGCACTTCCACTGAAGAACTCCAGCTTGGAAACTCTGGCATGACTTCACCATTTAACTAAAAATCTGTGTTTCTTGGTTTAAAATGTACATATTGACCTTAGATGTTGTATGTATACAGACACAATAAAATGAAGACCCAGAATTTCAAAATTAAGTTAAGGAGGTGGAAGAAATAAAAATCTGCTGTGCTTAGGGCAATTCTGCCATAATAGGAATTTAAAAAGCAGAGATCTCATCCTATGAAAAATCATCTAGAAATGCCTCCAGGAAGCTCTCCGGCTGGCAGCTCCTGCAAGGAGACACCCTTGCAATAGTTATAATTAAGATAACAGGTCTCAACATGTAGGCTTTATTTCAGGTTAATAAAAAAGTAAAATGATTATTTAGCTTACTAAATGTCTGTGCAAACTTATAAACTAACTATATTCAAAGTGAAAGTAAATTCCAGACTCTTCAAATTTTCCAACAGATTATGATGTTAAGACAGTGTGGTCTGATACCAGAATAGACAAGAGATCAGTTAGATGAAATTCAGGAACAGACCCGTAGGTAAGGATTGTATATATGGCTCTGGTAGACAGCCAGTTGCCTCCCAACATCCATCCTTTTTTCTTTCCTAAGAGAACCCCTATGTTGTTGGTGGTAGAAACATGTCTGTCTGAAAGACTTTTCCCCCAACTTCCATTGTAGAGGAGCAGCCAATGGGATATAATGTAGGCTATCTTGGAAAGTTTTTTTAAAAGAGCTTGATTCAGGCAGGAGGTATGCCATTTTGTTCTTTCTTCTCCCCTTCTTTCACTTTTTTGCCTGGAACTCCAACATGATGGCTAGAGTTGTAGCAGTCATCTTGGAACCATTGGGAACAGACCAATAGAATATCAGAGACCTCAGCCTCAAATCCTCAAGACACTGAACCACCAGCAGCAAGCACCCACTTTGAATTCTTGCTATATGAGAAAAATAAGTCCTTGGCCGGGCGCGGTGGCTCACGCCTGTAATCCTAGCTCTGGGAGGCCGAGGCGGGTGGATCGCTCGAGGTCAGGAGTTCGAGACCAGCCTGAGCAAGAGTGAGACCCCGTCTCTACCAAAAATAGAAAGAAATTATCTGGCCAACTAAAAATATATATACAAAAAAAAAAAAAAATTAGCCGGGCATGGTGGCTCATGCCTGTAGTCCCAGCTACTCGGGAGGCTGAGGCAGTAGGATGGCTTAAGCCCAGGAGTCTGAGGTTGCTGTGAGCTAGGCTGATGCCACGGCACTCACTCTAGCCTGGGCAACAAAGTGAGACTCTGTCTCAAAAAAAAAAAAAAAGAAAGAAAAATAAGTCCTTATATGTTTAAGCAACTTGCCCTTTGAAAGATGACCATAGGAAGAGGAAATGCTTAACAAATGCACACATACACACATCTAAGAGCAAAATTAAATTTAAACCAGATTAAAGTGGCTATTTGTACAACAGTACAAGCCTATATATAGCTAAGTGCAAAATTATGTGTCTCAAATGATGCTGAACTTCTCATCCATCTATACTTAGAGGCAGATGGAGGCTCTAGGTAAACATCTGAAGGAAAGCAGATGCCAAGATTTACCAAATTAACTCCAATGTTGGCAAAAACCGTGCAGTCTGCTCACCATGCTTCAGTTAAGCACTATTCAGCTTATGGCAAACCTCTGTGTATGGTTTCTAGTCACAGGCAGGGGATAGGCCACATAATGTCTTAAGGTCACCTTGCAGGTGAGCTGTCTTCTTGAGAGCTTATTATGTAACAGGGGACTCTGGAGCCAGCTTTCCAAGAAAAAGATATGAGTACCATGTACTAATACATATTAATGGATATCAACTTGAAACATGGTGAGTAGTTGGGAGCCATTCCCTGAATGTCCCCTCTTCCCTCCCCTTGCTACTTGACTCTATTCCTCTTGTCCCTGCCCCACACTCGACCCCCTCCATCTCACCCTCCTGTCTACCTTTGCATCATATAGGTTTGGAATTTAAAGCCAATGGTTCTGAATTTAAGTCCTAAGTCTGCCACTAAGAAGATGCCATTAATCTGGTTAGCCTTCTGACTGACTCCTCATCTGTGAAAGAGGAACAAGGGCACTGACTCGCACAGCTACTGTGATGACAAAATGAGCTAATGCACTCGGCACATTCTGGTGGGAAAAACAGACTAGCACAGGGTTGGATGATGATCAGGGGTCAGCAGCATCTAAAGCAGCTGAGGGCCGTTGACTGGCCAGGAGCAGTTATGCAAACAAAGCCTGGGCTTCGTTCTCAGTGTGCCACCCCCACTCCTGCACCTAGAAACCATCTCCAACAGGCAGCAGCCACTGATTTCCATTGGGCAGGCTGGTGGTGAAGCCACATCAAAGGCTTCCATGCTTCCTACAGTCAAGGGGGCATCAGACACAGGCACACTGTACTATTGTCTGTCTGTTTTTTGAGAGAGAGTCTCACTCTGTTGCCCAGGCTAGAGTGCCATGGCATCATCCTAGCTCACAGCAACCTCAAACTCCTGGGCTCAAGCGATCCCCCTGCCTCAGCCTTCCAACTAGCTGGGACTATAGGCACGTGCCACCATGCCTGGCTAATTTTTTCTATTTTTAATAGGGACGGGGTCCCCCTCTTGCTCAAGCTGGTCTCAAACTCCTGAGCTCAAGTGATCCTCCCACCTCGGTCTCCCAGAGTGCTGGAATTACAGGCGTGAGCCACCATGCTGGCCACATTGCACTTTTTTTACAACTCTTCTGTAGGTTTGAAAGTTTTCAAAATAAAAAATTGAATTTTTTTTTAAAGAGAGAATCATAGGGATAACAGGGAGACGCCAGGATTAAAACCCTTTCAAAGTTCCCATATTAGGATTCAGGCAACACAATTTTTGTAGCACAATTTTAAGTATCTTTTTAAGTCTAGTGTCATTGCTGTCTTCTTTTTATAATCTATACCTTCCAAGTATTATCTGGTTTACTTCTTTGTTATAAAAATAACTTTCCTTTTATTGTTCCATATTTATGAATTAGTTGATGATCATAAATTTTTTTTCTATTATGGTGGTAAAAGATACATAACATAAAATTTAGCAATTTCCCCATTTTTAAGCATACAGTTGAGTGGCACTAAGTATGTTCACATCGTTGTGCAAACATCACCAGCCTCCACCCATAGAACATCTTCATCTTTCCTGAGAGTCTGCACCCATTAAACACTAACTCCTCATTCTCCCCTGCATCTAGGCTCTCATTGTCCTCATTGTCCTTTCTGTCTCTATGAATTTGACTACTCTAGGATCTGTATAACAGGAACCACACAATATTTGTCTAATATTTGACTAGCTTATTTCACTTACTATGTCTTCAAGGTCCATCCATGTTGTAGTGAATGTCAAAATTCCCTTCCTTTTTAAGGCTGAATAATGTTCCATTGTATGCGTATACCACCTTTTGTGCATACATTCATCTGTCAGTGGACACTTGGGTTGCTTCCCCCCTTTTGGGTACTGTGAATAATGCTGCTGTGAACATGGGTGTGCAAATATCTGTTTGAATCCTTGCCTGCACTCCTTTTGAGTATATACCATGCACATACATACCTTATGTGTACCTTATATTCTTATATATCCTACTTCTACACCCCTTTAATTGGTTGCCCACCCACCCAGCAAATATTTGCTGTGTGCCTACCATATGCTAGGGCGGCCCTATCTGGGAAGGTACAACTAGAAATTATATTGCCTGGAGGAATACAGAGAGAAATAAATAGTGAGGTCTTAGGTGACTTGATAACATAATCCAAGAAATCCCAGTTATTTTGTTACATTTGAATTTTTTTTTAGTATACAGAGACAATTTTCCAGAAAAGACAAGTCACTAGCTAGCTAGCATTTTGAAATGTTTCTTTTATTTGGGGATTTTCTTGCCATGATGTTCATCTGAGTTCCTTCGCTCTCAGGATCTCTTCTCCAGTTCCACATCCCTTCCTTTCAGCCCCACAATCATTCTATTAATATTTTTCTCACGTTCTAGTCTTTGCACCTTAATTTGTGTCTACCTTACGTATCATTCCATTTCTCTCTCGATCCTCTGCCACTCCATCCCTCTGAACTCGCCAGCCTGAGAGCACAGCAGGATGGCTACTGGAAGGGCTACAGGAAGAGGGACCCCAGTGGGAGACGATGGCTGAGCAGAGCGAGCCTCTCCTTGTTCCACTGGAGTGGAGTGTGGGGGTGTGGAGAAAGGACACACAGTGCAAATACTCCAGATATGCTGCAGTGACGCAGAGGAACAGAAGGAAGAGAAAAAGGAAACATGGAGAGCACAGGAACTACGCTAGGTGGTGTTCTTCCTGGTGCTGGGCAGAACTCTCCATCCTCTGTCTTGGTTGAACGAGCTGCCCTGTTGTGGACTGTCTGGATCTTGTAGATAATGGGGAGAAACACCAGGGCTTTCAGCACTTTGGGAACAAGTCCAACCTACCCAAGAGCAGATGAGCTGAGTGGACAAGCTTGGGCACAGCCCAACGGGATGACCTCACCTTTTGCCCCTTAACTAGATTAGGAAACCCCCTAGAAAACCAACAGAGAGAGTGAAAAGGAATAAAAGAGCTAGAAGTACAGAGTATTCACGGGGAAGGAGTTAAGAATATGCACCCCAAAATATGCCGCTCTGGCATATTGACTATTTTGAGTTAAAGGACCTTGAAAAATTATAGGTACAAGATCACTCTGACCTTCATGCTGTTTCTTAAAAGCAGCAGATGAAATTCTTATGTGAAATGAGAAAGTATCATTCTTATCAAGGACAGAAAGTTGAGGCTGAGGGAAATTTGCACAAAATGTTACACTAATCTTTGTCTTCCTAGCCACTTCTCCACCCAGTTAACTACCCTAGCCCAAGCCCCTTTGCCCTGTCACATTTTCAAAATTTCCTCCTCTTTGTCCAATTCAATATATAAGCGTTCAATTCTAACTGCATCTCTGGGTCTTCGTTTCCTCATGAGGGCTCCCCTGTCATGTAAAACTTACATTATGTAAATTTGTATGTTCTTCTCCTATTGATGTTTCTCATGTCAATTTAATTCTCAGGCCCAACTGAAACACTGTAAGAGGGTAAAGGTGAAATTTTGCCTCCTCTACAATGGAGATGTATTTGAGATTGCAGGCTTGGATTTTACTGAGATTTTGAAGTTGGTTTAAGGCTGGAATTTCAATGCAGAGTGGGGGTTGGGGGAGGCTTGACTACAATTGGATAAAGATCACGACACAGCGGTTTAGGATTCCAGGTACTTTTTCATGCTCTAGCAACCACAGCTAAAAGCATTCGTGTCATAAAGTTGTTTTGCTTTTTGCTTTTTATAATAAAAATACTTTTGTGCAATTGTATTCATTGTACTCCTTTAAACACCATGTGTGAGCACAATTTTACATTTTTTTTAAAAAAATTAAAGAACCTGAGTCTCCTGGCTAAATCTAGACTTTAGCACAAAACTCTTGAGTTCTAGAGCTTGGGGAAGAGGGGAAAGCCAACAAGGCACAAGTTTTGTTTCCTATTATTTTGAAATTTCTGAATTCATCTTAATCCAACTATAAATAAGCTGAAACTTACCTTTGTGTCACCTTCAAAAATAACCCCAAGCTGATGATATAAGCAATAGAGAGAGAGGGAAGCAATCATCACAGTGACTGACGATAAGCTATAGATGGCTGTACTGGGACAGATACTGAGGATGCAGTTCTAGAACTCAGGCCCATAAAGAGAAACCATGTGAGAGAGGACTTTAGAATAACAGTCACTCAAAGTCAAATACTGATTGGACTGATGACAATTATTCTTCTGATGTTAGCCCTACAAGGATTGCAAAAGATGCCAACTTTTTGAGCCTCATTACCTGCAAGGAAGGCCTTCAACACACATGCTCGAGTTATTATTAATTCCTCAGTCAGGACATCAGAGCCAAATTGGAAGAGGACACAAAGGTGAGACTCAGTTTGTATGAAAGATGACAGAAATAGGTCCCAAATAGATTTGGAGAGAAATAGGACCCAAACAGATTTCTTGGATCCAGTAAGATGAAATTTAACTGAGATATATACAAAACTAACACTTAGGTCCAAACAATTAACTGCACTCTTTAATGGAGAAATGTGGTTAATGGAGAAATGTGGTTTAACAGGAGCATCTGTAGAGAATAGCTGAGTGTTTTGGCTGACTGCACGTTTGGTATGAGTCACAGTTTGTTTGGTATAAGGCTGCCAAAAGCAAAAAAAAGGCAGCAAAACAAAACCCAAAACAAAACCAACGCGGTCCTGGACAGCATGAGAACCACAGAGCTACAGAATGCTAAAGCTGAGGGGGATCTTAGAAAGCATCTTCCAGCAGTTTAGACCTTGGGACCAAGGAAGGGACCAGCCCACCTTGCTCTGCTCTGTCCTGAGCAGACACTCTTGACAAATGGGCTTGTCTGGTTACAACCCTCCACTGGGATAGGAAGCGATGAAAATTAAGCAACACAGTGAGAAGCTAGTGACCACAGGAGGGAAATGGGAAGGTTAAGGCTGCTGAAAAAGTAAAAATTCAAAGGAGGGATGAAAGCTGGCTCCTAACATTTAAAGGACTTATTATATTATAACACAAATTGCTGGGTCCCGTCTCCAGAAGTTCTCATTCAGCTGCTCTGAGTGGTCTCAGAATGTGCATTTCTAACAAGACCACACCTTGAGAACCACTGTTCTAAGTTACAAAATTATACTTTGTTCTTTAATACTCTGTAGTTCTAAGATTTTACTACAAATGGCCTGTTTCTCAGTAAGTCTAAATTAGGGAGAATTTATTGGTTTTGAAGTCTCATACATTTGTATTTAAGATTATATTCTTTCCGAAACTTCATATTGCTTAGCAGAAACCCAATCTTTACTTTCTGACCCTTAACACTTCCTATTAGTTTAGCTTCATAAAGCAGACTTCTGTTGCTGCTTCTGCTTCATTTTCTGGCATTATATAACAGACAATTTTCCTTTGGTCTTCTTCCACTTTTCCTGTATTTTTCTATTATATTCAGCAGATTAAGCTTCATAACATACGAAGCTGTGAGCTGCTTTTATCAAATGACATCTGGCTCCCCACGTCTTCTAAAATAGTAAATACTGATCCAATCCTTTTCCCAAAAGCCCACACTGAGCCCACCATTCCCACGGACCAATTAGGACTGAAACAGCTGCATTCAATTCCTGATTAATTTTATTTTCTATTACATACTTGAAGTTTCAGTCTTTGGATCCCACTAGGAAAATTACCAGCATATGGGAATGCATATAAATGACATGTAAAGCAATGCAAATTAATACAAAACATATATCTATAAATTTCTTGGGAAAAGTCTATAAGCTGCAATGTTGATGTTATCCGCTTTGCTTCACTACACACTGGCAAGCAGTGACTAGATCCTTTTATTACAGTTATTTTCATACAGCACCCAGCACCTGACTCTTGTTGACATGCTAAGTGGAAAGTGCCCATGCCTGTGGTCAGGCAAATGGGATTCTGGCCTTAACTTTGCCACTCTTTGGCTCCATGGCCTTGGATAGATTCTTGAAATTCTCTGGGTCTTAGATTCTACAACTGGAAGTGATAGAAATGGCATCATCATAATGAAACCACCAGTACTAAGGCTTACTGAGTACTCGCTATGTGCCAGGCATAATGCACACATGATGCACACATTGTGCATGCACGATGTACACATGCAATCCTCACAACATCCCACAAGGTGGTGCTATAGAGCATGTACCCGTGAGGTGTGGTACCCTTTCAGAGACCAGGAAACCAAGGTAGAAAGGTCAGGAGGCTTGTGCCAGGTCTTAAGCAAGGGAGCCACAGAGCCAGAACCAGGGGCTCACAGTCTCAGTACAGGGGCTTGCTCTTAGCCACACTGCAGCTCTGTTGCGTGATCACCATCTATGTTTCTCCTAAACATTATATTTGAATGATCTATGAAGTGAATCATGCACAGTCATATATGCTTTAAAATATTGTTTCTGTAAGATGTTGACAGTTTATGTTATATGAGTTTGATATCAAAATACCATCACAATCACATTGTTTTCTACCTAATAACCCAAAGGGGAGTGGGGTTCTACTTCTCTTCCAACTTGCTCCATCCCAGTCATATTTAAATATGGCTAAAGCTCCCTCATCTTAAAACAGCCATCCCTGTATCCTATCTCCCACTCTGAGAGCAGCTTCCAGTCCTCAGCTACCATCCCCTTCCCCTCCCATGCACCCCAGGCTTCAAACCCCACCGTAATACAGATGACGACCAGCTTTGGAGAGTCAGCCAGGGCTTTGCTCTAGACAGCCACTTGGGAAGCATTTCCACTTGGAGCCTTGAAAGCTGCCCAGACTCAACAAAAGCAAACTTGTCTTTCCTCCTGAAACCTGCTCCTCCTCCAATGTTCCCTGTCTGTAAATAGCAGCACCCAAACTTGGAGTCACGCTGCACTCTCACACCCTACACAAAGCTAGTCTCCAAGTCGCTTCAGAGTCAGCCTTGAATCTACCCATGTGTCATCCCTACTGCCACTACCACAGCCTCAACTGCCAGGCCTCTAGTACCCTCCGAACCAGCCCGTCTGCCTTAGGGCTCCTCAAATCCATTCTCCACACAGCAGCTGGAGTTTTGTTTCATTTTGAATCCACATCTCATCTGATTACTTTCGGGTGTGAAACTGGCCTGAAGATCCACTCCACACAATGGCCCCATGGCCTGGCATCACCTCCCCTGGGTACCTGCTGAGGTCTTTGGTGCCACTCTCCACTCTCCCTTCAGCTCATACTGGACCTGTCCTTTCTGCCAACCCTTCCAGCTCAGCTCTCCTCCGGTCTCAGCACACTCTATTTCCTGGGATTGTAATCCTCCCCTTTCCTACCCCCTGCTCCTTGGGCCCACCTTCAACCTCCCCAAGAAGACCTCTGGCCTCCAGCCCAGATGTGCTGAGCTGTAGCAGACCTGTGCCTCACAGCAGCCAGTGCTCAACCCACGTGGATTGATGAGTTCACTTTTCAACCTTGCATTGCTCAACTGTACTATCTTACTGCTTTCTTCCTGCCTCCTACCCTGAGAAGGAAATCCTCCGAAGCTGTTTCAGTTTTACTGCTCGTATATGGTGCTATGATAAGCCCCAGGTCACCAGGTCATGCTCCTAACACCAGTGGCTCCTCAAAGGCAAGGCAGGAACAGCACTGTCAGGTACAGACTCTACCTGCCCCTCTCCCATCCTTCCTGCCTGGAAAATGAGTTCAGTTTGGTAAGTACCTATAGTTACGACCTGCTTATCCTGAAGGTACTTAACCCGGTGCCATCAAGTGCCAACCCTGACTTATTGCCCAATTGTGCCATTCTCCTGCACCTATCTCTGTGCAGGAGATGTGACTTTTAGCCACGTTACCATAAACTCTGCCCCCCACCCAAGGAAAGAGTACAAACCTTTGCTCCCTACCCCACCAAGGAAACTCTCGTTTTAATGTTGAGGGGGTGGGGAGGAATTCAGTGCCACTCAACCAGATTCTTTGGCTATTATTTCTCTCCTGATACAAGTAAGAGATAATTCAACAACGTCTTAACTGGTCATTTCTTCCACAGAATTGATCCTTGGAAAATACAACACAGGAACTGCTCTCTGTAATGATTCAATTTTAAAGATTTTTGCTTCCTCAAGACACTATCAACAAAAGCTGTCCAAACAGACTGTTAGTTTCTAGAATGTCTTACGCTGATAGATGGTTTAATAACGGGCATATTTTATGCAAGTAAGATTAAAAAGGGTGACTTCTACATCTACCGAACCACACGAGACACTTAAATGAATTGATACTATCCCCAACTCCATCAATCTTCTGGTTTGTTGCTCTTCAACTTTAAAGACAAGGAAAAGGAATTTAAAAAGTGCCCAGGGGCTAAGTTGCCCAGCAAGTGGACAACACAGACACTTCCCGGGCTACATGACTCCGAAAACCTCCCCATCCCCGTAAAGCTTAGCTCTTAAATTTACAAAACACTACCCCTGGCACCATTTGCCTAAAGACGATGAACGGACTCCCGAGTCCAGATCTCTTGGCTCGGATCCCCGAGGCTCCCAGCCGGCTGGGGGAGGTGCGGCCCCCTCGCAGGGGAACCATCCCGGCCCACTCTGCTACACAAAAACTTGACCTTAACAAGCGCTGAATCTTGTCAATGAGAAGGGCGCGGCCTGGGAGGGGCGGCCGGCACTTTCTGATCCCCAAAGAACTACTGAAACCCCCTCCCAATCGCCCTAAGAAGCCACAGGAGCAGCCCCCCGTCTCGTCCCCTCGTCCCTCTCCCGAAGCCCAGGGACGGGGGCTCTGGCAGCGTCGCCCGGCCCGGAGGGACCGGGGATGCAGGAAAGCTGCGGGTAGCCCCGAAAGGCGGGCCCCGGGGTCCCCGGGCGCCCCTCACCAGTGCGGGCGGATCTGGGGGGCGCTCGGGCCCGAAGGGCCAAGACAGCGGGGTCGTCCTCCCCGCGGTAACGGCGCCTTCGGGAGCCGCGTCCTCACCGCTCGGACAGAGTCCCGGGAAGCCCCGGTGCAGACGCGCCCGCGACTCCGGCCGCGCCGCGCGGTTCTGCCGGCGCCTGGGCCGCGCCCGCATCGCCCGGGATACGCGCGGCGCCCTCAGCCCGCCGCCCTCTGCCCGGGGTGGCCCCGGCGAACTTTGCTGCGGCTGCGGCCGGGAGCCCCGAAGTTGCGGCGCCCGCTGGGCGCACACGGGCGCTGCCCGCCCGGCCTGCGACTCTGTGTCCGCCCACCGGGTCACCTGCTGGCGACCGGTGCGGAGGCGGCCAGGGCTCAGCCTAGGATCCCCCGTCCCCACCCCCGTCCCCGAGAGGGACGCAGCGCCGAAGTTTTCTCCGGCGGGAAAGTGAAAGTCCCGAGGAGGAGAGGGTCGGGGCGCCCCCGCCACCCTGCAGCTGAGACAGGGGACCCGCGCCGGTCACCGCTGGACACCCCCAACCCTGGGCGTTCCTCGCTTGCCAGCGTGGCCAAGTCGACTTACGAAAGGGAGCGGGGCGGCCCCGAACGCGGGGTCCCGCGGCTGCAGAGGTCACCCCGGCGGGGGCTGCGGGCTGCGCTCCGGCCTCCCAGCCCCTCGGCGGCGGCGGCGACTCGCTCCCGCCCTTCTCCTCCGTCGCCCTGCTAGGCAGTTGCTCTCCCTCGGCCCGGGGTGGGACAGCGCCGAGCGGCCCCCGTGACGTGTGGAGAAAGGAGGAGCGCCGCCGCCGCCGCGTTCCCGCAGAGGGAGCTCCCCGCCCTGCACTCCCGGGTCCCCGCGCGGTGCTTGGGACAAAGTTCCGAGGCGCGCAGGGCGCGCTCCGCTCCCGCCGGCGCTCACCCCCCCGAACCGATGCCCGTGACTCTCCGCCACTGCCCCGAGTGTCATCCAGGTTCGGTGCCCTCTCACATTAAACAGACAAGAAATCTGAAGTCGAGAGAGCTAAGTGACTTGCCCAAAGTCGCTAAGAGATCGGTGACAAAGCAGACTCACATCTGCGACTCCTTGCTCCCCTCAAACGCCGGGCTCTGCGAGGCTCGGGCCCTGCGGCACCCGCCCAGCCGAGGCGGAAGGCACGCTCCCTCTCACGGGAGAGACGAGCAGTGCCCTGCGCAGCCTGGAGAAGTATTAGCAGCAGCGTGGGAAGGTGGAGCTTTTTGCCCAATAAATAGGGTACAAAGTGGTTTCTAAATCAGTGCCTACATGCCAAATAGCCTTCCTGTTTACCTTCAAGAGGGGGGCAGGTGGCAGGAGGCGCCGACGCGTTATCTGGCCCAATCTGGATCACCAAATAATTGCATGAAAGAAAGCACACACCTGCTTAATCAATTGAGTAATATCTAAAACTCGGCCTTTCTAGAGAGTTCTTGTGAATATGCTAACTTTGTAACGTGGATGAGCTACGCTGTGCTTACCTACCATTCACGCACTTCAAAGAGTCTTCGTCAGGGCTCCGAGTCCTTCTGGAGGCCAGGGGTTCACAGGACCTGCCTTACCAGGCAGGGAGTGGCACTGGGCAAATCAATCCTCCTTGGTTTGTACCTTACTCCCTTCCGTCAATCCACGTTGACTGAGCGCCTGCAATAGGTATGGCTGGTCCGGTGGCCAACCGGCTAGGATCTAGGACCCAGCGAATCCCAAAGACGGAGTGTGCATGGGACCCCACATCCTTTACTCCCAGAACTTGGAGTTTGCACACATCAGTAGAGAGCCTCTGAGCCTACCTACCCTGCCAAATGTTTTACTTCCATTTTACAGACTTAACTTTCAAGCAAATGACCAACTTTGCCTTTATCTCCTCCCCAGTGGGACCTCTGGAAGAGTTACTAAAGTTCACATAATTTACCCTTCCCAGGTCTCCTACGCTTGCACATGATGATGATGATGATAAAAACTAAGGCTTCTGTTTATCTACCGAGGACACTGTTCTAAGCAATTCATGCAGATTAACTCTTTCGATCTTTACAACCTATGAGGGAGCTGCTATTTTTATTCTCATTTTACAGATGAGGAGAGGGAGGCAAGTGAGGTGAAATAACTTGCCAGTAAGTAGCCAGAACTCAGACCCAAGTGATCTGCCTGGTGTCCATGCTCTTAACCACTGGGGAAGCTGAGTCCTCCAGGACTGGAATTCATGCGCCCCAGCTCACACCACAGGAACTTCCAGTTATCTCAGACAAGGCACACACACACTCTCACACTTAACTTCCTCCCGAAGAGGTCAATTTTACTATTTTGAATATAACGTAAACTGGATATCATTCACTCACTTGTTCCCCCATCTCCAACTCCCAAATTAACCATTTTGTCTTAAACTGTTTCTGCGAAGAGACTTTAAAAACACCTTCAATATAAAGTTTGTAAACTTTGTTTTGGATTTATGCTCAGACCATACCCAGCTCTTTCCCTCTCCTGTCTATTCACTGCCTTCAGTCACTCCCTTCCTTCCCTTAAAACATTGCCCCAAGCAGCCCCTCGGGTTTCTGAAAGTGGGTTGCTCACAGTGGGATAGTGGCCCCCAGAAGGGTGTCTGCCACACTCCAAGCCTGCTCACTGTGCTCAGCATTCCTGTATTAGTCTCCTAGGACTGCCTGATAAACTACCACAAACCGGGTGACTTAAAACAGTAGAAACTTATTTCCTCACAGTTCTGGATGCTAGAGCTAGAAATCAAGGTGTTGGCAGGGCCGTGACCCCTCTGAAGGCTCTAGTGGAGAACCCTTCTCTGCCTCTTCCTAGCTTCTGGTAGTTGCCAGCAATCCTTGGCGTTCCTTGGCTTGCAGCTGCGTCACTCCCGTCTTTCTGCCTCTGTCCGTCCATCTCTGGCCTTTTCCTGTGTCTCCTCTGTGTCCAGATTCCCCCCTCTTTATGGCACCAGTATGGCTTCATTTTTAACTTGATTACTCTGCAAACACCCTATTAACAAATAAGGTCACATTCACAGATTCCAGGTAGGCATGAATTTTCAGGGAATGCTATTTATCCCAATACAATCACTAAAAGTCACTGTTAATGAAAATATATTGCCTGAGCTGAGGATGCAAAGAGGTGTAAATCACAGCCCTGCCCTCAAAGAAACTCTAGTTACAGAGGTAGGCCTTGCACTCAGAACATAAATAAGACAGGAGATGCTAAGAGCCAACTAACTAGGGCCAAATGACAAACCATGGGCCAAATGGCAGCTGTACTCAAGGAATTCGGCCAAGGAAGAACAGTCACTGAGGATACCACAAGAGGTGGGGGTGATCCTACTTTTCTTGAAGGAATAGTAGGAAAAGCAGTGATAAGTGAAGAGGGCTTATCAAAAGCACAGTTCCAAGGGGGAGGGTGTGCTTGGCAGAATCTTACTTCTGAAGTTTCATGCAGAACTGAAAGACCAAAAGAGTGTAAATACCTACCATACTTAATATTGGAACATGGTGAATTACTTTTACTGCACTAATAGTATGCTGTAATGCCATAGCAATTAGCATGCTTTAAAGTGCTCTCTCCTATCAGTAATTTCATTTCATTTTTATGACAACCTGAGTGTCATCAGAGAAAGGAATCTTATCACCAGGGATCATAAGGCTCAAAGGAGTCAAATAACGTGCCCAGATCAAACAGTAAGTCATTTATAGAGTTGGTATGAAACATATTGGTCTGCATATTCTTCATTCAGGAATTTCCCCACCAAATATTGCCTACTGGGTCAGCCTTCTAATACTGATTGAATTATTCTTGGTGCAAGGAAGACATTTAAAGAAAAGACCAATCCTGCAAGAAATGGAAAGCCTCCTTAAAAGCTATTGAGTCTCAAACTGGAATTATGATAAACTCTCCCCAGATATCTGAACTGATTTCACTAAACCTCCTGAGAATTTTCAAGTGTATTGAAGAGTCTCCTTTTGGCTTTCAGAAATTTAATAGGATCCAGTGGCCTTCTGCAGAACTCAGCTAATTATATTTAAAAAATAGGGGTTGAATGGAACTTTGAAGGCACTCAGAGACACTGGTAAGAAGTTGAGGGGAAGTTCAGTAAAAAAGACAAGAAATTACATCACAGGATGGTATGCCAGCAGAAATTGATAATTGAAGCTCAGTGTGTGATCTCACCAATGTAGAGTTACACACAGACAACAAATCTTGCTTGGCATGTTTTGAAGACTTTCTGGTAAGAATCTGCAACTATAACTAGCAGCTGAAAGCAAGCAGGAAGTCTAGCCTTGGGCTGAGTATCTGCTGATTTGGTGTGTTTCCTTGGATTTTCCTTTACTTAGCAAGCAGGTAATTTGCTGGATCCTCTGCTAGATGTCTTTAAAGGTATTAATATATTTAAGCTTTGAATGCTTTTGAGTCTAGTGTGATTCACTGAGTTCTTGCTTGTGCAAAGTGCTACACTGGTTGCTATGGGAGAATACAAAAATATAAAAGACAGTTCCTGACCATAAGAAAATCCCATCTATTTTAGGACACATGAGACATATAGAATAAAAATTATATAAATGTGGTTACAGAGGGATTTGTAAGCAGTTTCTTATCACTCAGTTCTCTGTTCAGATGCAATGTCTTGAAACCAGGTCCTTCTTGGATACCCTTTTTAAAACAATGGCCTGCCTCACCTCCTGTCACCTTTTGGCCTTTATCCTGCTCTATGGCCTCTCTGACACCACTATCTAAAATTAAATTGTTTCCTTGTTTACTCTGCTCTTAGACATAACATCCATGAGGGCATGAACTTTGTTTTGTGCTCTTCTATATTCCTAGCACCTAAAACAATGTTAGGCATATTAGGTGCTCATTAAATATTTGTTAAATAAATGAGTAAAATACATAAAAATCAACTTAAAATGGATTCGATAACTTGGATTAATGGAATGTCTCCCACATTTTGCTGATAAGACTTACCTAGGCACTTGTCAGAAAAATTTGCTGAAGATTCTGATTTAGTAAGCCTGGAGTGGGGCCCAGTAATCTACATTTTTAGGAAGCATCCTGGGTGATTCTTTTAATGAAACAGTCTGGGAAACATGGAATTAATGCAGTGATTGAGGGAGGGTGGGAGAGAAAAGTGAAGTAATAAGAGCAAGTTGCAGCGTCAATGGCTCCTCATTGGAATCATCTGGGGGAGATTAAAAAAAAATACTGACACCTTGACCCTACTCCAGACCAGTGAAATTAGAATTGCTTGGGGAGGGGCCCACAGTGAACAGAATATTAAAGCTCATCAGGTGATTCTACTCTGCAGCCAAGGCATAAAACCCCCTGAAGTCTGCAGAAAAATTTTGTAAGTACTCTGAATATATTGCTATTAGGTCATTAAATATGAAATGTCTGATTTCAAATCAAAAGTTTAGTTTATTATATCTCAAACAAGAAGCAGTACAATTAATCAGAGGATGCACCTAAACTATCGGCACAAATTTGCCGTCTTATCGGTAGCTTGTTTATGCCAGCAGTGGAGAAGCCTGGAGAGTGAGGGGCAATGAAGTTGCAAAAGGCATTTTCCACAGCTTGTTGAGAATTGACTATTTTTCCTTGCAGAAGTGGTCCAAAAAGAAGTAGTAGTCAGTTGGTGCAAGGTCTGGTGAATACGGTCGCTGACAGAGAGTTTCCAAGTCCAGCTTTGGTAGTGTGAGCAGCGTTGTTTGTACAACATGTGGTCCAGCAGAGTCTGGCCTGTCTCTATTGACCAATCTTGGCTGCTTAATCAGAAGAATCCTCATCATTTCATCCAACTGGTTGCAGTAGACATCTGCTGTAATTGATTGACCAGAATTTCATGAAGCTGTAGTGGATAATACCAGCACTGGACCATCAAATGGACACCATTAGCTTTTTTTGATGAATGTTCAGTTTTGGACTGTGTTTCTACACTTCATCTTTATCCAAGCATTGTGCCCAATGCTTGCGATTGTCAAAAAGAATCCATTTTTCATCACACATAACAATATGGTGTAGAAATGGTTCATCTTTATGTTGTGACAGCAAAGAAAGGCAAGCTTGCAGAGGATTTCTCTTCTGATGCTCGTTTAATTCATGCAGCACCCATTTATCCAGGTTCTTTACCTTGCCGATTTATTTCAAATGGTCCAATATTGTTGGAATAGTAATGTCAAACCTTGCTGTTAATTCATGCATAGGTTGAGATGGATTCGCTTCTACTACAGCTTTCAGCTCATCATTATCCACCATGGTCTCATGTCACCCACATGGCTCATTTTCAAGATTAAAATCACCAGAATGCAACTTCTCAAACCATCAACATACTATGTGTTCATTAGCCACATCCTTCCCAAACACTTAATTGATATTTCAAGCTGTCTGCACAGCACTGGTTCCACGACGAACTCATATTTGAAAATCACATGAATTTTTGACTTATCCATGGTTTCACAAAAATTGCTCTAAAAATTTTTTTGAAAGATAATCACAAGACAAACCGTGAGTTTGAAAGAATGAGCATGTACCTGCACAATAAAAATAAAATGAGAAGTGTATTGGGTATAAGTGTACAGTGTTGTTAACCAGAGGTTTAGAGAGAAAGAGGGGAGCCTGGGAAACATAATCCTCATAATAACAAAGCAATCATTTATTGAGCAGTCACTATGTGCCAGCAGCCACTGGGATGCCTGGGATGCCTACTATGCACAGATTACCTCATTTAATCCCCCCAAAAATCTTAGGAGGGAGGCACATTTGTAGCCCTATTTACACAGAATGAAAACCCGGAGAGGACTATGAGGTTCCATAACTAGGGAGTGGTGGCATGAGCCTGTGCTCATACCCCCACCCTAGACTGGTTCCTCAACCAAAGACAGGTCTGAAGAGACTGTCAACAAGGAGGTCACTTCCAGTCAGTTTTAAATTGTTTGCTGTGCTATAACTCCTTCTCTTTATCAACAAGTCTTCAGTAAAGCCCGTTCCACAATAGCTGGAGTGAGTGGTGCTATAGAGGAACCAGGTGGGGTGAGGTTCGCAAGAAGCTGGTGGTGACAGTACCAGTGGCTGAGAACAATGCCCAGGGACCAAGCTGCCCAGTAGGCTGATGAAGAGTTTCATAAAAAAGCAGCTATACTGTGAGAATATAAGTCCCTCCTTGGGAAAATGTAGAGAAATAGGGGTGGCGGTGCCAAAAGTGGGTGCTAGTGGACTTTGCCCTGTATATAGACTGAGGGGTGCAAGCCATTCCACAGGGCTTCTAAAGGAAAAGAAAGTCCATGATTCTAGTGGGCTGGGGGCTCTCTGGACTTGCACAACTACATATAAAGTCATTCGTGGCACAGATCTGGGCTCTGCCAAATTTGACTGTCTATTCTTTCTTTTATTTACCCTGGATATCTTTTTTTTTTTTTTGGCTAAGAACCA
This sequence comes from Lemur catta, assembly GCF_020740605.2. Taxonomy (NCBI): domain Eukaryota; kingdom Metazoa; phylum Chordata; class Mammalia; order Primates; family Lemuridae; genus Lemur; species Lemur catta. The sequence goes on from NC_059139.1 coordinate 47,607,040, forward strand.
ACATTTTTTAAACCTTTTCATTTCCATCACCAGCATTATTTCTTTTGGGGCCATTTTTTACACAGAGAGATATAGTTTTGGTTTTGCTCTGTTTAATCATTTCCTGACAGTTACTGTGTAGGCAATAAGGAACAGAGAACAAAAAAGCTGTGCTGAGACAAAGATGTGGGGTGACTGGTGAGGTTCACCCACCAGCAAGGCAACTCGCTTTACCACTTCCTTGCCTCCAGCTTTGAAGGACAAGCACAACTTCATATCTCAGCCAAACTGCCATACGTCATGGAACTTTAAGATGTCCTGTGAACAGCTAAAAACATAAATGTTAACTGCTTTTAACTTTTAGAAGTACCAGTATTTGACATTACAGATTCAAATGTTTGCATTTACTTCTCCTACTTTAAAGCCTAAAAAGCAAAGTAGCCTAAATGAAAGAATATGAACTTAAAAGTTTTCCAAGGAATTTAGAAGTTAACCACAAAGCCTGGACTAGGGCTGAAATTAAGTTTGAGGCAAGTTTATTCAACATGGTCTCAAATTCTGTACCTCTTATTTAGGTGGTAAAAGAATTAGGGACATGAGAACATTATGATCAAGTTTAAGCAGAAATGAACCACGTATCTTGGCTTTTACATGTTTAAGAAAGATATATCCCTGGTTTCCTTCTGTAAAATAGGCTTCAACAAACATGAGATGAGAAAAAATAGGAGAGGGAGTCCAAAGAAACACACACAGAGGTTATGTGCTGTTAGCCTTCAATAGCAACAGAAATCCCAAAGGGACTTAAAGTTCAGGTCCTATGAGCACAGGTATTCATTTAAAAGCAACAGGATAGTTTCCAGTGCAAATTGAGTTTGAGAAATATCTCAAAATGAATAAGCTTTCAAAGATTATTTTTTCACCTGAAACTCCCTAGATTGAAAAAGAGAAAGCCTCTAGAAAAGATAACAATGTGTTCATATTAGAACTTGTCAGTTGGACTTCTGCATTCCATTTTCTACCGAGTATTTCTGTCTGCCCTGACTGCCTGTCATTCACCAAAGTGAGCAAACACTGACTCTCCCAGTGTGTGTAGATGGAAGTAGCTAATAGGGCCACCATTACTCAGAATGATGCCGACACTGTTTTAATCATTTAACATATATCTTGAGGCAAACATTTTTGGTTGAGCAAGAGAAAAATACATGGTTCCTAATAGCATGAGCTCTGATGCCGGATTAACAGGTTTGAATCTTTGCTCTATCACTTGGTAGCTGCATCACTTTGCGCCAAGCTACTTAATCCTGCACTTCAGTTTCCTCATCTGTAAAATGTGGGTAATACTAATTTCCTACCTTATAAGGTATGGTGAGGGTTAAATGAGTCAATACATCAAAAGTGCTTAGGACAATGACTAGTATATATTAAGTGCTCAATAAATATTAGCTCCTACCCCAACCCCTTCTACCACCACCCACAGACATTTTTTTTTTTTGCTTGTTTGTTTTTCTACTGGAAGAGTCTGAAATTTGCACAGCTGACTACTCTTCTGCACATACGCATGTACTTCTCTCAGCCAAAGTGACGCCACTTCCCTGGCTAGTGACTGATTGAGGAATGGCAAGTGGTACAATTCTGGCCAATGAGTTTCCTGGGGTTGGGGATGCTCAGGGAAGGTTTCTTTCCAAAACAAGTGTATTGGAAGAAAATGTCTAATGTCTTCTCCTAATGATGCTCTTTCTACATGTATACCTACCTGTAACAGCAGAGCCATCTTGGCACTGTGAAATGAGCTGGAATATGAAAATAATGGCATTGTTAAATTGAAAAATTAACCAACACTGAAGTTTCTACTTGTGGATATTTTAAATGAAATAATAAATTTTCCTTATTGCTTAAGCCATTTTGAGTAGGGTTTTCTGTTATTGTACCCCAAAACTCAAACTGATTGATATTGCTTGAGCATGTACTATGTTCAAGATATTTTATAGGAAATACAAAGTGTAAAACCGTGCCTGATCTCAACAAGTTTTTCAGATACTTGGGGGAGATAAGCCATGAAAAGAAGACTACAAATGCCAGGCAATAAATATTAAGTGCTTGGATTGAAGTGGTCTGAGAAAGCTACACAGGAGATCGTATGTGAGGAGAGGCCTCAAAGAATAAGGAAAACATAAATGGGCAGCGGCAAGAGGGAATATTCTAGGTAGGGGAAATAGTTAAACAAATGTAGGGAGGAGTTAGGGATTTTATTAGTTTGCTAGGGTTGCCATAACAAAATACCACAAACTGAGTGGCTTAAAACAATAGTTTATTTCTCACAGTTCTGGAGGCATGAAGTCCAAGATCAAAGTGTCCACATGGTTGATTTCATTCTGATGCCTCTCTACTTAATTTGTAGATGGCTGCCCTTTTGCCATGCCTCACATGGTCTTTTATCTGCATGCATGCATCCCTGGCATCCTTTTGGGTGTCCAGATTTCCTCTTCATATAAGGATACCAATCAGAAGATTAGAGCCCATCCTAACAGCCTTATTTTAACTTAACCACCTCTTGATAAGCCCTATCTCCAAATACAGTCACAGTCTGAGATACTAGGGGTTAGGACTTCAACATGAATTTTAGGAGGTCACAATTGAGCCCACAACAGGGATGAAAAAGTTGTTTAAGAGTGACTCAAAGGTAAGGCTTATCAAATATTTATGTTGGAAACATTCTAAATCTTCTCTTACAGCTATTTTAAAATATGTAATAAATTATTGTTAACTACAAAAAAAAAAAAAAAAAAAGGAGTAACTCAAAGGTTAGAGATCACTAGGACATGAAGTTGGAGAGTGATGTTAGGACCAGACAGGTGATCTTGAGTACGGGGCCTATATTTTACTCTTGCAGCAGCGGTAAAGCAACATAGATATTTAAGAAGAATAATTTGACAGTAGTGTTCCATAGGTGTTTAATAAGGGAAAGAGTTGGAATAAGAGAGATGGGTTAGGATTGCTGTTACGTATAGTCTAGACTGGCACTGATAAGAACTGAACTCAAGAGAGGAAGTTGAAGGAATTGAATGAAAGAGAAACTGAGAAGAAAAGGACAAGCTATATGTCTTAGTCTGTTTTCTGTTGCTATGATTCAATACATGAGACTGGGTAATTTTTTATTTTTTTTATTTTTTAGAGACAGGGTCTCATTCTGTCACCCAGGCTAGAGTGCAGTGGTCTGATCATAGCTCACTACAACCTCAAATTCCTGGTCTAAGCAATCCTCCCTCCTCAGCTTCCCAAAGTGCTGGGATTACTGGGATTACTTCCCAAAGTGCATGAGCCACTGCACCCGTGGGTAATTTATAAAGAAAAGACATTTAGTTCTTATAGTTCTAGAGCCTGGGAAGTCCAATGTTGAGGGGCTGCATCTGGTGAGGGCCTTGTTATTGGAGAGGACTCTCTGCAGAGTCCTGAGGCAGAGGCAGTGCAGGGACTCACCAGAGAGAGCCAACCTGGCTTTTTAGAATAGACCCACTCTTGTAATAACCAAAACATGCCAATGATAACCCATTAAATGTATTAACCCATTAATACATTAACCATGGATAAATTAAAGCCTCAACCTCTTAAAGCCTCCATCTCCCAATACTGCTACATTGGGGATTAAGTTTCAACATGAGTTAAAGAGGCGACAAGCAACCAAACCAGAGCAATGTATGCTTTCACATTTCCAACCATCAAGCCACTACAAGCTTGTGCCACAGTAATTCAGCTTTTAAAAAGAAGTATTATTACATCATAGTAGGGCTGTGAAGCCTACAACATAGGAGTTCCAGCTTTCTAACATTTAGGACTACCTGTCGGAATAGGAATTGTTGGGTATGGAGTATCCCAGAGACGATCAATAAGTCAGTTTTATAGAAAGGATAAAAATATCAGGTACAGACTGAATTAGGAAATATTCTTCAGCTATGGTTTAGGGTCAGAAGCTTAAAGGTATCATTTAGAACCCAGAATAGACAAAACATCTAGCTAACACCCCAAATTGCCCAGTCTTCTCACTGGGATAATCTAGGGTAAGGTAGTGCTCTCCATTCCTGGTTGGAACAGGCTCTTTTGTTGTCCAGTGTGGGCAATGCTCAGCACGCCTCAAGGCAATGGGTGTTATTACAGTCACCAGTTAGCATATAGGTTGGAACATTAAGAATTTGAACACTAAAATGAAAACTTAGAATTGGAAGATCTTGTACTATAAACTTAGAATTTGTGACTTTTGTACATTGTCATCACTAAACAAAATACCTGTTTTTAAAATTTTTCTTTAAAAATGTGTTTAATTACAAAAGAAATATGTGCTTAATTGTTTTTAAGTTGAAAGTAAACTGAAAAAGTACACTTTCATGCTCCTCAGTCCAGCTCCCTTAGGGACAGGCACTGTGAACAGTTGTATCTACAGCGTTCTAGACCTCTTACTAAACATACTCCACCCCCAGTCCACACATATATAAATACACATTTTCATAGCTATACATATAAAAGTATATATTACATAATACATATTTATATGTATATGTTATGTACAATTATATTAATATATGTATATAATACATGCACTCATATAATTTTTATTTAATAAAAGCAGATTTGCAATAAACATTGCCCAACAATTTGCATTTTTTACTCATATATAATTTAGTTAGTACATATATTCTCAAATAGCCCATATTTTAAATATTTTCTTAAATAATAAAGCCAGATTTAGAATAAAGCCCATATAGACTATTTAAAAATTAGAAAAGTAGGGTACTCTACGATATCATAATGGAACTAGAAAATTTCTGGCAGTTCTCAAACATTGCAACATGTAAGTTTATTCTATCCTGAATATTTTCATTGGACTCTTAAAGAAAAAGAAATCAAATGATTTCATATGTCTTTACAATTTTGTTAATAGGCAATCTTTTCAGGGGCTTTCTTTTCTGATATTTAATTTTTTATCTGAATAGAAAGAACACACACATAGTACCAATGTAAAAAGTTGCCAAAGGGTACATGCAGTCAAAAGTAGTTTTCCTTTCTTCTTGGTTCCTGGGCCCCATAATTTCTTTCCCCAGAGGCAAATGTTAGCCAGTTTCTTGTATATTTTGAAGATGTTTCTTAATATTCTGTACATTTAAAATGCCAAAAAACCAACACCATATAACCCCCTCAAAAAAATTTCTAGCACTTGCTTGAGTACAGGCATACCTCATTTTATTGTACCTTGCTTTATTGCACTCTGCAGATAATTCATTTTTTACAAATTGAAGATTTGTGGCAACACTATGTTGAGCAAGTCTATTGGCAGCATTTTTTCAACAGCATGTGCATGAAGGTGTCTCTGTGTCACGTTTTGGTAATTTTTGCAATACTTCAAACTTTTTCATTATTATTGTATCTGTTATGGTGATTTGTGATCAGTGATCTTTGATGTCACCATTGTAATTGTTTTGGGGCACCATGAATCATGCCCATATAAGATGGTGAACTTAATAGATAAGTGTTGTGTGTGTTCTGACTGCTCCATCAACTGGTCGTTCCCCCATCTCTCCCCTCCTTAGGCCTCCCTATTCCCTGGGACACAATAATATTGAAATTAGGGCGTGAAAAACCCTACAATGGCCTCTGAATGTTCAAGTTAAGGACGAGTTGCATACTTGAAACCAAAAGCTAGAAATAATTAAGCTTCGTGAGGAAGGCATGTGGAAAGCCAAGGCAGGCTAAAAGCTAGGCTTCTTGCACTGAACAGTTAGGTAAGTTGTGAATGCAAAGGAAAAGTTCCTGAAGGAAATTAAAAGTGCTACTCCAGTGTACACGAGTGATAAAAAAGTGAAACAGGCTTATTGCCGATAGGGAGAAAGTTTGAGTAGTCTGCATAGATCAAACCAGTCACAACATTCCCTTAAGCCAAAACCTAATCCAGAGCCAGGCCCTACCTAACTCTCTTCAATGCTATGAAGGCTGAAAGAGGTGAGGAAGGTGCAGAAGAAAAGTTTGAAGCTAGAAGAGGTTGGTTTGTGAGGTTTAAGGAAAGCTGTTTCTGTAACATAAAAGTGCAAGGTGAAGCAGCAAGTGCTGATGTAGAAGCTGCAGCAAGTTATCCAGAGAATCTAGCTAAGATAACTGATTAAGGTGGCTACAATGAACAGGTTTTCAATGTAGATGAAAAAGCCGTCTATTGGAAGAAGATGCCATCTTCTGGAGAGGAGAAGTCAATGCCTGGCTTCAAAGCTTTAAAGAACAGGCTGACTCTCGTTAGCGGCTTAATGTAGCTGGTAACTTTAAGTTGAAGCCAATGTTCATTTACCATTATGAAAATCCTAGGGCCCTTCAGAATCACACTAACTGTACTCTGCCTGTGCTCTATAAATGGAACAGCTCATCTGGATGACAGCACATCTGTTTACAGCATGGTTTACTGAATATTTCAAGCCCACTGTTGAGATCTACTGCTCAGAAAAAAAGATTTCTTTCAACATATTTGCTCACTGACAATGCACCTGGTCACCCAAGAGTTCTGAAGGAGATATATACAAGGAGAATTAGGGTTGTTTTCATGCCTGCTAACACAACATCCATTCTGCAGCCCATGGATCAAGGAGTAACTAAAACTTTCACGTCTTATTATTTAAGAAATACATTTCATAAGGCTATAGCTGCCATAGATAGTGATTCTTCTGTTGATCTGAGCAGTCAATTGAAATAATTCTGGAAAGGATTCACCATTCTAGATGTAATTAAGAAGATTCACGACTCATAGGAGATCAAAACATCAACATTAACAGGAATTTGGAAGAAGTTGATTCCAACCCTCATGGATGATTTTGCAGGGTTCAAGACTCCAGAAGAAGTGACTGCAGATGTGGTAGAAATAGCAAGAGAACTAGAATTAGAAGGGGAGCCTGATGATGGAACTGAATTGCTGCAATCTCATGATAAAACTTGAATGGATGAGGAGTTGCTTTTTATAAATGAACACAGAAAGTGGTTTCTTTAGGTGGAAACTACTCCTGGTGAAGATGCTGTGAATGCTGCTGAAATGACAACAAAGGATTTACAACAGTACATAAATTTAGTTGATAAAGCAGTGGCAGGGTTTGAGAGAACTGACTCCAATTTTCAAGAAAAGTTCTACTGTGGATAAAATGCTATCAAACAGCATTGCATGCTACAGAGAAATCTTTCCTGAAGAGTCAACTGATGCAGCAAACTTCATTGTTGTCTTATTTTAAGACATTGACACAACCACCCCAACCTTCAGCAGCCATTAACATTAAAGCAAGACCCTCCATCAGCAAAAAGATTATGACTAGCTGAAGACTCAGATGGTCATTAGCATTTTTTAGCAATAAAGTATTTTTAAATTAAGGTATGTAGATTTTTTAAAGGCCTAATGCTATTGCACACTGAATAGACTACAGTATAGTGTAAACACAACTTTTATAGGCTCTGGGAAACCAAAAAATTCATGTGACTCCTTTTATTGAAACATTTGCTTCATTGCAGTGGTATGGAACTGAACCTGTAATCTCTCTCAGATATGCCTGTTATTTTTATTGCAGTTTTGACTTCTCTATTCAAACAAGGAAGAGAAGATAGAGTAAGGCTACTTATTTGGGAAACTGCAGTAATGAAGAATAAGTAAAAAATAACTTGATTATCAAAGGATTGAGACCCTTGAGAAAACCGATAAAGCTCTTCAATACAGTTTTCTTTTAAAAAAATCTTCATGACAGTGTAGCAAGTCAAAGGTGATATATATCCTATTTAAAGTAATCAGCCCCCAAATCAACACTTGATTCATCTTTTGATCTAAGATTTTGAAGTTATAATTATATCTACAATAAATTTTATAAAACTTAAAATAAGCCCCATTCATAATTTTATATTTTGGTTTTGAGATAAATTTCAAAGTAAATGGGTGAAGGTGAAGGACTCTAAGTTCTTATTTTAAGTGGATTCACTTAACCTGGGCCTTTTCAGGACCAATCAATCACCCACAGATCACTCTTATTTGTATCCTTACTTCCCTTAAGGAACAATGGCTTTTTATATAAAGGTAGAGGTATTGATTGAAATGTTAAGTTTATGTTAGTACAAGGAAAGCTACAGAGTCAATATGGTTTAATTCAAACATGCCTTTATTTCAATGGCAAAAAACCAATTAATTTTACTATAATAGTTGAAGAGTTATATTATTCCTTATAATAGTAAACATATATCTTAAGTAGCGATCCATAAAGTATATGTTAAAATAGGCCAACCAGACCACACAAGAAAAAATACAAACATTTGTTGATAATTCAAGCAAATAATAAATTATTAAGAAAGAAGGCTTTAGAATGATAGTTCTTCACATTCCACATAGAACTTCCAATGCTGATCCATTATTTGGCATGGGAGAAATTCTTGATCGCTGATTAACAGTATTTCATTTATTTGTAGATACTGTGGGATGGTTTGCATTGATTCTCTGGAAGTTCCTATTTAAAGAAGTATCAACAAATTAAAAACTGCCTTTTAAAATGTAAGTTTTAAATTTAGTTATTAAAAATCCTAGAATCCAGTAAAGTCTATGTGAGAACATGCTTAACAGGTTTTCTGACCAAGACCTTCTTCATGCATTCCATTTTCTGTACCTGAGACAAAGCTATAAACCAGCACTGGCTGATCTTGGGAGAGAGAGACCTATTTTCAGCAAGAAAAGGAAGTTTCTGAAGGTAGTTGTCTAAGCTCTTCTGTCCTCAATTTCCAATAAATTGAGAATAAAATAGTTATGAAGATGAAATGAGATTCTGCATGTGAAATGCTTAGCATACTGCCTGGCATATAGCAAATAATAAATATTAGCTGTTATTATTATTGTTATTGATTACTAAAAAGAGTCTTAGGTTAGAAGACAGATGGTCAATTTCCTAGTCCTGACTCTGCCATAATCTTTATGTGTGATCTCAAGGAACTTATATGGCTTCTCCAGACTCCCATCTCTCTAAGAAGTGAGAAGGTTGAAGATCAAGAAGGTTCCTTTTGGCTTTGCCAGTCTAAAGGGTCAATGATCTTAAAACTGGTTTCTTCAAGCTCTCGGATAGTCTCAGAGAGATTTTGTCTCAGAGATTGGCTATATGAGCTATACATCATCCAGCAAATTGAATCTTATTCCACAGATAGCACCAATATTAGTGTGACCCCCACCAGGTGGTTTAAATTAGACATACCATATGGTCCCAGAGCTTCGTTCATGTCTAAGCAATACAATTGTTTTATATAATCACACATCTGCAGGACATCTACTGTTTTTGATGTCCAGTACCCATTTATTTTTCCTGTGGTGACCCACCATTATTCGCCTCTGTATGACCATCCTTTTCCCCATATTTAGCCCATGTGCTCCCAGTAGAGTTGTTCTCAATCCCTGATCAGTGTAGATCTAAGCTAATCAGTGAATAAGCATTGATTCAGGGATGAGATCATAACCCATTCAGAGGTGAGATGCAATGAGATTTTTGTGGGTCTTTCAGGGAAAAGTCACATACATATTCTTCTTCTCTAGACTTGAACCTGGAAGCATGTATCCCTGGGATGATGAGAGGAAAGACTATTAGGATGGAGCCAAAATGAGGAAATGGAGCTGAGAAATGGTAAGCAAGAGAAACTGGGTACTTCATCTTGCTCTTTGAACCTTGCATAAAACCTGAAGACTGTTACTGGTCTTTCATGTACACGAGTCAATAAAATTCATTTTGGGGGGGTTTAAGCCAGTCTGAGTTGGGTTTTAAACTATCACTTATAATCCAAAGAATTTTAACTTTTTTATACCTGATCCATATGTAAACATAATAATTCCTTTATTAGTAGCTTTATTTTATAGACCTCCTATAACAAGGCTTCCCACAGAAGTTGGGGGTGGGGAACTTTCTTGTCTCAGGAAAATCCCATAGAAATAAATCTTTAAATATTAATTTAAATTCATTTCCTCAATGTTAGCTTAGTTTCATCATTTAAACCCTATTGTTTCCACTAGTCATTTTCTCCCGAGATACTGTCCCCCACTTTGGTTATGATTAGAGCAACTTAATGTATCTGTACCTAGTTTCATTTATTTATAATTCATAATTTACTCCTCAATTTTTACTATTCAGGCATGTACAAATACTTCTATAGGATTGATACTCAGAAGCAGAATTACTGGTTTGAAGGGTTTGTAAACATCTTGATTTTTAAAAGTTTCTGCCAGAGTACCTTCCCAAATGCATCCTTTTATACTACCACCAATAGTATATGACAGCACCCATGAGAGTACCTGTTCTTTTCCTCCACATCCTTGCTAACACTGAACATTATCAGCTTTTTAAGTTTTGCCACTCTGATGGTAAAGAAAATTTCTCTAATATTTTTATTAATTTATTTTTTTAGACACAGGTCTTGCTCTGTTACCCAGGCTAGAGTACAGTAGTGTGATCGTAGCTCACTGCACCCTCAAACTCCTGTGCTCAAACAATCCTCTTGCCTCAGCCTCCAGAGTAGCTGGGACTACAGATGCATACCACCACATCCAGCTAATTTTTAACATTTTTTTGTAGAGACAGGGTTGTCTCACTATATTGTCCAGGCTGGTCTTGAACTCCTGGCTTCAAGCAATCCTCCTGCCTCAGCTTCCCAAAGTGCTAGGATTACGGGAGTGAGCCACTGTGCCTGGCCTTTCTATTATGTTTATTGGCATCTTCCTAATTACTACATAGCGTGAGTATCTTTCATATATTTAACATCCACTAAAATTTCTAGGACTAGAAAAATGTCTATTAAAAATTCTGTCTTTGAACCAGTAAAGGAGATATTAAAAAATAAAAGAAAAAGTAAAAAAAATTTTATCTGCATTGGTTTGATCAAATATTAATCAGAACACCGAGCTAATTAGGTCAGGAGTTTAATCTCTGTACACATCAAAATTCTGCTCCAAAACTGTATTCCATAGTTCACCAGGCACCTTCACTGGAGTGTAGATGTTTAGTTAAATCTGGTGTTCCAAGTGAAATAAAGCTAATAGCTCATGTCTTGGTAACAAGGGATTGCTACAGCATTAGTCTGAAATATCTATATGCTTGAATATTTAACTCAGCCACTGCTCCAGAGAATCACTGCTTACAGTTCTTATTCTATGAAGACTAAAAGTTTTGAGACAGCTCATTTTTATTACTTTTCAATAACAATATGTAAGTTATTTTTTAGCAACACATTGACATGACTGCTGGAAGCAGCTGTGATACTTCAGGTTATCGACTTTCACAATGTTGTATGAAACTACCAACAAAATCAACAAGACCATAATACCTAATTCAAATACAGTTTGACATCTGAGAAAAACTGTTCTTTTTTTTTTTTTTTTTTTTTTTTTAAGGCAGAGTCTGTGAGATAGGTTGCTGTGGCATCATGATAGCTCACAGCAACCTCAAATGCCTGGGCTCAAGCAATTCTCCTGCCTCAGCCTCCAGAGTAGCTGGGACTACAGGCATGCACCCCCACGCCCAGCTAATTTTTTCTATTTTTAGTAGAGATGAGGTCTCACTCTTGCTCAGGTTGGTCTTGAACTCCTGAGCTCAAGCGATCCTCTAGCCTCGGCCTCCCAGAGTACTAGGATTACAGGCGTGAGCCACCACGCCTAGCCTTAAAACTATTCTTAATAAAGCATAGACGAGATGACTGGGGTTGGGGGCAGGGATCTATTGACACCCTGGCCTTGGGAATTCCTACATGTGGTGCCTAAGAGGCAGAGCAGGAAGGCCCCTAGCTGAGAGTATATACACTCACTGATGGCACAAAGCCCTATCACCTTAGACCTGTGCTTCCGTATAGTCTTTACTTCTTCATAGCCAGCACAACTTCAATCACATCATCCTGCTCTTAATCCACTGCTTGAATTTTCAGTATAAAGTTTCTTGCAATGAGCCAAATTACCCAATACAATTTACTATGTATAAATTGCTATTAACTATTATTTTATAGCTACCTAAAAAGGATTTTTGGCAAAGTCTGTTAGTTGCTTCCATTTTTGCCTTCTTGTTTTTCCCCTCAGTAAGAGAATCCTGGGCAATGTGTCACATGGAAAAACTGTATTTTTCAGTCTTCCTTGCAGATAGGTGTGTCATATGACTAAATTCTAGCTAATGAGATGTAAACAAAAGTGTTGTGTTAGACTTCAGGGAAGGTTCCTTAAGAGGACAGAGAGCAGGAAGCCCTTTTTTGACTCCCTACTTTCCTTCTTTCTAATTCCTAGAATGCAGATGTTATAGCTGGAGATTCATAATTATTTTGGGCCATGAGTTTACCTCAAGATGTAACCGGTACTGAGGAAGATGGAGCAGAAAGACCTGATGACTTTGTGGTGCTGCTATGCCTCCTTGGGATTACCATGGATCCAGCCTTCTCCATGAAAGAATGATTCTTTGTGTATTTAAACCACTGTTACTTTGGGTTTTCCACTACATGCAGCCAAATTTACTCCTACCTAACACAGAACTCAAATTCTAAGAAGTCGATAACAAATTTTTGCAAAGACCTAGACCACCAATTCTACCTTGGGACTTTGGAGGCATAGAGAGATCTTGAATATATTTAGGCACATGAGGGATCATGACATGAAAAAATATAAAACTCACCCAAAATGCCAACTTTGATATCCTTTTTACTATAATAAGTATATTATAAGAACTTCTAATACATGAGAGCAGATGAACGGATGCCTAAAAAGAAGAATACACACAGGACAATCTATACTTTTAGGTACTGGTATTAGGATGGCAAAGTGTAAAGCCTCACTTATGTAAATGCAGCCATCTTTATAACTATGATAATTCCTATTGTTCCATAGTTATTGTTTTGAAAACTTTTACATACATCATCTCATTTGATCCTCTTGCCTCTGATGCAGCCACATGTGGAATTAGGGAAAGCTGGGAAAAATCAGAGCAAGGGTGGACTTGTATGCATAAAAACCCTAGCGTCTCCTTCCAAAGCATAGGATTTGCCTCAAGTCACAGGCCTAAATAAAAGTACTTTTAAGGGAGAGCCAGGAGAACTTCAAATAAGATGAGTTTTATCTTATTGGTAATAAGAAATTACCAGTATGTTGTTCACATAGAGAAGATCACCACCCAAACTACAGAATGGCAGGCAGGAGCTTCACAGGGAGCAACCTGTCCATCTTCCTAACTGCTATACTGAAAATAAGGTGGCCCAAACTTGGGATGCCTGAGATGATATAACAAAATTATTTTAAAAACAGTGCTTTCAGCTGGACATTTGTTAGCCCAGCAACTTCTGGAAGTGGAGTTTTCAATAAAGCAATGCTAATGTTATAACTCTTTTTTCCTTTTGCCTTACAATTCCCACCATTCATCTTTGTCAAATGAGAAAATACCACATAACGAGAAAGCTTTCTGTAAAATTGTGAAGTGTTAGTTAACATTACTTTGCACTCTCTCTCTCTCTCCCCCCCTTAAGGGCTGTAATGAATTAACAGAAAGGGACCATTTTAAGCCAGTCTCTCTTTTTTTTTAAGCAGGGCTGACTTTATTACTAAAATCAACTGGGTGTGATGGTTTTGATTTACATCTTTCTTAACAGGTTAGCCATGAGCAGCTAGTACAGCCATAGATTTATATGGTTAATATTCTAGCTGGTAGCCATTTATAGCAACAGGGACATGGCAGCCAAAATCCCATCCCCAACTCCACTCAAATTCACTGTCAGTATACATATACTTCCCAATTTCGAACAATCACAGGACTTTAGGAAAACTACAAATGGCTCTTTAGTAGCAGAAGGTGGCACTTCCAAGGTAAACACACGGAAATGAAGCTCCGGAAACATGTGTATTATATAACAAAGCATAGTAAGACCATCTCATGGTTTCTTAAAGAACAGCTTCCTTTCCATGTGGTAAGACTGGAAGACAAAAGAGACCATCCTTACAACACACCTGTTATCATCACCTTTCCCTCTTTTCTTCTGTTCCTCCTCCTCTACCACCCACACTGTACTAGGTCTCCCTAAACTCCTTCCACCATGGCATTCCCTCCTCCTTTCATTCCACCCAGTACTGCCCCAGACTATCTGCTTTACCAGGATCCCGCACCTTTGGCTGACCACTGCTTCTCGCTTCCAATTTTGTGTTGCTATCCACAAGAAAATACCCATATATGTTGGTGGAAAAACAAAAAGCAAAACCACATACATACAGAAAACTGAAAATAGAGTAAACCCCATATAAGTAAATGTAAGAATATAACACACTGATTTCAAATTTTTGTTCCCAGTTTGAATTTTTAAATAACTATAAAATTTCTAGGTGATTTTATTACATAAGAGTATAAGCTTCAACATTATATACTTACCTGGCAGGGGAGATACCATGATCATAAAATTATTTAAATCATTTTAGGCAAAAAACATTCAGTCAAGTTAGAGCCAAAGAACCTCCCTAACTTCTTCCTTTTTTGAAGTTGAGCAACCCCTTGCTCCATGTTCATATATTCCTACCTGAATGCATGAATACCAATATATAATAATATTTTTAAAATTAATTGCTTTTTCTTTTCTTAAAAAATGAAACATGTACAGTTTACTATACCCACTTTAAGTAAAATATATTATGGGCTCTATTATCAGTCTTCTGAGAAATAAATAATAACCTGTAACTACTGTAGCCAAAGACACAGTTCTAGGGTTGAGATGCTCTTCTGTGGGCCCCACTCTGTGCTCACTCTCTAGCACATCCTGGGATATGCTGTTCTGGTTTCAGGGCTTCTATTGCTAGTTTTTAGTGCTATACCTTTGTACATGTTCCAGGTGTGGCCTACAGGTATGGTCTTTCCCCACCCTTTCCCTACTCTACCTCCCCCTCCTGCCCAGGTAACCAATGATAACAATCCAGAGTTTATCTTATCCTTCTGTAATTTGTTTCTGTGCTCTTATGATATTGCATATTTGCCTAGCACTTTTCAATACCTTAATCCTTGCAGAAACATGTGAGATAAGAAAGGGAAACAATCCAAGTAGTTAGGAAACTAAGCTTTGGATTTTATTTTCCTGATCTAATAATTAATTTATATTACTTAGTATACTCATTGTTACTTAATAGAAACTTAATAGGTTGCACAAAATATAGGCAGTTTAAATGTAAAAGAAAAGTGAGCAAAAGTTTCACCACCAATCCAGTCTATACTCTTACTTTAACACTTCAACCCTTATACTACTCCCATCAAGCTCGGGGCTGATGAAGAGAGACAGGAACAGATAAAGGGACACACCTAAATAGACCTTCCTCCAAATTGAAATCTCCCAAACACTGGAATTTTGCTTTCACTTTAGCCCTGACAGTTGTGTTGAGGGTAGGGGGCTGAGAGAGGGAATGAAGCACCAAGATTTAAATATGGCATATAAAATATTTAAGTTCAATATCCTTTATAGGAGATTTTACTCTGGGTTCATTAGTAATTGTTACTGTCCCATGGAAAGATCGTAGAAAAACTAAGCTGTTGTGATCTGCAATAATATGAACTGACAGGTAAAACACTCAAATACAAGGAACAAACACAAATGCACGCGCATACACACACACACATACTTATGCAGTCTGACAATATCTACTACTTGTTTTTTCCCTATAACATTCATAGTCCTCACTGTGAGGAGTACTGAGTGGAATAGTGCTCAGTGTCTAGTTCTGCTTAACAGGACTCTGGGACCTGAAGGAGATGAGGAGGACTAGGAGGATTAAAACAGAAACTCTGTCACTGAAAGAATTTTTTTGACAAGGAGGGGAGAAATGAGAACCCTGAGAAGTAGTAATTTAACCCCTTCCTTGGTCAAACAATTATCATCTTCTTTGCAACAATAATGAAAGACATTTACTTGTAGCTTTGTGACAAAGAATTTTTCCATCAGGAATTGTAAATTCCACCAACCCACTGGTTTGGGGGCCAGAAGCACTTGTCCCTTTAATTTTCTCTTTTACATGAGGTAGATTCCTTCAGCAAAGTCAATGGCCTCAGAGATCTGTAAACATAATTTCTAAACAGTAGTAGCACATTTAACATAATTAGGAAAGCCATTTATGTGGATATTTGGCTCTTCTTGTTGCCTGCTCACCCCCAACAAGGAATGCACAGCTAAGGAACCCTTCTGCTCATGCACGAGGTGGGGAGAAATAAATCCTCTTCAAGTAATATCACCAAATATTAGGTATACAAGTCTACTTAAACAGAACCACCAGGTTCATTTCTAGGCAAAAGAACTATTTTTGTTACCTAGTTCCCCAAATTAATGCTTCAAAATGACAAGCTAATTTGGCAGATTAAAAATAATTTTAACTTTTGCTTTTTTTCCCCCCAATTTTTTAAAAATTTCCTTAGTAGATCTAAAGCAAAAATAATCAGATTTCTTCTTTTAACTAATGGCTTGCTTCTGAAACATCACTAATCTACGAACTCTTTTCATTTAACCCATTTTACCTTTCTGGGTCTCAATTTCGTCATCTATAACATAGGTTCTAGACTAGTTGACATATGAGGTTCACTTTTAACGTCAAAATTTTCAACTCTGATTTCCTGGACTGTTCTTACATACTAAGCAACCTACATCTCATTAGGATTTTGGAATGAAACTTTGTTTACTCTGGTTATAAATGGAAATGAAAATAATCATATATACATTGTCATTCCAATGAGCTGTTTTTACTCACAACACTTTGGCACCAAACATGAAGGTTTTCCTCACACCAAACACTTGTCCAACTCCATGACACCAACTGGGTGTCCTACAGTTCAATTCAATTCAATTCTGACACTAACTACCCAGAGTTAGTATCAGGCTCCACAGGTTTAAGGGCTCAGTCTCACAAGACTACTCTCACTTCGGACATCATTTGCAAGTAGCAGGTCCCAGGTTACTAACATGTCTGTTCAAATTGTCTACGAATTAGGGAGTTTTCACAGTAACTCTCCTCCCCCAAGGTTCAATAATTCAATAGAATGACTCACAAAACTCAAGAAAGCACTTTATACTATTACCAGTTAATTATAAATTATACTTCTCAGGAAGAGCCAAATGAAAAAGATGCACAGGGCATGCCATCTCTGGGCATGCTGCCCTCCCAGCACCTTGATCTGGTCACCAACCCAGAAGCTCTCTGAACCCTGTCATTTAGTGGTTTTTAGTGGAGGTTCCCTCACATAGGCATGATTGATTAAATCATTGGCTGCTGGTGTTTAATTCAATCTTTGGCCCCTCTTCTCTCCGGGAAGGTTAGAGGGTGGGGCTGAAAGTTCCAAGCTTCTAACTCAAGGTCTTTCTGGTGACCAGCCCCCATCCTGAAGCTATCTAGGGGTCAGCCAAGAGTCACCTCAGTTAGAACAAAAGATGCTCTTATCACCCTTATCACTTGGGTAATTCCAAGGGTTTTAGGAGCTCTGTGTCAAGAACTAGGGACAAACACCAAATCTCTTTCTACGACACCACAATCTGAATCAGAACTATAATGCCAATCAAAGTAAAATGATTAATTATTTCAATAGATGGTAAAAATACATTATGTTCTAGTTATGTTGGGAAAAACATTCTATACTATTTTAATATAAAGTTCAATGCCTTTTTTTAAACAAAGGGATCCTAAAGGATAAATATGGTGATAGAGTATTACGTGATTTGATATTTAAAACTAAATTAATAATCTGATATAGATTTACATAGATAAGATCAAAAGCCATCTGTGAAAGCTATACTAGAATCAAGAAATAGACCTGAAGTATAATTACTTAGAAGTTTAAAACTATTTAAGCCATTGTTCTTTGGGGAAAAGTGAAATCTAATAAGTGGTTTGTTAAGCTGAATTGGGTAAAGGGTATTTGATTTTATATGTAAAGTGTTCATGTTTTTTGCACATTTGGTTGTATGAAAGTAAACCCCAGAATTCTACTAAAAAGAAGCTCCTAAATTGCCTTGATGATCAACAAATACTTAGTAATTTTTTTTTCTTTCCTCTCCTATCAGTGGATATATTATGTACTTTACGAATTAGGTTAAAGGAGTGTTAATCATGACACCAGAGTGAAAAAAATTACAACTGAAATAATAAAGAATCAAGAGTTGCAAAAAAGTGCTGAAATAAACACCCTCAGTACTATTATCAGGCACCCATCTTCCTTGGGTGTTCAAAGTTTAAAAAGTTCTTAACCACATAAAACAGAAGCACCTGTGAACGTTTGTGCTCTACTATTACATATACTTTTACTGAGAAATGAAACACAATAACAATATTGAAATGAAGAAAACTCTGTCTTTAAAGCCATTTCATTTATTTACAACAGATTATCAGTATCCCAAGGACTGTTTTACTAAATACAAAAAAAGAGCTTATTTTTCCTAGAAAAGCATGTTCTATTTTCAAATGCACAAATGATATTAGGTCCTCATGGAAGAAAATATAATTAGTGTGTATTAAATGATTGCTTGGCATTATCCTAAATGAAGTAACTCAGGAACAGAAAACCAAATGCCACATGTTCTCATTTGTAAGTAGGAGCTAAACTATGGGCATGCATGTCATACCGAGTGACATAATAGACACCAGAAACGCAGAAAGGGGGGGGAGTGATCAGAGTGGGGAAAGGGATGAAAAATTACCTATTGGGTTCAGTGTACACTATTTGGGTAGTGGGTACACCTAAAGCCCAAACGTCACCACTATATAACACCCATGAAACAAAATTCCACTTGTACCCCCTGAATCTATTGAAATAAAAAAAAAATGAGAAAAAACAATGGAAAAACATTTTTTTAATTCCTTTCTTTTTTGCATAAACCAGAAAAAAAAACAAAAGAAATTTAAAATAAAAAAATAAAATAAATGATGGTCCTCAGGTGATACTTGAGATATATATATATATATATTTTTTGCTTAGATGAAAACAATTTGTTTAATGTGTTTTGAGTATCTTGGTAATATGGTGACAGGGAACATAAATATATAAAATTGGCTTTCTAGGTAAAAAATGAAATATGAGCTATTTTAAAAAATGTTTGAGATGATGGATATTCTAATTATTTAGATCTGATCACTATACATTATATGTATCAAAATATCACTATGTACCCCATGAATATGTACAATTATTTGTCAATTAAAAAATTATCACTTCCATGGCTGGGCGCGGTGGCTCACGCCTGTAATCCTAGCACTCTGGGAGGCCGAGGCGGGTGGATCCCTCGAGGTCAGGAGTTCGAGACCAGCCTGAGCAAGAGTGAGACCCCGTCTCTACTAAAAATAGAAAGAAATTATCGGGCCAACTAAAATACATATAGAAAAAATTAGCCGGGCATGGTGGCGCATGCCTGTAGTCCCAGCTACTTGGGAGGCTGAGGCAGTAGGATCGCTTAAGCCCAGGAGTTTGAGGTTGCTGTGAGCTAGGCTGATGCCACAGCACTCACTCTAGCCAGGGCAACAAAGCGACACTCTGTCTCAAAAAAAAAAAAAAAAAAAAAATCACTTCCAAATAAATAACCTTGTGAAAAAATAAGTCAATATGTCCATGTCTAATGATCACAAACTGCATAGCAGTTTGGGAGTGTTTATTTTTTTCCCTTCCAGTTTATACTGACATATCAGTGAAGATTCCCTTAATAACACAGAAGAGGAACAAGCAGGCAAAAAAGTGAGAGGCTTGGGAGGAAGTTGAGAAATTTTAAGGGAAAATGCACCATAGACTCACTCCATTTTAAAGCTTAAAACGATTTTAGAGATAAAGGATCCTTCAGGGATTTCATCAACAAAATTTCATTTTTAAATGTTTGTGTTTTTATGTTTAAAGTCCTTGATTAGAAACAACACATCCCCTCAAATGTGTTAACATACTATGTTTCAACATTCTGGAGTCCATCAATACATTGACTTGAGTTACTAATTTACTTAGTTTTTTGTGCAGAATCAGAATAAAGCTCTTTCATTGTCTTTGATTTACTGAAGAAAGTCTTAAGATGGCAAGATTAAAATTTTTTTATCATTTCTCTTTATGATTCAGGATTTTCTTGATACCATGAATTCAAAATCATACGTAAATAAGTTGGACATTGATGCTCCTACTATTTATTCTATGGAATGCTAATAGATATCATCTAGTTAAATAAGTTTAGGACATATTGAATCACAAAGCTAAAAAGATTTCTTTATGATTTCTCATAAAGAGGGAGACTGAGAGGGAAGGTTCTCTTTAAAATTTGTGGCTGAGAAAATGTAATGGGCTATCACTCTTATATCTTATAATTAGAAACAGGAAATTCAGATAAAGGACATAATGTTAACTAACCCAAATTCTATTGACCATTGGTTGAATTCTTCACCACAAATTCCATTATAGCCTGCAAGATCTAGGCACGTCCACCTATTAAGACGGTCAATCTAAGCAAATCCAGTTTTAAAACAGCAGTCCTTTGGATCATATTCATGCTTTCACTCACTCATTCATTCATTCATGTATTCAATGAACATTATTCAATGAACATTTATTGGGAAGCTATGGTGTGCCAAGCATTTAGGAATACAGGAAGAAGCAGAGCCCCTAAAAGTCTCTCTGAACCCAAAGATTTTCTTAGTCTATCAGGAAATAAAAACAAGGTAACCAGCAATTATTTATAATATAGAGTGATATGCATAAGATTTGACCTATTTGATCTATCTGCACAATATGTAGAACCTAAACATTTCTTATACAAGCAAATGAAATTGAAAAGTTTCTTTTTTTTTTTTTTTTACCTTGTCCAAATTTCGTTTTCTCAAACACCAATTTGCTCGGTTCCTGTACCGGGTCATCTAAACAAGGCACTTCTGAAAGTGAAAGGGAATGTTAGTAATAATTTTGCTGAATTAGAGACTGCCCTGGTCAAACCAATACGCATGGTCACTCTAGCTATGGGTGACCCTTATTCCCCAAAAAAGACACTATTCTGAAGAGTGTGGTCATCAAAAAGTTTAAGAGAACAGATTATGTTTGTGATCTCAGGTAGGCTGGTGAAAGCCACATAGACTTATTTTTTTTTAGACTTTCTGGTCTCTCATTGTCAGAGCCATGATTTCCATGATCATATTTTTTATATGCAGAAGAGGGAAAGATTCTCTCTTGAATGCTTGTCTTGTAATAGGGGTAGAGAGTTTTACATTTTTATAATCTGTCAGGTCTTTGGATTTCTGTCAAGTACCACAAAAACAGCTACAAAAGAATCCTAATCAAGCTGGGTGTGATGGCTCATGCCTGTAATCCCAGTGGATTTGGGAGGCTGAGGTGAGAGGATCTCTTGAGGGCAAGAGTTTGAGACCAGCCTGTCTCTACAAAAAAATTTTTAAAAATTAGCCAGGTTTGAATTTGAGGCTGCAGTGAGCTATGACTTGCACCACTGCACCCCAGCCTGCCAACCTGGGTGACATAGTGAGATCCTGTTTCTGAAAAAAAGAAAAAAAAAATCCTAATCAAACAAAATTCTAACAGCAGCCTACGGAATGCCAACAGGGATCTGTCTGTAGATTCCTGGGCCCTATAATAACACGAAACTCTTTATATCATAAGGCAACAGTTTAGAACCCATTTCTAATTTCGTGCACACTTTATAGGACTTACGCACCCTCTGAGGAAGGAGATGCCTAATTGGGGTTTGAAATGCTTGCCTAGTAGAACTAGAAAATCTGAGGACTAGATGACCTTTATGATATAAGAAAGAACCTACAGTTCTGCTTAGATTCATCGGGTTAGAAACTAGAAGGAGAACGGGTTTGCTCGGTTTTCTTTCAACTGTGTTGGTGGGTGGGGGAAGAGAGAGTGCTTTAGCCGAATCAAAGCAAAGGGCTGAATATCAAGGGCTGTCAAATTATCATCTACGTAAGAAATCAAATACTATTAGACATCCAAAGTCTATAGTCAGGCTGGCTGAGGGTCACTAAAAATTCAGGTTACTGGGCCTTACCTCGTGATTTGATTAGGTAGATAAGCAACCAGGTTAGGAACCAAAAACCATGAATTACTACAAGAACTCCTTCCAGTTTCTTAAGCCCTTCAGCTTCCCTACAATTATTGCTGTTACCTGGTCTGTTTCTCAAAAATAATGAAAAGCATTTTCAAGGCTGTCTTCAGAAAACTGGGGAGAATGCACCCTATTTTATGAAGCCAGTTTTTGAGACAGAGAAAGATCTTACGAGGTTAGGGTGGATTAGGTGTTAAAGTTAGGAGAGGAAAGTAGTTTGAATTATTGGGGCTTATTGTAAGAAAAGGAATAATAACGGTTTAGCTGCTATAGAAAACAGTTTGGCTATTCTTCAAAATGTTAAACACAGAATTACTACATGATACAGGTTGAGTATCCCTTATCACACCCAAAATGCTTGGGACCAGAAGCGTTTTGGGTTTTGTATTTTTGAATATTTCATATACATAATGAGATATATTGGAGATGGGACCCAAGTCTAAATATGAAATTCATTTATGTTTCATATACACCTTATACACACAGCCTGAAGGTCATTTTATATAATATTTTTAATAATTTCATGCATGAAGCAAAGTTTTAGCTGTGTTTTGACTGCAACCCATCACATAAGGTCAGATGTGGAACTTTCTATTTGTAGCATCATGCAAGTGCTCAAAAAGTTTTGGATTTTAAAGCATTTCAGATTTTGAATTTTTTGAATTAGGGATGCTCAACCTATATAGCAATTCCATTCCTAGACCTATACACAAAAGAACTGAAATCAGGTACTCAAACAAATGCATGTATATGCATATTCATAGCAGTACTATTCCCAATAGCCAAAACGTGAACACCACCCAAATACCCATTAAATAATGAGTAGACAAACCAATTGTGGTATATCCATATAATAGAATATTATTCAGCCACAAAAAAGAATACTGATACATGCTACAATGTAGATGATCTTCAAAAACATTATACTAATTGAAAGAAGTCAGACACAAAAGGTCACATATGGTATGTTTTCATTTATATGATATGTTCAGATAGGCAAACCCATACAGACAGAAAGCAGACTGGTGGTTCCCAGGGACTGGGGAAAATACAGAATGTAGAGTAATTGATGGAGAGTAACCTGCTGATTAGGTAGGTACAGGGTTTCTTGATAAAAGTGCCTGGAACTACACAGAGGTGGTAGCTGTGCAATGTTGTGAATGTACTAAATGCCACTGGCTTGTTCACTTTAAAAGGGTTATTTGTGAATGTTATATCAAAGGAAAAAAAGATTAAAAATAACCCAAAGGAGTGCTTTCTCAGTAGGTTTGGGTGTTTTTATCTCATAACTAAGAAATGGGTGTTGGTCTGCACATACCTGGAAGACAAGTTTGATGTTGCTGAGATACCAAGTTTGGTTCTGGAAGTATGGGTACTTCCTCAGAAACATACTTTAATAGCTCCTTCCCAAGATATGTTACCTGTACATAATTAAGCACAGAATTTATAAATCATACATTCTTTAAGAGGCAAATACACCTATCTAATGAAAATTGTAATTTTTATAAAGTATTGACCATTGTGTATCATGGATTGGCAAACTACAGCCCATGGCCAAATCCAGGCTGCCACCTTCTTTTGTAAATAAGGTTTTATTGGAACGCAGTAATGTTCATTCATTTACTTAACGTCTATGGCTACTTTTATGCTACAACAGAATTGAGTAGCTGTGACAGACCATATGCCCACGAAGCCCAAAACATTTATAATCTGGCCCTTTACAGAAAAAAATTATTGACCTTTGTTGTGTATCATTAACTGTCTTATCCATTCACTTATTTAACAACCATTAATCCAGCACCTGCTACTTTACAACTTTAAAAAAATCGATATTACATCAATAAAATTAAGCCATAAAAGTAAAGGTACTTTTCAAGAAATCATATATCTAACTGATTAAATTAATAACATTTCATGTCTATATATTCATGTTTTTGTCTGTTTGTGAACTTAGATATTATTATCAGTCCAAAAGGTCAGAGCTTAGCAATATCTACACACGAATGGGTCGGGCTGTGGCAGACTGGAAAATACCTACCAGAAATGTTCTGGGCCCAAGGGTCTTTGTGTTCTCTACTCTTAGCTGTAGGACAATCTAATAATATAACTCCAGAGGCAAGGTTCACTGTAGGCAAAGTATCAAGATTCAACTCAAACATCCCTTCCTCCAGGATGCCTTCCTGTATCCTTTAAGCTCAAGGAATGACTTTCTTCTTCTAGGCTCCCATAACTTCTGTGTTCATATTTCTGTCACAGCACTTATATATATCATTTAAATGAAATTATGTTTTAATGTATCTGTTTCTATTAAACCATAAGCTCCTTGAGGGCAGGGTCTGTGTCATATTTATTTTTATACCCTCAGCATTTCACATAGTGCCTGACAGTCCTGGGTAAAAGACTCTGAAGTCCCAATTTTTAAGCAAAATTTTTAAATTCTTTGAGCCTCAGTTTGTGTGTTTGTAAAACAAGTGCCTCCAGCTTATGAAGTTTTTGTGAGGATTAAAAGAGATAATGCATGAAAACCATTTGGCATATTGTCTAATATGTCTGAGTGCTCAATAAATGCCTGTTAAACTGAACAGCGTGACGAAGGTCTGGGGGGATCAGTAGGGTACAGGCACCGTTTGGGCTCGAACCCATGATCAAACAAGGCCTGGTAATGGAAACAGAACAGATCTGGCCTATCCAGTGTGCCAACCCCTCCTCACTTCTCAAGGAAAGAAGTAGAGGAGGGACCCCTGAATGCCATTTGTCAGTTCTCCAAACAACCACTGGAAACAATGGATTTTGTATATGTTATGCTTTGACAATGTCCAACACACCTTACGTAACCATCAGGCTCAAGGTGTTCTCACCTATATCTCAGACTTAAAATACATTTTTATCACCTAGTGCTGGGTAATATTAGGTGACTTACACATACCACTAGGGGTAATTCAGACATACAAAAAACACAGCCTTAAGAAAATCCACTGAGTTAAAAATCTACTTTCCATAAGGTAGAAGTGATTTATTGAATAGGTGAATGAATAGACCTCAAATAGGCACTAGATCACTTCTGGAAACTGCATTTCATGTTAGTGTCTGTGTAAAACTTCCAGTTGGCTAAAGCATAAGAGCAAACAGTCATCACATTTGCATATGACTCAAAATTTGAATCCTAAACTAAATCTCATTGGATCCAAATCTATGGTAGGAGGAGCTGAAGGCTTGGCTCTTAGGCTCTTAGACTACATAGCCTCCAGTGATCTCAACAACTTTGCCATCCAATGCCCATTTTGATGAAGGGCAGCTGATGGGATGCCACCTTTCCCCAGATGAGAACATGTAAGAGAGATGGAGCTTAGTGTAAGACCTATTCTGTGAGGATATGTATAGGTTGCTGTGATTTTGCTTTTCCAAAATGTAGAAATGCAGGGGTGTTTTGTGCTAAGGCCACTGATACTTTCCTTGAAGCTTTACAGCAAAATCTTCCTTATTCCTCAGAAATTGGTCTATGCTAATTCCCTAATATCATGTCATACTTAGGAAGCAGCACGGTATGTGGAGAGTATATGTATGCATGAGTACACATGCGTGTGTATTTGAGGTGGACAGATAACTCAGCCAACCACTATTCTGGACATGCAGCTAATAAGCCAAGTGAAATTATCAATTAACTTTATTTTGGTAAGGTCTCTGGAAGAAATAAAGTATGGTATTGTCATTATTAATTGCTATAAGAAATGTTTCTCTATACCTTATGTACTAATATGCATCAAGAAAAAATATAAAACATAACCTGCCTTTGGATAGTAAAGAGGTATCCAAGAATATATTTCCCTGCTGGGACTCCATGTTATTTGAAAGTATCAGTCGATTTTTCATATGTCTTCAGAAAAACCATTTGTTAGTTTTGACTAATAAGAATCTGCTCATATATGATCAAATGACTATTTTAATTCCACCGCAAGTTTTAAGAAGCAAGTCTCATAAATTTTCAATACCCCAAGAGAAGAAAGAAGAAAGGATAATTGGTTTTTTTAAATCTCAGGGTAGAAAAAAGGCAAGGAAACAAAAGAAAACTGTAAGTCTTTTTTTTTTTTTTAAAGTTTGTTTTAATGCAAAAGACATTTTGGCTAAGAAAATAAAAATGTTTCTCAAATAAAATATTTCTTTAGGAATTCAGAATATAAGACAGAAAGAAGTTTCAAAGTATAGTAACTGCCTTGGACAAGCTGATTCTAGGGAAATGATGTAGATAAAATTCACCTTCATAGTGCCCACCTCCCCATTCCAGGGGCTCCTTCTCTGTATCCCCAACACTCTGTGCAGCCAGAAGCAAGAGAAGGCTCTTCACATTATTTATGTTTTCAGGATCCCTAACTTCTAGATATTTGTATTTTAAAAGAGGTCCATATCCCTAACCATCTCCTTCTCCTTCCTTCCCTTCTATAATGTAGCTGAGTAGAAGCTGGGCTCACAGGAGGTTTAAGACACTCTGAGAGTGTGAGTAATTGACTGAATGAGTTTGGTTGTATGTCCAGATGAACAATTTTTCTCAATTCCTATATTCCCCCCAACCTTTCCATATCTTGATATTCCTAATCATGGTGGTGGGAAGAAATTTTTTTAAAAGTGGGGGATGGGAGTGGGGGGGGAGGGAACTATAGAGAAAATTCAACACTAAATCCAAAGGAATGGAAAGGGTGGAAATAAGGATGGAAGTTCACTGAGGCATCTGGATGGGAAGTATGCTTCAGAAGAGATCTGTCTAGTGCTCCTACTTTTAAAAATCAATTAATAATGACAATACCATACTTTTATACTTTTTAAAATAGCAGCCTACTTTTCATCTGCATCAATCCACTCTTGGGTAGTCATAAAATTGAACTGTCTTTGCCATTATCATGATTCTTATTGACTTTCATAGTGTAATTGTAACACAGAAAAGCATTTTTTCTGTGGAAGTGGGCAATTTTAGCTGCATAAGACTGAGGCTTTGTATACACTCATAAAAGTGGCTAGATAATACTGTATGCTTTTCTGAGCTCAGAGCAACCTGTTTGAAATGAAAGGAATGTGGGCCTCCCTTGTGCCATTGTTATAAATGCAGAAAGTAGTATATGGGGAATCAGAAAATCAGATTCTAGTCCTGGTTCTGGCATTTACTGGCCTAATCAGGTCCCTTAACCTCCCGAAACTCTGTATTCACATCCATTAAACAGGGATAATAGTTGATCTTTCTGCTTCATAAAGTTGTTATATAAAAGTGCTTTCTAAACTACACAGTGCCATTCAAGTCCTAGACTTTCCAAGCTGGAAGGTCTTTAAAAACCATCTAGAACTCCTTATTTTATACATAAGAAAACTGAGATTCAGAAAGGCTAAATGACTTGATCTAGATCAATGATTCTCATTCTAGCTGCACATTAGAATCACCTGGAATTTATCTATCTATTTATTTATTTATTTTGAGATAGGGTTCCAGCTCTGTTGCCTGGGCTGGAGTACGGTGGCTGGCATCATCATAGCTCACTGCAACCTCATACTCCTGGGCTCAAGTGATCCTCCTGTCTTAGCCTCCTGAATAGCTGGGACTACTACAGGTGCATGCCACCATGCCCGGCTAATTTTTCTATTCTTTGTAGAGAAGGAGTCTTGCTCTTACTCAGGCTGGTCTTGAACTCTTTGCCTGAAGCAGTCCTCCTGTCTTGGGCTCCCAGAGTGTTAGGTGTGAGCCACCATACCTGGCCTGGAATGCTTTTAAAAATATAACCCAGACTATTAGATCAAAAGCTATCGGGCTGGAGTCCACTAGGCACTGGTAGTTTGTAAAAGCCCCTCAAGTGATTCTAATGTGTAGCCATGACTGAAAACCATTGTCCAGGTCATATAATGTATAAAGAGTGGAACGAGGAACTAGCTTTGTCTCCTCTCATACAGAAATCACTCTGCCGCATCAGAATGGTGTCTAACAACTGGAAGGCTGCAGAAGCAGAAGTCAGTAATGCCTGCTGGGAGTAAGCACCAGGATTTCCTTGTCAAAGGAGGTCTGAGTCATCTCTGTGTCTAACGGCTCTGTCACTCTGATGCAGGGCAAGACCAAGTTTTCTGGCATTTCTTGCCTAACAACCAACCACCCTTGACCCCGTACCTCACCACTATTCTTAGAACTAGTCAATAGAAATGTTTACATTTACCAATGTAGCAAAAAGCTCCTTTCGTCAAGAAGTGATTGTGAATTCAGGAGTTACTCCAAAACAAGAGGAGGCGGATAGAGGTTTCTGTGGTAAACTTTAAAAGAGTCTTTTAAATATTGTAAAGAAACTCACTGGGGTAATGTTTCTCATCTGAAAGTATTAACTAGAAGTATGTGAGTGCCCATAGTAATTTTAAAAATTCTTTCATTTTTTGTTGAATCTAAAAAATTAATCCAAGCCTGCTCAGATAATCTGTATGAATATCTTATATCCAAAAATTGCTCTTTTTGTGCCCACATTTGCATGTGGCCTCACTATCACACAGGTGCTAAACAGCATGACTCTAATTGACATGGCTGATGGGAAAAACACTAGAGGCAACGTGATATGCACGTGAGGCATTAGTACAGAGTGAGGGCCAAATAATGTCACAGCCAGCTAGTCAAAGGCAGACAGGAAATACTGTAGTGCCAATAGAGAAAAAGAGTGGGAGACTTGAGTCATCACTGGGCATACTGTAGCACAGGCATATTAAGCTCAAAAGAACCCAAACTACAGCATTCAATATAATATCTGTCCTGTGAGCAAGATTCAGTTTCAGCAAAACAGTATAATCTATCACAAGTTTAAGAAACTTTGTAATAAAAATGGATTTCCATGGGTAAGAAATTAATTATTAATATTGGGCAAAAGGACTAAGGTGAACTGAAAGTAGATGGTCTGGAGACTCCAGGGGTGGGAAATAAACAAAACTTAAGGAAAATAAAAAATCAGAGAGACTATATAGTAGACAAATTCCAGAATGTGCTGATGTAAGTGAAGGAACTGAAACACAGCACTAGAAGCACCTCCCACAAAGGTCTAGGAGACCAAAATGCAGACTTGGGACACAGCAGGGACTAGGAGGCATGGTGGGTAAAGCTGGGATGAATGAAAAAGAGGAGAGAGGAAGCTGTGCCTCCTATTACTGGTGCACTAAGGCTCCCTGTAATGGCTAGTAGAGATCAAATGTATCTTCTACTCTTCGAAACAATAAGGGTGGATGTCTGATGATTCTTACTTTCCTGGGTGAATGAATCATTTTAAAACTGTCCCTGAAGGGGTGCCATGGACATCTGGAAGTAAAGGAACACCAGACCTCAAGGGTTTCAGTCATGACTGGGCTTTTAACTCAGAAGCCAGAACTGAGGAAGAGGCTACTAACTCTGGGAACTCTAAATGAAAATATTTCTTTTTGGAGGACTAGCAATTCATGGATAAGGATATTTTCAAACATAAAAGTACACCATAATTTCTGTAGGTCATAGGCTCCTTGCCCATTCCTCTTGTATTTAGGAGCAGATTTTGCTTTATTTCATTAAAATAATTGTTAGGTAGATAGTGAGAGATTCCGAGGGTCCTAGGGACAAAAGTGGGTGCTGTTGCCTTGGTGCAATTATCCCACCTGGGAAGAAGGATAAGGGTAGGCCCCCATACCCCCATCTTGGTTCTGCCTCACCTTAATCCTGTCTTGAGCAATTGCCATAGCAATCAAAGTGGTTCCATGGTGACCTCTGAACCATGAGGGAGGTCCCAATCTGGGCACTATAAAATAAGCAGCAGACCATAACCAGGCTCTTTTTGTGCCCTTCCTTTTGCTCTCTGTTTGCTGCGACAATGGGTCTGGTTGTCATCTGTGGCATATGTATTATGCTCTGGAAACTTGTATCTTGCTCTTGCTCTATAATCCTATCTTTCACTCCTCAATAAACCTCATTTTCGTGCTTGCCTTACTTTGGTGTGTCTAGTCATCCTTGGCCACGAGCACATCAAGAACCGATATTTCAGACTGAAACCTGACATATTAACACACATTAACTAAATTATTAATATGCCAGTGATCCCAAATTTTCTATATGGAGTCACAAAGACCTGAAATCCTTTGAGGGGACAGAAGGGGAAGACCAGAGGTATAAAAGTTTCTGATTCTAGGTGAGGAATAAGGAAGGGAAGGCACAAGTATCTGTGTGACCATGCCCATTGGGAATTCTGGCAAATAGGAGTTGTAGGAGAAAAAAATGTAGCATATCACTGAAGGGACACTTGAGGACAAAAGCTAGCTTAGAGATTGTTCAGATTTCTTAAAAAGGAAAAAAGTTTTATCATAAAAAAATATGTACCTTTACATTTGAATATGAAGTTAAAGATAAACTTAAGAATGACTCACCTTACTCCAAGCATAATTCCAGGTCACATAACTGTCACCTCCCAGAAGATCCTTGAGCCAAGTAACTGGGTTTTGATAAATCTGACCATTTTCTGCCTTGATTTTACCACTCAATAAAATACTGGCTTTGTACGTAGTATCCTGATGTGAAAAATCAAACAAAAATTAAAATAAAAACCAGCTGAAATATGTGAACTTCTGCTTTTGACCATGACAAAGTAACAGGGACCATATTTACCCTAACACCTGATATATTTATACAGATAGACAGACAGACATAGATACATTTAAAGTATCTAGAAATGGTCATGAAGGCATGCAACAAATAAAGAAATACCTATTCAACAGTATCTACAAAACTTAGGTTAAAAAGGTGAGAGTCTATGGCATTTTAACCAAGATAGCTTCCTTTTTCCCCACTCTCAGCTCAGTGAGGTGGAGACTCTACTCCAGATTGCTGTAGTCAAGACCACAGGACTCCCTGTTAGAGGGCTATCTTCCTGGGAGAGACAAAACTTCAGCATTTCTCATCCTGCCCTCAGCTATATCTGTTCCTAAGACTAAGTTCCAGGCAACTGCAGGAAAAAGGTGGGGACTCCCTTCTTCTGGTCCACCTCTGAGTGATGAGACAGTCTTTATCTTTGGCACAGCACCACTGATGCTAGTGGGACCCAGAGCATCCTTGCCTGGGCTTGTAAGGGGGATGGATTCAAGTTGGGAGAGGCAAGCCGAAAAGATATGAGGCTACTGCCCTCTCTCCAGTGAGTGCTCACCTCCTAAAGCAAAGGTATCACTTAGAGAGAAATCACCATTGTCCCCACCCCCAGCCCCAGGGCCACGGCTCAGAGATTTTGCCTGGGAAGAGAAGGAGGCCTTAAATTAAAGCAGATAGATACTAACCTCCTCCCAAAGGAACTAACTTCATTTGCAACAGATTAGGGAGAAGTTCAAGCTCAAGGGTACTATCAGAAATAGCAAAAGTTGCGGTAAAAGGCAACTGAGAGTAGACTGGCAGATTCATTGGAGATAATAGGCTAAACTGTAGGCTGGCTAGTTTTCAAGAGACAACTGAGAAAAGAGAGCTGGCAGGAGGTTTCCTAGGGTCATAATAAATTTCAAACACTGACCTCGGGAGCTACCCCATTGAAGGAGTCCACATTTGATTAAATTTGTCTGTAGAGCAATTTATGCCTCAGAACATGTTAAAAATAATAGAACAATCAATGGACAATAAGTGAAGCTTCATTATTGTGTGTGGTCAGGGAAATAGAGCCACACCAAGGCTTCAGTCCCTAAAGTGTAACATTGAAGTTTAACACTGAAGTAGGGAGAAATAGACTTCACTAAAACAATGAGCCAGTAACTAAATAAACAAGTGAATAACAATATGAATCCTAAGAGAAGGTAGGAGCCAGTACATAGAGTTGCTACAACACATTGTCTAAAATGTCCAGTTCTAACAAAAATTATGAAACACAAAAAGAAACAGGAAAGTAGACCAATAGATCAATGAAATAGAATAGGTAGTCCAGAAACAGACACATACATGGCCAACTGATTTTTGATAAAGGGTTAAAGGCAATGTGAGAGAGAATACTTTTTTCAAAACATGCTGCTGGAACAACTGGATATACAAATTCAAAAATATGAATGGAGATCCTACTTTGTACCACATGTAAAAATTAACTCAAAAGAAATCATACCCCTAAATATAAACCTAAACTATAAAAGTTCTAGAAGAAAACAGGAGAAAATCTTCGTTACCTTAGGGAAATAATTCTTAGATATGACACTAAAAAGACAATCCATAAAAGAATAAACTGATAAATGTGACTTCATCAGAATTAAAAGATTCTGTTTTAAAAGACAATGTTTGGGAGGCCGAGGTGGGAGGATCGCTTGAGGTCAGGAATTCGAGACCAGCCTGAGCAAGAGCGAGACCCTGTCTCTACTAAAAATAGGAAGAAATGATTTGGACAGCTAAAAATATATGTATATAGAAACAATTAGCCAGGCATGGTGGCGCATGCCTGTAGTCCCAGCTACTCGGGAGGCTGAGGCAGGAGGATCGCTTGAGCCCAGGAGTTTGAGGTTGCTGTGAGCTAGGCTGACGCCACGGCACTCTAGCCCGGGCAACAGAGTGAGATTCTGTCTCAAAAAAAAAGACAATATTAAGAGGATGGAAAGATAAGCTACAGTCTGGCAAATATATTTACAAATATATATTTGATAAAGGACTTGTATCCAAATTATATACATAAAAAACCTGTCAAAATTCAATAATAAGAAAATAAGTAACCAAAAAAAAATGGGCAACAGATTTGGACACTTCACTAAAGAATATGGATGACAAATAGCACATGAAAAAAGTTCCATATAATTAATTATTATGGACATACTAATTAAAACCACAATGATAAACTACAACCCATCTGTACATGTTACATACATACACATATCTATACTACATGTTAGCACGGCTAAAATTAAAAGGTTCATCTTATTAAGTGTTGGTAAGGATATGGAGGAACTAGAATTCTCATACACAACTAGTGGGAATGTAAAATGTTACAAACAACTTTGGCAATTTCTTAAAAAGTTAAATGTACACCTACCACATGATTCATCCACTCCACTCCCAGGTATTTACTCCCCCAAAATGAAAGTCTGTGTCATATCAAAACTTGTACATCAATATTCATAGTAGCTTTATATGTAATAGTCAACTAGAAACAAGCTAAATATTTATAACAGGTGAATTAATAAACAAAAGATGGTATAGACATACAATGGACTACTACTCCGCAGGAAAAAAGGAATGAACTGCTGGTACATGATACAATAGGATGAAATTATGCTCAGAGAAAGAAGCCAGACAAAAATGAATACATACAGTATAATTCCACTTACACCGAATTCTTGGTAATGCAAACTAATAAACAGGAACAGAAAGATGACCAGTAATTGTCTGGGGATGGGCAGGGGAGGGAAGGGGTATGAAGGAGTTATACCAAAAAGCACAAAAAACTTTTGGGGATGATAGATATGTTCATTTTCTTATTTGGGGTCATGGTTTCACAGACCCCAAGTCAAACTTGTCAAACTGTGTATTTTAAATATGTACAGTGTATTGTATGTCAATTGTATCTCAGTAAAGCTGTTAAAGGAAGAAAAAAATAGCTGAAATGTAGAAAATGCATTTAAAATTTTATTATAGTTAATACAGAAAACTGTCAAAATTTGAATTAGGTAACTAATTTATTAAAATTTGAGCTGCTTTGGCTAATTTGAGGTAGGTACTACTTAGCAATAAATTGGTTGACAGGTAAGCAAAGAGGAACATTGAGGGATCTGAGATCAAGCCACTAATTCAGTCATAAAATTATAATTTGGAGGTTTAAAATTAAAATATTTGCTCCTAACTTATAACTTATTAATTAGGAAAAGCCTTATTATCCGAAATGGGAAGGGTAGGAAACAGGGATAATTCAGATTAAATTCCAGTTAGCCTGGAGTGATTTCTGTAGGATTGGTCCATAAGCAAAGAAGCATTCAAGGACTCTGCAATCTTTGCCATTCTGGATTCCTCTTTCAAAAAGTGAATATGAGGAAAGAAGAGAGGAAGCCTCTGTTGTAGACATTTTAAAAAGAACCTTTTCTTTCCTCCTCTACTTTTATGCCTATGTGATATTGTTTTAATGGCGTCACATTTACCCAAACTCTAAGTCATTCTTTGGTTCTAAATTGAACTTCTATGGAAGATGGAATTTATGCTTACCCCCTTTAGGGGATGCTTTATCAGTACAATGGTAGTTCCCCAAATTTTAAAACTAATGACAGCTTCAATTTATTATTTTTGTGTTGCTCTTAAATTCTTCCTGCTGCAATAAAATTGACTAGTACTGGACTGACAACTCAAAGGAGCTTGTATTTAAAATGTATTAGGGCAATTCCAGAAGCCTGATTTCACTTACTAAAAATATAATGGTTGTGTTCCTCCATTTAGGAAGCCCGACCAAACCCCATTTCCCTAATCAGAGCTAAATGCGTACACTATGTGATAGCAACATTTACTCACTTGCTTATAAAATATGCATGATTTTAGAGGAAGAAATAGAATACCTGTGTTCTGAATTCCAGAATGTTCTTTCCTGGATTAATTCTTCCCAGTAATATCAAATCTTTTATCTGTGTACATTTCTTTTTAGGAGCTGTACTGTAGTTTAAAGGCTTTTTTATAGTATGTGGATGCCCAGACCCAGAGGAAGAGTAGTTCTGGCTGTCATTTACATGTGGAACAGTAGAAGCTAATTTTTTAAGACATGCTTTCATCTCATGCCCGGTATCACTGCCTGAAACAGCAATCCCTTGATGTGCCAGGGATTGTGATGCCCCCCAAGGTGGTTGCTGGGAAGCTGTTTTCCTGTTTCTTCTTTTTGGATCATTGGAAAGGTCCTGATCACAAATAACAGCTGATGGATAGGCATCATTCTGGGCAAGTACACTCGTGGTTTCTGAAATATTTAATGTGCCAGTTACTGAAGAAGAACTATAGAATTCATGCCTTTCGGCTGTAGTTTCTGTAAGATCATTTTCTTTTTGTGAATATTCTGTTTCAGGAATAAAAGCAACAGGTTGGGATGGTAATTTAATCTCAGCGCCACCTGAACGTCTGGATTTTGATAACCCATCCAAGGTACAATCATTGACATTTTGTTTAGAATTTATCTCATTTCCAGAAAATTCTTCCCTTCTTACTGTCTCTGAATTTAGACAAATGTTGGTATTGTGGCTATAATTGTAAGTTTCTATAGACAATTGTGTTTCCTTCTTGCTTCTACAAACAAAGCTGACAGGAGAAAGGGAACCTGATTGGGGTTGCACTGAATTTTCCAGGCTGTTACGCTCTTGGCTGTCTTTTTCACTAGAGGTTTCTGAGCTAGGTGGCAGCTTCCTTAAACCAAGATCAGATAATGATGTAACATTCTTATAGTTTTGAATTTTCAGGCTTATTTCTTTCTGTTTTTTTGCTGCAACTAAAAGGCTCTTCTGTCTTGTGGCCAGGTTGGCCAGTTGTTCTCTCAGGGCTCCATGCTTAAATGACTCTATGGATACCCTATAGGAAGAAACAGAAAGAGGAAAAAAATACAATAACAGTAGAAACCTTTTCTTTAGCAGTAGTTTAGATGCTAAAGATACTTCATCTCAACTTTAATCAGCTCAAAATACACAAAAGAATACTTTGCAATATAATTCCTTTGAGAGGAAACTGATTCCTTTATTTAAGGTAAGTGAGTTTGCCTTTCTTTTAGGAGGTGATTGTGTGGTTATCCAGATTTTATAGTCGTATCATTATTTATCAGTTGTCAGTCAACCCTAAAAGACAAACAAAACTTAAGTTTTATATCTATTAGTCTTTGGTTGGAAGGTAGCAATTGGTGGCTAAGGAGGATCACCATTCTTTAAGTCTGGGGTTTGCTAACCTGTTTAAAGTAGAAAGGTGTACTAGGAAGTAAAATTTGCAAGTTCCACTCACGTTCCCTTAGCTATGAAGGACCAAGATGTTTTGTGAATAATCATATCTCAGCTAGACCTGAGAAATATTAGTTCATCAAATAATTACTGCAATTGCACTTTGAACCTGTACTGAGACACTTTCAAGTCCAGAGGGAGTACCCAGTCAAGCATCATCCTGTGCAGTTCCCCAAACTAAATTTGTCAGGATCCTAAGGACTAAGGAAGACGAAATGTCTTATCACACCTCTATACCTCTGTCTTTCGGTTTTGCCCACCTATCCCACATGGACCTTCAGGCTATTAGACACTTTATTTCCAGTGGTTTTGAAATTTTGGCCTCAGGACCTATTTATACTCTTAAAAATTATTAAGGAACCCAAAAACCTTTTGCATTTATGCATTATATCTATCAATATTTACTTTTTTAGAAATTAAAACTAAGAAATTTTTTATTTTTTTTTTTGAGATAGAGTCTCGCCCTGTTGCCTGGGCTAGTGTGAGTGCCGTGGCTTCAGCCTAGCTCACAGCAACCTCAAACTCCTGGACTTAAGCGATCCTACTGCCTCAGCCTCCCGAGTAGCTGGGACTACAGGCATGCACCACCATGCCCGGCTAATTTTTTCTATACATATTTTTAGTGGTCCAGATAATTTATTTCTATTTTTTTAGTAGAGACGGGGTCTCGCTCAGGCTGGTCTCGAACTCCCGACGTCGAGCGATCCACCCGCCTCGGCCTCCCACAGGGCTAGGATTACAGGCGTGAGCCACCGCGCCCGGCCTAAAACTGAGAAATTTTTAAAACAGAAGAATATACAAGCATACATTTCATTAGCCTTCAGAGTAATGATATTAATATCATTATACATCACATGGCCTCTGGAAAGTTCCATTGTACACTCATGAGAGAATGAGAGCCCAAAGGGCAAATAACATCTTAGTATTATTGTAAAAAATAGTTTTGAATTCACAGATACCCTGAAATGGTTTCAGAGACCCATCAGGGGTCCCTGGACCACTGTTTCAAGGAAAAGCAATAGTATAGCTAACTTGCCTCTCTTATCGAAGTTTAGAGTTGTTGATATTAAACTCCCAGGAGACTGGATGTTAAAAGAAGTAGTATATGTAAGTGGAAAAAGCAGCAAAAAGAAGAAATCAGATTAGCAAACAACTGGTAGTATAAAATGCAAGATACTGGACAGAGGGGAAAGAAAAAAAGGAATAAATAATATTACACTTAAAATTACATGAAACAAGGAGTTCAGACAAAAAAAAAAGGTTGTCTCTTTAGATACCCATATCAAGATGTGAAGTCTTACAGCAATATATTGATAAGGATGTACACACTTAAAACTCGAACTGATCAGGAACTTTCCAAAATTCCAGGTAGAGTACGTTGCTAACCATAGGACACTAAAGAAAAATTGAAGCAACCCTCTCCAAAGTTCTCTAGAAAATTCCCTATAGTCAATTACCATTTGTAGGTCATACACTTGCTTTATACTGACAGGAAAACAAGTCAGGAAATAGAAAGGAACTTATGACACTTATTCACTGGAGAGGAAGTCAAAATAGGGATAAAAGACAGTAGGATTTATAAGTAAAAATAGAAAACTGATTTTTCAATAAGTTCAGAAAAAAACTGAATACGTATTATTAATAATTATAGATGTCAAATGATTTATAAGGTAAGAATATCTTAGGAAATATTTAGAAGTATTAAATGTAAATAATCTAAGTCTATGAAAAACAAATAAAAAATAATGCCCCCAAAAGAATTACATAAAATTTTTTTCATGAAAAAAATGAAAAGAGGTACATAGCTAATATAACCAGGATAAAATTCCTTAAAGAGCCTAAGATTTTGGAAATATAATAAAATACAAAATTAACCAACCAGTTAATCAACTGCTTAAAAGGATGAGCTCTGTGATAGCAAAAAGAAAAAAACTTTCAATGTAGAAAATTTGAGTGTGCTAGGGAAAGAAATTTATCTGTGGGATTCATGACCAGAAGGGCTTCCATAAAAATTTTTCACTGTAGACAGCCTTTTAAGATATTAAAATATTCTTTCTGAATTTCAAGTAATAAAGTAGAAAAATATCTTTCCAGCAAGTATAATTCCCCATGGAGATAACAGAGAGCCTCAAAAAGTCATTTTTTGGTCTTAATGTTTGTATTGTTAAGAAAATCTAGGCCTCAGTATTGCAGCTATGAATGGATTAAACTGTAGAAACTCTAAAGCACTTCTATTTTTTTCACTTACCTGTATTTTTTAGCCAGATCATCCCTTTCTCCTTTCTGTTTGGCAAGCACATTATCCATAGTCTCTTTTATCTTCAACATTTTTTCAATGTACTCTTCTAGAAATATGGTAATAAAAAGTTAGTTAATTGAGGGATAGTAAATGTTAAATTTGGTTACACAAGATTTAGCCCCATTTTTAAATTTAAAAAGCTATTATTCCCTACCCTCTTCCCAAATATTAATGGCCCAGATATCTAAATTAAGGCTTATTTAATTATGTTACTTTCAAGGATAATTCCTGGAACTTTAAATACTCTTGCATAAAAATAGAAGACCACTTTTTCAGCCCTTGTGAACCCTGAAGTAAACATGTACCTTAAGAAGATGAGATAGCAATGACATTGGATGTCTGAAATAATCAAACTTAAGTATGAGTCCATATTTACCTGCATCTTCAGGGTTTCTTATTTCAAATGCTAATAAATTTTCTTGTTTTTCTTCTATATCTTGCAGAATGGCACTGAGCGTCTGATGCTATCAGATAAAAATATTAGAAACTTCATTATAAGGGGATAGATGTGTTCTCTGATATGCCACTTACAAATGCACAGTAAATAAAGTGCTAAAGAAAGTGCTCCTAAAAATGCTCATTTCTGTTTATGCTCAGAATCTACTCATGCTTTGTGTAACTTAACTGTATAACTGTTGCAGATTTGGAAA
The DNA here is from genome assembly GCF_020740605.2 of Lemur catta. Lineage (NCBI taxonomy): Eukaryota > Metazoa > Chordata > Mammalia > Primates > Lemuridae > Lemur > Lemur catta. Next base: position 47,645,971 of record NC_059139.1, read on the forward strand.
AAAAGTAAACTTAAATATATCTTGATTTGTGTAGACCTCATGGAAAATAGAATGTAAGAACAGCAACCATATAAAAAAATCATAATTTCTCATTGACTTCTGTTAAAATTATAGTCACAGGAGAAAAAAATAAACAACTCAGCAAGAATATTAAAGATCACGCACATGCAACAAGTTCATTTTAAGGTTTTATGACTCTCATTGCACACTATTAAAATCTCACATATAATCTTAGAAATACAAACACTACTCCCTCAAAAACTCACAATGGAGACTTAATACCACCCTTTCAAGCCCTTGTCAGTACTAATCTTCCTGCTTGGAATGCTTTCAATTCACTCTGCCCAGGTTGCTCTCTTTCTTATGAGAGAGACAATTGTGGAGTGGGCTCTGGAACAAACTAGACTTCCTCAGTGTAAATCCTGGCTCCACCTCTTCCTAGTGGGGTGACTCCAGCAAGTTACTTATCTGTGCCAGCATTAAGTAACACATACAAAATGCTAAGGACAATGCCAGAACAAAGTAAGAGCTCACTAAAAACTGCTTATTATTATTGTATAAAACCCATCCTATATGCAAAACTTCTGATTTATTCATTCCATACCAATTTCTCTTTGCTAAGAATTATTTAAGAATTTCATTGTGACATAATTTAGCATTTATTATATATGAAATATAATGTGTAAGACATTATATATTATATATAATATATATGACATTATAATATATATATAATATATACTGTCTTACACATATTAATATTTCTTCATCAAGGCAGGAACATGGCTTTTATATTTGTGTACTGTTTCCACATAGCTGTTGCTCCATAAATGGTGACTGGATTCACCCATATTACCTATCCTTTAATATACTCTCAATACATATTCATTTCTAAAATGTGTAGCTCCTCAAAGCTTTCTGAAGTAAGTTTCTCTGAAATTTTACTTTGGTGCCCACAAAGGATATAAAATATATATATAATAAAATCATCTGATTATTTAGTAAGGCAACCTTACTGCTGACATTTATTAAATGCATCAAAGTGGAAAAGATAAAATGTAAATATGCAAGACAAATAAACAAACAAAACCACCAAGGTTTACCTCTTAATACAGTGGCTTATGGTGAAAGGCAAACTAAAGGCCTAAACTTGTGCCCCCTGCTAAGCCTCTATTCACAAAAGAAAACATCTTTTAAAGCCGACTCTCCCTTCTGTCTTGCTTTTATTGTGGATGTCATTAGTCTATTCAAAACACTTATTCAGCATCATTGAGGATGATACCTTGCTTAACAAGTTTGTGCCTACTTATGCTTTGTGTTTTTGTCAAACTTAGAATATCCATCTCATCAATCAATATATATTTTATTGAGCAACTGTTATGTTATTTTTGTAAAAATCTACCTTTACATGGTGGATTTCACAGCAAATTCTATCACTATAAAGCATTTGGGATCTAGAAAAGCTAAACCAGTTGCTTTCCTTTTCTCTGTGTGGGTTTCATCATCTTTTCTGCATCCTATGTATCCTGGACACTTTCAGGGGTAAGTGAAGACAGACTCATACAGTGGCAGTGTCTGTGGGACAGGAAGTAGCTAAAACTCAAGCTAGGTGTAAAGGACAGCAGCTAATCCATAATTCTGTATTCAATGCAAATAATTAAGAGTTAACCATATAGCATATCTTCTTGCCTTATTCTGTTCAATTATGCTATCTTATTTTCTTATGACAATCTTATTTTCAGTCTGTGTGTCCCTAAAATGAAAAGAAAGGTACCAACAGCCAATACCTAGCTGGCCCAAAGAATGGCATTTTCTAGGCTGAAGAATGAAAAGAATTTCAACTTTACTCACCACAGGAAGGTTTTCTCTTGTTTCTCCTTGGTGTGAAAAGGAAGGTGGATCAGCAGTTTTTCCAGCATCACAAAAACACTGTTTATGCCTTTTTAACTGGGCAGTAGGAATTTTTACTTTAAAAAATAAAATTAGAAAATATAGTAAGAACGTACAAAAATTTAGCTTTTAGACCTGGGACATTTTTAGCGGGGGGCGGGAAGCAAGAGAATAAAGAAACAAGAGAAATTTAACAAAAAAATTTTGCTTCATTTTATCAGTTTAATGGTGACAGAGATGGGAAGGACAAATTAAGTCACAATTATAATAGCTTCATGTTAATTAGCACCTCATTATTATTAATTAACTATTTATAGCTAACATTTACTGAGCACTTGTCACATGCTGGATGCCAAACACTTTCTATGAATCATTTAATCTTCATATGAATCCTCTGACATAGGTAGTTTATTACACCCATTCTACAGAACAGCAAAGTGAGGCTTAGAGGGGTTCAGGAAGTTCCCCAACATCACACAGCTAGTATTGAAACCAGATTTTATCTGACTCCAAAGTCCATGCTCTTAGCCTATATGACTATGATTCACTGCCTCTGTAAAGTTCTCCTGGACTCTCTTCCCATTCTGGATTCCTTTTCTCCATATTACCATTATACCCTATATCCTTCATCCCTCTTGGGTACTTGATCAAGGAAAACAAAAAACAACAGACATGTGGGAATAGATACAGCACTTCATAACAGAGTGCCCAATAACTCCAAATGTTAGGCTTCTCTGGAAAGCCAAGCTGATCTAAATCATGGAGATCTTCGAATATGGTTATAGAGAGGAAGAGTGAAATAGCTGGGGCCCTGGGAAAGGCTCTGACCCTATGATTTTCTATATGGTAGCAGGCAATGAAAAGAGGAAATCTGTACCAGTCTTGGCCTTGACCTGCATATGATCTAGCCTGCTAGTAGAATATAACACAATGACTATCCTTGGCTTTGACCAATCATATCAGTAATTGTTCCCCTGAAAATCAATTGTCGCCAAGGATGTTGGTAGGTTAGAGAAGAAGTGTGTGACAGGGTTTCTCTCCCTAGCATTCTCCCTCATAGTGAGGGCAGATATGTTCCTGAGTATCTTCTTCTGTGGGTCAAGGCTTAAGCATGAGGGAAAAGGAAGAAAAATTTCTTCTCCTCAATACCTAATAAAATGCAAACTATTGCTAAAAAATGGTTTATAAAATTCTCCCTTAAATATTCTTTTCACTATAATATATATTATATACACACAAGTATATTTGCTTAACAGATTAATATGCTAGTATTAGATTCTTGAAAAGTTGGCGTAAGTCCAACTGATGTATATAAATCATTATAAATCAAAGATTTCAGTATAATGTCACTCCTTTTCAGCCCCACTACAGGTAAACTAGTCTACCTGGTCTCCGTTATATCTCTATTTCAAACCCAACATTAGGGAGATTAATGTTTGACTGATGAATGATATATGTTTCATTTCAACATGTCACACCAATGCAATAGGATCATATGATTTATAAATTAAACCAAATTTGAAAATGCTAATTTCTAAAAATAAATGATGGCTTTTTAAGAGTTTAATAAACATAGGAAACATCTATACTCTACACGTTAGAAGATTTTATTTTCCTAATCAAAGGCATACATGGTATATACCTGTATAAAATAGCAAGCAATATTGATATACATACCATTGATTATAACATTACTTTCTTCTCTATTATTGGTCTCAATAGCACCATAAGATTTTAACAACTCTTTCATTTTTTCATCATCTGCTTCATCCAAAGCAGTCTTCTGTTTATGATCTTTTTGATTAGGGTTTGCTCCATTTTGTAGTAGAATCTCAGCTACCTAAAAGGTATTTTTTCAAAGTTACTTCTACAGACACCTAAGATGAACCATTTCTACTTTCATCACAAGACACTACTACCAAGCATTAAAAGTTATGGAAAAGAAGTTTTCAAAATCTGGTCAAGAAAATTTGATTAAATTTGATATATTTGATATATATCAATATGTATCAAAATGATTGATAGATTTATCCTGATTGGTCCTCATAAAAGAACAAAACACAATGACATGAAAGTATAATATGCTGCCTTCGTTACAGTAAGAGGTAGGCATAGGTAGGACCAGTTCTAGATCAGTACTGCCTAGAACTTTCTACCATAATAAAATGCTCTATTAATATATCTGCTCTGTGCAATAGGGTAGCCACTAGTCTCACATGCCTTCTGAGCATTTGAAATGTGGCTGATGTAACCGATAAAATAAATTTTTTATTTTATCTAATTAATTTAAATGGCTAAAAGAAGCTAGTAGCTACCATATGGGACAGCACAGGTCTAGATACTGTGCAGATTAAGCCACTTGTATATAAATGTGGAATTATTGGTACCCAGAATGATTTATCCTATTTCTTTAACATAGCTTCTTGCCCTTCCCCGAGGTGCTGGAGGATGGAATAGAAAAGGGGGTAAGAGTTGCTTCAGCATTATGTTACATTATAAACTGTATTATAAATTGCTATTAGACACAGTTGAATAAAGTTCTATTGATATTTGGACTATATCTTAGGTATACTACTTGTTTAAGAGGTTTAGTGAACTAGCCTAGGAGCCTAATATCCATTCTAATATTCTCCCTATGGAAATATGTGCCCTAAATAACAGAATTATAGTCACAGAATATTAAAGATAGAGGGAAACTTAGAAATAATCTGCTCCAACCCCATCATTTTAAAGAAAAGGAAATGAGGGTCAAAGAGGTTGTGACACTTTTTTGAGAAGAAAAGTTTCTAGTATATTGGCCGGGCGCGGTGGCTCACGCCTATAATCCTAGCACTCTGGGAGGCCGAGGTGGGCGGATTGTTGAGCTCAGGAGTTTGAGACCAGCCTGAGCAAGAGTGAGACCCCGTCTCTACTAAAAATAGAAAAGAAATTATACGGACAGCTAAAAACATATATATAAAAAATTAGCCAGGCATGGTGGTACATGCCTGTAGTCCCAGCTACTCAGGAGGCTGAGGCAGGAGGATTGCTAGAGCCCAGGAATTTGAGGTTGCTGTGAGCTAGGCTGATGCCACAGCACTCTAGTCCAGGCAACAGAGTGAGAATCTGTCTCAAAAAAAAAAAAAAAAAAAAAAAGTTTCTAGTGTAAATAAGATTGCTCTGAGTAACTCAAAGCCCCAGGGTGGCATTCGCTGGCACTGATGTTAGCAGATCCAGGCATGCTGATTCTTGGGTCTCCAGGCAGCTTATTTGGGTGCTTCCAGTGGCAGCAGTGGACCAGGCAGGTGGGAGAGTGCTTGAGCTTCTGGGTACTGGGTGTGATGGTATGGGCTATGGCAGTAGCAGTGGTGAGACAACCCTCTGGCTCCCAAGCAAGGCATACTGGCATTAGTGGCTGCAATGGGCTGAAAAGGGCACTCCCCAGGCCCACAAGTAGTGTATGGGTATGGGTGCCAGCTGTGGTGGTAGCTGTAGGTTGGGTGGGCCTATTCTCAGGCCTCCAGGAGAAATGCTCAGGTGCCAATTGTCCCAGGCCCCCAGATAGCATGCTTGAGCACTTAGGGGGTGGGGGATGGAGCTAGGCCAAGTGGATGTGATCCATTTTCCATTAATTTTTGTATATGGTGAAAATTAAGGGCTCATTTTTTTGAGGTTCATTTCTTTTCTGCAAACCAAAACGCAAAGGTTCTAACTCCTTATGTTGAAAGAGTATCCTTTTTCTATTGAACTGCCTTTGCACCACTGTCAAAAACCAACTGACTACATATGCAACAGTCTATTTCTAGATACTTTATTCTGTTCAATCGTCTATATGTAAAACTCAGTGGTTCTCAACTGGGGATGATTTTGTGAATCAGAGTACACTCAGGAATTTCTGAAGACATTTTTGGTTGTCATAACTGGAGAATGTGGGTGCCACTGGCATCTAGCGGGTAGAGGTCAGATATGCTGCTAAACATCCTACGATGTATAGATACAATAGTACACCACAGTAAAGAAATATCCAGCCATAAATGTCAGTAATGTCAAGGTTAAGAAATCCTGGTCTACACTAGTGTAATAAATCTTAGCCACAAGCACAACTATATACTAAGTTCTATAAGTCCTTCTAACAAATCTCCATCTGTAGGGGTGATATTGCTGACTCCCAACACAAATACAAATAAGAGAATTAACTCTCTGTTTTATGTGGCATTTTTCAGGATAATGTCCAAAAACTTGATTTTCCCACCATGACATTTTGACCCTTATTTAAGTGGTTTCACTTTAAGTGGCCTTTTCCCTGTACAAATAACCAGTCAGTTCATCACTTTAATGATTCTGTTTGTTTTCTTCATCTTGTAACCATATAGCCTTGAGAATTTGTCTATTCTTTTTACATTTAAATATCTTAAAGGCAAAAGGGCTTCTTTAGTCAAAAGAAGTCACATTGGACATTAGACTACTCACTCTGGTATCAATCATTAGTTCACATCTCTTTTCTCTAGAAATCATAAATTCAATAATACCATCCGTTTAGATGACTATATTCAGGCTGAAAACAGCAAAGATATACTTTCATACAATTAAAGTTAACAGGCTCAGTTGGGTATAGTGGCACAGGCCTGTAGTCTCAGCTTCTCTGGAGGCTGAGGTGGGAGGATCACTTGAGTCCAGGAGTTCAAGGTCATGGGCAACACAGTGAGACCTAATCTCCAAAAAAAAAGTTACCAGGTTCTCAAAAATACATAGAAACAGATAAATAGGTATTCATGAGGGATCCAAGGAGTTTTTTATATGAACCCTGGTTTTATATTATTGTTGGTAGTGGTTTCCTTAACTATTTTTTCAAAACCGATAGTTATCCCTGAAGTCTATATTGCCTATTGATAACAATAAAAGTTGTCTCACAAGATTTATAAAACAAAAAGATGAGTTTAAAAATGTGAAGAGTTTTAAGGTCTAGATTTGAAATTCAGTGTCACTAAAATAATGACCCTAGTAATCTTCCCTTGTGATTTTACCACGGCTGCTTGATAATGAAAAGCAAAGGAAAAAAGGACACATTAAACACCTGGCAAACAAGCAACTCATGTGTCTGTTACAAACCCATTGAGAAATTCTGAGTTAAAAAAAAGTTTAGCTGTCACATGTATCATCACTATAATTAGACTCTTGTGCACAATAGCACATCATCTTAGACAATTAAAAATGGGATGTATTAGACTTATAACCTGTGTTTATCCTGACTTTCTTTTGACTTACATGAATTATATAATGAAGAAACAATGGAACAATGATTAAAATATATATTGATTTTCCAATCCACACACAATATTGTATTTTCATTTGTAATTTTAAGCAGGTTTTAAAAAGCAATTGTTTTAAGGAATCACTTTAGTTTTTAGTTTAAAATATCTTCATTTTTTCACTCATTTTCCTAAGAAAAAGCAACAGAAACCTAATCTGATATGTACTGTACCTTTAAATGATCGTTTGCAACAGCGTCATGTAAGGGCAGAATTCCATCTAGATTTTCACTATTAACATTAGCACCAGCTTTCAATAACTCTACAATTATAGCAGCAGATCCCTCATTAGCTGCCTCATGAAGTGGTGTCCAACCTAAAAAAGGAAAAAGAAAAAAGAAAAAAAACCAAGAGCAACCTGCTCCTTACAAATCAACATTCATGTAGTATCTTTGTACTAGGTTTTGTTGCATTAATTGAATTAACAACTATACTGATTCATATGTATATACTAAGTTTTGGACAAGAAATAATACTGAAAACTATGGGTTTAAAATGCATAAGTTTCATTTCTGAAAACAGATTGATCTGTTATACTTGATATAAATGCCAAAGCAGAAGACTCATAGAATGGAAAACATAATGAAAGCAGAGTAAATACCAATCATTTCAATTTGTTTCAATTCAGACATTAAAATGTCTGACTTTCATCTTTATATCTTTGTATTGTCACATTTCCCTTTTAAAATGACACCTAATGTGATCAATCTTTGAGTTTCTCCCTGTGGAATTCTTCACACAAGATTCTTCTGTGCTTAAGCAAAATGTTAGAAGATAAAATTTTAAAATGGAGGTTTAGAATAAAAATAAGGTAAGATAGAAAAAAAGGAACAGTATAAAGAAAAAAGGAAAGAGAAGAAAGGACAGTAAAATGAGAAAATGTTGTAATCTCTCCAAAGTTAGGGGATGGAATAAAGGTTTCCGAGGAAAAGGCCTAACTCCCTTCACTTCTCATTCTGTATACCCTCTCTGAATGCTCCCAAATGTATGTTAAAAACTTTTTCAAATGAAAAAGTTATTTTAGCAATGATAAATCTTACTATTCAACTAAATAATAATATAGTTTTGAAAAGATTGTTCAAAGTTATCAGTTACATACTACCTAGGATCAAATTTGGAAGGGGATGTTGAAATGTGTGTTTCAATGAGTTCAAATTAGAGACAATTAAACTAAAAGGATCTAAACCTGCATTATCTTTTAGATTCACATCTGCTCCAGACTCTATTAGAGCTTTCACCATAGACAAATTTCCTCTTCTGGCAGCCAAATGAAGCCGGCTTTCCCCTCTGGCATTCCTCTTATTGATCCCCGCTGTTTTCATTCCTGTAAATTTGCCAAGCAAAACAGAGGCCTCTTTTCTATCAAATGCTGATTACTATAAAAGATCTTAGAAAACACAACAACTTTCTCAAAATATCATAAGTAGAATGCACTATACAGAAACATACATCAATTAATATTATCATTGCTGTTATTGTTTTATTTATTTATTTATTTTTGAGACAGAGTCTCACTCTCTTGCCTGGGCTAGAGTGCGGTGGCATCAGCCTAGCTCACAGCAACCTCAAACTCCTGGGCTCAAGCGATCCTCTTGCCTCAGCCTCCCAGGTAGCTGGGACTATAGGCATGCGCCACCATGCCTGGCTTTTTTTTTTCCTTCCTATTTTTAGTTGTCTGGCTAATTTCTTTCTATTTTTAGTAGAGACGGGGTCTAGCTCTTGCTCAGGCTGGTCTTGAGCTCCTGAACTCGAGTGATATTCCCGCCTCAGCCTCTCAGAGTGCTAGGATTACAGGCGTGAGCCACTGCACCCGGCCACTGTTATAGTTTTAAAATATAACTTGTGATGAAATTAGACAGCATCCAAGCACAGTACTTGCATTCATTCTAGCAGTTGATTACTCTATCAAGCATTTGATTAAAACATACTTGCTTCAGGTCTATACTTACCTCACTCTCAGTAGTTGTTTCGCAATGTATAAAATTTTTCTTGAAATCACCTGTGGTATTATAAAATCCTCTTTCTACAGTTGTTTTACATCTCAATGGGTGTATTCCTAATCATACAGATACCAAGTACCAATCTATGGCCTATTGGTTTTTTTATTCTTCTTTCACAAAAAAGTAGTATATATCATTGTCCAAAGATTCTTTTTTTATTTAATCTTTTATTTGTAATGCAAGTTAGAAAGACTTAAGTTGGACCTAAAAGTAATAGACTGATTATATGTTTTTCCTCCATTTCCTGCTAAAACCATGCTGAAATGATAGTATCTTGTTAAGGGCGGGGAGACACTCAAACTCTGTAATTTTAAAGAGATTTACTCTGAGCCAAATTTGAGGATCATGACCCAGAGCCACGCCCAAGAAGCCCTGAGCAAGTGGACTCGCTATGGTTGGGTTACAGTTTGGTTTTATACATTTCAGGGAGACAGGGGTTGTAGGTAAAGTCATAAATCAGTATGTGGGAGGTATACATTGGTTTGGCCCGAAAAGTGGGCCATCTCGAAGAGGGAGGGGAGCTTACAGGTTATAGGTAGGTTTAAAGATTCTGTGACTTGTAATTGGTTAAAGACATGAAGCTTTGTCTAAAGGTTTGGAATGTTTTAACATAAGGAGCTATTTATCAGAGATAAGTCACCAGACACAGATTTGTTTTGTAAATTGAGGACCTGTAGCTTTGTCTTGCACACCCTCAGGCTGTTAATGGGTTACAAAGGATGTCCCCAAGAAGGGAGGGGGGCATGATGAGGCATGTCTGACCTCCCTCCTCCTGGCAGGCAATTTAGGTTTAGGATATTCCTTTGGCCACAAGGGGGTCCATTCAGTCAGCCAGTGAGGGGGGTGAGCCTTAAAATTTTATTTTAGTTCACAATAAGAATTCTAAAAGTACCATATAAAGAAAATAGAAGAGGAAACAATAGAGGACAAAGACTTCAACAAATTTCGGGGAATTGGAAAGTCACTAATGGAAAGAAGTGAACTGACTTGGCAAAGTGGGGAATGTTCCAACCCAAGTGTCTGCAAAAAGATAGAGCAAGAGAGCCAATCTGCACAGAGGCACTCAGCACTTGGGGACACCAGGTGCCTTGGAAGGCAGGTATGTGGAATGGGGCTGGAAACAGGCAGACTAAAAAGTTTATATATAGAAAAGTTGGAATTCCAAGTTCCTTTCCCTTCCTGAATTGACTCCTCTTATCCCAGTTCCCCAATCCAAAGCCAGGAATCTGAAGGTTTATTTTCTATAGAAACTGTATCAGAGAAGCTTCAGATTGAGAGGCAAGGCAAAATAAAGAGGTAGGGTGATGAAACAGAAGAGAATATTCATTAAATATGTAGTATCAGTACCACTGAGGAAACTTGTTAGAATTGCAAATTTTCCAGCCTACTCCTAACCCAATCTGGAGGGCAAACTCTAAAATGGCTCCTAATAATCCTCATCTTCTGGTATTTATGGATTTGTGTAATCCCCTCTTCTTGAATAACTTACTTCTAACCAATAGAATAACTCAACACTGAGGGTATTTCACTTCCTTGATTAGGTTATAAGGGATTATAATGTTTTCTGTCCTGCTAGCAGACTTGATCTATTGTCTTCAGTCTGTATGCTTTGATGACACAAGCAGCCATGCAGAGAAGCCCACACAGCAAGAAACTGAGGATGGCCACCAGCCAGTAGCCAGCTAGGAACTAAGGCCCTCAGTCCAACTAGCCTCAAGGAACTGAATTCTGCCAACAACCACATAAGCTTGAAAGTAGATCCTTCCTTAGTCCAATCTTCAGATGAGACCCCACTCCTGGCCAACACTTTATAGCCTAGGAAAGTTCCTGTCAGAGGACCTGGCTAAGTCATGCCCAATTCCTGATCTGCAGAAACTATGTGATAATAAATGTGTATTCCATTAAACTAGTAAGTTTGTGGTAATTTGTTATGTAGCAACAGAGACTACTAATACAACTATTAAATCAGATCCTTTGAGGGTAGGGCAATCTGTGTGTTAACACACAGCAATCCGTGTTAACAAGTTTTTCAAGTGATTCTGATGCAAACTAAGGTTTAAGAACCACTGCATTATATTTTGGGACCCTTCCTGCCCTATTTCCTAAATGTCACCAACCATTCACATAATTTCTTCAGGGCAAGAGATAAATACTTAGAGGATTGTTCTCTAAAAAATAGATTCCTGGGTTACATGAATCACAGGAAAGACTGATAGTCTCAGCTGACACCCAGCAAAAACATATTGCTCTTTAGAGATGGGCACTCAGAAATTCTTTATTGGAAGAATTAAAGGCGCGTGCGCGCGCGCACACACACACACACACACACACACACACACACACACACACACACACACACACAAAGAGAGAGAGAGAAAATATTTGAAAGTCATAAAATATCTAAGATGGTTGGCCTGCAGATTACAAGGTTGAACTCAAATATCTCTCCCAATTAAAATTCTTACTGTGGATGGTAGAGATCTTCTTACCTTGTTCCTGAGGTGTTTGTAGCAAAGAAGGTAGCCATGTGATAAACATTGTGGAGCAAAAACTCAAAAATAACTCAATGTTACTGTCATGATAAGTCTCTACAGCATTTAATTGAACATTTAAAATAAAATCTGGCAGACACTCAAAAGAAGCAAACAGTACTTACACTAAACCTCTTCATCAAGTCCACTGTAGTTTGGAATCTGGTGTTACTATTAATAAGTACGATGTTATTAATACTCAGATTTCTGTTCCCTTGTATACAACCAGTTTTTTCCTCTCTGGAAGCTTTTAGGATCTTCCCTTTATCCCTGTTCTGAAATTTCACAGTGAGGTGCCTTATTCACTGTACTAGACACTTAGTGGGGCCTTTCAATATGGAAACTCCTGACTTTTCATTGCTTGCATTATTTCTTTGATGACTTCTTCTCCTGCTCACTGTTCTCCCTGGATTTCTTGGAGTGATTTTCCAATATGCTTATCTTTTCTCTTCTATTTTCTAGCTTTTTCGTTTTTTATTGTTTGTCAGAGACTTGTAAAACTTTACCTTTTAACCCTGCCATAGATATCTATATATTTTTTTAATTTCTATTATATTTTTAATATCTAAGACCTCTGTGTTGTTCTCTGTTCCTTCTTTTCTTACTTTTTTTTTTTTAAGTTTTAGATATTTCCTGATTCTTACATTGTTTCTGTTACTTCTGAGTTCCTTTGGTCTGTTTAGTTTACTTTGATTGGGGCTTTCTGCAAATACTTGTTAATCTTTGGCTGTCTTTTCGTATTTAAATGCAAGAAATTAAAGTCCTGATTGGAAATCTGTGGAAGGTGAGAGGAGTGTGGCAGAATTCCGGGCCTGGTCAAATTCACTGTTGGGTGATCAGGAGTTAAGCCAGCCTTTTTGTTAGGGAATAGATGTCAATATCTGCAATTCTTACCTCTGGGGCAGTTTAATTCTCTGCTCAAAGGGCTTAAGGTCTAGTGGAGTTACAGACATGCAAAAGATTACATTTAAATATGAATAAGTGCTGCTAGGAAGGTATATAGTTTCCTGTGCTAGCTGTAACAAATTACCATAAACTGGGAGGATTAAAACAATGTATTCTCTCATGATTTGGAGACCAGAAGTCCAAAATCCAGGTGTCAGAAGGGCTACACTCCTTCAGAAGCTCTAAGGGAGAATCCTTCCTTGCCTCTTCCAGCTTCTGATGGCTGTCAGCATTCCTTGGCTTCCTTGGCTTGTGGCTACATTGCTCCTTTGCCTCTATCTTCATGTCATCTTCTCTTCTCCTGTGTCTCAGATCTCCCTATCTTTCTTATAAGGACACTGATATTAGATTTAGGGGCCACCTGGATAATCCAGGATGATCTCCTTATCTCAAGGTCCTTAACTTGATTACATACGCAAAGACTCTTTTCCAAAAGAAGGTTGTAGACACTCCTTTACCATGCAAGATAATATTCACAAGTTCCAGGGATTAGGAAAGGACATGTTGTGGGGGCCATCATTCAACCCACCATAGGAAGTAAGTATAAGAAGGGCTACAGTTTACATGAGAGGAGGAAAATAGAGGAAGATTCACAGAGAATGCCTAATCCGGTGTCCTTCCTACCTCTTAATAGACAGTAGATAAATCAACTTCTTTGTGCTTAATGTTTAACCTGAAGTGGACCTGCATTTTGTGCATCACACAACTATCTCCAAGAACTATCTAAGGATAGTTAGCGTGTCCCTACTGCCAAACACACACAGTTCATTCATCTACCACAAAGAAACTAGTGGCTATTCTTCTTTAATTTCCCTTATGTTGAAAGGGCTGAATGGAAGTATCTAAGGGATCTGGCACAATTTATCTCTGCTGCCCTCACTGAGTACTGCTGCTGTCTCTGCTGTTTACCCTATCTCCTCTAACATAAAAAAATAGAAGTCATAGGCAGAAATACATCTGGAGGCAAGAATACATCTGAAAACTAATGTATTCTCAAGTGGTGCCTTAACAAAAAATATCTCTGAAATAATCTTATAACTTAGTAAGTACCTAAAAAAATAAGCTGTATATCTGAAAGTTTAGAAATTCTCTGAGTAGAGTGGATTTGCTAGGCTTGATTATATGTAAACTTTTACCTATACAATTACAGGAATACAAACCTTGGTTGTTGGTAGCTTTCAAGAAACTTTGTCTTTTTCTGAAATTCCAAACTTTTTTGTGTTCTTGGGGATTAGTAGGTATGTGAATTTCTGACTTAGTTTTTTTTTTCTCCTTACAATTTCTTGTAGTACTTTCATCTCCATTGATATTATTAGTTAATTCCTCAACTGAAACACAAACATTTTACAATATCAGTGTTGTAGTTCTCCTTATTGGTTGGTTATATGACTAGAAAAGAAAATTCTAGAAAAGAAATTTAGAGTTTCTGTTCTCTAAATAAGCCAGACTGTTTAAGGGAATGGAAGCTTTTAAAAATGCCTTTATATAACAAACATAAAGTTTGTTGGCTAAAATGCTAATGGGAATTCAGTGAATAGTTTAAATCAATAGAGCTAACAGTTTCCTGCTATTAAAATGTTGTTAGGTTTCATGATAAAAAATAAGTACTATATTAAAAAGAAATAAAAATTAACAGAAATACTGTTTATTTATTTTTATTTTTATTTTTTTTTGAGTCAGAGTCTCATTCTGTTGCCCAGGCTAGAGTGCCATGGCGTCAGCCCAACTCACAGCAACCTCAAACTCCTGGGCTCAAGCAATCCTCCTGCCTCAGCCTCCCAAGTAGCTGGGACTACCGACATGTGCCACCATGCCTGGCTAATTTTTCTATATATATATTTTTAGCTGTCCATGTAATTTCTTTCTATTTTTAGTAGAGGTGGGGTCTCACTCTTGCTCAGGCTGGTCTCGAACTCCTGAGCTCAAACAATCCACCCGCCTCGGCCTCCCAGAGTGCTAGGATTACAGGTGTGAGCCACCACGCCCGGTCAGAAATACTGTTTATTAACTTCTATCAATATTAGTTTAGCAACTATCTTTGATAATAATGGTTAGACTTTCAAAGTAAATACTATTACTTAACTACTAGTCTTAGCAGCATCACAAATCATGGCCAACATTATCCTCATTTTTCTCAGTTTGGGCACAGGTTGAGTGAAATTCAGTTGAAAATGTCTATAAAAATAAGTAAGTCTATAGGAAACGTGTACAGATTGAGCAACACTACTAATACCTGGTTGGTGAGAAGTTTCCTTCTCTTCTCTTTGACCAAGTTGTATGACGTTGGTCAATTCTTTATTCACATTGTCAGTAGAATGAAAATCTATATTATGTATGGTCCTGTTCTCTGGAAGATTTTGTCTTCTTTTTTCAACTTCAGTTGTTTCTGTTACTTGAGAATCAGCAACTGTGGATAAAGGCCCATTTAAAGAACTTGTTTTCTGGCCTTTGTCAATGTAATTCCTTTTAGTGTCTTGTTTCTTTGTCACCTTTTCCACAATATGTATATCTGTTTGATTCATTAAAGGAGTTGGTGCTCTGGGGCTATAATCCTGAGGCTTTTTGAATAGGTCCACATGACTAGTCAACTTTGAAACCTCAGGTGTTGAAAGTGTTCTCATACAAGCCAGGGAAGTTTGCTTAGGATTGCTGTTTGAGTGATCAAAAGAAGTTCCACATATGCATTGTTCAAAATTTGTAACATGTTGTTCAGAAATGACTGCATTATCTGAATCAGAAAAATTAACAGCTTCCTGTTGTGGAAGTGTGGTTAGGCTGCCTGCTTTTAACTCATTTTCCTGTGAAAAATGGCCTTCAGAAGGTGAAAATTGTTGAAAAGCCATTTCTTCTCTATTTGTTATATTCTCTTTGTCATTGTAATTTGTGGAACATATCACCTTTTCAAATGTTACAGGCTTCTCAGAGATAGAGCAATCACTATCATCATCTTCATCAAGACTTCCCTTTATAAAAGATAGGAAAGAATTTTCCCATTTATTAATAAGATTCTCGTTTTTTTCAACTGAGTTGCTGTTTTCATGAGATTTATAAGGGCTACTGTGTTGTTCTTGGAGAGTATGAGGTTGCTGATCTGTAGTAACAAGTGGTAACTTAATTTCTTTATGTAATGACAGTCCTGAGGGAGAAACAGCTTCAGTTTGATCAACAGATTCTAATTCCAAGAACGGTGCTTCTTGACTATCTGATAAATCCATGTTCTGGATATGTTTCTCTTTGGAAATTGAACAAGCCTCAATATTGTTATCTAATTCATTTTTCAGGCTTGACAGAGTTGGGCTGGAATGTTCACATGCCTCTTCTGGAAGGTCATCAATGGTTTGCAGAATATGCTGTTGATGAGTAACCAATCTGTTTATTCTGGAAGAAGAAACAGCTAGTGCTTTTCTTGGATTGCTGTCTCTATCATCTACTTGAGTCATTTTATGTTGCGTGTTTCTTCTTCCTTTACCTTTAGACAACTTTGTGCTGGGATCTTTGATGTTATGGAGATTGCCTTTTCTGAGTCTCGTAGAGTATATTTGGTTAACAGATGATTGTTTATGCTTGGATTTACAAAATTTTGTGTTTTTGGAATCTTTCTGGTAATGTTCATATACATCTTCTTTATTTATAAATAAACCCTCTTTGTTTCCTTCATTGACTTTTACATGTTCTGGCTTCTGTCCGTTGGAATTTTCATTACAAACAAACCAAATGGGAGTTTTAGAACTGAATTTTGGTTTCTACAGAAACAAAATATATAGTTAGCTTTAATTTTCAGCTGGAGTTCTATACTCAATTCAATCTGCATTGTTGATATATCAAACTATTATTCCATTCAATTTTATATTTTTATCTAACCACAGGACCTACAGGGATATATCTAACCTGTTATTTCAAAAAAGTAGACTAATAGAAGAAAAGTAAATATAATAGATTTAGACTCAGTATGTATACTAATCTTCATTTCCTACTGTACATTTTAATTCCTTTTTGCACTATCTTATTAAATATAATAAAAAAATTAATCTACTTAATTTGTATAGGCTTTTAAACTAATTAGATAAAAGTTTCCTTTACAAGAAAATGCTTTAGAAACACTCTCTTCTCCCAATTGTTATAAAGCTAGACCTAGAATTAGGAGAGTTTCTTCCTCTAGTATCTGGGAGAACTACAGGTAGGTCAGTGGAAAAGGGATTTAAATATAAGAAGACAGATACTATCCTAAATTGGCATGAAAGATTATTGTGGGCTGCTAGGACTAAAATAGGAACATTGCTTCCTCTCACCATAACTCAGCCAAGCACCAGATAAAGAGTAACAGCCTCCCATGTTTTGAAGGGATGGACTGACACCTTTGACTCTTGTGCTGTGTTTAGGCCAAAGGAAATTCGACATGGTTGAAAAACCTCAGGTTCTATGAAGGGGAGGAGAAAGGAAATGGCTACCAATACATTAGTATACCTGGATAAGCTAAATTTACTCAATTGCTTCTCAAGCTAACAGACCAGAACTCTCTGGTTCTCATGTAATTATTTGCTTAGAAGCAAATGTGAAGTCACTGTTACTAATGTTTCAGCAGTCTTTCTTTTTCCTCTGATGATCTATAAAACAACCAGCAGTTACATCCCCATAAAAATGTTCATTACTAAACACAGACATACCTTGTGCTGGTGTACATCTTCTACGTCTAATGGGTTAGTACTATTCCTCTGAGCTGTAACAAAAAGAGAAAATCAACTCTAGACTTCAAAAACCCACAAGTCTTTCACCATGAGAAAACCAAGTGGAATAAGTCAATTATGCAAACATTTTATATTAAAATTGGCACATATAACATCTCTACAATTTATAATTTCCATATTAGAAACCAAATACTATCTTAAGAGAGCTAAGAACATCTCTAAAGGAAAAGCAAAACAGACCTAACAAGATAACTAATACCAAATATTGGTACTGACCTCAGTATTTTTTATTTTCCCAACAGATATGTCCAGTTATACCCTCTTCATTCAGTAGATTATGCAACTGTACGTAAGACACTTTTATAAGGCAAGAAATTCTTTCATAATTAATTAGATTATCATCAACTCCTAATACATCTGCTTAATAAGGTCCTACTTTAAATGCTTCATTCTCTTCAAAGTGAAACATACACACATGGAAAAGGCCAATCATCTTGTGAATGCATAGGGGGGAAAAGGGTGATATGAAAAAAAAAACCTAGGTTGATAATAAAAGGAAAGTACATTAGTGTCTCTTTCATTACCTCCTTTAAATACTGAGGGTTGAATTATAGTTACCTATATATACATTTGGCCTGAAAAGATAAAAATCTAGAAATAGTGGTTTGCACATAGGAGGTATTCAATGAAATTTGATAGAGGAAGGAATAAACGAATGAACATCTTAGATGTGACACATAAAGAATACAAATTTCCTTAAATATATTATAAGCTAGAAATAGAAATTATTTTGACAAGCATATAATTTGAAAAGAGAGTAATCTAAGTTATTTCTTGGGAATAATTTTCATGACAGTAATCAAATTACGATGTGCATGATGAAGCCTGACATTCATGCATTCATCTCATTCAGGTGAGGAAAGACACACGGAATATCATTCTATCAAGGAAAGGGGCGAGGAGCACAGTCTCTGGAGACTCTGCTGAGTTTCAATCCTGACTCATATGCTCACCAGCTGGGTGACCCTGGGTAAGTTTCTTAATGTTTCTCCTCCAGAAAATGTCTGTAAATGAAAGCTAATAATAATCCCAACCTTACAGAATTGTTGTGAAAATTAAATGATATAATCCATGTAAAGGGCTTAGAGGAGTTCCTGGTGCATCATTATTATTGTTATTATTATCATTTTCTAAGATAATAAAGGATACTATGTCTTTTCCAAACTTTGGTTCTTAAATAAAACATTAGAAAAACAATATTTTCCAGAAACGACTCTGTCAGACATGGCTCCTAAGGGAATGTGGATAAAATAACTTAACACAGAGATAAAAAAAATCTGAGGTGGTGAGTTTGGTGATGTAATTGTGCTCTTTTCCCTCTGTCACGCTGAGCACCTATCATGTACCAGGTACTGTGTTAAGGTATTTTAAATATATTAACTCTAATCTTCACACTAAAAATCCCATAGGTAGATGAGTAGATACTATATAAACTCAAATTTATAGGTAAGAAAATTAGGGATATTAGTTTACTCTATAGGCTTTATAACCTATAAGACTACAAAGTTAGTATAAATGAAATCTTGTCCTGCACCAAAGTAGATATATTTCACTCTAAGATAGAAAAGTAGGAAATATATTTTATATGAGGAAAGTTCTTTATTCATTATTCCCATAATTAAAAGCTCTTCATCTAGAATTTAAAAATGAATATTTTGTTTGTATAAGTATACAGATATTCTTTAAGTAAACTAATTTTGCATTTATATTGAAAAGTAGTCAATAATTAATGATAGAATTTGAAAGTTCAAACTTAAGAAATATTCAGACCATCTGGTGAAGCATGATAATGCAACCCAGCTTGGTAAATTCTTTTACAGAGGAAGAATGGGAGCTAAGTCCTAAGTAGAAAAGTTTGGGATTCCTTTTCATGAAAGAAATTCCCCTGGGTAGGTATAGGTTTGAAGTGGCAATTGGCAAACAGGGAGATTCTGGGTTTTGAGAAAGGGCTAGAATGATGGAGAAAGCATTCCCAGAAGAGCAAAATAATGCATGCCATGATTATTTAAAATAGAGAAGTCCAGCAATTAAGCAGATCAGCAAAGCAAAAATTTAAAAATATATATACTTTTTATATACAATATACAGTTGCCTCCAACTGGATACTTTATTTGCTATTTTTCATACAGTTTAAAATGTACATATGATTGTTTTAATAATTTATCTCAATGAGCTTTTGTAGACCTGGCCTCAACAAGTTACTGTCTGTCTCTCTTATCTTCTGGTGTGATCTGGCTGCTACAGAGGAAGTCTTTTGCTCTAAGGAACCATTAATTAATTGCCTCCTGGTGGCCTTCAGTTATCAATGAAGTTCTCTCTATTATAAATGTAGGGTGTTTTGATTCAGGTCTTAGCTACTAGTCAGTAGCATTCAAACAATTATATTTCTTAAGCAAGTAAATGATTCATAACATAAGTGGTCATAAAATAATAAAATGGATTTATCAGCCATAAGGAAAAACCAGTCTTATGACTGGTTATAGTCATATTGCTATATTGCACCTAATTTTCAATAGCAGACACACCCAACAACAATTGGAAGAACTATCTTATATTAAATAGAACCCCGCTGGAGAAGGGAATGTACTTTAAATTTCATTTAAAACCATTTAGATCAGGAAAAGATCTTTCCTAATAGATTTATCAAAGAGTTTGTGTTGACACTTAATCATTAACCACGATATATACATAACATCTGTCCTATTATCCTCTTGGGCATGAAGCAGCTTGGTTTATGTGCCTTTTTCATGTACTCTCACATGGCCTGAGCAGTTTTTTTAAATCACACTCTTCATTAAACTGCTTGCTATCCCTGTTTCTTCTTCATTTTGTATCATTAGACTGTAATATTATGTAGTGCTTGCCACATAGCAACCCTGAATGAATGAATGAGTGAATCTCCACAGAAAACAGATAAATTCCAATAGAGGTAGGTTAGTGAACATCTATTGTTTTGCCTGCCTAGCACTTGTCCAGATAAGCAGCTCTCTGAAGAGAATCCACTGGTTCCTGCAGCTTAGATCCCTGGAACTGTTTTAATTTCTGACCTTTCCAAGGCCTGGATCTTCAGCTTTTCATTTAATTCTTTCACTGTCCTGCCAAGAAAGTCCCTTTTCTGCTTTAACTTGATTGCTTGCCACCAAAGAACTCAATTTACAGTTGTATCAAAGAACCGACACAACAGGCATAGCTGTGTTATTTGTCCCCAGGGAGACACAGAGCTTTAGCAGAGGATGGGTTTCTACTGCCAGCCTAAGCTGTGTTCTGACTGGAGAGAAGTGAAGGACTTGTAGGGAGGCCCACTCATCTTATGTTTAGAAGGATTCTCAGACTAAACTTTCCTGTGCACAAGGGGAAATTCCAAGGGTAGAAGCTTCTGTTGTTAAAGATAATATTATTTAAAAGCCTTTGGGGAAAAATACCCATTGGGGAAAATTTTATTAAAATATAGTTTAACAAAAGGGAATGAAGCACACACGCATCTCTTGAATGGGAAGAATTTGTTTTGTTTTTGTTTCAGAGGATTGACACACTATTATTTTTTTTTTTCTTTGAGACAGAGTCTCGTTTTGTTGCCCGGGCTAGAGTGAGTGCCGTGGCATCAGCCTAGCAACCTCAAACTCCTGGGCTTAAGCGATCCTCCTGCCTCAGCCTCCTGGGTAGCTGGGACTACAGGCATGAGCCACAATGCCCGGCTAATTTTTTCTATATATATTTTAGTTGGCCAGATAATTTCTTTCTATTTTTAGTAGAGACAGGGTCTTGCTCTTGCGCAGGCTGGTCTCGAACTCCTGACTTCGAGTGATCCACCCACCTCGGCCTCCCAGAGTGCTAGGATTACAGGCGTGAGCCACTGTGCCCAGCCGACACACTATTATTAAACAAATATTTGCTGAATGCCTAGTATGTACAAGACACTTTGGCATTCATCAATAGACAAAGCAAAGATCCTTTCCTTCATGGAGTTTATATTCTGGACAAAGTAGACAGAAAATAAAAAATAAGTCAACTATATAATGCGTTAGGTGATAATTGCTACAGGGAAGTCTAAGGAGAGCAGGGTAAGAGGGGTTGGAGTGAGGGTTGTGGTTCTAAAAATATGTCCATAAATTTTTTGAAACTTCTCCCTTTAAGAGGTGGAGCTTAATTCTGCTACCGCTGAGTGTGAGCCAGACTTAGTAACTCAAGTTATAACAAAAAGAATATGGAAAAAGTGATGGTATGTCACTTCTGGGTTTACGTTATAAAAAGACTGCCTTTTATCTTAGGTACATTCTCTGTCTCTTGGATCACTCACTTGCTCTGAGTCAGTTGCCAGGGTGTCAGCAGCCCTATGGAGAAGCTCATGTGGCAAGTAACTAAAGCCTTCAGCTGACAACCAGCAAGGATCTGGGGCAGGCCAACAATCATATTTGTGAGCTCGAAAGTGGATTTTCCTGCCCTAGTTGAGCCTTAACATGACTGCAACCTGTGAGAGACCTTGATTCAGAATGACTCAGCTAAACTGATCCCAGAATCTTGACCCTCCAAAACTGTGCAAAATAAAACATGTTTATTGTTTTAAGTGCAAGATATTAGGGTAATTGTTACATAGTGATACGTAACTATTAAATAACATAGTAAGGGTGAGAAGGGGGAAGTTGCAGTATTAAATAGGGTGTTCCAGGCCTCATTGAGAAGATGACATTTGAACTAAGACTTCAGGAGGTGAGGGAGGCATATCTGAGGAATAACAAGGAGGCCAACATGACTGACGTTGAGCAATGGAAATAGAGAGTGGTAGGAGAAGGGGTTAACTAGTAGGATGGCCAGCTGATATAGGAAACTGGCTTTTCTTCTAGATTAAACGGAGAGCTACTGTAGGGTTTTGAGCAGAATAATACTGTGATGTTACCAAAAAAATCTAACAGATGCGTTAAAGTGAGTTTAAAGAATATGCCATGTATTTAAGTCATTTTTATATAACCTTTTTTATTGCTAACTACAGATCAAGTTCTTTTGTAGTTCAACTGAATAGAGTAATGGATGGGAGGACAAAAGTATAGCTGTAAGGAAAGATGCTCAGGTAATGGATATAAACAATCCTGGCCATATTCACTGAAAAAGATACAACCAAATATAATTTACATCACATCATGTTATTCAGCCAAAGGACTGTGGGGGAAAAAATAGAAATCTATAAAAGATTTCTTAACAGTTTGCAATATAAAACCTGGGGGAAAGTATTATCTTTCTTTTTTCTTTTAGAGTCCTATTACGTGCATTTCAAACAAGTCAGTGTGATTTATTAAAACAATGGAGCAAATACAACACTGGATGGATTTTCTCAAAACCTGTGGGGAAAAAAATTAATTTCTATAATTTTAAATTAAATTTCTGTAATTCTCTAAAAAAAAATTCTGTAACTCTCTACTGATGTGATGAACAGCTATAATAGGGCTGTTTAATCTTACCTGATGTAAGACATTTTTGATGTTTAGGAACATATCTCTCAAGGAGACGCTTCATACATGAATCCTTGGCCTCATCCAAAGCACACCGTCCATTGTCACTTCTAAATAATGGATCAGCTCCATTCAAAAGAAGTAACTCTGTCACCTAGAAAAAGATTGTTCACGTAAGGAAGCTCAGATTAAGGTTATAATATTGTAAATGTGTGCTAACATACAACTCTTAAGTAACATCAAATATTTCTTTCAACAACGCAGAGTTTGGGTCTATCTGCAACACCCTTGCCAATAAAAAAAAGAATTAATGCAGTTGCTATTAAATCATAATTTGTTGATAAACAAATCTCTTGTTAAAAAAGACAGAGAGAGAGAGAGAAGAAAAGAAGGAAAGAAGGGAGAAGGAGGGAAAGAGGAAGGAAGGTGGGAAGGCAGGCAGGCAGGCAGGCAGAAAAGAGGTTGGGGCAGAAATGTTTGTGGTTCAGCTGCTGGTGAAATACTAAGAATTAGCATTGGGTTCTGTAATAGTAAATGTAATTTTAACAGGTTCCAGGAGATACGTTTTCCACCTATACCTGTGTTGCTGCTGCCCCTGTTCAGACTGTCAGGGAGAAACCAGTCAATCCTTAATTGGTTACTACTCCTCAAGTAACCTTCTCTATGCAGCTCTCCCTGTCCCCTGCACCCCACGCACACTGCTGCCCCAGAGAAAAATGACCTCTTCTCCCTTTCATGTATATATTTTATCATAATGCCAAATATATTCTCTATTATACTTATTTCTTATATATCTGTTTCTCCTACTGTACTCTCAGCTTCATGAGGGTGGGACCATGTTTTTCTTTTTAAATTTATCTTTTTTGAACAAGAAATTAATGAATATGGTTCAAAATACAGAAGGCTCAGGAAGTATCCAATAAAAAATAAGTTTCCCACCTCTACCTCTGTCTTTTAGTCATCTATTGTTTCCTAAGTGAACACTGGTTACAGTCTATTCTGAAATTTTCCAGTGCTAGTCTAGTCCAACAAATATGTATGTACGTATACATAATACATATTTATGTGTATATATATTTTTTTACACAAATGGTCATATATCATATACACTGTATTTTGCCTTCTTTCCCCCACACTCCCAGCAACAGTATGGAGATTGTTCCAGTGTAGACTCCTTCCTCATTCTTTTCAATATCTGAGTGACAGACTACTATATGTATGTAGTACAATTTACTTAACTCTATTAATGAATGTTTAAGTTGCTTCAAAAGTTTTGCTACAGATATATGTCTTAATTGTCTTTATATTCCCAGTGACTATCTTAGTTTCTGGCATAAAGTATATGTTCAAAAGTGTTGTTTAATAAAAGAATGAGTATGGGCCAGGGAGGATATGGGGAGTAGTCTTTAAGTAACATTACACTAAAAGAAGCCTAAATTTCCATGTTAATGTCTGGAATGAAAGGAAGGATCTTAATTTCTGTCTATTGTATAAAATTAAAAATATGTACATTTTACTTTCATAAGAAAGCATCCTAGCCTACTAAAACAGTTTGAATCCTTTTCTCTCACCTTTGATATTAGATAACCTTCCAAGTTTTTTTTTTTTTGAGACAGAGTCTCACTTTGTTGCCTGGGCTAGAGTGAGTGCCGTGGCGTCAGCCTAGCTCACAGCAACCTCAAACTCCTGGGCTTAAACGATCCTACTGCCTCAGCCTCTCGAGTAGCTGGGACTACAGGCATGCGCCACCATGCCCGGATAATTTTTTCTATATATATATTTTAGTTGGCCAGATAATTTCTTTCTATTTTTAGTGGAGATGGGGTCTCGCTCTTGCTCAGGCTGGTTTCGAACTCCTGAGCTCAAACAATCCACCCACCTCGGCCTCCCAGAGTGCTAGGATTACAGGCGTGAGCCACCACGCCCGGCCCCAAGTTTTTTGCTATTCACAAATACAATGGGTAGCCCTTCTCCATCTTCCTATAGTAATAAAATGACTATCATAAATTTACATTATGTCAGCCTTTTAAATAAGTTATACATCTCTCCTCTGAGATAATAAGTAGGTAGTCTCAGGTATATCGCATCTCCTTTGAGACTACTTTTTAATCACTTCTGAATTCTGAGGGGTGTGTGTATCCATTTATCATATTAATGTTAATTAATGTTTGAAATCATAAAAGCTTTAGTTGCATGTTGCCAAAAAAATTTTAAATTGCAGAAAGGTAGTAAGCGGAAAGTAAAAGTCCCTCACACTTACCATGGTAGCCTGAAAATGTCCTCCCACCTCAAAAGGCATCCATGTCCTCAGCTCTAGAACCTGTAAATGTTAACTTATTTGGAAAAAGGATCTTTACAAATGTGATTAAATTAAGGATTGTGAGATGAAGCACTTATCTTCGATTATCTGGGTGGAACCTAAACACCGTATCAAGTGTCCTTATAAGAAAGAGTCAGTGGGGAGGTTTCACATGCACACACGGAGGAAATGGCAATGTGAAGACAAATGAAGAGACTGAAGGGATACGGCCCCAAGTCAAGAATGCCAGCAGCCATCAGAAGCTGAAAGAGGCAAGTAATGGATTATCTTCGACAGCCTCTGCAGGGAATGAAGTCCCATTAACACCTTGATTTTAACCTAGTGATACTGATTTTGGACTTGTGGCCTCCAGAACTGTGAAAGTATAAATTTCTGTTGCTTTAAGCCACCCAGTTTGTGGCAATAGGTTTCAGCAGTCAAAGGAAATCAATACAGATGTTGGTACCAGGAAGTAGGGTCCTGTTGTAACAAATACCTAAAAATGTGGGAGTGGCTTTGGAACTGGACAATGGGTAGAGTTAAAATCATTTTGAGGCATATGATAAGAAAAGCCTCAATTGCCTTGAACAGACATTTGGTAGAAATATGGATTTTTAAAGGCTCTACCAGTGACAGCTCAAGAGGAACACAGTAGAAAACCCTGTATCATCTTAGAGAATGCATGCATCATCATAAATAGAACGTTGGTGAGAAAATGAACCTTAAAGGCACTATTGGCAATGTCTCAGAAGCAAATGTAGAACATGTTTTTAGAAACTGGAGGAAAGGATATCCTTGTTATATCATGGCAAAAAGCCTAGATGTGTCCTACAAGTTGTGTGAAAAGCAGAAGTTGGAAGTGATGAACTTGGATATTTAGCTGAGGTGATTTACAAGTAAAGCATTGAGGGTGCAACCAGGTTTCTTCTTGGGGTTTATAGTAACATCTGTGAAAAAAGAGATAAATGGAGGGAAAAGCTGTTAGGCAAAAAGGAACCAGAACTTGATGATTTATGAAATTCTCAGTCTATCCAGATTGAAAAAGACGACAAAATTTGGAGATTCACTGTAAGAAAAGCGTGCTCTGGAGAGAAGGCCAAGGATGTAGCTGGAAAACCTTTGCTAGTGCTGAAGACAGTAAGCACGTTACTCATGGACCATTTAACCATCTCAGCAGAAGACAGGAATATAGATGGAATTGCGCAAAAATCTGTGAAAGACCCTCTTGTCTAACAGTGTGAATATTCATGACATACACAGGAAACACACAAGGTTTACAAGGTTTTTTGAAAATGTGAGGTCTGCAGAAACACAGCAAACATGGACTAGAAGAGATAGGATGAAATGAAGGACTGCCAAAATTCTAGAGGAAGGAAACTGGTTAATAAAACTCCTCACCTGCAAATATATGCTACCCTTCAAAAGAAAAGGAAGGTTCATACCAAGACCAGAATCTCATGCTGAGAGTTAGCAATGAGTGGAGGGTAACTGGTGGCTATGATGTAATGGAGACAGACTAGCCAGAAGCTTAATAAGGAGATCAAGGAATAAGATAGTCAAAGGCAGGCCGGCTAAAATTACAGTCATCCTGGTGGTCAACAACAATGTGTGTATGCCCAAAGCTGTATCCTCTGAGGAGAGACTGCAGAGGAAACTTCTGAGTTACCAGTCCCTGGCTGAATGCAGGCCAAACTAGTAAATTCCATGAACAGTGAACACAGTCCACAAGCCACAGCAAATCCAAGAGTAAAAGGTGAAAAACTTTCTAGTTTAGGAAGGTTAAACACAACATCTGACCAATCACTAATTGACCATTAAATGGTCTTGAACCAAGAGTATTCCATAGGAAACAAGTTGATAACCCCGGGAGGTTCTCATGTCTTATGCTGCTTCTGAAAGTGACACTAGACTCTATAAAGCTGTGAATCTCCTATCAGGACTGGACACCACTGTGTAACACTGTAAGAAGGAAATGTTCTTCTAATGCTTATAAAGCACCATAGGAAAAGTGTGTTAAAGGAGAGCAAGTTGAAAAAATACTATGTGTAACAAAAAAATGTTCTGTATAGTTATTAAAAGAAACATATAAAATAGCATCTACCATATTAGACACAACAAACCCATCACACAGTAAAATTTAATTATAAATTTTGAGTTTCCATTAGCAGAATGAACTGAAACTGAAATTCCTGTATGTTTTTCTATTGCATGGTCCCAAAGATATTGAATATCTGTAGACTATATTATTTGCTCTGCAAACAAAAGCATCACAGTACCTTATAATGTCCATTTATCACAGCATCATGTAAGGGAGTAATCTGGTACCTTCCTTTGATATTTACATCTGCTCCACCTTTTAACAGTTCACTTGCTGTCTGATAAAATCCTCCTACACTAGCTTCATGAAGTGCTGTCCAACCTATTATACAAAAACAACATGGCATTTGTTTATATTTGGCACCTTAATAATATTTTGTGCTTGCCCTTAAAAAAAAACTCTAATTCTAGATTTCTTTAAAAATATTTTGACTATATAAGATAAGATAATATCACCATGAAAGCACACTGTAATATTTGGTGGGTTCAATAAATCTGAGGGACAAATCAAATTCCTACTCCTTAATTAGCCTGTGGAAAAATGTGACAAGAAGTAAAATTCTTAGAAGTAATCCCGACCTCTCCAAATAGAAAGGCTGTACAGGGGTCCTTATCAACTCAGAGAATGCTGGTAGCAACTCCCATTCTAGTCGTAACAACTAAAAATGTTTCCAAAAACTGCCAAAAGTCCCCTGGGAGGGCAAAATCAACCTAGTTGAGAACCACTGCCATAAAGTGTTATGAAAGGAGTTTCTCCCATAGTTAATTACAAAATCATGAGGAAGAAATGAAGAGCACCAAAAATGGTAAATATATAGTTAACAGGGTTTTTTCCCTATAAATTTCCTTAAAATGCATATGGCTTTTTAAAGCAAAAATTATAACATTATCTTTTAGTATTTATAATGTATATAGATGTGATATATATGATAGCTATATCATAAAGGATGGGGGAATAAATGGAATTATATATATTCAGTGTTCTTACATTTTATATGTTTATAGGAAGTATTATAATATTAACTCTAAGATGACTGTGAAACATTAGAGGTATATACCTAATTCCTAGCGTAACGACAAAAAAAAAACTGCAAAAACAAAGAGAGAAACAAAACATGAAGTCAGCACACAGGAAACAATTAGTAAAATAGCAGACCTAAATCCAACCATTTATCTTAAATGTAAATTGACTAATCACTCCAATTTCCAATTAAAGGTAAAATCAGCAGAATGGATAAAAAAGCAAAATTGTATGCTATCTAAAAGAAACATACTTTAAATATAAAGACAGGTTGAAAATAAAAGGATGGAAAAAGATATAGCAAATAAGCAATAAACATAAGAAGGCTAGGGTGTTTATATTAGTATCATGTATAGTAGACTTCAAGATAAAGTACATTACCAAGCAATAAGAGAGGCATTTCATAATGATAAAAGAGTCAGTTTGTCAGAAGACATGACAATCACAACTGTGTATGTACTTTGTAACAGACATTCAAAATATAGGGAGCAAAAATCGACAGAATTAAAGGGAGAAACAGACAATCCCACAATCATAGTTGTGAAGATTTTAACACCTCTCTAAGTAAATGACAGATCAACTAGACAAAAAAAAATCAGTAAAGACATAGATGATCTGAACAACATTATCAACATCTTTAGCTAACTGATATTTGTAAAACGTTGCATCCAACAACTAAAGAATAAACATTCAAGTGTACATAGAATATTCACGAAGACAGACCATATATTAGGCAATAAATCAATTCTCAATGAATGTAAAAGGATCAAACTGAATGATAATGAAAATAAAACATCAAAATCTGTGGGATAGGCTGGGCACGGTGGCTCACGCCTGTAATCCTAGCACTCTGGGAGGCCGAGGCGGGTGGATCGCTCAAGGTCAGGAGTTTGAGACCAGCCTGAGCAAGAGCGCGACCCCGTCTCTACTAAAAATAGAAATCAATTATCTGGACAGCTAAAAAAATATCTATAGAAAAAATTAGCCGGGCATGGTGGCGCATGCCTGTAGTCCCAACTACTCGGGAGACTGAGGCAGTAGGATCGCTTAAGCCCAGGAGTGTGAGGTTGCTGTGAGCTAGGCTGACGCCACGGCACTCACTCTAGCCAGGGTAACAAAGCAACACTCTGTTTCAAAAAAAAAAAAAAAAATCTGTGGGATGCAGTTAAAACAGTACTTAGAAGAATTTTTTTTTTTTTTTTTTTTGAGACAGGGTCTTGCTCTCTTGCTCAGGCTATAGCGCCGTGGCATCATTATAGCTCACTGCAACCTCAAACTCCTGGGCTCAAGTCATCCTCCTGCCTCAGTCTCCCAAGTAGTTGGGACTAAAGGTGCTTGCCCCATGCCTAGCTAATTTTTCTATTTTTAGTAGAAACAGGTCTTGTTCTTGCTCTGGCTAGTCTCAAACTCCTGAGCTCAAGTGATCCTCCCACCTAGGCCTCCCAAAGTGCTTGGATTACAGGCCTGAGCCACTGCGCCCAGCCTATTTTGTTCCTTTCTCACAAGGCACTTAGCCTTTTCTTTTCTATAGTATCACTATATACATATATGTGTGTGTGTATATATTTATTTATTTAAATCTTCCTAGTAGAAATTTTTAATCTTTTTGCTCTCACAGTATCTGGCACATAAGCGGCATACTGTAAAAGCTCATTGCATTGAACTGACATGTTGCATGAAGGTCATATGCCTCTTGCCAGTAGTTCTTGAATGTGGTGGGGGAAGGGAGAGAGAGAAAGAGAGTGTGTTTTGGGAGGTGAAGTGATAGTTGTATTTTAAATGAACATGGCAGGTGATTCAATTGAAAATGGTTTGTAGACAACCCTGTGGAAACACTGCCCTCTATAATTCTGGGAGATATGCTAGCTAGAAATAAAGGCAGAGCTAAGATGCAAAGTGAGAAGGAAATACAGAAAACAAGAGTTCAAAAAGCATCAAAAATATGGTAAGGATAAAGAATTAATGAAGGTGACAGAAGTGCCTGGGGCAGTGAGGAAACTGTATATATTAACTGGCTGAAGATAAGCAGGGCACAACCACTGAGAATGTTAATGCTGGCACAGAAAAAAAAAAAAGTCCAATGAAAAGAAACATATTAAAAGATGATTGGGAAATCCATAAAGTCAAAATTTACTGCATGTAGAGCTAGTTCTGAACTCAATGGGCAAAGAGTACTAACAGAAAGAACCACGCATTTCTTGAAATCAAGGGAACAAGTGCTTTGGCTAGCAAATAAGGCTCCAAGATTGAGTGTTATAGGACCATGGTGGTTGACCTGGGTATGAGATTTTAAATAACATGCTGATTATACTGTAAACCTAGGCCTTGCTAAATGTAGTACTGGGGGTGCACTTGTAATCACCTGCTTGTTCATGAATTTTGTTGTGCCATTTCTGTGTACAAGACTTTTTGCTCTATTTCATAAATTGAGCAAGTCTGGAAACAATAGGAAAAGTATGGACACCCAAAAGCACCAGCCAGGTTAGCCCAGTGCTGTTCAGCACATTAAGTACTTAATTATCTTTAAGGAATCACTCCTCTCCAGGAGAACATGTGAGATTCTCCCCACAAGGAAGACTGTACGAGAGACCTAGCCTTGCAAAAAGAATGCTCTTTCTGAGCTCCCTGTCTCACCCTCTGTACTTCATACTCTGTTCTCTCCATTCCCCTGGCCACTGCTCCTGCTGTACATCTATCATTTCATGATGAATTTTCCCCTGTAGTTCTGTGTAACATCAGTTTTTTCCAGCTTTTGACCTCATTTCTCTTCCATGGAAGGTTGAGTCTCATAGTAACAATGACCATACAAAGTCATCCCCAGGAACCATCCTTCTATATGCCACTGCACATGACCCACCTGGCATAATCTGTCAAGGAGAAATATAATGCTCCTCT
This sequence comes from Lemur catta, assembly GCF_020740605.2. Taxonomy (NCBI): domain Eukaryota; kingdom Metazoa; phylum Chordata; class Mammalia; order Primates; family Lemuridae; genus Lemur; species Lemur catta. The sequence continues at coordinate 47,677,126 of NC_059139.1, forward strand.
CCTGCCAGCCACTCTTCTCACTTTACCCTCATCCCAAGAAGATAATGATGAAGAGTTACTTAATAAGAAAATTAACTGAAAGCCTTCTGTTTAGGATTTGCCTCAGGACCACTTTGCTATACTTTCATAGGAGTGATTCAGCTGAAACTACAAACCACTCTTAAAATAACTGTGGGTGGTAACCCTAACTTACCTGCATAACTTGGCTGATTAACATTTCCACCTTTTTTTATACAATGACGAACAAGATCAACATCATCATGCAGAGCAGCCTTATATAGTAAGTTTTCTCCAAAAACGTTTCTCCGATTAATGCTAGAAAGAGATAATTTATTCATCTTCATTTTTTCTGAAATGGGGGAATGAACAAAAGAAAAAAAATCCTTATTTGCATATCAGGAATAATATAGACTGCAAACTATTGACTTCAAGCTACAAACTTGGTAGGTAACAGGTTTCAGGATTAATTTAGTCAACAGTCTAGAAGTGAGGTATACTATATTATGAAAGAGTATTTCATACATTAACCCAACTATAATGTTATTTACATACAAAAAGAAAAAAGAGACAAATGTCATTAGTTTAAAAAATATTTGTAGTAGACTGTAAATCATGATAAGCAGTGTATGTCAACTGAACACCCATGAAAGGTGCATGTATGAGAAGACAGATTATTTTCTTAAAAGTTCTGGTGAAAAGGATTATCTAGAACTATGTATCATCAAATTTGATAAAATGTTATAATATCAATGTTTTATAAAACCATGAGGAGAAAAATCTCAGAGGCACATAAGAAAGATAGAGCAACTAGGCTGGGCCTGGTGGCTCATGCCTGTAGTCTCAGCTACTTGGGAGGCTGAGGCAGGAGGATCACTTGAGCCCAGGAGTTTGAGGTTGCAGTGAGCCATGATGATGCCACTGCACTCTAGCCGGGATGACAGAGAGAGACTCTGTCTCAGAAAAAAACAAAAAGAAAGAAAGATACAACAACTAATCCCAGCAAGTTCAGAAAAAGGAATGCTAAATTTTTTTCTTTGCTAAAAATAAGTAAAGAACCATGGTCTTGATGTGTGTAATATTTTTGATTTGCTAAGCCAGAAAATGCACAATTAAAACAATTTTCCAGGGGCCAGGCACAGTAAGCTCATGTGTGTAATCCTAGCACTTTGGGAGGCCAAGGCAGGAGGACTGTTTGAGGCCAGTAGTTCAAGACCAGCCTAAGCAAGGGCGAGGCCCTATCTCTACAAAAAATAGAAAACTTAGCCAAGTGTGGTGACACTCGCCTATAGTCCCAGCTACTTGGGAGGCTGAGGCAAGAGGATCACTTGAGCCCAGGAGTTTGAGGTTGCAGTGTGCTATGATGATGCCACTGCACTCTAGCCCAGGTGACAGAGCAAGACCCTGTCTCAAAACATAAATAAATAATTTTCCATATGATGCATAACAAGTATCAATTTTCCACCATGTTTCCTAAAATACTGAAGCTCCTCATTTAGGTGAGTACTGCTCCTCAAATTCTGTCAATTTGGGGGTAATGTTTATTTGGATTTTCTTAATTTCAGAATAGCTTTAATGGCAGGTTTTCCAGTTTTGATCTAGTTAAGCTGCCTCATCATAAAACCTCACAAAGGTAACTGAGTACTATAGCAACTTTCTTAATGGAGCACAATTTAACTGTTTTGCTTTTATTTGACTCCCTCTGTTCAGTACCACTATAAAACAAATCAAATTGTTAAACATTTGAGCCTACCTTCCTACACACTAGACTAGAAACCATTCTTCTCGTACCAGGTAAGTTGCATGCTTACCTAGAATCAGTAGGTTTTATTCCAAATATGTCTATGCTAGTTGCATTTGCTGCTATAATTATGTAATTTTCTGATCTTGGGGGAAAGCGTTTAGTCTTTCACCATTAAGTATGATAGCTGTATGTTTTTTGTAGATGCCCTTTTTCAGGTTGAGGAAGTTCCCCCTCTATTCCTAGTTTGCTGAGAGTTTTCACCAGAAATAGATGTTAGGTACTGTCAAATGCTTTCTCTGCAACTACTGAGATGATCATATAGATATTCCTTTTTAGCTTGTTAATATAATGAATTATAGTGATTGATTTTTAAGTATAAAACCAAACTTGCCTTCCTGGAATAAACACCACTTGGTCATGATCTAATAAATAATATTGAATATGATCAATTTTTTTTAGAATTTTTATATCTATGTTCATGAAAGATATTAGTCTAGTTTTCTCTTCTTATAATGTCTTTGATTTGGGTACCAGTTTAATGGTGCCCTCATTAAAATGACTCGGGAAGTATTTCCTCATTTTCAATTTTTGGAAGAGTTTTGTGTAGATCTGGTATTATTTCTCCCTTAAAGGTATGGAATTAATAGAAATTCACTACTGAAGGTGTAACAGACTGAACTGCATTCTCCAAAAACTCATATGTTGAAGTCCTAACTTGACAAGATGGGATTCAGGTGTGTGTATATATATATATTTTTTCCTGTGAACTGCTTGTTCATGTCCCTTACCCATTCTCATTCCTTTTCCTTTCTTTCCCCCAGTGTGAAAACTTTTAATTTATTATTATTATCTGACATAAAGAAAGTTATACTTATTTAATGGATACAATTCAATGAGCTTGGGGATAAGTATGTACCCATTACCACCATCAAGGCCATAGACATATACATCTTGTTCTTTACCTTTACTGTTTCATAAGGGCTTTTCGCATGCTAATGCAATTAACCCTTTGTCAAATGTTGCTAATGTTTCTTCTTTGTTTTATGTTTGATTTTCTTTAGGGTATATTTCTATACAATTTTTTAAAAAGGTATACAGTCAATTTTGTCATTCTTTTCCCTCTCGGCTTCTGGGTTTAAATCATTCTTTAAAAAAGACTTTTTACACACCAAGATTATAAAAAGATTCACTTATGTTTTCTTCTAGAACTTTTTTTCATTTAAATCTTTGATCAACCAGGAATTAAAGTTAGTATAAGAAATGTTATAGGGATCCAATTTTGTGTTTTTCACTATTTATTGCTTAATCTTTCTTTTATTTGAAATGTCATCTTTATCACATATCTGTCTCATATTCCCATTGTATCTGGCTTCTACACCTGAACTCTCTATTCTGTTTCATTGATATATCTATTCCTGTGCCAATGCCAAATGACTTTAATTTCTACAGCTTTCTAACATACTTTCATATTATATAGAACAGGATCTGCCACTCTACTCTCCCTTTGCTTTTTATTTTTCAGAATTTTCTTGGCTAGTCTTTTATATTTACTTTTCCAGGTGATATTAGTATCATTTTGTAACTTTCTCATAGTTACCCTCCAGCCCTGTAAAGCAAAAGAAAATAAAACAATAACAATTAACAAATAGAGAAAATCTGTTTCTGATTGAGATCTCATGCATTTATAGAGTAATTTTAGGGAGAAGTTTTCTACAATGCTGAATCTAGTCAAGAACAAGTTTCTTCTTTTCATTTACTTGTCTTTTTTTGTCTCTCGGCAGAGTTTTTAAACTCTCTTCTTACGTATGGTATATTTCTTCTTAGTTATATAAGTAGGTATTTTCTTTCTTCTGTAAGAATTATAAATGAGATCATTTCTTGTGTTTTCTAACAAGTTAATGCTTAAATATATAAGTTATTAATTTTTGTCTTCAGTTTATTGAATTTTTAAAACTTTTTGTTTTGAAATAATTTCATACCTATAGGAAAGTTGTAAAATTAGAACAAAGAAGATACCCCTTGTTCTATTTGTCATGACTTTAAATCATTCGTTTTCCCTCTTTATATGTACATACACACTCAGACACATATGTATGTATTAATACTTTTATAAATTATACCCTTTTACTATTACTTAAGTGCATATTTCTAAAAACAAGGACATACTCTTATATAACTACAGTATTTTCAAACTGAGAAAACTTAATACTGATACAATATTATTTATATCTACAATCCATATTTCAATTTTGCTAATTGCTCCACTAACTATTATTTTTCAACCAGTGTTTCTATAATAGATTCTTTTACTGTTTCACAGTTTTTTAGTTCAATCTTTTGGGTTGAAAAGGAATACATGAATAAGATCTAAGAATCATAATAATTTTGCCTTGTCCTTTCCTCTATGCCTCTTGGTATGCTTTCTCATAGCCTTATGCTAGGTGGGTCACACATCTAAATTTTAAAACAGTTCTGTAACTACTCTTTTCAAAGTAGAAATATAGAAAAAATACCAGCCTATGAATCAGAAGTTCAGAATCAAATCTCAGTTATGCTACTAATGAGTTGTTTGATGGTAGGAAAAATCCTTAACCTCAGTTAATCCTTAGCTGAACTTCAGTTTCCTCATTAGTAAAATGAGAAAGTTGAGATAGATAATCTCTGAATCCTTTCTACCAAAATTCTGTTTCTGAAAATTACTTAAAGAAATAGAAAAATATTCAAAATATGCCTCACCATTTTTTCCTGTAAGTTTTTTATTTTTCCTGACCTGTTCCCCACTCTTGAATCTGGATGAATGCATATTCTTCCCTTTAGCTTCAATCATTAAAGCAGGATCCTGCATTCTTGAAAAATAATGTATTATAAAATTACTATAATATTTTCTACAAGCATTCACAGAGAATCATACCAAATTTTGACTAAAATTTTAAAACTCAAAGCTATTTTACTGAACTATTCTCAAATGGCATGGAAGTTTTAAATATGGAGATGGCTCCTGAGTAAACTGCAGATAATTCTGTGACAGACATGCCAGCCATCATGGCTTTTAGCCTTTTCTTTGTACCACTTATAGGTTTCTCTTCTCTAGGGGTGGTTACCTACAAGCATGTGAGTATTCTGAGTCTTCTGCCCCTCAACACTCAAGTTGGCATGCTACTATCCACTCTATTCACCTATTCAAAAGGCAGGCCTTTTGTAAGGAAAAAGCTTGCTATATGGTATGGCACTGACCAAAAACTGTAAAATAAAAAAAACCCAGCAAAATAAAACTAAAGCTTTTTACTTTTGGGTAACTGTGTACTGACCCTAACATCCCCAAGCATATCATTATCTACAAGGTCTGCTGCATACCTGGCGAGAAACATAATTTGGTAGCATACCTGAAATTCGCAGTTGAAGAGCTACTATTTGTTAGATTCTCACAGCTAAGGATTTTTGGCAAAATCTTTTCTGGCATCTTACACATGTCATCTGTGTTCTTTGCATCTCGGCTTACTTTCAGTTTTCCCAGTCTGGATGATCTCCTTAACACACATGTAGTTTTCTGGTCAGAGCTATTTTCCACTAAATTTGAATTTCCCTTATTATTTAGTGGTTCACAAGATGTGACATTTTGATGAGCCAAAGTTTGCAATCCAAATGAATCTGGGTCTTCTAGGGTCTGCAAAGATAGAAATACATCCATAAATAATTAATTACAACATGACCAAAAAATTAAAACTAGAAGAAATTAAATGTTATATTGTCCTTTGATTAAACTAAAATGTCTCTTATAGGATGAAAGTACAAAAATTCATTAGACATATGTGAACATAATGAAAAATTTTATATAATTAATGTAATAAAGGACATTGCAGATTTAAAAGCTTAAGATAAGAAAAGCATAGATAAAAATGATTTTGATCAATATTTATCCTTAAAATTCAAGAGCAAGCCTATGGTCACTCTGGGCACTTTAATTTTGCAGGAAATAGTAAATGTAGAATGATGAGAGACCCATACAACATTAGAAATGTCACAGTGGGCCAGATCATTGGTCTATTCCGCCTAGTATCTTGTTATCTGACAGCAGCAGTAAGTGATATTTTGTGGAACAGGATAGACAGAACATAACCCCCATTACATTGATTCTAAAAGGTTAACAGTATATCATGAATTGCTCTAACTTTCCCTTAATAATTCATTATAGATTTAACTTCCATGAGAATATTTATGCTTTATACACATCATCTAAACCTTTCTTGAGCTTATTTACATATCCAGTTTGCAAAGCTTCTCAAGGTAACCAGTTCTGTATTTTATTACAGCTGAGTAAGAGTATTTGACTTGATGTGTTCTAAGTCAGTCTAATTTCTACTTTTAAAAGGGTTTCTTTTTTCTTTTCTTTTGGAGTATTGCTAAGTTTGTGCTCACTTTATCAATATCAGTCATAATTTCCTACACTTTACTCATATTCCCTCCTTCCATATTAAAACAATGGAATGTTTAATCTTTATACGCTATCTCCGTAATTAGTTTCTCTTTTTCTGGATTTTTTTTTTTACCCTATTTGTCGGTTTTGAGATTTGTTGAGCAGAACTGCAGGAAGTATTATTCCAGGTGTACGTGATGCAACATGAGCTCAGCATTATGTTATCTAAATCTTCCCAAGGTATTCCTAAGAACATTTTTGTAATGGCCAAAAGAAAAGTAGAAAAGAAAGAAAACAATCCAAATGACCATCAATAATGGTTAAATAAATAAATTACAAGATATTCATACAGTGGAAAACTAGTCAGCAAATTAAAAGACTTAAGTAGAGCTACATTTGCTGACATTCAAAGATAACCAAGATACATTATTACATTTATAAAATAAGATGCAAAGCATTATGTATAACATAATCCCATTTGTATGAAATAAACTTATATAGAATATGATAGTAATAATTGGAGACAGATACACCAAACTGTTAACAGTGATTATCTCTAAAGAGTGGAATTGTGGAGGACTTTTTATTACTATATTGTTATGTAATTCTATAATTGTTTAAATTTTTAATTGAGATTAGGAAAAAAAAAACCAGTGAGGATTATGTCAACATAAAAAAGGAACTTGGCCGGGCGCGGTGGCTCACACCTGTAATCCTAGCACTCTGGGAGGCCGAGGCGGGTGGATCGCTTGAGGTCAGGAGTTCGAGACCAGCCTGAGCGAGACCCTGTCTCTACTAAAAATAGAAATAAAAATTATCTGGACAACTAAAAATATATATACAAAAAAAAATTAGCCGGGCCTGGTGGCGCATGTCTGTAGTCCCAGCTACTCGGGAGGCTGAGGCAGTAGGATTGCTTAAACCCAGGAGTTTGAGGTTGCTGTGAGCTAGGCTGACACCACGGCACTCACTCTAGCCCGGGCAACAAAGCGAGACTCTGTCTCAAAAAAAAAAAAAAAAAGGAACTTGGTGACTAGTAGGGCGTTACAGGGCATACAGCCATAATACTGTAAGAATTCTAAACTCCAACAGTTTAGCTACCTGACAGTATTTTCAGACATAAAAGGCAAGGTTCTGCTTAAGCTAGGCATAATTTTTTTCCTTCCCCTAGTAGCCCAATTGCATATATTCCATGTCCAACTCTAAATAAATGTGGGCTACCCCATCTCTACTGTGCACCCAGGTAGACATAGTGATTTTCTGAGCTAACAGAAAATTCTGGTAAAGAACTCTTTCCTTCCTATATTCAAGCAATCTAATGATATGTCTTCTCAGGTCTGTTGGGGAAAAAAAATCTATCCATTATAACTTCCTAACTCCTTGAAATCTCTACCCCAGGAATTTCCAAAAAGATCACTGTATGCCTCAAAGTCACAAAGTTATCTTCTGGGTATTTATATTAGGTAGAAGATTTTAATTTAACTCAATGAAAATGTGTTAAATGTTACTATAAAAGGCAAAATCATAGACTCATATTTGTACCTACTTGCTCCACTGACAGATGTTTGTCCTGAAGCTTAGCTAATGTGGAACCTTGCTAAAATGGAGTAGAACAAATAGACTAAAAATTCACCTTTGCTATTTGTTTATCATCTTCATTGGTCCGAGACATATTGAACCCCACTTCCAAACATTCATTGCCAGCATTGATAATGCTGCCTCCCTCTTTTCCATGACAGATGGGTTTCATTGTGGCTTCTGACAGTGTGTTCAGGGCTGCCAATAATTCAGCTGGCAATGCATCATCCTTTGTATTTTCTAGTAATTCTCTATGACATGCTGACAAGGCATTCAAAGGTATTGATATGGAACTCGGAGAGCCACTCAATGGGTTCATCAACTCTTTATCATCAAAATCATTGATTATTTCAAACAATCTTTCCTCCTGGGTGCTTTCTGGTGATGTCAATAACCTTTCTATGGTAGACACAAAAGTTTCAAGAGAGCTTTCTTCATCCTTAGTTTCTTCAGAAGTCATGGTCAATGTGACTTCCTTTCCAGTCTCAGAAAATGTACTTGGTGCTGGTAAGACCTTCTCTGGTGCTATTCGTGATTTCTCCTTTATAGCAACCACCTCAGGTACCGTAACAGCAGTACCTGAAAGGAGGCTAACTTCAACGGAATCTCTATCTTCACTTAGGTCCTGTGTATTCCAAATAGAAATTACATCATTACAGCATATCCAATGAAGTACTTAAAATGAAAATTTTATAGTTTTACAGTTTATCTTATTTATAAGTTACCCTCGAAATTTTTATCAACATTTCTCCCCTTCCATAAATAAAACAACACTTTTTACTTCTTTCTTATGCCAAATCACTAATTACTGAACATGTGGTTAAACGTTTAATAGTGGACCAAGGGTAAAATTGGCTGGACCATAATTACAGATGGCAAATCGTTCCACTAAGTTTAAATTATCTCTGCTAACAGAAGAGGCAGAGATGGCATGAATAGTTAAATTAACAGATGATCTCAAAACTTCACACCTTTTAACAGTTATAAAATTTTCCTTTGCCAAAAATTTCTATTTCATTTTATAAAGATTATTCACCAGGAATAAAATTGGTGTCATTTCATCTTCTTTTTATTTCCCACCTTTGTATGAATAAGTAAATGTGAAACAAAAAAGCCAAAGAACAGGAGGTCCAAGGAAAAAAGAGGAGAAATGAGGGGACAGTTTTGTGTTAATATTATAAGCCCTGGCTATAAATTAATGGCTCTGGGTTGTGGTTATTTTAAACAAAAAACACAAAACTTAACATTTCTAAATGACTATTACTTTTCAAATATATCACCTTAATAGTTTATACCTGTTCTCACAATGTTTCCAATGCTCAAAATATTGTTAAAATCCTTCTTTTTGAAATTGCTTTCACAATCAGTTTATAAGCCATTCAAGAAAATAATGTGCATCAAAGACACTGAAATTTTTTCCGACATTAAAAAATTGTTAATTTGATTGACCTTAAATAAAAGAATAGGTTTCAATGACTTCAGCTTTTTCCAAAAATCAAATACACCTCCTCTTTGACGGGATACGTGGTAATTTGTAAGCCTTCTAATATTCTGATCGGATTTGAATAAGAGAAGTGAAAACCATTTTATTCTTCTTCCTGTCTTTTTCTACCTGCCACCATTTATCTATATATAGCATACAAGCTTAAGAGGATATATTTGTTTATTAGTAGTGCTAACTATAATTTGTTCAGAAAGACAAAAGGAATTTGGAAGAAATTTAAGAACCATATCCTATCCATTCTGTAAGTCTCAGCTCAAGGTCTTCCTCCTATTTGAAGTCCTTATGTCTACTAAATTCAAGGCACTAGATGTAATAAAGTGTGTACAATGGGCTTTGTCCTAAAGGAACTTAAATTTGTAACTGAAGATTCAAGGCGTAAATACCCGAGACATTAACTAGAATACAAATAATGTCACAAAACATTTATGAAATCAAATGTATAGCATAAACCATTATATATTAATCAGTTCCATAGAGCCTAGTGTCTTGCAAGAATAAATTTTCTGGGGAGGGGAAAAATGGAAGGAATGATTTTCATGATTGTTTGAAAAATGCTTGGTCAAACGCTTGCTCAAACAAAGTTAAACAATTTACTTTGGCACAGGACTTTTCCGAGTATGTGCATTGTAAATCTCTGAGGAGACTTTAGGACACAGTGTTCTCCAAACTTTTTTATCCAACAAATCCTTTTTCTCAGAAGATCTATTAGTGTCATATGGTACAACTGGTCAGGAAATACTGATATAGTCACTGAATAATGAATGCTAGAGAGGGAGCAATTACTTTGGTCAAGATCACCAGAGTCATCTGAAATAGATCCACAGAAGAGAAAGGACTTGAGCCAGATATTAAACATTTGTGAAAGAGTGAATGGAGGAACACATATTTATTAAGTACCAACTAGGTGTCAAACACCATGAACCATCATTGCTCAGTCTTCACAATAACACTGTGAAACAGATATCATTGTTGGTATTTTATAGATGTAAACAAGAATTATCCTTGGAACCTAGACCTATCTGGTTCCACATTTTATGCTCTTTCCCCTGCCCCTGGCTCCTGCTTGAGCAAAAGCATGGAGGTGGGAATGTATAAGGTACAGCTGAGATGAAGTAAGGTATAGTTATGGTAGGGCTGGCCTGGGGAGGTCTTTGATTGCTTGGCATCCCTAAGGAGAGTGTGAGTCCACTGTGGGCACAGCCAGTCTTTGGTCCTCTGATTCCCCACGGCAACAAATAGAAAGCAAAGCCAAAGCAGGCACTTGATACTGATTAGCAACTAGAAGATGGGAAAGCAATATATAGCACAAAATATTAAAGGAACTAGGGTAACAGACAAATCAAACAGAAGAAATTTTGCTATATCATCTCAGGAACTAGTTTGATAACAAGTTATTAATATATATCTCTTCTCTAGATAAAGAATAAGAGACAATGCTGGATAAAAAGTACAAATCAAGCAATATTTTATTAGAGACAAGGAAGAATAAATACTGGAAGAGGCGATTAGATAAGAATAGATTTCTGTCTATTGAAATGGTTTAGTCATATTCCTGCCTAGAGGAGAGTCTAAACGAACTTGGTACTTTAATCCACATAATTTTAAAAATCTAAATCCATGATCTATGGTTAATCACCATTATACAGACCAACCTTTTCTAGGTGTGACAAAACTTCAGGATTTTCAGCCTCAGGCCCTAGAAAAGAATAATGTTTTCATTCCAGTTTTATTAAAGCACTAAAAACATACCCCCTTCTCAGTCAGTATTTCATAATCATATAACTTGAACTCCCTCAGACATCAAATGACACAAGTATTTTATAAATATTATATAAATTTATTGATATAAAAATACTAATATTAATATTTTGGCAATGAAATTATAAAATTCCTACATTTCTTAAAAAAATATTTTATATGGACCCAAACAAAACTGTAAATATTTGAAATTATTTTAACTAAAACCCAACCTAACTATTTTGGCTGAATTATTCTTAGTATTTGTAACTACATAAGGAAAAATTGTATTCACTTTCTCAATGTCGTTATCTCTTCTATTACAGGTAAGAAGCTTAAATGAATTCATGCTGTATGGAGTTAGGCATGAAAAGGAACACCCCACGTATGGGCCAAAAGGAACCAGGAGAACATCCTAGAGAATATGGAGGACTGCTGCCTTGCCTCTGTGACTTCAACTTCACTATCCACTCTTACCCCACTCACTCTGAGCTAGCTGGCAGAAAGCAATTTACATCAAGTTAGGCTGAAAAAAAAGAAAATATTTCTCCTATTCCACTCCTTTTGCCTTCTACTTTTACCATCAAGACCCAGGTATTCTGACATACGTGGGTAGGAGTTCAGGACTTACTGGCATTTCAAGCATTTGTCTGAGTCATTCTTATGGTTTCTTTTGATTAGGTAATATCTACATAGCTACAGTAAGAGCAATAATTATCTGCTGAACCTCAGAATCCATCCTCACAAGCCAGACAGGTTTTTCAGGGGAAAAAAATAAGCATAAACACACATACTTGCTGAGCTGAGCTGCACATCCTCTAAAAACCTTTTCTTTTTTCCTCATTTCACCTTTGCCATTTGATGATGAAAAGCCATGAAAATCAACTAGGCGGGTTAAAATCATGGCATTCCACTCCCTCACAGGATGATGAGCAAAAAGTTGTAAGAATAAATAATTTCTTATCCTTGCTTTAGAATCCTTTGTGCCAAGCAGTGATGATATACTATCTGTATCTTGTTTAAAATTTTGTATCTCTAGTTGCTTATAATTTTAATACCAATGAAAGAAACATTTTAAAACAATAGATATATCTTCAAGTAGCTTTGCAAGAAGTTTTTTAAAAATAAACTTTCAGATTCTTGGGGGCTTAGAATTCAAAAACAGAGAAAAAGATTTCACCTTCTTCTTTCTTTTCTGAGTTGTAAAGAAAGAACCCTTATAGACGTCTTCTCCCATGTCGTCTTTAACAACCTTATCATCAAAATGATCATTCTTTTATGCCAAGTTACTACTTTTAAAATTTGATACATTAATAAAATATTTTATAGTAATTTGATTACTGTATTAAAAATAAATACAATTAGAAAGAATTATCTTTTCTAACTATTTTACTTAAAAGTTTTTACAAATACAAAAAGAATTCTTCTTGAATTCTTATCTATCCTTTAATAAATTATTAAACGGTTTTGTACATTTTCTACTTATCACTTGAGAGAGACAAAATGTAATGGTATGTATGAAAAATAATTCTAAAGGGTCAAATGCAATGAAATGAACAGAGGAGCTAAGTTCTAACTTACACATAACCTTTAACTTACACCCAAGCATTTTAAAGCCAATGCTATTGTATTTGTTTAAAATAGTTTGCTTATTTTTATCTTTCTACAGGTTGGTTAGAATTACCCTTTGAACTGGGAGAGAGAAGACAAACTGTATTAGAATTGAGTCAGCTATAAAAGCTAATAATTTAATAGTTTACTTACATGTGACTTTAACCTAATGTCCAGGATTATAATAAAATGAGCTTGTTATCAACACTCTGAAAGGAGTAAAGGCAAGAGGGAGCTGCAATGAAGTACCAAATCTACTGGTCTCTAGTCATAGCAGCTTTAGGGCAGCAAGAAATACCACAAAGCAATAATCCTAATGCATGAAACACTTGTAAAGGAACAGCCAATAAGACTTGTGACTCAGAAGTTCAAGGAGGAGTGGTAACAGCACATGGATACCAAGCACCAAGAGGCATTAATGGCTCTCAGAGGGCCAAATGGGCACGAGGTTGGAGCTATGGGAAATATGGGACATAGTGAAATCCTTGTTTGTTTGTTTTGTTTTGTTTTTAATAAATTCTAGGATTAGGTATGAGAAAAATGGGAATGGATCTTCTGTGTAACCACTGATGACGCCTGTCAGCATGGTCAAAACCGAAGGGAGAAAAAGGAATGCCAAAGGCATGATATCACCTGTGACATCTTTGTCTCAAATTTTTCAAGACATCCTTGCAAAAAGGACTTCAGCCTCTATAATGGCACCTCCATAGCTTTATAAACATGACTCTTTTGGTTTATCTATAACTGTATCTTACAAAAGGTGCTAAATAGGTTTCTACTAAATTTGAAGGATTTATTTGGCACAGTCTGAATTATAGTAGGCTGTTTGATACTAATTCGACTTTTTAAAAATCACAAAGTCTTTTTGTATTTGGAGAGGAACATCAATTACTATTTGTACTTATACTTGTTTAATGGTCAATTTATTTAACTTCTATATGTAAGACATGGAAACTTGAAAATTACTGTTTCTTTAACATTTAAACATTGATTACAAACTTAAACTCTCTTAAACAATCTACACTAACATTTTGACATGATTTTTTTACCACTTCAAATATCTTATATAAAAGACAAAGTGCACATAAATACAATGGTTATAAAATGTATTACTGCTTTTACACTAATTATAAAATAATAGTATGTTTGGTATAATTCATTCTTCTTTATTTCTACACCTGTTCCTATACCTTCTTAAGATTAAAATAATACTTATTTTGACACCTTCCCAGGATTACAGAAATTCTCTCAGAACCAAAAGAAAACAAATAACTTCTTGGACCAACCAAGGTGACAGGATCTGGGTTAGTGATTACCGATTTGTTGTTGGGGCACAGGACTATTTCTCTCAAGATGATTCAAACCTGAGCAGTGAATTATCTGACTTTACTGTTATAAGAAAACACCTTAAACTTCACAAAGGTAATGTTTTGCCCCAAAATGCTTTAAGTTGTATTTGGCCAAGGCAACACCAAGGCCTATGTGACTGCTAGTGAAGAAAGCCTTGACATATATATTTAAAATGTTATGAACAGAGGAAACAAACATTATTTTCAAATTTCAGCTCCAAAATCACACTTGGAGTAGCAGGTACTGACTGATTGCACCTGAGCTGCTGCTCTCATAAGCAATTCTACACAGCATGATCCAAAGCCAACAGCAACATTGATTTCATATTTAAAAATGTATAGTAAGCTGGGTACGGTGGTACATGCCTGTAGTCCCAGCTACTCAGGAGGCTGAGGCAGGAGAATTAATTGCTTGAGTCCAGGAGTTCGAGGCCAGCCTGGGGAACACAGTAAGGCCCCATCTCTTAAAAAAGATAGGTACAGTAGACCACCCTAGTTGTAAATAAATTCATATCTAACTAAGCCTTCTACTTTTAGGCAAAGATAAATTTTCTTTGTATGACTTTACCCATAAAAACATACCTCCAATGTTTTGGTGGTCCAGTGAAATTCCAGCCTGGGGAAATGACACAGTGAACATTGGATAATTCTTTCTAGTCCTAAAAAAATGAATCAATTAATTAAAAAATAAAAATAAATTTTGAAATGGAAAGAAAAAAACACTGTTTCTTATTCAAATACAATTTAAACTTTTTTCACTTAAAGAGCTTTCCAAACAGGATATATCTGTGCTACATCATTCTAATTATTTTTAAAGTTATTACCACTTCATTAACATTTACATTTTAAGTGATTACAAAAATGAAGGAGAGAGTTGAAAAGTTAATAGACAAATTGAGGAGTGTACACAAGCTAAACTACAGTTAGATTTGAAAGTAACTTTGGAGGTGACTGTCTGCCAAATAGAGGTAGAAGGGTCAGGGAAAAAATTAAGTAGTTTGACTATCTACATTCTCAAATACACTGACAGTTTGTCATTATAGTTTTAGAAGTAAGTGAAAGTCATTAATGGGAAATATCTCAGACATTATTTATCACGCTTGTATTTGACAGCAGACAAAGAAAAGGTAAGAAATACTGAAGAGAAGACACTGGAAACAAAATAAGGGCCATGACTAATCTGCAATTTTGATCATCTGCCCTTTGATAATTAAAAGTTGATTGAAGGCGGGCGCGGTGGCTCACGCCTGCAATCCTAGCACTCTGAGAGGCTGAGGCGGGCGGATTGTTTGAGCTCAGGAGTTTGAGACCAGCCTGAGCAAGAGCGAGACTCCGTCTCTATTAAAAATAGAAAAGAAATTATACGGACAGCTAAAAACATATATATATATATATATATATACATACATAGAAAAAATTAGCCGGGCATGGTGGTACATGTCTGTAGTCCCAGCTACTCGGGAGGCTGAGGCAGGAGGATTGCTCGAGCCCAGGAGTTTGAGGTTGCTGTGAGCTAGGCTGACGCCATGGCACTGACTCTAGCCCGGGCAACAGAGTGAGACTCTGTCTCAAAAAAAAAAAAAATAAATAAATAAATAAATAAATAAATAAATAAAAGTTGATTGAAAAAGGCAATCAGCTATTTTTTTCCTCAGCCTAATTTACTGCATAAATACAATCAAGATACCTTCCTTTTACAAAAAAAAAAAAAAAGCCTCTTGTTTCAGCTGTTTTTTTTTTTTTTTTTTTTTTTGAGACAGAGTCTCGCTCTGTTGCCCGGGTTGGAGTGAGTGCCATGGCGTCAGCCTAGCTCACAGCAACATCAAACTCGTGGGCTTGAGCAATCCTCCTGCCTCAGCCTCCCGAGTAGCTGGGACTTACAGGCATGCACCACCATGCCCGGCTAATTTTTTCTATATATGTATTTTTAGTTGGCCAGATAATTTCTTTCTATTTTTAGTAGAGATGGGGTCTTGCTCTTGCTCAGGCTGGTCTCGAGCAATCCACCCGCCTCAGACTCCCAGAGTGCTAGGATTACAGGAGTGAGCCACCGCGCCCGGCCTTGTTTCAGCTGTTTTAAGAGCAGTTTGTATGCACTGGGCATAGTTACTTGAATCCTAAGCAGGAATAAAAAAACTGAGCATTCTCTCCTGTCTAAAAAGAAATCAATATGAGCCATCTTGAAAATGGACATGAAACTGCACACATAGAACGATAACTTCTATAAGGCAAATAGAGAAGAATGCTGATTTTTTTCCCTAAAATGTGATTCTTCAGAAAGGATAAGCTGATTGAAAACAAAATAAAATCATACTTTGAGTTAACAATAGGGTATTTGCCTAAATTGCAAAGGAGTATTTAAGAAATAAGTCTGAAAATAGAGCAGAGTTCCATCTAAATAATTACAAATAGTTATTTATATTAGACAAGATTACAAACAACCTAAATGTCCAATAGTAGAGGAAAAATTAAATGAATTATAGCATAGTCAGTCATATAATAAAATATTATAAGGTCACTAAAACACATTTTTTAAAAAATTAATGACATTAGAAAATAACTAAGATAAAATTATTACTTAAAATTTGAAAAAAGGTTATAAAACTATCTGCAGAATGATTCCAATTCTGTAGAAAGTATGAACAAAACCAAAAATGTATATAAAGCCTAAAATAAACTGTACAAATATGTCAACAATGGTTCTCCAGGCAGTAAGACAAGAACATTATGTTAAGTCTTTTTCAGCCTTTTCTTTTTTCCATTTCTGTAAATAAATTTATATTGCTGGTATGTTGGGTAAAAGGGTTATTTTATAATAGTGGTTCTCAAACTTTCTGATCTTCAGACTCCTTTACACTCAAGAATTATTGATAATCCCAAAGACCTTTTATTTATGTGGCTTAGATTTATTTATATTTAAATATTAGAGATTTAAATGAATAAAACATTTAAATATTAATCAAACATTTTAAAATGACAACAATAATCCAGGAACATGTTAACACATTTTTATGAAAAATTATATTTTCCAAAATAAAAAAATTAGTGAGAAAATTTGCAATGTTTTGCATTTTAAAAGATCTCTTTAAGGTACAGCTTAATAGAATATGACTGTCATCTTATATCTGCTACTGCATTCAGTCTATTGCTATATATTGTTTTGCTTGAAGTACGTAACAAAAATCTGGCCTCATACAGATATGCAGTTGGAAAAGTGAGGATTACTGTAGTAGCCTTTTTGGATAATTATGGATATTCTGGGGGCATAAAAAAATAATACCCCAAAATATGACACTTTGGCATGCTGAGTGCTTTGAGTTAAAGAAAACTGAAAGGCTCTAGAAATAAAGTTCAGAAACAAGGTCTCTCTCTGACCTTCCCCTCCCTATCCTGCCACCATGCCCTGTCTCTCTGATTCTTTCTTTCCCAAAGCACCAGAAAGGACTCCATCCAGAATCTCCTTACCTCACTGAGAAAACTTCTTTAAAAAATGCGGTTATCTTACGTCCCCCTCCCCAGGAATCTCATTAAATAATCAGGAAAGATTAACCATCAGAGAAAAGACTAAAAGTCTCTAAACCCAGTATACCATGCCCAAACTTCTCATCTATTCTTCTGAGGGCAGCTCCAAGAGATTACCTGGGACCTTCTCTGTATAATAAAAGAAGTTTGTTCACAGTGAAGTTCCACCCCTTACCTTGCTGCCACCTCCCTCAGAGCTCATAGAAACTTGTCCCAGGCCATGGTTCTTTGGGGCCATAGTTCTTTGGGCTCATTCATTTCCCCTGAAAATCATTTACTCCTACACCTCCCATCTGCCCTTCCCCTAGGAAGAAGGGTATATAAGCATCGGATTTCACTGGGTTATTTAGTAACCACACGCCTGTGATTTCCTCCCCACCCTCACCCCCCATGCACATTAACTAAGTTTCCTACGCCTTTTTTAAAAAATGAAATCTGCCTTTTGTCAGTTCATTTTCAGCAAATCTTCAATGGGCAGACAGAAAGCTTTCCCTGTAACACTATAATATTCTTTTTCGATATTACACCAAAATTCTACAAACGATGTTTCTTAAGTTACTCAAAATGCAAAAACCGAAATAAAATTAATGAACTTTTTGTATTCTGTTACATTAAAACCCATTAGTCTATCTTGCACTATGAATGGACCTTTTACCTGTGCATGATTTTGTAACATTATGCATTGGTCTTTTAGAAAATATTGATTCACTGAGTTATGCACATCGTCCTAATGTTGACACATTTCATTATAAAACACTTAAAAATCACCTTTGTAAATGTAACCAGTGATCTCACCAGAAGGTTTTAAGTATTGGAAAGCCATCAAGGTCAAGGTGGTAGATGCCATTTTCCAAAATTCTAACTTGAAAGTCTGAATTTTTTCACTGGCAACAAATATCATCAGCTGTTTTCCTTCCAGCTTATTATTTCATTTGTTTTCAAAAAAACGTCTGCCACATACCCAAGTGTGAATAACCAGTTTGTCAGTCATTCTTTCAAGTTAAAAAAAAAAAAAAGGTAAAACTAGTTTTCTACAATACTTACAACACAAACAAGTGCACATGTGCTTTCCTCAAGATAACCACCACACAAGTATGCACAGAAATGCTTTAAGTATACTTCCTATTTCATCATACAGAATATTAAAGAGATATATAACCAAAGGTAGAGACTTAATAAAACTAGTAACTTCTGCCTTACCAAACACAAATGTGTTAAGTGAAACTGGCTTTTGTTTTTTTTAACTGCAAGTTCATGGCAGTAAAAAACATGATGATTACTAGTACTGTCTGGTGCCACTGCTGATTCCTATTAAGGCTCCAGCATTTTACCCACAACTGCTTTAGCACTGTCATGCGAATGTAAACTGAAAGGATGGCCTTGCTAATGAAATAACAGAAAATAAATTATCTAACATACAGTCTCTCAGTCACAGCTAAGATCAATCATATGAGCTCTCTCGCTAATTGGTACCCTGTGGGGTTTTGTTTTCACATCTGAAAAGAGCTGAGCAAACAGAAGGGAAATGTAAATCCTTTTCTTTTACATTCACCAGACCTATAGATTAAACTGTTTTTAAGAGTTTGCTTAACAGCCTTGAAGAGTTCCTGAGTGGACAGAAGGGATGTGAGCTTCCAGCCTCAGTTCCCGCCCAAAACTATATCCTCAAGGGCAAGATCACGGACAAGATCACATCCCCAGTGATAAGCCTGTCTCCAAGGGAAAGGAAAAGGGGAGAAGCCAACTCTTTGACATCTCACAGCCACTTCTGTTAGCAACTGACAGCAATCACTATTTTTTGTTTCCCTTTCTCTTTGTCCTGATAAAAAATGGCAAGCCACTTGGTTCAGGGCAGGTGGACACCTCCATTCTCTTTCTTTGGGGTGCCACATCTCCCTGCTCTCTCTCTCTTCCTCCCTCTCCCTTCTCTCTCTCACTCTCACTCCCTATCTCTTTCCTTCTAAGAAAGTAAAATAAACTGTTTACTTTTATATATCCTAATCCTTGTGTGAGAAATCTTTCTCCACCTGTGCTGTGAGCACCTAATGAGTTCGCAACTCTTACATGAACACCATGAAACGTGCAAATAATGAGTTGGTACTACTATGAAAATACTTTTGACGTCATAGACCCTGTAAAAGAATCTCATGTATACCCCACAGGGTCCATAGACCATACTTTGAGAGCCACTGTTTTAAAATAACTGAAGAGATAGTCTCTTCAAATATAATAGTTACAGGAAGTCTAATTTCAATAAGCTTTACAAATTCTTCCTTCATGTTTTGCTTTAAATTCACTTTTTAAATAATATTAAT
The DNA here is from genome assembly GCF_020740605.2 of Lemur catta. Taxonomy (NCBI): domain Eukaryota; kingdom Metazoa; phylum Chordata; class Mammalia; order Primates; family Lemuridae; genus Lemur; species Lemur catta. The sequence continues at coordinate 47,696,897 of NC_059139.1, forward strand.
AGAGAATGAACTTACCTTAATCTGATTCAATCATTCTTATGAAATTAAACATAAAGAATGTTTATAAAATAACATATATTTATGCTGCTAAAGGGGCAATCATTCAAAAACACACAATTCTAAAACTCTTAAAAAATGAATACTCAGATGTACAAAATGACAAAAAAAACTATGATATAATGAAGCCAAAAATTACTATACTTACTGTAACAGGGCTTTATTTTGTTCTGTTTCATCTTTAGGTTGCTAGGAAGAAAAACAGTTTTTTTCAACTGATGAATGTTAATCCAATGCAACAAGCTAAAAAATTAACATTTAAGATAATTCTTGTGTTATTCTTTCTTAGCTTCTTTTTTTAAATTGCAGTATAATACTCATAAAATTTACTGTTACCCATTTTTAAGTGTACAGTTCTGTAGCATTAAGTATATTCACACTGTTGGGCAAACATGACTACCATTCACCTCCAGAATTATTTGATTCTCCCAAACTGAAACTCTATACCAATTCAACACTAATTCCCCATTTCCTTCTTCCCCCACCCATGGCAGCCACCATTTTACTTCCTGTCTCTATTAATTTGACTACTCTAGAAACATAAGACGACTCATACAATATTCATCATTTTATGCCCATGTTGTAGCATATACCTATATTTCTTTCCTTTTTAAGGCTGAATAATATTCCATTGTGTGTACCACATTTTGTTTATCTGTTCATCTATCAATGGACATTTGCACTGCTTCCACTTTTTTTGGCTATTGTGAATAATGCTGCAATGAACATGAGTGTACAAATACCTCTTTAAGTCCCTGCTTTCACTTCCTTCAGGTATACACTCAGAAGTGGAACTGCTGGATCATATGGTAATTCTATGCATAATTTTTTAAGGAATTACCATATAATTTTCCACAGCAGCTGCACCATTTTACAATCCCAATTGCAATGCACAAGGACTCCAATTTCTCCACATCCTTGCCAACATTTGTTATTTTCTGGAGTTTTTTTTTTTTTAACAATAATCATTCTAATGAGTATAAAGTGGTATGTCATTGTGATTTTGATTTGCATTTCCCTAATGATTAGTGACATTGATTATCTTTTCATGTGCTTATTGGACACGTATCTTCTTTGGTGAAATGTCTATTCTAGTCTTTTGCACATTTTTTAATTCAGTTGTTTGTTTTTTCTGTAGTTGAGTTGTAAGAATTCTTTATATATTCTGAATACCAACCCCTGATCAGGTATATGATTCACTAGTATTTTATCCCATTCCATGGGCTGCTTTTTCACTGTGTTGACAGTGCCATTTGATGCTCAGAAGTTTTTAATTTTCATGAAATATAACTTATCATCTATTCTTTTTCTTGTTGCCTGTGCTTTTGGTGTTATATCCAAGAAATCATTGCCAAAGTATGTCATGATACTTCCTCTCTATGTTTTCTTCTAAGAGTTTTACAGTTTTGGCCCCTATGTCTTTGTTATAACTTCTTTCTATTTAATATTAAAAAAATTTGTGGAACTTAAGTGAAGAGAAAGGGAAGTGTTCCTTTTTTATTCCTAGGTTCTTTTCCTTTTCATTAATCTGTGATGATTCTGAGGAGCCATTCTTGCCAAGTTCTAACATTTCCTAAGGACCAGAAATTATATGACATCTGTGTTACAGTGTTAAATGCTAAACTGATTCAGTCTAATTCTCAAGAAATACCAGAAAATTTGAAGTTGTTGTGTCCCTTTTGATAATCCAAAATAAGTGACTAAGGCAAAGATCTCAATTGATGGAGGTTTATTAAGCCAAAGTTTGGTTAAATATATTCCCAGATATTTTATTTTCTTTGTTGCTATTGTGTAGGTTATTGAGTCTTTGATTTGGTTCTCAGTTTGACTGTTGTTGGGGTATAGGAATGCTACTGATTTCGGTACACTGATTTTGTAACCTGAGACTGTGCTGAATTTGTTTATCAATTCCAATAGTCTCATGGCAGAATCTTTGGAGTTTTCTAGATATAAGATCATATCGTCAGTAAAGAACAATAGTGTGACCTCTTCTGCTGCCGTTTGGATGCCCTTGATTTCCTTCTCTCGTGTGATTGCTCTGGCAAGGACTTCCAGCGCTAAATTGAATACAAGTGGTGATACAGGGCCACTTTGTCTGGTTCTGGTTCTAAGCGGGAATGCTTTCAATTTTTCCCCATTCAGTATGATGTTGGCTGTGGGTATGTCATATATGGCTTTTATCATTTTTAGGTAAGTCCTGTCTCTGCCTATTTTGTTAAGCGTTCTTATCATAAAAGGGTGTTGAAACTACCACCCAAGAGCTAACGCCATTGAATACAGCGGGGGCTGGAGTTGTTCTTTTGTTAATTAATAATATTCAAGGACACACTTCAATCAATTCTTTCATAAGGGACACAAATTGCTTTCTATCTTTTTGATATACGAGACTGCATTTTTCTCCTGGCCCTACCCACCCCATATTTTGACCAGACCATTAAACTGTAGAGTTTTCTTATTGTTTTATTTTTGGGGTAGGGTGTGAGAGGTGAAAGGTTAATTGCGTTAATTCAGACAATCAGGAAAAGGAGCAAATCTATTTACATAGCTTTAATCAAAAAACAATCTTCTAGCTAAGATCATTCTCTTTCACTGAGTCATAGATTACCTAGAGTAGAGTGGAAGAACTCTCACCAGCCAGATCAGCCCAACCAATCCTGGCTCTCCAGGACACATCAGGATGTCTCACACACTACCGTCACATTCAGTAGAACAGAATACCCACTACTGGTATTCAATAAGTGTTTTAAGTACCTTGATGAATAGCTGATAACATTTGCTTAAAATATCTTTCTGGCAGACTGAGGTACCCAAATTTGCTTGTTTTTTTTGTTTTTTGGTTTTTTTTTGAGACAGAGTCTCTCTCTGTCACCCAGGCTAGGGTGCAGTAGTGTCAGCCTAGCTCACAGCAACCTCCAACTCCTGGGCTCAAGTAATCCTTGTACCTCAGCCTCCTGCGTAGCTGGGACTACAGGATCTCATCAACATGCCCAGCTAATTTTTTCTATTTTTTTAGTAGAGACAGGGTCTCGCTGTTTGTTGCTCAGGCTGGTCTCAAACTCCTGAGTTTAAGCAGTCCTCCTGCCTCACCCTCCCAGAGTGCTAGGATTACAGGCATGAGCCACCATGCCTAGCCAAGTTTAGTTTTTTTTATTTCTTGTTTTTTGCTTTTTTCAAGACAGGGTCTCAATCTGTTGCCCAGGTTAGAGTGCAGTGGCACAATCACAGCTCACCTCAACCTCAAACTCTTGTGCTCAGGTGATCCTCCTGCTTCAGCCTATGAGTAGCTAGGAGTACAGGTGCATGCCACCATGCCTGGCTAATTTTTTAAAAAAAATTTTTTGGTAGATATGGGGTCTTGCTATGGTGATCAGGTTGGTCTCAAACTCCTGGGCTCAAGCAGTCCTCCAGCCTCGGCCTCCCAAAGTGCTGGGATTACAGGCATGAGCCACTGCACCTGGCCTAGTTATCTAACTTATTTAAGCCAAGATGTTAACTGAATCATCCTTTACTTTCCCCTATGATGTTTGCATTAAAAAGAAACAAATAAAAAGTCTTAGGAAGTGTGTGTGTATACTCACACACATAAGACAACAGAAGGGTCTTTTCAGTGGTCCATATGTCAAATTATATTATACAAACAAATATCTTCTTCACGAGTTTAAGATGATCTCTGACATGAAATGGAGATGAAAATTATAATTATTATATCCTATTTTAACCTTTGTTCTTCTCACTTCCACATCTCTACCAAAAAGAGAAAAATATAAAAGGCATAAAAGAGGAAAACAGGAAATACCATTGACTCTTGAACAACACAGGTTTGAACTGTGAAGTTTCACTTATACACAGATTTTCTTCCACCTCTGCTACCCCTGAGAAAGCAAAATCAACTCCTCTTCATACTCTTCCTCAGCCTACTCAACATGAAGACAAAGATGAAGAACTTTATGATGATCCACTTCCATTTAATGAATAGTAAATATATTAATTTCTCTTATGATTTGTCTTAACATTTTCTTTTCTCTCTTACTTTATTGTAAGAATACAGTATATAATACATATAACATTCTAAATATGCGTTAATTGTTTATGTTATCAGTAAGGCTTCCAGTCAACAGTAGGCTACTAGTAGCTAAGTTTTTGCGGTGTCGAAAGTTATACGTGATTTTTGACTGCATAAGGCAGGGTGTGGGGCGGTCAGTGCCCCTAACCCTCGAATTGTTCAAAGGTCAGTTGTATTTTAAATCTTCCCTCTTAAAATAACTGGTGTTAGTCAAATTTGCAGCAAAGAAATAGAACGACTGGTTAAGAGAGGTAAAAACCTCTCAATAAATAAAAAAGGGAGAGTAGAAAAGCAAAATAATAGATAAAAAGAATTATCATTAGTAATCTGCCACTCTATGAGACAGCATTTTTAATAAGTATGTATTCAACCAACATGCTACACACCTGTAATATTGTATCCTTACTAAGAACGCACATCATCTTATTTTTATTCATTTGCTCTTGTAGATTCTCTCTGAGTTTGAACCCAAACTGAATCTCAGGAGAAGGCGCGCCTAGAATGAAATACAATCATAAATCATTTGTAATAGTTTTATTGCTCTGCTTTGACAATGACCCAAGGATTTTATAGATATGGTAAAATGTCATTAAAAATCATCTTGTATATCATAATTTCTTAACTGCCACTTTTATGTGTTAATGTTTTAAAATTATTAATTAGGAGGAAACAGATATAGTACACTGAACAAAATAATACTTGATATTTCTTTGTCTCAGGACAAATGAAGGTGAAGAATATGTATAGAAAATTATACAGACTTAAGAACCACTAATTCTTTCTTTTTTTAAACTTCATTTTAGGCCATTTTTTAAAACACATAATGCTAGTACATAATTCAAACAATGCCAGAGTTTTTGTTTTCAAAATGACAAATTGAGCCCATATTTTAACTTTTCTTCCCTTCCAAGTTCCTAGAAAAATATTCAAAGAAATAGTTAGTTTTTTGGGTTTTTTAAAATCTGAAGTACCAATGGGAAAAAAGGAAATATGCCCCCCATAGATCAAAAGATGGGATTGAATTAAAGGAAAATGAAGCAGTAGTAAACAGCTTGTTATGGACTAACTGACTGTGTCTCCCCCTCAAATTCATATACTGAAGCCCTAACCTCCAGTGTGATAATAGGAGGTAGGACCTTTGGGAGGTAATTAGGGTTACATGAGATTTTGAGGGTGGAGCCCTCATAATCTCTCATGTGATTAAGATCTTTATTTTAAAAAAGGTGGAGAAACCAGAGCTCTCTCTGAGCACAAAGAAAAGGTCATGTGAGGACACAGCAATACAGCAGCCACCTGCAATCTGGAAAGAGGGGCCCCACCAAGAACTAAATATACCACCACCTTGATCTTGGACTTCCCAGCCCCTAGAACTGTGAGAAATAAATGTCTGTAGTTTAAGCCACTCAGTCTATAGAATTTTGTTACAGCACCCCAAGCTAAAACACAGCTTGTCACTCAACATAGGAAAAGGAAATGCTCCCTCAGAAGTAACTATATGGATTTCTTCCATCAGAATTCCAAAAACCACTGAGCTCAGAGAAAATCCACCAACGAAATTTGGAAGAGGGTAAATTGGAAGCACACAGTGGTTAAAGTCTCATACTGCACTGAGCTTGCTGTTTGTACCAAAGAAGCCTAAGATGAATGCTATAGCCAGCTACTCTATGTGGGAGGACATTTTCCCTACCAGATATAGAAATGTACTAAAAGCTAAGGATGATAAAATAGTGCAGTGATGGTACAGAAATAGACAAATAGATCAACAAAACAAAACAAAGAGTGGGAAACAGGCCTATATATATCTGGGAATTTACTATATGACAACAATGTCATTTTAAACAGTGGCAACAAGATGGGCTATTCAATAAATAATATTGGGACAACTGGTTAACCATGTGAAAAAATAAAGTTAGAGCCCTACCTTTCCCATATGCCAAAATATTCCAAACAGATTAAAAATAAAAATGTAAAAGCTATAAATATAATAAATGGAAATAAAGATAAAAGAATATACATTTATGGTTTCGAGGTAGGTAAAGTATTTCTAGTTTTGACAAAACAAAAAAGAAACCCTTAAAGAAAAGACTGACAGATTTTACTATACAAAAACTTAAAATTTCTTCACTACAAAATATATCACGAATAACATTAAAAAATAACTAGGAAACTGGGTAAAACTATTTGCTATATATATATAAAACAAAGGTTTGCCCTTTTTAATATATAAAATGTTCTTATAAATCAATAATGAAATGAAAATAATTATGAGATGTATGTAATTTACATAAAAAAATTATAAATGATCAATATTAACATAGGCCTAACCCTGATACTCTTTGAAAATGCAAATTGAAATTATCAGATACTTTTTATCTGGCAAAGATTGAATGTGTCTTACGTTGGTTCTAGGGGGAAAAACACATCTTTTTAGAGGATAATATATGTCCAGAGCTGACATATGTACACCCCTTCACAGAAAATCTACTTTCAGATAGTTATTCTAGGGAAATAATCAGAAAAGTAGGCAAAGGTACAAATAATAGGATATTCATATTTGTAACAGCATTGAAACATCATAAATATCATTAATTCATTAAATATGGTGTATTCATACAATGGAAGAATATGTAGCAATTTAAAAGGTTGAAGTAGGGTCCTTCAACATGGACCTGATTATCTCTTTTGTACAGTGGCAGCTGAGGAGACTCTGGCACTCACCATGGTGAACAAACAAGCCCAAGGAAGGAGTCAAGACTGAGAACAATGATCATATTAATTTGAAGGTGGCAGGCAGGATGGTTCTGTGGTGCAGTTTAAGATTAAGAGCCATATAACACTTAATAACTAATGAAAACCTATTGTGAATGATAGGGTTTGTCAATGAGACAGATGGGATTCCAATTTGATAGGCAGCCAATCAGTGAAACAGACATACCTGTATAGGTGCGAATGGAGGATGAAGATAAAATTGGTATATTCCAGTAGCAGACAGGAAGTGTCTACTTGGAAAAAAACCTGTTACTTTACTCCAGAACCCTATTCTTACAGACCGTGAACACATTTACAATTAGAAAGCAATTCAGTTCTACCACATCTTGACTCCTACAGTATAGTTTTCTTTATTCTTTCCTTTTCCCCTTTCCCATTCATTTATTGTACATAAACTGGTATATGTGCACAAGCATATTGCATTTTTTTGTTTTACTAAATGGCCAATGGTAAGTTTTGATTGACATCAAATGGAGTTGAGATGCGAAAAAATACTGGTTCTGTGAAAACACCCTCTTTCTCCATCAGTATCATTCTCACTCAGCTCTTATTTCAGTAAGTTATTTTGCTCTATTTTAACAAAAAACCCCAACAGCATAAAAATCCTCACAAACTTTGTTCAACTGGTGGACTTTAATGTTTCTCATTTACCACCGGAAAACTAAGGATAACATTATAACTTTTTTGTATATAGCTGTTATATGTAATCTATCTTTAAGTGGGGATAAATTACTCTAAAAAATGAATACTAGACAGTTTTCCTTTGAATTAAGGATCTTGTTGTTTAAGTAAACTTGTTTAAAATGAAAAAATAAAAATAAATAAATAAAAGGTTAGGTAGATCAACATAGATAAGAAAAGAAATGTACAGAGTACAATACCAATTATGAAAAAAGATATTTATAAAGTCTGGAAGGATATACAAATACTAAACATCGGCAATCACTGAGAGGGGAATTATACTGAAGAGTAGGGGTTGAGAACTTTCACTTTCTACATTATATACTTCTGTATTTTAAAAATATTTTATACTCTTAATAATCAGCAAAATAGTAAAGATCTATCATTTGGAAAAGGAAAGGAAAAGAAAAAAAAATTGGTGGAATATGGAAACAAACGTCTAACACCTTCCTAGTGGCACTTTATGTATCAAAAGAAGGTATTCTGGAGACAATATTACACATTGTCCTTTCTAATTACATGTAATAAAAACCACTCCAGGAGGAAACTATAACTTTTCACTGGGGTTATCAGGTGAGATGATGTCCAATGAAAAGACTTTGTGAACTATAAAACAATACACAAAAGTTAGGAGACCTTCATGTGTGTTTAGGAAATTTTTCTTCTATTTTACACTTATTTCCAGACATCCTCCAAAATAAAAAAAAAAGAGAGGGGGAACACAGGAAAAAACTATAAAAGCAAATAAATTACCATTTAAACAGCTACTGCAGAATTGATCTTTCTGAACGGTGACTATCAGTGATAGATTTTTCTATAAATGTTTAAATCAACCTAGAAGTGGGCTCAGGAAGTATGGAGAATTAGTAGATGAAAGGAACTTTTAAAAAACATATCTATTTGAATTTTAGTCTGGAAGAATAAGACTAGTTATTAAAAACTATTATTTACTTTTACAAATAGGTTCTAGGGTTAGGCTGCAGATATTCAGGAGAAGAACTATCTGGGTGACACTTTATACCTTTGTAGCCCTTTCTAGGAGCCTTAAACATCTTCTGGAAGCTACAATCCCCATTGCTATCCCTAGTGTCATAGACCTTATGGTCTATTACAGATACCTATAAGAAACTAATCCTGTGTAAAATTAGAAGGCTAAATATAAAAAGAAAAGTTAATGAAATAATACAGCAAGTTTTTTACTAACATTGTTTCAACGTTAATAAGAAAAAAGTCAATTCCTGGCCATGGCCACTGTCTGTAGAGTTTGCACATTCCTTTCAAGTCTGCATGGGTTTTCTCTGGGTACCCTAGTTTCCTGCCACATTCCAAAGATTTGCACGTTGGTTTTATTGGCATGTCTCAATTGACCCAGTTTGAGTGAGTGCGGGTATGGGTGTGAGTGTGTTTTGTGATGGCATGGCCTCTGTCTTGGGCTGGTTCCTGCCTTGTGCCCTAAGCTGCTGGGATGGGCTTTGGCCACCCACGACCCAGAACTGGAATAACTAAGTAAAAAATTATCTTGTTTTTGTTAATCTTTCTTAAATGTACGTATAGCTCACATTTATTTCCATGTTTAATATCAGAAGTATTTTGGCCTTTATTTAGAAGTCTGGTGATGTTCTTGTGACCAGAAATATGATGTAGGAACATAACTCTTGTTTATATCAATTAGCCTATGGCAAACTGGTTTTCTTATATGTCATTTTGCTTAAAGTCAGTTTCCAAGAACCCATCAACGATGTTAAGAGAGGGCTTACTATACTTGGGAAATTAAAGGGACTACTTAGTGAAAACAATCATTCTTACCTTTGCATATCCCACTTATATCAGGATGCAGACTGAATGCAGATCTAAGAGATGTGTCTTCATCAAAGCGCAACCTTTCAAATACCAAAAAAGAAGGCACAGATTATCATCATGTTTCTTAAAGAAAGACTAACATTTTAACTCATTTTTATGACACCTAAACTTACTAAAATTTTTAGTTACACCGCCATTAATATTTCTATTTCAAAGTGCTATTCCAGAAATGTATACTTTAATTAAAAATTTATCCCAGAGGAAACATAAAGACCCATGCATATGGTCATACTCATTTTTACAAATATTCTGTTACAATTTTTGAGTATTTGGGGGTAAAGAACAAATATCACTACAGTTTTTGAATAGAGATAAAATGAGGCAACCACTTGATGGGCCAGTGCTAGTAATTTTTTTCCTTCACATTTCTCTATAATACAGAGAACCTGAGATTAAAATCCCAGTGTTAAATCTGAATGTACATTTTCCTAATATACAGTGACAGAATTCCTTTAATTTTTGGATTTATTTCTATGTTCAAGGCAGCACCGTGGTAACAGAGAGAAGACACATAGTCCTTGCCCCCAGGAAGCTTCAAAGGTAGTGAGGGATACAGATCTAATAGCAATGATATACCATGGTGAGCATGTTACTAGACAGACTGAAATATTTATCATTTCTGTTTAAAAAAACATTTATAGAATTCAAAAATGGGCAAAAGACTTGAGTAGACATTTCTGCAAAGAGGAAATACAAATGTCCAGTAAGTACATGAAAAGATGTTCAACATTACTAATTATTAGGGAAATGTAAATCAAAACCACAATGAGACACCACTTCATACTCATTAGGACAGTTATTACAACAAGTGAAAATTTTATATAAAAAAACCAGAAAATAACAACTATTGGCAAGGAGGTAGGAAAATCGGAGCTTATATGCTGGTGGGAATGTAAAATGGTACAGCCAGTGTGGAAAACAACATGGCAGTTCCTCAAAAAATTACACATAGAACTACTGTTTGTTCCAGCAATTCCAGTTCTGGATATAGACACAAAAGAATGGAAAGCAGGAACTTGAACAAACCTTTGTTTACCCATGTTCATAGAAACATTTTTCACAATGGCCAAAAGGTAGAAACAAACCAAACATCCATCAATGGATGAATGGACAAATAAAATGCTATCTACACATACAACAGAATATTATTCTTTCTGACCCATGCTGCAACATGGGTGAACCTTGAAGACATTATGCTAAGTGAAATAAGCCCAACATAAAAGGATAAATATTGCATGATTTCACTTATATGAGGTACCTACAATAGTCAAAGTCATGCTGACAGAAAGTAGAATGGTGGTTGCCACGGGTGGGAAGAGGGGAAGGGGGAGTTATTGCTTAATGAATACAGAGTGTCAGTTTGGGGTGATAAAAAAGTTCTGTAAATAGTGGTGCTGGTTACAGAACAATGTGAATGTACTTGATGCCACTGAACTATACACTTAAAAATGGTTAAAATGTGTTATATTTTATCACAGTAAAAAAATTAAAATAAAAAAAAAACTTTCCAGAATCCTTAAATGCAAATGTGAATCATTTGTACTAAAGCATGAGTATGTAGTTTCGTATTAAGGTATTTTGGGGGTTTTTGTTTGTTTACTTCCTTGTTCATTTTACATTTTTTATGGAAAATTTCGAACATCATCAAAAAGAGAAACAATAGTGTACCTGTCATCTGGGTTCAAAAATTGTCAGTTCACAGTCAATGTTGTTTCCTCTATAATCCTCCTGCTACTTCCTTTGCCCGCTGCCAGTTTCCCAATGTATTTTAAAGCTAATCCTGGACATCTTAATTCATTTCATGTAGAAATAGTATATAACTCTAAAAGATAAGGACTCTTTTCAAACATAACCACAATTATCACACCTAAAAAAGGTCAGTAATCCCTTATTAGATTTACAGTCTGTAGTAAGCAGCTTCTAAAATAGCTCGTGATAAAAACTTGGAATTGGAATATTCCCAACACAAAGAAATGTTAAGTGCCTGGGGTGATGGATACCTTGATTTGATTAATTCACATTGTATGCCTGCATCAAAATATCACATATACCCTATAAAGATATACAACTATTATGTACCCATAATAATTAAAAATTAAAAAAAAAATAGCTTGTGGTATCTATGCCCTTGTGTATGCTCTTCCTTGAGTATGGCCTAGACCCAGTAACAAGAATACAGCAAATATGCTGGGATGTTACTTCCAAGACTAGGTCACCAAAAGACATTGGCTTCCACTTGTTCTCCCTCTTTTACTCTCTCACTTCTTCCCGTATGGATGCCAGCTTGCCATGTATGTGAACTTCCCTATGGAGAAGCCTACATAGCAATAAACTCAAGGTGGCCTCCAGTAAAGAGTTAGAGAGGAACTAAGGCTCCAGTCCAACAACCACATGGGAAGTGGATACTTCTCAGTGATGAATGCCTTGAGATTAATGCAGCCCTGACTGACACCTTGCACAAAGCCTTGTTGAGAAACCCTGAGTCAGATGACACAATTAAGCCAAGCCTGGATTCCTAACCCACAAAAACTATAAGGTAATAACTGTTTATCGTTTTAAAACATTGAGTTTTAGAGTAAGTTGTTATATAGCAAACTAATAGACCAGTAGTCACACTTCCCCAATTGTTTCTTTACAGTTATTTTGTTCAAATCAAGATCCAAACAAGGTGCCAAGATGAACACATTACATTTGGTTGTTATGTTTCTTGAGTCTGTTTTTAAATTTTATAAATGACCCCTTTTCCCTTCCCTGTAATTTATTTGTTGAAGAAATTAGATTGTCTTTCCTTTAGCTTCCCCCATTTTAGAATTGCTGATTGCATGTCATCTAACATGTTCCTCTGTCCTATGTATTTCCTGTACAGTCATTAAACTTAGAGGTTTGATCTAATTAAAGTTCACTTTTGGAGGCACGTATGTACTTCTAACAGGAGATAATAGACTGTGGCTGTTATTCTTTTTGTAACAGTAGTGGCCACTGATGACCATTGCCTAGGTCCATTCATTATTTCACTAAGAGTATATAAAACGGTGATATTCTAATTTCTCATTATTACTAGAAATATTTACATATTAAAAGAAACCCTTTCACTCATCAACTACATAATTACCTTCAGTTAAGCCACATTACTTAGTAGGTAATTCAAATCAGTATGCACAGGAAAGGTAAAATAAATGCCTGCTTCTTTCTCTTTCTTTACCAGTTTTCAGAATAATAAGGTTTTTTTTAAAAAAGAATATTACAAACTCATAGATTTAAATCCATTGCTTATTATCTTATCAACAATCAAAGTATCCCATCTTTAGCTAGTAAGAGCCTCTTCAAAGTGGCTGGTGAGTTGTTTGACATGATGCCATTTGCTATAGACTAAATTTGCATCTCTCCACAAATTCATATCTTGAAACCCTAACTCCCAGTGTGACTATACTTGGAGATAAGGTCTTTAAGGAGGTAATTAAGATTAAATGGGGCCGGGCGCGGTGGCTCACGCCTGTAATCCTAGCACTCTGGGAGGCCGAGGCGGGTGGATCCCTTGAGGTCAGGAGTTCGAGACCAGCCTGAGCAAGAGCGAGACTCCGTCTCTACTAAAAAATAGAAAGAAATTATCTGGCCAACTAAAAATATATGTATATATAGAAAAAATTAGCTGGGCATGATGGCACATGCCTGTAGTCCCAGCTACTTGAGAGGCCGAGGCAGGAGGATGGTTTGAGCCCAGGAGTTTGAGGTTGCTGTGAGCTAGGCTGACGCCACGGCACTCACTCTAGCCTGGGCAACAGAGCAAGACTCTGTCTCCGAAAAAAAAAAAAAAAAGATTAAATGAAGACATTCAGGGCCTCTTCCAATATGACTGAAGTCCTTGTAAGAGAAAGTTACCAAGGATGTGCATGCACAGAGGAAAGGCCAGCGGCCTCAGGAGAAACCAACACTGCTGGAACCTTGATCTTGAACTTCCATCCTCCAGAACCATGAGAAAATAAATTTGCTGTTTAAGCCACCCAGTCTGTGCTGTGGAATTTTGTCAAGACAGCCCAAGCAAACTAATAACACTACTAGTCTTTGCTAGCTTCCCAATATAAGATATTCCAGGATCACCTTATATTAATACATCTCCTGCCTCAGACACGGAACCCATCATTTCTCATGACGCCCTGGCTCCTTTTAATGGGATACCATATTTAGAGTCCACAATACTAATAATATCATTAACAACGTGATTACTGAAGAAAGTTATTTTGTAATTCATGTCCTTAGAGTATATCTTATTTGGCATGTAGAGCTAAATTCTATAAAAGGCACATAAAATAATTCCTTTTGTGTAATTATGCTACCAAATCAATACATAATTAGGTTTATTTATTTCATCCAGCTTTTGCTTTTCAGGATTTTTTTCATGTTGATTTAATTTTGTTTTATAATTATGTAACATTAATATCATTCCAATGACAATTGCACAAAACAAGATTTAGAGATGTCTGGCTTCCATCTCTGTCCCTTCACTCACCTGTTCTTGCCTGTATTTTTTTTAATTATATGGTTTATCCTTACAATTTTTTAAAAATATAAGCAATACATATGTGCACATGCGTCCCTTCACCCCTTCTTAAATAAGCAGTAGCATTCTATACACATTTTTCTCTACTTTCTTTTTCCTTTACTGTATCTAGTAGATCCATCACAGGTAGAGATATCCCTCATTCCTTTTTATTAATTCACAGTACCTCACTATGTGGATTCTTACTGTTTTGAAAGATGACCGTGGAACTAAAAAACAAAGAAGTCTTTTAGTCAGAAAATGTACAGAACTATTTCACGTTTTCCATTCCCAATCACAAATATACATAACATACCTAATCTCACATACATTACAAAGAAGGAACAGGTTACTCAGGGGAAAAAAAAATCACCATTAAAAAAACCCAAAACTTCCTAATAGTTCTCAGCATCAGCAAAATTAACAATGAAAAGGATTGCAGTCCTTCACTTTTCTAACACACCCTCTGTGAGAATAAGTACAGGCTTCTGGTAAAGAAAAAAAGCATTTCCTTTGTTCATTTCTACTGGCCATTACTAAAGATTAAAAATTCATTATTAGAATATGAATAATACCATTACTATAGTGCATTTTTCCAAGAAGTAAAGCAATTTATTAATCTTATGTCCCTAAAAGTCAGGGTTATTTTACCTCTTAAAAATTTTTGAGGGTTTTTTTATTTTAAAAATTATGCAAAAGGAACATGGAAGAATTTGGGGGGGGGGCAGGTAATGAAACTATTCCATATCTTGATTGTGGCAAAAACTGTATTTATCAAAATTCATAGAACTGTTCACTAAAAAAGGGAGATCTTACTGTATGTAAATTCCACCTCACAGAGTGGCAGAGTATACCACCCCAAAATATGCCACTTTGACATAAGGATTACTCTGAGCTAAAGGAAACTTGAAAAATAGCAGATACAAAAAGGATATTCTAATCTTTCCTTTTTCTTTCTGAAAATGGCACATAAAAACTTCTATGTAAAAGATACTCTGCCTGTGGCAGAAGAAAAGAAACATTCTTCCATAGCCTAGGGAATTCTGGACAAACAGATCTTGTTAAAATAATTATCTTCCTTTACTCTCCCTACATAATTTAGTTACTTTTCCACAACTGGCTCTCTTTAGTCAACCTAATACAAAGCTTACAGGTTTCACCATTTCTTTGGGTCTTCATTTCCTTATGAGGGCTCCCATGTCACATAAAACTTATTTCCTATTAATCTATTTCATGTCAATTTAATTCTTAGGATCAGCTGGGACTCTAGGAGGGAAGAGGTGGAATTTCTGACCCCATCACAACCTTAATTTAAAAATGAAAAAAATATAAAGATGTTGATATTCCATACGTAAACTTACAAATTTAACATTATACCAAAAAAAGTACCAAGACTTTTTGTTGAACTTAACAACTGATTCTAAAGTTCATATGGTAAAATAAAAAGGAGTAGCCAGGAAAATTCTGAAAAATAAGAACAAGGAGGTAATGACTACAGGATATTAAAATATTTTCTAATAAATTTTTTAATGTGATACCGGCACATAAAATGACAAATCAATTAACAGAATAAAAGCACCCAAATAAATTCACATACATATGGGAATTTAGTATATTAAAGAGGTGGAATATCAAACAAGTGAGGAAATGATGTGTCTTCTTGTTTAAAAAAATGATATTGGAACAATGAGAGACATATCTAGAAAACTGTTTAGTTGAATCCACACTTCACATTGTACTCCAAAAAAAATTCCACATGAATGAAAGATGTAAATGTTAAAAAATGAAATAAAAAGTACTAGAAGAGGCTGGGCACAGTGGCTCACACCTGTAACCCTAGCACTTTGGGAGGCTGAAGTGGGAAGATTGCTTGAGGCCAGGAGTTCAGGACCAGCCTGAGTATGAGTGAGACTCTATTTTTACAAAAAATAGAAAAAAATTTCCCAGGCGTGATCCTGTAGTCTGAGCTACTAGGAAGGCTGAGGCAGGAGAACTGCTTGGGCCCAGAAGTTAGAGGTTACAGTGAGCTATGATGACGCCACCGCACTCTAGTCCGGGCAACAGAATGAGACCACGTCTCAAAAAAAAAACAAAAAAAGTATTAATACTAGAAGAAAACAAGGAGAGATTCTTTATAATTGTGGAAGAAAAAAGGCCTATCTAATTATGATACAAAATCCAAAATATTTCAACTATCAAGATGACAAACCACCATACTCTTTGACATAGTGCTTCTATTTTTAGAAAATAGTTCTACATATATTCTCAAACATATATACACTTAGAAAACATCCCTGAAAAGATTACAAGAAATCTGATACATGGGTTGCCTGTGAAAAAGACAATTGGGTGTTTGAGGGGACAGGAATGACAGATATTTTACCATATATCCTTTTATACTGTTTTTTGACTTTTGAACGACGTAAATATATTATCTATTCAAAAACACTATAGGAAATGTGAGCAATAAAGACAAACATAAAGAAGACAGAAATCCTCTCTAATTCTACCTTATTAAGACTTTGGTATATTTTCTTCCAGCTTTCTATGGAGACTTGTGTGTGCACATTATAAATTCTTCTATAAAGTTTGGATCAATTTGTACAAAGTTTTAAAAACTACATTTTTCACTTAATATTATATTTAAACATTTCCAATGTCATTAAAATTCTTCCCCAAATTGTGAAATATTGATAACACTCCATTATAAGAATACACCATAATTTATTTAGGCATTATATAATTCTAAAACATTTAGTTTATTTTTAATTTTTTTCTTATTGCAAATAACTCTAAGATAATTTCCTTATACATAATTCATTGTTTTGGCTTTTTTCTCCACTATTTTCTTAAGAAAGGAGTCAGGGCTATTTTTAATCTTGAAAAATGAAGAGAGTGGGATCCAGAAAAATCTTATCCATGTTCAATCAACAAATCAATTGAAAACAGAACCTTAATTTCCTGATTCTTAGTCAAACCATTAAACTACATCCATAACTAATACCCCAAAAGTCACTAATTACTTTCTTATGGATGTGATATTTTAATAATAAAATATAACTTAGAAATATTAAAAATATGAAATAATGGAAAGTATTAACTATAGAAAAGGGAGGGGAAATTAATTGGTTGGGTTAAAACAAAAAAATCTCAGGTAAAATCTGACTGAAGATTCGAAACAATTTTCAATGCTCTGTTTAAAGTACAATGAAATTTTTCAAGATAATTAGAGTTTCAGTTTTATATGTTATCAAAATTTTTACAGCAAATAGTCCTAACGTCATGATGAGCCCTTGATTTATAAAAAAATCTAATATCTCTTCAGAGTAATAGTTCTATAAACAGTACTTGGCACCATTCTACTTTAATCAGTGGAAGAGACTATTTTGACATAGATCCTGAACAAAAACATTACTTTCTTTAGCTAATTTAATGTGATTATTAACCACGTCTCCTTGTGCTTTCCTTTGTGTTCCTACCTTCCCCCAGGTGTATTTAATAACCTTTGGAACAGGTTTTCTATCTAGATAATTCATATGAAGACAGCACTGGTCTGTCTTGAGGGATAGAATTAACGCTCAATCTTGCAGGTTAATTATATTAGATTAGCCTTTTATTATATACAATCATAATGCTCAGAGGACAAGATGTGACCTGAACATACACTCAAATCTATCTAACAATAAGCTGTCTTTTAAGTGGTTCTGTTTAAAAGTATTGAATAGGATTAACTTGAGATACATCCCTTAATGTTACTGAGTAGTGAATATTACCAGAGGCTGAGACAAAAAGTAAGGGTCGGTAAAAAGTTCCCCTGCACATATAAGAAAAATAAATCCTGCCTCTTAGAAAATAAATCACAAGCAAATAAAACCCTATTAGCACCTTGCATATTTATAAATTAGTAAATATCTACAGAGCCATGAGGACTGGATTCACTTTAGGACAAGGCTTCCAGAGGCAGCAGTAGGACCAAGTCCAGGGGTCTCAAGTGCTTTTTCATATAAAGTTAACACCTCACATCTTAATTCTTTGAAAGCCTTGCCTATTCTAGTCCTAAAGGTCACCAAAAACTTTCTCAGTTCTCAGTGCAAAGACCTTAGTAGCTCTAACATTTCTTAAAAATTGTAAAGCTATATGAAACTGTATAATGTTCTACCTGCTGGAGATATCTGCTCTACTAGGACCTGTGCTCTTCATTCCAAAGTTGGGAGCCTGTGCATGAAAAACAGCCAAAATGAACTACATGCAAGTAAGCAAAAAAGGTAAAGAAGAAAAGAAAAACCAAAACACTGACATTCACCTCCAGCTCTGCTTAGACTTTATCTGTGTTGCCACACCATTAAAAAGAACACTAATTTTTAACCTTGAACTATGAAGTCTGAAAGAAAGTTTCTGTGGCACTGAAGAGAAGCATTTAAAAATAAATTAGAGGGGAAAAAACGATTGGCTAGCCAAGATAGAATGAGCCACCTATAGCCTATTTCTCCATTCCTATAGCCATTTCTTCCATACTCTGTAAGAGTATTTTTTAAAAGCTACCTGAGAAAGTAAATAATAAATCAGATTGGGCCGGGCGCGGTGGCTCACGCCTGTAATCCTAGCACTCTGGGAGGCCGAGGTGGGTGGATCGCTCGAGTTCAGGAGTTCGAGACCAGCCTGAGCAAGAGCGAGACCCTGTCTCTACTAAAATTAGAAAGAAATTATCAGGCCAACTAAAATATCTATAGAAAAAATTAGCCGGGCATGGTGGCGCATGCCTGTAGTCTCAGCTACTCGGGAGGCTGAGGCAAGAGAATCGCTTAAGCTCAGGAGTTTGAGGTTGCTGTGAGCTAGGGTGACGCCACAGCACTCACTCTAGCCCAGGCATCAGAGCGAGACTGTCTCAAAATAAATAAATAAATAAATCAGATTGGAGCCTGAAGTTGAAATCTGAATAACAATCTGTTTACAGGTGAGTTTCAGTGTTTTCTGGTCCCTTTTTGCCTTCCAGCTTTGATTCAAGGCCTAATCCTGGAAATATCCAATGGACACAGACAGCAGAAAAAAAAAAAACAACCAAGAAACCCCCTATTTCTATCCAGAAAACTAAGGAAAGGGGGCGCTGCATACCAGAAGGTGTGGGAGAAATCCCTGGGTTCTCTTTCATTTATTTTTTCCTTGTCTCCTAGCACTGCCCTAAGGCCAACCCTGGCCCCGGCCCCAGCCCCAGAACAGGACTGCCACCAACCATGGCAACTGGGGCACTTAAAACATTTTTCTACCAGAGGAACTGGGAAAAGGAGTCTGTGTTGTCTGCAAAGTATGGAAAGAATCCCCCTTTTCTTCTCTTTTCTTATCTCAGGGAACCCCTTTATAGTGAGAATGATAACACTCTGCAAGAAACCTGTCTTTCTGGTCATATGAACCAGCAAGTGGTATGGAGAGGGAAGGGGACATGAGAATCCTGGAGAAGAAAGACAGGGAAAGAGGAATTACCTAATTTTATATATGATCAAATGTAAGTCTTAGGCACAACCCTGAGGTGGCCACATGTGGAGCAGACCCAAGGAAGCATAACAAAGGCTTAGAAAACTGAACTATGATATTAATTAACGCCTAAGTCCCAGATTAATCCCCAGAGGTACAAGTGTCAGGCATGCTCAAATAACAGTGAAGGCTGATGTAGCCACCACACACAAAGGCAAAACAGAATGTGCAGTCTGAACCTAATCAGGTTGACTGCCCGTCAAACCAAACAAAAATCTCTAGAGAATTTTAACAGGAACAAGAATCCAAAACATAATATTCAAAATGTCCAGGATACAATCCAGAATTACTCAATATGTGAAGAACCCCCACCCGATGACACAGATGTTGGAATTAAAAGACAAGACTTTAAAGCAGCTATTATAACCATCTTCCATGAGATAAAGGTGAACACTCATCGAATGGATGGAAAAAATATTAAAGTTCTCAGCAGAATAAAAACTATAAAAGAGAAACAAATGGAAATTTTAAAAGAAAAAAATTATAATCTTTGAAATAAAAAATTCACCAGATGGGGTCAAAAACAGAATGGAGATGACAAAGGAAAGAGTAAGTGAACCAGAAGATACAGCATTAGAAATTACATAACCTGAAGAACTGACAGAAAAAAAATTGAAAGAGAAAAATGAATAGAGGTTTAGAGATCTGGGAGATAATATCACAAGGTCTGGAAAGGAGAAAAGGTTGGTACAGAAAAAAAATATTCAAAGAAATCATGACAGAAAACTTACTAAAGTTGATGAAAGACATGAATCTCAAGCTTGATAAACCCTAAGCAGGAAAAACACAAAGAAAATCATGCCCAGACACATCATAATCAAACTGCTGAGAACCAAAGATAAGAAAAATTTGAAAGCAGACAAAAAAGTTACATTACATGAGAGAACACTGATTCAAATAGGGGAAAAGAGGGCTTGACTACAAAGGAGCAGCACAAGGGAGTTTTGCTGGGGTGATGGAACTGTTGTGGATCTTGATTGTGGTGGTGGTTATAAGACTCCATGCATTTGTCAAAACGCTCCCAGTATACCAACAAAAACAAATACTAATGTATATATCAATACACATAAAAGAACCAGAAACCTGGATATCATCCTTCATTGCAGTCCTCCCCTCACCCTTCATATCTAATCAACCACCATCTCCTGCCAAATTTACTTTCTAAAGAGTTCTCAAATTTGCCCTTTTTGCTCCATTCCCACTGTTTCTTCCTAGTTGAACCCTCATCATCTCAGTCTGTTACTACTTGATCCCAAAACTAACCTCTCCAGTCTTGCTTTGCAAGAGGCATCCTTGCTTTAATAGTACCAGCTTTAACCTGGAAGTTTCTTAGAAATGCAGAATCACATACCCCACTCCAGAACTCCTGAATTGGAATTCACATTTCAATAGGATTCTAGAGTGATTCATAAGCATATTAAAAATTTGAAAGTCCTAGTCTAAACTATGCCAGAGTGAATGAGCATCTAATGATGGTACTCTTCCACTTAAAACCTTACAAGCACCCTACCAGGACACACACAGGATGTATGAGACTTTACATGACCTCCCCCTACCTTCCTCTCCAGGCTCATCTTTCACCACTCCCCACCTTACATTTTACATTTCAGTAAGAGTTAACTATTTGTATTAGGTTGGAGCAAAAGTAATTGCAGTTTTAGCATTGTTGAAATTTGCCATTTGATATCAGAATACATTCTTAAATAAATGTGGTTATGTTATACATAATTTTAATGCACATTTCTTGCTTTATTTCTTTTTTGCTAATGACTTATTACTTGCTGTTTATTTTATATTTATTTTAGACTATAGAAATTATGTTAGACAAAAAGCAAATTTGAGCGATTTTCTTTTTTTTGAGACAGAGTCTTGCTCTGTCACCCAGACTAGAGTGCTGTGGCATCAGTCTAGTGCACAGCAACCTCAAACTCCCAGACTCAAGCAATCAATCCTCCTGCCTCAGCCTCCCGAGTTAGCTGGGACTACAGGTGTGTGCCATCATGCCCAGCTAATTTTTTCTATTTTTAGTAGAGACGCGGTCTTGCTCTTGCTCAGGCTGGTCTCCAACTCCTAAGCTCAAGGGATCCTCCTGCCTTGGCCTCCCAGAGTGCTATGATTACAGGCTTGAGCCACTGTGCTCAGCCTCGGGCGATTTTCTTAAATATTTGAGTTCAAAAATGGGTCATAAAGCAGCAGAGACAACTCACATCATCAACAATGCATTTGTCCCAGGAACTGCTAATGAACGTACAGTGCAGTGGTGGTTTAAGAAGTTTTGCAAAGGAGACGAGAGCCTTGAAGATGAGGGGAGCAGTGGCCGGCCATTAGAAGTTGACAATGATCAATTGAGAGCAATCATCGAAGCTGATCCTCTGATAACTACACCAGAAGTTGCTGAATAACTCAACTTTGACCATTCTATGGTCTTACAGCATTTGAAGCAAATTGAAAAGGTGAAAAAGCTCAATAAGTGGGTACCTCATGAGCTGACCGAAAATCAAAAAAATTGTCATTTTGAAGTGTCCTCTTCTCTTATTGTACGCAACAACAAACCATTTCTCAATCAGATTGTGGCATGCAACTAAAAGTGGATTTTATACGATAACTGGCAACAACCAGCTCAGTGGCTGGATGGAGAAGAAGCTCCAAAGCATCTCCCAAAGCCAAACTTGCACCAAAAATGGTCATGGTCATTGTTTGGTGCTCTGCTGCCAATCTGATCCACTACAGCTTTCTGAATCCCAGCAAAACCATTACATCTGAGAAGTATGCTCAGCAAACTGATGAGATGGACCAAAAACTGCAACACCTGCAGCCGGCACTGGTCAACAGAAAGGGCCCAATTCTCCACAATGCCCCACTGCACACGGCGCAACCAATGCTTCAAAAGTTGAACAAATTGGGCTACGAAGTTTTGCCTCATCTGCCATATTCACCTGACCTCTCACCAACCGACCACCACTTCTTCAAGCATCTTGACAACTATTTTGCAGGGAAAACCAGCAGGACACAGAAAATGCTTTCCAAGAGTTCATGGAATGCCAGAGCGTGGATTTTTATGCTACAGGAATAAACAAACTTATTTCTCATTGGCAAAAATGTGTTGATTGTAATAGCTCCTATTTTCATTAATAAAGATGTATTTGAGCTTAGTTATAATGATTTAAAATTCATGGTCCAAAACTGCAATTACTTTTGCACCAACCTAATACATTCCAACACGCTGAACACAATGCTATGTCAAACCTCTACACCTTCACCTATGCAGTTCCCTTGGCCTCGAGTACCTCCTCTTCTTCATCTGACTAAATCCCAACCCATGTTCAAGCCTCTATTCAGGAGTCTACCCTTGCCAACTCTGATGGCCACCTAGGTTGAGGTAAGTAAGAGTCCATCTCCGCTTCTAAACTACCCTGGACATGACCTCCATCCCTAGATTTCCCATATTATATCACAATTATCTGCTTAAGTGTTTTTCCTGAAGATTTCTCAAAGGCAGTGGCCTCATCCCTGCCTCTAGTACACAGAACACGCTCAAGAAAGGTTTTGAGAGACTGAAATACTCACTTTTTTTGATTCTTAAAAAACTATCCATTCCCAGTCTGGTAGGAACCAATTTCCCCAATGCACATTCTTTCCCTGAAATTGTTAACCATCTCCTAGAGCAGAACTGTAAGTTGCTTCAAGCAAAATGCACCTGAGTTCAGACCCAAGGCGTTTTTTGCCTATGCAAAAGGAGTTAAAACCCCAGTCGGGGAAGAAAGGCTTTCTAAAAATGCTATAAAGCCACCTACTATAAACCGTATTTTGTCCCTAGCTAGGATGGGGGTAGGTGGGGACAGACGGTGGTTGCTTATTTACAATCTCTTGGCCCAGGCACTGCTGCCCCGCAAGCCTACGTTCTGCTGGTCACAATTTCCACTCAACGCTCCGACGGCCTCAGAGGGCACCTGAGCCGCTGGGGTGCTGGCCTGGCTCGAGGGTGCAGGCGCTCTGGCCCTAACGGTGGTCACCTTCTCCAGGGCAGCTCCTCTTCTTCCAGGTCGTTCTCTATTACCGACCCCTCTATCACGGTTTCATCGCTGTCCGAGTCTGGGGCCTGGGCGCCTTCCTCCATCTTCGCCTCGCATTAGGAGTCTTCTTTACCCTCCTTTTCTAACTCCCCCTTTGCTTCAAACAAAAGGGCGCTTTGAGGACCAGGGGAAATGTGAGTTGAAAAATAATGACAGTAAAATTCGTAGCAGAAGCCGGGCCTCCTAAAGGTTGCTGAGGAGGACGCCGCGGGGCCAGAAAGGCTCCCGGGCTGCAGTCCGGGAGGGACTACAGCTCCGCGGTCGGCTGCGCTCCGCCAGCAGGGGGCAGCCGCGCGCCGCACGTCGGACCCGCACGCGGCGTGCGACACCCCGCCCGGCTCCCGCGGCCGGAAGTGGTCGGCCGCGTGCGCCCGCGGACTCTGGGTTTCCGGCCGCCTGGGGCGTGGCCCTGCGCCGCTTGCGTTTCCGTGCTAGTTTGCTGAGCGTAGGGGGGAGTGGGGTTGTTCCTGCCGGGACTAGAAAGGCAGCCGTCTGGCCGGCAGGCCTCAGGCCGCGCCTGCCCCCAGCATTGGCAGGAAGAGACACCTGGACCATGCCACCTGCGGTGCACCTGGAAAGCGCTGTCAGCTCCTGCTTGCCCCGGCAGCTCAGTCCGGCGTTCTGAAGTCAGAATGTGGTCTTAGACCCAAAGAGTGCTTTTACAGTCCACCGAGCGCTTCCTTTCTCCTTAATCCCGTTGACACTCCGTCATCAAATGTCCCCCGAGGTAGGCAAAACAAATATGTTTATCAGAAGTTGTTAGGTCATTAACTAACCTAATTTATGTATTTGTATTTGTATTGTTTCCCTCATTAACGATTTGGTTGCCCTGATGTACGAATTGTGCAGGAAAGGCAGGATAAGTGCTTTATTTTTCCCCTTTATCAATTTTCAGATAATAGTGGTGGCTGGTAACCTCCAAAAGTAGTCAATTATTATTTTTAATGAAGTACTAGAATTTTACATATTTGATGTGTTTTAATTTGTTTGTAAGTTTCTAGTTTACACGACTTCAGACAAAGCCAAGTGAGCTTCCACTTGCCAGGTGAGAAGATTCAAGACAAGACTGGGGTCCTTTCCTGAGGCAAGCGTTTGGTATTCACTTTGGAATCGCCAGCGTGCTAGCACACAAGAAGTCTGTAAAGTTTTGTGCGTTAAATGGATGGAGCTAAAGTTTTCTGACTCTCCCAATTCATTGCCTTTTTCAGTACGTGGAATGGCTTTGCCATTATTATTTAATATTACTGTCTTGTTTTGTTTTTACTATTTATATTTAAGCCACTGCTGTTTAAAACACCAGTGGTTGTTTTTTAAACTTACTCAAATATGCCTCACCTCAACTCTAAGTTAGGTAGCACAGTAATAAATATGCAAAGAACTAGACCTCTTTTTTTTTTCACACCTGTCCATCCGTGTCCTCCATGTTCAAATCAGACCTAAATTCCTATCTACTCTCCCACTCACACACTCTTGATCATCCAGCTCTACTTTCACAGCAGTTGGGGGTGCATGTCTCCAGGTGCCCTGCACCAAAAGGTTACTTCCCACTAGTAAAACCGCTTGCTTCAAGCAGTTGGTAATGTAAGCTAAGTACAGTAAGTCCTCACCTAACATTGTGCATAGGTCTTTGGAATCTGCAACCTTAATCAAAACAATTTATAAAGAAACCAATTTTACCATAGGCTAATTAATATAAACAAGAATTAAGTTCCTACAGCATATTTCTGGTCACAAAAACATCACCAAACTTCTAAATAAAACCAAAACACTTCCAATATTAAATATTGAAATAAATGTGAGATATACATTTAAGAAAGATTAAATAAAAACAAAATAATTACCCAATCATTTCAGTTCAGGATGATAGGTAGCTGGAGCCTGTCCTGGCAGCTCAGGGCACAAAGCAGGAACCAGCCCTGGACATGAGGCCATCCCATGGTAGGGCACACTCTCGCACACCCAAGATGTGCACATCTTTAAGATGTGGGAGGAAACTGGAGTACCTGGAGAAAAAAACACGCAGACAAGGAGAAAATGTGCAAACTCCACACAAAACAGTAGCCCCGGGCAGGGAAGCCATTTTTTTTTCCTCAGCAATGTTATAATGAAACGTTATTTGAGGAACTGCTGTAGAGAAAACTTCTGGGCCTGAAATTCAAATTCCTTATTAAAATGCTTTCTCCTCTGATGGAAGAAAGTTATTTTTGCATCTTCTTTTATTTAAGAGAGTTGCTAAGTTTCAAAGTATAAAGGAATGGCAGAGATAAGCCTCAAATGCCGGTGTGATTCTAAAGAAAGGTTTTTTTTTTTTATATAAAATCTAAAGTTTTAGTGCAGGACAGAGGTAGAAGAATGGACAGATCTGTGTTAGGAATTGAGGCTGCAATGTAATTCAAACTGGCTTAAGCACGGTAAGTTGAGTCATGTAACTAAACCATCTAGGGGTACCTAGATACTTCAGGTATGACAGGAATCAGATACTCAGTGTTTGAAAGAAAATAGAGCTCAGCATTCTTTTGAAATAGATTAAGATGTCAAACATACAAAAATCTAGGACTTCATTAAAAATAATAATTGGCTGCTTTTGGAGGTTGTTAGGTACCATTTATTATTCTAAAATTAACAAAGGGAAAAATAAAGTGTTTGTCTTCCATTTCCTACACAATCTATGTTCAGGGTAACCAGAGTTGATGAGGGAAAATTTTTTTTAATATAAGATTTTCATTTCTGGGGCTCTACATTTTCAGAGAAACTTCTCTAGTAACGAACTATAGAAATAATCTCTGAAAGTATAGTCTTGAAAAATTTCTTTTTAGAAAAACCACAGCTAACAAATATAGGAGATATGATAGAATTAGGAAATCACCATTTATAACCCATAAAACAATGAATCCAGGCAATGATCATTATAGCTGCTAAATCATTGATTGAAAGGATGATGGGGAATTTTATAGTGAATGGATCAGGCTGACAACACTTAAACCCACCAGTCAATTTTAACATGACTAAAAGTGAGACAACCAGATATATTCCTTCTGGCATAATACAGTAGGAATATATAGCACTACTTATGAAGTATTCTAGACAAAAAATATATATATATTATGTTAAAAGTCTAACTACTAGTTATTGATATGGGGGGTAGAGAAATCTGTTAAACAACATGAAGAGGATAGAATTGACCAAATTTAGAATGTGGGAAATTCTATAGGACAAATGACTTGGTTTCTTTCAATAATTAAATGTCATGTGATAAAAAGGAGGGAATGGGAACTCTTTTAGACTAAAAGAGACTAAGGAAGGGAAAAAATTCAAGTTGTTAAAAAGGAAAATTGATTGATAATATAAATACTAATATGAAGTGCATTTGTCAGAAAACCTTTTTATGAGAAGAACATTGTATCCTTTTTATGCCAATAAATATTTGTAAAGAAATAATACAAGGCACAATAAAATAAATTTAGATTATATCAAAATTTTGATCTTTGAGAAATAGTATTCTGTGTTAAAGTCATAAAATTAAACCAAGTAAACTTTAAGAACTACAATTGTTTTAATTACTTGATTCCATTTAAGCTATAAGTCTTACAAGAAAAAAGTCCTATTTGCAATTTCTTTACTTATTGTAAACATAAATTAAAAGTAGAACGTTAGCTCTGCTACTTCAGATTTTCAATAGAAAGAAAAATTCCAAACTCATAGCCAAAACCACAAATGCCAGTGGGGCTCAGTGCCATGACCAAGGGCTGAGAATAAGGGCCCTTACCATATTGGCCTTGCCTTCTAGTGGATGAGGCAGACAATACACAAATAAATGAATTAATGAGATAATTCGGAGAGTCGTGTGTGCCTGAAAGAAAGAAATAGATTGCTGAGATAGAGGACATGGTCAGAGAAGGCCTCTCTGAGGAGGTGACATTTCACCTAAGACCTAAAGCATGGACATAAGTGCAAAGGCTATGAGACATCCTAGAACAAGAAGGAAGCCTATGTGCCTGGAGCTGGGGAAGTAAGGGAAAGAGTGAGAAGAGAGGAGGCTCAAGTATGAAGAAGGAAGTACCTTATGTACAACTGTGGTCTCAACCTCCAGGCTGGCAAGCGAGAAGCAGCTGGTGGCTGGAGAGGAGTGGCTGGTGAGCCAGCAAAGCTTCATCTGTATTTATAGCTGCTCCCCATCGCTCTCATTGCCGTCTGAGCTCCACCTCCCCACCTCCTCCATCTGTGGAAAAATTGTCTTCCATGAAACCGACCCCTCGTGCCGAAAAGGTCAGAGACCAGTGATGTACAAAGTGTCATGAGACTTGTTTGCAAGTGTAGACTTGAAAAAGAAGTCTCATTATTTTGTGGTTACACAATATATTTTGTTTTTATGTTAAGATTCTTCCTTACCTATAGTTTGGTATCTTTTATACCCTCTCCAGATTACTTTAGATCCCAGAACTGTGAGAGAGGAGACTTTCAAGGAAGATTTGACTCATAAATATAACACAACATGACTCCCTAAGAGAGTAAATCCAGCACGTTCCAAAAGAACCTTCATTTTCTCAAAGACTTAGACATTTTTTACAAAAAAAAATATTGCTGATCCATTAACCCAAGCAATTCACATGGTGTTTAGCACAAATTAAAACTGTTACGTGAATTAAAAAATGAATGGGAATAAATATGTAGCTGAAAAAATCAGAATACTTGTAATCCTTTCTCAAAAACTGCAAAATGTTGGCACACACAAAAGTAGCTTTATACCTGATTAGGTGTTGACTCATTACCTAAATTTGCTTTTTAGTGATCATTATAGTTGATTCATACGTGTAGGAATATACCAGCCACAACTCTTACAGGTTATGTCCCTTGTTAGTGCAAAATTTAAGAGAGAAGCTCACTTTTACTTTAAAATGGGTTAAAATAGATTTGAAAACACTTCAAGAAGTTAAAAGTACTATGAAATTTAAGATAATAGCCTATCCTATCATTAATATTTCATGATGAAAACCTCTGAAGAATAGCTAATGGCATCTGTTATTCCGGCAATTGATAAAAAGATATAATGTAGTCCATGAAATCAGCAGAGGATGACTGCAAAAACATTTGGCATTTGAAAAATGAGAAATCAGAGAACTAGCCACACCTAGGGGTAAATTATAACAGCTCTCCCCAACTCATTGCCCCAGGGTGCCTGCAAGATGTTGCTATTCTACATGGTCTCTGCTATTATAGTTATTCATTGTTTAGTAAACTGTAAATAATATTTCTTTAGAAACAGAAGCGCAAAGTGTCCTAGATAAGGGGCAACAGTATATATATAGGTCATCTGTCTCAGAAGAAATATAATATTTTATAATTTATGATGATGGGAAAAAACAATACTATTTGAACACATATTAAACCACTATTATGTCTCATCCGGGTTTTGCAAAGATTATTAGATTATTTTCCCTCTATAAATACAATATAATGTTGGTATCAAACATTGGCAATTAGCTAGTTATGGTGGCTCATAACCATAATCGCAGCAATTTGGGAGGCTGAGGCAGGAGGATGGCTTAAGGCAAAGAGTTCAAGACCAGTCTTGGCAACATAGTGAGATCCCATTAATAAAAAAAGACAAAAAATTAGCTGGGCATGGTGGCACCTACCTGTAGTCTCAGCTGAGGCTGGAGGCTGAAGCAGGAGAATCACTTGAGCTCAGGAGTTTAGGACTGCCACTGCATTCCAGCCTGGGTGACAGAGTGAGACCCCATCTCTTAAAAAAAAAAAAAAAAAAAGACAATCAAAGTAACATAATGCCATGACAGACTGTTAAAGAACTAGAAACTCAAATGCAACAACCTAGTGAAGATGACAGTGATTTTTGTTAACCAGTTTAACAAGTTGAACGGATTCCTCCTCATCTGCTTGTCCAGGCAAGTAACACTCACTGATAGCCCAAATGGTAAGAATTCTGTATTTCTATGTCTTTTCATCTCTCTTCCTCCCTACATCTGGTCTTTTCTCTGTAATAGTAACTGACGAAAATACTGGATTTTAAGATGCTTAACCTAACTTACAATTGATGAAATGTACATTAAAACAGCCAATGACATGCTTGTTGGTTTATTTTATCTATTAGCTTGGCAAAGATTTTTTTAAAAGATTAGTAGTGTCAATGATGTGGGGAAAATAGGTGCTCTCATATACTCTTGGAGGAAGAATAGATTGGTTCAGTCTTTTTTGGGAGAACAGTTTGGCAACATCTAGCAAAATGTTTCATAAGTACATACCCTTAGAGATAGCCTTTCTACTTTTAGGAATTTGTTCCTGTCTTACCAATATACTTGCAACAACTGAAGTTATGAAAAGCTAGAAACAACCTAAATGTCCATCAATAGGGGGTTATACAGTGGAATACTTTGTTGTCATTAAAAAGAATGAAGTACAGCTTTACACTTGGTCATGTATAACTGCCCATGTCACATTGTTTACAGAATAAAGCAAAGAACAGAACAATGACAGCTCTGAAATCTCATATAGGAAAGGTTTAAGGATGAAATCACCTTGGAAGTGAGGGCTATGAAACCACCAAAGGTTGCATCTGAATAGCAAACAATTTTCACTTAGCTTCTTACATAGCTAATTTGTGGCTTTATCTTAGATTGTATGTTTATTGGGGGTTGTTTAGGAGGGTTACGGAAATAAGAGGATATAAAGAAAGCCCTCCACACATCCCAAACTACCACCTGATCCTGCTACTGCAGAATAGCATGATCTTTTTTTATTGCTTCTCTTTATTGAGGTATAATTTACATATAATGAAATGAACAAAACTTAAGTGTACAGTTCAATATGTGTGCATGTTTTTTGTGCCATTATGTATTTTTGTATTTGTTAAAATGGCATACTCAACATTACAAGAGAAGGGGAGTTGTTGGTGGAGAAAAGGTAATAAACAAACAATAGCTCGAATTTTAAAAGTATAATTTACCATAAATAATATTTACATAGTAAAAATAGAAATTTTCATGGTTTCTGGACTGATACGATTGCCACATGAACACATGGTAATGGGATCTTTTATGTGTATAACTGAAATAGCCATGTAAAACATGTTTGAATCAATAGTAGATCTGCCAATGTAGGGGAAAAAATACAAAAATTCCAGCCACAGAGGTTAATCAGAATTTTGATGTAGTAAAACAATCTCTCCCTCTGTGTGTGTGGGTGTGTGTGTGTGTGTGTGTGTGTGTGTGTATGCGCATGCACACGCACACACACCCAGGTAAGCACCACTTAAAACAAGATCAAGAATATTTCCATTGCTCCTGCCCTTTCCTCAGTACCCACCCATGGAAGGCACGTGTCAAGCCCTCAAGAGACCCAGTGAAGCGCCTCTCACTAGACTTGATTGAGGAAGAAAGACGAATCACAGCCCACCTGCAGCTCTCTCAAAAGAAACCATCACAAAAAATCCCCTGCATACCTCTCTTCTCGCAAACACTGAATATCCTCAGTGTAGATGATGGTTGTTGGCTAGCCTGTGTTTAAATTCCTGTAGGGTTGTTGATCTCACAATAGATTACAGAATATGATACCTATTGTTTCTTGGTGCCTATTCAAAATTTACAATTTAACATAAGAGAATATCTTTATAAATTCAGAACAAGTGAAGACTTCTTAAGACACAAAAACACCATGCACACAAAAAGGACAAGATTGATAAATTGTACAACATGAAAATTAAGAACTTCTGTTTATCTAAAGACACTATTCTCTTTCCCAATTAGAAGACTCTTAAAACACATATAACTAGGAAAAAATTGAAAGTCCAGAATTACAAAGAATACCTACAGATCAATAAGAAAAAGAAGAACAATTGGTATAGGGTTAAATAGGTATTTAAAGAAGAAAGAACACATATGAAAGAAGAAAAAGCAATTATCATATAAAAAGGTACAATCATGGAAATGCGAATTATAACCATAATATAATGAAATTCCACACTCAGCAGATTGGCAATAATTTAAAAGTCTGAGAACAGAGGCTACACAGCAACAGAAATTCTTACACTAACAGGAATATAAATTGATTTAAACACTGTAGGGAAGGAGCTTGGTAGCATTTCTGAAATTGAGCATTCAATCTGCAACCCAGCAATTCCAATTCTAGAAAAATCCCTACACAATACCAGGACAGAATGCACAACATTTCTTATGATAGCCAAAAAATATAAACAACCCAGTTGTTCCTCCATGGGAGACTAGATCTAAATGTTTATCGAGAGGAGAATGGGTAAACTGTGGTATTTTATACAATGGAGTGTCTTATGATTGAGAAAATCAATGAAGATAGTGACATGGATGAATTTTAGAAACATTTATTACCAAAGTTAAAGACCGAAACATTAAATAATATATTATTTAGGACCCATTCATATGTGTAAAACTTAAGAGGAATAAGTTAAAAACAAAATTCAGGGTAGCAATTCAGAGGCAGATGAACATTATGGAGAAGAGTTCTCATGGGACTCAAAAACACTGGTAATGCCCTATGTCTTTAGTTGTGTAGTGCATCACAGGTGTTTGTTTTGTTATTATGCTACATAACTTCCACTGAATGAAGATATACATAATATAATGTTATATATCATAAATATGTACTATATAATTAATACTAATCTATAACATATTAATCATGTATATATATTAATTTTATAGTATACTATAGTCACCCTGAGTGGTAGGGTTCTGGGTAATTATTTTCTCCATTATAATTTTCTATATTTTCCAAATTGTTTAAGTGTTAATGAAATACTTTCATAATCAGAAAATAGTGATTTTAAAATTTGAGAATGCCCAGAATGTTTGTACCAGTTTTTGAAACCTGATCTGAACCTTCAGTCTAGTTTCAGATGCACTGGGAAAGGTAATTTCTGAAGATTTAAAATTGCTCTTTAGTTGACAAATAAGTGTCAAAATGCTAATGCATGAGTTTCAACTATGCCAACATTGCCTTTATATATATCCAGCCTTCTTCAGTCAGTATTACTTTCTTCCTATCTTTTGAAGGTATAATTCCAGTATCTGTGTTTAGGCTTTTATCTTTACTATTTCTGACATTTCTAAGGTTCCCTTGAACTCTAAATCAGTAGTAACTCAGAAGCCTTGGAAGAAATCTTTTTTTTTTTTTTTTTTCCACAGCCCTTTAGCAACATCTAGTGGGTATTTAAAGACAGGACAAGGTAAAACATTTCCTACATAATTTAAAGAGCAACAGTTTAGATGGCAAATCTGACTTAGCAATAAAAAAGTTAGGCTGGGTTTAGTGGCTCACATCTGTAATACCAGCAATTTGGGAGGCCAGGGTGAGAGGATCACTTGAGGCCAGGAGTTGGAGTCTGCAGTGTGTCACTGCACCTCGGCCTGGGAGGCAGAGTGAGACCCTGTCTCGAAAGAAAGAAAGGAAGAAAGGAAGGAAGGGAAGGAAGGCAAGGAAAGAAAAGAAAGAAATTATAGAATCAAATGACAGAGATCTGCTGTAAAGTTTTTCACTTTCTAAATGCTACCAAATGTAGTGCCAAGTAATACCCAGATATTACTGAGACTGTTTTTGTCCTGTGTCCACAGGTGTGATTTTTCAATTTTTGAATTGTCTTAGACTCCAATGCTAGTAGTGATATAGCTGAGCCCTGTGAACATAATCTGACAACCATATATACCAAGAACAATAACGTAAAATAGCACAGGGCATAGATTGTGGGCCCATGGTGCCATCCAAACATAATCCTCTTTTACCTTCTTTGGGAGACTAGGTCCTCTCTAATATTTATAGCAATAAAGAAAAAAAGCCATGAGGCATGACTTTTTAGCAAAAGGATATTTAACAGGGGATTTGTAGGCATTACTGCTTATCTACCAGTGTGGGTATGAAAGGTGAAATAGACTTTGACATGTTTTGGTTAAGAACAGTAGATAATGTGGGTCCATTTGCTTTTCAGGAGACTATAAAATAACAAGTTGATATGAGAGGGGGTCTTAGGCTCCATGTGGTAGATTTTTCCAAAGATATTCTATAACATTTGTCAACTATACTGTGGAAGTTTGTATGTCTAGTGAAATTCCTCTTAAAAACCAACTACTAAGAATGAGACCACATATTTTAAAAACTTAAGCTTGCCTTTCAGTCTCTTCTTATGCCTTGATGGGCTACTCAGTACTCTGCAACACATGTCTGGCCTTACCAAAATCTTTGG
This sequence comes from Lemur catta, assembly GCF_020740605.2. Taxonomy (NCBI): domain Eukaryota; kingdom Metazoa; phylum Chordata; class Mammalia; order Primates; family Lemuridae; genus Lemur; species Lemur catta. Next base: position 47,730,691 of record NC_059139.1, read on the forward strand.
GAAATTCTAGACTCCTGTTGTAAGACGTGCTTGGCTCATTCATCCATTCAACACGAGTTTTTTAGGGTTTGTACTCAAAAGACACTAATAAGTCCTAGAAGAAAAATAGAGAATTAATCATAGTGGATAGAGCGGACAAGGTACGTGTCCTCAAGGAACTTATAGTGTAGTAGCAGAGGCAGGAAATGAGACGAGCACTTGTACTACAGTGTGAAAAGTGCTATGATAGAAGTCGAGGATACTGTGGGAGCTAATCCAGTCTAGTGGGCGGGAGAAGTCTTCCTAGTAGAAGTAACACCTAAATGGACACCTGAAGGATGAGTTAGACTTTGCCAGACAAAGAGAAGATGGTGAGGATAGGTGGTTGGGGGACATTGTTTCAGATGGAAATGATAAAATATTTGAAGACAATGAAGTCTGAGGAAAGAAAATAGTAGGGCTGGGCCACAGTGTGAGAGATGTGTTGAGAGATGAGACAGAAGAGGGAGATTGAGTCAATGGGATCAAACAACGCCAAGAAGTGGAGTAAGAAAAGGACTGAAATCATCCATGGGCATTTTTTGACAAGGACATGAGAGCAATCTAAGGGCAGTGGGGAGAGATCAAAAGTAGATAGTAATGGATTAAAAAGTATATTACAGGAGATGAGGAAATGGAGCCCTTTCATGAACTTTATTTATGAGAGGAAGGAGGGAGGGTGGTGTGGGAAGGAAATGTGAGATTAAGGGAAGATTTCGTATGTAATTTTTAGAGTTGTATCATGCTCTATGTGTTATATATTTATGTATATGTATCTGTATATGCATATAAGGAACTGTCTCCCTCCCACCACTGCTCCAATATGCCCAGTTCCTAATCCTCCCACAAACATAATTAATTACTGCCAGTGGTTTATGTATCCTTTCGTTCTTCCAAATTTCTTTATATGTGTACAATATGTGTTACATTTCTCCCTATTTCACACAAAATACAAAATACTATATAAAGTTTTCTATATGTTGTTCATATATATATCTTGGAGCTCTTTTAATATCAGCACATAGAGGATTTGCCTTTTTCTCTTTCCCTCTTTTTTTAAGAGCTGGTGTCTTGCTGTGTTGGACTCAAGGGATTCTCCGACTTCAGCCTCCCAAGTAGCTGGGATTACAGGCATGTGCTGCTGCAAATGCATCTGGCTTTGCCCATTTTTTTAAGTTTTATAATATTCCATTGTATGGATGTGCCAAATCTATTTAACTAGCCTCTTATTGATAAGCACCTCTTTGCTGGTGAATGACATTGCAGTGTATTATTTTGCCCATATGAGAGCAAGACACTGCTAGTCCATCAGTGCTGTTTTAGTTAAGCCCCCACTCCACTTGCCACTCTGCAGACACTGAGACAAGGGCTTGGGTACGGTTAGTTTATTGAGAGGTGATCCCAGGAAACAGGAGTGAAGGAGTAGGAAGAGTGAGACAGGGAGGAAGGAAAAGCCAATATTAGGAAGGGTTTAAAAGTTGCCAGGACTCTCTGAGAAGTATACAGAACACCCTAGAACTGTTGACTGAAAGGCAAAGCACTGGAGCATTTATCCAGGTTGCCCTTAATTTTCTCACCCTCCCAGACTGAAATTTTGCCCCAGGGAAAGCTTGAGGAAGGCTACTGTCAGCTGATGTCATACTGAGCAATCATGAAACTGTCCACTGCAATGTGGCTGAGATCCAAGGTGGGCTGAGGTATGTGATAGGATTACCACAAATATCTGTTATATAAACCTTTATGAAAATTAGAGAAAGATGCCCCATGTGAGCAGAGGCAATCTTGCATTCTCACAGTTTCATGAGTAGATAGCATCTCTGTGTAAATGTGGAAAAAATTCCTTTGTCTAATCATCCCCTGCCCCAGGGAGAGGGTACACAGCTAGAAAGGAAAGCACAGACTAGATTTCAGTAGTAAACAACTTGCACAACCACATTGTGTGCCTCTGGCTGCACACATACAATTAGGATAAATTCTTAAAAGTAGGTCAGAGTTATGATCATGATTCTGTCCTCAGTGGTTTCCTCACACATTTGCATTGATCATTACTCAGACTTGACAGACTCCACTGCAGAACTCTGGGCTCTCTCTCTCTCTCTGTCTTTCTCTCTACCTCTTTGTGGTCCTCTGCCTGCAAATTCTATCTGCCTTAGCCTCCCCAAATTCTAAACTACATTCCTCAACTCAGGGAGACCACTGGGCTCCTCCTGGTTTCTTCTCCCTGTGCCAAGCATGGGCCCTATCTCCAGGCAGTGAGCTGGGACACTCAGAGGGTTTACCTTCCTTGTTCCCTACAACTCCCAGATCACTGTTCTTTGCTTCCTGATGGTCAATGTCTTGAAAATCATTGTTTTATATATTTGGTCCAAATTTACAGTTGTTTAATGTTACTGGCTGTTGAACTCCTCCATTCTTGTGTTCTCACCATCGAAGAGTGAAAGCAAGAGACAGTTTTAAAGCAGCAAGCAGTAAAGTTTATTAAAGCCAAAGTCCACTCTTAAAGGGGTAAAGAAAAGACGTGCATCCAAGAGGACTGCAGCACTGGGGTGTCTGTGTCATCAGTAAGCTACAGTGCACTCCCAAAGTGGTAGGAGCAGGCACACGTCCCAGCAGACAGCGGCACTGGGGTCTCTTTGGGTTTCTCCTTTTCTTTCCTCTGGCCTCTCCTCCTTTGTGACATTGTGTCTCCCCCTTTTTTTTCTTGACCAATGGGGATGTTGTCATCTCCTTCCTGTCATCAGGTGGGGGAGTTTTTCACCTTGTGGGGTTAGGTCCTGATATATTGTGGTGTCCAAAGCCCACTGGGGGGGGGCGGACTATCATGTATAATGTGTCCTTTGTTGCACAAGAACTATCACAAATGACTCTGCAAAAGCCATAACCTTGCACAAAGTCCACCATAACCTTACACACATAAACTCTTCTGTGAGGACATCTGTTTAGCAACTGCCTGTCCAACCTTGGACTGTTGCCACCATTATTACTGATCCTTGTATCCAAGGATAATTGTCTCAAAACAATTATGTAATCCTTCTCATTTTCCCTTTAAAAACCTTTGTCTTCCTTTACCTCCCTGAATACACCCACTGTATTTCCATTGTAATGCTTATTCCCAAGTAAATATCATTTCTTTTAGAGAGTCTCTCTCTCTGACATTTAGGTTAACGATAGATGGCCTTAAATGATTGATTTTTTTCAGTACCTAACCCTTGATCCTCAATCATTTATTGCTATGGTCTCCAACCCCCAGGCCGTGGACCAGTACCAGTCCTGTGGCCTGTTAGGAACCGGGCCACACAGCAGGAGGTGAGTGGCAGTGGAGCATAATCTGTATTATGGCCACTCCCCATCATTTTCATCACCACATAAGTTCCGCCTCCTGTCAGATCAGCAGCAGCAGCAGCATTAGATCCTCATAGGAGGGTGAACCCTACTATAAACTGTGCATGTGAGGTATCTAGCTTGCATGCTCCTTATGAGAATCTAATGCCTGATGATCTGAAGTGGAGCTGAAGTGGTGGTGTTAACACTGGGGAGTGGCTGCAAATACAGATTATCATTAGCGGAGAGGTTTGACTGCACAATAAATGTAACGTGCTTGAATCATCCTGAAACCACACCCTCCCTGGAAAAATTGTCTTCCACGAAACTAGTCCCTGGTGCAAAAAAAGTTTTGGGGGCCACTGATTTATTGAATAATCCATTTCTTCCCAATTGCATTAGAGTACATATTAAATTGCTGTTATATATTATAATAATTATTTATGAAAAGGTCTATTTAGGGGCTTTTTTGGTGTTCCATTAGTTTTCATATTTTTGTGTTATTTATAAACCTTTAATTATTGTGGTCTTATATTTTGGTATCTGGGAATCCTTGTCTCCCTAAATGTTCCTTGTAAAATTTTCCTTGCATTCTTAAAAGTTTTTTCACATGAATTTTAGGATTATTTTGTCAAGCACTTGCCTCTCCAATTCCTCCTGGGAATTTAGTAGGGGTTATATTAAATCTACACATTAATGTGGGCTTAAATTGACATATTTATTCTCTTCTGTCTTCTCATCCAGGGATATCAATAGGATTTGTTTATAAGGAACAAATTCCTGCCGGGGATTTAATAGGAGTTATATTAAATCTATATATTAATGCAGGCTTAATTTGACATATTTATTCCCTTCTTATCCAGGGATATCAATAGGATATGTTTGTAAAAAAGGAAGATATATTCACATTATCTCAGAAACTTATCATAAGGAAATTATCATAAGAAAATATAACAGAGACATTTATTTGTATTTTGTGTGTATCTCTGGTTTGCTGTTTTCTTGTTTTCTTTTTTTTTTTTTAATTCCAATAGATTTCAAGGGTAGAGCTGGTTTTTGGTTACATGGATGAATTGTATAGTGATGAAGTCAGGGCTTTTGGTCTGCCCATAGCCCAAATAGTATACATTGTACCCAATAGATAGTTTTTGATCCCTCCCCCACTTCCCCTTTCTGAATTTCCAAAGTCCATTATACACCTATATATGACCATGTATACCCACTGTCCAGCTCCCACTTATAATTGAGTACATGCAGTATTTGTTTTTCCATTCCTAAGATATTCCACTTAGGACAATGGCCTCCAGTTCCATCCAACTTGCTATGAAAGACACTATTTCATTCTTCTTTATGGTTGAGAAGTATTCCATATGGTATACATATTTGCCACATTTTCTTTACTCATCAGTTGATGGGCACTTAGGTTGATTCTGTATCTTTGCAATTGTGAATTGTGCTGTAATAAACATATGAGTGCATGTGTCTTTTTGATAGAATGACTTCTTTTCCTTTGGATAGATACCCAGTAGTGGGATTGCTGGATCAAATAGTAGATCTACTTTTAGTTCGTTGAGGAGTCTCCATACTGTTTTCCATAGAGGTTGTACTAATTTACATTCCCACCAACAGTGTATAAGCATTCCCTTTTACCACATCAACACCAACATCTATAATTTTTTTTAATTTTTAATAATGGCCATTCTGATAGGGGTAAGGAGTATCTCATTGTAGTTTTAGTTTGCATTTCCCTGATGATTAGTGAAGTTTGCTGTTTCCTTCATGGCACTTTTTTTTTTTTTTTTTTTTTTTGAGACAGGGTCTTGCTCTGTCACCCAGGTTAGAGTGCAGGGGTGGCCTCATAGGTCACTGCAACCTCAAACTCCTGGGCTCCAGCCATCCTCCTGCCTCAGCCTTCCAAGTAGCTGGGACTACAGCCATGCACCACTACACCCAGCTAATTTTACTACTTTTTGTAAAGACGGCATCTCAGAGTCTTGCTCTTTCTCAGGCTGGTCTCAAACTCCTATTTTCTTAGTCAATCTTGGTAGGGGTTTATCAGCTTTCTTCATCCTTTTGAAGACCCAACTTTTAACTTTTTTGTTTTTCTCTGCTGTAAGTTTGTTTTTTATCTTATTATTTTATGTTCTTATCTTTATTATTTCCTTCTTTCTACTTTATTTAGGTTTACTTTTATATACTTTTTCTAGACTCTTGAGAAGGAAGCTTAAGCATTTGATATTTAACCTTCTTTTCTAATATATGTATTTAAGACCACAAATTTCTCTTTAAGTACTGCTTTAAACACATTGCACAGTTTTAATATGTTGAATCTTTATTATCATTCAACTCAAATGATTTTTTAATAACCTTTGTGATTTCTTCTTTGACCCTTGAATATTTGAAGTGTGCTATTTCATTTCCAAGATGTGGAGGATTTTGTTTGTAATTTCTAGCTTAATTCCGCTGAGGTCAAATAACATAATCTGACTGACTTCAGTCCTTTAAAAATTATTGAGGTTTTCTTTATAGCTCAGCACTTAGGGTCAATTTTGTTACATTTTCATGTACACTTAAAAGAATGTGAATTCTACCAGTTATATGTCAATGTCGATTAGGATAAATTTATCAATGATGTTCAGATCTTCTCTTTTTTTTTTTTTTATTTTACTACTCATTCTTTCACCTCTTGGGGAAAGTATCATAAGGATACTCCATTATGACTATGAAACTGTCTGTTTCTCTGTTGTTTCAGGTTTTTTTCCCCTTTATACAGTTGGAAGCTATGCTATGGCATGTACAAGGATTTAGGATTATGCTGTCTGAAAACATCTTTTTAAAAAATTTTTTATTTTTAATTATGGGCACATAATAGTTGTATATATTTATAGGATATATGTAATGTTTTGATACAGGCATATAATGTGAATTAATCAAATCAGGGTAATTGGGGTATCCATGAGGAAAAAGTTTATATTTAACCTTCAGTTTTTGAGAATATTTGTGCTTGGCATAGAAATCTAAACTGGAGTTATTTTCTTTCAGCCATTTAATTATTTCATTTCATTTTTCCTGGCTTCTATCATTTTTTGGTGAGAAGTCAGCTGTCAGCCTTATAGTTGCTCCTTTGAAGGAATTCAGCCTTTTGTATTCTGGGTGCTTTTAGGATTTTATTTTGTCTTTGGTTTTCACCTGTTTGACTATATGTGCCTACATCTGTTTGTCTTAATATTTATCTTTATCAGTAATAAGGCTTCTTGGGGCTCACTGCTTGGGGTTCACTGAGCTTCCTGAATCTGTGGGTTAGTGTTTGTCCTCAGGATTTGAAAATTCTTGATCAATAGATTTTCAAATATTACTTCTATCTCATTCTCTCTTTTTTCTTCTGAATCTGTAACTGCGTGTATGTTAGACCTTTAATTTATCCTAATCTATTATTTCCTTTTTTTTTCTTGAGAAAGGTCTTGCTCTGTTGCCTAGGCTAGAGTGCAGTGGCATCATCAAAGCTCACTGCTACCTCAAACTCCTGGGCTCAGGCCACCCTCCTGCCTCAGCCCCCCGAGTAGCTGGGACTACAGGCGTGCACCACCACGCCTGGCTAATCTTTCTAATTTTTGTAGAGACAAGGTCTCACTATATGCCCGGGCTGGTCTTGAACTCCTGGCCTCAAGTAATCCTCCTGCCTTGGCCTCCCAAAGTGCTAGGATTACAGGCATGAGCCACCGTGCCCTGCCCAAATCATCTTTTGGGGGGCTAGATCCATCATCTATAATTTTTTAAAGAATGACTCATGAGTGCTATATTTCTTGAGTACTTTCATGTTTAAGAATTTCTGTCTGCTGCATTTACAATTAAAGTTCAACCTGGTTGTATATAATCTTTTTGGATCGTAGTTTTTCTCAGAACTTATAGCCCTGACTCCATTGCCTTCTGGCATTAATGTTGCTGTAGAGAAATCTGAGGTCAACATTCTTCGTCAGAAAGAATCTAAAGAGCTCTTTCTTTATACAAGAAGTTTAGCAACCAAACCAGATGATGTCTTGATTACAACCACTCTTTCTTTGATTTTTTTTTAATCAATTTCAAGCCCTTTCAACTGGCAGTCAATACTTCGAGTTCCTTATCATGTCTTTGGAGTCTTAATAACTTTTTTTATTACATTTTTTATTCTTATTTCAGCATATTGTGGGGGTACAAAAGTTTAGGTTACGTATATTTCCCTTGCCCCCCACCCCCCTAAGTCAGACTTCAAACTTGTCTATCCCCTAGACAGTGCACATCGCACTCATAATAACTTTTTATTGTAAAATGTTTCTAAACATATACAAATGTAGAGGGAATGATATAATGAAATCCCATGTACCCATAATCTAGCATCATAATTTATCAACATCCCATTATCTTGCTTCTGAATGCTTGTTATGTTTCATTTGGAGAGTTTTTTACGTCAAGGATAGTAACTTCTCTTTATGATAGATGATCTTTTTATGTCCTGTACATATATTACCTATTATTTACTTGCTTTCAGTTGTCTTTTTCCTCTGCACTTTCTACAACATCTCAAGCTTTTCTCTTTGTCAGTAATTCTGTATTTAACCTGTCTAGTCAATTCCTTGATATTTATAGTTTATTTATTAGTTCTACAGTTTTGTTGTATTGGAGCTCAATTTATTTCCTTAGCACTACAATCTCCCTTTTCAGTCCATTTTGTTATTTTTACCACCTTGTCTCTGAACTCTTATTTTGTTAAATTTATATTCTTAAAAATTATTTCATAGGAAGAAAGAATTGGGGGAATTTCTTTTTACTTGAGTTATATTTTCTTCTAGAGGAGATTCATTGACTAGCTTCCTTTCTTTAACTCATTTATTGTCTCAATATACTATGTTTATCTAGTTGCCATGCCATTTCTTTTCTTTTTGCTCATGTTTAAAGTGGGCTGTTATGTCTAGACTCTAGAGCAGTGATTCTTAACTTAAGGTGATTTTGCCCAGAGACAACATTTGGTAATGTCTGAGGCATTTTTCGGTTATCACAACTGCGGTGGTACGGGTGTTGCTACTGGCATCTAGTAGGTAGAGGTCAGGGATGCTGCTAAATATCCTAGAAGTCACAGGATATTCTCCCACACATACACACACACCCTGAAGTATTATCTGGCTCCAAACATCAAGTGCCGAAGTTGAGAAATCCTGTTCTAGGACCCTCTGTTTATATATGACATATAATATAAAGAAATTGTCCTTGTTACTTTTTCCATATTAAAGACCTGTTTGCCATCCTCTAAGAACAAGAACTTTAAACCTGAACTCTCGTTCTATTCATAGGTTGAGAACACTGGAAGAAAGAAGGGAGAGTCCTTCTGGGGCCATGTACCCCTGTTATTATGGTACCTGGGCTTTGCTCTATTATCTGAGATTATCTGATTGGACCAGCATCTATGCCCATGGCTTCAGATCACTTCCTTAATTCAGAATGGACCCATAGAAAATGGTGAGCCCTGGCAGTTCTTTCTGCCTCTGCTGACATCCTTTGGTGACAAGGGCTTCTCTCCTGGGTTCCTTTCACTTTTCTCTGGTCTATTGGCTCTCTCAGTCCATTTCTCTCCAAAGTGAGAATTATTAAGAGATATTGGGTCAAATTACCTAATTTCTCTGTCTTGCTTAATGGGGAAGTGTAGGAGTAGGGCGAGAAAGGGTTTTGGTTCCTTCTTTTTGGTTCCTTAGGCAAAACTTTCCAAAGTTTATGGCATTAGGTTGTACTGCTTCCCTTGCTTCCTTGCTACTAGTGAAACTTTGGCCTCTCCCTCCCTCCCTTGCTATCTTTTGAAGATTTTGTCAGGTAGTGAGATTTTCTTACTATAGCAGTAGGTATTAAGATATTCCATACCCAGTATTTTATTACTTTATTATTGATCTTGGATGGCTACAAAACCAGGCCAGCCAGCCAAGCACTAGGCCTGGGAGGTTATCCACAGGTAGCAGTGAGGAGGGGTATAAAAAGGAATCATGATCAGGTGGAAAGTTTAGAAGAGGCTTGTAAATACCACCTAAACAGGAAGACATGGGAGAAATCAACTTTGAAACAGGCAAGTCAGATGGGGATTCTCGTCCAAGGAGTCAGGCACATCAGAGCGAGCAATAGGGTCCTTAGGGACTGGCTCTCAGATCATCGCTGCCCAGGAGACTGCTCTCTTCACACCCTTTAATCAGTCTTTCTTCCTCTGGAGCACACAACGCCTCAGCCTCTAATCCAGTCTGCTTCTAGCATCATCCCAGTCTAATTCCACCTGGCCTTCTTAGCTATTTATAGAACAAGGACGCTGGATGGGAGGAGGAGGAGCGATGTCTAAGTTCTCTTGAAGTCCAGCTACCCTGCTCCTAATTAGGTCGTTTTCTATTCTGTGGCTCTGCCTTCTCTACATCCAGCTTTCTGTGTTGTCTTCCCCTGAGCACCAGATCAGTACTCTTACTTCTCCCATATAGTTTTCAAAACATATGGAGGAATCCGCAAGTCTCTGTGCATCAGAGTCTGATCTTCCTGCCCTCAAAAAGGCATCTGGCTGTGTACGCAGCATGTGTTGATCACCTGCAAGAGCTTTGTACCTTCCAAACGCGTAAGTTCGCTAACAGTCAAGTACTATAAATGGCAGGGTGTAGGGCACCTTGTCAATAAGCACAGTCGTCCCGTCTTCCCAGGGCCCCATGGAAGGATGCTGAAGAGCGAGATGTCTCACACAGACAACCCCAGTCAGTCAAGAGCCAAAATACCTTGGCAGGAAGGAGCCACAAAAACACTGCGCTCCCTGTAAGTGCTACATTGGGAAATTCTCTGCAGTTTGCTAGACTGAGTAAACAGAGCTAGCAACCAGGCATGAATACCCATTTTTCACAGCCAGAGAGGGCCATCTCCACAAGTACCTCTCTATATTTGCCTTTGGCTAACTGGTTTTGCTGCCACAGCTACAGTTCCCCAGGGAACACAAAGCTGGCCTCCAGCAGGTGGAGACTCTCTGGAGGTATGGGCCCAAGGAGCAAAGATAAAGAGGCAGGAAACGCATCAGCACTTTTTCCCCTCCGCGTCTCCTGGAAGGCTCTGCAAATTTCAACAAACTCTGAATTTCTCAATCTGTTTAATACCATAGCTATATATAAGCTACCATAAATTGATGGGGGAAAAATTTTGCAATTAGACGTTTCTTGAAGTTCAAGTGACTAACCCACTTAAGGTAGGCTGAAGAGATTTAGCCAAGTCAGATGGGCACCCATGATATCCAGGCTCTGCTTTCTGACAGTTAGGAACCTGACACTGTTGCAGACTTGTTTAAGGTGTTTGAATGGTTTTTGGCAAAGTAGTCAATTGGGAAATTGGATTTTGAGGAAATCGTTTTCAGGGACATGACCTAGAGCCCACTTCTCTCCTTGACACTGGATCCTCATCACCCACTCTGACCCTAGTATGTCCCCCATCCTGGGCTCTGACTGCCAAGCCATTCCAGCTCCTAGTCTACTTCTCAGGCCTCTGACCTCAGCCCCACAGCTGGCCAAAAACATCCACCTCAGAACCATTAATCAACTTGCCTGCCATGCCTTAAGCCCTTGTAACTTTTTTTTATCCACAGCTATCATCCTTGATCTTTCTGATGCATTGCCTTTTTTTTTTTTTTTTTAAGAGATTGGGTCTCACTGTGTTCCCCAGGCTGGAGTGCAGTGGCATGATCATAGCTCACTGCAGCCTCAAACTCCTGGGCTCAAGCAATCCACCCACCTCAGCCTCTTGAGTGGCTGGGACTATAGGAATGTGCCACCGCATTTGGCTAATTTTTTAATTTTTTGTTGAGATGAGGGTCTCACTATGTTGCCCAGGCTGGTCTGGAACCCCTGGGCTCAAGTTATCCTCCCAAAGTGCTGGGATTACAGGTGTGAGCCATTTATTTCTTTTTAAAACTTATTGTTTTTCTTGATTCCACCACCATTTGTGTCTTTAGAGCCTATAGAAAACAAGTTGCTACCCTCTGGCTATTAAGCTATTCTTCGGACACCAGTTGTGTGGTATGTTTTCCAAAACCACTTCACCAACTTTCTGCACCAGCTGGGCATCCTACAGTTCAATTCAATTCTGACACTATCTACCTGGAATTAGCTTCACATCCCACAAGTCAAGGGCTCAGTCCCACAAGACTGTCCCCACTTCAGACACCAGTCACAAATTCCAGATTGTCACTGGTACTTCTGACCATCTGGCTATAAATTCAAGGGTTTCCACAACCCCCTCCTCAGTTTTGATAATTTGCTAGAACAATTCAAGAAAGTGCTTTACTTACTATAAATGATTTTCTATAAAAGATACAACTCAGGAACAACCAAATGGAGAAGATGCATAGGGCAAGGTATGTGGGAAGGAGTGCAGAACTTCCTTGCTGTCTGGCACACCACTCTTCCAGCTCATCAATGTGTTCACCAACCCAGAAACTCTCCAAATGCTGATATTTAGTGGCCTTGATGAAGGTTTCATTAAGTAGGCATACTTGATTAAATCACTGGCCATTGGTGATTGACTCAACCTCTAGCCCCTCACCTCTCTCTGGCGGTTGGGGGCTGGCCTAAAAGTTCCAACCCTCTAATCATGCCCAATCCTGGTCTTTCAGGGGACCACTCCCCATCCTGAAGCTATCTAGAGCCCCCTAGCTGCCGGTCATCTCATCCCCAGCACACAAAAGACTCTTGTGTCATTCCAAGGGATTCCAAGGGTTTTAGGAGCTGCGTGCCAGGAACAAAGACCAAATATTTATTTTTATTATATCACAATATCCCAAACAAAATAAAAACTAACCAACTCAACTCATCACCTGCTAAATTTCTGAAACTAGGAATCAAGATATTCCTACATAATAGCATACACAGTGCCCTCTTTAGAAGGGCAGTTGTCTTCTCTGGGTTTTTGGATCTGACAATATATTACGAGTTATCACATACCAGCATACCAAGTTGTTTAAATTTGCATGTTATTTATACACATACATTAAAATATTCTGTCCCTTTGCCCAAGCATCCCCAGGCACAATCCCTCTGTACTGGAGCTGGCATTGCATGACCTAACCCCTCCAGTGTCCTGACAAGGAGTGGACAACTAGCACAAGTTGATCAGGTCAGCCTCTCACACGTGCGTTTGAGTTGTGGGGCACAGACACCAGGAGTTGGGAGCTGCATGCCATGAACAGAAGAGCTCTGACAGGAAGATCCCTGAACTCATGTTGTTGAGGTCCCTACCCTCCCCGAATCCTGCGTATTGAACTTTTGCTTAGATTTCATAAGATCTGGTGTTGCATTTCCAGACTTGTACCATTCTAGGCATTGTTTGCCGCAAGCAGAAATGAGATTCTTCAATGCGGCAGATTCCATTGGTGACTGACTGAGTAACCATTCTCAGTCCTCCCTTGTTGTTTCCCATAGAGGTTAGGAAACTTAAACATTGTCGTTCCCTGCTTCTCTTGCATTAAAAGGTAATAGAGTTCTGGCCAAAGACACATAAGAAGTCTCCTGAAGAAGTTCAGGGGACTTTTTTCTGATAAATGAGACAGGTACAGCTGGTAGGCCTTTTCACCTATTCCTACTTTGAACTCAGATGTAGTACTAGGAGCTTCAGCAGCTGTCTTGGCACCATGCAGGAAAGGCATTGGCTATAGCACTGCTGTCCCTGACGCTGTGGAGCTGCTGGACCAACGCCAGTAACCACCTATCTCCAGATTTCTTGATATGAGAGGGAAAAAAGTGTTTAAGCCACTGCGAGTTAGGTTCTCCATTACCTATAGCTGAAGTGTATAATTCAAAAGCAACTCCTTCATAAAGGCTGATTGCCCTAGTGCAGAGAAATGCTTCTTGGTATTTAGGCAGTAACTCAAGAGGTAAATTTTACTAATTCTGTGCTGTGCAATTGTTTCCTAATCACTCCACATGCACAAATTGAACCCTTTAATCATGGGAACTAAATCATTCACATTATTTAAAATTTCTACAATCCCTGAGCAGGAAAATACTTTTAAATACAATATTCTTTTCACGAAACACTAGGGCTCCAAATAAAGTACATCCCCAGAGTTGGTAAACAGTTTCAGAAAATAGTACCCTTTGAAATAAAAAAAAAGAAACCTGATGTGACTCACTATAAACAGAAGTGATTCACCCTGAGAGAGACCTTATAAAAAAGTGTGGCTGCAGAGAACAGGGTGTTTTGTACATAAAAAAACAGGATAAAGCCATTTGGCAAAAGATAAAATTGGATCCACACCTCACACCACATGCAAGAATATAGTCCAAAGGGATCAGAGTTGTTAATGTATTTCTTTATAACCTGGGTGTGGGAAAAAGTTACTCATAATTTTTTTTTTTTTTTTTTTTTTTTGAGACACAGTCTCACTTTGTTGCCTGGGCTAGAGTGAGTGCCGTGGCGTCAGCCTAGCTCACAGCAACCCCAAACTCCTGGGCTTAAGCGATCCTACTGCCTCAGCCTCCCGAGTAGCTGGGACTACAGGCATGTGCCACCATGCCCGGCTAATTTTTTCTATATATATATTTTTAGTTGTCCAGATAAATTTTATTTCTATTTTTAGTAGAGACAGGGTCTTGCTCAGGCTGGTCTCGAACTCCTGACCTCGAGCGATCCACCCGCCTCTGCCTCCCAGAGTGCTAGAATTACAGGCGTGAGCCAACGCGCCCGGCCAATAATTTAAAATCAAGATGCAATAAAAGAGAAGACCATATCGAACCAAAAAAGCTTACAAACTTTTGCCTGGCAAAACCACTATAAGTGAAGTCAAAAAAACAAGTGACAAACTGGGAGAAAATATTTGCGAAATACGTCACAAATAATGGACTAATATGACAGCAAGCAAATCTGAAATCTAATAGCATGTAGGGAATTAGCAATGATACAGATTAGAGCAGTCCCACAGGCAAGTAGGAATGTGTTAGCATTGCCTACCTAGCTCCCATTCATTTTAGGATTTAATATTAATAATTAAATCTTAAAGACAGAAAGTTTAGAATGCTTAACTATCTACAGATAGATTTCCTCCAATAGTCATGGGGTTTCAAATATAGTATGCATAATAATTATTGTCAAATCTGTACAAACAAAACATGCATACTATATTTTAAGACATATAAAGAGACTTCAATGGTATTTTTGACTCTGACATTTTCCCTCCCTACACAGTTTAAAAAAAAAAGCTTTGAGATACTGCCAAAGTTCCATTTTTTTGCCCTGATTTTAGAACGTATCTCCCACAAATAATATGCCTCCTCTGTCTGACAAAGATGAGATGTTAGATATTGGAAACATAGTAACTCAATCTGTATGTAGACACTTCATAAGGTCCTACTTAACTATTCATCAACTCTCTTGTCCTTTCTTTTTCTTTCTTTCTTTCCTTCTTTTTTTTTTCTTTTTTTTGATATAGGATCTTGCTCTGTCTCCTGGGCTAGAGTGCTATGGCGTCATCATAGCTCACTGCAACCCCAAATTCCTGGGCTCAAGCACTCCTCCTGCCTCAGCCTTCCTCGTAGCTGGGACTACAGTTGTATGCCACCATACCTGGCTAATTTTTCTATTTTTAGTAGAGGTGGGGCCTCGCTCTTGCTCAGGCTGGTCTTGAACTCCTGGCCTCAAGTGATCCTCCTGCCTTGGCCTCCCAAAGTGCTGGGATGATAGGCAGGAGCCACCATGCCTGGCCTGTTATCCTTTTCTTTGAAATACTTACTGAAAGAAATATTTGTTTCACTTGGATAGAGAATTTCCTCTTAACAGTATTTTTAAAAAGAGTCTGAGTTTCACTATTGTTAGAGCCATCAACAAACAAATATATTGATCACTTTCCATGTGTGAGCCAGGGTACTTGCCAGCTTAAAAATGTTGAAGACCACCAATTATAAGGACCAAGCCTACTCAGAGGCCAGGGAGAACCAGAGTGAGAAAAGAGGCCTTTAGAATGTGGTTTATGAATGAAATACTATTACCAAGGCATTACGAAGGAATTATAATAATCTTAGGGCAACAAGACTTCTAAAACAGCTTAGGGCTTGTAATCAAAAAAGGCCTGATGGAAAAATAAAGGGAATGAAAGGCTGGTAATGTGGCCCATAATGCAATCCTTATAGCAGACATTTTACCCCTTGCCACATCTCCTGGTCATGCCTCTTCTTCAGCTACAGGTCGGATATTTCTGGCAAGCAGAAGGCTTCACTACTTGAGTGCCCACCATCATGTCTTTCTGTGTTCCTGCCTCAGGGCTTTTCCAAACTCTCAGTATCTCAGCCTTGCACACATGAAGCTGGAAGTGTGCCCCAAAAGGCATTTCTCAACCAAAGAAGGACTGGAGTTGGTAGATAAATGTCCCACTTCACTCCTGCCCATCCTTCAGAGGTGCGCTCCACAGTGTTCTTCAGAGAGTCCCCGTTAGAATTGAGCCCTGGTTGCCCACAATGGTAACTAGCTGAGTAAAGCATCCAACAATGGCCTTTCCTTCTTTCCTGTTATACTTTCTTTGCATTCTTATTCTGACCTCCCAGAATCATCCCCAAGAAATACTATTGCACTCTAGTTTTTGCCTCAGTCTATTTTGGGGTATCCCAAACCAAGACAGTCCTACTCATGGAAGAGGAGGAATAGGATCAACTGAAGAAGTAGGTTGAAGTTTCAGATTCAGTTGAGCCTGCTTGAAAATAAGAATGAAACCAAGGGAAGCAGGTTTATATACGTATGCAGGGACAGAGTGGAAAGGAGTGCTTCTGTTATATTTAAGGCCTGCCAAAATCAACATGCCTTTCTTCTTTCTACCAGATGATATTTCTTTTCTTTTCTTTTTTCTTTTTTTTTGAGACAGGGTTTCACTCTGTTGCCTGGGCTAGAGTGCAATGGTGTCATCATAGCTCACAGCAACCTCAAACTCCTGGCCTCAAAATCCTCCTACCTAAGCCTCCCAAAGTGCTAGAATTACAGGAGTGAGCCCCTGCACTCGGCCTGTACCAGACTGTATTTCTATCTTTTTCTTTTTATTGGGTTGAGAAAGGCACCTAGAGACAGAGACTAATCAAACTCTTTCACTCTCACTTTATTCCCTAATAAATACAATGCCAAGCAATGGTCAGATATTACTATCAGTTCTTTGAGCTTTTTACCAAAATTGGTATTATCTGGTGATCCAAGCAGCCTTTCCAAAAGAAAGCTGGTTCCCTTGGTGAGAGCTAGACTAGAGACAGAAGGCTTTGTCCATAGCTTATGGCCAAGCTCCTGTAGGATTTCCAGAACAACTGTTTCAATAAGGGGAGGGGCTGGCCTGGCCACTTTTGTTGTCTTCTTTTGGGCAAAAATAATTAGCCCATGGTGACATGAATTATATTTTTTTAACTTTCCCTGTACAGGGGACAAATTTATCCCTAAATTATTTATAGTGACATATATATCAAAAGAACAAGCAAGCAGGAGTTCTAAACAGAGAGGCATTAAGCAGAGTCTTTGGAGACATTATGTGTTCTTCTCCCTTGGGGAGCACATGCAGCCTATCTTTCTAGAAGAGGCACAGAGACCTTGGTAATACCTTGCTTGAGAACAGTGGACAGTTTGTTAATCTCTTCACTTTACATGAGAAGGAAAAAATAGGGAGATTTTACCAACAACATCTCATAACATGCTGTCATTAAAGTAGCACAAGTTATCCAAAGTCTGGAAAGGGCAAAGTGAAGGGGAAAAAGTAAGATTTTTAGGGATGAGCCAAGGCCAGAAGACTTATCAGTGCTCTTTGGGCCCCCAAAGTCATGGGTTTTGGAAGCATCAGTAACTGTAGCTTCAGTTCAGTCCAGCTCAGACAAATATGGACAAAACTGGAATATTTTCCCAGGAGGCAGGACTCACAGGCCTAAGAAATTTTGAAGTGGGAGGCAAAACAGCACTGAGAACCTACTGGGTATTAAAAAATTCAGGGCCAGGCGCAGTGGCTCACGCCTGTAATCCTAGCCCTCTGGGAGGCCGAGGCGGGTGGATCGCTCGAGGTCAGGAGTTTGAGACCAGCCTGAGCGAGACCTCGTCTCTACTAAAAATAGAAATAAATTATCTGGACAACTAAAAATATATATAGAAAAAATTAGCCGGGCATGGTGGCGCATGCGTGTAGTCCCAGCTACTCGGGAGGCTGAGGCAGTAGGATCGCTTAAGCCCAGGAGTTTGAGGTTGCTGTGAGCTAGGCTGACGCCACAGTACTCACTCTAGCTGGGCAAGAGAGAGACTCTGTCTCAAAAAAAAAAAAAAGAAAAAAATTCAGAAGAAAAAGTAGGGAATCTGGATCATAGGGAAATCAAAACCACAAACTGCTTGCGAAGTTGCTGTAACTCATTCGCTCATTTAATCTTAAGGGTGCTGGAGATAAAGCAATGAGTTAAAACCAGTGATGCTCTTTAGCATATTTTGCTAGTTTCTCAGATTATTTCTTTATGTTGGACCATTTGTAACATTATATGTTTTTGGTGGAGTTAGCTAAAAGTCAAGCCTATGTGTTAATGAGATTGCCATTGACATTTTAAGCTAATGCTTATAAAATAATAAGTCTTTGATATTAGACTTCTATCCTTTCCTATACCCCCAAAATCTTGGTAGTAAAATTGTTTTCTGTTTTTGAGTTAAGAGATCAGCAAATATATTGGGTGCTTATTGTGTGCTCACCCAGTATGGGACTATGATGGAAGATACAGAAATGAAAGCCTTTCTGTGGTTTTGAGCAGGGCATGACATTGCCAAAAATAAAGATTACATTCACCAGCTCCCTTATTGCTAAGTATGACCTTGTAGTTCTGGCCATTGAGATATAAACTCTGAAAAGGGAGCTGACTCAGCTGGAAGGACCCTTCGTTTGCCCTTTCGTCTTTATTCTGTTTGTTTCAGAAGGATTGAAATACAGATTTGAAGGCTGGAGCTCCACTTGCCATCTTAGACCACAAGGTAATCCTGAGGTTGGAAGATACATGCTGAGGATGGTGGAGCAGAGAGACAGAGGGTCTTTGAAAGCATCAGGAGCTACCGTGATAGTCCTAGGCTATTTCCAGTCTCCTTTATGCAAGAAAGAAAGAAATACTTATCTTGTTTAAGCCTCTTTTATTTTGGGTTCCCTATCATAGCAGAATTTATTACAATTTACAGCAGATATAGTTAAAGTCCTGTACACTGGGCCATTTTTGCCTATGAGTGACAGTAATTATGTATTAAAAGATTGCCTACTTGTGTATTGCCTTGAGCAATTGCTCTTCAGCTTCTCCTTCAATGGGGTTGCTCAGGAAAGCTGAGGAGGGTCCCCTGGTATCCTTATCCTTTCGTCTTTTCTCACACTTGCCTAGTAAGATCTTATCCAGTTCTTTTTGAGTTCTTTCTCCCTCCTTTCCTCTACTGTCCTCATTTCCCTCTGGTCTCTCTCAACTGATTTCTTTATCTAGGAAGTTATAAAAGCTAGGAACCTGGCTGAGCCAGCTAGAGGGAGAGATTAGGATTGGCAGAACAAAGGCCAACAGGAGGAAGGGGATTGGGACTTGACAGCTGAGTTGGATACACACCCTTTGCAGTGAACTGCTCATGCCACTCTTACCCACTGGGACCAGGACAAAGTTTACTATTGCTGAAAAAGAAGTGGTGCTCATACTTGGGCCAAAATTAGTTCTTCATTCTGTTATCGAAACCACAAGGCAGTTTCAGCCTAGATCTATTTGCTCGTGGCACAAAGATCCAATTACTGAGACAACAAGGATTGCCCAGGAAGAATGCAAAAGAGGCATGTAGGGAGAACGGGAGAAGCTGCTTCAAATCCATAGTCCCACTAATGGAGATCATGGGCTTTTTAAGGAGGAGACACGTGCCATGGGGCAGGTTGAGGGGGATGGTGAGTCTTGGCATCAGGAAGTCTGCCATGGGGTCTTCAGAATCTCAACTCCTTTGTTTTCCAGAAAATTCATTATTTCTGGGAAACAACTCAAAAGATCAAGTAGTTAGTTAAGGGAGAGGATTATAAAAAGCATATAGGGGTCATTGAAATTTGTTCATGGAACATTTATTACTGTTCCATCCTTTCTTGGCCTTTCATTACCTCCTCTGTGAACCAGTCACCTTGGCCCCAAATTCCTAAGAATCTCAGGGATGAACACTCACATTCCATCATAGACATGCTGTTTTTTCATTATGTGAACATTTTCCTGAGGAAAATAAACTCCTTTAAAAGAAAAACATTTATTCCAATACAGTTCGAACCTACTTCCCAACTGATTCTACAAAGCTGGGGACAAGTTTAAAGAGAGGATTGGGGAACTTTGAGGAAGAAAACAAACAGAAACATAGTTGAACAGTGAAAGCAGGCTCAATGGACAGCAGAAATTTATAATTGTGTGCACCTACTCCTGTAGAGACCTTCGTTCCTGACTTCAAGAGAGGCTTCACTTATTGATTTCAGTTTGGGAAGTTTTAGGAACAAAGCAGCAGAATTTTTAGTTTTGCTACTGAAAATCAACACCTGAGTCTAATTTTAGGCCATGTAAAATGTCACCAGTAGGGACTTGAGATCTTCTGCCAACCTGCTTATGACTTCTTCACCTTTTAGATCTCTTGTTTTCCATAGTACTTTTAAGATTTTTGCCCAAGTAAAATTTCTTCTCCTGTATCTAGGCCACCTCCATTCTTGTGCTCACAATCTTGACTTTAGTGCCTTGAATACCTTCAAACCACTTCCTCCCCTTGTTCAAAACACAACCCAAACTTTTTCACTGGACCCTGTGCATACCTCACTCAGAACGCTCACCATGTTATCTGGAAAGGATATGGTTGTGTGTGTTTTCTTATTTAACTCTGTACCTTGAGGGCTTAACCCTTTGCCTATCGTAGTAGTCTGTCCACAGTGACTGTTTCTCGATCTTTGGGAAGAGTGATAATCAGTCATAGTATCTGCCAAAAGCTATGTGTAACCAATTATCACTTGCGATGTACTACTTTAGAAAAATTATCCTGAAATTTAAAACAACAAAACACAAAAACATTGTGGAGGACAAAGAGAGAGAGAGAAAACTGCCCAAGGCTGGAAGATATAAATTTGAACACAGCTGGGAACTGTGATGGGAAGTAAATAAGTACAACTCTTCATTAATATTATGAAAAATCTTTTGCAATGGAGCTGCAGAAGCTGTAAGAATCATACTAGTACAAAGTAGTGCACTCTATGCTAATGTAAAAGATATGACAGTGGTTTAGTTTAGGGCATGTGCTTGGGAGCCAGGTTCCAAAGTTCAAATTCCAGCTCTGCTACTTTCAAGCCACATGAATTTAGGTGAGTTACTTAACTTCTCTGTTTCTGTAGCTTTATCATTTGTAAAATGCAGATTCATAGGATTATTAATTAAAGAAGTTAATATATAAAAACACTTAGAAAAGTGGCTGACACATAGAGCTATATAAATATTTATTTCAGTATTATCGTTGTTGTTATAATTCCCCATCTTTAAGCATGACTCATAACAACAAAAAAGCAAGAAAAGTGAAGGTTGGAAGCCCAACATATTTACATATGGTACAGTGATGTGAATTAAGATGGCAGTGTGGGTCATTCTTTACTTTAAAAGGGGCTATTAATATTATACTTTTCTGAACTCTTTACTCAGAGAGTAAAACACACAAGAGAAGCACACAGATTTCCTTAATCTCACCCTCCCATCCTCCCCTTCTATGTTGTGTCCCCACCAAATTTTGTGATTTATCATTAAGTAGAAATTATTAGTTAAGTGCAATAAAAATTCTTTAAAAATACATTTTGAGACTGATACATAAGTTGTTCTAAGAACATAAAATTAGACAATTCGAGTTTCTTTATTGCTTGCTTTTGAACTCATATACCCACTAGAGTTCTCAATTAAGCAGAATTTGGAAATGAAATTTCTAAATGTTGGGCTAAAGCCTTTTGTGATAACAGCTTCATAATCCTTATTTGAATTGTATTAGTAAGCATGTTTACAATCTGTAATTTCTAATTCTGAGATATTTGGCCCTTTAGACTTCTAGGTGCATTAAAAATATGACAAGAGTTTCTAGCCTCTTGGTACTCACTCACTCTTCCTTCCTTCCTTTCTTTTTTCTTTTTTGACAAGACTGATGGAACATTGCAATTTTTAGTTAGTTCACCTCAGTTTTCTTCACTGTGCAAGGTTCATAAAGGTAGGCACCATGTCTGTCATGCTTATTGCTATATCTCCTGTGCCCACCATGGTGCGTTGCACATAATGGGCATTTCAAAAGTACAGTATTTGGTAAAGCAATATGAAAAAAGGTCTTACCCTGGAGCAGTGGGGTACAGTCGAACCAGGATAAGTTTTAGATATGAAAATCCCAGTTTTTCTAATTCTCTACGTGATCTACAGCAAGTTGCCTGACAAACTTTTTTTTTTTTTGTAAAATAAGAATAATGCCAATGTTATCAGGATTATGAGAATCTAGCAAGATAATAGTTTATTAAAACTCCTGCTGAATGTATAGTATTTTCCAGGGACTGTGTTTTAAAATATGGTGTTTAAAAATTGAGTGAAATACAATTTCTGTCCTTCAGAAATTTCCAATATGATAACAAGACAACTCACAGAGTATTACGGAACTCTTACAGGTGTTCAAAGTAGGGAGTGATCCCATATGTTTGAGGCAATCAAGAAAGGAAGTGGCATATGAAATGTCCTCAAGGGGTAGTTAGGATTTCAACAATTAAAATGGGTTAAACAAAGAGAACATAAGCGAGGAGGTAAAAAGGTGCTGAGTGTGACTGAAGAAGGGCCAGTTACTCCTGGCTGAAACTAGGGAAGTGGTGAGAGATGAGCAAGAAATGTGGGGTAGGGCCATACTGGTGGTAGATTCTTTAATCTGAGAAAGTCCTGCCGATGTGGGCCTATCAGGAGGATTACATTGACAGTAGTGCAGGACAGATTGAAAGGGGGAAGTGCCTGAGTGGGAAAACCAGTTAGGGGAAGCTACTGCAATATTTTAGGTAACAGATAATAAAGGCCTGCACCAGGCAGAGGGCAGAGCAAATGCAGAGAAGACATAGGAGAGGCACATTTCAGAGAGAATCCACAGAGTGCGATGAATGCCCCACACAGGAGAGACAGAAAGAGAGAGATGCGGGTAACTGGAGCCATTTACACTAATGGGTAAGTCACAGGAAGGTGTTGGTCTGGGATTCGGATATGGGTCAGCTTGAGGTTTGAGTTGCATCTGGCTGCCACTTTCCCTTTTTTATGCTCCTCTTTTTTCAGGGCCACCTCCACTTCCCTCCGTCTCTCCCCACTAGTAACTGAGCGTTCTGTCATCAACCTGACCCTGCATTTATGCTCACACTCTAATTCGGCTTCATCCCACTGCCTCCGACGGTACTTTCACAGCCAGGACGACCGCGGGTCAGGTCCTGGGACTGTGGGACACTCCACCCGCCAGGTCCCCTATCGGCTTCGCCTAGACTGCTTCCATGCTTGCGCCCCCACGGCTCTTAGACCAATCGGCAGGCCCTAGTGCTGGGACTCGACTACCTATTGGCTGGCCAAACCATGGTGAGAGATGGTGCGGTGCGGGTTCTCTGCCTGAGTGAGAGCTGTGGGCGGTTGTTAAGGCGACCGTTCGTGACGTAGCGCCGTCAGGCCGAGCTGCTCCCAGGTGATTGGCTGGACGATCGGACGATCCTCTCTTATTGGTCGCAGGCTCGCCTACCTCCGAGCGTGCGTAAGGCGAGGGTTCCTTCCGCTCCGTGTCTCCGTTGACTGGAGACAGGCGGAGAGTCGGCGCTCAGGTTGGGTGGCCTCTAGTGAGATCCGGAGGTGAGGCGGGCGGTGGCCTCGGAGAGGGTACAGGGCAGCAGGGAGTGGGCCGGCGGTGGGTGGGAATGGGATTTGGGCCGTGCTGGGGGCAGTTCTCGAGCTTTGCCCGCCCCTGGGTAGTGGCTGCCGGCAGCTCCTGTGGACCTGGCCAGGGCTGCAGTTGCGCTTTGCCGGTGTGGCGGCCGAGTCCCACGGGGACTGGGAGGAAACGTCCTTGAGCCCCGGGAGGCCGATTGGCGGCACCGCGCCGCCGGGGGATCCCGAGGACCAGGCTTGGACCTGAGGGGCGGGCGGTGGTCCGTCATCTTGGTGACTGTGGTCACCATCGGTGGACCCGCGGGTCGTAGCCTTGCTGGCCCTGTTCGAAGTAGGCGGTGCTGGCTGCGCAGTCACGATTATGGGGGCGAAAAGGGTGTCCGGCAGGGTCCCCTCGGAGGCCCCTTGATTCTAGAAATGCTAGGGAGGTAGGGAGCGGCCCGGAGAAGTATCTGTGACGTCCAGGCGTCCACACCCAGGCGCTGCTGTTCGTCAGCACCTTTTTTTAAAGTGACGGGAAAGGTCTCTAAATGCTGCTAACTCAGAGCAATGAAAGAACCGCGGACCGGTGAAGATGTGTCCAATTAATTCCATGAGAACGGGTTGAGGGGATGCGGAGCCCAATGTGGAGATTTGCACAAGGACTCAAAGGATCTTTCTTTCTTTTTTTGTAAGGAGAGTAGTCACCTTGGTGCTGATGTCCTTTAGTTTGGGTTAGGAAAAACGTTCCTTGGAGGTTCAAATGTAGAACAATGAATTTCTGCGGTAGGAGGAAGTAGTGGTCATTTGAAATATTTCAAGATTTGAGGGTATGCCTTCTTAGACTTGGTCTTGCAAAGTCATAGGAAACATTTGTTTCTGGGCCATACTAATTGTGCATGATTTCAGCATCTCACAAAGTAGAGAATGTATTTTTTTGTTTGTTTACTTATGAATTTCTTTTCCTCTCCATGCAATGAAAGGCATTTTATGATTTAGATATAATCTAGCAAAAGCCTGAAGTGTACTTTGGGAATAAACTGGATTTTGCAGGCCTGCTTTTTTGTAGTGTCTTTCCAGAACTTACGTTAAACTAACTTAGCAATAAGGACAAATGAGAATTAGTAACATGAAGTTTAAAAAAACTGTGCATATGTTAACAGCATTAACATGAAAACTGGTATGTAGTCTAACTATTTCAAGATGAAGTGTGTGAGTGTGTGTGCATGCACACAGTCTTTTTATTCTGTTATCGTCTAGTTTCTAGACTATGGATGGCCACTTTATGGAATCAATATCAACTTAAGTTGGCCTATATGAAATTGCCAATGTTTAAAATCAGACTTTTTTTACTTACAAAAATAGCAGTTTCATATGGTTCCACTTAAGACTTGTCTCTGTCAAAGACATTTAGAGCTCTAGCGTTATGAGTGAATGAAGAGAGGAGATGAGACTTACAAACAGGTAGCATGTAGTAGAACTGGATATAGAATCCAGGATTCCTAATTCCCGTGCAAGATTTTTTTTCCCTTAGAATACTGAATTGAGTAGCAGAATGCTAGATACTGTTGAGATTAAAAATGATTGCAGTTTAAGACATGGTTCTTGCCTTCAAAGAAATAAAATGTACACATAAATTAATTTCAGAGCAGTGCATGTGATCAAATACTAGAATGTGTAACACAGCAAGAGTGCTAAGTGGGAGGAAATAATCACAGTAGGGTACCAAAGCATCCTTTTCTTTGCCATGGTAGGTCGTTTCAGTAGCAGATTGGATTAGAGTTTAAGAATTCTAGTGAATTTAAATTATCCATTCTTTTAAAGAATCTGTGAAATGTTTGTGGCAAACTTTCAGTCTGAATAAGCAAGGTATACATTGCCTATTTACCTTGTTTTCTTTAAGTAAAATTTATTTTTATTGCAGCATGGCATAAATACTGTCAATTGAATTTGCAAGAGCTATCCTGTAGCCTGCTAGTGCCACTTGCAACTGCTGATGAAGGTGGAAGAATGGATTCTATGGCATGTAAATGCTTTGCATAATCACAGGGCAGCGGGGAGGGTGCTCATGAGAAATGAGATTGTTTATAATTATGGTTGTTTTTGACACACCCTCATAAGATTGCTTGGTTTGTATTTCTGTTTCCTTTTTTTTTTTTTTTTTTTTGGTTGAGACAAGAGTCTCTGCTTTGTTGCTCTTTGTAGAGTGCAGTGGCGTCATTATAGCTCACTGCAACCTCCAACTCCTGGGCTCAAGCATCCTCCTGCCTCAGCCTCCCAAATAGATGGGACTGCAGGCCTGAGCCGGCTAATTTTTCTATTTTTAATAGAGCTGGGGTCTCACTCTTGCTCAGGTTTGTCAACTCCTGAGCTCAAGTGATCCTCCAGCCTTGGCTTCCCAGGATCCTCTTGCCTTGGCCTCTCAGAGTGCTAGGATTACAGGCGTGAGCAGGGGCCTGTATTTCCAAATAGGTGTGGTTGTGTGTTTGGGGGTGGCTGATGGGATCATGTGTAATATTTTTCCTGAATGTTGCAAAGATGACTTTACACCTAGGAAAAAAATGTCTCCTGATTGACACCACCACCGTGAAATCTTTTGAGAGAAAAACGTATCTAATGTATAATTATGGATTAATCATGCTAAACCAATTAGTAAACAAATTGGGGTTCCTTCCTGGTTGTAGCTCAGATTTTAATTCTACTGAATTAACTTTTGTCTTTACATTTTTTATAATTCTTAATTTCTATTTCTTTATAAAATTAGAGAAGGAATGAATTAACTTCTTAATAGTGTTGAATATTATTGACATAATAGGGAATAATCTAAGTTGAAGGGTTTTGGGTGGGAGTGGGGATTAGAAATAATTTTGACCAAGTTTTGAAACATGTAGTTAATGTACTTTCAGGAATGTTGATGCCAGTTGATCTTTTAGACCAGTTGGTAGAATTTTGTTTTAAATGTAAGAAATAAGTTATGGGATAGAATACCATCATGACAATCTAGCCTCATACTGAGGCTTTTGGTTATAATTGAGTAGGGTTCAAATCTAAGTTCTGATTAAAGCTTTCCAATACTTTAGGTCCAAGTCCCTGCTGATTTAATAGAAAGTATTTTGTTCATTTTCTTGTGTAGTACAAGTTGAATATTCCTAATCCGAAAATGTTGAATCCAAAATGCTCCAAAATCTGAAACTTTGAGCACTGATATGATGCTCACAGGAAATGCTCATTGGAGAATTTTGCATTTTGGATTCCTGGATTAGGGATACTGAACCAGTAAATATAATGAAAATATTTTAAAAGAAAAAAAAGTCCCAAATCTGAAACACTTCTGGTCCCAGGCATTGCAGATAAGGGTTACTCAAGCTGTATATCAAATGTTTCTCCTCCCCATCCCCCATTAACATGTTCCCTGAATTTTCTGCATTTGGCCTTAAACTGGAGGGGGCATGGATTATATCCATACCTAGATGCCTTAAAAAGAAAAGTCTTCTCTAGGTCTGTTTCAAAATGTGTCAATAAAATGCATGCTGCTATAGTTTAAGAATTTGTTTTTAATTAAGCTGGATTTTGTTGAGCAATGCCATACGTGAGTGCAGGGTGCTAGAGGATAAAATTGATGAATAATACTCAGGATGGATGGTTGGAAAAGCACGAATAAACACAAGCAGATGCATCCCACATTTATATACCTTAGTGACTGCCAGCCTTTTTAAAATTGTGACCTGCAGTAAGAGATACATGTTATGTTGGAAGCCAGAACACACACTTATGTATGTATAGTTTCTTGTAGCACGAAGTTTCAAGAAATAATACCTACCCATACTACATCTTACTCAACAGCTACTTTTTATATTATTTTCTATTTTATTTTATTTAAAAAAGTTTGTTCTTACCCACAAAATTGACTTCATGACCTGATTGATCCAGTGAAGGATTGTGACCAACAGTTTGAAATCCAGTTATGAAGCTAGTGGCCTGGTGTGGTTGAAATGTAGAGAATGTGGAGTGATGCAGTGAGAGTTGGCACTTGGTAGTTGCTTTAGTTCCTAAAAACTATTCATTTTTTCTTCAACTTTTTAGATGGTTTAATCTTTTGTTTTACTTAATTGGTTGCCTTTTTATTTTCTGTCTTCAATAGATAGTCACTTTTCTTAGTTATTATTAAATGTGGGATTCATTTGAATTCTCACTAAAGTGGCGATCAGTGAGCTTACTCTTTACATCTTAATTTTAATTGATATTTATGGGTTATTAATATGCTTTATCATAGGCATTAATTTTAGTGTAAAAAGTAAGGCATGCAAGTTCCCTTATAGAGGAGGACAGAGGTTATATAAGATTTTTTTCAAAAATATAATATCAAAATTATTATTATTTAACTAGCAAATAGGAAATTTAGTCATAGTAGTCACCAAACCAAAATCTTCTATATATTGTTAGGAATTCTTTGAATGGTATAGACATATAGTTCAGCCAGCCATCCTTTTTTTTCTACTACTATTCTAACTTTTGATTGGCTGGCTGTAAAAGTTTGGGAGCTTTTTACCTGTAATGCTTTTCCCTGAGTCTCCTATCTCTATTGTTGATGATTGTGCTAGAAGAAAAGCAGCCACCACAGCAAAATTCTTACCCTTTTTCATTAATGTAGAAACATCTATCAGAAAAGACTTTTTCTCTGATGGCAGCAGCATGAGGAAGGTTTATTAAACATCATTTTGCTAGTGACATTATGCCATATGTTTAATGGAATGAAAAAATGTAGCAAGTCCCTGCCCTAATGGGCCTTTTAAACTAACATGATTTATAGGAGAACACTCAATAAGTAGATTCTGGCCTGGCACAATAGCTCATGTCTGTAATCCTAGCACTCTGGGAGGCCAAGGCAGGAGGATTGCTTGAGGTGAGGAGTTTGAGACCAGCCTGAGCAAGAGTGAGACCCTATCTTTACCAAAAATAGAAAAAAATCAGCTGGGTGTGGTGGGGTGTGCCTGTAGTCTGAGCTACTCAGGAGGCTGAGGCAGGAGGTTCACTTGAGCCCAGGAGTTTGAGGTTGTAGTGAGCTGTGATGATGACACTGCACTCTAGCTGGGGTGAGAGAGTAAGACTGTCTCAAAAAAAAAAAAAAAGTAGATTCTTTGCTCTTTACCTTTTGTGTAATCAGAATGTGGGTGATGAGGAGGGTACTTATATGCATTTTATATCTGGGTAATTAAAAAATGTGAATAGGTGTTTCTCACTTTTGTTTTTGGCTTTATTGCTCTCCTACTTGGCTTAGATAATAGCAAGGGCTGAGATATTTATTTGGTTTATATCTTAAACGCTTGAATTCATGCAGTTTTAAAGAAAAGGCTGCTTTTACATTGATTGCCAGTAAATAAGGATTTTAGTGTTTGAATAAAGAAGTAGTAACAGAGTTCTCTTAATTTAATTTTATAATTATTTCCCAGAATTTTAAGGAACACTATCAAACAGTCATATGTACAGGGTTTACAGCACCTTTTTCCATAAAATCTTTTCCTAAAAATACAATGAGTCATATACTGAGTTTTCATCCTTGGTATTCTTTCCAGGATCCAAGAATTCTGTAACTACAATGTTGTCAAGACTTTTCCGAATGCATGGCCTCTTTGTGGCCTCCCATCCCTGGGAAGTCATAGTGGGAACAGTGACACTGACCATCTGTATGATGTCCATGAACATGTTTACTGGTAATGATAAGATCTGTGGTTGGAATTATGAGTGTCCAAAGTTTGAAGAGGTTAGTGAAATTAATGTGATACTGACTAAAGTACATTACATTTTTATATAATGTATATTATATGTTACTATACCTTATTATATACCTTATAATATACCTATATTATATGTTATATGGTCCTTTTAGAGACCATATAATTTTTAAAAGTTATGAGTAAAACCTTTATTCATGAACTTACCTTAAATTTCGCTTTACATGTATGATATGGAAATGTACTGGAAATGCTTTTCTTTTACCTTTTCTACACAAATGAGTATAATTGAAAAATATGTCTTTTATTAAGTGACTAACAGTCAAAAATAATTGTGATGATATTTTGGCTTACAGTGACTTGTTTAAAAATTGGATTTAATTTTTGATTTTGTATGTTTGATGTTTATATTGTGCTCACATTTATATTCTCATGACAATGTATAAACTCATGACACACAAAATAAAAATTCTGTTTTTGTTTGCTTATTTTAAAATTCAAAGATATTGGAGTTTTCTTTTCTGTCTCCCTCTAGGATGTTTTGAGCAGTGACATTATAATTCTGACAATAACACGATGTATAGCAATCCTGTATATTTATTTCCAGTTCCAGAATTTACGTCAACTTGGATCAAAATATATTTTGGGTAATACTTTTATATATTTAACTTGTTTCTGTGCCATCAGATTTTGGTTTGCTGTAGACATAAACCTATTTGTTCAAATCATCTGTTTGCAAATATATGTATTACTGAAAGTGCACTGCATTTATTTAGTAGTTTCCTTTCTTATTATTTACAATTAGACATTCTGATATTTGAGACTTAAAAATCTGGAGGAAAAAATTACATTTTTTATTACAGAATGTTATATGAGACTAAGTGTCATTATTTGTGTAATAAAGGATAACTATTTAAGTATTGCATTTTGTCATTTTAGGTATTGCTGGCCTCTTCACAATTTTCTCAAGCTTTGTATTCAGTACAGTTGTCATTCACTTCTTAGACAAAGAATTGACAGGCTTAAAGTAAGTATCTAAAACCTAAATATGCTTTCTTTCAAAATGTATTTTCAAGAACTTTTCTTCCATATGCTATAAAGGTAATATACAAATTTTCAAAAGTTTAGAAAATAAGGGAAAAGTTTTCATATAATCTTACTATTAGCTAATTTTAATAACATTTTGGTATATATCCTCTTCCCACTTTTTTTATACTTAAAGAAAATTTCTGAGATCATACTATATATACTTTTTTATAATTTCTTTATGCCTAGTAATAGTTTATCAACATCTTTCCATGTCCTTAATGTTAAGCTGAATTGTTTATAATGGCTTTATGTATTCTTCTGTTTGAATGTTTTGTAGTTTATTA
Organism: Lemur catta; assembly: GCF_020740605.2. Taxonomy (NCBI): domain Eukaryota; kingdom Metazoa; phylum Chordata; class Mammalia; order Primates; family Lemuridae; genus Lemur; species Lemur catta. The sequence goes on from NC_059139.1 coordinate 47,761,015, forward strand.
ATCCTCTAATGTTGGATTGTTAGGTTATTTAATTTTTTCCATTAATAACACTGCGATGAATATCTTTGTAGCTAAAGTTTTGTTCATATTCGTAATCATTTCCTTAGTATACATTCCTAGGAGGGGGACAGTAGACTTGCTTTTTTAGAGCTTTGTGTTTTTACAACTCTTTCATGGTATTACTGCCAACTTACCCTCCCAAAAGTTTGTTTAGTTTATCTCTCCACAAGTATTAATTCATGAAAATATTTTAAAATATATTCCACTTTTTTCTCCATCCTAATTCAAGCAGACATTTTTTACTAAAGATGATATTTTCTACAAAATTATCAAAAGATGTTTGAGTGTACATATATTTATACTTTAACATTAAAAATATTTTTAACAAATATTTTGAGCAACTATTATGTTTAGCTTTGAGAATGTCAAAGAAGTACGGAGTATACCTTTTGTTCTATAGAAAGGTACACGTAATACAGGATCATACAATGTATGGGGGAATAAGTTTTGTTTTACTTATTTTTTTTATTTACAGGCAGTAATCTCAGAATAAGTTTTATTTTAGAAAGGATTTTTTAAATCATATTTTTCCCTGTTAAATGTGCTTGATCATCTTGTTTTTTTTCCAGTGAAGCTTTGCCCTTTTTCCTACTTTTGATTGACCTTTCCAGAGCAAGTGCATTAGCAAAGTTTGCCCTCAGTTCTAATTCACAAGTAAGTATTACTTGTAAGACAGGAATGTGAATAATATTCCTTTTTTCAGTTTGTTCACATTACTAGGAAGGATTAATAGAGTTTCTTCATAGTCCAAGATTCAGGAATTGTACAAAATGTTTGTTTTAATTCTCAAGTCCAAAGATTGGTTTTCATAAGTGCCCCAGGAATAGTCCGTATATCCAACAACTCAATTATAATACTGTAGCTACTGGAATTTGGAATTGTCCCCATTTTCTTTTTTGAAGGTTTTCAGAAATTATGATAATATGTCTTGGATAAATAAGAGTATCTACCTGTTGAAACACATCAGAGAGGACAGGATCTAATAGTAGAGAGCCCCAGGGTAGATATATTTTCAAACTCCTTGAATTAACCCTAGCATTATTTCCCATCTTAAGTTTCATCTTGATGTTCACTTGTCATTTTGTGTATAAATTAGCGTGTAGTTCTGCCCTGATTATGTATTTGATGAATGTTTATGATTATTTGAGCATATTGACAAGGAAATGAGTTAGGTTTTGTAATGCTGCTAATATGATCTCATAAAAAATTTGCAACTAAGCTTCTATCAATGGTAGGCAAAATATAAAATGTTGTAGGATTTAATTATATGGGATTTAAATGACAGGATTAGTACACCATCTCAAAGGAATATTCCCAAGAAATAGCTCTTTCAGTGGAAAAGGAAGCAGAGCACTATATATGTTCTTTTCTTAATCTTCTATGTTATTACTATACTTTGTATCTTGAACACCTGTCTTGTCATATTACATAGTTTATTCTTTGAATACTAAATTAGATTTTACTATAAGCCCTAGGATGCAGTAATGTTTTTAAAAGTTATTTTGTACCTTACCCTCATTGATATGTTTGGTCTGTGTTTTAGGATGAAGTAAGGGAAAATATTGCCCGTGGAATGGCAATTTTAGGTCCCACATTCACCCTCGATGCTCTTGTTGAATGTCTTGTGATTGGAGTTGGTACCATGTCAGGTTTGTAAGCAATTTTAATATATTTTTAAAATAAGTGTGCCTATAAAAAGGAAAAAGAACATCTTGGATTTTGTATTGCTTATTCTTAAATTTTGACTTATAATTTTGAAATTATATTAGTGTGTGAGTATACTGACCTTATATCTGTGTGCTTTGGTGAAAACTTAATAGAAAGTTACTGATTTATTTTTCACTGCTGTCATCTTCTCTTTCTGTTTTCCACTTTGCTTGTTTGTTTGGTTTTTAACCAAGATTATATTCCAAGGCTAGTCTGGAAAGCATCTTCCAGCTCCTTCTGTTGCCTAGACCAAATTGGTGACTTGGTTCCTTCTGTTTTATTTATTTATTTATTTTGAGACAGAGTCTCACTCTGTTGCCCAGGCTAGAGTGCAGTGGTGTCATCGTAACTCACTGCAACTTCAAATTCCTGGGCTCAAGTGATCCTCCTGCCTCAGCCTCCCGAGTAGCTGGGACTATAGGCATGTGCTACTGTGCCTGGCTAACTTTTGTATTTTTTGTAGAGACAGGGTCTTGCTATGTTTCTCATTCTGGTCTCAAACTCCTGACCTCAAGCAGTTCTCCTGCCTTGGCCTCCCAAAAGTTCTGGATTGTAGGCATGAGCCACCATATCTGGCCTGTACCAAACTATATTTCTGTCTTTTCAATTTTGTGAGTTTTGACAGTGACATAGTCTTGTAACCACCACTACATTCAAGAAAAATGTTGATGAGGTGAAAACATACTTATGTGATTTTATTCAAGCAAAAGAGTGTATGAGAAGATAAAGAAGATTAATCAAAAATAAGTAGTTGGGCCATGAAACTGATGTAGAAAGCAGTAGAGTGATGAGTTTTGTCATGATTTGGTCAGAGAAAGGGGCAAAGGAGGTGATTAGATTTGTAGTTGGAAAAGCCAATAGGAGAGACATTTACATCTATACAGAAATTGTATAATTAGAGATTTGGCTTAGGGTAGAAAAATACAGATTTAATGCACAGTAACTAGGAAGTAACTCTTTCAAAAAGCCAATACAAAGAGAAAAATTCTTAGCTTCTTGGAAGTATATGAATTGGTGCTGTCTCTGTACAGAGAGACTTTGGGACAGAGTAAGGAAGAATGTCAGGAAAGCCTGTGGCAACAAAATGAGTTACTGTTCTACAGAGAGAAATAGTAGATAGTCAAGTTGCGAGAGCATTGATAAAGTATGGTTTCAGTGGTGTCAGGTTTGAAAAGATTATATTTAGCTACTATTTAAAATGTAGATTGTTTCATAATGCTTTTGTTATTATAATTTTGTAGTCTCTTGAATTTCCACATTTGACAGTAATTGGTGTGGAATTAAAAAAAATCCAGTGTATGCTTTTGTTCTATTATTCAGAATATCTCTGAAAATTTAGAAAATAAAGTATAACTTTGAGTTTTTGATATTAGTTATTCTAGTTAGTTTTTATAGGAAAAGGGAATAATTTTTAATTTATATTTGTAAAGTAAGGGAATAGGATTTAGTAATTTGAGGTCTTTTCTGGACTCTATAATTCTCTTACCTTCCTTCTATTTGAGATTATCAAATGACACCTTAAACATTTTATAGTGGAATGTTTGTTAATTTTTAATCTTGAGTTGTCTGTCATTTTGTATTATATCATTTTCCAAGCAGATCAATGAAATAACCAAAATTATAAGAGCTTCAGTGGGCACCATAGAGGTTGTATTGAAATTAGAGTTTGGTGGTACACAAAAAAATATTTATTATCCTATATCAGACATGGCATAACTGACAGTATATTCAACTTTTATAAAAAGTCCTTGGTTCCCAGGTGAATTGCTTTTGTGGTAATAGGTGAGATTGGATCAATAGTATTAACATAACTGGAGGGTCTTGCTCCATTACAGTAGCCTGTCCTGTATCTCCTTGTCTCAAATCAAGGTTCTGCCGTTTGATAAAAAGGGATTGGGAACACATTTGTTTATCAGTTGTATATTAAATACTACCACTCTGGCTGGCATTGTAATATTGAGGATATAGGAGAAGACAAGCTCTTTGCCCTTGAGGACTTAGTGTTTTGTAGTTATTCCTGCCATTCTCTAAGGGTTGACATCACCTCTGAGTTGCTAATTATATTTCCAATAAATGGCAGAGAGCTTAATAATGTACTGATATTTTCATGTACTTGTCTACCTGTAGGAAGAGTCCTTGTGAGATATGCAACATCAAAATACACTACTTTACTGGTTATATATTTAATTTTTCTCTAACCAGGGGTGCGTCAGCTTGAAATTATGTGCTGCTTTGGCTGCATGTCAGTTCTGGCCAACTACTTCGTGTTCATGACTTTCTTCCCAGCTTGTGTATCCTTAGTATTAGAGGTAAGAGCAGTTCTTACATATAGCATTAGTAGAAGAGTAACGTTTCTTTTTTACATCAGTTCACTTAAACATAATCAATATCTTCTAATGTAACATTGATTTACCCTGTAGCTTTCTCGGGAAAGCCGCGAAGGTCGTCCAATTTGGCAGCTCAGCCATTTTGCCCGAGTTTTAGAAGAAGAAGAAAATAAACCAAATCCTGTAACTCAGAGGGTCAAGATGATTATGGTAATGACATAGTTTTCTTTTCCCTTCAGTATCCTCAGTTCCAATCTCATTCTTTTTGAAAATTTTTTTTTTGCCCTCTCTGTTTTCTTTCTGTAGTCTTTGGTTCTGTCAATGATATCCACCCTCTTCTTACTTTTTTTCTTAACCTGTTCTTCTTTTCCTTGAGGCTTCTGGTCTTTATTAGTCTCTCTCCCCTAAGCAGATTTTTCATGTTCCTCCTCCACTTTATCTCTCTTTTAAAACCCGTTCTTTGGGATGTTTTCAGTAGTTCAGTGGGGTCACATAATTAGTCACCTAGCAAGCTTGGGGCTTTCTTTTCATAGTAAGGTAGGCCATGGGAGATAGTTTTTGGTTGTCCAGTTGCTGGAGATGAGAAATTTAACTTCCAGTGATATGCAGAGGATATATAATTTTGAAAAATTTTTTTTCAGTCTCTAGGCTTGGTTCTTGTTCATGCTCACAGTCGCTGGATAGCTGATCCTTCTCCTCAAAACAGTACAGCAGAAAATTCTAAAGTCTCTTTAGGACTGGATGAAAATGTGTCCAAGAGAATTGAACCAAGTGTTTCCCTCTGGCAATTCTATCTCTCTAAGTAAGTTAGCTGAAATCTACTTTGTTGCTTATTAATCATAGCACTCCATGCTATTGTAATTTGAGGTTGTGCCTTTTATATTTCCTAATGATAACATTTTAATTTGCTTTCTTTTATTTAGAATGATCAGCATGGACATTGAACAGGTTATTACCCTAAGTTTAGCTCTCCTTCTGGCTGTCAAGTACATTTTTTTCGAACAAGCAGAGACAGAATCCACACTCTCATTAAAAAACCCTATCACATCTCCTGTAGTGACCCAAAAGAAAGTCCCAGACAATTGTTGTAGACGCGAACCTGTGCTGGTCACAAAGAACCAGAAATTTCATTCAGTGGAGGAAGAGACAGGGGTAAACCAAGAAAAAAAAGGTAATTTCTTATTCTTTTCACTCTCAATTCTTCCATTGCTGATTTGTTACAAAGTTGAGTCCATTTTAAAAATGATGTACAGTGTTGTAAGATTTCTTTTAATTTCTTGAACAGTGGAGGTTATAAAACCCTTAGTGGCTGAAACTGACACCTCAAACAGAGCTACGTTTGTGGTTGGTGACTCCGCCTCACTCAATACTTCATCAGAACTGGCAAAACAGGAACCTGAACTTGAACTTCCCAAGGAGCCTCGGCCTAATGATGAATGTATACAGATACTTGGGAATCCAGAGGTGAGGACCATAACATAAACTCAAACTTGGGATTTTTCTTTAAAAAGAAGCTTTTTAAAGGAAGGAAAAACTAGTATCTGGTGACTACTACTAAGTTCTAGGCACTGTGTTACATGGTTTACGGATGCCATCTTCTTTATTTATTCTCCACAACCTTGACAGAATTAATCTCCATTTTTCAGATGAGAAAGCTAAGGTTCCAAGGAGTTTCATTTGTCAAAGTAATACATCTAGGAAATAGTAAAGCTGAGAGCAGGGTCCAAGATTTTCTGATTCCAGAGTCAAAACTCTTCTGGTTTATTACTGATTATCACAGAGATGAGCAACTACTGCATTCTCCTATGTGTATTGAGGCCTAAAAAGGATTTGACACAGATGAACTTAAAAGATAGAAAAGAGGGGCCAGGAGCGATGGCACTCCTGTAATCCTAGCACTCTGGGAGGCTGAGGCGGGAGGATCGCTTGAGGCCAGGAGTTTGAGACCAGCCTGAGCAAGAGGAAGACCGTGGCTCTACAAAAAATAGAAAAATTAGCTGGGTGTGGTGGTATGTGCCTGTAGTCCCAGCTACTCAGGAGGCTGAGCCAGGAGCATCGCTTGAGCTTAGGAGGTCATAAGAATATTTGAAGTTTGGAACTTCTAACTTTAAAGATAAAAGTAGTCTATTGATATGTTATCAATAGAATTTATCTGCACTCAACATGAAAATTATTTTGGTTCACTAAAATGCTATATGTTTCATCTGTATTCTTTAATCATACATTTTGATTATTTATTTTCCAAGTTTTTAATTTTTAATTTTTTTTTTTTGAGGCAGGATCTCCCTCTGTCACCCAGGCTGCAGTGCAGTGGTGCGATCATAGCTCACTGCAGCCTCGAACTCCTGGGCTCCAGGAGTGTGTATACTCATGCATAAAAAAAAAATCTCTGGAAGGATACACAGTAAAGTAATACAGTGGTTACCTGTTTACCTATTTGAGTATAGGTAGCAAAGAACTGGGCAGATGGTAGATAGGGTTAGGAGGAAGACTTTTTTTTTTTTTTTTTTTTTTTCTGAGACAGAGTCTCACTTTGTTGCCCGGGCTACAGTGAGTGCCGTGGCATCAGCCTAGCTCACAGCAACCTCAAACTCCTGGGCTTAAGCGATCCTACTGCCTCAGCCTCCCGAGTAGCTGGGACTACAGGCATGCGCCACCATGCCCGGCTAATTTTTTCTATATATATTTTAGTTGGCCAGATAGTTTCTTTCTATTTTTTAGTAGAGATGGGGGTCTCGCTCTTGCCCAGGCTGGTCTCAAACTCCTGAGCTTAGAAGATCCACCCGCCTCGGCCTCCCAGAGTGCTAGGATTACAGGCATGAGCCACCGCGCCCAGCCAGAGGAAGACTTTTTATAGAAAGACTTAACCTGTTTATATTCTTTAGTTTTTTAACCATGTGAATACATTACTTGTCTAAAAAATTTAAAAGTTTATAAAAATTTACTAGAGTTCAAATAGTAGCTGTTACATCTAACACACACTGTGACACCTTATAGAATCCCATTTATTTTTCTTTTTACTGTGTATTAATGCAAGTCTGTCTTTGTATTATAAAATCTACAGTGAATAGGGTATTTGTATTATTTTTACTTGGCATTTTTTATATTAAATGAATTATTGATTTTGCAGGGGTATATTTGTATTAAAAATATAGTGATTTTATAAAAAAGATTTATATTATTTTAATTTAGTATTGTTTGTATTAAATGGTTTATTTCTTATAAATAATATGACGTGTGGCCCTTCAAGTCTTCTGCCATCTCCCTTTCTGACCTCCCTTTCATTTCTTTTTCATTTCTTTAGAAAGGTGCAAAATTTCTTAGTGATGCCGAGATCATCCAGTTAATCAATGCTAAGCATATCCCAGCTTACAAATTGGAAACCCTGATGGAAACCCATGAACGTGGTGTATCTATTCGCCGACAGTTACTTTCCAAAAAGCTTTCAGAACCTTCTTCTCTCCAGTACCTACCTTACAGGGATTATAATTACTCCCTGGTATGTTATTTTCTTGATTAGATAGCTATGCTTTGTAGCTTTTTAGTCTTTTTTTTTTGTCCTGGCTAATTTTTTATATAAAATGTATTCTCTTTTAAATCATTTTACTGTAATTTTATATTCTGCTTATGATGTAGGTAATAGAAATTCAAATATTTTTCTTGTATTTTTAAAGACAATAGCATATTAAAAATTTTGTTGAGAAATATACATACTAAAGGATTAAGTTTGTAGATAGTTCTAAATGACAAGAGCTGAGATGAGTTGCTGTGTGTTTACAATATAGATTTTCACTTGGTGTCCGACTTTACATTTTAGGTGATGGGAGCTTGTTGTGAGAATGTTATCGGATATATGCCCATCCCTGTTGGAGTGGCAGGACCTCTGTGCTTGGATGGAAAAGAATTTCAGGTTCCAATGGCAACAACAGAAGGTTGTCTTGTGGCCAGCACTAACAGAGGCTGCAGAGCAATTGGTGTAAGTTGGCATTTATTTATTTGCCTGTTTCAAAATACACCCTAGGCAAGGCAATAAGAAGAGATTTGGGAATAATCAAAGATACCATCTGGGTCAAGCAGAAGTGTTTTCAGGGTTAACATGTGTTTCTGTAACATATTCTGCATAGCTTGGTGGAGGTGCCAGCAGCCGAGTCCTTGCCGATGGTATGACTCGTGGCCCAGTAGTGCGTTTTCCTCGGGCTTGTGACTCTGCAGAAGTGAAGGCCTGGCTTGAAACACCTGAAGGGTTCACACTGATAAAGGAGGCATTTGACAGCACCAGTAGGTGAGTAGTTTTGTATGTATGTTTATATTTATTTCAGAAGCAGTACCATTTTCTAGGCTTGCTAAATTTAATTGTTAACATATTATCTGCTTAAGATAACATGGCAGGCCATGCGTGGTGGCTCACGCCTGTAATCCTAGCACTCTGGGAGGCCGAGGCGGGCGGATTGTTTGAGCTCAGGAGACCAGCCTGAGCAAGAGCAACAGCGAGACCCCGTCTCTACTAAAAAAATAGAAAAAATTAGCCGGGCATGGTGGCACATGCCTGTAGTCCCAGCTACTCGGAAGGCTGAGGCAGGAGGATTGCTTCAGCCCAGGAGTTTGAGGTTGCTGTGAGCAAGGCTGACGCCATGGCACTCTAGCCCGGGCAACATAGTGAGACTCTGTCTCAAAAAAAAATAAAAAAGATAACATGGCAATCTGCCTCCTTAGCGCAGTAGGCAGCGCGTCAGTCTCATAATCTGAAGATAACATGGCAAAATATCAACTTTAAATCTGTTCATTCAAAATGAGTAATATAAATGCTTGCTTGAGGGGGAAAATAAATATTGATTCAAATGAATACCTCCATAGAGGTAAATTAGTAAAAAATGGTGTGACCTACCTAATAAATTTGATTAGACTGTTACTTTGCCCTGGGGGAGAGTTGTCTTAGAAAAGAAGATTTTCTAGTCAGGATAGAGGTGTTAGCATAGTAGATTTACTTTGAATGCAGAAAGTTAAATTTACAAAGAATCATAATTAATACAAATGATAACACCAATAGAATTCAAGGTATTATGTTTGTTTTTATGTGAACTTTTTAAGTTTATTGAGAAATAATTGCCCACAGCCCCTTCCTCTTACAGAATCTAAGAATGAAACAGAGTTGAAATAATATCCCTAATACATTGTTATTTTAAAAAAGAAAATGAGTAATCTCTATGAGCTTTCTCTTATGCATGAAATTACATTTTAAGATAACTTCAGTCTGCTTAAAAAGAATAAAATAAAATCTTTGCATCTTTTGTTTACAGATTTGCACGTCTACAGAAACTTCATATGAGTATAGCTGGACGCAACCTTTATATCCGTTTCCAGTCCAGGTCTGGGGATGCAATGGGGATGAACATGATTTCAAAGGTGAGTGGGCGTAGCCTGTATCTGAAGGGGTAGACACAGACTTGTAAGAATGGTTGTCCCAGGAGAGAGGAACTGGGTGGCAGGGAGGCAGGGTGGGTAGCAGACTTGCTATTTAAGCCACTGTTTTTAGCTATGTACCCTTTACGTATGTTATACACTCAGAGTTAATTGATTAAAAAATATTTTTATTGAAAGGTACATATTGATTGATGTAACTCATGTTATATACATCAGGCACTTGTTGATTGGTATTGTTTATATTTGACATATTTAATTTAGATTTGGCATTATACATATTCTGGCTTTACTTAGAAGGGCTAGAAGGAATCTTGAAGTTAACACTTCAAAACTTTGCCCAGTAAATTTTGAAGCTGACCTTTTCCAGAAACCTCAAGATGTGTCTTTAAGAAGCCAAATATAGTTCATGTGTATAGTCTACTTATTTTAATTATTTCCTAAGAAGTTTATGTATGGCTTACATTTTATTCTGCTATTTACCACAAACAAATGTAAAATGTTAAAGTCAACAAGTCAGGCTGCAGAGTTTATTTTGTGGTTTATTTTTTGTGTTTGTAAGGACGATCTGGGAAGAAAGAGGTTAATGAGTAATGTACAGATGGTCCCTGACTTACAATTTTCTTACTTTATCATGGGCTTGTCAGGGTATTAAGTGCATTTTTGTCAGTGTGGTTGTGTGCACCTGTAGTCCCAGCTACTTGGGAGGCTGAGGTAGGAGGATCACTTGGGCCTAGGAATTCTAGTGAGCCTAAGCAATATAGTGAGACCCTGACTCTAATAAAATAAATATTAATAAATAAATGCATTTTTGACCTATGATATTTTTGACTTATGACAAGGTTACTGCTTAATGAACCTATTATACCTCAAGGAACAGCTCTATAAGCATTAAAAATTGCCAATAAACAGTAAGGTGGTTCCTCAACAACTTAAAAAATAGAGTTACCATATATTCCAGCAATTTGACTTCTGGGTATATACCCAAAAGAATTGAAAGCAGGGTCTCAAAGAGATATTTGTACCCTCATGTTCACAGCAGCATTTTTCATAATAGCCAAGAGGTGGAAGCAACCTTAAGTGTCCATCAACGGAGGAGTGGACAACAAATAAGATGTGTGTGTGTGTGTGTGTGTGTGTGTATAATGGAATGTTATTCAGCTTTAAAAAGGAAGGAAATTCGGACACATGGTACAACATGGATGAACCTTGAGGACATTATGCTAAGTGAAATAAACCAGTCACAAAATGACAAATACTATATGATTCTACTTGCATGAGGTACTTAGAGTAGTCAAATTCATAAAGACAGAAAGGAGAATGGTGGATATCAGGGGTTGAGGGGAATGGGGAATGGGAAGTCATTAATTTAATGAGTATAGAGTTTTAGTTTTGTTAGATGAGAAGAGTTCTGGAGATTAACTGCTTAGCAATGTGAATGCACTTACCGCTGTACACATAAGAATGGTTAAGATGGTAAATTTTGTTATGTGTATTTTACCACAGTTAAAGCAATTTTTTAATTGACAATAAATATGTTTTGGGTTATTGAGGTGTGAGTCATTAATTGAATTAATTTCATTTAATTGGAAGTCATTGGAAGGCTTATTTATATTTTATGTAATGTAAAGCCAATGACTTTCCACTAACAAGATTAATGACCTACTTCTCTTTGTGGACTTCGTAACTTGGGCTTTTAGGTAACAATTTAATAACTAGAAGAGAGAATTTATTACATGTTGATTGTGGGTTGAGTTAGTTACTCCCCAGTGACATATGAATATAAGTATTTCTTATATTCTTGTTGAGTATTTTTAACATTCTCTCTTTTTGATTCTTATTTTTATAGTCTACATCCTGTTCAATAATGATCACAAAGAACTTGGTTTTCATGCCTAGAAAGAAACGCATTAGGAATGTATACCTGACTAAGAAATTAGTCATTGTGAGGGTTAATAAAACAGCTGTTACTTTTGGGCTCAGTTTCTTTCAAGATAGTTATTGCACTTAGAAATATCTAGTAGATACAAATAAACCCCTCTGATCTATAAGGATGAATACTTCGTGCATTTTAATGTGTGTGTTTTTTTCTTTTTTGGCGGTTGTTTTAATAGGGTACAGAGAAAGCGCTTTCAAAACTTCATGAGTATTTTCCCGAAATGCAGATTCTAGCCGTTAGTGGTAACTATTGTACTGACAAGAAACCTGCTGCTATAAACTGGATCGAAGGAAGAGGAAAGTCTGTTGTTTGTGAAGCTGTCATTCCAGCCAAGGTTGTCAGAGAAGTGAGTGATCTGAGAAGTATTTTATCTTTTTTATTTTGTAATTCTAATTGAATTTTGAAAAATGGGGAAAGCAGTATTAATGTTCTAAATAAAGTCAAATATGAGGGGTTATGTTTTCCATTAAAGATGACTGTTATTGTACCTTGCCTGTCTGTGTGGCGTTCACAAGAACAAACTTTACTGATAGTCTTTTTATTGAGGACAGGGCTTAAATGGAACCACATCTAAACTCCCTTGTTTTCTGGAGTTACAGAATGATAGATCTGAGTAACATTCCCCTGAATCTTCTGGAGGAAGAGGTAAAATATACACAACTCTGTTTTCCAGGTATTAAAGACTACTACAGAAGCTATGATTGAGGTAAACATTAATAAGAATCTGGTGGGCTCTGCCATGGCCGGGAGCATCGGAGGCTACAATGCGCATGCGGCGAACATTGTCACTGCTATCTACATTGCCTGTGGACAGGTGAGCACTCCAGCCTCCACTTCTTTTATGTTGTTTTAAGTGAAGGAAGTATAGTATATATTTTTTCTTTTCTTTTTTTTTTTTTTTAGGATGCAGCACAGAATGTTGGTAGTTCAAACTGTATTACTTTAATGGAAGCAAGCGGTCCCACAAATGAAGATTTGTATATCAGTTGCACCATGCCATCTATAGAAATAGGAACTGTGGGTGGTGGGACCAACCTACTACCTCAGCAGGCCTGTTTGCAGGTATGACGCATCCAGCATGGAGTCCAGTGACCTTGAGCCTAGTTCTGACTCCGTGGGATTCTCTCTCTACCTGACACCACATATCCTTCACCTCTGTATTTGAGCTGGTCTCTTTGCTCTTTTGTTTTCCATCAGCCTAGTCCAGTGTGTCCAGATAAGCATGTTCAGGCATTATGCTTAATACATTAAGAAAGTGGATTAAGAGAGCAAATGAATGTTCATCTACTCTGAGTAAAGACACCGCCGGTCAGGCTGTGCTTGTTATGTTAGCTATGGTGTATGCCCTGTCAGTGCTGGCTGTCAACTCTTGGAAATTTTAGTACTTCCAATGGAGTCTACTACTAGTCTGATGCCATTGTAGTTGCTCTGATTTTAGTTGATTTAGTAATAAATTATTGCTTGTGACTTTAAGGGTGAGTCTTGCTGTGTCTCTCTCTGGCTTCAGATGCTGGGAGTTCAAGGAGCATGCAAAGATAATCCTGGGGAAAATGCCCGGCAGCTTGCCCGAATTGTGTGTGGCACAGTAATGGCTGGAGAGTTGTCACTGATGGCAGCACTGGCAGCAGGACATCTAGTCAAAAGTCACATGATTCACAACAGGTATGATTTAAAGATATATTTAACATTTTCCCTATACTTGAAAAAAATATACAATATAAAAACTTATTCAGATACAGTCATCCCAGATTAAAATTCTATATTCCTGATATTTTGTATATTGCTATTTTGTCTTTTTCTGCCATAGGTCAAAGATAAATTTACAAGACCTCCAAGGAACTTGCGCCAAGAAAACGGTTTGAATAGCTTGACAGTTCTGAACTGAAACATGGGCATTGGGTTCTAAAGGACTAACATAAATTCCACGAATTAAAAAGCTCAATGCAGTGTGTTGTTGAGGATGAATAGATGTGATCAGTGTGATGACTGCTTGGTTTGGGGCTCTTTCAGAGAGTTTTGAGGTTTTTCCATTTAGATTCCTCAGATCTGAAAATGGTTTAGTACTTTATGTGTGATGCTCTTTGGGAAGATTTCAACATGGATGGTAATCTACAGCTCGCTTCTGAAAGCAAATACAAGCTGGAAAAAGTATTTTCTTTTGATGAAGTTCATGGTGATCAGTATGAGACAGTACTCCCCCATCCCCTGCCATTTGAACGTAGATTTTTAAATTATACTGTAGCTGCCAAAACCCTGATTTTATAGTTAATTTATTAAGTCTGGGTTGTAGAACTTTAAGAAATAAGAGCTAGGCCTATTTTTTGTAAATTAATACTTCATTTGGTGCTGGTCTATTTCGATTTTGGGGGGTAACCAACATTATTCTTCAGAAGGGGACCTGCTTTCTTCAAGGGAGGAATTATTCCCAAACTATAGAATAATGTGCTAAGACGTGCTAAGTAGCTTTCTATGAAGAAAGCAAATCATGACCAGTCACGGTTGCTCAGGCCTATAATCCTAGCACTTTAGGAGGCCAAGGTGGGCAGGAGTTCGAGACCAGTCTGAGCAAGAATGAGACCCTGTCTCTACAGAAAAATAGAAAAATTAGCTGGGCATGGTGACACTCGCCTGTAGTCCCAGCTACTCGGGAGACTGAGGCAGAAGGATCACTTGAGCCCAGGAGTTGAGGTTGCAGTGAGCTATGATCGTGCTACTGCCCTCTAGCCCCTGTCTCAAAAGCAAATCACTGCATTTGTCTCTGCAAGGTGTTTGTTCAGAGAGGCCTCTTGTCTAAATAGAAATGTTTGTCTAGATTGTCTATGACATGTTTTTCAGCATTAGACTTTAAGAAACAGAGAGTTTTGTGCTTGTTACTAAAGATACCAGAGCTCTTAATGTTGCTTAGATGAGGGTGACTCTCAAATACAAGCAAGTCTGCAACCTCTCTTCAGAACTCAGTGTTGAAACACAGTTTGGAAAGAAAAACACCATTTCTCCAAGCCAACTTTAATTTCTTAAAAGACATTTTAATTTATTTAGCTGAAAAATTGAGATAGTTTTTTTGTAAACAACTGTATCAAATCTGTATATGTTGTAATAAAGCTTCTTATGCTAGGAGTTTATTGAAAGTGTTCGGGAAATAAAGAAAAATACTTGTATAGTGATAAAACACTCTAGCTTGGGCCAGAGAAGGCAGTGTTCTTTAATGTTGTCCAGGAAACCCCGGCTGGCTTGCCAAGCCTAATGAAAGGGAAAGTCAGCTTGCAGAGCCAATGAAGGAGCCACGTGAATGGCCCTGGAGCTGTGTGCCTTGTTCCTGTGGCCAGGAGGTTGGTGACTGAAGTATTCACACAGGGCTCTTTAATGGACCCATAAAAGCTCTTAGCTTCCTCAGGGGTCAGCACAGTTGTTGAATCTTAAATTTTTTTAATGTACAAGTTTTATATAAATAATAAAGAACTCCCTATTTTGTATTACATCTAATGCTTCAAGTGTCGGTCTTGGAAATCTGATGTCTCATGTAGAAGATGGACTCTGAAAAACATTCCAGTAAAGCTGTGGCAGCATGGAGAGCCTCTTAGTGATTGTGTCTGCAGTATTATTATAGAAGATGAACCTTTGCTGTTGTACGTAAAGCTTAAATTGCTTTTGTTGTAACTCTTCAGCCAGTGACTTTTTATTTATCTGAGCTTTCGTGGAAGTGGCAGTGAAAAATATGTTGAGTGTTCGTTTTGGTGACTGTAATGAATATCATCTTGCTAAATTAATGTTTTGTACAATCACTAAATTGTATACATTTTGTTATAGAGTACCTTTTTCTAGTTCCAGTAAATTATGGAAAGGAAGTTAATATTAATAAGTGTAAGCAGTAACCTTTTTTGTCTGGATTAACCCTAGGCCTGAGGCCCGAAATCTGGCTGGAGTGGTAATCTATAATTCGTGCCAGGAGTCACATGACCATTTATTCTCCATTATATTGTCCAGCTCTATGACACTGATGGCAGGCCAGTGTTGTATGTGCATTAAAATGATCTTTCTTGTATTTACAGGGTTTGATTAGTTCAGATTTATAATCTCAACCAGACTACTTTTGTATACGGAGTGGGGAGGCTAGTTAAGGGGAAGAAGGAGAAAAGATTGGGCAGCCAAAACCAAATGGCCATTGCAAATGTGCATTTAAACTGTGTGGGCTGAATTGGAGAGGGGAATTTGTACAGCTTAGTGTAGCTAAGGGTAGCCTCTTTAGAAGAGCTGACTTTCATTTATGTGAAATTATTGACTATATTTTTGCTGAGGTTAAAGGTGAAAAGGTATATACAAGCCTCTAAGAACCAAGGCCCAGATAGAGAATCAGTTTGAAGTTTTCTCCTGAAGTGGGCTGCGATGGTCAGCCCCCTCCAGAACGGAGCAGGCAGACAAAAAACAGGGAATGATTTTCAAGCTTGCTTTCTGCTTGGGTAATTTGCTGAGCAGTAAGATGCATGTGACAGGACAGGATGTTTACTCATCTTAGGAGAAGATAAGAGGATTAAATCCAAAGGGAGCGTCTCACATTGAAGGGTCTGAGCTCAGACAGGAGGACCCCAGGACAGCAAAACACATCAAATATGAATCTCCTGTGTACACGAGGGGGAGTTAGAGCATTAAATTCATTGTGAAGATTTTTTTTCAAGACGAGCATTTCTCAAACTATGCTCCTGTGCTGGACAAGGCTAAAATTTATTAATAATAAACTTTGCCCAGTTAGCAAAAGTAATGGGTAACCTCTACGCTGGAAGCCAAGAGAAGATGGCAAGTGATTTAGTTTAACAATTATGTGTTTAACATTTAACAGATTTCATTTTTTCAATGTGGTGTACTTGGAACATGCCCCCTTGTCCCCATCTCCCCCTTTTTTCCTTCCTGAGCAAGTTTGACAGCTGCTGAGGGAGGTATGGGCACTCCTGTATTGGGAGGGTTTTTCTAACCGCTGCTCCCTAAGGCCAATAGAAGAAAGACTTGCACTAACAGCTGGAGTTAGGAGGCAGAATGCAAAAGTGTGCTCTAGTAGCTTGAGTGTGCACCACATTCACTTGGAGGATCCATTAAAACACAGATTGCCGGGCATTAAAACACAGATTGCTAGGTGCACCCCCAGGCTTTCTGATTCCCTTGGTCTGGGGTGGGGCCAGAACTTTGGCGGGTCGAACAACTTCACAGGTGGTGCTGCTGCTGCTGTAATAGGTTGGGATTTCAGCATAAGGTGCCTGATGGGGCTGTGAGTGAAGGGTATTAGAAAATTGTGTTTATTCAAAAGCACAAAGTTGGAAAACACCCATGGAGAGACCAAGTGCTGGTTAATAAAGACCTGATTAGAGTTAACCCAAGAGAGATGTAATAACTACATAGAAAATGTTTTTTGGATTTGGTGCTCCTCCCCCACTCCCACAATCCCAGAACAACACTGAATGTCTACATGTAAAATGCCCCAGAAAAAGAGACACTTTCAGCCACTTATTCCACTCACCCTCCTCGTTCCCTGCACCCTCTCCCAAAGGGCCAAATAAGACTAGAAAAAAAATTGAGCTACTTGCTGTCTACTCCCCAGCCTCCCCCCACCTGCCCTGTGAAATTTGACTCCTTTCTATTTTAACTTCCCGGGATAGTGGCATTGGAGCACAATTACTCCAGGGTAGAAGCCCATTGAACAGAGCATTCCAGTTGGTTAATTCTGGAGCCAGTTGGCAGGGAGCCTAAAACGGGGAGGGCCTGTGCCAGCTGCTAACTAAGCATGCAGGCAGACAAGCATCAGGAAGTGATCCAAAATAGAAGGGCTGTAGTCATCTAGCCTGCTTGATTATGGAACTCCTTTGCATTCGTGTCACTTGCAAATTTGAAATGGTAAATGGCTTGGATGGGGCGGAAGTGAGGGATGGTTGTGGGAGCAATTCTGTGTCAGTCTCCAGTCTAAAATCGGCTGGGATTGTATGTAGAAGCGTCGGACACAACAAGCAAATCCAGAGTATTGTTAGCCCTTCATGATGTGTGATGGAAGAACCTCACTCCTGAGTTCTTTTGCAGCTCTGAAGCTCACAATGGACATCACAGAGGAACCTCTGCCTTCCTGCCTACTTCACGGTCTAACTGGGCTGTATCCTCAAAGGGTTTTTATAGTGAAACCAAGTTTTGATGTATTTCCTGCCTCTGTCTCTTCTAATCTAGGACAAACCTGTGAGAGCACTTGTTCTGAAACCTTCATCAGTCTTTAATAGCAAAATATGCTCAGATCTGTACGGAACATCTCACCTACCTCAGGCCATGGCTCCTTCAGCAGATCTGGATGCTCTTACCTGTACTGCACAACCATTGTTAAGTAAATGAAGCTTAATTGACTTGCTGGTATAGCCTGGACAATTGCAATTTTAGGTGGAAAGCTACTGGGGGGGGAAAATCCATGTTGAACTTGCCCAGGACAGCGCCTACCTATGGCGGTAGAATTCAAACCTTGAACACCTCATCAGAAAAAAGTTTAGGACACACCCATCCAATAAATGTATTTTTAATTATGTGCATTATCAAACAAAAATATAAATGATAAACATACATATAAATAAAAGTTGGAAGACCTGTTATTCTGTACTGCAGAGAAATTTTGCCCATATTTTTCTCCAGACTGAGGTCTATTGAAGGCAGGGACTGTCTAGTTATCTTAGAACAAGTACCTTAGAATTAAAGGTCCTCAATGTTGAGTGACTGACGTAATAAATGTAATTAGCACTTGTGCCGAAGAGAAAGTCATTCACAACAGAAGGAGGAGGGCAGTGTTGAGGGAGCTGGCAGTCTAGAGACCTCCCTTCCAATCCCCGCTATGCTACTAGCTAGCTGTGAGACCTTAGGTTAGTCACTTCACATCTTGTCCTCAGTTTCCGTATTTGTAAAATGAGACAGCTGGATCAGCTGGCTTCTAAGGCATTATCTAGCTCCACACATTCCATGAAATGCTATGTTTATTCTCTCCACACAGAAACCAAATCACTTGTCATCCAAAGACGGAAACGAGGTATTTTTCCAGTGGTTGTGATACGGGTCTCATGTATATATCCCGTTTAGGGAATGGCCTGCTGCCTTCCACAGAGCACTGCAGGTATTCACAGCAGAGGCTGCTCAGCAGTCTCTTTCCTCTTCATCATCTCAGCAGCTGCACAGCGAACTATACTTAACCCTTTGCAGCCCAGAGCCCTGTGGGCTGCCCAGCATTTACTTCCCGTTGATTTCATGCTCATCTGCCACCATCTGTGGCTGGGAGATTTGGTATCTCTTTATAAAGCTTAAGTCCTAGGGGAAAAGAAGATAATTGTGTTCCTGTTCCTGGATCTCATCCTTTTGTACTTAACAAATTCTCGGACAGTTCTACCCTCTCCTCCATTTATCCCTTCTGTTTTCAAATATGCACCTTCTCATTGAAATTAAAAGCCCTTCTGCTCCTCCAGCTCCATTTGCTCCTTTTCACACTCTATCTATTTTTTTCCCACTACTTTTTTGCCACCTCAAACATACATTCTATTGAAACTGCTCTCTGACTTTGGTGGGGCTCTGTTTTGTGAAGCTTACTAGCTTGTAGTTGAGCTGATGAGCTGGAGTCTAGTATAGCCGCCAGACTAATATTACAAGAAGCAATGTCATAGTAGGTATATAGTCCAAGGACATACAAAGGGAAAGCACGGACAATAGAACTGAAGAGGAGTTGAGAGGGTTGGTATAATTAAGGTCAGATGTTGGGACCCTGAAGTAGGTCTTGGATGTTGACTGAGGGGAGGCGAGCACGCATTTCCTTAGAAGGTAAGCACGGATTGCTGAGTGATAGGGAGTAAGTCCACCCGGCTGTGATGATTTATCTATGGGGGGGGTCCATGGAGAGTCAGGGTGGTAAGATAGATGGGGTAAAGCCAAACTATTAAGAGATGCCTTGGATCACAGACTGAAGTCAAGGAGTGTGGACTCACTTGTGGAGATAAGGGCATTATTAAAACATTTAGCAAGAGGAATGATGTATAAAAGGATAGTTTGATAGATGCAGGAGGAACTGAACATAAGGAGAAAGTAAAGGCAAAGAAATCAGGGAAGTATCTTCTCTAACACTGATTATGCAGCTCTGAACTCTTCCTAATTTAGTTTGCAAATATGCGATGACTGTTGGACAGATCCAGCTTGAGGCACTATCATTTCCACTTCTCAAGTTTTAAAAAGCTGTCATTATCTCCCCAGTCCATTTCAGACATTGGCATGGGAATTATTTTCTACAAGTAAAGATAACATAAATAGTTGACTTATTCCATATCCAAACAAACCAAGCACCACGTCCCACGGATGTTTCTCAGATATAGATAAAAACAATGCTCAAAAAAGCCCTGCAGTGTCTCCCATTGCTGGTAGAATGAAGATCAAACTTCTTTAGGTAGACTTCAAGGTTTGCCAACAACTGCCTGTGCCTCTCCCTCCAGTCTTCTCCCTTATTGGACATGTCCCGGAGGTAGGTGAACCCCAGACAAGCCAAGCAACTTAATAGTTCTGCTCAAAGCCACCAAATGTTTGCATCTTCTGTCATTACTCTTGTGTTGGGCTTATCTTCATATCTGTAGCATTCAAATAACAGTACCTAGCACATATTTGTAGGTGCCTTAGTAATTCCTTCCATTTGCATAGTGCTTTAAAGTTTTCAAAGGATTTTTAAATACATTATTCTCACTCCTTCCCATTGTGTTGAATACATGGCACCCAGGAACATGGAAATTCACTTAGAAGTAACAAAAAAATCTACTGGATGCTAGGAATGAAGTCAGTTACAGATCATAAATTAAATTGTAGTTTTAAGTTAAAGTGAAAAATTATTAATTTGGTGCTATCAACCTGCACAGAGGTTAAAGCACAGTGACAGCCCACGTCCTATTAATACCTACTTTTTCAGAACACAACTGAGAATCAAGACTTTTGTACCTCTCCAATGTTGCCAAGTCTACAATGGACCTTATTCAAATGCTTCTGATCTCAAAGCCAATTTCCTCTATTTTGGATACATTTTTAAAAAGTTTGGTCGGGGAGGGGGGGTGCAAAAAAAAATAAAAAATAAAAAGCTTGGTCATGATGAAAACAATAAGGACAGATGGTCTATTTATTGCTGTATCTCCAATCCTAGCACACTGCATGGTAATAGATATGTGCTGTGTGCCAGGGAATTGCTATCTATTCAAGTTGCTAAAATGGCTTGATGTTGACCACACCTTGATTTAACTGCTGCATACGGATTCCCGAGGCTGGACCCAGGACCATTTAAGCCTCCTAATTCTCAGGAACAGTAATAGAAAAGAACCACAGTAAACTGACTTGGGGTGAATCCAAAGCTTGCTTTGTTCACTACTCAGTGGTCATTCTGTGGCAGGCAGCTCATAAAACAGTGATAGTTATACTGGAGTTCATCCTTGGGTTGAAAATGAGATAAAATACCCTCTTTGGGCTTGTTTGTAGTGGTTTTCTAATGACACAATTTCCTGTTTCATCCCTCTAAGCTGGGGGACAGGAAGGCAGTTAAAGCACCAGATGGTGGTCAAATTTCCCCTTTATTGACCACCTTCCTGTATCTGGTGGGATTTTATAAGACATATAGTTACAGATGGTCTTCAATTTATGATGGGGTTACACACCCGTAAGCCCATTCATTATAACCTGAAAAATCTTAAGTCAAAAATGCCCTTTTGACTTAGAATATTTTCAACTTATGATGGGTGTATTTGGACACAGCCCCATTTTAAGTCCAGGGGTATACTGGATACACACTGCTTTCACACCACCATAAAGTTGAAAAATCCCATGTGGAACCATTGCAAGTCAGGGACTGTCTATATGTGGGATTTTGTGAACCTGATATTGAAGTGTGGGGTTAAGATCCATACCCCAGAAGTGCTAGTTTTCAAGCACATCAGCTCTTCCTAGTCTGTCAAACACTTTCTAGATATTAAAGACACAGGCATGAAAAAGTAGCAGAGTTTAGCTGGGTGTGGTGGCTCACGCCTATAATCCTAGCACTCTGGGAGGCCGAGGCAGGAGGATTGCTTGAGGTTAGGAGTTCGAGACCAGCCTGAGTGAGACCCCTCATCTCCACTAAAAATAGAAAAAATTAGCCAGATGTGCTGGCACATGCCTGTAGTCCCAGCTACTCGGGACACTAAGGCAGGAGGATTGCTTGAGCTCAGAAGTTTGAAGTTGCTGTGAGCTAGGCTGATGCCACGGCACTCTAGCCCAGGAAACAGAGTCAGACACTGTCTCAAAAAAAAAAAAAAAAAAAAAAAAAAAAAAAAAAAAAATTGCAGCGTTTAATGGGAAAAAAACAAACTTGGGAATCAATCAGAAGGTGTGACCTGTTTCCTCATTTGTAAAAAAGGGCGGTACCACCAACCACACTACCAATCACCTCATAGGTTTGTTGAGTGGGCAAAGGTAAAAAGCAGGGATACTGCCTGGTACAGACACAATGGAATATCCTCATATAGCACCGTAAGAATTATAAAGCCTGGGTAGTAAGAAAATCCCTGGTTGGGCATCTTATAATAGCTTTAGAAATCCTTTTCTTTTTCTTTTCTCAATTTAATTGCATCCCAGCTTCAGAGATCTTTGAGATGTGTTCTGCTACTAACCTCACAGAAAACAGAATGAAGAGGACAAAGAAAGTAGCCTCACTTTATATTTGTGTAAGGCTATTCAAAGTATACAGATGTGGAAGGTTTACAGAAAATTTATTTTAATAGGTAGACAATGCAAATAATAATGAGCCCTATTGTAACCAAATTAAAACATGGCAAGAAAGCCTGGAAGATGCTATAAAAGCAACCCAATTTGAAATTGCTTGGTTAGACCTATATCTTATTTGCAGGTTATATTCCAAAATCAAGCCTAAAACAAAAACTGCATATAGTTAAAACTGCTCTTGAAAAGGCCTCTAAGAGGACCACATACTATTTCTGTCAATAAATCTAACATAATAGTCTGATTTTCCTTCTAGCATCCTACCAGACTATGCAGTTGGCTTGTGTTTACAGGTCACATTGTTTGAATTTTACGTATTAATGCCTCTGAACACTAGGAAAAAATGTGTTCTGTGCCTTTCAATACAACCATGGAGGAACCCACTGATTGAATGAACTGCAAATCCACACTTACCGTATCATGGTCATTCTAAGGCATAAATTCCCTGAGTGCAACAATGGAACTGATCATATTATTTAAATAAAATGAAGTTATTTAAATAGACAAATGAGATATTTATTTATGGATAGGTGCATGCAGTTGAATTACAAATTAAGTGTGGATGGTTCACTGGAACTGTGCTTCCATTTTAGAAATACCCAAGTGTATATGGCTTTACTCTCTAGCAATCTTTTATAACTTTTGGACATGATCAACAGTAAGAAATTCATTTGAAATTGTAACCCACTACACACATATGTATGTTATACATGTGACAAAAGATACACAAAATATTTCCCTTCATTACATGCCATGTACTTGATATATTCCATCCTGTTATATTTTGTTAATTGCAACTCATGGACAGTCTATGTCTTGATCCTTAACTGAGTTAGTCTGAAGAACACTGGAGTATTTCAAGCTTTTAACTACTCAGAGTAGGGCATTACCTCGAGGATAAGGAAAACAAATCAAGCAAGCGGATTTGTCCATAATATTTTAATACTTTTCCACTTTAAATACTGGTTTTAATTTTGTGATTGTAACATGGAAGATCCAACTTATTATTTTTAAAAAACATCATCAGGATCATAAAGCTATTATAGAATAGTTACACTCTACACACTCCCAAGGTACTTTAAAATGATTATGTTTTGAGTTTGTAGATGAACAATGACAATAATCCAAATACATCATCTGTACAACCTGGACTAAATACTGGTGAAAAGTGGTTAATTGGACAAATAACTGATAAGCTTGAAGATAACCGGCACAATTTCACAAAAGAACCAGCTCAGCCCAACCAAAAATTTCTTAATAACTGACACTGATGTTGTACAGGTGTACAAATTAGTTGATGAAACTGAACAAATGGGAAACCCATTCCTCCTTTTCTTTTTGTCTTACATCTTCCTCGCAGACCTCCCTCTCCTTGCTCTGGCTGACCAAGTGCTAAATGATTATCCTCTACCTCAAAACCAGGAGTCCTGAATTCTAACTGAAACACTGAGCTCTCTTGTCCTGTATGGTGGGCACTCAGGGACAAAACCCCACATCACCAATATTTTTCAAGTTTCTAATATAGCGCAGAACAGTAACTGAGTAGAAAAGACAGTAAAAGGGTACAAAAAATATTTTTGCCAGTCGAGGTGGCTCACGCCTGTAATCCTAGCACACTGGGAGGCCGAGGCGGGCAGATCTTGTGAGCTCAGGAGTTTGAGACCAGCCTAAGCAACAGTGAGACCCCGGCTCTACTAAAAAAAAATAGAAATAAATTAGCTGGACAACTGAAAATATATACAGAAAAAATTAGCCAGGCACGGTGGTGCATGCCTGTAGTCCCAGCTACTCGGGAGGCTGAGGCAGAAGGATTGCTTGAGCCCAGGAATTTGAAATTGCTGTGAGCTAGGCTGACACCACAGCACTATAGCCTAGGCAACAGAGCGAGATTCTGTCTCAAAAAAACCAAAACCAAAACAAAACAAAACAAAAAAACAACAACAAAAAAATGTTTTTGGCTTGGGGAAGAGAAGTAACTGTGGATGAGAAAAACATCATAAATATTCAGTATGTAGGCATTAACAGTATGAAAATAATTCTAGAGGGTCTGAATATTGTCTAATAGGCCAGTACCTCTGCAAATTCTGACCTCTTTTGAATTCTTTCCATATGCCCCAACTCATTTCTAAATCTGATTGGACATGATTAACTGTAGTGAAGTACCAGTGCAGTTATCTAAAGGTAAAATGTATCTTTTCTTTTCCTCTTTTTTTATACAAATATTTTTAGTGTAGTCATTTTATTTACAGAATACATTGCAAAAGTATGTCATCACATTTAGTCCAAATGCAACTAATGATAGTTAGATTTAGATACTGCTTTGTAAACTTTCCATACCTTTGTAAAATAAAGCTATCCAATTTAGTTATGAAAGAGTTAATTGTCTGTGTTCATGACAGTTACCAGAAATGGCAAACAGAGAAATATTTATGGTGGGCATACAGAATTTTTTGAAGATTCCCATCAGCGGCTATGGTGAATAAACCTTCCCTCCCTAACCCTCCCATTCACCCATCCCAACCCCTACCCCACAGCTGATTGTAAAATAAAATACACATTTGAGGTATAAACTTTTCTTTTTTAAACATCACAATATAAAATGTTAACTGGTGATGTAGTAAACCAATATGATAATTTGTCTTATTTGCCTTACTAGCATTACCACCATATAGGCACTTTTCCACATAGTCAAATTATGAACAGCATTTTTCTATAATAAGGCATATTCCATGCACATTTAGAGAAAGGTAAATTAAAAAATAGAAAAGATTTATGGAGCGTGAAATCTGCGTGCATGTAATGTAAGCATATGTTTTATAAGTATTTTTCTCTCTGTACAGAATAATAAATATCACTATAGCTGATGCAAGTAATTCACTTCCAGGATTGTGCATATTAAGTGATCAGACTAATCCCATCATTAAATTATCATCTTGCATTTATCATCAAGATTCCGTTACCATGTATGGCATATATACAAGACATGTTCTATATGACATGACTTTCTGCTTTACAAAATGGGTCTGATTTCTGTGTTTCTACAGAGATGAACAACTCAGCAAAGCATCTATTATACAAAATGCCTCTGATTCATATAAATACATTTGTGTATAAACACACTGAAGATTTTGAAGTGGGCAGTCATTTTGACTTCAATGAGTACTATTCCTTGCCTCCATTCCATGCTTCAATATTTTTCACAGAGGACTAAAACTGGAAAAGGCATTTTACATTTTAAGTTTTTATAGCAACTAACAAAAGCATTTCAGTTTGAATCATGTGGAATCCTTTACTGCTCTGGTAAAGTTTCTGATCAAGAGGCAAATAGAAGCATTGCTCACATTTTCTTTGTATACTTTGCAACATATCTTTTAAACTGACCCAAACTAGAAGAACTAACAAACATACCCGTTATTGAATACTAGAAATAGTAAATCAAATGTCAAACCCAAACAGTCTGACTTGCTTTAACAAGTAATACAGTATATTCTCTCAGAAATTTCAGGAAAACATGAGCTCATTTTATATCCCAACCACCTGACCAGAAAGTAATCTATACCCACTAGATTTGTATAGATGTTTCTGTTTGGAGGCAGGCAGAAACAATTTAGGAATTACCAAATTGTGTTTCTAATAAACTGAAAAAAATCTGTAGCACACAGTACACAACTAAAAAATATAATAGAAATATAAAGATATCTGGGGGGAAAAATAAAGCTTTTTACTCTTTCTCCATCAGAACCAAGGTTCTTCATGGGAGTAAGACTATAGAAAAGGCAAAATCACAGGTTATTGACAGCCCTCAGTTATTAAGAGACACTTATATGACAACATGAATCATTATAGAAATCAGCAGCAATGAATTTTATGATTATACAAAGCAAAAACGTCAAAAAATTCTGGACACATATTTGACTGTAGGCCTGAAAAAAGAACCTCATCCAGATTTTTGGTGCACAGAAAGCACGTGCCCCATGTGCGTCCAACTTTTGTGCTTTTCTTTTGTGCACAAAACCTGACATAACTGAGGCTCTCAGGCCGGACCAGAGTAAATTAAAAATTTTGAAAAAGTTTCTAAAAATTAAATCATCAATTCCTAGTTGTGATTCAAAGTTGATGTTTTTTTCTCTTCGAGGAGCAAGCAAATAAAAATATAGCCATATACATGTAATTTTACATGTATTTATATTATACACTGAGCGAGGAGATCTAGCAGGAGACAGCTAGTGTTAGATGTTCAGCTTTGCTGTTGCAATATTTCTTCATTTTTGTACACAAGGCCAAGGTCTTGGGCCACAGACAAGGCTATAGATCCTATGTTCCAGCTTAGAGCATTCAATTTTTTTTCTCCAACATGGAATGTCACACAGCCTTGCTTCAGTCACTGCAGGAAAGAAAATGACAAGTAAAAAATTTAGCAATGCATTATTAACACCTGCAAGACTATCAAAACAGAGTCCTTCTACCCTCCAAATTCATGGAAGGAGAATCTTTATTAAAATTTATCTTTTAAGGATTTTTACAAATTTGAAATTTATACTACAAGCAAGGAACACAAGCATAAGAAATCTTTTGAAAGTTAGAAAAAATTGAAAAGGGCAACATACTATAGGTAAGCAAAGAGGGAATCAATGAGAAGTCTCTAGATTTTTACCCCACAGACTGGCACTGCCTTTCTCTTAGCCTTCAATAAAATATGCCACACAATACCATGTATCAAGAATTTTAAAAATTGATTCAAGCTATGGGAGAGGTCTGCCTTATTTAACACATTAACTGCTATGTGAGTTGTATTTGATTCATGCTAGTTTTAAGCCCAGAGACTCGTGAAGCATATGTAACCCACATGTCTCTCCACCTTGGGAGCTGCAAGAACTATTTTTCAAGTTGCATATAACTCAGGTACAGAAAACAATAAAAAATAACAAGTTTTTCATTAAATTACAAAAGATCATTTTGTTTTTGAAGTTTTTTATTCCACTTTTGTAATACAACATGGTGGTCCCAAGGAAAAATTTTTTTTCTAATGTGGCAGTCAATGTGTTAAAAACAAAAAAAGTGAGGCTGGGTGCGGTGGCTCACGCCTGTAATCCTAGCACTCTGGGAGGCTGAGGTGGGAGGATCACTTGAGGTCAGGAGTTCGACACCAGTCTGAGCAGGAGCAAGGCCCATCTCTACTAAAAATAGAAAAAATTAGCTGGGCATGGTGGTGCTCGCCTATAGTCCCAGCTACACAGGCGGCTGAGGCAGGGGGATCACTGGAGCCCAGGAGTTTGACGTTGCTGTGATCTATGATGATGCCATGGCACTCTAGCCCAGGCAACAGAGTGAGACTGTCTCAAAAAAAAAAAAAACAAACAAAAAACAAAAAGAAAAAGAAAAAATGTGTAGGGGGAACATACTTGTACTTGCTTGTTCAGGCATTAACAAAAAAATCTCTGGAAAGATACACAAGAAACTAGTAACAGCATATTTAATAATATGCATCTAATATTGCACAGCAAATAATTATGTAATTTTTTTTAGTGGGCAAAAACCCGGATGAATAGGAAGACAGGTGGTAAATTTTGCTATATACCTTTTTCATACGTTTGATTTTTGAACCATGTTAATGTACCACTTATTTAAAAAAATTAAAGATTCTAGCTTCTTGCATAAAGATGTTTAGTATAGCATTGTTTGACAATAAAAATGGGAAACGAATCCAGACATTAACATGGGAGTGGTTAATAAATTCTGCAACATTCATATAATATATGTTAAAAGAATTAGATCATTTTACACATCTCATCTTTATATGGAAAGATAGGATACTTTTTTTTTTTTTTTTGAGACAGGTTCTTGCTCTGATGCCTGGGCTAAAGTACAGTGGCATCATCAGAGCTCAATGCAATCTCATACTCCTGGGCTCAAGTGATCCTCCTGTCTCAGCCTCCCGAGTAGCTGGACTACAGGCGAGCACCACCACGCCCAGATAACTTTTCTATTTTTTGTAGAGATGGGGTCTCACTCTTGCTCAGACTGGTCTTGAACTCCTGGCCTCAGGCAATCTTCCCACCTTGGCCTCCCAAAATGCTAGGATTATGGGCGTGAGTCACTACAGCTGGCACTGTTAAGTGAAAAAATGCAAGCTGCAAAACATTGGAATAAACACTTTTTTTTTTAAACACTCAAACGTATATGTCAGTACAACACAGAAAAGTCTGGAAAAATATACAACAAAAATAATAGTTTCTGGGGAAGAATACAGGGAATTTGCACTTCTGAAATTCTATAGTTCTATAATGTTGAAATTTCATTAAGTAAGCATCAGCAGAAAAAATTAAGTTTTAAAGGCTGTAAACTATCTTGAAACATCATGAAACATAGCAACTGCTCTCAACAACTAAATTTTAATATCTGTGGACTCATACTAGTCAAATAAAATTTAAAAAGGAATGATAATATAGACCTTACAGTACCTGTTAATACTAGAACAAAATAGGTTTTCCTGCAGTTTTTTCTTGGACGTAAGAAGTAAAACGTTTTAGAAATTTAGGATACTCTCGCTTTGCCACTGCCCTTAACACTGAAGCTGGTGCCCATCCTCCAGGGTTCACTGCAAGATAAAGGAAAATGAAAACTTACTAAGATATAATTCTCCAAATACATGTGAAGCATTTAATTTGTTCCCTTGCTTTTAAAAAATTCCTCATGTTGGACCAGTTAACATCTTTTAAAGTCTCGATCATTCATTCCTTAATACTAACCAACAGATATAAACAGATAGGAAATAAGAAATCACTTACTACCTTTCTAAAATGTTCTTGGTTCCCTAAATTATATGCAAATATTTAGTATAGCAACACCTTAGGTTATTTAACGCAGATTTGTTCATCAACCTCTACTACAATTAACTAGCAACTTTGCTTAGGTATAATTGTTTATATAAACATACTAGCAGTTATGGCCCTGTATAAAGGGGGTGTGAGAATTAGTAAGAGAGACTGCAAAGATGACTGCAGGTGCAAAATGGGTGTAGAAAGGAACCAAAGCAAGTGATGAAAAGGGCTATCCAGCAGCATGTCAAAGTGAAATAAATATGAAACTAGCAACTAATAAGGACTAGGGGAGCACTGATTCAGAAAACTAAATGTCTGACAACGAGAAAAAGAACTGTTAATTTCCTTTCCCATTGTTGCTTATATTCCTAATGATAAATACATCCTATTATGCAAATATTTAACAAAACGGTTCTTAAAACCAAGAATATATGATAGTGATCTAGAGATGAAGTTTTAAAATTTACCTATCCAGCTTCAGTTTCAGAAATTCTCATACAGTATTTCTAGGGCAAATTTCAGGCATGTATTTTCAAAGTTTCTCAGATAATTTTGATATATGTATCTCCACATTAAAAATTAGAAACTAAAGGATAACAACTAAAAAGGCATTTGTCCAAACTGTCAGTTATCATACAGATCATGATCAAGAACATCCACATTAAGTAGCAAAAAAAAAAAGAAAAAATACATACCATTAGCTACGTATGTAATCTTGCATAGAATGTTGTCCCTGCTAATCTCTTGGTTTCCCTCTGGTGGGCTTACCAAGGTTTGACATATCATAGCAACATTTATTTTGGCACGGACACATCGATTGTTTAGCTGCCAAAACAAAAAATAAAAAAGCACCAGTATAGTAGATACTCAGTATTTTGTAATCTGTATTGGTCTAATACTACATTAGGCTAACCAAAACCATAATTTATCAAAATCCCCAATGAAATCTTATAAGTACTATATAAATAATACATGCCAAGCTGATATGACATGAGGATTTTCCTTCCTCCTAAGTAGTAAATGGAACTAAACTGAGGTAGAAACTACAGAGGTTTGCCCAGCAGTTGGTAATGCTTAAGAGATTAACTGTGGGAAGTAGCCTACATATACTACCCATTTGGCTCTGTTTCACCAAACCTCTGAAAGAAAGGAAAACAGCCCTGGTGGGATGCTCATAGCCATGACTGTTGCCCTCAGACACACAAGGGCTGTATTGTTCCTAGTAGCTAACCCAACATAAAACAAAATCTAGGGAGCATTATCAAATCAAGTGTCTCTCTGGGTGTGGTGGGTTTTTATTGCCTTTGCCCTGTATTGTGTATTTAGCTTTATATTGTATAATTATACACATTTATACACTGTACTTACAGGAGCACTGTCATGATCCACAGAAAAATTACAAACTATCCAAGTTTCAGGGTCATTTTCAGTCAAGGCTGGTATCTTTCGAATAGCAGAAAGATATAATACATCTCGCTGAGAAGCAGGCCACACTCTCTGAGGAGAAGTAAAAATCTTTTAAAAATTTGAACTACTTTTTATTCAGATGTAACATGGAACAGAGAAACAAATTAAAAACCAATAAATGCCTTAGTTGAAGGTGAAATCTGTCAAATTTTAAATGAAAAGCATCCAAGAATATCTATCAAATGATTAATTATAAACATTGAGTTAATGGATTTGTAGAACATAATCAAAGGAATGTTTTTAATTGTAATTATATATATATACACACATATATACATCTTAATATAATTTGCCCTTTTAACCAGTTTTTAGTGTATCATTTAGTGGCATTAATTACATTCACAGTGTTGTGTAACCATCACCTATCTATTTCCGAAATCTATCATCACCGCAAACAGAAACTGTCCACCATTAAGCAACAACTCCCCATTCTCCCTGGTACTGTTATGTTTAGAGATTCAAAGACTTAAAAAGCAAAGATTTTAGGGGAAAAAAGACTGCTCCTTTGATATCATCATCATACTCAAAATAATTCCAAATCATTTAGATTGAATATTTCAATTTTAAGATATGCAAAGAAAAACATATACTGTGGGAATAACAGAAAGCCTAGGTTTCTGATAACTGGGAAAAATCATTTCTAAATGACAGAAAATTCAACTTTTATCCTGTTTAAGTTACTTTTATTTTGGGTATCTGGTATATGTAATTGAATAGTCCTTATGCAGTATCTTTCCTGATTAGAGTGTAATAAATAGCCAACAACTCAGTGTCAATACAATACAAATCACTTGCAAAGTGAAATAGTTCATCTATTAAAGATGCAAAATTCCATAAAACTGATGAAAATAGTGTTGGGCAAATGTATGTGAAGATAATAATACATGAAGATTTGGCACACTTAGAACTAATGAATGCAAATCCACAGGATGATAAGCTAGAAATTTGAAGAATAAGAATGATGTAAACATTAAGAGACAAGTAGGCCTCTTTAAGACCACATTATAAAAGAAGTCAAATTTATTGTATTATGTTTTCAATTTTGTTGAAAAAATTATTACAGAACAATCTGTTTATTGTATGAATTAGCAAATAATTATAACTGTAACTTAAATTTTGTCACATATAAGATATATTATTTTATATAATTTTTAGTTTTTCAATCCTAATACAACATACACAATCATTCCTCCCTCTACAATGTGGAATAGCTTCAGTGATTGTTTTCTATGACCAATTATCTTCAGATAATAAAGTTTTTTTTCTGGTTGTAAATTACTGTCATTTATCTTCATTCTAAATTATAGGGCAATTAATTGATATTTTGACATTTACTAAATTTTAGGTTTCCAATTAGACCTCAAAAATCTTTTTTTTCCCCCTGAGACAGAGCCTCTCTCTTGCCTGAGCTAGAGTGCAGTGGCATCATAGCTCACTTCAACCTCAAACTCCTGGGCTTAAGTGATCCTCCTGCCTCAGCCTCCCAAGTAGCTGGGACTACAGGTGTGCACCACCACGCCAGGCTGCTCAGACTGGTCTCAAACTCCTGAGTTCAAACAATCCTCTAGCCTCAGCCTCCCAGAGTGCTAGGATTACAGGCATGAGCCACTGCACCTGGCCTAGACTCAAAATCTGTATGAATCTCAGTCCTACACATTTCTTGAGCAGCTACCATGTAAAATGAAGCACAGTTCATAATTATTAGATATAAGATGTCTCAGATGACAAGACTGAGCTCAAGAAATACATACCAAATTTCAAATATTTTCAAATGTTCAACTGAAAAGATCATTTAAAAAAGAAAAATGAAGTACCCACTGAATTGAAAAAATGAAGTACTCACTGAATCTTTGTATTTCTTATAAAACATATAAGCTTGTTTTTGGTGGATCTCTCCAAAATTTTAATTCCTTTTATTATTCTATATATAATATATTATTTGGCAATTTTCAGAAGGGGAACAGAGCAGAATAAGGTAAGGGAAATATTAATTCCATAATTTCAAATATTAAGAATAGCAGAGGGGCTGGGTGCAGTGGCTCATGCCTGCAATCACGGCACTTTGGGAGGCTGAGGTGGAAGAATTGCTTGAGCCCATGTATTCAAGACCAGCCAGGGCAACCTGGTGAGACCCACTCTCTACAAAAAATTTTAAAAATTGTGTTGCATCCCTGTAGTCCCAGCTACTCAGGAAGCTGAGGCAGAAGGATCACTTGAGCCCAGGAGTTTGAGGTTATAGTGAACTACGATTGCACCACTGCACTCAGCCTGAATGACAGAGCAAGACCCTGTCTTAAGAAAAAGGAAAAGAAAAAAGAAAAGAATAGTGGAAGGAGAAATAATGTGAAAGGAACAAATTTAAATTACAATATTTCTGTGTGCTCTGATGTATGACCAACCTTAATAGTCATGCTCACCAACTTTTTTTTTTGCTTTCAGATAATTCTCTTAGATCACTTTCATATCTATTAGTCTTAGCATAGGCTAATACCATATTTTCCATTATCCTTATTGCTATTGTCCATAGGACAGGAGACTATGATTCACTTTCATATTTATCTCCTATTGAGATTAGATGCTAGGAAAGTATTTCAATGGATGTATATCAGAAGACTCTTTTCTAGACTTAAACTGTACATAAAGAAGGCTGAGTGTGACGGCACACGCCTGTAGTCTCTCAGCTGCTTGGGAGGCTAAGCCAGGAGGATCACTCGAGCTGAAGAGTTCTAGACCAGCCTGGACAACTCCGCGAGACCTCATCTCTTGGAAAAAAAAAAAAAAGTGCATGAAGAGAAACTAACTGTAGACCTTTATGAAGCGCTTTGTTTCCAGATTATATTTCTCAGATTCTTGCTTGCACACATTTCTGCTCTAAAGGAACTGATATACCTTTCAAATACATGACATTCATGAATTATTAATAAAGTCTCTGGATCTTTTGTGGCATTTAATTTCTTGCCAAATTTTACTTCAGAGAATTTATATGTCTTAGTTTGAACTACATTGGAGTCCTTTGGGGATGAATGAAAAGATATTTACCTTGTGCGTTTGATAAATGATGATTGCATTATCAGCTAATGTTTCCACCACATGAAAATTTTCAATAGTTGCTGAAATGAAGAGAATTATGTTAGTAGCCAAAAAGATATATTACCTTTCCCTAGAATGTGATCAATTCAGTCATGCTGAAAGTCTATTACAATGAACATTATGGCAAAATGAACAGGATCATGCCTTACCTAGGGTAAATCCAAATGGAAGGTAGTTAATAATTAGTGTTAGGGCTATAGATGGTGGCTGTGAGGTCTGATTCACCAGGAAGTCTCATTTTTTTTGGCCCAATATCTATCTTTCAAAGCAAGGAAGCAATTCTTTATAATTTTTTTATTTTTAATTATTATGGGTACATATAGTTATTTTTTATTTTTAATTTATTTTTAATTTTTAATAAAGCAATTCTATTCCCCCACACTACAACCCCTCCCTCTTCCCAATTTTATTAAGTTAAATAAACCATTCTATTTAGGTTTAGCTGACTATATTTGTAAAAAAAGAATGTCAAACCGCCAACGATAAACATGATGTCCAGAAGTACCTGTATTTCTGAAATTTGGGGTATAAGGGTAATACACACACTAAGAACAACTCTAACCACACAAGGATTTATCTAGAATTTACCATGGAAACAAAACAGTTTAGGAAAGAGTAGATGAAAAAACAGAAACCTCCCATTTCAGTCTTAGCTATTCCACCAATTAGCTCTGTGTGGCCTTTGACAAGTCACCTTACCTATTTGAATTTTACTTAATCTGTATGGAAAATAAGAAATACCTACCTATCATGGAGGATTACTGAGGTATTGGCTCAAAAGACATACTGACAAGCATTTTGTACACTGAAAAGCTCTATTTAAATGTAAGGTATTATTAGTACTTTATATGATTCTCCAAATATTTTCTACATTGACTTTGTAAACTCTATAATAAAATGCAGAAAACCAGGTTGGATTTGATATTAAATTCAAATAGTAATTAGATTAAAATATATTAATAATGATAGCTTACTTTCCCAGTCATTGCGAACATCAACATTCCAGAAGTAATTGCAGACCTCATGTCCTGTAACACCTTTAACTGCATGGGTAGCTTTTAAAGGATCCAGAACAATCCCATTTTCTTCTACTTCTCTTCTATATACCTAAAGAGGACATAATTAAAAAACTGTTTGAAAATTAAAAATCAAACCCCTAAAGTATAAACTTGAATGCATGCTTTTAAATTTAGCTGTTTTTTAGATTTTTATTTATGAAAATTTATTTATAGTATTCTGCTAAAAGCAATTTCAAATTAATACAAACAGCACAAAAATACTTAAAATCCAAATCCAAGGTAAACTTCAACTATGAAAAACATCTATGTGATGACTTACTATGTGCTGTTTAAAAATAAATCAATTTAAATTATGCATTATTTACCAAACATTCTCAAGGACTGTTTAACAAGGTTAAGAAGGCCAAATAAACCTGGTTAGAACATAATCTGCTTAAGGGCACTGAGTTAAGGTTACTTTGTTCAATGCTGTATCTCCAACATCTAGAATAGTATCTGAAACAGTAGACACTCAATTTTCTGTTGAATCAATGACTGAAAACTGAAACAGCCAAAAAGATTACAAATACAGAGCTATCTTGCATTAAATACTGAGGCTATGTACCTTAAGTACTGAGTAAAATTAATTGTATGAAAATTATAAATAGTTTGCTACTTTAGAGAACTTTGTGATAAGTTCTTTTGAGAAAAGAAGAAACCTGTTATTATGGGGGAGAACCAGCTTTCAATTTATGGAGTGCCTATGGGGCCAGACACTATCAGGCATTTCACATAGTTCCTCTGTTACATCTCACCAAACTACCTTTCCCTACACACATACTTATTTATTCATGTTATTGGGACCACCATTTTCCCAGTCACACTTTTCCTCTTACAATGCGCATAGCTATGAAGCGTATTACTCATCTTCTCTAAGATATCCAACAGCTTGATTTTTCTACTATTGCTTACCTGTTTTAGGTAGGCTTTCATCATCTTGTGCCTAACTCTCTAACTGGTCTTCTTGGTCTCCAGTTTCTTCCTTATCACCTTAATCTTCCTAAAAATGATACTTTCCATACAGTGGCTAACCTACTGCTACAGACAACAGGCTATTCTCCTTAGTAGTTTACTTTATGCTTCCTATAATCTAGCCCTAACTTCTATCTCTGTAATGTTGTGGGCTGTAGGCTTATTCTGTAATCCTCATTCGAGGTACAGGGATTTCATCTAGACCATCACCCCTGGGCTTCTCTTCACTCCTTCACTTCTTCCCTCCTAGAGCAGGTACAATGGCTTTATGTGAAAGAAGGAGGAACAAGGCAGGCTTGGCTCAACCCCTTCTTCTACAAAGATTATACATCCTGGTCTGCTTTGGGGGCCTGCTCCTGTGGGGAAGAATTGTGATTATCCAGCTGTATCAGGGAACTTGTGATCTCAAGCTATTTTCTATAATCAGCTTAGAATTATAGCTAACATTTTGCTATTTCATTTGTTTGTCTCCTCTATTTCTTAATTTGTTCCCTATTCAAGAGGAGAGGAAATCTCATGTATCTCATTTGCTAGAATAATTGTGATCAACATAGTCTACGTAAAAATCCCAAATAAGAAATTTGCTTTCCAGTTTTCGCTCATATTGCTATTTTTTGCCTAAAAAGCTCTCACTTCACCCTTGTCACAACCTTGTTTCCATTTCCAGATATAGTTCAAATGCTTTTCCTCACTGTAAAACAACCTAATTGTTTCAAATCACAGAGCTCTCTTTCTTTTCTAATTTTCTCCACCACTCATCTTACTCTTCACTCAATACATTATCACATGGAGCCAAGTAATAGTATCTTTTAAATGTCAGTATCCTTTTCCCTCAACTAAAACTTTAGCTTGCAGGGAGTCTTATTATCTCTGCATCTTAAGCACAGTGCCTAGGGAATGAGGTAATCCAAAGTTCAATGCTATTGCTGCTTTTCAATCCATCTCTTTCTCTCTCATTTCCTTGCTGTTATTTCTGTTTCTGTGCTTAGAAATGTGAACAAAATCAAGTGACCAATGTTCAAACATTAAAAAAAAAAAAAAGGTATAGTAAGAGAAAGGACAAGAAGGGAGGTATAGACCAAAAAGGGAGAGAAACAAAGTGACATCTGGGCACAACATTCAATATGTTAAAAAAAATAAATAAAACCAAACAAAATGAAATATCCAAATAAAGGACTATCAGTTAATTGTGAACTACTTATATATAATTCCCCAAATTTTATTTTCTCCATGGTAAAACAGAATAATTTAGTCATAGATTTACATTGTAATCATAACTTAGTAAAAGCAAAGCTAGGGAAGCAAAGACATTTTATTTCTCAGTATCTGGTGCTTCTTTGAGTATACATAATAATTTGTGTTAAAGTAATTTGAAAATGCTATCCTTATTCATATTAATAATATTGATAATATGAC
Organism: Lemur catta; assembly: GCF_020740605.2. NCBI lineage: Eukaryota > Metazoa > Chordata > Mammalia > Primates > Lemuridae > Lemur > Lemur catta. Next base: position 47,798,066 of record NC_059139.1, read on the forward strand.
TGAAACAGAGCTGCACTTTGCAATCTGTAACATTTCAGTGGGAATTACCTTCATTTCTCCTTCTTCTACAACCAACTGCCAATTGGCATCTCCACCTACATCCTGTAATGAGTAAGTCATGTGGTTCTGCACCATCTCTTCAACCTTGAAAAGAAAAATAAAGCCGTGAGAATTCACATCCAGCAGCTATGTCATAATCTCCAAAACAGAATGGTATTTAGTTTACGTAAGTTCAGAAATGGTGCTCTTAGAAAGCTGAGCAACCAAGTGCACAAAAGTTAGTAGGTTTTATATAGTATTGAAGAGTTTAGTCCACATTTCAGATATCCAGGTTAATGACAGGAAGGAGAAATGCAGGGAAGGAAGAGGCTTCGCTCAAGTAACACAGATTTGCCTAATGTTAATCAAGTCACCAAAAAAATTTCTTTGGAAAAAAGAAATAATTTCATCCTTTATCATATAATACAGAGATGATGTCTTAAAACATAAAACCATGGACTACTAAGGATAAAAGGGGCACAAAGAGATCATCTAGTCCAATGTTCCTATATTTAAGACTATGTATATAGAGATATAAGAAAGCTCTGATATGAGCAAAGATATTAACATATATGTGTGTCAAAGATTTTCCTACAAAAAGGTGACACAACTTTCTTTAATTCACTGATAAACCTCTTTTATCATGAATATAAATCAATTTAAAAATAACCAATCCTCCATTATTTGATTCCAACTTCATTGTTCTAAATTTTTTTAGATTTCTTTTCACATATATGCAGCAAATATTTACACATAATCACCTTTTAGTTCATTCTTTCCAAATTTCTAACTAAATTTCTTTTACTGAAATTTAAATGCAACTTCTACTTAACCATCACAAATTACACATCTTATATAAATAAGCAAATAAATTTGAATATTTCACACTACAAGAATTCTCAATCAGATTTATGGATGAGATTTCACATGAGCATTCTTTGCAGTCTCCCAGTTTGAAACGTTTTTTTTTTTGTTGTTGTTGTTTTTGTTTTTGAGACAGAGTCTCACTCTGTTGCCTGGGCTAGAGTGCTGTGGTGTTAGCCTACCTCACAGCAACCTCAAACTTCTGGGCTCAAGCAATCCTGCCTCAGCCTCCCGAGTACCTGGGACTATAGGCATGCACCACCATGCCCGGCTAATTTTTTTTCTATATATTTTTAGTTGTCCAGCTAATTTCTTTCTATTTTTAGTAGAGATGAGGTCTTGCTCTTGCTTAGGCTGGTCTCGAACTCCTGAGCTCAAATGATCCTCCTGCCCCAGCCTCCCAGAGTGCTAGGATTACAGGCGTGAGCCACCGCGCCCGGCCTGAAACATGTTTTTAAGCAGAACCGAAGTGACAAAAAGATTGTGGAAACAAAGCTATTTTGTGTAATAAATACATTAGAAAAGGCAGTGAAGATCTGGAAAATATGTATATTATACTTCTATTAAAAAATTATTCCTAAGTTTAACTACTTATCTTTCTTTTAACCTCAAACTCCTGGGCTCAAGCACTCTCCTCCTACCAGCCTCCCGAGTAGGTGGGACTACAAGCATGTACAATCATGACTGGCTAATTTTTCTATTTTTTTGTAGAGAAAGGGTCTCGCTATGTAGCTTAGGTCAATCTCAAACTCTTGGCCTCAAGTGATCCTCCTGCCTCAGCCACCCAAAAGTGCTAGGATTACAGGTATGAGCCACTGAGCCTGGCCTCTATAATCTATTTTTGTACTAAATAAACACTAATGTTATATTTTATTCCTTTATCCCTAATTCTCAAAACATTCTGAGTAATGTGGGTTACAGACTTGAGAGATATTTAAAAATTTAACTAAATAAAACATTCTACAATTTTACAAAACCTTAGAAAACATAACTTCAGATGATGCATGGAGAAACTGTGTGCCTCTATAATTTTGAAATCTGCTTTGAGAGGGTAAAGGTGACTAAGGCAGGATTCAAAGTTATAAATATATACAAAATATATCTGATTTCCACAAGAGGAAGAACAAGAAAAGTTCTAGTTAGTATGCATACATAAAACAACTATAACAGTGTTGGTTTCATTTGTGTGTGTCACATTGTGATTTGGGAGAAATATTTACCCTCTTTAGATTCCAAGGTCTTAAAAATCTTTAGATTTGAATATGCACTTTTTAGGTGGGAAACTAGGAGTTAAGAATACCTGTATTTATTATAAGAGGCAGAAAGAAATGGTTCTCAAGAATAAACTCTCCTTTCAGTGGGTTACTGTGAAAGAAGAATGTGAAGGAAGAATGTGAAAAACAGAAGGATTTTATTATTAAAAAACAGAATTTGGTTTAAAAAATGTTTAGTGCCATTTAGCTCTTTTGTTGAATAGTATGCAGGTAATTGTGCTTATGTTTAGGAAAGAAGATTATTACTAAATTAGGTGTTTTACCATGTTTGAGAAGTGAGGTGTTTTGGCTTAAAAGAAACCAGATTCCACAAATATAAACTAATAGGAGGTAGCAGAAGTTAAACCAAGTACAGAAAGCACATTTAACGTTGTCTTTTTAGCTGAATGAAAAATGCTATTCCTGTAACAGTTACCACTGCATTTATGGAAAACCAGTTTTCAAAAGGTCCAACAAAGAAACATTCAGTGCCATGCTCCCAGGAAATTAAAGAAACTAGTAAGGTACTAAATTACTGTAATCTCTGCAAAACTTTTATCACGGAACCTTTGTTCACCATGGTATTTTCCTTGGTGTAATAACATTAAGAAGAGAGGTGATACAGGTAAAATCTCACTATAACAAATTTTATGTTCTGCAGTAAAATATGAAATAACCAATATTACTATGGGGCAGTGACTCAGGGGCTTGTGACCACACTGATACTTCAAATCTAATAATCTGCTCCGTTTATTGTTCAGTTCTGACTCTGTCAAAAAGATGTGGGAAACAAGGGACCACTAAGTTTCATAAGAATAAACATGGCCAAATTTATCATTTTAATGGACTCAAAATTAGATATTCTAGTAAATAATGTTACTAGTAATACCCACAGTCACTTAAAAATAAAAAAAAAAGATTGGATCAAAATCACTGAAGCAGATGAATAAGAATCATGCCTTTTGATTTTTCTGGACCTAGAGTTGAAAATGATGAGCCTATACATGCAGCAGCTTCATACTAATGAACTATGAAAAAAATGGATATAAAACACATTCAAAATAAGAATGTGACCAGCTCTATGAACAAATTTCAGTGACCCCCTATATGTTTTCTATAATCCTCCCTCTCCAATGGTTGAGATTTTCAGGCAAGTAGGGTGCGATGACCAGAACCCTGAAACTTTAACTACTTAAACTTTGTGAGGTGTTTCCCCAAAATGGCAGAATTCTGCAAGACAAGGAGCTGAGATTCTGAAGATCCCTAGGCAGATTTCCTAATGCAAAGACTCATCATCTCCCAAACCTGCCCCAGTGCACATAACCCCCTTGTTAATTACACTACTACCTGATCCAAACACAGCCTCCTGTTAAAAAGCCTGGACACTGTTAGTTGGAGAGACAGATTTGGGACCTGATTTCCCAGTCTCCTGACAGATGTCTTTCATAAGAAGCAATTCCTTTCTTCCTTGGCAATCCTCATTGTTTCAATAATTAATTGGATCTTCGTGCAGTGAGTAACCGGACATAGGCCAAAAACCCCTTGCCGTTTTGGTAACAAGGGGATATCACTCCAATTCTAACCTTTTCTTCTATCTCACATGTGAATCATTCGTTATGATGTTATTTTTGGAGCCTATACAATTGAATCTTTCCAACACTATTAACACAGAAATTTGAAAAGAAAATTGCCCTTTGATGGTACAACAAAAGTCTAGAAGGGCTAAAAACCAGCTCAGATCTCTTATGCATGTGAAAGAATATAACTATGTTTATTGTTACAAAGTCACAAAGCCACAGAGGGGCTTATTAGCTAGCATAATTTATTAATAACAAATTAACAGTGCATTGTTACCCCAAAAGAAAAATGGCCAAGGACATAAACAGTTAATCCAGTGAAGAAATGCAAATGTCCCAAAACTAAAAATACCACCATTAGTCTATCAGATTGGTAAAAATGAACTAAATTATAATACTCAATGTCAGTATCACAAAAGAAAACTGGCCTGGTTCAACTTTCCTAATGAACAATTTGGCAATAAGAATAAAAACATTTAAAAATGTTCATGGCCTTTCTCCCAACAATGAACACTTCTAGGAATATATTCTAAGGGTGCAAAGATCTATACATTAATAAAAGGATACTACATATACAAGGATGCTCACTGTAGTACTGCTTATAATAGAGAAAAACTGAAAATAAGCTAAATGTTCAATGTTAGGTGAGTAGGTAAATCCAGCATGCATAAATAGACAAAGAATTCTCTACTCGGTAGAAAAAAAGACAATTATTACGGTGTGTGTATATTTATCTACATGTGCCTAATTTTTTACATATACATATAAAAGATAAACATGAAAATATTAATAGTGATGTATTATTTCAATTTTATTTATTCTACTTTCTAGTTCTGCTAAAATTAGTGTACATCACTTGTACAATAAAGAAGGGTGGAGTGAAATAAATAATTACAAGGATGTTACTATGGACATGGAGTGAGAAAGAGTTTTACACAGAACTGTTTTTTGCTATGATGCGCATCATAGATTAAGCTGCAGATGTACTTGCATACCCTTTTTCTTTTTTAATAGAAAATGATTTTCCCCCTTTGACTTCTGAGGCAACATCTTTAAAAGGCAATTGTGTTATGCAAGTAAATATGACCAAAAACATCCATTTATAAATCCAAGTCCTTTCTACTCTCTGTAAACCTGAAAATTATCTTCTAGTTTGTGGATACAGTCATTATTTCAAGGACCTGCAGTCTTTTAAAACTCTAATTTCTCAGATTTGGAGTGACATCATTCCTATTATCTGCCCATTAGACAGACTCATGTGTTGGTACTAGAATCCTAATATCCTAAAATATTCACATACTTTATTTGAAACTATTTTCAGGGCATCTCTCTCAGTTCTATGATTATCCTCCCCAATCAAGCCTATGAAACATCCTTTCAACAATAATGAGGTAGTAAAAGCAAAGCCAAATTATCAGAGGTTTAGAAAGCTTCTTTTTTTTTTTATGCTTTTATTTTTTATTTTTTTTTGAGACTGAGTCTTGCTCTGTTGCCCAGGCTAGAGTGCCGTGGCATCAGCCTTGCTCACAGCAACCTCCAACTCCTGGGCTCAAGTGATACTCCTGTCTCAGCCTCCCAAGTAGCTGGGACTACAGGTACTCGCCACCACACCCGGCTAATTTATTTTCTTTTCCATTTTTAGTTGCTTATCTAATTTATTTTTATTTTTAGGAGAGACAGGGTCTGGCTCTTGCTCAGGCTGGTCTCGAACTCTTGAGCTCAAGTGATCCTCCCGCCTTGGCCTCCCAGAGTGTTAGGATTACAGGTGTGAGCCACCATACCCGGCCTAGAAAGCTTCTATATGGGAACTAAACAAATGATCAAGAAACTAGATATGATTATCTGTATATATGTCTGGACTTAATATGAACTTATTGTGGTATGCTTAAGTAATATTCTGGCAAATCATTAAAAGTGATGAAAAACTCTTAGTTTTTAAATTAATTATCAAGATATTACAAAATGACGAATTTTGCTACTTCAAATATTTTAAGGAATGACATGGAGTTATTAACATATATTATTATTATGTACAATAACGTAATGTAACATAAGTGTTTCTAATGTTAATGAATAACCTTCGAGCTTATTTTGCTTAATACATAAGTCTCTTTAGGATATGAAAACTGTAAAATATACCAAACTCAATTCAGTCACTGGTGGAATTTCACATTGTGTTGAATTAGAAGAGTTTCCTGAATAACACTATGTTTCTTAGCTAATATTAACTCTAGGTCTAGATCCAATGCTATACTCTCAAGAGTGATTATATTGAATTAATTTGCTAGACCCTTCGATAATGAGAGATAAGGCAGTACAATATCCTCTGAAGCAAGCAATCTTATCAACTCAGACTTAGTTATCTATTCTGAAGATGCTGCTGAACATGAGGTGTACTTTAATCATCAATTAATTGCCAGAGCCCAAGTCTGCTAATGACAACAAATACTTTAGTGAGAACAATAAATACCTGAAGACCTCACTGTTATTTTCTTCATTTTTACCTCTTCCGGCAAATAAAACAGTATAACAGCCAAAATCTAAAATAGGATGTGATCAATCACAAGCTCCACATATTAGGAAAAAAATCTACCAGTAAGATTAATTTCTCTCAACCTATATACATGAGTTACATAAGAAGTTAGATAAAGAAAAGTTTTGTAAAAATATAGCCACCTGCTTATCAGTGGTATAGTTATTAGTTGTTCTATAGCTCTACAGCTAGGGCCTAGGTTTCAGTTCTGAAAGCCATAATTCTTAGGCATTCGTTATCACTGGCTTACATTCTTTTCTTGCTCTCCATTACATTTTCTTTCATTTATAGACTATGTATTTCTACATTTCAAAAAAAAAAAATGGTCACCAGTATTGATGGGTTTTAGTTAGTCTGTGATTTTATTACTTTTAATGCAAGGTGGAGCTTAGCAAAATAAACCAAAATCTCCTAGTATTATCTAGTTTTGCCACTGATTCATTGTGAATGTAACAAGTCTCTTTTTTAGAAGCATGCATAAATGGATGAGCAAAAGGTAAGAAAAAATGCAGTATGTTTGGTTATGGGTGATTTCTGATCAAGAATTGCTAAATCTTTTTCTCAAAAATGTTCAAGGACAAAAAACGCTGCAAAGTCACAGAAACACATTTCAAGTCAATTTTCTTCTCTATTGCAGTTTTTAAAACTACGACTTTTAAAAACTTTTATTGGAATACTTTTACAAAGGAAAAAACAATGATGTGGATAGCTTTGATTAGCTCAAATAAATTATGTTGCTAAAATGGCAATAAAAGCTTACACTTACTGAGCACTTATTATGTGCCAGGCTCTGGTTAAATCACAAAAATAAAGCACAAAAAAGTTAGAAAACTTGCGCAAGAAATCACACAACTAACTAGGATTTAAACTCAGTCATTTTGACTAGAGAGCTCAGGTTCTTCACCTAACACAATGTAATTCAATAAAATGCAATCACCATAAAGAGACAAAGTTGAATGGCAAAAATGTGAAGATTAAGAAAAAATTTTTAAAACTAATGCTGACAGTAAAAAAAAAAGTTTCCAATGGTAATTTGATTTTATTTTTAGGGTAGAGACTACAAGCATTCAGCTTCCTATCTTAAATTCCTAAACCCTTAGCTATGCTAAATAAACTTAACCAATTTTCAGATTTCATGCATGAACAGAAATATTAATTTATAATATCCAAGGGTAATTTGTATAAGAAAAACACAACCTGCTCAATGGAGCTTAAAATAATGATACAATATAATGAGACATATTTTAAAAGTTATTTCCTTGATGAATATAATTAGGGATATTTTAAATTGGATTAAAAGTGAGACTATTAAAATCTGCTTTTATGCTATCACATATCCTGTAGACCATGACCATCAAAATTGCTGAATCCTGTTTGAAGAAACAGATATTATATAAAACCAGTATCTTCTATTTTTTCAACTCAGTTTGAAAATCTTTCTGGAGTACCTCCTATATGACAGATCTCAAGCTATTCACAGTAGAGGATACAAAGTAAAGGGCACATGCAAGCCTGGTAAAGGAACTACTCAGTAGATAAGGAAGGCCTTTTTAATGTTTATTGTTACTATATAAAATTCAAAACTAAAACCAGTGGCCTAACCAAAAGATTTCTAGGAATGGGGAAAGCAGGTTGAAATATAGCACAGAAAGGCTCAAGTCCACTCTATACATTTATACAGTACCTGGGAGCTGAATCTGTGAACATCGTCAGAGGCACTGACTAGATCAATGGAAGACATGGAGGAAGAGCGACTATAGGGCTACCAGAGACAGACAAAGAAAAAACCAAGTAATCAGAACAAAGGCACAACAGAGCATTCAGTACCAACTTCCAAACACAAGATAAAGGAAGAGAAAACAAAGCACTATATGAAACAAGCACAGCAGCAAGTGCTGACTTCATGCACCTATTATGTATTATGTTCTAAAATCATTCCATAAAGAATGTAGTGCTTCCAATAATACAAAATAATACCACTTAACCCCAGAGAAGAAAGAGATTTAATGTAACTGCCTACACTTCTGGTTAACTATTTTGGACTAGCCACTCTCTATCCACCCATCTCCCCTTTATCCCTTATATAAAAAAGAAAGAACATTATGTTCAGAATAAGATTTCCAACTGTTTTAGAGGATGTATATGGAATACAACATATAATACAAAAAAAAACACACCTCATTACTTAAATTTATGAAAGGGCAGAAAACTTGTACTACGTGATAGTTTCATTAACAGTGAAGAACAATACAAGGTATATTTTCAGTAAACTCTGACATTAGCTTACCTTTTGGACAAATCTATGTGTCCCCACAGAAGAAAAGGCATCTCCAGATGGCAAAGATGTAGTCCAGTGTAATCTGACTTTTTCATTCTGTGACTAAAAAAACATACAATGTTAAGATGGGAAGGTTTTAAAAAGTGTCCTTTGCACCTGAAGAATGGCTAATATAGCTTGGAACAACCAACACTTAATTAGTGAACACTTTAGTACTTGTAAATATATAAGCCTTGTCAAATCCTGATATCCAATTCCATCTCTCTCTTTTTTTTTTTCGAGACAGGGTCTCACTCTGTCACCTGGGCTAGAGTGCAGTGGTCTGATCATTGTTCATTGCAACATCAAAGTCCTGGGCTTCAGTGATCCTCCTGCCTCAGATTCTCGAGTAGCTGGGACTACAGGGCACGTGCCATCACACTCAGCTAATTTGTTCTTTTTGGTAGAGACTGTGACTGCTATGTTGCCCAGGCTGGTCTCCGAACTCTAGGCCCCCAAGTGATCCTCCTGCCCCAGCCTCCCAAAGTGCTAGGATTACACTAGTATCATGCCTGGCCAGTCTGTTCTTTCTAACTCCATGGATAAAATGTTAGACCAGGCATAAGTTCTTTGATTTTGCTCCTAGTCAGACTTCTCATTACTTGCATAGCATCATTTATCCTAAGTCCATCTTAACACTGCTGCTGATTTTCTCCTATCAAAACTCTGGCCAAATCATTCCAATCATTCTATCTTATCAGAGCCCTGAAGGGCTGGCCCATAGGCTTATATAATATTAGAACCAGTATCACTGTTTGCTTCAGATATGTTCTTAAGAACATATCGTTTATATCTCTTTGCCTCCTTTCCATGAAGATATTCTACCTTCATCCCATCATCCTACATCTGTTAAGCTGCCACTTGACCTCTTCTTCAGCTTGCTTAGTTTCTTCTCACTTATTTCAACACAACTACTAAGATCTCATTTCTCATTCACCAATTACTGTACATATATTTCCCTATGTTTGCAAATAATGTAAATTCAAAAATGTGTGATGTGTCACCTGGAGAATACATATTCTATGTAGTGACTGTGTTGTTGAGAGCTCTCTATACAATATACACTGAGTACAAAGAGGGAAATGATCTGAACCTATGGAATTGATTTCATGGATTACTGAAGCTTACTACCCTAGAGTATTACCACACTGTATCTTTGTCATATCAATGCACCTGGCAAGGAATATCATGGCCTACTCAATGATTGCTTTGTAGAACATCTACCAGAGTGTCAAGAATAAAGTTAAATGATTTGATAGCCCCATGAATATTTAAAAAGTTTACAGAAGTTTTTATCAATTCTCTCAAACCCAACTCAACCACTGTACTGATATTCAGTAGAGTAGCATTTACGAGCCAGAAGGGATATTTTGAATCACCTTGTCTCTAACTCTTTTGTTTCACAGATTAGAAAACTAAGGCCCAGAAAATTTAAGTGGTAACTTCATAGGTACAAAAGTTAGCTAGGTAAAACTTAGAGTAAGACTGAGGTGTTTTGACCCAAAGTTCATTATTCTTCCCAAAATTGCACATCCTAGACAACAAACAGTGAGGGGGTAACACAGAAATGATGCTACTTCAGGTAGTACTTTAGGTTTTCAGAAGTAGAGCTTATTTAGGAATTGAAATTTCCCACTCGTTGAGTGGTACATAGCACCTTTTGGGCATAAAAAATGAGCGAGCTTTACAAAGGCAAATGTATCTTGCTCTTGCTCTGTGAACCTATATCTTGCTCTTGCTCTGTGAACCTCTCTTGTCCTTCCTCAATGAACTTCATTTCATGCTTAAAAAATAAAAATAAAAAAAATACACCAAGCAACTTTCCTCAGTTGCCTGTCATTTTCACTCCTTTCTCTGTGTGCAGCGGTCATTCCCTCCTTCACTTGCTCCCTTTCTTTCTTTCTTGGGGAAATAAATGAACTTTGTACTTTCTATCCTAAACTGTGTAAAAATTATTTCTCCAACCCACTGTGAACACCTAGTAAGTTTCCACCCTAACCCTGCCCAAAAGAAGGTTAAGTTTTCTACCATAAAAGCTTAAACCTAAGCTTAAAGGAAGGGAAATAATAAAATAAGAGAAAAATAAGGAAAGTAATAAAATTCACCCTTAAGTACCATCTAGTGGTAAAATATAGTAAATGCATTGCTGCAAAGTATCAAATTAATCTTGAAACTAGAGTCAATGGATTTAACAAATACTTTCCTTCAATTTCTACAGAAGCTGAGTATAACTGCTGTGAATTTAATGATGATGAGAAAACACTGAGCAAAGTAAATGTGAGGAAGAAACTGAAGGTGAAGGTAATGAAGGCAATAAAGGAGTTAACAAAAACAATGATACTAACATAGAAGAAAAACAATTTTAAATTTTTTGTTATCTTCCTTTGGTGCCTGGTGAAGAGAAATTCAAAGAGACTTCACTCAGACTAAATATATGATTGATATTAATAGAATGTTTAAAGATGGATACTTCAAGGGGAACAGGCAGAACATTTCCATTTAAGTTCATGTTAATTATCCATACTTCCTTTGAACAATTATTGGTCCTCTTTCTATTGCTTGAAAATTGATATATAAAGGAACTGACAAAGATTCTTCTGCATTTGTGATGTAATGTAGACACAGTTAATTTTCTAGGTTATTAAGTTCGTGATTTTCAAGTTCTATTTATGTAAAATAATATACATCAAAGAATGCCTATAGTGTTAAAATGAATTTCAGCAAAGAATTTTTAACAATTAGATATACCTGTTCTTCTATTTTATCTTGTCTGTCAAGAGCGGCTTCAACAGCATCAAAGAACTCTTCTTCATTAATCAGACTGTTAGGGCCTTCCTATTCCAACACACAGGAAAAAAAAAAAAAGCAGTTTATTTAAAGAAACAGAAAACACTGGTAACCTTGGTACTAACTCCAGGGGAAAGATGAAAATTGACCCAACAAATATTTATTGAGCATATATTTATGAACCCAGCCAGTATACTAGGGTCATATTATCACAAAGATGAGTAAATATATATGCTCTATGTAAAATCATGTGAGTGTTTCAATTAATTCATTCAGTACTCATATATTTTCTGTATACTGACAAATACTGTGTTGGGGTAATAGTGTAGAGCAGGAGTTGGTGAACTATGGCCCATGGGCCAAATTCAGCGTGCCACCTACTTCTATATGGTTTGTCAGCTAAGAATTCCATCTTTAACACACTGCCATACTAGTAAAAAAAAAAAAATTTCCTCGGGGCCACAGTGTTTTATTAGGAAAATGGAATAAAAACTTCAAAAACCAAACGACCCTTTTTAATTTATTGAAAATTGTCATTTTTTGTTGTTTTCTGTGTATGAGTTATAGGCAACTTGAAATAGTTCACCCAAGGTGAAGAGATGTGAGTTACATATGCTTCATGAGGCCCTGGGCTCAGAACTAGTGTGAGTTAAATGCAACTCACATGGCAGTTAATATGTTAAATGGTTAGGAAAAAAGGTAATAATATTTTATAACAGGTGGGAATTGAGATTGAAATTCTGGTGTGCATAAAGTTTTATTGGAACATAATCAAGCTCATTCATCTATGTATTGTCTATGGCTGCTTTTGTGCTATGGTAGCAGAGTTGAGTACTGACAACAGAGATGTATATATAAAATTGCAGAGAGGTAGGTATAAAGTTGCACAAGATCTACCGTCAATGAGAAGTACAGATAGGAGTTCAGAGGGGGATCTTTCTAAGTAAGGGTAATTGTTTCATGGAGGAAGAAAAGCTGAGCTGCTGTTTGAAAGCCTCATTAGAGAGCAGTGGTCATCAATTCCCTTAGGAATTGTCTGGGGAACCTGTTACAATGAAAATTCCCAGACCCAGAAATTACTTTTCAGTAGGTCTTGGGTGGAGCCCCAGAATATACATATTTAATAACCTCCCCAAGTAATTCTCAAGCAAGCAGAACCTCAGCTATATTAGAAGATAAAAACACAAAGAACAGCAAAATGGAAACAAACAAGGTGTGTTTTTGCTGTGATGAACCAAATAAGTGGACTATAAGTGGAAGAATAGCTTTGTATTACAGTAAAAATAGAGGCTAAAATAGTAGGCTTGTGTTTACATTTCTTTAAAAATTAATATATACAAAATAAAACACATGAACTGCTGAACTCTTCCCAGTTACACTGATAACCCCAAGTCATCATTAGTCTCTTAAAAAGTATGTCCCAGTATCATCCCATCTCTACCATAACCTGGAAGCACAATGGAAGGGTGGGAGAAGAACTAAAGGAATTGGCATAAAATTTCCTTTATTAAAAACAAACAAACAAACAAACACCCTTTTAGCTCATCATGCTTCCCAAGGGAAGGAGCTAAATCTATGGGATACTCCAGGTCTTTCATCTTACTTGTCCTCAGAGTAGCATTTTTTATGTTAACGACTCTCCTAGCAGAGTTTTCTACCCTTAGATTCCAAAGTTTCCCTTTCCCTTCTCTAAGTACCCTTATGTGGCTCCTTTGCAGGTTTCTCCTTCTCTCCTATCCTTTAAAATGGTGGTATTCCTCAGGGTTCAGCACTTGCTCTCCCCACAGCATTCTCACTCATTACAAAGGTTTCAGTCATCATCTGACGACTTCTAAATTCATAGCCAGACCATCTCTCTTCTAAGTTGTTAGATCTTTACATCCAATATGAAAACCTCCTCACATGAAAGTCTCACCTCAACTGCAACATACTTAAAACCTGCTCTTCTCCTACCTTCCACACCATCCTGCACTAGGGCCTAATCTTGGATTCTTCCCTTTACCCTTATTCAATCACCACACCCTTCAATTCTACTTTCCAAATATAGTAGTCCCTCACCTTATCTGCGGTTTTGTAACAGAGGTAAAGGTAGGAAAAAGGGCAAGCAAACGTTTTACAGAGTTGCCTCTCTAAAATCCCCACCCTTTTTGGGAATTAAAAACTGAATTTCTTCCCTGAGACCAGTAATCAAAATGGAAGACAAATGTTCTTGGCTGTTTGGTTCCTAGTATCTTAAACCACAGGAGTTAGCTCAACAAAATTGCCAGACAAGGATCATGAGATCATCCTTACCAGTGATAAGGCTGAGATACAGTGGAAGGAAACCACCAATTATAGTTAAACAACAATAGCCTGCAGCCAAAACATGTGACACTGGTCATAAGACCCCAGCCCAACTGCTGAAAACCTCCCTTTTAAAAAGCCCTGTTTTTCTGCTTAAAGGCAGGACAGCAGGCTTTGAGACACTAGTCTATTGCCCTCCTCATTTGCCAGCAAATTAATAAACTTCTTTTTCCTTTTCCTCAAACCACTTGTCCTTGTTCTTCATTCTCACTGATTCAGCCTCAAGAAGTACAGAAGTGATGGTTTTGTTTTCCATGGTTTAATTACAGCAAGTTATTGGGGGTTGGGAGGCAACACACAGACCACATTGACATAACTTACTACAGTATATTGTTATAATTGTTCTATTTTATTATTAGTTATTGTTGTTAATCTCTTACTATGCCTAATTTAAATTAAACTTTATCATAGGTATGTAAATATTAAAAAAATAGCATATATAGGGTTTGGTACTATTGGCAGTTACTGGGGGTCTTGTAACGAATAAGGGGGGGGACTACTGTATCTAATTTGTTGGTGTCTCTCTATTCCTCCTGCTTAAATCCTAATTTAGGCCACTTTCAACTCTCAGCTGTAAAAAGTCTCCAAGCCCTCAGTTACAACTGTCACCTTCAATCCATTCTTCATACTGCAGGAAGAATGATTTTTCTAAATAGCAAATCTGAAATCTTCATTTCCTTGCTTAAAACCCCCTTGCCTCAGGACCTGAACTGATTCTAGTTGACCTTTATGGCCAGTCTCTTACCATACTCTCCTCTCAATTTGTGGAGGCTCTACCCTCCACAGAGAACTACTTTCAGTTCCCCTGAGGCAAAATACTCTCTTTTTGCTTCTAGCCTCCAAATGTTTTCTTCTCAGCCCCTAAACTGAACATTCTTTCCAGGTTATTCACCTGGTTAAAGCCTACTCACTTCAGTCATTCTTAAGGTTTTGGCTAAAATGTTATTTCGTCTGAGAAGCCATCCTGACTCAGCAGCCTCCCTCGGTAAAAAGTGCTTCATAACATATTATACATTATTATAATTGCCTATGAATGAGTCTATGTTCCCATTCTACACTCAGGTAGGGCCCTCAGGCAGGATCCTTGTTTGCCTAGTCCCTTGCTATATTCCCCATGCCTAGCACAGTACTTTGCATTGTAAGTCTTAAGGAATGGATTTAAGGTTATAAAGTAATTTCTGAGGCTATATATGACAGAAACATTTAAATTTTAATAATTAGATCATGAATGTCTTCTTATAACCAAAATAATATCATAGTATGGATCTGTGTCTAAAATCCATACATGTGTACTACTGACAGAAGAAAAAACACATAGTTCAAAACTCCAAAGGGAAGAAGGGAAAATATAAAAGCAGGTCCTAGTTTAAGAATTACATAATTTGGGATTAAATCTCATAGGAACTCATTGAAGAAAAAAACTGGAGTATCCTTAACCACCTTCTCCATTAATAAAGAGGAAAGGGCATTTCAAATTGAAAAAAACAGGATGTTTATTCAACAAATGCCACTGGAATAAAGTACAGATTCCTAAATTATACCATTATTTAAAAAAAAAAATCCAGGTGTATTAACAATATATTTGGAAGAGACCATTAAAAAATAAAAAAGAAAATATAAACAATTATTTGAAGTGGAGAATGCCTTTCTAAACATGGTACCAAATGCAGAGATAAGTATATCAAAAGACTGAGGTGTTAACATGAAGGTTTAAAATTGTTATATGGCAAAACCAACAACCAACAAAATTTTTAAAAACTACAAAAGAAAGGAAATAACTGAAAAATGAAAAGCAAATTTTATATATTTTCTAAATCAATAGGAAAAAAAAAGACTAATAAGAAAACAGTCAAAGGACATGGACAAGTGAGTCATTAAAAAAGAAACAGGAATGACCAATAAACACATGTTTTAAAATGCTCAATCATGTAAATAAATAAAGCAAGTTTTTGGCTTTGAAACTAGTAAATGCAAATACCTAGCCTAAGGCCCCTCGTCCTTCCACCCTTCTCCTCTTTCTTCCCCTCCAAAAAACTTTTGTTGAAAGAAGCAGAGATAAACACGTATACAACTATACTTACATACTGCTGGTAGGTGATAAGCTGTACCATACATTGTTAAATTAAAAACATGGAATTTATTGGCTTACTTGTATTTTCTATAATATTCCTGAAATGAACATAGATTTTATTTATAATATGAAAAAAGTAATTAAAAATCATCATTGTAATAGCTTATATTTCAGTAATCTAGATTTTTAAAACCACAGAGGATAGATAATTATGTAATTTTTATATATTTTAGAAGTAATAAATTGACAATGTAAAAATTTTAAAATATTAGAATTCAAGTCTCATCATTATGGATTCTCACAGTTGGAAATCTGTTCCAACAACAACAAAAAAATTCAGCCAATGGAAGCTCTTTTGTTTTCCTTTCTAGAGCAAAAGTGGCAAGAAATTTTTCTTCTGTTTCTTAAATATAAGCTAATGACAACTATTTTAACATTCTGTGTCTATCTCAATGATAATCCCTATTATCCCATCTTTAAAATATTCCTGTTCATTTTAGGAATATCAAAAATGTTTAATGACAATTACGAAATATATTTCTTATACATTTTTTCCTCTTTAAGAAATATCATGTAAAATCAGCTTATAAAATTTTACTACGTATGTGTGTATGCGTCAAGAGGGAGATTTTAATTTTGCTTAACAAATAAACACGAGGGGAAAGAAGCTGGTTTTAGACATTTTTCAAATGTAAAGGCAATTAGAATGGTTCATGCTCTGCTCTGGATAAGATCTCACAGTATAATAGAGACTAAAATATTCTGTCTGTAAAGCACTCAGATTTTGTCTTCCATTGGTTACTTTTATTAAGAAAAAAAAGTACATTAACATTAAAAATTACCATCTTTACAGGGGAGATAAAAACTTGTCCTATCAAATGGAGAGGCCTAATAACCCTTTTAAAGCCTATATTAAACTTTGTAGGCAACAAAAAATACCTATTTCAGAGTAAGCCTAGCATTTATATATCATGAAATATACATTTAATGAAAATAATAGAAAAAAGGTGGGCAACTGCCACACCTGGGGGAGGAGGGAACACTCCACGAATGTGAGAATCAGAACTTAGTGCGCCAACTGCAAAATGAATGCAGAGGATTTCCTAGCCAACGGGTCAAGCAGCATAGGTACAACAGGGTCTGGAAAGTGACCTAGAACAAACAGCTTTCTGAGAGGCTCATGGGAGATCCGCATACATAGTAGGACCCAGGTCTTATAATTCCCAGCTATCCCAGTAGTTCCATGGTGACATCTGAGCCTAGAGGAGGGTCCAATCCAGACACCATAAAGCAAGACCTAGACCATAACTAAGGTTTCTTTTTTGCTACGACAATGGGTCCACTGTTCAGTCGTCATCTGTGGCATATGTATCTTGCTCTGGAAACCTCTATCTTGCTCTTGAACTGTAATCTTATCTTGCTCCCCCTCAATACATTTCACTTCGTGCTTGGCTTACTTTGGTTTGGTTGGTCTTTCTTCGGCCAAGAGCACACCAAGAACTGACAACACAGAATGAGATTGCCAAATCTGACATTTACAGAAATATTATTATAAAAATAATCACTTTTATGATAGATATGGCCTATGGTCTATGCGTTTCTCTAAGATCAAAATATAAATTCATACTTCATAATCTGGTCCTCCAAAGTGGGATTTTTTCTTAAGTTCTATCATTGCATTTTGGCAGTCTTCTTCTGCTCTTCTTCTCTTCTCGCTTTCCTATTAAAAAAGGGAAAATTTTATTGTTTAAAGTGGCCACTTTAATTACATTTAAGTCTTTTAAGTGGATTTCCTCCATATTTCACTGAAATTTTATAATCTGACCACAGAATAACTCCATTCCTGTGAAAAAATGAGTATTATTCTGCACAAGAAAACACTTTTGTCTGAGCTATATAATATTACATATAGTACAAACAGCCATTTAAATCACCACTAAGATCACCTTATAGGTAGGTTAGGTATTTTAAATGGTTAACTGCCAAGGTGTCTAAAGTATACACTTTTTAAAAAAAGATAAACTAGCACCAGAGAAATACCTATTACATATTCTTGTATTTTGTTACTCCAGTAAGAGCTATATTTATTTTGGTATGAATAAAAATAGCAAGTAATGGATGCCAGAAAAAAAGAACCCAATTAATAGGTAGAATCAATGAATGCTAAAAAGATAATCTAAGTAAGAAAAATTTCCTACACTTTCTCACTGCTGTCTTAAGTCAAATATTGCCTTAAGACTTTATTTTAGAGCTGAAAAAGACTTTAGATATCTACTTTTACACTCTCTCCTTTTATAGATAGGGCTCATGGCAGTAAAAGGTTAAAAGACCCAAAGTTGACACCTAAAATAACAAAGACTGGCTCAATCTCAAACCTATTTCCACGACAATAAAGTACACTTGGTCAAATCTGATACTGAAGGCCAGCAAGCTTTTTTGAAGAACCTAAAGCCTTTATTCCCTCACTTCAAATACAGTCATGTCTGGCTTTTTCTTTCTTTCTTTTAAGCTTGTTCAAATTTCATTTTCTCAAAGACTGATTTGCTTGGTTCCTGTACTAGGTGCTTTAAACAATACTTTTGAAAGTGAAAGGGAATGTTAGTAATAATTTTGCTGAATCAGGGACTGCCCTTGTCAAACCAGGATGCATGGTTACCCTCGCTATGGGAAATGTAAATAGCTCTTCCTAGTTCCCCCTTTTCCCCAAAACACTATTCTGAAGAGTGTGATCATCAAAAAGCGTAAGAAAACAGATTATGCTTGTGATCTGAGGTACGCTGATGAAAGTCACACAGGCTTAGAGTCATATTTCATTTCACCATGGAGATACATTCTGAGAAACATGTTGTTTGATGATTTCATCCATGTGCCAACACAAAGTAGCCTATACCTAGATGGTATAGGCTACTACACACCTAGGTTATATATGGTACAGCCTATTGCTCCTAGGCTACAAACTTATACAGCATGTTACTGAACTGAAGAGTGTAGGCAATTGTAACACAGTGATAAGTATTGGTGAATCTAAACATACCTAGGTATAGAAAGAGTACAGTAAAAATACAGTATAAAAGAAAAAAATGGTACATTTGTATAGGGCACTTATGAATGGAGCTTGCAGGACTGGAAATTGCTCTGAGTCAGTGAGTGTTGAGTGAACGTGAAGGCCTAGGACATTACTGTACACTACTCTAGACTTCTTAAACATTGTACCATTAGGCTATACTAAATTTATAAAATTTGTTTTCTTTCTTCAATAATAAATTAACCTTAGTTTATTGTAACTTTTTAACTGTATAAGCTTTTTAATTTTTTTTAACTTTTTGACTCTTTTGTAATAAGACTTAGCTTAAAATATAAACATATTGTACAGTGGGTACAAAAATATTTTCTTTCTTTATATCCTCATTTTATAAGCTTTTTTCTGTTTTTAAAAGGTTTTAAGTTTTTTTTTATTTTTAAGTTTTGGTTAAAAATTAAGACATAAACACCCACATTAGCCTAGGTCTACACATGGTCAGGACCATCAAGACACCACTATGTGGTAGGAATTTTTCAGCTCCATTATAATCTTATGGGACTACAGTTGTATATGCAGTCTGTCGTTGACAGAAACCTCATTATGCAATACATGGCTAAATTAAAGTCCACACTAAACTCACACAAAGCAAACTATTTCTAAATATCACTTTTGAATTAAAGCTAGTGCAAATCAATGAATTAGTTTATCAGACCCAAAGATTTCAGTAATTAATTTTTGTGTACTCAAGAGAAAATGGGACTACAGAGTCACCAGAATGACTAAAATTAAAAGCAAAAACATAAACTGGGTACAGTGGCGTGTGCCTGTAATCCTAGTTACTTGGGAGGCTGAGGTGCAAGGATTACTTGAGGTCAGGAGTTCATACCCTACGAACCAACAATTCTACTCCCAGGTACATGACCAAGAAAAATGTACCTAAAGATATGTTTGAGAATTCTCACAGCAGTTTTATCTCTAATAGCTAAAAAATGAAAACAATCTAAATGTCCATTAATAGCAACATGCGCCAGGCGCAGTGGCTCATGCCTGTAATCCTGGCACTCTGGAAGGCCGAGGCGGGAGGATCACTTGAGGTCAGGAGTTCGAGACCAGCCAGAGCAAGAGCGAGACCCCCGTCTCTACTAAAAATAGAAAGAAATTATCTGGACAGCTAAAAATATATAGAAAAAATTAGCCGGGCATGGTGGCACATGCCTGTGGTCCCAGCTACTAGGGAGGCTGAAGCAGAAGGATCGCTTGAGCCCAGGAGTTTGAGGTTGCTGTGAGCTAGGCTGACGCCACAGCACTCTAGCCCAGGCAACAGAGCAAGACTCTGTCTCAAAAAAAAAAAAAAAAAAAGGAACATGCATAAACAGATTAAAGTATACAATGAAAATTCATCGCATAATAGAATACTAGATAGCAATAAAAATAAACTTACCATTAAATGTAAGAACATGAATGAACCTTACAATCAATGTTGAGGAAAAAAGAAAGCCAGACACAAGAGTATATTGTAAAATTCCATCTATATGGTGTTCAAGAACAGGCAAACTAATCTATAATGATATAACTGTGGTCATCTATTGGGGTGGTGGTATGGTATGGACTAGGAAGAGGTATGAAGGAAACATACAGAGTGCTAGAAAAGTTATATATCTTGATCTGAGTGTGGTCATAGTGGTGTGTACATATGCAAAAAAAGAATCAAGTAGCATACATAAGATTAGTACACTCCACTGCATGAATACTTTAAAAGTAAACAAAACAAAAATGCACAACACAGCAATAATATTAATAGGGGTAAGTGAAAAAGCATGCAAAATTACACACCTGTGAGTCTATTACTATAAGCAAACTTATCTTCAATGAACAGATTTTCTTATGAACATTGTTAACTAAAATTGTTTAACCATAGAACTTTTGGTCTTCCAGCACATAATTGGCTAACAATTAAGTACACTTCTTCTATAGAAGGGACTATTATTACACAGGTAACCAAGAAAAATCATCACCACGAATACTAACTTTTAACTAGCTGAAAGAATATTAGAACTGACAAATTTACATAAAAGCATAACATAAACAATTCTACAATTAAATAGCTGTAATTATTATCACCTATTTAATTGCTCATTAGATTTTAAGTTCCTTGAAGGACTCCTGCTCATTACTGTTTTCCCATTCCTAGCTTACAGCCAAGCACACAGCAGGCATGCAAATACTTCCTGAATGAAATAAATTCAATGAAACAATATTGTTATTATTGTACTTTCTTTCCCAATTCTATGAATCACCTGAAAGAAATATTTATTGATAAACAACTTTCTCCATTCAAGAATTTTCTAATCTTTATTGAGTATGTGTATATATATGTATGTGTGTGTGTGTGGAGTATATATACATATATACTCACTGAAGAAAACTAGAAAGTTTAGAGTTTATCAACAAATATATACATATATACACATACATATACACTTACATCTCATGTAATATGTAACTAGGATTCTGTTATTTCAACCTTGAGAAAAAATTATAGTGGAAAAGGTGAATAAGTTTTGACATCAGATAGACCCATAAGACGACTACAATACATAGTAGTTTCCAGATTACAATTTATACTGCCATCTTTTCTGGCTGTTCTTTGGTTAAAACTCTTGCATAGAGAAGCAACAAAAGTAGTTTTTTCACAGATCCTTTGGTTTGTTCTACTTGCTACCCAATAAAGAATGAGAATTGATAGGATTAACAATGATGAAAGCAATCAAAACTTCACCACCCTATTCAATACTGAAAAGATGAGGAAGTCATGTTACATAAGGTAAAAGTTTTAAAAAAATTTTTAATGAATATTTTTTGAGGCAGTGAGATTAGAGTATATGACTGAAGAATATGATCCACTAGTGAAGAATAAATAAAGACAGGAGAGAAAAAGTTGCCCAACAGTTGTAAATAAGCTAGTGTGGACAAGTTGAATGATATTCTTAAACCATTAGTCTAATGGATTTTAAAAGTTGTCCTGATTTTCAATACATTATTTTTGTGTGGACAGGGATTCTTCTAATAATTCAACTGGATCCACACTGAGCATAGAGTCAAAATCTTAGAAGATGTAATAGTTTTGCTCCAGGATGATAATGAAATGTCTATACCTTAAAAGGACATTTTCATTGCCTGTTTTAAAAGACGACATATTGCTAGTCAATATGGCTTACTCTCACCTGCACTTGAGAATTCTGAACAGTTCTCCTTTCTTCTAAAACATGGGGACCTTCTTAAACACATAGTGTTACTCAAATTCTGTGGCCATTCTGCTATTACACCAATGATGGCATTGCTTTCCTTAGTGTCCTGCTCAAATTGATAGACCTTCAAACACTGCAAACAATATTACTTATAATTAATAAGATTTTGGCAGATGTCTAGCCTGGTATCCAGAGCTGATATATCAGAATAGAGAAAATTCCACCAACCCTGCTACCTAACACTTTTGGACAACTCTCTGGGCCTTCGTTCCTCCTTCGATAAAATGATGGCGATGGACTGAAACTAGATTCTCTAAGGTATGTTTCAGTTCCAGTTCTAATATTTTACTGTTTTTCTAAAGTTGAATTATAGGCAGAAGTTTTCCTACTAAACAAATTCACTGAGCCACACTTCACACTAGAAACTAAAGATTCACATTGTAATATTATCAGTGCTGCAGTTTAAACAAAGGTGGGAAAATGTGAACATAGGGCAAATGTTTAATCAAACAACATAATATATGTTAAATGATATCACAATGACCATGGAAAAAATAGATGGCTATGAATTTGTAATAAGTAAATGTTTAACTTTGTAAATTGGGGTTTAAATTAGTTCATATAACTTAAATGCAGTTTAATATATCGCACAATAAAGGTCAGTAATGTTAAATGGTTCAACACTCCTATTCCAAAGCATTACTAATATCATCATAAAAATTTTTATGGTAAATTTTATCAAGAAAGTATATTGTATAGTAGATGAAGAAACAACTGGTGAATCTTGTTAGGAAAATGAGTTTAAGATGCCAATAAAGTTTCAGAGGAATAGTAGTATCACCTACTACTTCTACTGACCCACTAGAAGATTCTTCCCTAAGAAGTTAGTTTGAGTAAAATATTCAATCTATACATAACACTTAAATAAAATATGGTTATTTTTAAAAGGAAGAAAAACTAGTCTTACCTTATCCAGTCTCTTCTGCCAGCTGTCCTCACGTTTAACCATTAGTTCAATACAATGAGAAAGTGTTGCAAGGATTCCAGCAGTCGTTGCTTTGAAAGTTATCGCTTCCCCTTTAAAGTCTATACCATTAATTCCTTTTGGTGTTACATGTGGAAATACTGAAAAAGAAAGTTATTCATAGAAAATCTTATAAGAAATAATTCTTTACCACAATTTAAGGTTAGAATATATTCAGAAAACTAGCAAGTCAGAGCATGATTTTGGATTATAATTTTCCTCCTGTGGGCCAACATTAAAAAATCTCCCATCCAAGTTCTATGAGCTATGTGGCAGCATATGTACTTTCAAATCATTTTTTCTAGATTCTATTTCCTGAAATCTATTTGCTGTGTAGCACCCAATGAATCAAGTGGTAGGAGGAGTAATACTTTAACAATAATATTAAGACAGCTTAGAGCAGGACCTAATTATGGCAAGAACTATCTTACATTTTGAGAAGCCTAGAATTCTAAAAATATATGAAGATAAACTATAGAATCTAAAGTAATATAAGATTAAAAAACAAATATCCAAATTTAAGTCTAGGATCAATGCACTTATATAAATGGCTTTTATGTTTAAACTTTATAATTTTAATTCATGGTTAGCTTTTAAATTAAGTAAAAAAACAACCCAATTAAAAAAAACAGGCAAAAGATGTAAACACACTTCACCAAAAAAAAGATACAAGTGGTAATAAGCACATGAAAAGATGCTTACTTAGCTACTAGGGAAATGCAAATTAAAACCATAATGGGATACTACTACACACCTGTTAGAATGACTGAAATTTAAAAAGCCTGACTATACTACATGTTGGTGGGGATGTGGAAGACTGAAACTCTATGACTGGTGAAAAACAGTTTGGCAGTTTCTTTAAAAGTTAAACACATGCCTACCATATAATTCAGCTATTCCACTCCTAGGTATTTACCCAAAAGAAATAAAATACATATCCATGCAAAGACATGTACAAGAATGTTCACAGAAGCTTTATTTACAACAGCCAAAATTATAAACAGCCCGAATGTCTACCAACAAATGAATGTATAAACAAGTTATAGAATATCTAAACAATGGAATACCACTCAGCAATGAGAAGAAATCAACTACAGATACATGTAACAATAATGATGAATCTCAAACTAAGAAAGAAGCCAGCACAAAAGAACACATAACTCCATTCATAGTGATTTCTAGAAAATGCAAACTAATCTACAGTGACAGAAAATATATCAATGGTTGTTTGGAAATGGGGGGAGAGAGGGATGACAAAGGTGATGGCGGAAAGTTTTGAGGGTGACAGACATGTTAATTATCTTGATTGCGTTGACAGCTTCACGAAACTATCCAAACTTATCAAATTGTACACTTTATGTCAACATATTAATATCTAAATAGTATGTTAATTATATCTAAATAAAGCTTTTAAAAAACTTTTATTTTCTCCCATCAACTGATGAGTGGATAAAGAAAACGTGGTGTGTATATACACACACACACACACACACACACACACACACACACACACTATGGATTACTACTTAGCCCTAAAAACAAATGAAATAATATCTTTGGCAGCAATTTGGATGCAACTAGAGGCTATCCTAAGTGAAGTAATTCAAGAATGGAAAACCAAATACTGCATGTTCTTACTTATAAGTGGGAGCTAAGCTATAGGTACGCAGGGTCATACAGAATGGTTTAAGGGACACTGGAGACACAAACGGGGAGAGGCAGGGGGGGAATGAGGGATAAAACCATTATCTATTGTGTACAATGTACACTTTGGGTGAGGGTACACTAAAAGCCCAGACTTTATCACTATACAATTCATTCACGTAACCAAAAACCACTTCTACCTCTAAATCTACTCAAATAAAATAAATAAATAAAGTTTGTGTTTAAAGAGAAAAAAAAAAGGAGATAAGATTTCAAGCTGGAAAAGTGACCATAAGTTACATGTAAAATAATATGACGCCTAGAGCAATCACTAAAAATCCCACATAAAAAATACACTCAATAATACTATATATAAATAAAATAAAAATGGAATTCTAAAGAATGTTCCACTAACCCACAGAAAGGCAGGATGACTCAAGTTCAAAGTAGATGAAAGGATTTAAATGTAACAGAAAATGAAAAGTTCATTAATATAGCTTCAGATTCTACATTACAACTGACTTTTAAGAAATTACCACTTGAGCTTTGGAGTGGTATCTAAGAATATCCAAAAATATCTTAAAGGCTCTTAAAATACTCTTGTTTATTCTAATTACATATTTGTATTTGTATTTATTTCATAAACTTCAACCAAGACAATATATATAAATATAAACAAATTGAATGCAGAAGCATATGAGAGAATTCAGGTGTCTTTTATGAAGCCAAATAGTAATGAGATTTTCAAAATGTAAAACAATGGCAGTCTTCCCACTATTCTTTATAAAATACAGTATTTTTCTCAAAAAATATTATTCATGTTCACAAGTAATGAGTTTACTATTGTTATTTTTAATGCATTAATACATATTTTTAGAATTTTTAAAAAAACAAAAAAACCTTATTTTCTTTATAAATAAAAACAAATACGCCGGGTGTGGTGGCTCACGCCTATAATCCTAACGACTCTGGGAGACTAAGGCGGGCGGACTGTTTGAGCTCAGGGGTTGGAGACCAGCCTGAGCAAGAGCAAGACACCATCTCTACTAAAAATAGAAAGAAACTATCTGGACAGCTAAAATTATATATATAGAAAAAAAATCAGCCGGGCATGGTGGTGCATGCCTGTAGTCCCAGCTACTCGGGAGGCTGAGGCAGAAGGATCGCTTAAGCCCAGGAGTTTGAGGTTGCTGTGAGCTTGACGCCACGGCACTCTAGCCCAGGCAACAGAGCGGGACTCTGTCTCAAAAAACAAACAAACAAATAAACAGACTAAGTGAATAGAAATGTTAGTCTGTCAGGTTTTAGTCTGAAATGTCGGTTCTTGGCATGCCCATGCCCGAAGAATGACCAGACACACCAAAGTTAGGCAAGCATGAAAATGAGGTTTGTTGAGAGAAAGACAGGATTATAGGGCAAGAGCAAGATACAGGTTTACATAGCAGGATACGCACGCCACAGATGAAAACCGGACTCAATGTCGCAGCAAAAGGAGGGCAAAAGGAAGGTTGCAAAAAAGGGACTTGGTTACGGTCTGCCTCTTGTTTTAAGTGCCTGGATTGGGACCTCCCTAGTGGCTCAAATGTCACCATAGAACCACTTTGATTGGACAGTTGCGAGTCACATGACCTGAACTTTAACTACACATGTGGGTTGTTCTAGTTCAATTTCATACTCTATGGTACCTGTGCTGCTTGGCCCATGGGCTAGAGAGTCCTCTGCGTTCTTACGCAGCTAGCCCACTAAGTTACGATTGGCAGATTTAGAGGGTATTCCCTCCTCCCCCAGGTATGGCAGTTGCTCAGGAGATTAGGGTGGAGCAGGACCAAGATGGAGGCCTGAGGCCCACCCTTGTCTTTCCTTCCAGGTGGGACAATTGCCCCAAGGCAACGGCACCCACCTTCATCCCTAGCCGATCTGGAATCCCTTGCTATCTACCTAACAAGTCCAGAAATAAATCCTTACATTTACAATCAATTTTTCACAACAGTGCCAAGACAATTCAATGGGGAAAAATCATCTTTTTAACAAATGATGCTGCGGCAGCTGGATATCCATATGTAAAAGTTACTATTATTATATAACGTCAGAATGTGAATTTACCTACATGTCTTTTCTTAGAAAATATTTCACTTGGATTCCAGCAGTTCTACTGCTTTTAAGAAATTGTTCAATTAGGTAATTATTCTTTGAGTTATTATATAATTTTAGAAAGTATACTTTTTTTAATCCAGCTGAGGGGAAAAACGTATTACTTACACTTTTCTTTATTTCCATTGGTATTATGCAAAAAGTCTCCATCAGAACGTGTTGTAGGAAAGTCATCTTCATCATCTTCTACGACTAAATAAAATATATTTAAAGAAATTAGGATGAAAAGGAGTAGAAATTAATCAGTTTATTCTTATGTTGTTCAACCGAGTTAATTTACTCAGGATTCTGTGAGTACATTATCTTACTCATCTTTGTTTTTTTCATTGTAATCAAGGTATGCTCAATAAATATATGCTGTGGCATGTCTTTAAATACATTATTTTAAAACTATATCCATTCTTATTTGTTTAAGGGAAGGTTATTGAGTTATGCATTACTTTACCCTTTAGTCTTCCTATCTCCTTCCTTGGGTCTGTTTCCTTCCTAATGCCACCCTTGGGGCTATTTCATAACTTTATGCAGTGGTCTAGAAGGGCTGAGCAGGATTGTGCAAGGAACCTTCCATGCAGAGGATACGTCAGATTGCCTCTGAGAGTTCTTAAATCTACTATTTCTGGATATGCAGGGAAAATATAATGACTTGCAGATGTGATATCAATTTTCATTCTTTTCAGTGTGTGTCTATGCCTGGACATCCCTTTTAACTTCTCAAATTCCTTGTGTTCTCCTTTTGCATACCTCTTTCTTCTAAGTACAGGGTGTCCCAAAAGTCACTATACATAGGGAAAATGGGAAATTATAGCTCAATGTACATTTACAAAATATACATTTTCCCTATGTATGGTGACTTTTGAGACACCCTGTACTATCCCTTTTTCTACTGCCTAACATACTTTAATCCTCTATACTATGTATTCCACTCAAAATGCAAATTTCTGAACCTCAGGCCCCAACCTTATTTGCTGTTTTTATCAAGCCTTTTGTGGCTTCTTTGTTTTATTATCTTTTGAGGAACTTCCTTTCTACGGACGGAATATTCATTCTAAACTAATATCTTACTTATTACCTGTATCTCTTTACCTCAGGAGTACCTTGGCTCTATAAGAAACATCTCATACATGTTAGCTCTCTCCTCTATGGATGTAGAGCCCAATTTGACACCTTATTCTGTCCCCTGAGTAAAAGGTAGGAATCACCAAGGAAAATACATTTATTCTGTACTGCCATTTTCTAATTACCAGACTATTTCACTTTTTCATCATGTGAAAATTTTGCTACTCATTTATAACAACTATTTCAAATCATAACCTATTATCTCACAGCTTATATTTATGTCTAACTAGCTGTGATATCAGATTCAATTGATATTTTTCTTTTCTACTTTCATCATTCCTACAGATTTCAGTATCAATACTGAAGCCTCTGTAGACACCTTAGTCCCAAAATTAACCACTTTCCCAGATTCTATGGATCTCCACGTCCTCTTCAATCATTTGCAAATATGGTCAATTCTAATTGGTCCTCTAATTGGTCTCCACGTCCTCTTCAATCATTTGCAAATATGGTCAATTAACATAGCACACTGCTCTGTTTTTAAATCAGTATAGGTTGAGTATCCCTAATATGAAAATCTGAAGTCTGAAACGCTCCAAAATCTAACACCTTTTGAGTGCCGACATGATGGTCAAAGGAAATGCCAGTTGGAGATTAAAGATGCTGAACCTGGTGCTCACTTCAGCAGCACATACACTAAAATTGGAACGATACAGAGAAGACTAGCATAGCCCCTGTGAAAAATAAATAAAATTTAAAAAATTAAAAAAAAGATGCTGAGCCTGTCAGTATAATATAAGTATAATACAAATATTCCCAAATCTGAAAAAATCTGAAATCCAAAACACTTCTGGTCCCAAGCATTTTAGAATAAGGGATAGTCAACCTGTACTGATCACCAAACAAGATCCTGACCTTGACTCAATACTACTCTGATTAACTGCTCTTAAATGCTACAGAGTGGCCTTTACTCAAAGTAGATACTAACGAGGTAAACACTTACATCATTAGTATCTACTTTCAGTTACTAAAGATTCACTTTCTTACTCTTAACTCTACGGTTACCTACTTCTATGTTTTCTTCATCATCCATGATACACATTCTGAATCTTGTAATTTCCAAGCAAGCCTACAAACTACTTGTTTCTAGATCACACAGCCAAGTCTGTCCCTATATCTTGAACTTTAGAGTTGCTAAAAAAGGCTCTATAAAAAAAGAGATTCATCCCATTAAAAAAAAAAGTTCATTTCTTATTCATTTCCTCTTAATCTGGTTAATAGAGATTATAATTTAAAAAAAAAACTGATTACCACTAAGGAGGGATTTTTGTGCAATACTGTTCTTCATGGAAGTCAATAATATAAAAGCCATGCTTACTATCAGTTGAAGTCATACAAGCAACTCTCTCTAAATTAATTTGCTGGCATAATCCCACAAAGATGACCTTCAAGTACATTTTAAGATCCTTACTTCCCAGAGTCTTTTCAAATTTCCCTACTTTTTTGCATCTTATCAATGAAAAATTAAAGCAGTCTGCTACCCTCTCCCTTTACTTCTACCTTTATGTACTCTTTCCTATAGCAAAAGATACTTCATTATATTTGTTCTAGATTTTATCTATTTTCACAATTTGAAGGATGTGTTTTCTTGGAAAACTCAAAAGCCCTCTATATACTATTTGATTTTCCATTTTTGCTGGTCTTTCCTTCTGCCTTCAAAAGGCTTGTTTATAATGTCGGCTTCTACTACTACTAGAAAGGTTATCTACATAACAAGGAACTTTTAAAGAATATAATCCTAAACTCTACTTCTTCTCCCAATCCCTCAATATTCTAATTCAGTAGGGCTAGGGTGAGGGTATGACGCAATTATTTCTTTATTTTAAAGCTTTCCCCAGGTGATTACAATAATAAACCAGATACACATTTTTTCACCACCCAAATATTTCTTAGCCACCAGCAAATTTAATCTTGCTTTCAAACTACCCCCTCACAATAACCTCCACCTCCAAACAGACGCAGAAAGCCTTTTTCAAAGGATAACTATCTTTTAATAAAAAAATCTATTTATTTCTATGGTTGGTCCCCATCTCTTCCTTGGCCTTTTGACCTCTATGCTATATCTGACATTGCGCATGCTTCCAGTGACATTTCTACTTGTTAAGAATGAAGATGGATCTCCCATCTTCTAATCATGACTCTATTTTATTTTATTTTAAATCAAATTTCCTTTTGCTCTTTAGCTGTAGGCATCCTTCCAGTCTCCTTCCTTAGATATTTGTCCTTCTACCCCATGGGAATTTATCCACTGTTATGAATCTAAACTATTATATGCTAATGAATCCCTAACTTATTTTCATATAACTTGTTAGTGTTACTAGCACTAGGCTCATACCTCCCATAGAATTTCTCCAAATAAATGTCTAATACTAAAACTCAACATATCTAAAAGGAGCTCCGTAAATAAGCTGTGCAAACATTCCTACTTAGCTTCTTTCTGTGCAGACTCTCATCTGCAAAACTGGTTTAATATTAATACCTACATAATAGCCTACTGTAAAATTACATCTATTGTAAAATTACATCAGATGATTATTTAACATAGTACATGGTAAATAATATATTATAAAATTAATCACGGTGACTTTCCTCCAATGGATTTCCTCTCTATTCTTCATGTTTGATCCAAAGGCTCCTTTACTGATGCTTAGATTACTACAATGGTTTACTACATAATTTTTTCCTTTCTTAAGTCTCTTGCCATTCTAATATATAATTATCTATAATGATTAATTTTCTTAAGATATTAATTTCAACTATGTCTTTGCCTAAATGGTAACTTTCCAAATTACAAATATGAAAATTAATTTTTACATTCAATTCCAACTGTTGTTGTTTTCAATATTCTTTACCTCATTCTATTAGCACCAAATGGGGATTTTTCAAACTTTTTGTTTGTTTGTTTTAGCCCAACACTCAATATGCAAAACTGATTAAAGTAAGATCTATTCTGGTTAAAAGAGTGGCCTTCCCCCAATGTAAAAATAACGAACAAAAAGAACTGATTGTGCATCCTTGAGGAAACTTTAAGGAACTCTTGGGTGTATCTGACATGGTTTGAAACCACCACCTTCATATAAATCCTCCATTTCAATCGGACTGGTCTCCCTTATCAACACTCAAATCTATTATGCTAAACTCTACCTTTGGATCTTGCACATTCCTGCTTTCCCTTACCCCTGCAACAATACAAATTAACCACATTAATAACAGCAGCTATTATTTATTGAGTTTTTGCTATTATGCACAGTGCTAACATATATATTATCATTTAATTCTCACAAACACATGTGCTAGATATAACATCCATTTTAAAGTTGAGGAAACAGAGGCTGAGAAATGTAAAACTATTTCAGGTCATTAACAATGAATAGAAGAGAAAGATTAGGAGGAACTTTACTTTTAATGTGGTATATATGTCTTATTTTTAAAATCAAACAGTATGTTTAGGTAAGAGGTAATGTCTACTACTTCTGCAATACCCAGAGTATCTAGACCTAAAGTGTTAATTAAATCTTACTGAAGCGTCTGTGGGAGTGGGTGATGGTGAGCGCTCAGGTAAGACTGACTTATTAGCAATTCTGATAAAACATTTTCTATAAAAATAGTGAACATCTAAAATAAAAGGAGAGGTTGGGATTATCATTTCAATGACAAACATAATGATGAACAGTGATTCTTAAAATACTTTAAGTCATAAACTTTGTTTTGATAATTTAATGAAAGTACATCCACAGAAATCCTCAGACTCAGGTCAGCAATTCTGATCTACCAAAGTAGGAATTATGGTCCTGGTCCTCATTTCACCTTTACCCAGCATGTATTCTTAAAAACATCAGTATTTTGTAAATAGGATTTGTAGGGAAGCCAGTTGTTATGGGCTGAATTATATCCTTCCCTCCCCCTGCCAAATTCTTATGTTAAATTCCTAACCCCTAGTACCTCGGAATGAAACTGTTATTTGGAGACAGAGTTTGTAAGAGGTGGTTAAGTTAAAATGAGGTCATTAAAGATGGGCTCTGATCTGATATGACTAGTGTCCTCATAAGGAGAGGAAATTCGGACACAGATACATACAGAGAGAAGATGATGGGAAAACACAGGGAGAAGATAGCCATTTATAAGCCAAGCAGAGAGGCTTGAAACAGATCTTTCTCTCATGGCCCTCAGAAGAAACCAACTCTGCTGACAGCCTAATCTCCGAACTGTGAGACAATACATTTATTTGTTGTTTAAGCCACCCAGTCTGTGGTACTTTGTTATGGCAGGCCTAGTAAACTAATATATTCATCTATACTGTTTCTATTTATTCAAACATCTAATAGAAAATATTCAGTTTAATGTCTAAAATTATTTTTCAAATCCTCTATACAACCTGGCTATCATTACATCCCAACTTCTACTTCTTCCATCATTTTTGTCCTTCAGATACTATACACTATTGGCGTGGGTCATTTAAAGATAAACAAGGAATTGTTTATATCCTGTTTTTGTTTAAAGGGCTATCTGCAAGCAAAAGAAAGCTAATGCATAATGTTTAATTTGATAAAAAGGGCATTTTTTTTGTTTTTTAAACAAAGCAGAGGTAGAAGTTCAACTGCCTTTTTTTTTTTGAGGAAAAAATTACACATTATAGAACCAAATACTTAAAGTGTATCAAATATAAAGAATTTTAAGCCTACTTAATTTAGACAAAATTAAGTACTTTAAG
Organism: Lemur catta; assembly: GCF_020740605.2. Classification (NCBI taxonomy): domain Eukaryota; kingdom Metazoa; phylum Chordata; class Mammalia; order Primates; family Lemuridae; genus Lemur; species Lemur catta. The sequence continues at coordinate 47,830,766 of NC_059139.1, forward strand.
AGAAATATGGATTTCTGCTTCTGGTCGAGATGAAATAACAGGGACTTTCTAGCATGAAACTAAAAAACTGGATAAAATATCTGAAACAGAGGTTTTCAAGACACTGGCTATGGGGTAACAAAGGACAGTAATCCTGAGAGCCAGGAAACAAATAAAGCTCTATGATTGTTTCAGCTCATTGCCTTGGGAATTTCCAAGCTGTACAGTAAAGACAGGGAACCCCAGAGGAGCCTGTTAAAACTTCCTGAAATGAGGAGATGGAGGTGAGAACCCACAGAGACAAAGGAAACTAGAGTTCACAAGTACTGGAGAGGAGGGAGTTGTACAGAGAAAGGATGCTGGAGATTGGCAGAAGGTCTCCCTTGAGTATTCAGCAGAGTATTGATAGCATATGCAAGTAAGGGAACCATAAAGGTCAGGAAAAGGACCTTCTGAAAGGATTCCAGGGAACAGTATCCGAAGCTTACATGGGGGCATGGGTAAGTACCTGTTCCCACAGCATAGACTGGAAAACTTCATAATTCACAAGGTATTGGTTGGAGAACTCAGAAAAGTTCTGCCTCAGTAGGAGGTAAACTGGAAATACATTCTCGGAAGGTTCTGATACTACACATGAAGTGATATAATATTACTTGAATGTAGACTGTGGTAAGTTAAATATGGAAACTATAAACCCTAATGTAGCCACTAAGACAACAAAAATAAAAAGTTATGTTTAAGAAGCCAACAAAGGAGATAAAATTATAAAAAATACTTAATCCAAAAGAAGGCAGAAAAAAGGAACAAAGAGAAGATGAAAAGAATCTGAATGCAGATCAAACACATTTATTAAGATCAAGAAGTGAAACAATGTAAAGCAACCTAATTGAATTTAGTGCTATTTATTTATGCTGCTAGAGCAGTTCATTTTTGTCTTTAAAGTAAATTAAGAGAAAAACTGAAGAACAGATGTTGATATCTGCAGTATCTTTAGCACTAACAAAGGAAAATTAACTTTAAACCAAATGTTAAAAGTGAATTGAAGGTCATACCTACTTTCATTTAAATAAAAACTCACTAAAAACTATCTTTAAATGTGTATAAAATTGTTGATTTTCATTTCTGTTATTGATTTTTTTCCTCTACGAGAAAAAGGGCAGATTAAGGGAACGAGATAGAAAAAGTGAGGGAAGGGGAAACAAAGGGAGAGAGGGAAAAGGAGATCGATTGATTGATCCCAGATCTGGAGGACTTACCACCTCTAAAACTCATCATGGGGTAAATTTATATTTTATTATTTTAATTTTTATTATTATTTATCATAATGTGAAATGCTCCATATTACCAAGATAACAGATACCATTTTTTAATGGAATGAAGAGTTTCATTTAAAAGTCTTCAGTGGCATCTGCTACAGATAATCAGAAATGAATTAGTATGTGTTATTTAAGTACCCAAGTTACATGGACACTGAAATCTGTTATATTGGTGGTTCGCAGCAAAAGTGACTATAATTACCTTTATCACTTAAAGACATTACCCCTTAATATCAAGAGGCTTTAAATCCATTCATTCTCCAAGTAAAAATAGTGATAATAGCCTAATTAACCTTTATCCCTTTGAAGTTCATCCTTGGAGACAGCATCAGCACAGGCATCAAAGAACTTTTGTAGAGTATCAACTTGTCTACATAGGATGTCTCTAAAAGTTTCCATTTCAGCCAATTTCTCACGTAAACTGTGGCCTTTCTGCAAAACACAAAAAGGGGGGATGTAACTCAAGTAAAACGAAACTAGATTTTATTTGGTCCTATAGTATTTCATTATCTTTTAAGGTCTGTACCTTATCACTGAGGAAATAGGTTAAGGATATCTGCCAAGTTCAATGTAATATTCCCAGCAATGAGTTGAAATTGACTGATCTAGAGGCTTGATAGTAATAAGCCACTTATAAGTGATAACCTTATTTTTTATATGAAATAAGAAAGCAATAATAACAATTTGCTAATGCACCATTTAATGTTTTCAAATTAGACACTGTGAAGAACAACTATGAAAGACTTTGAAATGGGCGAAAATATTACCAGTGTCCTTTCAAAGTAATGGTGAGTGTCATCTATCAGACCCTTGGGAGAGTGTTATTTGATCATATAGAAGTTTTCCCCTTTCATTATATTTGAGCTATTTTACAACTCTTAGTAAAAAACTGAGTAATGTAAGTGATTCTTGTCCCTAGAGATGCAAAAGAACTTTGTCCAGTGCAGAGGCACTGATTACTAATCTATGGATATTGACCAGTTTTGCATATATTAACAAATCCATTTCAGTATTCTTCAGATTCTCCTTTGAACCAATTTTTAAATTTATATCTAATCTCAATTAATCAATGAAATAAAATCTTTGAATGTGTTCATTTCATATTTGTATGAGTCATTATTTTATACCTTAAAAGTTATTCTATAACAACTTCAAATAAATTCTATTGTAGAAAAGTTCTTTCAAAAAACTATCAAATATGTTCTGTTCACAACATCCAATATTAAACTCACTTATCTTAAAGCACTCATTTACCACAAACCTTGAATGAAGAGGTGGATGTTGCAGAATAGCCACTTGCTCCAGACACCAGTGATACCATTGAGCCATGTCGCCGCAAGCTGGATTCAGATCCATATCCAGATTCAGTCTAAAAAGAAAGTAAGTGACGTGAAAAAAATTTAAATAGAGAATACTTAAAGAGAAAACAAAAGGTTTCCTATAAATTAACAGGGTAATTATAACAATAACTCACAGTATGGATGCACACAAGAAATATAGTCAAGTCACTAACATAAGCAATGCCTTTCAATTCTTAATTGCCATTTAATTTAGAAGTTTATTGAACACCTACTACATGCTGGGGTAGTAGGCTGAAAGAACATTTAAAAATAGGAAAACTACCCAGAGTAGTCAAATTCTTGGAGAGACAGAAAGTAGAATAGTAGTTATCATGGGCTGGAGGAAGAAGAATGGGGAGTTAGTATTTAATGGGTACAAAGCTTCAGTTGGGGAAGATGAAAAAGTTCTGAAGATCTGAAGATGGATGGTGGTGACGGGTGAACAATATTGTGAAAGTACTTAATGGCACTGAACTGTACAATTAACAATAATTAAAATGGTAAATTTTATGTTATGTATACTTTACCATGATTTTAAAAAATGGATGGGACAAGGTATAAAAATAATAATAGGAAAATTTCTAGTACTACTTACTGATAAATCACTTGTACCAACACAGCTCAAATATCACTGCCTCAAGGAAGCCTTTCCTTTTTGTCTCTCTATTCTCAACCACTCTTAACATATTACGATTTATAGCATTTACCACTGAAATATAATAGTTTACATTTTGGAATTACTACTGGACTTGGATCTTTCTGAAAGAAGATTGTTGTCTTTTTCATTTTTGTAGCCATCTCAATAGTTCATGGCACAAAGAAAGTTACCAATTTTATCAGTCTGTTAAGTCATCATGCCATGGAAGATAAATGGACTTCTGGACGTGGGGGTATAATCAGACCAAGCACGGAGATAATACTTTGATCTTATTATGACAGAATTGACATTCTTCAGAGCACGAAGTTTATATTTCACCCTCTCTAATACAAATGCAGTGCTAATAACACAGACAAAGGAATTGAACATAGAAAAAAATAACTTCCAAGTGTCTGACGCCAGGTTATTTTGAATCTCTGATTGCTTTCTACTCTTACTTTTTTTTTTTTTTTTTTTTGAGACAGAGTCTCACTTTGTTGCCCGGGCTACAGTGAGTGCCGTGGCATCAGCCTAGCTCACAGCAACCTCAAACTCCTGGGCTTAAGTGATCCTACTGCCTCAGCCTCCCGAGTAGCTGGGACCACAGGCATGCACCACCATGCCTGGCTAATTTTTTCTATATATATTTTTAGTTGGCCAGATAATTTCTTTCTATTTTTAGTAGAGACAGGGTCTTGCTCTTGCTCAGGCTGGTCTTGAACTCCTGACCTCGAGCGATCCACCCGCCTCGGCCTCCCAGAGTGCTAGGATTACAGTCGTGAGCCACCACACCCAGCCCGCTTTCTACTCTTACTTTTTAAAGTACAGTGAATTAATATGTTTCTGTGAAAAAAATCAAGGCATCTGTATTACATCATTTGACAGCTTATCATACCTATAATGGCTTTACATAGGTACTTATATTTAATGGCTTTCTTTCATTTGAATGAGGGAAAACCCTAGGTTTCTCAAACATTAATTTTTTTTTAATACTTAAGAGGACAGTGCTCAAAACAAAATAGCAAAAAGCTATATTGTGCATAATTTTCATCCCAGTCACTAAACTCTTTAAGAGGCAAAATAATATTTAATTATTTTGGGCATCAAACCTATAGCAACAATTAAAAATTGTTTTAGGTTTATTTTCAAGATTAGGAATGGGAAACATCAAAATTATATACAATGTACTACGAAAAATATTTCCACTGATATTTTATGTCCTCTGTGCTCCAACTTCAACTGAAAATCTATTACATTTCCTATACAGCTGCTGGTTTACCTAATATTATTCTAATTGGAAAATATTCCTTTAGATATAAGAACACCAAGCTTCTATACTTATTTAATTAGTAAATAAAATTTCTGTGTTCTCATTTTTATGTAAGTGATATTAACATTAGTATAAAGCATTTTTCCAGTTCAGCATCACTTTATCTTCCGTTTACTATTCCAGCAACTCAGAGCTTCTGGAATGGCACCAAATCAAAAGAACAAACTAGCATTCTTCAAAAAGGAATAAAAAAATTTAAAAAGAAGAGAAGAGACTCTGAACACACATTAATTTTTAAAAATAGCTACAAGAGGCAAAGATTATGATGAATACCAAGAAGAAAAGGAAACAAGCTCTCATCAACTGAGGTTGGATTTTAAAACCAAAGTGCTAAATTAACTTCAAATTCATTTAAGGTTGCAGAAGGCCTAATGTAACTTAAAGAACTAAAGCAACATTCCAAAAATCTTCCTTAGTGTTCTATTATCTCTTCAAGTTGGAATGGCTTAACCTTTGTATGAGAATTACATTTTGTTTCTTATTTCAGAGGATCCCTCATCTTTATTATCTCTGTCCAGTAAAGAAATGCTTCTAAGTGCCCACCTTATGCTAAGTGCTAGAAATTCAGTGTCTTAGCCATCCAGAACCTTACACTAATTTTTGGATCTTCAGCTTCCAAGAGTACTAGTTCTCTGGCCAAAACCTACTCACCTTCCCTCATCCCCTAATCTGTAGTACATAAAATTCAGGTTACCTAGAATCTTGAAAACCTCTAAATAGAAACTGAGTTCTCCAAGGGCCTGAGAATATGGACCACAGGATGTTAGTGAGAAGATACAGACAAGATAAATACCAAAAACTTCTTTACCTGTCTACTCTATGGTCCTTCTACCAGGCCATTACGAGATAATTACTAATAGAATGTCCAGGTCTTCCTTTAACAGTCTGCCTTCCTCTATGTTACCTTAAAACACTAAGAGGCCGGCCGGGCGTGGTGGCTCACGCCTGTAATCCTAGCACTCTGGGAGGCCGAGGCGGGTGGATCGCTCGAGGTCAGGAGTTCAAGACCAGCCTGAGCAAGAGCAAGACCCTGTCTCTACTAAAAATAGAAAGAAATTATCTGGCCAACTAAAATATATATAGAAAAAAATTAGCCGGGCATGGTGGCGCATGCCTGTAGTCCCAGCTACTCGGGAGGTTGAGGCAGTAGGATCGCTTAAGCCCAGGAGTTTGAGGTTGCTGTGAGCTAGGCTGATGCCACGGCACTCACTCTAGCCTGGGCAACAAAGTGAGACTCTGTCTCAAAAAAACAAAACAAAACAAAAAATAAAACACTAAGAGGCCATGGTCACCATAAAGTTTGGCTCCTGGCACCATTAAATGCTCAAAAGCTATTAAGAACTAGAATCATATACTTCATAAGCTTATTCAAATGCAAGAAAAAATAAAACAGGAAAGAAAAGAGTAACAGAAAAAGAAGAGTATAGATTAGAAATGGTAGTAACAGCAGCAAAGAGTAAAAAAGAGGAACAATTTCCTAAAGATAACAGTACTGTTAATCTTAAGTACTAGCAAACTTGCCCCACACCTGTAATCCTAGCACTTTGGGAGGCCAAAGTGAGAAGACCGCTGAGGCCAGGAGCTCAAGACCAGCCTGAGCAACATAGCAAGACCCCATCTCAAAAAAAAAAAAAAAGAAAGAAAGAAGGAAAAGAAGAAAAGAAAAGAAAAGAAAAGAAAAGAAAAGAAAAGAAAAGAAAAGAAAAGAAAAGAAAAGAAAAGAAAAGAAAAGAAAGAATGATTAGCTGGGCTAGTCTGAGATCAGCCTGAGCAAAAGCGAAACCCCCCCATTTCTACAAAAATTAGAAAAACCAGCCAGGTGTGGTGTGTACCTGTAGTCCCAGCATCCTCTGGAGGCTGAAGCAGGAGGATTGCTTCAGCCTAGGAGTTTGAGGTTGCTGTGAGCCAGGCTGATGCCATGGCACTCTAGCCCAGGCAATAGAGTGAGACTCTGTCTCAAAAAAATAAAATTAAATTAAAACAAAAACAAAAACAAAACACAATTAAGAATTAACAGGCAATTTCTACCATCTAGTTATTTTAAGTTTCTTAAGCATATGTCAAATTTAAGAGAAATCAAGGTGTCACATAGGCAGAAAGTACTCCTAAAATTAGAGTTAAAAGTAAAAAAATTACTCCTAAAATTAGAGTAAAAAGTAAAATCAAGCTTACCCTGAGACAGCAGAATCCCAGCTGTCCCAGTGACTATCAGAAATCAAGGTGTCAAATAATGATAACACATTAAAGTGCTATTATTGTGCTGCTGAGATACCATGGGGAAATTTCATTATGACAAATAGCAACACAATTTTTAAAAGATCTCTAAAGTGAGTCCTGGGCATCATTTAGGTGGCTTAACTATGGAATTCTTTTGATAAAAATCTTTTTCACAACCATTTTATTTCAAGTAAAATGTGCAAGTTCCTTTCAAAAATTGTTTTCCACATAATTTCCTCGGATAGAAATCCCTAAACTTCTCAGGTTGAGAATAAACCTTTCTTTTGAAAGTATTCAATGGTGCCTCGCACATGAATTAGGCCTTCACAAAGGAGTAAGAACAAATCCACAAATATTTAATTACAAAACAACTGCTTGTAGATTCCCACTACAGAAAATCAACATCTGTAAAAATTACCACTTGGATTCTTCCTCCCTGTTTATTTTCCTATGACTTCTATGTCTTGGATAATTTCCACAATGTGGGGAAAGTCTGTGTGGCCCATGACCACCAAAATTTCGGGATCTACTAGGGCTACTCCCTTATGAAAATAAAGGACTTGAATGTCATGGTTACTTCAAACTCTGTCAGCCAAGAAACTTAATTTTTTCAAGATGATATTTTTATATCTACTAGTGCCAGGAAAGCCTTCCTGTTAGTTTTTGGAGGAGTTGAGGGGTTGAGGAGAAGGTATATGTTTCTTTCATAATAAGCAGAAATTGCATTTAATCAAAATTACATGTACTCCAATTGCAGAAGATTCTAGGAGTAATCTTATTTTATTTTTTGAGACAGAGTCTTGTTCTGTCACTCTAGCTAGAGTGCCGTGGCATCATCACAGCTCACTGCAACCTCAAACTCCTGGGCTCAAGCGATCCTCCTGCCTCAGCCTCCTGAGTAGCTGGGACTACAGGTACACACCACACCCGGCTGGTTTTTCTAATTTTTGTAGAGATGGGGGTGGGGGTTCTCGCTTTTGCTCAGGCTGGTCTCGGACTCTTGACCTCAAGCAATGCTCCTGCCTTCACCTCCCAGAGTGCTAGGATTATAGGCATGAGCTACCGCACCCAGCCAATATGTTAAAATAATAGCATCAAAAGATGGCTTATCATATTTCTTTGATTAATTATTTGTAGAGAACACTCACTAAGGCCCTTTGATAATACACAGGCATATCTTTACTAGAAAAGATGTTCGCTTAATCCAAATAAAAACCACCATCTTAATTTTACATTTATATAGCTTTTAGGTCTTCCCTGCAACCCAGATAGGGTATTGCTCTGTTGCCCAGGCTGGAATGCAGTGGCACAATCATAGCTCACCATAGCCTTGAACTCCTGGGCTCAAATAATTCTCCTACCTCAGCCTCCCAAGTAGCTGGAACTATAGGCATGTGCCACCAAGCTCAGCTATTCAGCTTTTAGTTTTAAAAGAATTTTCGCAAACACTGTCTCATTTGATTCACCTCAAGACAATACGGAAGATGGCTAACAGATTTAAAACAAAACAAAACTCTTATCTTTAAAAATTATTTAGTGTTGTACCAAAATCATAAGGAGAAATTCAGAATATTAATGGACTCCACACAATAAAGCCAGCATATTACTTCCAAATAAAATTACTGGTTTTCTATATTTAAATTGAAATAGAATTTTGAATTTAAGAATGATCTTGGGAATACATTTCTTTTATAGTGGCTACTGCTAATGTCATACTAAATGATACAATTTCTAATATATTGAGAAAATTTAAATCATAGAGTCATCTCTTTAAAACTTTTCCTGTAGTACACAAGTTATTCTAGAATGAACGCCAAGGAGAACAAAAACAGCAAAGGTACTTGTTTATCTATTTCGCATTGCTATAAAGACAATAACTGGGGCTGGGTAATTTATAAAGAAAAGAGGCTTATTTGGCTCACAGTTCTGTAGATTGTACAAGAAGCATGGCACCAGCGTCTGCTTTTAGTGAGGGCTTCAGGGAGCTTCCAATCAAGGTAGAAGGTGAACAGGGAGAAGGCATGTCACATGGCAAAAGAAAGAGAGAGGAGATGCCAGGCTCTTTTAGACGACCAGCTCTCCTGTTAACTAACAGTATGAGAAGTCACTCATTACTATGGGAGGGCACTAAGCCATTCATGAGGGATCCACCCCTAGGACCCAAACACCTCCCACAAGGCCCCACCTCCAACACTGGAGATCAAATTTTAATATGAGATTTGGAGAGGCCAAACATCCAGCTAGAAAGAGAGTACAGACCCCTACTGTATTTATGTCAGTAATTAAGATTAAAGGAAAGAAAAAAGCCTTCAAATATCACAGATTTCTCACATAAAATCTGTTTTACAATATTGTAAATGATTTTAACTGGAAAAATTTACATGCCCAATGCTTGGCTGATTCCTACAAAAAAGTTTAATTAGAACATGTCTGAGCCTTTAAGGAGCTATGGCCTAAAATAAACACTATAGATATGAAGAACATATAAAAAATATGAGTATTATGATTCAAGAAGTTTTAATTCAACGAAATATACTTCACATAAATACATAAACAGGATAGCACAAGTGCTTGCTGGAAACAAGCCCTGGTTTCAAGTCAGACAGATCTAGGTCTGAATGCTGATTCCTTCACTAACTAGCTATTTGATATTAGACAAGTTACTTAACCACTCTGTGCCTCAATTTCCCTATCTGTAAAATTAGGATTATAATGCTAATCTCATATGTATGTGAGGATAAAATAAGATAAAATATATACAGTGTTTATCAGCATATTTGGCATAAATTAACCCTGAAAAATGTTAGCTATCATCACCATTATAAAATAGAACTCCTGTTGTTCCAGTAGTGTGTGTGTGTGTGTGTGTGTGTGAGAGAGAGAGAGAGAGAGAGAGAAACACAGAGAAAGAGATAGAGAAAGAACATGCACATGCATGTGCAAAATAGATCAATACACAGAACTTATAAGAATGAGCATAAGAATGCTCATGAATGAACTTACAAGAATGAGCCTGGGAAAGAAGGAACAGAAACCCCCAAGCTTTTACGTGTTGAAAATTACTAAAACCTGTTAGGGAAGCCCTGCAGAAGTCCAGCAGCAAGAAAAGGCAATAAAGGCCCATCTAAAGACATCAGAATAGAAAAAGACAGGTCTACTGTTCCAAGTGTCCTGTCCAGCCATCCTAAGGGCAGGTGGTACACTGAGGAAGTAACTGTGAATTGAACTGAATGAGCTGGAATGATGGCAGCCCAGGCCAATTGTAAAGTACAACACTCTTGGTTTACCATGACTAGGTTATTTTGCTTGCTTGTTTTTTGTTTGGGAGTGGGGAAGTGGTAACACATACCGTAAACTGTCATCTTTGCTCCTTTAAGTAACTTACCAGGGTAACACTGCTAATATATAGTAGTGGCAGGATTGAAATCCCCATCTGCCAGACTCCAGAATACAATACTGAAACACTAACCAATAAAATGTACTGCCCTTTTTGGCAATCCATGGGCAGAAAAATGAGTTCATATTAATTTTACATATGTATGGTAGTAGAACTCAGATGATATACTCTAATATGCAGGAGATGAGCTGATGGGAATTGTTTTCAAACAATCAGAGTTTACCAATGGTAACTGACAAAACAAACAAAAAAAACCTTAACACAAAATAGAATCCTAAGAAACCACGAACTAAAAGATAGCATAGTCTTAGGCAAGTTCATTTTAATCTAAACCTCAGTTTCTTCTTCTGTAAAACAATACTTACCTTATTTCTCAGGATAGTAGGGAGGAAATAAAGCACATAAAGCACCTAGAATAATAATTACTACTTGGTGATCCTCATAGTAAGTGGCAGCTTCTATCATCATCATGCCTCAATAATTTGATATTAATTTTGAATATCAAGACTGCATGCTTCAATAATAAAATTACTCAATTTAAGTTCTACAGTCAATACTCCTTAATGATACTCCTTAATGATAATGAAGAATGAATCGGGAAACATCTCACTGTATCTGGTCTCTGGGGGGAAAAAATGAAAACTTTGCTGATTATGTTTGGTGACAGCATTTGAAATTTCTTCCTATATGTTATTTTAATAACTAAAAATTATTTTTAGAATTCATATTCAATTCTATTCAGTGATATGCTGCTCAGTTGACATACATATTTTACTTCTATACAGTATATTTCTCCTTTTCTAGGAATAAACTATCTTTAGAAATAAAGGAAAAGTTTATAAAATGTATTTGCAATCCTGCAGTTGAATATTTTGTCCAAGAACTTAAAACCACCAAAAATCTGTTATCTCAGCTTAAGTCCCACTACTGTGAAAGAGACCCAAAGATTACATCTATCCATTGTCCAAAGATACGAAGAAATCAACAATATAGAAGAAAAATGTATGCTTCATGCATTCATCTTCACTCAAGAAAAGATAAAAAATGGGAACCCTGCAAAGGAGTTCTGGTTGGACTTGAGGAAAGTGAGCAAAATAAAATATGCTTAAGTAAAACAGAAAAATCTTTGAGGTATGACCCATCTATGTCTATTTAGTTTAGAGTTTTTATCATAAAAGTGTGCCGGATTTTGTCAAATGCTTTTTCTGCATCTCTTGAGAGAATAATACAGTCTTTGTTCTTGCTTTTATTTATATGGTGTATTACATTTATAGATTTGTGTATGTTGAACCATCCCTGCATCTCTGGGATAAAGCTCACCTGGTCTTGATAAATTATTTTTTTTATATGCTGTTGAATTCAGTTTGCTAAAATTTTGTTGAGAACTTTTGCATCTATATTCATAAGGGATAATTGTCTGTAGTTTTCTTTTTTTGTTGTGTCCTTTCCTGGCTTTGGTATCAAGGTGATACTGACTTCGTAGAATGAGTTGGGGAGGATTCCATCTTTCTCAATGTTGTGGAATAATTTCTGTAGTATAGGTAACAGTTGTTTGTAAGTTTGGTGAAATTCAGCTGTGAACCCATCTGGTTCTGGACATTTTTTATTAGAAGATTTTTTATTGCTGCTTCAATTTCTGTGCTTGATATTGGTCTGTTCAGGAATTCTATTTCTTCCTGATTGAGTCTAGAGAGGTAGTGTATTTCTAAGAATTTGTCCATTTCCTCCATGTTTTGCAGTTTTTGGGCATAGAGATTTTTATAGTATTCAAAGATGTTTTCATTTCTGTGATATTGTTGTGACCTCTCTTTTTCATTTCTAATTGAGCTTATTAGAGTCCTTTCCTTTCTAGTTCTTGTCAATCTAGCTGTGAATTTTGTTTATCTTTTCAAAAAACCAATTTTTGGCTCAAAATTATTAAAGCCATATATGATAAGTCCACAGCAATATCATACTGAATGGGGAAAAATGGAAAGCATTCCCACTTAGAACTGGAACAAGACAACTGGCTGCCCACTATCTGCACTTCTATTTAACATAGTGCTGGAAGTCCTTGCCAGAGCAATCAAACAAGAGTGGGGAATTAAGTGTCCAAATGGGGGCAGAAGAGTCAAACTCTCACTGTTTGCTGATGATATTACATCTAGAAAATCCCAAAGATTCAACCAAGAGACTCTTGGAATTAATAAATGAATTCAATAAAGTCTCAAGATACAAAATCAATGCACACAAATCAGTGGCATTCATATACGCTGATAACAGTCAAGCTGAAAATCAAATTGAAGATGCAATACCTTTCACAATAGCATTAAAGAAAATTAAATATTTAGGAATATATTTAACTAAGGAGGTGAGAGACCTATACAGGGAGAACTACATAACACTGAGAAAAGAAATTGTGGAAGATGTAAACAGATGGAAAACCCTACCATGCTCATGGATTGGTAGAATTCAGATTGTTAAAATACCCATACTACCTAAAGTGATCTACAAAATTAATGCAATCCCTATCAAAATACTATCATCATTCTTCGCAGATCTAGAAAAAATAATTCTACGCTTCACATGGAACCAGAGAAGACCTCGTATAGCCAAAGCAATCTTAAGCAAAAAGAACATATTGGGAGGCATCAGTCTGCCAGACTTCAAGCTTTACTACAAGGCTATAGTAACCAAAACAGCATGGTACTGGAACAAGAACAGAGATACAGACCTTTGGAACAGGACTAAGAACCCAGATATAAAACCATCCTCATATTGTCATCTAATCTTTGACAAGGTAGACAAAAATATACACTGGGGAAAAGAATTTCTATTCAATAAATGGTGCTGGGAAAACTGGATAACCACATGCAGAAGACTGAAACTGGATCCACACCTCTCATCTCTCACAAAAATCAACTCACAATGGATAACAGACTGAAACCTAAGGCATGAAATCTTAAGAATTCTAGAAGAAAATGTTAGGAAAACTCTTATAGGCATAGGCCTGACAAAGAATTTATGAAGACGACCCCCAAAGCAATCACAGCAGCAACAAAAATAATAAAGGAGACCTGATCAAATTAAAAAGCTTCTGCACAGCCAATGAAACTATCATTAGAGTGAAGAGACAACCTACAGAATGTGAGAAAACATTTGCATGCTACACATCTGATAAAGAGCTGATAACAAGAATCTATATAGAACTTAAGAAAATTAACAAGAAAAAAATCAAACAACCCCATCAATAAACGGGCAAAGGAAATGAACAGAAACTTCTCAAAAGAAGACAGACTAATGGCCAGCAAACATATAAAAAAGTGCTCAACATCTCTGATCATCAGGGAAATGCAAATCAAAATCATAATGAGATATCGATCACCTAACTCCAGTCAGAATGGCTTTTATCAAAAAGTCCCAAAACAACAAATGCTGGCATGGATGGGGAGAGACCAGAATACTCTTACACCACTGGTGGCATTGCACTGCAAATTAGTACAACCTCTGTGGAAAGAAATTTGAAGATAACTCAAAGAACTAAAAATAGAAATACCATTTGACCCAGCAATCCCACTACCAGGCATCTACCCAAAGGAAAAAAAGACATTTTACAATAAAGACATCTGCACTTGAATGTTTATGGCAGCACAATTCACAATTGTTAAGATGTGGAAATAACCCAAGTGCCCATCAATACATGAGTGGATTAATAAAATGTGGTATATGTATACCATGGAATACTACTCAACCATAAAAAACAATGGTGAACTAGCACCTCTTATATTATCCTGGGCGGAGTTAGAGCCCATTCTTTGAAGTGAACTATCTATTACAAGAATGGAAAAACAAGCACCACATGTACTCACCATCAAATTGATACTAACTGATCAACACTTAGGTGCTTGCATGGAAGTAGTATTCATTAGGTGCTGGGCGGGTGGGGTTGGGTAAACTCACAATTGATGGGTAAGAAGTACACTGTATGGGGGATGGGCACGCTTATAGCTCTGGCTTAGGTGAGGCAAAGGCCTTATATGTAATCAAAATGTTTGTACCCTCATAATATTCTGAAATTTTAAAAGAAGAGTCAAAATTAAAAGAAAACAAGCAGAAAAATCTAGCCCTGTAATCTAAATCATTACTGATTAATCCTTTAAAAAGTCATCTCAGTTAAACATATAGAAATTAGTTCTACTTACTAACATCTTCTATCATTACTGAGACGGCTGGCCCTTATTAAATAACATGAAATAGGCTATTCTCCTTATATGTACATTTAGCTACTTTCACTGAATATAGAACTCTTCATCCAGAAACAACCTGATATAATTTATTGCATTTAGTTGTGATTCCAAAGCCCTTGCTTTTCCCACTATGCCATAAATGGGAAAATATATTAGTCACTCTGGGCAGTAACTTTACACATATTATTAATATCTCATGTATTCCTTACTACAACTTTAAGCAGAAGTGCCACCCTTGCCAGCTGAGAAAAAACACTAAGAGGTTAATCAGCATGTCCAAGGTCACACATGTCATACATAGCAGAGGTTACAGTGTTTGAATCCAGGTTGGCCTGGCACCAAAGTACTGAGATTCTGAAATACTACTAGCTCATCTTTCTTTTAAATAATAGAACAATAACAGGATTTTTTCCCCCATATTTAGATTCTTTTCTAAACTAATAATACCAAGATAACTAAGACTCAGAAAATGTTTTAAACATTTAGTTATAAAGTATAAACATACAGTAGTACTAAGGACAAAACAGAGAGGAAAAGAAAGGCATTATAGTCAGTTTTCTTTAGGCTGGGAAAAACTCATAAGGAACAAACCAAGAAAGAAAAACTAACACCTGACTGACATTTTCGTGTGTGTGTGTGTGTGTGTGTGTTTCGTGCCTGTTAAAAACAACCAAGACTGGTTTTTCGTGTGTGTGTGTGTGTGTGTGTGTGTTTCGTGCCTGTTAAAAACAACCAAGACTGGTTTTTCGTGTGTGTGTGTGTGTGTGTGTGTGTTTCGTGCCTGTTAAAAACAACCAAGACTGGTTTTTCGTGTGTGTGTGTGTGTGTGTGTGTGTGTGTGTGTGTGTGTTTCGTGCCTGTTAAAAACAACCAAGACTGGTTTTTCGTGTGTGTGTGTGTGTGTGTGTGTTTCGTGCCTGTTAAAAACAACCAAGACTGGTTTTTCGTGTGTGTGTGTGTGTGTGTTTCGTGCCTGTTAAAAACAACCAAAACAGGTGTTTCAACTATAACTTTGTGAAACACAAATGAACAAGTACAGACAAGTATGTGAACAAGCACAAAGTTATCTTAAGTCACACTCAAGAATGGTATGGTGAATTTACAATTTTCCTTATTCTTTGTTTTATCACAGTATTACTGAATTAGCTAATAATGCCGATTTATTAATATATTTCTTTAGTTTATTTACCGCTTATTAATAGTGGAAGTTGAAGACTAGCTTTAAATTATAGGAACGTGGCTTACACATTTATATTAGAAAGATTTTCTGTAGGTTTATCATTAGACAGCTTCACATTTACAAAGATTAAATGATTTAAAATGTTTGTACTAAGAATTTACCCAAACGGTTATAGATGACTACAAAAATTAACATGGAAGCTTTAAACATTAGGGTTTTACAATCCAATGTTATTTCAAAAATCCTTTTACCTAGATCATAAAAAAGATATTAGGAAGCAAATCCTAAATATAAAAATCAAGATATATTTTATAAAAAAGGGTATATTTTTGTTTCAATTAACAACAAAAAATATTTATTCCCTTGGTGCAACTCAAATTTTAGAAATAAAACTAATTCAAAAATTTATATATATACTGTTTTAATCTTTACCACTCAAATAATGTTCAATTTTTCAGTAATACATGCTACATGTCAAGATTTTTTTTAAAGGACCGGTCTCTCACCTAGTCCCCCACGGACAGGTAAACATTAGAGATCTTACCTTGTGCTGCTCGATGGCATCTATCCACTGCTGTCGATGATCTGGATCCTGAGCACGAAGATACCAAACACTATCATTTACACTAATATCAAATCGACATTCATCAAAATCATGGGGCTGTGGAGAAAAAGTAGAAAATCAAAAGAAAAGCTAATTATATTCTTAGAAGTGTTATACCCCACAGGCAAAACATAAACAGACTCATCCTATGCTGGTGGGATACTTGCTATTTTTTATTTTCCTACTCAAATAACTTCTTTGAAGATGTCTCAGATAAGAGAGAACAAGGGTGCAGTTACTAAAATCCAACCTTCATTCACTATTCCTACAAATGAGTTGACACATAAACTACAAACATCTATTTCAAAGCTAATATTTTTTATCAAAGGCTTTGAGTTAGCTTAACTAGTAAGAATACCACCAAAAGCATAATTTTTTAAAAGGCCAAAATAAGTTTTAGGAAAGACATTTACTACTTTTCCCTTGCCCCATTATTCAAAAGTAAATTCCTAATATGAATAGTTTCATTTCATTAAATTTGATAAAATATTATTGATAAAAAATATTCTTGATAAAATAATATTAACATTTCCCTTCAAGTATCTAAAATTAACTTCTAGGCTTTTTCATGTCTTTGATAGTTACAGACAGGAAGGCTTCCAGTGAAAAGCAAAACTAAAATGAATATTACATAAGGCCTAGTGAGATAGCTAGAGGAAACTCTCTGCACCAAAGTATAAACATCTAGTGAAAATGTCAACTTTTTGATTTAGTGCTTTTGATTCTTCATAAAAATATATAAAATGAATGTTTTATATCCTTGATTTTCCTCCAATAAATGAATTCAAATATGACAAGATCACATCACATTTACAATCTCTTCTTCCAGATAAAATAGAGAGTCTATCAATTTCTACTCCTGTGAACAATCTTAGCCTTGGAGGGGAAATAATCCTCTCTGGTCAACGTAACAATAAAATTTGCTGAACAGAATCTACATCTTGTACTTGTGTAGTGTTTACCCTCTCACACCTTTAACATCAATCTTTGATCTCTTTATCAGTTTATTTAGCAAAAATAATATAAAATAACTCCACAGTGTTCTTTAGCCTATGAAACAATTTCTCTTTTAGGATTAAGACAAGAAATCATCATTCTGACTGGCTAAAGGATACAAGTTAAACATTTCCTGAATCACTATGTGCTGGGTATCATAGGACTATAGTGGGAGGTAGAGTGTGCTGAAAAGCAGCAAAAGGGAAAAACAAGATAATGCATACCCTGCTTCAGTAATTATGAATACAGAAAGAAATAAAAGACATTTAACATTCATTAAGAAAATAATGACCATAAATTTAACTGAATACTAAATATTCAGAAATCTTAAGTCTAGTTATTAGGAATAGAGGCTTCTTGAAGGAAATGAAACATAGATACTATCTGAAGAACCAAGCAAACTAAAGTAGATGATCAGTAGCCCAGAGGTTTGTAACACACTAACTGCCATGTGAGTTGTATTTTTTTTAATTTCAACATATTATGGGGGTACAAATGTTTAGGTTATGTATATTGCCCTTGCCCCATCTGAGTCAGGGCTTCCAACGTGTCCATCCCCCAGATGGTGCACCCTGCACCCATTAGGTGTATATATACCCATCCTCTCCTGCTCCCCTCCCATCTGCTCGACATCTGATTAATTTATTACTATATATGCACTTAAGTGTTGATCAGTTAATACCAACTTGATGGTGAGTACATGTGGTGCTTGTTTTTCCATTATTGGGATACTTCCATGAGACTTGTATTTAACTCATGCTAGTTTTGAGGCTGGGACCTTGTGAAGCATATGTAACTTACACGTCTCTTCACCTTGGGAGCACAAGAACTATTTTTCAAGTTGCATACAACTCATGCACAGAAAACAATAAAAGATAATAAATTTTTCATCAAATTAGAAAGGACTGTTTTGTTTTTGAAATTTTTATTCTATTTTCATAATAAAACACTGTGGTCCCAAGGAAAAAAATTTTTTTTCTAGTGTGGCAGTCAATGTATTAAACTTTTGCTCCATGATCACTCTCAACATATTTCCAGCCACTATTCTTGAATATGCTTTATATTTTGTATTGTGTTCAATATCCTCACTAAAGCTCTAGAAAAAAGGAAGTAACACATATAGTTCATAATTTTCTATTTTCTTTTTTTTTTTTATTTCAGCTTATCATCATGGGGGGTACAAAAGTTCAGGCCACATACACTGCCCATGTCCCACACTGCTCATGTCCCGCCCACCCCCCTGAGTCAGAACGTCAAGCATGTCCATTCCCCAGATAGTACGCATTGCACTCATCATGTAGTTATACCCCCATCCCCTCCCCCGACCCCCCCTGACCCCGAGTCAGAACATTCAAGCGTGACCATTCCCCAGATGGTGCTCAATGCACTGATCACGTAGTTATACACCCATCCCCTCCCCCCAACCCCATCCCCCTGAGTCAGAACATTCAAACATGACCATTCCCCAGATGGTGCGCAATGCACTCGTCATGTAGTTATGCACCCATCCCCTCTCCCCACCCCCACCATAATTTTCTATTTCCTCTAGCAAATACTTTTCTGTGCACACAAGGGAGCCTTTTCTACCATCAACAATCGGAAATATAGGTGGCATAGAAGAGAGAAACACCAACTGTCAAGTGATACAGAAAATCTGTGAACACCACAGAAGTCTTAAATCCCAACAAAGTAAAAAAAAAATGACACAAGCCAAGTCTCAAGGAAAAGGAAATGACAGATTTGGTTAAAAGGATGTGATTAAGAGAATAAATTGAAGATTATAAAGCTCACACCATCTTATTATACACACACGTTCCCAAACATAATATATAGATTGCTTCATTCAAAGACAAGTGATCCTTTATTTACTTAAAATGTTGGTATTTTGTTCATTATGCATTAATTTCATTTAAAAATATTATAATAAAATATTTATCTTGACTACTTAGTTTTTTAATGCTTCTTTAAATTTTGTAATTTAGGCAAGCCCCTCATGGGTCTCACCCAAGACTTGGCACTGACAGGTAATTACTAGAAAGAAACAAATATGCGATAAAGGCCAAAACTAGATTAAAAAAACATGGAGAGATGGTAGATATAAGACATGACCTAAGGGGGAAAAAGTGTTAAAGAAGTGTTAAGGCAACAAGTGATGAAAAGTAAGCTAACTAACAAATGTAAGAAAAAGAAAATAGAGTTGAAAACCGTATCAGAAGCAACAATAAAAAGCAAACTAGGCTAAAAAAGTCATGGGCATGGTAAACAGATTTGAGAAAAGGACAAAATAAAAGAAATATTATAATGGGAAGACAAAGAAGATAAAGCAAATACATTAACTGGTGTTTTCAAAGATGAGACTGTAACAAATGTAACAGAAAGACATACTATGCCCAGGAAAAAGAGACATGGGAAGATCAGTACAAAGATATAGTCTGCGAAGTTAGTTAATTTCACGAATACAGGAAATGCTATATAGAACAATGTTTCTCAAGCATTTGGAAATATAACACTCTACCCCTCAGAAATGAAATACTAAGGAATATGATTTTGTTTGACAGAATTTGGGGGGGGCCATAAAACACTGTACTACCTAAGATTTCATTCCTCCAAGAACCAAGTGTCACTACTACAGAGAATGCATGCTACAGAAGAAAGCCATCTGTATAAAGGTGGGCTTCATACTTTATCATGTCAACATTTATTGTTAAGGATAAAATATATTTCAAAAGGTGAAATGAATACATGGCATTTATATCTACTATCTACCAAAATAACCTTATAGGAACAAAAGAGGCATACATATACAAAGCATTGTGGCTACCCCCCTACCACCATGCAATCATATTAGAGTCCCCACTCCACCCCCTGGAGAGATTCAATCAGACATTCCTATACAGCATAGGGTAGTAGAGGATGCTATGCCCAGAGAAGGGGACAGGGAAGCAGATGAAGAAATCCTTCATATTAAAGGTCTCCCTCTCTTTCTCAGCACCCAGAAGGCTAGAACCCATACTTTCTCCTTCTGCTTGTAAGGAAGATTGTTCTATGAAAAGACTAAGTAATCCAAAACAAATGGCATATAGTAATGATACTTGAGGTTTTCATACCCAGGTGCTTTATCAGCACGAAAGTTCTAAACTGTGAAAATAAAGAAAAATCTGGCCGGGCACGGTGGCTCACGCCTGTAATCCTAGCACTCTGGGAGGCCGAGGTGGGTGGATCGCTCGAGGTCAGGAGTTCGAGACCAGCCTGAGCAAGAGCGAGACCCCTTCTCTACTAAAAATAGAAAGAAATTATCTGGCCAACTAAAATATATATAGAAAAAAAAAATTAGCCGGGCATGGTGGCGCATGCCTGTAGTCCCAGCTACTCGGGAGGCTGAGGCAGTAGGATCGCTTAAGCCCAGGAGTTTGAGGTTGCTGTGAGCTAGGCTGACGCCACAGCACTCACTCTAGCCAGGGCAACAAAGCGACACTCTGTTTCAAAAAAAAAAAAAAAGAAAAAGAAAAATCTACCTTTCAGCACTGGAGACAGCTTCACCAAAATGAGGGAATAATAATCAAGCGGGCTAAGAGGCAATTGAGACCCAGGAAAAGAAGAATGCAACGCAGGAGAGAAACAAAGGGACTTCCCAGGTAGACAATAAGTTAAAATACCAGCAAGAATGCAGAAAGTCCAAAGTCTAGATTAGAGGAATATGACAGGTGGCTTCAGAGAGCATTTTTCTAGTGGGAGAAAAAGTAGAATGGAAAGATTATCTAAAAGGTTGAATTCAGTGGACAGGGTGTAGGCAGACTTAGCTATAAATTCAAAGAAAGTCAACCAAATCTTTAATGAACTTTATTGAGATATAATTACCATACAACAATCAAAGTATATAATTCAATAAGTTTTTTCATTTGTATATAACCCATGAAATCATTGCCACAATCAAGCTGGAAATGTTATCAATTCCATCACCTCCAAAAAACTCCTCATGCTCCCCTGACATCCTTCCCTTTGCCACCAGCTTCAAGAAACCAAGGACCTGGTTTCTCTCACTATATGTTAGTTTGCCTTTTTAATAATTTTATTTAAATGGAATCAAATAATATGTACTCTTTTGTGCCTGTTTTTACTCAGTATAACAATTTTAAGATTCATCCACGTTTTGTCCTATCAGTAATTCATTTTTTTTGTTTGTTATTCTTCTTTTTTCCAGAGATACCCTGAGCCAGACAGTAATTCATTCTTTTTATTGCTAAGCAGAATTATACGGCAGATAACATATTTTGCTTATTAATTCACCTGTTGATAGACTGCTGTTTCTAGTTTTTGGCTATTCTGAATAAATTTGCTATGAAAATTCATATCTTTATATGAACATAAAACTTCATTTCTTTTGACCTATTAGTAGTATCACGAAGTCATATGGTAGGTATATATTTAACTTTAAATAAATGTCAAAAGTAGCTGAACCTTTTATGGAACTGCCAAAAGCAGTTGTACCATTTTATAGTCTCACCAGTGGTCTATCAAAGTCCAATTACTCTACATCCCTGCTTGGGTTTACTTCTGGACTCTATTCTGTTCAACTGATCTAAATGTCTATTCTTACTCCAACACACTGTCTTAATTATTGCTCTTAGTAGTCAGTCTTGAAATCAGGTAATGTAAGTGCTCAGACTTTACTCTTCTTTTTAAAAATAGCTTTGGTTAGTCTAGGTAGTTTTCATACATATACACATTTCCATCAACATTTTAGTATCAGGTTGCATTGATTTCATAAATTTTCTATAGATCAATGTGGGAAGATGTACTATCTTAACTGCCCGGGCGCGGTGGCTCACGCCTGTAATCCTAGCACTCTGGGAGGCTGAGACGGGCAAGATGGTTTGAGCTCAGGAGTTTGAGACCAACCTGAGCAAGAGCCAGACCCCGTCTCTACTAAAAATAGAAAAAAATTATATCTACATCTAAAAATATATATAGAAAAAATTAGCCAAGCATGGTGACACATGCCTATAATCCCAGCTACTCGGGAAGCTGAGGCAAGAGGATCACTTGAGCCCATGAGTTTGAGGTTGCTGTGAACTAGGCTGACGCCACGGCACTCTAGCCTGGGCAACAGAGTAAGACTCTGTCTCAAAAAAAAAAACAAAAAACAAAAAAACAATACTGAGCCTACAGATCCCTAAGGTTCTGTTAAAAACAAAACCAAAATCTCTCTGTTGTAAAGAACGAATAACTTCTTTTGATCTATAGTCAAAATTCTGATTATTTTCTGTCAGCTTTATCTGCCATAAATCCCATTCTGTGAATGTTTTTTATTTCAGAGATCATTCTTTTCAGTTTTAAAATTCTCATTGTTTTTTATATTTTCATTTTCTCTGCTAAAATGGACTATTTTTTCATTCATTATAAGCATATTTTCTTTTACCTCACTGAAAGTAATCATAACAATTGCTTTAAAATCCTTGTCAGATAATTCTAACATCTGATTCATCTTGAGTTTGGCATTTGTTCAGGTCTTTTCCCTTGAGAATGTGATGCAATTTCCTGCCTCTTTACATGTTAAGTAATTTTGGGTTGATGCTAGACATTTGAATGTTAGGTTGTGAACTCTGGATTCTGTTATGTTGCCCTGAAAAATACTGTTTCTGTTTTAGCTGGCAGTTCATTTGCTTAGACTCAAATCATCAATGCTGTCATGTGAAAGACTGCTTTCAGCCCAGCCTGCTCACATAGTTGCCCTCAGATCGGGTGAAGATTTGGGCAAAGTTTTATACTCAGAATTTGAGGTTGTCCTTGTCTCGCTCTCTATTTCAGTATTAGGTTCCTTTGCTTGGTTCCTACAACTGAAAAGATGGCAGGTTTTTTTTTTTTTAAAGGAATTTTAGTTCCCCCACATCTCCGCCACAATGGATAGTAACCAAATCACAGTTCAGGCTGCTTTCAGTCTGGCACACAGACCCGTGGTTCAGGAGTCAACCAGAGACTTGGGTCCACATAAGTTTGAGTTCCCCTTCTCTGGCTCTCTCCTTTCTGAGTTCTCACCTCATTTTCCAGCAGCCCTGCTTGTACCATGTAACTTTCCCAGATTCTGCCAGTCAGAAAGATGGTTGGCTGGTTTTTCTGTTGAAGTTACAGACACCTAGAGCCACCACAATAGAGATTTGACCCTTACTCTACCCTAATAGTAGGATATCTGATAATTTTCAAATATTCTGTCAAACAATTGTGAAGGTCAAAGACTTATAATTGCCTAAGTCTACCATCTAACTTTTTTTTTACA
The DNA here is from genome assembly GCF_020740605.2 of Lemur catta. Lineage (NCBI taxonomy): Eukaryota > Metazoa > Chordata > Mammalia > Primates > Lemuridae > Lemur > Lemur catta. The sequence goes on from NC_059139.1 coordinate 47,854,262, forward strand.
TATAAACATGAAGCATTAAAATTTCTTTGTCCAACAACAAGAGAGTTAAATAAATCCTATTAAATTCAAACAACATGAATCAATCAGTGCTCTAAATTATAAGCTATAGAAATTGATTCTTGCTAACTTAAGAAAAAAAAAGGAATTCACTTAGAAGGTATCAGGCAGCTCACATTGCTAAGAAACACAAAGAATTAAGGACAGAAAATGGAAAGGAGCCAGGGGAGGCTAGACAACAAAACCCCTGCTGAGACTGCACCACAGGTGCCATTTGTATGGACAGGGTTGTTTCCGCTTCTGAACCTGTAAGCCACTGTTGGTACTGCTGCTACTAGAAACTGGACATTGCTGGTGCAAGCACTATCAGAAGAAAAACTTCCCATCTCTACTTTTTTGGATGGTCCTGTTCCAGAATCAAAGTAAGCCTGGAGAGGGAAACAAGGGGGTGTGGGGGTAGGGAAGGACAGTAGAACAGCAGTCTGATTGGTCAGGCCTAATTCACATACCCATAAGCTAAGGGGAGTTGACAAGAAGGGAGATGGTGGGATGGGAGAAGAAATTAAGTATCTGGCCTTTATAAATTATGTGTAGGAGACCTTCTATTGAGGGAATTCCTCAAAAGCAAAAAAAAGAAAAAAATGGATTTTTGATGACAAGCCTGCCGCTTATTAACCTATTACCTCCCTTAAATCAACCCTTCTATACTGTTTTGTGCTACTGGGACCAGGATGCTGCAAACTACGTGTCTCCTTGGTCAGCCTCCTTTGTTAGATTCTGCCAATATTGGGCACTAGAAGCCAGGAAGAAGATAGAACTTGTGCTTTTCTGTTTGTATACTGTTTCCACCAGCATCTGCCCAGCAAAAGTCCTTAGCCCTGCCAGTGGCAGTCAGCTCCACCCTCTAGCCTCTTTTAAAACTCCCTGAACCAGCTTCATCTAGCTACCTCAGAGGTACCAGAACCAGCTATGCAAGGGCCACTTGTTAGATACGTAAGGTGTAGCTCCGTAACATTCCCTTTCCAGATTACTGAGATATTAGTACCAGTCACACTGGGTATAATACCCCTTCTAGATGTCTGAGACCCAGTTGCACAAGGCATCTCCTCTAAGCTTCTGAGATAACAACAGCAGATAAGACAGACCCTCTCTATCTGAGTCTCAGTTCCAAAGAGACCCTTTCTTAGTTTCAGAAGTACTCACTAGCCAGGCAGCCCTTTCAACTCAAAGGTTTAAGCCTCATGCCATGAGGCTCCTGAGGTAATGGTAAAAGCACCTGTGGGCAGCACCTTTTCTTCAGTGCTCTGAGTGCCAACTCTGCAGAGCTCCGGCTCCAGACTTCTAGGATCTGATAACTCCAACCTCTTCCCTTTGTTTCTCTAGGCTAAGAAATAGAAGCTGATTCTTGCAGTTATTATCTCTGTATTACCTCAATGTTTTTCTTTTATCTTTCCACTTCTCCCTTGACTTTTAACAATTTCCTATATTAAACACTTTTTGGTCAAATACTTAAGGTCGCTTCTGGTTCTAAGTGAACCTCTGACTGATACAATAATCAGTCTAAAAAATGCCAAATACTGATTTCATAGAACATTATATCACCATTTAAAAAAAGTTTTTGAAATTTGGAAATTTGCTTTAACAACTTAAGTGGGAAGAAAATAAAGAGATTATACTGTATATGTACAATGTAACCCTAATCGCGCTGTTGCCTCAACAACACTTTAGTCTGTATCTATAAACGCATATGTGATTAAAGACTACCCCATTAGACTGTAAGCCCAAAAGAACAGACACTGTTTTGTACACCAGTATAATCTAAGCACTAGCACAGTAACTGATATTGAAAAATATTTGTTTACTGAATACTGAGAATAAAATTCAGAAAACTAATGTCCACACAAAAACATGCAAATACATGTCCATAACAGCTTTACTCAGCCTTATTTGTAATAGGCCAAAGTTGGAAACCACCAAATGTCCTTCAACTGGTAAATGCCTAAATCTATGTGGTACATAGATTGAATACTAGTTAACAATAAGAAGAAACACAATTGATATACTCAATAACTTGGTGTATCTCAAGGAAATTATGCTAAGTATAAATAAGCCAATCTCAAAAGGCTTTACCCTATATGATTCCATAGATACAAAATCCTATAAAATCCTCAAGATAATAAAATTATAGAACTAGAGGACAGATTAGTGGTTTCCTGTGGTGGTTAGGGAGTCGGCTGGAGGGAGAGGGTTGTGACTCTAAAAAGGTAGCATGGGTTATCTCTGAGGTAATAGAACAGTTCTGTAATTTGATTGTGATGGTGGTTACAAGAATCTAAGCAAGTGATAAAACTGCATAGAACTACACATACACACAAATACATGTAAAACTGGTAAAATATGAATTAAGGTCTATGAGTTATATCAATGTCAATTCCTTGGTTTTGATATTTTACTATAGCTACGTAAGATCAAACCATAGATGGAAACTGGATGAAGGGTACATGCAATCCCTATATTCTGTTTTTGCAAGTTCCTGAGAATATATTCATATAATTATTTCAAAATTTTTAAAAAGTTTTAAGTGAAAAATTTAAAAATTCATCAAAATGTATAAAGTGTTGAAATTAAATGTGGTTTTCTCCATTAGACTTTTCTATATTTTCTAAGTGTTTGATAATGGACTGCATTACTTTTATAAGGAAAAAAAATTAATGTTATAAGAAGATGGAGCAAGAAGGCAAACTCTCCAGTGATCAACCTTCTGGAGAAACAGCAATTTGAATTACCCATGCACAAAAATACCTTCAAAACAGTTAAGAAAACCAAGTGAAAGATCACAGTACCTGGTTATAGCATGATAATAAGAAAAGATACACTCAAGAGGGTAGGGAGGACAGTTTTACACTACCCATGCCACCCCTTGGCCCAACTCCAAAGCAGCACAGTGTAGAGTGAGATACCATCTGCTTGAAGAAAAGAGAGGGAAGTGAGTGTAGGACCTTCCCTTGGTCCCCAACACCAGGCCTGCCATACTAAAATCTAGCACTGGGAAGACTCCCATTGTCCCTGAATCCAGTTGGTACTCATGGACTGAGGCTCTGAGCTACCCCAGCCCTAGATGGGAACCTGTAGCCCCTGCAAAATGGACCCAGTCTCTGGCCTATAACAATGCTGGCTGACTACAACAGCCTTGGATTTTGGTCAAAGCTCAGGGACAGGCAGACCTTAGTGACCACGGGCTTTAGGTGCAACCCAGCGCTGTGCTACCCTTGATGGCCAGAGAATTCCAGCCTGTTGTTGTGCCAACCACAGTGCCCTTGGGAGCAGGGAGCTCCATAGCTCTGCAATGATGGCAGTGGTCACAGGCTTAGGCATCACACCAGATGACCTGCCCAGAATCTGCAGACAGGCTTACTGCTGAAAAGTGTTCCCAGACAAAACCAGACAGCAAAAACTGATATAAGTACCTACTTCTTCAATGTATAGACACAGATGCTCGACCGTGAGGATGAAGATCAGAGAAAGATGACACTATCAAATGGACAAAATAAAGTGCCAGTGATTGACTATTAAAGAGATGGAGACATATGAACTGCTTGACAAAAAATCATAAAATTCAAAATTGCTTTTTAAAGGAAGCTCAGGGAACGTCATGAAAATACATGGAAACATTGAACAAAATAAAGTATACGTGACCAGAATGAGACATTAAACAGAGAGACTGAAATAATGGTAATAAAAAATCAAATAGAAATCCTGGAGCTGAAAAACACAATGAGAGAAATAAAAAATGCAACAAGGAACATCAGTAACAGAAATGATCAAGCAGAAGTAGTAATCTGTGACCTTGAAAGTAGGTTATCTGAAAGTATATGGTCAGGAGAAAAAAGAAGAATTGAAAGGAATGAAGAAAGCTTACAGGATTTATGGGAAAGCATTAAAAGAGCAAATTTTCAAGTCATTAGAGTTCAAGACGGAGTAGAGAAAGACAAAGGAGTAGACTCATTATTTAAAGAAATAATAGCAAAAAACTTCCCCAAACTGAAGAAGATATAAATATCTAGGTAGAGGAAGGTCAAAAGTCACCAATCAGATTCAATCCAAGTAAGACTAAGCCAAAACATACTATAATCAAATTGTCAAAGATCAAAGAAAAGGAAAGGGTTTTCAAAGCAGCAAGAGAAAAAAAACCAAATAATGTACAATTACACCTATCAGCAGACTTCCCAGCAGAAACATTATGGGCCAGGAAGAAGTGGGATGATGTACTCAAAGTGCTATGTCACCCTACTCCCATAAATATGGAAGGGTAAAATTGACAGTGGGGAATATGTAACAAAGGGAATGGCCTAAAAAAAGGTAAAATGTTTTGTGAGTTGTCTCTTTAAAATTGCCCCCACTCTTTTTTTGAATTACAACCTACATCCCTGCTGGAGGTCACTAATCAAAAGCGCAGGGGAGTGTCCTTTGTTTCTTGTACCATGGAAGATGGCTCAACTAAATTGTCCTGGGTGGAGATCAGAAGTCATGAGATTTTCTTCACAGACAGGACGGATCAGAACCATTAACTATAGTTTCAGAACCATCAACTCTAGTTAAACAGCAATAGCCTGATGCTGAAAACACTCCCTCTAAAAGCTTTGTATTTCTGCTTATAGTTAGGACAAAAGTATGGTACTTTAAGAGGAGAGTCTCCCATCCTCCTCATTTGCCAGTAAATTAATAAACTCCCCTTTCCTTCTCCTGAAACCACTTGCCCTTGTTCTTCTGAGCAGCCACCGGGACCAGTGCTGAACTTTTGGTAATAAAATAAGTCAGGCACAGAAAGACAAATATCGCATGATGTTCCTTGCATATAGAATCTTAAGAAAGTTGATCTCATAGTAGAGAATAGAATGGTGGTTACCCAAGTCTGTGTGGTTAGTGAGGAGGCAAGATAGGGGAGATGTTGGTTAAAGGATACATATTTACAGTTACATAAGAGGAATAAGTTAAAGAGATCTATTGTACAACATGGTGACTACAGTTAATGAGATACTGCATTCCTCAAAAATGCTAAGAGAGTGGATATCAAGTATTCTTACCACAAAAATGGTAACTATGTGAGGTAATGAAATTTGTTAGCTAGATTTAATCATTTTACAACGTATACATACTTCAAAACATAATGTACATGATAAATACATATAATTTTGTATGTCACTTTAAAAAAATTACTTAATTTTTTAAAATGTAAAAAAAATAATTTTACTTTAAAAGAAGAAATGGCTGGTTCTCAATCTTACTGTTATATAGCCTTCTCAAATAAAATGGCAATGAAAATACTTGATAGTAGAACCTATAGTTTAATCCAGTAGAAAAGTTGTTCTCTTAGTGTATTATGGAAATCAGTTAAAAATGAATGATTTTAGGCATTAATCCTATCTGAAGAATATTGAATTTAGCCTTACTGTGGTTGAGCCACTCCTAATAGACTACATGAGATTATTATCATAGTGCAGGCTGATGACACAATGAGAACTGAGGTATTAAAGGAGGCCAATTGGCTATATTCAGAACCTAACATAGATGGTATCATCTTGGGAAAATTCCCACAAGAAATGAGAACATTGCTTTGCAATTCTAGAAAGTAGATTTTTGTCAGTGCCCCAGATAGGGAAACTAAGTCTAACCAACAACACTTATAAGAAATTTAGGCATTTATCAACAAACATACAATACTAACAACTTAATGATTTATAGTGAAGAACAAATGACATGATATTAATACATAGACATTTCAAATTTCTGGTAAATGTGTTCCTTTAAGAATTCTACCCAGAAAAATCAAATGATGATATGAAAGTTTCAGCATGGAAGCAAAATAAGGAGAGTTAGAAGACTTTTAGTGGCTAGCAGCACCAAACTTTGTGCAGTATTTTCCCAACTTTTACTTAAAGTGATAGAAGACTGTCCATTCCTGCCCCACCCCACCAAATCTTAATTGTAATACCTACATATAAAAAAAAAAACAACTACAGGAATGAGGGAAGAAAAGAAGAGCCTTACCAGCTTTCTTTTCCCCTCAAGATCACTGCCACTGTAACCAAATGGCTCCTGAGGTATTTTCACAAAACAGGGTGAAAAACCACCAGATTAACATATCCTTTGAAAATTATACTGTGCATGGGGTCCATTTTCTTAAACTTGCCAAACGTCTGCTCTTTCAGATATCTGTTTTTCTCTTTGGGGGCTTACTATGAGCTAATTTTCTTTCAACATTACCAACCGAGCTGTTCATGGAATGGTTGGTGTATACCAATAAATAGAACTCTACTGTATGTTAATTTCAGCCTATCGGAGATCAAGGATGGCAGATAGTCTCTTGTGACCTTAGGCAAATTACTTAAACTCTCTTAATTCTCACCTCCTTATCTATGAAAGTGTGGGTGTTAATAACACTCATTTCACTAAATTGTTGAGAGGATTATATGTGATAATATACATTTCGTATATGGAAATGTGGAAAGCATTTTGAACAATGTTTGACACAGCAAAAGCACTCAAATGTTAGCTATATATTTTAAAAACTATTTTATAATTCATCAATGGGAAAATATCAGGTTTTTTTTAAAAAGCCACAAATTTAGCTTTGAAACAGCATAACCTTCTCTAAAACTTGTCTATATCAACCTACACTACAGGGTATTCCTGTTTAACTATTTAACACAAAAACACAAACACAAGTGGAAAAAACATATAAATAAGATAATCTGGCAATATAAAGCATTTTAAGTTGCACATGTATTAAATGCTAAGTTAAAGAGGTAGTATTCTTCTCGATTCCAATTTTTAACACTGGGCTTCAGAAAACTGTATCCAAACTCTATCAAGACTAAGAACACAGAAATCTTGATATTGTTTTCTTCACATCATATATTTAGTATATATAACAGAATTGATTGTTAAAGGAAAATCAAATCATGTCGCACTTCTCTGTTCAAAGCCCTTCAATACTCTCCAAAGCTCTATGCCCCTCTGACCTACCTTAGGGTCTCTATACTTGCTCTTTCCCCTTCCTAGAACACTTTCCTCCAAATATGTTCATTGCTTAGCTCTGTTACTTCCTTAAGGTCTTGACTCAATAGAACCTATTCCTTTGCCACTATATCTAAAATTTCAACCTCTACTTCTACTCCCACCTCTTCACACATACTTCCTAACCCATTTAGCTGCTTGACAATAAGAAACTAGAGCAAAAGTAGTTAGATGAGTAAAATGATAGCTTTTTGAGTATATCAAAACTGTTAAGGACTGGATACTAAATACATCTGCTGGTAAGGGTACTTCCTACCTTAAAAAACACTGAAGGGAGTGAAAAATACTTTGATTTTCCTTTTTCCATGCATAATACCCTTCCTTGGAGGCAAAACTGATGCCCTGACCTGTGTCATTAATCACATTCAAAAGCCAGAGGAAAAAAATACTTTGTATCCTGAGACAGGGTAAAAAAAATCCAGAGTCACTCTACCTAATTCTAAAGTCCCCCAAATAAATAAAACCTCAAGCCTTTCCTATAACTTATGCCTCCATATAAACCACTTTATCCTTGACTTCTACAAAGGTGCCATCTGAAGATATGTGATGACCTTTGCGGATATGATAATTATATGAAAAACATGAAAAACTGCTGTTTCTTCCTACTATGAAAAAACTAGCTGTAAACTCTGGAATCTTATTTTCCCCCTTTAAATACTGATAGCATTTTTATTTGGGGAGCTGGCTCTTCTAAGCCTGTATTTCCTTGTAAGGCTTCTTTGTAAGTAAACTTCCAAATGCCTTGGTTTGTGAGACTCATTTTGATACTGCTTATTGACTTTCCCCTTACTTAGCTTTTTCTGATCCATTAAATCAAGGGTACAGCCAGGGCTGAATACAGAGCACTCTGAAAGTCTGTATGTGACACGGTAGTGGTCCTTTTTAAAATTTTTTTTTTTCTTTCAGAGACAGGGTCTTGCTCTGTCAACCCAGGATGGAGTGCAGTGGCGTGATCATAGCTCACTGCAGCTTTGAACTCCTGAGCTTAAGGGATCCTCCCACCGCAGCTTTCCAAGTAGCTGGGAGTACATGCTTGGCTAATGTTTTTATTTATTTTTTTTAGAGATGGGGTCTCATTATGTTGTCCAGGCTGGAGTTATATCCCATTTTTTATATAATATAATTGGTTAAGTTTCATACTCTCTCAGTTGTGTTCCCATGAAACTACATCCAACTCAACCTGAACTATAATACTAACAAAAGCTCCTCTGGTATAGTCTTTAAAATCTCTTAGGTTATTTCTAAAAATTTCTGCGTTTCCGTGATTGCCTTACTGCTTATTCCCCATGCCTTGACCATAATGATATATAACATAGATTAAGTTCATAGAAGGCTAGTTCAATAAGAGTAAAGGTCTAGTAAGACATTTATTTAAAAAAAAGCCCCATAGGACAACTACTCCATGAAATATTATAAGCCATTTTAATAAACAAGTTTGTATATATAAAAAAATTACATCAAAGATTAACAGTAACTACCTCTAAATTGTATGATTAGAGCTAATTTTCTTCATTTGCTTGCCCATATTTTTTCTAAATCATACATAATACTTTTGTTAAAGGACAAAAAGTTCATTGTAAAAACATGTAGGATTTGTGGGTAAATATAGTAGAATGAATCAATTCACCTTTACTTACTTACCAAACCTCACTTAAATGATAAGGAAAGGCATTAAACTACAAGAAAAATGGGTAAGAGGAGGACAACAAAAGAGATTTCAATCAAATTTTAGATACTGGAAAGCAGATGAGCAAATTGAGATGTCTCAGGTGACTAGGGAAACCTAAGTGTGTACTGGGAGGCGACAGACCAAGCTTATTTGTGCCAAAGAACCGTAGAAAAGAATAAAAAGAATAAGAATTGGCAATTTCAAGCTCTAGGTTCCTCTGAAGCTATAAACAGAAGAACTGATTAAAAGTAAGAAGCAATTAGTCTGCTTAGACATCATTCCTAAAAATAGCCAAATTACCATTCTAGTAGAAGACTAGACACTAGCAGTTTTCTATTTTGATATGCTGAATTGAAAGAAGCCCTAAACCAAGGGCTATCAAGGAAAACTGAGGAAAAGGGTTTAAAAGAGGAAGATCAAGGCAAAGTCCATAATTGAGTAGTAAGACTCTACACCCCCCTCCCCACAAAGGAAGCAAGGATCCTCAGAGAAATGGTTGATTCCAGGCCTGGGCAGGGAAGATATAAAATGAACCTGTAAAATTTGAAGCCTGAAAGTAAGCAAGTGCTTTAGGAACTAAATAAAAAAGGGGGGGGGGGGGTCATGAGGGCATGTCAAAAGGACAAACGAACCAGCTTGAAGGGGCTTCTATTAGCCAAATTTAGGACAATTTGATCATCAAAATACGTAAGTACGGCAATAGATTATAATCCATTCAATAAAGTAGGAATAGGTAAGTTCCCTATGTTATCAAATGGGACAAAAAGCAGACTGAGTTTTTTTTTTAAAGTAAAATGCTGGCTGATAAACGTCAAAGAAGTTTGCAGAGTTGGAAAATCACCATTTTGCAATCATTATAAAAGCAGACTGGATGGGACAAGCATAAATAATTGCTAAATCAAAGAGAAAAGTCTGATGAGGAATAGGATTTTTACGTGGTCTTAAAATGTCTTCCCACAAAGCTTATACTCTAGTATCAAGGAGAAACAGTAACTACACAGCAGAAAATCTGGACAACCCCTTGGCCCTTGGTCTGGATGACTGAAATTAATGTCAAATGAGGGGCAGACACTGTGTCTCTGATGAGATATCATAAGAAAAACACATCACTTAAGTAATATTCTGCCAAGGATGTACAACCTAATCACAAAGAAACATCAGACAAACTCCAAATGAAGAACATTATATAAAATAACTGGCCTGTATTTCTTCAAAAATATCAATGTAATACCAGACAAAGAAGGTAAGAAATTGCTTTAGACTAAAAGAAAGAGACAGGACAACTAAATGCAATATATGTTCTGGACTGGATTTTGTACTGTAGGGGAAAAATATGCTGTCAAGGTCATCATTGGAACAACTGATAAAACTGAAATATAGACTATAGATTAGAAAAAGGTATTATAGCCCTTCTGCCATCTTAAGACACAGCAAGAAGATGCCATCTTTGAAGGAGAGCACAAGCCCTCAACAGACACTGAATCTGCTGGTGCCTTGATCTTGGACTTCACAGTCTCCAGAACTGTGAGCAATAAATTTGTTATTTTTAAGTTTTGAAAAAAAAGATATTATATAAAATGTCCTGAATTGACAGTTATAGTATGATTACCTAAGAGAATATCTTTGTCCTTAGAAACTACACATTTAAGTACTAAAAGGAAAAAGACGTATGATGTATGCAACCCATTCTCAAATGACTCAGAAAAAATGGGGGGAGATGTGTGTAGAGGAGGAGAATAGTAAAAGAAATGTAAAGTTAAAATACTGGTGGCTCTGGGTACTTACAGGAGTTACCTACATTATTCTTGCAACTTTTCTGTGTGAAATTATTTTAAAATAAAAAGTTAAAAAACAAAATGATACATAGACATCATTAGTCAACTCTATTCTTTCTTTCCTCACAATAGTTCTCTCTGAAAGCCAGCTGTTTAATCTCTTCTTACATCCCATTGTTAAGTGGAGCCAAAATTCATCAGACTTTTTTTTTTTTTTTTTTTTTGAGACAGAGTCTCACTCTGTTGCCCTAGCTAGAGTGCCGTGGTGTCAGACTAGCTCATAGCAACCGCAAACTCTTAAGAGGGCTCAAGCAATCCTACTGCCTCAGCCTCCTGAGTAGCTGGGACTACAGGCATTTTTCTATATATTTTTAGTTGTCTGGTTAATTTCTTTCTATTTTTTAGTAGAGACGGGTCTCGCTTTTGCTCAGGCTGGTCTCCAACTCCTGAGCTCAAACAATCCGCCCGCCTCGGCCTCCCACAGTGCTAGGATTACAGGCGTGAGCCACCACGCCCGGCCTCATCAGAGATTTAGGGAAAACACCTAATGTTAAAATCAAAGACTAAACACACGGGGGAAAAAAAGGAATTCTGAAGAAACAGTCAATGATACAATGATAATTTTTGCATACACACATAACTCTAACTGGGCCTTCCTCTCTGGCCTCTAGGCTTTTACTCACTTGCCATCTCTATTATCCTCTCTTGAATGCCCAATAGGCTTCTCAACATAATCCAAAACTGATCATCTGATTTGCCTTCCCAAACTTCTCCTTCAGGCTTTCATAATTCTGTAAACGGTAATGACCAGTTGCTTAGACCTGAATCATCTGACTCACTTATCTCATACTCCATAGAATCCATGAGCAAATCTGCAAATCTTATTAGCTCTACCTTCAAAATAAGTCCAGAGTTCGATTGCTTCTTATAATCTCTACCAATACAACTCTGGTCCAAGCCACCATCATCTCTCATCTGAATTATTTGCAATAGCCTTTGAAGGCTGTCTGATTCTATTTTCCTGCTTCCATCCCTGCCTCCTACAATCTGTTCCTAACACAGCAGCCAAAGTGATCCTATTGCAAGGATCAAATCACTCCTCTGCTCAAGCCACCCAATATCATCCCATCTCACTGAGCATAAAAGTCAAAGTCCTTATAATGACCCACAAGGCTTTACACAATCAGGCCCCACCACCTCTTTGCTTTCTTTTCCTATTACTTTCTCCCTGTCATCCCCACTCCAGCCACAGTGGCCTTCTTCAACTAGCCTTGGGTAGTCTTTACAACTGCTATTCCTTCTTACTTAGCCTCCTCTTCCCCTAAATGGCATGGCTCATTCCTTTTCCTCCTTTAGCTTTCTACTCAAATTCCTCATCTCAACCATTATAAGAACTTTTCCCCTTACATTTTTACATCTGTGAAATGAGGATATGCCTTACAACTGCTATCAACTTGAATTGTCAATGTAGTATGTAGTGGTGCACCTTAACTCTGGTGGCAAACTCATTAAAACATAGTAATACTTAGCCAGAGAAACCTTCCCAGACCACCCTACAATAAAAGATACTAAAATAACAAAAACTACTTAATAAAAACATGTTAACAGCTTAAGAGGAACAGATTCCCAAACAAGGTCAGTCTGATTAACAGTGTGGTCTCTAACTATAAAACATATTCCTCAACAATTTGTTTTCCTCTTTTGTTTGTAAACCTTAGCTAAAGATCTTTTAGGAAAATATACGGGAAAGCAAATTATAAAGCAAATTGAAATTATTCAATTCAAGTTATTTCATTTAACTTTGACCCATATTGACATGATGCATTTCCTTTTGATAGCTGACTCTTATTTTTACCTCAACTCTTGGAATCTCTACATAAAATAAAACTTTGTTTTTAAATTTTACTCTCAAATAAAGGCTGGACTCTACCCAATAAGATATTTTGAGAGAAAGAAACCATATTTACATACCTTTTATTATACTATATTATTACAATTGTTCTATTATTTATCATTTTTGTTAATCTCCTATTGTGCCTAACTTTTCAATTAAACTTTATCATAGATATATGTGTATGGGAAAAAACATGGTATATGTAGGGTACTCAGGACATACAAGTACTATCTGTTCTTTCAGGCATCCACTAAGAGTCTCTGAACATATCCCATGTGGATAAAGGAGGACTACTATACTTCAATTCACTTTAGTATTATAATTCAGATACAACACTAATTCTTTCATCTTAAATTACTTGAAGATATCAATAATAGATTCAAATAAAGCAAACTTCTAATGCTACAAAAATATTCTGTGTAGTCCTTTGTAATGTAAGGGTTCCTGTACTCTGGTACAAATCTGATGAAACCTTCAGACTCCTTTTCAGAACGTTTTCAAAAGTATAAAACAAAATACCTAAGACTATAAAGGAAACCAATTATATAGTACTCATAACAAAAAAATTTTATTGAAATATATGTGATAGTTTATATAAACAAATTAACATCTAGAGGCTGGTAGTAATACTTTGAGATACCTGCAATACATGGAATGTCATGTAACAATAGCCATAATTTCAGTTGGTGAAAAAGTCACAGATGCTGATAATATTACTGTGATTTATGCCTATAATGCTAATAAAAAAGGCTAAATTTCATTTAAAAGTTAGTGAATATAAAGTTGCAATCTTCCCATCATGTCTGCCAAACCCTGTGAGGACCTGAAATGAAATTTTACTGGTAGTGGTCTATGATTAAAAAATAAGATCATCTACCTGTCCCAAGAATAATAAAAAGCAAATTCCTGCATCCAAGCACATATCATATTATGATAAAACCATACTAATTCAGACTGAAAGGAGTTTTAGTAAGCAGATTAATATAAATACACATCTTTGATATGTTACACTTATACTCTGCCTAAAACATATTTTGGCTCAAAATAGCTTTCTTTAGCATCAACTATCTTCATCAATATTTCTGAGTAACATATGGCTAGTTCTGAAAATCAAATCCAGACCAGAAATACAAAGATGTGCTATATTGACAGGCTTTTACGAAAGCATTTTACTAACCATTGGGAATCTCATGGTCGTACATGATTTCTCCTCTCATGAGAATCACAATCCAGTAAAGCTTGCATTCAAAATAACATGGTATCAGACCCCCATAACATATTCTTGCACTGATACTATTACTGGAATAGTATAAGACCTTACCAGAACTTATTTGACTATAACTACTTGATTAAAGCATATTTTAGTGACCTTAACTTAGCTTCTAAAATCAATCATGTCCAATTCAAGTCTCCTAAATAGCAAAAATAATGTAATAACTTGAAAATATTCATGTTTCTTCCCCAAAGTATTTACTTTTATATAGAATTTGCAAATACAAGTTTGATTATAACTTAAGAGTATGAATAACTATTAAATTCTTAGCAAAAATATTTCATAAGGTATTATTAAACTCTAAGTTTTAAGTTTTAATTTTTATCAGAGTTGTATACAGTTTAATTTAAAAATTGGTTCTCTAGATATTTCAAGGACCACTTGGTTGGATATAAAATCCTTGGTTCACATTGTTTTTTACTTAGTTTTTAAAAAATGCTGCTCCCCTTCTTTTTCTGGCTTTGTAAAGTCTAGGGCTAATCTAATTCTTTTGTTTTTATGATTTGTTCCTTTTGCCTGAAGGCCTTAAGGATTTTATCTTTGAAATCTAAAATTTTACCAGGGTATGCCTCAGAGTTGATTATTCTGTTAATTTTTCTAAGTATCCAGTGAGCCTTTTCAAGGTGTAGAACTGGTCAGGCATAGTGGCTCGAGCCTGTAATCTCAGCACTTTGGGAGGCCCAGGTGCGGAAGGTTGTTTGAGGCCAAGAATTTGAGATTAGCTTGGGTGGCATGATAAGACCCTATCTCTATAAAAAAAATATTTTTAAAAATTGGCCAGGCAGCCTGGGCAACAGAGACAGGGGTCTCTTTAAAAAAAAAAAAAAAAAAAAAGATGTAAATCCAAGCCTCTTTCTTTATCCCTAGAAAGTTTTCTTGGATTACAGTTTTAAATACTGTTTAATTTAAAAATATTTCTTCTTCAGAGACTCTAATAATATAAATATTACTTCTTGTTTATCTGTCTTCTATTTCCACTAATTTCTATTCTCTTGGTTGTTTTCCAGTCTTTCCTCAATGTCCTTGCTAAATTTTCATTTGAATCTATTCTCTTCAATACCTGGCAATTTTTTTCTTCATTTGAGATAATCTTTCATCATTTTCTTTCATTTGTTTCTTTTTTTCTTTCTTTTTTTTTTTTGAGACAGAGTCTTACTCTGTTGCCCGGGCTAGAGTGCCATGGCATCGGCCTAGCTCACAGCAACCTCAAACTCCTGGGCTTGAGGGATCCTCCTGCCTCAGCCTTCTGAGTAGCTCTGGGACTACAGGCACGTGCCACCATGCCCGGCTAATTTTTCTACATATATTTTTAGCTGTCCATATAATTTCTTTCTATTTTTAGTAGAGATGAGGTCTCGCTGTTGCTTAGGCTGGTCTCAAACTCCTGAGCTCAAACAATCCATCTGCCTCGGCCTCCCAGAGTGCTAGGATTACAGGCATGAGCCACTGCGCCTGGCCTCATTTCTTTCTTGAATATAATCTTTTCATTTTTCCCTGTTTTTTGGTCATTTCTGTTCTTAATTTTGAATTTCTGGTTCAAAATGGTTTTTAATATCCTCAAATACGAGTACTGTATATTTAATTCTATTTGGAGTGCAAACTAATATATAATAGTTTTCTTTAGTTTCATGGTTGCTTTAAGGGGTTGGAGAAATTTTCCTCAGTTGATTTGTGTGATTTTTTCCCCCTGATTTTATGCACTACTTCTCTATGGATTTTACTTTTTGTGGTACTGGGGCATTTTTCAATATTACTAATTTAATGGTCCCTTTTTCTGTCATCTGCCAAAGTCTAGATACTTGAGTGAAGTTTTGTTTTGGTAGTAAAGAAAAGGGTTTTAAGTCTCCTAATTTTGTGGTTCCTTGTTTCTTGCAGGTCTTTAAACTTTTTGCCTTTACTATCCAATTTCTAAAAAATTCTTCTTTTGTCCTTTCTTATCTTCCAGAAGCTATGCATTTGGAAGACTGTCTCTTTAAATCACATTTGTTCCTTTAACAGAGTCTGTCCCTTTAAATGGCTGCCTAGCCCTTTAAAGGGCTCATACTTGGAAATCCCTTTCCTTTAGACTTGCTGTGATCTCCTTGGTTAGTTTTTGTATTTTCAGATTAAGGGTGGATTTAACATTTCTGGCCACAGTTATTTTTCCCACTTTAGGAAAGTGGCTGTCAAACTTTAGGATGCATCAGAATCACCTGAAGGGTCTGTTAAAGACAGAAGGCTGAACCCCACACCCAGAATTTCTGATTCATTAGGTCTGGCATGGGGCCTGAGAATTTGCATTTCTAACAAGTTCATAGCTTATATTGATGTTACTACACTGGAGGTTACACTTTGAGAACAACCTCCACCGCATCTTCCTCTTTTTTATTTGATACTTCCTTATTTTGATGAGGCATATAGTCCAGCAGTTTCCTGGAGGAAGGTTCGTAGAAACCTTTGCAGTTCCATGAAGAAAGATGTTTGTGTTTGTGGGTGCTTTCTTCATTATGAAAAATTTCACATATATACAAAGATAAACAATAGGATAATGAACCTTATAGCCACTGTTTAGAATCAACAATTACTAACTCATGGTCATTCTTTATTTCATCTATATCCCTGCAAATTCACACCCTCCCAAATGGATACTTTTGAAGCAAATTTAAAACATATAATTTCATCTGCAGATAAGACATTTTTAAGAGAGGTGAGAGGTGGGGATCCAGTTTCAATCTTCTGCATGTGGATATCCAGTTTTCCCAGCACCACTTATTGAATAGAGATTCTTTTCCCCAATGTATATTTTTGTCTGCTTTGTCAAAGATTAGATGACAATATGAGGATAGTTTTATATCTGGGTTCTCCGTCCTATTCCAAAGGTCTATATCTCTGTTCTTGTGCCAGTACCATGCTGTTTTGGTTATTATAGCCTTATAGTAAAAGTTTGAAGTCTGGCAGACTGATGCCTCCCAATTTGTTCTTTTTAAAGGCTTAAGATTGCTTTGGCTATAAGAGATCTTCTCTGGTTCCAAACGAAATGTAGAATTATTTCCCCACCTCTCACCTCTCACAAAGATCAACTCACGATGGATAACAGACTTAAACCTAAGGCGTGAAACCTTAAGAATTCTGGAAGAAAATGTTGGGAAGACTCTTTTAGACACTGGCGTAGGCAAAGAAGAAGACTCCCAAAGCAATCACAGCAGCAACAAAAACAAACAAATGGGACCTGATCAAATTAAAAAGCTTCTGCACAGCCAAGGAAACTGTCCTTAGAGTGAATAATAGACAACCTAAAAAATTGGAGAAAATATTTGCTTTCTACACATCCGATAAAGGGCTGATAATAAGAATCTATATAGAACTTAAGAAAATCAACAAGACAAAATCAAACAATTGCATCAATAAATGGGCAAAAGACATGAACAGAAACTTCTCAAAAGAAGACAGAATAATGGCCAGCAAACATATAAAAAATGCTCAACATCTCTAATCATCAGGGAAATGCAAATCAAAACCACAATGAGATATCACCTAACTCCAGTCAGAATGGCCTTCATCAAATGTCCCAAAACAACAAATGTTGGCATGGATGTGGAGAGATTGGAATACTCTTACACTGCTGGTGGCACTGCAAATTAGTGCAACCTCTGTGGAAAGTTATTTAGAGATACCTCAAAGAGCTAAAAATATAAATACCATTTGATCCAGCAATCCCACTACTAGGCATCTACCCAAAGGAAAAAAAGACATTCTATAATAAAGAGAAAAGACATCTGCACTTGAATGTTTATGGCAGCACAATTCACAATTGTAAAGATGTGGAAACAACCCAACAGCCCATCAATACATGAGTGGATTCATAAAATGTGGTATATGTATACCATGGAATACTACTCAACTGTAAAAAAAAATGGTGAACTAGTACCTCTTATATTATCCTGGGTAGAGCCCTTTTATATTCTTTTTATAAGGAAGAAGATAAAGTAGATGCATCTTTACCTGGATGAATTTCCTAATTTTTTAAAAGCCAAATGAATCTACTTGAAGTCATTTACAACAGATGACTTCACTTTATGAAACTGAGTTTATATATAAGTTTTCAGGAATCATTACCTAACCCACTCTCAAAACACTATCATATTAGAGACTGCCTTAATTTCTGGAGAATCTTCAACTGGTCATGGCTTCTCAGTCTCCTGGTTATTAATTTATAAGTAATCTTTTTAAAGTGATGAATCCCCACCAGTGGGAAAAATATTTTTAAAAGAAATAATTGGTGGATAATACATATTCTCCATCTTGGAGATCAAGAAAATATCTCAACTCTTTTCATCAGCCACAATTTTCTTCCTTCAATAAAGAAATGACACAGGTCAAGCCTACACAACACTTACTCCAAAAAAGAAGCTCAACAGTAATACTAGCTTCCCTGGTGACTGCAGTACATGATGAGTTGTTGGTAGGTAATTTTAAATCTAAAATTTTATCACTTTAATTAATCAACGAATTCCACTGTAGACACACCCTAAAAAATAAAATTTAAAAACACAGTAGAAATGTTGCCTCTATATATATAATCTAGTAAAAAAGTAAATAATAATAGTGCTGTTATTTTTGCAAGTTAGACTGGGAAATAAATAGCCTTCAAAGTAATTTGCTATAAGAACTCAGAGCAAAAAGTCAGCAAAATATACATTCAAATATATCTTAAATATAAATGATTTTTTTGGTGACAGTAACAAAAATCAGTCTCTTAGATTAGGAGAAAATATTTGCCAAACACATATCTGATAAGAGTTATGGTATGGTATCCAGAATATATAAGGAATTCTTGTAACTGAATATTAAGAAGACAAACACAAACAAAATATTTGAACAAATATCACCAGAGATACAAATAACAAGCAGATGAAAAGATGTGCAACATCACTCATCAATAGGAAAATGCAAACTGAAACCACAATGAACTATCACTACACATCTACTAGAATGGTTAAGATAAAAAACAAAAAACCTGACAATACCAAGTGCTGAAAAAAATGCCAAGCAACTGGAATTCTCATATATCGTTGGTGAGAATGTAAACTGGTACTGCCTCTTTGGAAAATAGCTTCACAGTTTTTTATAAAGTTAAACATACACTTAGCATACAATCTAGCAATCCTACTCCTAAGTATCTAACCAAGAGAAATAAAAACATATGTTTACCCAAAGACTGGTAAGCCTATGTTTATAGCAGACTTATTTTATGATATCTCAAAATTGAAAACAAATAATATATCCATTAACTGTTGAACGGATAAACAAAATGTGGTACATCCCTACAGTGGAACAGTACTCAGTAATAAAAAGGAACAAGGTAAGGATACATACAATAACACAGATGACTTTCAAAAACAGTCTGTTAAGTAAAAAGCCAGAAACAAAGAGCTGTACACTGTATGATTCCATTTATATAGTATTCTGGAATAGCAGTTACCAGAGGTTGGGGACGAGGGTGTTAAATGACTACAAAAGGGCAGGAGAGAACTTTCTAGGGTGAAAGAAATATTTTATATTCTGATGTGGTAATGACTACATGACGATATACATTTCACTTTTGTGAAAAGTATAACGTACCCTTAAAATGGTGCAGTTTACAATATAGAAATTACACATCAATAAATCTGATTTTAGAAAGGAAAAAGATGCCTTGTTTTAAAAAAAACAATAATAGAAGAAAACAAAAAGCAAATAGAATAAAATAAATAATAAAACACAGAAAAAAGAATGTCAAGAATATACAGAGAGCATATAAAGAGTTAACTGTCTATACATAGTTTTTTAAGTTGTGAAACAGAACTACTTGGTGGAAGAAAATTTCTTACAGGAAATGCATGAGAATCTGTTCAAACACGACATGCCACATATCCTGGCTCTAATGAGTCAACAGCATCTTTGTCCCCCTTTGATAAAAGCGTTTGTCAACTTTCTTATCCTTTTTTGTAAACTGTAGGTTTCATTCCCAATGTAAACATTTCACAAAATAAGAAATTTGAGAGCTTACTATGTGCCAAGAATTGTACAAAGTGCTTTTATATGTTATTTCTTTTAATCACATAATCATTCCATACTTAGACCTTATCCCCCATTTTTAATCAGTTAAGGAAGCTGAAAAGCTCAGAGAAATTTAGTTAGTAATCTGCCCAAAGGTAACTTTGGCCATAAGCAGAAGAGCCAAGATCTGAACCCAGGTTTGACTTCAGAGCCCATGCACGATTATTTTAAGCACTTTGGAAATTAAGAGTCACTTTATAAATATTTAACAATCATGTTCCTGAAAGCCCTACACAAAATAAAAAGCATCACATATGAATTTTCCGATGCCCAGTGACATGTGATAAAATAACATGGAATTTGTAAAATAACATGGATAAAATAACAGGAATCAGAAGACACAAGTTCTAGTATTAACTAATACTTTGTGTTATGGGTTGAATTGTGGCTCCCTCAAATTTATAAGTCCAAGTCCTAACTCCCAGTACCTCAGAATGTGACCTTATTTGGAAATAGGGTCATTGTGGATATAATTAGTTAGGATAAGGGCACAACATGTGACTGGTGTCCTTATAAAAAGGGGAAAATTGGACATAAACACACGCACAGGGAAGATGTCATGTAAACATGAAGGCAAAGATTGGAGTGATGTATCTATAAGCCAAGGAATGCCAAAGATTGCCAGCAAACCCCTGGAAGCAAGGAGAGAGGCATGGGACAGGTTCTCCCTCACAGCCAACAGAAGGAACTAACCCTGACCACACATTGCTCCAACTTCCACCCTCTAGAACTGTGAGATAATATACTTGTTGTTTACACCACCTAGTTTGTGGTACTTTGCTATGGTGTATGACTTTTGGTAAGTTATTTCAACATTCTGTGTCTCATACTTCAACAAGTATGCTTTATGTTTTCCTTCTTTCAAGACCTTTTGCCAAATATTTTAAATATTTCCTATTTCACTCATGTTATTTGAATTACATTATCTGAGTTACATTCAAGTTATTAAAATAAGGAAGATATTTTCAAATGAACTGCTGAACAGATATTATGAATTCCTCAGGACATAAATCTTAGTAGAGCAAGATTCTAATTTCTTTAAAAATTCACTAGCAAATGGTCCTCCAATGAGAAAAATTAACTAGTTTCTTATCTTTTACTTGTTCCATGTATACCTTCCTCTCTTTGCTTTAGTTCTCAATAATACAGTTCAGTATAGCAAAATTACACTCTTGATAAAAGGCCTACTTCTCAGATTTCTCACTAGAGTTTCCTGAACAATGACTATTTATGACATTAATTATCTTTAGTGATATCCAATGTGGTGAGCAACATTTCTATATCATAATTTCTTACTTTACAATTTCATAATCAAAAGCTTTTTTAGATCTGACTACTCTTCATTTGGAAGTTTTAAAATTTTTGTTTATTTTTATGGTTCTCTTCACTTTTGAACACTTCCTTCCCTTGTTTTTACATCTCCATTGGCTTCCTTAAACTAACTTCCACAAGAATCAAAATTCAAATGTAAATTTTAGATGGAAAAAATGTTTATGTTTATATAGAGATGGTCTTTGAGGCGGAAATACCTATCTAAACATAACCAAATACAGAAGCCATAATGAAAAATGTCAATAAGGGTAAGTAAAAATTTAACATTTCTCTAAGGCCTACTAAATACTATAAAACAAGCAAAGAAGAAACAGACAAATGACAATGTGGGGGAATATATTTGCAACAAATATGACAAATGGCTAACTATCATATAAAGAGCTTCTACAAATCAATAAGGAAAAAAGCAAAAAAAGAGATGAACAAGCAATTGGAAGGGAAAAAAATCTGTAAATGAGCTATAAACATATTTAGTTACTCAACCTCATGAATAAAAAGTACAATTTAAAATAATAACATACCATTTTTATCTATTAGTTTGACAAAATTTTAACATTTGCCAAAGCCCAACTTCCTCAATACTTGGGGTATGGGAAACAGAAGCACTGACATGCTAATGATCAGAGTGAATGTGGTATTCTTTTGAAAGGGTATCTAACAATAACTAAAAACAAATTTTAAAGTACATATGTTCATTCCAACAATGTAGTAAAACAAAATTAGACATGATCTAACTGTCCACGAAAAGGGTAGAGACAAATAAACAAGATATGATACATCCATACATCAGAATGGTACATCAGAACGTAGCAGTTAATGTATAAGACATACTAAAAGAAAACAAAGTGCAGAACAAGTTTAGTATGATACTATCTGTGTAAATAAAAATGAAGGATATGAATAAATACTTGTATAGACATACAACTTTTCTGGAAGGATTAACAGAAATTTAACTTTGGTTTTTTCTAGAGTTCAGGACTAAAAGTAAAGAGAAGCATTCACTTTTTAAACTTTTTAATGTGATGACTGCAATACTAGAAAAAAATTTTTTTTTCCTTGAGGCCACCATGTTTTATTACAAAAATAGAATAAAAACTTTGAAAACAAAATGATCCTTTCTAATTTAATGAAAAATTTGTTATTTTTTATTGTTTTCTGTGTGTGAGTTATATGCAACTTGAAAAATAGTTCTCCTGGCTCCCAAGGTGAAGACACCTGTGAGTTACATATGCTTCATGAGGCCCTGTGCTCAAAACTAGCATGAGTTAAATACAACTCAAACAGCAGTTAATGTGTTAAGCTTTTATTCCACTTTAGAGAAATCAAAACTGGAAATTGCAGATCATGCGTTATGGATATAGTTTACACAGGAACAACTTCTCTCAACTCCACAAAGAGATATTGTTAGCTCTATGTCAAAAGGTTATGAATATACACATATATTGTAAGTTAAAAATTTTAAATATTATAATATGTATTTTATTTTTTATGATTTTCCTGCTTTAACTTTTTCAATAACCTACCAAGTAACTGTCCCAATCCCATAAGACATGAAAGCTTCTAACATCTTTTTTTCTGAAGCCCTTAAACTGGTTTGATACACCAACTAGATAAATAAATACATGTCCATATGAAATAACAGTATATAATAATAAGCACTCTAAAATAATGTTATGGAAAAAAGTATTACAATGAATGTTCTACAACGTCAAGGATCTTCATCTATATTGTTCACAGATGTATCCCAAGCACCTAGAACAGTTCCTGGTTTATAGTTGATATTCTTTTTTTTTTTTTAGGGGGAGAGGAGAGGGGAAGAGGAGGGGAGGCAGAGAGGGGAACGGGGGAGGGGGGACGGAGGGAGGGAAAGGGGTAGCTATAGTTGATATTCAATAAACATTTTTGAAGGAGGAAGAAAGGGAACTTACTGTGATGACAGCCTTGCTAAGACAGATGGATCCCCTGCAGCCATACTCTGTCTCGTCTTCAGATTTGTAGTAACTCAAAGCATCATTTTTCAAAACTACCCAACGATCCTGCCACCCATGAATGTAGTTTGTCCACTGGGAGAGGGAGAGGTGGGGGAAATAAGAGGAAAACAAAAAATAAAAGTATTTTAGAAATCCAAACTTTTTCAAACAGCAATTTAATTTTAAAACCAAAATGGGAAAAGTCCAAACTTAATTATATGCATAAACAGTAAAATGATTATAAAAAGAGAAGAGTTGAGATTTTCTAGATTGTACAATCATTTTAGGTAATTTTTTTTTAGAGATAGGTTCTTCCTCTGTCACTCCAGGCTGGAGTACAGTTAGTGGTGCAATCATAGCTTACTGTAGCCTCGAACGCCCGGGCTGAAGGGATCCTCCTAACTCAGCTTCCTGAGTAGCTGGGACTATAGGTGTGTGCCAGGCTAATTTTTTAAAAATTTAAAAAAATTTTTTTGTAGAGATAAGGTCTTACTATGTTGCCCCAGCTGCTCTTGAACTCTTGGCCTCAAGCTATCCTCCCACTTTGTTCTCCCAAAGTGCTGGGATTAAAGGCATGAGCCACTGCACCTGGCCCATTTTCAATAATTTTGACAATATTATAAATACACAGGTAAGAAAGAAAAGATAAGATTTTCTTCTAACATTTGAAGAATAAAACCAAACCAGGATTTTGATTAAAAATTCCGCTTTGTTCTTTGTGTGCTTTCATCCTCCCTTCACCACCATCATAACACTTGAGTTGTTTTTGTCCCTCTCATAATTAACATATACAATAAGAAAGTGTGTTCAGTTATATAGTCTCTTATTCTTCTACACCAAGGACTGCACGAAGCCTTCAAAATCAACAAAACTACAAAGTTAATCATAGCCAAAATTCTACTTTTGTTATTTCCATATGAATATTTATGATGGTCATAACTACATCAAAGTAAAAATACTAGGTAATTAATCTTTAATAAGTCTACATCACTTTAATTTTTTCCTCTACAGAACTGAATATTAATACTTAAAATAGCTAATTCATTTTCTAAGTTTTTCTGAAGATATGTATTCTTTGAAGCCAAGAGTAATAACACAAATAAAAAATTGGTTTTCAAAAATATACTTGGATCATCTGTCTCTGGTACTTAAAAATGGTTTGCCTGTTGCTAAAGTCTTGCTGCGCAGAGAAGATCACAATCAATAAACTAAAGGCAGAAAAGTAACTAACCCCTGTAAGAATACTTAATTTTGCATGTTTTTACTTATGCTCTGGGGTTTTAAGTAAAGTCAATTTAAAAAAAAAGTATAGACAATTCCAAAAACAAATTTAAAATGGATTGTCAACACATTTAGGAATAACATTGACCGGGTGTTGGGCAGATGTGGGTGGGGGAGGGGATGGGTGTATACATACATAATGAGTGCGATGCACACTGTCTAGGGGATGGACACATTTGAAGCTCTGACTGGGGGGGGGGCAAGGGCAATATATGTAACTTAAACTTTTGTACCCCCACAATATGCTGAAATAATAAAAAAAATGAAACAAACAAACAAACAAACAAAAAAACCCCTAAATGGATTGTCAAAATACACTGCATTGGCTCAGGCTCTTTTACCCACTGAGAAATCTTTATTTTCCTATTCTCTAATTCAGCATGTTTTCAGTTCAGTTCTTAAGTCTTCTAAGCTCCATCATTATAATCCTTCTGTGAGAGCTCACCCATCAAACAATTTAACTCATTCTAAGGGCTCCCTATCAGCATTTCCTTATTTGTAACTGCTTACGGAAAGGATAGTATTTAAAATGGATTCTTAAAGATGGACAGAATTTCAGCCAACAGTTGGATGTGTGGAGAATTATAAGTTATGGTAAACCATGAGGGACGGAAGAAATTCTGAAGTTGATGAGATTTATTTTACCCATACTTAGTTGCTCTCAAGTCCTACTAAGACATGAATCTTTTCCCCACCATGATCTATCCTGATTTGCTATAACCCACCTAGAATTATTGTCCATCTAGTATTTTTGGAACCTGTACTCTTAAGAAGCGATTCTATAAAAAATATGCTTCATAGGTTTGTCTGTGTATTTCAGATCACCATACAGAAAAAAGACCTTTGGGTTGGTATATTTCTAACACAAATTTATCCCCCCATTCAAATCCACTCCATTTGGGGGGGGATAAGAAACAAAACAAATTATTATGGAACTTATCTACATTACTCAATAAAAGGAAAAGAACAAATGCTGAATTCTAACTCTCGTTTAAATTACCAGGTGAATACAAAGGACCTAAAATATATAATATGCAATTTAAACTGAAAAACATGTATCATACTCAGTATGAGGATACGTATTCAATTTAGAATACACTTAATTAAAACTTTCCAAAAAACATTATATAGTACCATAAATAGTTAAATTTTAGGGATATTTCCTTCAGCTATGAAGAATAACACCAAAAGCTCTATTCCTGTTGATTCTACATTATGCGACAACAGTCAAAATTGAAGTTATTCACCTTCCATAGAAGTGGTCAAAAACTACATTTTATGTATTTAAACATCAAGGAGATAGTCTTCCATTTTTTGATCTATAGTACACCTTCTACACTACTCAGCATACAATACATAACTCAGAGCACGGTAACTCCCTCTCCACTACCGTCCCCCAAGAAAGTAGGATGGTCAATAGGTTAAAAGTACAACTTGTTTTGTAAAATACTCAACACACCACAACACTAACATAGCAGTCTGCTTCTCATCTAATAAGTAAAATGATCAAACTATCATAATCACTGAGAGGCAAGGAATCCATTTCCTAACTATAGCCTGCTGAAAATGTATACCTACTACACAATGTGTTCAATACAGATTCTTAAATTATAAAAAACATTTAATCTAAGGATACCCTGGAGATCTTCACTTCACAGAAAATCTTGCACTGAAATCTCAAGAATGAACACAGTATTAACATACACCATTTTTTCGACTATACATATAAAAGTTAACACTTGTAATCTTTAGTTCTGACATACTCATGCCTTTCCTAGGCCCTTTCTCATTAGCTTTCTAAAGACATTATAAAAGCCTAATATGAAACAATTCCACAAATGATGTCCAAATGCTTTGCCAAAGTGTGAATACTGGAAGCAGGGTGATTTCTTAATAGCCAGTGGCTGCACATGACCTAGTATCTTATGACCAGCTTGTTGAGGGACTGGCCCCAGCTCCCCCTCTCCAAGTTAACTGCTAGTTTAAGTCATTTCCAAAAGTTTAACAAAAAGGGAGAGAGAAGTCAAAAGGTATGTGAATCTTCTTATAGCAAAAACTTAAAACAAAAAAACACATCATGTAATATTAAAAGATCACCTACCTACAGTCCTATAAATGGCTACTTCCCTACAATTTTAAGAAGGGCTTTTTAAAAAATACAGAAATGGTAAAATGTCTCTTCTTTACCCTGGAACCCTTACTGCAAAAATATTTTATTAAATACTGCTTTTCTTCCTGGACTAAAAGGTCGTACTCCATTCTGATATATTCCAAGTTACTATGAATGTTTCTTGTACCCATCACATGCCTATTCAATAGCTCTTTTCTGAACTGGGGAAGGGGGAGAAGGGGAAAGTACAAAAGTCCTCTGCATTACTACCTCTAACCTGGCATAGTTTACTACCTCACATTTCAGCACCAAGCCAAGTCGCTCCAGCTTCTGTCTAAACAGCCGCGTCCGCAGAGTCCCCCAACCTTACCTGCTTGGCATCTCCAGTAACACCGTTTAAGAGGTCTGATATGAACCGCCCCCATGACCAGTCGTTTCGGTCACCGCTGCTGCCCAACCCAGATTCCTACGCTCGGGACAGCTGCCGCCCTAGGTCCCAAGTCACGGCGCGCATCTGGCCTCCCAAACTGGATCCTGGGTTGACACACGCTTATGCTTTCCCTACTCCTTGGCCGTCCCTGACGAGCCTCTGGGGCAGGCGAGGAAGACAGTGCCCTCTGCCCCCACCACCACCCTTAGCCCCTGCAGCAGTACTCAGCCCCACACCCCGGCACATTCCGTGCCTCCAGCCCAGCCCCACCCCATGCCCTCCGCCACTTGCCTCGCGGCAGGTGAGTCTAGGCAGGGGGCCCTTGGCTCCAAGGGTTGCTCACCTTACTGAGGACCCCGCAGCGCTCCACAGGCGGCCCGGACTCCGTCTCCGGATCCTCCTCCGAGCCTGACGAGTTCCAGCTCTGGTTATCCGACATGGAGGCGCGACAGCCGAGCAGGAGACCGGCCCCCGCTCCCTGAGCTGCGCCGGAGGAGGCGCCCAGTCCCCGGGGTGAAGGGTCGAGGGATGGCGACGCGAAGAGTGCCCGCTCCGGTGCGGGGGGGAGCAGGAGCAGGGACGAGGTCCGCCCGCCGCGCCGCCGCCGCGCCTGACACCGAGCAGACCGGGGAAGGAGAAGGAGCGGCGAAGGAAGCCTGCCCTTCCAGCCGTCAGCCGCCGCCGCCGTCGCCGTGACCCCTGCGTTGCGCCCAGCGCCGCCACCCGAACTCAGCCCCCTTGATGCCAATCTCAAACAGGTAAGGAAAAGGGAGAGAGAAAAGGGAAGAGAAAATCCAGCCGCAGAGACCCGGGTCCACTCACACCTCCACTACCGCCGCCATCTTCCTGCCTGGCCCACTATTTACCCTCCCCTCCCCTCTGCTTTCCCCTCCCCTTCGTCCTCCCATTCTCCCCCAGCTCCCCGCCCTGTCCCTCCCCACCCCCGGCGTCTGACGCGACACGCCGAGGGCTCAAAGTCCTCCTTCCGCACCCTACCTCCGGTTCTCGCGGATGACAACGGGTAGACAAGTAGGAGGAGCGGCGAAGGGAGAGGGCGGGCTAAGGACGCCGCTGTGCTGCATTCTGGGAAGGACGCTGGTCGTCCGCCGCACTGCCTCCTGGGAGTTGTAGTCGCGATCCTGAGGTAATGGTGAGTGTCCCGCGCGGGGAAGGCTTGTCGCCTTGGGGATGGGGCAATCAGTGGTGTGCTTCGTTTGACTGCTTTGTGACCCATTCCCTTCGCCTCGCTTCTGTCGCTGCCTAGCGTGTTTATGACGAACCCGCAGGACTTGCGGGCCCGGACGTGAGAGAACTCTGCCCTATGGATGATGGGCCTACCTTCCCAGGCGGCTCTCCGAAAGCCCGGGAGCATCTTGCCGCTGGCCTGGTCTGGAATGTCCCGGGCGCTGCCTCCCCAACCACGGGCCAGGGGTTTGTGACCTCTTTAGAGACCAGACCGTTTTGTTTTCGCCAAATCACCGCTGTAAATTTTGACGGTCCTTTATCTTTCTCATTAGAAGTTATACTTCACACTTGACGTTTTCCTCATTTGAAAGAAGAGTTTCCACAGTTGCTTCTCACCGCGCGCTTCGCGTTTTTAGATTTCTAGGGTTTTTATTTTGTGGAAAGTAATTTTGAGTTTGTCAGAGAATAAATGACGTTAGAAGAGTTTTAAGAGTAAAATAAGAATGTCAAATGATAGCCTGAAGTTTTCTCTTAGTTGTAAATGAGTTTCTTCCTGAGACCCAGGTTAACACTCTACCTATCTACCTCTCCCTTAAAGATAGGAAAGTTTGTAATAGAAACTTTCTTGTATAAGAAAGACCAAAGTGCAGTTTTATTGAATACTAAGGGATTAAGCAATAGGAGGCTGGCTTTGTTTTAAGGCTAGAATTGAATTACTAGAAAGACCAATAGAAGATCTAACATCTTGTCAGTAGTCTTTGTATGCATTATAAGGATAAATTTTATTGTGAGACCTTTGACTTTGTAGCTTCAGTTCTTTCCTCTCAACTACTTTTATATTTTGTCAATTTGCTGATAATTACCAACAGTAAAATTCCTTATTTGCCATTCCAAAACAAAACGAAAGAAAGAAAGAAAAAGAAAAGAGAAAAACCCACTTAGCACATTTTTCCTCTTTATTGAGTTACAAAAAGTACACCTTTAGAATATGGAATGTTGAATTAAGTTTTGCTTTGCTTTGTGATTACCTAATATATTAATAGGTAGATTTCCTATTTCTGAGGTAAGTGATTGTGAATTATTGAGAAATTCACTTCATAATGCAATTTAGAATCATGGGAGTATAGTATATGTTTGTTTCTAAGTTGAATTTTCTATTGTATTTTGTATAAGCCTTTCGAGGTTGTGTGTGGTTGTAACCACCAGCACTGAGATCATTAAGGCCCACTTAGTAGGAAGTTGCTTCATTGTAGTTAGTATTAATATTAGAGCAATTCTTTTTTAAAAAAGTGTCTTGATACATTGTTCCTTTATGCTTATAAGACTAAATTTTTTTTAGGTACAGGAAGATTTTTGTATAATGATTACAATACCACATTAATGGTTGGGATTTAATTCATTACTATTGATGAAAAGAAATAGCAATGCAAGAATAAAATACATACACTGTCTTTATTCAATGTTGAGAATGATAGCGTTTGAGGTTTTTTTAAATCTTACTTAGGGCCTTCCCCAACCCTCTTATAAATGTTCTATATTTTCTCTTTTATTATTTTATTTTTTCTTTTATAGACTGAATCCACTTGAGATTTATTTTTATATATGAAATGGTGTAGGAATTTAAATATTTTTTTAAAGATGGCCACTTGACCCAATGCTTTATTGATTAGTCTATTCTTACCTCTATAGTTTATGCTATGCAAAATACCTATATCTAGGCCTCTTTCTGAACTCCATTCTTTTTCATTGATCTGTCTATATTTACACTAATACCATACTGATTTAATTACTACTTTTTTCTTTTTTGAGACAGTCTTACTCTGTCATCCCAGGTAGAGTGCAGTGATACCATCATAGCTCACTGCAACCTCAAACTCCTGGGCTCAAGCCATCCTCCTGCCTCGGCCTCCCAAGTAGCTGGGACCACAGGTGCGCCACCACAACTGGCTAATTTTTTTCTATTTTTGGTAGAGAGGAGATCTTGCTCTCACTCAGGCTGATCTGGAACTCCTGAGCTCAAGGGATCCTCCCGCCTCGGCCTCCCAGAGTGCTAGGATTATAGGTATGAGCCACTGTCACTGGCCTATATTATTTTCAAATATATTTAATAGCAAAATTCTCCTGATTTTTAAAAATTTGGCTATTTTTATGTATCTTCCAGCTGAATTTTAGAATAGCTTGTCAAATTGCATGAAAAATTCTGTGGGGATTTAGATTGAGAATGACTTAATTTGTAAAGAAATAATATCTTTGCAGTATTAAGCATTTGCATTTTAAATACTGTACTTTAAACATCTGATCTGACTTAATTCCTTACAAATCAGGTAAGGTGAGCGTGGTTGGCCCCATTTTAAGGGTCAGGTTGGCCCCATTTGAAGCTCATGGAGGCAAAGTAACTTACCCAGTATCACATAGCTACTAAGTGGCAAAGTCAGGATTTGAACCCAAGTTTATCTGATTTCAAAGATGGTATATACCCTTTTCTCTGCTTCAGAATACCTCTAAAAGTGGGAAGAACTGTAAATAAATAAGGTATTCTGTAGATAAATAGAGCAACTGCACTCTGAATTCAGCTAATGTTTTTGAACGTCTTTTATTTGTCTAGCCCTCACATCTACACTGTCTTATTTAACTCCAACTTCAACTCTGTGGAATTTATTATTTCTTATCTATTTCTGATATTTCAGATGAAGAAACTGAACCACAGAGAAGTTAAATAATTTTCTAAGGCTGGGCGCGGTGGCTCACGCCTGTAATCCTAGCGCTCTGGGAGGCCGAGGCGGGTGGATCGCTCTAGGTCAAGAGTTCGAGACCAGCCTGAGCAAGACCTCGTCTCTACTAAAAATAGAAATAAATTATCTGGACAACTAAAATATGTATAGAAAAAATTAGCCGGGCATGGTGGCTCATGCCTGTAGTCCCAGCTACTCGGGAGGCTGAGGCAGTAGGATCGCTTAAGCCCAGGAGTTTGAGGTTGCTGTGAGCTAGGCTGACGCCACGGCACTCACTCTAGCCCAGGCAACAAAGTGAGATTCTGTCTAAAAAAAAAAAAATAAAAATAATAATAATAATAATTTTGTAAAGGTCATATAGCTATTAAAGGGCATAGGTGGGGTTTGAGCCCAAGTATCCAGATTCCTGAGTTTACTCTTATTTCACTAGAATTCTTCATTAGTTCCTTTTCCATCTTTCTATTTTTTCACCTCATCCTCCCCCCAGCTAGATCTCTACTAAACAGCAGTCTCAAAGTCTTCTTCCCTGCCCTCTACTCCCACTGCCAAGACAGAGAAGCCAAAAAACCCAGAGGTGTTGGAACTGATAATGTTTGCAATTTCACTGATCAACAGATAGAACAATGAGGAAGAATATTTGTTCTTGATGCTGGGACTGTGTCAGGAGAGCGTATCCCAAGTTAAAACTAAAAACTGTCTAATTTTTTAAAATGGTGCTATTAAGAGCCTCTGCTAGTCAAGTCAGGCTCAGATACTCTGGTCTCTTCCTCTTCTTGTAAGGGCACAATTCTATGGAATTAGGGCCCAACCTCATTTAACCTTAAATACCTCCTTATAGGCACTGTATCCAAATACAATGGCATGGACGGTCAAGACTTCAACATGTGGACACAATTCAGTCCATAACAGAGCCTATAGGTTCTATATTCTCACAGTATTTATTATGTTTAAGATGCATTTTGAGTTAACAGTCCTTTGTTAGCTAAGCTGGAAATTTAGTTGTTCTTTTAACATTGTTCCTACTTGGGAATTTACATAAGAATCATAATTTGCAAATTTAGAAATAGAGATAGTAATCTGTGAAATAAAGGTAATTGTGAATAAGCAGCATTCTAAAAACTAGAGGACAAATTAACAAAACACAGCATGTGAATAATACAGCTGATATTTTTTGCCCTGTTTTAATGTCTTGAATAATTAGTTGGGTGGTGAAATTATGGACCTTTTGAGTTGTCTCCTTTGTACAATTTTTATATGAAAAAAATCAAAGATGTATCTATGTAGATGTGAATTTGTGCCTGTGTGTGTATATGTATCACGTTTGTAATAGGAGAAAAGGTAATTATAAATGACATAAATTACTTAAGGTGTTCTTAACACCTTTTCACATTCAGACTCTTATAAATTAATTTTCAACCTAGAGTTATTGATCTCCCTGTTTTCCCACACTTTTTCTTCCTCACCACCGAGAGAATTGATGATTGCAATATTTCTTAAGAATGCCCCATCACTGTCTCCAGGGTTTTTTTTTTTTCTTCCAAGCTGCTAAACACATCCATTCTTTATATTTTGATGCATAGGTAATGACAGTTATGTCACAATTGCTGCCTAGCCAACAGAGATTGTATGAGGCATCCCAATTTTAGAGGTGTTAAAATGTGAAAAAAAAGTGTTTCCTTGAAGCAATAAAATATAGTATTATACTTTTTTTTAAAGAAAGCATGTCCCCATATTTTCCTGAGATGAGCACTATTTGTGCTTTTTAGAATATTCATGCTATTTATATACCATTGTACAAACTGAATTTTTAATTTGACAGTATATTGTGAACATTTAACGACTGTATAGAATCCCTCTTTTGATGGGCAATCAAAATTTTCCTCTTGCCATTGCAGAAATGCTATATAGGGAACATCAGTTTAACTTAATTTTTGTGCGCTTGTCTGACAGCCGTTTTGGGACATAAATTCTCAGCAGTGCATTGCTAAAATAGAGAACATGTACATTTTACAGTGTAATGGTGTCAAATTGTCCTCCAAAAAGGATATATTAGTTTACACTCTCCAGTAGTGTATCTGAGTCATTCCTCTACACTTCAAGATGAAGGCTAGTGGTAGGGTGGCATCTAAGCAAGCTATTATAAAGAGATTGTGGCAGGAGGTTACAATTTCAGAATGAACCACATTGGAAATAGTAATTACATAGATTATTATGGTTGACCAGTTGAGTACTTTTACTATTTTTCTTATTAAGGCTCTTTTGACTAAAGGAAGCAGAAATATATTCAAGTTAGCTCAAATAAGAGGGTTTATTATAGAGATCTTGGAATCCTGAGCTAGGCCTGGTACATATTGGAAAGTTGGAAATTGAGGACCTGGTGTTTTTCTGCTCATCTCTTGGGGCCTCATGGTGTCTTTCATCTCTGAGTTCTAATGTTCTCAATTTTTGTCTGTCTCTTTCAACCCTCATCTTGCATGTTTGTCCAGGCTGGTTTAACTACCTCTCAGTGTCCCTTAGTTCAATTTCTTAAAAAGAAACAGGTAGTTGGCCAGCCAGTGCTCTAATCATCTTTTCCCAAAAGTGTGGAATATAAGGCTACCTCTTCTGTGTTTGTTGGGAGTGGGAGCCTGATTAGAAACAGCAGACAGCATACTTAGTACATATAATTTTTCATTATAGTCTGTTTCTAACTGTAGGGATGTGGTAGGGGTAGTACCAAAGGAAAAAATCATTTAAAATATATGAAAATCCCTTGTCAGGCACCACAAAAGTACTGATTCTTTTCAAGGGCATATTGGCTAATAGTAATGTTTAAATGGATGTATTAGACTGCATATATTATTTTCTCCCACAAGCACGTGGGTTCCATGGGGGCAGGAATTTTTAACTTTTTTTATCCTTAATCCCTAGAATAGTGCTAAACATATAGAAGGTATTCAATATAATTAATGAATGTATTATACTTTATCTTTCAGTTAATAGTTTAATTCAATAAACATACAACAGGTAAGGTATTATGCTGACTACTGTGGGGATTTTAAAATAGTAAAAGGAAAAAAAATAGGAGAGTGAGGAAAGGGAGAGAGGGGGCTCCTGCTCTCGAGGAGATTAACAGAAAACTTGGTTAGAAAGTAACTGTAATAGCTGACCTAGTGTTTTGTAAATTGAAAGAAGGTAACCTTTACTCCTGCCACTTGATAGTAATAACCCTTTTCTTTAATCCTGTTAGGCCCCTTGCCCCAGGTCTTTTTAGTCAAAACTTTGGCCATTTGCAATTTTAAAGAAAAAAGGATTGCCCATGTTTCCTGATCCCATTCCACCCAAATTATCTGTAAAGTATTTGAGTCTTGTCACATTAAAAATACTATAAATTTATAAATTTCTTTATAACTTGTTGACATGCATACATGTGACATTCAGCATGTCCCCTAAATGAAGCTCAGAAATTTAAGAGATTTACAAATCTCTGTAAATCTCTATGCCTTCTCCAATTTAGGCTGTATTACTTGCCCTTTTGATGCTTTTTTTTTTTCCTTCCTGTTTTGACTACTAATAGATCATATTAGTCTCTCCCATTGTTCCTCTCAGGCCCATTAAAAAATCACGGAAGTTTCTGTCACTGTGGTGATTCACACTAAGTTGAGAGTAAGTGAGCCGATAGTGCTGGCTGGCTTTATCCCCCAAAACCAAATGACTTTGGATGTGTGTTTAATAAATGGTAGCTTAATAAATGGCATTATTAGTGTAATCAGTCTCTATTAGTATGTATGTCCCAATTGTTATGCTGTTACATGCAATTGTAAACTGATATTTGCAAAACTATATCAAAAGGGATATTCATTTATATGAAATGTGAATACATCTACTCCATTTCTGTCCATGGAAACTCTAATTAGTTTCAGAAATAAAGGGCTGCAAGAAACTTGAATGTAATGATCTTTAGTGACATTATAGTGAGTTATTGTAAAATATCTTTGTATTTTCATAAAAGTAGTTGTACTTCTTTTTATACACACACAAAGTGAATGTAGGCATACTGAGAGAATTACTCCCTAATGTATCTAATGTTTTGTGTTGATGCAAAAAAATGATTATATTTTACCTGT
Source organism: Lemur catta (assembly GCF_020740605.2). Classification (NCBI taxonomy): domain Eukaryota; kingdom Metazoa; phylum Chordata; class Mammalia; order Primates; family Lemuridae; genus Lemur; species Lemur catta. Next base: position 47,889,171 of record NC_059139.1, read on the forward strand.
CTATAATCAACATCTGGCATGCACATCTTCCAAATTAATGATTTAGTTAGATCTTAACAGGCATGTTCACATCCAGTGTAAGCAACCCAAGTGTAATAATCTATGTATGAACTTTAAAAGGATTTATCAAGCTTATTATTTTTATTTTTTTATTTTTTTGAGACACAGTCTCACTCTGTTGCCCAGGCTAGAGTGCCATGGCGTCAGCCTAGCTCACAGCAACCTCAAACTCCTGGGCTCAAGCAATCCTACTGCCTTAGCCTCCCAAGTAGCTGGGACTACAGGCATGCACCACCATGCCCGGCTAATTTTTCTATATATATATATTTTTTTTTAACTGTCCATATAATTTCTTTCTATTTTTAGTAGAGACGGGGTCTCGCTCTTGCTCAGGCTGGTCTTGAACTCCTGAGCTCAAACAATCCACCCGCCTCGGCCTCCCAGATTGCTAGGATTACAGGCGTGAGCCACCGTGCCTGGCCCAAGCTTTTTAAATGATAGAACAAACTTTTCCAGTTGCCAAGAATACCAAAAGCCAGTCATAAATGTACTTTGAATAAAAACAGGCTTGTAATTGATCTTTGACCATTTATGTGCATTTTTTACGTATAAATGGTCCCCCTACCCAGATGATCACAGAGTTTCTCCTTGCTTGTGCTGGTACTATTCATTTTCCCCTCATTACTCCCCTTCATGCATTACTATTGTTTACATGTGTTGGGTGTTAATATTATGTATGTTGTGTATTAACTATTATTTGTTACTGTTTCCTTGCCTGCATTACTTATTGTTTAAACCTGCCTTACTATTGTTTAAATGTGTTGTGTATTACTATTATGTGTTACTATTTTCCCTCTTCTACTCCCCCTCTACCTGTAGCAATCATTGACAGCAGTGGTGGGAAAAGCTGAGGAGGGAGTAGGTGAGAAATAGTGAGAGACTGGGAGAAGAACAAGGTACAATGGAACCTCCATAACCTCCCTTTGTTCCAGTTTTAATTGACTCATAGGAATAGAGATGGGATGCCTATGTTATGCCTATTGTTACTTAAATCTTGTTTCCCACCTCAGGAGTCCAAAGAGTCCCTAATCCTCTCTCCATTATTCTAGGGTCTGTGATTGCTTTTTATATCCTGGTCTCAAATCTAGGCTTGATGTTCTTTTCCCATATCCCAGTCTCATGTTTTTATCTTCCTCCATGGGGAATTAATTATGATTCAAAATGGTTAGTAGCATTAAGCTAGGTTATCCCTATTATGGTGATGGATATTTAAGTAGGCATTGCCAATATTTACTTTGCTTACTTTTTCTTTTTCTATTTCTCGCTATCCATATTCTATTTATATTGATGGGCTCTTTTATTAACAATTATTATTATTGTATTATGCTTATACGACCATGTCTTACTCTGTTGCTTTGATCTTTAAGGTGGAGTTTGCATGTCTATTTTTGACTCCCTTAAGTGTTGGTTTTTACCATTTTACTCTCCAAGGACAGCTATATTTTGGGGGGAGTGGGAAGGAAGAGGTGGATGGGGGTACTCAATGATATCTTAATACACTGCACATAGCTACTTAGAAATATGTCATATCCCATAGAAAGTTCTAACATTCATGAATGAGACAGTGATTTCAGAAATGGAATTTCAAAGGTTATGTAGGCCACCCTTTTATTGTTTCCTGTTCTACAGAGAAGAGTCAAGCCAGGCATGTTTGAAGTAGAAATATTCCTTACTTAACTTTTGAATAAAATTGAAAATGTATCTCATTATCTTTTATTTACATTTGTTTGGTTTTGTGGGATAAAAATAGTTGGTATTTCATAGGTTTCACTATAAGAGTAAAAAATCCTTTAGTCTAAAAAGTATAAAGTATGGTATAGATAGTGGATGAACAATGATATTAGTGTCCACATTTTACATGTACACATTTTCTTCCTGCTTTTCTTGTGTCAAGCTTTTGGGTCTCTAACTTTTAACCTCTCTTCCTGTTACATTGAGAAATTCTTTTGTTAATATTTTAAAGTCATACTATATAATCAGGGTAGTATATTAAGTATGGCTAGAATCTTCATGATAGTTATTCTGTAAATGTGTTTTGCTTCCTGTTTTTCTCTCTAGCCCTTTCATTGTTTCACTTTTACTGTAATTTCAGATCCTCATCTTTTGAGTGAAATAAACTGAAAAAATATTTTTATAGAACATGTTGCTATCATGACACAGTTTATGAAAATACAGTTTATCCCCATTTAAGGTATTTATTAAGACCTTCTAGCATTTTTCTATCTAAGTATTAACAATAAGTATACAAAGATACTGATATGTGTTTAATAGTTACATTATTATTAAAGAGCAAGTAAAGATTTAAAATTGCCTGGCACATAGTAGGTATTCAGTAAATACTGATGAATGAAATAAGTGTAATTTGGTTGATGATTGAAGGGAAGCTGTAGGAATTGCAATTAACAAGGCACAAGAAAAAAAATCACTAGCAAAGTTAAAACCGATGAAGGACCACAGAACCAAATTCCATCATAGCTCTCTGTAATGAGGAAGTATCATTTGTTAAAGGCCTACTGAATGTCAGACATTGTTTTAGGTTTGTTACACTTATAATTCACTCTTGGCAAAAATCCTGCAAGATAGATATTATCCTTATTTTATATATAAGGAAATTAAAGTTCAAAGAAGTTAAGTAAGTTGCCTAGGTCATAGCTAGTGAATAGGTTAGCCCAGACTTTGGAACTTGAAAGCTTGTAATACATACTTTTAATACATGTAGAATTCCTTTTAGATTAAAAAAATAATAAAAGACAAAAACTATTAATTCCTAAATGATCAAACATTTGAAAACCTGTCAGAGCCAGATTACATTCTAGGCATATTGCATAGTTTTTCTGTAGTTTGACAGTGTTTTTAAAAGAAGATTCATCCACGTGGTTTTTAAGTTGCAATAGCATATTATGTATGCATATTATGTATGTTATATATACAATTCACAATTTTTTTCCTGCCAATGTGTAGCAAGTCTGTGTTCTAATTACCCATAAATAATGTGAGTGACCTCCGGAGCCTATTGAAACTATCCTTTGTGTTATGTTGATAAAGAAATAAAGTATTGACTTAACCTTTAGTATATCAGGAAAAATAGTCATTGACATTTTCTATCATTTTATTTTTTATACTTTTGAGTCATTTTATTAATAATCTTGAGAAATAACAATAAAGGGATAGTAAAAAAACTATTAGAAACTGTAATAAAAATGAAAACATAGCAAAGTCAAATTTTTATTCTATATTTTCTTGAAATAGGTAATAACCTTTGAAAGCAGCTAGCTGCTCATCAACTTTTGTGCATGAGCCTGGGACTATGCATACTGTAAATAAAGATTCTAGATTTCATATTCATCTTTAATAAATTATAGCTTATCATTACTTCTGGTTGTTTATCTTATGCTTGTATTATCAAAATGCAATAACATTGAAAACTTTAACATCTCATAATCTTGTTAAAGAGAAGACAACCATTTTCTCTCCTCCATACTTGTAAAACATTTCATTTTTACATTTATAAATATCAGTTGGAATAAATAAAAATTTTTTATTTCTATAACATCTATTGCCTATCCCCTTTGCAGATGCATTTGCCTTAAGCATCTGTTCACTTCCAAGTAACTTTTAGTGCACAAACATCATAAGTGAACAAGTTAACAAGTAATTTTTAGTGCGCAAGCATCTTAAACAATGAAAGAATACTGTCATACATCCTTTTAGCAAAATGTGACATTCCCAGTTCCGTTTTAAAATATGCTGTGATGAAGTCCTTCCTGTTGAATAACTAACTGGATGGGAATGCTGTATTTCCTCTTTGTCCATAAAAATGCATCATTCACCCATTTATTCTTAAGTTTGAGAAAAAACCACCCATTTGAGTATCTGAAAATTCATACCCTGCAACTTACAGTATCAGTTTCTCCATCATAGTCTGGGATGCTAATATTCTTGTTGCATTCATCTTCTGATTTGTCTAATAATTGTGAAACTCTTTCGTCAATATTCTTCTCTTTGACATTATGGGAAGAAAATGAAAAATTCAGAACTTTAAAAAAAACTTTAATTTTTTTATTGGTAGGTAACGTACATATTTTGGGGGTTCGTGTGATATTTTGATGTATTCATGTAATGTGTAAAAATCAAATCGGGGTAGTTGGGATATCCATCACCTTAAAATATTTATTTTCTCTTTATGCTAGGAATATTTGACTTATTCTCTTCTAGCTATGATGAAATGTACAATAAATTATTGCTAGCTATGGTTACCCTAGATCTGTCGAACACTAGGTTTTATATCCTCTATCTGTGTATTTGTAAACATTAATCAACCTCTCTCTATCCCTCCCATCTTCCTACCTTTCCCAGCCTCTGGTAGCCATCAGTTTACTCTCTATTTTCATAAGATTCACTTTTTTTCAGCTCCCCCATGTAAATGAGAACATGTGGTATTTCTCTTTCTGTGCTTAGCTTATTTCACTTAATAACCTCCAATTCTGCAAATGACAGGATTTCATTATTTTTATGGCTGAATCGTATTCTATGTGTATGTGTACATTTTCTTTATCCATCCATTGATGGGCACTTGGGTTGATTATATATTTTGGCTATTGTGAATAGTACAGCAATAAACATGGGAGTGCAGAAATATATTGATTTCCTTTCTTTTGGATATATGACCAGTAGTGGAATTGCTGGATCATACGGTAGTTCTATTTTTAGTATTTTGAGGAACTGCCATATAGTTTTCCGTAATGCCTGTACTAATTTACATTCTCATGAATGGTGGACAAAGGTTCCCCTTTCTCCATGTCCTCACCAGCATCTGTTATTTTTCGTCTTTTTGATAAAAGCCATTTTAACTAGAATGAGATGGTATCACATTGTGGTTTCGATTTGCATTTCTCAGATAATTAGTGATGTTGAGCATTTTTTCCATATACCTGCTGGCCATATGTACGTCTTCTTTTGAGAAGTGTTTGTTGAGATATTTTGTCCCTTTGCTACTCAGATTATTTATTATTTGTTATTGAGTTGTTTGAGCTTCTTATGTATTCTGGTTATTAATCCCTCATCAGCTGGATAATTTGCAAATATTTTCTCCCATTCTGTGGATTATCTTTTCACTTTGTTAATTGTTTCCTTTGCTGTGCATAAGCTTTTTTGCTTGATGTAATCTCAGTTATCTATTTTTGCTTTGGTTGCCTGTGCTTTTGAGGTCTTACACAAGATACCTTTGCCCAGACCAATGTCCTGAAGCATTTCTCCAGTGTTTTCTTCTAGTAGGTTTCGTAGTTTCAGGGCTTAGATTCAAGACTTTAATCCATTTTTATTTGATTTTTGTATATGGTAAGAAATATGGGTCTATTGTAAATGGGACTGCTTTCTTAATTTCTTTTTCAGATTGTTTGCTATTATTGGTGTATATAAATGGTACCGATTTTTGTATGTTGATTTTATATCCTGCAACTTTACTGAATCCAATTATCACTAACAGAATTTTGGTGGAGTTTTTAAGGTTTTCTAAACATAAGATCATGTCATCTGTGAACAAGGATAATCTGACTTCTTCCTTTCTAAATCAGATGTTCTTTATTTCTTTCTCTTTTCCAATTACTGTGGCCAGGACTTCCAGAATTATGTTGAATACAAGTGGTGAAGTGGGCATTCTTGTCTTTGTCCAGATTTTAGAGGAAAGGCTTTCAATTATTCCCCATTCAGTATGATGTTGGATGTGGGTTTGGCATATATGGCCTGTGTTATTTTGAGGTATGTTCCTTCTATACCCAGTTTGTTGAAAGTTTTTACCGTAAACAGATATTGGATTTTATCTAATGCTTTTTTGGCATCTATTGAAATGATAAGACTTTTATTCTTGGTTTTGTTAATGTGATTTATCATGTTTATTGATTTGTGTATGTTGAACCATCCTTGCATCACTGGGATGAATCCCACTTGATCGTGGCAAATGATCTTATTAATGTGTTGTTGAATTCGATTTGCAAGTATTTTGTTGAAGATTTTTGCATCTATGTTCATCAATGATATTGACTTGTAGTTTTCTTTTTTTGTTTTGTTTTTGTATTAGGGTAACGCTGACCTCATAGAAATAATTTAGAAGTATTCTCTCTGCTTCAAATTTTTTTGAAGAGTTTGAGTAGAATTGATAATCGTTCTTTAAATGTTTGGTGCAATTCAGCAGTGAAGCTATTAGGCCCTGAGCTTTTTTCTTTGATGGGAGACTTTATTATAGCTTAGATCTTGTTACTCATTATTGGTTTGTTATCTTTTCTATTTCCTCTTGATTCAAACTTGGTAGGTTGTATGTGTCCAGGAATTTATCCATTTCTTCTAGGTTTTCCAATTTGCTGGCATATAGTTGTTCATAATAGTCTCTAATGATTCTTTGTATTTTTTTGCTTTTAGTTATGTCTCCTTTTTTGTTTCTTATTTTGTTTATTTGGGTCTTCTCTGTTTTGTTCTTAGTCTAGCAAAGAATTTGTCAATTTTATCTTTTCAAAAAACCAACTTTTCATTTCATCGATTGTCTATGCTCTTTTTTTAGTTTCACTCTGATTTTTTTCTGCTCTGATATTTATTATTTCTGTCCTTCTATTCATTCTGGGTTTGGTTTGTTGTTGCTTTTCTAGTTCCTTAAGGTGCATTGGTAGGTTTTTTATTTGAAGTCTTTTTACTTTTTTATGTAAGCATTTATTGCTATAAACTTCTCTCTTAGTACTGCTTTTTCTATATCTTGTAGATTTTGATGTGTTGTGTTTTCATTTTCATTTGTTTCAAGAAATTTAAGATTTCTCTTTTAATTTGTTTATGACCTATTGGTCATTCAAGAGCATATTAATTTCCATGTGTTTGTGTAGTTTCCGAGGTTCTTCTTATTTATTTCTAGTTTTATTCCATTGCACTCAGAAAACATACTTGATATGATTTGTACTTTTTTTGAATTTGTTGAGACTTGTTTTGTGGCCTAGGATATAGTCTATTCTAGAGAATGTTCCATGTGCTGATGAAAAGATTCTGTATTCTGCAGCAGTTGGGTGAAATGTTCTGTAAATGTCAGTTAGGCCTATCTGATCTAGTGTGTAGTTTAACTCCATTGTTTCTTTGTTGACTTTGTGTCTGGATGATCTGTCCATTACTGAAAGTGACGTGGTGAAATCCCCTACTATTATTGTATTTCAGTGTACCTCTCCCTTTAGATCTATTAATGTTTGCTTTATATTCTTGGGTGCTCCAATGTTGGGTATATAGATATTTATAATTGTTAAATCCTTTTCCTGAATTAACTCCTTTATCATTATATAGTGACCTTGTTTGTCATTTTTTACAGTCTCATAGTTTATTTTATCTGACATAAATATTGCTAGCCCTTTTCTGTTTTGGTTTCCACTTACATGTCATATCTTTTTCCATCCCTTCACTTTCAACATATGTGTATATTTGTAGGTGAAATGGATTTCTTGAATGCAGCGTATAGTTGGGTCTTGTTTCTTTATTCATTCAGCCACTCTATATCTATTAATTGGAGAATTTAGGCCATTTCATACAGCATTAATTTTGATAAGAATTTACTACTGCCATTTTGTTACTTGTTTTCTGGTTGTTTTGTAATTCCTCTCCTCCCTTGTTCCTTTCTTACTGTCTTACTTTGTAGACAAATTATTTTCTCTGGTAGTATGTTTTAATTTGTTTTTATTTTTAGTGTGTCTATTATAGCTTTTTGCATTATGGTTACCATGAGGATTGCAAAAATCATCTTATAGATATGACAAATTATTTTAAAGAGATGACAACTTATTTTAGATCACAAAAATAGAAACAAGAAACCTCTACATTTTAACTCCATCCCCCTCACATTTTGACTTTTTGTTTTCTCAATGTACATATTTTTATATTGTTTATCTCTTAACTGATTGCTGTAGTTCTTATTGTATTTGAGAGGTTTGTCTTTTAAACTCCTTACTAGAGTTATGACTGCATTGCACACCACAATCACAGTATTAGAATATTCTGGGTTTGTCTGTGTACTTTTACCAGTGGGTTTTATACCTTAAACTGTTTTCTTTTTGCACATTAGTGATTTTTTCTTTTGGATTGAAAAATCTTCTTTCACATTTCTTGTAAGATAGGTCTGGTGGTGGTAAATTTGCTCACCTTTTGCTTGTCTGGTAACAACTTTATCTCTCTTTCATATTTGAAGGATGGTTTTACAATATACAATATTTTTGCATGGCACTTTTTTCTTTCAGCACCTTGAAAATGTCTTCCCCTTCCCTCTTGGCCTGTGTGGTTCCCATTGAGAAGTCTATTGCCAGACAAATTGGAGCTCCTTTATGTGTTATTTGCTTCTTTTTTCTTGTTGCTTTTAGGATCCTGTCTTTGTCTGTGACCTTTGAGAGTTTGACTATTATATGCCTTGGAATAATCTTACTTGGGTTGAACTGTTTGGTGTTCTCTGACCTTTCTGTGCCTGGATATTTAAATCTCTCTTAAGTTTTGGGAAGTTCCATTATTGCTTCTTTCAGTAAGCTTTCTACTCCTTACTCCTGTTCAACTCCCTCTTGAACACCAGTAATTCTGTGGTAATTTTCTATATCTTGTAGGTGACTTTCCTTCTGTTTGATTCTTTTTTCTTTTTTCTCCTGTGACAATATATTTTCAAATAACTTGTCTTCAGGCTCACTGATTCTTTCCCCTTCTTAATCCACCCTGCTGTGAGAGCCTCTAATGAAGTTTTCAGTTTATGAAATGTATTTCTCAGTTCCACAATTACTGTTTAATTTTTTTATTATTATTTCAGTCTCTTTGTTAAATTCTCTGATAAATTTCTAAATTTATTTTCTGTGTTATCTCGGAGATTGCTGAGTTTCCCTAAAACTTCTATTTTGAATTCTGGATCAGAGAGCTCACATATCACCATCTCGTTAGCGTCAGTCACCAGTTCCTTGCCTTGTCCATTTGGGGGAGGTCATTATTTCCGTGTTTGATAATTGTTGTAGATGCGTGTCTGTCTCTTTGCATTGAAGGATTAGTAATTTATTCCAGTCTTTTCTGTTTGGCTTGTTTTAGTTTTTGTTGGATATATTTACTTAGAGATTCTTTGTAATTCTTGGCACTCATTTATGCCTTAAGCCCAGGTTTGCCTCTACCCTAGTGGATGATCAGAGTGCTGCTATCCCTAATGGGCAAGGTCCCCATAGGGGATATCCCAGCAGTGTGGGAAGGTTAGCTAGGGGTTTCTGCCCAGGGGACCTGTGTAATATACCTCCTATAGTATGGTGCTATTCAACAGCTACTCTGATATGGCATCTCCTTTGGCTGAGTTTAAGAGCAGAGTTTCCAAGGCTGAGGATTGTAGTCCTGCCTCCTCCCTTTGTCTCTGGATAGCCTCTGGATATTTCTCCCTTCAGGTACTCATGATACTTCCTGTAGATTGATGTGAGGTCTCCTGCGGAGGACTACAAGATGATGGGGAAGCTACTTGTCCACCTGAATGTCACTTTTTTCAATGTAGAAGCTGTGAGTTGGTGGGAAATTTTCTGTACGCTTGGTGCTGGTCAGATTGGGGGGATTGGCATCATGTATGTAGAAGTCCAATTACTGTCCACTCAGTTTTTTCACTTTTATTTGGCCCTGGGAACTGTGTCATCCTCATATTTGAGTTTTGGGATATTGCTGATAATAATTTCAGCACTGTATATTTGGTTTTGATTTTTTGTGGAGGGGATTGAAGGCTTCTTGCTTCTGCATTGCTATTTTAAAACCTAAATGGATCTCAGAACTCTTAACTGTATTCAGTGAAAGCTAAAAAAAAAAAAAGGACTATAAAAATGGTGTTTCTATACTTTTTAACTTTCAAGGATGTAATACTGTGGGTAACACAATACAAAATCTGAAGGGTGTTATAAAAATGATTTATTTGCCTACTGCATCATCTTTCTAGGTGGTTCCATTTCATTTTTTAATTATTTTATTTTTAGATAGCTGCTAAAAAATAGTTGATGAGTAACGGGTAAATAATTGCTGGGATGATAAAATAGCAAAATACCAAGGTATAGGAAAAATAAGATCCCTAAGACTTCATTATGTACCTTAAATTTATAAAGGGGTCAAATAACTTCTTGTAGTAATTACAGGATAGAATAAATTTTATTCTGTTAAAAAAATAAATACTTTTTTTGTTAGTTGGGAGACTTCTAACAAAAAGTAAGATAAAATATCAATGCTTACAAATAATTTGCTCAAAGAAGAAATTCAGAAACAAAAATTGAGTCTTATAGATCATGGTTTTATAGTGAGGGCTAATATAACTATATTCTTTAATTTGATTTTACAAAATAACCTGAACTAGTTTATATTTCTTTCTCCTGTCTCAAGCGAAAGGATTAGCTATTATAATTCATTACAAAATGATAATCATATGCCCAAATAAGGCACTCTTTATCTTGAAGATCAAAGCACATCTTAATATACTATCAGTTGATTTATCTTTGCCTAATAGAGTGAAATTTTTGCATTTTTAAAAAATAAAAAATAGTATCATGTGTAATGTATGTAACAAGTGCTTGCCTATTGGGACATTTGAGTAGATCATTTTAGTTTATTAATAATACCTAAAATATTAAAAGAATTTTTTAAGTTTCTACATAAGAACAGCATGACTTATCGTTGTAGATACTGCTGTCCCAATCAATTCATAGTAGAACCATAACAGTGTAAATCACAATCTGAGACAATTATCAAAGACCAAAGTGAAGTCCAGGGTATCAATGACTGATGTGTAGTAATATTTACTTTCATCCTCAGGTAGACATCTGAAAAGATATGTGAAGTAAAGAAATACCTGTAACCTCCAGAGACAAAGGCTTTTTACACAAAAAGGCCTTTATGTCTTTCTAGGGAATATTGCTAGTTTTTAATGGAATGAGAGCCCACACTATTTTGAGACTAAGTTAAACAGGTATGTAATTCAAATAATAGGCTTTGTAGGTCATTTTACTAAAAGAAGGCTGGGAATTTTTTTGAAGGCTTAGTAAGCATTTTTTCTCTTCTTCAGTAGAGGGTATTTTGGAAAAATAGGAAAAAAATTTAAATACATGCAATATGAGAGGGAGGGAGAGGTGGGAAAGACAGCCCTGCTGCATGTCAGAGACAGACAAAACCTTCAAATCTTAAAAAGGGCAAATGAAGAGGAAGCAGGAGTAAAGGGAAGTGTTCATGGAGAATATAGAAACCTGGTTATCTCTATCCTTTCAAGGAAGAGGTGGGAGGCTCAATGAACAGGTTTAAACCTGGGAACTGAGTCAATCCCAAATACCTCTCTTAGATGCTTCAGGGTTGGGTGAGTGTGTTAACCCATCTGAAACCAATCTAGAATTAAATTTTTAGAAGAGGCTAGAGTTTACTTGGCTGCTATCTTCCTTTTGGATCTTGGAAAAGAGTCAGTGCTGTCAACAAACATGTTTAAACATGTAGAATAGCTGCACATTGGAGAGCAAAACAGTTACTTTAGGACTTTAGGAATATGAAGTAAATTACGTATAAATTTTTTTGCCTTTAAGTTTTTGAGGAGTTTCTACCTCCAATATGGAGGAGTAAACTCCTGTACATAACTATAAACTTAAGAAAAGATACAAAAATTAATTACTTGAGGGCTTTGGAGAGTGAACAAAAAGCAGGTAGATTTTGGAGGGCATCAAAACTTGGAAGAAGTAACCCATACAGAGTGAGATTCTTAGTCTTTGCAGCTTTGCTTTGAGGGCAGGCATAGTACAGCATAGCTAAAGTCCAGTTGAAAACCCACCATCTTTCTGTCCAGAAGAACCAAAGGAATAGGACCAGGGCTACCAAAGCCACCAGAGAGTGGGAAGGAACCCAAGAAAAGGGAGAACCAGAGAATGGAAATTCTAAATGCCATATATAAACTTCAGATGAGTCTCTGATTGGCATAGTCTTACATACATGCCCAGGTTCAAACTGAAAGCATTCTGAACCAAAATCTGAACCTCTCTCTGCTCACCAGACATTGGCAAGTTTTTGGTTTGAGTTCAATTGCCTGCTAAAACAAAAACATTAACGCTCTTCAGAAGGATATAACAGAATCCGGAGTTGTCACAATATAACATTCACAATATGTAGGGTACAATCTAAAATTATTTGACTTATGAGCCAGGAAAATGTGAACTATTCTCAGAAGAAAAGACAAATCAACAGATGCCAACCCCAAGATAATCCAGATGTTAGAACTGTCTGACAAAGAGTATAAAGCATGTATTAAAACTATGCTTAGTGAAGTAAAGAAGTATGTGCATATCTTTAAAAAGAAAGGAAGTCTCAGCAAAAAGAGAAAATATAAAAATTAATCAAATGGAAATTTTAGAACTAAAAAATAAAATATCTGAAATTAACGATGACATTATTGGATGGGCTTACTAGCAGAATGGAGATGACAAAGGAATTTGTCAACTTTAAGATGAGTAATACATCACCATCAAATTGGTTTCACAGATCATCGCCTAAGAGCACATTTAGGAATAACATTAATCGGGTGTCGGGCAGATGTGAGGTGGGGGGAGGGGATGGATGTATACATACATAATGAGTGTGATGCGTACCATCTAGGGAATGGACACGCTTGAAGCTCTGATTCGGGGTGGGGGGGGCAAGGACAATATACATAACTAAACTTTTGTACCCCCATGATATGCTGAAATTAAAAAAAAAGATGAGTAATACAATATATCAAATCTGAAGAAGGGAGAGGGGAAAGACTTAAACAAACAAACAAAAAATGGAAACTCCCATACCCATGGAACAATTTTAAAAGAGTAATGTAATATCAGGAGTAACAGATAATTGAAGCTACAGAAGCAGAGTGGAGAAAGATTACAAGAAGAGGAAGAAGAGGAAGAAGAAAAAATAATAATAATGGCCAGAACCTTCTCAAATTAGGAAAATATACATATTTAAGAAGCACAGACAACCTCAAACAGGATAAGTGTAAAGCACACCATGTCTAGGTACATCATGGTTAAACTGAGAAAATCTTCAAAGCAGAGAAAAATGACATATTATATACAGGGAAAAACCATTTGAATGACCATGGCCTTAACAGAAATAATGGAGGCTAGAAAACAGTGGAGCAACATCTTTAAAGTACTGAAAGAAAAAGAACTGTCAATTCAATTCTATATCTAATGAAAATATCTTTTGAAAATGAAGATAAAATAAAACTGGCATCTTAGGCAGTAGTTATATGTTTAGCATACTGTTTAGAATATGGACTCTGGAGACAGAGTCTAGATTTGAATTTCAGCTTGGATACTTTTTATGATCATGAGCAAATTACATAAATTCTTTAGCCTCAATTTCCTTATATATTTTATTAATACTTTGTCATGATATCTAAGTTATTGAGTAATTATAAGTAGCAATGACAGGATGCTTCTTAGGCATTTAGTACCTGCTTGCATATGGTAAATTGTTGGAAAATATTAGTTACCATTTGCTTATACATATTTTTAGTTTTATGTAGTAAATGCAACCAACCTTTATGGAACTTCATATTTTCTGTTGTCATCTGTTTCATTTTTTCCCCAACATTAGAGAGGTTAGCTATATCTTGGAAAGGGAAGAAACCACTAACAGTAATTCAGATTTTGTTTCGTAGTGTACTTTGTAGTATAGAAATAAATACTTCATATGCTGGAAGTTACTGCAACATTTGATGAATTTTTACAATGCTATACTATGTGCACATTTAATAATGGTGTCAAAATTAGCCTTAAACAATTTATTGGCATTGGGCAAGTAGTTTTTGTCAAAAATATTAACTTAGTAGGTTTTTCAAATATGCTACTGCCATTATGATTTAAAATTCTAATCTGTTAAATTTAAGCTTTTACCTTTTACAAAATAGATGAATATTTTGACCTTTAATGTAACAGCTGGAACCACCAAGGGAAGAGAATGTTCTCATGGTTTTTAAGGCTTTAACATTGGCATTATCCTAAAATTCAAATCAAGGTATTCTAGTTTACCTTAAATTAATGAATACAGTATTAAAATAACCAAGTGTAGGCATATATACATTTCAAAATTAATACCTAAAGTTAAATTTGGTCTCATGGTGCTTAACTGTATGAATGCATTATAATGTGTCTGGCATGACTGAGTTAGTTAAAAATCACATATATGACTGTCTAGAATATGTGCAGAAGTATTTTTTATTAATGAACCCTGATAAGTAAATGCAGTTTTATGGGGTGGGGTGCCATTTATTCTTTTGTTCTTTCTTATTTCCCTAAAGTTAGGTGGCACTTGGTATGTGTGCTTGAGGGGGATGATGTTTTTTCACTTGATATTTATTTAGTAATGAAGATTTTTGTTGGTGTTCTATGATTTCTCAATTTTAATGCTAGTATTTGCAACCAGGCCCATAGGCTTGGTTACATCCTAGAGAAATAAGTAAGAATGAAAGTGAGAAGAGAGAATCCACATTTGTTGCATGCTTACTCTGTTTACTGTGTAAGGACTGTTACATACGTTATCACACATTTAAGCCTCAACAACCCTGGAAAGTAAGTTTTACAGACCAGAATACCAAACTTTGTAGACCTTGAAATCACCAAAATTGCCTAAGAAGACACAGCTAACAGCTAAATTTTAGAGTTTAAAGTTAAATCCAGGTCTATCTGGCTTCAAAGTACTCCTTGCACTGTATCATAATGCCTCTTGGAGCTGAACTTTTTTTATTCAGTCTTCTTAAAATAAGCAGTTAGCATATTTAGAGCTCATTAATAACAAAATAGATATCAGTAATTCTGGATTGCTTTTCCTTTTGTGAATTAATAGCTTTCATTAAGCTAATATAAACCATTTATTGTATAACAGGTGATAGTTTAATAAATTAATCTATTAGTAACTCAGTGTTTTACAATGTTTTTTGACTCATTCTTCCTTTCATAAACCTTCCTTTAATGTTAATTGGCACTTCCAAAACAAATTAAATATCACTAAAAATAAATTATTATTAGCTTTCCTACCCCCAAGTTATAGTCTCCCTAAGGAGAGGGATCATTTCATCAAATGGAAATAATTATTTTCACTAATGTAATATAAGTCCCAGATGCTGTTGTTTATTATCAGGTACTTTTATATATCATATTTGTTTAAATGTATTTCCATAACACAGTATTTATAATAGTTTACAAATGGATTGTTAATATTTTAAAACCAGAGCCCTTTTTAACAAAATGATTATCTTTTTTTTAAAGGTCATATTATTATGGGTTTGGGGCTTTTTCATCAATTTATTGGGACAGGGGAAGGTATGTGGGCATGTTTTAAAATCAGTTTAATCACTCCAAGACCACAACTTCTTCCTGATTTTTTTCCCCCATATTTGGCAAGTCCTGAAGTAGTGCTTTTTGGATATTTAATTTTTTTGTTTCTAGTTTTTAGGCATGTATGATATGGTTAAGAAGAAAACATAATAATGATATTCAGAGCCTTATTTTTTGTGAAAACCATCTTTTAAAATCCATCAATAGAATACAGCTATTATCTGAAAACTGTAGTATTTGAGTTGGTAACAATTTCAATATATATCAGTGTTCACACAGCTATTTCTAAGGAATTTGAAGAATCAAAGAAATGAAGATTTCTATGAACGTTCTCTTTTTTGTAGGTTACCCATTTATTCTTTTAGATTAGTGATAGAATATACATGAAGAAATTTTAGAAGAGCTTCATAGTAGCATTAGTAGAACAGAGATTTAAGGAAAAGTTTGAGATTTTCTCTTTTTCTTTTTTGAGACAGTCTCACTCCATTGCCATGACATCATCATAGTTCACAGCAACTTCAAATTCCTGGGCTCAAGTGATCCTCCTGCCCCAGCCTCCAAAGTAGCTGGGACTACAGGTGCACACCACGACACCTGGCTAATTTTTCCATTTTTAGTAGAGATGGGTCTTGCTCTTGCTTAGGCTGGTCTCCAACTCCTGAGCTCAAGCAATGTTCCCGCCTCAGCCTCTCACAGTGCTAGGATTATAGGCATGAGCTACCTCACCCAGCCAAAAGTTTGAGACTTTATCTAAGATTTTATTTGAAAAGGATTATGTTGTTAAAGTGTTTTACACTCCTGTCATAGACTATTAAAGTTGTAAGAAAACTAAGAAAGTAGCAATGGATGAAGAAACTAATATCAAATTTAAAAAAATTTTTTTAAACATTAAAAAAAAAGGCCAGGTGCAGTAGCTCATGCCTGTAATCACAGTACTTTGGGAGGCCCAGGTGGGAGGATTGCTTGAGGGCCAGAAGTTGGAGACCATCCCTAGCAACATAGTGAGGCCTTGTCTCTAAATAGATAAGATAGACAGATAATACATACAAAACAAACAAACAAATAAACATCAAGGTTAGGACACAGAAGAAGCTTAGAAGCAGTTTGGAAAAGGGAGTAATTGAAAAGATAATTTTTCAAGGACAAGAAAATAATAATAGCTTATATAACTCTTTATGATTTTATTAGCTATTTTCCTTCTAATAATGTAGGATGTATTATAGTGATAGTATCATATCTCAATTTCTCATTTGTGGTGTAACCCTATTCTATTATCCTGGCTTCTGTTGTAATTTTATATTAAAATGGTAAATTTCTGGCCACGCGTGGTGGCTAATTCCTGTAATCCTGGCACTTTGGGAGGCCAGGGAGGGAAGATTGCTTGAGGCCAGAAATTCAAAACCAGCCTGAGCAACAGTGAGATACCCATCTCTACAAAAAATTTGTTAAAAAAAAAGAAGATAAATTCCTATTAATAGATCGCAGAACTTAAAAAATACAGTACCAAAAAAGATACTACAGGAGAAGCTTTTTCTCCTTTTTTAAGGACACAGTATCAACTATCCCTTAAGACTTATGTGCTTTACTGAAACAAAATTAGCCTGTTCAGAATCACTTTTATATAGATGTTTTTGCAAACATGATCTAGTACCCAAAGAAAGAACCTCTCAGCCTACCTCCTTCATTTTAATGAGTCAACATCCTCAGAAACAATCAACTTCAATAAGATATAAACTTAAATTTTCATAATTGTTGAATGTCCTGAGTGTGTTTATTTCTGAGATAAAACAAAGTTTTTATTGTTAAAGAACCTGAAAGACTTTTACAAAATATGCAACTCATTATAAACTTGGCTTGGGAAATTTACCTTTGAAGTGACCCTTTAGTTAATGTGTTTATATTAGAATATTTTTCGTTCTGTACTAAAGAAGATAATTTCAGGTTATTGTTCTATTAGAGTGAATTTAATATGTCCGTAGGATGAGGTAAAGTGTAGGTGTTTTGACTACTTTCTGTCCTGTTCTTCATCAGAATCACTTAAATGAATAGAAAAATGAAGAAGAAAAAAGGCAATAGAAGAGGATATATGCGTGGTTCTCACAGATGAGGCCTTGTGTCTCTGGTAAAAACTTGAGGGTTTTTTTTAGCATATGTACTCTTGGTTTAGGATCTGTGGAGTTTCATTATTTCTGTTATTTTTCCCAGTGATACCTATAAATAAGTCTTCCAAATAATCCAGTTTTAAAATAGCTTTGAAATGTTTTCATCTTATTTTGCAAAGATATTAGAAGTTAAAGCCAAAAATACAAAGTTGTATCTATGCTTTCATTCCTATCATATAAAAATTGTGGGCATGTGGTTTCAGTATATGTGTTCTTGCATGTATGTGTAAAATAGTTGGAGAAGAATATGGAAAAATAATCTGTTAAAGTTTTGGGATTGTGATTTATTTTCTTGAAATTTAAAAAAAATATATGTATAATAAATGAAAATGAAAAAGGAAAATTTTAAGTCAGACATGTAAGTAAGATGTATTAATTTTAAAATTGCCATTTTAAATTTAGAGTAATATTCTTAATTCAATTCATTATATTTAAATTTAGATAGTAAAAAGAACATTTAATCACAGTCTGCAGTTTTGTACTGGGTACTTACTCTGTTCAAAGTATTCAATATTTGAATACTCAGGAGATTTTAAAATAATATTCATTCTTAAGATGTATAAAGGTTTCCTGAAGAAATTATTAAATTTGTCTATTTACAGTATATTAGAAATGGGAACTTACTGTAGTTTAGTTTTCTATATTCATACTTCTCTCTTCCTTTCTCTCCTCCCTCCCTCCTCCTCTCCTATTACCTTTGGTATATTTTGCATATTTTCTGGTAGATTAATTCTAGGTGACCTTGGTCACTGTGATATTGTTTACATGGTTTTGTGTGCCTTTCATAAGTGGGAGGAACCCTATTACGCTAAAACTTCTTCCTTAGAATTCCTTCTGAAAAATTCTAAGTTTCCATCCTTACTACCACCAAAAACAGAGGTTTGCCTTATATTTTTGAGTGGTAACTTGAATAGTCAGTGGTTGAAAAAGATTGGGAAGAATTTGAATATTTTCAGCAAAAATGTCCTTTTAAGTCAATATGCTAAACCACAAGAACCCAGAATTCTTTCTTTCTAGTTGTGCATTACTGATTGTGTTTATGAGTTGAAGTAAAACAAACTGTATTCTGTAATATCAGGCTATAAAAATGACCATTTTCTTTCTTTCTTTTTTTTGTTTTTTTTTTTGCCTATCAAAACTCTCATGTAAAAAAATGACCTTTTCAAAAAAAAAAAAACTTTTGTTTAAGTCACAGTTATATTTATTCATAGGGTTTTGGACTTTACATATGGTACTGCCTAATAATCACAGGTCAAATACTAATTTGGAAGCTAGAGAAACAGAAATAAAATTTTTCTGTATGATCTATGAACTTTGGCTTTTTCTTGGGGATCCTTACAGTGCATCCTGTTCCCTTTTTATAGTCTCTTTATCTAAAAGGGAGAGAAGTAAGAAAAGTAAGACTAGTGATTTTTATAGCTCTGGAAATTTGTATTACTTTAATAATAATAATATTTATTGAGAACTTATCATGTGCCAAATACTATTCTAGGCACTAACTACATGATTTGCTGCCCTCACAAAACCATTTGAAGTAGAATTAAATTTCATTTCCTAAGAAAATATGGAACATCATCATACTTTGTGATGTTATGTGATCATCTCTATTAGGAGCTCCCTTTCAGTTTATGGATTTCTAGGTAAAGAAACTCATTGAAGAATTAATAGGAAAAACAGGGATAACCAGGACTAATGAAAGGTTTTGGAGAATCTGAAAAGATAACAAACATACTAACCCATAAAAAATAAGAAAAATTACTGGACAACGAAGGTAATAAACAACATACTAAGGTTCAGTATATCTGGATCACTCTGAGTTCCTCTTGGCACCATGATTTATGTCACTGAACTGAGCATGCTTATCTTCTTCCTATCTAGCTGAAATTTTACCCTTTGGTCAGTATCTCCTCATTCTCCCCCTCTCCCCAACCTCTGATAACTACCATTCTACTCTTCTATAAGTTTGACGTTTTTAGAGTTCCTATATAAAAGATCGTGTGGTATTTGTCTTTCTGTGCCTGGCTTATTTCACTTAGCATAATATCCTCCAGGTTCATCTGTGTTGTTACAAATGACAATTTCCTTCTTTTTTTTTTTTTAGACACCAGAGTTTTATACCAAAGAAATTTCCTTTTTTATGGCTGAATAGTATTCCATTGTGTATATTTACATTTTCTTTAGCCATTCATCCATAAATGGATACTTAGGTTGATTCCCTGTCTTGGCTATTATGAATAATGCTTCAGTGAACATGGGAGTACACACATCTCTTTGACATGCTGATTTCAATTTTTTTTTTAGAGACAGAATAAGGAGATATTGACCAAAGGGTACGATTTCAGCTAGATAAGAAGATAACTGCCACTAATGTTGCCCAGGCTGGAGTGCAGTGACATGATCATAGCTCACTGCATCCCCAAACTCCTGGGGACAACCTCCTGGCTCAGCCTCCTGTGTAGCTAGGACTACAGGTGCACACCACCACACCCAACTACATTTGAAGCATTTTGGATATATCAATCGGAAAAACAAAAAACAAGTTCCTTGTCCTCAAAGAGCTTACATTTTTACCAGGGAGATAGTAAACATAGTAAGTAACGTGTATTATGTTAGAATATGATAAGAGGTATGAAAAAGCAACAGGGCATTGAAAAGAAAGGGTAGGAGGGGTAATCAGTCTATAATTTTAAATAGAGAAATCAAGCTAGGCCCTCATTGAGAAGGTAACATTTAAGCAAAGACTTGAAGGAGATGTGGAAGTTTAGTTAAGAGGATATCTGGCATAACAGCCCTCCAGGAAGAGGGAATAATCAATACAAAAAGGCCTCAAGGTTAGCGTGTGCCTGCCAGAGTTGAGGAGCAGCCAAGAGACCAGTGTGGCTGGAGAGTAGTGAGCAAGGGGGAGAGTGTTAGACAGATCTGAGGATAGATAGGTAACAGGGATCCAGACTCATTATATGGCCTTGAAGGTCATTTTAATGACTTTGGGTTTTATTCTGGAGTGTGATGGGATGGTGGTGTACAGTTTTCCACAGAAGAGCAACAAGTGATCTAACTTGTGATTTAAAAGACTCCATTGGGCTACTGTGTTGATAACTGGCTATAGGAGAGCAAGGGCAGAAGTAGAGAGACTATTTAAGAGGATATCGCAATAATCCGGGCAAGAGATAATGGTGGTTCAGACTAGAGTGAAAGCAGTGAAGATAGTGAGAAGTGGTTAAATTCAGGGTGTATTTTGAAAGCAGGGCCGACAGGATTTCCTGACAGTTTGGATGTGGGTGTATGAGAAAGAGAGGGGTCAAGAATGACTCCAAGGTTATTTGCATCAGCAATTGAAGTGAATTAGAGTTGCCCTCAACTGAGACTAGGAAGGCTGTAATGTTAGTGGAGCTGATTTAGGGGATAGAGCAGATGAGAGGATCAATTTTGGACAAGTTAAACTTGAGATGTCAGACAAGTATTTGGACTGATGCTACAAACCTGTATAAACGTGGTCCTAGTATTGCTGGTAGCCCTGCTCTTCTGACCCAGTTAAGAACCAAAACCAATTATTCTCAGAGTTTTTTTGCTAACTAATTAATATACTATATGTGAAGTAGTAGTGATTCGATAAATGTTTCTTTTCCTTTTATACATTTCATCATTAAAGGGCAAGGCCACTTAAATGTAGGATGCCTGCATTTAGCCTCTTCACTTTTTAGTAGTGGTGGTATGGTGAATTATGTTTGCCTACTTTATTAGAAAATGAGAATTAATTGGATTAATGAAGCATAAGGCAAAATATAGGATAATATTAAGCTAAATGTTGAAGGAAAAAAATTCAAATGATGAAAACAGAATACCAGCCTATATTCCTTTGGACACTGAGAAACAGCACCTATATCAGTGTTCCTATACTTTGGAATTACTGGGTATCTTTTAAGAATACTCTTGTCTGGCTCCTGCTCCCAGATCTTCTGATTTATTTGGTATGGGATGATAAGATTTGGGCATCAGGGTTTTTAAAAGCTCTCTAGGTGGGCCTGATGTGTAGCAAAGTTTGAGAACTACTGTGATGCACACCTTTTCTAATGGAACTGCCACTAATAGTCACAGTATTCAAAGTCCCTTCAAAAAAATTATTTTGATTATTCTTTGCTGGTGCCAAAAACGGAAGCAGCATTGTTAAGGAAATGTCCTCAAGGCAAGCAGAGTAAATGAGCCCTCTCTAAATGATGCAGATAAGAAATAACTATCATAATTTGTTGTAGATTCTTGGCAGCTGTTCACCTGGCCATTTATTTAAAGCATAAGTGAACCCCAAATTGGAGGCAACTGTGATGTCATGGAGGATGCTTTAGAGTTCGAATAAAAACACTTGGATTCAAATCCCAATTATTCCACTTACTCATAGAGTTATGATGGGCAATCATTTAATCTTGCTGAAGTTTCAGGTTTTTTATTCCTATATGAGAATAACCAAATCTGTTTTGCATGGTTGTTGTAAAGATTTTTAAAAGCTAATGTGTGTGAAGGTAAACTGTAAACTTTAGGAAGATATTAAAGAATTATTATCTGAAAGAATTTTTCTTAACCTTAGAAGTGACATAACATTGTGCAATGTAATAATTTGCTAGACATGAATAGATTATTATTTTTTCTGTATTTTTTCACTGCCTTACGAATAGCGTTCTATATACTATGGATAATAAAATGCTATTGAACTTAAAGTGTAGTGTAGGAAGTGTGATTTTGTATTTATTTTCTACACAGTGTATTAATTGGAGCTTTGTACTCAGACCTGGGTTTCAACACACATGTTGCCACTTGTTAGCAAATTTGCGTCAGGAGACATGTTCTAAGACTTGGATTTTTTATTTTGAGTATAATAATACCTTTCAGGTCTGTTACCAGGTTCATAGGTAAAGCCCTAAGCATAGCAGCTGGCATGGTGCATGCAGGAAATGTTAATTCCTTTTATTCCTCCAAGAGGATAGTAATCTTGGAATAGTACAGATGATCCTTGAACAACACAGAGGTTTGGGACACTGGCCCCCAGCACAGTAGAAAATCGACATATAACTTTTGACTCCCAAAAACTTAACTAATAGCCTACTGTTGACCAAAAGCCTCACTGATAACATAAACAGTCAAGTAACACATATTTTTTATGTTACGTGTATTATATACTGTATCCTTACAATAAAGTAAGTTAGAGAAAAGAAAAAGTTATTAAGAAAATCATAAGGAAGACAAAATATATTTACTATTTATTAAGTGGAAGTGGATCATCATAAAGATCTTTATCCTCGTGTCTTCACATTGAGCAGGTTGAGGAGGAGGATGAGGAGGGGTTGGTGCTGCTGTCTCAGAGATGGCAGAGGTAGAAGAAAACCCCTGTATAAATGGACCCACGCAGTTCAAACCCATGTTGTTCAAGAGTCAACTGTAATTTTTTAAATCTGAGCAATAATTTTTAAGTAGCTAAAACCTCTTAGCTATCATTTTTAAATTTGTTTTGCTGATTTGTATATCATTTTAACTTTTTTAAAAATAATTTTTTATTGATGCATAGTAGATGTACATAGTTTCATTTTAACTTTTATGTTCCCCCTACCCATGGTTGCTTTTAAAAGCAGTGTTTATTTTGTATGCTTTTTCAGATAATAAAAAAAGTCATTTTACCTTTAAGTTTACACCATGGATAGTACAAAGGAGAAGTACGACAATCAGAAAGATGATCTTCTGCTTAGGATGGGACTTAATGATAATAAAGCAGGAATGGAAGGATTAGATAAAGAGAAAATTAACAAAATTATAATGGAAGCCACAAAGGTATGTTTCTTGTTTCTTTTAATATCTATAATTTAGTAACTTTAACTTTCTGTTCTAAAAAAATCAGTTTTGAATATCATTTTATTTAAAATTTTAATATTTTAGTATATTAATATAAGATTAAGCTACGAAGGGGTATGGAATAATCTCCCTTCTATTCTTTTGCTCTTGCCATCCAGCTTTCTGCTTCACATGCATATAATATACATGTAAAAGCAAAATAATGTCACTTCTAGTCTTTTATTTTTATAAACAATAATACAGTGAATGACTTTGTACTTAATAACTTTATATATATGCAAGTATAACTATAGGAGAGATTCCTAGAAGTGGAATTCCTCCACCAAATGCATATAGCATGAAAGAATATGTGCACGTGTGATATTTATGAATTGCCAGATTATCCTCCATAATGGTTATATCAATTTACACTTCTACCACTAATATATGAGAGTGTATGTTACCTTGCTGAAACCATGCCAATACAATGTATTACTAACTTTTTTGGATTTGTCAATCCAAGATAACATTGGGTAGCATTAATTTACATTCCTCTTACAAAAATGAGATTGTGCATTTTTTCATATTTTAAAAACCATTGTATTTTTTTATGAACTCTATTCCTACTCTATGTGCATTTATCCATTGTATAATTATTTATCTTTTGACTGTTCTTATGATAGTCTCCTGTGCAGAAATTTTTTGTTTGCTTCTTTTTATTTACTTGAATTAGTCCATTACATATGGCTTCTCCAAGGTCATAAAAGTTTTTTTCCTACCACTCTTTTGGTTTCATTTATATATTATGACATATATGTGTAGGAGGGTGTATAATTTAAGAGAATTATATGCTGATGTCTTTTCTTAGGAAATGCATGCTGATGTCCACAGCAACTTACTTTCAAATGGTTTAGCCAAAAAGGAGTGGGGAAAGAGAAAGAGAGAGAGAAAAAGAGAGTGTGTGTGTGTGTGTGTGTGTGTGTGTGTGTGTGTGTGTGTGTGTACGAACACATATGCATATACATATTCATAGAAGTTGGGGGTGAAATCAAATGTAGCAGGATACTAACAATTGGTTAATCTAGGTAAGGGCATATAGATGTTCATTGTACTATTGTTTCAATTTTTGAAGATTTGAAAATTCCAAAATAAAAAGCTGAGGGGAAAAATAATTTTTAAGTATGTAAAACATAAGAATTTTAAAAGTAAGAATAAAAGTAAAAGAATTAAGAGATGAAATAAGCAAATATGACATATGACGGTGATGATTTGATACTCGTTTGAACAAACAGCAATAAAATACATTTGGAACATTTAGGGGAATTTGAATATGAAGAGAATACTGTGTAATATTAAGGAATGATTGTTACTTTTGTTAACTATGACAGTGTTAATATGATAAAGTAGAAAATTGGCCTTACTTTTAAAGATGCATACTGAAATACTCTGGAAAAGCTAAATGTCATGATATCTGTAATTTACTTTAAAACATTTTACTTAAAAGCTTAATGAAGCAAATATAGTAAAATGTTAACAGTTGTTAAGTCCCAGTGGTAGTTTTATATATGTATTTATTGTATTAATCTCTATTTTTTCTATGTTTGAGACTACTTTGAAATTTTCATCATAAAAATATTGAAAAACAAGAAGCAAAAGATTAAAACTTATGAACCTAGTTTGTAGGTAAAGAAATGTTATCCTATAATAGATGTTCCTATCTGATCCTCCCTCTCTATTCTCTGTGTGCCAGTGGCATTTATTGTATAGTCCATCCTTTTACTGCTGATAGTGCTTTCTCTTCTGTACCACTGAATTATTTGCCTATTCTTGTACCTATACAACATGGTCTTCATTATAATACTTTATAATAAGTCTTGACATCTGCTAGAACAATCTCTTCTTTAGTACTTTGTTCTTTTTCACAGGTATCTTGAGTATTCTTGAACCTTTGCTCTTCCATATAAATTTTATATGATATTCATATCATAAAAATATATACACATATGTAATTGATATAAATCATATGATTAATATATAAAACAAATTTAAGAATATGTATTCCTCTAGTATATGGGATGAGTTTATCATAAATGGTATCTTTTTTAAAATGAAAATTTCTAATTGTTGCTATTCAATAGCAATATAATTTAATTTTTAAAACTCTTACCAGAAAATTTCCAATACACAAAGGTAAAGAGAATAATAAATCCCCATTTAATCATCATCCATCATCAATATCAACATCAACAATTACTAACATTTTTATAAATATTGTTTCCTCTATTCCACCCTTCCCCTACTAATTTTTGGAGGGGTATTTTAAAATAAATCTCAATAAATTGGACAAATTTTTAGAAATTCACAATTTTCCAAAACTGACTCAAGAAGATATAGAAAATCTAAATAGAACTATAACAAGGAGAGAAAATAAATTAGTAATTAAAAATCTTAACACTAAAAAAAAAAACAGTCAAGGACAAGATAGTGTCTCTGGTGAATTTTATCAGACATTTGAAGAAATAATATCAATACTCCATGAGCGCTTTCAGAAAATAGAGAAGGATAGAACACTGCCCAACACATTCTGTGAGGCCAAGTATCAAAGGTTATACATCCTTATAAATGCAAAAGTCCTCAACAAAATATTAGAGAAACGAATCCAACAACATATAAAAAAGATTATGTACCATAAACAAGTGAGATTTATCTTAGGAAAGCAAGGTTGGTTTAGGAACCAAAAATCAATTAATATAATACACCATATTAGTAGAATAAAGGGCAAAACCCACGTAATCATCTCAGTAAACCCAGAAAAATCATATTTAACAAAAATCTAACCTCTGTTCATGTTAAAAACTCTTAACAAACTTGAAATAAAAGGGAACTTCCTCAGCCTAGTAAAGGGCATCTATAAAAATCCTACAGTGAACATGATACTTTATGATGGAAGACTGAACACTTTTTCTGTAAAATTAGGAACAAGGCAAGGATGTCCACTCTCATCTTTTCTGTTCAGCATAGTCCTGACAGTTCTAGCCGGTGGAGTCAGGCAATAAAAATAAATAAAAGGCATTAAGATTAGAAAGGAAGAGCTAAAACTATCTCTGTTCACAGATATCATGATTCTTATATATAGAAAATCCTAAGGAATTTCAAAAGAAGTGCAAGACTTGTACTCTGAAAACTTTTTAAATTTGCTGAGAGAAATTAAAGATCTAAATAAATGAGACAATCTATGTTCAAGTATGAGAAGATTCAATATTGTTAAAATGGCAGTTCTTCTCAAATTGATCTATAGAATTAACATAATCACCCATCAAATTTCCAGTACCTTTTTTTTTTGCAGAAATTGACAAGCAGATCCTAAAATTTATATGGAAATGCAAAACACCTAAAATAGCCAAAACAATTTTGAAAAGAAAAAACTTTGAGGTCTTTGACTTTTCAATTTAAAAACATACTATAAAGTTACAGTTATCAGGACAGTGTGGTACTGCCCTAAGGACAGATAGAACAATGGAGCAGAACTGACAGTACAGAAATCTTTATAGTCTATTGATTTTTGTCACAAGTACTAAGGCTAAAGGACAGTCTGTTCAATAAATAGTGCTGGTACAACTGGATATCCATATGTAAAAACGGTGAACTTAAGCCAGATGCAGTGACATGCACCTATAGTGCCAGCTATTCCAGCTATTCAGGAGACTTGAACCCAGTAGTTCAAGTCTAGGCAGCACATTGAGACCTCATCTCTTTAAAAAAAGTGAACTTAGACCTTTGCCTTACACCATACACAAAAAATTAACTCAAAATTCATTTAAAGAGCTAAAACAATAAAACTTTTAGAAGAAAATATAAGAAAATTTTTGAGACCTTCAGTTAGGGAGAAATTTCTTAGATATGATACCAAAAGCATAGTCAATAAACAAAAAAGATGATAAATTGGACCTCATCAAAATTAAAAATGTACTTCAAAAAACACCATTAAAAATGAAAAGATAAGCAATATATTTGGGTAAAATATTTGCAGAACACATATCTAATAAAAGACTTACGTTCAGAATATATGAGGAATTCTCACAACTCAGTAATAAGACAACCAAACTAATCAAAAAGTGGGCAAAAAAGATGAATTAGACATGTCAGTAAAGAAGATATACAAATGGTTGCTCAGGCATGGTGGCTCATGCCTGTAATCCTAGCACTTTTGGAGGCTAAGGCAGGAGGATGCCTGAGGCCAGGAGTTCAAGACCAGCCTGAACAAAATAGAGATCCAGTCTCTACAAAAACCAGAAAAATTAGCTGGGCATGGTGGCGCATGCCTGTAGTTCCACCTCCTTGAGAGGCTGAGGCAGGAGGATTGCTTGAGTCCAGGAGTTTGAGGCTGCAGTGAGCTGTGATGATGCCACTGCACTCTAGCCTGGGCAACAGAGTGAGACTCTGTCACAAAAAAAAAAAAAAAAGATATACAAATGGTTCATAGGTATATGAAAATATGCTCAATAGGGAAATGCAAATTAAAAACCACAATGAGGCCGGGCGCGGTGGCTCACGCCTGTAATCCTAGCACCCTGGGAGGCCGAGGTGGGTGGATTGCTCGAGGTCAGGAGTTCGAGACCAGCCTCAGCAAGAGCGAGACCTTGTCTCTACTAAAAAATAGAAAGAAATTATATGGCCAACTAAAAATCTATATAGAAAAAATTAGCCGGGCATAGTGGTGCATGCCTGTAGTCCCATCTACTCGGGAGGCTGAGGCAGTAGGATCGCTTAAGCCAAGGAGTCTGAGGTTGCTGTGAGCTAGGCTGACGCCATGGCACTCATTCTAGCCTGGGCAACAAAGCGAGACTCTGTCTCAAAAAAAAAAAAAAAAAAAACCACAATGAGATGCCATTCCCACTATTATTGCCTAGAATGGCTATAAGGTAGGCAATAACAGATGTTAGCAAGGAGGTGGAGAAATTGGAACCCTCGTATATTGCTGGTGGCATTGTAAAATGGTTCAGCCACTTTGGAAAACAGTCTGGCATTTCCTCAAAAAGTTAAGCATGGAGTTACCATAAGACACAGAAATTCTACTCCCAGGTTCATACCCAAGAGGAATGACAATGTATGTCTACACAAAAACATACACAAATGTTTATGACAGCATTTTTCATAATAGCCTAAAAGTAGAAATAACCTGATTGTCTATCAACCTGACAAATGGATAGACACTATGTTCAGTGATGACATGACGGGCAAATTTTTAAAAGTATTTTCTACATTTTCTTTGATGATTTAAAGAATAATTTTTGGTGAAAAAGATAACTGATAACCCAACCAACTAAGGCCTTCAAGATCTTCACTCAGAGAGTTTGTACTGTGCTCAGTACTGGCTTACACCAATCCTATGATTTAGGTAACTATTAATAAATTCAATTTTACAGATAAGGAAACTGAGGCATAGAGATGATCAAATAATTTTAGGGTCACCCAGCTA
Source organism: Lemur catta (assembly GCF_020740605.2). Lineage (NCBI taxonomy): Eukaryota > Metazoa > Chordata > Mammalia > Primates > Lemuridae > Lemur > Lemur catta. Next base: position 47,918,036 of record NC_059139.1, read on the forward strand.
TTAAGTAGTAGAGCTAAGTTTTAAATTCAGTCATTCTCATTCCAGAGTCTATACTGTTAACTACCAGGTCATACTACAAATGATGCTTTCCTTTAGACATTTTTCTTATGCTTTGTTTTGTTTTCTTCCACAGGGGTCTAGATTTTATGAAAATGAGCTTAAGAAGGAAAAGCAAGTCAACCAACGAATTGAAAATATGATGCAACAAAAAGCTCAAATTACCAGCCAGCAGCTAAGGAAAGCACAAGTACAGGTATTAATTCAATTGTTAAATAACGTGGAAGCTGGTAGAATAGTAATTGACAGTTAAAATGCATTATAGGTCAGGTGTGGTGGATTATGCCTGTAATCCCAGCACTTTGGGAGGCCAAAGTGGGAGGGTCGCTTGAGCCCAGGAGTTCGAGACCAGCCTGAGCAACATAGCAAGACCCTATTTGTACAAAAAAATATAAAAATTAACCAGGCACAGTAATGCACACCTGTAGTCCCAGCTATTTGGGAGGCTGAGGCAGAAGAATCACTTGAGCCCAGGAGTTTGAGATTATAGTGAGCTTTGATCACGCCACTGTATTCTAGCTTGGGTACCCTGTCTCTTAAAAAAATTGTATTATCAAGTCTTAACTGCAAAAGTGAAACGTACGTGTTCATTATATTGTAAAGTATACACATTCAGCAAATGTGCATACTTTGCTGAGTTTTGCTCTACTCATTAACATAAAAGACTGCACACCTAGACAGTGTCACCTCCATTATACAAGAGTAATTGAAGTCTTAGTTAGATTAAGTAACTTGCCCACCTTCATAGGACAGGTAGTCGGCAGAGCTAAGGTTTAACCCAAATCCTGTGTTCTTTTCATTATGTACATGCTTTGCAGCTAGAAAAGGCCACAGGATAAATGTGGCATGATTTCTGTAATGCTGATTTTGAAAAGAAAAAAGGACTGGGGGAGCATGTTAACTAATTAAAACATAATTGTGTTATAGTAAAACAAAAGTCACACTATAGGTTAGACTGCCAAATGTACATGAATTTTTAAGACAACACACAAGACTTCTAAAAACTTGGAGGCTTTTGGCTTTTCCTCTAGGATCTTGGAGAATAAAAATGTTTCCTCTGCTGTTAAAATTTATTACAGCAGAAAAATTTGGGAAGAACCAAGCTGCAGGGTACCATGTTGTAGATTGATGACTCAAAGCAGTCAAATTTCTGGTAGTAAAACTAAAGTCATGGCCAGACAAGTATACTCTCTATCAAAATCTGATCCAATGTTAACAAAGCACTAGGCTGTAAGATAACAATAAAATTATGATATTGATCTAATATGCTACAAAAATAGTTTTGTTTTCTTTACCAAACTATAATGTGTCATTTTTTCATATATACCTACCTTCCTAGAGCACAATATAATTTTTTTTTAATTTCAAGATATTAGAGGGGTACAAATGTTTTTGTTACATGGGTAAATTGTGTGATGCTGAAGTCACGGCTTTTAGTGTGCCTGTCACCAGAATGGTGTTCATTGTACCCGATAAGTAAGTTTTTATCTCTCATCCCCCTACCACCCTCCCCCTCTTCTTGGTTTCCAATGTCTTTATCACCTCTTTGTGTCTATCTATACCCATCATTTAGCTCCTACCTATTAGTGAGAACACGTGTTTGTTTTTCCATTCTTGAGATACTTCATTTAGGATAATGTTCTCCAGTTCCATCCAGGTTGCTGTAGACATTATGTCATTCCTTTCTATGGCTGAGTAGTACTCCATGGTGTGTGTATATATATATATATTTTTTTTTTTTTTCTTTAACCACGCATCAATTGATGGACACATAGGTTGTTTCCATATCTTGGCAATTATGAATTGTGCTATGATAAACATTCAAGTGCAGGTGTCTTTTTTATAAAATGACTTCTTTTCCTTTGGGTCGTTAACCAGTAGTGGGATTGCTAGATCAAATGGTTAGGTCTACTTTTATTTCTTTGAGGAACCTCCATACTGTTTTCCATAGAGGCTGTACTAATTTGCAGTCCCACCAACACTGTATAATGCTCTTTTTCACTGCATCCACACCAGTATCTATTGTTTTTTAACTTTATAATAACGGCCATTCTGACAGGGTAAGGTAGTATTTCATTGTGGTTTTAATTTGCATTTCCCTGATCATTAGTGTGATGTTGAGCATTTTTTCATGTGTTTGTTGGCCATTTGTCTATTTTCTTTTGAAAAAATTCAGTTCATGTCTTTTGCCCACTTTTTGGTAGGATTGTTTTTTTCTTGCTTATTTGTTTGAGTTAATTACCGATTCTAGATTATAGATATTAGTCCTTTGTCACGTGTATACTTTGTAAATATTTTCTCCCATTCTGTGTCTGTTTACTCTGTTAATTATTTCCTTTGCTGTATAGAAGCTTTTTAATTTAATTAAGTCCCATTTATTTTTACTGTAGTGTCATTTGCCTTTGGGGTCTTAGTTATAAATTTTTTGCCTAGGCCAATGTCTAGAAGAGTTTTTCCTATTCTCTTCAAGAATTTTTGTGGTTTCATGCCTTAGATTTAAGTCTTTAATCCATCTTGAATTAACTTTTGTATATGGAGAGAGATAAGAAGCCGGTTTCATTCTTCTGCATGTGGCTATCCAGTTTTCCACACCATTTATTGAATAAGGTGTCCTTTTCCCAGTGTATGTTTTTGTCTGCTTTGTCAAAAATCAGTTGGTTCTAGCTATATGGTTTTATTCCTGGGTTCTCTATTCTGTTCCATTGGTCTGTGTCTCTACTTTTAAACCAGTATCATATTGTTTTGGTTACTACAGCCTTGCAGTATAATTTAAACTCAGGTATTGTGTGTCCTGATTTGTTCTTTTTGCTTAAGATTGCTTTGGCTGTTCGGGCTCTTTATTGGTGCCAGATGAAGTTTAGGATTATTTTTTCTAGATCTGTGAAATATGATGTTCTATTCTGATAGAAATTGCATTGAATCTGTAAATCACTTGGGGCAGTATGGACATTTTAACGATGTTGATTCTTCTAGTCCTTTAGCATAGAATACTTTTCATTTGTTTGTGTCATCTACGATTTCTTTCATCAGTGTTTTATAGTCCTCCTTGTAGAGATCTTTCACCTCCTTGATTAAGTATATTCCTAGGTATTTTATTTTCTTTGCAGCTTGTAAATGATATTGAGCTCTTGATTTGACTCTCAGCTTAACTCTTATTAGTATATAGATATGCTACGGATTTGTATACATTGATTTTGTAACCTGAGACTTTGCTAAATCTGTCAGTTATAGGAGTCTTTTGGTGGAGTCTTTAGGGTTTTCTAGATATGAGATCATATTGTCAGCAAACAGGGATAATTTGACTTCTTTCCTGATTTGGTTTTCTTCTTCTTCCTCTTCCTGCTCCTCTTCTTGCTCCTCCGCTTGCTTTTCCTCCTCTTCCTCCTCCTCCTCCTTTTTGTCCTCCTCTTCTTTTTATTTTTTTTTTGTTAAATCATAAGGTCTTGCTCTGTCACCCAGGCTGGAGTATAATGGTGTGATCATAGCTGACTGTAACCTTGAACTCCTGGGCTCAAATGATTCTCCTGGATCAGCCTCCCAAGTAGCTGGGACCACAGGCGCTCACCAGCACACCCAGCTAAATTAAAAAAAAAAAATTTTTGTGGATGTGGGGGTCTCACTATGTTGTCCAGGCTGGTCTTGAACTTCTGGCCTGAAGTGATCCTCCTGCTTCGGCCTCCCAAAGGACTGGTATTTACAGGCGTGAGCCACTGCACCCCTCTTTCCCAATTTTTATGCCCTTTATTTCTCTCTTGCCTGGTATCTCTGGCTAAAACTACCAGTACTATGTTGAATAGAAGTGGTGACAGTGGGCATCCTTGTCATGTTCCGGTTCTTAGGGGCAATGCTTTCACCTTATCCGCATTCAGTATGATGTTGGCTGTGGGTTTGTCATGTATGGCTCTCATAATTTTAAGGTATGATCCTTCCATGCCCAGTTTGTTGAAGGTTTTATCGTGAAAGGGTGCTATATTTTATTGAGTACTTTTTCTGCATCTATTGAGATAATCATATGGTCTTTGTTTTTACTTCTATTTATGTGGTGAATCACCTTTACTGATTTGCATATATTGAACCATCCTTAAATCCCTGGGATGAAACCCACTTGATCACAGTGAATTATCTTTTTGATGTACTATTGAAGGGTTTGCTAATATTTTGTTGAGGATTTTTGCATCTGTGTTCATACAGGATATCGGTCTATAGTTTTGTTTTTTTGTTGTGTCCTTTCCTGGCTTTTGTATAAAGGTGACACTGGCTTGATAGAATGAGTTAGGGAGGACTCCCTCCTCAATGTTAAACTTACCCATTTACCACCCATACGAGCATGAACAACTGAAAAATCTGCATAAAACAGACAAAATATCTCTTTGAACTCATCAGAAAGCTTCCCAGGTAATGAAGACTTCAGGAAGCAAGATCCGCCTGTAAGAAGAAAAATGAAAGAAATCCTGAGTTGAGCTAAATATGGATGGGAAGCAGGTGAAGATGAGTCACTTTGACCCCAATGCCCAAAAGAGTATGGGAACTAATTCCTTATTCATAGTTTTTATGTCCTTCCTGAAGGGTGATATAATATAATTTGTCTTTATTTTATAAAATATATATATGAATAAGAATGATAATCAAAGGGCTGTATATAAAACAAAAAACTAGAATCAAGGTGGTATCATAAATAAATTATGATACCTCCACATAGTGAAATGCTATGAAGCATTAAACATGATGATATGACAGATAAATCATCTTTTGTCATGATGGAAGACCACTTAAAATTTACTTTGTGGTGGCTCACGCCTGTAATCCTACCACTCTGGGAGACCGAGGCAGGAAGGTTACTTTAGGTCTGGAATTCGAGCTATACTTTTTTACTCTAGTGCTGCTATTCCACCATAGATGGTATCATTTTACATTTTCAACCTAAGAGTATTAGTTTCATGGCCACCCTTAGGTGCAAAAGAAGTTGTCGCTTTAGCTGGGTGGCTATGTACCCAGCTTAAAAATCTATTACTATGGAAGGAAGGGAGAATGGATTAGTGGGTTCAACTAGTAATCCAAAGCAATATCCTTTGTCCACATTTCTAGAGGAGCCTATATGTATTTCTCTTGATTTATCAGATATTTATCATATATTTGGGATTTTTTTTCTTGCCATTTGTTCTAAATATTTTTCCAATATATTGTCTTTTAATTTTGTAGGAGTGTTTTTTCTACATAATTTTAAATGTTTATATAATCAAATATGACAGTTTTTTTAAAAAAAAGGCTTTTATAGAGGAATTGTTGGTTCACATCAAAATTGAACAGGTACAAAGATTTCCCATACACCCCCTGCCTCCACACAGGCATAGCCTCCCTTACTATCATCCACCTCCAGAGTGGTACATTTGTTACAGTTGGTGAACCTATAATACATTTACACAACATTATTACCCAAAGTTCATAGGTTACATTAGGGCTCACTATTGGTATTGTACATTCTATGGGTTTAGACAAATTTATAATGACATGTATCCACCATTATAGTGTCACACATAGTAGTTTCCTTGCTCTAAAAAATACTTTTTGCTCTACCTGTTCACCCCTCCTTCCCCACTAACCACTGGCAACCACTGATCTTCTTCCTGTCTCCACAGTCTTGCCTTTTTCAGAATGTCATATAGTTGGAATCATACAGTAGGTAGCCTTTTCAGACTGCCTTCTTTTACATAGTAGTATGCATTTATGTTTCCTCCATGTCTTTTCATGGCTTAATAGCTCATTTCTGTTATGTGCTGAATATTAATTCAATTGTCTAGAGGTGCCACCGCTTATTTATCCATTTACCTATTGAAGAACACTTTGGTTGCTTCCAAGTTTTAGCAATTATGAATAAAGCTGCTGTAAACATCTGTGGGCAGATTTAAGTGTGGACATAAGTTTTCAACTCCTTTGGGTAAATACTAAGGAGCACAATTGCTGGATCATATGGTAAGAATATGTTTAGTTTTATAAGAAACTGCCAAACTGTCTTCCAAAGTAGCTTTACCATTTTTCATTCCCACCAGCAATGAATGAGAGCTCCTGTTGCTATACATCCTCACCATATTTGGTGGTGTCATTCTTTTAGATTTTGGCCATTCTAATAGGTGTATAGTGATTCCTCATTGTTGTTTTAATTTGCATTTCCCTGGTGACATGAGATGTGGAGTATCTTTTCATATGCTTGTTTGCCATCTGCATATCTTCTTTGGTGAGGTGTCTGTTAAGGTCCTTGGCTATGGTTTAATTAGATTGTTTGTTTTATTATTGTTGAGCTTTAAGAGTTCTTTTTATATTTTGCGCAATAGGCCTGTATCAGATATGTCTTTTGCCAATATTGTTTCCCAATCTGTGGCTTGTCTTTTTATTCTCTTGACAGTATCTTTCACAGAGTAGAAATTTCAAATTTTAATGAAGTCCAGTTTATCAATTTTTCCTTTCAGGGATTGTGCCTTTGGTATTGTATCTAAATAGTCTTCATCAAATCCATGGTCATCTAGGAATTTTATAGTTTTGAATTTTATTTTTAGGTCTGTAATTCATTTTGAGTTAATTTTTGTGAAAAGTATAAGGTCTTTGTCTAGATTCATTTTTTTGCATGTAGATACTAAATTGTTCCAGCTCCATTTGTTAAAAGACTCTTTTCTCCATTGTATTTCCTTTGCTCCTTTGTCAAAGACCAGTTGACTTTATTTATGTGGGTCTATTTCTGGGCTCTCTATTTTGTTCCATTGATTTATTTGTGTGTTCTTTTACCAATACCATGATTACTGTAATTTTGTAGTAAGACTTGAAGTTGGATAGTGTCATTCATTTAGGTTTGTTCTTCCCCTTCAGTATGGCAGTATGGTATTGGCTATTCTGGGTCCTTTGCCTCTCCGTATAAATTTTAGAATCAGTTTGTTGATATCCACCAAATAACTTGCTGTTGATATCCACCAAATAACTTGACTAGGATTGCTTTGAATCTATAGATCAAATTGAGAAGAATTGGCATCTTGATAATATTGAGCCTTCCTATCCATGAACATGGAATATCTCTCCATTTAAAGATGCTTTTTGACTTACAGTGGGGTTACATCTTAATAAACATACCATAAAGTCAAAAAATCATAAGTCAAACCATGGTAAGTCCAGATATGCCTCGACTTACAATGGGGTTATGTCCAGCTAAACCCATCATAAAGTCAAAAATCGTGTCGAAGCATCATAAATTGGGGACCATCTGTATTTAGTTCTTCTTTGCTTCCTTTCTTCAGAGTTCTGTAGTTTTCCTTATATCAATCTTATACGTATTTTGTTAGATTTATACCTAAGTATTTCATTTTTCATAGTGTTAATATAAATTTTATTGTGTTTTTCATCTCAAATTCCACTTTTTCATTGATGGTATGTAGGAAAATGATAGACATATATTAACCTTATATCTTGTAACCTTGCTATCATCAGTTATTAGTTCCAGCAATAGTATTTTTTTTTAAGTTTTTTTCTTGCCTTTGATATTATGCTTGGAAAATTATTCCCCATAACCAAACCTATATATTCTTTTAGTATTTTTATAGATTTTGGCATACTCAGATCTTTTGGAATTTATTTTGATGTGTGGTATTTTTTTTCTTAAATGGTATTATTTCTCTACATGTTATTATTTTTCCTAAATGGTGATTCACTTGTCCCAACACCATTTATTGAGTCATGAATCTTTTCTCCACTGAATTGAAATGAGGCACTTTCAAATACTAAATTCTCATTGTAATTTATTTCTGGAATCCCTTCTAATTAATTCTTTTCCTGTATCAGTACCATACAGTTTTGGTTACTGAACAATAGGAATATAGGTTAACATTCTCCCTAATAACACTTCTTTAAGTTTTCTCTTTTTTTAATGCATTATTGTTTCTTTCATATAAACTTAAGTATCATTTTATCAAGTTTTTTAAAAAATTCAGTCCTGTCCACTGTAACATTATTTTTAAGTTGATATTAATCCTTAGCAATTTACTTTCTGGATGTTTTTGTTTTATTAATCTGTAGTCTATAAATATCTTTGATAGTTTTAAAGATATAGTACATGAGTGGTACTTACTTTTTGCTTTTTATGCTATTTTTAAAGCTCATATCCTTAAATATGCAAGTAATCTGAAGGAATAGAAAATGTATTCCATTGGGTAGCAGAATTTAAGATTTTATTCCAGTTTTAGTTGACTATTTCATGGTCAAGATATTTCAGATGCCACTCTCTGGCTTCTTTTGCAACAGGAATGGCAGGAAATGTGTTTTATGTTGATTGTTAAATTGTTTCATTTGTTGAACTTCCTCTAAAAGAAGTTATACAAATGGGAGGGAATTGAGGAAGTCTTAAGGAGTCAAGAAGATCAGAGAGAACAGAGGTGTTTTCATCATGGGAAATATGTTTCTATTTTGGAGTTATAAACTTTCTTAGTACTAGATTTTTATTATGTGTGATATGATAGTATGAACTATTGCTAGTCAAACTGAGGTAGGTAAGCTCTGCAGACCTGAACTCCCAAGGTATTTATTCAGAACCTCTCTAAGTATTCTCCACCATATCCCACCCTCATTAGATTTCTTAAAGGCACAATCATTTTTTTTATCTACCAGAGTATCTTAGAATAACATGGGTTCATAAATTGACTAGACAAATACCCATGTTATATGAATGGCAACTACACAGCAAATCAGTACATTTTGACCATTTTAACAATTGATTTTATCAACTCGGATTTACTCGGTAGTCTTTAGAGAAATGCTAAGTCAAGAAAACACAAAACATTATTTCTGAAATAGTCTTCTCAATGTAATAGAAATGAGATTTTTGAAAAAGAAAATAAGACACAATATGGGCAAAAAATATACCATTAGAGTTTGGTTTGAGTGTATTTCAATGTTAAAGACTTAAAAAAAAATGTATCTTAGGTAAGCATCATAAAGTAGTGGAAAACAGGTTTTGGAGTAACCTGGTTTTCAGGTCTAGCTATAACATTTAGCTGTAAACATATAGCTCTCTGACTTAGGGCAAGTTATTTAATCTTATTGAACATTAATTTCTTTATAAAATGGGAATGGTAATTATGATCTCAGAGTTATTTTGGCCAGTAAATGAATTAACATAGAAAACACTTAACATACTATATGACACATATAGTATATTCAATAAATGTCATTTCTGCTTTTAAAATTATATATAATATCATTAAGCCCTTACTGTATCCCTAGATAATAAGCACATTATATGGTGTCTCTAAGTAAAGTAAGGATGAGAGGGGTTAACTTGACCTCAGTCATGTAACTAATGAGTGGCAATGCTAGGACCCAAACCAAATCCCTTATCCTTCACCAGTGTGACACATACCAATTTTGAGGGATAGCGAAAGTAACAGCATACATATTAGAGGCTCAGATCAGAACTTGAAAATCACTGGGAGGGAAAATGGAAGAAAGGGAAATATAAATGAGGATTTTAGTAGAAGAAACTTTAAAAATCAGTAGTGGTGTGTATCTGGTAGGTGTAGAAAGAGATGAGATTAGACAAGGGTAACTAATGAGAGTTGGTAAAGGAAAGTAGAATGTATGAGTCATACCATGAGAAGGCTTCCTTTTAGCAACTTAACTACACTAGCTTTAGGCACAAGAAAGAGAATATATTGCTGAAGAGACTATCATAGCATTAATATATGAGTCTGAGGAGAATTTTTTCTCATTTGATTTGCTTTTTATTTATTATCTTTTTCTTTTCTAGATGATTCCAGGTCAGGATATTTCAGATGCAACTCTCTTATTCTCACTCGACTCTTATAACTTGTATATTTTCTGGATTAATATAGAGTAGTTTTTAGTTTACCTCTGTTTTTATTAGTTTCTACAATTTATTTATATCTAGGCATGATGCCATTCTCTGGTTCATAATTGCAGTTCTAGAAAAAATAATTTAAATCAGTATGGTAAACTAGAGTAATATGGAAAAGTTCCATTTATTAGGTATGGTGTCTAACTGTATGAAGTTAGCCTTCTCCAAAATTTTTCTACTAACATTGCTTTCTCTTTTTTAACCAACTTTAATATATTGCTATAAATTTCATTCCTTTTATCCTACTAGCCTTCCCCCCCCCCCCCCCCCCCCCCGTCTCTTGTGGGGAAAGAATTTAAAAGCAGATAAGACCTTTCTCCTGAAGGAGCTCACAATTTGGTGTCTAATACAGTAAATGCTATAGTAAGAGCAGGAAAACAAATAAGGAACATTAAATTCTGTGGCACAAAGAACAGAGATCCAACTGAGTTACAGAGAGATATTTGAGCTGATCCTTGAAGGCCTGTGACAGAGCTAGGAAAGGCATTCTAGACAGAGGAACAGCCAGTCTCTAGACTGAGGAAGCCACAGAGCACACCAGGTCATTCAGTGAGTTGCAGCCTAAACAGGAGCAGGCCTTCTGGAGAGTCTCGCTGTGGCTACTGACAAATATGATTCAGGGTGATTGTTTCTAAAAAAGAAATTACAGTTTTAACCTGCAGTGGTGAACTAGTGTCCCAATAGTGCTAAGAAGGAGGGCCATGGGAAAAAAAAATTCCATAGAGTATAGAGGCAAGGTTGGAGCCCAACATGGAGAAAAAAGTCACATTATACCCCTATAGCTCTCCACCTTTAAGAAAACTTGCTGTAGGAATCTCCACATGATGTAAGTCGCTTTCATTCCAGAGATCACCCCATTTGCTTATTTGTGCCTGTTTTCCCATCAGTTTTTGATTGCTTTGTTATTCAGCCATCCACTGATCCTTATAATAATAGATGGCATTTATTGAACTTGTACCATGTGCCAGGCACTGTTCCATGTCCTTTATGTTTTCCAGCTCATTCAGTAGCTTCCTTCTCTTACGATTTTACTTTAATAGTAATGGCAACTTCCTTATTTGTTGCATAGATCAAAACTATCACACAGCCACCCTCAGGTGCAGAGTGAGCTGACAAAGTGAGTATTTATTTAGCTTTTTTAGCCTGTATCGTAGAGGCAAGCCATGAAAAAGCAACAGTTAGAAATGAGTATGTCTGCTACATAATCACTTTTCTTACTCACCTGCTTTGATTATTTCTACCCCCTTTCATTTCTCTTTATTCTTCCTTATCAAGTCAACTCTTTTTCTCTGAAGAGACAAAAATTCTTTAAAGATTAAGACTGTTTACTACTACTAGTAGTAACAATACTATCGACATATATATTGAAGTTCATGAAGAATAAGCTACAACTTAAGTTTTCAATTTTTATTTGTACATTTATCAAATAGTAGCATTATAAAAGCAATTCTACAAAAGGAATGTGTACATTATGCTTTAGTACCTTCAGTTGTATGTTACTGTTCAGCATAAACATCACATGCCAAAGCCTTATTATCTTTTGTTGTATATTTCCTTTGTTGCTATTTTAAGACATTAATATTATGAGCCAAATGGGAATTGTTTATTTTACCTAAATTGAACCTTTGAGTTCTCCAAATTTATAAAGCAGTGGAATCATCTGATATAAGCAATTGGATTAGTTCATTTATTCAATAAATTTTTATTAAGTTTCTGTTATATGCCTGGGGGTATGGAGAGATGAAAGAGTTGATAGGGAATGATATTTGAGAACAGGTTTTCTATGCTTGTGAAAATAAAAGCAATTACCACCCTTAATAAATAATAAAATATACATAGATAAACACCCATGAACGACCATAAAATATGCACCCATAGGTGGGTCGGTGAATGAATGGGTGGATGGATAAATGGATGGACAGAGACAGAGACAACCTACTAAATTAAGATTAATGTTGTGATTAATGGTGTTTCAATATTATGTTATCTAAATGTATGTTAACTTTTTTAAAAATTAAGGTTGACAGATTTGTAATGGAATTAGAACAGAGCCGGAATTTGAACAATACCATAATACACATTGATATGGATGCTTTCTATGCAGCTGTAGAAATGAGGGATAATCCAGAATTGAAGGACAAACCCATTGCTGTAGGATCAGTGAGTATGTTGGTAAGTAGGTAAAGATTAAAAACAAAAAGGAAATTTCATAACATACTTAAGTAAGCCTTACTGGTTCATGAAGGAGTAATTTTTTATTGAGGTTTTCCAGTTTGCTGCATATTTCTTTGGGTTCCATAATATATGCTTAGTTACTTAATGCTTTCAGCATACCTTAAGCTACTAGTTTTTATTTTCATTTGACAAAAATAAACTCAGAGAGATACTTAATAACTTGCCCAAAGTTACAATACCGGTAAACAATAGAGTGACATTGTATCTTTCCATTGCAAATTAAATTTTTTATAGGTAACTGTTCTATTAATAGCTAAAGAGAAGAAGAAGAAGCAAAAAAAGGAAATGTTCTAAAACAGAAGTTTTCAAACTATGGTCTGCAGGCCAAATCCAGCCTGCTACCCATTTCTGTCAATAAATTTTATTGGAACAAAGTCATACTAATTTATTTACTGCTCTTTTGAGAGTTGAAACTTAGACCCTATAGCAGCTATCTGTTGCTGTGTAACAAACCCCTTCAGTACAGATTTCAGTAATTGCAACAGAGACCATGTTGTGATCTACAAAGGCTAAAGTGATTACTATCTGGACTTTCAGAAAAGATTTGCCAACCCCAGTTCTAGAGTAACATAGTTCATTAATATAGTACATTTAGAATGCAATTAAATTCTTTTCCTCATGACTTGGCAACTTTGATTTTCTGATTACTATGTTGCCCTCTTTTTTGCCATTCCAGCCATAGAAGGCAAAAATGACCAAGATAGCTGTATGTGGCCAAAAATGTTTTGGGAATTATAAGTAGCAACTACAGTAGATAGATGTTGGTATAAAAAAACATACTAGAGAAACAAGGAGAGTTCTTCCCTGTTCCTGATTCCTTCCAATGCCTTAAATAGCTATAAGCCTAATTCCTACTGAGTTATTATTTTGTAATATTATAAAACCATAATCTGTTTGTTCTATATCTGTTTCCATGAATATGCAGGCAACTGACAACTCTGGTTCCAAAATAATTTATATTGCAAGAATGCTCCCCTTTCCTACAAATCACCAATAAATATTTGAAAAAAATTTTTAAATTTTATTAAAAGATATAACTCTAAATTTATATGTATATGTATGTGTATATGTATATACATACACACATGCTATAGCCATGTTAAAGCTAAACTGATTTCTTTTGGAATCCACAAAATCTTTTCTATAATTTCTGTCCTCCTAAAAGTTGGTTAGTATTTCCAAATTCAAAATGATTATTTGTTACATTTAAACTAACATTACCCCTTTTTATGCTTGAACTAATAGGTTTCCCTTCTAATGAGATTGAAGTGTAATTGTTTTGTCCTACTAAAAAAATGTATCTACAAATTAATGGGAGTGATGGTACATGTTTGATTAATCCAGTCTGTTAAAGGTAGAATTCTATTTTGGAGAATTTGATTGATTTTTCGAATGTTCTAAGTTGGCATCAAGAGTTGAAACTTAGATGGTATAGCAATTATCTTTTGCTGTGTAACAAACCCCTTTAGTACTTAATGAACAACCATTTATTTGCTCATGATTCTATAATTTGAGCAGAATTCATTGGCGATGGATCAACTCTACCTCTACCTGGAATTGGCTAGGGCTATTTAACTGAGGCTAGGGGATCCAAGATGGCTTCACTTATGTCTTGCGCTTTGCCTGAGGTGATTGGAATGCCCTCCAGTCTTCTTACTTTCTCTGTGATGCATCATTATTTAGTAATCTACCCCAAGATCTTGACAATGGTTGCTGGTTCACAAAAAGCAAAGCAAAAGCCATAGGCTTCTTAAGGCCTTAGGTTTCAGGAGTCACACAGTGTCACTTTCCTCACATTCTTTTCATCAAAGCAAGTCACAAGGCAAGTCACTTGGCAGGAGGAACTAGAAGCTACCTTTTGATAAAAGTTGCTGTAAAATATCGTGGCTGGATATACGATATGCCGCAAACCCAAAAGTTAGAGAACTTTCTAAAATTTTGTTTCTACTGTACTATAGATCTGGCTTTCATATCGATTCCATTAGACTTATTTATGTTTAAAGTATTGGTTTGTCTTTTCAGTGCTATCTATTATTTTCTGTTCCAGAATGCTGACCATGGATTAGCATAGTTTTGAGTACTATCATGATTTTTTAATGTCATTTGAAAATCATTAATGGAAAATTGATATTATTCTGAAGTAATTCCTTCATCTGATACATTCTATTTTGCATTTCTTTGAATTTTCACTTGAGATTCCAAACAAGGATTCCGTTTGTGATAAAATTTCTCTTATAAGTGGTACTATGGTCTACCACACTGACATAGACTATTATCAGGTATCATCATCAGCAAGATTTAATAAGTAATATTCTCCTTTTTACTCAACATACTTTTTTAGTTCAATCTCCTAGTCAAAATGTTTCCAACAAAAAAGATATTCAAGCCTTAAGAAATAAACTTATTTTTAATGTTATTTTAAGCTTTAATCACTTCATTTAGGAGATTTAATTTGGTTGACTATATATTAGACCTTTCATTTTTGTTGTAGGTGAAAAATTTCCAAAATCCCAAATAGAGCAAATTCCAAATGTGTACTATTATACTATACAGTTACTTGTGTGTGACATCTATATTATTGGTACTATACTATTACTTTATAACTATTTTATACTATCTACTGTACTATGACTTTCATATAACATCACCCACTATCATCCAAAATTATAGGTATGCCTTAAAACCAATGAAGTTTAGTTACTGGAAATATAAGAGAACCTTTTTATTAGCACAGTCTTACTTATTATCTGATATCACATTATAAACAGGGACAGCAGTGGGAGAGGATCATGGTATCATAATACCATGATAGGATAAAGTCAAAGCTTGGTTCAAGACAGTTGCCTATGAAAGAAATGTTCTCAGATTGAAAACGTACGTTCTAATGTGTTTCTTATGAAAACATGAATCAGTATATCCATTTAAGTTTGTATATTTTTTTCTATGTGGTCAGTTCTCTTTCAGTCTACTTCAAATTACCATGCAAGGAGGTTTGGTGTTCGTGCAGCCATGCCAGGATTTATTGCTAAGAGACTCTGCCCACAGCTTATTATAGTGCCACCAAACTTTGACAAATACCGAGCTGTGAGTAAAGAGGTAAGTTGAATGTCTCACCGCTACTTACAGCCTTTCTCTGGTTTCGTGTCTCCTACAGAGTCAAGTCCAAATGCCTTTAACACATCAGGATTTGGTCTTAGCTTATCCCTTTACTCTCCCCTTCTACCATTTCTTCAGCTTATATAATATGTTGAATACTCAGCTGCCCATAGTACCCAGAATGTATCATTCCATTTTCCAATTCTTTGCCTTTCCATATATTTTTCCTCTGCTTAGAAAACTCTTCTTGTCTCCCTAAACTTTTAATATAATATAAAATTAACTTTAGCTATTTTTATTAATGTGCAATACACATTTTTTCTAGAACCACTTTATAATTTGCAGAATCTACTCATCATTAATGTCAGCCTCTTTTCTGAATAAATTTATCAGTGTTGTTAAGTAATGACAAAATTCACTTATTTTGATTAGCTACTTTCTTTGTCCCACAATCTAGTGAAGATGTTATGAGCATTTAATATCTAAGAGACTGATAATCAAAAAGAATAGGGGGTAATCCATTCCTTTGGGAAGGATCTCTGAAGTAGATTTGATTATTTACTAAAATTGCCAAACTGTCATATATGAAAAACTACCATTTTCTCTATTTTTGATGACAACTGGCCTATCATGCAGTGCTGGAATTTAATTTTTTTTTTTACAGCTGCTAAATGTGAAGGAATTTAATTTTTGAATTAAAATTTGAGTGCTACATCAAATACTTTTATACTGCAATAGTAAAATGTAGTGTGTTAAAGACTGTCTGAATGGAAACACTAAAAAAACTATGGCCTAACACTATTACCATTTAGTTATACAAGTAGTCTTTAAATTCACTCCTTTTAGTGTATTTCACCTCATTTCCCCTAGAAATGACATTCCAGCCCAAGTTTAAAAACAATTTTTTTTTATTCTTTCAAAAACAGTCTGAAAGCAAGTGCTTTGTACCTACCTCTGAAAAGATGGTGGAGGAGGGGGAAGCACATTCACATTTGGCTACTGTTTATCTCTTTTACTTTATGTCTAATTAAAAAGATAAAATGTTAGCCATAAATATTATAGACTTGTAATAAGTTTGAGGACAGTCCTACAAAGAGTTTGTAAGAAAGAATTTTTTTAAGTTGTACTTTAACTCAGTAAAACTTCTGACAGTATAACAATGAGAACTAAAACAATTACTTGTGTAATCTGTTTATTTACATAA
Organism: Lemur catta; assembly: GCF_020740605.2. NCBI lineage: Eukaryota > Metazoa > Chordata > Mammalia > Primates > Lemuridae > Lemur > Lemur catta. The sequence goes on from NC_059139.1 coordinate 47,934,517, forward strand.
ATAAGAGAATACAAATTTGAGCAGGATCTAACTAGTTTATACAGATAAAAAGCGAGTTTTTATGTGTAAATGAACTACGGCACAAATTCATCACTGACTACAGATACATTATTATTTATGGCTTGGTTAGAAAGCTTAAGGAAAAAACATTTTTGTTTTATCCAAAATATTGGATTAACTTTATTCTTCTTGGAACTGTAAGTGCTTGATTTTTACTGAAACATGTCTATTTTAATTCTTACAGCAGTATGCTATGTAAAGGAAGTTAATAAGTACTCAACAATGTCTCTAGGGAGTACTTCTCATTCAGAATCTTAGTTGGCTGCCAGCTACAGGCTTCCCAGAGTTTTATTTCACTAGAAAGATTCTATTTGAGCACATTATAAAAATGGTTTCTTCTATAAGAACAAAGCTAATTAAGGCACTCTGAGTAAAACTTGGCGAAGTTTTATATCACCATTTTCTAAAATTCCCCTTGACTCAGCTGTTCATAATTAAGCTAAAAAGCTTTCCTTTTATAAAACAAGACAAAGTTTTTTTCCATGATACAGTAGACAGCTTTTAAATGCTAGATGGAAGCATAATGTAATTCAGCAAATATGTTTTCTAATATACATATTATTTTGGCAACCATTCCCTCTAATTACAGCTAATACTTCAGTGGTGAAAAAAAAACTTTATAGTTTCATGTAATAACACTGTCTTATATAAAAGGCATTTCTGGATTGTAACAACTATAATTCTAATCTTTATATATATTTCTTTCAACCCAACGTGCAACTCCAGATTTTCTCTTATCATTTAATGTAATCATGGAATTAGAGACTACAGATTATTGTCATCTTTTCTATTGTGGATCCCAATAAGTAATAGAGCTTCATTTTCTTGTATGGATATATGTATTAAGTGGAGATTTTTGTTCATGTTATAATTAATTAAAATATAACTACTTTCTAAAGCAACATGTACCTTTATGTAAAATTATTCCTTCTTAAAGTGAACAAAACCATCATAAAAGGTGAGAGAGAATAGAATCCTATTGTTCTCACTTCAGCTTTTGACCAGCTACCTAAAACCTTAACCATTTTTCTCTGAGCCTGCCAGAATGTCTGAGATTTATTTGAATTGCTTATGATAATATAACTAGATATAGTTGGCTGAACAGATTGCATCAAATGAAGCTATTTCATGGTCATCTGCCTCATGGTCATCTGCCTCATGTGCTTCATGGTCATCTGCCTATTTTAGTACAAAAGAGAATTTTGACAAATATGTCCTGGTAGTAAATTATTTATTCCTTAAATCCATAAGCTATTGATTGTAGGTTCGTTACTGTAGTTGCAAAGTAAGAATATTAATGTTTCTTGTTAGCTATATATGACAGAAGGTTTTGCTATGGAAGTAAAATTTAAACCTTTTTTGTTCCTTTTGAAGGTTAAGGAAATACTTGCTGATTATGATCCCAATTTTATGGCCATGAGTCTTGATGAAGCCTACTTGAATATAACGAAGCACTTACAAGAAAGACAAAATTGGCCTGAGGACAAAAGAAGGTATTTCATCAAAACAAGAAACTTTGTAGAAAATGGTAAGCATTTTTTTATGACTATCAAACTAAAAAACAAAAAAACCCTTTGAATTACTTATTCAAAAAAACTCTTTGAATTAACTTATTAGCAGGCATAGGTGGTAGGATTAAAGTACCTTTATAAAAATGAAAAATCAGAAACTGAAAATATACCAGTGGTTTTCTGAGTTAATTATATACAATATCATTTATAAACCAAATGAGATTGTTAAATCTAGACTTTGAGTCTGCAGAGTCCCTGAACAAAGTAATTTTATAGCAGTTATTTTTCTAAGTCTCACAAAGTGTTTGGATTGCATTGAAGCTGGGGAAGTTATCTGTTTAAGGTGGCTTTTTTTTTTTTGGCTAAAAAATGATTAGGCTCAAACATACCAAAACATTGGGTGATTTTCTTTTTCTTCATGTCCCAAATTTTCTATAATCTGGTTATACAGCAATTATGACTATTTTTAACCTTGCCAAAATTCATGACTTTCCACTCCCTTCTTTGCCTTAGACCTTATTATGGTTCTTTTATTTACAATGAAACCAAAGTTTCAGGACTCCAAGGGTTTGTTTCAAACAATCTCTTTAGTACATATCCAAAGCAATGCCATGAAACATGCAGATATTATACATACTGCTTCCAGCCCTTTGTCAAAGGTATGATTACTTCAAATGTCTGAGCTATCCTGGACCCCTGAGCAAATTCACCTGGATAAAAAGGTCACAGAGGGGTTTGCTCACAACCCACAGCAACATGTCATACGGACAAGTCATTGACTGCTTCAGAGGGGATAGGCAATCCTGGGAAAATCTGTTTATCACTTTCCCTGAAGCAAAAATGGCACAAAATTCTAATTATCTCACGTTGTTTGGGGCTCACATCATTTGGAGTAAGTTTAATGTAGACATGAAATCACAACTGCTTTACCTTATTTAAAGCCCTAAGAGATAGGTCTCTCCTTTTCTTTAATGGAAACATTGTACAGTAATCATAATTTCTGGACACAGAGGCTTAGAGCAAAAGGTTGCCATCTAGATGCAATGCTTTAATCCTAGTGTTGTATTTTCATCGCTCCGGTTATGGGGAGTATAAAGATACTACTTCAGCTGTTAGTTACACAGCCAGGCCGCACAGAGAAGCAGAATGTAGTTCAGATGAAAAGGTAACTGCACCATTCTGCAGCACCTCTGATAATGTACCAGAAGGCAGCATTCTTTGCTTCCTACTGTAGTGTTCTGCTAGCATATTAACTCACCTGAGGGCAGGGTGGTAGAGGCATCAGGTAAAACATGGCCATAAGAAACTCTGCAGAAGGGGCTTATGAATGTGACAGGTACCTCATTTGGTCTGCAGTTTTTCTGCGGCTTTCTTTGCCTTGACTTCTACCCATCCAGATGGGGAGAAGGGCTCCAAGTAGAAATAATTTCAGCTGTTCCACACTTTTAATTCCCTCTGAATTGCTCTGTATTTTAAAACCAAAGTATGGAAAATGAGAGGGACTGAAGCACATAAATAACAGCTTGTGTAAGTTTGAAAATAAGCCTTATTGTGTATGTGGCCTGGGAATTCAGAGCTGGAAAACATCTGACTTAATTAATAACATCTAGAACTTAATTGATGTTGCATATATACTTTAATTTTTTTTTTTTTTTTTTGAGACAGGGTCTAACTCTGTTACCCATACTAGAGTGCAATGGCATCATCATAGCTCACTGCAACCTCAAACTCCCAGGTTTAAGCGATCCTCCAGTCTCAGCCTTCTGAGTAGCTAGGACTACAGGTGTGTGCCACCATACCCAGCTAATTTTTGTAGATGTAGTAGGGTCTTGCTATATTTCTCAGGCTGGTCTTGAACTCCTGGCCTCAAGCAATCCTTCCACCTTGGCCTCCCAAAGTGCTATGATTGCAGGCATCAGCCACCACGCCAGTCCCCTACTTTAAATTTTGAAAATAGTCAGATGTTTGCCATATTATTTCATTATCTTTAGAAAATGTTCTTAAATACCCAATTTCACTTTTCAAGTAAAATGCATTCATATGTGTCTTGAAACTAGAAATTTAATTTTTGCTTCTGTATTTGCCTTAATTTAGAAAACATTTACAGCCTGAAGAAGAGTGAGACCCCATCTCTACTAAAAATACAAAGAAATTATATGGACAACTAAAAAAAAAATATATATATATATATAAAGTTAGCCGGGCATGGTGGCGCATGCCTGTAGTCCCAGCTACTCAGGAGGCTGAGGCAGTAGGATCACATAAGCCCAGGAGTTTGAGGTTGCTGTGAGCTAGGCTGACGCCATGGCACTCTAGCCCAGGCAACAGAGCGAGACTCTGTCTCAAAAAAAAAAAAAAAAAAGGAAGAAAATATTTATATGTAATAAAGTTATGAAATGTGATCAGAAAGCTCTGTTGTTAATCTTAGTTATTATAAATTTAAACTGTATTTCTCCTACATTAAGCCCAGAAGATAATCTTTAATGGATTTGTTTATTAGGACATTTTTAGCATCAGTATAGATTTAAGTGTATTTTATAGTTCATTTGTGAAAAATGCAAATAAAATGAGGCAATAACCAGATTAATATATTTACTTCACTTTTTAATAACAATAGTTCACAGCCTATTGATGATAATAAAGGTTCTTTTCTTTAAACTTGGGCCCTGGGTAATCCAATCAGACCTTAAGAATTTGTATGCTTAAAGAAGCATAACTTTCAGCAGTAATTTCTATTTATTGCAAATGTGCCGTTAGTAAAAGTGATACTTTATAAACAAGGAAGTCAGAATCAAAATCTGCATTTGAAAGAAGAAAATTCAGATTATTTTAACACTTGAAATTTCTTCCATGAATGAAGAAGAATTAAGATTTTTTCCCCCTAAAAATAAAACTTATTTTTCAGGTATAATTATTTTATATTATTTAATGCCTTTTTCCTCAGATAATGTTCCTACTGTAGGAAAATTCTAATTTAAGAAGGTTCCTTTACTTCCTAGAGAAGAATAAAAGAAAAAATATTCCTTTTTTTAAGGGAAAAAGGTATGAATTGAAACCCAATTCTGAGTTTCAATTAATTTAGATACAAAACTTAGTGAGTTTTACACAGGATATTTCCTTTTAAAATGTATACTGAAAAATAGATATCCTTTTTAAGAAAAACTTATAATCAGCCACGCATGTTGGCTCATGCCTGTTATCCTAGCACTCTGGGAGGCTGAGGCGGAAGGATAGCTTGAGTTCAGAAGTTCGAGACTAGCCTGAGCAAGAGCAAGACCCTATCTCTACTAAAAGTAGAAAAATTAGTAGGGTGCAGTGGCATGCACCAGTAGTCCCACCTACTCAGAAGGCTGAGGCAGGAGGATCACTTGAACCCAGGAGTTTGAGATTGCAGTGAGCTATGATGATGCCACTTGCACTCTAGCCATTGTGACAGAGCAAGACTCTGTCTCAAAAAAAAAAAACAAAAAAAACCCCAAAAACTTGTAGTCAATGTTTTCTTTGTTAAACAATTACAAAATATGAATGCTAAATGATAGCATTTCTGATCTTGGTTCCTAGAAACAAAACTAAACTACATTTGTTTTGTCTTCAGAAATAAGGAAAGGAAACCTAACTTATGAAGTATGCACTTCTTAAAATGAAAATGAGTTACTGTTTCTTTGTAATTTAGATAAACCAGGAGAGGAAGTTAATCAAGTAAATGAGCACGAACGATCCATCTCTCCACTACTTTTTGAAGAGAGTCCTCCTGATTTGCAGCTACCAGGAAATCCTTTCCAAGTGAACTTTGAAGAACAAAACAATCCTCAAATACTCCAAAACTGGGTTGTTTTTGGAACATCAGCCGAGGAAGTGGTAAAGGAAATTCGTTTTAGAATTGAGCAAAAAACAACACTGACAGCCAGTGCAGGTATATAAAAGGATGTCAATGGCCACTATGGTTATAATTTTCAGACTGGCTAACACAAGTGTAACATTACTAGTGTCTCATTATAAATTATATAGTAACATTTTACTTATCCATTCTTTGATTCTGCTTCTAACAACTTTACCTATTTAGAATAGTTGTGAACTTACAGGTAAATTGGAATTAAGCAGACAAGCAAGCCTATGAGCCAGAAGAAAAAAATTATCATATATCTTATGTAACTATCCTTTACTTAAGCTCAAAATATATTTTAATATATAATACTTGATTATTAGTTTTTCCTTGGGAAACTTCAGTCCTGTTCAAGATTATATTGCAGGAGAAAACTCAGATGGCCACAAGGTAGGAGACAAAAGAAACACCAATTACCAATGTAGCAGTCTAGAACCATCTGGTAAAAGGAAAAACATGTTTACATATGTTGATAACCCATGAGAGCATCATTGTGTCTTAGCATAATACCTGGTGTTCATCCTGAGGACCTTGAATTATCTTGTAAAAGCCATATTATTAATATGATTAGGTTAATCTTTTCTTTCTATACCAAAGCATAGTAATGAATAATAAATTTTAGGAAGATGTAGATAAAAGTTGAAATGAACTGTTTAATGAATATATTTTAATATACCTATTTCAAATTTTCTTAATCATTAAGACTCCTACAGATTGTAAAACACCTTTCTGAAAAATGATAATTTGCTTTATGAGTAACATAAAAAGGGTGAACAAATCTAATTATCATGATTTTAAATGCACTGTAACCCAGAATCTGATTTTTTTCTTTATGTGGATAATCTATGCAGAAGACCTTTTCAAAGAGTAAACATCCATCCTAGATTATATTCTAGATCTTTTCTGAAAAGTAGATGTAGAACCATCCTGTATTCCTAGTAAAGGTAGTAAGTAAACCAATAACACTTATTATTACTCAGCTCAGAAACTACTCTTAGATTTTAAAATATTGTAGAGAATTAAATATTGCACATTTTTGCTTCCATTGTATCTAATACAATTCCTTTTCCTAAAACTATAGCAAGTCCTGGGGAATATAAATGGTAATCAAATATTATTTTTAAAGTAGCATTACATATCATTTTAGATTTTTTGCACTTAACATTATTTTTTTCTGTTTCGTCATCACACATTTAAAAATCATGCATATCAATATCTTTGAGTCATCAGAATGTTTTTCTTTTAAGGCATTGCCCCTAATACAATGTTAGCAAAAATATGCAGTGATAAGCATAAGCCAAATGGACAATACCAAATTCTCCCCAACAGACAAGCTGTAATGGACTTCATCAAGGACTTACCCATTAGAAAGGTGAGATTTTATATAAAACTTATCTATATGTGTACTCTGAATTCTGAAGAGATACTATGTAGGCTGATAGTAATTGTTCTTTGCTGAAAAGGTTTAAAACAATAGGTAACAACCAAGAACTATGATGGGAGATTGAATTTGGACTTGAAGAACTCTTTCTGTGAAACCCTGGAAGTGAAGTTTAGGAGCTTGTTTGCTAGAAATTTTTAAGAAAGTAATAGATGACAGATTTTTAAGTGAACTCCTGCCAAGGAGAAGGGAAATAAAAAAGAATATTTGTGAGAGTCCCTTCAACTGTTACTTAATACTATCTCCATTCTAAAGTCCACATTGCTACCAGATTAATAGGCACGATACTTCAAAGAGATCTAGAATTTTAATTGTTTTTGAGAAAAAATAAACCAAAATACTTTACTATTTTTAAAATGGTAAAACTATCCCTTGGGGGTTCCAGAAAAGAGTATATTTTATAATTCTTCCTTATTAGAGCTTTTAGATTTCTCTGCATATGTATACTTCTTTTCAATAATTGCACTATATACAGCTGTATATGATGTTCTAGGACTTGCTCTTCTCACTGAACATAACATGTATGAATGAATTTAAATAAAGTATTTTTCAATACTCAGAAGAAAGGCTATATCAATGTATATAATGTATAATGATTACTGAATTGTGTATATAAGGTATAGCTATAGAGCAGTGTTTTCCAACATGTTTTTCAAGTTATGAATAGGTATTCTGTTTAAAAAGATTCTGGAGTCAAATAACATTGGAGTGTACCACTCTTGGTGGGTCCATATGTATAGTAATATATTGAAGATTCATAAATCTTATAGTAAAAAATTTCATTTAAATTTGTTTATCTCATCATCTCCCAAATTTATATGACCACAGGTCTCCTTTCTTACTGCCTTTTAAAATTCCATGAAACTCTAGTTTAGGAAATGTGGTCAAAAAGTAATTAAAGCAGTTTTCTTACATGACTTTTGAAGAAATTCACATTATTCATACCTTCTATTGATTATAAAAGGTACAATGAGATTTTAATCTCAATTCTTACCTTAATTTAAAAATCTATTAATGATAAATATTAATTTTTTTCTAGGTTTCCGGAATAGGAAAAGTTACAGAGAAAATGTTAAAGGCCCTTGGAATTATTACTTGTACAGATCTCTACCAACGGAGGGCATTACTTTCTCTCCTTTTCTCTGAAACATCTTGGCATTATTTCCTTCATATCTCCCTGGGACTGGGTTCAACACACCTGGCAAGGTATCTATATGTATATTCATTCTGCTTTTTCTTTATCATTTGCTGAAATACCAGTTTTAACCATTGAAATGAGGCTACATGGATAACATGTTTTAAACTTCTTGTAGGCTAGGTTAACTCAGAATATAATGTTTGAATTAAAGTAACAGATTGGATGTGGGAGAAAATGAAAAGACGAATCAAGAATCATTCCTGGGTTGTTGGCTTCAGCTGTTGGGTAGAAGGACAAAAGGAATGATGGCTACTTTCTTTTCTGTCCCTGCTTTGTGCTTTGTTCAGAATATTAAGAGAAATGCTGGTGGTCAAGTTGTTGAGGAAAGGAAGATGACTCATGTTCCATAATTCACCCATTAAGCAAGGAGATTTAATGATTCTTTGAAAGCCTTAATGAACTAACTACATTTGTTTTCTTTTCCAGATTTATAAGTGATTCATTCATTCAATACTAAGTACTTTGTGTTAGGCACTGTTCTAGGCACTGGGGATAACATTGAATATGACAAAGTCCTGCCTTTTTGGAGTTTATAGACCATTGTAAGAGGTAAAAAGTAAACAAATAAATAAAAGAAGAAAGTAAACCAAAGTGAGAATATAGAAAATGACTTGGGGGCATTCAGAGGCAGGGACCTGAAGGAGCCATTCATGCAAAGGCTAGGAGAGGAGAGAACAGCTAGAGGAAACGCCCTGAGTTTTTATTCCCTGCCACTCTTTCATCCAGGTCTTAAAAAGAGGAACCCTAGAAGATAGAACGGTTAACTGTTGGGGATGGGTGAAAAGAAGGGAATTTAAAAAGAATGGGAATCATGGAAGTCAACACAGGGCAATATTTTTATAATTTTGTCATCATCTTGTCAGCCTGCCCTCAAATGACTCCTTTATATTCTTGTACTTAACCTAAAAGACAACAATAAAATCACTGGGGATGCATATAAAATTGATTAACCAATTAAGCCTGCTAAATGTTATAGAGATTGCAAGGCTTATATTGCTTTTCTCATTTCTTCCTGCTCTTCATTCCTTTGAGTCCATACTTAGATCTTACGTGGACATAATGAAAGATAAAGATATCATAGCACTATAAATAATCTAGTATTTGAAGATAACAGGAAATAAAACTTTAATCCAAAAATTATCCTCTTTTTATTTCCATAGTGCTTAAAACAGTATAGTTCTGATATAAAATAAGATGTATTAACCTGTGGCATTTAAAGATGCAGGTAAAGCTTTTAGGTGAAATTCATAGGTATATAATATAATACAAAAGAGCAAGCTGCCTTCTCCATATATAGTCTCTGTTCCCCTACTCTGCTTTGTTTTTTAATCTGAGTACTTCTCCCCTTCTACCATATTCTGTATTGAGTTCTATGTTTATTTATCTGTCTCCCTCCACTGGAATGTAAGTTTCTCAAGGGCAGACAGTTGGTCTGTTTTGTTCACTACTGTATCCCCAAGTTCTAGAAACACTGCTTGAGTCATAATAAGTTCACTAAATATTTGGAAAATGAATAATCTATCTTTTCCAGTTTTGGGTTTCAACTACTTCTATCAGAGCAGCTAAAATCCAGCCAAACTAGTTGGTTCCGATTTCCAATCTTCATCCTATTACTATGTACCAAATTCTGACTGAGGTTCTATAAAGTGGCATAAATGAATAAAGAATAAGGTATAAAAGAGAAAAGTTAATGTACTAGACCACAAACTAAATAACTGATATTAAATTATTAATCTATCCTATAACTATAAACTATTATACTACTAACTCCTATTGGTTTTTATAAGTTGTGGGTTTTGATAGTCAGGCTTCTAATAGAAGGAATTTATAATATCTACCTATTTTCAAATTTGATCCATGACATATAATCATTTTAGCATCTAATTATCTATCTTCTTTGGTGATAGTTTTATTTTTAGATAAAAAACCCTCACTGTTTTTCGTGTTGTACAAATTTTAATTTAAAAAAATGAGATTTCTAAGGGCTAATTGACATGTTAAATCCTCTGGGTTAACTAAAAGGAACTCAGTCTTCTTTGAGAAAGACAATTAAAGACTTTTTTTTTTTTTTTCATTTCAAGGGATGGAGAGAGGAAAAGTATGAGCGTTGAGAGGTAATGTTTTGTTAGTTACTTAATTGTTAATTGTTCATAATTCATGTTATTTTTAAATAATTTTTAAATTAACTTTTAGTAAAATATCACTGAAATAAACAAATGTATTTGCAAATCACTGTAACAATGTTCAGCTGTTCACACACCTGAAGTAAATACCCCAATACAATGCTTTATCATTTTCAGTTGCTATATTCTCAGTGGGAAAAAATTAACTGCACCTATTATTTTTAATGTTGGTTTTAATCCTTTTCAGTGAAAACCAAGCATTTTAGGGTCCCAAATCTTAATTTTTAGCTTATTTATAAGGAAAATTATATTGAGTATTTACTTGGGAAATTTAAGAAGTGACGGGGAATTCTTTCAATATTTGAAACTCTTCAAATATTAGTGAATGAACGGAGGCATCAAATAGTAAAATATTACTGATGAAAGAGAGCCTAGAGATGATCTAGTTTAGTGATTTACAGTTTTGTTTGAAAGTCAAGTGAAATCTTAATGGAACCTTATTGTTTGGGGAAATATGACATTGTTTGGAAAGTTGCTCAACTATCTCCTCAAAGCAGCAAAGTTCCATTGAGACACTTAAGAAACACTGACCTAGTACAAGGTTGATATTCATATTTCACATATATTATTTCTGGTCAGAAAGATAAATGACTTTTACAAGACAACACAATAAATGGCTTTGATAAAAATTGCTGTTTTAGGCTTTGACTTAAAAGTGATCAAAAGGAGAGAGAAAAAAAGAAACATCCAAAAATGAGATAGTATTCTATTTAATAAATTTATATTCCATTTTGTCTTTTGTTATTGAGACTATTACTTGATATACAGGCATATATCCTCTACTTTCTGGAAACTCTTTCCTTGCTTTTTAAAAATTGCATTAGAACATCAAATTTGGTATGGAGTTGAGGGGAGGGAGATTGCAATTCGTATCACATGCAAAGAGCTAACTTCTCTAATATATATGTAAAGAATTCTTATAACCAATAAGAAAGGGCTAGTAAACCAAAAGAAAATATGAACAAAGATCTAATCAGTTAACAGAAAAGAAAATACAAATGGTTCTCAAAACAAGTGAAAATATTCCCATTCTCATTTAAAAAATATAGATCGATAGTTCTCAGAGATACCTTTGCTCATTAATCAGGTTGGCAAAGATTCTAACTCTATTGGCAATAGTGTGGGATTGAAAAAGGTATAAATTCTGGAGGAGAGATATATTAGTTTCTTATTCCTGTTATAACAAATTATTGCGAATTTAGTGGCTTGAAACAACATAAATTTATTCTCTTATTCTGAAGGTCAGAAGTCCTAAAATTAAGGTGTTGGTAGGGCTGTAGAGGCTCTAGGAGAAAATCCATTTTTTTACCAAAAACTTCTAGAGGCTGCCTGCATTCCTTGACTGGTGGCCTCAGCGTCTTCTCTTTCTCTGACTCTGACCCTCCTGCCTCTTTCTTATAAGGACCCTAGGGATTACGATGGGCACACCTGGATATTTCATCATAATTTTATCATCTCTGCAAAGTCCTTTTGCCATGCGAGTTACTAGGTGCACAAATTCCAAGGATGTGGACATCTTTGGGGACCAGTATTTGGCCTATTACAGCGGCAAGAAATTTGGCACTACCTATGAAAAGCACAGATACAATATGTACTTTGATCCCATAATTCTTTTTCTAGAAATTCATTCCACAAATGGAATCACATGTTGTTTCACATGTATACAAGGTTATTCATTGCATATTTTTATGATAGCAAAAGATTGAAAATAATTTTAATATCCATGAATAGAGAACTGGTTAAATGACCTTACGTTTTTAATTTAGAATATTATGGGGCCATATAAAAATGAGGAAATTACTTGCTCATAGGGAACTCTCACCAAGATAATTGAGAAAATCAAGATGCTTAACAATGTACTTAATACTCTACTGTTTATATAAAAAATGAAAGGAAAATGCTTATATTTGTATGAAATATCTCTGGAGGAATTCATAAGAATAAGAAGCTATTGCTGCTAGGAAAGAGAAATGAGTAGCTGGGGACGATGTTAGAAAGGAGACTCTTTACTGAACAGTTACTTGCTGAGGGTTTTGTACTCATCACTCTGGTCTTTTCTTAGTGTCGTCTTTTATGTTAATATTGCCTATAAACTTCTTTCAACACTCATGCAGATTAATTCAAAATATCTTTAATCTTACCAGCTCTCCATTTTCAGTTGCCTATTAGACAGCTCTGCCTAGGTACCGTGAACCAAACCCTTAATTTACTTAAAGATATTTCCCATCCAGAAAATCTATGTGCAGTACTTGGAATAATGTTGTCATCTGTACTTTCTTAAGACAATCTTCTGTAACAGGCTTTCTCTCTCTCTGTCTCTCTCTACACACACACACACACACACACACACACACACACACACACACACACACACACACACAGATATGTATACATATACACACTAATATGTTTTAAGTTCTTGGGGGCATTATCATTATCTGTTGGTGACTTTAATCATTTTTTTAATATTGTAGAGAGAACAAGAGCATAAAATTGCTCCTTTGTTAATCAGCTTACCTATCTAAATGGTTTTCTATTTACTGATTTATGGTTTACTGATTAATGGTTTTCTGTTTTCTGATTTACTTATGTAAATCTTAGATGTTTTTACTTAACTATATCGTAATTCATCTGAAAACTTTATTTTGTACTTCAGAAAATATAACTTAACGCTAGACCGTAAAAACATACTATATCATTCCCAAATTATCCTGAATTATAGTTTACTCTGTGCACCAAAATCATTCTTGATTTTCTAGGACATTCAGTGAGATAAGTAAAGCAGAAGAACAGTACAGCTTGTGCCAAGAACTTTGCAGTGAACTTGCTCAAGATCTACAGAAAGAAGGACTTAAGGTACTTTATTTTGATGTGGTGTTCTTAGTTTTTAAATTTTTTAATAATAAAATGCTACCTTAAAGCAAGAGTTAGAGTACATTTTTTTATTTTTAATTATTATAGGTACATAATAGTTGTATATTTTTATAGGATACATGTGATGTTTTGATACAGGCATACAATGTGAATTAATCAAATCAGGGTAATTGGGATGGGTATCCATCACCTCAGGCATTTAACTTTTCTTTCTGTTAGGAACATTCCAGTTCCACTGTTTTAGTTATTTTAAAGTATACTCTAACTTCTTGTTGATTATAGTCACTTTGTTGTGCTATCAAATGTTGTTCATTCTATCTACCTAATTGTTAATATATTTTTGTATTCATTAACCGTTCTCACTTTATCCCCTCTTCCCTGCTACCCTTCCCAGCTTCTGATAACCATCATTTTACTTTCTGTCTCCATGAGATCAATTGTTTTTAATATTTAGCTCCCACATATCAGTGAGAACATGAGATTTGTCTTTCTGTGTTTGGCTTATTTCACGTAATGTTCTCCAGTTCTATCCATGTTGTTTCCAGTGGCAGGATTTCATTATTTTTGTGGCTATATAATATTCTATTGTGTATATATACCACAATTTCTTTATTCATTCATCTGTTGATAGACACTGACGTTGATTACATATCTTGGCTATTGTGAATAGTGCTATAATAAACATGGGAGTACAGATATCTTTTTGATATACTGAATCACCATCCTTTGGATATATACCCAGAAGTGGGATTGCTGGGTCATATGGTAGTTCCATTTTCAGCTTTTTGAGGAGCCTCCATACTGTTTTTCATAGTGGTTGCACTAATTTACATTCCCATGAACAGTATATGAGGGTTCCACTTTCTCCATATCCTCAACAGCATTTGTTATTACCTGTGTTTTTGATAAAAGCCATTTTAACTGGAGTGGGGTGGTATCTCATTGTAGTTTTGATTTGCATTTCTCTGATGACTAATGATGTTGAGCATTTTTTCACATACCTGTTGGCCATTTGTATGTCTTCTTTTGAGAAGTGTCTATTCACATCCTTTGCCCATTTTTAAGTTGGATTACTTGACTTTTTCCTGTTGAGTTGTTGGAGTTCCTTATATATTTTAGTTATCAATCCCTTGTCAGATGGGTAGTTTGCAAATATCTTCTCCCATTCTGTGGATTGTCTCTTCACTTTGTTCTTTGTTTCCTTTGCTGTGTAGAAGCTTTTTGACTTGATGTAATCCCTAGATTACATATGTCTTAATGATGAATACAAATTAGTAAATGTTGGTATAGGGTATTCCTGTCCCTAACAATCAGAGTCATATTCAATTCTGACCTATGTCTGAGGTCTATGATGATGTTATTCTTTGAAGAAGCAAGTGATGGGGGGTGGGGGGAGGGGATGGGTGTATGCCTACATGATGAGTGCGTTGCACACCCTCTGGGGAATGGTCATGCTTGAAGGTGCAGACCCGGGGAGGTGGGGGGGGGGAGGGGATGGAGGTATGACTACATGATGAGTGCCAGGTGCACTGTCGGGAGAATGAGAACGGACGCGCTTGGGACTCTGACTCGGGGGGATGGGTGGGACATGGAAAATGTATATAACCTAAACTTATGTACCCCCATGATGAGCTGAAATAAAAAAAATATATATATTAAAAAAAAAAAAAAAAAAATCTAGCACTCAACCCAATTATGTAAATTCACAATGTCTATCATCCAATAAAATATTATCAAGTATGCAAAGAACAAAAAAAAAAAAAAAAGAAGCAAGTTATGAGGCTGCAATGGTTTCAGTATAATTCCAGAGGACTTTACACTGCCTCAGGAATACATTTGAATAAGTTTGAAACCAGAGTTATGCCAGGCACGGTGTCACGTGCCTGTAGTCCCAGCTATTTGCGAGGCTGATGCAAGAGAATCACTTGAGTCCAGGAGTTCTGAGTTATAGTGCACTATGCACTAGGCTTCTCCACTGTAAAGTTATTATTTTTTCCTTTGGCATTGAGTCAGTAAGTCTAACTCTCCTTCAAGTGAGGGGGGAGGGCAGGAATTAAGTTCCACCTCCAGGAAATACTAAAATATGCATAAAATAAAATTTGTCATTTTAACCCTTTTTAAGTGTATAGTTCAATGGTATTAAATATTAATACATTCACATTATTCTTCCACCATCACCACCATCTATCTCTAGAACTTTTTCAACATCCCCAACTAAACTTTGTACCCATAAAACACTAGCTGTAAAGGGAGTTATTACATGTAAATTGTTTAGCATATTATCTAGCATGTAGCAGGCATGTAATAAATGTGAGCTATCCATAAGACCTTTTCAATGAGGCACCTTTAGATTTTTTTTTTCCTTCCTTTTTAGGTCCTGAATTAACCTCTAAGAAAGATTCAATAAAAAGAAAGATGATCAGTTAACTTTGCCTTTATATGAAGGTCTTTTATAAAATTTCAGTTGGGAAGGGTAGTAATAATTATTGCTAAAATAGGATTTTAGCTTCCTTATGGATTTTAATTATTTATAACAGTTTTTATTGCCATGTTTTATAAATAATTGATTATACTTCCATATTATATGTACATAAGAGACCTTTCTGAATGTTTCTAATTGTAAATAACTTTTTTCTAGAAGTTAGAAAGCCATATATAATAATGTATTCTATATGTTATAGGGTAGAACTGTTACCATTAAGCTGAAGAATGTGAATTTTGAAGTAAAAACTCGTGCATCTACAGTTTCATCTCTTGTTTCTACTGCAGAAGAAATATTTGCTATTGCTAAGGAGTTATTAAGAATAGAAATTGATGCTGATTTTCCACATCCCTTGAGATTAAGACTTATGGGTATGACTTCTCTTTTCTTCTTTTTCCTTAAATCTGCTAAATTTTCCCAAATAATCAGCTTTGGAAATACAGATAGTCCCTGACTTAATGATGGTTCAACTCACATTTTTTGACTTTGCGATGGTACAGAAACAATATGCATTCAGTACACTCTCAACTTACAATCAGGTTGTGCCCCAATAAACCCATCATAAATTGAAAATATTATAAATTGACAATATTTTCAATTTATGATGGATTTATCAGGTACAACCCCTTTGTAAGTCAAGGACCACCTGTATTCTTACCTTCATTTTATTTCTTAAAACTGTTTAGGAAGTTCTTACTGTCCTGCTGCCATTTATCTTAATTCTTAGAACCTGATATATGTGAAGACCTGGTCATTAGTTTAATTCCAGTAAGAACCAATTAAAGTTGTTCTTGATTACTTAATGAAATTATTGAGGCTAGATACATTTCAAAATTCAAAACTTTTCATATTTTAGGAAGCAAATTGAGTGCATGTAGAATATCTTTTGTATTATGACTTTGGGGATCTGGGGCAACACCTTATGATCAAACACATTAAAATTCTGTAGCAGAACAAAAAAAATTTGTAAGCTGTGAAGACTAAATAACCTTGCATTAATTCAGTCATCAGCTATCACCTGTTGCTTAAAATTTTCAGAAATTTCTGGATTTCAGAATTACAGATAAGAAATTGCGATGCTATGAAACCACATTTCCACTTACTACATGGTAAAAACTAACAAGCCATGTTTCCAAAGTAAACTGAGTGAGAGTATGTATGTGTATGGATCAGCACTCCAAATGCCCACTTTACTAGTAATAGTGGTTCATTAGTCAAATTTTCATATATGAAAGGTACAGCACACACTGAAAGTGATGATTGAATAAAGTGTTAATTATAAGAGCCAAAGAGCAGATGTCTATAGAAGCATTATTCATAATTACCAAAACTTGGAAGCAACCAAGATGTCCTTCAGTAAGTGAATGGATAAACTATGGTACATCCAGGCACTGCAATAATATTCAACACATAACAGAAATGAGCTATTAAGCCATGAAAATACATGGAGGAAACTTAAATGCATATGGTTAAGTGAAATCTGAAAAGGCTCTGTACTATATGATTCCAACTATATGTCATTCTGGAAAAGGCAAATTAGGGAGACTATAAAAAGATCAGTGGTTGTCAGGGTAGAGGGGAAGGAGGGATGAATAGGCAAAGCACAGAAGAATTTGGGGACAATTAAACTATTCTGTATGATTATATAATGGTAGATACATGTCATTATAAATTTGTTTAAGCCCATAGAACGTACAATACCAAGAGTGAACCCTAAAGTAAACTATGAATTTTGGGTGATCATGTGTCAGTATACATTCATCATTGTAACAAATGTACCAATCTGGTCCAGGATGTTGATGGGGGGGTGGGAGTAGGCTGTGCATGTGCCCAGGCAAGGGATAGATGGGAATTCTGTCCCTTCTGCTCAATTTTGCCATGAATCTAAAATTCCTCTAAAAAATTAAGTCTATTAAAAAAAGAGCTAAAGAGTCTGTATAGCGGATTCCAAATAGTTATTATTATTTAATGTTATTATGTGTCAGATATTAATTGAAAGTCCTATATATTCAACTCTGATGGATAGTTAATATTTAATGATATCCTTTTTTAAAGGAAAGTAAATTTCCACTCATAATACCAGCTATAAAAAAGCATCCTTTAATTTAGAAAATATATCCAGTGTTGTTTATTATTACTCTCCAGTGTTTTGTGTATATCACAATAGTACTGTGCAAAATGTTTTTATGCATTGTGAGTGAATTGACTTTGTTGGATTTGAAATTAATTGTGGTTGGTTTAATTTAGGTGTTCGGATATCTAGTTTTCCCAATGAAGAAGACAAGAAACACCAACAAAGGAGTATTATTGGCTTCTTACAGGCTGGAAACCAATCCCTGTCAGCCACTGACTGTATACTAGAGAAAACTGACAAAGATCAGTTTGTAAAACCTCTAGAAATGTCTCAAAAGAAGAGTTTCTTTGACAACAAACTATCAGAAAGGAAGTGGAGCCACAAAGACACATTTAAATGTGAAACTGTGAATAAACAAAGTTTACAGACATCACAACCATTCCAAGTTTTAAAGACGAAGATGAGTGAGAATTTAGAAACATCAGAGAATTCAGATAACTGTCAGATACTTACCTGTCCTGTTTGCTTTAAGGAGCAAGGACACATTAGTCTGGAAGCCTTTAATAAACATGTAGATGCATGTCTTGATGGACCTTCAATCAGTGAAAACTCTAAAACGTCCTCATGTTCACATACTTCCTCTACCAATGTTAACAAGGAAGAAAATGTACATTATTCTTTTTCACTTTGTGAGAAGCAAAATTATGAAGCCCATCTGAAAAACATACAAATCACTTCAGTAGACTGTGTAGATTTTGTGGGCACAATAGATAGTTCATCTAAAGCAGAAAGTGTAGATACTTTAAGTAATAAGCACAGTAAGGAGGAATGTTCTAGTCTCCCAAGCAAGTCTTTTAATGTTGAAAACTGTCATCAGAATTCTTGTACTGTTTCATTGGAAAATGAAGATGTTGGGTTATTAAGCAGGCAAGAATCCCACCAGCCTTATTTATATGAAGTAATAACAGGCCAAACTCTAGTTTGTCCTATTTGTAACCTAGAACAAAAGACTTCAGATCTTACCCTGTTCAATGCACATGTGGATATTTGCTTAAATAAAGGTATCATCCAAGAACTGAGAAAGGATAAAGCTAATCCAGTTAATCAACACAAAGAAAGCTCCAGAAGTACTGGTGAGTTTGTAGTCATTTTAAAGAACTTGATTTTCTAGGAATATATTTTATTAAAATTAGTAAGATTATTGTTAAATCTGAAATACATACTAATACAGGGGTAGTTTGTATATGCTACTATTTAGGAAAATGTTGGCTACCTTTCCATAGGTTAGAATAACTCAAGCCAATAGACTGTGAATTTTGGGGAAACTTTGGTTTGGGCTTGATTTAGCACAGGAAGAGCACAATGGTTTAAGGAGTTGAATGATCTAATCAAAAAAGAAATTCCTTCGGGGCCGGGCTTAGTGGCTCACACCTGTAATCCTAGCACTCTGGGAGGCCAAGGCGGGCGGATAGCTTGAGGTCAGGAGTTCGAGACCAGCCTGAGCAAGAGTGAGACCCCCCCCCCCATCTCTACTAAAAATAGAAAGAAATGATTTGGACAGCTAAAAAATATATATATAGAAAGAATTAGCCGGGCATGGTGGCGCATGCCTGTAGTCCCAGCTACACGGGAGGATGAGGCAGAAGGATCGCTTAAGCCCAGGAGTTTGAGGTTGCTGTGAGCTAGGCTGACGCCACGGCACTCTAGCCAGGACAAAAGAGCAAGACTCTGTCTCAAAAAAAAAAAAAAAAGAAATTCCTTCAGAGAACGTTTGCTAATGTTAAAAGGCCCAGTGGTTAATTAACAATAATTGGATAGCCAGAAAGCCTCTTTAACTTGTTTTTCATTAGTGCTGGCTCTACCCAGATTTCAAAAATAAAATTAAGTGTACTGCTAACAAAACTAGTAAATTACAAAGAACTTATACTATAAAGTTAGTTTTTGGTATACATAGATATGAACTATATAGTACCAAGGAAGTTTTTTTTTTTTTTTTTTTTTTTTTGTGAGACAGAGTGTTGGTTTGTTGCCCTGGCTAGAGTGAGTGCCGTGGTGTCAGCCTAGCTCACAGCAACCTCAAACTCCTGGGCTTAAGCAATCCTATTGCCTCAGCCTCCCGAGTAGCTGGGACTACAGGCATGCGCCACCACGCCCGGCTAATTTTTTCTATATATATTTTTAGTTGTCCAGATAATTTATTTCTATTTTTAGTAGAGACAGAGTCTCGCTCAGGCTGGTCTCGAACTCCTGACCTCGAGCGATCCGCCCTCCTCGGCCTCCCAGAGTGCTAGGATTACAGGCGTGAGCCACCGCGCCCGGCCAAGAAAGTTTTTATTATCTTTAATCACTTAGTTTTAACCTTTTAAATTTTTATATAGCTTCTCAGTTATTTCATGTTATTCATATTTCCTAACTTTTCTTTCCTCTAAAGGTAGCTCAAGCAGAGTACAGACGACAGTAACAAGAACAAAAAGGTATGGCTAATTTGAGCTTTAATAAAGCTGGCTACAAAACTGTCATATTCTGAGGTCTAATTTTTAGGAGATGTTAAATTTTGCTTTTATGAATCATTAAGTAAACAAATTATTTTCTTTTCTAAAACATCAAGTATTCAATATAAAATATAAATTATTTTCTAAAATCTCTCTGTGCATTTTAACTGTATGTTCTTTTTCATTCTAGGCCAGGACTGATGACAAAGCACCCAGCATCAAAGAAAATAAAACCAATCAATTCAAAATATACCCTTGATATATTTTTTAAATGAACATTGAACATTTTATCATTGATTTTTAATTGAAACTTGTTATTTTTTAATAATCAATGAATTTATTCTTCATCTTTTTAAGTTTACAGATTTATTTAGTGAAGGCAAGTGCAATAATCCTTTTCCAAATTACATTGCTTTTCTAAGAATTTGGAATATATACTAATTTACTTCTGTTTATCTTTTTTATAACCATGAGTATTTTACTTCTGTGGTACATCAATTGGAAATCAGTTCCGTTAGAGATAATTTTAAAAAGAGGAATTAGGAATGGGATCAGAAAGTGATTTCTTTATTATTTTATAGTGACTATAAAAACATATTTATTTCTCCACTTTCACTGCTTCACTTGACTAGAGCCTAAAAAAATAAATAAATAAATAAAAATAAACATATATATATATATAAGGGCTCTCAGAGATTCACACAAACCTATTTTAGTACAAGAATTTTTCAGCACTTAACCACTTTGTTGGCACTGGACTGCTATATTTGATCCTAGTATCTTTAGATACCTCATGAGCATTCAAAATTAAAATTTATCATAAATTCTATAAAAAGTATTAGCTTAACTAGTATAAGTGGTTTTGTTACCTTCAGCAAAATAGTATCACAGTATTATCTGTGTAAAAAGGTTTTTTGCTTAAAGTATGATTATTCTTTTGGGTTTTCTTATTTAAGATTCCTTTATGTAATGAGTAAGCACTTGATACACTTTAAAAAATATTTACTCTAAGATTCAAAGTAGCTTTTTTTTCATATATGATTTTCAATTGGCAGTATTTCATTTCTTGGCAATTATGTTGGTACTTTCCACAAATCTATGAAGAATAAATTGTATAGTGTATTTTTATTATAATCTTCAAGAGAAAACTGTAATTACAAAGCTTAATGTGTATTAAAATGTCTCACTTACCTTAGTTATATTTCTATCAACATTTTTAATAACATTTGTGAAAGAAGACTGCTTGATAGTTAGCTTAACTAGTTGCTTCAAACACCTTTGTGCTATCAGTGAGTTCTTATCAAAAAACAATTATTTAATTGTAACATGAAGATGGAAGCCTTTTTCTGTTACTAAATTAGAGAAAAAAAAGGTGGGTAAGTTCTGGGATCAAACCTAGTTCTGTTTTACGAGGGCTCAAAAGTTGTTTCATTCCTAGAATTTGCTAAACTTCCAATTTGATCTCTGAAACCATCCACAGGTGTGAGATATGCCAAGAGTTTTTTTGTTTGTTTTTTTGCTAGTGATTCAGGGCAGAGACCCTGGTTGTCCTTCAACATTCTACTTTTCTATCATATTATTAGAACTTTAGCTAGGTACATGATCACCCAGAATATGGGTCACCCACTATTGGATTTCATCACTTCTTTATTTTATAAACCACTAAGAAAGAAACAATAAAATGGGGAGTCCAGTAGGTTACCACTGCATAAATATGGAATACCATATTCCAAGGATAAATTAGAAACAGACCGGGTGTGGTAGCTCACACCTGTAATCCTAGCACTCTGGAGTCCGAGGCAGGAGGATCACTTGAGGTCAGGAGTTCAAGAGCAGCCTGAGCAAGAGCGAGACCCCGTTTCTACTAAAAATAGAAAAAATTAGCCAGGCATGGTGGTGTGTGCCTGTAGTCCCAGCTACTCGGGAGGCTGAAGCAGGAGGATCACTTGAGCCCCGGAGTTTGAGGTTGCAGTGAGCTATGATCAGGCCACTGCACTCTAGCCCAGGCAATAGGGCAAGACTCTGTCTCAAAAAAAAAAAAAAAGGCAGCAAAGCAACTTGCATGCTCAACCTTGGCACTGGTTGGAAGGAGGATCTGTCACTGAAAATTTAAACCACAAACTAGTACATGTGTAGGTTTGTAGTCTGAATTCACATGAATGGTACGGTCCCAAAAAGCTCAAGCAGAAAATTCAATTAAAGTGATCTTAGGTTAGTATTGTCCCTAGTGACTGCTAGAAGCAAATGCAAATCCTCTCTGGAAGAACTCGTCTTCAATTCAGGCAGATGATTTAATATCTCAAAGAGATATTAAAATATGAAAAATAAGTATTGCAGAATTGATGCCCTACAGTATATCTCTCACCTTTGCAGCTCACACCCTCCCAGCTAGGTATAGCCATGTGGCAGAGTTTTAACCAATGGGATAAAAAAGGAAAGATTGTGCATGGTAGTTTCTGGGAAACTTTATTTCTCTTTGCCTCTTCTTCCAATTTCTTTCCTCCATCTGCTGCCTGGAAGAAGATGCTGCTATTCACACCTGAACATAAGGGTTGCACCTGGACGTGGTAGAGTAATGGGCTGGAGGGTCTGGTTCCTGAGGACTTTGTAAAACAGAGGCATATCAGCACTGGCCTGCACACTTCCAGACTTTCACAAGAAATAGAAATCAAAACCTTTTTTAAGCCATAGTCACTAAGGTTTTTCTGTTAATTATAGCTGAATCCTAACTGATATAGGACATAAAGGTTATTAAGACATCTTTGTCCTCCAGGAATGAAGACCCATCCCAAGTGACAGTTGCCATTCAGTGTGGGAAGGGCTGTGGTAGGTGAATATATACAGTGGGAGTGTAGGGAGAAATCACCTGATAGAGGATGGCAAAGAGAAATTAAGGAAGGTGTTTTTAAGGAGAAATCCTTGAACAGGTCCTGAATTTAAAGGTTTACTTCAGAATTAGACATAGTCCCTTATTCAAGACCTTCCTTTCTGGGAGAAACTACAGCTTTCAGGACCTGTGGACAGGTTACTATTTACCTGGCTGAATTGTATTCCATATTTATTTGATAAATACTTATTGCAGGCCTGGTACTATTTTAGCCACTGGAGATGCACCAAGGAATGAACTTTTAAAAATCTCTGTGAAATTTACATTCTAGTTGGGGAGATAGACACTAAACAAACAAATACAGGCTATTATCTTAGTGACAAGCTCTACAAAGGGAAGAGACAACAGCATAAGGGAATGGAATGTGAAGTCAGGGGATACTGCTTTAGAATAGGAGGGTGGGGAAGGTTCCAGTAAGAAAATGACATTTAACCTGTGACTTTAATGCTAGGAAGGATCAAACCATTAAAAAAATTTGGAAAGGAGGGTCGGGGAGAAGAGGTTCCAGGCCTAGGGAAATGGAAGGTCAATGGCTCTGGAGCAGGAAACACTGAATGAGCATCAAGAATGGAGAAGAGTTATAGGGCCTGAGGTTCAAGAGATGAGCAGGACCAAATCATGCAGGGCAATATCTTTTTATGTACTAGCATACTTAGAATTAATCTTCTGGTTGAAAACTAATCTGTTATTTGAAACAAGTTGAAAAAGAAAAACATCATCCACAGTGTACCTTATAGCTTCTTCTCTAGCCCAAGCTCTCAGGGAAGTTAAGGAAATGAAATACAGCGAAGGCTAAGATTTACGAAGTGCACTGCTTTGCGGTTTTTGTCTCATCTGTCAGAGTACAGATACACTTTTATAAGGATATATAGCATAAAATGATGATACATTTGCTCCTGTCATTATTGATAAGAGGATTTTAACAAAATTAAATTTCTTGGTTTAGAATTTGAAAGCAATTTGTATGCCATGAATTTCTTGGATAAACAATTCAGATCTTTCTGTACTTGGCTGTATGATTTCCATTGGTCTGGTGCTGTTTCCACTGTTCTTTGTTTTTCAATTTTCATAATATTAGTTGTAAACATACTATATATAGATATAATTTTGTCCTGTTTTTCTGTTTGCATGTTATACTTTTCATATTAGTATATAGTCTTATTTCTGCATAATATACAATTCAATGTATTTGCTATTGTTTTGATCATATCCCTAATACAAACATTATGCCCATTTTGCTTTTTTCAAAGGAAGTTTGAAATTACAGGTGCTCTGAACACAATAAATTACATTTTGCCATTTTTTGACAACTTTTGATTGTTTTCAATTTAATGTTTCAAATTTGGTGCACATTAATTTGAAGGGGAAAACTGACAAGTTTAAAACATTGATATTATAAAATTTATATTAAAATGATACACATTTTATAAATTGGTAAGAATACAAAATAAATGAAAACCAGATTACCTCTTATTTGAAGTTTATTTGGGGGGCCAGAATTTGCTCCTATAGTATTTCATTTTTTAAAAGAATCAGTCAAGAAAGATTATAATTGTGTGATTATCAAATGAGAAATTTAGAATCTTATTTTATCCATAAGAAAATTCTGGAAGCCCATTTAGAAATGATTTAATATTGAAGTTCCAATAGTGTTTGTTATAAATCCAACCTCGACATCTCTCAAAATTGTACAAAGAAGTGGTAGAGTATGAGCTGGGAGTTTATTAGGGCTTGTAGATTTCTCAGGATGTTTTATTTCGGTACAACCAAACCTTAGCACAGCGCAGGCCACACTTAAAGGCGGATTCTCCTAGGCCAGCCCAGACCACGTTAGGATTGGAGAACCAGAGGCATGTTGCAGGCATGTTGCTCAGCTAACCACCCCGAACAGAGAGCGGACTCAATCCTGCGGTCCTGCCGGGGCCAACCTGCCCGTGTCCAACCCCGAGCCCTGGGTCTGGGTCTGGGTCCTGCCCGGCTCTCTGGGCCCGCGGGGGCGACCATGGGCATCGCCGGGCGCGCTCCGGGCCGCGACGCCGTGGCAAAGCAGGGGATAATTGGGGCCGCTGTGGCCGCGAAGGGGCTTAAGGAAGACCTGAGGGGCGTGGCCCGGCCTTGGAGGAATTTGTCCCGGATCCCAAAGCAGGAGGGGCCTGGAGAAGAGGCTGCAGTTGATGGACACGAATTCCGTGAGTCCCAGGACGCGGTCTCAGAAAATCAGAGGGCGGCGTCACCCTCCTGATGGGCGGGAGGGCGAGCTGGGTTGAAGGGACTTGAGAAGGGTACCCAGTGCAGCGCCTTGGGACACCGCGGGAAGGAAATTGGTGCCACGACTGCGCTCTGGGGACCCCAAGTCCATCTTCCACCACGTCACCCACTGTTCCTTAGTTTTCAACTTTGGAATCCACCTACACCCAAGTTTTGGTTCACATTCCCCACCCTACACTGTGAATGGAAGGAAAGTATTACTCTGCCAAATTAAGCAGGAGGCTTTTAAAAGAAATGATTAAGGGCCGGGCGCGGTGGCTCACGCCTGTAATCCTAGCACTCTGGGAGGCCGAGGCCGGTGGATCGCTCGAGGTCAGGAGTTTGAGACCAGCCTGAGCAAGAGTGAGACCCCCGTCTCTACTAAAAATAGAAACAAATTAACTGGCCAACTAAAATATATATAGAAAAAATTAGCCAGGCATGGTGGCACGTGCCTGTAGTCCCAGCTACTCAGAAGGCTGAGGCAGGAGGATTGCTCGAGCCCTGGAGTTTGAGGTTGCTGTGAGCTAGGCTGACGCCACGGCACTCACTCTAGCCAGGGCAACAAAGTGACACTCTGTCTCAGAAAAAAAAAAAGAAAGAAAGAAAGAAATGATTAAGCCCTTTTGTAAATAAGGAAAAAGTTTCATGTGCTGTTATCTCTTATATCGTGACTCATGCACTGATTTATTGCCTGACTTTAAATAATCTTAATCTTTATGCACTTAAGTTTTTAAAGCATAGAGTGGATCATCTATGCCTTGGGAATAATTTGTAACATAAACTGAGGCAGCTGCTGAAGAGTTCAAAAGTTAAGAATAATTCAACTCTGTTAACAGGGCATACCATCCAATCCCACTGGCTGGGATGGCCTCATTTCCTAAATACCAGCCTTAGGAGCTGTACACCTAGTAAGTTCCCTACTATAATGTGCAATTTAATTCATTCATATCAGAAATATTTTCAAGGGCTTACTATTTGCCAGACATGTTCTAGAAGTGGGAGTGCAGAGAACAAGACAATCCCCGTTCGGGTGGAGTTTACATTCTATTGTGGTATAAGATTACTAGACAATAAAACAAGAAAGCAAATAAATGAATAAGATAATTTAAGGGAATGGTAAGTGTTTGTGAAGGCCATGAGTTCAGGGGGAAAAGCATGACAAGCAAGAGTAATAGCATATGCAAGGCAGGGGTGAAATTGATATATTCTAGAAAGAGGAAGATGACCAGCCTGGCTAGGAGCATAGAGAGAGAAGGGATGAGCAAATGTGGTTGGGGAGGTATGCAGGGCCTTGATGCCCTCTAAGAAAGAAGCTTAAACTTGGTATTGTCAGGAATTTATTTTCTTTTACTTTTAGCCATTCAAATAGGTATGTATTGGTATCTCATTATGGTTTTAATTTACATTTCTTTAATGGCTATTGATGCCATCTGTTTCCCCTTTGGTTCGCCTTTGTTCCGTTAAAATCTGCTATGCTTTGAATGTGTCCCCCAAATTTCCTGTATTAAAAACTTAATCCCCAAATTCATATGTTAATTGGAGGGCCTTTGGGAGGTAGTTAGGATTGGATAAAATCATCATGGTGGCACCCCCAAGATGGGACTGATAGCTTTATAAAAAGAGGGAGACCTGAGCTGACACTTGGACATGCTCTTGCCCTTTTCTATGTGAGCCCTTTGCCATGTGTTGACATGGCAAGAAGACCCTCACAGATGCCAGTGCCATGTTCTTTGACTTCCCAGCCTCCAGAACCATGAGCTAAATAAACTTCTGCTGTTTATAATATACCCAGTCTGTGGTATTTCTGTTACAGCAACAGAAAATAAACTAAGACAAAGTCCTTTCTCTATTTTTAAGTTGGTTTATTTTCTTACAGTTGAGTTTTAAGAGTTTTTTATATATTATGGATATTGTTTGTCAGATATGTAATTTTCAAATATATCTCCCCAGTCTGTTGCTTGTCTTTTTATTCTGTTAATAGTGCGTTTCATATGGCAAAATTTTACATTTTGATGAAGTCCAGTTTATCAGTTTTTTTTCTTTTATGGTTGTGCTCTTGGTGGCATGTGTGGGAACTCTTTGCTTAAACTCAGGTTATGAAGGTTTTGTCCTGTGTTTTCTTCTAAAAGTTTTATAGATTTATGCTTTACATTTATATGTATGATTCACTGTGGGTTAATTTTTACATAAGGTATGAAGTTTATATCATGATTTGTATTTTTTTCATGTAAATGTCCAGTTGTTCAAATACCATTAGTTGAGATGATTATCCCTCCTCCATTGTCAAGGCCTTCAAACCTTTGTTAAAAATAAATTGGTTGTATTTGTGTGGGTTTATTTCTAAACTGTGTATTTTATTCCATTGATCTAGGTGTCTCTTTGCCAATACCATGCTGTGTTGATTATTGTAGATTTATAACAAAATTAAGTAGTATGACTCCTCTAATTCTTATTTTTTCAAAATTGTTTTGGCTATTTTAGTTCCTTTGCCTCTCCATAAAATTTTAGAATCATCTTGTCTGTAGCTGTAAAACGTCCTTCTGGCATTTGATTGGTATTGCATTAAATCTGTAGGTCAATTTGTGGAGAATTGACATCTTTATGAAATTGAGTCTTCCAATCCATGGACTTGATATAGCTTTCCTTTTCTTTTTTTTTATGTCTTCTTTCTTTTATCAACATTTTATATATCTGTGGTGTAGAGAAACTGTACTGTTTTGTTGGATTTATAAACAAGTATTTTGATTTTTTTAATTGATTGTAAATGGTGTTGCTTTTTAAATTTCGGTTTCCATTTGTTGATTGCCAGTATATACAAATATGGTTACTTATTTTATGTTGATCTTGTATCCTGCAACTTTGTTAAACTCAGTTATTAGTTCTAGAGCTGTTTTGTACATTCCTTTAGATTTTAAATGTGGACAATCAAGTTGTCTGCAACTAGACTAGAGACAGTTTAATTTCTTTCCAATTTTTTGTGCCTTTTTATGTACTTTTACCATTTTATTGCACTGGCTAGGACTTTCAGCACAATATTTAAAAGAAGTAGTAAGAGTGGAAATTTTCCCCCTGATCTTAGGGATAAAGAAAGTGTTCAGATTTTTATGATTAAGTGTGATGTTAGATGTCAGTTTTTTGTGGATGCCTCTCATCAGGTCAAAAAAGTTCCCTTCTATTCCCAGTTTGATGAGAGGAATTTTTTTTTTATCATGAATGGATGTAGAATTTTAAAAAATTCTTTTGTTTATCAATTGATATCATCATATATTTTTCTTCTTTAGGCTATTTATATGGTAGATTACATGACTGATTTTCAAATATTGAACCAGTCTTGAATTTTTAGAATAAGCCCCACTTGTTGATGTATTATACTTTTTAATATATCACTGGATTTAATTTGATAATGTTTCTTTGAGGAGTTTTGCATACTATGTTCATGAGGATATTGGTTTATAGTTTTCTGTTCTTATAATGTCTTTGTCTGGTTTTAGAACCAGGGAAAGGCAGATGTCATGAACTGGAAAGTGTTTCCTCTTCTATTTTCTAAAAGAGATTGTGTGGACTTGGTGTTATTCTTTAATTGTTTGGTAGAATTCACCAATGAGACATCTGATCATGGAGATTTCTTTTTTAGAATATTTTAAACTACAGATTTAATTCCTCTAATAGTTACAGGGTTAATCAGGTTATCTATATAATCTGAAGTCAATTTTGGTAGTTGTGGTTTTCAAGGAATTGTTCTATCTAAGTTGTTCAATTTATGTGGGTGAAGTTGTTCATAATATTCCCTTGTCATCCTTTTAATGTGGGAGATACATAATATGTCAAATAATGTCAAGTGATATGGAGAAAAAATACAACAGGGCTTAGGGGTAGAGATTTACAGGAGAAAAGGGGATTGTGTGGTCTGGTATGGTTTTTCAGAGATGGTATCATTTGAGCAGGGGCCTCAATGAAAGGAGGGAGGGAGTGTGCCCTTGAAAAACAAGGCCCAAGAAAAACTATTATAGTTCAGCAAGGTCCCCTCTTGCTCTGGCCCCGTTTCTTCTTACTTGCCCAACTCCTGAAGGCATTGGCATTTTTGAGCTCTAAAAGTTTAAATGAATGATATTACTTCTATATAAACTATTCTTTTTGGCTGAACATTTGACCTTGATCTTATCAATTACTACTGAAAAAAAAATATATAGTAAACTAATCCTAAAAATATTATTTAGCTAAGCTGAAAATTGGTATGTTTATGATTTATCTGGTCATTTTCTCAACTCTGTCACTAACTAGCTAGAAGATAGGTAATGGTGTGCTGATAAATGTTTACCTGTCAGCTCTCCTGGAGTTTGGTAGGAGGGAAGTCTTTATTTATAGGATTTTCCAATTTTGTTTGTGTAAGAATTCCACTGTGGCTGCTTTCAAGCTACCGTGTGATGTCATTCAACACAGAGATGGTAAGATACATGCGATCAGCTCTTGTGAGCCTGTGGGAGCTGACTCTTGCACACCACTGAAAGTAGGTTTTATAATTTCCATTTTACAGACTAGGATACTAAAATTCAGAATTGTCATCAGGTTATAGAATTAGTAAATTGTAGTCAAGTCATTGAACATCTTGAGCTCTTAGATATTCTGATGTAATTGGTTTGGGTTGAGAACCTGGCATGGATTTTTTTTTTTTAAAGGGCTCTAGTTGATTTCATTGTAAAGCCAGAGCTAAGAACTATTGCCTTAATAAATCAACAGTCTTTTATGGTGCTTCCCTGTTGTCTTAGAAGCAGCCTCAAATTCATTTTCTTTATAGATTGGTAGGAAAGGGGCAAGATAATCCACTTCAGGGACAGAATAAAATACATGTGTCATATTTCAGGACACACTAAGGTCTTGACTGCCTTGAGACATATCAAAGAGGGATAGAAACTAGACCCTGCCTCTAATTAGATTAATACACAGGGGAAGAAGCAGGGGCCAGGGCTGTATGAGAACCAGGAGAGAGAGCTGAGAGAAGTCTGGCCTTCCTGACAGAATGCATTAGCCAAAGCATATGACAGAGGGCATGATTTGGTTCTCCATTTCAGCAGTCCACTCCCATGCTCTCACCTGGGCATGAGGGGTGATTGAAAGCTTGAGGTTTAGACTCAGGCTGCCTGGGACAATTCTATTACTATCTTTAAGACATGAACAAGTGGTTTAACTTTTTGGTCTCAGTTTCGTCATCTATAAGATGGGGATGGTAATGTCTACACCATCATGTTGTTTGTTTTATAAAAACTGAAGGGCACTCCAACATTTGGAGATCAAGCAATGGACGAAGAGCCAGTAAGAAAGACTGGAAGGAACAGGTGGTTTTACAGAAGAGTGGAGAAGAATATGTTACAAACAGAGTGTGGTCTTCAGTGTCAAAGTCTGCCAGGAGTTCAATGTACATGACAGAGAAATGATGACTGGATTTTGGCAAAGTAGGATGACATCAACAAGAGCAGTTTCAGCAGAGTGGTAGAAAGATGTCTGGTTAGCATGAGTTGAGTTGAGACTGTGAGATGAAGAAGTAGAGGCAGCAATTACAGAACCCTTATGAGAACTTTGGGGTAATGGGAAGTCAAAAAATGGAGCAGCAGTTGGAAAGGAATGTAAGATCAAGGCAGGGTTTTTTATACTAAAGGTATTGTAGGATCTGTGTATATTTTGAGGGAATTGACCCACTGGAGAGAGATTAAATGATCCAGAGGATAGAAGAAATGATTTCTAGGAGATTGATATATAGAATCAATGCAATCCAGAGCCCAAGTGTAGAGGTTGGCCTTGTATAGGCACAGGATGCTTACCCACGTAACAATAGTAAAGCGAATTGGTATATGTAAATGAAGGTAAGTTGGTAGACTTAGTGGTAGGAAGATGTGGGAGTTCTTGTTCTATTTTCACTGTGAGGCAATGTTATCAACTGAGTATTAGATGATGGTAGTGGGGGGCAGTAAATTAGGTAAAATAGTAAATTAGGATATTTGAGGAAAAAGGAAAAGTCATGAAAGTTTAGAGAATGAAAGATTTGGAGAATGTAGTAAGATAGCTGGCAGTGCAGAGACCCCACTTAAGATTAGTGGGGAAGAATTTAAGAGACCTGTTAACAAATATATCAGTTAGGACAAACTAGCTTTTCCTGCAGCAACAAATAACTCCTAAGTCTGAGTGACCGAACATAACAAAGATCTATTTCTTGCTCATATAGCATGTCCAACATAGGTTGGTAAGGATGCTCTTCCTAGTCTCTCAGAAACCCAGGTGTCAAGGACTATAAAGGGGCTGAGACTTTACCCTACTTGTAAGCCTAGAAATGCTGGTGTATTTCATTACTCATAGCAGTGCAGTAGCCAGTGTCAGCATTTGTGTCAGTTCTGTAAGCCCCAGTTCGCACAGGGAGATGTGCAGAGTGCCAAGTGATACCTGCACACAGTGGGTTGTGTTACAGAAAAATCCTGCACTTAGGGAACCCAAATCTTTTGTACTGGGCAGTAAGCATGCCTTATTATTGCTATCTTCCAAGGCTGTAAGCAAACCTGCTCCTTGCTCCAGAGGAAGACATTATCTCTGTCTTCCTAGGCTTTTCAATATACAAACATCCTTGAAAAGATAGATAGTTAACAAAGCCAATCAATACTTTTGCTTGTAAGATGTGCAGAAATGTGAGAAACCCATGGAGAATTGTCTTCTAATACCAAGTTGCTGGAGGTGCCAACATCTTGTGACCCCTCCATTTAAACACATAGCTTCCAGGGTTGTTAAGAGAGGGGAAGAGAGACCTGGAGGGTGACACAGGGGCTTTTCACTGACTCAGCCCCAGAGTGACATACTGTCACTCCTGCTTTCAGTCTGTTGGGCAGACCTCACCTAATTACATCTAGGCTGGGATGTGTGCTTATCCATGTGCTTAGGCAGATGAGAAGAACCAAATATTGATGAACACTAGCAATGTCTACCAAAGCATGGTTATGTATTTTTGTCCAGTACCATTTAGCTGTTGAGATGCAGAAATGAAGCAAATAGCATTTGGGTTTAATCTCAGAATTAGGATTCTGACCAACTTGTATAATAGGGGAAAAGAGTGATGAGGGAGGTAGGTGTGTTTGCATAGAAATGATTTCATAGATGGACCATGTGCTATGGTCTGAATGTGTTCCCCAAAATTCATGTGTTGAAACTTAATGGCTAATGTGAAAGTATTAAGAAGTGTGGCCTTTAGGAGGTAACTGAGTGAGTCATGAGAGCTCCAGCCCCATGAATTGGATTAGGTTCCCTTATAAAAGGGTTTGACGGAGGGAGTTTGCCCCTTTTCACCCTTTGCCTTCTACCATGTGAGAACATGGTGTTTCTTCCCTCGGGAGGATGCAGCAACAAGGTACCATCTTGGAAGCAGAGAGCGGCCCTGACCAGACAACTGAACCTGCTGGTGCCTTGATCTTTGACTTCTAGCCTCTAGGACTGTGAAAAATACATTTCTGTTCTTTATGAGTCTCAAGTATTTTGTTACAGCAGCACAAACAGATTGACACCAGGGAATCTAAACATGGTAAGGAGGAAAGTAAGGACATAGGGATGAATAATACAAAAAGAGAGTTAGAGGATTGGAGGACTTCTTGAGGTTGCAGAATTTTTGGACTTGGAGAACTAGAGCAGATGAGCTGAATGGATGAGAAGTGTGATCAGAGAATGAGATTTTTGAAGTCAAGATTTCAGAAGTAGTGTAGTTTGGGTGATGATGAGGTAAAAAGTGTGCCCTTGGTGGGACGAGGGAGAAGGGGATGATTAAATTCACACTTAACAGGTGTAGTACACACCATCTGGGGCATGGGCACGCTTGTAGCTTTGACTCGGTGCAAAGGCATTTTATGAGACCAAATCATTTGTACCCCAGTAAAACTCTGAAATTAAAAAAAAAAAAAAGTATGCCCCTGTAGTTGCATGGCTGAGGCCAGTTGAGTGAAAGATTATTAGAAGTGAGGGAGTTAGGGAACTAAGAGGCCAAGGTAGGTATTGCCTTAATCATCTGCAAGGATACTGAATTCACCTAGAATGGTGACAAGCGGAAGAAAGAGAGGTGATAAAAAGAATGAACATGTAAACATGTAAATCTATGTTAGTTTGCTAGGACTGCCATAAAGTACCTCACAGTGGATGGTTTAAGCAACAGAAGCTTATTTTCTCACAGTTCTGGAGGCTAGAAATCAAAGATCAAAGAGTTGGCAGGCTTGGTGTCTTGTTTTTTTCTTTTGTTTTTTTTAGGATATACAAAAAGTAAAAGTTCGTTTATTTTCCTGAAAAAGAATGAAAGAAATAGAGATACAGAGAGAGGAGAGAGAGAGAAAGAGAAAAAGAGAGAGTGGCTATGACACACAGAGGGAGGAAAGAAATGCTGGGCAGTGAGGAAAGTTGCTTGGTGCTTTTAAAGGGTAAAAATGGCCTTTTTTTTTTCCTGCTTTAGGGGACTGATAATAAAAGTGGCTGTGAAGCTGCTGTGTTGGCTTTTTCTGTTTCTCACAGAAAAACAGTGAGTGATAGCAGAAATTAGCTGCTTCTTTCTTCTTGATAGCAGGAGGCATCTGGTACTGTGTCTTCTGGAGGAAGCAGGGGAAGCTTGACCTCCTACTGTCTGCTCAGGAACTTTTTTAAGATGGAGAAAGAACTCAGAGATAACAAGTTAGGCCACAACATGTTTTAATTAAACAAAGGGTAGTTTTGTTGTAAGTTTATTTCTCTTACTTTCTGTTTGATAATTTATTTTCCTCTGTTAGATTGATTATTAGTAAGGCCACCTTTCATTTCCCCCTCTCTTTGGTAAAGGGTTGGTTTCTTATCAGGCCTCTCTCCTTGGCTTATAGCTAGCTGGCTGCCTTCTCCCTCTGTCTTCACATGATCTTCCCACTATGTGTGTCTGTATCCTAATCTTCTTCTTCTTCTTTTTTTTTTTTTTTTTGAGACAGAGTCTCACTCCGTTGCCCTGGTTAGAGTCCAGTGGTGCGATCACAGCTCACTGCATCCCCAAACTCCTGGGCTCAGGCAATCCTCCCACCTCAGGCCCCTGAGTAGCTGAGACTACAGGCATGCACCACCATGCCTAGCTAATTTTTAAAATTTTTTGTAGAGACAGGGTCTTGTTATGTTGCCCAGGCTAGTCTTGTACTCCTGCCCTCAAGTGATCCTCCTGTCTCGGCCTCCCAGAGTGCTGGGATTACAGTTGTGAGCCACTGCACCTGGCCTAATTTTGTCTTCTTACAGGAACACCAGTCATGTCAGATAGGTGTTCACTGATATGACCTTATTTTACCTTAATTATGTCTTTAAAAGGCCTATCTCCAAATATAGTCAACATTTTGAGGTACTAGGGGTTAGGACTTCCACATATGAATTTTGGAGAGACACAATTCAGCCCATATCAATATCTCCTTGAAGATACTCCTTGGTCCTTGATTGGACTTGGCAGTATTCTGAAGAGTCTTTGGTAAAAACTTGGGAAAATATTTAGCAGCATATCTACAAAATCTTTTGTTATGCTCCTTTCTTTTTGGAGATGGTGTACTGTTGATTCTACTTAACCTCAATTCTGATTTTATCCCCCAGTGTTGGGGCTGTCCAATGTTGGGGCTGTCCTGTGATCTAGCTTCCTTAAATGACCAAAAAACCTCAATAAATCCTGGAATTTCTATTCTAGTTAATAAAGCCTGCCATCTGAATGTGTATATGTGGGTGATATATAAATTTTACAGTAGGTGTGAATCTACTTTTATGTCTTTTCATATAAATGAGAATAAAATATTAATATGTTCATCTCTTTTAGTGTTTGTGTATATATGATGGGCTGCATTTTAAGATTTTGTTCCTGCAGGCCTGGCATCTGTACAGAGTTCTGCAGACAAGAGTTTTATCTGTGTAAGCTGTTTGGAGCATTTGGACTCCTCCCTGTCTAATCTTGTACAAGCTTTTTACAAACAATGTCCCCTGGGAAATCTGTGGCCACCCTTTGACCTCCTAAGCCAGATACCACATTGCTGACTTCAGTGTGGTCCTTGTGAATAATGTTTTGTTTGGGGTCAGGAATATTTTTTAAGTGTGTGAAAACACAGCACGAGAAGAAAGTGGAATTTTGATACTATAGCTTTATAAAATATTGAAGCAAAGTCCCCATGTCCTAAATAAAATAGCAAAATATGAAAGACTCAAGATTGTTGTTTGAAGTTTTTAGAGTTACAAAGCTTGGTACATGAAATGTGCTTTCTCTTTGGCCTCCTTAAATTTTCTCAATCATGCTTGCTTGCTTGCTTTCAGTACTGCTGAATGAGAGAAGCTTTCAGAGTGCTGCTAAAAGCAATAATTTGGATCTTATGGAGAAGCTGTTTGAAAAGAAGGTTAACATTAATGCCGTGAACAATGTGAGTAGAAGTCACAGATATGACAAATGACTACTCCAAGTGGTGACTAGGGTTTTACAGGTCAACTGAAATAATAAAAATAAAAATGACTGTGCTAGCTGAGATGAGGGAGAGCTCCTTTGTTGGTACTTCTGGGGTGTTTAAGCTAACGGTGGAATCAAGCAGAGAAATAGCCTCTGAGTGTTCATTATGCACATCTGTGCAAAGTCTGTAGGTGGTCAGGAAAGCCAGCTGTCAAGGTAATGGGCTCAGACTTGGTCCTGGGTTGTACCCTGTGGATCAGTTTGGCCTCACACATTCTAAAATGGCAGAACGTGTTTTGGTATACAATCTGGGTGCTTTTCCCTCCGGTGATGTCCTTTGTGGTTGGGTTTTTCCAAATTTAAAATCCAAAGGGGCATATGGATTTTCTTTTTACTGCTTTTCAGATATAGTGCATCTGCACTTTGGGCAGTAAGGCCTTTTCTGAAACCTGGCTCTTACTTGTTCTTCAAATGCCAGGTTTTTGGGAGAGAAGTTCACTGCCAGAAATATGGATTCCCTACTGCTTGGTTTTGTGAGGATTTCCTGAGAGCCCCTCAAGGCAGGGTTTATCAAAGTAAACAGATTGGGGACTGTGTCAGTTGCTTAGGACAGTTTGTGGAGTGGTTCAAGTTAGGTATAGCAGAGGTGGATTTAATGCTAAATGAAGCCTAAGCTTCAGGGCCCCTGCTTGTTTATACAGACCCCTTCTAAGGCACTGGGAGGGCTCTAGCAATACGTTTTCATGGATATATTAGTATATAAAAATCTTAAAAATTAATACATTTTAACTGCAATTAGTTAATCCTTCTGACTCTGTCTTTAAACAGGGCTCCCTAAATAGCCTAAACTCATGTTCCAAAAAACCTCTATCTGTCCCAGGCAATAAGTCATAGAAACTGAAACTGTAGAGTCCAAAGTCACTCATCATATGCAGTGGAGGGATATTTAGCAGAGGAGCACATGTGTATGTGAGAAGGTATGAGTTTATGTGTGTGGATTTACATGTCTATGTATATAGTGTGTACATGTATGTATGTATGTGTCTGATGTGTGTTGAGTGTATATAGTATTCCTGTTCCATCAATATCCTGCAAAGAGCAGAAAAACAGCAAACTTTTGTAGCATGACAATTTTAGCAAGAAAAAAACAAGGAAAGAAATCAAAAAAGGAAGGAAGGGAGGAAAGAAGAGAAGATAGATGGGAGGGAAAAGATATGAACAGAAATAAGCAAGGATCATTGAAGGTAATATTTACATAGTTTCAAAAATATTTATGGATCTATATATCTGAAGATTATTATGACCATGGAAAATGATTTGTTGAATATGTGAAGCAGTAATCATTTTTCCAAGTAGCAGGAAATATTCTACAATATCCTTTTGTTTTGAGACAGAGTCTCACTCTGTTGCCTGGGCTAGAGTGCCTTGGTGTCAGCCTAGCTCACAGCAACCTCAAACTCCTGGGCTCAAGCGATCCTTCTGCCTCAGCCTCCTGAGTAGCTGGGACTACAGGCATGTGCCACCATGCCCGGCTAATTTTTTCTATATATATTTTAGTTGTCCATATAATTTCTTTCTGTTTTTTTTTTTTTAGTAGAGATGGGGTCTCGCTCTTGCTCAGGCTGGTCTCGAACTCTTGAGCTCAAAGGATCCACCAGCCTCGGCTTCCCAGAGTGCTAGGATTACAGGTGTGAGCCACCATACCCGGCCTACAATATACTTTTTAACCATTTAAAATTTTTCTACATACAACTTTCTGATACTTTATACCATGTTTTTACATTAAAGTACTTGGAGAGATAGAACAATCTAATATAATTTAACTTATAAACAGTGTGGCAAGTTATTTTAAATTCCTGATAAACTGTATTATACTTTCTAATGACGTCTGTTTTAATCCTGTGTATGGCAAATTGTTGACATCATTACTTGCGGACTTCCTTAAAGTCTCTGATTATAGACAGTAAAAAATGTAAATGGTTTTATTGAATTATCTTGGATGCTATTTTGGCTCACATCCTTATTCACAAATAAAATTAATAGCGGAGCTTATAGGCCCAAATTTGACATAGTAGAGCAAATCTCTAATTGCAGACAATGTCAAAATAACTCATGTTTCGTCAGACTTATTTTATCACCAGTTTAGCTACTTTGAAAGTTGTCAGAATCAAAATAGAGTCACTAATGTTAAGAAAACTCTGACAAGTAGAGCCAGGGAGGACCATGAAGAGAGGGTTCTCATGCTTGTGTGCCTGATAACAGAAACTATCACAAAGGACTCCAAAAACCACAGCCTTGCACAAAGGCCATTGCAATCTTACACAAAAAATACTTCTGCAAGGACATCTACCCAGCAACTGCCTGTCCAACCTCAGATTGGCGTCACCCTTGTCATTGATCTTTGTAGCCAAGGATAATTATTTCAAAATAATTATGTAATCCTCCTCATTTTTTTTCTTCAAAAATTTTTGTGTTCCTTTACCTCCTTGAATATGCACATAGTTTACTATGACATGTGTATTCCTATTGCAATGCTTTATTCCCTTATAAATATCTTTTCTTTTAGAGAAGCTCTCTCTGATTTGTTATTCAGGTTGACACTACCAAGGAAATAAAATATTTAAACAGTTCTTATATTTTTGTGATTAATTATGTGAAACTAAGAATAATAAAGCCATGCCCAGGCATCTTCTTTGGGAGCAAAAACAGTCTAGAGTATGGGAAATAAGACACATATATTACTTACAAGCAAAAACTCCATTGTCTGAAATGTATTGTACTGTCTCTGGGCATCCCAGGAGCACTATGTTGACTTTTTTTTTGGAGTGAAAGATATTCATAGTTTGCCTTCTTTGTCTTTCTCAGTGTCTGTCCTTTTCTGTGTCTGTCTTTCTTTCCTCCGTTCCTCTCTCCTTCCTTTTCTTCCTCTCTCCTTCCCTTCCTTTTTCCATCTTCCTTTCAGAAGCAATTTATTTGTTTCAGTAAAATTCATAGTCTAAAAAAATTATAGAAGAAAGAACATGAATGGATTGAACATCTAAGAAAATTTTTGCTATCAATATATCCTAAGCAGAAAAATTTACTATTATTAATGATTGCATATGGGGAGAAATACAACTTTTACTCTCTAAATGAAATCCAGCATATTGCTATATGACAGGTTGTGCAATGGGTTTCAGCTTGAGGTGTATCCATCAGTGGATTGCCAAATTCTCTGATATTATCTGATAATGAAGGCAAAATTCTACTGGACACAACTCTTACAATGTTCAAGGTAAAGGCAAAGAGTAAAGCGAAATAATCAGAATAGAAACAACTGATAGAAAATTATGGCCATTCAAGAAACAGGAAACCTAAAAAAGATAAATAATGATCAGATGACTAAAAACACAAACCATGTTTCCTCAGATGAACTGTACAGCCCTGCATTTTGCAGTTGGGGGAAATCATTTATCTGCAGTGGATTTCTTGCTTAATCACAAGGCCAGGGTGGATGTTGCTGATAAGGTAAGCCCATCTTCATTTGGTAGAATGTGTTGTAGCATAACCAATGTACAGGGAGGATCTGATCACGCCAGGTGTCTTTTCTTCATATGCACACAAAATACTTCCTTTAGCAGCGTTCATTTTGGAAAGGTCTTTTTAGAGAATATACATATTATGTGCTTTCTGTATTTGGCGACTAAATTGTTTACTCATTCCCTGTAGGACTTGGGCTTTTGCTACTTTTCCCGTGTTGACCTTAGGGTCACTAGCATGCATTTGTAAGAGTAAATTGGTGGTTCAGAATACAATCTGGGACACGGAAGACTTCTAACTGGCCTCAGGGCTTAGGACTTTGATGTTTACCACCCCCCAACCTGTGAGAGAAGTATTATTATAACAGCTAATTCACAGATGAGGAGTCTGAGACAGATAGATCAAATATCTTGCCCCAAAAAATTACATCTAAGAAGGCTGAAGGCAGGATGTGAATGAGCCTGTCTGATTCCAGAGACCATGCTGTTAGCTACAAATGAGCTTAACTATTTGTCTACCTAGATTCAAAACTCACTTTTAGGATTTTTCTCCTACTTTTCCTGCCTTCATTTAATACTTTACCATGGCACAAGGAAACTGGGGCTAGAGAGACCCAGCATCATGTTCATCTCACATTACAGAATATGATAGCCTTGCTCTAAAGTTCTTGGTTCTTAATCCAGTGAGCCATAGTTCTTAAGTTAAACTGTTCAGAAGATTCCCACAGGGGTATTCTATTTTCTATCTGAACTGTGACTCCCTGGAGTGTAAGGCTCAGAATTGCTTTACCTTCACGTCTTATAGGGACTGGGTTTAGTATGTGCTTAGTAAATGTTTGGGAGATAAATGAATGAAGTCAGCTTACACCCATTGGTCATCTTGCTAGCAATCATAGTCAAGGCCTAGACTTAATAATAACAAGAGTTTCTCTTTGTATCACCAATAAGGCATGGCCCTCTCTAGTTTATTGCTCTGGTATTGGGGGACAAGTAGATTGTTAAGTAAAAAAAAAAAAAAAAATTGGCACCAAAAGCACTCTAACTTTGTGAGTATAATTAGTTGCATTAATGGTTATGGTAATTAAGGAAAGTGTCCTAAGGTCTGGAAGTTATTTTATTATTTTGCAATATTAGCCTACAAAAGACACTTTGGTAATTGGCGAGATTAGCCAAGTGTATTCTTATTTTGACATTGAAAACCTGATACAGTATCTTTTTATTTTACTTTAATTTTTAAATTAACATACTGTACAAGTAACTTCCTTTTTGGTGTACAGTTCTATGAGTTTTAACACATGTATAGAGTCATGTTACCACCACCACAATAAAAATGCAGAACAGCTGCGTCACCCAGAAAATTCCCTCATACCACCTCTTCAGTCAAACTTCTCCTCTGCTGGCAACCACTTATCTCTTCTCTATCTCCATAGTTTTGCCTTCTTGAGAATGGCATATAAATGATATACAGTATACAACCTTTTGAGACTGGCTTCTTTTACTCAGCAAAATGCCTCTGAAGTTCATCCATATTGTTGTATCAATAAATCTTCCCTTTTTATTGCTGAATATTACTCCAGTATATCGATATACCACGGTTTACTTATCCATTCACCAGTTGAAGAACATTAGGATTGTTTCTGGTTTTTGACTATTATAAATAAAGCTGCTATAGATGTTTGTGTATAAGTATTTGTGTAAGTATATGTTTTTGTTTCTTTAGTGTAAATATATAGGAGTGAGATTACTGGGTCATTGGCCAGGCATGGTGGCTCATGCCTGTAATTCTAGCTCTCTGAAAGGGCGAGGTGGGAGGATTGCTTGAGGTCAGGAGTTCGAGACCCCATCTCTATTAAAAATAGAAAAAATTAGCCAAGAGATGTGGCGCATGCCTGCAGTCCCAGCTACTTGGGAGGCTGAGGCAATAGGATCGCTTGAGCCCAGGTGTGGGAGATTGCCGTGAGCTAGGCTGAGGCCACGGCACTCTAGTCTAGGCAACAGAATGAGACTCTGTCTCAAAATAAATAAATAAATAAATAAAGAGATTACTGGGTCATTAGTATATGTATAACTTTACAAGGAGCTGCCAGACTGTTTTTCAGAGTGGCTGGGCCATTTTCACTTCCACCAGTAATGTGGGAGAGTTCCTCCACTTGTTCTGCATCTTCATCAGCATGTGGTATTGTCATTTCCCCCCCTTAATTTTAACCATTTGAATAGGTGTGTAGGCATTTCATTGTAGTTTTAATTTGCATTTCTCTAATGGCTAATGATATTGAACATCTTTTCATGTTTTTTTTTACCATTTGTGTATCTTCTTTGATGAAGTGTCTGTTTAAATCTTTTGAACATTTTTTTTAATTTGGTTGGTTGTTTCTTATTGTTGAGTTTTTAGAGTTCTTTATATATTCTGGGTACAAGTCCTTTGTTAGATATGTGTTTTGCAAATATTTTCTTATAGTCTGTAGCTTTTCCTTTTAGATGTTTTTCACAGAATGAAAGTTTTTAATTTTGATGAAGTACAATTTACCTATATTAAAAAAATGCATCTTTTGGTGCTATTTCTAATTGCCTAACTTAAGGTCATGAAGATTTTCTCATATTTTTCTTCTAAAATGTTTATAGCCTCGTGTTTTACATTTAAATATATGGTCCATTTTGAGTTACTTTTAGTACAAGGTAGAAATAGATTGAGGTTCTTTTGTTTTCTCGTATGAATGACCAAATTTTTCAGCACCATTTGACACCAGTGTTGCTTCCGTTTTCAAAACCTTTGCAGTGCTATTCGGATTTGTCCCACACGTGTGCCATTCAGGGACCAGTCTGAGGCCTAGGCAGTCTGAAGTCTACCCCATAGTTCAGTTCTTCAAGCCCTTGTCATGCTATTTAGGGTCAGTCCATGTTCTGTTCAGGTGTAAGCCTAGGAGTACATGCACAACTTTATGGAATCCCTTTCTCAAGCTCCTTCTTCTCCATGATCATCTCTCCCACATTCCTCAGCTCCCCTTCAGCCTTATCCTGATCTTCTGTTTGGAAAGCCGAGGGTATAGTCTCCCAGCTCTGCTGTGTACTTCCCACAATTACGTCTGCCTTCGGGACCAGGCAGGGGGAGAATAAAGAGAGAGAGAAAAAAAACCAAAAAACA
The DNA here is from genome assembly GCF_020740605.2 of Lemur catta. NCBI lineage: Eukaryota > Metazoa > Chordata > Mammalia > Primates > Lemuridae > Lemur > Lemur catta. The sequence goes on from NC_059139.1 coordinate 47,976,947, forward strand.
TGGATCTTTCTTCCATCTCACTTTCTGACCACAGTTCCTCTGGTCAGAGAGAAGGATCCCCCTATGTCAGAGATTTAGGTGTTTGTCCAGCCCTTGCTGCTACTCCTACTACTGTGGAGTTGCAGCTTTGGAAATGGGGCTTAGCTGGGGGGCAGGGCCAGAAAAGGAAAAAAGATGCAGAGGACTTCTCCCACCTTCTCTGCTCTATAGGGGCCCCCTTCTGCTCCTTAGAGCAGAAAAATAGGCCTTCTCTTGGAACTCTTGCAGTCCGTGCTCAGGACACAGTTCATGATTTGTGCTGCCTTGAGTCCAAGTTGGAAGATATAGAAGAAAAAAAGAACCAGGAAGCTCATTGTAGGATTATTCATATCATGAGTTCTAGTTTTCTTCCCCAGTTCTCCAGCTGACATTTATTTTTCAGTCCTCAGCTGTTCCATGCATTCTGTCCAGAGATATTATTTAGTATATTTGATGGGAGAAACAGGGTGAGCATGCTTACTCCATCTTAACCAGAACCATAACCCAAAATCTTTAACATACTATCAAAGTAGAGAGAATTATACAACAAACACCTATATGTATCCATTGCCCAGATTGAATGGCATCTTTTCTTTTAAACAGCATATCTGAGGATTACCATGTTTCTAATACATTAAATACAGAACTGGTTTATGTTAGAGGGTAAACCAATTATTTCTGAAATGATGGAGAGATGTTTTACCTTCTTGTTCTCCTTGAGGCTTTTCTAAACATATATTTGTATTACCCTATATGTGAAGCACTGCTCTGGCTAGCATTAGCTTCTCTTAACTTTGCCTTGTAAGATTGAAATGCCCTCAGGTGGGAAATATAGTAATTCCTGATATATTTAATATCTCTTTTCCCTGCTTTGACAGTTTTACCAAATTAAATATTTTTGTTACTGATTTAATCATTCACAGTGGCATTAGTATGTAACCAGCAAAATGTTTTTCGTAATTCAAGCAATGCCATTTTTGGTCATATCTGGCAGCATTTTTATCTGAGTGATGAGACGTGAGTTTGACATGGCAGATCTGTCTTCTAAATTCTAACACTCATTTACAAAGAACTAACACCTGAACCCCCTTCACCATCCATACTTATTCAGTGCCCATTGTGGTTAAGTCTCAATGCCAACTACTGGGGGTTCAACTAGATATAAGTCCTTGCTACTCACAGTGTGTGCTTGGGACCAGAAGCATGGGCATCACCTGGGAGCTTATTAGAAATGCAGAATCTCAGGCCCCACCCCAGACCTTCTGAATCAGAATCTGCAATTTAAAAAATCACCAGGTGATTGTGTTTGGGAAGCACTGGTATGAGATATAGTCCCAGCTTTGAGGTGCCTACTGTCTATCTAGGGAGCAAGGAGGAGACTGTAGCAGATGAGTACCATTCAAGGCACTGAGTGGTAAGAATCATATGCATGGCCCAGCCACTGAGGACCTCCAGGTTCAAAGTGGGCCACATCCCTGAATCTTGGGAAGAGGTAGACTAGATAAATGGAGGCTCTTACTCCAGAGATGAACAGAGGATCCCAGGTGGGCGTGCAGGTGGTACTCAGAGGATAATGATAAGCATCTGTGTTCAGAGCTTCTTGTCTCTGGGAAGCTCCTCAAGTGTAAGTGTTCTCCAGGGAAGTTATGGACCTCGCCTGTGACTAGACTTGTAATGAGGACAGGCTGTCAGTGACTATTGAGCATTTTGTGCTTCACAGAGCATCAGGAGCCCATTGTGAGTGTGATCCATGACACATGCTCTTAAACTTAAGTCGCAGGCATGCCAGTTTCATATCAGAAGAATGTACTTAATGAAGGTTCTTCTGGGGGAATTTACATCTGTGAGCAGTGATTCATTGCCTCTGAGGAATGATGGCTCCACTCTGAAGTTGTGGTTTTAGAGACTCAAGTTGTTTGCAGCTTGAATTCCCAGCTTTTCGATTTTATGATGTGTGCCTGGAATTTTTAAATGTTGGTTGCTTTGAAATTAGGAATGACTTCCTAGGGAAAAATAGAGCTCCTATCAAAGCATGATTTATCACCTGTCTCATCAAATAGTTCTGGTCTCATAAAAGAGACCATATGTGAAACTAGATTTAGTACTATGGAATATAGAGCATTGATTTGTAGGGAAGGCTAAATTAAGAGATGGAATTGTGTTTAGGGCACATTATTTTTAAAAACCCTCAACTAGTTAGTCATTGTACATTGTTGTTCTTGGGACAAAGAGTGCAGAAATTGTTAAGAGTTTTGTTCTTGCTGGAATTGTAAATATGTAAATGGACTAACTCACCATCTATTATGACAGCTGAAATGTAAATTTGACAGGGTGTGTACATTTAGAGCAGGGTTTCTCAACAGTGGTGCTATTGACTTTTGGGCTAGATAATTCTTTGTTGTGGGGGCTGCCCTGTGCATTGTAGGATGTTTAGCAGCATCCCTGGCCTCCACCCACTAAGTGCCAATATTACCCTTCAATCATGACAACCAAAAATGTCTCCATACATTTCCACATGTCCCCTGGGGACAACATCACCCTCAGTTGGGAACCACCAATTTAGAGTCATACCTCAACAATCTAAAACTTGCTGTTTCACTCTCCCAACTCTACTGAGAATAAGGGAATACATTAATGTAATTTCTGGGGCAGCCAAAATAAATGCTAAAAGGCTTGTGCACTTAATAGAAGTGCCCCGCAGACCTTCATTCCATATTTATTATTCATACTGTGTACATCTAGCAAACTGGTTTCCTGGATTACAAACACAGCTGATTAGGAGAGGCAAATAAGAGATAGTGAAAGGGCTTGCTTTGGGCAGGCACTTGTACAAAGGAAATGGATTATTTTATGACAAGGATAAAAGGAAACAGAAAAGCAGACACAGGAATTTATAGATAAGGAGGCTGAGGCTGAGAGTTAACTAAGTGGACCACGATCACAGTACTTGAAAGTGGTAGTAAGTGACCAGAAGAGGAGGTCAGTTCTGATTGATCCTAAAGATACTGCTGATAATGTCTGCCCTGCACTGCTTTTCTAGGTAGAGATCAGTTTTTGTCAGTTTACTTCCCTCCAATCCCACTTTCCTGAAATAACCAATGTTAACTGCTGGCTGTATTTCCTTTCACACTTTTCTCTCTGCTTATTCAGCATACAAGTCAGCATACAGTTGCCCACAGCACCCCTGCAGGTAAGTTCTGATCTGAATCTCACTTTCAGTCTAACTACTTTATGCATTCATGTGTTTGCGCACATGCACACAGCCCTGTATAATTTTGTATAAATGGAATCTTTTAAATAGCTTTTGTATAAATGGAATCCTTTTTATAACTTGTCTTCGTTGGGTTTTTTTTTTCACTTTTGTGTACCCTCCCCTCCTCTAGTAACTACATTAACAATCTGAGATCTGTGTTTATTTCTGTGCTTTTTTGTGTGTTTATATAATCATATCTATATCAATCCAGCTACAATAGATATAGATATATACATATACACAAGGGGATTTTGTTGCTTTTTTAAAAAATGGGATTATATTAATATTATATTTATTCTCCATCTTATTTTCCATATTTAGCAAACCTCATGGAAATCTTTCCAAATCAATTATTACAGTGCTAATTCATTAATTTTAATGAACCTATTATATGGTATGACTATCCCACAATTTATTTACCATTCCCATATTGATAGGCATTTGCTTTGCTCCTAGTTTTTAGTGTTACAATCAATAGCCAATGTATGTCCTATATATATCCAATACATACAATGTATATGTAATATTAGGTCCTGAAATTTTATGTTCATGGGATAGATCCCAGGAGTGGGATTGCTTGTTGTATTTTAACTTTTATTAGATATTGCCAGATTGCTTAAACAATAATGGTCTCCATTCTCTTTCTATCCATTTATCTGTCAGTTTAGTTATCTTTTTCTTCATATATTAGAGAATAACCGTTTTTCCTTATTAAAGACACATTTTAAAAAAATCTATCATTTATTGACTTTATCATCTGTCTTTTATAACTCGGGATTAAGAGACTGTACATTATAGTCTGGATTTTGTTCTAATCTATTTATTGTTTGTGTGCTTTTTTGTGAGTGTAGTGTGATATAGCATTTCATTTTATTATCTTCCAGATGGAGAATGACTTGTGCTTGTACCACTTATTAAACCTACCATTTTTTTCAATACAATTGAAATATTACTTTTGCTGTATATTAAATTGTCTATTTCTAATTTTCAACAATGTAGTATTAACTTGGCCTTTTTGATGAGATAGTTTGCCATGGCTCACCTGAGTGATAGATTCTCTTCTTTTTTCTTCTTGGGGAAGCATGGCTTGACAGTAATTCACCTTACAGCCTGGTCTGGAAACCTTGAGATCATGCTCATGCTGGTTAGAGCTGGAGCTGACCAGAGAGCCAGGAATCAGGTAAGTATGGTTAGACATAGGTTCTTACCTCACTATTGCAGGAGATGGGAAATTCTCAGGTCACTCTAAGTATCACCCCCCTTCTCCCCGCTCTCTTTAGGATGGAATGAACGCCCTCCACTTTGCAGCTCAGAGCAATAATGTGCACATCATGGAGTACCTCATTCAAGATCTGCACCTGAAGGACCTGAACCAGCCTGATGAGGTGTGTTTACAGTGGTTGGACAGGTCTTGCATCCACCCCCCACCAAATTCTGCCATCTTCCTCTCCCTGATAGAGCTACAAGAGCAGCCATCAGAGACAGACCTAGCTCTGTAGCCAGCTCCTCCATCACCGTGGCAGACTGTGGAATGGAAGGGATGTATTGGTGTTGGTGGTGATCCTAGCCCCCCTGCATGTGGGGAGGACAGGAAGTGTTGAGGAAGCAGCCAGATTCTTTCTTCCCTTTCTACTCCACCATCCTGGCCAGGGTGTGCATAGTATCCATCCCTTTTAATATTCAGAATGTGTGCCTGAATTTTATTCTATTCTGCTTAGCCTTTTTGGAATGCATTTGACCCAAAGCTATACAGCAATGAACCATGGAATATAATGTGGTTAAATTGTATTTGTCTGTATTCCTTTTATTTTCATAAGGAGATACAGAATAATTCCAGCTACCACTTAATGAGTGTCTATTAATGTGCTAGGAACAGAGAAAGATACTTACATACATTATTTCAGTAGTAAGAAGTCTAGGACCTGTCCCCTATGATACTTAACAAATCACTGTTGGAGGAATGAATTATCTCATTAATCCCCACAATTCTATAAAGTAGAGATATTTTGCTATTTTTTTAGAGGTGAAGAAGTTGAGGCTCAGGGAAACTACATACCTGATCCAAAGTCTTAAAACTAAAAAGTGACAGAACCAGGATTTGAAGCCAGGTCGGCTGATTCCAGTCATCATGCTGTACTGTCTCCCTTCTCAGATGACAGTGGGCATTGCCCATGTGCCAGGGACTGTCTTTTCCCTGTAATATCTCCCTCTGTGCTTTTTCCATAGGTGACAGTAGTAGCCTTTGTGCAGTTGGCATTTTGATTCCTCAGCAGTGGAGTATACTTCATGAATGGGACCTACTTTTCTCTGCACCACTAGAATATTTTTCCCCTTCAAGTTTCTCTAGAAATTGATCAGTAATATTCCCTTCATTTCACCTCTTTTTAAAAACTTTTACAGTTTTTCCTGACCTCAATCTTAAAAACAACAATAACAACAACAAAAATGATTTCTTCGAGTTAGGTCTATAAACTTCTTTTACTTCCTCTACATGTGACTAAAGAACTATACATGTATAGCTTGGAGGCAGACAGACTTTGGCTATACTCAGGCAGTGCCACAATATGTTAGTTATGCAAGTTCTCCAACTGCTGAAGGCCTCAGTTTCTCCATCTGTACAATGGAAATAATAAAATTTACTTAATGGTAGCATCAACAATGATAGGGAAGTCTTGTCCCCCATATAATTTTTTTTCTCAGCAAACTTCCATTCTTTGATGTAGATGATTGATATTTCCTTGATCTTATGTAAAAGTACCTATGCAAATGAGGTTCATGATGGGCCATTCCACAACCCCCTTCCAACTACACAGTACCACTAAGCCATTCCTATGTAGCAATATTGGAGCAGCCACTGTTGAGATGCTTACATGAGGTAATGACTATAACACAGTTAGCAAAGAGCCTGGCACATGCTAAGTGTTCACTAAATGGTAGTTATAGTAACAATTGTTATAGGATAAAATGTGCTACCTGATTTCCTCAAACTGACAATCATAGTCAAATACCGTTTAGTGTCAGGGTGAGGAAATGGGCTCTTTCCAGTTTGATCCATGGTAAGTAGGGATGTGGCCTATGAATGAATTCCATTCCATTCAGTTCAGCAGATATTTGTTGAGGGTCTGTTACATATGAGACATGCAGTTTATTCCCCCTTCAGTGGACTCTGACTGCTTTCATGGGAGACTGCAGCATCTGGGAAGGATCAGGCAGACTGATGATGTTCTAAGACCAAAGCAGGGAGCCTTCACCACTTCTTGAGTTTCTACCAGCCAGCAGCCTTCCTTTCCATCATCCCTTTTCAGCTGGTTCTGAGCTTGTCCTGAACCCTTCCTCCTTCTCTGACTATCCATTGGGGAAAGGCTGAGGAGCCCTGGTAGCAGACTGTGGAGAGCCACATGTCCAGCTGAGAGATCTTAAATTAAGATGGGTTCAGAGATATATAAGAAATGAGCAAATAGGCTGGGCGTGGTGGCTCACACCTGTAATCCCAGCACTCTGGGAGGCCGAGGTGGGAGGATTGCTTGAGCTCAGGAGTTTGAGACCGGCCTGAGCAAGAGGGAGACCCCATCTCTACTATAAGTAGAAAGAAATTAGCCAAACAACTAAAAATAGAAAAAATTAGCCAGGCACGGTGGTGCGTGCCTGTATCCCAGCTACCTGGGAGGCTGAGGCAGGAGGATCACTTGAGCCCAGGAGTTTAAGGTTGCTGTGAGCTGTGATGACACCACGGCACTCTACCCCAGGCAAGAGAGTGAGACTCTGTCTCAAAAAAAAAAAAAAAAAAGAGCAAATAATGAGTCCACTGGGTCGTCTAGGGAAAGAAGACTCTCTGAGTCTAATTTTGGTCCTGTATGAAAACTGGATTGATCAATGGGAAAGACAAACAAAGTCTACTTTTTTTCTAAGATCTGTGAGTGAAGTCAAGTGTGTTGGCAAAAGGCAGTTGGAATGGTACTTGCCAAGAGCTAGGGGGAAGGGAGAATAGGGAGTTATTGTTTAATGGGAACAGAATTTCAATTTTGCAAGATGAAAAGGGTTATGGAGATGCATGGTAGTGATGGTTGCACAACAGTATGAATGTATTTAATACTACTGAAGCGTACATTTAATAATGGTTAAGATGGCAGATTTTATGTGTATTTTACCACAGTTTAAAAAATTAGAAAAGAAAAAGCTAGTTGGAGCTGGGGCCAGGAGCTCAGGGTCTATTCATTCAGCATTGAGTTTCCCATCTGTACTTGTTTAAAGGTACTGTGGAGTCATGAAATGCATTTGATAAAATTCTGAGACCGCTTCACCTGCACAGAATTACCCTCTTGCCTAGTTTCTTATCAACAGAAAGTGACTGAGAGCCTGTTTACCTACCAGGATTAGTAAAATCCTTCTCCTTGGCCTGGAGGGAACTCCAAAAGCTAACAAGGAAAGCTTTCCTGGGAGGAGACCTTTAAAACAGAAGGAGAGTTTGGATGGGGGTGGGAGAGCTGGAGGACAGGAGGTGGGGGGAAATCTTTTCAGATGTCTCCCAGCTCCATGGCCTAGAGATCCTTGAGAGGAGAGAGATTAGAACAGCCAGAAGTTACGGGTAAAGTAGTCTAAATATTTTGAATTTACATGTAAACTTCCATCTGGTGATCAAAAATAAATACTCAGAGTAACATGTTTGGAGAGGGAGGGAACTAGAAAGGAAGGCCTCAGAAGCTCTTCATATATTTGTTGAGTATTTACAAGAGTTTGGTGGTTCAATGTTAGATTGGTTTCAGCTACAGATATAAGGGAATTTCCGTTGGTTTAAAGGCGTCTGTAGAGGAAGTCTCTGAAAGTCAAAATGCAAAGAAGCTTCTTTTTTTAGAGGAGTGGGGATAATGAGCATAAGGGGAGTTGAGACGAGAGCTGTTTTCTTATATAGACATACAAAAATATTTAACAACCTTAGCTTTAATCAAGCCTGCTGGCTCCAGTCTATAAGGGCAGAACTAACCCAGTGTCTCCTGCCCTGTCAGTGCCACCTCTTAGTATTCATTGACAACACACTGTTCTTACAGCACTTCGACCTCATGGCACACATTATTTTGCCTCTGAAATCTCTAGCTATTCACGGTTTTCCCCTTATGCTGGAGTTCTGCTTTAAGTCCCTGACCCCAGGGGTAAGGGGAAATGTTGTGGGTATAGACATGCACAGGAGGCTTTGTGGGGCGTTGTGCTGGGCCCACCTAGTACCTCTCCACAGGGGCTCCCAAGTGCAAGGCTTAATGTGATACACAGGTGCCTGAGTTGGGGTCTGGCACATAGTAGCTTCTCAGTAAATAGTTGAGTAAAAAAACTATTGAATAAATACAGAAAGTTCATAAAATTGCTACATTTGAAAGAGAGTCTTGTCACCTGACTGTGATGTTGTGCCTGCCCTGATGCTTAGGAGGACCCTTTCTGGACAGTACACTTCTCCGCCCTCATGAAACTGATTCCATACTGATGTGGAGTTCCCCAGAATTTTGAGTGACAGCCCAGAACTAAATCTGGTTTGACATCAAAGAGATTGTCACCTCCCTCCTCTAAGAAGAGACTAGAATACTATGACCAGAAGGACCATCTTGGCCCCATCATCATCCTTAAAATATTGCTCGCTTTGCCAATTGTCTTGCTTATTCACTAAGGGTGTAATAAATGCTGGGGCTTTGTGATTGATTTTCAGAAAGGAAGAAAACCATTTCTTTTGGCTGCTGAGAGGGGCCATGTTGACATGATAGAAAAACTAATCTTCCTTAATTTGCATACTTCAGAAGAGGACAAGGTAATATGGACTTTATTTCTTTGCGGGGAACAAGAGAAAGGGTAGTACCAGTTGATGTGGGAGGGTAACAATTGGTGTGCAGATTTGGTGAGGGCATTTTGGTCAGCAGTAGAGTTGTTAAATTGTTACTACAGTCAGAATCACGGAACATCCGTGCAAATCTATCCACTTATGCTGTAGATTGCCTAGATTGGCAGTTTTTGCTCCATAAACATTTGTGACGTCAAGAGACTACATGGAGTTTTCCACTGTCAACTCCAACCCTCTCTTCTCCTCCCCTGAAATCTCCTGGAGACTCAGCCCCCCCCCACCGTGAATGGGGAGGGAAGACCCCCGAGGGTAGGCATCCATATCCATATGTACATCTTTGATGCTTTTCTTAGGAGAAATTCCTAGATGTGGAATTGTAGGTCAAAGGGTCCTGCATATTTTTAAATCCTTTGGTATATGATATTGCTAACATTACCTCCCAGAAATCTTTCACCAGTTTACCATCACGTAAGTTAAATGGAATTACTTTTGCTATCCCACTTTTTGCCAACTAATTGGTAGCAAAGGTAGAACAAGGAGCATGAATTTTTTTTCCTACTGGTTCAGTCAGCTACGTCTGACGTTTATGAATTTCACTTAAAACTGCAGATAATGTGGTGTCCACACACTGGACCCAGCTTTAACCAAAATGAAAGCTTCCAGAAGCCCCATTGCAGCCCTTACTATGAAAGGGGCATGTTCCCCTGCACAGGGGATTCTGCCTTGAGTGTGTCTCTGTTGCAGGAGGGAAACACTGCCCTGCACCTTGCTGCAAAGCATGGTCACAGTCCTGCAGTGAAGGTGCTGTTAACTCAATGGCAAGAAATAAATGAGATGAATGAGGTACGTGGAAGTGTTCATTACAGGTGGGCATAGGGCTTAAAGGGGGAAGGATTGGAAGAATGGCTTTCAAGAAAAGAAGGGGAGGAAAACAAAGATGTTAGTGACACAGGGTATAAAATGTGATGCTAAAAGAGTCCTACTTTTTTCTTCAAAGTATCCACAGTACTTCATTTGTTAATCCATTTATTTATTCATATATTCATTTAAAAAGTTTGTTTAATATGTACTTTATGCTAGACAAAGTTCGTATTCTTATTCTAGAAGCCCGCAGGGCAAGAAGGACATGCAAAAAAAAATAATGTATTGGGCTACATGCAATAATAGATGTCTATACAGTACACCATGGGAACACAGAGCAAAATCTGTTTCAGAAATTACAGGCTGGGCGAGGTGGCTCATGCCTGTAATCCTAGCACTCTGGGAGGCCGAGGCGGGCGGATTGTTTGAGCTCAGGAGTTCGAGACCACCCTGAGCAAGAGCGAGACCCCGTCTCTACTAAAAATAGAAAAGAAATTATACAGACAGCTAAAAACATACATATATATATAGAAAAAATTAGCTGGGCATGGTGGTACATGCCTGTGGTCCCAGCTACTCGGGAGGCTGGGGCAGGAGGATCGCTTGAGCCCAGGAGTTTGAGGTTGCTGTGAGCTAGGCTGACGCCATAGCACTCTAGCCCAGGCAACAGAGTAAAACTCTGTCTCAAAAAAAAAAAAAAAGGAAATTACTGTTTTCACAGAGGAGGTGATATATTGTCTGGGTCTTGGCATTTGAATGGACATTGGCAGGAGGGGGCTTGAGGAAGGCACAACTGTAGAATATTTCAGACAGAGGGAAGAGCCCATGTAAAGGAACCAAGGCCTGAAAGAGAAGGAGTGTGGTATGTCCTGGGACTGACCAGTTCAGGGTAGCAGAAATTAAGGAAGAGTTAGCTTGGAAAGCAGGAGCTGAGTGAGCTATAGCAGACAGATGGTAAGAGGCTGTGCTTACCAAGAGGATGGTTCAGCTTTGATGCGTTGCCAGCAGAGACCTTGAAGGGTTTTAAACAGCAAGGAGGGATGGGATCTACCTTGGGTGTAGGCAGATAACTATCACAGCTGTTTGAAGGGTAGATTAGTGCTGGGAGAGCCAGGAAGTGGGGAGGCCCACTCAGGTGACTGCCAAAATGGAGGAAGCAAGATCTATGGAAGACCTCCACCGAGGCACTCACAGGCAACAAAGAGGATGAAGTGGCAGGAGGAGGCAGAGTCCACAGAACATGTGACCAGGCTTAGGGAGAGGGAGGACTTTCTGACTCCTAGCTCCCTGGATCAGGCTATTGGTGGAGAGCACAAGGGAGGAGCAGGTGAGTGGGTGGGTAATGAGGATTTGAGTGGGTTTGGTTTGAGCACCTGGGAGGGGGTATATTCAGGTAGAGTGGTAGGGAGCTAGAAATTGGGTCTGGGGTTTAGTCAGGGGGTGGGGGGGTGTTGGCTGTGGAGGCAGATTTGTGAGTCACTTCTTAACCTTTGGGTCGATGACTTTTGGGCTGGCTCTTTGGAAACTCAGTTGAGTGTAATCCTCTTGGACTTCTTAGCTTAATGTTCTTGTACTTTCTAAACTTGGTGCCTCTCCTGAAAGACAGTGGAAGAAGTAATATCATAAGCACTTAATTTAAGATACCATTGATTGTAAGGCACACCATTATATTATGTAACAATAATGCTGCCAATTTAACTATGACACAAAAAAGCTTTCTTGTCACTTAGACTATTTTATGCTGCCTACTGAAAGAGTTTTTTAGACTTGTATCTTAGATTTCTTTATCATACATAAAGGACAAAGTAAGCAAGATAAGCTGGTTAAGTATTCCTAAACTTCACATTGAGTTTGATTCTTCTATTCAGTCTTGATTTTCGTATTCATTCTTGATGTCCTTAACTCCAAAGGTGCTTGAGATGCAGAATTTCTTAAAAGGATGTCCCACTATTGTTTCTGATATTTGCTTCTAAGCCACTGACACCTATAATGCACTGCTCAAGCAATGACAGTTATATCATGTCTACCACCTGGTTGACTGAGATAGCCCTTAAAGGCTACCTCTTAATAGTATTGCATTGGAGATTAAGTTTCAACATGAATTTCAGAGAGACACAAACATTCAAACCGTAGCAGAGGCTGGGCACAGTGGCTGATGCCTGTAATCTCAATACTTTGGGAGGCCAAGACAGGAAATTTGCTTGAGGCCAAAAGTTTGAGACAAGACCTAGGCAAAATAATGAGACCCCATCTCTACAAAAATTTAAAAAACTTAGGTGGGCATGGTGGCTGGTGTCTGCAGCCCCAGCTATTCAGGAGGCTGAGGTGGGCGAGTTGCTTAAGCCTGGAAGTTTGAGGCTACAGTGAGCTATGATCACACCAGAGTGAGACCCTGTCTCTTAAACAAAACAAAACTATAGCAGGCCTCAGGTCCTATAGTCTCAGAATTTAAGTCTTTTTATTTTGGTGAGACAGAGTCTAGATCTGTTGCCCAGTCTAGAGTGCAGTGGCATCATCATAGCTCACTGCAACCTCCAACTCCTGGGCTCAAGTGATCCTCCTGCTTCAGCCTTCTGAGTAGCTGGGACTACAGGTGTGCGCTCACTACACTCAGCTAATTTTTTTCTATTTTTTGTAGAGATAGAGTTTCACTGTGTTGCTCAGGCTGGTCTCAAACTCCTGGCCCCAAGTAATCCTCCGGCTTTGGCCTCCCAAAGTACTAGGATTACAGGCATGAGCCACCGCACCCAGCCCTGATTTAAAGTCTTAGTCATGGTTGCCCTGTTCTGTTTAAAACTTTATCACTGGGATGTATGCACATAGATTTCATCCACCTTTTATTAATAGCTATTTAGGAGTCAGGGCACATTGGGTAGAACTCATAAAGTCCAACAAATTTTAATTGCAGATTATGACAGGTTTCATTTGCACAAAATAAAATATACAGTGATAGTAAGATTCATAATGTTCATGCAGCCATGGGCTACCTCTGCTTTCTGATATAGGCGGTTGCCAGGTCAGTTAGAGTGACCCATGCATGACCCATGTGTATATGCTCTAGAGCAGAGGTCTCCAAACACTCTTGGTAGCAAACTCCTATTAGTAAAGAATGTTTGGGCATGTGCCTATAACATATACATTTATAAATAATATATTATAAGACATGTGCCAGAAATAAAATATAAACATAAATAGCAGTTTCATATTTTTTCCACATGCAAAGAATTATCTTATAGACATCTGATGTATTTCCCATCCAGTTTCCTTTGTGTTGCTTTGCATATACCTATGGTATATTTTTAGCAGCTGCCCAAAATTCATTTAACTATTCTTTAGCTCTTGGATATTTAGTTTCTTTCAGTTTTTGTATATTATAGGTAATTCTGTCACAAACCTCTTTGCGTGAATTCCTCACTATTTCCTTTGGGTATATTCTTAGAGGTAGATCGTTGGGTCAAAAATATGAATGTTTATTAGGCTCTTGATATATTAAAGATGTGAATTCTCTCCTTCCCATTTTTGCAAATATTTTTCCCGCTGGGGTTTGTCTTTTGGCATCTGTTTTCCTGGAAAAATGAGAAGACAGATTATGTGGAGAAATCCCTTTATACAGATGGCTGTCCTGGGCACTGAGGTGAAGCAGCCTGGGATGCAATTTTCCCGCCCTGTTGGGATGGGAACTCTGGTGTCCATGCTCTTGTGTTCCTGTTACCATGGTTGTTCATACCTCATTAGCTACAAGTGAAGCCTTCTGAACTTATCTTAATGTGGTTGTTAAGAAAATAATGTCCAAAGGGGGAAATGGCTAGGAAATGGGGAAGGGATTCTGTATTTCTTCCCAATATTTTTAGAACAGAGTCAGCATGAGGAACAGGAAATATCTAAGCAGCTATTTTGTAGAACCAGTTCCTTCTTTTTCCTCTATGTGTTGGGCTGAATTAAACTCTCACTTTATCCTACTAGTATTAATCCTGAGTTTCAGGAGAAGTACTGAGATTACTTTTTAAAAAATTAGTATTACTTTTTAAAAATGACATGCGACATTTTAAACCAGTTGTAAAGATTAAAGCTGTACTTTGTACAAGCATACTTCTAATTTTTTTTATGTTTCATGCTTTATTATAATTCCCTTTTCCAAGATTATCTTTCTTAACAGGCTGTTACTTTCTCTTGGGCAGTGTCTGTGTCCTATATATCTTCCAATCCCAGTACACACAGTTGAATAAATGTTTGCTACATAAATTAGTAAATAAATGTGAAGAGTGTGAATGGTGGATGGAAAGTCTGAAAGGAGGCACTGTGGCAGAGTAGTTAAGAGTGCAGGCTTTGGAGCCAAACAGCTGGACTTGCATCCTAGCTTTGCTGCTTTTCTTATACGTAAAATGAGGATAATATTAACCCTGACCTTACAGGTTTAGGTGAGTTAACTGTACCAAAGCACATAGTCTTGGCAGTATCTGCAGACACATAGTTGTTCAATAAATGCTATTCTTTTTTTTATATATTTTTTCATGCAACACTGTTTTGAAGACAAAATGCTATCTGTTATTAAGGGTAAAGCACAAAAGGTATAGAGAAAACACACTGTTTGTCAAGTAATTTCATTCCACGACAAGGGACAATTAATTTTAACTCACTTTTGCTTTTGTTAGAATGGAGAAACACCGTTCTTTCTGACTGTTCAAGGAGGCCATGAAGAATGCAGCAAAGTGTTACTGGCAGCAGGAAGTGATATCAACATTCCAAATAAAGTATGTGCTCCAGGCATTCTCACTCATGCAGTGGGAGGTTAAGTGTTCTTTGGGGACTCTGGTTCTGCATCAATCTACTCACTGGGATTTTGTTGAATTAATATTTATAATATGCTTTGGTTTTGGTAAGAATTAATGATTTACTTCTGATATTCCCTAATTAACATCTCCTCTAAAGCAATACCATTCTTTCTATTCACTTAAGGAAGGAATAATTGAAGATGGGACAAAAGGAGCAAGTACTTGTCACTTCTTAAACACGGATACTCTTATTCTACTTTGTTTTCTGCATAGCAACTAGTACATGCCTGGCTTATACAGAGTAGATGCTGGGGAAAAAAAAAGTTTATCATGTGAGAGCTCAAGTGGTCAGCCTGGAGCATGAAGAAGGCAGGATGGTGCTTTCCTCTAAAGACAGAACATTTTTGTATGTAGTCGCTTTTGTATGTATGTACTGAGAAGCTTTGAAACTTTTGAGACTGTATTATTATCTTCGTTTTTTTAGATCAGAGAACTAGAATTTGGAAAAGTTAAGGAACTGTTCAGGATCATACAACTAGTCAATGGCAGTACAAAGATTCAAACTTATGTTTGACTCCACCACAATGGCCTTGTTTTCAGATAGTTTACTTCCTTTTTCTATTTTTCTATTTCATTATAATGAAAATAACTTATGACAAAAAAATTTGAAAAGTTCCAAAGGGTAAATGATGAAAAAGTGTCTTATTCCAACCTCACCTCTAAATGTCATTCTCCAGAACTAACATCATTAATAGTTTATTTAGTTCTCCAGGAATTTTCCATGCATTCACATGGAAAATGTGATTAGACATACATACACATATATACACCAACACCACATAAATGGTAGCACATCATATAGTATATGCTGCTCTGCATCTTGGTTTATTTATTTCTTTTGATTGCCGATATATCTTAGAGATCTATATCAGCACATCGTATGAACAATTCCTTTTCAAAAGTTACAAAGTGAAATGCTAGAATTAAGAATAAAGTCCCAAACTGGTAATGTTTTATACCCTGTATTCTGCTGGTGGGAGTATATATTTGTATAACCCCTTTGAAAAGAGTTTGTCACTTTCTTTTCACCCGTGGGAAGTTATGTTAAGGGAATACTCTAAAAGGAGAGAAAAGCTAGCTACATGCATTAAAATAGATGATAAAGTTAGCTCCAATAGCCAAGAATTAGATACAGCATATATGTGGAATGAATGGTAGGAGAAAGCAGAATAAAAGTTTGGTGCATCTATTTCTTGGAAATTATATAACCATTAAAAATTTTAATGATAGATACTAAAATTATATTGCAATATAGATGATTTTCATCATAGAACATGAATTGAAAACAATATAGAATAATAAAATATAAATAAATGTTAATATAATAATAATAATATTCGATTTTATAGAGAGACACAAGGATAGTAAGGGAAAGTGGAAATGAAGATGGTGAGTTGATTCCCACTGAAGTTGCAAGGTTATTGATGTAATAAGCAAACAAAGTTAAGAATTCATGGGCGCCATGAAATATTCAGAATGTGGAGAGCTGTGCTACTGTTCAGTCATTGCACAGGTTCTGCCCTGTCCCCAGTCTGTAGCCCCCTTCAGTCCCTGGGAAGGCCTCCCAGGTTAGCAAGACTCTCTCAGGCACACTCCATGGTTCTGTCCCCTCCCTCACTTCTGTATTTGATTACTTTGCCCTCACAGGGATTTTGTTTTGTAGTGATTTTCACAACAGAACGTTCTCCCACCGGACTAAGGCTGCAGGCTGTCTATTTTCCATATCCTCACAGCCAATGCCTCAGCTACCTTGTGAACAGGCTCTAGGCAGCCTGGAAATTGTCCTGAGTCCATTTTTCAGCTTTTATTTCTTCTAGAGTATTTCCCAAGTTCATTATCACACTGCTCAGATCAACCACCTCAGCCCCCACTGCTGTCTACACTATCTCTGTCAGCCCCGTGAAGCCCTGGTGAGGCAAGCAGTGTGAAGCAAGGAAACAGCAGTGTGGACACACGTTCCCATGGGGTGGGTCAGACCCAGTTTTGCTTTCACAGCTGTGGGTGATTGCTGTGTTTGAGCTTGGAAATGCTTCACCTGCTGACACTGTCAGCTTGGTCACCAGATTGCTTTTGTGCTCCCCGCCCCCCCGCATCAGCAAGGGGAGCCAGTGAAGGGTTGAGTCACTTCTGAGGAGGAAACTAGAGTGAGATTATGAATTTAGTGGACAGCAGGCTTCCTCCTTTTGTGCTGGCTGGAGGGGCTGCCCAGAGTTTGGGCGGCAGGCTCTTTTCAGGGCCTTATGAACTGTCCTGGGTCTGATGATGACTTTTGTGGGTCCTAAGAACTCGTATTTCTGCAGGCCCAACCTCATGTCTTATCAAACATATTTAAGTGCTCACACATTCCACTTGAAATAAATTTTTGCTTGCTGTTAATTACTCTAAAAGGCTGTTTTTGCTTTTACAATTATTTGGCTACGACAAACTCACCTAATTTATGATGGACTCTGATTTCTTAGAACTCTGTGTACCTAATTGGGAATTTAAGGGAGGTGAAAAAATGTAACCTACAAATTGTTTACAAATATAATGAATATTTTATGAATGTTACATTTAACAATCAATGAAGTATGAATGTCAATTAAATATTTATTTACTTCATTTTCATGGTTTTCTTTTGGTATCTTCGAGCCAGTAATTTTTTTTTTTTTAGATTTCAAAGGTTTCTTTGGCTTTTAAGAAGTCTGTAGTCCCTACACACTGCGTGTAGTGCCTCAGGGGTAAATGCTGCATAGCTCCATAGCTCCCATAGCTCCTCCTGCTATAAGATTCCTGCTTTGAGTTCGTCACAAATTTCCTTCTGCTTTAGGTGGCCTCAGATCTTCCCAGTGGGGGCACGTTTTACCATTCTCATCTCAGTTTAAATGTCACCTTATCCAAGAAGGCTGTTTTTGTTTGTTTGTTTGTTTTTGTTTTTAGAGACAGGGTCTCACTCTGTTGCCCAGGCAATCATAGCTCAGTGCAACCTCAAACTCCTGGGCTCAAGCAATCTTCCCACCTCAGCCTCCTGAGGAGGTGAGACTACAAGCACAGGCCATCACACCTGGCTTTTTTTTTTTTTTAGTTTTCTGTAGAGACAGGGGTCTCACTATGTTGCCCAGTCTGGTCTTGAGCTGCTGGCTTCAGCTTCAAGCAATCGTCCTGCCTCAGCCTCCAAAAGTGCTGGGATTATAGGCATGAGCCACTATGTCCAGCCCAAGAAGGCTTTCTTGATCACCCACGATAGCCATCCAATCATGCTACTTTATTTTTTGTTGTAGCACGTACAACTAACTGATGTTATTCTTCTAATAACATCTAGAACCTAATAAACAGATTTATTTTAAATCTAGTGATTTACTGATCTACCAGTCTACCAATCTATGGATCAATTGATCGTCCAACCCCCACTGGAATGTAATATCAGAGATCTTGTCAGTTTTGTTTACCAACATGTCCCTCCACAGCCTAACATAGTGCCTGGCACAACATAGGTACTCAATAATGTTTTGTGGAATTAATAAAATAATAGTTACAATTACTGTACACATTTACTGTTTGTTATACTCCTAGCATTACTATGGTTTGAGAAAAAGAGGTAGGATAAGGCAGTGGGCAGAATAATGCTCCCTACCCAGAGAGATGTTCCCATCCTAATTCCTGGAACCTGTGAATATGTTATGTTATTTGGCAAAGGAGAATTCAAGTTGCAGATAGAATGAAGGTTGCTAATCAGCTGGTCCTTACAGTGAGATTCTCCTGGGTTATTAGGTGGGCCCTATGTCATCACAAGGGACCTTTATCGTGGAAGAGGGAGGTGGAAGAGGAGGTCAGCCATGCAGTGTGAAGAGGACTTAGCTAACTGTTGCTGGCTTTAAAGACGGAGGAAGGGAGATGTGAGCCGAAGGACATAGAAGGTGTCTAAAAACGGGAAGAGGCAAGGAAGTGGATTCCCCCAAGGGCCTCCAGGAAGGAACACAAGCCCAAGAACACTTTTATTTTTTTTAGCCTAGTCAGATCCATTTCAGACTTCCGACCTCCAGAAATGTAAGATAATCTATTTGTATTAAGCCACTAAGTTTGTGGCAATTTGTTATGGCAGCAATAGAAAACCAATATAGACGCTTATGCCATTTTTACAGATGAGGACAAAGAGGCCCATACTTGGTAGGGCACGTATCCGAGGTCATATAGGCACTTAGCATCAGCTCAAGCTAGATTTCAGCTGGTCAGAGATATGCATACCATTCCTGTTAGCTTCTGTTCCAGTTATCTGTTGCTTCATAACAAACCTGCCCAAAGTTCAGTGGGTACCATTGTTTAAAACAATGTATTATTATCTTTCATGGCTCTGTGGGTTGACTGGGCTCAGCTAATAGGTTCTTACTTTGGATCTGTTACATGATTACAGTCAGATGTCAGCCAGGATTTTGGTCATTCGAAGGCTTAACTGAGCTAAATATCTAAGATGGCTCACTCACATGCCTGGCACTTGATGCCAGCTGTCAGCTGGGGCTGGCTGGGCTCAGCACCAATGCGTGGTGTCTCAGGGTTCCTCAGCCTTCCTACAGCCTGGCAGCTGGGTTCCAAGACAAAGTATTGTAAGAGCAAGCATCATAAGAGGCAGAGAGCAGCAGCTCTCAGGCCAGTTAAAAGCCACTCCTAGAGCTGGCACACTGCCACTTCTGCTGTATTCTATTGGCTGAAACAGTTACAAGGTCCACCCAGATTCAAAGGAGTGGAGAGAAAAGCCCTACCTCTTGATGGGGGAGTGGCAAGGTCATATTGCAGAAGGGTGTGTGGGGCAGGAGACGCTGATGCAGCCATTTGGGGAAGACAATCTCCCACAGCGTTCTTTGAAAGACCTGAAAGTACTTTGTAGCAATCTTACAATTACTCAAGCAACCACTGATTCATTGACCCTGTGTTATTGCAAGGCACTGTGCTGGGCCTTTTGAAGGATGGCAGGCTATGCCGTCAAGCCATCTAGTTTGGTGCCATCTAGCTTGGGCACCAAGTGCAGACACTTGTGCTCAGGGAATGAGAGTTGCTGTAGGAGCTGAGCAAGAGGGTGATGGGGAAACACTACACATGGGCAGAAATCATTTTTCACTTTGAGACCCTACCTAGCAGAGGGGCCCTGGTAGTAGACAGAGGGGGCAGGAAACTGCTGAGGCATTTCCTGGGGCCAATGTCAAGTCCCCTATTTTGGCCCAAAGAGGGGGTTTGCTGGAGTATATGGAGAGAAGACTTGGTTCCAGTCCACTTCATACTTCCAGAAAGGAAACAGGGATTTAAGGCGTATTGCCTGAGGCATAGTGTCTTAGCTGCCATAAAAACAATACTGTAACACTGAGTGGCTTAAACAACAAACATTTATTTCTCACAGTTCTGGAGGTTGGAAGTCTGAGATCAGGGTGCTAACAGGTCAGGTTCTGGTGAGGGCTCTCTCTCTTCCTGCTTAGGTAGTAGCTCTGGCCTGTTTTTATAAGGGCATGAATCCCACTCATGAGGACTCCACCCTCATGACCTAATTATCTCCCGAAGGCTTCACTTCCTGATATCACATTGGGATTAGAGTTTTAACATACGAATTTTTTTGCGGGGATGGGGTGGGAGGACACAAATATTCAGTCCATTGCACATATGGTTCCTAGGACTATGACGCTTTTATGGGGGATACTTAGAAGTAATGGTCCCCCAAAATAATTGGAAACATGTTGGGTTTTCTTTTTTAAATACAGTCATGTATCATTTAATGACAAGGATACGTTCTGAAAAATGTGTTAGGCAATTTAGTCGTTATACTTACACAAACCTACATGGCACAGCCTACTATACACCTAGGCTATATGATAGCCTATTGCTCCTAGGCTACAAACCTATACAGCATGTTACTGCACTGAATAGTGTAAGGGAATAGTAACACAATGGTAAGTACTTGTGCTGTAGGACTTTTTCAGCTCCATTATAATCTTATGGGACCACTTCAGCAGTCCCCAACTTTTTTGGCACCAGGGACTGATGTCATGGAAGACAATTTTTCCATGGACTGGGGGAGATGGCAAGTGATGGGGAGTGGCTATAAATACAGATGAAGTTTCGCTCACTTGCCCACTGCTCACCTCTTGCTGTGCTGCCCAATTTCTAATAGGCCACAGACCGGTACCAGTCTGCAGCATGGGGGCTGGGGGCTGAAGATGTGGTCTATTGTTGACCAAAATCCGTTGTTATGTGGCATATGACTATAGTTGTACTATTTCATTATATTAATTGGTTACCATGTGATAAACACCAGAGAGCAGGTTGGATTCTAATGGGACTCGCTCTCCATGTGTCTCTTACAGCTCAATATCAGTGGTTTGCAGAAAGCAACCCGGAATGGCCACGCATCCCTTGTCAACTTTCTTCTCAGTGAGAACGTGGATCTGCACCAGAGGGTGGAAGTGAGTCTATTCTAACATTAAGCGCTTTTGTCCTAGCACCACGAGGTTGGCTATACCAGGGAGATACCTGCTGAAGATCCATGTAGGGGATGGGATGTTTCACAAGGGAGGAATTCTTTCTGGGAAGGCTGACTGACTTCTTTTGGAGGTTAATTCTTAAGAAATAAAATCCAAGAGATGAATTTTAGAAAGTCATTGAAGTTCTTGAATAAAATGTAATCCTTGTGTTTTAAATGTTTGTATTTGCTACAATAAATCTTTCTTGTATGTCTAGAGATTCCATTACTCTTGTGTTAATTTTATCAGTCTGGGAAAATGATGAAGCTGCTGTAAATATGAAGAAGAGTGATCATTTTCCCCCTTCACTGAACAATCCTGTTTTTCTTTTGAAAGTCAATCCTTTATACTAATGTAGGTTTTCGAAAGTTTGCATTGGCTTTGGTAGGATTAAGAAAGGCCCTCTGTGCTGGAATTAGATGAGAAACATTCCTCTGTTTTTCACTCTATTTTCATTTCTCCTGTGAGAATATTATTTCCTCTGATCTTGCTGAGCCATTACTATTTATTATATTAACTCAAGAGAAGGGATGTGATTTGAACCATGTCTGATCGTTTTTGGAGCATGGCGTCAGGGGAATTGGCTCTGAACTTACCTGGTTCAGTCCAAGGACACTTCCTTCTTCTCAGGAGGAACTGGGCCCCAGCAAGGTGGGTGGCCCAGAAAAGACACTGGCTGCCCACTTCTTTGAGATGAGGGATGTTTTTTCTTTTTTCATGCTCAGTGCTTCAAAAGAGGTTATTCCTGAGCAGAAGAGACCTTTGCACAAAGCCTTCCCCTCACACCACCACCCCCACAGCCCTCAGGTTCACCTCAGATAGTCCCTGGTGTCCTACCTGTCCCCCCCTTCTGCTCCCTCTGCTCCCTCTGCCAACTCACTACATCTCTCTTCCATCCATCTAGCCCTGTTTCCTGAGAAGGAACCTGGGTTCCAGTCCTGTCCCTGCCGCTTCCTTGCTCCACGGCCTTGTGGAACTTACTGATCCTCTGCATGCCTCACGTATGAAGTGGGGAATATAAGATCAAACTCCTAGGGTTGTTGTGAATGATGTGGTTCCTGAAAAGCTGTTAGCCCAGTGTTTAAGACAGAGTATAAACTGTTGGGGAGGTGAGTGTGGAGTAAGCACCATGATGAGGTGTTGAATATGCTTAACTGATGTGTATCATTGGTATCATCTGTTTCACTTGAGTGACGCTGCACTCGGTCTAATTGCCTGTTGCACACACACCTGTGTTCCTCTCCACTCATTCTGCTCTCAGCTCAGCTCCCATCTTGCCCACAGTCTCACTGGATCTTCAGCCCTGCTCCCTCACACCTGTAATGGCTCCCCATCACTCCCCCTCTTCTCTGCACTGGCAGCCTCTCACCCCTCTCTCCTGCCTTGAGGGCTCCTGCTCGACCTTCCCCACCTCAGCTGCCTTCTCTACTCCTGGAAGCCCACAGCCCTAGGGGGACCCACCCACAGTGGGTTGTGGCAGAGAAGACAGGCAGTTTAGCCAAGAAAGAGGACAGAGCAGGCTGCAAAGGCTTGGTGAACACATGGTGGCTGGACTCTGTGCAGGTGGGAGGGCTAGCACGAGATGGTGTCCTCAGTAATGGGGACATCAGTCCCATAAGACACTCTTCAGATTGAGGGCTCCAGAGCAGATCAATTCAGGAAATGCTGAATGTACAACTGTTTTCCCCCTGTGGCTACTCCCAGTGTCCTTTAGCTCTTTGGAGGCTCTGAGAAGTCCTGCAGTTCAGCCTATTTAATATTTGCTTATCCTTCATATTTGAGCTCAAATGTCAGTTCTTCAGGAAAGTCTTTTCTGACCTCCCAAAGATCAGCTCTCCCCCCACCCCCATGCACCCACAGCACTTTCTAGTTTTCCTCCAAAGCACTTACCACAATTTGTAATTGCATACTGTATCTGTGTGACTTTGGAAAAACTATTATTTGCTTACCTCACTAGATTGGAAGGTTCCCGAGAATGAGCTTTGTTCACCACTAAATCCCTGGCATTCTGAAAAGGGCTTGGCCCACAGCAGGTGCTCAGAATAGCACCAGAATGAATGAAGAGGGAGAGCTGGTTGCTGGTGAGTAGGTTGGCTTCTCAGCTTGGGGTGACAATGATTGCTGAACACTTAACAATGGGCCGCCACTGGCATGGGCACTTCCAGTACTTGAGAGATCATTGGTAAATATCTGCTGAAATAAGTTGCTTTTTGATTTGAATGATGAGCCGGAATCTTTTGGATTTGAAATTTTTATTTCTCTCTGCAGCCTAAGGAGTCCCCGCTTCATGTAGCTGTTACCAACAACCATATCACAGTTGTAAACAGCTTATTAAGGGCACAGCATGATATTGACATCTTAAATCAGGTAAGCCAGGCAAATCAGAAGCTGGAGAGTCTACGTTTCAACTCAGTGTGTTTTTATGGGGAGTTTTGATCAAGTTCAAGCTGCCCTAAAAATTCGGGGTGGGGGGAACACGGTCATTCTTTTTATCCTTTCCTTCTGTAACTCCCACCCACCCCCATGCCCACACACACATTTGTTTTATCTCAGAAGGCAGCTGGAGTTCAGCCAGTGCACAGTTAAATCCTTCACATCTAACAGGCCCAGCACTTTGATAAACAGGAGTTCAGAGGTAAACTGCCAGAGGCTCCTTAATCAAAAGCCACTCCCCCAATGTGAAATGTTGTAATTGGCAGGGAGCCCTTCCCCACAAGAAGGAAGCTTTGTTTCTGTATTAGAGACAGTAAGTGTGTCTTCCCTTAGCCTAAAGGCAAAAGAGACCTCTTGGGGAAAAAAAAATCACTGCTGCAAGTTCAATCAACTGGAGCAGAATCAAATGCCTCATAAAAGCAATCCATCACTGGCTGGAGTGGGAATGCAGAGGCAGAATAACAGAGAGGACAGGTATGGGCACTGCGTGAGCCCAGCCTGTTCTCTGGGGCTGAGCCGCCCTCTTCCAGGGGGCCTCTGAAGGAAGAGGAGCCCTTTCAGGGTCCTGCTTGAGGCCAGATGAGACCTTCCGGCTGCCTCTTCCCAAAAAAGCCTCAGTGGTGCCCCTCCAGGTTAGGGAGACTCCACGGTGCAGTGGGCATGCCTGTCCTAACCCACCGTGTGACCCTCGGTTTCCTCATCCGTAAAACCAAAGCATTGACTCAGATCTCTGCAGTTTCCCCCAACTCCAAACTATGAGTTAATTTTTCCTCTGAGCTGAATAAAGACTCATTTATATGCACTGCTGTTCCTTCCTCCCCCTGGGAACCTATCCTCCCCACCACCCGCTTTTACTATCTCAAAAGTTTTTTTGAAAAGGAAAACCTCTTGTTATTAAATATACTTATGTATTCAACTATGTTAATGCCTCAGATCTTTCCTAATGGGCTAAATCTTTGCTAAACACACAAATCCTTGTGCTCACATGTGAGTTTGGTTTCAACAGAGTTGGCTAGATGTGCTCTAGGGCGGGCACATTCGTTAGGCTTGCCATCCATTTACAGAACTAGACTTTATCGTTTCTTTTATTTTTTTTACTAAGCCAGGAATACACATATAAAATTTAAAAATTATGTTTTAAACATAAAATATTTATATAAAATAAGAAAATATAAATAAACTAAAAACCTTAAATGTGTCTGTAGTCCTCACCAAAGAAACATAACTCTTATTAATGCTTTAGTGCATTTCCTGCCTTTTAGACTTGTAGCAGGGTTGCCAAATGGGTTTTGTTGGCATTTGATACATTACAGTTGTGTCTCTGTTCCACATTGGTATCGACTTTTTTTTTTAAGCCAGTCAAATTTAGCAGTGCTGTAGAGTTTTGATAGGTTAGTGTAAGTGTGATGTCTTGGGTGATGTGCCCCCAAGGCACATTGCCATCTAAATAAGGGTCCTTAATAGATGATTTTTTGGCAATAATCATGCTGACGCCCTAAGCAGGTTGGCCCTGTGCTCTGGTAGGAAGAGTCCTGGGCTACACACCATTGCCCACCTATGGGACCCTGGGAAAGTTGCTTTCCCTTTTTGGTTAGGGGTTGGGCTAGATCATATCTAAGGTTCCTTTCTGCCCTAAAATTTTAGAAATGTCTTCACATCAGCATTCGTTTTAGTGGGAGATTAACATTTTCTTGTGATTTCACATATTTCTTTTGAAACATTCTCATTCTCTTGATAGGAAAATGATTACTCCAGGAAGAAATGAGAAATATTGGACTCCTTTATACATTACAATGTAGAAAATATAGAAAACAGGAAAGCGGGCCAAGTGCAGTGGCTCACACCTATAATCCGAGCACTCTGGGAGGCCGAGGTGGGAGGATCACTTGAGCTCAGGAGTTCAAGACCAGCCTGAGCAAGAGTGAGACCCTGTCTCTACTAAAGATAGAAAAATTACCCAGGGATCCTGGCGAGTGCCTGTAGTCCCAGCTACTCGGGAGGCTGAGGGAGGAGGATCACTTGAGCCCAGGAATTTGAGGTCGCAGTGAGCTACGATGATGCCACTGCACTCTGCCTAGGGCGACAGAGTGAGATTCTATCTCAAGAATAAAAAAAAGAAAGATAGAAAAGAAAACAGGAAAGCATCAAGAAGGCAATAAAAATAAACTCTAACTCTTCCATCTAGACATTACCATTAACATTATTGATGTACTGTATTTCCTTCTTTATATGTCTTTTTAAATTAAATCAAGCTCAGCTAGATATAATGTTGTTGTTTCCTAAAGTTTTAATGGTTATATCATGAGCATTTTTTCATTTTAAAAATAATCTTTCAAATAATTTTATTATAGTAAAATACATATAACAAAATCTACCATTTTAACTATTTTAAGTATACAGTTTAGTGTTATTAATTATATTCACACTGTTATATTCACATTACCACCATCTATCTCCAGACCTTTTTTCATCTTCCCAAACTGAAACTCCATACCCATTAACAGTAACTGCCCATTCTCCCCTCCCCCAGCCCATGGTGACTACCATCATTCTACTTTCTTTCTTTCTTTCTTTCTTTTTTTTTTTTGAGACAGTCTTGCTCCGTCACCTGGGCTAGGGTGCAGTGGTGTCATCTTAGCTCACTGCAACCTCAAACTCCTGGTCTCAAGTGATCCTCCTGCCTCAGCCTCCCAAAGTGCTGGGATTATGGGCATGAATTTGACTACTCTAGATATCTTGTATTGATATCATTTTTTAAAAATTATTTTTAATGGTTTCCTACTATTCTAATATATAAATATACCAAAATGTATCGAATAAATCTTTCTGTTAAGCATGAAACTTCCTTTCAGTTATAAATAATACTGAAATGTATGTCCCCATATCTGTTTAAATATATACGATCTTATCCCTTTTCCTTAAGCCTGTATGGGGCACCTCTACTTTCCCTTTGTCTTTTTCCTGTTCAAGCTTTTTTCCCTCCTTGTTGTGCTTCAGTTACATTTTTTAAATTTCTCATGGCAGAGACAGCAAACCCCTCTGCATATAGCTGCTGATCTTGGAAATGTGGAGCTGGTGGAAGCCCTGCTGAAGGCAGGCTGTGACTTGAAGGTTGTTGATAAGGTAATCGCATGGACTTCACTTTGTTCAGCTGAGGTGGTTGCTAAGCCCTCCCTGGTGGTCCTTAGCCCTGAGTGGCAGCATTAGCATACTCTGTGCGAAATGGCACAGGCTGGAGAAACCTTGCATCTTCAGTCAGTAAAGCATTCCAGTTTTGATTGAGCTATGTCAGTAAGAATTTTTACTCTAACAAAATGTGTTTTTAAAATTCAAATGATTTATTAAAATTTTGAAAAGATTATAGATTCATATGGTCCAAAAATAAAAACATAACTAGTAAGGGTTTTATAGTAAAAATTTCCCAGCCACTCCTGTTCTTACTTGCCTAACATTGGCCATATGTATCCATTATTATAAATTTCTTCTATTCCTTCCAGAGTTTCTTATGCATATATAAGCAAACATAAACACATTATATTCTTATTCCATTCCTCTGCTCTTTTTAGACAGTGCTGGCATACAGTATACTGTTCTGCATTTAGTTTTTTTCCCCTTAACATTATAAAGTGTAGCTCTTTCTATATTAGTAAATGGAGAGGCTCTTCATTCTTTTTTTTGCAGCTGCATGGTAGAGGATGGTATGGACATACCATAATTTGTTCAACGAGTCCTAAACTGTTGGGCATTTAAGTTGTTCCTGAGCTTTTGCTATTATAAACAGAGCTGCAATGAGTAAACTTACATGTGTCTAAACTTGTTTTTTTTTAATTAAAGAAATTGTAATTGTGGTAAAATATACATAAAATTTACCATCTTAACCATTTTTAAGTATATGGTTCACTAGTGTTAAGTATATGCACATTGTTATGCAATCAATCTCCAAAACTTTTTCATAAAGTGAAACTTTATACTCATTAAATAACTCCCCATTTCTCCCTTCCCCTAGTCCCTGGCAACTACCATTCTGCTTTCTTCTGTGTCTGCGAATTTGACTACTGTAAGTACCTCATATAAGTGGAACCATACAGTATTTGCTTTTTTGTGAGTGGCTTATTTTACTTAGCATAATGTCTTCAAGATTCATCCATACCGTAGCATGTGTCAGAATTTTATTCCTTTTTAAGGCTGAATAACATTGCATTGTATGTATGTACTGCATTTTGTTTATTTTATTCATCCATCCATCGACATTTGGGTTGCTTCCACTTTTTGGTTATTGTAAACTTGTTTTTATTTTATTTTTATATTTACTTATTTATTTTTTTGAGACAGAGTCTCACTCTGTTGCCCTGGCAAGTACCATGACATTAGCCTAGCTCACAGCAACCTCAAACTCCTGGGCTCAAGCAATCCTTCTGCCTCTACCTTCCAAGTAGCTGGGACTACAAGTGCGCACCACCATGCCCAGCTAATTTTTTCTAATTTTAGTAGAGACAGCATCTCACTCTTGCTCAGGCTGGTCTCCAACTCCTGAGCTCAAGTGATCCTCTTGCCTCGGCCTCTCATAGTGCTAGGATTACAGGTGTGAGCCACCACCCCTGGCCTGAGAACTTGTTTTCAAAGAAAGACAATTTTGTGTCTTCCAAGTGGTACAGTAACGCAGGCTGAGCCATTGGAGGGTTGTTAGAGAGCCATGCTAGGTTACAGCCTTCCTGAAAGGTGTAGGAGGAGGCTCTCGGGGGACAGCCCTGTCTGGTGCTCACACATGCCATCTTCAATCCTCGCATCTCCTCTGTGAGGTGGACAGAATTACTCATTTTGAAGAGAAGATTGGAGAGATTTTGATGACATTGGGTCACACACATAGTAAGATGCAGAGCCAGCCTTGAACTCAAGTAGTGATTTCTCTGTCATCCAGCGCTCTCCTACAACTGTTAGCAAAGAGGACTGCCTCCAAAACATGTAGTTTCCCCTTCCTTGTCTTTACCCACACAGCTCCCTAGCCAGCACCTCCCGAATCACAATGCAAGCCCAAGCCCACCCTACTCTAGTTCAGAATCACACATTCTACATGTGTAGGATCTGAAGTCGTGATAGGTTATTTTATTTTTCTCTGTGTGTCAGTTTCTAAAATTAACTCTTTTTTTTTTCTGATCCTAAGAGTAATACAAACCCACTGTGGACAATTTGGAAAACACAGAAAAGCATAAGGAAGGAAAACACAACCACCCACAATTCCATCACGGGTGGAATTCCACCACTTTCACCAGTTGTGCCTGGTTAACTTGGTTAACATTTAGCATTAGTATTTTCCCTATGCTTTCTTTTTGTAATTTATTCTACTTTTTCATTAATACTTAACACCTCCAAGGCAATTTTGTGGGTAGAGAATCTATGGCGTTGGGTAGGCTTTTATGTTGGGGACCCTGGTACTTGGGGACTGCATGTTCCAGTAAACATAGTCAGTGCTACCGCTTGACTTTGTTTTCAAAACAAAAGCTCACAGTTTACTAGGCCTCACAGTTTTATTTTCCCAGATTTCCCTCTTCCTCCTCCTCCTCTTTTCGTGGTCTGGCACATAGTTGGCACCCAATACGTAGTTAATTAAAACTATCTTTTCTTCCTGCTTCTACAAGTTTTACCAAATGTAAGTGTTTCTAGGACCTCATTAGGGTCTGGATAGGAAGAAAGGAGCTAAGGTTTCATGTAAATTTGGCTTGCTCAGAAGCCTGTCCTCTCAGCCTGAGGCATCACAGAGCTCGCAGAGGACCTTCGGTCCCGCCACCCCAGGCTCTCCACCCCTCCACAGGCAGAAGTGTTTGGACTTCCACCCAAGCACAGGGAGATCTAGCAGTCTCCCTAGGAAGAGTTTCTCATGAGCTTGAAAACTCTGGCTCTCAGAATACTGCCTTCCCAAAATAGGCTAATTATGGTGATTCAAATGGCTTTACACGCCAGAATTTAGACAGCATACAATTAGAGGCTTGCTAAATGCCTGCAAAATGCAGTTCTTCCTAATTTCATTACTGTCTCTTTTGATTAGAGGCTGATTACTTTCAGCCCTAATTTTCTAGCTCACCTGGGTCTTAGCGCCTAGACTAACAACAAAATCATTTGTGTTGGTGGGAATTGCGCTTGTTGTAAATACCTAGCAATGTAAGAGAATTCTTGGGATACGTTTCTGGATCCATAAGGGTAGAAACACAGGTTCCTAAGATTGGAACTTCTTCTGGGGTTATTTCTGACCATTAATTTTAATTATCTTCAGGGTCTCTGAACAAATTCTACATGGGTCATTTGAAAAGCAAATGAGAACCACCGTCTTTTGCTCAGGGAAAAATGTTTAGATGTAGAAATTGTGCAGTGCATGAATCCTAGGGGACTCTGCTTGCAAAGCTGTGTGCCTGGCTTTGTGCTCTATCCATCTTGAGAAAAGTACACCTTCTTGTAATCTATATAAGATATATAAGATATGGGCTCCAGGCAGCTCATTCCCAAAATTATGTCCAGAACAGCCTTTGTTGCTCATCCCATTTGGTTAGGATTTGAGCCCCTCACTCTTAGTTAGAGGCAATATGGTATAATATTAATAGAAAAAAAATTCTCATAGATGTCCAGTGATCTGAATTCTGTGCCATGAATTACTAGTGTTGTCATTATTGATATTATTTTTAATAAGATCCAGCCCTCTTCTGTCTTATTACTCTACCTTCCTCAAAACGTGTCTTCCACTTCCTGGTCTGAAGTGGCTGTACAAGCTCCTGCCATCATATCAGCATTCCACTTAGGAGGAGGAGAGATGAATGGAGAATGCCATCCACCCCTCTCTTTAAAGATAGTTCCTGGAAGTTGCATGTAACCCTTCCATTTACATGCCATTGGCCAGAACTTAGGTCACATACCTAACTGCAAGGGAGGCTAGGAAACGTTCAGATGGCACATGTTCTAAGGCCTTACATGCATTATCATTTACCCTCACCGCTATGCCATGGGGCAGTTATTAAGACCCAAAGAAGCTAGGACTGGCCCAAGTTTACCCAAAAAAAGAGGTGGGAGAGGCGGGGAGGGGTAGGATCAGGATTTGAAGCCAGTCCCCCTTGTTCTAAAGCTAGAGCTCCTACCTACTAGGTCATACCACCTGATACTTTCTTTAACTTTTAGCAAGGGAAGACTGCCCTGGCAGTGGCCTCCAGGAGCAACCATAGCCTTGTGGTGGACATGCTCATTAAAGCAGACGGATACTATGCCTGGAGAGAGGTAAGGAAGCATGATCCCAGCACAGCAAGGGGCTCTTCTGGAAACCTCCATCTTCTTATGGGGCAATGTGGGGCCTGTGTAATTCTTTTTTCCTGCTGTGATGGGCTGAGCCCTGGTAAGTACAATTATAACTGTCCCTTCTGTCCTACCCTGCCCCCATTAATGAATGAGCAGCTGCCTCTTCCTTTGCCGGCATCAGACGTCAGAGCTGAGTGAAAGTGTGTAGAGTTCCGCCGGGCTGAGCAGCCTCATCTGTAGGCTCTGACAGGCCTGGCGTGCAGGCCCCTGATGGGTGACGCCCTGGCTGTGCCCTCTGTCTGCAGTCTGGCTATGGGCTATTCCCAGAAGCTCTAACGAGTGGCAAAAATATTTCCTTTTTACGTCTCTGTGGTTTTCAACACTGGCTCTTTGACACTGAAGCATTCTGTGACAGTCATGAAAACCTTATTCATCTGAGAACACAAAAAATCTTGTCTCTAAGTCATTATTTTTGCTGTTCTTTCATTTTCATTTCCTCTACTATCTGTCACTCATGCAGCTTCTCAATAGACTGCCCTCCCCTCCAAGAGTCAAGTCTGTGCCCTCAGGCAAGAATGTCCAGACACCACCCTCAACTTACAGTGATGTGTTGTTTCCGTAGCAGGCTGCATGGCTACCTGTGGTCCCATGTGTGAGCCCCAGAATTTGGGTCCTCATCATTAAGGTGTCTACCCCTAGGAGCTGCAAACCTGGACTGCTGTCCACTTGGCCAATCCCGGGAAAGTTCCCTTAAATCTTTAAAGCAAAAAGCATTTATTTGTCTCCTTCTCTCTCACAATCCTGTTTAATTGGCTCAGTAGTCTTGATAGATATGGATACTTTTAAAGGTCACACCATCCTCCTTGCAACTTTTCTTGCCTATAAAACAAACAAAAACCTATTTTGCCTGTAAAACAAAACACATTTTTTAAAAGAAGATTCAAATTCTGTTTCATTTCCTCTCTTCCTCTTATATCTATTGTTCCTCCTTCTCCTCCCTTTTCCTTTCTCTTTTCCTATCCTCATGCTCATATTCTTAAATCATCACTGTAGTTTACTAAAGACAACTTTACCAAGTTCCACTTTTTCTATTTATGTTTAAATTCTTATTTTCACATTTTCTTTGGAAATAGATATATTCATTGGTTCTGTTTTTAATGCCTGGTAGCGTTTTTTAGATTGCTTTTTTTTTTCTTTTTTCTTTATTCTTACTAGGGAGAGATGATGCTGAATTTTTTAGATTCTTTGGCTAGATGAGAATAAATTACTTTTCTGCCAAATGAATAAGCCCTCTTTCCTAACAAATCTTTAAGATGTGAGAGTTAGATAAACATTGAAAGCCATATATGAGGCATAAATATAGCTGAGGGAGAACCCCAGAACTGGTAAGTGTTGTTCACCCTGGTGACGACTGAGATCCTGAGGTCTGGGGTGGGAGGCAGACTTGTTTTTTAATATATATCCTTAATTTTTTTTTCAACCAAATGCATGTATTATTATTTCAAATCCTCTTAGTTCATCAAACAAGGTTATATCCTGGCTTGATATAATATGGTTCATAATGGAAAGATGAAAGGGATGATTTAAATTTCCTCTTATGTCCATTTATCTATTAACCTAAACAGAGTCATGTGTAGGTAAATTCAGTGGTTCAGAGGCAAATGGGAGCTTCCTAAAAATTTGGCTTATGTTATTTTAATTTCCACCAATTCTGGCTCCTGTTATTCCTGCAAATAGCACAGTGCTTTGGCAGATAAGCTATTTAATGTTTTCACTGACTGTTGAGAAAGACCTGGGCCTTCCAAATCTGCTCCCCTTTCCTATGGAAACTTGAAGTACCACCCAGCCAATCCGAAATGCACAAAGCATGCACATTTCTTAAAAACATACAAATGCTATAGCACAAAGATGAATGCAGGAGCATTTTGTATTCTTCCTTTTACCTTCTGGTTTCTGGGGTTCTGAATTTGTTGGGATCATCATTATTTCAGGAGATGGAATGGGGAGAAAAGGACAAAGCAAAGTGCCCATGGTTCCCAAGTTTGTTGGCTCTTCCCACCCTCAGCCTTCCCTCTTGTGGGATTCCTGGGAGCGCGCATAGTAGAAGTAAAGCTGAGGCCAGGTGGGAGCAGACCTTGCCTTTTACAGCTTCTAGAACAATTTTGAGGAGTTCACGCCTTCCATTCCTATTCCAACGTCTGTACACAAAGCCCCAGATACTAGATAAAGGCCATGCCCTTCTCCTTGACCAAGCTTCCCAGGAAAAGCCTGAAGAGCTTCCCTTGTGGAGCTTCCCGAAGGAGGCTGCTGATGCTGTGAAGGGGACAGGCTGACCCATGCTGGGGGCTGAGGAGCAAACCCCACCATGCTCTTCACACAGGTGTTGAAAACCAGGGTACTATATCCTTTTGATCCATTTCCTGCCCTAGCATTGGCTTCCATCTTGTTGTTCAGAATGTCTTTCATTACAATTCACTTTTATTTAAGTGAAAGACAAAAACAGAAGTCACTATAAACAAAAAAGGAGAGGAGAGTACATAGGAATCCTAAACCTCTTGGTGGGCCATGTGTCCTGCATGTCCTTAACTGATTTGCAACCTTCTGCAGGAGAACTCTCTGGAGCCCTGAAGGCATAAGCATGACATGCATTTCTAGGAAGACAGGACACCTGCTTTCACTTCGAGATTTTCTTCAGGTTTTTTGGTTTGATTCTGCAGAAGGGACAAAAAGAAACTTCGAAAAACCAGAAAACAAGACATCAGTCTAGGTGTAGTGCTGTGGGGCTGAGCCTGGCTGCAGTGACTCAAAACAAATTGGTATCTGCTTCTGTCCTCTCCACTTCCTTGGTTACCTCTTTCTCAACCCCATCCTGAGTTAGGCTCCTGGTTTGCTCTCTTCATACTCACCAGAGAGCAGGAGGACTTGAGGGACAAGCTATGGGGTCTTATTAAGAATACACCCAATCTTCAGAGTGTTTGTTCAGGGCAACTTGAATTTACACTCCTGGGTTGCAGTCCTCAAGCTCGGCCCAAATAAACTCTCTACTTGTATTAAAAAAAAAAAAAAGAAGAATATTATACCCAGTCTGAAACCCACCAAAGCTTTGATATGAGAAAATCAAATACCCAAAAGAAGAAAGGGAGATATAGGTTCAAAGGACGGCCATTAAAGATGTGTTTGTTGTTGGGACCTTTCCTTCCCTAAGATAGCACCTCTGTTTTCTTGTGGGATGGGCAAATATTGGTCAACAGCATGGGACAGCACATTGCAAACTCCCTCACATTTCCTGAGTCAGACAGACAGTACTCCAGCTTTTTATTTCAGACATTTGCCTCCATCTTGGATGACAAAAAATGACCCAGTGACAGATGACATTGAATGCATTGTCTCAGTTATCACCTTACCAATTATATCTAAAAATTATACACACTCTGAAGTAAGGCAATAAGTGGAACATGTCTGAAACCATCTGAGATGATTGTTTTCAACTTAGGAGCATCGTGAGAGCGTCAGGGACCCATCAACAGGTTTTACTCTGACGTTCAAGCAAGATCACAGTCTGGAGACCAGGCATATGCGCACGCTCCTCTGGAACCTGGCTTACCGTCAGCTGAAGGCCAACCAGTGGCAGAGGCTGGCC
The DNA here is from genome assembly GCF_020740605.2 of Lemur catta. Classification (NCBI taxonomy): domain Eukaryota; kingdom Metazoa; phylum Chordata; class Mammalia; order Primates; family Lemuridae; genus Lemur; species Lemur catta. The sequence continues at coordinate 48,011,562 of NC_059139.1, forward strand.
CGTTCATGGAACTTTACAGACAACCAGATCAGAGCCATCGAGGAGCAGTGGTCAGGTGAGTACAGCTAGATGACTGACGTGGGCCGGAGGCATTCAGCATGAGGAACAACAGTCCTTCCTGGTGTGAGATCTTCCAAGTAAGTGCCTGCTGCTCATATAAGCAGCAGACTCCAAGGGCCCCAGGAATGGGAACAGCTACCTTAAGGCACATAGGTGCTTGGGAACTTTGTAGAAAGCTAACACTCATGGGAATGTGCAGTAAATTGAAGTTTGCAAAGAGTGATTACTCTTTTGAGCCATATTGAAAAGGTGGTGTTTAGCCTAGAAAGAAATTAAGGTTCCCAACTGAAATGGGCACTAAGGAACAAGGATTTAACAGTTTGATGTGTCACTGGGAAGCCAATCTGGTTTCTGGTATTCCTTGAGATTGTCCTGGGTGTATGGGTTTGTTCCATAATCAAAAGTCTTACTGTTTAGGGTTTTCATCCAGGAAGAGGAATCCCTTAAACCAGGTAGGTGGGGGAAGGGGTTCTTGTAGGACAATGGCCTTGGGGCAGGCTTGGCTGTCCCATGAGAGACGTGGGGGGTATGGACTCAGAGGCTGTCTTGGCTGGATGATTCCAAACGATGGGATCATTTCAGCCAGACTTGAGCTGCCAGAATTAGTGAGGTTAGCACAGCTGGATTCCTTTGCTTTGCTTTTTTATGGTTTGACCCAAACCTAGGGACTATAGGAAGTTTGCTTGGCATTAATCAACTAATTAGCTTTATACACAAAGAAACAAATGCTTTTCTTGGCAAAGTTTTCTCTTCAGAGCACTCTCCTCACATGGATATCATGAGATGGGATGGTGCCCCATGCTCAGGGATTGATCTGCATTAATGGTTGCTGGGAATTTTAGAGGGCAGAACCACGGCCCCAGGGGCACAGGCAAGTAAATTATGGAAATTTTCATTGCTAATCCTAAGGATACATTTCATGGGAAAAAATGGAAGATAATGTATTGAAAACATTGAATATTGACTAGTTTCTGAAACAATTTCTTTTTTGTTAATATTTCTTCTTTGTTGCTAATTAGGCATGTTAGTGTTCTGTAAGGTCTTTTAGCCTTCTGGAAATCTCTTTTGACCTTCTTTGTTTTAAAAACAAAGAAATGTCTCCAAAACACAGTGTACCTTCCGAGTACTTGCCAGCAGGATACGAGGGCTTTTAAAGTGTTTCAGTGGAGCCTTTATGAAGTGCCTGGAACATGTTTATGTCTGTCAGATGAGGGAGACATCAGCTCTCTCAGCCATGCATGTTTGATGGCGTTTACAATCTAGTTGGCACGATAACAATAACATTCACAGTTCAAGTATAATCCAGGGGAAGGCTACCACCAGCACCGGGGAGCCTGTGGGCTTTTGAGCGAAGGAGTGACACGTTGATGATGGTATTTAAGAAAAGATAGTTTGTCAAGAGCGAGAGGGACAGCACATTTGCCCAGGAGTGCATTCTTTATGCATGCAGTTCCCTCTCCCTAAAATGCCTGCCCTCTCCAACAGTCTGTCCAGTGAACTTTCTCTCCAGAGCTCCGGCCCTCCTTTTCACAGCATCTGTCTGCCCACAGAGCAAGGGGCCTGTCCTGTGTGTAACTGTGGACTCCTGTTGGGAGTGGCAGTGGCTTCCCAGCTCCCTATCCCAGCACCTCCCCCATCACCTCTCTGGGTTAGGTGTCCAGCGAGTATTTATCGAATGAATAATCCTGACCCAGGGGATGCAGACTCCTATCAGAGCAGTTTTCTTGAAACTGGAGTGGCGGTGTGGTACGTGCTTGCTGCCCCGAGTGTGATTCCCGGACCAGCAGCAGCAGCAGCACCCAGAAGCCTGTTGGACGTGCAGATTCTCACCCCAGGCCTAGTGAATCAGAATCTGCGTTTTAATAAGACACCCAGGTAAAATATGCACTGTGAATCTGAGAAGTTCTGGTCTAAGGTAGTGCTGCCCGAATGCTGAAGAAAAGCTCCACATCTCATTAAGGTTGTCCATTACTGCCAGGCAGGTACCACAGCTGTCCCGTCGCTTGTATACATACTTCTTTGGATCTGTGCCAACTATAGTAGGTGCCTGGCAAGGGCTGGAGTGGATCCAAATGCTGATGATCATATAGTAACACCAGTGAGGGTGGCTGGGAGGGCTTGCGTTGGCAGAAGAGGAATGGACGTGCGGCCACAGCCATACAGAAAGTCTAGCTAGAATTGGGATCATACTAGAAAGAGACATCAGCTCGTGGTGTTTTACCTTGGACCTCTTGTCTTGGCACAGGAGATGAAAGCTTCTGTGAACATGGCCACAGGGCTCTGCTCATCTGGCTGCACGGGGCCCTGATGATTCAGGCTGATCCGGCCAAGCACCTGTATGAGGAGCTGGTACGGGCAGGTTTCCCAGAACTAGCTGGTGAGTGACAGTTTTTACAAACAGAAACCCCTTCTCCTTTAAAGTGGTAGAGAACAGTGAGCAGAAACACCTCCCCGAACAGACATGGAGCTGTGGAGGGGGCTTGTATGCTGTCAGCACCTTCTCCTTTGAAGAGTGACCCAATCAATACTGCTCATGTTTTAGCCTGGGGTTCTGTGTCACTCCCTGCCTGGGCATTTGAAAAAGTGTGGGATTGTTTTTGTTTATGTGTAGGTGGTAGGTGGGGTGGGGCAGAAGTGCTAAACCCTCTCATACGGTTATAGGATTCTTCTCCACAACTAAGACTTGTTTTGCTCAAAATGCCATTTTGCCCCTGTTGGGAAACTGCAAGTTAATGTACTTGAAAATGTTACCCCTAGGTTGAGAGAAAAGGGCAGACAGGCTATTACTTTGTTAGCTAAGGTTATTGCTAAAAATCACTCTGCCAAAATCACTGACCATATTGCCAGGGAAGATGCTTTAGAAACTTACCAATAAATTAGGTGGTGTTAGGACTCTCGTGTAATAACAGCTATTCAAGCAAGATATGAGGACATCTGCCATATTTTCACTGAAGCAGTTTTATATGGAGTTGAAAACATATGTGAGTGAATCAGACCACTTATCTAATGGTAGGTACAAGGAATAGTGCGTGGAAGATACCTACCTTCTATGACATTATCCTAACATTGGAATCCTCAACTTTAAATTTATTCTCTCCTATAAAAAAGCTTCCATGAGAACTCTCAGGAAGACTAAGATGCAGGCCACTGCAGTGGTGAAGCTAGACTGTGTGGGCTCATCTCTGAACTCCAACAGACTGGTTGTATGATCTTGACCAAGTTCTGTGGCCTCACTGTCCCAGTGTTCTCAATTATTAACTAGGGAAGGAAATAAAAGTGTCTACTTCCAAGGGCTGTTGTGGGATTAAATGAGTAATAGTGCCTGGCACATAGTAAGTACTTAAAAAAATGTTAGCTGTTAATAATAAGTGCTATCCTAATTTTTCCAGAAAAGAGTTATCAATTCAAAAGCAAAACTGATTCAAGCTCCAAGAAATGTGCAGTTTCACAAATGCCTAAGGAAATTGTATTTAAATGATTTTCCACTCAGCATTAACTTCTTTTGATGCCATAAATTTCTTCTAGCTGTATTGATTTTCCTTTCAACTATGAAGGTGGTGGTGACAGGATCCTCTAACAGATGAAAAAAAACAATACTATTATACTTTTCAACCACAGAAAAGTCAAATATTCTTTTTGGTTTTTGCTTAAAGCAAGTTGTATGTGATTTTGCCATTTCTGTCATTTGATGCAATACATGTAGTAGCATAATCCGAGGGCTCTGTACATCATGTTTAAAAAAACCTGATGGTGGAGCAGCTTCATAGTATATGGGAAAACCAAGGGTTTTATGATAGATAAGGTTTTGAAATTGGTTTTACTACTTATTAGCTGTGAGCCTTTGGCATGTTAATATTAAGTTCTTAGATCTTCAGTTTCCTTCTCTATAAAGTGGGGAAAATGTCTACCTATTCCGTACGGTTGGGGTGAAGATGAAGGGAGAATGCCCATGAACTGCCTAACCTCATGCCACAGTATGGAAATTTTGAGTCTTTATTTCTCTTTCAGTAAAAGAAACTGGGTTTAGAAATTTATAGTCACTGTTGGCTTTAAATCACACCTACATGTAATATATTATTTAGAAAAGACCAGAAGTATATACACCAGTATCTTTTTTAATCTCTTGGTGATGTAATTACAGGTGATTTTTATTTTCTTTGTACTTTTTGGTACATTCCAATTTTTTTCACAGTGAATACACAATCTTTTTGTAATCTGAGAAAGTTATGAAGTAAATGTAAAATCAAGTATCAACTTGTGTCAGTTTGTTGTGCATTTATTCATCCAATTTAAGACTCTTCATTCTCAAATTCTGACTTTAAATCTTCAGTGCACATAATAAAATCACGAGCAATTTCAGTACAGTTATTCTATCATGAATTTATAGTTTTATATCTTTGTCTCATACTGATTGTAAATGGCCCACTTAATGTTATGAATGTTTAAAACAGGTAATATATTCACATAATTCCAAAACATTTTTCAAGAAGTTGTTGAGTGAAAAATCTTGTCCCCATCTGTTCAATATTGCCAGTTTACACTGATCTTGTGCCCCCAAGCCCCCAGAATCTGGGTAACCTCTTTATGCAAAAATAAATATGAACATAGACTCTTACTGTATAAAGTGTTTTAATTGTTGAATTTACATTACCTTAGGCCAACACTAAAAGATGTATATATCCTTTTTTTTTAACCCCTGTGTTGTGAGATTTTTTTTTTTGAGACAAAGTTTTGCTACATTGCCTGGGTTTGAACTTCTGGGCTCAGGCAAACCTCCCTCTTCAGCGTCCTGAGTAGCCAAGAACTGTTTATAATATTCCTAATTACAACATTCACAGCATTCCCTTTAGTTTTTCCATATGGTTTTGGCTTAGATACCAAAAACCATTCCTAGTTGTAGCCTAGATTCCTCAAAAAGTAGAGCTGAAGGTCAAAGTTAATGTGTAAGAACTTTTTCAGGAGTGTAAATCCAAGGAAGCAGGAGTGGAGGAAAAGGGGAGCAAACCAGGGAAGGAGGGAGAGCCAGGATGAAGTGAATTACCAAATTGGCTTGGTAGGAGCATAACTAATCATTTGATCTGGGTGGTGCGCTCTTATGAGAAACATGATAGACTAATGCATCTCAGGACAAGTCATACAGGGGAGAAGGGAGGAAGAACTGGACTGTTTACAACAATGGGGTGTTAATGCTGGGTTGCATGAGTCAGCTCTAAGTGGAGCCTGTGGTCTCTAATGACTCACCTGGAAGTGAGTCGGGAAGCCCCAGGAAGGAGCATGCACATAGAAAGGGCATGAGGTGAGGTGTGGCCAGGTTGCGCTCATGAAAACCTTGTGGAAGCCCATGCAGAGTGGAGCTGTTTGCTATAATGGTAGCTGGGCCAGAACCTGCAACAGTGTTGCTTATGTATCTAGTATTCTAAGAAATAGCCTCATACTTCCATAATTCAGAAAGGCCTTAGAGTGCCCTGTTAGAAAATGGAATTATATTTGCCTAGATCACATTTATTCTCTGATGTCCTATTAATAATGTGAGGTAGCAAGAAAAACTATTTCCTAGAATAAAATTAGAGACTAGAACTAGATCATGTTCAAATTGGAACAGGCTTCAGATTAAGTCTATCTATTTCTGTTAAATATACGGAAATTGCGGCACTAGACAGATTCCTCAGACTATTCATTTTTATGTACCCCATAAATACTTTGTGAAATAGGTAGGGTTGGTAGATTTTACTTTTATTTCACAGATGAGGATCCTGAGATTCATTTAAATTAAGCGTCTGGCCCAAGATAACACAGTCAGTGATAAAACCATTAGAAGCAATGTCTTATTCTCCTAAATCAGTTCTGCCGAGATGATTTTTTCTTATTGGCCAGCCATTGAAAAATGTCTGCCCAGGCCTAGGTGATTTGCTGAGTTGTGCAGGGCTACACCATCACAGGACAATGTTTGGATGGTTCAGAGAGGACAATGAGAGTTCAGTGCTGTAGTTTCAAATAAGGAGAGAAAGAACATCAGAAATAGGACCATTCTAACAGGAAATTTGTTTCTGTCACTCTGTGCTAGTATTAAAAACTTTTTCACATTTAGCATTAAAAAGTGATTCATGGGTATTGCCATTTCCATCTATGTTCAATTGTTAGAGTCCTGGAAAAATGAAGACTAATACACTGAAGCCACAAAAAACTTTGTGACAAAAACATCATTATTACTCTTGGTCCTTAATTTTTTAATTAAAAAACAGAAATATCTCAGTTTCACTAGTTCTAAAGGTTCCTCTCAAAGTTCTCTGTAACATTGGAAATGATTTAGTCTTTTAGAAAGAATGTAGTGAAAAAAAGACATATATTTTGATGATATAATCAATGACAGGCTAAACATATTAAACAAAGTCCAGTTTCTTTTTAATTTAGAAAAGTTTTACTTAATTGCTTAAATAAAAAATAACATTAAAATAATTTCTACATATAGTTACAAAAGATGGTAGAGCTTGAAAAAGTCTCTTGTAATTTTGAACAGATTGACTTGATGTATCCATGATGTTCTAAGAATATGGAAAAGTTAAAAACTAAAGACTTCTAACTCTTGGCAAAACCAGAGGAATCAGAAGACATCGCTAATGAAGACATTTGCTTTAGTCAACCACTTTTATGGAATGAACGCTTGTGAGAGACTGAGTGTGGGCTGATCTGGTTCCAAGTGATCTGGAAGCTGAGGTACTACTTTCAGGATGAATGGTCCGGGGATATTTTGCTGCAGTTGCTTGAGGAATGGTTTGCTGAAAAGATAAAAATCTGCTTTAATAATCCTATAAAATTACATATATTACGTATCATTTCATCATCTATCATTTAAAACAAACATTTATTAAGCATCCAGTATAGAGAGAAGCAATGAAGCAGCTGTTAAACAAGATGAGAGCCTTCTCCATAAGGAACCCATGCCCAGTTTGATGTGTTTAACACTCATAATTTGAAATCAGAGCTTTGTCCCAGAGGATCATACAAAGGGCCATGGGCATCATTCCTCAAAGAGGAATCAAGTGGAATTTGGTAATGTGTAGAGGCTATGTATAGAAAATTACTTTGTGGTGTTTGGAAGAAGGGTTAGCTCCAAGCTATCCCTTCATTCCACCCAGTTTCTTCCTCTTTGACTGTTAATACCTGGAGTCCAATCCCAGGGCACACAGGGAGACGCAGTCTAGTCCTTGCTTCAAACCAGATAAAGCAGAGTCCTCATGTTTTACCTGGTTCACCTGGGAGCCAACTAAACTTTGTATGTACACTACCTCAGAGCTCAAGGGGCACATCCTGGACATGAGCACTGAAGTTAGGGCACATGTGACTAAGTCCACACATATAAGTGTGTACATACTATGTACACAAGTACACATTACATGTATGCATATGAATAACATGTACAGGTACAGGCTTTCCTTTATTACACCCAATAAAGCTTCTTAGTAGGCAGCAGTGGGATTTGTTATCAAGGTAAGTTTTCAGTCCATGTCATTGACTAGTGCATGTAGATTTCTATTAGGGTCTTCCACTTAGAAAACTCATCTTTGAAGTACCTGAAGTAAAATTATATATATTTGGTCAAAACACTATGTATTTCAAAATCTCTAAGATGCAGTTTTTGCTTAAAAAAATGAAACTTTTTAAAAACAAAGGCCCTCATGCCAGATTCTGCTTTAAACAGAACTCCTTTTTAAAGAAATTGAAAAATAATCTTTCTTAAAGTGTCTCACATAAATGTTTCTTTGTATACAAATAACTGGATAACCATTACAAATGGGAGATACTCTTGCAACTGGTATGAAATTTTGTTGCCAACCACCTAAACTGACTGAACCAAAAGAGCTATTTCTCCCTGGGGAGGGCAGGCAAGAGGAACTGTAGAAATAAAGCTGCCATTGGTATCATGATATATAAAATATGGCAGAGAATGAAGTGGCGCTAGGAGCAAGCAGTTATCCAGCAGATGGGGCTAAGGTGTCACAAATCTGATCCTTGGTTTATTAGTAATAACTGTTTCTGGCAGTTCTAGATCTTGATTCCTGGGATAAAACAAAACACAGTACAGAATACTGCCATTGTGGCTGCCACATAATCCAAATTAGGTCATACTACAAGCAGTTTACGGCCATCTAGTTCATTTCTAGTTACTGGGGAACTAGTTACCGTGGTCTCTGAATAAGTGGAGGGCAGTTTGGGAGATAAATATCAGAAACAAATTGTTAAGTTTTTCATTCTTTGATTTGAATGGATAGGAATATGATAGGAATATGAATTCCTATCATTATTATAAAAACAATAATTTGTCTAAATTAAAAATAAACACATGCTCTCCTTATGCCTTCTTTACATCACAAATGGACAGTCTCTGCTTTATCAGCATATAAAGCAGATTCTATGTGCTGATGAAAGTAGAAATGGGTTCATTTCTTCTCATTTTTGGTAACTAATCTTCCATATTCAAAAACATATACAGAAGTCATCTATAGATTTTCAGAATCAGTCCAATTTATGAAAATTAAGATAATCCTAAAATAAATCCTCCACCATCTCCAGTCTTCCACTTCACTAAGGTCATATTTCACCTTAAGTTCAGTTTATTTTTTATTATTTTTTTTTTTTTGAGACAGAGTCTCACTTTGTTACCCGGGCTAGAGTGAGTGCCGTGGCATCAGCCTAGCTCACAGCAACCTCAAACTCCTGGGCTTAAGCGATCCTACTGCCTCAGCCTCCCGAGTAGCTGGGACTACAGGCATGAGCCACCATGCCCGGCTAATTTTTTTGTATATATATTTTTAGTTGGCCAGATAATTTCTTTCTATTTTTAGTAGAGACGGGGTCTCACTCTTGCTCAGGCTGGTCTCGAACTCCTGACCTCGAGCGATCCACCCGCCTCGGCCTCCCAGAGCTAGGATTACAGGCGTGAGCCACCGCGCCCGGCCTTAAGTTCAGTTTAAATCAATCCTGCTTCTCTTGATTTAATCATCTAGTAACCATCCAATACAGGAGAAAAAAAGGATTTAAAATCTTTCCTTTATCGTTAATACTTTGACATAGTATGTAGAAAATCAATCCTTATTTCTCTTTAGGGATATGTTCTTGTAACTAAATTACACTTTTTGCGATAATTGTTGATTCATATACTGTTGTAAAAAATAATAACAGAGATATCCCATATATTCTTTTCTAGTAACTTTTAGTAAGTTACATTTGCTCATGGCTTACAAAGTGCCTTTATACAGCTCTTTTAATTTTCAAATTATCTCATTTAATACTGAATCCTGGCAATAACCCTAGGAGCTAACTAGCTAGGAGCTAGTACTCTTATCAATCCCATTTTACAGAAGAGAAAATAGAGGTTTAAATATTTTACTTGATTTGTACATGTCACAAAGGCAGTAAGTAGCAAAGTTGAGGCACTAACTTGGGCTTTTACATTTTTGCTTTAAACTCAATGCACCTTCCTTTATATCACATGGATTAACTGCAACTTTAATTGTTTTTAATCTAAAAATATACTGACAATTATGTTGAAAAAGGGGGAAGAAGACCTTTAAAAAAAAAAGACCCAAAATTAATAACTATAGAAGTAGGGAGATTTTCTTTTAATCAAATATCGGCTACATGAACAGCTGGTTAATGAGTAAATAGTTTTTGTCTCTTTTTAAATTAATAAGAAATCATTTATATATTTTGCTATTTTGACCAACAACACACTGTATTACTTTTTGCATTTGATAATTTTTATACTGATTGGAAGAAACAATGTTTCTGAAATTAATTTCCTCACAGAGGAAATCTAAATCTAAAGGTAGATTTAGAGCAGGTTTATAAGTATAAAAAAGCTATAACAGGAAAAGGCAGAACAAGTACTAGTCATCATGAATTTTTATCTTCTCAGCACGTCATTTAAGTGTTTGTTAGTCTATGAACTCTCAGGAAAAAGATTTTTTGCCAAAAGGTCATCAAATGTGGACTCACCATTGTGACTGGATGATGTTTTTCCACAACAACTGAGCTCATGGGAGGAGAAACTCCCATTATAGCCAAACTGCTACTAATTCTATTTTTTGAAGCAAAATCACATCTCCCTGTGATCCTGGCGGTAATTGTTCTTCCAGCTTTCTGTTGTGCAGAAGTTACAACTCTTGGCACATACTAAAAAACACAAAAACAAAGAAATATCCAGGTGGCAGAAAATCCACAGCAAAATTTGTATTACTTTTGGTTCTATAACTTATAAAGAAAATACATGGGCACTTAAAATAATAGTATCTTCAGCCAATTTTAACATGGAAAAAAATAAAACTTAAAATTATGAGACAAAAAGCAAAACATAAGACTAATACCCCAAAACACCCCTTTAACCTCGGTGTGCCAACTATTAATATTTTATAAGATTTTAGGAACTTAAAAAAGGACTTTTTATTTTGAAATAATGATAGATTCACAGAAAAATGCAAAAATCATATTGGGAAGTCCTGTGTACTCTTCACCTGGTTTTCTGCAATAATCATATCTTACATAATTTTAATATAACAACATCAAACCAGAAAGCTGACATTGACATAATGTCTGTGTATAGATCTTGTCATTTTATCACCTGTGTAGATTCCTATAACTATGACTCAATCAAGGTATAGAATGCTACCTTGCACAGTCATACCCACCACCCCCTTCCTTCCTCCAATCATTCTTAACTTCTGCAACTATTAACCTGTTTTATGAACTTTTTGATCCCTAGGCATAATTAATAATATTATTACATGTGTTTTTGTGTCCTGTTTTTCACTTTATTAATATACTTTTTTCATGAAATAATACAGACCTGCTATAATTTTTAATGAGATATTTTTATGTCAACAAATGAGTCTAACTTTCTCTGTTCTTTTCCTGTTATATATAGTACATTTTTTGTAAAAAAGGGATTTCTCTTTTGAGAGTTATTTCTGTAGAATATATTGTAAAAAGTGTGATGATCATATCAAACAGTAATGTCAGCTTTTATGGCTTGTGTTGCTTACTGCTCAATGATAATCCGGAAAGATTATATTTACATCAGGAATAATGCATAAGTGTACTCATTTTTTTCACTGTCAATTATACAGCTGCTCATTTAAGTCTGAGGTAAAACATACTATTTGATTTAATTTGTGCTTCCTTATTAATGTCTCATATTTGCATTTCTTTCTATCTATGTTCTTTAACTATCTGCCAGGACTTGAAAGGGTATTGCTACTAAAACTTTTTAAAAGCTCCTGATGAATATTAAGCTCATCTAATAATTACAGATACAATTTAATAGTGTAAACATTTTCCATCTTTTGTTTTATTTTCCAATGCATGTAAATTTTTAAAATTATAGTTAATTCTGTCATTAATTTCTTCCTACTTTCATAATTAAACCAAAACAACCTGCTTTGGACAGCTGAGGTGATTATACTCTTCTAACATTTACTTATTTTGGTTTAACTTATTACAACATTTGAAATTTCAGTGTGAAATATTAATCTAAATTCATTTTTCCTCTAAATAGTTTTTCTAAAAGCATTTGTTAAATATTGATCTTTTCCCATTCCTATAGTCCATCTGTGCTTCTTCATATATTTGCATCTAGTTATAGATAGTCACAGTTTATAATGAAATGGGTAGACTTAAGGAGAGATATCTCTGGGAAAATTAAAATGACAGAATATTGATGATTTTGGAAGACTGTATGGAAAATAGCATTCAATGGGGGTTTGTAATTCCTTGGAGAGTTAGGAAAGAATTCACTATTGCACAGAAAATCATGAGACAAAAATGAAGCAATTAAGTCTAGAAACAAAAAATTGTACTAGAAAGGAAATGTAGTCATAGTATACATTTATGGATTAGCTATATTTACACAGTTGCCATAAATACTGGTTTAAAATTGGAATATCTATATCTAAATATTTATATATAGGTAGGATGGGGGAGAAGAGAAAAGAGAGGATAAGGTGGTATCAAAAAACCAAATCCTTTTATGCACAATAGGAAGTCATCAGCAATGTCTGAAATTAATAAATGTAGAAATAATGATATGAGCATATTATTTAGAAAAAAACAGAAAACAGAAGAAACAGCTAGCAAAGTTTAGGGAGAGGGATTTAGAGGACTGTTTCTCACTATAATCCTTATAGAAATTATTTGGCTTTTTAAACTTTGAATTTTTATGGATCTTATGAATTTGAAAATATGAAATCTCATATTTAAAAATATTTACAAATATGTTTTTGTGGACTAAACTCATGCTTCTGACCTTAGGGAAACTTTATTCTATTTCTTATTAAAATAAGGGACAAAATAGATTTTACAAATTGCTGAAGATTCTTAAATGCTATTTTAAAATATAAAATTAATTGCTGGCAAGAAAGTTCTTTGCCAAAAATTGAAAACTGAAGTACAACTGAGCTTATAACCTTATTCCTGCCCAATCACACTTGAGAGGTATTTATTTATACTTCCCTGAGTAGCTGCTATTCTCACCTGGGGGATGAAGGAATGCATTAAAAACTACAGAGGTTTGGACTGAAAAAAACTAGAGTAGTCGGAAAACTACCCATAGATGGTAAGCTTCATTCAACCTAGTTGAGAATTGCTTTAGAATGCCTTCAATAAGATGAAAATATATATTCCAGTGAAGAAATGACTTTTAAAAGAAATCTCTATACACTTATTTGAATTAAACAGGGGCTGTCTTAAATGACTTGTGTGTTTGCCAAGAGTCAGTTACTTGTTTTCAAATGGTTTGTCATTTGTACTTGTTATTAATATTTATGTAATTAAGAATTGTATAAACTGATGAAAAAAGTTGTTTTGAAAATATATAATGATATTTTAGAAAGAATTTATAAAGATTAGTTATTAGAAAAAATTGCTGCTAAATCAGGTGGAGAGAAAAAAAGATGCAGAAGGATTCTATAATTAGATTGCTTTGAAAGTTTTGTTAGGTTCATGCTTTATAGAAACTGAAATTGGAAAACATAGAAAATACACTGAATGTGGCTTATATTAAAAAGATGACTTAATTACAATCTGTGGACCCACGCACAGTTTGGATCCACATTAAAAACTAGCAAATTAATACATATTTATGTTTTAGGATAAAATAATGTACGAGGTATGTATATATCATTTAAAAAAATCATTCTCTGCTTCAGCTTTTTTGATTAAATGACCACTTGTACCAATCACATTGGAGCTCTTTAAATTTATCAGCTTAGCTGACTTAAAAAAATGCTATAAAAATGAAAGTTCTAGCATTTTAAACCATATCAACTTAAGCAAAAAAATCAAAAGGAATAAGAAAAAAATGACATTTAAAAAACAATATATCTTAATATTTGACAGAAAGATAACACTGACCATTGGTTAAGAGTACAGAGGTCTAGGTTAGATTGTCAAAGTCTGAATTCTAACTCTAACAGTTACTAATTGTGTCCATAGGCAAGTTACTGTCCCTAAGCCTCAATCTCATTTATGAAATGTGGAAAGCAGAACCAACTGCCTAATGATACCCTTTCGCTTTCCATTCAGTTGAAGAAGAAAGTTAGAAGAGAAACTTTACCAAATAGCCTTAAAATCCAGCTAAAAACATTTCCCCTCAATTATTCCAACCAGAGTTAGACAAAGAGTAAAGTGCCATCTGTTGTTCGACCTTGTGAACCGCAATATATTTGCTTGTATAAACCTTTTTTGAAAAATATTTTTTGCCATGAAATTCTGATATTTTCTTTAATGTACTGAGGATGTTGGCATTAAAGAAAACGATTTTACATATGAAGATATTATTTCATTAGCATAGCAATCCTCCTTTTTCCTGTTGTTTGCTAATTCTCTGCACACACCTCCTTTTAGCTACTGGTAATACCAAGACCGACTGCAAAGTTTTGAATGTTCATAGGAAGCTCCGGGATTAAAATGAAAAGAAAGATAACCAGACCTGGATCATAAATCTCTCTTCTTTTCCTATTCCCAACAACAATGGTTTCACATGAAGTTAGTCAACTACTAGATTTGTTCCTACGTATGTCATTATGGTTCTTTTAAAAAGAAGGCATATTTGAGGTGAATCTTAGTATTTAATTACATAAAGAAGGAAGAAAACTAGCATTATACTTACAGATAGATTTACTTGTGATTCTTTCCCCCTGGCCCTAAAGGCCATACTTATGTCAATGAAATGGAACGTGTACCTGTTTTTGAAGGAGTGGAGGTAGTGGCATGGGGGACAGATGAGGAAGGACTGTCGACACAATATTGTGGTTATCAGGTTTCAAAGACTCTAAAATTATCTCAGGTGATCAAATTATTTCAAAAGTTAGCAACAAAAAGGGTGATAAGCAAACTCATTCATTCAGTTCTTTCCATGCATATTCAGGTTTACATATATATGCAGATGTACCAGTGTAGTCACATTTTAAGAAGGAAATTTTGAAAAATCTAGCACTGTGCGTATTATCTGCATATGCAAGATGAATGACAAATGAGAAATTTTAAATAAACACTCACTGTGTTTATTTAAATCAGTCCATATAGGATCATACTTCAAAATGTGTAATCATGGAAAATAAACACAGCTGAACATGTCAGGGTTGAATTTCAGATTAAAACTCCCCCACATTCAAATTTCTATAGTCATGCTCTATCTTTTTAACCTGTTTGGGTTAAGAGCAAACATGATAAATAGCTGATCTTAACATATTTTCTCCCCCAAAGTTAGTAGCTCTCAGAAGGTTGAAATTCAGGCCAGCTGGAATACTAAAGATGACCAGTTGTCTGGCTGACTCAATCCCTCCCTTGGCTACAGAGAACTATCTAGAGTAATGGTACCTTCTGATGGCCTGCCAGGGGAAATTTAAGACCTAAAACTTATTCTGTCATCCTCTTTCCTTTTATGTAAGCGGTTAGGAGTTGGGAAGAAGAGAAAGACAAGCACATCAGAATCATCTCAGGAACTTCAAAAAACTATGCATGCCTTTGTGCCACCACCACTCCAGAAAAGGGAAGAACGTCATAGTGGGTTTTTTGTTTTTTTTTTTTGTTTTTTTTAAGGCTCTGCACAGGTGAGGCTGATAAGCTTGGCTTGCATCCCTACCCCATTCTCTCTTGAGAAACACGGTTTGAAGAATATAGGTTTAACAACAGGAGGCTGAGGAGTCAGAGCCACCATGTGCTTTGTCTGAAAATCTTACCATATTAATAGCTTGATTAATTTCACTTCAGGCAAGTTCTCACACAAATCCTCCAACCCCATTCAACATTCTCCTCTGGGCACTTCTCTGCTAGTAGCTCAGTGACTCTGGGAAAAACTATTCCAATGTCCATCCCAATTATAAATTATAAATTGAAAATTAAAACCTAATCAAGATGGAGTCCCTACAGAGCAGTATTAGTGATATATCTGCAGCCAGGAAAAGAGAAAGCTGTTAGTTGAATAGAAAATATAAAATTAAATATATATTAACCTCCTTCAAAATACCCACTCGTTTCCTTCAAATTTAAAAAAGTCTGTTGTCAACTCTTTCTCAAATTAAATCTAGTTTTCCTATATATAGTTTTCCGTTTTTGAAAAACGGAAAAAGTTCTTTTTGTTTTATCACTACTATGATAGCACTTTCAGTTATTATTTTTCATTACAATTTAATGTTTTAGCCACTTTATCTATTAAATATTTTCTGTGGCTTCACTTAAATACTACATAGATTTTTTTCCACAGGAAAATACGTTCTGAATTCAAAATCTCCAATTTACAAATTTTTGAGCCCTTATATTAATAACATGGCACTTGTATAAACTGTACTAACCATTTCTTCTGGTGCAGCAGTAGCTGCTGACCCTGCACCAAGAAGAGAAACCGGAATGTGAACAGAAGACGTGGAAGTGGCCCCAGCAGAAGTCATGGAAGCAGCAGAGGGAACGGTGGTCGCGCTGGTCACTGCGGGTGGGGATGGCAGCAGCGGAGATGCAACCACCACAGGTATCTGGGGAGCTGAAGGGTCCAAATGAACAGGATGTTCTTTTCCTTGTACACCGGGACCATATTCTTCCTTTTTATTATTTATGGAGTCTATCCCTATAAATCACAAATTGATTCCATTAAAATTCTTCCAAGTTAGGATTACTATTATCCTCCAAACAATCAAAACACATAATGGCTAAAGTTTGGTCCTAACAAATTTTAGATATTTGTCATATACTACATTGGATACAATGTTCAGTTAATACAGTCTGTCACTATTAACTGTTAATGTCAGCATTAACCAGTGAAGACTTCAGACCACTTTCCTCACACATGAAACCTAATAAATGATTTATTTTTACATAAAAGATAAAAATAAATTATGTACTCAGCTGGGACCCCAGGTAAGTAGAGTGTACTGGCATCACAACTATTACAATACTGTGGTCACACTGAGCCTAAAGATTCATGTCCTTTCACATTATTTCAAATAACTATCCTGATAAATGGCCTGGTATTTTCTGATACTTTAAGACTACTTTCTGATATAAACATATTTTCATCTCTTGCTCCTATCCTAACATAAACAATGTGTTTTTATTCTTAAGTTGTCAGCAAATAATAATACATCAATAAGCAAAACTAAAATACTCAGTTTTGACATTGTAAGAGAAACAGATTCTTGTAGGTAGATCATATAAATCAAGAATTAAGTGCATATCTGTACACTTAACTGTTTGCAGTGACACCCCATCAAGTAATCTTCCCTCAAAACTTAACCTTGACCTAAGGAGTGAATGATGTCACCTTCCAGAAGCTAGGACATAGGGTTTCTTCCAATTTTAGCTTTTTTCTTCCTAGTATTAGAATTTGGTGAGTTTTCTATGTGATACCAAACAGTGGGGTGAGGGTTTGGAAATTCAGTCAATGAGATATTTCAGAATATCTGAATATAGGGCACTATGTAGGTCCTATGTTGAAATAGTTTTCTATGTTGTCCTCTTTCTATCCAGAAATTTGGGCTTCCACATAAGTCCTTTTCTTAGACTATCTGTATAGAAAGTATATAGAGCAATAGTTAACTTATAAACAAAGTTTAACAATGATTACAGTGCCTAGATCCTTTGAAATTCCCTACTGAAAGTGACTAATTCAATATAAAATACCCTTTTAATTTGAAAATAAAACACACATAAACACACATATACTGAGTTTCAACATGTGTTTGATAGAAAGTGATTCCAGTTGTCTCTCTTTAGGTAGTGGCAGACATTATCAGACATAGAACCAGAACAAACATAGCCACTGCAGAATATTAATACTGGAGACCATACCCGTCACTGAAATCTCTTCAAATCCTTTTTCGAAAGTAGGCAGAGAATCTTCAATGAAATACTAACCTGTATCATTTCTGTTTTGAAATATAGTCATGGCTTCAAGATTTAATGCACATACACCCCTCATGAAAGCTTTTTTCATGGAATCTTCAAAGTGCTCTTTTTCATGTTGCATTCTTTGAATTTCAGCTTTTGCATTTTCCAAAGCTCCAGTTAACTAAAATAAGAATTAAAAAAAAAAAGAAAACAATTTGAGATGCAAAGAGGAATATTAATAGTGAAAAATAGACTTATACTGTGAGGTTATTCTTATGTGAAATATTAAAAACAGTTTCCCTGCTATGTGCCTCAGTTTATTTTAAAAGGTGTACCTTACCTTTATCTCCATCAAAAAACCATTTTTATTCCTAACCATAAAGTCAAGGCTCAAACAAGGGGAATTTCATATCAGTCCCACTAAAGATTGCTGATGTGTTTTCATTATACAAAAAGATATGTTATTTCTTACCATAAAACTTGTATGTAGGGTATTAAACAAATCATATTAAGAGCCATATCCTTTCCCCTTCAGAAAAAAAAAAAATAACTAAATGCCTGCAATATTAACAGAATTTTAAAAAAGTAAATGTTATCTATAGAATTTAAAGTGCAAATAATAGGTGCTGGTGTGGATGCAGAGAGAAAGGAATGTTTCTACACTGTTGGTGGGACTGTAAATTAGTACAACCTCTATGGAAAACACTACAGAGATACCTCAAAGAACTAAATGTAGACCTATCATTTGATCCAGCAACCCCACTACTAGGTATTTACCCAAAGGAAAAGAAGTCATTTTATCAAAAAGACACTTGCACTCAAATGTTTATTGCAGCACAATTTACAATTGCACAGATGTGGAATCAACCCAAGTGCCCATCAATTCATGAGTGGATTAACAAATGTGGTATATGTACACCATGGAATACTACTCAGCCAGGAAGAAGGATGACTTAATGCCTTTTGCAACAATTTGGATGGAACTAGAGACCATTATCCAAAGTGAAGTTTAAATATCTAAAGAATGGAAAAACAAATACCACAGGTACTGGCTATTAAACTGGAAATAATGATTAGCACACATGTGCATAGAGGGAAGCAAAACTCAATGGAAATCAAGCAGTGGGAAGGGGGGAGTGGGGGATGAGCGAAAACCTACTTAATGGGTACAATGAACACTATCTGGGTGACACACTTATAACCATGACTCAAGCATTATAAAAGTGATCCATGTAACCAAAACTATTTGTATCCCTGTAATACTCTGAAATAAAATAAATAAATACATACATGCTAGAGGCAAAAAAAAAAATTTAAAGTGCAGAACATTATGTGTAACACACTTTTCCACAGACCAAAGCTAAAGAGACTATATATTTTTTACATGTCATTTTGAGTTGCAGAAAATTATTATGAAATTTAATATTAAGAATTTAGTACTATAACAATGAAATTTTTTTCCTTTTCATATTTGATTTTAAGAGGCCTATTGCATTCTTCAGAATGGTTTTTATTTCATTTTGGGTCCCAAATTGTTTTCCCATGGGAAAATGTTAATTTTGTTATTAAATGTCAATGGGAAAATAATTTCAAGTTACATACAACTGCTTTATATCAACCTTATAAGGACATATTTTATTTAAATTCACATGAGGATAAACATTTTTGGTTTTTGTCTTTATTCTTAGCTACATAAAAACCAAAAGAGAAGTTTAACTATAAATTAATAGTCTACCTATCTTTTTTACTGTATTTAAAAAAAGTAAAAATTTTAAAAAAGTTTACCATAGCAACTTTGGTTTCATAATCGTTGGAAATCCGGACACAAACTTCTTCAGCTCTTGCTTGACAAGCTCGTTCCACCACATCTTTCCACTGCTTTTGTACTATGGAGCGCCAGCCTTTCCAGACTTTCTTCAGTAAAGTTCTCTGGAAGTATTGGTCAGCTAGTTTACCTTCATAAACCTAAATGCAAGTAATATGCAACCTCAAACACACAGTTGACTGATAAATATATTGGTAGTAATAGTAATAAACATAACATGATGGTAGGTATACATACATTATCATTTAATCCTGTGTAATCATATTATTCTCATCTTGCACACAGGTGAACAGGCTTAGAGAGGTTAAGTAATCTGTCTAGGTTACAAGTAGGAAGGGTAAAGCCAGACTTGCCTGACTGTAGAGCCTGAGCTCTTATCCATTACATCATTGCTTTATGTAGCTAATCAAGTTAGGGGAAAAAGGAAAAAGCCAAATAAAAGAAAATGAGTAAATTATCACCTGCCATCTTAGTGATGAATCTACATGACCTTTTAGGGGACAGCAGAACCAGAAGAATAAACAGAGAGTGGCTGGAAGGCAAAAAAGGTGGTAGCTATGGCTTTAGATGACACTGCTTTCACTTTGGCGTGGTGGCCACTAGCATAAGTAAGATTAATTTAATTTACACACCTTGCCATCATATATAATGCAAAACTGATCCAAATAGGAATATATGCTATTTTTATTTTATTGATGAATTTAAATCCTTTTGAAAAAGTAGTTCCAATTCTCAATTTTCTTAAATTTGAAAAACTATCCAAAAGCGATGGCAGTTCCAACTATTACAGCTAACATTTAAAAATAAATATGTGGCCGGGCGCGGTGGCTCACGCCTGTAATCCTAGCACTCTGGGAGGCCGAGGCGGGTGGATTGTTTGAGCTCAGGAGTTCGAGACCAGCCTGAGCAAGAGTGAGACCCCGTCTCTACTAAAAAATAGAAAGAAATTATCTGGCCAACTAAAACACATATATTCAAAAAATTAGCCGGGCATGGTGGCGCATGCCTGTAGTCCCAGCTACTCGGGAGGCTGAGGCAGTAGGATCGCTTAAGCCCAGGAGTTTGAGGTTGCTGTGAGTTAGGCTGATGCCACGGCACTCACTCTAGCCCGGGCAACAAAGTGAGACTCTGTCTCAAAATAAATAAATAAATAAATAAATAAATATGTATCCTCATTATGTCACTTGACAAATAACTTTCAAAATAAAGCATAAATACTCATTTTTAACAGCTCATTTCAATATGATTAATGTGGATTTAATATATTGGAATTAATTAAAAAATGAAAACACTAGAAAGTATTCTTAAAGGAGAAATCCTACTCCACAATGCAGGTTGAGCATTCCCTAATCCAAAAATCCAAAACTTTGAGTGCTGATATGATGCCACACGTGGAAAATTCCATACATAAGTAATCAACACAAACTTTGTTTCATGAACAAAATTACTGAAAATATCATATGCATTTACCTTCAGGCTATATGTACAAAGTGTGTATGAAATACTACAAATGAATTTCATGCTTAGATTTGGGTCCTATCCTTAAGATTTCACATTATGTATATGTAAAAAAATCTGAAACAGTCTGAAATCCAAAACACTTGTGGTCCCAAGCATTTGGGATAGGGATACCCAAACTGTAATAGCTTTTTCCTTAAATACTAATCTCTTGGAAGCTAAATGCACAGAGATGACTCTATGGCTCACATGAATATACTGAAAAAAATGTATATCCATCTCCTATACTTGTGGGTCTGTATACTATCTCTTCTTGTGGGATATATATATATATCTCAGTTCACTATTTACTCTGATATATTGACTCAGCTCTTATTTAATTAAAATAAAAGATGTTCAAATTTAAATGATATACTACAAACTAAGGATAATTTTTAAAAAACTCTATAGCATGGCTTTCTTTGATTCTTACTCTAAGGCAATTCTATACAACAGACATTTGCACTATTTTTAATGTATAAAGTGCATTTAAACCTCTTTATGAAGAGGTTTTATTCAGGCATTTTAAAAGTAGAAACAATATAGGAAGCATATGATATGTCAAAGATTATACATTCTTTCTCCACATAACCACATCTGAGGCCAAATTTGTTAAAAGAGTTCCATTACCAGGGCATTTCTAATTTAGGTACAATCCTTATTAATCTACCATGAAGCAGCAAATTATACATACACACACACACACACACACACACACACACACACACCCCTTATAATATATATCATATGTCTATGAAATCTAAGAGGTATTTTTTCCAAACTATACTTAGTAGAAAACAAATCTTTCTTTGACTTTAACAAGAGTTCTAATAAGTGGTCCTAAACACTTTTGAGTTCAGAAGTCTAATATCCATCAATGGTCTTTTTTTTAATTTTTAAATTTTTATTTATTTTTATTATCTTTTAAAATTTTTTTCCATGCCCCCTGGTTTTCTCTTTTTTTCACTTACATCCTGTCTGGATTTGACATGGCCAATTCGCCAGTAGAAGAATGTTCTCATCAACTCTGTCTTTTCCTTCTGCTTGCCTATGGCATGAGACAAGCTAGAAATCACCTGTGAACAGCAATTAACCCAATTATTGTGATGTTACAATAACAGCAATTGGTAGAGTGATTTTCTTATATCAAAAAAATGCTAGAGGGAATAGCAATATAGATCACTACTATATTGATCCAGTTAACCTCATTATTATCTTTCAAAAGACCAATAAACTTCCCCATATGAATACACTAAATATCAACTAATGAAGGGGAACAAAAGAGGAAAGCAATCTCCGTTATGTTTATATCTTGGCAATCACTAGTAAAAAGTTTATGGTATATGAAAATTAATACAGTCATTGACATTTAATTCAGGAAAAACAATTATATGTTTGAAAGTTTTGCTACATATACAGTCTTTATTTGCTAGACTTGAGGGCAAGGTCCAGGTTTTAAATATCTTTCTAGTCCCTACCTTGGATACAGAAGTTCCTCAATATTGTTTAATGATTTTCTGTATTAAACAAACTTATAAAAGCAAGTAAAAGTCATATTCTGATGCACTCTTTCAGTGATATTATTATTCTTGCTCTTAAAATAATTTGAAAGGCTTTTAAATGCTAAGATAATATTCTCTCTCATAAAGAACTGAATAACTGAAATATATTTCTAAAACTGGCCACAGTAAAGAGAGATTTTGTAAATCGGGCGCATTTACTGAGACATTTATTTCTGTTCTTCCTTAAATAATTTCAAAAGAGTAAAAGAGTACACATTCTATGACATTGGTAATATTCTATTTATTAAGCTGGATGGTGGTGCATGGCTATTCACTTTATTCATTTTCATAAACAGAACATACGATACCTATACTCTTTTTGTGTTGATACTTCAAAATAAAAAATTAAATTTGATATATTTTAAAAACCTTAGAACTGAATGTTGAGTATAACAGACTGACTGACATTAGTATCCATTGTTTCAAAAAAGCAAACTACATAAAATGTTCAATTTTATATTATATCCTACAAAACCAAAAGATATCCATATATTTAAAAACCCCAAAAACTTTTAGTTCATTAAAACACTTGAATGCTGCTTCTGCAGACAAGCAGCTGCCTGTCTCCCCAAGTCCCCCTCTGAAAGCCACCACTCTCCTATCCATAAATGGATGTAGGGACTGGATGCAGGGGGAACAGATCTGTTGCCCATCTGCTTTGTTCCAGGAGCTATCAGGAGGCAAAAAATTAGCACAGACCTGAACCTTACCCTCAAGTTTTTAAGAAGCTAACAGAAAATGAAATAAGAGGTGTTCTCTGTTTTTATCAATAAAATGAAGAAAGACTTCATCAATGAATAAAGACATAGAATTTGAGATACTTAAAGCCAGGTGTGGGGGTGTGTGCCTGTAGTCCCGGCTACTAGGGAGGCTGAGATGGGAGGATTGCTTGAGCCCCTTAGTTCGAGGCTGCAGTGTGCAATCACATCTGTGAATAGCCACTGCTCTCCAGCCTGGGCAACACAAAGAGAACCTGGCTCAAAAAAAAAAGAAAAGAAAAAAAAAATTGAGATGCTTAAAATGATGTCTAAAAGGATGGTTTAAAATGTGGATAATGCTGGTTCTTTGATGTTCTCTTAAGGGCAGTTAGGAAGAAAAGATTAGAAAGAAAAAACTAGTATACCTACAATTATCACATACTCTTTAAAAAATATTATTTCAAATTGACAAATCATAGCTGTATACATTTATAGGGTATAAAGTGATGTTTTGATTTACGTATACAAAGCATACACTCAATAATCATTAGTTCTTGGAATTTATTGCCTAGCAAGACATTTACTGAATCTCAGTTAAAAAAATATATACAAAAGAAGACCTCATCTTTTCTTCGAATGGAGATTTCAAAGGCTTTTTGCAGCTCCTTCAATTCATTGATCTGGTTGCACAGTTGTTTTGAATGTGCTGCATGCTTTTCTTTCTCTTTTTTCATTTCCATTCGGTGCCAGTCAATAAAATTAAGTTTCCATTTACTTAGTTCAGATATGATATTTGTCTGAAAAATAAGTATACTGACAATTAAGTATTTTTGTTCCTTAACATCACTTCTTAAAACTACACTGAAATTAAGAAACATTAAAAAATAATCAGAATAAGCATTCAACATAAGAGCTATTAATTTTTTCATATTTTAAGTAATTTTCTATGAAATCTTGCTGTTATTTAAAAAAAATTTCAGGCCCCATTCACTAAGTCCCTTTGTTTATTCAAGGACTTAATGTCCACATGAAGATGGATCAGGGAAAAAGGAAACACAGGATTATAGCCTAGGCTGAGCTATATGGCCAGGCAGTTATAGACAGCAGGGAGTTGATCATTTCTTCCCTAAACCATTTATCACAGCATTCACCTTACAACAAATTGCTCTTTTCAATGGGCTGACTGACGTAAAAATATCAAATAAGCATGTGTTATCAAATAAACCTGGATATAAGACATGGTTAACTGAACACAGAACAGTTTAAGTGGTTTGAGGCACACTATTCCAATGGACTTACACTATTATTAGAAGTATGAAACCTGGTCCAAGGAGGGAAAGTGGCAAAAACTATACTAAAAGATCATTTCTAGAATTTAAGGTTCCAAATAATAGAAAAATGTAAATGCCATAAACAGAACTCACATGACCATAATTTCTCCATGTATGTGAATACTCGATTTAGTTTTCTCAAACTATATATTTCAGAAAAACTGTCATTTTGTCCTTTTTTTTTTAAATAATAAAAAGTTTCCCACTTCTGCAATATTTGTTTTACTTAGAGGCCACTAATATCACCAAAGTAAAAATAAATTTTCATAGATTTATCAGTTATACATTGTGGTTGCTATAAGAGTGGCTATAAAATGAATATACATTGCTAAATTCAGATCTGTTGTTTCACACAAAAGGAGACATTTTCATTTGTCATAACTAAGATATGGTAAAGGCCCACTATGTCTCAGTCAACATACGCTGAGCCTTTCAAAACATCTGAGAAATTCAGTGGAACATGTACGACTGTTCCAGCAACTATTTAAAACCTGGCAATTCAAAGCATGGTTTCTGAACCAGTAGCATCAGTGGGGAGCTTGACAGAAATGCATAATCTTGGGCCCTGCCCAAAACCTACTGAGTGTAAAGTTGCAGTTTAACAGGATCCCAGGTGATTTGCAAGTACATTAAAGACTGAGAAGCACAGATTTAGGACACCGACTGATCTTCTCAGGAAACAAAAGATTTCTTAAAAAACCTTTTAATTCAAAGAAAAGAATAAACAGTATAATCAAGAGCAAAACTGTTACACTGCATATTAAACAACTGCAATACCTTAAGACCTGAGCTCCAAAGATCAAGTACATTTTCCATCTTCTGAAGGTTTTCATCAGAAACAAGAAAATCGCTCACAATTATTTCATGGTCATCTGTATGACTAGAATTAGTTGCTGGTGAGGAAGAGTCATCTAAAAAATGTGAACTGAAAAAATCCATGACTGGGTAAGAAGGCTTCCTTGGTGATAACACTGGTGATGACCCTAGAATAAAAGAAAAGTTTTACCAATCAAGCTGAATTGAAAATTACTCAAATTGGTAAGGAATCATATTAGAAGGCTAAAAGATGTCTGCTACCTCTGGAGACTGAGAAAAATGCAGAGAAATTACCTTTCAGGTGTACTTTAATTTGGCTATTTTTAATTTCACTATTGCTACTGATTTAGGGCTGACTAGCATGAGATACCTCCTACACTACCTCCATCCCCCAAACCAGTGACCTCTATCCCACATAAGGATGCTTCCTATATTTATCCAGGTCCAGCCTGAGCTGAAACTATTATCAACCATACCATATTACCACTAATCAACCGCTTTCTATGTTTCTGTAATAAAAACATTATAAAGATACGCTCTCATAACATATGGTAGCCTAAAAAATAGGTATTATTATCTCCATTTTACTGATGAAGAAAACTGAGGTTCAGAAAGGGGTAATTTACCAAGGTCACAGTGGTTATATATAGGTCATTGTTACTTTATATGTTTAACACTGAGATGAGTCTTAATACTACCAAAATTCAACAATAAGTAGAAAGAGACTAGTAATTTAGCTTTTGAGAAACTCTGTTGTAAGGGACTCTGTTAGTCTTTTATCACAGAGGTGAGAAATATACACATCTATATATATGTCTATATATACATAACTCAGACCCTGTCCATACACAGGGACATGGTGGAGAGCCAGAGCCCCAAAGAGAACTTGTATCTACCTCTAAAAAGCACAAAAAAGTTATATTTTATCACAAATTTATGCTAGAATTATAGACTATCCATCATCGTTTCTCGCAAATCTCACATTTGTTATGAGCATTCTAATAATGAAGATGAAAGAGCTTTCCTCCCTTACTGAATGAATCAAACAAAGACAAATTTACTATAGAACTTGTTACCTGAAAGTAAATCTTTCAAGAATTCTTTGCAAAATGAAAAATCATTCCTTAATATGTATGCTTAGCATAAAAAATATAACAAGGTTCAGGCTAGTCACACTATGAAACATTACTTATGTGTTTTGAGGAAGGTCAAGAAACCCAAAGAACAAGGTAGAATGACCAAGTACACGAACATTCTCTTTTATAGGATTTTAATTATTCTAATCATGTCAAGGAAAAAGTCTCAATCTTTTTTTTTGGGAGACAGAATCTTGCTCTGTCACCCAGGCTAGAGTGCGGTGGCATCAGCCTAACTCACAGCAATCTCAAATTCCTGGGCTCAAGTGATTCTCCTGCCTCAGCCTCCGGAATAGCTGCGACTACAGGCATGCACCATGATGCCCAGCTGATTTTTCTATTTTTTTTAGTAGAGATGGGGTCTTGCTCTTGCTCAGGCTGGTCTCGAACTCCTGAGCTCAACCTTCCTGCCTCAGCCTCCCAGAGTGCTAGGATTATAGCCACTGGTATGCTTTTAAAACTTCTTTAGCACTTGCTAATCTCTTCTTCCAACAAAGACAACGCAGGCATCAAGCTGAATGCAACATTACTGGCAGTATTTTGACAAAATTTAGTAGCTTTGTTTTTGTTCTATTTATTTTTACCATTACTTTCTATATGTAACAAGTGCATATTAGTTTTATGTTATATTCAGTAAAGACTGATAGAAAGTTTCCTTTTAAAATGAACTTAAGCTAAAAAGTGGACATATTTAACGAAAAACACTGAATGATAAAATAGGTGGTATAAAGATAGAAAGAAAATCATTACATTGGTACACAAATGCCTGGAAGTTGGGAAAAGGGCAGTGGTTTATAAAAACATTTAAATTGGCCAAATTATCTAATACCCATTAAATCTTCTAAAATACTTGCCTTCTAACTTAGCAATTTAAAAAAAGGATGCCACACACTATAATGCATTAACTTGTCTTAATTGTACATTTTGGAATCTTAAAAAATTATTTTAAATATTATCACTTATATTGGCAACAATAGCATTTTAAAATCCTGCCAGTAATATGCCAAACTTATTCCTTTTGCTACATAGAGAATATTCATCAAACCACAAAATGTTGTATATTAATAAAAATAAGCTAAGGAAAAGTCATACCATCTGTCTTTGAATGACTTGAAATATTGAAATCACATCCTTTTCCAACTTCCATTGCAGTTTCTCTTAATAAAGGGTTATCTCCTGCTGAAAAGAAAACTTTTTAAAAAATTTAACTGAACCACTCTTAAATAAAATGCTTAATCATACATTCCTAATTTAAGAAGGTAGCAGTACATAAGTAACATTTTGGAACAAACAAAATACAATATGCTGAGTATACAGGAACACTAAGACAAAGAACAAGAAGAAAGTAAAAAAACCTAAGACTAGAATGAGACTCATTATATCACTGATAAGTTCCATCTCACACACCAAATATGGGTGGAAGATAATTCAGTCTACCACAGCATTCAATTCACAATAAGACTAGACTAAGTGGGCGGAATCACATTAGAATGTAGAAAACGGCTATCTTATGACACTGGATATTTCCAGGGGCCTGCTGCTTTTCACTGGAGCAATCAAACTAAAGGGGCACTGGTTCTCCCAAACAAGGACCTTTGCTTTCACTTTAGGAACGTTTAGTCAAGAGATGGGAAGAAGGAAACTGGGAAAAACCCGCAGGAATGGCTGTGTTAGAAGCTTATATATATTTTGCCAGCTTTGATACATGCTGCTTTAGACTAAGCGTCTGCAATACCACGAATAAAAAGAATGTGATGATAAATTTACATAATCCAATCTATCAAAGGCTACTTGTGAATCAGTATGCCTAAAAGATATCTAAACTCAGTATATGTTATATGTTTTAATCTCATATTCTTTTTGGAAAAGGCAGAGCATACATAAATACTATCTTACACGGGAGAAAAGAGTAATGGTTCTAAACCTCAGGTGATTACCTTGAAATGTTGAAGGTTGGAGCAAGGGAAAGACCCCTGTGTTGTATCAGTACAATAGTAGTTTTTGGCAATGGGAAAAGAAACAAGTTTTTCATAATCCCCTTAAGGGTAGAGGTAGATAGGGCTACATGCTGATTTGCCTATTTAAATTTATAAGAGAGTATACTGCACTTTGAGTTCTCATAATGGGATGTTGAGGTACACAGTGTAATCAAAACATGATCAAGTTCACTGATGTAAAATGAGTAATTCCAAGGTTCACATCTCTTGAAGATCAGTAAAATTTGGATAGAAAATTTTCTGTGTTAGAATGTTTCGGTGTCAGAATAAATAATATATTTTTAAGGCTCTAGCCCTATGGTTTTATTTGTTGTTCCAATGCAGTAGGCCAAAGACTAAGGCACAATGAAAAATTTATGTCTACAGAGGGTGAGAAACAACAGACACTAGGGTTGTTACCTACCAGAAACCCAGGAGCCTTTTGACTCTGAGTAGGCTGTGTCATGTGCCTTCAAGGACAGGGATCCTTGGAGATATGCCTATAGTGTGATAACTCTTCATTATCTGGGCTGTTTTAGGAAGGCTTTCTGTGCCCTTTCAAAGAACATTTAGAGTGAGCTGTTTGGGATTTTGTACTTTACTAAATAAGAAATTGGAGGTAAAGGAGCTTTATCTTCCATTCCCTACCTTTCACTCACCTACCAACACACATCCTGGCTTGTATTAGCTCTCAATTCTGCTTTCAATTGTTCTCAATTATGAACAAATGGGTCCACCTTTGTGATGATAATCTAAACAGTCCTCTATGTCCATATATAAAATACTGCTGATGAAATACTAGTATGTAGTTCATAGAGTAACTTAAGGGACGCTGAGGGCCACCTATGGACCATCTTTAACTTGGGGCTTAGGGATTTAGTTTTCAAGATAATCTTGGCATAACATTGTTGGAACAAGTACTGAGATGCAACATACTCCACTAAGAGACATGAGATTGCTATGGTGTTGCTTTATTACTTTTCATCAAAGTAAGAGTCAAATGAAGTCCAAATAAAAATCTAGCTGCTTATGTAAGAGCCAGAAATAACATTAAAGTGTAAAAAGTTCCCTCAGATGATACTAATAAATACCAATGGTTAAGAAGACTCATTGATCTGGAAAGGCATTTTCATAATCATAAGTGAGTTATTATTAATAAACTCAATAATAAATAAAGAGATACTAAAAAATATACCTAACCTTGACTATGAAGAATATCATCAATTGCAGTAGGAATTCTAACATCTGGCACCACTTCTCCCCTAGGATGAGATGACTGTGAAGCACTGGATTCAATATTTGGAGTCACTATAGCATAACGAAGTAGTTCTTCATACTCCTCCTATGAGAAGCCAATAACCAATAATTTGTTATAAGTTATAATTTTATAATATATTCAACTACTGGATTTTTTTGTTTTTCAGAAATTTAATTACCATAATAGAGTCACATGCTTATCACAGTACAAAGACTCCATGCTTGAGTCCTTTGAGTGCTTCTTGGGTGATTTTTATATTTATGATTAAAAGTGTGAAGAGGTGATATATTCTGTGGATGAGTCAACATGGAATCAAAAATTTTCTCTCTCATTTTTTTATGATTCAAATCAGTTTAACTGAAGATAAGACTATTAAAAAGCTACCATTTTCAGAATTTTTTAAATATTATGTAACCGAAATAAAATACAGAAGCAAATTGGATACTTAAGCTTATAAAAGCCACACTGGCCTTCAATCACCCCCCAACTCCCCCAATTTTGAATGTACATTTATCAAGGCAGTTTAGCTGTTTTTGCTAATTGACTTTGTGAGAAGTAAATGTCACATATTTGAATATTCAAAATAAATCTATACAATTATAGTTTTGTTTCAATCTGTTTTCTGTACTGGAATTTTAAGTAAAATTGTTTGAAACAAGGGTTTATGCTGTTATATGTCTGAAAACTGCTAATCCTTAGGGCATTAAATGTAAAACAGTGACTTGAGTTTCAACCTTGATTTACATATTTAACATAGATATTCACATGTAGTAAATATTAGGTATAGCAAATGTAGATTTTTATGTATGTTAAAGCTAACAACAGAAGAGAAACACAGATAGTCCTAAGAGAAAAATCTTTAGACAATTCAATCACCAGAATCTCCTTCCTATTGCTATAATAAACTCTTTCTTAGTGATGTCCCCTTCATGATAGCAAATAAAAGTCACTATTTCACATGATGGTTATCGCTGAGATAGAAGGCTCTTATTAGAAAAAAAATCATTTAGACTATAACAATATGACATTTAATTTTTATACTGACAAAACTATAATTCTTCAAATAAATTTAAATACCTTTAAAGTTTTAAAGTACACTTCTGGAGCCATATCAGTTTTCCAGTTATTACAATAAAAGGAAATTCCCAAATAGTTTGATAAATTGGGGCCATACACAAGATATTCAGGCTGGGCGCGGTGGCTCACGCCTGTAATCCTCGCACTCTGGGAGGCCGAGGCGGGTGGATCGCTCAAGGTCAGGAGTTCGAGACCAGCCTGAGCAAGAGCAAGACCCCATCCCCACTAAAAATAGAAAGAAATTATCTGGCCAACTAAAAATATATATAGAAAAAATTAGCTGGGCATGGTGGCGCATGCCTGTAGTCCCAGCTACTCGGGAGGCTGAGGCAGTAGGATCGCTTAAGTCTGGGAGTTTGAGGTTGCTGTGAGCTAGGCTGACACCACGGCACTCACTCTAGCCGGGCAAGAGCGAGACTCTGTCTCAAAAAAAAAAAAAAAAAGATATTCACTGGTTCCTATAAACCTGGATGTCTGATTTGGTTCTAATAAACCAATAAAATATATAAAATTTCAAGGGCATAGAGACTGCAAATGGTCCAGCAGCATCCATTTTCTCTTTATTTAAGTTAATAAAGTTCCAGGGTTTGACTCGGGCAAATGGTCACCCAGCTATATTTCCCAGCATCCCTTGCATCTAGGTGTGGCCAAGAGACCTAGTCTGTGGGACTTGAATGGAAATGATGTGTATAACTCCAGGTGAAGTCCTTAAAAAGGAAGCTACTTGTTTCCTATTCCCCTCTTCCCATAGGCTAGACGTGTTGGTGCACTAGCACCTGACAATGACATGGTCAATACCCTAGCACATGGCAGAGCAAGCAGCAAGAGAGAATCAAACTTCAAGGCACTCACTTAAGCCACTCTCACTTGGTTTCTGTTAAAACAGCCCAAACAACACCCTATTATACTTTCCGAACAGCCAAAGTAAATTTTTGATTTTGGCTAAGAATATATAAAAGTGTGGCTGTTATGGACTGAATGTTTGTGTCCCTCCCAAATTCATATGTTGAAGTCTGAACAACCCAATGTGGCTATATTTGGAAATGGGGTTTCTAAGGAAGTAATTAAGGTTAAATAAGGTCATCAGCTAGGGCCCTGATCCAATAGGATTAATGTCCTCATAAGAAGAGACACCAGGAGGCTTGTGCACTCCCTCCTCACATGTGCATATAATGCATTGAGGAGAGGCCATGAGGACATAGCAAGAAGCCAGCTGTCTGCAAGCCAGGAAGAGAGCCTTCACCAGAAACTCACCCTGTTTGACTTTGACCTGGGACTTCTAGCCTCCCAAACTGTGAGAAAATAAATGTCAGTTGTTTAAGCCCCCGAATCTATGGTATTTTGTTATGGCAGCCCAAGCAGACTAATGTGATGGCTATCTTATATTTTGAGGTCCATGAAGTTTTTAGAGTCTCCTTCCTCTCGTGGCAATTGTAACTAGATTTAGCCAAATCAGCTCTGCTCAATCAGAGTTAGCTTATTACCACCTCCAGCCTGTAGGAAGGGAGGGGAAGTAGAAGTTAGTGGCCTTAACTTGTGACTTCCTAGTTTGATCTCTGTTCTGGATCAGAAAAGTGAAAGAAAAAAGAAATCCAAACATATCTCAAAGTTCCCACAATGACTATGACTTAAAAGGGACATAAATCGGCATATATCAATAGAATTCAGTGCTCATGTATTCTAATTTATTTTAGGGAAAGATTTTAAAAATTATTTCTTTAAATGGCTATTTTACAGTTTCATATACATAGATACAGGCAAATGGGTTATTTTAAAATTAAAGATCAAGTAAATCATATTGCCTTTCTTAATTGTCAAAGACAAGCTTTTTTATGGTAAACAGGAATCCATGAGTAACAATTCAAACTTGTAATTTTGCCTTCTCTTCCCCCAGTAGCTGGATTGATATGACCATGAAATATAGCTCCACCCATCCCTCAACCATCACAGTCAGGGCATCTTGGCTGACAGTTAGGGGAAGTTATCAGTGCACAAGAATCATGGATGCTGCCCATCCTTCAGCATTTACCATTTTCTGGTTTATGGAGCATAAACTTAGATAGCAATGAAAAATCCCATAAGGGGAATATTCATTTATAAGGGGCTTTAGATTTACATATTTACTACATATGTAAAAAAATATATATATATTTTATGTTATTTTATTTTTAAGATTATTTTTTGTATTTGTATTTTGAAATGTTTCCAATAGTGGAACCTAAATTAACACTGTATCTATAGAGAATATGGGCAGGTTTTCAACTTTAGTCCAAGAACTAGTAGGGTTATAAATTGAAGGTTACTAACAGACTCTCAGTTGGGCTGATATTACAAGCAGTAACCAATAACATAAAATGATTTCTGGCAGGTCTAGAAGGTTCTTCCCCTCTCTCTCTTAAATTTTACTCTAGAGGTTTATTTTATTTTATTTTTTTATACAGGTTTTTTTTTATTTAAAATTTTGTCTCTTGACAAAATGACAATCTGAGACTTTATAAGGTGTTTACATGTTAATATAAATGAGTTCATTGGTTCTTTCTTGAAGTTTGGATAAGGCAGAGATGAAAGGTGCAGGAAAGTACTGTCACCTAAAAAGACAGCACTACATGGGAGACGTACCATCAAAGGGAAGGCTAGCGTGAAACATCTGTGTCACAATCTCAGACTACTTTTAACCTAGTAAATATTCAGATATTTTCCCAATACCTTCCTAATTTCAAAATCCATGATTTCAATTAAAGGAACACATTTGTTTCATAAAATATTTTCCCACAGCTTTTCTCATATTATACAGTGTCAATAACAATTTACCTAGGCATAAACACAATGTCCAGCTTTTCTCCTCTTAAGTGACAGAACTATAAAACTTAAGCTATAACATGTAATTATTCTCCCACTAAAAATCTACTTTAGAAATCTGAATCCATATTTTTGATGATGAAATGAAAGAAATTTAAAACATTTCATGTAAACACCACATCTTCTGTAGTCAATCAATCCATTTTATCTGTCAGTGTCCAAGTCCTGAGCAGCAGATTTTGCTGAATGTTGTGGCAACAGAGACTGAAACCTCAGCAAGCAGAACACAAGGGAACCTTGAGCTCTAGAACTTTGAATGCTTTGATATTGTATTAATTTGCATTAAAAGTGAAAGTAGCATTCATGAGAGGTAGCTAAAATGAAAAAATTTCAAGAAAAAATGTTTCTTAAAATTTTCACCTTCTCCTCTCACTGTGCTGGTACAAAGCGTGTTTGAAGAGTTCATGACTATTTTGTAAAAGGTTAAAACAAGGTAAAGTAACTCCCAAAATTAGTAAAGTAATTCCCAAGGTTTGATAAATTGAAAGACTCCTTTGTAGGTAGAACGAACAAATAAAAAACATATTCTTAGTTTTCCCTTAAAATATTACTTGTTTAAAATTCAAAAGGCATGACAAATTTAGACATTTCTTCCTACCTGAAGATCTGAAGAGACAGAACTGCCTCGATCAGACTCATTTTGCACAACTGGAAGTGAGTATTTCTCCTCATCTGATGTCATTCTGCACAAATACTATAAAACAGTAGAAGCTAATTTTAGTTTTTTCCCTTGATATTTAAAATAAAATAAAATAAAATGCTTTCTAGATACACATAAGTGCAACAGTATCCTAACCAACAAATAATCTTCGTGTGATACGTTAAAATCACTCATTCAACATATTGAGTACCTACAGGCAAAAATCACTGGGCAAGAAAAAACAGTTAAAGACCCAGTCTCAGCATTAGTGAGTTTATAAATGTTATTACCTTTCATGAAATGGAGGCTCTTTTCATGAGAAAAGAAGAATGAAAGGCTCTTTAGAAAATTCCCAGTGGGGACTGTTGAGGCTAATAGACTGTGAACACTGTTCTTGAGCAATGTGTGACAACCTGGGTGCTGTGCACTTTCATGTAAGATACTGACCCAAGACAGAATGAACAATTTGTGCAAATTCCCTTCCTGGGAAACTTATCTTTGGGAATATTATTTTAAGAAAAGTTTAGACAGAACAACAGATTCAAATATATGCATAGAAAACTTGTTAGAAAGTCCTAACCAAAATAATAATAATAATAATAATAAAAGTACTTTTAATGACATGTAACCAAATTATTTAAAAACCCGTGACTATTCAACCTATCTAAACACAGGTACATGTAAGCCATTGATAAGGAATGTAAAATGAAGAAGTCCTTGTTCTCAAGGACTTTACAATCTGTAGAGAGGGCCAGACATGTATATGATACAAATGATTGCTTTATGAATAAACTGCTGTTAGACCCTAAAATAACAGAGGTACAAAGTAGGGAGGTAGGAGTAGCCACTTTTCACAGGGTGAGATTGCATGGGTGTAAAGAAGTGGGAAAGGAGGCAGAAAAAGTTTTTATGGAGATGACTCAAGTTTTGAGAAGTGAAAGATGGATAAAAGGCATGAGAATATTCTAGGTAGTAAAGCAGCAACAGCAAAGACACAGAGGCATGGACTTACATGCCAGGAACAGCAAGTAGTTTGGTAAGGCTGAAGCAAAGGGTGCAAAGCAAGGCTTGCTAAGGATGAAATGAAAAGGTACGGAGCAGCCAGATCATGGAAGATGATGATTTGTCATATTAAAAAGCTGGGTCTCTATTCTAGAGAAGTCATTAAAATGTTTTTAAAAGGTAGTTACATGATCAGGCTTGTTTTTTAGAAAGATCACTCAGGCAGATTTGATGATGGACTGGGATACTGAAGAAAGATCAATTGAGGGCCAACTACAGTAGTCCAAGAGAGAAATGTTCCCTTGGGTAGTAATCACGGAGATAAATGAGGACCTGAATCTAGGAGGCAGCAGTGGGAAGGGTATGGAGGTTATGACTACAAGACAGTTGTGTTATGGCAGTGGAAATGAGAGATAATGGTCAATAATTGGTTAAGGGGTTAAAAGGAAGAATTGTTGATGGCTTCCAGATTTCTGGCTTGGGTAACTAGACGGATGGTGCCACTCACCAAGGCAAGGAATGTAGGAAGATGAGCAGGTTGGGAGGAAGGACAACGAGTTCAATATCTGATGTTTTAGGTATGAGGTTGCCTCTAAAGCACTGACGTAAAGCTGCAGATATGCAGTCCGTGGCCACACCTGGCTGTGTGGCACACCACTCCAAGGTCTGCCATTCTCAATGGCTACACTGTGAACAGTGCTTTCTGGAGTTAAGCAGTGTGGGAGCCCTGCATTGGAGGTATAGGTTGGAGACCCAGTTTCAGGAATCGCTAGCATAATGAGAACTGCTGAAAAAAGGGAATGAGATTACCTACAAAAAGTTATGTGAGAAAGAATGCTTATCCTGATGTTCACACACCCAAATTGTATGCAATATTTTAATTGTAAATGCATATGTGTATTTTTCTAGAAAGAGGATCTTTACCTTCCAATGTGTTCAGAGGGAATCATAACCTTAATAAAGTTAAGGACTACTACTGTGAGTGAGAAAGGGCTTAAAGCCAGAACCATTAACATCTAAAGGGAAAGAGAAGAAGACTCAGCAAAGAAGATTGAAAAAGAAGTAGAATTATGGGAGCAGCATCACAATAATCTTGAGAAGGGAGTAGTCAAAGTTAGATGCCAAAGAAAGATGAGGATTGGATAGAATCTCCTGTATGTGGCAATCAGGAAGTTTCTGTGACATTTGCTTGAACAATTTCAGCAGAAAGTGGGACAGGTCTCGATCAGAGTGGGCTGAAAAATAAATGAGGGATGAAGAAATTGAAGTAGAAAAGATACAAGGAAAAGTGCAATATGAGAATGGAAATATAGGTTGGAGCTAGATTGTAGAAAGGAAATTTCAGCTTTCTTCAATGAGTATCACTGTGTATACACATCCTAAGTAAACTAAATCTCAGCATGACTGTCTTTAGGTAAGCCAATTAGGGAGGATAAAATAAGCACATATATCTGCAGCCAGGAATGGCCGCTTCTCTGACTTCAAATCCACCACTGTGGTAACTTGGTCCATTATATATTTTCATTCACATCGTTCTTTAGGATTTGTTTGCAGACCTGGTAGGTAACAGCAGTGGGGAGTAGGGTGGTGCTGATTATTTATTATTATTATTATTTTTTTTTGAGACAGAGTCTCACTTTGTTGCCCGGGCTAGAGTGAGTGCCGTGGCATCAGCCTAGCTCACAGCAACCTCAGACTCCTGGGCTTAAGCGATCCTACTGCCTCAGCCTCCCGAGTAGCTGGGACTACAGGCATGAGCCACCATGCCCGGCTAATTTTTTTTTTGTATATATATTTTTAGTTGGCCAGATAATTTCTTTCTATTTTTAGTAGAGACGGGGTCTCACTCTTGCTCAGGCTGGTCTCGAACTCCTGACCTCAAGCGATCCACCCGCCTCGGCCTCCCAGAGCTAGGATTACAGGCGTGAGCCACCGCGCCCGGCCTGATTATTTATTAATAAAAAATAAATGAGCTGATAAGTCTGGTCAGACCTCAAAAGTTGTTTCTGAATATAGACACAGCAGACACAAAACAATGATTGCACTTTCGGAAAATATGCTATTTTCCATCTGGCCTGTTTTATGCCAACAAAGTATGACAATTTATTTGAAACCCTACAATAGAAATTTCCTTACTCTTTCTAGGTTCAGAAACAAAGGAGAAAAGTGAAGCTTGTTTTAATGGGTGGCAGATGTATATCAGTCCACTACATTTTCAGTATTCTCTAATCCAAGTTATCAGAAACCACAAGATCAAAACTTTTGTTGTGCTTCTCTGTTGCCAGAGATATAAAATGACGTCTTAGTAATTACCTGGCTGGTAAGGAAAGAGGGGTCTGGGATTTTAAATGTAACTCTCAAGAGGAAGAGCGAGTTAACGTGTAAATTGGCAGCAGGGTGATGTCTCCTCACTCTTCACCAGTCCTAGCTGCATGCAAGAAGAGGGGGCGTGCCAGTCCGTCCTCAAAGCAGGGACTAGAAGCAGGGGGAGATGGCAGTTGCCAGTAAGTAAACACCTAGAAGTTTTCTTCCATCACCTTCCTACCCAGCCCCGTCTTAATCAAAATCTTACTTAAAAGCAATAAAGCTTGACACATGGTTATTTTTCCCCTGTGTTTTAAACGACTAGAACCCATGGGGACAGTTACCGCTCAGCACCCCTCACTCCTGCCCTCCGTTCCCAGATGCCTCTGAGGGGAAACAGCATCGACCTTCCCGCACAACAGCTGAAGCGCCCCCGTCGGGGCAAGACGAGCTCCAGGAGCAGAAACCGGGCCAAAGGACCTTAAATCCCACTCCACCACTCAGCGAGGCACGCAGGGCCCACCCGGAGCGCCGCTACCCACCGTCGCCGATCTCGAGCAAACCCCGACTCCTCACTCGCGTTTTCTCGCCGCGTAGCTGCTGAAACCACGGCAAGCACAGCCGCTACCTCGGCAGCAACCTGACAGTTTCAAACTGCGGGGAGCAATTAAGGACGGCCCTGTACATTGGCCCCCAGCTTCAACAATCTGCCTTTTGATTGGTCTGAGAGCCGGGGGCGGGGCTTTGGGCCGCCGCGGGGAGGAACCGGAATTAGGGTTCTTAGGAGAGCCCTGGCCCCTGATTCGGGGGTTTCCAGAGGGGGCGGGGCCTCGGGGACCCCCGCCCAGCGCTGGGGCCTGAGTACGGCGCATGCTCAGCTCCGCTCTGCGGCTGCGAACTGAGGAGGCGCTGCGACCGGGTTTGGTTTGAGGTCGCTGAGGCGGGCTGAAGTGAAGTAGGCCAAAGCAGCGTGCTGTTGGCTTTCAGCAAGGCCGGTAGGCTAGGCGTGAGTCCTCCTGCTTTAGTCTGCACTAGAATTTTCTGCATCCACAGATCCCCTGCAACAGAATCACTTGGAGGTGCTTTTTAAAACGACGGATTCCTGACCCATTTTTGTTGCTTCCATCGGCCTTGAGTACCGCCGGGAAATCTGAATTTTTAATAAACACTGCCGGTGCTTCTGATGCGGGGGTCTGCAGACCTGCTTCTAAGAAGTTGCTGGTCTAGTCTTAACCAATCATGTCAAACGTGTCAGACTTCAAGGCAGGCTCTTCTGGTGAAATATGGACCTTAGAATCTGGTCATAATTGTAATATGGCTCTACCACCTACTCCCTGTCACCTTGGATAATACTACCTACACACAGGGTGGTAGGGAGAGTAAATGAGTTAATTTATCTAAAACACTTCACATAAGCGTATGAAAAATATTAGTCTTTCAAATTACATTGGCAACAGAGACAGCTAGAGGTACATAAGGATGCCGGTGACAAAGTGTCTAGCCCTGGGATACTCCAATCTCAAGGACAGATAATGAGATTTGGGTGAGTTTTCATGCTCCCTTCTGTTGCCTGGAGGATGAGGATTCTTTTTCTGTAGATAGAAATGGCATAACCTGGATTTCACCTATGTAACTGTTGATGGAGCCAGACTTATACAAACAATAAAGTAAGAGTACCAGAAGTTTTTGGCATACGCTGTTTGCTCCCCCTTTTTTCCATGTTTATTATAAAGGGCAAATTTCTATTAATATATAGAAATTCATACGTGGTTCTAATATCTTTTGTAATTGAATTGCCACATGGTGACCCCATACACTGTAATTGTTACTGATTCACTGTATCTGTGCCCTTTTGCCACTAGGCTCTTTCTCTTTTCTGTCTTCCTTTTGTGGGGAGAAATTTTCATAGAAAATCGTTGACTAAACCATACCCATTTTTTTTTTCTTTTGAGACAGAGTCTCACTTTGTTGCCCGGGCTAGAGTGAGTGCCGTGGCGTCAGCCTAGCTCACAGCAACCTCAAACTCCTGGGCTTAAGCAATCCTACTGCCTCAGCCTCCCGAGTAGCTGGGACTACAGGCATGTGCCACCATGCCCGGCTAATTTTTCTATATATATTTTTAGTTGGCCAGATAATTTCTCTCTCTTTTTTTTTTTAGTAGAGACGGGGTCTCGCTCTTGCTCAGGCTGGAACCATGCCCATTCTTCTGTGAAACTACAGAGAGAAAATGACTAAGCCTGTCTGAATGTTACGAATTTAGAACTGATTTTTTTTTTCCTAAGAGACAAAGTCTCCCTCTGTCACCAGGCTAGATATCACGATCATAGCTCACTGTAACCTTGAAATCCTGGGCTCAAGTGATCCTTCTGCCTCTGTAGCGGGGACTATAGACACTCACTACCACTCCTGGCAAATATTTTTTATTTTTTGTAGAGATGGGGCTCTCATTATGTTGCCCAGGTTGGTCTCAAACTCCTGGCCTCAAGCAATCCTCCTACCTTGGCCTCCCAAAGTTCTGGGATTACAGGTCTGAGCCACTGTGCCTAGCCTGGAACTGATTCTTTTTCCAAAACTCCTAGAGAGAAAGAGAGAATTTAAAGGCCCCACAAACCCATAATAATTAGATTGCCAGCTTGAACCCTTCAAAATTATTTATTCATTCCACAAATATTTAGCATCCATCATATGTAAAGCATTTTATTGGTGCTAAGGATAGAGTGGTGAGCAAAACAGAGACACTGCCCTCATGGAACTAAGAGTCTAGTGGGGAAAACAGACATCAAACAAAAACATAATCCCCACAAAAATGAATAAATGATTAAAAATTGTGTTTAAAGTGAGGAGAAATAAGGGAATGTCTGCCTGAGTAGAAGTCAGACAGTGAAGAACTTATTTAACTTAATAAACACATATAGAGCTTCCTGTGTTCTAGGAACTGTACGGTAGTACTTGTTAATTCATTTAGTTGTCAGACTATCTCTGTGATGCAGGTGCTATTTCTATTCTCGTTTTACAGATGCAGAAACTGAAGCACACAGAGGTTATGAAGCTTGCCCAGGAATACACAGTAATTAAGAGCAGCCCCCAGAGTTCATGTTCTTATCACTATGTTCTGTAAGGAACAGCATGGCCAAGGTCTTGAGGTAAGAAAGGACTTGTATCTGGATAAGAACAACAGCCAGTAAGATGGGAACTCAGTGAATGAGGCGAAAGTGGCACGGGGTGAGGCTGCAGATGGAGGTGGGGACCCAACTATGCAGGACTTGTTAAGGGTTTGAGATTTTATCTCAAGCTAAATGAGATGTTTTTAGATGTTCAGTAGAGAAATGAAAACAACCTGGACTAGAGGAGTGGCAAGGGAGATAGAGAGAAGATGGAAATGAAACACAGTTGTCCAGGGTAGCAGCCGTAATCTACTCTATTGCTTTCATTTTATGGAGGAGGAAATTAGGTATAGAGAGATCTAAGCTTGCTTTCCTTAAGTTGCAAATCTGATGGGGGGTGGTGCAGTGGAGAGAGGGAGGGAGGGAGGGAAGCAGAGAGAGAGAGAAAGGGAGGGAGAAAAGGAAATCCGGAAGGAAAGGAATGAGAGTGCAAATGGGTACAGATTTTAGAGACAGAGCCTGGCTGGGTCCTACATCTAGGTAGAGGCTGCCATGATGTTCCCTGCCTTTGTTATAGTCCCTCAGGCTGGACTTCATTTCTCCAGATGACAAGTGCCTGACATAGTAATTTAATCTCCACAGGTGAGGGAGGCAAATGCTTTCAGAGCTTTTCATTCCCTGTGAACTTTTGAACACTGGCCTTCTGGAAACAATGCTCTGGTTTTTCTAAGTCAGAAAAGTGACTTGCCGATGAAATCTGAGTTCAAGCAGGAAGTTATGCAAAGACTGTGGTAAGTTAAATTTTGGGCAAGTGGCTCACAATGCATGTCCCCAAATAGAATTTCTGTAGCTAGACTACACAATCTGTTTAGAATCTCTTCACACACTGACATCCAAAAAGATGGATTCATTGAACACAATGAGGCAAAGCAGAGGGGAGAAAGATTCTATCAATGAGGCAGATACACAAGGTAAATGGCAGATATCATTTGTGCAGCAGTCTACATAAGAGGCAGTTTGCCATGGATTAAGAGTTTATTCAGAATATTTTGATTGCTTGGATTCCATAGTTACATTTTGCTACACAGCACTCCCTGGCACTTTTATTGCAGAAGGGAGTTCATGTCCTGGCTCTTATCATCAGCTTTGTGTTCTACCTAATTGTAAACACTCATCTTGAACCTCTCTATTAGTATCTTCTGGCCATATCAAAACTTCCTTACCTTTAGCAATTCTTTCTCCTGATGAAACACTCTAGGACTAGCTGTGAGAGTTAAGATTAATTAGTTTTTTGGAGAACAATATTACTGAGTCCCAGTGATGTTTTGAGCACTGTACAGATGCTCGCTTCTGAGGGGGGTTGCAGATCAAGGTCATTCAGCTCAGTAGTAAGAACCTGTGTAATTCAAAGTTATGCCTCTTCCTTCCTTTCTCCCTTTTCCCCTCTCCTCCTCCCTCAATTTCTTTCTCTCCACCCTACTTTTTTTAATGGAGGGAAGGGAAGAGAGGCTAAATTCAATATTCCAAAGCAGATGAAATGCCGTGGTAGAACTTGTTTCATCACCTTGAAAACATCATTTGAATAGATTTTTTTCTGCTCCCCTTTGTGTGTGAGAGGTCATGCCAATAAATCCACCTCCCATCCATGAACATGTTCCAAAGTTCAGTTGTACGTCTGTTGTTTGTAACTTGAAATGGATTTCCCTAAAGAAAAATGAAAATGTTGTAACTCCAAGGTCAGCTCAATTATGAATCCACACTAGAGGTAAAACATTGTTCATAAGCAATAAAAAAGTAGAAAACAATACTGTTTCAAGGCCAGTAGATTTAATGAAGAGGTAAAATAATACTGAATAAGAAAGATTTTATTATGTGTTTATTTTGAATGCTGATGAAAAAGAAAAAGGGTAATATGGTAGGAGTGAGGGTACACTTGTTTATTCAGAGGAGGCTACACGAAAATTTGTTGAAT
The DNA here is from genome assembly GCF_020740605.2 of Lemur catta. Taxonomy (NCBI): domain Eukaryota; kingdom Metazoa; phylum Chordata; class Mammalia; order Primates; family Lemuridae; genus Lemur; species Lemur catta. The sequence continues at coordinate 48,054,052 of NC_059139.1, forward strand.
TTAGGGAGTTGATGGGGAGGTGCCAGGAGAAGAGTAGACATGGCAAGATTAGTGGGAAACAGATGCATGGTTCTTACTCTCAGATATATCGTGGAGCTGCCATGCTTCCAGCTTCTTATGAACATCTGCACCTGCCAATCTCATGTTAACAAAACAACAACAACAACAATAACAACAACAAAAAACAACAACACAAACTCTGTAAAATAAGTTAGAGCGATTTATTCTGAGCCAAATATGTGTGACCATGGCCTGTGAAACCACATCAAAGAAGCCTTGACCAGGGCGGTTGGGTTACAGTTTGGTTTTACACATTTTAGAGAAACAAGAATTGTGGGTAAAATCATAAATCAATACATGGAAGGTATATGTTGGTTTGGCCCAAAAAGGTGGGATATCTCGAAGGAGGGGAGCCTTCCAGGTTATAGGTGGGTTCAAAGATTCTTTGAATTGTAATTGGTTAAAGAAATGGAGCTTTGTCTAAAGCCTTGAAATGTTTTAAGTTAAGATAAGGAAGTCTGTTAATCAGAGACAAGCCACAATATATCGACTCAAGTGATCTGTTAAACAAATTGATGGCCTGCATGGCCTATAGGTGATTTAACCTTTGTTCTGCATGGCCTTAGGTACTGTAAATAATTTAGTGTCTTATTATCTGAGCAGGACTTCCCTTCCCTTTGTGGCCAGGAACTCAGTTTTAAGATTTGCCTGAAGTCCCCTTTGCCAAGAGGGGTTCCATTCAGTTGATAGGGGGGTTTAGAATTTTATTTTAGTTCATACTCACACAAGTTACTATGCGAGTTGAAATATTAATATTAGCCTGCATATGTGACTTATTGTATCTCCCATTTCAGAATCTGTGAGAGGAGAGGTAAAAGGAGATTGGGGATCCCAGATCCTAGGCTCCATCATGTTGCTTACTACTTGGGGTCTATCTTAAGTCTGATATTGATGGAGACATTAATCTCCATTAGGAAGATCTTTAAGATACTTTTCTTAGAGGAACAAGTATGGCAATAAGAAATTGAAAGCTCCGTATAGATGGCCCTGAATTCATCCCATAGCACTCAATATAGAAACTGGCAGCAAAATGAATTATATTACTAAAGTAACTGACTTTGCTGTTTCAGCTAAAGTAATGCTTCCAAATAACTGTACAGCTACATATCTTCAAATCTGGAGGGCTGATTTACCCATTTTATTGTCTTTCTCAAGTAACTAGACATGTCATAATGCTTTTGCTAAAATAATGAAGTAACAGCCCATAATATTAGGATTATTTGGTTTAAACACAGTTGGTTATAAGGCAACATCAAAATCTTTCAAATTATGTCACCCAAAATTTCCTTTATATTAAAAAAATGGTAGTTTAAGCTATACTGAGATATGTCTAAAAAGTGATAACGTTTCACAATGTACTTCAAAGTAGGAAAGAAATGCTGATTCTGTAATAAATGTCTGGTCACATATATTTTGCTACTGCTTGTTACAAAATTCTTCATAATTAAACCATAGGGCCAGAAGAATACACTTAAAATAAAAATTTGGTTTGAAGATACATGGAAAATTGTGCTACAACATTAATTGTTATTATATATTACAATACTATATTGTGCATTTATCTCTAAAGTAGAAAGATTATTTTATAGAATGTCCTTTAGGATTTTTATTAATAAGAAAAAAAGCAAATACATAAAATCGGGTCAAATAAAGATTGTTTATATTCTAGAAACATACCAGAAGAGAAACAACACACAAAAAATGAGATTTTGCATTCCTCCTCAAGTATCGTCTTCATTCCTTAAGATACAAAAATAAAGAATCTTAATACTATTTATCATATACCTTTAAAAATAGATTTTAATATAAAAAGTAAAGTTTTTTTTAAAGTTATGGGGTGATACAATTTTATATTTAAAAAGTGTTTTGCATTAGTAATTATTCATCTTATATAAATCATTATTTTGCCAAGATAAGTGGGTATGTATCTTTGTTCATTCAGGCTGTTATTATAACATATTATAAACTGTGTGGCTTATAAACAGCAGAAATGTATTTATCCCAGTTCTGGAGCCTGGGAAGTCCAAGGTACTGGTAGATTCAGTGTCTGGTAAGGACTTTCTGGTTCATAGATCCAGCTGTGTCTTCATATGGTGAAAAGGGTGTCCAAACTCCCTCAAGTCTCTTCTATAAGGGCACTAATCCTATTCATGAGGGCCCCACCCTCATGACCTAATCACCTCTCAAAGGCCCACCTCCTAATACCATCACCTGGGGGGTTAGGATTTCAAAATATGTATTTTGGGAGGAACATAAATATTAAGGCCACAGTAATATGTATTCAAAGACTATTCTAATGAAAATTCAAAAGTTGTTGGTATATTTCTGTGACATTGAACATTTATAAAATTTATGTAAATACCCTGAATGCTAAGAAAAACATGCCAAGGACATGTTCTATAAAATCAAAATTTAAATTCAAGAGTGCAAAATACCATGATAGCCTTGTCTAGGCTATAATTCAAATAATTGAAATTACCATCGAAGATGTTAACAGAAAAATGTTCAGTATAAAAACATTAATTTTACCGTAAGAGTAAAAGAGGGGATAAAGTTGATTTGCTGAATTTCTAAGAATCAACAATTACATAGATGATCAAAGCATCTTTTCAAAAAAGCTTTAAAAGTGAACAGCTATTAATGTCCTGTGAATATATATCAATATAATGTGAATTATATAATAATATGAATATAAAATATAAATTATTTAAAATTATATACAATCCTATCCTAATAAAATTATAGGAGAGCTATTTAGGTGAGTTTTTTTGTCTTGTGTTTTTGAGGCAAAAAGGATTTGAAAAAAATTTTATAGGAGAATTGCTATCAAATCCTATCATTAGGAATTGCTTTTCAAGGAAAGCAAAATTTAAATGCTAGTTTTACTAATTAAATATCTTTTATCTTTCTATTAATAAAATCCTAATCACAAATGAAAACTGTGCTTTTTCTCTTGTATACTTTGCTGATAAAAAATAATATGATAAAAGTAAAATAAGACTCTCTTCCAGGTAGATATTTTAATTTATTACTGTTATTATTATTATTAGTCTGTATTTTCCCTCTTCCTCTTCAATTCCCTTATCTCTGCCCATAAAATCTCAAACCTCCTTCAAGGTCTGACATTTCCCCTAAGAGGTCTATTCTTGTTTTTCATTTATGTGTTTGTTTTTATAATATTTCTTGTGATCTCTTCCCCCCTCATGCGTGTTGTATGCTTAGCTCATACTACATTCTGCCTTTGATTACTAGATCTTCTAGGGCAAAGATTGTTCCTTCCTCATTCTTTTGCCACCTGTGGCACAAAGTCCCTAAAATAAGCATTTGCTGAATTACAAATGCTGAAGGCGGTGGTTTTCCCCTTCCTCTATAAAATTATTTGTGTTTCCTGTTGATCCAAACCTCTCTCCTCATATTATGTAGGCCTGCAAATTTCTCTAGAACAAAGGTCACCCCATGGCATGACTCAGCAAATGCCAGGTCAGTGTGTCATCCCAGCCCTGGCAGCTTCCATAGTGGAAGGAAGTTTGTCCCAGCCACACCAGGTGGCAGTGTGAACCACACCTGCACAGCTACCAAAGCTGGTGTATGAGCAAAAACAATGTAGAGATTCTACCAAAAAAGACATTTGCAAATAATTTAACACAAAAGGGATAAATGAACTCAAATTTCTGTGGGAGATTCAAAGACTCACAGGACTGCTGCTGACAGAGAAAAATGAAGAAAAGTTTTATTATTTGCACTGTCAGTAGGTACACAGAGAAATGAATATGTATCCTGGCATTTATATAAATGCATAGAAGTGATCATACTGAAAGTTAATATTAATATACTACTTTGTAAATATGAGAATAGCTGGAAAAGGTGCATTTATTTTTTTAAACTCAAATGATCAGACTATCCCACTTATTTAAAAAATCAAGAGATTAATCTAATTTTAAAGATATATATGATTTTGGAGTTATAAAATGGTTGAATTTTGGTACAGGTGAATGATTTGTACAAAATGTTTTTCGTGTAGATAAATACCCTTATTGTCTTAAAGTTGGGATTCCAGCTTTAGTCCCATTGAATTTGGGATATGGAGAAATAAGGGACAATTGCATTGTTGTAGTATCAGTAACATGTAGCATCAGTAACTCCATAAAGTGGCACACTCTGTATTACTTGGTAGGTATCATCACTTCCGCCTTTCAGTTGGTCTTCTGAGTATTTGTGGCAACTGTAAGATAGAGGAAGCACTATCAGAGAAAAATCTCTCATTCAGGGCTTGTTGTGGGTACTTGTTATTGTGAACATTTCTGATTGCCTGGCACTGTTTGAACGTTCTCCTAATGTTTGGAAAATTTCCTGTTTTATGCACCCCATTTTCCCAAGTTGTAGCAGGAAACTTGCTTTCCCTCCTTCCATTGTGGCAGAGGCATAGGTTGATGGATTCCATCAACCAGGTGCACTTGCATGTGACTGTAATTCAGAAGTGAGCAGTGGGAGAGAGGAGGCATGCAGAATCTGTCATTTGGCAAGCATGGCAACAGAGGTTGGGCTTTTTGGAAGTGTCAGTGCCAGAGTTTGTGGAATCAGTCCCGAGCATCCCCATGTGAGCTGAGCAGCACTTGTGCAAGTCATGGTACATACAGGTGCTGACTGTGGTGGCATGGGTGTTTTGTCTGCAGTGGCTGCTGCAGAGTAGTTGGACATTGTTCCTGATGGCTCAGCATCCAAGCCTGGTCCTTAAGCCCTCTCAGAGCTTCTGTGAATTACCTACTGGCCTTTAATTCTTTTTTCACTTAAGTCAGACAGGAATATTTTGTTGTTTGCTACTTAAAACCCTGACTGAAACAGTAATAAGAGGCTATACTTTTTTTTTTTTTTTGACAGGGTTTTCCTCTGTCACGCAGACTAGAGTGCAGTAGTGTCATCATAGCTGACTGCAGCCTTCAAATCCTGAGCTCAAGTGATCCTCCTGCCTCAGCATCCCAAAGCCCTAGGATTACAGGCATGAGCCACCATGCCTGGCCAATATACTCTTTTTTTCTAGACACAGATTTTGGGGTAACTTGTCAAATATTTGTTGTGGGAAATTTTCACATGAAAACAAGAAAGGAAAAAAAAAGAATACAATATAATGATTGTCATCTGGAATTGATTAAAGATCCATTAAATGAGATAAAGCAATCACAACTGAGTAAAGGTAAAGTCATTTCAATATTTATACCTGTAAGTAGCATGCTTTCTATAAATGAGGGAGAAATAATTTTAATGTTTAAAACTAAAGAGCCATACTAGGAAACATCTAAATTTGATATGAAAGAATAATTTAGCAAAGTATCACTTTTAAAAAAGCAGAGTAAAAGACCCATTATTTGTGTCTAACTAGAGTGAACTCACAGAAACCATGGTGATGGAGGCAGGCTGCTCTGTCTAGGGGATGATAAGGTGATACCTGAACATGAACCTAAAGGAAGTGAGAGAGCACATCCTCTGGGCACCACGAGGGAAAAGCATCCCAGGCAGAAGAAACATTTCCTTTCCATTTAGGATCTTCCTTTATTATGGGGAACCCTTAGTGTGGGGCTAGCACAAGGCTGCTCCACTCTGTCCCTTTCTCCACTATCCCAAGAGGGCAGGTGACCAAGCCCTGGATAATCAGAATACTCTCCTCCCTGTCCCCTGTTCATGTATGGGCACATGATCCAAGCAGGGTACAACAGAGTCTTCCCTGAGATTTGATGTATGAACTCTGAGAGTGAGAGTCTGTCATCCACTGGGATTGCAAGCTCTAGGGACAATATTAGCTGTTCTCCCTAGCCACTTGGAGGAAGCTGCCTATAGTAGGAGAAGATGAGGCAACCTACAAGGAGAATGGGTAAGAGATGGCAGCCCAAGAGCTCTTGATAACATTTTTTGAGCCTCTGGTCCCGCTGTGCCTGGGCAACTTTGATTATGCTTGCTTGGGTTTCTGTCACTTGGCAATCAAAAGAGTCCTGGTAACATGATGAACATGATGAACTTGTCTCTATTTCTTATTTGCTGCTTTTCCACCATGATGTCTACATTATGCATTCAGCAAAACTAAAGAGAAAAAAAGTGACTTCTAACATTTTTCTCTGATTATGAAAGTAGTAAATGCCTATTATAGAGAAATAGGAAGATATTTAAAAGTGCATAAGCATGCAGAAGAAAAGTTAAGCAAGTCAACCTGTAAGTCTACCACCCAGAAAAAAAACCAATTTTATTTATGTCATTCCACATATCTATGTATATGAATAATTGGGAGCATACTGTAGTTTTACAGTCTGCTTTTTTCATTTAGTAAAACATGAATATTTTTTTGTTACTAACTTTTTTCTCCTGCATAATGAAGCTGCTAAACCATTTTCGAGACTCGTGGTCAAAACTGTCACTTGATAGGTGCCAGGACAGTGAATGTGTGATAGACACGTTTTCCAGCAAGATGCAAGGAAAGATTTATTGAAGATGTCTCCCCTTACCCGTCAGTCCTGACCTAACAATTCTAACTCACTAAACACATTTTAGGTTTTCAGAAAGCATAGCAGATGTGTTGTCAAAGATTCTGCCTGTTTTGCCAAGCCTCCCACTGACTTGATTACAGAAACCAAGCAGACACTACAGCCTCATGTGGTGGAATGGAGATGATGGAGTGAGGTTTGGAGTGAGGGAGAAGCCTGTGCAAAGACAGTTCAAATGCTAGTGGCCTGCTAGTCAGGGCTTCTGTGTTGACTTATTGGGGAACAATAAGCCTTCTCCCTTATGTTCCAGTACTAGCTCCGAAGATTTGGGGGCTGCACTATCTGAGGAGGCATAGATAGCATTTCCTACTTAGGACCTACCCAAGATAAGGCTACATTACCCATTCATTGGTGTGTTCTTTTTTTGTTTTTAGTTTTTTTGGTTTTTTTTTTTTGAGACAGAGTCTTGCTTCATCACCCAAGCTGCAGTATGGTGGTGTGATCATAGCTCACTGCAGCCCCGAACTCCTGGGCTCAAGTGATCTTCCTACCTCAGCCTCCTGAGTAGCTGTGAAGGTACATACCACCACACCCAGCTAATTTTTAAAATTTCTTTTTTTTTGTAGAGACAAGATCTCACTATGTTGCCCAGGCATGTCTCGAACTCCTGGGCTCAAGTGATCTTCCTACCTCAGCCTCCTGAGTAGCTGTGAAGGTACATACCACCACACTCAGCTAATTTTTAAAATTTCTTTTTTTTTTGTAGAGACAAGATCTCACTATGTTGCCCAGGCATGTCTCGAATTCCTGGCCTCGAGCGATCCTCCTACCTCAGCCTCCCAAAATGCGGGGATTACAGGTGTGAGCCACTACGCCTGGCCCATTGATGTCTTTAAGTACTGAAGTAGCTATTAAAAATAAATTTAAGGGATACAAATGTATGTGTGTGCACATGCATAGTATATGTGTATGTATATGTATACATTCTGAGAAATGCACTGTTAGGTGATTGTGTTGTAGTGTGAGCGTCATAGAGTGAACTTACAGAAACCATGGTGATGGAGGCAGGCTGCTCTATCTAGGGGATGCTAAGGTGATACCTGAGCATGAACCTAAAGGAAGTGAGAGAGCACATCCTCTGGACACCACGAGGGAAGAGCATCCCAGGCAGAAGAAACAGCAAGCGCAAAGGCTCTAAGGTTGAAGAGTCTTGGTGTGTTTGAAAGACAGCAAGAAAGTGAATGTGGCTTAGTAGATGATGAATTCATAGAGGTAACTGAAGCAACAGATTACGTGGGGCCCTTTAAAACAATATAATGACTTCAGCTTTTACTGTGACTGAGAAGGGGAACCATAGGAGGGTTTTGGGCCAATGAGTGCTAGGATATAATTAGGCAGGTTACTTTGTTAAGAATAGTGGGGGAGAAACAATGAAGCAGGGAGCCCATTAGGAGGTAAATGCAGTAGTAATCTAGGTGAGATTGATGGTGGTGAAAATGGTTAGAACTTATTGAATTATGGATGTACTTTGAGGGTAGAGCCAAGACTGTTAATTGATAGAATGTGGGGCACCTGAGAAAGAAAGGAGTCAAGGATAATATGGCAGATACTTGTAGATGCATCTTCTTTTTTCCCTTACTGTTAGAACCCTGATTTTGTTGGGGGTGGCAAGTTAAAAATTACATTCCCAGTTGGATATGATGCCATCTTGAAACCATGAGGGAAAGGCCAAAAGAATAACAGAGACTTTAGTCTTAAAGTTCATGAACCACTAAAAAGGATTCCAGGAACTGTCCACTTATGGACTTCTTGTTTCTTGAGAAAAACAATATATTTGTTTAAAGGATTCAGGTTTCCTGATCTCAACGGAACTCAGTTCCTAACTAATAGAGGTGACATCAAGGTTTTTGGCCTGAGAGGCTGGTATAATGGAATGCTTCTTTCGTAATATGGAAAAAGCTGAAAGAGAAGCGAGTTCGGGAGGGGACTTAAAGGTCTGATTTTAGACGTGTTAATGTGTCTATTAGATATCCAAGTGGAGATGTCCATTATGCAGTTAGCTCTAGAGTCTGGTGTTCAGGAGGTAGAGAGATACGTGAGACTCAACAGTGTACACATGGAATATAAAGCCGTAGGGCTGGAGGACATCTTCTAGTGGAGTAGTAAAGACAATAAGTTCTGTGGTTGAGCCCAGGAACATGTCCAAGTTTAGAGGTTGAAAAATGAGGAGGAAGAAGCAAAGGGAACTGGAAAAGAGTGGCTATAAAAGTAGGAGAAGAACTGAGAGAAATCCTGGAGGCCAAGAGAAGAAAGTGATCAATTGTGACTTTGAAATTGAAAAAAAGCCAAGGGATTTGGCTACATGGAGGTCACTGTGACCTTGACAAGAGCAATTTTAGTGTAGTGATGGAAAAAAAGCCCGATTGGAGTGGGTCAAGAGAGAAAAGGAGGAGGGAAAATAGAGGTAGCAATTAGAGAAAATTATTTTGAGGAGTGTTTCTAGAAGGGGAGCAGGGACATGGAGTGAAATCGGAGGTCAAGGGAAGATTTCTTTTCCTTAATGATGGAAGATATCACAATGTGTTTATATGCTATTAGAAATATCCAGAAGAAGTGGGAAGTCTGAGGTTGAGGGATAGAGGATAATTGCTGGAGTGAGGTCTTGCTAGCTGAGAGGGACAGAATCTAATGCGTGAGCAAAGGGACAGGCGTTAGGTACACGCATAAACTGTCTTTTGGGCATGGAAGGAGCATGAAGCAGAGATGCAAGTAGTTCATATTGGGAGCGTGCTGAGAAGTTCTCTCTGACCTGCTTTCTTCAGCAATAAGTAGCAAAGTCATCAGTTGAGAATGAGGAAGTATAGAGATATTGGAGTTTTGAGTATCCAAAAGAATAAAGGAGGAGCAGGGCAGAGGGTTAAATAGAGCATTGCCACCAGCAGTAGGGCCCTCTGGGGTTAGTGGTCATGCACTTAAAATGTGTCCGGTCAGCCTGGTTGTGTGGTTTTCTCCAGCCACATGCCACTGATTAGGTGTAGGTGTGGAGTAGGTAGAGCGATTTAATCTGGGATGTGGTTCTATCCATTTGAATTGCAGGGCAAGAAGGAGAAAGGGAGGTAGGTGAGGAAGAGTGAAAAGCTGGAGAGCTCACTGATGTCAAAGGGTTGTTGCATTGGTACCATAAGGAATGAGGAGGAGAGGGAGAAAGTGGGGGCCAGAGAGTAGAATCATTGAAATTAAGATAAAAAATCTTTTTGTAAAAAAGATACTGTTTATTCATCACTTTTCAATAATTTCTATAATAAAATTTATATATTTTGAGCATATAGGTTGGTGACTTTTGACAAAAATATGTACCTATATCATTGCCATCAAAATGAAGACATAGAAGATTGCTATCTCTTCAGAATTCACTTGTGCCACTTTGCAATATCCCCCACCCTCCTGCAAAAAAAAACCCTAGTGAAACCCTGGTCTGTTTTTTTTTAAATCACCACAGATGAGTTTTAACTATTTTAGAATTTCACATAAGTGGAATCATACAGTATACACTTGTTTTATGCCAGGTCACTTTCACCCAGCAGAATGTCTTTGAAATGCATCCATGTTATTGTGTGTGTCTGTACTTTTTTTCTTCTTCTTGTTGAAGGGTATGCCATTGCACTAATATACAACAATTTGTTTATCTGTTCACCCACAGATAGATGTTTGGGCTGTTATTAACATTCACATACAAGTTTTTATGGGCATATGTTTCCATTCTCTTGGGCAAATACCTAAGGCTGAAATTGCTGCTACGTAGTAGTACCTGTTTTTACATATTGTTGGATTTGATTTGCTAAGATTTTGTGTAGGATTTTCATGTCAATATTCACAGAGCCAAGAGATGTCACCACAACTAGCCATTTGGCTCTTTCTTACCCATGTTGGAGCCATCACAGCAACAGTTCCTTGATCCTATAAACAATGGTAAACTGAACCAGAGTGCACATAAACCAGATGGCATCACCTGCCCCAAGAAGAAAAGCATAAAAAATGCATAATGGGGTCATGGCATTGAGGGATCATACAGAAATTCATAAGCCACAACTTTGCATCCTCATAACTAAGTAACCTTGCCCTCTGGTCCTTCCAATCTCTGTGTTTTGGGGGTTTATTTGAGTATATTCTTAGGCAATCAGTCCTTAAGTTGATCACCTTCTGATGGAAACACAGTCAGAGACTCTCCAGAGGGACACTGTACGTTTAGGGAGGGCTAATGGTATAATTTTCAATGTTGTTATGATGCAAATTATTTTCAGTTGTAACAGTGTAAACACTAAGCTGTCACACCTAAAGGTGGGTCATCCCTGATCCCTGGAGTTATAGCTATTGGCACCTGGATTAAATGTCTTCTTCCTTAAGTGTGAAATGTTTCTGGAGCATTATTGCTTTAAAGACTGTCAAGTTCCCTAAAAGTAAAAATTATTTATTCCTTAGTAAATAATTCTATTTGAGAGTTAAAATTTATAAGTAATTTAATGGAATTTCTCTTCCCACATACTCCTTAAATACCCGACAGAACCTGTGGCATGTACTGAGGCAATCAGTAGGTTTTTAAGAAAGCAATCAACATTCCAAAATGTCTCATCACAAAATTAGGAATTATGTAAAGATAATTGAAGTAAAAGAAAAAGAACACATTGTTCTCTTGACTCATTTCAGTTCTTCCCTGACAATGAATTTTCATGAGCTGCTTGGACTATTAAGGTAAATTGATATTTTAAAATCTGTGATTATGGGTGACAGGAGTACAATATTTGTAGGCTTGTGTTTGTATATTTATATTTATACTGAATATCTGTGAGCAATTGTGAGTAAAATACCTTCTGTCTTTAAATTGCTCATTTAGGATAGTACTCGCCAAACATAATTTAAATGAATACTTATTTTATGTGAAACACAAGTGTTTTATAACTTGCTTTTAAAACATTTAATTAAGAAATGGAAGGGAAATTATCTTAGAACACAATATGAATAGGTTATATGACTTTGAGGAGAAGGATCTGTTAGAATAAGTTTTCTGAACACCCAGAACTTATACCTTCAAAAGTTATCTTCTTTTAACCAATTAAATAACATTTTTTCAAAACATATTGCTTGATTTCCTGCCCTCCTAAGCAAAACATATAGTATGTAATCTATGAGTTCTGTAGGTGTTAATTATGCATGCGAGTTCACCAAGGGGTGCCAGCCTTGAGGTTTATTAAAGCTCACAGACACAAAGGAGATCAGAAAATGAAGCAGCATAGTAGTTTGAGGCCATAAATTAAATGATGTGTCTGCTTCCTTTCTCCTTTCCTTCCACTCCCTCCCACACCCATTTGTTTCTAATCTATTCATTTAAACTCAGGAAGATGCAGGGTTGATACAAGGGCCAGATGACCTTGGTTATTCCATCACTAACTTCATTTTATTTTATTTTTTTCACATTTTGGTTTTGGAGGAGGCTGACTCTAAATACTTTCATGTAAGAGTCAAGTGCATATATTCATGGTCCTTTTTCTCTCATTTTTGTGTGCCTAGTTCCTCTAGTTTATTCAAGTTTGCGAAAGAGTGACTGCTGGACACATGGACTATTGGACTAAGCTCTTTGGACTTCAAAGTGCAGAAAAAGCATGAACAGCCCAATACGCGCCTTTTTAATTCTTTTCTATCTCTTGTCTTAGATGCAGACTCTGAGACAAGGATTCAAAATAAAGTAGGTTGCTTGGCAGGTGAAGGAAATACTGACAAGTGAGTGGGGGTGTGGGAGAAGGAAGTGAAGTCAGCCAGTGAATTGTGTGTTACAAGCCAGATACCACCGTGAGTAGCTGGAGCTGGAGTCACTCCCCATTGAGTCACCTGCAGAGTCACCACAACCAAATCCTGTAAGTCAATGGTTGGATGGTGATGGGATGTTAATATTTCTGCATGTTCAACCTGCCTGCATGGGTGGACAAGGGGTGCTTAGGTGGCCTAAGAGAGTGGAACTCTGGTGACATGTGCTGACGTAAGGGCCAGGGTTATGGGTCAGGCACCTACAGTGGCCACTGCAGCTGGAGATGGTGACATGAGAATGGCCCCTATTCTCAGCTTGTGATTTGAAGACTGCATTTTGAGAACAGATTAAGAGATGGCAATGACTTTACTTTGACTAAACTCATATCTAGAAATATTGGTCTACAATGTTTCTGAAAGAAAAATGTAATTGCTAGTAAGTAGTCCACATTCTATCTGTGCGGCCTTTTCTGGTTTATAACTTGAATAAGTTATTCCATGAATTGTCTAACTCAACTCCATCTTCACTTTTATAATAATTTAACTACTGACAATTTGAATTTCTTTGTTCTCTCTTGAATGGTCAGGGAGGGGTGGGTGAGCGAAAGGCAATTGATACTTCACTCCCTCGAACAGACAGCTCTTGAAATTATAGAGTAATGATTCTGAAGAATATAAGTCAAGAATTGCCTGTTTACAAAAACTATATACTGTTTTTACAAGGTGCTCAGCTCTGGGAGCAGTGAGTACAAATAAACAGAGATTCTGTCTCATGTTGTAGGGGAAAAGTAGTTTTGTCTGCCAGCATCTTTTTCTTGTGAATCTCTCTCTCCTCAAATCCATTTGACCTTGTGTGTGTATATGTGTGTGTGTGTGTGAGAGAGAGAGAGAGAGAGAGAGATATGAACTATGGCTACTGGGAGAATGAAGCTCTCCTTCTGTCTCATTTGCTCATCTGGGATAACATACAGCTGGGGATGATCATGTCACTTTCCTGGCTCCCTTAGGTGAGATCACATGCAGAATGCAGCCAGGTGTAGACAAGTAGTAGAGACAAGAAGTCCTGGGGGTCTAGTCGCTGGACCTGGCTTGATTGAGCTTCACCTCAGGGCCTTCTGAGCCAGCTTTTCTATGAGCTAATAATTCACTCTTTCGCTTACGGTAATTTAGGTTCCTAGCACATGCAACCCAAAAAGTTCTGACTAAAACCCATACTCACAGCTGACAAAAAACTGAAGGTGAAAGACAAAAAATGTGTCAGAAGAAAGTTTTGAGAGACTTAGCTTGATGATGAAAAATGTTCTTAAACAATAAAAATGGATTCAATATCAACTAACAGGATATTTTTTTGAAGCCAGAGTATGTGTGAAATTATGACAGAATTGGCAAAAAACACTGTCCATTGTTTTTCTTAAAGTGACTGTAATGTGAAGTGAAATATCCACCAATACCCACATCTGAATAACCATACTATGTCAGTGTCTTGGAACCCCAAGAAAATATGGTATTCCATGAAAAAAGTGTCTAGTTCAGCTTGCACCTTCAATACTCTCACCAGTTGTTTTCCTCGAGCCAACCAGTACTTTGGCATACAGAAGGGCTTTATGAGTACTTCCCATTTCATAACACAGAATATTAAAAAAAAGTACACTCAAGGGTTGAAAATTAACAATTTTAGTGCTTTATCAAGGACATTCCTAAGTGAAACTGTTTTTCAAAAACTGTGAGTGCATGGCAGTGAAGAATAAATGATTACTAGAACAGTTTGGTGCTGCTGCCTTCCTTATTTGGTGTGAAAGTCCCAGCAGTTTTACCTACCATTGCTTTTGCACCATCTGTGCGAAGATCAACACAGTGAGAAAGACAAATACCAACTCAGTGTTATTATGAAAATAGTTTTGATTGTACACGTCCTTTGAAAGGACTTGGGGAACCCCTAAAAGTTGGTGAACCATACTTTGAGATTCACTAATTTAAAAAAATACTATCATTTTATCATTCAAAAAAAAAAGATTTCTTGAGTATCTATGATTTCCAGGTACTTTTGAATGCATGGGCTATGTCAGTGCACAAAACAAGGAGCTCTGCTTTCATGAAGGCTGTTTTCCTGCGGGGGTGGCGACAAACAACAAGACCACAGATATGAATCATAAGTAAATTAGGAAATGCATTAGGAGATGGTAAGTGCTATGGACAGAATAAAAAGCAGAGCAGGGTAAGAGCAACTGGGAGTGCCAGTGGGTGACAGGGAGCACATTTAAAGTTTAGAGTGGTCAGGGTCAGTAAAAATGGATTCAATATCAACTAACAAGATGTCATTGCAAAGGAGATAATTTTGAGCAAAGTCTTAAAGGATGGAAGGGAGTTAGACATGTGGCTATCTGGTGGAGGAACATTTCAGCTAAGGGAATAGCCAGTACAAAGGCAATGAAGTGACAGTATGCCTGGTGTGGCTAGAATCCATGATGGGACCAGTGAGGAGCAGGTGGAGGGATTGAATATAAAATACTAGAATATGTTTTCAGAGAAGTGAGGGAGGGAACAGGTTGTGTAGAGAAATGGGAACTACTCAAGGGCCATTAGCAGAAGAGTGACCCAATCTCTCTTATGCTTTAAAAAAGGTCAGTTTGGTTGCTGTGTTGAAGGTAGACTGCAGAGGATAAGGATAGAAAATGAAGATGAGTTAAGAGGCTTGTGCAGTAAATTGCGACAAGAGATAACAGTGGGCCAGACCAGAGGTAGATGTGGAACTGATGAGAAGGTAGAATTGTTAGGTGGATAGTGAGGGATTCTGCGCCTCCTAGGGACTAAAATGGGTGCTGTTGGCCCCATCTTGGTTCTGCCCCACCCTAATTCTCCATACTTGGGGGAAGAGGGAATACCCTACAAATCTGCTAATCAGAACTTAGTGTGCCAGCTGCAAAAGAATGCAGAGGACTCTAGCCCATGGGCCAAGCAGCATGGGTACCATAAAGTTCGAAAAGTGACCTAGAACCCACATGTGTAGTTAAGGCTCAGGTCATGTGACTCCCAACTGTCCAATCAAAGTGGTTCTATGGTGACCTCTGAATCACAAGGGAAGTCCCTATCCAGGCACTATCAAATAAGACTTAGACCATAACCAATCCTTCTTTTTGTGCCCTTCCTTTTGCTCTCACTTTGTTGCAACAACGGGTCTAGTCATCATCTGTGGTGTATGTACCATGCTCTGTAAACCTATACCTTGCTCTTGCCCTAAAATCCTATCTTTCTCTCCTCAATAAACCTCATTTTCGTGCTTGCCTTACTTTGGCGTGTCTGGTTATTCTTCAGCCCATGGGTGTGCCAAGAACCAACATTTTCAGACTAAAACCTGACATATTCAGTAGAACTTCCTGATGGTTTTAATGTGGGTGTAAGAGAAAGAGAGAAGTCAAAGATAACTTTAAAATTATCAGCCTGAGTAACTGAGAAATAGTGAACCTTTTATACAAAAATCAACCCAAAATATGCTATAGATCTAAGGGTAAAATTATGAAATTTTTAAGAGAAGATACAGAAGAAAACTTTCATGACTTATGGACAAGCAAAGAGTGCTTAAACATGATACTGGGCTGGGGGCTATGGCTCCTGCCTGTAATCCTAGCACTTTGGGAGGTCCAGCAGGAGGATTGCTTGAGATCAAGAGTTTAAGACCAACCTGAGCAAGAACAAGACCCCATATTTGCAAAAAAAGAAAAAACCTATCCAGGTGTGGTGGCATGTGCCTGTAGTCCTAGCTACTTGGAAGGCTGAGGCAGGAGGATCACTTGAGCCCAGGAGTTTGAGATTGCATTGCATTATGATGACACCACTGCATTCTAACCTGGGTGACAAAGCAAGACCCTGTCTGCAAATAAATAAATAAACAAACCCCCAAACCAAAAAACAAACAACAACAACAAAAAAAAAAACATGACATCAAAAGCATGATCCATAAAAGAAAAAAATTGGTATGTTGGACTTCATCAAAATTAAAAAGTTTTGCTCTGTGACAGACACTGTAAAAAGAATGAAAAACATGAAACACAGCCTTAGAAAAATTATTTGCAATTCACATATCCCACAAAGGATTTGTATGCAGGATATATATATACATATAGGCATATATATATATATATATCTTTAAACTTAATAGCAGAAAATAAACAATCCAATTTGAAAATGGGAAAAAATTTGAACAAATACATAACCAAAGGATTTTTGATGAGCACATGAAAAGATACTTAACATCATCAGCCCTTAGGAAAATGCAAATAAAGCCACCATGAGATACTAGAATGCCTAAAATAAAAAATACATACCAAGTGCTGGTGAAGATGTGGAACAAGTAGATCTCATATATTGTTGGTATGGCTTCTCTGGAAAACAGTTTGGAATTTCTTATAAAGTTAAACATATGCTCCCATATGTTGCAGCAATCCGACTCCTAGATATTTATCCTAGAGAAGTGAAAACTTAGGTTCAATAAAACTTGGTACACAAATTATCCATAGCAGCTTTATTTGTAATAGGCCAAAACTGGAAACTACACAAATATCCTTCAACAAGTGAATAAATAAACTGTGGTCTATTTATATAAGCAAATACTACCCAGACGAAAAAAAAAAGAACACGTAACAACTTGGATGAATGTCAAGGATATTAGGCTGACTGAAAAAAGCCAGTCTCAGAAAGTCACCTACCATATGATTCCATTTATGTAACATTCTCAATGTGACACTATTATGGTGATGGGGTATGGATCAGTGGTTGCCAGAGGCTAGGGTTGGAGGGGAGAGGAAATGAGGGAGTTTCTTTAGGGTAATGGAATAACTCTTCATACTTATTGTATCTACTGCTGGTTACAAAAATGTAAACATGTGACAATATTTCATAGAACTATATACATCAAGGGAAAAATGCAGATAAAAACTGGTGAAATCAAATAAGGTCTGTAGTTAGTAAGATTGTACCAATGTCAGTTTCCTGGTTCGTACTATGCTTATGTAAGATGTTATTTTGGGGGGAAACAGGGTAAAAGATTCACAGGAACAATGTACTATTTTTGCAACTTATCTGTGAGCCTAAAATTATTTCAAAATAAAAAGAAAAAATAGTGTTTCGATTAATCAGGATAAAAAAGTCTGTGGATAGAGCAAGTATTAAAGGAGGAGATGAGGAGTTCAGTTTTAGACATTCTAAATTTGACATGTCTATTACAAATGCTTATGTACAAGTCTGAAGTTTGGGAGAGGAGTCTGGATGTAATATACATTTGGAAGATGAGATTTAAAGCCATGAGACTGTATGAGCTCAAGGGCAGGAATGTATATGTGGATCAAGAAGAAAAGAGAAGCCAGGAGTGAGCTGGGCCTTGGGGTACTCTATTACCAGACAACAGGAGAGAATAAAGCAAACTCTTGGAAGGTAAGAGTGCCAAGTTTACTATTTTTCTGAGAGTTCTTTGGGGTGTGTGTGTGTGTGTGTGTGTGTGTGTGTGTGTGTGTGTGTGTGTGTGTTGACAGAGCTCTGTTCCAGCCAGTAGACAGATTTGCTGGTAGATTTGAACTTCTTTCTGTTATGTGGTCTTTCCTTCTCTTTCTTTCTTTCGTTCTTTCTTTTCTTTCTCTCTCTCTCTTTCCTTCCTACCTTCCTTCCTTCCTATTACTTCAAATTTGTTACTTATGAGGAGTGACTAAAATACAAAATATAACTGAGTCCCATCATCCTCATCCTCCTCATCATCATCACGGAAATGGCTTTAAGAGAAAATTGGTAATTTAATATTATTGCTCCTGATTTTCAACCAATAAATATTAATAGTTGCCATTGATAAATAGACAGCCAAGAGTCTGTCAAAGAAAGCTCAAGATATACTATATCAATGTGCCTGTTCATGGGGAGAAAAAGAAGCTAGGAAATAATTTATAAGCACAGAAGCACACCCATGCCTCTGAGAACACCGGACCATGCACCCCTGAAAAAGGCTTTGCCTCCTTCATCACGAGTGATCTTCCTGCCGCAGTCAAACGTGCTTGTGTACATGATATCAGTTTCTTTGCACTCTGACTACATCATCAAGCAGCGGTGAACGGTGTCAAATGGATGGGAAGTCAACCCAGCAATGGTAGTGACAGACTGTGTGATCATCCAGCTGAGGAAGATGTGAGTCCTCTTGGAATCTGGAAGAATATCCTTTGCAGTGTCATAGATGCCCAAATAGGCAGCCCAGCACAGACACATTAAAGCCTCGATACAAGTCCTTAATCCCATCAGATTTGTAGGTCTTACCCAGGCAGTCACAGAGGCTTCTCAATTCCCTTTCAGCGCCAGCCTGACGCACATCTGCTGCTAGACAGGTGCAAAATCAAGAGGGTACACAAAACACAAGGATGTGGCCTTACCGGCATTACCTGATGCCTGATTCCGTGCAAAGTAGTGTCCAACCTGGGTTCTTTTGTCCACAGCACCCAGGAAGATCTGCCAGTATTTATCTTTGAGGGTAACGATAGCCAGGGTGGGGACATACCTGATGACATTGGTTTGGTTACCACACCAGAAGGAAGGACTCCCTGCTTCTTAGGGATGTGAACCACGCAGTCTATAATGCCCTTGTGTTGCGTAACTGCAGCGAGTTGCTTGTTTGCATGCTGCACCGGCAGCAGCAGCATGACCTGCCTGATGGGTGCTACTGTGTCTTAGAGACTTTGGTGAAGAACACAGTGGTATCTGTCACGTTGAAAGGAAAGATGAGGCAGGCAACTGCAGGGTGGGACTGGGCCAGGAACTGGCTTTGACTCTGGGGCTCGGGGTGAATTTCCTTCTCTTTTCCTCTGTACTTCATTGATTCCAGTAAAAATTTACAGGGTATCAGTAGGAATACTCCCCCCTCTGTTCAATGATTTTACAATCTGTTATTCTTTCAATCCCTGCTACCACTAGGGATCATGTATGGTAATCTCAATGCTTTGGGAGAAATGAACACTGGTTTCTTTAAAAGAGAATGGAACACCTGTTGTGAGGCTACTTTCCCTAAAGGGGAAATTAAGACAAAATCTGATTCACATTTAGGAAAAATGTTCTCATTGTCTTATTTAAGTTTCCTGAAATCCTTGCTTATTTATGGTCAGTATCTACTCTAGCCGTTTTTATCTTTAACCAAAAGTTATCTCCTTTGCCACTATCTTTCTATTATCATTGCTGTAAAAAAATAATTTGCCTAGTTTTAACTGATTTTCACTTCATAAATAAGCAAATCACTATAATTACTTTATAAGTTTAAAGATGCAGCCTTGCTTAGAGGGAAGTTTGTAATACCTAATGCATATGTTAGGAAATAAGAAGGAGTGAAAATCAGTGATCTGAGCATCCATCTCAAGAAGTTGGAAAAGAACAGCAAATTAAAACCAAAGAAAGGGGAAAAAAGAAATAATAAAGACAGAGGCAGAAAATAATGAGCTATAGAACAAACATATAATACGATCAATATAAACAAAAGTTGGTTCTGTGCAAGAAAGTTTGACTCAGACAAAAGAAGAGCTACAAATTACCAATATCAGGAATTAGGAATAAGATACCGCTTTAGATCCTATAGACATTAAAAATATGAGGATATTATAAAAATCTGTTCCAGTAAATTTAAAAAATAAATGATATAATTACTAGTAAAATACAATTTACCATAATGGATACCTATTTCTAACATAAGCAGATATAAAATATATGAGTAATACTTTTATAAGTTGCCTATTCATATTCTTTGTCTATATTTCTATTGCGATCTTTGTGTTTTCAAAAATTGATTCATGGAACTTCTTTACACATTAATATATGAACTCTTTGTCATATACACTGCAAATATTTCCCTCACTTTTACCTTAATATTTTATTCATATAATATAGAAATTTGAAATTTTATTATGTAGTTAATTTGTTAAACTTTTTCTTTGTAATTTTTTTTTGCTTTTATTCTCAATCTATCCTTTCATGGTTTCTTCTACTTTATGATGGTGATGATGATGTGATTTTTAAAATTAGTTCTTTAAAACTTCTGGAACTTAATTTAATGTGTGATGTGAAGCAAGGGCCAATTTTTTTTCTCCAAAATAGCCAATTTTCTCAACATCATTTAAAATATAATCAAAGTGGAATCTTCATTTTGAGAGTTCCTGTGTATACATGCTAAAATAAGTTTGTAACTTTTTCCTCCTGGAGAAAAAAAATCAATGCTTTTTCCCATTGGTTTGTGATACTTCCTTGATCAAATATTTAAAATTTGTGTATATTAGTGTCTTCTCTGTTAATTCTTCTGTGGCATTGCTCTTTCAAGCTTTTTTTTCCCTTTCACACCTTTTAGAATTTTAATTTTATCCTGTTAAAAAATTCCGTAGAATTTATTCAGGTATTTTGTTGAAGTTATATGCTTTGGGGGTAGAAATCCAGACATTTTAACAAAGTTAACATATCAAAGTGGATAAAAGATCAGGTTTTATACTCTGATATATATTACCTGTAAAATGTGGATAGTAATATATAATAAGTTTGTTGGAAAGATGAAATAAAATGTAAAAGATACAAAGCATCTTGAGCAATCCTTAAAATATAGTAAGTGATCATTAATTAAAACAGCTAGTATTAGTAATTCCCATTATTCATTGCTTTCAATAGATGTTGCCTTTTATTACCCATTAGTAGGATTTGATCTATTCATCTTTATATGTGACATCTCTTCTTACATGTCAATATTTTATTCCCTCAGCAAAATTCCATAGTTTTCTTCATATTAATCACACACATTTTGGTTAGGTTTATTCATAGATATTTTATGCTTTATACTGTTGTTTTGTATAAACTTGATTTTCTCTCATTTCTTCTTTTTGGTCATAGATGCTATATAGGCAAGACTTTGAAAATGTATATTTATCTCATATCTGATTATTTTGTTGAAGTTTAAAAAATTAATTTAAGAGATTTTCAATTGATTCTTATATAGGCTATAAATGATGATTTTGTGTCCTCATTTGTAGTAAAGTGCTTATTTTTATTTCTGTTTCTCAATTTTTTAAATTGAATTTAACAGAAGAATGAGTGTAATGTATTTACTTGTTTTGATCCTTATTTTTAATGGGAATGCCTCTATCACTTTACTGTAAGTTATTGTGTTGGCTGTTGGTTTAAAGTAGATATTTCTTACCATGTTGAGAAGGCGACAGCTATGACTCTCAGGCTTAAACTTAAGTGGACAAGAAAAGTAGCTAAATAAATTTGTATTTTGAGCCTTTATTTTGCCAGATGGCAAGACCTTAATCTCAGTTAATTAAGTGTTTGTCCTCTCCTTTTCCCCAGAACTTACATTGTGCCAAGGCATGGGGGAGAGTTGGTATCTGATCCTGTGTCGTCTCCTCCTTCTCTCATCTGTCCCTCTGTTTCTGTCCTCCCAATTCTGGCGGAGCCCGTCAGCATTAGGCAATGGTGGGAGAGGCTGGGCAGAGGGGAGCCGTGGGATATTCTCTTGTTTCTCTCTCAGATTGCATTGGGGCATGGTAAAAAGCAAGTAGTGTTCAGAGAAGTTTTCCTTGCCCTGATCTCCCTTCTCTTCCCTTGACAGGTTGTCCTCTACCGCTGGTTTCACATCTCATTAGCGGTGGGAGTGAAGTCAAGAGTGGGGCATGGAATGTCAAGTGGTGAGAATGAGGAGGGGGTAAGGATCCAGGCAGCAGTGAGAGCACAGGACTGAGGGAGAGGGGAGGATGGAAGGAAGGAAAATTACAGTAGCAAGTAGGTAGAGGAAATTTGCTGGCTATTCCTAGTGAGGGACACCCTGTATTTCAATTAGAAATCATGAAAAAGGAAAAAGTAGGTATAACCCAAAGAACTTCCCCTTTTCAGTATTTCTGAGATGTATGTATGTGTGTGTGTGTATATATATATATTCTGAATATTCTGAAAAAATATAATTTGTATTTTGAGCCCTCATTCTGTATGAGTCTTCATATATATATATATATATTTATATATACATATAAAAATATATGTGTGTGTATGTATATGTATATGTTAAGCTTTCATATAAAGGGCATAAAATTGGGGCAGTTAAAAATGTAAATGCAAAGAGCAGGTTTTGACATACATCACTGAACTGGATACAACATGTAGCTTGGAAGAACAGGTAAATTATTTATTTTGCCAGAGTGTGTATAAACAACAGACTATTTTGATTTTCTCTGGAAGAAAAGCCTGCTCTCCGTTCTACCTGTCCTTTTGAGAATGCAGCAGGCAGGACAACTAGCTGCTGGGTGACCACGATCAGTGGTCTCCTTTCACCGAGTCACACATTGGCATTTATTTCTGAAGCTGCAGTTTTGTGCCGTTATTTTTTCTTCTCCATCTGATTCATTCTGAGTCATGGGAAGCACATTCTCATTACTACGGGGTACACTGCAGAGAGGGCTGACTTGCTTGTTCTGCACCATTAAATTCTTGCTTGTGT
Organism: Lemur catta; assembly: GCF_020740605.2. Lineage (NCBI taxonomy): Eukaryota > Metazoa > Chordata > Mammalia > Primates > Lemuridae > Lemur > Lemur catta. Next base: position 48,076,870 of record NC_059139.1, read on the forward strand.
CTTTCTATCAGAAATGGTTGGAGAGTGACAGCGCAGAAATAAAGGGAGTGTGAGGGTTGTGCTTGGGAGGAGTCAGACTAGAAGAAATGGGATTAATGACTTTTTTTTTTTCTATGAACTAACGTGCTTGATGGGCAACTAAATCTCTGTCTGTCATGGTTCCCAAACAATGAAGGAGCCATTCAATGGTGGCATTCTCTCCTGATAAAGGATTCCATTTGATCATGCTGGGTTCCCAGGCAAGGGGTGAGGGGTGAGTGGGATGACCTTAGTGGCAAAACAGCATTATCAAATGTCAAATATCCTTGGCCGTCATCTTCCCCACATACATTAGCTTATAATCCCTCAGCAAGGAATTGAAGGGTATCATCCTGGTCATACTGAAGGGACATGATCTTTCAGGATGTGGGAGGTTTCTGTTCATTAAGAACCTGCTGATGGTGGGTATAGCTTGAACATTTTAATTTGAACCAAAGTGGCCCTGTACTCAATGACAGTTACTGCTGAGGAGCTAGGACAAGAGCAATATATCTTAAGGATATTCAAAGCTAGAATGGAATGAAACTGTGGTACATTTCTCTCCTTTTCTCCTCCTTTCTGTGCTTAATACAATTATTTCAAACACAAGTATGGTATATTTAGAACATGGAGACAATAAATCAAAAACTTACTCTTTGACCTCTCTTTTGCCTCAAAACATTAAAATCCAATTGATTTGCTGTAGTAGTAATAATTCCGTTCACAAGAGACAAGAACCATAACATCAGTAAAATGATAGAAAAATGCTATTTGTTGCATTAGTGGCAAGCAGTTCGAACAAAATGTATTAGTGATTTAGAAACCATTCTGTGTGTATTTATGTGTGTGCTTTGTATTAGGAAGAAATGCACAAAATGGAAGGACATGGATGATAACACATATTTTCATTGGCATGAATCCTTTTATTTGAGAGCCTTTCTATTGTTGTAAGTTATAAAAAAGCATATTTGCCCCTGTAACTGCAGCTTACAGTAAAATCCAATTTTAGCACTTCTGAATTCAGCTCACATAGCCTTCTTGTAGGCTACAAGCAGGTTCAAGCTGTTCTAAAATAGTTATCACGATCCATTACACTCTGTTCCCTGTAGCTTTTGTTCCCAGTTGCATGTGATAGTGTAATTGTGAAAGAAAATTTAAAATATATGCTGACTTTACACATGGAAGGATTATAGTTTCATTTGTTCAAAGCATTCTTGAGTGTACCATCCAAAATTTAGTATGAATAATCTAGGACAAAGATAACATTTGAAAAGACGATATATCAAATTAATATTTCCTTTATGTTAAAAGAAGTACCTTTGGAGAAAATATTTCTTGAGATTTTGGCTTGGTTTACATGTGGGAAATAGAAAATTGAAGCTGGTAATTTCAGCCCTGAAGCTTTACTGCATCTATCAGTATCACTGAAGCAAAAGCATTTTGCTTAAGTACATATTTAAAAAATGTATTTTAAAAATTGTATTCTTAATTGGAGATTGTATTGATTCCATTTCTAAATAATTATGAAAGTAATAATATATGATATATTATGTTTGGAATAGAATTACTCTCTTTTTGGATGTTGCAGATAATAGGGAAGGACATACTTTGAGAGGATTAGAAAAACAAGGAGGAGAAAACACAAACTTCCATACCAAATGGTTTATCCCTTCACACTCACTTTAGGGGAAAAATCAGTTTTCTCCCAGGAACTGGCCCCTGTTCCTTATGCTCATTTGCTTCATGTCTTCCCGTCATCCAATCTTTGCAGACACCCTTCACTCTTCCCTTCTCTGCTCAGTCAGTTGCCAAGTCCTAGCAGGTGTTCTCTTGTAAAATTGCTCTGCTCCATGGAATCTTAGAATCATTGTCTTTGAAGGAAGCTCCTATAGTTCCATTTTTCAAAACTTTTTACGTAGCAGAAACTTTTTGCCAAATGTTGCACTGAAGTCCCAAAATTGAAAATAATGACAAAAATAAAACATATAAAAGCAAATTTCATTTGGTTGAAGCAAGAGTGGAAGGGAACAGACTTCCAACCAATTTGGTTCATTCATGCTGTCTTGCTAGTGTCACCAAAGATGTTTTCTTAACCCCAAGGGATCCTTGGAGTGGAGAAAATAAAGGTCCAAGGAGATTTAGTGACTTGTCCAGGATCATAAAGCCAGTTAGTGCAGAGCTAGTACTAGAAATCAAGTTAAAGTTTACTGCTTTTTTGGCTACATCACCCGAATTCACTATCACCACCACCTGACATGTGGCTTATTGCAATAACTTTTTAGTAGTCTCTAGTCTCTCCTTAAACTTCCCCATTTACAGAACATTAGACATTGTGTATTCTTTTTATCTGTCCTCCGTGTAACAGGCTTTTGTGGCTCTCCATTGCCTCAGATCAAGCCTAAGTATAGGTTCATTTCAGACTCTTTATAATTTGAACATTTTCTTACATTGGTCCCTAATTCAAAGCCACTGTGCCAACCTGGTTGATTTCTTTGGTGACCCTTGAAGCACCTTTAAGGCTTTCCTTACACTGTTCCCTCTACCTGCAATGCTTTCTGTCTAACCTGTCCTTCAAGGCTCAGATCAAGATTTTCAAAGACTGTTTTGAGTACACCGTTTCACGGGTACCTCTTTTGTCTTTTGGTGAATTGTAATTCTGTATCTTTTTTTTTTGCTTTTGAATTTCAAATGGATAAACTATGTAAAAATGTAAGTTCTGCTAAAACATGGATCATGCATGGCTTATTTTGTACATAATGCTGACATAGTGCTGTGTGAATGCCAGCAGTGTTTTGTGGGTGAATTACCTTGGACTGGGTGATGAAAAACAATCTCTCTCTTCTTGGCCACCATACAAGGATCAACCGCAGTATTTTTCACATAGCCAGTGCTGGCTACTCAAGTTCACTCTTGTCCATTTTCCTTTTCGACTATAGAAAATGGGGTCTAAACAGATTTTCTATTTGCTCGTACACTGTAACTATGCCATCAGTCTAATCATTAAACAATTCTAATCGAACATAAACAGATGTCAGTAATAATAATTTAAATTTTTAATGCAATTATATAGTTTTATAAGTTTTCTTTTCTTTTCCTTCTTTTTTTCTTTTTGAGATGGAGTCCTGCTTTGTTGTCCAGGCTAGAGTGCAGTGGTGTCTTCATAGCTCACTGCAACCTAAAACTCCTGGGGTTAAGCTAGCCTCCTGCCTCAGCCTCTGAGTAGCTGGGACTACAGATGTGCCCCACCATATCTAGGTAATTTTTTCTATTTTTAGTAAAGATGGGGTCTTGCTCTTGCTTAGGCTGGTCTCCAACTCCTGAGCTCAAGCAATGCTCCCGCCTTGGCCTCCCAGAGTGCTAGGATTACAGGCATAAGCTACCATGCCTGGCCTCCATAAGTTTTCAATAAATATTTAAACTTTCACAGGACAGTGTATATAATTCCTTTTCAGAAGTTAGTAAGAACCACACCAAAAGCCATATTTGTTCCTGAAGCAGAGGTTGCCCACGTCTCTCTTATATCCAGATGACAAACTCAGGCAGGACTCCGTTTCTTATCTACCTATATATCTATAATTAGAATTCAGATGGGAGAGGCTGTCCCAGCGTTATTTGAAATAAAAAGATGAAGTCAGAATTCTGATTGGCTATTTTGTTTGACAATGAGGAATAGCTTTCCTAATTAGATGTATATGATGAGTATTTTCAATATTTCTTTGTTAATACATTTTTAAAAAGTTCAAGCTGAAGATTTAACTCAATATATTGAAAGTGTATTAATAATATTGAATATAATTAACAATATTTTGTTAATTTAAACAATCTTCTTTAACCTAATATACTATTCTGAGTATATTAGGTTAAAGAAGATGCCTCTAAATGAAAGACTGAAAGATATAATTAATAGTCTTTTGATCAATCTTGGAAAAGTCTTTTTGATATATTTCCCAGAAATTGAGAAATTGATGTCTCTAATGATGGTAACATATCTCTTCACAATTCAGGATGATTTCCATTTCTTTGTTTTCAACAAAATTGAGGAAGACAAAATTGAGTTGTCAGCTGATGGATCACAAAAATAATATTTGAAGATGTGCCACTGTGTGGTTTTTGGCATGTAAAGTGGAAGATGTTCAAAGAGTTGAATGACATTTCTATAGCAAATTTTGCTCCAGTTATATCTATTTTTATATGTGAACAATGATTCTTAGAGCTTACAAAACATTAGAATTGATGCTAAACTCAGTCTCATTATAGCAATAAAGAATATTCATCCACCAAAACATAAGTGCAATTAAAAATCCTCATCCATCCCATTAAGGAAAGAATTTCTTTCTTTTTATGTTTAAAAATTAAAATATATTTATATTGTTTTTGATAAACTACATATTAATAATTATGGTAATAACTCAGTCCAGAAGGAAAAATTTTACCCTCAAGAGCCTTATGAGTTCATGAATTTATACACATGTATTGTGCTGCAGAGAAGGATGAAAGGTGATCAGTAAAAGCTTTTCAAGTATAAAAATATTTTATAGGGGAAATATGGGATGAAAGCAGGGAAAGTGGGATGAAAGAATAAGTTATAGGAAAAAAAAATGATGTGAAATTTCTGGGCATTGAAGATGAACTTGTTCATATATTTTTTTCAGTGGATGGTTTGGGTATCAATAGCTTTGGTATTTAGATATTTCTTGGGTAGGGTATTCCATTATTTTTATTTTTATTTTTATTTATTTTTTTCCATTATTGTAAAATGTCAGTATTTATGATATACCAGAAATCAAATCCTTTGCAACTATATATTTAAATTTAAAATGAGAGAATTTAGGTGTGAAGTGATAACGTGTCAGTGGATAAATGGATACATAGCTTTTCATAATTCTTTTGGAGGGATACAGAAGCAAGATCTTAGAAACTCCTCTGGCCTAGAAGCACTGTCTCTGTCTGCCTCACCAGCCTTATCTGGTGCTTCCCTTTCTTTTGCTGTCTACTTCCAAGACACACTGAGTTTTTTTTTCAATTCTCTGCATGCTCTTAGTTGCTTCCTGTCTAAGGACTTTTTCCTGTCTCTGTCTACTCAATGGCACCACTCTGCCCCCAATCTCAACCCAACCATATATCTTACTCACTGCTATTAATATATTCCTAAGGGACTCCAGAATAGAGATGGGTGCATAGAAGCAACTCAATATTTGTTGAATGGTTGAATGAACAATACAACTTATTATTTAGCAGTATGAGGTCATGGATACTTGTAGAGTATGATTATTCATTTAAGGAAGAAGAAACTTGTATATTTGTGAAGATCTCAAGAAAACCTTACAAATAATTACATGGATCAAATAAGATTATGTATAGGAAAAGACTTTGAAGGAGTTAAAATCAATATAGAAATGTTGACTATTATGTGTAAACTCTCTGTCAGTTTGGGTTCTGTGAGACACAGTCACCAAGATGGAGTTAGATGTGCAGGAGATTTACTGGGGATAATGTTTGTGAAAGATAAATGGGGCAGACAGTAGGAGTATGTGGGGAGAACCTGCAGACTGTGATGTGGATCTGACACCCGTGAAAGAGAGAAGGAAGGAGGATTCAGCAGGAAGAGTCTCACACAGCAGTGCAGTTCTGGGAATATGTCAAGCAGATTGATCTGTCCAGCCCAGGTCACCTGTTAGAGGAGTCTCCCATCCTGTAGGAATGGGCCTGCACTGCTGCCCCGGCCATGCACAGTCAAGATTTGGGGCAGTCTCAGGGAAGCATGGCTTTGGTACAGATGTAGTGATGCATCCAGAGAGATGCAGCTGGGACTGTGGGTCCATTCTGCTCCTGACAATAGAAGCTCCAGCATATTCTCATGGCCAGAAATTTAGAGGAGCATCATCTGCACCACCATATTCTGATTTATACATCAGGACACTCTATGCAGGACTGGAGCGGGATTTACATTCTTTGATTTCCTTGAGAAAGGTTGAACTCATTCAGTCAATGAAGCCACCCAGTTTGCTGGCTTAACTGCTGTTAGCTGCTGGCTAATTGCATGTTCCTTACAATGTGCATCTCACTTTTTGGTGGCTGCCAGTCCATTTACTACTGGAACTGACAAGTTGGTTCTTGACTATTTCAATATTGGGTTAGAGAACAATAAGAAACCAATGATCGGGATACCACTTCCAAAATATTGTAACAAGTAATAGGAGTTCAGAGGAACAGAAATACAGAAACATTTGACTATAGAAGCACCTCCAATTCCATTAGCCAACTATTAGCTGCAGCAAAAGTTCCACTTTGGAGGGTGCGGAGACCTGGGGATAATACGTTAATACCGACAGGGGCCAGAGGAGAATAGCTCCTGTCTTCTCTTTGTGGCTTCATCTATCTTTAGCAGTTATAACTGAACCATCAGTTCCCTTTGTCTCTAGTGGAGTTTGTTCATGGTCTGGTACTATCCATTGTGAAGCCACCCTTGGAGGGACAGTTTCAAGTGTAATCACCATGGCGATGCCACCTTGTCCAATCTATCCTCTCACACTTATGTGACCCAGACCTTGCAGGCCCTGATTTTGGCTCAGCTCTGTTGTCCCTGCGGGAGATATGTAATTATGAATCAATCACATAGAGTGCTAATACTAATCATACAGAGGTCTAATATTAAAACAGAATTGAGGGGTAGAACTCTTTCAGATTTGCTCCCTCTCGTTATCTGACATTACTTCCTCAGGGCAGCCTGGTTTTAAGTGGCTGTATAATTATGTGATGGTTTTTCTGTTTTTTTTTTTTTTCTCTTTTCTCATTTTTTACATTAGACTATTTGCAGGCCTTTCTGAGGTAGAATATGGGTTGGGAAATGCAAAGCATATGTGTTTTCCATATGTACAGTAACCACCTATTTTCAGTGTCAAAGTAATATAAAAACCTCTGCTCAAGACAAAATTGGAAGGAAATTTCTCCTGATTTCCCTTTGTCTGTTGAATTGCCATGATGACAGGAGGAATTGAATTGGGAGAGGACTGGAACTTGCTGTAATATTTGAAGCTTATAAAATCCATGTGAACACTCATTTCTGACAAGGACATTGATCCCCATTATGTGAAGGGCATCATCTGTCTAAAAAAATTCTCCTAGCATCCTCCCAGCCAAATAAATAGGCTCTGCCCCCTCTTGCATTCCTTTAAGTTCCTTCCTGACCTTAAAGACTGTGGTTGATGGGGAACAAGTTCTTGTATCTGTAACATTTTTAGTTTCCCCTGTACAATGAAGCATGAAAACTGTAATATCCTGGGGTTTCCTGAGGTTGTTTGATGGTGTCAGAGAGGAAATGTTATGGAGAAGCTCAAATGGAGGGTCCCTTTTCAGTTGCCCTCTTAGAACACAAGAATGCTGATACCCGCAGAAAGAATGTGTGCCCCAGAGAGAGAGAGAACGTTAACCATCACAGCTGTAATAAGAATACTGCCGAGCAGACTGGAGCGAAGGGAAGCCTTTCATGCTAATCAGTAGTGATGACTTGGTCCTGAATGACTGTGCATGAACATGGACATGAACCAAGAGTAAGAGTGATCTGTGACCAGACAAGGGGCTCTAGAAAGAAGGAGACATTACAGCACAGTAGAGGCAGAACAAAGGGAAGGAGGACAAGAATGAACAACAGGGCTCACAGAAGAGGATCCAGGTGGCAATATCCCAGACACTACTTCCTAATCAATCTGATTAAGACCATTTCCTGAACCGTGTTCTACAGAACACCAGTTCTGCAAGGTGTTATGATATAAAACACTAAAAAGAGGGTTCTATAGTTAAATAAGTTAAGGAAATACCACCTGCCACATTCTTCCAGGTGGAGATGGGTAATACATGTTATATAGTCGTATATAGTAAAGAAAATGATCTTTTATATAAATTACTTTAAGATATATAACTTTTAAATAAACTCAGTGTTTCTCAAAACTTTTTGAGTCTAGAATCTTTTTTTGTTGTTGTTTATTTTTATTTTTTTATTTCAGCTTATTATGGGGGTACAAAAGTTCAGGTTATATATATTGCCCATGTCCCGCCCATCCCCCTGAGTCAGAGCTTCAAGCGTGTCCATTCCCCAGACAGTGCACCTGGCACTCACCATGTAGAATCTTATTTTTGTTTTCTCATTTTGTTTATTAATGTTTCAAAGAAATTGTGTTCTGTTCAATACAGTCCGGAAATTCTGTGTTAATGGTTATTAGCTATGCAGTGTGGAGGAGTGAGAATTGGATACTAGAACCCAATGGATAGACTTCAGTGTTCTTTTATGTGTACCTAACCCTCATTGTATATCTGGATCATCTGGAGGAGTCTATAAAAAATGCCTACTCCAGACCTCACCCCTTATCTAAGAAATCTGAATCCAGAGAATAGGGCCTTAGGATCTGTATTTTAAAAATGTTTCTTAGGTGGTTCTTATGAGCCACCCCAGCACTGTAAAAAACCACTAATTAAATTGTAGAGTTTGAGCTCTGTTGTTCAAATAAAGCTTTTGTTGGTTCTGTAAAGTCCAGGTTAAAAAATCCATGTAGGTAGTGTCAAATAATACATACCTAAACTGGATATACCCTACTGTCAATTAGAGTAAAAATTCTTATGCCCAAAGAAGCCAAAACCACAATTCTGCTTTAACAAAGCTAATTTTTATCTGAATGTGTTAACTTTTATTTTTAAGTTATAAAAGATAATTTTATCGAGGGAATTGAATGAAGGTAGACAAAAACAGGATAGCATACAGAATAATCTTACAGGTCCTCAATTCAGTATGGAGGGATTTTATCTAAGGAAGTATAGATCAGACTGCCCTTTTAGTGTTTTGGTAGGAATGACTCTCATTATTGAACACGGAGTGGCATCTCAGTGCAGGGAAACCTGCAAGCGTCGTAGGGGAACCTGCTCTAACAAACTGCCCCTGAGCATCTTTCTTACAAGTCTGCACCATTCGTACGGCTTGGCTTTCTCATTTACTTGAGGGTGTTGAAGCATGAGAGGTGACAGTTCTGAAAAGATTACTGTCCACAGATTCCTTAAACTCCGTTCTATGGTTCTATGGTCAGAAACAATACTGTCTAATAACAATTATGTTGCCAGTGATGGTTCAGGGCAGCTGATGGTTACAGTAGAGTAGGTGGGATTGGGACTTTCAGAAAAACTCTACTAAATTAAAAAATCTAGAGTGTTTCTATAAAGTGAACTCATTTTTTTCATCAAGGTTTCTTAGCCTAGCTCAACGGAGAAGAATGTTCATTTGTTAGACTATTCAAAGTAACCTAACATGTGATATTTTTCCTTCTGGCCTTTTATATATTAGAATTAAATCCAAGGCAACAAACCTAGATCTATCAGAAGATCCCAAAGATTGTTAAGTGAGAATTTTGCTTCTGAAGCAGAATTTGTACGGCAGAAAAGCAATGTAATACTTTAAGGTAGTGCTTCCAAAGCTTTAACGAGCATAGGAGTCACCTGGGATCTTGTTAAAATGCAAATTCTGATTGAGGAGGCCAGGGATGGGGCTGAAACTGCATGTCTAACAATCCCTGGGCGATGCTAATGCTCCGTAGAGCACACTGAGTAGTGAGGTTCCAAGGTACTGGAAGAGCTTTCCTCTTGGAGCATATTTTATGATTCTGCTATTACATTGGCAACACATGGTATGAATTAGTGATAAAAACTTGTTAATAACCAATTGATCATATGTGGAGATAGGATGGACACAGGAATTATATATATGTATATTGGGATATTATTAGTTTTTTTATTGATTTTACAAGAGAAATTAGTTCTGTGATATACATTGTACACTTTTTTCACAGTTTGCCTTTTTCTTTAAATTTTGTTTATTCTTTAACCAGACATATTTTTTTAAAAATTTATTTGTAATTATTATAAGTACATAATAGTTATATATATTTATAGAATACATGTGATGTTTTGATACAGACATACAATGTGTATTAATCAAGTCAGGGTAATTGAAGTATCCATCACCTCAAACATTTATCATTTCTTTGTGTTAGGAACATTCCAACTCCACTCTTTTAGTTATTTTAAAGTGTACCCTAATGTTGATTATAGTCACTTTGTTGTGCTAGCAAATATTGTTCATTCTAACTAAGTATATTTTTGTACCTATTAACCACCCCCACTTTGTCCCCCCTTCCCTGCTACCCTTCCCAGCCTCTGGTAACCATCATTCTACTCTCTGTCTCCATGACATCAATTGTTTTTAATATTTAGCTCCCACATATGAGTAAGAACATGCAAGATTTGTCTTTCTGTGCTTGGCTTGTTTCACTTAACATAATGTTCTCCTCTTCCCTCCATGTTGTCACAAATGGCAGGATTTCATTCTTTTTATGGCTATATAATATTCCATTGTGTATATATCCATTTATTCACTGATGGAAACTTAGGTTAATTCCAAATCTTGGCTGTTGTGAATAGTGCTGCAATGAACATGGGAGTACAGATATATTTTATATATACCGATTCCCTTTCTTTTGGGTATATACCTAGAAGTAGGATAGCTGGATCATATGGTAGTTCTATTTTTAGTTTTTTGGTAAACCTCTGTATTGTTCTCCGTAGTGCTTGCACTAATTTACAGTCCCACAGTTTCTCCAGCTACAATGCCAGCATTTGTTATTGCCTGTCTTTTTTTTTGTTTTGTTTTAAGATAGACTCTCATCTTGTCACCGGGCTAGAGTACAGTGGTATCATCATAGCTCACTGCAAACTCAAAGTCCTGGGCTCAAGTGATCCTCCTTCCTCAGCCTCCCAACTAGCTGGGAGTACAAGTGCATGCCACTGCACCTGGATAATTTTTCTATTTTCTATTTTTAAATAAGTCAGGTATGGCTGTACATACCTGAGAATGAGAATGCCCACTCCCTTTAGGAGGGAACCCAAACTACATGAGCATGGTCAGGCTCCATGACCCCATAAAGCAATATTTCTTATGAGGGTTGTGCATATAACTTAGAAAAAACTTTATTATTTATATTGTAAGAGGAATACACATTTACTCAGCTAACAACATCTGTTCCTGTGAAAATATAGGTAATATAAAGAGGTAAAAAGAAATATATTAAAATCATAATAATTATACCACTCAGAGATCACCTGTTAACATCTTATTGTATATCATTTCAATCTTCTTATTAAATATTCATCTGTCTTTCCAAGATAAAAATGAGGTAATGCCACTTCACAGCTTGATATTTTTCTCTTACTAACACAAGTAAATTTGTTTTTCCTGTGTTAATCTTTTTACAAAATTATTTTTAGTAGCAATAGTTGATATTTATTGAACACTTAGCTGATGCTGCATACTGCTTTAAGTATTTACAAATAGTAATTCATTTAATCCTTATGATAACCCCATAAGGTAGGTACTATCAGTATCTCCACTTAACTAATGTCTTAGTCTGTGTTTCTGTAAAGGAATACATGAGGCTGGGTAATTTATAAAGAAAAGAGCTTTATTTGGCTCATGGTTCTGCAGACTGTACAAGAAGCATGGTGCCAGCATCTGCTTCTGGTGAGGGCTTCAGGCTGCTTCTGTTCATGTGAAAGGGGAAGTAGAGCCAGTGTGTCCAGATCACATGGTAAGAGAGGAAAGTGGGGAGAGGGAGGGAGGTGCCAATAACCAGTTCTCACGGGAACTAAGAGTGAGAAGTGACTCACTCATGTGAGAATGGAGCAAAACCATTCATGAGGGATCTGCCCCATGACCCAGACACCTCCCACCCCGGCCCACCTCCAACACTGGGGATCAAATTTCAACATGAGACTTGGTGGGGCCAAACAAACCATATCCAAACCACAGCAGCTAATGAGGAAACTGAGGCACTGAGAGGTTAAGTAATTTTATTTCCAAGAACTTTGAACAGTGCCTGGCACATAGTATGTGTTCAATTCACATTTGTTGAATGAATAAGTGAACTGAATCAGGGTAGTAGAGCTTGGATTCTAACCCAGTAGTCTGGCTCCAGATCCGCCACTACACTACCAGCTCCATATCCGTCTTCCCCTTTCCTCCTCTTCCCACTTGCTCTCCTCTCTGTCTATCATAGCTTTTTAGGAATAATAGGTATTCATAAATAGAGTAAGGAAAATATGAATAGCAATCTTAGCTATAGAAATCTTAGTTTCTATATATGTTGATAGTTGCATATGAAACCACTAGACTCCAATTGGCTTAAAAAATAAGGATTTGCTTTTTAAACCTAACAAGAAGTTTGGAGGTAGGAAATCGAGGGAAGGCAAGCAATGCTTCCACTATGCCTTTATAGCTGCAGGTCATGACACTTTTAAACTTCACTTTTGTTGCCTTCTAGTTGCAAGATGGTGGCCTCTTCTGTAGCATCAGCTCTGAATTCCAGATGGAAATAAGAGAAAGGGCAAAAGGCGTTGCTAGCTACATCTGCCCCCTTCATAATGTGCTCCTGGGAGCCCCACCCAGCGACTTGTGCTTTCATCTTCTTGATCAGAACTCCATCACACAGATACTACCAGCTTCAAAAAAGGCTGGGAAATGTAGTTAATCAGCGGGGCACTTTGTCACCCATTCAAAATCATGATACCCCTGGTAAGGAAGGAGAATGAATATTGACAGACACCCAGCAGCGTCTGCCACATTCCTGTTCTTAGACATTTTCTGTTTTCATTGATGGGACTAGAAACATCTTGTTTTCTAGTTCTGTGTAATATTAATGGACCTTCACACTCTTCAATTCCATGCCATCCCATTTTGATAGAAACCAGTTTATATGCAAATGTGCGAGCTAGTGCATATGACCCCTCCCAATAAGAATGATGGTATCCATTGTCTTTTCATGTGAATGGTAACTGGGAAACATTAAGCTTTTCTTCTTTTTCATGTTTTACTAGTGACATTAATGGCATATGTCTGTTATTTTATTTAATGCATATGAATTGGAGTTTGGTGAAAGCAGAGGGGACTTCCTTATCATGCAAGCTAAAATTGGCCTGTTTGGGGATTTGGCTATCATCTGTCTCCTGACTTTTTGGAAGGTCACACAAACAACTGAGTTTCAGTTTGGTGAAACTAACTTTGGTGGAACTTTAGCATGAGTGATTCAATTTTGCTTTAACCCTTACAAGGAAAGTCACCTGAAGTAAGCTGATATTAACCAATATGCTTTTTGTATATCGTTTTCTTGTTCTTGCTCAAGAACAAGTGGAAGTAAGTTCAGAAAATACTTTGGGGTTCCAGTGAAATAGTTTTAGAAACTACAACATCCCATCTCTCTTTGCAGGAATATACCTAGGAAAGGATATATCCCCATATACCACATTTTTACCAGTTGTAGGTGGGATCAAAATAAAATGTTTTTAAGAAGGATTAGGACCATATACAGATGTCTGCAACATTCGATGTCTGCACTTTAACTCTGTAGTTTAGTACCAATATTCCAAATGTTCCCAGTCCCTGTGTCTGGAATGTTCCACAGGACAACCCACCCCCCTCCCATCAGTACCATCACTAGCCCCTCCACCTCTCCTTCCTTCCACTCCCACTCTCCACAAAGGCACTCATCTTCTCGCTAAGTCTTCGGTTGTGCACGTCCCTCAAGTTCCTTCAGGTCTCAGCTGAAATATCACTCCCCTGCTGAAGCTTGTTTTGTTCAGCCACCAGCATGTAGCACAGTGCCTGAAATATGGTAAATATTTAACTAATTTATTTTATTCCTATTTTTGCTGATGAGGAATACTGCAATTAATATTATTGTATACATATCTTTAACCACATTTAAGTTTACCTAAGAAGTAGACTAACTGGATTAAAAGGTATGAACATTTTTCAGGATATATATATATATAGAGAGAGAGAGAGGGAGAGAGAGAGGGAGATATTTCTTTCTCTCTCTCTCTCTCCACACACACACACACACACACACACACACACACAAATTGCTTTCCAGCAATTGTTCTAATTTCTACTTATACCATCAGTGTAGTCTTTCTGCATCCCAGTGAGCAGACAATTAAATTTTGGGGGCATTGTTTTCAGTTTTCTAAATTCTGAAATGTTATTTTGAATTAGTTGAAAATGTATTTTCATTCCCGTTTCTGTCCCTTTGTGTCCTGCTTATTGGAAAACATCTCATTTCAGTGAGCAGGCATGTTACTGTCCTGCAATTATTTGTTCTCTTACCATTTTCTTATTCAGTATCACACGATCTCTATTCTGAAAGGCAATATAATTTTTTTTGCCAAAACTACAAATGATTCCCCTAAAGGTTTTTTTTCATGCCTCAAATTGAGCTGTCATCTAGTTCACTGATCCAACAAAAAAGTGATAATACATTTTATATAAATAACTTAGGAGAATGTCTCCTGTCAAAATAAAATCTTTAAAAATAAACCAATATGAACAGTAATAATTCAGAAAAATACTATAGCAAATCCTAAATGTGAAACAAATGACTTTTCACATTTATTTCATGTTTTATATGTGAAAGCCATGCTGTATATTGCAAATAATTTTAATATCAGGTACTTAATTCACAATATTATGTAGCAATTGAAAGGATTTGAGTAAGAGAATAAGTGTTCTTTTATAGAAAATATGGCAAAAACCAATCACCAAACAGGTAGAATAAGAATTTTTCCCAACTGGCTAGAGTGAATAATACAAATTGGAGTTTAAATATACTGATGTTTGTATTAACTCAGACTACTTGTCAGCCTACACTGGAGGTAGAGCTTTCTGTAAAAGGCCAATGGGAAGGATTTCAGGCTTTGTGGGACCATTCTGAGTCTCTGTTGCAACTACTCCACTCTGCTGTTGCAGTGCAAAAGCAGCCATAGGCAATAAGGAAACAAATGGGTGAGGCTGTGAACCACTAAAACTTTTGACCAGAATTGAGGGGCAGGAGGGCTGGAGTTTGCTGACCTCTGGCCTGTATGATAGGTATGACAGGCACAGGAGAATGTCACTGTGAGTCCCAGGCTTGATTGTTAGGAAATATAGTAGCATTTATAAAATCATGTTACAAGAAGTACAAAGAAACCATACATTAAAGGTGGTTTAAAAACATAGGTAGTTAAAGTCTGAAATAAAGTCATAAAAGTTTTAAAAGCTGGTGTGAAAGACGTAAGGAGAGACTGAATGGAGCAGTTTCTGTCCCCTCAAGGAAAGAGGGAAAACGGTTGAGAGGGTGCAGAAAGTGTGAACTAGGGACCATTACTACTGCTTGGACTACAACCTGGCCTTAATGCCAGAACCCCTGGGAGAAAAGACCTTGTTTCCTTAGGTATCTAGGAGAGGAGAGAGCTATTGAGATGGACTTAACTTAGTATGTAGTGTGTGGTTTCTACTTGGTCTCACCCCAAATGTGACCTAGTTATTATGGTGGCTTAAGCCTACTGGCTTATTTATCCTTCCCAAGGTGTACCCAGATATGTTGGAGAGCTCTGAGATGCTGCCTCGTATGTGGTAAGCCCTGCTTGGTCACCTTCTTACCCTCCAATCTCTGGCACACCTTTGTGCTGCTGCCTCTCTGGCTAATGGTCTGTAAGGCACAGCTGTCACTGCACTGGTGAGCCCCATTGCCCCAGGAGAAAAGATATTCTTCTCCTTATAGAGATGGCATTTGGCTTTTACTAAATCATGATGGCTTTGATAGATACAGAACTATCAAAACAACTTCAGAGATATATAGTCCAGACTCCTTTTGTTCCACTATTCTTACCCTGTGGTTTTTATCCTCATGGTTGCAAAATGGCTGCTTGCTTCTCTAGATCATGTTCACAGTCCAGGCAGAAAGAAGCAAAAAGGGAAGTGTTGGCACCAGCAGACTTCCACTTACACATTTTTGGCCAGAATGCTGTCAAATGCCATATTTGGTTGCCATGGAATCTGAGAAATTTATGTATTTATATTTTAGTAGCCTCTATAAAATGGTGATTGGGTTAGCCAACTGTACTGAATGCTCAACTTCTTGTCTATTCATTCCATGAGTAAGCCCTTCCCCTAAATTCCCCAAAGTACTATGATTATCAGACTCTACAAATGAGGCATGTAGAAGTTATAAAATTTAACTGAGGTCATATAAATAGAAATTAGCAGAGCCGTTATCTGGCCCCAATGATTTGGCTGCAGAGATAGTCTCTGTAGGATTAACCATTTATAGACGAAAGCTGAGAGAGAATGTGCAAGCATGTGGCAGAGGAAAGATTCAGAGACAGTTAGAGAGAGTCATGCAGGTACCTTAGGCAAGCTAGTACTTCAAGACCCTCTTCAAGGCAACACTAATTAAATATTTCTTAAATATTTGTTTTGTGGGGATAGAAAGAAACTGATTTTCTATTAATAATAATGTTATACTTTTTAAATGTTCTAAACGAGCACTGTTCAGAAAAATTCTTGCTTGTTTGAAGTTATCTTTCATGTCAGTTTTACCATCTGAGCCTTGTAACTGATTCTCTGTTGATAGGGGTAACATTAAAGGAATTGGTGAGAAAGTCTTATTTGTGTTTAGAGGCTTTTTTTTCCCACTTGTTTGTGCATCTTTTCCTCTCTTCTGTTATCTCTTGAAATTAAATCAAACAAATTCTTGGGAGGTACATTATAAACTTAGGATTTCTTTCTTCTTCCCCCAAAGTGCACTATGCTCCACATGTATTATTTAGCAGCTGTCAATTAGCCCTTATAGCTGACTCATGTTCTAATTGTGCTGGTCAGATTGGGAGGATTATTTTGTGGAAACTTATTTTATTCTTTGGTGTTTTAAATATGTTCTTTTTAAAAATAAAAATATAAAAAATGAACAAAAATGTATTAATAAAAATAAAAGGATTTATTCTGTAAAATTTGGATTCAGTCAAAAGGCTGCATTAAGACCTAGAAGGTCACATGAAGGCCTCAGGTTCCCCACCCCTGACTTATGGTATAGTCTATTGCTCCTAAGCTACAAACCTGTGCAGTATGTGACTATATCAAATACTGCAGCAATTGTAACACAATGGCAAATATTTGTATATCTAAACATAGAAAAGGTACAGTAAAAATATGGTATAAAAGATAAAAAGTGGTGCACCTGTATAGGGCAGCTCCTTATAATCTTATGGGACCATAATCATACGTGTGGTTTTTTTGTTGGCCAAAATGTTATGCGGCGCATGACTATACTCAAGGGCCATGGGTTGGCATGGGCAGGGAACACTTTTCCCCTCACTCAAGCCTGTTTTCTACTTCAGAGGAAATGGGGCCAAGTTATATTTTACCAATTATGTAAAGGATTCGTTATGGACATCTGAGTTAGTGGCATTATATTTCTGACTTAGTCCAGAACTGTTTTAATGCCCTTATAGCTGGCTGCTTCTTGGCAGCCCATCCCGTAGTCCAGTTCTGGGTTATCTAAATCCTGACAGTGTGCTCAGAAGGACACTCAAAGAAGTGGGATGGAGTGAGACAGTCATTCACAGGGTTTAACTCTGCTGAAATCTGTCTGAAGAAAAACTGTGTTAACAGACAGAGAGTGATATGAAGAGGCTAGAAAGAGGCTAGAGGAGTCACTGCGTAAGCCAGCAGCGCTGACGATTTTGAAAGTGCTGCACTCGATGTTTTTGGTGTCTCCAGTTTTCTCCATACCAGGAAGAAAGGGTTAAGGTGGGGTGAGGGGAGAAGGTGTTGATCTCTTCAGACCCAGTGGACAGCTTCATTTGCACACTCATTAAGCATTCTCCCAGTCCCTTCTGAGTCTTCTTTACCTCAGTAGAGAAGGAAACCCATCCTGAAGTGCACCAGCACCGTGGGTATTGATTTGTTGTCTCATCACTAAAGCTGATTTAACTTATTTGTGGGTGAAATGCAAATTGACTAAGAGTGAGGAAAAACATTTGCTAGTTTTCTCACCATTCAAAATATGCTCAGTAACAACAACAAAATAATAGCATTCAGCTTATCACTGCCCCACTCTTCTCCAGGGTTTTGACAGGCTAAATAATCGGTCACTTTTGTATTCTAATGTGATTTATAATAGCAATATAGCTTCTGACTTGGGAAAGGCAGATACTGATTTATGAGTTGAAAAAAAAACCCAGTCAAAACATTGGTGTGTCATAAACACATGAAAAACAAATGAGTCATTAATGTCCTGACTAGGAATTTGGATGTGTTTAATTGGATATGGAATACCAAGAAGTCTTTGATAATGACCAGAAGACAGCAATGAGAAGGTAGGGGCTGAAGTCTCACTGTTTACTCTTGGTTCTAATGAATGATGCCGAATGAAGCACTTTGTCTCTTTCATGTCTTGGTTTTTTTCATCAATAAAACACCAATGTAAAGACTGTATCTGACCTTCTGACTAAAGATTTCTTGGCAGGGCTGGACCTGAAATATTCCAAGGACCTAATTCAAGAAAAATGGGCTCAGACAGCTTGGGAACATACCACTTTGTTAACAGTGGCGGTATCATAGGTGATTTTTATTTTCTGCAGTTACCAAAATTTCTGCTATGAATAGATATTGATGTTATAATTAGGAAAAATTAGTAAATATAATTTAGAAAAGAAAAATGGATTCAAGCCCCATCAGTGAGCATCGTTAGTCTAGAAGGGCAAGTGGGTACACCATGTTACAGAAAGAGAACAATCTGGAGTTCAGAGGAGCATATGTAATGTTCTTTGCTTTTTCCAGGCCTTACAGACTCAAGCTAAGACTAACTCCCTCCCTGTCCTGATGCTCTTCCTTCTTGCCTTTCCTGTGCTCTCCCTTTCCCCACATGCCTACTTTTATTTTGCTAGTGTGGTAAAGGCTGGGGTAGGCTGAATGATGGCCCCTGAAGAGATCCAGATCTCATTTCCTAGGACCTGTAAAGGTAACTGTATAGGGCAAAAGGGATTTTGCAGTTGTGATTAATTTAAGGATCTTGAGACAGGAAGGATTATGTTGGATTATCGCAGGGGCCCTAACTGTAATCGTAAGTATTTTTATAAGAGGGAGGCAGAGAGAGATTTGACTACAAGAGCAGACAATGTGAAGACTGAAGTGAGATGCTACTCTGCTGGCTTTGAAGATGGATGAAGGGGCCATGAGCCAAGGAATGCAAGAAATGCAAGTCTAGAAGCTAGAAAAGGAAGGAAATGGATTCTTCCCTAGAGCCTCTGGAGGGAGCACAGCCCCCCTGATACCTTGATTTCAGCTCGGTGAACTGATTTTGGACTCCTGATCTCCAGAAGTGCAAACTATAAGAGACCACATGTGTTGCTTTAAGCCACCAAGTTTGCTACAGCAGCCACAGGAAACTAATGCATTTGTCATTAGTGCAATCGTCCTGATGGGCAATAGTGGGCTTTTGGAGTCAGCTGCTTTCTCAGGCTCTTCATTGCAACAGGTGCACCCATAACACATGCAAACCTTTCTCTTGCTAGTAAGGATCAATTCTTATGGCTGAAAAGTTCTACTAAAAGACTTCTAGCTACCTGGGAAGGAATGAGGCAACTGAAGGGGACTGAAAACCGTACCCTGCCACAATGTAGACTGGACACCCCTATCATGCCATGCTTCTCTTCTGTACATTAATGTTGGTCCTGGCCCAGCTTCTCTGAGCATGGTTAGGGGAACGTGCAACTGTCCAGTCTGTTCCAGTTGGCAACATGGAGAGGTGGTCAGTTCCGGGACAGCCTTCTCTAGCAGAGCCACTTAGGGCAAGTTTGTTATTAAGTATTTGTTATGCTTCTTTGTCCGTGCAAGACATGTTAATGATCATGGTATTCTTCTCCACTAAGCTGGGCCTCGGTCTCTGAGTGCCTCTCAATATGAAGCTGCCTGTGGCTACTGTGGCAAAAGGCAGGCTCAGGAGGTTTTCCTCCCCAGTTCTAAGGCTTTACTGGTGCTAGGAGCGCTCACAGCAACTCCAGGCAGACTGTATTCCCCCCACCAGACAGTGGACTGAAGTGACCTGATTACATTTATAAATGTTTCTTTCCTTTAAAAAAAGATTCCTTCGGAGTCTCTTATATGACTCATGAATAACATCCCGGGAAAATCTTAATTATGAGAAAACCTCAAACCGTGAGGACTAATTAGGTGTGAGTGTTAATTGTTCTGAACTCATTAGAGAAAGAGGTGTTATGGAAATAAAGATTTCTAGCTATTTCTTTTTAAAGTTGCAAACAAGTTCTCTAATATTCATTTTCTCTGTTGGTTGGCGTTTGTGGATTGGATGTGAAATACTGTGTGCCACTGTCTTCAGCACCTTCCCTCTCAACTTTGGATCACATCAAATTCTGATTTGGTTTCCCCCTAAGGTCCGCAGTGTCCTGCCTGTGCCTCTGCATGGTCTTGAGCTCAGCATTGCATCTCCTCACCTAGTTGTGTCACTATCCCCTTGGCATTCAAGGTAATAGGACATTCGTTACATCTACTAGGTCCCCACGAGACCAGTAAGTGAACTGTTTGGAGGCCCTAGTTGCCCTTAGCCATGATCTCTTCTTGATTTCTACAAAGGAACTTTAACTTGGCAAAAGTAGGTTTGGTTCATTGGAAGGGAAGACACAATTTATGAGCTAGGCTTTCAGCACATGGCCTAGTTGAGAGGGCATAGTTTTCTGTCTTGATGAATTTAAGGAGAGTGAAGCTGCTTAATTGAATCTCTTATCTGTCTCTACATTTTCATGCATTTCTTTTGTTCATAAGTGGTTTAAACATAAGTGTATTTTGTAATAAGCTATGAGACAGAATTTTTAAATGAGAGTATGCTTTATACATTTAGAATTGATTCACTGCAAATGGTATATTCCTAGAGGTCACCAAATGCGTTCATTTCTTTTGAACAACTTTTCCCGGTAACTACTATTTGCACCTTTATAGCCACTATTCCGGAAAACTATTTAGAGTAATTCTGGAAACTTTAGTAATCAGATAATTAAAGCTGTCTGCAGAAAAAAGAACCTGACATCCCAGTTTTAAAGAGAGAAATTTCTTGACAGGTTGACTGTAAGTGTTGAGGCCCCTTTTATTATTGTTCTTAAAGACCCAAGTTTTACCTTGACGGAAAGAGTGAACACATATAGTTTTGGTGGAAATGCACAAAACAGGATGGCCCTGGCTAAGTTTACTTAAAATATCTCTGATTGTTTTAAAAGGAAACATGACATGTT
Organism: Lemur catta; assembly: GCF_020740605.2. Taxonomy (NCBI): domain Eukaryota; kingdom Metazoa; phylum Chordata; class Mammalia; order Primates; family Lemuridae; genus Lemur; species Lemur catta. The sequence goes on from NC_059139.1 coordinate 48,098,041, forward strand.
CTATATATTTACATGTACAGCTAGATGTACACAGCTGGCTTTTCTTAGCAAGGAAAGGGAATCACTGAACTTTGACATTTAACTACACAGTATCCTCTCTGAATGATCTGCTTGGACCCCAGTGCCATTAGTTATCATTCAGGGTAATGGGACATTCATTACCTTTCCTTTTAAAAAAGATTCCTTTTATATATAACCTGAACTTTTGTACCCCCATAATAAGCTGAAATAAAAAAAGAAAAGAAAAAAAAACTAAAAAAAAATAAAATAAAAAAGATTCCTTTGGAGTTTTTTATGTGACTCATGAATAGCTTCATTCTTTTTCCTGCTCCAGGTTGCTGCCATTCCAAGGCATGGATCTCACTTTGGGATTCATTTGTGGGCCTTGGATGTGTGCAGATCAACACAGCTCTGAAAATCCCACACTTCTGGAGTTTTTTATGAAATCTCTGTTTAATCAAGTTTCAGTCATATTTGCTCTTCTGTAAAGGAGATAGTTTCTGATAAATTGCCTTCTGCTACTAAACTTGCTTCAAATTTCGCTTGTGATTCTACTCTGCTGATTTAGCCTAGGCAGCATTGGGAACTTGCGTCAGTTGAAAGTCTCCTTTCTGCTCTCTTGGCTTTTCCTCATTCATCATCCTCCACCATCATTAGCTTTGCTAAGAAGAGGACCAACACTTTGGACTGGGTTGGCCAATTCAGGTGGTTCATCACTTTGGGGAGTGTGAGTCTGTCTGTAGGGTGATCCTTCAGATAATGGACTGAGGGACATATTGCTGCAGAGCACACACAACTCTGGATCTTGGGTGGATCTGGGGCCTTGGAATAAACAATGACAATAACAATAGTGGTTATGATGGGAGAGCCAGCTGTCTTAAATCAGATCTCTTCGGATGAAGATTTACAGGCAGGGGACTTATTAGGAAGAGCTCTTGGGAACAACACTCAAAAGTAAGTGAGGGAAGCAGGACTGGGCAGAAGGAGAAGTTGGAATAAGATGCAATTGCAACAGAAGAATCTGCTGATCCCATAAGGTGCTTCGGAACTGAGATCACACTGAACTCTGAACAATTCAGAGTTGTCCTGAATTAAAGGAAGCAGGCAGGGCATTGATAGTCACTATATACTGGTTGATTCCAACCACTCTGTGAGAAGGGCATTATTATTGTTATCCCCATTTTACAATTGGGATAGGTGAGGACCAGGTGAGATTAAGAAACTTGCCTAGTGGCAAATGACTAACAAGTAGCAAAGGCAGATTTTGAACCCAGGGCTCAGATAAAGAACCCATAATTGTAACACCTTTCTCTGCTTGTCTTATACTTAGTCTCCTGGAGACAATCACTGGTCTTTTTAATTCCTTATATTTAAAATGGTGATGTTAAGGGTGTATCCTCCCTCTCCTTGGTAAAATATTAGTATGTATGGGATTAAGTATAGATTTATTTGCTTAATTCTCCCAGTAGGCTTTTACAGTTAGAAGCTGGTCAGTATGTACTACTATGGTGTGTTAGCTGTACAGGGGAGGAAAAGAATTATTTTTGCGTTCTCTCAAACATAAGTGCTATCTCTACACAATTATAGCAGTTCATTGTTCATCTCCAAGAAAGCATGAATTATGGAAACCGAAAGTCCACATAATCCCTTGTAGAACAGACAGAGCTGTTCTACAGCAATGAGATTCTGTGTAATTGAAAGCTTACTTGTTCTAGGCCGGGCGCGGTGGCTCACGCCTGTAATCCTAGCCCTCTGGGAGGCTGAGGCGGGTGGATCGCTCGAGGTCAGGAGTTCGAGACCAGCCTGAGCGAGACCCCCATCTCTACTAAAAATAGAAATAAACTATCTGGACAACTAAAAATATATATAGAAAAAATTAGCCGGGCATGGTGGCACATGCCTGTAGTCCCAGCTACTCGGGAGGCTGAGGCAGGAGGATCGCTTAAGCCCAGGAGTTTGAGGTTGCTGTGAGCTAGGCTGATGCCACGGCACTCACTCTAGCCCGGGCAACAAAGTGACACTCTGTCTCAAAAAAAAAAAAAAAAGAAAGCTTACTTGTTCTTGAAGTTTAAAAAAAATTTGTCATTGGAACTCTCATTTATTACTGGTGGGAATACAAAAGATAGTTTGGCAGTTTCTTACAAAGCTGAACGTAGTCTGAATATAGGATCCAGCAGTAATGCTCCTAGCTATTTGCCCAAATGAGTTGAAACTTATATCCATACAAAAAATTCATGCAAATGTTTATAATAGCTTTATTCATAATCTCCAAAACACTGGGTATAACCAAATGTCTCCCAACAGGTAAATGAATAAACAAACTGGTACATTCATATAATATTATTCAGTGTTGAAAAAAAATGAGCTCTAAAGCCACAAAAAGACATAGAGGAAACTTAAATGCTTGTTGCTAAGTGAAGGAAGCCAATCTGAAAAGGCTACATGCTGTATGATTCCAACAACATGGCACTCTGGAAAGGCAAAGCTGTATAAATAATAAAAATTGTAGTGGTTGCCAGGGATTTGAGAGAAGAGGGGAGGGATGAATAGGTTAAGTATAGAAGATTTTAGGATGATGAAAATATCCTGTGTGATACTGTAATAGTGGATTTTATGCATTTATCAAAACTCATAGAACTTTATGGCACAAAGAGAGAACCTTAATGTGTGTAAATTAAAAAATCATTTAGGGCCGGGTGTGGTGGCTCACACCTGTAATCCTAGCACTCTGGGAGGCCGAGGCGGGTGGATCGCTCGAGGTCAGGAGTTCGAGACCAGCCTGAGCAAGAGCGAGACCCCGTCTCTACTAAAAATAGAAACAAATTATCTGGCCAACTAAAAAAATATATATAGAAAAAATTAGGCGGGCATGGTGGTGCATGCCTGTAGTCCCAGCTACTCGGGAGGCTGAGGCAGTAGGATCGCTTAAGCCCAGGAGTTTGAGGTTGCTGTGAGGTAGGCTGATGCCACGGCACTCACTCTAGCCCAGGCAACAGAGCGAGACTCTGTCTCAAAAAAAAAAAATAATAATAATTTAGGAGGTCAGAGATCCCAACATGGAATGCAGATTGTGACAAGAGAATCTAAATGTGTTGCAAATGTTCAAAACAACCTCACTCAGGTGGGCAGACCTAAGTCACTTTGGAAATGAGAGGAACCTGTAGAACTAGAGGCAAAAGGAACTGTCTGTAAACACTGTACTAGTTGATAAAGTTGGGTGTCAGGGAGGTTAACAATTCTGATACTACTATACTTGTATACTGGAATTGAACAATTAAGTATCTCCTATGCAGAAGCATTCCAGATAATTAATGTAGGTGCTTTTCCCTACAGGAGAGGGAGCCTAACACCCCACCACTTAAGTGTGGGCTGAGCATAGTGACTTGCTTCCAAAGAGTACAGTATAGAAAGGAGTGGGGGAAAAGAGTGATCTCACAGTGGAGAAACCTGAGACCTACTACTTCAGCCAGGTGATTAAGGTCAACATCAGTGGCCATAAATCATGTTGCTAGTAGGTGCCCTTGATATGATGGGTTGAGAATGGCACTTCACCTCCATGATCTTTCTTCCCAAAAGTCTACTCATGAGAAAAACATCAGACAGATAAAGGGAAATCCTACAATATACCTGACCAGTACTCCTCAGAACTGTCAAGGACGTCAAAAACAAGGAAAGTCTGAGAAACTTTTACAGCCAAGAGGGCCTAAGGAGACATTGCTATTAAATGTAATGTCGTGTCCCGGATGGGATCTGTTAGGTTTGGAGCCGAGAGGGAGACACACGAAGCCTCAGGTTGAACAAAATGCTGTTTATTTTGAGCATGTGGGTTCAGATGGGTGGAGGCCGAAAAAAGCATCCACTCCAGGAAGGGGAGAGCTGTGGGTTTTGTAGAGGGTTTTGTAGAGGGTTTTTCGGAGGTGAGTAAGTAACTGGGCCAGAACAGCCACTTGTAATAAATCCTTTTTAAACAACCAGCTCCTAGGACCCCTGCCCCAGTCACATCCATCCTGCAGCTCTGGTGTTGTCCTTATCAGGCGAGATAGGGAGGGGTAAACTTCATCCCTATCAGGGGGAAAAGGAATGCAAGCTCCCCCTTTGCATTCCATTCCTTTATCTCCCTAGGGGTCTGGCAAAGGCTACTTGCTTAATAGAATCCTGGAACAGAAAAAGGACATTAGGTAAAAACTAAGGAAACCTGAATAAAATGATGGACTTTAGTTAATGTAGTGTATCAATATTTGTTCATTAATTGTAACAAATATATCATACTAATTTAATATGTTAATAGTAGGGGAAACTGGGTATCCAGGTATATAGGAATGCTTAGTAGTAGCTTCCCAACTTTTCTATAAATCTAAAACTGTTCTAAAACATAAAGTTTACTTAAAAAAATTCTGTTATCTAACAAAATACATTTTCAGTTTAATTAAAGTTGGAAAGTCTGGAAACAACTAGCAGGATTCTTCTACTCTCATGACCAACTAGTACGTAATTTAATACAACCTCCTTCCTGGAAACTGAATGCTGCATATATTTAAAATGTATTGTGGGGGGCAGGTAAGAGTGTTTTGTGTGGCCTTTGTTTGTGAGTTATAGGTTTACTCTATTTTGAAACAATCAAAACAGAAGGCTGTATGGAGACTCATGTACTTCTCTTGTTAGTCTGTAAAGCCCAAACATAAGGCATAGAAGGATCTCAGTTATACCTGCTTTGTTTAGGACTGAGACTTACACAGGTTTGCCTATCAGCATCATCAGATTTACATTTCACATTAGAATCAAAGGTGGTGGAGGTACAGTACTTATATTACTGTCTCAAAACTTCTATTATGGAGACTTTAAAAAATTTAAATATGAAAAACACTATATGTTCATAAAGTAGCCAAGTTATAGGGAAGTTTTATGAATAGCATGAAAAATCTTTATAGTAACAGCCTTCTGTCACCAAAGTGATACACTGAATCCACTCTGAAAGTCTTAACTTTTCTACTCGTTTTCATGTATCTTGACTATAGCGTCATTGACCAAGACAATGTAACTGGCTTCATGAACCCCAGTATGTTTTTTTTATAATACTCTCTCAACTGTTTGAGTTGTCTTCCCGAAATGATAGACTCTAACTTCTGGCCTGAAGTAATCCTCCTGCCTCTTGCCTCCCAAAGTGCTGGAATTATAGGTGTGAGCCACCACACCAGGTCTGAAGTGGATTTTCTACAAGATTTTCTACAATCTCCTCTGAGATTCTGAAGGCCCCAGGGCAGACTTCCTGACACCAGGACTTACTGTCCCCGTCCACCTGCCCCAAGGCACGAAGGCTCTACTTAAAAAGCCCACGGTCTTCCTTAGTTGGAGAGACTGATTGGAGGCAGCTTCTCCAGGCAAGTTGTCTGTTGTATTAAAAATTCCTTTCTTCCTTGGAAGTCCTTGTTGTCTCAATAATTGGATCTTTGTGCAATGAACAATTAGACTTAGACCAAAACTCCGTTGTGGTTCGACAACAACAATGTTATTGTTCATATATTGGTTCCTTGTGAAAAATATGATGACTATATTGTAAGCAGCTGCCAGCCATTCTGGGCTGACAATAATTTGATGGGGAGAAAGATTATAACTCTGGAATTGTTGAATTTGAGATACATAGATCTATTTGGTAATTGAAAAATAGAACACTTAGGATGTCATATGAAATGGGAGAAAACATCAAATTCCCACTGGAAAATGTGAAAATATTGGAGGTGAGATGGCACCCTATTCCAGTGATTACTTAAAATATAACCTATGATAAAAACTGTGAATGTTGGATTCACATGGAAGTTTTCCAGCGGCATCTTTTACTACTTCACCAAATTTTTCTGATTGACTTACCTGGTGGCTAATTTGAAATTAATCAAAAAGAAAAAAATACTTTACCAAATTTACATTTATAATGACCCCAAACATCATGGCTTGTCAGACTGCCATAACATGTGCAGTGTGGCAAGTCAAACTCATCCCCTACCCTCTCTAATTAGGGGGAAAATAAGGTAATTAGTGAATTTGGAGAATTTAGAGAATTTGGGCATCACAAAATTTGTCAGTTAATGTAGGATGCTTTGTCATGTAACCAAGGGCAAGAAGGATCAAATATAATATGGCCATGATATTTGTTAGTGTGAATTTATCATGTGGATTTGAGGGTGAAAATTAATACTATGGTGACCAACTATGTTTAATTGTTTAGATCCTTTAAGAGAGAACGATCCAGAGCCCAGAGTAGAAGATTCCTTCTGTCTTGCTGTGCACCCTGCTCAGCCCAGGACTAACAGAATCCTCCCTCACCCTCTACAAAGCAGTAGTAGATGGGCACAATAGAAACCTGGCCTTAAATGCTTGGGGCTGTGCAGTCTACAGGACTTGGTGGGAAATGATGGTGATTGAGACTTCACTATTTCTCTGCGGAGTTGTGGTAGATCCCAGGGGAGAAACGGGGCAGTGGTTGTGGAACAAGGATACCAGAGGAGGAAAGGGTTAAAGGAAGAAGGCTGTGGGAGAGGAAGGAGAAGGGAGAGAATTAAGAAAAAAGTATCTACTGAGACAGTCCCCGAATACTCTGACCCTCACCCTGACCTCAGGCCTATCTGCAAGCTGTTTTCCTCTGAGTGGGGTTAGAAACAGGAGGCACCCAGTTCCTGCTCCACCACATCCCTGGCTGTCAACAAATGGCTGTAGAAACACCCTATTGTGGGTCACAAGACAGCAAGGGTCATCTCCACCTGCTGGTGACAACCCAGCAAGCGAAAGAGAAAGGCCAATGTGCCAGACACGCCTCTTCCCAGAGCATAATTCAAGCCATTCCTAGAAAAGAGGCCCACCTCAATGTGGAGAGCAGATCTAAGGAGCTACTTCTCCCAGAGATGCTACCCACAGCATTCAGGCAGCCACTGGAGCCATAAAGACAGGGGAGCGAAGCAGCCACTTTGACCTATGGTTGTGGTTAGGCTATTTTGGTATGGGAGTCGTTTGATGATGCCATTTTGATGCAGCTGTTTGGAATCACAGGATCAAAATGGCCGAGTCAATGTAAAAGTTTTGCTTTTTATTACATAACAATATACACAGTCAATACCTTACACACTCACCCTGAGTTATAGCCAAATTCGAACATAGGGGATAGGCTAGGAACAATATTTTTTTCTTAAGATAAATTATACACCTTTGAGTCCATCCTTGAATCATTACTCTTTCTTCATTTACTCCGCTGAGAAGCTATGGTTCTAAAGGAGCCATAGAGGGTGGCTGTGAACGGTTTCCCTAAGAATGTTCCATGCAGCAGATTACATACATTATAAAAACATAGAACTGTATAAAGATTGCATAACTGCTTATTTAGAGGCAGAACTGAGGGAGTGGGGTTCAGAGGAGCTAAGCCACAGTGACAATTATTCCAGGAGGACTGTGAGAGTCTTGTAGAGCTTAGAGCTTAAATTCTGGGCCAGGCTTCTACTATTATGCCAAAGGTTTCCTGAATAGTCAAGTGCAGAATAAAAAGTGTGACTTAACTCACACAGAAAATGGGTCCTATGTTGTTCAATTACTATTCTTCAATCAAGTGTGCTTTTAAAAAAAAACAAACCAGATGTAGTCACTCCCTAGTTTGGGGATGTAACATATATCAATTCTAGGCAAGATTATTTGAAGACCTCACAACAGGATCCACAACAGAATTAGATGAGTAGTGTTTCTTTCCAACTTTTGCTGGCTCTGGCTGTTAGAGCACGTTGTTGTGACTGCCACTAGAAAAATTTCACCACTACCCCACTTCTGTGTATCCCTAGCTACACATCTAAACTTTTAGTTTCTGTATCTGATTCCTTTCCGTTGGGTCAACTATCCTAGGTCATGTGCCTTCCACTAAGACTCATCAGGAAGGGGAGATGGAACGTTAGGCAGCTAAAAGTACTGACCCATTTCTGCTATCACTCACTATATTGACTGCCTGACATCAAAGCACATCTTACTCCACATCCTTACTTCTGAAAAAAAGAAAGAAAGAAAGGAAAAACCTCTCTCCCTACCTAATTCAACTATTTCTTCATACACCTGAAAGTATATTTGTCCCTTCCCAAAGATAGACACGGCATGTTTCATCAGTTGCTGCTACATTTCCAATTCCAGCTCCATCTAACTCTGTACAACTCACATCTGTGTTCTAAAGTTTATATTCTGTAATGTGAAGTTAACCACCATTAACATGTTATGTAAAATAGTCCCATTGCCTTTACCCCATTGTAAATAGAGCTCATTGACCAGAAGCAATATTTTATGGGATACCATAATGGTGAATGAGCCATTCAATAAGACCATGGACAGTTTTGCTGGCATAAGCATGGCAGACATGGACAGCAAATCCAGATCCAAGATAAGTGTCAATTACAGTGATTTAAATTGCTACCCTCCCCCAATGCAATCAATCTCCTACCAGGTAAATCTTGGGCTCTTTGGGGATCCTGGCATCACTTTTCATATTTTTGTAATTCTACCCTAGATTTAAATTCCCAGGAAAGAGAGATTGATTGTATTCTGTGTCCAGCTCCTGGTCAGGGATGGAAGTTTAATGGGATTATGATCAACAGGAACAAAAAGTATGGTTAACAAATAAAGAAAAGGGAGGCTGGGCAGGCAGGAAGTCAAATGGGATTATGATCAATAGGAACAAAAAGTATGATTAACAAAAGAATTAGGGAGGCTGGGCAGGCAAAAAGAACAGATACTCAACCACCTTCTGCCACTTTGAGGCTGACCTTTCAGCCTCCCACCTCACACATTGATTTTCATGCATTTAGATTTTTAAATGTCTCATCCTAATATCTGTCTATGTACAATCAAGAACACGTTAGTTATTGTATGCAGCTATAAATTCAGGCTCTCTGGGTGAACTCCAGCCCTTTTCTAGTTCCATTGTGATTCTGCCTTGATATTCTGAAACCTAAAACTTGATCCTTTTTTAAAAACTTAATGTATAGGAGAATCATCTATAGTGCTACATGTGACTCAAAATTATTCTTTTTCACTACTATATGAATGTTCTATGATTCATCCACATATTTTTGTTGGAGGATATTTGGATTTTTCTATTTTGTGCAATTACAAATAATACAGTAGTAAACATTCATGCGTGTGTCTCTGTTCACACATGCAAGAGTTTTTCCAGGGGATATACCTAGGAAGGGAATAACAGAATTAGAGTATGTGCATTTCTATCTTGTTCTATTGTTAAATTGCTTTCCATTTTATATACCATCAAATATGTTTGAAAATTTTGTTTCCTGACCTCCTCAACAACACTTAGTATTGGATTTTAACATTTTTGCTTAAATGTTAAATGGGTATGATATGGTACCACATTGTAGTTCTTATTTTCTTCTCTCTGAGGTCAAACTTATGTGGCAGGTGTTATCATCAACCCCATTTTACAGATGGGGAATCTGAGGCTCAGGAAATAATTTGTTCTAGGCCTTACAGTTAGTTGGAGACTGGAAGTCAGGACTAATCCTGGAACAATCTAACTCCACAACTCACATTGTTAATTCTCTCGCCTTAACTTGTTAGCTGTAGCTTCACTGTTAGGCCAGAGTGTGTTCTTATAATGAAGAAACAGAGCAGGAGTTGTATTTTTCTCTTCATTTTGCACTCTTCCAGTAGTCTGCCTTCTGTAAGTTTTGTCTGCACTTTTTTGCATTCATTTTTTCTATGCTTTGCTTGTTTCCTTTCTCCCATATTTTCTCTTCCCTCCCTCCCTCCTTCCTTCCATCCCCATACTTTAAAAAAAATGATTTTAGCTGGGTTATCCTGCACAGCTATTCATACGATTGAGAAAATTAAATGAATAGGCACAATATAAATCTTGAGATATTAACTGATTTTTTACATTATATGTGAAAAAATTACAAACCTACCTATTTTGAGGTTGAAATGAAAAGAAACACAGTAGAATACATTTGTGTGTGTGTAATTTGGAAATGACTGTTAGCAAAAATTCTCTGGAGCAGCTGCTTCTGATACCACTTGTCTCTTAAAATTATAACAAAATTTCAGCTTCCTTAGGAACTGAAATTATGAAGCAAACTTATAATTAACAATAAAATGTTGAATGGAGAGTTGCCCCACCACTCATTCCTGCATTAATTTCTCTTTGAAATTTCTTTGGCAAGGTCTATTCCTTGCTAAATAAGAATTACCACCTAAGTAGGTAATGTGAGAAATATGGTTGTAAAACAAAATCACAAGCTCAGGACGCTCTAAACCTTGCAGTTGAAGGACAGTGAAGCAAATTAGACTCAGTTACAAAGCACTAAGTTCAGCAAATTTCTAGGCCTCAGGGTTTGTTAGAAGATACAGATAACAGAAGTTGAATCAACATATTTATACAAAATGTTAAAGTTTTGTCTTTACTGTGTGGCTCTTTTTCTTATCTAAATAGAAACTTTTCCTCTATGCCCACACAGCCTCTCTGTGTCCTAGGACATTTTGCCTTCCGTGAAGCTTTTTGGTTTATATGGTTGACATTTTCAGTAGGGCCATGACTTCTTCATCTTTGATTCCTCACAGAAATTAGTACTATGGCTGGCACATAGTAGGTGTACAGTATATGATTAGTGAATTAAGTTGAACTGAATTCAATTAAGTAATAAACATCCTGCCTTCTAATTCTGACTGTGTCTGGGAAGAACTAGCTCTGAGCACATATTATGAGCACTGTTATGATTACAAAAAATCTGTTAATCACCAAAGCTCCAGATTCTGGAATAAAACTGTTAATAGAAAAATTAAAGTGTCCTAAGTAGGATATTGGGAGTGAGATTGTGGTATAGATTAGCAGATAACCAATAAAAGCAATTCCATTTCCTGAGGTACACCTGAATAAGTAGAGACGATGCCTTATCACTGGATAGGTAGATTCAATCTTATGCAAAATTTATTCTCTTTAGATTAATATTTATAGGAATTTTAATGGACGAAGGGGATTGGAAAGATCATTCTAAAGTTAATTTGAAATGCAGGAATTTACCAAGAAATTCTGAAAAATTAATAAGGAATGAAGACTTGCCAGACAAGGGATTAACACATAACATATAGTTATTAAAACCTGGTGGCACTGGTGCAGGTATAAATCATCTTGTTTATCCGTTCACACATTGATAGACATTTGGATTGTTTCTATTTAATAGTTTCAGCTATTATGAATACAGCTTCTATGAACATTCTTATACAATTCTTTGTGTGGACAAGGAATTGAGTAAATACCTAAGAATAGAATTGTAGGTCTTATGGTAAGAGTAGATTTAACCTTATAAGAGATTGTCACATTGTTTTCCAAAGTAGTTGTCCAATTTTGCATTTCTATAGCAATGAATGGAATTTTTGTTGCTCCACATTTTCTGTCATATTTGGTGTAGTCAATATTTTTACTTTTAGTTGTTCTTATGGGAGTATAGTCAATCTCAGTGTAGTTTTAATTTGCATTTACCTGATGACTAATAATGTTGAGCATATTTTCATGAGCTTATTGACCATGTGTATATCTTCTATTGTGAAGTCATTTCAAATCTTTTGCCCAATTTCTATTTGAGTTGTCTTCTTGTAATTGAGTTTTAGTTCTTTATATATTCTGGATACAAATGCTTTGTCAGTTGTATATATGTTGCAGTTTTTTTTTTTCTCACCATCTGTGGTTTACTACTTTGTTTTCTTAATCTTGTATTTAGAAAAATAGAATTTTTAAAATTTTTATGAAGTCTATTTTGTTAATTTTTAAATGTTTCATGCTTTTTTGTCCTACATAAGAATTTCTGCTTATATCAAGAGTGTAAAGATTTTCTTCTGTGTTTTATTCTAGAAAATTTATAATTTTTGCTTTATGTTAGGTCTTCTCTAATATGAACTTTTTTTGTTTTGTTTTCAATTTCATTTAGGTCTGCTCTGACCTTAGTTATTTCTTCTTTTCTGCGGGCTTTGAGTTTGGTTTGCTCTTCCTTCTCTGGTTCCTTGAGACGTGTTATTAGATTGTTGATTTGTGATCTTTCTGTCTTTCTGATGTAGGCATTTAAGGCTATGAATTTTCCTCTTAAGATTGCTTTTGCTGAATCCCATAGATTTTGATAGATTGTGCCTCGTTTATCCAGTTCAAGGAATCTTTTGATTTCTATCTTAATTTCATTATTGATCCAATAATCATTTAGCAGCAGGTTGTTTAATTTCCATGACTTTGTGTAGAATTGAGTGTTTCTCTGAGAGTTGATTTCTAGTTTCATTCCACTGTGGTCTGAGAAGATACATGGTATGATTTCTATTTTCTTTTTACTTTGTTGAGACATGTTTTGTGGCCTAAGATATGATCAATCTTGGAGAATGTTCCATGTGCTAATGAAAAGAAAGTATATTCAGTAGTTTTGGGGTAAAATGTTCTGTAAATGTCTGTCAGCCCTATTTGTTGTAGAGTCCAATTAATTCTAGTGGTTATTTATTTATTTTATGTTTGGATGATCTGTCCCATTCTGTCAGTGGGATGTTGAAGTCCCCAGCAATTATGTTGCTGCTGTTTATCTCTTTGCTTAGATCTAGTAGGATTTGCTTTATGAATCTAGGTGCTCCTGTGTTAGGTGCATAAATACTTAGGATTGTTATATCTTTTTGTTGCATTGCTGCCTTAACCATTATATAATGACCATCTTTGTCTTTCTTTACTATTGTTGATTTAAAGTCAATTTTATCTGATTGAGAATGGCTACACTTTTTTTCTTTTGGTTTCCATTTGCGTGGAAGAGTTTTTTCCATCCCTTCACCTTGAGTTTATCTGAGTCCTTGTGTGTTAGATGTGTTTCCTGAAGACAAGCAGATAATTGGGTTTTATTTTTTCATCCATTCAGCCAGCCAGTGTCTCTTGAGTGGGACATTCAGACCATTCATATTGATAGATAGAATTGATATGTGGGATGCTGTTCTGTTCATCCTGTTGAGCTGTTGAGTAGTACCTTATTGCTTTGTTTTACCTCTCAGGCTATTGTTTTATGTGAGCTCTGAGCTTTAGCTTTTGAGGGGCTTCATACTGGTGGATGTCTATGTGCTGATCCATGTATAATGTGGTTCTGAGTATTTCCTGCAGGGCAGGTCTGGTCTTGACAAATTCCCTCAGTGTTTGCTTGTCTGGAAAAGTATTTATTTCTCCTTCATATATGAAACTTAGTTTTGCAGGATACAAAATTCTAGGCTGGCAGTTATTCTGTTTAAGAAGAATGAAGGTGGGAGCCCAATCCCTTCTGGCTTATAAGGTCTCAGTTGAGAAGTCTGCAGTTAGCCTAATGGGTTTTCCTTTGTAAATTACTTGAGGTTTTCACTTCGTGGCTCACAGGAGTTCGTCCTTCATGTTGAGTGTGGCCAGTCTGATGATCTTGGTGATTGCCTCTTTGCAATGACTCTTCCAGGTGTTCTTTGAGCTTCTTCTACCTTGATGTCTAAATTTCTAGCAAGACCAGGGAAGTTTCCCTCAATTAGTCCCTCAAATAAGTTTTGCAGCCCTTGTGCATTTTCTTCTTCACCCTCAGGGATGCCTGTGATTCTTGTATTTGGCTGTTTTACATAATCCCATATTTATTATAGGCTTTGTTCATTCCTCTTAATTCTCTGTTCTTTATTTTTGACTGATTTAATTCTAAAGAGTTGTCTTCAAGCTCTGAGATTCTTTCTTCTGCCTGGTTTAGTCTATTCTTAAAACTTTCCACTGTGTTTTGTATTTCGTTAAATGAATTTTTCATTTCCATAAGTTCTATTTGTTTTTTTTTTTGTTTGTTTGTTTTGTTTATTTCAGGTTATCATGGGGGTACAAAAGTTCAGGTTATATATATTGCCATGCCCCACCCATCCCCCTGAGTCAGAGCTTCAAGCGTGTCCATTCCCCAGACACTGTGCATTGCACTCATCATGTGGTTAAACCCCCATCCCCTGCCCGCACCCCCCATCCCCCTGAGTCAGAACATTCAAGTGTGTCCATTCCCCAGACAGTGCAAGAGGAATGTTTTTCTTTTTAATATGTCAATCTCTTTAGTGAATTTTTCATTCATTTCCTGAATTGTTTTTCTGGTCTCTTTGAGTTGGTTTTCCATTTTCTCTTGGATTTCATTAAGCTTCCTTATAATCCATGTTTGGAATTCTTTATCTGTCATTTTAGTATTTTTATTTTGGTTGGTATCCATTGCTAGAGAACTGGTACTCCCTTTGGGGGGTATCCTTTTGCTCTGATTTTTCTTACTTCTGGAGTTCTTTTGCTGATTCCTTCTCATCTGGGACAGCTATCACTTCTTATTTTTGGATTTTCTTTTGTTTAGATGGGGCTTCCCCCCCCCTCCCACTTGGAAAGGAGTGTTTGTAGCATCTGTTGGGTAAGAACCTTTGGCTTTTCTTGTGGGTGCTTTCATGTGATCTAGGTTCTGCATAGATGCCTTGGTTATAGATATCCTTAGTGTGGTGGTTTTCTCAATTGCTAGTTGTTTGTAGGCAGTGGCGAGCTATGTGTCTAATACAAACATTTAAAGGTATAAATTTCCCACTAATCTCTGCTTTAGTGTTATCCCACAAGTTTTAATTATTGTGCTATTATTACTATTCAGTTTGAAATATTTTCTTTTTGTGTGATTTCTTCTTGGACTCACATGTTATTAAGAAGTATGTTGTTTAATTTCTAAATATGTGGGAATTTGCTTATATTTTTCTGTTGATTTCAATTGATTTCTAATTGAATTATCTTGTAGTTAGAGAACATATCCTATAGCAGTGATCCCCAGCCTTTTTAGCACCAGGGACCAGTTTCATGGAAGACAATTTTTCCACAGGGATCAGGGGGTGGGTGGGGGGGATTGGGGTGTCGTGAGTTGGGGGAAGTGGTGCAGAGCTCAGGCAGTGATGTGCAGCCCATTTCTTAACAGGCCACAGATTGGTAATGGGCTGAGGCCTGGGGGTTGGGGACCACAGCTCTGCAGGATTTTGATCCCTTTAAATTTGAGACTTATGGCCCAACAAATGGTCTATTTTGCAGAATGTTCTGAATGCACTTGAAAAGAATGTTTAATTATTTTTTGAATAGTGTATTGTATGTATGTACCAATTAGGTCAAGTTGGTTGGTTGTATTTTTCAAGTCTACATCTGATTTTTTTGTATACTTGTTTTATTAATTACTGAAAGGAAACTGTTGAAGTCTCCAGTTGTATTTATGGATTTTCTATTTTTTCTTTCATTTCTGTCAGCCTTTTGTCTAGGTATTTTGAATCTGTTATAGTGTACATGCACATTTAGGATGTTATGTCTTTTTGATAAATTTACTCCTTTATTATTATGAAATTTACCTCCTATTACTGATAATATTCCTTGTTCTGAATTTCCCTTTGATGGTAATATAGCCACTCCAGTTTTTTTTACAAGAAATGTTTGCATGGCATAACTTACCCTTTTACTTTTAATTTATCTGCAATCTACTTCTTGTCATCCACTCTGATAATTTCTGCCTTTTAATTAAAATGTTCAGATCGTTTACATTTAATGTGATTATTGATATGGTTGAACTTAAAACTATTTTGTCACCGGCTTTTTATTTGTCCCAACTGTTCTTTATTCCATTTTTTTCTCTTACATCTCTTTTGGGGTCAGTTGAGCATTTTATAATATTTCAGTTTATCTCCACTATTACTTATTAGCTATACTTAGGTTTTTGTTTTTTTAGAGATTATTTTTGAGTTTTGAATATGCATCCTTTGCTTATCACTTTCTACTAGGGCTGACGGTTTGTTGCCCTTTCCCCAGTTAATCAAGGCCTTTGTTCCACAGAAAAGAAGAAGCTGAGTGGAACTGGTGCCTTTCTCACTCTATTAAAGGAGGTCCTCCTCTTCTCCCACCCTGTCCCAAGTCTTTCTTATGAGTACCCGATGGAGGTATGTAGTATACAATATGATATTTTGAAATATGTATACATTGTGGAATGGCTAAATTGAGCTAATTAACATGTGTATTATATCACATACTTATCTTTTTTGTGGTGAGAACACAAAATCTATTCTCTTAGCAGTACATTGTTATTGACTATGGTCATGATATCGTACAATAGACCTCTTGAACTCATTCTTCCTAACTGAAATTTTGTATTCTTTGAGCAACATCTCTCCAAACCCTCACTGCCTTCACACCCCATCCCCTAGTAACTGCTACTCTACTCTCTACTTCTATTAGCTTGACTTTTTAAGATTACACATGTAAGTGAAATAATGTAGTATTTGTCATTCTGTGCCTGACTTATTTCACTTAACATATTATCTTCCAAATTCATCTGTGTTGTCCCAAATGACTGCACTTTCTTCTTCTAAAGGCTGAATAGTACTCCGTTGTGTATATATGCCATGTTTTGTTTATCCATTCATCTATTGATGTACATGTAGGTGGATTGGCTATTGTGAATAATGCTGTAATGAAGATGGGAGTGCAGATATCTCTTCAACACACTGATTTCATTTATTTTGGATCTATACTCAGTAGTGGGATTGCTGCATCATATAGCAGTTCTATTTTTAATTTGAAGAACCTCTATACTGTTTGCCATAAAGGCTGTCCTAGTTTTCATTCCCACTGGCAGTGTCTTTGATTTTTTAAATTACAGGATTTTTTTTTTTTTTGGTTTCTTCTTTCTGCTTTTCCTCATTTTCCCCAGAGTTCCTTTTCCTTGTGGATTTTTTTTTTTTTTTGTGATCTCTGTGTTTCATATTGGAGTTTTTCTCACATGTCTAGTAATCATTGGTTGCCATTGGTATTTAAGAATGAAGTCCTAAAATATTGAATAGAAATTCTACATGCTGAATGGAAATGCTGGATGCTTGTTGAGTTAATTACCCCAAATTGTGTGATTTGATAGGTAGTCAAAGCTATCCTTTAAAGAGAACCTTAAATATCAATAGCTACAGGTCTTTCCTCTTAGGTTAGTTTCTTCAAAGAGGAATTCTCCACTCTCCTGCCTGGGGTGACGTAGGACTGATATTAGTATTCTGGGAGCTCAGTAGTGACTACGGTTCAATTTATACAGTTGCCTTTTTCAATAAGTCACCTCATCCCTGTACCCAATGTATCTGGTCTTCCCCAGGTCAGAGTCTTTCTGGATCAGTTTCCTAATCTTCTGATCTCTGGTCTTCTGCTCTTCTTCATGACCTTTCTGAATGGGCTGATGGAGTTCATTGAGGGCCTATCTATTCCTTATAAAGATTGTCAACCAATCCCCTTCCTTTCAGTCCAGACTAAACTGTTGAACTCAGTCGATGATACTGGTTTATTCAATTCTTAAGAATTTTCAAAGTTCTATAACTTATCAAATTCTTGACACATAATTAGCTTACTTCTTATTGGATTTCCCATTATAGATTCAGGCTTCATTTTTCTCTGGTCTATTAGGCTACTTCTCATTTGTTGCTTTTCAGTTTCTAGATTTTGTTGACATCTCTCATGTGCTGTTATTATTTCTCTTTTTTGTGGATTTATAGTTTCAAAATCCTTTCCCTTTCATTTTAGTGGGATTTCAGAAGATAACAGGGAAAAAACAATTATATTCAATCCACCAAGTTTACCCACATATTTATATATTCTATTTTAAATTAAGAAAAAACTTGAAATAAAAAGAAGCAATTAGAGATAATTAGGTAAATTTGTTTGCTGACTAATCCAGTTTAGAAAATAAAATGTCCTGTTATTAATATTAAAGTGATGAGGAAAAATGGGCATAGTTCCTTATTAGATAGTTTATATTAAATTTTCTCTTTATTTGGATATTTTTTCATAGACTACTAAGAGAGAAATATGATTTAAGAGATTATAATAACAAAAAATTTATAATACTAAGAGGAAAATGCAAACTACAAATTTGTAAATACTGCTTGATCACAAATATGTAAATCTTGAGTTTCAGCATCAAAAGATCGTTCTTTGTCACAGACTTGGGGATTAAAGAAGAAAAAAAGATGGTTCTTTATTTTTCCTCTTTATTCCAATAAAAGTGATTATTATAAATATTCTTGACTTTTTCATTATTGTAATCGGGGTGCTTTGATGTTTACCACTGGTCAGTTTGAGTCCATAAAATGATAAGAAATAACTCTGATGGGAGCAGGGCAAAAGGAGAAAGGCTAGACATCACTGAAAACTCTGGACTCTGAGGTAGGCAAGCAGCTTTTAAAGTGGTCCTTGACATTTTTTCTGGATAGATAACTGGTCATGACTTTGGATTGCCTTCCTATTAGCAGAAGATTGGCGTATTTGTGGTTGTAAACATGTCAGACCATGTCGGGAGAAGGCATCTGTGGAACTGTGTATTCGAAAAGAAGAGTATTTTTTCCTCCCTTGTAGTTTTCTGTGTTCTCCAAATTTTCTATAAAAAGCACCTATTAACTGCCAGTGAAGAAGAGGTGTTCAATAGGTGGGATCAACAGGATGCAGAAGGGCATAGGGCATAAAGAAGAGGAAGCAGGAGCCTGGGTGCCAGGTGGGCAAGGGATGTAGTGCTCTGAACAGGCCAGTGTGGTTCCCTCTAAGAGAGACACCCCCACCCCCAGTCCCTAACAGAAGAGAGGCCATGGGTGCACCTACGATCTCACCAACCTTGGGCATAGTTCATGAGAATAGGAATGAGTTTGGGGCCAGAACTAAAATGTGGAGGTTTTAAAACACATTGACAAATTCTTTCATGCATCTCTCTTTGAAAGGTAGGGTCTGTGTCCCTCCACTCCTTGAATCTAAGCTGAACTTAGTGTCCAGTTAATTGGTACCAGTATGGTGGAAGTGACGCTTCATGACTTACAAGGCTAGGTCAACAAAGGCAATACATTTTCACTCGGTTCACTGGAATAGTCACACTGGAGTCTTGAGCCACCATGTAAGAATTTATATCCCTGTGAGGCCACCATCCTGAGAAGAAGCCCAGACTAGTCCCTGTGGAAAGACCATGCAGACAGCCCTTGAAATCTCAGAAGAAATGGAGGTTCCCAGCCAGCCCCCAGCTGCTGTAGCCCTGATGGTCTCCTAGCTCCAGCCTTCATTGTAACTATGTGGGAACCCTGAGCCAGAACTCCCTGGCTGAGTGGTTCTCAAATTCTTGACCCCCAGAACCAGGAAAGAAAATAAAATGATTGTTTTGAACCACTGAAGTGTGTGGTTTTGTGACATAGCTATAGATAATTGACTTATGGTACCAAAATATTTTCCAATTATCTATTGCTATATAACAAACTACCCTAGAATTTGTGGTATAAGGCATGCATTTCATTATGCTCACAGATGCTGTGGATCAAGAATTCAGACAGGCACAGCGATGGCTTGTCAGACTCAAAGGCTGGGAGTGACTGGGGACTGGTGTCGTTTGGAGACAGCTTTACTTAAATATGTCTGGTGGTTGATGCTGGCTGTTGTTGTCTGGAACCTCAGCTGGAACTGTCAGCCACAACACCTACCTCTCTGTGGCCTGGGCTTCTTCACACCATGGTGGTTGGATTCCAAGAGAAAGCTGCTGGTATCTTAAGGCCTAATCCCAGAAACCTACACATTGTCACTTCCACCGTGTTTGCATAGTCCACATTTGAATGTGGGGAGGAGACATAGACCCCCCCCCCCATCTCTGGACGGGAGGAGTGTCAAAGAATTTTGGATACATAAAAAGTTGTGACACGACCCATAGGCAGTGGTCTGTAACATTAGTCTGGCTCAAAAAGATGAACTCTTTTCAAACACTTGAACAAACGAACGCAAAGGAATAATTTAGAAGTAGCAGGTAGAAATGAACCATACCATGAAGTGTAGGCAAGGCCATGGTAAACCAAGGTTTTGAAGAGCCAGAAACTATGAGAAAGTAGAGATACAAGAAGAAAAATAGAGAAATGGAATGAAAGAAAATTCACATAGTCCTGGAGACAGATCAAGACAAGGAAGGGGGTCCTATAGAATGTCCACTCCCCCAGCTTCCTGACAGTTATGCTCAGTTCCAGTTCATTCTTTGCTTTTGGCATTGATCTTATCTTTCTCATGCAGTCTTCTAGGTCACAGTCAATAACAAAGTCCTATATGGAAATAGAAAGTGTTGAAATTAACAGGGCTAGGCAACACGTTTCTTCTGTCCTCAGCATTTTCACTGGCATTGTGAGAGCTGTGGTAGAGAGAAATGATTGTGTAACACGATTGCTGCTGAGAAGAGGAAGTTACTGTGTGCTTATTAGTTTCACCTGAACTTGATTATTATAGGCTGGGAAGAGGTATGGGAAGCGGGAGCAAGAGAAAATACTTCATTATTTTCAAAGATGTATTGTTTTATAATACATATTGAAGTGGAAATGGATAACTTAGTAGCAATCTGGTTTTATCTAACCATAGGAGTTATTTTAATAAATAAGGGAATGAACAAAATTTCAAAATACGTTTGGTCAGTAGGTTTTCCTTGAAATTTGAGAACACTTATCTGGTATATATTAGCTGCATGATTACTAAATTTAGTGGTATACTCTTTTAATAGAATTATTTGTTACCCAAGAAACTAGGGGTTTTCCTGATATTTTAAATAGGGACATTTTGATTTTATCTGCTGCTATATACTGATCTTCTCACCTAAATAGTAGGCAGTCATTAAGATACCACCATCAAAGCCATGTTGACTCCAAACATATCATTTTACTAGAGAGAATAGAGATTTCCAAGTTGTGAATAATACTAATATGTATATTTTTCATACAGGGCTTTTCTACCAAAGACTCATTTAAAATTTTGCCAATAAGGTGGAGTGTTTTCAGCTGCTCTTGTTATGACAGATGAGGTATGATGCAAAGTCAGGTCAGGGGAGGGTTGTTACCTGCTTAAAAGGGTCATTCTTTGAAAAACTCCTGGGCTTTATATACTTTTATACCATGACATGCTAACATTTAATACCTATTGTAGTTATTTAACCTAATCATTGTACCAAAGATATAATTGATCTTTCTCCTGTAGGAGGAACATAGAATAATAATGCCCTAATTTTGTCTGTCTCTGTTCTATAATGATAGGCTGTCATTTTCTATAATTTACCAGAGATTATGAACAGTGTGCGTAGGCTGAGTGTAGTTGCTTAGTAACCACCTTTGAAAACTTTCTTAGATGTAATTGCTTCTCTGCCAGGGAAACATTGATCCAACAAATTTGCATTGAAGAACTCTCTAAGCAACTCAACATACTAAACACCCCTGTGCTTTTTATTTCAAATTATTTGCCTTTTAAATTCTGTTAAGGTAAACCACTTTTGTTATGATCATTATTTGTCTTTGAACTAAGAGAGACTTCCAAATAATTATCTGTACATTGTCATTTTCCCCACTGTTTTTCTGTATCTCTTTTCATACTGCTTTTTTAGAGTTGAGTATAGAAACTTGTAAAGAATTATGAAAACTCCCAGTTTCACTCTGAATGATGCTAAATGCTTTCAAACACCACCAATCTGGGTTTTCTTTAAACTTGCATATCAAAATTTGCACCATATGAATGTTCTTCTGGTTTCTATACCTGATTCCACCAGTTGCCGTTAATCAAACATCTATATTGCTATTTGAGAAAATATGGACTGGACTCTATGTGGACGCCTACCATATAACTTCACTTTTTATTGGTTGTATTTACCCATGTCTGCTGGCTTGAAGGAGGAAATGGTTAAAAGCTAGAATTCAGTGAAATATCTATTATTGGTGTTTCAAATCATTAATTTTTATGCGATTCCAAGTCCACCTTGTATAGCTGCACACATTTTCCCACTTGGCAGAAAGAACATCTGTTGATGTAGGAATAGTTCACAGCTGAGAACAAAGTCTGATTCTAGTTTGAGGTAGCTGTGAGATATAAGAGACCAGAAATGGATATGAGAAACTAAAAAAACAGCTTTATATTTCTGACCCCAAGCCCAGCCTTAATAAATGACCTCCAAGCTGGAGGAGAGAAGAAGAAAAAGGAACTTAGAAGCAGCCAGTGGCCATACTTTCTGAAGTCCACCCATGTACCTGTACCCATCCTGTAAAATCTTCCTTAAGTCTCAGAAGCCCAGAGAGG
Organism: Lemur catta; assembly: GCF_020740605.2. NCBI lineage: Eukaryota > Metazoa > Chordata > Mammalia > Primates > Lemuridae > Lemur > Lemur catta. Next base: position 48,120,155 of record NC_059139.1, read on the forward strand.
AAAGTCCCGGGAAGCTCCCTGCTCCCTGCCAGCTTAGCAAAATGGCAAATGACGTGTATGGAAAAAAGTGGGCCAGAGAAAACCCCTCCTAACTTTTTCCATGGGTCTTGAGTCTAGTTATTCCTGGGGGCCCAGTGTGGGGACACAGAAGTTATCATAGCTAAGAGTAAGAGCTAGAAAACCTGTACAGTGGTCACCTAGCAGGTCTTTTCCAAAGGGATGCTTCCAGCCAGGGTCCAGATGGAGTGCAGAACTGAACTCAGAGGCCTGGCAGCACCAGAGGGCAAAGAGGGAGCCTGTGGTCTAACGCTCTGAGTTCTGCCTGAGGTAGCGCTGTGTACCCCTTGAACCAAGAGGACAGACAAATTATATTAGCAGTAGACACTAGCAGAGACATGACCTCAGGGAAGTTACATATATCCTACCAAGGCGGTGATGCTCCTCCCATAAGCTTCCCTAGGACTCAGATACCCAGAGAGAAGGATGGAGGAAGACAGAACATTCAGCTCACTAGGGTTTAACCTGGTAAGTGATTTGTTACAAGTCAGAATTGATGGAGATAACAATCACTGCTGGACTGAGAAATCTATAAAGAAAGTAATTGTTTTAAGTTGTCTGCCATTAGATAATCCAGGGAAACAAATTTAATTGAGTTATACAAATAAAGAAAATGAACATGTTTGCACCATGTTTAGTTCACACCTGTGTGGCTCAGCCTGGTTGTGTCTCAAGGCAGGAGTTGGGGATGAGCATGGGAGGGGGCGGGGAGGTGGTAAGTCTGAGCGTGTTGAAGCATCTGTCCTGTATAGGACTGTCTGGTGACATGATCGAGAGCAGGCTACCTGGAAACAAGCAGCCCTGGTTTGAATCCTGGCTCCATCCATCACCAGTTTTGTATTTTGGGGCAAACTCTTTGGTGCTACTGAATCTGATTGTCCTCATCTGCAGAAATATGATAATATTTAACCTCAGGGTTGTCTTGAGGTTTTGAGGTAATATATGTTAAACTCTTGGCACATAGTGTTTGGATTATAATTGCAGTGTATCCTGTCCTTGACCTCCAGTGCTCTTCCCTTCTCCCCGCACACCTGCTTCCACCCCCTGAGTGAAATAAGGCTGTTTGTGGGCAGAACTTCCATCTTATTCACTTCTGTGTCCATAGTGTCTTGGCACATAGTAGGTGCCCAGTCAACAGTTGTTGAGAGAATAAACTGGAGTGGAGCTCTAGGGAGACAGCTGGTAGTATCAAAACAGGTTCTACACATAGAGTAAGTCCCAAATGGAAGGAGAAAGCTTAGACCTTTGCAGTGAATAGAAGAGCAGGTGGTTATATAAGTCTCAGGTGAGCGGGTTTTGATCAGAGTGAGGGAAACAGAACACAATTACACAAACACATATTTACAGTAGAAAAAACACTAGAAGTCTATAGTCTACATACACAAAAAGATCCTGAGCTATAAAGGCATACCTTTAAAGACCACTGCTTATATTTTCCAACAGTATGATATATATATGTGGGGAAGTGCCTGTGTATTTCTAGTGTGCATTTCTGAATGTGTATAAAATACTTGGATTAGATTTTTTAGTCTTACCTGATTGTTTTGGAACTATCTATCATCTGTCATATGCAAACTGAGTTTTTCTGTATAAAAATATAAATAGAATTTAACTATATCACAAGGTCAGTAGTAATGCCTTATGAATCTTCAAGAGCTTGTAAAGAAGAAAATGTAAAAATATGTTCATTTGACATTTCAAGACCACTGCAGGTTTTTTAGAATACAATTAACCCGTAGACCTGGGTCATTTATAAACTGAGTAACAGATTTGACCTTGGAATAAGGGCAAACTCTTAAAGGAAGATGGGATTAGGACATAGTACGGCTTTCTTCTTCTCTTTTCCTATTTTCTTTAAAAATAAAAAAAATGTTAAAATCCCATGTTTGTAGTTTTTATTATTTTTTATAATTGCTGGGAATGCTGGCTAATGGTTTTCTGAAGAAAGAATGTCATATTTCTAATAGTTGAAGAGATTTAATAGCCTTGACATGCTAAATGATGCTGTTCAATTTTGTTTTTCTTTAAAATCCTCATCATTTGATTTCCATATTTTTAGGTATATAAGGAATTCCCCATGCACAAAGTGATCTGATATTCTCATCTAGCCATAAATAAATGTTCTTTTATTCATGAGAAAAGTAAAAGATTAATTATTGGGTTCTTTTGAACATAACCATTATAATATGAATATGTGTTCATTTGAAGAGTATTTGGTTACATCATCATTCAATAATCCAGAACAAATGTTCCATGCTTCCTGCAATGGTCTTTCTCTGAGATTTTCTGGAAATCACACATTTTAATAATCACAAAATGCTTATGTTTTTATTAGGATTTTAAATACAGGCATTAAAACTGTAACTTCTTATTTTCCTCTAACCAACAATATGAAGTTAGATTTTTGAGTGGACTATTGCTTTTCATTTTTAAGAACAAAATGACCAATTTGTTACTATGACTACCTAACACTGGTCAGGACTTAATTTTTAAATCCTAGGCTAGCACACAGATTGGTATTCAGTTTTGGTAGGGTCACTAGCTCCAGCTCCAGCTACGTAAGGTGATCCAGTAAAACTCAGCAGAAATTATCTTACAGTAGCTCGTTCTTCTTCAGTGGAATTTCCTAAAAGGCTTTCATTAACTGGATGATACTTTTTATATTAGCTAGTAGCTGAACTGTATTCTACCAGTAAGTGCAGAGTCCCAAGTTTTGAATTCATGTCTGTCTGAATCCAAAAGACCATATTCTTTTCATGAGACCACATTGGAAAATAGCTGTTCCACTTCAGGCTAGAATGTGGAAGACTTTTCCTCCCATAGTAATACTGTGGAAAATCCAGACAACATACAATTCACACTTACCTATGGGACTTCTGAAGAGTATTAGATGTAAGAAAGCCATTATAAACTGATTACCAGATAGAAAAGTCTTTCATAAGTTAAGAGAAGTATGCTGTGGCAGCTTCTGGGTAGAAATATTGGATCTGGATACAGGCAGAACAAGGAGGAAGTCTGCCAAAACCCAAGGGACTTGACGGATTCAAACAGAAAGCCTTGGTGAAGGAGTGAGCAAGTAAAAGTCAATTTATCCCAAGCAAAATAAATACACAAAAAATTACACCTAGAGCATCACAGTCAAACTGATAAGAACAAAGATAAATAAAAAGTCCTAAAGACTGCCAGAGGAATAAAGAAGAGACAATACTTACAGACAAGAATTATGACTGACTTCTCATAGGAAACAATGTGAGGGAAAAAGATAATGGAATGGCATATTTAAAGTGCTAAAAAAAAAAAAACCCTTTCAATCTAGAATTTCATATGTAATGAAAATATATTTCAAGCATAAAGGTAAAATAAGACATTTTCAGAGAAATGAAAGCTGAGACAATTTGTCACCCATGGATCTTCACTACAATAAATGCTTAAGGGAGGTTTTTAAAGAGAAATGGTATCAGTAGAAAACTTGAATCTACAATAATGAGTAAATAGTGTCATAAAAGTATTAATAAAATAAGTGATAAATATACAAAAATTTTAAACTTTTCTTATTTTTGAAAGACACTTGACTATTTAAAACAAAACTAGCATAAATACACAATAAATATGTCAGAAAGAGAAGAAGGGATAAATTGAAATAGATGAGGTATTATAAATTCTTAATGTTCTATGTGAGGACATGTAATATTAATTCCAGATAAACTGTGGTAAAGTATGCATGGAGCAACAATTAGAGATAAAACAAAAATAGATAAAAGGTCAAGACAGGGCATAATATTGAATACCAAAAAAACTTGAATATGAAGTAAAAGTACCTACCTAAACTATCAAGAATTTAAAAATGGATAAGTCCTGCTAAAGGAGAAGTTATTTTTCTATTTATAAAAATATTAAAAATTTGTTATCAAATGAAGAGGCAATCCAAGATAAAGTAGCTGGAAAGGTAGGGTAAAAGTTCTGTAGAAGTGCAAATGAATTTATATTATGTTCTTTTCCTGAATTTTGTAAAAATTACAGTATTTGTCAGCCTTTGAAAAATTTTAAAACTCTATTCAAATAAATTGTACATAAAATAAAATGAACCCTTTTTAAATTGTACATTTTAAATGTACAGTTTGATGAACTTTGTTATATACTTGTAGTAACCACTACCATAATTAAGATATAGAATGCTGTCTATGGCCATACCACCCTGAATCTGCCTGATCTCGGGTGATTTTGGCTGATCTCAGAAACTAAGCATGGTCAGGCCTGGTTAGCACTTGGATGAGAGAATGCATCCATCACCATATAGTCAATCCTCACCCACCCTTGGCAACTGAAAATATGTATACTTTCACAGTAGATTTGATTCTCCTTTTCAAATTTTCATATAAACCAAAGAATGGTATATTTACTCTTTTTTGTCTGAGTTCTTTTGTTCAGCACAATGTTTTGAGATTCACAGACATTATTAAGTGCATATGTGCTTCATTCTTTTTTTATTGCTGTGAAGCATTCTACTATATGGATACACTGCTTTGCTTATATAAATTCACCTGTTGATGGACATTTGCATTGTTTCCAGTTTGGAGCTCTTATGAATGAAGCTGCCAAGAATATTCATGTACAAGTCATCTTGTAGACAAATGTTTTCATTTCTTTTAGGTAAATACGTAGGAATGAAGTATCTGGATGGTAAATGTATGCTTTTGTATAAAAACTGCCAAACTATTTCATTGTGTTTATTTTTAAATTAGCATTTCCCTAATGACATCTTTTCATGTGTTTATTGGTCATTCAGATATCTTCTTTTGGGATGTACCTGTTTAAATATTTTGCCCATCTTGGTTTGTATCTCTTCCTTTGAGTTGTAAGAATTTTTATATAGTCTGCACATACGTAAGTCTTTTTTCAGATACATTTGTAATGCTAATGTTTTCTTTCAGTCTTTGCTTTATTTTTTATTTCCATAAAGACATCTTCTGAAGAGAAGTTTTTTCTTCTGATGAACTTCCATATATCATTTCTTTCTTTTATTGTTTGTGCCTATTGCATCCTATCTAAGAAGTCTTTGGTTACCTAAAAGTAGCAAGGCTTTTTTCCCTATGATTTCTTCTTGATGTTTTATAGTTTTAGCTTTTGTATTTAGGGCTACCATTCATTATGAGTAAATTTTTGAGTATGGTGAGAAGTAAAGATTCATGTTCTTCCCTGCAAGTCTCCAGTTGGATAAGCCAGTTGTTCCAGCACCATTTGTTCAGAAGACTACCCTTTCCCTCATTACATTATCTTGAATTTAAAAAAAAATCAGTTGACCATGCATGTGTGGGTCTGTGTGTGAACTCTACTCTGTTCCATTGATCTATATGTTTTTACTTATACCAATTCCATCCTATCCTATTATAGATTTACAGTAAGTTTTGAAATCAGGTTCTCTAAATCCTTTAACTTTGTTTTTCATTTTCAAAATTATTTTGGCTATTATGTATCTTTTGCATTTTTTTTTTTTTTTTTTTTGAGACAGAGTGTCACTTTGTTGCCCGGGCTAGAGTGAGTGCCGTGGCATCAGCCTAGCTCACAGCAACCTCAAACTCCTGGGCTTAAGCGATCCTACTGCCTCAGCCTCCCTAGTAGCTGGGACTACAGGCATGAGCCACCATGCCCGGCTAATTTTTTTTTTTTGTATATATATTTTTTAGTTGGCCAGATAATTTCTTTCTATTTTTAGTAGAGACGGGGTCTCACTCTTGCTCAGGCTGGTCTCGAACTCCTGACCTCGAGCGATCCACCCGCCTCGGCCTCCCAGAGCTAGGATTACAGGCGTGAGCCACCGCGCCCGGCCCTCTTTTGCATTTTTATATAATTTTAGGGTTGGCTTGTCAATTTCTGTAGAAATTGCTGCTGGAATTTTGAATTGAACTTCATTGAATCTATAGGTAAATTTGATTTGAGCATCTATTGACTTTCTAAATATTTTGTTAGATTTATTCCTAAGTCTCTAATGATTTTTTTCTATGGTAAATGAAATTGGATTTTTAAATTTCAATTTCCAATTTTTAATTGCTAGGAGAGAGAAGTACAATTCATTATTATATATTGACTATTATCCTGTGATCTAAGTTAACAAATTAGTTCTGTTAACATTTGTTGTAGATTCCTAAGTATTTTCTATGTACAGGCATACCTCATTTGCACTTCACTTTATTGTGGTTCACGATACTGCATTTTTTACATATTGAAGATTTCTGGCAACCTTTGTCTCAAGCAAGTCTATCAGTGCGGTTTTTCCAACAGCATGTGTTCACTTTGTGTCTCTGTGTCACATTTTGGTATCTCGCAGTATTTCCAACTTCTTCATTGTTATTATATTTGTTGTGGTGATCTGTGATCTTTGATGTTATCATAATTGTAATTGTTTGGGGCACCATGAACCTCATCCATATGCAATGGCGAACTTAATCAATGAATGTTGTGTATGTTGTGACTGCTACACATTCTTCCGACCATTCCTCCATCTCTCTCCCTCTCCTTGAGCCTCCCTCTTCCCTGAGACACAACAATATTGAAATTAGGCCAATTGATAACCCTACAATGACCTCTAAGGGTTCAAGTGAAAGAAGAGTTGCACAGTTCTCACTTTAAATCAAAAGCTAGAAGTGATTAAGCTCAGTGAGAAAGGCATGTCAAAAGCTGAGATAGGTCAAAAGCTAGACCTCTTGTGCCAAATGGTTAGCCAATGTGAACACAAAGGAAAAGTTCTTGAAGGAAATTAAAACTGCTATTCTAGTGAACAAAGAGAAAGCAAAACAGCCTTATTGCTGATGCGGAGAAAGTTTGAGTGGTCTGGTTAGAAGATCAAACCAGCCACAACATTCCCTTAAGCCAAAGCCTAATCCAGAGCAAAGCTCTAACTTTTCAATTCTGTGAAGGCTGAGAGAGGTGAGAAAGCTGCAGAAGTAGAGTTTGAAGTTAGCAGAGGCTGGTTCATGAGGTTTAAGGAAGGATACCATCTCCATAACATATAGAGGAAGCAGCAAGTGCTGATGTAGAAGCAGAAGCAAGTTATGCAGAAGATCTAGCTAAGATCCTTGATGACAGTGGCTGTACTAAACAATAGATTTTTAATGCAGACAAAACAGCCTTCTATTGGAAGAAGATGTTATCTAAGACTTTCAGAGCTAGAGAGGAGGTCAGTGACTGCCTTAAAAGCTTCAAAGGACAGGCTGACTTTCTTGTTATGGGCTGATGCAATTGGTTTCTTTAAGTTGAAACCAATGCTCATTTATCATTTTGAAAATACTAGAGCCCTTAAGAATTATGCTAAATCTACTCTGCCTGTTCTCTATAAATGGAACAACAAAGCCTGGATAACAGCATATCTGTTTACACATGATTTACTGAATATTTTAAGCCCACTGTTGAGAGCTACTGCTCAGAAAAAAAAGATTCCTTTCAAAATATTACTGCTCATTGACAATGCACCTGGTCACCCAACAGCTCTGATGGAGATGTACAAGGAAATTAATGTTGTTTTCATGCCTGCTAACACAGCATCCATTCAGCAGCCTGTTGATGAAGGAGTGATTTTGAACATCTAGTCTTATTATTTAGGAAATATATTTCTTAAGGCTATAGCTGCCATAGATAGTGATTCCTCTGATGTATCTCAGCAAACTCCATTGAAAGCCTTCTGGAAAGCATTCACCATTCTAGATGCCATTAAGAACACTGTGATTCATAGGAAGAGGTCAAAATATCAACATTAACAGGAGTTTGGAAGAAGTTAATCCAACCCTCATGGATTACTTGGAGGGTTTCAAGACTTCAGTGGAGGAAGTCACTGTAGTTTTGGTAGAAATAGCAAGAGAACCAAAACTAGAAGTGAGATCTGAAAATATAACTGAATCCTGCAATCTCATGATCAAACTGGAACGAATGAGGAGTTGCTTCTTAAGAATGAGCAAAGTAAGTGGTTTCTTGAGATGGAATCTGCTCCTGGCGAAGATGCTGTGAACATTGTTGAAATGACAACAAAGGATTTACAGTATTACAGCAACTTAGTTGATAAAGCAGTGGCAACATTTGAGAGGATTAACTCCATTTTTGAAAGTTCTACTGTGGGTAAAGTGCTATGAAACAGCATTGCATGCTATAGAGAAACTTTTCATAAAAGGAAGTGTTCATCTATGCACCAAACTTTGTTGTTTTATGTTAAGAAATTGCCACAGCCACCCCTAACCTTCAGAAACCACCATCCTGATCAGTCAGCAGCCATCAACGCCTAGGCAAGACCCTCCACCAACAAAAAAATGACTACTTGCTGAAGGCTCAGATGATCGTTAGGATTTTTTAGCAATAAAGTATTTTTAAATCAAGGTATATACATTATTTTTAGATATAATACTATTGCACGCTTAATAGACTGCAGTATAGTGTAAACATAACTTTTATAGGCACTGGGAAACCAAAAAAAAAAAATCATGTGACTTTATTGTGATATTCGCATTATTGCAGTGGTCTGGCACTGTACACAATTATGTTGTCTGTGAATAAAGGCCATTGTACTTCTTCTAATATGTGTGCCTTTTACTTTTTTCTTTTACTGGCTAGGACTGAATAGGACTGGCACTGGCTGAATAGGAGTGATGAGAGAGAATACCCTTGTCTTCCTCTCAATTTTAGGAGGCATGTATTTTATCTTTCACCATTACATATAAAATTAACAGTAATATAGAAAAATAGGTAACTTATTTTAGTAATGAAATCATCTTGCTATTTAATAAGTACAAAATAGCAAATTGTATAAGCTCCAAGATCCATTCAGTCTAGTACACAATTCTATTCTGTAGTCAATAGTTCTTGTGCAAATAGCAAATGTATTGGTTCCTTTTTTCCTAAGAAAAAATGAATATTAGAGAAGTTGTCATCAATCTGTACTTGCCTATGCTTATTAAAGGGAAAATAGCAATTTCTTGTCTGAATACATATAACTAAGGATATAAAATTCACTTTTGTTGGATCACTAAAGTTGTTATCTATCATTTGAATGATACTCAGATTAAAGAATTAGGATCCCGACATCTATTGATCTCTGTCTCTTGTCTCTTTATGCATGTGGGCACTTAAGTTCTAGGAGTTTAAAGTCTTCAGGAGAAAAACAAAAAACTTCTCTTCAGAATATAGCTAGGGACATTCATAAATTCTCTGAAGAGCAAGGTCTGAATCATCTTTATTTACTTGCATCTCTCATAGAATTTGTGTACATTTTGCCTGTGTTATATCATAAATAAATTCCTGTTACTTGAGGGGACATGATCATTTCCCAGTTCATGCTACCTGAAAGAATCTAATTATATTTAAAATTAGAGTCAAGAATAAATTATTAATTTCAGACTCATGCTTGACAAGGAACTTTGTGCACTTTACACTCTTCCATCCTTCCATCCTTCTTTCTCTGCCCCAGACATCCCCCCACAGTACCCTTAACAGCCAATGTTAGTTTAGCCTGAGGCTACAGACCTGTCTGCCTGGTGGGAAGAACTGGAATATCCATCAGTTTTAGTGGGAAAGCAGCTTGGTTTAGAGAGGAGCTATGTGAACATGATGCCATTTGCCTATGCCATGTGTGGATGGCCAGTTTTGGGAAAAACACAGAGATTTGGTGTGAGGGATTTTGTAATGACAAAACAAACATCCAAAACACACATCAGGAAAGACCCGAATGTCCTTTAGCCTAATAAGGCAGGGAGGTTATTTGACAAATGGTAAAATACAATGAGCATTCTGCAAACATAGAAACCAGGACATTTTTCATGTGGGCTGAACCAGCTGCACTTCACAAGGAAAAAAATCTCTTGCTATGACAATTCTTGCCTTTGAGTATTTTCAGAACAAACCTCTGCTGAAGAAGATGGAACTGTGGCTGAGGCATCTTGTACTCATGCTTTCTCTGCCCTTCCTTGGAGTAAGATGAGACACCTATGTCCATCCCCCTGCTTCTTGTACTGCACAGCGATATGACAGTCTCTGAATAGATACAGAAAAAGAAGACATGTGGTAATACAGGTGGGAGGAGAAAAACTGTTTCTTCTGGATCGGAATAAAGTTTCCATGCTTTATAATGATGGTGTTGTGCAGCGCTTGGCTCTAGGAATCATTTGTCACTTAGTGTGGATTCTAAAATATTTAGTATTTCAGTCCTTGGTCAAGGATGCCTGAGACCTTTCTTAAATTTTTATGGCCAGGAAGAGTGTTGCCAGGGTGTGCTGGTAAATATTTAACAACTAGGTTTCTAAACAAAGAAAAAGCCCTGATGTGTAATGTTTTCCAATTTCTCCCACCGTGGCCGATTTCAAGCTAACAAGGTGATGTCACTGAACTCGGGCTTGGGAAGAGATAGCAAACATTATATAGCATTTCTTTGATGCAGAGACAACAGATACAATTTCAAGGGAATAGAGATAACAGTAAATCACAGTAAAATTAGCAAGTGACGAGTTTTGAGAATTTATTACCTTTGCTTTTGATATTTGAAATGTAGAGGTAAATATCTTATTATTTGCAAATAGTGTGATTATCCATGTAGAACATTTAAGAGGTTTTTTGGGTGGTTTTTCCTCACTGTGGCTTTTTCATTTGTCCTTTTTATCCTCACCTGCTCTGGTTCAAAAGGTTTGTATGCAATGGCTTGGCTTCAGATTTTTTTGCTTCACTCAACTATTTGGTTCTGACTCACTTTATGACATTAATGCCTGAGATATTTTTAAAGACTAGCATTCCAATAGTGAAACATTTACCAAACAAGATTCTGTGCCCAAATATCATTCTAAGCAGATTAAATGTCACTCTTTCCTACTGTTTTCCATAACCCCAAATTATATTTTTCTGTTTATTTATTCTGCTGAATCTGCTTGTTAAGGTATCATTAAGCTTTCAATTTCCGATAAATGACAAATACAAATCTGGGGCATGTTCAACTTTCTACTCATTATATGAAGAAACCAGCTTATAGTTAGCCCTAAACAATGTAACTTTGAATTTCCTCATTATTTTATTCTATGCAAAACAATTTCAGCATAACATTATATACATAATATGTATAGTTTCTTGTTTTATAAAAGACATAAGAAACAATACAAAGAAAAAGTTTGTTGAATAATTGATGGCTATGATTTATCAGATAAAGAGATACAATAAAGGTCAGAAAAGGTTTCTTTTCTTCTAGAAAAGTTGACCCTGATTTTCTCATACCTTCTCATCTGTATTCCCTAATTTGTTGAGAAATAATATAAAACTGAAATTTTAAAATACCTTCTCTGCTTTTCCAAACCACTGCTGTCCAGTGCCATTCATTCACTCATCCATCCATCCATTCATTTAACAAACAGTACCTTGCATCTCCTGCAGTCAAAAGCTGACATAACTGAGGGGCAGATACAGGGCTTGATAGTTAGAATCACAGATCTCCAGACGTAGAAATTGTCAGCTAAGGCAGATCTGTTAAGTTTGTTGCACTCATTTTCCTGACTGGGAAACTGGGGACCCTGAAACAAAGATGAGGACATCTGCATAGATATCCCAGAGGAATCTGGCTCTGTGGTCTCTCCTGAAGCCCAGAGCTGGTACTTTCCCATGAATGGAGACTCTGGGGGGGGGGAAGGGGGCCCTCCCAGCATGGTGGCCAGTGCTCAGAGGCGTGTCAGGATAGTCCCTCCAAAGTCAAAGTCAAATTGCTGCAACTTGCATCCCTACTATACAGAAGTAAGCACAATGCCTGATAGGACTTTGGGTTCTGAGGAAACGTATTTCACACCAAGGACAACTTGCCCAGCATGTGGGATGGAAGGCTAGCAGCTTTGTGTGGGGCCGGGAGCAAGAAAGGGCTCTGCAGCAGGTCCAGACTATTATGCAAGCAGCTCTACCATTGAAGTGTTGGTGGTGGGAAAAGGTTCATTGTGAAGTTTACAGTAAGCTCCAGAGGGAGAATCATAGCACAAGCCCTGGGGGTTCTGGAGCAAGGCTGTGCCAACTGTAGCAGAGAATTAAACACTTTTTGAGAAGCATCTCCTGACATATCACTGGGCTTTGGTAGAGAAGTAATATTTCAACATGGGGCACTGAGTGACCACATATCTGGAATTGCCTATTATAAGCTAGATCTATCAGAGAAGCCAAAGAACAAAGTGAGACAGACTAGCAGCAGTCCTTTGTAAGATTGGGACAGTCCATCTGGGATCATGTCTGGGCAGGATCGGAGGCTATGAGCAAGCTGGTGAGCAGATAAGCCCAGATCCCCACATCATCCTCCATGGTGTGTCAGTACTGCTCACTTCAATGGCCATATGAGTCATCCCATGTGACCAATAGGAGAAGAAAAAAATCCCATGCTTGTGTTATAGATGGGCTAGCTTGGTATCTGAGAATAGGATGAAAATGGGCTGCAGTTGCATTATAGCCACATCCAGGGGTGGTCTTGAAAGATTGGAGAATCTTCCCCATCAGCAGAACTGTGAGCAGTACATCTGGTTATCCACTTTGTGTGGTAAGAAGTGACTGGAACAAAAGGGAGAGAAGATCATTGATATTTTATCTATTTTCCATAAAACATTCAGTCTATCAGCTGGCCATCTCCAATGCAGTTTTTTAATTAAAAAAAAACTTGATTTGATCTTTTCTTATCCTAAATAGGTAGTCAGTATTATGTGGTTTTATTTTTCCTAAAAACCAGGCCCCTACAAACTGATATGCAATTTGATACTGATGTTAGTTGTAAGGGATTTCTTTGTATCAAGTATTTACCATGTACCAGGCACTACACCAATGTGGCAAAGACATTACTTTTAATAAATATTCATAATAAACCTGTGGCTGAGGTGCCACTATGCCTGTTTTATCAATGAGGAAACCAAAGCTCAAAGAAGATGGTGAATGTTTCCAAAATTAAAGAGTTAGAAAGTCGTAGAACTGGAATTTCATGTCAACCCTGCAGACTTGCCAGCATTATCACTGGCCAAGGCTGAAGATTATTGCCCCGAGGAAGAGAAAACATCTAATAACCCGGTATGAAATGAAGACTCACATTCATATGTCCCAATTCCAAAACAGGTTACTTGCTCCTGGAAGAGAAGATAGTAAACTAAAGAGTTTGCTCATCAAGACTCACTTAAAATCTTCTCTTTACTATGCCCACCAATCCAAAGCTGTTATTAGGTCATAAGCTGAGGGTTGAGAGACATGGCGCTGAGGGGTTGAGAAGGATGCAGAGTTGGAGAGGTGGATGGTGGCAGACTAAAAGCGAAGACATACTGGGAACCAAAACCCATCCTGCTGCTTCACAGGACCCTGCCCACCATTCTTCCCCTTCAACATGGCTCTGTGACTACATCCTATGCCCAGCACACTGCCGAGAAGCCTTCTCTGGCTTTCTGGCATGCATTGCAAAACATGGGCTTTGCCTGAGAGGTTCACATCATCATGACTTTTTCCTCCTTTATTTACCAGCAACAATTTTCTTATTAAAACAATGAGACCTAAGGAAGAACAGCCAATAAAACAAATAATTGTTTTCTTGCAAGTTTTAATTGGAAAGAAATGCCAAATACATTTGGTTACCTTTCTCCTTAAGCCTTCACATTTAAACAATAATCTTATACTGAAACTAATTTCATATTGTTTCTTTCTAATTCACCCTGATTTCTATCAATGGGTCAAAAATCAAAAGACTTGGGTTCTTTCAATAGCTAGTGGCAACCTTTTGTCTCAAGCCAGAGAACATATGCTCTACCTGCTTAGGCTGATGAAATGAACTAAATTTTGATCCTTAGCAAGTCCAGCAATTTCAAAAGGTCTGTGCAGTTCCTACCACAGCCTTTATCTGAGTTTCTCGGCTTTATTTCTCTCAATCAAGAAAAGAGAAAAAACAGGTTGTGAAGATCTCCATAATAACAGCAGAAAAATTCTATGGCCAGGTTCCTTAAGTAAAGATTGTTTTCCTTTATGTTCTTAAAGAAGATTGATGTGGCTTTCTCTCCACCCCTATCAGCAAAGTGCAATAGCATTTCCCTAAATGTAGGTTAGAAAATAATTAAGAGATTCCTGCAGAAACTAACAGAGTTCAGACAAGAAACCCGTCATTTTTTTTTAAATTTCCGTTGAATGACTATAAAATAGCAAAAGAAATTACAGAAACTGATAAGGGAACATATGCAATGGTGGCAGCCATATTGCCAGAAACATCATCAGTTATAGTGCTGAAAGGGCTGAAATGAAGGACAGACTCATATGCATCAGGGCTCTCCATTTGAAGACTGGGAAATGAAGGTGCATAGTTCATGGTAGAACATCCTCCCCATCCCCTATTTAGGAGGATGGTGTGATGGCTTGGCAGGGCTGGCAAGGCGAGAACATGAGCCCCTGGGATCTGCCACACTTAATGGGGCAAAGGATGATTTTATTCTTGGCTCATGCTAAACACAGACATGTGTTGCAGACAAAGGGCCTTGTCTGGCTCCTCCTGAGGACGAACTTGCCAAACAAAGAATTGGGGCATTGCTGCAGCTAATTCCTGGCTGCTCACTGCACACAGGCACTCAGCTGCCATCTGAGGACCATTCTTTCTGTAGTCACTGCCTCTGGCTTTAGCTCTGGCTTAGTGACCTTCAGCTGAGTGCCCTAGGCTGTTCAGTATTTACAGTCCTCCCTTGCTATCTGTAGGGGATTGGTTCCAGGACCCCCAGCAGTTAATAAAATCCACGGATGCTCAAGTCCCTCATATAAAATGGCCAAGTATTTGCATATAACCTATACACTTCCTCCTGTATACTTTAAATTATCTCTAGATTACTCATACAACCTAATATAATATAACTGCTATGTAAATAATTGTTATACCGTATTGTTTTTAATTTGTATTATTTTTATTGTGTTGTTACTTTTAAGTTTTTTTTTCTGAATATTTTTGATTCACAGCTGGTTGAATCTGCAGATGCAGAAGGTGTGGATACGGAGGGCCAACTGTATTCTAAAAGGAAAATTACATTAAATCCAAACCTTTTACTTTATTTTTAGCTTGGTTTAACAGATTTGGACAAAAATCCAAATAATCTTTGACAGAATCCATCTCAATTCCCAGAATTGAACAAGTATAGATGTCTCTTTAAGGGCAAGCAAAAAACCCCAAATCCATATTGCTATTTAAAAAGAGGGGCAATGATGAAGAATTAGAGCAAATGTCTTCTTATAAACTGTAGGTACTGCTAAAAATAGAGGGAAAGTTTGTTTTTAATTTGTGATCTTAAGATAGAAGAGAGGTTATTGATTTTACAGGAATAAACTAGATAGTCATTAAGAACAATCTGAGGTAAGGAAATAAATAATAGAGAAAAACAATTGATTGCCATATTTAACACATTAATTGCCATTTGAGTTGTATTTAACTCACGCTAGTTTGGGTCCCGGGGCCTGAAGAAGCATATGTAACTAACACATCCCTTTACCTTGGAAGCCGCGTGGTGTGCAGGCAACTCACACTGCCATGCTGTCGTATACATGTTACATGAGGGTGGCCCCTGGGCAAAACCCTGCAGTTGGTTCATCAAAATCTTACTTGTTGATGTTCTTGTTGTTACAATTAATACTGACAATTTAATTGCCTATAACTCACACACAGAAAACAATAAAAAATAACAAATTTTTCATTAAATTAGAAAGGATCATTTTGTTTTCGAAGTTTTTATTCTATTTTCGTAATAAAACACCGTGGCCCCAAGGAAAAAAATTTTTTTTTCTAGTGTGGCAGTCAGTGTGTTAAAACCTAAATGAAGGCCAGATTTTCTGTTGCAGAAAATTAAATCAATGAAGTAAAAGATAATCCCTGGACATTCATCCAGGACTTAGAGGCAATGGATAAAGAGATGAAAACAATGTTAAAAGATCAGTGCCTACATGTATCCTTGCAAATATTTTGACTTCCAGAAATTTTTTAAAAACCTATATGTATTCAGGCATTAAAAAAAGTTATGTACACAGGAAAGAAAAGCACTGGAGTTTCTCTAATACTAAACTCCTAACAATAAAGGAGTAACCATTACAGAAGTTTGAGGAAGTAAGATTGTGACACAAAAATTTTACTACATAGGCATTGAGGAGGAATTTAAAAATAAAATGTTATTTTCTAAAAAGATGTAAAGATTACATGTCCATAAATGGTGCTAGCACATTCCACTAAATGTTTAGAGAACAGATAATTTTCTTTTATTCATCCTCTGTTAGAATACAGAAGAGATGGAAACCTTTTCCATTTATTTAAACAAGGTTAGTGTGAGCCCAATGCCAAAATGTGATGGAAATAAAAAGAAATAACAGAATAACTTCACATAAATACACATTTAAAAATGTAAGTAAAATATTAAGCAAATAGATTCAGTAGCATAATATGAGAATAATATGCCAAGATTAGATGAGGTTTATTTCAGAACTGAAAGGATTAGGAATTCTGTTCATCTAATATGCCAATAGACATCAAAGGGAAAAAGGTATATGATCATCCAGATAGCTATTATTCCTAGTAGCATACTTATTAAATCTTTAAAGTACATTATATATTTTATAAAGGTTTTCAACAAACTGAATTCTTTCAGCTATATTTCTGGTTTACTCTGTTAACTGGGAAATAGAATTAACTGGAGCAGACAATTGTCTGAGTATTCTATTCAGTTGAATTTTCACCATGGTATCATTTACTAGTCAGTCTCATAATTGAAGAATATGCAACAAATTACAAATTCTGATTAATAAAGAAATTAATAAAGATAGGGGATCAGCAAAAGTAATTTTGGGTGCTCTTAAAGTTTGGGAAGACAAACTCCAGTCTTGGGAGGTTTTCTTGGGGACAGCAAAGTGAAAATAACACCGTGAATTAATCATGCTCCCCAGGTGTGAGCACCAACTTTTGAGAAACACCAAAGGGAACCATGTAAATGGACTATTTGATTGGCTTTGCAGTAGCACTAATAAATGCTTGACTTTTGCCAATGTGGTAATTTAGGAATATTAAGTGGAACCTGCCAACAATGCCATTTTGCTTGATTGAGCCATAATTGCTTTTATATCATTGATATCAAACTGTGCATAATTAGAGACTATTTTAACTCTAATAACAAATAATACACTTTGTTTTACATGGCCAAATAATATCCTACAGAAGCAACGTCCTTATGTCATAAAATAATGACTCAGTGTGTCCACTAAAGGAAGACTTACTTGCCTTTTTTGATTATTGAGGTATTACTCATCCATGGGGTTGATGGATTTGGTTATTTTTATTTCACACTGTATTGATAAAACTGGGTTGACTATGTTGCAAACTTACCTAAATGATGAACTGAAAACATAATGTACAAGAAGACAAGATTTGGAATGTTCTCACTACAAAGAAATGATAAATGTTTAAAGTGATGGATATGGTAATTACCCTGACTTGATCATTATGTATACATGCACTGAACCATCACACTATACCCCATAAATATGTAAAATTATAAACTTATAAATTAATTAATAATGAAAAAAAATTTAGAAAAGAAAAAATGCACAGAATTTAATGACAGTGTGCTTCATTGTAGTGTGCAGACAATATGGAATCTTCACAATACAATTAATAATAAAAAAAGAAACCTTTGCTACATTGCAGATGCTAAATAATAGTTGAAACCTGAGGCAACAAAAGAAAGTAAACAATAGAATAACGGCTATTTTGAGTGTCTGTAATGCATTCATGACTCAACAAATGAAAATTTTTACATAATTGGCTTATCCTAGCGCTGTGACACATACAAGCAATTTAGTGCTCTTGTTCCAAAGTGTGGCTCTTTGTGGCAAAACAAATTCTAGAAATTTCCAAGTAAATGTTCCCTCTATCACCTCCCCTACCCCAACCCTAATTAGAGCCCAGGGATGCCTAATGTTGTGCACTGATGAGACATTTCTCAATTTCTCTGTGTGTCAGCTTATTCATCTATAAAATAATATTCACATTGGCTTACATAGGGTTTACTATGTGTCAGACACTGGCTGAATGCTTTATATTCATAGACTCACTTAATCATCATAAAACTCCTATAAGATAGGTAAATTATTGTCCCTATTTTAAAGATGAAGAAACTGAGGCAGAGAGTGGGTACATGACTTGCAAATGTCAAACAGCTGAAAAGTAACAGAGCTGGATTTGAGCTCAGGAAGTCTGGCTCTCTAAAGATGGGGCTCTAAGCGTACTGACATCACCAAATTGTTGAGAGCATTAAATAAGATATAAAACAGTTTGCTATCTGAGCAGTGGCCCAGAGGCTTTTCCAACAAGCAGAAAGGCCTGGAAGGTTCCCTGACACCCACATCAAATGTAGCAAAAAGGTTTCCCAAAGAAAGAGATGGAGCAATGCACCATAATTGACAGTTTAAGGGTATATTTAGGGCGGGGATGGTTAATAGGAGTGAAACTACACCCTAGGGGGCATTTGGGAAAGTGGGCAAGCATTTGTTACACAATAACTGGCATTTAGTGGGTGGAGACCAGGGATGATAGATGCCTTGCAATCTACAAGGCAGCCCCATACAATCAAAAATTGTCCCTTATCTTGTGACTTACAAATGTCTTGATTGTTTTTCTGGACTTTCATGTAGATGAAAAACCTGCTATAATGATCTAAACCTAGACTCAAACTTCTTTTTACAAATCAACACAAAATATTTTTGCGCCAGGTGCTATGCATAAGTGAGACTTTAAAAATTGAAATTAAAATATTTTTTCATAATGAAACTCTTCAAACATAAATTTAAAAGTACAGAAAATAATACAGACTTTTGTACTCATCACCTAAATTTAAAATATATTAACCTTTTGCCCTATTTGGTTTAGATGTTTCTCTCTCTTTTTGGAAAATAAAACATTGCAAATACTAAGGAAGCTCCACCTTTTCTTCCCACCCCTTCACCTCCTCCAAGATAATCACTGTACTGAAGCATTCCTATGAATTCAAAAATGCTTTTTAGCCATATGATACCTTAATAAACAATATGTGTTTTTAAATTTTACATTAATAGTATCAGATTCTGCGTATGGCAATTTTTTTCTCTCAATATTGCATTTCCTGTTGATAAATGTAGATTTAAGTCATTCTTTCTTATCTCCATTGAAGGAGCTCAGGAAATTTCATCCCACAATATGACTCCTTGGTATAAAGAGTATTTTGAATTACAGGCTCTTAGAGATGAATAAGCCCTTGGAAAGGGATTTCCCTCTATCTACATAAACCAGACAGACCCATCAAAAGAACAATGGACTTCCCTTCCCCTCCCTGTTATCTCAAAATACTGCAGGAAAGAAAATCAAGAATGCAACTAGACCTGGCTGAAATCATTTTAAACATAATACCTGTCTCTCAGGTTAATTTATAAGTCAATCTGTGCCCCCCCCATCCATTCATTCTCCCAAGTATCTATTCATCCCCCCTGACAACCACTTACTGGCCCTGAACAGAATTGCCTATACTCCTCATTTCCCTCTCCCTTCTAAAAGACAAGTATAAAAATATCTGGATCCCATTGAGATATTGAGTAATCACTCTGATTCTCCCAGCGGCAAATAAATAAACCTCTTCCTCTTATTAATCTACCTTGATTGTGAATTGATCTTTCAGCGAACTTTTGAGGGAAAGAGCAAGTTCTCCTCACCCTCACACCATTATATGAATAAACTATCTATTGCTTTACTGATGGACGGTATTTTCTATTCTTAATTACAAAGAGTGCTACAATATATGTACTTGTGCCTATCTCCTTGTGGACCTGCAGAACTGGGATTTTATGCATCCTATTATACCTAACTTTTCTATGAGTAACTGGTCAACTGTACTTTAATTTTTTACAACTTTGTCATAATTCAGGAAATTAAATCGGAGGACAATAGTGATGTACATCATGTTGTATGTGCTTAATGAATGTTAGAATTAAGCAATTATATATGCAGATTTGTTAAGCCAGTTTAGGTTCTGATAATAAGAAATTCTAAAATGCTTCTTATTGTGAAATCATGAAATAACAGTGCTGGCAAGAACCTCCAAGACAAGGTTTTTTAACTCCAACACTATTGACATTTTAGGCTAGATAATTCTTTATTTGGGGGAGCTTTCCTGTGCATTGTAGGATGTTTAGTAGCACCTCTTACCCCAAGTTGTGACAACCAAAAATGTCTCCAGACATTGCCAAAACCCATGGGGGGCAAAATCATCCCAACTTGGGAGCTGGTGCTCTAAAGCGATATATCCAACCATGCGTGTGGTGCTTGCATTCCCACTGCCACAACCTCCTGAGTGTTTATCTAGACTGTGCTTGGAATCACCCAGTGAACTCTGTAGGTCCTGGCCCTGCCCCTTGTTCTTTCCTCCTTCGAGCTGAAATCTGTCTCTCAGTGCATCCTCATGAACCAGGCAAAATCTCCTGCCCATTCTATACAAAATCTACTTACATGTTTAAAGACAGCTCTGATTATCTTAAAGATTCTATTTTTCTCTAAAGCCTCGTGATACTTCTTTGGAATCATCAAAATTAATTCAAGTAGGTGGTGGTCTATGTGGTATGATTTTCTGTGTGCTGAGCATTATGCTGTCCTCAAAATGCTTCCCATACCTGGTTCTCTGATGTCTGAGTTCTACAAGGAGAGCTTCAGTCATTGGTAAAAGTCAAACAGGAAATGAAATTTCTAGCAAAGTTAACACATAAACCTTGTTCATAATTTATACCCATTTGTATAGGTGAAAAGCCTGTTACAATGATCTGAACCTAGAATCAAACTTCCTTTTACAAATCAACACCAAGTATTTTTGCACCAGGTACTATTCATTAGTGGGATTTAAAAATTGAAATTAAAATATTTTTATATTTTAAAGACAAGAAATTCTGCAACAACAACCTTACAACACTCATGCATATACGTACAAGGAAAAGAGGATATTATCATTATTATTTGAAATTTGCTGGATTTTTTGCCCTGCTTTATTTTTCTGGCCCCAAAGTCAGCCTGACACAATCTTACAGTATTGAGATGATAGACACTCCCTACCCACTACACACACCACCATGTCACTACCACCTGTTTGCAGAATGGTAGACTGTTTTGCAGAATTCTTTCTGGACTCTCCATGATTAATTTTGAGCTGTCCCTGCTTCAAATCCTGTTCTTGCTAATCCTGAATTATGTGTTTACATTTAATTAAACTTTGTTTTGAGATATAACACACTTAGACAAAAGTGCACAAGTCCTAAGTGTACTGCTGGTGAATTTTTACAAAGTGAAAAAAGTCCATCAAGAACAGAACATCACAGTGTCCTAGGGACCCCTGCAGGCCCCTTTCAGTCACTATCCTCCTAGGGTAACCACCCCTTGACTTCTAACAGCCTAGATTAGTTGGGTCTGTTTTTGAACTTTATGTGAATAGAATCAGACAGCATGTGCTCTGTTTTGGCTGCCTTCTTTTCAAATAGCATTATGTTCATGCTCATGCTCATGCTCATGCTCATGAGATTCTTCAAAGAGTCAACTAGATTTCTAGGTTCCTTCTGCCAATTCACTCAGCTAATCCACAAGCACACTCAGACAGTTCAGCCCCCAGCAGAATGCTGAAGGTTTACTTTCTAGAGATACTGAGCCATATGATGTCAGCTTTCAGGGCTACCAGACACAGGTACAGTGATGTGTGGCATTGTACTAAAAATGGGGTAGGGAGATTAAGTGAAAGTCCATAAACTCAGTGGTGAGAACTGCCCACTGCTCTGCCCCAGTCCCTTCCTCTGCTTGGTTCTGAGAACACTGAGCATCTCAGGTAGGAAGGAGATCTGAGCATTCCATTGGGCGAAACTTGTCAGCTCAAAAACAAAAAACAAAAAAATTTACAGATACTGACATTGGAAGGTTTCCTTCCAAGGAAAACAAGGACCCCACTCAACAATATTAAAGCTCTACTGTTGACACATCTGGCTTATTCATATAAACCCTCCAATTGGTATTTTAATCCTCACTCTTAATTGTTAAAAGTATAGGATCATCCAACATTTCAAGATAACTTCTAACATGAGACACAAAGTCAAAACTAACAAACTGGAAGAAGAGGCAGTGTAAAATGCAGGAGGAACTATAAAAAATTTATAACTGACAATAATTCCAAAAAGATTAAAGATAATGTATTCATTAAAGAAAAACAAGGTGTTTAAAAAATGAGAAAGAGAAAGAAAGAAAGAAAGAAAGAAAGGAAGGAAGGAAGGAAGGAAGGAAGGAA
Organism: Lemur catta; assembly: GCF_020740605.2. Classification (NCBI taxonomy): domain Eukaryota; kingdom Metazoa; phylum Chordata; class Mammalia; order Primates; family Lemuridae; genus Lemur; species Lemur catta. Next base: position 48,142,522 of record NC_059139.1, read on the forward strand.
GGAAGGAAGGAAGGAAGGAAGGAAGGAAGGAAGGAAGGAAGAAAGAAAGAAAGAAAAGAAAGAAAGAAGAGAAAGAAGGAAGGAAAATCAATTTGAACATGAAGTTCATACTAGCTGCTGTGCAATAAGTAATAACCTTCTCATTCTCCTTCTTCTTTCTTTTTAAAAAAATATTCACAAGTATTATCATCACCACCTACAGCCTTAATCTCCTAGGCTCAAGCAGTTCTGCCTCAGCCTCCCAAGTAGCCAGGACTAAGGTACATGCCCAGCTAACGTTCTTTTTTCTTGAGCCAGGAGTCTCATGTCTTCTGCCAGCATCTATGAATGTGCAGCAGGTTCACTTGTTAGCTTACAGGTAGGGTAAATATCTCAGACCTTTCATGGTTTTTGGCATTGAGAGGCAGACTCTAAGAAGGAGATTTGCATGCCCCAAATCAACGGGAATTGCTCTTGCATCTGCACCATTGTGGGAATGAGGAAAAGAAGGTGCTAAGGGAGGAAAGAAGCTGTTGAACAGCAATGCAAACAAAAGCTTCTGTCAATCCTCTGGGGAGCTCTGAAGCCAGATGATCTTTCAGAGCTATCCCCAGCTGGATTGAGGGTCTTAGGTCTCCATACTGTTTGCATGGACAAATCTTTGGATTCCGGCTGCTCACAGAAAGGAGGCTTGACCTTGGATGAGTCAGCCCTTTGTAGCTGGGGGCAAGGCCAGGAGATGGGACTCTGCAGAGAGCTCTCATCTGCAGTTCGTTAATCCTAGGAGCTAAGGGAATGAGTACAGAGAAGATAGCTTGCAGTTTCCTTTTATCCATCTCTCTAATTCTTACTGAGAAAGTTTCCAGACATCAAATTTTGTCTCGTTTTGCTAGGGAAAGTCTCCTGTGGCTATCTTTTCCACTCCCGTTCCCCTAGCACAGACTTCTGACACACTGCCTTCCCCTCTGAGCCACCAGAGGAGGCTAGAGACCTCTTCAGATTCTCTTTCCCTGACCCTGCCTGGGGCAGCTTCTTCCTTGTCCATTTGAGCAGAAAGATTCTTCTAGAACTTTAGTTTTCACAGAGCTATTTTTTCTCATTTTCAGCCTTCCATCTGGACTTCTAAAGTTTTCTTTTTGCTTGATAAGATCCTGAAGCCATTCTGGCTTTAAATAGATATTTGCCAAACACCATCTATAGACTAGGGATTGTGCTAGACATTTAGGATATAACTGATAGAGATACCATTCATTTTTACTCAACAACAGCTAATCCTAGTCAGAGCTCAGTTCACTCATCAGACATTTATAGAGTTCCTACTTTGTGTCAAGGTCTCTTTGAGACTTTCAGGTAGTATAATTTAGGTTGTTTTCAGCTGCAATAAGCAGAGACCTGACTGTAAGTGGCTTTTAAAAAGTAAGAGGTCTACTAGGCTGACTAACCATTCAAGCTTGTCTGGGATTGTTCCTGTTTTAGCACTGGAAGTTAGGCATATCAGAAACCCCCTAGTCTTGGGAAAACTGGAATGGTTGGTCACCCTAAGTCTGCCAGGCACTGCACTTCCTTCTTAGTGGTAGGAAGTATAAGATGTAATAATTTGTTCTTCACTTAATTTTTTCATTTTTAAAATTAATTTTTTTTTTGTAATGGACAAATAAAAATTGTATGTATTTGTGGTGCGTAACATGATGTTTTGATATATGTATTCATTGCGGAATGGCTAAATCAAGATCATTAGTACATGATTACCTCACATATTTATCATTTTTTGTGCATGTTAAGAACACTTAAAATCTACTCTCTTAACTATTTTCAAGTCACCATGTTGTATAGTACTGCGGTCTCCAACCCCTGGGCAAAGCTTCACATGTATTTATAGCCGCTCCCCATCCCTCACATTACCGCATAAGCTCTGCCTCCTATCAGATCAGATCAGTGGCAGCATTAGATTCTCATAGGAGCTCTAACCCTATTGTAAACCTGGATCCCCTGTAAGGGATCCAGGTTGCGTGCTCCTTATGAGAATCTAATGCCTGATGATCTGTGGTGAGGTTGAGGCAGTGATGCTAGCACTGGGGAGTGGCTGTAAATACAGATTATCATTAGCAGAGAGGTTTGACTGCACAATAAATGTAACGCACTTGAATCATCCCCAAATCACCTCCTCCTACCCCCAGTCTGTGGAAAAATTGTCTTCCATGAAACTGGTCCCTGCTGCCAAAAAGGATGGGGACTGCTAGTGTAATAGATCTCCTGGACTTATTCCTTCTAACTGAAACTTTGTATCCTTTGACTAACATTCCCCCAGTGCCCCACCCCGTCCCCATCCCCTGGTGACCCCTATTCTACTCTCTGCTTCAATGAACTCCACTTTTTAAGATTCCACATCTAAGTAAGCTCATGCAGAATTTGTTTTATCCTCCACTTTAAAGATGTCCTAGCATGCTCCAGACCACTGGATCCTTAAAATCTAGAATCTCTTCAGGGTTTATCTCCCATCCTCTGGATTATAGGTACCTTGAGAAGGCAAGGCCTCCAGTACACTTGTATTGCTTCTTGCTCATTCAAACTGACATGGTATCATTAATATAGTGCACTAATATGATGGTCTGGGCAATGTATATATGGTGGGACTTAGGGCATTTCTACAGCTCTCTCCAAAAATCCTAAAAAAAAAACAAAACCCTAAACAAACCCACATAATGAGAAAACCAAAAGCAACAATAAAAATAATGTATCTTCTTTAATCTCTAAATCCTGATCTTATTATATACTCAATGTGGGAGAAGAGCTCAGAGGTCATCTAAGTAGTTTTTAGGTACCACTTTGAAATAACAGACATGTCGAATTTCAGAAAATGATGTCTATTGTTTTCATGCTATAGTCAAAACTGAGACAGCAAGAGCCTTATGTTCCTTTTATTTCACTTATCTGTACTTCCATTACACATAAATATCAATTCCCTGCTTTAAAATATTCAATTGTTTTTCTAAAAATAAGAATAAATTTTTGTTCTACCATCATTGAAAATAGGATCCAATAAGTTGTGTTCAGCTATAGGAAATTTAAAAATTAACATTTCTGTTCATTTCAGTCCATTGTGTAAATTTTAAACCTGCCAAAGAAGGCTTATTTACCACTCAAAAGAACTAAAGGAGCTTCAGTACATGCAAACAGGTGGTGGTGATGCTTTGGTCACAACCTTGTAATTTAAATGAAAAGATGGTGCTGTAGACATGGTTATCTGAGGCTGAGCTCAAAACCTCTTTGATTTTTTTTTTTTAATTCTATTTGCTCTTCTATTACACCAGAAATAAAATCCAAACTCTTTACCATGTGTCTGAACACACTGACCCCTGCCCACTTATCCAACCTCACTGCATGCCACTCCCTTCACTCACTCCATTTTGGCCACACAGGCATTTCATTTCCCCAGATAAGCAGAATTCCTTCTTACCTTGGGCCTTTGCTTCTGCTGCTTCCTCAGAGTGGAAGCCTCTTCCTTCTGCTGTCACAGGCTGCCTCATTCTCAACCTTCAGGTCTCTCCCACTCATCTCAACAGCTTCAGTGTCACTTCTTCCAAGTCCTTCTCTGTCAACCTCATCTAAAGTCAACCCCACTGTCTTAGCCTTCTCCCTTATAGCAACTGATACACGAGCATCCTAGGACTTACCATAATTAGTAATTGTTTCTTTTCTGACCCCCACTAAACTGTAAATTCCATGGAGGTGGACCATTTGTGTGTTTTGCCCTGTGCTACACCCAGAATCTTGCATATTACCCTGTGTATTAATTTGCTATCGTGTTATAACAAAGTACCACAGACTGGGGGGCTTAAACAACAGAAATTTCTTTCCTCACAATTCTGGAAGCTAGAAGTCTGAGATCAAGATGTCAGCAGGGTTGGTTTCTTCTGAGGCCTCTCTCCTTGGCTTAGAGATGGCCGTCTTCTCCCTGTGTCTTCACCTGGTCTCCCCTTTATGTGAATCTGTGTTCTAATCTCCTCTTCTTATGAGGACATCAGTCATACTGGATTAGGTTCCACCCTAATGACCTCATTTTAATTTAATTACTTCTTTAAAAACTATCTCCAAATATAATACAGTCACATTCTGAGGTACTGGGGTTAGGACTTCTACATATGAATTTGGGTAGAAAGCACAATTCAGCTCATAAAAGCCAGGCACATAGTAGGCATGGCAGAAGCATACACTGAATGCATAAATGACTTCAAAATTATCATAGAGTTTTAGGATTATAAAACAGAAAAGGAAAGGAAGTTCGAAACTTGTCTGCGGTGCCTACAGCAGAGATGCTGGTACAAATGGCTTGGATTAGGCAATGGTATCTGTGATTTTTATAATCTCCACAGGTGATTCTAGTGTGGAGTCAACATCACTAATCCATTTCAATCCCCCTAATTTTGAAGAAAGAAAGGCCAAGGAATTTTAGAGACTTGTCCAAGATAATACAATTCAGGAGTTACAGATTTAGTATCTAATCGAACACTGGGCCTCCTACGCTATTTTCAATGCATTATATTTAAAGATAGCCACATTTTCCTGGCTAATGCTAAAATTATCCACAATTTAGAGTTTAAAATGAAGTCAGCACTCAAGGGAAATGCCATTGTTCTTTCATTTGCCTAGGTCAAGGTTTTGCAAAGCAGGTACACATGTTCAGAGAAGGAGCAAGTGTTATCAAATGTCCTCCCATTGTAGTAAATCTTTATTATACATATAACATAGTTATAGTCTATAGAATAGTGTGACAATCACCTTTATCTTTCTTCTGGATTAGGCAGAGTGGGGACAAAGCCTAGCGCTTGCTTTTGAGAGTGTGTGGCAACAGTCTAGAAGCTGTTCAAAGCTGATGCTCACCTGCATAAAATCCCAAATGCCTACATTCCTTATTCCTATAAATTTCTACCATTTCACCACTGATGAAAGAAAGGGAAAAGGGCAGCAAAAGTTGAAGCCATGATGACAATACCCAGAATGATGCCACCAGGTTTATTGCTTGCTTAGAGAAGGATATTTATGCCATCTTCTGAACTGGAGGTCTACAGAGTCTATATCTCTTTCTTTAATCTCCTGTTGTGAGGCCCCTGTGATGTCTAATAAAGTGAGCATAGGAACTGTTGTAAGCTACAATGCCACTTTAGTCATTTGTTGGACTTTGGGACTGGTTTGCTAGGCAGGTGGGGCTAGGCATGCCAGACAGAGAGCTTTTATGTCAGCGTTAGCAGAGGCGAATGAGGACAAATGCTCAATGGCAGCCTCCTGTCATGTTAAGGAAAGTCTTCCCTTACCATTTTGTTTCTTGTTGGCCATGTGTTGATAATAGAGTCAAAATATTACTGAACTCTTATTTCCTCCTCTGAGCAACATTGCTGTGTTAATGACGGTTGGAGGGAGGTTGATGGTAGATATCTCACTCTATGTTTTGTTTCTTGTTCTTAACCACACCTTGTATGTAGTTGACTGAATGTCTTGATTCCTTCTGATTCTGAGGTACTTGTGCCTGCCCTAATTTTGGGAGTACCGATTGCTTTCTGATACAAGTCAGCAATTAGAATTGACTATGATTGAAAGTAGGGACTTCAAGACTTTCATTATTGATCAGATCAAACTACTGGAGTCAGCTGTGCCTGCAGTGCAGACACACAGAGATGGCCAGGACTTAGGGGCTCCTGATCCTTGGCTGGCTGCTTTTCCCAGGTAGAACCCTCTTCAGGCAAATGTCCACACTTGAGTAGCAGTGCAAAGAGATTTGTAAAATAGATGAAATGCCCACTCACATTTCTAAGTTTATTTCAGGAAAAGGTTTAATTTATCATCGGTTTGGTCTATCTGAGAACAATGATGCATAATCAATAATCTGTAAATTTTAAGTTAAAAAATATATTGAGTCAATATTCTTAAATTATTTCATCATTTTTTAATATCTTTGTTTCCTATAACATGCTTTTGATCTGAAATTTTTTTGCATCATTTCTGATGAATAACCCATTAGCTGGAAACTTGAGTTATAACAGATGACGTGAAATAGAAATGTTACCTCTGCAATTTAAAATTCATTTTCTTTCATTCCAGAAGTTTATTTTTTAGGTATCTGCCTTGCAGTCTCAGACTATGTAAATGTGTTTGCGATCTGGGAAAGAAGTGTGCCACTGACTAGCATAATTGAATTGTAGAATAAATTTCTTTCTCCCTTTTCATCTCTATTAAGGCCTCGTCTAGACTGTGAGCCGGAACCACCCATTTTTGTGCTGCAGAAATCTGTCTGATGGCAGAAAGGACCTTCAGTAAGACACAGGCTCAGCCTGGCTTGAGTACCGTGGTCCACTAAAAACAGCTTAGGGTCAGACAAACCCTGACCTCCATAACAAAATCAAGTCATGTGTTTCCAATTACTTTACCTGCTTCCCAGCTTCCTAAATTTTGGCCTTTATCCCCAAGTTAGAACATTTTACCTGCCTTTTATAGCATTTGGTATCTCTTGTTCTGATTCCTCAGACTAAATTTTGGCATTGCACTAAAACTTCAGCCTTTACCTCAGAGACTAAAGGGATGCATTTCTTCTCTGGTATCGTGTATCTTCACGTGCCCCTGGTTTGGGACTTACTGTGTTTTATGTCATATCAGTCACTACCCTATTAATTGACCTGCTTGGTGGGAAGGTTTTTATTAATAAAAGAGGGTTCTTAGGTGGAGTTGTGATGAGCCACCTTGGACAGCTGACATCTTAAAGGGGAGAGTTCCACAGACAATGACTGTTTTAAATCCACCCTGCACAGTAGTCCCTCTTCCTTGTATGCCATCCAAATAATGCTTTATTATTCTTCAGTATGCTGATTTCTAGTTGGTAGCTTATGTCTACTTTTATCCTGAATATTACGGGCTCCTTGTGTGATTTAGTTAGCGTTAGTTAGCTGTATAATCATTTTCTTTTCCCTTGAGACAAACTGGGAAAAAAATCTTATACTTTCTTGACATATCTGGAGAGATAACTTCTCTTAGGAAGAGAATTGTGTTTGAAAAATACCTGGATAAGCACTTGGGGTAGATGGTGAGACACTGAGGCATAGATGTCAGCTGGTGACAGAACTTCAGGATAGAGAGCAGACTCCCATGGGTGACAAGAGGACTGTGCTTGTCATTTCTGTGAGAGAACAGGTGACAAAAAGGAGCAGGATGGAAGGACAAGGCCTGCTCTCTGAGCAGGGGAAGGAACAAGAGCTGAACACTTAGAGGCAAGGTGAGCATAAAAATGTTGGGAGACTACGAATGGCTAATAGAGGGTTTTAGAGCTTTTTTCTGTGCTAGCCACACCTGAACCCTTCCTGGGAATCCAAGATGGAGAATGTTTTGGGTAAGAATGTGTGAAAGAGTGAGCAGGTGAAAACCTTGCTTTTCATGTCTAAGTTGATGCAGTACAGTGAGGTGGCAGATGAGGAAAGGTTTCCGGGAAGGAGAGGAGACTCACCCCAGGGATTCTCAGATCCAACTGCCTTGGAGGAGTATTGGGGTGCCAAAGACCAAAGAACTGCATGAGATAAGGCAAGTTTTACCTAGATCTCAAGAGGCAGGAAGACCCAGGCAGATTATAGCCTGAATATTGAATAAGAGACTTAAGTTTCTCAGTAGTATCCTTTGTGCCAAGAAATCAGGAATACAAAGATCTATGGAGGCTTTCAATTGCTAACTGGTTGGAATCCATCAAGGGCCCACAAGATCACCAGGGGAGGCCCCTGAGGACTTCTCCTCACAAAGGGAAAAAGCTGGGCTCCAATAATATATTCTCTCATAATATGGAACATGTGCTATATGACAATGGGCTAGGGAGAAGTCACAGTGAGGATGGATCTTTGGATGCACTGGAAGGCAGGCAGGGCTTACCTGTACACATCAGTTACTCAAACTGTAGATTTGAGATCAAAAGAGAGACCTGCTCTTACGATGCAAATGTACCATTATGAGGTCTGTAAAGTTTTCTAAATCCTGTGGGTCTAACTTTTAACATTGAGGTTTGATCCAGCAAGTATACTTCATACCTGCCATGTGAAAGGCAAGTAGAAAGGCTCTGGAAGTAAAGAAGATGTAGGAAGAGATACGCTATTACTGAAGAGACCGGACAAGTCACCAAGGAGACCAGGAGTTTTGACCTGTGGATGACCACCAGTCCAGTTGACTAGAAGTTAAGGTGGATTGTGGGAGATGAAGCCAGCAAAGTAGTTGGGGACCGGTTCATGGAGAATTTTGTTCCACATTAACATATCTCAATTTTAGTGTAGGAAATGGGAACTCATTGTAGGTTTTTAAGCAGGAGAGGACATCATTAGAATTGTACACTACTGTTATTCTAGGCCAATTTCTGGACTCTGTTGGACCTATCGGCTTGGCCTGTGGGCTAGAGAATCCTCTTCATTCTTTTGCAGGGGCCACTAAGTTGATTGGCAGAATTGTAGGGTATTCCCTCCTCTCCAGTAGTCCCCCACTCCAGCGGCGGCGGAAGCAGCTGGAGTGTTGTGCGGCGCGAGGCGACAGGGCGGAGAGCGGCGCGGAGGGATCCACCGCGGCGGGATCCACTGCGGCTGCGCGTGGCCGCTGAGCTGAGGGACGGGGCGTTCCAGCTGCTGACTAGAAATTCTGGAAAGTACTGCGTAGCCGAGCTCCCAGCATGGCGGGCCTAAAGCGGCGGGCAAGCCAGGTGTGGCCGGAAGAACATGCTGAGCAGGAGCACGGGCTGTACAGCCTGCACCGCATGTTTGACATCGTGGGCACCCATCTGACACACACAGATGTGCGCCTGCTTTCCTTACTCTTTCTCGATGCCACTGATGAGCAGGAGCGTGGACGCATCCAAAATGGACGTGACTTCTTCTTGGCGCTGGAGCGCCAGGGCTGCTGCGATGAGAGTAACTTTCGCCAGGTGCTGCAGCAGCTGCTGACCCTCGTCACTCGCCATGACCTGCTGCCCTACGTCACACTCAAGAGGAGGCGGGCTGTGTGCCCTGATCCTGTAGACAAGTATCTGGAGGAGACATCATTTCGCTATGTGACCCCCAGAGCCCTCGGTGACCCAGAACCGAGGCCTCCCCAGACTCCCAAAGCAGCGCCTCCTCGCCACGCCGTGGGGCACTGCCCCGCTTCCGGCCCTCGGATGTGTGGCAGGCGGCCAGCCAGGGGGAGGGCGACGCCCGGGAGCCATCGAGAACGCCGGAGGTCGGTGACCCCAGAACCCAGGGAAAAGCAAACATGTGACATCAGACTGCGGGTTTGGGCTGACTACTGCCAGCACGAGACTGCTCTGCAGGGCAATGTCTTCTCTAATAAGGACGACCCACTTGAGCGCCAGTTTGAGTGCTTTGACCAGGCCAACACCATCCTCAAGTCCCGGGACTTGGGCTCCATCGTCTGTGACATCAAGTTCTCTCAGCTCACCGACCTCGACGCATTCTGGCGCGACTACATCGATGGCTCATTAGTAGAGGCTCTTAAAGGTGCCTTCATCACAGACTCCCTCAGGCAAGCTGTGGGCTATGAAGCCGTCAAACTGCTGGTGAACGTGGATGAGGATGACTATGAGCTGGGCCGGCAGAAGCTCCTGAGCAACTTGATGCCGCAAGCGTTGCCCTGACCTCTTCCCTTCTCACTTTTGTGGGGACTGTTCCCACAACCCACCTCTGGAGCTTGCTGTTCTGGGGTTTGTTCTCTACCCTTCCAACCAATCACGTCCCTGCCTTTTTTTTTTCCTTTTTTTAAAAGGAAAAGACAAAGGAAAGTGGAAGTGGTGTTCCCTACCCGTCCCTGCATCCGTGTGACTGGGCTTCCCCCTCGTTTCCCTTTTGCACTTACCCCCTAATGTGTGTCTCTACAGCCACTTTACCACTGAGCCGTAAGACAAATATAGGGGGAGAAGCAAAGTCTATAGAACATAGTCTTTGTAAGGGATTGAAGTGAATACTGCTTTTGGGTGCTCTGAAGGGTTATCAATACTTCCAGCTTTATGTGGGCTCTTAAATTTTGTCTAAAAAACCAAAAGGCTGTGAGTAAGGGAGTTATGTGGAAGGTGGCACTCTGAAGTGTATTTTGGAAATTAATCAACACCCTTTTCCAAATTATAGAATTTAAAAAAATCGGTACATAGTTGAGATTACTCTGTGTAACTTAACTCATAGATTAACTCTGTAATTTGTGTCCCTACAGTTTTCTTTCCTTATTATAAGTGTTAATATTTTTCCACATTATTTAAAACTCTATAGGTAAATATCATTCGTAATGGCCATTTTTCCATTTGATAGGCTACCTTGTATGTTATTAAGTCATTCCCCTACTGTTAGACATGAGTCATTTCCAATTTTCTGCTACAATACATAATACTGCAATGAACATCTTTCTTCTTAAAGTTTTTTTTTTTTTTTTTTTTTTGGTTTCAGTTTACCCCCTTAGAATAGATTTCTAGAAGAGGAACTATGGGTCAAAGGTTTTGAATATTTTTCAAAAGACTTTTTGATGTTATAATGATAGAGGAGTAACACTGAAATAGTCTGGAGCACTAGGGATGTCACCAAATAGCCATGATTGATACCTGGAAAGGAAGACAGAGAAGAGTGGCATGGAGAATCTTTCTAGAGCTTTAGGGCCTTGTATATATATGAAATCAGTACAAGTATATATATATATATATATGAAATAATTGTATGCTTTAGAGTCTTATTCCTGCATGTTTAAACAGCTTCACTTATAGCCCACACTTAAGAAGAAAGCTGGGAGCATATCTGGCAGTATGGGTGACAACTGCTTACTCCAAGTGCAAACTGGGGCTTCTTGAGCAGCCGCTGGCCCCAGTCATCACAGTTCTGGTGATTACAGAAGCGGAAAGAACCTTACAGATTGTCCATCTAAACTTCTCATTTTACAATTGAAGAAACTGAGGCTCAGCACACCTAATATAGTGGTTCTTAACCCTGGTTGCATATTATAATTGCTTAGGTAGGGAGATTTTTTCAAATCTATACTCTATCCTCAGATACTCTGATGTAATTGGTCTGAGACATCAATATAACATAAAAGCTCCTTGGGTGATACTAATGGATTAAGATTGAGAAACTCTGGTATAGCAGGAAAAATATGGGCTTTGGAGTCACTAATATTCAATCCAAGTTTGCCATTTATTAGCTATGTGATTTTGAGTAAGTTAATGACCTTTTACTGAGTCTTCATTTGTTAATCAGGTCATGAGGGTTAAATGTGATAACATTATGTAAAGTGTCTCAAGGTTCTGTGCACATTGTTGGCATTCAAAAATGTTGGGTCCTTTAATATGTACCCGTGGTCCCATAGCTGACTGACGGCAAAACTAGAAAGCCAGCCAGAACCATGCTGTGCACCTCAGTAGACACAAAAGGAATGCTTATTGATATTCCTCAACAGCATAATCTTTGAACATGAGCATGTATGTTACTGAGAAAGTTCAAACTCCACTTTGAGTTGATAGAACAATAAGGCCTTACATCATAGAAATTTATCTCATTTACTAGGCATTAATTTGCCTCCTACTTTTTTTTCTTCAGCTAAAAAGGAACCTATTTTTATTTTGATAAAACAATTGATTATGATTGTATTCTTGCTAGAAAAAATGTTAGACTTTTACAATTACATCAATGTATGAAAATATTTGTATAACTCATGTAATAAAAAATAATATAACGATTAAATTGTTCTTTAAAAAAAAGAATTGTACATTACTTTGGCAGCATTATACAGATAATTAGAGAGAGGACAGACTGGAGGCATTTTGACCAATTAGATGTTTCTGTCAGTACTCTAGGTGAGAGGGATATCAACAAGAACGTCAGAGTAAGGACTTTCAAAAGATCCTCTTCTTCATAAAAATAATGAGAACACTAGTGTAATTGTCAGGATCAACTTTTCCAGAACTCTATAAATTAACCACAAGTTTACAGCAATCCAGGAAGTGGCTATTCAAGAAAACTGGCTAAGTATTAGAAATTCAGTGGGCTTTGTGGCATTTTAACTTGCCTATTCCCATCCCACTCTCTCCAGCTCTGTGGTAGTTTTGAAAACCCAAAAGCTCATGATCCTTGTAAAAACCAGCAACTGAGCAGCCTCTGGAGGGAACAAAATGAAGACAGAGCTCCATTTACAGAGAATTGCCATTATTTAACCTGTCTGGTAGTTCCATGGAAGACTCTACTCACATAGAGTGTTTTTATTTGACCTGAGTCAGAACTCACCTGCTTTCCCTGGGAGGATTTGTCAGAAACAATGACAATTGCTTAATACCCTTGCTGCCCGAGGTGATGGATAGCAGTTTGATCAAATAATAGCCTAACCAAAAAGCCTAAAAGGAAAATCTTGGGAATGAAATGATCCTATGGCACTTTGAAAAGGTCCTGCATATTCCTGAGTATCTTGAAGGCTGTGTGCAGACATAGGGCTGTGTGTATGCTCAGGAGAGACTAGAGAAAGATCTAAGCTCTCACCTCTAGCTGACCTTGAGGCTTTGCACAAGCAGGAAGTAAGTGCTAAAGCAGAGTGTAAACTGACTGAATGTTAAAGGCCTCTCTCAACATGTATCCAAAGACCCTTGGCAAAGACTAGAGACTTACTAGTTTGAGATGTTAAAGGAAATATCTGTCCAAACAGTAGGTGACCACTAAGATAACCAACCAGGTACTTTAGCAGCCACACGTCAAAGAATACAGTCTTTATAGAATTACTTCAGTAAAGTCACTGAATAAACAAATAGCAACAGCAGCAGCAACAATAGTAACAAATCCTGGGAAGAGGAAAGAATCTGATTCCAGAATTCCTGCATTATATCATTTAAAATGTCCAGTGTTCAACAAAAAATTATGTGACATGAAAAGAAATGAGAAAGTAGGGCTAACACAGGACAAAAAAGCAATCAATAGAAATTGTCCCTGAGGAAGTTCAGAAACTGGACTTATTAGACAAAGAGTTTGAATCAGCTATTTTAAATATGTTCAAAGAAATGAAGGAAACTATGTCTAAATAACTAAAGGAAAATATGAGAATAATAACTCACCAAATAGGAATATCAATAAGATGATAAAAATTATTTAAATAAAGAACCAAATAGAAATTCTTTTTTATTAGTGAAGCAAATATTTTTTATTTCAAAAAATTTATGAAGCACAAGTATGTTTTTTTATGTGGATAAATTATATCATGCCTAAATCAGGATTTTCAGTGTGCTCATTACCAGAAGAGTGTACATTGTACTCAACAGGTAGATTTTTATCCCTCATCCCCCTCCCACCCTCTGCCCTTCTTACTTTCCAATATCCATTACAGCTCTATATGACTGTATGCATCCTTTATATAGCTCCCACTTGTGAGTGAGAACATATGGTAACTGTTTTTCCATTCCTGAGATACTTCACTTAGGATAATGGTCTCTAGTTCCACCCAAGTTGCTGAAAAGACATTATTTCATTCCTTTTTATGGCTGAGTAGTACTCCTTGGTGAGTATATGGTGTATGTGTGTATATTTATATACACACACACACACACACACCACGTTTTCTTTATCCATCAGTTGATGGGCACTTAGGTTGATCCCATGTTGTTACTATTGTGAATTGTGCTGCAATAAACATTTCAGTGCAGATGTCTTTTTTGTAAAATGACTTTGGGTAGATACCCAGTAGAAGGATCATTGGATTGAATGGTAAGTCTACTTTTAGTTCTTTGAGCAATCTCCCATACTGCTTCCCATAGAGGTTTTACAAGTTTACATTCCCACCAACAGCACATAAGCACTCCCTTTTCACTGCAACCACACCAACGTCTATTGTTTTTTTGACTTTTTAATAATGATGTTTCTGACAGGGGTATGGTGGTATCTCATTGTAGTTATAATTTGAATTTCCCTGATAACTAGTGATATTAATCATTTTTTCATATGTTTGTTGGGTATTTATCTATCTTCTTTTGAGAAGAGTCTGTTCATGTCTTTTGCCTATTCTTTTATAGGGTTATTTGTTTTTATCTTGTTGATTTGTTTGAGTTTTTTAATAGATTCTAAATATTAGCCCTTTGTTGGATGTATAGTTTGTGAACATTTTCTCGCATTCTGTAGGTTGTCTGTTTACTCTGTTGATTATTTCCTTTGCTGTGCAGAAGCTTTTTAGTTTAATTAAGTCTCATTGATTTATTTTTGTTGTTGCTGTATTTGCTTTTGGGGTCCTACTCACAAAGTCTTTGCCTAGGCCAATGTCTATAAGAGTTTATCCTATGTTTTCTTCTCCAAGTAGAAATTCTGAAGGGGAAACATGATGGTGTGGAGTTGCCCCAGTGTCCAGAACCATTTGGAGATTAGAGTCAGGGGATGATGGATCACCTGGTAGGTCATGTAAGAGATGTAAAAAGGGATAAGATGGACTCAGACTTCATGGTCTCTAGGCAGTTAGTGGGCATGGGGCTGTGTTTTGGGAGGTATGTGTCTCAGGCCAGGCACACTCAGCATTCTGATGCCTCCTCTTCACTCTTGCCAAGAGTGATGTGAAGGTGGAGAAGGTGGATTTTTTGTGGATCATTTGAGCTTTAGAGGCTCTGTCTTAACTCCTGTTCATCGTTGAATGAACATTCAACAACGTTACATTGTTGAATATCTGGAGAATGCTTCAGGATTGAAATTTTCCACAAAAATATTGATTTTTATTGTAATCTCTTCAGAGTTTCTATTTGGACCCCTACTCTAAAAAGATAGAGCAGTTATATATGGTAAATGCATTTATACTATACACACAAAACACACATTTATATGATATATGTGCATCTATTATGTTATCTGTTGGTAACTAGATAGTTCTTAACCACTTGCTCTCAAAAATCTGGGTCTTTGTACTGAATAAGTTGGTAGGAACCCACATCAACACATAGGAAATATTACGGTCATGTATACAGGAAGTTCAGGCTGCTGTGGCTACATGGAAAGTGTAATATGGGGCTTAAAAAAGAGAGTGGGCAAGTAATTTCTCCAGCTATAGAAGAAGGAGACTGGATTAGCTATCATCTCTTCTAATTCTAATTTTCTGTGCTTCGATCCATGTAAAATACACCCTTGGATTTGGCCATTTGTCTAGTTATTCTTTTCACTTAGTTCTTACCCTTTGGGGTTGAAATGCTTTTCCTATAGCTATAATGATCTATTTTGCCTCTGATGATTTCCAAACTGTGAAATCGATTTTCAGTGTAGTTTGTCACAGTCATGGAAAAATCATGGTTCCTGGTGCAGGATTTTATTTCTTCTCTTTGCTTTGGTTCTCTAATGTCATAAGACTAGCTCATAATTTGCTATTCGTTTGTTTTGGGATTTGCATAGAGTTAAACAACTAAAATAGGGCTAACAAAGTGATTACAATGTTTGTGTGATGAAAAAGGATGTGTGATGTTGTATTAGGAAACAAGTCTACGTGGTAGAATGTGAAGAAAGCTGGGCAGTGGGACTGGTGAGCAGCAGGATCATTGGGTACCAGGTACTGAATTAGGTACTTTATATATGTTAGAGCTAATTTGCACAAAATCCTGTGGGATAGATCCTTATTATTTTCATTTTGCAATTAAATTTGAGGTCAATGAACTTTTATCAGTTGCTCAAAATTAAACATTTTTTCAAGGAACAGAACTAGGATTTAAATACTTGCTTCTTTGATTCCAATGTCCATCATTGTTCTACTTCCAAGATGACTCTAAGGATTAAAGGCATAGAATGTTAGGGCTCAAAGGGCCCTAAGATGTCATCCAGTCTTTCATTTTGTATACACAGAACTGAGATCCATCTGGATCAACTGAGTTGTCCAAGGTTACACAAGTAATCAGTAATAAGACCTGTATGTAGTGTTGCATGTAGGAGTCTGAAGCACCACAAAAAGCTATTAGTATTTTTTAAAGAAAAAGTTATATTTTGTTGAACCCATGATTTATTCTTCACAGATTTGTCTTTGCTAATGGCAAAGTCATTTCACACCTAATTCTCAAAACAAGTGCAACCCACACTTCCTACCCGCCATCCTAAACTTTTCTTTCATTCCACTGCAGAAATCTCAGCATGTTGCATATTAATCTAAAGCTTAACTTTATTAAATCTGTTTAGAATTTCAGCCTGTACATTTCTGTTAAAGACTTCCATGTGCTTGAAACCTTTATTCTCACAGTTTAGACTTTGGTAAATGACCTCATGCCAGTCCTCTCCATTTCTTGGATGATTTTATAAAGGTTAACTCAGTTTCTCTTTCAGACTTCAACTTTGTAAATTTTTGACTCATAATGTGTTCTTACGTAGAAATTTCTCCATTTCCTCATTATCCATATTATTGACAGTTACACATTATTCTAATGGCAGAATTATCAACTTCATCTTCAGAATCCTGTTTTGAGATTTAAATTTTTGTTTGCAATTCAGTTTTCTACTTGCATTCCTCTTTTTTTCAAAGAAAAAGAAATAAAAGTCATAAATGAATGCAGTGTTATAAAAGGCATATTCATGGCATAAAATCTTCTGGGGAGACTGATTGAAGAGGTTTACATAAGTACACGTGTATGTTTAAAGGTTGAATTACACATTACAGCTCAAGACCACATCTGTGCTCTGCACATCTTAGGGATGGATGCTTGGTAGTTTTGATATATTATAGTTTAGTATGTTTCCAGAAAGTTAAGAAGAGGAGGACTTTTTTTTTCCTGATTCAAGTGATTAAGTTCCTGCCTATCAAAACATCATTTCTTCTGGCTATTTTGTTTGCAGACAACTGGTCTTTGGAAGGCAAGGAGAGTATCGGCTCACTGCCTGGGGGCCCTTAAGATACTTCTGATCTGGATTATATGGAATCAGGGGTCTCAGGCCACAGTTCTAAAAAAGAAAGCCTGCAGATGGGCTCAGACCAATGAATTAGCCCAGAAACTCTGGGTGTCCTGTGACTTCCTGTCCTTCCATTGCAAATTGATCAGAACTGTGAGAGTGGGCTGTCCTCTGTCCAGCATGTCAAGAACAAAGTTGTTCTCTGTACATACGAACGGTAAAATGGAACTTCAAATCTCAACAAGTGATTCATTTGTCTGTGCAATTCAATGACTTGACTTCATGTCCCCCTCCCAATTTTAAGCCATCACTTGTGGGACTGGATTCTGGGCAAACGTGATGCCCATCTATCATCTTAACCCTAGGTGGACATAGACATAGATAGAGCTAATGCCCATGACATGAGCACCAATTTTAGTAAATCCTCACTTAAAGTGTATTTATTGTCCTGCTATGATGAATAGCTGTTACCTGAGGACAGTAGGTTATCACTCTGTTAAATTCTTCAGTTAGGCTAGGTACTGATAGTAAATACAGAGGACAAGGAGTTCACTTTTATAAATGAAATTCAAGTCCTATTTCTTACTGGTAAACAAGAATGATTGTAGATAGTCCATGACTTCAAATAACTGTCTATGATAACTGGAGGTAAGCATGACCCTGCTTCAAAAATGTGTCCTCAGAGTGCTTTAGCTCCGGTTTAGGCATTAGTCCTGCCATAGGATGTTATGACCATAAAGAAAAGAGTTTTGTTTTGTTTTGTTTTGTTTTTTAAAGGCTCTTCAATGTTCCAAGAGTCTCCAGTGTTGTTGAACCTTGTCACCCCAGGATTTTGCTGTGAAATAAAGCCTATTTTCTCCTGTGCTTCCACCCAGGAACCACTGGTAGTGATCATATGAGCACAGAGACCATTGATATATAATAATGCCAAGCTTTTGTCTGCCAGTGCCCTGCTGGAGTCCTTGTCCTAATTCTCTGGGCCAAAGCATCTAGAAAGCAGTTTGATTAATACATGCATTAAGAAATGCATACCCATGTTGCAAAATAAACTGGAAAGATAAATAGCAGCTTCTTTGGCATTGGTGGTATATTGCTTGGACAGAATTACAAATGGAAATTCAGATGGCTTTTGAAAGACAACAATGAGCATTTAGATTTCTGTGCTGAGGCTGCTGATAAAATTTGAGACAGAGTACCAAGGAGAGGGGTGTGGTCTGCAGACAGGCTCTCCAGCTCATCTCCAGTCTCCCAGCTGCAGTATCAAGTGGTTCTCTAGCTCACTCTGTGGAGCTTAGTGTTCTTTACTCATCTTCACAGCATCTTGCAAAAAGGGGTCTGCCATTTCTTTTCTTGAAAATGCATTGAAAACTGTAAAGCTCTCTATAAATATAAAGTATTGTTCTTCCATCTATAGAAGGTTGAATATTAATAGCATCCCCCTAAAACTCACATCCACCTGGAACCTCAGAACGTTACCTTACTTGGAAATAGTGTCTTGGCAAGAGATAATTACTTAGGATAAAGTCATACTAGATCAGGGTGGGTCCTGAATCCCACGACTTATGTTCTTACAAGACAAGAAGACTGTCACATATATAAACACACAGGACAGAAGGGCATGTGATGAAGGAAGTAGAGATGGAATGATGCAGCTCCAAGCCAAGGAACACTGAGGACTGCCAGCAATTGCGGTAAGCCAGGAAAGAGGCATGGAAAAAATTATCCCTCATAGTCTCTGGGGAAAACTGATCCTTGCCTTCATTTCAGACTTCTGGCCTCCAGAACCATAAGAGAATAAATTTATGTTGCTTCAAGCCACCCAGCTGGTGGTAATTTGTTAAGGCAATGCCAGGAAACTAATACAGTTTCCTTCAACCACTTTTTGCTGATAGCTGCTTTGTGTCCCATACTGTACGAAAACAGACATGAAGAATACCAAAGCTGTATAAGACGTCTCCATGGATGAGCAGGAGGTTTTTGTGTCTGTTCATTTTTCCCTGATCCTGAGCCTTTTTGGCTAGCTCATCTTCTTTGGTTAGAATAGGCAAACATGGCTTCTGGAAGAGAAACCAGGGTTATATGTGGCTTCAGCGAAGATAGTTATATACGGATATATATGTCAGGAGTCTGCTTTAGTTGCAGGTAGCCTCCAAAATCAAATCTAAATGAGATTTGAAAGATGTCATTAGGTCTCTCTTTCTCCATCCCCAGCTTTCTTTTCTCTTTTCTATTGGCCTCACCTCTCTCGCCTCAGATGGCTTCTCCTTCCAGGAGCCTGAGGGAACACAGATACAGACAAATCCAGTCTATTTTGTCATCACAGATGCATCTTAAAGCAGTGTTTTGTAACTGGGATTAATTTTATACCCCCTACCCCCACTCCAAGGGATTTTTGGCAATGTCTGGAAATATTTTTGGTTGTCACGACTGTGGCTTGTTACTGTTACCTATTGGGAATGCTGCTAAACATCCTAGAGTGCATAGGACAGCCCTCTTAACAGATAATTTTCCAGACAAAAATGTCAATAGGGCTGATATTGAG
This sequence comes from Lemur catta, assembly GCF_020740605.2. Classification (NCBI taxonomy): domain Eukaryota; kingdom Metazoa; phylum Chordata; class Mammalia; order Primates; family Lemuridae; genus Lemur; species Lemur catta. The sequence continues at coordinate 48,161,899 of NC_059139.1, forward strand.
AAACCCTGCCTTAGAGCATCTTTCCTGAAAGTGCTGGTGGAGATGTTTCAAGAGGGCTCTGGTTGGCCCAGGTTTGGTCATGTGTCCAGCCTTGAACCAATCAAAGTGGCCAGAATAACACCCCTGGCCATACCATTGGCTAGGTGTGAGGCTAAATGACCAACCCCATCTAGACTACATAGAAGACAGGGTCCCCAAAGGGAGCAATACTTGGGAGGAAATGTGTGTTCCCTACAAAGTTGGTTTAAGGAGACAGGTGGAGGAACTCAGAGTCTTTGGACTGAATTATTACCTAAAAGAAATGAGGTGGGCATGATCATGGCACCCCTCTAAAGGGCTCTATTATCTCTTTAATAAATGCACACAGATGGCCTGGTCTGTGCCAGCTCTGTGCCAGGTTTGGGGGCTGGGGTGCTGGACTTCACCATCAGGGCTGCTGCTGTGGTCACACGTGCAGGCTAATGGAGGAGGGAGGTATAAACGGACACCCATGTAAAACTGAGGTATGGGCTAAAAAGAAAAAGAACTCATGAGAGAGAGCAATAGGAACGACCTATCTAGGGTGAATGGGACACTTGTCATCTGGCATATGTAAGAGCAAGGGGCTAACTATAAGTTTGTGCAGAAATGTCAGCTAGTGGCTGCTGGTGGGGACCAAGGTTGAGCCTAACCTAGGCAGATCTTCTTAAAGCAGTCATTGGTTTTGAAAGGCAGAGGGTTGGTTTATTTGTTTTATTTTCTAATTTATTTTTTTCATACATGCTATGAGACTGAATGGTTTATTTTTGCTTCCTTATTCTGATTCTGAGTTGACCATGAAAGAGAACAGACGAAGCAAAATATCTAAATTGTTCTAATCTAATAGAGGCTTGAAGGAAGACAGGCGATTAAAAGTGCCTCAAGGAAGCCTCATCTAACGACTGCCTGCCTGGGCCTGTGAGCAGGTCTCCGAGCCCTGTCCCTGCATGGACAGCCTTGTCCTGTCTCCTTCTCACCTCCTAGTAGGAGCACTGGTGGAAAAGGGTGGATTTAACTGTGTTGCTCTTGTCCATGGCCAGAGATTGCCAGTGTTAGTTAGTAATAGGTCATAAAGGGAACATGGCTTTTTTTTCTTTTTAATAACAGCTTCATGGAGCCTTTTTGCATATACCATACAAGTTGCCCATTTAAAGTACATAATTCAGTGATTTTTAGTGTATTTACAGATATGTGCAACCATCACCACAATCAATTTTTAGAACATTTTCATCACCTCCCATTAGCAGTTACTCTTCTTTTCCCCTAATTCCAATCATTAGGCAACTACCGATCTGCTTTCTGTCTATTCTGGACATTCTGGGACTCCATAGATGGAATCACACAATACGTGGCCTTTTGTGTCTGGCTTCTTTCACTTTTCCTGTGTTTTAAAGATTCATCCACATTGTAGTATGTATCAGTACCTCATTCCTTATTATGTACCTTTTTATGGCTGAATAATATTTCTTCATAGGGATGTACCACATTTTATTCATCCATTCATCAGTTGACAGACATTTGGGTTGTTTCCAGCTATTTTTATTAATTAGTTGCATGTGCCAGATGCGTAAGAGAAGTGATGAGACCAAATCTGTCCTGTGGTTTGGCTGCCTGGGAGCCACTCTGGCGTGGCGTAGGGGGAGAGAAGTCTGTCACCTGACTGGTCACTCAGGGCTTGCTGGTAGAGTTCAACTCCCAGAAAGTTCCCCTCACCTTCTTCCATGCACATCTGGATTTGGTTATGCCAATTACTCAGCCCCTTATGCAATTTCGTCAGTACCTGTGTTGCCCTTTCCGCTGACACTGTAGAGTTCTCATTGTCAGTGGTTTTGGCTCTGCCAGTCTCCGCCAGTACCTCTGAGTGCTAGATAACCTCTCCAGCAGTGCAGAGATTCATAATATAGTCTTGTATGATGAACTCCTAAGTAGCTGCCTCATTTTGTATTTAAAAACCTCTCTGATATTCAACAATGTCATTCAATGTTAAGGCTTCCTATAGGCATCATGCCTTACAATTTGAAAAGACACTTTGACATATTATCCCATTTGATTTTCACTTCTGTGCCAGGTGGTAAGAAGGTGGACATTATTGTTGTCATTTGGCAGAAAAGCTGAGACTTGGAAACCTCGAGGCAGCAGCAGCATTGGCTCCAGAATCCCCATTTCCTGACTGATCCTCTTTTCCTCTTTCCTAAGGGACCACGCTGATTTCCACAGTGTGGTGCAAACCACAGCAGGACGTGGCTGGCCTGGTCTGCGAATGACAACACCTGTGCACATGTGTCAGGTGGCTACTCTCCCTGCTACGGTGGCAGAACACTTAAGACTTGTCCTTCTTATTTAGACACAGTAAGTGCCATCTTTGTTCCTGCTTGTCTTTTCTCGGGTGCCACAGATGTATTTATAATGTCACTTAGTCTAATTGGAGGAGAGAATGGGTCTGCACAGTCTCAGTGACTAGCTAATTGTAGCTGCTGAGTGCGTGTTCTTATTCCTGTTGACACACTGTGGGAGTGCGGGGACGGGAAAGTGTGATGTCTGTGGGAGAGAAAGACAGTAGCAAGAGGGGAGAGCTGGGGGCTCAAGTTAGGAAAGGGAGGGTTTTGTTCTTGGTAGTGTTTATTTGTTTAGTGTTACTGTGGAGTGGTAAAATTGTTGCTGATTTCATTCTTTTTCTGTTAAACTGCTGTTGGAAAACCAGGAGAGCATTCATGGCATAAATACATTCATGCTTTCATTCTCATTCTGACGTTTAGTTTTAACCGTCTTTTTCCACTAAGCTCAAGCCACTGTTAAATATGCAAAGTAATTAATCTATCTTTTATCTCTTTCACTTATCCTTCTCAACATCTCCAAATAACAGGTGGTAAAATTGTACCTATTTCCCCAACCCCTCACAAAAGACATAAAACACAAAGAATCTCACCACCACAGACACCACCAAGCAACCAAAATACCAAGGAGTCTGGAAGATCCATCCCCACACACAATAATTGCCCTTGTTTGATGTCAGTTTGTCCTGCCCTGTAAACTCCACAGCAGTAGGACTGTGCCCCAGTGTTTGTTGCCGCGTCCCCAGAAAGGGTGGTGACTTCACAGAGCAGGCAGTCTGTAAATATCTGTGGGATGAATCAATCAGTGTACATAGTAGGCTCAAAAAATATTTGACTGATTCCTTCTACTTCCCTCAAGTTTAAAATACTTTTATCTTCTTACTGAAATAGAAAAAGGAACATATCCCTTGGCTGGGAAAAATGTCAAAAACTATGAAACTATTGGAGCAAGTATATCTAGCATGTGGGATATGATCAGATGTGACCTCATCTTTGTTCTTAGCTCACATCATTTCTGTAGCTGTATTCAGTGGGGGTGGGGTAGGTCCCTGGATGAAAACTCTGGAGAGCCCTATTATGTTTCCTCTCACCCTTAGGTAGCCGTCTGCCAAGTAGGAGAGGTGAAACAAACTGAAACAGATGATTGTTTTACACTTTTCCTCAGAAAATTTCTACAGACATGTTTCAGAATAAAGCCAATGTGTAATACTTTAGCTTAATAGGTTTTGGTCCATATTTTAAGATCAAGCCAGGTAGGTTGGAATAAACTAAGAATAGGCCAAATTCTCTCTTTTCCATATGGCAGGAGTTTTCCATATGGCAGGAGTTGATTTAGAATATAGTGGAAGCCATGAAGGCAAGAATCCAAGAATGGCCCTGATGCATGTGTTGCCAATCCACACTGGGGTTCTGTGAGCTATGCTGGGCCACAGGAATGGGCCGGTGAGGGAGGATGAAGTCAGAGGCTTGGACCAACCTGGGAATCTAGTCCAATAGGGCTAGATGAAAGTGGGTTTGGCCAGTGCTGAAGTGTCCCCAGGATCTGATCCAATGAGTAGGATATAAATTAGGAGTATTCAGAAATTGACCATGCTTGGCAGCAAAGCTGAGAATTGGAAACCTTGAAATCAGGTAGATAACAGTATCACGCTTCTGAATAAGCCTTTGCTTGTGGAGGAAAAGATCCAGCTCACGTAAGATGGTATGCATTAGAAAAGAGTAAGTCCCAGGGGCCCAGGCAAGTAAGCTCATAGAGGGTTTAAGTCCAGGTGCTGGAAAGTGGGGAAATAATTAGAAAGCCTTGGAAAAGCTAGAGATTAGGGAGACATGAAAACAGTTCTGGAGTGTGTGTGGGGGGGGTGGGTATAGTTCTGAAGACACGTGGGTGTCACAAGTTCACCACTGTATGCAGAATGACAAGACTGATTCCAGATCCCATCTCCAGATGGGGATGATCCTACTGAATTTTCTGGGGACGTCCCAGGCTCCCAGAGTGCAGGCTTGCTGTGTTGAAAAGCAGCTGGGAGTACAAGGATTGATGAATCATCCCTTGGCCCTGTTTTATAAACAGAGCTTTCATGATACAGCCCCTAAGGTGAACATTTGCAAAGGATTCTGGATTCTTCTCAAAAAGCCAGAGTATTTGTATAGGGCTTGTAGCCTACATACCACTGAAACACAAAATACAGAGAAAATCTTCTTACTGTTGTGATAAAGACCTATAGCTAGTGGGTAATAAAATAGGTCATGAGTGAGAACTGTTAAAAAATACATATACATACCTTAAATGTTATATTTTAACATAAAATATATACACATATATTTATTCAACCATTTTTCAATGTGGGACAAAGGTCTTTTGTTTGAGCATGAATTGGCTAATTGTAGTTCTGCATCATTTTCATGCACAAACTATCCCTATAATGTTTTCTCTATGATTCCAAATTTCATGTTTAAAGTACAGAGGGATTTAAAGACTCTTGCAAAAAAAAAAATGAGTGCAAAACTCTTTTATAGTTCTTTTACAGTTGCCCTCCCCACATCTCATTCAACATTTACCAAATTTGGTGTGGGGGGCGGTGAGGGATGAAAAATTATCTGTGGGGTACAATGTATACTACTTGGGTGTTAGGTATACCAAAAACCAAGACTTCACCACTATATGATATACACATGTAACAGAATTCAACTTGTACCCCCTAAAGCTATTAAAATAAAAAAATAAAAAAATAAAAAAACAGTTACTAAATTTATATTTCCAAAATAATTAACTTATATTTTTATTAACACAATTAGTACTTTTTCACATCCATATTTTGTCAGTATGAGTAATATTTAATCAAATCACATAATTGTGGTAAAGAGAACTAGCATGACCAGGCGTGAGAGCAAACCCAGCTGAATCTTTGGGGAACAAACAACTCAACAGGTGGGAGCAGAAGTATGAGATCACATCCTGAAGCGTGGCCTCCTGGCCTGGAGAATTAGGCCTCCCACAATTGTCAGTCAGCACTTGTTACAGAGGGAGTGGAGAGTAGTGGTTAATTTTGAGAATTGGTTCAGTGCACGTGTATTAAGAGAGCTTCAAATGCTCTCCTTAATATGAGAGAGTGCGATTAGCTGAAATTTTTGCTAATGTATATAACCAAATCTAAGCTTAATTTGGGGTATATGTTGTAATGTAAAATTAATCTGTACGTGCAAACCTAAGGATGTGATAATGTTATCCCCATTTCACAAATTAACACATTGAAGCATAGAGAGGCTATGTCCTTTACCCAAGGCCACACCAGTGTGTCTATGCTCTTAACCCACATCTATCTGGTGCCCAAACGTGCACTCTTAACCATTACACCATGCTGCCTCGTGTGACAGCAATAAATGCAGAGGGAGCTGATACGTGGAAGCTGCCAAAGGATCATAGTTAGTCAGATTCCTTAAAACACTTAATACTCTTCCTAAGGTTCAAAGTAATATCTGAGTCAGTTAAACTTTTTGGTCCACAGGAACCTAGATCGGACTTTAGTTAGACTTTATTGCCTTTAAAGAGGTTTTGCTGCCTAATGTAGTTAGGTGCGAGAAAGCAACACAGGTCCTTGTAACAACTCGATGTTCATTGAGCACTTGACTACTGGGTGTGAAACAAAAAGAACATGGATATTTCCAGGAGGAACATGTAGTCTCCCTGCTCATGAGAATGAGATGTGTGTTCCATTTGGAGAAACAGGATTGTTCAACCGGTGATAAACTATGGAGGACAAAGAACACAAAATCCCCAGTGAATGATGCAGACAAGATGAGCTCCAGGAACTGGTTGGCTGTGGCTAGGATCACGGTCAGGATGTTTTCATAAAGGACTTGGGGCTTGGCATGGGCCTTCAAGAGGGGCATTGGTCAAGGTGGGGGGCATTCCAAGTGGGAGAAAGAGAATGAACGTGACCCTCAGGGTAGCGATATGCATTTGAGGAGCTTGTTTGCTTGCAGAAGGGTCATTATCAAGGACCGGAGAGAGGTAGGTAGCATACAGCCAGCTCATGGAAGAACTGGACTGTCAGGCTAAGGAATGGAAACATCATGCTTCAGGCTATGGAGAATGTCTTACATGGGGGACTGTGGTATTATGTTTTTAAGAGTGAGCTTTTTTGACTTCGTAAGAAGAATGGAAAGATCCCCAATCAACACAATTGTTTGGGGGCAAATCAAAACATTTTGGACATTGTAGCAGATGCTGTGGGTGCTTCTTTATATCCTCCGCATCTTCTTTGCCACCAGCACTTACATCTGTCTGAGAGATTTTCCAGCCAGGGGCTCTGCTTTTCCCCCAGCCTGGCCCTGAGCAGGATGAAAGTTCCTAGGAGTGACACCCACAGGAGCAGCCCTCAGCCAGTGGCGGCTGGCAGGTGCCCAGATAAATACCTTAACCTCCTCACCCCTCAGTGGAAGCCACTCTGAGGTGTGGGCTCCCCACCGTCTCTCAGCATTCCTCAGGACACCGAGGCCTGGTTGCCCACAGTGGGACTTGCGTGCTAACACAGCCTTGTTGACTACCTTCCTCTCCCGGTCTCCCTGTCCACTCCTCTGTGGGGTTTTCCTGGGATCACCTCCCAGCAAAACTATTTGCACTTTAATCCTTCTTTCAGTTCTGCTTCTGGGAAAACCCAGATTAGGATAGATTTAAAAAACATAGCAGACTCTTTTTTTAACCTCCCCTCCCAACCTTTAAAAAACCAAAAATAGCAAATTCAGCCATGGGAAGGCAGCATGAGTACCTGACAGGCGTGCATAATATTTTTATCTTCTCTGCCCATATATAACTTCTGAAATGTTCAAGTTAGGTGTAGAGCCATACCAGAGGGAGTCAGGCTTGAAATGCTGCTTCCACATATAATAGTCTCATCTAAATCTCATAATCTGGGAAGCAGACATTAATATCTTATTTTTCAGCTAAAGATAATATTATACTATAAAGCCATGGAGGATGAGGATTGTATTTTATTTGCCATTGTATCCAGTTTTTAGCACAGAGCCTGGCATATAGTTAAACCCTAAGAAATATTTGTTTAATGAATGAACAAATGATATTTTAAGTAGTTGTCCGAGGTCAGAGCCAGCTTATTTATAGAGCTGGGATTGCACCACATTGTGATACTAAAGGAAAAGTAATCTTCTATTGATTGCCCCAAACAACACTATAACACTTTAATAAATACAATAAGTCCAAACAGATTTCTTCTTGATGTCTCCAGAAGGAATAAAAGTTGAGGCTTTATACTCTTTTTCTTGTATATTATGTAATTTATAGGCAATTGAACAGAATGATAGTGGCATACTTATTGTCATTTCAATGACAAACAATTTGCTGTGACTTTTTAATTTAGCAAATGTTACATCTTGGTAAAAAATGTAGGCTCTGCGGGTAAAAAGCTGAGTTTTAGAAATACGAGGAAGAACTTGCTCATCACAGAGATTTCTGGCACGCAGCAGCCCTAGTGGTTTTACTGGCCTACAGTTCCTGCTTCTTGGGTGCATGAGAAGGTACAGTCTGCCCATTATGAGTGACTGTCCTCTGCATGTCACCTATCACTCAGACTATTGCAACTGATCAAAACGAAAAGGACTAACTCTTTTTTTTTTTTTTTTTTTTGAGACAGAGTCTCGCTCTGTTGCCCGGGCTAGAGTGAGTGCCGTGGCATCAGCCTAGTTCACAGCAACCTCAAACTCCTGGGCTTCAGCAATCCTACTGCCTCAGCCTCCTGAGTAGCTGGGACTACAGGCATGTGCCACCATGCCCGGCTAATTTTTTTCTATATATTTTTTTTAGTTGTTCAGATAATTTCTTTCTATTTTTAGTAGAGACGGGGTCTCGCTCAGGCTGGTCTCGAACTCCTGACCTCGAGCGATCCACCTGCCTCGGCCTCCCGAAGGGCTAGGATTACAGACGTGAGCCACCACACCCTGCCAAGGACTAACTCTTGAATGATGGAATTTGGGGGGCTTTCACTGTATGACAGTAATGATAGATACTCCAAGAGGAAGCAGAGATCAGAGAATGAGAGGGAAGATGGGTTACTCTAGACAGTGGATGTGCAGCAAAAGGACGGGCATAATTCCCAAATCCACCATAACCAGCACATTTTACTGGAAACAAATGCACTTCCAGTATGAACACATTTCAGTTCACAAGGGAGTAGGTGTAAGGAGCAAGCTGAGGTCTGGTGTTTACAGTGTAATGAGTTCACACCACCTGCCTGATGCCAGGGAAGTATTGCACACATCAGCAGAATCCATGATTTCTTGATTTGTTATTTTTTTTCTCTCGTACCAAGTGAGATTCTCTCCAACTGCAGAGTTGTTGAATGGAACTGTGAGAATTTACACTCATGAGCCCAAGGCTTACCACAGAATACCCTGTTTTGGATCGATGCATTCCTTCTGCTCAATGTGAGAAAACAGTGCAAATTATTGGCAAGACAGTCTGGATCGGAGAGAAAAAATATGTGTTCTACAGCAAGGCTGGTCTTCTGGCCCTCCACCTATGGTGTGATCAGACCCTCTGTTTCTGCTCTGGATAGTGTTTCTTTACCTTATGCTTCTATTCACTCATTTGCTGCTTCTGCTTTTTGGGGAGAATCAAAATCATCCATGTAGCTGACTATCTTCATCAATATGACTCTACTATTCCGGGTGATTCTTGCCCAGGAAGATAAAAATTGCAAATAACGTTATTATTTATTCCAGTAACTTCCTTCAAAATCCATTAGTACATCCCACACCAGTTTACGCCCCAGACTCTTTGAACTCTTTCCTTCTAGATTCTCACCTAGCCGTGTACAACAATCCTAAATTATTATATCATATCCCTGATCTCATACTAATCAAGCTCCTCCCCTCATCAAAAGGACTCATCTTAAACCAGACTTTAAAATTTCAATCAGGTTCCTGACTTTGCCATTTACCTGTTGAGATGTTGGTAAGACTTTGTTGCTGTTCTTCCTTGATAGGTAAGCAGTAAACTCAGCTTTGTCTTTCAACAGGTTGTTTCGGTGACATTTGGGGGAACTTGCATTTGACAGTGACATTTGTGTACTGCATTCTTATTGTGTTTCTGCTTCAACTTCCTTTACTCCCTGCGCAATTCTGTATTTTAAACCCCAAATTCCTGCAGTGTAAGAGTTTGGTAAGTTTTGATGAACTGCTGTCATCCCTGCTGGACAAACTGAAGTAGCAGGCCTCTTTAGGAATGGATGACCAGCTCAGAATTGATTGCCTTTGGGTCAGGTCCTTCTCTTGGTCCAAAACATACAGTCAGGTGGTAGGATATGTGGTGCGGCATGTGGCCACCGAAGTTTAAGGCGTTGACTGTAGCCACTCTCTTAAAGCAAAAATCTGTGGACAGGAACTCCGAGAAGGAGGCTAAGGGCACAGCACGCGTTGTGAGTGTGGACTCTGGTAAAGCTACACAGGAGGAGACCGTTATGTAGGCTCCCTAGCATTTTGTTTCAAAAGCTCATGGTATCTACCAAGCCCGTGCCAAGGATTGTTGTGAGGATTCAATAAGATAATATGCAACAGGTTATTTTTTAAACCTGTAAAGATAGTATCTGATATCATTAAGTTATTTATTCACTCATTTAAGAAATAATCATCTAGAGTTTACTGTATGTCAGAAATTGTGGTAGGCTCCAGGAATACAAACACAAATGAGTTCCTCCACCCCTTCAAAAATCTCATGGTCTAATGGAAGAAACAGATATCAGAACAAATCATTGAAAAATAAAATATGTGCCACGATACAGGAATGTATAAAGTTTTATAAAAACATAGATAAAGTATATATGTTTTAAATATTTGTACTTTACATATATTTTGCAAATTCCTATTTTGTCCTGTAAAATATATATTATTTTTCCCCTTTTACATATTAAATAACTCATTTTAAGAAGAACTAAATAATGCAGGCAGCAAGTGATAGATCTGGTACTCAAAGCTAAATATTCCAACTCAAAATCTAATCATTTCCTCCCACTATATCAAGCTGTTTCCTTAATCCAGCTGTTACTATGTTCAATGAACAGGAAATTTATAAAAATAAAATAAATAAATGCAAGTGGCTAATTTTAAAATAAAATTAATTATATAAAATAAATAAAAATGAAAACAAATTGTGATTTTGCCCAGCTCATCAAATTGATTAAAAGTAAAGTGAAAAAAATGTAACAACTGCTGTAGACAATAGTGAATGGAAATGAGTATTCTCACTTACTGAAGGTGGGAGTGTAAATTGCCTTTCTGGAAGGCAGTTGGTCAATATGGCAGAGACAGCACTACTGTTCACCAAAACATTTCCTCTCCCTGGGAATAAAAGAAGACTATATTTCTCAGGTTCCCTAGCAATTATGTGACTCCAGTCAATAAATGTGGGCAGAATATACATCAGTGCAAAATCATTCTGAGTGAGACTTCAGCTCTGTCTTCTCTTCCATGACAATTTCAAGAGCCACATGTTTGAAGTGACCCAGGTCCCAGAGCTATCACATGGAGAAAAGCCACCAAGGAGAGCCATCTGGCCCACATTTGACAATGACTAGAACAAGAAATAAACCTTTGATGCGTTAAGCACTGAGCATAGGGAATTTATTTATTACTACAGCTGAACCTAGGCTCTATTGACTAATGAAAATAACACATGTCTAAGACTTTAATATATTCAGCCCTTTGGCTTAATAATTTTACCTGTAGAAATTTATCCTAAAGAAATAATATCTGTACTGAAGGTTTACATATGAGCATGTTCTTCACAGCATTATTTATAATACAAAAGATAAGAAACAACCTGATTAAGTGTACTACTACTGGTAATAACAATAATAATAAGACATTTATTGAGCATTTACTATATGGTAGCAATTATTCTAATTGCTTTATATTTATAAACTGAATTAATCATCACAACTCTCTAAGAGATTTTATGACTATCCCCATTTTACAGATGAGACAATTGAGACACAGAGGGATAAGTAACTTGTTTATGGTCACAAAGCTAATAAATAGCAGAGCTAAAATTAAAAACTTGCCCCAAATCACATAGCTAACAAATGGGAAACCCATGCAGTTCCCTATAATCTTTGTTCTTAACCATTACATATGCTGCCTTTCTTAAATAAATTATGGTATCTATAACATACGATGCAGCCATTAATATATGACAAAGTGGTATTTTAATTCAGTGGGCAAAGGTTGGGTTATTTAATAAATGGTGCTAGCACAATTGGAAGTCTGTCTAAAGAAAATTAAAATATAGATATAAAAATAAATTTGAAACAAATTAGAAGTTTAAATATAAAAATAAAATAAGAAAAATCTAAGAAACTATATGTACAATTAGGAATAAGGGAGACCTTCTACATCAAGACTGGAAATCTAGGAGCTAGTGAAAAAAAAAGAGGATGTTTTGAAGAATATTAAATTAAATAGGAAATTATTCATTAAATAATGAAAAAGCAAGATATGAAACACCCAGGAAATGCAATTCCTGTGTCATGAAAAATTATGACTATTTAATGTGAGTTTTCATAACCCTTACCTGCTTGCAGATACTCACAGGTTTACACTACTAGTAAGAACCCTTGTTTTCCTAGCTCTGCCTCTTTCTTGCATTATATAGAACTTCGGTTCCTTATAAAACATGCTCCAAATATATCCCTGAGTCCCCAGGGTAGGGGGTTCTTATAGGTGCAGCTGCTCCCAGTGGGCACGAAGGCCAGACCTCTGTTTTATCGAGCTCACTAAGGAGCACTGAAGTACCTCTTAGCCCCAGGAGACAATGCCTCGCTCAGCTTTGTCATAATCTGTGACAGGGGTCTCGAGGCAGTTGTCTGGGCCCCCTTCTGTTAGAGAGTGTAGTGAAATTGCTTTTATGATATTTAGCCATAGCATCCCTCCATACGCTCATAGGGCTCAGATAGTAATGGAATGGTCCCGTACACCAAATACAGAGCTCACAGAATTGGGTCAGCCTCCTCGTGGGCACTCCTTAAGGGCAGTTCCCTCCAAAGGCTTCCCAGTCTTCACACAAATAAGGTGATGGAGGGCAGCACCAGAGATTGAACAGACATACCCCAGATACCACTGAGTTACCCATGGACTCAAGTGCTCAAACTCTATTTAGTGATTAACACTGGGCTAATCATGGTATCATGGGGGTGGAGAGGGAGAGTTCCTCTTTATTCATGTCTACATTATGTTAATTAAAAAATAAACATTAATTTTATAAGCAGAAAATATACTTAAAAAACAAAACCACAAAGAACATAGACTATTAGAATAACCAATTTGAGGCAGTTATAGAATACACCTCTACACAGATTTCTAAATGGTTTATCATCCCCTGCAACATGACCCTGCAAATAAACTGGATGACCTGTTAATCTTAGATTTCTATGAATCTCAGGTTTTTTTTTTTTTGACTCTTTTCTTTCTTTGACTTTTATCTAAACCAGAGACAGTAGGAGACTACAAATTATTGAACATTGAAACACTAACATCTGGGCTTTTTTGAGTTTCAGGTTGAAATGGCTTCCAGATAGATCTCATCTAACTGTGGTTGATAGAAAATAGCAATATTCACTTTAATCAAAATCGTTATGTAATTTAGGGAAAGAATTACAAGCCAGGGTAGCTTGACACAGACATAAATTCTTCTCACTGAGTTTACCCAAACCTTCATCTGCTCCAAGGCTTATAGCTGTATAGTAGAAGTTTCTTTCATAGTTATTTCAGTTCATTTCAATAAAAAATTATCAAATACAATAAAACATTTTTGGAAAGACAGGAGAGATTTAGGACATTACAATTACCATTAAAAGAACCAGTGAGCTTTGCTAATGATAAAGTATTTTTGCATTCTTATTTGCTTCAAAAAATGATACCCAATTATTAATTCTTAAGCCCATAAATCTTTTCCATTTTTATTTTTCCTGCTTGGTGCCCGAGTTTTCTTGGCCAGTACTGAAACATACTAAATAAGCTGACTCTACTTTTTATCTGCATAGTCTATGGAACTAGTGGTTCTGAATCCAAGTCACTTGAATAATGACAGAGACCCAGTGTTTCTGATGAACACACATTGTACATAACCAGAAATTGCTGACAAATAGGAAAAAAAAAAAACAGGCTGATGGGGGCCAGAGCTGTGCATATCAACTGTATTCCTGCCAAGCTGAAGGCATGCACAGCCGCACAAAGCCAACATCCTCACGGCTGAGGAATAGAGCACAACCTTTTAATATATTAACCACCTGAAAAAATTCTTGTTAGGTTCTTTTAATCCTTCTAACACTATCCCCATTCAGACTAGACCAGAGGTATCAGTTTCCTCTGGGAAGGAGTATTATACCAGAGAAAAAAAATAAGGAAACAATTCTTAGGTTTGAGGTTCAAAATGGACTCTGGAGCCTCTTTATAATTCGAAAGAAAAAGTTTGGATTGCAAACCTAAATTTTGAATATCAAAAGCTAAGATTCTAAAGGATCCAATGCATAAACATTTTTCTGTTAACACACTAGATGAGATGGCATGCAGGTGGGTGTCTGAGCATGTTTTTGCTGTTGGAGAGGCGCTGTGGACCCCACAGAACAGAGGAGAGGACGAGGGTGGGGTGGAAGGTGCTATGGGGCAAATGTGCCCCCTATGTTCATTGCAGCATTATTCATCATAGCCAAGATGTGGGAACAAGCCAAGTGTCCATCGACAGATGAATGGATAAAGAAAATGTGGTATACACATATAATTGAATATTATTCAGCCTTAAAAAATGACAACATGGATGAGCCCAGAGGACACTATGCTAAGGGAAATAGGCTGGTCACAGATGCACAAATACTGTGTGATTCCACTGATAGGAGATAACTAAAGAAATCAAATCCATAGAAGCAGAGAATAGGATGGTGGTTGCCAGGGGCTGAGGGGAAGGGGGAAATGTGAAATTGTTTTTCAATGGGGATGAAGTTTCTGTTATGCAAGATGAGTAAGTTCTAGATATCTGCTATACAACATAGTACCTAGATTTAACAGTGTGGTATTGTGTACTTTAAAATATGTTAAGAGGCTAGATCCCATTTTAAGTGTTCTTGCCAAACAAATAACAACAAAGCTCCCAAAACCCACAAAAGAACATAAAAAAATTTTGGAGGTTTAATGGATTATTAAATTAATATATATGTTTAGTATCTTGGTTGTGGTGATAGTATTGTGGGTGTATTCATATGTCCAAACACATCAAGATGTACACAGTAAGTGTGTGCAATTTTTTTGTATATCAATTATACCTCAATAAAGCAAAGAAAATTAAATTTAAAAACCAAGCAAGAAAGGGTGAAAAAGAAAGAGAGATGACCCTCCACAGGAGCCACCAAAGACCAGGAAGTATGGTAGCTCCACAGGAATGTCCATGTCTGGGGTTGAGGGTATTATTTTTATTGAGCATCTACTATGTGCCAGGCACAGTGTTAGATTTTCTTTTATTGGTATACTCTTATTTTCTTCCTTTTCTAAAATATTTTTTCATCTTTTTTATATTGTACTATAATATATATAAGATTTATCATTTTAACCATTTTTAAGTGTATGATTCAGTGGCATAATTAAATGTAGTGCAGCCATCGCCACTACCTATTTCCTAAACTTTTCATCACCCCGAAAAAGAAACCTTTGTGTCCATTAACAAATGCTTTGTTCTTGTCATTGATTTTATTCCATTTCAAACACTGAGAGAAATGACCAGGAACCAAGTTTTGTTTTCATTGGTTAGGTCTCTCATTAGGTTTCCCCTGGAAACTACAGAGATGTTGGGAGTTTGGGTCCTGAAAACTCTAGGGATGCTGAGGTTCGGCCCCTTACATTGTTGCACATATTCACTTAGCATTAGGAGCTGATTCACGCTAAGCACATAGTATATGTAGGTATTAATTATTCTTAACTTGTGGTTCCTGGACTTGATTCAGGGGATCTATGAACTTCCTGCAATCATAACCAGAATTTAGAATGCAGATGCGTTTGTTTGGGAAGTGATTCTTTAGCTTTTTTCCCAGCCCTTAGAAGAGTATATGATCCCCAAAATGATTACTGTCCCCATTTTTTGATGGTAGAGGCTAGAAAGTGGGTGCTGAACCCTCAAAACTTGGTGACAGAGGCACAGACTTTAGGTACTCCTTTACTCTCTCTGGGTGATCCCTTCATGCTTAATTGGGTTTAAGGAAGCTTGAAAGAAATTCTGTTCCTAGTCTCCTCTCCCTACCTCCCACCCCCAGCCCCTACCACACCTAACCAACTTCTATCTATACCCTGCAGCCCTAAGCCTGAGGAATGAGAGTATGAGGCAAATACCTGGACAGTACTATTGGAATATTGATAAGAGAACAAATGCATGAGGCAGGCTAGGAAGGGGAGAATAATTGGCTTCTTCTCTCCACCTGTATAGAGGTACCTCTATGTTCTTTTGACCGTATCTCTGCCATTGTGTATCTCGATATGGCCAGGTTCCCAAATCCGTCTGCTAGAAGCCTCCACCCGAGCATTAAAAGGTTCCCTGGCATCCCCTGCCCCACCTGAGTCCAGTCCTGGCCCAACTGGATCCCACCCACCCAGCCTATCATTTCTTCACCACACCACTCCGTGTCCAGGGTCAACTGTTGTTACTCTGCCCTTTCTCCTGAACACATGCACCCTCATTCTGAGTTTCCTGCCCCTAGCCTGTCGCCTCACACCTGTCTTTTCTCTGGGGGATGCTGCTGACCCCACTGTGCACTGCTCACACTCCAGAGTCAGGGGCTTTGAGCCCTCTGCCCTCAGCTGCCCTGGCCAGCCCTCTCGCAGGAGCGCAGGGGATGGTTGTCTAAGTCACGGCAGGGAAGCAGGGGCACCTGCTGGGGGAATCCTATCTGGCCTCTGTGGCTTCCAGAAATGGGATTATCATGAATGTGGAAAGGGGACTAAACTGCATGTAAGGAAAACATAAACAATGGTATATTATAAAGATGCAGAGATCTAAAACAAAAAAAGAGAAAAACTAGGTCTAGTTTTGTAAAGGTAATATTAAGTACAAGAATTTATGAGAACTCACCACTTAGGATTAAATGCACTAAAATTTATGTATATAGGTAATTCGTGTCCAACTAATTTTGTTAAGTTTTATTAGGTTGTACTGTTACACAGATAATAATAACAACAAATTATTATTTTCTGAGCTCCTTCTAAGCGCCAGGTACCATTCTAATAACTTTATATAAATTATTTAGTCTCATACACTGTGTTCTCAGTCTTCAGTTGCTCATTGTGCATAGTCATTATCTTATTAGAAGCGAAGGAAACTGCATTTTGTAAAATGTTGGCTGCACCTTAAAAGCTCTGGAAGTTCTGAGTACAAATTGTGTATGTTTGGATATTTATCAGAACTTTTGCTGTCAAAACTTTATATATTGTACCTATATCTATTGTATCTATTATAAAAGTTTATAATTTTTTATAGGGATTCCCCCAAATTCTTCTTAGCTTCTAGGAGAAAACAATGAAAGGAAAAGTTTAACAGGAGCTAATTCGTAAGCCTTCCCTTCCTCTCTCGTCTCTCCTTCCCTTGCTCCTTTTTTTCCCCCATCTCTTCCCTTCATCTGTTCTTCTACTCTTCTGCACTCCCCTTCTCTCTCCCTCTCTCTCCTCCGTCTCTCTCCTCTCTCCCTGTTAAGTCTGGCATCACCCATTGACATACTATTCTCAGGCGCAATGTGGAGATGTTTGGGAAGGGGACCAGCTATAAATGCAAGCAAAAAAGTTTCATACTTCCTCACATTATTCTGGAAAAAGACAAAAGTTGCCAATTTCAAGTTTTAAGATATCCTAGAAGAGCACATGTTTTTCTGTGGGCATCCGGCAGTGGTGCTCTGGAAATTCAAGATTGAATTCCGTTGAGACTCACTGGTTCTATTAACAAAAGGAATTGTACAAAAGGTCTGTGTGACAAACTGTTTCCTGCATGGGTCAGGAATTGGTTCCACAGTGTGAGTGATGAATGGAACATTAGGCAGAATTCTCTAGAAGGTCTGTAATCCAGGGAATTGCATCTCAGAATGCAATTTTTGTTCACTGACCTTTATGAAAAAGAAGAAAGACACTGAAAATTGATGATGTGAAAGTTGGAAATTCATGGACGTGAGCGCTGTCCTAATGGCACATTTAAAGCTTGAGGGAGCTTTGAAAAAAGTTTAAAAATGTGAACAGAGTCTACATTCAAAAGATAAGACTCATTAGAGAATAGTATGTTAGATATTTTATGGACCGTTTATGTTGATTTGGTAATCAATTTCTTTTGGTGAAGAGTCATAATGAATAAACTGTCTTTGTCCTGTCCTAAGAGATAGACCCTGGTTCTAGGAACACCTGGCTGAGGAGCTCCAACTCGGCAGCTCTTCTTCTGTATCTAACCATTTGAAGGGCAGTGGGCCACAGTGGGAAATGCCCAGAGAGATGTAGCTGTATTCTAGTTTACGCTTTGTCACAAATTCCGTATGTGGTTGTAAGTCAATCAACTGCCCTGAGACTCAGTCTTCCTATCTTTAAAATGGGATACTTGGATCCTATGCTCTCTAAGGTCCCTACCTGCTCTAAAATGCTGTTTCAAAGAGATGATGATTAAAAGTGCCTCTATAACCACATGTAACTTTCTTCTTGTTCTCGTAAACTGTAATGAGTAGACAAATCTGTTTGGCAGAGTTTTGTTCCAAATGAGATGCTGCCTTTTTCACAGATGTTGCTTTGGTCACTTGTTTGAGGACCAATCCATTGCTGGCCCATGATTTTAATGCCAAATGGAAGGCTGAGGCCACATTAAACCTAACTTGCAAATTCAAAGCTCTGTTTCAAAGTAATTAGATGTTCTTTGCAATATCCTACAAAAGCCACTTAGATAAATGAAATTTATTTTGAAGAATATTGATTGAGTTCTTTTGTATAGCCTTTGATTTTCACATTTTTTCTCATAATGTGTTAGGGATTTCAAATCGATAGAAATAGGCCCTTACTAATTCCTTCCTTTGCTTCTCTCCGTCTCTACTCCTTCCTTCCTAGTCCCGGCCTCCATCACCCCTCACCCAGACAGCAGCCTCCTGCCTGGTACCTCTGTTCCCAAGCTTCCCCCTCTGATCCAGCCTCCACAGCAGCAATACTGGGGTGTGCATATTGGCCCGCTCACTTCAGTCCTATCATTTGGAGGCTTCTCACCGCATAGGAATAAATCTCGACATCCAAGACTATAGCTGTGATGAACACTGTGATGTCCTGCAGCCTGGCTGCTGGGAGTGCTGTCGGTAGATGCCCTCAGCATTCAGCCCCTGCAGGGATGGCCCCAGCTGCACGGAGCTACCTCTTCCAAGGTCACATCCATCCCGGGGGGTTCTGCAGCTAATGACTGCTCATTGCGGGAGTATGAAGACTGGGCCATCTCAGCCCATCTCTGGGCAACTTTGAAGGGCTGTTCTAGCTCTAGAGCTCCACACAGGGTTGGCTGCGGCTGTCATTTGGGCCTGCAGCTCAGCTCACGTCTTGCTCAGGCCTCATCTTTCTCACTTCCTTCCCTTCTTCCGCAGGTGTTGATCCAAAGGGAACTGTTCAATAAACACCGTGCAAGCTAAACTCCATCTGAGGACTCAAACTGTGACAATGGCATCATAATGTCCTGTATTATCTGGTCCTTGCCTACTTCTCCAGGCCCATCCTGTGCTGCCAATGCCCTGGCACATGGCTCTGCAGTCTACTTCTGGTTCTTGGATTGTGTTAGGCTCGTTCCTACCTCTGTATCTATGTGCCTGATGTTTCCTCTCCATGGAAGCTCTTGTGGTCCTAATTCTTGCTTCTCTGTTAGTTCTCAACTTGAAGGTTACCTCCTCAGAGAAACCTTTCCTAATCCCACCCCACATCATCACTAACCTAACAATATAAATAAGATTCCTCCTCCTGTTCTCCCATATAACATCCTATTTTTTCCCTCCATAGGACGTTTACAGTTCGTGATTATATATTTGCTTATTTATTCGCATGTTTAAGTTTGTCTTCCTCTACTAGACAGTAAACTTCACAAGGGTGGGGTTCTGATATGTCCTGTTCACCAGTTTATACCCACTATATCCTTATCATTGAGCTCAGTTCTTGACCCCTAGGTATCGTTCAATAAATATTGACTGAATGAATGAATGGACTGGAGAATGCTTAAAGGAAGGCCTGAGTTTCTTTAGTCTTCTGACTTCTTCTCCTGGAGGTCACTATTCAGGGAGCCAGACTCCTTTAAAGACTGGGAAGAGGTACCCTGGGGCATGGCCATCAATGGATAACCAACCCCACAGGTAGGTACCCTTTCCATCTACCTAGCAGGAACCATCTTGGCTCCAGGCCAGCTGCTGCCATGCACACCTTTTCACCTTCCTGCCTCAGTTACCCCTTTCTTCTATAGCGGACTGCTCCAGTGTTCTGTCAGTCATCCCTGTATGCTTTATATTCACACCTTGCCTACCTGACCAAATCTGGCTTTGTTTCTACCACTGTATTATCCCCAGTAAAGGCCCCCATTTCCCTACACTTTCATGGCCCTTTGGGGATACCTTCTCACTTTAGGGCACATGCAGCCCATAAAACACAGGATCAGGATTAAACCCACTGAAATTTAGATACTATTACTTAGCATTTAGGTAGTAGCAGACCGAGGCTGAGAACTTTACACAGATTACTGCATTCAATTCTCATTCAATCCCACTCATCGTGTGGAATACTTACTCCTATTATCTCCATTTTATGGAGTTTAGACTGGTGAAAGTGATTTACCCCAGGGAAGAGGTGACAATGGGATTCAAACCCAGATGATCTGATTGCAGGACCAACCAGTATCTTAATTCTCCATTGCGTTAGACTGTGACTGGATAACTTGCTCCACTGAGAACATATGACATTGGTTTATTTCTGAGGAAACAGAGTTTGTTTTAAAATCAGCTTCAGTTTCTTTCTTTCTTTTTTTTAAAATAAAAAGAAATTTTGAAAAAAGGAATTAGAATGACTTAGGCCTTAGAGAAATCAGTCTGATTGTGTCATTGCCTTCTTATTAGTTTTGCTTTTGACATCTATTCTATCATGGTGGTGTGTTGTGGGGAAGAGGGCACATGGTCATTGTGGGCCATTTTCACTTGCACACTCTTCTCTACAGACTTGGAGAGGGTCAGGGAAGAGGCAGCAAGCGCACATGGGTTTTGATATGATGGGCAGGAGCAGATTGAGCAAAATGACTCATTTTTACATTTTAACTCATCCTTTTTCTCCATCTTGTGCACTAACCTTTGTTACATTATGGCAAAACAGCATATGCCCATAAAATATTGACATATGGAAATGCTACCAATGTATTTAACTATATGCTAGGTTTACTTATAAGAAATGTGCATGGTTTTGTTATTTTTACATATTTCCTATAATGTAAAAGTTTGTATGCTTATTTTTCTCAGATATGGTTGAAATTTCACATATGATTTTCCAATATGAAACTATGTGTTCTAAATTAAATATTCAAAATTGAATAAAATAAAATAAGTCATTATATGCTTGCTCTATGAATTATAAAAATTAAAACAAGAGTGAAACTTTTTCACCTACCAGATTGGTAAAAATTTTACTAATTTTTAAATAAAAAGATTGATAATATCTGGTGCCGGTTAGCATGTAGGAGAAAGGGTTCTCTTATGTACTGGTAGGAGGCTAAACAGGCACCAACTTTTGAAGGTAACTGAGAATCATCTCTGAAAGTTGATTTAGCAATTCCATTTCTAGGCATTTACCTTCTGAAAATACTCAGCCATGTGTACAGCAGTTTGTTTACATATCACTGCAGTATAATTTTAAATAGAATAAAATTGAAAGTAACCATCAATAGGAAAAGGGTAAAAATTATGAGTATAATTAAGGTACAGTTATCAATACTATAAAATAAAAAATAAATAAATTGAAAAATTTTTTAAATTAAATAAATAAATAATAAAAAATAAAAATAAAAGATACTATAGAGCTGTTAAAAAGCATCAGGAAGACCTAAATGTACTGACAAGAAATATACCTAAGACACATGAATGATTGAAAAAAGCAAGTTGTAAAGAGTAAATGTAGTATTATCCTGCTTTTGTTAAGAAATATAACAATATTTGTATATGTAGAGGTATACTAAAGATCAGAGTGGTTGTTATTAGAGTTTACCTCTGGGGAGGGAACAGAATTAGCCAGTCTGTGGTGAGGAAATAAAGCACATTCATAGTATTTCTTTTCCTCTTCCTTCCTTCCTTCCTTCCTTCCTTCCTTCCTTCCTTCCTTCCTTCCTTCCTTCCTTCCTTCCAGACAGAGTCTCGCCCTATTGCCCAGACTAGAGTGCAGTGACATCATCATAGTTCACTACAACCTCAAACTCCTGGGCTCAAGTGATCCTCCTGCCTCAGCCTCCTGAGTAGCTGGCTCACATTCATAGTTTTTCTATACATTTTTATGCCATTTATATTTTGAACACTGAGTATCCATACATGAATTACCTTTATAACCTTAAAACAGAAATAAAAAATTATAACTACAAATCTATAAATTTTTGGTTAGACTGAAATTATAGATTTCTACTTTGAGCTCTGTGTGTGCTGCATATAACATTTAAATTATGCTACATTATTGGAATATTATTGGGATGTGACCTTAGGGTACATTTTGTTATAAGGAACAGAAACCCATTAAAAAAGCATGAGTAGAATTAAGGCGGCTTATTGAAAGGATGTAGGAGAATATTGGGAAACTCATAAAATCTGGCCTCAAGGGAATAGGGAAGTTCAGAAGCTTCTCTCTCTCTGTCTCTCTCTTTCTCTCTCTAGGGTCTCTGGCATCTGCTTCTCTTGGCACATCTGTGCATTTCTCCTCCAGGGACCGGCCTCTTTTGTTTTGTGTTTGTTTGTTTTTAATTATCCTTAGAGCTATGACTTTACAAGCCCACTATCATCTTGGGCTGAGAAAATTATGGAAAATACTTTTAGTAGAGATTTTGGTTATATTCAGTTTACTTCATCTAATATTTTATTTTTAAATTTTGAAATTAACCACCAATTATTAATAGTGTTTAAAAGTTCATCCATAAATAGTCACTGTTTTTGGTTTAGCTCCTACTACTAAAGTGTAGCCAAGTTTTATATAAAAGGCCTGATTAGGCAGAAATTTGTGGGCAATGACATATGGTATGAGGCAAAGCTAAAGGATGCATTATTTTGACAAATCTTGGGTTTACATGGCTAAAGGCAATCATCATATGTTATGAACAGAGAGAAGGACTCACTGATACTGAGATATCCTTGAGCCAGTGTCTAATGATTATTCACTCTCCATTTTGCTTTACCCTTACTAACTTATGAGGATTAAAGTTGACTTACACTTCTGTTGATCCTCATTGAAGCATAGTCTTTAAGCCTATCCCACAGGACAGGGTTTTATGAGAGGAATTGATTGCTAGTTGAGCAATGTGTCAAACGTTTATTTCCTTAACCTAGCAATTACACTCCTCAAGATGGGGAGTCCTTGCTTTGCATAGGAGCATAGGACATAAAAATGACCATACAAGCTGAAACTGTGCAAAACCATCTTACTAGTCTATGAGAAGATTGTGACTGTTTCGTGATCTCTAAACATTTTTTTAAACATTAAAATCTCTCTTCCTGTCACATTTATATGTGGAAATAAAAACAATAGTAACACTAACATGTATCTAGTAATTTAAGACATTAGAAACATTGAGAATTAAAGTGTTTCATTTCCTTGTAAAAACTTTGTCAAATGTAGCTTAAACAATAATTACCTTCTCCTCATGTACCATATGGAACGAGCATCTTTTCTATGTCTTAGTGAATTGTCATACTCTTTTCTAAGTTTGGATCAGCCTTCAACATTTTCTCCTTTGTGCTTTGAATGTTGTGAAATATCTCAGAGTTCATTTAATGTGAGATCTTTTTCCCAGCATCTCTTTCTCTTCAACACCTTCATCCTTTTCATCACAATCACTTTCATCATTTATGTCAGGAAATTTGCCCTCACTAAGTTCCTTGGCTGCATAAACAGTGGCAGTGTCAACATTCCCATGGTCAACTATATTTCTTCTATAATTCCACTTATGTTCAATTTGAATTTCACCCCTAGAATTATCATTTTTGTTTATTTTTTTTGTGCTTTCATCTTTGTTGGCCAATTCTCTCTTTCAATTATCCAGTTTTATAAAATGTCATATGAATTTATCACCAGGAGACAAGGAAGCAACACAACTATAGGCTTTGCTGTCTGTGTGTGAACTGAATAACAGATGTGCAGTAGTCAGGACTTTGAAAGAAGAGAAGTGATTGGTCTCTAAGCATGATCTGTTATTTACATAATGATTTGTGGACTGAAGGGCCAGTGGCAAAGTTGGTACTGTATGCACTTGGTCACAGTTCACGTACGGCGGTAACTGAAATTTGAACTGTGTTGTTGGGGGACTGGTGTTATTTACCTACCCTCTGATGACTGAAATTTGTGCACATTGGTACCACGCAGGAGAGAACTGCCTGTATATGGTCAACAGAAATGCATACGTGTGTTTACCAAAAGACATGCGCAAGAATGTTCATAGTAGTGCCATTCATAATACTGACAAATTGGAAACAATCCAAATGCACATCAGAGGTAGAATGGATAAATAAATTATGGTTTAATCATAAAATAGAATACATTATAGCAATGTGATTGAACAAATACAACTACACGGAATAATATAGATGAAGCTCACAAATAAAATGTTGAGCTAAAAGAGCTAAACATCAAAGAATGCATACAATATGATTCCATTTATATAAAATTTAAAAAACAGGAAAAACCATACTCTGTGGAATCAGAGCTCAGGACAGTGATGTCGTTGACAGAGGTAGTGGTTGGAAGCAGGTGTGGCCAGGCACTGGGTGCTGGTAATATTCTGTGCCTTGATCTTGGGTGCTGGATACACATATATTTTTAGTTTGTGATAATTCAACAGTGTGTACACTTATGACTGGTATCCTTTTATATATGCGTGTTATATTTCAATACCATTTTTACCAAAAGAATAACTTATTTCTAACAATAACTCGAGGACCAAAGTTTATAAAGGATTCATTCTTTTATTATAATTATAGTGGATTCTGTGAGTTCCCTAGTGTAAGCCTAACAGTACTCACTCCCTTTCTTGATTTAGGGTAGTAAAAGGTGGAATTATAACAGCAGTGATGAAATGGTTCACAACCCCGGGGAGAGGCAGGGGAATGTGTTGTACCTTTCAATATCATTTGTCACTAGAACATTGTTTAAAAAGAAAAGCTGGGAGGTGCTCCAGAGCACAAAGTGCAAAAACAGCTTCCAGAAGGCCCTTCACCACCATTGCCAGGGCCAGCACCAGCCCACGTCTCGTCTTGAACTCACCAGCCAGGCCTTGGACACTACAGGCCTGTATCTAGCAGAACTGAGTTAACTCCAGAGAAGGGCATAAACAAGTTCTTAAGGCAAGCGCTTAGAAAATGGGCTTCTGAGAGAAGTGGGTGGGTTTTACCTAATTTCAAAATATTGATGCAACATTCATTTCTTGATTGATTAATTAGTTCAAGAAGTTTTATTTACCCGTCTACCAATAACTATTGAGAATGGCACTATGCTAGGCCTTTCCATTTCTTATCCCTCTCTTTCTCCCTCCTTTCTTGGTTTTAAAAAATTTTAACCAACATTCATATGCATGCATATAGTTTAAAGAGTCAAATCATTCTATAAGGTTGGTTTCAAGCATCAGTAGTCCTCTGACCACCATCGTCATTTCCTGCTCCTCAGAGGATTCAAGTTCAACCCTTTAACTGATCCCTTTGGTATTTACTGCCATATCTCTAGATCACATGCTTATACTGCTATGTCCCGGTTCTTCAGCTTTTGATGTGTATTAGTCTGCTCAGGCTGCTATAAGAGAATACCATAGACTGCGTAGTTTAAGCAACAATGTTTATTTCTCACGGTTTTGGAGGCTGGAAAGTCCAGATCTAGGTGCCAGCCGGTTCAGTACCTGGTGAGAGCCCTCTTCCTGACTTGCAGATGGCCACTTTCTTGCTGTGTCCTCAAATGGCAGGAGAGAGAGAGAGAAAGAGAAACAGCAAGCTCTCTTGATGTCTGTTCTTATAAGGACACTAATGTCATCAGACCAAGGCCCCATCCTCATGACCTAATCTAAACCTAATTACCTCCCAGAGTCCTCACCTCCAAATACCATCACAGGGTTAGGGCTTCAACATATGAATTTGGGGTGGGCGGAGACACAATTTGGTCCACAGCAGACATTATCTATTGACTTGCAATTGGTAAAAATGAAGATTTTGCCATTCCTCAACCTCACCACACAGTCACACTTCCCATCCTCCATCTCTCCATGTAATTGCACAATAGTATTAGGTCAGGTAAAACAAGAAGCCAGCAGCATCACGCTACTTAAAATGCAGTTGGCTCCCACATCTATCCTTTCCAACACTGCAGTCTGCCCTGCTCTGGCAATCCCACACAGCCTGGACAATGTTCATTTGGGTCCCTGCACTTTCACTCACCTGTTCCTTCTACCTAGAACATCCTTCCTCCCCTTCTTCACCTGGCTTTCTTCATTGGTTAGTTCAAGTCTTTTGAGCTCCATCTCTTCCAGCAATGCTTCCCTTGTTCCTGCCTTTAGTGGAACTCTCCTCCCATTTTCCTGGAACCTGAACTTATTTCTGCAACTATCATTCCATGTAGAAATTACAAATGCAAGAGCATCTCCACCTCAAGATTGTAAACTCTCCAAAGAGAGAAGTTTTTTTTTTTTTAAATCTGTGTAATCCCAAGTACCAGCAGTGTGCTTAGTAAGCAAGAGGCATTCTATAAATGTTTATTTAACAAACAAAATGGAAGTGATAATCAGTGCTTTCACTCACTTGTGCCTTGAGGTTTCGATTTTCTTAAAATCTGAGATACTTTTGCTTTAACAGGACTAAAATTGTTTCCCACTGGTTAATGGTTCTCTTGGTTCACAACAAAATTTGCAGGCCAAGCACAATTCACCAAGATTCTAATATCCTGTAGACAGGAGTCTCTGTCACACTTGATTTATTTCTTAATGGATGTGTTTCTTCCTCCGAAAATGTGACTGCTCTCCTGCCTATTAGAGTTGCCTTGTACCAAATCAATAAAAGAGAATTAGGGGAAAGGACAAATAATCCTAATAGTAGTTACAGCACTATTTCATGATGAGAAAACAAGATTGGAAGGTGAATGGTCAGACTTAAAGTGCAAGAGATTCTTAATCTTTGGTTACCTTTAAAATGTAGTAGATAACCATCGGGTCATAAGAATATCTTTTTCATAATGCAATTTTATGTTTGTTTCACCACCCCCTAAGACTTTAAGCTTTTTATACCATAAGGTTATCTACCCATGTGTAAACTTAATTTATTTGTTTGGTAAATTAAGGGAAATGATTTATTTTTTAGCAGGTTTACCTAGGATATTAAACACCAAACTTTACAATAAACTGGAGACCTCATGGCTTTTTCTTGGAATTTCATACATTATGCAAACCTCTTTATAAATGATGGCTCTGTAAATAAAACTTCCAGCTGCTCAGAGCCCAGAGACCCTCCCCAGTGCGCCCAATGCCAGCCTCAACACCTTCAAACATGAAGAAAAAAAAAGGCGCTCATCTCTTCTTGCATCATTATTTACTCTCACTTAAATCCAAGTAAACAAAACTTGGTTGCTCCTTTAATAAACTGAGAATACTGCCATTTCATGGTTTAAGATAGAATTCTTATTCTAAAGCTCAATTTCTCCACAACTTTTGAAACAGATATTGGCTTTAAAATGTGTTATTTTGAGCATATTTTATAGCTGATATCTGTATCATAATATAAAGCCCAATGGCTTGCTGTTCAACAGATGCTTGTTATGAAATACCCACTAGGTATATTTGAGGAAAAAAGATGTTGCTTTTGCTTAAAAGATGTTAAAAAAAAAAACCCTTATCAAAATTACTGTGGCAGAGTCTGCCAGTTTTATTCCTTATAGCTGTTCTCTTTTTTATTTCTAGTGATAGAAATTTAAGGTAGATGTACGGCTGTCCAGCTGAAAATGCCTATGATATTATGATTACGTGTATGATTTTATGTGTGTGTGTATATATGAGATATAGATATATATATGAAATATAGATACATAAAAGAGATAGATACATATATGATATACAGTTCCTGGCTCATAATTCCTTTATCCCTTTTTATAGTCTTTTGTTATAATGTTGGGTGCTTTAAGCCTCAGGAGTAGGCCTCAGAAAACAGAATCACTCTCTGGGACCTTCTCCTGCCCTCCTTTTACTTGCTCCTTTCTCTCCCCTTTCTGTCTTGGAGCTGGCCATAAAGAAATTCTCTAACCTACCTTGTCTGGTTGTAGATCGAAGACCCTTATTTCAGAACGGGCCCTGCCCTATAACCTGAAGGAAGGAATGCTGCACAGAGAGGCAAAAAGGAATCTAAACAGATAGGCCTTGTTAGGTTTCCCCACTCAGTCTATTAGTATTAGATCATACCCTTTTTGTTCAATCACATTTTGACACAGTTGTCAATCATGCCTGTCCATTGAAGTCTCCATAAAAGTCTTCAGAGGACAGGGTTTGAGTAGCTGAACATGTGAAGGCTGACAGAAAGGTGAGCAAAGACTCTTCCACATGCCAGGTAGGATGCCATCCCAGCTCCACCAGCACAGAAGCTTCTGTGCTCAGGATGCTTCCCGACCTCAACCTGTGTATCTTTTCATCTGGCTGTTTATTTGTATCCTTTAAAATATCCTTTGTATTATAATAAACCAGTAAACATAAGTAAGTGAGTTCTGTGAGCCACTCTAGCAAATTAATCAAATCCAAAGAGAAGGTCGTGGGAGCCCGAACTTAAAGCCAATGAGCAAGATGTTCCAGAGGCCCAGACTTGCGACTGATGGGAGGGAGGGAGTGATCTTGTGTGACTGAGACCTCAACCTGTGGTTTTGGGGGCTATCTCCAGGTGGATAGTGTCAGAATTGAGTTGAATTGGAGGACATCTAGCTGGTGTCTGCTGCAGAATTGATTGTTTGCTTGGTGTGTTGGGAGAACCCCCCACTCATCTGGTCACAGAAGTTTTCTCTATTAATTGTTGCAGTGTGAGAACAGAGCAAAAACACTGAGTTGAGTGTCCACAAACAATACCCTTTCCAAGTTTCCATTAGAGTCCCATGGCTAGATTTTAGTTAATGGATATGAATATAAGCAATATGTGCAACTGTTGAGTTGTTCCTTTAAAAGGAAAGAAATGTGATCTCCCCTTCTCCTCTGCCCTGTGTGCAAGGTGATGGCCAGCGCTGGAGTGGCCATTTTGGATCATGAGATAGAAACTGTGTGCTGAGAATAGTGGAGCCATGAGGCAGAAGCAACTGGGGTCTCCAGCACTGTGGAGCAGTTCCATCAGCCTAGGCTGCCTACCCGAGTCAGCTGTGTGGCAGAGAAACAAACTTGTATCTCGTGTAAGCTATTGTTCCTTTGGCCTTTTCTATAGCTGGACCGGAACCTATATCCCAAGTGGTACACGGTATGCATAAATTTCAACCATTCATAGTTTATTCCTGGGGAGTAGAGAATCATATCATCGAGAATTTTCTGTTAAAACTCAACTACCTTGGGAAAGGAGACATATTAAAGCATTTTGGTCAATAACTTCTTAACATGAAATAGTCTATCAATTTACTCTTATTCATTCTCTGTTTTCAGAGTTCTGGATTAAAGAAAGATTCAGTTCTTAAGATTGGCATTGTCTTATCCAAATTAAGAAACTGAACTTGGGACAGAGAACTCAGCTATATCTGCACAGGGCTGGGTCTGGAAGTGCCCGTTAGCACAACTCCAGCATTCTCTACATGAGTAAGATCATATTCTAAAGATAAAAGTAAGATCCCTCAGGAACAGGATCTAACTAACAATTCATGGAGGTGTGGTGAAGAGGTCTAGAGCTCAAACTATTGCTTGGGAGAGAAATAAATTAAATACCTATTGATTCACTGATCATCACCTAAGAGCACATTTGGGAATAACACTAATCAGGTGTCGGGCAGATGGGAGGGGAAGGGATGAGTGTATACCTACATAATGAGTGCGATGCGATGCACGCTGTCTGGGGAATGGACACACTTGAAGTTCTGACTCGGGGTGTTGGGGGACAAGGGCAATATACATAACCTAAACTTTTGTACCCCCATAATATGCTGAAATAAAAAAAAAATTACCTATTGGGTATAATGTATACTATCCTGGTGAAGAGTACACCAAAAGCCCTGACTTCACTATTATATAATTCATTCATGTAACAAAAAACACTTGAACTCCCTATAACTATTGAAATAATAATAATAGTAATAAAAATAATAAAAAGTAAAAAATTTATGATTGGCAGGGAAGGCAATGCTTGGAGTGAAATTTATGGCACTAAATGCTTTTGTTAGAAAAAAAGAAAGGTCTCAAATTAATAACCAAAGCTTCCATATTAAGAAGCTAGAAAAAATGAAATCCAAAGCAAGGGAAAAAATGGAAATTAAGAAGAGACATCAAAATTTCAAACAATAAAATAAATGAAACAAAAATATGGTTCTTTGTAAAGATCAAAGAATTAATAAATATCTAATAGATTGACCAAGAAAAAAATAAAGAAGAACACATATTACCAACATCAGGAATGAAAGGGGAGATATCAGTAAAGACCCTACAGGTATTAAAAGCATAAGGTGTGAGGTATACGAGAAGAGTTCATGTTTTTACATATGAATAGCCAGTTGTTTTAGGACCATTTGTTAAAAAGATCATTGTTTTTACATTCAATTCCCTTTTCATTTTTGTCAAAAACTGATTGCCCATATTTATATGGGTTAATTTCTGAACTCTTTAGTCAGTTCCATAAATTTTCATGGCTGTCTTTTCACTAATTCCACACTGTCTTGGCTACTGTAGCTTTAGTCTTGAAGTCAGGTCATACAAGTCTTGCAACTTTGTTCTCCTTTTCTGAAATTGTTTTAATTATTCTAGGTCTTTATATTACCAGATGAATAACAATGAAATATGGCACAGTAATAAAACTATTGATACACCTAACAAAATAGATGAATCTTAAATGTGTTATCTTAAGTGAAACAGGACAGACTCAAAGGCTACATACTTCATTATTTCATTTGTATAACATTTTGGGAAAGAAAAGTTACAAAGACAGAGAACATATCAGTGGTTTCTGAGGGAGGGTTTGACTACAAAGGTATAACACAAAGGAGTTTTGGGGTCAAAGGAACTATTCTGTATCTTGTTTATGGTCATAAGTATACTACAATAAAATGAGTAAAATTTACTGTATGTCAATTAAAAATAAAATTTTTAAATAATGTTTATTTACTGTTATTTTATCTTTGCATTTCTTGCTTAAAACTGAAAGGTCTAAGTGTGAGAATCTGACTGAGTCTGGTCAGTGACCATAATTTAACTTCTGGAAGTAGGGAGAATTGGTCTTGCGTTGCTCTTGGCGTTTTTAATTGTACTTCCATGAAATCTCATGCAATTGTTAAGTTTCCCAAAATAAGAAGAATTTGGAGTTTCTGGTGGGAGTAAAGATAACTATCCATCAGAATAATCAGTACAGACCATGAGGATTAGGAGTTGTGTTTTGATCCAACTAACTTATTGCCTTTGGGAGTGGTGCTGGGAAAGACAGAAGCCCTCAAGTTTTGTCTTTGGAGGTTGTTCCATGATCACTCACTCCACAACCCTGTTTATCTCACTTTTGCTTTCTCTTCCTGCAGCCGCAATTCGGCACCCACTGCCTACTGTCTATTTTCTCTATCACCTCCCCTGGAAAATTCCATCACTTTCCACATTAGGAAGACATCATAGTCCTAGAACTCCTCTTGCGTATTGAAAATTCTGGTGCCTCAGACCCTGTATGCTGAGAGATTTTCCTACCCAGGCTTTGTTGGATATGAGGGTGGGAGGGGGCAGGCAAGGGCATGTGCTGTGGTCTGTAGAGAGATAGGAAGAGGATGGGTGTCCTAGTTTCACCAGTGGCAGCCACAGTTCATTTCTTTCTGAGTTACCCAAGGGCAAAGTGTGCCTCACTAAAGGAAATACAATTTTTTTTCCTAATGATAAAAACATCATGTCTCAAATGAGAAAAGTATAACCCCTTATTAACATTTCTTTTAAACTTCTCCTTCCCAAATAATCACCCTGGGCATTATTGGGCTAAATAACATTTGTCTCCTGCTTGACCTTGCTTTTATGTAAAGGGTCCCAAAATTATGTTTTTTATATTTTCCAAATTTTTATCAAGGGTGAGAGGTCTTGTCCTACTCTATAAAATATCAGCAAATGCTATTAATTAACAATGACCAGCACATTTATATAATGGTCAAAGTCACAGAAGCATATTTTTGTAGCAGCACAATCAGGAATTTCCTCCTGGAAGCAGCCTTCCCAGAGGCCCCAGTTTAGATGAAATGGCCTTATCCTGTACTCTGATAGCTTACTCTACATACATCTATTTTATCACTTGCTACATTACTTTGAACTGTCTATTTATGTTTCTCCTGAACTAAACTGGAAGTACATGTAAGGCAGGATTGCACCTTACATCCGTGTGATTCCAAAGTGAGTTTGGTAAGATGTTATTAGGTATTATGCTTTAAAATGTGGTTTTATAGATACATATGTTTTGGAATGATGAGTAAACAGGTTTCTTTACTGCAGGGTTTCTCAGAAACTTTCATATATTTATTTATTCTACTAATATTTATCAACTACCTCCTATGCCAGCCACCATTCTGGACACTGGGAAATCAGTTGAAGACAATAAGAAAAAGACCTTACTTTCATAGAGTTTACATTATAGCGGGAGACGGGTAATAAATAAATAAGCAAATAGATATATGATGTGTTGAGTATTGATAGTGCCACGTGGAGAGACAAATCAGGGCAAGGAAATACAGAGTGAAGGTCCTGGGTGGGGAGATAGGGGGGATGATTGTCCAGGATGGTGGGCAGGGAAGGCTTCTTTGATAATGTGACATTTGTGGAAAAACCTGAAGGAAGTGGGGGAGTTAGCCATGCAGGTACCTGGAGAAGGATGTTTAGGAGAAGAGCAAATACAAAAGCCGTGAAATAAGAGTGTGCCTGTTGTGTTCCAGGAATAGCAAGGAAGCTGGCGTGACTGGAGTGGATTAACCTGGGGTGGAGGGAAAAGTGAGAGGAAAGGAGGTAAGAGCAATGGGATACAGATGGGAAACAGGATCAGCGAGCAGAAAAACAGATCACATGAGACTTCAACGGCTTTGATTAGGACTTTGGCTCTCCTGCTGACTTAGACAGGGACCCGCTGGTGGGGCATGGGCAGAGGAGCAACATACTTGATCTAGTACATGGATAGTAGACTGAAGGGGAGTGGAGGCAAAAGTAGGGAAACCAGTTAGGAGGCTGGTGTAGTAATGTAGAAGAGCAATAGTGATAGCTGAACCAAAGTAGTCATGGTGGAGTTGGTAAAGAGGTGAGACAAATTTATTTTTAAATTAGAACCAACAAGATTTCTTAACATATTGCACACAGTTGTAAGAGAAAGGGGGGAGAGGGGTCAAGGATGACTCCAAGGATTTTAGGTAAACAAATGGAAGCATAATGTCGCCATTAACTGAGATGAGGAGAACTAGGAGGAGGAGGGTTGTAGGAGGAAAACTTGAGTCTTGATGAAGCCACCTGGGAAGTAGAACCTAGGTAGAACTGAGCCCTGGGGGCACTGCTGATGTGTTTATATGCATTGTGAAAATCCAAGAGGGAATATGGTAGCCTACATTTCTTAAATTTATGCCATTACAGGACTTAGGCTTTATCTTAAGGATCTAGTGTTTCAAGGAGCCTACTCTGGAAATAAACATAATTGATTGGAACTAAACCAGAAGATGGTATGAAAAGAACACATCTGAGAAATAGGCCATCACAAAAGAGTTCAATCATTACCAACACCAAATACGTTATAGTTTTCAAAAAGACCTTACATGGAGGGGAAAAATTAGGAAGCTATTGTCCATTTTGATAAGTTATAAAGTGATGAATATTAGAAAGTATTAATATGAATAATTTTTAACAATATATGAGAACTCCTTTATTCAAAAGACTATTGCCTCTTTTGAAGTTGTCCCTTTAGATGGCTACATACATATTCTAATGATACTATAACTGGTCAAAATATATTTGGACTATCCTTTATAGACATATTGCTTTGAGAATCCTTATATATGGCAAAAATGTCTTTTGAGGGTGATTTTAATTTCTAAAATTGCCTTAAGTCATTCAGAGTCAAGTTAGCAGTAAGCAGATAAATTGAGAAATACCTTACTGTTAATTGTGAGTCTGGTCTGTGAAGATTGAGTTTCCTAATGGCCTTGAGAATCATTGCAAAGAAGGAATTTTTTAAAATGTTTAAACAACAGCAATATCCCTGGAATAATTGTTTCTCCTATAGTGTCTGCCTTCATTTTAGATATATAAGCTTTGCTGTTGTCATCTCTTTATATCCTAATCACATGCTCAAAGTCAAATGAATGATTCTGATTACCTTTAAAATGAAGGAACATGGTAAAGAGGTGAAATTAGATTCCCCACTACTGACTCCTGCCACCCATACTCTCTTTCTCTCTATTCTGTAGTTGGTCTATAGTTTGGGATAAAAAAATGCCATAGAATATTAAGATTATCTTGATTATTGTAATCTGGATTTGAGCTAGTTCTTGCCTAATGATCTAGATAGTAGGAAGAAAGGGATAAGAATTTCTGTGGTCTGACAGAAAGATGAGGCTAGAAAAAATGAGTTTGCCTCTAAGATCTATTTTGTACTAAGAAATTAATATACCAAATGGTCTTGGCCTGGTGCCCAATGTTTACTGTTTTCCAATCGGATGCAAACATGTCTGTGAATTTTTGGTGTCAAGCCAGCTGCTCTGTACTCATTTTGGTTGATTAAAATGCTCTCAGTTGAGATTCTGTTCAGAATTGATCACTCTGCTTTTGCCTGCTGGGAAATGGGAACCGCCAGGGCTTCTTAAGCTGAATGAAGAAATTATTCCATCTCAGCAAGGCTCCGTCATATCCAAAGTTTCCAAATTTCTCAAGGTTGGAGAGCATTTCTGCGTTGTTTCCCATGTCATGGAACTCCAATCCGTGCTTCAAAGGTGATGCTCTGGCCATGCCAGAAAGTAACAAAGGAGATTCCAATTAAATACAACTGTATCAATTTAGGGATTTACTTGAACATCTAGAGATACTTCGCACAAAAGAAATTCTGGGAAACAGAAAACCCTGTAAGCTCTGTTTGCCTGTTCTTTCAACAAAAGTGTAAGAGGATTATATTGGATCACTTTCACAAGGAGTGGGCAGTGACTTTTATCACTGAAATTCTGGATATGGCTGTGGATTTGCCTTCTCTGCTTACCTTGTGGACCTAAAGAAAACCTTATTCACTATTATATTAATAGTATTTCACATAATAGTTATTTCCAGCCAGGAACTGATTTTACAGCAAAGGGAGTAAGGATGCATAAATAACTAATTGTTGTCTCTCCTGTTCCGCTCTCAAGCAAGGAAATCTTTTCAAGTGATTATTGAGTAGTAGTAAAAATAACAAAGAATGATGCTCACATAGCCCAAAAGAACTTACAAGTCTTTATTATAACATAACTGGCTCAGTTAAGTACAGCAGTGAAAATGGAATAAGGATTGATATCCCAACTTGCTTTTAGTGGACTGAAACAAGAAAAATGAAACAACCCTGATCAAAAAAATTCATATGACATTGTTGAATTTAAATCACTTCATTTACTCTGACTCTCGATATACTTTTCTTCCACATTTTTTCCTTCCTTCCTTCCTTCCTTTCTTCCTTCCTTCCTTCCTTCCAACTTCCTTCTTTCCTTTTGCTGGCTTCTCCTTCATCTACCCTTAAATAGAGAGATTTCTCAATGTTCTATCTTCTGCCCTTTCCAAATTGATAATCTTTTTCACTATTATGGTTTCAAACTCCTCTTATCATAAGGTCTCCTGAATTTCTACACCTCTCTCCAAAGTTTGTTTTCTCTCCTAACGTTCAAACACAAATGCCCAAGTGCTCCTAGATATATCCCCGTGCATATCCTTGTCTCAGTCCATTTGTGTTGCTGTAAAGGAATACCTGAGGCTGAGTGATTTATAAATTAAAAAGTGTATTTGGCGCACCATTGTGCTGGCTGGAAGATAGGGTATCTGGTGAAAGCCTCAAGCTGCTTCCATTCATAGTAGAAGGTGAAAGGGAGCCAGTGATCACATGGCAGAGAGGAGCCAAAAGAGAGACAGGGAGGTGCCAGGCTCTTTTTAACAACCAGCTCTCTTGGGAACTAATAGAGTTAGAACTCAGCCCCCACTGGAGGGGATTAATCTATCCATGAGGGATCTACCTCCATGACCCAAACACCTCCTATTAGGCCCCACCTCTAACATTGGGGATCAAATTTCAACATGAGGTTTGGGGGGATGAAAATCCAGACTATAGCAATCCTAGAGGTACCTCAAACTTAATATATCAAAAAACATTTATTTTATTTTCCATAAAACTTGTTTCTTTCATGGGCTTACTCTCAGCCTCACCATATGTAGTAGATGTTTCAGTGTTCCCTGTATGTCCCTCGCCCTTATTAATCTAATGTGTTTAAACCAACTTCAAACTTCCAATATCTGCACCTCTGCTTGATACTTTATCCAGAAACCCAGAAAACTTTCCCCCATATGCTACCAGGCCAGAAGTGCCAGAGTGGACAGCCCAAACCAATGACTGATGATAGTTGATTAATATACAAAAGTCTCAGCTTCCTTGTTCCTTAAGTGAGATAAATCTGAGGTGTGTGTTTTATAACACTTCCCAAATTTATCTTCCTCCTCTACCCTTCCCTTGTTGATGAAATTAAACACCAGTCTTCCATGATGGAAGTTGTTTACAAAATGCACCCTTTCTTGGGTGCCTTCTCTTTTCTGTATCATTTCCCCACTCCCATACCTGTGCTCCCTGCACCTCCAATTTTCATTTGCTTTTGAATCCCTTGTCCAATGTCTGCCTCTGTGGACATTCAAATCAAGACAATTTATGCCAAAAGTAATTCTAAGGAGCAGATTCTCAAGATAGGGTTCTGTAATTGGATTACTCACTGCACAATAAGGAGCCTACTGCTGGATGTAAGTAAGATGGTGATTAGTCCTGGCCCACTGAAGCATAGCCATCACTAAGATTCTCTCCAATAGTGAGTTAGGGGAGGATACCGTCAAAGGGGATGCGCTGCCTTATGCATTCTCTGTAGCATTTGAGAGATACCTATATGTGGCAACATAAATTGTAACGGCTATATAGTTATATTGTTTGCTCTTAAGTGTTTTGATGTGCTGAAAGAAGAAAATGCCAGGCTAAATTCTTTCAGAGTGAGATATGAAAGCTAAAAAAGCTTCAAGGCAAGATTTAAAGAGCCTATCATCTCTTGTAGATGGAGGGTAGTTCAGACTGAAAATCAGGGCCAGGATCTGATAACGAGAGTTGTAAAATTGCAAAGGCTCGATTCACAGTCCCAGCAAGTCTCCTACACCAAAGTCAGGGCTTAAAAGAAGGAGTAGAACCCGCTTTTAAGAACAAAAATGGTGACATTCATGTAGATGCCCTTGACGATCGTGAAGCCCCAAATTCTCCTCTGGGAACCCTCTGGGCTTCCCAGAAACAGCCCATTTTCCACTGGTAGAGAATAGCAGCCTCTCCTTGCCTATAAAACATGCAGAGTCTTCACATGAGGTAGCTGTCTCTCAAGTTAATACTTCTTACTCTCCTATAGATTTGTATCTACTTCCCTTGTGACTTTTAGACCATCTGCTCTCCCCCTCTGCATTAGAGTAGAGTGTACAAAGACAAGATGATAGATGGAGTCCTGGCCCAAGTCCATGTCACACAGTTGCAACTGATTTATGGACACAGTCCATCATCATATCCCCATTCCCTGAGTGCATAATCAAGAAGTATATACTTAGCAGCTGGCAGAAACTTTATATTGATTCACTGACCTATTGAGGGAGAGCAATGATGATGAGAAAAGCTTAGAAGCTCCTGAAAATTTCCTCCCACCCTAGACAAGATAGTAAATTAGGAGTAAGGCTACATTCTAAATGGAATGGCAGAGATTAGTAAGACCATCTAAGACATGAAAGATACAGAGATGGTGATTTTCAGCATACCTTTGTTTAATTCACCATTATAGCCCTTGCAATAAGATTATAGCCAATAACTATGAACTACTATAAACTTTACCAATGGTAGCTTCAATGGCAATTTCTGTGCTAGAAGCAGTGTCTTTACTAGAATAGATTGACACAGCCTTTTAACATGCAGCTATTAATATTAATCTGGTGCATGTCTTTTCTTCAATCTGCTTTGGGAGGGTGGATCCCTTTGAACGAACAGCAGTATGCATTCAGACTCTTGGCCCAGGCCTATATTAACTCTTCTTCTCTATGTCACAACATAAATCTAAAACTTCTTTGATCAGATGGACATGCTGCATAACATCACACTGGATCAACCATATTGGTGACATCATGTTAATTAAATCTGAAAAGTAGCATATGGCAAGTACTCTGGTTGCCTTGGTAAGACACATGTGTGACACATCATAGGAAATAAATACTACAAAGATTTAGGGGTCTACCATATTGATAAAGTTTCTAAGGATCCAGAAAAATGGGACATGCCCAGGCATTCCTTCCTAAGTAAAAGGCAAGTTATTGCATATTGTGCTTCCTACATAGACAAACCAATTATCTTACATAGCTCTTGGTAGGCTTCTTTGGATTTGGACACAGGACATACCTTCCTTGGAAATAACGTTCCAACCTATTTGTCAGATAATTTTGAAGGCTACCAGTTATGAATGGGTCCCCTCAAAAAGAGAGGACTCTAAAATAGGTTCAAACTACCTTTTGAGCCCATCCCATAGTGCTACAGGTAACCTTGATAGGACATAGTATGCAGTCTCTAGAAAGACACAATAAGGATATTTGTAACAAAAATTCGTAGGGTTTTGGAGCAAGGCCATGTCATCTGCATCAG
Source organism: Lemur catta (assembly GCF_020740605.2). Lineage (NCBI taxonomy): Eukaryota > Metazoa > Chordata > Mammalia > Primates > Lemuridae > Lemur > Lemur catta. The sequence goes on from NC_059139.1 coordinate 48,200,564, forward strand.
AGAATTAGTCATCATTCTAAAATAAGCTGCTGGTATAATCCTTGGCTCTAGTAGAAACTAAGTGCATGACCATGGGACATCAAGTGACTTTGTGGCCAGAGATGCATATTGTGATGATTAACTTTTTGTGTCAACTTGACTAGGCTATGGGGTTTCCAGATATTTTGTTAAACATTATTTCTAGTTGTGTTTATGAGGATGTTTCTGGATGAGAAACCTCACAGCTGGGAATTTCTAATATGAAGTTCCCTAAATGTGGGAGAACTGGTCTCTCTCCAGACTGGCCTCCCCTCCTTAACTTCTAGATCTCACAGTATTTTTTTTTTTTTTTTGCTTCCTTCTGTTGAGGCCATTTTGCCTCTAGCAGGAAGCCCTCTTGGGCACATTGTCTTAAGGAAGCCCCAATTGCACCGCATCTACTTCCCAAAAGACATTCTTGCATCCTTTGCCCTGATAGATTTTGGGAGTAAAGGCCATTTCCAACTTGGCCATTTGGCTGCACCCTAATGCCTGAGCACTTTCTAGTCACTGCTTCTGTCTTTGGAGGTTCCTCATATATAGATTTCTACTGGTTTCCTATCATACCAAGACACATACCAGGTTCTCTAAGTTTCTTCTTGAGGTGAGAAAAGCCCTCCTCCTCTCTTGTAGTAAGAGGAAAGATGTGTTCACACCACACTAGCATTTCTTTCTGAGGAAACTTCTCTCCCTGAACTCTTCAACTTCAACCCTGAGATACTCTTGAGGTTCCCTTTGGGATAAAAGTTCCAATACACTTTCTTTGCAAGTCTACGTAGGTAATCTAGTAGTTCATTTTGGCAAATGTGGGCGATTTCTACTTGTGTTTTTGTGCCCCCTCCCCCAGTTTTTGAGACCTCATGCCAAAACTGTGACAGAAAGAGTACCTCATTTAACATCCCGTGACATCAGTTTTTTTCCTTAATGCATATATTTTTTCACTAATTATTTATTAAGCACTTGCTCTTTGGTAGCTGCTCGTGATGCAAGAATAAAGAAGACAGAATTTCTAACCTGAAACAGTCCAGAGTTGAACAAATTGTGCCTTGAGTACAGCCAAGTAAGGATCCCTTTTCCAATTTTCTGCTATTTGGCTGGGCAGAGCTTATCCTGAGAGATATCTACTCTCTTTGCCTGTATAAAACAATCCCTTCTTTGGAGCTTCTGTCCTCTGTTCTGTGATCCTCATAAGGAAATCCCAGATACAATCTCAAGGCAATCAATGGCCTCAACACTTACCCTGTTTAAAATCTCATGTGGGTGTTAAGTAGTTAGAACTGATAATTCCTATGTACCTAATGCTGTAGTTCTCATCTCTCTGAATCTTTGGACATGGCATTGGTATTTATTAATTGCTCCCCAAGTGAATTTAAAATGCAGCCAAGGTTGAGGCTTATCCATGAAACACACACACACACACACACACACACACGCACACACCCGTACAAATATATGCACACACATCATCAAAATTAAACTTCTGCTCAAGGATTCTAATCTAGCTTCTATGATAATTGGGTGAAATATCAATTATGTAAATCCACAGAGATGACATAAAGCACACTTCAGGCAGCATTACTTCATTTATCTTCTGTCAGTCTGAAGGTAGAAATGCTTGATTTTGCAAATGTCGCTCTTTCCTGTAGAGGGAAAAGGAAATATAAGATCAGTCCTATTCACAAAGAAATGAGAAAGTATACTAAAAATCAATACTCTTTTAAAGACCTGGAACACCATTATTGCTTCCTCAGACAAAATTTACGGTAATGTTTCTACTTCACATTTTTATTGCAGAGCAAATTTGCTGAAAAGACTATAGTGAAAAATGATATTCAGGCATAAGATATAAAACTTGCTTAAGAATGGTTTCATAGGATTATAAAATCTTTTAGCTAGCATTTCCTTTCATAATTCAAATTTATCATGATGCTATTTTAATATGACCTTGAAGGTCAGTTGAGTTTTTAATAAACAAGCCCTAGAAACTCAGAACTCATGAATGTTTTCTGTAATAATCATGTTAATGCAAGTGCCTGACACTGTCTATTGCTCTGCCCTTTTATGACATTTTACGATCTGTCTCTAATACACTCATGCACCACATAACAATGTTTCTGTCAGTGACGGAATGCATATACAATGATCCCATGAGATTATGATGGAGCTAAAAAATTCCTGTTGCCTAGTGACATCATAGCTGTCATAATGTTGTAGCATAACACATTACCTTTTCTATGTTTATATATGTTTAGATACCCAAATACCATTGTGTTACAATTGCAGTATTCAGTGCAGTAACATGCTGTACAGCTTAGTAGCCTAGGATCAATAGGCTACACCATATAGCCTAGGTATGTAGTGGGCTATACCATCTAAGTTTGTATAAGTACCCTCTATGATGTTCACACGACTACTAACTTGCGTAATGAAGCATTTCTCAGAATGTATCCCTGTCATTAAGCAACATATGACTTTATTTTTTCCTTCATTATTTATTGTATTTATGTTTGTAAGTACCTCTTTCCTGCCTGCACACGTTCATTTATTTAATCTTCAATATTTTTAGAAATTTGTGTTCTATTAAAGGGAATGATCTAAAGGAATAAAAATTAAAGGTAAATGCAAAGTATAATTAGAATGTTTTTATTTAAATGTAGTGTATTTAAGGTAAATTACAAAATAAAAAATATTTTGTTTTCAAAAATATTATTACTTTATTTAAAATTCTAAAATCTGATTCATAAATATCAGAATTTTTAAAACTTGAAATTTAATGTCTGTTTTAAAATTTTAATTACATACCATTAAATATTTAAATAAACCTTTTTCAATTCTAGTGTTCAAGATCCATCTATCTGCAATGTCAAGCATTAGTATAAATTTCCACACATATTACATTTGGTTCTACATATATGCAAACTTGGAAGTAATATAAATTATTTAATATTACAAAATACTTTTCAATACTATATTCAACTGTTGCAAATATTGTGCTAATTAGTGAGTATCTCTGAAACAACATATTTCAATACATAGAGAAGTAAGAAATGGACACTCAACACTACCAGGTTGCAAAAACCTACCGTGTCTACACTATCTTGGGGGAAAGGAATCCACAGATTCATTTGTACCAAGTTCTGTGCTCTGAACCCCTGTTCCTCTCCGTTATTAGCAGTGGCACAACCCACAATCCTATTTAGCACTGGACACAATCACTTTCGGTTTTGAGAGCATAAGGCAGGAAATGTAAAATGCATTTCCCTGGGGCCTGAAGGATTTGGTAGTGAGAGTGGACATTTAGGGTTATGGGTCACTTTGAGCCAACACAGAGCACCAGAGCTTGAGTGACAGAGACTCCCATGTATTCTTTGGTGAACTTGAATTTTCTTTTTCATGTTTGTGACATGTGGCTACCTCTACAGTACAAGGTCCAGGGCAAGGGCCTCTGTTGTCCGGATGCAAGGTGGTCACATCTTTGTATGCTTCGAGCCTATTAGAGTGTCTGGTTTAAAAAAAAAAAATGAGTATTAGAGTATAGATAACTAAAAAGCCTGATGGTACATAATCAGAATCATCTAGATTCAGAGCTTCAAATGACATTGTCAAGACACTGTCTCCCTGTTTGCTTTCTTCTGTATTGACTTCATTTTCATGAAGTGTCAAAGATAACCCATTATCTTACATCCTCCAGACTTACATCCTACTAGGTTAGCAACTCCAAGAGCAAAGGAATCTTAGGGCTGACGTTCTTTGGCTCTGATTTGACTGGCTTGGGTCATATGCTCATCTCCAGCATCATTCACCCTCGACACGGATGTATTGCTTTCATGAATGAGTTCTGAATTATGTGGCCAAACCACCTCTCACAGCCAAGCCTAGTGTCAGTCCCATCTAAACCATATAGACTGAGAATGGGAGGGGAGTGGTTCTCAAAGGAAAATTGAAGTGCTATAACCAGAGAAATAGGGGAAGATGCTAGACAAGCAATACAAAAATTGTCTGCTCAAAAGTGCCCAACAAACATATGTGGAATAAATATTTGTACAAGACCATATCATCATCTAGTCTGGGGAAACGTGGAAACAACTAATGGCAACTCACAGTGATATGACCTATAACAAAAGATATGTACCAAGTACAGTGGGGAATTGTTGAAAGGAATGGACACTCCTCCAAAAATTGTGAAGGAGGGAATGCGGACGGGGAAGGTCAGACAGAGTCTAGACAATGAATATCTTTCATACCATCTAAAACATCTTCCTTGTTCCACTGATTGCATGAAACTCTCCATTTTTCTTTTGTGGCCGTTCAGCTCACTGGTTCTCTTGTTCTAATTTGGACTATGTTCTTAGGCGCACTCTATAGCTGTCTTTCTGAGCTTTGTTGTATTGACTGCTAGGCTAGCCCCGCCATTTCTTTATCCTGTGTGTTCCTTAACTAAAGTATACCCTCAAGTAATTCCTTAGAAAGAGTATGTGGAAGGTTAACGTTGTGAGTCGCCACGTATCTGAACAGGTATGTTGGCCTCTCTTGTGATTCTAGATTGTCTTTGTGTATAAATCTAAGTTCAAATCATCTTTCTTCAGAATTTTGGAGAGATTTTTTTTACTGCCTTCTAAAAATCCAATATTATTTGTAAGAAGTCTAATATCAGTCTGTTTCTTCTTCTTTTTAAGTACTCTGGGTTCTTTTTTTCCTTTCTTTTTGGAAGCTTTTATAATGTTTTAGTTATACTTTAGGTTCTGACATTTTACCATGATGTGCTCAGGTATGAGTCTTTTTTTCATTCATCCTACTCAGAAGTTGACTGGTCCTCTTTCAATTATGAAAGGATTGAGTATCTATTCAGATTGGGGAAATGTGATATTATATTATTTCTTTGATACTTTCCTCATCTCCATTTTTTTTCTGTCTTCTTTTCCTGGAATACCTATAAGCTAAATATTGAATTTCTTAGATAGATCCTCTATGTCTCTTATTGTTTCTCTCATATTTCTCTCCTCTTTTTTCTTTTTGTTCTACTTCATAAAATTGCTATAACTTCATGTTCCAGTTCTTCTATTGAATGTTTTCTTTTGTCCAACATATTTTTAGTTTCCAAGAGTTTTTTTTCTCTGTTCTTTCTCTTTTTCATAGTACACAGTTTTTCTTTTAGGAATGTAATATAATTTCAAACCTCTCTGAGTACATTACAAGGGGTTTGGATTGCTTAAGTTCCTCCTGTCCCTTAGAGTATTTCTGTTTCCCCAAGGACTCTTCTGTTCATGTTGTCTTTCTCCTTGCTGTTGCTATTTCTTGTCGTATGTCTTGTGGTCCTTGTTTGCTTATCATATATAAGAATTAGGAAGTGAGGGGACAGACTGGGAGCTCTATTTACACTGGGGAGGCTGGTCTACTGACACATTTGCCTTTCGATGAGGGAGAGAGGATCTGCTCTGTCACTGGCAGTTTGTCACAATGGAAGGGTGTTTCTCTGGGTGACAGCAGTCATTTCAGCAGAGTAGTTCTTCTAAAGTATTTCTTTCAATTTATTTGGATTAAAGATACCAGGTTTCTTGCCTGACATAGGGGCTCAGCCAACTCCTAGCTATGATTTGCCTGCTTGTGGGTCCCATAAATCCATATGTTGAAATTGTAAACTGCCAAAGCGATGGTATTAGGAGGTAAGGCCTTCAGGAAGTGATTAAGTCATGAGGGCAGAACCTTCATGAATAGGATTAATACCCTTATAAAAAAAAGATTGAGAGATCTCATTTGCTCTTTCTGCCATGTGAGAACACAGCAAAAAGACACCATGTATGAACCAGAGAGTGGGCCTTCACTAGATACTGATGCTGCTGGCACTTTGATCTTGGACTTATCAGCCTCCAGAACTGGGAGAAATAAATTTCTGTGATTTATAACCCATCTCATTTATGGTATTTTGTTATAGCAGCTCAAACGGACTAAGAGAATTACAGAGTAAGAAAGTGAGGTGAATTGATTCCTTTCCTCTTGGTATAATTTTGAGACATTTATTCTAGACTGGGTTTCGGGATTCTACCTACTATGGTATTGTTGCTAGGGATACAGGAAGAATGGATACCAGAATGTCTCGAGTGCTGGAAGATTATTTCCAATTCTCTAGAGGAAACAAGAAAAATCAATTACGTAGCATAGCTTTACTTGACTATCAAAAATTCTCACATATAAAGAAAGACAAAAGGTTAACATTCTCATATAAATTCTTTCCAGACCATCAAGCTTTGAGGAGCAGTAAGAGGCTAAAATTGTCACTGTGTTGAGCTTCTGCACAAAGTAATATATAACTATGGAAGCAAAGGCCCTTTAACAATTGCATTCAAACTGGCTTCCCAAAGCCAAGTATTTTCAACATTATTGATTACCTGCCTTCAAAACAAATTGTGGGAGAAAGTATAGTAAAAAAGGTAACTTTCCTAGTCTATAACTAACTGAACTGCCGGGAGTTTTACATGATCCAATTTTAAGTTCTTTCCAGGTTAGTTATGATTGAAACTTATGCTTAGACTTTTTTTTGAATATCTAATCAAATATAATATATTCATTGAAAGTGGGAAGAAAGCAAGTAAACTAAGGCTTTGTGCAGGGAATCACGCTTTCAGCATCAGAAAAGGAAGATGGCTATACTCAAGATGTTTTTTTGCTCCCCTACTACATCATGTGGTAGAAAAAAGTATAAAGTCTGAAGACTCAGGTTTAGGTCCTGGGCTCTGGCACTTACTAATGACATGACTTTTGGTAAGTTACTAAAACTTTTTAGGAGATTTTATATATATATATATATATATATACACATACATATATATATATGTTCACAATTAACATGATTATTGAGGATAGAATTAAGGTATATACACTATGATTAATTTTTTAAAAATTCTGCTTTTGGGCAAAACTCTTAGTGTTCAAATGACCAAAAGGTCATGTTTCTGCAAATAAAGCCATTCTTTGATGCATCTCTTCTCAGATTATAGATCTTTCTGTTATGAAAAAATTACTAATAGAGCACCAACTATCTTCCACATTGTCCTACATGCTTGAGATACATAGTAAATAAAGATATCTGCCTTTGTGCATAGAGTCTAGCAGGGGAAGATGGACAATAAGCAACAGATAAAGTAAATAAATAAAGTACCTAATAAGTCAGAATATCATAAGTGCTGTGGGAAAAGGAAAAATTCAGAGTAAGAAGGATCAACAGTGTGAGTATAGTGATAGGAGGTGGTTGAAAGTTTGAATCAGGTGGCAGGGTAGGCATTGTTGAAATGAGAGTTGAGCAAGGTCTTGAACGAGGCAACCTAGTGAGTCATGGGACTCTCTGGAGAGGGAGCATTCCAGGAAGAGGGAACTGTTAACAACAAATGGATTAATGAAGAAACTAAAAAGGAAATTTAAAAATTTCTTGAGACAAATAAAATGGAAACATAACATACCAAAAACTAAATAAAAGCAGTTCTAAGAGGGAAATATAGAGCAATAAACGCCTACATCAAAAAAGTAGAAAGATCTCAATTAAACAACCTAATGCTGCACCTCTAGAAACTAGAAAAACAAGAGCAAATGAAACCCAAAATTAGTAGAAGTAAAGAAATAATAAAGATCAGAGAAGAAATAAACAAAATAGGGGCTAAAAAAATATAGAAGATCAATGAAACAAAGAGTTGGTTTTTTGAAAAGATAAAATTGACAAACCCTTAGCTAGGGAAATACCCCCTTGATGATTAAAAACCCTTAACAAATTAGGTATAGAAGGAACATACCTCAACAAAATAAAGGCCGTATATGACAAACCCCAAGCTAACATCATACTGAATGGGGAAAAGTTGAAAGCTTTTCCTCTAAGATCTGGAACTAGACAAGGATGTTCACCTTCTCCACTTCTATTCAACGTTATACTGGAAGTACTAAACAGAACAATTAGGCAAGAGAAAGAATTAAAAGGTATCCAAGTTGGAAAAGAGGAAATCAGATTGTCCTATTTTCAAACAACATGGTCTTATATATAGAACAACCTGAAGATTCCAAAAAAACCTCTTAGAACTATTATAATAAATGAATATAGTAAAGTTGTAGGATCCAAAATCGACATACAAAAATCAGTAGCATTTCTTTACAATAACAGCAAACTATCTGAAAAAGAAAACAATTCCATTTATAATAGCTACCAAAAAAATAAAATGCCTAGGAATAAATTTAACCAAAGAGGTGAAAGATCTCTACAATCAAAACTATAAAACATTGATGAAAGAGATTGAAGAGGAAACAAATAAATGGAAAGATTTTCTGTGTTCATGGATTGGAAGAATTAATATTGCTAAAATGTCCATACTACCTAAACTGATTTATAGATTCAATGCAATCCTTATCAAAATACCAATGACATTCTTCACAGAAATAATAAAAACAGTCCTAAAATTTCTATAGAATCACAAAAGGGCCCAAACAGCCAAGTAATCTTGAGCAAAAAGAACAAAGCTGTGGCAGCATCACATTACATGACTTGAAAATATACTGCAAAGCTGTAGTAACCCAAACAGCATGGTACTGGCATGAAAACAGACACATAGACCAATGGAACACAATAGAGAACCCAGAAATAAATCCATGCATCTAAAGTCAACTGATTTTCAACGAAGCTTCAAGAACACACATTGGGGGAAAGAACTGTCTTTTCAATAAATGGTGCTGGGAAAACTGGAGATCCACATGTAGAAGAAAGAAACTAGATCCCTATCTCTCACCGCATACAGAAATCAATCAAAATGAATTAAAGACTTAAATATAAGACCCAAAACTGTGAAACTATTAGAAGAAAATGGGAAACATTTCATGACATTGATCCAGGCAAGGGTTTTTGGGATAGGATCTCAAAAGCGTAGGCAACAAAAGCAAAAATAGACAAATGAGATTATCTCAAACTAAAAAGCTTCTGCATAGCAAAGGAAATAATCAACAGAGTAAAGAGATAAACTACAGAATGGGGGAAAATATTTGTAAACTATGCAACTGACAGGAGATTAATATCCAGAATGTATAAGAAACTAAAACAACTCAATAGCAAAAACCAAACCAAAATAAAAACAAAAGAAAAAATCCAAATAATCTGATGTTAAGATGAGCAAAAGGCCTGAGCAGACATTTCTCAAAAGAAGACAAATGGCCAACAGGTAAATAAAAAGAATACTCAAATTACTAATCATCAGGGAAATACAAATCAAAATAACAATGAGATATCACCTCACCCCAGTTGGAATGGCTGTTATCAGAAGGACAAAAACCTTATAAATGCTGAGGAGGATGTGGAGAAAAGAGAACTCTTATACACTGTTGGTAGGAATATAAATTAGTACAGCCATCATGGAAAATAGTATGAAGGTTTCTCAAAAAATTATAAATATAACTACCATATGATTCAACAATCCCACTACTGGGTAGATACACAAAGGAAATAAATCATTATGTTGAAGAGATATCTGCACTCCCTTGTTTATTGCAGCAATGTTCACAATAGCCAAGATATAGAATCAACCTAAGTGTCCAAAAAATTAGCCAGGCATCATGGTACATACCTATAGTCCCAGCTACTTAGGAGGCTGAGACAGGAGGATGTCTTGAGCCCAGGAGTTTGAGGTTGCAATGAGCTATGGTGCGGCCACTGCACTCTACCCAGGGTGATAGAGCGAGACTCTCTTAAAAAAAAAATGTAGTATATATGCACAAGGGAATATTATTTAGCCATAAAAAGAATGAAATCCTCTCATTTGCAACAATATGGGTGAACCTAGAAGACAATATGTTAAGTGAAATAAGCCAAATGCAGAAGGACAAATACTGCATGATCTGACTCATATTTGGAATTCAAAAAAGTTGATCTCATAAGTAGAGAATAGAATAGTGGTTACCAGACACTGGGGAGGAGAGGGGTAGCGGGGATGGAAGAGGTTGGTCAATGGTTATAAAGTTAGAGTTAGGTAAGAGGAATAAGTTCTGGTGTTCTATTGCACAGGAGGGTGACTATAGCTAACAAAAATGTATATTTCAAAATAGCTAGAAGACAGAATTTTGAATGTTCTTACCACAAGAAATGATAAAGGTTTGAGGTGATGGATATGCTAATTACCTTGATTTGCTCATTACACAATGTATACACGTATTGAAATGTCACACTGTACCCCATAGATATGTATGATTATTATGTGTCAAAACTAAAACATTAAATTGCTGATATAGATATATATCAAGATCCTATATCGGTAATTTAAAGTTATGTAACTGAGAAACCATAAACAAAAGACGGAAGAAGAGAACTGTTGGTACAAAGGTAAGAAGTGTTATATTCTACAGATGAAGAAACTGAGACCCAGAGAAGTTAAGAAACTGGCCCTGGATCATACAGCTCATAAGTGTCAAAACTGAGATACAAAGACAATTTGTCTGGCTTCAGAACTGGTGTTCTAATCTCTTCAACATGCTACCTTGTGGGCTTACAGTAAATATTTTGTTGAAGGAATGAATGAATGAGTATACTAACTAGAAACTACCTCTGTTGGTAGTTTAGAGAATAGAGTTAGGAGGTGGGCATGGGGCAGGGGAAGGGATGGGAGGGTAGGGGAGAATCAATCACGAAGCCAGATAATCTTTTTTATTTTCTAAGTTGCTATGACAGAGAAGAGGCCTTATGAGAGATGCTGTTGTTTGACATTTGTGTACCAGGAGGCAAATACACCTGGGCAGCACAGCTCCATGGAGATGTGAAGTTCTTACTCTACCAAACCCTGCAGTTAAAGCGCTTCATCTGTCTTTGGCAGCAGTGCCGAGTTAAAGTGAAAGAGAAGTAATGGGGTGTACACCACTAATGTTCCCTGGAATGTCTTCGCCCCATTTCCCTTCCCTCTCCCACTCCATAGGCACTGCTGGGACACACACACACACACACACACACACACACACACACACACACACACACACGTGGCCTGGATGACAGGGAGGGTGAAGAGGGCAACAGACTGCTAGGGATAATGACACCGAGAACAGGGGAGCTAAGAGGAACGTGCTTGCTCTTTATAACCGAAACATGAAAAACAACATATTTAATAGAAAACATATAAAAAGGAATTTTGACCTTGAGTCCCTTTTGCAAATGATTCAGTGGCCTTCTTTTACATAAACCACCAGACTCTTGTATTTCTTTATTGCCTAGAAATTTGTAGGTTTGAGTGTTAACATTTCTGGTGCCTTGGTGTGAAACTAGCTGAGGTAAGTTACTTACCCTGGGATTTACAGTAAGAACTGAATTAACTCTTCAGGAAATAAACCCAAAGGATTTTTTAAAAAGTAATGAAAAAATAAACGCCCTTGTTTACAAAGTCATATTGGATTATCAAATTAACAAGCTTGTGTAGAGCACACAGGTTTTGAGAGTGGGGTGCAGGCAAAGGAGGCACATAATACAGCAGCCACCATCTCATCTGGGAGGACTTTGCAGCTTAGTGTGGTTGCAGCTCTGTCCCCTCCACCATGCTATCTGTTAGGCATTTCGAATGAATGAATGAATCAATCAGTGAATGAATGCACTAACTACAGGCTAGCACTACTAGATTAGAGAAGACAGTGTGTCAATCTTAAGGGCAGATAACCTTTTCTATTTTCTAAGCAGAAACATGTATGTTAATTCCGTGGTGGAGACAATGTGTACCACACTTGGCCTGTTCCTTGACAGACAAGAAGAGTTTCTTGTGGTTAAACTGGGGCACTGTGACAAATTCTTGCCAAGGAAATGTAAACTACAGTGATGTGTGCCTTCCGTCCTAAGTGGGAAAGAGTGGGGAATCTTCGCTCTGCCCTTTCTTCTCTTGCCAAACAACTGTGGGAGCCACGTGTTCCAGATGGCACAGCCTAAGGACAGAGAAGGACCGATTCCATATTAGTCCATGTCATGAGCAAGAAAGGGGTGTTTGTTGGGCTTTTCCACTGAGATTTAAGTTTGTGGTTTTTATGTCCTATATTAGTAGTATTAATTACTCAGATAATACACATGCCAAAAGCACATCAAGGGAAGGGATAGGTTAGAACTGGGTTTAAATAGTGTAAGCAAATAACCAGAAAAGACTTTCTGGTAGAGTGGACACAGAAAGATGTTTTCCAGGAGGATCAGCCTAAGAATTGAAAGAGAAAACAGGAGAGATTGGTACATGCATAACATTTTGAGTGAGTGACATGATAAATACATTGTCCTGTTGGTTTAGCTTACATTTGGCCATAGCTCAGGATTATGACAGACTGTGGAACAGTACCGCAACGCAGGAAGCTGTTCTCTCTCTTTGTCAAGGGAGGCGCTGAGTCTGTATTCAGTAAGTGCTTGTCAAGAGAATGAATATGTTTAATTTGAATAAATGGTGCATAGTGTCTAGTGTGAGCTCTCAAAATATTTGGTGACGATAGATACACTGATTTCACTTCATATGAAATTAAGAGCATTTATGAATTATGCCAAAAAATCTCTAGAAATACCCATTGTCTCTCATTTGCCCTGTTTTTTCTCAGTGAAAATTTTTTGTGGAAAGTAGGAATATAGTACTATTAAGGGGATTAAGAACCATGGACAAAAAATAAATTATGACTGAAAACTTAATACTAATGTCCAAGGGGAAGAATAACTTATAAATTTACTTTTTGCATTCTTATTACTATTTTGTTATTATCATTCTTCATATTATTTATTTGAGGAAGTTCTGCTTTCATTGAAACAATAATAATCATGAGTTGATGAGGTTTTTGGATTTCTACTTATATGTTTGAAATTTCTCACACTCTTGAATTTCATGGCAGAAACCCAGGTTCAGCCAACAATTTTATTTGCCAATGTTTTAAATAGAACTATTGAATCTGACTTAAATGATTTGCTTTCAGAGTAACAGCTTAAATTAAAGCAGTGTGGCAACTTTTAATTTTCTAAAATATGTGAGAATACACTCTTAAAAGGTTAAGGGAAATATCAGAAAGAAAAGCAAGTTAGATTCTTAGATTCTTACAAGTTACTTTTCAGTTTTTCTTCAAAGATGTATTCTTGGCTGAACCCATTATCTGAGATTACCATCACATGGAATAACCACTCTTCTCCTCATGTGGCCATGAATAGCAGTGACTCCCGTCCATGCTTGGAGGTTTCTCTCTCCACTCTCTTCGGGATCCTTTAACCTGGCTGGCCTGCAGTAATATGAACCATGACAGCATGTTGGGATGGTGGGAGTGGTCTCACACTACCCATAACAGCTGTGCTTCCCCGTTTTTAACCTAAATTCATAGATGTGTATAATAATAAACTACTTTTCATATTTTATAAAATCTCAGTTTTGCATTTTGGCTTTCCACTAAGCAAAATATACCAGTATTATACCAGGACTACACAGAGCACAAAAGTGAATCAATAGGGCACTCATTTACTGAGCATTTACTTTGTGCCAGACACTAAGGGTTACTCCTTGTAACCCTATGAGACAGACACTATTATTACTGCCATTTTACAGATGAAAACAGAGAGGTTTTGAAGAAACCTGCCAACATCACAGAGCAGGCAAGCAACAGAGGCAGAAATTCAAGTCACATAGTCTGTCCCTAGAGCCTCTTCTCCTGACCATCATAGCATGCTGATACCCACAACCTGATAGAATTATCCATGGCAGTAGAATCCTTTATTTTCAGTAGTCGTCTTAAGGGTCATTTTACTACAAAGCATGTAACAGCTCACCCAGAGGTGGTGCCACTAAAGAGCCAAACCAAAAAACCGTGGCACTTCCGTGGTATCGCAGGGTTGGTAATTTTCAGATATAGATATGTGGGGCTTCCTAGAACATAAATTCAGGCTGGATCACAGCAGTGCACCTGACGAAACACTATTTGCATGTATTCTGGTGGTTTGGAATATTTATTAAATGATGGCAGCAACTGTCACTCTTCAAGTCAGTTTGATGTTTGTCTAAAATGAAAGGGTGGACTTGTGAATTAATCAGCTGAACTTGAATAAAAATGATAACATCTCACTTGTCAAAATCCTTGTTCCATGTCTGTAGATATATTTTATTTCCAATTCATGTAGGAATTTATTTAAAACTTAAAGGATGCCTAAGACCTATTCTTGACCCTTTCCTGTGTCTCTCGTTGAATATGAATATGATGATGTTGTGCACTGGGTATGAATCTCTTAAGCATTCTTAGGCTCTATATTGTAGGGTATATTCTTTGGAGAGATATTAGCATCCCAAAACCTCTCTGTCTGGTTTTAAGAACTGGCAATAGAAAGGACATTCTGGTTTCTAGGAGTAAAGCCTAATTTAATTATGCTTTATACGCAGAGCCTTGGGATATGTGCATCACAAGCACTGTAAAGTAGAGATGGGATTGGACTGGCTCCCAATCCAATGCTCGGAAAGCCTCAGAGCACAGCTGTCTTTACACAGTGACACAATAAACCCAGAAGAGCACAAGGCTCAGGCAACATCAGTCTCTCCATCCCTTACAGCTCTGCATTAAACTGTCCTCTCTGATAGACAAAGAAGGGAGAAGCTGAAATCATGCTTTCCTGTCTATAAAAGAAGAGTTTTGTGTCAGTAGCCATAATCTCAAGTCATTTGCTTTAAATCAACAGGGCAGAAGAGCTAGGATGCAAACGTACTTACAGAAACAGCACAGGAATAGTAATGCAGTGGCTCATTTGAAGACTGTATTCGAATGGCAGGTATAGTTTAATTGAGAATTGTATACAAAAAAAGGAAAATAGAATTTATATATTTGTTTAGTAATGACTTGTTTAATAGCAGTGGATCAATGCCAATTTGCTCTTCATTTCCTCTAATACTATTTTTTTTTTAAATAGATGTTTTCAGGTTCTCTCTCTATCTGTCTCAGGAGCCGGGCTATTCATAAAATAAGAAATGTGAAGAGCATTTACTGAATACAGAGAAAAACGTAGTTGTTTCATGCCTTAGAGCTGGCAAGGGGAAAAAATGGAATTCCAGCTTTTCATCAATTGCTGTTAATTCATAATTTTCTCTGCAATGAGTTTGGAATGGCCTATGCAGAGCTTGTAGCCATGTAACAATAACAGGCTTTCAGACAGTGTCCAGTCTCAGTGGTTACCTTCCTTCCTTGCAGAATCTTCCCAGAGAACTTACACAACAAAAAGCAACATGACCAATTGGAGAATACCATGCTTTTTTTTTTTTTTAACTTCAAAATCCATTCCTAGATCCTACTTACAAAGCAGCAACTCAATGGGCATTTCTGGATATTTGAAATAAGTCTAGTAAGTTGTATATGGAATGAGAAAATCTATCACTAGTAATATAATATACCAGTTACTTAAAAAAATTATATGATCAATTGATACCCAGAGGTATTTGATAAAAATCCCACATTTCCAACTTGAAACTTTAGAAATAGAATACTTTCTTAATTTGAAATGGTAGCTCTATTCCAAAACAGCAGCTACATCCCACTCAATGGGGAAGTACTAGAAGTATTTCTATTGATTTCAGCAACAAATCAAGGATGCTTGCTACAAGTCATCACTGTTCAACCTTATCATAGAATTCTGGACAGTGCAATACAAGTGAAACAGAAATGGCAGGAATAAGTATTGGAATGGAGAAGAAAATTATTATTTATAGTCTATATTTTTGCATATATAAGTAGAGATTATTTATCAAACCCAAGAAAATCTACTGTTAAATAAAAATTATGGATGGCCATTGTTTTAGACTGAGCTCCTGCACTATGCCCAGCAGACCAGACTAAAGCAGAATGGAGTCACTTGTGCTTGGTGCCACATAATCAAACTGAACTTTAAAATGGACCAATTTTCAAAACGCAATAGATTCATAGCAATCAATCAGAAGGGCTAAACTTACCTGAGCTGGCATGATAAACAAGTCTCCTTTTTTTTAACCCTATAAGAAAAGTAATTTTGTAACAACCGATCTACTTTTTGTTCCTTGTTTCTCCTTTCTTCAGTCTCTTCTGCCTATAAAGCTTGCCTCCTCTGCTCAGCTCATTGGAGCTCCCTCTATTTTATGGAGAGACGCAGCCTGATTCATGAATCTATAGTAAAAGTCAATTAGATCTTTAAGTTAAATTTGTTGGAATTTTGTTTGTAACTCTACAAGTTATTGGAGACTCTATTAGTAAATATAAGTTAGTCAATGTGTTCTGCTCCTGTCAAGGAACAGCTCCACATCACTCTCAGTAAGCCTCCAAGGGAGCCTCTCTCAGAACACAGAAGCCATCAAAAGTGAACTTCCACACATCCCAGTGGCACATCTACCAATACATACATACCCTTCATGCCTGTTTAATGAATGAACTGTGACACAGCAAACAACGCAACTGAATGGAAAGAAATTCCAAAATACCTTGGAAGAGATGAAAGATGTTTCAAGTAAAGAGAGTCTGGTGTGAATACTCAGTGTGTCACATGTAACAGTCATTATGTAGACAAATATCAATTGTCAGAAACTTTGAACAGAACTGCTTAACTTTTTAGCACTAAGTGATTCATTTCAGAAAAAAAGTATGAGTTTGGAAAAATAGCATCAAAAATTACAGAATGGGTGCCTATGGCTTGGAGGAAAACTCTGTGGAGACAATGGTGGCATTCTTTTGAGAAATGCTGCAATCACCAATGCTCTTGAGGGTAGATGATAATATTTGTAGCACAAATGTCTTGCTGTTCATAGATTTCCTGATAAAGAGAAGTCACATCAAAATCTGAGGCAGATTGCAGAATCATGGGCCATGCTTGGAAAATATTTTTTGGTAACGCTTACAGGTGATGAGTGTATTTTGCATGTAGGAGGCATATGCACGATGGTGGCTGGAGGGCAGACTGCAGCAGTTGCATTAATAGCCTCGTTTAATGCCTTCCCTTATCCATGCCCTGTGCCCTATAACTGGATAGTCCCCTCCCTGCCTCTGAGATCTGCCTGTACTTGCTTTGATAAATAGAATGTTCGAAAATCTGATCCAAGCAGAGGATTGAAAAGCACTTGTGCTTTTTGCTTTCCTTCTTGCACGCCTGGCTTGCTCACTGTAATCCTCTACTCAAGCTGTGGGTACCTTTCCTGCATTTTTCTGAAGGAGAGATAAGAGACAGAGGAGAGCTAAAATGCCTAGTTGTCTCAGCCATCTCCACCAGCCCAGCTACCCCAGCTGAGGCTGTCTTAATCAGTTCACAACCATTTGAGGGAATCCTGCCAAGATCAGAAGAATGTCTGGTTGAATCCCTCCTAAACTGCCCACCCGCATAGAGCTAAACACATGCAAAATGGCTGGGCTCAAGTACTCTAATGGGAACTGCAGGAACAATGGAGCAGATATACTACTTTTGGTTGCAGGAGTAGAATTAGGATCTGTGGACATAAATTCCTACAAAACAGATTTAAATTCAATTCAGGTGAGGGAAAATCATCTAATAAGTTGAATGAAAGGGAATAGACGGAATCTTTTTTTATAGTAATAGTAAATAATGAAAGAGCCTACTATATGCCAATCACTATGCTAGGTGCTTTGCCTCAGTTATCAAATGATCTAATATAAATCTTACAGCAAGCTGCAAGGTTATTACTACACCCATTTTACAGATGACGAAATTAAAGTCCCTGAGTTTTGCCCACTTGGTTCCTTTCCTTCAGAGGAGGAGATTGTCTGGGTTCAAAATACCCACTGTCTTGCCTCGTGTTAGCTGTGGTGTCAGGGAGGGTGACAGTTCTTATTCTAGCTCTTTCGGGTGAAGTCATCCTGACCACTTAATCATCCAGGGCAGTGATACAACGAAACCCTCTCAGCCTAATGGGTTCAGGCACATCTTTCCTGGGCCAATAGCCAGAAATGGATTGATGTGCTGATTTCAAAGGAGGCAAAAAGCACAAAGAATTTTTCAAGCCAAGGGAGAAACAAGAGAAAGAAAGAAATATAGTTTCTGTTAATGATTCTAAGTGAGGATTTTCCCTTAAAATCCCAATGATCTCTACAATGCTTTGAAAGTGATTTAGAAGGCCAGCAAGGACTGGCTAGACTTAACAGGGTCATTTGATTTTAATGCCTCAAATAGGACTGCTTCTATTTTGGGCCCAGTAAAGGAGTCTGCAATGGTACACAGGAGCAAATTGAAGCAGGTAAATCATGTCTATAATGTGATCAATTGAGGCAGAGAGTCCTGAGGAGAAAGCCGGACAGGCAATGATATGTGAGGTGTAATCTTAGACAAAATGCATGACGTTCCCCCGTCCCTGGGGTACAGGTACACAAAGGCACAGCCAGCCTTATTTATAGACGTTCCACCTCTGGCTCTGAGGTGCAATTTGAGGAACTCACAGACCTGTCTTATCGAATATATGTCCTTGCTAAGCTCCTGTATTTCCTGCCTTTATCCTGACTTCTTAAGAGTCTTTCTGGATCTGCCTTTGACTAGCAATATGACCTTGAACAAGTTACTTGACCTCGGCTTCTTTGCTATAAAGTGAAGGGGTTAAGGGAGAAGATTCTCTAAAGTGTCTTTCAGTTTAATGACTTCGTAACTCTAAATTTCTGTGTGAGAAATGCTTTTCATTGGAGGAATATTTGGTGTCAATAAATTTATTTTTTTTAATGAATTGAAAACCCAACCTTGCTTCAGAAAGGATTTAAGGTGATGTATTAGTCAGGGTTCTCCAGAGAAACAGAATCAATAGGAGATATGTATTAATAGATATATAAGAGGACACTTATTGTGTGACCTGGATCACCAGACTGTGGAGGCCGAGGAATCCCATGATATGCCATCTGCGAGCTGGACAACCAGGGGAGCTGGTGGTGTAACTCAGTGTGAGGCCAAAGTCCCGGGAACCACGGGGCCACTGGTGCAAATCCTAGTCCAAAGCTAAAGGTCTGAGAACTGGCTGCGCTGATGGTGAAACTGACCTGAGAACCGGGAGAGTCTAAAAGCCCAAGAACTAGGTGCTCCCATGTCTGAGGGCGGGAGAAAATGGATTCATCCCA
Source organism: Lemur catta (assembly GCF_020740605.2). NCBI lineage: Eukaryota > Metazoa > Chordata > Mammalia > Primates > Lemuridae > Lemur > Lemur catta. Next base: position 48,219,632 of record NC_059139.1, read on the forward strand.
GGTTCGCCCTTCCTCTGCCTTTTTGTTCTATTTAGGCCTGCAACAGATTGGATGATGCTCGCCCGCATTGGTGATGGCAATTTTCTTTACTCAGTCTACCAAGATAAATGCTAATCTCTTCTGGAAACACCATCATGGACATACTCAGAAATAGTGTTAACTAGCTATCTAAGCATCCGTTAGCCCAGTCAAGTTAACACATAAAAATAACAATTACAGGTGACTTGCCTACAATTGCTTTGGCATGTGTATATGAGGAATTTTCTTTTTTTCCCAGCCCTGCACTCTGGCTACCTTCAACTAAACTGAGGCATGCTCTGGGATTTCAGAGGTTTTTAAGATTGATTGGCAGCACAGATTAACACACATCTACAGGCAATTAAGATTTTAGAAAATATACTATATTATATAGAAATATACCATATTAAAAATAAAACATTGATGTAATAGTTAGAAATGCTATCAAATAATTTGACACAAAATATGAAGGAACAAAAACACAAATAAAATAACTACTTTATGCTGATTTTAAGAACTATCAATCACTGCCTATGTAACTTTTATTTTCATCCCAGATGTAGGTTAAAGCACTTTTGACTCACTATAAATATTTTCTTAGAGTCAAAGTCAATTGGTTATATTCATAGCTGATGTCTGGCTCAAACTCTTAAAGGCTGTAAGAAAATTTGACATTGAAAGCTCACTTAGGACTTCCAAGTTCCCATAGAATAATGGAAGGATGTCTAAACCCTTATTTTTCATGCATCTTCCAAAAACTATGTAGATCAACAAGGAGAGTAACTAAAATCATCTATGACTTGAGTCTATAACATAGCTAGAAGACATATAATGGTACAATTCTCTTCAATTTCTATGTGATAGAAAAGTGAAAACAGCAGAACCAACTTGGGAGCAATGCCAGAGGGGGGAGTCAGGGAGATACCACCGGCAGGTACTAGCGTGAGGGAATGAAAGTATTAATATAATTTTCCCCCATTAAGAAAGGGCCCCATGGTGCAAGGAGAAATACTGAAAACAGAATGCTTATACCATCACTCGTAGTGGATTACCTTTTACATGTGCCCCCTGAAATCACACAGTACTCACCCTCAGCTAGGGGCTTTCTAGCCATTAATGGATGAATTCCAATTGAATTGCAAGGAAAAAGTCAGAAGAATCCAGAATATGGGATGTTTTGTAGGACAACTGGCCTGAACTCTTCAGAGTATTCAATGTCGTGAAGAACCAATGGAGGTAAAGAATGGCTTATTAGTCAGGGTTCTCCAGAGAAACAGAAATGGAGCTAACAGGATATATGTGTGTGTGTGTGCGCGCGCGCGTGTGTGTGTGTGTGTGTGTGCACGTGCATTTGTGTGTGTGTGTTACACCACTGACTTCCCTGGGTCTCCAGCTTGCAGATGGTAAATCATGGGGCGTCCCAGTCTCCATTCCTCATAATTCTTCTCTCTCTCTCTCTCTCGTCTCTCACTTTCTCTCTATGTGCATATACGGATATGTATACAGTGTATACATGTATACTGAGAGAAAATGGGGGTGGAGAAAGAGAGAGATTATGAGGAATTGGCTCACGTGATTATGGAAATGGTCTGCCATCTGCAAGCTGAAGACCCAGGAAAGCCAGTGGTGTAATTCAGTCTCTGTTCACAGCCTGAGAACCAGGGGAGCCTATAGTATAAATTCCAGTCTGAATGCAGGAGAAGAGGAGATATCCTAGCTCAAGCAGTGAGGCAAAAAGAGGGGGGATGTGAATTCCTCCTTCCTCTACCTTTTGTTCTATCCAGGCCTGTCGCAGTCCATCTTTGCTGCTATAACAACAAGCCACAGACAGAGTAATTTATAAACAACAGAAAGTTATTTCTCATAGTTCTGAAGGCTGGGAAGTACAAGATCAAGGTACCAGCAGGTTTAGTGTCTGGCAAGGGCTGCTCTCTGCTTCCAAAATGGTACCTTGTTGCTGCATCCTCTGGAAGGGACAAACACCTCCTTGCATGGAGGAAGGGACAGAGGGGCACACTCACCCCCCTCACGCTCTTTTCTAAGATGCTGATCCATTTATGAGGGGGGAAACCCTCATGGCCTAATCACCTCCTCAAGGCCTCACCTCTGAATGTGGTTGCATTGGGGATTCGGCTTCAATGTGAATTTGAGAGAGGACACAAACATGCAAACCACAGCAAGGCCCTCAACAGATTAGATGATGCCCACCCACATAGGCAAGGGCCAGCTACTTCACTGAGTCCACAGGTCCAATGGTGGATGCTAATCCCATCCAGACACACCCAGAAATGATGTTTAATCTGGACACCTCTGGTTCAGTCAAGTTGACACATAAGATTAACCATCACAGGTGATTTCAGACTGGGAGGAATAAGGAGACACAACAACCAAATACGATGTGTGAATTGTGACTGGATCCTAGATGGTGGGACAGCTACAAAAGCCACTAGCAGAAGGGAGGGGAATTTGAGTCCATCTGTGTGTAGCATGATGATACTGGGTTAATCTTGGCTTTCTTAGATGTGGCAATGTTGATGTGATCATGTAAGAGAATACCCTTGTTCAAGGAAGATACAAGTTGGAGAATTTAGGGTGAACTGCCAGGAAGTCTGGAGTCTACTTTCAGACAAAAGGGAAAGGGAAGCAGTCTATGTACAGCGAGAGTTGGAGTGGATGTGACAAGACACTGACAGCTGGGGAACCTAGTGCAGGACATACTGTGGTACCAGCTTTTTGGAGAGTTTAAAATTTTTCAAAAGAAAAAGAAAATTTCAGGCATCTTTCATGAATCTTTTGGGAAGTTTGCAAAGTTTATGGTAGCATTTCCCAGGTACCCCACGTATATTTTTACCCTCCCCACATGGCAGCAGAGAAGAGGGAAACTCGTTCGTGCCCTCTGCAAGTTCCCAGTTTGCATTACACACTTTTAATGCCTCAAAGTATGGCCTGTGAACCTCTGTGAGCCTGCATAATACCGGGCCCACCCTACACCTACTGAAACTTTGGAGGTGGGACCCAGGAATCTGAATTTTAACAAGCTCCCCTGTGATTCTTTTGCACAAACTTCAATTTGAGTCTGGCATCTGACTCCACACTTACCACCACCAAAACCACCCCTAAGCAGCATTCAGTATGAGCATTAATTGGAAATTATTTTCCTCAGGTTACACTACAATTTAAAAATTAACACATGCAAAGAACAATACAACACCACATCCAGAGAGCTAACACTCCTTGTTGATGAGGGAGGGGTTTCACCCACTGCTGCTTCGCCAGATTTATAGTTTGGCCTCTGACACAGACCTGTGACTCAACTGCATTTGATTCCTACCTTTTCTCCCCTTTCTCTACCCACTCTCGTTCCTCCTCACGATTATTCAGAACACTGATTTTCATGTTTAAATATAACAAAGGCTTTCAGAGTGTTTTTTCGCATCAGGTTAGAGTTTATATTAACTAGGAAGAGGAGGTGTTAACCTAGTACCACCCAGTGCAAAAATACAAAGCAAAAAAACAAAAACAAAAACAAAAAACAAAACTGGTTCTAGAGGCAGCAGGATATGGGCAGCTGAGCTTTGGCAGGGGAGGAGGCATGGACAGGCAGAAAGAACACACTGAAAGGGTGGAATTACGTCTGAGCCTGGGATGCACAAAAGTTGGGGACCCTGGCCAGCTGGGGCCGGGAGAGGGCCCCGAGTTTTGAGAGTGCTTAGAGAGGAAGGGGGACCAAGGCGGGGTGGGGTGGGGGTGCAGAGGGCCAAGGGAAAATAATTTTGCATAAGGAATATTTAAAAAAATCTCTTTTCCAGTGCAGAAATGGTTCCTGGAAAAAAAAGAAAGTTTTAAATACTGTATTTACAAGTAATTGGGCCCATGTGGACAGCTTCTTGGCTGTGGCCCTTAGTGGTGGGTATGGGAACATCACCCTTAGTCATTGGTGCTGGAGTCCTTCTAGCAGAAGGTCTCTTGAGCCCTCTGGGAGAAAGCGCCTCTCCCCAGCCCAGTTGTGAGACTTTGAGACTGAAATGTGAAAGAAGATCTAATCGAAGGTGCAACACCATTTCCAAAATCTCTGCTGCTCACTTGTGACACATAAGGGGTCGCTGCAGGGAGGAAGGGGGGGGGGAGTCACTGTTAATAGGTATGTGGTTCCTTTGGGGGGTGATTAAAATGTTCCACAGTTGATTGTGGTGGCTGCAACACCGTGAATATACTAACAACCACTAAATTGTACCCTTGCAGTGGGTGACTTGTATGGTATGTGAATTATATCTCAATAAAGCTTTTACGTATGTTTTAAAAATCACTGGGAACATATCCTGGGGCACAAAGCACGGAGGAGGGTGAGGCCTCTGTGACTCTCTGGCCAAGCAGCGACAGCTACGACAGCTACGCATCAGAAAAGCTAAGGGGGAGTCGCAGGTAATGTGTTGTTATACAAGTTGAGTGAAAGGTAATTATGAATCTTTTTAAGAAGCATAGATAAAAATGATAAAAATAAAAAGACCTGTTTCTTCTGCATCACCTACCCATTACTTGTGTGTGTGTGTGTGTGTGTGTGTGTGTGTTTTAAACAGACAACGTAACCATCAAGAATATAAAGACAATATAGGAGCGTGGGCTACACTTCAGTCAAAATTTCGTATACCATATCAGCGTGACAGCTCATCCCAAGAGCTGACACAGAGATGATACGTGCTGGGCAGGATGAGTAAGAGTGTTCATGTGCTGTTACTATAATAATTGAATTTTCAGAAGCAGGAATTTATAAATAGGCAACTGTAAGTGCTAGCTTGTATCCTCTGTTGCTAACTGATGTTTCAGGGGACCTCAAAATCCTCTGCTTCGATTTTTGGGGGGGTGTGCCCGTGCATGTGATTGTAAGCCTCAGTAATAATAATGCCTTTGTTTTAAGCAGCATCCCCCAAAACATGTTATGGCTTTGGGAGTGGGGAAGGGGTAAAAGAACAGCAAAACGTGACTATTAAGTAATGAGCCCTTCAAACCTCAGAAAATGGAAGCAAGTGGTGAGCAACCCTAGCACCGTCTGACACCTCCGTGAAAAGCGGGGGCCAGTTGGGGTACTGGGTCTGGGCCTCTGGGTCAGGCGCTGGGTCAGGACACCACATTGCCCAGGGGTGTGGGCTGTGGAGCTGAGAGGGTATCCCTGGGGAGAAAGCAAAGCAAAAGTCAGGCAGACTGTCTAAAGGAGCTGCCAGTCAGAGGAGGTCAGGCCAACAGGGAGAATGAAATGCACAGGCTCCAGAGAAAAACCAAAGGGGAAAGGAGGATTTGGAGGCAAGGGTGGAGGTAGGGCTGAAAGGTGGGTTCAGTGGCTTTTCTGGAGAGCTGTTGGCTCTGACAAGCTGAGCACTGGAGGGGCAAGAAGGAAGGAGGAGCTGGTAAGGCTCAAACTCAGGGACTCCCTGCCTATGTCTTGTTTCATCTCAACTCTTCCTACAGCCAAATCAAGGCATTATGGAATCCAATTGCTCCGCCAGCCAGGCAGGCAGCAAAACCTCCAAGGATAACGGTGCTTATGTTTAAGGACCTCTGGGGTGTAGCCAGACCTATTTCTAAGCAACCCTCACTGCTAGAAAATTCTTCCTTACGTCAAACTGCACATTTCTTGCTTTGGCAACTTACTGGCTGGGTTATCAACACACATTGGCTGTGAGTGTGTTGGAAGCCAACTAAGCTCTCTAAGGGTTTGTCTCCTCATTTGTAAAATGGAAACAGTAGGACCTACCTTATAGGGTTATTGTAATTAAATTAAATGAGATGAGACTTATAAAGCACATAGACTGGGCCTTGGCACATGGTATGCCTTGCTTTCAGCATCAGAATTAACGTTAGTGTTTGTGTTGCTCTTGGTAATATTAAGGCTCACAGTCCTGGAGTCTGTGCCAGAGAAAGAGGTTCCTTACCTAGCAGTTTAACAGTGTTCCTAGATTTCTTGGTAACACTGGTGACTAAGAAAATGAAGTTCTTGGCTTACTGAGTGCTCACTGTGTAATATGCCATCCTGTGCCTGCTTTCTTTGTTTATGTTAGTACTTTTTACCTACCTGATGAGCCTGTGATAAACGAATCTCATTTTACACATTAGGGACCAAGTCCAGAAAAGTAAGCAAATTGCCCAATGTCAGACAACTAGTTAATTTTGGAGGTGGAACTTGAGTCTAGTCCTGTAGAACTCCAAAGCCTCTACCTAGAATAAGAGAAACCAGAGGAGCATGAAGCCAGTGTTTTGCTTTCACAGTGACATGGGGGACACCTTGTCAGACAGCCTCGGGAGCATGACCTAAATATCGAGAAGTTAGGGATGTAGCGGCAAAGTTCCTCCACTTTCCTTATAATCCATTATAGATCTGTAGGTTTGCCCAGTGTGTTTTTCATTTCAATATATTTAGGGGGTACAGTGGAGCTTTGTTACATGAATATATTGTATAGTGGTGATGTCTGGGCTTTTAGTGTACCATCACCTGAATAGTGCACATTGTACCCAGTAGGTGATTTTTCATCCCTTACTACCTCCCACCCTCTCTCAGTGTGTTTTCTAAACCTTTCTTGAAACCGTTCACATTTTCAGTTTGCACTGGCCTTTACGTCAACAAATTCTTTAAGTTTCCCATAAGGCAGTAAGTTTTTAAATAGCCCCAGGGTTTCTCCGAAGCCACTTGTAGCTGATACAGTATCGCAGGAGGAGACAAAGTGGGCCGGTGTCCAGCCTCACACTCTCTCTGCTCCTTTCACAGTCGTTGCACTTTATCTGCTTCGTGTTTTAGGGCTCTACATAAAAAGATACCTTTTAAGCAATAAAAAATTTTGCTACTAAAAATAGAAATGTTTGAAAACCAGAGCCTTTAACTGTTGTTGGAAATACTTGTATTTATCTTCTCAAAACACTTTACTCAAATATGTCCTATTCTCTTTTCTTATATTCTAAGATTTGATGAATAATTATGTTTCTGCTCTATATACCCTTCATGGTTTTAGGTTTGTAGAATGATCTCTATGTTAGATGTATATTGTTTTTCTCTGAACAATGTTTTCTTTCAGAGAATCTTCTTCTAATAAATCTATGTACTTATAGGAGGGCTCGTTACCCAGACTTGTCTGATCGTGCATCCCATCCCACAGGCAAACTGGCGGGTCCAGGAATGGATATGTGGCTGAAGCAGAGCAACTCTGAGTCCTTTTTGAGATCAGTATACTGTCACTGGGACAGAAAAACACCCCACTGATGTTGCTAAGCTGGTAGGCGTCTTACCCTAACATAGAAAAAGCATTAGCTGACAAACAAAGCTGCGCAGGATGAGAAGAGCAGAGAATGGAGGGAAAACCAGAGTCCTGGCCATAGCATTTGAGCCCCTGGATCCAGCTGGGCCTGAAGCCATTTCCATACTTTCCCATTCAAATGAACCAAGATTTCACCTCTCCCTGGATGGCTTCCAAGACTAATGGCGTTGATCTTGACTGCTTTATCTGCATCTGCTGGCTCCCTGGCATTGGAGGCTTTGTGCAATACTCACTTGTGCGTGTTGATGATGCAATTGCGAAAAAGCTTCCCTCACTTATTCTAAACATAGATTTCATCTGTTTCCCCAGCCAGGAAACAGGATTCTTGAGGACGGGGCCATTGCCTCGATATCTGTAGCCTCTCAGTAATTCATCATGACTGGATCTCCTTAGAGGACAGTAATGCTTTGGGGTTAGGGAAAACTAAACATTTTGCTTTTTAATAGTAGGAAGAGGAAGAGGCTGGGCGTGGTGGCTTATGCCTGTAATCCTAGCACTCCTGGAGGCTGAGGTGGGAGGATCGCTTGAGGTTAGGAGTTTGAGACCAGCCTGAGCAAGAGCGAGACCCCATCTCTACTAAAAATAGAGAGAAATTATCTGGACAACTAAAAATATATATAGAAAAAATTAGCCGGGCATGGTGGCGCATGCCTGTAGTCCCAGCTACTCGGGAGGCTGAGGCAGTAGGATTGCTTAAGCCCAGGAGTTTGAGGTTGCTGTGAGCTAGGCTGATGCCACGGCACTCTAGCCAGGGCAAAAAAGCAAAACTCTGTCTCCAAAAACAAATAGTAGGAAGAGTGACTGTCAGCTTTCTCTGGAAACTCTGACCGGTGGCCAGCCTCATGAACACGTGTGCTATGACCATGTCCTCAGCTCTGGTCATTACTACATACCTTCGCCTCATATGATCTATTTTTGTCCACCCTTTTCTTTTCCCTGCTCTCAGTGGGAGATGCTACCCAACAGGCAAAATGGATTTTGGTTAAATAATATGGCTTCTTATACAGTGTATAATACGGGGGCAGTTGATAATGTTGTTTTGGAATTTTTCTGCCTTATTTCGCACGCAGGAACATCTTTGATGACAGCATCCCACCACCAGAACTCTTCAGTAGCACAAAATGTGTGCAGAATATAAGAACTAACCCCTGAACCTGGCATTTTAGATATGATCTGACCTCAGTCTGCCTGTCCACCTCATCTCCTGCCTGCCTCCTCACTGGGATTGAGAGTGCTGTTCCCCCACCCTGCTTTCCTGGGGGAAGGGCTGAATCTGCATCTTGGGCCATAGTTTGACACAGCATTTCCAGAACTCTTATGCTTGCACCACATGGGGAATCACCAGTCTACACTCCAGCCAAACTCTATCGCTGTTGCTCCTCTGATAGTCTCCAGCTTCCATGCCCTCAGTCATGCTGATCCCTGTGTTTGAGAGCTTCCCCTGAATTATCTATCCCAACTCCACTCATTCTTACAATTCCATTTCTTCCTTGAACTTCATCATCATCATCATCGTATCCATGTTACTTACTGTGTGCGTGTATGTATACTCACTTAATTCTCACAACACCACCACAAGATAGGTACTAAAATTATTCCCATTTTACAAATGGGAAAATCAAGGCACAGGAAGGTCGAATAATTTCCCCAAGGCTGTACAGCCAATGAGTGGCAGAGAAAGGATTTGAATTCAGGCTGTTTGACTCAAGAGTCTAGAATGTATTGCAAGAATTTCCCATGTCTCTTCTCCAGCTCTCTCATGCTTTCCTCACTTTTATATGCCTCTCCTCCTTTGGTCTGCAAGCTCCATGAGGGCAGGGTATAGTGAAATGTGCACAGCACTTGAACACAAACAGACCTGGCTTGAACAAATGACTGAAATTTTCCAAGTTTCAGTTTCTTCATTTGTAAAAATGGAGTAATAATATGTAACTTACAGTGTAATTATGAGGAAGATTAAATGAAATAGCAGGTAAAATGGTTTTTAGTTTGGTCTCTAGAACATCATAGGTATTCAATAAACATTGACTCCCTTCTCTTTTGTGTTTATATCACAGAAACCCTTAGCAGAGTTCCTTTTACCTTATCACTGTATAATATTTTATCAGAGTATATTAGCAAATTTAAGAGGAAACTGGGAGCTTCTTCCTTTTCATTCATCTATTTGCAAATATTTATTGAGTATCTACTATGTTCAAGGCATTCTGAAAGATGCAGGAGACATGAGAGTGACCAACACAGAGAGTCTCTGCCCTCATAGAGCCTTTATTCATGAAATTTTTAGGAGACCCTCTCCAAATTTATCTTCAAATGAATGAGAAGTCTCCCATCTCATGCATTTGTGGAAATTAGCTGCAATACTTCAAAACATAACTATTAAGGACAGTAATCTTTTGCTTTCTTCACTTGTTGCTAACAAGGAGATTTTCTTAGGATTTGACTACTATTTGTGATAACATAGCACCAAGGAACTTGGCCTTGGTCAAGGCCAGTAAAGAAACCTAACCCTAACACAGCCAGCAACAGGGCTGTCCTTCCCATTTCTGTCATTCCAAGAGAGTGCAGGCCAGCTTCTGGATTCCTTCTAGATCCTGGAAGAGTTAAGAGCTGTGTGAATTTTTCCCACAACAATGATCAAGAGAAAATGTCCTCTTGTTCACATTTTTAACAGAATAACTGAATGTCTTCATTTACATTTTTTACAGAACAATGTGTGAACTCAAATGTCCCCTTAGAGTGAAGTCATAACGGCAGCAAAGATTTCTGAGGGTGAACCATATCTGCCTCAGTGGGGAAACCTGTGGAATTCAAACAGGCTGCACCCTATACTGGCTGGCATGGAACATCACTTGGTGCTGATGGTGGCCTGTTAGCTCAGAGACTGTTCAAGAGGAGTTGGAAGCCTCTGGGGAGGAAGGAATATGTTTGACGTGTACCTATGCAGCCAAACACATTCTGGGAAAAGTGCACACTTAACTGTGCATTGGAGACCACTCATTTTCCCAACAAGTCTGGATGATTCAGAATTCCAGGCTTCCAACTGTGGAGTCATCCTGGACTCTTCTCTTTCTGTCACACTTCATCTCCATACTATGTGAAATCTTGCTGGCTTCACTGTCAAAATATGTCCAGAATCCAACCCTTCCTCATCTCCTCCACTGTTTTCATGCTGGTCCGAGCCCGCATCATCTCCCACTAGAGTTGTTGCAGGATCCTCCCATGAAATGCCCTGGTCCCACCCCTATCCTCACGCAGGCCATTGTCAATTCAGAGCGATCCTTTTGAAATTTAGTTTAGATCATGTCACTCCTCTAATGTAAACCCCACAATGACTCTCCACCTCACACAAAGTAAAGGCCAATGTCCTTAAGATGGTCCATAGCCCCCTAGGACCTGGCTCCCATTACCCATCTGGCCTCCTTCACAGCTCTCTGGTTCATCTTCCTTAGCCACAACAGAACTCCATGCTGTTCTTCAAACAGGACTTTCCATGAAAGCTTCCCTCTGCTCGGAACACCATCCCCCGAGGTCTCCCTGGTACATTTCCTCAGCTCGTTCAAGTCTTTGCTCAAATGTCCCCCACCCAGTGAGGACCACCCTGTCTATCCCATGATCATTGCAGCCCAACCTCAGGCACCCCCAACACCCACCCTTCCCTGCTTTTTCTGCTAAGACTTAACATCTTCTAATATAATATAAAACTTACTTTATATATTTTGGTTTTTGTCTGCCTTCTCCCACTAAACTATAAACTCTACCAAGGCAGATTTGTTTTGCTGTTTTCTTTTTCACTATCGTATCCCCAGCACCTGTTACACAGTAGGAGTTCAATTTGTTGAATTAGTATGTCGTTTCTTCAGAAGGGATACAGTCGTGACCCAGAATATAGAGTGAACAGGCCTTAGGCCTTCTCTCCCCAGGTTCTTTTCAGGCTACAGAGAAATCCATAACTGCCTGCTTCTCAGGGTGGGGAAATCACTCACTGTTAATTATTTGGGGAAAAGACGGCTGAATCATAGTATTACTTGTAAAGTGCAGCAATTTGCTTAAAATTGGTTAATGTGAGTTCAAGGACATGAATCTTACAAAATTTTAAACTTCAGTCTTATGGGAGTTTATAGCAGAATAGCTTTCGGGTAGAAAGAAAAATGAACTCCAAAATTGTCTCCAGAAATCACCTTCCTCCTCCCTCTTTCCATTTTTTAACGCTTTAATGTTCTGGTCAACTTTTTGGGGGAAAAAAGGAAATTAAATCAAGACAAAAGATTAGTTTTATTTATTACAATGACATTGACATTACCTTGAACTCTTTCTAACATTAAAATTGAGTAGAAATTTAGAAACTTCAGCTTTAGTGTATTTTCTTTAGCATCATGTAGTTTTTTTTAATTTCAGCATATTATGGGGGTACAAAAGTTTAGGTTACATATATTGCCCTTGCCCCCCCGTCAAGTGCCCATCAATACATGAGTGGCATAATATAGTTTTTTAGGTCCAGGTAGTGTGTTTCAAGTCTGCATGGGGTCCAGGATAAGAGCTGGAAATGTCTCTTTTTGTGCAATTAGCAGCCATGCTATGAAACTAAACTTAGGAAGAAGAGGAGGACTCTAAAGAAAATTGCACAATTTAGTATAGACTGCTAATCTCATGAAGCATATTTTACTGTTATGCTGACCTAAAGCCAAGTAGGAGAAGCACATTTCCAGCCTATATAGCAAAGCTGCCTGCTTGCAAAGAGCAAGATTTTGACGACAGGTGTCTAGAGAGCCCCCCTTCCACATCCACCAAGGCGGCCCCCAGTGTGCGTGGACAGTGCACTGTTATTCAGTAGCATGTGATCAGATAAAGTGACCATTTTTTTTGAAAGGAAAAAGAAGGTAGAAAGATATGGACAAAGAAATCTTGGGGTTCTATATAGATACACCAAAACTCTCACTTCCCACAGCTTACTTGGCAGTGCTTAGCTAGAATTTGGGGAAATAGATCCCTCACAGCACCAAGGAAAATGGAGAACAAAGACGCCAGCTATCACCAGGTAAGATCTCTAAGATTCTGAGGCTCTGGCTTCTATATGTTTTATAAGTTTTAAGCATCATTAGTAATACAAACTTGAAAATAATAGCCACAATTTATCTATCGCTTGCCAAGGGCCAGACACCAAGCTAAACATCTAACTATCTCATTTAGCCCTCAAAATAACTAACGTAACAGGTAGTGCTCCCATTCTAGAGATGAAGAAACTAAGGTTTACAGAAGTTCAGTGATTTGCCTGAAGTTATGTATTAAATATTAGAACCAACCTTGGGCTCAGACCTATTTATCTCTAAACTTCATGCCTTTAAACATCATGGCTAACATGTTGCCTAATACTTTGCTTCTCAACCATATCAGATCCACCTCCTTTTCATAGCAAATATTTTAGTGTTCCTTTATTATTCTAAAATCAAATTTATAGATATTACTAACTACCCTATAATTTTAAAAACATTAGATATCCTAAGCATAATAGAAAAAGAGAGAGAAAAGGAAAGTAATTCATAGTAAAATAATATATATTCAAATATGTAAATAAATAAGCACGACTACATCAGAAGACATAGTAATGTTGCCAGGCATTTGCATGTGTGTGGAAAATCGAATGTGAATATTATGAGCAGTGTTGCCAAGGGCAGAATGAATTTCTGAAATAGAAAATAATTTTTGGTAAGGTTCTACACAAAACAAAGTGCAGCCTTTGCTTCATTTATACAATAGTTGTATTACTGGAAAATTTAATAAATATTAAAGTCTACTTTCTCCCATTTTTTTGTTTATCTGTAAAGCATATTTTGGTTATATAGGCTCAGATTACAGTAAACATGAATGCTAGCTGTGACTTTTGGATGTTAAGAGATGCGGGACTCCTACATACTAAGTGTCATTGGGGACTCTCAATTATTTTAACAGCCAAAAAAGGAAAAAAAAAATCTCTGCAGAAAACATCACTGAAAATTTTCAGATTTTCAAAACACTTCATAAGGGGTGTCATCGTCCCCATTAAGAACTATTAGTATAATTTAGAGCAGATTTAAGAGTTCAGACTACCTACAGAGAAAAATGTTTTGCCATCCAGAGCTCTGTGAAATTACGTCATAGAATTCTTGAATCACTCTTCAATTCTGAATATTCCATCTTTCTCCAACATCCATTAAAATGAGACAAACCAAGCAGGCACATCCAAATTCTCCTAAGCTTAAGGATGAGTACTTATCGAACATGGTCTCAAACATGCACACGCATCCACACACTTTGCCCTTTACAGCTTAGGAAGTTCTGGCTACTTGATCAGTTTAACTTAAGGTGTGTTCACCCCAGTGCATGTTACACTAGTGCATGACACTCTAGAGTCATTGGCTATCTTAACGTCTACATTTACTGCTATCCATTTGATTGGTATAGAAATTTCCTTTTTAAAAAGCCTAACTAGAGTGATAGAAATAAAAGATATAACTAAACTTATATAGTTACAGTCTAGTGAAATCTGTTCCATTCTTGGATCACATAGAAGGCATAGTTATCATTCACCAAATAGTTCATGTGATTTACTATCATTTTCCAGCCTCCCTTATTGTTAAGGTTGGGGGCCATGTGACTACTTTTGGTTCAGGCTGTGTACAGAAATAATGTGTGTCACTTCTAGCATAAGTATTTAACAATAGATGTGAGTTCTTCATTCTTTGTCTTCCTCTGCCACAGCAGATAAGAGAGCTAAGTTTTCCAGATGGTGTAGCTGCAGGTTGGTGGAGCCTCCATCCCTAAGTGGCTTTATGAAGCAGAGTCTCCGTAACCCACATTGGACATGTAGCATGAACAAAAAATAAAGCTGAACACAAATAAAGCCTACTGAAATTTGAGACTTTTAAAAAACTGTCTACTCGAGCCTAGCCTGGGTGTCTGATATATGTACTTCACTCATAATTTAATGAGTAGGAAGAGCTAGCACCCTGGACCCTCTCTTCCCCACTTATAAGCCCACTGCATCTTGCCTAGCCTTAGTATAGTCTATGTTTTTGAGCCATGCTCTGTGGAAGAATATTACAATTGCCAATAAATTTGACTCTTAGAAATAATCTTGGCTAGTCTGATGATAATGGGTTATCAGAACTTATTAACATTAGTGTCACTAAAGTTCATATACAGCCCTCCACTGCTAAATTTGACTGGCTTAAAAATAATAATAATCTTAAAGAAATATGTTTTATATTTATGGAGTAATTAGTTTCTTAGTTTTAAAAATCTTCTTAATTCATGTCATTTATTATTGGATGAAGGAGGCAAACAGAATAAAATGGTAAGAGAGAGGCTGTTATTAATGTATAATTGACTGGAGAAATTCCCAATATGATTTTACAACATGCACAACCAATTTAACTAGTGGCAAAATCATTCAAATGTTTTTTTTTTCACTCATAACCCTTTAAAATGATTTTAGTTATCACTGTTACAGATAAGCTAGAGAATATATCATAAACAAACTATGTATATAATTATCATATTAAATCTTAATTTTATTTCCTTTTGGAGGTTGTTTCTTCTCTGATATTTAAACCAGTGTGATCCAATAGAAAGCACAGTGGCTTTGGGGTCTGTGTTAACTAGACTTTAGGAAGTAAAGGAATTAATTTCCTTATATACCTGAAAAGTCCATGAGTTCTCTGGGTATAAGGACATCTGGATTTTTAATTATAAAAGATATAATTAAGACTAGTCTCTCTCCATCTCTCATCTCTGCTTTTAGTAGCAAAAGGTTGCCAGCCATTATAGGCTTATGCCTTCAAAATTCCAGTGCAGCAGAAAGGACAGAAAAACCCATCTTTAATTTTCTCCATAAAAAGCGGTGTGTTTTTTTCTGGTGGGCTGTGGTTGTGTCACATGACACTCTGACCACTGTGACCATGAAGACACAATGACCTGAAGGACTCTGGGTCCCATACCAACCCTGAGAGCGACAGTCAACCCCACCAAACCACGTGAACTGGGGGTGGGGAAAGGACTGTTCCCCAAAGGAGTTTTCACCACGAGATAAAAACAACACATTTCCACCACGGATTCAGACACATTTGGGTTTGAAATCTCTCAGTATCTTACTATCTCTGTGACGTTGTGTAAATTATTTATCCTTTCTGAACCTGAGATTTTTCATGTGTAAAATGGTTTCAATGGTAAAGAATACTGGCCCTCCAGGGTTTTTGTGATGATATAATGAGTAAAACAACATAAAGCATCTTATTCGATGTGGACTGCAGAAAGCTCAATAAATGACAGGCTTGAATCCAATTTACTTGGTGTTAAGGAGCTATATAAAACGTTGTACTTTTATGATTGCCTTCGTAGCAAACTTGGAGGCATGGCTTTCTTTCTGTTTTGCTTCATTCAAAGAGGGAATCTCCCTGCCTGCTCAGCAGGGAGAGGTGATGCAGGTCATTAGCATCACTAAAATGCACACCTGCACTCCATCCAGGCAGCTGTGTTTATATTCACAATTCACCAACTTGCTTCCACAGTAATTTCTCACTCATTACTGAGAGGTGGAGAGTTATATTTTACTCGATTATAAATATAACCCCTATAATTTCATCATGAAAAAATAACTTGGCATCAGCCCCGTGTGATATTCATTGCCTTTCTTTCCCTGGCTCCAGTAAGAACTCCATCAGCTCCTAGCTTACCTTCAGCACTGTTTCGTTTTCTATGGAATATATAATCTGAGACCCAGCAAGAAACCGCCATTCCACAGTGCTTCATACTTTATTGATAATAATGAGATAATTTTTGTAAAGTAATCTCTATCATTGGGTTTTTTAAACTAGCACTTTAGTGTTTCCTCAGTCTTCATAGTGTAGATTAGTGTTTCTTCTGAAACTTCACTATTTGACCAATATAAAAATCATTCGATATCCAACTACAACCACTCACTTTTAGGAATTCGTTTCTGTCTTATCCTATTGGGATGGATAAGAGGATGAGGGGAAAGCTAAAACCGACCTCCCTCAAATTCCCCTGCTGCTAAGGGTGTGATTTAGGTGCCAATCAGAGGCACTCATGCAAGACTTGGGAGGAGGCAATGAGAGGAAGCTGCACTTCTGCTGCTTCTGTTTTTGCTGCAAGCACAGTTTGGAAGGATCATGATCCGGGGCCCAGTCACAAGCTTTGTGGGTTTTGAGAGGTGAACCATGAGACATCATTTTGCTCATGCATGTAGTCCTAGTGTGGCCGCCTCGTGATTTTAAAGAGTTCTGGCTGTGGCAGTGGCAATGCTGTTCTGGAACTGGCTTTCTGATAGTAGAAGAGAGTGCAGTAGCCTGATTCTATAGTGTGGCTTTGAGAATTGTCCCTGAAAACTTATCCAAGGGGGTCTTTCTTCAGCCATCCCAATAATTCTGAAGCCATTGAATAGATTGTAATAAATCTCATCCTGATTAAACTAGTAACAGTGGACACTGTTCTTTACAACTTAACCCTCAAATTTTATTAAAAATACAAGGTCTGTCTGGAAAGTATCCAGCCATTGTTTTAATATAACAAGAACAGTAAGAGCAACATCGATGTAACCTGGCAACCAAGGAGAGTGGACTGGAATGCACATGCGTGAATAATGATGCTTCGCTGTACCAGTCAGTGGGGCGCTAGACGCCGTTGAGTGAGCACGTGTACTGTGTGGCTGTTGCATTCAAAATGACTGAGTGAGTAGAGCATGGAATCTGCATCAAATTTTGTGTTAAGCTTGAACATTCCTCCGCGGAAACTATTCAGATGATTCAGAAGGCTTTCAGGGATGATGCAATGAATGCAGTGCAAATAAAAGTGTGGCACAAACTCTTGAAAGATGGTTGAGAATCTGTTGAAAGCGATTCATGTTCTGGAAGGCCTGCAACAAGCAGAACATCTGAAAATGTTGAACATGTACGGGTTGGGTTAAGAGATGCTGGGAGAACTGTGTGAGGTCCCAAGGTGCCTATTTTGAAGGTGACTCAGGCATCATTGTCCTATGTACAATGTTTCTTTTGTATTGTCTTCAGTAAATGTCTCTGTTTTTCCTATTACATGGCTACATATTTTCTGGAGAGACCACGTATGTCTTCAGTTCTCTATTTCCTTCATATATCAAATTGCAACTTGAGACAGGAATTGATATATCTCTTTCCTAAAAAGTAAGAAAAATTTCTCATATAATCATAATCACAGGGCCTGTGGTGCCCTTCTAATTTCAAAAAGTCTTATCTCTGTAGACTTCTTAATGATATATGAATGTAAAGGGGGTTTTCAAGAGAAAAATATTAGAAAAATCAGCATGTTTTTGAAAAGATGTTTGGGTAATGGTGTGAATTAAATGTGGTATGCATAAGATATTGCTAAAATATTTGAGTTTTTAAGCCCAAATTCCACAACATATAAATCATAGAGAATGACTCTACCATTTTTCAGGCCGTAGTTGACTTTCCAATAATGTATCGATGGCAATAGGATACTTCCCTAAATTTGGCTCTCTTAGTGATATATTAATAGTTAAGGATGGCAAACAGCAGGAGGAGGGGCTTTGGGGAAAGGTGTTTAAGAAAGATGTTGATATGTCTATTTATACAGGAACTCTGAGTATTTGTTCAAAGAAGAAATCCTCTTTGTACGTGAACCATAAGAAATTTTAAAAACTGATAATTTGTGTCCTACAGACCAAATTAAGATTCACAAATAAACTGGAGAAATAAAACTGCAGTTATTCTGTAGACAGTGTTGGGTCAATAGAAAACTCAACCTGAAACAGGAAAATGTTGGGGATTCTGGGGGATCTTATGGATTTCTGGTCTGTAATAGGGACCCTTTTGAGTGTGGCATCAGGAGATGCCACTTAATTACCCTCTTACCTACCTACTGGTGATTTTCCCGATTTCCTTGAAGGAAGGAGAATATAATGAAAAATGAGAGGAAAAAATTATCATTGGAAATCTAATCAACAGCTAGGTCACTCTTTCAGCTGTGGTACCAGCGGAAGAAAGAAAAGCATGCATGGGGTTCTGGAAGCCAAGAGAAAAGTTTCCAGGAGGCAATATCAATGTATTATATATTCCAAAAAGATCACTGAATGCAGCAATTTACTAGCCATTTAGTGAGCTTAGAGGCATTTCAATAGACGTGGGAGGGTAGAAACCAGATTGCAATGGGTTGAGAAGTAAATGGGGTATAATAAAGGGAGACACTAAGTATACAAAGGATGTCGGGAAAGTATCCAGGCATTGTTAATATAACAAGAATGGTTACATGGCTCATTGAACGCGGCGGCTGCTCCTGGGTTGTGTTCGCGGTCTCGCAAGCCGGGCGGGTCCAGCAAGTGAGCAACCATGTCTAAGGGACCTGCAGTTGGTATTGATCTTGGCACCACCTACTCTTGTGTGGGTGTCTTCCAGCATGGAAAGGTAGAGATAATTGCCAATGATCAGGGAAACCGAACCACTCCTAGCTATGTTGCCTTTACCGATACCGAACGATTGATCGGTGATGCTGCGAAGAATCAAGTTGCAATGAATCCCACCAACACGGTTTTTGATGCCAAACGTCTGATTGGACGCAGATTTGATGATGCTGTTGTCCAGTCTGATATGAAGCATTGGCCCTTCATCGTGGTGAATGATGCAGGCAGGCCCAAGGTCCAAGTAGAATACAAGGGAGAGACAAAAAGCTTCTATCCCGAGGAGGTGTCATCTATGGTTCTGACAAAGATGAAGGAAATTGCAGAAGCCTATCTTGGGAAGACTGTTACCAATGCTGTGGTCACAGTGCCAGCTTACTTTAATGATTCTCAGCGTCAGGCTACCAAAGATGCTGGAACCATTGCTGGTCTCAATGTTCTTAGGATTATAAATGAACCAACTGCTGCTGCTATTGCTTATGGCTTAGACAAAAAGGTTGGAGCTGAAAGGAATGTGCTGATTTTTGACCTGGGAGGTGGCACTTTTGATGTGTCAATCCTCACTATTGAGGATGGAATCTTCGAGGTCAAATCTACAGCTGGAGATACACACTTAGGTGGAGAAGACTTTGACAACCGAATGGTCAACCATTTTATTGCCGAGTTCAAGCGCAAGCATAAGAAGGACATCAGTGAGAATAAGAGAGCTGTCCGACGCCTCCGTACTGCTTGTGAACGTGCTAAGCGTACTCTATCTTCCAGCACCCAGGCCAGTATTGAGATTGATTCGCTTTATGAAGGAATCGACTTCTATACCTCCATTACCCGTGCCCGATTTGAAGAACTGAATGCTGATCTGTTCCGTGGCACCCTGGACCCTGTAGAGAAAGCCCTTCGAGATGCCAAACTAGACAAGTCACAGATTCATGATATCGTCCTGGTTGGTGGTTCTACTCGCATCCCCAAGATTCAAAAGCTTCTGCAAGACTTCTTCAATGGAAAGGAACTGAATAAGAGTATCAACCCTGATGAGGCTGTTGCTTATGGTGCAGCTGTCCAGGCGGCCATCCTGTCTGGAGACAAATCTGAGAATGTTCAAGATTTGCTACTCTTGGATGTCACTCCTCTTTCTCTTGGTATTGAAACTGCTGGTGGAGTTATGACTGTACTCATTAAACGCAATACTACTATTCCTACAAAGCAGACACAGACCTTCACGACCTACTCGGACAACCAGCCTGGTGTGCTCATTCAGGTTTACGAAGGTGAACGTGCCATGACAAAGGATAACAACTTGCTTGGCAAGTTTGAACTCACAGGCATACCTCCTGCCCCCCGGGGTGTTCCTCAGATTGAAGTCACTTTTGATATTGATGCCAATGGCATTCTTAATGTCTCTGCTGTGGATAAGAGCACAGGAAAGGAAAATAAGATTACCATCACTAATGACAAGGGTCGTTTGAGCAAGGAAGATATTGAACGTATGGTCCAGGAAGCCGAGAAGTACAAAGCTGAAGATGAGAAGCAGAGGGACAAAGTGTCATCAAAGAATTCACTTGAATCCTATGCATTCAACATGAAAGCAACTGTTGAAGATGAGAAACTTCAAGGCAAGATCAGTGATGAGGACAAACAGAAAATTCTTGACAAGTGTAATGAAATTATCAACTGGCTTGATAAGAACCAGACTGCAGAGAAGGAAGAATTTGAACATCAGCAGAAGGAGCTGGAGAAAGTCTGCAACCCTATCATTACCAAGCTGTACCAGAGTGCAGGAGGCATGCCAGGGGGAATGCCAGGAGGAATGCCTGGTGGCTTCCCAGGTGGTGGAGCTCCTCCTTCCGGTGGTGCTTCCTCAGGCCCCACCATTGAAGAGGTCGATTAAGCCAACTCAAGTATAGATGTAGCATTGTTCCACACAGTAAAACATTGAAGGATCTAAATTTGTAGCAAATTATGTGGCAGATTTAAAGTTGAGCTGCTATAGTAAATTACTGGGCATTCTCAATACTTGAATAATGGAACATGTGCACAGGGGAAGGAAATAACATTGCACTTTATAAACACTGTATTGTGAGTGGAAATGCAATGTCTTAAATAAAGCTGTATTTAAAAAAAAAAAAAAAAAAAGAATGGTTACATGGCTGGATACTTTCCAGACAGCCCTTGTATGTCTCCTCTTGAGGAGATGAGAGTAAAAGAAAAACTTACGGGGCAGTAGCTTGAGCACTGTGTTGAGTAAATCTGATTGTGTTTCCTTTAGGAAAAAGAGTCAGCAAAGAAAGATAATAAACATACAAATGGAGTGAGGATAAAAAGTATTTCTGCAAGAGTATTGCTCGCTTCTTGTCCTTCTCTCTATCTTCAATATCAAAATTGGGTGTTTCTTGCTTCATCTCTCCACTACTGCCACCTGTCTGGGCCTTATTCTATAGACTGGGCTGACTGATGAGAAAACCCGAGACACTGGGATGAGGGAATTTGTGTTGTGTGTGCATGAATGAGAGAAAAAAAAATTAAATAGGAAGAAGGGGGGAAGCAAGGTCATACAAGTTGGGAAAACTAAGAAAATATTGGTAGTGAGGGGATGGTAAGGAAGGAAGTTTAAAACACAGTATAATATGAGGGAAACGGATTTTAATAAATGTTGCCATTGGTAATGAATGCCCTTGCAAATTCTTTGACAGATACAATAGTGGAATTACTCTAAGTTTTGAGTGATGGACTCTGGGACACAGGGATGTGTGAGTCATCAGATTACATTACATTAAGTCTCTGATAGTGTTCCAGTTTACTAAGACTATGTAGCAACCCAAAACTTTGTGACATAAAACAATCAGAAGCCTACCAAAGTTCTGGGGGAACTGTGTTGCCAAAAAAACCCCAATGAGCTCAGATTTAAAAATCTGTTACTGTTGGAGCTTTAAGACAACCTTAGTCCCCAGGCTTGCATTAGCTCAATGTGGGCTGTACGGCTTTCCAGGAGGCCACAGTCCTTGATGCCTATTGCAGATGTGGCCTTGGAAGATGATAGATATGGAAGAACTTCCTAAAGGGAAGATCCAGGGGCCAAGAAGAATAATGGACAAAGGGATCTTTCCAGGGTGTAGAATCTGTGTCAAGTCCCTCCACACCAGTCACAAGATACTATAGGATTTCATCATTGCTGTGGACTAGTGGCCATTGTGTTTTTCATTCTTCAGTTTTCTGGATGAGAGTTTTATTACTGTTATTCTGTTCCTGCTCTACTATTGTATGTTGAGGGTGGGGGAGCATGAAGTGGCAGAAAACCTAACTTCTTAGTTCATAGGTCACTTGATCAATCATTAGAAGCCACATACATATCAGATGGCAAGGGTGGTAGCTCATCACCTGGAGATGCTGGACTTAGTGCTGGAACGAGTGACTGAACAGGACTTTTGGTTGTGTCCCTTCCAGAGGGAGCAACTGTGTTCTCTTTGTGGGGAGACCTGGAGAGTGGAGTGTGGCTAACCATTAAACAAACCCATTTCTCCTTGTCCTAAGAACAGGGCTAGACTCCATTTCCCAGCCTGCCTTGCAGCTGGATATGTCTGGGTGACTGCTTCTTTCCAGTGGAATATTAGCAGAAGTGCTAGGTGCCTCTTCTGGGACAAGATGGGTTAAGACAACAGGTATGCTTTTTCCACCCTCTCTCTTTCCACATCGCCTACTGAATGCGTAAAATTCTGAGACCCTAAAGGAGACTAAGCCACATGATGGAAGGAACCTGGTCTCTGAATGACCATATTGAAGGCAACTACCAACCAGGAACACTAATAGTGGACTAATAAGTGAACAAGGAATAAAATTTTATTGTGTCAGATCACTAGAATTTTAGGATTGACTTGTTTAGCAGTTAATATATGAGCAGACATACGAGGAAATCAGTGGTCTATTCCACTTGGTTAAGGTCCTAGGCCATTGATTGAGCATCTGCCAAAAAGGAGATAATGAAGCAGTGTTCTTTATAAGAGTAATTCACAGATCAATCAGATTTCTTTGTTTTGGAACTTTAGTTACCCTAATAAACAATAACACAAATTATGTTAAATTATTAAATTCTTGAAATTATATATTTCCCATCAATAATCAGTGACTTGATTTGTTCTATTAATATTTTGTAAACCTTGAATATGTGAATTACATGAGTTTAAAGTAACATTTCTAACCACTTGAACAAATGTTTGGTCATAACAAATGTTTATTCTAGAAACAAATGTATTCTATTGTTAATACCATCATGTTCCTATTCAATCACCATGATATAGATCAATTTTTGTGACTTCCTTTAGCTGCCTTCATGACAACACTAATGTCCCAGTTTTGTCTTGTTTCACATTTATCTCACTATTCCTAGTACCCGGCAATATGCTTCTCACATAATAAGGGCCTGAATAATATTTGGGGAACTGAACTTCATTTGAAAATATGAAATTGCAAATGATACAGGAAAGGTCTAAAAATCCTGTAGGTATTTATTTATGCAGTGACATCAGCTTTATTCCTTTCCTGGAAAAATCATTTTATAATTGAAAGAATATCTTTGCTGATGATTCATTTGAAACTTCTCTTTCATTTCATCCCGTTAATCCCATGGAAGTTTTTAGTTTCATAATTTAAAAGTGCCTGGAATATTGAATCACGATGAAAGCTTTTAACTGGACTTGCATTGCATTAAGATCTCGTAAAGTGAATGAAAGTTATTTGATCCTGTTCTTACAATCAAAATGAGCATCACCATCAAAATCACTGAAATTGTGAATGTTGTGCTGTGCCTTCTTAAACCATTCTTGGCTCATTTCTAGTTCTCATTCTTCGAGGCAGGCATTAATAATTCCATGATGAGCGGAGCAGGGCACCAAGGTTGAAAGGATTTATCTCACACCATTTTGCAGCCGAGGGAAGGCTAGGCTGAGAGATGGAAGCTCGCAGCACTCTTCTGCCTCCCACTCTCTCCCTGGTGCCTGATGCCTAACAGCAGCATTAACTCACCAGTGTCATTTAGCACACTGGAGGATGATTTGCTTTTCTCAGCATGCCTGGTGCATCAACAGGTGCCCTCTTGGCCTTAAAATATCAAAATATCTTCCTAAGTACCTGGCTTCCCATGAGTGACAGGTGCCAGAAGAACACAGCGGTGCACACTTCAGAATCACCAGGCTCAGTTTCTGGCCTACATTGCTCTGTATTTTCTTTTGCCCAGGTCTTCTCAGACATTACAGCAGATCGTGTTAGTGTTGTGGACTGTTTTTCACCCTGTTTATTATCTGCTAGGACTATCCCATATTAATTCCTCTCTGTCTCTCCTTTACAGTAGCTAAAATATAGTCCTCTGCTAGGAAACTTTATCTTCCTTCAGAAGGCAAAGGCATGAAGTAACAATAGGCCATAGCGCGGCCATAAACACCCACAGTGGCCGACCTTCTGTACCAGATGTGATATCATGAGTGATTATTAGGAACCTCTCTGGTCCAGCTGTTCCCAAATCTGCCTGCACTTAAAACATCCCCTTATAAGCTTTGTTGTTTTTGTCGATTGTTAATTTATTAATTTGGTCATACACACATATTTAAAATCACATATAAAATAATATGTTAATTTAGAAATACTTTTTTTTATTCTATGTCATTTCAATCACTTCATGGGCTTCTGCTACATCAGCATCTTTGTCATCATATTTTGAATTATTAATGAAGTTTTCCAAAGCATATCATCTTTATGTCTCAGTTCTTTGAGATTCATACAGCATTTTTTAAAAAAAATCTATGTGACACTCTGTCACTGGAAAATTGACTTCCTAAGCCACCTGTCCCAATTTGTATGACACTGAACACCTCGTTTTGGTGATGGGGGTTTCTGCTCTGTAAGTGTATATTCACATTTCTACAACGTAATCACTAACTGTATTTTTAAAGTCATTTTCTTTAAGGCTGATCCAAAATGACACCCAATACTTACAGACGTGGGGCTCTATTTCTGGAATAATTACTAAATCTGAGTTAATTTCTTTTCTACTTTTTTTTATTTTAATTTTTTTTAGATGATTCTATCAGGTGACCTCTATGTGCATTGGTCCCAGCTTTCAGGCTACTATGTTTTCTCCCAAACAGTACTTTGCTGTCAAAATAAAGTGGCCAAGAGAGCCCCCATTGTCTGAAATACTTTGTCAGGAGTTAAATAGGAGGCAGATCCCTCTTTTCCAAGGAAAATTTTGTGTGTATGTGTTTAGGGGGGTGGTACTCAAAAGCTTTTAAAATATTTAAATCAATGGTATTTGATCCAAGAGCTCTGGAATATGGCCAGGATATATGAATTTTTCAAAAGCAGTCCATATGATTCAGATATAGCCATCTTAGAACAGGAGTACAGGAGCCTGTGTGTGTGTGTGTGTGTGTGTGTGTGTGTGTGTGTGTGTGTGTGTGTGTGTTGGCGAAGGTGGGTATTTCTTCCTATGCCACTTCTCCTAGTTCTTCCTGAGGTAAGCTGTGTTAACAGTTTGGTATCATACTTTTTTCCCATTCTTAAGCAAATATATATACATATATGTGTGTGTGTGTGTGTGTGTATGTGTGTATGCTTGTTTAGGATTGTTTTCCTATATTTTAAGAAAATAGAATATTAAAAATTACTCTGCAACTTTTTCTTTAACTTATTTTCCTGGGAACTCACCTTCCACCTACACATGGGTTTCTCAACCTTGGCATTATTGATATTTGGGGCCAGATATTAATAATTCTTTGGGGTGGCTGTCCCATGTATTATAAGATGTTTAGTGATATGCTTGGCCCCTACACACTAGATGCCACTAACACTCTGCCCCCATTGTGACAGTCAAAAATGTCCCCAGATATTGCCAAAAATATCCCTGGATGGGGGTGGGGGACAAAATCACTCCCAGTTGAGATCCATTGATACAGAGTAATTTATTCAACTATTTTCTTATTAATGGAGATTCAGCTTATTTTCTGTTTCTTTTCCCACTCTGCAATAAAAATCTTTATACATGTATCTTTAAATAATGTTGCTTCTGTTTCTATGACGTAGATTGCCACAAATGAGATTGCCGGGGAACTCTATAGGCACTATCAGATTACTTTCCTAATAGCTTGTAGCAATTCACTTTCTTACCACAATGTCTGAAAATGTTCTTGCACACTCACCAGCACTAATAGCAACTGTCTTTTTTTCTTCATATTTGCTGGTCAGATGCATAAAAAATGGTGTCCCAATCTTGCTTTGATTTTTAATTTTCCTGACCATTTGTGAACATGTTGTCATTTACTGGTCATTTGCTTTTCATGTTCCATGAAACCTGTTTGTATCCTTTGCCTATTTTTATGGGTTATTTGTGGTTTTTTATTTTCATCAACTTGTAGGGGCTCTTTACTAGGGATATTAATCCTTTTCCATAAGCATTACAAACAGGTTTTTTTTTTTTTTTTTTGCAGTCAATCCTTTATCTTTTGGATTTGATTTTAGATACTATAATTTTTCCTAACTTTATAAGGTTAATCTTGTGGGAAAACCCCTCACTTAAAATGCAGTCACCCCTTGGTATACATGGAGGATTGGTTTCAGAATCCCCATATATAGCAAAATTCATACTTATTCAAGACAGCAGTGGGCCCTGCAGAACCTGCTTACAAGAAAAATTGACCTTCTGTATATACGTATATGCAAGTTTTGGATCCAGGGAATATTATATTTTCCATCTGCATTTGGTTGAAAAAAATCTGTTTATAAGTGTACCCACACAATTCAAACCTGTGTTGTTCAAGGATCAACTGTAAAAGAAAGTGAAAAGGGGAAGTCACCTTCTCCAAGTTGCACCTTCAGTTACTGGTAGAGCAGAGACAGGACAGGGATCCCCACCTAGGGCCTCCTCCCCCTTCCCCAAGCTGCCTTTAGGGAGTGCTCTTCCAGCTCTTCCCTGTCCCTCCACACTCCATCTGTGTGTGTTTACAACAAATAGAATCAAATTGAAAACGCAGGACAGCAAAGTGTAATAAAATATAACACAAAA
The DNA here is from genome assembly GCF_020740605.2 of Lemur catta. Classification (NCBI taxonomy): domain Eukaryota; kingdom Metazoa; phylum Chordata; class Mammalia; order Primates; family Lemuridae; genus Lemur; species Lemur catta. Next base: position 48,246,438 of record NC_059139.1, read on the forward strand.
ACAGCCCCATGCCTTAACACATAATAATTTTTCTTTACGTTGCCCTTTTATAGTAGTCCAAACACCTAAGCAGTCACTGGGGAGAGATTGCCATCCCGCTGGAGCGTAGGCAGGGTACCAGAGACAGAGCAGATGGCTGAGGGGCATTCCTGGCTGGGATTCTGCCAGCAAGCATTTGTGAGGAAGTGCATAGATAGTTTGAGTAAGACAGCCAGGAGACTAATATGTTCAGATGGCATAATGCCTTTTCACAAACTGCTGGGCTGTTTATTCACAGCAGAAGGAAACAGGGCTTTTAGCAGCCCTGCCTAACACTTTAAACATCACATTACATTGGAAATCCCTTCCCTGTAAGAGAATGTATATATTAGGAAAATATTTCCTGAGATATCATCAGAAGTGCTAAAATTGTATTTTTCTGAAAACGACAAAAACATCCAAGCTTTTATTTTGTGAATTTACACATTGAGCCCATTAATTTCTATGCACATGATTTGCAACACTATTTTATACACGCCTGTAGCTGGATGCCCAGAGAAATGCAGTATGGTGACCGAGAGTTTGTGTGTTTAATAGCACATTGAGAAAAATGGAAGTCAGATGGCCTGTTTCTGCCGTATAAAATTAGTCTATTAGGCTTCTCTCTGGTTTGGGGGAAGCCAATGAAAACATTAATGTTTGTTCATGTCTGACCATGCCCAGCATGCACTGGTGCAAAACGAACAGCAAACACAGGGAAATTTTAGCCTACATGAGAAGTGCTTTCAGAATTTTGTCTGGATGACTAAGGCAGTGATTTTCAACTAAGATAGTGGGAGGTGGGTGGAGAAGATATTTTAAAACTACACATCTCACCCAGGATTCTGATACATCCCTTTATAAGGCATCCCATCCACCACCTCCACCCAATGTGACAATCAGGTAAGCCAGTTACAGTTGGAAATGGATAATGTACCTCAGGTGATTTGGGCATGAAAAAGGTTCAGGACCACTGATGTAAAAATGCAGAGAGATTTCTTTAAGTAGAAATCAGCCTGGCAAGTGTACACACACACACACACACACACACACACACACACACGTAAAATTGTTGTAAATATTCATGTGCCAGGCTTTGCATGGATATATACCTTCATATCTTTTGGATAAATACCTAAGAGGGGAAAGACTGGATCAGATGATAAGTATATGTTTAACTTTTTAAAAACCTGCCAACTGTTTTCCAAACTGGTTGTACAATTGGACATCCCAACAAAAATATATGAGAGTTCCAATTCCTTCACATCTTTATCAATATTTGGCATGGTCTATCTTTTTCATGTTAGCCATTTTAATAGATGCATAATAGTATTTCATTATGACTGATTAGCATTTCCCCAATGAGTAATGATGTTGAACATCTTTTCATGTGTTTTATTTTCTATCTGTATATTTTTGGTGAAAAGACTTTTCTAATCTTTTGTTTTCTTATTGAATTTTGGAAATTCTTTGTGTATTCTAGATACAGGTTCTTTATCAAATACATAATTATATTTTTCTGAGGGTTTGTAGTTTGCTTTTTAATTCTCTTAACAGTGATTTCTGGAAGCAGAAGTTTTTTATTTTGATGAAATCCAACTTAACAAATTGTTCTTTTAGGAACGATGTTTTTAGTGTCGTATCTAAGAAATCTTTGCCTTACCCAAGGTCACAAAGGATTTCTCCTATGTTTTCTTCAAGAATATTTGTAATTCTAGGTTTTACATTTAGGTCTATGATCCATTTTGTGTTATGTGTTGTATATGGTGTGAGGTATGGATTCAAGTTTAATTTTTGCATATAGATATCCAGTTGTTCAGTTGTTGTATTGCCAGACCATCAGGTTGTTCCAGGGCATCTTTTGTCCACTGATCTGCCTTTACACCTTTGTCAAAATTTTTTTCCAAATTTGTATGGGTCTATTTTAGACACCCTTTTCTGTTCCATCTATTTGTCTGTCTTGACACCAATACCACACTATCTTGAATACTTTAGCTCTCTAATAAGTTGTGAAATCAGGTCATGTTAGTCCTCCAACTTTGTTCTTCTTTTTTGAAGTGGTTTTGGCATTGATATCATCTATAGAGCTACTTAATTTTTTGAATATATGGAATATAGTCATAATCAGTTATAATAGCTCTTTCTACTAATTATCACGTATGTATCAGTAAATAATCTTGAGTTTTGTTCTGGGATGTAGTCAAGTTACTCAGAAACAGCTTGATCCATTTTATGTCTTGCTTTTAGGATTTGTTTGGTGGGACTGGACCAGCACTCAGTCTGGGATTAAACATTCTTCATCACTGAGTCAAGACCCTCTGTATACTCTACCCAGTGCCCCATGAATCATGAGGCTTTCCATTCTGGCTGGTGGGAGCATGCACTGTTCCATGTCCTGCATGGGTACTATTACTTCTAATTCTCTTAGGTGGTTCTTTTCCCAGGCTCAAGTAGTTTCCTCACATGCATGTGTTGATCAATACTAAGCTGAATTTTTGAGGGGATCCCTTTACAGATGTCTGTAGATCTTTCTCTGTGCAGCATTCCCCTCTCTGGTACACTATCCTGCAAAATGTAGCCACCTTGGTCTCCCTGGGCTCTTGGCAATGTTTCCTCAATTCAGAAAGTCCATCAGGACCACCTGCAGTTCCCCTCCGTGCATCTCAGCTTGGAAACTCCCTCCAGGCAGCAAACTGGAAGCAATCATAGGGCTCACATTTGTTTTTTTCTTTCCAGGTCACTGTCTTTCACTCAGTGTCTTGAAAACTGTTATATATATATAACTATAATTATATATATATGTGTATATATATATATATATATATATATAGAGAGAGAGAGAGAGAGAGAGAGAGTCTGTTTTTTTTGTCATTGTTGTTCTTGTTGTCATTGTTGTTTAAGATGGGAGGGTAAACCCAATCCAATCCCTGTTTTACCATCTTGGCTGGAAGTAGAAGTCTATAGTGCTTTTTAAAGGTCAGAAATTGTTTGTTAAACATTTTCTGGAATTATGTGCTCGCTTCGGCAGCACATATACTAAAAATTGTATACAGAGAAGATTAGCATGACACCTGCACAAGAATGACATACACATTTGTGAAGCATTCCATATAAAAAAATTTTCTGGAATTTTTGTCAATTGAGCAATATAGAGATAAGGCAAAACTAGTATGTCTTTATGTATAAAATCATATGAATAACCATGTCATGTCATTGAAGCTTTCTTGTGGCACAGATGAAAATTCTTGCTTTCATTTGCACTGTAGCATCAAATGATCATGACACAGAGATTCACATTTCAGCCCTACTGTTGAACATAAATGCACATTTGTTAGACAATAATCTGGAGGATGAAGGTATTTGCAAAACTTCCATGTGATTCTGATGATGGGTCTGGCTGACTAAATCAGTACAGTGCAAATCAGAGTTCCTCAGTCTTAGCATTATCAGCATTTTAGGATGGATAATTTTTGTTGGGCCAGGGAGGAGGCCGTCCTGTGCTCTGAGGATGGATAGCAGCAACCTGACCTCTACCCAGTGGACACCACCTCCTGCCCCCAGTTGTGACAACCAAAAACGTTTCCACAAATTGTCAAATATTTCCTGAGGGGCAATATTGCCTCGAGCTGAGAAACGCTGGGGCAAATTAAATCTAAACCTTGAGCTACTGGAGAACAGAAACTGTATTTTTTCATTTCTGTATTCCCAGCACTCAGGAGAATGTGTACAATAACTGGCTGTGGAGCGAACAAATGAATGAGTAATAGGAATGAATGAATGCCATCAGTCCTTGTCTTATAGAACAAGTGTTCTCCAACCTCACTGTTTTCTTAATTGATAGTAAAATTGTATGTATTTTTTGTGCATAATATAATGTTTTGATGTATATATACATTGTGGATTGACTAAATCTAGCTAATTAACATGTGCATTTACCAACATAGTTGGCATTTTTGTGGTAAGAACACAATATTCATTCTCTTACCATTTTTCAAGAATGCAATACATTGTTATTAACTATAGTCACCACATTATACAATAGATCTCTGGAACTTATTCCATCTAACAGAAATTTTGTATCATTTGACCAACATCTTTCTAATCCCCCAGACCTCACTATTCTTAGTAATCACTGGAGTTCTTGTTAAAACACAGTTTCTCAACCCCACTCCCAGAGAGTCATTCTCTAGATAGGAAGTGGGACACAGGAATTTACATTTTAATAAGCACAACGGTGATTTCTCAACTAAAATCCAAGAAAGTCCTAAGTCAGACTACAGTGCTAAAAAGTGTTTATTAGAGGAAAAAATTGATACTTATTACCCTCACACCAGTTACAGAATCTCTAGCCATTTTTATCCACCTTGTTCAGTGAGCATGTGTAATTTCAGTGACAGGTAAACAAATATTTGACTCTTCTACAGATCTAAGAATTTATATAAAAAATATTCAGCTTAACCTGCAACTGTCCATTACAGTGTCATTTCCTATGATGATGTTTACTTTGGGATAAAAATCAGCAGAATGTCAGTTGAGAATTCAATTTGGCATCTTTCAATAAGAGCTCTTGGTGGAACCATCGACCAGGGTCTGCAATCAGAGAAAGCTCTTGAAGTGGGTCCTGTCTCTGCATAAGTCACTCCCTTTTAGAACTTGATTGGATGGGACCCTTCAATTCCAGAGGCATATTTCAACTGCGGTGACCATGGACCCTGGTTTCTATGATGATTACTTCACAGGGTCAGAGTGTTGGGGAAATCACTTTAAAGAGAAGGATTTTAATTATTATCTATTTCTTTTTAAAAATTTCAGTAAATTCTGAATAACTAAAAGAAAGGCTTTATTTCTTCATATATGCAACTGTCAAGGAACCACATATAATCTTAGGAAAGGATATTTACATATTTTGGTTTGGTTTAATAATTTCCCAACAAGACAGATTGCTTTGGTCAAAGGCTTGGTTTCCTTTATTCCTGTAAAGTTGTTTTTGGAAAAGTTTCTATCTGATTTGTCTGATGAGTATGAATTGTTTGTCCACACATCCAAAAGGTTTTGGAAAAGAAAAGACCTACTGAGCACTTCACAGACTCACTGGTCACAGGACATTCTAAGAGTAACAGGTCAAGGATTCACAGAGGTCGATGCCATCTGGGAATTATTACCTTGGTAATGAAAGGGACCTATAGGAGTAAGTACCACTGATTCTGTCTAATAATCATGTCATCTACATTAAGAAAGGATGTGTTCTTGATACATATATGGCTCAGAGCCACCACTTTGCACAACTCTAAGAGGTACCCTCTGTGAGGTTGGCAGCAGTATTCTGACTGGGTCTCTCAGAACGGTCTAGCTTAGAAATGGATCTCCCTCTGGAGTGGAGACAGCCACTGAACCATTTGCTGGCTCCATCCGAGGACCTTTCCATGGGTGGTATTCAAAATACTTAACAATCAGTATGATAATATTAGGTTGGTGCAAAAGTATTTGCAGTTTTAGCATCGTTGACATTTGCCATTGGAATACATTCTTAAATAAATGTGGTTATGTTATACATCATTTTAATGCACATTTCTTGCTTTATGTGTTTTTGCTAATGACTTATTACTTGCTGTTTATTTTATATTTATGTTAGACTATGGAAATGGTGTTAGACAAAAAGCAAATTTGAGTGATTTTCTTATTCGAGTTCAAAATGGGTTGTAAAGCAGTGGAGACAACTCACAACATCAACAACGCATTTGGCCCAGGAACTGCTAACAAATGTACAGTGAAGTGGTGGCTCAAGAAGTTTTGCAAAGGAGACAAGAGCCTTGAAGATGAGGAGGTCAATGGCCAGCCATCGGAAGTTGACAATGACCAGTTGAGAGAAATAGTGGAAGCTGATCCTTTTAAAACTACATGAGAAATTTCTGAAGAACTCAACGTTGACCATTCTACAGTCATTCAGCATTTGAAGCAAATTGGAAAGGTGAAAAAGCTCAATAAGTGGGTGCCTCATGAGCTGACCAAAAATAAAAAAAATCATCGTTTTGAAGTGTCACCTTCTCTTATGGTACACAACAACAATAAACCATTTCTCAATCCGATTGTGATGTGCCACAAAAAGTAGATTTTATATGACAACCTGTGATGACCAGCTCAGTGGTTGGACCAAGAAGAAGCTGCAAAGCACTTCCCAAAGCCAAACTTGCACCAAAAAAAGGTCATGATCACTGTTTGGTGGTCTGCTGCCGGTCTGATCCACTACAGCTTTCTGAATCCCAGCAAAACCATTACATCTGAGAAGTATGCTCAGCAAATCAATGAGATGCACCAAAAACTGCAATGTCTGCAGCCAGCATTGGTCAACAGAAATGGCCCAATTCTTCTCCGTGACAACGCCCAACCACACCTCGCACAATCAATGCCTCAAAAGTTGAAGGAATCGGGCTACAAAGTTTTGCCTCATCCACCATATTCACCTGACCTCTCGCCAACCGACTACCACTTCTTCGAGCATCTCCACAACTTTTTGCAGGGAAAGCGCTTCCACAACCAGCCGGATGCAGAAAATGCTTTCCAACAGTTTGTTGAATCCCAAAGCACAGATTTTTATGCTACAGGATTAAACAAACTTATTTCTCGTTGGCAAAAATGTGTTGATTGTAATGGTTCCTATTTTGATTAATAAAGATGTGTTTGAACCTAGTTATAATGATTTAAAATTCATGGTCCAAAACCACTATTACTTACTTTTGCACCAATCTAATATCAACGAATACATAAATCAAATATTTAAAAATTTTTCTTCTAAATTGACCTGTCCCAGGCCAATTAATGCCCTTGTTTAATTGGCCTGTCCCAGGCTAATTAATGCCCCTAAGTCACAACTTGGTGAAGGGACTGCATCAAACTCTTCCAAAAACTTCCCTGCTAAATTGATCATCATTCGGTCCCTGGCCCTGGATGCTTTGTTGCAGCCAGAGAGTCACTAGGCATGTTGCCTTCTCATCACAGCCAGGTACACACCAGATGCCGGTGCTTTCCATGCAATCTAGACTCAGAGAACCTGTATCTCAGACCCTGCCAGTAATGGCACCCACTTCCCAATCACCAGCCCCTCTAACTGGACTGCCAGCCGACGATGCTGGCTGTTGCTGGAGCATCAGACAAGCACTGCATTCCTCCTTCTGCTGCAGTTACCTCGATCTACTCAGTGCCTGCCAGGCCCAGTTACCTAACTCTGCAGTTGGGCAGCATCATCAGTTGACTTGTAGTTTCAGTAAGTAGGAAATTTCACTTCTTGTTCAAGGTGCTGAATCCTCTCAAAGCATCTGCTGATCAAATAGCAATTGCATTCAGAAATTATCTAGCCCATAAAAGACTGCCTGAGATGTTAATATATTCCATGTCTCCGTTATTACCTAGGTCACACTGCAACAGGAGGCCCATTTGTTAATGGTCAGAGTGACATTCCATAACAATCAGGTGAATTAATAAGTTGACATGAGAAATTATATTATTAATTATATTCAATTCTTATTTCAGCTACTGTTATATTCTTTACAATTGGTACTGAAAGGATTTAATAGTTTAGCAACTTCCCTAGGACCTTTCCCAAGTATTGAGTTTCCAGACTCCCAAAAGCTGACTTGAGTTCCCTGTGGTAGTACATAGACTCTGTCCTCCTAGCCCAGCCTGAGTAAGATGAAAGGCAGTTTAATCATTAGTTCATAAGACCCAAAGAAAATTTGCTGAAATGGGAAGACTCAAAATATATTTACTCGAAATATATTTGCCTGTGGTTTGTTGGAGACAGAGTCTTGCTCTGTTGCCCAGGTTAGAGTGCAGTGGTGTCATCATAGCTTAAACTCCTGAGCTCAAGCAATCCTCTGTCTCAGATTCCCAGGTAGCTACAACAAGAGGCATGCACCACCATGCCTGGCTAATCTTTAAATTTTTTTGTAGAGACAGGGTCTCTCTATGTTGCTCAGGCTGGTCTCGAACTCCTGGCCTCAAGTGATCCTCCCACCTCAGCCTCCCAAAGAGCTGAGATTACAGGCTTAAGCCACTGTCACTGTGCCCAACTGCTTCTGGTTTTGAAAGGACCCTTTTAAAATCTTTCCTTTTGAGTGAGATGGAGTATAAATACATATTATTAAATGATATAACTCATGAATATTCAAAGAGTACAGCTATTTTATTGTTATTGATTAACTGATACATGGAAGAAAATAATGTAATTTCTCTAGGGACAGGAACCAAATCTTAATATTTATTCCTCTTCCAGCACATATACAGGGCCCAGTACACTGAATATGTAAACCAAATGTTTAAATGAATAAATGAATGAATGAGTGAAAGGTCCCTCCTTAAATTGCAAGTGAAGGAATTGAGGATTAGGGGAAAGTGTTCTATAGTGGGAATACGTAGGTTTTGAAGGCAGGAAGACCTTGGCTGGAATTCGAGGTCTCTCTGGCATTTACCTTCTAGGTAGCCTTGGGCTTGTCTCTTAACTTCTATGGACCTTGGTTTCAAAATCTAGTAAATGAGTGTTGTGTAGTGGAAATAATATTTATATTGAAGAGTCTTCATTTAAATTATTAATAAGGCACATGAAGCTCTAGGCACATAAGTGATAAAAATGTGGAAACTTTATCACATTACTCGTCACTCACATCATTCACTGAAAATATTAATCTTAAAGGGTAATTGAACCTATCTTAGTATATAAAGGAAAATATTCTCAATATACCCTGAACCAGTGGCAAAAAAAGTAAAATGGGAATTAAACCCTATTATATTTTGCATAAGTCTTGAGTTGCTTGTGAAATATCTCTAAGAAATTTAAAGCTTTCTGGAAGGCATCTGAGACTACATCAATTGTTGCTTCTTTGTGTTAGTGAAGAACCCTATAACAGCTCAGATAAAACACATCATCAAGTCAGTATGCAGCTTTGCTTTTTAAATGTTCAGACAGGTACAGGGAAACTTCAATTAGGTCTCCTCTTTTCCAGAAGAAATAGCAGTACAGCACAAGATACTATATGAAGCTTCGTTTCTCAAGGGTTCTCATTTTGGTGTTTCTAAAATGGGATTGGCTGTTTTTTTTGTTTTTTGTTTTTTTTTATGAAATTGCTTATACAGGGCTAGACATTCAGGTCATCAGAGTAAATGGCCACACCTTGGAGAAAGAACTGGAACTGACGAGGCCCCAAGTACACTGCCCCAGCTTGGTCAGCATAGGCTCCTGTGCTGTCCTTTATTTCCTGATTTACTTTCAACACTAAGGACTGGCTGTTCCCTATGCCATGGCTTAATTCTTGAGCTTTTGCTGTCCTGATGCTGGAGATGCAGCTCATGTCACCTCCAATGGGAGGCTGACCCTATCAGAGCATATCAGATGACCAAGCAGGAAAACTAGGGATTGTCATATTTGCATGCAGTTATTAGCTCTACTCAGTCAAATTTTAGTGTGTAGAATGGAAAACATTAAAATTAGATGGAATCTTAACTAGTCCAATACCCTCCTCGTATAGATAAGAAACTGAGGCCTAGAGAGCGGTAACTACTTATGGGGATCACATCAGCAGTGAGAAGTGCAGTCAACGCCCTGTCCAGGTCACATGGATAGATACCCACTCTTCTATAGACTTCTATAACTTAAAGGGAACTGAGAAAGAAAAAATGGATATCACTGTTTAACTCTTTGTTGGCAAATTCAAGCTATATATTACCAAAAGAGATTAGAAATAGCAATGGCATCTTTTATACAAAGGACAGCATAAAAAGATAGGTACATATACTTATAAATTTATTAATTTATAATAAGCTATATACATCTACTTGCTTCTAAAAAAATTAGCTCCTATGACTTTAAATTTTAACAATAAAACACACATAATTAAAATGTCCATAATGCCCAAAGTGACTTGCAATTTCAATGCCATTTCCATCAAAATACCAGTGTCTTATTTCACAGACCTAGAAAAAAATAATCCTAAACTTCATCTGGAACCAAAAAAGACTCCAAATAGCCAAAGCAATTCTAAGCAAAAAGAGCAAATGTGGAGGCATCACATTGCCTGACTTCAAATTGTACTACCAGGCTATAGTAACTAAAACAGCATGGTACTGGTATAAAAGTAGAGACACAGACCAATGGAACAGAATAGAGAACCCAGAAATAAAACCATGTAGCTATGACCAACTGATCTTCAACAAAGCAGACAAAACATACACTGGGAAAAGGAAGCCCTATTCAATAAATGGTGCTGGGAAAATTGTATAACCACATGCAAAAGAATAAAACAGGACCCCTATTTCTTGATATATATAAAACTTAATTCAAGATGGATAAAAGACTTAAATGTAAGGCATGAAACCATAAAAATTCTAGAACAGGAAAAATTCTTATAGGGGAACTTATGATCCCAAAGGCAAATACAGCAAAAACAAAAATAAATAAATGGGACTTAATTGAATTAAAAACCTTCTGTACAGCAAAGGAAATAATCAACAGAATGAATAGACAACCTACAGAATGGGAAAAAATAGTCACAAACTATACATCTGAAAAAGGACTAATATCTAGAATCTGCAAAGAACTCAAACAAATCAGCAAGGAAAAAACAAACAATCCCATCAAAAAGTGGACAAAAGACATGAACAGAAGTGTTTTAAAAGAAGATAGACAAATGGCCAACAAACATATGAAAAAATGCTCAGTATCACAAATCATCAGGGAAATGCAAATTAAAACTATAATGAGATACTACTTTACCCTTATTGGAATGGCCATTATTAAAAAGTCAAAAAGCATTAGATGCTGCCATGGATGCAGAGAGAAAGAAATGCTTATACACTGTTGGTGGGACTACAAAGTAGTACAACCTCTATGGAAAGTAGTATGGGGATTCCTCAAAGAAATAAATGTAGACCTACCATTCCATCCAGCAATCCCACTGCTGGATATCTACCCAAAGGAAAAGAAGTCATTTTATAAAAAAAGATACCTGCACTCAAATGTTATTGCAGCACAATTCACAATTGCGAAGATGGGAAATCAACCTAAGTGCCCATCAATTCATGAGTGGATAAAGAAAATGTGGTATATATACACCATGGAGTACTACTCAATCATAAAAAGGAATGAAATAATGTCATTTGCAGCAACTTGGATGGAACTGGAGACCATTATCCTAAGTGAAGTATCTCAGGAATGGAAAACCAAATACCATATGTTCTCACTAATAAGTGGGAGCTAAACAATGGATATACCTGGGCACAAAGAGATATAAAAGACATTGGAAACCGGGGATGGAGAGTGGAAGGGGCAGTGAGGGATAAAAACTTACCTATTGGGTACAAGGAACACTATTCTGGTGATGGGCACATCAAAAGCCCTGACTTAAGCATTACACAAGGTATCCATGTAATACAAACATTTGTACCCTCTTAGTATTTTGAAACAAAGAAAAAACAATAAAACATGTGTACAATAGAATAGTTTAAAAATAAAGATGAATAAATGAGATGTAGCATATCGACTAAAGAACACAGGAGATAATTGAGTCAGGAAACTGGAATAAGATAATTACTATGAGTATTAAATTTAACTCTGAGATTCTTAGCAGCCAATACAAAAATGAAAAATAATGGGTTAAAAAGTCATCTGTTATCTGTTTAAAGGAACCATTCCAGTTCTTCCAGTGAAAAAAACTGTCTCCTGGCACTTAATTATAAAAGGACTTCATTGCATGTGTTTTTCTTTAAAGGGCACTGAATAATGCAATAGACAATGCCTTTGATACCATCATGTAGAAGATGCAGAAATGGTCTTCCTGTACCAAGTTAAAATATCCACTTGAGTAGAAGTACAATATTAAATTCTGTGAAGACATTTCTAATCACATGTGTAGGTTAGTATAAAGGAGCTGGTACAAGGAAAGCAAACCTGGAAAGGAAGAATGATGTAGTGGGGAGGTAACATTTTAGATCCTGGATCCTTCTTTTGTGGTTAATAGGATGAATATGAACATTTGCACACACTAAGTGTAGAAGTACAAGTCTCCCTCTGCAGCCTCTAGTAAGTTGGTGATGCTGAGAGCAACTGAGCCCTTATTTACCACTCTGCAACCTTGCAATGCTTGCTACCCTGAGTGGTCGCAGGGATTTTGAATGCTACCCTTCTTGGCATGTTTACAAACTGAGAAGCTAGGGATACAGTACAGTTAAAATCATCTGTTTCAGGAAGCAGGTGAAGTTGTGGTAGCGTAGCTTACCAAAATAGGTAAATTTCTACTTATCTCAAGGTACATGGTTAAAAATAACCATTGTCAAGCCTGAGGAACTGGAGTGTGGGGTACTGTGGGGCAGAGGAACCAGCGAGTCAAGGTGGCTGGGAGGAGCAGAGGAGAGAGAGCAAGTCTAGTAAATAGCCTCTTTAAGCTTGTGCCAGGGTTGGATTCACAGGCCCACAGCTGTGGGGTTTGCGTATGGCCCATGTTCTTACGTGCAACTACTTCAAAGTTATGTCAAGCTAACCAATAATAGATAAAATATATTCTATCCTTCTACCTTCATAAATATAGCTTCAGAATGCATTAAAAGGCCAGCTTCAAATTTAGCACCTCAAATTCTGTGAGTCCCACAGGCAGCCCCATCTCTTCCCACCTTTGGCTTTATCCCTTGTTGCAAAGGGCCTCATGAACATGTGTTTGGACATCCTAGCCTACAGGTACAAGCTCCTGTTGTACTGTTTTAGACAGGTACACAGCTGCCCCATTGGGCCGCACCCCAGAGCAGAGGCAGGGTTCACCCTAGAAAAGAAGGACCCAGGTAAGGGGACTGTGGAGGGCTTCAAAGCAAGCTCAGGACATTTGGGCAGGGAATTCTAAGATTGCAGATGTTTAGAGATGGGGCATGGGTTCCACATAACACACACATCTCATGTATAAGGGTGCAGCCAGAAGGCCATGGTAGAGTCCTCTAGCCTTGGTCTAAAAGTGGTGGGGAGGGACTAAACACTGGTTGTAAGAATAATCCGACGTAATATTTGCCCACCAACATCCCCCTCCTCATCTCCATTGTGCACCCGAGTTAATTTAGGTGATCTGGCTCTCTGGTGAGGATCTTGTACTCTGTCATTACTCTACACAAGTCCTTTCTAAAGCTGCACCATTAGTCAAAGATGACTTTGACATTATTCACAGATGATGGAGCATCTAGCATCCTCCCCTACCAGCACTCCCCCAAAATCCAGAACACTCCCCCTGCTCTGATTTCTCACCCAAGGCAGCCCCCCTGGCTCCATCTGCCAGGTCCCTCACCTCAGTGTTTACTCAGGCTCCCATCCTACCTGTGTGACGAGCCACCCACCCATTTATGGCAGCACCAGTGCTGTCCATGGTGCTGCTCACACAGTCTTGGTACTCTGGATGCTACGGCAATCCTGACTCCAGGTCAGTCCCTTGGGTCTGCCTCATTCGGGTGCTTCTTCTTAATGACTCCCAAAAGATTTCTTTCCCTTGGGATTTTGCAATGGCAAAAAATGAATTTAAAACCCAGATCTTCCACTTACTAGCTTTGTGAACCTCAGCAAGTTACACAAACTCCCTAAGCTTCAATTTCATCATCCAAAAAATGAAGAATACTCACTTTGTAGATTTACTGTAAGAATTAGATGAGCTAATGTATGTAAAATGCTTAGCTCACTGCCTGGCACATGGTAAATGTTTCATAAATGTCAAGGTCCTTGCTTCAAAAGTATTTTTTAATAAGGTCATTGCCTCTGAAATCTATAGATGCTCCTCCTAAGTCTGGGTTCTCAGTTTAGCATTCAGAGCCCTTTGGCAGCTGCCTCTGTCCCCATCTCTTGTCTGTCCCTGAGATGACTTTGACTTTCTTGTTCCTGCCAAGTAATTTCCATACATCCCCACAAGTGACTCACACTTTCTGGCCTCCATGGCTCTGCTCCTATTATTCCAGCTGCAGCATGTTCAGCCCCCGATCCGCTCTTTCCATTGGACCTCCTCTCTCCAATTTCAGGTCTTCATTTATCTGAAGCTGTACCTCAGTACTCACCTCTTCCAAAAAACCCATGCCAGACTTTTCCCTATGTGGTAGATTGTGTTTCCAATAGCTGCAACTGACCTCTCTGATCCCACAACCTGTGTTGCAATGTGACCTTGACAACAGCTGAAATATATTTTTTCTCCCCAATGTGGGTGGACTCTGTAACTGCGTGACCAATAGGATGTGGTCAGATGTGGCTTCTGGTATTTCTGAGCCCGGGCCTTAGGAGGACTGGCAGCTTCCATGTTATACCTTAGAATGTTTGCTCTGGAAAAGGCAAACAATTTTATCCATCTGACTATCCTGAGACTGCCATGCCATAAAGAAGCCCAAGCTAGCCATGTGAAAACCCCATTTAGGGAGAGAGAGGGGTGCCTGCTAGCCCCCAGCTGTGGTAGCCACCTGTGGTAGGCAGGCTTCAAGATGGCCTCAGTGATTCCCACCTCCTGGTATTTGCGCTCTTGTCTGGTCTCCTTCTATTGTATTACAACATACAACCAGGATTGGTCTGTGTGACCAACAACACATGGCAGAAGTACTTGTTGGTATATCACTTCCAATATTAAGGTATTAAAAACTGTGGTCTCTCTCTCTCTCTCTCTCTCTCTCTTTCTCATCACTTGGTCTGTGGAAATCCAGCTGTCATTGTCATGGATGTTAAGTATTAATAAGTTGCCAAAAGTCACTCATAGCTAGTAACTCAGATTCAAGTTCAGGCTGCAGGGTTTCAAAGCCCAGATGATTAACTACATGTTCTATCTCCTGGTAAAATTCAGGAGGGCCCAAAATTTACTTCCTAGTGCTTAGAAATAATCTTCCAAACCCACTCCACCTCATACATGAGCTAATGCATATTTTATTTTCTAAGTGAAACTGCATTAGATTTATCATACTGCAAACTTCATTTAGTGAAGCCAAGTACCACAGAGTTGAATTATTTATTTTTATTGTTTTCAGTGCTTGGCCCAAGAATCTGGTTTCATTTCTTTATGTACATCTTCAGGTCATTCCTTCTTCTGTAGTGTAAAACAAAACAAAGCCAAAAAAAAAAAGTAGGAAAAATATTTCAGTTAATAACATTGGTCAGTGCTCCTTCCTGACTTTTTAAATTTCTCCTCATTTCATTTTTCTATGATGATATGCATTGAGTGAGTTAGCTGCAATCTTATGCCAAACAACACATAAATTAATCTATTATGACCCAGGATGCTACTTTGGGGTTAAGATGTTTGTGCTCTTTTATGCTACTAATGCCATGGTTTGGTTGCTTTTAACTTTATTGTTTAAATCTATTTTATGTTTCTGTTTTTTCTTTCTTTCTTTCTCTCTCTCTCCCTCCTCACCCCCCCCCCTTTTTTTATTTTTGAGACAGAATCTCCTGGGCTGGAGTGTAGTGGTGTCATCATAGCTCACTACAACCCTCAAACTCCTGGGCTCAAGCGATCTTCCTGCCTCAGCCTCCTGAGTAGCTGGGACTTCAGGCATATGCCACCATGACCAGCTAATTTTTCTATTTTCTGTAAAGATGGGGGGGCCTCGTTCCTGCTTAGGCTGGTTTCCAACCCCTGGCCTCAAGCAATCCGCCCACCTCAGCCTCCCAGAGTGCTGGGATTACAGGCATGAGCCACCGCGCCGGCTAGTTTATGTTGCTGTTAAGTGTGAGTGTTAATAGAACGGTAACTTGCTGTTGGCTTCTCAGTGGCCTCCTATTTGCAAGGCCTCCTATGCTATGCTCTGTGGGGGCTAAAAGAAGCTATGTTGAGGAGTGATCTGGCCCTCAAAAAGCTTCAATCTAGTGGTGGTTAGTAAGTTTACCAGCCTCTCTGGGTGGGACAGGGGGAGGGGTAAAAAGGAATTCATTCATTCTCCACATATTTTGGAGCATCTTTGCAGGTGCTGTTCTAGGCATTTGGAGCTCATGAGTGAACAAAACAAACAATGAGAATGTGGGGCTTACCCCAATGGGAGGAGACAGGCACTAAATAACAAGCTTAATGTATGAGAGTTATCTCCAGCTAGAAGGTGATACGTATTTGCAAAAAATATATAGCAGGGTGAGGGGGAAGGGAGTGTCTTCCCTTTAGTGCCTTCTATAAGTCAGACACCTCACAGGCACTCTTGATTATCAAAATAACCCAACCCTGGAAAAATAAGAAAATTTGAGTTCAGGGAAACTAAGACACTTTGATCTTTATAATTCAAAGGCCACCATATCACTATACCACAGGATATCCGTTTAAAAATGCTAAAATAAAGACACAGCACAGTTCAATGAAAGCAAATGAGAAAGCAGTGAATTCTGAAGGAGTTTACAGAAGGCTTCATGTACAGGTAGCATCTGAGTTGGGTCTTAAAAGAAGAGGGGGAGGATAATCGCAGAGGGAACTTAATACATGAGTATATATCTATTTCAGAACATTGACTGTTCAGCTCAAACCCATATGAATGTATGAAGATTTTACTATCTGAAACATGAGACTTTAAAAGGTTTTCCTGCTGAATGGGAACTTATTTTCTAAATGCCAGCTGAACTTTACAGCACTTATAGCATTCAAATAAAATGCAAAGAACATAAAGCAGTGCTCTTATAATAAGGAATGGCCAAGTCAGCATTTTTAAAATAAAAAAGCCTGTGGCTCTGAGCCAGAAAGACTTCTCCCGAGAAGGACATGGCTGGGACCCATGCCCCGCCTAGAGGTGCACTCTCAGATGGCCCCTCGCAGCAGTAGCTCCTGGACCTTAGGGAAGGTCTGCAGTATGACCTCCCTTGTTCCTTCATTGTATGTTGCAGAACTTGGCCAGTGGCTGCACCCATTATGGAAATTGGAGCTATTTTTTTCAGGTCTGTCTTTATTAATTGTAATGTTTTGGCTATCTTCCAAACCATCTTCTGAACTGAGTGCTTATATGCATTTGCTGAAGAATGTGAATTGAATTTTTTCCAATATCTGACCCATGTGCTTCGTAAGTCTGATGGACTTTTTTCTTTTCTTTTTTTTTTTTTTTTGAGACAGAGTCTCACTCTGTTGCCCTGGCTAGAGTGAGTGCCGTGGCGTCAGCCTAGCTCACAGCAACCTCAAACTCCTGGGCTTAAGCGATCCTACTGCCTCAGC
Source organism: Lemur catta (assembly GCF_020740605.2). Classification (NCBI taxonomy): domain Eukaryota; kingdom Metazoa; phylum Chordata; class Mammalia; order Primates; family Lemuridae; genus Lemur; species Lemur catta. The sequence continues at coordinate 48,263,624 of NC_059139.1, forward strand.
CTCCCAAGTAGCTGGGACTACAGGCATGAGCCACCATGCCTGGCTAATTTTTTCTATATATATTTTTAGTTGGCCAGATAATTTATTTCTATTTTTAGTAGAGACGGGGTCTCACTCAGGCTGGTCTCGAACTCCTGACCTGGAGCGATCCACCCGCCTCGGCCTCCCAGAGGGCTAGGATTACAGGCGTGAGCCACCACGCCCGGCCTGATGGACTTTTTTCTAATGTTTCTAATAGTGGTTTTCTTTTCGTATAGTTTAATTGAAGTATAATGTACATACAGAGAAGTACAAGAATCGTAAGTGTGCGGCTTGATGAATTTTCACAAAGTGAACACACTTAGGTAACTGGCACCTGGATTGAGAAACAGAACCATTCCAGCATCTCAGAAGCCCTCTTATTCCTCCCCAGTCACTACACCCCACCCTCAAGGGTAACCGTGATACACCTTTCAGTAACAGCGATTGGTTTCACCTGATTTGAACTCTACATAAATATTAATGGAATCATATTGCGAACCATTAATGTATCGTATAGTACAGCAGTCCCCAACCTTTTTGGCACCAGGGATGGGTTTCATGGAAGACAATTTTTCCATGGGAGTGGGGGAGGGGAAATGGGAGCTCTGGCGGTGATGAGACTGATGGGGTGCAGCTGTAAATACAGATAAAGCTTCGCTCACCCGCCCACCCCATACCTCCTGCTGTGCAACACACACACACACACACACACACACACACACACACACTTACCCCCCCCCACACACACACACTCACCCACCTTTCCTAAGTTTCATGGAAGACAATTTTTCCATGGACTGGGGTGCAGGCAGCAGCTCTGTGGCTGGCTTCCTAATAGGCCACCACAGCCCACGGACTGGGGACTACAGATATAGTATACATACTATATAGGAGAGCTGGATACTTTCCAGACACCTCTCGTGTATCATATAGTATATATTCTGTCTTCTCTGGCTTCTTCCACTCAACATTATGTTTCTATATGCAGTTGACAGTGGCTGTGTTTTGTGCATTCTCAGGTTGTATAGTGTATCCATAGTGTGAATAGGACACAAAATATCTATCCATTCCACTGTTGATGGCATTTGGATTGTTCCCAGTTTGGGGAAAAAGCACTTAGTTGACTGCTTTAAATTCATGAAATTTATATGTGATTGATAAGAAAAAAATTACTATACTGTTAATGGACACTTATTACTACAAGCAGAATTCTAAATTTAAAAAATTGTACTAGCCAGTAAGCCCCTTGAAAGCAAGGTTTAAATAGGAAAAATAAGCTCAAGAGTTCTATTGTACAACTTGGTAACTATGGTTAACAATATATTGTATTCTTAAAAAATGCTGAGAGTAGATGTAACTAGTCAAAAGTAACTCTGTGAGATAATTCATATATGAGTTAGCTGGATTTAGTCATCCCACCATGGGGGGATAGTCACCTAAAGTACTTGAAATAAGTGCTGACACATAGTAAGCACTTAATGAGCCTTTGTTATAAAGTACTATCACTCATATTGTAGACTTCAGTTAAATGCTGCCCAAATCATTCAATTAATGTTCATAAAAATGTCTAGGGTTGAAAATGTGCTGTAAACTGTATTATTTATTTGATTTCAACTCAGAGTGACCATCTTTTCTTTCATGAGTAAACACGTTAGAGAAGTTAAAGGGAAGTACACTAACCCAGTGGGAAGACATCAACTGGCATGTAGGAAAGAGAATGTATGGAAGAATCCTGTGAGTTATCTCTAGGGGATCTCCATTGTCAGAGCTTGGGGGATCATGAACTGGATGAGATGAGCCCCAGATAATAATGGGGTTCACCCACAAGGGCTGGAGAATGCTGGAATACACATGGGCAAAGCAGTATTCCTTTACTCATTTGTACATTAGTCACTCATCCATTTCTTGATTCCTCCCTTTTTTTCTATAAAGCATCTACCACTTTAGTATTACTCACCCAATTTCTGATTAAAACCCTCCAGAGCATTAAAACTGTGGCATTAAAACCTGTTCATAAGCCCCATTCTCATCAATTACATTTTATTTGTATGCACTGGAATATAAGCATCAATAGGAAGTGAACTATAACAATTCAGAATTGGACCACATAATAGAGTAAAGCCAAGATGAATCTTTAGTTTGGAAATACGTGATTTTCTTCCTGCTCAACAAATATGGATAAGTTACTTCTCTTAGGAAAAGCCACAGGGAGGAATGCAATCAAACTTCTCCACTATCATCTGGATTAAACAATAGTAATAAACAGGCCATATCACAAAGTAAAGTTTTAATATATATGGCTGTATGCAAATTTAAAATGTTTGTAGTTTTTAAAATTAAAAGCATGGTAAACACAAAGAAAAATTAAACAATGTAAATGTATAGCAAATATAACAAACAGAAGGTATCTTTATAAAATATTCACACAAAACAAGAAGAAAAAGAGGTAGACCTTAATATTTGATATGAATAAAAAATTCCCAGAAGATATATATAACTGCTAAGCTAATATACAAAACAAATATTCAACTATACTAGTAATAAAGGAATGCTAATAAAAAGAAAAGAACTCAGGATCTTCAAACAGAATCCAACAGCACATCAAAAAGATAACAACATGATCAAGTGGGCTTTATTTTAGGGATGCAAGAATGGTTCAACATATGCAAATCAATAAATGTGATTCACCACATAAACAAAATTAAAAACAAAAATATGATTATCTCAGTAAATTCAGAAAAAGCATTTGATAAAATTTAGCATCCCTTCATGATAAAAACTCTGAACAAACTTGGCATAGAAGGAACATATTTCAAAATAAGAAAAGTCATATATGACAAACCCACAGCCAACATCATACTGAATGGGGGAAAGTTGAAAGCTTGGAACAAGACAAGGAAGCCTACTCTTATCTGTTCAACATAGCACTGGAAATTCTAGCCAGAGCAATCAGACAAAATAAAGAAATAAATGGCATCCAAATTGGAAAAGAGGGAGTCAAATTATCCGTTTGTTGATGATATGATCTTATACATACAAAACCCTAAAGCCTCTTCCAAAAGACTTCTAGATGTGATTCAGTAAAGTTTCAGGATACAAAATCAGCGTACAAAAATCAGTGGCATTTCTATACACCAGTAATAACCAAGCTGAGAACCAAATAAATAACTCAATTGCATGTCCAATAGCTATAAAAAATTCCTAGGAATACATTTAATTAAGAAGGAGAAATATCTCTACAAGGAAAACTACAAAACACTTATGAAAGAAATTGTAGATGACACAAACAAATGGAAAAACATCCTATGCTCATGTATTGAAAGAATTAATATTGTTAAAATGACCGTAATGCCTAAAGCAATTCATTGATTCAATGCAATTCATATCAAAACACCACCATTATTCTTCACAGAATTAGAAAAATGATCCTAAAATTCATAGGGAACTGAAAAAGAACCTAAGTAGCCAAAGCAATCCTAAGCTAAAAGAACAAAACTGGAGGCATCACATTATCAGACTTCAAATTATACTACATGGATAGAGTAACCAAAACAGCATGGTACTGGTATAAAAACAAATATATAGATCAATGGAGCAGACTAGAGAACCCAGAAATAAAGCCACATACTTACAAGCAACTGATCTTCAACAAAGCAGATAAAAACATACACTGAGGAAAGGACGCACTATTTAATAAATGGTGCTGGGAAAATTGGATAGGCATATGCACAAGAATAAAACTGGACCCCTATCTCTCACCTTATACAAAAATTAACTAAAGATGGATTAAAGACTTAAATGTAAGACCTGAAAATATAAAAATTCTAGAAGAAAACCTGGGACAAACTCTTTTTGGCATTGGTATAGGCAAAGAATTCATGACTAAGACCCCAAAAGCTAATCCAACAAAAACAAAAATAGACAAATGGGACTTAAACCAAAAAACTTCAGCACAGAAAAAAAATCAATAAATAGACAACCTACCTAGTGGGAGAAAATATTCACAAACTATGCAAGCAACAAAGGACTAATATCTAGAAACTATAAGAAAGTCAAACAACTTAACAAGAGAAAAACAAATAACCCCATTAAAAAGTGGGGAAAGGACATGAACAGACATTTCAAAAGAAGACATGCAAATGGCCAACAAACATATGAAAAAATGCTCAGTATCATTAATTCTCATAGAAATACAAATTAAAACCACAATGAAGTACCATCCTACACAAGTCAGAATGGCTATTACTAAAAAGGCAAGAAGCAATAGATGTTGGTGAGGATGAGGAGAATAGGGAATGCTTATACACTGTTCATGGGAACATAAATTAGTACAACTTCTATGGAAAACAGTATGGGGATTTCTCAAACAACTAAAAATAGAATGGCTATTCGATCCAGCAATCCCGTTACTGGGTATCTATCCAAAGGAAAAGAAATCATTACATCAAGAAGATACCTACACTCATATGTTTATTGTAGCACTATTACAATAGCAAAGATATGGAATCAATGTAAGTGTCCACCAATGGATGATTGGATAAAGAAAATGTGGTGTATATGTATATGCCATGTAATACTACTCAGCTATAAAAAAAGAATGAAATCATGTCTTTTGCAGCAATATGGATAGAACTGGAGGCCATTATCTTAAGTGAAATAACTCAAAACAGAAAGTCAAATACTGCATGTTCTCATTCATAAGTGGGAACTAAATAATGTGTACACATTGACTTAGAGGGTGGAATAATAGACTCAGGTGGGAGGCTGAGAGGGGGTGAGGGATGAGAAATTACCTAATGGGTAAAATATACACTATTCAGATGATGGTTACACTAAAAGCCCAGACTTCACCACTACACAATATATCCATGTAACAAAACTCCATTTGTATGCCCTAAATCTATAAAAATTTTTAAAAAATATTTCCCTTGATTAAGTCAGCAAATGTGTTTAAATGATAAGACCCAGAGATATTGAAGGTGGAGGTGGTAAAGATGTAGGTGAAAGACTAAAATGATACAATCCTTTGGGATTTAATTTAACAATATATGTCATATAGATGATTATGACTTTACGTGCAATAATTCCATTTCTGGAAATCCATTTTAAGTGTTCAAAAATCTATAAAACCTAATGAACAAAAATATCTATCACAGCATTTCTTAAACAGTGAAACATTGTCAAAATTAGAAGACTGATTATGTATTCCATTCCATACAGCAATAAAAAATAATGTTTACATAATTTGCAGTACAACAAAAGAGGTCTGTGGTAATGTTAAGTGAGGGAAACAGATCATAAAATACAGCATGACAGCAGTGATGTAAAAACCATGTTAAAAACTGACTTTGAAAAATTCATAAAAATATAGATAACACAATAAAAAGACAAAATATATCAAAATAGCAAAAAAGCAGTTGTTTCTGTGTGGTAGGACTAGGAATAAGGCTTTCCTCCTTTCAATTTATCCTTGATTGTATTAATCAAATGATCTGTAATAAGGATGTTTACCTTTTATATTAGAAAAAAATGGTAATTATAAAAATAAACAGGAGGAAAGGAAAATGTGGGAACTTCCACTTATTTAATTCTCTGCAGAGTACTGGATCAATTTATTTTATCTGCATTGTGGCCACCTGGGCAGTGTGGAGCATGCGTGTTAAATCCAGGTCACTGCTCAATCAAGGTTTCTGTCTTCTGCATCTTGGCCTGTAAGACCAAGTCCTGACACCGTCGGAGACCATATTAAAAACTAAAAAGAAACCCCAAACCTTTGAGTGCTTGCATTTTGCAATCAAGTCTGAGAAATTTTTAAATTCATTTTTATGTGTAGCAACAAAACCCCCTAAGATTCTGAAGCCCCAAGGTGCCATGGCTGCCAGGGACTTGAGACCTGCTGCTGGGAAGAATGCGTACTGTGTTTCATTCTTGCAAGCCCATCTGATGGCCAGGGCTTTGAGCAGGGGATGTCACACATTACCTGTGCCCAGCACATCATGCTGCTCACTTCTCAGACTCTGTAAGTGGGGTCCCAACCAAAGTCTGTCCTCACCAGCAGAGATTCTTATGAAAACTGAATCCCTACAATTTCTATCCTTTGAAATCTGCTTTCTTCCAACAAAATCCAATTTGAAACTAGCTCTTACTTCAAAATAAAGTATAAGAAATAAATTCTGAGTACTATAATAATGCTTATTAACCTCTCTTGGAGGGTTTATATTTATATTAAATATTTATATATGTATATATTTATATTTATATAAATTATATAATATATAATATGATACTATGCTATTATAATAGTGTATGTCATGTTATGCTAATATTAAAATATTAGTCCCAGATTTTTTAAAAATTTGCATTGGAATTTCAGACGTTGTAATTAACCAACAGGAGAGAGATTTTAGGAGCCAGGACTTCCCACACATTCCATATCACACTCCATTGATTTATAGGCAGGCTTAAAACCTGAAAGTTGTACAAAATATCTTAATTCCTAATTTTTTAATATGGGCCAGAAAAAGGAGAATTCATACAAATATTGTGGATTCTAAAGTCTGTAACAAGCATCCATGCCTGAAGAAAGCTGACCTTTTTTGTTTCAAGTGTCATTTGTCTCTTTAGCTCAACCTTCATGTCATGAGTCTATGTCACGCTGCTCAACAAAACTCTCCAACTCATACAAGCTCTGTGATACAATGCTAGTCTTGGAATTGAAATAAGAGAGATATATTTTTGGCCAGAATGCGCTAGCTATCACAACAACCATCAGATACTTTGATCCCACGTGTCTGGAGTTACATATCATTCAGCTTTTAGTCGTGGACTGGGAAAAGTTAATTGATGAATGTGAGACACCGTGAAGTTGATCTGTTCTTATCTAAGCTAAACTAGTCAAAGATCAAGTGTGACCTTTTTATCATGGTCCATAATCATTTTGTAGGAAATAATTTTATGATGGTTTTGTCCTTTACAATAAAAAAAGGATTCTGTCACTAGTTCTTGTCTGGAGCTATCATTTTGACAAAACACCTCTGGCATTTGGTTTGGCTTGGTTTTTAGGCAATTCAATTGTGCTTCCTTAATACTAACTCTCTATTAATTTTGAGACAAGCTTTGGGGAGGCAGTGTGCATTTTGAGGAGATCACTGTATTCTGGACCCACACAGCTTGTGACTGGCAAGTCAAAACGGTTGAGCTTCAATTCCCTTGTCCATAAGAACGTACCAATATCTGCCCTACAAATCTCATAGGCCGTGGTGAGGATCAAATGAAATATTATGTGTTAAGGTACTATAGAAATGAAAATCATTAATAATAGTTAATAAATTTTTTAAAAGTTGAAGTAATTTGAAAATAAATTAGACAAGCTATTTAATCTTTCAGACTCAGTTTCCTTACCTCTAATGCATGTCAGTGCCTACTATTCAGAGTTTGGGGGAGAATTAGGGATTATAACATAGATAAAAGCACAGACCAATGTGTCTGGCTGCAATGATTATTTTCATTATTCTGGGTTAAATGAAGTGAAGTTCCCACCAACTGAACTAAAAATTTTGATCAAAGTTTATGGCCAACCTGGAAAATTATGGCAAACAGAAAAATATTTTTCATTGAAATGGGATTAGTATTTATGAGTAATTTGAATTATTCAGTAACTTCTTTTGCTGTGTCCTTTAGTTCACAGGAAAGTACTTTACAGGGACTATTTGATGGCCATATCTTTATTTTAGAGAGAACATTTCTTTTAGGTATGGTTTAAACTTGTTCCATGCAGAGATATCACCTTATGACATATTTGATTTCTCCTCTTATTTGCATTTATGTGTTTGATAAATTTACTTTGAGCCAGGCATTATGTCTAGATTAAGGCCAGCAGTGCAGGTGCAGACAGGAAATTGGCTATGGTGAGAGGAAAGGTATGCAGGAGAATCCTGAAACTGTTTCTACAGCTGAGCTGCCACAATTAAAATGACCAGGAATAACCAAGGTGTATTCTGGGTCTGATGCGAATATGCCCTTTTCCCAAGGGAGTCCATTTCAGATCTTTGACCTACCCTGGGGTGAACTAAATCTCCCCATCAACGCTGGAATGAACTTGTTGCCACATGTGGGTGTTCTACTGCCAGGACAACTCCAACCTGTCTCCTGCCCAACTGTGACTTACATCCCAAAGCCAACCAGAACAAAGTCGGGTGTATTTGCTCCACCTGTCACATCTGATTAAATTCTCATTTCTATGGAGCAACATCTTAGAGTGGAAAGAAATAAATGTTGGCAAAGACACACTTATAAATGGTTATTAGAATATAGACGTAGACAAAGAATTTCATAAGAGCTGAAGGAGAATATTGCAACAAGTGCCAAACATTCTTTCTTTTCATTATTATTATACAAAATTAAATTTGGAACAGAATAAATTAAGAGATGATTTGCCTTATAATATTAATGTGCCTAGAAGGTAAAATTTGAAATTAGTATTACAAAGCAAATCTAATCACAGTTTAAAATATAAATAGGAATACTTCACAATCACTTCAGAATATTAAGATACGTACTTGTAGATTTTATAAAACTCTATTGTCATACTCTTAAAATACGCCATGCATCTATTCAAATTTGGAATGTTTTACTATGAACGCATAGGCATACCTTGGAGATTTTGTGGGTTCAGTTCCAAACCCCTAGAATAAAGCAAATAACACAATAAAGTGAGTCACATACATTTTTTGGTTTCCCAGTGCATATAAAAGTTATGTTTACACTATACTGTAGTCTGGTAAGTATGCAATAGCATTATGTCTAAGAAAACAATGTACATACTTTAATTAAAAATACTTTGATGCTAAAAAGTACTAAGGATATCTGAGCCTTCAGATAGTTGTAATTATTTTGCTGGTGAAGGGTCCTGCCTTGATGGCTGCTGACTGATCAGATTGATGGGTGCTGAAGGTTGGGGTGGCTGTGGCAATTTCTTAAAATAAGACAGCATTTAAGGTCACTTCGTCAGTTGACTCCTCCTTTCACAAAAGATTCTCTGTAGCATGCGATAATGTTCGATAGCATTTTACCCAATGTAGAACTTCTTTCAAAACTGGAATCAATCCTTTCAAACTCTGCCACTGCTTTATCAACTAAGTTTATGTATTATTGTAAATCCTTTGTTGTCATTTCAATAAAGTTCACAGCATCTTCATCAGGAGTAGATTCCATCTGAAAAAACTACTTTTTTTGATCACTCATAAGAAGCAACTCCTCATCCATTCAGGTTTGACCATGAGAGTGCAGCAATTCAGACATCTTCAGTCTCCATTTCTAAATTCTAGTTCTCTTGCCATTTTCTACCACATCTGCAGTTACTTCCCCCATGAAAATCTTGAACCCTTCAAAGTCATTCACCAGGGTTGGATTAACTTCTTCCAAACTCCTGTTGATGTTAATATTTTAACCTCCTCCTATGAATCACAAATGTTCTTAATGGCATATAGAATGGTGAATTCTTTCTGGAGGTTTTCAATTGGCTTTGCCCACATCCATCAGAGGAGTCACTATCTATGGCAGCTATAGCCTTACAAAATGTATTTCTTAAATAATAAGGATTAAAAGTTGAAATTAGTCCTTGATCCACGAGCTGATGAATGGATGTTGTATTAGCAGGCAAGAAAACATTAATCTTATGTATCTCCATTATAGCTTTTGGGTGACCAGGGAAATTGTCAATGAGAAGTAATATTTTGAAAGAAATTTTTTTTTTTCTGAGCAGTAGGTCTCAACTTTGGGCTTAAAATATTCAGTACACCATATTGTAAACAAATGTTCTGTCATTCGAGCCTTGCTGTTCCATTTATAGAGCATAGGCAGAGTAGATTTAGCATAATTCTTAAGGGCCCTAGGACCTTTGGAATAGTAAATGAGCATTTACTTCAACTTAAAGTCACCAGCTGCATTATCCCCTAACAAGAGAGTCAGCCCATCCTCTGAAGCTCTGAAATCAGGCATTGACTTCTCCTCTCTAGCTATGAAAGTCCTAGATGACATCTTCTTGAAACAGAAGGCTGTTTTTGTCTACATTGAAAATTTGTTGTTTAGTGTAGCCACTGGCATCAATGATCTTAGCTAGATCTTCTGCATAACTTGCTGCAACTTCTACATCAGTACTTGCTGCTTCCTCTTTATGTTATGGAGATGGCTTCTTTTCTTAAACCTCAAGAACCAAACTCTGCTAGCTTCCAGCCTTTCTTCTGCAGCTTCCTCACCTCTCTCAGACTTCATGGAATTGAAGAGAGTTAGGGCCTTACTCTAGATTAGGCTTTGGCTTCAGGGAATGTTGTGGCTGGTATGATATTCTACCCAGACCACTCAAACTTTCTCTCTATCAGCAATAAAGCTGTTTTTCTTTCTTATCACTCCTGTGTTCACTGGAGTGGCACTTTTAATTCCCTCCAAGAACTTTTCCTTTAAGTTCATAACTTAGCTAATTGTTTGGTACAAAAGCCCTAGCTTTTGACCTATGTCGGATTTGATATGCCTTCTTCATTAAGCTTAATCATTTCTAGCCTTTGATTTAAAGTGAGAGATGTGTGACTCTTCCTTTCGCTTGAATATTTACAGGCCAATTATAATATTGTTATGTCTCTGAGAATAGGGAGGCCCAAGGAGAGGGACGGATACTGGGGTATAGCTAGTTGGTGGAGCAGTCAGAACATACACAACATTTATCGATTACGTTCACCATCTTATATGGGCACCGTTTGTGACACCCCAAAATAATTCCAATAGTAACATCAAATATCACTGATCACAATCACCATAACAGATTTAATAATAGTGAAAATGTTTGACATATTGCAAGAATTACCAAAATGTGACAAAGAGACATGAAATGAACACATGGAAAAATGGTGACAATATACTTGCTCAATGCAAGGTTGCCACAAGCTTCGAGAACTTTTAATAAAATAAAATTTTAAGCCCCTCAGCTGACTGACTGAATGGACCCCCTCTTAGCCAAGGGGACCCTAGAAATACCCTAAAGCTGAGTTTTGGGCCATGAGAAAAGAGGTCAGATACACCCCATCATTCTCCCTCCCTTTTGGAGATATTCTTTGTAACAACAAGATACTAAATCATTATCAGGCTTAAGGCTATGCAAGGCAAAATGTAAACCACACCTGCAGGCCATCCGTTTACTTTAACAGATCACTTGAGTTTTAGTAACTGGTGGCTTGCCTCTGATTAACAGATGTCCTTATCTTAAGACATTCCAAGCCTTTAGACAAAGCTTCAGTTCTTTAACTAATTGCAAATCAAAGAATCTTTAGACCTACCTATAAGCTCCTGCATGTTGCACCAAGCCAATGTATGCCCTCTTTGTATTGACTTAGGATTTCCTGTTTCCATAAATGCATAAAACCAAACTACAACCCAGCTACTGTAGGCACCTTTTCCCAAGACCTCTTGAGGCCATGTGCTCTGGCTGGTCACACACACGGGGCTCAGAATAAACCTCTTTAAATTATTTTTGAAAGTTTTTTGTTGTTGTTGTTGTTAACACCTTTGATTTGTAAAAAAAAAAAAAAGTAATATCTGCAAAGTGCAATAAAATGAGGTATGCTTGTATTAAATCATTTCCAAACTTCTGTAAACGATCACAAATATTTTGACCCATGATAGACAATGGAACATTGCATTACATGTTTTTCTTTTTTTTTTTTTTGAGACAGAGTGTCACTTTGTTGCCCGGGCTAGAGTGAGTGCCGTGGCATCAGCCTAGCTCACAGCAACCTCAGACTCCTGGGCTTAAGCAATCCTACTGCCTCAGCCTCCCTAGTAGCTGGGACTACAGGCATGAGCCACCATGCCCGGCTAATTTTTTTGTATATATATTTTTAGTTGGCCAGATAATTTCTTTTCTATTTTTAGTAGAGACGGGGTCTCACTCTTGCTCAGGCTGGTCTCGAACTCCTGACCTCGAGCGATCCACCCGCCTCGGCCTCCCAGAGCTAGGATTACAGGCGTGAGCCACCGCGCCCGGCCCATTACATGTTTTTCTATTAGTTTTATTACCAAAGTCACATAACTAAAATAATTTCCCCATATCATTTTCTAACAATTTCTCAAAGCCTGGATTTTTCACCTGCATTCCAGCAAGGAACCTGGTTCAGAAATAGCCAGGTCAGAAAGGAGATGAAACCCTCCCCTCTCCTCAGCCCAAATTATATTTTGGGTAAGTGGAATAAAACCAGACCGAGTTCTCTTCTTAGTACTCTTATTTTGAGGATAAAGAATCAAACATTATTACTTTTATTAGCTCATATGAATTGAAGCACTGACACATGCAGAATTATTTAATATATAGCATACAGAGAGGCATGGAAACCTGCCCCCTAAACTTTATGCTACTATGTTCATTCTCCTGAAACTTTCTTTCCAAAATGGGAATTTTGACATAAATGTACATCAAGAGATTTGTAAAAAGGGGTTAAGTACTCAACACAATGACATTCATGCCAAATACAAAACAAAGACCCAATATTTTCTTCACAAGGAATTATGTATAATTTGGCTCATTTTTTACCCTGTTAGTATACAAAACCAGGAAGCAATGCTTAACTGAAATAATTCAAATGTTCCTGAAGTTTCTTCATCTCTGAGTCTACTAGCTTAGTGGCCCCTAAAACATTTATAAAATCCATCGCCATCTTTACCTAATAAAAACTAGGTAGTTTTTTTTTATTTGAAACAATTTTTAGAATATGGGAAATAGAGAACAAGGAGGTGTCTGATAGATGGTTCCATGGTTTGAATGTTTGTGTTCCCTCGAAGATTCATATTGAAATTTGATGGCCAATGTAACAGCATTAAGAGGTGGGGCCTTTAGGGGGTGATTAAGTCATGAAGGGGAAGCCCTCACAAATGGAATTAGGTGCCCTTATAAAAAGACTTGATGGCAGGAGTTTGTCTCTTTTGTCCATCCACCTTCTGCCATGTGAGGACACAGGTTCTTCCCCTCTGGAAGATGCAGCATTCAAGGCGCCATCTTAGAAGCAGAGACCACCAAACAACAAGTCTGCCAGCACCCTGATGTTGGACTTCCCAGCCTCCGGGACTGTGAGAAACAGATTTCTGGTCTTTATAAATTACCCAGTCTGTGGTATTTTGTTATAGCAGCACAGACAAAGACAGATGGTCACATAAACTTGAGTACCAGGGTTTGATTGTATCTGGAAAAAAAAAAAACTGTGTTGTTTTTCTATTTTCAATTTCTATTATTGCTTTACAGCTATCTACTCTGATGACTTGGCAAAAAATTCTGAGAAGTAGGAAAGGCTCTTTATTGAGGACCACGTCATAGGCTTGGGTCAATTTGAAGATGAAAGTACCACAAGTAATATTACATTTCTTACCATGGCAGTCAGCCAAGTCATTGGGCTTGCTTTTAATTAAACCCACATACACTCTTACAGCAGTGCAGAGAACAAAGCAATATCTCTTTGGCCTACATTGGCTTTTCTGACCACAGAGCAGGCCTTCAGATTTACATGTTTTGGAGAAATGTGGAGTACGCCCCATTTATCTGCCGTGTTGCCCTGCCTCCTGAGATACAAGTGCTTCCTTCACCATTTGGTTTAACTCTACGAACACTCTACATGGTCTATTAAAATGACATGCTTTACACTGGAAAATAAAATTAGTCCATGCATTCATGATATACGATCACCTTTATCCAGCCAGAAGGCGATGGCCCCCTTCATCGGACTCCTCTCCTCTCTGGAGCTGAGGAATTGTTTATCCCCTTTGCGAACATGTTTGTCTGGCTCTATTGTGCCATGCGTTTGTGAGAGTCCCTACATTTTGTGGCCCTCCTTCCCTAGGGAGAAGCCAGGAACTCTTTCCCAGCCTTCCTTGCAGCAAATGCATAGGTATACGTTCCACATTAGGTCAATGCTAGAACACCTGTGTGAAAGGCTTGGCTTCGGAAGGAAAGAATGTGGGAAAGCAGACACTGTGCTGTGGGCATGTACTGGCAGAAGCAGTGGTGAGGGTGCCCGGCTCTTTGAGGGCAGTGGTGGTGAAGGTTCTGGCCTTCCGCCGGTGGTGGAGTCACGGCATTAGTACCCGGAGTTGGTGGCCGGGAGATCTTCCCCGGAGCAGCCCACAGTGTGGTTTGAATATTTATTTACTCCCACTGGGTAGGCTGTAAGCCGGACCCTGTGGTCCTCTCGGAGATACTGTGAGCTACTTAATATCCTTTAATAGATTCCTTTCCTGGTTAAATTATCGTATATTCTTTTATTTATAACTAAGAACCCTGAGGGAGATACAGATGGGTTTTAAAAAATATGTAAATAATAAGATTTTTTATTCAACACTACAATTTTATAAACTTGCCTCTCCCGGAGCCTTGCATTTAATTCTTAAAGGACCTATTCTTTTTTTACTCCGAGTGTTGTAAAACACACATTTGAAGAGATATAAACAACTTTTAAACAGTTTTACATGATATCCTGAGAGTGATTCAGAAAGGCAGATGTACCCTGGATGCCTATGAGTTTTGTCAATCATAACATAAACAACCTCTAAAAAAGAATAAAATATGTAGTGACAATAAAGGAGTGGGAACAAGGGAGGAAAAGAAAAGAACAGAACGAAGAATGTTGCAGCATAGATAGGAGACTGTCCTCTTACTCCATGCAAGTATTTTGTGCACAATAAGCCCAAACTGCTGCAGAATGTGGAGGGGAGATTAAAACTATTACTAGACTTCCAGATAGGACAGGAGAGTGTGGAGCAGAAATCTGAGAAAGGGCTGGAGGAGGAAGCAGAATCCAGATCTCCAGGTAAAGGTCTTCTCCGGGGACATATGGCGCTCAGGCCCTGGCAGTGAGAGGAGATGCTGAGCCTTCAGCCAGGGCTCCTCCCTGTGTGCAGGAGCCTTCCGTGAGGCATGAGCGTGGCAAAGAAACAAAGCAACACAATAAAAAAGAATAAACAATGCGTGCATCAAACTTGCCATGTAAATAGCTGTTTGTACTGAGAGTGAATACCTTGATTGAAAGGATCTCTGTTTGAGTTTTGCATATTGCGTATCACTTGCTCCATCGTCATCCGCAAAAGTATTTATTAAATGCTCCTCTTTGTGGGGTATTGTGCTAGGTCTTACTCAGAGCAAATCAGGAAGAAATTGTTCCTGCCCATTAGGAGTTTATAATTCAGGTCTCAAGGAAGGACCCTATTCCTGCTCCCCTTCTCCGAATCCCTTGTAGTAGAAATCTACTTTGCATCTTAGCAAGAACTGGATTGAGATGGTTGGAAGGTTGTGATCAACCTCTCCCTAAACTTTTCTCTTTTAAATATTAGTGTTCTGATAACATCAAAATACTCTATGAACTGTTAATGTTTTTTTCTATTGTTGAAGTGATTTTAAGATCAAACACAACTAAATTCTAAGAATAGTGTATTCTAAGAATAATCAAAGGAATGACATAGAAAACTATTTTCCTTTCTTTTTCTCCTAAGTATTAGATCTAACAGAAACTTAAAAAGGAAAACAAACCTTGTAATTTATTACTGTCTTTGATATGTGAAAGTCTGGTTTTGATGTTGATAGGCTCATTGAATATCACACTTTCAACTTCGTGGGAAAAAAAAGTCTCTGAATGTTCTGGTTCCCCAGAATTATTGCATATAATATAAACACAAGATTTCAAGTAAGAACAAAATACTGATCTGAATCTTCAGTGTATGTAGCTTCAGCAAATAAGAACATTTGTGGTTTTTAAAATCTAATATTATCTCTTGCCTGATTAAAATTTTCTTAGAATACATTACCCAACAGCAACCTGTAACTAAAAATATGAAATGGAATAGACTTTTTAAAAAGTAAAATATTTATTTTTAAATGACTTGCATCAATACCTTCAGGATAGAAGACTAAACATCTGTCAGAAAATAGCAGACCAGAAATATTAAAAATGAAAGATTTATGAAAAAAACATTTATCCTAGCTCTCTATGTATGGAGATCAAAAGTATCAAGTTCAGACTAACCACAGTGATTACATCTATTTAGTAAGCCATCTGCCTACTATGAATTTTAAAATGTATTCTGATTAAAAAGAAATACCTCATTTTTATACATAATGCAGAAAAATATAAAATAATGCTGGCTGGGCGCAGTGGCTCAGGCCTTAATCTTGGCACTCTGGGAGGCTGAGGTGGGATGATTGCTTGAGCTCAGGTGTTCGAGACTAGCCTGAGCAAAAGTGAGACTCCATCTCTACCAAAAAGAAAAAAGGAAAAAAAAAACCCAGCTGGGTGGGTATTGCAGCATGTGCCCGTAGTCCCAGCTACCCAGGAGGCTGAGGCAGAAGGATCGCTTAGAGCCCAGGAGTTGGAGGTTGCTGTGAGGCTGTGAGTGAAGCTGACATCATGGCACTCTAGCCTGGACAACAGAGTGAGACTCTGTCTCAAAAAAAAAAAAAAAAAAAAAGAACAGGCAAGGTTTTACCAAACCTGTATAAGAGGGTAAAGTATAACTAAGACAAAATAAATCATTTGCATAGAAGTATCACAACTTTTACTAATACTAAGAATTGAAAGAAAAATTCCTTGGGTTGTTCAACTTAAAGGATATGCTGCCTGGCCTGGTGAGCAAAGCCCTTGCCACCAACCCCACACTAGTGACACAGCTCTTATAATATCTTACGTGCAGCCGTTGGCATAACACAGATAGAAAAGCACAATTGGTAAAAGCGCCAAAATGCAAAATAAATAAATAAATAAATTCCAAAGGGGATAAAAAGGAAACACATCTCAGGTATGTAGCTCTCCCAGATTGTCTGACATAATGCAGGTGTAACATTCAAAGTATCAAATGAATACATTGCATGGTCTTCAGGTCCTTCATAAATATTTTTTCATTACAATTGAGCTTTTGATAAGAAATGAGCAATAGAAGTTTTTTGTTTTTTTTTTTATTTCAGCTCATCATGGGGGTACATAAGTTTAGGTCATATACATTGTCCATGTCCCGCCCATCCCCCCGAGTCAGAGTCCCAAGCGTGTCCGTTCTCATTCTCCAGACAGTGCGCCTGGCACTCATCATGTAGTCATACCTCCATCCCCTCCCCCCACCCCCCGTCTCCCCGGGTCTGCACCTTCAAGCATGACCATTCCCCAGAGGGTGTGCAACGCACTCGTCATGTAGGCATACACCCATCCCCTCCCCCCACCCCCCGGGGTGCAGATTTTCTAGATCAACACCATATGCTTTGAGAATCAACCAAGGAGGACAGGGGCTGCCTCCTTCAACAGGCCATCTGGCTGACTGATGGCCGCTCCATCTGTCTGAGCAGCTCCCCTCATGGCTCCATCCCCAGGCGGAGCTGGGGCTGTGGGAGTGCTGGAGAGTGACCCTTGCCTCTGGGCGTCTCCGCACATTGCATTCTGCCTTCCAGTCAAGCCTCTGACATCCCTGATTGTCACTGCACTGCCCTGTAGTGGAGATCTCTTGTCCTGCACAGAACCCCTCCTCTCTGTTTTCACATTCCTTGTGGGCCTGGTGAGCATGTCAAACAGGGTGCCCTTGGCTCATCCCTGCACTTCCCATGTGCCCCAGGCTGGGCCTTTCAGACTCTCCTGGGAATTCCAGGCTAGTGGCAAAAGGACTAAATGCAGAGGTAGCTGAATCATTCCAAAAGCAGATCCCTGAAAAAGGCTTCTGAGAGTTCATTCATCTCCTGGCTCATGTTTTTCTCAATCCTGGTTCTTCAGTTCTTCCTATGACTCTGTTTTCTTCCAATCTCCCAGTTTTATTCCTATCACTCTCTTACTCTTTTTTGGCCTAAATTAGTCTCAGGTTCATTTTCTGTTGTTTGCAGGCCCTACACTGATATGGGACTCACACCTGAATCCTAGCTCTGTGTTGCCCCTTTGGATTCATGCTTCAGTTGTGCTGTCTGCTGGCTTGTCCCTTTGGCTGCATTCCTGGAAACTGGCTCCCAGGTCATCCTCCATACTCTGCAATTTGGAGTCCAGTTCTGCCCCACACCGGAGACCAGCTCAGGTCCCCTGGGCTCCAACCCACACTCAGGTTGCTAGGCTGCTGTCGTCCTGGGAGAGGAAACTGCATTCTTGGGGGCCTGAATTCCTGGGGAGGCTGAACTCTCATCAGAACTCTGCTGCCCACCTGCCAATGGTCCAAGCAGAGTTCTGCCAACTTGCTGTCCTTCTAGAAATCCTCAGCAAGTGCTCTGTTTATGCACAAATATTTCCAGGTAAGAGGAAGTATCCTCACGTGCCCCCATGGAGAAAACAGTGCCTTTGGCCTCATGCCATGCCTTGTTCTATCAGGCAGGTGTCTATTGTCCCTGGGGCCACACCCTCTGTAAGGATATAGATAGCAACTTGTGGTGACACTTTAGTCTCTTCTCCCCTGAGGGGAATCCAGATGTTCTCTGTAAGTAAGAATACAGAGCTCTGCCTTCTCCGGGATTCTGAGGTCTCAGCACACTCACCTCTGCAAGCACTGCCCATTCCTACTGGTCTCTGGACTCTTTGTCTCGGAGTGTCTGGAACTTGTCTTCTTCTGGAAGGGTGGTAGGTGGAAGGCGGCTTTGGAAATTTTATTCTACCAAGATGATGTCTGGCCTGCATGTGAAGTTCTAGCCATCTTCTGGTACTTTATGAAGACTGTGCTCTGTGGTCTCCTGGTCTTAATCCAGCTGGATGATAAGTCAAGAAATCTCTTCACTGAGCATTCTGAGAGCAGGCGATCTGGAATGTCCTCTACCCATTGTGCCACTTCTGCATTGCCTCTGGGACAACCTGAGGAATTGTGTCTTTGAGATTTCTGATGAAAATCCTTCACCAACTTCTGTTCTTCCAAGGGGTCCCTGTGCCTATATCCTCAGAAAGTCTTCAGAGATGAGCTAACTCTTTTGGAAACAGGAGTTATACAGCATTGAGGTGACATTTGAGATAGTGAGCCAGAGGGACAAGAAGGAGCCCACTACATTTTAAGGCACCCATTAGTAATGTCACTCTACCTCCCATGGGATGAATGAGAAAGAGGTGGATAGAAGGGTAGAAGCTTTTCTCCCAGCACTTCTGAGAGAGCAGGCAAGTGTCCCAGAGCCCCCAAATACAGACCCGTTAGTAAATGATGTCTTAGACCTAATGCCAAAATGAGGCTTCCTACTCCCTCTCTTGGAATTGGCAGTAGCCTAGGATAAGCTTGATCTGACTTTATCCAGTCACAAAAGTGGGAAGCTGCCTTCTTTGGATTTGTAGAGAATCCCTGGCAAGTATGTGGGGAAGAGGCACTAAGCTTCATCTCACCCTTTGGGAACTGTTATAAAAGAACCTATAGTCCTGAGCTGAGCTGCCGATGCATACAGAAATTAGCTCAAATTACATCATGGGAAACTGAATGTATGATGCATTGTTTTGCAGGAAATGGTTAATAGGGTACCCAGAAACCTACTCTTGGGACTGAGAGTGGCGTGAGGGGATAAGTAGCTTTTAAAAATATTTTTATTAGCAGGGAACAGCTTTAGTCTAAGAGTAGAGAAAGAGAAAACACAAATTAGACAAACGATCAATACCAAATGTTTCCATCGTTAACATTCATGGTGTTTCTGCTTCTCAAAATAAAAAGCCACTTGTGACCCAAAAGTTGGTCAGCACCAATACCTATGGATCGTTCTAGAAATAGAAGTGAACCGAACTTCCTGAGAGCTCACCACGTGCATCTTTTAATAGCTAGATCACGTAGGGAAATCAGTGTATCTATTATTAAAATAGAAAAGCTGAGTGTTAGAACACTAATTTGGAGCAGGAAGATTACACAAGAAAAATTCTGAACATGAAAATGATAATTCTCCCTTGAGCAGGAAAATAATTTAATAGAACTCAATGTATTAACAGACCCATGGTAGAATGTTAAGAGGAAAATCTAGCCAGCGGGACTGTGGAGGACCCTGTGGGAATACTCAGATGTGAGCTATAAGTCACTGGGATAAAGAGGATCCATAACACTTGCTATAGAGCTTAGAGCAGTAGCAGAAGTCACTGAAAGAAAAAGAGAAAGAGAAAATTCAGAGGGATCACTCTTGTCACAAAGGGGACACCTGCGTTTTCTTATCTAAGTCAAAGGAAAAATTAGGAATGCATGAGGTTTCTCAGGATATTGCTGTGCTATTTCCCCTCCAAAGAAGAAAAGCATTGAAGAATTTAAAGCTGTGAGTCCTTCCTATAGAAAAAAATCTGGATATTCCTTATTTTGGAAAAGAAAGCTTAAGAAGGAATGTAGACAATTAATTAAATGTTTGAACAATTATCCAAAATTTATTTAACACCTATCATATGGAAGGTATCGTGTTGGGAAGTTTGTGTATTTTAATGCTGTACAAGATGTGATGTCTTTGCCCTCAAAAAGCTGTTGTACTGCAGGAAATGAAACAAAATTATTTATAACCAAGCTGGTAAGTGATGAGGGCCATATATACAGGTGAACCCAAGAGTTAACAGAATGTAGAGCCGGGCAGGATACTTTTGCCTAGAATGGTTGGCAAAGGCACAGTAAAGAAGGTGGCAGTGAGTATAGCATGAGCAACTTTACACAGCAGAAGAGAAACTTGATGAGTCTTTGGGGTATGGCAATGAGTCCAGAATGTATGAGGTATAAGATTCAGTTTGAGCACACGGGAGTAAAGCGCTGGGAAGGAAAACTGGCGCCAGATTACAGAGAGCTTTGCATGGCAGGTTGTCTTAGTTTGGGCTTAGCATTAGAGTATATGTAGTTTACTGGAGAATTGATCCTGTGAAGTTCAGTTAGCAGGTGGGAAACTTAGACAGCAAAGGGAGGAAAGTCAGTAAAGGATTGATTAATGGGTCAGTTACCACTATGGGCAACTGGGCTCTATCCCACTGGAGACCCTCTGAGCGACTGTGTAGAATATTCCTCAGAATTGTCCCTCCTGAGGTGAAAACACTGAAATACTTATCCATTCGCTCCTATTCCTGTTTGGTTGAGGGTTTGTGGGCCCATGTGCAAGCCCTGGGGTGGTCAAGGTCAGAGATGGGTTGAGCCATCCTGGCCCATAGTTGTTCAGAGCTTCCTCTGCAGCAAAGGCTGTCTGGTGAGCATTGACTTGAGACACATGGGCAGGCTAAGGAGTTCGTACTTTATTTGGAGGTACTGTGTAGTCATTAGAGATTTGGAGCAGACAAGTTGCCTACACACAGCTGTGCTTCTCCTGGGAGTCTCCAGTCCCATGGCTGGGACCTCACAATGCTGTATGAAGTGGTTCCAGTCTTCTCTGCCACCATTTAGGTATCCTGGCCTCCTTTTCCTGGAACTGAGACCTTGTATCTTATCAGTTTCCACATGTATTGGGGCTAGACTTTTTCTGAGTGACAAAAACTTCCTTATTCTAGATGTGCAGATAATATGGGAACAAACTACATAAGGGGGACAATTATGAGCCCACAGAGCAAACCCAGGGTACAGTGCTGAATGGTTTAGAGTTTCCTTTAATTCATCTCTCTTCTTCTTGACAAGAAAGTCTTCCAGACATCAAATCTGCCTCTTTTACCAAGGAATGTCTCTTGTAGGCATTTCTACTCCCCTTTCCCATCTCTTCCTTAACACAGACTTTTAAGTGACATACTGCCTTCCCGTCTGAGCCACTAAAGGAAGCTAAGAGAACTCTTTAGATTCTCTTTTGTTGCCCCCACCAGGGCCAGCTTCTTCCCTGGTGACTTGAGAAGATTCTTCCAGAACTTGAGTTTTCATTTTCAGCTTTCCACCTTGACTCCTACCGTTTCTCTTTTGTATGCTAAGATCCTGGAGCCATTCTGGCTTTAGGCAAATATTTGTCAAACACCCTCTATGATGTAGTAACTGTGCTAGAAATTTGGGATAGAACAGATGGAGACATCCTTCTTGTTTTCCCAACAGAAATGAACTTGACACACAGTGCAACTCAAATCAGTAGGCATTTGTGGACTATCTATTATGTGCCAGGTACTCTTATAGAGCTGGGGAGAGTGGAAGTGTAAAAATGCTTTCAGCTGTGAGAAAAAGACTGTAACTTAAAATGGCTTTTTTAAAAACAAGGAGATATATTACAGCACAACAGAGGTGGGGTTGTTCCAGGCGTGGAACCAGGACTCTGGCTCCATTTCTCTGAAATTCACTTGGCAGTTCTATCCTTCATGTGTTATGTCATTAGATTCCCCCTGCTCAGTGATTACAGGACATTTCCAGAAGGTCTATATATCATATTCAGGCAAATATTGCCTGAAAACAGAAACAGGACTTCTTTTCTTCATTTATATTTTCAAGAGTGAGGAAACTTTTCCCAAAAGCTCTCTAGAAATCTCTTCACATGTCATTGGCCAGAATTGTATAACAAGTGCACGCCTAAACCAATCACTGAAAAGAAAAGTGGATTTCCATGACCGATTTGGATCAATCAAAAATGTGATGAGGGAAGCCCTAAAGCACATGGCTATGTGGAAAACAGTAGATCCTAGACCAAGAGACCATGTGGAAGCCAGGTGTTCCTCTGAACTTGAAGAGCATCTTATAGGACTAGTGGTCCAAATCTCAGCCTTTGGAAACCTTGCTCTGAGTACTAAATGGGGAACTGACATTTATTCTATACCCACCATGTGCCAGGCATTGTACTTCTTGGGTATATTATAAAATTTAATCACCACAGCATCTGTATTAGTATGAATTATTAAGGTCATTAAATCTAAAATGTCTGATTTTGAATCAAAAGTTTAGTTTATTATCTCAAACAAGAAGCAGTATAATTAATCAAAGTATGCGCCTAAACTATCGAAGGAGTTTTGCCATCTTAACAGTAGCTTGTGTATGTCAGCAGCGAAGAAGCCTGGAGAGCGAGTGGCCATGAAATCATGAAAGGCATTTTCCACAGCTTGTTAGGAATGGAATATTTTTCCTTGCAAGAAGTGGCCCCAAGCTTGGAAGAAGTGATAGTCAGTTGGTGCAAATGGTGGATGACAGAGTTTCCAAGTCCAGCTGCTGTAATTTGAGCAGCATTGTTTGTGTGACACATGGTCAAGTGTCGTCTTGCAAGAGGATTGGCCTGTCTCTATTGACCAATCTCGGCTGCTTAATCGCAAGCATCCTCATCATTTCATCCAGCTGGTTGCAGTAGACACCCACTGTAATTGATTGACCAGGTTTCATGAAGCTGTAGTAGATAATACCAGTGCTGGACCACCAAACAGACACCACTAGCTTTTTTTTGATGAATATTCATTCAGTTTTGGACTATTTCGGCACTTCTTCTTTATCCAACCATTGTGCCAAATGCTTGTGATTGTCAAAAAGAATCCATTTTTCATCACACGTAACAATACAATGTAGAAATGGTTCGCTTTATTTCGTGACAGCAAAGAAAGACAAGCTTCCAGACAATTTTGCTTCTGAAGCAAGAACCCATCTATCCAGCTTCTTTCCCTTGCTCATTTGTTTCAGATGGTCCAATATTGTTGGAATAGTAATGTCAAACCTTGCTGCTAATTCACACATAGGATAAGATGGATTCGCTTCCACTACAGCTTTTAGCTCATCATTATCCACCTTAGTCTCAGGTCACCCATATGGCTCATTTTCAAGATTAAAATCACCAGAACAGAACTTCTTAAACCATTGACATACTGTGCAGTTCATTAGCCACATCCTTCCCAAACATTTTGTTGATATTTCGAGCTGTCTATACTGCATTGGTTCCATGATGGAACTCACATTAAAAAATAACACAAATTTTAAACTTATCCATAGTTTCACAAAATTGCTCTAAAAAAAAATTTGACAGGTAATCGCAAGCCAAAATGTGTGTTTGAAAGAATGAGGATGTACCTTCACAACAACAACAATAATAATAATAAACAAGAAGTGTCAAAGTGAAATGTAAGAGATATCAACTATCAAACTTAGTACTTAAGGAAATCAGACATTTCATACTTAATAACCTAATATTATATAAATATTATATATATATTTTTTACCAAAACCCCTTTGCAGATGTAAAAACAGACCTTTGATACTCATTAGGTGTCTTTGATGGCTTGTTTTCTAGCATCACAAGAAGATACTCTGCACTGAGGAATAAAAGTCCTGATTTGTAGAAGGGTTGTGATTTTAGAACACTTGGATTTTGTGGGGACAGGGCAGGTGTACCCCCTTACCCCCCTCCATCAGCTTCTAAAAGACAAGTGTTTTTAGAAGACAGAAAACATTTCCTTATAACAAAGGTGTGAGTAAGACTAGCCTGAGTGCTGGATCTAAGAGGCCTGGGGCCATGGGTGCACCAGCCAGGACCCTAGAACAAGAGTTGCTTTGGAGGACAGGCCAGGAACCAGTGCACACCATTGTCATGAGAATGTGTTTTTTTGTGCTAAAAAGACATAATGTTAAAATATGCCTTTCCAACACAATCTGGTCTTACATTGGCCATTTCCTTAAACACACAATCAGGGATTTTCCTAAAAGAGCTGTTATCTTCAAATGGATCAAGACAAGAAAATCCACTTCTTTAAATATCTTCCATAGAAATCACAGAAGATTTAAGGAGGAGACATCACAGCATAAAGCAGGTCGATCATTTTTAAGGTTCATTTCATGGTTTTCTGAATTTCTGTTATTTGAAGAAACAATCCATTACTCTTGTGACAACTGGGGGAGGTTCTCAAGAAGGTACCAGTTTGGGAGCTCTGAATTACCAGCACATTTTGGATTTGAGAGCTCAAAATTTTTTATATAATACGTGGGAAACCCAGATGAGATTTATGATTTTTTTATTTCATAATTTTATTTCTAATGCTGGATTCCTAGGCACTCCCATTGGGGTACATCTTCCTTCTCATGATAACAACACAATAATTTTAGCTTAAATAATTATTTAAGTAAATTTTTTGCTAAGAAGAATCCACAAAATACAAATGAGCACGGCCACTAAATTTCGTGTTGCCCGGCCATCTCACAGCACCACATATGGTTGAAAACTGCAAAGCCTTTAACCAAAGACAGACCAGCACAAGAAGCGTAGACTCAACAGGACACGGAATCATAACTGAAGAGTTCCAGAGCGTCTGAACCCGAGAGGAGACGAGGGATACAGAGAGGCTGAGAGTTGTCACCATTTTCTTCTCTCCACAGTGTCACGCACAGTGGCACAAACCGAAGGCTCAAGTTACAACACCGCCCCGGGCGAACCACCTCGTCCCCACCAGCTTCTCTGGGCAGGAGGCTCCCTCCCAGGCACATGTATGTGTAATATAATATTTATATTTATATCCACGCAGCCATCAGTTCACCCATTCATTCAGTCATCCAGGCATATTTACACGGATGGAACACATTCGCGGAGATTCGATGTGTGCGTTGAAGTTCTATCTACTGCAGCCGTTACCGGCGCCGCGCTTTGTCTTGCTTCCTGTCACCAGCCAAGAGCAACGATTTCGGGGAAGGCACCACCGGCCGCTTCCCACCCCGCCTGGGTTCCGTGTGAACACCAAGCTGGTGGGGTCAGACACGTGGGGACGCTCTGCTTCCCGCAGCGTCTGGATGGCGGGAGGCCCCGGGTTGGCGACGCCCTCCTTTGCCGCCGCGGGGTGGGTGCTACAGGCATGGGTGTGGCCTCGCAGGGGCGACTTTCTCTCCAACCGCCTGGCCCACCGCTTTGGAACAGTGAAGCTCGAGTTGGGGTCTGTAGCACGCCAAGAGGAGAAATGTTTGTTTCTGAGAACACAAGCAAAATTCTCCTGGGCTTTTTTTTTTTTTTTAAATATTCGGTAGTTTTCCCTCCAAGGGGCCACTTCCAATGTCTGCCTGTGAGTCCGGTTGTTTGGCCCTACCTGGCACTGGGGAGACCCCAGACACCCAGCATAGTTTCCTTCTGTTTGCTCCTGCTGTGCCCAAGTTTCCTCTCGACTAGAATGCCAGCGTGGGGGTGGAGATGGGGGTGCGGGAAACGGTCAACCTAGCCCTGCCTGGTGGCTCCCTGGAAGCCAAGTTAAAGTTAACAAGTCAGTCCCAGGCCTAGAAATAGGACGCAAACCCTCTTCCATGCAGCACTAACAGGATCCAGCAGCCAGAATTCCCTAGCGTCTTGCTGGACCCGACCCGGGGCGCCGCCAAGTGCGCCACGTACAGTCACACTCGGTGTCTAATTAAGGACTGGCGCCCCTCTCCTCCCTGCTGCAAACTCGAAGCCCTGACTTCTCCAAAAGTACCTGCCAGTTGGAGGTGGCCCCGCCTCCCTGTCCCTCCCGCCCCAGCCCCGCACGGCAGCAGCGCCTTGGCACTCAGACTTCCCAGAGCACAGCGAGCTGTGCGCCGCGCCCGCCTCCCCCGCGCGCCGCGCGCCGTGCGCCCTCCCTGCGCACCGTTCGTACTCTCGCCACGCCGCCGCCCGCCACTGCAGCACCGGGGGGAGGAGGCGGGCGGAGGAGGGGGAGGAGGACCGCAGCGTGCAAGCCGGGAGCCACTTTCCCGCCCCTCCTCTCGGCGCTGACACGCTCGGAGGAGTCACCACTCCGTGCGCCGCAGGAGAGAGTGGCAGACGGAGGCAGCCCCGGGAAGCCAGCAGGAGCGGCGCCCGCACAGCGGCGGCTGCAGTGCTGACACCACTCGGGCTAGGGGGTCCCCGACGACTAGAGCGGTGAGTGAGGGGCCCCCCGGCAGCAGTGGCGAGACTTCCCGCCGCTGCTGGATTTCCCTTCCGGACCCAGAGGCCAAGCGCTGCAGCCCGGGGAACTTTTTGCTGCCTTTCAGAAGCGCAACTTTGCCCCGCCTGGCCCCAGGGAAGCGGCTGCAGGTGCCCGGGGCTGCCAGGCGGGAGCCTTTGTTGGGGCGGGATCGAGAAAGTCGGGGTAAAGAGAAGAAAGTGAGCCCTTGTTCGCCGGGGTAGGTCAGGGGACGCGGGAGCACTTTATCCGGGATTCCCGGGGCAGGTGGGTGGGCGGCAGCAGGGGTGCAGGGACCGCATCTGGAGGGACCTCCACGCTCCTTTGCTTGTGTGGTTCGACGGACAGGGGGAGGCTGATTCAAATGAAGCAGCCCAGAGCCCCGGCTGGGTGCCCGACCGGTACCCTCACTGCAGCCTGGGCTCAACTTTTTGGCGGGGATCCCTCTGCAGACGTGCGGGTGGCGGGAGAGCAGAGGCAGCCGCAGGAGGCGCCGAGGGAGCCTAGAAGAAACACTGAATTTTCAAACTCTTCCATATAAATATCTGAAACCGCTGTCTAGCGTCCACGCGAGAGCAAGAGAGGGATGGTGGGCAGGGGAGCCCGCCGGGTTGTGGCTCTTTGTCCGCTCCTTCACTTGCGTACACTGCGCCTTCATTCAGCAAAAACCTATTGAGCGCCTACTGTGCGCCGGGCGCGGCGACACAGACTGATGGGTGTGAAGCTCAGCTGGGGAGAGGGACGGTCCCCAGTAAATAAACTACCGTGCTAATTTCAGGGGGTGATGAGGGCGATCAGCCAGCCCATTTGGTCCTTTCTCTAGGTGGGCTTCCCCCCCTTCGCCTGGGTTCTAGACTGGGAACTCCAGCGCGTCGCGGGGACCGCCCTGGGCTGGGCCCTGGAGGACTGCGGAATGTGGGGGTGAACTTGGCACCCCGCGGCAGATGCACGATGCGGAGCGTATCTGTGGGCTTGCGGGAACCTCAGGCGGCGCGTGCGGGGGCGGAGGGGGAGGGGCTGACTCGCGGGGGCTGGAGGTGCCGCCTGGACGGCCTGAGGTGGGGGCGATCGCGTCACCTGCTACGTGTGCCAGTGATGCAAATGCAGACCCGCGGGGGGCGGGCGTGGGTGGAGGGTGGGGGCTGGCGAAGGAGTTTCCGTCTGGGAGTGCGCGTGTGTGCGTCAAAGGCTCTTAGGTGATGGATGCCCCGCGGCGCACCCGGCGCGGACAGAGGCGACCCGGCGGGGCGGCGCAGGGCGTGTGGACTGCGGCGACGCGGGGCGGCGAGGAAAGCCCGGCAGGACCGGGGCTGCGGGCGGGCGGGCGGCTCCGCAGTGCGCCGCAGTGCCGCGAAGGCGCCGCGGCAACCCGGCACTCCCGGGGGGACCGAGGCGGTGAGGCGTCTTTTAAGGCCCCACGACAGGGATGCCCTGATGTTCTCCTCTCCCGCCGGACCTGCTCCCTTCATACTTAACCGACTGACAGCGCGAGAAAGTAGTTTCAGTTTAATTCTTATCCTTAATCCTGGAGAATTTGGCATTAATCTCTTAGGCGTTCACTCATTTTCAGCGGCAAGTTCCGAAAGGCCTCGTGCTCCTGGCGAGCTTTCATGTGAAAGCTTCGGTGTTCGGGTTGGTGACGTTCTGCAGTGCCAACCCATTCCTTCACCGGTCTTCGGGATTGTTGGCAGGAGGCCTGGCCTCTAAGTGGAGGAAACAATGTGCCGCATTCTTCTTCTATAACATAAAAATATGTGTTAAAAACACTACTGATAGATAATACACTCGCTGGTGGAGAAATAAAAAGCCCAATCCACGTTCCATTTTTTTTTTTTTTAAGAACACTTTCTGGAAACCCAATGACAAAGGTGTTTGAACTGGCTTTCCTGAATGACCCCACATTTGCAGTATGTGAGGCGAGGCGGAAGGATGGAGGGGGAGCCTGTCTGGAAGGAAGGAAGAAAGAAGGGGAGGGAGGGAGGAAGGAAGAAGCAGTTATCTAGGAACCCAGAGACAAAGGTCCCCAATCCCTATTTTCCCAAATACTATGTTACGTCACCTTGGGCAAATTACTTATCTTCTTGGGTTCATCTTCCACATTTGAGAAATGTGAAAAAATAGCCCTTATTTACCTTACAGAGTTGTTTTGAGGATGAAAGAGATCATTTCACAGAGCTTTGGGAATACAGATTCTCTATGAATGGAAAATTTTATGAAACAAAGTCCCCTCATGAAAAAAGAAACAATTTTATCTTTTAAAAAATTCTGGAGACTTTTCCCAGAATTGTTCCTTTAATGAAATTTGGCCTTCAGTGACAGCAAATGCAGACAATAGACTTTTCCTAGCAGTCTAATGTAAAATCAAATGCCATTAGCTTCTGACTGTCTGGAGAAGGAAAAAAAAAATGCCGTGAATCACATTGTTTTTGGTGATGTAGTGAAGAAATCAAATTTATTTTTCATGACCCACTGACAGTGAAAGTAGCCTCCTCTGATCTGAGCAGCAAACTAGCCTAAGAGCTTTTAGGTAAAAATCCGATTCATTATTAACCCTATAATATTCCTTAAGTGTGGAAGATGCTTCAAAGAACAGGATGCAGTTCCCAACCTCCAGGACATTACCGCAAATGCGTCATAATGTGCAATAATATATTGCATGACTGCAAGTACCAGAAAATCCATTTCCTATAATAGGAATATTAGCTGTTATTCTTAAGTAAACTTGTTGATGACATATTTTATGAATAAAAATGTGATTTGTCAAAATGCCTTCTTAACCAGACCATTATGTTGTTATTCATATGATTCTACCTAATCGTAGATTTCTGTGAATAGTGAAAGTGAAAATGCCCTTTTCATTCTATGTAGCTGTATCAGGGGAAAACCTACAATTCACCAATGTGCTTCTTGGTTCCATGTTTTTGAAGTTTCTTTCTGACCCTGGTTCACAGCATGCATATCATCATTTATTTATACACAAAGTCATCATTTAGATTGTCTCTTTATGAATCTAGGAGAGGCAGCTTTCCAGCAGTATGTAGTTTTGAGACAGCATTGCTACATTGTTTTTGGTTTTGCTTTGCTTTTTCAATCTCTGCATAATTGAGCAACTAGTGTAAAATGTTGCAGTGGATTGAATTTGGAGTTTCTTTATTTAAGACAGCTGAGAATAGCAGTGGGAATGAAGTTACTATTTTAATTCTTGCTAGAAATGTCTTAATGGGATATAAAGACATCATTTAGTTTTTTCACAAACACCCCCTCGTAATTAGGAATGGTGGGTAGTAGTGCACATCATAATGGCTTCTCCTGTTGGGAAGAATTGAACAAAATGAAATAAATGGACAGCAGTGGATTGGGTGATTTGATCCTTTCTAGTTATAATATTCTTTCCTTTCAGGAAATAGGGAAATATATGATGAGTTATATTTACATTTGAACTTTGCTTATAAGTAAAAAATTAAAAAGTGGCTTTTTATTAACTCATGTTGAAATGTTACATGGAGCTATAGGCTCTGTTTTTGTAGAGTAAATGGTTTATTAGATTCTATATTATGCCATTACAAGTACAGATTAAAACATTTCAAAAGGTAAAATTTGAAAAATAATAATTTTAGCTTAACATAAAGCAGATAATCAGATCAATTTAGCATAAAGCAGATTATCAGATCAATTAAGCATGACATTTTAAATGTTTTCTGTTGACCAACTAATGCACATCATGCTTGCTATATCTTTTCCCATAGACAATATGTAATACAAATGATTAAGACTGGACATTATAGTGATGGGCTTCAACCTTCTGACAACCTTGGCCCTCTTGTAATTCAAGAGTATAGTAATATTTATGACAAATGAGACAAAGTGCTTTCTTTTACCACTTGTCACTATTTGAAAATCCTATGAAATTAGAATCCTAATATAGCCAAATAGACTCATGATTCTCAAATAGCTGCGTGTATCGTACTTTCCTGTGGCTTGTTCTAGTGGAGATTTCTGAGCACCATCCTCGACATTCTAAGTTAGTGGTTCCATGGTTGGGCCCAGAATATGCTGTTTATCAAGCTCTGCCCAGTGGGTTGGGTGCCATGATTAGGGGAGCACACTTGCAAGAGCACTTGAACTAGTACTAGACAGCAAGGCAGGGACCTAGAATGCATGGGTTTTCTATGCTATATTGTTCCCTTTAATATTTATTGAGTATCTGCTGGAAGCTCTCAGAGGAATCACATTCTAGCTGGCAAGACAGACTTAAAGGTGACTAACTTTGGTAAAAGTCACAGGAGGAGTGAGTGAGAGAGGTGGTTGGGAATGATTCTATGGAGACAGTTGTATACAGGTGTGAAGGTGGGCCCTGCTAATTATGTTGCTGGTCCTGTTAAGCTATGCATATTTGTATACAGTGCCTGCATCCAGAACATTATGTTTAATCTTCATGATGACTATGGGCTTCTCATTACTCAGAGAACTTGTGATTTTCCCCAGACTCATGGCTTGTAATCAACTAATCTAAGTAATCAGACACCTAGTCCGGTTTTCTTTCTGCTACACCATACCTGTCTTCATCTGATTACAACCATCCTGTATGTCCAGACCATTGATGAGCATCAGGAGAATTTTTTTTTTTTTTGAGACAGTCTCTCTCTGCTGTCCAGGCTGGAGTGTAGTGGTGTCATCATAGCACACTGTAGCCCCAAATTCCTGTGCTCAAGTGATCCTCCTGCCCAGGCTTCCTAAGTAGTTGGGATTATAGGCACATGCCACCATGCTTAGCTAATTTTTTTTGTAGAGATGGGGTCTTGCTATATTGCCCAGGCTGGTCTTGAACTCCCGGCCTCAAGCAATCCTCCTGTCTCAGCCTCCCACAGTGCTAGGAATATATGTGTGAGGCTGCGCTCCAGGCCCATCAGGAGCTTTTAAAGACTATCCTTAGGTCTCCTATTAGGTGACTTCAGTGGGTCTTCCCTCTGTTACTGCTCCTCCAATTGCTGAACAATAGGAACTTAAAGTTCTAGGTCTGGCTCTGTAGATACACCAGGAACACCAGTAGCTTGTGTTTTAGATGCTATCTCCTCCAATATTCAGGTTTCAAAATCTGCAAAATCATTTGAGATAAATAGTGATCTTGGGGGGCTAAGATTTTTCTAAGAGAAATATCTGAGATGTTTTTTTTCTTTGCTTTAAATTACCTGGCTGAGTCATGCAGCATGGGAACCTCTGCAGCAGGGAACAGCCATGCATTTTGGCAGTGGGTACAGAAGGTGACCCACTTTGTCATTTCAAACTCCATCTAGCCTCTTTTAAAATACAGTCATTTTAATATCACTTTTTAGTAGTTCCAAGCATGGCATTTTTTTTCTTTACTTCATTTTTGTGCTTTGTATATTTGTATTTGAGAAGAGATTCTAATAAACCCTTGGTGCCATTTTCATGTTTGCCCTCACACCATTATTTTCAACGCCTGACAGCATGCTCCAGTTATTTCACGTTAAACACATTACTAGCTGCATCGAACACAAAAGTAAGTTAAGTATAAAGATTAGTTTTTGAAGTATTCAGTTAAATCTGCAGTCTGTGTTTCCTCTTGGCCACGTCAGTGTGAAGGCAGAAATAATAGACTCACAATAACATCTGTAATCATTTCTCTGGTTCTATTCCTACCTTACTTGTGTATTTCCCAGCCCGCTTCGAAGATTTCTGTAGTCCTCAGGGATGACTCCTGTAGTTCTTGTCCTCTGCTCTGGTTCCCTGCGGCAGCACTGCTCTCACCTGACCTGCCTGTCACTGCTCAGAATGCTTTGGTGCCAACGTTGTGGAATCCGCTGATACTGCCATGTGTTCTTAATGTCTCTGCTGCTGGGCAGGGGTGGAGAACCTGTGGCCTTGGGGCCACATGTGGCCTTCTGGATCCTTCAGTGTGGCCTATTGACCAAATCCAAAATTTACAGAACAAATCCTGTTAAAGGGATTTGTTCTATGACGTTTGGATTCGGTCAAGGGGCTGCACTTGGGGATCTGGAGGGCCACATGTGGCCTTGAGACCCCCAAAAGTTCCCCACCCTTGGATGAGGGCTGGTATGAGGATACTTCAAGTGATGCAGTGTCCTGTATTCACAATCAATTGCCCCCTCTGATGCAGGCCCATTGTCCAAGACCATAAAGAGTACGCCTCAAATTGCCTGTTGCTCCGGATGTGCTCTTTCCTGGGAGACCTCTTAGTCCCTCCCTTTTAGACATGCTCAGAGGTAGCAGCGTACATCCAAATTTTATACAGGATGTTCATTGCATCGTGATTTGCAGTAGCGAAAAATTAGAAACAACCTGCATGTCCATCAGAGGCTGAAAAGATCAATTACAGTTCATCCAAATAATGAAAAACTATTGAAATGAATGAGATGAATCTACATGTACTAAGATGGAATTATTTTGAAAATATTATTAATTAAAAATACAGCAATTTATTGACTGGAATATATAGTATGCATCTACTAAAAAGAATTTAAGGTACATTACAAAGCCTGGAAGAATAAAGACCAAAACCTTATCTTTTGGGGGTAAGATAAAAAGGACCTTATACATTTTACTTCATGTATTTCTGAATTGTTTGAATTTTCAACAATAAGCACATACTACTTTTGTAATTAAGGCACCGATAAAGTTGGTAAGTATTAGTTTCAAGATGCCCTTGTGATGCTATTTTTCAAATATGTTTAAGTATTAATAATAATGTTTTAGTGGCTAAAAAGCACTGCTAATTTTTCTCATGGATACTTTTTCAGACATTAATATGGTAATGTCTGAAAAAGTAAGGTCATCTAAGTTCTGAGACTATAAATTACTTCATTACTCTGTAAAACTATTTTCATTTTGAGCAAAAAAAGGAACACACCTATAAACATCCAATACAGTGACCCTTGAGGAAAGATTGCTCATTGCTGACTTAGGTTATTAGAGCTGAGGACCAGCCACTCCCCCCCCACCCTGATCCCCAATTAATCTTACTTGTCCAATAGCTGTAAAAAATCTGTATTAATACCCTGAATATTTTGCTTTTAGGGACATTTTTCATTCTACTATGACTGTGTATTTGATGAAATTGAAGATCGGCGATTTTTTATCTTCTCTTGCCGTGGGCCTAGAATGTCCTCCCTCCTACCATCTCTCCTCCCCTCTCCCCTCCCCACATACACACATTTATTTATGGAAAAGTTTTCTAGTTGTCCTTAAAGCCTCTGCTTCAAGAGGGGATGGCTAATGGGTACAAAAATATATTTAGATAAAAAGAATAAGACCTAATGTTCGGTAGCACAACAGGGAGACTCTAGTTAACAATAATTTGTATATTTCAAAATAGCTAAAAGAGTGGACTTGGAATGTTCCTAACACAGAGAAATGATAAATGCTTGGGGTGATGGCTACCCTAATTACCCTGATGTGATCATTACGCATTGTATGCTTGTATCAAAATATCACATGTACCCCATAAATATGTACAACAATTATCTATTCATAACAATTAAAAATTTAAAAAAAAAACTCTAGCTGGCTAATTTTTTTTCTGTACCAGTTAATTTTTCCAACTACTAATAGAATAAAGGCAATTTTCTTTAAAAAAAAAAAAAGTCCCTTTTCATGACCCTCCACAGCAGAATTAGAGTCCCTCTCTCGGTCCCTCCCAGGCCCTCGCAGCCGCAGCTGTTAGCACTTCTCACACTGTGTCATCGTGGGGACTGCTTTATGTGTGTTTTCCTGCTAGACTCTAAGGCCCATAAGTTTTGAGGGAAGAGGCCAAAGCAGTGAGATCTTCGTAGCTCCTGGCACTGGACACATCATAAGGGCTGGAAATATTTTAAATTGTTTTTAAATCTTTTTTATTAAACTATAACATACAGAAAGAAAAGTGCACGTATTATAAGGAGATAGCTAAATTGATTTTCACAAACTGAACACATTACTTTAAAGAGCACCGATTTATGAGACAGAGAATATTCCTAGTGCTCCAGACACCTCTTGCATGCCCTCCCAGTCATGGCCATCGCCCACTGTCCGGACTTCAGTCCTATTGAGGAGCTGACAGGTCCTCCCTCTCCTGCTCCAAATCCTGCCGTTCCGTGCCTGTGGTCTGAGAAGGTGCCTGGCGGAGTCTTACTACTGCCAGTGGACATGAGGATGGCATAACTGTGCCCAGAATGTCATCTCTAGGTGCCCAACCTTCCAGTCCACAAGGTTCCATGTAGAGGCAGAGAAAACAGTCCCTAATTAATTCTACACAGGATCATCTGGGCTGCAAAGCAGCTTTGCTTGTGACCTGATTTTAAGTCCCCTATGAGCAGTTCTGTCATTTGACCTCCATGCCTTCTCCAGAACCTCATATAATTGCTCTTCAACAAGCCTTTTTCTTCTAACCCTTCACATTTGAACCCATTCCACTGGGTCAGAAAGCAATAAACTGACTTCCAACCTCTTCAAATTCCTCTTCTATCCGCTGGCTTCTGGGTCTAGCAGTTTGGATACCATGCAGTCCATTCACCTGTCTCAGTATATACACTAGGTATTCTTAATTCTTAGCACAAGATTGAGAACACTCATTGGAGAACCCTGGGCTTCCATCATATTATTTTTTTCCCGTAGATTTGCTTCTAATGTATTGCCCATTGACATCACTATTCCAAGAAACAGTTTTAAGGAACTTCCTGTATGTATTTTAAGGCTGTTGTCCATTATATTACCCATTGCCCCATTCATTAAGATCTATGCAAGAAATGTTTTTGGAGTTTCAGCACTATAAAAAAATTGTGATTCTCCTGAGTACTGATTTTGTTTTATCAATTAAATTTATCACAGTGTAGTTCTTATCAGTAGAAAACATAGATTGTAAGTATGTAATTGTATGACAAATGTACACATCTGTGTAACCAAAAGTATATCTTCATCACCTTAGAAAGTTCTCTGTGCCCCTTTTATTCATTTCCTCCTCCCCCAGAGGTACTGTCCTGATTTCTATCAGCAAAGGTTAGTTTTGTTTATTACTTGAAAGTCATATAAAGGGAGTCATACAGTGTGTACTCTTGTGTCTGTTCTCTTTCATTCAACATAATATTTTTGAAAGGATTCGTGTTTTCATGTGTATCAATAGTCCATTCTTTTTGGTTGCTCAGAGAATAGTATTACATTATGTGAATATACCACAATTTGATTCTCTGTTCACCAACTGGTAGATATTTGAGGTGTTTCGAGGTTGGGGCTACTATGAACAAAGCATCTATGAACATTCTTGTGTATGTTTTGCCACATAAGGTAATAGTCACAGGTTCTGGAGATCAAGAAGTAAACATATCTTTGGGGAACCATTTTTCTGCATATCACACCATCTGTATATCGTCTCTGGTGAGGTGTCTGTTCAGACCTTTTGCCCATTTTTCAGTTGGATTTCTTGTTTTCTTACTGTTGAGTTTGAAGTGTTCTTTGTATATTTTGGATACCAGATAAGTGTTTAATCAGATGTGTTTTGCAAATATTATCTCTCAGCATGGCTTGTCTTTTTATACTATTAACAGTTCATCTTTTGATGAACAAAAATTTTAATTTTAATAAAGTTCAACTTATCTTTCATGGATTGTTCTTCTGGTGTCATATCTAAAAAACTTATCAACAAATTCAAGGTTACACAGATTTCCTTCTATGTTTTTATCTAAAAGTTTTATAGTTTTGCATCTTATAGTTGAGTCTGTGATCCACTTTGAGTTAATTTTTGTTTAAAATGCAATGTATAGTTTGAGGGTTTTAAAAATTTGGTTTGATTTATTTGTTTAGAGATGAGGGTCTTACTATATTGTCCAGGCTGCTCTTGGACTCCTGGGTGCAAGCAATCCTCTTGCCTCAGCCTCATGAGTTGCTGGGACTATAGGCATGCACCACCATGCTTGGCTTAGGTAGTTTTTAAAAAAATTAATACACTTTATTTTTTTGAGTGGTTTACAGAAAAATTGAGGGTAAAGTACAGAGTTCCATATACCTGCCCCTGCCCCAATTCCCATTTTATTCCTGATCTTAGGAGGATGCATTTAATATGTCATAGTGAGTATGATGTTGGCTGTTATGTTTTTAAATATTTTTTTCTTATCAGATTGGGTACACTTCCTTCTGTTTCTAATTTACTAAAATTTCTTACGAAAGCATATAGAATTGCATCTATCCATCTCTGATTAATTAGCAAATCAATTTCTTTAGTAGGTTAAGACTATCTAAGGTTTCAGTTTCTCCTATGTCAACTCTGGTGTGCTGCATTTTAAAAAGAAATTTGTCAATTTTATCCAGGTTGTTAAAACTATTGCATGGTTATTAATATTCACTGGTTTGTTTTTATCTTGTGGCCCCTGTAATTCTTGTATCTAATTCTATTTCCTTCATTGTTTTGACTACTCAGAAGCTCAGTCAAATGTTTATATAAATTCTAGAAATTTTACAAAGTCATATGGGATTATCCAAAGACCTTTAAAATATATATAAGAATTATTTAAGAATCATTTTTATTTCATTGGAACATGGAAGACCAGTTGTCTGTAGTTACGTACAAGTTTTTAAAACTCTTCATTTCTTTTCTTTGCCATTGAATAAAAACCCTAAAAATATCATTAGTAA
Organism: Lemur catta; assembly: GCF_020740605.2. NCBI lineage: Eukaryota > Metazoa > Chordata > Mammalia > Primates > Lemuridae > Lemur > Lemur catta. The sequence goes on from NC_059139.1 coordinate 48,301,015, forward strand.
CTAAATAGGATGATATATGCATTTAATTTGTTTTTAAGATAGCCAAATAACAGAAGCCAAGTTTATGGAAAATATCAGTTCCTTTGAAAGCAAAAATATTGATGAAAATGGATTACTCATGAGCTTGCTTTAGGCCTACTAGTTATTTAATGCTGTATGTGTTTATAATCTAAAAGGATAAATAAATTGTGATTTGAATTTTGATGACAAAGGTTTTATTTTGTGAAAACTGCAGGCCTTACTTAAACCTCCCTCTTTGCCTGCCTTTACATCAGTTTGTCAGGATATAGGAAACTTTTTGTATTTTATTTCTCAAGACGATTGTAGGGGAGTGAATTCTTGAAATACACATTGGTATGATTTGTTGAAGGGCTTATCTAATATCCAGCAACTCATATGGTTGAGAGTAAGTATTGTATGTGTATATAGCATTGGTTAACTTTTGCCTTTTCCCTGGCTTCCACCTAGTGTTTCTTTTTCTTAATATCCAACCATTCCATGTCCACATCATGAATTTCTTATTGACTTTTTCTTTTTCTTTTGCCTTCTCTCTACACTGAAAAAAGAAAAGAAAACAATCTCATTTGTTATACCAGACATTCATTGCCACATCATGCTGCCTAATCAATCATTGCAAAAATTTGTGACATAAAGCAATAGTCACTTAGTTTCACCCATGAATCTGTAGACTGGCTGAGGGCTAACTGATCTAGATTGAGTTTGGCTGAGTTTTCTCCAAAATGTATGTTGGGTTCAGATCTTTCATCCTCCTGGGAATAATAGGTTACCTAGTTCATGTCTTTTGCATGGAGAAGGCAGAAGTGTGTGAAAGGTAAGCAGAAACATGTGATGCCTTGTGATGGTTAATTTCATGTGTCAACTTCACTGGGCTGCGGGGAGCCCAGATATTTGGTTAAACATTATTTCTGGGTGTGTCTGTGAGCATGTTTCTGGATGAGGCTGCCATTTGAATTGGTAGACTAAGTAAAGGAGATTGCCCTCCCCGGCGTGGGTGAGCCTCACCCTATCTGTTGAAGGCCTAAATAGAATAAAAGTCTGAGTAAGAAAAAGTTCTTTCTCTCTGCCTGACTGTCTTTGAGCTGGCACATTGGTCTTCTGCCTTTGGATTCAGACTTGAATTGAAATTATACCATTGACTCTCTTGGGTCTGGACTTCTCAGCCTCCGTAATTGCATGAGCCAATTATTTATAATAAATATCTTTATTTTATCTATGTCTATATCTATGCCTATCTATATCCATATCCATGTCCATACATCTGCTGTTGGCCCTGTTTCTTTGGAAAACCCTCACTCATACATGCCTCTTAACTCTAAGCTCAGAGATAGTGACTGTCACTCAGCCCACATTCCATTGACCAAAGACCTACAAGGCACGGGACAGTTCCACATAAACAAAGTGTTACCTTGCATATTGTACAACTTTCCAGTGTCTCACCAGACATCCATTTAGGTTAAAAAAAATCTGTTTCTAATCATTTAAGCCTTGAACTGTATCCTGTTTTATAGGTAAACATAGTATTTTTTGCATAATTTTGATATGTAGCAAATTTTCCAGAAGTAAAACTACTTGTAAATCAAGGGAAAACTATATTTAAAATCTTACTGAGAGTTGTTCATCATTTCTGCTAATCACATCACCAGTGGTAACAAATTCTACTTGCAATATTTAGTTGCTAATATGCCCACCTATATTTGTCTACATTGGAGTTTGTTGCATTTGTGGTGAGTAGCTAGCATCTCATGTCTCCATTTTGTATTCAAGAGTTGTTAACTGGAACATTCACAGATTTTAAAACATAATTTGTTATTATTTCTTCTATTTCCTCTCATTACTCTTAGGGCATTATGTTGATATTTTAAATTTGTGTGTGGAGATAGGTTATTTTTATCTGTGAATATTATTTAATAAGGCATTGCTCAATATATGTTATTACTAGGTGTTGTTGAACTGCTCTAAATTCTCTATATTTTAGCACTACATGTAGGAAGCTGATTTATATTCAGGGGTGGGGAAGGGCAGGCTATAACACAGAGAGAGCTCTTCCATCTAGCATTGCATCAAAGGAAACATGTTCTTGCCATGAAGATTGCTGCATTCTCCTCTCTCTGGCAGTAGTCGTGAGAGGGTAGTGTGTGAGCTGGCCTACCTACAGAGATGTAGTGTCTGGAGAGAATGTACAAGCCTTCATCATAATTCTGCTTCTGAGGCTCACCTTAAACCCAAGCATTTTGAAGGCTTGGGCTGTGAAGGCCTTGAGTTTTTACTGTACAGCTCTAATTTTGATTAGAGATGAGTAAGAACAGAGGGAGCTTAGGGGACAGAAGAAACAGACGTGTTCAAAGATGGCTGCTCTAACAACTGTGGGAGATACCCAGAATCTGGTGGTTTCTTTCTAACACTGTTTTTTAAATCCTGTTATTGTAGATAGTGTTTCCTGTGGGATCCCTCATCCTGGGTCTTCTGTGCATGAGGGTGGGAGCCCTCTCACTTGCTTCCACAAGAGAATCTTACAAAGCAGGGGCTGAAAGCTTGGTGACCTATCTTGGTCCATAAGTTCAAGGATATAACATTTTCCTATCAATTGAAACTGATTTAAGGGTAATTCCGGAGGAATAAATCAGAGGACATTGAAAGAGTGACCCAGGACTGAATAGTAAATGTTGTTCTGTGTGCTTTTTTATCTAAAGTTGGAGTATTGATAAAGGCATCACACTCTTTATCTGCAGCATGCAGAGGACAAAGTTGTTGGGGCAGAGCTCTCCTTTTTTATTGGTAAATACATTACAGCTAATGGTTTTCCCAAACATTCATTACTGTGGACCTGGATATGTAATGATCGTGCCTGCTTTTTGGGATACTGATGTGTATGCACAAGAAGATTCAATTATATTCAAAGGCAGTAAATGCAAACAAGCAAACAAACAAACCTGTAAAGGTCACCATCCACTTTCCAGTAAGCCTGAGGAGAAAAGACAGTGATTAATATGAATAAATATGAGACTTCTGACTACTGGCCATCCTATACCTGTAGCTTTACGTAATACAAAAGAATAACATGATTCTTAAGGGCTGACATTAAGAAAACCTACTGGCCCTGGAAGATTTGGAGGCATTGGAGCTTCGCCTAAATTTTGCACTGATGGGAGAAATCTGAGCCAAGATTAAAGAGATGTTTTGCAATGAATAACTAATTTATTTGCTCCCAATTTGGGGGCCTTATGCACTCCCTTATTATTACCATATTGGTTCCTATGTTGATTACCATTTCAGACATTTGGTGTAACATCATATTCTATTTAATGAAGCTCCCAAATAAGATGCAAAATAACAGTTCATTCTCTATCTGACCTGCTGGCTTAGAATTTGGAGGTTTTTTGCTTTTTTTTTTTTCTTACTAGACTATTTTAAAATTGGATGCTGCAAAATTTAACACATTAACTCCCACATGGTTTGTATTTAACTTAGGCTAGTTTTGAGCCTGGAGCCTCATGAAGCATGTGAAGACTCAATTCTCCGAAACAAATTCAATAAGTATGTTGTGAATCACATACAACTCAATTGGCGTACAGTGTAAAAATTGATTCTAGTGCTGCGTGAGTTGCATGTAACTCATGCACAGAAGACAATAAAAATAACAAGTTTGTCATCAAATTAGAAATGATTTTGTTTTCTAAGTTTTTATTCTATTTTCATAATAAAACACCGAGGCCCCAGGGGAAAAAAATTTTTTTCTAGTGTGGCAATCAATGTGTTAAAAATCACATAATGGACTATCTTTGCCCAGATTGTGGTATAATAAAATGTGTCACCTGAGCTCTTGAGGCTCCTAGTGATGTTTTTGAAGTTGCTTCTACTGTATCTTCTGCTTGCCCTATTAAGGCTTTCTGTGTGTGTGTGTGTGTGTGTGTGTGTGTATCTTGTCTTCATTTCCTCTTGCTGATAGTGATGAGTTGTGACATCTTAATTCGGGAAACCATGACTTTGTTAAATGCCTTCTCAGGGTCTTCTGAGCACGTTGTACTTTTCTGCTTGGAGGGATTTCTTCCTTCCTTACAGGATAACGAACCACTGATTTTAGGTCTAGCTGACATATGATAACACAACACTCTCATAACAGTTTCCACTGTCTCTTTGACTGACAGCATTGGCAATCGGGATTTCTAGCTTCTCAGTGTAACAGCTTCTCAGGCCAACCGTTAGGCTCTTTCTCAGCCTGGAGGACTTTTAGGTTTGTAGTCAAGATAGTTCAGCTTATGACAGGTTTTCCATCTTTTCATCCAAGCTGAGTTTCTCGTTCAAAATTTCAAATTTAATCACAAGAACTAGCATGTGTCTTTGTGTGTGTATTACTTAGGCCAACAGATTTCTCATGTCTTATAAGTAAAATTGGGAGTTGGTGGTCAGAATTCTGGTTCTTATTTGAATTTTTTGAAATGTGCCCAAAGTCTAAGTATACAGCCCTGTCAGGAAATTGGCCAAAACATTTTATTTGTAAAATGTTCAGGAAACATTTACTATGTTGATTAACTGCAAAACTAGCAAATGTTTATTAACTTTATTAAATATTAGGATAATAGGAAGAAGAGGCACTTTAGATAAATCATGACATGTATTTTTAGTCTTGGTTCATGGACAGCTGCCTTTGAGTTAACAGGAGGTCAAGTTTGGGTATTTATTTGTTTATTAGCTCATAAACTACAGATATACTAAATGAAATAAGTGGAACTCCATAGTATATAATCAAAACTAGCATGAAAATTACAGTTAATCCAATTCAGCACCAGTTATTGCCCTTAAAGAGCACACTTTCCTGTGGGTTCATAAAAGGTACTAGAATTTATCTGGAGATGAGAAGTCAGACAGGTGATTTAATAACAGTCTTTATATATTTAAAGGGTAAATGCACAAACGATAATGCCTACCTTTTCTTCTCTTCTTAATAGGATAGCAAAAAATAGACTTGAGGAGATAACTCAAATATTTTTAAAAGTGCAATAGAAATTTCAGTCAATTTCAATCAATAAATCGATCATCTTCCTCGTGCAAGGGATATGCTATGCTCATTCGGGAAAGTTCGGTGGGTGGAATACTGCCTGTGATCTCAAGAAGCATGCAGACCGGTGAGGGAGGGCTCAGATAAGCTGTCTGTCAGTACTATGAAACTAAGAGTGAGAGTTCAGTAAAAGCAGCCCAGAACTGCATGGTGGTTTGAAGGTGGCAATTGGACATGTGCTTCAGGCAGAGTTTCTGAACCTCAGCACTGTTGACATTTTGGACCAGATAATTCTTTGCAGTGGGAGGCAGTAGGTTAGCTGCAGCAGTTTGGGCTCAATTTGAGCAGGAGTTACCTTTATCCGAACTACACATTTAGAAAGATTAATTTGAAATCAGGTGTACAGTGGCTTAGGGCAGGGGTAGCCTTGAGGTAGAGATACCAGTTAGGAGTGGCCAATTTCCATTACTGCTTAGAGATGAAACCCTATTCTTCATTCATTCTATGAAGCGGTTAGCCTACACGGACTTAGCATGTTTCTGTTAAATGTTAGGCACTGCTCCGGATGCTGGGGGTAGAACCTAGAATAAGACAAAGTCCCTGTTCTTGTGGAGTTTACATTCCAGAGGGGTTGAGGCAGACAATTAGCAAATAAAAATGAAAACTATCAAAATTTCCAAATAGCGTTTAAACACTATGAAGACAGTGCAACAGTTGATGTCTTGGTCAGTGACTGGAGAGGCTGCTAATACTCAAGATAAAACTCATTATAATTAACTAAGATGTACAAATTTGTTGCAATGAAATTGCATTTACACGAACATTTATTAGATATTTCATCCCTAGGTAGCCAAAAATAGAGGTAAAATAGGATGTGTGGTTCCCCTATTGACATATGAAAGTGTCTGTTATGAAGAACATTTCTTTGTAAATATATTCATTGGAGAGAGGTTTTACCATGTGACTACTAGGACATTTGGACAGTTCCATGTAACATGACGGGACAGAGTAGAAGGGGAAGAAGAAAGAAGGCAACTAACACTTGCAGGGTTCCCAACACATGCCAGACATGCTGCTGGGCACTTGGTATTTAGTTTTTGTCACCCCCTCAGTCCAGGCCACCGTTGTCTCTCATTTGGAAAAATGGTAACAACTTCCTAACCGGGTCTTTGGCCTTCAGTTTTGTCCCTCTTCATTCCATTATCCTGCCTGAGTAACCTTTGTAAAACACAAAACACCATGTCTATTCTTGTGTTTAGTATCACCAATGGCTCCCTCTTCCCTTAATAGAAATTAGCAATTCCTTACCAGGGCCACACTGCACTCACTTAGGTCCTTTGATGACACCATTCTCCCCTTCCACCTCCTCTGATCCTTTCTCCCTCCCCTGGAGACTCTCCACCTCACCCTCCAACCTACAGCTCACCTGGCTAACTCCCACTCACCTCTCAGGACTCAACTAAAGTCACCTTTTTAGGGAAGTCTTCCCAGCTCCAATTTAGGCACCTTCCAACGTGCAACTGGAGCACTTTTTCTTATTCAGTAATAGCACTCGTGACTCTGTTTTGTGAATGTTCCTTTCCTTGTCTGTGTTCTTGAAGGTTCACTCTTGTGGACCCAGGAGGTGACACAGGGCTTGGCACAATCAATAGTTATGGCATGAATCAGCATTTCTATTTTTTTATTTCTATAGATTTAAAGGGCACAAGTTGAGTTTTGTTACATGTATATATTACATGATCAAATCTGAGCTTTTAGTGTACCCATCACCTGAGTAGTGTACATTATACCCCATAGGTAATTTTTCCTTCCTCACTCCCCCAACCTCCCCGCATTTGAGCCTCCACTGTCCGTTATACCACTCTGTGTGACCATGCATAGCCATAGGTTAGTGCCCACTTATAAGTGAGAACATGTGGTATTTGATTTTCCATTCCTGAGTTACTTCACTTAGGATAATGGCCTGCAGTCCCATCCAAGTTGTTGCAGAAGATATTATTTCATTCTTTTTTTATGGCTGAATAGTACTCCATGGTATATACATATATACCACATTTTCTTTACTCATCAGTTGATGGGCACTTAGGTAGATTCTGTATCTTTGCAATTGTGAATTGTGCTGCAATAACATACGAGTGCAGATATCTTTTTTTTTTGAGACAGAGTCTCGCTTTGTTGCCCGGGCTAGAGTGAGTGCCCTGGCATCATCCTAGCTCACAGCAACCTCAAACTCCTGGGCTCAAGCAATCCTCCTGCCTCAGCTTCCTGAGTAGCTGGCATTACAGGCATGCGGCACCATGCTCAGCTAATTTTTTCTATATATATTTTTAGTTGGCCAGATAATTTCTTTCTATTTTTAGTAGAGACGGGGGTCTCGCTCTTGCTCAGGCTGGTCTTGAACTCCTGACCTCGAGTAATCCACCCGCCTCGGCCTCCCAGAGTGCTAGGATTACAGGTATGAGCCACTGCACCCCGCTGCAGATATCTTTTTGATATAATGATTGCCTTTGGGTAAAGGAAAGTAGTGGGATTGCCACATTGAATGGTAGATCTACTTTTAGTTCTTTGAGAAATCTCCTTACTGATTTCCACGGAGGTTGTACTAATTTACATTCCTACCAACAGTGTATAAGCATTTCCTTTTTACCACATCTGCACAAACATCTGTTGTTTTTTGACTTTTTAGTAGTGGCCATTCTGATTAGAGTAAGACGGTATCTCATTGTGGGTTTAATTTGCATTTCTCTGATGATTAGTGATGTTGAGCATTTTTTTCATATGTTTGTGGGCCATATATTTGTATATCCTCTTATGAAAAATGCCTACCTGTTCATGTTATTTGTCCACCATTTTTTTTTAGACTTTGCCCACTTTTTAATGGGGTTGTTTGTTTTTTTCTTGCTGAGTTGTGGGAATTCCTTGCAGATGCTGGGTATTAGCCCTTTATTGGACAAATAGTTTGTGAATATTTTCTCCCATTCTGTAGATTGTCTACAGAATTATTTCTGATATTGTATAGATATTTGTGTAGATATTGTATAGATATTTCTTATATTGTGTAGATAATTTTTAGTTTAATTAAGTCCCATTTATTTATATTTGTTTTTATTGCATTTGCTTTTGGGGTCTTAGTCATAAATTCTTTGCCTAGGCCAACATCCAGAAGAGTTTTTCCCAAGTTTTCTCCTAGAATTTTTATGGTTTCAAGTCTCACATTTAAGTCTTTAATCCATCTTGAGGTAATTTTTGTATATAGTGAGAGGCAGGGGTCCAGTTTCATTCTTCTGCTTATGGTGATCCAATTTTCCAAGCACCATTTATTGAATAGTGTCTCCTTTCCCCAGTGTATGTTTTTGTCTGCTTTGTCAAAGATCAGTTTGTTGTAGGTGTATGGTTTTATTTCTGGATTCTCTATTCTGTTGCTTTTATCTATGTGTCTACTTTTATGTCAGTACCATGCTGTTTTGGTTACTACATCCTTTAATTTGAAGTTAGGTAATGTGATGTTTCTAGTTTTGTTCTTTTTGCTTAGGCTTACTTTGGCTATTCAGGCTCTTTTTTGGTTCCATATGAATTTTAGGATCATTTTTTCTAATTCTGTGAAAAATGACATTGGTATTTTGATAGGAATTGCATTGAATCTGTAGATTGCTTTGGCCAGTCTGGACATTTTAACAATATGGTGAATCAGCATTTTAGAAATGAAAAGGCTAAAGCTCAGAGAGCCTATGTTACTTGTTCAAGGTCACAGAGCTTTATCTAATGGATTTATACCTGTCTGGCTTAACAACCCAGGTTCTTTCCATATACTAAGGGATTCTTTGTGTTGAGTGGAGCCCTGTAAGAGCACTATAGAAACTCATTTAGCTTAGATGGTTTACTTGTAGCCTTGCTGAGGGATGTTCAATAAATATTCATTATTAATCAAACAGAAAACAGGACCCTGACTTTAGCAGTCTCTTTCATTGATGTGCTTCTGTGATTATTACTAACCTAGGACTGCCAAGGCTCAAGTCCTGTCTGTTCACATCCAGTGGAGAGATAGAGATTTTTTTTCATTAGTTTGGTTCATTAATATTCTATTGGACATTTACACAAGTGCTTTTTGTTACAGCATCTGGTATGCATTGCTATTCCCTCTCCCCATTCTCTTATAGTTATCAGTCTGCAAGATCATATAGGGATGTATAAAAAAAACCAAGGAGTATGTAATAATGCATAATTAAAACTGCTAAAATATTCAGTATGTTGTTTAATGGATTTCTAAACACCTTTGATTCATTATTTGCCATTCTTTACTTGGTCCTTATACCTTTTTGTAGTCACTGAAATGCAAAGTGGACGAAGAAGAGAGAAAGTCTGAAATATTATTCACCTGCATCTAAGCTCATTTCTAATTTAAAGACTCTAGTAAATAGCTTCATGTTTTTATTGAGCATATAGAAATTTAAAGAACAATTTATAGAACAAAATATTTCAAGTAGTATAATGCTGAAATTCTTTTAAATATTAATGCCCCTTCACTATGTGTCTTAAAAGGGTATATAATGATTGTAGCAAAGAAACCTGAAGTTCTTTTCCTTCAGATCGTGGTTAATCTCTGTGGTTTTCACCATTACCACTTCTGGCCAACCTAGTTGGGTTTGCCTGTCAGCCTGTGGCATACAAAGACAGCCCATAGCTTCAATGGGAAGGTGTATGCTCTTCTATCAATATGCTAATTACTTATATTAAGTTGGATTAATAGACTAATAATAATAGCAAATATTTATTGAATGCCTGAGTGCTTTTTGTTAGAGCACCTAGACTGTTTACATACATTATCTCATTTAATCCTCACAATTCTGTGTGATTGGTATAATTAAACTTTAAAGTGTTTTCTGTTGAATTCTACTAAACATTTAAGGATGAAATAAGACCTATTATACATAAGCTTTTTTAGAATATAGCAAAGGAGAATACAATTTCCAACTCATTTTATGAGGCCAGTATTACCCTAATACTAAAACCAGACAAAGACATTACCAGAAAATAAAGCTACAGACCAATATCCCTCATGAACATAAACACAAATAGCCTCAATAAAATACTAGCAAATTGAGTTTAGAAATTTATGAAAAGGGCAATACATCATGACCAACTTTGTCCTATGTAATTTATGGATGGCCCTAGAAATATGTTCATTTCCAAGGCACTTTAACTCATTTGCCAGCATCAGAGTAAAAGTCAGCAGAGGGGAATGACAGGATTTGTGTAGCAGTAGGTAGCACTGTGAGCACTTTGTAGATGAATGAATGAACATCAGGCTGTTATTATCAACTGTTCTAATGTCAGTCAGTATTGTCCAAGCCTTATTGGCAAGGAGCTGTCCAATGTGCTGAAATGCACAACACCACCATTTCCCCAACTCATTTAATCGTGGAACAACTGAAACTAAATCCAGGGAACAATTCTCAGTTCTTATCTTTCTTTACTTGTCAATAATTTTTTTTTTTTTTTTTTTTTTTTTTTGAGACAGAGTGTCACTTTGTTGCCCGGGCTAGAGTGAGTGCCGTGGCATCAGCCTAGCTCACAGCAACCTCAAACTCCTGGGCTTAAGCGATCCTACTGCCTCAGCCTCCCTAGTAGCTGGGACTACAGGCATGAGCCACCATGCCCGGCTAATTTTTTTGTATATATATTTTTTAGTTGGCCAGATAATTTCTTTCTATTTTTAGTAGAGACGGGGTCTCACTCTTGCTCAGGCTGGTCTCGAACTCCTGACCTCGAGCGATCCACCCGCCTCGGCCTCCCAGAGCTAGGATTACAGGCGTGAGCCACCGCGCCCGGCCTCAATAATTTTTTTAAAGAGGTGCGGTCTCACTATGTCGCCCAGGCTGGAGTGCATGATCACAGCACACTGCAGACTTAAGCTCCTGGAATCAAGTGATCTTCTCACCTCAGTCTCCCAAATAGCAGGGACTACAGGTGTGGGATACTGCACCCAGCTTGTCTCTTCCTTCTTGTGCTAATTATCTACTGTCTCTCGGCTCCAAGCCTACCTTTCTGTTTATGATGCTGGAGATGGGACTCTGCAAACTAGATTTCCGAGATGGCTCCACATTAGGAGATACTAGAGGGAGGTTGGGAGCTGGAGGAGGAAAGGAGCTGCTGTTTCTCCTTTGCTTTCCATGGGCTTCTTGTCTGCATGTGGCTCTTGTGAGTGACATGCCTTAGAAAACTTCTTCACCCCAGAAGAGGCAGTTCCTTCCTGCTGCAGCAGATGATTCCAGTTCACAGGTTTTTCCCCAACAGTTGCAGAACCTGTCTGTGTGGGTTCAATTGGGTCCTCCAAAAAGTCATGTTCCCCCAGAACCTCAGCATGTGACCTTATTTGGAAATAGGGTCTTTGCAGATGAAATTCATTAAGATGAGGTCTTACTGGATTAGAGTGGGCCCTAAATCCAATGACTGGTGTGCTTATAAGACCTTTACATGAAGACAGAGGCAGAGATCGGAATGATTCATCTTCAAGCCAAGACGTGATAAGGATTGCCAGCACCCACAAGAAGTTAGGAGAGGCATGGAGCAGACTGCCCCTCAGGGCCTCCAGAGGGATCCTGGCCCTGCCACCAGCACCTTGATTCCAAGCATCTAGCTTCAGACTGTGAGACGATAAATTTCTATTGTTTTAAGCTACCAGGTTTGTGGCAATTTATATGCCAGCCCTAGGAATGAATACACTGTCTCATCATAGCCCCTCACAGACACAAGAACCAGATAGCTAGCACCCCCCTCTTTTTAGCAAAGGGTTTCCAGACCCACGGGTCCCTCCTTGGTCCCTCAAACCAGCCAAGCTGCATCTGCTTCTCAGAAGTCAGAGTTTTAGCTCCGTAGGGCCTTTCCTCTAAGCTTATTTAATAATTAAAACTCATACCTTTGCTCCCCCAGCCCCAGAGGTGGTAGTTTTTTCTTGCAATTTCTGCCTTCTTGATACTTTAGAGTTCTCTTTTTACCCTTTTTGTTACCTCATTAGCAACTTAATATTTAATAATTACTTACATTAAATACTCTCCATTCAGTCTCCTGGCTGAGTGCTGACTTATGCACACCTCCCTGATAGTCTTTCATCATTAATTTCCAGTGAAATCACACTCTCTTGGTCTTTCTCCTGCCACATAAGTCCCCTCACAATCTACTTTGCTGGTTTTTCCTCTCTTAACCTTCCAGTGATCTAGGGTTCAATCTTTTTCTCTTCTCTCATCTCTGCCTACATGCAGTCTTGGGGATCTCATCCGTTCTTATGGCTTTGAAATCCAGCTACATGCTGTTGGCTCCCAATGTATACCTTTGGCCCAGGATGCTGCATACTACATGTACTACGTACTCAGCATCCCCACTAGATGTCTGATCAATAGCTTAAATTTAATATGTCCAAAAACTGAACTCCTGGTACCTTCTCTGCACCCCCCATCAAAACCTGCTGCTTCTGTGCCTTACCCCATCTCCGTTGATGGAAAATTCATTCTTTCCCCTCCTGTCTTCCTCTCATACTCCACATCTGGAAGTCTTGTGCTTCTATTTTCAAATTAGAGCCAGAATCTGACCACTAATGGCCCCCACCCCCACTGCTTCTCCTCCCATCTGAATCAGCTGTACTCCTGCAGTAGCCTGAACTCCCACCTATCTCTCTACTTCTGCTCATGTCCCTCTGGAGTCCATCCTCAGTGTAGCAGCCAGAACGGACTCTTAAAATGAAGTCAGATCATGAGCCTTCTCTGCTCAGATCCCTGTAGTGGCTCCTGATCATACTCAGAGCAAAAGACAAAGTCCTTACAAATGTCCTCAGGGCTTTACATCATTGGACCCTTTGTTACCTTTTTGAGTTCATCTTCTGCTCTTCCCTTTTATTACTCTGTTCCAACTACACTGGCTCCTTTCTGTTCCTCTAATACACAAAGCATGCTCCTGACTTAGGGATTTTGTTCTGTCTTCTCTGCCCTGAACATTTCTTACTCCATATATCCTCTTGGATGACTCTCACCTCCTTTAAGTCATTGCCTAAATCCCCTCTCCATGAGGCTTGCCCTGAACCTCCTAGTTATTACTGCAGCCTACTCCTTCCCCACACTCACTCCCCCTTGCCTTACTCTTTTCTTCAAGGCATAGATCATCTTTTAATAAACTATATGATTTATTTTAGTATGTTTATTGTTTATTGCCTTTCTCCTTGTGGTAGCATGTAAACTCCTCAAGGCCGTGATCTTGCCTGTCACTGTTGCATCCCAAGTGCCTAGACTAGTGCCTGACACATAGCAGAAAGTGAGTTAATTCTGCTGAATGTTAAAAGAATGAATGTATTCACAGACCACCAGTAAAAGCTCAAGAGATGTGTTATACACTTAAGTTAAAGTAGACCACAAAAGAGTCCACAAAAGAATTAAATACTGCCAAAAATAACTAAATAATCCAATAACACAATAAACAATTCCAACATTAGACTTCTTGAGAAAATCAGTGAACAATGAAAAATGAAATAATTAACAAGTTTTGAAATATTCTAATTCAGGAGCAACAGAGTGTTGCAAAATGTGAGGGTTATACACTTTTGATTTAATTCCAACAATTTGAGAATGATGAGACCTTGTTGCTTTTGTGAATTCTAAATGTTTAACATTCATTAACACTTATTAATATTTGTCCAACCTATATTACACTGAACACAGTTCAAGAAATGTTTCCATGGAATATGGGACTGACACGAGTCAGATTTTGCACATACACATTTAGATATAACAAGCAGATAATACTTTATAGTTTTCAGATGATTTTAAATTACAGTTTTGTTTAATACTGTGTTCGATGGTTAAGAATTAATTTCATAAGATATATAAAAGGCCGGGCGCAGTGGTTTCTGCCTGTAATCCTAGCACTCTGGGAGGCTGAGGTGGGAGGATCACTTGAGCCTCAGGAGTTTAAGACCAGCTTGAGCAAGAGTGAGTCCCTGTCTCTCCTAAAAACAGAAACAAAAAATTAGTGGGATGTGGTGGTGAGTGCCTGTAGTCCCAGCTACTCAAGAGGCTGAGGCAGGAGGATCGCTTGAGCCCAGGAGTTTGAGGTTGCTGTGAGCTAGGCTGATGCCATGGCACTTACTCTAGCCCAGGCAACAAAGCGAGACTCTGTCTCAAAAAAATAAAAACTAAGATATATAAGAGTATGTGAAGGCCCATAAAGAAAGAAATTTTCTTAACAGGTTTAATTTTTACAGTGTTTTGTTAAGGTCAATCATTTAAAAATAGTATTTAATTCTTGAAATCAGCAAGATACCTACAGATCCTTTTAAACTTTACATTACACCTATGTATGCAAAAATCACATTTCCAAAAGGTCACTTACATTTAGTCTATGCGACACAGTAGGCAAATGTTGCAGATATTTGTTTTCCAGGGTACTTTTTGGATGTGTTTGTCTTCACGGAGCATAGGGAACCTTTTTTTAGGGTCACTGACTCGTGATTGGCAGAGGGTGGGAAATCAGCAAAAGGTCATGTGATGTGAAAGCAACTTAAGGATTTTTTTAAGTATTTAGAAAGGACTTTTTTTTAATTCTCCCATTTTAAAAAGTAATAACAGAGACATGTAGTTATATAATAATACAAAAATACTAAAGTAACTTCAGTTCTATAATGTGGCCAGTTAAAAGAGATAAAATGGGAGCGATGTCCCCCATGTAGGGATAAAAGAGGACACAGAGAGACTAGACAAAAGAATTTGGAAGAGTCACACAGAAAGGCAATGATAGAAACATGGGAATAGAGTGTCTGAGGATTAGATATGCTAAGATTAGAGACGTGGGCAATATTTGCAGAACTTGCCCTAAAGAAGTTTTTGAATTTCTATATTTTTATATAAAATTTTTAAGCACAAGAATTCTAAGAATTCTATTCTTCACCATATTAGAGGGGGAAATACCTTTCTCTTTTGAAAAAATAAAACTTTTTCTACTATAGAGGAAAAAAAAATTCTTTTCGTTGGATAATCCTAACATCATTTAACCTTTTAGGATGGGAAAGACAATGTTTTGGTTTCAAGGTAAAGCCTTAAATTATCTTTTGCTACTTGATCTAGGCATCAAATGGAAATAAAATATGAGTCCAGTATTCCCATCCTAAAGCAAATGGAGATAACTAGTTAGTTTGGCTAAATTGTGGTCAAACAAGTTGATTTGGTTGTTTGGCATTGTGTAGACAAAGAAGAGGTTGACTAACTTATGAGACATCTGCTGTTGTTGTTTTGTTGGAGCTCAACATTGTCCTGTTGACCTTAGAGATGAAGTGAATAGCCCAAGGTCCCCCACCTAATATCTGGTGAACTAGGCATGTGAGTACAGGTTGTCTGACTTTCTCTCTCTTTTGATGGTCCTTGTGAATTTATGATTATGGAACCAACGATTTTGCTTTTAACCACTCAAAGGGGGAGACTCAAAAGAAGAATTTCTGTTAGAGAACTAATTTTCAAGTCTTAATTACTTATGGTATTATTACATATGACTTTAAGATACATGAAAGTTGCAGTGAAAGAGGAGGAATGAAAGGAGAAAAGGAAAGTGATAGGATTGTTCATATGTGCTCATAAATATTCTATTTTTCTTCTTTCTATTCTAATATCTGAGGAGGTATGATGGGCTCAATCTCTTGAGGTTATAAGAGTCATTCCCTTTACTATGTCACATGAGCAGCATCTGTCTGAGACTCGAAGTATCTACAAATCTCATTTTGAGATCTAAGGGGGAATGATTATAGGAAAAACACGAATGAAATATGTTATAATTCTTCTTAAGTGTAATCAAGTGTGGGTTCCTTTCATGTACAGTCAGTTCTGTAATAGGATGGGTGTTACAGGTTGAATTGTGTCCTCCCAAAAGATATGTTGAAGTCCCCAAAGGATATGTTGAAGTCCTAACCCCCGTACATGTGAATGTGACCTCGTTTGGAAATAGGGTTTATGGAGATGCAATCAAGTTTAGACAAGGTCATCAGGGTGGGCTCTAGTATGAAAGGCTGGCCTAGGGTGGAAGAGGCCCCCTTTACTTGAAATCAAGGGCATAGAGTGTGTGTGATTTGTTGGGCTCATTTGGAAGCGGATGACTTGGATGGTGGACAGCATCATTTGGTGCCTCTTCTGTGACTGCAGAAGTAGGGGCGTGAATATCCTTGGCAGTGCAGCATCATCGGGAATCCACTTGGGTAGAATTGCTGCATTTGCATGTGAAGTTAGTAGGCAGGGTGCTCTGTCAAGCAAAGGCATGTTCCTGAGTGAGCTATTAATCTAATTCAGCAGACCCTCAGTGTTCGTGGAGCCTCTGACTTGCAGGAATTGTGCTGAGGCTCACATTTGATGACTGCCCTCGATGGTGGGTGCAGAGGGAGTTGTGGGGAGTGGGCGGGCCTTGCAGCCCCTCAGCACTGACATTGCAATGCAGCTCTGTTGTTCCCAGTTTGTGTCCTTATGGACGTCTTATGGAGAAATTAGAAACTGAATTCTGAAGTCAGGATGGGATGAATACATCTGAAAGCTGGCACAGTGTAGCTTGCTTGCCATATCGGTGCTAAGAACATGAGTGTTTGAAGTTCCCCATGGCTCGGCAGCTGAAAGACAGCAGGATTCAGAGCCAGAAGTCTTAGACTGGGGTTCACATTGACTAGAACAGGCCCTATGTGACTCGGGCCAGTCCCAGTACATCTCTCCATCTCAATTTCTTTTTCTATAAGATCTGCCCTAAGTGTTAATGCAGATCAAATGAGATAATGTAGGTGACATTACTTTACGTATGTTAATGTGCTTATGTAGATGACACCCCATGAATGCATGTCCCTGAACACCCAGGGGCTAGAAGTTGAATATTGCCTGTACTGTGGTTTCTGTACTAGGCACCAGGTGAGGAAACATTTTGGGTGGGCAGGGAGTTATGTGGAGATAGCAAACAGGTCTGATTGACTCTGCTTACATTTATTTTAGAGAACCTTTTAGGATCTTTTAAATCACTGGGATCAAAAGCTCTCACTTAAGTCAAAAATTCAATTTAAAGCAGATGAAACCACTTCCTGCCAGGAGGAAAACAGCCACTTACCTTTTATTTTATTTTCTTTTTTTGTTGTTAGTTTTTTTTTTTCTTTCTTTCTTTCTTTTCAGACATGTAGGGCTAGTCCTAAAAGTCCAGATGTCGCAAATATTCTGTCAAAGCCCAAGTCACTGATCCCTTTCATAGCAGTGAGTCTTTCAAAGTCTGGTACACACACCTACTGACATTGCTTTCAAACAGAATCAACTGTAAGGTAGAGCCCACACTCAGCCTGAAGACCTTTCTGCCTCCTGGCGGGTGAGCAGAAGGCATCCATCCCCCGGTGACCTGGCCCTTTGTGTGCCCAGCACCCCCACAGCATGCTGTGTATTCCAGATAGCTGTGCAAGGTTGGAGTCCCTGCTCAGAGGGACTTCTGAGGGCCCAGGCTGTGCCTCCTTCTTGTTGGTCTCCCCACCCTCCCCTTCTGCTGCTGCCGCCTCTGGCTCTCAGTGACTGTGCCAGACTGGTGACACCAATGGCCTGGGAGTTATTTTTTTAATAGCCCTTTGGGTGATAAGTTTCTTCCCTAATTCTCTCTCTTTCTCTCTCTCTTTCCTTCTTTCTTTCCTTTCCTTTCCTTTTCTTTTCTTTCCTTTTCTTTTCTTTTTCTCTTTCTTTTTAATCTAGACTTGTCTTTCTTAAAGAACCACATATGCTTTTCTTGTGATTCTAGCAGAGGTGGTTATTAATGAGGGATATTTAAAATTACTTCGTGTGGATTATGCGAGAGAGATTGAGAGAGGGTAAAGTAAGGCACTTTCCCAGCAAGGAAATGTATTTCGTCCTTCTCCCTCCACCCTGAGTATTTTCAGCAGTGTCTTTCCATTTAGAGAGTGACCTATGGGACTGTTATAATTAGATTCGTTGCTGCTGATGGAGACCGGAAGACAAAGGCAAGCATCTCTCTCCAGACCGTACTGGCCATGGCAGAAACAGTGCGCTACTCAGTGATAGCATCAGGCTAATTCGCCTCCCCAAGATTAGACCAGGAAACATCAAAGTTAATTTGCTTTCCTGGGATCATAGGGAGAGGCAGTGGTGTTTGTCCTGCCCCTGGATCATGTGAGTCATGTTTGTTAGCAAGAGAAGGCTTTGGTCTTTGTGAGTGGACCCTCTGCTGGCAACACCAGAAAAATGCTTTCATCCCTGATGTGGGTCACCCCTAATGAGGGTTCCCTGACACTAGTTCTGAGGAGGCTTGTTCTAGAAGAGTCTTTCTCAGTGAAGCCCTTTAAAGTCAGGTAAGTTTGGGTGATGCCACCTTTCCCCTTTCTTGGAAGGTCACAATCCACATTAGCATATCAAAGGCTCTCAGGAGGCCTGCAAAAAAAGAAAAAAAAAGATTTAACTTTGCTTAATTTAGTTTCTATTCAGTCATTTAACATATAATTTTAGAATGTGTCCAGCATTCTTCCAGGTATTGGAATTTAGCTGAGAACAAAATAGGAAAAGTTCCTTTTCTGATGGAGGTTATAGTTTTTGAGGAGAGTCAGACATGAACAAATAGGAAATATATCATATCATGACGTAGGGACAAGGGGGTAGGATGTCAGCCCCTGGAGGGTTTTTAGTAGGGGAGTGGTGTTTTCTGCCATACCTTTGGAAAGGATTTCTCTGGCTGTTGTGATGAGAAGAGATTCAAAGGGGCAAAGGTAGAACCAGCAATACCGGTAAGAGGCCCTTGCAGGGTTCAGGTGACAAGTGATAGTGGCTTGGGCCAGGTAATGAGCACTGGAGGCGGTGAGAAAGTGACAAGTGTTTTCCTTGACATATTTGGCCATATGTCTTTTTTTTTAGGAATACTTTTTAAATATTGCTTGGAATGAATCGCAGAAAACAATGTTGTGTATAGTCAGGTATCAGTCATGTAATTTCCATCAATCACAAAAGTGCTTTTATATATTCTTCCATGGTGCTAATTTGTAGTGAATAACAAAGTCAGGGAGTTGAGACACTGAAAGCTAATGGTAGAAACAGAAATCTTTAATTTTGGAGGATATGGTCAAGGTTGAGTTACACTGTTAGCCCCAGAAGTATGACATTTGGAGAAGGCATTGGAAGTCGGGTTTTGTTTTTATTTTTGTTTATTATGCATCTAACACAGATGCAGGTGTACAAAGGGCCTCAGTATATGTTTGTGGTTTTTTAAAATTTCAACCTATATCTATCCCCTAGAATTCCTACTATGTCCTTTAATAAACCAGTGCTTGGTCAGTGAATGCCTCTACTTGTTCACCCCTTGCCTGGCTAGCTCAGTTTAGACCCCACTCTGTCTGTAATATCCATGATGCCATGTGCCAGCACATAGCTCTGATCACATCGTAGGACAACTGTCTGTTTGTTTGCTGGATGTTCCCACTAAATGGAAAATCCTTCGATGGTGCGGGCCTGTACCTTTAATTTCTGTATACGTAGAGGCTAGGGACAGTCTACACCCTACTGTGCAGCAGATGCAAAGTAACAGTGCATTGAATGAGTGAATGAATGAATGTTCAGGATGACCTTGGGTACTAAGCATATGAGGTGAACCACATGGTTCCTTCCCTTACAGAATGTGTATCTGACGGGGTGGATGGATGAACCCTGACTACTCTGTGACTGCTGCTTTGGGCCAGATCAGTTCTAATACGTTGGTGGAATATGCAGTAGCCCCTTTGGGAGGATTCAAACCATGAAGTCCCTCCTGTCCCCCAATATCTAACTTATAAACCCAACTGCTGAGCTTGAAATTCCACAGTGTACACATTTCCTTGGACTAAGGAATTAAAAAAGAACCTCTAAGAAGGAAGAAGTACTTCAGGAATTCCTTAGCCATTTATTTATATGTTGGGTATGAATTAGTTTAGCAGCTCTTTCCCTCCGTGACAGTAAAGGAGAAGGTTTTGTTGGAAAAGAGAGGAGAAAGCACCCATTTGCCCTCCACCCCATTTGCTCTCCTATTATGCACCAACAGAACCCGGGGGAGAGCAAGGAAGGCTGAATAAATGAACGCTCCAGTTCTCTTCCTTGGCAGAGGGCTCGGTGGGGACTTGCACACCACTAAAATCCCTTGGTCTCAAAGCTGCACCCTCTTTTAGCCACAGAGCGCTGGTGGGGGTGCTCACGAAGTCTCTGGTGCCTCCCTTCTGGAGGCCACAAGCAAGGGAAACAATGAGTACAGCATCCCCTGGGGATGATGCCCTGAGGGTTGGTTTAATAGGAGAGGCTCAGTTTCATCAGGGGCTGCTCAGGAGGTGTGGAAGTAAACAAAAGCAGCTGCTTATATAGCCACCACCCCAGGAACCTTGCAAAATGAAATGTTTACTAAGTAAAATATAGACAAATCAAAGAGAAAATCTGTCATTTCCAGGCAGTACAGGGAGAAGAGTGCAAGCCCTGGGGGCTCCGTTTCCTCCCCTCGTTGACATCTATGGGAGTTTCCTGAGGTCCAGGAAAAAGTGCTTTGCCCTTATCAATGTAATGTGAAAGGGGCAGACTTGATAAATCTGGCTTTGCCTTTAAATTGCATTAGGACTCTGCAAGTATGCTAATCTCATTGCCCTGATTCCCTCAGAAAAAGACAGGCAGACAAGTAGACGTTCCTCCCGGAGCTTTCCTTTGCAGGCTGCACCCCAGGGTGTATAGCTCAGCAACAGCAGTAAACACAATGGGTGAGCCTTTTCGGAAACAGCCAGCTTCGGCCTCAGAACTCCCAGCCTGTGCTCACAGGCTAGAGAAGGGCATGGCCAACTGGTGTTTAACAATCATTTTTCCTTTCAAAAAAGGAAATTGCTAGCATTTATCACTGCTGGATGATGAATTATATTTATAAATTACATTTTTTATTCTTCTTTATTACATTCTTTTATTCTTCTTTATTCTTTAAATTCACGTAATCTAGCATTTACTGAGTAGATACCACATACCAGGTTCTGCCTTTTGATGTTATTTCATCTTCACAATAGCACTGTCATTTCCCATTTTACAGTAGTGTCACAAAGCTAGTAGATGGCAAAGGCAGTACTGGAGCCCAGGTGTGTCTGACTCATAAACAAGATCACTGTTTGTGTCTAGTAATTTAGGTCATTTTAGCATGTCCAGGACACCTCAAGGGATGTTGTAGAATTTCTGTATAAATTTAACACAACTGTGTATTTGCTCCACCAAGGTAGTGTATAGATGATGTAACTGCTTTTAGTTTTCCATTTTTGTGTCTAAGGACACTTCATCTTTGGGCTCAGCATTGGAATTTGGCCCTATAGCCAACTTGTAAATATGCAAGTTAGGAGTATCTAGTTTATAGATTGTCTGGGTCCCTTTCTTTTTCTTCTACTTCCAGTGATGGGCAAGCAGAGGAAAGGGAAGGTAGTGTTATTTTGTAAGAGCTCTGGTGCTAGATTGAGTGAAGGCGGAGGAGAAGGGTGGATGATCACAGATACTCGTTAAGCATTTCCCAGGTGCAACTAAGAGTTGGAGTTTTCTCTTTGATTGCTCTGTCTGCATTGAGCAACTTTCCCTCTGACTCTCTCTCTCCTTCCTCAAACTTGTCTTTAAAGACATTTAATAAATGCTGCCTTTATTTTGAAGTTGTATTCATTATAAGATGATTGTCAGAATGAAAAGGGTAAAAAATGTGAAAGAGCAAGGCTAATGAAATCTAGTAAAAGAAAAGAAAGCATCACCAATGTTTAGGTAAATATTTAAAAGAACTCCTTGTTTTATACTCCACTAGGCCACATTCTTGTAGATCTTGTCCCTCCCCTACTCTAAACCCATCTCTCTTAGACTAAAACCTAAGGCCCTTACTGTGACTCTCAAAGCCCTGGGCGATCTGTCCCAGCCCCTTCCTTGATACCGTTGTCCTGACTCTGCTCAGCCACCCGGCCTCCTTGCCATGCTCAGCCCAAGGGCCTTTGCTCTTGCTGCTCTCTGTGTCTGGAAAGCTCTGCGCCCCTGGTAGCAGCACGGCCTATGCCCTGGTCTTAATCAGGCTTCTCTTCACATTTCCTCTGCTCAGAGTCTCCTACCCTGACTGCTCTTCCCAGAATAGCAGCATCTCCTGCACTTGCTAACTCTGCACCATCCAACAGGGTAGCTACTAGCCACATGTGGTCACTTAAATTTAAATTGCCCTATTTTTATTGGACAGTGCAGATATAGAACATTTCCATCATCATGAATGTTCTATGGGACAGGAGTGCTCTAACCCCTTACCCTGCCTTATTTTTATTTGTAACACTCACCACTGCATGGAATTACATTTCTTTGTTTTATTACGTCTTGCCTCTAGAAAGAAAGCTGCATACCATCAGGGACTTTGTGTGTTTTGTTCAGTCTCTGATTTTCAGCTCCCAGAAGAGTGCCTGGCACATCATAGGTGCTGAATAAGTACTTGCTGAATGAGTGAGTGGATCTTTAACCCCAGCGGAGATAACCAGAATTGTTAAGGGAAGTCTCTCTCCTCCTTCCTGGCTTTGTTTCTCCTTGAGTTTCCCTCACGTGATTCATTCATCCCAGTGAAAGAAGCAGAACTGACCACATTCACTTTGAGTGGTCGTTACCACATTCACAGTTGGTCCCTTTCAAATCTGGCAGTGTCCATTAATGCGGGGTCTGCTTAGACCGTCTGCCAAAGTGTCTTTGGTCATTTTATGGAAGAGAATGCCTCACTGTTATCTAAGAGTAGGAATTGTATATGACGGTTGGTTTTATAACACCTTATGCTTTATAATGCAGATGATTTTGATGCTCCTCAGACATTTGGATTTAACTAATCTGGAGCTTGTGGAAATTTGGACAACTGCTGAGGTCAAGTTTACCCTGGCTTAGTAGATCCATTCTTCAAAGAGTAAATTAATTGTGTCAGAACTGCATTTACAAAAGAACATTAATGTCAATATACTTAAAGTCAAACTTTCCAGGCTCTTTGAATGACTTATTACTTAAAAATATGCAGATATGCTAAACACTTTATTTTTGTAGCAAGTTTGTTTAAAAATTGTAAGTGATTACATTTGGAAAACTTAGTTTCAGTTTTTGAGAGACTTGAAAGAAATATTGAGTTTTATTTTAAAAATATTATAATATTTTAATGTAGATTTCCTCCCTTTTATCTTGCTTCCCTCAATTAATTCTAATTAGAGAGGGTTACAGTATTTTATACTAGAGATGTTAGAATTTTAAAGGAGTTTAGCATTCATCGTAATGCAGTATTTCCATAGTGTGTAATGAGGATTGTTCATTGGCGTCAGGTTGAGAGTGGGAAATTCTGTTATTAGGAAAGTCTGAGAAAGGTGGAGTAACAAATTTAAGCAAGGTTCTTTATAACAGGCTTTGGATTGTGACTCTCCTAGAGAAGGACATAAGAAATATAAGATAGAAATTTCCCACATTGTTAAGACCATAGAACTTTTTCCCCTCAGAGCACCTAACAAGGCTACATATTGCAGATTGTACTTTGGAGACTGCTGGTCCAGACAACCCCTCATAAAGAAGGGGGAGATCAAAGAGTTGGCCCTCTTGTCGTGCTTGTAACATTGCTTTATAGTTTTATTCTACTAGGTTCCTGTTTTCAGGAAACTTACACTCTAATGGGGAAGACTATCCCATATATCGAGAAGTACAATGGAAGACATGACTGAATGCCAGGAGGAAACCAGCTGCACTTAGCTTAGAAGAGGTGATTAGGTTAAGCAATAATGAAAGGAAATCATTTCATGAAAGAAGTGGCTTTTGAACTGCACCTTGAAGAATGAAAATTTACACATATGGGGAGTTTAGAGGGTTGGAGGGCAAGAGGCATCCTTAACTGATAAACATCTGATGTCAAAGATTTGGACAGGCTGGGATGATGGGTCAGTATCTATGTCTTCATCTCAAATATGGGCTCAGTGTGGAGAGCTCCATGGACGGCCTGGCCTCCCCGACCCCACTCCACCCCAGGAAGGAGTCCTGTGTAACCCACTGGACCTGAATTAGGAGGAAGGTGTGGTGTGAACAATAAAGTATGGGTGCAATTGTTTGATCAACTGGCGATTCTGTCACCACTTGTCTGCTGTGTTGAATGTCTCTGTTAGATCCAAGCTTAGGAGGGGAAGGGGGTTGGTATGTAATGAACCTCTCTGCCTAGTCCCAGCACACAAGATATCAGCAAGTACAGACCCCTGTTCCGCCTGTGTGTGGGCTGGCTTCGCCACAGCTCTGCTGTTCTGGCTCTGTTTCCAGCACAGGCTCCCATTCCACTAAAAGCTAGTAGCTGTAGTGGGTAAGTGCTTGGGCTCTGGAGTAGGATTGCCTAGGTTTGAATTCTTACTGAGCAGGTTGCAGTTTCCCCATCTGTAAAATGGGGATTTTTAAAACTACCCACCCCATACTATTGTTGTGAGGATTATTGTGTGATAATACATCTGCAGTGCTTAGGACATGGCTGACACAATAAGAGGTTAGCTATTCTTATTGCTATCATTACTCTATGATGCACAATGGCTTTAAAGCTGCATAAATAGTTAGAACAATGGACTCTCCCAGCTTCCAGAAGATTCTAGAATGTTTTGAGGATGAGGAGGAGCTATCCAAGATTTTTTGATGAAAAACATCTGTGTATGCATATGGGTTGTGTAGGGTGGGAGCTTGTGTAGGATAGTTTTGAAATAATAAATAATGTTATTGGATACATGCTGTTTGTCCTGAAACATAAAAGAAGAAAAAAAAAAAACCCAAATTGTGTCTTGCCAGAATAACTCTCATTCATGTGTGTAACTTATTTTTTATATTTTACATACTTGTGCCAGAATAACTCCCATTTATGTGTGTAACTTATTTTTTATATTTTATATACTTGTGCAAAATGATTGTCATATCTTTTTTTTTTTTTTTTTTGAGACAGAGTCTTACTCTGTCGCCCAGGCTATAGTACCGTGGCATCAACCTAGCTCACAGCAACCTCAAACTCCTGGGCTCAAGCAATCCTTCTGCCTCAGCCTCCCGAGTAACTGGGACTACAGGCATGCGCCACCATGCCCAGCTAATTTTTTTCTGTATATATTTTTAGCTGTCCAGATCATTTCTTTCTATTTTTTAGTGGAGATGGGGGTCTCTCTCTTGCTCAGGCTGGTCTCAAACTCCTGAGCTCAAACGATCCGCCCGCCTCGGCCTCCCAGAGTGCTAGGATTACAGGCGTGAGCCACCGCACCCGGCCGATTGTCATATCTTGACTATATCAGATACACTTTGCTGTGAATGTTACTTGGTTTAAACACCGTTTCTATATGTGTAGTTTTTGATTGGCCATGAGTATGACAGCTTAGCATGACGAGCAGGGCATGTAAACAAGTGTATATTACGTGCTTATTGTAGGAGGTACTGTCAGTGCTCTGGCTCCCGTTCGTGTCTCTGTGCTCTCTCCACGTGGCTTCAGTGTGCCTTTGCTTCCTCCAGCCAGTGTCTTACCTCTTCTTCAGAGGACTGTCCCAGGGCTGCTAGAACTGCTTTGCCTTTGGTTGCAGAGAGGGGGAAGCTCCTGCATTCCACCCTCGCCCCTGGGTGGCTCTCAGCCAACAGCTTGCAGGCTGCAGGCTTGGGGCTGTGAAAGCCCAGCACCTCTGCCTTGGGTGGGGAATGACGCTGAGGCGTAACTCACATTCCAGAGTTTCTGTGCCAGATCAGGCTGAAGCTCCCTCCATGGGACTCTGCCTGAAATTGCAGTCCTGCTTCCATCGCCCCCTCCCCAGCCGGCTCCCCACCCCCTGCACCTGCCTAGTTCGGGGAAACTGAATGAAAAGCACTTACTGTATGTCAAATTCTGCCCCCAAACCAGTGTAAATGAGTTATTTAATCTTGAAAACACTGTAAGATAGTTATTACCCTTATTTGGTAGAGAAGAAAACCAAGTTGAGTAAATGCGAAGGGGCATCACGTACTTAACTGGAGGTTATTAGCGTTTCGTGGCTTTGCCTGCTTCCCTGCCCTCCTGGCCTGCTAGCATCTTATTGAACGCAGCTGTGTCACCTTTTGAAGTACAGCCACCATCTTGGGGTAGTTTATCTGAACAAACAAGACCACATTCTGAAATTATTATCCATATAAAGCGCAACACTGATGAAAGCTATCACAATACTTCTCTTTGTTTCAGAACATACAAGATGATTTAGAGGAGAGGTTTGGAAGACAATTTCAGCATAGGAAAAGAAAGAGACCAGAATGAGTAGGAATAAGTCTGCTGCATTCATAAGACCTCAGCGAGGTCCTATGTGGTGGGTGAGGGACAAGCATTTGGTGTCAGACACATATGAGCTGGAGGCCAGCATCTCCTCTGACAAGTTTTGTGACCTTGGGCTAGTTATTTATTTATTTTTTTGAGACAGTATCTCGCTTTGTAGCACAGGCTAGAGTGCCGTGGTGTCATCGTAGCTCATTGCAACCTCAAACTCCTGAGCTTCAGGAATCCTCCTGCCTCAGCCTCCCAAGTAGCTGGGACTACAGGAATGTACCATATGCCTGGCTAATTTTTCTATTTTTTGTAGAAATGATGTCTCACTGTGTAGCTCAGGCTGGTCTCCAACTCCTGGCTCAAGTGATCCTCCCACCTCAGCCTCCCAAAGTGCTGGGATACAAGCTCGAGCCACCAGGCCCAGCCTGGGCTAGTTATTTAATCTTTCTAAGCCTTAATTTTCACATTTGTAAAACAGAGACAATAATGTGTATTTTGTAGGACTGCAGAAAGGATTAAATAAAACAATAAAAGGGTGGACACAAAGTTCTTAGCACAGTACCTGACATATAATAAGCACAAAATCAAGGTAGCTGGTTTTGTTTTGTTTTTCATTGAAACAGTGCCTGGCACATATTATGTGGTATAACTCAGTAATTTATTTCAGAAAGAGAAGTGTATTGTCTGCAAGCATTGACAATGCTATAAGCAGCTGCTGGTGGACCTTCTTGCAGGGCACACCTTATGTGTAGGCCCCACCTTGAGCACTCCTGCTTTAATTCAGGCGTGACCTTCCAATACAGATATCAACCCACCATTTTGCTGGCGATCTCTGGAATGAGCCAAGCTTTTTATCAGAGAGAAGTAACAGCCGTAGAATAAACTCTGCCCCTGACTAATCTGCCTACTAGCCAAGCATCCTGCACATATTCTAGGACTGCTTCGTAAGGATGGTACAAACTTATTATTATTTTGTTTAACTTTATATTTGGAGATCACTGTAGATTCACATGTAGGGAAGAAATAATAGAGATCCCCTATACCCGTCACCCAGTTTCCTCCAGTGGCAACATCCACAAGTATCTGATTTTATATAGAATTTTTAAATGTCTTCACACTTGCCCTTGTTGATGAGAGAGCACTGAAAAATCTTTTTGGCTTTAGTGAGACTATAAACTGTAAAACTGAATCTCTGCCCTCAAGGATTTGAAAATTTAGCTGGAGCTTTAGTTTTAGGGATGAAGAACTTGGAGTCAAAAAGAGAACTTAGGTATGAAAAAGGGAGAGAGAACTTATATACACACATGCCTTGTTTTGCCCCAGAATTAAAACCAAGATTCTTTTGCAAAAAAAAAAAAAAACATTTTTAACTGGAAATATTTAATTGTGAAATTCTTTTTTACTTTATTTTTCATTGCTCAAGTGATTAGATTACTTTAGGGAATTGGAATTGTCTACTTTTTCAGTCATAAACATGGCATGTGAGACATTATGCCTGTTGCCTCTTATAGAAGTGGCTTCTACCCAAGGCCCATTTTGGGGGTGAAAGCCCCTTAAACCATGTGATAAGAATATCTTTGGCTGAAAACAAAAGCAGAAAAGCCAAGTGCAGTCAATTTATTTACCATTTCTTAGAAAACACTGTAGCAGAAGCTTTCCATCATGCAAGGCACCGGGGTGGTGCAGGATGGTGGTTCAGGCTCTGCTTTCCACTCAGCTGTCTGCGTCTCCCTCAGTGGTGTTCCCAGCGTTGGTTACGTGCAGGAAGCCGCTGCTGTGCCCTGCCTGGTGTGATTGTCCATTTTATGGCTAAGATGGCAGCTGGTTTTATTTATTGTGGGAAGTGTTTTAATTTTGCCGTTAATTTTTAAAGCAGGAAACATCTCTCAATTTCCAACATTATCCTTATTCTCCCTCCCCCTTCTCTTTTTTTCCTGGGTTTCTGAGCTCCCCATCCTCACCTCTTCTCTCACCGCCTTCCCATCTTTTCTTACTGTCCCCATGGATTTTCCCATCTCTCCTCGCCTCCCATTCTCTTCTCTCAGTCCTCCAAAAAGAAAGAAAAGGGAGAACAAACAGAAAAATCCTTTATTAAAACATTTGGTAAAAAGCCTTATAATCATGTTTATTTTAATTTCATTTTGTGGCCTTCCAAAATGCAGGTCATGCTTCTGTTTTGCCTACTGGGCATGTGCAGGTTTTCAGTGAAAATGAAGCACAGTCCTTTTACAAACAAACATCTTTTTGTCTTTATTGCTGGCTTGGTTTGTAATATTTGGATGAGCAGTTAAGTATATGTTTATAATATTCACTTATCAAATATTTTATGATGGGTACAAAAAGAAAAAGCAAAAATGACCATTGCATAAATCTATGTTTGGAATGCTGCTTCAGCTTAGGGCTTAGAGAATTAATGATTAGTTAATTAATTTAAATTTTATATCATCTACGTATAAGGAGGGGCCTGACATTGGCTCAGATGAACCACTGGAAGAGACAACTCAGTGGACAAAAGAAATATGTGTTACCAAGAGGTCAGCCCAAATTTAAGGAGCCAAGACATAGAGGGCTGTCAGTGAGAAAGAAAACCAAATGACAGGCCATGTAAGGTGCCAAGACAGCAGCTAACTGGAGTGGGAGTAGGACAAGGTGGGAGGGTGTGTGTGGGGGTGGGTGGGTGTAGAGGTGTCCAGAGATGAAGAAAATAGAGATAAAGCTGGAGCAGTTACAGGGTGGGGTTGAAGGTACATCAGCTGGGCTTACCTGTCCCTGCTTGCTGGGGGGTGGTTTCTCAAAGGGCAGACCCCCACTGAACAAGGCATATGTTCTAACTCAATATCAAATACGTCTGTAAAATCATCTGATGAACTCTGCCAATTTCCTACAGGTATGACTGCTAGACTACAGGAAAATACTCATTGTTGGTTTGAGGTGCCATGGGAGTCTCTGTTACCATTTGTTGGGAGGAAACATAATGAAAATAGGGGGAAATGTAATTTTAAAAATATAACTATGGTTTGATAGCAATTGTATATGGGGCTTTTTGCTTGCTTTTTTTTTTTTTCCTAGTGTGAGGCAATAAGATCCAGCAGGATTTTTCTAATACTCCGTTTTTGCCTTTTAGTATATGTATGTGTGTGTGTGTGAGCAATGATATTTTTCTCAATCAAAGTATATCCTTATAGCACTTTCTAAATATGTTGGGTGTGCTTTTAAAGGTGCAGGATACTCTGCTTTATTCTCAGGGAAATGCCCTGGGGCATTACAGGGTCATGTTACCCTGGAGGGCAGAAATCCTTAAACCAGTAACAGTAAAAACCCTAAATATTCCAAGTGCTATTCACACTTAAGCAGAGAACCAGCGTAAGATGGACCTGTGTGCAGTGAGATCAAAAAAAGAAAAGCTAATTCTGTGTTTCAGTCTTTGGGGCAGTGCAGAGAGACCAAGAAATAGATGGTGAAAAGATATGGAAAAGGAATAATAAATACCTCCTTTGGTTCCTCTTTTGCAGTTCTGTTTGAAACCTGACGTGGATGATGCTGCCAGAGCTGAACCACTGATCAGAGCCTGTGAAAAAGTCCCATCTTTGCCTTGGCCATCGGTTGAGATAGGATGGAAGACTCTTACAAGGACAGGACTTCACTGATGAAGGGCGCCAAGGACATCGCCAGAGAGGTGAAGAAACAAACAGTAAAGAAGGTGAATCAAGCTGTGGACCGGGCCCAGGACGAATATACCCAGAGGTCCTACAGTCGGTTCCAAGACGAAGAAGAAGAGGACGATGACTATTACCCTCCCGGAGAAACCTATGATGGGGAAGCCAATGATGATGAAGGCTCAAGTGAAGCTACTGAGGGTCATGATGAAGATGATGAAATCTACGAAGGG
The DNA here is from genome assembly GCF_020740605.2 of Lemur catta. Taxonomy (NCBI): domain Eukaryota; kingdom Metazoa; phylum Chordata; class Mammalia; order Primates; family Lemuridae; genus Lemur; species Lemur catta. The sequence goes on from NC_059139.1 coordinate 48,331,209, forward strand.
GAGTATCAGGGCATCCCCAGTATGAACCAAGGGAAGGACAGCATAGTGTCGGTGGGGCAGCCCAAGGGCGATGAGTACAAGGACCGACGAGACCTGGAGTCAGAGAGGAGAGCTGACGAGGAAGAGCTAGCCCAGCAGTATGAGCTGATAATCCAAGAGTGTGGTCACGGTCGCTTTCAGTGGGCCCTTTTCTTTGTCCTGGGCATGGCTCTGATGGCAGATGGTGTGGAGGTGTTTGTCGTTGGCTTCGTGTTGCCCAGTGCTGAGACAGACCTATGCATACCTAATTCTGGGTCCGGTTGGCTAGGTAAGTGCATTGTGTCAATGAGATTCTGAAACTGGCTTATTTGTTGAGCACACTTGTCAATATATAGAATCAATACTTATCTAGAGCACTGTGTTTTTTCCAACCAAATTTTTATTAAGAAAAATTTTAAACATACAAAAGAATCAAAATAATTCTACAGTGAACACCTGTATATATCCACCCCTAGATTCAGTAGTTAACGTTACTATACTTTCTTTATCACCTATCTATCCATCAATCCAACTTGTTTTTTATGTGTTTCAAAATAAGTTAGAGTATATTTTAACTTATACTGTTACAATAGTTGCATTGGTTTCTCCTTTAACTTCCAAGGATATACCCTTGGAATTTAATAAAGCTATTGTTTGAAACTTACTTGATACCTTTCTAAATATAGAGGTTAATTCTATAAAACTCTGACAAATGTGATTTCAAATTTCAAATTTTATGTATAATACTATGGTTTAAATATTTTTAGAACCCTGATAATTTTTATTTTTCCTATAAACTATGTGTATGTTTGCTTATTTTTTCAATTAGCCTTATTCATAGAATTTTCTCTAGGCAACTTTTCTTTTTATCTTCTTCAAGGTTATACCTTTGTGCCTAAACTGGACAAACATCATTTCCTCATATGATTTTAAATCGTTTCCAAATCATATTAATACTTAAATTATATGTTGAAAGTAATATGACCTCTCTATAAAATATCTGGACAACAGATTTGATTTTTGTTTTAAAGGTACCATGCACTCAGATTCCTATTCTTACAAAGCTGTAGTTAACACTCTCTGAATTTGTGCAAGGGAAAATAAGAAGGCAAGAAACATGCACACAGTGAAATAGCCTCAACAGTTTAAGAGTCCACTTCAAACACTTGGTACATAAAATCACAAGGATTTTCAAACTCCTTTTGCATGTTTATATGCATATTAAATCTTTACGTGTTTCAAAGTCTGTGAAAGAATGTAAGAATACTTAGTATCTATATTTCCAAGGGAATTAGTTAAACTAAAATTTGAAAAACGAACACAACTTTGTGGAAACCTAGTAACTTTGTTAAGTAATGTTATAATCATTTATGCCGAGAGATGTGCTGTGTGATTAAAATTAAATGCCATTTCCTAACTTGCTCTATGACAACACAGGAGAGATAATCATGAATGAGAAAAGTATTTACGTCTTGTTATTCCTTCAGCACTTGTTTATTTTATATGCTGTACTAGTATTTGTTTCTTTGTGCTTAGTAAAAAGAAACGGATCCATGAAAGCAGATTGAGAAGGGTGAAGGGGTGGAGATCAGGGGCATATTTTGCATATTTTGCTGGTAGACTCAACTATCAAAATGCAGACATCACCATGCTTCAGAGGAGGGTCCTTAGTCATTCGTCAAATTGGTCGTGTTGACAGATCTGTTTTGTACCTAGCACTGTGTTTTGTTTTTGTTTTTTTCCTTTGGTGAGCAAGTACATGAACTATAAGCCTAGGTGTCAAAATATTTATCAAGATTTTGCTAAAGGAGTATATCAGCCAAATGTTTAAAGAAGATAGATCCTTAGAAATACATCCACACCAATACTTAATAATTACAGGCTTAAATTCAGAATAAAAATATTTTCGTGTTATGATCCTAGCTTTTATATTGGAAACATTAGAGAAAAATCTAAGCCAGGCTTGCCCTGTGCCTTTATCTTCTAGTGCTGAATAAAAGCACAGTATTACATATGGTTCTTTTATCAGTCTATCCTCTAGACCCAGAAACCCTGACGATGTTACACACCCCCAGGTGGCATTCAGAAGTGTAGATAATGCTGCAGAACAATTGGAGCACAGATATTTGCATCTGCCCATAAATGTTGCCTGCTTTAGTGGATTAAAAATGTGTCCCCAGGAGTGTATAGTTTCACTCAATGTTGTGAGTCCCCAACAGAAGCATTTTAATAGTTTCATAACTGTGCCTTCCAGACTTGCATTTCAATTATTTTGCCATTGTAATTTCACTCATAATTGCATTCTAACAGAGTCTTTTTAGACAAGCATTTAAATTGTTTCACCATTTTCATTTCATCAAATAATAGCTTTGTAATATAATTAACACACTAAGTCATAGGAATAGGATCAAAATGCAAGAAAGAAGGATGCATGACCCATGTTTAGTGGCATTTTGAGGATATAGATCTGCAAAATAATTTCTCATTTGCTACTAAGCATTGTGTCATTTTCCTCAAGGAGGAACAAGAACAAAAATATGACCCAGTTTCTGTTTTAATTATTTGGGAGATTGATCCTCCCTTTGTGTTTGCTAGAAGATTGACTTAAAGGTAGCCAAGGGCATACCGTGTGTGCGTGAGTCGGTGTGTATGGTCTGTGTGTATGTATAACATTGTTAATTGGGCCGGAAGAAGTTAGAGTAAATATTTAATTATCTAATGAGCTGCTCTTTGGGGAAACAAGTGCAGTCATTTTAAGATAATCCATTCTCTGTTGCCAAAGTCTATTTATTAGGCATTTATTGTGTGCAAAGCACAGTATTGCCACAGGGGATAATAGGACAGAGAGAGACAGACAGACAGACAGACAGACAGACACAAGGTTTCTCTATCCAAGGAAGTTATGGTCCAGAATGGAGAAATCACAAATGTCTGCAGATTGCCAGTCTAAGGAAGCAAGTATCAGTCGCAAGAGAAGTGTAAATAAAGAGACTTCAAGCAGGCAGAACACGGTAAGGAGTAAAACCCTGACAGAGGCAGTGGAGAGAAGGAATGGATTTGAGAGCTGTTCTTGAGGTAGAGTCAGTGAGGAATGCTCATTGATTCGTTTGAAAGGGGGAGGAGGAGGGCACTGGGTATTGAAAGAAAGGTAGTTCATTAAATTAGGTAATGCAGAATACAGGTTTTAGCAGGAGGGAGAAAGATGAAAATGTCTAGTTTTAGACCTTCTCACTGTGAGATCCTTGGGGACAATAAAAGAGGAATACCAATGGGCTACTCCCCATGTGGGCTGAAATGCCCAGAGGTTTGGAAGTCATCTCGTTTAAGACAACATTGCCAATGACCTTCACCAGGGAGAGAATGATTTCCTGCTAAACACTCTTTTTATCAGGCTGGGAGTGGGGGAAGACATCATTAAGGAGGCAGAGAAGAAGCCAGAGAAAGAGGAGCAAGCAGAAGAAAGGGGAGGTCTGGAAGTTACTGGAAGAAGGAAGGGTTGCGTAGCTCTCAGGTGCTGCAGAGTCTTGCGGTAAAGGCTGAAACCAGTCTCTCTGGTCTGACTTTAGGAAGTTATTGGCTGCTGCAAATGAACACAATAAGCACAGTGAACACAATGAGCTGGGCTGGGATCTTTTAAGTCTGTGTCTGGAGTGAAGTGAAAACATGTCCTCAGGATTCCCAGCCCTGGTCCCAGAGCAGGGTTTTATAGGACATCAGGCATTCTGCTGTCCCACTGCTGTGGCTTAGAGTGGATGCTGTGGAAGTGAGCCCTCTCGGACCATGACTGACTTAGCTCCTGTCCCTGGGTTGTTGAGCGGGGCAGGTTGGGTTTTAAGATTACCTACAGGCAGAATGTGCAACCATTTCTGACTCAGCCATACCTCGGCTCTAGTCCATTAGAGCGGAGCAAGCGCCTTGCTGGCGGTTCGACCCTTACACCATCAGAGGGGCTGGCCTCCCGCTCACTGGCTTATTTCCTCCTAAGACCTACCTGGTGAAGGAGAGACATTAACCATTACTGCTGGTTCAGCTGCTTTCTTGCTGAGGGTTACAAAGCTGAGTAATATTTAGGAACTAAAAGATCATCATGGCCAGGTGTTGACTAGTACAAAATGGATGGAAAACGACATATTCTAACCCAAATATACTTGATAACTAAACTTGAACTAATTAATAGCTAAACATCCTGTATGTGTTTCTTTTATCCTTTTCAAGGCAAATAGCAACTTCAACACCTAATTCCCACATGCATTGGTAATTTTCAGGACAGGAGTTTTAGCAGCATAATTGAGACAGAGCTTGATTGCTGTAGGATAAAAAGTGAATGGGGTTAAGAAAAACAGATATAGTGAGAACATTTCATTAGATAAGCATTAACTGAGCACCAGCTATGAGCCAGGTCCTTGGCAAGGCACATTGGGAGGAGATTCTGATGGTATGTCCAGTTCTTTGTCATTCAGGAACTTTTTTTTACAATGTGACAAATACATTTGTAAAGAGACAGATGTTAATATACTCTTTTTTTTCCTATGACAGATATTGAATAAAATGCTATAGGATCACAGAGAAGGGAATCACTAGCTTTGCCTTTGGGAATTGGTGAAAACTCATCTAGGAATTGACATTTAAACAGGGTTTTGAGGAATGAATAAAAGTTTACCAGGTAGGTAAGAGGGAGAATGGCTTTCTAGAAAGATGCTGTAGTTGTCAAAGGGCCTGGACTTTGCAGGGAATGTGTGAATCTCAGTGTGACAGGGGGGTAGTGTTGGAGCTGACAGGTAAAGTTGTGGCATTGGCTGAAGTAGACTCTAGAACACATACTCCAACTTTTAATCCTGTGTTCTTTTCCAGTTCCCTAACATTTTCATTTGAAGCCCTCTTGATTGGGATAACTTCTGGAAGAATACAAGGCTGTCAATTCTTGGCAAAAATACACTACTCTGGTATCTCAATCATGACCTAGAAATTTGCTGTCCAGCAGTCTAATCACCTGTTGAACTTACACATTTTTCTCTCTTTTCCAAAACCCTAAAATAGGGTATCGCCTGTTTTTTGTATTTATAGACAGTACATAATGGCAACGGTCACAAATGAGAAATTTTATTGCCTCGGAGAATTAACCTATAAAATCAGCCATAGTGCAAAGTCATCTTAAAGAGGCAGAGTAGCAGAAATGAAAATAAAGACAGAGAATTTCAGCCCCAGGGGAACAGGAGTTTTTGTCTGTATTGTTCACTTCCGTGTCCTCCCTGCCCAGATCAGTGTGTGGTACATAGTAGGATCTCGGCAAATATTTGTTGAATGAGTGAATGACAGCCTCTAAGATCTTTAACACTTTGAGGCATCCTTGAAGATATGAACATATCTAAAGTAAGAATGTGTTATTTCAAATAGGAAGTCCTCAGTCAGTAGTGAAGAACACAAGAGAGAGAGGTCACAGATGCAAATGTTGTCAGTGCCCTTCCAAATGCTGCTCAGGGTTAGAGTGCCCTGTCCTAAAGACTTAACCTGTCTGATTTTGGGGCCACATGCATCTCTAGTGGAGGGAAAGGTACATTAGGCACACTTGGCTTGGAGCTCATGAAGACAGGAATCCTGTATCTTGAGACGTCTCATTCTAATCCCATGCTCCAAAACAACTTGAGGACTTCAAGTTCAGCTTTCTCTAGAGTTTGCCCATCAGAAATGTGCTTGCTGAAACATGTCAGTCTTCTTGAAAGTTTTGTTTTTCATTTTAGTTGACCAATTGGCATTCTGGGTTTTTTCCCATCAGTCTTGGTGAGCTTGGCTACTGGGAGCCTGCTTCTGAGAGGTAGATCTGTCCTCAGTGTGCTGACGCATCTGGTTTCTGAGCAGGTAAGGCTCAGGTCCAGACCAGGATTGAGAGGAAATAGTGCACATGCTATAGAGGCCCACTCGGGTGGTTACCTGGGTTTCCTGGAGAAATATCCCATCTGCGGTACGTACTAGTTTTCCTTCAAAACGTCTGCAATATTAGCTAGAGTTGATTGGCACATTGAGTAAAAACAGAGGTCCACCAAGAACATCAAAGAATTAAGAAGACTATATTTGCACATATGATTGGAATTTGACTTGACTTTTTTTTAATTTTTTAGAATCTCTTGAAAGTTTAAAAATTTTTTCTAAATAATTCTTGAGTAAATATTGATTCTTGCAAGTTTAGGATATATTTTTGGATAGACATATTTAATGGAACAGTGGTTTTCATTTTCTTTAATACTTTGCTATCAACTGTATCAAGTCAGACTACTTGGCATGCCTGTATCTTCCACTGACAGCTGGAATGTTCATTCTACAGAAATGTATTGAGTTCCTACTAGTGACAAGCACTGTTTAGACTCTAGAAATATAATAGGAAAAAAAAAAATAAAACAGAAAATATCTCTGGTAGACCTTAAGTATGTCTTTTAACCTCCCTTTCTATAGTTTTTACCTGGGTGGTGAAATTCTTTGGGATATGCATCTCATTCACTTTGTTTGCCACTTATAGAAAGAACAATTTCCTTGAGGGCAGAGCTGGATAGATAGGACCTGAACCATCACTCCTTAATTTCTCTTTCTCCATCCTCCCATATGTTCCCTTATTCCTTTAGGGATTAACAAAAGAAGAAATATTCTGTTGGGATTTCTAGCTGTTTTATTGATAGCTATGTCTGAAAACAACCAGCTTCAAGTTTCTTGAGATCTCCCTTTTTTAATTCCATTGACTGTTGTTTTCCACTGGACTACAAGCACAATGCAGTGACTAGCTCAGCGTGCATTGAACTAGTCTTTTTAGAGTGTGTATAACCCCTGCCCAGTATTGATGAGTAGACCAGCAAATCCAAGCTGATAACAAAGAATGACAGAGTTTTTCCTTTTTTACCTTTATTCCAAATTTTTGATCATTTGACATTTGGGTATGCTCTAAATTTTAAGACCTGTAGCTTTGTAGCCTAAAAGCATACACTGCAGATTTTAGGATCAGCAGCTCTGTACCCTGCCCAATCCCTTTGTCCTTGGCATCCACCTTGGTATCTCTGACGGAGCTTTGATCTTTGTTGTGTATGTGCCCCTCTGGTTCTGTTTAGCCTCTTGGCTGTCACAGGGATCCTAATTGGAATGAAAAGTTATTGGCTCACAGATACATCCTGTCCACCAACACGAGCAAAATCTCATTTGGATTCATTATTGCAAAATTAGAAAAGAAGATTCAATAATTTGTCGCCATTATGGTCCTGGGTCTTATTTCGTCTGGTCTTTTGCATTCTCCTGGGAAGAAAGAGGTTTCTGACATCTGCATGGAATTGGACCAAGCGGCCTGAAAAAACTCTTCCATCCAAAGAGTCTGATTCATTTTCATAGGACAGGAAGTATATGGACACTCCATGCCTCATTCTGGAAACTTCCCAATAAGTAGTGTCCTGGGACTGTGAGAGAGAGAAGGAAAATGTCCTCCTGCCATCCTGAGGGTCTTTGGGGATTTCCCATAATACAGCTTTGAACCTGAAGGCTGATTCCTCCACTCTTGCATCCTGGCTCTCTGTATCCGCACCTCCTAGAACACTCCTGGATAAGGATTCTAATTCTGCGGGAGTACTGCCCTTACGTATATTGATTCAGACTGGGACTCTACCTAAAGTCACTGGAGAACTTGCTGATGCGTTCTCAGTCTGGAGAATTTGTTCATGTGGACTTTGGTTGAAATAAGGCAATCTGAATTGTTAATCATCTAATGAGTAGATCAAGCCAAATGCAAATAACACAGACACGTAGGTGTGATTTCCAAATATCAAGACACAATTGCATCCTTTCTTGAGAAAGCCGACATCTCAGTATTCTCACATAAATGAGTAAAATCCTTTATAGTGCCCAATCTTCCTGCCGAATGCTTCAGAGAGTAGGAAACTATTCAATTACATTCATCTTGAGGAATTAGTCTGATAAATTACTGAAATAAATATTCATAACACATGTGTTTGCAAACTGACATTTTAACCTTAAATTTAGAAATTTCTTTTTGGCCTTTAAGATTGAGAGAGGAAAAAGTAAAAGAGGTTCATGGGTGTAGTTCTTAAACCTTCAATTTTAAAACAGGTCTCTAATCGAAGAAAATGATGGGAAAATTTTGTAATGGAAGGAAGTTATTTAAAAATAGAAGATTATTATTTTTAAATTATTTTCACATCTGTTTTGATCCTAGGTAATTACTTATAATCATCGCTGCAACTATTATGTAATATGGTTTAGTTGACCTTTGCTCACTTAACATTATTTCACATAAACATTTTGGAGAATCAATACAGTTACTTATGGACCTTAGTGAGTACATGGCCATTCATAATTCACTGTTGCAATAACTGGCTTAGCTATCCTGTTGCTGAGCATTTGAATGTATCCAGTTCTTTGTTTATTATATGAAAATAATGCTCCAATTAATATCATTATTAAAATGACTCTTTTGTTTGGGACATTTACTTGGCATGTTTTTCCCAAAGTGGAATTGAAATAGTTATTAGTGAGTAAACAATATTTTAATTCCTTCTGCAAAAACCATTGACATAAGTAATGCTGAAAGAAGAAAAGAACATGAATATTCAATAATGCCAGAAATGCCAAACAACACAGGCCCAAGGGAGTAGTCAAGGCTGAGTAAGAAGTCCTTTGCATATTCCCCAAATATGGTGCCTTTTCAACATTTTTTAAAGGAATTCGGTTGCAAAGATTATGATGAAAAGGCGTTAGTGCACACAGGGGCAAACATTATTGGCCACAAGGTGAGACACAGAGAGAGAATAAAGGGTGTCCCATTTTATGTATTTACCCTCCAAAAAAATGAAGTATCCTCCAATCCCATACCAAAAACTAAGCTCCTTCCCCCAAATCCAACTGTAGGCCAACATTTCTCAACAGGAGCCCTTGCAACAGGGACAAGTCCTTGCTGTGTGATGCTGTCTCACACATTGCAAGATGTTGAGTAGCTGTGGCCTCTGCTCACCAAACGTGAGCAGCACCAAATGTGAGCAGTGCCTTCTAGACACATGCCTCGCTGCCCACCAGACCAGGCCCCTCAAACACAGATTTCCAAATGTCGCCCGCAGTAGGGCCCAAGGTTTGGCCTGTGGTGGTGGCATTGCCACAGCAGCAGTGGAGTCTGGAGTCAGGTGGGAGAAACAGAAGAATCATTTCTTGTGCTGGCTTTGTGCCCTCCTGGTAGCAGTTCTGCATCTTCTAGGATTGTGGTTTTAACCTCAAGCTTCTATTGGATTGAATGTTTCCAATATATATTGAATATGTCCAACTGTCTTGAATATTTCTTTAACTAATATGTGTTGGAAACCCAAGCAGACCAACAACTGAGCTGTTCCTAGAGCTGTAGTCCTTAGAAAGAAAAAGCAACTTAGTGCTCACATAATCAAACACCCTCAATGTGAAGAAGTGGAAAACTGAAGGCAGGTAAGGGGGAAAATGACTTGCCTGAGGGCCCATTTCATTACCGGTGAGATTGGAATAAGAACTTGGTATTCTAGTTTCCAGGCTGGGGTTTTCTTTTTCAAAAAAGCACACAATCTCAGATGGGGGCGATGGTTGCACGATAATGTGAACATACTTAACACCACTGAACTGTATGCTTAAAAATGGTTAAGATGATAAATTTTATGTTATGTGTATTTTATCAAAATTAAAGAAAGGAGTTTTTCTATACATATTAGGAATAAGCAATTTTTTAAAAATATTGGAGTATTATTTACTTCTTCCATTAAATTTCTCTTTCCACTATCAAGACAGAGCCTAGAAACAGTTAAGCTGACAGGTGAGAAACTGATGAAAACCCCAGTGAAAGCACTCTTCATAGCCAGCTTAGGTTGTGGGGCTGGCCTGTACAGTTGTACAGGTTGTGGCCTGCACAAAGGCACCCAGCGGTAAGGGAGGGGCTAGAATTCAGCTCTCTCTCTACTCCCCAAGCCATTCATCCTGGTTTGGAACTGTTTCTACCCACCCGGGGTGACTTTTGCTAATTCTTCTACCTTGAGGGAGCTCCTTTTCGTAATTCATCCACCCAGATGAATCTACCTTTTCCCTATTCACACAGAGGTGCCTTCTGTGCCAGGAGGCTCTGTTACTTTATGACCAACATTAGGCGATGGGAACTTGAGATGGTACACAAGGAGAAGGGAGGTAAGAAGCCATGATCTTCCCCCTTTCCAAGAGCTTGTGGCAGATGCAACGTATTCATTCAGAAGAGTAGAAACGATCAAAGGGAAAGCATAGCTAAAGTGCAAATAAAACTGTAAACATTCACCTAAGCAGTTACAGTTGTGGATATTAAGCAGAGTCAGATTAGCATAATTATTATTTTAGCAAATCAGCTATCTAATTAGCTTAAAATATTTAGGAAATGTTGAGAAATGAGAGAATTTTGAGTTTGTAAATACATTGCATGTTAATGACTCAGAACAACAGAATTGGAGAGAATGTTGTCTTAAGAAAAAAAAGTAGGTGCTGAAGTATAGCTTTCTTGTAAGAGACTAAGATTTTGTTGTTGTTCAGAGAAACAAGCACTTTTGGAATATTTCTGTAGCATTTCAATGGCCAAAGATGAATATACAAAATAAACTACAGTCCTGCTTGCTTTTAATATTTAAATTTACATAATTACAGTGTCCGAAGAGAAGAGAAAAAGATCCTTTAAGTAAAATCATTACCGAAAATACCTTAGTCCTTTGGAGGGATTTGCATTCAAAGCGAGAATGAAGTCCGCGTGTCCCCTTTTCTGCAAAGAGGCTGACACCACGTGATGCGAAGGCCTGCCCTTAACCCAGTTAATACGAGCATGGCATGACTACCCCAGAGGGGAGAGGAACCACAGTGAGAGTTCAAGCTTTAAGATCCCAAGCAAGACTTGGGAGGTGGTCCTTTTACCCTTCCACAGTGACTAAATAAAACGAAAGCTACCTAAGAGGCGTCTCCTCCAGGCCTGGGAGATGGCCAGGCTGTTGTCAAGATAGGGAGGGCAGGAGATGGGCCATATTTGGGAGAGGTTTGGGGAATATGCTTTCACCCCCAGATTCAAGAATCCAATTTACCACCGTGGCCTTGTTTGAACTTTCCTCCCTACACTTTTGGGCCCTACCATTAGCAGTAATCACTCCTTAGATAAACCTCATTGGCTATGATACTGCCACTGTGCCAAGATGAGGGTCCTATTATTATATATGTTGCTATTCTTGCCTTCTGGGAGGTCATTTAAATCGGTGTAGCAAAGGTATTTCTACCGTGCACACACACACACACACACACAAAATCCCTTAGGGGTTCAGGGGGAACGTGAAAACAAAGTGTGTTCCACTCGGTGTGGAAAGCAGGGCAGCTGTAGCTGTCTCTCCAGCATGAAGCTTCCAGACAGGGATTGAGCCAAGGTGTGGTGCATCTCCTGCTCCTTAAGAAAAAAGGGGGAAGCATAAACCAGAGCCAGCCGTGTGGTGGCTAGTGACATTCAGAACTGGAAAGCAGGAGGATAAAGGAATCAGATAAGAAACGAAAGCAAAACAAAACAAGAAAACCTAACTGAAAATAAACCAAAAAAAGGTTCTAAAAAGAAAAGAAATTAAATTCTGACTACAACATGGATGGCCCTGGAAAACATGATGCTAAGTGAAATGAGCCAGAAGCAGAGGGACAAACAGTGCATATCAGTCGTATGTGAATTATCTAGACTAGGCAAATGCATGGAGACAGAAAGTAGATCGGATTGCCAGGGCCTCTGGGAGAGGGAATGGGAAAGGGAGGTATTGTTCAGTGGGTACAAAACTTCTGTTTGGGCTGAGGAAAAAGTTTTGGAAATAGATAATAGTGATGGCTGCACAACACTATGAATATAATCAATATTACTGAATTGTACACTTAAAAATAGTTAAAATGGGAAATTTTAGGTTACATGAATTTTAACACAATACAAAAGAAAAAAAAATTGGAAGTCCTTCTGGAGGTGGTTGGGTGCTGTAGTCACACTCAGAGTTGGGTGGAGTTCCCTTACTTCCTGTGTATGAGTTCGCTGGAACTGGTGGGGAGTCCCGTGTAGATGTGTATAGACGGGCAGGCAATAACAGGGCAACTTTTCCTACCCTGTGTCTTGAAGTTTCACAGAAATCGGGATCCCAGTGTGGCCTCAGTTCATTGTGAGTGGCAGCTGCTCCTGTAGCTTTCTTCCCGAGAGAGTGCAGGTTAATTCTGGACATGCCAGAAGGCCTCAGGCGGGCTCAGATCACATCACGCCTTGGCTAGTTAGTATACAGATAGATGTAAACTCTTGTGAGTGGCATTCAAAACGCTGCACAATCTGGGCCTAATCTATTTTTCCAATCTTACCTGCCACTCACCCTCCTCCCCCAGATATTCCAAGGTTAGGGGTAGTCAGGGTTGCCAGATGAAATATAGGATGCCCAGTTCAATTTGTTCTATTATCTGTGTCTCTAATGTTTTCAAACCCAGCTCAATTTGAATGAGAGAAATAATAGAATAATTTTTTAGTATGTCTCATGCACTATTTGGGACATACTTATACAAAAAAATTATTTATCTTTTATCTGAAATCCAAATTTAACTGGGCAGGAGGGAGGAGAGACTAGAGTTTGTGTTTTGCTGTCCATGTGCCAGGCATCATCGTATCAATTATATTAATTTCATTATCTCATTTAATTGGAATCGCATCCAATCCCAGACCTTCTGAATCAGTGCTAGAGGAGGGGCCTGGGAAACTGCATGTATGATGTATGTCTCGTGAGCATGCCAAGTGGTTGTTATTCAAAGGGAAGTTTCAGAAACACCATGACCTAGACCGGAGCTTCCCAGACTTAGCTGTGCGTGCGAGTCACCTGCGGTTATTGCTGAAGTGCAGGTTTTGCTGGTGCAGACCTGTGCAGGGCCTGTGATTCTTCATGCTGACCAGCTCCTGGGGATACTGAGGCTGCTGGCTGTGAACCCCACTTTGAGTAGCACCATCCTAGACCCCCTGGCCAAGAAGCAGCAGCAACCCCAATAGTTGTGATGATGGAGATTATAAAATGATATTATGATTTTACATAATTGGGGGATATAATTGGAAATGTTTTTCTTATTCTCCACAATATGCAGTAACATCCATGTATTATACAAAGGGTGTTTTATGTACCATTTTTGAGAAAAGGTTTTTTGCAAAAAGTAAATGTCTTATTGACAGCTGAGGGATGCACATTTTTTTCTGTGCTCAGTGGGTATTGGCTTATTTGCACCGGTCTTTCTTCTGCACAGTGGGGGGACATAAGTCCGTAACCATATTTACAGCTGTGAATCCCAGAATGGACTCCAGATGTGCAGGGCACAGTGTGACTCGGCTTTGTGGAAATAGTTTCTCAGTGCCAGAGTCATGGTGATAAAATTATAATGTGATTCCTTCAGTTTTTTCCTTCTCTTAGCTATATGAAATTAAATAGTTTTTCTGAGTATCTTAGTTTACTCAGCAGAATCTAGTTAGATCAGAAATTTTAAAGGTACAACCATGTCAAAGAACTGACTGAAAACTGGAAGAGTTAACTAATCTGCTCACAGGGACAAAAGAAAGTCCTGCTGTGGGAATCGCTTCAGGACACACCCAAATGAAGGCAGTTTAGGGAGGTGACAGGAGGTCAGCTTCTGAGTGTCCTTTATCTGTTTATTTAATATCTATCTATTTTCTAATCGTAGTTGTGAGATGAATGGAGGCTAGATTAGAGACATCTTCATGGAATACCGCCTTTCAAAACTTAGCAGGTCTCACACAGAACACCGGCAGGCCCCGTCCAGTCATTCAGCAGATCCTTACTGAGTCGTGTGAGACACTGTACTCTGTTGCGTGGCAAATGCAAAGATCAACCAAATACAAACTCTGTGCACAAGATGCTTGTCCTTAAAGTGGTACGGGAGCAGGAGGTCTGAGAGATTCATTCTGTTTGAGGGAGGAGTGGATTATTTTTTTTGAGACAGAGTCTTGCTCTGTCGCCCAGACTAGAGTGATGTGGCATCAGCCTAGCTCACTGCAACCTCAAACTCCTGGGCTCAAGGGATCCTCGTGCCTCAGCCTCCAGAGCAGCTGGGACTATAGGCATGCACCACAACGCCTGGCTAGTTTTTTCTATTTTTAGTGGAGACAGGGTCTCACTCTTGCTCAGGCTGGTCTCGAACTCCTGAGCTCAAAGGATCCTCCCGCCTCGGCCTCCCAGAGTGTAGGATTACAGGCATGAGTCACTGCACCTGGCCTGGATTTTTAGAAAGCTTCAGGAGACTGTGGTATTTGAGCCATGCTTTGAGTTGGGGGTCAAATTTGGACTTGCAGAGATGGGACTGGGGAAAGGATGTTTCTGGGAGACAGAACAAGCTGAGCAAAGGCACAAAAGCATGAAAATGTTGGATTGAGTATTATAAATGGACTATGGTTCAATTATGCTGAAGTGGAGCATACAGAAAGAAGCAATTGGACAGGTGCATTGGGACCTACCTGTTCATAGAGAGCTTTACATGTAGTTACTCCAGTGCCAGTGGGGAGCGGTTGACATGTGAGCAGAAGAGTGAGATGGCGAGATGTCTGGAGGACTACTGTGTGTGTGGAACGGATTGGAGAGGGACGAGCTCGAGGCAGGGGAATCTGGTGGGGCACATCTGGAACAGTCCAGCTGTTAGGTGACGCGGGGCTGGCTGTGGGTGATGAAGAGGTGAAGGTGTTTGTGAGCAAATTCCTGGACCTTAACAGCCATGAGCTCTGGGAGCAGGGGGAGGAATGTGTCATTTGGCTCTGGATGTTGTGCCTTTGTTAGAGTTTGGAGTCGTGGGTTTGGGGGGGTGGAGGGGGGAGCCCACATGTCGGAAAGAAGTTTGCTTACCCTGGACTGTAAGGGCAAGAATTGAATGTGTCTTCTTCGCAGACGACCCTTAGCATGTAGCAGAGCTTGGGTGGCAAGCAGTGCCCAGTGAATTTTTGTTGAGTTTGAGTTGCCAACCAGGATGCTCAAGAGAAACTGCCTAGGAAGGCATTCGGGAGTGGCTACTGGGGCTTGATGGGGAAATAGATGTCTCTAGTCTGAGGGACCTCGGAATAGAGGTGCCGCAGAGCCCACAGGAAAGAGAGGGGCTAGAGACAGATCTTTAGCCAGTGCTTTAGTGGGTGAGAGAAGAGAAGTCATAAAATAGATGGTTTGAAGGTAGAGAAAGTCTGAGATGCCTGGAGGCCCAGAGCAGGGAGGGCCTCAGGAAGGAGCAGGTGGGCGTGGCTGATGAGTGCTTGGGAGGGGAGGAGGGACTGGGAAAAGGACGCTGACAGGGCCACGACAAAGCTGTTCCAGAGGGTGGAAGGGACAGACGTCAGAGTCAGATTAACTGCTCAGCTCAGTTTGGATGTATGTTTTTAAAGGGAAGAAAAGAAATCAGTGTTTAAAAATTGCTTATATTAATAAGTTTCCTTGGCATATTTGTTTTTGGATAATACTTCTAATAACATAATTACAACTTAGACTAGAGCAGCTGAAACAATATTAGTCATCTTCTGCAAGGGGAATTTTGCATATTTGTAGCCCTTATCTAGTACTTCTGTGTCATTATGTGCCAATAATCACATCCGGGATATATATATACGGGAGATAAATGGGCAAAACGGGAACAGATGGGGTCAGCTGCTCTGTCGCATTTTGTTTATTTTTCCAAATTGAAAACTGTATCAGTCACAGGTGCCTCTGGATTCAACAATAAAATGATCTTTGCTGAAATGTTAACATTTAGTAGTCAAATAGCAATTATAAAGTGGTACAGCATTGCCCGGGCAGGTGTGTGGAGGGGGAAGGCAGCCGCCAGGTGACCACCTCTACCCTTGGTTTGAGCTGGCTCACGTCAGGGGATCCTCTGACACCACACACTACAACTTTCTGCTGGGTCAGTAAAGAAGCTTTCTCTCCCCCAGTGCCTCCCAGCACCGGGCACACTACCTCTGTAACGTGGGGACAAGGCAGCAACGTGGCTGTTTTCGTGTGATGTTTACCCCTGCAGACTGGTACCTGCACGTTACATGACGTGTGGGATCGTGGGTCCTATGTTCCCAGTCACAAGGCAGTGAATTGTTTCCCTAGAGATGCCATTATTTCCCCCTCAGATAAAAATAAATACTACAGCCATTACACAGGAGTGCATCCTGGATGGACCCCTCTGAAGCCTTGGGGGAAACCCAGGGAAGGCCAGGATATTGCCAGGTTCTCCCCAGCCTGGGGAAGGTTGCTTGCTCCAAACCCACTGGGGTGTCTTGAGGTGCTTCTTTTTGATAGAGGCCCCCAGGACTTTGTCCAGCTCAGCCTCTGAAAGGAGTTCCCAGGTATGGTCCCTTTCCTACACTTCCTCTCATCTTAGTGGATTGACTTGAGTCTGGAGGGAACCTGGTGGGAGGCTGAGCCCAGTAAAATGTTGACCACCCCATCCTTCCTGAAGTTGGATCTTCCTGGTAGCTCAGCATCCTTCTCGATGTCTCTCAGATCGCCTAATATTCCTCCTGTATCCTTCTCTCTACCTCTTAGAGAGGGACTTCCCAAGAGTTAGCCCCTGGTGCTTTGTTACCTGTGTGTGTTTCGTGACTCAAATTGCCTTTCTTTACTCAGTCATCCAGCAGACGGTTACTTAGTGTATTCTCTGTTCCAGGTTCCAGACTAGGTGGTGAAGTTGCAAAGATATGATCCCTGTTCTTGGAAGCTTACAAGCCAGAGAGGGAAACAGACGTGTGACAAATTAGGGCACCTATACCAGGGAGAGTCAAAAGAAGGAATGATTGGTGCTCTGAGAGGACAAGGGCAGGACTGGAAAGATTTAATAGAAGCAACCGTAGGCTTTTCTGACGAGGGCCTGTGGCTTTGAATGTCGTGTTGTAAATTTCCATTTGGATGTGCAGGAAAGAAGCACAGAAGAGACAAAGGCTTTGAGGCAGAGCTGGAATTGAATCCTATATCTGTCATTTAGGAGTGGTGAGCTTCAGTTTACTACTCTGTAAAAAGAAAATAAATAGTATTCTTCATCTTGCAGATTAAAAAAAAAAACCTATGAGGCTGTGCACGGTGGCTCATGCCTATAATCCTAGCAGTCTGGGAGGCCGAGGTGGGAGAATCCTTTGAGCTCAGGAGTTTAAGACCAGCCTGAACAAGGGCAAGACCCCGTCTCTACTGAAAATAGAAAAATTAGCCAGGAGTCGTGGTGTGCGCCTATAGTCCCAGCTACTCGGGAGGCTGAGGCAGGAGGATCACTTAAGCCCAGGAGTTTGAGGTGGCTGTGAGCTAGGCTGACACCACAGCACTCTACTCAGGGCAACAGAGGAAGAGTATGTTTCAAAAAAAAACCCAAAAAACTATGATCCTCACTTTCCCAGAGGCTCTCATCCTCAGCTCCTGACCCGGGATGTCAGCGTGAAGACAAGAATAAACAGAGTAAAGGCTCTCAGGCTCCATTAGTGACCTGTCGGTAGTCATGGACTAGAAAGTAAAGGAAGGATGGACTAGAAATTTGTCACCTTAGAGAGATGCTGTGAGGATTAATGACGACGTATGAAAAGCACCTAGAACTAGAACGGTACTAATAAATACATCTCCCACTCATTGTCAACCTGCTGCCAGAGAGCCACTCACTCACCTGCCCAAAATGCCATGTTCCCTCCCTTTTCTTTCATGGCTGTCAGTACTAATAGTGTCCTCAAGGGTCACTTAACTTTAGTTCCTGCCGGCTCCCTTTGCTCCTTTCATATTAACTTGGCTTCTCCTTCTGTTAATGCATGAAACCAGTGATGGCCTGACTTGAATGTGGGGAAAGTTGGTGACAGTGGCCAGGGGCCATTGGGAGCTGCAGATTTAAGATATCTTGAACATCCTTGTTTGGAGCAGGATTTTCCTACAGGAAATTTATGCATTTGTTCAGTGGAGATGGAATCACTGGGTGGCGTCTATCATCTGAATCAAAATTCACCCTGAGTTCTACCTGCATCACACTCCAGAGCACACATAGCAGAATTTGCACTGCAGACTCTATGGGCACCTGGAACCCTTAAGAGGAGACATGAATGTTGCACTTCCACCATGATAGCATGGGTTTGGTGGACCTGCTCCACCACAAAACTGTGAAAATTATCAAAGAACAAGAAACCAAACACTTAAAGTCTCTGCAAGTGGCCATATGGACATTTGGCAAATGAAGGAATATTTATTCAAAAAAAATCTACTAAATATCAGTAACAAAGATGGGAGTTTGTGGTATTTGAACCAAGACCTCCACCTTTCTTCCCCACTCCAAACTCTGGGAGATGGAAAGTTCACTCCATGCTGGTGCAGCCAAGAACAGAGAGCTCCTTCTACCCCAGCTCCTAATTGGAGAGCTGTCTTCCTGAGAGGGAGAGTATGTCAGCATTTCTCATCCTGCCCTCAGCAACCTGTTGCTCAGGCTAAGTTCCAAGCAAATGTAGCCCAAAGGTACAAGGTTCCTTCTTTCATCCAGCCTCCAACCATAGGATAGAGGCACTACCTTGGGCATGGCATGCTGAGAATACTGGGGCCTCAGTTACCCTTGCCCTTGCTTGAAGTGCTGTAGTTTCACACAGGGAGAGGCAAGATGAGAAGACCTTAGAATACTGCTCTCCCATCACTGAAAATTCAGCTACAGGAGTAGGGGAGTCACTCAGTGAAAAGCATACCATTGTCTGCAGCCCCAGCTCCAAAGCCCTAGCTCAGAGATTTTGCCTGGGGAAAGGTAGATTGTAAAACTGAGAGTTCCCAGTATCTTACTAAAGGAACTGACTTTGTTTACAACAAAATATGGGGAAATTCATGCATAAGAGTGCTCCCCCAAACTGTGAAGGTTATAGTGAAAGTCATTTGGGACAAATTTGACAGTTTCATTGGAGATATAAGCTTAACTGTAGCTACATTAGCTATGAACAATCTGAAAATGATGTTAAGGAAACAATTCCATTTAGTTAGTTAGTTAAGACAAGGTCTTGCTCTGTTGCCTAGGCTAGGGTGCAGTGCTGCGATCATAGCTTGCTGCAACCTCAAACTCCTGGGCTCAAGCCATCCTCCCGCCTCAGCGGGAGAAATGAGAATCCAGAAATAAACAAACATCTATGGTTAATTGATTTTTGATTTTTGACAGGAATGCTAGGACCAGCCAATGTGGAAAAAATAGTCTTTTCAACAACTGACATTGGGACCACTGGATAACTACATGCAAAAAATGAAGTTGGACCCTTATCTCACAATGTGTATAAAGATTAACTCAAAATGAATCAAAGACTTAAATGTAAGAAGTGAAACTATAGAACTCTTAGAAGAAAATGAAATCATCATGACCTTTGGTTGGCAAAGGATTCTGAGATATAACATCAAAATGCATGCAAGAAAAGTATAAATAAATTGGGCTTTATCAAAATTTAAACATTTTGTGCTTCAAAGCAATAAAGTGAAAAGACAGGCCATGGAATGGGAGAAAATATTTGCAACTTATATATCTGATAACGAACTGTATCCAGAATATATAAAGAACTCTTACCACCACTTAATAAAAAGGCAAATAACCTACTTTAAAAAATGGCAAGGAACCTGAATAGATATTTTTCCAAGGAAGACTTCCAAATCTGGAAAGCAAGGAAGCACACATAAAGATTGTTGGCATCATTCGTTATCAAGAAATGTAAATCAAAACCAGATAACATACCATTTCATGCCCACTAGGATGGCTAGAATCAAAAAGTCAGATAATAATAAGTGTTCACAAGGATTTGGAGAAATTGGAACCCTCATGCACTGCTGGTATGAATGTAAAATGTTGCAGCCACTTTGGAAAACATGCTGGCAGTTCCTCACACAGTGAATTATAGAGTTATAATAAGACCCAACAATTCTACTTCTAGGTACATACCTAAGGGAAATGAAAACAAAAGTCCATGCAAAAACTACACAAATGTCTATAGCAACATTATTCATAATAGCCCAAAGGTGGAAACAACTCAAATGTCCATAAACCAATAAATGGATAAGTAAATGTGGTGTATATGTATACAATAGGATATTACTTGGCCATGAAAAGAATGAAGTACAGATACATGCTGCAACCTAAATGAACCTTGAAAATATTATGCTAAGGGAAAGGAGCCAGTCACAAAAGATCACATATTATATCGTTCCATTTAAATGAAATGTCCAGGCCGGGCGCGGTGGCTCACGCCTGTAATCCTAGCACTCTGGGAGGCCGAGGCAGGTGGATCATTGGAGCTCAGGAGTTCGAGACCAACCTGAGCAAGAGCGACCCCGTCTCTACTAAAAATAGAAAGAAATTATATGGACAGCTAAAAATATATATAGAAAAAATTAGCCAGGCATGGTGGCGCATGCCTGTAGTCCCAGCTACTCGGGAGGCTGAGGCAGAAGGATCACTTGAGCCCAGGAGTTTGAGGTTGCTGTGAGCTAGGCTGATGCCACGGCATTCACTCTAGCCTGGGCAACAGAGTGAGACTCTGTCTCAAAAAAAAATAAAAATAAAAATAAATAAATAAATAAATTAAACGTCCAGAATAGGCAAAGCTATAGAGACAGAAAGTAGATTATTTGTTGCTCAGGGCTGAGGGGGATGAGAGGATGGGGGAGGAGATGACAACTAAAAGATAGAAGGTTTCTTTTCAAAGTGATGAAAATGTTCCAAATATGAATGTGGTGATGGTTGCACATATCTGCTAATATACTAAAAACAATTGGATTTTACCCTTTACATGGCTGAACTGGATAGTATGTGAACTATATCTCAATAAAGCTTTTTATGAAAAAAAAAGAGTAGGCATATAAGGTTGCTTGGGAAATTGCTTGCCTTGTAAAGTTAGGCCAAGTATGTCTGTATATATTCCTGTGAACAGTGCCATTTTAATTATATAAAATCCAGGACAGAAGCAGTAAAGTGGTGGGATCTTATCACCTAGTTCTCCAATTTAAAATTAAACCTGTTACTCAGTTCTATTAGCTGTAGCCTACATTTCCATGTCACTGATCACTTTACTCTGGCTATTTATAGTCTTTAGACTAAGGCTCTTGGATATGTTTGGCTTAGAAAGGAAAAAAAAGCTATTTTCAGAGTAATAAGTTCTATGAGCCAGTAGGTTAATAAAATTATAGCAACACCAAAGTATAAAAAAAATTCTCATTGACGTGGTAATGGGAGGGGACACGGTCAGGTAATAATGATATTCTTGAGGTTGAAGCAGTGTTAACTCTTTAGCCCTAGTACACTTGACTTTTTTCCTGAAATGTTCAATGAATGCTTCTAAGGAAATGGCTGTATATTTTATCATTGTTCTGCTTTTTGATGTTGTGATGCCAGAAATATTGTAACTCATTTTAATGACTTAGTAATGACGATAGCACCCACGGTACACTGAAGGCTGTAGAGAGCAAATAAAAGACAGGCACTGATTCACTGGGGCCTTTGGGCTGGGAATCAGGGTTTCTTACTAGCCAGGTCACTGGTTGCCTTAGTCCAGACTCATCTACCCGGACTCATCTGGATTGTATCAGATGCTTCCTAATAATCTTATCAGCTCCAGCCTCTGTGATGCTAAGATCTGGTGAAAGATGAATCATCTCTATGTATTTTAAGCAGAGGAAAGTTAGTAAAAAGTGCTGCATACATTTCACATGCCATCCTATCAGATACTTGGATATAGCTGTCACATTTCTGGAGATTTAGCTGACTTAGATGGGCTGAGCCCTGACTTGCTTGATCCTGTCTTTTCACTATGGATGCATTTCTTCCACCTCTTAGCAGTCTGTAGTCCTGACAGCAGTATTCTCCAAACTGGATCCTGTAAGGTATTAAAAGTTTGTTAGATCTCTTTACTGCAGGACTTCTCAGAGCCTTTAATATGCTAAATTGAGACAATCAATACAACATTTTCAAAGTGAATAGACTATGATGAAGCCCTTTATTTCATAAAACACTATGAATACTACGCTGAACTACAGTTTGGAGGAATCCAGTTTAGAGGCTTCTCTGCCTTCAGACACCTCAAAACCAATGTCAAATTCACCTCCCCCAGGAAATATCCTTTGGTTGCTCTGTGTTTATTCATCCTTGACTCACCTGTGCTTGGCACAGTTCCTGGCATTATAGGGCCTGGCACATAGTTATTACTCAAAATATGTTTGTGGAATAATGATTGAATGAACAAATGAATGTGTACGTAGTAGACTATAGCCAGCTATTCTCTGTGCTAATCAATATTTTTGCATTAAGCTTGCATGGTACAAATTAGTTCTGCTTATGATTGATTTTTCCCATGAACCAGAGTTTCAGGTTTGAGGTCTGAAAGGTGCTGCCATGCCAGCTAATTTGTAACCCACTTTACTGGTCCCAGGTACTTTATTTAGTGGTGGTGTCCTGACCCTGCCAAGCCCCGCCTTCCAGCCTCACAGGCAGATCCCCTTCTCCTCTTTGAGCTCTTTTGCTCACACAGATCAAGCATTAAGAATTTTCATAGGCCGGGCGCCGTGGCTCATGCCTGTAATCCTAGCACTCTGGGAGGCCGAGGCGGGTGAATTGTTTGAGCTCAGGAGTTCGAGACCAGCCTGAGCAAGAGCAAGACCCTGTCTCTACTAAAAAGTAGAAAGAAATTATATGGACAGCTAAAAATATATATAGAAAAATTAGCCGGGCATGGTGGCACATGCCTGTAGTCGCAGCTACTTGGGAGGCTGAGGCAGGAGGATTGTTTGAGCCCAGGAGTTTGAGGTTGCTGTGAGCTAGGCTGATGCCATGGCACTCTAGCCTGGGCAACAGAGTGAGACTCTGTCTCAAAAAAAAAAAAAAAAAGAATTTTCATAATGAAAAGCAAATTAGACCCGTGATGCCCCATTATTATAGATGTTCTGCTGTAAGGTCAACACCTTCTCTGGATTCTTGAACCTCATACTTTCCTCCTTCTGCTCAGAAGAAGGAATGAACTTTTATTAATATATATTCCTTTTGAGTTTCTGTATGAGTGCATGTGGAAGAATCTCTGCAGATGCAAAGAAAAATGTCTCCTGAGCCCTTGGGTTCGGTACAGTGGAGCACACATTGATGTTGGAGTTTCCCAACTGGCACACACCCTTCCTACAGTTCTCACGTTCAATAGGTATGCCATAAATACTTTCACCCTACTGTCTTCTGAGAATCGAGAAAATATTTATTAGCCTGCATCTGCCCTTCTTTCAGCAGACAAAGATGAGGACTGTTTATGCCTTAACTCAGTTGTCAAGTGAAAAACTCTAGCTACCTCTTTTCTTAAAGCCCTGAAGCATGCGAGTCATGTGAGAATAATTTGTTTTTAAGTTGCCATGTTTCCTTTAAATACTCTAATGTTATTTAGAAGTAGTAAGGGTTATTTTATTCTGGCTCCTTTGATACCTTTCAGAAACTCATGAATTCTTAGAGAATTACCTTTTTCCTTTTCCAGGTAGTCTCAAGATCATTTTCCACACAATAATCATGTACATTAGGGACTGTTGTTCATGTCAGGAAGACATTTACACTCTATACAATAGAATAAAAACTATGTTGTAGAAAACAATTGCCAAAGGAAAAACCAGCCAGATTTGAGTGATGCGACAAATTTAATTTGTGTCACCTCAATTTGATGTGCATACAGTTTGAGTTCTGCCAGCTGAAGACATCACAGGTTAAATCCTCTGACTTAGCTAGTTTGTTGTTCTTTTTTATAGCAGGACTTTTTCAACTTGACACTGAATTCCATTTAGTATTTGTATTCAGAATGCCATGGCCAGGCATGGTGGATCATGCCTGTAATCCCACTGCTTTGGGAAGCTGAGGTGGGACGATCGCTTGAGGCCTGGAGTTCAAGACCAGCCTAGGTAGCATAGTAAGAACCTATCTTTACAAAAAATTTTAAAAATTAGCCAGGCATGGTGGTGCATGCCTGTAGTCCCAGATATCTAGGAGGCTGAGACAAGAGGATCACTTGAGCCCAAGAGTTTGAGGCTTCATTGAGCTACGATCATGCCACTGCACACTAGCCTGGGTGACAGAGAGACACCCTGTCTCTATTAAAAAAAAATAATGCCATGAAAATGAATTATGGTTTTGGCACTCTGCTTGTCATTTTTTATCCTTTAAGATGTGCTACTGCTGGGGATGGGACTCATGGCCTTACTATTAAGGAGATATATATACACACACACATATACCTACACACATATACACAGTCATCCCTCAGTATCTGTGGGGATTGGTTCTAAGACCCCACAGTTACCAAAATCCACAGATACTTAAGTCCTTTATATAAAATGTGATGTAGTATTTGCATAGAACCTATGTACATCCTCCTATATACTTTAGATCATCTCTAGATTACTTTTAACACCTGATACAATGCAAATGCTATGTAAATTGTTATTTTACTATATTGTTTAGGGAATAATGACAAGAAAAGAAGTCTGTACATGTTCAGTACAGATGCAACCAACTTTTTTTTTTTTTTTTTTTTTTTTTGAGACAGAGTCTCATTCTCTTGCCCCGGCTAGAGTGCCGTGGCATCAGCCTAGCTCAGAGCAACCTCAAACTCCTGGGCTCAAGCGATCCTACTGCCTCAGCCTCCCAAGTAGCTGGGACTACAGGCATGCACCACCATGCCCAGCTAATTTTTTTCTATATATACAATTTTAGCTGTCCAGATCATTTCTTTCTATTTTTAGTAGAGATGGGGTCTCGCTCTTGCTCAGGCTGGTCTCGAACTCCTGACCTTGAGCGATCCTCCTGCCTCGGCCTCCCAGAGTGCTAGGATTACAGGCGTGAGTCAACACGCCCAGCCGCAACCATCTGTTTTTTAAAAATATTTTCTAGCCACAGTTGGTCAAATCTACAGATGTGATACCCATGAATACAGAGGACTGACTATATGTATGTGTGTGTATGTGTGTATATGTATAAATATATATAAAATATATTTCTTAATAGTTTAAGACTCACAAGAAGTTGCAATAATAGTACAGAGAGTCCTGTTTACCCTTCATGCAGCTTCCCCCAGTGATACTATTTTACATAACCCTAGTGCATTGTCCAAACCAAGAAATTAACATTGGTATAATACTGTTAACTCAAATACAGACTTTATTTGGATTTCACCTTTGGTTTTGTTTTTTGTGGGTTTTTTTTGGTTTTTGGTTTGTTTGTTTGTTTGTTTGTTTGTTTGTTTTGGAGGAGGGGTATAGTTTTAAGAAATGCAGGCCGGGTGTGGTGGCTCATGCCTGTAATTCCAGCACTTTGGGAGGCCAAGGCTGGAGAATTGCTTGAGGCCAGGAGTTTGAGACCAGCCTGGGGAATATAGTGAGGATTCATCTCTACAAAAAGAAAAAAAAAGAAATCTTATCACACATACAGATTTATGTAACCTCACCATACAATCAAGGTCCAGACTGTTCCATCACCACAAACTCCCTCATTTTACCCCTTTATAGTTATACCCTGTCCCCAACCCTAACCCCATTCAACCATTAATCTGTTCTCCATCTCTATAATTCTTTTACTTTGAGAAAGTTACAGAAATGGAAGCATATAGTATGTAACCTTTGAAATTGGCTTTTTTTTCACTCAGCATAATGCCCTTGACACCTACCAGTTGTATGTATTATTTGTTCCTGTAATTTTTTAGGTAGTATGAATAATATCTATCAAGCTGCATTTGTTTGTTTGTTGTTAGGTAAGACCAAAGTCAGAAAGATCAAGCCAGTAGCTGAGTCGATTCAGGAACTGGGAGCAAACTGGGCAGAGGCTGGGGAGGCTGCAGGACACAGTGGGAAATGAGTTTGAGAGGGAAGGCTGTGCACATGCTCCGCACTGAACCAGGAAGTGAGACTGCACCAGAGACATGCCCAGGACCAGCACACAATCTAGAATTAGGTGTAGCCAGAAAGAAAGATCAGTAAGGGAGGTGAATGATAAAAGCCTAGAGTTCCTGCCACCTGTCCAGCTTGTCCTGGGCCTCAGGGTCACTGTTCTCCCTGAGTCTCCTGATATTATTTCTGTCCTATGGTATCTTGTGTTAATATCATGCCCAGAATAAAAATGATGGCAAGGGGTGGGGTGGGTGGGAATACCTTCATGGGTAAGAGTTTTAGGCATTTTTTCAAAGTAAGGGAAATTCCTATCCATTGACCTAATATAGCAGTATTCCACATCCCTGCAGTGTGGAATCTGGTGATTTGGCTCAAATTCTAAAGCCTTTTAATGGTGAAGAAGGAAGGAGAAATAGAAACCGGGCTTCTTAATTCCAAATTTAGAATTAGAACCATCGAACCCCTATTTGAGCAGCCAGACATCTTTGCTTGTCCTAGATCTGATTGTAAAGTGATAGAAGGAATGAAACTTGCAACAAATTAAAATAAAAGGCAATTTTGTAGAATTCATCATTTGATGTTATGGTGAGTAACTCCTGCAAATGTTGTCAAAACTGTAAGGTTTTGATCTAGGTCCAGTTGCTCGTCACGTAAAGATTCAGTCATTGAGACAACAAGGATTGCCAAGGAAGAAAGGAATTTTTAATATGACTGACATCCTGTCAGGAGAATGGGAGAAGCTGCCTCAAATCCATCTCTCCAACTAAAGGAGAGCATGGACTTTCTAAGGAGGGGCCACATGCCTTGGGGCAGGTTGCAAGTCCCGGCATCAGGAGGCCTTCAGAATCTCAACTCCTTTATCTAACAGAAAATCCCTCATTTATGGGAAACAACTCAAAAGGTCAAGCAGTTAGTTAAGAGAAAGGAATAGAAAAAACATATAGGGGTCCTTGAAATTTGTTCGTGGAGTCGGTTACATGAATATCTGTGAGCTAGGATCAAACCGGTAAACAGCTGGCGTCTATTAATTTCTGCCTCAGGTATTTTATTGAGATTTTCTCCTCTCACCTTTCAGTTTGGGAATGCAGCCACGTGTGGCCCACCATTTCTGCTCCCTCCAGGAGGTGGGACTGAAATGATTTGGACTACATTGCATAACAACAGAACCCTTCTTTAGGTATTCACAAAGCTCATTCTCTTCAATGCCACAGGCCTAAGCTTTCAACAGCAGAGCTATTTTCCCATTTGATAGACTCCAGTGTTCAAGTTCAAGTTTGCCAGTAAAGGGTGCTCCTCCTAGGAGAGGGTGCTTGGGTGTGGGGTTCCATGACACAGAAGGTCCCCTCTACACTTGACGTAGACGGAGAAGAATTAGAGCAGCGAAAGGAAGCCACGCCAGGCCAATTTTATTTGAATGAGGTGTGTATCATGTTTGTGCCCCACCCTTAGCCAACCCCAGCACGATTTTATAGTGACCCTCTTCTGCAGAGCTCAAGACATTTTCACATTTGATCATACTACTGCAAAGAACAGACTGGGCTGACAATAAATAATGGCAATGTGGGCCTGGCAGCTACCTTATTTTAGTATGTGGACCTGTACCTTCAGACCCTGAAAAATTTACCTTACTGAATTCTCCTCCTTGTTCTATTGCCAAATTAACTCTGGGACATAGCAAGTTTTAGCTTTAGTTTTCTCATCTGTAAAATGAATGTCTTGACTCAGTTTCTCACGTCCCTTCCAGCCCTTTATCCTCCTAGGCTGTGTGTCTTGCGAGCCTTCAATGTGACTGATCAGAATGAACGGGGAGAGCTCCAGGCTCCCGTGAGTGTGTGCATTCATGTTATTTTCACGAGCTAGAGGTGGACAGCATTAGCTGGCCTTTACGATGGGTAAATCTGGGATGATAATACTGACAAATAGGTTTTACTATGTGCCAGATACAGTTCTAAGCACTGGATATGATTTAACTCATTTTATTTTCATAGTAACCCTATGAGGAAGATACTATGATTATCCCTATTTTATAAATGATGAAACTGATGGCCAGAGAGGTTAGTTAATTTGTCCAAGGTCCCAGGCCTAATCAGTGTCAGAGGCTGGATATGAAGCCCTGCAGTTTGGCTCTGCTGAGTGGCTGGTAGGGAAGAGACTTCAAACCCAGGAAGGAGAATCCCAATCTTTATCAGCTGAGTTATACCCAGGTTTTTTGTTTTTAATTCCGACCTAGAGAAAGCACTTCATGCCACTTTTTGGTCCTGAAATGATATAGGAAATTCAGAAGTTCAGTATGTGGAGCAGAGGAAACAGCTCCTATTCTTGAGGCGGAAGTCATGGAATCTGCATTATTGGATATAGCCTCTAATTGCTTTCTCCTTGTGACAAAATCCAATCATTTGTAAATCTTGATTGGGACCTGTTAGTGGAAGGGTCCCTGCATTTCCTGTATTAATGTATACTGATGTCCAGTCACCCTTGGGCCTCTTGACCCTGAACATAAACCACTGACCTCTTCTAGGCAGAATCAAAATCCATGGCCCAGAGGTGCCTAATCCCAGTCCTGCATGGGGAAGGCTTGACTGTCATTTGCTGGAAGTTTCCTTCTGCTAGTGCAGCCCTTGCTGGCCCTCTCTGACCTCCAGGACTCTGCATCCTCTGGCCCTATCTGACACTCCTCACTCTAGTTGACTCAACCCCATGCTTGCCCAACTATAATTGCTGCCGCACCCCTCCTGCCCACCATAACGACTCGCCCTGGACCACCCCCTCGCCTTGGGTGAGAGAGTAATGTGTGGAACTCCTTTATTATATTTAACTGTGTTGGCCAAAACAGAAGCAGAAAAAATTCTCATGAAATTTTTAATCTCCATTTGGAAAAGGCATCATGAAGGGTAATGGTGATCTTTGACCAGATATGCCCCAGAGGTGGAGGGTTCCCTGCACCCCTTATGCTGCCTTGCTCTCACCTCCTCACTTTGCTTTCTCTACGCCCTGAGGTTGTATATATCTTCCCTTCCTTGTCAGCCCTCATTTCTCTCTCCTAAATCACATTCTGCTAAGTATGCATTATAAAGTTCAAAGAACAAAGGTTCTCACCAGAATTTCTCATAAAAATATAAAAGAATCTCCCTTCTCTGAGAATATGTAGATTATAGGAGGAGTTTTAGTAGTTCTGACATGATGTTCCAGGGACAGTCCAGCGACAGATTTAACCCTGAAGAGAAAATCCCCTCCTGCTCTTCTGTTGCTAAGACTGCCCTGTAGAGACCGTTGCTTAACTAATTCTCCTGGCGTAACATTCATCTTGAAGACCTCATTTGGTGCTAATGGAGCTGGGGTAAGTACCTTAGCAGGCCTCCCCTATTTTTCACTATTAATTAATGACCTGTAATATAAAGTATTGCTGACTTAACAGGGTCCCTGAGTCAGACAGTCCTACCTGGGCACGAAAGAAAAATATAACAAAATGAAAGCATAAAATGCATTTTATTGGGCCAAGTAGAAGAATGAATAGTTATCCCTTCAAACTGTTTGGAAGAGAGTCCTGAATGTATGCTGGAAATGAATTCATCCAGGAACACAAGATGATGAGCAGTTGGTGAAATCTGGCTGGTGGCTCCATTTAGGAGCACTCAGATTCCCAGAATCGCTGTGACAATATGATGGCTGTCATTTCAATTTACTGATGTGACAAGACTGGCTCACATCAGGTCTGCGCGAGTAGTGCACTGTACTTAGCATCTAGACATGATGTAACATTTGCAGGAACCCTTAGTTGGTGGTGGGGGGCAGGATGGTAAAAAACTAGGAATTAAGGATATTACAGAGGCTTAAGTAGGTGTATTTATCTCAGGCTTGTCAGTTAGGATTTTGTTTCTAAAGCTGAGAGAAATACCGGATCAAAGAAGATAGAATAAAACTGATATGTTCCTCATAGCACCAGGGGAATCCATCAACTGCATCAAACCATTACCTGATTAGCAAAAGCTTAGGTAAATCCTGTGTCGACTGAAGGTTGGCATAATAATGCTCTTAACTTGTTCCTTTACGTGGAGCCAATTAAGGAAGTTACCAGGCACTGCTGATGCTGCTTGGAAACCAGTCCTAGCAACAACAGCACATGGAATTTGAGGGGATTGAGAAAGGTGGCGCTAGATGAATCAGCTTGCTAGGTGGCGAGATAATTTGGCTGGCTGTGAGAACCATGCTGGTGGAATAGTGGTGTGGATCTGTGGAGAAATATTGTGGTTGGTAGGAAAGAAGTGGTTTCCCAAGAGAGGGTCAGAGATAATCCTCTGGAGCACTGGGTGGCAGCTATTAGAAATCAAACTGCACATAAAGGATGTTGCTCAACAAAACCTTTGCCCACAGATATATTGATGTGACAACCAGTCATCCCCTTAACTCCATTTTATGAACTCTACCTGCCTCTGGTGTTTATGTTGGAGATGGGGGTTAATAGTGAAAGAGCAAGATAATCGCATAATGCACTTGTTCCCAATAGGCCTGCAATTTGTGGCTCTGATGGAGCAAGACAGAGAGAGATCCGGAATCCTCATTGCCATGCGACTGCCACTCCCTACTAGGCCCCTAAGCACAGAGGATGCTATAGACCAAGCACCAGCAAACTTGTCTATGAAGGACCAGATAGTGAATGCTTTAAGCTTTTCAGACCACCTATGGTCTCTGTCATAAATTCTTATTATAGCCCTTTTAAAAGATGTAAAAAAAAAAAAAAAAAAAAACATTCTTAGCTCATAGGCTGTACAAGCACATAGTTTGCGAGC
Organism: Lemur catta; assembly: GCF_020740605.2. Classification (NCBI taxonomy): domain Eukaryota; kingdom Metazoa; phylum Chordata; class Mammalia; order Primates; family Lemuridae; genus Lemur; species Lemur catta. The sequence goes on from NC_059139.1 coordinate 48,361,912, forward strand.
CCTTGCTATAGACTTGTACACTCTTTGTTACTAGCTAAATATATGTCTCCAAATCTGGATGTGGTCTCCCACCCCCATGAGCTGGGACACTCTTGTTTAGCATAACGCCAAGGCTTCAGCTACCTTCTTGGTCAGGACAAATGCTGATACCCTGGTTACTGCTATTGCTGTGAGTATTGAAGTCCTTTGTCTCAGAGCCAAGAGTCTTAAGTCATCTGGCAGCATCCATGAAACTGGTAGCCTAACTTATTAGCTTCCAAGTCAGGTAAAAATCTCAGACCCCTCACAGTTCTTGAGAGAAGCAGGAGAGGGCAGGAGGTTGGGGGGAAGGGTAGAAGAGGGGGTGCCGTGGGAGAAAACACTATATAGGAGAAAGATGATCCAATTGAAGGGCCATTTCCCCACCCCAACTACACTGGTCTCATTTTTAAGTCTCCAAAGCTTCCATTTTGCCCTCCACAGAATCAGAGCCCTTCCTTTTGGGGTAAAATGAGCCTCCCCGGGAAGCTAGAGTTTGCCAACAACAGGTAGGTACCTGAAACACAAGCTGTAATCTCATACAGCTCTTTATTATAAAACAAAAGGAAGTCTGACCAGGGTTAGATTTTACTCAAATGGCCCAGAGATTAGGTGTAATTCAATTAAAAAGGGAATTTATCCTTTAAAGTAGGGGGACACACACACACATACACATACACACACACACACATATATAGTTTTAACTAAGAAGAAAAGTTGACTCTGAATCTGATAGTGAATATTTTAGACATCAGTGACAGCCATCACTGTTGAAGTGCAGAGAGAAAATTGGATCTAACGCAGAAAGGTGTGTTAGAATTTTCCCCACATTCTAAACAACTTCCTATTTGCAGCTGGATTTGCTGATGGAAAACTCTTAACCCCAATCGTGGGTGCACTGTACCTTAGAAAAATTATCTACAACTGTATTTTAAATCGCTAAATCATTAAGACATAAGATGTAGAAAATCACATAAAATTTATTATTTCCAACAGCTGAAATCAGAACTTTGGAAACAAAAACTAACCATACAAGCCAGGGATTTAGGGAGTCAGAGTCTCTCTGGGAAAGTCGGTGTGTGGGCCCCTGAGAGGTGGGGTTGGAGTCAGGAATAAAGGCACCAGCCCGCCTGTCAGATTTGTCTGACAGCACCACTGCACCTCTGTCACTGTCCCTCCGAAGGGGCAGGTTGCAGGTGGCGATGGCGTCATCCTGAGGTCTGAATGAGAAAGTAAAGGCAGCACAAAGCCCGCGATCCCTACCCCTGATACTGCTCGGCTTATCTGCACACACAGCTGTGAGGCTCCAGCCTGACCCCAAGGAGCAATTTGTTATTGTGACAACCCTGTATGCACAATGCTCTCCCCTGCCCCAACACACACAGGGAGTCCAAGTTGAATACATTTAGTCTGATTTGTGTTTTGAGATTTAAATGTTTGAGATTTAGGTGGTTACTGATTTACCCCACTGTGAAATCTCAAGATGAGAAAAATCGGAAGGGGCCTGGGGATTCTCTGTTTGGGGGAGGATGGTTTTGCAAGTAGAAAACCATGGTAGTGAATCTGCTTGCTACTCAGTTTCCTAAGAAGAGCTGCCCTTCTGTCTCATCCTGTCTCTGAGCTTTATTAATCAGCCACGTTGCAATTGGCATGCTCCAGAGCACACGGAGTTTATGTCCTTGTACGCTTCCCTCTAGGAGCTAATTAATATATTTTTGTTGATGAGAAAGTGCTCTCTATGTACGTGTTTCTTCTCCTTGCATCATGATCAAGTCTCCTGCCTTAAAAGCAAGTCGCCCACCACCACCGCCAGCTATAAAACACCCTCTGCTTCAATCCTGGTCCCTGTTTATTTAACTCCTATCTTTTCCTTACTTTAAAAACCCATCCATTAAAATAAAACAAAAACTCAAAAAACCTTTCCTAGGATTACTTGGAGAAGACTTGACAGGAACAGGAAGGAGAAATTTCTAGCTTCATTGTAGCTCTACTCACAGTTTATTTTATGTCTTAATAGAGTTGCTTTTGAGGTTCTTCTTTTAAAATAATTTGTGTTATTAAAAAGAAATATTATTAATAACAATTAACCATTTTGATCTTCCTTAAAACTGAAAGTGGAAAAAAATATATGATTCTTAATACTGTATTTCTTATAGTCTTGGCAGCCCAGTGAATGAAATGTTTTTAGAAGCGTTTTAGGGGCCGGACATGGTGGTTCACACCTGTAATTCCAGCACTCTGACTCTGGAAGGCTGAGGTGGGAGGATCACCTGAGGCCAGGAGTTCGAGACCAGCCTGAGCAAGAGCGAGACCCCATCTCTACTAACAACAGAAAAAATTAGCTGGGTGTGGTGGCACACACTTATAGTCCTAGTTACTTGGGAGGCTGAGGCAGGAGGCTTGCTTGAGCCCAGGAGTTTGAGGTTGCTGTGTGCTAGGTTGACGCCACGGCACTCTACCTAGGGTGACAAAGCATGACTATCTCAAAAAAAAAAAAAAAGTGTTTTAGGAAATGAACAGTATAGTCTCAGGGAGTTTCAGAATAAGATGTCTTAAGATACAGTTTCTTCCAGAGGCCAAATTATAAATTAGCCATAGCGATAAGACTGATGCTTACAAAACACTGACAAATAATATAGGTTAGAATGTGGGGGAGAATATGTAGAAGTTGCCCACGCAAACCAGAGCAGTCTAGGTGTCTTCACAAAGAATGTGGAGGTGAAGTTTGAGGTGCAGGATTTGGATAAGAAATAAGAAAAAGGTGCCACACGTATGATTAATTGAATAAGGATTCATGGAAAAGAATGACTATGGTGTGTTTAAGGGACATCTAGGAGTTTGGGGTGTGTTGTTTTTTAACATGTCTTATCTTAGGTTTTAGAGGAGAAAACAAAAAGGATTCAGCATTCTTTTTTGTTGTTGTTTTTGACACATAATATAATAATTGATTAAAATTCCTACTTTTTTCTTACTCTCAAAGTGATCACATTTTTCCCCTCCTGAGCTGAGAAGCAGATGCTAAATAACAGCTTCGGTCCTGTGGGTCAGCACCTGAATATGTGGGTGGCTTTCCCTGAAATGCCTACCTGTGCTTCTGACAGCTTGGGATTGAGGAGTCCATGTGTGATGCTTCATCACTGATGACAGAATAAATCTCAAGCTTCAAGAAGTGCTGCCCTGAATTCACCTGACTTTGCCGGCAGTAATGGATTAAGAGCAGCATCCATTAGTTCAAGGTGGATCCCCATATGTACTCACTCACTGCTCTGGGCTGACAACTTAGGCATCTTGTCTATTTTGGGAAACAAAAGGTCATATCAGAGCATCGGAGGTGGCCTACTGAATTTTCTCTTTTGCTGGGATCTATTACGACCCAGTCTGTTTGTTGTTTTGATATCTGCCTAAACTTAAAAAACAACAACAGCAACAATAAAAAACTTTACAGGTAATTTTTCAAGAGAGGGGTCTTGGAGGACTTGTGCAATTATTTTCCTATCAGTGTTGGTGAAGTACCGTGTGATCTTTGAGTTCATTTCAGCCCTGTTTCTCTGCCATGCACAGTCACGGTCCCAGCATCCTCTGGACACACCCTGACTTACACAGTGAGTGTCCTTGCCCTGCCAGGCCTTTCTGTTGCTGTAAAATATGAAAATATTTAACATGGACATAGATCAAAGATTGTTTTCTTGTTCTGTCCCTCTAAAATACCAGTTCCTTTTAGATTGTTATGCTGCGTTTGATCACTGTGCTTACAGAAAAGAGATTTCAGTGAAAAACAAAAACCCTTTCACTGTAGCTACGCATGAACTTGAGAAGATTAATACACATCTCATGAGACTGCTTTCGTGCATTTTCTGGCATCAAGACACACGATAGCACTGTTCTTCCAAAGCAGCCCACTTTTTTGGTAGCACGAGCCCTTTGCTGTGGTCTCTCATATTTGCAGCTGTGGTTTCAGGGCAATCATGTCTGTATTAATGTGCTTGCTGCCTTTCTTCTATCTTCACTGGTATCTGGTACTGATGCATTTGTTCCAGTTCCTCCCAGTCCAGCGACGTCGAGCCCTCTTGCTCCTCTGAATTGCAGTTGCACTTAGCTCCATCCCAGCCACCGTTTTCTCACTGCCCACTCTTCTTTAATCTCCTGTTCTCTGCTTTCGTTGTTCCTGCTGGCGTCAGAGTGCTCTGTCAGACCTCGCCAGTGACCTCTTCCGGGACAAGCCCAGAGGTCTTTCCTGAGCTCTCGTGCGCTGGGCGCTGTGGGACAGCCTTTCCTTTTCTTCTTTTCCTCCAAGATGTTCTCTGCTCTACCTGGACCCTCTGCTTATTTCCTTGTCCACAGTTCCTTGTCTGACTGCTCTTCCTTCTTGCCTCTAAATGTGGCTATTCCTCAAGGGTTGACCCTTGGGTTCCTGTTCTTTCTTTCATTTATTCTTGCAGAGAAATCAATGTTCCACCCAGCTCTCAACTGCCCTGCTATGCTGCCACCTCCCGAGCAAGTTTCTTGTTTTCCTGCCCCCAGCCTTGGTGTTAAGCTTTGTATTGCCTCTCAGATATCTCCACTGCCTGTTCAGTTACTATACATCCACCGTCAGGCAAACTTTCCCGCTATAGGCAAACTTTTCTTCTAAAGCAAGGGTCGCACACTACAGCTTACAGCCTACAGGCCAAATCTGAACCTCCACCTGTTTTTGTAAATAAAGTTTTATAGGAACACAGCCATGCCCATTTGTTTACATATTGTCTATGCCTGGTTTCATTCTGCAACAACGGAGTTTAGTAGCTGCGATGGAGTCTGTATGGCCCACAAAGTCTGAGATATTTCCTACCTGGCCTTTTACAGAAAAAGTTTGCCCATCCTGCTCTAAAGTGTTGGTCTGTTCACACTAGGGCTTCGATTTTGTTCATTCCCCACTCGGAAACCCACAAATGGCTCCCCATTGTCTAGGTAAGCAATTTAAATGTTTTGGGGTTGATATTTAAGGGTTTTCTCTCACTTGTCCAGCCTAACTATGCTCCTCACGTGGAACCCGGCCACTCCAACCAGGTGCCTCACTCTCCGAACCTTCCCCGCGCCCCGTGCTTCCCACCCCACGCCTCGCCCAGGGCTGGCGGGGAGGCTGGAAAGGAAGCAAAGATGCCGTCCCGACTGTGCTCCTAACATTCGTATTCTCCTTAGTCTTTTTGGTTTTTGAGGCTCAACTCAAGCACTGCTTCCCTGAGGAAGCGTTTCCTGGTGACAGCTGTGTTGAGCATTGCTTTGTAGACTTACGTGTATTGCTGTTCTGCTCTATTCTGCCCTGGTCACGGAGTATAGTGAGGGTTACTACGTGGACATCTTCCCCACTTGTTTAAGACATGGCCCCTCTTAGGCCTGCCCTCCTCTTGTGTTCCCTTTATCAATTGTATTACGACCTATCCCAAGCTGAGACCCTCAGTGTCAGCTTCTCACGCATCAGTTTATAAGAACTACGTACTTTTTTTTTAATTATTTTTTTGAGACAGGATCTCACTCTGTTGCCCAGGCTGGAGTGCAGTGGGACAATATCACAGCTCACTGCAACCTCCAACTCCCAGGCTCCAGTGATCCTCCTGGCTCAGCCTCCCGAGTAGCTGGGACTGCAGGCATGCACCACCATGCCCGCTAGTTATTTTTATTTTTTTGTGGAGACAGAGTCTTGATATGTTGCCCAGGCTGGTCTCTAACTCCTGACCTCAAGCAATCCTCCCACCTCAGCCTCCCAGAGTGCTGGGATTACAGGTGTGAGCCACCACACCCAGCCTGAACTATGGATTCTGACTACTAAAAATGCCTCCAGCCTTCCCTGTCTTCTCCAAACCTGCTGCCCCTGCTTTAGAGCAGGCTGCCATCCTTTCTTCCCTGGGCTCAGAGTTGTCTGGTCTGTGATACTCCTTCAGCCGGTCTTCCTTCCAGGGCCAGGGCTAGGTGAGGGGAGTGAGGTGCCTGAGGCGCAAGACCAAAGGAAGCACTCCCTCTCAGGGTTGTGCAAGTTCAGGGTCACACCTAGGAGTGAGGCCTCCTTAAATGTGGTGCTCCAGCCACTTCAGAGGCCTCAGTGACCTGCCCTAGTCCCATGGGCCCTCCCCCTCTCCCCTCCCCTCCTCTCCATCTTTCTCCCTTGCCCTTTATCCTCTACCAGGGGTCCCCAACCTATGGTGAATTGTATAATTATGTCATTATATATTACAATGTAATAATAATAGAAATAAAGTGCACGGTAAGTGTAATGTGCTTGAATCATCCCAAAACCATCACCCCTCTGCCGTCTATGGAAAAATTGTCTTCCATGAAACTGGTTCCTGGTGCCAAAAAGGTTGGGGACCGATGCACATGGTTGCTGAAATGATCTTTTCAGGTATAGATGGTGTCCAGTCTGTTTCTCAGTTGCCCAAAGGATAAAGCCCAATCCTTGAGGTGACTCCAACTTACCTTCCAGCCTCCTCCTGCCCTCCTCCCCAAACCCTGAATTCCACATTTCTATCCACTCTCAGCTGCCTAGAGCCTTGGGGTGCTGTGCCCTGACACTCCTGCCAGCCTTTGAACAGGATCTTCTTCCCTCCCTTGGAACTTTTCTTGGGGAGTTCCTTTTACTTGGAGACTTTTTATTCATTGTTCAAAACCCAGCACAACCATCATCCTCTATGTGAAGCTTTTCAGAATTCCCTAGAACTAATTAAATAGTTTCTTCCTTTTTTCCCCTTAAGCATAACATACACACCTTAATTATAGCACGTGTTTCATTTTGTGGTAATTAATTTTTTGCATGTTTTTCATCTCCCAGGAAACCAAAGGATCAAAGCCCCAGCTTTATATTAGAATTGCTTGGGAAGTTTTTAAAAAATACTATTACCTGAGCACTACCCCAGACGCAGAACCTCTGGATGTGGCCTTGGCATCCATGGTTTTGTTTTTTTTAAAGTTCTCCGGATGATTCCAATGTGCAGCTGGAGTCTGAAGCCAAATTGTGGTAGGCTGTGAGCAGCTGCAGAGTGAAGGCCGTGTCCTGTCCTCCCTTGTGGGCCTCTCCTCCCTTCCTGTCCTCATGCCTCAAAAGATGCCTGGCTTGAAGCTGGAGCTTAAACAAGAGCTGTGGAATGAATGACCACCTGCTGCATTTGTTGAGTCAGTTATCGAGCTCATTGAAGAACAGGTTTAGTCAATTACCACTTTTCTCTCTCAACACAGAACTTGGAGTGGGGGAAGTTTGCCGAAATAGGGGTCCCCTTGGTGTTGAACTGATATGTGATATTCCTGGTGCATCACAAGTGACTCATTTTAATGTTCTTGATTCCTAAGACTTGTTTTTTATTGCTTCAAATATCAAGGGGTCATAATTGCCTTTTGTGGGGGGGGCAGTGCAGAGACATACACACAAAAAAAATTTTACTATTTATTCCCCTATTCAATGGGTATGCTGCATACTGGCCATTTGAGAAAAGATGCTGGAGAAGAGATCATGCTTCATTTTTAGGATTTTTCTACAGTCTGCTCACTGGATTCAGAGAAAGTGCTTTTGAGTGCCCAGGTGGACTTAGAGAGCAAGTGGCACTTGCTGCCTGGCATGGCATTACCTGCCTATGCAAGCAGCTAGCTTCAGTCTCTGCCTGGACTGGCAAACTTAAATGTCAGATTTTCCAAATGGAAAAGTCAGAGATGTGCCGTAGACTACATCTGATATTTACAGTGCTTTCTAGCTGAGGTGAACTGACTTTTGTTGTAAATATTCTCCCATGCAAATCAGAAAGGAGGTTGTTTCCCCTTTGTACATATGCCTTCGATGTTATTACTTCCTTTGGTTTTATTTGATTTTGTGAAAGTGTACAGATGCATTTGTATACAAGGTGGCCCCTGCCTGTGGCTACTAAAAATAGTAATTGAAAAAAAGTGAGGGTTTGGTTTTAGAAGCCTATTAATTATGCATTTAAATAGTGTCAAATAGCAAAAATTTTAAAAGCTAGATTACTCTTCCAGTGCTGTTTCTGGTGACTTCTTTTGAGAACTCGAACTGAGGGAGGCCAAAAATTGTCGTTTCACTTTCTCCACCATTCTGCAGCCCCTCCTTTTCTTCTTGTTTCTTTCCCATCACCATTTTTTTTTCCCCTTTTTCTCTTTACCTCACACCAACAGTAATATTAGTACATGTTGCTTATTGAACAACCATGTGTTTCACATAGTACTGAGCACTTCATTCAATTTAATCCCTCAAAAACCCTGTGAGGTAGGTACTATTATTAGTCCCATTATACAGACAAGAAAAGTGGGGCACAAAGAAATTAAGTAATTAGGATCACACAGGCAGGAACTGGTGGAGCAAGGGTTCAGATCTAGGCCACCTGTTTCAAGAGCCCAGGCTCTTAACTACCTGCTGCCTGACCCAAAGTTCAGAGTGGTTAATGGTAGTGGAATAAAGATGAAGGATACTGCATGTGATTTAAAAAATAACAACAACCCAGTTCTTTTTCTTCCCCCACCTCAACCCCCATTGCTTTAATAATGGGTTTACTTCTCAGCCCCTTTAATCAAAGAATACAATAGAACAAGTATTGAACTCTCGAGATGATCATATTATCATTTCTAAGTCAGGCACAGAATTCCAAACCAGCGATGATGAGAAATAGCAAACTGTAGATAAAGAGGAGATGCTGCTGGCTTCTTAGCATTGGGTGGGGGCAGAGACAGCTGGAGAGCGATGGTGGCCCCTGGAATTAGTTTTCTATGGATTTTAACCCTGTGAATACAGCAGACTGTATTATTCTTTTCAACTATTTCCAGAAATATCATTGCTATTCAGAAATATTTATTATTATTTCACTTTGACTTTTAAAATTTTGTTTTAACCTAAGAAAATTCCCTTATGAAAGGTGAATGTGATTGTTGCCTCATGGAGATTATTTATTAATAAATTCAGAATACCACCACAGAGGTTGTTCATTGAAAATCAATTTATAGGCTGGGCATGGTGGCCCACACCTGTAATCCTAGCCCTTTGCGGGGCAGAGGCAGGAGGATCTCTTGAGCCCAGGAGTTTGGGGTTGGGGTGGGCTACGATGACACCACTGCACTCAAGCCTGGGTGACAGAGCAAGGACCAGTCTCTTAAAAAAAAAAAAAAAAAAGAAAGAAAAGAAATTCAACCTAAAGGGTGCAATGAATTCGCCATGGATAACTGAAGTGCTTAAAACAATTTTTAAAAACCAATTGGCTAAAAGTTGCTATGAGAAAAACACTATATACCATTTCCTAAAATTGTTTTGTTTTGTTTAAATGTGGTTTAAAATGGTATTTGAGGAAAAGACGTGCCCCCTTAGGGATTGCCAGAAAGAATCAAAAGCAGCTTAGCAAAGAGACAGAAATGGAAATGTGATATTTATCAGGGGAAATGAGGGTTTATTAAAGAAAATGGAACCAGCCCTTGTGTTAAAAAATACCTTAACGAGGAAGTCACACTTGAGGCAGTGTTTCAAAATTATTTGTATAAATTTAGGGAATACAAGTACAGTTTTGTTACATGGATATATTACATTTTGATCAAGTCTAGGCTCTTAATGTAACCATCATCCAGATAATGTCATGTATATTGTACCCATTATTGAGGCCTCTTTGTTGCCTTCTGAAAGCCTGAGAGGTTGGACTGGCCAAGAATGGCCTTCGCCAGAGCTGTGGTAGGAAGAGTAGGTCGAGTTTATTTCTCCCTTGAAACATGTAGTAGCCACATGCAAACTTTAAGTAAAGAACGTATAGAGAGGTTATCTGTTTTAGTGGAAAACACTTTCGGACTCCAAAGTGCACACAGATCCCTTGGGGGTCTTGTTCAAATGCAGATTTGGGGTCAGTGGGGGGGTGGCCTAAGAGCCTGCATTAGAACAAGCTCCCCAGAAGGACAGTGCTACTGTTCCAGGGCCATACATACTTTGAGGATCTAAAGACCTGATTTTAAGTTCTGGCTTCCCACAACCTCAGTTTTCCCACTTGTAAAATGAGGAGCTTTGGAGTAAGACACCTATGGATTCCTCTGGTCAGCAGCATCGCCAGTCCTGGGGAGCAGAGAAGGCTGGTGTTTGTCCAGGGTGCAGGTCCGCACTGAGTTTTCGCGGCCTCCCCGTGATAACACTGTGTAGACAAAATGGAAAGGTGAACACAAACAAGGCAGGAAATACAGTTCGTACTCAGAGTGATTACAGTCACTCACATCATGCCTTTGCCAGCATTCAGAGGTTTGGCTTTAATTGCATCACACAGTCCACAAATGAACATCTAATTGTGCTGTGTTGGTCTCAAGTAAGCTGCTGGGTAAGCTGAATGCTTTCCATAGCATGCCCAGTGGAACGGTCCAATCTCCAATGCGAATCAAGCACAGTCACAATAGATTATTACCTTTAGAATCTTAAACATATTTTAAACCCGAGTAGAAGTGAAGATACAGCTTGATATTACATTTTTTATGCTAACCCTGTCAGTTGTGGGGGAATTTAATGCCACTTGAAATCTTTCTTATCCTTCAGATTCCCCTCAGATGTTCTCCTTTTAGTGACATCTTCCCAGAGGCCACTTCAGAGTCAGGATCCACCTGCCCCTCTGCTCGGTTTTCCCCTCCTATGGAGAGCACACTTCACAGCTGGGTGCAGGCTGCTTTAGTCCTGTGTTTGTGTCCCTCACTGAATTACAAGCTCCTTGAGCCATACTGACACAGTGGGAAGAATTTGGAGGACTTGGAGCCCAGGTGCATGAGTTGAGACTTCTGCATTGTCTGTCCTGGATGTTTCTCGGCCTTAGTTTTTGATAACCCACTGTCCCCAGATTATAAACTCAGGATTGTCCTCTCAGGAGTCTGAAAATCCAAGTGCCCCCAGGGCCACGGTGGTAGGAGGCATGTGGGAAGTGGTGGGTGCTGTAGTCTAGGGAATGGTAGGAACCTTGGTTAATCTGCCTCGCCCCAGCTACTGAGATTCACTTTCTTTAAACAGAATAGGGCTGAAGTCAAGCAGAAACACTAAAGCCCAGCTAGAGACCCTGCTTTCCAACACCTGGTTCCTGGTTTGCACATAATAGGGGTGCCCAAGTCGAGCTTAGCAGAAAGAACAGTGGTGATATTCAAAATAATTAATAACAAGCCAGGCACAGCCCTGTAGTCCCAGGTACTCGGGAGGCTGAGGCAGGAGGATCCCTGGAGCCCAGGAGCTGGAGTCTAGCCTGGGCAACATATCAAGACCCTGTCTCAATAAAAAGAAAAGAAAAGAAATAAAATATAATAAAAATAAAGTAAAGAAAAAGAAAAGAATGGGCATAGCCTGGGAATCAGAACAACTGTTTTGGAGCACTTAGGCGTTGTCCTGCAGCACTAGGTTTTAACGCTTTAGTTGCCAGATCAAGGGAAAGCCCCGGGGGGCCCAATAGAAGGGCCTGAACAGCAGGGCCCTGAGAATGTCAGCCCTGAGAAACACTTCCAGGCTTTGATCAGAAAAATATTATCTCACAACCCTGATTTGCCACTTACTGCCTGTTAGATCAAGTTGAATAATCTGTCTTGAGTCTCAGTTTTCTCATCTGTGAGTGGTTAATAATACCTACTTTGTAGGATTGTGATGAGGATTAAATGAACCAACATATGGAACATTCCTCTAAGAATGCCTGGCACAAACAGATGCTGAATCAGGGGCTGTCACTTACTGTTATCATTAGAAAATAATAAGTGATTATTGATTGAATTCAGACAGCTTGCCTCCATATTGCCCTGATTTTTGTAGTCGAGTAAGTACAGTGGGCCACAAGAGGTCTTGGGTTAGTGTTGCTGTCATGGTGGCTTACCCTGGGAAGTGGGGGCGTCTGTAGGAAATAAGGGTATGGTGGTGGGGGTGACTTTGTTCCTGGGGCTGGAGCTATAAGAAAGACTCCCAAGTCTTTATATCGTAGCAGCTATAGGCTGCTCCTGATCTATGGAAATTCACTTTCTGATTTGTAGACATTTTTAAAGACACAGATGTTATAAAGAGGAACCTTAGCTACTGGTTATCTTCTGAGAGGCATGAGTGGCAAACTTGAACCTATTATGCTATAAATAGGAGATGTGCTACACAGGCATTTCCCTGGGTGAATCTGTCTGCTTTTGGAATTCCTGGCATTGTGCTGACACATTCTTTAAATAGTCTTCTGGGCATGCCTTGGGTCTTATGACATGAGTAATCTCTATTGAGAAAGATGATCTGTGTATAGTCAGCCCTGCAGTCCAGAGAAAAACATGCCATCCACAGCCAGGCAAAAGTTGACTGTTGCCCTCTTTGCAGTACCCCGGTCTCAATAAAGACAGCTTTTGTTTTGTCTTATTTTGCAATTGCCCCCAATATTCACCATTCATTTAGCTATCTGCAAAGCAGCATCTGCACGTTATTGATGTGAGGGTCATGAGACCTTGCCAAGCGTTTTCCATTTTGCTCCATTAACTGTGCGTTTAGCAACCTAATTTGGGGGTGAATGTTTAAATAGGATATTTCCCAAACTAATCTAAAGCAATTAATAAGCCAATGATTTTTTACCTTCTAACCCCTGTGCTACAGAGTATCTTGAATGTGCCTTTGAAAACAAAGCTTGAATGAAGCAACAGAAAAACCAGAAATGGATAAGATGAGCATCTGCTTTAGTGCCACATCCAGAAATAACAAATATTCATTCATTAATTATGCCCTAGACATTGCACCCCTTTTCAGAAACCCTCCTAAACTAACATTTGCCACACCTAATATTATTTCATCCTGGGAAAGATTCTGGATAGGGTTTGTGAGGGTCTGGTTTTTTTAGAAGAAGAATGAATTAGAAAATTCAAGTGTATTCTCACAGTGATGCCAAGAGAAGCATCTATCTAATGTCCAATTTTCTGTTTGTTTCCCTTAAGGATCAAAGCTAACTATGATAAGCTTAATATTCCCCATCCTTCTAACAGCTCTTTCCCTTCTCTTTAACCTCCTGACTCCAAGAAAGAGTCTTCTCGTATGAACAGAATTAGAGACTATTTTTAAATTAACTCTTGTAATCTCTAAACCCACCTTCTCTAGCTTCCTAGGAAGGGCCGGGGCTTTCGGGAGGGACTGGAAAGAAAGAACTCATGGAATCCTCTAGGGGGTCTTAAGGGTCTGACCGTGGCTCAGGTCATCTGCTACAGACAAAGATTTGAAGGAGGCTGGGGGCACCCACTTTGACCTGGGAGCCCTTGACTCCGTCTCCTATCTTGGCCTTGTCATGGTGCAAGCCTGGGCATAAAGGTCACAGTCTACAGGATTGTGACCATTGTGCCTTCTTGTGCATGAGATGATAGAGGAAATAATTTCACATCAGTCCTTGCAATCGGTCATGGTGGCCAAAGGAGCCCACAGAGCTTGCTTTCCAACCTGACAGCTGATTACTGTGTCCTGAAGGATATGTTTTTAAAGGAAATTTTCCCCATGCAAAATGCTGGAATGTATTTTGTTCCTTGTTCATTTGCTGTCACATGTGTCATTTACTCTCAATCTCTGATGTGTCTCTCTGTTTTCTGTGTGTTGCAGGCAGCATAGTGTACCTCGGGATGATGATGGGGGCGTTCTTCTGGGGAGGACTGGCAGACAAAGTGGGAAGGAGACAGTCTCTTCTGATTTGCATGTCTGTCAACGGATTCTTTGCCTTCCTTTCTTCATTTGTCCAAGGCTATGGCTTCTTTCTCTTCTGTCGCTTACTGTCTGGATTCGGGTAAGGTTTTTCTCCTTCATATTTTATAGTAATGTGTTTATTTTTCATAATTGAACACGTTTTCTGCTCTAGGCAACCTCATTACCAGAAAATTATCCCTTAACACATCTCCTTCCCAATCTTTGTGTCAGCCTTAGAAGCCACAATGATGGTTCTTAGAAACATAATTATCAACCTTTAAATCCAGGAGAAAAGGGAACACACACCTGTATTCTCATAGCTGATTGTTCTAATGTTTTAATTCTAGGAAATGGATATTGTTTTAAATGGAAGTTCTTTCTATAGCAAGACACATTCATACATGTATGTTTCTTCTGAAAATTTAATTTAAGCAGGAAGTAGCTCTGGTCCTATCTATTATGAACTAATTAAATGTTCAAACCATTCAAGCATGCTCTTAAATCCAGGATTAGAGTGTCTCAAATCAATGTGGTTTTATTGATCTATGCTAACTTAACAGATTTAACTAGGTAGAAAGCCTCCTTGGGGCATGATAGGCTCTTTTTGCAAATTCCTGACTTCTGTTGAATGATCAGAAGTTGTGCTATTAGCCAAGTGCAGTGGTGGAGTAAAGCTAATGGTGTAGTCATTTTCTTTAAAGAGCTTAAGACACTTATTACTAAACTAAGTGAATCCACAAGCTTAGGAAAACCCAATAGCTCAATTAGGAGAGTATGAGAAACTCTGCTTCAGTAAGGAAAAAAATAGTTAAAATATAAAATTTCAAATTCACGCTTGAGAACGTAGAGTCATTCTTTTCAAGGTGTCTAGCATAAAATGAATCTATAAATATGATATAAAATTTTAAAAAATAAACAAAAATGAGGGAGATAGGGCTGGGTTATGAATTTGAGAAGCTACCAGTTGTGGCTGTTGATGATACAACCTCACAACCTACAGAGCAGAACACAGTTTTGTGAAAAGAGAAAGTCAGAGGACTACAGCGTGTCTTTCTTAATTACACAGAGTAGTACTTCCTATAGCTCCTCATATGCTACCTTCCACTACATCCCATCTACGCTGGGAAACTTCAGCAGTATCCAGAGACTCAAAAGTACCTGACTGCAGTCAAATTATTATAGCAATTTTAATTGCCAATCTGGATTGTAACATGATCAACCCAATTGAATGTAGAGAAAAAATGACATTATGGTGGCTGCAAAATACTCCAAACCAATGGACAGTCCAGAAGCTAATTCAAGGGTGGTACAGAAGCAGAGACAACTTGGGTTTATTCTTAATATCATCCTCATCCCTATTGCAGACAAATCATCCATCCTTTAGCCTGCAGGTCAGGGCTGCTGACCTCTAATTAACGTAACTTACCTGGCAAAGCGCAGGCTGTGTCTGGCTAACTCAGGCTCTGTAAATTGTGGTACCAGCGGCTATGGCACTGTGCCTTTGTACAGCTGGCACAGGACTGGGAACCAAGAAATCCAAATGTGCCCTGCCCATGCCCTTGACTGTGGGACCTTGGGAAGATCACTTAGCTCTCCGGCCTGATTGTTCTTTTATAAAAGGGAGATAATAGGACTTCACATTCCTACTCTGGAGTTGAGGATCAAGTGAGATCAGGCTTTAAAAGTACCTGTGGAGAAGAAAGTCTGGAATAACATTTAGAAACCTTCACTCATCATTTGGCACTTCCTGTTCCCTGGTTGCCCTTCTTCCCATTCATTCAGATGAGCTGTCCTGTGCTCATGGCCTCAGAGTGACAGCAGGGGAGGCGAGAGAAGGGGACCTCTTTCTGCCTTTGGAACTTCAAGTCTAGCCCACAAGGGAAACAGAAAGGACTAGTCATGGGCAAAAGATTTGAGAGAAAACACGGCAGGTAAAATCAAGCAACCCTGTGCCCCAGAATTGATGGCTATTCCCCAGGCTGGGGATGGGGCTGAGGGGGAAGTGATGTGAGCTCAGTCACCTCCGCAGGTTTTGGGGGATGAAGCAGCCGAGAGGACCTGAGAAATGAAGTTGTTAAGGAAAATGTAGACAGAAATCTGTATTAGTCAGAGATCTCCAGAGATACAGGACCAATAGGAGATAGATAGATAGATGCATGAGAGAGGATTTAGTAGGGAAATTGGTTCACACAATTATGGAGGCTTAGATAACCCCATGACAGGTTATCTTCAAGCTCGAGACCCAGGTCCGCCAATGCTGTGACTCAGTACACGTTTGAAAGCCTCAGCACCGGGAAAGCCAATGGCATAATCCTGTCTAAGGCCAAAGGCCTGAGAACCTGAGGGGCTGCTGGTGCCAATCCCAGACTCCAAATACTGGAGAACCTGGAGATCTGATATCCAAGGACAGGAGAAGCAGGATGTCCCAGCTCTCGGAGAGAGAAAGTGAATTCACATTTCCCCTGCCTTGTTGTTCTACCCGAGTGCCCAGCCAGTTGGGTAGTGGCCACTCATATTGTGGGTGGATCTTCCCCACTCAGTCCAACAACTCACATGCCAGTCTCTTCTGGAAACACCCTCACAGACACACCCAGAAATAATGATTTACTAGCAGCTACAGTGTGGATGTTTGTCCCCTCCAAATGCCATGTGGCAATTTGACCCCCAATGTTGGAGGTGGGGCCTGGTGGGAGATGTTTGAGTCTTGAAGGCAGATCCCTCCTGAACAAATTAATGCCCTGGGGGCAAGGAGAGGGTGAGTGAGTTCTCCCTCTATTAGAGCTGGTTGTTAAAAAGGCCTGGTGTCTCCCCCTCTCCTTTGCTTCCTCTCTCACCATGTGATCTCTGTACACACCGGCTCCTTCATCTTCTGACATAAGTGGAAGCAGCTTGAGGCCTTCTCCAGATGTTTGATCTTCCAGCCAAATAAACCTCTTTTCTTTATAAATTAGCCAGCCTCAGGTATTCCTTCATAGCAACACAAATGGACTATCTAGGTATCCCTTAATCCAACCAAGTTGACACCTAAAATCGACCATCACTATATTTTTCTGCCTCACATGAGTTTATGGACTATTTTACCTACACTTGCTTTGTGATGTGCTACTTCCACGAGCCAAAGTGCTTCTCAACAGCTCTAGAATTTATCTGAATACCTTGTGCCTGAATCTCTAGGAAGCCTCACGTCGTAAGTCTCTGTTTTCTCCAATTCCATTCCAATTCAACAAAAAAAATATTTTAAAACCTACTCTACCCACTGAAACCATGCTTGGCCTTGCATGGAAATAGCTGAGCCCTTGCCTCAAGTTGCTTACGGTCTGTACACAGACAGCGATCCCAGGCTCCACCTTCTGAGAATTAGTCAGTGTCTGAAGAGAGGTAACAAGGGACTTGAGAGTTTCACATAAGAAGGAGAAAACAATAATAAAATTGTGAATAAGAAAATAATTTCCATTTAACAGCTTTTCTTGATAAGGCACAGTGGCTCATACCTGTAATCCTAGTACTTTGGGAAGATCACTTTCAAGACCTCATCTCTACAAAAAATAAAAAAATTACCTGAGTATGGTGGCTCATGCCTGTAGTCCCAGCTACTCAGGAGGCTGAGGCAGGAGGATCACTGGAGCCCACCAGTTTGAGGTTGCTGTGAGCTATGATGATGCCACTGTACTCTAGCCTGGGCAATAGAGCAAGACCTTATCTGAAAAAAGATAGATAAAAGTCTTCTTATTTTTAAAGGTATATAAATTTTAAACGCTTCATTCCCATTACTTATGAATTCCATACATAAATGGCTAAAGTTTTGATATAGTCCCTTTTTATTTAAACTTTCTTCATTAAAATGTAAGACAAATAATTAAGATTCTCATCCTGGAGACCTTAAATAAAAGATCATGCTATATCTCTTAGTTAAGCAGCTGCCTCCAACCATATCTGATCCAGTTTTTGTTGTTATTGTTGTTTGTTTGTTTGTTTGTTTGTTTGTTTGTTTTTAGAGACAGAGTTTCACTCTGTTGCCTAGGCTAGAGTGCCGTGGCGTCAGCCTAGTTTACAGCAACCTCAAACTCCTGGGCTCAGGTTATCTTGTCTCAGCCTCCCAAGTAGCTGGGACTATAGGCGAGCACCACCACACCCAGCTAATTTTTTCTATTTTTAGTAGAGACAGGGTCTTGCTGTTGCTCAGGCTGATCTCAAACTCCTGACCTCAAGTGATCCTCTCACCTCAGCTTCCCAGAGTGCTAGGATTACAGGTGTGAGCCACCACGCCTGGCCTTGATCTAGTTTTTAAATTGAGGAAAACTAGATGACTAAGGAAATAAGGTTTGAAAATGTCGGGAATGTTTCTGTTGTGGGCCTCTGGTGCTCAGACCCTCCACCGCTCCGTGCATTTCCCAGGAGCGTAGTAGTTGCCATCCTTGCCACTTCAAAGGTTCTTCTCCCAGAGCCCTCCCACCTTGTGACCCCGAAAGGTGTTTCTTGAGACCACCCCAACCTATAACTCTCACCATAGTTCACTGTTTTGTCTTCTTGGTAGCACTTACCATCAAAGCCTGAAGATATTTACTTTTGTGTGTACTGCTTTCTCTTCTCTACCAGCATATAAATTCCAAAGTCTTGCTCTGTACTGCTTCCTTGCCCAAAGCAAGGTGGGTGTGGGTATTGTAAAGAATAGCAGAGTCTAAGCAACACTCAGAATAGCCTGACTTAGCCCGGCACAGTGGTGCACACCTGTATTCCCAGCTACTCAAGAGGTTGAGGATGGAGGATTGCTTGAGCTCAGGAGTTCGAGGCTGTAATGTGCTATGATCAGGCCTGTGAATAGCCACAGCATTTTATCTTGGGCAACATAATGAGACCTCATCTCTAAAAAAATAAAAATAGCCATGCATAGTGGTTCACATTTGTAGTCTTAGCTACTTGGGAGGCTGAGATGGGAGGATCATTTGAGCCCAGGAGTCTGAGGCTACAGTGAGCTATTGAGATGTGATCACACTACTGCACTCCAGCCTGAGCAACAGAGTGAGACCCCATCCTTAAAAAAAATAAAATAAATTGAAAAAAATAAATTAAAATTTTAAAAAAGAATAGACTGACTTGCAGGTACCTATGGCAATTGTCTAGTTAATCATGAAGTGAAATAAATAGGAAGTCTACTAAATTCTTACTTGATCTGTACAAGCAAGGAAGTTCTATGTCAAGTGAACAAGAAGATTTTTGTGACTTGAGTCATAAGAACAGTGAGTCATGGCCCTTCAATCAATTCCCAGACTGGAGCCAGTTTACAGACCTAGACCAGTGGAATGAGGCTGCGTCCCCTTGAGGAAGGACCCCTATTACTGCCAAAAATTTATACTGTTAATTTCTCTTCTGGCCCTCCCCAAAAGGACCTGTGGCCTTTTGACAGGATGAGTGTGCATGGAGAGAGAGGAATAATCAGACTTCTCAGAATTTATGGACACTGGGTCTGAACCAACACTAACTCCAGTAGACTCAAAGCATCACTGTGTCCAGCAGTGAGCGTCCAGGCTTATGGAGGTCAGGTGCTCAATGGAGTTTTAGCTCAGGTCTGTCTCACAATGGGCCCAGTGAGTCACTGAATCCATCCTGTGGTTCCATCCCCAGTTTTGGAATGCATAATTGGAATAGACCTACTCAGCAGCTGGCAGAATCTCACATTGGTACAGCACCTAGCCACCAGTTCCATTTACTAGGAATTTTAGAACACAAAGAGAAGGAGAAGTTCTAGGTCAGGAAGTCCAAACTGTTCTTTTTGCAGATGGAAGATTGGTGGTGGAGCCAGTATTGACTCAGCTACAACTCAAGTTGGAATGAAGTCCCTTTTAACTTGCAACTCTGTAAATAAGTAAACTGTACATTCTGAATGCAAGGTTTAGATGTCTTCAAGTTGGTTTTATTACAAATGCCACAGGTTTCCAGTTGCTCTATCTTACTTCATTCCCGAAGCATCATTAGCATTATCTGTTTCTGCATATAAAGGGGACTGGAGGGAGATCTTGTTTTAGGCTGGGTTAATGATTTCGTTGTCTCTAAATGTGCTTTCCTCCTAATTCACCACACCAAGTCATGAATATATCTTCTTAGAAACATAAATATGTCTAGCTGTCACCTGTATTGTGTGGACTTTAAATATTTATTCAGTACAAAGAATGATTTTTCCGCCCAGGGTCAACAGTGTTTTGTAGGAATGAGGAATAGAACATCACCAATTAGTCATCAGTCTCTCACTTTCCTAAATGAATCTCACACCAAGGAACAGACACTTTCCTCCCCTCTTTTGTTACAGAAAATTAGAAAGATGGGAAATGGAGTTGGCATCATTGATTTATTTTCATTTGCCCTAGAATTAGATTATTTGTATCCAGTCACTGTTAATTATGGGAATTATAATTCTTTGGCTGCCAGGCAATATCAGAGTTGGGAGCTTCTCACTGAGGGCCTGGCACTGCTAAGCATGAAGGTCAGAAGAGAAATATATCCACCAAAGAAATTAAAATGAAATTTCAATGTGTCTGTATATTGTAAGTGAAAGAATAGTCATTTCTCCTTCTGTGAATGGAGCCTAACAAATGCATGCTTCACAGCTATTTGCAGTTTTCATTCACTAACTATATTAAGTTATAGTAAGAATACCTTTGGCTTTGTAAAAATGATCACCATTAACTGAATTCTTCAAAGTGCTTTGTATGTAGCATCTCATTTATTTTCATAATTGTTTTTGAGTAGATATGCAAAAATATTATGCCTCTTTTTTTAAATTAGGAAATTGAGACACAGATAAATTACTTTCAGATGTTCAATAGACCTCTAGGTCTTCTGATTTTTAGTCTGATTCTGAACTATAAAGTTTTCTCTTCAAAGTAGTTTTTCTTAAGATCCTCATAATGATCATTGCCATCTTTACTCATGGCTCCTTTTAGGTGCTGTAAGAATGCATTCTTCCAAACCTCTTCATGGCTAGATAATTTTTTTTCAAGACTACATTAGCATCCTGGTCTAGGAGTACACCATTTCCCTCAGTGGCACCGTATATGCTGCCGTGGATGTGTAGACTGCCACGGGGTTGGGGACTTAGGGCACTGATCAGGTTGCAAACAAGGGCTGCGGGAGTTGAACTGAAGCTGTTTTCTTAGCAATGCACTGTTTTTACCCAAATCATATATTTACAGGTCAATATTTTTTTTAAATAACCAAGTTTTCTACCAATTATTCTATTAATAGTTTACATAATATTGAGAAAATAACAACTTCCCATACTAATATTTAAATGGTGGCATTGGAGATGGGAGGACTAAAGCTACCTAAGCATCCATCCATTAGCACTGCCACTGGGCACAGGAGTTTCCCGTTCTTGATTTGACGATGGGCTTTCCCACTTCTAACTATTTCCATTTTGATTACTGATAACAAACACATGCTTTCCAATCAATACAGCAACCTTATTTTCTGTGCCAATCCAGCCTATTCAGAGACTGTTAGGTCTGTGTTCTTTCATTTAAGCCTCTGAACAACCTCCCCAGGGCCTGTGATTCTATTTACCTTCATACAGCAGAAGACACTGAAAGGTCCATCTTTGGGGCTGCTGCTTTAATTCCTTATTTCTGGGTCCCATTTAAAACAGAATGGATTGGTTCTGAAGTGCTATGCAATTTGCCTGGCAATTCAGTGTCTGCCTTTTTGTTGATTCTGAGTAAGGATTAAAAGGATATTTTTCATGCAAGTTATTTGTAATTGTGATTCCCAGCATAGACTAGACCATTCACTATTCTTTTTATAAGCTCGTAATACTTGTCTTACTAAAAGCTGCCGGAGTCAGCTCTTGGTGGACTCAGCCCTCTCTGCTTATTATCTGTATTAAACATGTGACTTTACAATGATTATTCAACTTTCTCCTTACTCGTGTTCTTGCATAATGCCCCATTTTCCAATGGAAATGGGAAATGGCAGATTGAGGTAAAGGACTGCTTGACAATCACATGGTGAAGTAAGTTAGAATGAAATAATTCTTTCTTACGTGCTCACTGGAAAATTAAAGCAGAACAGAATTACACAGTGGAATCCCTCCTCAGGACAAGAAGTCATCAGACATTCCATAATTTCTCCCCTAAAATGTCATTCTCTGAGTCATTTTAAGTACAATTACTCCTTTTATCTATAACCTCCCTCTTTCATTGCAGAAACCTGAACCCCTCTCCGTCTTTGAACGGCCAGCATAAATCAGTATGATGAGTGTATTAGTCCACTTGCTCTGCTGTAAAGGAAATGTCTGAGGCTGGGTAATTTATAAAGAAAAGTGGTTTATTTGGCTCACTGTTCTGCAAGCTGTACAAGAAGCATGGCACCAGCATCTGCTTCTGGTGAGGGTTTCAGGGAGATTCCAGTCAAGGTGGAAGGCGAAGGAAGAGCAGGTTTGTCACATGGTGGGAGAAGGAACAAAGAGAGGAGGAGGTACCAGGCTCCTTTAAACAACCAACTCTCCAGCGAACTAATTAAAGGGAGAACTCACCCATTATCATGGGAAGGGCACTAA
Organism: Lemur catta; assembly: GCF_020740605.2. Lineage (NCBI taxonomy): Eukaryota > Metazoa > Chordata > Mammalia > Primates > Lemuridae > Lemur > Lemur catta. The sequence continues at coordinate 48,384,114 of NC_059139.1, forward strand.
GCCATCCGTGAGGGATGGGCCCCCTGCCCCACCATGACCCAAACACCTCCCACCAGGCCTCACATTCACTGGGGATCAAATTTCCACATGCCATTTGGAGGGGCCAAACATCCACACCCTATCAATGAGGTACAGGGACAAATCATCCGCAGCCGGATTGCCATCTGAACTGGAGCAATATGAGGCGTGGCTGGGAGATTTGCAGGAGTTAGGACAGTGAGGCTTTCCAGTTTCTCAATGAGGTTTGTGCAGACTGCAGTATTTGTCCCCTAATCATACTGCTGAGCTAAGCTGATACAACTTATGTGCCTCACAGTTCCCGACAGAGGGTAGATTTTGTCTATAAAGATAACACATTCTTTGCCTTACATATCAATCTAATTTGCCTTAGACTATTGAGGGAAATAAATAAATATGTTTCATGATATTTACAAGATGGCTAGGGTTGAGTCACGTGCAGACCTATGAGGTATCGTGTATGTGCATCCATGTGCATACGTACACTTGCGGAGAGTATCCTAATTTATTCTAGGAATGTGTTTAATACAGAATATTTTAGTTTCTTTATAACTCTATAATGAAAGTTACAAAAACCTAAAATTAATATTAACTTAGAGAATAACCCCAACATTGAAATTCCAAATATTAACATTCTATTTCATTTATGTAAATTCAATTATTTTGAATCTGACTAATCTACCAATGTAGAGTGTGGATTTCAATTATTATTCCTTCTGTACCTCCTATTACTAAGGAGAATTAAGATTTGACTTTTTTAAATAGCTAATGAAATAGGGTTAATATCCAATAGTGGGAAAAATTATTTATAAACCACTTGGATCTCATTGCTTCATTTATGTAAACATTCCATCAAAAATGAACTTGAGCAGATTTCAACAGTAACTAACTGATCATTATATAATGAACAATAAGCTGTCCATATTATCTGGATTTAAGGCTGTGTTACCCGTGAGGTAATATAAAAAATAATTTTGTGCCTTATGTTATGGATTTTTATATAAAACCAATTATATTTTCTACATTAAGTCCCCATTGCAAGTGTTTCTCAACCTTAGCACTACTAATATTTTGGGCTAGGAAATTCTTTTTTGTGAGGAGCTGTCCTGTGCATTGTAGGATGTTTAGCAGCATCTCTGGCCTCTACCCACTAGATGCCAGCTGCATCCCTTGAGTTATGACAACTAAAAATGTCTCCAGACATTGCCAGGTATCTACAAGGGGTGGAGGTGGGGCACAAAATCAGCTCTGTTTAAGATCTACTGATACATGGGATTTGAGGGCTGCCATTTAAATATTTTTTATCTCTTCATGTATTCTCAGAAATTATATCTTAGTGAAATAAACAAACAAAACAACAAATATTGAGAACAGTAATGGGAAACTTCTTTTTTTAATTTATAAGATTTGAGGGCTGGGGAGTGGCAGCTTTTTCTTCAGAAGTTATCATAGGAACCAAATTATTGTGAGAGACATGAAAGCTCTTGCTTTATCTCTTGTCTAAATATTTTTTTATAATTACAGCATCTGCAACATTTTTCTGAAAGGCACACAGATGTCATAGACCCTCCTAGTGCCCAGTGGGATTGCCCAGTGTCCTGTGACCAGTTCCAAGTGAACTCTCCCCATGACAAGGACCATCGGGGCATCTGGTCAAGGAGTGAACATAGCAACTAAGGCAGAGAGTCACTCAGGAACTCTTTGGGGGTTCCACTGCTGTCAAAACTTCCAGTCCAGCACCCTCAACATCTTTAATGGTCATATTGACCCAGGAAGTAAAGTGTATGTTTCTATTCATTAGAGATGTTTAAGTCATCAGAACAGATTACTCCAGGAATGTGATGTGCCAACTCCAACACTGGAGAGTCTGTGAAATTCAGTTTTTGAGTAAACACTTAGTGCATGTCCACTAGACCAGGTAATGGGATTCAAATATGAATATAGTCCCCACCTTCAAGGAGCTGATGGGGTGTGAAACACCAGTAATAGTAATAGTAATAGCTTTTTTTTCCTGCTTAAAGGATGTCATAGTAAGATGAGGAGTAATGTTTTCACCTAAATAGATGATCAGCCCACAAGAAGAAATGTGAATGCTTGGGTTGTTTTACAGACCTCTGAGTCTAAAGAACTTTGCAAGGATTTAAATAGAATCCTTCACCAATTCTGCAGACTCACTTATTCCTTAGTATTAGAGCTCTTTGCTGTCTGCTTTATTGATACAAACAGATATTGAGAGACATCCGGGCCAAAATAACCACCTTAAAAAGAGGCAGTGAATTAAATCAGCTGGATTGCTTATAAACCCCTAAAAGGTGGTATTTTCTCATGCAACAACGATTTGTTTAAAACTAACAGGCAAGTCTGCAGTCTTCCACTGGAAACTTTAGCCTCACTAGAGTACATATATCTTGGCTCAGAGGGACTGGCAAATCTTGACATACAGTCTTGCCTTCACAAAGTGTCAGTTTTAGCTGTTACATCCAGAATATTCTCAATCCTGATGAAACATTAGTTAGGATGTGAAAAGTCAGTAAAAACTAGGACTCTTTTTATGCATTGAAAAGTGAAGTAGGGAACAGGGATTTCATGGTGCAGAGGGTCAAATTTTTCATATCAAATGAAAAAAAAGGAATAGCATTAAATGATTTATGACACAGACATCTATTTCCCACTAAAAATTGTGTGTTATAGGAAGCCATTTAAACTCTGCTCAAAATGCCGTTGAATTTTTAAATTCAACTGTTAATAGCTATCCATGGTATGAGCTCCTCAAGAAACTAGGTACGAGAACTGTGTGAGTCTAATGTGGTCTGCTCCAGAGCCAGCTCTGAGCACCCACCACGTGCATTGGTTTCTTGTTTGAGGGTTTGGTTGATGGACATGGACCTGGTTGGTTGCCTTGTGTGATGGAGCTAAATCAGCACATGCTGCATTTGAAGACAGGTAGAATCATACCTCCAGGACTTTTCAGTAGAACCACTGCTATCATAGCCCAAAGAAACAGATATAGATGCTTTAAGTCTGTGAATTTTAAACTCCTTGAACAGCAACTTCCACTAAGAAACATACTGTGATCCATTGTACATTACATATATGTATATTACACATTATAAATATGTTTATAACACAAAAATTTCATGAAATGATGCTTATGCTTATCCTTATTACTTGTGTTGTACTTAAATATTTTCACCACTATCTCATTTTTTTAAATGCTGTTTACAGCTACTAAATTCATTTTGCAACCCACAGATTGAAAAAACACTAGCGAAAGTGGTCTACCCATATCCACTGATGGATAACTATAGCATCACTTTAGTCAGGGGCAAACATATGAAATGGTGCCATATTTTAATGTACCAGTTGGTGCAGAATGACATTTTAAATCCTGTGGTTTATTTGGTACATCCAGTTGGCTGCAAAAATGGCCTTTCTCTAAATTGCATTTGTTAAGGTCACTGCCAATACTTCCTTATCATATCAAAGGCTCTACGAAAATCAGTTATTGCCAAATGGATAAATACAGTTTTCCTTGATGTCAAATCTGCATGAAATGTCAATAGTCATTTACCTTACAGAAATTTGAACATAAATGAATCAGTACATACTTCTTAACTATTAGATTAGGTGTCATCTCGACAACCTACTTACGTTGCACAACTTTTAAAAACATATTTATTTTAATAATTCAAGTATTGTTTGCAGTGATAGTAATATTTTTTCATACTACTTTACTTTTTGAGGCAGTGGTTCCTAAAACTTTAGGGTCAAGACTTATTTGAAATTCTGGTGAAATCTATGACCGATCTCCCCAGGATGAAAAAAATTTTGATTCCCTAGACCCTCGTTTGAGAACCCTTAACCTGAGTACAGGTCACTGTTTGTGTCATCTCCCCAGAGCTCAGTCAGCAGCTCTTATAACTAGTTCCTACTAGAAGGAAGCATTGTACTCTGTTCTGTTGGTTTCTAAACCACTAGCTCCTGGTTTGGTTCTACCAGTGTCCCTTCCACACGTACTCTTTCAGAAATAATATCTACTGGGCTGGGACTAGAGCTGATCTAGAAAGTGACCTCATTGGTCCTCTGTTTGTCAACACACCAGCCTTATTGGGTGCAAGACCAGCTGCTGTGGGGTAGCTGTGAGCAGGACTAGATCACTAGAGGTGTTTGAAGCTGTTTCCAAATCCCTACATCATGTGCAGAACATGGTAGGGCATCTGTTTTTAAAAATGAGTTAATTAAAATGTTCACTAAATTATACCAAATTATTGCCATTTTTGATAAATATCACATAGAACATTCAACACTGAGCAGAAAACCCATCCGAATCTCAAGCGAAGCTCTATGAACCACATGAGAAGGGCACCACTGCCACCTTTTGGTAATGTAGCTTAATTGCAGGTTCAAGTTTTGGGAGGGATAATAAACCTGTATTACACATGAAGACTGTAATTTTAAAGTTATGAAGTGATAGGAACTATACCTTCCTTGATATTCTGGGGTAGGGAGAGAGCATGTTTTGTCAGGGCTTGCTTTGGTTCTGCCCTTTGCATCAAACATTAACTGTCCAGGCCCCAATTTCATGTCTTCTCTGTACCTCTTGGCAGGATCGGAGGAGCCATCCCCACCGTGTTCTCCTACTTTGCCGAGGTGCTGGCTCGGGAGAAGCGGGGGGAGCATCTGAGCTGGCTCTGCATGTTCTGGATGATCGGCGGCATCTACGCCTCTGCCATGGCCTGGGCCATCATCCCGCACTACGGTAAGAGGCTGGCCGGGCACCAGCCCGGTGGGCACTTGGTTTTGCTTCAGCCTCCATTCCCATCTCTTTCCTCACTTCCAAGTGCTGGTTTGAGAACAACACTGTCATCATTATGTTTCTCTCTTTCATAGTGACCAGTTTTCCCCCGTACAGAGATCTGTATAAAGTTGGACTGTTTACATGAATATAATAGGGGAACAAAACTATTTTTATGTACTGCACTCTCACGACACTTCTGGTCACCAAAATGTGTAGAGGTGTTTTTCCCCACCAACTAGTTGTCTAATAGCTGGGTGTCCTACAACTTAACTCAATTCTGACACTATATTACCTGGGGTTACAGTCAGATCCCCCAGACGAACAGCTCAGTCCCACCAGAGTGCCCCCCACTTCAGATGCCAACTGCACGCCCAGGCCTTCAGAACTTCTAACAGATCAGCTATAAACTGGGGGTTCCCATGGCTCCCCTCCTCAAGTTTGATCATTTGCTAGAATGGCTCACAGAACTCAGGGAAACACTTAACTTACACTTACCAGTTTGTTATAAAGGACATTAGAAAGGATACAGCCAGAGGAAGAGATACACGGGAGAGATGTGTGGGAGGGGTGAGGAGCTTCCATGACTTTCCCGGGCTCACTACCCATCAAGCATCTCCACATGTGTTCAGCAACCCCAAAACTCTCCGAACCCTGTAGTTCAGGGATTTTTATAGAGGACTTTTATAGGCATGCTTAATTATTAACTCAATCTCCAGCCCCTTTCCCCTCCCGGAGGATGGGGAATGGGGCTGGATGCTCCAAGCTTATGATCATGGTTTGGTCTTTCTGGTGACCAGCTCCTATCTGGGAACCCAGCAAGAGTCACCTCATTAGAACACAAGATGTTCCTGTCACTCAGGAAATCCCAAGGGATTGGGAACTCTGTAAAAGGAACCAGGGATGAAGACCAACATATACGTTTCTCAATATAAGTCACAATGTCATAGTATGCTATTGCATTTTGCTGTTTTTAAAGCCATGATTTTCATTTGTTTCTTGTGTGCTATTAATTCTGGAGCCTCCCCCAACCCTGCAGTCTAAGTGGAGGTGAGAGGGCACACAGATCACCATCAGCATATAAGGCAGTGTGGCTTACAGTTGTTCTTGGGACTGTCACACTTGTCAGACAAGTGCCTTTATTCATCCCCTCTGGCTCCAGTCAAAGCTCAGCCTGGCATCAGCCCCACCTCTTCCGGTGCTCAGAACTGGGATGGCAGCAGGAAAAATCCTGTCTTCTTGTGGACCATGGATATGCAGAACTTCGGAGGTTACTCTACCTGTCCACACTTCCCAGATCCCCTTCCCAGTTTCTCCTAAGCACTTACTGTTTCTGCCACCCCTGAGTTCTTACAGGTTTCATGTTTCTGGGCAATATCCTCCTCCTCAGAAGCCAGAAGCTCCAAGTGGCTTCCCCCACAAAGAGTGAAATGCAAGGAAAGGTCAATAGAATCCAGGAATCTAATTCAACATACAAGGAAAGGAGAGGGAAGTGTTCTGGTTACATTTGTGTGTGTGTGTTTGTGTGTGTGTATGCAAGCAGGCTAAAGTTTGCAAAATAGGAATACTATATAAATTAAAACCACATATGACCTCAAAAACTCTCTGCTCTATCTAAAATGTAATTAATCTAAAAATTAGATTTCAAAAACTCACTTTTGCTCATTTTTCGATTTTTGTGCTTTTATTTTAGAACAGAGCAATTTTTCATTATAAAGCATAGTTCTGTTAGGAAACAACCTGAGGGAATTTGACTCATTGCTAAAATCAGACAGAGACTTTAGTATTCAGATGCATCATAATTTGTTTTACCATACTGATTGGTGATGACTCACTGTTTCTTTTGATAAACCTAAAAAGTTACATGAAAATCAAAATTGTGTTTAACAAGAAGAACAAGAACAAGACATAAGGAGTTGGTTACTTGGCCTGAAGAGAAGTTTTCTTTGCTGAACATTTGAGTTGAGTTTGGGCTGCCAAGCTCAAGTGATGGGTTTCTCATCTTTAGACTCTTTGGTCGCTTCTGGGCCAGAGATACCCTCGTACAGGCAGGTCCACATACCCACCATGAGGCTCGTCTTCTGTTACCATCTGAGGAATTAAAGGAGATTTTTCTCCTTTGTCTGGGACCTGAGGACCCCAGCCACCCTCAGAACCTTTCTCTGTACAACAGCGTCTAACTTATGCTCCACCCAGCTCGTGGTTCCAGTGGAAAAGCCACTCAGGGATTGCTTTGAACTATGTTTAAGGAAGTGAAAAGGAAGTGCAGAGCTTAGGCAGAGTCCAGCTTGGCCCATCTTTACTCCCGGAGCCACCGCTGGTGCCGGTCCACCCACAGGCAGTCTCTGTGCAATTTATTAATAAAACAAAGGGCCCCGTCCAGGTGGATGCACTTGCCCTCTTTGCCAGGTACTCGTGCAGCACTCGGCAACTCTACACGACAGCTGGATTGCTTATTTTCTCTCTCTCTCTCTTTTTTCTTTCTTTCTTTCTTGACTTTTGGATTATTTCTTGGCCCACCTGCAGGCCAGTCTTGTTCTCTGTTCAGCCTCTGATGACAACCTAGCTTTGTGGCTCCGTGGGTTCATTGCCGCACCTTTCCCGGTCCTCTCTTCCCATCACAGCACTCAGAACTCTGGCTGCTGGCCTTCTAAGCTCATAACTCAGACTGGCTTCTGCAGTCTGCGTGTGTCCACCAAGCCCAGGCATGATTGTTTTTATTTTTGGTTTTTTCTCACTGGGGATTTGGTTCCTCAGACTCTGCCCTTCACACATCCCTGCCCTTGAACTGTGGTTGGCTCCACATTTTTTCCTCTTGTCTTGCCAGCGGTCAGTCAATGCTCACCCACAAGGAATAAGCACAATCTCCACCTTTAGTTTTCCAAAGGACATATAATTCTTGTTTGTAGCAAGAAGGGGTAACTAATTCTTATATAACTGGAATGAGGGAAGGTTGGGAATCATAAACAATGCATGAAAAGTTACAAAAACAATCACAACACAACAGAATTAAATGTCTAAAGCTGACACCAACTTTTATGTTGACAGTACCTTGAGAAATAATGATCCGGTTAGGAAATCGGTAACATAAAATATTAAAACCTTATGCCTTTGGTTCATTGAAGGCTTTCCATGGCCAAAAGTGTGGCAAAAACAACAAATTATTTCGATCAATCCTGTCTGCCGATTAGAATTAACAGAGGAGGTCTGTCAAAATGCCCTTGCTGTTATACTCTTATAACTTGAAGAGTTTTAATTTTTTTTAAAAGTTTAACTTTAAAAATCCTGTGCTGAGGCTTCTGGAGTAATGATGATACTCTCTCTGCATATCTTGATTATTAAGCTGGTGCTTAAGGTTTGTACATGTTACTGTATGGATGTTATACTTTTTCATAAACACTTTTTAATAAATTTACCACTTTCCCCACACCCTGAAAATACCTATGCTTTGGTGCTACCCCAGATCAATCAAATCAGATTCTCTGAGCTGGGGACTCATCATCAAGAGTTTTTATTTTTTTTTCCAGCTTCCTTGAGATACGATGGATGAATAAAAATTGTATATACTTAATGAGTACAACTTGATGTTTTGATGTAGGGATACATTGTGAAATGACCACAATCAAGCTAATTAACATATCCATCCATCACCTCGCATTGTTATTTTTTGTGTGTGTTTGAGGAGTGAAAACACTTAAGATCTACTGTCCTAGCAAATTTCAAGTATACAAGACAGTACAGTATTGTTAACTGTAGTCACCATGCTTCATATTAGATCTCCAGAACTTATCACCTTGTAACTGAAAGTTTGTACCCTTTGACCATCAGCTTCCCATTTTCCCGTCCCCCAGCCCCTGCTGACCACTTTTCTACTCTGTTTCTATGAGTTTGATTTTTTTAGATTCTACATGTGAGATCATACAGTATTTGTCTTTAGCTTTTCTCACATAGCATGATGTCCTCCAGGTTCATCCATGTTGTTGCAAATGGCAAGATTTCCTTTGTTAAGGCTGAATAATTCCACTGTGTGTGTGCATGTGTGTGTGTGTGTGTGTGTGTGTGTGTGTGTGTATGTACAATTTTAAAGTTTTATAGCTGTTACAGTTTTAGGTCTTACATTTAAGTTTTTAATCCATTTTGAGTTGATTTTTGTGTATGATACAAGAGAAGGTTCCAATTTCATTCTTTTGCATATAGAGATCCAGTTTTCCCAGCAAGCACTATTTATTGAAGAGACTGTTCTTTCCCCATTGTGTGTTCTTGGTGCCTTCGTCAAAGATCATATACGCGTGGGTTTATTTCTCAGCTCTGTATTCTGTTCCACTGGTCTATGTATCTGTGTTTATGTCAGTACCATACTATTTCAGTTACTATAGCTTTGTGATATAATTTAAGATCAGTGTGCTGTGTCCAGCTTTATTCTTCTTGCTCAAGATTGCTTTAGCTATTTGGGGTCTTTCATGGTTCCACATGGATTTTAGGATTGTTTTTTCTACTTCTGTAAAATGACATTGGAATTTCAGTAGGGATTGCATTAAATCTATAGATCATTTTGGGTAGTATGAACGATATTAATTCTTCCAATCTATGAAAACAGAATATCTTCCCATTTGTGTCATCTTCATTTCTTTTATCAGTGTTTCACAGTTCTCAGTGTACAGATCTTTTACTTCCTTGGTTAAATTTATTCTTAAGTATTTTATCCTTTTTGATGCTTTTGTAAATAGGATTATTTTAATAATTCCTTTTTCAAATAGCTCATTATTAGTGTATAGAAATGCAACTGATTTTTGTTTGTTGATTTTGTATCCTGTAACTTTACTGAATTCGTTTATTAGTTCTGTCAGTTTTTTTGTGGAGTCTTCAGGCTCACGGACGGAAGGGGCTCTTCCTTGTTTCTGGGTGTTGCTTTTCTATATTTGTGGCAGAGCTGTCAGTGCTCACAGCCTGAGCCTGACCCCATGAGACTTGAATTCTGGCTCCAGACAAGCCTTTGATGCAAAGTTGACCTTGAATGGGTTGCTAAGGATTCTGGAAGGAAATCTAGAGGGATTCTTATGAAGTCAGCCGTGACACTGGGAAGGGCGTTTGATTGCTCCAAGGGCCGGTGAGTTAAGACATGGGCTGTGGCCAAGAGCTGCTGATCGACAGTAGGGTCAACCCGGCCCGCTCTGATCTAACTTTTGCACGCGCCTCAGACAGTGATGGTGCGTCCCTTCACATCACTGCTCTTGGAGTTGAAGATTTCCCCAGGGACAGACAGTTGCCAACATCTAAAGGTTCCCGACATAAATGCTCCTCTCCCACCCCTGACAAAGCCTTAGGAGGCTGTGGTTACACCCGCACCTGACCTGCCTGCCACCTCCATTCAGGACTTCTGGGCTGCCTGTTTCTCCCCCTGTGGCAAAGAGCAGTCGGCAAGAGCAAGGGAGGAGGAAGAACAGCAAACCCAGAAGGAAATGCCCTTGCCTCAAAAATCAGGTGCCTGCACCTGCAGAAACAGGGTATTTAGAAGATGTGGCTCTTCCCAACCCATTCCCACACCCCTTCTCCAGCCTAGGCCTTCAGACCCACAGTGGGAATCGGCCACCAGTTCACAAAAGAACAAGCAGTATTTTCAAGAACATCAAGTTCGGGTGTAAAGGTTGCCTTTCAGCCTTCCTCCCCTTCCTCCCTCTCCCGAAGCTCTCTCATAATCAGGACACATCAGCATGTAATGGAAGCCCCATTGTCTTGGGGAAAATAGGAACCGGAGCTAAATCAGAGGCACTTTCCTTCTTGGCTAAGAGCTTTCATTTAGGCCCAGGCTTCGGAGTTGCTGCCAGACTGCGACACTGTCCGCTCCATTAAACCCTCTGTCATCGTGTTCTCTTTAAGATTCGCGTGCACACCGGATGAGGTGTTCTCTCTTGCTGTGTGCATTACAGTGTGTAGCAAGGACATTCAATTAGCTAAGTGCTAGGGTTCTCCTTTTAGCGTGAAATGCCTCAGCTCTGAAAGCCCACAGAGCACTGGGCTGTACCCGGCACCTAGAACAGCCCCAAGGCCTCTGTCTGGCCCCCTGCAGACAGCACAGGGCCAGCCTGGGAACACCCATAAAGCCCACTCCATCCCCACCCCTCCAGCCACGATGAGATGTCTGGGCTGAAACATGCACATAATTGCCAAGTTTGTCCAAGTGCCCAGAATGTCCCTACTTCCTTTGATTACAAGATGTGTGAGGCTAATACATCCCTTCTCCCTAATGGTGAAACTGGGGTGAAGAGGACGGGAGCGGTGATAGCTGTGTGGCCGAGGAAGGGAGCAGGAAGGGATTCCCAATTCCTCACCCAGACAGGTATTCAACGAGAAGGAAGACAGCGTCCTTCTTGTCCCCGAGAAGGAAGGCACTGTGGCCAGGAGAAAGAGGTGTGAAATGAGAGGTATTTTGAGTCTCAGCCCCACTGCCTCTGTGAGCCCTGTCAAGCTTTTCTGTCTCACCTGGCGCACTCTCCTAGTCAGCACCGTGGTGAGGATTGAGCATAATAATCACGATAGGACACCCAGTGCGTCCAACACGGGATGCCTGGGCTGTCAGAGCAGCCCGAGTGTGAGCTCAGAAGCTACAGGAAAAGAGGGAGAAGGCATAAACCTAGCCTAGAGGTTGAGAAGATCAGAAGTCAGAGGAAAGAAAAGAGTTAGAAAAAAGTTAAGATAATGAGAGAGAATCAAGGATAAAATAATTCTATAAAGCCTTGACTACCTAGGACCCAATGAATCAGAATCTTCCATCCATTTGTTTGTTGGATAAATTAATATTCAAAGGGCACATTCTATATAAAGACCTATTTTCAAGCCGTAGTGCCTCCCTCCCCAGGTGGAAATAGCAAGAGTCTGACAACCCTAACCTGCCGGCATATGTACCATGGGTCCCGCAGGTTCCATGGGCAGCAGCAGAGGCAAGTGCTCTTATTAGCAAGGGCTCCAAGGCCCTGGAGTCAGGCCGTAGGCAGAGTGGTTAACAGCAAGAGCTTAGATGTGAGGCCCTGGTTCCAAGCCACCTCTCTAGCTTAGCTATTCTCTAGCTTAGTCCCCTTTGTGAAAATTACCTAGGCTCTCTGGTCCTCACTTTCCTCATCTATAGAATAGACATAATACTAACATTGTTACCTAATAGGATTGCTGTATTATTAAAGGACTGCATACAAAAAGTGGTTACTTTGCACAGTGCCTGGCACAAATGTTCATTAAGTGTAGTCTCAGGTTTTCACCTTTGGGGCTGAGCTGGGGTTGGGGAGGAAGATTTAAAAAGAGGAAAATTAAAAAAATTTCCTTACCTTTTCCTGACCATGTTTTTTCAGCCGTTCACCTATCATTTGAAGTTGTGGAGATGAATAAAAGATACAGGAGCAGAACTTGTGAGGCATGCCAAAATGTTCTGTGCCCACTACTCCAGGGCGTCAGGAGAGGCCTAAAATGATAGCTGGGGTCCCCCGCAGCAGGACAGCCAGGACAGGCAGGTGCCAGGTGGGCCTGAGCCCTGCCCTTTGCTTTGTCATATTTCACTGAGTGTCACAGCCCTGAAGAGTTTATGCTCAAGGGTCACAGTGAGACATTACAAGGGAAATCAATTTGGTACATTGACGTATGCCAGCATAATTTCTTAATTTGATCAGCGCTATCTTTCATCTCAACAATATGATCCTTGGCTTCAAATTTCCTTCACTCTGGTTTGCTTTTCCTTATACAGTAATAAGATACATCAGACAAACAGTGATAATAAAGTATTTATGAGCTTAAGAAAAATGCATGTGAGATAAAAAATGCATTATCGTGGTTTAAGTGTGGCCATTTCTTTGAGTGCGTCAGTTTCACTGTTCATGGTACCCAGAAGCGAGTGACTTTGGGAAGTCTCATGGGCTGAAGGATAGCCACAGGCCAGCTCTCCACGCCCCCAGCCATCCTCATCCTCTTTATTTAATAGGGGTAATAAAAAGTCTGTGGGAAGGACATAGCTATCAGCTGGCTGCAGACAGTCCCCACAGTCCCGAAAGACATCTCTTTACTTTCTTGAGGGACCAAGAGTTCTGCACAGACCTGGGAGGCACTTTTCCACATTCTCACTCTGACCTTTGCGGTTTGTATAGTGAACTCAGAGGAGCAGCCTCCCCTGTTGTGAATTAAGCCAGTTATCATGGGGTCGGGGTCTTAACTCTTCCAGGCAGGCTCTCCAGAAAGGGAAGGGTAGTGAGTCATTTGTTGAGAGCCTCCTGTGTCCCGGGCATCGCACCAGGCATGTTATCTCATACACATGATCTTAAAATGGGGAAAGAGCTTTAAAAACATGGCAATGTCCTGCTGTTGTGCTGATGTGAAGAACCGTGTGCTCCTTTGCTGATAGCGCTGCAGATTGCACTGCAGAGCTAGGGCTGTGGCCACGGTGCCATCTGTCCCCGGGTCGTCAAGTGAAGCCTACAGACCTCTTTCCAGAATAACGTTTTTATATGCAGAAAGCAAACTAAATAGGATCATAAATGAAACCAATTGTTTCAAAATGCAGTTATCAACATGTATTAGCATGCTAAGTAACGACATCTAGTGACGGGACTAGTAACTACCATGATTTTGAAGTAGATATGAGCCTGGAAGCTGGAAATCAACTAATGCTTTCTTTTGAATCCTAGGAAACCACTGGACCCTAGATTCTCTCCAGAATCCTACATTCCATTTCTTTATTTTAGTTAAAATTAGAATTTAATGAATATAAAGAGAAAAATCAAATTAGTCAGGCATAAACAAGATCCAAGTTGGTTTTATATCGCATAAAAGAAGTCTGGGTGGTGGGGTAGCTCAGCGGTCACCATCGAAGGCCCTAATTCCTTGTACCTCACTGCTCCTCTGTTCTGAGCACATTCCAGCTAGTAGGTCTACAGTCTAGGCTGCATAAAATAGGAAGGAGGTATGAGAATATGTCTGTACTCCTATAAAGAATCTTCCTGGGCCGGGCGTAGTGGCTCACACCTGTAATCCTAGCACTCTGGGAGGCCGAGGCGGGTGGATCGCTCAAGGTCAGGAGTTCGAGACCAGCCTGAGCAAGAGCAAGACCCCGTCTCTACTAAAAATAGAAAGAAATTATCTAGCCAACTAAAATATATATATAGAAAAAATTAGCTGGGCATGGTGGCGCATGCCTGTAGTCCCAGCTACTCGGGAGGCTGAGGCAGTAGGATCGCTTAAGCCCAGGAGTTTGAGGTTGCTGCGAGCTAGGCTGATGCCACGGCACTCACTGTAGCCCAGGCAACACAGCGAGACTCTGTCTCAAAGAAAAAAAAAAAAAAGAAAAGAAAAAAGAAAAAGAAGAATCTTCCTGAAAGTCCCACACAAATCCACCTTAATCTCATTGGCCAGAATGTTGACACAAAGCGCATCTTGGAAATGTATAGTAGCCCTCCACTCCAGCAGCAAGGAGAATGCAAATCAGGGTAGAGAGGAGGTGAGGAAACAACTGGCCATCTCTGCTGCACCATTTCATTCTTCCTCTGGAAACTCTTTTAGGAATGCTGCTGCATTTCATAATTTAAGCATGGCCCTTCCGAGTTAGGCAGTTTTTGGATGCCAGTAACAGAAGACCATTCTGGCTGACTTAACCAGAATTTATGGGAAGGCTATCGGGTAGCTCCCAAAATGGCCAGGAAGGCTGGAGAACCAGGCTCAGAATACAGCAGGCGCCAAGGGACTCATTCCTTAGATGGCCAACATGGCCCATCAGCAAACTCAAAATTTCAGCACTCAGACCCAAAGAAAACACAGCTTAAGAAAAAGGAGCCCAAATAACACAACTTCAATTTCTAGTGCACCAAGGAACTTCTTTTTTCCTTTTATGTTCTTAATATGTTAAAAAGCAACTAGTACAAATGTTGTGGTATTAAAAAGGATCTGTATTTTTCAAGAAATGAATTTTTATAAACTCTGCAATGAAAGGGAAACCGTATTTTGATACATAAAAGTTTCCTTAAATAAGAATTTAAAATTTTAAAATCAGAAAATGTTAAGACTAAATTCTTTCAAAGGTTCGAACACAAAAGCAACCTGTACAATCTCCATAAAATGTGTTCTTGTACACATGGTGGGCACTTCGAAAATGTTAAAATTTTTAAAGTTTGAATGACAGAGGCAGCACTTACAGGCTTCGTGAATCTTTTTTCCAAAAAAGTATATTTTCAGTGAAACATTTTATCATTTTATCTGACCATACATTGATATTTTTGTTCCTCCTGAAAAGGGGGAGTTATACTAACATTGTATTTTCAATGTAAAAATATACACGTAGAGATATTTAACTTCCTGAGTGACTTCAGTTATACAAACATGATTTAACGAACAAATTCTAAAATTTTAGAATGAAACAGTATGTGTAGATTTACACTTTTGTATTCACCTAGGGTAAAACTCAAGAGAACGTCACCGAATTTATACTTAAATTCTCTAAGAAGTTAAGCAACATGATTTATCCCCAAACTTTACCAATAAGTTTTCTCAAATGTCAGTAAAATGAATCACTGAAAAGTTCTATTTTCTTATTAACAAAACACCAATAGCCATTTCAGACTGTCAACTTGGATGTTTTCTATTACATGCACCAAAATCTGACTCACTAACAAGAAATTTCTTCAATACAAAAAGATAACAAATAATTAAAATCTTTGCTTTATCCTACAACCAATCTCTATAATTCACCCCTTCTTAAAATATCTAAAATCATGCGTAATTGTGGCACTTTCTTTTGCATAAAACCCTTTCCTCTTCATAAAACCCTGAGGTGAAAGGTTATTAACATAATAAAACTGGAACCACAATTCTTCTCATCTCTGTATTAAATTTTAACTAGGTTTTAAAAAATTTATAAAGAAATGTGGCAACTTCTAAAGCTGCTCTGTACGGTTTTTCAACAAAATTATTTCCAGATCAACTGAATGAGTCAAAGGGCCTAAAATGGCCCTAAAAAAGTGTCTTTTTAACACTTTTTAGTGCTGAGATGAATGCCACTTTCCATCTCTACTACTGTCTCTTCTGTCATCATAGTCATGGCTCCAGCCATCATGAGCAAGACCCTATCTTAAAAAAAAGAAAGAAAGAAAGAAAATTCGTTTAAAAAAATTAACAGCAATACCAAATGCTGGTGAGGTTGCAAAGAAACTGCATCTCTCATGCATTGCTGGTGGAAACAAAAAATAGTAGAACCACCCTGGAAAGTGGTTTCGCAGTTTCTTAAAAAACTAAATATATACCTGACATATAAGCCAGTAATTGCACTCCTGGGTATTTATTCCAGAGAAATGAAAACTTACGTCCACACGAAAACTTGTACCTGACTGTCCATACAACTTTATTTGTAACAGCCCCAAACTGGAAAAAACCAAAATATCCTATGGAATAATAGCATAGAATGCTACTCAGCAATAAAAAGAAACAAACGATGGAAACAACAGCTTGTATGGACCTCAAGGGCATTTTGCTGGGTGAAAAAGCCAATCTCAAAATACATTTTTATACAACATTCTAGAAATGACAAATACAGAGATGGAGAACAAATTAATTGTTAGCAGGGGCTAGGAGGGGTTGGGGGAGGGAGTGGGTGTGACTCTGCAGGAGTCACATCAGGGAGGACCTTGTGTTAATGGAATAGTTCAGTGTCTTGATTTCCAAAGTGGTATAAATCTACACATGTGAGAAAATGACATAGAACTTACATATACATTGTATTAATGTGAGTTTCCTGCTTTTGATACTGTACTATAGTTATATAAGAATAACTATTTTTTCTTTTTGAGACAGGGTCTCACTCTGTCACCAAGGTTAGAGTGTGGTGGGCATGACCACAGTTCACTATAACCTCAAATTCCTGGGCTCAAGCAAGCCCCCCACCTCAGCTTTCTCAGTAGCTAGGACTACAGGCATGCACCACCATGCCCGGCTAATTTTTTTTTTATTATTTTTTGTAGAGATGGGGGTCTCACTATGTGGCTCAGGCTGGTTTCTAACCCCTGGCCTCAAGCAGTCCTGCTGCCTCAGCCTCCCAAAGTTCTGGGATTGCAGGTGTGAGCCACCACATCGGCCTAAGTTTAACTCTTGAGGGAAACGGGGTGAAGGGTACATGGGAGCTATCTGCACCATCTTTGCAATTTTATGTAAGTCTACAATCAATTCAAAGTAAAAAGTAGAAAACAAATGAGTAACACCTTTTAAAAAGGAATTTTTATTTATTATTTACTTATTTTGTAGAGATGAAGTCTCCCTATGTTGCCCAGGGTAGGCTCAAGTGATCCTCCTGCCTCGGCCTCCCAGAGAGCTGGGATTACAAGCATGAGCCACTGCACCTGGCCTAAAAAGTAACTTTTACATATATCATCTTACAATTCTAATAATTGTGGAAGAAAACCCAACAGTGTTATTCCCATTTTTTGAATGGAGACCCTGTTGCACAGAAAGTTAGTCATTTCTCAAAGTGACATAGAAAATGGAAGATTAGACATTAGAAGCAATCTTTCGATCCTCATTTTTTCAAAATGTTCTCTAGACATGACAAAGCTAAGAAACTTCCCCAAAGGGCAACACAGACTTGGAATGTTGTCTGGAACCATTTTAACCATCTCTGCAGTGTGCATATGTGGCCCAGATGGCAACACCCCTCATCTGTCTGGGTGACGCTCCCATTGCCCCTTTCCAAGCATTCTGAGACCTAAGCCTCCATCATTTGCCATAAGAGAAACCAATCGCATGCAAAATTCTTTGTTACTTAAAAAATTATCTTGCTGAAGATTTCGTAAGAGACAGAGAGGTTTTGACATCACACACTCTATAACCCACATCTGGTCAATCCTCATTTGATACTTGTGTTTCCCTCAAGGGTAGTATCACATCTTCTCTCTCTTCCACCCCACACAGCGTGTGAGTTAACTGGCTCCTCTCCCCTTCCCCCAGGAGTCTGACTGCACTACCCACCCCACTCTCCTGATTATGCAGAGAAGTCAAGCTGTGCCCAGCTTCTGGCTCCAAACTTGCATCCCCCCACCTGTGTTAGTCTGCTCGGGCTGACCACCCTGGGCAACAAAGTGCCATAACTGAGTGGCTTAAACAACAGAAATCTGTTTCTCACAGTTCTGGAGGCTGGAAGCCTAAGATCAAGATGCCAACTGAGTCGGTTTCTGGACACCTTGCAGTGTTCGTGGCGGGGGGCGATGGGCGGGGAGCAGTCAGAGAAGAAGGGGAGGGAAGAGGGCATCTCTCTCTTTTTCTCTTCTTATAAAGCCCCTGTTACATCAGGGCCCCACTCTTAATGACCTCATAACTTTAATTACCTGCTAAAGACCCTATCTCCACGTTCAGCCACATTGGAGGTTAGGGCTTCAACACATGAATTTGAGAGACACAGTTCAGTCCATAAAACTACCCATTGTGATCTTAGCAAAGGGCCCTCCAGTTACTAGAATTACCCCCCACCCTTTGAAGGCAATGGAGGTTTTTCATTTTTTCTAATGTTTTTATTGTTAGATACCTACTGCACACCTAACTTAAAACACTGATCTGTTTCCTCTCTAAAATAAGGTCTTGCAATATGCTTATGATTCCATAAGAATTCCCCATCTCATTTCTCTGAATATTCTATATCCTGAACCAGACAAAATGCATGTGTGTGCGCGTGCACATGTGCATTTCTTTGAAAAGAACGTTCTGAAAATACATTTGCTGGGCTGAATGTATCGTTAACCTAATTAGATCCTCTATCCAAGGCTTATGATTAACACCATTACCAAGTCTTGGTAACTAACTGCTGTGCTTCTAAATTAACTTTCACCTGCAGGGACATAAAAATAGTCATTGCTTTCTAAAATGTTACTTGTTTGAGTGTCATGATCATTCCCCAGGTTTCCATGAATAACATTGACCTGGCTTAGTGGGCAAGAGAGACTTACTGTTTTGTGGAAAGGTTGAGAATGCTTCCCTCATATCTTAGGGTGCAAGTTGAACAACCTGGGTATCATTTTTCTTCCATACACATAGTGGGATCCCCAGAAGGAATACTCCCTTAATTTTCTTAGATTGTTAAGTTGAGAAATTATGAAACTACCCACCTGTTTGTTATAAACACAATATTCTCTCATTTGTAAGGATTAAGCCAAACATATTTTATATAAGCTACCAGCAGAGGCATGGGTGCTGAATGACCTTGCAGGTCCCTATTCTCTTATGGGCTGACTTACTGTTTATATTTGATCCAGCTGTCTCTCTGTCGAAATCAAGTGTAGATTTGCCCTGAGTTGCTTTTAGAGGGTCTCAAGGGAATACAAGGAGACCCTGGGTATGGCATCTTAGCCAATGCAGCCATTCAGCACCACTGGACCACACTGAGGATACCGATATAATTCCCTGAAAAGCACAATTAACTGCCTAGAATGGAGCCTTGGAAGAACAGATTGTTAAACAGGACAGAGTTTGAGGTTGAGAGCATGATGGGGAATCTAATTATGCAGTGAAGTGATTTCTAAAGGGCTCCTTCTCAAGTTTGGAAGGTGCTGCTTCTTTAGGAAGTGCCTGGTCTTTTATGTAACATTGGAGCATATTTCCACTTGAGGACAGATCGAATTGCGTGATGCTCTGATTCCTCATTCCCATGCTCCATCTTAAAGGAGCCCTTCAGCTGTGCTGCCGTCACACTGTGGAATGTACAAGATGAACAGGAGTCGGTTGGGGCCTGGACAGGAAACTTGCAAAGAGGTTGGAAAACAGTGAGCCTAAGAACTGGGAGGCGGAGAGATGGCAGTGGTCAGTCTTGAAATTCGGCAAAATCAAAGGAGGCAAAGTATGACGAAAGAAAACAGTGTGGGTTAGAGCAGAGTGGGATGGTCACTATAGATCTTAATCAAACAAGAAAGTGCTCTTCTGTAATCTAGCCGTGGTAGAAGAGGTGAGCTTTTTAAGCCATTTGTATATCCCTTGCCCTGTCTTCTCAATGATTAGCAGCACATGCTAATTAGATGGCTGGCATGGGTTGGGAAATTGGCCGTGGAACAAATATGTTTCTCTGCCTAAATGGTCTGATGAAGAAGTGGATTCTAAGACTTTGCCTCCATTACCGCTAAACAAACTAGGATTGAGCCTTCATTTAA
Source organism: Lemur catta (assembly GCF_020740605.2). Lineage (NCBI taxonomy): Eukaryota > Metazoa > Chordata > Mammalia > Primates > Lemuridae > Lemur > Lemur catta. The sequence goes on from NC_059139.1 coordinate 48,404,073, forward strand.
ATTACCTGGTGAGGCTGTACTGTTGCAATTTAGCTTTGGCAAACATTTATTGGACAACGGCTGTGTGCCTGGCCCCATGCTGAGGGGGGAGAATGGAGAAACATCTGCTCTGGGTAACAACCAAGAGCCCTGAATGAAAAGCGTTTCTTCTCAGCCTCCCTGTTCCAGCGTGTGGGTTCAGAGTGCCCTTTCCTTAAATGTTGTGCTGGATTTGGGAGTTCAGCCTTGCTGGGGCCACTTGGAGTTCTACTCTGTTCTTTAATGTACAACTGGTGTTACTAGTTAGAGGGCGGGTATACATCAGCCTGATGGGCTGGGCGGAGGGCAGGGGAGGAGTCGGGCAGAAGGAAGGAAAAGTCCAAGGAGTCTTGGTTTCGTCTGGCTTGACAGTTTGACTGAGATGGCCAACTTAAATATCTTAGGGACCAAGCAGGTGACATAAATAAATTAAGCAGGCAGAAGAGGGAACAAAAGCAAATGAGAGAGCTCATACCCTCTCTACGGGGTGCACAGCTATGAGCTGCACACAGCAGATTCTAGCCACACAGATACGGAAGCCCAGTGTGGCCAGACCTGGTTTCCCAGGAGAAGGCAGGATTCTGGATATTCATATGAAGTCTCTCCATTTTTTTATTTATCCTCATAAGGACATAATTTGCACATGTGGTAGGTGGAATAATGGCTTTCCATCGATGCCCATGCCCTAATCCCTGGAATCTGTGATTATGTTAAATTATACAGCAAAAGGGAATTAAGGTTGCAGTTGAAATTAAGGTTGCTAATCAGTTGATGTTAAAATAGGAAGGTTCTGGTGAATGAGCCGGTGTGCCCAATCTAATCACAAGGGTCCTTAAGACTGAAAGAGGGAAAGGGAGGAGAGAACCAGATAAGGGGCAGTATGAGAAAGACTCAGCTTAATGTTGCTGGCTTCAAAGATGGAGGACGGGGCCTCGAGCCAAGGAATGTGGGCTCCTGCAAGAAGCTGGAAAATGCAAGGAAACACATTCTTCCCTAGAGTCCACGTACGGAACGCGGCTCTGCCAACACCTTGCTTGTAGTGCAGTGAGACCCATTTTGGACTTCTGACCTCCAGAACCGTAAGATAATTTGTGTTGTTTCAAGCTACCAAGTGTGCAGTATCTTGTTGTAGAGCAGTAGGAAATTAATACCACATGCAATAAAATTCACCAATTTTAAGTGACAAGCTTTGACAAATGTGTACGGTTGTGTACCTACCATGCCAATCAAGATATGGAGCAGCTCCATCACCCAAAACTTCCCTCGAGTTTCTTTGCCATCAATTCCCTCACACCACCCCTGGCTCCCGGTAAGCAAAGATCTGCTTCCTATCTTTTGTAAAATTTCATATAAGTGGGATGGTACTGTGTGTGATGTTTGTGTCTGGCCTCTTTGATTTGGCATAATGCTTTTGAGATTCACCTGTGCTGGTGGTATTTTGGTAATCTATCCCTTCTTACTGCTGAGCAGTCGTCCACGGTGTGGGTGGGCTGCAGTTTGCTGATCCATTCACCAGTTGATGGACCTTTTTGGTTGTCTACAGTTTGAGGCTATTATGAATAATGTTGCTATGAACATTTGAGTACAAATCTTTGTATGAACAAAGTTTTTATTTCTCTTGGGTAAATACCTAGAAATGGGATTGCTGGGTCGTTTGGTATGTATTTAGCTTGATAAGAAACAATTAAACTGTTTCTAAAGGGGATCTGCCATGATCCTCCAATGTTTAAGTGTTGGCCACTAACTGAAAAAGTTTTCAAAATGCTGTGTTGGCCAAACAGATGCCTCTGTAGGTCGGTGCCTGATTTGGCCAGGGAGCTGCCAGATTTAGGACAAGCAGAGCTGCACTGGCCAAGAGGGGAGGAGGATGGTGAGGGAGGGAGAGTGTCTCTCTGAGAGCCTCTCTGAGAGTTGGGGGAAGATTCTCAGAATTAGGAGAAATGCAGGCAGGACTCCCATGGGCACTGGCCATAGGGCACCTGGGAAGCAGTTGTGCCTTAAACCAAAGGGAGTTGAGCTGGGCCCTGGGAGGAAACAGTCCCAGGAGCCAGAGGGAGCAAGAGCTTAGGTTGGTCAGAGGCTGGAGGTGACCCAGAGGTGCCCGAAGGGGCAGAGCCTGGGCAGCAGCCTGATGCAGGGGAAAGGAGGACTTCAGGGGCCTTCCAGAAGGGATGGCAGGACGCCAGACATCTGACTGGCAGGTGATGACGCCTGACATGAGAATTACATTTGGTGGTTTATGAAGATTTTCAGAAGCATCATCTCATGTAGCAGATATTATAAAATCAAATGATGGGGCAACCTGTTCTGCCTAGAGGCTGGCCAGGCAGAAGACAGCAGCAGTAAACAAGCAGCAGGGTCAGCTCCTCTCCGGATCGTCTTCCCCCTGTCACAAATGGTTTGTGCTGAGGATGCTCCACGCCAGTGGTACAGTCTCTGTCATGCAGTGGACGGAAGGCGGGGCACCTTGAGAGAAGAGAAAGGAAGTAAAGGCAGTGGATGGGGCATGTCACCCTTTCTCACGCCAAGGTGGGACCAGAGGAACCAAGCAGGAGGAACCATTAACCCAGGGCCTTGCCAGGGTGCCCTCCCACCCCCTCCTCGTGCCAGGTGCACACCTCTGCCTTAGAGGATTTTCTTCATAACTGCAGTAAAACACAATTATAAGTTGCTTTAGTACTCTAAGCAATTTATGGACCCTTTGAGGCCAGAGATGGAGTCTTATTCCTGTTTATAACCTCCATGGCACTGACAGGCCCACAGCGAGGGTTTTCTGGATTGAGTCACAGAGCCCAATAATAAATGACCCGCTCCGGGGTGTCAGTCCCCACCACACAGCTGGTTGAGATGATCGCTTCCAGTTCTGATCAATTTTTATTAAATAATCTTATGCTGTAAGGTCGTTTTTCTCCTTTGTGAATTGGCATTTTTAGGAATGGGTTCCCACCCTGGTGGTGGCTCTGGCTTTGGGCTTGAAGGGATGGGCGCTCATTTTGTTCCTTGGCGTCTCAGCTCAGACCTCTGTCAGAGCCGTCACGTGGACTAGCAGAATTACAAGTAGCTCTCCCACTGCCTGGGGTTTTGTCATCGCTAAGCTACTGCTAGATTATTGTAATTGAAAATGGTTCTCAGGCTTCTGGGGTTTTCTTTCTCTCTCCTTTTTTTCTAGCCCGTGGCTCACATTTCAATTCTAAAGCATTGTATCAGTGGCCTTTGCGGGCTGCTGGAGGGATCCAGACTGTTGCATTTATTTAACGTGTCAGGCATTCATTAGGTGCCGCACCATCAGGGAGAATTTCCCTGCTATTAAGACTCAACTCCAGCCAAATCAGATTCACTTGGGCGTTTCTCAAAGAAAAGCCTGTCAACATGGTAATGGTTTGAGCGGGGGCTGAGACTCGTGGCAGAAGAATGACAGGGCAGAAGATGGGCTGCGGTGACCTGAGAGTTGTTGGTCTGTCGCTCACAGCAGAAGAACTACACAGCAGAGGGGCTTTGGAAAATCGGAAATTTGACTGTCGTGCATGGTGGGAGGGTTGTCTGATGCTGCACTCTGGGAGTGCTTGGCAGGAGAGAGGGGAGGGTGGAAAAATCCAGAACTGAGAAGCTAGAAAATTAAGACAAGGAAACTGTAAGTCTGCCCTTCAGACTTCATGGTTTTATGTTTGAGACTGAGGTCACTCTCCCAGGGGGAATGAGAGGAACTGAGACGTGAGAGTAGGGGAGAAACACCCCCCACTCACCCCTTGTGTAAAAGATCTGGTGCTGGTAGCTTTCTTTACTAACATTTATTGAATGTTTGTTATGTGCCATACACTGTTCTAAGAAGTGAATATATTCTTTAATTTTTACAACTATCCCATGAAGTAGGTACTAATATCTACATTTACAGGTGAGGAAACTGAGGCCCAGAGAAGTTCAGTGCCTTGCCCAAGGTCACCCAGCTAGCAAAATGGAGGAGCTGGAATTCAGATCCAAGCAGCTTGTCTCCAGACACCACACTCTTGGTGGCTTCACTGTATTGTTTCCCATTCTACTGGGCTGACACCCAGGAAGCCACTTGTACTTTGTGTGGCCCATGCCCAGCTTTCTGTCAAAGACTCCTCACGTTCAGGGGCAATGCCCTTCTCCACCTCCCCCAGGATGGGTCTTCCAAATGGCCCAGCCAGGAGAGCAAGGAAATTTCTAGAACCAGACATTTGCACAAACTGTTACTGAAAGTGGAAACCCCACTGACACCCACTGTCCCCACCTGTGCCCCCTACGTCTGCCGGGCTGAGGACCCCAGCCTGGTAAGAGACAGCAACGCAGCCATTCAGAGCCCTCCCCAGCCCCATCTGGCTTTGCAGTGCCCTTTGTTGCTTCAGAGCCTGAGGATCTCTGGACAGACAAGCTTTGCTCCCAACTTTCAAGTTCCTTCCTTCAGGCTGGATGATTAGAAATGAGCAGGAAGGTAGTGAAATGGACAAAGACCAACTGCTCCTTCCAGGCGGTCAGCCCAAGCCCTTGGCCCTCTTATTTCCATCTGGACTTGGCACAAGTCCTTTGGTGGGGTCAGTTACTAGGAGCCACCTCCACTGACCCTCACTCCTTTAGGACTCTTTCCCACCTTCATGCTTCTCTTCATGTAAGTCCCTTCTTTGTCAGTTCTGAGCCTCCAAGTTCCAAAGCTAATGTGTAGTTGGCCCTTGCCCTTCCTGTTTAGAGAGGGCTAGGCGGCACCCAGCACAGGAGAGAGAAGATGTATATGGATAGTGCCCTTATTCCAGGGGGTCAACTGGCAGGAGCCAGAGCCCTCCCTCCTCCTCAAAGCCATGCTGAGGCTGGGCCTCGATGACTGAAAACTAAAAGCAATGGAGAGGATAAGGAGGCTGGGGAGAGCAGCTCCAACTGAGATTCTTCTAAAGCACATGGGGGTGTGTTCACTGGTGCAGTTGTTCTGTAGAACAGTCTGCTGATGCTGTTAAAATATGTGAATATATATGCACTGGCCAAAGCATACTCCATCCCTAGCATATACCCAGAGAAATTCTTATGTAGATGCATAAAGGGCCACATATAAGGATGTTCACAAGTGATATTGTTTGTGAAAGGAGATAACCGGAACAATCTACCCATCACTAGGGGAATGGGTTTGTGAAAGGTGGTGCAATACTTTGTGTATGTATACCGTGGAGTTCTACTCGGCCACAAAAAACAATGGTGATCTAGCACCTCTTGTATTATCCTGGATAGAGCTGGAGCCCATTCTACCAAGTGAAGTATCCCAAGAATGGATAAACAAGCACCACATGTACTCACTATCAAATTTGTATTAGCTGATCAACACTTACGTGCACATATAGTAGTAACATTGGATGTCCGGCAGGTGGGAGGTGGGAGGAGAGGATGGGTATATTCACACCTAATGGGTGTGGTGTGCACCATCTGGGGGATGGACACGCTTAAAGCTCTGACTCAGGTGGGGCAAAGGCAATATATGTAACCTAAACATTTGTACCCCCGTAATATGCTGAAACAAAAAAATTTTAAAAAATACTTTGTATAAATTAGAAACAATCATGGTAACAGCATACATCATAAAAACAGTGCTGAGTGAAAAGAGTAAGAAAAAATGAGGGCTAAATCATGTTGCCATTATGTAAGTGAGAAGACAAACAACTCAGTTCATAAGGATTTATTCAATTGCAAATCCACAATTAAGACACATTGGCTTTGGGGGTGAGGGGGGAAGGGAACAAGAGTAGAGAATGTTGGCAAAAGGGATAAATGACAGTGCACCTTGTTTGCACAGTGCTGTGTAGGTAGCGTGGTAGTGGGGAGGGTAAATAATTTAGTCTTCTGCTCCTAAGGTCCTAAGGTTGAAAAAGAAAATAAAATGTGAAGCGTTCATTGAAATTCATTTTAATTATTCATTTACACAATATTGCCTGTTTCTTAGTCTGTATTTTCTTACTTACACTCCTGCGCCCTTGGGTTCTCCAAGCCTGACACACATCGACCAGAAAATGTTTACTACCCTTACTTGTAACATAACATCCTGAGGTCCTATGCTAAGTAATTTGTAAAGGCTGAGGGGTGATTTGGAGCTCTCTGAATGAAATTTCTCTGCCCCGTGCGGGAATCCGCAGGGTTAGTTAGCACCTGTGAATACAGCATAGCCACAGTCATTTCCAAAGTTGCAAAACCCTCCCCATCAATTTTCTTCAGGCTGCAAAGATGTAGGTGTTGCAGTCACCATTCTGTGTAATAGATCACTAAATCTTATTCCTCCTAACTGAAATTTTGTACCCTTTGATAAGTATGTGAGGTGATGGATTTGTTATTTAGCCTGATTTAATCATTCCACAGTGTAAACATATTAATATATCAAAACACTGTATCCCCTAAATATATAATGTATAAAAATGTTAATTGTCAATTGAAAAATAGGCAGGTTTTAATGTATTGATGCTGCTGTAGCTCATGGCTGATTTTATTTCATCTGGCCTTGGGAAGTTTGTTATTGAAATATTTTTTTTTTGTCACAACAGTGAAACTGCCTTAATTCACCACATGGAGGGACAAGCTCTTTTAGGGAGATTTCTGTAGTATAATTCTTCTAAACAAATGCTATTTTGTTTCTTTAAAGTGTCATGCATTGACATAAGCCAGCATGTGTATGGACATACCAGTTTGATTTACAGTATATACTGTATTGTGTTAGTCAATAAATATTTAAATTTAATGGAACTGGTAATTTAGAAGCATCTATGATACATTTCTAGAACTGCCTAACCCCAGCAATTTAATATTTTACTATTTTTGATCCAACAAAATTAAGTGTATCAGAAAGTCACACTGAGCAATACAGTCACCATTATTTCACATATGTATGTTTCTGAAGAAAATTATGACTAATAATTCTAAAGCACAATTCTAAATAACACACCCATTTTATCAAACTCAGCATAACATAGTCAAGATTTGCCTGCGATGGTCTATACAAAAGATATGACAAATTCTCAGAGGAAAAGTTTTTTGGAGTTTTTAACTCAATAAGAATCAAATGCTTCGTGTCTTTGGTGCTGTGACTTCCAAACTGGAAGGGTCCAAAGAGATAAAGTTTTACTCTGATACATTGTTCTGCTTCGTCAGTGGAGCAGAGGTTTGAGCAGCAAAACAACCTGATTTCAGGCTTCTGTTTCTACTGGTCGCCTGTAGCACCACTGCCACCGTCCTGGAAAAAAACGAGCATCCTGGCACCCTGCACGAGCATTATAAATCATAGTTCATTTTAGGGAAAAGGTTATCGATTTGTTCATTTTTGGCTCTTCTCCCTCTGGTGCAGACTTTACTGGGAAATTGAAGCTTCCTTTATGCAGTATATTATAGCCAATCAAAAGGGTGGCCTGTGCTTACCTGATTTATAATGAAAGGTGATACGGGTGAGTGATTTCACACTGCTCATCCTGCAGTGAGTGTAATCAAGAGATAAAAGCCAGAGCAACTACACCTGCTGGCCAGCCTTCATCAGAGTTATTTACTGCATGTCCTTAGATAGGAACATTTGGTATGGAAGAACTAACACAGTTAAAGACAGTGCATTTGTGTTTCGGGTTGCTTTTAAAGCTAGCTAACATTCAAATTTTCTTGGGTTATTAATTTGGCTTTTTGTTGTTACTGGGTTTTTTTTCCATTTTTTATTCAGGTAGACATAGGGGGTACAAGTAGTTTTTTGTTACCTGCATGAATTGCATAATGGAGAAGTCAAGGCTTTTAAAATACCAATCAATATTTTTCCACAAAAGCATCAGAAGATAATACAATACAAAGGGAGATTTACCCATGGAGGAAAAAAAAAAGTAAGAAAGTGGTGTTGAGATAGTTAATGATATCTTAAAAGACACAGTGTCAAGGAATAAATGAATATCCTTAGTAGAATGCAGAGATGCCATGAAATATCTTGGCAGCAGGGTAAACAAGGCTTCATTAGATTTTCTTTCCTGTTAGCTTATGGATTTTTCTAAGGCGTGATATACATTGGTTGGTGAAGGGAAACACAGCAAAGCTTTCTGTATCAATGCAGAGAGAAAATATTTCTAAAGCTGGGACATTTGTAGTATGATGTTAAATATATTTATGGAGGGAGATTGAAATTACAAAGAAAAATAATAAAAAATCAAATTGATACAAGAATTTAAATACAAAAAATACTGTATTGCAAGTAATGTATGTAGTGTGGCCAAAACTCAGGACACAGAGTCTTGTCATCAAAGTGTATTACAAATGCTTACATTGAAAATCTCAGGCTATCAATTTCACATGGCATCTGCTTAGTGCAAAAACTGAATTAAGATTAAAAATAAGCAATAAAACGTCTGTTGGCCCATTTTTGGATCCAGAGAAAAACATCATGATCTTACAAATCCACATTTTTTTCTTTTCCATTTAGCTCACAGATACATTTAGTACATTTCATTAATTGTGTCTCCTGCAGCTGAGCATGACTGCTTTTGCATCTAAATTGATTAAAGTGGAGAAGAAACAGTTGGTGATTTGAGCTGTCTTCCCCCCCACCAATCCTCTGTGAAATTTAAGAATTTCTGTATCTTAGAAGACAGAGTGATAGTAATCTAGAAACTGTATGCCGCTGAGTTCAGTTGGGGGATACGTATTTTCCTATAGAAAAACAAATCCCTTGCCTTGGCTGAGGCATTTTTTCTCTGAGATGAAATGAGATGACTTTTTGGGCACAGATGCTGCACGCACCATGTCAGCAGCATGACTGAAGACTTCATTCAATACAGCTCCTTAATTATCAGACAAAACTGGCTCTGTGGCACAATGGATGGCACGTAAAAATCACTTTGCAGCTTCAGAATATATTTTATCTTAGTTAATTCTTTAAATCAAAGTAACATATGTCCCTAGTCCTAAAAATCAAACACCACTAAAAGATTGTAACAAAAACTAGCAGTCCCCTGACCTACCCTTTCCCACCCTCAATATCTTCTCAAGGGTAACTACTTTCAGCTCGCTCTGTATATATCCCCCCACTATTTGTCTCTGTTCTCGCTTTCTGGAATGTCTATCTGTTGAACGTTGAAACACTTGGATGGATTCTCTAATATTTTGATCTTGTCTTTCCTACTATCATCTCTTAGTCTTTTTGTTCTACTTTCAAGGAGCTTTAACTCTACCTTCTAACCATTCTATTGTTTTCATTTCTGCTGTTACTATTTTTTTTAATATCTGAGAGATCTGTGTATGTGTTCTTTGCCCTTTGTCACTCAAGCTTTAATCCTTTCGTGTCTGCATGTATGTTCTCTTACATCACTGGGGATATTGACTGAGATTTTGGGGGGATGATCAGTGTTTTGTTCTCTGTATTATCTGTTCTTCTACTTTTTTTCTTGTTGCTTTGGTCTCTCTTTCATGGTGGACGCTTAATTAGGAATCTGTATGTAGATTTTCAGTTGTCTGTTCATATTTAAGAGTGAAGCACCAGAAATCTGACTGGAGACTCCGGATAAGAGGAGCTTGTTGACTACGGGTGGAGGTTGGGGGTGGCTCAGAGTCAGGTATTCTGGTGACAGACAGGCAGCCTCTTTCATCAAAAGATTCTCTAAATGTCAGAGTCTGTCTTTTTTTTTTCTTTTTTTAAAGACTTTATTTTCTGCAGAGTTGAAAAATTCATTATCCTGATTAGGGGAATAAGCCTAACTTCTGAGGTTCTGGGGAGGAAGATGAGGGAAATGCCAACTGTTCATGCTGTTGAAAACTTTGACTTAAGTCCTCTGTGTTTAGCTTCACACTTAACCCTTTTTCTCTATGACTGATTTACCCAGATCCAAACCATTGCGAGCTTGAGGGAGGGTAGGCCCCCTAACTGCTTGGGGGGAGAGGTCTGAAGGTCCACCTGCTGCACTTTCTTTTTTTAATTTATTTTTTATTGATACATAATAATTGTACATATTCATGGATTACACTTTCTTTAGCCCGGGTCTCACTCCCATCCTCCAGGGAATCAGTAATCTTGCTTCCCCTTTTGCAGGCCCTTGGGCTACAGCTTCCTCGGTTTTACTCTGCCTGCTTGGTGTCTTTCAAAACCGTGTCCAGATCTCAGCCCTCATTATCTCCTCTCCAGTTGTCATTGTTCCTGTCCTTTATTCTTTTATTCACTGGTATCTGGAAAGGCAGAATGATATTCACTCTACCATGTCTACTGAGAAGTCGAGAATAAATTGTCCATGTAGAATCAAAAGAGACATCAGAGGAAATCAATGCTGTATTGGTTATCTATTGCTGCATAACAAATCACCCCAAAACTTTGTGGCTTAAAATAATAACCATTTACTATGTCATGGTTTTGGGGGTCAGGAATTTAGGCAGGGCATAGAGGAGATGGCTTATCTCTGCTTTCTGATGCCTGGGGTCTTGGCTGGCAGACTTGAAGGCTGGGAGGTGTGTTATCATCTGAAGACTTGTCTAAGGCTAAAGAATCTGCTTTCAAGGTGGCTCACTTATGTGGCTACCAAATTAGTCCTGGCAAGGTGGCTCATCTCCACGTGGGCCTGCATGAGCGTCCTCACAATCGGAGGTTGGGTTCCCCCAGAGCTCACTAGCTCAAACAGTGGCCAAGGCACGTGCAGCAATGCCTGTTCAGACCTAGCCTGGGAAGCCACACGCTGTCACTCCCACAGCATTCTATTAGTCACCCATACAGGCCGTGATTCACACTGCATGAATCCCAGGAGGTGCCGATCGTTGTGGGCATCTTGGAGGCTGCTGTCACTAATGCTCCTGGGAGGGGTATCCTGCTTCCCTTCATTGCAACATAACTGTGTTGGAAGGAAATTAGAAAAATTTTTCCTCTTTACCTTATGCCAAAATGTTGGAGGTTTTCTTCCTTTTCCTTATTTTTTTTCCCTGTACTGTTCATGAAATATTATGCCCTTTTTCTTCAAAGTCTTGGAAGATGAAGGATGTGAAAGCAAAGGAGAGGAATCCAATGCCTACTACTTGTTTTGGTGGCTTCACCACAGCATGAAATCATGGCATGTGTGAGGGAGAATGTGCTGTCGGTTCAGTGCCCGCCAAGGGAGGCGCAGGCCCCCACTCCCACCCCAAACCCAGCAAGTAATAATCAAGCACCGTTGTGTGATGAATTCTGCCTGAAGCAGATGCTTTCCCTCCCCTGGGTCACATGACCCGTCCCCTGATATCAGGGCAGCCATGTAAACAGTAGTGCAAACAGTAATATATATACTGCCAACTTCCTTCCCCAAGCACCTGGGGAGGGTCTCTCTGACCGTCTGCCTCGGGGCTCTCTCTGAAGCCCTCTCGGCCCCACACAGACTCGGCCCCGAAGTGCAGGGGAAGTAACTGCCTAGGGGTCAGCTCTCCACTAACAGACAAGACGAGGTGTGGATAACGGTCCTCTGGAGAGACCGTTCTGTGACACATTCTAGATGGTTCCTTAGAGTTTCAGGAGTGAGATTGAGCCTCTATTGCCCCAGCAGTAGGCAGTTCAGTGCTGTCTTCTTTATATGTTTTTCCTCCTCTCCTCTCTCTGCTTCTTCACAACTGTGTTCTGGGCTCACCTCCCAAGTAAACTACCTGCACGTAAGTCCTTGCCTAGAGCTCCATTTGGGGGAACCAAACTAAGACATTGCCTCTAAACACAGGATTTTGTGAAGCTCCAAATACCTTAGGAAAGTAATATATAAAAGTATATTAATCATAGTTATGACACTACAAGTAGATGCCAAATAAATAGTATGTTTATCATTAAATAGATCCACTGTTATTAAAAGGAAGGCTCCCAGATCCCACCCCAGTTTGCACTTTTTTTTTTTTTGAGATGGGGTCTTGCTATGTTGCCCAGGTTGGTCTCAAACTCCCAGGCTCAAGCGATTCTCCCACCTCCGCCTCCTACGTAGCTGAGATTACAGGTGTGAGCCACCACGCCTGGCTGTTTGCACTTTTAATATGGAACCCTGGTGATTCTGATGTAGGTGATCCGTGGGCCACACTTTAAAAACACTCCTAGCTTCAAGTCAGACGTGCTGCATTTTATTGGTGAAGAAACAAAATGCTCCAAAGTCACAGAGACAGGGTACAGAGCTACAGTTCAAACCCAGGTGTGTCTGACTCGAAGCTACAGTCTACACTGACCATCTGCATAACCTGGAGCATTCTGTTTCTTCCTCAAGAGAATGAAGATGTGGCATCTACTGGCTGGGTCAGCACTAGGGGAAAATGAGAGGAGCCAGGTGAAGTGGTTGGTACAGGGCAGGGCAGCAACGCAAGTGCCCTGGAAGTGGTAGCTACACATGCGCGTGGGTATAATACACTTGCACTACAGAAATATCTGGAATCGGGAAAACTCGTGTTTTCTAAAAACAGAATTAGTCTTCCAGGGACCTGCAAACCTCCAGTAAAGGATTCCACAAGGGCTCTCTCAAGTCAGTTCTACAGTCGACAGACACTTACTGAAGGGATTTTATTTCCTGGTGTAGCTCAAAGACTTCCTGTGATGCGTCCTCAGCTGAGCCCAGGACAAGGCTAGGAACACAGAGACAGTCCTGCGTGAGTGGCTTGTGAGCTCGCTGTAACGCTTTTCCCTGGGAAGAGTGATTTTTAAAAGGATGGCTTTCCAGGGATCTTTTTCAATTTGTACTAAAATACACAGCAGGATTCCAAACTTACCCCGTCTTCTCTTCCTGCTGCACACACCCTTGGATGCTCAATAAGTTACTGTTGACCAGAGTCAAAGCCTCCAAACTGGTCGCTCTAATTCCACGTTTGTGCCCTACAGACTATTCTGAGCAAGGCAAGCAGAGCAATCCTTCAAAAATGTGAGTCTGTCCTGCTATTTCCTACTCTCAACCTATAGGGTCTTTTCGTCACACTTGGAATAAAACCTCAAGCCCTTGCCTTGCCATCCTTGGCCCTGCCTGATCCGGTCTCTGGCTCACCTCGCGTCCTGCTGGTCCCTCCCATGTGGCCCTGCAGCCACGCTGGCCCTGCTTGCCCTGCTGTGGACACACCAAGCACATCTCCCCTTGGTGCTGCCCACTCTGTGTGGAATGTTCTTCCCTCAGACATCCACGGGGACTGCCTTGTCACTACCTTCAGGTCTCTGCTGCTTGGAGAGGCCATCCCTGACCACCCTACCTAAAATTCCCACAGTAGAAAAGCCCATGCCCCATCCCCCCATACTCATTTGTAATACACACTCATTGGGGTGTCTCCAGTTAGAATGAAACTCCACGAGGACAGGAATTTTGCCTCATTTCCCACTGTCCACCAGGGCCAAGAACAGGGCATGGCATGGCATGGTTGGCTCTCAAAAAATATTTGTGGAATGAATGTTGAATGAAGTCTTTGTAGATTGGGACTTGCCCACATGTAGGATGTCTTATTCATTTGACAGATATTTATGGAGCCCCCATTCTACACAAAACGTAGTGCCAAGGCAAAAGGGTAAGACCCAGTGCCTGCCTTCAAAGAGTCTTGGTCCAGCCCAGTGCTGTCCAATAGAAGTACAATGTGAACCACAAATTTAAAATGTTCTAGAAACCACATTAAAACAGTACAAAGAAGCATGGACAATTATTAATAATTCTAATAATATATTTTATTTAACTCAACTTCCAAAATATTATCATTTCAACACATAATATACAAAAATGAGCTATTTTGCATGCTTTTTTTGGCTACTGTTCTTCAAATCTAGTATTTACGTTTATAGTGCATCTCAATTTGGATGCAAGTTTTCATTGGAAATGCCCTGTATTTAGATTTCATGTAGTTGACAGTTGAAAATGTCGATTTATACCCAAGTTGATCCAAACATGCTTAACAGTTTTCAAATAACTGAATCAAATGTCAGCCAGCTTTTAAATTTAAATTTATTAAAATCAAATAAAACTCCAAATTCAGTCCCTCAGTCACACCAGCCACACTTCAAGGGCTCCACAGCTGGCAGCTAGTGGCCGCCGCGTTGCACAGCACAAGTCTCTCGGGGCTGAGACGGCCACCAACGTGGGGAAGTGAGCACAGTCATGAAGAGACAATAGAAAGAGGAGAGTAAAGGTCTGACACTGCCTTTGCACACATCCTTGTCCAGACAGGAATTTGTCTCTTTGTTGACGACTCATCTTACATGTCAGTTTTTCCAGGAAGCCCTCCCTAGGATCCCCACATTGAATTGGCTCCCCTCAACTGTAAGATTCCAGAATATTCTGTACGTTTTCCATCTTCACTTTGTTGTGCTATGTTCTAATTGCTCTTTATTTATATTTGTATTTCCATCTAGTTTATGAACATGTGGCCAGGAAGCTGTCATTGTTGATTCCCCAGTGACAGGTTCTCAATAAATATTTGTGGAATTAATGAATTAATTATGAATGAATGAATGGATTGAATGGCCAAGGCTTGGGGGAAGAGAAAGAAGGACTAACCCTGTTAGAATTCTGACAAAGCCAGGGTGTGGAAGGGGACTCAGGATGGCCCAAGGACAGGGGGCAAAGAGAGAAGCCCGGTTCAAGCAAGAGTACCGGGGGTGTCAGGTGCTTCTGAGGGATCCAAGAGGATGGGCACTAAGAAAAAACTATCAGATTTAGTAAACAGGAAGCCACTTTTTTTTTTTGAGACGGAGGCTCGCTCTGTCACCTGGGCTCGAGTGCTGTGGCATCAGCCTAGCTCACAGCAACCTCAAACTCTTGAGCTCAAGCGATCCTCCTGCCTGGGCCTCCTGAGTAGCTGGGACTAGAAGTGAGTGCCACCATGCTCGGCTAATTTTTCTATTTTTAGTAGAGACGGGGTCTTGCTCTTTCTCAGGCTGGTCTTGAACTCCTGAGCTCAAAGGATCCTCCTGCCTTGGCCTCCCAGAGTGCTAGGATTACAGGCGTGAGCCACCGCCCCGGGCCAGGAAGCCACTTTTATGGGAGTCTACAGAGACGTTCAGACAAAGCTAAGCTCAGCACTTATTTTTCATAAATTCATAAGTTCATTGACATTCCTGGTTTAAGAGTTTTGGATATTTTAAATGTTGTGAATAGATTGGCTTCCAAGGCCATGGCCCAATTTTAGTATTTGGTCAGCTGTGATTCTTCTGGTGACTGCAGTCTCCACTAATGACAGCTGTTAAATCTGTATGCTAATTGAAATTGCGAGCGATTTGTTGCTGGCTTGGGGCGGTGTGTGATTTATGGGCATCTGATCTAAAGATATTTAAAGGATGGAATTATTGGAGCCAGGAAGAGAGATGTGATTAATCAAAAAAGACAATTTACTAAATGGCCCACGAAAACACTGCAGTATAAACTAAAACAGGGACTCTGGTTCCACCCACTGAGGCATGGCTGTGTGTGTGTATGTGCGCGTGTTTAAGATGAAGGGTGTACACAGGACATAAAATGATGTTTTTCCAGCATGTGAAATTGTGGTTATGGGATTCTCAAGAGCAGAGTCTGCTTGCATTGTACCCATCACCATCAGGAAACACCAAGTTCCTAACTCAATGATTGCATCCTGAGCACTCCTGGGTTTCAGGGGAATCACTGGGAAGCATAAAAGACAATGTGTTTTATCCACATTCCTAAGGCCCAGTGTGAGCTTTAGTCTTTCCATTTTCCTGAGTATGCATTCACTTTCATCACACTGCAAAGCCCGTGTGCCTGCGATGCCAACATGACTGGCTTTGAGAAACCAGGATGCAAGTCAAAATTTCCTAGTATTGATCGAAATAGAAAAATGACCATCAGTAACATGAAAAGAATTGTCTTGAATAATTGTTGATTTGTGCCATCAGAGTTAAGCTAGTCTTATGTTCCTCCTGCCCAGTGGACTATCTTATTTATTGTTGAATACCTTACTCTGACTACTGACCATCAAAACAATCGGTCAGTTATGTTCTTTCAGGAGGAAAATCTGTCTGTGTAAATGGGCATCTTCTGGGTGTGGGCACCACGAATCCTAAGCAGCAACACACGCACACGCACACGCACACACATAGCAGAAGAGACACTCTTCTTGGAAAATCAGGGTAGAAGCGGAGGGAGAGAAGGGAGTGCTTTGGAGAACTTTGAACCCAAAATAACAAGACATAGTGATGCAGGTCCCCTCCTCATAGACACGAAGACTCCGTGGCCCCACCTCTGTCAGCCTTCCCCACCCCACATATACGCACACACACATGAGCGCACACACATCCTTGCATTTCCACACTAACACCACTTCCTGTGTCAGCTCTGTGGTTAAAAAAAATCGGGGCCTGGACTGAAGGCTACATCCCTGCCCTGCAGGCTTGGGAGGGAACAGGTTTATGAGTGTGTCAACTCTGCGCTTAAAATTCTCTATTAAATCATTTTCTAGTCTTTTTGTACGTGTCTTAACTGTAATCTTTATTTAACTATTATATCCAAAATAAACCTCCAGGAGGAAAAAAAAATCTGGCGGCCGAGTTAGTGAAACAGAAAGTAGGAGCCGTGGATGGGTGGACGGTACAGGGAGAGGCAACAAAGAGGGTCAAGTGCATCCTCACCTTTCCGTGGAAACTATCCATTGAGGAAATGACAAGGAATGATTTGTATGATCTTTACAGAATGGGAAGTGAAGAACCAGAGATTGAAAATCTCAGAATCTTTTAGCCCCAGAGTGTCCCAGTTTCCTTGTTGGTAAGACAGTGGTCAATGATGCTGACATTCTTTGCAGAAGGATTAACTAGGCTGGGCGGCGCAGTGGATCACGCCTGTAATCCCAGCACTCTGGGAGGCCGAGGCAGGAGGATCGCTCAAGGTCAGGAGTTCGAGACCAGCCTGAGCAAGAGCGAGACTCCGTCTCTACTAAAAAAATAGAAAGAAAGTATCTGGACAACTAAAAATATATATAGAAAAATTAGCCGGGCATGGTGGCGCATGCCTGTAGTCCCAGCTACTCGGGAGGCTGAGGCAGGAGGATCACTTCAGCCCAGGAGTTTGAGGTTGCTGTGAGCTAGGCTGATGCCATGGCACTCTAGCCTGGCAACAGAGTGAGACTCTGTCTCAAAAAAAAAAAAAAAAGAAAGATTAACTAATAGAGTGCTGTGGGGACCTGAGCAAATGCTAAAGAGGAGAGGAAATAACTGAGCCAGAACAGTGATGGTGCCTTATGACCTGCTGTGTGCAACAGATGGGACCCTAAAATTTTGCAGGTATTTTTAATTGAATAATGCTTTCCCATGGACATATGCTACAATTATTTGTGTGCTTCCTGTTCACTCTTTATTTATCTGCGATTGTCACCCACTGAAAAGCAACTTTCCCTTTCCACATCTAGGGATAGAGGCGGATACAGTGAAGTGTGAATGAGAAAGAGGAGAAAATTATGTTTACTGAGTATAGCTCATTTTCTCCTGGGAGCTGATTATTTATTATCTGTGTGCTCATTTCAGATTACGAGTTATTACTGCTGGTAATGTCTGTTCCTTCTTCCAACTGCTGCACACTGGCACACGGAAACGGACATCAGATGCCGAGGGGAGGGGAGGGCAGCACAGCATCCGGGAACCAGGGCAATTCTAACAACCTATGGGGAAGAAAGTCATCAATCTGTACATTGGAATTTTGAATTTAAGTCAGAATTTTTTTTTAATTGAAAACGAAAAGTAGTCTTTCTTTTTGTGTTAAAACAAAAACCAATTCAACCACCCATAGCCCTCACGATGCCATTATCATTAGCTTCTAAGATTCAATTTGAAAATTTAAGACTCCATGCATGCTGATATTTTACAAATAAGTAGATAATAAGCCATGAAATTCAAGGCAGCTCTCAGCCAGACCTTCCCCACCTGGTGGGGTATTTGATGACAGCGATTATTAGGTGCCTGAAAGAAGAGAAGCAAGGCCATACCAAAGGGAGAAAATTAATTGCCCAAAACCCACAGAGTTTTTGATTCAGATCTACTAATGGTCAAGTCATCTACATCTCCTATTTGCCTTTAAAATGCTGCAGAACTGGAAATACTCTTGAGAGAAGAACACATCATTGTGTTCTTCGGCCTTCCATACTCACATTTTATCAAATGATCATCTGCAGCCATTCAGATGCATAGCATACATGTTCATTTTCCAGGGCTGCCGTAACAAATTACTACAAACTGGGCAGCTTAAACAACAGTTTATTTTCTCACAATTATGGAAGCTGGAAATCTGAGATCAAGAGGTTGGCAGGTTTGGTTTTTTCTGAGGCCTCTCTCCTTGGCTTGCAGATGGCCACCTTCACGCCACATCCTCCTAGGGTTGTTCCTCTGTGTTTTCTGTGTCCTAATCTCCTCTTCTTACAAGGACATCAGCCATATAGGATTAGGGCCCACCCTCACAAACTCATTTTAACTTAATACCTCTTTAAAGGCCCTATATCCAAATACTGTTCTGAGGTAATGACAGTTAGGGCTTTAATATATAAATTTGGAAGGGACGCATTCAGCCCATAACACTAGCCCAGTGCCCTGCACATAGTAGGTGTTCAGAAAATAGTTGTTGAATTACTGAATAAAGAAGAATTAGCCAGAAGTCCTTCTGCTAAGGGAAAAGAGCAGGTATTAGGGTAAGGAGTGTGGCTGCAACTGGGCCACTTGGAGAGAATAGCAATCCAGTTTTTAAAAATAGTTATATCATTAATAAACCTGGAAGAAAAGTAAAATTCTAGATCAGCTATAAAAGGACAAGGAGAAGGGACTTGAATAATCTTTGAGGGACACAGATGAAAGTACGCATGTAGTTCTCCAAGACTTTCTATTACAGATTATGATTCAAAGCTGATTGCAAGCAATTAACAGCTGTTCTGAGTTTATGAAAATGATAGGTGGATGCTCCTGTAGTAGATTTTGTTGACTCTAGAGTCCATTGTCAGTTTTAATGCACTCACACAAACAAGAAATGCCTCATGCCAGATGTAAAACGTTTATCAGTTTTACATCCCCCCATATTCACAAAGTTAAAAAAGAAAAAAGACCATGGGAAATTGGAAAGATGTTTGATGCCGTCCCACTATCCATTAAATGTTGGCTTTGAAAAATATACCACTGTAATGTAAAGGCAATTTGTGTAGCCTTTTAATAAGATTTGGGGCTTTTGAATAATCATGCCAGCAGCTGCTTTTATTTGGTTAGTAAGATGACTTATATTATAATTAATATCTTTAACAAAAATATACTAAACAAATATTCATGTTGTTATTAAGATGTCCATTTGTGCAGATTTCTCTTGAATGTGATAAGGTAGCATGAGGCCATCACTGCCTGGCTCTGCTCTAATGAAAACCTTGGCAGGCAGGCGTGTTGCTGACGTGCGCGGCTTGTTTTTGTGCAGTGTCAATGGCAGCTCTGGCTGCGCCGAGCTAGACCCAATCACAGACTCTGCAGAGCCATGAGGTATATAAATCTTCAGAGTCTCCGACTCAGTCAACCATACAACAGCTCAATTTTGTGCCACAATCCTGGTAATGAGATTTTTCAGTGGTATTGGCTTAATATTAACCCTCAGTGGGTTACTGTGACATTTGCTACAAAATGGGAACATTTTATTCTGAACACTTGATTTGTGATCTTTCAGTTCTCTTTCAAAGTCACTTCCTCCAAAATGTAGAAATCAGGTGTGAAATTCAAATGGTGGATGATTTTAATTCTTCTTGTGTACCCACGTTTCAAGGGTTACCTTTTTAGTCGAGAAGGGTTGACAGGTGCTCAATCCTTGCCTTCGTCTCTCTCCACTCCTTATTTTGGCTGCTCTTTTGTGGCAGGTCCTGCTTTTTTAAAATATGTTCAAGAAAAGTCCAAATCTAACTAGTAAATTAAATACCTAACATGCTATTATTTAACTTGATTTTTGTTTCTTACTTATGTGTTCAACAACAAAAAAAAACTACATTTTTTAAAAAAGGTTATCAGAAATGCACTGATGGAAAGCTTGCTTCTCTGCTTTGAGTACACTGTGGTTTACTGTTATTGCCGACATTTCACATTGTTGTTATTTTGTTTATACCAAAGAAGCATCCTGTGGAAATAGTATCCAAACCCCATTAGCATCCAGTCTTTCTACCGGTTTTCCAGATGTATTGAATAGGTTATATGGAAGAAAGGAGCTATATGTCCACTTGGAAAAACAACTAGACATTCTTCCTATATGAGCCATAAGGAAAGGGGTTCACCACTGCCCCCCATTCTGCATTTGATTGAGGTTGTCTGAGAGAGGTCTAGACACTAACTTGACTTCCTGGGTGAGTGTTAGAAGCCTGGAGTGAGGGAGGGACAGGCTACACCGCCACAGCACTGAAGCAGAAAACTATATAATCAAGAGCAAAATCCACATTTTTGTAGCCAGGTGGGCACGGCTTAATCTCCCTTGAAATCTCTGTGGATATTTTTCTTTCTTCTGATTCTGTTTCTTTTTTTATAAAGTGGAAGACAAGAAGGGCTTCTTGCCCTTGCCCAGAAGAAGTGCAGCCATTAGCCTGAGTATTGTGAAAGCCCTTAAGTGGTGCTCTGAAAACTACAGGGTAGACCTGTGCCTGCTTCCCAGAGGTCCTGTTGTTTACCTGACACGTTGCAGATACCAGTAGCGTATACACCACCTGCACAGTGAGAGGAGGAGCACTTTCCACCTCTGGGGAAATCTAGTGGCATGTTGATTCAGAACTAATTCACTTTAAATGCTTTCTCTTGTGTTCTCACGTCTCCCACTGTTCTTGGAAACTTAGTAGGGTCCTCCACACAGAAACAAAGCATGCCAAACAGCAGTGTTCTCAGACTTTCGAGTGCAACGGAGTCAAGTGGAGGGCCTATGGAAACACAGGTTGCTGGGTCCCATATCCAGAGTTTCTGCTCCCCTAGGTCTGGAGGGAGCTGGAGAATTTGCATCTCTAACAGGATCCCAGGTGATGTTCACACTATTGGTTCAGGGGCCACACTCTGAGAACCAGTGCTATCCAGTGTCAGAGCTGGCCACACATCTAGTCATTATTTCATCTTGAGAAGTTGAGGGGACCAGGGTTTTGAGCTTGCTAACAAGGTCTCTTTGTTCCAGGGACTGGCATTACTTGTATACATGACTCCTGGTCTTAATTTAATTGTTAAACTAGGATCATTGATATCAAAAGTAGTAATGAAAACAACAGTACATAAGGTTGACATAGAATTTTAGTTTACAAAACATATTTACTCCCATTACCTCATTCAACCCTTCAGACAACCTTAACGGTTATTGCTGTTATTTCTATTTTGCAGATGAGAAAACTGAGGTTCAGAAGGAGTGAGTGCCTTGCTTAAGGTCAGTGGGGTAGTAGAATTAGGAGCATTAATGAGGCTAACTTCAGAGCCTTTTGTTCTTAGGGCATGCAGATTCATTGTCCGAGGAATACATATGCAATGATACATTTGAGAAAGTCAGTTTTAAGAAGCTCTACTTCCATAAGCACACTTTCCTTAAATTGATCTACCTGAGAACACACCTTTCTCCTACTCTACAAGAGAAAAGTATAGTTCCCACTAGTGTCACGCTAGTAACCTCTAGGGGCCCTGAACAAAGTGGCAATTCAAAATATCATTATGGGTGATGAGAAAGTAAATGACTCTAATGAGCAAGTAATAAATCCTTTTGCAGTAAGGTGGTTTCTAATTCTTTGCTTTTAACAAAATTGAAGAAGGATCTAATCAAATAAGTTGGTAGATCATTAATAATTTTGATGAAAGATAATTAAATGAACTCAGTTCACAGAATTTAGTGATGCAGCTATAAGTAAAATTCCTTCCATTCATATTTATTTATTAATGTGAATAAGAATTAATGATAAACTCTGTCTCATTCTATCAATAAGCAGTATTCATCCATGGATACATGAACCAATTGGGGGAAAAAACACCACCATTTCATGTTATTAAAAGATAAGCTTCTGATAAAAAATTATCACAAACTGTAACACACTTTGTTACATTGACAAATGATGTAACAATAATTGCAATAATGACTTAATCGATACAATTTTTATCATTTAAAGAGCTTGTGGTCACAGGTATGTTTTAGGTTGTAAATTTAGATATTAATACATGTGTTTGTTGCAGAGAAGTATAATAGGTTGATCAAAAAATCAAAAACATGATCCATGCATAAAAACATATGCTACATTAGGTTAGAATTTTGAGGAGAAAGTGGAATGGAAATTCAAGGTCAAGGAGAAAGGGGCATCATGTAAAAATTTCCTTTTGATTGAGAGCTTGTCCATGTGGTTTTTAAGTGGCTGAAGACAGGTTCAAAATTGCTGTGGTATTTAGATTCCATCAGCTTCATTTTAAAGAGTAATGTCACAGTTTTATTTAAAGATGTCATTATTTACAATATGCCAGAAATTTTACCCTTAGCAATAGATATATCCAAAGCTATAATAAAAATGTAAATGTCCGTTTAGGAAGGTGGGCGGGGAATGGTTTCTGAGAATCTTTTAGGGTTAGATGAGCATAAAGTTTAGTTCCGTATCACCCACCTCTAAGCCCTGACACTGCATAGGTGCAGGCATCCGCTGCCGGGGAGTCGGACGTCTCTGGGACTTTTCTATCCCTTTCTGCACCACAGCTCCTCTCAACCCCGTAAAAAAAAATCTTACCTTTCTTACCACAAGGACATCATCTTTGTGAAATCAATATTTCTTAATTATTTAATATCACCAAGTCAAAATCTTTTAACTTGACCTGCAGGCATAATTATAATTTAAAAACTATTACCTCCATGTATTACAAGAAGAAAGAAAATAACTCTCTTATCTTAAAGAAGTTAAAGCTGCAGAATATTCTCATTGATTTTTTAAAATCTCAGGCTTGGCAGGAGGTAGAAATGTAATGCACCTACGAATCTAGCCAGCCAGCGTGGCACAAAAGCAATATTAACACATCCCTCCTTTTTTGTCCATGCTATGAGTATGGGCGGAAGCAGTTCTGAGAGGCCGAGTACAGGGAGACGTAATGCGAGCATCACTCAAACCTCCATATTTAGCTTACGATCAGGTTACTCTCTTGATCTCACTCTTTAAGCCCTCATGAACTGCCTGTTTTCCATGGAAATTTCCAGGTATGTAAGGTAATGTCTGGTGCAGATATGCCCTAATGTTCAATGTGAGTTACACAAATTGCCTCCAACCAAAATCTGAACCAAAATTCAGATTTCAAAAATCTTAATGAAGCTTCTATTAATGTTTTCCTTGACTCTCACTAAATCTTCTCATGGCTTAATTAAATACTAATAATTGTACTAAATCTAAAATTTCATTATGTTTATCTCTGGGTGATGAAACTTGGGGTGATTTACTTTATTTTAAATTATTTTCTATATTGCTTGAATTTGCCACATACACCTGTATTATTTTTGTAACCAGGAAACAACAGCACTGCTATTCGAGGGTGAAGGAAAATGTTCAAAGGAATCCTAGACAGATGTGGTGGTTCAAGTCCACCCCTTTTCCTGGTACAAATGAGACTTTTGGGATTGATTTTTATTTATTTTTTATAAGTCCTCTCCCCAATCCACCCCCAAATTTACTTTGTCTACACTTTTTTAATACTCACTGTCAGGAAATACTCTGTTAACCTAGAACTTTGAGATTTTCCTTTTATTCTGTCCTATGGAAAAAAGAAGAGCTGCTCAATAAAATACTAATAATCACTCTTAATATCATTAAAGACCATTAGTAAGCTCTGTAGATCTTTCCACTCATTGCTAAGAAGTCAAGATGGTGGCTGGGCGCGGTGGCTCATGCCTGTAATCCTAGCACTCTGGGAGGCCAAGGCGGGAAGATTGCTTGAGGTCAGGAGTTCAAACCAGCTGGAGCAAGAGCGAGACCCTGTCTCTACTAAAAATAGAAAGAAATTAGCTGGACAACTAAAAATATATAGAAAAAAATTATTCGGGCATGGTGGCACATGCCTGTAGTCCCAGCTACTCGGGAGGCTGAGGCAGGAGGATCACTTGAGTCCAGGAGTTTGAGGTTGCTGTGAGCTAGGCTGACCCCACGGCACTCTAGCCCAGGCATCAGAGTGAGACTCTGTCTCAAAAAAAAAAAAACATTAGAAGTCAAGATGGCCAGAGACTTTTTTTCAGATACAAGAAAGTTATTTTTTTCCCTAAGAGGGATTATAAAAACCATAATGTTTTACCTCTTAAGATATGTTCCTAGCTCATTCTTTTCTATTTACTCTGTTTTCCCAGCCTGGGATTCACAGATGCGTTCTGCTGTACTCTGGTTATAACGACATCAAGTGGTCTGGAGGCAGGACCAGTGGAGTCTTGCGACCATCTTCCCATGTCATCCATTCCTACTGTACATAGGTTCTGCCCTCACCCCAGGATGTTCATCACTGTCCCTTTCCCCAAAAAAGGTTCTAGAGTCCTCTTCTCACTAGTCCTTGCAGAATGTATCACATTTCCCTCTTTACTGTGACCCTGGAGTTGCCCTTTGGCCCCACTGTCCTAGCTTGGATCTATGTCTGTTTAGCTATGCATTCCTTTGCTCTAGCAGACTTTTCCTACCCGAATCCCAGAGTGTGGGTTTGTCTACATGTGCAGCTCTGTGTCTGTTAAAGCCAAGACCCTCACCTAGTGAAATCTTTTTCAGCATGGTCGCACCTGGCCACCTCACCCCCACCCCTCGGGTTCTGTCAAGCTGCTGGTCCACTGCAGGTGGTACTGCCTCACCTGAGCCCCTCATCCCTGAAGCCGCCTCCCACCAAATGCCCAGAAACATCCAGTCCTTTATGCCTCTTCCTTCAACTTGGCTCCCATTTCAGCCCTCACAGGGAAAGAGTGCTCAGATTGTCCTTAGAACCTGCTATAGGAAGGAAATACAACGTCAGGTCAGCTTTCCTGATGCCTTTTTAAAAATTGTTAAAGGGGGCCGGGTGCAGTGGCTCACACCTATAGTCCCAGCACTCTGGGAGGCTGAGGCAGGAGAATTGCTTGAGGCCAGGAGTTCAAGACCAGCCTGGGCAACATAGTGAGACCCTGTCTCTAAGAATATGAAGTAAAAAATTAGTTGGGCATGATGGTGCATGTCTGTAGTCCCAGCTTCTCGGGAGGCTGAAGCAGGAGGATTGCTTGAGTCCAGGAGTTTGAAGCTGCAGTGAGCTATGATTGCAACACTGCATTCCATCCTGGGTGACAGAGGGAAACACTGTCTCAAAAAATTTTTTTGATAAAGAAGAAGGAGCGTAGAATATGTGTTAGGTTGTTTTTATGAAATGGTGGGCAAGGATTTCCACTTTTTAAAATTCTGATCTGCTGCCCTTACTTCTGAGGGCAGGTGCTTGACCCTTGGGTTCTTATGACCCTCCTCTGGCTGCTTGGTGCTTTGGCTGCTCCAGCTGGGTCTCCCACTCTCAGAGCAGAGGGCGGGGCCTGGCCTTCCAGACTTTGCACCGGACCCCCCAGGGGTTACTGGCTGGGCTGAATTTAAAAATGCAGCAATCGACTTAGAATGAAGTCTCCGTGAGAGAATGCAAACCATGGAGGAAAGAAGAATCATAACAGCTTCTGTGGTCCCCAGATTTTACACTTTTAGGACAAACCCAGAGTCTTGGTTGCTTGGAATATCCCTTTTGACTTCCAAGTGAAAGCCATCAGACAAGAGACTGTCAATAGCGCCGCACCTGTGTGTCTCTTGTGAACTCAGGGTGCCCTCAAGCGTTGGTTAGGGTTAATCACAGCTCCCTGTTGCCTAGAGCACCCTAGAATGGTGTGAGTGATGCATTTAGCTTTGTGATTCATGCCCATTAGTCACAATTTTCTGCCAGAAGCTTTTCCTATCTTTGCTACTTCTGAAAATTCAGTATATCAAGGCTTGTGAGGTATTTTTCAAAACTCACTTGGATTTGCCTCTGTGTAAATTCAACTCTGAAGGAGAGCAGTTTCCAGTGAAATTCTTCTCCCAACAAGAATCCTGCTACCAAATCACTTTTTAATCTGCCTCCCCTTTTAACATGTCTTTACATATATCTTTCAGAGACCTTCATAAAACTAACAAGCACCATCTAGTTCACATCTTCATTTTGCTTTCATAAGGCCAAAAATTTTATAAAATTTATAAAACAAACAAGTTCCTCCTTGTTAACGCGCTTGTAAGTTTCTAAAATTTCATTTCAACTTCTACCTACCTCCCACCGAATGAAAATGACCTCTAGATATCTGAAAGCCTTTTCTTTTCTTTTTTTGGGGGGGAGGTGTCTTTTTTTAATCTATCTCTATATCAAAGCATGTCTCTATTTTGTTTGGACCAGTTATCATACTCCAGGCATTTGCAATTTGCAGGTAGAACCCTGCACCTGTGTGCTGGTATGCCCTAAACTTCTAGAGCCATTGAATTAAGCAAAGAAATCCCTTTCTGTTCCTATTTATTTATTAATCTTATTAATTAACATATATCTTATGTATTAATCCTTACATTTACTGCTGTCTCTGGGGCTAAATATTCTCTGTAGCTCATGTGGGGGTGGTGTGGAGGTGTATATGGTATGGGTGTGTGTATAGTGTAGGGTAGTGATGGTGTGTCTCTGTATAGTGTGTGTAGTATGGGGTGGTGGTGTGGGTGTAATGTGGGTGTAGTGTGGGCGGTGTATGGGGGTGTGTGGGTAGTGGGGGTGTAGTGTGTGTAGCGTGGGTGGGGTGTGTGTGTAAGGAGTATGCTTGTGAGGGAGATGGTTGGAGGTGAAGTACTCATTGAGATCACAAAGTTCAGAACCACCTGCTCTGTGATGTGAGCCCTTAGAAACACTAACCCTGCTGCCCACCCCTTTTGTGGATTGTGTTTTGTTAAGCAGGATGTTTGTATTTGATCAACCTAGATGGCTGCTGCAGACAATCCTAGGCTGAAGAACTTGGCAGCAGTCGCAGGAGATCTCCCTTTGGCAAGGAGATTTGTTAGTCCTCCAGACTGGACACCTCGTCTTCAGGAGTTATATTTTAGTCTTGTAGACAGCTTGGAGATGGCCAGACAGGGCTGGAAGGAGCTTGATCTTTGGTCACCCCTGCTGTAAACAGCAAGAAGTGTGTTGCCTATTCAGATGCAAATGAATCCTTACAGCCAGTTGAGATAATGCTAAACCTAAAACAATTGGATTTTACATGATTCCAAATCAGATTAGTTTTTAAAGTGTCTAGTCCTATGCCTGGAGCTTTGGTATTTTTGTAAGAATGCAATCTTGCTGCTATTGTTGTCATCTGACCACTCTTTAAAATTGAAGTTATAATATACATACAAAAAATGCAAGAATCTTAAGTGTGTAGTTCAATGCATTTTGACAATCCTATGCACCTATGTAACCACCACCCAAATCAAGATATAGAACATTTCAATCTCCTCAAAAAGTTCCCTCATTTTTCAGTCAATCTCTCCACTCCCCACCCCAGAAACAGCAACTGTTCTGATTTCTATCACCTAAGATTAGTTCTGCCCATTCTTGAACTTCATTTAAATAAAGTATGGAATCTTCTGGCTTCTTTCATTCAGCGTATTTTTAAAACTCATCCTTGTTGTTGTATCAGTTCCTTTATATTGTTAAATAGAATCCCTATTTAACATTAAATAATTGTGATGTACCCTATCCAGACTCATCACAGTTTATTCCTCCATCATCCTGTTGATGGACAGTTAGGTTGCTTCCAGTTTTTTGTGGGTTTTTTAGGGGGAAGGAGAATTAATTTTTTTTAAGGCTGTTCTGAACATTCTCATACATGTCACCTCTGCTTGTGTTTTCATTTCTCTTGGATAAATACCCGGGAGGGGAATCACTGTGTCATAGAATATTTGTGTGTTTAACCTTATAAAAAAACTGTCAGTTCTCCAAAGTGTACCATTTTACACTCCCACCAGTAATGTATGAGGCTTCCACTTGCTCCGAATCTTTGGCAACACTAGGCGGGCATAAAATGGCATCTCACTGTGGTTTCAATTTGCATTCCTCTGAAGACTAGTGATGTTCCTCAATAATAAGACTAAACTTTAAAATCTTCACTTTTTTAATTTGAAAAAACAGATATGGGCTGGGCGCGGTGGCTCATGCCTGTAATCCTAGCACTCTGGGAGGCTGAGGTGGGAGGATCACTCGAGGTCAGGAGTTCGAGACCAGTCTGAGCAAGAGTGAGACCTCTGTCTCTACTAAAAATAGAAAGAAATGATTTGGACAGCTAAAAATATATACAGAAAAAAAAAATTAGCCGGGCATGGTGGCGTGTGCCTGTAGTCCTAGTTACTTGGGAGGCTGAGGCAGGAAGATTGCTTGAGCCCAGGAGTTTGAGGCTGCTGTGAGCTAGGCTGACACCACAGCACTCTAGCCTGGGCAACAGAGTGAGACTCTGTCTCAAAAAAAAAAAAAAAAAAAAGGTGGATATGGCAGTTCCCAGGGGAGCCTAACCTGAGTGTTTTACCTGCATATATCTGAAAGGCAGGTCAGGCGTGCCCATAGGACTAACTGCACAGGGTGGGGGGACCCGTCTGGGACAGAAGGGTGCTGAGGAAAGAGAGACCCCAAGAAACAAGCACAGCTCAGAAGAGAGGGATGATGGGAAATAGCGAAGTTTCTTTGCCCACAGATTTTAGTTTCTCCTTTTTAAATCTGAACACCAATGAGATGGAAGTGCAAGTGAACTAAAAAACGATGTCTTCAAAGAAATCATTGGAACCTAATGGAGCTCAGCATAGGAGAAAAGGGAATATTGACAGTGGGCAAAGAAGCCTTAAGGTCTCGGCCTGTCAGTAATGTTAGCAGGACCCATGTCCAACACAGCAGAGGGCCTCAGCCCTGCCCGGGCCTTATTACAATCCTTTCAAATTAATCCTTACAACAGCCCCATTTTACAGATGAGGAAACTGATGTAAAATGGCTAGGTCAGTGTGGCAGCTCCTTAAAATATTAAATGCAGAATTACCATAGGATCCGGCAATTCCACTTCTGGGTCTACAGCCAAAAGAATTGAAAGTAAGGACTCAAGGAGATACACATGCACAGCCATGTTCATAACAGCATTATTCACAACAGGCAAAAGGCAGAAACAACCCAAGGAGACAAGAGACGTGAAGGGAACAATTGTTTGCCAGCGTCCTCACTGCAAGTCTGTGGAACCCAGTGGGGTTCAGCTGTACTGGAGTAAACTTGTAGGGGCATGTAGTTGGTGCTAGGTGCTTTCACTAAGGACGCCATTTCCCCATTCCTGAGCATTAGCAGGGAATTTTAAGAGCAAAATTCCCTTGCCTTTATGGAACAGGAATACAACTGCTTTAGGAAATACATGGTTATTACACTTTTTCTGTAGTAATAACCATTTATAAGCTGCGGGTGTTATCAGAAAGCATTTGATGGAGAATGTTACACTTTTACCAAAACTCCAGGGGAAACAACATTTCTTTGCTCTTTTATTGTGTGCCACCTTTACTTGTTCTTTGGGGGGCATTTAAAAGAATATGGGGAGGAAAATGACAGCCCCTATGGATCAATTTTATAGCAAAAACCCCAAACAATCAAAAAAGCTTATAAGTTAATAGCAGAAACTAACATAAAAACAAAGCACATTCATGCAGCAATGAAATGTAAGGTCTCCTAAGAGTCTGTTTCCACACCTCTGAAAACTAAGTTTCCAAGTATCCTCAGGCTTTAGCTGTATTAACCTTGGGTACCTTACTTGTGACAGGAATGGGCCCAGTGACTAGTTCATGACACGATGTCTCGATCTGGGCACTGTTGACGTCTTGGGCTGGACACTTGCTGTTTGAAGATGGGGGAGGCTGTCTTGTACATTGGAAGATGTACTGGCCTCTACCCACTAGATGCCAGTAGTGACCCTTCTTCCCAAGGCCCCGACGATTAAAAACGTCTCCAGACATCACCAAATGTCTTCTGTGGTATGGTTACCAGATTTAGCAAATAAAAATACAGGATATTTAGTTAAATTTGAATTTCAGATAAATGACAAATTTGTAAATGTAAGTATGTCCCAAATATTGCATGGGACATACTTATACTAATTTATATAAATATATATATAGAGAGAGAAGGGATCAAATTTAATTGGCAGCCTGTATTTTATCTGACCACCCTGCTTAGATGGGCAACAGGATTGTTGATGTATTAATATTAGACTACATGATGTATGTCAGGTGTCTGGTACATGGTGGGTTTACTATAAATATTCTAGAAATCTGCTGCATGCCTTGAATCTGCACCACCTATGTCCCTCCGGGAGCCTGCAGTTGGTACTCAAGGCTTCCTACCCTTCACAAAACTGTAATTAGAGTGGGTGTGCTGTTGTGAGGAGGGAGGGAGCCCACGTGTGAATCTGCAGGTGCTGGGAACTAGCATTCCAGGCAAAGCTGGCTGTACATCTGCTTCTGCCAGATCATCAATCTGCCTGTGCGTGAGGCTCCCTGAGTTATTAGATCATTTCTTGTAAGTAGCATCCAGAGAAGGTGATTTTGAATGAAAAACTGCTGCATTAGTCCCAGACTCAGTCGCTCTGCATTTGATTTTTCTGGCGCCATAGCCCTAGAAAACCGTTCTCCAGGATGCACCAAGACCAATCATGTCCACAGTTGGTAGCCGCTAGGAACTTAGTTCTGAGCCAAGATTAATGACCCAAGTAGTCAGCCTTTCCAGAGAGCAGAGGTGAAATTTAACTCTGGGTAGCTGCCTGACATTCTGAAACAAAGGGGAAAGGGGTGGGGGACAAGGAGAAATAGCACTCGAATGTCTCCTGTAGGGTCATAAATCATGATGGGCAAGAGTGAATTGCATCTCTGCCAACAATTTAATTGATTTCGGTTCCTAAGTTTTCTCTTCGGACAACCTGAACAAAAACATGCTTTAAAGATGTGTTGTAAGAAGCGCCCCGTTGAGAGGTTACTTCCCATCAGCCGTGTGCACCACCTTCCACTCTCTTCCTGGGTGCGGCCATCCGTCTCCTGCTTGGCATCACAGCCACCCTCAGACCCCTTGTGGAGCCTGAGATCATCAAAAAGAGGACCAAGAAGTTTATCTGGCACCGGTCAGACCCGTATGTCAATGTTAAGTGAAACTGGCAGAAACCCAGAGGTATTGACAACAGGGTTTGGAGAAGTTTCGGGGGCCAGATCTTGATACCAACATTGGTTACCGGAGCAACAAGAAAACAAAGCACATGCTGCCCAGTGGCTCCCGAAAGTTCCTGGTTCACAATGACCAGGAGCAGGAAGTGCTGCTGATGTGCAACAAGTCTTACTGTGCTGACACTGCTCACAGTGTTCCCTCTAAGAACCGCAAAGCCATCAGTGCAAAGAGCGGCCCACGGGCCATCGGAGTCACCAATCCCAACGCCAGGCTTTGCAGCCAACAAAATGAATAAGCGGCTCATGTGCATATTTTATTGGTATTTAAATAAAACCATAAAAACTGCAAAAAAAAAAAAAAAAGAACTGCCCCTTTGAGTTATTAATACATATCAGTTTTAATTTTCCAAAAGGAAGTCCAATTTGTGTGTGTGGTAAGTTAAGGAGAAAATATATTTATTGCTCCAAAGGGAAGCCCCTTTCCTATCTGGCTGCAGTGAGATGTATCATTAGAAGCTGAATCACAGCTCAGGTGAGAAAAAACAAGAATGAAGGAAAAACCAGAACCAGCTTCTGGCCACCAGCAAAGCCCAAGAGTAAGCTGAAGATTTTCATTTTTCAGTCTTGTTAGTAAACCTTTGTTGATCATCTCCGACTTATAGAAAGTTGCATGTTTATGGGAAAGTGTTTTGAAACAAGGTAATAAAAAATGGCATTTACTACGGAGTACTCTGGGGACATATCTAGCTGCACTGTGTATTGTGTTTCGGTACAAAGGAGCAGATAAGAAGCATTTTATGGCTTTATTGTGCTACTGAACAGAAAGGTGTCTCTTTTTATCTCTATGATTTTTAAAAGTTAAACTATTCCACGTGTCTTCAATGGTAATTCAAGTAATCATAGTTTTCTGTATTCCTTCTTCCTCTGCCCAACTGCTACGACTCACCAATTCCTCAACATGATAATGAACTCTGTCAACCATTAGGACATTAGGTCGTGTGTTGTCAAAGGAGTATAAATGTGTCTTGACTTAATAATAGGTATGTTGTTCCATTTCCAGTAATTTGATGGGCCATGTTATTGGGACTAAACTTCCTACAGAAAATAATTAAAAAGTGTTTAACATGACAAATAGGGGAAAAAAATCAGTGAGAATATAGAAGATTTGAACAACATGATCAACAAACTTGACGTGATAGATATATGTAGACAGTGTACCCAATAACTGCAGAGGACACATTCTTTTGGAGCACACATGGGACATTTAAAAAATGCACCACGTACTCTGCTGTAAAGCAAGTTCCGATATATTGCAAAAAACTACTAGGCGTGTACTCTTATCACAATGAAATTGAGCTAGAAATCCACTTTTCTTAAAACTTCATATGTTTGAAAATTAGGAAACATATTGTTTCTAAAAAGTCACTTTTTTTAATGTACTAGACAAACTCTCTGATTTTAAAAGAATCCAAGAGTGGGTTCTTTGATTAGTTAAATACACATTTGTTGGGTGACTACTCTTTGTCAAGTGGTGAACTAAAGATGAGTAAGACAAGGCCCCTCCCCTCAAGGAACAGACTTGCGGATAAGTAATTGCTCTCCAATGCGGTTTTTCTCTATGTCAGGCACCATGCTAAATGCTGTGGAAATCTGTAGGACGCTAACATAGCTCAGTGGGAAGGGCGAACACCTTTTAATGTGTCTGGAAGAATACACAGAGGATATTCCTCTCTACGTAGTTAATGGAAGACTGAAGTTTAAGAGTTCTCTGGGCCGGGCGCGGTGGCTCACACCTGTAATCCTAGCACTCTGGGAGGCCGAGGTGGGTGGATCGCTTGAGGTCAGGAGTTCCAGACCAGCCTGAGCAAGAGCGAGACCCATCTCTACTAAAAAAAAAAAAAAAAAAATAGAAACAAATTATCTGGCCAACTAAAATATATATAGAAAAAATTAGCCGGGCATGGTGGCGCATGCCTGTAGTCCCAGCTACTCGGGAGGCTGAGGCAGTAGGATCGCTTAAGCCCAGGAGTTTGAGGTTGCTGTGAGCTAGGCTGACGCCACGGCACTCACTCTAGCCAGGGCAACAAAGTGAGACTCTGTCTCAAGAAAAAAAAAAAAAAAAAAAAGAGTTCTCTGAGTTGACAAGGGGGAGGGGAGGGGTGGCAAGGGTACAAAGATGTTGCAGCGCATGGAACATGACAATGAGCTCTGCCAGCCTCTAGGACATCAGGAAGTGTGTTGGCAAAAGGGACATAGCAAAGGGTGGAAGGAAGGAGGGACTTGTGAGGGATGCGGCTGGAGAGATGGGCAGAAGCCAGGTCTTGGGGGGTCTTGTGGCCATATGAAAGAATCTGGACTCTACCCTGAAGGGCCACAGGAGAAACACTGAAAGGTTTGAGCTAGTGAGCGATGTGATCCACTTTTTATTACAGAAAGAACTCTTGAAGGTACATGGAAGATAGACCAGGCAGACTGGAAGCTCTACTAAAGAGAAGTGGTGTTAAAATTATTTAACAGTGGGGCATTGGCCAGAGAGAAGAGAGCAAGGCCAAGTGGCTGCAGCCTGGAGGCCCCCTGCTGAGCCAGGTGTTACCCTTTCCGTTGCTGGGTCATGGACAGATCCAACACTCAAAGGATCTGGGCAATAACCATAATGTGCACGCTTCAGTATTCCAGCCATGGCACAGTCATACCAGCTGTGTGTCATGCCAACTGTGTGTCTGCCCTAGGAGGGTGACCCAGACAAGGCATGACTACAGCCTCAACCACAGAGATGGAGAGAAAAGAACAAGCTTGGGAGAAATACAGAAAATATAATAGAATTGCATTTCTCAGTGATTGACTAGACATAGGGAGGAAGGAGAGTAGAGGTTGACTCCACATTTCTGGTTTGGAAAGCTATGAGGAAGGTTAAGTGT
Organism: Lemur catta; assembly: GCF_020740605.2. Taxonomy (NCBI): domain Eukaryota; kingdom Metazoa; phylum Chordata; class Mammalia; order Primates; family Lemuridae; genus Lemur; species Lemur catta. The sequence goes on from NC_059139.1 coordinate 48,438,089, forward strand.
CACCACCTGAGCTGGAGTCTTTTGGGAAGCATCTGGTGGCAGTAAACTTCAGGAACTTAGGATGATTCGAAGGACATGTTCTTGGTGGGGACAAATTGGCTCCAAGTAGGCAAGATCTGACTGTAAGGCTAATGGACTGGTCTTCTCCAGAGTCATATTTCCATTCCCTGTACTCGGCGGGAGGGTGTGACATCCCCTTGTTTAAGGCACAAGGACCAGAATTTAGAGCTCCCAGATCATTGTGGTTGCATGCATTTCCCACTCATGAAAATGTGATTTCTTTGATATAAATGACGAAACTCTAAGGTCATTTTGGGCCTGAGTCATGAGCTAAGCAGCTGTTTGTCTTGTCAAGTGTTAAATGATTTGTTCTGGATCAGAGGTTATGAGGCAAGAAACAGGGCTAGAAAAAAAGAGCAGGTGAGAGAGGTCAATAGTTAGCAGAGGTGTACAAGTGTGACCTTTGGGCGTCAGCAACAAAGAGCACTTCTGCTGACCTCTGCTGTCGCAAAGCTGGAGCTGTTACAGCTAGCTCTTGTCCCCCTCCCCTCCCTGGGAGGAAAATCTTTCCCCTGACAATCGGTTCCGTTAGAATCTTTGTACTGTATCACAGAAATCTTCTGGGAATGAACAGAAAGTTTTTGTTGATCATGAGCAAGATCTTGCTGAGGCCATGTGCAAACAGCAAAAGGAAAACTTGATCTGGAAGATAATGAGGACCATGAAGTTGGTTAGAACACTGGGGGTTCTAATGTTATTATTAAGACTACTTTAGAGACAGGTACTTTGAAAGCAGATTGACTGCATTGCTAACACGTGGAATAGCACCATTATTTTGCTACAAGTCCTCTACCAACTTGTGGACACTTTACAAGTTTACAAGGTATTTTGTTTTGTTTTTTATTTTGAAAGTATCTGTTTCTTGCTGTGGATCTGTACTCAAGAGAGAACTTCGTATGGCCTCATCCGATCAAAGAACAAGACCTTGGAATCAGAGGGAACCTTGGCTCTGGAATGAACTTGAAAGTCTAGTATTGCATGCTCACTTCGGCAGCACATATACTAAAATACAGATTTTCTGGAATGATACAGAGGAGATTAGCATGGCCCCTGTACAAGGATGACACACCAATTCATGAAACATTCCATATTTAAAAAAAAAAAAAGAAAAAGTAAAGTCTAGTATTCCAACTTTCTACCTAATGTAAGAATTCCCAATATTTTGTTTGCTTTTCAGCCACCTAAGACTGTACCTGTTCACAGAGTGAACATAATTAGTTTGTTATTCATCCATGGCATCAGCTAATATACGCATTTATATATAAATATAAATCTTTATGTGTAAACAGAAATCTGTATGTTTCATTTAAATAAATTTGTGAATAAAATAGAAAAGGAAGGTTAATATGTACCTATATATGCTATAAGATAATATGTATACACACAATACATCTAATGAGCAGACTTTTATAATAAAAAGCTTGCATTTATAATAAAAAGCTTCAGTTGTATATGGCCAAAATTTGACTATCCTGTAGATTCTTGTAGTATAAATTTGCATAAAAATCTTTGATAAAATTTTGATTGACCTGTATTATCATAACATTAATACTATATTATTGTCTGTCTACAAAAGAAAATCCCAGGCCAGGTGTGGTGGCTCACACCTGTAATCCTAGCACTTAGGGAGGCTGAGGCAGGAGGATCACTTGAGCCCAGGATTTTGAGGCTGCAGTGAGCTATGATCACACCATTGTACTCCAGCCTGGGTGACAGAGTGAAACCTTGTCTCTAAAAAAGAGACAAAAAAATCCCAAAAGACCTTTGTTTAAAATACAGACACACATGCATAACATGCACGTTTTATGATACCAGCTTTTTTCATAACCTCAGACTCATTGTCACCCTCAGGGGAACTTGGGAAGTGCCATGCTTGAGTCAATCTTACATGCTGGCACCAGAAACCCTTTCTGGAAAGTTCATCTCATTCTCTCTTCACATATTTGGAGCATTCACAGAAGATATTCCAGAATAAATAACCCTAACAAATAAGCCCATGAATTTGTGACTTTCAAAGGCCACCGGGAAATATGCTTCTTCGAAAGCATGGTTAGGATCACAAGTCAAATGCAGGCAGCAGGGGCATAATGTGACTTCCTTGCGCCGTTGGCCTCTTGCTCTGTGCATTCCGAAAGGCAAGACCAGAGCTTAGAAACAGAAATAGTGAAACAGGCGGGAAAGGTTGGCTGGTTGCTTGGGCCGGCTCTTAGAGACAGATGCCGGTTGGAGTTAGTTGGAATTTAACCCCTGGACTCTCTCCCTGGGACGTATAATTGGCTTGCACTTCCTGAAGGCACGATTATGTGCTACAGGCAGATCCCTGCCAATTATTTTGATCACGATTGCTTTGTGCAGTGCTGTTGGCAATAATGCTCACATGATTGCAGCCCAAGGAGAGCTGGCCTCTGCCCCAAGAGTCCCAGATTAGAATATGACTGGGTGATAGGTCAAAAGGTTAAAGGTCTGTGAATACTGTTCTCTTTCCCACCCAGAGACACTAGGGTAGTCTCTGGCACTTTCTCACTGATATCCACAAATGAGCATTGTATTGTCAATGTTTAGATTTGTCACAATCAGAATTAACAACAACAGTTGAGTTCAGAAAAATGTATAAATACTGAATAGTGACACAGTCATGATTCCAATTTCCTTCTCTCCTCTCCCATCAATGCCTCTGTCTCGGAGACATTAAAGGCTTGTGTCTCTTTGAAAAGCTTTCTTTTTTCCTTGTTGAGTGAAAAGTAATAGATGATGCAAAATTCAAACATTAAATAAAGAGTATCAAAAGGGAAAGTACCCAGGAGCTCCCACCTCCTACCCTGAGTAAGCATTTTAAACAATTCAGTGCACTTTCTTCCCACTTGTTTTCTAGATCTGATATGGTTTATGTGTATATAAAAAGGAAATCACTATTATTTGCACTGTTTTAAAAAGAGCTTTTTTTTCACTGAGCAATGTAATTTGGACGTTTTCCATGTCAATTTAGAAAGGTCTGCCTCATTCTTTTCCAATAGTTCTATGATTCATACCTATACCTTAGTTTATTTAACTATCTCCCCTTCACACACACCTCCCTGCCTTTTTTTTTTCTTTACAAATTGAGACGGAGATAAAAAATCTCCATAATTATCAGCAACAGGTACTACGAGCTGATCTGGTGAAGTCTTGTGGAGTCACAGATGGTACTAGATGCAAGACAACCTGAGTTTCTGGCCAAGGAGTAATGTTTCAGGCTGATGATACAGTATTTATATTTTAAACCTGTGACATGCTGAAGGGATGAAATTTTATTTCTAGAGAAATAAAAACAGAAATTCATCTGATCATTGTTTCCCCTCTAACCACTTGAGAAATTGGATTTTGAGCCACTTTTCCAAAGAGAATTTTCATTGGCCAGGTGCCTTGTGAGTGAAGACCACAGACAAATCAATATAGGTGATTTACTTCTTGGCTATTGAAAATTGATCTCACGTGTGACATTTAAGGTTACCTTTTAGAACTTTTGGATTTGTGTCTTCCACCTAAAGGTTGCCTTCTTACCAAAGACTGTTTCATTGATAAGATCACATAACTGACAATCAAATATAGATCAGCAAAGTAGGTGCCAAGTCCCCAGAGCATCGGGGAGGAGCCCAGAAACGAACATGAAAACCAGCATTCTTCTATGTGTATCCCACACTTCTGCCTTGGCACCTTTTAGACAGTCAGACAACTAGAGGAAGCTGGTTTCTGCAGTCACAGAGCACATCAGCTTGAGGCTGTAAATGGCCTTGATTCTTATGCAAGACACATAACACTCTTATTAGCGCCACGCTGATTAGTGCTGTGCCCAAACTGCTTTCTGTACTACCCTAATTGAGGTCTTTCCTTGCATGGAATTTACATTATCTGTAGATAAATCCCACAGTATGACATTTTAATAAGTATTTTAACAAAGTCCAAAGGACAATTAGAACCATCACCCACACAAGAAGTATTTTTTTAAGACAAAAAAGGTGTGGTGCCAACAAAAAGGGTTCATTTAAAAGAATCCATTTTACTAACTGCAGACGAGTATCCCAAAACATCAACCCACTTTCCCAGTTGAATGGGGCTTGGTTTCACAATCCCGTTCTTCACTCCATGTTGCTCTCTCTCCACGTTCTGATGTTTGCGGTGTAGGCTTTGTGTAGCTCTCAAATTCACATTTAAGCCATCTTGAAATGGAGCTCAGGAGGAGGCCTGAGAATTCATGGCTGGGTAGTGATGGTGGTCAGTGTTTCACCCTTTCATTTTTTGACCTATTTCTAATGCAGAGAATAATATTTTAGTGTCCCAAAGCAGGGTCATTTCTCAAGATCCTCATGGTGTCTGTCTCACACTCAAGCCACAAGACATCACTCATGCATCGTTGGCCCCCAGTCCCCTGGGCCATCGTCATAAGAGGGGAGGAGCACCCAGGACCCTTGCCAGGACTCTCTCCCAGTTAGGTGGCTGCACTGTGCTAGGAGAGGGATGATCAGTCCTGGCTGATCTGTAATTCCTAAGTACTCATTGGAATTCTCTCTCTAATGTTGACATTTGAAATTTAAGAACATGCTCTTTTTGTTCATAGGCCCAAATCAGAAAAGACATTTGGGGAGAACTCGTGTGAGGAGACTGCTTGGGACAGGAAGCTCCACCTCTGTTATACTCCCAGTGCCCTTTCTGCAGAACTGTCCTAGCACGGGTCACATTGTTTATCGTGTCTGTTAACAAATTGGCCTTCTCCGCTGGACTCTGACCTACCTCCTTGAGGGCAGGGAATCAATCTTACTAGTCTCCATATCACAGCATTCTGACCAGCACATACTGGCACTCGATAAAACATGAATGAAAAAACAAAGAGTAAATAATGATATCATTAGGCATTAAGGAAATGCAAATTAAAATCACGAGATACCAATGGATACCTATTATAATGGCTAAAATTTAAGGAAAAAAAGCTGACAAAATGGTGGGAAGGCTGTGAAACAGCTAGAACTCTCCTACCCTACTGGGGGGAATGTGGAATGCGTACAGCCTCTGGAAAATTGTTGGGCAGTTTTTTATAAAGCTCAACATAAACTTACCATATGACTCAACTATTCTCTCCTACATATTCACTCAAGAGAAAAGGAAAACTTTGGGGGTACACATCCTATATGAAACGGTTATAGCAGCTTCATTCATAATCACCCCAAACTGGAAACAATTCAACTGTCCTTCAACTGCTGAGTGGTTAAACGGTGATATAGTCACATAATGGACTACTATGCAGCAGTTAAAAAGAAAAACTACTGATATATGCAACAATTTGCACAAATCTCAACTGTATTATGCTAAGTGTGAGAACCAGATTCAAAAAGATACATACAGTGTGATCCCATTTACATGATATTCTAGAAAAGACAAAACTATAGTGACAGAGATCAGTGGGTGCCAGGGGTTGGGGATGGAGGAGGGGTTGACTCCAAAGGGGCAACACAAGGGCATGTTTTGAGGTGATGGAGCTATTCTGTGTCCTGATTATTATGGTAGTTACATGCCTCTGTATATGTGTCAAACTCATAGAACTATATCACTAAAAATAAATTTTACTGTATGTAAGTTACAGATTCAATTTGAAAAAGTGAATCAATGTGTTTTGCTGTTTAGTGTAGATTCAGAAAAAAATTGAAAGAAAACCAGGGCTTGGTAGCCTGCAGTGAATTTTTGCACATGCTCATGTATACGCTCATTGAATATGTGTTCATTCCGCAAACATTTAAAGAGCACGTCTGTGGACCGGGACTTGCTATCGGCACTGGAGAGGTCCTGATGAGGGAGAAAAGCAGGGTTCCTGCTCTCTTGATGGGGAGAGGGACCGATAATAAGTATGTAAACAAGAAGTGAGTCTGACCACTGTAGGTAGTAATGAGTGCTGTCGAGACAATGGAGCAGGCCTATGTGACAGAGTGGGATTTGGCCTGTGGGCCTCTCTGAGGAGACAACCTAAGCTGAGTGCCCGAGGGTGTGAAGCAGGCAGCCATACACACACTCAGGCAGGGCAGTCTAGCCTGGGAAAACACCACATGCAAAGACTCCTAGGGGACAACACTAAGGATGAGATATTCTAAAAAACCCTCTCACTTCAAAACTCAGAAAGGCTGGCTAAAATATAATAGCAAATACCCTTTCTAATGCATGGCTGGGCTTCCAGGGGAAAAGGCATAGTCCCTAAGATGGGATAAAGCTCTGTGTTCAGAGGCTAGAAGCAGGTCAGTGGAACTGGCCCCAGCAAGCGTGAGGACCGGCAGAAGAAAATGAGCTCAAGTTCATGAACAGGGAGCAGTTTACACGCCTCAGATGCCGTGGTGAGACATTTGGATTTTATTGTATTGGGAGCTGTGGGAGGCTTTCTAGCAGCAGAGTGAAGTGCCCTTATTGACATTTTAAAAGAATAACTCTGGCTGCTGTAGGGAGAGTGGACAGCGGAGGACCAAGAGAGGCAGTTAGCAGCTGTTGCTGAAGGTTGGGGGGAGGAACCTGGGGTGCTGTGGAGAAGGGGAGAAGTGGGTGGCTTTGAGATCCGCTTGAGAGAGGGAACTTGCTGATGGGTTGAACGTTGGGGGTTGTGGGGAAAAAAGAAATCCAGGGTGAGGTCTTGGTTTTTGACGTGTATACGTGGCGGCTGGCAGTGCTGCAACAGGGGAGGCTGAGGAAGAAACAAGAGTTTTCTTTGGTGGTATGTCGGGAAATCTGAAGTTCGGTTTTGGACACAGTAACTTTGAGATGCCCACTAGACATCTCTGTGAAGTTGTGAGTAGGCAGGCTGAGGTCTGTTTCTAGAGCTTGGGGAAGAGAACAGGATATATTTCTGAGACAGTGGCATGTGGATGAGTCCAGCTGGGAAGATCCTATGGACAGAGAAGATGGCTAAGATTTGGGGTTTGCCAACTTTGGGGGGCCAGTCAGAGGAGCCAGTTAAGGAAACTGAAGAAAAGCCAGTGAGGCAGGAGAGACACTACTAGCACGAGTAGTGATGAGGAAGCCAAGGAAAAACGTTTTCCAAAAAGAAGGAAATGGACAACTATGCAAAACGACTTAGAGAGTTTGAGGAAGAGGAAAACAGAAGTGACCATTAAATTTGACAAGACTGGTGACCTTGGTTAGCACAGTTTCTGTGGAATTCTGAGATGGAGCCTGTTTAGGGTGCGGAATATTGGATGAGGAAGCGGAGAAAGTTGCTATAGACCGTTCTTTGGAGGCGTTGCTGTGAAGGGGGACAGAGGAGCAGCAGTGCAGCTGGAGGGGCATGTGGGGCCCAGGGAGGGCTTTTGCTTAGACCTAGATGCGCTGATGAAATGATCCATCAGCTGCAGTGGGAGAACAGGGTGGTGAGGCTTGGAGAGGAGGGATAGGTACTCACAGGAGTTCTGTCCTTGAGAGAAAGAGAAGGATGAGCTCCAGAGCCCACGTGAACAGGTGGCCTTAGATAGGTGATGGACAGTTCATCCGTTGTAACCCGAGGGACAGCAGAGAGATGAGACAGGTGCAGGTGGGTGGGTGGATTCAGGAGAAGAAGATGAGATGTATGTACTTCTCTCTGTTTATTTTCTCCAAGAAACAGGAAGTGAGGTCGAGTGCAAGGAGTGGGGCTGGCCGCTGGAGATTTGAAGAGAAATGGACGAATGGTATAAAATAGTTTTGGAAACTGAGAGAGCGTATTTCAAATAAATGGGGAGAGAAATGGGTGGACAACAAACCCGTTATACACATACACACGCACATGTACACACATATACACATGCACACCAAGAAAGGGACAAGAAGTCAGACTTCACAGCTAATGAAGTAGAAAGGGACCTGAACAGCAGCAAATAGGCTAAGCTTCAGCTACTGGACGAAAGAATCTACACGAAAGAAACTGCATGATAAACTGAGCAGAGCTGGACTCTGGACCAGGCAGTTCCCGTCTGGGTCTAGCTGTGGTCAAATTTCCTCAGTAGGCTGAGAACTGCCCACCTGGAATCACATTGCAGTCAGTCTCTCCAACCACTGAGTGATGTTCCAGAGCAATTAGAGGGAAGGGCACAACATCCCTAAACCAGATGCCAGGAGGGAGCCTGCAGTCCTCCGAGAGGCATCTGGAAAAGTCCGAGCAAAAACGCAGAGCCTGAAGTTTCACAAAGAAGGCTGATTCTCCAACTTCACTGCTGTCGGTCAAGGTAGCAGTAGAGCTGTCACTATAAAGAGAAGTATATTGGTTCCTGTTGCTGCTGTAACAAATCACCACAAATGCACTGGCTTTAAACAACACAAATTTACTATCTTACACTTCTGGAGGTCAGAGCGTAAGTGGGTCACCAGGCCTCCTGGAGGCTCTAGGAGAGAATATGTGTCCTTGTCTTTTCCAGCTTCTACAAGCCACCTGCACTCCTTGGCTTGCTGCCCCTTCCTGTGTCTTCAAATCTCTCTCCAAGGTGACCTCCACTTCCCTCATCACATTCCTCTTTTCTCACTCTGACTCTCCCGTCCCCAAGCCCCTTTCCTCATAAAGACACTTGTATTTACATTGGGCCCAGCCTTGCCGTACAGGGGTAATCTCTTTACTCGCAAGATCTTTAACTTAAAAACATCTGAAAAGTCCTTTTTCATGTAAGGTGACTGATTCACAGGTTCTGAGATTAGGATGAGCACATATTTTGAGAGGAGGGAGCATTATTCTGTCTACCACAAGAAGCTTCCTGCTCTCTGCACCGTGATGACTTTCTGCTTGGTTAAATCACTTCCCCCTGTTTTTCTTTGAAAGCTTTACCTTCTGAACTAACTGGTTTGAACAGTGACAGTGGAGACCCTCCCCCTCTTGTCTTCACTCCTTCCTCCTGTACTTTATGGAATGTGCTGTAGCCTGAAATTTAAAACATTGCATTTGCTTAACTCAGCCACCTAAAGTTTTTAGTTTCCTTCCAATGCCTAAAATGATAGGATTGTAGAGGTTTTTAAAAAGAAGTTCTTTATATGAAGCTCTAAGATCAAATATGACATGAATAAGTTATGTTTGCTCTGTTCCATCATAGAATTTCTTCTGCATTTTGGATATGTGAGACTTTGGAACTCCTGCTACATAAAACATTGACAGCCATCATGCTCCCTAAAGTTTATGATATAATTAATTTAGCAACCCACATAATCTTCTTATATTAAAGTCTCAGAAAAATATTATTAACCTAACACTAATATAGCATGTCATTGACATTTACATTGTTTGTCAACAAATTCAGTGTTTAAGAGTGAGTGAGGCTGGGTGTGATGGCTCATGCCTATAATCCTAGCACTCTGGGAGGCTGAGACAGGAGGATCACTTGAGGTCAGGAGTTCGAGACCAGCCTGAGCAAGAGGGCGTAGTGGCACACACCTGTAGTCCCAGTTAGTCAGGAGGATCGCTTGAGCCCAGGAGTTTGAGGTTGTAATGAGCTAGGAAGACAACACTGCACTCTAGCCAGTATGACAGAAAGACTCTGTCTCAAAAAAAAAAAAAATAAGTAAAGAATGAGCGATTGTGCGTACACGTGAGGCTGTGTGTTGGTGTAAGGTTCTGTGTCAAATCCTGGTGGGGAAGACTCTGATATGTAACTTCAGCTGTGTGGCCTTGTGCAAGTTATATCACCTTCAGAATCTCACTTGACTCCTCGGTAAATAATGAATAATTATACAACTCTCCTGGGGCAAGATGTAGACTACCCGACTTTTGTTCACAAAAATACCAAGCGTTGCTGTAAATTAAAATTTCACCTCACATAATTCATCTATGCCTCTATAAATCTCCTCTCTGTTTTCAATTAGATTTGATATGCCTCATTATTTCTCATTTAGCACCATATTTGAATTTTGCTTTTCTCCATTTTTATATTCATCCTAATATTGGCTTGCTTTTAATTCTTGAAGGGATTTCTGTTTGTATCCTATTGTACTTATTTTTATGTTATAATAAAAATCCATATTTTTATAATTAGAAATTAAAATCCTGATGGTCTGCATGACGTGTGGACGAGGAGATATATAACTGCCAATTCCTAACAACTATATTGTCAGGGTGCCGGCAGGAAACTGATGACACCCTCAGAAAAGGGCTATGGAAAAGAGTTTAAGGAAGGGACTATTTATGAAGATCTGGGAACTGTTAAGAGAAACCAGTAAGGAAGGATACAGCACCTTGGAGCCGCCAGTGCCTCAAAGAGCAGCAGGAAAGAGGTGGTCAGAACCTGGCAAGAGCTGTGGCTGTAGGAGGAGGCCCAGGAGACGAGAGCGCCCACTGCCACACCTCCACCCAGCCAGGGGAAGCTAGAAGGGAAGCAAGGAAAATAAATATCCTGTCCCTCTCCCACCCTCTATTCTCTGGCCTGGCTTCCTTTGTTCAAAACTAGCTGAAAGCAGTGGGCAATGGAGCCAGTTGGTGCAGTCCTTAGAGGGTCATTTCCTGGCATGCTGCGGGGTAGAAAAAAGTGGAGAGTGATCTGGAAAAGCGAGCAGAAGATACCCAGCACAGAACAGTGGTCTACTGGAAAAAGCATTATCCCAAACTAATCTTGGCCTTTGGGATTTGGTTGTATGCATGTACATGTTCCTGCATGCTTAGGCCCTGCCCCCTTTGGTTCCAGGTACCTTTGTTCTCAGCACTGCCACGGGTGGTCTTATGACCATGAGCTGGTCACTGTGGCTGATGCTTGGATCAGCTCATTTCTCCATGGACAGTAAGACTTAGCTAATCAACCCACAGGGCAGACACCCACAGTGATTTTTCCAGTGGGCAGTCTGGGAGTAGCTCTTCCTCACTCTTCCACTCCTACGTTTCCAGGGTGGAGCTTCAGCATGGGGTCGGCCTACCAGTTTCACAGTTGGCGTGTGTTTGTCATCGTGTGTGCGCTGCCCTGCGTCTGCTCCGTGGTGGCCCTCACATTCATGCCTGAAAGCCCACGGTTCTTGCTGGAGGTAACGCGTGCTATTATAAATACCCAAGTAGCCCACATACATTGGAAAGAGTTCCTTGTTAATAACAGGAAAGTATGTTTGCCCCTTTGGGAGGTATGCTTCTCCTCCTCCCTACTATGGAACTCTGGAGGGTTTGGTTTCATGGGGTATGCTTTGAACAACCAGCATGTCAAAACATTGCCTCATGGCCAGAAAACATTCATATTCCACCTTAAGCAAATAACTTTTTGCTCAATGAAGAGAATATGGCTTATCGTTTTAAAAATGGAATTTTACTATCTGAAGGCACATTCTTGAACTGCTAATGTATTCAGTGATATCCAAATAGTCTGTCTGTTCCAGTGGAACGTACCTAAACACATTTGCACAATTATGCCTCATTTGATCTGATAATACAAGATGGCTATTGGAAAATCAGGGAGGGTAAGTGTGTCACTCCTAGACCTTCACTGTCTCCTCCCATTTCTTAGGTTGGAAAACATGATGAAGCGTGGATGATTCTGAAGCTGATTCACGACACGAACATGAGAGCACGAGGCCAGCCTGAGAAGGTCTTCACGGTGAGTCTGCTCCTCAGAGAATCCACAATGCCAGGGCTCGGGACATGTGACATTCTGTCAAGGACAAGATTGTAAATATTTTAGGCTTTGCAAGCCATATAGTCTGTCACAACTACTCAACTCTGCCATTGTAGTGAAAAATCAGCCGTAGCCAATATGTAAACAAATGAGTGTGGCTGTGTTTCAATAAAACTTTATTGACAGAGATAGGCAGAGGGCTGTTTGGGGCCCATAGATTGCCAGCCCCCTGCCTATGCCTGTCTAGGACCCCAGAGCTCTATGGTTCTTCAAATGATAACACCAACCCAAGAGATGGGTTAGGTGGAAAGACTACATTTTCTTCTCAGACGTATTGTCTGATTCCCAGGCTCAGAACCTGAGGGCGGGAGGCCTTTGGTTGTCGGGACCACCAGGCGAGTCTCCTTGACTTGCTATTAGAGGGGATCTGGCCTCTGTGGGTCCATCTCCTCTGCTCGGCCAGGTCACTGCGCTTGCCCCAGCCACCCACCTGAAACTTGTTTCCACGTGCTGCTCAGCCAAGGAGCTGAGAGCACCCTAGGGTTTCCTGGGTAAAGCAAATATCTCTGGGTTCAAAACCCAGCTCTAGCACTTACTTGCTGTGTGACCTGAGCAAGGAGCAGCAAGGTTCTGAGCTTCGGTTTCCTTGTCTATAATTAGAATAACGCCTAACTGATAGAGTTGTCAGGAGGTCAAATGAGATCATGTATGTAAAGGAAATAGCAAGAACATTCAAGGGTATTCTTACAAAAATATGAGCTAGAGGATACTTTTGAAAAATTTAAAAATAACTAAAATTAGAGATTAGATATACTTTTCAAAAACTTTGAACACAGGAAAAAGCAAAAAGAGTAGCTCATTTATAAAAAGATAGGAAATGCATTTTTTTTAATTAGAAGTCTTAAGGCAAGAGTGGAATTATTAGCTTATAATAAATGAAAATAGTATAAACACTCCTATTAAAAGACAAAACGATCAGATTTAGTCAAAACCCCAAATTGACCATATGTATTTTATATATGACAAAGTGACACAAAATCCTTACCCTCATTAGTGGGAATTTTGGTCTCTAGGCTTCCAGGTACATTTTCAAGTGACATCCAACACCCCCAAAGGTGTACACTCAAAGCAGCCCCATAACATTTTCTCTACGTTGTCTGGAATTATCCTTCACAACTCTGAGGCCTTAACAGACCTTGGAATACTTAGTAAAACTGTAAGATTATTTACTGAAAGTAAAAGAAAAAAAAGAAGGAGGAGGAAAAGAAGTCCAGTAATAAACAAATGAAAAAACGAAGAGACCTAAACAGCGTAACAGGTCATAAAACTAATCTCTGGGTTTCCTGACAACCAAGGCAAAAGATAAATTTAATGGATCATGTCGTTTTTGACATAAAGTAAATGGCAGTATAGCTGTTTTTCAGGAAAGGTCAATGTTATCTAGTTGTAATTTGTGGAAAGTTTGTTTATAGGCTATATTATAAAGGATATTGAACAATATAACGGACATTATCTTCAATAACACTTTTTACATAAAGGCAGGTATTTTACACATGGCCATTTCTTAGGTCAATAATTAATCAGAACTTGGTAAAGGAAGGTAGCCATGTGGGAAGCCAGAGGAAGGTAATCTAAGTATGTGGTTTCAATTTGATGTGGCTTGACATGAACACAAGGCATAAAAGAATCAGAGATTTAGCTCCAACATATATATCTCATTTTATTATACATGCACACATGTAGGCACACACATGCATAACACACACCAATTTCACTTTCTACTGGCTTCCTGTTGTTTTCAGGATAAAGACAAAAATTCTCACTTTGGACACCAAAGCCCTGTCCCTGTCTACTTTCCAGTTCCTCTCTGCAGCTACATTCATCTTCCAGCTCCCTAGACTTGGCATTGTACCTAATCTGCCGCACTGCCATCCTGCTGCTGTTTTCTCTGCATGGAATGTTCTTCATACCCTGGTTGCAAAGTTGATTCTCAATGAGGAAAGCTAGTATAAATTAATTTAAATTGGATGCATGAAATTTTTTTTGAAGTAGCAATAGTTTTTAAATCTTTTGATATATGTAGTCATGCAATTAGATTAAAAACATTCTATCTAAAATAGGTTTGGGAGAACATATGGTAACACATAGAAGGAACCTACATAAGATCTTCAATGGCTTATAAATAACGTCAATTATAGTCCTTAACACATGTGAAATAGTTTCTGCTTAAACAGTCCACTGCTATCTTATTTATTCATTTTATTTTTATTTAGGAAATAGATTTTTCAAAATGTAGGGGTAGACTTCAATCTAGGTTCTATCCAAATCATCATAGATTCTTAAATAGCAACCCTTTCTCTGCAGTGTAATGGAGAAATGAAGGTCAGTAATGGCTGTCCTCAATTAAGGGCCTGAAAACCTTGAGTAGCCTCTTATTTTGAGTACTTGTACAATAGAGGAAGAATATTTTTAAGATAAAGGGCCATAAAGCTGGAGAAATCTTGAGACATCATCTGGATACTCATCACTTAACCGCTCTCAGCCAGATGATGATAAAACCTTTTATCTAACAAAGACCTTCTGAGAAGGCGTCTCTGTAGGGCCTCTTTGCCCTGCTTACCTGCCTTTTCTTCTAGAAGGATTGAGTTACCAGGTCCACTCATGGTTGTCTGTGTTAATGTTATTGTACTAACATTAGAGGAGGATAAGATTGGAACACTCCAAAAGAATGGATAACCTCAAAGTCATTTATATGTGACTTTCAAAGTTATCACATGATTCTACCACAACAAATTTACCTTTTTCCTTGTTATGGCTACAATACAATGAAGTTGCATGCATTCTCCTATGGTCTCCTTTAGAAGCTCTCCTTAGTATGCCCTTACCTTAAATATTGTTGTTTTCCAGGACTCTATTTTCAGCCTACTTCTCTTTTAACTGTGTATACTCCTCTTAGCTGATCTCAGCTACTTCCTGCATTTCTGTCTCCTAATGCGCAAATGTCCTGAGCTCCAGACATGCCCATGTTGAAGGGCTTTGTGGACATCCTTATAGATCCTATAGACCCTTCAAAAACTGTATCTCTAAATCAGAACTTATCACCTTAATAGTCCCCAAGCCTCATCGTTGTCCTAAATTCTATCAGCAGGTACCACTTGCACCACCTAAAATGGGAAACCATCTATTTATTTCTTTCCTTTTACCTCATTACATCCAAAAAATCACTATGTCCTGCTATCCTACCTCCTAAACAACACTCACTATTGCCCCTTACTTTTGATTTTTACTGCCACTGATTTGGTTCAGCCCTCATCACTCACTGCCCTCTGTCCTTGTACTATTCTTCAGGAATCCCAAACTCTTTGTAGTTACCCTGCCAAGAGAAATACAAGAGAAACACTATTTTCTGCCATACCTCTAGACATGTGCACGTGGTATTCCTCCCACTGGGAATGTCCTCCAAGCACTTTACATGCATGGCAAATAACATACTTCTCTATAAGCCTCAGCTTAAATTCTGCAGTTCATGAAGCCTTCTCTTGCACTCCCAGATCAAATAGGATATTCTGAACAGTATTTCTCTCCCACCTCATATAGACCTCCATTAGAGTACTTTCATTTTGTATGGTAATTGCTTGCAGGGTATGATGTTTTATGTTTGCACCCCCCTGGGTACCAATGAATGAATGAACAAAAAACAAACATTGATGAGTGGAGAAGAGGAAGCCTCCCAAAAGTAAGATGTTGAATTAAGAACCCTCCTTTAATGTTAAAAAATTTTTTTTAAATCTGGAGTATTAAAAAATAATCCTACATGGATTATTTTGAGCCAACTGCATTTGGAATTTCCATATTTAACTCAGAAATTACTTCTCTTAAGTAAGACATCTTTGTCTACTTGGCCAGAAGGAAGCTACTACCTACCCGGTATAATATGGAAGATGCCAAGGGTCCCCAAGTCACCTCTGTCAAAAGCTAGCCTTGGTACCTGGCTTCTCACAATAGAATTGCCACTTTGGACGTTGGCAGGATCTCCAGAAAAATCTACTCCTGCCAGGGATTTGATTTGTATCCTGGCAGGAGTAATATATGCACATTCAAATCCCTGGCAGGAGTAATATATGCACATTTCCCTGTCCTCTCTGATTAAACAAAAACAGGTAAATCTTGATTAACAAGGCAAGGTAAGCCAGGTCCACAAAGGAATAATTCTTCCTTTTTTTGTATTTTCAGGATTCACTCTCTGTGTTGAAACCATTGCTTCCCCTGTCTTGTGGATCTTTTCCTTAGTGAAAGGAAGCTAACTTAAGTCATAGATGTAGCTTTTTTACACTGACCCTCCATCTTTTATTTCCCTTATGTGACTGAAAACTTGGTGTTGATGTTTGCAATCGAAACTCATCCATTTAACCGTGCATCAGGGGCACCTGTGGGTCTGTGCTGACCAGCCACTGCGGGTACGGCTGTGGGGAAGGAGGAAAGGGCCATGGTGGTGCTCTAAGGACAAAAGCTTTAAGAACTACCATTAGAGGTCAAATTCATCAAATAAGAAGGTTTCAAAGAAAAGTATATACAGTCACTGTAGTTCAAGCAAAATAATTCTTAATCCAGAAGCTATTCGATCTGGATGTTTTATCTGTTAATACTAATGCGTGTCCTTGCAGTAATGATCAGAGAAGGGCATTTTGGTTTCACATTATTCCATTGCTACTTGCTCTTCTCCCATCTCTCTATCGTATTCCCTCTCAGTCATTCTTTATTTGCTTCTTTTAAGTGCTGTTTGGACCTGTATACTTAGGGAGTGATTATCAATACTGCTTACTTTTTATTGGAGCCATTTTTGCTCCTGTAAAAACAAATTATAAGCCTAAGCTCAGCAACTTCAGAGAAGAGAACTCAGTACTTTGCACTTTGTGGTTCTCTACAGGTAAACAAAATCAAAACCCCTAAACAAATAGATGAGCTGATTGAAATTGAGAGTGACACAGGGACCTGGTACAGGAGGTGTTTTGTTCGGATCCACACGGAACTGTATGGAGTAAGTAACAAGTCCTGCGCTGCATGTCAACTTGTTGCATGTGAGGGTCATCAGAAGAGGGGTTACTGCGCTTTTCCCAGGAGAGAGGCTCTTCCCTGCTGCCCAGGACACTTGACTCCTGGACTGGGACCAGGCACTTGGACCTGCTTTGCATCTGAAGTTACCAATACGTTCCGTCTGTGGGAAAGGGAAGGCGTTAGGCCAGGGGTCCTGGTAGGGATGGGGTGCCTTGAAGTCTTGAGTTACTTTGTCCATTCACCTCCAGGAAGCTGAAAAATGAAAATCCCAGTATTTGGTTTCCTATGGCCTTTAGCTTTCACATTTTAAGTTGAAATGAATTCAACCCAGTGAAAACTCAGCTTTTTTATAATTTGGTAGAAGCGGGGGTGGGGTTGACTAAGTTACTGCGTAAGAAAACTAACTCTCTAATATTTCACAGATTTGGTTGACTTTTATGAGATGTTTCAACTACCCAGTCAAGGAAAATACAATAAAGCTTACAATTGTTTGGTTCACCCTGTCCTTTGGGTAAGTGATATTTAAATTCTTGGCAAGCAAAATTGTTGAATTTTCACGTTGAAACTCCCAGCCATGCTGCCTTCTTTTCTTACACCGCTTGATGCTGTTAACCTGCTAGTGAAGAATTTTCTTTTCAGCTTAGATTTGCTGACAGTTGTGATTTTATAAACCAGTTATTTTATTTATCTTGTCATAAAGCCTGGGTGGCAAAACCAAGAGCGTTTGGAAAGCCTGTTAAGGCCCTGGATGATTTGCCCTGTGACTTCTCCACCATCCTCTCTCGGCCCCAGTCACAGCCTCTCTGTTCTTCTCGAACATTCCAGAACTGTTCCTATCTCAGGCCTTTGTACTGGCCCTCTGCCTGGAACACTTTCCCAGATACCTGCCCTGCGCATTTCCTCACCTCTTCAAGTCTTCCCTCAGATGTCACCTTCTCACCCTCCTTCCCCTACCCCCTTCTCAGCTCTGTTGTTCCCCATAGCACTTTCTACCTCTGAATATGCAAAGGCTTCTTTATTCTATATAGAGAATAGTCTGGCTTCCCTGTCTGGAAACCCCATGAGGACAGGTGTTTAAACTGTCTCGTTCACTGATATGTGTCCCTGGCACATAATAGGAGCTCAATAAACAGTTGTTGCCAAGGGAATAAAACTGCCACATGTGTTCTAGGAAAAGAGGAGGTAGGGAGAAAATGTCAGGGTTTGATGTGCTAATCATTGACGCAGACAGCTTAGAATGTACAACTCTGTTGTTGCCTAATTTTACTGTTTAGAAAAAGGCAACCAGATAATACCCTACACTTTCAGGTCAGTAGGATCCTGGTAGAACCTAACATTTAAGCTGCAAGTTCCATCTCTTAACGGCCCTAAAGTAAAACAGACAAGTGATCAAAGATGACTGTTCTTTCCCAGTGCTGAGTGAGGTGGGACAGGGGGAAAGAAGGAAGCTGGGTCGGGAGACATAGCAGCTCGTTCTCTGGGTGACTCAGTTAGCTATGTGACTTGGGGACATTACTTCATTTTAGCTCCTCATTTCTAAATTAAGAGAGTTGACTTAGAATATGTAAAGTAATTCCCACCCAAATTCTAGAAAATTCATTAATCCCTGAAGGAAGGGAAGGCTGGAAATTAACATATAGTAACTGCCTACTGTGTGCCTTAAGTACCAGGTTAGGTATGAAGTAGACAGAAGTCCTACTGTCAAGGGGTCAAGAATGGTAATTATTATCTGGTTTATTTTGTTTACTTATTCATTATTGACCAGATTTTAAGCCTTATGATTTCTTTACTGCTATATCCCTGGAACCTAAGCAGTGCCTAACATGTAGTGATTGTTTGGTAAATGTTTGCTGAATGAATACAAAAGTAGTTGAAACCCCTCCACATCATGGATGATGGACATTCCAGGGCAATGTGCTTCCCTCGTTATTGCCATTCTAAAGTTTTTCTGCCCCACGTATCTGATGAGGGAGTAATGCCACAGAGATTGCATCCTGAGTCATTTCTTATTCATTGACCACCCTCACACCCCACAGTAATTAATTCGTGATCTGAATCCTGAGGCAGACATGTTTCAGGAATCCTGATGACAATGATGATGATTAAAAATGACTCAGATGTCCTTGGAGCACTCTCTATGTGCTGGGAGCTTTGCATGCCATTTAGTGTGAGCAACCACCCGACAAGGTGGATATGACCATCGCTCTGATATTCAAGATGGGCAACTGAGGTTTAGATAACTGGCCTGAGTTCATGCAGCTGGTAAGTGCCACGACCCGTATTGAAACCCAGCCTGCCTGCCTACAAAGGTGATGCTCATAACTGCTTCTTTCTTTGGGTAGCTAAGTGTCGCTGGGGATAGACGAGTGGTGGTTTTTGAACTTGAGTGCACATCAGAAGAATCACCTGGAAGACTGTACTGCCGGAGCTTTTGATTCATCAGCTCTCAGTGGAGCCTGAGTTTGCATTTCAAACGTCATGGGTGATGCTGATGCTGCTGGTCGAGGGACCCCACTTTGGGAATCACTGCTTTAGAGCAGCCCTGTCCAATAGAAATGTGAACCGCAGATGTCATCTGAAATTTTCTAGTAGTAGCCATGTGAAAAAAAAAAAAAGGAAGCAGGTGAAATTAATCATAATTCTATACTTCATTCGATTCATTATGCCCAAAATAGTATCATTTCAACATATAATCAATATAAAAGTTATTAATGACTGATTATACATTTTTTTCTCATAAGTCTTCAAAATCCTGTGGTATTTTGTATTTCTAGCATGTCTCAGTTTGAACTAGTCACATCCCAGCTGCTTGGTAGCCACATGTAGTTAGTGGCTACTATACTGAACACAATACAGCTGTTAAAATAACACTTTAGAGGCCAAGAGACAGAAAGGAGAAATCACTTGGATTTTCAGATAACAACCTGAATGTCCTTTTCACAACCTTGAACCGTCTGGCGGAAATGGGGCCCTGCCCCCAGGTTAGCAGTATCGCAGTAGTGTAGGAACCAAGAAAGATTCTCCATTGATGAAAGAGCTTATTCTTTAAGGGCTCTCACAGTTCTTGGATCCCAGGAGTTTGTACCACCAGACTAGGAGATAGGGTTCCTCAGTGCAAGCTGGGATGATGAGAAAGACACTGGGATCAGGGTGCCAAGATGTCTTCATCCATTTGTGCTGCTATAACACAATACCACAGACTAGGTGATTTATAAGTAACAGAATTTTTTTAAATTTTTTTTACAGAGACAAGGTCTCTCTATATTGCCCAGGCTGGTCTGGAACTCCTGGCCTCAGCCTCCCAAAGTGCTGAGATTATAGGCGTGAGCCACCACACCCAGCCAATAATAGAAATTTGTCACAGTGCTAGAGGCTGGAAGTCCAAGATCAAGCCACTGGCAGGTTCAGGGTCTGATAATGATCCGGTCTCTTCTTCCAAGATGGTACCTTGTTGCTGAGTCCTCCAGAAGAGACAAACACTGTGTCTTCATGTGGCAGAAAGAATGGAAGAGTCAAAAGGGAGGGAGGCAGCTCCCTCACACCTCTTTTATGAGGACACTAATCCCATTCATGAGGGCTCTGCCCTTGAGACCTAATCACCTCCTAAAGGCCCCACCTCTAATATTATCACATTGGGGTTTAAGTTCCAACACATGAATTTTGAGAGGACACAGTCAGATCCTAGCGCCATCTGTCGTGTAGGATGGGATTCTTTCAGCACATCTCTTCCCAAAGGAGGGGTTCAGGAATTACATACCTGTGGTTCTCCGGCTAACCCCAGGCCATCTCTCTAGTTTGATTTTTGCAGATTATTGGTTGAGGGGTGACCTGGATTACTATATGATTTATTTATAATGTCATACAGAGCCAGTGCTTCTCTGGAAAGCTCTGAAAACGTTAGGGAGGTGTTCATTGGCTCTGGTATGCTAATGTCTTTACAAACTCATACTTCTTTGT
This sequence comes from Lemur catta, assembly GCF_020740605.2. Lineage (NCBI taxonomy): Eukaryota > Metazoa > Chordata > Mammalia > Primates > Lemuridae > Lemur > Lemur catta. Next base: position 48,458,710 of record NC_059139.1, read on the forward strand.
CTTTGCAGGTACTATGGATTATCTGTTTGGTTCCCTGATGTCATTAAACATCTGCAGTCCGATGAATATGCATTGCTAACCAGAAATGTGGAGAGAGATAAATATGCAAATTTCAGTATTAACTTTACAATGGAAAATCAGATTCATACTGGAATGGAATACGACAACGGCAGGTCTAGAAACTTTGAAATAACTTAATGTGCCACCCAGCCACAAAAATTTGTTTCTTGTTAGCTGTGACTGCACTGAAACATGCATAATTTTTTTTTTTTTTTTTTTTAGTTTTTACATGTAGTCACTTTCATGATGAATTTGAATACTTCCAAATGGGTTTTAAAGAAAAGGTACACATCTATTAGTTACTTCACCTAAAACTATTTTTGAAACTCTGGTTGTTTATATTTATTAAACAACTGAGTTGTTTCATATTTCTTAAGCAGTGGAATTGACCGATGTGAAAAGAAAATTTAGAGAGACTTTGAAGAGCAATGAAAATAGGGTAGAGAAGAGTGAGGAGTATGAGGAAATGAGATGGGCTATAGAATTATTTAATTCACAGAAGAAATCTGAACTGTAATTTGATGAGTCTTCTGTTCCTAGAAAGGGGACCACTATTCGGAATTCCTCTCTTCTCCACTGTGCTGAATCCACAATTGGAGTATATCAGGAAGCGTTTTGATTAGAGAACAGGAATGATTCTCCAAAGTTCAGGGCTTTGAAAAGATGGAGATATGAACAAGGGACTCTTGAGAACGGGATCTGAAATGCTTCTTCCTGACAAGGGAGAACTGGCTCAGGGAGGTGGTTCTGGGTCATTCTTTCAGAGAGGGAAAAGAACAGACAAGGTATTAATACCTGTTTATGTCCAGGTACTTGTTGTCCAGACAAATAATTGCTGGTGTGGGCTCATGATCACCCTTCCATCATTCTTAGGAAATTGTCCCAATTTCAAAAGTGAGAAAAGTAAAAATATAAAATAATCAAAGTTGCTCAGGGCAAAAACCAGAGTCTGGAAAGATGAAAAAGAATTCTGTGGGATGCTTATGATCTGTGTAATGGAAAGGAGAGTTACTAACTGGGAGGTAATTGTTTGAATTAGTAATTCAGGGAGGGACCTCATCATAATCCAAGCCATATGGGATCCCCTTCACTCTCCCACATGCGATACTGCACTTGTATTTTGCAGAAACCTTAGTGTCAAATGCTCTGTAATTCTAAGGTGAAAGTTTGTTTAGCTAAGAAAGTATCATTACTCCAGTACAAATTTCTAATATATATTCATGTCTCTGACAGTTGTATTTTCAGTAATATTTGTTACAGTTCAAGCTAGATATTCAATCATCACTTAGAATTCTTTTCTGTTAGCAATATAATTATTAATCATTTTAATAGTATTAAAATCCTTGTAAAACATGTACATTATACATTAATTTTAAAAGATGATAGAAAAAAATTTTTGTCCTTCAGAAAATTTTGAAATATCACTACCTGATTCATTTTTTAAAAAATAGCTTTCCCTATTCAACATCATAAAATGGCAGTTCTTCCTGTGCTGCTGCGGAATAACCTCCAAGGTAGACGATAAGGAGACAGAGCAACAGGTAACGAGCACTTTGCAAACAGAGCACTCCTGGGAGAGCACAGGAGAAACTGATAGCAGTGGTCACCCCAGGGCAGAGGAACTGGTTGGCATGGGAATGGGCTGAAAAAGACTTCATTTTTCCATTTTCAACCTTTTGAATTTTGTACCATGGGTATTCTGTGTGTATATTATCCATTCAAAAACTACAATTAATTCCCCTTTGCAAATTCAGTTCCATTTCAGAAAATTGATAATTGTCTTAAAATGTGCCATTAGTTAGCCTCCTTTAGTGTATTTATTAATAGATGGTTTTACTTTGGGCCCCTGGAGTGGGGGTTAAAACAAGCTTATTTTTTTAAGCGCATTGGTCTGTGAGGCCACAGTGCATTTTGAACCAACAAATGCAATCGGGCATTTAGGGTGAGAATAAATTTGAAAGTACTCAATAGTTAGTGAATTGCTTTTAAGTCAGCTCACTTGTCTACAAGGATCAGTTCCTTTCTGCCCCTTATAAAAGAGATATTGATATAATAACTCCGTCCTGGTGAACAAGCATTTTCCTGTCAGTGACTGGCTAAGCATATACATTCATAGTCTCTTAGTAAAGTACCAAAGTACATTATGAATATTTGTCCATGAGCTGGGAGTCTTTATCAGTGCTGATAAGGCCTGAGTCAGACTCTTATAAGATGTTATGATCATTATGACTATTATCATCTTCACCACCTAGAATTCCCCCTTTTAATACCCAAAAATGTTGATGTCAAACATTAGAGCCATTAAAAAAAAGTTAAGAAATAGTAGTCAAGGCCGGGCGCGGTGGCTCACGCCTGTAATCCTAGCTCTGGGAGGCCGAGGCGGGTGGATCGCTCGAGGTCAGGAGTTCGAGACCAGCCTGAGCAAGAGTGAGACCCCGTCTCTACTAAAAAAAAATAGAAAGAAATTATCTGGCCAACTAAAAATATATATACAAAAAAATTAGCCGGGCATGGTGGCTCATGCCTGTAGTCCCAGCTACTCGGGAGGCTGAGGCAGTAGGATCGCTTAAGCCCAGGAGTCTGAGGTTGCTGTGAGCTAGGCTGATGCCACGGCACTCACTCTAGCCCGGGCAACAAAGTAACACTCTGTCTCAAAAAAAAAAAAAAAAAAAGAAATAGTAGTCAAAAATCTATCTGAACAGATTTGATTTTCTACATGTTTCTGAAAATAAGCAGAGCTCTCATAATTCTATTTGTTCCAAGGAGGATCTGTTGGCTGTGAGAAGAAGAATACTCCTGGAAATGAGTATGACCTATGAGTTTCTTGACCCCTACGTCAGTCATTCTTCTCATAAATGAAACAGAATTCTCATGCCCTTCTTCAGGATAACTGGAAGTTCCTACAGTAGAATGCAGAAGCCTTGGGTTTTCAGATTAGGAAATAGAATCTTATTAAAAAATTGAGTAGGAGAATGTCCTCAAGTTAAAGCCATTAACCCCAAATAGAGAATTTTCAAATAAAGGCATGCATGAAGAAACAAAAGGGTAAGATTGAAAAATAAAGAATTAATAGCCACAGATAATGCCCCAACTCTCTACTTTCAATTGCATACCTCATGATACCATTTGCCAACATCTCAAAGAGCTAAGGAAGTTACTGTGAGTGTCATTTCCTCTCCTGGTGGAAAATAATATTGGTGAGCAACGGAAGAGCCAAAGGATGGGCTGGATGAGAAAAAAGCAAAGAGCTTAGAACATCCATGAACCTATGTCCTTTATAATTAAGAAAGTCCACAGTGGGGCATCACATCTCTGAACCTGTTTGACTTAGCTTTGAACTCTGATGGACGAAAATCATTGATGTAAATTTTTGTGTGTGTGTTGGACAGATTCCTAGGGGTCAAGTTCAAATCCGTAACTTTCAAAGATTCAGTTTTTAAGTCCTGCACCTTTGAGGATGTGACTTCAGTCAACACCTACTTCAAGAACTGCACATTTATTGATACTGTTTTTGACAACACAGGTAGGTATGCTACTTAGGGCCCAGAAATGTGATAACCATGTGATAGGATGGGCAGCAGCTTATGTGGGAAATGGATATTAAAGAGTAAATAAACAAGTTCCCTAAATCAGGTTGGGTCAAATGTAAACTTACATTGTTTGTCTTTGTCAGATTTAATGCAAAGGGGGCTTGCTAAAGTTCAAAGCTGGCAAAAAGAAAAAGTCCTTTGGAGAATGATTTTTACAGCAAAGAATTAACCTGTAGCTTATTTAATAATCCTGGTTTCAAAATCTGGTGTTTGCTTAGGTGAGCATGCTTTAACTCTACAGTCAACAGAGATGGGCAACATGTGACTATGCTCAATCAGATATAATTATTTTAGCCCAATCCATATAATGGAGTTTGAAAATCCCCCGCGGGGGGCGGGGGGAAGAGGGAAAGCAAACATTTATTGAGCACCTACTCTATGCCATTTCCTACTGTAGGTCACTAGACATTCATTATTTAAGTTTTCACAATAGCTGAGGCTTAGAAAAATTAAGTAATTTGGCCATAATCATAGACCTAGTAACAGCTGGTGTTTGAACCCAGGTTTGTCTGATTTCAGGACCCATGCTTTCCCACCCCCACCCACTGGTCGGTCTGTCCTATAAAATGAGTCCAGCATAACAGCCTGGCACTGGCAGGAGTATCAGTGTGTACCCTGTTGCCAGCCCTGCCTTCCTGGTGCTCAGACAGGAGCCAGTTCTACCCAGCTCCAAATGAGAATGGGATTAGCTGTCTGTTTTTTGGTTTTAAAAAAGTGCCACCTATCACTATCTTCTAACTGATTGAACCTGAGAAGACCAGCTTTTTTGGCAGATCTTAATCAGCAAGGAAGATAACAGTTTCAATCTCACAGCCTTTTAGCAGAACCCACCACCATCTGCAATATGGATAGTTCCAGGTTCCAGAAGTGAATGTTAGCGACCTTCTGATGAGGCTGTTCCTCAGTGCATTCCTCCACAGAGACCTCAAGTTATAAATTCAGTCTCAAGGACCCAAGGAAAGGCCTGTTCCTTCTCTGTGCCTCAGAGTCCCATAAAATGGCAATAATAAGGCTGATTCATGCACATTTGGAAACAAATTGTTTTTATAATTGTAGTATGTAAGCTATTAGTACCATAATGATAGTCTTTATGTAACATAATAATTAGAATAAAGTAATATTGTAAAGGAATAGGCAAGTAATATAATTAGCAATGGCCAAACATAGGAAATCAGAAGATAACTGGACTCCTTTACTTAATTTATTCCTTTACTGAACAAAGGTATCTCATCATTCAGCTACTTCGTAATGTGAGGTCCTGGCCTAGACCCTACACTTTGGCCAGAAGAAGACACAAAAGGCCAAGCCCACCCAGGCACAAAAGCCCTCCAGGAATTTACAAGACCATGATTCTTTTCCAAATAGGCTTTCTTGTATTAGTGGGCACCCGTTAAGAGCTTGATGAATTGTCTTTGCTGTTATTGTTGTTTCTACAGATTTTGAACCATATAAATTCATTGACAGTGAATTTAAAAACTGCTCATTTTCTCACAACAAGACGGGATGCCAGATTACCTTTGATGATGATTATAGTGCCTACTGGATTTATTTTGTCAACTTCCTGGGGACATTGGCGGTGTTGCCAGGGAATATCGTGTCTGCTCTCCTGATGGACAGAATCGGGCGCTTAACAATGCTAGGTACGTGCTCAGTTTCATGTCAAATGAGAGAGCTGCCCCTGCAGTCTAGAGGGAGCCTGTTTCCCGCTGTACCCACCCCTCACCGCCCCGTCCCTTAGAAATTTGCATCCCATGAGGAGAAATCCCTTAGACCTTTCATTAGGACTAAATTGTAGTGAAAATTATGTCTAATTACATTTCATTTGAGCAGTTTCCATGAGTTAACAGACTGAAAAACTAATTACGTGTAACTAATGTATATTTTTCCACTTAAGTAGCTGAGTAATGGATGATGTGCATTTCTTACCTGCTGTGTTCTGCAGGTGGTTAGAGGAGCGAACCTTTCATACAGGTGAATGCACCTGTATTTGAGCTTTGTGGAGCCCAGTCTGCAGCTTCCATGTAGAATTTTCCTGAGAGATCTCAAAACCCAAGAGTCCTTGCTCTATTAAGATGATGGGAAACATTCCAACCTTTTGTCTGAATTGTTGGCAGGTGGCTCTATGGTACTTTCGGGGATCAGCTGTTTCTTCCTTTGGTTTGGCACCAGCGAATCCATGATGATAGGCATGCTGTGCCTGTACAATGGATTGACCATCTCGGCCTGGAACTCTCTTGATGTGGTCACTGTGGAACTGTACCCCACAGACCGGAGGTATGTTGATATGGGTCCCTTCAAGTCCCACAGGACCACTGAAAAGTCATTAAAAAACAAGCCAAGCTATCACTTCCCCAAGAAAGTGAAATTCAAAAAAAATCTGGCTTATGAAGATGTAGCTTGTATTTGTATCTTTTAAAAAGAAAATGTAGGCCAGGTGCAGTGGTTCACGCCTGTAATCCCAGCACTTTGGGAGGCTGAGGCAGGAGGATCACTAGAGCCCAGGAGTTTGAAGCTGCAGTGAGCTATGATGACACTACTGTAAACTGCACTCCAGCCTAGATCTGTAAGACCCTGACTCGAAAGAAAGAAAGAGGAATAAAGCTCCTAGCAGGAATTAATAGGGCAACAAAATCAGTGAAGGAATTTAATTGTGCCCATGACTTAGTTTGTTGGCTAACAATATGAGGAAGCTGTAATGAGGCGGTGAGGCTTAGGATTTAATAGCCTATCTTGGCCCACATTTTAAGAAGCTAATCAGTCCTGAGAGGGTCATTATCTTACGTTTGCAGGTGTCTGCATGAGCTCTGCATTAAGCAACCATGAAGAGGTCTCTAGAACACATCTCTTGACCTTCTTGGTTTGTTGGAAGGAAGCCCAACACATTTCTAGTTACAAAACAAAAAAACAAAAACAAAAACAATTGCTCTCAAAATGGAGACCCAGACTGTGTGCCTCATATCAGAGAAAAGGTTAGAAGGTAGGGCTTTGGGGTAGAGCTTTAGCAGCTGAATAATTAAAAAATAGAAGCTCTGTTTTGCCATTTGCCATGAGCTAAGACAAATGACCTTTGCCTTCTTTAATTTCACGTACAACCCCTCTGTTTTGTTGCCATGGAAGCCCTCTGAGCTAGAGGATGGAGTCAGTATTATTTGGACTTAGAAATGGAGGATTTTTTCTGGAACTATGCTGAAACATTTGGGATATCAATTTGCAACTGATCCTGAGTCCCTTGTCAGGGTTCATTCCTTTGTTTATTGGCCCCAATGGGGTACATTCTCTGTGTGTCCAGGCTCTAACTTACATTTCTTCTTCTAGAACATGTATTACTGAGCTAGAAGGTATCCTGTAGGTACTCACATATCCATCTCCCTGCAGAACATCTGACCCTCAAGACTCTGGATATCTGCTTATCAAATATTTTAATTCAGACTCTCAGCAAACCTCCTGTTAAATACATAGTCTCTGAAAGGAACTGTGCAATCTATGTACAGCATCTCCTTCATTCATTCAACAAATGTTAATATTCTTTTGTGGGCAAGGTTCTGAGGTGGATGCCTTGGGCTGTGGGGTGGGGGTGCTGCCAAAAGCAAGATTAAGGCCCTGCAGCTTTCACTGAGCTTTCTTTCATCAGCCTCTCATTCTGCAAACAGCGCCCAGGTGCAGATTACACCATACATTTAATATAAACTCCGCAATGTTACAGCAAGGCGAGGTCATAGCCCCCTTCCTTTTTGTTTTACACTGTAAGGGTTTGCTGCTATTTTAGATGAGTCAGCTGCCATAAGGAATGGAAGGCTGAGTGTTGTCCTATGACAAAAATCTGGCTTTAAGAAAAGCATACACAGGCCGGGCGCGGTGGCTCACGCCTGTAATCCTAGCACTCTGGGAGGCCAAGGCGGGTGGATTGCTCGAGGTCAGGAGTTCGAGACCAGCCTGAGCAAGAGTGAGACCCCATGTCTACCAAAAATAGAAAGAAATGATTTGGACAGCTAAAAATCTATATAGAAAAAATTCGCCGGGCATGGCGGCGCATGCCTGTAGTCCCAGCTACTCGGGAGGCTGAGGCAGGAGGATCACTTAAGCCCAGGAGTTTGAGGTTGCTGTGAGCTAGGCTGATGCCACGGCACTCACTCTAGCCCGGGCGACAAAGCAAGACTCTGTCTCAAAAAAAAAAAAAAAAAAAAAGCACACACAAATGGGGCAAATAGAAGCATGGACCTACTATGTTTCTGTTGTAGGAAAGATTAAACATCAACTGAAATAAAAACAACTTGCTGTTTGTGTTAGCTCAAGTCCTCTGAGAAGCAGATGTCAAACCCGAGTGAAGGAGGGAGGAAGGGACAGTGCTGTGGCCTCACACCAGGCTACTCAACATCAGCCTCCCATAAACCTTATTCAACAATGTGAATACCTTTTTCAGCCCCTTTTTCCTCTTCTCCTTCCTGAACTCCAATGACATAAATATTAGATCTCTTGGTGTGCTCCCACTGGTCCCTGATTTTCTGTTAATTTTTTGTCTTAGTCTGTTTTCTCTATTGTTCATGTTGGATAGTTTCTATCGTTCCAGCTTCCAGTTCACTGATTCTGTCCTCTGTCTTGTCCATTCTGCTGTTCAACCCAATCACTAAGCTTTTTATGTCAGTTATCATATTTTTCAATTCTAAGGTTTCCAGTTAGTTCTTCTTTATTTCTTCTACTTCCTTGCTGAGGCTTTCTAGTTTTTCATGAAGCTTTCTAAATTTCATGTTTCAAGAGTGGTCATAATTGCTCACTGAAGCATCATTATGGCTGCTTTAAAATATTTGTCAAATAATTCTGACATCTCTGTCATGTCAGTGTTGCTGTCTGTTGATTCTCTTTTTTCATTCTGTTTGAAAGCTTCCTGGTTATTTGTATGATGAGTGAGTTTTGGATTGAAAGCAGTCATTTTCATATTATGTTATGAGTATTTGGATCCTATTTAAGCCTTTTGTTTTGGTTGGCTTTCTCTGACTCCTCTCTGGCAAGGGAACGGGAGGTATTGCCTCATCATTACCAGGTGAAGGTAGAAGTCCAGGTTCCCTACTCATCATCCATTGCCATCCCATAGGGAACGTCCTTGTTACTGCTGGGCGGGGGTTGGAGTCCTCATGATCATGGATACTATGGAGTGGGGAGGAGGGGTGAGGGTCCCAGCTCCCTACTTAGCCTTCTCTGACACCACACAAATGGTGGTGTGGGGGGCACCTCATTAGAGTTTCATGAGGGTGGAAGTCTAGGCTCCCCACTAGATCTTTGCTGGTGTACCTGGCGGTTGGGCTACAATTTTTTCTGGTGTTTGTTTGGAAAAGAGAGTTTATTGTCTAGAAGTTTTCTGTCTTGCTACACTGCCCTTTTCCTGGTCCTCTGGCTAGAAAGAGCAGGCTTTGGCGGGGGGTTGTCTTTGTCTGTGGCTGTTGGCATTTCCGGGTTGCCAGCTTCTTCAACTCCAGGTCTGAGATCTATGAGGCAAAAAAGCAAACACAGAGCACTCACTATCCCCAAGCTCTCTAGCAGCTCTGCCTTTTTTCTCTATCTTTCTGAGTCTTTTTGTGTTTATTTCATATATAATGTCCAGGACTTTTAGTTGTACTTAGCAGGAAGAATAAAGAAAAGTACGTGTACTCCATCTCAATGTGAATTTTAATATTGTTCATTTACTTATTCAACAGTTTTTTTTTTTTAATGCCTGTGATACAACCATGAGTAAGACATTTGTGGTCTTTATTCTCAAAAGGACAAGTAAACATCAGTTACAATGTAGTATGGTCAAGATCATTATGTGAGAAGCACATGTTGCTCTGAGGGCCTCAGAGCATCAAAGGTTTCTTGGAAGAAGTAACATCTAAGCTCAGCTCTGAAGAATCTATGCCTAGGACAGTAGGGCAGTAATGGCTTGCAGTTGGTCTTCAAACTTCACTGGACTGACTCTTGCCCAGGGCCGGAACTGGCCTCAAATAGAGGCAAGATGTCAGAACTAACTGCAGTGGAAGTTGTGGAAGCGGTGGAAGAGGAAGATGCCTCTGTTCATGCACTCACCCCAGCTAACCACCTCCATCTTGATCCTAAACCTTCCCAACTCTGTAGGAACAGCTTGGGAATGTTACCACGGCCCACTTCCCAATGCCCACAGCGTCTGCCACAATGACTGAGACTCAGGGGTCCACGCAGTATGGGCTCTTAATTCTTAGGCATGGCCCTGGGGGAGCAAGGAATACTTGCAGTTCTGCAGGGATCTGTGGGGTGAAGTGGGAAGATGGTAAAAATAAGTGGTTGCCGTCAAGTATTTGTCCTTGATTGTGCAGCTGGGAAGACAGGGTTGCATATGAGGGAAGAACTAGAGAACGGGGCAAAATGATAGACGTTTGAAGTCTGGGGCAGTATTGAATATACAACTCAATGTATGGTATTTTGACAATGTCTGTATCAGCCCCTTCCTGTGTCAAAAATAAGCAGGGAGCCTGTTATATGGAATGTAGATCATGGGCCACTGACATATCGAGAGATTCTTATAATAGATGGGAAACATGGATGTGGCATAAGCCAGAGATAGAAGGGATTGTCCAGCTTGCTAGAGTTTTCCGAAAGGGAACCCTACCCGTCCAATACCTTGGTCCAGGGGAGCTTCCTTTTCCCTCATTTTTCCACCCCCAGGCGCTGCCACTAGCAAAATTGCTTTTAATCCTCCTTGTGAGCAGGACTGGGACACGCCAACAGAAGATACGTCCCCTTTGTTGAGGGTTCCCCCCCCCATGCCCTAACCGGGCAAAAATAAAGCAATTTTCCCTCGTCTCTTGAAATCTTCAAAGAGAAAATGATAAATAATGATCGGTTGAACTGGGCTTTCCCATCGTTCACCTCCCCTAGGTTTCTCCCCCTCCTTGTCAGACTTGTAAACCTCCCGAGAGTGATAAGCGCTGCCCACGTAGGGTGGCTCATCCCGGTTCATCCCAGCTCAGCCCTGCTCGGCCGGTTCTAGGTTTCGTCCTGCGTGTTCTGCCGCGTCCGGGCGGTGACTTTCTGCTGCCACCGTGTGGCGGTGGCGCAGTCCCGCCGCTCACACTTCCTGCGTGCGCGCGGCCCGGTGGCCGTTTGCACTCCCCGTCCTTGGAGCTCGGGGCGAGGAGCGAGTGATGCAAGCCAGGCTCCAACTCCGCGCGGACTCCGCAGCCCCACAGGCCTGCCTACGGGGCTGCTTTGGCAGCACGTTCTGCCGTTCTCTGGCCTCTGTCTTCCTTCCCCGTTACGCATGCACAGTTTGAGACATGACCTCAAAAAGGATTTGAGAGTAAAACCCTGATTGTTCACACCTGCTATTGCCTGCGGGTCCTGGGCAGCTGCTGCTGTCACCCAGCACTGTGGGATTGGTCTCTCCCTTGATGAGCTAAAATCAAAACATCTGCCCGGAATTAACCACCCTAAGCCCCTCCCCTCAGGGCTGTTCTTGTTTGGACAGAGTTCTCTCATTTCCTCCCTGTGCTCAATCCTGAAAGTCTGCAATCCTGGTCTCTTAGTGCCCAGCTGCGTGACCTCAGGGAGACCACTCAGCAGAACTGGGCCTCAGTAGTTTGAGATATAAAATGAGAAGATTGAAATAAATGGTGTCTCCCTCTTCACCATCATCATCTGCTATTCCATAATGGTATAGCATTTTTTTCTTGAATACATTCTGCGTCTGTGGTCATAAAGATCTCTTATTTTTGAAGATGTTGATATGAAGAAATCTTTTAACTATCCTGTGTAAACAACCCATGTAATACACTCCGTCCATGACCCTTTACTCTGCTTTATTTTTTATGTGCCTTATCATTATATTAGGTAGGTTTATATTTTATGTATGTTTTTGCGTGTTTATATTTATTATATATTTATATCTTATTTTCTTTATATGCATTATCATTATATATGTTATACTTTGGCCATTCAGCAAATGTCAGATTCCTTTTGTCTCTGGCAGAAGTGGAGGGCGAGGGGGTGGGGAACATATACTTCCTTTGCCCACAGCCACAGCAAGTGGTATATTACAATGGCAGCAAATCCTGCCACATGTGAAAACAGGCACAAAAACCGTCATAAAGGCTGTTCTTGAGCTCCAGGGAAGTCCCTCTCTCTGGCCTTGGGTACTGAACAAGTCCTTGCATGAAAGATCTGTGCATATATCAGTATATGCATATAGAAACATATATAATGTAAACGCATATACATAAAATATAAAACTATCTAGAATATGTGGATGTGATCATATATTGACAGCAGGACCACCAGATTTGGGGGCCAGTCGGGCAACAGGTCCTTCTTTAAGTGCAGGGTGCAGGACAAGTGAGCCTAGAATCTAGAGTCTAGACCAACAGTACCATTTCAGCAATTTGAGGTTGCTGGGCTTGGAGGATGCTTGTATGTCCATTGTGCTAAGAGCAGAGCATTCTTTCCAATCCAGTGCATTTCCTGAACAGCACTCATGTCACCAATAAAAAAATCATCTCAATGGTCATTAACAAACCTTCTTATGCAGATTTCTAAAATGCTATTTAAAATGCTAAGTAACCATCTCTGGCCTGTTGATTCCTGATTAAGGTGCTTTAAATGCTATGGGTATACATTAGAGACAATTTCTTTGTCAAATTGCTTATACTGAAGTACTTTTAAAGCAAATTACCACCCAGACCCTATGATGATAGGATGTTAGGTTGTAGGTTTGTTTACTCTCTGTCACCCACTTGAATGGGAGCTCCTTGGGGGCAGGATTTTGTCTTCCTTATTTACTGCTATAACTCCAGGTAAATGAATGAATGAATGAAATACGCTTTTTAAAATTCAGGCTGGGTACAGTGGCTCAAACTTGTAATCCCAGCACTTTGGGAGGCCGAGGTGGGAGGATTGCTTGAGGCCAGGAGCTTGAAACCAGCCTGGGCAACATAGTGAGATGACGTCTCTATAAGACATTTAAACATTAGCAGGGCATGGTGGTACACACCTGTAGTTGTAGCTACACAGAAGGCTGAGCCAGGAGGATTGCTTAAGCCCAGGAGTTTGAGGTTGCAGTGAGTTTGATGATGCCACTGTTCTCTAGCCCAGGTGACAGAGAAAGACCCTGTCTCAAAAAGTAATAAAAATAAAACTAAACTAAAAATTAAATTAAATTAAAAAATAAAATTCAGTTGGCTATGGACTATAGTTTTCCTCCCTGTGTGGGTTCTCTCAGGAGTAGCATCTGGGCAGTGTGAGGGGAGCACAGGCCTGCAGTCCTCTCTGCTGCCCTTCTGTGTCCTCTCCACATCTGCCCTCACAGCCCGACCTCCCGATCCTGCAGCTGTCCGCTCCCCCATCCTCATACGCATCGCCTGTTAGAGACCCACCTCCTCTTCTCCCTCTACTCCATCAACAGAGTGGTGGAAAGAGCACAGATACAGGAGTGGGGGGACTCACATGCAGGCACTGCCAGAAAATAGCTGGGTAACTTGGAAAAGCCCCTCACCTTTCTGGGCCTTGGTTTTCTCATCTGTGAAAGGCACTGCACTGAGTATTTTAGATGATCTCATTTAACCTTATTTAGTTCTCACTCCAACCCTGCAGAGTAGATGTTCTTACCCCATTTACGGGCACAGAGAGAGGAAGTAACTGCCCTGGATCTCTTAGCCTCAACCCCAGATGTCTGACTCGGTGGTGCTGCTCCCAGCACAGATATACCTACCTTCCTTCCCAATAGGTCTGGAAATCTGTTTTTAAGAAGCTCACCTGGATATTGGGGTGCACAGCCATGTTCATGCACCTTGGCCTTAGATGAACTCCAAGTTGTCTCCCGATGCTCAGTCATTCTGTCACTATTTCCCTTGGCCAGGCCCTCATTCCCTAGCTCAGTTTATCAGATAAGTGATAAGACACAAAGGCTCCCATTATTACCTGTCCATGAATATTTGATTTCAACAGGAATGAGGAATAAGAAGCCCATTAGTTGGGGGGAAGGGGGTGGCAAGGAGAGGGAGCTAGAGGGCTCCTAGGGGTGCAGGGATTCTCAGCCCGCACCTCATAGGTGAGTCCTTCTCCACTGGGTGTGAGTAAGGGCGGCACCCTGTGCAGAGGCGCAGGAGGCCATCTTGGCCTCGTTAAGGGGCATACGTGCACACACCCGCTACCCACTTGGGTAAGACACGTTTTCTACCTTTGGAGATCAGAAATCGATTGGATTTAGTGGATTCTGACATAAGAATGTGGAATTAGCCTTTTTTCCTCTGGGGAAAAACAAAACAAAAGAAGATGATAGGTATCAATCAACAAACGTGACCCACCCAATGCCCATTCAAATGTCCGTTACAAAAATCCACTTCCAACATATTTGGAAGTCTCAGGAAACTCATTAGTTCAGCTTTTCATTTAACAAGTATCATAGGCATCCCTGCGCCAGTCCTGAGAAGGGGTCGTGCTGAGTGACTGCTAGGTCCAGATGTGGCCTGGACCTAAACAAGGCTAATTAATCCCCGAGAAGGAACTGCCCAAGATTGGTATAAGCCAGCCCTTAGGGAGGGGAGTGAGGATAATGGCGTGGAGGGAAGTCAAGTCAAGTCAAGGCAACTGAGTAAGAGTTGGAAGAGAAGGGAAATTCATGTTGGGTGAGAAACTGCCTCTGGTGAAAATGAATTAAGCTATGAGCTGTGAAAAGCAGAGTGAACAACAGAGCTTAACAAGAGCAGGAGCAGGAAGGGAGAAGGGGGGGGCGCTTTGGGTTGGATCCCTCTCTCCTCTCTTGGGTGCAGCACACCTTGCCACCCTCAGCCTCCCCTGCACCACGTCGCAAACGTTTTCCTACAGCTGGTATTCCCTAAGGAACACATCCAGAAGAAGGAGGTCACATATGTGAAGTGTTAATTGCAGTATCGTTTATGTTACCCCAAATTTGGAAACCTGCTACTTAGCCAATGGTTTAGGTCCAGAAATAATGATCACATGCTACATAAGTCATTTCGTTTCAAACAAAACGTAAACACGGAACAAACAATATGAATGGCTGAAAAAAAGCAGGAAGTGAAATTTTCTAAATCCTCTGATTTATTGTGATTTACATAATTGGAAGTACACTAAAGGAAATTTAGAAATGAAAACCATTTGTTGGAGAGGTGGAAAGGACGTTTTGCTTTGGTAATTTCCTTTAGTATATGACAGTGAACTCCACTCAAAAACGAAGACATCTCTGGGGAGATAGGAGGGTTCTCAGCCCTGGATACACCTTTGTATCACACAGAGCTTCTAAAAGGTACTAATACCTGGGCCCCCCAGGAGAGCAATAGAGTCAGAATCTGTGTGTGTGTGTGTGTGTGTGTGTTTAGGTATTGATACTGAGACATAGCTACAGTTTAAGTGCTCCCCAAGGTGATTCTAATGCACTCAGGCTTGAGCAATGCTAGGTGAGGGCATGGTTACATGTGTCTGTGCACCTTCAGATTGCTATCCTAACCCTAGGTTGAGAACACCGAGGCTTGAGGAGGTAGGAGACTTGTTTAGGAGCTGGAGGGAGGCAAGCCATGTGGCCCTCGAGAAGCCTTTAGAGACCTAAGGCAGACCTGAGTGGGTGCCATGAGATAAGTTAGGGAGATGTGGCAGTATTGTGAGAGCCAGAGAATGTCCCTATCCACATGCCATCCTTCACCTGGCAAGCTCCTACTATTCCTTCCAGACAATCCTATTCTCATCCACCCACTACAAGAAGCCTTCCCTCAACTGTACCCACCCCCAGCCTGAGATCACTTCCTGTCCTCTTGCCCCCATAATACTGTGTGTGTATCCTCATCACTGCACTTAGCATGTGTGTTATCATCATCTTTTCTCATCTGTCCTATTGTTAATTTTAGGGTCTCTGGACCCAGTGCAATGCTTGACACATCACAGATAATGAATGATTATTAAATGAGGAAATGCATAGGAGAATGTGTAAATTGGGAGTGTATTAAGGACAAATCTGCTTATTAGACAAATATTCAAGGTGTTTCTAGTACTCTTAGCATTGTAGTTTGATAGCTCAGATGGATTCAGGGTTAAAATAGCTCTTCTAGGTTAACCTGGAAACTGAGCCATCATTTGTAATATTGTTTCTGTGAGATAAACGAAATTCATTGTGTTTCAAATAACCAACCTCCAGATAAATTTTTAGATCACAATGTATTCCTGATTTAAGGACTGCCTCTATACTCCAAAATGCTCCATGCTGAGTTCTGAGTATTCTGGCATACAGTGGTGTGATCATAGCTCACTGCAGCCTGGAACTCCTGGGCTCAAGTGATCCTCCCACCTCAGCCTCCCAAGTAGCTGGGACTATAGGCACGTGCCACCACACCCAGTTAATTTTATTTTATTTTTTGTAGAGATGGGGTCTCACTGTGTTGCCCAGGCTGGTCTCAACCTCCTGGCCTCAAGTGATCCTCCCACCTTGGCCTACCAAAGTGCTGGGATTATAGGCATGAGCCACCATGCCCAGCTCTGAGTATTCCTTTTATAACTTCTCCCAATGATTTGACTGAGTTGTCCAAAAAAAGTTTCTTTCCAAGAGTTTAGACAAAGAGAATGCTCACATTTTACCCATTCCCCCACCCCACCCCATTTTACCCTTTAACCAGATAAATTCTATGAGCTGCGTTTGGATCCATACGATTTCAGGCCTTTTCAAAATATAGTATTTAATTTTTTTTTTTTTTTTTTTTTTTTTTTTGAGACGAGGTCTTGCTCTGTTGCCCAAGCTGGAGTGCCGTGGCATGGATTAAACTCCTGGGCTCAAGTGATCCTCCTGTCTCAGCCTCCCAATTAGCTGGGACCACAGGTGTGCACCACCACACCTGGCTAATTTTTCTATTTTTTGTAGAGACAGGGTGTCGCTGTATTGCTCAGGCTGGTCTTGAACTCCTGGTCTCAAGCAATCTTCCCACCTTGGCCATCCAGAGTGCTAGGATTACAGCCATGAGCCACTGCACCCAACCTGAAAATATTTGAAGGAAAATTTTACTTATCCAAGGAAAGGGCAGTCGTGTTTTCTTGAATGCCAGCACTAACCTAAGGAGGCTGTGTGCTTTGCACCCACACCAGATTTTCATCTGACGACCTGCGTTTGCTTCGTAAATGAAACAGAAATTCCTAAGAAATAAGGATTTGATCGTCTTTTTTAAATGCATCAGATACCAGACCAGATGCTCCTAATGCATCTGTCTTCAATGTGCCCAGAAATCTCAGGAAGTCATCCATTCCTCAGTTATGGTTTCAGTAATATAAGGAGATAGCTGCATTTTATACCCCATTCTGAGTTCATGGCTTGGGAAAACGTGGTTATTTTAACCCAGATGCAAATCCTACCTGTGTTATTCCACAGTTTCAGTGTTGAGAGACTTCTTCATGACAGAGGAATGTTTTCCTTTCTCTTATCAGCAATATACATACTGGCCATTTTCCCCAGAAGGATACAGCTTATTTTACTACGATAAGATGTATTTGGTAGTTTATGACTCTAGAAACTAAAATGTAATTTTAAAAAAGTGAAAGGAGCCGGGTGCAGTAGCTTGTGCCTGTAGTCCCAGCCACATGGATGGCTGAGGCGGGAGGATCACTTGAGGCCAGGAGTTTGAGACCAGGCTGGGCAACACATCAAGATCCCATCTCTACAAAAAAAAAATTGTTTTAAGTGAAAGAAATCAGTCTGAAAAGGCTACATACTATAAGATTTCAACTATATGATATTCTGGAAAAGGCAAAATTATGGAGATAGATCAGCGGTTGTCTAGGGTTGGGAGGAGAGAGGAAAAGGTAAAGCACAGGGGATTTTAGGGCAGTGAAACTATTGTGCTCAGTGATACTGTAAAGGCGGACACGTGTCATTACACATTTGTCAAAACCCACAGAATGTCCAATACCAAACGTGAGTCCTAATATAAACTGAAATTTAGTTAATGATAATGTATCAATATTGGCTCATCAATTATAACAAAGGTACCAAACTAATGGGAGAAAAGTTAATAGGCGAAATGAGCGGTATAAGTGTAAACTTATTTTTCATTTAATTTTTTTCTTGTAAATCTAAAGCTGCTCAAAAAAGTCTTTTCATGAAAAAAAAAAAATACAAAAAGACAGTTCAGCCTCATGGTACCATCTCCATGGAGGTGGGAGAGATGGTGATGCTGTCATTGTCCTTAAGTCTTCTTCGGTACCCAACATGTAGCCTCAAGCAACTTAATTTGAAAGTATTTATCAGTATATTAAATCTCCTTAGCTTTTTAGTGGTTGTCACTATTACTAGTCTCTTTCTTTAAAAAAGAAGAAAAACACAAAATTAGCTCACTTTCTTCTTAAGAAGTTCCTCTTTCTTTCAGAGATTTCATTATACTCCTTCCTCATTCCAGTTTAGCGACTTTGCCATGCTTCAGAGCCTACTTACTTTACTTTCTAGGTGTCTTGGCCAAAAAGCAAATCTGTGCTTTCTGTCCTTTATTAGGTGTGTTCTAATCAGTGAAAACATTGGCTGTGCACTAACTCACAGACTGGGGGTTTAAAAAAAAAAAAAAGCATCCAAAAATAGACCTGCATTCAATGTGCCTTTAATATGCACAGATGCCAACTGACAACCAAAAAATGGTGAACTGGCATAAAGTCAGAAGGAATTTCATATTCTCTCATGATGTCAGTGGTATATGTAGTTTCCTGTCTAGAAGTTTCCGCCTAGAAGGCCACAGTAAAACCACTTGATACTTGTATATTAAAGGCAGTAAAATTTTTCTTTTTCAAAGAATGTCTTAAGAAATGGGGTATATCTTACTTACATGCCCATAGAGCTTAAATGCCAGCATAGAGAGTGAACAAGCTCTTCTCTAGGCCTACAATCTGATTCTCTTCTGTAATATTTTCTTGGACTTGATTTCCCACAGAGAACTCTGATGAGGAGATAAGAAATGTTACACTAGTTCATTGGTGGACTGCCTGGCCCAGTATTCAGTTTCTGCCTGCTACCAAAAACATCTGGCCAGAGAACATGGTATTTCACCCCCGTGGTACCTGAAAGACGAGGGCTACAACACCATTATCCCTGATTTTCTCTGAAAACCCCATGGGCTTTCATTATTTAAAAATCAGTACAATAATTAAGTTGGTAAGAGGAAATAGGGAGTGAGCAAAAATCAAAATATATTGCCACATACTTATATTTAGTTCTGGGATGAAATTTAAATTTCCTTTTAAACAGATGTTTCTGAAATTATGGGACTTTACAAAACAAAATAACAAATCACTCTTGTAAAGAGATGAGAAGCTGGCCGGGCGCAGTGGCTCATGCCTGTAATCCTAGCACTCTGGGAGTCCGAGGTGGGAGGATTGCTTGAGCTCAGGAGTTCGAGACCAGCCTGAGCAAGGGTGAGACCCTGTCTCTACTAAAGATAGAAAAAAAATTAGCCAGGCAACTAAAAATATAAAAGATTAACCAGGCATGGTGGCATGTTCCTGTAGTCCCAGCTACTCGGGAGGCTGAGGCAGGAGGATCGCTTTGAGCCCAGGAGTTTGAGGTTGCTGTGAGCTAGGCTGCCGCCACAGCACTCTAGCCTGGGCAGCAGAACGAGACTCTGTCTCAAAAAAAAAAAAAAAAAAAATAGAGAGAGATGAGAAGCTGCTCAATTTCTCTAACCCAACCTTTCTACACCTTGCCTGGAGTGACAGGTAGGTAGGTGGCCCAGCTTCTTCCATGCTGAGCAGAGGTGACCTACGTCTCTCTAATGACCTGTGCTTCATGTCTGTTTCTTTGTGAAGAGACGGGTTTGGATAGGATAAGATTATAGTTTTGATTTAAGAGACCCTTTCTTCCAATACCATTGGGCCAAGAGAGAAGAGATTTTTCTTAATCCCTGAGATTTTCTTTCACTTTCTGTTCACAAGAAATTGGAATTTATAGGCAGAATAAGAGCCAACAGAAGTGGTAAGAAAGTCAACAGAGGGCTGAAGGAACAGTGCCAACAGCTGGGATTCTCTATCCCTAGATTTGCTAACAAGCATTGAATTATTTGCTCCAATGATATATAACACAAGCTACTTGAAGATCATTGACAATTAACTCTAAGGGACATTTCTGTCTGAAGTTGGAATCATCGAAGTCATTTTCTCAACCTTTCCTTTCCTTTCCTTTTCCTTCTCTTTCCTTTGCAGAGCAACAGGCTTCGGCTTCTTGAATGCACTATGCAAAGCAGCAGCCGTCCTGGGCAACTTAATATTTGGCTCCCTGGTTGGCATCACCAAAGCAATCCCCATCCTGCTGGCTTCTACTGTGCTCGTGTGTGGAGGACTCGTGGGGCTGCGCCTGCCTGACACACGAACCCAGGTTCTGATGTAACGGGAAAAAAGCCATCCTTCCTGTGTCTCCTCCGCCCGCCCTGGGTCAGTTCGCCTGACTGACTCAAGGCTTCAGAGTTTTCCCATATAGAAAGATGATCCAGTATCAGAACACAGACTGTTGCTGTGACTTAAAAATTTAGATGCATACCATCTTGCCCCTTGAATGTGATATTATACAAGTTTTATTTTCATGCATTGTTCTCTTTTCTAACTGTGATGCTACTGCCTCCCCTCAATCAGTGGAAGCATGTCTAAAATGCCCTGGTCAACCAGGCTTCCCGGGGCTCTGTTCATTGAAGGTTTAGAAGCTAAGAGGGCTGGGCTGGTGTAAGAAATAGATCCTGCTCCTAATTCAGTATTAACAGGAAATATAAGTTGGCATATTATTGCATTTGTGCTGAGGAGAGGGATTCTCTCTCTCTCTCTTTTTTTTTTTTTTTCTGAGTGATATTTCCTGTTTACTTAGAAAAGGACACCCAGCAATTCTTGCTGTTACAGCAGGGCCTTTCAAAGAAAACCATGTGGTACCAAACAGGGCTGGGTGGGGCTCTTTCCGGCAAGACAATTAAGGTGACTTGGCTGACAAGAAAAATAAAGGCTCTGCAATTAGTAAAAGTCTGAATGAGCTGCACAAAAGCAAGATTTCCGTCAGAAAGCCCAGTTAAACTTCTGGAGACTATGAGGAAAAGGACCATAATGGTGTCTGTGATTGTAGCATGTGGTTCAGAGTGTTTGAAAATCAGAGATCAGAGAGAGAGCTTCTGCCTCCACTTACCACCCCGACCCCCACAGCTGCAGCTGCCCTTGATCTTGCCAGATAGCAGATTCAGGGAAAGAAAGCCGCTTCTTAAAAACTGTCTGCCTGCCTGATTCTGCCATTCATCTGAACTGTCTCAAGTCTAGAGATTGCCAGGGAATAATATCTAAGTTGTTGTAAATTGCAAATTAGGCAGAAATTCACACCTGTAAGCCATTTGGAACTGCAACACGGTACCTCTTTCTGGTACCTCTTTCCTGTGGGACCTTCCCATCCTGGCCCCGACTGTGCCCGCCCTGCAGTTGACATTCAGCTTCCCAGCTGGCATCACCAAAGCAGGTCCCGTCCCTCCAGCTTCCCCAGAAGCTCTGCTCAGTGCATCCCAGGCTCTGCCTCTGTGTGAAATCACAGCCCGCCTGCATCCTGGGGGGCCTCTCACAGACAGGGGCAGCGTCTCCTGGTGGCTGCTTGGCTGCTTATTTTACCTCTGGAATCTGCCTGGGCTTGGAAGAAAGGGGTCAGCAGGACGTTCCCACGGGCCAGCTGTCAGCTACACGACCTTCTCGCCTCTCGGGCTTCCCCTCCCCCAGGCTCGTCCTTTTACACATCTTCTTTGAAATCTGAAGCCTCCTTCCTTGTAGACTTGCAGCCAGTGACCAGCAGCCAGGAATAAATCCCATATTTAAACAATATTCCTTTTTTAACTCTTGCTGTCTTGTTAGAGGGTTATCCTTGTGACTTACTCTGGGCATTTCCAGCAGGGCCACAGCCCTGGAGCCTCCAGGAAGGGGAAAGCTTTTGTTTCCACTACTCATTACATTCAGAGATGGCCTAACTCCCAGAGGCCCCCCTCTGCCTCCCCCTCCCCTTCTTAATGATCCCTCCTAGAGCTCAGACTACGTGAAAAGCTTCTTTCATTAACCTAAGCCATTAATCCACTCCCCCTTTAAGTAATCCAGGTCTGTAGAGCGGGCAGCCTGGTGTTGGGGGCAGGGGGGTGTGGCAGGAAGAGGGTGGGTTCCCTGGGGTGTGTGCTCAGGGCCAGAACATCAGGAAAACTCAAACCCAAAACTGCAAAGGTGGCAGGAAGAAGGAAAATCGATATAGGCTAGACAAGATATATTTGAAAGATACTAACAAAGCAGGGAAAGAAACAGAACTTCCTCTCATTTCTGCCTCCTGTCATATTATTGCAGAACAAAAACAGCAGTCAAACAACCCAAGAAAGTAGCCTGTGTGTTATTCTTCCAGATGTACTCATTTCCCCACCTATCTATACTTTGATTTGCCTTCTTAAAAAGAAACATTTGGGGACCTGAGGAGGTCTTTTGGTTGAATGTAGCATATGCAGAAATAACTGTAAAAGTAAGATGTGGGCTGGGCATGGTGGCTCACACCTGTAATCCTAGCACTCTGGGAGGCCAAGGTGGGAGGATCACCTAAGCTCAGGAGTTTGAGACCAGCTTGAAGAAGAGCACGACCCCGTCTTTACTAAAAGTAGAAAAACTTAGCTGGGTGCGGTGGTGCACACCTGCGGTCCCAGCTACTTGGGAGGCTGAGGCAGGAGGATGGCTTGAGCCCAGGGGTTTGAGGCTGCAGTGAGCTATGGTCGCGCCATTGCACGCTACTTGCGGGTGACAGAGCAAGACTCTGTCTCAAAAAAAAAAAAAAGTAAGATTTGTCTCTCCCTCAACTCATTCAGAAGAAAGATAGAAATGTGCATGGATATCACTGTCTCTAGTCTTCTGTGATAGTTAACTTTGCTTACTGGACTATCTTTACCTTTCAAAATGTCTCTGATGTCTGGTGTGAGTTCTACATGCGTAAAATATCTCCCAAGCTGCAGAGTGCAGTGATTCAGAATTTTAGCTCTGTGCTGGGTCAGCACAGGATAAACCAGCAGAACCCCCATTCATGAGACTGACACCATGTGTCCCCTTTAGAAGGACCATTCTTGGCCTTCTTGTTACCTAATCCAACCCTCCCCGGTGGCCCAAGAAGGATCTATTCTAATCTCCTGGACAGTGTGTGGTCACAAACCTTCTTGGTCACCACCTTTTCCACCTTTTGTGCACTTTTCTCTGCCTCCCTCACATCGTTCGTCACCTTGATTTTCTGAGAGAGAGTGCGCTTGTTTCCAAAGTATATGGTGTGGCCTGTCTGGCTTGTTCTGGATTTAGCTGGAGATTAAGATATAGCCAGTAAATTAAACAGAAACTCCCAGTTGTATCAGTGCAGCAGGCCACTGGCCCCTGAGCATGCAACTAATATCTCATTTCATCTACAGTAGAAGGAAAATGAACGTTTGCACAAAAATGAAAGCCTAGGGAACAGTCCTATTTGATCCTATAAATCTAACTCCTTTTCTAACTAAAATTTCCCCATAGATCTTTGGAATCGGTACAGAATGCTCCCAAGTCCTGTTACCATTGAATCTTCTCAGTAGGCAAAAAAAAAAAAAAAAGCGAACACAGCTGCTCCAAATTATAAATTTTGTATGTATCACATTACGCCCCTGGTATTGGGTCTTAAGGCACCCAACTCACATTCAGTCCTGCTGCCTGAATCATCTCATACTCAGCGCATGGACCTGAGAGATAAAATAGATGAGTCCTGGCCCAAGCTTCACCACTAAGCGGCAGTGAGACCCAAGTCTGGCCTCTTGGGGAGAACAGAAGTCACTGAACATCTCTGGTTCTCAGTTTCATAGCGTATAGAGCAAAGGATTGGGACTAGTTTGCTCTCTGAGATTCTAGAGGATTGTCATGAAAATTGCTTCATCTTAACCATCTACCTTCTTGTGATGCTAAACCCATCTTTACAACCACTGAGTAGGTTTAGTTTACAAAATGGAAAATTAGGAAACAGGCAAGCATAAAAAGCACTCAGGAAGTGGCTTGGGAAGCCCCCCTGGAACAGGCCAGAAACACAGCTCCCATGTTGATTGTGCTGCCAGCGTCTCAGGGTCTGAACATTATCGCTGCTCAATGCCCGTTGGACAGTCATCACCAGTCCAGGCAAGGGGCCCACCCTGCCAGATAGAAGACTCTCTGATCCCAATACTATCACAAAAGCTGCATCCTACAGCTCTCCTGTTTATTTCACTATTTACTGGAAACATGGCCTTAAATAAACCTAGGCTTTCAGAAACACAGTTTTTTAGTGATTTTTACCTAAGTTGGCAAATTTATGAATCTCACCAAACCAGAGTTAAGGTTTACAGCAAAAACTGCTTAGCTGTTTTTTAGGGTATCTTAAGAGATCAATGAGGAGGTGGGAAGAGAAATGTAGTGACAGAAGGCAGAGTCCAAAGATGCCATTGATAAGGTTCCAGTGAGAAGATTAGGTTGTGGTGGAGACTTTCTAAACTCTGGGATCATTTCCAAAGCATTCCATGGGAATACTTTCTGGTTCCTTCTGCCAACCAAAACAGAATATGATATTCTCCAATTTTTTTCTGTTTAAGATCAAAATGTCCTTTACCTACTTCTTTACGAAAAGCACCTTACCTGTGCAGGCATTGAAGGCTCTGAAGCCAGGAATGTCTGAATTTGGCCATCATCTGGTATCACAGAAAGACAGCTGCTATATTGTTGTTATGGGGCATGTTGGCCACATATTAGGTTTTCCTTTAATCCCCATTTTGTGCCAAATTTAGTCCAGTTACCAAACCTCCATAAACACCAGTCATGTTGCAACAACACATCTACCCAGGAGGGTACTCTGAAGTGGACTATACGTTTCTTACAGTTTTTGTTTCTGCTGAGCAAAGTATGTGTTTTGAGTAAAGCTTCTCTTGTAATCTGTGTAATATAGAAAAAAGAAAATTGTATCTCCTAGATATATTGTGTGTCCCTTCATTGTTTCAGGTATGGAATGACGGTTCTCCTTGTAATTCTTTTGCTCTAAATGTTGACCATTTCCTTTGTCAACAGTCTCTCACCAACCAGTCACAGAGCCATTGCCAGAGCTTCCCTCGGTCTTTCTCAAATAGCACCTAGATACAGTTTAGTAATCCCAGGATTTTGATTTACAAGAATTCATGGGTCTACCTGTTGGCTATTTGTATGTCTTCTTTTGAGAAATGTCTGTCCAGGATCTTGTTTAAGGGTAGCAGGGTTGGGTGGGGGAGAGATCTGGGCAGGGCACTCACTGATCTCTTGTCGTTTCCTGTGATCATCCATCAACTATTGAGCATCTCCCATGTGCTAGGTGCTGAGGCACTGTGTTGCATGCAGGTAATTAACCCCTTGTGGGACTTAACCAAGGGCAAGGAAAACAGGGGAATGCAAGAGAAAACAGTCTCATATTGACCCCCATTACATGTGAACCTCTCCTTCCGTGCCCCTACCCCTATAAACACCAAGTGTTATTTTTCCAAGTTTAAAACAAGTACTAGCCTACAGCAGGCAGTGCAGGAACTATTCAACCATAATTACCTTTGGCAGGGGGAGAAAGCACCTTGACTGCCTGGCCTTTGTTGGAGGAACTACTAACTAGTACTTGGAAATGAGAAGAATGGAACCAGGCATATGCTATTTCTTTAAATTATCTCAGCAGGAAATTGCACTAAGATATTACTGAAGGAAAAGAATCAGCAGCAAAGATAGCCCCATCTTTCTCAAGATATTCGTTTTTAAAGCTCTGATTTCTTCTGGGGTACTCTTTCCATAGCCCGAAGTGAGAGAGTGGAGCTGAGAAGGCTGTGCCGGGGCAGCAGCACTGGAGTTTTCTCTCCAGAACCAAGTCAGCCAGCCGGCCTGAAGCTGCTGCCATGCCCCTGGCCTCTGCCTCCCAGGTGTTTCCTTTCTGATTCTGAAGATTTGTGACTGAGTCAAACTATCTCTGCAGACACCCTAGAGCAGCTTCCCCCATCTCTAGCCTCAGCAGATAAGCCACCCTGAAAACAGGTTCTGACAGCCAGTGGTGGGGGCATTTTCAGGTTTCAGTTTAAAACTGGTGCATGGTGTTGCAAAGTGTCTCAAAGCTGCAAAGGACTTTTGGGGTTCTGGGGCCTGCAGGGAGGCAGAGCAGAGAGAGGGTGGTTGCTGGGGACCCTCTACCGCCTCTGAGAGCCCATTGCCTTTTCCCCCCATCTCCCTTGCTTACCTCCTCAGGCCAGTGCACCCTCACTTCCTTTCTTTCCCTTTTGTTCTTCCTTTTTTCCTCCTCTTGTCACCTGTTGACTCTAGAACTGTATAGAAGCAAGGCCAAGTCTTGCTTTACTGGGGCACTTGGGACTAAAGAATGTGCCCATCCATGCAAGAAGATGGAGAACAGGAGTGGGTGCAGGCGAGTGCGCGCTGTCGGCTTGAACACCACTCGTGCGCAGGGCTAGATTTCCAACTGCTTCTCACCGCCTGCACCCCGATAGCATGGGCACGGCTGGCATGGAATCGGAGCGGCCCATTTGGGGCAGAAGTCTGAAAGCTCAACGTTTGACTCCTGAAAGACTAGGCCATCCCCAGCCAGGTTCTCAGGATTCATTGACCAGTGTAGGTAGAAGGGCACCTCCCATGTCTGCAGAGGGTCCTATTTGGTGTTAAAGGCTAGATGCCTTCCATTCAGATTTGCATGCTGAAATTGCAGAGGTCGCCTGCTCTCTGCCTATCCTACCACATCCACACTCCCCTTAGAGCCAGGAGTGCCCAGGACTAGGAGGAGAAAGCCTTCAGCCCTTCGTTCAGACTGAGACAGGGTTTAACTCAAGCTATCGACCTGCACCACCAGCAGGAGGGGTGCAGAGTCGTAAGCAACTTTCACGTGCCTGGAGGGCTAGCCCGCCTGTCCACAGGGGCTCACATCATCTAACGCCAGAGATGAGCTGGCACAGGCTCAAACCAGTTCATCAGAGCCAATTGTTAAAGTTTCAGGAATTTTGAGAGTCAGTTGGGAAACATAGCCATTATCAAAAATTAGATATAATTATAGCAATTATATTTTGAAACAAAGGTAATATATATTCAAAACTCACTGCCTACTTATTTTACCACATTTTATTATTATCTGTGCCCTTGAGGTAACACATGCCTATTATACCTGCAGGGTACAAATCCTGTGTAATGGTGCACTGCTGCACACAGCTTCCCTGCTCCAGGCTCGGTAACATCACCTCTGTAGCTCGAGGTCAGCCACGGTAGTCATTTTTACACCTCGAAAATTGACAAACACTGCATCATACTCCTCCTACCCCCCCAGACAGTTGTTAAACATTTACCAGTACGTGGCTGGTACTGGAGAATGCTTGGCCTCTTGCTGCATAGACCCAGGCCACACTGCATGAGTCCCGTGGGTGTGTGGGTCAGCATTGCTCCTAAGTCCCAGGAAGGAAAGACTTAGCAAGCTCAACCTCACGTGATACAAAAAGGGTCCCTTTCAGCATCTGTATTGACGCAGAACAGGACCGGCAGTGCGGAGAACCCACCATTTTCTGTGGGTGTCGTCCTTCAGGGGGAATGTAAATTGGTTATTGTATGCTATGGAAACAAAAATAAACTGGTGTGAAGTTACAGATGGGCTCCCCTCTGATGGCCAGGTAGCCATCCAAGAGAAAAGTCTTTCCCTGCCTTTGACATTCATCAGGCCTGCCCAGGTAGGACTTGACAGATTGGCTTACTTTCATTTCCACTGCTGTTGTTGCAGATTTATTGCACCATATCTGTGTCCTAAGCCAGTCAGAAGGAAACAGAAATGTTCTTTCTTTGATGTGCACTTTCTTACCATTCAAAATTGAATTATGTATTCTCACCCTGACCCAGGAACATATTGAACAGATCATATGTCCTTTGTTAATATCTGGATACCATAAAGAAAGTCCTAGAAGAGTTTTCTATTTCAGGTGGACTTCTATTTAGGGCATATGCTAAACCTACAATCCACTCTTTCAACAATATCTTGGCAATGGTCCTGTCCTTGGTTTGGGTGTTTGGATTTTTCTGCTTTGTTTTCTTTTACCTTTTCTTTTCTTTTCTTTTTTTTTTTTTTCCTGTTTTTAATGCTCTGTAAGATCTCCTGCTATGTATGTTCCGGTTACCCCTATTGTAGTGTATATATGTGCTGCATGATCGAACCCCAATAAATTCTGTTTCAGGTTTCTGGAGTTTTCATCTTAAGTACAGCTGGTGCTGTTGTGAACTCATCTTTCTGGTATGCTCCTCTGTGTCTGATCTCCAATTGCCAAAACGTTTGAGCGAGTGTGTTTTCACAAATATCCCGAGACAGCCATGCGTATCCTTGTGAAAGGGCATGCTCCGTGTGGGATGGCTCGTGTACAGCATAAATCTGTGAAATGTGGAAGTGTGTATACATTTATATGCCAGATAACTAATATTCATGTAACAGCTGCAAAGATACTTAATATACATCAGATTAATAAAAGAGCATTTTTTGCTCCATTATATTCAAATAAAGATTGCCGTGTGACTGACTTCCCTTCTAAGCATGAATTGACCCTTAAACAATAAGCACTTTTGTATGTCGTTGGGTATAGAGAAAACCCGTTTCTCTGATTCAGGCTTATTTGAATTGCGTCTGAGGGCTGGTGTCATAAGTATTGATGGATTGTTGATTTTACAGGAACACTTTCCAATTGTTAGCCAGGTGGTGGAAAGAAAATGTTTGCGGAGGAATTTGTGGCAAATCAGAAGCTTGTGTTCTTTTGCCCTAGGGCAGGACTTAGGACACAGATTTTTATCTACCCTCTTAACTCCAGTTGATTGGCAGTGGCTGCTTGGAACAATGGTTGGAGAAGAACAATGAGAAAAGGTGCTGTATTTTGTGGCATTCATGCTGGAGGCAGAAATACAAGCTGTAATGCCTCGGATTTGCCATTCCCAAAAGAATCCTTGTAACTATATTTGACAGAAGATCCAAGTATCTTTTCTAATAAAGGGGGCGACACTATCCCAAGGTTGCTTCTGCTGTGGCTTGGCAGCATCATCGAAGACCCAGGTTCTTTCTGTCTTTTAGATCTGCCATCCTCAGCATACTGGTTTTTGTCCCTTCCTGGGCATGAGATGTGGCGGCAATTCTAAGCGTCACATCTTCACACAAAAATCTAAGGGCCAGAAGAGGGACCATCCCCTCTTCATGACCTTTTTCAAGATCAAGAGGAACATTCTCAGAATCCTCCAGCAGGCTCTCCCTATGTCCTTGGCTGGATTTCTATCATTTGCCTATTCACAAACCAAATACAAGCAACAGGAATATAATTACCACAACTGGCTTACACTAATCAAGAGTCACCTCTGCCCACAGGGCTTAGAAGGCGCTCAGTCTCCCCTGAAGCATGTGGCTTCTGACAGCTTGAACAAAATTGGGGATTTGTGAGCAAGGAGAAAGAAAGGTAGCTATTGGGCAAGCAAGCCATGAGCTCCAGAATCATATTGGCCATTTATATTTAAATGTAAAATAACTAAAACGCAATTAAATCAAAGATTCAGTTCCTCAGTCACACTTAGCCACATTTCAGGTGCTCAGTTGCCACATGTGACTAGTGGCTACCATATTGGACAGTGCAGAGACAGAACATTCCATCACCCCCGAAAGTGCTATTGGCTAGCGCTGCCCTGGAGGCTGTGCACTCACTCCCCTCTGCAGCTATTCCCTCTCCTGGGATCTGCTTCACTTCTTCCAAGTTCTTTCTCCCAGGCTGGATCCTCCCTCTCTACTGTAGCAACTTTGTTCCCCCTTTTCTAATACCCAGCCCATCACCCCGTACAGGTCTTAACTTGCCCTCCCAGATGTAGGCCCTGTTCTGTATTTAAGAAAACTGCTGTCTGCTCATTTTCCTTTCTTTCCCAATGAGAGGTCCTCTTGTTCCATATCTTCGACAGCACTTGGTTTTGTGGCCCAGTCACTTAACTCAGCACCTAGCTCTACCAGAGAAGGCCATACATTAGAGAGATTTGGCTCTACATGCTAAAACTAAATCTTCAGTGTGTCCAGTTCTAACTATAGGTGGGATAGCAGGAATGGTTAAGAATGTGGATGCTAGAGCCAAATTTTCTGGGTCCATTTCCTGGCTGTGTCTCTTCCAGCTGGTTGACCTTGGACAAGCTGCTTAACTGCTCTGTGCCTCTGTTGTTTTATCAAGAAAAAAGGAGAAGAATAGTAACTACCTGTTAGGATTGTTGCATTAATGTAAGGCACTCATGACAGGCACATAGTAGGTGCTCAATAAATTTGAGTGATTGTTACCAATGACATGCGTATTTTAAGTAATTTAGATTATGAGAAAATAAATGACAAGAAAAAAATCCTTAAAAGTCTTGGCTCTTGGCCGGGCATGGTGGCTCACGCCTGTAATCCTAGCACTCTGGGAGGCTGAGGTGGGAGGATTGCTCGAGGTCAGGAGTTTGAGACCAGCCTGAGCAAGAGCGAGACCCTGTCTCTACTAAAAATAGAAAGAAATGATCTGGACAGCTAAAATTATATATATGGAAAAAAAAAATTAGCCAGGCCTGGTGGCGCATGCCTGTAGTCTCAGCTACTCGGGAGGCTGAGGCAGGAGGATTGCTCGAGCCCAGGAGTTTGAGGTTGCTGTGAGCTAGGCTGACGTCACAGCACTCACTCTGGCCCGGGCAACAGAGTGAGACTCTGTCTCAAAAAAAACAAAAAACAAAAAAAGTCTTGGCTCTCCACAAGAACACATAGAAGAGATGGATTTTTAGCCTTCATTTCAATAGCCACACTTTTAATATGCTCACACACAGTAAAGTAGTGCATTAGACATCACAGAGCAACAGCCCTAGGTGTTTAGTTGAAGACTTGCTTTAGTAAGTGGAAGACAGACGGCATTTCCACGCCCACCCGACAGAAACCGACTTCACGTTGGTAACAGCATCACAACCTTCCCACTGATGTTCAGACGCTAGGTTCCAGTTTTATGGAGTTTAGGAGACATGTTATCCTCTTCATCCTGAGCTATTCTGTGAGTTGTATGCTTAAAATGACGTGAGAATTAGACAATCACAAATCTGCATGTCCTAAGTGACTGCTCTCTCCAGCCCACCCTCTGTACATGAGATCTTCCTCTCCAAGGGCCCTATAGCTGCTAGAGAAAGAGATATGAGAGAGAGGGATTTCCTGCCTGTCCGCCTGGCTGCTAGCCCTCATTCCCTAGAAGCAGCAAGAAGTCCAGAAGGGAGAAGGAAGAAGCAGGGACACAGGAATATGGGGAACTCTTCAAGGAATGGAAGCAACTCAGGCTCCCCTCCTTCCCCAGAGCAACCCTTGTCCTGGGACTCCAAATAATGCCACTCTCCTGTTGAGATTCTAATGAACACAGCCATCAGGTTTTGTGTCTCATTTTCCAGGTGTGAAACCCTTGCTCAGGGTGGCCTGAGCAACGACATCCTGATGAGCCACACAGGTCCAGAGACCACAGATTGCTGATTGTTGCAAGTGTAATTATCATTCACTAAAAATATATATACTAAGGAACTAAGATGAACGAAAAGTAGCTCTAAGTACTGAAGGAAATATTGATAATACACACATGGTCCCTTTCCTCAAGGAGCCAACATCTTGATGGGGAAAGACGGACAATAAACAAGTAAATAGGCCGGGCGCAGTGGCTCACGCCTGTAATCCTAGCACTCTGGGAGGCCGAGGCGGGTGGATTGCTCGAGGTCAGGAGTTCGAGATCAGCCTGAGCAAGAGCGAGACCCCGTCTCTACTAAAAATAGAAAGAAATTATCTGGCCAACTAAAATATATATAGAAAAAAATTAGCCGGGCATGGTGGCGCATGCCTGTAGTCCCAGCTACTTGGGAGGCTGAGGCAGTAGGATCAGGAGTTTGAGGTTGCTGTGAGCTAGGCTGACACCACGGCACTCACTCTAGCCTGGGCAGCAAAGCGAGACTCTGTCTCAAAAAAAAACAAAGTAAATAAAGTAAGAAGGTTCTTTAAGAAGGTACGTAGGACAATATGCAGAGCACAAAGCAGGGCGATGCGTCCTGCATCCGGCATCACTTTGTTGGTGCAACTTCAGCCCGGAGGGCCAGGCAAGGCCTCTTTTGGGAGGCAGCCACTGACCTGAACGACAAGAATATGTCTCTGTTCAGTCCAGGCTCGAGAACGTTTTGCTTTGGAACCCTCTATAAGCGAAGTCAAGGAGTGTGAACGGTTTTATAGCTCTGGTTGAATTGACTGGACAGCTCTCAGGAAAGACGGAGCCAATGTCCAGTGAGGGCTGTGGTGGGTGTGGACCTCTTTTCTTAGATCTGCTTCTAAGCTTGGCTTTATCAATGTAAAGAGATAAAATCATTGCAAACAATTTGAAGGAATTCCTTTTCTTATAAAAACAATTCTCACAGGCTCTCTGTAATCCCACTAGCAGGTATATTTAACCTTGCTAGGCCACAAACAGACCACTCCATGCACCTGCCCCCGGGGCCTTTGTCTTTGCTTGACTCACTCTGGAATGCTCTCTCCAGGTGACAATGGGGCTTGCTCCCTTCCTCCACTCAGATCTCTACTCAGGTAAAATTTAAACTGTCCCTCTGCCCCACCCTGAGACTCTTAACTTGCACAGCCCCCATCATGACCTGACATAATATGTACCTTTTTGCTTTTATAGATATTATCTGTATCCCTCCACTAGAGTGTCCATTTCATGGGAACAAAGACTTTGTCTTTATCACTTGCTTCTATAGTCCCAGTACCTCGAAAATGCCTAGTATGTATTAAATGCTCAATAACTATTGTCTAATGAATGAGTGAGTGAATGAATGCAGTGTCTGACTGCATCATCATTAATTGCTTGGCATTCTAAAGTTAATGCTGGAAACCCATGCCAGGCTAAATGATGGCACTTAAAAGTTTTCTGGTCATGGACTCTTTTAAGACTTGAATGGGGCCAGGCGTGGTGGCTCACACCTGTAATCCTAGCACTCTGGGAGGCTGAGGCGGGAGGATCGCTTGAGGTCAGGAGTTCGAGACCAGCCTGAGCAAGAGTGAGGCTCCCCCACCCCCATCTCTACTAAAAATAGAAAAAAAATTAGCCAGTCAACTAAAAATAGTAACAAAAAATTAGCCGGATGTTGTGGCTCACACCTGTAGTCCCAGCTACTTGGGAGGCTGAGGGAGGAGGATCACTTGAGCCCAGGAGTCTGAGGTTGCTGTGAGCTAGGCTGACGCCACGGCACTCTAGCCTGGGCAACAAAGCAAGACTGTCTCAAATGCACAGTCACAAAATTTAGTCTTTGATTTCAGGCGAGTAGACCTGCCGAAGTTTCTCAGTAGGTTCATAAATCTCAGCTTTAAAACTGCTGCTCAAACGACTACAGTGTAACCCAGAAATCATAAACAGGTGGCTCAACAAACAAAACTTGTTTTAGTTTGGCCTACGCAGGGTTGAAAGGTGGAGGGTTTTTTTAAAGTTCTGAATTAGTTGCTCAAAAGTTAAACATCAGAAGATTTCACACAGGAAAAACAATCGTATTTCTCAATTCTCTTAAAAACTCCAAAGGCCAGGTGGCACATGGCCCACATTCCTAACTAAAGATAAGCACAGCCAGCCCCACCTGGAAGGTGTCCTCGTCCTTTTCCTCCAGTCCTCACAACACCCTGTGGCTTCTTGATTTTAGGGCTGAGTGTTGGTGACCGTTTATTACGGGGCTTGCACTCAGGTTTTTCTTAAACCTGAGTTAAGATGAAAACAAAAAGACCTCTGCCTCTATTTTTCCAAAGCCAGGTCCGCTTCACTTCTGTCCCGTGCCCGGCCACTGCAGGCATTTGACTCGAGACCCCTTATCTAACTCAACCTTAAACCACACAATTGAGGAAACTAAGACCCGAAAAGATTAAGAGACTTGTCCAAGGTTATATGGGGAGTGACTTGAACTCAGCGTTCCTAACTGTGGTATGACAAGTGTATTTGGTCTTTGTCCCTGGTTGCGTGTCCAAGGCTCCTGAAACCCCTGGAATGTCCTGATGGGAGTGTCTTGTTATTCACGAGGAGCCCCTTTGGATTACACCTGGGTTTATGCTAATGAGGTGACTTAGGATAGGGCCCCTAGATAGCCTCAGGATGGGGCTGGTCATCAGAAAGGCCAAGTGATTGGAGGGTTGAAACTTTCAGCCCCACCCACCAACCTCCAGGAATGGGAGCGGTGCCAGAGAGTAAGCTCTATGGAAACACTCTTGAGCAATGAGACTTGATGA
This sequence comes from Lemur catta, assembly GCF_020740605.2. Lineage (NCBI taxonomy): Eukaryota > Metazoa > Chordata > Mammalia > Primates > Lemuridae > Lemur > Lemur catta. Next base: position 48,492,646 of record NC_059139.1, read on the forward strand.
CCTTCTGGGTTGGTACACACATTGAGGTGCTGGGAGGGTTGCGCATCTGGGGAGATCGTGGAATCCCCCTAACCCCCACACCGTGCCCCACACACCTCTTCCATTTGACTGTTCTGAGTTGTATCTTTCATAACACACCGACAAACATAAGTAAAGTGTGTCCCTGAGTTCTACGAGCCATTGTATCAAATTATGCAACAAGAGAAGGGGGTTTCGGGAACCCCTGATTTGTAGCCAGGACAGTCAGAAGGCCAGAGGCCCGAGACTTGCAGCTGCAGTGGGGGGGTCTGAGGGACTGAGCCCTAAACCAGTGGGGTCTGTGCTAACTCTGAATAGTGACTGTGAAATCCTTTAGGTGTCCACGGAGAATTGGTTGTCAGTGTTTGAAAATACCGAGACTAACTCAATGCCCTTCCTGCTATACTGCCTGCCCGGTTGACTCAAAACCAAGAAACTTACAGTGTCCCTAGAAAACCACAGGCAGCTGCAAACCAATCCGAATGGATCAAGCTTTCTTCAAGGTCATCTCTGTATACCCGTTAAGTGCTCAGAGACACCCAATCAATGCTTGGCCTAGTGAATTCACAAATAAACAAGTGGATCGGTTTGCAAATTATAGTTTAACCTGGGGAAAAGAAAGAATCATTTAAAAGCCACTTTTCACTAAAGATAAAATTTTGTTTCTGACCACTCATCTTTATCTTTAGTGGAATCAGTTCTACCCTATGACATGCATGGCTCCAGCCTACCCCTGAGGTTGACGCACGGCAAACTCAGGCTGGCTTAGCCATCCAGCCTGCTGGAGGACACAAATGTGTTCCCTCACCCTCATGTGCTCATTTGATTTTACAACACTGCAGGCTCCTGAAAATTCCCCACAGGTCAAGTTTCGAGTCATCAAAACTCATGCTTTGTACTGATTCCAAGAGATAAGAAACAGGTGACCTGGGCGGCTGGTGCTAGGGACTGCTGCTGCAGGGGGAGGATGTGTTTCTCAGTGTCACCACTGACCCCAGCCAGCCGGACGTGAGCCCCAACTGTGTTCTGAAAATCCATTCCTCTCTGTTTCTAGCTAAGTATGGCCTCTTTTTGGAAAATTATTCTCAACTCTGACCAGTGGCAATGTTATTTTATGCCTTCGAGGAATAAATGAGAGCCACCTGACCTTTTAAGGAAAGTCATCATCATTATTATAGCTTAATTTTAAAAAGCATTTCCTCCTGAATATTTATCATCCAACCCCTGAGGACACTAACTGCTACCCCTAGTAGTCCCTGTATCTGTTTTCTTCTTTTTTAGCAATAGACTTCCTCTTTCTAGCCAGACACACAGCCACAGAACAAGTACCACATTTCCCAGCCTCCCTCGAGAACAGAAGTAGCCATGTGTCTAAGTTCTAACAAAGGGAATGGAGGTACACACATCATGTACCATTTCTGGAAAGGCTAGGCTACCTGGAATGTGGACGCAATGGCTGGATCTCAAGCAGTCATTTCAGTAAAGAAGACTGAAAGCCACTTTTGGCAAGTTGACAATAAATTGTTTAATTAAAAATTGGTGCATAAAACCATTTTTCACTATTTTCAGTGAGATACTTTCACCTCTACACTATGGATATGTGACAATGACATTCCTCTACAAGCGCTTTTAAAATTTTTATAGTAATTTTGAACATATGATTAAAATACACATTTTTCATTCCCTTTAAAATAAAACTCCCCACTCTACCAAAATGATTTTGGAAGGTGAACAATGGCACGGGGGTTTTCTCTGTGTTTGTTGGGGGTCTTTTTTGTTTTTTGTTTTTTTGTGAGACAGAGTCTGGCTCTGTTGCCGTGGCTAGAGTACAGTGGCATCATCACAACTCACTGCAACCTCAAACTCCTGGCTTCAAGCAATCCTCCTGCCTCGGCCTCCCAGGGTGCTAGGATTACAGCCGTGAGCCACCATGCCCAGCCAGCAGTCCTATTTTAAATGCATGCTTTCTCTTTAATATTGTGCAGAGAAAAGGTCAGAGCAAGGCCTTGTTGCTAAGCCAAGTCAGCAAACAAAATCCCATGTTTGCTGTTCCAGTGTGGCCCTGGAATGGCTCCTTTGAGGCAGGCTGGCGTGAGGTGGGGGAGTTGGAAGGCAGAGCATGTATAGAGAGGGAGGATGTCATTCCTGCCCCTCCCTCAACAGAGACCTGTTTATTGCTTGGTCCACCACAGGGCCTGGCCCCCTTCTTACCTGCATGCCAGCCAGAGTGTCAACAGTGGTCTACACTTCCCTCCTGGAAATGAAAATCCCAGGATTAGATCTGGGTGTGGTTAAAATGTTCACAGTAAGCATAAGAGATGCACAGTATGTGGGAATTTAAAGCTCATGATGGTTCTCTATCACTTGTAGAACACATTAAAACAAAAATGAAAAAGCAACAAACAGGCCTGAGCAAGGGTGAGACTCCCATCTCTACTAAAAATATTTAACAGAAAAATTAGCCTGGTGTTGTGGCGCATGCCTGTAGTCCCAGCTACTCGGGGGGGCTGAGGCAGGAGGATCGCTTGAGCCCAGGAGTTTGAGGCTGCTGTGAGCTAGGATGACGCCAGTGCACTCTACCCAGGGTGACAGTATGAGACTGTCTCAAAAATAAAAAAATAAAATAAAACAGTAACATAAAATAAAATGGGACTGCACACATTTTCTGGGAATATTGCCACACTTTAAAGGGAAACTCCTCAGCGGAGCATTGCTGTCTGGAATGAGCAAGGACATCCACCCCAGCACGATCTGAGAACTTCTACCCCCGAGTAGGTGCCTTTCCCCTCAGGAAGTGAGGACCAGCCCAGCCCACTCACTGGGAACCCCTGCCAGGCAAGGGCCATGCCGGTCTTCAAGCTCACACTGTCAGGGACTTGGTGGAAGGGGCCAGAGACCCCTCAGGTTATCTTGATTAAGGGCAAGCTGTTCTTAGGATGTGCAGAGAACTAAAAGAGGGAACCAGCCGTATAGTGGCTTTGGAGATACCCAGGACATTTGGGATGTAAGGGCAGCTCTAGAAGCCCTGAAGTAGCTCTCGTGTCTCAACCGCAGTTTCTGAGTCATTCTCCTGGATTATCAGACTGGGGTTTCTCTCCACGAGATGACTCATCGCTTCTCTATCTCCACTTCCATGACTTCCGTCCCTGCTGACGAGTGTCTCCTACCTCAGCGCCTGCGGCCTTTCTCTGTGCTCCCCTTCCTCAGCCCCGTCCTGCTACCAGCTTCCCTCTCGGGATCTCACGGGCCGCCCACCGGCAGGGCTGGCAGGGCCCAGCCTGTCACCGTGACCAAGCTTCCGTGCCAGACGCTCTCACGGGCTGTCGGCCGACCCATGGGAAGCTGCCTTTGGGTCGGGGGCTAATTCCTGGCTTCATCAGTTAATTTCACTGAAGCTACCCATGCAGAGTCACATGACATAAACATTTCACTCGTGTGACAAATAGGCCACCTCCGGTATGTCGGGCTCTGTCCTAGCACGGAGAATGCAATGGTGAAATATAAACAACACATGAGAAAAGCCTTTGCCTTTGGGAGCCTCACATTCTCCTGGGGGCTGGGGGACTGGCAAGAAAGGAAAGGAAAAGTAAACCGTGGGCGCAGTGTTGATTAACAATGGAGGAAGACAGAGGCAGGCAGGGGTATAGGAAGTGCCAGGAATAGGGGTGTGGATGTCAATTTTCAGCAGTGGTTGGGAAGGCCCATATGAGAGAGTGACATTTGAGTCATAAGGGACATAAAGACAGTGAGGAGGCAAAGGAGGAATCCCTTCCAGGGCTCTGGGCGTGGCAGACATGACAAGGCTTCTGGAAACACAGCAATGTCACTTGGTACCAGCCTGGTCAGCACTGAGGGAAGCCCTGCTCTCTAGGACTCGAGACAAGAGAGGAAGCTGTGCCCCTAGGCACACAGTGCAGTATATGACACTCAAGTCAGGGAGTACCTGGAGCCAAGGGACCTTGCAGGACGGAACCAGAGTGCAGGCACCTGTGCTCTGCCCGCACCTGTCTCTGCCGTCCCCAAGGAAGGCTGTGGTCTTCCCCTGAGGAATGATCTAATTCAGGACTTAAACTTTAGGGCTCATCAGAATCACTGAGAGCCTGTGAGACTCACAGTGCAGGCCCAGCCCCAGCAATCCTGATTCAGTGGGTCTGGCTGGAGGCCGCCATTTGCATTTCTAACACCTTCCCAGGTGCTGCTCCTGCTGCCAGGCTGGGCACCACACTTTGAGAACCACCGCTCTCACTCCATCACGTCTCCCAGCCCTTCCAACTGGCCCTTGCTCTTCCCTCTGTCTCCACTGGCCTCTTCCTCTTCTTTCTCTTTCCTCCAAGGCCCACCTCAGGTACCCTGGGAAAATCCTTCACACCCTCCTCTGGGTATTTTCTTTCTATATTTTCATCCCATCTCATTGCTGTGCTCACAGCCACCTGCCTTTCTGGGCTGTAAGCCCCTGAGGGCCATTTTCCCAGTTCCTGGTATCTGCTTTGTGTTAAACAGAACTTACTGGAATCCTCTCGCGTCTTCTCCTGATGTTCGTGAGAGGAAGGCCCCGCTTCCAACTTGCTCCGTCCTGGGATCCCCTCAGCATCCTACCGCACTGTGGCTCCGCTGAACCACATCTGGCTATCAGCAAAGTTGAAATTCTGTCTCTGACAAAGTGGTATCACAGTTTAAATTTTAAGAGGGATATTTTACTAAGAGGCTCAAAAAGCAGAATCAAGCACCAGAAAGGCAAAGCACATAGGGGCCGGTGGGAGGGCCGGAGACCCAGTGTTCCAACCCTGCCTCTGCCACCAGCTGCGTGGCCGTGGGCAAGTCACCAGCCCCTTCAGATGGTAAAAGAGGGAACTGGGCTAGATGATTTCTAAGGTCCTTTCCAGCACTCAAGTTCCATGATTACAGAATCTGAACTTATTTAGATGGTAAGCAAAGATACCCAAGATACCCATACTTCTAGCATGAGAGTCCTAAGTCTGGTGAGAAATTTGCCCTCTTACAAGTCGTTTCTTAGTTTTCCTCTGCATATAGAGTCATAGGCAGCTCCCTGAAGATTCAAGGTGAGTCATACAATCAAGGTAGCTGCAGGAGGAAACTGCAGACCTAAATCGTAACACAGAGAAAGGGACATAGACAAGGTTGAAATCTTAGTATCACCACTCTGTGACTTTCAGCAAATCAAATTCTCAGAGCCTCAGTTTTCTTGTCTTTAAAATGGGAGCATAACCAGTAACTACCTTTGGGAATTACTATGAGAATTAAAAGGAAAAAATTAACAGCAACAGATGCTAGTGCAGCACAGATGGTCAGCGAGCACTCGTTAACTCTCAGGGGCTCCCTCCTCCAGACGCCTTCAGTCCGTCTCTGAGGCCAGCCTGGCCCCTGAGGAAAACATTTTCCATTCTGAACCTCAAAGTCACTCCTCATGGTCTAGCTGGATCTTTTATTCATTCAACCTATGTTTATTGAGCTTTTTTTCTTTTAGGGGGACAGAGTCTCACTCTGTTGCCTGGGCTAGAGTGTCATGGCACCAGCCTAGCTCACAGCAACCTCAAGCTCCTGGGCTCAAGCGATCCTCCTGCCTCAGCCTCCCGAGTAGCTGGGACTACAGGCATGCGCCACCATGCCCGGCTAATTTTTTCTTTTTCTTTTTCTTTTTTTTTTTTTAGTAGAGACGGGGTCTTGCTCTTGCTTAGGCTAGTGTCAAACTCCTGACCTCAAGCAATCCTGCAGCTTCGGCCTCCCAGAATGCTAGGATTACAGGTGTGAACCATTGTGTCCGGCCTATTGAGCTTTTACTGAGTGCCAGATACAGTAAAAAGAATGGATTCTGATAATTGGCTGGGTGTGACGGCTCACACATGTAATCCCAGCACTTTGGGAGGCTGAGGTAGGAGGATCACTTGAGCCCAGGAGTTTGAGGTTGTAGTGAGCTATGATGACACGATTGCACTATAGCCTAGGTGACAGAGTGGGACTCTGTCTCAAAACAAATAAAATAAAAACTACATACTGATAATTAAGACACTTCCCTGGTCCTCAAGGAGCTGGAGCTTTGCTTTAGTTAGGATTAGACAAATCACAACTATGATAGGGAAGGATAAATGCTACCCTGTGAAGCTCTGGGTCCAAGCACATGGGAGAGGTCGAAAGAGACTTCCTAGCCCAGGTGACATCCAGATTGATTGTGGAAGGGTGAGGAGGACCGGCCCGGCTGGGTGGTGGCAGGGAAGAGGGTTCTGGGGAGAAGACAAAAGGAGGCTGGAGAAGAGGGAAAGATTATATCATCAAAGGCCTTGTGTCCCCCAATGCGGAGTCTAGTCTTTCACTAAGGAGCAATGCAGGGGCACCGCAGGGTTGTAAGCAGGGGAGTGGCAGCATCAGCTCTCTCTTTGTGACACTCTGGCTGCTATGTGAGAACTGATGAATGGGATGTAGGGGGGTGGCACACCTGCAGGAGCAGAGAGCAGGCCAGACGGCACTGCGCCCACCCGAGAGAGAAGGGTGGTGGCCACAGATGGAGACAGTGGACAGAAGGGGGGAACTGGAGAGGGGCTCATAGGGCAGTATCCCCAGCGCTCAGCGATGAATTGAATGAGAAGGTGACCAGAGGCAGGAATGGAGAGTGATGCTACATATCTGGCCTGGGCACCCAAGGGGATGCTGATGTCATCTGGGGAGGGGAACAGGTGAGATCAGTTTTAAGAGCCATAAGGCCTGTGAGGCGGAGGGGAAGGACTGTTAAAAGGTAAGAGGACTGCTCATCGATTACTGGGAAAGACAAGGAGGGAGACGTTAGGGACAGAGAAGAAGGGGGGCAGTAATCAGTGGCCTGTCGGCTCTGGAGGACACCCAGGGGTGTGCGACCCAGAGCACGGTGGAAGGAGGAGGGAGGAGGAGCCCTAGAGGGGAGGGAGGCCCCACCTCAGCTCTTGGGCTGGAAGGAAGGGGGCAGCCACAGCTGTGCAAGCAGCACAGGTCTGTCTTGCTCCCACCCAGGCATTCCGCCCTTCCCCGCACCCACTTGTCTCTGGCCCACTCCGTTTTTCTGTGTTGTGTCCCTGAGCCAGTTGGGGAATTATTAATAGTTCTTCCATTTAGTGAGACCAGCAGTACTTCACTGACCACCTTGAACAAATATTTGGCCTTGGACAAGTAACTCAGTGTTTCAGGTTCCTCATCTGTAAAATGGACACAGAAAACCTCAAAGGGTGGTCGTGAGAATGAAGTGGAATTATGTATGGACGTGTCGGCTAGGATTCTTATTAGACTCTGCACGTGCGAGGATGGAGCCCAGGTTCACCTGGAGGGCTCCAGGCATCCTCCCAGGCAGAAACACACGTCCTGTTTCTTCCGCTGTCAAAGCCACGGAGCTCCTTTGCTTCCAGCCGTCCATTAAATTCCTATTTCCCATGTGCTCGCCATTTGCCAAATCAGAGATAATAAATAAACTGTGTGATCGCTCGCAGTAATTCCCCAAGCTGCCCAGCACTTTAAAAACAAATCCAGGTTCCACCAATACTCAGAATCTCTGGGATTTGGACTCTGATTGCTACGGCTGGCTTGATGGGCAGGGCACAGAACTGGTAGTGGATGGAACTAGAGTTTAGAACTGGCTCTGCATGTAACGGGACAACTTCGAGCATCTCTCTGAACTTTCATTTCCCCTTCTATGAAATGAGGAAAGTAAAACCTGTTCGCAGCGTTTCTATAAAGATCAAATAGGACAGCACAGGGCAGAGCCCGCTGGAAGTGGTCCAGGGCTGTACGTGGATGGCGGTATTTTTATGGGGCTCTGAACTGGGAGCTGCTGGCCCAGGTTTTATTTGATGACTGCGCCTTCAGAGGGGTTTCCAGAAAGCCCTACCATAACAGATATACATCACTATGAAGGATTTCATAACCTATATTATTATTTTATTACGTGTCATCCTCATAAAAGGAAGTGGGATATCTCTTAGTTAAATCCATATGCTCGCCACCCCTTTTGTTACAGTCGTTCTTGTTTTTATCTGCCTTCAACTGACCTGTGCGAAGTTTCAAAGGAAAACCCTCTCAATCTGGTATCTGAAGAACCCGAGTCCAGGATTTCATCAACTCTCAGTGGGATTTCCTCGCCCCTGGCCCCAGCCCCTCACACAGGCCACCCCGCACCCAGGGGCCCGCCCGGCCTCCTCCCCAGGGGGCTTTATGAAGGGAGGGGTGGGGGCTGCTTCTCCGTGCTCCTCCCGTGTGCTGCATTTAAACCGAGAGCGCAGGGGCTGACCCGGCTCTCACGCGCACTGCCCACCGCGGCCCTCGGCGTCAGAGGGAATTTATAGTCATGGCAAATGGAGCTCTCACACGTCTCGAAGCTCACCCCAAAAGGAGGTGGCAGTGGGCAGCTCAAACTCAGCCCCTTCTCACTCAGGAAGGACCCCGTGGGCTTTCCACCGTAGAAGATGCCCCATGGGTAGCCTCTTTGAACTTGAATCTTGCCATTCACAGATATGCTTTAATTTTGGTGTTGAATCTTTTTTCCTCCATAACCCTGGGTCTGAAGAGCTAAATTTAGTGGCTCTTACACATAAGCAGGACTCCATGCTATCGGTAGTGTGCTCCACTTTGGTGCCTGCATGTCTCCCTGACATATATTTCTTTCTTTTTTTCTTTTTTTAAATTTTTTTGTAGAGATGGGGGTCTTATTATGTTGCCAGCCTGGTCTCAAACTCCTGGCCTCCAGTGATCCTCCTGCCTCAGCCTCCCAAAGTGCTGGGAGTACAGGCGTGAGCCACTGCACCCAGCCAACATATTTATGTCACATACACTCCCTGAAGCCTTACTCAAACATCGTGAGTATCGGTGGGGTGACCATCACCCTTTAAATCAATTAGACTTTCAGGTTTGTACTCTGCAGGCGTGGAGCCCTGTTTGTGTTTGCGGTTTTAAGTGGACAGTGCCAGCGTTAACTTTAAGGCTCTCACTCAGCAGAAGGACTAACACTTCTTTCTTGTACCTGTGTCATGTGCTCCAGGACAGCAGTCCTCTCAGCTGCTACTGCACCCAGGACCTGGGCCCAGACCCACAGAGGGAGTCCCGAGGCTGCCCTTTCTCATGGAATATTTTTATTTTATCTTATTTATTTATTTATTTATTTTATTTTTGTTGAGACAGAGTCTCACTCTGTTGCCTGGGCTAGAGTGAGTGCCGTGGCATCAGCCTAGCTCACAGCAACCTCCAACTCCTGGGCTCAAGCTATCCTCCTGCCTCAGCCTCCCGAGTAGCTGGGACTACAGGCATGCGCCACCATGCCTGTTTTTCTATATATATTTTTAGCTGTCCATATAATTTCTTTCTATTTTTAGTACAGATGGGGTCTCGGTCTTGCTCAGGCTGGTCTCAAACTCCTGAGCTCAAACAATCCACCCGCCTCAGCCTCCCAGAGTGCTAGGATTGCAGGCGTGAGCCACCGTGCTTAGCTTTCTCATGGAATATTTAGACTGTAAGTTTAATAACTTTTCAAGTATTTACTTGCAAAGAGCCTGTTTTCAAATTCCAGGCAGCCACTATAAACCTGAATCTTTGGCAAGCAATAAAATCCAAAGGGTTTGACCTCTCAGCTCCCCAACAAGTGGGGCAAACAGATAATGTCATTCCTGGCTTAAAACTCTCCAGTGGCTTCCCATCTCTTTAGAAGGAAACCCAGAGTCCTGCACAAGCTGCCCCTGCCCCCAACCTCCTCTGGACCATCCAGTCTCCAGCGTTTGTGTTTTCTGTGGCCCCAGCCTGGGATATTTTCCCTTCTCAGCAGCCCCCATTCGTGCTCCAGCTCTCATGCCTCCGTCTCACCTACTCAGAGGTCGCCTCCAGCCACCTGGTCCTTAGCAGCCTGGCATATGGGCTTGAGGTCAACCTACAGGTCTGTCCTTGTCCCCTTGGCCTCATCCTAAGTGTTTCCCCAGGACCCCACTAAGAGCCTCTGCCAGTTCTCCCAGCTCCACTTCCCCTCACCACACCCCTTGGCTGGTGTCCCCCAAAGTCAGCACATACCAAACATACCCATTTCTTTCTTGTCCCTCCTTCCCCGTCCTTAATAGAAAACAATCTTCCCCTTTCCCCCAGGATCCAGTCTAGGGCTAAAGGCTGGGACTTTGCAAATAGAAATATATTCAGCAGAGAGAGATGGTTGTGGGCTAGGCACTGTGCTGGGTGCTGGTTTGCCCCAGGGTTTGAATCCCAGCGTTTCAACTCACTGCCTGGCTGTAAACCCTGGGCAACTGTCTAATGGCTTGCAGCCTCAAGCTTCTCATCTGTAAAATGGGGCTAATTAAGTCTACTGTGAAGGTTAGTTTTATGTGTCAACTTGGCTGAGTCACGGTGTTACAGCAAGTGTTACAGCGAGTGGTCCTGAGGACAAACCGAGCAGTACACGGAGAGTCGGAGAATCAAGGTTTATTCGCTGGCGGGCTCAGAGGGGTCTCGCCACCAAATTCTGAGCCCCGTCTACCCAATTTTTCCCACTTTTATTAAGTTGGGGTGATCCAAGGGGTGGGGTCTCAGGTGACTAATGCCTGCCAGGTAATAGGTTAGGTTAGTTGCTGTACCAGGTAATAGGTTTAGTGTTATGCTGATGTGCCAAGTAATAGATTAGTTGATGAGCCAGGTGATAGGTTAGTATTATGCTGATGCGGGTCTTCCATGAGGGGTGGGGGCCTCAGGTGTCTGCTGTGCTAAGTAATAGATGGGGGTTTTCCTTATCAATGGTACCCATATATTTGGCCAAACATTATTCTGGATGTTTCTGAGGATATTTTTAGATGAGATTAACATTTAAATCGATAGAGTTTGAGTAAAGAACATTGCCCTCCATAATATGGGTGGACTTTATCCAATCAGTTAAAGCCTTAAATAGAACAAAAGACTGAACTCTCCCCAACCCTCAGCAGGAAGGAATTCTGCCAGCAGAGGGCCTTTGGATTTGAACTGCAACATCAGCTCTTCCCTGGGTCTCCAGCCTGCTGGCCCACCCTGCAGATTTTGAACTTGCCAGCCTCCATAATCACATGAGTCAATTCCTTAAAATAAATCTTTCTCTCTTTCTACACACACACACACACACACACACACAAACATGTCCTATTGGTTCTACTTCTCTGGAGAACCCAAAACTAATACATCTACCTTGCAGGGGTAGGAGTCACTATTCCTAATAATTGCTGCCATTTATTGAGTGCTCACAGTGTATACTCATCTTGCTAGGGTTTACCGTACATTATTTCATTTAATCCTCAGCACAACCTTATGAGCTGGGTACTATTATTTTCCAATGCATACAGTGAGGAAACAGATGGTTAGAGAGAGGAAACCACTCACAGCTAGTAAAGGGTGGAACTAGGATTTAAATTTTAACCCCCACACTCGTTGCCTCTCAACAGTGTGCCTAACTGATTCTGTCTTGCCCAATAAATGTCCTATTCCACCCCCACCTTGAAATAGTTGAAGCATATTAATTCATTTTATTCATGTATATGATTTTTAAATAGAATTTTTTTTTCTTTTTTTTTTTTCATGTTGCCCAGGATCTGTGAGGAAAGGGACTGGGGACAGGAGGGTCTGACTGCATTCCTCAGGCCACTCCACATTAACTCTCCTGGAGGCCCGAGCCTGCCTGCCCAGCAGAACACCCTCCCCCCACTTCCTGCCTCCATCTGCAACACGGGAAGGCAGCCCTGCCACTCAGCCCAGGGAGCTCCCTGGAAATCAGCCCCTCTAGGTCCCCTCCAGCGAGCAATCTCATCTTGCATTGTTGCATAATTTTTAGGGGCCCCAGCTTCATGGGGGAGCAAATTGACTTGATAGTGGAGTTTGTGGAGGAGGGAGATGTGTACATGACACATGACCCGGACTTTGTACAGGTCCCGTTTTGAACCTGTCCGTTTAAATCTCTTTTTACTGATAAGCCTGCACATGAAAACAAGCCGCTTGAATGGCTGGCTTCCAGCGTAGCAGAAGGTGGGAGAACTGCAGTGTGCAGGGTGCTGTGGCTTGTCAGGCTGCTGCCAGCGAAACTGTTCAAATTCACCGCCAGGTTTAACCCTGTCCCCCCCGGCGTCGAGGTGTGGCAAGGAGACACTTGGCCTCTCTGGACAGGCCAGAGCCCTCAGTAAGAGGCCCCTAAGTCCTTCTGTAAAGATTCTCCTGGCTCCCCTTACTAGTGGATGTTTTCCTGGAAAATTCCCTTTATCTACGAACAATTTTTTTTTAAGTTGGAAAGAGAAGGACCAAATAAAGATGTTTTTAAAAATTAGGCTCGGCACGGTGGCTCACACCTGTCATCCTAGCACTCTGGGAGGCCGAGGCAATTAGGTCGCTTGAGCTCAGGAGTTCAAGACCAGCCTGAGCAAGAGCGAGACCCCCGTCTCTACTAAAAATATTAATAGAAAAATTAGCCGGGCATCGTGGCACATGCTTGTTCTGCTCAGGAGGCTGAGGCAGGAGGATTGCTTGAGCCCAGGAGTTTGAGGCTGCAGTGAGCCAAGCTGAAGCCACTGCACTCTAGCCCGGGTGATAAAGTGAGACCCTGTCTCAAAAAATAAATAAATAAATAAAAATTAGAAAAGCCTCTTAGGGCAGCTATGTGTGCAATTTTCTTATATGCAAATTAGAATGAGTTGAATTAGAAAATAGATTCTAATTCAGATTTATTATGCCCCTCTTAGCACTTTGCTAACAGCTTTGCCTACATTATCTCCTTTGATGTTCTCGCAGCCCTGTCAAGTGGGTATTGCCTTTTTTTTTTTTTTTCATAGCTCACTGTAGCCTCAAACTCCTGGGCTCAAGCGATCCTCCTGCCTCAGTCTCCCGAGTAGGACTATAGGGGCATGCCACGACACCTGGATAATTTTTCTATTTTTAGAGGAGACGAGGTCTCACTGTTGCTCAGGCTGGTCTCAAACTCATGAGCTCAAGCAATCCTCCTGCCTCAGCCTCCCAGAGTGTAAGGATTACAGGTATGAGCCACCTCGCCTAGCCAAGTGGGTATTGCTTGACAGAGGATGGCACAATAGCTTGCAGGATGTGGGAACTTGCCCAGGGTCACATGGCTATGAGCAGCAACATTGCTGTTCCAGACTTCCCCTGGCAGAGGAGCATGTCTAAGAATGATGTCTTAGGAAATATGAAGAGGGCTTGTGACTCTCATAATCATCAGTTATGCTGGCAAGTGTGCCTAAAAGGAATGCTTAAACATGGTGCAACCTATCTGCTTTCTTTACCTGAATTCATTCATTCAACAAGTGCAAATTGAGTGCTTCTGCTATGGGTCAGGCCTGTTCTACATGCTAGAAATAAGACATAGTCCTGTCTGTCTAGCCAAACACAGGGTTGTCATTATGTAGAAGGTAAAACGTTTTAAAGCCAAATTCAGCAGGACCTTCCCTGACCTTTCTTTGTCATAAAAACCCACAGCACTGGTTTTTGCCAAGAAATGTCCTTATTTCTATAGCCTTCTGACCTTGTTTGGTGAATATTTGTATTGCAATTAGTCCTTTCTAAAACTCATGCCTTCTTAAACAAGTTAGACTGTAAACACCTAGAGAGCAGAGGTTATGCACTTAATAGTCAATAGATACACTCTGGCTTCAGGAAAATAATTTCCGAGACCTAATAATTTCCCTATAGAATCTAAATGTTCACACTTAAGCAAATCATTAACTTAATTTTTTTCTAGTGAATAAGTTATTTTATTTTTATTTCAAAATATTAAGGGGGTGCAAATGTTTTTGGTTACATGGATCACTTTTGTAGTGTTTGAGTCTTGGCTAAAGGTGTGCCCATCACCCAAATAGTGTTCATTGTACCCATTAGGTAGGTTTTTGCCCAGCCCCCCTCCCCCCATCAATTTTATTTTTAAGTATTGAATTGCATGCTCTCAGTTTTCCTGTCGCTTTTTTCCCCCTGGATCTAAATTCAGACCGTGAATCCATGCCTGCAGGGTGATAATGTGTGATCTAACTTGAATTTCAGCTCCTTGAGTCTCAGGGTCCTGCAAACCCAGGGAAATTAGAAATATTTGCTAGGGATACACTAGCGTTAAGGACTTATTTCCAAATTCCACATTCTCTCTCGCTCTCCCCCTTCTCTTGCAGTCTTTCAGATCATAATATAATTTTTCCAAATTCATACGGTAACTTCTGGGCTGTGAACAAAAACCAGAAGGCTCCGCGGGAGGTTGTTGACATTCACCCATTTTTTTCCTTAGGGTTCCCAGGATTCTCATTTAAACACGAGACTTGTTAAGTACTTCCTAAAGCTAAACAGCTCTAGAAGTTTGGAGAAGGAGAAGGAAAAGCTGTAGGAACTAAACCAGCTGCCGGTCTGATGATCACAGTGCAGAACTAACGTGGGGCCAGTCCTGGGGAGGGGACGGCAGGGGCAGAGTCATAAGTCAGTGAGCTTCTCTCACCCTGGGCTGTAGGATCCCATGCCCAGCGTTGCCCTGGCTGCCCTCCAGCCTCCTCTGACCTTGGAGCTGTACCTGCAGGCTGAGGGAGGAGCCATTTGTTTCCCTAAGCAGTGTCTGGCACTCAGCCCGGAGGCCAATTGGCATCAGGTGGCTGTGCCCGGCATCTTACATGCTCAAGTCCCAGTCATGGCTGGCCTGGGCCCTGAGGGCAGTCCCTTGGAGGAAACCTCTGCAGGTGAATGTGGCTGTGGGCAGATCTCTCTCTTTTCCTGGAACAACTCTGGGGAAGGGTATAACCACTCCACCACTCTACCACCTAATTACAAGCCCAAATCTCTGGCTCGCCCCACTCTCAAGAAGGCACAGCACACCCAGCAGGCTGGCACGACAGGTGGATTCACCTGTACCAAAATCTCTTTCCACCTGGTCTGTGGCCTGGTCTAGAATTCGCACCACCATGCTCTCTCCACTAGGTCCAGAAAACCCTGTGAAAGTCCAAATGCCATTTGAGAGTGTGAGATGCCAGCACTGGATTGACTGACCTGTATGACTGTCCAGTGCTGGACACTACCTAGAAGAAAGCAGGGCTTTGGGAGAGAGAGCCGCACTCAGCAGGGATGAATCTGCTGGCAGAGGTGAGTTGGGAAAGTCTGCAGCACTAGTGCTCTGTAACTTGGGTGGGAAAAGTGAGCAGGGACAGGCAGGGCACACAGCCCTGGGCAGCAGGTCCTGTCTGAACTGGGGTTTGCGCCCCATTTAAAGAGACAGTCACTGACCACTTCCAACCCATTGTTGCTGTCTGGGAATGTGGACCCCCTCGTCAGATTTTTGTTTTTGGTTTTTTGGGTTTTTTAAGGAGAAAATGGAAACCAACTTTTTTACATGTTGGCAACAAATTTAATTATTTTTAAACCCTGCGTGGGCCCGAACAGCACAAGCTAAATGAAATATCTGTGGGCCTCATTTGGCTCCTAGGGAATAGGGAAGGCGTTTTCTGCCCAGGGCCACACCTCCTTCCAGGGCAGCTGAAGCTCTAATGCACAATGTAAACCTATTTAACCAGCAGGAGTCTCTTCTTAATAATCAATGAAACCCATTCTAGGCAGGAGCCAAGTGCAATATTGTCATCCTCTTTGCACCTCAGATCCGTATCTTAACCCTGAAAACAGTTCAATCTATTCTTTTCTCTTTTTCCTCTTCCAGCTGGGGGCGGCGGGGGGCGGGGGGGGGGTGGCGAGGAGCAAAGCTTCCCCTGGGATAGTTTCTTTAGAGAGGCAGGACTTAACTTTCTAGGGGAGACCTTGGCTCCTGGTCATTAGTCAGGAATGTTCCAGGTAGATCTCCAAACCAGTAATGTTTTGAATTTAGACAAAGGCTTTGAACGACCTCTGACAAGGTACTTAGCCTATCTGATTCCCTTCTTTTGCTCACTAAGAAAGAAAAACTATTGGTGGCTCACGCCTGTTATCTTAGCACTCTGGGAGGCTGAGGTCAGAGGATTCCTTGAGCTCAGGAGTTCGAGACCAGCATGAAAAAGAGTGACTCCCCCCTCCATCCCCCCTGCCCCCCCCTGCCTCCCCCTACCCCCCCCCCCCCCCCCCCCCCCCCCGCCGTCTCTACTAAAAATAGAAAAAATTAGCTGCGGGTGGTGGCGCATGCCTGTAGTCCCAACTACTCGGGAGGCTGAGGCAGTAGGATCCCTTGAGCCCAGGAATTTGAGGTTGCTATGAGCTAGGCTGATGCCATGGCACTCAACCCCGGGCGACAGAGGGAGAGTGTCTCTAAATAAATAAAATAGAAAGATAGTGATCAAAAAGGAAAAAAAAAAAGAAAGAAAGAAAAACTATTGCAGTGGGAAGAAAGCACAAAATCAAAAGTGTGTGATCATTCATCTTCACACATCTTGTGCCTCTGTTTCTTTCTCTGCATAATTAGTAAAAAATGGCCTCGGGGCCAAGGGTCCCTGACAGCCTTCTGCCTGGATCAGGTCTCTCAGCAGGACTCAGGAATGCCCTCTGGCAAAGGTGTGAAGTGGCTGACACTGGAATTCTTTGAGCTTCCTCCCACCTCTGGTTACCTGATGCCCTCGAACTGAACTCTTGGTGCCCAGAGACACTGAGTTGAGTAAAAAGACTGGTTACTTTACTAAGTGATAGCAAACTCTATGTATATAGACATGAACAGATGGAGAATATCATATACATATGAATGCCACTTGTACTAAAAATTACAAGATGAATTTGTGCACTTCTTTTTTTCTTAAAGGCTCAGAATGTACTAACCACTGATTTTAGGGATCACATCAGGACTCTCATGCTGAATGCCATTAAGTGTTTAGTGTTGGAGCTATCTGCTCATCCTGACTTGGAAGCAAGGTTATTTATTCAGCATAAAGGGAAGTATTTGGGCTCACTCACAGAGTGATTCTCTGCAAGTTTTAAAAGCAGCAAGACTGGACAGACAACTTTTAGAACAATAAGACATATTTCCCTGTTCTGAATACCACCTTGCTATGTTAACTAGAGAATTATAGCTATACAGGAGCTCAACACTAAAAAGGACACGAATTTTAGCTAAGATAGGTAATAAATTTAGATGATAAAAATGACCCTTTTCCCCCTTAAAATTGCCTTCTTCATGGAGTTATTTAGTTTTGAACTACTTTTTTGTGAAACTAAACATGCAATGTTTTTATGAACCTTCACAATGTCGCTTAGGTGAATAGAATAACTTTCCCCATCCCACTCTTATTATTTAGCTTAGGTTTTGTAGACCTAGCTGGCCTTTCAGAATCAAAGATTTGCACAAAAATTAGGGCAGGAGCAAAATGAGACTGTAAGTTGCTATAAGGCACAACCCATGGTTAATATTTTTTCTTTCTAACCCTCCTCAACACTTAGCATAGTGTCCCACATAAAACAGGTGTCAGGGTATGGCGGTTCACGCCTATAATCCCAGTGCTTTAGGAGGCTGAGGTGGAAGAATCATTTGAGGCCAGGAATTTGAGATCAGCCTGGACAACATAGACTCCGTCTCTACAAAAGTTTTAAAAATTAGCTGAGTGTGCTGTTGCATGCCTATAGTCCTAACTACTCAAGAGACTGAGGTAGAAGGATTGCTTGAGCCTAGGAGTTTGTGAGTTTATAGTGACACTGCACTCTAGCCTGGGTGACAGAGTTAAGACCCTGACTCCAAAAAAAAAAAAAAAAGCAAAAAACAAACAAAAAGCCCAGAGGTGTCAGATAAATTATCAAATATCGAATATACCGAAGAATTGAACAATAGAAAAGTCCAACAACTGCTTAAGTTCATGATGCATGAGAATTAGAGTCAAAGAGTAGGAAAGTTGAAAGGCTGCCTGCAAACTGAACGCCCAACTGTTTCAGCCTTGGCTCTGGGCAGAGGGCACAGCAAGTCCTTCCACATCTTACTCCAGTTTCACTGGTTGTCTTGGGGCTCCTTTTCAGAGCACAGTTTCTCCAGAGTTGCCAACTCATCTTCCCTCCGTAAGTGAACTTCTGGCTCTCCCACTTCCATGCTAAGAAGCTGAATGATCCTCTTCAATGTTCTACTGGCTTGTTCTCTTCTCCCAAGAAGGTAACCATTTTAATCCCTACCCTTTTTCAGCCTTGCTTTAACATTAATAATTCAAAAGCTGCTAAGAGAGAAAGGACAGGGCACAGCGAATTCCATCAAAGCTCACTTCTTCTAAGATACACTCAGCTCAATGATGCCTGTGACCCCTAAGATTTTTCTTTTTCTATTCTTAGGCCCCTGTCATTCTTTTCCCTTTATTTATGCAGCTTATGTTTTTCCAGAACACGCTCTTTTGCCTGGGTCCCCGGGCAGTGGAGCCACTAAAGCATGTTGATATAACTTTTGCCCCCGGTCATAATTCCTGGAGCTGGAGCCACTGCTGTGTGACCTGCTGTTACCACAGGGCTTTTCTCTAGCTGGGGTCATACTCGCCATGTGGGCCTGTCCACAATGGGCAGCTCCTAGGAAAGTAAAACTCACATTTCATTTTGTTTCTTGACACTATTTCTGTAGGTTGAACTGGGTGGCTGATTAGGATGAACAACCTTGCATTGAAAGCATCTAAGTGACTTTCCAAGAGGCTACACAGTGTTTTTCCTTCTCAGAGATAGCGTAGTTGATTCTCTTTCCAGAGACCATGTTAATATTTTATATCTTTCAGCCACAATGCTGCTCTGTTCTTTTCTGGGTGGGAGATACAATGTAGGTATGTTAATTTACGTATAGGTCATCTACCAAAGTTGAGCTTTTTTTGCAACCAGATGTTATTTGAACATACGGTCATTCACCAAATATGGGAAATTACTGAACTTCTCCTTCACAACAGCTGGCATAAAAAAGCCTGGGAGAGGCAAGAAATCAATTTCAAGACCTCAGTTTGAGGCAAGTGATGACCTGTAGCCTCACAGCCACATGTGGCCCTCCAGATCCCCAAGTGTGGCCTCTTGACTGAATCCAAACTTCACAAAAACAAATCCCTTTATTTAAAAGGATTTGCGCTATAAATTTGGATTGAGTCGAGAGGCCACACTGAAAGATCCAGAAGGCCATATATGGCCCCAAGCCCGCAGGTTCCCACCCCTGGATGAAGCAAGAAATTAATTTTGGAGAGAATTGAGATTGAAGTTAATCATTCATTGATTTAACAAATATTTATTGGGTACCTACTGTCTACAAGGTACCTACTATATACAAGGTAATGGGTAAACATATATCAGTGAATAAAACTGGAGAGCTGGTAAACTAGAATAACAGATGATTTATTAAGTGTTCCAAGTCATGGAGACCTGAGACCTCTTTGGGGAAGAAACAAAATTACTTAGAAGTACTAATTTTATATACCAGCTCAAGCTTGCATCTTCTCATTCCTTTTTCTCTTTCTTTCTTTTTTGTTTTTTAAAATTTCCTGAAATAGAACTGTTGCATCAGAGCTATCAATGAAGCCGATAGAGGCATCATAGAAGAATAGGTGTCCTCCTAGTGTAAGAATATAGGGAAGAAGAAAGGGGGCGTGTGACCTCTTCCCTTTGTGGCCCTTGGCCACTAGTTCCTGGGGATTTTTTAAGGGACTGACCAATTTAAGCAAGAGAAATAAACACAAGTGGAATTCCAAAACCTATTTTTTTTTTAAATGCACAAAACAAAACCTTTAATTGCTTTATGTCAAGATCTGTCACAAGGAATAAGACAGTGAAAGCAAAGAAAATGGTTGTTCCTGTCATGGGGTTTTGACTCAGTGGAGGAAGTGTGTTTCAAGGGAGCATGCGTTGAAAAGGTCTATGCAATCACTGAACCACGTTGGAAGGGTTCTTGAGAAATCATGCAATATTCTCTCTCACCCCACCACCGCTACCCTATGTGCAAATGTTCGTAGCATAAAACTCTTAAGTTCCTGAGAAATCTTCAAAAAATTAGATTTCATAAGCTTCCCTTGGTAGCTCTTTCAAGCATTAATGCTCAGGCTGTGACTATACATAGCTGAATTCAATTGGAAACTCATATTTATTTAGCAAATAAACCATTATGCATACCAAAGGGTACCAGTATCTCATGTAAAAATCCAAAACCTCATAAAACTGACCAAGACCCTAAACAGAGTGGATACCCCATGTTAGCTGAAAATTATATTAGTTGGGAGCAGTGGCACACATCTGTCGTCCCAGCTTCTCAGGAGGCTGAGATGGGAGGATCACCTGAGCCTAGGAGTTTGAGGCTGCGGTGATCTCTGATTATGCCCGTGAATAGCCACTGCATTTCAGCCTGGGCAGCACAGTGAGATTCCCGTCTCTTAAAAAAAAAAAAAGAAAGAAAGAAAGAACAAGAAAAAATTATATAATCACAGGAAAGCACTAACTCAAGTAGAATAATATTGCTAAAAACAGAATAATAAAAAAGCCATTTAACATTTAAAAGGTTGTTTTGTAAACTTGTTTAAAGTAAATCAGCATAAAAATTAGAAATAAAGTCAAAGGGAACTTGGATCTTCTGGGCCCATGGAGGTTTGCAATGCCAGCTACATCTTTGGTGATCCTGAAAAGGAATTGCATATGAATTGGGGCCAGATTTTCAAAATTTTGATCAAAGGTTTTGTTGCTTATTGAAAGAGACTTCCCACCCAGTGCACAAATCCTTTCTATAGCACTTCCAGACAAATGCTTTTTTCTTTTTTTAAAGAGCACCTCATACAATTTCAATGAAGCATTGTTTTAGGCCTCAAGTTTATACTAATTAACAGATTTTCTGAGAAGATATAAGCTCCAGACATTCAGAAGAGTTTACTTCACCACATTTTAAAGGGCACTGAAAATTAGCATTATAGTTTTGCAAAAGATAAATTGCTAACTCTGTTCTATTTTGTTTAATTTGACCTCCCAGAATGTCTTCAGTTCTTTCAAGAGATTGTAGAATTCACTCTCAAAGTGAAAACAGTTTAAATTTATTTTAAAATAATTTAAATCAACACTACTAGACAACATGTAGCACTTTGAGTGGGAAGAAGGGTTGAGGGTTTTGTGAAATCTGACAGTAAAACTACGTTTTCAAATGACAGAACATTAAGCAGGGTTTTCTGGTGACTGTTGGGCCTCCCCTCCCCCACTGGGCCTTGTGGCTGATCGGCTGGAGGTTCCTGTCTTACATTTGAACACCACCACCTTTGCTCTGCATATGTGGTCTTTGTTCATACTAAGTTCTCACAAAAATGTCAAACACGTGACCTGTTAAAATAAAAACTCTGACACTTCAACATAATTGGAATACAGACATCTTGGGAAAACGAAGCCTTCTCTAGCCCGCTGGTTTTAGTGACCCCATGCACACAGAAACTGTAGAGATCAAATGATGACCTTAATATGTCGTAGGCAGAGATTTTGTTGATGTCGTCACTTGGTCATCACTTGCCAAGACCCAAACAGATCTCCCCCATGATTGTCAAATCTTTATGGAGCACCTACTGTGTGCTGGATAAAGTTCAAATTCCAACTTCATAAAACTTCCCAATTTTTAGGCTCTCAAGTCTCCAGTAGGAAAATACTAGTTTAGAATTCTACTCATGGAAGTGAAAAAGAAAAAAGGAAAACTTTTTGTCTAAGAAGGTGAGTCCCTTTAAAGTATCAAGCCCAGGAGAGGCATTTTAAAATGTAACATCAGTTACCTGTCACTCCCCTTTGAGCTAAATAGTTCTCTCTTGAGGCCACTTGCTATTCTGGCTCTAGACTGAGGCCAAGTAGCCCTAAAATGCCATACACCCTATAGTTCAATAATGTATAGCCAATCACTAACCAATAAACCAATGAGAATTCCTGACGAACAACTTTTGTAATTGGATCTGTCCTTTTTTCTTTAAAAGCTTGAGCCTCCCTTTTGTTTTCCAGAGCACTCCCCAAGGCAGCTTGGAAGTGTCTCCCAGTGTGCAGTCCTCAGCCTTGGCCCAAATAAACTCTGTATTAGTTTGGTCTCAGCTTTGTCCTTTTAGGCTGACAGAAGATGAGCAGGTTTTCAACAGCTATAACTTCCCACCCTGCTGTCTTGGACCCTGCGAGATTACCTACTTCTTTTGTCTACAACTGTGGGAAGTAAAAGAAAAGTCTGGGAACTCCAGATGTTAACATTTTTTGTTTTAAATTAAGGAAACAATAGAAGCATAAATAGCACCGAAGATAGCATTTGCTAAAGGCTGGAAGGAGAATACCAGTAAAAATACACTGTATTTGATAAAGGAATTCAGAGGAGGAAGTGAGCAAACCAAATTGGAAGAAGGGAAAAACCGACCCAGGAGTCGCCCTTGGAATAGTCCAGGTCTAAGAGGTGAGAGCTGCCATCAGGTGTCAGAGTGGTGGTTGTGGTGATGGGACAAAAAGAAAGAAGAGATATTAACAAAGGAGTGCGATACCGACTGGAGGCTAAGGAATGGTCCTGAAGGAATACAAAATGATTGAGGTTTTGAACCTAAGTGACTGCAAATGTTTATATTAACAGGGTGTAGAAATCAGAGGAAAGACACATCTTGGTAGATGGAGAGCGAGGTGGAACTGAATGATTCTGGCTTTGTCTGTTGAGCTTCTTAGGTGGCAGCTGTGTGTGTAGTCTGACAAAAGGCAGCCATGGGTGACCTCTGCCTCCCTTGCTGTGATGCTCCTTGGTTCACTATTAGCTTTTACACTTGGCCTCAGGCTGACCAGATCCAGATGTGAAGTTAACTCTTCACAGACAGTAACTGAGGGTTGGCAGCTGGTTAGCTGCCAAACAACAACATCCACCAAAAACAAACCAACCAAAAAACCAGAAAGACTTCACAGTGAAGAGGGCCCCACCAAAATGCATCAGTACGTTGTGAAAGTGTGGCAATTTTTGCTGAAACAACAGGCCAGCCCTATAGTCAACCCTCCACCCGTTCATGAAGTGAAGAGCTATGCCTTGCTGAGTCTTAACGGGAGGACCCAGAGTCACTGACCAATCCTGAAACGGAGAAGCCGCTTGTCAGGAGGGGTCTCAGCAGCCCCCTAGGAAGCAGCTGCGTGTGAGGGGAGAAGCCACAACTCCTTCAATAGATAATAAGCACCTTCCTAGAAAGATACACGTGTTTGCATATTCATATCGCCACCATCCACATCTAGGTTTGCCTTAATGGAGAAAACTAAACAAATCTGAACTTAAAAAACTGGTAAACCAACAAAGACATTATTTGTATTTTGAATATATTAACAGAATGCTTATTTCTTTTTAAAAAATGTTTTGCAAAATATTCCAAACATAGAGAAAGATATAGAAGATAATATATCAAATACCTATGTATGTGCCACCTGGATACAATAAATGCCATATTCATTTCAGTTTTTAAAAAGGAAATGAAATGTTATAGGTGTATTTGATGTTCCTTGTCTACCTTCTCAGCTTCCATTCCCTTCCCTAATTTCTCAGAGGTTACTGATATTCTGAAACCTGGTATATACTTTCTTTCTTTCTTTTTTTTTTTTTTTGGAGACAGAGTCTCACTCTGTCACTGTGGCTAGACTGCAGTGGCGTCATAATAGCTCACTGCAACCTCAAACTCTAGGGCTCAAGGGATGCTCCCACCTCAGCCTCCAGAGTAGCTGGGACTGCAGGCCCACACTACCTCACTCAGCTAATGTTCTATTTTTTGTAGAGACGGAGTCTTGTTCTTGCTCAGGCTGGTCTCAAACTCTTGAGCTCAAGCGATCCTCCCTCCTCAGCCTTCCACTGCACCCAGTCTATGAAGCTGGTATATACTTTCTGTTATGTTTTTATAGTTTTACTATATACATATATCCCCATATATATTAATATTATATAATATTATTTTGTGTTTATAATTTCACATAAATGACATAACATTGTATTTATCATTGTCTATCTTATTTTTATATACCACAATATGTTTATCCATTCTGCCACTACAGGACATTTAGGTTGTTTCCAGTTTTTCCGTGGAATGAACATCCTTGTCCACGTCCGCCGATATGTGAGGGCTTCTCCAGAGGCTCTTAG
This sequence comes from Lemur catta, assembly GCF_020740605.2. Classification (NCBI taxonomy): domain Eukaryota; kingdom Metazoa; phylum Chordata; class Mammalia; order Primates; family Lemuridae; genus Lemur; species Lemur catta. The sequence goes on from NC_059139.1 coordinate 48,516,650, forward strand.
TCATTGTGGAATAGCTGGATTTCAGGAAATGTATATCTTTAGCTTAACTAGAGATGGCCAACTTATTCCTTGAAATGATTGCTCAAACTATGTTCCGCTCAACATTGTATGAGAGTTCCTGGTCCCTTAGGCTTGTTAAACAGTAAGTTTTTGTCAACCTAATGAGTGTTTTAATTTTCATTCCCTGATAAATTGTGAAGCGTCTTTCAAAATGTCCAGGCCCTTCTTGGTCAGCCAGAAATTTGTCTCTCATCAACCAGTTAACACCAAGTCTTCCAGGAGGGAATGTAGGAGCCAGGCACGGAGAAAGAAAGCTAGTACAAAGCTACTGCCAAAGACAGATCAGTCTGAGGTTAAGAGAAAGCACGCTTAGAGTTATAGTCCATGGGAAAGCATCAGTGATTTTTAAAAATTGATTCAGAACAATTTTATAGGTATGTGGTAGACAGCTTTTTCCTAAGCACCTTTTCAGATTTTATGTCATTCATGCATGTAGGACCAAAAAGGAATTATCAGTAAAACTATAATCAGAACTAGTGCCGGGATACAAACTGGACCCCAGGGTCCTGGTTCTTTGCCATGGCAAACAGATGGTAGGAACTTGGCATTTGTAGTGTTCACCTAGGAAAAGGAAACATATGTTTAGTGGAAGGTAGACATGTTGAAATGGGCAGTTCCATTTATTAGTCTAAGGAACAGAAGACAGGCTTCCGTGCTAGGGAAAAGATCTGGACTCAGATAAACCCAGCTCTGCCCTATGCTACCTCTGAGACTCTGTCTCGGTTTCTTCACTGTTAAATAAAGATAATTGTGTCCTCCTCGCAGAATTGTTATAGGATTGAAAGTAACAACTATTTCTAGTATAGTGACTGGTGCATATAATTTATCTTAGTGAATTCATGATTGCAACAAGATAATTGAGCAGCTATTACGTGCCAGGCATTGCTGCAAGTCCTGGACACACAGCAGTGAAGAATCAGACCCAGCTGTCAAGGAGCTCAAATGCTAGAGAGAGGTGACAATGAATAATACTATATATGATATGTCAGGTGATATGTGCAATTGCAAAAATTAATGCAGGGTAAAGGACAGAAAGAATGAAGGAGGGCACTTAGTCAATGCTGTTCTCTCTTCCTGTTCATTTACATGGTACCCTGGGGGGTTATCTTCTCAGAGTCATTTGAGCTCTAACTTTCTTAAACTCTGAAATGGGACAAATAATAATGGAATTGTGTGTGGTATGTATGTATTTTTTAATTTATTCATTTATTTAGACAGAGTTTCACTCTGTTGCCCAGGCTACAGAGTGGCGTCAGCCTAGCTCACAGCAACCTCAAACTCCTGGGCTCAAGAGATCCTCCTGCCTCAGCCTCCAGAGTAGTTGGGACTACAGGCTCGAGCCACCATGCCCAGCTAATTTTTTCTGTTTTTAGTAGAGATGAGATCTGTGTGTGGTTATTTAATTTGCTAAAATTAAAGATTAGAAAGTCTTTCCAAACTTTGATTAAAACTTTAAAAAAAAAGAGGAAAAAGGCAAGATTTCTGGAAGGCATGCTGATTTAATATTTATAAAATATTTGAACATTGTCCAAAATTATAGGCTTTGGTGATATGAAAAAAGGGTTTCATTTTAAAAAAAAGCAAATGTTTATGTAAACAAAAATAGGTACAATAGAAAAAACGATGGGCAGAGACTTTCAGGAGGCCTAGAATGTAGTTTAGTCTCTGTTCTCCCATAGCTGTCAATATCATGCAACCTCTCTCTGCCTTAGTTTCCTTGTCAGTAGAGTGATGTAAAGAAGTCATCCAATTCTGTAGTTTCCTTTCTCCTGACACTAGTACTCTCACTTTTGTTTTCAAGAACTGAAACACTGATTGTTTTATTAATTTCTGACTTTTTTTTTTTGATAAATCTGAAGTTGGACTATAACAATTTTCTTTTTGGATGTAGAAGTCTCCTTTGCAATAAAGTGCAGTTTCTGTTCCTTCTCAGCTTCTTTCTTTTTCTGGGATTGGGAACAAGTTAGAAAATTTTAATAATCTCCAGGCTCCCAGGACTTTGAAAAGCCTTAAATAATATCTTTCCTGTGATTTCCTCATGCCTCACTTCTGGCCACGGTCACTATTTTGGGTATGTATGTTAAAATGATCAATCACGTGATATTATTGGAAAATCACCAAAGCATTTCAAAAGTAAATAGAATGTTAACATTGTGTGCTAAGATTTTTATTCAAGCATACTTTTTTCCCTTTGATGCTCTTGATGTAAATTATCTGTTATTGTTATTTTAAATGTTGCATATTTTCAAATACTTTTTCATACTCATTTCAACTTGTCAAAGAAGATGGATGGGCCTTAACAATCAATTTTTAAAAACAACATTGCTTAAAATATTGTTTTAGCATGTATAGTAGTTTTCCAATGTTGCCGTTTGTTTTACATTAAGGAAAAAAAACTCTCCTGCCTTATTCAAAAAACATTTTCACTAGATGGCCTCAGTTTTTGTTTTTAATATTCTTGCAAGCACAATCAGATGGCAAAGTAAGCTGACGCATTGCCTTGTATTTATCTGAATCACTTTCCAGTGTCAACCCTAAGAGAAAACAGCCAGCATTCTGCACACAATTTTCTGTTCTGAGATTCTGAGGTGATCTGTGAGATAGTGCTGTTACCCAGTGAATGCAGACCAAAACGCCAAAGGTTAACTTCAGCACTTGCAAAATATCACCAGGATTTGCCTTTCCAATCTTCTCTTAGTGTTAAGTTCTCCATAGAAACATTAGCCATGAGAGACCCTGGAAACCTCCCCAGATTTTTAAAAGAGCTGACTGGCTAGAACATGAATTTACAACTGTCCTTCTGATCACGTATTTATGCTTTAACTTCACTTTCTACTATTAACAGAAATTTACACAATCTATTAATACTTATTAGCATGTGTGATATCTATATATGCTGATGGCACCAACTTGTCTGTGTTAAACACCCACCCCCTTCATCACCCTTACTGATATCAACATCATTGAGGCTCTTCTTCTCTCTTCCAACTCTGTCCAATCCCCTTCCACTGAGTGTCAACATCTCCAAGGTGCCCCACCCCAACCTATCCTATACCCTGCTCCAAGATTCACCTTCTCTGAACTCCCTTGCATTCTGAAGCTCCCAAGCTCAAAACCTTTAAGAGCTTTCGAATGCTCCTACAGTAATCAGCAGTCCTCTTGGCCTGACATCCAGAGCCTTCCATAACCTGGTGACAGCTTCACAGCTCTGACCCATCCCAACCTCAAGTCCCACCATATTGTCTCTTGCCCTTGGCTGTTCTCCAAACATCTCATTCCATTCTTCAAGGTCCACCTTTAGCCACACTTTGAAATCTGATCGCCTTGACTATTTTATTAATAGTTTATGTTGACTTTTTTCCTACTATCTCTAAATATATAGACTACCCATTTATTTGGGCCTAAATCATACACTCATACTGAAAATTGATACGTGTAAGGGCTTAATTGTTAGTACTTGGTAAATGGAATAATAGGGATGGAATGAACTTTAGATATCATTTAATTCAGCATCTCCTGAAGCACAGGAAAATCTCCTTCAACATCACTCCCTCTCAGTGAATATTGACAAGGTGCTGTGCCTCCAAATGTGGCCTTTTCACTTTTGAATTGCTCTTATAATTAGAGGCATCTGCTTTTTAAGGAAAGAAAACCCCCCACTCATCCCATTCTAACCACGTGGAAATTTAATGCCTCCAGGAAAAAAAAAAAGAATTCCCTTATTCCCTTGCTATCCCATCTGAATTGAGATTTCCCTAAGTCCAATTTAAATCCCGGGTGCCCATCTACTGGCAGAACTAGAGTAAGCAGGGTCTGCGGTTCTGCAGTGTCAGCCTCACCTGGCAGATTGTTGGAAATGCAAATTCACGAGCCCCAGCCCTGACCCGACTGAATTGGAAATTCTGAGGGAGGGGCCCAAGAATCCGAGTTTTAACAAGTTTGAGAAGGACTGCCTCTCCTATATGAAACTGAAAACAGCTGGCCACCCACTGTATCTTTGCATAACAAAAAATGGTTAGTGCCACTCGGCCACCTTTCTTCAACTGAATAATCCCAATAGCCCTATCTCAGTTTGTTTTTCCAGCCATCGGGTCACCCACATATTCCACATTCGTCAAACAGGTGAGGGCACAGGTATAGAAGAGTCCCACATTCTTCCAGAGTAACGTAGAGAAAAACAGCTCTCGGTGACCGCATGAAAAGCCCACTTTTAAAAGAGCCACATGCAGCTTAATTTCCTTAAAAGCTTAGCCGGAAAAGGGTTTTGCGGTGTGCGACCCCAGCTGGGCCTGAGCGACAGTTCTGCACACGGGGGCGCGGCCGGGCAGAGGGTGCTCGGAGGATGACTCGCAGTTGTGTTTTGAGTGGTTGCTTGGGTTGTGTTCATCTTGGCCCTCCGGCACACACGCTCAGTTTCTTGTCCTGAAAGGGGAACCCCGTATTTTGTAGACAAAAAAGTCACAGACACAACTTTCGAAGCAAAAAAATGAAGAAGAAAAAAACCTCAACGCGCAATCTTCCCAGAGGCAAAGGACAGCGCTGTTTGTCCCTTAATAACTGAGCAACACCCCGACGACCAGGACTGCCTGTGTCTTCTGCGGTTTTTCTTGCACTCCTCCGCGTTGGTTCACGTCCACCCTCTAAACGCTCCTGAGGTGGAAAGTCGGGCGAGGCGGCCACGGTCCCCGGCCACCAGCTGTGCGCGGGGCCCAGCTGCAGGGGTCCCCGCCCGCGGCCCGCTCAGCCCCTTCCTCCCTCCCCGGCGGATCGGGGGCGGGTCCACGCGGCCAGGGCGCTGCGGCCGGCACGCGGTAGGGGTCGCTGCGCCGCGGCGCGCTCGCACCGCGCCGAACACCCGGGCCGGGCTGGAGGAGAAAGGAGACCTGCGAGGGAGGCGGCGGCGGCGGCCGGCGAGCGGGCGAGGGAGGAGAGTTCACTTCTACTCGGGTGTCAGCGCGCGGCGGCGGCGGCGGGCGCTGGCGAGGGAGCCCCGAGGGAGAGGGTCGCCCGTCTCGCGGAGGCCGGGGGAGGACAGCGAGAGGCGGCTTCCGAGCGCGCCGGTGGGGCGCGAAGCCCGCGAGCCTGGCCAGCGAGGGGAGCCGCGGGGGGCGCGCCCCGGGCGGGCCCCCGGAGACGCGCAGGATGCCCCACGAGGAGCTGCCGTCGCTGCAGAGACCCCGCTATGGCTGTAAGTGCGCCGGGCGCGCGGGGCTCCCGCCGGCCGTGGGGAGCCCCCTCCCCGAGGGCCGCGGTGGAGAGGCCGAGGGTGCCGGCGCGCGCCACTGAGGGAACGGGAGGGCAGCGGCTGCGTGGCTGGCCAAGTTGGGAGCCGGAGTTGCAAAGGGCGGTGGTCGGCGTCCTCCCGCTGCCCTCTCCAAATTCCTGAGCCCCAGCTGGCAACCCCAGCCTTTCACCCCGCAAACCCCAAAGGGGCGCGGGGGCTGCGCTCTGGGACAGACCAGGTTGGGGTTTTAGGAATATCAGGTGAGGAGCCCGCGGAGCTCCAGGCCGCTGCCGGCTCGGGCCAGGGGGTGGCGTAAGGGAACGCATTCTTCCAGCCCAGAAGGGAAGAAAGTTTGTTTTCGGTGGCTACAGGTGGGCACCGCAAGTAGCGTGCCCGCGCACTCTGCTGGTGGCAAACTTGGCTTTACTGGAAGGGCAGGCGTCTCCTCCTGTCCCGCTCCCTCGGACTTCACCTGAGCTGCTAGAGCCAGTTTTGGCCGCACAGGTGTGAGTCCCTCGCTGCCGAAGCCTCCATCCCCTTTCCGCCCCCGCCCCCGGGAGGATTGCTGTGGGGAAAGGATGCGGCGCGGGGATCGGGGGATCCGGTCGGGGCCCGCGTGACTTGAACGATACGGTGTCGATTACCCAGCCAGGAGCTGCCCTCGGAAAGAGGTTGCTTTGGCCGACCGTAAGTGGATGGAGCCAGATTAGCACCAACCACGTGGCTTCGTGTGCAGAGTTCAGAGTCCTAAACATGTGCCAGGAAGTATTTCCTTTAAAACAAACAGAAAATTGGCTTTCTTTCTCCAGGGTTGGCCCTGTCAGTGAACTTATGACCGAGGACCACAGGTTAATCTTTTGCTCGGGCTGGCCTTGGTGGCAGAGGTGCCAGGTTTGGATTAAGGCGGTGATACCTGCAGCAGCGTTTTTTTGTTGAGTGGGGAGGGAGGGGGTTCTGGATGGTTGGGAAGGCCACAGACTTGCTTAATTAAAAAGGGTGACAAGCTTGTATAAATTCTTTCCCGTACTCCATGGAGTGTCAAAGATGGGAGGTTAGTTTTTCCACGTGACCCTTTCCGTGTCATGCAGTGAGGAGGAGGCCTGAGGAGCGCAGCTTCTGTACTTGAGGTGCCTTCGGCAGTTGACTAGGACCCAGTTTTTGCAGCCTTAAATAGTTTGCAGTTTGGTAAACCACACAGACAGCAGAGCTCCTCCACTGCAGGAGGAACTGTGCTCATCCAGTGTTTGCAGTGTCAGCCTCAGGTTGGTGGAAGTACTTTAACCTGACAACCTCTCAACATACGGTAGCTACACTGTATCAAGTGATAAGATGACCACAAAGTCTGGAAACTAGGTGAATCTATATTAAAAAATGGTTTGTTGCTATCGCATGATAGATGTCAGCCCTCATTAGCAATACAGAGAGCAAAATTTTGGTGAATGTGGTGCATTAATGCAGCCTTTCCCTCGATCCCTGCAGGTACATCTGTGATGTTGCCTGATTATCACTGAATTCATCTGTGGTTTTAGTGCACTGCAGGAGAAGCAATCAATGGGGTCCAGATCTGGCAAGCCTGAAGCCCACCCCGTGGGGCCACTAGCTTTGGAAATCTTCATCCAGGTTTTCTCATTGGTCTAGTGTGAGAGGGTGGTGTGCAGTCTTGATGGAATCACTCCCAGTTACCTTCCTTCAGCTCAGCAAGTGCAGACATTCATTGGTCACTTAATACAGTCAAAAATCACCCTGAAATATTAGGGCTTTAATATGGGAGTCTGTGATGTTAAAATGAACATTTTTATAATTTTGATACTAGGTTCATGAGTGGTGTATGTTCACAGTGTATTTAAGACATGCTGTCTAAAAGACTATAGGAGAATATACTTTAGTGTTAATAGGCACTACTTGACATTGCCTATTTGTGCAAAAGAGAGTGCTTTGGTGTGTTAGTATAATTCCTGGTGGTGGTTGGCTTTCTAGGCCTATCAACATGAGACTGAAAATAGTGCTGTGAGTTCTTCCCAGGGTAGCCAGAAGGGTAACACAGAATTGTCTTTGCTCTGTTGCATTCCAGGTCTGTGCTTTTTGTTGTTTATTGGTTTGGTAAGTGCTGGTTCAGTAAAACCTCAATCTACACCAAACAGGCTTTATCCCCAACATTTAAAAATAAAGTACCAATACATTGCTGTAACTCAGTTCCAGTGCTGAACATTGTGAGTGTAAGACGTTTGACACTGGGCTTTAAAAACTTTTTAGTAGTTTGAATTAAGCTGTTACACTTGTTTCAGGTCTGAGCCCCTGTTCTGCCATCTCCCATAACCCCTTGAATTGTCATTTAATTTGGAAGTTCTTTATACAAAGTAGCAAATGTACTCAGCTCAGGGCTTTTATGGTATCTCCTCTCTCTACCAGCTGAGTGTCTGTAAAATACCACATAATAAGTTGTACTTGAGGGATTTCTCAATGAGTTCTCCGTGAAGGCTCTGACCCTTCTCAGATTTCTGACAGATGCAAGATTGCTGAAGTCTTTCTGGTTTGCACACAGAAGCACTGAATTAAAATTAAATAGACTTTCTATTTAATTCCTGCTATTGTTGGCCACATCTTCTTGCAATCTGTGAAGTTATTTTGTGTAATATTAATGCAGAACAAAGCTGAAATATTGGCTCAGTAATCAATTCTGAAGGTAAGGAGTGGAAGAGTCAGTAGCTGCTATACTAATGTAGACATATACAGAATATCTTTTTATGCTGAAAACCACATTTAACTGACATTTATACCTACATATGATTTGCAAATAACTTGTGCTGTTGTAGCAAACTATGGTGTATTTGCCAAATTAATTCTGAAAACACATTGCCACCATGATCTGTCAAGCTTTGTTCCAGTTACTTGAGTTTAAAAGGCCAGTGAGAGCAAAAGAGGGGCTTTGGGACTAGACAGATGATTTCACTCACCACTGATAAGCCAATCAACATTTAAGCACCTGCTATGGATCACCAGTGATTGTGCCTATGACAGAAACTGTGGTTTTCCACCTTCTGCAAGATCGAGAGGCTTCCGATCATAAGACACATCACAAAAATAGTGATTAATGTTTTTCTGTTCACTTCTTTTAAAAGTGCAGCATAAGTCCAGTGGGTGTGGGTGTGTGTTGGGGGAAGATGATTCTGGCTGGTGCTGTGAGCTTTTGAGTAATGCTCTTGTCTGAGCGGTGGGGTTTCTAAATCACCTGGTAACTGGAGGTAGTCATTGCAGCTAAACTCTTATCCCTTTACAGTGACCTTCTAAGATGAAGAAATTTAAGTTCTGAACTAGCTAAACCCAGTTGTGTAAAACAGGATTGAATACATCTGTATTTAGCATAGATTGGCTAGCACATTCTACCAGCGCTTTCATCTCAACCACAGAAGGATATGTGCGATGTTGCCATTTGATGCTGTCTTTAGTAGACAAAAAGTCAAGCCACTCCTTCATGTGCTAGTGTTTTGGTTGAGCTTTTCAAAAGGATCTTTAAGGTCAACAGCTAAAGTGTTATTTTAGTATGCTTTTAACTTTAATTACACATGCTGTTAACCAAAATGACTTGTTTGGGAGAGTTTAAGCTTGTAATACCAAGTTTGTTTTAGACTTTAATGTTATTTGGGGTGTTAGCTAACCCCTCTTTCTTTAGGGAACCAGTGATTTACTATTGCCCCGACCCTCCCACTCCACAGCTTTTTAACAGTCCTGTTTATTTAAATAAAGGCTAGTATACAAACAGATCTAATGCTTACCACGTTTTCATGGTAACCAAAAGAAAAACAAAGTCCACTCAACTGATTTGATCAGGTCAGGTGAGTGTTACAGGGCAGGCAGTTCAACATGAGGTGTGGAATCAAGATTTGTGAATTTACCAAGTGCTGCGTGCTTTTTGTGTTATTGTTATCTGTTCATTATTACTTTTGAGAGGGCCAGTGGTTTCCCCTTTTCACAAAGAAGGTGAAACCCATGGTGTCTCAAGGCCACACAGCTAGCTGGTGGCCGGGGAAACTAGGAAGCAGCACTGTCAGGCCTGGAGCCTCTCCTTGTCGACTGTTCCCAGTTGGCCTCCTGTGTATCATAGGAGGTTCACCCCTGCTTTCTATCTTTTTCAGGTGTTTGTCATGATTCTATCAAAATGCAGAAACATATAGCCATTTTGATAGCGTGCTCTTTTAAAAATAGATGCATGATGTTCTTTAAAATTGATCTTGCTGCTTTATTTTTCCCGATGAAAAAATATAGACAAATACATGGGCTTTTTATAGAGTACATCCAGACATCATCAAAGGATTTTATGCATAGAGACATCCCATCTCACTGTTCTCACTGTGAGGCACTGAAGTGAAAGAAATGCTTTTCCATAATAATACAATGGCATGTGCCAATGATTCCAATTAGGATAATTTGTGAAAAAACACTTTAATACTTATACCAGCCATGCCTTAAAATATGAGATTGATGAGAAATCAGACAGAAACTTGTAGTGGGGTGACCAGTGAGCGATATTTTTCACTTTACTCTTCTATTTTTTCTCCCTTGAGAGGCTGTATAGTATTGGTGAAATGGCAAAAGCTTTGGAGTTGGAAATGGGTTTGAATTCTAACTTCCATTGCTTGCCTGAGTAGCCCTGGGGTTTCCTCCTAAATTTTGTGAGGTGTGTGGAAATGATATACCTATGAAGGTGACTGATGTGGTTCCTGGCACATAATGCTAAACAAATTGCAGTTATTTCAATTAAGCGAGCACTTAATAGGTACAAAGCAGTGTGGCTGAAGGGAACTCGACTTAGTTACAGCTTACGATAGCATCTGGGAGATGAGGAATAATGCCTGTGCTTCTAGTGTACTTCCAGGTTCTGTGGAAGTGAAGACGAGAGAGCAGTGGATTTGAATGGGGGCAATGGGAAGGCTTCATGAAGGTTGTGAATCTGAACCTGACCTTGAAGAAGGTCAGAGGAAAAACCAAAAGGCATTCTAGTGTATTTTTTATGTGGGTCATTTGGTGGGGTTGATGCTTAGGATGTGGGTAGATGCTGGGGAAGGGAGGTGTAACCTCAAGGGGACATATCGTGGAATCCTTATTTATCTAGGCAATGAAGGGCAATTTGAGCTGTCTTGAGGAGACTTGCTTGATCCAGCCCTTTACTGAAATATCTTATTGTTTTTTGTGATGCATTAAAAAAAAAACCCAAGAACTCCATTAGATGTTCACGGGTGAGTGGTCCAGTGAAATGAGAAACAGTGTTGGGGAAGGAGGAGAGGTTTTGGTGCCCCTTCTCCTGGCTGCTCAGCAGCCCCCTTGTCATGTTTCTGGGTTTGAGAATATCTTTTGGATGGGCAGCTTTGCCAGATGGTTTTGCTCAGGATAGGCAAATTCTCTGAGAATAGTTAAGAAAAAAGATGTAGAGCAGGGCAGGGATCTTGACAACTAAGTTATCTAGGGGGTAGGGCTTCTCACCTCTTTTCTCCTCATTCTCTCCATTACTTCTGGCAATTTTTACCTCTCAAATTCCACTGGAGATTTAGTGTTCTCCAATGATCAGCATCCTAGTTTTGTTGAAGGATGACTTAGACAACTTCAGGTCTCCATATGTTCTGGATTAAAGTCAAGGCGGAATTTCCTGAGATTACCACAAAAGCACTGAAAAGCCTGCTTCCATTTCCAACACCCTATCTTTGTGAAGCAGGGTTTTCTGCAGTGACAGCCACCAAAATGAGATTACGGAGTAGACTGAACACACTTTGGGAGTCACTGTCTCCCATCACCCCCAGATGGGACTGTCTAGTTGCAGGAAAACAAGCTCAGGGCTCCCACTGATTCTGCATTATGGTGAGTTGTATAATTATTTCATTACATGTTACAATGTAATAATAATAGAAATAAAGTGCACCATAAATGTAATGTGCTTGAATCATCCCGAAATCATCCTGGCCCCTGGTCCGTGGAAAGATTGTCTTCCATGAAACCAGTCCCTAGTGCCAAAAAGGTTGGAGACCTCTGACTTAGACCATGTTTCCAGTTAATTAGCAGTTGCCTGAGATCTTTTAGATAGTTAGACTCCATTTTGCAAGAGGACCATGAGATTTTACTAAGTTCAAACTGGACTCTCCTTTAGTTTTATAATCATGTATTACCTATGGCCCTTCTTGCGAAGGTGCCTAAAAGGGGCTGATAGCTGTTTCTTCAGTGGATGGAGTGGTTTTCAAAGGGCAGTTCTGGAGCTGCAATAGCAGCAGAACATCCCCTGAGAACGTGTTGGAAAGTCAGATGCCCAGGCCCACCCAGATCTACTGAATTGGAAACTCTGCAGTAGGGCCCGGCAGTCTGAGTTTTAACAAGTCTTCCAGGTGATTCTGGTGCACTAGAGCGTCAGAAGGGTATAAAGACGTCTCTAATGTACGATTACTCTCTCTGTAGTGCTTGCAAGATTTTGTCGAGTAAGTGAAAACACATGAGCACATCACGGAATGCTTTATTTACGGTATCCCTTGTGTGTTTGATTTGAGCACACATACACACCACATTCTGTACAGATTCATGTTTATTTTGGTATGGCTTTAAGGTTGCTTTTCTCTCTTCTGGAAAACAGATGTGATTTGGAAGGTGCTGTGGTTTGCAGTGTCCCCCAAAGTTCCTGTGTTGGAAATGTAATGGGAGATGGGGCCTAATGAGAGGTGAGGCCACCAGGGTCTGCCCTCATGAGTGGATTAGTGCTCTTATTGGGGGAGTGGGTTCCTTACAGAAGAATCACTGTGGTCCCCTTTTCTCTTTCTCTCACGTGATGCCTTTCACTGTGTTCTGACACAGCAAGAAGGCCCTTCCCAGGTGCTGGCCCCTTGATTTTGGACTTCCCAGCCTCCAGAACTGTGAGGAAATTTTTGTTCATTATAAATGACCCAGTCTCAGATATTCTATGATAGCAGCACAAAAGGGACTAAGACCTAAGGAAAAGTCTAAAATCTCCACTGACTCCCAGGGATTTCTAGGTGGAGGTGGTGCTTTTAGGAGCCATTGGGAAGGCTGAGTCTGGGGAACCTTTTAATGTAAAGGGAGGCCTGAAGTCTGGCAATTCCGGGCTTCCAATCCTTTGGGGGGGGTGGTGCTGGACAGCAGGGATTGAAAGATGTCTTTTTCCTCCATTTTTTTTCTCTCCAGGACAACTTAGTGTTTTACACTCATTCAGTTATTCACTGACAATTTTTATAACCATTGAGTATGTTAGCAGAAATATTTGGTAGATATAAGTGCACCTAGGTCATCTACACGTTGCAGGGAAAATACAGATCTGTTTATTTTACTATTGATAAAAGACAGGACATTCTTATGATTTTTTGCATGGGATCTCCAAAATAGAAGGCTTAATTTGTTCTCCTTTCCCCATTACTACTAAATCTCTGAAGGAAGACAGTTTTGTATCAGTTTTTTAAAAGTTAAGGTAGATTCTTTTTTTTTTTTTTTTTTTTTTTTTTTGAGACAGAGTGTCACTTTGTTGCCCGGGCTAGAGTGAGTGCCGTGGCATCAGCCTAGCTCACAGCAACCTCAGACTCCTGGGCTTAAGCGATCCTACTGCCTCAGCCTCCCGAGTAGCTGGGACTACAGGCATGAGCCACCATGCCCGGCTAATTTTTTTGTATATATATATTTTTAGTTGGCCAGATAATTTCTTTCTATTTTTAGTAGAGACGGGGTCTCACTCTTGCTCAGGCTGGTCTCGAACTCCTGACCTCGAGCGATCCACCCGCCTCGGCCTCCCAGAGCTAGGATTACAGGCGTGAGCCACCGCGCCCGGCCAAAGTTAAGGTAGATTCTTGATAATTTTATCTCAATTCTCATATTTTACTGGCAATAAGAATTCAGTCTTAAGTAATGTTAATGCATTTCCTGTAGTCATCTGTGAATAAATAGACTTGATTTGTGTGTGAGTGAATCAAAATATATTGCAAATACTTAAGTAATGCTTAGGTTCAATATCTAGCCAGTAGTAACCTGGTACCTTGGTACCGAGAAGACATTCAATAAATATTTGGTGTTATTACAGGTTTTGCTTAATGTGTTCATACTATACTACTTGTCTAAATGAGGAATTGATTGCCATTATCTGTCAAATTAAAGATAAACTCAATAGTTTAAGTGCTATGCAAACATCTAACACTGAGTTCAGGTTTGCTTTCATCCCCTGTGGAACCTGGGCAAGTTGTTTTAATATTTCTGCCTCAGTTTTCTCATTTGTAGAATGAGGATGGGAAAATGTGTACTCAAAGGGTTAAATGATTTAATATATAGAAACATACATGCTCAGAATGTGCGTCCATGGAGTCAGCACCTGAGTGGCGGGAATGGTGACAGCAACACCACCCCCATGCACCACTGCCCCTTTTCTGTGTCCCCACCTCCTTGCCCTTTCCTTCCCACTTCAACAGAAAGTGGATTTAAAATCCCAGCCTCATTCTCTCTTAAGAATGGAAAATTCTTTCATTATCTATATGGAAATAGAGTTCAGTCTATCTGGGTGGGGATCAAATCTTTGTGTATGTACAATTTTTAAAAATTACTCATTTTTAACATTTTTTTAGAGATGGGGTCTCACTCACTATGTTGCCCAGGCTGGCCTCAAATTCCTGGGCTCAAGTGATCCTCCTGCCTCAGCCTCCCTAGTAGCTGAGACTACGGGTGCACGCCACCCTGCCTGGATGTGTGTCCACTAAAAACAAAACAAAAAGACCTAATCTAGTGCTGTTTCCAAAGAGGGGAGGGAGAGGGTTAGGTTTCTGTGTTGCATGTTTTGCCATCTTACAAGTGTTCTTGGAAGTTGTCACTCTGAAGTTACCAAGCATTCTCTTATCTTATTTAGGCTTCCAAGTTTAAGTTGGTCATTGCTGCTGCTGCTGATTTGAAAGCCCATGGGTCCTTAATGCTATCTAGATGGGAAGGAACTGCTTGAAATATGTCTTGATCTTTATGCCTACTTAAGATTATAGAGTTCAACTTTGCTACCAGGGTCAGCCAGGCTTCTGGTCAACCCAGTCCTGTGGGATTTTAGAAGGAAGGTGAGCAAGATGAGAAGAAATGTCATCTGACATCCCTCAGGCCTTACTGCTTCTAGAAAGTTAGTGTAGCTTTAGGTGAAGCTCAACCGAGAGGAACAGCTAGAGTGGTGGAACCATTAGAAATAGCAAACCTGGCTGCATCTCATGTGCCTACTTTCAGATTATTCATTCTGCCTCCCTCCCCTTTCTACCAGGGTTTTTTTTTCTTATTCTAGTGAGTTTCATATAAATTTACTATCAACCCCTCTATTCCTCACCTACCCTCAAAAGAGGCCACTGCAATCAGCTGGACTAGGCTAGTTCCCACCTGGGTCCTCGTGTATGTCACTTTGGTGGTGTCTGCCTCAGCCCCGGGCTGACTGAGCAGGCTTCACAGGGTTGGAGTGAGGGGCCTGGCGAGATGTCAGTCACATAGCCTTATGGAATGTGACCTCTCCATTCACCCACCCCCTGAACCGTGCTCCACCAGGTGAGATCCAATAAGGAGGCCTCCCAGAGCCTTGCTGCATGTTGAACTCTTAAGAAGTTTGTCTAAGAAATGGCTGTTACAGAACTAATACAGTCATGCTTGATTTAATTCTGTTATCTACTAATGAATGAATTTTATTTTCCAAGGGAAAAAATATTAAAGAATTTATAAAAATACAGTTTTCTCTCCATGAGAACCAGGGTCACACGAGTCCTTTCCTTCCTTGGCACTGATTCTGGGGATAGTCCCAAAGCTTTCCTCCTCAGTTCTACAGTATAATATTTGCTATTATTAGTTCGAATTGGCTGGCAGTTTGGAGGATTGTGCTTACATATTCCTCTTCAGTGTGAGTTTTGGCTAGAACTTTTCACATTTGATTGAGTGAACTCAGCAAGTAATGTGCTTCCATGTGGTAGGTTTTAAATCTCTGAAAATGTGTACCTTTGTTAAGTAGGGCAAACAAGATCTAGCCATCAAATAGGGAATGATATACTTAACCTGTGTTTGTGTGACTATTTCTAGAAGATTATGTAAATATCTTTTTTGAAGGTGCCTTTGGGGAGAGGAACTGGGGGCAAAGGTGGGAACACTACTGAGATAGTTTTTACCATATACTATACTACCTTTCCAAAAAAAGCAAATGTGTTGTTTTTTTTTTTTTTGAAAAATACTGTTCTACATTGATTGTTCTGAGAATAATGTGGATAAAATAGAGCATCAATAAAATCCGTGGAGGTTGGGGCTATATCTTTTTTTTTTTTTTTTTTTTTTGTGACAGAGTCTCACTCTTTTGCCTGGGCTAGAGTGCTGTCTCATCAGCCTAGCTCACAGCAACCTCAAACTCCTGGGCTCAAGTGATCCTCCTGCCTCAGCCTCCCGAGTAGCTGGGACTACAGGTGTGTGCCACCATCATTTTTTCTATTTTAGTTGCCCGGCTAATTTCTTCCTATTTTTGGTAGAAGTGGGGTCTCACTCTTGCTGAGGCTGGTCTCGAACTCCTGCCCTCAAGTGATCCTCCTGCCTCTCCCTCCCTGAATGCTCGGATTACAGGCGTGAGCCATCACACCTGGCCAGGACTGTATCTTTTGGTCAATGCTGTATCCCCAGTGTCTGGTACATAGGTCAACATGTCAACAGTGGTTTTTTTTAGGTAATGAGATATTTGATTAATTTTCCTTCTGTATATAGTTAGACTAAGTTAGAAAAGTTGTAACAGTTACCTTTGCTGATCAAGATACAAAGTTATCTTCAGCTACAAACTCTGCCTTATGAAAATCAGAGTCCAAAAAACAGGTCTGTTATTGGAAGGATTCAATGGCTATCTAGTGGCATGTGCACACACACCCAGATCGAGGGGACAGAAAGGTTGAGAGGTCTAGGACTCTGTAGTTGTTGAGGTGTTGTACTTAGAAATTTGAAGTTAAAGTTCAAATTTCCAGATAACGAAGCTGATCTGGAAAAGGCAGTAATGAATCAAGTAGTAGTATCCATGGTGAGATAAAGGTTGCTGGCACAAAAGTAGGGGGTTATTCTCTTAACTCCAAGAGAGAACTCTTAAGAGCCTGTGAAGAGGTGCACCATTCATGACCACTCCTTCACTCAACATGAGGGGCTAGATGCCATGTATGTGATGGAATTTACATAGGGCTTGCAGACCACGTGCCTTCTGGGGTCAAGTGTGATCAGAGCCTTACATAAAATGATAGGAAGCTTTGGAGTATCTCTTAACTGGTATTTGCTAACTTAGTATTTGCTAACTTAGTCACTCAAATTGGGAGGCAAACATTTGTGAGCAGTGTACAGGCAAAACAAGATAGCTTGGTCTTGTTTGGCCTGTTGGAAGCTGCCATTGCCCCCGGTGCTATGTTGTGAAGCTGACGCAGTCATGGAAGTATTGTGAACCGGGACCTATGAGAGACACACAGCACTGTGATAGCAAGGGCCCCATCTGAGGGCTTAGACTGAGGTGCCACTAACTGTGTGACATTCAGTGTGACTTCTCCGAGCTTCCTTCTACATGTGAAAAGTGGGATTGTGTTTACCTCAAGTAAACAGGAAGGGAGATTGTTCTGAAAGCTGTTCAAGTGTGTTTCTATGTGGTAGGAGAGTGAAATTGCCACTTATCTGAATAATTCTTTGGTGTAGTGTTATTAGTGTTGAAAAGGGTTTATTATTCACTCATCTACCTCAAAAGCAATGCCACCGTAGTTTTGTGACATAAGCTTGTTTTTTTTGATTCATGTTTGAAATGAGATTTTTCTTCCTTCTCCAGCTTGAAAGGCAAAATTTTGTCTTGTGGTAGCAGTATCTTTGAGATATAAAATTTCTAAATCTCAATATATGCTTTTTGGCATGTATTACCCGATTATTCCTTGCCCATCTGAGCATTTCTTTTACTAGGAAGTGTAAATTTTGAAAGCTCAAGTTAATAGTAGGACTCTCTAAATTAAAAAAAGACTTTTCAAGAATATTTTCTTTGAGACCCACCCATGCTGTAGGAAAATGTTTCATGAAAGGAAACTACTGTGCGAGGCAGGGGCATCTGTGTTCCGAACAGTGGGGAAAAATGAAGCTTGAGAAGGCAATTCAGTCCTCTAGTCTGGGGATAGAGATCATTTCTTCCTTAAAGCTGAGGTCCCGTGGCTTATTCTGTGGAAAAGTAGAGGAGGGGGGTAGAGGGAAGGTTATTCAGGGCTTGAAGATTTCCCAGGGCTGCTCATGTCAGCAGCAGGCCAGTCTCCTAGGGTGATCGTATATCCTTGACTATTGTCCATGCCGCCATACTATCACATCTTGATTTAGAGATCGTCTAATTCATAGTCTTCAACCTGGTTACCCGCTAGAAACTCCAGGGGAGCTTTACCAAGAAAACACTGGTTCCTTGGATACCAATCCCCATATCTTCTGTTTGTGTTGGGGTAGAGCTCTGACATATTTTTATTTTGCTTTTTGTATTTTTTTATTTAAGAACTTTCGAGCTCTCAAAACCTCAAAGAGTAATTCAAGAACATCTGTTCCTTTCACTGAGCTTCACCAACTATTAACATCTTGCCACATCATTCCAGCTGCAGATATTGGGACAATTCATCCCTAAATACTTCAGCACACATTTCACTTAACAAAAAAGACTTTCTCCTCCCTAGCCTCATGCGCACTACCACCATGACCATGTGTTCGGTTCTGTTGTTCCGAATAAATTCTATGCTGAGATTTCCCCGACTGTACTTCATAGCCATGTTTTAAAATCCAGTTAAGTTTCTCACATTGCCTTTGGCCGTTGTGCCCCAAGGTCTTCCCCAGGCTGGAACAGGAATCCCCCCTCCCTATGAACTCAATGTCACCGGAGCCCCTGAAGAGTCCCGGCCAGTTTCCTAGTGTGAATGCTGCCTGAGTGACCGTTTCCTCCAGGTGCCTCACATCAGGGGCCGCAGCGGCCAGCCTGCCACTACTGGTAACGAATAGATACTTTTAAAAACCTCACTAAGAGATTCCGATGTGCAGCCAAGGTTTGAAATTCATTGACTTAATTAAAACCACCCCACTTGGTGTGTCTGTGTGTCTGTGTGTTACTGTGATAAAATATAACAAAATTACCGCTTTAACCATTTTTGAGTGGACATTTTTCTGTGGCGTTAAGTACATTTATGTAGTTGTATAACCGTCACTACCGCCCATCTCCAGAACTTTATTTTCCCAAGCTGAAACTCAATACTCATTAAATAATAACTTCCCATTCTGACTTTCCCCCAGCCACCATTCTACTTTCCATATCTAGGAATTTGCTCTGGGTGCCTCATGTAGGTGGAATCATACAGTATTTGTGCTTTGTGTCTGGCTTATTTCGCTTAGTATAATCTTCAAGGTTCATCCATGTTGTAGCACGTGTCAGTATTTCCTTCATTTTAAGGCTGAATATCCCATCGTATGTACATACCACATTTTGTTTATCCATTCATCCATTGATGGACGCTTGGGTTGTTTCCACCTTTTGGCTACTGTGAATAACGCTGCTGTGAACATGCATGTACAAATATCTGTTCAGACCTCTGCTT
Source organism: Lemur catta (assembly GCF_020740605.2). Lineage (NCBI taxonomy): Eukaryota > Metazoa > Chordata > Mammalia > Primates > Lemuridae > Lemur > Lemur catta. The sequence goes on from NC_059139.1 coordinate 48,535,523, forward strand.
TCCTTTCTCTTGGGTATATGCACAGAAGTGGGGTTGCTGGATCATATGGTAATTCTCTTTACTTTTTAGGGAATTGTCATGCACCCCTCACTTTTCAATGGAGTGAATTGAAGAACCCTTAGAAGGGTTGAAGTGTCTTTGAGTTCAAGGAAGAACCCAATTAGAATGCCAGCCTTTCAGCTCCTGTTCAGATTACCTCCTGGGTGGTGTGTTTAGATCCATCTTTTCTTCATAAAGAGCAATGGAGGTAAAACCTAGCTGTGGCGAAATTTACTACTTTGTGACCTCAGGGATGAAGGACAAGTGTTAGGGTATAGCTTTACATTTACATTATGCGTAACTCTTTAAAGAGGTGTTTTAGTTTTTGACTGGTAACTTAAATAGCATTAGCATATAGACAACTAGTTGGCTTTGGTCTCTATAAATAGTGTAAAGTGAAGTAACTGGCTGCCTCTCTGAGGTGTATGGGATTTTTAAAATAGAATACATTTTAATTTGGCTCCTCTAAATACCAGCCATGTGACCTTGAGCAAGGTCTTCCCTGGCTCATGTGGTTCAGCTGTGAAATGGGAATAATAATTTATAATCAGAATTGAATGAGTGAATCTGTGTAAAGTGTTTGGTGCCTGATACATAGAAGGCACTCACTCAGTGAAAGCTATTAATAATAGTGTATTTCCCCTTGATTTTAAAGATGTTTAGATAATCCCAGTTGCCCCCAGGAGCAACTGTTCTATTGGGTTTGGCATCTCTATGTAGCTTCTTTCTTGAGACTGGAGGCCTGATGCCTCTAGAATGGTGGTTTTTAACCGGAGCAAAAGGTGGCAGGAGCACGTGAGGGCCAAGGCTCCAGAATAATTTATAGTAAGCAGAAACTACATATTTCCTAAGCAGGAGTGTTGGTAATTTTTCCATATTGCTGCAGCCCCAGGGTCCAGATTAAGCAAGCGTGTTCGGAAGAGTCTGACTTCATTTTGCTTCAGCGAAGGTGGATCTGTGACTAGGCAGCCAGCTGTTTGTGAAGGCTGATCATTCTTCCACCCCCTGGTTGGAAAGGAGCCGAGAATTATAAGATCAACAGTTTAAGTCCATTTAACCAAGTCCTTGTCTCTTAATGATTAGTGTGGAGCTTGTGTTAAGAACGATGTGTGGAGTTCCCAGGATTATTTAACAAGAGAAAATGTTGGCTCTGCAGAAGAGCCTAGTAAATTTTGAAACTCAGACAATCCTGCTTCAGTGGAAAATCCTGATCTTAACCCTGGGTCTCCGATCTGTCTCTCGTTCCCTTGTTACAGTCTGGGGAGATTGCGCCTCACGTCTGGTAGGAGGGGCTGGACCACAAGAAGTAGGTGTTGTGTACAGAGCTCTCAGAAGGGGGGTAGTGTTTTCTCCCTTCTTCTGTCAGTTTAATCTCAAATGATGCTGATAATAGCAAATACATAGAATGCTTCTATATGCCAGGTGCTGTTCTAAGCAATTCCTAGGAGTTGCCCAGTTTGAGCCTCACAACATCCCTCTGAGGTTTGATAATATTATCCCTATTTTACAGGTGGGAAAATTGAAGTACACAGAGATTAAATAACTTGCTTGAGGTACAGCTAGTGTGTGGCAGAGTGAAGGATTTGATCCTGGCAGTGCTGCTCCAAGCTTTGTGCCTACCATACCTGTTGAATACAAGCTAGGAAGTCAGCTTTTGGTACTCGGTACTCTGTCTCTGGGTAAAGCATTTCACCATTTTATTAGTTTCCCATTTGTTCCTACCATAACAAATGACCACTGATCAACTCATTACAGCCATTAGATTTGGGAAAAGGAAGAATATTAGATTTTTAATAATAGAATATTAAATTTTTTTGGCACGGTAACTGACCAATCACGAACGGTGACGTGCATTGCCAGGGAGAATCTGAGTTAGTGGGCCTGACTGGTGTCTGCTATTAAATCAGTCTCAGCGGAAGCTGAGCTTGGTCCTCACCAAAACTGAGAACTCATCACAAAAACAGACGGAAGAAAAGAAAGGGGATGAGTGCAGAAGCAGCAGATACCAAAGGATCTGAAGCCGCAGAAGGCAGTTGAAGCCATGGGGGCAGTAACCTAGTGAGAGAAAGAACACAGCGAGGGCATCACAGTTTAGAAGCAAGTAACTCATAATTTGTCCCCCCTCTCAATGACTTAAAGTTTATTCGGCACATTCTGAATAAGGGAACTTGGAAGTGTGCACTCCTTTTTGGAGCAGTTTCTGCCAAGTTTACATCGCAGCCCCGGTAGGTTTGGCCAACAGTTAAGCAGAAAATAGGCTCATTTAGAAGCTCTTTAATTGGACTGAATTACTGAGACATACATTGATTCCAACATACTTTCTCTAGCAGCAGGATTTTCTGAAATAAATCCATAACTCGGATTTATGAATATCCACTTTCTGTTATTTGCTTTGGCTGATAGAAAACACAGAACCAAAGTTGGGACTTAACTTCAGAATGTATGAAGGGCTTAAACATTGTTTTCAGTGTATTTATATCTCCACTGCTGCCTTCATTGTCCTTGTCTACTTTTATTTTCCTTTTACCCAATTTTTTGATTGCTTTATATTTATAAATCTTTTTCTCTAACAGAGCTCTGTAGACCTCCTCAAATATTTTTAGGACGGAAGTGAGATATAATTAAAGTGTTTATTGGACAAGTGAACACTTGGGCTGCTGTCACCCTCAGGGAGCTGACGTGGTAGAGGACGTGGCCCAGTGGCCCAGCCCAGCCCAGCTCTGGCTCTGTCATTTGCGACCACTCAGCTCCGGTTTCCTATCCTGTGAGCTGAAGTAATAAAGTCATAGTACCTATCTGATGGCATTATTAGGACAAAATGGGATCGCAAGTGTAGAGCACTTAGCACAGAACCTGGCACAAAGACGTGCGTGGTGAGTGGAGAAGGCAGTCTCCTGTGACGGGAAGACAGGATTGAGGATGCAGTTGAGGATGCGTGCATGCGTGCGGGATCGACTAGCGGAAAGAAGAGCACATGCCTGGAGGATCTTGACTGCCATGGAAGGCGACGATTCTGTAGACACTGAAGAGGCACCAACAGTGCCTTTTGTGCTCCTCCTTCCTCAGCATTGCTTCTGTCCTGCGGTGACTCTGAGCCGCTGCCTTCCTTGCTGTTTCTTTCCCTGCATTTGCTTCATCCATCTGGAGCCTGTGCTAGCTCAATTAAGAGGAGGCGGCTCTCTCTACTGATTCCAGCAGAATTGTGGGAGAGGCTCAAAACTCCTAACACGGGTGACCAAGACTATTCTGGGAGATGGATTCTTCATTAAAATTTTACTGCTTGGTTTCCTTTTTCTTCTCCATCTTTATTTACTACCTTCTGTTATACATAAACTTTTGAAGTCTGAATAGCAAACAGCTGTTAATATTGCCATTGGAGAACCACAGATGCAATTGAAAATAAACTGGTTTATAATGACATGGAGAAATGCTTATATAATGAAGTGAAAAGGCTGGATACACTGTAGGGAAGTTAGAACTTAGATTGTATGGGGAAAAGACTGGAAGGAAATGTGTCAAATTGTTAACAGTTGTTTTAGATAGAATGTTTCCTACGCTGTAGTTCTCATCTTTCCCAGAGAGACTGATAATCATGTTTTAAAAAACCACATTAGTTTCCATATTATTCCTTTTGTGAGAGGTGAAGTTCTTCCCCATCCAGACTTGACTAGTGGGCTAATATGGTCTCAGGCAGACATTGTTGGTGTGATGCAATGAATTGCCAGTGGTCATCTTACTGGCCTTGCTTTTCCTGCCACCTTTTTACCTGAGCCTGAGATCCATGTCACCATCTGTGCCTCATGGGCCAGTGCATGTGTTCCACACAGGAATGTGAGTTTTTCATGCATGCAGGGGTTAGAAGTGGGAAGACTGGGTTTGAATTGGAAAATCTTGGGTAACTCACTTCATGGATCAGGTTCAGAGCAGGTTTTCCCATGCTCTGTGCCAATATCCTCTCTCGATGCCCTCAAGTCACAAGATTAGAGTGTGTTTGCTCAGTTCTGGGTTTCCCTTTATCACCATCCATTTTCAGTGAGCAGAATTCCGGTCAGCTGGCACATTACCAGCAAGGGCCAAATTAGACATAATTGCACATCAGTTTAACTTTAAGGTCTGTGGCTTAATGTGCTCTGCAGAAGCATGCCAGGCCTGGAGCTTTGTTCTCCCTGGGAATAGTGTGCCCCCAGAAGAAAGGTTACAGTGTAATTCATCGTCCAAACCTTAGACACCTAGGAAAGCGGGATTCTATTAATTATTCCAAGGCAACAGTGTAAAGTGGGCCAGTTCTGGGCAACCGGGGATGTGTGGTCGTCCTGCCTGTAAGAATGGGTCTTTCTCTGTTCTATGCAGTGAGATTCACTTTCCTAGACAGTCTTTACAGCAACCTTTGGAGGAGAGGGGAAGCCAAAACAGTTGGAGAGGATGTTGGGGCATTCCAGAAAAGGGGAAGCAGGGTGTCTTTTCAGGAAAGTTGAGCTAAAAATAGAACACTGCCATTCGACAGTTGCTTGGGCTCTTCAAACACTAGGGCTTGTGCCATTGTTTCTTTTCTCTGCATTCCTTGTGAGTCCTGGCTCCTTTTTCTGTGTTACAAAGGAGCCGATCTGTGTACTGAGTCTGCTAGGATGAAGCCCCTTTAACATGCCAAGGGAGCTGGACGAGAGGACCACTAAGGCCCCTTCCAGCTCTCACAGCCCATGATTTCATAATAGGTAACCTAAGGCCTGTGCTGCATGGGTAATGAGGAGGGAGAAGTGGAGGCCCTTCCTGCTGAAAGGACAGGGCCCCTGCTCCTCTGTCCCTGGCTGTCACATACTCAATGGCAGGCTCTTCGCTGAGCCAACGGGGGAAAACCATGGAGCGAGGGGCATGCAGGCCTTTACTGGAAAGTGTGCTGCGTGGTGTGGTGATCAGTGTGTGATGGAGGTGGGCACTGAGGGGAAGACAAAATAATAGAGTTAATCCTGTAGGTCAGGGTTTCTCAACCTCAGCACTTTTGACGTTTTGGACTGTACAATTCTTGGTGAGGGGGGCTGACCTGTGCATTGTGGTGTTTAGCATTTTCCCTGACACACTCAATTCCAGTTGCACCCCCCTCACTTGTGACGGCACAGAGTGTCTCCAGACATTGCCAGACATCCCCAGTTGAGAACCACTATAGGTAAAGAAACAAAATTGTTTTCTGGACATTTCATTCTGTGTGGCTGTGTTTTGTCTGGCCAGGCTCCCACCTTAAGCCTTTATAAGACCATTTACTGGACCAATTAGTGTTTGTGACAGTGGGTGGTGATTTAAAATGAAATGCCCTCACTTTCATGCTCTCCGATTTGGCTTTGAAATAAAGTGAGCTGAGCTCTCCCCTCCCACCCCTTCAAGAGTGCATGAATAATGAGGGGGTTTTTTTTCCCCCCTCTGCTGGGAATGGGATTATTCTTGTTCCCACCATTTAAAACTATTTTTTCCAAATTTCTACCATGACGAGTGTCAGGTTTTACCCTGACAAAAATGTTCAATTTTAAGTGAGGGTTCTCTAGAACAGTGCTTCCCACACTTGAGTGTGCCTGTGTGTTGTGTGAGGATTTGGTTAAGCTGCAGATTCTGCTCCTGCAGGTCTGGGCTGGGCCCTGAGACTATATCTAAGAAGGTCCTGGGTGACATACTGCGGGTCCATAGGCTGCACTTGAAGTCGTGAGGCTCTGGTAAGGACGGACTCTTGACAAGTAAAAGAAAGTTGGCAGACACGTCCAGGAGGATGATGTAATGCTGTGGGCATGGGCAGCATGAGGCTCTCAGCGATCTGTCGCCGCAGCCCCTTCTGTGCGTGTGCTGGAGGTGACCCCTGAGCCTGTCTGCAGCCTTGTAGGCAGCCAGGCAGTGGGAGGACCAATGCTTGCAGCGACTTACTTGGCACCGAGAGGAGCAGTTTAACAGGGCGGCCTGAGACAGATGGCTGCACCCCTCTGTATGGGCACGGAAGGGCGGGCCAGCTCCAGAAAGGCAGCAGATTGAACTATTTTAGACTCTGAGCTATTTGCTGGCTCCTTGGGTTTGATCTCAGTAGAGATCCACAGAGGAGAACCAGCCCCTCCGAAGGGCTTTGGCATACTGTTCTAGTTACTCAGCTCTGCAGGGGGGATGGGTAGCCAGGCACCTGCTCCCCTAGCCTGGGAAGCTCTCCCAGGGTATTGGGGCGACATGAAGAGCAGTTTGTGCTGCTCTTGTTACCCTGAAGCCTTTGTTGCTGCAGGTCTGCTGGGTACCAGGAAGGGAAGGGTGTGGGGTGTGATACTGGGCACTGAGTGAAGTGAGTAAAATGTTTAAATCTGGAGATGCACACGAATGTATGGAGCCCAGACACCACCCACTGTTCCGAGCCAGGAGCTGGCTTTGGATTTTAATCTGCAAGTGCAGCAGTGTCATTACAATGCTTACTAAACTAACTTAAAAAAAAAGTTTTAGAAGTATTAATAATGAGCTGTCATCCTAGGAAAAAATCTGAAAGGAAAAATTGTAAATTTTTAATCTTATTACCCCAATGCAATCATTGTGAGCACTTAGGACATATTTCTTTCTAGTTTTTATTCCTTTCTGTATTTTTTTAATCGATGTCTATTTAAAATTAGTTAACATTCCCATCATGCTGATGAAGGGTGTTAAACTTGTATTATTCATAACTTTTTGAAATTAGAAAAATGTCAATCTGTGAAAATCTTTGTGGGAGAAAGGTCTAGAGGTCCTGACCATATCTTAAACCCCAAGTTCACTAAGTATTTGCATTTGAATATATTGAATGAAAAGGGACAACACACACACACACACACACACACACACACGTAACTATTTCATTTGTGTAGGATTTTAGGGCAATTTTTTAGTTCCCTTACCCTCTGGGTAGGGAGAGTAAACATATCTAGTCTATGGGTGAGGACAGGAGTTACAACGGTTTAAAGACTAATTTGAGGTCCTAGCAGACCTCAAAGTCTTTGGACTTGTCTTTATAGCTGGAAGTACTAGGATTCTGGGTGTGAGAAATGTTACCTGCAGGCAGACCTATATGTACTGTTCGGTTATATAGTGCTGTGTGACATATCACCCCCAAACTTAGTGGAATAAAATCACCATCCTGTTAGGCTCATAGATTCCTTGGGTCGGGAATTCAGACAGGACACAGTGGAATGGCTTGTCTCTGCTCCATTTACTGCTGTGGTCCCCCACCCCCAGGCCACGGGTGAGGAAACAGGCTGTGCAGCACTGCCTGAGCTCTGTGCCACCCCGCCCCCCGCGACACCCACCCCCAGTAGGTAGAAAAACTGTCTTCCATGAAACCAGTCCCTGGTGCCAAAAAGGTTGGTGACCACTGATTTACTGGACCAATTAGTGAGCCTCAGGTGGAAAGACTCAAACTGCTGGGGGCTGGAATCATCTGGAAGCTGCTTCACTCATATGCCTGGTACCTGGACTGGGATGACTCAGGCTGGGCTCAGCAGCGGCTGCTCACCAGAGCATCTACAGGTTGGCTCTCCGTGTGGCTTGGGCTTGGGCTTCTCCCAGCATGATGACTGGCGTCCCAAGAGGGAGGGTTCCAAGAGTGTGAGCATCCTCACAGAGCAGACGTGCCAAGAGACCATGTGGATGCTGCATGGATTTTTATAGTTTAGCTTGGAAGTCAGATAACATCATTTCTGCTACTCTCTATTTGTTGAAGCCATTGCAAGTCTGCCCAGATTTGAGGGGAGGGGTCCCAACCCTCAATGGCAGGAATCAAAAAATTTACAGCCACTTAAAAGGCACGTAAACTATTCAGCCCACACTATACCGTGGTCCTGATTCAGTGGAAAATTACCTTGAATAGAAGTCAGCAGATCTGTATCAAGAATGAGTTAATTATAAGTGGGGGAAAAATATGAGCTGTGTATATTGTGAAGAATTAATGAAAATAATTGAGGTGAGTAGAAATATTGAAATTAGCCAAAATGCCTAGAATTAGGGAGTGACTTAAGTAAATTATGAAATATTTATGTTAAGAATACTATGCAGCCTTTAAAAGGAATGAGGTAGCTCTATATATACCGATGTGGGAATTATCCAGTATCTATTAAGTGAAAAGATTATTTACATAAAAACATATGTAGTGATCCATTAGTATTTTAACATAAATAACATATATAACAATTTAGGAAACAGTCTTAAAGGAATTGTATCAAACTGTTAGTGGGGGTTTCTGATGTGGACAAGAGTAGACATGGGGAGGTATGATGAACAACTCACTTCTTACTGTATAGTTCTATGCTGTTTAAATTTTTTAATGAATTAAGTATTCCTATATTGCTCTTATGAGTTGCTATGGGATTTTAACTTTTAAAATATAAAAGTTAATTTGGTTAGTTTATAAATATAAAATGTAAAATTAACATATTAAAGTATAAAATAAGTTAATTTGGTAAACATCTTCCTGAGACTGTTATTGAACCTTACTTCCCTTGTGTTTTATGCTGTGACTAGGTGCAGCAGGTGTGGCATATGCACAGGTAGGCACTAGCCTGCCTGTTTGGCATGCACTGTAGTTGCCAGATTTAAGGAAACCAGTCTTGTTTTTTTGTTTCTCTTACTGTCGAGGCTGTCTCCTCCTTGCTGGCAGCACAGTTCCTGGAATGTGTGGTGATTCCAAATGGTTTTTTTTATAATGGCTTTAGCAGAAATTAAGAGTAGACATACTCATGTTGGGTTGAACCATTTAAGCTTGTATTACCTCCCAAATGGAATTAACTGTATTCATATAATCAAATTGAGGAAATTCAGTGGACTTAGAAAAGATTTGTAGCTTTAATCAAATTCAAACTGGTCTATTTCTGAGCTACTATGCTGGGATGGGGTTTTTGGAGCCTCGCATACCCCTCAAGCTGGTAGAACAGGGTGGGAGGTGAGGTGACGACCCAGAGCTGTATTGTAAAGGTGCTGCCCTCTGCTTATTTCCCGTGTGTACAGTAACCCGCTCATACCTCATTTTCAAACAATTATACTATTTAACTTAGTCTCATAATAGGTAGTTAAGAGTACCTCACACTGTGCCAGGGCTTGAGCAGTGAGGTAGCCTGCCCTTCCTGCCCTATGGCCTTACCATTTGGTAGGATACACAGAAACATACAGTAAGTGCTGATCAGGATTGGCTCACAACAACTTTGAGAGACACCTGGCGGGATCCTCTGTTTGCCCTTCTGATGGACCATGCTCGGTTGCTGGGGAGGCAGACTATTAGGGATCCCATATGGGCTCCCTCACCCTCTGGCTTTTGGGAGATAAGTCAGGGCGTTTCCCCAGACTAAGAGTTGGTGGTGGTGCAGTTCCTTTGCTGACAGCTCCTGGAGGGTGGTCCTCTCCCATGGCTGCTGTTACAGCCAAATTCCTGCTGGATTCTGGCAACTAATCCTCCTCAAAATTTGCAACCGCTTAAATATTTTTAAAAAAAGGCACAAAAACTATCCTGCCCCTTCAGACCTAGGGGAGGCCATGGCTCTCTGGGAGCGGCTGGGTACCCCACAAACCTTCCTAGTTTCCCTTAACTCGTTCATGCCTTTGTAAGTAGTTCTCTCATTAAACTGTTTCACGTAGACTGTTTTGAGTACCATTTCTTGCCTGCATGGACCCTAATTAGATAATAGACCATTTTACAAATGAGAGAGTTACAATGTAGATATCAGTGAGTATTAGAACCGGGTTTCTTAACCTCAGGGCTTTACTATTCGCCTGTTGCGTCCAGAGGATTCTCAAAGTCATGCTCACATTGAGAAGAAACCTGAGGAAAAAGTCTCTTACTTGTCAGATATAGCTATGAAGTCATGAGGCTGAAAACCAAACTAGCTCTTAAATATTTCAATAAATAACATCCTTCCAATCAACTCCTGTGGTCCAGGGTTTTTTGTTACTTTCTCTTAATTGCCAGCAGAATCATTTTATTTATAAGCCGGGGAGGAAAAAATAACCTGAAAGCAATCAATCAAACCTTTATTTTGCCACTTATTCTATAGGTTTGGCCCAGGTTGACTACTAGTTATTTGCAAACATCTCATCCTTCTTGAGGGCCAAGTTTAAGGATATTGAAAAGAAATGCATAATTGAGTCAAAGGGCATTCCAAAAGACGTACCTAAAGAAGTGCCCAGTAATGGCTGCCACGTTGAAATGAACATAGAACTTCTAGGGGTTATTTTGAAGGATGGAATATTTATTTCTGTGTGTGATCTCTTGACTTACAGATACTGGGACTTAATCATGTTACCTGAGTCTCATCTGAGTGTGGTCCTGTGTATTCATTTCCTTGACCTGCAGAGGAACTCTAGGCTGGCCGGGCTGTCAGTGTTTGAGGGCACACTGCCCGGTACTGCCTTCTGACCACAGCTGTCCTGAGGCCACACGGCCTAATGGTTAAGGGCTGGCCCTAGAGCAGGACTGCGTTGGTGCTAATCCAGGGCCCGAAAATGACTGCTCAGTGTCCTTGGGCTCTGAGCCTGGGTTTCCTCGTTGGATAAGTAGCAATAATAGTACCTACTTCACACAGTTTTGTGAGGATTAAATTAGTTGTGTAAAGGTCTTAGAAGAATGTCTAGCACAAGTGTAAGTGCTCAGTAGTGGTTTGCAGGCTTCGTGCTTTTGTTTGTTATTTTGGCTGTCATCATCCTCCTCCCTCTGGTTTTTCCTCCTCCTGTGTAATCACATTCCTCTGTAGATGTTGTCTGTCACATTTCAGTAAATTTTTTTTTTCCTGGAAAGAATACAGAAATTAACTCCATAGCTACATTTGAAGAGGTTGTGTCTAAGTCATGGAATATGACAAAAAGAACCAAAGGAGACTGGGGGAAGCGAGTGTGCTGGTAAGAGAAGGTACAGCTCTAATAATGCTGCTTCTTACAGAGCCAGTGTTAGGATCTATGAGTCTCAGCCACATGTTTGGGCTGATTTTTACTTCTTTTTTTTTTTTTTTTGAGACAGAGTCTTGCTTTGTTGCCCAGGCTAGAGTGAGTGCTGTGGCGTCAGCCTAGCTCACAGCAACCTCAGACTCCTCGGCTTAAGCGATCCTACTGCCTCAGCCTCCCGATAGCTGGGACTACAGGCATGCGCCACCATGCCCGGCTAATTTGTTCTATATATATTTTAGTTGGCCAGCTAATTTCTTTCTATTTTTAGTAGAGACGGGGTCTTGCTCTTGCTCAGGCTGGTCTCGAACTCCTGACCTTGAGCGATCCACCCGCCTCGGCCTCCCAGAGTGCTAGGATTATAGGCGTGAGCCACTGCGCCCGGCCTGATTTTTACTTCTGGTTGTTCAATAGCCAGATCCCTCTTGCCATTTAGTCACTCCCTTTTATTGTCTGTGTTAATACCTGTGACTCCCCTACCTTCTGGTTCACTTGGGGGACTGAACTGTTGCAGTTGAGCATCCCTCTTACATCAGCCATGTAAAAAGATGTAAAAATTAAAGAAATTTTGCCTTAGGAAAGCAAGGATGAGAAATGCCCCAGTGACATCAATAAAGAGGTCATTCAAGCCTGAGGGGTGAGTAGGATTTGCAGCAGAATGGTGCTTGTGGGGTAAAGTTCAGGCCCTTGAGGAATTGGGAAATGGCACCTAGCTCTCCCTGCATTAACACCAGTAACCAGGAAAAGCTATTTTACCCACAAAATGGGAGGAGGGGATCCTACCCCCCTGGCTAGGGAATAAACATGGGAGGAAGGAAAGGAACTGACATGAAACCAGGACCCAAAGCCTGAGTCACTCATAGATGAGGTCAGTGAATCCATGTGATCATCCATCTCCCCCAGATGAGACATTAACACAAAGTTGTCTGAGGCAGGTGGAGAAGGTTAAGGGAGCTATAAAAAGGAATTGGGCTACAAGGCCTTCATTGAAAATATACCTACTTTGTTTCTCAATTTTTCTGCGGAAGATGCAATTCTCTTCTTCTTGTCCTTCCAATTAAAATGAGAACCTATGGTATGATTTATTATAAGAAGTCTTAACTTCTAATAGTCTGATCACATTTGAATGGAAATGGTATCACAGTAAAGCTAGGTTGGTTATAACATTTATAGTCTTTGTGATAATACAGACTACAGACGTTTGCATTGACTTAACCCTCTAAATAGCTATGGGAGTGAATAAGCTGTGTGTATAATGGGGAGGGGAAGGAATGCGAATCCTTTATTACGCAAAGTACACCAACTATGTGGCACAGGTTTAGAGCCACAGGTATGAGAAACCACCTGGCCTCTCATGATACTTTGCCCTGGGATGAAGCATTTTCACAAGGAGTGCGTGTACACATCTCCCTTACCTGAATCACTGCTCAGCTGTTGCCCCACTTCCTTCTTTTTTCTTCTAAATTTAAAATCACCTAACAATATGACACCTGGAATAAAGACCAGATTTATTCTGCTCGAGTCTAAAGAGATGTGCATTGGAAGCTTAATATGCCATGTCCTGGTTGAAAATTGTTTCTGGAAGGGGCTGGAAAGTGGGAATACTTATTGCCCCATAAAGTGGGAAGTGCCAGGATTTATAGTGGGAAAACATATACAAATAACTTCTGGAGTTTTAAATCATCTCATTATAGAGCCTCATTTCAATATAATAGTTATCTGGCATATGCAGTGGATACAGCAGCAAGAGTTATGGTGGATTTACAAACCATAAAGTTGAGCTTTGCTTATGTATATAATGAGGGCACAGAGTTGTATATGAAAAGAGCATGAGTTTTGGAATCTGCACCCTAACTGTGTGCTGCCCAGCACTGCAGCCTCCGGCAAGTTCCTAGCTGTCTGAGCAGTTTTCCTTTGTAAAATAGGGCTGTCTCTGTAGCAGGATGCTTGGGAAGATCAGTAGTTATGTGTCAAGCTGCTAGCACAGAGCCTAGTAAATGAAAAAATGACAGCTGCTACAGGACATGGCATTTCATGACTGAAACACATCTAGAGTTTTGTAAAAGAGCAGGTGTTCATTTGCAGAGTTTATGACTGAAGGTTTAGCACATTTATTGGGCAATCTCTAGACTAGTTTTGTGAGATACTTGTAAACAATTTTAATCTTTTCTCTTTTTTTCTATTTCAAAGTTACTTTCGTGCATTTTTTCTTATAATTTGAATATAGGAGTGTAAACTTATATAAATGAGAGAAAAGAGAAGGCTCTTCCGTACAATAGTAGAAGAAATGATAGTTAGAAAATCAGCAGATGCTTACATTAGTGGATACAAGTTGTATGAGGAAAAAGATATAGTCTCAAAGTGTCTCCTCACAAGTTACTTTCTATAAAGGGGAAAATAGTGAGCTTGTAGTGGAGGAACCTGGCATACGTCACCTTCACCAAGTGATTAAAGTTAGCATCACCCATATTGAGACAAACCAACATCATGTGCCTACTCATATGCTGTGAAAAGTGCACAACTTGAGTTTTGTGCTTGTGTGCAAAAAGTATATAACCTGAACCTCATCATAAGGAAACATCAGATAAATGTAAATTGATGTACATTCTACAAAATCACTCATTGGTAAATCTTCAAAAACAAAGTCAAAGAGGACAAAGGCTGACAACAGTTCCAGATTAAAGGAGGCTAGGGACCCATGACATCTAAATGCGTGGGACAAAGAGCTATAAAAAATATTACTGAGACAAGGGGCAACCCCTTAAATGTGGACTAGATAATAGTGTTGTATCAATGTTAGATTTCCTGATTTGGATAATTGTACTGAAGTTATGTAATAAAATACTCTTGTTCTTGAGAAATACAATAAAAATAAGCTGAAAAAAAGCAGAGACATTGTAGCCCAAGGTTAGAGGAGCTCATATTTGTCATTATGCCCTTAGCTATCTGGTCTGCTTTATTCTTGTCCCAGTATGATCTTGGGAGAGGTGTGCAGAGTTCCAACAACAAGGGGAAGGCATTTTCTTTGAGCAGAGGTGAAATACTATGTATACTGTGAATGTCCCATCATTGCCTTTTGAATGGATGAAGGACTGATTAGAACTCAAGGAGCAAGATGTGATCATTATTGACCTGTTAGTGTTTTATTTAGATCTTTATTTTTTTAACCACCCTCTGAGTGGTTGGCTGGGTTCCCTAAGCTTTTTCACTTTTTGAAAATATTTCTGTATGTGTTGAACTAATCTTAAGCCATTCATACTGTTTAAAGATAACAGATTTAAAATTATACCCATTTGGCAGATGAAGAAGAAAGACCTACAGAGGATAAATGAATGACTTGCTCCAGGTGATTCCTGCCAGATCTAGAAACTCCATCCCACGGCCTCTTGGGACAGGGTTCTTTCATAGACCATCATGAGTTCTATGTACTTCTTGGAAGTATAAAAAAATAAATACACAAAATATAAGAAAGCAAACTTACATCTTCTCTGGAGTAGTTTAGCCATAGTTCTGTTTTGAAAAGAGAATTAGACCAGAGGGATGCCGTTTCTAATTTGAAACTCTTTGGGTCTGTGAAATTGGTTAAAGAGGCTCAATTTGATATAAGATATGTCTCTAGTGGTCAGCCCTTTGGATAGCCCTAAATACATCATGGTGAGGTTTGAGCAGTCTGGTGTCTTTAGGACTCCCCCGTTGGTAGGTGGGCAATAGAGTCTGTTACTGTGTCTTTGTGAGACGACTGGTGAATCCCACGTTCCTGGCTGTCTCGCCCCCTGAGAAACAGAGCAAAGTGGTTAAGGGCTGGGTGAGGGAGCTGAATGCCAGTGTTTGCATCTCAGCTCTGCCACTTGCCAGCAGTGTGACTCTGGCCAAGGATAATAATGGAAATGATAATAATAGGGCTGTTGTGAAGATTAAACGAGTTAATATTTACGAAGAATTTAAAACAGTACCTGGGATATAGAAAGTGCTATTATAAAACTGTGGTGAAATAGACATAACATAAAATTTACCATTTTAAACCATTTTTAAGTGTATGGCTCTGTGGTATTAGGAATTTTTACTTTGTTGTGCAACCAACACTAACTCCCTAGTCTCTCCTCTACCCAACCCCTGATGACTCCTATCCTAGTTTCTGTCTCTGAATTTGGGACTACTCTAGGTATCTCATAAATGAAATCATATAGCATTTTTCTTTTTGTGAGTGGCTTATTGCATTTAGAATATTGTCCTCAAGGTTCATCCATGTTGTAGCATGTGTCAGTATTTCCTTTTTAAGGATGAATAATACTTCATTGTATGTATAGACCACATTTTGCTTATCCATTTGTCTATGGTCTCTTGGGTTGCTTCCTCCCTTTGGTACTGTGAATAATGCTGCTATAAACGTGGCTACAAATATCTGTTCAAGTCTCTGCTTTCATTTTTGGGGGGTATAAATCCAGAAGTAGGATTGTTGGATCATATGGTAATTTTATACTTAATTTTTTTGGCAACTGTCAAACTGTTTTCCACAGGGATTGAATTGTTTTACATTCCTACCAGCAATACACACGGTTCCAATTTTTTCACATCCACTCTAACACTTGTTTTCTTTTTAGATAAGCATTTTTTTCCCTACCTGGTTCTTAGTGTGCAGTGTAAGCATTTTTATAAATAAAAATACTGGAGGAATTTATTAAACAGTAGTCTAATATTCAGTGTCTAAGTTGTTCCCTTAGTCTTTTTAAAGAGGGGTAATTAAAATATTTTGACTAGAGGAGATTTGGGAAACCTTCTGGTTAATTAATGTTTACCAGCAGAACTTGTACGAGAACCCTCATTCTGTGTTTCACTTAACTTCTCCCCAACCTAACCCTCCACTTCCCATGCACTCTACTTTTAAGGAGAAAGGCAAGTCATAAGAAATAACCTCATGGCAAGAACTTATTTAGAACCAAAGAACTTGTTAGTTTCTGTGCAACAGTGCATAAAGAATGGTTCTGCTCAGTTTTACCTACCAAATTGGAGTAAACCCACCCTCCAAGTGTATCGTAAAACTTGAATGAAGAACAGAGTTAGAGTATCCAGCATAAAACATGCCCATCCCTGAAAAAAAGATGTGGGGGAAAACAGATGGAATGAGAAAGTTCTGGTTCTTCTTTGACCCACCTTTTTTCCTCTTCATGTGCTTCTCTACTTTGTGAATATAGTTTTGGTGGGTGCCGAGGGCATCAGTGCATTAGGAGGGTCACATATATTTTGCAAGAAGTTTCCAGAGAGCCCAGCGGGTCACAGCAGTTGGCAGCGATATGGGGCATAGCTGGATCTGTCGAGGACTGTTGGAATAAGTGGGTCGAGTGCCTTGAATAAGATGCTTCCCAGGAATGACGCCTCCCAGCTGGGCTCCCTTTGCTGCCTGCACATGTGCAGCCAAGTGTGAGCTAAGCTGGGGGTCGGTGCCGGGTTGGAGATGACGCTGCTCGTAGCCCGAGGCCTCCATGCTGTTAAGGCAGGTGCTGGTGGCACACGGGCCCATGTGCAGCCCTGGGGTGCACCTGGCACGTATTCTCACAATGCCAATTTTACTAAGTTCAGGGATGGGAACCCCTTACATTTTATTTACTGAAATACAGATCACTTGTGGATTAGAACTCAAAAGGATGAGGGATTTTATGCCGCTTGAGCTTTGAGCTGTGCCCCCAGGTACTCCTCTTCACCCCTTGATGTGCTGTGGCCACTGAGAGTCGGACTGCTGCTCCTCCATAGCTCACCTGGCAGGGTTTCTGTATGCTGGAATTCCCAGCCACCTTTCTTTTCTTGCTGGACTTCTCCTCTCTGCCCTTCATCTCCGTGTAGATACCTCTAATTCCTCTTTACCTGGTATCAAGAGGGAAGGAAGGCTGGCTTGGGGGAGGGTCTGGAGTGGCCCCAGACCACACCAGAGGAACCCACCTCCCAGGGCAGAAACCCGTCTCATGTGCTGCTCAAGGCCGCCCATAAGTGGAGGCATCAGGATGGCAATGGATGGAGCACAAGGAGAGGAAACGGGGAAGGATTTTGAAGAGTGGATCTAGAGCTGTTCTCCATCTTCACCTCCCATGGATGCAACTGTAAATATGTCGTGAGGAAAAGCAGGTGAACTGGCAAAACGAGCTTGGTTGAATGTTTAAATTATAATCATTATTATAATATCATCAGTGACTTAACAGTTGATGCCCAGTGAACTATATGTGGTTCTGTTGCAGTTATGTGTGTTATTGATTGTGCCAGGTTAGCTGTGTTGAAAGCACTTCCATCATTAGAATGACCTTCTGCCCGGCTCCTTCATTTTGAGCTGTCACCTGGTCTTCTTGCTCTCATGTCACACTTGTGCTCCTCTCATCTATCTACACTGCATAGAAACAGCTGTAAAATGTCCTGGGAGTCTCCCTGCTTCTCTCCTCAAGAAGCCCAGACTTTTGGGAGGGTGGGAGGAAGGGCCCTCTTAGGTGTTTCTGTAAAACGGAGACTTTTAAGGCTAAGAAGTGGGACAGAAGACGAGGAACAAAAGTGCATCTTGATGTGTGTGCGATTTCTTCATTCCTGTCTTCACTTTTCCAGATGTTTCCCCACCCAACTTCCTTTCTCTCCCCGTCTCCAAACCTGTCTTCAAACTCTCTTCATGTAGAAAACTGGCTCTGGTTAATCCCATCATTGAGTGATCTCTTCTCTCCTGCTTGGCTTTCCTGTTCTTTGTACTGTAATTAGTTTGTACTTTTTCCAAAGGAACTTTTGTAACTTTTCTCTGCTGTTAATTGTGTCTTCTCCTGTTAGATTGTAAACTGTTGAGGCACAGGGTTCTTCTCCCACCCTATCCCCTCTTTCTAACCCTGAAGTGCTCTGCAACTGTTTAGCCAGTAGAGGCTCTGCCACATACCAAAAGGAACACATTCTGTTGTTGTATTTACTGGTTTTAATTATAAGGCACTTGGAATGCAGTTGAGGACTCTGCATCTCCATAATTCTCTGCCAGCGTTTTGTACCTAGTGGACCATTAATCAGAATAAATTTCCATCCTTGCTTGGCTTCATAATCGTGGACACTTCTGCACAAATGCTGGCAGGGCTCTCGTTGTGGAGTAGAAACAATGACTTAATTCTGAAACTGTATTCACGTCCTCTGAGGAACTAGTGGCTGATGCGCAGAAGATTTGGCTGTCTCCTCTGGTCTGCAGTAGACATGTGGTGTGAGGGGATTTACTTACAGTACCGTGGTCCAGTCCCCAGCCAAGAAAGACATGCCTGAAGGGGATCAGTTGTTTAAGTCTGAAGCAGAACAGCATGAATTGTATTTAAGATGGTTGCTCACTTGGCTATTGTATAAAGTTCTTTGAGCTTTGGACTAAAGAATTGTAATATCTGAAAACCTTAGTGTCTTTCTTGTGTTTACAAGAACATCCACTGTTTTTCTAAACTTGGGACTATCTACTTTCTGAGAGCAGTGGTACTGTGTTTTAGAACAAAAAGCATGAGCCAAGACCAAAATGTTTTAAGCTTTGTTGCCCTAGTGGGGTAAATTCTTACCCATGAGAGAGCGGTTATCAGTGTATCGTAGATGCTAAGGAGTTTACAAAATCGTGGATTGTATACATTCTCTTCTGCCTGCAAACTCTATGTGAGACTCACTCACTTTTGACAACTCAACTCCCTTCCCACATTAGCCATTCCATTTTCCCTTACTGCCCCCCGTGCTGTTGACCTAAAAAAAATAAAAATGTTTGCTGTGATATAACGGGGTACCTCCAAAACCAAAGTTCAGTAAAAACTAAACAAAAGCAAAGAGGGGTTTTAAATACAAACCAGCTCTGTAACCTATTTAGCTCTGGGACTTAGAGCAAAGCACTTAACCCGTTTTAGTCTTAGTCAAGTGGAGGTAATAATGCTTGCCCGTCTGTTGAGGGCTGTTCTAGTCATATGAGAGAATTTATGTGATAGCACTTTATAAATATATATGACTTCTATGGAACCAAGGAACTCAGCCTGTTTGGTACAAGTCCTGCTTGGTATTGGCACCATATGCAGTGTATTATTTCTCATACATCCGGTCTCCTACAAACCCTAAATGTGTGGACTGCTGCTGATTTTCATGTCCTACTTAAACCAGAGAAGCTTCTTGCTAATGAGAACTAGTTTAATCTGCTTTAGTCCAGAATAAAATCACATTGAAATGTATTCTTGATCCATGACTGTATTGTCAACATACTCCCATTTGCATAGTATGATTCCTTTGAGAGCTGAGTTTTTGGCAATATTTAAAAAATTAACTATCCTGAATCATGTGTTAATTCACACTCACTAACAAACAGCATATGTTTGCATTAATAGTACCCTTCTGTTCTACATCATAGTCTTTTAAATGAGTCTGTTATATTGAACTTCTCTTCCAAATGTAAGTTTTGATTTAAAGTCAGCTCCTTAGTATAATCCCTAGAACAGTGGAATGCGTCCCTGTTTTGTCCCTTTAATGATACAAACTTGTCTTTATGTAAATTGGCACACTGGGGTGACTTTCTGGTACTGAGCCATGTGCGGTTTCCACCTCCACCTTTGAAGTCACAAAATGAGCTGGCTGCTGCACATTGGCTTCCTCCTCCTTCCCCCGTACCATGCTCCTCTTCTTCCTGTTCTTTCTGTTGCCAAATCCTGCCCATGCAAAGCATTGCTATGTTTTTCCTCCTCCTAATTTATACTTGTAAGGTTTTATGTCATGCTGGCTCGTTGCAGGCTTCTCGTCACTCTCCAGGTTAGGTCCCCTTCCATTCATTCCCTTTCACTCACCTCCGACCCTACCTGTTGTCACTAATTAGCTTGTCATACTCAAGTATCCATTCAGGCACTTAGGCCTTCTAATAGAACATCATGGTGTTTGTCATCTTCTGATCACTTCCTTTCTGCTGCCTTTGAACTTCTGTAATTTTTTTTTTTTTTTGCACACTAAGTCTGAACAAATATTCGTACATTTTAACTGACTGTGGTCCTTCTCTAAAAGTTCAAATGGGTCAGTTAGATGCCTGAAAGTCATCCTTCGAAATGAATCTGGCATGAAGGCTTATTCCTCATTATAGTTTTTTTTTCCTGTAACTGAACCTTAAAAGAAATTTAATCTTTTGTTATTTCTGATTTAGATATGTTAAAGTAATACATGGCAATGGTATAGAGATTTGGAAAATGTGTAAGAATCAAAACAGATAAAAAACCCAGAGCCAGCCTTTTGGAAACAAATTCTGTTAACATTTGGTATTTTCTTCGAGGCTTTTTTTCCCTCTTAATCATAATGTATTGTATAACATAACATAATTATTATAATTAAGAAAACATATAACTAAAATTTTGGGTTTTAAAATTTTACATAACTTCACGTTAAATTTGCAGATGTTATAAGAGATAGGCATTAAAGCCACTAAGGGGAAAATTGAATATAATCATCTTTGGAAAAACTAGCTTATAAAATTGTCTGTATTATAAATATTAATATCTATAGATTTAGATTTTATAACTTAATAATTGGTTATAATTTTATTATTAAATAAAAATGATTTTAAAAAATTCTCATACAGTAGCCTCGTAAGGTAGGTAGCATTATTCCCATTTTACATGTGAGGAAGCTGAGTGTCTAGTTAGCTAGTCCATACTGAGTGTGCCACTGTGACAGGCACACTTAACCCCCTCAAGCCACACCTACTTTCTACTCAGCCACAGCCCTTTTTATCAGGTGATCTTTGTCAGGCAGAAATTCACCACCTTGGGGGAAAGGGAATAGAATGGAGGAGGATCCCTCAGATAAAAAAATGTTAAATTTTCTCAGTTGCATTCTTAGCATTTATTGATCGTATGACTTTGCTTTATTGATATGATGTATCATGTAAATAGCTTCATTTTTGTTTTGGTCTTGTTACAACCCTTGTGTTCCTGATACAGTCTAATTTTGCAATACTGAATATTGTTTTCTTTGGGCCATATTTGAGATTTTTATATCTCTGGGAAATAAGCCTATACTTCCTCAAGATAGTAGTGTTAATTTTATATGGTTTTCAGCAGGAGAAACAAACTAATATAAATCTATCTGCTGATTAGATATCAGTAACACCAGTAGTGTCACCCTCAGAAGAGCTTAATGGCTGTTGGGTCAGTCATCAAACATTTACATCAGAGAGGCAGTGCCACTGCAGTGTAGTAGAAAGATCATCCACTTTGGAATCGCTTGTTTTGAATCCCAGTTCTGCCGGTTAGCTGTTTTTATGATCTTAGAATTACCTAAGCCTAAATTGCCTAACCTCTCTGAGTTTGTTTCCCATGAAAAATTGGATATTCCTATCTTAAAGAGGGATGCAGGGACTAAGAAAGAGGTCACTTACGTAAAATATGTGACACAGTAAGATTTTTTCATTAAGTGTTGATCCTTTCTATTTATGTGTGCATCACAAAGAGCTTATATTGATTAGAGAAATAAGATTTGTATACTACAAAACATATATAGGAAAAAACTCCTTGTAACCAAGAGGTTGTTTTGTTTTCTTACACTTATCTTTCAATCATTTGTGATTTATTTTTTTTCCTAACAAAATTAGGCCGAGACTCACTATTCTGTTGTCTTCTAAAGCTTCTAATTTGGAGATATATCCTCTGATATTTTACTATTTTGAGTAGTTTTTGGGAGGATGGGGACCGCGTGTTAACAGTGACTTGCTACTTGGGAACAGCCTGGAGGACTTTGTTATATAATACCCACAAAGTCTGTTTAACAGTTGTAAAACATCGTTATTCCTATGGGGTGTTAAAATTTAGGTAAACATTTGACTCTTCAAAATATTCATTATTTTTAGAGAACAGGGACAATCATCATTTTAGGACTGGTTCTAAATAATTTGGGACATTTTTGTGCTGACCGTCTTAAGCATAAAATGTTTATACCCAAATAGAGATGAGTTGAGTTTGTTTCCCTTCTTTTAAACACAGAAGCTTATTCAGACTAAGGATTTTAAAATTACTTTCTGTTGTTTGGAGGTGAAATCTTAAAATTGGCCTTGGAAACTTGACACTCCATTCTTTTTTACTGAAATCTGTGTGGGGCGGGCATGACAGAGTGTGTAGGAGCGAGCAGCGGGCAGTGGAATTTTCCTTGTGCCTACTTGGTAGCAAGAGGTGGTGGTTTGGTTCCCAAAAATGTTTCCTGAAATTATAATTGTCTAAGATAATTCAAAATTTAGGAATCACTGCCTTTAATTTTTCTCCCGAATTAAGCAAAGTTCTAGCTAGACCCCGTTGTCCATCCCAGTCCTCAGGCTGGCCCGTCTCTGTATATGGGCCTTAGATCTTCACGGGCTGCTTGGGGTTTCTAGAGTGTGAAAAAAGAAGTTAGACATTCATGTTCAAATTTGCACAGTGGACCAGAATGAATTTTCCTCTCAGGTGTGAGATTTAGAAATGAGGTCCAGGCCAGGCACGGTGTCTCATGCCTGTAATCCTAGTACTCTGGGAGGCCCAGGCAAAACGATTGCTTGAGGTCAGGAGTTTGAGACTAGCCTGAGCAAGAGCAAGACCCTGTCTCTACTAAAAATAGAAAAAAAAATTAGCCGGGCAACTAAAAATAGAAAAAAATTAGCTGGATGTGGTGGCACTTGCCTGTAGTCCCTGCTACTCGGGAGGCTGAGGCAGGAGGATTGCTTGAGCCCAGGAGTTTGAGGTTGCTGTGAGCCAGGCTGACACCATGGTACTCTAGCCAAGGCAACAGAGCGAGACTCTGTCTCAAAAAAAAAAAAAAGTAAAAAAAATAATGTTCAGTTCTAAAATGGTGGCCTGGGTTTCAATATCCAGGCTTGGTAGAAACAGTGCCTAGGTGCTCAACTAATGATATTCATATTCTTGGAAGTAAGTTTGGGGCCTTTTGTATATAAGTGGGATTCAGGAACCCTCTTTTTTTTTTTTTTTTTTTTTTTTGAGACGAAGTCTCACTCTGTTGCCCAGGCAAGAGTGCCGTGGCATCAGCCTAGCTCACAGCAACCTCAAACTCCTGGGCTCAAGCAATCCTCCTGCCTCAGCCTCCCGAGTAGCTGGAATTACAGGCATGCGCCACCATGCCCGGCTAATTTTTTCTATATATATTTTTAGTTGTCCATATAATTTCTTTCTATTTTTAGTAGAGACAGGGTCTCGCTCTTGCTCAGGCTGATCTCAAACTCCTGACCTCGAGCAATCCTCCCACCTAGGCCTCCCAGAGTGCTAGGATTACAGGCGTGACAGGAACCCTCTTTCATGTGTAGATCCTAACACCATATACGTTTAAAGCATATTTGGAGAAAAGGATCAGTTATTTTCATAAAGCCTGAACTATTTCTCAGTTTTCCTGCATAATTATTACAAAGAAGCTTCTTAACTATTCTGGGCCTTATTGACTTCACTGGAACAAAGAAGGAATTGGTAGCCGATCAGGGACTCGAGCCCTTGTTGATAAACTTGTAGTTTCAGTGTGTATTGCCCTTATTTCCCCACCTGAGAAACTCTCCTCCTAACGCTAAGCTTGAAGATTTAGGGCTTTGTCTTATTAAAGCAGGTAGCCCGCAGTCCCTTACAGCCATGTCTACCTGATTATCCTCTGAAGTTTTGTGTTGAATTATAACTTTGGAAAGTTCTTAGAAATGTGTGATGGAGGAGAAGTTCCAGGAATGATGTGGAGGGCAGGCTTTAAGGTTCACCTGTCCTTAGTATCTGGAGAATATCTGGAGGGTAGTGGGCTTGATAGGATGGAGCTTGGAAGGATGAGGCATCTCTGCCTTCAAGCAAAAAGTTTCACACACCTTTGGCAGCCTTTACTGAGCACCTGCTATTTCCTTGGCCCTTTGTACGAATATAGAAATGGATGAGACTCGGGCTCTGTGCACAGTGTCTCTTAATTTCAGCGACTTGATGAAGTCTCCCATGTTGTTAATGTGGGAGGTGGTGATCTCTATTATTGTTTCAGATTCTTGAGAGTGCCTGTGAATATGTATCGGGTTGCTAATATCTTCAGCCTTAGGTCTGCCTATTTTTCAAAAGAAAATTCAGTTTAGGGAAGTTTGATCATGTGGCCCTTTAAAGCTTAAGATTAAGTAGTTGTGAAATACTTCAGGAAGCTGGTATGAAGCCAGAATATACCACAGGTCAAAGTTACTGAGTATCTTGACTTACTTGAAATCTTGGATTTTAGGTTCTCTCATCTTTAATATCGCGTCCCCCTACCCGCACCCCAGTTTCAGTGTCTTAGAACCAGATCTCTTCCTTCTAGTGCATTCCTAGGGGTATAAACACTATGTCTGGTAACTGTTCTTCAGGTTGTGGGAGTGGGGAGATATTCATGTAGGTGTTTTTTTTTGGGGAGGGGGCAGGCAGAAGCAGTTTGCAACTCTTAAAACATGGTCCAATACACAATTGAAATGAATTTTATACCTGAGGATATTTAGGATTTCTTGTAGAAATTTTGAATAACACATGTACAGAAAATGCTAAATTGTGGACATATTTCTATGAATTGATGATTGCTAGTCATCTGCTTTTCCTTAAAGACACACACCCTAAATAATACCATTTTATAAAACAGATTCCCAGCTCTTGTTTTGGTGACTCTTGCAGACCCTTCAGTACAGTATACTCCCCCCAAACGTCATGTAATTATACCAAACTTTCAATTCTCTAACTGTAATAAAACCTTCGTGAGAGACCTTATGAGTCATACTTGTCACTTTGTGTTCAGTCCCTAGAACAGATTGGCACCACGCAGCCACTCACATATTTGTTGAACAAACAAATTTTATTACAAAGGATATGGTGGCCTTGGCGTTTCTGTGTGCATAGGGAGCAGGTAGAGAGTGGGGAAATTAAACAGCGACCCTGTCAACTCCTTATTGAATGAAGTAGGTTTCGGGCTATTGTTACATTGGATTTTTGTGGGTATTTTTTTGGGAAGTGAACTCCTTAAGGTTCCTTCCATTTCTAATTTCTATTTCAAAACCTTCTCTACTGACTCACTTTCCTTCTGCTCCTTAAATCTCTGAATAAGCTCTGTCATTAATTTCCCTAGACGTTTTTTAGCCAATGTCAACTGAAGCTACAAATGGCATTTTGTGAGTTACTAAAACATCAGAGAGCTGTGTTCTTTACAATGTCTTTGTGCTTCTTGGGGTTCAAGGCAGCAAATAAAGATGAACTTTAGTGGAGATCACAGTTAATTAAGTTACTCTAAAAGGAATTTTGAAGCCACTTAAATGACCTCCTTGGGTTTGGCAGGGACAAGTACCTTCCTGGGCTCACTTATTAATAGATTTAGCAGCAGGAGGCACTGGACAAAGAATAAGGACTGTGGATTTGCCCCATTCCCTCCACCTGCCTTCCACTTGCCCATCATCTGATGAATGTTACTTCCATATGTGCACATAAGTGTTAATACCAATTTAGTGGTGAGTACATGTGGTGCTTGTTTTTCTGTTCTTGTAATACTTCACTTCGAAGAATGGGCTCCAGCTGTATCCAGGATAATACAAGAGATACTTTAAATATGCCTACTATTATGGTTGGTCAAAAACACAACAGGCATTTCTAGATTTCAACAAGATTCTTATTAATATTCGTATTAATATTAAGATTCGTATTAATATTCTTAAAAATGGCATGAAGGACTATTGAAGGGTAACGATAAATGAAAGGGGATTAAAAAAAAATTCACCATTGTTTTTTATGCCTTAGTAGAGCTCCATGGTATACATAGACCACATTTTATTAGTCCACTCATGTATTGATGGGCACTTGGGTTGTTTCTTGGATTGTTGTGAATTGTGCTGCTGTAAACATTCAAGTGCAGATGTCTTTATTATAGAATGTCTTTTTTTCCTTTGGGTGTGTGCTGAAGGATGGACACACTTGTAGCTCTGACTCGGTAGTGCAAAGGCAGTATGTGTAACCAAAGTGTTTGTACCCCTGTAACAATCTGAAATTTAAAAAATAATGAAAAATAAATGTTCAAATCTAGAAACAACAACAACAAAAAAAAAGGACTGTGATACTGAAAGACCTTAGTTCCAGCCCTGGCTCTGCAAATAACCACGGGCAGTCCCTTTCCCTTGCTTAACTTTGGTTTCCTCATTTGTAAGAAAGAGATAATACCTATCAAGGTGATTGAGAACCACACAATAACTATGGAAAAGTGCTTTATAGGTGGTAAAGTCATATCTTAAATTATTTTATTAGCTCCATGATGGATCTTTAAATGGCAGGGTTATAATCCATGTCAGTGGTTCTTATCGGAAGTCACTACTTAGTAAATATTGGGTCATGCAGAAATATTTGCAGGCAGCCTCTGTGGCCCAGAAGGATCTGCTTTTGCTGTTAAGACTTTCTCACACCCCTGACCTTGAATTGTACTTTGACAATAGGTCGTGGAAGGTGTTCTCTACCACTGATTGAAGGAAGGTGAGCATGAGGTGTGTGGGCCAGGTGTGTGGAAGGTCAGAAGGGAGGGATGGGTATGGGGAAGCCACCTGAGGGCAAATATTTCATGTTTGTTTTGTTCGCTTTGGTGCTTTGACTCATGCCTGGCACGCAGAACCTATGAATTGAACATAGTTGAGTGAAGTCAATGGAATCATACTGTATTTGCTCCATTCATAACCACACTGTTGTTTTATTCAGTGTAAATAGGCAAATAAAATTACCCCACATAGATATTTTGGAGTGCTTTCATTAGGATTTACTGATAAGAGATTTTATTTGTTCAAATATTTCAATGAAACATGCCACCTGGGCAGGGACCACGAGGACCCAAATAAGTCCTCTAGGAGTTTACTGTTACCCAAGGCAGTGTAGAAGGTGCCAGGAGAGAGGGCATTTTGAGCTGGGACCATCGGGAAGACTTTGGGAAGGAGGGGGCCCTTGGGTAGAGCCTTGAAGATAGATAGGATCCCATTAGCCAAGGTCAATATGTTGCAATTGCAGTTTAAAACCTTGTGGGAACAGTGTTTTAATTCATGCATGAAGTAAAACCTTTTATTTGGATAGGGTGATGGCAGAGTTTGGGAGCCTCTCAGTGGCTCTCCCGGGCTCGTGGACTCCTGTGTGGTTTGTGGATGCAGTTGGGGGCAGAGGCCAGGGGCCGGGTGGGTCTCCCTTTCTGAGGCTGGAAGAGTTTGGCAGCCAGGAAGGGAGGCAGGGAGGGCACCACCTTTTGAGCGTGAGCCCAGCGTCCACACCTACAAGTGGGGGGTGGTAGAATGAACCCGTGGGCTCCCACTAGGAGTTTTATTTTGGTTTCAAGCTTTAGTGTGTCTGACAGTACTATAAAATGAAAACATCCTGTCAGAAATGGGAAACAGTCTTTAAACTGAAATTAATATAAAAAATTGGGCCGGGTGCGGTGGCTCACGCCTGTAATCCTAGCACTCTGGGAGGCCGAGACGGGAGGATTGCTCAAGATCAGGAGTTTGAGACCAGCCTGAGCAAGAGTGAGACCCCTGTCTCTCCCGAAAATATAGAAGGAAATTAGCCAGACAACTAAAAATATGTAGAAAAAATTAGCCGGGCATGGTGGCACATGCCTGTAGTCCCAGCTACTGGGGAGGCTGAGGCAGTAGGATCGCTTAAGCCCAGGAGTTTGAGGTTGCTGTGAACTAGGCTGACGCCACGGCACTCACTCTAGCCCAGGCAACAGAGCGAGACTCTGTCTCAAAAAAAAGAAAAAAAAAAAATAAGAATTCGGACATGATGGGCTACACTAGGGAGGAACTGTTCAGAACAGTGGAGATGGAGGATTAGGTGCTGGGGTGTGGCTGGGCCAGGTCTCCTGAGATAACCCCAGATAAGAAAATCATGATTTTCAAAGTATATTCATTCGAGGATAATGGTTAGCTCACTAGTAAGGATTCACTTGAAGGTACTTGTCAGCACTCGTTGAACGCTGTCTATGTGCAAGGAGCCCTGACACACGCGAGGGAGGTGTGGAGGGGAATCGAAACAGTCTCTTCCTTCCTCTGAGGATTCCCGGTTTGGAGAGGGGGACAGACTGCTGGACAGTGGGCGGCTTTTCTGGTGAGTGATGTAATAATGTGAAGTCAGGTGCTGAGGAGAGTGGATAGGTTCAGACTTGGGGATCCATGGAGTTTTGCTTGAGATGTCAAAGATATCAAATTTAGAAGATGGGAGAATGGCTTTCCACACAGAGCGGGGAGCAGAGGCGCTGAACATGACAGGGAGTGGGGTGGTCCTGGAAGTGGGGCTACAGTGCAGGCTTTAGTGGAGTGGGGGAGAGGGACAGTGTTCTAGGACTCTGTTCTGTAAGAAATGGGGAGGCATGAGAGGTTTTGAGAGGGGGAATGACGTCAGCAGGATGCTCTGTTAGAAAGATGCTTCAGTGCCAGTGGGGAGGATGGTGGAGGAGGGTGCTGGGTGAGCCACGGGACCTGTTACAAGAGCTTGAGGGAGAGCCGTGGAAGGCCTGGGCTCTCGCAGGGGAGGTACAGAGCAAGACTGAGAGCATCTGTGCTTTTCTGAAACATGAGAGCTCTTTTGGATTGAGTTTAGTAAAAAAAAGAAGATGCTTTTGACAAATATCAATCTTTGTTGACCTCTCTTGCTATCATTGGTCTGAGATGAGGTCTCCCTGTTTAAGGAATGGAGCCACAGTGCAAAATTGGGAGTGGTAGAAAGAGGGGCACTGGGGACATGAGCAGAAACTCCTGCCCCTTTGGGCACCACTTTTGTTACAGACCAGCCTGCCCTGGTGCCCTTCTGTGTCTCACCTCTCTCCTTCCTCTCCTTCTGCTGGTTCTCTTTCTTTCTTTCTTTTTTTTTTTTTTTTGAGACAGAGTCTCACTCTGTTGCCCAGGCTAGAGTGCCATGGTGTCAAGCCTAGCTCACAGCAACCTCAAACTCCTGGGCTCAAGCAATCCTTCTGCCTCAGCCTCCTGAGTAGCTGGGACTACAGGCATATGCCACCATGCCCAGCTAATTTTTTTCTATATATATTTTTAGCTGTCCAGATCATTTCTTTCTATTTTTAGTAGAGACGGGGTCTTGCTCTTGCTCAGGCTGGTCTTGAACTCCTGACCTCGAGCGATCCTCACATCTTGGCCTCCCAGACTGTTAGGATTACAGGCGTGAGCCACCGCGCCCGGCCCTGCTGGTTCCCTTTCTTCCTCATCCATAAGCAGAGACATTTCCCAAAGCTCTTCAA
This sequence comes from Lemur catta, assembly GCF_020740605.2. Lineage (NCBI taxonomy): Eukaryota > Metazoa > Chordata > Mammalia > Primates > Lemuridae > Lemur > Lemur catta. The sequence continues at coordinate 48,564,683 of NC_059139.1, forward strand.
CACTTTTCTTATTTTCTCCATTTTGTCCAAATAATTATGGGCCTAATGTTTCTGCTCTTCACTTGGGCAAATGATCTCTCAGCCTGTTTGTTCAACTGTAAAGTGGGGTAAATTACCCACCTCATAGAGTCATGAAGCTTAAATTCAAGGATGCAGAGAAAACTCTTTGCCAAAGGCCTTGAAACAAAGAAAGTGCTCAATAAACAAGCATCTAGTATGTGCTTTCCATGCTTACAGTATTTTGCCGTCTTTTATATTGATGTAAGTTTAATCTCCCTTCTCTTTTGAGTTCTTTGAAGGCTTAGTATTGTTTTTAGATCTTAAGTATTTATCATTGTACTGGCTTCAGTAAGAGTTCAAAATTTGGCTTTAATTCCTTTTGTCTGCCAGGGTGATGATTTTGACTTATCAGCAGGGCATGGGGTTAGCATGGCTTTCTTTAGAGATGGACGGGTGACCTTCACATCCTTATTTCTTCTGCCTGTGACCAGGGGGTCCCATTTATGAGATGGCTGACTGGAGCTGGCAGCTTGGAAACAAAAAAGCAAACACTGACATTCCTGCCCTGTGGAGCCACGTCCCTGTCACATGCGTGTGTACACATACACACATTGTCCTCATTAGATGAGTAATTAGTTTTATGGCTACCAAAATTAAAGCTCAGGATTGAGGAGGGAAAAGGAGTCCTTTTTATGAGAAAAGAGTGTTGTCATGTAAATAATGAAGAGTTGGCTGATGTGACGGTTACTGGTTACCGCGGTTGCCTGGAGGCTGTGGGCAGAGGAAGTGCAGTCAGGAAATGGTGAGGCGGTGTGCTCTACAGAAAAGCAAGGCTGAAGTGTTGAAACTGATAAACTAGGCTTGATTGGCAATAAAGCGTGTGGGCTCAAACTCTACTCACTTGCCGTCTTCATTGCTCTTTCCTTTTGGATACCCAATGACCAGAAAGGTTAACCTTGAAAAAGCCAAGAAATAGGTGAGGGAGACATTTCATAGACTTTGGCATCCCTAAAATAGGACTGATTGGTCTTTTGGGTTGGATAAAAGGCCTCAGTTCCCTCAAGGATTGGGAAATGATGATGAGTACTTGTAGATTCTTTGTTCAGTACTAGGATTTGTGGGACACTACTGGTGGCATTGCCCCCAAGGTCAGCCACTGGACCAATTCTACAGTCTTGTTGGCTAAAGCTGTTGCTGTTTAGACAATGCTCTAATTGATTTGAGGCTGTCCAAATCCCATGGCATCATGTCCATGAAATTTGATTGCTATTCTCATTCTATTAATAATTTCAATCCAATACCTCAGTATTGCTTTTTTGTTAGAAATAATAGAATATAGTAAAATCTAAAGACAAATCTCTCTCTATGCTTGGTGTTTCAATATATCTGTCTTTGAGTGTTCAATGTTGAGCTGCATATGAGTTTTTTTCTTTTCTCTTTTTTTTTTTTTTGAGACAGAGTCTCGCTCTTTTGCCCTGGCTAGAGTGCCGTGGCATCAGCCTAGCTCACAGCAACCTCAAACTCCTGGGCTTAAGCAATCCTACTGCCTCAGCCTCCCGAGTAGCTGGGACTACAGGCATGCGCCACCATGCCCGGCTAATTTTTTTCTATATATATTTTTAGCTGTCCAAATCATTTCTTTCTATTTTTAGTAGAAATGAGGTCTCGCTCTTACTCAGGCTGGTCTTGAACTCCTGACCTTGAGCTATCCTCCCGCCTCTGCCTTCCAGAGTGCTAGGATTACAGGCGTGAGCCACCGTGCCCGGCCCATGAGTTTTTTTCTAGTTGATTCTCTCGGGTGTTTATTTAATGAAGACTGCCTTTATAAGTCATGTGTTGTTATCTTCTATTTCTAGCTATCGTGGACGATGAAAGGCTCTCTGCAGAGGAGATGGATGAGAGGCGGCGGCAGAATATTGCTTACGAATACTTGTGCCACTTGGAGGAAGCCAAAAGGTAAGATCCAGACTTAGTCTATTTGTGCACCTTCTCTTGGAAATCAGCTTTGGGATAAGGATGTGGGATTTGATGTCTAGAAGGTACCTGAATGGGCCAGCAATTATAAAGAGTTGGTTGGGGATGGCCAGGGCGAGATTCTTGCCTGCAATCAGTGAATAAGGTTTGGCCAAAGCTCTCATGCCAAGAGGCCAGTGGGCCAGGGGTGACCCTGCCACACTGTGCTCCACTCTTCAGCCACAGCCAGATGCACACCATGCTCACCCCTGCACATGCTACCTACTTCTAGCAATGCATTCGAGTCTTGTCAGTAGCAGGTTAATGGGAGAAAGAACGTGTTTTTTGCAAATGGTCAGGCAGAATTGAGAAAAAGTTACCATAGCTGTTTCCTTTCCTCAGCCTCCCAGGAAACCACTGGGCAAATTGTTGATAATTTCGAATTCTCCATCTCATTGGCTTGGATGTGGAGGAGCAGCAGTGACCTAAATCAACTTCCTTTCTCCCCACAGCGTGCTCAGATCTTTTACCCAGCCCTCACCCGTGATGAATGCCCAGCAGGACGATAGCATGTCAGACTAAAGTCCGTTGGTCACTAAGTAGGAGGGTAGGTTTATGGCAGCAATTCTCCTCTTTAACCCATGGGTGTGGGACCATTTAGGATATGCTGTCTCTAAAATCACATGGACTCTTTTAGGCTTTTTAGATTAAGGGAATATTGGGTTCTCCAAGGAGAAAGTGAAGATAAAGAGTCCTAAGTACAGATACTTTCTTTATGAGAGGAATCAATAGAAACTTTGTCCTTTGCTAGGTGCATACTAGTGTTCAGATTATCATGAGTTATTTTGATTTAATGTTTTGTGCTGTGACTGAGCAACAGTATTGTTCATGAACAGATGATGTTCCATCCCTCTCATCTGTATAGAAAATGAGTAGTCAAGTGGTCGTTGCTGTTAATTATCTCTGATCACTGATAAATAGCTATCCACAGAGCTAGAATGACATTTTTAATCAGTATTTTGTAGAACATTCAGTGACACACACCCTAATTTGGCATCAGAATTGCCTTAAAAGGGGGTTTCTCCAGATTAATATTTTAAGTGTCATGTAACTTTCCTTAAGCTCTAAAGACAAGTTTTAAAGGTTGTTTACAGGTCTGTGAAGCCTATGGTTAGGTTGGAGGACACTGAAGATTCGCTGTCAGTCTAAGTATTAAAAACATGCTTTTAGTCAAGTTGTTGCTAAAAACAATGAGAGTGATTCATAGATATTCAAAAAAAATGTGCTTTCAATGAAAACTGAGGATAGTTAGTGGAAATTTCCTACTGACACATGTTGCATTCTAAGTTTTTGCCTCCCTTTTTTTTTTTTTTTTTTTTTATAAGTGGGAAAGGGTGTCAGGTAGAGGAAAAAGGTATGTGATTGGGAATTGGTGGACCTAATTTCCTGGTCCCGGCTCCACCAGTTATGAGCTATGTGACCTTGCACAGACCTTTTAACCTGTCGGAAGTTCACTTTTGTCTCCTATGTCAATGGGATGATAAAGATGATATCACCTACCCTACTTCATGGATTTTTTTTTTTTTTTTAAATAAAAACCAACTGGCTAGTCCAAGTGCAGTGGTGTTTACAACTAATTGATCACAACCAGTTACAGATTCCTTTGTTCCTTCTCTACTCCCATTGCTTCATTTGACTAGCCTGGAAAAAAAAAAAAAAACTAAAGAAAGTGAAAGTATTCTGTAAACTGTAGTGCCAGTCAGGTGTATGGTGATAACATAATCATAGTTTTCTCCCCCAGTACATCAAAGTGGTATGATTGTAGCTTGAAAGCTTGTCATCTTTAGTATTTTTGAAATTCTGTAGTTTAATTTTGTTTTAGAAAGTCAGCATAACAATTACCCCAAGTCCTTTGAAGAAAGCTTCCTTTGGAGTAGTTTCATTGAAAGAATAGACTGTAAAAACGTTCAGTTTTTCGTCCAACATGGCTTTTCATAAATTTATATTATAAGAGATTTATAATATGTATTTATAAATCTCAAGTTATAAACACTTTTAAGGAAGCTGATTTTTGGTCATGGAGTACATAGGAATTATGTGGCTGGTATTAGATACGCAGGCAGCCATGATTTAAGAAAGCAGAGTGCATAGAGAGCTCATGGTCCTGGACTCAAGAAACATATGAAGGGCTGAGTCTCTGTTCAGAAGATTTATTTGAGATGATTTATTTTATGAAAATCACTGTAATAGACTATATTATGGAATAAAGGACAAAAGTCATATGATCATCTCAACAGGTGCAGGAGAAGCATTTGATAAACTCCATCCCTCTTTCTTGATATAAAAATGTTCAACAAACTAGGAATAGCAGGGAATTTCAACCTGAGAAAAGGACATGTATGAAAAACCCCAAACTAACATCACTCTTAATGGTGAACGACTGATGCTTTCTTCCTCAGATCAGGAAGAAGATAAGGATGTTTTTTCTCACCACTTCTATTCCACATTGTGCTGGAGGTTCTAGCCAGGGCAGTTAGGCAAGAAAAGGATATAAAAGGCATCTAGATTAGAAAGGAAGAAGTGAAACTATTTCGAAGTGGTATCATGTGGTTTATAGAAAATCCATAGGAATTTACTAAAAAACAGAACCGTTAATATTAATGAGTTCATTATGGTTGTAGGATGCCAGAGGAATGTGTAAAAATTATAGTTTTGTATACTAGCAATGAGCAATCTGAAAATGAAATTAAGGCAATTCAGTTTATAATAGCATCAAAGAGGGAAAATCCTTAGGAATAAAATTAATAAAAGTATAAGACCTTGGACACTGAAAACTACAAAATATTGAACATTTAAAAACTCTTAAATAGATGGAAAGACATCAGTTGTTCTTGGATTGGAAGACAGTTTTAAGAAAACAATCCCCGCCGCCCCGCCCAGTTGATACATACTAGATTCAGTGCAGTCCCTAGCAAAACCATCTGCCTTTTTTTTAAAATGCAGAAATTGATAAGCTGATCCTAAAACTTATATGGAAAATGCAAGGGACGTAGAATAGTCAAAGAAGAACAAAGTTCTTCAAAACTCATTTCCCAATTTCAAAATACACTGACAAAGCCATAAGGCACTCTGGAGCTGGAGTGGAAGGGACAGTTATTAAGCATGTAAAGGAGGAAGCTGCAGGGTGTGGCAGGGGACTGTGACTGGGTTTGGGCAATAGAGGACCATGGGAAGTCAGATGTGTTGGGGCAGATCAAGGCATTGTTGCTTATCTGACTTAGTAGGACACATTTTGTGGTTTCTATCAGCCAAGCCAGGGCTTGGGAAATGTAGTTAGGAAAGTTTTTTGTTTTTAATTTTACATATTTTATATTTTAGTATGGCTCTAGTTCTTGATCATTTCTTACCACTTCAGTTCTGGTGGAAGAAGCACAAATGTAATCAAGACAGTGTGGTAAGGCATAAGGATATACGAATAGATCAATGGAATAGAATTGAGAGTCTAGAAATAAACTCTAACACTTATGGTCAATTGATTTTTGTGGTAGGTGGCCAGCCTTTTCAACAAAGGATGCTGAGACTAATGGTTATCCACATGCATAAAAATGAATTTGGACCCCTATCTCATACCATATACAAAAGTTATCTAAAAATGGATTGTTAACCTAAATGTGAGAGCCACAGTTGTCAGTTTTTTAGAAGAAAACATAGTAAATCTTTGTGATCTTGGGTTAGACATTGGTTTCTGAACTACGACACTAAAGCACAAACAACAAAAGAAAAATAGATAAAGTAGACATCATAAAAATTAAAACATTTTTTCATTCAAGGAATACCATCAAGAAAGTGAAAAGACAAATCATGTATCTGACAAAGGACTTGGCTCCAGAACATATAAAGCAAAACATACTCTTACAATGCAATGTAAAAAGTTAATTGCCTATTTTAAAATGGGCAAAAGTTCTGAATAGATATTTCTGCAGAGAAGATATACAAATGACCAATAAGCACATGACAAGGTGTTCAGCATCATCAGTCATTCGGGAAATACAAATCAAAACCACAGTGAGATATCACTTCATACCCACCTGATAGCTATAAAGAAAGTTGATGCTGAGCGTGGTGGCTCACCCTGTAATCCCAGCACTTCAGGAGGCCGAGGCAAGAGGATCACTTGAGACCAGGAATTTGAGACCAGCCTGGGCAACGTAGTGAGACCCCATTAAAAAAAAAAATAGCCAGGCATGGTGGCATGTGCCTGCATTTCTAGCAATTGAGACAAGAGGATTGCTTGAACCCCAGAGTTGGAGGTTGCTGTGAGCTATGATCGTGCCACTGCACTCCAGCCTAAGTGAAGAGGGAGACTCTGTCTTTAAAAGAAAATAAAGATGGATGATAACATGTTGCTAAAGAAGTAGAGAAGTTAGAACTCTTATACATTGCTGATCAGATTGTAAAATGGTACAGCTACTTTAGAAAACAGTCTGACAGCTCTTTTTTTATGAAACATAGAGTTACCATATGACAAAGCAATTCCATTCCCAGGTATATACTTATGAAAATTGAAAAACTTGTACACAAATGAAGCGTGATTCATGATGACAAAAAGTGGAAACAACCTGAGTGTTTATCCACGGATGAATGGATAAACAATATGTGGTATAAACAAACAATGAAATATTTTTTAGCTATAAAAAAAGAATGAAGTACTGACACATACTACCACTTGGATGAACCCTGAAAACATTAGGCTGAGTGAAAGAAGCCAGACACAGAGGGCCACGTATTCTACAAAATGTCCAGAATGGGAAAATCCATACGGACAAAGCAGATAAGTGGTTGCCACAGCCCAGGGGGACAGGAGAAATGGTGGTTAACTGCTAATGGGTGTGGGATTTCTTTTGGAGCTGATAAAAAGTGTTCTAAAAGTGATTGTAGTTGTGGTAGCACAACTCTGTGATTACTAAAAACCGCTGAATTATATACTTTACAAGGGTGAATTATATGGTATATTAATTATATCTCAATAAAGCTGTTATTAAAGAAAATTTCCTTCACTCAGACTGGTTAGGAGAGGTCCTTAGTGAAGGACCTTAAATAAGATTAAGTGGTATTTAGCAGATACATTGCATACAGAAGGTACTCCTAAGATACATGAGGTGTCTGAATGCTGTATTTGTTTTACAGATATTAAGCATTCTCTATGTGTAAAGAATTGCAGGAGGAGTGCTTTGGGAGATGGTGATCAAGCAACTAAGAATGCTGTGTTCAGAAAAGCTCACCATTTGATTGAACTTTTTATTCGAGTTTAAAATTCTTTTCCTTCTATTATGTTTGCTCTGCTAATCTCTGTGTGTGTGTGTGTGTGTATGTGTGTCTCCCCATATCTAGCCATCATCCTCCTAAATGTCTCTCATCTGCTTACCACTCTGTCCCCCCACTGCTAGCCCACTGAAGTCTGCCAGCATCTCTTGCTAGACTGCTATCATGGCCTTTGATTGGTTTCTCCACTCATTTCTGGCCTCCTTCAGTCCTTTATCTGTGTTAGTCATAGTCAGATGAATCTTTTTAAAACTCTGATCTTTTGTGGCCAATCCTGTGCTTAAAACCTTCCAGTGGGTTTTTAAGGACCTGATACCTTTAGGGCTTTGTGGGCTCTGCACAGTCCAGTTCTTGCAGCCTCCCCAGCTGCCCTATTGCTCTGTGGTCTGGCCACATTGACGTTTTCCTTCCTGTGTTCCTTCCTACCAGGACCTTCACCTGTGCTGTTCCTTTTCCTTTCGCTCGTTACCTGGTCAGACCTGTTTCTTCTTCAGATTGCAGCTCACTTATTTAGGGAGTCCTTTGCTGACTTCTGCATCCCGGTCAAATTCAACTATGAGAGAGTCTCTTGACATCATTACATCTGTTACATGTTTGAATGAATAACTTAATGCCTAGTGTTGGATTGGTATCATTTGTTACTAACGAGGATTGATGATGCTCTGTTTTCTGTATGTTTTGGCTGTTGGAGGTAATACGTAGGCTATGAGTTAGATTCATGGTAGACAGGATTGTAGATGGTTGTACTAGGATGCCAGCCTGAAGGTAAAATCTAATCTTCTTTTCAATGGAAAATTCTGTATTGCAGTTAGATGGTGCAAGTCCCGCTGACATATGGACTGAAGTTGGGAATTCTACACAACTTCATAAGCCATGATACCATGGTGAACTAGAAAATATGCAGAAAAGGGTGCAGAGTATTATTCAGTGAATGAATGAAGAGAGAAAGAGGTAGCCTGTGTATTAGGATGACTTAAGCCTAAAATTATTGCTCAAAATTTAAATTTATGCAGTCTACAAATACAGATTTGTTAATTAAGTCTCAAAAAACTAATATTAATGACAATGAAGGAAAAATTTAAAAAGGCATATTTTTAGGACCAAAAAAGGAAGTAATTGCTTTATAAAGTGGCTCTTTACGCTGTAGGTTCAAATGATGTCATGGAGAGCTAATAATCATCAATGTGTTGGGAGACAGAGGATGTCTGGGATGTGTATTAGTTAACCATGACTGTGTAACAAAGTATTCTAAAACTTAGCAGCTAAACACAACAAACAGTTATATCAGCACTTTTGAGAGTCAGGAATCTGGCATCACCTAACCGAGTCCTCCGGCTTTGGGTCCCTCCCAAAGCTGCACATCTGCTTCCAAGCCCACTCAGTGGTGTTGGTAAGATTCCATTCCTGATGGGTCTTTGGCCTGGAGCCCTCAGAACCTTGCTGCTGTTGGCCGGAGTCTTCTCCTAGCCGCTTGCACTGGGCCTGTCCATAGGGGAGCTCACAACACGACAGCTGCTTCCATCAGAGCAAGTCAGAGCAAGCCAGGAGCCAGGGTCTTTGTGTAACCTCTTCTCAGCAGTGATGTCTGCCAGTTTTGCAGTTTCCTGCCCATTAGAACCATGTTACCACATCCAGGCCATGCTCAAGGGGAGGGAATTCCACAAAGGTATGAAGTCAAGGGGTGGGGATTCCTGGGAGCCGCCTTAGAAGCTGCCTTCCAAAGGATGTCTCCGGTATCATTTTGAAATTGACCCCAGAAAGGGCATTTGAGGGGGAAACTCCTTTTTGTTACTGTCAGAAACCCAATCAGGGTTGAGTGGTGTCTTGGTCTGAATGATTATGGCACTAAGATTATTGTTGCCTTTATTTTTATTTTTTTGAATTGTGATCTATTTTGAGCTAAGCTTTTCATTCCTCTTATCATTTAAAATAATGCTAAATGGACCTTTAAGCTTTATTTTCAGGTAGGCCCTGAGAGCTAACTTTATAGCTTCTTTGCTGTGGGAATTTTGCTGATGTGAGACTGTGCAGACAAGTCTCCTGCTCATAGGGGCTTTGGAAGATTCTCTCTGATGCCAGAAATCCCACTGTTTAAAGGAGTAACTTTTCCAGAAGAATTAGTATTGCAGAATAGATATTATATTAATCTGTGTGAAATATATTCAAATAATAAAAATGAGTCTATTTTAAGAAATTAAGTTCTTTATGCAAAAATTGAAGATGGAGAGTTCTTTTTGGGAAAACTCTGGGTCAAGGAACTAAATCCAACTGGAGTTACTATGAAGGTTAGAGAACAGGAGAGGGAATCTTGGCAAGAAATGGAGAGGGAGTTTGCAGATTGCAGTTGAGCAAGTAGTTATGAATGGGGCTGCTATTGTGTCTCCCAAGGAAAGTTCCTGTAATATTATATTCCTTTTTTAAGGAAATAGAAAATGCATACAAATTTTTTGCTGTGCTTCTTTTGTCTGTCCTACCTCTCAAAATAAACAAAGCAAAAAAAAAGCCTTCCCTTGGTGATGGGCTTGTTTAGAAATATTATCTTCAAAGAGCTCTTTATGTGAGCAGAGCTGTTCTCTGTATTGGGGAGTCTGGGACAGTTTTGTGTGTGCCCTGGAAAGAAAACAAAACACGGGTGTGATTCCTTTTCTGTCAGTGTTTACAACTCAGACGCCAAAAGGACACCTTGTTGATTAAATCAAGTCTTAAGCACTGGTCTTGCCTAGTAGTGAGTTAGTTAGAGAATCGGGTTTGAGAGAAATACTTCAAATGTTTAAGCAACTGAAAGCCTTGAGTGTGGGTTTGCCTAATTATTTGTGATTGGTTTTAAAAAAAAATAAAAGAATCTTATGACTGGGGAATACTTTAGAGAATCCAGGGGATTTCCTCCACAGCTTAGACCTCACTGTCATCATGCCTAAGGACACTACCCATAGATGTGCTCGTAAGTAATGCTAATAAGAACTTGAAATTTCACGGGAAATATCTTTCTTGGTAATCAACCCCTTAAGAGACCTGTTGTTGCTCTGTACAAAATATTAATGAAATCTTAAGGAATTCTTAATTGCATCTTGAAAACATAAATAGCTTTCATGTTTCTACTTCCCCCTTGTTTTCTGCCCTGGCTATGACCTCGCCTTCGCTGTCTAAGGTGAAGTGCAGGGTTGTTCCACGCAGGGGCTGGTTGGGGGGTGGGGGTGCAGTGAGCTGAGAGCAGGGGTCCCTTGCAGGTCTGGCTCCTGGGTGTGGGGAGGACCAGCTTCTGAGCAACGGCTTGTTCGGGGCTGCTTCCAGCCAGCTTCCCTCAGCAACCATGTGCCAGCAAGGCTCAGACCTCTTATTCAGGCCAGGGCTTGGCACATGCCAGTAGTAGGGAAGGAGAGTAACCTGCAAGAAGAATGGGCTTGTCCAGGGTGGCTTGGCAGAGGGTGAGACGTGGTTTTAATTGGGTGTCTCCATGGTACAAGAAGAGCCGTGATGCCAGCCAGCCCTGCGTGCCAGAGTGTGGTATTTGTAGCTGGGGCCTTGGGGGAGGTGTTGGTGCTGAGGTCCAGCTGGGCTGTGGTGACCAGAGATTGTGATGTGAAGCTGGAGTGGAGAGGGTGGTTATTAACGATGGAAAGGAGGAAGCTGTGGGATTTGGAAGGGGACTGGGTTTGGGCAACAAGGACAATGGGAAGTCAGATGCGTTGGGGCAGATCAAGGCATTGTTGCTTATCTGACTTAGGGCATGTTTTGTGGTCTCTGTCAGCCACGCCTGGGCGTGGGACATGTAGTTGGGAGAGTTTTTTGGTTTTAAGTTTCACGTATTTTGTATTCTAGTATTGGGTATATGTTGGGCAGGGCCAATGAGCTATGTTCTGACAGATGAAAGTGGAACTTTTCAGAGTGCTGGTGTTTTTAAATACAAATAATTGATATTAGGCATTTCCAGCTAAAGACAAGTTGAGCAACTGATACTTGATCCCAAAGTTTATGTTTGTTTATCAGGCTTTTCAAAGTTGGAAACCTGGGAGAGGTTTGGAATTTTCCATGGTCTCAAATATACTTTACTAACAAGGGTTATCACATGAGTGTCTACTTACCAGGCACGATGCCCTAACCACTCAACCCACGTGGTCTCAATGCTCACAACCACCCTGGGGAAAGGAGTGTTATTCCTCTTTTATAGGTAGAGAAACCAAGTGCTGGACAAACTTAGGTGTTTTGTTTAGTGTCACAGCCAAGAGGTGACAGAAACAGTATCATAGTCCAGGTGTGTCTGACTTCAAAGACTGTGTGCTTAAAAACGATGGCACATTGTTCTACTTTATCTCTTAATGTGTTTTGATTGTGTCTTCCTTGTAAGGAAGGTGGTCTTGGTTTTTGGGTTCTATGTGAGCTTCCTCTGCTCTACTTCTTGATCAGTTCTCACCACTTGCATTTTGGTGGAATGAGCACAATATTGTCATCTGTTGTCTATTTACGGTTCTTATTCCCTTTCTCTTTTTTCCTGATTCTTTTTCTTTCCTTATTTCTGTTTTAACTGTCTTACTATGAGTAGTTCTCTCTGGGAAGAATTTACCTTATCTTCACTGTCTCCCTCCCTCTCTTTTTGTCTTTTGAAAATTTTAATAGGAATTTGCGCTTTTCTGTGATGTGAACTTTACTCTCTTCACCTCATCCAAGATAGTTTTGGTGCATCTGTATTCTTGGTTTGGTCTTGATTCTACATTCAATTCATCAATTGTCTTTTTGCTTTTGCTACTATTATGACTGGTTTCAAGGAATGCTTGGCTTTTTGTTGAAACATCAAAAGGTATGAGTAGCAAACACCACTGAGATCTCTTCCTTCCTGTACGAGCCTCCCCACCAGATGCTGCCTCATGCTGTGATGCTTAAAAGTTATAAAACACTATCATTATTCAAGGCCTACAGGGACTCTAGGGGAAGCTGGTGAGAGAACATTCGTAGGAGATTGTGATGGAATGATTTATTCATGTCTTCTGTTTTTTGGACGGTTGTAGAATGTAGAATGGTCTTCTATTGCCACCTTAGTCTGAACACCTTTGTTTTCTTCTAACCACGTCAAATCCCCACTGAGGCTCAGAAGTTCATCAGCTCAGTTATCCGTGGTAGAGCTAGTGGTAGATTTGGGATTACGATAAAGGTATCCTGACTGACTACACTCTTTAGTCCCAGTGTTTCTCTAAATCATGTTGATTAGAAAAAGTATTAGTAGAAAGCTCAAAGATGAAAATATATAAAAGTGAGTATTAAACTTATTTGATAAGTTCAGTTTAAGTTGGCTGTTAGTTAAATGCTGAATTCAGGGTGTGGGAGATTTAGCCATTAGTATGTTTTTGTCATCTTCCATTTTTGTTGAGAAGCTTGAACCCGTTTTGGTGCTAGAATAGGAATTTAGGGATTAATATTTATAGTCATTTCTACACTCTGCCCTTTCAGTCCTGCTTGGCTTAATATCCCTTGATGCTTTTTTTCCCTTCCATCACATTGATTTGTAGTTTTCCCCATTTCTGGTATTGTACAGGGCAAAAGTTGAGGCAGCTACGTCATCTCGGAGAGAGTTACTGAGGGCACATGTAGTTACCTCCTAGGGCAGGGTCAGCCGGGTGCTTGTGAGAGCGGAGGCTTCCGAGGGTCGCTTCAGACCCTGTGAGTTCACCTCTAGGGAGTGGGGCCAGGGGGGTCTGCAATTTAACAAATCACTCAGGGAAACCCGTATGCACACTGAAGTTTGAGAATTACACTCTCACGAGGGAAGAGACCAGTGTCTGTGGCTGACGCGCTCTCAGCTCCTGGCCTCCCTACCCCAGCGCAGACACACAGACTGGAGGATGCCCCCTCTCTGGGCTGACAGAGATGAGAGGAATGATATTGAGGGTCACCGTCTGATGGGAGGAGGGAGGTGTGAAAACACAATAGTGCATCAGCCAGGGTTACATAGAAAGCCTGAGCAGTTTTGAAAAGCCAACTAAAGTTATAAAGTTTCTTTGTGGATCCAATAGAAAAATGTTCATGTGAATTTCTCCAACAAGATGAGAGAAAATGACTGGGGCAGCTATGCTTAGGGATTGACATGTTGGCCCTGACAAAGGCATGGGAAACAGGACCGCAGGGCGTTAATGTGAGCATCACTGAAATTGGGTGCTTTTGAGGTGCCACCTGGGTAACGAGGCTGGTGAAGCCAGGATGGCTAGGATGGAGTGGGGCCAAGCCAAGGCACCACGTATAATAGGGTAGAGGGCCGGATCTATAAAAATAAGGAAGTAGAGAAGAGGGTAAATAGAAAGGTATAGTCACAGATTTGGAAGCCTTGATCTTGAAGATGGAGTATTTCTGGGTAGTGGTAAAGTCCAAGGTGTGGTGGTGCTTGTGTGTGGTTGGAGTGGAGCGGACGTGAAACCTTTGCCTAGAGGAGGAGATCTCAGAGCTGTGCCTTTGACCAGGGTCATGCACCTTCTTGTTGAAGCCACCAAGCAGAGGCAGGCCTGGAAGGAACTCAGTGATTAAGGCAAGAAAGGAAATTCCTGCAGGTTAGGAACTGAGTGACAGGGTTGGGGAGTGAGAGACAGGAGTGAAGTCCTGGAACCCAGGTGATAGGACAGGATGTGGCCTGGGAGAAAGGTTCAGTTAGGACAATGATGACCTTCCCTTCTTTGTCTGTGAGTCAAGGAAATTTGGGGAACAGCCACCCCTGGAGTGGGTTTATGAGAAGTGATGTTATGGAGCAAAAGCCAGATTTCCATTAAGACAAATAGGTGGAGAAAGTGTAAACAAAAAGTTGCTAATGTAGGAGAATTACATTTTTTTTTCATTTTTATTTATTTATTTTTTTGAGACAGAGTCTCACTCCATTGCCCAGGCTAGAGTACCGTGGCATCAGCCTAGCTCACAGCAACCTCAAACTCCTGGGCTCAAGTGATCCTTCTGCTTCAGCCTCCCGAGTAGCTGGGACTACAGGCATGTGCCACCATGCCCAGCTAATTTTTCTGTATATATTTTTAGCTGTCCATATAATTTCTTTCTATTTTTAGTAGAGACAATCTTGCTTAGGCTGGTTTCAAACTCCTGAGCTCAAACGATCCTCCCGCCTCGGCCTCCCAGAGTGCTAGGATTACAGGCATGAACCGCCATGCCCGGCCGAGAATTACATTTTTGCAACAGGTCTGGAGTTCCAGAGGCACTTCGGAAGGAATCAGGTTTGGAGTGTGTATGAGGAGGACTGGTTAATGGGTGTCAGAGAGACAGTTGACTGTATGTGACAGTGCCCTGGGTCCGCACTTCTGCCAGCGTTCAGTAGGAGACTGAATGCACTGCAAAAATGAGTTTGGATTTATTTAACTGTGGTAGATGCATCAGAGATCTTCTGTTACTAACTTACTGCTAATTTGTCAGCTGCAACATACGCTTTTAGCAAGTGGCTTTAAAACCTTGTGAGCCAGAGTAAACAGTTGTATATCGTGACCCCAGATAGCTGTGTGATGGTGTGTGTAAGTGGGCACATGTGTTTAGCCAAAGATTCACAGAGTAATACTTAACCTTTATGCAACACACCCTGACATTTACTATTCTATTCTATTTCAGTTCATTTTTTAAGAAAATGCTGGTTGTGATCAGCTGTGTTGATTTCATGACCCATGAAAGCATTACAGCCTACAGTTGGAATAACATGCTTTATACTATCTTGAGCCTGTTTTGATAATATAGTCATGTACTGCATAACAATGTTTCGGCCAATGAGAGATTGCATATATGACGATGGTCATCTAAGAGTATAATGGAGCTGAAATATTCCTATTGCCTAATGATGTTGCAGCCATTGTAACATTACTCACGTGTCTATGGTGATGCTGGTGTAAATAATCATATAAAAGTATAACACATATAATTATATATGATACATAATACTTGATAATAAATGACTATGCTACTGGTTTATGTATTATACTTTTTATCATTATTTTAGAGTGTACTACTTAAAAAAACTGTAAGGTAGGTATTCCAGAAGGCATTGTTATCATAGGAGACGACAGCTTCATGCATGTTACTGCCCTTGAAGATCTAAATTCATTTTTGCAGTGGATTCAGTCACCTGCTGAACCCTGGTGGAAGTGCAGACCCAGGGCACTGTCATATAAAGTCATCCGTGTCACTCAGGGACAAAGTATGGAGGTGGAAGACAGTGATATTGATGATCCTGACTCTGTGTAGGCCTAGGCTAATGTGTGTGTTTGTGTCTTAGTTTTTAATGAAAGTTTAAAAAGTACAAAAAAAATTAAAAATTTAAAGTAGATAAAAGCTTATAGAATAAGGATATAAAGAAAGACAATATTTTTGTACAGTCATACAACGTGTTTGTGTTTAAGCTGTTATTACTGAAGTTAAAAAAATTAAGTTTACGAAGAAAAAAAGTTACAGAGTGCTAAGGTTAATTTATTGAAGAAAGAAAAATATTTTTTAATTTAATGTAGCCTAAGTGTCCAGTGTTTATAAAGTCCATATTAGTGTACAGTAATGTCCTAGGCCTTCACATTCACTCACTGACTCATCCAAAACAACTTCTGGTCCTGCAAGGTCCATTCATGGTAAGTACCCTATCCAAGTATACCATTTTTTATTTTTTATACTATATTTTTACTATACCTTTTCTATGTTTAGATGTGTTTAGATACACAAATACTTACCATTATGTTACAGTTGCTTACGGTGTTGAGTGCAGTAGCTTGCTGTATAGGTTTGTATCGTAGGAGCAATAGGCTGTACCACATAGTACAGCCTGCATCACACCTGGGCTATCAGGTTTGTGTAAATGCACCCTAGGATGTTTGCGCAAGGACGAAATCTGCCTAACAGTGCATTGCTCATTATTAAGTCATGATGTCCCCATTGTTAAGTGGTGCATAACTGTACCAGGTACTGTTTTTCATAGTCATCTCTTGGGGGAAGAATGTTAATTTTCTATATCTAGTCCATACTTAGGGCCTGTATCCTCAGGGAGAAACCAGGAAGCCATGTTTGGTCAGGGCTTTCCCTACTCACAACCTTCCTTGATACCCCTTGGCCTGCAAGACCCCGAAGGCCACCCCCTTAGCCTGGCACAACAGCCCCTGCTCATCTGACCCTTTCTAAGTCTCCACCCTTTCCCTGCTGACAGTGGTTCTCCCCTGAGTCTCACCTCATGTCCTTGTCCTGCTTCCCTGCGCTTGTTATATACTTGGAGACTCCCACTGTGTTTTGTCCTCCCCTCGCCATCAGGGAGCTCCCGGAGAAAGACATTCTCATTCTGCACCCCAGGGCCTCACATGGGCCTGGTGCACAGTGGGTGCTAGGTCGGTTTGCCCGAGCGATCTCAGAAGTCCTGGCTCAGCGTCACATCCAGTGTGCTTTGGCCTGGAGAGAGCTTGTGAGGGACGCTGCGTCTTTGCTGGTTAGCCCTTGGGATGATCATTGACGGTCTTCTCTTCTGAGTGGCGTGGGTCACCGTGCACGGGCAGCAGGGTGTTTTACTGTGGGAGTGCTTAAACTCACACACCACATATCCTCTGTTACTCATTGGAACACGTGTCACATGTCTCTTGGTTTTGGACACCGCTGGATTGGCTGTGCCTCACCTTTCCATTTCATTGAAATATTCCATATTCCATTATGGAATGGAGATTTTTAAGGACCTCTGTGCATATAGAGCCTCCCTCCTGAGGCTGTGTTCTGCACAGATTTAAATGGACTTTTTGTGCATCAAAATTGCCTACAATCTGAAACATACCAACAAGGCAGATTCAAGGGTGAACTGAGAAAGGTTCAGCAAACTTAAATGAGGAATCGAGATGCTTGGAAGTCCAGCAGCATAGTTGACAATAAAATGAGTCCACTTCTGTGGTGTGGTATGTTGGTTTTGGGAAGCTGATAGACAAAAGGAGGAGTAGCTGGAGTATTGTTTGTTTGTTCCCGATGTGCCTCCCAGGCCGGGTATGTGCAGAGAACAAAGGAGACGCTGTCAGGCACAGTGGAGGAGAGGGGAGGCGCGACATGGTTTAAGTGTGGAGGAAGAGAGTTGAAGGGACATTGTGCCACTTTGTGTACCAGCAGAGCAGGCTGTTTGCGTGAGGCACTGGGCAAGGAGAGTCACCCGAGACTTTGGCTTCTCTTCCTCAGAACTTCACTCAGGGGGGTACCCGTGTGTCTTGGATCGATGTCAGGCTGGTCATGGAGAAGGAGATATGTGTCCCCTGAGTGATAAACTACAGAGCACTGGCCGAGCAAGGCACGGGGTGGAGAGGAGGCTGCCTTCTCCCAAGCCCGGCACCTCTTCCAATCTCCATGTCTTGCTTTTGCTAATCCTCTCTCCCCAGAATCCTTTTCTCTCTCTTCTTCTCCCCTACTCATTTTTTCCCACTTTGACAATCTACTTGATCTTCAAAGATGAAGCCAGAACTCACCTTTTCTCTACAGCTTTTCTGGGTCACTAGTGGTAGTTTCTTCTCCAAATGTCCATACACTTACTGTGTCCGTATAATCCAGCGTTCCCGTGTCTTATACACAGGCAGCTTCTGTGTTGCTGTTCTTTCTTCTGTGCATTATTTTGTCTCCCCAGATGCAAACGCATTGCACCAATACCATATCGCCTAGAATTCCTGGGGGATCTTGTGTGGGAAAGAAGTGAGTTACCATGTAAATGAAATTATGGGGTACCTTGACCAGGGTGTAAGAGAATTTTTTGTGCATCCCTGTGTGCACAGCTGTTTTACTCTGTTGTGCTGCTATAACAAAATACCTGAGACTGGGTAACTTATACAGAACAGAAATTCATTTCTCACATGAGGCTGGAAGTCCAAGATTAAGGTGCTGGCAGCTTTGTTGCCCCATCCAGCCCACCACAGTCTCTGCTCCCAGGATGGCACATTGTTGCTGAGTCCTCATGCCGTAGAGGAATGCAGGGAAGGGCAGAGGCCCAGCCCTTTCACTTAGGTCATTAATCCCATTCCTGAAGACTCTACCCTCATGACTTAATCACCTCCCAAAAGGCCCAACCTATTATCACTATCACAGTGGCTGGTGATGAAGTTTTTTGTTTGTTTTAGCTCACTGCCACCCCCCCCTCCCCCCGCCACCGCGATGAAGTTTCAACATGTGCTTTTCGGGGGACAGATTCAGGCCATAGCAGCAGCCTGCTACAGGAACCGATGATGTGGTCTCTACCAGGGCTGTCCCATATGTAATTTTAAGTTTTCTAGCAGACGCTTTAAAGTAGAAAGAAACAGATGAAAGTAATTCTAATATTTTATCCAGTATATTTAAAATATCATTTCAACATATAATGTGTATAAAACTATTTAATGGCATATGCTATTGTCTTTTATTTCATACTCAGTCTTTACTGTCCAGTGTGTATTTTACACTTGCAGGACACCTCAGTTCAGACTAGCTGCACTTCAAGTGTTTGATAGCCACATGGGGCTAGAAGCTACCACATTGGTGAGAACAGGCCCGATACTCCTGATTGTATAGTCTAACAGGAGCCTTTTTTTTTTTTTTTTTTTTTTTTTTTTTTTTTTTTTGAGACAGAGCGTTGCTTTGTTGCCCAGGCTAGAGTGAGTGCAGTGGCGTCAGCCTAGCTCACAGCAACCTCAAACTCCTGGGCTTAAGCGATCCTCCTGCCTCAGCCTCCCAAGTAGCTGGGACTACAGGCATGCGCCACCATGCCCGGCTAATTTTTTCTACATATATTTTAGTTGGCCAGATAATTTATTTCTATTTTTTTTTTAGTAGAGACGGGGTCTCTCTCTTGCTCAGGCTGGTCTCGAACTCCTGACCTCGAGCAATCCTCCTGCCTCGGCCTCCCAGAGTGCTAGGATTACAGGCATGAGCCACGCACCCGGCCTCACAGGAGCCTCTTAAGAAACTTCTGACTATGTTAAGCAAAGACAAAGATTGCAGAGATAGCTGTGTTTTGTGTATTTAGGGAGCAAATTAAAGCTTTAAGAGAATAGAAACAGAATTTGCCAGTGAGGTGAACTTGACTTTTCTTATGCTTAATTTTCTTCCCATATTCACATTTAGAACAGAAGGGAGGAACTCATCAAAATACTTATGAGAATACTAAGTGGTACATGATGCATTCTTTTTCTTTCCTGCATGCACCTGCCTCACCTTTTCTCAGGGTGACTGGATCATAGCACAGCATGTTTGTGGAGAGAGCTTGCAGAGGAGGAACGGTGGTACCAGCCACTTCATCCTCCCTGGTAATCTCTTGCTTTGTTTTGAAGTTAAAGAACCAAAATGGATGCTGATAAGGTAGTGATCAGAAATCACCTCTTGGTCAACAGGCATCTCTGTTGGCAGCAAATCTGTGTGGCATTTGTCCTTTTCTCTTAATAAAGGACTTAATGATGGACTGTGACAAGATTGGCCATCTATTTTTAGACTCAGTGGAATTAAATTAAGACATGTCCACACTACCTAATTTTATAAGCGTGGTGCTGAAGGGGGAGGAAGGGGAGGGCAGTTCAAATCATACAGAAGAAGGAAAGAAGTCCAATGTCGACATTTTAATACCTGGGACTGAAAACAAAGTCTCTGCTATTAATAAGGCCAGGAAGGATGCTGTCTCTCTACCCAGGCAAACATTTTCTAAATTTTATTCATGAGAAGATCAAGGCTAAGTTATTCATTGTGTACAGCTGCAGAAACAATAAAAATACAGCCTCTTGGTTATCAGAGCAGCATTATCTAAATAAAATTATCAGGCTCAGTGTTTTGATTTGGCCTTGACTGAAAGGTGTGGAGGTAACATGATGATTTCGTTCTTCTCAATGTATGAACCACAGTGGATTTCTTTTCCCTGAATTTGGCTGTGTTAGTGCCTGAGTGACCTTGAGTGGAGCACTGTCTCTGCCTCAGCTTCTGCATTTGTGAAATGGTCCAGGAATACAATTCACACCTACATCGCAGCATCATGGTGTGAAAAGCGGCGGACCATTACACAATTAAGCTGTAAATTGTAAAGTGTGGAAACATGGAACAAAATACCTCTTAAACTCCATTGTTTATTACAAAAAACATTTTCAGTAGTAGGAACAGCTGTGAATCGGTTAGCCCAACTTAATTAGAGTCAAAGAATGTGCACCTTCAGCTGCTTTTTATTGATGCTGTTTGAGCATTTACTTCCTGCCTCAAATAAATAGAGGTGGAGTAGGTTTATGCAGGGAAGAATGAGTATGTTGGAACAACCTAGAGGTGGAACCTTCTGTAAACAATACTTTCAACACCAGGTACAGGCCGCTCTGTTATTGCACCAAGAGAGTAGGAAATCACTTCTTAAACCTGGAAATACATTTGTGGTTAATTATACCTTTACAGGGTAAAACATCCATTGAGGAAATACTTGGACCCATGTTGGCATAGCAGATTCAGCTTTTAAATAGAATTCTTTTGGAAGGATCATCTCCTTCGGGAAGAAAAACAGGTGTTTAAAAAGTGTTTACTTTTTGTGTCGGGCGCGGTGGCTCACGCCTGTAATCCTAGCACTCTGGGAGGCCGAGGCGGGTGGATCGCTCAAGTTCAGGAGTTCGAGACCAGCCTGAGCAAGAGCAAGACCCCATCTCCACTAAAAATAGAAAGAAATTATCTGGCCAACTAAAATATATATAGAAAAAATTAGCTGGGCATGGTGGCGCATGCCTGTAGTCCCAGCTACTCGGGAGGCCGAGGCAGTAGGATCGCTTAAGCCCAGGAGTTTGAGGTTGCTGTGAGCTAGGCTGATGCCACGGCACTCACTCTAGCCCAGGCAACAAAGTGACACTCTGTCTCAAAAAAAAAAAAAAGTGTTTACTTTTTAACCTACCACCTTAGGCAGGGCTGGAAGGAACTTAGTCACCAACTCTTACAGGGGCAGCAGATAAACTGGGCTGCTTCTAGTCAAGTGCAAAAAGGCTGCAGGTTTTCTCCTAGGCCACCTGGGGCACTGTGACAGGGCAGTACCTTTTCTGAAGTAAAGTTCAGATAGGCTCACCTCAGCTCCCCGACAGGTTGGGTGTGTGTGCCTACTCTTGCCAAGTGCCAGTCTTAAAGTTGTGTCCCCTTGTGGTGGTCCTGATGCCTCTTCTCCCCACCCCACCCCATGCCAGCAGAGTGGGATTGGGGACTGCAGCGAGACTCCAAATGGACAGCTCCTTGTCCTCTCAGAGGCCCCCCGGAAGGAGCCACAGGACAGGAGAGGGGCAAGGGAACAGTAATAGCTTTCCATTCTCCTGAGTAATCTTCCAGAATTGGGTGCTGTGGTTATTTTACTAAAGTAACTAGGGGCTGCAGTGTGAACAGAGGGGATAGATGAAACCTATGTGGTTCCAGGCATGCAAGTCTTGAGGGCAGAGACCATCTCGTTCATAGTTTTTTCTCCTGTCACTCATAGGACTTTTGGTTTCTAGCAGGTTCTTGGCAAAGGTGTGATGGTTAATACATTGATGACCACACTGGGAAAAAAAATTTTTTTCCTTGGGGCCATGGTGTTTTATTATGAAAACAGAGTGAAAACTTTGAAAACAAAATGAGCCTTTCTAATTGAATGAAAAATTTGTTATTTTTTATTTTCTGTGCACAAGTTATATACAACTTGAAAAATAGTTGACATGGCTGAAAATGAAGAGATGTGTGAGTTACAATACACTTCAGGAGACCCTGGACTCAAAACTAGCCTGAGTTAAATACAGCTCACACGGCAATTAATATGTTTTAAAATGACTTCCAGCTTGGGCCCCAGACATTTCATTGGATAAGTCTTGCTTTAAAACCTAAATTTGCCTGAGGCGGGGGGATTGCTTGAGCTTAGGGGTTCTAGACCAGTCTGAGCAAGATGGAGACCCCGTCTCTACAAAAACTAGAAAAATTAGCCGGGCATGGTGGCACACACCTGTAGTCCCAAGCTACTCAGGAGGCTGATGCAGGAGGATTGCTTGAGCCCAGGAATTTGAGGTTGCAGTGAGCTATAATGATGCCACTGCACTCTGGCCAGGGTGACAGAGTGAGACTCTATCTCAAAAAATAAAATAAAATAAAACCTAAATTTAAGCTAAGCCTAAAAGAAAGAGCAAACAAACTTCAAAGAACCCAAAATAGCACATGTAATTTTATGTATTGTAAAGGCTTATGAGGGTGGCTTCACTCAGGTGCCAACAGCTTCTTAGGTTTACAGGAAAAATTTAGTCCAGCTGCTGTTACAGATGGGGGGCAGGTTGTGACAGGCCACCCTCAGGTGAGGAGAGGTGTCTGAGTGCCAGCTGGTCTCTGTCTGACACTCTCCCTCCCCACTCTGGGCGCTGTGTGCGTTCCTTCTTTATGGGATGTTCCTCCATCTTTCAGGCATCAGAATGTGGAGGGAGTTCTTTTCTGCTCCACGCTGTAAAGCAGTTACTAAATATACCAGGCTTGTGAAGCACTTTTCATCTTTCAAAATCATCTTTATATCTGCTTTCCGGTTGGCACCCCAAGGTGTAGGGTGGCAATGGGCAAAGAGGCAAGAGAGCTAAGACAGTTGCCAGAGCCCAGTGCACTAGATGATGATGCTTCCCGGGTAAGGATCTTTTGTGGAATGTTTTGAACTCTTCTGGCATGTGAAGATTTATTGAACAGCACACACACATGTATGGCAAAGTACTCTCTATAATAGCTGTGAAATGTTTTTTGCTTTAGTGGTAGGTTCTGATTTGCGGTGGTGTAGTGAGGAGAGAATTTTTCTTGTTACATTTTAATTGCAATAGTGATTAAAAAATCTTAGAGTTTTCCTTGGTTATAGTGAAAACCATCTAGCATTTGCATTTGTGCATGGGTTCTTAAAGTCCTAAGTGGGTCCTAGTGTTTGTAGTTTTGATAGAAATCACCTTTTTGTGTATTAACAGCCATACATGGTGGGGTTGAGCATCTGTGTGATGATAGGAAAATGCCCAGAGTTGGGTGTCAGAGCCGCTATATGAACTGTGGACAGATCCCTGGGTGTCCTCCTTGGCCAGGTGCTCATTCTGCACAGTCCCCTGTGTAAATGTGGCCCCAGTAAGATCACAGGTATGCACTATCAGGTATGTTCTGCTTGCTCTAGCTTCTGGATGGGGGGATGGGTGATCTTTTCCAATTGGATTTTAGATATTTGACATATTTAAAGATCATTTTAACCTTGAGTCTTAATTTTGAATTTCTGAAAGCCTAATAGGAAGACTTACGCCTTCCTGTAGTACATGTACTTTTTGTGGTTTTAATTTTTGTGAAAACTTGGTCCTTCATGTTTAGATTCACCTTTTTCTTCCCCTAAAAATCTAGCCAAGGCTCAATTAGAGTTGCCATGGTAACTTTGGTGAAATTGAGAATGTATCTCAAGGCAAAGAGCAATATGCTTGAATAGTACACTTTATTTAAAATGTAGAGGAAGAATTAGCTTTGGTATAAAGATACTCAGCTGAATTTTTATGACAAAAGTTGTCAAAGACTAAAAATACAAAAGGTTTGTAGCCTGAATAGCTTATCACGGGGATTTTCAGCCATCTTTTCTTGTTTGTTTGTGATAGGGTCTCATTCTGTCACCTTGGATGGAATACAGTGGTGAGATCATAGCTCATTATAACCTCAATTCCTGGGCTCAAGTGATCCTCCTGCCTCAGCCTCCTGAGTAGCTAGGACTATAGATTATAGCCACCCTGCCTGGCTAATTTTTTATTTTTTGTAGAGACAAGGTCTTGCTATGTTGCCCAGGCTGGTCTCTAACTCCTGGCCTCAAGTGATCCTCTCACCTCAGCCTCCCAAAGCTGGGATTACAGGCATGAACCACTGCACTGGGCCTCAGCCATCTTTTAAATAAAATAAATCTCATTTAATTATAGCATGTTCATCTTATGCATAAATATTGTCAGCTTAGATTTTGCTCGGGTCTACGAAACATGGATTTAAAATTTTACCGAGATTATCTCCCCTTACCCCCAAATGATTTTACCCATAGATTTAGCTTATAATGTTAGTTATATTTCAGGCTTATATTAGGTCATTAAATATGAAATGTCCGATTTTGAATCAAAAGTTTAGTTTATTGTATCTCAAACAAGAAGTAGTACAGTTAATCAAAGTATGCACCTAAACTATCGGCACAGTTTTGCCATCTTAATGGTAGCTTGATTATGCCAGCAGTGAAGAAGCCTGGAGAGCGAGTGGCCATGAAATCGCAAAAGGTGTTTTCCACAGCTTGTTGAGAATTGAATATTTTCCCTTGCAAGAAGTGTCCAAAGCCTGGAAAAAGTGGTAGTCAGTTGGTGCAAGGTCTGGTGAATATGGTGGATGACAGAGAGTTTCCAAGTTCAGCCTCTGTAGTTTGAACAGAGTTGTTTGTGCGACATGTGGTCGAGTGTTGTGTTGCAGAAGGATTGGCCTGTCTCTATTGACCAATCTCAGCTGCTTAATTGCAAGCATCCTCATCATGTAGTCCAACTGCTTGCAGTAGACATCTGCTATAATCGATTGACCAGCTTTCATGAAGCTGTAGTGGATAATACCAGCGCTGAGCCAC
This sequence comes from Lemur catta, assembly GCF_020740605.2. Taxonomy (NCBI): domain Eukaryota; kingdom Metazoa; phylum Chordata; class Mammalia; order Primates; family Lemuridae; genus Lemur; species Lemur catta. Next base: position 48,589,497 of record NC_059139.1, read on the forward strand.
CAAACAGACACCATTAGCATTTTTTGATGAATGTTCGGTTTTGGACTGTGTTTCGGCACTTTATCTTTATCCAGCCATTGTGCTGAATGCTTGTTATTGTCAAAAGGAATCCGTTTTTCCTCACACATAACAATATGGTATAGAAATGGTTCATCTTTATGTTGTGACAGCTAAGAAAGGCAAGCTTCCAGACGATTTCTCTTCTGACACTCGTTTAATTCATGCGGAACCCATCCAGCTTCTTTACCTTGCCCATTTGTTTCAAATGGTCCAATATTGTTGGAATAGTAATGTCAAATCTTGCTGTTAATTCACACATAGGATGAGATGGTTTCGCTTCCACTATAGCTTTCAGCTCATTATTATCCACCTTGGTGTCAGGTCACCCACGTGGCTCATTTTCAAGGTTGAAATCACCAGAATGGAGCTTCCCAAAACATCGATGTACTGCATGTTCATTAGCCACATCCTTCCCAAACACTTCATTGATATTTTGAGCTGTCTGCGCTGCATTGGTTCCATGATGGAACTCATATTCATACATAACACAAACTTTTGACTTATCCATGGTTTCACAAAATTTGCTCTAAAAGTTTTTTTGAAAGATAATAACAAGCCCAAACTGTGTGTTTGAAACAGTGAGGATGTACCTTTACAATAAAAATACAAGAAGTGTCAAAGTGAAATGTCAGAGGTATCTATTGTCAAACTTAGTACTTAAGGAAATCAGACGTTTCATACTTAATAACCTAATATTAATATACTGCTTTATGTTGAAATAAACCCTTTTCCTCCTTGAAACATACATTTCATCAATGTCAGACCCTGTGGCACAGTTATCATGTTAGATGTTTCTATTTCATTTTGGCTAAGCCTGAAGGCCTGTCAGTTAACTAGGTTGAATTTTCCTAAATGAATATAAATTATTTTGCCAATTATGTAGAATTTTGATGTGTTATTGGTCTCAGCAGCACAGAGGAATGGTACAATTCAGTGATTTTTTTATTAAAGCAATCATTTCCTTTATAGAATGAATGTTATCCCACCCTCAAAAGTAATAACACCCATTTAAAAGCTGATTATATATTTGGATATCATAAAGATCACTGAATTTAAACTTCTCCAAAGTTATTTTGCCACTGTAGCCATAATTACAAGTTCAGTTATAGTTGATAAGTGAGCCGTTCCCTTTGTTTTTCCTTTTCATACCTGTCCTAAGCACATTTTCTCACCTAAGAGGTTAGTAATCATTTAACCTGGAGATGACCTAGAATATAAGGTGTCTAATTTTTTATTTAGTCATCTGCATTTGTCATAACTGGGTGTTTGCTCCATGCCAAACACTGTTTTAAGCACCATCAATACAGTAGTGCTATTTTTACACGGTAGGATTGGTGTTTGTTTATTGGTATTTAGTATTGTCAGTTTGAGCGCAGGGGTGGGATGCAGTTAGAATTACTCTACAAGTTTTGCTTTTTAGTGTCATTTACTAGTTGAAATTGGTTTTTATTTGTACACTGGTATGCAGATCTGAATTTGAGCATGTTACAAAGAGGTTATGGGGGTCTAGCCCTTCTAACCCTTCATCACACGGCAGCTTCCCTCCTCCCGCTTCTCCATGCAAGTCTCCAACCCTCCACATGGATCTGCATGTGGCGATGCTCAGGCACATGTGTGCACTTCCTATGCAGTGGGGTTGGAGAGTGCGGGGTGGGGTCTTTCCCTTCATGGAGTAGGGGACACATTGGCCAGAAACTATATCTGTTTTCTACTCTGTCCTGGCGAGGAGGCTGCACAGTACATCGTCCCTCCACAACAGAAAACCCAAAGCCGTCCTGAAGCAGTGGTTTAGAAAACACATTTGAGTACTCAAACACATGGAATATGTCCAGTGCTTTTCAAAATTCAGAATGATGGAACTCTACAGGGAAGCTGTGACTCGGGACAGGAGGAAACTATACTAGGTTCAAGTTGGGAAGGAATTTAGGGCTCAGTGTTGTTGCAAGGAGGTAGGAGCCTGGCCTCACACCTGGGGTCACCTTTCTGCATCCGTGTGACCTCGAATGATCGCTGAGCCTTTCACTCTTGGTTTGCTTAGTTGCTTGGTTAATAACACCTAAGTCATAGGACTGCAGTGAGCACTGGATATAATAATGCAGCAGTCCCCAACCTTTTTGGCACCAAGGACCAGTTTCATGGAAGACAGTTTTCCCACGGAGGAGGGAGTAGGAGGATTTGGGGGAGAGCGAGAGTTCAGGTGGTGATGCGAGCGATGGGGAGCGGCTGTAAATACAGGTGAAGCTTCATTCGCCTGCCACTCACCTCCTATGGATACAAAAAGTGTTTTAACAGTGTGTACATGGTTTTCTAGGGGACTTGGTAACTAACAGTTGTCAGTTCCTAATCCCCATTTAAATTACTATTATATAAATGTGAGGAGGAGGAAAGGAGAAATTCTTTCTTGTTAGTAATTAGTTTACTCTTTGGCACCAAAGTATCCATGACATTTGTCTCTGGTGTCCACTAATAACAGCTATGGTCAAATCTTTCTTCTTTTAGAGAATAAATATGCTTTTTCTTTTAAAAAAAGTGTTTTTCCCTGAGGTTATCAATGTCTAATGTATGCCTATTTTTAAAAATTGACCTAGGGGAACAGTATAGGATATAACCTAGTAGTTGTCCTATGAAAGATTCTATGCTTCTGAATAACAATAAACTGTACTTTGTTGACCTTATAAGGTCAACGTTTTAGAATAAAATTCTTCTGATCTGAAAACATCTCAATCTGGGGAAAGGGCAGAAAAAGTGAGATTGAATAATTCATCTTTCTGGAATCCATCTTGTTAATGTGACTGTCACTTCTTTGAATAATTCGGTAAGGTTTTGCTTCAATAAGGGAGGTGTGTGAAGGTACAAGGTATATGTTGCCTCAGAGAAAGAGGTTGTAGGTTTGCCCTTTCCCTGTAATTGCCAGACTAATCCACCAGCTTATATTAGTAAGATTAGCCATCTGTTAGCTTCTAAAACAGAGGCAAAAATCTCTCCTTTCAGATTCCGGTGGTTGTGTGGGTTTGGGAAGGACGGATGGGGGCTAATGAATATCATACCTTGAAAGGCCACACACCCAGCTAGGTTTTCATATCTGTCCAGTCCCCACAGCACCCCTGTGATGTAGGTAGGCTCAGTTCCCCCTTCAGTAGGAAGCCAACAAGAAGAGGTCCAATAATCATTCAAGGTCACGTCATTGGACAAGGGTGACCCCCAGATATGAAGCTTAGCTCCCAGCTTCTTGTTCTCCCACTGTGCCCCAAACGCCTTTCCAGCTTGGACCCGACAGCTTGGGTTTTGTTCCCCTCCCCCCATGCCTGTTAGTGGCAGGGTTGCAGGGAACCGCAGGTAATAGTGTGGCCTAAGGATGATTGTCTGGAAGTGGCATACCTGGCGGGAGCAGGACGCTGCCCCGTCCCCATGTCCCCCCAATCCAGACGCTGTGCACCATCCTGGCATCGAGTGGCTCCTGTGGCTGCGTTTCCTGGTTTAAACTCCATAGTTTTGTCTTTGTTTTCTGTCATTTCTCAGGCCAAGAAATAACTTTTTGTAGGAAAACATCTTTTGCCAGTTGAGGTGTCCTTTCACCTTTCTTCCGACCTCTTTCAAATGCACATTTTCAAGATAATCGTCTATCTTGATGAAATTTGAATTAAGCTCTTGTTTTCATGAGGATTATTTCTGACTCCTATTTCTCATTTCCCTCCTCACTCCTACTTCCTTGTACACACACTCCACATACACGCTGCACGTATGCACGCTGTGCCCCTCGCCACCCACCTTCAAGATGAGTCACTTTAAGGTGGTACTTTGTTTGTCTGGCTGTAAGGAAATTTCTTACCCCTTGACACACTGTGTGAAGAGAGCTCTGTTGGCAGCCCACCATGGTGTTTCGAATGTGAGCCTCCAACTCCAGTGTGCTGGGTGGAAATAACAATGCACTCTAAGCAGTGTTTTTCATTGAAATGTAAATTGCCTCATACCCATTCTCATTCTTGCAGACTTCACAGGAGGAAGACAGGTTTTATGTTACAAGCATTGAAGAGAAAAACTTCCTCCTGGAATCTCTTTTTTTAGTGTATAACAAGATTGAGGATGATTCATTTAGGCAATTCTGGTCTACTCGGAGCTTGCATATCTAATAAAAATATGCAATATTCTCAGGGATTTTGCTGGGTATAGGATGGCTGGTAATTTGGGGGAGGGAAGATAACTTTGTATCTGGATTTAATTTCTGAATTAATAAGCTGCCATCACCCTGGAATGCCAGTTATCTTTTTAATTGTTGCCTTATCCACCTATGAGCTATTCTTAAGGCATTTATCAAATAGATTTGAATCTTTAAATCTAAAAATAAAATCAATGTCCTGGGTTTGGAGTGCTTTCAGAGAGCATTAGGATTTATTGAGCAGTGAGGTGGACATGGAAGGAATGAAAGGTTCAACAATAACTATATAAGACCCCGAGGTCCCACTTAAGCGGGATGGCCTGGCAAGAAATGTGGCCTAAAACACAGTGGTGGCTACAGGAAAAAAGCTATTTTATTGTTATAACAGCCATTGAGCTACTGTATGTATTAATATTACAGATACTTTTAAAATTTTTCAACTGAATACTATTTATTCTTATTCTGACTTTCAAGCATAACCATTACATTTTAAAAATACGATGGAAGCTGTGTGGCTGCATTTATTTCAGCCAAACAGGTTCCATTAAGGCTATAGGACCAAAGGGCTGAACAATTGTGAGCGTTTTTATAATGCAAGTTTAAAGGTGTATTCTTTAGCACCGCTGAAAGGAAAGCCCAGTAAAATGAATATGACATTTAGAATATGTAGCATCGCTCTCTTTTAAGACCTTAGGTTTATCAGTTGGAAATTTACAATGGCATTATTGCATATTTATATAGTGATTAGTATAATTAATGTGTGCTTTAAAATTCTCTCTTCTTTTACTTCTTGGAAGATTGCCTTCTCTCGCACATGTTGTCCTTGCCATGTTTGCATAGATAGGATGAAACTATTCTCGTTCCTGTTGCTGCTTCCTCAATGGTTAGTACTGGCTCTCTATGTGTGTTTTGATTGTTTGCTAAACCTTGAAAAAGTCTCCTTAGATGGAATAAAATGGGGAGACTAGGAAGATGCCTTTTTCCCTCATACTTCCATTAATGAAACAATGTGAAACAATATTTAATGGGTGTTTCTGTGAGTTGTGCTAAATAGCGTGGTCACAATGTTAGTGTCACAGGGATTTTCATCTGTGGGAGGCGATACGCAGGATTCCTTCTGATGTTTCTCATCTTTCTTTAACTTTACTCTTTTCTTGACTTGTGCTTTAGCCTTAGACAGGTGTTCTATCCTCTGTTCCTCCTCTTCCACGTGCCTCCTACCTGCTAGGAAAAGTGAGCTGCTTGTGATTCTCTGCCTGGTCTGTATGCCGTGGAGCATGCTGTCTTCCTGCTTCGAAGGCTGTTCCTCTTTCTTGCTTGACTGACTGTCCTTTAGGACATTTGAGTTGTGCCTTTGCCTGCAGAAGTTCTGCCTGGCGTTCACTCCCCACCTCCCACGGCTCTGCACACCTAGAGTTACTGATTTTCCTCCTCTTAGCACCCAATCTACCTTTCTTATCACTCCCTGCACTGGGCGGTCATTGTTGGTTTGCTCATCTGCCATCTTCCGTGACATAGCAAAGTCTGTAGTAAGACACAGCCCTGGTCTTTACTTTAGTGATAATCTCATAAGAGCAGATTATCAATAAATATTGATGAACTGCATGAATCTGTTGAGGCTGTGAAAAGAGATTCAGAGAAGGTGAGATGTGTTTGGCCCCACCAGTTCTTAGGAGGTTGGGAACTCGGGTGTGTACCCAAGGAAGGTTACTGTGCTAGTAAACATAGGAGGTATCAAGTGAGTCTGAGGGTAGCATGTGCCTGCGGACTGTGTGTAGACCCTGCTTTCCCCAAGTTTGAGGTGTGGGAGTGGCTCGTGCCTCCTGTCCCTGGAGGGTAGTGTGGGAGCAAACATCTCACTGGCAGAGGTAGAAGACTTGAATGAAAGGGTGGCATTGGGATGTTGCCTTGGGATGAATAGGATTTCTATAAGCTGGGGGGGAGGGAACACAAGGAAAAGATTAGCACTGAGGAAAAGCAAGGTATTTGGGCAAAAGGTTGGAGCAGAGATTTCCTGTTCTGGAATTAGCAGTGGGAGGGAAGGCAGGATGGTATCGGAGAAGCCAGTTACAGAGAGGCTGACTGCTGGGCTGAGATGTTTTGGTGTCATCTTGACATGCAGAAGAGTGTTTGAAGGTTTTACAACTTTGAAGAAGTGGAAGCAAACAGAATTCCAGTGATTAGAGTGGAGGAAAACTGGGCAGGGAAGAAGGCTCTTGCAATGGTCTAGGCAGGAAGCATCCAAACCCGACAAGACACATGAGTCCACTGTTTACTCATTCAACAAAATTGAGGCCTATGTGCCAGGCAGTGGGGGTTCTAAGGTAAGTAAAGTAGCGTCCCTTAATGAGAAAAGGGCATGAAAACACAGTCTCCTCAGTTGTCACATGTGTAGTGAGAAGATTGCAACCTGAAGGAAAATCCATGGGCAGTGATACGGTATTAGTTAACTGATAGGAGTAGCAGCAAGAGTGCAGGATGCGCAGATCACAGATCTGGGCTTTGTTCACAACGAAATGAACAAAGCCCTCTGTGTGCTTATGATAGCTTCGCCAGGGTCTTCCTGATGCTGTCAGCTTCAGGCTCTTTTAACTTCTTTTAACTTCTTCCCTTGTCCCCCACCTGACTCTATTCTCACCACAGCAGCCAGGGTGACGGTTTTAAATCATAAGTTAGATCAAAGCCCTGCAATGGCTCTCATCACATGCAGTGTGAGAGCCAAAGTCCTCACAGGGGGTCACGGGGCCCAGCCCACCCCTCCCTGCTCCTCTGGGCTCCTCTCCTGCTCTGCCGGCCACTGAGAGCACTCTGGCTGCCAGCGCTGTTCCTCACACCCCTGCAAGGCTCCCGGGCCTTTTCCTTTCCCTTTCTCTTATATCTCCTCATTTCTGATTTCTCACTTCTTTGAAGTCTGCTCAGATGTCAACCAACCACCCTGTTTAAGATTGTGACCTGTCCCCAGCCCTGGCCCTCCTGAATGTGCTGACCTGGCCCACCTGTTGTTGCTGTGATGCTGACCTCCTTCTAGTATGAGATATCACTTACTGTTCTTGTTGGACCTTCCGCCCGTCCCCCACCTCCACCCCATACGTTCGCTCTTTAAGGCTGGGATCCAGGTCTGTCTTGTTCACTGATGTGTCAAATGCCTAGAACAGTGCCTGGTGCAAAATAGAAGCTCAGTAAATATTTGTTGAATGAATTGTGATTTGCTATTACTGATAAGGCCTAGTTAGCTTTTTTCCCTCACCTACCGAGTGGATTTTGATTATGAGGGATAACCGCTGATCCTGTCATGGTCTAAATTCCAAGTATAGTCATCCCTTGGTATCCATGGGGATTGGTGCCAGGAGCTCCAGTTGATGTCAAAATCTGCAGAGACTCAAGTCCCTGATATAAATGGCTTAGGATTTGCATATAACCTGTGCATCTCTACATTACTTATAATACCTGATACAATGTAAATGCTGTGTAAATAGTTGTTATACTGTACTGTTTTTAAATTTATATTTTTATTATTTTTTATTGATCTTCCCCACCTACCCCCAAATATTTTTGATCTGAAGTTAGTTGAATCCACAGATGTGGAACCCCCAGAGGGCTGGCTGTATATTTTACCTGATTTTTGTTTTTATTCAAATGACTTATTTTTTCTCTGGGATTTTTTAGAGCAAAGTTTTATGAGATATGTATGATAATTCAAGAAGAAAATTTGAAGACAGCTTTTCAAACAAACGGAAGTTACGTGCTGGGTGGAGTGGCTCATGTCTGTAATTCTAGCACTTTGGGAGGCAGAGGTGAGAGGATGGCTTGAAGCAGAGAGTTTGAGACTAGCCTGGGCAATAGTGAAACTTGGTTTCTACAAAAAATAGAAAGCTGGACATGGTGGTGTGTGCCCATAGCCCCAGCTACTTGGGAGGCTGGAGCAGGAGGATCACTTGAGCCCAGGAATTTGAGGTTACAATGAGCTATAATATGATGATGCCACTGCCCTGTAGCCCCGGCGACAAAGCAAGACCTTGTCTCAAGAAAAAGAAATTTATGTAGCAAAGGATTCAATCACATTGGAGAGGATTTGTAATCTATAAGGCTGAAATGGAGTATAAAAGTCTTGTAACTAGAGGCTAAGGTCCTCTACTTCTCTGGCTTATGTTCTCTGGTTGCATTCCATTTATTCCTAGTGACAGTGATGAGTTCTCCATTACAATCTTGGGGTACTTCGGGTAGCCCCACAATTGTATATGCCCCTTAGCATTCCATTGCCTCTTAATTCTGGAGCTAAACATACACACCACAAAATGCCAAATAATAAATACATAGAATATAGGACAGAGAAAGAATAATTCCAAGAAAGGACTGCAGGAATGTTTTGGGTTTTTTTTTTTTTTTTTTTTTTTGGTCTTGTCACCTAGCTTGTTTTTCTCCTGTGCACATGCACATTGACACACACATACTCATACTTCTTCCCTCCTACCTCCTCCCCATAAAAAAAAAAAAAAAAAAAAAGCTGTTGAAGGAAATTTCAGAAATCAGAATGGAGAACTTGGAGATTTGCAAACCTTTGGATAACTTTTAGATAGCCTGCCATCTCATTAAGTAACTTTCAAAAGTAAGTTGGGACCTCTCTAAATTCCCAGCTGGAAAGGTTCCATGGAGACTGTGAGGGTGTTTTCTAAGAACTGTTCTTATGCCTTTTTATTGCATAACCCATTTCTCAGTGGGGGCAGTATCTCCCCCAGGGGCCAAACATTGGTTCTTAGAAGGCAAAACAAACAAACAAAAAATCAACCTTAAATATATATGTATATATAAAGCATATATGTGTGTATAAATACAGTATATATGATACACAAATATACAATATATTTATGATATAAAAATTTCATGGAAGGGCAATAAAAGGTCTAAAAATACCCCTGGGTGTGGGGTGGGGACAATAATGAAAATAGTTGAAAAACACTGGTCTAACCCACACTCAGAGGCACCAGCCTAGAGTGGGAATGGTCTACTCTGCATGTTCATGCTTTTGCATTTTGAAAGTTGAGCAGTGAGCTGCATCCCAGGGCATGAGTCTGGTAGGTGGAACACAAGCTCATCAGGATCAATGTGATCCATTAGGTTCTTTTTGTTTTGTTTTTATTTTTGAGACAGAGTCTCACTCTGTTGCCGGGGCTGGACTGCAGAGGTGCGATCATAGCTCACTGCAGCCTTGAACTCCTGGGCTTAAGCCATCCTCCTGCATCAGCCTCCCAAGTAGCTGGCACTATAGACATTCACCACCATCCCCAGATAGTTTTTTTGTTTTTTTTTTTTTAAAGAAATGGGGTCTTGTTATGTTGCCCAGGCTGGTTTTGAACTCCTGGCCTCAAGCCATCCTCCCTCCTCAGCCTCCCAAAGTGCTGGGATTACAGGTATGAGCCACCCTGCCCAGCCCATTAGGCTCTTTTTGGTCAGAGGGACAGCATTGTTCAGGTTATACCCCAGGTCCTGGAGGGCCGAGGGAGGGATTTACCAGGCTCCCAGGGACTAGCTGGCAGGAGCAGAGTTTGTTTGAAATATAAGTTATCTCCCTCAGAAGCAGGAAGTTCTTTATTCTGCCATTAATCCAGCTTCCTTTGATCTCTTTGTGATTCTTTTTTTCTTTTTATTTACGATAAAGTCTCATGCTGAAAGTTTAGCTCTTGTTGTGATTCTATCTACTTTAGTCTGGTCTATCTCACCAATCCTCTCCCCATTTCTGTTTCAAAATCCTGGGAGAGAACGTGGACTACTAAATCCTGCCATTCTCATTTGAGTGGAGGTGACTGAAGCGGCCAGCAGGGCAGACCTCTGGCCACCGAGGACAGGCTGCCACAGGCAGTCAGGGGCAGGAGAATGCCACACAGGGTTTGCATGCAGCTGCCTGTGCCTAAGCAGTGTCCTGAGGCCACTTCCCAGAGCGTGGTGGTCAGGGTTCTCTGTGAACAGAGCCTCCTGAGGGTCAGGTGGGCATGCTGAGGCCTTACCTACCTGTTCAGGCTTAATTATTGCTTTGAGTATTTGACATAGGCTTTCATCACTGAAGATTTTCCACTGGGGTTCCTTTCTGCATCTCCCTGGACAAAGAATCTTAAAGTTTTTATTGAGACTTCTAAATCAAGGCTTGTCTAATGCCTTAACATCATGATGAGTCTCTTAGAGACAGCATGTGCAGTTTATGTGGTCTCTCCCCTTAGATTGTGAGACGCTTGCGCACAGAGGCTCTGTTATCTTCGTGTTTCTTCGGCACGTAGAGCAGTGTCTAACACATGGAAAGTTTCTGGTAGATTTAGTGACCTCAGCATGGTCCTGCAGGCCATGGAAAGTCCTTGTTTTAGACTGTAGTTCTGTGTGGCTTAATATTTAGTTTTTAAACTAAAAAGATTAGGTTTTTAAAAATCATTACAAATTTCTGTGCACCAATTTTGAAAGGAAAAAGTAGGGTCGTAATTGCAACATGTACAGAAATTAATTTTAACATGTGAAGAGCCTCTTTCAAATAAAAAAACACTCAGTTGGGGTGTTTTTTGCCTACTTTATAATAGATAACTCACAATATAGAAACAATAAGTATGTGAAACATGCCCAAAGTCACTAAATCAAAGAAATGCCAGTTACAAACATTCTGCTTTACCTATTAAATTGGCAAGGTTTAAAACATCACCATTGTTAGGATTAAGGCCAACAGGCATTCATACCTTCTATGTGGGAGTAAAGTAATATATAGTCTTTGTGGGGGATGATTTGGCAATAAATATTTTTCATGGCTCAGCAGATTCTTCAACAAGGATGTTTCTTGCCACATTATTTACACAAGTGAGAAATTACAAGCAACCTGCATGTCTAGGAATAAGTGACTAGTTAATTAAATGATGCAAACCCAAATGATGGATTTTGTTGTCATTAAAAATTAAGTTAATGAAGTCTAATGCTATGTAACTGAAATGGAATCACAAGATACCTAAAGTATATGGTGTATAAATTCATACAAATTTATAAATTTGCTTAATGTTAATTGTACTTACTGCTAGATGAAAAATTACAGTTCTTGATACTTTTCAGCATTTTTTGCATTTTTATAATAGACCAAAATTATTTCTGTAATCAGGAAGATTATTTGTATATGCTTAGTATATGGCCATGACAACAAGTCTTCGTTAACAAAATAGCCATCACTATAATGCCTGAATGATGACTTTTATAAAAAGAAGGTTCTACCCCAGTGGTTCAAAAAGGAAAATTAGTTGGAGAAAATGCCCTTAATATTAATGTGTACTATTTTACATGTTATTAAAACAGAGAAACAAATAGAGGCAGTGTGGAATAGCAGAAGGAGCAAGGAGTTCTAGATGGTCCTGGGTTGGAAACATGGCTGTAGCTGTGGGACCTTGGTTGGGTTATTTAAACCTTTTGGGCCTGCAGTTTTCCCATCCATGAAATGGGTATAATAATTGTCCCTGTCCTCATAGGACCATTGTGGGGCAGTGTTGAAGTGCATGTGTACAAAGCACTCAGCACAGAGTGTCTCTGTGACCAGATGCCTCTTCTCACGAGGAGAAACGCCTCTGGAAGGCGATAGCCTTTCCTTCAAGAGAACCACATTTGAAAACCACGCATTAGGAGGGGATGATTCACTTTACAGAAAATGACTATGGTCATTGTGTATTAGTTTTCTGTTACTTAAACTGAGCAGCTTACACATTTATCATCTAAAGGTTTCTGTGGGTCAGAAATTTGGGCACAGCTTAACGAGGTCCCCTATTTAGGGTCTCTGGAGGCTGCCATTGGAGGAGTGTTCACTGGGGCTGGGCTCGCATGTGGAGGCTCGACTGGGAGAGCGTCTACTTCCCTGCTCGTGTGGCAGTTGGGAGCATTTAGTTTGCTGGGAATTCTGTTTTACCTAGCAAATTGGCAAGGAGTAAAACATTGCCATTTTTAGGGTTGAGGGAAACAGACATTTATACCTTTCATGTGGGAGCATCAGTAATATGTAACTCATGGCAGCTTGCTTCTCAAAGCCAGTAAAGGGGGGATAGTAGGAAAGACAGAATCTTGTACAACACAGTGTAATCACGGGAGTGACAGGCTGTCACCTTAGCCATTTACTATGGGTTAGAGGCAAATCACAGATCCTGCCTGCACTCAAGGGGAGGGGACTGCGTGAGGGTGGGGACACCATGGGGGGATCGCGTGGAGGGCGTCTGTTTGCTACAAATGGTTTTCACATAAACATGTGTTTGAAACACAGTAGAGACAAATGTACTATTTTAGCAAGAGATTTTGTTGAGAAAAATATTGGCTTATATTTTAATAACATTGATTGGAAAGCAAGATAAAGACACACTGTGCTTGCTTAATATTAACTATTCGCAGCCAGTAGTGCTGCCTTCTGGGCTTTGGCGTTTGAGGACACAGCTCTCTTCCTTGGAAAGCCTGGTTATCTGAGATCTTCCAAGCCAGGGAGCTTTTCAGGGACTTAGACGTATTTTATAAGGAATGGGTAATTGAACATCCCTTCAAAGGTGATTTTTAAAAATCTTTCCTAAAATGTAGGACTACTTTATTATTTGTGCAGTCTTATATAATAAGTACTCATTTCAGTGAAAATAAACATTGCTTTGTTTCACTCAGATTCATTGTTAAGCTATCAACTTTCATTTGTTCTCTGAATTGAAAAAAGCCATTTTTTGATTGTTTTTAACTGGCATTCTCAAATGAGAATTGTGGCACTTCGTGTTCTTTGCTGGGCTCTGCCTCCTTACACTAGCCCACTAGTTATGCTTAGTCAGCTCTCTCCTTTATAGGGAAAATGTTGAACAATGCTAAAAATTTTATGGGTATTTAGGTTATCAAGTATGAAATGTCCGATTCCCTTAATTACTAAGTTTGACAGTTGATATCTCTGACATTTCACTTTGACACTTATTTTATTTTTATCATGAAGGTTCATCCTCTTTCTTTCAAGTGCACTGTTTGGCTTGTGGTTATCTTTCAGATTTTTTTAGAGCAATTTTTGTGAAACCATGGATAAGTCAAAAATTCATGTTATTTGGTCATTACATGTGAAATGCCTGATTTCAAATCAAAAGTTTAGTTTATGATATCTCACACAAGAAGCAGTACAGTTAATCAAAGTATGCACCTAAACTATCCACACGGTTTTGCCATCTTAATGGTAGCTTGTTTATGCCAGCAGCGGAGAAGCCTGGAGAGGGAGTGGCCATGAAATTGCCAGAGGTGTTTTCCACAGCTTGTTAAGAATGGAATATTTTTCCTTGCAAGAAGTGGTCCAAAGCCTGGAAGAAGTGGTAGTCAGTTGGTGAAAAGTTTGGTGAATACGATGGATGACAGAGAGTTTCTGAATCCAGCTTCTGTAGTTTGAGCAGTGTAGTTTGTGTGACATGTGGTCCAGCGATGCCTGACTTTCTCTATTGACCAATCTCAGCTGCTTAATTGCAAGCATCCTCATCATTTCGTTCAACTGGTTACAGTAGACATCTGCTGTAATCGATTGACCAGGTTTCATGAAGCTATAGTGGATAATACCAGCGCTGGATCACCAAACAGACACCAATAGGTTTTTTCATTTAAGTTTGGTTATAGACCACATTTCAGCACTTCATTTGGCAAGTGCCGAACGCTTGCGATTGTCAAAAAGGATCCATATTTCCTTGCACGTAACAATATGGTATAGAAATGGTTCATCTTTATGTCGTGACAGCAAAGAAAGGCAAGCTTCCAGACAATTTCTCTTCTGATGCTCATTTAATTCATGCAGTACGCATCTATCCAGCCTATTTGCCTTGCCCATTTGTTTCAAATGGTCCAGTATTGTTGAAATAGTGATGTCAAACCTTGTTGCTAATACATGCATAGGTTGAGATGGATTCTCTTCCACTACAGCTTTCAGCTCATCGTTATCCACCTTGGTCTCAGGTCACCCATGTGGCTCATTTTCAAGATGAAAATCGTGAGAATGGAACTTCTCAAACGATCAATGTATTGTGCATTCATTAGCCACATCCTTCCCAAATACTTCGTTGATATTTTGAGCTGTCTGCGCTACATTGGTTCCACGACGGAACTCAGATTGGAAAAATACAAAAGCCAAAATGAGATGATGAGTATACTGAAATGCAAAACAATTAATGATTTGGAGGTAAATTTATAATCAAGAGAACAAGGAAAGATGATTGACCACATCCTTAACTAAACGTTAAGAGGCCCTGATGAATACTGGACCTTTTTTCCTGGTCTACACAGGTGTGCCGGCTACCACATGTGGAGCCGCCAGTGGCTGCAGGTTGGGCTCTTGGTGATTAGACTCTGGAATATTTTGTGACTCCAAGTACTCAGCATACCCTAAGTGTCCCGTGGACTGACCAAACTGAGCAAGACCTTTAAGTCCTGGACCGTCTCAGTTTGAAACTCCTGGAGGGGGAAGAACGAAACCTCCCAACTCTTACCAAATAGTAAGACCAAAGAGCCTGTGTGGTCCTTGCCATGCACGTTCTGATGGTGTGTGACATCCATATTGGAGTGTAGAATAGGGAGATGCTGCCACATTCTCTTGGGCCGATTGTTTTTCAGAATGCAGAATTGGATAAACAAGTACCTACCCATTTCCACTATTTTTCATGCCACATGTTTGCATAATGCTTCACTTTTCAGTGTTTTTGTATCTGTTCTTCACTGAATGCATCCAGGTGTGGGGATGTGGTAGGTGGTGTAGTATCCACTTGACGAATGAGGAAACTGAGGCTCAAGAACTTGACTTGCCCAAGATCATGTCACACTTTTGTAGCAGAGACAAAAATAGCCAAGGCTACCTTGTTCCAAACCTCAGGCACCTTTCACTAACAAGCCCTGATGAAGAGCAGGGAGTCAGTTTGCATCCTGGCTTTTCCACACGCCAGCTTTGTACCATGGGCTGGTACTGAACTTCAAAGCCTCCATTTTCTGGTATGTGAAATGGGGAGAGTACCTTCTCTTAGGGTTATTAGTATTAAATGAAAATGTATAATAGTCCCTAAACCTGGCAAGCACTTAGTAAATGGCAGCTATTGATACAGTTTGCGCTGGGTTTGGCATATTCTTGTTGGCACAAGTTGGGTGTTAGATGAGCTCACCTGGTTTCTCTCTTTCAAATTGGATCTGGGTATCTGGCATTGTAGGCCTATCATCCAAAATCAGTGGGAGAGAGAGTGTTGGTGCATCTCTGAGGGTCACACTGGGAACTGGCTTGATGTCTGGCGTCCTAGATAGTACCCCAAACGGGAGAGTTGCTGTGATGCAGGATGAGGGACTGTGCAGGCAAGAGCATGCGAGGAGGATAGTAGAAACAGGAGAGTGGATTTTGGGAAAACTCTTGGAGTTGCTGTTCAGATGTAGTAATATTAGCAATCCTTTTAGAGAAGAGTGGAGCCAGAGTGGTATGATGGGCTTCCATTTCTGTGGCATTAAAGAAAATATGAATTCTGACCACCTGGCAGGGGATTTAGGTCTAATTCACCACTAGTACAGATAGCACAATCATGATTCTCTTAACACAAGAAGGCTTCTTTTACCCACTCTCAAAATCCATCTCACGTACTAATTAATACTGACGCAGATATGCTGTGGTGAATTTGGTTGTCTTTATGTTTTCTGAAGAAAGTTTCTTCTGGAACTCAAGCTGCTGGGCTCTAGCTACTGCCCTCTCTCTTGGAATCAGAGAGAAACTTTACCCCTTGACCAGATTTATTCTTAAACCATGTTAAAAGTATGATTGCCCCTTACCTGGATCTCCTCTTTTCCCTACTCAAAAATAACTCCCTTAAGAGGAGAGATTCCTCCACTTTGCTGCTTGAGGCCTGAGGTGGGTTGCAGAAAATTCTCTGAGCTTTTTTAAATTTTAATATCTTAGCATGTTTATCTGTGCAGTTTTTTGAAGCATGGCTTTACACACATACACACATCCACCAACATTTGATGAAAGTCTATAATTTCAAGGTAAGATGGTTTCAAGCTATACCAAAAAAAATCAATTAGCTTTCCAACGTAACTCAGCTCTTGGGCAGGTTGCTTAACCTTCCTGAGTTCCCTGTAAAATGACAAGAAGAGCCTACCTCAGAACTGTTACTGAGAGGATAAGCTTACAATAAGGACTCCAATGTTATTTCCTTTCCTTTTTTTAAACCTAGAAGTGTGTGTTTCACTTTTTTCTGTTGCATGTCACCACTTCCTGAGTGTGTACATCTCCCAAGTAATTAGATGTAAATGAAGATGCTGGTTTAGAGTGGCTGCGTTTGCTCACTAGTAGAGGTAGCAGCCTAAGAAATAGAGAGGGTTCTTCCCACAGCTAGATTGGCATAGAAAGCTTAGAAAACATGCATAAAAAAGAAAATAAATATCATTTACAACCTTACTTTATAGAAATAATAAGACAAGGCTGGGCACAGTTTCTCACGCCTGTAATCCTAGCACTCTGGGAGGCCGAGGCAGGAGGATTGCTTGAAGTCAGGAATTCAAGACCAGCCTGAGCAAGAGTGAGACTCCATCTCTACAAAAAAGAGAAAAGTTAGCCGGGTGTGGTGGCAGGCACCTGTAGTCCCAGCTACTGGGAAGGCTGAAGCAGGAGGATCGCTTGAGTCCAGGAGTTTGAGGTTGCTGTGAGCTATGATGCCATATCACTCCAGCCAGGGTGACAGAGTAAGACCCTGTCTCAAAAAAAAAAAAAAAAAAGAAAAGACATTTTGGTGTCTTTGCTCCCTCTCTTTTCTAACTTTTAAATTTTTGTGTATGAAATATATCACACCTACAAAAACACATGGAACCTATATGACTTAAGGAATACTAAATATGTGGGTACCTGTCACCCACTTTAAGAGCTAGCCCATTGCCAGTGTCTAGGAACCACTTTGTTGCCTCTTTTCATTTATTTTCTAGAATCAAGTTAGTTCTACTTACGTAGTTTCATATTTTGTTCTTTTTCCTACTTTATCATAAGCATTTTCCCATAATGTCATTATTTTAGGTTGCTTTCTTGAGAGCTTAAGGTAATCACGGATCATAGCCTAGCCTTACCCTAATGATAATTGCCATTGGTAACCTCTAATCTATGCCAGGTACCGTGCCTTAAATACTCACCTCATTTCATTCTGTAGCACCCTGTGGGCTCCAGTAGCTCCCCATTTTACAGCTGTGGAAACTAAGTTTTGCAATGTTTAAGTAAATTGCTAAGGTGATAAAATAAGCAAAAGAACTGAGCGAGCCCAAGTCTGTTTCCAAATCCCTTACTATTTCTGCCACCGACAGGCTACCTTTATGGGCTGTATTTTGGAAGTACAATGCACATTTAAGGAACTGACCATTACTTGTAGTGTTTTTGCCTGATTCTGAGCGATAACAGCACACGTGACTAGGCTCTAGTTTTTAAGTGGCCCTGGTGCTGGGAAAATCCAAATGAAGGCAAACTTCCACAGGAAGTATGGAAAAAAGAATTTTTAAATCACAGTATTACATGCAAAAGGTCTGTTTTTATTTGGAGGAGCTTTAGTGTTGGGTTGTGTAGTCTTCTCCCTTACTCCCCCCACCCCCACGCTGCTGTGAAGTGAAATCTGAGCTTTTATGTTCTAAGTGGCCCTCCTGCTGCATTTTCTATAGTCGTGCATCTGTAATTATGGCACAACCTTGGAGGGAGCCACTCTCTTCCTCTGCTTTGCCCTTGGAGACGTTGCCCTGTGGGTCTAGAAGAATCAAATGGTTGCTATGGTTGCTGCGGCAGCTACAATGTGGAGCTCAAAGCTGACTAGAAAGTCATGCTGCTTATCTGTGCAAAGAGAGGAGACTCAACTTGGCACAGATACAGTTGCTCATTATATTCTGCAGGTATAGTCGCTGTGGCATCCTTGGGTACATTCTATAAACGGCAAGATGTGTATAGCAACAGAATGTGAATAAAAGGCTGTGTTTGTTTAGTTGGAAAAGCATCTTTCCTAAAAACAACTTTTAGTTCTCACATGTTGCAGTGGAGCTCTTGTTAAATTTAGTTCCGTGGCAGTGGTTACACTTATCAAAGTGTTCATGAATGCAAGCATCACTTTTAGCTCTGCTATAAAGTCTTTTCGGAGTATGGAAATTAACTGCCTGTGACCAGTGAATAGCAAAACACTATTGGGATTTTTTTCAAATGGCCATTAAATGCCAACAGCCACCACCACTTGCTGAGGACAATAAAAGGAGTGGAGGAAGGCAGTCGGTCACAACTTTGTGTGTATGTTTGAATTCTTACACTGTAGGAGTCCAAACTAAATAATGCTGTCATCAGTTTTGGTTCAATCAATCATGCCTGAGTTAAAATAGGTTTTCTAAGATTTTGATTGTGGAAATAATACAACATAGATATAGTTTTATGTGGCCTGACGTCATGGCTGAAGTATAAAACGATTTGTTTTTTTTTTTTTTAAAGAAAAAAAAGATTTTCAAAACATTTTCTTATGATAGCTTACTCCTGAAAAGTAATTAAATCTAATGTTAAGTTCAGGTTGGAAAAGCATCTTTCCTATAAACAACCTCTAGTCCACACATGTTGCAGTTTTTAACTTTTTATTTTTAACTTTTGCTTTTTAATTTTTTAAGTCATTTATTTTAATTGTAGGACAGATTGACTTTTGATGCCATGCCTTCTGTGTTAGTGTGGAGTCTTCGTAAGAAAGAACTCTCACAAGTTAATTTTCTTTCAAACTGGACTGATGCTCATCTGTGGGGTGCAGGTATTCTCCTGTTGGTGCTATTTGGAGATATGTGCCCAGAATCTTGGGTCCCACAAAACTTGACCAGATTGTTGGGTGCTTTTCAAATGCCTTGCTGAAGCTGCTCAATCCCTGAACGATCAAAGCTGGCCCTGACGTTGGCAGTGGCCTTGACTTTTAGAGCATCATGTGCGGACAGAGGAGCTTGCTTCCTGCAAACAGTAATAGGATGATGTCCAGGCATCAGTGAGCGCGCTGCTTTCGCCCAGATCTCTCCACGCTTGCGTTTCATTAGCCCTCTGCCACTGACCCCTGTTTGACAACTCTTGTCCAGGTGGGGGAGCAGACAAAAATCTCTGGATACAGCTCAGCTGAGTGGGTTTAAAGTGAGGGCACGGGAACTAGTAACTGAGCCTCCATTGCTTGGGTTATCTACTTGATAAGGCTTTTGTCGCCTTCCTCATTCTTACTGCTGCTACTGCTATACTGCCACTCTGCCTCCATTTGTGCGTTACTCTGTATAATCAGCATCTATGTGTTTAAGTTCCTCGAGACTCAGCCCTGGTTTGGCTTCTCTGCAGTCTGTACTTCCTCTTTCTGGCATGGATGTAGGGGAGGTTTCCAGATGTACAGCTCCAGCCCAGCCTGCTACGCTGAGCCCCAGATCTGCGTGTGTGATCGCAAATGCAACATTCTCAACTTCGGTGTGCTATTTCAAACTTTAAATGTTCACATCTAAACTCATGATTTTGTAACCCCCTCTCCTACCTATAACTCTTCCCCCAACAACAAATCAACAGGTCTGATCTCATCTCCTTCGTGTCCTCTGCATGTGAAAGGCACCAGCAGCCACTTAACTTTGCAACCCGGGAGTCAACACCACAGTCTCTCCGTCACCTTGTCTATTCAGTAGGCCCCACATTGTATCAATTCAGCCTCTTAGATCTCTACCCTTAACGTGGCTCTAAAGGCCCAGCATGATCTGGTCCTGGCCTCACTCCCCAGCCTCATCTTGGCTTCCCCTAGCTGCTCCCCTTCCACCTTAGAACCCTCCCACAGGCCCCCACTTGCTGAAGTGCCCCCACCTGGCTACTGCCCCCCATCCTTCTGATTTCATGTTAAAGTCACGTCCTCAGGGGAGCCCTTGATGCTCACATGAGGTCAGTCCCTGTGGTGTAAGCTCTTGAAGCCTGTGTGGCACCCTCAGAAGAGATGTGACTCCCACAGGAACAAGGGCCGTGTCCTTGCTCACAGGACAGGCTCAGTGCCTAGAGCAGGGCCCACACCAGGTAAGACTTGACAGGTATTCGTCCAGTGAAGGAGTTAATGTGTGAGTGAGTGAGTGAATGAGTGTCAGGCCTTGTGCCAAGCAGTTTACACATAGCATCTCATCTGATCCTGGAAACACGGTGCTTACACAGCAAGGCGCAAGCAGGGAGTCAACCTTGACCTGGGCTGACACTCCAGTCCAGGCTCTTTCTGCTCCCGTCACTGGCTTCCTTGAGGGAAGCTGCTGTGAGATTTTATTAATCATAAATCTGTGGTGATAAAGGGAGAAAGCAGGACTTCTCAGACGGGAGATATTAAAGAGGCTTGAGTTTTACAGATGCTAATTTCCTTAGGGTAGGTTTTTTTTTTTTCCAAAGAAGAAAAATCCTCTTAAGTAATAAGCTTAGGGAGCTGTAGAGGTAGCAGAGATTTTGCTGGCAAACCTCTAAGTGACATGCCAAGTCCACCTTCTGCTGTTTCCTGAGGTGGCCTGTCCATCGGGGCCACACAGGTATAGTCTCTTCTCCAGGCTTGTAGCTTTTATTCAAACCATTTCAGCTCCCTTCCTCTCTACCATTTGGGTCTTGTCTTTCTAGACCCCATTTATTCATCCAAGAAACATTTATTGAGCACCTATTATGTTCTAGGCACTAAGCCGGTTATCCAGCTTTATGCCTGTCTCTTGTAAACACTTCCCTACCATTGCCCCTCTGCTCAGCACCCCCCCCCCACGCTCTTACAGGAACTATCGTTCATTGTGTAATGAGGTCTTGACTGTAAAAATGTGCAGAGCCTTATTAATTAGTTAAACATTGATTGGGCACTTTCTGTGTACCAGACACTGTGCTAGGTTTGGAAGGTTAAGGGACACATTCAGTGCCTTGCTCTCTGTTCACACATCAACCAGACAGGAATGGGCGAATGAACTAGTGTGAGGTCAGGAAGTACCTGTAGTTTCTGATCCACCAAAGTGCTACAGGTTTCAAGCTCCTAGACAGCTGTGAGGCCTAGATGCATTCTTAGGTCAAACAATATATAGAAAGTAACCCAAGAGACCTAGTGTGAGGGCAGGAGGAAGGACTGATCTCTATCACCTTCCTTATCCTCATACTCATCCCCTATCTAAGTACATCTAGTTCATTGCCAGTAAGTTTCTTGCTTCAGCGTGTGAAAGCTTTAGCACTTAGTGGGAAATTCATAAGTGCTACCGTTTTCCCACAGAAAGCAATGGTATGTATTTATCTCAACCTTGAAGTTAATGGAAAAAATACTGACCATTAGGCACAAACCTATCCATCCTATTTGGATTTGACACGACAGTTAAGACAGCTGGACTCTAAAATAAACAGTGGTCTCCACAGTGGAAAATTAAAATAAAATATTAAAATATCTTTTAAAAAATTTATTGCCTCAAAAAATTTTTTATAAAAAATGTAGACAATATTTTGGAACAGTATTTTGCAGTTATAGCAAGGTTGCAGCATAAAGATTAATACACAGAAATCAATCACATTCCTATACCAGCAATGAACAAGTAGAATTTGAAATTAAAACACAATATACTGTTTCTGTTGGCACCCCAAAAAAGAAATATTTGGGTATAAGTCTAACAAAATATGTATGAGATGTATCTGAGGTAAATTACAAAACTCTAATGAAAGAAATCAAAGAAGAACTAAATAAATGGGAAGATATTTCATGTTCACGAATAGGAAGGCTCATTGTCATGTTCTTTCCAACTTGATCTATAGATCTAATGTAATATCAATCAAAATCCCAGCAAGTTATTTTGTGGATATTGACAAACTGATTGTAAAGTTTATAGAGAGAGGCAAAAGACCCAGAATAGCCAACACAATATTGAAGAAGAACAAAGTTAAGACTGACACTGCCTGACTTCAAGACTTACTGTAGAGCCACAGCAATGTTTGTTTACAATGTTGAGGGAGAAAAGCAAGATATGGTTGTACCTTATAGACTACCTCTATCATAGTGCTTATCAGTTTGTGTTGCAGACCCTTGTCCTGTTTTAACTGTCTTTGTCTAGACTTGCAAGTACCCTGAGGACAGAGATTGGCTAATTCATAGTACAGAACATGAGAAATATATCCATAGTGCTTTACCCATGATAGATAGTCAGTGCAGAATGAATAATAAACTTTCTTCTCACCAAACATTTCCTAAGAGCTGCTGATAGTTTTTCATATCTTAAAATTATGGGAAACAGTATTTAGAGAGCTCCTTTCTTTTTTACATAAAGTAGATTTAAATGATTAATTTTCTTATGTTTCTTCCTTTTATTGAATGTTAGATGAAATCATAAGAAAGTTTCATATAGTATTTTTAACTACAATAAAGAAGTGTCTGTCTTAAATGGATCTATACAGATGATTGGCATATAGTCCTTTCCTATAAATCCTTAGGTCAAGAACATATTACATTTATGATAATCTCTAGGGTGCTTCTGTGATGGATTCTTCTAATTCTTATTCTCATTGCCTGTCAGAAAGACAAACTATTTGAAGACCAATTTTCAGTGAAACTTGACTATTAGCCAGAAGATAGAATTTGCTGTTAAAAGAGGGGGTCCTGAATTCTACACCAGGACAGTTGCTGGGATATAAAAAAACAGAGATTGTAAGAAAGACCCAAAGTGAAACTCAGACTTTGCATACGGCTTTTGTGTCATCCAGGGAAAAACTTTAAAAAATCCCTAGGAACCTTGAGGCTTCATGATCCTTCTCTCTGCCAACCTTACACATGCTAACCTTTCTGCTTTAGTAGCTAAACTTTCAGTTCCACGAAATTGAAACCTTTTAATTGCTTTCCGTATTGGTGACCTTTAAGAGGTAATTTGGGCTTATTGGTGTCAGTCTGTAAAGAAACCAAACTCTGAGGTGTGATATCATCTATTGAGTAAGGCAAGAGAAAGCTAATTAGAACTACAGTGCTTTCAAATGTTACCTCGCTGCAATTGATGGTGTGGATATTTACTGACTTTTAGATTCAGTCTATCAAATTATAATTTTCAGGAAAAGAATTTCCTAATGATTGTGGTCGTTTTGCCCTTAACAACTATGTATTATGTATGAGTTTTTAAAAATGTTACTTTTGAACTCATAGCCTTGGCTAGTTTTAATGCTGCTTCTTCATTGGTAGAAGACTTAGAGATCATGAAACATTAATAGTAACCATATTTTTGAGTGCTGCTTCTGTTCCAGGTACCATGTTAAATATTTTAGGCTCATAATCGTTTAGTCCTTATAGCACTTCTTTGAGGAACATGACATTGTTCCCAAAATACATTAAGAACCTCTGAGATTTCAGGGATAAGCTTGTTCCAGATCAGAGCAGGAAGGGAAAACTCTGGATTTGAAGCAGGTCTGCCAGCCACCAAAACATCAAATAGGGATGATGTTCTGGAACAGTGGGAAAATCTAGCATACTCAAACATGTAAATTGGTATGTGTATATGTATAGAATTCATAGAATTCCTTATGAAACTCATTTATGACACTGAAGTTCAGTAACTTCCCATCTTGCATATAAGCCACAGAAATATTGATTGGACACAGTAAGTTAGTGGAAACTATTGGGCCAGTTGGCCATCTAAAACAGCTAAGCCTGAAATGGCTACATATAGTATTATTCCAATTACATGACATTCTGGAAGAGCCAAAACTATGGAGACAGTAAAAAAAATCAGTTGTTGCCAGGGGCACAGGGGGAGGGAGGGGTGAACAGGTGGAGCACAGAGGATTTTTAGGGCAGTGAAACTATTCTGCATGGTACTGTAGCGATGGATATATATCATTATGCATTGCTAAAACCCATAGAATGTGTAACACCAAGAGTGAGGCCCCATAACCATGGACTTTAGTTAATAATATATGAGTATTGGCTCAGCAGTTGTAACGAGTGCTTCACATGAATGCAGGATGTTAATAATAGAGGTGAGGGTGAGGGGATAGATGAGAACTCTCTGTACTTTCCCTTAATTTTTCTGTAAACCTAAAACTACTTTAAAAAGTCTATCTGTTGCTGTTTTTTTAAAAGCTAAGCCTCAAGCCATTCCCTCCAATATCAGGATTCCTTTCATTTTTAAAATTATTGACCCCAGGCCCCAAAACATCAGTTTTTAAACATCATGTTTAAAATTCCACTGTCCTTCCCCAAACATCTGATTTTTTGCTTGCTCTGTGAGTGAGCTTTTCCTCATCTGTTTTCTCTGTCCTTTTCCAGCTGCCAATACGCTGGCTGCTTACATTTGGTCTGCCCACCTGCAGCCTGTCTCACCTGCTGCCATCAGATGTTCCTGAAGTGTAGCCTGATGGTATCACTCCCCTGCCCAAAAACCTTTGTTCATGCCCTCTGCTGCCTTGGTTTCTCCATCCCCAGCATCCTGTGGCCCATACTCTGTGAGGTCTTGTTAGAAGCAATTGTTGAAAGCAGAAGCGATCTCTGTCATAGCATGTTTATAAGTTTTTGTTGATATTTGTTCTAACACTCTTGTGTTAAATATTGTGTTGTATTTGCTGCCCCCTCCCCACCCAATTGCAGTGTAAATTATTTGATGGTTCAGACTGTTTTCCCTCCACCTTTGTTTTTGAGTCACCTATAGAGCTGTGAATCCAGTAGGCCTTTGAAGAATGCATTCGGCTGCATTCAAGGTGTCTGTGTTCCCAGTCTCTTTATCCAGAGCTCTGCTGTTAGATGAAATGGTAGAGAAACCCATTGCCCATATGGCTGTCAGTGCTATATATAGTACAATCGCCGAGATATTTCTGACGTTAGAGTGCTGTCATTTATTGGTATTTGCTCACTGGCACATTTATTTGGGGTTTGTAGCCCGGTTTGGGCTGCTTTACTATGTCTTGAGTTTAGGATTAATTTTTAACCGGTATATTTTAAACCAAACATCTATCCACACGCCTTGCTTGTTACATGATAAGCCGTTGCCTTTGCCTATCTATCCTATTTGAAGATGGAAAATGATATTTAAATGATGCTGTTGTTTTGGTAACTGTTTTACATTCTTTGAAGATTGAGGAATTTGTGACTACTATTTTGTTAAGTGATTTTTCTTAAGTTTTTTTTCCTCAACATTTTATGCCTTAATTCCAGTAAAAGATTTTCAACTAAGTGAAAATGAATCGCATGTATCCCCTAGGTCTTTATCCCAAGTAAAAGGGGCAGGGAGTGAGATGGAAATATTTAGCAGCTCAGTTATTGCCTCTGACATTTAAGAGTTCAGCTTAAGGAAAAATAGCTGACTTGAAAGAAAATGGCTTGAGGACAGAGGTGAGAAGGAGATGAAGTATGCATCTATAGGAACAAATTTATTTCTTATTTGCTTTAAAAATTGTTTAAGCAAAGCACATTTCTCCAAGTCGAATTTCAACTTGACAGATGTCCAGATGTTAAATGGCAGGACTCCAAATACTGAATGTGCTGTGCTTTTAGGAAAATAAGTAGTTTTTTTGTTTTATTTTCTTTTGTTTCTTTAAAAATAAAGGTCAAGAGATAGCAGCAGGAAAGTGAGAACAGAAGTGGATTTAGAGATGTAAATGTTCTCATTGAGAAGGGGGGGAACATCTTAAAAGGAGATATAGTTTAATAATATGCAGGAAATGGGCTTAAGATTTTAGTTGACTGTAAACTCAATATAAATCTATAATGCAATGTGGCTGCTAGAACTGTTACTAAAATATTAGGTTGTTTTAATGTTTTGTTGTTTTGAGGAAAGATAAGCATCCTGTAAGGATTTCAGGTGCTATATGCTTTTTAAACTTTTATATTTGTTTGCCTTATAAAAATCAAAAGCTATAATAAAATTTAAATTAACTCATGATATTTGTCTCCCAACAATAGCTGATAGCATATTTTTTTCAGGTCCTTATTGAATTATAGTTGAATTAAAAGTTATTTCTTAACTCTCAGGAATAATAGAAATATTAGTCAGAAAAAGTCAAAATATAATGAAGTTTGTAGAAATGATATGTTTGGTGTGGGGGCCGTGCATATGGAAGATGAAGAGTTGTCCAAAGCATTTTTGGTGCTTTAAAATAGAGCAGAAATAGCCACAGAAGATATTCAGTGACTATATGACATGTATGAATTAAATCTTTGAACATTTATAGGTGGTGCTCTATAGAAAGGAAGGTTACATGCCTGCTTTTGGTTGTGTGCTTGTTTTCCAGAGAACAGTTGCTGTCCTAATTTTGTTTTCAATGCCAGAAAGTACTGTATTTTAAAAATTGGCTAAGATGCTCCTATTTTTAGATGCTTGTTTTAAAATAATATATGTAGAAGGCAAGCCAGTGGCCCCCTTCTCTGTCAGTGTGGGGTTCCGAAGCAGCTGAAGGTAGAAGTAACGGTTGGTAAGACAGTGAAAGACAACGGCAGCCAGAGGCTGACTAATGGTGGTCAGCAGGAATTCTTGCAGTCTGCTTAATCTGTCAAGGAAGGTAAAATAAGTTTCTCCCCCCCGAGGCAGATTCACATTTAAAGGATAAAAGGAAGTACATTAGAGATCTCATGTGCCCTTACTTCAAAATATTTTTTTAACTTTATATATCACTGGATACATGCACATACAAATATGTGTCATCTATGTGACATGATTTCAGAAAGGTAAGTAAAGCTCATGTATGCCTTCTGAAACTACTCACTGTTACCCCAACTTACTTCATTCAATTCTTCAATTCATAATTATACAGAAGATACAACATGCAAATGCAAATGACAGTAACACATTTACTTTGTTTTAATGTTATAAAACAAATGTTATATTTGTTTTTTAATGTTATATGTCTAGAACTACTTAAAATACTAAGTATATAAGAAAGACATTGTAAAGCAGAGGTTTTTCATTTATTACTTCCCTGGAGGAGTTGGGAATTGGGGAGACAGTTGGGTAGCAATGACTAGAAGTTAGATCCATCACTTACTGAATTGTTTCCTCAATTGGAAAATGAGCTGCTGTAAGGGTTAAATAAAAACCTGTCTAAAGCACCTGCTTTGTAGTAAGAACCCACTACAATGGTAGTGCTGCTATTGTAAGATGACAAAAGTGGAAGAATCAGAAAACACGTAGGGAGAGCCCAGGATTTCAACTTTTATGTACATACATGCATGGTGTTTCTTCTGGCTGCTGCTTGGTGGTAATTAGAGATTATTCACTCAAGGTCCCTTTGAATTGATCAGCTATCTGCCAAAACACTATTGCAGGAGTTGATGGAACCACTGAAAAGATTCATTTACAACATTTGCATCAGATTCTCTGTTTTTAGGGGAATAATACAAGTTCTTTGGGAGAACTTTAAAATTTTACATTTGAATGTAGTTAATCAAAGATGCCTTTTGGGTCCAGTGTTAATGTTAGTAAATTCATGTGATTGAGTTTCAAGCTTTTCGTTTATGCATGTCTAAAGCTTTGTGAGTCAGAAAATTCCTGTTAGAAATTTGTTTTAAAAATCTTTTCAAGCACTAGAGGAATTAAGACAATGAGTCTGACATTCCAAGAAACCCAACATTAGCCCAGTGTTTCACATGTATTCCTGTCTCTTTTTATCATTCTGTTAAGTTTACATATGTTAAAATTCACTCTTTTGGTGTAAAATTCGACATGGGTATATCCGTGTAATCACCCCTACATGTAATCAATCACCCCTACATGATGCATGAGAACTGCTGCATCATCCCCAAGATCTGCCTTGTGCTTCGTTTCTGTAATTAAGCACAATTCTAACCCTTGGCAACTACTGATCGATAGTTTTGCTTTTCCAGAATATCATATGAATGGAATCATAAAGCATGTAACCTTTTAAGACTGGTTGCTTTTACTCAACATACCACATTTGAGATTCATCCATGTCCATGTCATATGTAATGATACTTTGTTCCTTTCCATTGCTGGGTAGCATTCCCTTGGAGGAAGGTACCACAGTGTGTTTGAATGACATATGGGGTGTTTTCATTTATTAGTGATTATCAGTAAAGGTGTTATAAATATTCGTGCACAGAGTTTTGTGTAAATACAGTTTCTTATTTTATATAGGAGTGCTGGGTCATATGGAAAGTATATGGTTAATGCCAAAAACCATTTTTTAGGATGGCTGTACCATTTTGCATTCCTGCCAGTGATGTATGAGAATTCTAGTTGTTTTGCATCTTTCTCAACACTTGATATTGTCAAGTTTTTAATTTTGTTTTTGTTTTAGCCATTCTAATAGGTGTGTGGTATTATCTTCATGTGGTTTATTATTTTGCATTTTCCTAATGGCTAATCTTTTCATGTGTTCATTTGGTACTATCTGCTGAAATCTTTTGCTGTTTTAAAAATTAGGCTTTCTTATTGTTGAGTTTTGTTCTTCATAAATTTGCATATAAATCTTTTGTTGGATATATGAAATGCAAATGTTTTCTTTGAGTCTTTGTTTTGTTGTCTTTTCACTCTCTTTTTTTTTAATTTTTTTTTTTTTTTTGAGACAGAGTCTCGCTCTGTTGCCCGGCCTAGAGTGAGTGCCATGGCATCAGCCTAACTCACAGCAACCTCAAACTCCTGGGCTCAAGCCATCCTTCTGCCTCAGCCTCCCGAGTAGCTGGGACTACAGGCATGTGCCACCATGCCCTGCTAATTTTTCTCTATATATATTTTTTAGCTGTCCATATAATTTCTTTCCCGGCTTAGCCTCGCAGAGTGCTAGGATTACAGGTGTGAGCCACCGCGCCCAGCTGTCTTTTCACTCTTATCAAGATATTTCATAGAGCAAAAGTCTTTAATTTTGATGAAATCCAATTTATCAGTTTTTTTTCTTTAATGGTTTGTGCTTTTGATATCATATCTAAAAAACTCTGCCAAATTCAAGGTCATAAAGGTTCCTTTGGTACTTTTTTTGTATGAGTCTTATCATTTTATGTTTTACATTTAGGTCTGTGATATGTTTTAAGTTAATTTTTATATAAGATGTAAGGTATAGGTTAAGGTTTATTTTTTTGTATAAGGATTTCTATAATTGTCCTAGTTCTATTTGTTGAAAAGATTACCTCTTCTCCACAGAATTGCCTTTGTACCTTTGTCAAATATCAGTTGACCATATTTGTGGTGTTCTCTTGCTGGACTCTATTCTTTCCTATTGATCTGTGTGTCTGTCCTTTTACCAACACTATGGTAAGTCTTAAAATTGGGTAATATGAGTCCCCTAATTCTGCTTTTTTTTTCCAAAGTCACTTTAGCTATCTAAACTCTTTTGCCTTTTCATGTAAAATTTATTATTGGCTTATCTATACCTTGAAAAAAATTTTCCTGGGATTTTGATTGGGATTGTGTTAAATCTATAGATCAATTT
This sequence comes from Lemur catta, assembly GCF_020740605.2. Lineage (NCBI taxonomy): Eukaryota > Metazoa > Chordata > Mammalia > Primates > Lemuridae > Lemur > Lemur catta. Next base: position 48,619,079 of record NC_059139.1, read on the forward strand.
GAGGAGAATTGACATCTTAACCTTCCAGTCCATGAACATGGTAGTTCTCCCCATTTATCTAGGTTGTCTGAGTTCTATTGTCAGTGTTTTGTAGTTCTTACCTATCTTTAAAGTAGAAGCATCCATTGATTCTACCTTCCTTCCTAACAAAAAATGTTTTTAAAAATCTGATTTGAGTTTCTTTTACTGCAATAGGAACACCAGGAAAGTCAGTCATTTGTCCAGATCTCTAATTTAGTGCTGGACCCATTCCCGTAATGATAGAATGTCCACCTTGATAGAGCAGTGAGTGTGTGTACCAATTCCATCAATCAAGCCAGCTTCTTATAAGCGACAGCAGACCCAAGAGTATACTCATGTCACTATTTCCTATTTCTCTCCTCTTTATTTTCGGTTACAGTTTCTGTCTTTGGGGAAAAGCAGGCAAAATCTAATTTGTAATGGATACAACTAGCTGTCCAGTTAAACAATAGAAAACTGAGTCATAAATTCTGCCTTCATAAAACTCCTCCATACTTTTGGAAAATGACTCATTTTTAGGCAGCTTCTGCCATAGACACTTGCCAGAAAGTGATCTAACTTGGATAAGCTTGATGCTTTGTCCAAGTTCCAGAGCCCCTGTAGAGAAAGCGTTAGGAACTAGAGACCATCGTGTGCCTGTCTGTGTGCCAGGGCTATCAGTCCATTAACACACGTCATTGTAGCATTTTGGAGCGTTCTGGTTCAGCTGCTCTCAAATGTTAGCTGCTTCAGAATCACCTGGAGGGCTTGTTAAAACACAGATTGTTGTGTACCACTCCCCGAATTTTTGATTCTATAAGTGTGGGATGGGGCCTGAGAATTTACATTTTTAACAAGTTCCAGGAATTGCTGAGGCTGCTGGTTTGGGTGGACTACTTTGAGATCCATTCCTCTAATTTATCTGTTTGTGTCACTAAAAAGAACTGATAATTTTTTTAAAAATGCACCCAATTTAATCTCCCTGATATCTTCCCTGTTATAATAAAATCATTCTCAAGTGATGGGATAATACGGATTTGCTCTCAGGTTATTGGATGGGAACAGGAACTCCTAGGCAGCCCTGTCCATAGCTGATGTGGAGGAAGGAAAGAAAGCTGGGTGGCATTGCTTTCTGCTGCCCTCTTTTATATAACCAGGATGGAGCATATCCCTAGAAAGTTAACAGCTTATTCTCTTAAGAGTGGATCTCAGGCCCTCTTTCTTACCTCAAGGGCGATGTAAGATAATTGAATTTATCTTTCATTTAGGCATGCTAAGTTTTGTATGTTGAAAGCAGACTTAACTTGGATGCAAGGAGAAGAGGTCAGCGTTCGGAAGGAATTTACAGCATGATTCTTTGTGATTCATTCTGAAATGCTTACCATTGACTAAAAGGTTTACTCCTATGTGTCTTGATAGAGCAGAGATAACATGGTAAAGTAGAAAGATCAATCATTAACCAAGGAAATCTGTGTTCTGTGTGCCTTGGACACGCAACACAATGGCCGTGGAAAGTCACTTACTTTAGCTGGGTGTTGGTTTATTCAGGAAGCTGAGGAGTTTTTGGAATACATGATCTTGTAAAGTTCCTTTTTGGCCTTGAGTTTTTGTTTTTATATTTCTATTTATTTCCAGCTAAGTAAGTGATGGTTTTTTGCCTTTCTCACCATTATCCATCCCCATTATACATTGCATTTTGTATAATACCTTGATGTCAAAAGGAGAGGAAATGTAATCAGCAAACTCATGAATTTCCTTTTAGTCGTAATTTTCAGTGGAGGAGATATTTGAACTATGCTCTGTTCATTAGAGACCTTACCATATCAAATTCTTGCTACCTGTGTTGAAATAGAGAATTTGCACGTCTTTCTAAAGTGCACATGCTTTTGTCTGCAGATGTCAAATAGGCAAGGCACAGCTGAATAAGACATGGACATGTACCTTGTTGCAAATATAATGTGTAGGGGAGTTTCTGATCTTTCTGTCCAATCAGCTGTGCAATAACAGCTCAACTTTCATCATCTAGCCCCAAATAGAACTGGGGAATCATCAGCAGTCTGTTCTGGAGCATGTTTTTAAAGTGCTTTGAAGAGAAAAATTTTCATCCAGTAAGTAGTGAAGAGCTCCTGATTAATACTAGCATTTCTTTTAATTGGTTTAAATTGAGATGATTGGGAGGAAGCAAAGGTCGGGGGAAGATTTGGGATTTTAGAGAGTTATTACGTCCCGATTTCGTGATCATACATACTCGCAGTCTCAGACACATTGTGGGCTTTATTCACCTACTTTTTTGAGGCAGACAAGATAAAATAGATCCCAGGTGCCCTTTGCATGGTGGCTTTTTGCCTATACACGTAAGAAATCTCAAGCTCAAGCAGGAACCTGCACACAACCTGATCTCTTCAGGAGTCTATCAAGCTGGGGCACCTGGGTTGGGTGTGAGCGTCACTGAGTCACTCACTGTTAGGAGAGGTAAGGCAAAGGACAACACACTCCCAAATTTACCTTGGAGTCCGGCAGAGAATTAATTTTGGCCTTGATAATGTAGGGAATCCAACAGCTTTTGGCATTGCATGAAATGCTATACCTTAGCTCAAAGGCTCATTTCCAACCTGTGCCTGATTTTCCTGTGTACTGTGACTTGATTATCTGTACATTTGATTTTTCAAAACTCCCTGGAGCTCTGCTAGTTAGTGTAGCCTGGTAAAGCGATTTGAGAATCTCTTAATAACCTAGAGACTGTAGCAAGGCTCCAGTTGCTGCTGTTCTCCAAAGGCACCCTGTGTTTGATTGAAAATCAGCTATTACTGATGCAGTGACACATAAGCTGAGACTCTGATTACGGAAAAGGTGGAATTGAAGGCAGTGTTGATTGGTGAAGACACATGTCTGGGCATAATGGAGGCCATGAGTTCTCACTACTTTTGACATGAAACCACAAAGAATTTCTTTGTTAAGAATCAAAAAACAGAGTTGAATAAGCCAAAGGAAGAAATGATATCATGGCCCAGTTGAATCTACTAAGAAATATTTTTATGTTAAACAAATTCTTTAACTTCATAACTAGGGCACTCCCATTCTTGTGTATGTTGAATGAAAGATTCATTTGAAAAGAAAGTTAACATAAATAGCCTCAAAAAAAATGTAGGGAATATTTTGCAGTGTCAGACTCATTATTTAAAATCTGGAATAAATTTTTCTTCCTACTAATCTTCTATACGTGTATAGTAACATCAGGACAATGACATCCTGCAGTTGCCCTAGAATCTATCACAAATGCATGCCTTGTGCCAACGCGTTCAACAAGGAAGCCATTTTTTCCCCTGTCTTATTTTCATTGAGGAAACCAAGGCCTATGCATTATGCATGTGAGTCTGGAGTGCTGTTTAAGTATACTCCCATGAGACTGCCGTGACACTGCTGCAAGTCTGGATTTGGGGGAGAGCTATGTCTTGGCATTTTCAAATATAAGAAAGGGATGTTACCTGATCCCCCAAAGAATCTTGGCTGAAGCTTAGCGTCCCTCTCTGGATTAGTTTACTGTTGTTTTATGGTACTATTTTTTTTGTTTGTTTTGTTTTAACCAATTGCACCATTGTTTACTGATGGAAATTGTTTCATGCTGGCAGACATCTGTTAGGCAATGCTAGGGTTTCCGATAAATGGAATACCCGTGTCATTCTTCACATCAGCAAATGGTAAGTTGGGTTTTTGCCCATCATACTTAAAGCTCATTTGGGACTTAAAATCTAGAGCCATGCACATTTATAAATATAAGTACTACTTAATAGGAGACAGTGTATTAGTTAATTTAGTGGTTGAATTATCAGAGATTTTTTTTTTTTTAATTCTGTGTAAGGAACCATTTTAAGCTAGTTTGGGAAAGACGAGAACCAGAGAGGAAAACAGTGTGAGGAAATGGGGAAATGGAAAGAGATGGATGCTTTGGAGTTAGATAGAGCAGGAGTTCTTACGCTTTCTGCTTGGTAAGAGCTCCTTCACCAGCCTGAGGAGTCTATGGGACTCCTCTTAGAATATTTTTTAAATGCATGAAATGAGATAAATAGGACTATAAAGAAAGCCAGTGATATTGGAAGTTATCAAAACGTTTAAGAACACATTTGTGATACAGTAGTATGTGCTTCTTGTGTACTAATGCACAAAGTAACAAGCTCGAGTGGTGGGATCTAACGACCACCGTAATTCTTACTTAGTGATTGCCATAAACATTACTTTAAAATTGGTAGCAACTGTGGAGGGATATGAAAATATATTTATTTCTATTGGAGGCAAAGTCACAGATACTGCCGATAACTACTGTGGGTAGTCGCATACTTTCATAATTGAAGGAAAATACTAAATTTCAGGTAGAGGTTAATGAAATGTAAATGGTAATTATTTTCCTGCCTAAGTCCGCAGGCCAAGAGCCCATGGATCTCAGATTAAGATCCCCTGGGTGAGAAGAGCTTTGCTAGAATATTAATGTGGCCATTTACTGGTGGTGCCACCTTGGGCACTTCAACCTCAAAAGGTCTATTTCCTCATCTGTAAAAGGGTTGGTGAGACCTACTTTGTGGAGTTGTTGGAAGGCTTGGGAATATCATACCTCACCTAACGCCTGCGTACAAATGGTGACTTGGGGTGTGTTAGTTTCTCTCACTGGCTTTCTTTTGGCAGTTGTATTATAGAACGACACTTGCTACACTGTTGAGAGGCAGAGGCAGACTTTCTACTAGGGAACTGAGAAACAGATTATACTGAAAGCAGAAAACTCCTTTTACCTTTGGATTTACTTAGGGGTTGTTGACCCTTGAGTATAAGGGATGGGGTGTAATACTGACAAAAGAGAAAGCATTATTAAGTATGTGAGAAGGAATCTGTTAGGAAATTTCCTCCTTGCTGTGTGGATCAAAAGCCTTTACTTGAAAAGAAATAGCTTTTTGCTCATTATGGAAGTTTTAAGAGTAACTGAAAGTGGCATTGCTGCCAGCCCCTTTGGGCATGAGTTGTTTTTTTTTTTTTTCCTACTTGAGGAGTAGGTCCCTTGATGATGGATTGGCTGCAGAGTTTGGGCATGTCCTGGCTGTTTCTAGAAGGGGCAGACCTGCTGCCTTCTCGGATCACACTTACTACACCTGCAGAGCCCGCAAAAGTCTGGTTACTCTATTAGATTATGGTTTAACATGTGATCATATTTAGTTTTATTACTTGACTTAAGGGGAAACTCAGAAGAGTAGATACCCTGGTTTTGTCTGGATATTTTCTTAAGCAAACACACCTATAGGGCATGAGGATGTGTCCTTTTTCTGGCTGGCCACTGAGCAGGTCTGTGCACAGTGCTGAGCAATCCTTCCTTTCTCTCTGATGGCTTTTAAAGGCAGGATCCTGTAGTGTTTGATCTATCCTCTCAGTGTGGGTGTGAAATCAGTGAGGCAATGGAGTTTCAGGGTTTCCTTGTCCCTTGGGTCATGGCTAACACCCCATTTAATGTCTCCTTTTCATCAAAACCAGATTTGTCGTCTCACTTATTTCCAAGTGTCTGGCCAAGATAGTGATCTTTATGAAAACAAACTGTCAGTAACGCTAGCCAGATAAGATGGGAGGGCTCCGCCTCTGCAGAAGGAAGCTGTTAAGGGGAACAGATGGAGACAGTGTCTAAACAGCTTCAAGAAGGTGTGCGCCTGCTGGTCTCAGAGGTGCTTCCTGTCTCCCAAGGGCCGTTTGAATCAGGAGCTGCTTGGGGACCTGAAACCTTCCCTGACCCCATCAGGGACCCTTCATTAGCCTAGCACTTCTGAGAACACTTGATGACCCCAGAAGACCTCTCCTGCTTTTCTTTGAGGTTTCTGAATGCAGAAGTGGAAGTGGGCTATAAAGAGCAAATATGGTAAACCGTTCTTGGTGGTATGGCTAGAAAAACAAGAGTTGCAATTTGTAGCGAATTAGCAAATGCACTGCTATGGATCACCAATTTTCAACATGTAATCATTTATTAAGTCACTAAGGGTGAAGTCTGTAATTGTTATATTAATCTCTAAAGGTACCGGTAGGACTTTAGGAGGTTCCTGTGCCTTGGCCATTATTGTGATCATTTATCAAGACTAACCGGTTTGATGCCTGCACAGGACTGGTAAGTGTTCTGGGCCAGGGAGGGGAAGAAATGACTTATCTGCATACACCAGAGCTCACGTCTTGCTGTTTGCAGTTTTTTTACCCTTTTCTTTCGTTACTCTAACCTCCAGAGTGCCTAAGCTCACATTTTACGTATTGACTTGCTAACTACCCTCCTTGTCTCATGGTTTTCTTTCTTCTGATCCAATCTGTCCAATCAGAAGAAAGGTGACACCCATAGGTGCAAACACTGCTTTCATGACATCATCATCTTGTTCAGGGATCTTTCCTTTGCTTCTCAATCAGATGTCACCTTCTCCGGCCGTCTAGACCTTGAGTGACATCCTTATGTCTTAGCTGCTTTGTTCTGTGATTCACTAGGAACATCTTGGACCTCATGAAGGTGGTTTATTTGTTGTCAGATACTCCTTGTTCTTTTTTGTCCTTTCACTGTGAGATTTTTCTCCTGGCCACATTCTGTCCATTCTCACCACCCACATTCTCTTACTGCCCGTCCCCACTGCATACTTGGTTTTATGTCAGTCTTTTATTATTTCACATATGACTTATTTCCCCAGCAAGTTAAAGCTCCTTAATAGAAGAGACTCTGCTCTATTTATTTTATATATTATAATTCTTAGTGAAGCACCAGCACACAGTAGTGTTCAATAAATATTTGGAGGAAGCAGAGGAAAGGTATCATGAGCTAGATATTTCATGGGAGAGGTGGACCTTTGATGTGGTCACCTACATCAAGTGTGCCTGTTTTATAGAACCCGAAACTCAATTTTCCCCTACTTTATTCAGAGTTGATCTAGGCTTAGGGAACTCATTCATAAAAAACCAAGCTCAAGGGAGTGACTGCCAGTTCATTCCCAATGAAAAATCTAATTTCTAGTTAACTAGAATATCTGTGTCAGCTACTTAGTGCATCCCTTCCCTTGTGGCAAGGCTTCCAGAAGGTTGCTCTAGGATCGTGGATGGCCAAGATGATTCATTTGAACCAGTTCTGAAGCCCTAGTCCGTGCCATTTAGACTCTAGTGGCACCATGCCGAGTTCTTGCTTTTTAGTTTCATGTCATCTTCATAGGTGACTCTTTGCATTTTAAGAATTCAAGGGCTGTTCTACAGACTTGGGAGTAAAACTTGTTCAGTGATATTCTAAAGGCCAGATTTGGTTTGATTGAGAAGCAAAGGGAAGGTAATTTAGACAGGAGCAAAAGCACAATGAAAAGGCTTTGTAATGGTATTGCTCAAGATGTAACCAGGAATGGGGACTAGATGAGTTTTGTGGGTCAGATGAATGGTTTAGTGAGCCGGAGAGAATGGGAAACTCCACGTGCAAGGAAGAAGGCAGTTTTGAAGGGTCAGGAGGCAGCGTTGAGTGATGCTGAGGGGAGGTCACAATGTTGAAGGCAAAGTAGGACTGATATCTGGTTAGTTTCTTTGTTTTTCCTGAAGCTGATTGACGTATGAATGAGGGATGTTATGAATGAGTTATCTTAAAACTAAATAAACTGAATGATTTTTACATGGAACTTCAGTGTATCCAGAAAAATACGTATAGGGATAAAAATGGTTGTTTTAAAGTAATATTTAATGTGAAATTCATAATCCAAATAGGTAGAACCTGGAAGGGATTAATTCTTGGAATATTGCTTCTTCTTTAACACTGCATATTTTTGCAATCTTAGAGTCACATATTTATCAGGGGCTTCTTTATCCTGTGGTCAGTGACAAAGGGGTGTTTTGAAGTGGCTTTAGCCCAGGAAGTCTGTTTGAATAAACACTAATCAACAGGCTGATGTAGAAGAATTTACCATCTCTGAGCAACTGGTAACATATATAAGAAGCTGAATGGTTGTTCTTGGCTAATATCAGTCATGATGTTTGCCTAATGCAAATGGGAGAAAAGAGGGCTCAATTAGTCTGTAACGGGGGCTGTGGCATACTTTTTCAGCATAGGGTCAGATGGTTTTTTAGGCTGTAGAGACTCTGCCCCTGTAGCATGAAAGCAGCCATAGACCATCCATAAACAAATGTGTGTGGCAGAGTTCCAATAAAATTTTATTTATAGACCCTGAAATTTGATTTTCATATAAACTGTGTCCTGAAATGCTATTCTCTCTGAAAATTTCCAACCATGTAAAAATATAAAAAATATCATTGTCCTGTAGGCTGTATGTGCCAATTCCTGGTCCATAACATAGACTAGGACAGGTTTGGAGAAGAAATGGTACAAAATGTGGACTGCTGTGTTCGCAGTAGTGTGAAAAGGAACTTCACCCAGCCTTTTTTTGGCAACCGATACTTACTCATTTTCAAAACTCATTTTCTAAACCCACGGTTTTCTTCACTCGTTTCTTCAAACTGATGATATTGGCTTTCCTAAGATGTTTGGTCTATGAGCAAAGTACTGTTTTTGTTGCTGAATTTCACAGGCTACAGTTTAGTCCCAGGTTTCTCCTGTTTCAAACAGATTGTGGATATACACAAATGTGCGTGTGTGTGCAGCACACAAAGGAGAGCTCTTTACCTTAACAACGCCTGGTTCTTCTAATCTCCTTTTTTATTCACTAATGTTTCTTTATTCTCCATGTGTCGGTTTATTTCCAGACGTACATCTTAGTTTTCTTTTGGTGAAGTCCTGTTTCTTCCTACTCTTGCTGACAGAGGAAACCACAAAAAGGATTTCTTAAAATAAAATTAAGAAAACAATGTATTAATAACTTCAGCTGTGAATCCTGTATACTTTGAGAAGAATCAGTTTGAGGTCTGCAGTTGACATTCAAGCCTCAGATGCAGAATTCACTTGAATGGGAACATGTTGTGGAGCTACGGTCCCCAGCCCTTGGGCTGCAGACCGGTACCAGCCTGCGGCCTGGTAGGAACTGGGCAGCACAGCAGGAGGTGAGCAGAGGGTGAGCGAGGGAAGCTTCATCTGTATTTACAGCCACTCCCCATCGCTCGCATCACTGCCTGAGTTCTGCCCCCTGTCAGATCAGTGGCAGCATTAGATTCTCATAAGAGTGAGAATCCCACGTTAAACTGCGCATGCGAGGGATCTAGCTCCTTGTGAGAATCTAATGCTTGATGATCTGAGGTGGAGCTGAGGCAGTGATGCTAGCGCTGGGGAGTGGCTGCAAATGTCATAAATGTAATGCGCTTGAATCATCCTCAAACCATCCCCATCCTCCTACTCCCCGCCAGGTCCATGGAAAAATTGTCTTCCATGAGACTGGCCCCTGGTGCCAAAAGGTTGGGGACCACTGACCACTGTGTAGAGAAAGCTGAAAAATGGCATCAGACACTTATTAATACAAAACAGTCCAAAGGTGGCTGTGTGTTCTGATTAGAACTTTTGCTGATCCATGGTTCGTATTAGTAGATTAAGACTGACAGATGGGCTCTGTGTTGGTCTGTTTTGTTCTGCTATAACAGAATACCCAAGACTAGTGATTTATGAGGAACAGAAATTTCTCACAGTTCTGACAACTGGGAAGTCCAAGATCAAGGCACCAGCAGGTTAGGGTTCAGTGTTTCTGCTTCCAGGATGGTGCATTGAATGCTGAATTCTCTGGAGGGGAGGAACGCTGTGTCCTCATGTGACAGAAGGGACGGAAGAGAGAAAACCCACTCCTGCAAGCCCTTTTTATGGCAGCATTAATCCATTCATTGGGGTGCCATTCTCATGACCTAAGCACCTCCCGTTAGGCTCACCTCCCAACACTGTTGCATTGGGGGTTTGAGTTTCTAACACGTGAATTTTGGAAGACACATTCAGACTATAGCAGGCTCTGTTCCAGGAAACAGTGTCTTTTTTTTTATAAAGAAAAAATACATTTAATTATTCAAGGAATACAAGACTACGTTACTGTCTTTTAAAATAATATGGATAAGTTGAATTTCCCATTGGACCCTGTCCCCTCCACTCAATACTACTCCCCTTCCCACAGGTGATATCTTAATCTGTCCAGGCTGCTATAACAAAATACCATAGGCTGGGTGGCTTATAAATGACAGAAATTTATTTCTCACAGTTCTGGAAGCTGGGAAGTCGAAGATCAAGACACTAGAAGATTTGTTATTTGGTGAGGGCGTACTTCTCCTAGATGGTTGTCTTTTACCCTCACCTGGTAGAAGGGGCCAGGGATCTCTCTGGGACCTCTTCTGTAAGGACACAAATCCCATCCATGAGGGCTCCACTCTGGTGGCCTAATAACATCCCCAAAACTTGCCTCCTAGTGCTGTCCCCTTGGGGGTTAGGATTTCACCATATAAATTTGCGGGGGGGTGGGCATAAACATACAGTCCATTGCAGGTAACCATTGTCATCAATCTTTGTGTCTTTCTAAGCCATTTTCCATGTGTTTGTATACATAAATGTTCATAAAATGTGTTTTTTAATATAAGCCATATGGATTGTATACCATATGGATCGTAATGAAAATTGCTTTTTTCCCCCTTGATCCATCTTGGAGAACACAGGTTAGCATATTTCTTTCGCTGTGCCTTCCTGAGGGTGGGGTGGGAGAGTGGTAGAGGGGACAGAAAAACCCTTTTGCAACTGATAGTGAGAATGTGGCAGGACGGCCTCTGTCCTCTTGCCTTTGGAGGTTTAGAGCTGACCGTCTCGTGGGGTGCTCTTGAGGGTCCTTCCAAGTCTCCCTCACCCTTGCTTGCTCTCCATCCCTGGGAGCCCAGCGGCCCACCTCCAGCTCTGCCTTCTGCAGTCACGATGGCCTGCCAGGCAGCCCTGGAGGACTGGACCTAAGACAAGCCCCAGACTGGCTCTTATCTGTGGAACCCCCCAGCCCCCTACACACATATGCCCATGGAGAAACATCAAGTACTCTCTGTCCCCCACAGCCTCCGAGAGGATTGGCCAGACCCAGTGCAGCAGCAGCTTTCCTTCACCCCCAGGCCACAGGGCAGCCGGCCGCGCCTCCTCTCTCATTCTAGGTTCCCAGAGAATGGGTCAGACACCAGCTCTCTCTGCCTCCTTAGGGTGGAGGACCCAAATCAAACCCCCAACAGGTCTCATTGGGAACCCTCTTGCTAGCTGGTACTCCGTCCATCCCCCAGTGGGAAGAGGGCTTGAGTGGGGGTCTCACCATGGCTTTTTGCAAAGCAGTCCTCCCTCGGATCTTGTTCTTGACTCTCACTGGGCGAGGGGAAGGGTCATGCCTGGTGTTATCTCCTTTCTGCACATTTTTGAGGGCAGACTCTTCTATAACTCACTTTGGTATCTGATGTTGCTAGTATCTTGTGTTATAGCCAAAACTTCCAGTGTAGCCTCCTAATTACATGTATAAGTACACGTTTTTCTCTGCACTACAGACTTACAAGTGGAATAGTTGGGTCTTACGGGTTGTACAATAGAAGACTAAAATTATTCACCAACAAAGTATCTCAGGTACTTGCCAATACTTTATAAAATCCATCTTTAAATTTTTTGCCAGTCTTTGAAGGGAAAAAACCCCACGTGTATCTCACCACATCATTTTTCCTTTACCACGCAGCTCTTCTGTTTATGGGCATTTTAATTTTTCTTTTCATGAATTACCTGTTAATATCCATTGCCCAGTTAGCAAGATTTTTTTTTTGTCTTTACTGATTTGTAGTTCTTTATATTTTCTGAATGCTAATCCTTTGTTACGTAGCAAATATTTTCTCTAAGCCTGGCCTTTTAACTTTGGGAAACTGGACTACATCAAAGGCACCACAAATAATTTTTCTCTGTGAGGTTTTTTTGTTGTGTCTGGCTTAAGAGGTCCTTCCTTCTCTAAGGTTATAAAACACGTTCCTCTATACATTCTTCTGTTATGCTTTAATAGTTGACATTTTTTAATGTTTTAAGCCTTAATCCATCTGGAGTATGTTCATGAACAGTAGGGCTCTTTTGTGAAAAACTGGCAACATGTTCTGTGGCCATTGGAGTAAGAGAAATCAAAGGGCTAGTTAAAGGGGCCTGCATGGCGAGAATGACACGTTATAGCTAACCATCCCATTGATCAAGACGAGGTGGCTTCTCGGTCTAGAAAGTGCCTACCCTTCTGGGAAAGCTCCTTGTAGGAATGGACACTCAACATCCCTTGACCAGTTTTACCATCACAGCATTTAAATAGAGGCAGAGCTGAAATCTGTGAGTATCTGGATATTTATAACTCACAAGAAAACGGTTGCAGGCTACTGATTTATTTTTTTCTGTGCAAGAGAAATTTTTACTTAAATATTTTCTGTATGAATCTTTCGCCAGCTCTGATAGTTAAATTTCTTCAAAGAATATATCAGATATTCTTTTTTTTAAGTGAGCCTTTAACTCATCTCCATTAATACTTTCAGTTTGTTTTCCCAAAACCCTTCCAAGCTATTTGAGAATGTTGTGTTTTCAGGGGTCAGTGAAGGTCAGGAAGATGCCTTTAAGGCCTGATTAACCTGATCTGAAAAACTTTAACTTTCTCCTCTCTAGACCTTTCCCATATTGTTTTGGGCTTCATAGTTAGCAGCTTATTATCCTTACCATTGGGAAAGTAGTCCAAATCATAGTGTGAGTGACAAACATATTTAGTAAGAATTGTGAGTTTCTTTCTTTTTTTTTCTTTTTTTGAGACAGAGTCTCGCTCTGTTGCCCAGGCTAGAGTGAGTGCCGTGGCGTCAGCCTAGCTCACAGCAACCTCAAACTCCTGTGCTTAAGCGATCCTCCTGCCTCAGCCTCCCAAGTAGCTGGGACTACAGGCATGTGCCACCATGCCTGGCTAATTTTTTCTATATATTTTTAGTTGTCCAGCTAATTTCTTTCTATTTTTAGTAGAGATGGGGGGCGAGGGGGTCTCGCTCTTGCTCAGGCTGGTCTGGAACTCCTGACCTTGAGCCATCTGCCCGCCTTGGCCTCCCAGAGTGCTAGGATTACAGGTGTGAGCCACCATGCCCAGCCTCTCTTGTGTTTCTTTTAAGAAATTAAAGACAGTAATGATTGTTAGTTTGAATCAAGGTTTCTGCCTGATTTTATCCAAATCCTCAGACATACTGATTGAAATATTTGTCCCTTGGCCAGAGAGGATGGCAGGTGCCAAGGCTATGAGGTGGGAGCCTGGCGTGTTCTAGAAGCCAGAAGAAGGCAATTGAGGTAGGGACGCGGGAGGTGAGGAATGGGGTGAGGCCAGGCAGCAGGCTGGGGCTGGACCTCAGGGCCCGGGGTCTGGGTGAAGGCAGTGGATGCCTTGGAAGGGTTTTAAGCAGAGTGACAAGATCAGGTTTATACTGGACAAGAACTTTGCTGTGTGAAGATAGATTGGCAGTAGGCAAGAGTAAGTCCATAAAAAGACCTTAGATACCTGTTGCATTACCTTTATTGGATTTGGAAGGATAAAAAATATCAGCATCTGTTTTTTGTAGTAAAAGCCTTGTAAGGAATGGCATAAAATAAAACCTTTTTTTTTTTTTTTTTTTTTTTTTAAAGCACACACCTCAGTGCCATTAAAAAAAAAAAAAATAGGTCTGTGCAGGACGAGCTACCTAATTTGCAGGGCCCACTACAAAAGGAAACAGTGGGACCCTTGTTCAAAAGTGAAGAATTTCAAGACAGCAACAGCAGAGCATTGAACAAATGTGAACCCTTCATGATTGCTGTGAAGCGTTCCCTGGGTCTGTGTGAGGGAACGGCTGGAGTCAGTCCCTGCCTGTTCCAGAAAAAGACTGATGAGGCCTTTGGTCTAGGAAGAGGGGCGGAGACTGAACCAAGTGTGTGTAGCTAATACTGTTGTTTAACTTAAGGCCCCTGTGAACCTTTTAATGCAATATAGACAGTGCTGGATGCAAAAATTGACAATAAATATTTATGATTAGGTAAGGTGAATAGGGATGGTGATAGGGGAATTAAGAGAGAATTGTTTCTTGTTTTATTGGCTGTGATGGATGAAAACATAAACTAGGAGCAAAGAATAATGTTAACGTTAACTCTGTTCCCTACAACTATTTATTCCTTATCAATACGGACCCATTTAGCTGGCTTTCCAAGAGCATATTCTTTCAACTGTTTGGAGGAACACTGTTTTGGGCAAAAGGTTTCCTGTCAAATTGTGTACTTTTTTTTTTTTTTTAAGAATTGGTAAGACACGGCTTTTCATCTCAATTTTAAATGTTAAGACTCTTCTCCATTTATTTTGTACCTCTGGAAAACTGTTGAAAAACTGACAGAGCTTTTCACAAGAGGTGTAAAGTGTAAAGTTCTTTAACTCTAAAAATTGAAAGCATAATTATATAGATTTTTACCTGCTGGTGTCACAGGGGGAGGAGTAGTGGCTGTGGAATTTGGTAGTTTGGCCTACTCTGAAGTTAGATGCTGCCATTTTCATTTTTAATAAGTTTACTTCATGAGCTCTGTACCAGAGCTATCTTGAGGACAAAGTTTGCGAACACCTTTTAAAGTACAGCTTATACTTCTAGCAAAAAGATCTTGTGCTTACCAAGTCCCTTTCAGGAATTTTCAATGACTCAAGAACACTGATATTTGCTTAGTGATTGGGCTAGTGGGGAGGTTGACTGCTGAGATAATTTGGTTAAGATAAGTCCCCTGGGCCAGGCACAGTGGCTCACACCTGTAATCCTAGCATTCTGGGAGGCCAAGGCGGGAGGATCGCTTGAGGTCAGGAGTTCAAGACCAGCCTGAGCAAGAGCAAGACCCCATCTCTACTAAAAATAGAAAGAAATGATCTGGACAGCTAAAATTATATATGTAGAGAAAAATTAGCTGGGCATGGTGGCGCATGCCTGTAGTCCCAGCTACTCGGGAGGCTGAGCCAGAAGGATTACTTGAGCCCAGGAGTTTGAGGTTGTTGTGAGCTAGGCTGATGCCACAGCACTCTAGCCCGGGCAACAGAGTGAGACTCTGTCTCAAAAAAAAAAAAAAAAAAAAAAAAGGTAAGTCCCCTGGTTTATGCTTTTAAAAGGTTAATAAAGGCTTATCTGGAATAGTACAATGTGCATTAGTTTCCAGGTACTTTTGATTGTCTAATATGCTGCCTATAGAGCTGGGTAGTAATAGTGGTATTAAAGTATCATTTCAGAGAGACCCACAAGGCCAGTTTTGGAGAGTTGACATTAAATACTGCAAAATTCCAAAGTGCAGACAGCTTGGCAAGTTTGAGTTCTGGTGCATTCTGTTCACAACTTTTTTTTTTTCTTTTTTTCAATAGTGCTTTTGTCTTTCTGCTAAAGGTCAGATTGTAGTGGTCAAACACTGGTGTTTTTCCTTTGTGAGAGTTACTAGGGAAGGGGGTGGGTATATTGACTTAGTTTTTATATTTATAATAACCTATCACAATGCTGTATTTTGTAGATTTAAAAATGTAAATAAAAATTGCATTTTAAAACTACTTGTGAGCAGCTGCCAATTCTGTAATCATTGCAGATGTTTGTAGCTCTTCTCTGGGCTCATTTTACGCTTCTTTAGTCATCCTTCAATGTGAAGGTTGGCACAGTGGGGCAGAACCAGCATGCATTTTGTTTATTGTCAGACTTACTTGGAATCCTGGTGCCACCATTTGGGCCATCAATGTAATACCCAGATTAAATAATTTCTATAATATGAGGGTGCCATGCTACCTAGCAGAGCTGTTAGGTAAAGTAACACGCATCGCTTGCTACTTAGTAGGTGTTGTGTACATGTTAATTTACCTACTAAATTAACTAAAACAAGGGAAGTTGTCAGAGGCTGCTCTTTGGAGAGTGGCCCCTAAGGACCCAGAACCAATCTCTGCCTCCCATAAACTAGATTATAATCCCGTCATGGTTCTCTCTGTCCAGAAGTTGTAGAGAACTGGAATGGGGTGGGAATACTCCTGTCTTCTTTCCTGAAATACCATACCTGGAGTTTTCGCTTTACACTCTGCTTGCATGGGGCTCCTCCGGTGGGTATTCCACCTTCCAGATCTCTAGCTCAGAAATAGGGGCTGGTCTCACGATCATGGTGCCCCCCCAGTCCAAGTTCTCCCAGCTTCCTAACCTGCTCTGTTCTGCTGCAGTGCCTGCCCAGGTTGGGCCTGTGGGGTCTGTGGCTCAGCAAACCACCATATTAGGAATGGGATGTGCATCTCACCTTCTTGCAGGTACCCCAGTCTCTCGTCCTGATTCTCTTGGAAGCCCTTTTATATTCCTAACTTGCTGGGGGAGGTAGAAACTTGCCCTCCCCACAAAGCCAACGTCAGCCACTCCCCCTTTCCTTGGGTGGGAGGAAGGGCTATGGTCAGTAGTAGAACTGACCCTCTGACCTCTTGAGAAACCACAGAGGGCAGTGTCTGTCCCTCCTTGTTTATGGCTTTCTAAGTAGGTAGCCTAGCCCCATGCCCTCAGCTTTCGCCCTAGCTGTGTTTTTGTTTGTTTGTTTTGTTTTAAATTTCAGAATATTATGGGAGTACAAACATTTTGGTTACGTATATTGCCTTTGCACCACCCAAGCCAGAGTTACAAGCATGCCCATCCCCCAGAGAGTATGCTCTGCAACCAATAGTTGTGAATTTACGCATTCCCTCCACCCGCCTCCCACCTGCCCAGCACCCGATGAATATTACTGTCCTGTGTGCACATAAGTGTTGATCAGTTAGTACCAATTTGATGGTGAGTACATGTGGTGATTGTTTTTCTATTCTTGTGATACTTCACTTAGAAGAATGGGCTCTAGCTCCATCCAGGATAATACAAAAGGTACTAGTTCACCATTGTTTTTTATGGCTTAGTAGAGCTCCAGGGTATACATAGACCACATGTTATTAGTCCACTTACGTATCGATGGGCATTTGGGTTGTTTCCACATCTTTGCAATTGTGAATTGTGCTGCTATAAACATTTGAGTGCAGATGTCCTTATTATAGAATGACTTTTTTTCCTCTGGGTAGATGCCCAGTAGTGGGATTGCTGGATCAAATGGTAGTTCTATTTTTAGTTCTTTGAGGTATTTCCATATTACTTTCCATAGAGGTTGTACTAGTTTGCAGTCCCACCAGCAGTGTATGAGTGTTCCTATCTCTCTGCATCCACACCAACGTTTGTTGTTTTGGGACTTTTTGATGAAAGCCATTCTCACTGGAGTTAAGTGATACCTCATTGTGGTTTTGATTTGCATTTCCCTGATGATTAGAGATGTTCAGTAATTTTTTATATGTTTGTTGGCCATTAGCCTGTCATCTTTTGAAAAGTTTCTCTTCATGTTGTTGCCCACTTTTTAATGAGGTTGTTTGATTTTTTTTCTTGTTGATTTTCCCAAGTTCTGTATAGATTCTGATGATCACCCCTTTATCAGATGTGTAGCATGCAAATATTTTCTTCCATTCTGTAGGTTGTCTATTTGCTCTAAATGATTGTTTCCTTGGGTATGCAGAAGATTTTTAATTTGATCAGGTCCCATTTATTTATTTTTGTTGATGCTGTGATTGCTTTGGGGATCTTCTTCATAAATTCTTTGCCCAGGCTGATGTCTATAAGAGTTTTCCCAACATTTTCTTCTAGAATTCCTATGGTTTCATCTCTTAGGTTTAAGTCTGTTATCCATTGTGAGTTGATTTTCGTGAGAGGTGAGAGGTATGGATCCAGTTTTATTCTTCTGCATGTGGCTATCCAATTTTCCCAGCACTATTTATTGAATAGGGATTCTTTTCCCCAGTATATATTTTTATCTGCTTTGTCAAAGATCAGATGACAATATGAGGATGGTTTTACATCTGGATTCTCAGTCCTGTTCCAATGGTCTATGTCTCTGTTCTTATGCCAGCTGTTTTGGTTACTACAGCCTTGTAGTATAGCTTGAAATCTGGCAGATTGATACCTCCCAATTTGTTCTTTTTACTTAAAAATGCTTTGGCTTATACAGGGTCTTCTCTGGTTCCATAAGAAGAGTAGAATTGTTTTTTCTAGATCTGTTAAAAATGTTGGTATTTTCATAGGGATTACATTGATTCTGTAGATCACTTTAGATAGTATAAACATTTTAACAATATTGATTCTCCCAATCCATAAGCATAGTAGGGTTTTCCATCTGTTTACATCCTCTGCAATTTCTTTTGTCAGTGTTTCATAGTTCTCCCTATATAGGTCTCTCACCTCCTTAATTAAATATATTCCTAAATATTTAATAGACCTTGGCTGTGTTTTGAGAAAAGGGAAAAGGCCCACTTAACAATATCCCTTTTGAATTGGTAATGTTTTCTTTGTCACTACCTGCCAGGTACCACCTGAGATGTTCTTCCTGTGCATCCTTTCTCACAGTACCAGAGGGAGGGCAGGACCAAGTTAATGCTTGTATTTGTGTCAGATTTGAGCAGTGGGCATAAAGAGTTTCTCACTTTGGAAAGGTACCGTAGAGCTCTTCGTGGACAGTTAGCTATGGGAATAGGAGGTTCAAGGGTCTCCAAGGTTTCTTCAGTTTCCCCTACTGACTCCTTGCCAGAGACTTGGGCACATTAATATAAAGGTGTGTTCTCTTGGGCAGATTCCAGCTTCATACTCACCTAAGAAACGGGCAGTCAAAATAAACTGGTAGTCTTTAAACAGCAGAGTTGATTAGGTGCAGGTAAGCTACTTCATTGTTCATTTATTCAGCAGATAAGAGAAAGAACAGGGAAACCGTGGGAGGGTATATGAGTGAAATGGTTAGTCTGATTTGGGGACAATTAGTCTGACAGCAGAGTGTCAAATAGATCATTCAGGAGAAAGGGGGCATTGGAGGTATGGAGCAACTAGATCAGAGGTCAACGTCCAGACCAGAGGTCAAAGGGCCTGAACATGGTCAGAGGCAGTGGGAGTGGAGAGGAGAGGGTGGAGCAGGAGAGAAGCACGGAGTCGCAAGAAGTCAACAAAGACTGGAACGAGAACAGGGAATGATGACTTTGCAGTTTAAATCTGGGATCCATGAAAGGAGAGGGAACTGTGAACAGAAGTAGAAGAGTTGGAAGAGAAGACTAATTTGAGGGTAGGGAAGATCAGGGCTACCAATAGCCTGTAGTGCCTTTTTGAGAAGGAAAAGACATTCCCTTCTCCAGGCACGGGGGATGCCTAGTAAACACAGGCTGGTCCCTAGGCTCGGTTCTGTGCACAGGGTGCCACCTGAGCACCCGTACACAATGGCCCTGGGGAAGATTGCTGTACAGCAACAAGGTTGTAATAGTTACACTTCATCAGGGCATAGCCAGACTCTTAATGTCTAAGGGGTGATGGTCGGGGAGGGGAAAAGTGCTTATTGCTGTATTGGTTGCTGAGAAAGCCAACATGTAAGAAAGGCACCTCCTTTTGACTACCTTCTCTACACAGATTACAGTTTTTCTTTTCTTTTTTTAATTGTACAATATGCATAACATAACATTTACCATTTTAACCATTTTAACTGTACAATTCAGTGGCATAAAGTACATTCACAATATTGTGCAACCATAACCACTGTCCTTTTCCAGAAATTTTTCATTTTGCAAAGCAGTTAAGCAATAATTTCCATTAAGCAATAATTCCCTATTCCCCTTCTCCTCTATTCTACTTTCTACCTCTATGATTTGCCTATTTCAGGTACCTCATATAAGTGGAATCATACAATGTGTGTCTTTTCGTGTCTGGCTTATTTCATTTAGCATATCTTCAAGGTTCATCCATGTTGTAGCATTTATCAGAATTTTATTCATTTTTATGGTTGAATAATTTTCCATTGTATGAGTATATTGTTACCACATTTTGTTTATTCCTTCATCTGTTGATTGACAGTTGTGTTCATTTGGCTATTGTGACTAATGCGGCAATGAACATGAGCGTACAAGCATATATTTGAGTCCCTGCTTCTGATTCTTTTGGGTATGACCTAGCATCGTATAGAAATTCTACTTTTAACTTTTTGAGGAGCCACCAAACCATCTTCCACAGCGGCTTCGCCATTTCACATTGCCAGTAGCAATGCCCAAGGGTTTCAGTTTCTCTGCATCCTCACCAATGCTTGTAATTTTCTGGGGTTTTTTGATAATAGCCATCTTAATGTGTGTGAAGTGATATTTTGTTGTGATTGTGGTTTGCATTTCCCTGATGTCCCTGTTTTACTTTTGAACAGCTTTTTGCTGATGTATTTTTTATCATTAAGAAAGTTCTACTTTTCAAGGATGTGCTGGAAAGAGCAGCTGTTCCCCGCTGCAAACGCATGGCCAACCTTCACCTGTCTGAGAACATACTGAGCATGTTTTTACCTCCCTTTAAAATACTATAAAACTTTCGTTCAATGTGCAGTGTTTATTTTTCAATTAGTTATGAACATGTAAAAATCAGAAGAGCTTATAAAAGTCTTGATTTCTCACTTAGGAAATCTTGAAGGTCAGGCCCTAGTGGTCTCTGTTTCCACGAGCAGCACTGAGCTGCAGCCGAGTCCCGTACAGCCCCGCCCAGCCAGCTTTGCTCCTTACCAATACCTTCCCCCTGCAAGTATTTGTTTGCAAGCCCTGCAACAGAGTGGATTTTCCGAGGGTAAAGTTAGTCTGTATTTATTCCAATTTCTGTGAATAATTTAGGTGATTAGATATGACTAATACTTCTGCTCTACCTGGCTACTTGACACTCTCTCTGCCCGTAAGATCTGGAATCTCCTTATCTATCTTTGCTGTTGTGCTACAAGCCCCTTGGGGGACAGGTCTTGCCAATAGTTTGGTCCCTACTGGTTAAAATTTGTGTTAACTTTGCTTGTTCTTACCTGGAACAATTAGACATTGTGTTTTGTATCTGTCCTCAGTCTTTTAGTTCTGCCACAGGCACAGGCTGACTTAGTGGCTCTTCAGTTCATTGCCACCTAATTCTAAGCTTCTGCTTGTTACTCTTGTCCACTGCTTACGTTACAGAGAAATCTGCTTTTCATGTATGTGAGGACTTTATATTTGTGTGTGCATGCCTATCCATATAATATTCTGTGTGTATACTAGAATTATGGCTCAAGAAATAGATATATTTATGTCTGTAGTCAGGAAATAGTTGTTAGCAATATCTGTAAATGTTTAGATTGTAAAGTTGATAATTGGCCACCTTCAGATCCTGTGTCTTACGGATAATCAGTACTAGAAGGTGTAAGGTGAGGCTCCCTTACAGCCATGAAATGGAGGCATTGTGAAACCCAAGCCCGCCCGGAACACCCTCTCGGCATGATTTGTTATTGCTCAGAGCTGGCTATGCTGTCACTCAAGCCATATTTCCTGAAACCTAAGAACGCCAGAGTGGAATGGAGTTCTCTTATAACCAGCTCCTGTTCCCTAAAACCTTCATGTGACTCTCCTTGTGGTTTTCAGCCTGTCTCTCTCTGTGGTCACTCATGGCTTCATTGAAGGTGAACAATTTCAGTGACCAGGAGCCAAAATTTTGGGAAGGGAGAAGTATATGTGTGACAGCGGGACTTGGTGCTTCAGTTGGACTGGCCTCCCCGGCTCCACTCTCTGCTCTCCCTCCCCTCTGGCAGGTTTCTTCTCTGAAGCATCTTGGTCATTTATTCCGGAACTGAGCTGGGAACCTCCTGAAAGCAGTCTAAGGATTGTGCTTCCTGGGGGTGGGGGAGTGCGTTTCTATCTCAGCATTGTGTTTGTCTCCTGCTTCTCAGCCGCTTTCTTTTTGTATTCATCACTCTTTTCTTGTCTCTTTTTTCCTAACTGGACACACTATTCAGTTGTAGAGTTTGGACTTTTATTTTCTTGTTATGCAAAAGTTTATTTTCTGGCTGCTTCTTGCCCCCCTCCCTCCTAAAAGCTTCATTTGTCTGTTTTTCCCCAAGGTAGGTGAGCTGAAATTGCTGTTGTTTTTTTTTTTTAATATGGACTTGCATTTCCCCATCTGTAAGGGCTTGCCACAGAAAAAAGTTTTCTCTATTTCTGATGTCTATTTCAATTCAAGACAATGATGAAATTGTTAGACAAGTGAAATGGTACTTAATTATCTGTCTGGAAATTCTTACATGTCTCCAAGGCTTTCTGCGTGGGAATTCACTGTGGATGTCACTTAGGATGCTCAGTGCCCAAACATGCTGTAGGGGTAGGTCCTGCAGGCACCGCTTTCTAGTGGGTCCAAGGCTGCACTTGCCTGGTGGCCCCCTCCCCGCATCTCCCCTTCTTGCTCATGTGGCTGCTTCACCCCAGCTGGCTGCTCATCTGACCCAAGAGCTGGCTTAAATAAACTGACTTTTAAGAAAAGGACATTCATTTAAAAAATTGTTTTTAACATGTCTTCTTTGTAAAGGGATAAGGACTCTAAAGCCCCAAGGGACTTCTCTCTTTCCTGCAGCCCACGGATGGACAGATCACAGGATAGTCCATACTTCTCAGAGCCAAGAAGTGTTGAGACACAGGGGCAGGAATATTTGACAGAGAGAGCAGCTCCCAGCTGACTTGGGTCCTAGGACGATATTCTGAGTGGCCGGGCTCTGATTAATTATTAACCTACATGTAAAATCAAGGAAATACAGCCAAGCACAGCAGCAAATGCTGCCACCTTGTTAGTTGCTTGTGGGTGAGCCGGGCGGACTGGCGACTAGCCAAGAGAAACCCGGGTATAGCTCAGTGAGGAGGACTTGCTCAGATTTGTGCTGGTTATGGTACAATTGGAACATTTACTACTTAAGCTTATTTTATAATATGTGTACAGAGTGGGTGGTTGTTTAATTAAGTACTTTAAAATTTTAGGGGGGGAGGGATATATGCATATGGTTCAAAATTTAAAAGGTCTGAAAGTAGGTTTTACTGTGAAAATTGTCCTCTTACCCAGTTCTCTTCCCCAGAGGTAACCACTCTTGCCAGTTTGTGTTGTAGCCTACCAGGGATCATTTCTGAATAGCCATATAGATAATTGTACAGAGAGAACTGTATGTACATGTATGTATATATGGTTATATGCATATAACTATATATAAAATAAACAGTTGTTATGCAATTGTGTCACAGTTGCAAATACAACTGGCAACATGATTAAATATTTCTCAGTAATGATGGTTTTCTGTTTTCTTTTATTCTTGTTTTAAACAGAAGGGAAATTGGAACTTGGAACCAAACATAAACGGCATTGTAAAAGGCAATTGTTGTTTGGGGGAAAGGGCCATGTCACTCAAGGGAAGTGTCTGAGATTGCAGCACTTTACTCCACAGTCTTATCAATGAATAAAACCATGCCTGGCCTTGCTGGAGGACCTAAGTAAGGGGAAAAGGTTGAGCTGACCACACTCCCTAGGGCATGATACATAGTATCCCCGGGCACTGGCAGGTGCTGGTTTGTGCTGAACCCCCTGAAAGTTATTTCTTTTTACCCCTGGTCCCCTCCCTCCCATAGACAACCACTCTGCTATGTATACAATGTATCATTTAGGTTTGTATGTATTCTTGCAATGTATCTTGTCTTGTGTGTAAGTATTTTTAACTTATGTAAACTGTATGGCCTTCTAATTCTCCTTAGTTTTTTTTTGCACTAGCTTCTGAAAGTTCATCCATCTTGCTTAGGTTATGCATCTGCTTCATTGCTACCTATCTTTGTAGGACCAAACTAGATGTGGAAAATAGTTGAAGCGATTGTGGTGACTGTTACCCCAGTTTTTCTTTTATCTCAATTTTTGTTTATCACAACACTTCAAAACAAATTTAAGAAACCCCAGAATCCCAGCCACTTAATACATCAACTTTTCTAACTTTTTCATATGTGGACACATGACACATAGTTACTTTTTTGTTGTTGATTTTCTTATATTATTTAGCCAGAGTAGATGCCCAATAGAGGATCATGGAGTCAGAGATTCTTCTATGGCCTGTGGTGCAAATTGCCATGTTCTGCCTCTTGCATATTCCCAGAAATGAATACAAGTGTCTGTCTTCCATTTAAAAAATCTCTGTTTTATTTATAGTGCATTATACTTAGAGTTGTTGCCATAGGAATTGATCTATCAAGTGTCACAGTGGTCAGCAGAAAAATAAGGAACTCCTGTCTTCAGAACGAGTTGCAGAGAGTACCATCTGCTACCTGTATTGTGCATCCTTTCTGTTCAGCCATCCTGCCTGGCATGAGGATAGCATTGGTTTGATAATCAGTGTTCTGCTCACTGTGGTCAGGATTGGCCATAACCAGTTGGGGTGCAGCCCGGCTTCAGTCTTGCCTGCATGAACTATGACCTGTAACTGTGGACACGTGTAAAAAAAGAATAGTGCTTGGGATCCTTCTACTCTCTGCTCCTCATACATTTCCACTGAAGGGATATTAAAAAGTGGCTTACTGATTATAAAGATTGTGTGTCAGGGAGGAGGTGGGAGTGGAGAGAGGGAGGCATTTGCGAGAACATATGTTGGATTCTTTTCGTTCTCCTCTTGATGACAATGATTGATGGCATCTAGTGAGTCCCCATTTGTCACTTCCTTGGTACAGCTGGCAGTGGAGGTGGGATAAATCAATAAAGGCTGGGCAAAGGACGTGGCTAGAGGAAGAAGGGGTTCTGAATGTGGTGTTAAAATGACATTTCTCACAGTTAAGTTTTTCAGTAGTGTCTTCTTGTGCTATTACTTTACCTACTGAGAGCTATTCTCTCTTGATCTTTTAAACTCTAGAGGAATCAGTCTTCATACCTCTTGCTCATTTCTCACCCCTGAGAAAGTCTTAACTTTGAACATAAGATACCTGTAGTTTAAGGGGAAGAAGAAAAGAAAATTCACACTGCTTGTGCCAGTTATGTTTCTCAAATGTTGAAATATGGCTGGCTTTATACATTCTCTAGGTGTTGTAGAATGTCCATTGTTTAACAATTGCGTATTGAGTCTTTGGTTGGGGAGTCAAAAAGGGCTGTCAGAAGGGAAGTCGAAGGGTAGGAAGGAGTTGTGACAAAATAGGTAAGCTTGTTGTTTTCATTTTCCTGCCTACGTTGGAGCAAAGAAATATTTAAAAGTGCAAGAACAGGGATTATTTTGTGGTTAGATCATGTGCACAATGCAGACAAACCCAGGAAGGAGAATCTGCTTCATCAAGTCTTAAGTTGTTACTCAGGCCAAAATGTACGCAGAAGCCTCAAATGAGCGTTGCTGTACCAGGAAACTGCTGCTGAGTACTTTCAGTTCTGTCTTCTTTACTTTTCTTTAGATTACACCCCAGCTCATGGTTAATCTTGCAAAATGGAAGGTGCTTTGCACCACAAATGGACATGACAACTTGGTCTCACCTGTAGCAAGTTGTAGGGACACCAGGTCAACAGAGCCCCATTTTTGAGGACAGGTCTCCAAGGCTCTTCGGTCAGCTCATTTCCTGCAGGGTGGCATGTCCCACAGCAGTCTCCGTCTAGAAGACTTTGGATCCTGTGTGTTCAGGTAAGGCTGCTCCGTGGACAACAGTGTGGTGAATCCTTCAGAGCATTACACTTCAAACTGATGCCACCTGCCTACCTCCTTTTTATTTCTTTTTGTGAACAATCATTTCTTCGGCACCCATTGCACACTGGGTACTTTTTTTGCCAGGTAATTCCATATATGGTATCTGTTTTCGTTCTCATGACATCTCTGCGGTAGCTGCTGTTGTACTCAATTTTCTGAGGAAATTGCAGCCCAGAGAGATTGCTGTACCCCAAGGTAATCATGACTAATAAGTTGCAGAACCAAGTTTGAAGCCATGTTTTTGGGGACCCAAGGTCCGGTGCACAGCTGTACCCTGTAGATGCTTCTGAAAGTGATAGCAGCTTCTTCAGCCAGTCCCAAAAAGTATGCTCACCTTCATCTTGTGTTAAAGCACAGATACACCCTGCTTTAGGAAAACATAGCTTCTGAAGATCTGAGCTGCCTTATTTTAGTTTTAGGCTTCTCCTAAGGCTTCTGTGTAAGACAAGAACATTCCTAGGAAGTGAGCTTGCACCCTGTTCACCACATTGATCTCAAATGATTTGTCAGAGCAGAATGGAGTGTGGCAGAGAGAAGTCCTGTGCAGGTGACAACATGGATGTAAATCCCAGCTGCTACTAGCTATGTATTCTTGAGCAAGTTACTTAACTCTTGGAGTCTCTCTTTCCTCCTCTATTAAAGGGGAGTAATGTCTATCTCATCAGGCTAGTGTGAGAATACATTCATATAAGTGCCAAGTACCTGCTAAGTGCTAGCCAGTGTACTAAGTAAATGTGAGCTGCAATTTTTTTGTGGCTGGCATTATCTGTATTGGGGGGGGCATTATAGCATATGGCCCTCAGAAACATATGTAAATATTTATGTAGCCCCTACTAAATACCATTTCAAGTCTGTAACTTGTACAAGGCAATAGAAAGTGTATGGTGGATTAGCTCAGGGGATACAACAGACTGAGATGAGAGAAGGCATCTTTGATATAGTAAAGTGCTGGCATAGTTGCTGCCCCAGGGAGTCTGTGTGGCAGGGAACTGCTGGTTTGAATTATATTGGCATTTAGGCAGGGGGATGGTCCCAGGATATGGTGGTAAGCAGTGAAAGCTATAATAGTTACCACTGAAAGTGCTTACCATGTGCCAAGCATTGTGCTAGTGGTTTTCTTTCATTAACTCATAGCAGCCCTCTGAAGCAGTTCTATTTATTATCACCATTCTACAGATTCGGAAACTGACTGGGGTAAGTCAGTCAGCCAAGGGGTGCATAACTAGTAAGTGGCGGAGCTTGGGTTCAATCGCGGACATCTGGATCTGGAGTTTGTGCTTTTGACCATTGTGCTGTATGCCTCTCAGATAGGCAGGGTCCTTGCTCTTGAGGAGTTTACACCCTAAGTGGATGAGTCAGTCAAACAAATAAATATGATATAATCTTCCACGTAGTAATAAATGCAGCGAAGAGAAATAAAAATGAATGACGGATTTCAGAGGATAATGGGGGTTGATGTTTTAGCCAGTGTTTTCATTTTCTCAGGCTACTGTATACAAACTACCACAGATTGGGTGGCTTAAAGAAATTTACTTTCTCAGTTTTGGAGGCTGGAAATCCAAGATCAAGGTGTTGGCAGGTTTGATTTCTTAGGCCTCTTTCCCAGGCCTGCAGGTGGCCGGCCACCTTTCTCTGGCCTCACATGATCTTCCCTCTGTGAGCTTGCAGCCCGGGTCTCTCTCTGCCCTAGTCACCCCTTCTTATAAAGACACCAGTCAGGTTGGATTAGGGCCTACCTTAATGGCCTCAGTTTAATCATCTCTTTAAAGGCCCTGTATTCAAATATACTGAGGTGCTGGAGGTTAGGACTGCAATATAGGAGTTGGGGTAGGGGTGAGGACACAATTCTGCCATAACACTCTGCCCTCCCAAACAAGTCCTTCTCACGAGCAAAATACATTCACCCAGATCCGACAGCCTACGTCTTAACCCATTCTAGCATCAATTCTAAGTCCCAAATCTCATTTAAATGTTCTGTAAATCAAGCTGAGTGAGACTTGAGACTCCAGTGATTCATCTTGAGGCAAAAATTCCTCTCTAGCTATGCACCTTTGAAGCCAAACAAGTTACTTGCTTCCAAAATACCATGATGGGACAGACATAGGATAGACATTCCCATTGCAAAAGCGAGAAGTTGGAAAGAAGAAAAGGGGGTTTTGAATTCAAAGCAAGTCCAAAACCTAGCAGAGCAAACCACATTAGAGTTTAAGGCTGGAGAATAATCCCTTTTATGTGATGTTCCATTCTCTGGGCCCACTGGGGTGGTGACCCTGCTTTTGAGGCCCAGGGCAGTGGCAGCCTGGCCCACTGAAACCAAGGCAGTGACAGCCTCACCCTTTGAAGCCAAAGAGGAGACTTCCTTACCCCCTGGGTCTGTGCACTTTGGGTGTGGGGTGGGAGTGGCAGCTTTAGGGGTCATTCTTCTCTGTCTTGAAGGATAACACAGTTCATAGCCAGAGCCAGTTAGCTCTATTGCCCCATCCTGTGGAATCCCAGAAGTCCAATAGCTTTCCTTCAATTCTGTCCTGTCTCTGTCCCCTTTAGTTTGAGCTAGCAGTGTTTCTGCTTGTATAACCCTATCTCTGTTCCTGGCTTCTGTTGAGACAGCTGATTAGATCTGTGAGTGATTGTCCAGTCACACCCTTGGGGTTCTCTCCAGAACACGCCTTTTCATTTTTTTGCAATATGGATAGGCTGAGAATTTTCCAAATCTTTAAGTTCTGTTTTGTTTTGCTTGACAATTTCTTCTTTGATTTCTCTCTCTCCTGTTGCATTTTACTGTAAAAAGGTGCATTTTACTATAAGCACTTTGCTTAGAAATCTCCTCAGCTGACTATCCAAGGTCATCACTTGCAAGTTCTACCTTCCACAAAACACTAGGACACAATTCAGCAAAGTTCTCTGCCATTTTATAACAAGGATTGCCTCTTCTCCAGTATCCAATAACACATTCTTCCTGTCCGTCTGAGACCTCACCAGAATCATCTTTAATGTCCATGTTTCTACCACAGTCTCTGTTAGCATCTGAGCCAGTATTCTGTGGGACATAGTTTGTGAAAGCTTGCCAAACTCAACAGATTCTGCTATATCATTTCCCTCCTAAAGAGGAGAGTGAGACATAAGTCCTCTGACGTCTGCTCCATTCCTGTTAGATCTTGAAGTCATATATCGATTCTTTTCATGGGATTGTGTGTCTCTTTTAAAGAAAATAAATAGCATTTCGTGTCACTTTCTTATAGTGAACCAAATAAGTTTTGTATGAGAGCAGGATGGAGGGCCCGTAGAGGCCCACCTCAGTTTTGCAGTGTGTGTCCTACATCCACATTCCCCTGAGCAAACCAGGCTGATAGAATCATGGTGACAGTGTTGCATTAGGCTCCAGCTAATGAAAAGGTTTTCCATGAGAACTTAATTTAGTCCTTTTGATGTTTTTGCTTCCTGTTGGCACAGAAGTGACCAATTGAAAAGTGACCAATTATGCTATATGTAAAAATGAAGAGCAGATTTTTTTATATTCTTTCATAAGATACCTCATATGCTGATTTTCAAAACATTAGGGAGAGAAGTAGACTTGCCATATTTGAAAGTTCATGGAATAGGGCACTGCATTAAAACAGGGCTTATGCAGAAAAAACACACTTTCTGTTTTTGGCCAGCAGTTCTATGGCTGGGACATTTATTCCATACAGCACTGTATGATAGAGACCAAGATTTATAGTTGGTGATTTCCTGAATAACAACTCAGATAGCAAATGCCTCAGTGAAACAACTTTCACATGCTCTGCAAGGCACAAAGTAGCACAATAGAATGGATTGTTTGTCCCAGGATTTTTGTGGTTTGGTGTTTTTTTTTCTTTTTTGTCTCTTGCAAGACAAAATGACATTAGTTATTTTTCTTTTTGGCCTTAGCCTAAAATTAGAAAAATTTCTCCTTTTTCTCCCCTTCCTCCTCTCAACTTCTCACCACTCTTCTTCCACTTACTTGGATCAGACTTTGTACATTTTCACATACATTTATACTTGAAGAAAGCAGCTCAAATCTAAAAACGTGTGCACACACACACACACACACACACACACTCCCACCCCAGGTTGAAGAGAGACTTCTTAAATGGTAAAAAGGAAATTCCTTTTACTTACATTTTGTTTCTCTGTGCCTGGTAAGTGACTTTTCCTATGGAGAGAAAAGAAAACAAGCAGTACTGATGGGAAGGTAGTCTTTCACCCTGGAAAGGAAGATGAGGTTCTCTAGCAGCCCCTTAAGGTGCTCATAAGAAATAGCTTCAACTTTTCCTTTGGGATGAAACATTCACATATTGTTGTTGTTGCCCAATAAAAGCAAATCAATAGAAGGAACGTGGAAGAAGCAGTAAATACAAGGGGTGGGGGGTGTACAATTCTGGTTTTCATTTCTGTGGATTTTTAGGCCAACTTTGAAGACAGGCTCTTGGTGACACGTGAAGTCTCTTTTAGCTTGTTTTATATAATAAACCTACTTTATGTACTGTCCATGTATAAGTCATACACATAGATCATTGGACTAGAATTGAGAGTTTAGAAATAAACACTCACTTTTACAGTTAATTGATTTTCAATAAGGGTGCCAAGACAATCTGACAAATGTAGTCTCTTCAACAAATGGTGCTGGAACAACTGGATCCACATGCAAAAGAATGAAGTTGGAACTCATTTCACACCATATACAAAAAATAGTTTAAAATGGATCAAACACCTAAATGAAGGGTTAAAACAGTGGTCTTAGAAGAAAACATAGGTATAAATATTTGTGACATACAGAAAAACATAGGTTGAAATGAAATGAAAACATCAGTATGAATGTTCAGGCAATGATTTTTTAAATATGACACCAAAAGCACAAGCAACAGAAGAAGAAATAGAGAAAAGAGACTTCATCAAAATAAAAACTTCTGTGCTTCAAATGACACCAGCAAGAAAGTGAAAAGATAGCCCACAGAACAGAGGAAACATTTTCAAATCTTATCTGATAAGACAGTTGTATGGTGAATATATAAGGAACTCTTATGACTCAAAAATAAAAAGACAATCCAACTAAAACATGGACAATGAATTTGAATAGACATTTCTCTAAAGGTATACAAAAGGGCTATAGGTACATAAGAAGATGCTCAATATCATTAGCCATAAGGAAATGAAAATCAAAACTGTAACGGGATGCCACTTTGTATCCACTAGGATGACTGTAATCAAAACACAAATAAGTGTTGGTGAGGATATAGAGAACTTGAAATCTTAATACACCACTGGTAGGAATGGAAAATGGTGCAGCTGTTTTGGAAAACAGTCTGGAAGGTCCTAAAAGGAATAAACAAAGAATACCATACAACCCAGCAATTTCACTCCTGGGTACATACCCAAGAGAAATGAGAACACATGTCCATGCAAAAACTTGTTCACTAATATTTATAGTAGCATTACTCACAATAGTCAAAAAGTCAGGGGAAAAAACCAGATGTCCATAAACTGATCGATAGATAAATAAAATGTGATATATCCATACAATGAAATATTCAGCAATAAAAAGGTATGAAGTCCAGATACATCTTGCAACATAGGAGAACCTTGAAAATACTATGCTAAGTGAAAGAAGTCAGTCACAAAAGGCCACATATTATGATTCCATTTATATGAAATATTTCTGTCTATAGATTTATAGGCAAATCTATAGACAGAAAGTAGAATAGTGGATTAGGGGTTTGGGGTAAATGGAGAGTGACTGTTCACGGGCATAGGGTTCCTTTATGGGGGTGATGAAAATGTTCTAAAATTGATGGTGAAGGTCTTTCAACCTTGTGAATATACTAAAACCACTGCATTGTACATCTTAAGTGGGTAAGTATATGGTGTGTGAATTATATCTCAATGAACTATTAAACAACACAAAATCATTTTACATACTTATACTATCATTGAATTTCATTATAATTTTAGACTTACGGACTAAACTGAGTGCCTAGAGTTTTAAGTGACCTGTTTTGGTATATATAGCTAATGATTGCAGAGCCAGACTTCCTGAACATCAGGCCAACTGTCTCTACATTGTGGTTGTTGTAGGAAGTTTGACCCCAACATACCATGCAAGTCGTACCTAGAATTTGTATTGGCTTGGGCAGGTATCACTAGCTCATGTAACAGATAAGCCTTTGAGATTGAAGTTGGCAACAGAAGTTTAATTCTTGCTCATGTAAGAGTAAGAGCAAGAGTAATACAGTTATTCAGGGTCCCAGATAGTTGGAAGTTCTTCTACCTTCTCTTTTTTTAAATTTCAAAATATTAAGGGGATACAAATGTTTTTGTTGCATGGATAGCTTTCATAATGCTTAAGACAGGGCTATTAGTGTGCCCATCACCCGAACAGTGTTCACTGTACCTGTTACAAAGGTTTTTACCCCTCCCCTCCTCCCCCTGCCCCCTTCTGGGTTTCCAATGGCTTTCACTTCTCTCTCTGCCCATATGTGCCCATCAGTTAGTTACCCATTATTAGTGAGTACATGTGGTATTTTTTTTTCTATTCCTGAGATACTTCACTTAGGTCTCTAGTTCCATCCAAATTGCTGCAAAAGACATTAATTCATTCCTTTTTATGGCTGAGTAGTACTCCATGGTGTGTGTGTATATATATATATATATATATATATATATATATATACATATACACACACCACATTTTGTTAATCCACTCACAGATTGATGGGCACTTAGGTTGATTCCACATCTTTGTGATTGTGAATTATGCTGTGATAAACATTCGAGTGCAGGTGTCTTTTGGATACAGTGACTGGTACTAGATACCCAGTAGTGAGATTGCTGGGTCGAATGGTAAGCCTATATTTATTTCTTTGAGGAATCTCTATACTGTTTTCCATAGAGGTTGTACTGATTTGCAGTCCCACCATCAGTGTATAGGTGTTCCTTGCTCTCTGCATCCATGCCAGAATCTATTATGTTTTGACTTTTTAATGATAGTCATTTTGACAGGGGTAGGTGATAACTTCTTGTGGTTTTAATTTGCATTTCTACCTTCTCTTTCAAGTGTGCTGTGGGTTTTAATATCCAGCCGGCAGACAGGGGAGGAGAGTAGAGGTTCGTCTGTGGCAGGTTGTCCTGAGCCAGGCCTGGGGGTGGTGCACGTGGCCCCACGCAGATGCCGTGGGGCTAGGAATGAAGACCCTGACCAGCAGCTACTCCTACCTGTCTCCCAGCCTTTGGGTTGAACGATATGGTATCTGTGTTCCCTTATACTTTAAAAAAAAAAAAATACATAGATCAAAAGGATATTCAGCCCACTTGGTGACTGTGCGCTAGCTTAGAAGTTTGCATGTCATGGTTCCTGCTTCATTGTGAGGCGTTTTAATGTCCTTAGAGCAGTGAGTACCCAGTCTGACTGCTCTCTATCAGCAGAGTCTGTGACCTGTGCCAGAAGAATAGTCTTGTGTTTACTGATCATATACTGACTGACCATTGATAGGGGTTTCCAAGTTGTGTCTTATGAGAAGAATCTTTGAGAGCCTGTATAGGCTTGTGGGAGTTCTTAAGGCAGTGGCTCCATTTGGGTAGGCTCTTAGCTTCCCGTAGCCTGCCTCTGTCCTGCCACAGCACCCACAGGGGCAGCCTAGACCATGTGCATGCCGATTGCTAGGTAGGTGACAAAGACGGAGTTCTGAGAGAGCGCAGAAGAAACCCCAGGAACATATTCAACCCTGACAGTGAGTATGCTGTCCTCTGACCTCACACAGGAATAGTGACAGCACCTGTCGCCAAGCCATGAGCTCTTACTGCTACTCTGGAAGTCTCTGCAGTATCTTGTTATCCCTTTTGTTTTACCCTAGGCTGTGGGCCTGGACTGGAGGATTCATTCTTCTGTTTGGTTAGTCACGAGAAGGTGAAAGTTGGAATTAGAGGAGCAGAGGCCCCTGGCAGCCTTATGCAGTTCTTTCACTTACTAGCTGTGAGGCCTAAGGCTTTTCTGAGCTTCAGAAAATCATCTGTGTCTGAAAAAAAAAAATACCAGAAAGTCATCTGCAAATTGTAATCCTAATAGCTTCTCTTCCTTATGGGGTGGTCGTGAAGATTAAATGATAATCCCATAAAGTATTAAATCTAGGTTCTAGCATAAAATAGTGCTTAATAAGTACTAGTTATCATGGGTAAAAGTAGCATCATCATTTGACTTTCAAGGCAGCAGAAAGGAGATATCCTCATTGATGCCTCATGTTGCAAAAATGTAACATTTTGTAAGTCTTTGGCAGTGTCTTAAAAGATTTTATGATGTAACTGTGATGCTTGGGAAATTTTTTCTTCAACAGTCAGAATCTTTCATTTAGTAGCCACATGTTGAGGACCTACCACATGTAAACAGGATGCCAGGCACAGAAGGATTACAGAGAAAAAGGAAGAGGTGGCCTTTGCCTTCTTAATGTTGTGAGAATTAGCCACGACTATATTTTAAGTAGCCTATAGCTAACCTAGGTTTCTGGTATCATCAGTGTTTTAAGCCAACTGCACATGTTCTAATGCAGACAGAAATAATTGTGATTAACTCTTATTTTTAAAACAAGGCCAAGTGTAAAGTATCATACTTGAGAGTTTTTATTCTAGCCTCCTGCCCCTTGCTGCAAGTTGTCAACTTACCTCCCCCAACTCTTGTTACTAGTTGTCCATTTACACCCCTCACACATACACCCCAATTATCAGGTTATTATAAAGCATTTATATATTGTCGTGAGAAAAATGATTTCTTAAATTTTTTCACGATAATTACTTGAAAACAGATTGTGTTTTCATGTGAAACAGCTTAATGCTCTAATTAATTTATTTAGCTTAGAAACTTGGTCTAGTACCGTGGCTCTTTACTTGGCCAGACTCTTTTTAAGGATAACATTGCTATTGATTTCTTACATTTTTTTTTAATTTAGCATTTAGCAAATCCATGCTACTCTTACTTCAGGTTTTTTGGTTTTATTTGGGTCTTTTTGGGGGAGCAAAGCTCATTTAAATCAAATACCTGCCATTATCTAGTGCATAATATATGGAAAGTCAAGTTCATCATCATCTCATCTTACCTGTTCCTTGCTCTTTCAGTATCACAGCCCCCTGGGGTGTTAGAACAGGGAAGGACTTCATCACCAGATTCTTCTCTCCACCTCTGCCCCTCGTTTAGCAGAGGAGAAAGCTGGGGCCGGGAGAGGTTAGGGGCCTTGGCCACCATCACACCACCACCGTGTGGCTGAGTCCTGGTGCCCCTCTCCCTGGCTGGTAGTATTTCTCTTTCCTTTGACCCCCTTTCTAAGCTGTCACCAATTCCTGTTACTGTTGTCTTGAAATGTCCCTTGGTTTCCTTTTTCCCCATTTCTTCCTGTCTGATGCGGTCCCTAACACCTCAGAATGGCAAAGGCCCAGCAGAGAACTTTGTCTCTGGGGCATCCATTATACCAGGCTCATTTTCTCTAATTGCCACTGTCAGCATGTCACTCCTCTTCCGTGAGGCTGCCAGGAGCTCCCTGCTTCCGGTGGCAACACATAGGCACACTTCTGCTCGTGTTCGCGGCCCTCCTTCGCTGTGTAACCCCGACTTCGATGCCGTCTTCTCCCCAGGAGCACCAAGGGCCCACGGTCCTCTCTGGGGAGGTCCTTTCCACCAGTCAACCATGTTTCTTTCATGCCTTTAGTTCATCCTGCCCCCCAGCTTCCAGTTCTCTTCTGCCTTTCCAGCTGCACCAGGTCCTTGAATAATGTTTCGTTCAGCGTCGTTCCATCATAACGTTGATGACGACACAAATGGCTCCCCGGCCGGGGCCACTGTCTGTGTGGAGGGTGCACGTTCTCCGCATGTCTGCGTGGGTTTTCTCTGGGTACTCTGGTTCCCTCACACGTCCCAAAGCTGTGTCTGTTAGGTTTGTTGGCGCGTCTGCATGGCCCCGGTGTGAGTGGGTGTGGGGACGAGTGTGCCCTGCCTTGGGATAGGCCCCAGCCGCTTGTGACTCTGAACTGGAGTAAGTGGGTGAATAATTATCTTACTTGTTTTCATTAATTTTTTAAAAATATATGTATAGCTTAAATTTATTTCACTGTTTAGTATTAGAAGTGTTTTGGTCTTTAAAAGTTTGATGTTTTTGTGACCAGAAATATGTTGTAGGGACTTTGGTTTATACTAATTAGCCTGTGGTAAAATTGGTTTCATCATAGTCATTTTGCTTAAAGTCAGAGTTTCCAAGAACCTATTAACCATGTTAAGCGAGGACTTACTGCACTCTGTTCTTCTAGGCCAAGTCCAGGCTCCAACACTTTTCCGTGTGTTCTCTGATTACTGCAGTGACAACCCGCTTACCCTTTTATTCCCACACTTTTTCTTATTAAATCCTACCACATAGCATTGGACATAATGCCCTCTCCATTAGGGTTCTCTGGATTTTTCTTGAAATTGCACTGCCTTCTCAGTTATATTTAATGCTCCTTGAAGGCAGGACTTATGTTTATATTTTTCTCATATACAGTAGTTCCCCTTGTCCACAGGGGAGACTCCCCGCTGTGGATGCCTGAAACTGCAGATAATACCGAACCCTGCATATACTATTAATGTTTTTTCCTACAGATACATACCTGTGATAAAGTTTAATTTCTATAACTTAGACACAGTAAGAAATTAACAATAATAAAATAGAAAAATTATAACAACATACCATAATAAAATTTATGTGACTGTGATATCTCTCTCCCTCTCTCTCTCACTCAGAATGTCTTATTATACTGTCTTCACCCTTCCTGTGATGATGAAGGGATGGAGTGGGATGGCATAAGATTTCATGCTGCTCAGAATGACAGGCAATGTAACACGAATTGTTTATTTATTTTTGAAATTTTCCGTTTAATATTTTCAGGCTGCAATTGACCTCGGGTAACTGAAACTGTGGAAAGTGAAACCTCAGATTAGGGGGAACCACTATATTCCATTTTTTATAGTGCCTAATAAGTGGTCAGTAATTACTACTTATTAGGGGCTCGTTGAGCTTTTAAAAGATGTTGTCCAGACCTACGAGTGGTTCAGACATTTGACGGCATTTGCAGCTTGGATCAGGATCAGTTATTCATATTACAGCACAGTGTTCTGTCTTCTAAGTGTTGCTGGGATCAATTGCTTTGTGTTAATGATCCTCTGGGGGATTGTCTATAGAGGTGTGGTGCTCACACTAACAATTTGACTTGGGGATCAGTGGCTGGGTGGCAGAGCGTTGGGGACTCCCCTACTGAGAACTGCACACCTGCCTTTCGGATCTTATAGTAGGTAATAGTTACTCAAGAATGGATAGGAATAGCATTATCCTCATAACTCTGGCAGAGTTTGTGCACACCAGTGTGGAATGTAAACTCGCCTGTCTCCTTTTCCACTCTGTGTCCTTGAGCCAGTACTGACCTTGGTGCTCTCTTTTCTACAATACTGGCACAATATCCTGAGATTTAATCTGATCTTTGTCTAAAATATTTTTTCAAAACCCAGTAAATACTGTATCTTCCAAAAAAAGATAAGTGTATTGTAATAAGTTCCTGGTATTGGAAAAAGGAGAATTATTTAAAGACGACTGTCTCTGCTTTCAGAATTTCTTCTGCTGCTTTTCCATGCCTTCCTAGTTTTCATGGTATTCGTTCCCACACTGAGGAAACTACAGATTTCATAGTACTTTGGACTCTGGGCTTCCCAAGGCACACTCCCTATGAGAATTGCCTCTGCTAAAGGCTCGTAAATTTGGAATTATTTTTTCTTTAATGTCAGCAGGACTAATTCCACCCACACAAAATGGTTTGGCCTTTTCCCTCTTTGGCACAAAAGAGAATTGGCAGAGACTCAGATGAAGGTGAAGTTGACAGGCTCTGTCATGGTAGGGAATTCATTGACCATACGCTTTTATTCCCCCTGTTAACCTCATGTTCTGAATCCTTGTCCCACTCAGAAAGTCTTCTCTTCCCACCTAAAGATGTTTCAGATCTTTCTCCCTTTATCTCCAACACACACGGTGAAACACTACCTGACTTCATTTACAGAAAGTTACCCAACTGGAATCACTTTAAGGTTTTTGGGTTTTTTTGTTTTTAATTTTAGGTGGATGGAACTCTGCTTAGTTGAAGAATTGCCTCCAACCACTGAACTGGAAGAAGGGCTCCGGAATGGAGTTTATCTTGCAAAGTTAGCCAAGTTCTTTGCCCCGAAAATGGTATCGGAGAAAAAGATCTATGATGTGGAACAAACACGTTATAAGGTAACCAAGATCTAATTGGTTTTGGCTTCCAGCTAAAAGTGAAAGTTTGGTATTTCATTTCCTCTCTCTTCTTTTACTCTTAGTGTTTCTGTAAGGATATTGTGGGAGAGGGGGTGTCCTTGGTCTTTGGAGCCTGTTAATAATCATTCCTGAGGCAGCAGCAGTTTTAAAAAGCAAAAGTGTTTCTCTTTCTGGGCTGAAGCTGAAAGACCTCTGGTTTGTTTCCTACCCTCCCACCCCCAATTCCTTAATGGAGGTTGTTTGTGACTTTATTAGTGCCAGTAAGGGTAAAAGTGGGGGCACACTACCCCTTCTTTTTTACCACCAACATGGCTTATTATTCCCCATATTCTCATTAGTGAGTAGAGTACCCAGCTGGGACTTGAACTTGTGGCCCTAAAGAATTAGGGCTAATGTGATAAAACTAGTAGTAAAGTTGATCAGGTAAGAATACTTTTCCATGTGGTGTTAAAAACAAAATAAAACTAACCTTTTTGTATACAACCAGTGTTAAGAATTGTTTCATGGCTAATTTGGAAGGACCAGAAAATAGAGGAGGGTGTCATAGCCCTTTCAGAAACAGCGGCGGCAGCAAAAGCACCGTTACTTAAATTTGGAAGAAGCATGGAGAAGAAAACAAAGTCAAAATAAACACCAATCTTGGAGTAATAAAAATCTCGATCTGTTAGAGATATGGATCAAAGTATTATATATACAGATAAAATGATATATCTAGGATTTGTTTCAGAATAATTGGAGGGAGGGTAGATGAATGATACAAAGCTGGCCACGAGTACATAATCATTGAGGTTGGATGCTAGGTACGTAGGAGTTCATTATACTAGTCTGTCTACTTTTTTACATTTGAAGAGTTCCATTAAAAAGCCAGAGGGAAAAGTAAACACCAACCTAAGAGGCTTCTCCATTGGAGAGGTATCTTCAAAAGGGAATTTAAAAATGTCTGGTGTTGTATTCTGGAACGTGTGACCTCTTATCTACTATGGGTCAAGGTTTCTGAAGCTTCTTGGAAACTTGATTCTTTGTTTTCTTAATACATTTGGTTCTTGATATCAGTATTTTCTATCTGTAGATTTTCAAGTATCCTTAAAAGTATTCTCTTGCAAATAAAGTTACCATGCAATTGCAGGGACAATAATTGAGGATAGTTGAAAATGGAATGATTTCCCATTTATTGCATGATTCACACTACCTTTCAGTCCTTTAAACAAAATATACTTTAAAAGTGTGTGTATTGAATTTATATCAAATGATTGAGTAATCATTAAGGCTAACTGTAGACAAGATCACTTGACAGATCTCTTATGAGTCTGTTTTCCTAGCCTAATCAGAAAGGTAACTGAGCAAAAGTTTTTGCCTTGAATAATGTTATAAATAAAAGTGTTTGCATTTGTTAAAGTAAATTTGAGTTCCTGAAGTCATGTGTTTCACCCCAGAGACCCAGCTCATTATAGCCTTTCAAAAGACTTTCATAAAACAATGACTTAGCCAAAATTAAAGTTTTATAAAACTTTTTGAGAAGTATTTTTAGAAATTCAGACAAGCACAGAAAAAAACCATCTATATCCCTCCTCCACAAAATAAGCATTTGCCCACATTTTAGACTATGGCTTATCTTTTTTCCATTGCTTGTATTATGGTTATTATTAAGATCTAAATCTGTTAGTACTAACATACATGTAGATTTGATGGTAGGGTTAAAGTGTAATTGGGCTAGATCCAGGCTGCCCTGAAAGGAGATCGTGGGTAATTTCTTTTGGCTTTGTGGACCGTGAGAGTCTGGCTGGAAAGGTAGGCACTTCCTGAAGGCAAGCGTCAGAGCCGAGTGTGGGTTAGCTCTTGTTTCTTCCTGGCACATCATGTGCCTTGAATATAGGTGTCTCTTTCCAGATCAGCTCTGGGCCCTTAAGGCAGTTGCCTCCTGGCAGCTTTAGCAGGTACCTTCTCCTCCTGGCATCAGAAATCCTACTGTTAAAAGGAGCAGCAGCTTCTCTTTGGGATGGGCACAGGGGAAATAATACTTTCAGTCTCTTGTTATGAAATAAAATACCCACAGGGCCTAGGCAGGTGATGACATTCCCTGAAGGAAACATGATGAGAGAGGGAAGTGTTCTGTTTTGCTGCGCTGTCAGGCCCCAGGAGGGCTGGGTGGCACAGCAGTGATGCTGGCGGAGGGGCAGTGGGAGGGAGGTGCTGCTGGCTGTGCCCTGGGACTCCCCCTCCCCCATGCTGCTGAGCCAAAAGAAAAATTGGAAACAACCCCTCTGGAGTCACTGGAGAGAGGTTTTTCTTTTTTTTCTTAAATCCCTGAAAGTGCCTAGTGTTCTCGATGGAAAGTTTTAGTGATTTGCCAAGTAATCATAAAATTTTATTTTAGGGCCTTCTCATTTCTATACAAAAATGAAAGGAGACAAACATTAGTGAACAGGCGACTCGACTTCCTGTTCTGTTCTTCGGAACTAAAGCCTGTCACGTGGTCCTTTCTAAGGAGCACTAAATCACGGGGCCAAGGCAGAGATGCTGAAGCACAAGGGAACACTCACTCACCCGGGCCCAGCCCCTGATGTGCCATCTGGAAACCATGAATTCCATGAACTTGGGCTCTCTCTGCAGGGTCTGCCTAGACTGCAGCCATGAAATACGACCCGCCTGTTAGGCACAGGGTCCCCAGCGCACGGCTGTGTCCCTGATCCCTGAAGGACTCAGTGTTGGCACCAACAGCTCGGACAATCATCAGTTAGGCAGACAGGAGCTTCCATGCCGCCCCATTATCTTTGTCCAGCAGCTTATGTACAACCTTGGTCCCTCATTAACTTAGGGTTAGAAAGATGTCCTAAGTGTTAGAGTTAAACCTTCCAGGCCTGAGTTCCGTGCCCATGCCATGTGGCCATGTGTGCCGTGGCACCCACTGTCTTGGACATGCCATAGTGCATTGTAAAGAAGGCAGGAACCGTGTATGCCTGCTCTGCCCTGTCCCCAGTGAGTGGCTCGGGGTCTTGTCCATAGAGTGGGTGGTTGGGGAAATGGCTGTTGGGTGAAGGAATGAATGACAGTAGTACCCTGTAAGCCCAAGTACCCCATTCCTTTCTTTTATGCTTTATTTGGTATTCAGTGTGCTTGGAGTGTGATCCACTTCCTCTAAGTATGATGCTCAAACCTCCTGCAGAACCACCTGATGGGGGTGTGTAAAAAGTGGACTCCTGGGTCCACCCCAGACCACTGAGTCAGGTAGACTATCTTGACCTGAGACTCAGCAAGCTATATTCTTAATAAATTACCTACAGGTGGTTCTTTTCTTGTATATTACTAAGGTTTAGGAACTGTTGCTCTAATAAACAGATAAACACTAATGTAATACATTGTAATAAAGTTGTAGGGAAATAAAAAGTTGTGCCACGATGGAAATATATAGAGTAGAATTGATTCACCCATGCAACACTTACCAGCACCCTGCATGCCAGGCACAGTTCTGGGCACTAACGGCAGGGTAGTGAGCAGGGCAGACATGGGCCTAGTTTCATGGCACTTACATGGAGAGACGGACTGTAAGTAAACCTACAGCTGTGAATAGTGATGAGCATCTGAAGGAAATGGAAGCTGGCATTACAGACAGATAGCAACAGGCAGGAGATGGGCTTCTCTGAGGACAGGTTTGTGCTGAAGCTGGAAGATTGGGAAGAAAGTCATCTTTGTGCAAGTCAGAGCTGGGCAATGGGCAGAACAGTCCAAAAATATAGCTTATCCACAACAGAGTGGCTGAAAGGCTGCAGAGAGGGACAGCGGTGGGGGACGAGGCCAGGAGGGAAGCAGAGAGGATGCCGTGTGGCCATATAGGCTCCAAGGACAACCTGTGATTTCATGCCAAGTGCAGGCAGCAGCCATTGAAGCTGTAAACAGAGACATCATGATGCGACGTGGTACAGTTTGTTCTTTAGGAAGATCAGTGGCTGCTATGTGGGGAATAAATAGGAGGGAGGATGAGGGTGGAGACAGTCCAGTGAGGGGTAATTCAGTCCAGGTGACAGGTGGCAGTGGCCTGCACAGGCAAGAAGTGAATGGCTTCAAGCGGGAAAACAAAGGGTGGATCCTGGAAGGGAGCTGGAAGTGGACGGATGGCCGTGAGGAGAAGACAGCTGGGTGGACAGTGGGGGACGACTGAGGGGGAGGAAGCCATCCTGTCCATTCTAAAGGGACTGCGGGATGGTTAAGGGCCTGGAAGCTTCCATGGCGCGGGCTTGAGAGATTAGAGAGTGCTCCCAAGCAGACTGGGCTGGGTGAGAGAGAAGAGGAGGAAGGACAGGCATTCCTTGGAGAGAATGCAGCCTGACTAGGCTCAAAGATAAAGAATGGCGTCCGGGACAGCACCTTGATAATCACGGGCTTATAAGAAATGCTGTTGAATATTGAGGTGTTACTCAGATAGGAAAGGCACATGCATAGTGGTTAGCAGAGTGAGCTGTAGGATCAAAATCCTTTAGAGTCTGGCTTCACCGCTAACGTAGCTTTTCTGAGCCTGTTTCCCCACCTGTAAAGTGGGAATACACATTGAGTATCCCTAATCTAAGACTCCACAGCGCTGCAAAATCTGAAACTGTTTGAGTGCTGACATGATTAGGGCTGCTCAACTGGTAAGTATAATACAGATACTGCAAAATTGGAAAAAAATCCAAAACACTTCTGATCCCAAGCATTTCAGATAATGGATACTCAACCTAATAACAATACCTGCCTTTGTAGAGAGGTTGTGAGGAGCAAATGT
Organism: Lemur catta; assembly: GCF_020740605.2. Classification (NCBI taxonomy): domain Eukaryota; kingdom Metazoa; phylum Chordata; class Mammalia; order Primates; family Lemuridae; genus Lemur; species Lemur catta. The sequence continues at coordinate 48,661,644 of NC_059139.1, forward strand.
GACCGTCCATGCAAGGCACTTGGCACAGTGCCTGACAGATGTGAGCACCCAGTAAGTGTAGACCTGGCAGTTGTCCCGAGGCACCTGAACAGTGAGGTGAACATAATATCTGGACTTGGATTCAGGGGATCTGCAAGGGAATCTTAACCCTGAGCCTAACAAGTTAGGTACTCAAGTGCCTTACATACGTGTGCCCTTAGTTTCCTCATCTGTAAAATAAGCAAATTAGGATAATTATTGATTTCTATGGTCCCTCATAGTTTGAAATGTTCTGCTTCTGATATGGAGGAAGTTAACATCCAAAGAAGAAAATGCCTCATCTCTGAAATTTAAACTAGGTGAACCTGTTTGCTGGTGTTACAGTAGCTCAGCAGTGGAAAATTAGCATATACTTTCTGGTTCTATACCTGAAAGAAATTAGGTAGATGGACCAAAGCAACCCTTGGGCTAAATCTGATTGTAGACATTCACCTGGTATAGTATTAATATATAGGACTAGTGAAAAAAAACTCGATAAAAATAATGATAATGGACTGAGAATATTTTCTGTCTGTTTTGAAGACCATTTTCATTCTAATTGAAGCAAATTCAGTAGACTGAAGATGTTATTGCTGCAATTCACTCCCCAAAGTGTACTTCTTAAATATGCAAACATGAACCATAGGGGTCTAAAGTAAGCGTTTCTCAGGTGTTTGAAATGGATGAAGGATTTGAAATCTGTCATTTATTGTATAAATATGACCAAGTTAACCACTTTTTTGTTTAATGCCTCTTAATATGAAGTGGTAAACTTTTTCTGACAGTGACAATGGTAAAAGTTTCATACTCATTCTTGCGGTGAAATAATTATAACAGCTAATGCTTACCTCATTCTTAGGTGTACTTTGCAACTAGATACTTTCTGTTTATTCTCAATTTAATTCAGCAACTCAAAGGAGCATTTTATGGCTGAGGAACCACGGTTCAGAGAAATCTGTGACTGTATTGAGATTATTATACTTAGCTAACACGACCAGTAAATAGATGGGTGTGTGTCTTTGTTATATAATTTGGGATTTGTTGAAGCCCACCTGCCAAAGACCCCAGAAATCCACCTGTGGCCAAACAAAATTAGGTTTATTTAACTTGTTGGGGTAATAAAAAAGGCAAACGCGTGGAGCCACAGGGAGAAGCAAGGGGCTCAGTGTAGATACAGACCTGTTCTGGGTGATTCTATTAATAAGGATTTAGGGAAGCAACGACCAGGTTTCTTTTGGGTGTTGCCAGGAAGCAGGATCAATTTGGTGTCTTGATAATCTTTAGGAAGTGGGAAGATTGAATGGGAACTAGATTGTCACCAGTAAAGAAACTAGAGTAGGCCATATTAGTTGGAAGAGGAGGATATTTAATTATTTTGTGGTGCAGAGAGTCCTCATCTTTGTCTTGGTTTAGGCTTAATTGCAAGTTGTTTCTGTCCTCTTCCTCCATGGCAGAGTGGCATTGTCTGAGATTTGTTTGTATCAAGCAAAAGAAATCTATCCTGAGTTACAAACACTCAAGCACTATGGTCCGATGTTAACTCTTTGTGCTCTCATTCTTTCTCGCTTTATTCCTTTTCCTCCCTTTCTTTCCACTCTCCCTTCCTCTAGCTTCCTCAAGCTCATTTTTTCTTTCCCCAAAATAGTCAAAGGTTGCTAGGTCCTGTGTTCTTTGCTGGGGGAGCATTAGCATAGAGAAGGTTTTCAGATCCAGGGAGACCTAGTCTTGAATCTCAGCTCAGCCGCTTAACAGCTGTTTGACTTCAGACAAATCACTTCATCTTTTTGGCCTAGTTTTCCTCATCCTTAAAAACTGGGAATGATAATTACCTTGCAGAGTATTTTGAAAATTATAGGTAACTTACATAAAGTACTTGAAACACAGTCCAGTCACAAATAGTGGCCACCATTAAAAAGGCATAAACATTTGTCACATGTTGATTTGCTTATACTTTATAATTTTTAACAGCCATGAAAATACCTTTTATGTAATAAACTATTAGATTGTAGAAGGTCACAGAAGGTGGCCCCACAGAGAAGCCAGACTTCCTGAATTCTTATCCACCATTGGATGTTATATGATGAACTTTTCTATAGTTACTTTTTTGTACGTTTATTAAAAATGAAAAATAACATTGTGCTATGCATTTAATTAATAAAAATAAAACATTATTTTAAAGCTCTTTATGGTTCATTACCTGATACATCTTCATGAGATACAGGCAAGAATGCTGTACTTACAGGCTGTGGAAGAAACGGCTATCTAGTTAGGAATGTAAGGAAGAAATGGAAGATGTAGACTATTTTTATTATACAGGTAGGAAAAGATCTCCTAAAACATTTCTGCTGAAGATTTACTTTTTATACAAGGCCAAAATTAGGGTTAAATTGTAAGAAGAGTATATGTTCAAATTAGCTCTGAATTGTAGGGTGGTTTCTGTTTTCATCTTTGTATTTTGCTACATTTTCCAAGTTTTTCTACAGAAATATTACATCATAAGAAAATAAAAGCATTTAGTCTTCTAAAAATTGTTTCTTCTGAAGTTGCTAGGCTTCTCGGCCATGGTTGCCAAAACCTTGACACCGTGTGCACACATACCCACGCACACGTATACGTGTCTCATGAAACGTCCTTAGGCATGTTAGACATTAAATGGTTTTTGAGATTCTAGTTCAGAATTTACCTCAAATGTGTGAATTATGGAAACTGTCATGGTCCATCACAGATGGTTGGGAAGTTGCCAAGATACAGTTCAGTCTCCTTTATTGTGTCTTTATATTTGCTTTGTGTGAGCAGTAATAACTCTGTTCTAGAAGCACAATTGAAAAGCATTCTGCTAATGAAGAAATTTGTTACAAATGACTCACTTTTTGTGGGGTTCCTTCTTTCCTTTTTCTCCCTCCCATCCTCACGTTAGAAGTCCGGCCTTCATTTCCGACACACGGATAATACTGTCCAGTGGTTGAGAGCGATGGAGTCTATTGGGCTACCCAAGGTAAGCCTTCGCATGCAGGACCCTGCAAGGCAAAGGGGTGTTGCACACATGCCTGTTTATGGAAAATGATTTGGTAGATTGGGATATGTTAACATGGGAATGAGAAGTGTGAGCACTGAAAAAAAATACAGAAAGGCCTATACAAAGTGATATATGGCAAGAACTCAGAATGAGGTACGTGCAAGATTGAGAGCTTATGCACATAAATTAGTGTGTGTAAATTAAAATTAAAGTGTGTACAAATTAAACAGAATCAGAGCAACCTTTAGCTGGTAGATGGTTGATTTAAAATAACCAACTCTCTTTTTTATGTTGCTATTAATATTTATATTTAAGAGTCTAAGTCTCAGATCACCATATATCACTATAAATTATATTTTTTTTTTTTTTTTTTTTTTTTTAGACAGAGTCTCGCTCTGTTGCCCGGGCTAGAGTGCATGCTGTGGCATCAGCCTAGCTCACAGTAACCTCAAACTCCTGGGCTTAAGTGATCCTACTGCCTCAGCCTCCCAAGTAGCTGGGACTACAGGCATGCACCACCATGCCCGGCTAATTTTTTTCTATATGTATTTTTAGTTGGCCAGATAATTTCTATTTTTCAGTAGAGATGGGGTCTCACTATTGCTAAGGCTGATCTCGAACTCCTGACCTCGAGCGATCCTCCCTCCTCAGCCTCCCAGAGTGCTAGGATTACAGGCGTGAGCCACCTCGCCCAGCCCTATAATTTTTTTTATTTCAGCATATTATGGGGGCACAAATGTTTAGATTACATATATTGCCTTTGCCCCACCCAAGTCAGAGCTTCAAGCATGTCCATCCCCCCAAATTTTTATAAATTATTATAAGTCATTGTGTCATTTTAAATTTTAAAAGCCTGGTGGGTGATAGCTTTTAATCCTGAAATAGCTCTCCCAAATAAAATTCATTCAGCAAACATTTAGTGCTTGTTAAATTTGAATAGTAGGCAGGCTAAAGCATGTGAGAGAATTAGACATGTGGGGGAAATGAGGAAATAATTATATTTGATAAAAATTGTAGAACTCTTTTTTAACCTCTTATTTTGAAATAATTATAGAATCACAGGAAGTAGTAAAAATAGTACATCTATGTGTATCCTTCATTCAGCTTCCGCCAGTGGTAACAGCTTATTACTGTAGTGCAATATTAAATTGACATTGGTGAATTAACGTAAACTAGACCACAAACCTTATTTGGTTTTTACCATTTTTACATGCATTTGAGTGAGCGTGTGCGTCGTTCTGTGCAGTTTTAGCCTGTGACTAGATTTGCATAACCATCACCACAGTCAAGAAACAGACACCAGGGAGGAGGGGGCCTTTAGATTGCTTCCCTGCCCCTGCCCTGTCTCCTGGCAACCACTAATATGTTCTCCATCTCTCTAGTTTTGTCATTTTGAGAACGCTATATAAATGGAGTCATATAGTTGGTAACCTTTTGAGGCTGATTTTTTTCGGCTGTGCGTATTGTCCTTGAGAACAATCAGGTTTTCATGTGTATCCATTGTTCACTCTTTTGTATTGCTTAGTATGTTCAGCTATTTTAAAGAAATTATTTAAGAATGGTCCAGTTGAGGGCAGGGGGAGAGGTTACTGATGTATGAAGTCCTGTGGTGGTGGTATTATTAAGCTGGGTTTGCAATTAAAAATATACACCCCTACAAAAATAGAAGATTCCTTAATGTAAATTATGGATGCCTATTTTTAATTGTGCTCACATCTGTTTTAGCTTAGTCTCATTTTATCTCATGATCAATATTTGATTTATTTTATTCTGCCATTTGTAATCCGACTACTTTCCCTTCTCCTAAAATGCCAGAGCATTAGATACTATTCCGTTCTGGGCATTAGTTGTAATACAGAATTCATATTTCTGGATTGTGATTTAGGAAGTACTAACTAGGGACTGAATAGTAAACAGATTAATAAAAAAAATTCAAACAGGATTTTTCTGTGTAAGACAACATCAGATTAGGATAATTTCATTGCTTGGTAGATTTGATGTAAACCTTTTCAAATTGTCTGTTTTGGGCCAAACAAGTGATCTTATAAAGCAGATTCTATTTTAACACTGAATTTTACTATGAAGTTATTAATACGTTGCTTTGCAGGGGCAAGAGACTAACAGTATACTGAATTGACTTTGATGCATTTGATTGGTATTCCTTCATTTATCAACTTTGAGTGCTTACTCCACTCAGCACCATGCTAGGTGCTGGAGGTATAGTGCTGAAAAAAACACTCTGGGGAACTATAAGTTGATACCATCTCCTTGCTAAAGGAAAATACATTCATAATGATTTTCCAGGAGAAATACAAAAGGTTCTTGTTGAAAGAAAAAGGAGGGGAAGGGGGTTGTAGTTCTCTGCTTATGTAGAAGAACTTTAAGCTTGGTAACACTTCTCAATTTGGGAATCCTCTTCTCACTGACACTTTAACAGCACATGTGTTAAAGGAAAGTTGGAAAGGCTTTTGAAATTTCCTAGGCTAGAGACATTTCTTTAAATGCTTAGTGACTGTACATTTTGTAGCTCAAGAAACTTTGCTTCTTTTTCTCTCTGCTTTTTTCAACGTCCGATAGAAAATTGCACTTGAGTACCAAATACTACCATATGGTACATGATTTAATTTTAGTTTTTACATCAAATTTTATAAAATACTTACTACAAGCAAGTAATGTCAACATGCTTATCTTGATATTATATTAGGAGCTTTAAGCTTGATTACTCTTTTTTTGTGCTTGGGAAGAGAAGTTTGCTGCCCTACTCTGATATCTGTTTTTTATCAGGCTTTTAGTTTCAAGCTTAAGAAGAATAGTGTGACAATGTATTAAAAGCCTTAATGTTCAGACCATTCAATCTGGTAATTCCATATTTAGGTGATTTACCAAAAGAAGTAATCACATGCTTAGAAAGTGTAGAGATGTTCATTGCAGTGGCTTACAATACTGAAAACTTTAGGGGCAAAACAATATGAAACCCTGGGGAACTAGTTAAGCTATGGTTCAAAAATATGAAAGAATCACCTACATCTATTAGAAACAATCTTCTTATAAGAATACTGAAGGAAATTGGAAATTGTTATGTTCTGTTGAGTGTTAAATAGGTTTACACTAAGTACAATTTTGTTTTCACATGCACACATTCATAGGCATAAAAAGTCAGAAACACATACAGAAAAGAAAGACCAGAAAAAATAAACCAAATGCTAATGGTGACAATTGGAAGGTGGGATCATAGGTATTTTTCCTTCATAGTTTGTATACTTTCCAGATTTTATTCAGTGAAATATATTATCTTAAGCAAATAAAAAAATCCATGTGTGTATGTTGTATTTGCATCCACACATCTTGATGGAACTGTGTGGTCAAGTTTTTAGCAATGTAATAAAGTGGCTTTAAGAAGGCCACCCTTCTCAGGCCCATGGGACCTCTGGGCCGTCATAGGAATGAGAGGGCTACTGAAGGCAGAGCCTACGTGGACTCACACATCATGAAATAAAACACTGCCACCCGGCACTGTGGACGTGGCCTTCTTGGATTGGCTGGCTGTAAACACCACCATTCTCCTGTTGCCACGAGGAGGCTTGCTGTCAGGTAGGGGTCCAGTTGTAGAGATTGGTCTGTCAGCAGAACAAGATGAGGCAATGACTTGGAGTCTCCTCTATGTTTATATGATTGTAGAATAGCAAGGACAATCAAAGTAGGATTATTTCGAAGACTTAAAATAATTGAGAGCAAGACATACAATAAACATTGTTTCTTTTGTTTTCCAGATATTTTATCCAGAAACCACAGATGTCTATGATCGGAAAAACATACCAAGGATGATATATTGCATTCATGCACTAAGGTGGGGGAAAAATACAACTAAAAGACTCTCTAAGATGTACATTTTAAAAAACTACATTTGAACTTTTTATTTGATTCAGTTGTTTTGAATAAGCTGGTACAAAACTGAAGTAATTGTCACATAAAAACAATACTTGAACTTGAAAAATGTTTTTCTGATTCTTTAAAAAGCTAACTCAGGCCGGGCGCAGTGGCTCACACCTGTAATCCTAGCCCTCTGGGAGGCCGAGGCAGGTGGATCGCTCGAGGTCAGGAGTTCGAGACCAGCCTGAGCAAGAGTGAGACCCCCGTCTCTACTAAAAATAGAAAGAAATTATCTGGCCAACTAAAATATATATAGCAAAAATTAGCCGGGCATGGTGGCGCATGCCTACATGCCTACTTTGTTGCCAGTGTGACAACAAAGATGACCCTTCTTACCCTGTATCACACTTACTTTCGTATCAAATATAATCTGTATTAAGATTAACCGGACACATATTTAATGATATCCCTAGGTCGTTGTGCTGCTTGGTAACTAGATGCAAATGGTAAATGGTCCTAATAAATGACTGTAGTGATTATTATTATTTAGCACAATCAAGCATGGTTTATAGCATTTCTGTTTTCACTTTACTAGTTTTCCAGTATTTGTAAGGCGTTCCTCTCTTTCCTGGCACTACGTTTCATGTGACTGTTGTCACAGTGATACCGGTGATGATCCTCCTTCACACAGACATGCACACTCACACATTGCACACACGCAGACAGACGTCCTCAGTCATTCTTTCCAAGAGGTTTAATGTTCTTCCCCTGACGGCCTTGTCCCTTGTCCCTGGGCTTAGAGTTTCCCTGTGACCACCTGTCCCTGCCCAGTCTTCTCCCACCCCCTCCCCCTAACTTGAGGTGGAATAATCCTCTTGGAAGCTGCTTCCGTAAATCTCTTTTTGCCTCATGAATCACTAGACCATCATGGAATCAGAGATTTTAGAATTAGCCAGTCCTAAGAAGACATTTTTATGCGAAACCGTCTAATAGAGTGGTAGACTCTTGGCTGTACCGTGTTCACCATTGATTTCTCAGCATCTGGTGCAGTGCCTGGTGTGTAGTAGAATCACAATAAGTAGCTGTTGAATTAAAAAATATCTAATTCAGTCCTTTCATTTTATAGTTAAAGGACTTCAGGTCCAGAGTAGTTAAGTGGCATGTCCCAGCTACTCGGGAGGCTGAGGCAGTAGGATTGCTTAAGCCCAGGAGTTTGAGGTTGCTGTGAGCTAGGCTGACGCCACGGCACTCACTCTAGCCAGGGCAACAAAGCGACACTGTGTCTCAAAAAAAAAAAAAAAAAAAGCTCATTCAAAGTAGAAAACCAGAAAATTAACAAAAAACCTTTAAGTGTAATAAAGAAAACTTAAGTTGAAAGTTCTATGAATCCAATTGTAACATAAACCATATTCTTGAGTTATGATCTAGTTTATAAATGAAAATTTATCACATGAACAGCTTTAGAAATCATTATAATCTTGATTTAATGTGCTTAAAGTTATAATTTCATTCAATTCTTGCCATAGATTAAGAAAATCTAATGTAAGGATGGTTTCTTTTGATCTTTTGTTCACTAGAACTTGTATCCTGAGGATAGAGGAAACAGAAGCTGTGTTAAATTAGTGAAATCAAGACACGGTCATTTTAAAGCAATTGTTTGATAACTTAATTTTTGAAAATGCTGAAATTCTGCTAGTTCAGAGTATATTATATATTATTGGCCTGGAAGATATGTGATTTTTTGATGGTAACAAAGATGATTCTGAAAATCCAGTTTGTGGCTATTATGTGCACACAGGTAATGGTTGGGAGACTTCATGTCTAATTACATTTTAAATTACTTTTAGAACATCTGCCTTGTGTTTTTATCACTAGAAGTCATTTTCCTGGCAGAGTTCTCTGCCTAGAGGTTTATATTAACTTCTTCTGGCTCTTTTCCTCTCCAAAGGAAAAGGTTTCTATAATAATTCATGGCAATGTTGGCCTTCTAGAGAAGAATTTTGATTATGTCATATAATTTGACTTTTTCCCCTGGTCAGTACTTACGAGATTGCTTTGAAACATGACAGTTGCTGGAAATACAGACCAAATGTAGGTGTCTTTGCTATGGTTTTTTAAAAATATTCTAATAACTTAGAACAACTGGTTAAAAAAAAAAAACTTGTACGCCTGCCTCTTCAGATGTGGCTAAAGTATCGTTATGCCAGCAGGTTTTCTTTCTTTTTTTTTTTTTAAGTGTCTTTTTAATTGAAAAACTACCAAACTGTCCAGTAATATTTCTCCCAAAAAAACACAAACTTGGGTGGTAACTAAGTCCCTAAGTTATAAGAATTAAAAATAATTTTTCAAGAAGTCCTTAGATCCAGTTTATGGAGCCGTGGGACACACAGGCTAATCAATACCAGTGGTACTCCTCGGGTCTAGGAGGCTGGACGGCATCCTGATACCCCGCACTCAGCACGTTTGCTTCAAGTAGCCTTTCTCCAGTTTCCAGTTCATGATAGTATTTTATTCTATTTCAGAAAACTTAATGCAAGTTGTTTTATGTGCAATGCCAACTTTTAAAAGGTCACTAAAGCTAACTGGGCAATACACTAGGCAGAAATCGATTTATAAAAAAGAGGAAAAGCCCAAAATGCTGCTTTCTACAGAGAACCCACAGTTTCATTTTATTCAGAGCAAAGAAAAAAGAAACTTACAATCATGGTGGAAGAAAGTCAACCATAGGTTTGGAATCTGCACTCAAACTACACATGCAGTGAGGACAGTATTCTGCTAAATATGATGGATTTGTCTGCTGTTTGTCTAATGTTAACAATTATAAACAGCAGTGCAACTAGTATTTGGAACAATCCTTAGTGTTACAGTGTCAGGCACATCATTTCACTTCTCTTCACACCACTGCTTCTCCTGGCGTACCTGGGCTTCCTTCTCTTCAGTTAAAGTCATTTTTGCTATTGAAGGTCTTGAGAATCTCCCTAGGTGTTTTCCCCTCGATCACATTGGCAACAGTCTTGCACGTAACATCAAGCAAACCTTTGATGTCTATATAGTTTGTAGCCAGAATAAGTTCAAAAAGTGTTCCTTGGTCAACTTTCAGGAATTCCTGGTCCCTAACAGGGATCTGGTCTGTTTTCTTTTCTTTGTTCTCATCATCCTTGGGAGGATGGAGGGTCATCCTTGTGGTGGGTGCACCACTGAACGACCTTTTTTAATACTGCTGCGTTAACATTTGTTGGAGGAACTGGGTCATCATCTCCCATTCTTCCAATTCTCCCATTCTTCCAAGATTTCCATTCCCAAATCTTCCAATGTGGTCTTGATTGTCACAGATTGTTTGACAATTTCCACATTAATTTCAAATACCTCTCCATCAGAACTCTGCAACTTAATCGAAGGCATGGTGTTCAGTCTCAAAGAGACAGAGTTGGGCAGTGTCAGCACAAGAAGAGAGAGGAGGAGGACAAGGCCACTCTGCCAGCAGGTTTTCTAAAAGCTTCTTGTTCAAAAGTGTTTATTTTGAGGAATATTTTCAACAGTGTTGCCCAATAATCTTTATCAAATTAATTTTTCAGAGCCTAGAATGATCCCTTAACACTGTAGTTAGTTCTTTTGTGACCTGCTAAGCCAGCCACCATTATTTAATGTCATTATCATATCCATGCATCATAGTGCTAATCTCCAAATCTGTAGCATGCTCATGGGGTGTCTTGCATAAGCTGAAATTGATTTCCCCATGTGGACACCAGGGACATTCGTGTTAAGCAGCTTATAAACAAATGGTGTGTGTTGAGTTCCTCTCTGGTGATGTCACTGTTCTTTTAAAGGAGTGACATAGAGCTACACTGAGGCTTACAAATGTATGTTTGCTGTAGTTTTAACAATGGCTTGAACAGTTTAGTAAACAAAGCTAAAGAACTTCTTGCTTACTGTTGTGTGCAAATGTTGATGTGATAGGAAGTTTCTAGGGTTGTGTTTCTCAGTCATTCAGTGACTCATCATGGATGTCTCCATTACGTTTACTCATCCTAGAGGGGATTCCCCTTGGATCATCTCGCTCACCAGATCTGACCTTAAGTAGGACCTTTTATCTTTGAAAGCAATATTATTTATTAATAGTAAGCTGCATTCCCTGAGGGACTCTTTCACTTTTCTTTACTCTAAATTACAGTATGGAACTGGAAGTCCCAAGTGTATCTGAGATTTTTTTCTATCACGACTTTTTCCTGCTGTGATTTAGAATGCGATCAGTCACTCAAATGAGGCTGATATTCTACTCTGTTGGGCAAGACACATTTGGAAGCTGGGTAGCAATCTTTTAATATGTACAGTGGGTTTGCACTTGCTGCATGCTGGAAATGAACAAACATGTCTTTACCTTTTGTATTCTGGTGGCAAATATGGCAGCATCACTGGTATAAAGAATTGTCATTACCTGGTAGAAAATTAGGCAGGTCAGAGTTTCTGACTGTAGCTAAGGAGCCAGGAGAGAAGTCTCCTCCAGGTAGTTCAGCTTGCCAGGCACTGCCTTCTCCCTGCCCCAGCCCGTGGGCCTGACTTGATCTACAGACTTAGTTCTTGGCCCTCACCAAATATGTCTCCTGTTCCCTGTTGTCTTGACTGGGCCTAACAACCTGTAAGATGCCCTGAGTTCTTTCCCTTGCTTCCTGTTTGTCTCTGCTTTTCCCATTTCCGGGCTGCCCCTCACCTTGTCGTTTTATTTCTGACCCCAGTTTTGTTACCCACCACTCACTGATCCCTTTGTCAGTTTAGCTTGGCATTCTCAAGCCCAAACACCAGTGATTGTCACTACAATAGCTCCAGAAGAAATTCTCAAACTTTGCCAGTGTAGACAGACTCACCTGAGTGGTGGGTGGCATCATTCTTTTTCTAAACAAATGTGTATCTTTTTGTTACTAAAAAAAAAAAAAAAAAAGTAAGATATACTCATCGTGGAGAACATTGGAAAATTCAGAAAGAATGTCAAAGGAGAAGCTAAAATACCTGCTGTCTCAACACCAGGTGAAAACCACGGTAAATACTTTGGTGTTTGTGGACTTAATGTGTGTACTGTACGTGGCATATTTTCCTTTCGGGGCTGCTTTTGGAATGTTATAAAGCGTGTGCAATGAAAAGGAACAGTTCAAGAAGTGAGAGCCTTGCTCACTAGTTACTTCACTGATTTTTTAATGTCTGGAGGCCTTTTATGCATGGAGAAGAATACTTTTTGCCTGTGTAGTGCCTGACTTATTAAAGATTTATAATCATGTTAAATTCCTGTGAGGTGTTTAAATGTTAGTTATAAAATTGAATTCATTTAAACAGTTTAACCAATTAAATTTAGAACTGATTTTTTGAATCCTTCACTAATCCTTAAAGAGTAGGTGAAATGCCCAGATGTATTATTACAAACTTTTTACATTGAAACGTATTCTGAATGGTCCATACTACAGGTTACTCATTTTTTCATTATTTATACACTAATTTTGACTTGTCCTAGGGCTATTATATTTCTTTGATAGCACTAGAAACAAAGGAATGCCCCCTTCAAACCTGCCAAGATTACAGATCTGGTTTCTGATAGATCAGTTGTGGATCAGAACATGGCTCCACTCTGGGTTCTTCTCCTAAGATGAGTCAGACTCTGGCCATTGGGCATCAGGCTGAACTTGTTTTTATTTCTAAAAATAAAAATAAAAAACAACAGACCGTTTTTATTTTAAGTACATGGCTTTCAGGTAGGTTTTTATTTATGGTCTGGTCCCTACCCCACCTCCTCATCACCATGAAATTATTTACTTCCTAAGTGTCACTTGACCAGTATTATATAATCCATTGTCCTGTCATAATGATGTATTGGCCTGATCTGTGAACATTATTAAAAGCTTATGGATGCCTTTTAAATATTTTCTTGAAATTAACTGGGCTTTCTAGAGGTTTCCATCTCCCAGGAGACAAGGGATTGTCTCTACCCAGTGCTCTTTAGACCTTTGGCTGATTTGTCATCTCAGATCATGTTTCTGGGTCCTCTCTGCTTGTTTATTGAATATGACCACCGATGTCGGACACTCTTTCCACCTGGCTGGTTTTGTTAATCACCTGTGCTCCTCAGTCCTTCCTTATCTTGGGGCAGTTCCTGTGTTTTCTGGGATTATTTGGCTTTCTCAGAGTTCTTGGTCTTTATTTTTTCCTGTAGCATACATAGTATAAAAACAACTAAATATCTATACTCTTTATAAACAGATTTCTAAAATAATAATCCTGAGCTTATTAAAATCAATACAAATAATTATGCATGTATTATTTTAACTCTTTGTATTACAACCTCCTTTTCTTACACTATATACTATTCCCTTTTGATTATTGTTTTGAACTTCTGGCCTTTCACAGACTTAACCAGGGTTAATATCTTCTTTTCTGATGAACCAGATTGTTTTGGTTTGATCAGTCAGGGCTCTTTCTGGCCAGCTCCTTTGTCCTTGTAGCACTGTCCCTGACATTCTTTGAAATACCCTTGCTCTGTGGTCACAACAGGATGTTCCAGTTTTATCCTGATTACTCCTGCGTTAGGACGTGAAATCAACTACTCTCCAAGGAATCCTTTAAGGTCATGTGTTGTTCATATCAATTCTAGTTTAACATTCTAATTTCATAATGTTCTAGTTTAATGTTATTAGGGCTCTGGATTCTGCTTTTCTTACCATATAGTTTATTTGACCATTGAGATTCTACTACACTGCCAGCCACAAACTGAAGATAAATCTGTCTCCTCTCTATATAAGGATCACTGCTCCTGCTGCTGCTGCTGCTGCTGTAGCTGCATCCCAGCAGCCGTGTCTCTAGTGCAGTGGTGATGCTGAAATGGCACACATTTGCGGCTTGCGTTTGTGAAAATGGCTGTGGCAGACCCAGTGCTGATTGACCAGCTGTCCTAAGCACACTGGCTGCTTTGTGGACAGGGCTCCTCCACCCAGCTCTCCCGCACAGTCAGCTGCCTGCCTTGCTTACCAGGTTGCCTTTGAACCTGTTCCTCAGGCATTAACACATAGTTTTCCTGTCTTGACACTCCATTCCCTTAAAACCCTTTCCCTCCCCAAGAAACCAATTGAACCCAGATATCAGATTCTCTCTTACAGTGAACATATTTCCATTTATAAATAAGCTTTCTATAGTTCCTTAACCCAAAGGATATATCTAATCCTTTGGGATTCTCAGAAGGGATATCTAGAGATGGCAGTATTTAGGATTCAGGGAAGGGAGGCAGTTGCACCTCCTCATGTCTTTGAAGTCATTGCTTGTTCACAATTCTCCCTGTGCTCCAGACCATCCTCTCTCTTCTTTTCCCCGTCCTAAATTATTATCGTGGCTATGCCCTTCTGTCCTGCCAAATCCTAAGCTTGAGACTGTGAGCCACATCTTGTCACTTACCACATACACCATTGATTCCAGCTTGAAGTCTCTAAAGTTTATATTTTCTAACCTCTCATTTTCCTATAATAAGTCTGCCTCAGGATTCCTTTCATTTTGGCTGTATGTTGGCTATAGAGTACTGGATTTGAACATGATATTGGCAGTGATGCATGTGACTAAGATGGAAAAATAGATTCAGTAGATACGACCATTTCAAACATGGAGTCAGTAAGGGGAAACAGTGAAAGATTCTTAGGGTTGGAAAAAGTGGGGGAAACCACTGTGGTACGTTATAAGTGTTTGCATACAAAGGGCATGTTTATTTAACAAAGAATAATAGTGAAAACAAAAGCTAATGCTAATGGAGCTTTTAATTATATGCCTGTCACTATTCAAAGCACTTCACCGGTATAATCTCATTTCATCTTTACAACATACCTATGCAGTGGCTATGCTGTTATTAGTCCCATTTTATATAACATAGGCAATTGAGGCTCTAGAGGCTGCCCAAGGTCACATAGTTAGTAAATAATGGAGTCGGCATTCAAAGCCGGGCTATGTGAGAACTGAACCTGTGCTGTGACCAACTCAGTCAGCCTTGGCTTTAGGAGGGAGTCCAGTGTTTCCCTACTACAAAGAAAATTAAAAGAATGATGGCCTTAGACTTTTCAGCACACGCCTCTAGGCTATCATATTTAGGATGTTTAAAATGAAGAATTATGGAACTTGAGAACTGGAAGGGCCCTGGGAAGTTATTTTAGTCCGGATAAGGGAACTGAAAGCTTGGGTTACGTGACTTGCTCAGAGTCACACATCTAGATTTTGCCAGTCTTGGGGCCAGGATCAAGAGCTTCTGATTCTAGTCCTGTGGTCTTTCCGGTGCCATGAGGCTTTGATTTGCAAACATTCTTCCCACATGTTATGGCACAAAATGAGCTGCCTGTGATATGATCCAGGAAAGCTGAAATAAATTTAGCTGCTGCCTTTTAAGTTTGCATTTCATTACTGTGGTATCTCTTAGTGTATATACTGAAAGTAGTAGAAAAAAAGCGCAATAGTAGTTTTTAAACTTTCTTTATTGCTTCCTGGACTTTAACTAATGTTATTTGTACAAATAGGAGCACACGGGCCAGTGAGGCTTTAGCTACCTCTGTGCAACCTCTCTGTTGTTGGCCTCACCCAGAAACACATGCGTGCTGTGTGTTACACCTTTTGCTGTGGTAAGAGGCTTGCTACTTCGTAGGTGTTTTCGTAGACATGGCGAGTGATGGTGACATTAATTTCACAGCTTCCTTTGGAATGCTCTTAGCCCTTTGTGTTGGCTGTTATACACTGAAAGGTGCCCAATAAATTCAGTGTGGAAGAGCTACATGAAATTTGTATTTTTGTATTCAGTGAGCTGCTTTTTTAAGATTAAAACACAATCTTCTATACATTTCAGGTAATGAATGGCCTCATTTGAATGTAAATGCTCAGGAAGGAGCAGTTTGCTATTGCTGATGCTTTTTGGAATGGGAGTACTGGATAAACAGAGTTTCCTAATAAACATTTGCCTTTTAGAGTAATCATCTTGGACGTACTTCCCACACACAGATTAGGTATAAAACTCCCACACTGTGAAAAGTGATCTTTTTAAAGCTAACAGTTTAAACTCAACATCAATGATTTAAAAAAAAAATTGAAAATTGAAGCCAAATGGAAAGTACACATTAAATTTTTAAATTTTTTAGTAAATAAAATTTTTTGGTATATGTAAATGAGATTTCTACCTGATGGCATACTAGCTTAAGAAAATCTCAGATTTAAAATAAAGTTAACAGCAAATTCTTCCATCCAAAAAGCTAACTTCTCAGCACCACCTTGTGGTAACTTTTAGTTAAACCAGGATGTTTTATTGGGAGATTTATGTTAATATTACAATGTACAATGGAGAAATAGAAAGTATATTAGAAATAGTTGCCTAATTTCTTTATTGCCAAAGGGGAAAATTAACACTTTTCTTTAACATAAATGTTTTGGTTCATGTTACCAACAAACCTCATGACAGCCTTAACACCTAGCTTAGGGACAGCATGGTAGGAAAAATATTTCTTATATGGTAGCTATTCTGTAAGTAGTAATTGAGTGAATGGATTAAACAGAAGACATAATGTGAAAACAGTGGTGTCAAGGTCATTGAGCACAGCTGTCTTATTCCCTTTCCAAAACGGTATGAAATGGTCAAAGTCATTTTTTAAAAATGCATTCATGATAAAAAGGAGTGCCATCCACTGACCAGAAATTTGAATGACTCCAGACAGAAAGTATACAGATGGGACTGATTGAGAAACAATCTGGGAGAAGACTGCAGCCCACAAAACCCTGAGAGATGCAGCAGAGCTAGGAGCTATCGTGAGGTTTGCTCCAAGCAAAGGGGACAGCAAGGAAAAGGAGAGCCTCAAAGCAAGCAATCCCAGGGCTGGGACCAACTGAGCCTTCTGACCTTTCCCGAAAGCAGCAAGTGTAGATGCTGACGTCAGGACAGCATGCCAGCACACAAGACAGCCGATGACCTCAAGGGCCAGGGAATCTCCAGTCTAAGAGGGCAAGATGCTGGCACCCTCCTGGTGTCAGTCTCATTGTTCCTCCACAGCCTCCTAATGCTGGCTCCTGTCATGGGCACCTGCAGTCAGCAGTGGACAAACAGCAAGTATCAAACACCAGGATGAGCCCCATATCAAGAGATGCCAGGCATTTGAAGGAAACTACTGCTGTGAAAGGGGCATTAGATTCGACATACAGAACTGATACCCAAGAAACCAATGAAAACATTAAAATATGTGCAATTGATATTCATTCAATTTATCCATTTAATAACTACCTATAGAGCAATTACACATAGTAGAACCAAAGATAAAATTAAGAAAGAAGCAGCTTTGGTGTAAAGGAAATTGGAAAAGAAACTAATAAAATTTGTACTTATCTAAATTATTGGTGCATAATATCAAAATAAAAGCACAGATCTAGAATTCTAAATTATCCCAACATAGGTAGAGAAGTGAAAGTATATAAAGGATAGTAGATATTGATTACATTAGGTTTTGATATAAAAATGTAAATTTAAAAGTATGTTAAAACTTTAGCAGGATGTTAATATGGTTAATACATATTAAAGAAACAGCACATAAAGTACTTAAAATATATATAAAAGTTGTTGCAAGACATTTTATGGATGTTTTTTACTTAAGTTTTACTGTCACATTTTCAAAATTTCTCTCAATGAACTTTTTATAGTTTTCTTTATAAATTAGTTCAGGTATATTTCTTAATTTGTAAAAAGGGAAAATGCAAATCAGATACTATGAGAGGAACTGAAGTGATACAATGATACATTTTTTGATCATTTGTCTATTAAGTGATAGCTTGATTCCCCCCTCTTTTGCAGCTTTACCTTACCTATTAAATTCTGTTGAATTCTGTAATGCCTGTTCCTAGAAGGGAGCAAATGAAGAGGTTGACATTTCATTGTTCCACATGATATGAGCTCCCTTTTAATTGGAATATTTTTCCCATTAATAATGAGTTGAGAAGTGGCTCATAAAATATTATGGTTTTGAAAATGTCGGCATGGTATCTTAATGATCTAGTTTCAATTATAATGACTTGTTTGGCATGAACTTTTGGCAGTAAAGTCTTCAGAGGCTGTGTAAAGTAAACAGTTTTATATCCTTGATAATCTCTAAAGACCTAGAACTTAAACTAAGGAATGTATCCTGTCTTGCTAGCTTTGAATTATGAATACATAATGGCTGTTCCACACTGAAGAATGTTCAAAGTCTTAATATGCCTTTCCCCTATGGATAAGATATGAATATCATATTGGAATTTAGTACTAAAATTAACATCACCGTATGGTTAAAAAGAATTGCCATTTGTTCTTTGTCCTTTGGTATGGTTTTGAAGGAACAGGGAAGAAAATGAGAGAAAGGTAAATTCCTCTCACACAAATCCTTAAAATTCAAAAAATTAAGACATTTCCTAGAAGAAATATGAATGACCAATATGAATATGAAAAAAATGTTTACTTTCACAACTAACAAAAGGAAATGCAGGTTTAAATAACATCTTGTTACTCGCAGGTTGGGAAATTTTTCACTGATAATATCCTGTGATGCTAAGGGGATGAAGACAGTGGCACTCACGTATATTGGTGGTAGACTAGGCCATGCCCATCGGGGGATTCTTAGGTTCAGCTAACCACTCAGATTCACATTCCTGTCGTAAGCCTCAGTCGGCTTCCAGTTGCTCAGGATAGAAACAGCCAGGAAACCCAGCATGAAGCAGGACAGAAGGTATTTGTACTTCAGTAGGAGCCTTCAGGACACTCCACGTGGTTGTCCACACAGCCATCTAGTAGCCAATCTCTTTGGTACCCCAGGTGACAACTTTGCTGCTAAGGAGTGAGACTCACATTGGTGGGTTTGAGCCTCCCTGGCTTAGGAGCCCCATGCCTGCAGGACAGCGCCCCGCATAGCTTCCCAGTCTCTGCAAGGGGCATACCAGTTATGAGTCACTGAGCTTGGGAAGGCCTGAAGATATGGTGCCTATTAGGTATTTATGCTTCCTTCTAGTTAAGATAAAACTTATTAATAAGGCCTCATTTTTCTCCTAAGCAATGATGCTTAGTAACATAGTTGACGGTATA
Source organism: Lemur catta (assembly GCF_020740605.2). Classification (NCBI taxonomy): domain Eukaryota; kingdom Metazoa; phylum Chordata; class Mammalia; order Primates; family Lemuridae; genus Lemur; species Lemur catta. The sequence goes on from NC_059139.1 coordinate 48,680,642, forward strand.
TTTTTGTCAGGTTCCTAGGAGATGGAAGGTTAACTACAGTTCAGATTCTCATGCAAAAGGAAAAAGGGTTTGGGGTTTTTTGGACAATATGCATTGAAAGCTTTGATTGTGTGTGTACCTTTTCCATCTGGTGATTTGTTTTTAGGGATTGTAATAAATAAGAAATATGCACAAAGATATGTATGTCTGTAAGTAGGTTCACTGAAGCATTATTTGCCATAATTATTACTGACATATAAATGCTCAGCAATTAATGAAATTATAGTACATTTATGTTGCAGAATAATGTTTATAAAATAGGTATGTCCAGAAACAACATAAAAAGGATTTGTATCAAAATATTTAATATTTAACTCTGGGAGGTGATTTTCCATGTAATTTTTTAAACCATACAAATCATTTTTAACTTTGATCATGTGTTACTTTTCTAATTTATCTTTTATAGAATTTATGATCCAGAAAAGTCAATTTCAATGCGAGAGACTTATATTGACTAATCATATTTTAAGAGTTTATTTTAATACCATTAACAAGGCTTGACCTTGAACTTCTTTAACATGTTTTAAATTTTATGTTTTTGTAAACTGCTGAGATCCATCTCATATCAACATCTGACGTGATAATCTTGAAATGTTTCAAGCCATCAAAATCATTCTCAGGTCATTTTCCAATATATACTATTGTGCAATTTCAAACGCTAAAGTCCCATAAATTATAAACTTACCAAAATTTATAAGAAACGGAATATAGAATTTTCTAGTTGGTTGCTAGAATTAATCTTGGGGCTGGGGAGGATAGGAGAAATGTGGAACAGAAACAACGATTAAGTGATTGAGTGGGAAAAGCACATAATCACATATTTGTGGTAGACTTTAGATGCCAGCTCTCAAGTCACTTTTCAGGTTATAGATGCGTTAATGGATGCTGTCATTACTGTCTAAGGGATTTGTCTTTAAAACACATACAATTTATTCTCCATCTTCCACTTGGTAACACTCACACATTGCAGTTTATCTTTAATGTCACCCCATCCACCAATAATCTTGCCACTCTATTGGTTTAGGAAATGTAAAATAAATATTTTCCTCAAGAGGTATATGGTGCTTGGAGGAATATTGAAAAGCAAAATATAACTAAAACTATACTTCTAGCAAAACAAGAATCATGTGAGGAACATCAAAAGGAATATTTGTTATGTGCTGTTTTGTATTAACTGTGTTTCTTATTCTTCTTACAAATGGATGATGGAGAGTTGGTCAATGCTACAAAAGTGCTGTGTACTGCAGAAAATCAGTCTTGGGGACTCAGACTGGAGTTCTGGTCCTGTCCCCAATAGAGACTCTGTTACCTCAGGACTCAGTTTCCTCCTCTGTCAAATGAGTAGATTAGATATCTTAGATCCATCTCAACTGAAAAAACTCTTAAGATCTATTTAATTTATAACTTTAAGGTTTATAATGATAAAGCTTCTAATGATTTTGTGCTTTACCTTTCAGTTTATATCTGTTCAAACTAGGAATAGCACCTCAGATCCAGGACTTGTTGGGCAAAGTAGACTTCACAGGTACTATTTGTACTTTTTTACGTCTAGTTAAAAGAAAGCACCAATACTCTTTTTGATTTTGATTAATTCCCTTTCTTCCTCTGTATTAACAAGAAGGGAAAACTTACGTGTCTTATTTGTGCTTGACTGGATTCCCTTTCGTGTGGTTGTGAAATGAGAAACTCAGGCTGGGTTCTTCCTAAGGCTTTTATTTAGAAATAGCCCCACCTTCCTGATGAAGATATTTCTTGGTATGAATATAATCATTCCTGCCTCCTCCTCTGTGGCTTTCTTTGATTTCTCTCTCTCTCTTTTTTTTTTTTTTTTTTGGTGGTTCTTTTTTAGAGGAAGAAATCAGTAATATGAGAAAAGAGCTTGAGAAATATGGAATACAGATGCCATCTTTCAGCAAAATAGGTGGTATTCTGGCCAATGAACTGTCTGTGGATGAAGCTGCATGTAAGTCTGTTTAAAATCCAAATTTATCATTGATGTGAGATTTGCCTATAGTTTATTGATTTTGATTACATGGAATATATTTAGAAGATACCCTAACCATACTAAAAGTTGTTATTCATGTTATAGATGGTTAATTTGAGGATGTCAGGTCATAATCAAGTAATTAATTTTGGTCTTTAGACATCTTCCTGTGCAATGTGAATTAAGAAATTCCAGAAACGTCTTTATTCTCAAATAGTTCTCTACTTTCTATGTCTTTAGATCTTAGTGGTAGAATACATTGCTACATATCTTTTAGTGTTGCAAGGTAAATGGCAAGTATCTCTTGGATCCAACATGTTACTTTAAAACTATCTTATGTTGCCCTGACCAGAGGGAAAAGACTGACTTTTCCAACCCCTGATGGTTAACATACCACTTGGTTCATTTTAGCCATTCAGTGCAAATTGAATAAATAAGTATTGATTACATAGCAAATGCTGAGGTCAGGACCAAAGATAGGCATGTGGTCAGGTGCTCCATAATACGTATGAGGTCTTTTTGTTCCGTCCTGGAAGCCAAGGAAGAAAGTAAAACTGCTTCAGTTTATGCAGTGTCAGTGTAACTACTCATGTTATCTTTTCCTGATAAAAAAATCTTTCTCGGCCGGGCGCGGTGGCTCACGCCTGTAATCCTAGCTCTGGGAGGCCGAGGCGGGTGGATCGCTCAAGGTCAGGAGTTCGAGACCAGCCTGAGCAAGAGTGAGACCCCGTCTCTACTAAAAATAGAAAGAAATTATCTGGCCAACTAAAAATATATATACAAAAAAAAAATTAGCCGGGCATGGTGGCTCATGCCTGTAGTCCCAGCTACTCGGGAGGCTGAGGCAGTAGGATCGCTTAAGCCCAGGAGTTTGAGGTTGCTGTGAGCTAGGCTGATGCCACGGCACTCACTCTAGCCCGGGCAACAAAGTGAGACTCTGTCTCAAAAAAAAAAAAAAAAAAAAAAAAAAAATCTTTCTCTCTCTTTGCTTTTCAGTACATGCTGCAGTTATAGCCATTAATGAAGCTATTGAAAAACAAGTTGCAGAGCAGACCATCATAACGCTAAGAAACCCCAATGCAGTTCTGACTTTAGTGGATGACAACCTTGCACAGGAATATCAGAAAGAACTCTGGGAAGCCAAAAAGAAAAAAGAGGAAAATGCAAGACTGAAGGTACCTAATCAGATTCTGAGTAATAGATACAGTAATGAGTATGGTTATGAGTTACAAGTTTGAAAAAGCCTTATTTATTTTTTTATTTTTTTTTAGAGATGGGATCTTGCTTTGTTGCCCAGGCTGGTCTCAAACTCCTGGCCTCAAGCACTCCTCCCACCTTGGCCTCCCAAAGTGCTGGGATTACAGGTGTGAGTCACCACACCTGGCCTGAAAAAGCATTAATGTTGCAAGTGATATTTTTAAATCAATTGGCTATGGTCTCTGTAGCCATAGGCAATTGGTTTGGGTGAAATGTAAGGGTGAAAGAAGCTCATATACTACATAAGGAAATGAAGATCTTCTTTTATGATGAATGTTATGGGTTGGCAGGGTTGAAGGTCCTGTCATAAACTGACTGCCTACTCAGAAAGCATTGAAGTAGTAGCTAAAGATTGTCCCTTGTTAGGCATCATCAGCAGACCTTGTATTAGCCAAATTACCTTTCTATTTATGAGTGGAGGTTAATAATTCAGTGTGGTAAAGCTTGGAGAGGATGTCTTTGAATCTACTGCTTTCATATTTTCCCAGCAGTTAACTCCTCGTATTTGAAGGTGTCCCTCCTTGGCCAGACAGCCTGCTCCTGACCCTACCTCCATACTTCCCCACCCTCCTGCCTAGTTGTTATTAAAAGTTTGGTCTAAGCTGAGAGCTGCTACTTCCTCACCAACTTTTTTCTCATTGAACTCCTGCCATGTCAGTGTCAGCCTCATTTACTAAAACTAACTGCTTTATGTTTTTACCGTTCCTCAAGGGGTGGCTTCCCAAGCATCCAGCAGGGTTGCCTGCCACCCGCTCCACCTGTGTTGAGATTCCCTGCCTCCCCCAGCTTATGCACGTCTTTGCTGCCAGGGTTCTCCTCTGTGTCCTCCCTCTCAGTGTGGGCGTTCTTCACGGTCTGACATTGAATCCCTCCTCTGTTCTTCCTCCACCGAGCTCATCTACTCATTGAAGAAATCAGCTGTCACTGTATACCAGCCCCTCCCAAGTTGGGGTCTCTCCTGCTCCTCCAGCTCTCTCACCTGTGTCCCTCGGGCCTCGAGCCCCACCGTGGCAGAAGAGCACCCCTTTCTGACTTCCATGGTTTGGAATGGTGACCACCTTGTCTCAGAACTCTTTTTTTTTTAACATGCCCAGTGTCCCATCCATTGCTAGATTCTGCTGCCTTGTCAGGCTTGAATCCCTCATCCACTGTGTGGTGTCTCCACTCTTGCCTCTGTCCTGCCCTCCTGACCTCACTATGGGGCCCTTCGGGCTCCCTCCTCATGGGTCTCCTCCAAGCCAACCCCTCTCAGAGCTAGAGGTTGTAAACTTGACCTTTACCTGCAGATCTGATGTCACCCCACTGGAAGCCTCCCCTCATCTCTGTTAACAACTGAGTTAAGTGTCGACTTTAGCTTGGCCTTCAGTTGAGCTCCCCATCTTTTTGCCTCACCCTGGACACACACTCCGTGCTGTAGCCTGGCGCCTATGTCCTGTTCCTTCATCTCAGCCTGCACATAACACTGTTCCTTGAGGCCCTCTTCAATGTCATCGCTTTTTAAAATTTTCTTCTCTTTTTTTTTTTTTTGAGACAGAGTCTCGCTGTGTTGCCCAGGCTAGAGTGAGTGCCGTGGCATCAGCCTAGCTCACAGCAACCTCAAACTCCTGGGCTCAAGCGATCCTACTGCCTCAGCCTCCCGAGTAGCTGGGACTACAGGCATGCGCCACCATGCCCGGCTAATTTTTTTCTATATATATTTTTTAGTTGGCCAGATAATTTCTTTCTATTTTTAGTAGAGACAGGGTCTCGCTCTTGCTCAGGCTGGTCTCGAACTCCTGGCTGGTCTCGAACTCCTGACCTCGAGCGATCCTCCCGCCTTGGCCTCCCAGAGTGCTAGGATTACAGGCGTGAGCCACCGCGCCTGGCCAAAATTTTCTTCTTAAACTAAGTGTGAATCCCTTTTTTAAAAATGTTTATAGTACTCCTCCTATAGAATCTATTCTGCTCTACTAGGTATATTCATTATTTGTGTTCTTGATTTTATTAGATCAAATCAGTTGAAATTGCCAATATTCAATTGATTTTGAATTGCAAAAAATGGCAGTATCAAGTGTCTAACCTGATGTTGTCCACATTCAAAAATTAGCCCTTTTCAGAGAGTGGGTCTGTGGTTCACTTTTGTAATCCTTGCCGGGCATTTCTACCCTAGTGCCCTGTATGGAGTACTCTACAAATGTTTACATTAAGTTCAAATGAAAATTAGTGAATGGTTTTTATCTTTGCATTTGTACATTTGAGTTTTGAGCTTTGGAAACATTGTATTTAATCTCAGGAATCAGTGAAGACTTTGTTTTTGCAGAATAGCTGTATTTCAGAAGAAGAAAGAGATGCGTATGAAGAACTGCTGACACAAGCGGAAATCCAAGGCAATGTTAACAAAGTCAACAGTAAGTAATGGATGGTGGGAGGGAAATGGAGGTTTCTATAAGGTGCAGACTTTCCTTGCCAGAATTCCAGCAAAACACTCAACTTGTGTTACTTATAAAACTGCCTTATAAAATGAAAAAATCTTCTAAATGTCAATGTTCTTAATCATGGCACAATATCGGACAGTTTCCCATTGAGCCGCTTTTGGTGATCCTGCGCCTGGTCCACACATAGTATCTCCAAGTATCCTGAAGCCAGTTTGATTTTACATTCCTGTTGGATCATAACTATGATGCATTTCATATTTTTAATCTGTCCCTTTTTGGATTAATATTGAAGGTCATTTAGTAAAAGATTGACTTAAAGATTGTAGTTCCTTGCCCGTGATTATGTGCTGGTGTTCTCATTGGAACTGTAAAAGATATTATTGACACCACTGCTTTCTGTTACTTCCCACTCATGTGTCTGCAGTTAGCAAGAATTGGTTTTGTTTGTTTGTTTTTTATAGCTTGTGTAGCTTTAGTGCCAGTGAGACTATTGACAGGTCAGATGAAATCACATGATGGCAGTTTTGAATCCCACCTCCCCAAGCCTCTGTGGAGTCAAACAGTTCAATTCCACTTAGTACCTAGTTCAGGTGTGTGGCTATAAAGAACAGAAAACTTGGGTCATGAAAGGAAGCATGTGCAAGTTTGGATACATCAATTTTTTTATTAGTCTTTTCTCCCCTATAATAAAAATTAATTTTTATAGTCAGTAAGGAATTTTATTTGACCTTTATTTCCCCTAGGTCAATCTAAATAACCCATATATACCAAAAAAACTAACACGTGAAGGATTATTTAGCCCATTTAATAAAGTGTGTGAACCCTCTGCCAAATTAAAACTTGGAGTGTTCACTGTTTACAACAGTCCTAAACCTTGCCTTCAATTTAACTTCCTAGATGAGTTTTGAATATTCTTTATTACTCTGAATACCTTCAAAGAAATGCACACCTATAGGTGTTACTCAGAAGTCTGCTCCCAAGTTGCTGGGGAGATATTTCCTAAAGGGTTCAAACAATAATCAAGGGTACTCCAAGAAGGCTAATGTGAACGTCTAGACACTAGCAGCTGAGTGTGTTGGAGAATTTACCTCACACACACACACATTTCTGAGAGTTCTTGGGTGACTTTTTTTTTTTTAAAGGCAGCATTCTGGGGTGCGTGTTCCTGTTCTCTCATTCCTGTTAAATCTTGAACATGTTGCTGATGATATATGAGGTACAATTTAAAGTTTCTCTGTCTGTTCTACGTGAAAGCTGAGAATTTCATTATGCTTGACAGAAATGAATTACAGGAAGAAATTAATACTACCAGCGAGACATCTGAGGTCCATGAGCTTAGAGAGGAAATGATTCCATAGACTTCTACCATCCTTTATTTGTGAAATGTTTATAACCACTAAAACAGTTTTATTTTGCATGTTAAATAAAATGCCTTATATAAATGTTTTTTTACTCAGTGCTATAAGTTACTGACCACAGATTTAATGCCAAATTGGCTATATATTTTTTTTCCATTTTTAAGTAAAAGACTTCGGATGATTTGTACTTAATGGCATAACCAGCTGAAACTGATGATGGGCATTGCAGTGTTTGGCCTTAAATGTGCAGAACATGACTGTTTTGAAGTGTTTTTTTTTTTTAATCTCTCCCCATTTTAAATTTATAGTCTAGTAGAAGTGAAAAGCAGTCTTGGGAAAAAAACCTCTGAAGGATATTTTAGTTGGTGACATGATAATGAAACAATCATACACTGGAAAACATGGAAGAATGGTTACTTAGACAAGCTTTTCCCCAAGCATGTAGGTTACTGTATTAGAATGTTAAGGCACCTACGTAATAATGGCATAAGTGACCATTGGTGGTAATGTGGATGGATCTATTCAGAAGCTTCAGCTTTGTGCGAACAGCAATCATTTAACTTTCAGGTTTTTGGAACATGTATTCCATTCATTGCATGATAGATTCTTTTAAGATCAGGGCTAGAAATTTTGTTAAATGCAGACTGTAAAAGAGAAGTTGAACTTACCTTTTTTTTTTTTTTAGAAGAAACAGTTTATTAAAAGTTTTAAGGATATGATTTTGTGGTAATATTTAACATCCAGTTTTACAAACCTATATAATAAAGTTATCAAAGGTGAAGCAAGATCCTACCTAGAGTAGTCTGAGATGCAGCTGAAAAGCCTTGGATAACTTTTATAGAACAAGAAACACCACAAAGAACCACTGACCTTCCTTTCTGGAATTCTTTTGTTACATTAATTTTAAGGATAGAAAAGAAGTGCGTGGGCTCTCAGAATCCTTTAGATGAAGTGTGAGTTTTCTGGGGGTTAGGGGATGAGTTGAGGGGACTCCATTAGTCGAATTTCCTGCTATTGAGTGATGTCAAAAGGTTAGTAACTGTTTAGTGAAAAGGTTGAGGGAAGCTCCTTGTGAATGTATTTGGAGAAGAAAAATTGTCATCTTGTCAAAAACAGTTAGAATAATCTTGGCTGCAGTCTAGTCATGTGTTAAGCAGACAGACTAACCCTTGAAAAGCTCTAGAAATCTGAGCGTCTGTGTTTTTTCTGCTACCCAGATTCCTTCTGCAGGGCAAGACCTGCAGGCTTTGTCTGGTTCACTCTTGCCTGTGGCAGAGTTCATTACTCATTCTCCCATTTGGTCAGCAACTCAGTTTCTGCGCTCTGAAAACTATGCTGAATCTTCTGTTCCAAGCACCTCGGTTTGGTCACCAAAATTGAGGTCTTTATAATCTGAACCTCACAACTGGTGGAGAGACCACAGAGCTTATGGTTGGATGCAGCAAAGTATCTGAGTGCCTGCTGTGGCTTTACCACGGTGCTTACTCAGCAGGAACATACAGCAGTAGAGCAAGGCTTGTTTCTGGTCTTCACGTGGCTTAAAGTCTCTGTGGCGAGGCAGTACTAAAGTGCTAACCCACAGGGAGCATCAGAGAACAAGCCTGCTAGAACCGCATGGCCCTGCTTTGAGTGTTTCACAACATGGGAGGTCCTCAGGGACTGGAGCAATTTGAAGGCTTCATGGAAGAGGCGGGACCAGAGCCGATCTAAAGGGAAGACTTTGTAGGAAAGTCATGCTAGGTAGCCATTCATAAGCCAAACTCCATCAGTGCTGAGGTTCTTTTAGGAACTGACTCCATGGACTGGACTGATTTCAGTTACCAAGAGAACATTTTCAAGGCTTTGCCTGTCCTCCATTTGCAGCTTTTTGGAGTTCATGGAAAGTGACTGCTTAGGTTCAACTCCTTGGAACAAGTGCTGGTTGGGTCAGGCAGCAGTGGGAAAAGCAGGCATTCTGATGGAATGTGAACCTTCCTCCTCAGGGCAGGCTGCAGTGGACCACATCAATGCCGTCCTTCTGGAAGGCGACCCTGAGAACACCCTGCTCGCACTGAAGAAACCGGAAGCCCAGCTGCCTGCTGTTTATCCCTTCGCTGCTGCTATGTATCAGAGTGAACTTTCCAACCTCCAGAAGCAGAATGCCATGGTAAGTCAGAGGAGACTGCAGTTACCAAGATGGTAACCCTGAGTCCAGCCAATAAGGAAGGCTGGTTAGGAAAGAAGAAATGGTGGGGTTGTGGAGTCTCTAACTAGAACCAGTCCCCAGTCTCATTGAACCACCTGCACCAATGCCATGGCCTCCTTCTTCTCTCACACTTGCTTTTAGTTGATATAAAAAAGCTGAGAGCGTAGTTAGGAAATTATAGGCAGTGGTCCACACATTTACACATGAAAACAGATTGTTCCTATTCTCTGTGATTTGTGAAAAATTTAGATAATTTTTTAGCTATACTAATTTTTTTAAGTATATAATGTTTTTCATATAGAAAAGTAAGCTCAATCTGTATTTTCAGAAAACTGCAAATAAGAGCATTAGCACCATGACTTTGATTTTTATAAATTTATGCTCCTTAATATGCTGGTAGTATTAAACAATAATTTTATATGTTACGGTAATTAAGAACATGTTTACTAGCGCTCCTGTAAGCCAAATAGCAGAATACAATGAAAAGTACTGAAAGCAGAGCCAAGATTCAATTTATGAGCAAGCTTGTATTTCATAAAAGGGGAAGGATTACTTAATAAATGAAATCCTTACAAGTGTTTAACCATTGTTAAGAAAGCATTAACTCACTGCACATATATCAGAATAAATTTCCAAAATAAAAGGTTAAATGTAAAAAATAATTTAACAACTTAAGGTTCTAAGGAGAAACATAGAGCATTCATTGGATCTTAAAAATCAGAACCAGCACTTACCAGCCAAAAAAAGAGAGGCCAAGAGCATGAACAGACAATTCACAAAACAAGAAATACATAAATGACAAATACACAAAAAAATGTTCAAACTCAACCAGAAGTAAGTAAATGTAAATTAAAACAAAGTACAGTTATTTTTAAAAATTAGATTGATAGAGATTAGAAAGATATAATCCAGAGTAAGTGTGAATATGGGGCAGCAGGCATCTCCTAACAGCTGATGGGAGTGTGAATGGACAGCCTTTCTTGGGGGGGGGGGCATCTTAGGAACACGCATTAAAGGCCCATGATGCTGACAGTTACAGTCTAGAAAATGAGCCAGAAGGATATGAATTCAATAGCTTTAGCCACAGAGATGTTTCACAGCATTGTTTATAATAAACAAACCACATGTTTAATTAATAGCAGATTAATAACAAAGTGCTTAACTTATGGTACTTCCATGTGCTAGAAATACTGTGCAACCAGTAAAAATGATAGTGTAAAGAATCATGATTGGAAAAGATGTCCACGTTGATATTAAATGGAAAAAACTGAAATTAAAATATATAGCATTATCTCATTTTTTGTAATAAGAAAAGTTAAAAAAACAAAACCTCATGAATATATACATGAATTAAAAATACATAAAAGAATATAAGGGCTTGGGTGGTAGGATTTGTTTTATTATCAAGGCTTCCTGTGTTTTTATAATAGAAATAAAGTGTTTTACAATAAAAGAAAAATAGGTTATTTGATTATTTTCTTAAATTGCACGTAGGTTCTCTCATTGATATTTTCTCCCACTTTTCTAGCAAGGCGACTTAGACTCTAGCACAGTCCTTCATCCCCAGCTGGTCGTAGTTAACCTGTGGTTGTCCAGCCCTGTTTCTTCTTCCTTTTCCCGCATTCTTTTTGCCGTGTAGTACTTTAGGTTCTTGTGGACGGTTCACCGAAAGAGATAGAAGTGAATCGTAAATGATTCCTTTCTGCTCTTTACTTGTAATTTTATATGTCACTTATGTGTTAAACTTGTATTAATGTAGGATACTTGGATAAAATTTATTGACATGCTCTCTGTGATAACCCCTTCTTCCCATTTGTTTTGGAAGATAAAATTTTCCTTTGTTATTCTGAAATCAGTTTGTTGCAAGATTTTTGTGGAGATCCAGAAAACTGTAATAATGCATTTTAAAATGAATATCACATTATATATTAAATAAATACAATATCCTAAATGTAAAGATGTATTTCAGCTTTTTCTTTTTCTTTTTTTTTTGTAATTCTTTTTCATACTCCTTATGTTCCTTCCATACAATGAAAAAATATTCTTTTTGAAGTTGGGCCAAGATGGTATAAAATGGTTAAGTATTAATAGAAGAAAATATTGAAGGGGAAGGGTATTTTGAAAGCTAAGATGTATTTTTTAGATAAGCCAAATCCAGATTTTAAATCATATAAATCTGGAGATCCTTACTTGCTTTACTAAAGGATTACCTCAGATTTCTTCAAATACCTAGGCCTTATAGTACATTTTAAAATTTCTACCCAATTTATAAAAATGTAACTTAGGCTAACATTTTTGGAATTCGAATCAATATTTTTGGTCTACAGACCTTGCTTTATTTTCCTGTGGTTATAACTTTTAAGTAAAATTCTCCCCTCCTGTCCTTTACCCTAAATTCAAACTAGAAATTATTAGCTGTGTTAAAATCTGACCTCACACTCTTGGTCAGTGACAATGTTGTCTAGTTCTTGGCTTAACCATATGGTCAGACTGAGCCTTTAAGCAGGCAATAGCTGGGAGTAGGGAATGGGAATGCAGATATTTGTGGTGTCGTAACTATTGGTTATAATTAATGCGGTCCCCAAAATGTTTAAGGAAAACCCAGGAGCCATTTACCTCCTTTAAAGCCAGTGGAAAGCGGGTGGCCAGTGACCCCTCTTTCTGCTGGGCTATCAAGATCTTTGCCTTTTCATTGTTTTTTGGAATGTGCATTCTCAACCTTCATCATAAACATGAGGTGTGTTGTTTGGGGAGCTTATATTGCCGTGTGTTTTCCAACAGAACTACTTGGCCCATGAGGATCTCCTGATTGCGGTGGAAATGTTGTCTGCAGTTGCTTTACTAAACCAAGCCTTGGAAAGCAACGATCTGGTCTCCGTGCAGAGTCAACTCAGAAGCCCTACAATAGGCTTAAACAATCTGGACGAGACATATGTGGAACGGTAAGGAACGTTGTCCAAACTGTCTTTCAATGCAGAAATGCGTGTTTGGCAGACCTTACACATTAACAATTTGTTCCTTAGTGGAGGAATCTGTATACCATGCTCATATTTCTTAAAAGCTAGTCAACTCCATTTTAAGAGTCCTCCTTAGAGTCCTCCTTTCCAGGAACAAAAAGAATCTGCAAATGATTATCCTGTAGCAATTAGTGACTGACTGACTGTGTGATTGGCAGAGATTATTTAATAGGCTAAAAACAAAGGATCTATTGAAAACATATCTTCCCTTGGGCTGCTTTTGGCAATGACAGAATATAGAAGAGTCGGAAGCAACTTGAATAATCATCCAGGCCAATTCTTTTATTTCCCTGATGAGGAAACAGAATCTGAAGTCATGGACCTAGAGTTGGGCAGTTGAGCCCCAAACCCCACTCTTCTGATTGTTAAGCCAAAGGAATCCTGAGACCACAGTGCCTCATGGCAGTGGTAACAACAATTTAGTATCTAACTTTTATGTTTCTGAAATGTGCTACTGGATAGTACACTTGATAGTCTTATAAAACACCCTAGTGGATTTAATAGAAAATGCAAGGGCCAGAATAAGGAGCCAACTTAGAGATAGTCACTAAGACAAAAAAAAGCCTGAGTTAAAACAACTGAATCTTGGATTCTTGTGACCACCAGGGGGAGTTGTCTGTGCAGGTCTTGACACAAGTTCCTTTCCGAGACTTACTCTGGAATTGCTCTAGTGGATAGGTTGGCTCAGTCTCTTGGGTTATGTACAGTTGCACAAGAAAAATCAAAGAGATATCTTAGATTTTAAACAAATAGTTTTTGACCATTTTTCTACATAGAGAATAGCAGAAAAAGTAGTGGAAGGACAATGGATTTTCCTTATTTTTAGTCTTCTTGGAGAAACTAATGCTCTTGTTTGGCTTAAATTTGGCCATCTGGTATGCACAAGGCTCCTCAGAATCTGTTTCCAAGGTAGTTTATTCCTACCTCCACTGTTTCTATTCATGCCACCACCCTCTTCTCCAAGGTTAGAAACCTCAAGCTCAACTTGAGTTCTCCTCTGTCCGCTGCCAGACACCCTTGTGCTGTGAAGAGCCTGATCACCTCTCCCAATGTCAGTAGCTCATCTTTATGTGTTATAGCTCTGTAAAATGTTACCATTTCTCTGCAACCATCCTCACTTAGACTTGACTTCTCACCTTTGCTTCTGTAATAACCTGCAAATTGATCATCCTACCTCCTTTTCTCCTCGTTCATTAATCATTCTTACCTTTGCTCTCCTTTGCTCTCCTCTTAGTGGTAGAGTAGAAAACAGAGCTAGTCACTTTCTTAGAAAGCTTACAGGCTAATGGGGCATTTTGGTGAGGTAATTGTCAAGATTGCCCCCATTACTTAGGATCCCCAGCCACTGCCCTATAAATGACAATAGCACCCCCACTGACCCACCCAGTCACCCATTTTGATTATCAAAAATGCCCATTGCCCCATTTACAAATACCCCTTAAGGAAGTGGTCCCACTTGGTTTGAGAATCACATTTATACCTGTGGTTGTCAGCTGAGACCTACAGATACAGCCTCAGAGTTCAAGTGTTCCCTATGAAAAACTTTAAAAATGTGTATGTTTTGATTTTTAAAAATTTGATTTAAGCACTTCCTGGATCACCCAAATGGCCCAGTACTGACATGAGATTTTTGGGTGCATTTTGGTTCTTGTATTGACAATTGTATTGGCCCCAAGTGATCTTCCACGGCCTTAGCATTTTATTTCCAAAGTCAGCTTCTTAACCTGGGTTCTTGGAAGCCCGGGCTTGTAAATTATCAAGTTTGAGAAACACTGCTATGTCCAGGACCACTCCCCATGGAGCGTAGATTCTACATAGCATAAGAGTACCAGACAAGACCACCTTGACAAACTCATGCAAAGTCTCTACCTATGCATTATAGCTTCCACTCTTGGATTGGCTTTGCCCAGAAAGAGTCTTTTTTTTTTTTTTTTTTTTTTTTGAGAGACAGGGTCTTGCTCTATTGCTCAGTGCAGTGGCATGATCACAGCTCACTGCAACCTTGAACTCCTGAGCTCAAACAATCCTCATGCCTCAGTTTCCTGAGCAGCTGGGACTACAGACACACGCCATCATGCTCAGCTAATTTTTACATTTTTTGTAGCAATGGGAGTCTCCCTATGTTGGCGTTCCCACTTCAGCTTTTCAAAGTGCTAGGATTACAGGCCTGAGTCGTCACACCTGGCACCCAGAAAGATTCTTTTGTCTTATTTTCACAAAAGTGATGTATGGGTTAGCATTAGCTCTGGACCCATACTGTTCCTAGATTAATTGTTCTAAAATGCAGCTATGTTCACAGTTCTTCTGTTTGATTGTTCCCTGCTCTCATCTGAATTAAGAACAGACTTCTCACTCTAAACATCATGTTCTGATCTCAGCTCCAGCTACGTCCCTACTTGCATTTTGCACCTCAGCCAAGCTGGATCCGACCACACTGTTTACCTTCTGGTCTTTCTGTTTCTATGCATTGTCCTCTCACCACCAGGAACTTGGTACCTTCACCCAACTCAGCTAAGCACAGTGTTGGAGCTTCCACTTGCTGCCTACCATATACCATGCTTCTCCTACCCCAGCAGCTCGTATCATCTCTTCTGGGAACTAGCATGATGTGGTTATAGGAGCATAAGCCTTGGAGCCCAAAATATCTGAGTTTAACGCCCTCTAGCTGAGCCCTTTTGTCTTCATCTCCAAAGCACAAAAACAAAACACCTATTGTGCATTTGTGGAACTGTTTTGAGGATAAGGTGCTTGGTTCAGAGCCTGTCCCAGGGAAAGTGCTCCACCAGTAAGGATTTCCTTCTACTTCCCCTTCCTTCAGCCCCTCTAGGGACTATCTCTACTCCTATGGCCTTTCCGGAACTCTGCTCTTAAGCCGTTTTGAGTTTGTGTCATCTTACCCACTGGCCTGAAAGCTCCTGGAAGTCAAGGCAGCATCTTGTTCCTCCTAATATTCCTGAAGTGCCTGCCACATGTTTTGCGTGTGGTGAGTGCTTATTAAACATCTGCTGAAATCAATTGTTAATCTTAAAGCTTGAGGTCTGTTAGACCAGTAGTCTTACTCTGTCCATAGCATGAGGTGAGGAGAGCTCCGAGGAAAGAGTAAGAAGAAAGAACATAGGCCTGTTGGGTGGGCTATGGAATATTTTTTCCAAAGTTGATACCCTCACTACTGAAGACAAATAGTTACTTAGAAAACCTGTGGAGCTCTCTTGTGTTACTCCTGAAATTTTTCCCTTTAGCTTGTTTTTGTTCCTATCTAAAGAAATGATGGGTGGTTGTATTTTTTTCTGTGTTTATTATGTTTATTCTTAACTTTCTCATTTTACTCTTGTTGGGTCATCATTTAGACTTTAAGTGTATGAAATGCCCATAAGGACTTTCCACTTTTAGAATGGTCCCTGTCCATAAAGGATGTTAACCAGTGCAAGCTGCCATTTATCCATATTGTTACTGTGGTCAGTATTGGTTATTGCGTACTACTAGCGTAGAGGAATATTTTCTTAGGTTTGTAACTCTTGGTAAGGTAAAAATCTGACACATAAAATTCAGCCAGTTTTCACATCTGCACTTGGTGAGGGCTCATTCAGTTATCAACAATAAATTGTCACCACTACTTCCTCCTTGGAGTGTTGTTCTCTGCAGCTACTCTCTACAGAAGACACCTAAATGGCACCTTGAAGCATGCAAAAATTTGAGAATATTTGTCACCGCCAGGAAAACAGAGTTTAGACTCAATATGATGTTACTTCTTTTAACCTCTGCTATAAGGAAATCCCTAGAGGCTATTCAGAAGTCAAACTGCATAGTGAATCAGTATGTACATAGAGGATTGTTCTTTATTTCCCTCAAGATGTAAAACTAAACCATTGAGTTTCTTTACTTGTGGCTGGAATCGTTCATGTTAGCCTATGTGTGTAACATTGGTTCTGTGATTTTTAAATCGAAAAATTGATATACTGAGAAATAAAAGCTTCTTAATGTGTCAGTATGGATGATTTTTTTCCATGAAATTTCTCCAGACAAGAAAAAATAATTGGAGTGGTCCACCGGACTCTGTGTTTTAGAGGGCTGCACAGTGCGGAGAGTCGAGGGTTGTAAGAGAGATGTGAGATGCCACGGCAGTGAGGGGACACAGGAAAGAGACATTTGTGTGGCTACTGTGGAGCCTTTAGAGAAATGAACAGGCGAAGAGGAAGTTTAGGATATTCTGGTTCAACTCATGTACCACCTCCCAAGAAAACATGTAGTGAAGATTTATGTCACTCAGCAAGGTTTCCGGGACGACATTTGCATTTTATTTGCTTCCTCAGTAGGCATATTAGGCCTCAAGGCAGCCCAGCTATTTAGGGTTACAGTAGGAAAGGCCTTTCAAAACTTAGATTTTGGAAGGAACAAGAGAAATAGTTAAAAGGACCTTTTATGATGGAAGTATTGAGAGCCGTGATAACTCTGAATTTTATCATCTGAAAACTGAGCAGAACCAAGACATACAAAGGATGGGGAAATTAGTAACTGGGGGAAAAAGTAATTTGATAGAGTTGAGAGCTTCTAGTTTTGCTTGAGGTTAGGTACAAGGTTGGATTTTGAGGAACTTTGCTTAAACAGAATTTGTACATGAAAATACTTTTAACAAAAAACACCATTAGTACAAGTGAGCTTGGTGTATGCTGACAAAGCTGCACAAGACAACTTTGTTTGCCTTTCTACTCTTTGTCTAATCTCATAACATCTACATGGCCATGTATCATATTTAAGACACATAACATGCATGAATGAAGAATGAATGTCTCTGATTGGCGTTATGATTGTTTTCTCTTCTGCAGTTATGCAAACTCACTACTCTCCATTAAACTGGAAGCCTTATCCCAAGGACAAGATAACTTAAGCTGGAATGAAATTCAGAATTGTATTGATATGGTTAATATTCAAATTCAAGAAGAAAATGACCGTAAGTATGGGATACTTTCCTTCTTTAGCATAGGGAGAGAAGAAGGTATCTGGACAACTTAATTTTTTAGATTAGCTACAAGTTTTTTCCTCATGGAACCCTGTGAGAGTACCTTCCCCTAATATGTATGTATTTACTTATATATAAAGTCTCCCATCCAAGTACTAAGCAGGCCTGATTCTGCTTAGCTTCCAAGATCAAATGAGATAGGGCGCGTTCACAAATCATGGTGCTTGGCTATGTTTCTAGAAACTATGAGCTATCAGCATAAAAGTGGTCCAAGAAGATATGCCTAAAAACATGCTTTCTTGAATGTCAGCTTGCTTCCTTAGCATTCATTTTGTGCTTATAAAAACAGAGTGAAGAATGAGAAACTATGTAACTTCAGCAGTCTACATATTCACTGCTTTTCTATAGTATGAATTACCAAATTCAAGCTTCAAGCCGTCTTTTCCATCATAAAAACCAACCTATGCCATCTTCTTTGGCTTCTGAGCTCTGTGACCTGTCAGCAGTGGATTAGGATTGCTAAAATCATTGGCTTCCCCTCCATACCCCAGCTTTGCCTTTCCTAACCCGCTTGCTGTAAGTTTGATGATAGAGTAGACAGATACTTATGTCACAAATTTATAATGTTCCAGTGTGTTTTGGTAAGTTCTTAGGTCTGGTCTTCTAATGCAATATCTAACTTAATACTACTGTCACTCCTGAGGTAAAACATATGACTTGTTAGTTAGTTTTAATATTTTTTCTTTTTCTTTGCTATTTCCTGTGAGCAGTGGGCCAAAAATCAAGGCTGAGTTTGTTTTTTCTTTATAACCATCTCACTTTAAGCTCCTACTATAAAATAGGATCCAGGTGTGCTACCCTGACATAATGCACCATAGATGTACCACTGTTATACTGATGCCTGAACACTTTGTTAATTTTGTCCTTTTCAAGTTGTGCACAAATCTAAATTTCCTTTTGGGACCACACAGCTTTCTGCATTTCCTTTCAGAGAGGCATTTGAAATCTCTGCAATCAGATGGCTTGCTCGCAACCCAGCTAGATCTTTTCTGACATGTTGGCTTAAGAGCTTGTGGTTCTTGCCAGATATTAGTCCAGAGGGAAGCACTAGTTTGAGCAGATGTTCAACATCATCAGGGTTGGGGGTGGGGGGCGCCACTGCTCCATGTGTCCTGCTCCAGAGCTCAGTCCCCAGCCCTCTGCCCTCTGCCTTCCTCCTTGGCCTTCCCCTCCGCTGAGTCTCCTGCAGCACTGGTTTGGGTGTTACGGCAAATGTCACCCAAGGGGAAGGACTCCTTTCTTTTGGTAGGCAAAACAATTGTGTCCTGTCTTTGATTTCTAACTTTTTTCCCAATTCTTTTTTTTCCCCAAAATACTAAGGGTACAAATGTTTTAGGTTACGTGGATCACTTTTGTAATGCTTGAGTCTCGGCTAAAGGTGTGCCCATCACCCAAATAGTGTTCATAGTACTTGTAGGTAGGTTTTTGTCCCTCCCCTCCTTCCCCTTCCCCCCTGGTTGATTTCCACTGAGTTTTACTTCCCTCCCTCTATGTAGGTGTGTGCTCCTTGGTTAGTTCCAATGTAATAGTGAGAACATGTGGTGTTTGTTTTCCCATTCTTGAGACACTTCACTTAGGAGAATGGTCTCCACTTCCATCCAGATGGTTGCAGATGGTGTTAGTTCATCTTTATAGCCCACAGTCCGGGTTTGCTTTGATTATTTCTGTATTTGCTGCTCATACAAGCAAAAGTGTGTTAGTTCTCAGTGCTGAACGATTGTAAACTTGATGTTGATTAAAAGGGGAGGAAATGCCATTTTTGTTCAAAGTCTTTGCCTTACCAGGAAAAGAAAAACAAGTAACATTTGTGTAACTTAAAAAGAGAATAGTCTATTGTAGGTAGATCTTGTTTTTAAGCAAAAATCTTACTTGGTGCCTGTGGCTTTTTTCTATGAGGCCAAGAGCACAACCAAGTTTTCCTCTCTAGGACATCTCACACGGCCGCTGTAACATTTCTTTTAGGCATCTTGTCATGAAGGGCATGTGCCATAACCAGGGAAGTTATTTCAGATGCTAATATTTCCTTTCTGGAATTTAGGAAATATAATAAGGAGTATTTATCTGTTTTATGGTTTTTTTTTTCTTTTGTCAAAATGAGGTATTTTTGTTTAAAGCTCCTGAAGTATTGAGTTTGATACCACGTTTAGGCAGTTGCTTAAAAAGCTAAAAATTTTAAAAATACACCATTGTGAACAGGCAAGAATTGTACGATATAGTAATTAAACTTAACATCAGAGCTGAGAATTTTCTGTGGACGTTTTGAAAGCGCATTGCTCTTGCCTCCCCCCGCCCCCCTTCTGCTACGAGCTCCAAGGTCTCATGCTGTGTCTGGGTTGTCACGTGGGTAAGGTCTGCAGCTAGTGGAAAACGGTAAATACGGAAGGTAAATTTCATACAAAATCTGCTAAATGCACTTCCTCAGATTTGGATGCTTTGAATTCTTACTGAAAAGTTTACTTTTTCCAATAGAGCCATAGGGGAACATTATTTTAACTGTGTATCCTAGATATGGAAATTTTCTTCCTTTGAGTTTTTGCTTTCTGAGTTTGGTAGGTACCGTGCTTTGTAGGTCACCGCCTCTACTAGAATGTTACAGTATCACACATTTATTTAAAGAGGCAGGAACATGAGCTGACACTCAGCAATCCTTCTTCAAATGGGATTTTTCCTTCACTTAATAAACAGGAAGTGATCTGAATGTGCCCAGGGGGCTTCTGGGTAGGTCATTCGGCTCCTATGAGGTCATTTACTATGATGTCAGCAGCTTGTGTTCTTAGAAACGCACCAAACAAAAACTTAAGCAGGTGATTTCAATCAAGTCAGCTGGAATGCACTCATTGCCAGGTGATCGGCCATTAGAAACACATTCTGTTTCTCAGACTTGGTTCTGTTAAGACCATTTTTGGATGGGGTGTTTAAAGGTTTTTAAAATAGCCTACCCCAGGGGGGATCCAGAGGATGACATGAAATATCCCATGTCCTCCCGTTTATAAATCCTACAGGGTGAAATGATAATACCTTGTTACACAGATAGTGCTTAGACTTTCAAGAGTTCTCCCAGTGTTTTGAGATAATGTAACTTTCATGTTAGAGAAATACTTTTGCTTTGTTTTCAAGCCTATTTAAGTATTATAATCTGGAGTAATTTCTAGGAGTTTTTTTTTATTTTTTATAACAGCTTTATTGAGTTATAATTCACGTATGCAATTCATCCATTTAAAATGTACAATTAAATGATTTTTAGCATATTCAGAGTTGAATTTCTAGGAGTTTTTGATTGTCTCTTTCTTACTGGTAAATCTTTTTATTCTTAGCAAGTAGTGGTTATGGGGTCATCTATTCAGGAAACACTTAGCTAAATATTTTACCTTAATTTGAATTGGAGATGGAGTATCAAGATGGAGATACTCGATAAAAACTACAAGTGTTTGTTGTGTATCATGTCTAAATACTATATTTTTATGACTGGGTGGTAGGTTTTTTTAAATAATGTGATATTGAGAAGTGGCATCCAAATAGATCTATTTTACTAGAATTGCAAAAATTTTTAGATTCCGTAGCTTGACTTCTGTATTTTTCATTTCAGGACCTTATAATCTATATTCTAAGATCCTTTGGTGTGATAGAGGTGGTTGAAAATTAAACTAGACAATATGCTTATTTGTCCTTTTGTACATCCATGAATTAGAACTCCAGATACTATTTTACCCCGTAGTATTACATAAACAATATGTAAAATTAATTATCGATATTTGAAACTTAAAAGCAGTGGTCCCCAGCTTTTTGGCACCAGGGACTGGTTTCATGGAAGACAATTTTTCCATGGGCCGGGGGCTAGGGTGGGATGGTTTTGGGATGATTCAAGTGTGTTACATTTATTGTACAATGAAACCTCTCCACTAATGATAATGTGTATTTGCAGCCACTCCCCAGCGCTAGCATCATTGCTTCAGTCCACCTCAGATCATCAGGTATTAGATACTCAGAGTGTGCAACCTAGATCCCTCCCATGCACAGTTTACAGCAGGGTTTGTGCTCCTATGAGAATCTAATGCCACCGTAGATTGGAGGTGGAGCTCAGGTGGTGATGCAAGCGATAAGGAGCAGCTGTAAATACGGATGAAGCTTCCCTAGCTTGTCAGCTGCTCACCTCATGCTGTGCGGCCCAGTTCCTAACAGGCCATCTACCAGTACTGGTCCACAGCCCAGAGATGGGGGACTGCAGCTTAAAAATATCCCAGAACATGCTTGACTATGTTTATTTCTATGGAGCCTACCCATACTTCCCAGCCACAAATGGCTACTTAAGTTAATTAAAATAAATAAAATTCAGTTCTTCATGGATACTAGCCACCAGTATTCACCAGTTACATGTGGCTAATGGCTACCATGTTGGACAGCACATTTCCATCACCATTGTTCTGTTGGACAGCACTGGACTACATGGACCTCGAAATTTACTCTTCTTTAACACTATAGGGAATTGCTTAATTTGAACTATCAATATCTGTTTTGGCATCCTTACAGATTGGTAAAGTAGTTATCCAAAGAATAGAATGTATATCCAAACTTCTCTACTTCGGTTTTCTTTTCTGTGTATCTCTACATTAAATTTTTCCAGTTCTAGTATTCTGTGTTTCCATCTTATAATATTTTAGCATTACTATTTAACATCTAAGCTAGGGTTACGCTAGAAATTAGTAACCCTGCTGCTGCTTCTATGCAAAGTTATGCCCCTTTTTTTAAAACAGGTGTGAAATATAATTCACATACCATAAAATTCACTCTTTTAAAGTATACAGTTCAGTAGTTGTATATATACAAAAAGTTGTGCAACCATCACCACTATCTAAATTTGGAACATTTTCGTCACTCCAAAAAGAAACCCTGGGAGGGACACAGTGACTCATGCCTATAATCTCAACACCTTAGGAGGCCAAGGTGAGAGGATTGCTTGAGGCCAGGAGTTGGAGACTAGCCTGGGCAACATACTGAGACCCTACAAAAAAGTTCTAGAAATTAGCTGAGTGTGGTGGTGTGTGCCTCTAGTCCCAGCTACTCGAGAGGCTGAGGCGCGAGGATCACTTGAGCCCAGGAGTTCGAGGCTTCAATAAGCTGTGATAATGGCACTGTGTTCTAGCCCAGGCAATAGAATGAGACTTCATCTCTAAAAGAAAAAAATAGAAATAAACACAAAAAAACGAACAAAAAGAAATCCCATACCCATTAGCAGACACTCCCTTTCCTCTCTCATTCCATGCCCTGGAAACCATTAAACTACTTTGTTTCTATGGATTTGCCTATTCTGGGCATTTCATATAAATGGAGTTTTATGTGTGAACTCTTATGTGTGGCTTTTTTCCCTTAAGATGTTTTTAAGGTTCATCCATGTTGTATTACGTATCAGTATACTTCGTATTCCTTTCTAGGTCAAAAATATTCCATCCTATGGATTTATCTTTTGTTTATCCTTTAATCAGTTGAATGTGAGTAGAATTGCTAGATCAACATAATTTATGTTTAAATTATTAAACATAATTCTGTGCTTAATATTTTAAGGAACTGCCAAACTATTTTCCAAGATGACTACTCCATTTTCATTGCTGCCAGCAATGTATAAGGGTTCTAATTTCCCTGCATTCTCACCAACACTTGTTTGTCTTTTTTATAACATCGTCTTTTTTATTACTGCCATCCT
This sequence comes from Lemur catta, assembly GCF_020740605.2. Lineage (NCBI taxonomy): Eukaryota > Metazoa > Chordata > Mammalia > Primates > Lemuridae > Lemur > Lemur catta. Next base: position 48,703,611 of record NC_059139.1, read on the forward strand.
AGTGGGTACAAAGTGGTATCATATTGTGATTTGGATTTGCATTTTTCTAATGACTAATGATGTTGAGCATCTTTTCATGTGCTTGTGTGTCTCCTTTAAAGAAATGTTTGTTCAAGTCTTTTGCTAATTTTAGATTGGGCTATTTGTCTTTTCCTTGTTGAGTTCTAACCCAGTTCTTTAATACTTAAGTCCATTTATTAGATTCAGGACTTGCAGATATTGTCTCTTGTTCCATAGGTTGTCTTTTCACTTTATTTGAATAGTGTACTTTGAAGCACAAAAGGTTTAATTGTGACAAAGCATCATTTATCTGTTTTCCTTTGTTGTTTGTTCTTTTGGCATCATAGCTAAAAAGAAATTGTCTAACTCAAATTCACAAAGATTTACTCCTATGCTTTCTTCTAAAAGATTTATGGTTTTAGCTTCTACAGTTAAGTCTATGATCCATCTGGAGTTAAGTTTTATGTATAGTGGGATATAGGGATCCAACTTCATTCTTATGCATGTGTGATGCATGTGGATGTCCAGTTATCCTAGCACCATCTCTTGTAGAGACTGTTCTTTACCTACTGGATTGTCTTAGCACCCTTGTCAAAAATCAATTGACAGTAAATGTAAGGGTTTATTTCTAGACTCTTAGTTCTATTCCATTGATTTATATGTTTACCCTTATGCCAGTACCATGTGGTATTGACCAACTGTAGCTTTTTAGTAAGTTTTGAAACTGGGGAAAGTCCATCAACTTTGTTCTTCTTTCTTCAGGATTACATAGGTTATTCTGGGTTCCTTGCATTTCCATAGGAAGTTTAGAATCAGCTTGTCAATTTCTGTTTTTAAAAAAGATAGCTAAGATTTTGATAGGGGTTGCATTGAATCTATATATCAATTTAAGGAGTATTTCCATCTTAACAATATTAAATCTTAAAAACCATGAATGTGTCATGCCTTTCTATTGATTTAAGTTGTCTTTAACCTTTTTCAGTGATGGTTTATAGTTTTCGGTGTATAGTTGACCCTTGAAATACTTGGTTTTGAATTGCATGGGTCTACTTACACACAGATTTTTTTCAACCAAACTATGGATCAAAAATGCAGTATTCACCAGATGGAAAACCCACTTAGATGGAGAGCCAACTTTTTATACAGATAGGTTCTACAAGCTTGGCTGCAGGACTTGAGTATGTGTGCATTTTGGTATACGTCGGGGGGTCCTAGAACCAATCCTCTGCATGTACTGAGGGACATCTCTGTGTTTGTTCTGTTTCCTTTGTTCAATTATTCCTAAATATTCTTTTTGTGATTAGAATGTATTTGTAATTGGACTCGTTATGAATTGAATTTTTAATTTCATTTTCAGATTGCCCATTATGAGTATATAAAAACATAATTGGTTTTTGTATATTGATGTATCCTGTAGCCTGCTGTATTCATTTACTTAGCTCTGCAATAGATGATACTAGAGAACTTATAAAGTACTAAGACTTAAAAGGAAAACTGTCTTCATTTTCTAGGAATTGTAGCTGTAGGGTACATTAATGAAGCTATTGATGAAGGGAATCCTTCGAAGACTTTAGAATCCTTGCTGCTACCTACTGCTAATATCAGAGATGTGGACCCAGACTGTGCCCAGCACTACCAGGATATTTTATACCATGCTAAATCACAGAAACTCAGGGTAAGTTTTAGTATGTTTCTTTCTTTTAAATTTCTTTCTTTTAAACAGTTTAGGGGGAGGGCAGGAGGGGAGGATATTTGACCTCCTCATTAAATCTCATGAGCTTCCTGTCCCAATGATTGCCTGTGAATCAGAATGGAAATGATAGGGGTGTTATTTTCCTTGTGCCAAACATCAGGGAGAAGCCAGCCAACTCCAGAGCTGATTATTGCTTCTATTCTTTCACTAAAAACTCGGTTGTGGGTGAGTTCTTGTTCGGCGTCCAAGTCATTGGATATTTTCTGAGTATATACTGCATGCACTGTGTAGTACATAGGTAGGGAAGAAGGGGATACAGAAGGGTGATACCATTTGAATGTTCTCTAACCTTATCTTCATACTGCTTAGAAACATACTGAGGCAGTGGGCATCTCATGCAGAACAGTGAAATAATAGGAGAGATAAGTGTACAGCAAAGTGTCCAGACAAGGGGTACACATAGAGGTGCAGAGATGGTTGGGATTGTTGGGGACTAGAATCCTAAGAGAAGGTGGCATGGAGGTAGCACAGGAGCTGTGCCTGGAAGGTAAGCAGAGTTGGTTAGGTGGTGTGGGCAGGTCTGGGCATGGGAGCAGACTGGCCTGGCCAGAGTCCTCTTGGAAAGCAGTGTCTTTAATCTGGTGCAGAGCTTGTGCTGCCATTATGAGGTACCCCACAGAGACTTTCCACTCTGAGAAGGGTACTGGGCTGAGTGTGAGGCCATAGTGTGACCTGTCACCTGAGAATGGGAGTGATGCCATCTGGGACTAGCCACTTATGGCTACCATGTCCCCAAGTACAAGCCCACCTAAAAGGGGTGGGCGTCTTCTCTGTCTACATCTTAAGAACTAGGAACTGCCTCATCTGAAACAGAAAAACATCCTTGAGAACCTTAAATAAAGCAAGTATTTATTGAGAACCTACTATTTGTCAGGCATGATATTAGGTATTTTATGTTTATTATCTCATTTAACCCTCATAGCAATTCATAACAGCCCTCTGAATCATTTTGCCATCATTGTCATCTTTCTGAAGCTAATTAAACCAAAGTTAAGTAATTTGCCCAAAACCGTTAAAAAAAGTAATTATTTCTGGGACTACAGCCCAGGTCTGTCTGATTTAGAAACATCGTGCATGAAGACAGATGGGAAAACATGTTTCTTGCAGCTTTGTTTGCAATGACAAAAGACCAAAACAACCTAAGTGATGTTAAGCAAAAAAAAAAAAAAAAAAAAATGCTTCCACGTGCATAAAAATGGAATACGTACCCGCATGTGTGTTGAGGGGGCATGCACACACTTCTGTATGCATAAGGTATTTCTGGAAGGGAGGGTACCTTCTGAAAGGTGAACTAGAAGGCTGGTGAAACGGAGACTTCTTTTTTGTTGTTTCTTTACTATCTGAATTTTGAAATTTTTTAAAGAATGCATGTATTATATTAGTGTTTCTAAACTTCTAAAACCCAGTGTAAATGCCGTTCACTCCATGCTGCCGCACTGCCTCATGGAAGCTGGAGGGAAATAACCCCCACAGTGGAGCCCTCTGTGCTGCTGCCTCTGGCAGGGACAGCAGTGGCCTTGCCCTCTGTGCTTTGCGAGTGCCCCCATCTCCCGTCAGTCTCTCACTTTTAAGCCTCACAGCGACTGTGGGGTGCTGTCCCCGCTGATGTGAATGAGCCTGGGGCTCAGAGAGAAAGCACAGCCACAGTACTGCCAGTGAGTGGGAGAATGAGGACTCAAACCCAAGCCATGTGTCCCCACGTCCCAGGGGAGGAGGGCAGCCACCTCTTTGCTGTTCTCACTGAGGTGGCTGTGGCAAGTGGCAAACTTAGCAGCATTGGAAGAGCAAGTCACTTGCTTTGGAGACGGGCACTCTTCAAATCCTGCATGTGCCACACATTGGCTTTGTGACCTTGGTCAAGTCACCAAATCTGTATATGCTTATTTTCACGTGTGTACAATGGGAATAATAGTATTTGTCTTACAGGATTATGGTGAGGGTTAAATGAGAATATATAATATGTAAATGTATTGTAACAAGTATACATATATATTTGTGTGTGTAGCTACAGTGTTTAGCATAGAGCCTGGCACCCAGAAAAGTGATTGAATAATGTAGCTAGTATTATTGTGGGCCCTGTGGCTGCCTCTCAAGGGGTGAGTGATGTCTGCGTCACAAAGTCCTTGCTAGGCACGGGGTCTGCCCCATCCACACGAAAGCTGCGATCTTCTGGGAACAGACCTGAGTTCCTTTCTGCCCATAGCCGCATGGGGCTTTGTCTTTGAGGTGAGGCTGACTCCAAACACCCACGGTCTTTCACAGGCAGGCAGTCTAGGTCCATTCTGGAGCATTCCAATCGAAGGGCTCCAGGATGGGACAGAACTCCATGGGACTCCTCCAGGGCACGCACTCCGCCAGCTCTGTGGGGCATCCTTCCTGTGTGTGGAAGGAGTAGCTTTCATGGTGTGATGAGAGCATTAAAAATTAGAACCCAGATCCTGGGTTCTAGCTCAGACATTAAATCACTTTGGGCCTATAAAATTAGGGGCTTGAAATACATTGGCAATTGCTAGCAAATTTAAAACACTACAATTCCAAGCAATAAATATATCTGGTTAAATTGCTATTTTTAAGGACAGTTTTTTTCTTAGTGCATTAATTTTGAAACTTTATTTTCTCAGTCTGTTCTTTTTCCCTTGAAAAATCTGATTCTGTTGTTTGTTTGACAGGGCCTTTGTGTTTGATTTTTAACCTCTGCTACTTTGATTCCTGGAAATTTCCCATTATGTTTTTATGGTGGCATTTCTGTGTCTTGCTTTCCCAAGGTCTGGCCTTGGAAAATAATAGGAGAAATTTATGTTGCTGATATTATCAGTATAAAGTAAAGCTTGTGCCAAAGTAGACAGCCATTAAAGGTCACAATGGGTAACATCCTCATAGAATGGATGCTCAGTTTTATTGAATACTGGGGTAAGTGATGTAAATTCATGAGTATTCTTGGTCTTCTAACAGTATTTCAAGTACAGCCTTATGTAGGCACCAAATTCCTCTTGGGAAGAGACAGGGTAATGGGCACGTTGGCACATGTTTAGCAGAGTACAACACATTTTCTATGTCTATTCTTTGGAGGCAGTGAATTGTGAGCTATTTTAAAATTAAAGGCTTCGCTTGCGAACATAGAAATTACACCCCACCAAAAAGTTCTGGGTTTGTGTTTTTGAAGGAAAATATATTTATTTTATTTAAAAAAAATTTTTTAATAGACTTAGGGGGTACACGTGTTTTCTTGTTACATGGTAGAATGTCTAGTGAAGTCTAGGCTTTTAATATACTCGTCACCTGAATAGTGTACATTGTACCCAATAGGTAATTTTTCATCCCACACCCCCCTCCCACCTTTTCCCTTCTGAGTCTCCAATGTCCATTAAGTCACTCTGTAGGACGATGCATACCTATAGCTTAGCTCCCACTTTTAGGTGAGAACATATGGTATTTGGTTTTTTGTTCCTGGGTTACTTCACTTGGAATAATGGCCTTCACTTCCATCCAAGTTGCTGCAAAAGACATTACTTCATTCTTTCTGATGGCTGAGTAGTACTCCATGGGAGTGTGGGCACGTGTGTGTATACACACCACGTCGTCTTTATCCACTCACTGGTGAACAGTTAGTTTGGTTCCGTATCTTTGCAATTGTAATTTGTGCTGCAATAAACATACGGATGCAGATATCTTTTTTTTTTTTTTTTAATAAAATGACTGACTGCTTTTCCTTTGGGTAGATTCCCAGTAGTGGAATTGCTGGATTGAATGGTAGATCTACTTTTAGTTCTTTGAGAAATCTCTGTATTGTTTTCCATGGAGGCTGTACAGATTTACATTACCAACAAGAGTGTACAAGCATTTCCTTTTCACTGCATCCATGCCAGCATCTTTTTTTGACTTTTTAATAAAAGTTCTGTTTCGTTCCTTGCATATTTATTCCATAAAAATTGTGTGCTTGTAACAAGTGAATATTGCTTTATTTTTTCCCTAAGTAAAACTGTGTTGTAATTGCTGACTTAATTTTCAGAAATCAGTTCCTTCTGGTGAAGTTTTTGTCGTCTTGAAACTTGCTTCAGATTTGTTTTTCTTGCTCACTTTAGTGTTTACCTGATTGTCACTCTTCAATAATCATACACATACTATAAAAAGTCTTCATGTGCAAGTTTTTTTTTAACCTAAGTTCAATGAAATAGGAAACTGCACATTAAAAAATGCATTTAAATGTTTTTTTATTGTTTTGATGGTCATTACAAAACATATAGCCAATGCACATTCCTACAGACTTGTAAATTCATCTCAGCAATCTTTTATGCTTAAAGGTTTCCTCAGCCTCACTTCTATTCACTACCACCACCCACCCTTAACTACTACTGTCCCCTGCCTGTCTAATCCCTAAGTTAAGGGAAACATAGTTACCTACAGGAATATACTGTTAGGCATTTATAATATACCATTTCCCCATTAAAAATGATGTCTAAGGAAGAAAAATAGTGGCGGCATTATTTTAAACTTCTTGATGACCTTATGAGTATATTCTTAGTTTAGCTTCATTTTTTTTATTTGCCTAACCAGGAATGTTGATGTCCCATGTCATACAGAGTATGTTGCCTTTTCAGTATGAATTTAATGGGCTTTCATGGTGTTTAGATGCTTTAGGATTTTTAAAATTCATTCAGCCACATGATATTCAAAGCATGGAGCTGGGCCCCAGAGAACCTGGGGTCAACAAGAAGCTCAGAGAAGAGTGAGGATGAGGACCTTCTCCGTTATACGTAGTGCTTAATTGTTCATGGAATTAATATTTGCATATAAATGAATTATATATATCTGCCATAATGAAAAATATATAGGAAAGCACTTTGGAAGTTCAAATGAGAAAAGTGACACTGCTAGCCTGAGAACCAGGGAAGAATGGTCCTTTGAGGACTTTGAGATGGGCAGAATTAAGGCAAAGATGTTAAGAACTAGCTTTTCAGTCAGAGGAAGAAGTGGAGAGAAAGTAAAAGTCAACATCACAGCAGAGCAAGAGGTGCAGCTGGTGCCTACGTTACAGGCAGTCAGGTTAGAAAGTTAGCCCTGAGTGCCAGGCTTAAGGTTTATAGTTGATTGCAGAAGCAGTGGAGAGTCGGCGGGGGTTTTTGAGTGATGCATTCAAGCTGGTGTCTGAGGAGCATGAATCTGGCAGGACCTGTGAAATGGAGGGTAGGTTGGCAGTGAAGAGAGTGAGGAGGCAGCGAAGGTGGGACTGGGATAACTGATTCCAATGAGGGACACTGTGAAGATACAGTCAGCTGGCGAGGCAGCCACCAGCAGGAGAGTTGGAGGAGACAGAAGGATCAAATATAACGCCAAAATTCAAGGATGGCGGTGCCACTCACAGTGTTAGGAAGGTAGAGGTTTAAAGAACCAAAGTAGCAAGAAGGCAGGTGGAAATGGGTCCGTTGCCATAAAGAGAGTAATGATATCTTTTCTTCTCATTAACATTCTTAAAATACTGAGGAAGTGTTTAAAAAAAAAAAACAATTACTAGTGCTTGTGTAATGTTTGATTTTTGAAGCACTATTTCTCGGGAGCTCAAAAATGGTGCTAGAGAATAGAGCAGCTTGCACCATGCATATGTCATCCCAAGAACGTATGTCTTCCCAGATAGCCTTCCTTGTTCTCTAGGATGATTTCACTGTTGTAAGGTAGGCAGTGGAGTGATCCCTGATTTTTGACATTAGAAAATAAAGGAATGGATCTAAGCAACTATTCAGGCTACCTAGGCACAAAGCTATGAGATAGATAAAGTATAAGCCATCAGTGCTGTCGTAGTAGTAGTTCACATGGTGAATAATAAGTATAATATTGCTTGGAGCAAAGCAAATAGTGAAAATCGCAAGGATGAGGAGACTTGCCTTGACATACCACAGCCATCTGTGATCGTATGCGTTAAGTGTCCGGATGATGGCTGTGTAGCAGTAGATAATAACCACAAATGGAATTAAGAATCCAAAGAATGCCAAGGAGATGAAGTAGAAGAGTTGGAAGAGAGACGAGGACTCGCATGTGTTGTGCACATCATGGCAGGTTGTGATATCTGGCTGGACGAGATAATACTCCTGCTTCAGGATGAGAAATGGCAGCATGTATAAGAAAACCGTTGCCCACACCAATCCACACGTCAGCAAGGCATAGGTGCGCTTGGGCAGCCCCCGGTAAGTGAAAGGATGGACGATGGCCAGGTAGCGGCTGATGCTGATGCAGGTGAGGAGCAGAATGGAGCAATACATATTACCATAGAAGATGACTGTGGTGGCCCGGCACATGGCTTCTCCAAATACCCAGTTGTTCCCATTGAGATGGTAAGCTATCTTAAAGGGCAGCGTGACACACAAAAGAAAATCTGCAATGGCCAGGTTGGTGTAGAAGACAGCTGTGCAGACGGATCTGGTCCTGAAGAAGAGCATCCACAGGGTCACGGCATTGGCTGGCACACCAACTACAAACACCAGGATGTAGACGGCGGGTATCAGTTTGGTACTTAGGGAGCTGCTCAGGTACCCCATGGTAGCATTATTCACAAGGAGATTTGAAACACTTTCTTCGGGGCACTTAATTTTTACAGTTAGGGTGTCTCCTGTCTTGCCTTCTATGGCAGAAGGGGGGAACACTTCAAAAGAATTTGGGGGTGCTCCACGAAAGGTCTTAATAGGTAAGGTTGGTGTTGCCAAGTTGTCTGCATCATCTTTCATGCCTGTAAGCGAAAGGAAGTGTTAATATGTGATTTGTTGCCAAGCCATATCTGTGGTTAGAGAGAAAATAAAATGAAGTATCTTATGCTACATAATTTCTGTGGTTATAGAATTTAGGATCATTTTTATTTTAAAAAAATGATCATCACTCAGATAATCAACAAGTGTATTTTAGTAGATGTCATATGCCCCAGCACCATGCTGTCCCATGCAGGAACAAAAACTAGATGAACGCTGCCTGTAAGGAGTTTATAATACTATTGGAAGAAACAAAAATATCCCATCAGAACATTATAGGCAAATGTTATGTTGACTATAAACTGCGTAGGCATTCAGACAATAGTTAACTGATTCAAATGTGTGAGCAAAACTTCAAGGACAAGATGAACTTGAGCAAAGAAAGCAAAATGCATAAAGAGATGGAACTTAATAGATGAATAAGATTCTGCTGGTGACGAATGGGCACAAGCATAGTGTTGGCTCTCAGGGGACCTGGGAATGCCAGATAAGTTGATTTAGCAAATTTTTATTGCATATTTATGTGCCAGTGGTATAAAGTTTTAAATGAACTCCATTCCTGGTAATAACTTCGACTAGTGGAAAAGATGCATAACAGTGCATTGTGTTATGCTAATAAGGTACACCTGAGAGATGAAGTTGAAACAGTAGGTGACAGCCAAATTCCTGAAGGGCCCCTAAAGTGTCCTAGGAAATCATGTGCTTACTCTTAGATGCTGGGGTTGCATACACACTTTTGAACAGAGGAATTACCATCATGGTAGACAGATTAATGGTCCTCCAAAGATTCCACCTACTAATCCTTGGAACCTATGACTGGGTTGCTTTACATGGCAAAAGGCACTTTGCGAATGAAATAGAGTTAAGGATCTTAAAGATGAGAGTAGCCTGGATTGTCCAGGTGGGCCCGATGTAATCATGAGCCCTTATAAGAGGGGAGGCAGGAGGATCACAGTCAGAAGTTTGAAGATGGAAGAAGGGCCATAAGCCAAGCAATGCAGGCGGCTTCTAGAAGCTGAAAAAGCAAGAAAGCAGATCCTCCTCTAGAGCCTCCAGAATGAACACAGCCCTGCCAACACCCTTGATTTTAGGATTTCTGACCTCCAGAAATACAAGCTAATAAATTTGTATTAAGCCACTCAATTTGTGATGTTGTTATAGCAGTAATTAGTAACTAATATAGCCATGATTTTGACTTGTGTTTAAGATGACTTCGGTGACAGAAAATAGCTTGAAAAGGTGAGAACTTAGAGGCAAGGGGGGCTGATCTCACTGTAGTTGTTCAAACTAAAGATGGTGAATTACTGAACTAGATCAATGTCGTGGAAAGGCGAAGGAGAACACGTGAGACCCTGTGATGGGGACTCTAAGGGACTTGGCATCTGGTTGGCTGTGGGGTGGTGAGGGAGAGGCAGGGGCCAAAGATGACTTGCCAGGGGGAGGGTGCCATTAGCTGAGGTGGGACAAGAGACAGGGGAGCAGGATAGGGGAGAAGCTATAATCTCAGTTTGTGGTATTATTGAAGATGAGTTGCCAGTGGGATATTAGTATGTAAAATGTTGAACAACTAGTTAGATTAGAAGACTAGATGTGGAGCCCAAAATTCCAGGAGCCCAATTTAGAGGTATGGGTTATTCTCATCTGCATGGAGGCTGTAGTTTAATTTAGTAGGAATGGTTGAGATGGTCTAGGGAGAGATGTGATAAGAAAGAATCCAAGACAGACTTTAAGGGGAACAGAGATAAAGGAAGAAAAATCAGAAGATGAAATTGTTTATGATGTCCTAAGAAATTGGAAATGAATTTTTGAAAGGATAGAAACACATCAGCTATAATACTATAAATATTTGGCATTACGTGGCATGTTGATGTTAACAATCCTAATTCCTGAAAGGGCAATTTCAAAAACAAAGTAAACATTAATGCTCAAACTTGTTGGTTATTATATAATTCTTTCATAAATTGATCTTTGACATGTATAGAAACTATTCTCTCAAATTTCTAATGTTACCTTAAAGATGGACTTTTATGCCCAATATAAACCTCATACTTATCACTTTAAAGTGCCCATACTCTGCCAGTTCCGTCTTGTCCCACAACGTCTGAATTCCTCCGAGCTGAATACTTGAGGTTAGTGTGTAGTAACCTCTTTGTCATTCAGAACCAGTTTCCCGTCCTGCTTTAATCCCTAGCAGTTTGCTCACAGGTGAAATCGAAGCCTCCCGCAGAACCCTGGGATTGCAGACTTGCATTCAGTGTGTGAAATACAGGAAATGCAGCCTGACAACCCGGCGTGAAGCTGATCAGGTGTCAGTTAAGGAAAGGTAGATTAAAGAAAAAGAAAGAAAAGTGGGGAGGTGACATTCCTCTGTGCCCATATTTAGATGTGATCTTTAAAGGTGTGTCCTGTGTCAGGAGTTCAGCCACACAAATCCTTCCACTCACTTATGCATTTTAGAAAAGTTCTTACATCTGACGTGACCCAGAGAGAAATGCCTTTGAAGACAGGAACAAAGCTGGAGAACTGTGGCTGCAGAACATACAAGTTGTTTCCCTTCAGGATCTGATAAGAGCTGTTGAAATCAAGTGTTTGTCAGTTTTCAGAAAATTCTTGTGATTGAGCAAGACAGTGTGTCTACAAACATGCTAAACAGTGCCTGTGTTTGTGGAAAAGTTGAATCGATTCCATTTTCCGTGAGAATTCGAGATCTGGTTCTGCTTAAATAAGCTTTTTATTCCTTAGAGGCTGGTTTCGCTTAAGAATAGAGCTCATTGTTAAATTTTATTTTATTTTTTGATGCATTTGAATTCTTTATACCTATTTCCATTTGGCATAATATACCTGAAATGTTTTTTCAACCTAGGAAAAGGCGTTGGTGAGGTGCTAATGCAGAGAGAAGGGACTATAGCTGCTCCCTGATGGATCTGCACGTTTTTCCCCCAACCCCTGCGGAAGAAAGCAAACGCATTGCCTTTTACTAAGTCTCTTTAGAGTCCCCTTTTGACTTCCACCAAACCCCACTAGCGCCTTGAAGGAACCACCTCCACAAACCTTGTTTCTTTTGCAGTTCTGCTGCTCAGCATTTAGGCTCGTTCACTCCCAGAAAGAACAGGCACTTACCCTGTTCCTAAATCCCATGTGTGCCACTGTTGTCCACCCCAGGTTCTCTTAAAACTCTGACATGCCCCAGGGATTCCAACTATCCATTTAAGCAGCATTCCTTTACAGGGCGTTGTTTTTCCTTTAATTTTGGGTTTTTTCCCGTGCTGTACCCGACCTCTCCCACTCCTAGCAGTGTTGACTGGAGTATGACCTAACAGTGAAAGGACGGTGGACAGAGACCTACCCCAAACTGGTTAATTTTGGAGCAAGCAGATTATTACAGGCTTACATTGTGATTAGTAAAATGGGAAACATATTCGAGATTGAATAGTAGTGTTTGGGAGATCTTATTTCTAAAAATAAAAAAATCATACATGAGGATGAGGAAACTCCCTGGTACCACGGAAAGTCAAAAAAGGTATTTCGTTTCGGAAACACTGATGTATTCACATTGCTGGCGACTGAAAGCAGCTGACTTGCTCTTTCCGGCAATAATTTTGTTTCCCCGATTTGTGTCTTACCAGGAGGTATAAACATAGGATGTTTTCTTAATCCCTTGAAAAAGGGCTATCTTTGCTAAATCAGAGGAAATTCTTACAAACCACAAAAAT